>NC_059333.1:80265000-86260000 GCF_018350155.1 Leopardus geoffroyi
CACCTGGAATGCTGGTGCTCCCATTGGCAGGACACCCCTCCTCCTCTCTTTCATGCTTTTCTCAAATATCACTTTCATTTGAGAACTGAGCTAGCACAGCCCCCTCCCCCAAGGTGGGGTATGTGTGACATTCCTCAGGCACTCCTGGCTGCCCAAGAACAAAGGAAAGGAAAGAAAACAAATGGCTAACTGACAGAGATCACAGTCATGCAGGACAGGAGTTTCCATCAGTTTCCAAGGCTTTAGTAAATTACAAGTAAAAGGCAATCTTATCAATAGCCTAATCTCCAGAAGCTCAGTTTCCTGGAGCGCCTCATATCACCCTCTCCTCCATCGTGATGTGGGGAACAAAGGCAAGATGAAAATGGCAGGTAAAATTCAATTTCTTTACAATCTGCAGCCCGTTGACAAATATTTAAGGCAAATACAGAGTAGAACATTTCTCCAGGAACCCCCTACTGTCCTACTGTTAATACCTTACTAGAGGGAAGACAACCTTAGCTTGACAACAGCAAGGCCTCAAGTATCTTAGGAGTCCTCTTTAGCATATCAAAGTCCTTCTGGATGGCTCCCTTTTGACTTTACCTCCCCAACTCCAAAATATATAACCTGTCAGTCTTCACAACCCCAGTGCAGCTCTTTCTGCCTAAGGGTCTTATTCCCGTGCTTAATAAAATCACCTTTTGAACCAAAGAGGTCTTCAAGAATTCTTTCTTGGCCATTGACTCCGGACTCCCACCACTCTAAAACCATACTCACCTCCCCAACTCTTTATTACTTTTATATTTTAGACTGCACTGTCATCCCCTGTGTTATTCACATAAGTAACATTTCAGTAATGAACATTTTGCAAAAAGTATTTTTTTAAAGAATTTTTTAAATGTTTATTTACTCTTGAGAGTGAGAGACAGAGTGAAAGTGGGGGAGGAGCAGAGAGAGAGCAAGACACAGAATCCGAAGCAGGCTTCAGGCACCGAGCTGTCAGCACAGAGCCCAATGCGGGGCTCGAACTCACGAACCGTGTGATCATGACCTGAGCCGAAGTCAGATGCTCAACCAACTGAGCCACCCAGGCACCTTGCAAAAAGTATTTGTTAATATGTATTGACTCACATTCCAAGTTGAAGAGGATACTGGTTCTTTTATCCCTCTCCCCTTGGCCAATTTTGTTTGCAGAATACAGGTGCATAGTAATTTATTTTATAAAGGAATAAAAATTCCTTTATAAAAATTATTCTCTAAATTAAAAATACAGCAGTAACGTATAATGAAACTGCCAGTGCGTGATGTGGCCACAGCTGTACACATTTTTACATTAGTGAGCTCTTAATTTGTGGCTTCTGGAGCAAACCAGAGCCATTTGCAGAAAATTGAGGTAATATCTGTGTTCATTGGTTGTATCTCAAGCACGGTTTTTTTTCTTGAGAGAAAACAGGGCTGTGTATAGAAAGATGAATTATATTGGTCTCTGCCTAGAGGGCTCCCATTCTAAATTAAACCTGATGCTAGGCCTAAGGGGATTGCATCATTTGGGTAAAAACATACAGATGAACCTGGACAAGTCTCACCCTCTATCTTTTTGGTTTTCCTTCTTTGTCATTTGTTCTGGCAACAATGGCACAATATTTTTCAGATTCATTCCTGGCAGGTGGCTCCAGGCTGGGCCATAAGCTCCTCAGTTCATTCAATTCCTGGGAACTCACCGGTCCTCTGACCTGTCTCACCTCCACTGGCAGCTGGCCCTGAGGAGGTGTGAGCGGCCCTACTAAAGCTTCGGCCAGGTCATTTCCCATTTCTGAGCTTCAGATATCTTACTTCAATGTCAAGAGATAAAGAGCTCAATGAAGAAATCAGATTTTTAAGAATAGTCCCTTCGAGGGGTATGTGGGTGGCTCAGTTGGTTAAGCATCTGACTTCAGCTCAGGTCATGATATCCCAGTTCATGGGTTCGAGCCCCACCTCGGGTTCTGTGCTGACAGCTCAGAGCTTGGAGCCTGCTTTGGATTCTGTGTGTGTCTCTCTCTCTCTCTGCCCCTCCCCCACTCATGCTCGCTCTCTCTCTCTCTCTCTCAAAAATAAATAAACATTAAAAAAAAAGAATAGTCTCTTCTAGAGCTCCTGGTCAAGTAATTTTGCCCTTTCTGAGATCTCTAGCACAAAGCTGGTAGAGGGACACTTTCCCATTCCAAGATATGACCCAAGGGTGTTGTCCCAGACCTCATCCAACGCAAAAACCACTTGGAGACAAGTGTCAAGACTGGAACTCAGCACTGAAAAGTCTCTTCCAGTTCCCAGAAATGTTTCCAATGCTGTATTCCCTGTCTGTGCCTCTAATGAGGTTTTGGGGTGATGGCGGGGTCCAGAGCCGGTGGCCAAGAAAGAGTTCTTGAAGACCTCTTTGGTGCAAAATAGGTGCTTTAATAAAAGCACCCGGGAACAGGACCCTGAGGCAGAAAGAGCTGCACTGGGGTTGTGAAGACTGACAGGTTATATACTTTGGAGCTGGGGAGGTAAAGTCAAAAGGGAGGCTTCCAGAAGGACTTTGATATGCAAAAGATACTTGAGGCCTTGCTATTGTCAAGCTAAGGTTGTTTTCCCTCTAGTAAGGCGTTGATAGTAGGACAGTAGGAGGTTCCTAGAGAAATGTTCTACTCTGTATTTGCCTCAAGTGTTTGTCAGCAGGCTGCAGGTTATAAGGAAATTTAATTTTACTTGCCATTGCCTTCTTGCCTTTGTTCCCCGTATCACGATAAAGGCATGATGTTGGGGTTCCAGGAAACTGAGTCTATGGGTTTCTGGAGATTAGGCTATTGATAAGTTTGTCTTTTTCTTGTGATTTACTAAGACATTTGTAAATTGATGGAGACTCTATGATCTCTATGAGTTAAACATTTGTTTTCTTTCCTTTCTTTGCTCTTGGGCAGCCAGGAGTGCCTGAGGAATATCACACACATCTCACCTGCGGCGGAGGGTGTGTGCTAACTTGCACTTTGTCCTCAGCCTGCCTTCTGCTCTCTCATCACCTCCACATTCCCAGGGATCCGATTTCCAGGTTAAAGAATCATGATGGGGCGCCTGGGTGGCTCAGTAGTCGGTTGAGCGTCCGATTTCAGCTTAGGTCATGATCTCACAGTCTGTGAGTTTGAGCCCTGCATCGGGCTCTGTGCTGACAGCTCAGAGCCCAGACCCTACTTCGGAATCTGTGTCTCCCTGTCTCTCTGCACCACCCCCCCACTCATGCTCTCTCTCTCTCTCTGTCAAAAATAAATAAACATTAAAAAAAAAATCATGAGCTGGGGCACCTGGGTGGCTCAGTTCGTTGAGCATCCGACCCTTAATTTCAGCTCAGGTCATGATCTCACAGTTGGTGAGTTCAAGCCCCACATCGGGCTCTGTCTGTGCTGATGGCACAGAGCCTGCTTGGGATTCTCCGTCTCCCTTTCTCTCTGCCTCTACCCTGCTCGCTCTTGCTCCCTCTCTCTCTCTCCCCTCCAAATAAATAAACAAACTTAAAAAAATTAAAAATAAAAAGAATGAGCTGATTACTTCTGGAAGAGGCCCTAGATGCTATCTAGCCGGCCTCTCCTGTGCAGGTGGGTAGACAGAAGTCCATTGAGGGAAACTCTTGGATTCTGAGGCCGAGCAGACACAAGGCAGAGCCAGGACAAGCTGCCCAACCACCTGGTCTTTTCCCTGCCAGGGCTGCTTCCCCCAGGTGTCTGTGTCTTCATCTGGATTATGCAAATTTGGAGTCAAGTTCCCTCCTAATCTCTGAAGTACTTAAATTGGGCCTGAGGGAGCTGTGGGTACCCTATTGCCTGGCCTCTTTCAGTAGCAGCTGATGCAGCAGCAGCTTGCAGCACAGAACAACCTTTTTCCTCCAGAAGCTTCTTAGTGCAGCTTGGGACCAGGAGCCAAATATGTGCTTTAACAATTCTATGACTCTATGCATCTGGACTGTTATTCTTGTGCTTTTTTACAGCCTGCTAAACTGCATTCTATCTCACAACTGGCTTGAGATCTTTCTGAGCAAAGGGCATCCTACTTCTGTCCCCACCCCTATGTGTCAGGAGCTCAAGAGTACTGCATTGAGCAGTATGCATTTGAGCAAATGAGCTTGGCATTGGAAAGGCTGGATGTGAATGTAGAATGAGGCCGCTGGGAGCTGTGTAAACCTCGGTTTCCTGATCTGGCTGAAGGGGGAACGAATTCCCACCTTGGCCAGCACACAGGTCAAGCAGTTGGTGCTTGGCGCACGGTGAATGATGGTTCCCACACATCAGGGGTGTACGACCTGCAGGCTTTGCACCCCCCCATCCCTTGTTTCTCTTTGGCTCCCTAGGGGGTCACAGTTACCATAGCACATGCTGTGCAGAATGCCTGGGAGAGCAGTAGGTGAAGCAGGAGGGTGGAGATCCTGGAAGGCCTGGATAGGTCTGACCCGGGCCTGAGCCTCCCAGCCTGCTCCTTCCACTCGGTGTCACTACCCAGCCCTGCCTCCCAAGCCCAGCTCAGGGCCCTGGAACTCTCTTGTGGGACTTCCCTCCTCCCCAGCCCTGGCTCTTGGCTCCCTGCTCAGCTGCCATGGTAACCACTTCCAGGGTGACAAAGGAGGTTGCTGGGTCCTGTTCCCTCTGGTCCGGTTGATGAGGATTTTCAGACGGCAGAGACGGAACTGCTCTGCACCTACCTGGGCTCCTTCTGTGTTCTCGCGCAGGCTGAACGGAAACTTCCATCCCTGCCGACAGGACCATGTGTACCACCAGCCTGACCACTTGCGAGTGGAAGAAAGTCTTCTATGAGAAGATGGAGGTGGCCAAGCCGGCCGACAGCTGGGAACTCATCATGGATCCCAACCTCAAGCTCAACGAGCTGGCCCCTGGCTGGAAGCAGTACCTGGAACAGCATGCCTCGGGCAGGTGAGCAGCCCAGGGAGGAGGGGCCTGTAGGCAGCCCTGGGGGCACCTTCCAAGTGGAGATGCAGAGATCAAATGGAGCCTGGTCCTGGGGTCAGCTCAGGTGAGGGGGCAGAGAAGGACTTCCAGGTGGGTCAGAGAGGCCTGGGTTCTAATCCCAGCTGTACCATTCCCTCCCTGGGTGACCTTAACAAGTTGTGTTCTGTCTTTGGGTCTTGGTTTTCTATAATAAACGAAGAGCTACAATGGCCCTGCAATCTTTGACATTTTAGATGTTTGCACATTTCGTAGTCTCTTACAGAATGGTGGGGACTGAGAGAGGAGGCCATGAGGTCCGCTGAGAAAACTTTAGCTTAGGATTGGGGCTTGTGCTCCGGTCCTAAGTCTAGTTAGTCAACTCAGTCCAATTTGATCTGAATACCGGAAGTTGGCCAATCAAGACCCTTCCAGCTCTATTGTCTATGGGCCAGCGGCCAAAGGACTTAGCTTTGGGCATGATTTCCCTTAAGACCTTAGAGCCCAGTGTCCTATGCTTTATAGGACCCTCATAACTTCCACAGTGCAAGGAGTTCCATAGGCTCAGGGGACATGTCCATCTGAAACGCACATGCCTCTCCTTCTAGGGTGTGATTTGGAATCAAGACCACAGAATGCCCTGCCCAAGCTGCCTCAAGCTCATCTTCAGGGTCTGTGCAGGCCTCTTCCCTGGGTCCACTGATTCAAGGACAGATAATGCCCCTAGACCCCCAGGGAGGCCGACAAGTGGCTGTATTTTGGGGGTGTGGACACACACACCGGGTTGTTCATGCATGTTTGTATGTGTAACGCCTCAGGTGCAGCATGCCGGTGAAGGTGGAATCAGGAGGCAGGCTGTGGGTAGGGAGCTGTCCGTGGGGAGCTAAGACCTGTAAATATGAGACCAGGTCCTGACTCTGTCTCTGACTAGCTGTGTGCACATGGATGGCTCTCTTTCTCTCTGCTTCTGTTTTCATCTCAATAAAATGAAAGGTTGACTAGATGATCCTTATGGTCCCCTTGCGCTAGGTCTGATATTTTGAAATTTAAGGTCTGAGGTGTAGCTTGAGGGAGAGGAAACAGCTCTGGATTGGTTTGATTAAAAAGGTAGAGAAGGAGATGGAAAACATGAAGCTCCTGAGGTGGCCGTTGGGAGGAGTGCAAAGGCCTGGAAACTTGGGTCACGGGCCCAGGGGATTAGGGGCTGAGCTGTATGGGCCTGTGGCTCCTCCTTGCCTCAGGTCTCAACTGGTCCTATCCTGGCTGGTGACCTGTGGCTCCCAGGTGGCCTCAGGCAGGCCTTCAGAACTGCCACTCCTGTGCTTATTATGTGCACAGGCTCACTCTCCCTGTAAGCCTTGAGATGCATTAATCCTGGTGCCCCACAACTCTGGCCCAGCAGGGTGGGGCCCCCGTTCTGGGGGTCAGGCTGCTCTGTGGGCCAATCCTGCCTTGAGCTATGCCGGGTACTATTCTGGGCTTGTGTTGTCAGTGGGCTCCAGGCCTCGGGGGCAAGCTTGGCCTCATCTCTACCCCCCAGCCTGGACTATGTGATGCTTGGCATAAAGTAGGGGCTAGGTGGTATCTATTGGACTGAATTTGAGTTCCTTGTCAGAGGTCCTTCAGAGCCATTATACAGGGGACCCAGAAAGGGTCAGCAGTAAGGACAGTCAGGGGTCCACGGGGCCCCTGACTACAAAGCTGATGTAACAGGGTCCTCCTGGAAGAGGTTCATCTCAAGGTTGAAAGAAACTGTCCTGGAGGTAATGATGTTCCATTACTGAAGGTGTGCAAGCACTGGGTGGGGGCTGAGGGAGTGGGGCTTGGCTAGATGAGTCCCAGACCACTTCCTTCCACAATCTCTGAGGCTGGGACTCTAGGGGGTCCAAGTTTGATGGAGTGGCCTGAATGTAAATGTGCATATGTGTAGAGGGGGATGCCGACTACGGCCTGCTTTTCCAGTGTCTGTTGCAGGGCTGTTACTCGTCAAGGCGTAAGAGAATGTTCTTTGTGACGGTACAGGGACCAAAGTCTCTGAGTCCTCCCCTGCTGCCCCATCACCCATCCAGCAGTCCATCTGCTGGATTCTTGGTGGTTTTTCTCCCAAGTATTCTTGGTGGTCTATGGTTGGTAGTTAGAAGCATCTCCTTTTCTCTCCACCGCAGGCGAGAGGCATGAGCGAGCCATCTCCGAGTCAGGGGACGTCTGAATGAAAAGAGCCTTATTGGACACCATTACTCTGCAATGCACGCTTGAAAAATAAGGCCCAGATTGGGGGGGGGGGTGAGCCCTGTGCAGCGCACAGGTGCATGTCCAGAGTGCAATGGGTTACGTGGAGCTGAGGCCACAGAAGGGCGTGCAGGAGGCAGGCAGGAGAGCCCGCTGGAAGCCAGATAGCTCCAGTGCCAGATTTCTGAAGACACTGCTCCAGGCCCAGCGGGGTTCAGTGGGAGGAGGCAGAGCCTGCCGAGAGCTAAGGAGCCCAGGGGGCAGTGAACAAGCCACCTCTATCTCTAGGCACAGGCACACAGGGCCCTTCCATTCCGGGCTCCTCCAGGCTGTCACCGGGAGGGAGGCCCACCTTCTGCATCCTTCCCTCCCCTCCCCGCAGGTTCCACTGCTCCTGGTGCTGGCACACCTGGCAGTCGACCCACGTGGTCATCCTCTTCCACATGTACCTGGACCGCGAGCAGCGGACGGGCTCGGTGCGCATGCGCGTCTTCAAGCAGCTGTGCCACGAATGCGGCACGGCGCGGCTGGACGAGTCGAGCATGCTGGAGGAGAACATCGAGAGCCTGGTGGACAACCTCATCACCAGCCTGCGCGAGCAGTGCTACGAGGAAGACGGCGGCCAGTACCGCATCCACGTGGCCAGCCGCCCGGACGCGGGCCCGCACCGCAGCGAGTTCTGCGAGGCCTGCCAGGAGGGCGTCGTGCACTGGAAGCCCAGCGAGAAGCTGCTGGAGGAGGAGGCCACCACCTGCACCTTCTCAGGGCCCTCCAAGCCAAGCGCCCAGGAGGGTTCCGGCTACAGCTTCTTCCTGCTTCGCTGGTGCCTCTTCGGGGCCGCCCTCTGCCTGCTCATTGTCTACCTGCAGTTCTCCTTCCGCAGCTCTGCCTTCCTTTAGTGGAGCTACGCCCGTGGGGTAGGAAGGTTCTGGCTGCAGTTCTTCTGCAGAGTCAACAGGACTCTGGACAGCTAGCTCTGGCCCTCAGTTTATTCCTCCATGGAATGGGAGGTTTGCTCTGGGAGATACTTAATGGTCTTGCCATTAAAATGTATAGCGATGGGGCAGGGGGAGAGGGTCTGGGGAGGATTTAGGCCTGGTGGTAGTAAATAAACCCACAGGGAGGTATCTTCTCCCTCCACTTCCTCCACATCCATCCCGACCCCTCCTTTTGCTTCATTTCCATATCCCACATCCCATTAGGACCCCATTAGGTCCTGTCTTGCCCTGGCTTCATCTCAAGGCCGTCTTCAGCTGCCTCTGACCATCCTGCCATGGTTCTCCTTGGAGAGGGCAGTGACCCCACCCTATGCGAGAATATTCAGTGCATTTTCATTCAGTCCCTCTCCTGGAGAGTCTGCTCCCACTCTTCTGAAAGTTTCAGATTGTTACTTTGGTGCTCAAGCCTGCTTGGCTGGAATCATTTAGAGCTGCACTGTCCAATATGGTGGCCAATATGTGGCTATTTGAATTTAAAATAATTAAAATGAAATGAAATTCAGAATTCAGTTCCTCAGTTGCACCAGCCACATAGCAAGTGCCCAATAGCCATATGTGGCTAGTGGCTACCATACTGTGCCGTGCAGATGTAGCACATCATCATAAAAATTTCTAGACTAGAGCTTGAAGTTACTAGTTAAACGTATGTGGACTCCTAAAAATAAGAGAGGGACACAGGTTTAAAGGTGCAGCAGGAAGCCTTCGGGGGGCAGGGACAGGTAGGCGTGTGGTGTGTTAGAGATACACAAATAAATCTGTAAGCTCTGTGTTGCTGTCAGTTGATTGGAATTTGTGGGTCCCGGTGTTGTCTAAGCTTATTTCCTGGGAGGGAGGACCTGTTGAAATTCACTGCAAGGTGATGGGACGCTCTCTTGGTCTTCTTGCTCTTGCTGTGTGTGTGTGTGTGTGTGTGTGTGTGTGTGTGTGTGTGTGTGTCAGTTTGGGGCTTCCAGAATACATTTCTGTGTTTTGAAGGAACGTATGAGCTATGGCACCAGTAATTACCCATAATGGAGGGAGATGTTCCTCTGTCATCCTGAATGAAAATACCTTTGTAGGCAATTCTATGGTTCTCCCAGTTACTGTGGATGGGGAGAGAAGGGGTGTATTAGGCAGATCTGTGGATGTAGATCATTCAGGTGTTGGTGGGGCTGTGTGTCTCCATTCAGGGGAGGTGACAAGCAAGGGGAAGCATGAGCAGTGGAGGCAGACAGTAACTGCACGGTTATTGGTTGGCAGCCTGTGGACTCCCTGATGAAGAATACAGTCAGATGTGCAAAGGAATGCTATGCCAAGACTTAAGATCTGGATACCAGTTCGAAGATACAGTGGAATGAGTCAGTAAAAACCCATTACCACCCCTGGGGGAAACAATGGCATGAAGTATATTCTGTGGTTAAAAGCTGTATTCTGTCCATTTGCATCCATAAGTCAACATTCATTTACTCTAGCCTATTTGATTAGCCTGTCCTAAGTTCCAGGATCACAAAGGTAATCAGGCACAATGCCTGACCTGCAGGGCCCGTGTTGCGTGCTAGTCAATGCTGTGCTAGAAAGGGGACAACCTAATCATACCTCAGGAGTGGTTTCTTGGAAAAGGAGTCGTTCACCCATGATGTCTTGAAGGATATATGGAAGTGGTCGGGAGGTCAAGGTTAGGGCTGGCAGGCAGCTCAGTTCATCCCAGTTGGAGTGAAAATGGAAGTCCCCAGATGCAAAGCTCATTTCATGTTCACGAAGCAGGAAGCGACCAAGTACCAGAAGAAGCCAGGAGGATAGAGCACGAGAGGAACCTGGGAGCAGGGGCCAGGAATAGGCGGAAAAGCAAAGTAGGCTGGACTTGGGTGAAGGTGGTTTTCTCGGCTCAGGTAAGGAGTGAGGCAGGAGCATTTTGATTTATGGTGAATATTTTATTGTCAGTTTCAAAACTTGTCTTTGAAAGAGAGCAAAAAGGTAATGGTGAACAGCAATCCTACTCCTAGTGCCTTCTAGAAACCTTTGAATGCCTGCAGATGTTGTAGCTCGCAACACCTGTGTATGAGAGGAAGCGTTCAGTCTTCCCTCACTCTAGTGTTCATCCAGCCTTCTCTCTTGCCTCAGCAGCTGAGAATAGTCTCAGCTTTCACTTCAGGGATCAGAATGGATGATCTCTTCAAGTGTTCTGCGGGCAATGAGAATCTGGGCTGCAAATCACAAAACTATTAACTTCAGTCAAGGAACACAGAAAGCTTTGTTTATTCAATACCGAAATAAGGTCAACTAACTATTTTAATAATCCCTGAAAGTAGGCAACCTGTTTCTGGTCCCAATTGTTCACGTACGTTGAATTCAACTGAGGGCAGTTACAGTGCAAATGATTTTCCTTTTTTGCTTTTTTGTTCCTTTTTATTTCTGCAATCAAATACATCACTTCTTTAAAGATTTAAATATACATCTGTCCATATCCATTACATATCGTAGATGCATGATGTAAGAATAAATGCGTCAAATAGAATAAAATACGTAAAACTTTTCATGGTGCGTGTGTGTTCATATATCAAAGTGCTTATATAAAGGATGAGAAAGAGAAGAGCAGTCACGGACATCTGAGGGCTGGTCTGGCTGCCACAGTTACATTGTGGTGGTCAATTCACATACCAACCTCAGACCAGACCCCTCTGGGACGATGCTGGATCCAGGCAAGCACAGGACCACTCCATAATCGTCTCCGACTACAAATGGAAGCATGAACATTGTCCAAACCACACAACATCACCAAAATGGCCCCTATTGTGACCAATATGAGTGGTTGCTACTTCTTTGCCAGTCATACCTTCTGTCCTTCCAGATAAGACTAAAGGCACTCCATCATAGAATTATCCCCACTTTCTGATAATATCCACTCCAGAGCACAGCCCATTTACATGAACCTTCCCCTCCCCGCCCTCCCCCGCCCACCCCCCTCGCCGAACATGTCCCAATGCTATAGTGTGTCTTTTCTAATACCCTCTTCCTGAGATTCCTCAGGGTTCCTAAGTGCATCCTCCTTCTTTGCAATGAGTCTAAACACCTAACTTTGTTCAGTAACACGAGTGTTCCTCGTGGTCTTTGGCTGAAGGAAACTGACAAGGAGGTTATATAGCCCTTCTTCCAGTGTCCATGAGGCTACCAGATGTCTCAGTGAACTACAAATAAATAAATAAATAAATGCAGAAAGATTTTCTCTGACTGTGAGATATTTAACTGAGAAAACCAAACAGTTGACCAAGTAAAATAAAAGTCAAGAATTATGAAATTTTAAAAGGGTGTTTCTAAATCTGAGGATAGAAATGAAATAAACATATTTGCAAAAATATGCAAAACGTAAAAATTATTTCTGTTTTAATGCTTTTTAATCCTTTAACGATTTATTTGATAGTATTGCTAGGTTTTTAAAAATCACTTTCCCATGAAAAGTTAAACAACAAATGTCTATCCTAGTACTCATTATCTTTGCGGTTTTAGAAAATGTATTTTTGCCCATATTCTTACATCTATTTCAGGGAAGTTACATAAGCCATTAATTCCTTTGGTAGAATGGGGAGAAATTTCACATACCCTCTTCCCTGCCAGCTTGGATTTTCAGTTTTGTTAGAATGAGCTAGTATTTTATAACTAAATTAAGAAAATGCTTTATGGCTTACATGGTTTCTTTAGAGAATTATATTAGACACATGCATTATGTTTCATAATATTAATTTAGGAATTGACTTTTACATTTTACAAATTTATTTCTCCCACCATCCTTATACCAGCCCACTCCACTTTAGAGGTCTTTATTTTGGTTTATTTTCTTCCTTTCATTTGAAGTGCTTTTGTGAGTAATATTTTCAGAGAAGGTCTGTGCTTGGTTTGGCTGTCTGAGATTTCTGTTGTTCTTATTTCCCCAAAATAGCTTGGCCAAATACTGTATTCTGTGATCACAATCCTTTTATTTTATTTTATTTTATTTTCCCCTCTCAAAACTTGGCAGGCATTACTGCAATGTCTTCTGGAATTTATTGGGACAAAAAAAAATTGTTATCAGCCTAATATTTCTTTTCTTTTAAATTGCCTGATATGATGTAAATGTGTATGTGTGTATATATGTACAATAGTTTCACAATTCTGGTAAAAATACAATCTAGAGAGTTTCTAAGGTTTTGCTTGTTTCATTTTGTCTACTTTTTTAAAAAAAAATTAAACATTTTTATTTATTTTTGAAAGACAGAGACAGAGCACAAGTGGGGGAGGGGCAGAGAGAGAGGGAGACACAGAATCCGAAGCAGGCTCCAGGCTCCGAGCTGTCAGCACAGAGCCCGACGTGGGGCTCGAACCCAGAAACTGTGAGATCATGACCTGAGCTGAAGTCAGACGCTCAACCGACTGAGCCGCCCAGGTACCCCCATTTTGTTTACTTTTTTTTACAAAAATGTTTTTAATGCTTATTTATTTTTGAGAGACGCAGGGTGCAAGCAGGCAAAGGGCAGAGAGAGGGAGACACAGAATCTGAGGTGCACTCCAGGCTGTGAGCTGTCAGCACAGAGCCTGACTCGGGGCTTGAACCCATGAACTGCGAGATATTACCTGAGCCAAAGTCAGACACATAACTGACTGAGCCACCCAGGCGCCCCTCTTTTGTTTTATTTCTTGCAGTAACGTTGTCCACAGAGGAGAGGGAGGCATTTATTCTAATTCTTTAGGTCGTCTTCATGTGTTTGAACTACAATTTTTCATACCCGTAATGACTTCTCTGCTGACGTTTACAGCGGGGGGATGGGGAGTGTTCTGTTAGAGATCGTGCCATGTCTCTTTGAATTATTTGGTCTCAGACAAAGGGAGAAGAAAAATACCTTATTTCACGCAAGTTTTGTTTACTAGAAGAGAGGTCTTGTTGCCAATCGGGTGGTGGGAGGGAGCCTCCCTCAGATGCAGCCTCCCCGCATGGCCCTAGGAGCATAGCAAAACAATTCTCTGCATTTTGTCGTAGATCAAGTCACAGGATCATTCTCTCTCTGGCTGGCATGAATACCTTATTAGCAGTTGACTTTATTAGGCAGTGTCCCCTTGCTTTACATTTCTGCAAATTCAGTACAAAATGAGTGCAGTGACCAGATGTTCCTGCGAAGGGAGCTGGTGTGTTTCCAGAGGTCAGGTGGAGATTTGCCCCCATCGACTGTCATCGCACGCCTTCATCTCTAGCCTTGCCTTCTCCAAGCCTGGCGGGATGAGTTCATGCTCTTCTCCTAAGGGAGGTGGTCTTTTCCTCTCATTCCTGAGGTGAACTTTGTTTGCATATGGAGATCCAGACTGGTCCACCTTCAATCTCATTGGGCTTGCCACCATATCATACATATATCTCTCAGCATGCTGGGAATGCAACATTTGTGGTTCCCAATAAACGCAGCTCTCTCCCTCCTTTGCATTAGATCATGCCAACAAGGAATTTGGAAAGTTAGGAAGGTTTGGAAAATAGGTGCGTTGGCTAAAGCACACCACTTTGAACCTGAAGCTACTACTTCTACCTTGCGTGTTAAAATCTACCCCTGTAAATTAACTTGAATCTTCACTAGATCACGATAGTTGTAAATAAAGAACCTATATAGATTTGGATATATATTAGGTGATATTTCAGGAATTATCATTTTTTTAATCAGTACATTGTATTCGTGTGTCTCCAGTCCTTCAAAGAGTTCCTTTCTTAGCTGTGGCTGTAGTTCTGTCCTAAAATCCTCTGTCCCCTTTTCCGCAGTAATAGGATCTTAGCGGGGCACACGTCTCACAGAGTACAGAGTGCTCACCAGAGACGCCTTTGCAGGTAAGTATGACTATGTCACTGAGTCCTGGCCAATTGGCTATAAGTTACACGGAAGTTACAGGCAAAAAGCTTTGTGGAAACTTCCTTAAAAGACAGTGTTTAGGTTCCTTCTGGCTACTTAACAGAACTTTGTGGCATAAAACCACAGTAACCATTTTGTTATCTTTCACTGGCTGCTGAGGGTTGGAAAGGACTCAACTGAGGACTTCGGATTCCTTGTGCTTTGTGTCTCCTGCGGTTGCAGTCGGTTGCTGGAGCTGAAGCATGTAGGTCTGGCTGGGTAACTTTTTTTTATATAGTCCTGGGTCTCCTCCATGCGGGCTATTGGGCTTTCTTGCAGCAGGGTCACCTCAGGAAGGGCCAGAGCAGACTGCCCTGATAGCTGAAGGCATCGAGAATGAGTATCCCAGGGGCGCCTGGGTGGTTCAGTCTATTAATCATGTGACTCTTGATTTCAGCTCAGGTCATGGTCTCACGGTTTGCGAGATCGAGCCCTACGTCTGGCTCAGAGCCTGCTTAGTATTCTCTCGCTCTCTCTCTCTCTCTCTCTGTCTGTCTCTCTCTGCCCCTCCCCGCCCCCACTTGCACTCACTCTTTCTCCTGAAATAAATAAATAAACTTAAAAACAAAAAGAACGGGTATCCCAGTGAAGAAAGCAAAAGTTAGAACTTCTTTTATGACTTCGCTCGGCAATCACACAGTATCAGTGCACCATATTCAAATGAGAACATTCACAAAATCTGCCCAGTTACAAAGAGATGGGGCAGGGACCTCACCTTTCAACAGGAGTTTGTCAAAGGCACATCTTAAAACATACAGAGAGGGAGCTATTGTTGGAGCCATCTTTGAGAACTGCAGTCTTTCACAGGCAATAACCGTGTGTCTCCTTTGCTCTCCTCATTTTATCCTTGTTTCAATCCTGCCGCCTCGACTCAGGTGCTGCCATCTTTGGTCGTGAGGCCCAAACCACACATGGCAGAGGGACAGATAGAAGTTACCCACTAGCTAATATCACCAAGTGCCTTATCAGCCATGGATCATCAACCTGGAATTTTATGCAAGAGAAAAAATAGATGTCTTAGTTCTGAAAGCCACCGGCTGCCATTTTGAGTGTTTGGTCACTGGAGCTGAGCCTGTCCACCATGAACACATCAGGCTGGCCTCCTGATTCATTGGTCGGTACATTGGAGCCTCAGTCACGTAGCACTAGGGGCTGTTCCCCAAACACACCGTGTATTTCTGCTGTCCCTGGTCTCCAGCACACTGATCTCCAAGACTTCAATTCTCTGGTGCTTATTTGTCCCCAATGGCTGGCTTATTCCCTTCAAGTCCAACAATAAGTGCCATCTCTGAAGACGCTGTCTCAGATGCCTAGAGACAAAATTAAGGACACCATCCAGCACATTCCCACAACGTGTTTCTTTTTTTTTTTTTTCTTTTAGAGAGAGAGAGAGAGAGTGAGAGAAAACAGGGGCAAGGGGCAGAGAGAGAAAGAGAACGAATCCCAAGCAGGCTCGATGTGAGCCTGGAGTCCGGCAACACAGGGCTCGATCCCACAACCCTGGGATCATGACCTGAGCCAAAATCAAGAGCAGGATACTGAACTGGCTGAGCCACCCAGGCACCCCCACAACCTGTTTCTTGAACCTATGCATAACAAATCCATACTATCTTGGATGACGGCTATTAGCATATCTCTGAATCGTCTGCTTCACTGTGAATTTCTTGAGCTTGAGAAGCGTTTTACCTTTATCTTTCTTGGTCCTCCTGTTTGGCCATTTTCCAGGGCACCAACCTCAGTGTCTCATTAAGTTTCGATAGTTTTGTTCTATGAATCCTTATTTACTATCTCCATGATGATAGGAAAGAATTTTGCATTCATAATTTTGTGTTTATTTTTTAAAGAGGCCTCTCCCTCTGGATTCACTTCTTTCTGTGAAATAAGAAGTTGGAAATGTTCCCTGAGGAGTGAGTAGACGGATAGAAGGAGATGTGCCCACATGTACTACAGACACATGGGACAGGATCAGCAGTCTGAGAGACACTAAAGAGTGTGGCCATCTTAGGGACTGGTAGGCACATGCATTTTCTGGAGGGTGAAGCATTCATGGAAACCAGACCTGAAGAAGTTGAAACCACATTCCTGAGAACCTCAAAAACATGCATAAGGAGTGTGGACTTTTTTCAGAAGGCAGTGATTTGCATTTGGAGTTTTGAAGGGAGAAAGTTAGATCATCAGATGTGTCTTTAGAAGTTGAATCAGGTGAAGTGTGTAGAATATATGTGAAGGAACTGGGTCGGGTTTTGGGAGAGAGAGTCAACAATGGAAGACCAGTCAGGAAGTTGTTAAAATAGTTCACAAGAGGCGTAATATGGTCTTGAATTAGAGTGATGACCCATTATGACAGCAGTGGTGAGAAACAGCAAAGAAAAACATATTAAAGATTTCACAAGATGTGATTAGTTAAATATATGCCATCAAAAAAGAAAAGGAGATGGGGCACCTGTGTGGCTCAGTCAGTTGAGAGTCTGACTCTTGGTCTTGGCTCAGGTGGTGATCTCACAGTTTGTGGGTTCAAGTCCTGTGTCGGGCTTTGCGATGACAGCACGGGGCCTGCTTGGGATTTTCTCTCCCTCTCTCTCTGGACGCCCCCCCCCCCTCAACTCATCCTCTCTCTCTCTTTCTCTTTCTCTCCCAATAAATAAATAAACTCTAAAAAAATCAATCAATTAGTCAATAAAGGAAAAGGAGAGAAACATGGTAAGAGAAGAAGTAAATTTAGACGTCATTAGTGTAAATATGATCATTGAAGACATTGATTGACACTCGGGTCAGCATCCATTCAATATCAGCTTTCCATGAGCATTGCATGTGTTCCAGACAATCTTCTAGGCAGACCAAGATGGGAGGGCATTGACTCTGCTGTTGAGGAAAACCCTTTTGCAAGGAGCCAGACATGCAAACAAAGCATTGCTAGACAATGAGGTAATTGCTACAGTGAAACAAAACAAAACAACACACAGATAGTTGTCTTGCCTCAGAATTATTTAGATGTAGGGGTCTGCCCCTTTGGGTTATGGGTTCTAGAAGGACCAGGGCATATGTGGTTTGCATCGGTCCCCTGGAACTGCCAAGAGTAAATCTGTGCAGAAATGCCCAATCTCTTTTAAAGAAGAAAACGGGACTTTGGAAGGATCTGGAAGACACAGTTTTAGATGGGCATGGAATCTGAAGACTAAAGGGGACGAGAAGGTTATAGTGTGCGCTCGTTGCTGGCTGCAGGAAGCTATCCCTACCAGAACTCATCCCATCTCTCCTTGGATCTAAGAACACAGCTTTCCTGCTACGCTAGTCCTCTTGTTAGGAACCCAAAGCTGACTGTGTTCCTCTGTGACCCCTGCTGTCACATGTTGCTCAGCCAAAGGGTTTATTTTTTGCCAAGGCATGGCCTTGGCTCATCAGTGTACCAGGAAGTTTTTATGACTAGGAAGTGCCGAGCCAGGGTAAGAGGGAGACAGCAAATGAAACAGATGGTGGTATAAACAGGTTGCAAGCTAAGTGGATTTCCCATAATGCTGTTGGAAGAAGGAAACCCTAAGACTCTTCACATTTACGTTTCAGCGTTCCGATAAATACCCACCTGCCACCAGTTCACTGTGTGGTTTGGCCAGATCGTTGCACTCCTCTGGGCTCCCATCAACACACTCACCTACCATGCCTACCGCCTTCCTAGGCCTGGTTTCCAGTCTCACCAACTGATACATGTGTGGGCATTGAGGAACTTACCAGCGAAAAAATTCCACTGTGTACGTAAGTGGGATTTAGTTGATCAAGATATGTCTGTCTGAAGGGGTCTTGCGGTAGCAACCAAATTGTAAGAGGGGATGCTGCAGCCCCTTGTAGAATCCACCCTTTGGAAGAAAACGTCTGGAAGGACAAGGCTGACTCTGTAATGCAGCCTGCGGTTTGGAGGGGGAGGGGCGGTCCAGGTCCAGAGAGTGGCTGTGAGTTGAATCCTGTTCTGTCTGGTTCCCTCAGAGCTGTGGGAAAGGAGAGCCTTGGTTAGTCTCTTAGTTCCCTGTGGCTGCTGGATCAAATTGCCCCAAGCTGGTGGCCTCAAACAGCAGAAATACCGTTCTGGAGGGCAGAGGTCTGGAAGCAAAGGGTCAGGCCACGATTCCTCCATAAGCTTGAGGGTCCCATTCTTTCTTGCCTCTTCCAGCTTCTGGTAGCTGAAGGTGCTCCTGACCTCGTGGCCCCATCCCTCCAGGCCCCATCCAGGGGCCCCTCCAGGCCCCATCTCTTTCACATGGCCTTCTT
This sequence comes from Leopardus geoffroyi, assembly GCF_018350155.1. Taxonomy (NCBI): domain Eukaryota; kingdom Metazoa; phylum Chordata; class Mammalia; order Carnivora; family Felidae; genus Leopardus; species Leopardus geoffroyi. Next base: position 80,283,295 of record NC_059333.1, read on the forward strand.
CCCTGTGTCTCCTCCTTTGTCTCTCACTGGCTTTGGATCTAGGGCCAGCCAGATAATCCAGGATGATCTTACATCGACATCCTTAATTACATCTGCAGAGATCCCTCCCCCCCCCCTTTTTTTTTCAAATAAGGTCACATTCACAGGTTTGGGGGCTTAGGATGTGGACATATTCTTGTAAGGGCTACCATTCAATCCCCTATGAACACTGCTGTTTCTACAGTCGGGGGCCAAGTTGTTTAATAGTGTAGACTCCTGGCTGCTAAAACAGCAGCGAGACCCTCTGAGAGGACGGAATACAGAGGAGAGAAAGGAGATGGGAGGGGAGCATTGGCTCCCTGGGGCAGCAAGGCCTCCTGTTTGGTGCTCCATGAGGCTGCGTGGCAGTGGGGAGAGCAGCAACCTGGAATTCCCAGGGGTCCAGGTGGAGTGCAACGCACGTGGGCCATGGTCCAAGGTAGCGCGTCTCAGACTGAGGTTTATGACTCAGAGTGAGTCACACAGTTTTAATGGGTCGTGACGAGCATCAAAGACAAAAGAGATAGAAAAGAAGGGAAAATGCCCGAGTTTATTACAAGTATTGAAGGGAAGTATTGTTTGGAGAAATGTGTTCGGGGGTATATGTATGCACTGGATTATGATGTAAAATGTTTTCCTTATGTTGGTTGCAGTCAAAAGTTTGAACGCCACTGGTGTAAGAGCCCTGGGCATGGCAGTTTGGGGCATCATGGAGGGAGCAGTGGTCCAGGGAAGTGTCCTTGGCTCTGGGCGTAACATTGGGAATGACGGGCACCGCAGTGAGTGATGGTGTGGATAGCCGCAAGAGGGAGCATTCAACACGTGTGAGATATCCCTGGGGGCCTCCCCCTTCTGGAGGGATCTTGCAAAGGAACTCACAAGTGGGTGAAAAGGCGATTATGAGACGGGCTATAACTGGGACATTAACTGCGAGGACAGTTCATGCGGCTGGAGGGCATTCAGATGACATATGGGAGGACGGTTGGTATTAGATCTGTGGTTTCCAAACTTCGTTTTCCCTTCAAGCCTTGTGTTGCTATAAAACTTTGTGGCCGAATCGTGTGCAATGGCACAGAATCCCCGCGACACGCCTTTCCCCTGTCCCGGCAGTCCCCAAGGCCCATGGACAGCCAGCCCTTGGCCTAATTTGGAAAGCTTGTAATGACTAACACTGGCTTGGAAGGCGCTTCTGGCCCCTTCTAGTGCAAATTCTTTTATTCTATGGCTCGGACAAAATTCTGTATCATTTACCAGATCGTGACTTCTTTTTGAAGCCAAGGATTGAATGTTGGTCATCTCTGAATCCCCCCCACAGTGCCTGGCACAAAGTGTTCAATTATAGAGTGTTTGAAGAAAGTGGTTCTTTTTTTCCTCCTACTTTGCAATTCTGGGACCCACACACAGTGCTCTCCGCAAAGTGGGTGCTCTTAAAACATTGGAGGACTAAATAAATAAAGGAATGAATAAAATCCTGTCCTGAAACTGTAGAGAAAGCTGTCGTGTACCAGTGGAGCCAGCAGAGAGCAGAAGAGCTCAGTTTAACGACAGCTTCCTCCCCCAGAGAGCTGAAGCAGCCAGGCGCAGCCAGGGCAGGGAGAAGCAGATCGGTTTGTTTTATGGGGATTAGGAAATGCACAACCAGAAAAGGATGGAGACCCAAAGCGTGAAGGCCTGATACATTAATCTCCAAAGCTTTCTCTATAGGGTAACAGTCTTATCAGGAAATGGGGTTTTGCTTCAGGCTAACTGCAGGTACGTGGAGAACAGGGCAGGAGTTGCCAATGCTTATAATATGACTTCAACCACGTAGGTGGAAGAGATTCAAGGAACTTCACAGTGCACTTGTATCATGGCAAGGAGACAGAACTAAGAATCAGGGGTTGTGACTCTGATACCACTTATGTGACCTTGAGAGAGACCCTTCTCCTGACTTCAGTTTTTCCATATGTCAGTGGAGGGGTAGGAGTGGATGATTTTGAGGACCCTGGTCTGTGGATGGGTCCAGTTCTGGCTCCAGTTCTGCTCCTGCCCTCAACTCTCGGGGTGATGTCGGGGGAAGCCAATGAAGCAGGTGCTTTAGCCCTGGGCAAGGCAAAGCCACACCCCCATGCCCAATGTGCTCAGGAGCTGCCCAGTCAAAGTGGGGTGGGGGGCAGTTGAAAAGGAGAGGTGGAGTTGACTGAGTAGAGAGGGTGCAAGCCAGAGAATAAATGAGAAGATGCGAGAGAAGGTACACAGGGGCGAGAGCAAGGAGAGGAGAAGAGAAAGTGAAGAAAACAGAGAAGGGACAGAGTGGAGTGAGATAAGGGAGGGACAAGTGGTGGGCAGTGGTTTACGATTCCATCATTTAATGGAATGAAGCTCTTAAAAGATGTAAGCCTATGCATCAGAACCTTTGCAATTGGGACCCCCGCACCTGTGCTTTTAAAATATGTCCTAGGCAGTCATGATGTGAATCCAGGGTTAAGAATCATCAGTCTCTACGAATACTTGTAATTTTGAATGTGAGAAAGCGGGAGCAGCTGTCCGCAGGGCATCTCTGTGTTTCTAGAGCCCCTACCACTCCGTTTCAAAGGTCTTAGGATCAACCTGCAGAGGAGCTTCTGTCTGTTCCGCTCTATTCCAGGGGACAGGGCTCTTGACTTCTCGCCTCACTCCTCAGACCAGGTCCTCTGCTGCTGATGGCACTGGGAAGGCTCACGGAAGATCCCAGACTTAACATCTTGCTTTTAGGAGGCAAGTAGGTAAAGAGAACTGAGACATGTCCCCTGGGTGGCACAGTGAGGCAGAGCTCAGTTCCATTTCATTTCAGTGGGGAGCCCAGAGCAGAAGTCATAGATCAACAAGTGGGATGCTTCTGGAGAGACTGATGGACCCACAAAGAGAAAGGGAAATTGAGAGGAGAATTAGGGGCCACGTTTCCTTATTTATCTCTAGTGGGAGAGGCAATGCTGGAGTGGCAGAAAGAGTTCTGACATCAGCCCAGCTCCACACTCCATAACCTGGGCCCTCCGTTCCCTTGTCCAGTTGATACTAATGCACTCAATCAAAAGTGGAACGCCACACAGACAGGAGCTGGCATTGTTATTTGCTTCTATTGTTGTACCACGGACATATGCCCACTTCAGTGGTTATGGATGTGTCCTCCCTAGGCCTTCCAAAAGAGGTAAAAGCTCTTAAATTCTCAGTGACCATATTAGCACTTTCACGTTATGACTTGAGTTAGTTCTTAGCATGTAGGAACAATTACACTGAGTGGTGTTTAAAGGTTTTCCTTTCTGAAGCTCCGAGATGACTAAGGGATCAATGGATGTGTGTCCTTGAGAGTACCCACAGTCTAGGGTTGGGGGGGGGGGTCATATGATACTGTCATCAGTTACGGGAGGTTCATGATGTTTGTCCTACCTGCAGGATCCACAGAGACCTCACACGGAAGGAGAGAGAAATTTGTCTTCAACCCAGCCATTATTTTTTATGGATTTCTCTGTGCTTCGCATTTTTATGGTCTCTGAGGAGGATACAAACGCAGCTGAGACAAAGTTTCTGCTCTTCTTAGGGACTTCCAAGGAAGAGAAACATAAAGTGACCTGTGAAGATCTCTTCTAGGAGCACAAAAGACACAGTTTGGGGCACAGGAGAAGGTGATATTGATTCTAAAAGACTCTTTTAAAAAATTTTTTTAAGTTTATTCATTTTTGAGCGAGAGACAGAGCGTGAGCAGGGGGAGGGGCAGAGACACACACACACGCACACACACACACTCACACACACACACACACACACAGAATGCAAAGCAGGCTCCAGGCTCTGAGCTGTCAGCACAGAGCCCGACGTGGGTCTCCAACTCACGAGCCGTGAGATCATGACCTGAACTGAAGTTGAACGCTTAACCGACTGAGCCACCCAGGTGCCCCTAAAAGACTCTTTTAACCATCTTAGAATAAGCTGTCTGATCTTAACCATCAGAGATGAATCAAAGGCGTTCCAGGTGGAGGGAGGGTCATGCACATAAAAATGGGTGCAGGAAGGAGCGCCTGGATGGCTCGGTCGGTTAAGTGTCTGACTTCGGCTCAGGTCATGATCTCTGATTCACGAGTTTGAAGCCCACATCAGGCTTTCTGCGGTCAGCACAAAGCCTACTTCGGATCCCCTGTCTCCCTCTCTCTCTGCCCATCCCCAACTCACTCATGTGTGCTCGCTCTCTCTCTCAAAAATAAACATTTTTTAAAAATGGGTACAGGAGACTGCAGGGTGTGTAAAATGACCCAGAGTGAGACTGACCAGGAAAGTCTCAGGAAAGCCCCTCAAGGGGCTGAGGAAACATGACTGTCAGGCTGATAGGCCATGCACATAAAAATGGGTGCAGGAAGGAGCACCTGGGTGGCTTAAGTGTCTGACTTCGGCTCAGGTCATGATCTCCGTTTCATGAGTTTGAAGCCCGCATCAGGCTTTCTGCAGTCATTTGGCAAGGAGTCTACATACTTACCATAGCCTCAAAACCATCCCCAAAATCACACACCAAGTCTGCTCTCTATTGGGTGCATCACTTACTCCAAATTGATCTCCTCCCAACTTAAGTCAAACCTTTAGCCTAAAAGACAATTTGATAAACGAATTCACACTAAAGTGTTAATAGCTACTGAGTTTTAATGTCTGTGTCCCCAAGGAAAAGTACACAAAAGAAAAGAGACTACTTTCTTTCTTTTTTTTTTTTAATATATATATATATTTTTTTAACATTGGTTCATTTTTGAAAGAGAGAGAGTGCGAATGGGGAAGGGGCAGAGAGAGAGAGGGAGACACAGAATTCGAAGCAGGCTCCAGGCTCCGAGCTGTCAGCACGGAGCCCCATGCAGGGCTCAAACTCACAAATTGCAAGATTGTGATCTGAGCCCAAGTCGGCCGCCCAACCGACTGAGCCACCCAGGCGCCCCAAAAACGAGACTACTTTCTAACAGATGGATTTCAGCACCCACCTACCGCATTTTTGTGGAAGAGATCTTCCGGGACCTTCAAATCACGCATCCTCAGTGTGAGGAAGGCCTCTCTCCTTTGTCAGATCAGAGGATCAGCAGGGATACTCGGGTCCCAAAGCCTGACTCCTTAATATCACCTCTTGGCGTAGGACTGGCTGTGTTCATCTGAGCAACAATAGCAAAAACAGGTCTTTATTTTTTATCATGTTTTATGGGTCACCAAGCACCTTCACTTACATTGTGTGAGCCGGTTCTCAGATCATATTTTAGCAAAAGCATGGATTATCAGGCCCATTTGAAGCAGGAGAAAACTGGGCACTTAAGTCTAGGGCCTCAGACATCTAAGCCAGCACTCTTTCTGCTATTCCATGTTGCTTCCTCCACTGCCTGAAATTCTCACTGTCTTCCGACTGGTAAATCAAATGGCTTCCATTTGCAAAACGTCCCAGAAGTCTTTGTCAGAAATCCACTTCCTGTAGTCTCAGGAATTTTGGGATTTTAAGGCATTTTAGGGAATGTCTGCATCAGTCTTTTGGAGTTACCAATTGTTCTTCCCATTTCCTTAACTCGATATCCAAACAAACCATCAGCTCTACTTCAGGATGGACTTCACACCTAATCAGTTCCCACTTCATGGCTACTCCCAGCCCAGCCCCAAACCCCGTCTTCTCTGGCCTGACTTAGTCTAGGGAATAAGGTCCCCAATAACAAACGCAAACCACCTTCTCTTCCATGGAGTAGTGGCTGGGTGCTGGCTGTAGGAGGCCTGGGAGGAATGAAATGCCTTTATACTAAGCCAGCCAGTTGGGCCGCTGGTGTTTAAGGGACAATGTGTCTCTTTCCTTCTGGCTCCTCTTTTTCTCTTAACTGGTTCTTAGACTCCTCACTTGCCTCTCTGCTTTCACTCTTGTCCTCCTACTGTTAATTTGCCACTTAGCAGAAGGCATTACTTTTAAAGTACCAAATCAGGCCAATCCCTTAGTCAGCCGTCCCCTTCCTAATCCCAGTGGTTTCTTTAATAGAGCCTTTAAGGCTGTAAGTGATCTGGGTCCTGCATGCCTTGCTGGCCTCATCTAGTCCTCTCTGGTTCACCTGCTCTGTTCTCGTTCGCTTGCCTTGTTGCTCACGTTTGAATGTACTAAGCATGCTTCTACCCCAGGGCCTTTCCACTGACTGTCCTTCCACCCGACAAGGAAATGTCTTTATGCAAATATTTGCATGGTTAGTTCCCTCACTTCCTTCCCATAGCTGCTTAAACAGTTCCTCCTCAGAAGGGTGGTCCCTAGCCATCATACTTTGCTTGAATCCTTATCAATTTGAACACACAATTAATTAATTAATTAATTAATTAATGTGGTTATGTTTTGTCTCCTGCAGTAGGACTTAGTCTATCTAGTTCACTGCTGAATCATTGGCCTCTCAAGCGGTGCAGATTCTCAGTACTTACTCGTAAAAAGAATCTGAGTGAATCAATTGTACAGGTGGAGAAACTGAGGTCCGGCGTGGGAAGGGCTGGTCAGTAGCAGAAGCACGACTGAAGAGCAATTTTTCTCTAACAGGCCTGTGAAATATCCATTGCACTGGCCTCCTTCTTCATATTACAAAAAAGCCCGATTCTTTTCCCCTATAAAGTCCTCATTTTCAGAAGGAAATAGCATTTTCATATTGCAAGTATAGTCTAGTTTGCCCCTCTACTTCCTCAAACTTAAACTCTTTGATTATCAGGGCTGGGTGGGAACCACAAAAGTTACCTATCAAGCCTTTTATCTTGCAGAAGAGAAAAGCCAAGACCAGAGAGGAAGCTGGATTGTGGTCGAAGGGGAATTAGAACCTAGGTCTCTCAACTGCCAGTACAGACGCTTTCTAATTCCCTCCAGTGCTCGGTGTTGAACATCTGTATCTGCTCACAATTTTACTTGTTCTCGTTAAGATGAGTCTCTACGCCTCATTTTGGCAGGTAATCACCCTCAAATGTACATTTCACAGGGTGGTGGGAATCCGTGTACCTAGCGCGTGAACGAGGCCCGGATGCCTTCTACAGACACCTGTATCCTGGCTGCAGGCTGCTCAACCAGATATCTCTGGCATCATAAGGATAGGGGGCGGGAGAGTGAAAATTTCTAACATGGAGTAGCACCGTCCCTCTGACCTTGCCACTTCCTGGCTGTGTGCCTTTGTGCAAGGCGCTTATGCTCTCAGGACTTCAGTATTCTTCCTTGGGAGATGAGGCTAGCCGGCCCTCAAGTGCAGATGAGGAAGTACTTTGTAAACCACAGAAGGCTGCATAAGGATGAGGGAGAGGTGATTCCTGGCGACCAAGGTCTGAAATAGCTCCCCACTGTAACCACAAACCTCTCCCGCTCCCAGCCTTTGGAACTTGGGAGAGAAGCCCTGGGGGGTTAGCTGCAGAGAGCTTAGGTTGGGGAGGTGTGAGGTACCTTTGTGCTAAATCAACCTTTATGCTAAACTTAGCCATGGGGGGTTTAAGGAAGAATTCCTCTGCCCTTTGGTCCTGCCTCGGCTTCTCCTATGGTTCTTAGATGCCTAACAATGCAAGGATTATAAAAACAAACCAAAACAAAAACAAACCCCAGAAGTCACCTCATTCACAGCCCCAGTACTTCAGGAGAGGTGTGAAGGAAGCAACCGAGACCTCACTATTCCCAAGTAAAGTACTTAAATAGCTAGAGATCTTGATTATTTGTCCTGAGAAGAAGCTAAGAAGGAGGGAGCCGCACAGGGAAGGAAAGACTAGAGCAGAGGCTGGGATGGAAGTTCCGCCAGGCCAGGTGGGGTAGGAAGGGAGGAAGTGCCACAAAAGAGAGAAGGAGCCAGATCAAACCAGGCTGAAGTCAGAAAACAACTGAGGAGAGGGAGGACCAACAAAGAGGAATGAAGAGAGGGGGTGCAGAGAGAAGGCAAAAAGATAGAATGAGAAAGATCCTGGAGGGAAATTCAGAGAAAAGTCAGGCAAAAGGAGAAGGAAGAGAGAGGAGTGTGGGTAAAGGAAGAGAATAAGGATAGGGGAGGGGAAGGGAGGAGCAGGGGTCTGGGGAGGGGAGGTCCAAGAGGCCCCAGAGCACAGAGCCAGGGAGTGGGACTGCTATTTGTTCTTGGGCTGGCTGTTCTTACAGGACAACTCTCCTTCTCTACTCAGTGGGGCCGCCAAGGGCCAAGTCTTGGCTGGAGGAGATGCGAGGTTCTTTCCTGAGAATGCCTGTGGATAGTTGGGCGGGTATAATTAGATTCTGAGTCTCCTGTCAGGGGCCAAGGAGGTTCCAGGATATATAGAGAAAATAACATGTAGTACTTAGGTTGGGTTCCTCTGGCCCAGATTCATTGTTCTCCCAGACTATTCCAACAAATGTGAGTGACTTTGTAATGCCCCATTTATGGTTAGCCTTGCCTGGACATGCCAAACCCGGAAGCTCTAACACTCCTTGCTGTGCATTCTCTCATAGCCTTGGTTAACAGACACAAAAGGAAATGGTGACAGTTCTCCAAGCCATTCAGGATACCTCTCGACCCCTCCTGCCTCTCAACATTGTAGTTATCGCCTAAGCATTGAGAATATATTCAAGATGCATGGCTGGTGACAGGATTGGCCAAGTTCTCTGCTTCACTTGGTTTCTGGAGACATGCAATATCTTTTAAGCTTTTTGTGAGCTTGAAGGCCATAAAATGCCAGTCCTTAAGGAGCCTGCAGAGATCATCTGGTCCATGCCAAGGCTTTAGCTTATCCTTCCTTGATAACACGTTATTTTATTTTATTTTATTTTATTTTATTTTATTTTATTTTATTTTTTAAAATATTTATGTATTTTTGAAAGAGAGAGAGAGACAGAGTTTGAGTGTAGGAGGAGCAGAGAGAGAGGGAGACACAGAATCTGAAGCGGGCTCCAGGCTCTAAGCTGGCGGCACAGAGCCGGACGCAGGGCTAACTCACGAACTAAAAGATCATGACCTGAGCAGAAGTAGGACGCTTGACCGACAGAACCACATAGGCACCCTGATAACACATTATTTTAGAAAAAAAAAAGAAACTGTTGCGACTCTGATTTGGACACCAAACATCTAACCAGACAACAGAATTCTAGGACAGCATTTCTTAACCTTCCTTTTTGTGTGTGGGGAGCAAGGGAGTACTGGATCTAACCAAGGGTCTGTTGATTCTTTGCTCAGATAGACAAACAATAATGGTAACATTTGTTCAGGTGGTTCTTGGACTTTTGCATGTCCAGACTGGGGGGTTCCTGACCTAAAACTGCTCCTACTGGCCAGGAATCTGACAGATGATTTAGAATTGAGTGAAAAGAACCCCAGTCTTGAGATGTGGAGGTCTTGCCCTGATCCAGTTGTGTAGTATATGGGCCAGTGCACTTTACTACCCATTATTAGGCTCAGTGGCTCAAGCTCTGAGCTTTAGTAAATGGTTTCTGAAATCACTTTCCAGCTCCAAGTTTCTAGGCACCAAAATGAAATCAGTTTCAGTTTTTTTTTTAATTTTTGGTACTTTTTGTCACAGTAGAAAGGCAAGTAGACCGGAAATCTCTCAGCTACTGAGAAAGAGGGACATGGAGGGTGAGGCTAAGGTATTTATCCTCCTCTAGTACAGGGATAAGTGAAGTGCTATTAGAACCCATCTCACCTTGACTGACAAGACTTTTTACAGAGATAATGGAGAAAGAAATGATTCACTCCTAATATCCACATTCCATTCGCAAATCTGCTTTTGGAAGAATGATTCTGAATCCCCACTTCTCACACACACATACTTTTGCATTTGTCTGGCCCTCTTAGAATGTTTGAGTATGGTGAGAGAGCTGTCTGGGTACACTCTGCAGCTGTGCATGATGGAGCATTTGTCTCCTCCAAGGCTGAGTGTTTGAGTGTGTGTGTGATTTAGTGTATACATGGGCATGTGTATGAGTGAAATCATGGAATGTGTATGTGAGCAGCAGTGACTGAATATAAAAGGTGGTATAGATAGTGTGGCAAGTGTAAAATCATGTGGGCCTGTGGGTGTGCAGGATTATTATTATTATTTTTGTAAGTAAGCCACTTTGGATTGTGTAGCCTCCTCTTACTTCTGTGATTGATTTCACGAGGGTAATGGTGCGTAAAAGCGCTGGTGAGATCTGGGGGCGCCTCCTAGTCTGACGTCAGAGAGAGAGTTTAAAAGGGGGGGAGCCGGTGGAGAGAACACAAGCCGCTTTAGGAGTCGCGGGTTTCAGAGCCATCGCTGCTGCCTGCGGATCCGCTCCTAGAGTTTGACCAACCGTCTGGCTCGGCTTCCCCAGCGCCGCTGAGATGCTGTCCTGCCGCCTCCAGTGCGCGCTGGCCGCGCTGTCCATCGTCCTGGCTCTGGGCGGTGTCACCGGCGCGCCCTCCGATCCTCGACTCCGTCAGTTTCTGCAGAAGTCCCTGGCTGCTGCCGCGGGGAAGCAGGTAAGGAGACTTCCTCGACGTCTTTTTTTCCCCCTCTTCTGAATCCCCCAGTCTTCTCTCAGGCTTTGCCTTTCCCCCCCTGGGGTGGATTTAAGAGGTGGCCCTGCCGAGTGTCGGTGCTTTTCTGGGTCCCTCCGCTCCCAAATCTCTCAGGAAAACTTTCAAAGTCCAGAATCTCCTCTTACCTCTTTTTTCCCCTCTGATCAGCGCAGTTGGCCACAGTTCAGGTAAGTTCTTTGGCATTAAAGAAAATTTCAAGACCTGGGTAGCTGAGCACTAAAGGAAGAGGCATCCCCCAGTGTTAAACGCGGAGGTGCTGGCCCAAGTGCTGAAAGCGCGGACCTCTGAAGCTACTACCTTCCTCAGCAGTGCCTCCTTCCCATGCTCCTAAAGGGCAGTCTACAGACAGAACACAGTATGTTTAAGATTCTGAAGGGTCTCCTTCCCCACAGTTAACTTAACAAAAACGGTAAGAACAAGTCCAGTTTGTAGCTCCTGAGCTGGAAATTGAAATTGAATGAAACAAACTGTTGGCACATGTTTTATCTTTGCAAAACTGTATTAACAATCTACCATTTCTGCGTGTGTGTGTGTGTGTGTGTGTGTGTTAAGCCTATAAAGGCAGAAAACTTGCAGAAACATTTGAGCTTTTCAAGCCTGTCTACTTGATGATTATAACATCTACCCTTATTTTTATATCCTTAGCTGATTTTAAGTGTGACAAAAGTGCACAGCTGTGAACAGTGGGTTTTGGGTGTAGCTGAATCTGCTTTCCAAATTAGGTTTTTTTCCATTTCTTTTTCTCCATCACCATCATCTTAATCCCTTATCTCTCCCTCTCTCTCTCTCTTTCTCTCTCTGTCTCTTACCCTATACAGGAACTGGCCAAGTACTTCTTGGCGGAGCTGCTGTCTGAACCCAACCAGACAGAGAACGATGCCCTGGAACCCGAAGACTTGTCCCAGGCGGCTGAGCAGGATGAAATGAGGCTGGAACTGCAGAGATCCACTAACTCAAACCCTGCCATGGCACCCCGAGAACGCAAAGCTGGCTGCAAGAATTTCTTCTGGAAGACTTTCACTTCCTGTTAGCTTTATTAATTATTGTTGTCCATATAAGACCTGGTTCCTTTCCTCCAAACCTCATCCCTCTTCCCTAACTCCCCAATCCTCAGCAAGACCCTTACATTAGAAATTGGAGACTGTAAATACAAAATAAAATTATGATGACATTATGAAACACAAGAATTTGTTTCTCATTGTGTATCTTTCTGCTCAATAATATGTGATTAGCAGTTGTGATTTCAGTCAAGTTACTTGAGGTATGCATGCCAAATCTCACAGACATATGATTTAAAATTTCCTGTGGTAATAAAGATTCTGTCCTAAATGGAAACTCTCATAGTTTGGGTTATTTCAAACAGAAATAATTTCAGATAACTCTATGAATTCTAACTTTAATCCAGTGGACGTTACTGGGAAAGGCTGCCACAAATATCAGTTACACATTACATACACTTAAAATTATATATTGATATGAGTATTTATGGGTAAGCAGACTGGAGTGTCCAACTATCCACCAGGCTAATCTGTAAAATATATGAAAAGTGGAAAGGAAAAATCATTTGGGAGTTGAAGGAAAGAAGCTGGCTTAAAAGCTAAAATGAAATTCTGAGCCTTTAAAATGTGTTTCTTGTTTGTGGACATTTATCTACAGAAATACTTTTGCTTTTATATCTTCTTTGACAACCCTCTCTGTAACTGAATGTGGCCAAAAGAGTGCCTATGTTTTAAAAGCAAGCTCCTAATTTTTTGTTTCTCAGGGGAAAAATATTACTTGTACCATAAGTTTCCAGGTGAGAGTAGTATGGGTTGCAAATAACATATGTTGGTTCGCCTCAGTGAATACTATCCAAATGAAGGTATCAGAGCACGATTTCGTAATTGCAGAATAAATGAAGGAGAGATCTCAAGCCTTCTTTTGATTTGATTAAAGCAAGCACCAGATAAAAATTCAAACTATAATAAAAACACTCAATACATGTTACTATTATTATTAGTATTATAATACATACTAAATAGTACCATTCAAGATAGAGATAAGAACGTTGCTGATGTAACTCAGAGACTCTAAATATATGCCCCGCTGGGGATGTATGTTCTAACTATCACTGGTATTTTTGAAGAGCTGCTAGAACAATAAACCCAATATAAGTACAAAAACTCAGTGCAAATCCCCACAGTGTGAGCTTACTGATAGCAGTATATAAAACATCTAACAGGAACTTCATCTTTTATAGAAAATATTTGCGTTAGATAATATACCTTTTAATCTGAACGTGGCTGAGTAGAATTTAATTCCTGAACAGCTGATCAAACAAGAGAAAATCCAAGCCACTTTACCAATCTCTGTGAAAACAGAAGATCCTTCGAGGTTCTGGTGCACCTTTTATTTATAAGACATTTATGAGGGAATTAATGTGTGTCCACTTAGGGGACCTGTCAGTGTTAAATGCCTTGTGGACATCTGGTAACCAATCAACTCAGTGAAGTAATAGAATCACATTATTATGATTAAAGTACAGAAGAGAACATAACTTAATTGTTTTCTGTGCGGTGCATAGATTGTATGAGTGCCTGGGGATCTTACCTTTTTAGTACCATCTTTAGTTGTCAGTCCCCAATAGCAGGATGAAAATAATTGGCAAGAATTATGTAGTCATGACTCCACATATATATTTATTCTTTACTTAAAGCCTAAATTGAATGGAGCATTTGGTCAAGGTTAATTATCCTTCAGCCTCAGTTTGCCCACCTTCATCAGTAGGGGGTTGTACTGGGAGGGAGAGTGATATCCCTTTCAGATCTGACTGACAATTTGCACTTCAACACTGACAAAGGTGACAGAGGAATGTTGATTTTTCACATTTTAATAAACGTATGGAGCATAGCTCTTTTCTAATGTATGGAAGGTATTATTTTTTACTTCCTGGTTAGTTCATCTGCGTTCTTCCTAAGTTTGATTCACGGAGTGTAGCATTCTAGCCTGTTTATCATCTAGCCAAAATTAACCGTGTAGATTATGTTTTCCTTCCTCCTTGCCACAACCACAGATGTCAGCAATCCTGAACAACCTGCTACTTCTTTTAATGGGAAGGCTTGAACAAGGAACTCCTCTTTTCTAGGCCTTAGTTTCCCCATCTAAAAATAGGCATACTAGGGCGCCTGGGTGGCTCAGCCGGTTAAGTGTCTGACTTCTGTTCAGGTCCTGATTTCACGGTTCTTGGGTTTGAGCCCCGCGTCGGGCTCTGAGCTGACAGCTCAGAGCTTGAAGCCTTCTTTGGATTCTGTCTGTCTCTCTGTGTCTCTGCCCCTTCCCTACTCATGCTCAGTCTCTCTCTCTCTCTCTCAAACATAAATAAACATTAAAAAATAAAATAAAATAAAATAAAATAAAATAAAATAAAATAAAATAAATAAAAATAGGCACACTAATGGAACCAAGCCCTTAATATTACGAGGCTTCAATAGACCATGTTTTGCAAGTTTTTAGTACGTGGTAAGTAGTTGGTAAGCTTTGAATGTTAGTGGTACTAATTTTCTTGTCACATATGCTGTGCTTTCTAGCCTCTCTTTCTTTTTTAAAAATGTATATTTATTTATTTTTCAGAGGGAGAGAGAGAGAGAGAGAGAAAGAGAGAGATAGCATGAGCAGGGGAGGGGCAGAGAGAGAGGGAGAGAAATAATCCCAAGCAGGCTCTGCCCTGCCAACACAGAGCCCGACATGGGGCTCGATCTCACAAACCATGATATCATGACCTAAGCTGAAATCAAGAGTTGGATGTTTAACCGACTGAGCCACTCAGGTGCCCCTCTAGCCTCTCTTTCTTTGCCTTTGCTATGTCTTGTCACTTCCACAGGTCCAAATCTAAACCAGCCTTCAAGAATTATTTTACATTCTCCTTGCTTCATAAAATTCTTTCTTTACACCCTCAATGGGAAGAGCTGTCTTCTCTGAGTACCTACTCTGCATTTTCTCCACGGTGCTTATTTACCACTCCCTAACATTTATTATAGCTATATAAATGTACGTAAGAGAGTATTTGCGTGTAAACTTCCAATGAGTAGATGTACGTCCGATTCATAGGTATAGTTCACTCAGCATGTCATGCAGCAGAGTAGGTTCTCAGTGCTCACTGAAGAATAAACGAATGGTCTGTGAGTAGTCTCAAATGGCACAAATCTCGATTTACTTGGTGACCACATTCTTTCTTAATGCCGCAGTTGACAGGGGAAAATGACATCAGTGGCCATTCTATGTTAGGTGTAGGTGACACCAGAAAGATACAGCACATGGTTTGGATTTTAATTGCCACGACAGCATGTGATGATCAGACTCACTTATACTGGAAGCTTCGATCATTTCAGTTTTCTTTATCCATCTTATGAAGTAAGCCCCAGTAGGGCTTGCTTTGCTATCCACCAACCACGGGGCTCACACTTACAGAGAAAAAGATTCACTAAGACTTCTTTCACATTTGTTTATTTCAAGATCATGCAAATTCACTCTTGATCCTAGTGCAGGACCATTGTTCTTGGCCTTGGCTCACGCTATTCTCAATGCACAGACAATTCTGTTTTACGGTGACGTAAAATATACTTTTAATTCCAAATATCAGACATGGAAGAGGGCTCAAAGATCATCTGGTCCTCATTATTCATTTTATTGAAGGCTGACATATGGAGAGGTGAAGCCATCTGCCCAAGACACCCAGTGAGTAGCAAAGACGCAGAGATGGGGCAGAGATGGGGCAAAGCCTAACTCCCCTCTCTTACCTCTTATTCTACGACACTGCCACAAGGAATCTGCTCTTCTAGATAACTGGTGTGTTTCATTAACCTGATGTGAATGTTAATTTTGTCCCTGAAATTTCTTCATGTTCCACTACACAACAGGTCTGCATCCGAGAGAGAACAAGACAATTGATACAACATAGCTTCCCATAATTATAGAAAGACAGGAAGAAGCAGTTAACGGTATTGATTATGAGGAAGAAAAAAAAACTCAGTGGAGATAGTCTTTCACTTAATTAGACCCAAGAAACAAAGAATGATTCAGTCTTGGAATGGAGGTGCTGGGGCTGTCCCCGCAAGCAGAGGGAATTTCACGCCAAGGAGATGGAACAGTAGTACCTGGAGAGATCGTTTTCAGAGAAATCAGGATACATACCCACAGGACGAGGCAGCAAATACATCAATGACCACCTGGAATTCTTTAGAAGTGAAAATGAGTGCTTTCATTTGAGAGTTCAGTTTTTTATTACCTAGAATGTGTTTCAGTGTCAAGGACTTGCTGGAGACTGGGAGAGAATTTGTATGACGAGGTTCCTGCTTTCAGGGAACTGAGTCTAGTAGATAAGACATATTCATTAAAAATCATCAAATGCTCTAACGGAGGTTTTTATAGACTACTAGGAAAGAAGAGAGGTGTCAGTAATTCCCTCTTTTTTTCTTTTCTTCTTTTCATTAGTATTTAAATTTGGCTTGTAAGCCTAAATTATTTTATTCTGGGTAGAACAAATAAATTATAGGTATAATGACATAGGATACATTTTTACAACATAATCTCAGTTAGCTTTGAAAGTGTTAATATCCTTTTACATATGAAGAGGCTGAGAATCAGAGAGATTAAATAACTTGCCCAAAGATGTCACCAGCCGGTGTGGTATTGGAAACAGGTCGTCTGATTTCCAATCTAGTTTTCTCCCCACTGTATCTTAGGGGAAAGAAGTGAATTAGAGGGAAATTGTGACTTGCTGGAAAATTAAGAGCAGATCAGCTCCAGACCATCTTAATTTAGCTCTTCTGTATATAACACACATGGGAATTACTTCTCTGTTATTGTCAGAGGAGAATTGGATTTAGGCTCTGGGGTTGAGATTTGGTTTTGTGACCTGATTAGGGGTACTATTTCCAAAGAACTGTTTGTAATCTTTCCTTTCACATACTTAATATAATCGTTTCAGTTTTTCTAAGTAAATGAATAAACAAATAAAATTCATAACCTCCGCTTTAAGCACCCCTTTCCCTACTTAATCTCTCATATCCAGGTTTCAGTACGACTCAGGCTTGGGCATTTTTAGCCTGAAGCAAATACAAGCTATTAGTCTCAGTCTTTATTCTACAGGCCATGGAATCTGCCTCACTTATGACTGGATAGTGGCCATATCTTCCTCCTCTCTGCTCTTATATGTATATCCTATGAAAAGTGGTCTTGAGGCTGGGATTTTCAGAACTGAGAAATTTCATTGAAAAGTATAAATGAGGTCAATTTTTGCTAAGTAGGCTTTTATGCCACTGAAGCTGATAGAGCTCTCAAGGTCTCAGGTAAATATTCTAGGTCACATAAGTAGTTCTCTTCTTCCCATGTTTCAGATGTCTCTGGAATAGGATCCATTAAGATGGTAAAATTGTTCTCCAGATATGAAACAGTTCTATTAAAATAAGAAATATTTCAAAGAAATTCAAGCTTTCAAAGTAGAGTTCAAATAGTTAAGAAAGATAATGCATTCTCAGTTAATTGCTGGTTAATTATATCTTTCTTGTATAAAAAATATAAAAGTACATTTTCAGCTCTAATGCTACATTAAGGTCAAATGGCACACTTTAGGAAGGAATACATTAAGCTACTCTAGAATTGCTATCCCTGGTAACAATTTATTTGACTATAAAATACACATTATGAAAGTCAAGATTTACTAATTTAACTAGAACATAGCTCTTTATTCCTTATTTTCCATCAAAATTCTCCCACTTACTCCCCAAACATAAAGACAAAAGGCAATGATTTTACCAGACTTCTCCCCAACCCATTTGTTTGTTATTATACACAGATTAACATGATGTACTCATAAGACCACTCAAGTCAACACCACCACAGTGTTTTCTGGAACCTCCTGGCTTTCATGCTTTTCTTCTCAGGTGATTTACTTATTTGTGATTGCAGTGGACAGATTTCTAATATTTTTCTGTGTCCTTCTCCTCCTTTCTCCTTTCTGCTCCCAGTCCTTCTCTGATACCTGTTACCTCCCTGACTGTGGCATTCTAAACTGTTTTGGTAAATTGCCCCCCCCCCCCGCCCCCCGTTCATTTTTAGCCGTGTTGTTGGACAAGATCAACTCACTTCCAGTCTGGTATTGATGCTAGAATGGATTAAGTCATTTGGAATGTACCATCCCTTGGTCCTAGGCATTGGTCTGTGGCTGGGCACAACCAATCACAGTAAACCCTAAGACTTTTTGGGGGCACTGCTGGGACATCTCTTTCTTGCTGATTATGGATAAAGAAGCATGAAAGCTTTTGTCAATCATATTGAGACTGGCAATGCAGTCTGAAGTCCTGTGCTGCAGAAGGCACAGTGGAGACACGTGACGACACTGGGTTATTAGTGGCTTTGTTGAACTGTAGTATTTAAACTTATCCCCAACAGCAATAAAAAACAACAACATTTTTACTTTGCTTTTCATATGTATGACCTAACACATTCTCTTAATTTTTAAAAAGTAGTTTCGGGCACCTGGGTGGCTTAGTTGGTTAAGGGTCTCACTTTGGCTCAGGTCATGATCTCGCGGTTGGTGAATTCGAGCCCTGCGCTGGGCTCTGTGCTGACAGCTGGGAGTCTAGAGCCTGCTTCTGTGTCTCCTTCTCTCGCTGCCCCTCCCTCGCTCGTACTCTGTCTCTCTCTCTGTCTCAAAAATAAATAAAACACTAAAAAAATTGTAAAACACTAATTTGGTTCTCCTGTACTTTAGCTAAAAGCTTTCTTATACACACATTAGGGCTACCTCGTACGTATTTATGTTTATCTTAACTTTCCAATTGAGATAAAAGTTCTGAGAAGAAAAAAAGTTAGACTTTACTGGACTGTGTCTTCTTGACACGTCATTATGTCACAGACTTATACCAGCTTCTTTATAAATACTGCTGATAATAAAGATGACAATTGCTTACATTTGTTTAATACTTTCTAATTTATTAAAAATACTCTATAAATGTTATCTTATTAAATATTCACTCATTTTATAATTCATAAACTTGGCATTAGGATGAAAATTTATACCTCTGCTTTTTTACAAATATAAAAACCGATGTTCAAAGTATTTGAGTAACTTGCCCAAAGCCACAGAGAGCTCACATGACAGAGCTTAAAATTAAGCCTCGCTCCTCGGAAGAATCAAGTAAAGCTGCCCGTCCATTTCAGTTTTAGGGACACTCTGATCAATTAAACAATGCTGAAAGTCTCTGTAGGTCAAACCCTCTTGATTTCTGCTTTCACTCTGCTGCTTGTTATGGTAAACACATCCAACTCATCTCTGGTGATTAAGTCCCACTGCTTGGCCTCTGATATCCCAGGATCCCATCCTACCCACTGGATCCAAGGAGTCCATTTTTATGGTAAGAGTCCTCACTGTCGTTCCTGGCCTACAGAGAAGAGCCCTCATAAGCTTCCCAGAGCTCTTTGTGAAGCTTCCCAGATCTTTGTGGATCTTCTCGGGGTGGGGCGGGGGGTGGGGGGAGGGAGTGAATGAGTAGGTATTCCATGATGAAATCAATCTAGTGTAGTATTCCAATCTAGTGTCTCTGTTTTTGTCCACTCTCTTGACTCTGGGCTTCCCTAGGAGCTCCTCAAGTCCTCTGACTTGAGAGGTACATCTTGATGGGGATGAGAATACTGTTGACCATATCTTGAAGCCATCCCCAAGGAGGATCTACCATCCTAGGTAACATTTTATTTGCTTTTCTAAAATTGCCGAGTTATTAACCATTAATGTATTATTTATTTTGCATACTCTTTTTTTTTTCAACTTCTTTTTTCTTCTTTTTTTTTTTATTTATTTTTGGGACAGAGAGAGACAGAGCATGAACGGGGGAGGGGCAGAGAGAGAGGGAGACACAGAATCGGAAACAGGCTCCAGGCTCTGAGCCATCAGCCCAGAGCCCGACGCGGGGCTCGAACTCGCGCACCGCGAGATCGTGACCTGGCTGAAGTCGGACGCTTAACAGACTGCGCCACCCAGGCCCCCCTATTTTGCATACTCTTGAGTGGCTATCATACTGCAGAATGTGTGTGTGTGTGTGTGTGTGTGTAGTTTTTGAAATGATGAGTTCTTTCAATTTACAAATAGGAATTGATGGTCTATTTGTTAGATGGAAGCTATAAAGATTCAGCTAAAATCTCCATCCTTAGGCAGTTCAAAGTTTGAATGCATAGTCACTAGTGAGTAACTATATTGCAAGACATTGGTTCTCAACATGTGACCCAACAACATTAAAACTACTTGGTAACTTGTTAGAAACACAAACTCTTGGGCTCAACCCTAGAATGACTGAGTCAGAAATTTTGGGAGTGGGTCCAAAAATCTGTGTTTAAGCAAGCCCTTCAAGTGATTCTGAAGCACACTAAATTTTGAGAACCAATAAAGCAAAAGGGACTTGACTGTATCAGGGAAGTCACCATGCTGAAGATATTTAATTTTTTAAAAAATATCATTCCAAAATTTTTATCAAATAAATTCATAAACAAAGTTGAATCTCCCCAGTTATGTTCCCTTTCCCCTCTCTCCTTGTGGAATTAAATACTATCATCAATTCAGTGTTTACTCTTCTTGTCCAAGGTTTTATGTTTTTACTATATATGTAGGCAATTATAAATTATATGTTATATTGCTTTGTGCTTTAGAAATCTTTATGAATAGTAGCTTACACATTTTTAAAGTATCGCCACTTACATTTTTCAATCATTTTAGTTTCTGCATAGAATTTCATTATACAAATACATAAGAATTATACATTTCTCTATTGCTAAAGATTTAGGTGTTTTACAACATTTACAGGAGAGGGAAGCTGTCTTTAGATCTTCCTCAGTGCTATGATACTCAATGATTTCTCTTTACCAAAGACAAAAGTCAGAAGCAAAATAATTCTGCCGGTCTCCTAGTCCCTTTCATTTAGCTATAGGAATTCCATGCTTCCAGGCAACTTTTACATTATAAATTGCTACATTTAAAAATTTGTATTATAATGAAGTCCATCAACTTATTGCCTCTCTGTTCTTACGCATCCCATCAAGATTTGGCCTCACTGAAATTGCTTCTTCAGAAATTGTCTATAAAGAGAATACGCTGCTGCATCTCAGCAGGTGTTTTAAACTCCCTTGATTCCTATCAGTGTAAGTTCCCATCAGGTAGTCTTAGGGAGATGGACAACTGAAAAATCAGACACTAGTTTTAAAAAACTGAAATATGCTATTTAATATTCCACCTGGAAGGAGCTGAATCAAGAGATTGACCTAGGGGATTAAATAGCAAAGGCTTTACCTGCCTGAGTATATCCAGTCACAAAGAAAATCCATTGCCCACTGGGGCTAGGCCATGGCCATTACAGCCCAAGGCTGTTTTATCTGCTCTCCCTCCTTAAGAGTGGGTAAACTCACATCTGGTGTATTTCATAACTGACACAATCCTGACTGCCTCCCAGTGGTTCAGCAATGCCCTCTGATCCCAGCTTGAGGGCTGCCCCAGAGCCACATGTGGTTAGGTCCTAGGGGAGAGAATCTTAGCATTCCCTGGCTGTGTGCTAATCCATTATTCAGAACTCGAACCTGTGCTAGAGGCTGTGTTTTAACCCATCATTCTATACTTGAACTTGTTCTACCATACCTCTCCAAGAGTCATCCATACTCTGCTTAAGTTCTTCTAGCGATGAAGGACTTATTGCCTCCCAAGGAACTTTGGGGCTAGAACAGAGCAAGTCTAATCACTGCTTCAAAGAAAGCCCTCTACAGTTTTGCAGAGAAACCCATGCTTTGGCTCCCTCATAGCACCCACATACTCTCTTTTCCCTCTAGCTATCTCATTTCTTCCTCCCACTTTTTTCTTTTTCACATGACACATATTCTAATTTTTTTACCCAGCTGTGCTTCTCTGCACAAACTTGAATGTGGTCTATTTTTTGTTTTTGTTTTCTGAAAGTAAGAAATTATTCTAACTTTCTTAGGATTTTAACTACAGGGATAAATGTATCAATTTATTTTGCTTTTTGAATGGACTCTGCCTCATGGCACATTGCCTACATTGATTAGCTGTTGGTTGAAATAAAGGGTAATCTACACTGGGTTTTTGGTTCTGTTTTTGTCACCAAGCCATGGAAGACAATTCCTCAAATACTGAGGACTCTTTTTTTTTTTTTTTTTCATAAGTGACAAAAGTGAGGTTTAGGAAGGAAAGGTGTCATATCCAATGTTACATTCAGTATTAAAGCTTAGTTCTCCTGATTTTCTTACCTATTCTGATCTAGAATTTTCCTTGGGCCTCAAAGTACAGTTCAGGCTGCTGCTTGTTCATACTTTTTTGGGGTGGTATCTGTAGGGAGACAAGTCTTTCTCTTAGATGGATGGAGGGTGAATGAGTTCTGTTTTGAGATGGCACATGAGAATTTTCCAATTTCTTTCTGAAACTAAGAAGCATTTTTAGGGGTGGAAACAAAGTTTTTTTTTGTTTTTGTTTTTGTTTTTTTGCCATACCTGATAACTCTAAAGTGAAAATAAAATGTTGAAGTAAGCTGTCAAAATATTTTGTGACAATTCAACCTTAAAGTGACCTCAAATAAAAGGCAGAGTGCTGTTTGGAAGGCTGATCTATTAGCATGTAGCCTTTTATTTCTCTAAATTGCTAGGTATATCAGTCTCCTTCCTCTCGCATTTGTCTTAATTTGTATGGAATGTTGATCATTTAATAATATATGAATATAAAATTCAGGACAAAGCATTAATCAGAATGTTAGGACTGAAGGCATGACCTCTGGGATCATCTAGTGATTAGATCAGAAGGAAGACCTTGGTTTTATTCAAGAAGAAAATAGCTGTCTTTTGAAATTTCCATCTAATAGTTGCAGAGACCTTAATCATTTTTTTTAACGTTTATTTATTTTTGAGACAGGGAGAGACAGCATGAACGGGGGAGGGTCAGAGAGAGAGGGAGACACAGAATCCGAAACAGGCTCCAGGCTCTGAGCTGTCAGCACAGAGCCTGATGCGGGGCTTGAACTCACGGACCGCGAGATCATGACCTGAGCCGGAGTCGGATGCCTAACCGACTGAGCCACCCAGGCGCCCCGAGACCTTAATCGTTTACAGGTACTTTTCATAAGTATCAGTTCACTCATTTAAGATAAATGTAGGAGTGTCTTCCATGTGTGAAGGCTCTCGCCTAGTGCCAGAGATATAAATATGAATATGACATAGTCCCTACCATCAGAAACTCGTGATCGTATGCGCAAAACTGTCTTAAAAACTTAGAAATGACTAGGTGTGATAGCCAATACAGGGACAGTTCACAGGCAGGAGTACATAAATTTGTCTGTAAGAGAGGGAGTATCGAAGACTTTGCAAAGGAGGCAATAGTTGAGCTAGGTCTTGAGGATGAGTGAAAACTCATAAGATGAAAAGTGTTGGAGAATGATTCAGTCAGAGGAAAAGTAGACGTTCCACACATTGATGAACGACCTACTCATTTGGTAACAAGTAAAAGAAACCCATTTCATCTTGCTAAGACAAAAGTGGAAATGGCTGATGGGCATCCCTCTTTGCCAAGGCAAGTTACTGCCAAGGCAAGTTACTGCCATGCCACATGAGGGAGTTGAATAAGAACAGAAAAGAAACCTGCTAAACCACAGGTATCTAATTTATAGCTCTGAGTCTAGATTTTAAATTCTTGGTGGGGAATACAAACCCAGCCAAGCTTCAGAATCGATGCCAGCCCTACCAACATGATCAGAGGGGAAAGATCAAGTGGCACACTAATGGCTTCCAAGGATCTCCACTATGGGTGAAAGCATCAAAGAAACGGGCTTGAAGAGTACAAAGATAATGCAGAAGGGGTCCGCTATATGCAGATGTGAGACCTCTAATGAGAATTAAGAACTTTGGTATAGTGCCAAAGAGTGGTATAAGGTGGTGGTGAGTGTGTGTGTGTGTGTGTGTGTGTGTGTGTGCGTGTGTGTGTATGTATTAATGGGGAGATAAAGGAGCTTGGAGAGTTGGCATGAGGAACATTGTGAAAGAGCTTTTACCCTTTTTTTAATTTTTTTTTTTAGATGATAAAGGACTTTTAAGCATTCTGAGAGTATGGTCAGATTTGTGTTTGGGGTAGTTAAGCGTAGAGCAGGCGCAGAAGATGAACTGGAAAGGGATAAACCGAGAGAAGAAAAGACAAGTTAAAGGTAGTGGAAATCGTCTGGGTCTGAGACAATCAGACCCTTGACTAGGCAATGACGATGGATAAAATGGTATGAAATGGAAAGAAATTCAGGAGAAGGAAATCAGAGAGTATCGCAGCCCATTCAAGGTGGCTGGGGATTTGGGGGGAAATTAACAGGATTTTCACTTTTTTGATGGGAGCAAGAGTAGCAGAGGGTGCCATTCACCAAGACAAGCAATAGAGGAAGAGAGATTTAGGGGACGCATAATAGGTTGTGGTTGGCATATTGAGTTAAGGCACTGGGGACCATGCAAGGGGGTATAGTGAATAAGAAGATAGACATTCCCCTCAGGAGTGAGCTCTGGGTTGGAGATAAGATCTGGGAATCATAACTCATGGATGATAATTGACTTAGAGCAAGGGGTGAAATTTCCAGGAAAAGTGTGCAGAACCAGCAGAGAAGTAGGGCCAGCCTAGCCAGGCTTCTGAGGGGAGCCCATATGAGGTGGTGTGTGAAAGGAAATAGCCTCAGAGGGGAGGTTGAAAGGAATGACCATGGAGGTGAAGGAAACCAGAAACGATGAGCGTCTGGGAAGCAAGAATAAAGAATTTCAAGAGAGGGAATTTATCACCATCCTGTGCTACAGACCAGATAGGTTTGTTTGTTCGTTTAGTATAGTTGACACAATGCTGCATTAATTTCAGGCGTGCAACTTAGTGATTTGACAAGTTCCTACATGATGCTACGTTCACCCCAAGTGTAGCTACGAGCCATCCTGTTATGTTGCCATCACAATGTCATTGACTCTATTCCTTATGCTGTTGGGCCAGGTAGATTTCATTTCCATTTCACAAAGAGTAAACAGAAATTTGGAGACTGAAATGACTCATCAAAATTTATGCGGCTGATCAGTGTCAAAGATCGGACTAGAACCCGATAACTTCTTTTTCATTTTCATTCTGTCCTTTTTCAGCTGCAGAACCCCGCAGCTGTGCTCTGGCAGAGAAATTCCAGAGCAGCCACTAAGCTTCCAGGGAGGAGAGGTGGGAGCCCAGGGGATGACCCACACTGCAGAACAGGTGTGGGACTGCAGTCAGAGGTAGCCTCAGAGCCCTGGGTGGCTGGGTGGCCACAGTGCTGGCCTCTCAGGGCAACCCCCCCCCCCCCCCCCGCCTCCCAGAGACCAGCTCGGACTTCAAGTGTGCCTGTGGCATCAGCCAGGCTGAGCCTCAGTTTCCTCCCCTGTAAAATTGCAGAGAGGTTAAAATGTTTAGTCTTCCACCTCTAATTTCATAATTGTCTTTTATAATATAGCATAATGGGGTTCTCCCCATTGCAGGAAAGGCATCCTCGTAAACTTTCGATTCTGTTCCTAAGCATGAGGAGGAGAGGTGATGAGAGGCACTGAAGAAAAACCGGAGACCTTATCTTTATAGACACAGATAATGCAGCGTTTTACTAGCTTCTATAAAACCATGGATATGACAGAGAGATAGATGAATTACGTGGGGGGGGGGGGGAGGTGTGCTGTGGAGCATGAATATGGAAAACAAATCAACTAGAGTGATAACAGAAGAAAAGAAAGAAAGAAAGAAAGAAAGAAAGAAAGAAAGAAAGAAAGAAAGAAAGAAAATAGAAAGAGACAAAAGACAAAAGACAAGGAAGCCTCACTAATTAAAAATAGCTGAAGCCCTGGAGATGTGTTTAAAAGCAATCACGTTGGAATGTTCAAATTAAGAACAACAAAGAAATGGCAATGCAGCCTCACTCCATATTCTGAGTGCCTTTTATAAAAGAAAAATAAACTGATATTAGGAAAAAGCTTTTCTGTTTGCAAATTCTCCCCTTGTTGCAGAAAAAGAGAAACAGACAACTTTCATACCATTTTCCTCTAGTCTTTGGGTGCTAGAATAAAAGGAGAATGAAATTAAATTCACTTTAAATGTTTTCCTTCCGGGCTGTAAAGCTGCTGACATCATTTATCCCAGCCCTGGCACTTACATAATCTGGGTGCCACGGGAGCCCTTGGAAGTCATTAAATAAAAAGAAGGCATCAAATAATAGAAAAGGAAGGCAATGAAAATGCTAGACCCAATAAGGTAGTCAGAAGTCGTGATTTAAATGTAACCCCAGGACTCCGAACATTAGACATTCAGGAATGAGAAGATTCAACTGGGAAGGATAAAGGGAGTTTAAAAAAAATGCCTTTATGATTGGGGAGGGGACCACGGTTCCCCAGGGGCAAGGTTGTCCTTCTTTGTAGAGAGGAGGAATGCCACCGTCAACCAAGGACTCTGGGAATTCTCGGGCTCCCTGAGCTCTGGAGGGAACATGGGTATTGGGTAGGGTGAATCCAGAGGGTACAGATCTCAAATGCAGACAGCCTGCAGAAATGGGAACTGCTAATGCAAGAAGACATCTTAGCCTGGGGGATGAGACTTCAGGGCATGCCTTCTTTTGCCTTTCCTTTGCTTCTGGTGTGTCTGATTCTGGGAGCGAGCTCAGGAGGTCTTGTGGCTCTGTGTCCATTGGAAATGGCACCAGCTCAGACAGGTGACTCTTGTATGTACCGCAGGTTCCAACATCCCAAATGCAGGCCCTTCTCAGTCCAGACAGGGTCTGAAGTTACCCTGGGAAACACAGGACACTTCAATCACGTTCCATAAGGTCATCTTCGTGGTTCCAGCACTGAGACACTGTCCACCTGCGTCAGGATCTCATGGAGTTCCTCGAACTCCTCACCACCCCTTGCATCTGCCTTTGGTTGTCCTTGGGACACTGGCCCAAAACCAGGGACAGGAGCAGAGGGTCTAGCATGTTGTAGAACTACACATGCTATTTTCCACTCTTTCCAGGGTAGGTTCAGAAGCAGGAAAGCCCAGAAAGAGTCACTGGGTTTAACAGGGGACTCTAATGGGCTTTCCTGAAAGGGCACAAACTCTCAAATATGGGAGTGAGAGGTCCCACTGCACAGACATTCAGGGTGCTGCCACTTGCTCATTGCCATGGTCCGAGGAACGTGTCTGTTTACAACTGGCTGTGCCCGATCTCTGTAAGAGTCTTACCGCCTACTGGAATAACCTTTGGGGATGCTCCAGGAAAGAGGGCCTGCCAGCTTTCTGACCTTCCATCACATTGGTGAGCCCTCAAATTTATTTTACTTTGGAAGGAGTCAGATTCACCACCCTCTCCTACTTCCTAGGATATCCCCCAAAGAAATCTAGGTCCTAATCCTTGGAATCTGTGAATGTTTCCTTGCATAGCAAAAAGGACTTTACAGATATAATTAAGTGACTCAGTTGGTTAAGTCCAACATTGTCTGGGTGGGCCCTAAATGTAATCATAAGTGTCTTTATGGCAGAGGGATGCCTGAGTGACTCAGTTGGTTAAGCATCTGACTTCAGCCCAGGTCATAGTCTCATGTTCTGTGAGTTTGAGCCCTGAGTTGGGCTCTATGCTGACAGTGCAGAACCTAGGTGGGATTCTCTCTCTCTCTCCCTCGCTTGCGCTGTCTCTCTCAAAATAAATAAATAAACTTTTTTTTTTTTTTTTTTTTTTTTTTTTTTTTTTAAAGAAGAGGGAGGCAGAGAGAGATTTGACACAGAGGAAGGCAAGGTGATGCTGAAGCAAGATTCCATCGAAGCTGCTGGCTTTGCAGAGGAAGGAAGGAGCCATGAGCCAAGGAATGCAGGCTAAGACACAGATTATAGCTTCTGGAAGCAACTCTGTCTGAGTGACTGACCTAGTGAAACTGATTTTGGACTTCTCACTTCCAGAACTATGAGAGAACAAACGTGTATTTTCCTAAACCTCCAAGTTCACAGTAATTTGTTTAGCAGGCACAGGAAACTAATACAGAACACTCTGTCACAGCTGGTACTTTTTTAGGCTGAAAGAGGAAAAGAAAAAAAGTATTTTCAACCCTGGGTGATAGGCACTCAAGTTCAAATTCACAATTTCCTTTTGCTTAAATACAAGTAGGGCTGCCATTCTTTCTGGATGAATGGCAGAAAAGACTGGAAAAGAGGCAACTTGCCGGGGGATTGGGAACTCTGCTGAGCTCCTCTTTTGTGGAACATAAATACCCAGGTTGATCACAAGGTGTCTTAAATCCTTAGGCTTCACTGGAGAAGGACTTGACACACTGGAGAAGGACTTCACTGGAGATGCTTGACACAAATTTGCTCTTCTGCTTGTCTCTTGCTCCCGTTCTCCAGGCTGCCCACATGGGGCTTAGTCTCCTTGGCTGACCATGCCTGATGCTGGAGAGGAATTTGGTTCTGGAGGCCCAGTACCAAGAACTAAGGGTTAGTTTCTAGCTTAGACTTTAAGGGATGGATTTCAAAGGTTCTCATGTCATTAGGCACATCTTGCCATCACGGAAAGAAGGTGGATATTGAAGGGAAGAACAAGGTCTGGACAAGAAGCAAGTCTTCAGTCTGTGTGTTCCCTGTGCCTTGGATAGGAAATGGTTCCAGCAAAACTAGGCTAAAAATCTGGCAACCTCAGGCTATTTCTTCGAGTAGAGACCTTGGCCTCCCTCAGGTGTTTTGACGCAGGGGAGCACAAGGCTCCTTCTTCTAGCTTCTAGCAATTGTGGAGGCTATGGGTTCAGCTTTGGCTTCTACCCTTTTGATTCAGGCAGGCAGACTGGCTCAAGGTTGGAACCAGGGACCCTGCCTGGAGTGTCATATTTTGACATAAGGAAGATATCCTAGAGCTTGGCATTTTCCAGAGTTAGTACCTCTCTCGTGAGGCATCCCCAAAGTGCGTGATGACTGAATGTTATGAGGTTAGTGAGCACGAGAGACAGAAGTCATGGTTGAAAGTCTTGACGTAAAACAACTCTAAGATGACCAGGAAGATTGTTTTACACGTGTCATTGCTATTCTCACCTAATGAAATAAGCTTTAGCCTTCAATTCAATTTTGTACATAGTTTTTATCTCTAAGCCAATCTATCTCTCTCTTCCCTTCTCTCCCTCTCCCTCTCTCTTGTTCCTTCTTTTTCTCTCTCATAGTTCTTGCAGCATTGGAAGCCTGAAGAAGCTCAAATAGAAGAATCCATTGGACAGAGGGCCTTGTCTTCTATCCTTCAGATCTTGAAACTAAGGCCAAAGATTAGTTTGTGACAGAGTTAATTACTTGGATTTTAGTATAAGATAATCTTTCTTTTGCATTAGGTGATAACATACTGCAGAGACTATCATTAAAGTGACTTTCATTTTAATATCAAAATGACCTTTTTATGCTCCAAGAATTTGTTGGTATAAAAATCTCTGACTGCCCTTTTTTGCTGTCATTAAACTCACAGGATAGCCTCCTATCCTTGGGTTGTATTTATTCTAGCACCGTATGGGCTGCAGATGGGATATCTTCTCATCGACTCTGCAGAGTCAATAGGGAACCAATAAGGGATTGAGGGAAAGGAACCAATAAGAAATTAACATTTTCCGAATCTAAGAGGTTCTTCAGTCTCAGCAGCTTGGGTAAGTTTCAGAATCATGAGAGTTTTTGTTGCTGTTGTTTGTTTGTTTTTCTTTTTCTATTTAAGAATCCACAGGATGTGGGGCGCCTGGGTGGCTCAGTCGATTAAGCGTCCTACTTCGCCTCAGGTCGTGATCTCGCAGTCTGTGGGTTCGAGCCCCGCGTCGGGTTCTGTGCTGACAGCTCAGAGCCTGGAGCCTGTTTCAGATTCTGTGTCTCCCTCTTTCTCTGACCCTCCCCTGTTCATGCTCGCTCTCTCTCTCTTTCTCTCTCTCTTCCTCTCTGTCTCAAAAATAAATAAGCGTTAAAAAAACATTAAAAAAAAAAAAAGAATCCACAGGATGTAGTTTAAAAAGCACTGGACTTTAAACAATAGCATAGATTCTCTCACTTAATCCTTTCAACCTTATGAAATAAGTATTATTATCATCCCTAGTTTACACTGAAGCTCAGGGTGGTGACGACAGAGCTGG
Source organism: Leopardus geoffroyi (assembly GCF_018350155.1). Lineage (NCBI taxonomy): Eukaryota > Metazoa > Chordata > Mammalia > Carnivora > Felidae > Leopardus > Leopardus geoffroyi. The sequence goes on from NC_059333.1 coordinate 80,312,952, forward strand.
GGCTAGAATCCAGCTGTGTTTGACCTCAGAGCAATACTTTGCCATCAACTCTATATTCGATAAGAGTTATTACCCCCAGGCATCTCCTCCTGTGAAATTGACAGAGGTAAAGGAGTGACTTCCAGCACAGGCAAATTTCTAGGGGGTCTTGTTGGATAGGATGTATAGGAAAGCAATCTGATTGGCCTAAGTGTTAAGTAAATAATGGGAGATACAGTTTGAGAGGTAGAGAACCAATTGAAAACCAGTTGGATAAGTTAGATTTGGTGTGAAATCGGTGTCAACCCTGAAAGGATTGTGCGAGTGAGTGCGCAAGCCTGGGACCAGGCAAAGGTCAGAGTAGATGGAAAGGCCACTTCCAAAGCCCATCCCAGCATTCACTGGTCGAATCCAGGATGACCTGGTGGAAGGGAGATCCAAAATGATTGTTGGATTGGGTAAGAGGTGCAGGCCTGAGAATAAATCATGAGACATTTTGGAGGAAAAAAAAAAAAAAAAGACAAAATTCGATGACAACTGAAACATAAGACCTTAAGGAGAGGAATTAGTCAAAGGTAATTCTGAGATTCCTTACGGAAGAAAGTGTGTGCACACAGATTTCTTTTTTATCTCAAAACTGTACAAGGGCTCCACAGGGACCAAGTAGGGCATAACCCAAGGATTTGGGGAGAACGTCAGAAAACATTGCTTTCTGGAATAGAATTTAGAAGAAATGTATGACATTCGCTGTACATGGAATATTTCCAGGACATAATCAAGTGGAATGACTTATGAGTGTTGCTAGTGAAACTAGAGCTTTTTTTCTATACTTCTCTAAGATATTTCAAAGATCCCAACTTGAAACAAAATTAGTGTAAGATGTACGGTAGCCCTGAAGCTTCTAATTGGCCCTGTCTATCAAGACGTGTTTAGGTGTGACCCTGACTGACGCAAGGTGAGAGGTGTTTTTGTGACTAATTAGGCTGAATAATAAAGGAAAAGTGGAGAAGGAAAATTGGCTGCTGATTATAGTACTTTCTAAGCAAGAAAGAATCAGTACTACAGACCTGAACAGTAAGAGTATTAAAACAAGACACAAAGGGGCACCTGGGTGGCTCAGTAGGTTAAGCGTCTGACTTCGGCTCAGGTCATGATCTTACAGTGTGTGAGTTCAAGCCCCACGTCGGGCTCTGTGCTGGCAGCTCAGAGCCTGGAGCCTGCTTCAGAGTCTGTGTTTCCCTCTCTCTCTGCTCCTCCCCCACTCGCACTCTCTCTCTCTCTCTCTCTGAAAACTAAATAAACATTAAGAAAAATTAAAAAAAAAAAAGGCCAGAGAGAATTTATTAGATTTTGCCATACTAGAAAAAATACTTGAAAAGATAATCTAATTTCCTCTGTTCTGATTCTTCCATCACTAGACAATCTTCTGATAAACAGTTCCATTTTCAATATCCTGATCCTAGAAATGGGGTGTTTTGGGTGAAATAATGTCAATACATCACAATTAATAAAATTAGTTTCAGGTTGTATTCTCAGACTCTTGTGAATTTGGATAGCTCGAGTCAGTTCCCCAGAACATGATCCACCCCTAGATGAACTCATCCAATTAAGGCATAAGTTGATTTCATCATTATTAGTGTGTTAGTTTCCTATTGCTGCTATAACAAATTACCACAATTTATCAGTTAAAAATAACACAAATTTATTATCTTACAGTTTTGGAGGTCAGAAGTCCAAAATCAGTCCACAGTGTCAATAGGGCCACGTTCCTTCTAGAAGTTCTAGGAGAGAATCCATTTCTTTGACTTTTTCCAGCTTGTAGAGACTTCTCCTACTCATTGATTCATAGCCCCACATCACTCTAATTTTCCCTTGCTTTGTCATATCTTCTTCTATGACCCTGACCTTCCTGTCTCCTTCTTATAAGAACTTTGTCCTTTGGATCTGTCTAAGTAATCCAAGATAATTTCCTTATCTCAAGATTCTTAACACAATCATAGCTGCAAAATCCCTTTTGCCATGTAAGATAACATATTCACAACTTCCAGGAATTAGGACATAAATATCTTTGAAGAGAGCAGTTATTCTGCCTACCAAAACCAATATTGCTACATTTTGCCAAACAGGCTAAGGACCACTCCTCAGTTTTTTAATGCTCATAACTAAGGCACAGGTGCATTCTCGAGGTCCTCCTCTCTGAGACTGGGCTTGACCCAAGCAGGTCAATGGCAGCCTTAAGATGGGTCATAGGAAAAACATCGTTCGTAGCTAACTGGGAACCGTGAAGACAAATAGGACTGTTCCCAAATGAGGGGAAGCAGAATGGGGACATCTCGGATATTTGTCACATGATGAACACTTGAAAGAAGTTGGCTCCCAGCCTTTGGATCTGTTCAAGCAGAGGCGAGACTACAACTTGGTAGGAATGTTAAAAGGACATTCAGATGATGGCAGGACTCAATGACCTTTGTGATCCTTCTATTCATGAACATCTATTAGTTTCTTAAATGAATTGGATGGAGAAGTTCCATTTTGTTCGGGAGCTGCTGTCCCTTAGTGGTCATTACCCAACGTATACTTATAATGATGAGCCCGATAAGGCTCCAAAACTTACCATCAAGAAGCAAAAGTCCCAGACAACTAAATGGACTTCACCCTTTACAGCTTCCATTAAACTTAATGAGAAGTTAATCATGTCAATAGAAGTGACATAGTCACATCTTGAGAAACTTGGGGGAACGCAAGGACTCTAAATGGTTTTGGTGGAATACTGATTCAAATAGCTCAACTTCACATGGAGGGGGCAGGATAAGAGACAGTGAGAGGTTGTGTGAATGCTTCGCAGAACACTCTAATTCTAGCTGCAGCCACATTACCTCTTAGCCTAAAGTGTTTGTCCAAAGAACCACTTCATTAAAAAAGAGTGGTTTGAGCTACTTAATAGCTTTACTATCAAGTCATGAAGGCCCTGAAAAGATGGCCTTGCCATAAAATTGTTCCCATCCTGTGTGCAGAAACGCCTGGTCTTCGACCTCAATTCCACCTCCGCTTTTCATATTTTTAACTCTTTGCTGATAGTTTCACTTTGGGACTCCTTATTGCCATGTTATTATTTTAATCCTATCTGCCTGTGTATAAATGAAGGAATTGAAGGGTCAGGAAAGATAGGTGAAGGGGCAACAAGGCAGGGAAGGGAGGCAAACACTCAGCTCTTGGAAAAATTGCAGAGTCCTAGAATACCAAAGCTGGAAAGGTTTTTGGAGATTATCCAACCCCGTATATTTTATTATAGTTGTGGTGATTGGGGTCCAGAGGAGCATAGGGAATTGCCCAAGGTCTCACCAGGACTAGTAAGAGGAAGAGAAGGGAATAGATTTCATTTCCTTTAGCCATCAGGTAATGTGTGCTTTGTGCTGTCTTCTGGTGGCCCTCTATGGCTTTCCTACCCACTTTGGTCTTATAGACCAAAGGTCTACATTAGTGTCTATTTATCTCTATACCTACCTATATATCTATAACTAAAAAAGCTCTAGTGAGTCGTATTCACTCAGATGACCTCTCAACCTAATTAATTACAGCTTGCATTTTTATTATGAACCAAAGTAGTGAGAGTGTAGGTTATCGAAGCATCAAAGCAAGTTGAGTGAGAACAGTCCAGGAGCAAAAGTAGAATCCCTCTCTCTAAATTGTCTCAACTAAGAAATGTCCTGGATTTTCTAGGAAGTGAAAACGAGGAGCGTATTTTGTTCTTAATTATCTTTAAATGCTCTCGGTTATCCTATTTACCTGGGGAGAATCAAGACAAACACCCAAAGGTGTAGGTACATGGAAGCGATAACCAGGCTGTGTTTTCACAAGAGTAAATAGTAACGTTATTTGGTTTTCTTGTTGCCCCATCAAGATAGGTTCCAGAAGCTTTAATAATTAATCAAATTAAGACTTAAAAATCAGTCCACTTTGAGGAAGTTTGTATCAGTTAGCTATCAATTAACACTGATGACTTCAGTTCCCTTCTCAGCGTGCTCAGAAAAATGCGGGATGGAAAAGTGCCACAGTGTGTTAATGGAGCCATAATACACATTGCCTAATGAAGCATGAAGGCCTTGTTTACTCTGAATGCTGTAATTATTTAAGAGCTTTTAAAACCCAATGTCAAACCTTGACTCTCACCTACCTCTTTCTCACAACTGGAATGATGCACTTAATGTTTTATCTCAACTCATGGAGGTGAACTGAAAATAAATAGCTAATTATACAATTCCATTTGCCAGATTCTTTCATTGCCATGAAAAGCTTTTGCCAGCCTGGGCTCTGTCACTGAGAGATGCTTCGCAGCAACGTTCAGAGCTACCGTTTACTGAAGGAGAGCAGGGCCTCGCATGGGGTGTCCTACGTCATTTACCCCACAAATCCTCACCACCACCCCATGACCCGCAGGTGAGGTATGTGGGACCCAGGTGTGGTGGAGGAAACACAGGAAGCAGAAACCAGGATCCTCGTCTTTCGAGCAGAGTACGGTCTGTGCATTCATGGGTCTTTGAGTCTGACTCTCTGTGTTTAAACCCTGATTCCGCCACTTTGTGACTGTGTGACCTCAGACAAGTTATTGAACCTCTCCGTGACTCGTCTCCGAGGTATAAAACAGGGGTGATGATAAAAATGGACCTCACTTCAAAAAGCTGTTGCTTGGACTCAATGATAAGCTGGTGGAGTGTTCATAACAATACCTGTCACGCTGCAAGAGCCCAGCAATGGCAGTTCCTGCCATTATTTAACTCCTTGCGCCTGATTGCGTGGCCTCTGAAGAATGTCACCACGTACTCACTGCATGCCCGGAAGAGGCCAGGGGCCAAACACTGGTGGAGAAGAAAGATCAGGAGACAAGAGAGCCAGAGGGGCTGGGATCAGCAGGAGAGGCTTCTTGAAGGAGGTCACGCTAGGGTTAGACCTCAAAGGGTGGAAGACATCTAGACATGTATAGAGTAAGGACAGGGCATGCCAGGGGAAGGCAAAAGCACCAATAAAGGCATAGAAAAGGTGACCAACTAAGCATGCCCGTTCGAAGGTTCAAAGCCAGGGACTAACTCGAAGGGAAAGTAGTCACCTAATGCAAAAGATTTGGCTTTGGTTTGAATCTCAGCTCTACTTTAATAACTGTGAGATTCACAGACAAGTCATTGGCCTTTCTCAAACTCATTCTCCACGCCCATGAACTGGAAGTCATAGTCACACACAAATCACGTTTACAAGGCTTCGTGAAGTGATGTATGGAAAGCATTAAGAGAGAGGGGAGCCAAATGTCAAGAGAGAAGAGTGATGTGATGTGATCATTCGTTGTTCATGTGCTGTATTTCTCCTGAGTAGATTACATATTGTGGGAGGCAGAGTGGCCCCTGGTGGTGGGTCAACGGATACTACCTGGTGTTGCTTATCACTACGACACAGGAAGTAAAAGTAAATTGGGGTCAATTTGAGAAGGACTCGGTCTTTTCAAATGAGAAGTGTGGACTTCGTCCTATAAGTGACAGGGAGCCCCAGAAAATTCATAAGCAGGTCAATGAGATGATGTCCACTCTGAGGCAGGGAAGCTATCCTCAAAAGCGGCCTACAAGATGACCAGGTATAGGAGCTCAAAGGCTGAGTGAGCCTGGCTTTAATAGGTGAGGTTATCTGCTGGTAGAATCTCAGGTGGCATCTCACATTGTGAGATGAAGAAGAGAGGCATCATTTCCACTGCACATATGAGGAAACAACGTCCTAGAGAATCCAATTTGCCTAAATTTGTATGGTCCATTCACGGCAGACGTGGGATTCGAATCCAAGTGTTTGGACTTCTGATCTAGTACTTTATCCTACAGATAAATCCATGAGCGTGGGACAATTCAGGGGAGGAGGGCTCACAGAGAAGGTCTCTGGGACCTGTCATTAATACCAAAATGAGCTATGACTCCCAGGCATTGGGTCCTTGTCCACATGCAAATGCCAGTGTATGTAGCGGGGGGAGGGGATCGGGGGGCATAGTAAGGGACCACTCATTTTAGCCATTTATTTATTTATTTATTTATTTATTTTTTTTATTAATTTTTTTTAATGTTTTATTTATTTTTGAGATAGGGAGAGACAGAGCATGAACGGGGGAGGGTCAGAGAGAGGGAGACACAGAATCCGAAACTGGTTCCAGGCTCCGAGCTGTCAGCACAGAGCCCGACGTGGGGCTCGAACTCACGGACTGCGAGATCGTGACCTGAGCCGAAGTCGGCTGCTTAACCGACTGAGCCACCCAGGCCCCCCTCATTTTAGCCCTTTAGACCCCAGTGTCGGCAGAATCCTTGGGTGAGGAAATAGCTTGAGGTTTCTAGCACTCCACAGGGTATACGCTTAGAAAGAAAGCCAACTGTGTCAGATTTGCTCAGTGTCACCTGCCCTTTGCAGGCCTTGGCCGGTGTCATGTCTCACCTTCCTGTTGTCATCGGGACAACATATTTCTGGGCAGGATCTCTGACTTAGTGTTCTTTCTGTCCTCCTCCACCGCAGGTCACAGGCAGACGACATCGTCGTGGGTTTTAAAAGTCTGGCGTGGCCAGTGCCCGCTGCCCAAGGCGAGGGCTGAGGTGTGAGGGAGAATCTGATACCGGACGTTCCCTACAGACAGATGCCTTTTGCTGCCTTACCATTTTCCACCCCCAAGGGTGCTCAGGGAGCGGAGGGTCATGGCAGTGCTCCGGGCGTGCTGACAGTCACAGGCTCACACAGTGTCTGTATAGTGAGTACTGGAAGTTATGTTGATGCAGGGCCCCTCGAGGCCTGTTGGGACAACAAAATGCCACCAGGCCATGTTCCTGTCTTGGAAACAGCTGCTCGAGAATCTATCACAGAGATGAGGAGGTTTACACGAGTCCTTCCTGACAAGGCTCCCAGGACTCTTCAGCGCTAGAGGTTCACAGGGCTCCCTTCGGGAGAGAGCAACGTGATAGCTTTTTGGAAAATGTTTTCTTTCACCCTGCGTTGTATCATTCTTGTCGTTTCCTTCAGCTGAAACTAGAGGCTGATGGTGAGAATTTCTGGCTAGACGCCAGCGTCCAGAGTGAATTCTGCGATCTATTTGTGACGATCTGGAGTTACTGCCTCCCTCTCTGCCCAGCCCAGGTTAAATTTCACCCTCTCAAGCATGACTTCTGATTTCTCTTGCTCCCAAGGAGGAGTCCCAACATCTACCCTCTTCCATCAAAGGCCTCAGTCTTCCTGCTACTGCATTTCCTATTGATTTCCCCATATGCCTTAAGCTTCATACACTTCCTCAGTCTCATTTCCCCAAAGCCCCCAGCTCTGTCCACCTCCTTGTCTTTCTCACGCACTTCTCTACTGGAAAGCTGTTTGCCAACATTGACTACGTATGAAAACCCCCCCTTACCAAAAGTTTTTTTCTCTTTGAAATCTTCTCATGTCACTTTCTTAATTACAATGCTACCTTCAGTGCTCCCAGAGCCCACTGCTTGCACTAGGTTATTGCCTTCTTTTTATTCATTTATTTTATATTTTTTTAATGTTTGTTTTTTATGTTTGAGAGAAAGAGAGATAGAGCATGAGTGGGGGAGGGACAGAGAGAGGGAGGGAGACACAGAATCCGAAGCAGGCTGTAGGCTCTGAGCTGTCAGCACAGAGCCCCGACGCAGGGCTCGAACTCACCAACCGTGAGATTGTGATCGGAGCCGAAGTCAGACGCTTAACCGACTGAGCCACCCAGGTCCCTCTTTATTCATTTATTTATTCAACCATTCAATATCTATTTTCTCAAAAGCTACTCTATTTATGGTCCATTGTTGCAACTTGTGCAGAGGTATGGAGGTGAGTAACAAGAGAGAGGGAAGACAGATGTCAAGAAAGAAGAGTGATGGGATGGGATGGGATGTGATAATTAATTGCGCACATGCCATATTTTCCCTGAGTAGACCATATATTTGTGGGAGACGGGCAGGGTTGTATAAAGAAAAAGTGCTTGGTTATTGTAGTCAAATCAGCCTGGGTACCATTCACATTAACTAGCTATGAAACTGGACTTCAAGTTCCTATTCTGTAATGGAGATAGTAATATCTCCTTGGGGATATGCTGTGAGATTCAATTGAACAATAAATATAACGTGCCTAGCTCATGACACGAGCAAAACGAATACAACTTCATGCCCAATTTTACTACACAGTAGATGTTTGAGTAATTGAAATTTAGTCTACAGGAAAAAAAAAAAAAAAAAATCAGATGTCTGTGTACCTGAAATGAAGACGCTAAGAACTCTACCCATAATAAGGAGTCCCAGGGTGGTTCAGTCAGTTAAGCATCCAACTTCAGCTCAGGTCATGATATCACGGTTTGTGAGTTCGAGCCTTGCGTCGGGCTCTGTGCTGACAGCTCAGAGCCTGGAGCCTGCCTCAGATTTTGTGTCTCCCTCTCTGCCTGCTCCTCCCCCACTCACACTCTGTCTTTCTCTGTCTTAAAAATAAATAGATATTAAAGAAAACCCCAACTATCCATAATAAGAATAAATGAAGGCAAGAAAAGTGTGTTGAAGGTGAATTTTCAGGGCGTATTATTGATTATTCCCGTTTACTACAATCTAAAATACCTTAACCCACCAGTATTTACTAACCTATCATGTACCTAAACTGGGCAAGAATAAAAAACAAATAAAATTGATATCACCTGGAAGGAAGAATCATTGACCCAAAAAGAAGATTCCGAGAATAGAAGAACACTGGATTTCTAAGAAGAAAGAAGCAAGTGTTTATGGATTGGGTAGGAAAACGATTAAAGAAAAGAGTAGATGAATTTTTATGATTAAAAATACAACAGGGGTGCCTGGGTGGCTCATTTGGTTGAGGGTCTGACTCTTGATTTCAGCTCAGGTCATCATTCCAGGGTTGTGGGATGGGGCCCTGTGTCAGACTCCATTCTGAGCGTGGAGCCTGCTTAAGATTCTCTTCCCCCCTTACTCTGCCCTTCTCCCCTGCTCATGCGTGCTCTCTCTCTCTCTCAAATAAAAAAAAAAAAAAGATACAAAACTTAAGCCCAACAGAGGAAGACAAATACTGTATCACTCGCATGTAGAATCTAAAATAAATAAATAAAAGGTCAAATTCAGAGAAACAGAGTGTGGGGTGCCTGGGCAGCTCAGTCAGTTAAGTGTCCAACTCTTGATCTCACAGTTCGTGAGTTCAAGCCCTGTGCTGGGGCTGTCGGCACAGAGCTTACTTGGGATTCTCTCTCTTACCCTCTCTCTCTGCCCCTCCACTACTCGTGCACAAGTGCTCTCTCTCTCTCTCTCTCTCAAAATAAATAAATAAACATCTTTTTTTTTTTTAAGAGAGAAAGAGAAACAGAGAATAGAAAAGTAGTTGCCAGAGATTGGGGCGGGGTAGGGGCGGGGAGTTAGGGAGAAGTTGGTAAAGGGTACTAACTTTCCGCTGTAAGATGACTAAGGTCTGAAGGTCTAATGGATAACAAGGTGACTATAGTTGATAACACTGGATCGTGTAATTGAAATTTGCTAAGAAAGTAGAACTTAAATGTTCTCACACACCCCAAAAGATAAATATAGGAAGTGATGGTTGGGCTAATTAACTAGATGGTGAAAATCCTTTCACAGTGTATGCGTATATCAAATTAGCACAAGGTACACTTCAAACACCTTACGATTTTATTTGTCAATCGTACCTCAGTAAAGCTGAAAAGAATATAAAAAAACTCTTCACCTCAGTTCCTTTGATCTTGAACATTTCTAGGATAGTGTACGAGGGCCAGAAACCCAACGCCAAGTGGTAACCACTTGGTAAGCTGGGGAAGTAACATCCTAGCTTATATCAGCTCTAGAGTTTATTACAGTCAAACGTAAATTATGCTTTCCTCTCTCCTGTTGGACTGTGAGATGCTTGGGGCAGAGGACAGGATCTCATTTATGTCTGCTCTCCCAGGCCCTGCCTTGAACCAGTAACTCTAAATCACAGTGGCAGGAGGATAAGGGGGAGAGGAGGCAAGGAGCAGTGAGAGGTGATTAAAGGGAAAGTGGAGACAAAGGAGTATTTCCTCTCTATTCTTCTTTTTATGAAATCATAAAAAACCACCTAACCAGAAGTTAATTTAATTAAATTGTTACCTTTGAGCTGGGTTTACAGATACTTGCATAGTGTGGTCTCAGCAGTTCGCAAACAATAAGTCACTCCGAGTTCGCATTAAACAAGCTCTACAGATAATCCTGTAGCAGGTAGTCTCTGAGCCGCTCTTTCAGAGACACTGGGTTACCTCGTTGGCCCATTCTACCATCCATGCAGTTGTTGAGCATTTCTCAAGGCCCATCGTGCTCCTGGTGCTGTGTTAGAATCTGCAGACCCAGGGATGAACAGGTTGGATACAACCTCACTTCTGAGGTGCTTGTAACTGAGTGGGGAACCCATGTGAATGTGTTCTGAAATAAACATAACAGATGAAAGCCCATTTTCCTTGGGAGGAAATGGAGACCACGCGGAGAAGTGCTTTTCCAATTCAGAGCCGTTGGGAAAAAAAAAAGTAAAATAACAAAGCCAAACAGCAGCTATAAATATGTAAACATAAAGCATATTGCACCAACTTGAGTCTTTTGTGCTCATTCCTGCCATTTCCCTTTGAGAAAAAAAAAAGGGGGGGTGGATGGGCAGAGGGCTCTGTTGTGTGGCTTGTGTATGTGGTTTGCACCACATTGCCTGCCCTTCGGTGGCTAGCTCCAAATAGGAGGTGGTTAGTGATCTTCCCCTTACTGATTGCTGATAGTGGTTAACAGCATGGAGTGGAGCCCCAGATTCTATCACGGACACCCTGGAACAGGTGTTCCACGTCTGGAACAGCTCACATAACCTTCGTGCAATGTTCTCCGCTCCATCAACTGGTGATAAAATAGCACTTGCCCACTAAGGTTAAGTTGGTGAAATTATGCGGATGCTGATGTAACAAGTGTTTAACATTTATTGTTGTTGTTACGATGTCAACTTCCAAGCCCTTTCAAATACTAAGAGTTCCCCGTGGAACGCCTCTCCCAGGAGCCCATTCTTCAGAGGAACATTCTTTTCTTCCGGTCCACATTCCACCCTAGAGTGAGCTTGGTATACACAGCAAGGTGCTGGGGGCTGTGGAGGACACGGCCTTTAGGAAGCTCACAACCTGATGGTTGTAGGCACCTACACAGCACACTATTTTCTTCTGCTTTTTTAAATGTTTATCTCAAAATGATTTTTGAGAAAGAGAGAGAGTGTGTATGTATGAGTGGAGGAGGGGCAGAGAGAGAGGGAACAGAGGATCTAAAGTGTGGGTCTCGAACTCATGAACTATGAAATCATGACCTGAGCCAAAGTCAGACGCTCAACCGATGGAACCATCCAGGCACACCAACACATTGTTTTCTGTAGCAAAATAGAGCCAGTGCTGAGAAAAGGCATCAACACATTGCTGTGGGGTGATAGGAAGATCTGGGTTGGCCAGGGACGTCTTCATGGGGACCTGGGGCTAGATAGTGGAATGGGAGAACAACAGAAAAGCAGAAAAACATACAGTCCATGCTAGAGATTTAGGACTTGGTTCTCCAGGCCAGAGATCAGGGAAAGTCTTTTTAAGCCATTTTAAGAATGGCTCCAAATGATTAACACGGTGTTTTCAGACAATGCCAATGACGTTGAGGGATGCACTGGAATTGGTTTCAGTTTTCTATACTATTCCATCCTTATTGATCATAAGTGTCATGAAGGCAGGGAGAGGTGAAGAACATAGCATCTTCGGGAAACGACTAATTTTTGTAATTATGATGACTAAATGTGAAAAGAGGTAATAGGAGGTAAGGCTGAAGGACTAGACAGAAGGAAAAGAACTTCCTTCTGAAGCCAGGGGGAGCTGTTGGCAGCTTGTGTGTGTGTGTGTGCGTGTGTGTGTGTGTGTGTGTGTGTGTGGTGGGTCCTATGACCCACTGAGGCTGCGTTCAACATACAGATGCATACTTGAATGCATCTATCCATAGGCTGAGATTTTTAGAAAATCTATTTCCGAACCATGAGGTTGACATCAGAACACAAAAAGGTTTCCAATCCTGTGTTGAAAAGTTTGGACTTCATTCTGCAGGATGACAGAAAAGCTTGATAAAAAGGGAAGTAACAAGCACAGCAGTGGAGGCCTTGGTGTCCCATCCAGCTTTGCTACCCGAACACACATCGCCAGGTGGGGTGTGTTGGCCCCAACGTTCACAGCCATGTCGCTTCTCTGAAGAACGGGAGCCTTCCCAGACCAGAGCTCTGCCAGTGGCTAGTGGACGTGGGGTGCAAAGGGCTGCTTCCCTGGCCTCAGGCTGGGTGATTTGCACTACAGTGGGATTGGATCCTACTGAAATTACCCAGTGCCTTGCCCTGCTTTTCTTACTCTCTCTACCAGGAGAGCCGCAGGAAAAATCACTGGAATAAGAATCCCAGCCTTAGGCTCAGCCTCTAAGGAACTTGACCTCAGACATGCGCTACCCCGCTTTAGGAGATGTTAACTCCAGCACCAGTGTGTAGGGCAGATTGAAGAGAGATTGAAAGCCTCATTTTCTTCCAACTCAGGTAGGAGTTTACAGCAATGATTTAACCACCAGCATGTGCTACCCTGAACCGTTATTTATGTTTTTATGTTTAGTTTTGTCCCTTCTACCAAGCTTACCATTCATTTATTCATAGGCAATACCCTTTATGATGCCTGCAAAGGGCTAAGAAACAGAAATTCCCAGGGCGCCTGGGTGGCTCAGTCGGGTGAACGTCTAACTCTTGGTCTCGGCTCAGGTCATGATCTCACAGTTTTGTGAGTTCAAGCCCTGCATCTGGCTCTGCACTGGCAGCACAGAGTCTGCTTGGGATTCTCTCTCTCTCCTTCTCTCTGCCCCTCTCCTGCTCGCTCTGTCTCTGTCAGTCTCAAAATAAATAAATAAACTTAAAAACATTGTTTGAAGTTTTTTTAATGTTTATTTATTTTTGAGAGAGAGACAGAGTGCAAGCGGGCGGGGGGTGGGGTGGGGGTGGGCAGTGCAGAGAGAGGGGGAGACGCAGAATCCGAAGCAGGCTCCAGGCTCTGAGCTGTCAGCACAGAGCCCGACGTGGGGCTCAAACCCACGAACCGGGAGATCACGACCAGAGCCGAAGTCAGATGCTTAACCGACCGAGCCACCCAGGTGGCCCCCCCCTCCAAAATGTTTTTAATTAAAAAAAATACAACAGAGAGAGAGAAATTCCCTGGCTATCTTTGGGTAATACTGCTAAGTTCTGAACATTTTTTGGGGGAAATAAACAAGCATAAAACCTTTGCCTGTAGGTGGGTATCTAAAGGCCACAGGGTCAGTAAGTTCCCTTGTACTCCTTGAAAACCTGAATCTTATGCGCAAACATACACACCCACAATCACCCAACCTTCACCAGCCTAACGTTCTAGCACAGCGTTGATAAATATTTGTGTTTAATGGCACTTAAGGGGAACATTGTGATTTCTAAACATTGGCTGGTGAGTAATGATTTTGCCAAAAGCGCAGCAAGAATTTTGCAATCGTGACTATTCCTAGGCTTTTGATGGCATACAATTACTCTGCACTGCAGAAAGGGGGGGGGGAGTTCTTTAAAGAGCTTGTCACCAGGGAATCATTTCATGGGGAATAAGGGTGGGAGCGGCAAATGACTCTAAAAGACGTTCAATTTTGCATTTTAAACACCATTCTCGCTTTTATCTAAACATTTGAGCCTTATGCAGGGCTTGCTTTCTGCACTGGGGCAAAAGGAGCAATGGTGGGTCTTGTTCTTGTTCTGCCGGGTCTCAGAAGAGCACCTCCTTGGCGCTCACAGAGATCGAGAAATGAATCCCTACTTGCGGGGGGACGGGAATTGAGCAAGTTGCCAGGTGCCTCCAAGAGGCAGGTGTGTGAACTGGGAAGAGCACAGGAGGCCGCCCAGGTGGGAGGGCCAGACTCCACTGGCTGTGTTCCGTTGTTCCCATCCCAGGGTCTCAATTTTTATAGATCTAAAATGAGAATTATGATATTTCTGCAGCAAGATGCCGCGAGGATGACTGAGACGGCATACAGTGCCCTTCACGGACAGGGCGTGTGGTCAGTGTGAACCCTCCTCCAGGTGTCACGTTCAGAGTCAAAGTCTCCAACTCTGGCTCTCTGAGTCGCAGAGGCACTGAGGACACCCTGCAATGCAGCCGAAGGGCCCTGGCTGGGGACACTGAGAGGGTGCAGTCCCCTCCCCCTGCTGCTTGTGTGCTGTGGATAGTTGACAGGTATGGCCTTTCTGTAAACTTTTCTTCCTATCTTCTTTCCTCCCCCTGTGCGGTTTCAATGCCTCTACTTTCTGAACCCTTCTGTGCCCTTGAGCACTAGCTACATTGTTTCAGTTATATTTTCAGATGCACCTGTCTTAACTCCCCAATTGGGGTATAAACTTCTTCCTGTTAGAGGCTACTTGTATGTATCTCTGTAGCCACACCCTTCTGTCGAGTTTACAAAATGGGCCCAGCACCCATCAAAGGCCAGCTGGATATGGATTGATGGGTTTGGGCCGGTTTCCGTGAATTAGACTCAATTTATAATATAAGGTACTCCTATTATACTCATTGATCTTATTTAAATTCATTTGGCGCGTATTTCTTGGGTACATATTGTGTGGTAGGCCCCCTTCTGGCCTCGAGAAAACACTGGTGAACACAATAGAGAAGGCTTGTTCATTGTTCACTGAGCTCGTATCTTTGCGAGGAAGGGGCAGTTGATAAATAATTAACTCTGGAAGAAAACAGGTAGTGACATGTGTAATGATGGAAACAGCACAAGGTGATTGGCTGGAGGCGTAGGAGGGAGTTCGTGGGGTGGCCAGGGAAAGTTGAGGTGGAATCTAAGCTGAGCTGTGAATGACCAGTGAGAACCAGCCAGAAGGAGTATTTTGGGCTGACAGAACAGCAAGGCCTAAGGTCTTTGGACAAGTGCTCATGTGAAGGTCCTAGCTCGTTAAGTTAGAAGTTCAGAAAGAATGTGAATGTGCGGAAAACCGAGTAAGGACAATGGTTGGGGACCTGTTTGTTTATTTATTTATTTATTTATTTATTTATTTATTTATTTATTTATATTTTTATTTTTTTAATGTTTGTTTGTTTTTGAAAGACAAACAGAGCACGAGCAGGGGAGAGACAGAGAGAAAAAGAGAGAGAGAGAGATACAGAATCTGAAGCAGGCTCTAGGCTCCCAGCTGGGACCCCGACCCGGGGCTTGAACTCACAAACTGTGAGATCATGATCTGAGCCGAAGTCGGTCGCCCAACCACCTGAGTCACCCAGGCCCCCCTGGATCGTGCATTTTCTTCATGTTTATTTATTTTTGAAAGAGCGGCAGAGAGAGACAGAGAGAGACAGGGTGTGAGCAGGGGAGGGGCAGAGAGAGGGAGACAGAGAATCCAAGCAGGCTCCAGGCTCTGAGCTGTCAACCCAGAGCCCGACGCGAGGCTCGAACCCACGAACCGTGAGATCGTGACCTGAACTGAAGCCGGACGCTTAACCGACTGGGCCACCCAGGTGCCCCAGGGACCTGGGTTTTAAATACTTACGTAGATGAAGTGACCTGTTCTCAAGGCACTGCCATCCTCATTCAGCGGCTCAGTGCTTGTGCTTTTCCTATTCAGCAGGCAGCACTATTTTGAGACATTCCCTTGTCTACATGGAGGAGTAATAGCCCCAAGTTTCTCCTTATTCTTTCCTCCCTTTGAAACAGCAATCTCAGAGCCTTAATCACTGCTAGATTTGCCTCTCTCCCTCGCACGTACATTCTTCAGAATTCGTAAGAAGAAAAGCAAATGTCAGTGGAAAGAGTTCTAAAACGTGTAGCTACCTACTTACTTAGGCACTTATTTATTCTTTATATTCCACCTGCCTCCCCAGAGGGGTTGTAGTTGCCTATGTTAGAAAGCATAGCTACCAGTTTAAAAAGCACAAATATCAGACAAGACAGGTCAGACCAGGGCCTGCACTGGTGGGATGGTGAGGAGACAGTCACTATGTCAGAGAAGTAATTGAGGGGCACAGCTTTGCTGAAGCTTTGCTCCAGCCAAGGCATGAAGGGTGCCTTAAGAGGTTCCACGGACCTGGGCTTGAGCCTCACGTCAAGGACCGACTGTGAGGCCTTAGATAGTTCGCCCCCACTCTGGGGTCCATCTGAAAAGTGAGCGAGTTATTAGGTGAGAGGAATTCTCTGGTTTGTCCAATGGCACCATTGTGTGATCCCGGGTGGGGTTGGTGTCACAGAAGGCCAGGGTGGAGTTTGCAGGTGAGAGAGGGCACCTGGGAAGGGTCAAGCCCTGCTTTGGGAGGCAGCAGGGGTTCCTGAGGAGACCTTTGTGCTGTTTAGGCAGCGTAGCATGGTGGCTGGGTGTCCGCACTCTGCCAGGTGACCTCCCTGGGTTTGCATCCTTGGTTGTGTTACTGAGTCTCTCTTTACCCCAGCGTTCTCATCTCATCTGTAAAAGGGTATAATGGTAGGCCTTCAACAATAGGGGTGTTGATAGAATCAATGACATTCATCCATCAGGAACAATTCTGGGCACTGAGCAAATGTTCAGGAAATGAGAATGACCGCTGATGCGGTTGCGGCTACTGTTCAGCCACCAGAACTCATTGGAGGAGGGGTCGTCATTGTTCCCTTGGGTCGTCTTGCCCAAAGAATGACCGGGTGAGGCCCCCGGATAATTATGCTAGGCAGATAACTCAGCCTGATACCAACTTCATGGGTATGACGTGGGCACAAACAGGGCACTCACAATAACTGCTCACATGAAGTGAACACTGCCTGTGTGCCATGCCCTGTGATTGAAACCATACTTGCTTTTCCCTATAATTTTGGCAATGACCCTATGGGCAGGGAAGGACCTTGAGGTTCAGAGTAATCCATTCTTGCTGGAACCCACGTCTGTGATTCCAAAGCCCATGCTTTTGAGACGAGTCAAATTCTTGCCACAAGTGTGGAATGAAGCCTTACCTCCGAGCACACACATACACACACAAACACACACATACACACACATACATACACTCACCACACCAGGGGCAGAAGCATTTCATTTAGAGCCATAAAACATGGGTTTAGTGTTTGCCTTTTCACTTAGCGGGGTGTAGCCTTGGGCAAGTCGTGAGTCTTTTAATTCTGTCTTAAAATGGAGAGTCAGATCCTTCCCAGCTTCCTCAGCAGAGTGTGAACCTCAAATCCTCTAGATGATATACGTGAATGTTCTTTAGGAGCCCAGAACAATACAAATGGCATTTAAAAAAAATCATTTATAACCAAGATTACTACAATTTTGGATTGCCTTCCTCCCGCAAGACTTCCTTCCCTTCTCTGAAAAATAGAATTATCCTCCTGCCAATGCTTCCGTCTCTTGGGATGCTGGCGCGGAGCGTGGAAGGACAAATTGCCTTAATTTAGCTCTAAAAATATTGGAGCGGGTCAATTTTCAGAGTGTTGTCAAGTGCAGAGTGTGTGGACAATGAATTTTAGCGAGGAGTAATGGCCCACGTCTGTCAATAAAGGCAACAAGGCAGGGAGGTGGGGGTGCGAAAGCCATCAACCAAGGTATCTGCTCTGCAGCGAACTGGAGAATTTCCATTAGGCAGGGAGAAGAGCGAGGTGGCAATACCTCGTCCCTATGTGTTCCTTTCTTTGAAGAAGGGTAATTACTGTGTTGATCTTATTCTGGCCAGTCATTCAGGTTTGTTGACTTGGCTATTATTTCATTCTTCCCTGTGTGTGCTCTACCTTAATGGGGTGATTAGGCCTGCAGGCCATCATCAAATAAATACACTGGGTGCCTGGGAACTTGGCCACCCTTGGGGGCAGGTGAGGTGGGATGCCAAGAAAGGCCTAGTACAGGGGCGAAGCCTCAGGGCTGAGCATTAAGGCTCTCAGTGTTTCTTCCTGAATGGCAGTGTTCACTCATTACTGTGTCTATTTTGGAAACGTTATCTCTGGAGAGGAGAGTGAGGCAGAGAGGGGAGAGGTGGGTCTGTCCCTCTCAGCCACTTGACCCAGCCACTTGACCTCTCTGAACTTGAGCCACCTCATATCCAAATAGTGATAATGGTGAGTTGGGCTCCTCAAGGCTGTTGAGAGGCTCAAATACACTGATTTATCCTTTTTTCCCTCCAACATGTGTTAACTAAGCAACTACTGTATCTCTGACACTGTGCTAAGACTTGGGAATATGGCAGTGAAAATAACAAAGATCCTGGCACCCAGAGAGCTTAAAGTGTATAGTGAGGCAGCTGGTGATGACTGGAATGCCATGGAGGGAAAACATGACAAGGGAGGGAGTGCCAGGTGGAGTGAGTACGATTTCTAGGAAAGGAGACATTTGATCAAGGGCCCAAAGGAGGAGAGGAAGCACGTCAAATAAATATCTGAGGGAAGAGTGTTCCATATAGAGGGAACAGCAAATGCAAAGCAAGATAATATGCGTGGAGATACTTTACAAACAGTGAAGGACTGCCTAAACATATGTTATCATTGATTATATTTCTTATTTTAACGTTTATTTATTTTTGAGAGAGCGAGCACGAGTGGGGGAGGTGCAGAGAGAGGCGGGGACAGAAGACCCAAAGCGGCTCCATGCCTACGGCAGAAAGCCCAGAAAGCCCGACGTGGGGCTCCACCTCCTGAGCCATGAGATCGCGATCTGAGCCGAAGTCAGATGCTCAACCGATTGAGCCACCCAGATGCCGCTCATTTTTATATTTCTTAAATCCAGCTAGCCTAATAGCAGAGACTAATTTCATCACAAGATGTATGCCTGCCTCTCAGTGCTGCAGAAACCTCTCTATAGGTTCATATCAAGTCTTAGCACCTCAGCAGCTCATAAAGAAAAGTAGAAGGGGTCTCCGTATGATTTTTATCTCCATGTCATTGCTGCTGTAATTAACCATTTTTGAGGCCATGTCTAAAAGGAATACAAGCAAATGACAAGTCAATTAAGTTAAAAAAATAAAAAAAGAAAGAAAAGAAAGAAAAAGAAAAAAAAAGCCAGACTGCTTTTGCATTCTGTGAATGACAAAGAAAAAAGGGAAAAGACAAAGCTAGCTGCTGAGTATTTTTTCCTTCGCCCCTTTTTGCTTGGTTGTGTTAGGATGGCAAAGTCTGCTTTCCTAGTATAAAATGTACATTTCTACTGACATTTAGAAAATGACTCTGAGAGCTTTGGACAAAAGGTTCTCTAGATGTGCAAGAAGTTTCAATTATTCTGCTTGGGAGAATCAGTTGTTAGAGATGCTTTTTGGTATTGGGAGGCCTCAGCTGAGGCAGGTAGGAGAGTTAATGAGTGGAATTTCTAATGACAGGTAGGAAAATTGGTTGTCAGTCAAGAAATGGCAGGAGCACTGGCAAAGAGACCTGTAGGGGGGAGATGGAGGGCGAGCTGTTGGAGATGGATGGGCTGTGGTCGGAGAACAACGCTGTAACTACTCACATAAGAGACTGCCTGCCGGAGATGGGGCGGGAGGGCGGGGGGACCGAACTCAAAAATGCATCATCATTTGGGACTTGAGAGACCAGGAGGCTTTGTGATTTCATTATTTCTAGGCTGCTTCTTACTTCCCAATCTCAAATGGATTCAAGGATGGTAAATAGTGTCAGCCAACATTGCTAAGCCTGGCATTCTCTGCTTAGCCCTCGGATGAGCTGGCTGTTCACAGCTTCTTCTCTCCCAGCCTTGCTATGGCAGGTAGCAGAGATAAACTTGACCTATGGCCTTATGATATTACGTTATGAGCTTGAAAGGACCTCTGACCCACCAGTCATTTTATACAAGGAAGATGCTCCGTGCCAAAGAGGGAAAGTGACTTTGCCCAGGTCTCACAGGGATTTGGTGGAAAAATCAGAACTAGGGAGCCCAGGTATGATATTGTTGTCTGAGGAATGCCCAAAAAACGACCCCATGTTCAATACTCAGCCTTGTTGAATGGCATCTCATCAATGTTTACCCAGGAAACATACAGAGGGATCTTCTCCCTCCAACTGATGTTCAAATGATAGCTATACTGGTCCCTAGGACAAATGGATTTTGAAACCTTTGGAAAAGCAGGTCAGAAGTTGATGGGATGGATGAAAGAGGCACAGGACCAAGTAGGAGTTGGAGGACTAGGGTTCAGGTCCTGACTGATCACATCCTGGCTGTGAGATTGGGCTAAGGCATAGAATCATGGGACCAGGAAGGACCTTCATGGTCATCTAGGCCAATTCCTTTTTCTTTCATAGTCCCCTGTACCATATCTCTGAGAGGTCCTCTGGTCCTGTGATAGGACAGGGGAGTCATTTCCACTGAGGGCAACTCGAATTGTTGGAAAGGTCATTCTTATGCCAACCCCAACTCCTAAATCCCTCTTGAGTCAATTCCTCCAATGTTACTTCTCTGGAACTCAGTTATCTTATTAGAAAATTAGGGATTGCAATACCAGCCTGTTCTGCCTCTCTGATAGGGTAGTAGGAAGGTTATGTAACAATATACAGTCAAGAAAAGAAAAAGCAGTAGTGGTAATGTAGGGTCCTGGAAATCGTTGCAACTTACTGGAAATGGGAAGTCCCTCTGAGCAGAAAATTCCAGCTTTATGAAATAGAAATGGAAACACCTGCCCTTTCCTTCCATCAGAATTTCCATTAGGATCTGCCAGAGAAGCTAAGAAAAAGAGGCAACATGATGTAGCTAACGGAGCATTGCATTTGAAAATTTAACTGCAGGCCGCTGCCATTTAATCACCACACATCTTATACAGAAATCCGTCACACTCTTGGAACCTCAGTTTTCCCACTTTGTAAGGTACAGATGGACGTACTTGTCTGTTTGTTTGTTTCCGTCTGTAAATTTGCAAAAATCAGTTGAGATCATTGATCTGTGACTTGTGCACCATCACTTCGGGTGCATGTGTGAGGTGGCTGCCCTTCCTGGGTCAGTAACAGGGAGCCCATGATATCCTGCTGTATCCCCCAGCATGCCGTGCTCCTCCAAGGTCTCAGCTCTTCCTAAGCTGCATGTGATCAGGAGAGGGAAATCTTTGCTGGAGTCTGAATGCCAAGATGATCATCTCAGGCAAGCCCTGGGGATGCTTAGGGCTGAATACTCACTTGTCTCTCACAGAACGAAAGTCAGTGCTCTACTCAGGCCACGTTCAAAATAGATTAAAAAGTGTAATAGAGTCGAGTCACTTTTCCCTCTAGGCCTCAGCCACCCATCTTGCTTACTCATACTGAAGGCCTTTCATCCAGCACCAGGCTGAGATGCAGACTCTAGCTCTTCTGCATTCATTGGATTAAAAATGTCAGAGCTGGAGGCAATTTTTGATCAGTTGGTCTACCTCTTTGATGGTGTAGTTGGGGAATCTAAGGTCCAAGAATTCTATTGTCCTAGAAGGAATAGCAGTTAATGCCATGGCCAGGCCTGGAACTCAAGGCTTATAACTCTGAGTGTATTGCTCTTTGATTCACGCTCTTTGATTCAACAACTAGTGAGGTCTAACCATGTATTAGACGTGGGGTTCCATCAACAAGCCAGACCTTGGCTTGCCAAGCCAGGCCTGCTACAGCTGATCACTAATTGAGGTGATCGACATGAAAACAAATAATTCCAGTCCAAGAAAAGCTCTCTCCTGTATCCCCTTGTGTCACTATCTTCCCAACAGCCTTTTGTGCAATTTGGGCCAGATTTCCAACTCTTGCAAGCTTGTTTCAACGTCTCTAACGTGGAGACATCCGTGTGTTCGTTCATTCTCTCGACGTTAAACATTGATTAGCACTTGTTTCTACCACATTAGTGTCAGCAGGTTTGTGCATAAGGAGTGGCCCTTTAACGCCCTAACCTGGGCTCCACGCCTGACGGGCACAGTGATTTCACAGGTCCAAGGTGAGGCTGGAGAATCCGTACTCTGAATAGACTTACTCAGGTGACTGTGATGGGCAACCAGGTTGAGAGTTCATGGCCTACTATGCCTGAAACGCACATATCAGACAGTGAGAAGGCAGAGACACGCAAAGGCCCCACTTCGCTCTCAAGTAGCTCCCGGTCTAGTGGGAGGTGGGGAGTTGGGACAAGTGAACTGGCTCTGATACTGCTGTCTGAGGAATGTGATATCAGAAGCAAGCCCTAGCACCAGGGGAATACAGCATCGGGGCAGTGATGTCATCTAGAAAGCGTCGGGTATGGCTTCTCGTGGAGGAGACACTTGAGGCGAGTCTTCAAGGATGTATATGAGTCAGCTCCCAGGATGGCCAGTGTGGTATGGGCAGTTTAGGATCAGGGAAGTGCGGAGAGTCAAGAAGTAGCTGAATGTATTCAGGGAATTGCAAGAAGGAACGGGAAAGGAGGAGGCAGGCGAGAGACTGAGGCTGAGGGCATAAGCATCAGTTCTCAGAGGGCTTTATCCTCTGGCCCAGGAGAGTGGGTGGGAGGATGGGGGTGGGCAGAGCTTCCTCTGAAGCAGAGGAGTGACAGATTGGACCTGATCTTCAGGAGGTCACTTTGTCAGTTTTGTGGAGAGCAGAGCGGGCTTCCGGAGGGTTATGGGAGTCTGAGACGTTGAAACACTCTGTGTGCCATCCTCGAGCCGGCTGTTGGGAGATCACTTGGCAATGAGCATCTATCTCTCTGCAGAAGAGACAGGTGCCATTACTCTCAAGGAGTTCCCTACTCTCTGAGCTGAAAGACAATGGCTGGTGGAAGAGTTAGAGAGAAGGGTGGGGGTGGGGGTGGGGGGGAGGACAGGGATGTACTTGGTGTCAAAGGGTGTTTAAAATACCCTCTTTGCATCACACCAGCTCTTAATTGGCACCAACCACTGCGGGGCTGATTGATCCCAGCGAGGGTCCAGCAAAACAGATAATTTCTTACAAGCTCTGAAATTCATGAGCCCTGTGGGGGTCCCACACGCCGGGGCTTTGTGGTGACTGAAGTCTAAGCCTTCCTTGAAGGGGTAAGTATCCAGGGGTGGCAGGTTTTTTTGCTTTTTGTTTTCTTTTCAAAGTGCAGAATATATTCATGTAGTTAATGCCTGTGGCCTTGCTGAGCAGATTAAGGGAGAGTAGAACAAAGAGCTGGGTTACCAGGCTACTTGTGATAAATTAATTCTTAATATAATGGGCTTACAGAAAGAGAAGCTGGGTATGAAGGAAGCCCAGGAAACCTAATTTGAGATTAAGGTCTTGATTCATAAAAGATCTGTCCGCTGCACGCTCACGGGTTGGGTCAGACATAGCCTCTCTCTTAGGCCCAGGGCTGCATGGGATATCCCCAGATTTGCGGGGCATTCACACGAGAGGAAGGAAACCTATGTTTATGGAGAACCTACTCCTTACTAGGTACTTTGTCTCTGAATACTTTCCCCCCGCCAGAAACCCCATCAAGGTAACTAATATTACTCTTCTGAGATGTGAAAACTCAAACCAAAAAGATTATGCTATATGACCCAGGTCTCACAGCTGGTAAGGGCTTTGGAGAGTCAGCTGGGTCCCTGGCTACAGAGTTTCTGATTTAAAGCATGCATTTGGCTACTCATAGGGTCATGTTTACCAACATTGGCACGATACAGCCAAAGCCTTTAATTTATTTGAAGAGTGTTGATATTGTTCACAGCAGTATGTGCTGTAAGACAGGACACAGGACACAATATTTCAATACTGGGATATGCTGTGCTGCTTCTGGAAGCCAGTGTGTGTATAGCTCCAGGACATGGATTTTGTATCTGTGGCTTATGTTACTCTGGCTTTCTTCTCTGCACCTTGAAAACTATGGGACGAAGGCACAGTACCTTGGCAACCTGTGTCGGATCAGATGGGACATGAGGGGATGCTTCGTGGATGCTACTCCTTTTCTGGGTTTCCCCTTATTGTGTCACTCACGTTTTCCCCTTCTTTCTGCATTCCTGATCGATTTACTGTAACCATAGCAACAAAAACCTTATTCTTACTGTGTTGATCTGTTTGCCTCATTTTTCTCTTGGTTTGTTTCACCTTTGTTAAAAAACAAAATTCAACTGAGTACATTTAAAGATCGAACTGGCTTTAGTCAATGATTCGGGAATCAGGTATCATTCCATCTGGCAGGCAGAAAGAAGCTCCACCCACCCATGGAGCTGGACAAAATGGAAGGATTTCAAAGGCAGAAGGAGGGTGGAACAGGAAGTTAGAAGAGTGGATTATTTCAGGCAAGATTATTTTCCTGTAGGGGAAGGCAGAGGGGTCTCTCTCCACTAGAGATTACCTCCCTAGTGGAGATAAGGAAATTCTAGACTGATTGATTGAAAATTCCGCTTCTGGAAAAGGCTGAAATTGCAGTTGGGTTAGGTACTAAGTCTTGCTGGATCAAAGCCACAGGGACACCATTTGGAGCTTCTTGTTTCTTTTTAACACCTTCAACACACGGACAGGCACACACGTGCCCATGAGCTCATCTTTCTGTGCTGCTTTTTTACGCTACATCCTGGGGCAAGCCGTGTGTCCCTGTGAGAAGCTCCCTCCTTACTTCCAGTGGAGCGGCGGTGAAGGCTGGCAAATCCCTCTCCGGTTGGTTAGTGACTCTATGACAAATATTTGCACGCTGTCAGAAGGTGAAATAATGCAGCAAAATATTTGGATCTTTGCTCTCCATGAGGTGAAACTGAGTAATTGACTTTGTTTTTCTCTTTGTACATCGTTTGGTGCCATGCAGACCCAAACCTTTTAAAGATACTGACAGAAATGCCCTGTTAATTTGGCATGGAAACTGATAAGCCCTAACCTCACCATCCATTAGGGAGACAGATGGGGGTCAGATAAATTGGGAACTGAACGTTCCAAGAATATGCCACCCCCAAATACAACTCTTTGCCGTATGGGTTATTTTGCTGTTGTTGTTTTAAGGCCAGAGAAAAGTACTTATTACTAAAACTATACATTTATGCTATAAAAGAATGCGTGAATGTAGAGTGAGACCCACTATTGATCTATTTAGATCCTGCCAACCATCATGTGAGCTATCTGAGCCGTATTCTTTTTGGCATACCCATAAGTGCTGTAAGAATGGCAGTTTTATCTTAGACCCACATGGATTATTTTGAACTGAAGGCAATCGGCAGTGGAGAGCCCACAGATGCAGGAAACTCTCTTTGCTTCCTCGCATCTGTCTAAAAATAAGAGTATAAATTTCTCCTTTTGTAAAGGAAATTTCCATTTATAAAGGAAATTTCCATTTGTAAAAATGTCTTCCTAGCTACTCTGGGAGACAGCTCATCATCTGAGAGGCTTCTTAGCTACATAACAGATTACCTTTATTCACCATACAGCTCCTCCTCTCCCCTTCCCCTGATTTGCCTCCTGGCCCAGAAGCCCCAAGCCCTCTTTTTTTTTGATTTAGCCTAAGATGGTGTATAAACTTCCATGTCTAGCCACCTCCCTGAGCCACATTTTATCTTGTGAAATCCTATGTACATGTACATAATTGAAACTTTTTTCTTTTGTTAATTTTTTACCAGTTTGATTCAAGTGCGTCGGCCACTGAACCCATAAGGATAAAAAGGAAATTTTTCTTTCCTCCTCTACAAAACAAAATGATGCAATCAAGAGAAGATTTGCATGACATAGGAGCACTCTCCTGTTTCTATCGCTTTTTCATAGTTGCTATTTTATTTGATCCCCACAATAACACAGTCCTGTGGGGATGCCAGGAGTAAGAATCCCATTTCCCAGGTGGACAAACTGAGGCTCAGAGGCTGATTAGTTTACGTGTCCTACCCAGCCTGGGTCATGGCAGAGAATTGAACAGGTACATTTTCTCTCTTACATGGTCCTGTTTGCTGGGTGGGAAAAAAGAGGTGGTTGTACGTTGGAATCTAGGAAAGCAAGCAAGAGGCTTAAAACTTGATATAGGAACAACCAACAGCACAATTTGGCTTAATAATAGATTGTTTTTCAAGTGTCAGGTGTTCTGCTGCTTTCACAGTGCAGATCAATTTCTGAGAGAATCTGAGCAAAACGACCATCCATCCCGACTTCTGCAAAATAGATTTGATCGTTTACATCTTGGTTCTCTCTAGACGTTGCTCCCAGACGAGGCATCTTTCACGGTTGTTCCTCTCATTACTTGTAAGGACAACTTGTTCAGTCTTAGTGACACTGTTATTATAAATAGCAGAAGGGCAATTAATACTCTCCTCTAACTCTTACAAGTTAGAACCCTCCCAGCAACATGCACTGCGGGAACTCTCATTTCAAAAGGCAATGCCATCAATAGGAAATAGTTATTTAATTTTCAAGCAGGTTAAGAGCTTTCCTATGCAAGTATGAGTGAGTTATTATATTAATCACTTTTAAATAAAGTAGTTGAAGCAGGACACTGTTGAAGGATGAAAAATAAGAGAAAGAAAAGTAAAACCACTCCATATTACAAAAAGCACATTTCAAGCAGACCTTCACAAATGGGTCCTTGAGGTTTTTTGCTGCTCCCTGTGCATGACAAGCATATTTGCTAAGAGCCCCTGTGACTGCCTCCAGCCACCCCCACGTCTTGTTGTGCAACAGAAAAAAGAGAAATGAGCCTGTTGAGGGAGAAATTTGGGGAAGTTTGGGGCAAGACTCTGAGATGCATTCTGGTTGTCAGTACATAATCCTTCAGAAATGAAGATAATATTCTAATCTCATCAGAACGGAGAAAAGCATGCCTCTCCCTAGACAATCCATGTTGTGTCCATCAGATTTCCCTGTGACATTACCTGGTTTTGACATCAAGCTGCCGGGAGAACACAGGATGTAAAGCTTCCTAAAGCAGCTAGCTACTACCTTGGGGGGTTTTATTCACTCCAGCAAGAACGGCCAAAATCAATTTTGAAGTTGACAGCCTGGGTCCAGTAAGGATATATGGTTGAACTCCATTAGTGAATTTAGAATCGCAGTAACATGTCTACTGACTTTCAGAGAGTTTCAACTGAAGGCGGCTTCAATCTAGATCTTCAGACTCCCCACGAAGACTGTGCTGGCATGTCAGGTAAAGTGACTCTGGCTTGACTGGCAGTTACTTGTCTTTTTTTTTTTTTATGCAGGAGATGCTGCGTATCATTCATGGTCATATTGTAGGGAGGACATAACTCTGTGATGACTCTGTGGTGAAGACCAGTCTCACATAATTGATGGGAGCAGGTGTTCACGAACCTCTCAGCCCAGTTCCTTTAGAAAGCAACCAAGCATGGAGGAAGGGCTAATTTGAAGTGTGGAATTGCCCACTATTTCAATTGTGGAATTGCCCACTATTTATGGGCTATTCATAAACCCTTAACGAGCCCAAACTTCCATTTTGCAATAATTTCACCAAATACTTGGAATGGTTCGTCTTTAGAGGACTTCAAGTTGATTTTGAATGGATATCTAGGGATGCTGGCCGGAGGGTCCAACTGTATGTTTCCCCTCTACCATTGATTGAAGTCTTTATGGGAACATTACCCTGTGATTTTTTGGTCCAGCTCTGCTCTTAACTGAGGTAGTCTGAATAAGTAAATTGGAAGGTCCTTGCCAATTTGACAACTGTGTGATTTATCTGTTCTTGTAGATCAGTGGAAAAGGTTGCTTGGCTGGTAAGTTCCTAGCAGAAGAGTCACATCACCTTGGCACAGTTGATGATCTCTCTCTTCCTCGAGAGAAGTTTAGCATCATCATGATAAGAACCACTGATACAACATCTTTTCTAAGATCTGCAGGATTCAAGAATTAAAGACTCTTTCCATGTGCTTTCGGCATAAGGAAGGGCTTCTCAAGCCTCAGAGGATTTTAATGATCAGTGTAAGCCTAAGCCAGATAATGTGGAATATAGAGAAAATAAACAAAATTCAGCCCAACTTCATCACGGCAATTCAGCCATGAGGGCTTGTCCATCTCGTTCCTACAATACCCTTAGGACCCAGAACAGTGCCTAGCACAGTTAAGGCCTGAATGTTATTTGGTAAAGGAGTGAATGAAATACAATTTTTATTTTTATTTTTATTTTTTTAATTTTTTTTAATGTTTATTTATTTTTGGGACAGAGAGAGACAGAGCATGAACGGGGGAGGGGCAGAGAGAGAGGGAGACACAGAATCGGAAGCAGGCTCCAGGCTCTGAGCCGTCAGCCCAGAGCCCAACTCGGGGCTCGAACTCACGGACCGCGAGATCGTGACCTGAGCTGAAGTCGGACGCTTAACCGACTGAGCCACCCAGGCGCCCCTTAAATACAATTTTTATATATTTTCTTCCACCTCTTTCTCCCCATGCACATTTTTTTTAATGGGTAGATTCATGATGCTAGTGTTGGCTTTTGCGCTTTGCTGTTTCTTGGTTTACTTGCCCTTGTATAAAACGTGTTCCTTTGGCCCACAGAATCCTCTTAATTATTATCTGTAATGACTGAGTAATACAGGAAGTATGTTCTAACACAGCTGCCTAAAAGTTAAATGTGTCGCTTAAGGAACTGGTGTTTTCTTATCCCTACTGGTGCTCACATAGAGGTTGGATATTCAACTAGCAGTATGAGTTGAGCTGGATGCACCTGCTCTAAAACCGTATTCCAGTTTGTGAGTTATGACCCTCAAGGACCAGCCACTTTGCAAGGCTGATGGGCTTTCGTAAGATATGACTGTCAGCAACCAGAACTTTTCAAGGAACCACTCCTCCCAGTCATCCATTGCATTCCTTGATACTCATTACTATCTAAGTTTATAATGTAAGCTTGAAAAACAGTGGAGCTTTACTTCCTTGGAAATAGCTACTAGTTCATGATGTCCCTCCAATTAACATCGCGGAAGCAAGTTCCTGCGTGCTGGGTACATTTTGAGATGATTAAACCTTGATCTCTGATCTCACAGAATTCAGTTGAGAATTACTAACACCGTATGAGGCACTGGGCACACAAAGCAAGAAAAAGCCACCTTCTCTCTGTTCTAGTGGGACTCAGAAATGGGGATGGGGAGCTCTGGGGCCTGACTTCAGGGCCGACAACAATGAGAAAATGAGGTAAATGCTACAGAAGCGCCATATAGAAGGGTCTGCCGGGGCACCCAAGAGAGCAAATTAATCTTGCATAATGGAGTGGTATTGGAGGTCAGGAGGGTAAGACACATTGACTGACAGGTTTTAACAAGGCAGAAAGCTAAATGCTTCGAAAGAGGGCAGAGGAGATGTGGGAATTCATTCATATGGAAGAGAGAGCTTTTTCTTGCTGGGAGTGGTGGGAGAGGAATCCTATAGGACAGAGTGACCATCTACACCTTGACGGGCGGGTGTGAGAATGGAGAAAAAGTTGACTGTGTTAGAGTAATCCAGCAACTATTGTCTGTGTTCAGAGCCCTAGGACCTGGTGTTTGCCTTTTGTTTAGTAGTTTACATTTTTATTTGGTTTTGATCTTTTAGTAACCGGAGTAAGGAGTCACATCATAGCCAGGGCACCCAGCAGTTCCAGCTCTGAATGT
Organism: Leopardus geoffroyi; assembly: GCF_018350155.1. Taxonomy (NCBI): domain Eukaryota; kingdom Metazoa; phylum Chordata; class Mammalia; order Carnivora; family Felidae; genus Leopardus; species Leopardus geoffroyi. The sequence goes on from NC_059333.1 coordinate 80,342,434, forward strand.
ATAAGCCATGCTGGCCCCCCTCCAGCAAAACTCTCTTCCCCTCGGAACCAGGTCAGCTCAGGTGGCATCAGTACTGAGACTGTGCCTAGGACCTCCTCACTGCTACTGTGTGTCCGTCTGCCTTCTATTCACTTTGTCTAAGTTCCCTTCTGATAGAGCATATGCCCTGGCATTTCTTCCCATTTACAGCATTACCTGTCCCACATCGAGGTGGAGAGAAGATGGCTATTTAGAATTTAGAAGGGCTACAGTCCTCAAGAACAAAAGGCCTTTTCTCTTCTCTGGGAGGGGAGAGGTGAACCATGGAGGAGAAAGAGAAGCTGCTCAGGAAGGAAAACACATGTATCTTCATGGAGCTGCCATAGACGGTAGGCAGTGCTCTTGGAGAAGGTCCGCCTCAAAGGCCTGTGACACACTGATGAGAACACGGATGACTGCTGCGGGAAGTGGCTCGCAAAGACCTGGTTTGTGCCAGGCCAGAGGCCTGGAGGTGCCGAAAGGGACCCTAGATTTAGGAGCAGAAAATGTAGGTTCTTATCTTCTGATTCCACAATAAATAAGATACTAATGATCACAATTAATAATGGCAAATGTGTATCGCATTTTCTATGTGCTGGGATCTGGTACATTAATTCTTTTCTCCACTGAGTCTTTGTAACAACTTTATGAGGTGGGGACTATTATAAAGAACCCCATTTTAGAGATCATCCATGAAAATAATGGCTGTAGAGGATAAACACATTTTTTAAATATGAAGCAGAGGGTTTAATAGTCCTAGTGAAACTCCCAGGGCTTTTGGGAAGTTCACATCAGGATCCGATATGTGAAGACATTTAGGAAACTGCTGTACATCCATGAGAGAGTTCCATTGCACCATAGTTTCTCCCACATTTTCTTTCTTCGTTTGTACTGAGCACCTGCAAGGTGAATGGCATGGAGCTATCACTACAATGGAAATAGATGGAAGAGACCCAGCGCCTCCCTCAAAGACGGACCAACCACTAGGGACAGTAAGACATCTAGGTGAATGACTCCAAAGTAAAGAAGGTGGGATAAATGTTGGGAGGATGATTTAAACAAGATATTATAAGATCATGTTATCTGCAAATAAATAATTTTACTTCTTCCTTTCCAATTGGATGCATTTTGTTTCTTTTTCTTGATTAACTGCTTGGGCTAGAACTTTTAGTGTTACATTAAATAGAAGTGGCAAGAGTGGGCATCCTTGCCTTGTTCCAGATCTTGGAGGAAAACTTTTCAGTTTTTCACCATTGAGTGTGACATTAGCTGAGGGCTTTTCACATATTGTCTTTATTGCATCTTTTCCATACATAATTTATTGAGAAATTTTATCATGATAGAGTGCTGAATTCTGACAAATGCTTTTTGGTACTTATTGAGATGATCATGTGGTTTTTATCCTTCCTTCTGCTAATATGTCATATCAAATTGATTGATTTGTGTATAGAGAACCATCCTTGCAATTCAGGGAATAAATCTCTCTTTGTCATGGTGTCTGATCCTTTTAATGTATTATTGAATTGGATTTGCTAGCATTTTATTGAGGATTTTTGCATCTGTATTCATCAAGGATATTGGTATGTTTTTTTTCTTGTGGTGTCCTCATCTGTCTTGTGGTATCTTATCTTTATGACCAAGTTGATGTTTACCCCACAGAATACATTTTGAAGTGTTCCCTTTTCTTCTTCTTCTTCTTCTTTTTGGAAAAGTTTAAGAAGGATTGGTGTTAATTCTTTAAATGTTTCGTAGAAGTCACCTGTGAAGCCATCTGGTCCTGGGTCTTTTTTTGTTCGGAGTATTTTGATTACTGAATCAGATTCCTTGTTATTAGTCTTTTCAAGCTTTCTATTTCTTCTTGATTCAGTCTTGGTAGGTTGAATCTTCCTAGAAATCTATTCGTTTCCTGTAAGTTATCCAATTGGTTTACATATGATTTTTCATAATGGTCTCTTATGATCTTTTTTATTTCTATAGCGTTGGTTGTAATATCTCCTCTTCCATTTCTGATTTTATTTATTTGAATCTTCTCTTTTTCTCTTAGTTTACCTAAGATTTTGTCAAATGTTTTTTACCTTTTTATAACACTAGCTCTTAGTTTCATCAGTTTTTTTCTACTGTTTTTGTTCTCTATTTCATTTATTTTTGCTCTCATCTTCATTCATTATTTCATTCCTTCAGCTAACTGTGGGCTTAGTTTGTTCTTCTCTTTCTGGTTCCTTGAGGCAGTCAATATGGAAAACAGTATGGACTTTCCTAAAAATGTTAAAAATGGAACTACCGTATGATTCAACAATTCCAGTTCAATTCAAAGGAATTGAAATCAGAATCTTAAAGAGATATCTGCATTCCCATGTTTGCTGCACCATTATTTACAAAACCAAGACATGGAAGCAAACTAAATGTCCACTGACAGGTGAATAGATAAGGAAAATGTGGTATATACATACAATGGAATATTATTCAACTATAAAAAAGGAAATCCTGCTATTTGTGACAACATGGATGAGCCTAAAGGATATTATGCTAAGTGAAGTAAGAGACACAGAGGACAAAAGCTACATGATACCACTTATATAAGGAATCTAAAATAATCAAGTTTACAGAAGCAGAGAGTAGAGTTGTGGTTTCCAGGAACTGGGAGAGGGGCAAGTGGGGAGGTATCAGTCAAAGGTTACAGAGTTCCAGTCATTTACAATAGATAGGACCTATGTATTTATCCAAATGATACAAAAATGCTGATTCGAAGGGGCACACGCATCCTAATGTTTATAGCAGCACTATCAGCAATAGCCAAATTATGGAAAGAGCCCAAATGTTCATTGACTGACAAACGGATAAAGAAGATGTGGTATATACATACAATGGAGTATTACTCGGCGATCAAAAAGAACGAAATCTTGCCATTTGCAACACATGGATGGAACTAGAGTGTACTATGCTAAGTGAAATAAGTCAGTCAGAGAAAGACGGATATCATATGATTTCACTCATATGTGGAATTTAAGAAACAAAACAGAGGAACATATAGGAAGGAAAGGAAAAATAAGAAACAGAGAAGGAGGCAAATCATAAGAGACTCTCAAATACAGAGAACAAACTGAGGGTTACTGGAAGGGTGTTGGGGGGCATGTGCGAAATCAGTGATGGGCATTAAGGTTGGCTCTGGTTGGGATGAGCACTGGGTGTTACATGTAAGTGATGAATCACTGGGTTCTGCTCCTGAAACCCTTATTACGCTATATGTTAACCAACTTGGATGTAAAGAAATTTTTTTAAAAAAGGTAGGAACCTAGAGAGCTATAGTTAACAATGCTGTGTTGTACACTTAAAAATCTGCTAAGAGTTAAGTGTTCTCATCACAAATAAATAACATAGTGAGCAATTATTGGAGACAAAGGATATGTTTATGGCATAGGTTGTGGTGATGATTTTATGGTGTACATTTACCCAAACTCATCAAGTTGTATACCTTAAATATGTACAGCTTTTTATATATTAATCGTATCTCAATGAGGTGGTTAAGAAAAAAGATACAGGCATTTAGGACTTGCTTCCTGATATGGGTAAGGAAGAAGATTCAGCAAAGTCCCTGTAGGGGAAATTGTATCAAAATTGGACTCTAAAGGAAAGTAACTCTGTGCTGTTCCGTCTCCTTCCTAACATGGACTTCCTACTGGATGTACCATGAACTCTTCATTTTATTTATTTATTTTGTATTTTACATTAGCCTAGAGATGCATTTGGAACCCTAAATAGTAAAAGTTCTGCCAGCCCTGTGTCGTCATCCCAAACAGACTTAAGCCATACAAGCTTCCAGGGAGTCCATTATCTGTTTATGAACAACAGGCAATCAGACCAATGAACCATGTTATTGTCATTCTATTTGTGTCTCTCAAGTCATTTTTCATCTCGGCTAATCAGAAGATAAAAGTTCATTCTGCACCACCTTCCGCCTCCACCCTCGTTTCAGTTCCCTGTGGTTTCACAGTGGGTTGGGCTATTTGAAATCGGTATAAAACACCCGAGAAGAGCTATAATTTTCAAATTTGCCTGTGGGTAATGTGCGTAGTAAATGTAAAGTACTAACAATTTGGCTGTTTGAAATGTGACAATTTTCTTACATCAGTGTGCAGGGTCTGAGGCAGCACAAGTTTCCAGAAGAAAGATCCATAGCTGGTGGCCAGACCCAAGGTTACCCAAAGAAGTAAGAGAAGAGGTGAAGCAAGCAAGTCAAGCACTTGTGTGGAAGTGGAATCTCCTCAGTGTTTACCCCTGTGGAAGTTTGAGGACAAGGCTGAGGGAGAGAGGGCCTCCAGGGAAACACTGGCTGGTTACCTTCCAAGAGTCCTAAAAGGAGGCATTCGTCTCAGAGAATTGGCCATCACCTAGTATCTGGCCTTCAATCCCGCAGGCTCAGACCTGACTTTACAAGCACCCAGAGGTATATTCTTCTTGTACGGCAGACCCAGACAAGCCAAGATCATGAGGTTGGTGTATAAAATCATAGACTCCCAATGAAGAACCATGGCCACAGAGACCAGAATGCATAAATCTGTATGACTGAATTCTCATCCCTGGAAAGCTAAACCTTAATCAGAAGCTTATTTGTTGCAAATAGATTCATACTAAGAGGGATCTCACACATCAAATGGTAATAACATCAGACTCTCCATCTCACAAAACACAAGTTCCAGGTCTAGAGTCCAATGGCTTTCCCTTCCCAAGATACTGCTTGGATGGGTACCAACCGTTCTGTCTGCAATGCGTTTTATTGATGTGTTTCTTACTAACCATCCCTCTGCTCTCATTTTTAATGTAGCCTCGTTACTGTAATGGTTGCCCGTGCTGACTGAATACTAAATTCTCGAAACAACCCCAATGTCTGATGACTTGACCTGCTCGATGCTTATTGGGTGAACAGCTCTGCTTTACAGACTTTCGAGAAGCCTTTCCCTTGGCTTTCTGGTTATTCTGTCTTTAAGGGACTGCCAGTGGGCTCACTGGTGACAGAGTATAGTGCTGGGAAGGAGTCCTAGGGTCCAGACTCTGGTCCTACATTTTCTGGTTGACTTGGCTACAATGTGCTGTGTGACTAAATAACTTTTAAGAAGTTAGTGGCCCTGAAACTGACCGAGTTTTTGTCTTAGCAACTAGGAAGGTCAGAACCGTATTTCTGGCTTCTTCTGGCAACAGTGTAAGATTACATGGTATCCATTAACTGTGCTGATCTGAGGATTTCGTGCTTTTGTTTTTGCTTTTTGTTCCATTCCTAAAATCTATTCAACAATTGTTTTATCCTTTTGTATTTTTGTATGTCCCATCTCATTCTATAAAGGGAATTCAGAGCTCAAAAATCTCAATATGCCCGCTGATAATAAATTTCCATAAGCGAAAGGGGAATAGCTGTAAATTTCTTGGAACACTTGAAAAAGAAAGTATAATTTTTTGCAGTTCTTTGAACTTCTCAAATAAGTGACTTTAGAGTCCTGTGTGAGTGGAATTGTCTTATCTGCTAGACTTAACCAGGTTCAGGTAAGTATGTGGTAGACAAATGGTGATGACAGAATGGGAGAGGGGAGGACTTCATGCATGCAGGGAAGACTTTATGCACACAGGGAGCACTTTTTGCATATGGGGAGGACTTCATGCATACAGGGAAGACTTCATACTCATGCGGAAGTGCCTTCTGGGTAGGCTGCACATTTTTTGTGCACATTCGTGAGTGTCTTCTGAGTAATGTGGAGTGTGGGGCTAAAGGAAGGAGTTACAACAGTCTTAGGGGATCTCTAATCGAATTTAGAGTGCCTGAGAGCAGTGACTAATAGTAACCTCATTTCTAATCCCTGGGAGTGAGGGGCTCTGAGGCTTGGGAGGTTTATAGTCTACTTGACCCTTTGTGTTGGGACTATGTTCTAGCTTAGTCTCTCATTGTAAAGATGAGGAAACTGAGATCCAGGATCTGACTTGCCCAAGAGCATCATCATTTAGTGGCAAAGTCAGGGTAGCGTCCTGCACTGGTCTCCCAGCAAGCTCTTTTTTTCTCATGCCAATACCTAACACTTCTCCCCACTATGTCCAGTTTACTTTTTGTTCAATCCTGCCTTATGAACATACCACTGTCCTCTCCTCTCTTTACTGCCAGCTACTGAAGGAGAGACCTTGATGGCTATAAATTTTGGGAAAAGTAAGATGCCCTTGAGGAATATTTTACCACTAACCAGTTTCATGTGTTTCACTTAAGGGATGAATTCAACTGGAAAACAAACAAACAAACAAAAGTGGCATAAATAACATACAGACATCTACTTTTGTATCAAGCAATAAAAAACCCAGAGGTGGGCAGTCCATTACTGGCACACCATTTATAAATGTCAATGATGACTCTAGGTCCTTCTATGCTGCTCAGCCATTGTGTGTGTGTGTGTGTGTGTGTGTGTGTGACTCTTCCTGGTCTCAGGATAGCCGCAGGAGCACCAGCCATCACACTCTTGTTCTAATCAGATAGCATGGAAAAGGGAAAGGGACACAATAGCATGTGACAGCTGATTCAGACTCCTTTAAAGAACTTCCTAAGACCAATTCCCTCCACGTGACCATGTCACATAACCACCTTAGTTGTAAGGGATACTGGGGAATGTAGTTTTTAGTTAAGGGTTTTGCTGCCCAAAGAAAAATTGGGTTGCTTGGAGAGTAAGAGGGTAGAGTGGTTATTGGGTAAAGAACTTTCATGCCCTGCCACTTTCATGATTATGGGAAAATTAAATAATCTCAGAGTTTACTCAACTCTAAAATGGAAGTAAGATGAGGTCATGTATGGAAAGTAATTAGCAAAGTAGCTGGTACATAGTAAGTGTGAAAGAATATAGAACATTCATAATATAGAGTAATATGGAAACGATTGATAGAATATAAAAATTCCCCAGTATTGCTGAGGCAGGGGTGAGAACTATTTTGTCTTCTTTTTTTAGTCAGCGTGTTGGATGTTGCACGATGAAATTTCAGAGGTTTCTGGAAGCTTTTGTTCTCCAGGCGACATAGAGGACTTGAGACTTTAGGGACTTGAGAGAGCTAAGGTCGGTTCTTGGCTTGCCATCATCCCTTCCTAGAATGACTTTTCTCTGAGCCATCAGGTTGTGCTAAGAGCCCCCTGGGAAATTCTCTCTTTGCATGTCTGTCTCTCCCTTGTTATAAGCTATTGAGGATAGGGGCAGTGTCTTAATCACTTTGATCCTTCCAAGGGCCCATCGCAGTACGAGGGACACGGTGGGAAGTCAACAAATGTGTACTGCATTGGGAGTCACTGCTGGGCTGACTCCTTTTAATATCTTCCTTGGCCAAACCGAAACACGAAGTCCCCATCCCAGCAGACCTTGTCGGGGGGCATCCTCTGAAACATGAGACAATCAAGGTTTCTTTACGCTTCACTCTCTCGGGGAATGCTCAAAGCTCTGAACAGCTTTTACGTTAAAATGATGGAAGTTAAAAAGGTGACAAGATGGGTAGTGACACTAATGTTTTAGGAAACACGACCCTGCTCAGGGTCCCCTCATATAGCTCCGGGGAGTGAGCATTGTACAGTGAAATTCACTCTGGACCCATAGCTGAAGTCTTTGGGCCCAATATTTGGTTCTGCCACTTGTTTACTAGGCTACTGGTGGAGACCAAGTCTAGACCAGTGGCCTCTAATGACTTATCTGTCATGTAGGTAAATAATACTTGCCATTTCTCAATCCCCCTGGGGCTTGTGGCCAACGCTAATGAACAAACGGGTGGGAGGGGCTTTGCACCACGGCGGTCACTATTCTCATGACACCAGTACTCTCCTCTGATATCCGACTAACTGGGTGTATTGGCTTGCTAGGGATGCCATAACAAAGTACCCCAAACTGGGTGGCCTAGGCAACAGAAATGTGTTGCCTCGTATAGTTCCGGAGGCAAGACGTCTGAAATCAAGGTGCCAGCAAGGTTGGCTCCTTCTGAGAGCTGTGAGGGGAGAATCGAGTCTATGCCTCTTGCCTAGCTTCTGATGGTTTGCTGAAAACATTTGGTGTTCCTTGATTTATAGAAGTATTATCCTGATCTTTCATCTTTTACAACCTTCATATTGTGTGCTCCTTCTGCGCCTGTCTGTTTCTGTCTCTGTATAAGAACAGCCATCATATTGGATTAGGGCCCAGCCCCGTGACCTTATTTTAACTGGCTGCCTCTGTAAAGACCCTATCTCCAAGTAAGGTTACATTTTGAGGGATGGGGGTTAAGACTTCAACATGTGGATTTGTGGGGTGGGGGTGGGGACACAATTCAACAGATAATTCTGGAGTATAGTAAAGGGTCCATAAATGGATAAGTATATTACCTTTAGTCTGAAGAGTTTTACCTTCACTTGTTTCCTGGCGACCTTGGTGGCTACAATCTCATTTTCTAATTCTGGTTTCAGCGCTCTGGAACTCTTGGTCTGCTTAAATGTTCTGATGGGGCGCCTGGGTGGCGCAGTCGGTTAAGCGTCCGACTTCAGCCAGGTCACGATCTCGCAGTCCGGGAGTTCGAGCCCCGCGTCAGGCTCTGGGCTGATGGCTCAGAGCCTGGAGCCTGTTTCCGATTCTGTGTCTCCCTCTCTCTCTGCCCCTCCCCCGTTCATGCTCTGTCTCTCTCTGTCCCCAAAATAAATAAAAACGTTGAAAAAAAATTAAAAAAAAAATGTTCTGAGTGTTGCTTTTCTCATGCGTAAAGTGGGAATATTAAAGGCTTTCCTATAAGGCTGTTGAGGACATGAAACGAGATGGCGTATGTTAATAAGCACCTTATGTAGTGCTTGGCATGTAGCAAGTGCCTCAATAGGAGGCATTCCTTTCTTCATAGGAATGTTAGAGAAAGTTGGGAGACCAGGTGGGGGATGGTTAGTGCACACTAGCCTTCATAAAAAACAGTTATATCAATTTGTCCGGTTCCATCATTTTTGTGAAGAGCTATTTAAGTTTGGGGCTTTGGAAATGGAAAGAGAGCTGTCAGAAAGCTTTTTGAATTGACAGGAGACAAGCCAGCGTTGATAATCCATCATCTTAAATTGCCTACCCTTGATCGTGCTCTGCTATTTTTTTCTGACGATTTTTACCCATAATGACTTCTATTAATGTTCTATGTGCCTTTTTAAAAAGCAGTGATTTATAAATAAAAATATCTTCCCAGACCCTGTTTGTGACCTTGAAAACTATGTGAGATTTGATTTATTGTTCTCATACTTTGCATCTTGGCAACACATGTTGAAAACACATTGAAGAGTGAAGCTTAGGTCACCCTCGGTGTGGTGAGGTGGAAATGAATTTGAAATCCTATAATTCAATCTTCTCACTTTTCGGATGAGGAGGTGGAGGAACAGAGAGGCAGGAAGACTGCCCCGCGGTTACCCAATAAGGCAGAACCTGGACTAGAACTTGGGCATTCTGCACCCCCTGCTCTCTACAACTTCCGTTACTCTATGCTCCAGTCTAATTAGCGTCTTAGGCAAGTCATTTCCACTCCCTGGGCTTTAATCCTCCTTTATAAGGGGGACTAGACCAGCAGTCTGCTGTGGCATTTCTTCACAGAGCCACAGTCAAACCACTGCCACGTGTGTGCCCTGCTCCTCAGGGGAGCAGCCCTTCCCTCCTCTCCCTATCAGACCACTAACTCCAGCATCCAACACCTATGGCCAGCTTATGGGAGGGAAACTGAAACTGAGTGGTGACCTTCAATGCCTGGCAGAAATCGGTGCCTCTGGGAGGGGGTGTTCACCGTGACAAACATCACGCAGAGCTAAGAGGGGGGAAAAAATCCTCTTTTAAATACTCTTCAGACCGTGGTGAATTGGAATCCCAGTCTATCTTACCCGCTGAGTGACCTCGGCTGAGTGACGTTGAGTTACGTCGCCTCGATTGTTTCATTAATAGAAAGACCTAGGTTGGAAAGTTGTCGTGAAGACTGAATTCAATAATGTAGGTAAAACCCCTACACAAACCCTGGTACATGGTAAGTATTCAGTATAGTGGTCATAATAGCACATTAGTAAACATATTTTGAACGAGACCGTTGGGAGTAGCTCGCTGGTCCCAAACCCGTTCTAGATCTGCTAGAATTGACTGCCCTCCCCAGATGCACGTATAAAGACAAATGTGTAAACAATTTGAGGGGCTTATAACATCCCTGAAACTCACACATGGGCCTTAGGGGGTCCCTGGATGCCTGATTAAAAACCCCTGAAGAGTATCTCTAGGAAATTCCTTCTTGTTTTATCCGTGATTCAGGAAAATTTCCTACACTTGCATGACAACTAAGAAACACAATCTAGATGTTCCATAAACCAACTGAATCACAATGTTGCAAGAAAAAGACTCTGTGGCAGGGGTCTGAAATAGAGTAGGACTAGGAACTTTGATGAGAGAAATAATAAGTCTCAGATTCTACATTAACTCAGAACACAGCAGCTATTCAAAAATAAGAAATACAGTGCCTCATTATGATTCTACAAAATGAGAAAATGCCAAACGTGACACGCTAATAGTCTTTACAGTCTGAAACGCAGAGAAGGAGTGTCTCTTGGCCTTCTGGCCAGGCTGACCTTGACCACCGGGACTCCATTTGCATGGGGATAAGGCTGCAGAGAGCTGTTCAATCTGCTTTGCAAATAAAGTTCTGGGTTATGTTATTCCCCAAGGTGTCCTCGATAGAGTTAGGAAGAGGACAGTTGTCAGGTTGTCTCATTTGTCTGTTTTCAAGGGCTCTCAACAAACTCTGCTCTGAGGCTTTATGGTTGCCATCTAAGGATGATACTCCTTGTTCAGGACCCAGACATTTACTAAGCCACGCAGTGCTCTGTGGTAAGCTATGCTGTGAGGGACCTTTTTTGTCTGTTTTTAATGTGGACTGGTTTTTCTGGTTTATACTCTCTCTGGCTATACGTTTTGGAATGTTCTTTCTGGTTATGCTTTCACTCCAATTATTTTATTCACAACTCCCAGAAAGACTGTAAGGGATGTTTGCAGGAATTTTTGCTCCTGTTTTCCAAAAAGCCTGAGGTACAGAGAGGTTGGGGCTTGCTCTGGGTCATAGTGGAAACAAAGGTTACGTCTTCTGACTTTGAAACCACTTTCCACTGTACAGAATTGCCCTTTACTTACCCAGTTTAATATGAGAAAGACTTTATATATATAACTGACTGTAACACAAGACTATAAAAGAGAACTGTGGGGGTTCAGAGGTAAAGGGGTTCTCTTTCCACTGGCCAAGGGAAAGGACCAGGTGAGTCTTTGGGGAGGAAAGCTTGTTGCCTTTTTCTTCCTGATATCCCGAGTAGGACTGGGGGGAAAAAATGAGCAATCTCTTCTTCCGACCTCAAGATGTGTAGCTGATCCATGTCTATACAACACATGCACTACTAATTTTCTGATAAACAAAGATTTTTTGGACACCACTATCATGATGGAGTAGGGGGTTTATGATCATAGCGACGATTCTGACTTACATAGGTAGGTGTGTGTATATCCATATGCCCATGCACACACATACTTTTCTTTTCTGTCCAAGCACCAGTTGAGGTGCCCAGCATTGTGTCTGTATCCGATTCCTGGGGCTGCCATAGCAAAGTACCACAAACTTACTCTCTCGTAGTCCTGTGGGCAAGAAGTCTGAAATCCACGTATTGGCAGGGTTGGTTCCTTCTGGAGGCCTGAGAAAGAATCAGTTCCCTGCAGCTCTTCTAGCTCTGGTGATTGTTATTAGTCCTTAGCCTTCCTTGGTTTGTGGTTGCCCCCCTTAGATCTCTGTCTTTCTTCCCCCTGCCTTCCCCTCTGTCTGGTGTCTCTAATCTTCCTCTCCTTTCTCTTCTAAGGACACCTGCCATTGGATTTATGGCTCACTCGAAATCCACATTGATGTTATCCTGAGATCCTTTACTCAATCACATCTAAAAGGATCCTACTGCCAAATCAGGTTGCATTCACAGGTACGGGGTTAGGACTGGTGACATTATTCAACCCGTTACAGTGTCCAAATGGGACATTGCTCCTCGTCTTTGCTTTCCAGAGAACGTTTGCAATGCTTATAGCAGTGACACTCATTTCAAAGAGGGTAAGAGTCCATATAAATGAAGCAAAAATGTCTTAGTTGAATAAACAGGCAGGGGGGATGAGAAACACACCAGAAGAGCTCCACGTGTGGCAGCTCTAGACAGGATTCTCCCAGGGGTCCATCCCTTGGGTATGAAGTGCTCTGAATGCCTAGGAGAGTGATGTGATTACAAGTGTGTAGATATTACCTATTATGCAAAAACTCAAGATCACTCCGTTACCAAGTACCTGGACTCATTTACTTAAGAAGTCTTCGGTAAGAGATTTTTTCATTACTCTGTGCAAATCAATATGTATTTCAGACAGTATGTTCCTTCAAGCCTCAATTTGCCAAATAGAACAGGGGCACTTGAATTATAATGGGCAATAGAGATCTCATGTGAGTGGGTTGTGCATAATGAGGAAGACAGGTGACTGGGATATGAGCTTGTTTGGGTGTTGTGAAAAAGTAGAGATTCAGACAATCCAGGTTTGATTGAGAGTGTTTCGTGTTAATGTACAGTTGTTGTAGATGTTTCCCTTGACCCAGAATATAAGAGAAAAAATTAAATTCAGCAAAGCTGTCTTTAGTGTCTCGCATTATATTTGTGTTTATGGATTGTTGTTCATTACTTGCTTAGGGTGAAGCAAAAAAGGTATCCCAGCAATAATCTAGATTGGGATTATGGTTTCAATGTTTTTAAAGGATAGAAATGATGCCAAAGTTTCTGGTAAAATAATGAACACTTATAATAAAACAAAATTTTGCTCCTTTTTAAAAATCTCGTCCAGGAAGATCGATTTATTAAGTGTTAGCTCTCAGCTTTTAACTCCCTAAATCACAAAGTACCCACGACAAGCCTAATACTTTCTGAAGGTTTTCTTTAGCGCGAGCCACTTCTGGAAAACAGTTTATTTTCTTCACCTGAGGACAATAGATTAAAAAATAGGTAGCAGCCCTGAGACCTCACCAAACATCTTCTGTCCTTTCTTTAAGAGATGTTGAAAGTGCCTAATAGAGTCTGACATGTTTTCGCTAAGTATGAAATATCAAAATGGCAAATCCTAATGTTTGCTTCATCCAAGGACACTTTCATACCTTATGCTTTACCTTGTCAGCTTGAATTGATATCAAGCCGGGAGAGGTCATGGCTGCCCCCCACCCCCCGATTCCCTATCGTAGTGCAAAATGCTCCGATCAGAATTCTTAAATGTGTGGTGTAATGTGGGATGCTATGTGGCATGATGGAAAGTACACTGAATTCCACAGACAAAACCCTGCATTCTAGTCCTAACTTGACCATTTACTAGTGATCCAAACCTTGACAAATCAGTAGAATGCCACAAATATTTATCGTGCACCTACCATGTGCCAGGCATTGTGTAATAGGAGAGCAGAGAGAGAACATAAACACAGATCCCCCAAAATGGCCAGGTGTTGAGGCACATGCATAAACAACTCCGGTATGAGGAACACAGAGACTCGTGCCAAGAGACAGGACTAGATACAAAGCTACAGCAAGCAGAGGAGGGAGAAGTTGTTTAGGTTTGGGGAGATCCAGGAAGGTTTAATGGAGGAGATTGATTCATGAGCTAGGGTTGCAATGGGGGATAGGATATGCACATGGATTGGGAAGGGGGTATAGGCAGATTAAGCCACGTGATCAAGCCCACTGAGGCAGTAAAGGATTTGACTCTGTGGAGCCTGATGAAGTGTCAGTTCACCTGGCACATGCAGAAGTAGAGGGAGTAGAGAAAGTTGGGGCTAGGAAGGTATTGGACTCAGTAGAAAGAAGGGTTAAAAAAAAATCTAAGTTCTCTGTTAAGATGAATCTATGGAAGAAAAAGAAGAAGGAGAAGGAGGAGGAGAAGGGGAAGGAGAAGAAGGAGGAGGAGGAGAAGGGGAAGGAGAAAGAGAAGAAGGAGAAGGAGGAGGAGAAGGGGAAGGAGAAGGAGGAGAAGAAGGAGGAGGAGGAGGAGAAGGAGAAGGAGAAGGAGGAGGAGGAGGAGAAGGGGAAGGGAAAAAGAGAAGAAGGAGAAGGAGGAGAGGAGAAGGGGAAGGAGAAGGTGAAGACGGAGGAGAAGAGGAAGAAGGAGGAGGAAAAGAGGAATGGAAGAAAAAGAGGAGCAGGGGAAAAAGAGGAGGAGGAGGAGGAGGAGGGGTAGGGAAAGTTGTTGGAGGAGAAAGAGAAGAAAGGAAGGAAGGAAGAAGAAAGAGCTAAATAGCTGGGACATGCATATGTCCCTGTTCAGCACCTTTGCATGGCCAATAAGCCAAAGGTAAAATGTCCTTGAAGAGGATTATAACCTGTCACAAAAACAATCTGATTCAAAGGCCTGGTGGGTCACAGAGGCCTGGAATTTCTGCCCAAGTCACTTTGACAGGCTTCATGAGAGACAAAATATATTCGCTTCCCTGTAAATCCATCCAAAGTCTATAGAGGCTTTTCCCTATTTGATGGCAGGCGAGCAAAGCATAAACTTGGTGCTAATAACATTGATCTAAGACTTGGTGGTTTCCAGATCCTGGAGATCCATTGCTTAGTAAAGTAGGCATTGGTTTCATCCCATTTTATAACTAACTAACCAAGACAATGAAAGGGATAGAAAAGGAAGTCAAGCTCAGGTCTCCTTTTGAGAACAAGTATTTAATTATGCCAAAAGTTACCAAAATTTGACAACCATTGTGCTTCAAAATTGGGACAATGTTGGCCAGTGAACAATCATTCTTCAACTCAGTTCTTGCACGGAACATTAATCTGACTTTTATGGTCAGCACTGTAAAGTACTCTTGAGGGAGTTACTTTCTTTCTCGGGGCTCACAATGCTTTGTTTTTTTCAAACAACAAAAAAAGGGGATGCACCTGATTTTTGAATCTTTATTTTCTTTGTATGGATTTAAGTATGTGCCAGCATCAAGTCAAGCCATCATCTGGATTTTCATCCACGTTATTAGATATTCAAATAGACTGAGTTTTCCTTTGTTTAAATATAGAATTGATGCACGCGCACAGTTTTAAAATAGTCAAACAGAGCAGAAGAACAAAAATGTAAGGTAAAATCATCCTCTGCTTTATCACCAACCCCTCTCCCCAGAGACGTCACTGTCAGTATTTCCTCTTTTTAGTTTTACTAGTAATTATTATTGTAACTTTATATAACATGCTTAGGAACCTACTTTTTGATGTCTTGACTCTAGACAGAGTATTATTTCCTAGATACGTCTGAAGAATGTACTCACTGACATTACTTACTTCCACTTTTTCTCCCCTGTTCACTTTCTCCGCTTTCTAATTTTTGTTAGCTGGACTATTAATTTTTGGGTCTTTTATATGTTGTTTTCATGAATAACTAAACCCTACTTTATCGCTTAACTTGAGGCAGCGATAAATTCCACTGTAAAGAAAAAGACAATAGCATTCCCCTCTATCTTCAAGTTTTTCTTTCCTTTGTAATTATTTTTATACTATCTAAACTTACTACATTTATATTCTCCTTCCATAAGTGTAAATACATCTTACGGGATTGTATAATAAATGGATTATTAAAAAATGAATGAACAGAATGATTATGTAAATATTATTCAATACCGAGCCGGAGAGCCAGGGGTTCAAAATAGAACCAGGGATTGACTCACATGGAAGTAAATCTTCTATGCCATGAACCTGTTTCAGGTTAAAGGCGAATCCTCCAAATGTTCCATCTCATGCGCGCTCTCTTGATTTCTAGTCTCCTTTACCCTTTGTTGCTGCCACTGATTATTTCATCCTCTTTACCAAATTACTGTTCAACTGAAGATAAAGGCAGTGAACTTCATGAGGTTTTGCACACCCTGAAGTGTCTTAACGTGTCTTTGCTTTTACATTTGATTGATGGTTTAGTTATAGAGTTCTGTGCTGAAATCCTTTCCTATCTGAACTTTGAAGAATTTTCATTGCCTCCTAATACCCAAGAGGTGCTGATAGGAAGTCTGCTATGACTCTAAGTCTTTTTGCTTGGTAAGTGACCACTGCCCCATGTTTCTGACATGCAGATTTTCTCTTTGTTATTGGAATTACCAACTTTCACCATGATGTCCTTTCCATGGTGATATCCTTTTTCCACCAGTCCTTCTTTGCATTCACACCTGTGTGGGAGTCAAGTTGCTGATAGTGAGAGGCAAGCGTTCTGCTGAACCGAACAAAGGATTGGAGTCAATTGACCTGAATTCAAGTCTTGATTTTGCTCCTTCTTTCCATCTTTTTTCTGTCTATAAAACCTTGCAAAATACTGTATCTTCACTCAGGTCCTTTTTTCTTTTTTTTCCTATCAAGACAAATTGATACTAGTTTCAGTCTGGTTCTTCCCTGCCATGCCCCATTACATTGCAGAAATACTGTTGCGAGTGGCAGTAAAATTGTTTTGCAAACTGTAGAGCTGTATATTATGGTCCATATTATTGCAGTAGGTGTAAACATGATGAAAAGTATGTGGTGTTATAGAAATGTGGGGTTCTTGTTTTGTTCTTCCACTTATCATGTGTCATTTTGCCTGGGCGTGTAGAAATTGCTGTGGGGCCATCGTTCAAGCAAAGCTGCAAAGCAATCTTGCTAGTTAGAAGAGTGGGCCCTCTGATACCCTCCATGCGGCTGTATAAGGGCATCCCTCTTTCTCAGCAACAGTCAACTGATAAATGACCTGTTCCTTTATCCTTCCTAGGATAACTCCTCCCTGGGAGGTTGAAATGACGCACCTGCTGACATACAGTATAGCTCCAAAGTTCCTCCGGTCATAAAATGGAGGAAGAAGAAATCATTTCAATTACTGTTTGGGGCATTAGCTTGAATGCTTCCAAGATGTCTATTCTCTCTGATTCGACACGTTTCTTGAGTTGAAACAAAATTTAGCGTTCTGAAGTATACTTCCAGGAAGTATCAAACAGTGATGTAAACTAGAAAGGGAAAGAGTACATTAGAATAACAGAATATCAGATTTGAGATAAATCTTCCAATCGTAACCAGGATCCTCATTTACAAATAAGGAAATTGAGAACCTGGCTGGGACAGGAACTTACCTACGGTCACGTGAGGTGTATGGAAATAGTTTCCAACACTCCTAACTCCATCCCACAGTTATTTGACCTAAAGAGTCAGGTCTCCTAGTAGTCTTTCACTTTCTAACAGATCGCTTTAAAAATGGAAAGCAGAGGTGCCTGAGTGGCTCAGTTGGCTAAGCTGCCCAGTCTTGATTTCCACTCAGGTCATGATCTCACAGTTTGCGAGTTCGAGCCCCACCTCGGGCTCTGTGCTGACAACACAGAGCCTGCTTGGGATTCCATCTGTCTTCCTCACTCTCTGTCCCTCTCTTGCTTATGCGTGTGTTTTCTCTGTCTCTCTCAAAAATCAATAAATAAACTTTAAAAAAAGGAAGCAGAAAGAGTCCTTGTGACATGGATAATCTTGAGGCTACATCGAATACAAGTGGGCAAGGGGCCGTACCTCAGAACCCTTCCGGTTATGGACCCTGTGTGGGGTGTGTTACAGCACTGACACAGGACTCTCTCACTGTGGTCATGGGAGGTAGGAATTTTGGCCCCATCTCAAAGGCGTGAGGAGCTAAAATCAGAGAGGTAAACAAGTTCACACAACTTACCACATTTGCTTTTGATGAAAGGCAGAGGCTGAACTTGAACTTGACTCTGCGCTGGAACTTGAATCGTAAAATTGCTTCTCAAGGTACAGTTCAAAAGAGAATCTAGAATCCAGCTTCCTCAAGACTCCAGTCTACCTCACGGTTAGACAATGATAAACAAAGGCACAGGCTCCACTGTTAACACCATCAGTTCTTCACACAATTCAGAGGAATTTTGTGCTCAAATTTACTGGATCCTGGATTTCCTATTAAAAAAAAATGATCTGGCATATAGGTTCCTTTCATATGGCCTTTTTGGAACACTCACGGGGTTCAGGAGATTTAAAATTCCTTGCGAAAGAGGTGAGGTTTGCCTTGGTGAAAGCATTTCTGCAATTGTACATTGAGCCCTGGATACCACTCATGGTAACAGAGAAGAGTGTGCAGCATGGAGAGGGGCCTGAGACCAAGGCATGAGACAAACCCTGGAAGGAAATAAGCATGTTCTGCCTAGAGTCTTGGCCAAGAAGCAGCTCATGGGTTTACTTATAGCTGTGTTCAAATTCCCAAAGGACCATGAAATGGAAATCAGATTAGACTTGTCTCATGTGATTTCAAAAGGCTGCTCAGATGAAAATGAGAAGCCAACAGATGAAAATGATCGGGAACCATATTTTTGGCATATGATCAAAATAGCTTACTGATAGCTGGGCTATCTGCAGACAACATGGGCAACCTTTGGACATAGTGAGCTCTGTTCTGGAAGGCAGAGTGACTACTTCTCAGCAGGGAGTTGTGGAGAAATTCAGTGGGAGTTGGAGTAGAACCATCAGGAAGTCCATTCCTTGGTTAAGGAAACCTGCAGTTCGATAACACACACCCAACACAACTACACACACAGACACACACGTGCACACACACACGCACGTGCTTGCTTTATCTTCCCAATACCAATAATCATTTACATTTATTGAGCACTTACTACATGCTAAACTATAGGCTCAGATCTTTATATGCATATTTTCATTTAATCCTTCTCAGGTCCTATGGAAAAGGTACCATTATTAGGCATTCCACAGCTAATATATAAATATTATAGGTAAAGTATTATGCTCAAAACACCAAATTAGTTAATGGGGGAGCCAAAATTTCAATCTACTTGTGCCTGACTCTGAGATCCTAAACACTCTGCTATGCTGTTTCCTCCTCATGAAGATTAATACATTTGAAGAGCCAAAAATAATTTGGTTTGCACTCAAAATAACTCCGTAAAAGTTAGAGGGGTGCTGAAGATCAACTAGAATAATATTATGATTTCTCTGTCATGGATAACTGACAGCTATGCTCCATTTTGCCCAAGGAAGTAAAACTCTCTTATTAATGAGAGAGAAGCAGAGATTCACAGCCCCACCTGAGAAAAGCTTCCCAGCGTTAGTGGTTCCCTGTCAGTCTTAGGTGGAGGAAGCTTCCTGATGTCAACCCAGTTTATGCCCTTGACATTCCTGTACAGGCACTGAGGTTAGAGGAGAGAGTGGGTAGAAGAGGGCAAAGTCAGTTTTCCCTGGGAAGCTCTTGTTTTAACTTCAGAGCCTTTGGAAGTTTAAATAATTAGAAGTGTGGATGAGGGCACGAGTGTGTTCGCTCACGTGGAAGGTTTTCTGGTCACTCGAGTCTCTTTAGCACCTTGAGGAGGAGCCAGATGGCAGCACGTCAAGTCTGATTAGACTTTAAAAGATAAACCCAGAAAACAGAGAAGCACTTGTACACCTCCTCCAGACAATAAGGAAAACAACACTGGAATAATTCCCTAGGTGAGGTGAGAAGTTCAAGAGGCCCTTCTATCAGCTTGATGTTTACAGTTCCCCTAAGATGATCCTTCACACTTGGAATGTTTCAAACAATCAGCACTCTACATTCCAAGAGAAGCTACTAATTTTTTCTACTTCTCTACTGCGGCACTTTTCTGCAGGCTTGAGGCTTCTAGTGGCTTGTGACTCCACAAGGACTCGGGAACATTGTGCAAATAGCCTCTACCAAGAAATGCAGCCATTTCTAAAGCAAAGGCAATTAGAGTTTCAAATGTCACCTTAAAAAATCACCTGGATTTCCCTTAAAAATAGTAGATGGCCCACAGACAGGCCTTGTCTTGAGGACGAGAATCATGGAGAAGTCCACAGAAAATAGGAGATGTTAGCTTGTTTGGGGAGGTCTGACAGCAGGGTAAAGAGAGGTACAGCCTAAGAGCCTGTGGGATGGGCTGCTCTAAGAAGTGAGCCAACCTGACTGACCTACAGTCCCCTCCAGGAGTCTCAGCCCTGGGCAAGAAAGCAGGAACAGGGTTACTGGGGGTGAAAGCAAGATTGGTTGGAAGTCAGAAAGAGAATAGTTGGAGCTCCAGTTCCCTTCTCTACTCTAGACCACCAGAAAGTTATCTCTGCCCCACAACACCGGAGACCTGAGATTTGTTTCCTGGAAAAACAGAATCATTTGATTTCTGAGCTGGGGACCCCAGGCACAATGCTGGGCTGTTGTGAGAAACGTGACCCCAAAAAAGTATAAGGGGGAAATCTGAAAACTGAACCCAAGGATTCCCATCCACCTTTCTAAGCCCTACTCCCAGAGCCTCATGCTGGGGCCCAACCTCAAGGCAGAACGTCTTCTTCTATGGGGAAACTGACGGGATTTAAAGGAAAGATCTACGGATATTGGCATCTGGGCTCTCTGGATGCGAGGCTGGCTTGGGAACTCCCCAGGAGAGACAGAGGTGACATTTCACTCATCCGCACTCCCAGAGAATTATGAACGGGTAGCTGAGGACACCTGACATCGGAAAAAGCTTCCAACATGAGTAAGAGAAGGACCACAACATACAAACAACAACAACAACAACAACAACAACAATAAACTGCTTCAGAGGGCACAGAGGCAATAAAGGAATAGAAAATCAAAATAGAATAGTTTATAATAGAAAGGGTTGAAACAAGAAAAGGATGCATAAAAAAGAATACTCTTGTTTTTTCAAGTTTATTTGTTTTAAGAGAGAAAGAGAGAGTACACATGAGTGGGGGAGGAAGAGAGAGAGAGAGAGAGAGAGAGAGAGAGAGAGTCCCAAGCAGACTCCCTGCTGTCAGCACAGAGCTCGACTTGACTGGGGGATTTGGGGCTGGAACCCATGAACCATGAGAGTATGACCTGAGTTGAAATCAAGAGTCGGACACTTAACCAACTGAGCCACCCAGATGCCCCTAAAAAAGAATACTCTTAAGACCAGAAAGAGCCCTTGAAAATTAAAAAAAAAAAAAAAAAAATGTTGTATATGAAATAAAAACTCAATAGAAGAATCAGAAGATGATATCAAAGAATTTATCAAAAATAGAACAGCGACCAAAAACAAAACAAAACAAAAAAAACAAACCCCAGAGGTATAAAAACTAGGAAATAATAGATAAGGAAATTAATACAGAAAAATATAGTCCCGTATGACTTATCGGGGGTTCCAGAAAGTGAACAGAAAAAAATAGGGGAGAAGAAATGATGTAGGATAAAAGTCATAACTGAAAGCTATGAATTTTCAGATTGAAAAGTTATCACTGGGTGCTCAACTAGAGAATTAATAAGATCCTTGACAATACACATCATCTGGAATTTTAAAATACCAAGGAAAAATAAAAAATGCTCAATGAGGAACCTAGTCCATCCACAGGCCTGGGAGTCAGAATGACAGTGGCCTTCCCAAATTTTGCACTGGAAGTTTAAAGGAAATAAAGTTATGCCTTAAAAATTCTGAAGGAAGATGATTTTCAACTGTGACTTCTATTCTTAAGTAGGAGGCAAGAAAATGTCTGGTTTTTCTGCTGCTGAGCTACCCCAACTCCCTTCCAATCCTTTCAAACACAGTGGCTCAGATAAGAGAAAAATCTGTTTCTGTGTCCAGGAGCAGGGCAGATGTAGGTGGGCAATCTAGGAAGACAGCTTATTTCTACAAGGACACTGGGTGTTGGGCTGGTGGGGGGGGGGGGAAGCTGGGAGGTTGAGGGGGAGGTGGGGGGGCAGGTGGAAGGGTGGGAGAAGTTCCAAGAGGCTGACCTAATAATCCATGTGTTCAAAGCTATCATCACCACCTAGTCCAAGCTCTACCCCCAGGGGAAAAGAAAGGGAGTGTCCATTCAAAAGAAAGGATAGGACAGGGAAGTTGTGCCCACTGACTCTGTTTATAGCTCCTGGCCATGACCTAGTCTATGGTCCCACAGAAGGCTGGGAAATACAGACTCTTGCTAGGTAGATACATACCCACCTAAAACTCGAGAGGATCTATCTCTAATGAAGGGAGAATGGATATAGCAGTCTCTGTTATACCATTTGAACCACCAGTCAAAGGTGAGGGTAAGTAAAGATATTTCCGGACATGCAAGGATTCAGAAAAGTTATTTCCCAGGTGCCTCTTTTTGAAGGAAGCTATTAGATGACATACTCCACCAAAATGAGGGCTAAACAAAAAAATAAAATAAAATAAAATAAAATAAAATAAAATAATACAGGGATAGAGAAAACAGAAGACTCAAAACAGGAAAATGATTACAAGAATTCCCAGAATAAAGCTGTACAGGAGTGTATATACAGGAAGCCAACCCGTATCAGAATAGGGAATGGGAGGAAGATTTTCAAGGAGAATGGCTCTAATACGTTTAAGCTTTTGAAAAAAAAAATATATATAGATAGATGTATAGAGATTGCTGGAGCATTTGGTGAAAATTAATGGGAGATGCATTAAAAAACAGGCAAAAGGAAAATAAGGCAATTATTAACTTCGGAAAAACTGAAAGGTTGTACAAGAAAAGATGCGTTATTGTAGAAGTGGCTGACTCATTATCAAGCATGCTCGGCATGAAACAATATTTGCATTGTGATAGTAATGTAAACATTGGCTACTCATTTAACCAAAATTTTGCCATGACTATTTTGGGGGATTGAAAAGGAGGAAATAGGTTTTGTGTGGGAAAGTGAAGTCCTCATCTTTTAAGGTGGAAAGTCCACAGGAAATGTCTAAACTTGATAAATCAAGAAATTTAATGTATGTATATTATTCAGAAATAGGGTTGTAAATGCTAAGGAACCACATAGAAGAGGTAAGGGTGTGGGCATGGTAGGTTGGAAGAGATAGATCAAAACATTTCTATCTTTATGGTTTTTCTTTTTTTGGTAATATTTGACTTTAATTAGAGGCATTTATTAATTTTAAAATTTAAAAAATAATTCTAAAAGTAATAACACTTAAAGAGAATTTAAAGAATTAAAGGCTTTTTGAGTAAAATGAAACTTAGACGTCATATGGTCCAATATTTCACCAAACTGAGGACTTTTTTTTCTCAACATCTCAAGTCGCTTAAGATCTCTTTAAATACGTTTCTCAGAGTTGTTTCTGATATTGAGCCAGATTTTCTCCCTGCAACATCCACCTTGGCCTCCTTCCGTCTCACGTCCTCTGAGAGGTTCTTCAGGTCTGCATGGGCACCCCAGGGCCAGGGAGCCCATTTCCTCCCAAAGGCAGCCATTCTTCCTCTGGAGTGGAATCAGTCTCTCTGTGGCTCCCATCCACCCGTCCTTGATCTGTGCATTCACCGAAGCCACTCACACTGAGCTCAGACCCTCTTCCTCAGGACATCCCCGAAGTTTCCTTGACAATAGCCATGAGTCATACTGGCTGAATCTTCTCACCACTCTACGAGGCTGGTCACGATGTCTCTCAAAGTGCTGTGACACATCTCGAAAATATCTCTGCGTTTCACTGGAGAAAGATGCAAAATCGCACCCCAAGTGTTCTTGAGAAGGTCCGGGCCTTCCACGGGACCACACCAGTCTTAGCTGAAGCCACCTCATGCTGCTATCATGGGGGATAGAGGAAATTAACTTGTGAGAATTACACGGTCTATGTGTCCGCTGCTGCACAGAATTTGCACATTAAGAGAGTCTCTCAAGAACAAAGGCTGCTCTATTATCTCCAGAGAGAGGTCATTCAGACGGAAATTGAGAATGAGCTTTGGCTAGCAGGGGGTAGCAGAAAAACAGCTCTCTCAGACTGGCAGGAGGGCCTCAATGATCCTGGCTGTGACTCTCCTCCTTCAGACAGAATTAACATCATTCATATGGCCAAAGATCTATTTTTCTTTTTCAGAGAACACCAAGGGATAAGCTTTACTCACCCTTCATCTTAGCCCAAGACATTCTCCCAAAGACCTCTCAGGATGCTCTTGGAGATTTGCTTCTCTAGGCTAGTTAAGGACCAAGGCATTGGATCATTGATAATTAATCCATTCTGCTTAGTGTTGTGTTAGAGCAGGAAACAATGCTCAACCTAACAGTTAGCCATCGTGACCCCACCTCCTTCTAGAAAAAAAAGGTATTTAGATCAAGTTAGGTGAGGTAAGTAGCTCAAAGGAAGTGATGGACAAAGCAAGCTAGCAGCTAGACTTCCTGATTGCCAGGACAGCACCCTTTTGAGCGAGTAAGTAAAGGAGGAGGTGTGTGCATTGGCTGGAAGACAAGTGAGGAAACAAGAAGGAAAAACACAGATAAGTTTCCTCCTTTGTAACTTACTTATGAACGCACACTGATCATGGAACGATTGCCACCTCCGTGGAGGAACTTCTTTCTATACCCTTTTTATTTTTCTTCTGGGAATGGAAGTCTTTTTATTGTCTTTGTGTAGGGGTATGGCCAGTTAGAAACCATTCCTTACTATGTGACTCTGAACCTTCCCCTTCTCATCCGTAGCATGTACCCTCATGCTCTGCAATCCTTTCTTCTTTTCTAACCTCCTAAATTTTGTGTAAAAATATTCAATTTAAGTCTCCCAAGAGCCACACAGAAGAATTTTAATGGGCCAGACCTGCCCTTGTGATGTTTTCAATTTACCCAAAACCTAGATAATACTACTTACTAGGCTAACTGCAAGAATATGTAGGCCCTAATATTTGCAATGGCTCAAACGCAATAGAAAATTATTTCTTACTCAGGAAAACAGTACCAGTGGGTAACAGCTTTAGCAGAAGAGCTTTCTCCGTGCAGCCATTCTCAGACTCAAGATGATGGAAGGTTTGCCATCTTTTACACGTTGCTTACTGTGCTGAGCATCATCTCCATCCCTGCCAGTCAGATGTGGACAAGAGCGTGGAGGGGGATGGCATGGAAGGGCTCTGTGGGCCAGGCCTGGAACAGGCACACATCACTTCCCTTAACATCTCACAGGCTGGAACTCATCAAAATAACCACACTGAACTGCAAGCTTGAGGGGGGTGGGTGGGAAGGGACCGGAAAACATAGTCTGTGTTTGGACTGTCAGTTTCCACATTAATCCTACAATAAGAGGGAGGGAGTGAACATAAAGTTGGGTGGACAGCTAACCATCATTGTCAGATGGATATTTTGTCAATATCTTCGGACATGAATCAAAGTAAAATACAATATTCTCAACTGCTGTGTCGTTCTACTTCAACAATTCTCATAAATTCTGTTCTTATAAGCAAATAGTTACCATTTGACATATTCAGCCAACATTTATTTGGCCTCTGTCTTTAAATGAATTGCATCCACCATTTTTTTCCGTCATTAACTTATTTAAAAAAAAATTTTTTTTTAATTTTTTTTTAACGTTTATTTATTTTTGAGACAGGGAGAGACAGAGCATGAACAGGGGAGGGTCAGAGAGAGGGAGACACAGAATATGAAGCAGGCTCCAGGCTCTGAGCTGTCAGCACAGAGCCCAACACAGGGCTAGAACTCACAGACTGAAAGATCATGACCTGAGCCGAAGTCAGCTGCCTAACCTACTGAGCCACCCAGACGCCCCGTCATTAACTTATTTTAAAAGACCAGTTACTTATGACCCACTTACATGTTAAATGTTACACCAGTTGTTGGGGATATATCAATGGACAAGACAGACAAGTTTCCGGCTTGCATGAACCTAAGATTCGAATGGAAGACAGGTGGCAATAGGTAATTAAAAGACTAAAAATGCATTGAATAATCACAATACTAAAAGAAAAGTAAAGCAAGTAGTAAGAAAAAGAATGTCCATTAGCAAACTGGACAGGGGGGTTGGCATGTCCTCTTTGAGGAGGTCGCATTTATTTTTATTTATTTTTTTTTTTCAACGTTTATTTATTTTTGGGACAGAGAGAGACAGAGCATGAACGGGGGAGGGGCAGAGAGAGAGGGAGACACAGAATCGGAAACAGGCTCCAGGCTCTGAGCCATCAGCCCAGAGCCTGACGCGGGGCTCGAACTCACGGACTGCGAGATCGTGACCTGGCTGAAGTCGGACGCTTAACAGACTGCGCCACCCAGGCGCCCCTGAGGAGGTCGCATTTAAACCAAGACCTGAATGACAAAAAGGAGATAGTCATTTTGAGGTCTTAGTTAAGAACTTTCAGGCTCTGAGAATGGCCAGTGAAAATGCCCTGGCGTGGCAATGGGCGTGACCACGAGAGACAACGCAAGTGTAGTTGAAAAGTTGTGGGTAAGCGGAGGGCATGATAAGAGTTGAGGTCAGACTTCTTGGCATAGAACCAGATCATAAAGCATCTTGGAGGCTGCACTAAGGGATTTTGATTTTAATTTTATTCCAAGTGCAATGGGAAACAATTGGAGGGGTTGAATCAGAGAATGACTCTTGCTTCCATCTTGCTTTTGTTTTTGTTTGTTTGTTTGTTTTTGTTTTTTGGTACATTCTGGCTGTTACGAGAAAAATGGATGGAAGGAAGCAGGACAGGCAGGGGTGGCACTTAGGAGGTCTTTGTCATGGTCCAAGATAGGATGATAGTAAGCTTAGAATATGGAGGAAATAGCAGAGACAAATGAAGGCTGGAACTGGTGAGTATTTTGGAGGTTCTATGGTCTAGACTTGCTAAAGGATTTGTCCTGGAGGGAATGAGAAAGTGAGGAATCACAATCGCCTCTTACATTTGATACATTCACTTACTTTCATCCTCTTATTCAATCATAGATATTCCCCAGAAGAAAGCTTCTTAGGGTCTAGGCAAGGGCCAGGGGTCTGGCTTCTGTTTTCTTGTTTGCTCTTTCATTTATTTGCCTGGACAAACTCTTTCTTGCTCTTTAATTTTTGTGAGAAAGTGAAAATAGCCTCTATCTCTTACCTAAGAAACCTGGTGAAGGGTGATAAATTGATACTATTCTCTGTAACAAAATTCTAATAGGAACACAAGATGTTCTTCCAGCCCAGTGACAAGTCCGGAGAATTTGAATGTAATCACACTGTAGCATATTTCTTTGCCCTTTTAAAATGATGATGACTAACTGTCTCCCATGTGCGCGAGTTACATTTTAGACAAAGGGGAGAAATAAAATAATTCTTGGCTTGGGACAGTTAATATCATTTAATTGAGTCATAGCTGCATAGACCACAGTCGAATGTACACAGAACTCTAAGGAGAATTTTTTTTTTTAACCTCAAAAGGATGCTTCTTTGTCCCTTCGTTTTCTTGCTCCTTTGTTAAAAAAAAAAAAAAAAGTGTCTTCTGTTGTCTTCTGATTTGAGTCATGCAGCAGACGAGAAGCTTACAAGTGCATGTGAGGATATCGGCTGTCTTTTTCCACGAGCGAGCAGAAAGTTTTAGGCCCCAGAGATGATGGGATTAAGGCTTCAGGTATACCAGAAAGCCGAACAAGATTGCACACAGACTACCCTTTTGTTTGTAAAAGTTTTGATTCCACACAATCATAGACCCAAGATTGCAGACAAACCTTAGTGATTTTTGTGCCAACTCTTTATTAACCAACTCAGTTGCAATTTTGTGTTTTAGAAAGTCAATTTCTCATTTGGGGGTGGGAGAAAACAGAAAACAGAAGATTTGTATGTAGTCGGAAAACCTTGCCTTCTACGATCCCTTTTCCCCAAATTTACCTTTGATCATTCAGTAGTGGTACTCTCCTACTTTTCAGTAAGGTTGCTCTGAATTTTGCTACCAAGTATTTCTAAAGCTGGTATTTAGGGGCGCCTGGGTGGCGCAGTCGGTTAAGCGTCCGACTTCAGCCAGGTCACGATCTCGCGGTCCGTGAGTTCGAGCCCCGCGTCAGGCTCTGGGCTGATGGCTCAGAGCCTGGAGCCTGTTTCCAATTCTGTGTCTCCCTCTCTCTCTGCCCCTCCCCCGTTCATGCTCTGTCTCTCTCTGTCCCAAAAATAAATAAACGTTGAAAAAAAAAAATTTAAAGCTGGTATTTGAGACCTTATGTGTCTGATAATGACCACTCATATTAGAGCAAGGTGCATAGCTCTTTATACCATTAAGCAAGAAAATTCTTCTGATAATTTGTTAATAGAAGGTCATTTCTGTTGTTTTGGTCTTACAACTCTTTCTATAAAGGAACAAAATGTATTGTGCAACCATTATTTCTAATTATTTCCTCCATGTTTTTAATTCCTTCTTTGATACCTCTGATTATTTAAAATAATTTTTATACTCTAGAAAATAATCCTATTATCTTAAATTTGGGGGAGCCTTTAATCTGCTGTTTCCTATGTATTCTCTCTCTCTCTGTCTCTCTCTCTCTCGGTATTAATTTCCTTGGTTTTTGTAATTTTAGGTTTTGAGAACAATGTCTGTAGGGTTTTAGGGTTTACATTTCCTCTGGGAGGTATCACTAACCTGTACAACTTTTGTTTTAAATAAAATTTTAATTTCAGAATAGTTTTAGATACACAGAAAAGTTGCTGCGATATCACGGAGGGTTCCCATATACACCGTTCCCAGCTTCCCCTATTATTAACATCTTACATTAGTATGATGCGTTTGTTATAATGAATGAGCCGATATTGATACATTATTATTAACTGAAGTCTATACCTTACTCAGATTTCCTTAGTCCTCTTTCTGTTGTGGGATCCCATCCGGAATACCACACTGCATTCAGTCATCCTTTCTTCTCTAACTCTTCTAGACTGTGACATTTTTTCAGATTTTTCTTATTTTTGATGATCTTGACCCTGTACCTCTCGTGAACCTAAAAGGGTGTTCTCAAAATGTATAAAGAAAAAGAGTCCAAATTACAAAAAGAACTTCCACAATTACGGTGGAAGGTTTTAACCTCACTCCCTCAGATTTAACAGATCAAGTAGGCAAAAGCTTAGTAAGACATAGAACATTTGAACATCATATTTATCAATCTTAATCTAGTGCAAATACACGGCCAGAGCCCTGCATGTCCAAATGAGAGAAAACCCACTCTTTCAAGCATACATAAAATATTTACAAAGATTGACCACACACTCCTCCACAAATCAGGTTTCAGCAAATATAAAAACCAGACCATGTTCCCTGATGACAGTTCCTAGATTAGAAATTAATTATCAAAGATAATTAAAAACCCACATGCATTTAAAAATGAAAGAACACACATAAATAATTTATGTATCAAATAAAGCACTAAGGTTGTACTTAGAAAATTTAGAATGGACTGAACAAAAATGTGTCAAAACTTTTGGGATGCAGCTAAAACGGAACTTAGAAGGGACATTTTTGCCTTAAAAGGCAAAATTAAATTTTTATAAATTTTAAAATCATTAAAACTTTTTTACACCGCAAAAGAAGAGAGTCTAAATTCAATGCATTACGCTTATTTCTTTAGGAAGATAAGAAGATAAAACCAGAGAAGCTGGACATCTGGTTAACATGGTAAATGGAAGGAAGGACAAAGACCACGGGTGCTTGGGGCTCCTTGAAGTATGCGCATGTGCATGCAGCACGCACAGTGTTAGATGCGCTGCAGAAGGCAAGGTTAAGACATTCCTTTCATGCAAAAAAAGGCAAAAGAATAATATAATGTCATTCATATATCTATCAATGAGGTACAGCAATTTTAACTTCTGGTTATATATTCTTTTTCTTTTCTCTCTCTGTCTACCTGGTGTTTGTTTGTTTGTTTGTTTGTTTGTTTTTTCTGTACCATTTCAGGGTAAGTTTCGCCATGAAGGAAGCCACTTTACTTTAAACACTTCAGTATTCATCTCCTAAAAATAAAAATCGTCTTTCACTGAACCACAATGCTATTATCACTTCCAAGAAGATTAATAATTGTTCCATGGTATCATCCAATATGGAGTTGATATTCAAATGTTCCTAATTGCCCCAAGAAAGTCTTTTCACAGTTACTTTGATTTTTTTTTTTTTTTTTTTTTCCCAAGCAGATCTGAGGCTAGGCTCGTATGTTGGATTTAGCTGTCATATTAGTTAGGGTTCTCCAGAGAAACAAAACCAAGAGGAGATATATATAAATTTATTATAGGGAATGGGCTCTGCAGTTGGCAAGCTAGAAACTTCCAAGGAGAGCCAAGTATAGTTTCAGTTCAAGACTGGCGGGCTTAAAAAGCTGATGTTTTAGCTCAAGTCTGATGGCAAGGAAAAAACTGGTCTCAGCTTGAAAGCTTGAAGGTTGTCCAGTAGAAGGAAGTGCTTCTTACTCTGCCTTTTTTCTTTTTTAAAGCTTTTAATGTTTGTTTATTTCTTGAGAGAGAGAGAGAGAGAGAGACAGACAGACAGAGCATGAGCGGGGGAGGGGCAGAGAAAGAGTGAGACGCAGAATCTGAAGCAGGCTCCAGGCTCTGAGCTGTCAGCACAGAGCCGGGCTCAGGGCTCGATCCCACGAGCATGAGATCATGACCTGAGCCAAAATCGGGCGCTTAACTGACTGAGCCACCCAGGCACCCCTGCCTTTTTCCTATTCAGTCCTTCAACTGACTAGATGAGGCCCACCTACATTATGAAGAGGAATCTGCTTTACTCAGTCAACAAGTTCAAAGGTGAATCTCCTCCAGAAACACCCAGAATCGCGTTTGACAAAATATCTGGACATCTCATGCAGTCAAGTTGCACATACAATTCACCATCACAGTTGTTACATCTCTTCAGAGTTTAGACTCCAAAGTAGTTCTCCCATATTGTTTTCATTTTTTTTAATTTTATTTATTTTTTTTAATTTTTTTTTCTCACATTGTTTTTAAATGTGATTGACTCTTTGAAGAGTGAGATGGCTGTCCTATGGAGCATCCTACGTTCAGGATTTTTCTGATTACTTCTTGATGGTATCATTTAGCTTCTTCTCCAGTCCCTCATATTTTCCAGACACTAGAAGTTAGGTCTGGAGGGGATTACCTGCGTTCAGATCGAAACTCTTTGGGTCAAAAATACATCACAGAGGATGTCGGAATTCTACACTGCAGTACATAGAGAGGGGCCTAATGCTAGCTTAAGCTATCCCACCATCAGTGAGGCTGAGTTTGCTCACCTGGTGAAATGTGACCACCAGATCTTTTTATTGCAATGATATATTTTCCCATTTGAATTAGTAACTTGCATGGTGATATTTTGGCACGGTGTGAATATTCTGTTGCCTACAACTTTTTCCCTGCTTTAGCTCCCTTTGATGACCCTTGCCTAAATCAGTTATTATACTGGAGCTTAAAAAAAAAAGGAGGATTTTCTATTTCCATCATCTCACATACATGTATTAGTTTGGGGACCTCTGGATGCAATTCAAGGAATTTGAGTTCTTTTTCTGTATGCAAAGCAGAGATTTTACACAAAGAAATTTAGAGAACACGGAGAGGCTACAGGCCTTTTATGGAATTTGTACCAAGATTCCAGAGTTCCATTATTATTTGCTCAGCTCTGAAACTCCCTACACAGACAGCGACTTGAATTGGCACATTCATCCCAACCAGGTGAGACCTTTTGTGGAAGAAGTGTGGGCCCTAAAGCCCTGGCTGTAAGTCTTTCCCAAGAAAGGATGTATGAGCTTCTCAGTTTTGATCCTTAACTTTGCAAGCAGCTCTAAGGCTTTGTTTCTAGGAAGAAAAAAAAGAAAAGGAAAAAAAAATCTATTTCCACTGCCTTAACATGTCTTAAACATCCCTTAAAAATGCTGTTTTTTTTTTTTTCTGACTCATGAATTCCACTCCTAGAATTTCTCCTGAGTAAATTGTACAAGAACGTATCTATAACATCTCAGTGTGGTTTATTTATTTATTTATTTATTTTTATTATTATTATTTTTTAAATTTTTTTAATGTTTTATTTATTTTTGAGACTGGGAGAGGCAGAGCATGAACAGGGGAGGGTCAGAGAGAGGGAGACACAGAATCTGAAACAGGCTCCAGGCTCTCAGCTGTCAGCACAGAGCCCGACGCGGGGCTCAAACTCACGGACCGCGAGATCGTGACCTGAGCCGAAGTTGGCCGCTTAACCGACTGAGCCACCCAGGCACCCCTCAGTGTAGTTTATTTAAATAAATCATATAAACGATCTTAAGGCTGAGCAAAAATATTGGCTAAATAAATTTTTGTGCAGCTAGACAGTGGATATTATGAAGCTATTACAAATTGTATGCAGAAGTACGTTTAATGACAATAAAAAATTTTCACTATGCAAATTAGGCCCAAGGGCAAAGACCAGTTCCCTTCCAGAAACTCGAGGCTCCGATGCAGATGTGCGGTTTCAAAGCTTGGGGTTGCCAGACATCAATTACTATCAAGATGGAGCTTCGGTTCAGCTGGGATATAAACGACATTATTGTACAGGGGATTGTCTAGTCCTCTCCCCGACAGAATCTGTGTCCCAGCTCCTTTTAGCCCAAATGTCTGATATGCTGGCTGCTCGCTTCTGCCCCGCTGTTCTCTTTTTTCAAGCTCCTCCTGAATTAACTTCACTCATGTGGCATAGTGAACAATGTGGAATATTGTCAAATTCACAAGAGGAGGCAGTGGAGAAGACTGTTATTTCCCAGTGCATAGGAGCTCACCTTTAAACTCCTCATGAGACCTGCCCCTTCTTCCACACCCATTTCCGTCCACACCTTGGCTTTGCACTGCCCCCACCAAGCAATCTCTCCGGAGGCCTCTTCAGCAGAGCAATTCCCTGTTTGCATATCCTTTCCTGGTCTTTAATACCATCTTTAAATATGCCTGTGGCCAGTATACTGAGGGTGAAGGTTTTTGTCTACCCTCAGCAGATAAAAGAATCTCCAGCTACCTGGGTCCACCCTTCTTAGGTAAAGAGAGGTTATAAATTACAAATATTTCTCTTCAGTCAGCCATCTATTAAATCGATGTTCTATTATTAATATATATTTTTCTTATGTAATAAATGCAAAACAAAAAGAGAATAAAGGTGGCCTTTCCGTGGCTCAGTCCAGAGCAGGCACTGGTGAAAGTCTAGTGTCCAGGGTAGGCAGGCCCGAGGTAGAATTGGCCAAAACAAGATAGGTCCCAGAAGCAGAAGGACCAGAACAGTCACTGGGTGATGAGGCCAGGGACATGGGACAGGGATCAAGACAGGAACTCTGTTACTGGGATTGGATTAGAAATTGGGAGGTTCAAGTTTCAGCCAGGGTTCTTTTGGTTGTGATAGGAACAAAATTCACGTGTAGGCAAAACAGAATGTGTTGGCTCATCTAATAAATGTAGCAAATGTGCCCTGATCCAAGGCTCACCGATGCCATGAAATTTGGTTCCTTCTACTCCATTTCTGTTTTCCTTCTTTGTTTCCACTGTATCTCCAGCAGATTCTCCCCATAAAGTATCAATAAGGCCATCAGGTAATAATCAAGTGGAAAAGAAGTGATTTTTTGCCCCCCTAGCATTACCAGCAGTATTTCCAAGATTCACTTAAACAGGGCGGCTTGGGGTGTGTGTAGCCTGTGGCCGGGAGACTTGGAATTGTGAATTGGGGGGTTGTAATAAATATTCCCCAGTGGAGTCTGAGAAGCCACAACCGCTTGAACC
The DNA here is from genome assembly GCF_018350155.1 of Leopardus geoffroyi. Taxonomy (NCBI): domain Eukaryota; kingdom Metazoa; phylum Chordata; class Mammalia; order Carnivora; family Felidae; genus Leopardus; species Leopardus geoffroyi. Next base: position 80,375,938 of record NC_059333.1, read on the forward strand.
TTTCGTGTAACTGGTAACCAGTCGTGTAACGACTGCTAACTGGATGTCTAGTCTGCACAGAGCTCCTCCCTGGGGCAGGGCTGGCACTGTTTCAGGGTTTCCTTTTCTTCCCTGAGTTTTCTAGTGAGTATCAAGTGGCCCTGATTCTCCAGGAAAGGAACATATGTAGACTGGTCCTAAAAATTATGAAGAAGAAACTGGCCTCAAAGCCAGAAACAGGGTATTAATGAAGTGAATTTTGTTACTGAATTGGACCTCTTTTATATAAGGGTTTTGATCCCTAAGAATTATGCTTGGAGATATAAATCTTGCAAACTCCAGTAATATTCAGAGTGCTCATAAAGACTGGCTTTCTTTTTTTTTAATTTTTTTTTTAATATTTTTATTTATTTTTGAGACAGAGAGAGACAGAGCATGAGCAGGGGAGGGGCAGAGAGAGACACCAAATCCAAAGCAGCTCCAGGCTCTGAGCTGTCAGCACAGAGCCTGACGCGGGGCTCAAACTCACGGACTGTGAGATCATGACCTGAGCTTAACCAACTGAGCCACCCAGGCTCCCCAAGACTGGCTTTCTTAAAGCTGTTGTTCTTCCTACCAACCCCTGTCTTAAATTTATTAATTAGATAACATTTTGATACAGGCAGGTGAGCAAGTGAGGATGATAGATATTTTAAAGACGCGTTTTAGTTCAAACTTTGTTTTCCAAGTATTTTCTTAGTTTAGATTTTTCCCAGAAACTTTTGTGCTATTTGTGTTCTGCTAGAAAACCTCCTTGTTCAAGGGATATGGTCATTTTATAAGGAAATGGGGCACGGTGGGGGAAACTGGCCCTTAAAATCGGATAGCGTGAGTCCAAACTTCAACTCCGCCTCGTACTAATGTGACTTTGAGAAGGTTGACACCTCTAAGCTTCGTCCTCCTCTTCTGTGAAGTGGCGATAATAATAACCTATAGGGCGCCTATGAGGATTAAATGAGAAAATGCAAGGAAAAATGCTTATAACAGTCTCTGGCACATAGAAGATGCTCAGTAACTATTCTGTCTCAATCTCCTCTCTCCTAACTCCGACCGAAACGGGGATGATTTTCCCCTCACCATAAAAGAACACCACAGTCCTATCGTCCAACACAGACAGGGCACCCAATGAAAATATTGAGAATATTTTTCTTAAATCTGATTTTGTGTCTGCTTTGAAAGAATACCTAGAGAATTCAAAGCTAGCGCTGATGTCTGTGTATAGTGATTTGAGTCTATGTTCCAAGTAGGGAAACAGCTACTGGCTAACGGACAACCAGGTGAACTAGGGGAAGTTAAAGCATCACCTCCTCTGAGAAGCTGCCCTTGGTTTCCCAAGCCTGGTGGGCATGGCTGTGCCCTCCCACAGGCTCCCCACCATGGTACTTCTAGAACACGGGCTGGCACACCACAGCCCGTGAGCCAAATCCAGCCCACCCCCTGTTGCATACAGCCTGCAAACGAAGAAGGAGTTTTTACATTTGTAAATGAGTAAAACAAATCAAATGAAGAATAAGATTTTGTGACATGTGAAAATCAAATGTAAGTGAAGTTTCCGGGTCCGTAAATCGTGTTTTATTTGAACACAGCCAGGCTCATTCATTTGTGAAGTGTCTGTCTCTGCTTCTGCATTACGAAGGCAGAGCTGAGAAACTGTGACAAAGACCACATGGTTAGTAAAGTTGACAAAACTTGTTATCTGGCCCTGTCCAGAAAAGGTTCTGCTCTAGAACATTCATGATTGAGTCATGGCGCACTTACATCCTCCCTTAGGCAACGTAATCCTTGAGGATTAGGACTCACTCTCTTCATATCTGTGTGTGTGTGTGTGTGTGTGTGTGTGTAACGTTCATTTATTATTTATTTTGAGAGACAGAGAGTGTGGGCATGTGCACGAGAGTGGGGGAGGAGCAGAGAGAGAGGGAGACAGAGAATCCTAAGACAGAGAATCCGTGCAGTCAGCGCAGAGCCCAGTGTGGGGCTTGAATTCACAAACCATAAGATCATGGTCTGAGGCAAAATCAAGAGTCCGATGCTCAACCGACTGAGCCACCCAGGTGCCCCTATCTGGGTCTTTAATAATCACCCAGCACATTGCCTGGAAAATATTAGGTGTCCGTAAATTAGCGTTTTCCCCCTTTCGGGGTACTTCAAGTAAGGTATGTCCCCACTGTAATCCACAATAGGTCTATCCAGGGTTGCCTAGACTTCAGCCACTCCCTGCAGCCCCTGGACACTTCAAGGTCAGACAACTATAGTTACAGTCAAAATCTGGTGAACGTTTCAAGTGTCTGAAAATTAAAGAGAAGGGACCACTGGAAAGTCACCTTTCTCAGCATCCTGTTGCTTGAGATCATGTGGTATAAGGGAGCACTGACTTAAGACCTTAAGACTTGACCTAGTGGAGTTAAGTCCCGGACAAATGACTCCTAAGTTGTGTGACCCTGGGAAAAAACACCTCTCTGAGTATCGCTTCTTTCATGCACAGTGTAGAGATCATTCTCACCCCAGAAACCTCACTGGGTCTTTATTACCTTGGAGAATACCTGCACCGGTGAGGACAGGGGCCATGCATGTCCATCTTGCTCCCACTGGGGCTCTTGGCTTTAGCACAAAGCTTGGCAGGCCAGAAACCAGAGGTTCTTGGCTATGGCAGGACACTGGAATCACGCGGGCGACTTTAACCACTCACCAGCACCGAGCACCGTCCAGACCACTGAAAGGAGGGTCTCTGGAACTCAGGGCTTGGACATCAGGTTTTTATTTAGCGTTTTGTAGGCTAGCTAGATGATTCTGATTTTCAGCGAAGGTTGAAAGCCACCATTGCACAGCGCGCAATAAACATTTGCCGACTGACTGAATGAAATGAAGCGACTCCCACACACACTTTTCTCCTCTGTGCTCTTCAGATACTGACCGAAGACATCAGGATTGTCTGCATCAAGGGCAAAATGTGCTGTTCGTCACCCAGATTGAATCGCCCTCTCCAGTTCATGGAGGTCTGATCACTTGCCTTCTTCACCTTAGTTTTGCCTTGTATTTCACATTGGAAAATAAATCTCCAGATGCTCCTTCACTATCTAAATTGCTGTCTTGGGAAATAAGTATTCTCAGAAGCTTTGAGCAGGCTGACGAATGCAACCCCCCTGCCCCGGGACTCTGGTTTACAGAAAGGGAAACTGAGGCCTGGCAAGAAGGGACAGCTACTCAGGGTCGCAGAGCAAGTTCGCTGCAGGCTGGGGCCAGGTCACAGATCTCCTCATGCCCCTTACACATTTCCTTCAGGGCATCATATGTCTCTAGTGGCTAGGTCTGGAGCATTTTGGACAACTCATGGCCCCTCTTTCATGGGGGGTTGGCACCATTCCAAAGCTATGCCTTGCCAGACTCTACTAATTTTATCAGTCAAAGGAGAAGGAAGCATTGTTGGTGGCAGACACATGTAGGTGTGGGGAGGGCCCGGCTTAGTGACACTTCAGGGGACCCAGCCCTGCACGTCTCAGCCTCCTGGCATTTATTCCAGGAGAACCAAGTGATGACAGATGTCCTGGAGGGGCAGAGGGGCAGTGGGGCAGTGGGAGAGCTCTGTCCCATAACCACCTCTGGCTACCTCCCAAACATGACATGGTCATAAAGAGCTATTCACTTTGTTTTCAGACCTACACTGCCCAATACAGTAGCCACTAGTGACCATTGAACTTAAAATAAAATTAAATTAAAATGTTATTGCCTTAGTTACACAAGCCACATCTCAGGTGTTCAGGGGCCACATGTGGCTTGTGGCTACTGTACTGGACAGTACTTTATATAGAACATCTCTGACGATTCTATTGGACAGTGCAGCTCGAGATACTTGGATAAGATACCTTGGTCTATAGAAGGAACACTCCAGTCGAGGAAGATTAAAAAAAAAAAAAAAAAAAGCCAGCCCATGCCAATGCCCCTTCGGTTCTGGTTCCGGACTAGAGTTCTGAGGCTGGCCGGTGCAGACATTTAGGACTCCCTTCCTCCCAGCCATCCCCATGTGTGTTTTATCTTCCCTGCTAGACCGCGGGCTCCTTGGAAGCGGTGTCTATATCTGACTAACGTTATATTACCACATAATCAACCTGACACATGACAGGCCTCAGTGAACATATGACTAAGTAAAATTATGTTCTTAATCCATTCAGTATTGTCAAAAAAAAAATAGTTATATTCAATACAGTGATAAAGATTTAGTTTGTTTTTTGGTCAAGAGGAATGACAGTTAAAATGGTTCCTAGTTAAGTGAGAGTTAAAATGGCTCCTGGCCCACGTTAAGTTTTCCTCCTCCTGGGAAAGGAGGCTCTGACTCTTGGGGCCCCACGATGGACGATGGGGTAGGGAGCTTAGGGGGCTGAGCCCAGTGCCCCAGCAGGTTCACAGATATGGGCACGGCCTTGACTTGGGGATTAGCTCCACCTCTGGCACAAAGTTCTGGGATCGAGTCTGGACTCGTAATTCCAGGCCAGAGGCTATGTGGTGTGGTAGACGAGGAGGCCGAAAACGCAGGTCCGGGCTCCAATACTCAGTAGCTGCTTTGTGACTTAGTGTGTTCAGGACGTTCCAGGCTGGTAATCACCACCCATGTTCTCCCCAATGCACGGACAACACTGAAACAAGGTTCAAGGAGAAGAAGCCCTAGACAGAAGCTTCGTACCTTAAATAACGGATGCCCGTGTGGGGATGGGGGTCCAGAGGGTTACCATTGGCATGTTTTGTCAGATCATCAGGACATACGTGCTGGAAACCTTTTCTGAAAATGCCGTTTTTGCCACTGGCCAACTATGTTTGTGTTTGCCAACCAGGCGCCCGGTTCAACCCCACCTCTACGGAAGTTGTGCACCAGCCACAAAACTCTCAGCAAGTCAGCAGTAACAAGAGAGTGTCAGGAAGAGGGTTTTATTTGTTTTACTTAAAAAAGATTGTTTCTCCTTTAGGATGTCTGTAGGAGATAATCGTTTCCATTTTCCTCTAGTATCATCACAAAAGCTAGGCAGATAAGGAGGAGAGAGAAAGAGGAAACATGAATGAATTTACACTAAGAGCACTTGCGTGACAGGCATTGTGCATGCATTATCTTGCTTAATCCTAACAACTTTTGAGGTAGGTGTTTTTATACCCATTTTACAAATGAAGAAACCAAGGCTCAAAGAGCTTAAATTCCTGCCCTAGGTGACAGAGCTAGCAAGTGACACAAACCCAGGTCTTTCTGACCTAAAAGGCCCAACAGGTCCCACTGTCCATGTTGCCTCCCAGCTAATCAGAGAGTAATGGAGCCAGGCAGGTAGGGATTTGTGTTTTCCATCTGCAACCATAGGCTTCTCTGCTATGGGTGGCCAAGGACTGCTTTATGCTCTATAACTCATCTTAAAGGCCTACTTTAGGTTATGATTCAAGACGGTTCTCTACCGGGCATGCCATAATTTGTGTTTATGATGAGGCTGAAGATTCCCTGTTCCCTTTAGAAAAGTCTAGGTAATTTTGGAAGGCTTTCTGGTCTGAGATAATCTCATTCAAATATTGTAATCCTATTTTGGATTACAAAAACTTTGCTGGTAATTCTATGTAGTTATGGCAACAAAGGAATGTTCATGTGCCCAAAGAGCCCAGCTAACCTTTCCATTATCTAGTTAACCTTGGACGACCTGTCTTTGGTGCTGTTCCCTCAGTATTTGGAGACAGACAATACACAGACCCAGCAATATTTTCCTTTCCTTTTCAGGTTAAAATCCCTTCTAGTGATGCTTCATAGTCTGAGAATTTCATTAATTCAATCATTTTCTCTCATCCAGGAGTTTCTCAGGGAACACATAGTCTATTGCTCTATCCTCACTGAACCCACACCTTGGACAACAATGGGGTTCCATGTACCCCAGTGTAGCTTGAAGACCCAGCTTTTAACGCTCAGTGGTGGGGCAGAGTGAGGTCAGGCACACATCTGGTAACTCAGTCATCGTGGGCAGCTCACCTTACCTTGATAATTCTAATACTCATCCATGAAATGAGAATAAAGGTCTCAGTTTTGCCCACTTCTAGGGCGGTAAGATGATGATTTGAAGGGACACCAATTGTTATGGATTGAATTGTGTCCCCCACCAAGTTCATATGCTGAAGCCCTAGCCTCTAGTACCTCAGAGACCTTACTTATGAACAGGGTTGTTGCAGATGTAATTAGTTAAGATGGGGTCATACTGGAATAGGGTGAGCTCCTAATCTAACATGACCGATGTTTTTATGAAAGGGGGAAATTTGAACACAGACGTGCACACAGGGAGAACATCATGCATCATGAAGGCAAGATAAGAGTGATGTGCCAAAGAACACCAAAGATCACCAGCCACCACTAGCCTCTTGAGAAGCCTGGAACAGACTCTTTTGTCACAGCCGTCAGAAGGAAGTACCCCTGTCAACGCTTGACCCTTAAGCTTCTAATCTCTAAAACCATGAGATACATTTCTGTTGTTGAAGTCGTGCAGTTTGCTGTGTGGTGTTACTGCACTGCTGGGAAGCTCAAAAACTGATGATGTTTGGGTTTGGTGACTGAGTAGTAAGAGCCAGGTGAAATACAGGAGACCTAATGCCCTCAACAAATACTGGCCAACTTATCTAACTTGTCTGGACCTCAGTTTCTCTTGTGAAGCGGGAATTTCTTAGTGTTTGTATTGTATTTTCTGCAGGGGTTGAGTGGGGTAAAATACTTGAAAACAGTTTGCAAATTGTAAATTTGGGGAGAGGGAAGTGTTCCTCTTTGGTTTGGTGATGGTAAGAGGGAAGGGATATCTAGATATGGGATTAAGATACGTGTTCTGCATTTTTGGAAAACCAGATAAGTACTTGAGTGATTTTGTGAAGTAAACAAAATGTCTTCATCAGCCGGAGAGGTGATCCTTGATTCGTTCTCCCTGATGTGATTTGGCACCTGGAGCTCAGGAGTAGAAGCAGGGGAGGCCCTGCTGGGCCAGCCCGTGAGGGGTCCACTAGTCTGCTTCTGCTTCCGGCTCCTTCCCACCGGCCTCCCACCCCCCACAGCCTCTCTCACGCCAGAAGAAAACTCAAGATGCTCTTCTCTGGCTCTTTACTCAGCCCCCCTGCAGCACAGACGTGGGTCTCAGACTCTTCTGGAGTAAACTGACACCGAGTTTATTGAGCTTGTCTCTGTCTCTGAAAAAAATTGCCGCATTTTCTGAATTGCCTTCTCAGTCTCATGCTTCTTTGTTATGGATGATAATCCTGTCCTTCCAGAACCCATCAGTCATTTCGGGGAGGCCTTTTAAACCTCATGAGCACCTATGCTGGCACATTCACGAGCACGTGTGTGTGCATGTGTTTGTCCTTCATGTCATTGTGTCCATCTGCCCCAGCAAAGGGTCAGCCTCATGATGTCGGGGCCCTGTGTCTCTCCCGTTCAAGCCAGCACCTGGCACATGGTGGGGACTGACTGAATGAACGAATAAATGAATGAGGGCTATGTGAGAGAGTCAGTGTGGTCTCCTATTAAACACTGAAGGCTGATTACCTTAAAGCTGCATTTTAATTTTAACATCTGGCAATGACATTTCCCGGCTGTGTGAAAGGGAGGAAGGAGCCATTTAGAGAAGTAGCAGTCTTTGAATCTGTAGAATAGAAATCATGCTAACCTCCCTGCTTAGCTGACAGAAATACTGGGAATTCCAAATTGGTAGAGATGGTGTGGTGGTTAGTTTTATGTGCCAGCTTGGGCAGGCTATCATACTCAGTTACGAATCAAACACTAACCTAGATGTTGCAGTCCATGGGGTAATTTCTCCACCTACAAACAGTTGATACTCAGTAGAGGAGATTACTTTTTGAAATGTGGGTGGGCCTCACCAAATCCGTTGAAAGGCGTTAGAAGCAAAAACCAAAGTTGCCTGGAGAAGAAGAAATTCTGTCTCAAGAGTGCAGCTTGAGTTTCCAGCCTGCTGGCCTGCCCAACAGATTTTGGACTCGTCAGCCCTCATGATCGCGGTAGCCAACTCCTTGAAATAAATCATATGTGTGATCATAAATACATATATATCAGTCAGTGTTTTCTAGAGCATATATATATGTGTGTGTAAGTATATATATATATATATATGTATATATATGTATATATATATATATATGTATATATATATATATATATATATATCTTTTTGTGTTTGAAAACCACAGAGTGATATAGATGAGATAGTCCATCAGTGTGGACGGTTAGAAGATGAACGAGAGAGCAGGAAGGGAGGAAGGCTGAGCGTCCCAGGAGCCCATCTCTCCATCTGTGTCAGTAATGAGCATGGCTACAGCACTTGCGGCAAGAAGAGAGGTGTCCCAGCTGGTTTAATGTTGCCACCTCCCCAGGTCCTGGCTGGGGCGGGGCTGGCACACACACCCTCAGGGGGGCTGACTGTGTAGGCAGGGGGTTTGAACAAACAGGCCCCCAGGTGTGGAGGAGAGGGCATGGGGGCAGCCCCAACTGGCAGCTCCTGGCACCCCCGCCTCGGAGAGAAGCCTGGGAGCTGTCTGTGTGGGCGTTCTCCTGACTGACACTATCCTAATTAGTACGGTCCCCTCGGGCACTGGGGCTTCTTTCATTAATGCCTTCATTTAAAAGGTCTCCCCTAATCAGTCAGCTGTGGAATGTGCTTTCAGAAAGAAGGTTCTTTGGACTCCCAGACAGGCTCACCCAGGAGAAAGGGGGAAGCCTTGGGTGACACATGCAGGGTCAGTGGGTCGTCTTGAAATCTTCTTGTAGATAGATACTGCTTGTCCTGAACCAGTCCCTCCCACTCCCCCTGCACCCCTCCTCCAACCCCAGAGGCATTTTAAGTGACAAAACCTAAAGGCTCTGTGGCATTTTGGACTCCCATTGTGTTCTCGAACAGAAACAAAATTTGCAAAAGTTTCTAGCCAACTCAGTAATGATCTCATCTGGGACAGGAATGGTTTCTGGTGCTCCTATACCATAATAATAAGAGCCATGTTAATTACCCACCATGTTTGTGTATCAGCTTGTCATTTAAAGTGTGCATTCACATCCATTGTTGGCCCAGCACCTTCTCTGTGCCAGTCACTGGGTTTGGCACCAGGGAGTCTAACATGGCTAAAATATGATTCAAATTTCAAATAAATGTCCCAAATAAAATTTGAGAGCAGGATTGTCAACAATGGACATTTAAAACACTGGGGCGCCAGGGTGGCTCAGTCGGTTGAGCGTCCGGCTTCGGCTCGGGTCACGATCTCACGGTTTGCGAGTTCGAGCCCCGCGTCGGGCTCTGTGCTGACTGCTCGGAGACTGGAACCTGTTTCAGATTCTGTGTCTGCCTCTCTCTCTGCTCCTCTCCTGCTCGTGCCCTCTCTCTGTTTCTCTCTCTCAAAAATAAATAAACATTCAAAAAAAAAATTTTTTTTTTTTTAAACATTATGTGGGAAGGGACCCTGTGGGAAGATCTAGGGGGGAGTAGCCAACTGCCTGGCTATTTACAAAGGTTCTTTAGAGAACGTGCGATTAGGCTAGGTCCTATGGGAGAGAAAATCGTGTGCCTTTTTGTGATGGAGGCTGGACACATGGAAAGCTGTAGTAGAGAGAGCCCTGGACTAGAGGCTGGAGGCCTGGCTTTTGATCTCGCTAGCCTGAAATCTCAGCACTTGACCTTGGCAAGTCATTTCCCCTTCTGAACCTCAGGTTCCTCACTTGTCAAGTTAGCTCAGGTCTCTTTTTTTGATATTGAAAGCTTCTTTCCCGATATAGGCAGACACCTACGAAAGATGTGAAATTGGCAGAAGCAGAGCTATTCTTATCAAAGCGGGGGGATGGAACACGGTTATAGCAGCTCTGCCCCCCACTTTTCCCCACAAAGGCACCCCAGAAACATCTTTCTTTTACTCTTGTGCTCCGAGTAGCACAGTATGAAAACCGTAGGACCGAGTGGCCTCAGAAGTTCTCCGCTGTGACAGCCAATGTTTCTATGAAATTCACTAAGCAATCTGATTTTTTGTAATGGTAACAGCTACCTAACATTTATTGAATGCTGTTTACCAGGCTTTATGCCAAGCGCTTCTTACAACAGCCCCATGAGATAGGTACTGTTGTCCTCACTCTTTTAGAGAGGAAAAAATAATGAAACATAAGAAGGTAGTAACTCACCCAGGGCCATGCAATGATTAAGTGGCATAGGCAAAGATTTAAACCCAGACAGCTCGGCTCCAAAGCCCACGATAATAACCATTATGCCATCCTGCTTTCTAACGGCCTCACAAATGCGTTCCTTGACATTTGCTTAAATAGCTCAGGCTGCAGCTTAAGCTCATTTAGTCTTAAGCCCATAACAGAAATATCCAATTGAGGAATTAAATGTCATCTTGTAACCTAATTGTTGTCCTATAGAACGAAGTTATCATAGTTTTCCTGAATCTACCCGGGCGATATTTTTCTGCTTTACTGAATTTTCTTTCTTCCTGGTCCCTGCGTATGGGAAAGGCCATAGGAACAACAGCCGACCCCCATCTTTATGATACTCTCCATTGGGCCACCATTAACAAATTTCTCAGTTTCCCCAGGTCTAAGCAACAGCCACAGTAAAGTTTGCAGTGTCCTGGGATCCCACAGGGCTGGGCAGGGATGCTGCTTTCTGGAGAATTAGAGAAGTTCTAGGAAAGGGACATGGGTAAGCCCACTGCAAAGTCCCATTGTCGGGCCTCAGCTCAGACCCCACCTCTCGTCACCAGTCTTGTACTCCTGTTCCTTCAGGGTCTGTCCTGTTTCCCTCAGTCTCCCCAGGACACTGCTTGTCTCTCAACCTGAGGAGTGGACCCTCTCTGCTCTGAGGCTCCTCACCTTCCTGCGCCTCCTCAGGCATCTCTCAGAGCTCTTCCCCATTCTTTCCTCCTCTTTCTTTTCCTTGACTTCAAACTTGTGATGGAGAAGTGTCCATCTCCCTTCCCGTGTAGTCCTGCCCACTCTCTCCAGCTCTCTCCAAGCACTTGGCTTCACCCCCTCAGATGCCAAGTCTCTTCCCACTCTGCCCCCTCAACCAACAAAAATGACAGGTCTCACTCATTTCAGACAGACCTTCCCCTTGACCCAGCCACCGGGTCGAGGCAGGGTGATGCTGTTGTTTTCACATGTGTTTTCAGAATCCTAATGTGTGCAGCAAATACAAGGCAGAATGGTCAGGTAGGTGAATGTGTATGAGCATATTTGTACGTGTGTGAATGCGTGTGTGCAAGGGCCAGTGTGTACCTCGACCTGATTAAAAAGAGCAGTTCAGCACCTTTTCCCTGAAAACATCTCCCTCCCTCAGGATTGGGTTTTCAGCAGGTGTAGTTTGTAATGCGATTGTGACCCTATGGACAGTTGACTGGTACAGAGACAGACACTTAACCCCAGAAGAGCCCATTAGAACCTTCCCCTGAGTCTTAGATTCCAGTTTCAGCTTGACTTGATCCTTGGGATAGGCAGCCTCCAAGATGGGCTATCCCATAGCAAGATGATCCCATCTCCTGGTATTCATGTCTTTCTGTGACCCCCAACCTTCACTGTGAACTGAATTAGGGAGGGGCTTCTAATAGGTAGAATGTGGCTGAAGTTATAAGAGGGAACTTCCTAGATTAGGTTGCAAAAAGAATGTGGTTTCCACTATGGGAGCTCTCTCTGGGTCTCATTCTCTCTCTCTCTTTCTCTCTCTCTCCTTTGTTCTCTCTGATCATTCATGCTGAAGGAAGAAGTTACTATGTTGTGAGCAGCCTCATAAAGAGGTGTATGCCTTAGCAAGGAACTGAAGTTCTCAGTCCAACAGCCTCTCAGGAACTGAAGCCTGCTGACAATTATATGAATGAGTCTGGAATTGGATCTTCCAGAGCCTACCAACAGCCATGTGAGTGAACATGGAAACAGATTCTGAGCTCCCTGCCTGACCAGTTGTATCTTCAAATGATACCTTGTACTTAGCAGTCTCATTAGAGACTTTGAAACAGCGACACCCAGCTAAGCTATGCCAGGATTCCTGGCACATAGGAGCTATGAACGAAGAAGAAGAAGAAGAAGAAGAAGAAAAAGAAGAAGAAGAAGAAGAAGAAGGAGAAGAAGAAGTTACAAAGTTATTGAGTCACAAAGTGTTGAGATAATTTGTTCTGTCACAGTAAATAATACAACCCTTGACTAGAAACGTGTAAACTATAGAGCTCTAGGTAACCATGTTACTACGTGGTCTGGGAAGCAGACACAACCAGTCCTCAGTGAGAAAGAAAGTGAAGTGGATGTGAAAAGATTCCTTGGGGCGTTCAAAGCCTTGGTTCTGGCTTATTTGTGTGACTTAGTTTATCCTTGCCTTTGAAAATTCTGCTGCTCATTATAAAAATCACCCTTTGTCTGCTTTTTGCATTTGTGACCACATGAGAGGGCTCTGATGGACACAGCCTATTTCCTCTGCCTCCAATGCTCAGTTCCCCTCTCCACGCCATTCTGCAGGGTAAATCCAGGCACTCTCTCTGGAGTCTTCCCTGACCAGACCTTCCTCTCCTCTCCAGATAGTCAGGCATGCTTCTCTGTATGCTTTCTTAGTCCTCTGAGCATGTTTGAAGCATTTATCACAATTCCGAGACTATGTGTATATCTGCCTGGCTTCCCAATCTTATAATTGGGATAAGACAGAGTGAGACTGTTTCATTCACCTCTCATAAAGTGTTCATCTCTCATATAAGGTGTTCTCTAACACCTTATAAATGAGTTTTTAAGCCAATGAAACAGAGCAGTATTCATGCCAAGACAGCTTTACTCCTATAAAGTGGATTTGCTACTGTTGAGTTCCCAAGGCTAGTCAGAGATTTAGGGAGGAATTCAAGCAGATACACAAAAAGCTTGTCCATGTTATAACTTAATATATTGTGAAAATCCAGTACTGAAGAAATGCACGTGTGCATGTAAATTCCAAGAGAGAAAAGAACTAAATTTTTGGAAGGTTTTATGAAAATATCATTCAAGCTAGGCCTTGACTCATAAAGATTTTGACAAGTAAAATCTTGTTTTAGGGGACAGATAAGGTCCTCCAGCAGACAGCACAGCTTAAGCAAAGGCATTGACACATAAAAGTGCCTGGAGTATTAGAGGAATAGCAGATCGTGCATGGCCTGAAGAGTTTGTGGAACACGTAATAGAAAAGAAGGCTAGAAAGCTAGACTGAGGCCAGGCAGCAGAGGGTCTCAAACACCTTTCTCTGTGTTTACTCTGTGTTCTCATGTGAAGTGGAGCTTTATGGAACACAGGGACTAAGGGGTGGCATGCAGAGAGCTGGGTTTTAGAAAAAGAACTCTGTAGGATAGATTAGATAGAGCACTGGAAGCAGATAGAGGTAGAGAGGCCCATTCAATGGTAGGTCTGGCAGTGTCAGCAGGAATGGAGGTAAGAGGAAGACTGAAGCGATTTGAGAAGCAAATATCCTGTGTCATTGGAAATTGATCAGAAGCTACATCCTGGTCTTGCCCTAAATTTGGAGGGCTTAGACTCTGGGGTGATGATTCTACCCAAGAGGGTCACCTGTTGGAGGGTAATTCCTAGCTGGTATGGAGGACAGGCCAAAGAGGATACTATCCTTGGTCCCAGAAGTCCATTCATAGGGAGTGGTCAAATGAATCATGAAGCATGAACCCAGTAGAATGTTATATAGGCACTACACAGTGTGAAGGCCACAGGCTATGGAAGAATGGAGTGGGAGATTCATGAGACAGAGAGATCGGAAGTGGATAACTTTGAAAGATTGAAGCAGAGAAGTTGGAGAAACAAAGGGAGAAGGTGATGTGGATTAAAGATGGACCCACATGGGTAAGTGTGTCACAAATCTTCTGGAGACAGCACTTACAACCATTGGGCGGCACATGAGGGGAGGTGCTTTGGCCATCTTACAGTGCAAGGCTCACACACTAAAAGCTGAAGAAGGAATCAGTGGGAAAAATGTCCAAGGTGTGTGTCTGCTTTGATAAAAGAAGGATTGTGGAGATATGGGATTCAGAGATGAGCAGTTCCCATTCAGTCCTGTCCAGAGATCTGCCTACCTTGACCTTTACACTCCAGTCATAATGAACTGCTTATATTTTTCCAAGTACACCAGACATTATGCCTCTATGCCTTTGCATATGTGGAAGTCATTCAGACTGTTTTCCCCCATGTGAATGTGAAAAAAAACCCTCCAATTTACACTTCAAAACCAACTGTGAGAAGGAAGAGAGAAGGAAGGAAGGAGGGAAGGAGGGAAAAAGGGAAGGAAGGAAGAAGGGAAGGAAGGAAGAAGGGAAGGAAGGAAGAAGGGAAGGAAGGGAGGAAGGAAGAAAAGAGGGAGGAGGAAGGAAGAAAGGAAGGAAGGAAGAAGGGAAGGAAGGGAGGAAGGAAGAAAATAGGGAGGAGGAAGGAAGAAAGGAAGGAAGGAAGAAGGGAAGGAAGAAGGGAAGGAAGGGAGGAAGGAAGAAAAGAGGGAGGAGGAAGGAAGAAAGGAAGGAAGGAAGGAAGGAAGGAAGGACGGAGGGAAGGAAGGAGGCAAGGAAGGAAGAAAAGAGGGAGGGGGAAGGAAGGGAGGGAGGAAGGAAGGAAAGGAGGGAGGGAGAAAGGAACAAAGGAAGGAAGGAAGGAAGGAAGGAAGGAAGGAAGGAAGGAAGGAAGGAAAGAAGAACATAAAAGCATCCCTGCTATTCTAGTATAAAATCTAGTCTCACTTCTACATCTTATAAGGGAGATTTTTCCTAAAAAAACAATGGGAAGACATAATGTAGCATCACCATTGTATTGTGATAATACAACCTTGTAAGTATCATTTAATGTATTTATGAACTGGACGGAGCCTCTCACATCTCTCTCACACACACACGCACACACACACACACTGTAAATATTTTTTTCTGTATGAATTTAGAGACAGAAACATAAGAAGCAATGGAGCTGGGAGTGATTTTTAAGCACATGGCATAGGCAAGTGAGATAGGGGAGCAAGATAGCAGAGCCAGATTTGCAGATTGGTAATCGCTGATGTAATCTTTAGAAGTGTGTATCTTACAGAGAAAGAGTGGTAAGTAGAAAGGAAAAATCAAGCTAGTTAAAACAGTGAACACAGGGAATTGTTCGGTTGGGTGCTTTGGCTTTTACTCACAGCACGGATTCAGATACGGGCTCACAAGGTCAGTAAGAAAATCAATCAGTAAAAGGCAAATGCCACGAGTCAATAATCTATAAGAGAAGAAGTTTGAGGCGCTGAAAACCATTTGAAAAATATTTAATATTACACATAATTTAGAAATGCCGAATGAAACCATAGCGTGTCAATTTTAGTGTTTATGTCGATAAAGATTTTCAAAACGGTTAATACTCAGTCTCATACAGTCCTGGTGATAATTTAATAAAATCTTTTCTGGAGGGCAATTTAAGAGTCCACATCAAGTGCTTACAGGCTCACTGTAGCCTTTGATCCAATAACTCTATTGCTTAGGAATTCATCATGGGAATATAAATAGAGGTGTGGATAATAATTTATGTGCAGTGATGTTTATCACAGCACCGCTGATGAGCCAAACTTGGAAACAACACAAGTGCAACACAAATAAGATGATTAAATACATAAAGGGTTGAAAATAAAAGTTTGTCTTTACAGATTATGGTAATTAGGTAGCCTTGAATGATTGGAGAATTGTTTGAGCCACAGTAATGAAAAGAGTGGGTTCACAGCATTTGTCTCTTGGGATTTTTAAAATGTCATTTCACTGCACTGTGCCCTCCATCGTTTCCGATGAGAGAATTGTTGTCATTCAAATCATTAGTTCTCTATTTATAGCATGTTGCTTTTTCCTCTGGGTGCTTGCAGAAACTTTACTGTGATGTATCTGGGCATGCGATTTCTTTGAGTTTATCCCTTTGGGCTTCAAAATACTTCTTGAATCTCTTTGAGTCTATATATTTTTTGTTGATATTGTAAAAGTTTTAATCACTATTTCTTCAAAACTTTGGTCTGCGTCATTCTTTCTTTTCTCCTTTTGGGACTCTGACAAGATGATTAGTAAATCTTTTGGCATTGTCCCAGAGGTCCCAGAGGTGGTTTGTTATTTTTCAGTCTTTTTCCCTCTGTTGTTCAAATTGGACAATTTCTATTGATCGATCTTAAAGTTCAATGACCTTTTTTCTCTGTCATCTCTATTCTGCTATCGAATACATTCAGCGTATTTTTTATTTTGGTTGTTGTGTTTTTTAGCCCTAAAATTTCCATTGGGTTCTTCTTAATAATCTTTTATTTCTCTGCTTCAGTTTTTTTTTTCTTTCCTTTTATTTCAAGAGTGATGGCCCTCACTTCTTGGGGCATGGTTAAAATTTCTTCTTTTATTATTATTTTTATTTGACAGGGAGAGAGAATGTACAAGGTGGGGAGAAGGGCAGAGGGAGAGAGAGAATCTTAAGCAGGCTCCATGCTCAGCGTGGAGTTGGACACGGGCTTTGTCCCATGACCCTTGGATCATGACCTAAGGCAAAATCAAGAGTCAGCCACTCAGCTGACTGAGCCACCCAGGGACCCCTTAAAATAACTTCTTTAATGTCTGATAATTCCAACACTGGTGTCTCTCAAGTTAGCATCTGTTGAATGTCTTTTTCCTTACAAGTCATTGAAATTTTCCGTGTTCTTTGTATGTTAAGTAATTTTGGATTGGGTCCTGGACATATTGAGTATCATGTTGTGAGACATGTGGTCTTAAGTCCTGTGGAAACTACCGAATGCTGATTGTTTTTTGTAAGCAGCCAATTGATTGAGTCCGGTTTTGTGTCGGCTGACATTCTGGGGTCTGTGGTTCAAATATCAGTTAATTCAGTTGTCAAAGCCATTGCAGTGCTGCTTGTGTTTGTCCTGTGTGCCACCCAGTGACCAGTAGGGGGTCTGAGCAGTGCTCTATTTTGGAGATCAGTTCTCAACGTCTGTTTAAGCTCAGATGTATGCATGGGCAAGGTAAGGGTCAGCCTCGGAGTTGATACACGTCTTCCTAAGATTATTTTCCCCCGGCTTCCCCTTGCTGTACAATCTCCCAGGAGCTTTCCAGCTCTGAGAATCCCCGCCTCTTGTCTTCTGGCTGGCAAGCTTTGAATTACCTACCCTGCTGTGGGGTTTTTGCTGTGTACTCCCAGGTCAAGGGGTGAAAGGATCTAGAGGGGAAAGAGAAGCAAGGAGGATCCCTCCCGTGCTCTTGGCTAGGAGTTTTAGGCATCTGCTCTATTGGCATTGTCATCACTTCTGCTATTGGCACCTCTGTTGCTGCCCCTGTGGCCACCATGGGTTTGCTTCAGGGCTTGGGAAAGAGAGGAAGAAAAACAAAACAAGCAACACCACCACCACCACCACCAAAGAGAATTTACACACTCCCTCTGTCCTTCAGGGTTCCAGTTTCCTGCTCCGCGGACAAGAAAGAGCGGGTTTCACTAACAGCTCTTTCTGTTTGCACCTGGCATGCACGTCTGGGTTTAGAGCTACCAAGGCCATTGTCATCTCAGTGC
The DNA here is from genome assembly GCF_018350155.1 of Leopardus geoffroyi. Classification (NCBI taxonomy): domain Eukaryota; kingdom Metazoa; phylum Chordata; class Mammalia; order Carnivora; family Felidae; genus Leopardus; species Leopardus geoffroyi. The sequence continues at coordinate 80,393,486 of NC_059333.1, forward strand.
TGCTTCCCGTTCCCCACACTGCCTGCTAGTATTCACCTTTCAGAGTCCTCAGGTAGACGCTGCACGCGTATTATCTACTATTGTTAGTTATGTTCAGTGGGAAACACGGGGAGATGTACCCCGACTTCATCTTACACAAAACTGGAACTCGTTTCTTCAAGATTACACTCATGTATCTACTGGCTGCTATTTATTTATACATACTGTGTGCTAAATTCTGAATTTACGCGGCTGCGTATTTACCTGTTTATCCCTAGCAGCCTAACATCAAGTTTGGCACATAACATGTGCTTTTAAAAGTTCATACTCTAGGGGCGCCTGGGTGGCGCAGTTGGTTAAGCGTCCGACTTCAGCCAGGTCACGATCTTGCGGTCCGTGAGTTCAAGCCCCGCGTCGGGCTCTGGGTGATGGCTCAGAGCCTGGAGCCTGTTTCCAATTCTGTGTCTCCCTCTCTCTCTGCCCCTCCCCCGTTCATGCTCTCTCTCTGTCCCAAAAATAAATAAACGTTGAAAAAAAAAAAATTAAAAGTTCATACTCTAAGAGACTTTTTTTTTTTAATTTTTTACATCTTTTTTATATGTATTCATTTTTGAGAAACAGAGACAGACACAAGTGGGGGAGGGAGGGGCAGAGAGAGAGGGAGACAGAGAATATGAAGCAGGCTCCGGGTTCTGAGCTGACTGTCAGCACAGAGAGCTACGTGGGGCTCGAACCCATGAGTCATGAGATCATGACCCGAGTCGAAGTCCAACGCTCAACCGCCTGAGCCATCCAGGTGCCCCCATAAGAGAGTCTTAAATACAGAGAACAAACTGAGGGTTGCTGGAGGGGAGGGGGGTAGGGGAATGGGTTAAATGGGTAATGGGCATTAAGGAGGGCACTTTTTGGGATGAGCTTTGGATGTCATATGTAAGAGAGAAATCACTGAATTCTACTCCGGAAACCATGACAATACTGTATGTTAACTAACTTGAATTTAAATTAAAAAAAGGAAAGACCTATGAATGGTCAATACACGCCTGAAAAAAAAGATGTTCACTTGAATTTCTCTCCAACTTTCCTTCTCTTGTCCTTAATGGCTACAGGTTTTTCAGTTACTCTTTTTTCTTTTTTCAAAGTTTATTTATCTTGAGAGAGACAGAGTGAGGGAGGGAGGGGCAGAGGGAGTGGGGGAGAGAGAGAATCACAAGCTGGCTCCGCACTGTCAGCACAGAGCCTGGTGTGGGGCTCGATCCCACACACCATGAGATCATGAGCTGAGCTGAAGTCAAGAGTCAGACGCTTCCTCGACTGAGTCACCCAGGAGCCCCAGGTTTTCAGTTTTTCCTAATACCCTGTTTGTAGGAAGTTGTTTGTTCTATCATACCGCTCTGGCTAAAGCAAATTGTGACCAGATGCCCAAATGCACCCCCTCAGGCACCGTACTTTGTGCCTGGAAATAATTTAAACAGAAGATACAACTCCTCCACTCAGTGTCCTCTAGACTTGTAGGATGGCAAAAGTAATATCCATTTACCAATATTACTGGTCTCCTCCGTGTAGCAGCTTTCTCTGATGGGTAATAAAATATGGCCTTTGGTGCAAAGTAGCCCAAACACTTACATAGATGGAATTTTTAAAAAGCATTCCTGCATCCCCAAACATCAAAATAAATAACTATAAATGTGAGTCATGTGTTAAGTCATCCATTAGTGGAAGTTAGAATGAAGCCAAACTAATAAAATCAAAATAATACAGTCATTAAAAGAAGCAGTGAAAAGTAGCATGTGAACGAAGAATTTTGCAAGGAGAGGACTGGTGGAAAGACGCCCACTCCTGGAGATTTTTCCTCTTCTTGTAGAAGACATTAAGGAGAACTTAGTAGAAGAATAATGATAAAGTTATTCTCTTTGTTTTTCTTTTCCCTAGAACCCCCTCCTCCAAGCAAAGAAAATAAACAGATAAATGATACCCAACTAATGACCACCCTGTAGGCTGTTTGCAATGAGTTCGGGGAAATGTTGTAAAATAAATATTAAGACCTTTGTAGCTGTTTGCAAGTCTGGTGGCCAATCCTCAGGAAACTAATTATTTAAATGCTTAGGTAGCGGGATGTGGGGTTTTAGGGATTTTCTCCCTCTTTTGTGCTTCTGGCTATGATTTGTGATGTGGAAACAAGAAGGCTTTTTATTTAAGTTATTATTTTTTTTTTTTTACCACTCTGCCTTCCCAGCAAGACACTGAATGAACCTAATGCAAGACCTAAGGATGCCTCATTACGAGGAGTATTAAAGAGCCTTGCAGAATTGTTAGAACAGCTAATGGAGATCATACTGGAAGGAGAGTAATTATTTCTCCCTGAAAACAAAACAAAACAAAGCCCTAGGATTTTTTTCTTGGCATTTTTTGAGTCAGAAAGATCCGTAGAGATACAGTTAGGCTGTTTCTACCTGTTTTTGGACCCTCACAAGACTGTGAAGGCAATAATGGGATTCTCAGGCTTTTGTCCTCTTTGGTATCTGCTTTAATAATTCTTTCAATTACAAAAACAATATAAGATAACTATACTAACGAGACAATGCAAAATATATGAAGAAAAGGCTTAAAATATTTTTCAACCCGTTCTCACCATCATCTCAAACTATTTTCTATATTTTAAATAACCTCAGAGAAGTTATGCATTTACTTATAATGAGGAGGCAAAAGCTGTCTGAAATACCAAATTTCTTTGCTTTTGACTGGAGTTACAGCAAATTCACACAGTTCTATCGTCTAGGCAGATGGGGATCCCACGTTCTGATCGGCAGTTCTGCATGCTATTGATGGATAGCCTAATTTTTACTTAATTGATAGTTTGGTAACAAAGTATGAGCCCCTATGAGACCAGTAAAAGGTATCTTTGCAGGCAAAAAGATCCAGAATGTACCATCACTTGCTGTCTGGTCCAGTTACTATGGCAATGTCTAAACCATTTACTTTCAGCCTCCTGACATGGGTTCTGACTCACTCACATCGGCTTCTCCTTCAGAAAGTGGCCCAGTCTGGGAACACAGCTGACAGAGGTAACGGGTTATTGATTTTCATATTGCCATTGAGTAATGATCAGATTTGCCTGTATCCTCATTCTTGGGGCAACTGTGACAAAGTAAATTTGTGGATTTAATGGGCTCCCATAGTTATTATCAAGGTGACATTTATGCTTCCGGAGACTGTCAATTCCCAAGTAATGAAATTAAGAACCATCGACCATTAACCTGGGAGTAGTCTCAACAGTCGTCGTTTGGATTCTTCCACCTCTGGGCTCCCAGCTCAAGGCCAGCAGAGTGAGAAATGGGAAGATCCTGCCTCATTGTCTTGCACCTGCTGCTCCATAGTTAAAAAGAAGAATACTAACATCTTTCTTGTAGGATTGGCTCGTTATCAAGTGAAAAAAGGGCACATGAGTTTGGTAAATATCTTTTTTACCCCTGGGGGTCGGAATCCCTCACCCTGCCTGTAGCTTCCTGTATATCTTAGACCTTCTGTGATTTGAAATTAGCAGAGGAGAAAATTCTGCGTTCGTTTCTCTTCAGAGGGAGGCACCTGGATCCAGGTGAAAACTAGGATTCGCCCACGAAATAGTCACAGGTATATGACACAATAAAAAGTTTTGTGAGCAAAACTTTGGGGAAACGTTGAGATAAGCCAAGTGCCGTGACTCCCTTTATTTTAGGAATTCGAAGAGTCTTTTTTGCAAATGGCTTTGTATCACCAAAAGGGGTAATATTGAATGAAGTTGTTTCCACCAAACTTTGACTCCAGAAATATTTTTACATCCAGAATATCTTGTTGGACTGGAAAGGCTAGAAAAAGCCTTTGGAAAGGATGGTTATATGAAATCCACTTAGCTTGATCTGTGCTTGCTCCCCTTGGATGTGATTGCCCTGTACAAGCTGGGCCTTGCCTTCATCTGCACTCATGAATATTATACACAACACTACGTGGATCCTATATGCTGTATGAATCTGAGTAGCAACTTTCCCACAGGTGACCATCTGGCCTCTGCTTGAATACCTCCAATAAGGAGGCTCCCTGCCTTCCAAGGAAGCCTCTTCCATTTTGCACATCTCTGGTGATTAGAAGGGCCTTCTTTATCTTAAACGCTCACCTCTCTGCTAGTGACTTTTGTCTATTCATCATAGTTCTGCTTTCTGAGGCCATTTAGGACATATCTAAGATAATGCATTGTCAAACTTCTAAAACTTCATATTTCCCCTTCCTTTTCTTTTTTTCTGCCTCAGCATACCTGCAAACAGGCTATGAGCACCCTACCCAGGTGACCAGGTGTGCCAGTGTAATAAGGTTGGTCCTTTACACAAAGTCCCCTACATAGCCCTCTCCAGCTGTGATCTAATAACATTCAAACTCACCACGGAAACCCCTTTGCACCTTTTCTGAGTACACTACCTAGACCCCAATAAAGGCACTAGCCCACTGGACCTCACTGTCTCTTGGCTCCCTATCTTCTTGGTTGAGCTGGCTCCCTTAGCCCTCCTCTTGTGTGGCCCCTCATGGTTCATGGTGACCCTAACTCTCCAGGACCTGTGAGTTTAACAAACTTTGTTTTCTTGTGTCTGTCTCGTGTCTCTTGTGGCTGCACCTGATTGACCCTCACAGAATGCAGAACATTCAGCCAGTTTAAGTTTAAAGTTTGTTATTATAGAATACAGCTAAGCTTACTGTCCTATGCAAGGGGTGGCTCCTTTCTCTCTACTCCCACTCCATTTACGCTGGGTTCTAAGCTGTTAATGCTCAGGATGTTTAAGCCATCTCTCCAAGGAGTAGACTCAATTGCCTGCTTTTCTTACTTAAAGAACTTCTTGTATGAGGCATGTTTCCTAGTGCTAAAAATAAAGAAAACCATTAGACATGGTCTTGCCCTCACAAAAGCTGACAGTCCAGCAGGTAGACAGGCCTGCAAAGAGATAATAATAATAATAATAAGATGTGACATAATGATACTTGAGGTGCTATGGGAACACAGAGGAGGGAGCCACTATGTGCGCTTGGAATATCAAAGAAGGGGAATATTCGTAGATGGGAAGATATTTGATCTGTTTCTGGAAAGATAAGAAAGAGTTTCCCAAGTTGGTAAGGTGTGGAATGGGTATTTTAGAAAAAGATAACATCATGTAAAAGTATATGAGCTGTATTTGGAGAGCCAAGCATTTGGTATGTCCAGAATGTAGGCTCCCTTGGGGCACGATGATAAAAGAGGTAGGGCGAAAGATAAATAAGATAGCCTTTGACCTCCATGACTTCCTGAGAGAAATGACAGAACAATAATTGTTGGAAGGAGTCATCAAGTACATGGGGGAGGGATTAATTCTGGAAATAAGGGGCGAGGTTTTGAGGAGAGTAGAAAAAGTGTGAAGAAAAAGCTATGAAGGGTGAAAGAAGCCAATCTGAAAAGGCTACAAACTGTATTATTCCAATTATATGATACGGAAAAGACAAAACTATGGAGACGGTAAAGACATGAGTGGTTGCCATGGGTTGGGGATGAATAGGCAGAGCACGGAGGATTTTTAGGGCAGTGAAAACACATTATATGATGCTATAATGAAGGATACATGACATACATTTGTGCAAACCCATAGTAGGTACAGCACCTAGAGTAAACCCTGATGTAAACACTAGGGGCCTCTAGTGATTATGATGTGTCAATGTAGGTTCATCAGTTATACCAAATGTACCACTCTGGTGGGGGATGTTGACAATGGGGGAGGCTGGGCATGTGTGGGGGAAGGAGGCATAAAAAGATCTCTATGCTTTCCTCTCAGTTTTGTCACGAACCTAAAACTGCTCTAAAGAAACAAGCCTTGGAGGCCTAGGTGGCTCAGTTGGTTAAGCGTTCAACTCTTGATTTCAGCTCAGGTCATAATCTCGCAGTTCATGAGATCAAGCCCCATGTTGAGCTCTGTGCTGACACTGCAGAGCCTGCTTGGGATTCTCTCTTCCTCTCTCTGCCCCTCTCCCACTCAAAATAAATAAATAAACTTAAAAAAATAAAATAAGCAAGTCTTAATAAACATTAAAAAAAAACCCAAAAAACTATGGGGCGCCTGAGTGGCTCAGTCGGTTGAGCGTCCGACTTCAGCTCAGGTCATGCTCTCATGGTTCATGAGTTCAAGCCCCGCGTCGGGCTTTGTGCTGACAGCTCAGAGCCTAGAGCCTGCTTTCAATTCTGTGTCTCCCTCTCTCCCTGTCCCTCTCCCCGTCACGCTCTGTCTCTTTCTCTCAAAAATAAACGTTAAAAAAAATGTTTTTTTAAATAAATAAAAAAATCAAAAAAACCTATGAAGATTTAAACAAAATGTATGAGATGATGCAAAGGTTTGCTCAGTAGTAATGAGGAAACAGCATCAATTTGTACTGGAGCCAAAGACTAGATTTCTGTGACTCTCTCTAGTAGTGGTATTAGTTTAGATTCAAAAGTAGAGAGGGCATGCAGGAAGTGCTTTGAGGTTAAGACAGAAACCATGAGAGGCCAAAGTCAAAGTAAGACAATGGGTGCAAAAATATATCATCTGCAAAGTATTTCACGCATCCAAGGAGCATCGAAAATCACTACTGCTATGATGCTACGACTTGTACTCATAAAGTAAAACATCAGAAAAATTCTAGGGCATGACAATAACATCATTAAGTGGTTGGCCAAGGGATCCAGGCTGAGTGGGAGGACGGTGAGGCCAGAACTGGACTGGGTAGACTGGAAGGGGTGGACGAGTAGAAATTACAATGAGAAAGAAGGCATCGTAAGGAAGAACATGCTCTGGTATCAGTCAGGGTAAGGCAGGCTATCACAACACCCCGATCACAGCGTCTTAACACAAAGGTTTATTTCTCACTCAGAGAAATCTGGTGCTGATGTGCAGTGTGGCAGATTTCCTCTAGGTGGCAACTCAGAGACCTAGGATCCTTCTCTTCAGTAGTTTTTGGAGACCTCAGCTTCTAGCTGAGTGATTGGCAAGAGAAAACAATGCAGATCATGGATTACATTTGAGGCATTGGTTAGAAGTGGTGTGCATCACTTTTGCCTGCATTGGATTGGCCATAGGTTGCTTCAAGACCATTCTAGACATATTGCAATTGGGAAATATGGTCCTTCTATATGCCCAGGGAGAAATAAAATGGTTTCTTGAAAATGTAGCATTGCCTCTGTAACAAAGAGTCACTGCCCTCACAATCTAACCAAAGGAAGAGACAACCATTGTTCTTTCAATGATATAGTCATGTAGTGTGAACTGAGTTCTATGCAGTCACATAAGGAGAGATGAATTACTGCTGGGAGGATACAACAAAGCATTCCTGAAAGGCTGACTTTTAACCTGAGCCCTGAAGAATGTTTGGAGGCCATCTTACAGAGAAGACAGGAAAAAAATTCCAGGTGGAAAGAGGGCTCATTAGTCAAAACTCAGAACTTTGGAAGATCATGGCATGTCTAGATACATGGAGGTGGCTGCAAGGAGACCTGCAGCATGGAACTTCTGGAAGAAGAAAGCTCAGCGTAAAGAATGTGGGGCTAAGGTGAGGGTAAAGCAGGTGATTGACATGACCAAACTAAATTTTAGAAGGCTAGCTCAAGAAGGAATGTGGAAGTTTGTTTGGAGGAAGACGTGATCAGGAGGTGATCAACAGGCTGAATCGACAGAATGGGCTTCTCACCTCCGTCCCCCAACCACAGGCCTGAGGCTGTTGACCCTGCACTGAGAGAACTCCATCTTTCTCCACCTTCTAAAACTCATAACCCATTCTTGTACCTGCTCTGCTACTCCTAAGGAACATGGGCCTAATTTCATTTTTTTATTTAAAAAAATTTTTTTTAATGTTTATTTATTTTTGAGACAGAGAGAGACAGAGCATGAACGGGGGAGTGTCAGAGAGAGAGGGAGACACAGAATCGGAAGCAGGCTCCAGGCTCCAAGCCATCAGCCCAGAGCCCGACGTGGGGCTCGAACTCACAGACCGCGAGATCGTGACCTGAGCTGAAGTCAGACGCTCAACCAACTGAGCCACCCAGGCGCCCCTAATTTCATTTTTTTTAAACTTGCAAAGTTGTTGGTTAGTTAAATATTATTTTTTTCTGGTTAGAAGGACTATAAAGATTGAAAATAATGGTGGGATTTCAGGCACCAGACAAGCTGAAAAGTACATTAACTTTGAGTAGAACACTCTTTTATGTTTTCCCGAATAAGGCCACCTATATGAGATGTCTCCTTGATTTCTAGTGCTATCAACAAACTGGACGGACCAACGAATTCAATTAAGCAGATGGGTTTGCTAGAAAAATTAAAGAAATAGCTATCCCTTCTTCTGAACACCACCATTTCTGTGTCCAGCCCTGACTCATGAGCAGTGATGGCTTATTTTATTGGACTGAACCATTCCTGGTTATCAATTAGGAACTGTTGTCTTTTTTGAACAGTGTCAGTTTGGACTACAATGTCATATCTTTCCCTCCCAAATGTCTCTCATAGAAGTTTGAGCAGCCTACATTGTCAATAACGAAGCTGGAAAATTACTAGCAACACTGGAGAAAAGGGGAGCAAATAGCAAGATCAATGAGAATTAACTGAGCCACAATATGGTGCTTTTCATTGGTTGTCAATTAAACTGCCAGACTTAATTGCTGCTGTGTTTAAAGATACATATTTCTGATAAGTAATGACACAGATACATACACTAATAAATGTGAAGCTCAGAATTTCCTTTTGTGGCTTCGTATTTGTTCTCCACTTCTCAGCTCTTTAACCTCTTCCGTTCCTTGCAGATAAACATTGCCATCTATTGTCTAAGGGGCATGTCACGCAGCCTCCAAACAGAATTGTTAGTCAGACTTTCCTGTAGGAAGGGCTTTCGGACCCCCAATCATGGACTTGGGGTCCTTGTGTGGACAGCTCGAACTGACTCCAAGTTATGAGCTATCTTCTACACATCAAGCATGATCATAACACTTGAGAACCTGGAGGGTTTTAGCCTTCTTTCTTCTGCCTATTGCACCACATATGGGGAAAGAATAAAGTTCTGTAGAACCTATTCAACAAACATTTGTTGAATGTCTGTTATGTGCATTCAAGATAAGGTGGGAAGATAAACAGAACCTGTCTCTACAGGAGGAGTTTACAGTCTAGCAGGGAGATAAACACAAAGACTCCTGACAGAGATTTGGGGTAGTGTGGAAGAATAGGGCAGAGGCTACCGAGTTAGGAGACATTTGAGAAGATAGACTGAACAGGATTATGATCTATGGTTTTAGGCTAAAAAGGTATTAAATAGTGACTGTGGGTAGGCGCTAAGCCCTTTGCATGCAAAATCTCCACAACAAGTTTATGATATGGGTATTAATATCCTCACTTACAAATGGTAAAATTAAAGCTTAGAAAGGATAGGCAGCTTTCCCAAGCTGAAAAGGAGATAGAATTGAAAATAGAATTGAAGGAGATAGAATTGAAATCCAGTTATGTCTAATTCTACAGCCTGTTCTCTTAACCACGATGTTGTGCTGCCTCCTGTGATACTGGGGTGAGAGAAAAGGGATAAAGATGAGATGTTTGAAGTAGAAGGGATGAAAACAATGTTGGTATATTTCCTGAGCTGTGAAGCTCAGGCAGAGAAACCTCTCTACTCAGTTTTTATTACTGAGTTAATTTGAGGCCAAGACAACGTACAGAAATGGTGACCTATTTCACCTGGATTCAGACACCTACCCTTAGATAGGTTTTCACACATTTCAGGATAGAAAACATTTACACAAATAACTATGACACAGAACAAAAAGTGAGAAAGTGAGAAAGTGATGGGATTTTGGAAATTGGAGATGGTTCGGAACGAAAGGCATCAGGTAGCCCTTGATGAGCCTTCATGGAATTTGGACAGAGGCCATAACCCCACCAGGTGAAGAAGGCCAAGTTAAGATAAAAGAATGGAGCAGACAAGAGCGTGCTTGGGGAGCAGTGGATAGATTACACTGGGAAGCCTCACATGTTATGCCACTTTATTGATGGAAAATGACAATTTCACTCCTCAGATAAGTGTAGTGGAAAAGAGAATTCAGAAGACAGAGTCTTACCCTTAAGGATTGTTTTCAGTTTAAATTAAAACTGAATTAGGAATCAGGAATTTTTCTGTGTAGTTAGTTGGTTGTAGTCCTACCTTTTTCAGCCTGCTTTTGTTCACTGTCCAGTTTCTATTCTAGGATGCCTGATAAATTTCTTGGGCTCCATTGTCTAATATGAGACAACAGAATCCTATTCTTGGCCTATCCAGGAGGTTTGGTGTATGAGATGGGCACCCATCTATTTGCTGGGAGTCAAGATTATCCTGAAGTGACGGTCTTTCAGGGGCCTAAAGGATCAAATACATTTCTCATCTTGAGAAATTTGATTCATTCCCGCAAGTGAAGAAGAAGCCCACAGAAAGAGTTCATTCCACACATGTTTATGCAACCATAGGTTCTGTCCTAGGGATACAGAGAAGAGTCATGCATGTGAAGGCCTCACCATTGGGATGAGAAGTCAGGTGTTCGAAACCAACCCATGCAATCCAGGTAAACATACTGCTGTGAAGACACAGTGAAAGGACTTGTTAGTTTCAGCTGGACACCATGGTATCTCAGAAGGCTTACCAGAAGAAACGATAATTGGATCTTGAAGAAGAGGCTGGAGTGCACGACGCAGAGCACACGATGTCCAGGGGGCTCAGGAGAGGGCACTGCACACTCCCTGGTGTAACCTGGGGGTCCTTCTTGGAAAGGCTCTGAGCAGAGATGTCACTGAGCTGTGACATCTCAGCATTAACTTCTTCTGGTGTTGTAAAACATTGATTGCTTTAACAAAACTATTCAGTTGGCTTATCTTTTAAGACCTTTCCTTGCGGAGAATTTTAGACCCACACAAAAAAAGACAGAAGAGTACCCGCCATCCAACTTTGACAACTATCAACCCGTGGCCAATTTTGTTTGTTTTCACTCTTTCACTCAGTCCTCCCTTCCATGTGATTTTAAATAAATTCCAGACATCAGAATATTTTGCCCATTAACATTTCAGTACACATTTCTAAAAGATAAAGATTCTTCTCTTAAATCAGTATTTTTTATAGCTTAATTTGTATCAAAGCAATTTAAATTTCCTTTTTGTTTCTATTTTGATTATGTAAGAAACACACGCACACTCTAGACAAATCAGAATAATCAGAGGAACAAAAAGAATAAGAATCTAATAATCACCCGAATCCCCATCACTAAGAGACAACTGTTGTTTTCATTTTGTTGGATAAATTTTCAGACATTTTGCTTACATATAAATTAAAATGAGTTGATACTTTTCATTGTATGTTATAACCTGTTTTTTTTCTCTTAACAATATAATTATACAGACACACACACAAATACATATACAATATCATTATACAGACACACATATAAATACATTCTATCATTGGGAATTTGTTTGTTTCCTAAATTTCTCAGCCTTGACTTTTTCTCTGCCATGTTTCTTGGCATCCCATATTCCTTCCAGGCTCTGAACTTAACGTATTTCACTGCTCTCCTCATTCTGTGCTTATTTATTTGGAAAAATATCCTGATTCGTAATATAGACAGTTGCTTCTATAATTTTTAATTCTGAACACTTTACAAGAAGTATTTGCTATTTAAGCAAAGCAGTTTATGTTATATTTTAACTTTTTTCCCCCAAAGTTCCTGCTAAAAACTAGATTGTATTCATACAGAGAAAAGAGTCACCAACTAATTTTTCATAAATTACATTTGTGGCCAACTGACCACAGTGGTACACACAGAAGGGCTTCGTTATTTAGCATTTTCATTGCGCTTTTAGTCTTGAGAGAACTGGACTAAAATGGAAAAATTTGTAAATACGTATGATATAAATTAATATGGCATCCACAAAATTTGTTCTTTCTTCATAATTATGTTTAGAAGGGAACTGTTTTACTACTCTGAATTTATGTGCACTTTGGAAAACAGCTTTACTGAAGTATAATTAACGTGCAAAAAACTAAACCCATTTAAAGTATAAATTGTACGAGTTTTGACAGATGGGCACTCTAGTGAAATCATCACTACTGTGAAGATACAGGACACTCCCATTACCCCAACTTTCCTCAGCCCCTGCTGTTCTGTGTTTTGTTTTGTTTTGTTTTGTGTTTCTGAGAAAAAGACTCTTTTAAAGCAGTTTTAGCGTTTACAGAAAAACTGAAAGAACAGAGAGATCTTCCAAATACCCCCTACCCCAACACAAGCATTGCCTCCCACATCAACAGCCCCCACCATAGGGGTCCATTTGTTACAACTGATGAATCTACATTGACACATCATTTTTACCCCAAGTCCAGAGTTGACATAAGGGTTCAGTCTTGCTGTTCGCCCTTCTATGGGTTTCTACAAATATGCAATGGCCTGTATCCATTATTATGGTATCACACAGAGTATTTTCACTACACTGAAAGTCTTTTGTGTTTGGCCTATTCATTCCCCCGTTTTCGCCCCAAACCCTAGAAACCCTGATCTTTTTTACTGTCTCCACAGTTTTGCCTTTTCCAGAATGTCATATCGATGGAATCATACAGTAGAGATAGCATTTTCAGATGAGTTTCTTTCACTTAATAATACGCACTTAAGTTTTCTCTATGTCTTTTCATAACTTGATAGCTCATTTCTTTTTAGTGCTAAATAATATTCCATTTTCTGGATGTACCGCACTTTATTTGTCCATTCATCTTCTATAGGACCTCTTGGTTGCTTCCAACTTTTGGTAATTATGAATAAAGCTGCTGTAAATATCCACGTGCAGTTCTTTTTGTGGACTAAGGTTTCCGCTTCCTTGGGTAAATATAAGAAAGCATTCCCACCAATAATGAATGAGAGATCTTACAGATCCTATAAATCCTATAGAGCAATGCTCTATATGCTCACCAGCATTTGGTACTATAAATGCTCCAGATTTTGGCCATTCTAATAAGTGCAGAGTAGAATTTCCCCGTAATTTGCATTTGATAACTTATGATGTGGAGTATTTTTTCATATGCTTATTTTCCATCTGTATACTTGGTTTTTTTTTAATTTTTTAATGTTTATTTATTATTGAGAGACAGAGAGACACCGAGCGTGAGCAGGGGAGGGGTAGAGAGAGGGGAAGACACAGAATTGAAAGCAGGTCCAGGCTCTGAGCTGTCAGCACAGAGCCTGACGCAGGGCTCAAATGCACGAACCGTGAGATCGTGACCTGAGCTGAAGTCAGTCGCCTAACCAACTGAGCCCCCCGGGCGCCCCTGTATATCTTCTTTAGAGAGGTATCTGTAAATGTCTTTGTATATTCTGGATAAGAGTCCTTTTAACATGTGTCTTTTGCAAATATTTTCCCCAGTCTGTGACTTGTCTTCTCATTCTCTTGACATTGTCTTTCTCAAAACAGAAGTGTTTAATTTTAATGAAACCCAGTTTATTCCTTTAACGGGTTGTGACTTTGGTATTATATCTAAAAAGTCATTATGCCTGAGGTCATTTTAGGGTTTTTTTTTAAGATGAAATTTTATTGTCAAATTGGTTTCCATACAACAACACCCAGTGCTCATCCCAACAGGTGTCCTCCTCAATGCCTATCACCCACTTTCCCCTCCCTTCCACCCCCATCAACCCTCAGTTTATTCTCAGTTTTTAGGAGTCTCTTATGGTTTGGCTCCCTCCCCCTCTTAACTTTTTTTTTTCCTTCCCCTCCCCCATGGTCTTCTGTTAAGTTTCTCAGGATCCACATAAGAGTGAAAACACATGGTATCTGTCTTTCTCTGTATGACTTATTTCACTTAGCATAACACTCGCCAGTTCCATCCATGTTGCTGCAAAATGTCCTATTTCATCCTTTATCATTGCCACGCAGTATTCCACTGTGTATATAAACCACAATTTCTTTATCCATTCATTAGGCTTTCTGTTATATTATTTTCTGGGAGTTTCTCAGTTTTGTATTTTATACCGAAGTCTACGATCCAGTTTGAGTTAATTTGTGAAGGGTGTAAGCTCTGTGTCTAAACTCAATTTTTTTGCATGTGGACGTCCATTTGTTCCAGCACCATCTCTTGAAGAGACTTTTGTTGCTCCATTGTATTGCTTTTCCTCCTTTGTCAAAGATAGTTGACTCTCTTTACGTGGATCTATTTCTGGGCTCTCTATTCTGTCCCATTGGTCCATTTGTGTATTCTTCTACCATACCATACTATCTTGATCACTGTAGCTCCACAGTAAGTCTTGAAGTTGGGTAAGTGTCATTCCTCCAACTTTGTTCTCTTCCAAAGTCATGTTGTCTGTCTTGGGTCTTTTTCCTCTCTACATATAAACTTCAGAATCAGCTTGTTCATAGCCACAGAATAATTTGCTGGGATTTTGACCGGGATTGTATTGAACCTATAGATTAAGTTGGAAAATGCTATTTTTAGTTTAAAAATATCCTAATTCAAAGAAATTTTAGGCCTAGGGGAAATGTTGTGAGATTTTTTAATAGACTCTCATATAAACTGCAGCTAGATTTAACCGTTCACCTATTGTTAACATTTTGTCACATCTGCTTGCCCTCTCTCCCTCATCTGTCTATGCCCAGATACATCAGCATGTATTTTCAAAGGAAATATTTTAATTATCAACATCGTATTTAATATGCCGTTCATATTAAGTTTTATTGATGCTCTCAACATTGTACTTTATAGCAACCTTTTTTCCCCCTAAGCCAGGATTCAGTCCAGAATCCCAAATTACATATTACATTCAGTCTTGTCTCTTTAGTTGGAAGTTCCTTTCTTGTCCTTTATTGTTCATGGCATTAACATTTTAAAAAGTACAGGCGCACTGTATTGTAGAACGTCCTTCAATTTATGCCTGTCTGATTATTACCCGTGATTTGAATTTATTAGATGTTTTTAGAAAGAATAATATATGAATGATGTTTTACCTTTCTGAGGGCATCATCTTAGGAGACAACTGATGTCAGCTTATCCCAGTGTTGGTGATGTTGGCTTTGTTCCCTTGGCAAAGGCAGTATCTACCAGATTTCCCTACTGTAGAGGCTCACTTGTTTCCTTTGTAATTACTGAGTAGCCTATAAGTAGACACTTTGAAATGGCAGACACATTCTTATCCTGAATAAAATTTTACCTATTGATGAAATGGGTAAAAGGATGATTCTTGCTTGAGCCAATTATTAGTATCATGATTACAAAACAGTGATTTTACACTTCTTCCATTCCTTCTATATTTATTGGCATTCTACTTAGAAAAAGTTTTCCTTCTCCCTCCTTTTATTTATTTGTTACTTTCTTGGTTTATTGATTTGTGCATTTCTATGAACTTGTAGATTCCTTTTCACTGAAAGTGTTATAATCCATTCTTGTCATTACTCATTCTGACGATCATTCTTGGGCACTTTTATTATTCTCTGGAATAATGGTCCTGGATCATCTTGTACTTTTCTTGCTCCAACCCTAGTTTCAAATAATTCTCCAAGGATCCCTGGTTCTTTGCAGTGTTGGTAAATAGTATTTAGAAATTAAGACTTGAGTACTAGGTGAATTTTGTGTCTTAACATCATCACAGTATCATTATAATACCTAACATATAATAATCCCTAATGTTATCACACATCCAGAGTTCAATGATTCAATTGTCTCATAAATTTTATGAATATTTTCTCAGCCTACACAGTATGCAGATTTATAGGCCTTTTACTTCTTTTTACTTTGTAGATTTATTCTCTATTTCTCTTGGTGTTTTTGCCATTTATTTGTTGGAAAAATCAAGTTGCTTCTTGAGTACTCTGGATTTTTCTGGTCATATTCCTCTGGTATAGTTAATCCTGTCCCTCTGTTCTCTATATTTCCTGCAAATTGGTGGCTGACTCTTAGACCTTTGACCAGATTTGAATTCTCCCTCTATTTCTCTTTCTCCTCTTCTCCCTCTCTTCTCCTCCCCAATCCCCTTCCCTTTGGGCAAGACCACTACCTAGGTGGAATTATGTTCTATCTGGAGACACATAATGCTGATTATCCCTCTGTGACATTAGCAGTACTGATAATCAGCTAACTTGTTAGCAGTGACAAGATGATGATAGTCTATCATGCGTTCTTTATTTATTATCTGTAATTCTGCTGTAAAAAAAAAAAAAAACAACCTTACTCTTTGATTATCTAGTGGAAAGGTTATTTAGGAAAGCAAGATAAATGCTTGCATTTTTCCCATCACCAGTTTTCAACATAATGAATTTCTTCCATAGCATCCTCCAATGTTAAAACAACAACAACAACAACGAGTTTTCCTTTCTGGCAGTGTTATGAATGTATAGATTTAAGTATATTTGATATGTTTCAACCTATTGCAGTTATTATTCGCACTGATGTTCAAGTTGTTCCATTTTTGATCAGTGGAAGCATGATCGTGCATATTAATACTTGAAACAGCCTTTATAGGTTATGATATCTTTTTTGCTATCTGGTATGGCATGCTGTTCCAGACTCGTCTTTTTCTTTTTGTTTATGTTTATTTTATTTATTTTGAGAGACACAGAGAGAGAGTGCGTCTAAGTGGAGGATGGGCAGAGAGAGAGGGAGAGCGAGAATCCCAGGCAGGCTCCAGTCTGGCAGCACAGAGCCTGACATGGGTCTCAGTCCCATGAACCGTGAGACCATGACCTGAGCCAGAATCAGAAGTAAGACGCTTAAGCAACTGAGCTGCCCAGGCACCTCTAGACTCGTCTTTGTATTTCCTGGCTCAGTCCTAGAGACTGAGAACAGTCTGGATCTGAGACTGAATTGCAGTCTGGGAACCAAAGATGTTTGTTGTTACTGGTTTGGTCATTGTTTGTAGGTCTTTCAAGTGGACAGAGATGTGTTAACTTCAAAAAAGATAAAATACCTCATAAATTCAGGATAATAGTTCCAATTCAGATTCTGCACTATAAGATATTTTACTTAATTTCTTTAAGCTTACATCTATATTTAATTTACTCCACGAAGAGAATTTTACTGCTCAAAGATACCAAAGATGATAGTATTAAAATATCAAATAATGATTCATTTGCCTTATCCCACATTATACACAAAGCACTACTGGAATCACAATACCAGCCGTACTACCAATAATATGATTATTGAAAGGAGTTCAAAACATTTTACATGGTTACTTGTATCCTTAGATTATATCCTCATAGGGAATGTAGAAATTTATGTTGCATAGTATCTCGAAGTAACTTCTGTCTGTATAATTATGTCACCGATAGATATAGAGTAGGTTCATTTATTGTATTATTTTCAAAGTATTGTTCTTGACTTCAAATTTAAGCTTAAAATTTTATTTGAAATCTTCAAAATACTATATTAAACTCTTTAAGAAAAAAGTAAAAAAAGAAAAGAAAAAGAAAGAAATAAAGAAAGTTCATTTAGATACTATTTTTTAGGGTCCTTTTCAGAGAGAGAGGGAGTGACACCAGGTGAAGGAGTCACATAACATCCTCTTAACGCAATGTTTTATCATCAGATTTTTATTGGGTCAGAACATAAATGGTAGGGTTTCACCTAAGAAGATAAAGAAATGCCTTCCCAATAAATATTTTTCCACCCTAGAGGTTAATCACTTCTCCTGGAGATGAAATAGAGCTTTGCTTTATCTTTTATGATGGAAGTGAAAGTACCGAAATCCTTAAAATTCAGCACACTATTTTCATTTTTATTCTGCTGAGCTAGAGAAATAAAAACAGGTATGTGGAATAGTCACAGCTGGGTTTTATCTTAGGGTTAACAATATCCAGGACATCAGTCTGGAATTAGACACCTGTTATTCATGAATAATTTTTTTCAGAGCCTTCATGTTTCTTGTTTTTAGTACAGGACTAAGAGTCCGAATGCAGTGTTGTAAAGATCAAACGATATATAAGATGTAAAGGCAATGTGTAAAATAAATTGCTATACAAGAATGCGTATTTTTATTATTTAGATCAATGTTATTAAGGTCCAGATATGTAGCTTCTGGGAAGCAAAGAGTCCTTATGGTTTGGTGGAAAAGTGGCCATTTGATTAAAATCTGATCTTTCCTGCCTTTTCTATCCTATTAGGGATATTTGATTTCATTGAAAGCAGTGATACTCACCTGAAATCCTTCAAAAATTCTCTATTTCCTATGAATCAATTATAAACGTCTCATTTTGCCAAATCAAGACTTTTACAATACTGCCCCAAATTCTTTTTCAGGACCTACATTTCCCTATTTTCATTATTATTTCTGTTAACACGTAATAAAAATTCATTTAGAGTTTGAGAAAGAGTTTCCATAAAGTATAAAGGCTCACATAGAGCTGGGGTTTTTTTGCATTCCCACCAACCACTGGAGATACTTTGAAATATATTGATTGTTAGTAGGACCTTCAAAAAGGCCATGCCTTAGTAGCAGGGCTAAGTTAGCCCAAGAGTAAAGGCCATTCTGGACTCACTATAACAAAACTGAAAAGTAAGCCTCAAAATAATCAAACCAAACTGCAAGTGTCTTAACTGTATGCCATAACACTCTTTAAAGGAACCCAACTAAATACAACAATGAATCAATACAACAATGAATCAATACAACAATGAATCAATGGATCTAGTACTAATGAAAATTTTCCAGGCATGCAAAGAAATATGAAATAAGACCCAAAATAAGGAAAAATAAATACATTACTAGAAACACACTCAGAAATGACAGCTACTATGGAGATAGCCGATAAGGAACTTGAAATGGCTATTATAAATATTCACAAAGATGTAAAGTAAAACACAAATGTGATAAGAAAAAAACTTGGAGGTATTAATATTAAAAAATACCTACTTGGAACTTGTGGAGATGAAAAATACTTCAAAAATGAAAAATACACTGAATGAGATTTACAACAGATTAGACAGTGCAGAAGGAAAAATGGTGAACTTGGAAACATAGCAATAAATTTTATCCGAAATGAATAGCACATAGGAAAAGAAAAGACTGAAACAAGTAAATAGAGCCTCAGTGAGTGTGGGACAATATCAAGTTGTCTAACATACAGAAATTGAAGTTACAGACAGAGAAGAGAAAGATGAAGCCAGATAAAATTTGAAGAAAGAATAGCTAAAGAATTTTTCCAAATTTGATAAAAACTGTAAACCCACAGATCAAAGACCTTTGATAAACTCCAAGCAGAGTAAATATTGAACATGCCCACACACACACACACACACACACACACACACACACACACATGGCAAGCCATAATCAAATTGGTGGACACCAGAGAAAAAGAAGAAAAAAAAAATCTTAGCAATCAGAGAATAAAGACACATTATACTGAGAGTAGCAAGGATAATAATGACAGATCTTTGGAAATGATGCAAGCCAGGATGCAATGGAATGGGGGAAAGTGGTCAACCTAGACTTCTATACCCAGAAATGAAAACAAAAACAGTTTCAGCTAATGGAAGTTGAAAGGATGTGTCACCAGCAGATCCACACCACAAGAAATGTTAAGAGAAATCCTTAAGGTAAAAGAAAAATGACTACTTAGCCTAGATCACTCCTCCCTTTGTACGATTCTGTAATTTCCTCTACTGGATCCACTAATCTATGTCTTATATTAATGGTTCTATATAATTTCTGCCATGAGATATAGGATATATTGCAGACCTAGCCACTTAACTTGAGGTCAGGTTGGTTAATAAAGAAAGGTTATAAATATAATATAATTAAATATAGTAAGTGTTAATAACCTGCATCTGGGTGTTTTTCCCTTCAAAGTCCTACAGATATATGTAACCCTCCAGAGGCCATCCTCAGTGTCAACTTGTTTAACCCTTTCTCATAGACAGGTCACTCTTCTGTCCACATATGCTTCCCTTTTAGATCTCTACTCTGTAGAAACAGTTCTTGGCTATTGATGCCTGCTTCTAGATTCAGAACCCAGCACGTCTGAGTCTCACATCCTCTTTTCTATCTCTCCCCCTGTAACAGCTTCTTTTCTTGGCTTCCCTTCTAACTGAAAGGCACCGATGTTTATCCAGCCACTGCAAAGTCAGCTTGACTCTCTCAATTCCACTCGGTCACTAAGCACTTCCAAACTTGTCTTGAGTCTGTCAACTTCTCTCCTGCCTTGTTGCTATCTACCGTAGTCTAAATCCCCACCATTCCTCACCTGGACCTCAGCAGTGCCTCCTGGTTTTCCACGTTCACACTGAAGCCAGACTGACTATCTAAAGCTCAGTCTGATGATGCCACTCCCCTGATTAATATATGTCTATTATTTTAATATATGTCTATTATTGTAAAGTCCAAGCCTCTTAAACTTCTATGATGTTTAATAATCCAGTTTTGCCTATTGCTGTAGCATCATCTTTCATCATTTGCTGCTTCCAACTTGTATTGCACCCACTAAACAACCAACGGTTCTTGAGTGTTCCATGTTTTCTTTTGCTTTCAGGACTTTGTGGACATTATTGTGTCTTCCTCAAATGTTTTCTCCCTTCTTCCATATCATCTGTCATCACCTCCCTAATGAAGGCCTTCCTGACATCTCAAGCCTGGAGTAGATACTCCTCCCCTGTGCCTAAGCCTTTGGCAGTGCTAATCACATTAAGTTATAATTGCTCATTTATTTCTGCCTCCTCAAATGAGATGGTGAGCAACTTGAGGATGGGGACTGTCCATTGCCAGTGCAGTACCAGATACACGTTGGGGGCTCCAAAGGATTTGTTGACTAAATGGTAGCTATTAATTATTGATTTGATTTCATTATTAATTCTTCTAACCCCACCACACCTATCATAGTGCCTGACACATATAATAATTCAGCACATTTCACTACATTAAATAGACATTTATATTTATTATGCATCTGATATATTTCAAGGCCCTTTTGTAAATGTGATTTAATTTAATCCTATCAACATTGTCACCATGAAGTATGTTTCATTACCCTCAACTAAAAGATTAAAAAACTAAGACTCAGAAACTTTAAATAGCTTCCTCAGGGTCAAATTAATGTCAATAATGGTTTCCCAGTTTAGTTTCTATTTCTAGTTGAATAAAATATATAAGTCCAAGAATAAGAGAGGAATAATACACAACTTCCTTACTCTCTTTGCAATCTTACTTTATCAGATTTATGTAAAGAAAAATAACCTAATGTCTTTGCTACACATTTCCCCAGGAAAAAGGAAGAGAAAAGGCAAGGAGCAAAGGAGCCTAACACTATGGAAACAAAGAACATTTATTTCCAGCGAATATCTGTGAAGTTTATCAAAATGAAATGAATTTTGAGAGAAGGCAAATTACAGTACTTGTATGATCAAATCCTTATCTGCAGGCATTTTATGGGCCTGAGAGTTGACAAGGAAAATTGATATAATATCACAGAATCTATAGTCAGTGCATCAGACTGGAAAAAAGGATGAAATGGATGATGATCATGACTCTGTCTCCTGATTGAAATATAGAATGCTTATGTTTTCACAGTCAAGTTAGATAGATGAGTTTGTATAGATGGATTAAATGGCCTGTTGATCTGGTATTGTTGGAAAGGGGCAGTGAAAGCATCTCCGAATAAGTACTTTTCATAAATACCTAAAACATTGTTTGAAATCCGTTATGAGGGAATCCAGTCAAACATCCCTTTGGGCAGAGGTTTCATGAGAAATCCTGATATAAGAGCTCCAGAACGCCATGCGATGGACAGAAAAGCATTCTGACTTTTGAGGTCTGCCCTCTCCCTCTGCTGATAACTTTTTCTATGACTCTTGCAACATAACCTGCAGGGCTGCTTTTTCCTCTGTAAAAGGAAGAGTGGGAGCCCATGACCTCTATGTTGCATCAGCATTTCCATCACTGTGGATCTAGGGGTGATCGGTCTCAGTAGGCAGACCTATTTCTGGTTCTTCTCCTCCTGGAGAGGTCACTGGGTGAGGAGGAGATGGTAGCAGACTTGTGGAAATTATATAAATCGGGAAAATCCTAATTATCCCCACTTATTTCCTTCCCCCCCCCTTTTGGCATGTCATGGGTGTTTGTTGAGGGTATGTTGCTAGCTAGAGAGCAATCCTTCTGTTCCATGAGCCATGGTTTCGCCATCTTTAAAATGGAATTCATGATATGTACTTCTTAGTCTTCACTGTGGGCTTCTTTTGCGTCTCCTTAAATTATAGGCGAAATTTCAATGGGTGATACGCTTACAACAGTGTTGAACGGAATGCCTGGCACAATATAGGGGAGGTAGGAAGTTACTTTCCCAACCTTACTTTTGCTTTTCCAGAGTGAGCTGCAGACCTAGTAAAACCAACATACCCATCCTTATACCAACCTTGTCCCATACAAATGTGTAGCACCTGACTTTTGATGGTTCCTCATGCCTAGAGATGTACATCAATTATATTTTCCTGAGGCAACCACCTCTCACTAAACATGGCTCCTTCTGCAGGACCAGATTTCTCTTACATGTGTGGAAGTGAAGCAGCGTCTAATTAGAGATAGGTTGCCTTAATGAAAAGTTGTGTCTCATTACGACTCTCATCTTTGAATTCCCTGCCCTGATTTGAAGAAACCCACTTTGCCAAGGCTCCCTTTGGTGCTTCCTGCCACCAAGAAATCGGAAATGGCTAGGGTTAGAGGGCCTGACAATGGTGTCAGTGGCTGTGTCTGATTTCATGCGACAGTTAATTATAACATTCATTCAGGGAAAAAAAAAAAAAAAAAAAAAAAGCTTGTTGTCATAGTGATCGCTGACTTTCCAAGCAGGATGCGTACCCCCAGCTGGAACATCTGCTTACACAGAGCCAAATTTCAATTTGTTGTGTTCACTGTAGGAATAATTGAGAGTGTACTTCAGGGAGAAAAAAATTTGATATGGACAGAGTTTCCTGTGCTTACACCATATCGCATCCTCTCTGTACAACTACAATTTTCCCTCTGATTTCCATTTCCTTTTCCAAGAATGCTATTTTTTAGGGGCTTGTCTCTACTCCAGGGACTAGTGGTGATGCTGGCTCCCGGTATCCAGAAGGTCTTGAAGGCACTGAGGCCACTAAGGGGAATGCTGTCTAGGTAACCAAGCCTGGGGGCCACTAGGGCTGTATCACTTGTACAGTTAAGAAAGACCCAGCTACAGCCCCTGACTCAAATATGTGAATTGAAAAAGTGGGGAAGAGAGGATATTGGGTTTCCTCACCCTTCTGCTTGTCATGACGTCTTCAGTTTGCCAATCTCAAAAGTCCAGCAGATAGGCCATGACATAAGCTCAAGCTCATTGTCTAATCTTTATTATGGAGTACAACAGCTTTTCATATACCCTGTCTTGTGTTCACACTGGAGGAGCTGGGGAAGTCAAGAGAAGGGGGAGATAACGGTTATCGGGCAATATCTATGAACCAAGTACTACCCTAGGCACTTTTATATCCATTTTCCTCACCACGTACAAAAAGGAATCACTCATTTTTCCAACAGTTACATGGCCAGTAAGGGGAAAAGACCAGAATAGCCCCATAAGCTCTGAAAATCATCTCCTTACCATGATCCCCAAGTGCAGAAGTGGCCCTATTTAGTCGTCTCTCCGCCTGCCTCTCCCTTATCTCCACTATCACCTTGAGACTCTTAGAAGCAAATAAATTTCCCGTGTAAGACACAGTACCCAACCAGGGAGAAAATGGAGAGGGGGCAGTTATCAGAACAGAGGACTAATTGTGGGCTGTCAGATGACTCTGCCCACAAAGACTTCTGTTGGTAGGGTATAAGAGAAAAATGCTGGGCTGAAAGGCTGTGAATAGGAGTTTTGGCTTTGGCTTTTATATTTGCTGGCTCTGTGACCTGAAGCAAGCTGTTTCCTCTCTGAGCTACAATTTCTCTCTCTTATAAGTTACAGGGGTGGGACTAGGTCGGTGACTCTCAGCTGCAGAAATGGATAAAATATATCACATATAGGGATCATAAAAGAGAATCTGGAGAAGACAGTACAGTGTTACATTCTCGCTAGACCCCTTCATAAAGGAGACAAAGCAAATGACTAATATAACAAAACTGAAATCTCACAGAAGTCATGTACAACCTGTCCACACAAACTCCAGATATAGGCAGAATATATTAAAAACTGTAGGAGAACATGAAGGGAAAACAAAGAAACTTATAAATGCCTGGAGAGCCAGAGGATCCCCACCTAGCCAATAACCACTTAGTGAGAGCTTGACTGCTCATTTGGTTGAAACAGTTGAAACTAGAAGCATGTTTTGTGGGCTCAGATTTACAAGTGAAAACAAGGAGCTCACAGGAAACTCAAATATACCAGACTCCTCTGGGACCTATAAGCTACTGAAACTAACCAACCAAATACTCCTTCCAGGATAAAGTCCAGAATGGAAGAAGAAGGGTAGAATCCACATTGAGCAGGACAAGGACAGTGGGACAAAGAAGTGAGGAGGCTCAGATAGAACCCAAAGAGGGGGTAAAGTCAGTAGATCTTAGAAAATATGACTTTTCTACCCAAACTTCCCGTTTCCCAAAACAAAAGTAGAAGACACTCTGAAGTTAGGAAGCGAGAAAGACCCTCCCGACCTCTTGCTCTTTCTAAGCGTATGGTACTGTGATTTCCATTTCAGTAGCCATTAGCCATATCTAGCTATTTTAACCAACTAAAATTAAAAAAAAAAATAATAAAATTTAGCTCTCTGTCATGCTGACCATATTCTAGTTTCTTACTAGTCATTTGTGGTTACCATGTTATACAGAGCAGGACATTTCCATCACTGCAAAAGTTATATTGGATAGTGCTGGCCATCTAACATGTAATGTAAGTCAAGAGAATGAATATAGTCAAATCCCACCCAAAGTTATTATAAGATAAAAGAGAATAAGGAGGAAAATAATGTACCTATAGAAAAAGGGATTGGCAAACTTACGGCTTAAAGATAGTAGCCTAAAATAGATAATAAACATTTTGCACCGATCATAAAAATTTTGGTTTTATGTGCCATGTGATCTCTGATACAAGTATTCAAGTCTGCCAGTGTAGAGCAAAATCAGCCACAGACAGTAAATCAACAGAGAGATGTGGCTCTGATTTAAATAAAACTGTTTACCAAAATGGGTGGTGAGCTGAATTTGGCCTACTGGCCATACTTTGCCCACCCCGGCTATAGACAATGAAGTTATGCCAAAAACGTGTCCACAAAGCAAAGGAAAATGGTTATATACTATTTACTTATATATAATATAAATAAAACCAATGAAATAAATAATTAATAAGAGTTTCAAAAAAGAAGAAAGTAAGCCAACAGAAATAAGTACAAGTCAATGACAGAAAATGAAAAACCAATGTAAGTAATAAATAAAGGTAAAATCTGGCTCTGTGGAAAAGAAAAATCAACTAAATGTTTAAACCACTAGCTAAGCCAATATTTCCTAAAAGAGTAAATTATAAATATACAAAATTAGAAATGATTTAAACATCATTTTTAAAAAACAGAAGAAAATTTAAAACTATGAGGCTAATTTGTACATCTATGCAGAAATATTTGAAAACTCTGATGAAATCGTTTTCTAGAAAGTATGAGTTAGGAAATTTTACTCCAGCAGAGATGGAAAGTCTTAAAAGATCAATGACTACAAAAAAAAAAAAAAAAAAAAAAATAGTGCTAATATTTAAAGTACAGAAAAGCACCGGGACTAGGTTGTTTCTATTTCTGTAAATAAACTGTATTCTCCTTAAGGGTATCTTCCCCTCCTTTGTACACCCCTCAAAATTCTACATGGGCACCTAGGTGGCTCAGTAGGTTAAGCGTCCGACTTCGGCTCAGGTCATGATCTCACAGGTCCTGAGTTCGAGCCCCGCCTAGGGATCTGTGCCGACAGCTCAGAGCTTGGCGCCTGCTTCGGATTCTGTGTCTCCCTCTCTCTCTGCCCCTCCCCTGCTCCTACTCTATCTCCCTCTCTCTCTCAAATGTAAACATTCAAAAAAAATTTTTTTTTTCAAATTCTGGAAAGCATTCTTAAATATAATGACCTCCATGCATCAACATTCTGAAATGTATATACTTGTACACTTATTAGGTACATTCGGTGAAATTGATACTGGGGGGGGGGGCACACAGAAATGGTGGTGGGGTGGGGGCTGTCACGTGGTAGCAGAAGGCTGTATCAGCAAGGCAGTAGAAGCCTTCAACCAGCAAAAGCAGCATAAGACGGCAACGATCTACCGGACAGATCTGTGTTTGAATCGTGATTCCTTCAGTTTATGGCTTTATGACTTTGGGCAAGTTATTTAATTTCTCCAAACATTATTTTCCTCATAGCTAAAATGCAAATAGTAAAACTCACCTTCCGTATGCAGTGGGTATGAGGACGAAATGAGATAAAGTTTATAAAATGCTTGGCTCGCAGTATCATGGAGGAACCACTCAGTGAATGGTAGCTATTGTCATCTCGACAGGGGTGAGGGTGTCCTTGATATTTTTGCCAGGTCTGCAAACTGGGAAAGCAAATTGAAATGTGCATTTTTTTTTGTTTTTTTTTTTTATTTTTTTTAATGTTTTATTTATTTTTGACAGAGAGAGAGAGAGAGCATGAGGGGGGGAGAGGCAGAGAGAGAGGGAGACACAGAATCCGAAACAGGCTCCAGGCTCTGAGATGTCAGCACAGAGCCCGACGCCGGGCTCGAACTCACGGACCGCGAGATCATGACCTGAGCCGAAGTCGGACGCTCAGCCGACTGAGCCACCCAGGCGCCCCTGAAATGTGCATTTGATCTCAAAATTCAATCCCTTTGAGTCAGAGGAACCATTGTGATGTGAATCCTTCTGTTCCTGCCCCCAATCTTCCCAATTCAAGATATCTGCCTCAAAGAACATTGGGTAAAACTGGTGTGTTGGAAACGTGTATACTGTTTTGCCCAATTCTCAAATCCCATTTAAACAACAGTAAAGGGATGGATTTGTTTTTTTAATTTTTTAATGTTTGTTTGTAATTTTTGACAGACAACGTGAGCGGGGGAGGGGCAGAGAGAGAGGGAGACACAGAATCTGAAACAGGCCCCAGGCTCTGAGCTGTCATCACAGAGTCCAACATGGGGCTCGAACACACAGATGGTGAGATCATGACCTGAGCCGAAGTCAGACGCTTAACTAAGACACACCCAGGCACCCCAAGAGATAGATTTTAAAAGGCAAACATCTGGGGTGCCTGGGTGGCTCAGCTGGTTAAGTGTCTGACTTTGGCTCAGGCCATGATCTCACAGTCTGGGAGTTCAAGCCCCTCTTCAGGCTCTATGCTGACAGCTCAGAGCCTGGAGCCTGCTTCAGATTCTGTGTGTCTCTCTCTCTTTGCCCCTCCCCCCCTCAAAAACAAATAAACATTTAAAAAAAAAAAAGGCAAACATTCACAAAGTTGTGAAAACAGACAAAGTTGCCAGGAACAAAATTCTAGAAAGTGAAATGCAAATGAACGTGTGCCAACTAATTTAGTAGCCCAGGAGAAGCTAAACCGTAAACCAACGCCGGTAAAAGTTGAAAAATAACCTGTTTATATGTAGAACCTCTCAAGAACTTATGAATTCACATAACGTACCTCAGGACTTGGGAGTGAACAGGCTTGCGTAAAAGTCTGTTTATGACTCACTTAGATATCTAGATCCCCTCCCCCACACTTTATAGCCAGGCAGATACCCACCCCCCCTTTGGTAGAAGCCTGGAAATGTATTCTCTGCCCAGATATACCCTGGACTAGGGGACACTAGGCACCATTGAGAGTAGGGTACCTTTCTGAAAACGGATAAGAATACATATGTACCCTAAATGGTGACATATCCAGCCAGCTCTGCCCACAGAGCACCAAGAAAACACGGTATTCTTCAGTGTACGACTGGATTCTTCCCTTGAAATATGATTAGCCTAAGAGGAAAAATTTACAGATACTGATATAAAATGGCTCAAACTTACCATTAGAGCCCATGAGCAAAAAGTCACACCCATGAGTCCAGAGCTTCCAATAAACTTTTCTTGTGACCTAGACTAGTTTGATCGTATGGTGCCCAGAGGATGACCATCTATCTCTAACTTAAAATACAGAGAATAAAACACACACAACAGGAACCTTAGAGAAGACAGATACCATTCAGGGAGAAGATACCCTGAAGGGGGAAAAAATGTAATTACACACACACACACACACACACACACACACACACACACAGACTTCAGAGCATCAAGAGGTGGTATTGCATCCATGAGAAAAGAGAGGACACTGTTAAAAAAAAAAAAAAAGCATCCTAAGAGACAAATAAAGGAGCACTTGGAAATTGAAAATACGACAGCAGATATTTAAAATTCAATAGAAGAGAAAGAAGCCAGGATGAAAATGTATACTATAAAACAGAACAAAATGACAAGTAGGAAAATAGAAAGAAAAGGAGAGAAAATAAAAGGATCAGTCCTTGAGGTCCAATGTCTAAATAATAGGGTTTCCAAAGGAAGAGAAGAGAGGGAATGGAAGGAAAAAACACCAACCAAGAAAGTCAGGACAAATTTCCAGAACCGAATGACATCAGTTCCCAGATTGCAAGGACTTGCAAAATACCCAGTACAATGGATAAAAATACTATAATAGAGGAAGAGGGAGGGACACAGAGAGAAAGAGGAAGAGAGAGGGAGAGAGAGGAAGGAAGAAAAAGAGGAGAAGGGGATGGGAGGATAGGGGAGGGGAGAATAATTGCAATAATATAGAAAGTGTCATGAATTTGAATAGTTTCTGTCAACAGCCATGCCAGAAGCTAGAAGATCATGGAAGGGAGGCTTCAAGAGTCTGAATGGAGTGATTCCTAAGTTAGAATATCTCACCCATCCAAACCATCTGTCAGGTATGAGAGTAAAATAAAGACATCTTCAGAAATGCAAGTTCTCAAAATTCTACCTTTCCAAACTCTTTTTTTTTTTTTAATGTTTATTTATTTTTGAGAGAGAGAGAGACAGGACAGAGCATGGGTGGGGGAGGGGCAGAGAGAGAGGGAGACACAGAATCCGAAGCAGGCTCCAGGCTCTGAGCTGTCAGCACAGAGCCTGATGAGTGGCTCGAACTCACGAACCGTGAGATCATGACCTGAGCCAAAGTCGGCTGCTTAACCGACCGAACCACCATGGCGCCCCTACCTTTCCATACTCTTTTTCAGAGAGCTGTGCTTTACCAAAAAATGCACTTCCCTTAAACAAGGAAGAAAACAAACAAAACAGAGGATATGGCTATAGAAACAGAAGAGCCAACATGCAAAAGGCAGGAAAGGAGTCTTAATGATGACCGAAAAGTCAGATTCTAAGTTGCTACTGTGCCTTCGGCCCAAAGGTCAAAAAATCAGCAGGTTGGAGCACAAGGCCTAAGAAGGAATTCTTCAAAAAGATAGAATGGATGGGAAAACTGATGTTTCTGAGCATTTTGAGATGAGATGGGATGACTGTGCAGAGGTTGGGATGAATTGGTGTTACCTACGTAGAAGAATAAACAAATTTAAAAAAAATACAAGTTATTATTAGTTCTAAAGAAAACAAAAAGCGATTTGGAAAGGGAAAGTGATCGGTGAATGCTGCAGGATTCAGCTACAAACAGTGCCCATGTAGTTGTGATAATACACCCAGAACACTAGCCTGGCCCAAATCAGATGGGACTGTCATGAGAAGATTAGGGTAGGCTGGAAGGATGTGAATATGTAATCACGGAAGGGGGTGGGTGTAGAAAAATCAAGAAGCAGCAATATCTGGAACAAAACAAAACAAAACAAACCTAGCTGAGATAGTTGACAGTGGTCTCCTCTGGGGAGGGGTCTCTAGGGGGCAAGTAACAAGGGAACTACTCCTTTCTGAAACAAATCTTGTGGAATCATAGGCTCTATAAGTAAACATGCAACTTTGATGAAAACGAGTACACAAACATACTAAAAAGCAGAAGGTAACCTTCTCAAATAGTCCATGAGCTCTCCGCCTGTGCACTTCTCAGATTCTGCAAGGTTTCTGGGCACACTGAGATACAGTGTATGTATTTTCCTCACCCACCATGGTGACAACGTGAGACAGGATGTGTTTGGGACTGAGGTTGCCCCCCCTCACCCTGTATTAGCGACCAATATTCAAGAATTAATCACAGGTTGTACAAATGCAAACCCCACACGACTTTTCTGAGTAACTTTTCCTTATTGTTTAGGCTGGGATTCCTAGGTAGCTGCATCTAAGGGGAATGGGTGGGAACAGAAGATTAGCAGCAGACAGGGAGTAATCCGGAGAAGCACGCAGACATCTGACCAGATGGCAGTTAGCAAGGCTGGGACAGCCAGTGGTCAGCAAAACGTACCTAACAGCAATAATAACTATTCTCATGAGTGTAGAACTTCCAGTTTGTGAAAAACGCACATCCTTTTAAAAAAAAAAAATGCCTGCCATAATTTAGGACAACGGCATTGTTTCTACTTAACAGGACAGCTAAAGTGTAGGCAGACACTCGAGGGCCACAGCCCCCTCTGGGTTCCTAGCCAACAGCCAACATCAACTGCAAGCCTTGTGAGTGAATCACCTTGGATGTCCAGCCCATTCAAGCCAGGTACTTCCAGACCCAGCTGCTGTCACCCCATGGAAGTCCCCCAAGTGAGAATCACTCAGCAAAGCCTGGTCAAAGGACCATGAAATGTAATCGTACATTTTTGTTGTAAACCGCTAAGATTTGGGCTGGCTCGTGCAGCAATGAATAAGCTGGAAAATCTACTCCAGCCCCTTCATTTTCCCAATAGAAAAATAAAATCCTAGAACAGGGGGTGGCTTGGCCAAGGTCTCAGAGCAGAGAAGACTCAGGCCTTCAGACCTTCAGGCCATGGTTCCACACCAAGGCCACTGAATCTATATTAAATGCTGCCAACGTCTTCCTCTCCTTCGTCCTCATAACTTTTTATGTCGATATTTTCAACTTACGGAAAAGTTTCAAGAATCGTACAAGAAACTCCCATATACTGTTCACCCCCCATTGCACCAACTATTTGCGTCTTACCTCATTGGTCGAGGTTCTTTTATTTTTTTTTTCAAGTTTTATTTATTTTTGAGAGAGACAGAGAGAGAGAGAGAGTGAGCACGAGCAGGGGAGGGGCAGAGAGAGAGGGAGACACAGAATCTGAAGCAGGCTCCAGGTTCTGAGTTGTCAGCACAGAGCCGGATGCAGGGCCCGAACTCACAGACGGTGAGAGCATGACCTGAGCTGAAGTCGGACGCCCAACCAACTGAGCCACCCAGACGCCCCTGCCAGTGTTGGTTTAAAAAGGACATTTCCCCCCAGAGAGGCTGCCCACACACCTGATTCCTGCTGAGTGGTTAGTCACTGCTCAGATGAGAGGGGTGGAGGGAGAAATGCTTGGGAGCAAAGAGGAATGTGAATTAAGGAGAAGAGGTGGCAAAAGGGAGAGCAGAATCCCACAGGACCAGTTTGTCCTCCATCAAGAATTCCCCAGAAGCAGTTCCCTAAACAGGACTGACACCCGTTCCTATTGAATTTGAAGTCTGAAGGCCCAAGTCAGAATCTTGCCACTAGCTACGTGACCTGGAGCAAGTTTCCTTCTGCCTCTGAGCTCTGGTTTTACCTTCCTGTATAAACGAGATTCAATAAGCCGACGACGTGTGTGAAAGGGCTTTGCGAATGAGGTGGAGGAAAGGAATTTAAACCACTTTTGTGTCTGATAGAATCCTTTGGTGAGCTTTCTAAAAATCCTAATGCTACGGCCCCATCTGCAGAAATCCCTATTTTTTAAATTTTTTTTTAATTTATTTTTGAGAGAGAGAGAGAGAGAGTGCAAGTAGGGGGAGGAGCAGAGAGAGAGGAAGACACAGAAACCAAAGCAGGCTCCAGGCTCTGAGCTGTCAGCACAGGGCCTGATGCGGGGCTCGAACCCACAAACTGTGAAATCATGATCTGAGCTGAAGTCAGACGCTTAACCGACTGAGCCATCCAGATGCCCCCCCCACTTTTTTTTTTAATTTTTTTAATGTTTATTTATTTTTGAGGGAGAGAGAGACAGAGCACGAGCAGGGGAGGGGCAGAGAGAGAGGGAGGCACAGAATCGGAAGCAGGCTCCAGGCTGTGAACTGTCAGCAAGGAGCCTGATGTGGGGCTCGAACTCATGGACTTTGAGATCAAGACCTGAGCTGAAGTCAGCGGCTTCACTGACTGGGCCACCCAGGCGCCCCCAGAAATTCCTATTTTTTAAATGGTCTGGGATCCAGGCACTATAGTTTTTAAAATATCTTGTCTAATTTTTAATAAGCTGCCAAGGTCGAGAATCACTGTGATAGACAACAATGCCACCATGGCTCAGGGGCTGCTTGAACTCCTGGAACCCTCTAGACCAGATGTCCTCTGTCTTGGCTCCTTTCCCACATCTGCTACATCTCTCGGCACCAAAATAAAACCTCAGTGTTAGGAGTATCCTCCATTTTAAGCCTGGGGTGCTTCGCCTTTATTTAAATCATCTCATTTCTGCATTGTCCTTTTCTGCATTCCATATGATCCGTACTGGTAAGACTGTTTGCTGAATGAGCTTCGTAGATACCCAATCCCTTGGTTACTAGCCAGAGGTTTTGTTTCCACCGCAGTGTTCTGCAGCTGCCTTCTTCGCTTCTAGTTTTTTAAACCCCTAATTGCTGGCAGGCAGTTCTATGTAATTTGGGATTAGCAGGAATCAGGACTCATATGCAAATACCTTTGAAAAGAAGTGTGGGAGGGATTTTATATTCCTTGGTGGTCTTAGCAAGGCAAAAGAAGAGTTTCCCAGATAGAGTATAACTTAGTTAATTACAAAAATATCCTTTATGGTGCATTTAGTCCCCCCCCCCGCCCCCCCCTTTTCTTTTTTTTGCTACAGATATTCCAGAAATGAGCTACTTCCTTTATTTTGAAGCTTAAATTCTTCCATCCCTCCTTCCCTCTCTTTTACTTCCCCCTCTTCCTCTCCTTTTTCTTCCTTCTTCCCTTCCTCTTTCCCTCCTCTCTCTGTTAAAGAAAAAAAAATTACTCCTGACACTTGTTAAAGACAATAAGGCAGACTTTATTCAAGGGGTGGGGGGTGGGGTGTGTGTGTGGACTATCACAAGAGTTGTGGGGACCACTGCAATGGGGCTCCACTCTGAATACAAGGAAAAGTGGGAATTTACAGCCAAGAAGCAAGCTGGGGGTGAGTGATGGAAAATTACTAAGAGAAAACATCGAGGGTAGGAGGAACTCTGCTGTCGGGCCAGGGGATCACCCAGGGAGGGTAAAGGAGGAAGAGGCTGATTAGATATGAAGGACAGTCAGCTACGGAGGGTGGGAGATTCTGGCTAAATCAACTTAGCAGTATTCTTGCTAAAATTGAGCCTTGTAAAGATGATCACAGAAACCTCAAGTCGGGGTCTAGCTGAGAGGAGAATGCAGGGGAGCCTGAGCAGAGTTTGGTCAAGGAGAGAATGCTAGTCACCTCCTCTCCCCCTCCCCTAATTCCCTAGTAAAGAGAGACAACAAAACACGATTTCAAATATGGTGTAATAGAGTTATACAAACTTCTGTGGAAGCATTCCCCTTTATTTGGGATAGGTATAGGAGAGGATATTTTAGCTGAATTTGGAAGGATGGGCTTGAGATTTCTTCACACAGAGACTGGGGGAAGATATCCTGGGCAAAGGAACAGCAGAAAGCCCAGGGCAGGAACCAACAGGGTATGTTAGGAGAATTGCCTTGGAAGTTCAGAGAAGAGGAGTGTTTTCTTGGGAAAGAGAGAGGATGAATGAGGGATTGTTGTCTAGAACTGGCTGGTCCAAGAAATTCTAAAGGGAAACACCTTTGGTCTGAGGTCTGGTTGGTGTCCCATTTCTCAGATGCCCAAATTCTATTTTCTTAGCATCTATAGAGGCAATCAAATTTGAACTTGTGTGACCCCACCTCTTACTGCACACTCCTATGTCCACTGTATTCTGGGCACACAGTCCTCCTTTCTGTTCCTGACTATAACTTCATTCCTGCCTCAGGGCCTTTGCTCTTGCCTGAAATCCCCAGATCTACATCTGGTTGCCTTCTTTTTATATTCAGGTCTCAATTCAAATAGCACCCCTTGTCTTCATACTCTCAGGAGGGGGAAAAAAGGAAGAGTGAGCACTTTTGTGCCATGTGGGTAGGAGAGTGACATAGGGTTAGAGGAGTCAGAGGCTCAAGAGGGGAGGGGAGACTACAAGCCTGAGTGCTTCATTAGTTGGTTTTTCTGACAAACCTGAAGGGCGTTAGGAGTGTCTTTTTTTTGGTATATTTCAAAGGTAAGTAAATTCTACTAATGAAAGCAACTTCCAAACCCCATTTTCTTTGGTTAAAAAGAAAATTAATTAAAAAAAAATCTGTTAAAAAAGAAAAAAAAAGCAAATGATCTGAGGAATGGTTTTATTTTATCTTACTTCCAAGGAAGGAAAGAAGACTTTGCATCAGCTAAAGACAGAATCATCCGTTTCTGGGCCTTGAGTGTTCATGAGTGAATCCTGTAGCTAAAGGCAGATTTCCATTCCGGCCTCCAAGACTACCCTAATTACCTGGCGGAAATCACGGAAGGTGATGCCAAGTGGCATTTGAGCCTGTCATTTTCTTTTACTGTTTGGGGGATTCAGATATTTTTCAGTCTAATGTGGCAAAATATTCAATCAGCTTAAATTATGCATGCACTCCAGATCAAGCCAGCTAGATGTCGGGAGCAATTCAATATATATATATTTTTTTTAATTTAGGAGATGAAAAGTCAGCAGGATAAAAGTTTAGAGAAGCTATATACAAATTAACTTTGTAATATGTGGAAAACAAGCCTAGAAGTGACAAAACTTTCTCTAGGATCACCAGACAATTTGCATTAGTAACCTTCTGGCAATACTGAACAGTTTTAATTTCCAATGCCCATCTTGAGTTTCTGAGTCTTCTTCATTTTTCAAAATAGAGGTCAGACAACATGTTACATTTGCCCCTTTCTTTGCGATTGTGACCACATTGCACCTTCTCTGTATCACCGCACTCATTTTTCAGGAGAGAAAACTTTGTCCGGGTCAAGTTGACCATGTAGAGGCGGGTTCTGCATTTCTGGTTACCTTAAGTGGTATAAGCGATGACTTTTGGGAATTTGGGAAACATTAATGAAACATCAACTGTGTGGCAGGAACTGAGCCAGGGTCATCATGAATGGCACACTGGTGCCGCAGGCAAGCCATTCCTAAACTCCTGGCATGTAGCTCAGCAACTGATGACAGGTGGAATAGGGTAAGGGTCATGGAGGCAAAGCAAAGTCAGAGCTCATGGTGTGGTCATGGGGAAAGGAGATTCCCTCTGAATCAAGGATCCAAGGAGAAGTAGAGATTGTTAAGGATGTGTTAGATTTCCATATATGTGTGTGTGCAGAGCTTGTTCTAGACGGAGGAAACAGCTCGAACAAAGACACGGAGTTGTCGCAAATCAAGTGTGCTATGGCAACAGTGAGACGCCAGCACTGTTGGAGACCAGAAAGCTTATGGGGCAGGGAGAAGAGGCATTGAATGAGTGGAACACCATAAACTTCAAAAAGACGATGAAGAACTTTGGATGACACACTGAGGGATTTGGTCAATATTTAGCGGGCAAGAGAGAGCCACGTAAGGCTTCTGAGCGAAGGCATGACAGACAGAACCGCTCTGGAAGATGATTTGAACGGCAGTGTCACAAGGGCAGAGGCAGCCGGAATGGCATAGAGGAGTGACATGCTTTATTGCCGACCCATTTTCATTTGGCCGGCCCCATAAGTGGGGGACACTGGGAACACAGAGATGCGTGATCAAGTTGTCTCATTTCAAGAAGTTCACAGGGGACTAATGCCGTATCCAACCGGACTTGCTTCCAAAGACTCCTGCTCATATAACCGAGGACTTTCTGGCTGTGTCTCTATAGCAAATAACTAATCCTCAGACAAGAAGGGAAAAGTTCTGGCAGTCAGCCAGAAATGAAATTTGTCAAAGCCAGATAGTTTGGTATTTCAAAAAGTGCAAATAGGAGACGATTGTTTTCAATTTACGTATTTGCTGAAAGCAAACACATGCCAAAACCGAGTCTTTAAAATGTGACATCACCTTTATCTCTACTAATTTGGATTCAGGAAATCTGGGTACCAACCTTGAGATTCACCTGTATCTGGACTTTATGTTCCTCATTTGTAAATTAGTGATAACACTGAGTCTTTCTGCTTCAAATGAGATAATGAATATTAAAGTATTGTGTCAACCATGGATATTAAAGAATTATTGTAAATGGTCAAATTTGGGGTAAAATCAAAATTCCACTGTAAGATGCCTACAGCAGGTGATGAATTGAGTTCCCCCACATCCTTCTCACACTGTTCAAAAGCTCAGAACTTGATTCTTGTAATCACCCTTGTAATCACCTCTTATAATTCCAATATAAGAATTCCACCACAATTCCAACAGATTGTATCTCCCCAGACTGTAAATTCCACACTGGTTAAGGAACAATGCGGGCCATCAACACATCAAGTGACACCTGCAACATATGCGGGTACAGAGTAGGCACTCAGTAGAGACTGGCTGAATGAACCAAAATAATTAATGGTTATGAGTGCTTTTCCCTTCATATTGGATGCAGTCCTTTTATTTCTGGCCTTTAATCATTGACCATCCTACACTTACATGATCGTTTTTTGTTTTTCATTAAAATATTGTAAATATCGGGGCGCCTGGGTGGCTCAGTTGGTTGAGCTTTTCACTTCAGCCTAGGTCATGATCTCACCATTCCCAAGTTCGAGCCCCACGTCGGCCTCTGTGCTGACAGCTCAGAGCTTGGATCCTGTTTCAGATTCTGTGTCTCCCACTCTCTCTCTGCCCCTCCCCTGCTCATGCTCTGTCTCTCTCTCTCTCGCTCTCAAAAAATAAATAAATATTAAAAAATTGTAAATACTATGCACTGGATATGATGTTAAGTACAGAAGACAAAATGATGGGAAAAAAATGACTTGGTTCTTGCTTTTCTGGAGTTTATAATTTAATACATTTTTATCATCATCAGCTTCACAGATCCTATCTTTACCAAATGAATTCTATGCACTGTTATTTATAATAACATTATTTAAAATTAAATGAAATGTATTGGGACCATTTGAAACCTCTTGGGGTATCTCAAGCCCAAATGAAAAAGAACTCTGTCATAAATATTGACAACAGTATTTTTTTAATTTATAGTACAACAATAACCAACATTTACGCCACTGATCTTTAAAACATAATTCATCGAAGAAGTTTTTTTTTAAAACAAATGTAAATTACTGATAGAGTATTGAATGGCTGGACTAACATGGAAAGCTGAATTTTTGAAATTCAGCTTGTTTTTAAAATTAAATTAGGTTACAGGGGCGCCTGAGTGGCTCAGTCGGTTGAGCGGCCGACTTCGGCTCAGGTCATGATCTCGCGGTCCGTGAGTTCGAGCCCCGCATCGGGCTCTGTGCTGACAGCTCAGAGCCTGGAGCCTGTTTCAGATTCTGTGTCTCCCTCTCTCTGACCCTCCCCTGTTCATGCTCTGTCTCTCCCTGTCTCAAAAATAAATAAAACGTTAAGAAAAAAAAATTTTTTTTAATTAAATTAGGTTAATCAACCAATGAGTGAGCATGCACATATTTACATGCACACGTATGTGCTATGTGACCAGAGAACCAATTTACAAACTGGTCACACGTCAACAAAATATTTTATACATTAAAGAAAAAATAAGATAGAGAGTTCCAGAAAATGACAAGGTACAAATTTATTAAAATCATCAATCAGCAAAGTCTAAAAGAAAATTTTGAGATAAAATTATCATTGAAAGTATTCCTGCTTCCAGTGGTCTATTTTCATCTTTTTTCAAAAATTTGTTTCTAACTTATTGGTACTGTGATCAGAGAATATAGTCTCAAACTCCTTACATTTTACTGAGACTTCTCTGATCTAAAATGAAGCTATATTTCGGCAAAGATTCCATGTGGACTCAAAAATAATGTGCATTCTCTCATTGCTGGATGCTGTATATGTTTTCAGGTGATTACAAGTTTAGAATTATCTTCATAGAGAATTGAAGTTTTTATTAATATTTAATAAACCTTTTCATTGCTAGTAATATTTTTAACATAAAGTCTACCATGTTTGACTTTTCCTTAGAATTTCTTTTTCCATCTGTTTATTTAAACATCTTAATGCCTTTACGGTTGCATTCTTTCTTTTGTATATACCATATAGCTAAGTTTGTTTTAAATCCCATCTAAAAACCCCCGTCTTCCAACTGGAGTTCAGCTCACCCACATTGATTGAGATAAATGACCTGTTTGAATTCATTTCTTTCATCTTATGTCATGCTTTCCGCTTTTCTGCTTTTTTGTAAAAGGGATTTATTTGCTTATTTTTAGAGAGGAAAAGAGAGGGAGGGAGAGAGAGAATCCCCAACAGGCTCTGTACCGTCAGTGCAGAGCCCAACGCAGGCTCAATCTCACAAACGGTGAGATCACGACCTGAGCCTCGATCAAGAGTCCAGCTCTTAACCGACTTAGCCACCCAGGTGCCCCCATACACTTTTCCATTTTTTAAATGTTTCTTTTTTATTCTATCTTTTTTTTCCCCATCCTTTAGATTGACTCTGCCCCCTAATCCTACCCTCCACCAGTTGAGAAGTTTTACATCCCACTTTTCTGGCTACCCTTAAAATGTTAACATACCCATTTTTAACTCAAAGTACAAAGTTTTTTTCTTCCTCCTGAACAAGAGAAGGAAATTCAAATGACTTGAGGCAATCGGTCTCCTCATCCCACATGCCATTGTTGTCCAGGATATGAACTATATTGTTAATTTCTTTTACAGTCATTATCTGTTTGCTTTTACCCACAAGTCCACACTGTTCTATATTTGGTATTCCTTTCACTTCTCAGATCTTTCTTCTGGAATCCTTTCCTTTTTCTGAAGAATATCAACCTGACATTGGTTTTTTGTTTGTTTTGTTTTGTTTGTTTGTTTTTTAGTGAGAGTTTTTGTTGGTCTGAAAATGTTTCTATTTCTTTGTTGTTCTTGATAGATGATATCACAGCCTCTACAATGCGACTGTGACAATTTTTTTGTTTAGCACTTTACGAAGCACTAGCTTCGAGTGTTGCAGTTGAGAAGTAAATTACCGGTTTTGCAGAAAATCTCTTTTCTCGACTACTTCTAGGCTTTCTTTTTGTGTTCAGACTTCTACAGTGTCTCCACAATGTGTCTCAACGTAAATTCCTTTTCATTTGTTCTGCTTGGGGTTCACCACTCATTCCAAATCTGAGCATTGGTATCTTCCATTAATCCTAGAAAATCTTAGCCATTACCTCCTCAAATATTTTCTCTCTTTCATTCTATCCTTCTGAAATTCTGATTAGTACCTTGGAGATTTATACTCTATTACCTGTGTATCTAAAATTTTAATGTGTCCATTTTGTCTCTTTATTCTTTTTTCTATATAATTTCTTTAGATTTATCTTAGAGATCAACAACTCTTTTGCTGTGTCTAATATACTATTTAAGCCATCCATTAACCTTCTAATGCTGATTTATATATTTTTGATATATAAAAATTCTAAAGGTGGGTCCTCCTTGAAATCTGCCTGGTCAAATTTTACAATCTTCATTTGTCTTATTCCAATGTCCCCTTTTACTACTTCAGGCACAATAACCATATGTATTTTATATTCCACTTCTGGAATTCCAATATCAGCCATAATCATGGGTTGGAAATCCTTGGAGGCCTGAGTTTTAAGTGTATTTCTCCAGAGAAGACTTGTATTTGCTCCTTCCAGTCATCAAGAGGCATTGCACCCCAGCACTACTTTGAAGTTAATTTTTAGTTTGGGTTTTGGTACCATACAAGTAGGGTAAATTCTGGCTTCAAATTCTCAAACTCTATCCAGGTTTAGGAATTCTCAAATGAAACTTTTCTTTCTTTCTTTCTTTCTTTCTTTCTTTCTTTCTTTCTTTCTTTCTTTCCTCTCTCTTTCTCTCTCTCTGCTCTCTTTCCCTCCCTCCCTCTCTTCCTTCCTTTTCTTCTCTCCTCTCCCCTCCCCTCCCCTTGTCTCATCTTTTCTTTTCTTTTCCTTTCTTTTCTTTTCCTTTCCTTTCCTTTTATTTTATTTTCTTCCTACTCCACCCACAATCGGAGTAAAATCTAATATTGGTCATTTTCTTCCTCCGTGAGTTGTGGCATTTTCTCCTTAGGGAAATCCAGCTCTATGTGGTAGTCTGTAACTCATCCCCACTCTGCCCAAGTGCAGACTTTGTCTCCAGTTAGAAGCTAGACAATAGGCCACCCCTAATCAGAGCTCATGCAAGGGCAAACTATCCCTAGGGATCCATGCTTTTCTTTTTGTCTGGCTTCCTCACTTTCCCCTCAGCTCATCCGTGCATTGACAAAACATGTGATTCTCATATTTTAGGTGTGTTGTATAATGAAAGGTTTACCTAAGCATCTCTTTTACCATCTTTCTGCTCCACTTTTTCCTTAAAACCTTCTTCTCCTTCTGTTCCTCTCTCTGCAAACAAAGCCACCATAAAGGAAGAACAAAATGTTAAATAAATTGTGTTTATTATAACACTATTAATTTGTCATTTTTGGGGGCAGCAATTATGTACTTTATGGATGTTTTTTAGTTAACGTTCCATCCTAAGCTAACACTATTTTTTGAATGTCCACCAACATGTGTTTACCTTGCAAACTGTTTCCTTTGCTTAACCTCAGGGAGTTCATAGTGTGATGCCGTGTACCTAAAAGGCATTTGCTGTTGTCAGGAAGGGGAAAATTTCTCCTTATCCCTCTTGGTTCTTTTGGCTGGTCCGGGAGGTAAATTGACATAAGACAATTAACAAGGGAGAAAACACACACACACACACACACACACACACACACACACACACACACACAAATTTAATTACATATGTATGGAGGTGTCACAGATATAGGACCTCAGAATTGACCAAAACAGGATGTTTATGTACCTTTTAGACAAAGAAACAATAAATTTATGGAGAACTAACCGGACAAAGAAACTTAGGCTTGGGTGCTAATTAGTGAAGAGGTTAATCAGAGTTTGTTTACGTAGCTTTCTTGGCCATAAATTCTCTATCTCTGGCAATAAGGATGTCTCTCTACATCCTAGTACAGGGACAATAACTTTCACAGGGGACATTTATTTCCTGCTTCCAGGGAGACAGGGAGGAGAGTCAGAGCATCCTTCTTGAACCTGCTGTTTCTTAAGTAACTTTAATTCAAAATAATTAATATGCCACTTTGGCATATTTTGGAGTGGTCTCCCCTGAGCCCCATCACTGTTAAAGACAAACGACAGCATTCGATGGTCAATATGAAGCCTGGAGATATACACAGCCGTTCTTAAACCCAGTTCTAAATTCTATGTCCCTACTACTTCAAGATGTGTTTGCTACCATCATTTTTCTATTTGCTAGACAATCCTAAATGTCGATTAGGTGCTGGAGAATAAGATGGGGGCCTAGAGAGGGAACCAACAAGCATGAAGGGAAAAGCTACTCTTCATGGGAATCTTGCTTTGTGTTGGGAGGACCAGAAATGAATAGTAAGTAGTCTCGGCTCTTAAGTAATTTACACACATAAGAGCTAGAAAACATGGTTTTTCTTGGAATGCAGGGACTCGGGTTGCCCTAGAGGCAACTAGTTAACTGTCCCAACTAGTTTCCTTAGGGTGCCTATGCACTAGTTGAGAGAAAACTACCTGTGAAAACATAAAGGGTTCTATTGCTGGGGGTCCAAGTGGGACGCAGAAAGGAGAAAGTGTACCCCTCTTTGTAGAAGAGAGCTTTGGGTATGGAAAGTAAGTGGGGAAGGTAAAAAGGTAAGCAGGTGGTGGTGGTGAAGGGAGCCGTTTCCTAAGCATCTTTTGTCACCTGACCCGTGGCAACATCATGGGAAACCTGAGAAGCCTGAGGATGTGATGGACACAGAACCACAACGGGTGACCAGTAGGGGTGCAGCTCTCCAGCATCCTGGCCTACAGAAGACCAGTTGCAGAGGTGGGGGCAGCAAGGAGGATGGGGCCCCCCAGACCAATGATGGTGGAGAGCATGTAGAAGGCAGCATCCAGAGCTGAAATATCCAGAAAAGTAGCAGACACGCCACTAGAAGCTAATGTGTGAGAGTTGACCCCCTTCAGTTGCTCGAAAGTCATGAGATCAGAGAAGGTCTGAGACCTGCCATAGGACAAGTAGGAATCCAAAGCCAACCCTGAAGGGAAGGACCATTATCCAGATTTCCTGTCACCAGAGAAGTCACCATTCATACCTTCCATCTATTGTCTTCAATGTAATTCTTCTGCTTAAAAAGCTACGGGCTGTTGTAAGGGCAAATACACGTTCAAAGCAAGAGTCTATGTTTTCCATGTTGAAAAAAAAATGAAAAGATTTCCCTCCCTTCCTTTTGCTTAGAGCATTTACCTTAGAAACTTTGTAGTTCTAAGTCCTTGTTCATCGTTTTGACATGCACTCCTTTAAAAACTAGATAGACCTCGGGGCGGCTGGGTGGCTCAGTCGGTCAAGCGTCTGACGTCGGCTCAGGTCATGACCTCGTGGTTCATGAGTTCGAGCCCCACGTCAGGCTCTGTGCTGATGCCTCGGAGCCTGGAGCCTGCTTCAGATTCTGTGTCTCCCTCTCTCTCTGCTCCTCCCCTGCTCATGCTCTGTCTCTGTCTCTAAAAAATAAATAAATGTTAAAAAAATAGTTTAAAAATAAATAAAATGTTGAAGACTAGATAGACTTGTTGTCAGTTTTATGACACTCTGGAGTGTCTGGGTCAAGGGCCTGGGAACCATCTTTGTGAAATGCAATCATCAGCAGAGGTAGCTCCCCGTTTCCCAGTTCCCACAGGAGGGTAAGAGGCTGATTTCAGTGGGTACCTTGCTCCAATTTGAAAAGCTACCGTTTGTCGTAAAGATACGAAAAGTTTGTGTCTCTTCCAAGTAAAGCCAATTCGCTGACATGGGTGGTTTCCCCAATTCCCAGGGTAAAGTTAGACAAAAGGTGCTGTCGAGTCCTCTAACTTAAGCACCAGTCATCGGTGACCTTGAGAACATGTGTCTAATGACTTGTATCTTGTACCTTGCTATATAAGGGAGTGAGACTCTTTTACGTCTTTGCAATCACTTGGCAGATTCCCTGTGATGTGCATCACATGGTTTAATGCTTAGTCAGTAGTTAAAGTGGATGCTTTCTCTAATGTCCCTTGTGGAGAGATTTTCTGGGTTGGGAAGGGGTTTTGTTTTTCATTATATTTTCCCAACACTTTTAAGCAGAGTAACACTCAACTACACTTCTTAAATGTGTCTAGACTTGTTGGTTTCCTCCACTGAGCTCCTTAACAGTCATGCCCTGGGTTAGCAAAGCCCCCCCAGGAGCATGGAGATGCATGAGATAGATGCCTGACACAGGCTGAGGCACAGATGGAGTTTAAGCTGATACCCAGATTGCATCCCATTACTCGTGCACATAGGTCCATTCAATGAAAATTTATTTTTTCATGTACCTGACAGTGTGCTAAAAGTCAAATATGGTCCAGGCTACAGCTATGTTAATTCTTTTTTTATTATTATTTAAAAAAAAGCCTTTTAACGTTTATTTATTATTGAGAGAGAGAGAGAGAGAGAGCACGAGCGGGGGGAGGGGCAGAGAGAGGAGGAGGCACGGAATCCAAAGCAGGCTCCAGGCTTCCAGCTGTCAGCACAGAGCCCGACGCGGGACTCGAACTCACGGACCGCAAGATCATGACCTGAGCCAAAGTCAGTCACTCAACCACTCAGCCACCCAGGCGCCCCATACAGCTGTGTTAATT
Source organism: Leopardus geoffroyi (assembly GCF_018350155.1). Classification (NCBI taxonomy): domain Eukaryota; kingdom Metazoa; phylum Chordata; class Mammalia; order Carnivora; family Felidae; genus Leopardus; species Leopardus geoffroyi. Next base: position 80,437,435 of record NC_059333.1, read on the forward strand.
CTTAACCCTAGCATGTATTTTTTTTCTTTTGCTATTTAACAAAGACCATATCTCTAACTATTTATATCCATGTGATGTATACAGGCAAATACAAGTTAAACAGATTAACCATCAACGGCATCATTTCTTTATATTTGTACAGTGATTTTTTTTTTTCCTTTAATCACATGTATGTGTCAACAACAATTTCTGGGATGCACAGATTTGGTCAGAGGCAAGGAAAAGCTTTCTTGCCACGGAGTTTGCAAACCACAGAGACATAGCTTTCGGCAACAAACCAAAAGTATGCTCTGAGGGGGAAGGATTGAGCTCGGAGGTAAATAGGCAAAACCACACAAGCTCCGTGTCCCTCAAGGAGACTTCTCAGACACAAGTTCCAAACTGCAAGTTTCAGGAACAGAGTGGCAAGTGGGATACAGCTCACTGTTTCCGGTAGCAGTTTCAGGATGTTTCAGTTGCTGGAGAGCATAACAGGATGCGTTGCAGGGGTCTTTTTGCAAATTTGGCCATTTTTTTTGTGCATGTCAGCTCAGTCTTTGCTGACTGGTTTCATTCCTCATGGTCATTTGGCCCGATTAAAAATTTTAGTGTCTCGGGGCGCCTGGGTGGCTCCGTCGGGTAAGTGACTTCACCTAAGGTCATGATCTCGCACTCTGTGAGTTTGAACCCCGCGTGGGGCTCTGTGCCGACAGCTCGGAGCCTGGAGCCTGCTTCGGATTCTGTCTCCCTCTCTCTCTGCCCCTCTCCCACTTGTGTGCTCTCTCTCTCTCTCTCTCTCTCTCTCTCTCAAAAATAAAAATTAAAAACAAAATCTAGTTTCTCTCCCTTGACATAGAGAATCCATCTTGTCCATCAGTGGTTGCTCTCTAATTATTCGAGTCTTTTGCCCTCATACTCATATACGTGGTCTCATTTGAGTTTTACAGATGTCCTGTAGGCAAGGTGGGTGCTGCTTTCTCGTACCTCGGGTGCACACACAGTTGCAAAGAGCGTAGCTTTCTTAAGGATGAACGGGGAGTTAAAAATCCACCATGCCGGGCTCCCAGTTCCAGCCCAGAGTTCATTCCCCGCAGCCAGTAGCTTCCAAGTTTTGAAGTTTGCCTCAGGAGCAGCTCTTTAAAAGTTAGGCGCAGCTCACTGACGAATGTCCGTGTGTCTCGATAATGACAGATGTGAAGAATGGAAAATCCCAGGGCAGTGAGCTGTTGACAAGATGAAGCCCGGTCTCCGCTGGTAAGCACGATAGGTTTCTCAGGTGGTTCAGCAGTGGCGAGATAGGATCCAAGGTGACACTGACATGATTCTTTTCTCCTGGCGGAGACATTGGGAAGAAGTTAAAAAGCTGGAGGAAGATTTGTTATTCGAAGAGGAGACTTTTCTTGAGAATCTGGCATCCGACGTTGTTTTGCTAGGCTTCCAGGAAATTAATCGTCGGGCTGCATTCCAGCCTTGGGACCCGGGCTGGTAGCAGCTGTTGGCTATTTGGTCTGTCGATTAAAAATACTGCCATTAGAAACCTTTTGCAAATTAAGACAAACACCAGGTTTGTTCCTGTTCTGCTGGGGGAAATACTTTTGCCTTTTCAGCTAAAGCTAATTATCCCCACTTGAGAAAATTACCATCCACGTGCATGATCTGCCTGAGGTCTCTCTGCGCACTGTCTTCAGAATTGTCTGTTCTTACCTGGAAAGACTCAACATCTACACCGCATGGATAGACCAACAAGCGATAGAACAACTTGCCCCTTTTTGTATGTGTCTGCACTCAGACATCAGGATTACTGCACTGTGTTATGCTAATGGTCTGTCCCAGAGCTTTTGTCAAATTGCTTCTCTGGGTGGTGGTTTGGAACCGCACTGCACCGGGTAGACATAGTTGGCAGAGTTGATCATCTAAATCAAGGAGATCGTTTTTGCTCTGTTCAAAAGTACTCCAGAACCGAACCTTAAAATGAGAATTGGCAGAGTAGGATCATCCAAGAAGGTCATACAATTTTGAACCAAAAAAAAAGTTTCATAAGATTACAGGCTGTTTTGGTTCGCTGAGTGTTTCTTGACTGCAGGCGCTGGGTCCTATTCATCTCTGTATGCTCAACCCTGTTATTGGCACACAATAGGCCTCAACATATGTTCCTGGTTGAATGTTTACTGAGCTGGAAACGTGTTCATGGAAGCTGGTTTGGGATACACGTAGCAGAGAGAGAGAGAGAGAGACCCTCAGGAAGACTAAGACCACTGTCAAGCTCTTAGAAACATGCTTGGAATTTCATCTCTGTTTTGACTGTGACTTTCCAGAGTGAGGGGTGAATGCCCAGAGGTCAGGCCTGGTGGTGATTGGAGAATAGAATGAGAGAACACAGAATGCAGCAGGTCTTAGAGATGGGATGGAAATTACTATTACTGATGCTCTCCAACCTGCAACAGCTCCTGAAACCTTTTCCTCAGACCCAGGGGGAAAGGTGATCTGTTTCAGCAATGATGGTCATTCATACCCTCATGTGAATCTTGGAGACCTTCGGCTCTTTTACTCTTTCAGCCAGCTTGACCAGAGAACTGTGCTAATGATGCAAGGCTCACATGCTTGGACAGCAGGCCCTGCCCAGGAAAAACAATTTCCTGGCAAAGCTGCCTAGAGCCCTCTCTAGCAACCCTTCTAGGCTGTTACCTTGGGTCTCAAAGAGGCACGCTATGGAAATGTGCAAGGGAACCCATCACCATTTTGAAAACAATGCACCCATTCAGTGCAGCCCCCTTAGGTTGTGGGTGCACTGGGAGAGGGATCAAAAGATGGGCAAGGAGCTGATAGCCCTAGTGGGGGAGGGTACGAGACCTGTGCCTAATAAACACAAGACAGGATGGAAACCAATGAACCCTATGAGAAATATACAAAAAAAAAAAAAAAAATGACTGTGAAATCATAGCAGAGAGAGAGGGTACCTCTGAGGATTCTTAGAGGATATCATATTTTGGATAGGCTTTAAATGATAGCTGGAATTTGGACAGGCAGCTTTGGGAGCGAGAGACGAGGAGTTTCCAGACAGAGGAAAGATAATGAGTGAAGTTACTGAAGTGAGAAAGCTCTGACTGTGCTTGGGGATAAGCGAGTGGCTCCATTTGGCTGGAACAGACGTAGGAGGAGAAGGGTACAGAAAGACAAGATTGGAGAATTGTAAGCACCAGATGCGGGCAGCCAGGCCTTATTTGGAGCCAGAATGAAAGGCACATATGGGCATAGTGGCAGGTCATCATTTTTATCCATAGACACAAGATTATCGGAACTTGTAAGGAGCTCTCAGCACTCTACCAACAAGATTCTCACCAGCCTCTCCGATTCTTTGCAAAGAAGAGCAGAGACTGTGATTACACTGTTCTCGTTTTAGATGGAAAAGAAGCAAGGTAACATTGGGACGTGGAACATTAGATGCCGGCTAAATTATCAGAGCAGGGCTTTGCAGTCAGACTGCAAAGTAGCTCCATTCCAAATCGTATCTTGTTTTCAGGAAAGTGTAGCCTTCTTGTTCCAATCTCCAGACCAGACAAGCAACCACTCTGTTCCCAGCATACCACCAACTTTGGAATTCAAGTCCAACGGCTGACCATTTCAGGATACGTTCCTGGGCGGTGAAATCAGGGCAGCCTGACGGAAGGCAGTGGTAGTGACATTGGAGAACTTGGAGACTTTGTTGATGTGAAGGAGTGACAGGGTGCATATTAGTTCAGGTCCGCCAGGAAGCAGATGTCAAGACAGAGAAGTGCGAGAGATGCATTGAGAGTAATGCCTGTGAAAGATAAAGAGGAGAGGGAGAGAAAGCAGATAGGGAGAGCTGACCATGCTGTAGGCCTGATATCTATGAAGGGAGAGGGAGAAGGAAAGATGATCAGATAGGAAGAAACAGCTTTGGGTGAAACTCTGAAAACATTTTGACCAACCCATTGGACAGCTCTGATCCCAGGATTATCTTGTGGGGAATCCCACATTGGGCAGACATGGTAAGGGTCATTCATTGACCACAGACTGCCAGAAAATGACCTCAGCTCAAATGCTATGATGGACCTAAGGACACTGCAGGTGGAGGCTCTCTTCCATGGCTGCCACAGGAGGTGAAGGGAGAGGGGAGTCAATGAATCCAAGTCCCTTGGAGGGTGGTTAGATATTCTTTAATACTACAAACACCATTTGGAGAAATGGATGTGGTACAGCTTTCTTCTCCAATAGTCTCTAACATAAACTCTGTTTGGAGGAGGAGTGTGTGATAAAGTGACACTTTTAAGCCTAGGATTTCATATTCTTTCTTATACTCTGCTCAGGTATCATGTGTCACATTGCAGCCTACACTCTAAAACCACTGCTAAAGCTCCTTCTCAGATGATCTCTTCCATAAACCAATATGAACCAACCTAGGACTTAAAACATGGCTGATCGAATGCTGTTGATTCAAAGCCCTGTCCCTAATACATCATGACTTTGTCTTGGATTTTCTTCCCACCAATTTCTCAATGTCTTTTCCTCTTCTGTGCTTTTCTCATTGAGGATTCTGTCAACCTCACTGTTATAAAATTTTTAGTCTTCCTTCTTTTCCTCCCTTTTAAGTATTTTCCTTCCTTTTAAATATTTAAATATTTAAATAATTTAAAAAAATTATTTGCGGGGCGCCTGGGTGGCGCAGTCGGTTAAGTGTCCGACTTTAGCCAGGTCACGATCTCGCGGTCTGTGAGTTCGAGCCCCGCGTCAGGCTCTGGGCTGATGGCTCAGAGCCTGGAGCCTGTTTCCGATTCTGTGTCTCCCTCTCTCTCTGCCCCTCCCCCGTTCATGCTCTGTCTCTCTCTGTCCCAAAAATAAATAAACGTTGAAAAAAAATTTTTTTTTCAAAAAAAAAAATTATTTGCCACTTTATTGAGGTATAATAGATGTACAATAAACTGCACACATTTAAAGCATAAAAGTGGACACGTTTGGACATATAGATATATCCTATAACCACATCACAATTGATATTACAAAGATTCTCATCTTTCCAAAAATATTCCTCATGACATTTTGTAATATATCTTTCTCTCTACTCTTACCTGCAGGAAGCCGCTGATTAGCCTTCTGTAGATTAGTTCTCATATTTTAAGAATTTTATACAAATGGAATCATGCACTGTGTACTCTTTTTTTGTCTGGCTTTTCATATTCAATATATTTTGAAATTTATCCGTGCTGCGGCATATATCAATAGCCTGTTCCTTTTTATTGCTGAATATTGTTCCATTGTATGGATTTGCCACAAATTGTTTATACTGCCTTGATATTAGACAGTCAGGTGGAGCCCAATTTTTGGCTGATACAAATAGCACTGCTATGAATATTCATATACAACTCCGATTGTGAATATGTACATTCATTTCTTTTGAGGAAATGCTTAGAAGTGGAATGACTGGGTTTTATGGTAGGTGTGCGTTTAACTTTTTGAGTAAGTAGTTATAACATTTTATATTCCCACCAGCAATGTATGAGAGATTGGGTTGCTCCAAATCTATATCAATATTTGGAATTATCTTTTGTATTAGTTTTTAATTTATTTATTTATTTATTTATTTTTTAATTTTTTTTTCAACATTTATTTATTTTTGGGACAGAGAGAGACAGAGCATGAACGGGGGAGGGGCAGAGAGAGAGGGAGACACAGAATCGGAAACAGGCTCCAGGCTCTGAGCCCTCAGCCCAGAGCCTGACGCGGGGCTCGAACTCACGGACCGCGAGATCGTGACCTGGCTGAAGTCGGACGCTTAACCGACTGCGCCATCCAGGCGCCCCTAGTTTTTAATTTTTTGAGAGAGAGAGAGAGAGAGAGAAAGGGGGAGGAGAGAGAGAGTGCAAGCTGGGAAGAGGGGCAGAGCAAGACAGAGAGAATCTCAGGTACAAGCTCCACACTCATTATGGAACCTGACAAAAGACTCGATCCCACACCCCAGGATCATGACCTGAGCTAAAATCAAGAGTTCAGTGACCAACAGACTGAGCTACCAGGTGCCCCTATTTTTTAAACATTTTTAGCCATTCTAGTCAATGTATAATTGTATTCTCATTGTGATTATTTTAGAGTTTTTTTTTTTTATTGATTGATTGATTTTGAGAGAGAATGTGTGTGTGTGAGCAGGGGACAGGCAAAGAGACAGGAAGAGAGAGAATCTCAAGCAGGCTTCACGCTGTCATTGCAGAGCCTGATGGGGGGGCGGGGCTCAACCTCACAAACCTCGAGATCATGTCCTGAACTGAAATCTAGAATTTCAGACGCTTAACAACTGACCCACCCAAGTGTCCCTGTCATTATTTTGCATTTAATAAGTCACTAGTGAAATTAGACATTTTTTTCATAAGTTTATAAACCATCTATATATCTTGTTCAGTGAGGTGCCAGTGGAAATTCTTTGCACATTTAAATAAATTAGGTTGTCTTCTCCTGTTTGAATTGTAACCCTTTTTTATATTTTCTGGATAAAAGCCTTTTGTCAGCTATATATTATGCAAATATTATCTCCTAATCTGTGACTTCACTTTTATTCTCTTAACAATATCCTTTGAAGAATGGGACACCTGGGTGGCTCAGTGGGTTAAGCATCTGGCTCTTGGTTTCAGCTCAGGTCGTGATTTTGCAGTTTGTGAGATCGAGCCCCGAGCTGGGCTCTGTGCTGACAGCACAAGCCTGCTTGGAGTTCTCTCTCACCCATTCTCTCTGTTCCTCCCCAACTCACACACACACACACACAGGACCATGCGCTCTCTCAAAATAAGTAAATAAGCTTAAAAAAAAACCCACAATATCCTTCAACGAGCAATCTTAATGACATTCGACATGCCTATGTTTTTATTTCATGATGAAGCATATTTTGTGCTTTCAGTGTACTATGTAAGAAGTCCTTAACTAACTTAAGGTCACTAAGACTTTTTTTCCCTTCCAAATGTTTTATAGTTTTAGCTCACAATTAAGTCTGCATTTCATGTGAGTTAATTTTTTTCTTTTGTGGTAAGAGTTGAAGTTAACTGGCCTTGCAAAGGGCTATCAAACTGTACCCGCACATGTGTCGACAATGTATCCTTTCCCCTATGTAATTTCCTCTGCGTTTTTGTCAAAAATCCATTGACCACGTATCTACATGTGGGTGGAATTCTATACTCTATTCTGTCGCATTAATAGGTTTCTCTAACTTTATGCCAATTCTGTACTGTCTTGATCATTATAGATTCATAAGTTCTGGAATTGGGTGGTATTAAGGACTTTATGCTTGCTTTTCAAATTTGTTTTGGCCCTTGTAGGTCCTTTGAATTGCCATACAGATTTTGGAATCGTCTTGAAATTTTATATTTGTATTAAAAAATGCTTACTGGGGTTTTAATTGGGATTGCATTGAATCTATAGAGCAGTTTAGGAAGAATTAACTTCTTAAAAATATCGAGCCTTCCAATCTATGTGTGTGGTATATCCCATTCCGTTAGGAGCTCTTTTACATGCCTCGTTGTTTTGTGGTTTTCAGTCTGCAAGCTTTGCACATCTTTTGTCAAACTTATTCATAACGACTTCATATTTTGAGGATATGATAAGCTGCTGTTTTTAATTCTGTTTTATGGTTGTCCATTGCTAACTTACAATTAATTTTTATTGCTTCTAAACCATTTTTATGAAGACAACATGCATTCTACAAATTTGATAAACTCAAGTTTGTCAAGAACTTACCAGTTCTTGTAGCTGTTTTGGAGATTCCTTAAGATCTTCTACAAATACATTATACCGTCTTCCAATAATGATAATTTTGCTTCTTCTTTTCTAATTTGTATGGAAATTTTTCCTCCTTTATTGCACTGGCTGGGACTTCCAGTACAACACTGAAGAAAAGCATTGAGAACGGGCGTTCTTGCTTTTTCTCTGATTCGATCTTCACTGTCAAATATGATCTTAGTCAAAAGCTTTTTATAAAGGCTCTTCATAAGTTTGAACAAGTTTCTTCTATTTCTAGGTTGCTAGGAGTTCTTAATCATGGATAGACATTAAATTCTGTCAAAGGCTTTTTCTGTGTCTGTTGAAATAATCATGCAGGTTTTCTTTTTTAGTCCATTAATACAGTAAATTCCACCGATTGGTTTTCAAATGTTAAAGGAGACTTGTATTTCTGTGATAAACCTTACTTAATCATCATGTGTTGACCTCTTTCTATTCTGCTAAGCTTTGCTAAAATTTTGTCACGAGTTTTTGTGTCAGGAGGGGTGTTTGTTTACCCTTTGTTTGTTTGTTTGTTTAATGTAATATCTCTGTCTAGTCTGGGCATCAAGGACAATGTTGGCTTCATGGAATGAGTTCCGAAGTGTTCTCCCTGCTTTTATTTTCTGGAAGATATGATGGAGAATTATCATCATTTCTTCTTTTAATGCTTGGTAGAATCCACCATGAAACCATCTGGGCATGGTGGTTTTTTTGGATGGTTATTATTGATTCAGTTTCTTTCATAAACCTGGATATATCTGGGGTTTCTTTTCTTTTTAGTGAACTTTGGTGGTTTGTGTTTTTCAAGGCATTTGTCCGTTTCAAATAATGTGTCAAAGTCACTGGCATAAAGTTGCTCATAGTATTTACTTTTTATCCTTTTAATATCAATAAAATCTACAGTGATGCTCTTTTTTTTCCCTTTCTTCCTACCTTTTCCTGATCAGTATGGCTAGAGGTTTACCAATTTTAGCACTTTCTCAAATCATTGATTCTATTATAATTCTGGTTTTCATTTCATACGCTTTCACTTTTATTATTTCTTGTCTCTGGTTCATTTGGTCTTTTTAAGAAAATGTTGTTTCAGATGGGAGGACAAGCAGGTCTTGTGACTCTATCACAGCCCCAAACAAAGATCCTCTGTTCAAATTGTGCTGAAATCATCATCTCTGCTTCCACTCTTTGCAAACACTAGAGATTTAATCAGTAATAATACTCTAAGTTGAAAGTGTGAGATACATTGAGTGTGGGCAGATGCATTCTGCTGGGGTAAGAAGGGAGTTGAAAGTAGGTCCAAACAAAGAACCAGAGGAGTGATTAGAAATCTTAATTCACAAAAGAGAAGATGCTCAGAATAAGGGTCACAAACACAATTCTCCCTTATTTAAAGAACTGTTTTATGGAATAAGTGTTAGACTTCTTGGTGGTTTTGAGTATCATTGGATCAATGGGTCCAAGTGAGAGAAGCTATTTTTTGTCCCAGAGTGCCCCAGAGTGATTTTTGCCGAGATGGGTGTGAGGTCTCAGTTCCTGGAGGAAGTGAGCAGAATTAACATTTAAATACTTGTTGAACTTGTAATTTCCATCCCTGAGGTCAGACAGGCAGCTGTTCAATCCCACTGTCAACACACACCAATTGACTCCACTGTGACCAGTTAGGTAACCTGACTCCCAGCTTTCTCACACGTAAACGGCAGTAATAAACATGCCTGTTTTATAGGGTTATAAAAAATTACATGAGGTATTGTGTGAAAAAAAATGTTTAGCACGGGATCTGGTATACAGGACGTACTCTCTATATTTTGATGTGTTTTTTTATTATTAGCATGTGGTGAAGTCATAGTTATACAACTTTGGAACTGGGGGAAGCCTTATAGGTCATTCAGGCCAAACGGATTACTTGATGGATGGGGAAGGTGAAGCAAGGAGAAGCGGCTTGCCCAATATCACACAGTTTGCCATTTGATCAAATCTGGAGCCCAGGTGTGTAGACTGGTCCGTTGACCTTGCCTTTGCTCCACATCACACATGCACGATAGGAACTGGGGACAGGAAAGTCAGTTCGAGATTCTCATTTCCATTGGTGTGCTGTGTGATTCCTGGCTCGTCCTTTCTTCTCTCCAGATCTTAGTTTCTTCGTCCATAAAATGGGCACATCACCAAACTTAAAAAAAATTTTTTTTTTAAAGGTTTGTTTATTTTTGAGAGAGAGAGAGAGAGAGAGAGAGACACACACACACACACACACACACACACACACACACACGGAGTGCGAGTGGGGGAGGGGCAGCGGGAGTGCGAGTGGGGCAGGGGCAGTGAGAGAGAGGGAGGCCCAGAATCCGAAACAGGTTCCAGGCTCTGAGCTGTCAGCACAGAGCCTGATGTGGGACTTGAACCCACAAACTGCAAGATCCTGACCTGAGCCAAAGTCAGAGGCTTAACCGATTGAGCCAACCCAGGCGCCCTCCCTTCCCTTTTTTTGATGTTTAATTATTTTTGAGAGAGAGAGACAGAGGAACAACACCATATTTCTAAAGGCCTTTCTAGGGTTCAGTGTTTTGTGTTTTAAACAAGTAATTTGAGCTAACGTGGAAGGAATTAGTATGTTGGAATTGTTTTCCTCAAGCAGGCATTTCCGTTCTTTTGCTCCCGATGATGAAAAAAAAAAAGGTGCTTTTGTTTCATGTTACATTTTAAAAGGAAATCTATCGTTCATTTCTAATCTTGTTTGTTTGCAGCTGCGTTGAGTTAAATAGCACACTAGGCTTAAGGCAAGCCGGCCGGCTTCCTGGGAAAGCAGTATGAGGGTTGCTACTTTGTTTTCCTTATCTCCCTTGGGGTACTGATAACACAGCCTGCCTCCCACCCTGTCCCTGTCATCAGCTTAGGGATTTGCAGAGACCACGCTGTTTCTCCAGCTCCAGGGACCCCCACCACCAACTTAGAGATAATTACTCATCCCGACTGTTCCCCTGTGGGTGGGAGGGCTGATTCGGCTTGCCTGCCTCATTCCTCCACAAAAGAGAAGCAATATTCTGAAAAGATGTGTCAGTTAACGCTCCTGCCTCCCAACTTCTTTGGCTGCAGTGAAAGGGGGAAGTTTTTCCTTTTCTCGTGTTCATTTTGCAAGGTTTTCTTTGTTGTCACTGTAAATGGATACGTAGCCTGTCGAGACATGTGTCTTCCTTCCAGAAGGTACTTGCTGAGCACCCACTCTCTGCCCAGTGCCCTGTTGAGACTCTGTGCCCTACCTCAAGGAGTGCAGAAACCGGAAATGGTGGGAAAATGAGCAACTCTCGGGCTTAAGGTAGTATTTTAATTAATATAAATTGAGTGCTAAGAGAATACGGTGTAGGGAGATATGAACTCTGCCTGGAACTCGGGAAAGGCTTCCCGGAAGTGGGAGAATTCATGAAGGAAAGAAAGGTAGAAGACAAATGAGCAGAAAGGTTGGTTTGGGCAACGAATTTCTTGACCAGATTTCATAACCTTTATTAGTTGAATGTCAACTCTGTAGCATGCCCTATGCTAATTAGATTTTGCAGGATTTACTTGAGAGAGGGAAAAGACTAATTTAGTGGTCAAAGACAGCATCCTTCCTGGATGAGGGCTGTTGCTCATTTTCAGTAGAGACATAGAAGCAGTCCTACCTAAGGTTTCCAGGGGCTCAGAGGAAGAGTAAAGAATGTGGGAGGCGTATCCTGCCTTTCCGAGTGCTGTCAGGGGATCTCGACCTCAACACCACTGACATTTTTGCCCACCTAACTAATTCTTTGTTATGGCAGACTGTCCTTCGAGTTATAGAATGTTCCGCAGCATCTCTGGCTTATACCCACTAGATGCCAGTGGCAATCTCTCCACGGTTAAGACAACTGGAAATCTCTGCAGATGTTGCCCAACGTCTCCTGGTAGGCAAAGTCACCCTGGCGGAGAACCACGGCAAGATGCAGTTTGATATGTTGGAGAGATTGTAAAAATCAGGAGCAAGAGAATTGAGTCTCTTCTTTGTGGTTCGGACGTCAGTTTCCCTATTTGAAAAAGAAAGGAATTGTACTGTATTCATTCACCTGTGCATGTGTTCCTTCAACTCAATCGGCAAGTCGTAAGCGCTGCTGTGTGCCAGGCGTCTTTGTGGGTGTTACAGATAGAGCGGTGAGTGGGAAAAACAAGATCCGTGCCCTCATGTTGCTTACACTTAAGTCATAGGAGGCAAGCAATAAACACACAAGCATAAAAAATATAATAGAATCAGCAGCATGACCAGTACTAGGAAGAAAATAAAATAGAGCGATCTTCTACAAAGTGTCTGAAAGTAGGGAGGTGTTCTCTGCGGAATTATTCTCAGGTGGCATTTAAGCCGAGACCTGAGTGGCATTTGAGCGGAGCCATCCATGTGAAGCCCAGGGGAAAGAACGCTCTAGGCAGAGAGGACAGGAAGCGCAAAAGCTGTGAGGTGGCTATGAGCTAGGCCGGTCCAGAGGGTGGTGAAGAGTAGGGAGAATGCCAGGAGGGGTCTGAAGGGTAGACGAGGGTCAGTTCCTATAGGGCTGTGTAGACCAGCTAAAGGAGTCTGCACTATACTCTACTTGCTACAGAATGCTATTGGGGTCAGGGTGGGGGGAGGGTTGTAGCAGGAGAATGATACAATCTGATTTATTTTCATAAAGCTCATTCCGGCTACTTTGGGGATAATGGATCTTAAGGGGATACGAATGGAAGCAGGAGACCAAGGGATGAGGTGGTTTCAGTAGGTCAGGAGAGAGGTGGGGATGGTTTAGCCTAGAGATATGGTAATGGAGATACAGAGAAGAGGGCAGAGTTTGGGGATATCTCTTGGAGGCAGAGCCAACCGGATTTGCTGGTGGATTGAATGTGAGGGCTAAGAGGGAATGGGTTGCAAGGAGAATGCCTGGGCTTTTGGCCAGAAGAACTGGGGCAGGGGTGGAGGGGGATCATTTTGCCATTTACTTATGGGAGGAAAATCAATTTGAAAGCGAAAAGCAATAGTTCGGGATGAGTCTAAAATAATTTCCAACCAGAAAATTCAATTCTATGATGGAATTTAGTATTGCCCTTCTTTTATTTTTTCCAGAGACCTCAGTCTACCTCTGAGTAGACACACATATATCACAGATGCACACATACAAAGCTATAGCAAAGGCAAATGAGTGAGACAATGGCATAGCAGGAAACCGGGGTGGTTTCCAAACTATCTCATGCATGCAGAGATAGTCTCATGCCTGACAGGCAACAAGGGTCTTTGGAAAATCATGTCGGAGGAGATCTTGTCAATGGGAGGTTTTGCCATCAAGAAGCCTAATGAGGCTTAAAGATGATAATTCATTAGCCGTCTTCAACATGCCCCACTCTGCTGCCTGGTAATTATTGAGTAGCTACGGACCAGCTCAGAAATATAGTGACAGGACCATTTGCTCCATCCATCAAATCCCAAAGCTGTAATCATCTAATGAAGGCTACAAGAATCAAACAGTGGAAAATAATAGTAATACATTTGCTTCCCCCTGAGCCTTTTAGCCAGGTTTCCAGAGTCTATGGTGAATAGATTTACTGGAAAATTTGGTTCTCTCTAGGGTACAAGGCTACGGTTGTCTAACAGCTACAGGACAAATGGTACTACTTGGACATGAGGTGGAAAAGCAGGTAGATATTTTCTTTTAGCCTAGGAGAAAGTAATCCTTTGGCTTGGACCCTAGTAGGAAAGTAAGAAATTGAGAGCAGGCATGGATCTTCCATGAGGCTTGGGGTTTTCAGGACTCTAAAATAAGAATGGGCTTCTCTCTACAGCTGGCATAAGGAAGACATCGCCAGAAGCCTTAGATCCATTCCATCCAGCACTGAAATGGAGAGACCACAGGGATGACAAGTGAAAACCGCAAAACTCTCAGGACATATGGCTTTCTCCACCCCCCACACCAAGAGTCTTGAACAAGCTTAAGCATGGCTTCTGTTAGCTGGAGGCCATATCCCTGGGATAACAACTCCAGTCCCCTTTAAATGGCCACCTGAGAAAGCTCAAAGCTGCCAAAAGAATTTACTATTTGTTCTAGCCAATACCTGACTCTAAGCCCCTGACCTCACTTTTCTTAGAGGATTTACGTTAGAAAACTTGCAATTGTGAATCCTTTCTTCGTCCCTTGAGACGTATCTTCTGCAGTCCAGAAATATCTGTCCCGAGGACCTGGGAGCCATCCCTTGGAATACAATCAGCAAGAAGATAGAGCCAGGGCCTCCCCGTCTCTGTGGGTGGGCAGGAGCCAGCCTAACTTTGACAAAAGCCACAGAGGCCTCAGCACATGGGCCACCCGCCCTTAGTGTCCTTTGGTACTTCTCCTTCGGCACACCCCAGCATTTAAAAAGCCTCCTGTTTCTTGTTCGCTGGGGTTGAGCTCAGTTTACAAACTGAAGTCTCTCCCCTACCACAGTCAGCTCCAATAAAGTCGGTCTTGCCGTTTTTAACAAGGGTCCTGTGTGAAGTTTTTCTTTTACTCAAGCTCAGGTTCCGGGACTTGAAAGACACACGAGCAAGTCTGGGCTCACACTCTTCTACTGACATCGCTATAGACAAAGGACTCCTTTGCCTGAAGCTTTAACTTCAGTGCAAAATGAGGATACTAAAATATATTTCACGTTTCTAAGTGGTTGCGATCATAGAACTGCATAATGCTTTAGAAATGCTCCAGTGCTAGAAAATATGAGAGGTTTTTATAGTGGATACATTTTAGATCAGGGCAATCTTTGAAAAGAAGGTACTGCTGACTCACAACTAGCCAATGACAGGGAACATCCTGTGCCGGGCCCCTAATTTATTTTCTTCTCTCTTCTTCCTCGTAAGTCAAGCACCGAAACCCAAGATTTATACCACCCTTGAAAATATACCGGTCTTGGGTTTAGGAACTACATCTTTGCGACTGTATTTTTTTGCGATTGTGTATCTTTACTAAGTACCAATATGGTACCCGGTAGGGACAACCCACTGACTTGATGGCAGCCATTTCTGCACTGGCAGAGGTGAGTTGGTGAGTGCCTGACAGGTCACCCAACAAAAGGTGATAAAAAAGAGGCCCAGAGTGAGGTCAAGTCAGGAGAATGGTGTCTGCATTCCCTCCCTGCCAGAGATTAGCCGTCTTCCCTTCTATGATGCTTCAGCTGTTGTGTAGGTGAGCAGTGACCTTCTAAGTGTGAGCTCCAGTCCCTGCCTTCTTGCCCTTGTGCACTGGCGGGCATTGAAACCCCTACCTCTCTTCCCTGAGTCAAGCGTAGAGACCAGGAGAGGCCAAGAGAAGTTTCTGCTCCTGGGGCTTGGGAGGTACCATGCCGGGGTGGGCGCTAGCCTAGCGTGCTCCCTCACTTAAGTTACAGTCCTGACCTGCTTCCTGCGATGCTTGCTCAGTTAACACGAATAGACTTTTCTGCCCCAATTTCCATCCGAGGCTGCAGGTGTATAAATCCTAGCCATTTTGACTAAGCCTAGATACTGCCTGTGTCTTGCCATTCCCCTCTTCTTGGGGCACCAGATCCTGTCCGTCTCTCCTCCCCACCCCCAGTTAGTCCGGGGGTTCTGCTCAAACAAGCAGCTCATGGGGACTATGCCACCCTGCTGCCTTACTTACCAACTTACCAGAGATCACCTCACTTTTGCCTGCGGGCTCCTACTTCACGCCTTACCTGTCAGGCTGGATCCCTGTTCTGGATCCACCAGCTCAGCTGAGCTGGATGTTGACATTCCTGCAGATGACACAGTTTGAGCTCTCAGCCACAGGGTCCCAGTCAGCATGCACATCAGAGAAGTTCCCATAGTGCTGGTCCTGCTCTGTGTTCTCCGCCGTTAGCTTCTCACAGGGACCTCGAGGGGAGATCTCAAAAGATCTTACATAAAGTCTGGCTTTGGGAAACTTTTTCTGGAACTTCTTCTGACTGACTCTGACACACAAATCCCCCCCCCCCCCGCCATTGCTTTTCAAACAGCCGCCTCTTCTCTGACGAAGACAAAGTGTCTTGATTTTGCCAACCCACATCTCCGCTCCTACTTCCCTTCTAAGCATGGGAGAATTTTAATTTGAAGGGCAATTCAATACATTATCAGTTCTGAGACCTCCTGTCATCAGGGTTCCAGTAGCTTGTATTGTATTTAAAGTACTTGATGGAATGCTAATTTGATCTTGGCCAATCCTTTTATTGGACAGAGTTGAGCAACTTCAGTGAGTTTAACACTTAAATATATCCTTCGAAGTCCTGACGAAAACAAAGGCCTATGCTGAGATTGCAAAGAAACACAGTGCCATCTGAATGAATGCCTTTGAGATGAAGGGCCTTCCTTCAGAGCCTCAACTGGAAGAGGTACCCTGTGGGTGTTTAATCTTCATGGGGAGCAGGTGGTGCTGCAATTCAGATTTCAGTCCTTCCTCTTTTTTGTGTGAAATGCAGTACTTAAGGTAAACGCATCAATAATTAAGCTTAGCGCCTTTAAGTTTTTCTAACTATGACAAGGGATGATGATAACTGCTGGGGGGTACTGTTCTATGATTGAGTCACCAGGCAACTCTTTACCCTCTCCCGGCCTCAATTCACTCATATGTACAATAGAGGTATTGGGTAATATCTTTCAAGCCGTTCCCACTCTACGATTTTGGGAGGTGGGGGAAGTCCATTGACCTCATTACTCAGCATTGTTGAAACTTGAGTTTAAATCCAAGCCAGAATTTGTGTCTGTCTTCAGATCACTCTTGGCTACAAATTTTCTAAATTCCAAACTCTCTATTCACTCATAAAAATTATTAGACTCCTCATATGCATAAGACTAAATTTGTTGCAGTTGGTGGAAAGCTGTTGTGGAGTCTAATGTAATTACCTTCTGGGATCTGTTGTTTTGGGTCTCCCCCAGACTGAGCCAGCTCCCCCCTTCACAGAACAAACCTTCAGACCCGATTACAATATTGTTCCTCCTTCAGAGAGATCCACAAGAAGCAGAGGGCAAGGGAGACGATTTCCACCTTGAACTCTGACCTGCACAGATGGGTTTCCATTCTTCTTGATATGAAAGAGACTTTGGAAGTCCTCTCACCCATTCTACCCCCTTATTTTACAGTAAGGAAACCAAGACTCAGAAAGGAGAAGTAAAGTAGTTAGAACATTGCTGGTTAGAACCGAAGCACACAGAGAACTGACTCTGCCACTTGTTAGTTGTGTGACCCCATCAAATTACTTAATATTGGATGCCGCCATTTCCTCATTTACAAAGGGGTTATAATAAGCACCAATTTCAATAGAGTTTTGCAAAGGATCGATGATAAAATGTAACCAAACACGTAGCGGAGTGCCTAGCATAACTTAAACACTCAATAAATGTCAAATGTATTTATCCCAGTGCTTTGGGACCCACCTCCCCATCTCCTGCTCTCTTTGATTATACAATCAGAGCTTTTATTTTATGGCTCTAGAGAAAAGCTAAGTGAAAAATGACAGTGTCTTCAGTGTCAAGAATGGTTGATTTTCTTGAGACGAAACAACTAAAAACAAAAAATAAGGTGAGACCGATGGCTAGACTTTGATGTAAATAAACAGTCTGAGCGTGAAGATTGCTGGTAACTGGCTCCTAATTACAGAGGTTGCTGGAGGAGACATCGGGATAATCTTACAGAAACAGTTACGGAGGGCAGAAGAGGGCTGTGCTAAATGAGGCATAGGATGTGCAGGGTGTGGAGACAGATGGTGGTCCTGGCATGTGATTAGGTAGGGGAGTGGTAAGGGAGGTGTCTGCCGTAGTCAGGCAATGGTGGTGACATTGGGCAGCAGTCTCAGGACGTCAGATGTAGACGTGAAGAGGGCACTGGAGCGAGAAGGCAGAGTTGCAGTCCGAAAGGCATTCAAGACCTCAAGGGTTGGTTTAGAAGTTCCAGTGGGGAAGTGCCTGATGGCTGTCGACTGAGGAAGGTCACCCTCCATGTCCAAGCATCGGAGAAATATCCCTGAAGCAGTAAGTGGGGAAAGGGACCGCCTACTTGAGTAGCTGGAGAAGTGCATCGAATCTTGTCCTTCGATCAGGGCTCATACATTATTGCCAGATCCCTTTCTTGTTCATCTGAAACAGAGAGATATTGGTATGCTTTCCAGAGAGGCCAAGGGGGGACCAGCCAGGGACCGAATTTATGGACCAATGATATGGCATGGGGCTTGGTCAGAAGATTAAGGCAGAAATACACCAGTTAGGGGTCATGGACATAAGCAGGCTGTCTTGATGCTGGGTACCCTGCGCTCTTGGCATGGGAAAGCTTAAATCACCTCCCCCCACCCCCCCTACAGTGATAGGATTGGTCTTTGGGGTCAGATATGAGACCATGTCAGTAGGGAGCTAGTGAAAATAGGGTGCGAGGAGGTACGGATAGCAGCTGCTAGGACCGGAGAAGTGGGGAGCAGTAGTCTGTTGAAACTCTTTCTGCACGTACCTTGCACACATCTCTGTTACAACGACCATAATAATCTACCCCATGACCATGACCATCTTCTGTCCGGTTCTCTAGACAACAAAATATTTAAGGCAGAGATTTCGAAAGACCGCAGTTAAGAGCATTCATTCTCAAGCAACACAGCATGGATTCACATTCTAGCTCTACCAGTCCCTAGCTGTGGGACCTCAGGCAAGTTTCTTGAACTTTCTAGGTCTCAGTGTTCTCATCTGTGAAACGGGGATAATAACCTTCCTCACACTGGTGCAGAGACAATTACATTAGTTAATAAAGCAATGAGATGGTTCCTAGCATATGGTGAATGTTATGTAAGTATGAGTTAAATAAATAATCGCGTACCTTTGTCCCTGGCCCTTGGAATGGTGCTCATTTTCAGTGTTTGATGAATGATTGTTAAAGTGAAAAATTAAACGACAAGGCTGAACATTTTGCCAAGCGGTGGTTGGAACGCTAAAGTCCTGGAATACAATCTGTGACCTCACCTTAACCCAAGACACCAGCACTGTGGGGTGCTGAATTGGGTAAGGTAGTCCCAGCATCCAGCTATGGAGGCAGCAGAGCGGTCACCATGAATTAAGAGTGGTCACCAAGCATGATTAATCCCATGAATTAATAATAATAATAATCCTGTGAATTATTCCATCCCATCAGGCCTCCACAGGAGACAATGGCTGTTGGTCTCCCAGCTCCTACCCCACCCACCTTCTTTCTTTATGAGGCTCCAGGCGCAGGTACAGATAGAATGACAAGGGCCCCGCAAGGAGAATATCTGCTTGCATAGCCTCTTGAGCACAGGAAGTGTGGCTTCTTGTCAAAATGTCACTTAGTTCCAGGAGACAAGGCCTCAGCTTCCCCTCTGTTTCAAACAGGATCATACCCCCCACTTCATGGGGCTCTGGTGAGGATAAGAAGAAACCATATGGGAGAAAGTATATTGAAAGAGTATTTAATGTACAAATGCAGCGCACATAATTTAAAATTGCACTATTTACATAGTCAATAGGTAGTTTTGTTTTGTTTTGTTTTGTTTTGTTTTGCTTTGCTTTGCTTTGTTTTGTTTTATGTTTGTATTCAACACTCCTGCCCAACACACATCATGAATTATATTGTAGAGGGTTTGTATGAAACTAATAGAGTTCGGTTGCTTTTTGAATCTGAGTACATACATCTAGGTATTAACTGAGTCAACATAAAGCACTTCTAAAGGTTTCTTACCCTGGTAAGTACTATGTAAGTAAAGGCTGATATGTATGCAGAAATGACAGTGTAAGGGAGAGTTCTGGACCCCACAGAATGTTCTGTGGAAAGTTTTGTGGTTCCTACCCAGGACTCAAGATCTGGCTCTATATTTCTGTTTCCTTGTTATTAAAATGCTGATGTTTATACTTATTCTGCCTACTTGATACATGGGGTAGTGTTGAGAATCACAGTAGAGATGTTAGTTGGTGAATGAGTTTTATAAACTATAGTGTACTGGATAAATTTTAGACATTATTCATCTTGTGTGTGTTCGCCTGTTCATTTCTTTTCAAACATTTCTATTCCTTATTCTCTTCCTCTCTCCCTCTCTCCCCCTCCCCTCTTGCAGTTGGAACACAAAATATCAGTCAGGGTGATTAATCAGTTTCTAGCTACCTTTTATAGTATTTGCTTTAAAATGTACCTTATAACTACTAGGGCTTGGAAATATGTAATTGCACACACACACACACACACACACACACACGCACGCACGCACATTGAAGCTCTGATACTTGCTGTCCAAAAGGAATCAAATATCCGGCCTGAGCGCGAGCAAAACAATGAACTATTCGACCTGGAGTGGTCGTTCTGACCTGCAATGTATTGGACTTGATCAGCTGAGCTGGGAATAGGAGTTAGCCATTAATAGGATTAGAAAGATTATCTGAGACTTTGCTTCATAACCTGCGTGTTGAAATCTGTATTGGTTTTTCAGACACTGAACCCACTGTGAACTTTTGCTGCCCGTCAGAGCGGCTTCCTCAAGTTTCTCTATTCAGAGTGGAGTCGAATCGTATTTAAAACAGCAGTTTGCCCCCATTCTGGTTCCTTTTTCCAGGAGAAATGAATGGGATTCAAGGTTGAGTGGGAAAACAAGATGGCGGCCATAAGCTGTTGACACTAGTCAAGCTCTAATGCGCAGCATGACATTGAACGTACACTGGAACACCAGTCCTGATCCCAGGGCTGCCACTACCTAGCTGTGTGAACTTGGAAAAGCCACATGGACTCTCTGAACCTCAGTTTCTTCATCTGCAAACTGGAAAGAATAGCACCAGCCCCACCTATTTCAAGTTTGCTCTGCATCTCATATGTGATCCTGTCCTTTGTTAACCAGGCCATGCAGACAAACCCAAAGGACTATGAAAACACCTAGATCTTCTAATAAAGAAAGTGATGGCTTTATCCTGCTTGGGAAGGGGGGGGGGGGGGATATTTATAATGTAAAGTTCAGTTTTCAGAGAAATTGAAGGCAATTATTGATCAGTTTGGGTCTCGATATCAGCTAGAATCATTGCCGGAAAAGAGAAGCCCGCTTTCAACTTTTCCCAAACTTTGCTGGGGGATCAAAACCATGGTTCCCTTTGAGATCTTTCATGCATTTCATGCGTTGAGGATAGCTACAAGATAACAGATTTCTGGGGACACAATCATGAGCAACAAGGAAAGTTTCCTGAAACTTGAAAGTCCTTGTCCCCGGACTTTGACAGAGCTGTGGCAGTCCTGCGGGAGCATTTTCCTGACTCTGCCTGGTGTAGCAAAGTGAACGGGCTGTGCAGGTTTATCCTGAGGTGGATTGAGGTTGACAAAACTGCCAAGAGTACTGGAATTCTGGGTGGTTCCTTCTTGTTTCCTGCCCTTTGTTTGAGTCAGATGCCCAGGTCCTTCCCTCTGGAAAACTGAGTAAGAAAATGGCTTCCCTTCAGGATCCACAAAGTTTCCTTCCTTGGGCTTCCAGCTGTATAGCACTGCCCTTAAGAGGCTTCCTCTCTAGCACTGCATTTGCTTCTTGCTCCTCTGGTCCGGGTGCCACACTGAGTACACTTTGCTAGGCACGCACCTGCCAGGAGCCCACATCATCTAGGAGAGGCACACTTACGGCCATGTATGGCCTTCTGGCTGCAGTAACAATTGTCTCTACAGGCACGACTGGGATCACAGAAGGGTCTGATAGTCAGTGAGTACGTTGAATAATAAGCCACAGTTACTCTTCTTTCCCTTCAGCTTATTTTGCATTCCTTTCTCAGTCACCTCTCTCTGCCTCTCCTGCCTAAACCCCAAGACAACCTCTAACAAGAAAATCTAACAAAAATGGATGGTGCTTACTTTTGGAATCCGTTCTGTTTCATTGATCTATGTGTCTGGTTTTGTATCAGTATCATACCGTTTTGATGACTACAGCTTTATCATATAGCTTGAAATCTAGAGTCGTGGATGCCTCCAGTTTTGTTTTTTTGTTTTCAGGATTGCTTTGGCTAATCAGAGTCTTTTCTGGTTCCATACAAATTTTAGGACTGTTTGATCTAGCTCTGTGAAGAATGCTGGTGGTATTTTGATAGGGATTGCATCAGATGTGTAGATTGCTTTGGGAAGTATAGATTTTTTTAAGTCTATTTATTTATTTTGAGAGAAAAAGAGAGAATGTAAGAGGGGCAGAGGAGAGAGAGGGAGAGAGAGAATCCCAACCAGGCTCCGCACTGTCAATGCACAGCCCGATGCAGGGCTCAAACTCGCAAACAGTGAGATCATGACCTCAGCCAAAACCAAGAGTTGGATGTTTAACCAACCAAGTCACCTGGGCACCCCTGGAAGTATCGACATTTTAACAGCATTTGTTCTTCCAACCCATGAGCATGGAATGCTTTTCCATTCCTTCATGTACTCTTCAATTTTTTCCATAAGTCTATCGTTTTCAGAGTACAGATCTTTTACGTAGGTATCTTATTGTTTTTGGTGCAATCGTAAATGAGATCGATTCCTTGATTTCTTTTTCTGCAGTTCCGCTCTTGGTGTATAGAAATGCCCCTGATTTCTGCCCTTTGGTTTTATATCCTACAACTTTGCTAAATTCACGTATCAGTTCTAACAATTTTTTCGGTGGAATCTTTCGGGTTTTCTACATAGAGTCTCTTGTCATCTGCAAATATTGAAAATCTGACTTCTTCCTTGCTGATTTGGATGCTCTTTATTTCTTTTTGTTGTCTGATTGCTGAGGCTAAGGCTTCGAGTACCATGTTAAATAGTAATGGTGAGAATGGACATCCTTGTCGTGTTCCTCAGCGTAGGGAAAGGTTCTCAGTTTTTCCCCATTGAGGATGAAAAACTGCATTTGAATCCTGACTCTACACATCACTAATGCTGTAACCACAGACAATTCCCCCCAAGTTCTCCAGGTCCCAGATTCGGCTCCCACAAAATGTCAATTGTAAAGATTAAATATGAAAACAGTAAAAACTCCTGATCCATGATAAGAACTCAATAAAGCTTAAAACAGCAATAATAAAGCGATCCTCCAGAATCCCATCTTTAGAGTCTAACAACCCCCTTCACATGCAGAAATAGTAGGAGCAGCTCACCCACTGTCCATAAGAGATGAATTGATGCTTGCATCAGCCCTTTGCAAACAGACTGATCGATGGAGCCAGTGATCAGGAAAATTGAATTCCACTGAATACACATCGCTGTCTGCCTGGCATCATCATATTTCAATGAAGCAAAACTGTAAATAGTGGGAGGCATTTCTGATGAGCTATGTGTTTGGGAAGAGGGGATTTTGAAATGTCATTTTGAGCTCCAATTAATCAAATTTTGAGCAACTGCATTTGGAGAAACAAGTTCAATAGCATCTAAGTGGTGAATAAAGGAGAATTCAGTCTGAACCACAAAATAGCCACAGGCAGGATGAATTCCTTGGTGCTCCCATATTAATGTGCTTTCTGTATTGTGGATTCTCCAGACACTTTTTAGAGCATCCCATGTGCCAAGAATTGTGCTGGGCACTAGCAAAGTTCACAGGCTGTGGGGACAGACCCTAAGATCAGAAAACTTCCAGTTCAGTGGGCAGAGAAGATGCCTAAATGGAATCCAGATAGCTGATGAGGCCACTGTGCCCCTTGGATACCTGGTCAAACCTACCCTTAACCCATATTCCATGACCTGTGATACTCTCAAACCCTTCCTCAAGCTTCCATTAGAATCTTCTGCTTATTTCTTGTCTCTCTGTCCGTGTCTTTCCCTCAATACCCTGGACTTGGGCCCATAGCAGTGCCCTGAGGAATCACCTCTTATGAAATATTTTGGAATGATCTATAGATTTTACTCAGGATTTGAAAGAAATCATGGTGCACGTCACATCACGGAGTGGAGGGCTTCCTTTCTTCTCTCTGGGGTATTAAACAATTGCCCTTACATTTGAGCAAGGTTGTTCTGACCTGTTTTATATCCCTCTCAGTATAAACTTCTACTCCAAGCACTCGTAATTTTTTTTCCAAATAAGTGCAGTTTCCTTCCCAGAAGAAGCTCTAATGACTACTGTCACCGTAACATCCTCCCCTCTCATTATATAGATAGACTGTCATAACGCACCGTCTCAATGCTATTCTCTCATAAGGGTCTTTCTACTGTGGCCTGTGAGAATCAAAGGTGGCCTCCTAGAATAGGAAGCCTTTGCATGAGCTCTGGCTGGATAAACAGGTGGGGGTTGGGAAAACTCTCCAGCGGAAGAAAATGACAAAGAAGTTTGAAAGACAGCGGCATGATTCCATCTCTTGCCCCAGTCTCAAGGCAAAGTAGTGCCATCAGAAGTCTACAGTGTTGTTTCATGCAAGTTTCAACAGAGAGGCGGGTGGGTAGGACATCAATGCCAAATAGAGCCAGGCGAGAGGCGTCAGTGGATCAGGAAGAATGACGAGAAAACCAGGAAATCGGCTGAGTGAACCCAGCCAAAAATTTTGAAAGAAGGGAAACATCCAGATAGCAGGCATGGGATGGAAACCAGGTGGAGGGGATCTGAAAGGAAGGTAGGGCAGAGGATCAAGGGCAGTGGTTCTCAACGTAGCTATTCAGTGAAATCTCTGGGCGGACTTCCAAAAACCTCATGCTGAGAGCCACCCAGACATCTGACTTAGATGGTCCTGGTGCAGCCTGGACATCAGGATGGTTGAAGGCCCTCCAAGTGATTGTAATAGTTAAGGGCCAAAGTTAAGAGCCACTGCTCTAGGGAATCTCACCCAAAGGTGTTGCCAATGACAGCAGCGGCTTATTGTGCTTGGGGATGGAGGTGAGGCTAAGGAAAGGGTGGTTGGAAATCTTTAGAATGGAAGCCTGACCGGGACTGTTGTGAGAGCCATGAACCAGGAGAAGTCAGATTTTAAACTTAAAATGTAACCCAGTGCTGGGGCGCCTGGGTGGCTCAGTCGGTTGAGCGTCCGACTTCGGCTCAGGTCATGATCTCACGGTTTGTGGGTTCGAGCCCCTCATCGGGCTCTGTGCTGACAGCTCAGAGCCCGGAGCCTGTTTCAGATTCTGTGTCTCCCTCTCTCTATGCCCCTCCCAAACTCATGTTCTGTCTCCCTCTGTCTCAAAAATAAATAAACATTAAAAAAAATTTTTTTTTAATGTAACCCAATACAGTACTTCTCGATGTGTGATCATTGAACCACTTTATCAGAATCACTGGCGGTGGGGGGACTTGCTAAAACATATATATCAGAGCCCCACCTCAGAATCTCTTGAAGGAGGATGGGACTGAGAATCTGCATTTTTTAGCAAACTCTATAGGTGATTCTTACATGCATTAGACTTCAGAAATCACTGTTCTGTTGCAGGCAACTAGTGTATTTTGTATTGTAGCCTGTAATGAACGGCAGAGAGAATACTGGCACTTTTCACTGAGCACATACTATGTCCACATGCTATAGCCACAGATGATTCCATCCTATCCTTAGACAAACACCTTAAAGTAGGTATTGTTTTCCTTGCTCTTCAGATGAGGAAACTGAGGGTCAGGGAAGTTAAATAACTTGCTCGGAGCCATAGAGCTAGCGAGGGGGCAAACGCAGCCTTGAAGCCATCATTTCACCCCAAAGGCCTTGCTGTGCTTTTCCCATTTTCCACTGTCCTGCCCTCCCCCAAGGACAGGAATCCCATCTTTCATGGTCAGCCCGTTCCCAGGTACTCTGCCACCTGCTGGAGCCCTCCTGCTACCAGTTGCCTGCAGCCGTGGTAAAATGAGAGGCAACCCAGACTATTTGTTCCTTGGTTCTACAGCGTTGTCTCGGGTAAGCCACTTTGCTCACTGGAGCATTTACTCAGAAACCAAAATGTAACTCACCATGTTCTCCAGATACAGTTCTTTGCCCTACTTCTCTAAACCTGCTCATATAACCTGATGGGAAGTTGAGCCCATTCTTCCCCACCTCCCTGCATTGTCCACCTCATGAGCACTGTCTCTTCTCCAAGGTCCAGTTGGGAGGAGGGAATAGTTTTTTTCCCTCCTGACCTCATTCAGGCCACATCGGATCCAGAGCTCCTGCACTGATGGAGTGCCACCTGCTCTTGGGAGTGGAGAAAACTCTATACCCAGCTACCCGCCCCCTCCCCAAAGACAGGAGACTTTATTGGTTGTCCAGAGCCAGGACGTTTAATAAGTCCAGTTTACTTGTGGTACTCACTGTACCTTAAACAAGCAGCACCCTGTGCTGCGCTCTCTGGCTTTTTAACCTGAAACTCAGGTAAAGCCTGGCCCCAGGCCAGATTGGCCAGTTTTGTGGGTCTTTGGCCCCTACACATGGCTGATTGAGTAAGCAAGTTTAAGGTCCCTCTTGGGTCCATTTCTCTTTCTTTCTCTTAACAAAGATATTCTGGAAAATATGAGACCCAGGATAGAGATTTGCACTTTTAGAAAGGCAGGTAACAAGCCTAACTCATGTTCTCCAGATCTGTATTTAAAAAAATTTTTTTTAATGTTTATTTATTTTTGAGAGAGAGAGAGAGAGAGGCAGAGTGTGAGCAGAGGAGTAGCAGAGAGAGAGGGAGACCCAGAATCCAAAGCAGGCTGCAGGCTCTGAGCTGTCAGCACAGAGCCTGATGCCGGGCTCCAACTCACGGACTGTGAGATCATGACCTGAGCTGAAGTCGGACACTTAACTGACTGAGCCCCAGGCGCCCCTCCAGATCAGTATTTAACAGACAGCTCCTTATCAGGGATTGTCAGGCCCCAGCCTCAGTGGTAAGCAAGGTGGTAATTTTGTGTCCATTATACTAGTTTGCCGTGTGTTCGACAACACCCAGGAACCTTGTGCTGAAGACAAGAGTCAGCCATTCCTGGATCTTGGGCCAAGACACCAGTATAATGGAGCCAAAGCTTCCCTCTTTATTTCTGACCGTGCCTCCGTGCTCTCATCCACCGAGTCCCCAAGTCCCATTCGGATTGCAGACTAAATGTTATTCCTTCTCCACATACCCAGCCAGTGTTGCACACAATAAGTGATCGATGTTATACTTAAACAATGCCCAAACCTGGTGACAACTTTGGTGAACACAACACACACACACACACACACAGACACGCATGCACGCACGCACACACACGCACACGCACACACACAGCATCAAAGGACAAAACCCAACCAAAAAAAAAAATGATGCTAAGGGAATTTGGACCTCATGCTGTCATTTCTTAAATGGCTGATTTTGGATGATTAAAATCATGAGGAGTCCAAAAGTGGAAGAATTCGTCATGTTTGACGTTGGCACATTTTAACCAATTTTAAAAATTGCTTCCGCATCAGCAATGTGGCCAATTTACATGTACTTAGGTAATGAGGAAGAAAATATGCAGACCCTGAACGTGAGAAGGAGAATAACCATGAGGGAGGGCAGGGAAGGAGCCATCTCAAAAGAAGGAGGAGGAAGAGACGGGGGGGGGGGGGGGGGGGGGGGGGGGAGAGAAGGCAAATAATTTATTAAGCCGAGGAAAGAGAGAATGAATAATGAAAGAAAAGACAGGGCAGTAGATAAACATCCTCCTTATTCAAATTTAGAATGTCAGAGCAGCAGAGAAGTTTAGATTCCTGATGTATGCAAGCAGAAACTCAAGCTGAAGGGGAAACAAAAAAACCAGAGGCCACATTCAGTGTCAGGGCTGGAGTACAGGTCTCCTTTCCCTAAATCAGGCTGGTCCACAGTATGCCATCACTTCCGGGTCAATGTGATCAACCCTACACATATAGTAGGTACATAATAATCGCTTATGGAATGAAAACATGTAGTACAACATGCTGACCTGGCCAGAAACCATTTCTGTTGTTGTTGCGTTACTGGTTTTTATTTTTGAAGGTGAAGGATTTTTAAATGTGTATGTTTTAATGTCCCTCCACCGTGTCTTTTATGTTTTGTCTTACCAGGTTACCCCACCCCACTCCATATCACAGCCTTCTTAGTCTCCCAAGGACCTTATTTGTTTCTCTTTTTATATCTTGTGGTAGTCACATGTACCTTCTAGTGCTCTGTCCTCTTTGATTGTCTGTCTTATCTCTAAGCACTTTGAGGTCAGGGATCTCAACTTAGCTGTGATATAGGGTCAATGGCATTGAATTAGCAGACAAGGTTGAGAGCCAACTTTGACTTTATAAAACCTGAGGGTCAGTTTCCCCATCTGTAAAATGCTCACAAGCAGTTCCTAGACTCTCCACCTCAGAGAAGGCCTCTGAAATTCCCTTGCAATGTTGTGAACTGTTACAGCAGCATGATTGGTTGTGCTAGAAACGGGATGACTGCGGTGGCTGTTGATGTCTGCTGCGCAGCACTTGACATCTAGCCTTACATAGGATACCACCCTGCAAATGCATGTTTGTTGAATGAACAACATAGCAATCACATTAGCATCTTCTATTTTAAATCAGCTCTTCTCCTTCCAAAATTAGCAGAATCTTCTGTTTTCTAGGGCTTTGGTGATGACAAAACTTCATTTTGTTGCTCTTTGAGCCCTTAAAACTTCTTATGAATCTTTTTGAGTCATTTAATTCTCTCCTCATAGTTCTTGGACAAGAATCCTGGGCCAAGATCCTCCAGGGACTCTGAGTCTATCTGCAAGGCTAAGGCATATACACGCCCAGCCATTTGACATGCCCTATCCAAGGGGAGCCTCGCCATGATAACATAAGAGAAGCACTTTTATTAGTTTAATTTAAAGATGAGAAAATTGAGGTGTAGAATGTAAATATTTTGCCTAAGATGCTTTTTCTCTTCATATGGCAAATTATAAGACAAATGGAAAACAAAACACCAACTTCTATCCCACTGCCCCTGACAACTATGTTATATCATTTGAAGACATTGATTTGGTCAGTAAAAAAAAGGCTCAGAATCAAGAAACCATGTCTTTGTATCCCCCCTCTGAAGGCTGATTTGCAGTCATAGGAGTTGTTGAATCTCGTCATTCCGTGTCTTCCCAGCCTGGCTTGACTGAATCGACAACATCCTCCTTGTCTGCCTTCGTGGAAAATCCAGTCAAGTTTTCTTGGGACGACCTTTGAAGGACTGCTCTCAGTCCAAGAGGAACAGAAAAACTCTGCTAACCAGCTCTGTTTCTCATTAGTGCTGCAACAAATTACTGCAACTTAGTGGCTTTAAAATAACACATTTATTTTCTTGAGCTTCTGGAAGTCAGTCTAAATTCAAGATGCCAGCAAGACTGTGCTCGCTTCGGAGACTCTAGGGGACGATCTGCCTTCTTGCCTTTTCCAAGCCTTTTCTGCATCTCTTGATTTCTTTTGTCTGTGGCCCCTTCCTTTACTTTCAAAGCATCACCCCAATGTCTGCTTCCATTGCCACGTTGGAGTCTCCTTTCTGCGGTCAGATCTCCCTCTGTCTTCCTCTTATAATGATATTTGTGATCATATTCAGGGTCCAGTTTGATAATCCAGGATAATCTTCCCATCTCAAGATCCTCGATTTCAATACATCTATAAAATCTTTTTTGCCATAAGGCAACATTCACAAGATGCAGGGATTAGGACCTGGATATTTTTAGTAGTCATCATTCAGTCTTACCACACCCACCCAGGGAGATTATCAGGAAACCTGTCTTGGCTGAGATTCTGTGTAGAAATAAAACCAAACCAACCAAACAAAAAAACAGCCTCCATGTGTCCTATTCTGCAGTGACCTAGAGTAAGAGAGTATATAACCTATGTGTGATAGGAATCCCTAAGCCTCAAGATTTACATTAAAATGTTTCTGGGATCATGATACCTCTGAGGCACTCAACAAAAGCAAATGCAAAGCTTTCTCTAGAGCGATATTTTCACAACCTATATTACATTGAAGTCACTCCCATATCGTCACGGAACATGTGCTTGTACTCAAAAAATCACAAAATTCACGAGAAAAGAAAGGCAAAGTAAACATGTACAATACACAGGGGGATCTGCACATCAAGAAGTCAGGATAAAGCCATCTAAATGGAGACCACGAGAAGCTTAAAATGACTAAAGATGTGCAATGAATGATCGAACTGTAAGAAAAAAAATAAGCTCCGTGAAAAAAAAAAAAAAAAAAAAAGAATAGGCAGATTTGAGAAAGAAACAAATGTTGCTTCTAGAAACAAAAATCATTGAAGTTGAAAGCTTGAGGGTTCAGAAAGCAGAGTAGACACAGCAGTAGATGGAACTTGTGCCTGGAAGACAAGATTTTAGGATATTAACAGAATGTAGTCTGCCTTTTTTTTTTTTTTGTTTTTTTTTTTTTTTTTTGCAGTCTGCCAACTTTTAATAGGGGCTCAAAGAGAAGGGAGAGAGTCAACATTCAGTGAGAAAATGTCTGAGAATTTTCCACAGTTGAAGAAAGACACAAACCCTCAGATTGGAGATTTACAACGCATCCAGAGCAACAAGAAGAAAAAAATGAATCCGCACCTATGTACTCCGAAGTAAAACAGCAGACTGATGAATTAATGCATTAGGAGAGGTATTCTCGTAGTTACAACTTCACATTTCTATCACACTCCAGTCACCCCTCCATTTTGATTTGCTCCCTGAACCACAGAGCTGAAAGGAAACAGGGATCATCTCACTTAAACCTTTTAGTTTATTGAGGGGAAACGGAGGCCAGAGTGGAGGCGCGGCTTTCCCAAGACCATCCCAGGAGCTCAAGTCAACAGAAATCTGGTATCGCAAACCCTAACTTAGGCTCTTTCCGGGAGCTCTGAGGCTGTATCTGAGTCTCCACGGTGGTCTGAGGACAAAAGAGAGAATGCCCACAGTGGGGAAGTGACCAAAATAAACAAGGACAATCTATTAGCATTAAACACTGACTAAATGAGACCCAATATTATCCTTTATTAAGTCAAGCTGAGAAGTTGAACGCAGGAGCCGTTTTGTATGTCAGCACCATAGCAATTATGAATGGACTGATTAATAAGTAAACAAACAAATACTAGGAAATCAGGCTTGTTTTAATGCTTCAAACTCGCAATAACACCCTGCTAACATGAACTCCAAGTATTAACACTAATAACCACACTAATCATAGGCATGAAAATTCCAAATTAATTCAAATGCTGCTCAATAGACCATCACTGTGTCCTCCCTGCCTGTTCCTTTTCTATCTGTTCAGATCTCCATGCAGTAATTAAATCCATTAAAATGTAAAACTAGCTTTTGTGCTCAAGGGGAAAAATGAAAAAGGACTCTGACCAGCATCCCTGGGGATGGACCTGTGAGTTCTCAGAACTTCAGTTATATCCAAATTCTTGGCTCTTTTTTTTTTTTTTTTTCTGAAACAGCAGCTCTCCCTCACGGGGATCCAGTTGCCAGGCTGAGTCCGCAGCATTTCTTATCAAAATAGAAGACGTGGCTTTATGGAGAGGATGAGCAGAGGACTAGGAGAAGACAGGCCGACGTCCTGGCTCTGCCTCGTAGAGCTGTAAGATCTTGGTTTAATAAAACGTGTTTTTTCTCTGGCCTTCATTTTCTCTATTTGTGCATTAGGAATGGTATCTGCTCTCCCAGGTGGACTGGAGGAATCAAAAGAGATGATAAAAGGTGGAGGTGCTTTGTAAAGCATCTAATTCCCCAGAACGCTCCGAAGCTCACAGAAACTTCCATTTATTCTTTTGGTGAGGTGTGGGAACACAGAGCAGTGTGGCTAGACGAGGTGTATGTAGGGTTTACACTGACTTATTAAATGATGCGTTTTAAAAGAGGATATAATCATGATGCTCTTACAGATAGAAAATGAATATATGCCAAAGATTTTATTTGCCTCAGGAATTGATGAAGAAGCCAGTAGACGTTGCAGTGAATTCAAATACAAATTCACGGGGTCACATACTTTTAGTCAAATACAGAAAGCTGAAATGAATTGACAAAAAGACGCAAAAGCGCTCACAATAATCGATTGCATCCCATTAGGCTCAATTTGCATTTCTGTGGACCGGAATTATTTGCATTACTGTCCATTTTCTACAACTTAATTTCTATCGGTACAGAGCTGTAAAATAGCTGAGTCAAAGACAAGAGGAATCAGAGCTAACTTAGGTGGATGAGCTAATCAGGACAACTACTAAATATTAAAAGCTTTCACAATTTTTCCTTCCAGGCCCTTGATTGAAAGGATCTCAAACCCACTTGAAGCAATTGCTCAAATTTTGGCTTCATGACATGCCAACTGTACCAATGTTAGGTAAGGAGTGGGAAAACTCTGGGCTGGCTTCCAGGGTATCTACTCAGCTGTCCTGTATCACCAACAAATGTACTGTGTAAGACAACCTTGGCCAAGCTTCCTCTTTCAACCAAGCCTCAGTTTCCCTCTCTGAAAAATGAGCCATATTTGACCCATTGACGCCTGGCCCACACCACTGAGAATGTGACTGAAAAGTGCTTTCTACAGTTGAGAGAGTTTTACCCCCCTAGGAGGGTATATGTATTACTTTTATTTGATTATAGAGGAAGTAACATCACATGGCCCTCCAACTGTTCTCCCTCCTAAAATATACTTGTTTAGAAAGACAAACAAAATAGGAATTGTCCAAGAAAGACAATGGAAAGAGTACTTATGCCCATTATCTGTAGTGGTTAATATATCAACTTGGCGGATGTTTTTGGATGAGTTTTACATTTAATCAGTGAACTTTGAGTAAGCAGTTGAGAGCGTGAATAGCACAAAAAGACCAGTCTCCTGGAGCAAGAGAGAATTCTCTGTCAAACTACCTTCAGAGTTCGTCTGTACCATCAGCTCTGCTGGATCCTGAAACTGCTTGTCGACAGGCAGAATTTGGACTCACCAGCCCCCATAACTGTGTAAGCCAATTCCTTATAATAAATCTGTTTCTCTGTATATACATATCGCTTTGTATGTTCTGTTTTTCTGGAGAATTCTGACTAGTCCAGTAGCTATTACTGAAATGGAAGTCTCTACAAAGGTAGTAGTTAGTTTTGACTCTACTCATGGGTACACCAGAAAGGCTTTGGAAGGAACCTTCCAATGAGAGCCTGGAAATCCTGGTTTCTGGGAGGAGGCAAGGCCTGGTCAGTGTCCCCTGTGGCCATGGAGGGCATCCTTGGAACCTGGCATTCCCAGTGAGAGGCTTCAGCTCTGGTTCAGAACTACCACTCCCTCTCCAGGACAGGAGTCATATCAACAGACATTGCTGGCTTTCCTATCAAAGGAGCCATGAGAAAATGTTGGGGAACTTGAGGACTGGGGGGAAATGAGAGAAGGAGGGTTATACCCATGTCAGAAAGCTCTGGGGAGAAGAAACAGACTCCTAAGAAAAAGCTTGTTCCTAACTTTGTTGAGACTCCAAAGGAAGACACTGCTGTGCTATCACTTACTGAGTCTGGTCAATAGATCAGGCACCGTGCAAATTGTACTTTACATAAATTTTCATGCGTGATCATCACAACTATGCTGAATATAAAGGTATTATCCTCATTCAACAGATGTGTTCAGTGAGGGCAAGTAATTCACCCTATGTCACCCAACCCCTGGGAAAGCATAAGATAGATCCCTAAGGAAAGAGTATGGCCCAAAACCAAGGACGAGTGAGGGAGAAACTAAAGACAGCCAGTGAGCCCAGGAGCTCAGGAGAAGAGGGAGGACAGCAGGAGATCTGGGAGGGGGGTTGGGCAGGCAGTCAGCTGCCTCAGAATGGTTGGATGGGGGACAGGATCTCCATCTGCTCATTTGTACACTTTGCTGCCAATTGGTGGTCACCAGCAACATGTCACCTCCTCCTAATTAAGCCTTACTAGAGTCAGCTGAGGAAGGAGTTATGATTGGCCAGACACAGTTCACCCAGCTCCCGCACCACCCGAGACCAGAGGCCATTTACTAGTTATTGATGAGTTTCATTTGCTAACAACTGCACCCCATTTCAGAGCCGTCTGGGGAGCCACTGATGCAAGCTCACGTTTCCACACACCCAGATTTCCTGAGGGAGCACCTTGGAGATGCTAAGTGAGGCATGTGAGAGAGAATGGATTACAGGCCAAAGAGTTACCTCCATGATGCCTGGCATGAAGAATAGTACAGGGGTAGGTGTGGTTGGGACAATGGGTTGGGGACAACGGGTGGCCGGCACGGGCGAACGGCTTCAACTTTTCTGAGCTTCTGAAAATGGAGATGTTACCACAGGCCTAATGTGAGGACCGAATGAATGAGCAAATGTGAAGGGTTTTGTACACGTTAAGGCAAGGGTCAGCAGCTTTTCTCTGTGAAGGGCAGAGAGCAAATAATTCATACTCTGCCACTGTAGTCTGAAGGCAATTGCAGACAATACATAAAAACATGGGTACAACTGTGTTCTGATAAAACTTTGTTTGCAGATGCTGAAATTTAAACTTCCTATAATTTTCATATGCCATGAGACATTATTCCTCTTTTCATTTTCCAACAATTTAAAGAAAATAAACAGTCTTAGCTCTAGGCCAGACAAAAAGAGAAAGCAGGGCAGATTCGGCCATGGAGCCACTGATTGCCAGCCTCTGGTTTAAAGTACTGCGTAGATATAGACAGCACAGCAAGGGAAGGAGTTTTGCAAAACGGTCAAGAAGACCGCATTTTTTCTATATTCATGTGAGGCTTTTGGGAAGCAATTACTCACTAGGCTTGGTGATGCTAGGCTTGGGATTAGTAATCTGGAAAAGAGGTCCCTGTGGGCTGGGTCCACCAGGGAAGAGATTCATGCAAGGTGGGACATCGCTTTAAACTGAAGGAGTGCGATTGCCGTAGGGCAAGGCCAAGATAAGAGGGCAGGGTATTTAAGGAGGAAAGGAAGAGTAAGGACCCAGAAGAGACAAAAGGGCGATTGAAAGACAACCAGAGAGAGGAACGGGGTACAGTGGGCAGCACCAACACTCCAGTCGGAGACTCCTGGCTCTTTCCGCATTTGAGATGCCTGGTAGATTGTGTGGACAAATGGAAAATCTAGAAGCGCCCAGCTCTAGGAGAACTTTTCGTCAGACTGAGAGATAGCAGGACATTCCAGTGGAGGTTATTAAAAATAACTGATCGGCTGACATGACGGGAAAAAAAGAATTGAGCACACAATTGAACGTTAGGTATTCTGCAAACACGATCTCATTTGGGACCCATAATAGTGCTTTGGTGTTCTCGTTATCCCCGTTATCCCCACTTAAAGATGAGGACACTGAGAAAAGGTGAGAGAATGTTCCACTGGGCTTGGTAATCATCCTTAATAACAACAAAGATTTGTGTATTGTTTCCCAAAGACTCTCAGCAGGGACCGAGGGAAACATAGTGAGTAACAACCTTAGGACTGTGGTCAATGACCTTGAAGGTCCATGGAAGCGTGTCACTGGTAGGGTAGCCAGTGCTTCCAGGGAGGAACACAGGGTTGGTGTGCATGCAGATGATTCAAAGCCAGCCTGACTAGAGTAGCTGCAGACTTCTTACATCATCTATTGGTAAGCCCAGGAGTGGTTCACAAGAATGTTTACAGGTACCTTGCTGGGGAAGGCATGCTCTGGCAGGACTCATAATGGCAGCATCATGGGGGTTGGAATAATTTAATAACATTTTCAGCTCTCCCGAAAGCCGTTAGATGAAAACAAAGAAGCAGGTGAGAGGAGGAAGTTGAGAGTTATTCGTGCTCTGTTAATGGGCCTTTAATCAACAGACCCCCCCCCCCACCACCAGCAGCAGCCGGTTCCTGCAATCTGGGGAGACTGTGTGCTCACAAAGCGCCCATTCAAATGCCAGGGAGGCTGGCACAAAGAAGCAATCAGACAAGCCCCGGCTTCTCCATAGTGCTACACCTGCACCTGTTTTCACAGCAGGAACTTCTTTATCAGCCTTAGAAACTTACAAAATGGAAGAGGTTGCCTCTAATCAGTTCTTTTGCATCCAGCCTTTGGGGGTAGAGATACATAAGCCAATATCAAAAGCTAATTGCCCTCTTTCCCTGGAGAACCAGTGAGCCCATGTGGGTCGGGGCAGCTACAGGTCTACCATGGGGCGTCGACATGACCGAGCCCCTTGGCCTGTGAACCAACTCCAGCTGTGAGGGTGGGAGTAGGGGCGGTAGTGATGGCTATAGCTGGAACCAGGGGGAAGGGAGCTGCATTAGCATCCTCCCCACCACTGTCAGGGAGAATGCATGAGTTGGCTCGTCAGGTGCGGAAGGAGGATGAATGCTGTTTTGATTGCTATAATTGCGGCAAATTGGACGCTTGAGAGTGCCTCTTTAACAAGAAGAATCTCATGGATGAGACTTAGGGAAGAGGCCCCTCTTCGGATCCCTCTCCTTTGTCCCATGTGTATGAGATAATTCCCCAGCCGTTATGGATTATGAATGAGCTGCTAATTTTAGTTGTGCAAGCCAAACAAAGACCCTGGTTGGTAGATCCGGAAGGTGATTCATCTGATATGATGTTTGTATAGTGGAAGTTAAAGGTCCTGATAGGCACCCCTGATTATTTCAAACTTTCCATCCAAAGAGCTGGAGAATTCCTTGAGTGACCATGTCAGCACTGGCAACCAAATATGAACTCCAGTACCGTCTTTTCTGCTCAAGGTCTTTCTGTCTTGGCAGTGCTGGGTGTTTTGAGTGGGAGTGTCCTCGTTTCGTTCTTCTTGATTGGAAAGGATCACAAAGGCGACAGTGAAGCCAAAGTCAGTGAAAGACCCAAAGTTAAAGCCACAGAGACTCAACAAAAACCAAGTCCAGTGGTCTTTGAAAACCTCTGGGAGAACAAAAAGGAGGTGAGAGGATTTGGGAACCCGAGTGGAATAGTTCAGGAACTTTTGAAGAAAGTTGGGGGTGACTGGAGGGTCCTGCTTCCTTTGATTGGCTTCTTTATTGTTTGTGAGTGGTTCTGGGCTTGTGGGACTGAGTGCTGCAGGTTTGGCCCTTTTTTTTTTTTTTTTTTTTAAGTCCCCCATAATAGCCAAGAGAGTATTATACTGTACTTAGCTGGCTTTACTTACTTGCTCTTTCCCTTCAGAAACTAACTCTATTTTGTTCGGCCTTAAGGTGACCAACTTACCCCCATTTGCCAGACACTTTCCAGTTTCAGCACTGGAAGTCCTGCATCCTGGGAAACCCTCAGTTCCAGAAAACCCATAAGCCCTATGTTCCCAAGGTGGAGTACCGAGGGATTAGAGCGAGAAGTAAGAGTTGGACGTGATGAATTTTGGCTATTAGGCAAAAGGCCCAGACATTATCTTGATAACCAACTTTCCATCAAGCTCTATCCAAACACGGCCACTGTCCCTCTTTTGCAGCATGTGTCTCTCTAGCCTTTATCGTACTTACTGATGCAGTTGTCTTCCCTGTGAGCAGGTTGAGAGTAAGGACTCCTACCTGCCCAGGAGCCGAGTATCTGACACCTAGAAGGTCCTCGGTTAATGTATTATTGAAGTAGATCCATCACCCCTTGGGGCTTCTGTCTGTGGGTCCAGAGACCATTCAGATGGATACCCTCTTAAGATCATTGTGATAACCAGGAGGCTTGAATGGCATGAATAGAAAACAATAGGTCCAGCCCCTTGTCAATCTTCTCCTACAAATTTGTTGCGTGACTTTGAATAAATTACTTCCCCTCTCTGTTGCAGTGTTCTGATGGCGGTCTTGCACTATATCCACTTAGCTAAGCTGGAACTATAAATCCTACAATTCCCTTCTCTATATGGTTTCACGTTAGAGTTGGCCACAAGTTAGTGTTCCAAATCAGGGTCATGTGAGCTTTGGAAGGGGGATATGAAGGGAAGACAGTTCATCCTTTTTGTACTCTGAAAGTCGGTGAGGGCAGGCATGGCTTCAGTTCATGCACATCGTCACCAAACAGCTTACCTGATGGCCATGAGGTACAGATGGGCCCTCAGCTCCTCCGGCACCGAAGATGCTCTCCTTCAACGCCTCTGAATCACGGGTCAGGTGTAGGTGCTACTCTGTGATGCGGGGAGTCAGCTCATCTTGTGGGTCAGCAGCATCATTGAGATTGAAGGAGGGGAGAGACAGATCCCCTTCCAGCTAAATATTACAGATTCTCGTCTGTTCTTGGTATCCGTACTTTATGTCTATTTCCTTCTCTATGTCTAGCCCTGCAGACTTCAGGCCCAACACCAAAGGCAGACATTATAGACGTAAATAGTCAACATAATCAGCTCCCACAATTGCATATGGCCTAATCCTTGCAATCTATTTCTTATTCTATCCCACGCAAAGCAGTTCTGCTTCTCTGAATCCTGAATGATACAAATACTATCTACTGAATGCTGACTATGATGATTTCCCTTCTCAATGATTTCCCTATATTAATTGACCTAAACCTCACGAAACTTCTTGTAATGTAGGTATAATCCTATTTTATATTCTCTCCCTTTCATAGATGGAAAAAGCATAGAGAATTTAGGTATCTTGATTGTTCCTATGATTGTACCCAAATCAGACAGCTTGTAAGAGGCCGAGCCAGGATTTGAATTCTGACAGTTTGCTAGAGTCTATGCCTTTATCCACTATATGGTACTGTGTCCTTTGTGGAATGAAAGGTTGTTCTAGATAACCTTGAAGTCTTTTCTGGTCTTAACACTCTATGCAATCGGTTCTGTATTGAATGTTGAACCCCCAGAATAGGATATCACTTTTGAGATGCAAGAATCATCTACGTAGAGGGGCGCCTGGGTCACTCAGTCAGTTAAGTGTCCCACTGTTGGTTTTGGCTCAGGGCATGATCTCATGGCTCATGAGTTTGAGCCCCACGTCAGATTCTGTGCTGACAGCATGGAGCCTGGTTGGGATTCTCTTTCTCTACCTCTCTCTCTGTCCCTCCCCTGCTCTCTCTCTCTCTTTCTCTCAAAATAAATAAGCTTTAAAATTTTTCTAAAAAGACCCGTCTATGTAGGAATCACCTGGAAAACTGCTTAAAACACAGATCCCCTGATTCCCATAGGTCTGTGGGGTGTAGCGCTGGTGATGGTGGAGGGGTGATTCCTGCACACTTAGAGGTTCTTCAGGTGATTTTGATGTACACTGAAATTTGAGAATCATTTAGTGCCCTAGAAGAAAAACAGAAAGACAAGTGCATGCGCGCGCACGTGTTAAGCATGGGGAAGCTGAAAAGAGTCCATTTAGAGATGGCTTCTCCTGCAGGTTTACACTTAAATGGAGGCCGAGCTCCAGCCTCAAGGCTCTAGTCAAGAAGGCACCCTCGATGGAGTCGGTGGTATCAGCAAACTCTGCAGGATCTGCCTCTGCTCCTCCAAGAAGGGCCCCTGGAATCACCTCTGGAGAGCTGTTCTGTGAGACAGATCGTCACCACCCTGCCCCATGCTGCAACCAGGAAGCATTCAGAGGGGCAGCAGCTACAGGGGCAGCAGTGCCATTTGCTTCCTGCCTTTCTGCCCAGCCCTCTGTTGTCCGCCCCGGGTTGTTAATAACAAGTGTCTCCCTCCCTCTCCATAGGCTTATCCGTCATTTATCTTCTCTTGGGAAGTCAGAGTCACGCTGGCTGGAGATGAGTGGAAGCTCCCCAAGAGTGGTCTTGTTTATTACTGGCCTCTGGGCCCCAGGCACCCAGAGGCACAGCAGCCAGAGGTGGCCCAAAGTGGGGTTAGGAAAAGGCACGACAATGGAAAACCTCCTCACCACTGCTTTGCCTGTGGTCATCATTAGCAGGCACGTGGGGCTAATAACGAAGGCTTCCTCCACACAGTGATGCTGGCCTCGTGACACCAGCATCCTTGCTGCAAAGCCAGTGAGCAGGGCCCCTCAGGTCCGAGATGGTCCCCGCTGTGAGGAGGGTACTGAAGAGTTTGCAAAGGGCTTTCCCATGGGCTGCCTCATTTGAGCTCCCTCCCACCAGTGTTGGAATGAATACCTTAAGGAACTGAGAACCTGACTGGAGAAAATGTTAATAATGAAGACTTTCCTATCTTTCTTACCAAATGTCTCTCACAAAATGTGTACTTTGTTGTTTTTTTTTTTTGACTTTTTTTTAATTTTTTTTTTATTATATGAAATTTATTGTCAAATTGGTTTCCATACAACACCCAGTGCTCATCCCAAAAGGTGCCCTCCTCAATACCCATCACCCACCCTCTCCTCCCTCCCACCCCCCATCAACCCTCAGTTTGTTCTCAGTTTTTAACAGTCTCTTATGCTTTGGCTCTCTCCCACTCTAACCTCTTTTTTTTTTTTCTTTTTTTCCTCCCCCTCCCCCATGGGTTTCTGTTAAGTTTCTCAGGATCCACATAAGAGTGAAAACATATGGTATCTGTCTTTCTCTGTATGGCTTATTTCACTTAGCATCACACTCTCCAGTTCCATCCATGTTGCTACAAAAGGCCATATTTCATTTTTTCTCATTGCCACGTAGTATTCCATTGTGTATATAAACCACAATTTCTTTATCCATTCATCAGTTGATGGACATTTAGGCTCTTTCCATAAATTGGCTATTGTTGAGAGTGCTGCTATGAACATTGGGGTACAAGT
This sequence comes from Leopardus geoffroyi, assembly GCF_018350155.1. Taxonomy (NCBI): domain Eukaryota; kingdom Metazoa; phylum Chordata; class Mammalia; order Carnivora; family Felidae; genus Leopardus; species Leopardus geoffroyi. The sequence continues at coordinate 80,477,641 of NC_059333.1, forward strand.
GCCCCTATGCATCAGTACTCCTGTATCCCTTGGATAAATTCCTAGCAGTGCTATTGCTGGGTCATAGGGTAGGTCTATTTTTAATTTTCTGAGGAACCTCCACACTGCTTTCCAGAGCGGCTGCACCAATTTGCATTCCCACCAACAGTGCAAGAGGGTTCCCGTTTCTCCACATCCTCTCCAGCATCTAGAGTCTCCTGATTTGTTCATTTTGGCCACTCTGACTGGTGTGAGGTGATACCTGAGTGTGGTTTTGATTTGTATTTCCCTGATGAGGAGCGACGCTGAACATCTTTTCATGTGCCTGTTGGCCATCCAAATGTCTTCTTTAGAGAAGTGTCTATTCATGTTTTCTGCCCATTTCTTCACTGGGTTATTTGTTTTTCGGGTGTGGAGTTTGGTGAGCTCTTTATAGATTTTGGATACTAGCCCTTTGTCCGATATGTCATTTGCAAATATCTTTTCCCATTCCGTTGGTTGCCTTTAGTTTTGTTGGTTGTTTCCTTTGCTGTGCAGAAGCTTTTTATCTTCATAAGGTCCCAGGAATTCACTTTTGCTTTTAATTCCCTTGCCTTTGGGGATGTGTCGAGTAAGAGATTGCTACGGCTGAGGTCAGAGAGGTCTTTTCCTGCTTTCTCCTCTAAGGTTTTGATGGTTTCCTGTCTCACATTCAGGTCCTTTATCCATTTAGAGTTTATTTTTGTGAATGGTGTGAGAAAGTGGTCTAGTTTCAACCTTCTGAATGTTGCTGTCCAGTTCTCCCAGCACCATTTGTTAAAGAGGCTGTCTTTTTTCCATTGGATGTTCTTTCCTGCTTTGTCAAAGATGAGTTGACCATACGTTTGTGGGTCTAGTTCTGGGGTTTCTATTCTATTCCATTGGTCTATGTGTCTGTTTTTGTGCCAATACCATGCTGTCTTGATGATGACAGCTTTGTAGTAGAGGCTAAAGTCTGGGATTGTGATGCCTCCTGCTTTGGTCTTCTTCTTCAAAATTCCTTTGGCTATTCGGGGCCTTTTGTGGTTCCATATGAATTTTAGGATTGCTTGTTCTAGTTTCGAGAAGAATGCTGGTGCAATTTTGATTGGGATTGCATTGAATGTGTAGATAGCTTTGGGTAGTATTGACATTTTGACAATATTTATTTTTCCAATCCATGAGCAGGGAATGTCTTTCCATTTCTTTAAATCTTCTTCAATTACCTTCGTAAGCTTTCTATAGTTTTCAGCATACAGATCCTTTACATCTTTGGTTAGATTTATTCCTAGGTATTTTATGCTTCTTGGTGCAATTGTGAATGGGATCAGTTTCTTTATTTGTCTTTCTGTTGCTTCATTGTTAGTGTATAAGAATGCAACTGATTTCTGTACATTGATTTTGTATCCTGCAACTTTGCTGAATTCATGTATCAATTCTAGCAGACTTTTGGTTGAGTCTATCGGATTTTCCACGTATAATATCATGTCATCTGCAAAAAGCGAAAGCTTGATTTCATCTTTGCCAATTTTGATGCCTTTGATTTCCTTTTGTTGTCTGATTGCTGATGCTAGAACTTCCAGCACTATGTTAAACAACAGCGGTGAGAGTGGGCATCCCTGTCGGGTTCCTGATCTCAGGGAAAAAGCTCTCAGTTTTTCCCCGTTGAGGATGATGTTAGCTGTGGGCTTTTCATAAATGGCTTTTATGATCTTTAAGTATGTTCCTTCTATCCCGACTTTCTCAAGGGTTTTCATTAAGAAAGGGTGCTGGATTTTGTCAAAGGCCTTTTCTGCATCGATTGACAGGATCATATGGTTCTTCTCTTTTTTTTTGTTAATGTGATGTATCACGTTGATTGATTTGCGAATGTTGAACCAGCCCTGCATCCCAGGAATGAATCCCACTTGATCATGGTGAATAATTCTTTTTATATGCCGTTGAATTCGATTTGCTAGTATCTTATTGAGAATTTTTGCATCCATATTCATCAGGGATATTGGCCGGTAGTTCTCTTTTTTTACTGGGTCTCTGTCTGGTTTAGGAATCAAAGTAATACTGGCTTCATAGAATGAGTCTGGAAGTTTTCCTTCCCTTTCTATTTCTTGGAATAGCTTGAGAAGGATAGGTATTATCTCTGCTTTATACGTCTGGTAGAACTCCCCTGGGAAGCCATCTGGTCCTGGACTCTTATTTGTTGGGAGAGTTTTGATAACCGATTCAATTTCTTCCCTGGTTATGGGTCAGTTCAAGCTTTCTATTTCCTCCTGATTGAGTTTTGGAAGAGTGTGGGTGTTCAGGAATTTGTCCATTTCTTCCAGGTTGTCCAATTTGTTGGCATATAATTTTTCATAGTATTCCCTGATAATTGTTTGTATCTCTGAGGGATTGGTTGTAATAATTCCATTTTCATTCATGATTTTATCTATTTGGATCATCTCCCTTTTCTTTTTGAGAAGCCTGGCTAGAGGTTTGTCAATTTTGTTTATTTTTTCAAAAAACCAACTCTTGGTTTCGTTGATCTGCTCTACAGTTTTTTTAGACTCTATATTGTTCATTTCTGCTCTGATCTTTATTATTTCTCTTCTTCTGCTGGGTTTGGGGTGTCTTTGCTGTTCTGCTTCTATTTCCTTTAGGTGTGCTGTTAGATTTTGTATTTGGGATTTTTCTTGTTTCTTGAGATAGGCCTGGATTGCAATGTATTTTCCTCTCAGGACTGCCTTCACTGCGTCCCAAAGCGTTTGGATTGTTGTGTTTTCATTTTCGTTTGTTTCCATATATTTTTTAATTTCTTCTCTAATTGCCTGGTTGACCCACTCATTCGTTAGTAGGGTGTTCTTTAACCTCCATGCTTTTGGAGGTTTTCCAGACTTTTTTCTGTGGTTGATTTCAAGCTTCATAGCACTGTGGTCTGAAAGTATGCATGGTATAATTTCAATTCTGGTAAACTTATGAAGGGCTGTTTTGTGACCCAGTATATGATATATCTTGGAGAATGTTCCATGTGCACTCGAGAAGAAAGTATATTCTGTTGCTTTGGGATGTAGATATATCTATATCTAAATATATCTGTCAAGTCCATCTGATCCAATGTCTCATTCAGGGCCCTTGTTTCTTTATTGACCGTGTGTCTAGATGATCTATCCATTTCTGTAAGTGGGGTGTTAAAGTCCCCTGCAATTACCACATTCTTATCAATAAGGTTGCTTATGTTTATGAGTAGTTGTTTTATATATTTGGGGGCTCCAGTATTCGGCGCATAGACATTTATAATTGTTAGCTCTTCCTGATGAATAGACCCTGTAACTATTATATAATGTCCTTCTTCATCTCTTGTTACAGCCTTTAATTTAAAGTCTAGTTTGTCTGATATAAGTATGGCTACTCCAGCTTTCTTTTGGCTTCCAGTAGCATGATAAATAGTTCTCCATTCCCTCACTCTCAATCTAAAGGTGTCCTCAGGTCTAAAATGAGTCTCTTGTAGACAGCAAATAGATGGGTCTTGTTTTTTTTATCCATTCTGATACCCTATGTCTTTTGGTTGGCGCATTTAATCCATTTACATTCAGTGTTATTATAGAAAGATACGGGTTTAGAGTCATTGTGATGTCTGTATGTTTTATGCTTGTAGTGCTGTCTCTGGTACTTTGTCTCACAGGGTCCCCCTTAGGATCTCTTGTAGGGCTGGTTTAGTGGTGACAAATTCCTTCAGTTTTTGTTTGTTTGGGAAGACCTTTATCTCTCCTTCTATTCTAAATGACAGACTTGCCGGATAAAGGATTCTCGGCTGCATATTTTTTCTGTCTAGCACACTGAAAATCTCGTGCCAATTCTTTCTGGCCTGCCAAGTTTCAAAAGAGAGATCAGTCACGAGTCTTATAGGTCTCCCTTTATATGTGAGGGCACGTTTACCCCTTGCTGCTTTCAGAATTTTCTCTTTATCCTTGTATTTTGCCAGTTTCACTATGATATGTCGTGCAGAAGATCGATTCAAGTTACGTCTGAAGGGAGTTCTCTGTGCCTCTTGGATTTCAATGCCTTTTTCCTTCCCCAGTTCAGGGAAGTTCTCAGCTATTATTTCTTCAAGTACCCCTTCAGCACTTTTCCCTCTCTCTTCCTCCTCTGGGACGCCAATTATGCGTATATTATTTCTTTTTAGTGTATCACTTTGTTCTCTAATTTTCCCCTCATACTCCTGGATTTTTTTATCTCTCTTTTTCTCAGCTTCCTCTTTTTCCATAACTTTATCTTCTAGTTCACCTATTCTCTCCTCTGCCTCTTCAATCCGAGCCGTGGTGGTTTCCATTTTGTTTTGCATTTCATTTAAAGCGTTTTTCAGCTCCTCGTGACTGTTCCTTAGTCCCTTGATCTCTGTAGCAAGGGATTCTCTGCTGTCCTGTATACTGTTTTCAAGCCCGGCGATTAATTTTATGACTATTATTCTAAATTCACTTTCTGTTATATTATTTAAATCCTTTTTGATCAGCTCATTAGCTGTTGTTATTTCCTGGAGGTTCTTCTCAGGGGAATTCTTCCGCTTGGTCATTTTGGATAGTCCCTGGCGTGGTGAGGACCTGCAGGGCACTTCCCCTGTGCTGTGGTGTATAACTGGAGTTGGTGGGCGGAGTCGCAGTCAGACCTGATGTCTGCCCCCGGCCCACCGCTGGGGCCACAGTCAGATTGGTGTGTGCCTTCTCTTCCCCTCTCCTAGGGGCGGGATTCACTGTGGGGTGGCGTGGCCCGTCTGGGCTACTTGCACACTGCCAGGCTTGTGATGCTGGGGATCTGGCGTATTAGCTGGGGTGGGTAGGCAAGGTGCACAGGGGCAGGAGGGGCAGGCTTAGCTCGCTTCTCCTTAGGTGATCCACTTCAGGAGGGGCCCTGTGGCAGCGGGAGGGAGTCAGATCTGCTGCCGGAGGTTTGGCTCCTCCGCAGAAGCACAGAGTTGGGTGTTTGCACGGAGCGAGGAAGTTCCCTGGCAGGAACTGGTTCTCTTTGGGATTTTGGCTGGGGGGATGGGCGGGGGAGATGGCGCTGGCGAGCGCCTTTGTTCCCCACCAAACTGAGCTCTGTCGTCCGGGGGCTCAGCAGCTCTCCCTCCCTTTGTCCTCCAGCCTTCCCGCTTTCCGAGCAGTGCTGTTAACTTATGATCTCCCAGACGCTAAGTCGCGCTTGCTGTCGGAACACAGTCCGTCAGGCCCTCCACTTTTGCCCGCCAGACTCGGGGGCTTTGCTTGGCCGGCGAGCCGCCCCTCCGCCCCGGCTCCCTCCCGCCAGTCCGTGGAGCGCGCACCGCCTTGCCGCCCTTCCTACCCTCTTCCGTGGGCCTCTCGTCTGCGCTTGGCTCCAGAGACTCCGTTCTGCTAATCCTCTGGCGGTTTTCTGGGTTATTTAGGCAGGTGTAGGTGGAATCTAAGTGATCAGCAGGACGCGCGGTGAGCCCAGCGTCCTCCTACGCCTCCATCTTCCTTTTCCCTCCAAAATGTGTACTTTGTTGAAGCTGTATTTCAATTCCAGATGTGATGGAATGAGGCAAGTACTGGGTTTTAGCCAGGTGCCAGCTACTATGTTTGGCCAACTGCTCAAGCGGAGTCATTTAGTTCATATGGTGCCCTTCAAACAATATCATCAGTATCATGAAACAAACGGGAAAACTGAGGCCCGGACAGTTTACATAAAATAATCTCGCGAGACTTCGAGAAGGGACCAGTGCACCTGCATGCTGCCATTACAGGCATAAGCCAAGAAATCAGCTGATGACCTCAAATTCATCTTTGCACCGGCCTCCTGATGGTGAACTTCTTAAGATCAAAAATGAATCTACATTTTCTCCTGGGCTGAGTCTCCTGGTTTCAAAAGGAAACCAATCTCAGCTTTCTTGACTTTGGAATCAGGCTAAACCTGGAGGGTGATTCTCCCTTTGTTGTGGAAGAACTCTGGCCCTTCTTCATGTTGTCCAGCTCTCCTGAGAGGACTTGGCCTATGGTTGCTCCATCCCACATTGGTTTTCCTCCAGGGGAAGGAAGAAAAATATCTCCCCACTCCATTTTTTACTCCTTTTCAGTCCCATCCTGGATGGCCCCATCCCAGGCACAGATGCATGTACTTATAAACATGAATTCTAGGTTTTTCTATTCCCATGTTGGGAAGATATTTTAGTAGAAATTTAAGTCCAGTTCCTACTTAGTGCAGGAATCACCTCCAGAGTCAGGGAGATCACTATGTGGTCAAGTATCCTTTCCCTTTGCAGGACATTTTGAATTCTGTAATATCTCATCACCCTCAAACACTGTAATGCTGCACAATAACGTTATAGGATGATTAGCTCAGAACAGAGACTATAAATTATTTGAAGACAGAAATTATACCTGGTTTGTCCACCCCCTGATTTTTTGAGCTTTGACCCACTACGTAGCACATGTAGTTTCTCTTCATATATTTGTTGAGTGAATAAATTCATTGGCTTCCTCTTGTTGGACTTGGGTTGAAGGAAAGATTAAGAATGAACTGATCCTAAGAACTGATCCTAAGAACTGATCCTAAATCTTGAATTCTGTTGTTGAACATTTTTAGGGACTTCCAAGGAAAATATATGACAGGTATCACATGACAAACTCTTATTTCTTTTCCAAATTCTAGTGACAAAGAAACAGATCAAGAGAGTTACCTTGTGTCTTATTCTCAAACCTAAATCTGAATCACACAGCTTCCCATTCCAAAGGGGAGGAAAGGCCTGCCCATAACTTGCCAAACGTCACCAAGAAGGAATTTTCCCTGAACAGGCTTACATCTCTATAAACAAGACCAGTCAGTGCTCTTGGCCTTGACCGATCCATAGTAACAAGCCTTCTTAATTTGTTATTTAAAGCTCTCCATGGTCAAACTATTTCAAAGACTCTCATCAAACTAACACAGAATTCAAAACCAACCTCTGATACACCCTCAAATGAGTCCTCCCACATCCAGTTGGACTGGTCTACACAGTATGTGCCAAGCACCCCAACACATTCTTCTCTCCTCATCTTGGCTATTAAGTCCCCCCCCCCCGCCCCCGTCGTTGTTTCTTCAACCAGCCCAGTGTTCCTCCACTCCCTGAATTCAGCCTTGACTTTTCCTCCTCAGATGTAGAGGAAGACACCAAGGAAAAATCACCTGTACTGTCTCTAACCCAAACCTCCCCTGCCAATCAGTGCCCAGGATAGGGGTGCCCTGAGTTCAGTGAGAAGAAGGATCTGGATTCTACACTTTCTAATTATAAAAATTGGGCCCACTCACTTTACCTTCCCAAATTCCATTGTCCTCCTCTAGAAAATGGGGATAATTTCTACTTCACAAAGTTGTATGTATTAAGTAATACTTAGTGTTCACCCAATAGGCCTTTACCAAGGGCTTTCTAGAAGTCTGATGCACAGTGACTGATATATAGTAGGTGATTACTAAATACTACTGGCTATTATATCAAATATTTATCAAGTAGTTTTGTAGGCCTTGTCTAGTTAGGGAAAATAATTATTAAGTTGAACATAGAATCTGCTTCCAGAGCCTTCTTTTCTCCTTGTCTTTGTTTGACTCTGTACTGGACACAAAAGAAAAGAAATAGAAGCAGATTGATGACTTAACAGTTTATGTTCAATATCCCATATGTTATCCACATTGTGTGTCCAACCATTTGGATTCCTATTGGATGCACGACTGAAACATCTGGAATCAAAATAGTAGGTGTGAGTACGAATGTTTTCCCTTTTTTTTTTTTTTTTTGCATTGGTGAAGTGACATTTTTCAGATGACATTCCATTAAACCAGCCTGAAAGTCTATCTAAGAGAACAGACTTGTGACAGACATGGTAATTAGCTTGAAATATGTGAAAGCCTCTCATAAAACATGAATTAGACCTTGTCTGTGTGTCCTTAGGGGAGAATCACCACTGGCAGGTGGACGTCCCTTCAGAATGATGTGTATGTGTCTTTGGTTGGGAGTGGGAACCACTGACTTGACAGGCTGGGACACAAACTGTCATGATTCCAGCAGGGATCAAGACTGAGAGAGACAGAGGTAAAACACTTTCCATTTAATAATGGAGGTTCCATTGACTCCACTTCTAAGTGAGCAATTGATTCCATTTTTAATTGAGTAAAACCCATTTTACCTGAATCACTCCCAGGAACTTCACAGACATACTTAACACGTGCCTGCACACACACACACGCACACTTGCACACAAAACTGATGTTTGTCCTTGGGAGCGAATCCTATTTGAATAGGTCCTGTTAAGAGGAACCGTCAGCTACAGCATTCACAAGAGAATAGAGAAAAGGAACCCTCAAAAGGCAGCTCCACGTTCTGCTTCCCCTAGGGACCCAGCACCCATCCTGTGCCCGCCTGTCTATGAAATTTGATTGATGACCACCATTATGAGGGTTTGGATTGCTAAGACCACATCATTCATGCTTACGTCATTTTATATCAGGAAAGGGGGGGAAATCTTCCTCCACGAAGAGGAAAGTTTTCCTAGAAGGAGGTGGGGTTCGAGTCGAGATTTGGATGAAGACCCTTGAACAATGAGACCCCTGATATGACAGAGGAGGAAATAGTCGAATCTGAAGATGCAGGTCCCAGGCTGAAAACTTAAAAGTGGCCACAGAGGCTCTTCACATGTCTTTAAGTGTCTTCATCTTTGAGATTTAAGGCAATGTTCACCTATGCTACATTTATACTTTCCTCCTCTCTATATATAATTCTCTTCCAAAATCAACAAAAATCTTTAGAAAAGAGGGTTGTCACTATAAACCCAGAAATACTGGTCTCGAGCAAATGAAGAAACAGTGGTGAGAGAGGAGGGGGCGCCCTCGTGCCCATCTGTGCCTTCTGCTGTCTCTATGTCCCTTCTCTACAATCAGTCCGACAGCGTGTTGCTAGACAAAAGAACCATCAAGAGAGGCAAATAATTCCCCAACCTGAATTGGGCTGGCTTTGTGATTTGCTTTGACCAATAGAAATGTGGCAGAAACAATGTGCTCTTTTCAATAGCCTTAAGAGACCCTACTCCCTTTTCACCCCCTTAGAAAACTGCCTCAGAGACCACCAGGGGAGGAATGTCAGTTTAGCACAATGAAGAAAGGGCAGGCATGTGAAGGAAGGCCAAAGAATCCCAGGCAACTGTCAGCAGTCACTGCAGAACATGAGAGTGAGGTCATCTTGCCCTTTCCTCCCCAGCCCAGCTTTCCATCTGCATGCACCACGTCGAGGCCCAGGAGAAACCAGCAGAGGAACTTCCCTACCAACATTCAGAATCATAACAAATGATGATTTGTTCTTGTTTTAAGCCACTAAGTTTCAGGGAGACTTACTAAGCATCAGCCCTATTGGAACATGAGCCCCAGATGATGCCCAGGGGAATGGAAGACCAACCATAGAAAAGCCAGAGGCACTAAGAGAACCCCCAGTGCCAAGCAGCACTCCAGAGGGGGCATAGCCATGAGCAAAGAGAGGAAGGAAACTGCATGAATTAGAGAATGCTGCTCTCTGGAAGGAGAAAGAAATCGACTGAGCAGACACCTAAGGCACTAATGAAAGAAGGAACGTTCTAGCAGAATTGTCTAAGAATGGAATGGACTGCTTTAGTAGGTGCTGAGTTCTCTAGGATCAGGTGTATTCAGGAATAGGCAAGAGGGGTGATTGAAGGGCAGGTTTAAGCACCCTGTCATTGGCTCTGTGAGGTCACTTCCAACACCAGTCATCCGTCAGGTTCTCTAAATCCTATTTGAGAAGATGGCAGCATAAGCAGAATGATGTCAATAAATCTGTCATGTTATCTTGAAAAGAGACTCTGGTTTAACAAAAGCAGCAGTAAAGTGTATGTGAGCGAGACAGCTCCTCTGCGTGTGTGGTTTATAGACATTAATCTGGCCAGGCTGGTCGGAACACACACACAAACACGTACCCACAACAGCCACCAAAGGACTGTGAGAATGGTTACTGGAAAAACATTCAGCTCAAAAACGAGGCCCTTGGGCAGACATTACATCTTTTTTGAGTCTCTTTTTTGGTGGTCAGGCCCTGTTGTTGCCATTAAGTGAATTTGAAACACGATCATAATAATGACAACAGCAGTAATAATAACTGGAACAGGCACCCAGCTCCCCACTGGCCTCTTACTGCCTGCAACAGATCTGCCGTTGAGATGAGCTGTCTCTCTCCCCCTTCAGAAAGCCTTCATGAAATGCCGAGCCATGTGTTTGGTGCCATAGCAAAGTGTCGCTTCCACCCAGAAGCAGGTGGACCCTCTTAAAATCTCCTTATAAGACAGGCTCCAGGCTGAATGTGTGCTCATCACACTGCCTTTCACGGACACTCTAAGGTGGAGAATTAAACCTTGTAACATGCTCATCAAAGGCTGTGCTGATTTTCTTTTTTTTTTTTAAGGAAACGCAGCGAGGCTCCCAAGACTGAGTTTTCTCATTTCTAACTCCATCTCCCCACCCTCACTGGGTAAGGAGAGCTCAGAAGTAGAAAACACTTGGAAGAGAACAATTTGAAATTCCATCAACAAACTCTTTAGGGTTTAACTGTGTGCAGGAGAACCGTATTTCAAAGCAAATAAAAAGGAGCCCGGCAAAAATATGTCCAAGGGAAGAAACAAAGGGTGACTAGTGAGAAACACGCACTTAACTGTTCTCAAAACAATTAAACCTCAGGAATAAATAAAGGTAGGGTCTTCCCTTGAGAAATAGAGCCTGTTCAACCAGAAGGCTGGTAGTCCTTTCCTCTTTTAATCTGAATCTTGCCTGAGGGAAAGTCAACCTCCCAACAGGATCATTGCCTCTTGACTCTGAAAACTTACGGGGGAGAGGAGGGACACGGTGGAAGCAACAGAAAGAATCTTTGCCCTAGTCCGGCCACTAGCTTGCTGGGTGATCTTCAGAAAGCCACTTGCCCTCTCAGAACCTTGGATCATTGGGCTTTAAAGTGGAAAGGTTCCTTGCAGAATTATGAACTGGTGAAATCTGTGCACCACAGCCTCTCAACTTTGCTCTGTGTTTGCAAAACATTCAAAGGGACACATACTGAATGAACCCAATTTTGAGATCGGAGATGGGCTGTGTAGAGGGTGGGGCTGGACAAGGGAGGCTGCCCCTTACCCACAAAAAACACATGTAGGACCAAACTGTGATCTGCTGTTTGTACCTTGACTGTCACTCTTAAAGGAACCCTCCTGTTCTGTGCTGGGAAGCAGAGACCTAGAGAAGCCAAAGAGAGGATGGCCAGGCTTCAAGGGCCAGGGGAGGAGAGTTGGGTTATGATGGCCCAATGAGAAGGCACCAAGCTGAAATGCAACATATAACTTAAGGTGGCCCAGAATCAGATGAAGCACCCAAAAAAGCAGCTAAGCTGTGATTAAGACATCATGATTTCAGTTGTGCTCCTGAAACCAATAGAACACCATATGTTAATTACGCTGGAATTAGAAAATAAATCAGTAAAACTTAAAAAAGAAAAAGAAATTGCGATTTCACATTTGTGTTCCTTACCTGGAAAAGCTTTATGGGATCGTTCCAGGCTCCTGCAGAGTCCAGTGCTGTGTCCTAGAACTAGAAGCACAGGAAGCTGGCCGTTGGGTTTTGACGAGGGAAGGGAGTTAGCATCGTGTTAGGGCTGTTCCAATCGGGAGGCAAGCCCCGGGTGTCAGCCCACAGTGAGAGGCAGGCTAGACATCAACCCAGTCAAGGTGTGCCAGCCAGTGTCATGGCAACGATAATGAACTGCGGGCCTCGAAGACCCACTACTTAGTTCTAGCTCTGTTGGGCAAACCTCTGAGCTTAGTTTCTACACCTGTAAAATGAGACGATAATCCTAACCTTGTTTTTCCCACAGGGTACGGTTGTAACGCTTGCGTGAAAACATGAGTGGGAAAGTTCCTTGTCGACTACAAAACCATGAAATAATAGTTTCGACAAGACTGTAAAGATGTGTGAAGAAAAGGAAGAGGAATTTAATGAATTCCTTCCTGGGTTCCCTCCTTTCATGAGATTTCAAACATGGATAAGACCATTTGCAAAATAAATCTCCAACATTCCGAGTGCCTCCCTCCTTAATGTATGTACACCGAATAGAGTAACCTCCATTCTACAAAAGCAGAATCTCTGATGTGAAGATAAAAGACTCTTGATGACATCACTTTACCAACCATAATATAAGACCTGATGCCCTTCATGGTGCATTTGGGCTGGTGGGGTAGAAATGCACACTGGCAAATGTGTCCTGCCCTCGACAGAGCACAAAGCAAGGTCCAAGCCCGACACAGACACATTTGCTTTGGTTTTCAAACCTCCAATCTTTTCTCAGGGGGTTGAGAAAGGAACTGGTTTACTGAGAAACTCCCAACCGAAGAGCAGATTTGGGCCATAGCTTTCTAGATCCTCAGCAGACCCAATCCTGGGACCCAAAAGAAAAACTCTGTTTCTTTAATAAAAATTCCTCAGATTGTTGAATTCACCACCAGCCTCTGAGCGTGTGCCCTGTTAACTCTCCTGGTGTGAGAGGCTTTCAAAGGGAGAAAGAGCAGGATTTTTTTTTCAGCTTTATTGAAGTGCAATTGACAAATACGATCGTAAGAGATTTAAAGTGCACGATGTGATGAGTTGATATACATATACACTGGGAAAAGGCTCCTCTACCATTGAATTAATCAATCTCTGTCTGGCTTATTTCACTTATTTCACTTACGCATTAGCCCAACGCCCTCCACTTTCATCCATGTCATCACAAATGGCAGGATTTCCTCCTTTTTTAAGGTTGAATAACATTCCATTGTGTGGATTTCTTTTTTTTTTTTTTAATTTTTTTAATGTTTATTTGTTTTTGAGAGAGACAGAGGGGTGAGAGCAGGGGAGGGGCAGAGAGAGAGAGAGACACAGAAGCCGAAGCAGGCTCCAGGCTCTGAGCTGTCAGCACAGAGCCCAATGCGGGGCTCAAACTCACGAACCGCGAGATCATGACCTGAGCTGAAGTCGGACACTCAGCCGATGGAGCCACCCAGGCGCCCCTCCATTGTGTGGATTTCACATTTTCCTCACCGTTCACCTGTTAACAGACACCTAGGTTGTTTCCATACCTTCACTATTATAAATAATGCGGCAATAAACAGGGGGTGCAGATATCTCTTCAAGATAAAGATGATGTTTACTTTGGAAACATACCCAGAAGCGGGATTGCTCCATTATATGGTAGTTCTATTTTTAATTTCTTGAGGAAGCTCCATACTGTTTCTCATAGTGGCTGTACCAGTTTATGTTCCTGGCAACAATGCCCAAGGGCTCCCTTTTGTCCACATCTTCACCAGTATTCGGTATCCCCTTACCTTTTTGAAAGGCGAATTTGAGGAAGACTTGTAGAGAAGGCAGATAGGGGCCCTGGTCTTGCCAGCCAGCTGAGAATCTGCTTGAAAAATACAGTTGTCTTCAAGGAGGGTTGACTGAGCACTGAAATCTGAAGGGCAGCCTGAGAAGAAAGACTTCTTTGGTAACAAAGTATAATTTACACAATCAGATCTTAGGTGTACAGATACATTTTACTTAGTATCATTATCCTCTGGCCTGGAAAACTTTCCTTAACAGTTCTCCCAGTGCAGGGAGTGCAAGTGACGAATTCTTTCAGCTTTCGTTTATTTTTATTTTGCCTTCCTTTTAAAAATATTTTCTTTGGCTATGGATTTCTAGGTTAATGGGTTCTCCATCCGCCCGCCCCCAGCACATTAAGAGGTTATTCCAATTTTCTCTGATTTGAAATGAGAAACCCGTGGTCATTTTTATAGGTATTCTTTTGTTTTTCTATAATGTCTTCCTCCCCTCACCCAACCCCCACCTCCGCTGCTTTTAAGATTCCTTTTAATCTTCTATTTAGCACATCTTGGTCTACAGCAGTGTGATTAGAACATGGTGTGATGTGTATGTAGGGGGGTATATGTGTTTATCCTGCTTGATACACTGAGCTTCTTATATCTCGGAACTTACCTTTCCCATGTCATTAAAATTTCTTCAACCATCATTTCTGTAAGTATTTTCTCTCTTTTGTCTCCCCTGGTACTCAAGTTGTGCATATACTAGACTCCTTGATATTGTACCACAAGGCAATCGTCTCTGAGATTCTGTTCATTTTTTTTTTTCCTGCATTTTATCTCCCTGTGCTTCCAGTCATATAATGTTGTTCTCTGACTTCAAGTTCATCAACCTTTCTTACGTATTATTTAATCAGATGTTAAATCCCATGATTAATTTTCATTTCAAATATTGTATTTGTTAGTTCTAGAATTTTCATTGTTTTCTATCTTAAGTTTTTCTTTCTTAAGATTCCCTACTCATTAGGATGAGGTTTTCCTTTACTTTATTTGTTATAATCATAAGCTGTTTTAAAGTTCTTGTTTGCAAATTTTATCATCTTTCTCATTTCTTGCTATGTTTCTCTGTTCCTGATTTTTTCTTTTGGTTATGGCTCATGTATTTATGCTCATTTACATACCTAGCAAATTTGATTGTGTGCTTGGCATTGGTACTACATTTTTAAAGGATTTTATCTTCTTTTAGAAGAGAGTTTAGAATTTTTTCCAGCAGGCGTTTCAATTGCTCATGGATCGACATAGTCTTTTCAAGATTTGTTTAGAAACATTTAAAGAACCAGGCTAGGGGGCGCCTGGGTGGCTCAGTCGGGTGAGTGTCCCACTCTTGATTTCAGCTCAAGTCATGATCTCCCAATTTGTGAATCTGAGCCCTGCATTGGTCTCTGCACTGATGGTGTGGGACCTGCTTGGGACTCTGTCCCCCTCTTTCTCTCTACCCCTCCCCCCACTTGCTCACTCTTTCTCTCAAAATAAATAAAGATAAACTTTAAAAAGTAAAGAAAGAAAGAGCTGTTCTAGAATGACTAGTGCCCTAGGGTTAGACTAATTCTGGCTTCCTGCTGTTTTCTCTCCACATACACAGGTTAGTATCCAGCTAAAGGTTTAAGGGTTCCTTGAGCAGAGTTTTAGACCTCCTTTTGTACTTAGCTCACTTCTCCCACTTACCCTGTCCCAGAAAATCTAGCTGCCTCGGTGGCCCTGAATTCTGACCTCTGTCTTTTCAGCTCTGTGAAGCAGCTATAGTCTGTTGGGGCTCCCCTCTCCAAAAGGGAGCCATGCTAATCATGGGTCTGACCTTGGTTGTTTACCATCTCTCAGAGATCACAGTCCTGCACTGCCTTTGGTTCAACATCAGAAAATGGTGATTTATATAATTTGTCTTGGTTTCTATTTATTTCCTACAAAAGGGCTAGTGTGGCACCTGTTACTCCATCAGGGCAGGAGACAGACGCTCCGCCAATCAGAGTATGTGACTAGTTGGTACTGAGTGCTGTGTTAGTCTTTAACGTTTTACAAATAAACAGCACATCCCCAGCCTTATTACCTGGTGGAACAAACAGTTATGCAAATAATTTTAGTGTCCGAGGAGATTTAGTAGAGGCACGTACTGGGTGTCATAGAAATTAAGAGGAGAGAATATTTAACTATCTGAGGAAGTCAGGAAAGACTTCCTAGAGGAGATGGCATTTAAGCACGGGATTTATATTTTGCTAGTTGGGGAGTAGAAAAACACACTAAGCAAATGAACAAAGAATAAAGTGTGTATAATAAGAAGCACCAGATGACTGTTAAACAGGTTGTATGAGGGTGAAGGAAAACTGTTACAATGTAAAACTAGCCAAACTTCATTTAGCCCCTGAATGTCACATGAAATAGACTGGCTTATCCTGTGCAGGAATCCATAGCATCATAATGATTGAAAGCAAAGTCTCCATGAGACCCTATCCATAACTTACTGGCTGAGATTTTGGATAAGTTTATTATAAGCCTTAGGGTGTTGTTTTCCTTTAATTTTTGGAATAGTATAATCTCACAAACTACCGTATTATCCCAATGATGGTTAATGTACTTAATGCTGGGAAAGCACTCAGCTCAGTGTTTGGCATTTAAGTGCTCAAAAATGGTAGGTGCTTATGTGTGTTATTTCTACAGGCAGATGGAGCTAAAATTGGTTTGTGAGGTGGTTCGTTTTGTGAATAGGTATGTATTTTTAGAAAAAAAAGAAAGAGCTGAACGAGGGATAAATTACATGTAGGAGAAGGATTAGAGACCAGAATGAACAGAATATGGAGTGATCTGGAAGGTACGCTCAACAGAAGTCAAGGTCCATCTTCTGTGGGTGGAAACATGGCATGGTCAGGGCCTCAAACTGTGACAGATTGCTGTGGCCCTGTTGGGATGTGTTTCACCTGCATTTGTTCTTGAGCAAGGTGCTCAGTGACATTTAGTAATCCCTAGACAAGGAGGTATCATTACCAGGGGCGATAGGCTCATTCATACATTCATGTAAAAGCATTACCTAGGGGCGCCTGGGTGGCGCAGTCGGTTAAGTGTCCGACTTCAGCCAGGTCACGATCTCGCGGTCCGTGAGTTCGAGCCCCGTGTCGGGCTCTGGGCTGATGGCTCAGAGCCTGGAGCCTGTTTCCGATTCTGTGTCTCCCTCTCTCTCTGCCCCTCCCCCGTTCATGCTCTGTCTCTCTCTGTCCCAAAAATAAATAAACGTTGAAAAAAAAAATTAAAAAAAAAAAATTAAAAGCATTACCTAATGCGAGCCTTTTTGCTATTTGTGGAGGATCATATTTTTCAAAATGGCCACAACAATAACTCTCATCCCACTTTCTTCTTACTATGCGACATTGACACTGTACCCATTAAGTCTGGGTGGGCTCATCACTGGAGCAGATACGGAGCTGTATGACTTCCGAGCCATGGTCATAAGAGGCAATACAGGCGATACCTGGTCCTCTTGGAACTTTCTCTTGGAACTCAGTTTGCCATGTCATGAAAAAAAGAGCCCATGTGGAGGGGCCATGTATAGGTTTTATGGGTGATGGCCCCAGCTGAAGCCCGACGGTGGGTACCAACCTTGAGACACGTCCATGCCTGAGGACACTAACAGTTCTGCCTCCACTCCTCAAACTACCTCTGATCTGCTGTGTGCGGCAAGAATGTGCTGTCCTTGCAGCCAGCCCCTGCTCAAACGCTGAGTTATGAGCCAAACAAACCAAAGGTGTTGTTTGAAACCACCAGATTTAAGATTTAAACCACCAGATGGGCTTGGCAAGCAGCAACAGATAACTGGAATACTGTTTTATATTTTCTCCCTCTCACAGGTACTAAATGCACAACTACTAGCATTTTACGATCCTCAGTTTGAAGACATGTTTTGAAAGGGGTCCCAGGGGCGCCTGGGTGGCTCAGTCGGTTGAGCGTCTGACTTCGGCTCAGGTCACAAGCTCGCAGTTTGTGGGCTCAAGCCCCGCATTGGGCTCTGTGCTGATGGCTCAGAGTCTGGAGCCTGCTTCTGATTCTGTCTGCGTCTCTCTCTGCCCCTCCCCCACTCACACTCTGTCTCTTGTCTCTCTCTCTCTCTCAAATATAAATAAACATTAAAAAAAATTAAAAGGAGTCCCATATTCACAAAAAGAAAATATGAAGGCCACTAAACTAAGAATTTTAAATAATCACGTGTGTCAGAGGCCTCTGTACCAACGTTATTGGTTAGTTTGTTCTGAAAAAAAGACTGTTTTCTACTCGCAAGAAACGCAAAAGAGTTTCCTGAGAGTGGATTCTATCTCCCATAGCAATTATCTTGACAACATATTTCCCTTTTACTCATGATAATGCATGTATTTTCCTACCAAGGCATAATTTGTTTTTTAAAAACAAGAAAATTATGCCTCTCTTGATGTCGACAGAACCAGGTGAGCTTAAGTAATTGGGAAAACAGGCGTCTGTTGAAATCATTTCTGCCAATTTGCCACCTTTCCTTCCCGCCTCCCTGTACCTCCTCCCCGTAACTCCTTGCCCGCACTCTCATATGTGGTCCCAGCCGTTGGCATGAAGAGCCAAAGACTAGGCTTCGTGGAGAGAGAAAGACTGAGAAAACCAGAGCTGGAACCATCCCCAGTGGTTTGTCCCATTCGCTTTGAAGGTGCCTCGTGCAAAGGCAGCTGTACTGTACGTGACTTGAGAGAACACCAGGTCTCCCAACACTCTAGAGAGTTTTGTTGAGGCCTTCCAAACAAGGAGGGACTGTGTAAACTTGGGGATATCACAGGGAGATACAGCGAACATCTTTTCCCAAAAAACGCCAGGATGCATTGATCCAGTTAATGGTCGGACAGTGGGGCAAAGCATTTGAACCCAAGACCCGTAGCCTATCTGTTGCACTGAAAGAGAAGAGTAGAGGGAAAATATTCAACAATAGCCCAGTTGTTCCAATCCACATAGGGAATATCCCACCCCATTCTAACATACAGCATGCATCCATCAAATGGCCCAGAATTAAAAATATAATGAATAAACAAAAACCTGTTTTTATTTCTGTGCAAATACAAATATAGTTCCCTGTGAAACCCAGAAGTTTTAGAACCCATTAATTTTTTTTTTTACATCAACTGAATTCTTATATTTGCATGTCACTTATACACTTGGCATTCATATATCAGGAATTCTCAGTGAATTCCCCCAATTGACCACTGCACAAAGACTTGGAGTGTTCTCCCCAAGGGGAGGTAAAACTCGAACTAAGTGTTTGTTGATTGAGCATTAAAACCAGGAAATAATGGTTCGCTGTTACGTTTTAAAACAGCTGATAAGAACAAATGGCTTAAGGTAAGGCTAATCTTTTAGGGAGTATAAGAACCCAGTTAAATCTAAGACATCCAGAAAATTCAGAAAAAGACACAGGAGTACAGGGTATGCAATTTTTATTACAATTTCAGAGAGTGCATGGACTTCATATTAAAAACACCTCTCTAATGATGATGTATTCTACACAGAATAGAAGCTAACTTCTTTGTATTTAAAATCAGTCACCATTCATTGTAAGTCTACTATATGTCAGGCACTGAGCAAAGCCTTCCAGTTCTATTTTATCACAGTCCTGAAAAGCAGATAGAGACTGCCACAGTTTACGGACCAGGAACCTTCTTTCTTCTCTCGTCTTTGCCCCATGACAATTATTAACATTCCCAAAACTCAATGTTCTTCCAAAGAACACATTCTGGGAAATGTTAATGTAGTAAAAATCCTTTATTTTGAGAGTAAGAAGCTGAAGTCAATAGAGAGACAGAGAGGGGCCCCTGGGTGGCTCAGTAGTTAAGCATTTGACTTCGGCTCAGGTCATGATCTCACATTTCATGAGTTCAAGTCCTACATGGGGTGAGCTCAAGCCCTGTTTTGGGTGAGCACAAACCGCATTTCAGGTGAGCCCCGCTTCTCTCTCTCTCTCTACCCCTCGCTCACTTGCGTCCTCTCTCCCTCTCTCTCTCTCTCAAAAAAAAGAAGAGAGAGAGAGAGGGAAACAACAAGCCTAAAGTCAGATGGTGACTTGGTACAGGTTGGGCTTGGAACCCATGTCTATCTCCCAGTCCTGTGCTCTTTGACTATATCCATCTACTATAAGAGAAAGGCACATATATACCAACACCAGTCAGTGTTGGTATATATGTGCCTTTCTCTTATAGTTGAGGGCAGTTAAGCAGATGGGGAGATTCATTACCTCCAGCCTTTTCATCCTCCTTCAGTGCCCAAGAAGGCTGTCAAAGAAATGCAAATGCTGGCAGGTGAAAGTCCCTCAGCATAGATAGAAAGTAAGGGGATAGTTTCGAGCTACCGATAATGTCTGCTACGTATGTGTATCCATGAACATGTCAGATCTGTGGGCTCGTGCAAGGCATGCTCGTTTGTGAGTTGGGAGTCTTGGCTCCTCCTTTCTATACAGTTAAGCCCTGTGTGGGCCTCTATAACCAAACACCATGTGGAGACTCCGAGAAGTGCTTCTGGAGACAGCAACCAAGATAATGAAAGGCTTGCGAAGCCAAGAAAGATGGTGGCTTCTGGATTTACTCAGCCTGCAGAAGGGAAAGTTGAAGCAGAGCTTAATTTGAACCCACTGAATGCAATCGCCTTCCAAATTCTGTCGATTCTGCATCCACGACGATTTCCTTTTCCTCTCCTCAGTCCTTTGCCTAGGCTCTTGACATTTATCACCTAACCCAGTCATTTTCAACATTAGTTGACCTAAAGCTTCTTTTTCTAAAAATAAATACAAAACAAATAAAGAAAAATAACGTGTTGTTGATGCCCTCCCTAGTCTTTGGAAATGAAAATCACACCCAATACACTCTATCAACACACGTCATCTCACAAACAACAACATAATGCCCTGAATTTAACACATGAAGACGTAAAAGAAAGTAATTTATAACCAAGTAATAAGAATGATATATTCCAGTAAACTAGTGTACATAATCAAGTAGCAAAATGCTTGCATACTTTGAGGGATATAATTACAAAGGCATACCAGTACAGGTGTGTTGGGTGAGGAGTCAAATACCATTAGTGGGTACATATGTAAAAGAGCGCTAACTGCCAGGCTCTGACGATTATAAAAAGGGATGTTCAGGGGCACCTGGGTGGCTCAGTTGGTTGAGTGTCCGACTTCGGCTCCGGTCATGGTCCCCAGTACATCACAGTGTTTATTTTTTATACCTGTTTGGGTGTTTGTGTGTGTGTGTGTGTGTGTGTGTGTATCTCCCCCACTAAAGCAGCTTTGAACAAAACTAACACTCCAAGAATAGATGTGATATTTCTCCTATAGTTTCAAGTCACCACCAGTGGGTAAAAACACCTCAAGTTGAAAGATGCTGAGATTACATTGTCGTTGGGAGGAATTTAGAACAACTCAGGTCTTATCCAGTTACCTGTGGCTCTTTGAGGTACTGGGGTAATCATGGTGCTTCAGAAATAAGGACTTGGCAGGAGAAGAAGCCACACTTTCAGGGGATGTTCCAAGGAGCATAATGTGGTTCTGCAGTGACACTGGTGTGGGAATAGACCTTTGATTTTAGGACCCTTCAATTCTATGTGGAAGCCAGTATAGATGGTTCATCGTTTCACCCAATAATTATTTACTGAATCCCTATTCAGAAATGCTAGATACTATTGGGAGCTAAGGCAGAGAACTTAGAACTACCTCTTTGAATAAAGGACAACATGGGCCATGGTTAGAGAGCTGATGGGTCATGGAGGAAAAGAGAAGTTTCCTTCATGGGCCTGGTGGTGGTGCAGATAGTTGGGAAGTGGAACAGAGAACCCAGGTCCACTGTGAAGTCCTCCCATGAGTGGATGAAGAGATCTTCAGGTTTCTAGGGATATGCTTGACTATAAAACTTTGGGCCTGGGTACCTTAGCTTGGGTTTCAGGACACCTTCTGTTTCTGGTTAGAGTAGGTAGGGTTGGTCATGGCAGTCAATCAGGGCAGTGACATACACAGGGGCGGTTCATAGCTATGGGCTTCCGTAGCCAGTGGAGATGGTCCCTGACCTAGGATGGTTGGACTTTACAATGGTGTGAAAGATGTACATGTTCAATAAAAACTGTGCTTCAGGTTTTGGATTTTGATCTTTTCTCAGTCTTATTGATATGCACAATAACTCGCTTCTGACACTGGGCAGGGATGGTGAACTCCAGCTCTCAGTCAGCTACGGGATCACGATGGTAAATGGCCAATATGCTGACAACCATTCTGTACCCAGATGGCTCTTCTGTCTTTCATTTTCAGTAAAGTAGTCCATAAATTACATGAGATATTCACCACATTAATTCTGGTGGCTTTATGTTATGATGATTTATGAATTAGGGCTTTATGTGAGATGATTCTGCCCAACTGTGTTCTCAGCATACTTAAGGTAGGCAAGGCTAAGGTCTGATGTTAGGCATATTAAACGCATTTGCAACTTAAGATATTTCCACTTAACAATGGGTTCGTCCGAATGTAATGTCATTATAAGTAGAAAAAGACCTGTATATATTCTATGAAGCCGATCTCCTTCAAAGCTATTTCACCTCTGGGCTTTTAGAGGAAAGCATCTGCTTCCAATATCCACTGAAACCGTGTCCTTAAAGGTCACCGTCAACTCCACGCCATGAAGTGTCCGCCTTTGTTGTACGTAACTAAGGTGAATTTGACGGTGCTAAGCACTTCCTGGCTCTGGCCATTGGCTCCTTCCACACCATACCGCCCTGGTCCTCCTCCGGAGTCTTAGCTCCTCACTTCTCACTTTCTTCTACTTGCTCACTCTCTCCTGGCTGAGCTTTGAAACCAACAAGCCTAAGGTACAATGCTAGGCATCTTTCTCTCAAAATTCTTGCCCTAATTGCATCTACATACCTGGATTTTATTACCAGGTATGCAGGATTTTATTCACATGTGATTGCATTTCCCTCCCCCCACCCCAGCAAACTCCTCCATTTATACAGCTGCTTGTTCCACGTATTTGTTGTGATGATTCACAGGCAGTGGTATGCTGGAGCCAGCTACTCCTGGATCACCAGAGCCTGTTGCTAAATTTCCAGAAATGTTTCAAGCTGCTTGTTAAAGCTGTTGATGTGATGGAAGCATTTACGGCATGAAAATCAGGAAATGCTACAATGAGGGCTCCCCAGCCATTTCCTCTCCTTCTGAGAAATGGTTTATCATACACGACTGCCACAGGCACCTTTAATTCAGCATTTCAATAATGCCCCATCAGTATTCTTCCCTCATCTCAAACCAGGTCTGTTCCAGCATTTCCTCCCAGAATCGTGAGGGAAACCATCATCCATCAACTTGCTTCAATTGAAATGTTAGGGACAACGTGATTCTCCCTAATTTCTTTGTTTCTACCATCTCTCTTATTTTTTTTAAATCTGATTCTATTAAGGTATAATTTACATGTACTAAAATGTGGCCATTTTAATGGTATAGTTTGATGAGCTTTTGATAATTGTATATACATATGAAACATCATCTCTATCAGGATAAAGACTATTTCCACAAGCAAGTCAGTTTCTTCATATACCTTCATAGCTAATCACCCCCACACATGACCTCAGGTAACCACTGATCCACTCATAGATTAGCTTTACCTGCTTTAAATTGTTATAAAAATGGGAAGTATATATATATATATATATATATATATATATATATATATATATATTCTTTTGTGCCTGCCTCCTTTTATTCAGTGTCATGTGTTTTTTTTTTTCTTTCTTGGATTTATTTGTGTTGTTGCATCTCTGTGAAATTTTTCCTTTTTAATGTGAGTAGTATTTCATCATATGTATGTACCACAATTTGTTTATCCTTTCTTCGGCTGGTGTATATCTAGATTGTTACTGGTTTATGTCTAATATAAATAAAGATTCTATAAAGATCTGCACACCAGCATTTTTATGAGCACATGTTTTCATTTCTCTTGGATTTGCAGATGCCATAAGACTCTTGTAGAAAGGCAAGATCCAAATGGTCCCGCTGGTATCTCTTTTCATTTCTTTGACTAGTGGCAGAATAATGTATTATTGCTTTCCCCATTTTCTGAAAGACATTGTATAGGATTGTTATTATTTCTTCCTTAGATGTTTGAAAGAATTCACCAGAGAAGCTATCTGGGTGGGGATTTTTCTTTGTGGAATATTTTAAATAAGGAATCCAATTATTTTTTAATAGGTGTAAGACTGTGTAGAATTTCTATTTCCTCAAGTCAGT
The DNA here is from genome assembly GCF_018350155.1 of Leopardus geoffroyi. NCBI lineage: Eukaryota > Metazoa > Chordata > Mammalia > Carnivora > Felidae > Leopardus > Leopardus geoffroyi. The sequence continues at coordinate 80,501,269 of NC_059333.1, forward strand.
TTTGGCTTTTTTTTTTTCCCCTAAAAGTTTCTTATGTTTCATATCAGATATTGAATTTTTTTTGGAATCAAGCTGTTCACAATCGTTCTTATTATCCTTTTAGTTACTGTAGCATCTGTAATAATGTACCCTCTTCCCTTCTTGACATGGATACTTTGGTCTTCTCCACTGTTTTTCTTGATGAGTTTAGATAGTAGTTATTAGTTTTGTTGAAATGTTGTTGCAGCAGCCAATCAAGAGGGAGATACACTAAGCGGCAGGTCATAGCTGTGGGCCTCTGCAGCCAGTATACATTCCATTGGGCAGACCTCCTTTATGAGCTACTCTCATCTCTGGGTTTCTAGATGAAGATGATTTGCCTGCAGCTGGGACCTGACATTTACAGAGTCGGCTTTCAGTTTCATTGATTTGCTCCATGATCTGTGCATTTTCTGATTGATTGTTACCCTTATTTCTATTATTGTATTATTTCACTTACTTTAGGTTGAAGTGTCTCCTCTTTTTGTGGCTTTTCAATATGGAAGCTGAAATCATTCATTTGATTTGTATTATTTTCTACCTAAATCATTTAAAGTTCCACAACCTCTTTTAGGTACTGCGCTACCCGCAGCCCACAAATTTTGATATGTAGTCTTTTTTGTTTCATTCAGTTCAAAATACTTTCTAATTCTTCTCAGCGTTTCTTTTTTTTTAACCCAAGAGTTACTTAAAACTATGTTATTTATTGGGGCGCCTGGGTGGTTCACTTGGTTAAGTGTCGGACTTTGGCTCAGGTCATGATCTCACGATTTGTGAGTTCGAACCCCATGTCGGGCTCTGTGCTGACAGCTCAGAGCCTGGAGCCTGCTTCGGATTCTGTGTTTCCCTCTCTCTCGGCCCCTCCCCTGCTCTCACATTGTCTCTCTATCTCTCTCAAAAATAAATAAACATTATTTTTTTTTTAAAACGATGTTGTTTATTTTTTAGATATTTTTGTTTTTTATTCTAATTGACTTCTGTACAGAGAATGTACTCTTTTTGATTTCAGTCTTTTAAGACTTACTGGTTTTAATCAACTGAAGGATTCACCTTGTTTATTTTCCTGCTCCTAGTGATGGTCCTGTGATGTTCAAGGTCTGAAAGCGTTCTTTGTTTTTCATACCACTTTGTTTTTCATGCCACTTTCTAGTGGCAGTGCAAAGTCCCATGTCTGTTACTTTGTGATGACCCCAAGCCTCCCTGACTTACTGTATCTGGCTCACAAGAGTTAACTTCCTTTACTGTTCATTATCCATCAGATCTCAACATTCCCCCTGAAAAGTCCCCCTGACTGTTCTCCTCCCCTGAAACCTTAGCCAGAACCTCTTTTGTGCGTGTATGTTTTTCAGCGTGCACAAACCTACTGGTATGTATCCCACTCTATTGTATTTGCCTGTTACTTTTTTACTTAATTCCCATAAAAAGTATATATTTTATATATAAGTTTGAACCATATGAAATCTCTGCTATTGACCATGTTTTTGCTCTGCAAAACCACCACTTTCCCCAGCTCAAACCAATATGTATCAAAAACAATATTTATGTATACATAGAGAGGCTGTGGGGATCTCAAAACAGCCCTCTAATGAAATGTTTTTAATTTATAATAATCCTTTCCCAGAACCTTTGAAAGTGACTCCACCATATTCCCTAATTCTTATTTTAAAGCTGCTGTCACTCTCAACAATAGCCAAATTATGGAAAGAGCCTAAATGTCCATCAACTGATGAATGGATAAAGAAATTGTGGTTTATATACACAATGGAATACTACGTGGCAATGAGAAAGAATGAAATATGGCCTTTTGTAGCAACGTGGATGGAACTGGAGAGTGTGATGCTAAGTGAAATAAGCCATACAGAGAAAGACATACCATATGGTTTCACTCTTATGTGGATCCTGAGAAACTTAACAGAAACCCATGGGGGAAGGGAAGGAAAAACAAAAAAGAGGTTAGAGTGGGAGAGAGCCAAAGCATAAGAGACTGTTAAAAACTGAGAACAAACTGAGGGTTGATGGGGGGTGGGAGGGAGGGGAGGGTGGGGGATGGGTATTGAGGAGGGCACCTTTTGGGATGAGCACTGGGTGTTGTATGGAAACCAATTTGACAATAAACTTCATATATTGGAAAAAAAAAAAGCTGCTATCAGGATCAAATGAGATAATGTATATAGAACAATTAGAAAAGTGTCTGACACATGATAAATGCTCAGTAAAGTTTAATCGTGTTGCTGTTCTGTTAGTGTTGTTTTTTTTTTTTTTTTTTAATTTTTTTAACGTTTATTTATTTTTGAGAGACAGACAGAGCATGGGTGGGGGAGGGGCAGAGAGAGAGGGAGACACAGAATCCGAGCTGAGCTCGAAGCCCGATGTGGGGCTTGAACCCACGGACCGTGAGATCATGACCTGAGCCGAAGTCGGATGCTTAACCTACTGAGCCACCCAGGTGCCCCTTCTTAGTGTTGCTTAGCTGCTGTTGTGTCAGTTTGGCTTTGTATCTACAAGATGCCAGGCAGGTCCCTCAGACAGCTGCTACCTCTGTAATGTCCCTGCCTCCCAGTATCTTCTGGGAACCCCTTCTTAGCATTTCCTTAGCTCTCTGATTTTAGTTAACATACAGGAAAGGGGGGTCCCTTCCTTTGTGACAGGGACTTGGTTCCCTGGGCTTCAAGTTGGTTGGGAAAACCCTTATACTTGATCTCTTCATCTCTCCCAGAAGCTTCTCAGGTCCTAAAACCAGCTTCCTGAGGAGAAATTTCTCATTCCTGAGGTGGAGAGGGAACTGTATCTCAAACACATTCAAGAGCCCTTTTAGTGTTTTCTTTGTTTGTTTTATTCTTCTTCTTATTATTTTTTTTAATCTCTTCAGCAATGTTTGGTTTCTTTGGTTTCTTGAGAGTTTCTTGACTGAGTTCTGGACCACGGTGTCCTAGACATAAGGTGTTACCAATGGCAGGAGTTGCATCCCAGGGACCCATTGTTTCTACAGCTGCCCCTGTCAGAAGCACCCAGGAGACTGAAAGCGCGAGTGCCACCAGTCCTCCCTTTCAACCATTAGTTTAACCAAAGTGAAGAAGGCCCTTGCCTGGAAGTCTTAAAATCTGGTTCTTATCTACCATTTGCTGAGTGACTTGGCCAAGTGCCATTCCCTCTTTAGACTCCAGTTCTTTTGGCCATGCAAGGCTCTTTTCCTTCTTGGGCTCTGTGACCTGCCTGGGTTTTTTTGAAATGCATTTTGGGGATTTCTATATAGAAGAAACTGGAGGCATTCTTTTTCTGAACTACATTTTTCTTGGACAATGCAAGTCAGGAGCCTGTTAGCAAAAGCTTTTGACTTTTCTTAAATGGACACTCCATTTATTACCTAGGATAGAGCTTTGTGCCCTCAGCATTAAGGACACAGAATGACCCTCAATACCAGAGGGACTCACCTTTGTGTCCCCCCTCAATCATGCAAGGGAACGTGTCAGCTCTTACTTTGAAGATACTTCTCCAATAATAACATGGGGGATAATGACTCTTGGCCACCTACCCACGTCAGGATATTGTCACTACACATTACTTAAAAAGCACTCTAGAATAGTGCTTCTCTTGGGATAACTAAAGTGGAAAATGGCAGTAATCATAGGTGCATATACCTCTGTGGGCTAATGCAGCCATGGTCCCTTGGAGGCAGTGTGGGCTTCTTAGCTGATAGGGAAATTGTAGGCATGTGGGCTCAAGTTCTGTGAGGAGCAATTATAGCCCAGAATACAGAGCAATTGTGGGAGGACGTTGACAGCTGTAATTGAAGAGTATAATATGATAAGTCAATGGAGTGAAAAGGAGAGAAAAGAGTGAAATCCACAACAGCAGGATAGCAATGAAAGCCCCGTATTCGTTCCTTTTTGTGTCCTGTCTCTCGGTCTAAAGAGAAGGATTCCATAGAAAGTAGGCCAGGATTGAATCCTGATCTTGCCATTTACTAACGGTCCCATCTTGAGCAAATCGTCCTCTCTGAGGCTTAGTCCCTTCCTCCGTGGAAACCCGTGTGGGAATGTTTTGCAAAATTGTTGCACAGGAGTGAATGAATCGCATTTGTAAAAGCAGCTGGTGGTAACACTTCAAGACAGCGATTATACATTCCGAGCTCTTATCATGCACCAGGCACTGTACTAGCCATAGAGGAGATGCTGACAGAAATGAGACAATTCCCGAACTTCGGGGAAATAGGGGCTCCCAGATGAGATCGACATATGGGATCAGAAAGTAAACCGTTGGTTTACCATAAAAGGAGTATCGAAATTGTATCGAAATATTTCTTACGGCCATTTTAAAGATCGGTTGGGTCCTCTTTTACTACTGATACCAATCACATCCCTAATTAAGTAAAAGTCGGTAACTCTGCATGTTTTGCTTCTATCAAAAGCATCATAAGTGAGTTAACTCTTTAACAACAGCTGTCACAACCACAAGCCACTGTATTTGTAATGCCTCCTGAGATTCTAAAGATCTGGAGATACCCCTTCTTAAAAATTCAGTACTCAAAATGAATTGTCAAGTCAAGCCAATGTTCTACATTGTGTAATGCTTCAGCACCAGTCATTTAAAAGGAGAGCTCGTTCCAAGAAAATCCAGATCTGATTGGAGCATCTGAGGAATATGTTATTGAGGGCTCCTCCTGGCTGGGCTCTGGCCACTTGAAGAACCTGAGGCTCAGTGCAGAAGGTAAGTGCCTCCAAACAGGTGTGGCCCTCACATTCCCAGCCAGAGGTAAATTCTTTCTAAGACCCTGCTATGGCCCAAAGTAGTCTTGGCCACTCTTTGACCTCCCGGTTCCCCCAAGAATTGTTCATAGAAACCAGCTGCTCCGTGTTCTACTTCCTTCGTCCCAACCTTTGCCAAGAACTGCACTCTCCTGCCTTAAGCCTCATTCAGCTACTACAAGCCATTCCCTGGTCAAATCCAGACAGTTGACTAGGTTCCTGTCTTTGCGAAAGCAGTGGGTCATTCCAAGGCTACAATAGAGGTAACAAAGAAAGATTGCCCCAGATGTAAAGAAAAAAGGTATTACCCAAAGAGCCTTAGAAGAGAAGGCTGCTTGGAGGAGATCGAATTTGGGTTGGACTTTGAAGAAATGTGTTGATTTCAGAAATGTAAATGACAAGGACTGAAGGTTCCCCAGTAATTTCTCTACGTGAGGGTACATGAGGCCCTCTTCCCTAGTCCTTACCAGATGGAAGAAGTTCTACTCCTGTTTTTCTCTCCAAAGAATTCTGTGCTCCCCATCATCTAGAGAGAGAGCTTTGGCTCTCCCTTTCTTCTTAAGGAGAGCAAGACACAGAATAGATGCCCACCATAGAATACAGCAGGCCAGGTCATATTTCTTTGAATTTCAAAAGTCTTTCTGTATTCTGTACAGAATGTACATACATTCTGTATGTATTGAATACATAGCTGGTATTCAAAAAAATATTTAAAAAATAAATACATAGGGGCGCCTGGGTTGCTCAGTCGGTTGAGCATCCGACTTCAGCTCCGGTCCTGATCTTGTGGTCTGTGAGTTCAAGCCCCGTGTCAGGCTCTGTAATGACAGCTTGGAGCCTGGAGCCTGCTTTGGATTTTGTGTCTCCCTCTCTCTGCCCCTTCCCTGCTCACACCTCTCTCGCGCGCACGCACTCTCGCTCTCGCTCTCTCTCTCTCAAAAAGTAAAGAAACATTAAAAAAATTTTTAAATAAATATATAGATGAAAACTTTGTAAAAGAGCATACCTTAAACTGTCCCCAGCTAATACATTTTTGAGGTTGACAGATAATTGAAAATAAGGTCATGCGGGAACAAAAAATAAGGGTAATTCATTTTGGAAAGTATTTTGCAGTTTCTAAAAAGCTTCCACACTCATTGTTTTATTTGACTGACATGACAGCTCTGTATCATATTAGCTTTTGCTACCTAAGACACCACCCCAAATCTGGGTGGCTTAAAAAACAAAATCATTTATTCTCATAGATGGGACTTAGTTGGGTGATTCTGCTCATCTTAGCTGGGTTTGCTCAGGGGTCTAGGGGTTAACTAGGGGTCAGGTGTTGCAGGATTACTCAACTGGGACAGGTTGGCTCTGCTCCACCTTCTGGGACCAGTGAACTAGACTAGGCACGATCTACTCATTGTAATGCAGGAAGCCAACCAGAGAGCAAGTAGAAACACAAAGGCCTTTCGAGAGCTAAGCTCAGAACTGTCGTGCTGTCATTTCTATTTTATTGGCCAAAGCACATCATATGGCTGAACTCAGAGCCATAGTGCAGGGAAATATCCTCTTCCCTTTTGTGGGAGCTAGTCTCCTAGGGACTAGCTGTAGGGGTAGGGATTGACCACAATCTGGCATGAAAGGACCTTTTTAGGAAATATTCCCTCATTTAGGACATTTGGAAATGTTCTAAGATGGATTGTAGCAATGATTGTAGCGAGCCTGATGCGGGGCTCGAACTCACAGACCACGAGATCATACCTGAGCTGAAGTCCAATGCTCAACCGATTGAGCCACCCAGGCACCCTTATATATTTATTTTTTTAATATTTTTTTGAACTGTGGCAAAAGGCACAGTTATGGGAACAGATAAAAAATTAGGAAACTTAGAGCAATTTATTATAAATCCTATTATCTATTATATAATATCTATATCTATATCTATCTATATCTATTATAAAGCATTACTATCATTATGTACTATCTCAAGATAGACAGAATCTGAATCTCAGAGAAGTGAAGTGATTTTTTTTTTTTTTTTTCCCATGGAGTAGAGCTGGGTCTTTTGACCTAAAATGCCCTTCATTTCTATCGCATCACAGAAGAGTTTCCTGGGAACCCATGTGCTGGAGTTAGATAGATGGAGAGGATTTTAAGAGAAGACTGGCCCTTGAGAAGCTGAATATTGTCAATGGTCAGTGGCCAGGCTGAACTCTGACCCATATAAAACAGAACTCTGACCCATAACCAGTCCTCCTTCAGCTCTCCATGCCAACAATCTCCAGTTGGGGCATGCTCAAAGCTTCCCCTTTTCTCACTATAAAGCTTTCAGACTCTCCTGCCTCCTTTTAAGTCTCTGCCAAAAGCATGATGGCAGCTGACCCCCTTGCTAAAGCAAGCTCTAAATAACAGCCTTTTCTTGTCCTCATTTGGGTGGTCTTTGTTTATTTCCATACCCTGCCACTTAGAGACAAAAACAGGAAACTTTTTGGGTCCTGCCTGCAAGGTCAGGAGGATGGAGATTGGGCCCCAAATATTCACTTTCGATTTCCCCAATTCTTCCCCCAACGTTGAGAGACCTTCTTGATTCTGAGGAAAGTGGTAGGAAGTGCTCGGAGCCTGTATTTTAGTAATGTTGTTTTATTTTTGTATCCTTGTCCTGCAATAAACCATAGATGTTAGGCATTGTCAGTTTGGGTCCCATGGGTTGTAAACAATCAAACACTGACTAAACACAAAATGGGAACCAAACCATACGTCTGTCAATGGCTGAATTTGTAAGAAAATGTGGTACATCCATACAACGCAATACTTTCAGCAATTGCTCGCTGAACTAAAAAAAAGTCTGACACAACAAACCATCTATCACATGCTTCCACTTATATGACATTTTAAGAAAAGGCAAACTTACAGAGACAAAAAGCAGATCAACGATTGCTAGGGACTGGCTGTAGGAGTAGGGATTGACCGCAATCTGGCACGAAGGACTTTTTAGGAAATGTTCCCTCATTTAGGACATTTGGAAATGTTCTAGAATGGATTGTAGCGATGGTTGCACAACTGTATATATTTATTAGAAACCACTTAACTATCCACTTATGATGGGTGGATTTTGTGGTATGTGTTTTATGCCCAGTAAAGCTTTTTAAAAGAAAGCACTTTGAAAAACAACGTGCCTTGGAAGAGAATAAACACATAATACGGATGAAAAGGAAACATTGTCGGGAGAATTGCCAAGTCCCCAACATTGGATATAACGCTAGCTGCTCCACTCTATGGAAGCTGGATACTCAAAACTCCCTCTTTGAATATAACTCCACTATGGCTGGAGTGTGACCTTCTCAGGAGCCTTCTGTCTGGTCCATTGTTCCTTACCTTTGCTGGCTTTTAGCACACGGAATGTCAGCACTGGTAAGCATGGCAGGGACCTGGGCTTTGGAGCCTGACAGACTCGGCTTTGAACTCCGGCTCTGTGGTGTATCAGCTGCGTGACATTGAACATACAACTCGGCTTCTCCAACCATTGATTCTCTGACGCAAAAGTTGAGACTGATAATTCATATCTCATGAGGTAGTTATGAAGATAACATGAATTGGTGCATAACAAACTACCCCAAAATTAATGGATAAAAGCAACCACTTTATCCATCTAATGATTCTGTGGGTCAGAAATTCCAGAAGGGTTTGTTTTGGTGGTCTGTGCCCGATCCACATGATATTAGTGGGAGCATCTGGGCAGGGGATCTACTTCCAAGGTAGCTCCTTCACACACATATCTGGTGCCTACATGGTCCTTGTTCTCTCTCTTCACGTGGCATCTAATATGCTAGGCTTTTCCATGAAATTTGGGCTTCTCACAACATGGTGCTCTCAGGTAGTTGTACTTACACAGTGCTGGCTTCTCCAATAGTCTGGAAGCAGAAGCTTCCAGGAAAGTTGGAGCACTACCTGGAATGGCAAAGCATCCCTTTCACTGAATGTTATTGGTCAAAGCAGCCACAGGGTCCACCTGCCCAGACCCAGGTAGTTGGGGGGTGGGTTAGAAGGTCCCATTTTCACCTGCATATATGGGTTGGGAGATACTATGTGGACACATGGGAAAAAACAATTTACCACAGAGTTAATGCCCACATAGTGCAGTTAACGCCCACATCACTGACAAACTTCTGCTGTAAGGACCAGATAGCAAATATGCTAGAATTTATAAGCCATGTGGTCTCTGTCATGATTACTCAACTCTGCTGTTGTAGCATAAAGGTAGTCATAGACAATATCTAAATGCTACATTTAGTAAAACTTTCTTTACAAAACAGGGGAGGCCAGATTGGTCCATGGGCCATAGCTGTGACCTCTGACGTAATGCGTGACATATAATAAGTGGTCCGTAATAGTTGTTATTTTTTTAAAGTTTATTCATATATTTTTAGAGAGAGAGAGAGAGAGAAAAAGAGAGAGCAAGTAGGGGAGGAGCAGAAAGAGAAGGAGAGAGAGAATCCCAAGCAGGCTCCACGCTGTCAGTGCAGAGGCCGACTCAGGGCTGGAACTCACAAACCATGAGATCGTGATCTGATCCAAATCAAGAATCAGATGCTCAACCAACTAAGCCTCCCGAGTGCCCCTATTGTAATTGTTAGTAAGAGCCTTTGGAACGCCCCAATCCACTCTTGACCTCTCCTATTTATAAGGTAACCTGACTTAGCCAACACTCTAGTTTGGTATCTCTGGCCACCTGGATGCTCCCTCTTTTCACTTGTCTCCATAACTGGTACCTATATTTCAGGTTCCCATAAATACCACCCCCGCCCCCCAAATCCACATAAGCTCTCCCTATGTCACTGCTGGAACCATGGAGGTTTGGTGGGGTCTGAGCTTATACAATACAGGCAGGCCCTCTTTAAGAAAAAAAATACAAAATTGAAGCAAAAGTGAATCTTTAGAATGAAAAAAAAAATCACAACAAATAAATTCTAAAATGCCAATAGGTACCACAAAATCCAGAAAATGACATACATTGACATCTCTGTCTACTGTTCCCCTAAAATCTGATCGAATTTCCATTTGATTTTGTAATATCATTTACTATAGACTAGAAAGATGATACAGTTTTCTTCTAACATGGTTAATCAATTTTTTGTTTTTAACTTTTTGTTTTTTTTTCAACGTTTATTTATTTTTGGGACAGAGAGAGACAGAGCATGAACGGGGGAGGGGCAGAGAGAGAGGGAGACACAGAATCAGAAACAGGCTCCAGGCTCTGAGCCATCAGCCCAGAGCCCGACGCGGGGCTCGAACTCACGGACCGCGAGATCGTGACCTGGCTGAAGTCGGACGCTTAACCGACTGCGCCACCCAGGCGCCCCAATCAATTTTTTGAAAGCATTATTGACAGTTTAGGAAAGTTCCTTTATAACTCTTTATTAATAATGCCATCCAAAGTTTTAGAATTATTGTCAAGCAACGGAACTTTTATCAAGTTTTTTTCTTGTGTGAACAGGAAGTTTTCAGGGCATTTCAGGTTTCTTTGTACAGTGACTCATCTTAAGCACTCTGAATCAAGCCACTCATTAAATGAAATTGTTGTTGATGTCCTTGTTATAGTGTATATTATCAGTTTTTTTTTTTTTATTATCCTTCATTGATATTATCATTCCAGGTCAAGTCTACAGAACAGTTTAAAATTTTCCAGTGTGTTTACATGATTCACTTCACTTTGTTAATTGGCTTATCAAACCATCCAAGAGTCTATTCGCTAATTTTATTGGAAAGTTATCTCTTTCTCTTAATGAATTACTATCTTGGGTGATTTTTGTTTTTGTTACAATTTGCCTGCCTCTCAAGATCAGAAAATTTCTATCAGTTCCTTTGCTTGTGTTCATCCCCATTGTTCTGTGTTCCATTAAATTTTTTTAAAGTCCCTGAATTTTTATTATGAAAGATTTTAAACACACGAAATAGTTTTTTTTTAACGGTATGATAAACATCCACCAATTTTCATCTGAATTTTCTTTCAGTTCTTCAATACATTTTTGCATTTTTAGAGGATAAAGCAAGGTATCCTTCATGTCTGTTCAAATCAGGAAGCAATAAATTCTCACCGATTTACTGAAATGTTCTAATATGTCTTTTCAAATGGCAGCTAAAATGTTTTATTCGAACATTATCAACTTTCTGCATAAAATGGTGCATCTTATTTATGTTCAGATATGTGAAATATATAAATGTGTCCTACTCGATTCAGGTTCAATGTATCTCCAACTTCCTCCTAGCAAGACCCCCCCAAAAGCCTACGATCTATCTCATGATACCTGACACTAGCAAATTTGAGATGAAGGCACATTCAGAATGGGAAAAAAATTGTGATCTTGACTCAACGTCATTAAAATACCTCAATGTGGAAAGTTTACAAGACCAAATGAATACATTACTACATTCTATCCCCATGCCCAGTTTTGCTTTTTGTGTTTTTGTGTTTTTTTGGTTTTTGTTTTTGTTTTTGTTTTTTTTTTCTTTCTTTTTTAAGAGAGAGGAGGAAAGGCAGGCAATGGACAGCATAGTACATACGTGACCAGGGGATCAGTAACCTCTTCTACTAACTACCCTGTGAGACTCATGGCAGAGCTTTTCCTCTCCAACCCTGGCTGTGTTTCCAGCTCAGTATGAATCCGTCTCAGCCTAGCTGTGAGTGCAAAGACCCAAGGACTGAAGAGGAATCCAGATACCCAGGCCAGAGTCATGAGAAACATTTGATTGAAATGATTCCTTTGGGTTTTCATTCTTTGGGATTATTTTTCTCCTAATGTCACACTTCTTCAAAACAAAGGCTCAGAAGATTTTTACCAAGTCTCCACTTTCTACATCGTAAGTATAATCAAAACATACCCTTTAGGGGCGCCTGGGTGGCTCAGTCGGTTAAGCGTCAGACTTCAGCTCAGGTCATGATCTTGCAGTCCGTGAGTTCGAGCCCCACTTCGGGCTCTGTGCTGACAGCTCAGAGCCTGGAGCCTGTTTCAGATTCCGTGTCTCCCTCTTTCTCTCTCCTCCCCCGCTCATGCTCTGTCTCTCTCCTCAAAAAAAAATAAATGTTAAAAAAAAACAAAAACAAAAAAAAAACAAAAAAAACATACCCTTTAGCTAGAAACATGTTGCCCCGGATGCAAAGAAAGAAAGAAAAGAAAGATCCACACAATTTCCTATACGATGAGTGCAGAGAACCTTTTGCAGAAGACAATTCATTTCCACCAGCACACTCATTAATTTTCATGACACCTCTCTTAAGTTATGGAAACAAATGAAGTTATTACTGTTGAAGACACTGGGCAGTAGTTCCTGGGCCACCTCATTAGAACCTCATTGGTTCTAGACCCAAAACCTCGAATTAGAGCTGGCTTATGAAAAGCCAGGAGTGCTGCCACTGTGCCGAGAAAGTGGGTTGGAAACACTGGAGCCATCAAACCGGTTCTTAGAATTGGTATTTCACAATCCCACATGCATGGAAAGGAATGTGTGCAGGAGCAGGCAAAGCAGATAGGAGGATTTTGCCAGAAGCCCTCTCCAAACTTCTCCTTGTATCTCAGTGACCACCTTTGTGTCAGACGTTGGTTTATGAACCAGTCGCTCGCCTTGGATAAATTAGGCTTTCCCTGGAGCCGGGGGTGAAGCACGTGAGCTTTGTGGATGGATACCTGAAAAACAAAAAAATGATGTCCGTAAGGAAAAAATGGGAAATGGGCACTGGGCAGGCAACCCACAGTACTCATGAACTCAGATCTTTAGATCTATCTTGGCTCTGCACTCACTCAACTGCTTCATCATTTACCTGTCTCAGATTTTTGGATTCCAGCATGGATCCAAAGACAGTGGCCCCCCACCCCCCCCCCCCCGCCCCATCTAGAAGTGGAATTTACTCACCAGGGGAGGAAGCCAGATGAGAGAAGGCACGGTTTTGAGAAAATGGTATGGAGTGTGGAAGACCGCAAAGCACAGAACTGAAGCAGAGAGTTGAGGAGTTACCAGCTCTCTCGTTACCCGCTGTAGGATCTTGCATACTCAACCTCAGCATGCAAATGAGCTTTGGTTTTCCAGTTTATTAAATGAAGACAACAGTACTGGCCTCAGTGTTGTTATGAAGGTTCATCGAGATACTAGAAGTAGAATCCTTTGCGCGTGGGACTTGTAATGGATATTTGATAAAAGTGGCCATTTTTATATGATTTCTTAGAAGTGGGGGGAAACAGTGGTGGGGGGGGGGTCAGCAGAGACAGCAGCTGGTCCTGGAGGCCTTGAGGACAAAATCTGAGTAAAGTTTGATTTGAGGAGACGAGAAATGGGCTGGAACCACTCCTTCCTATCTCTGTTCTGTTTTATAGTGCAATCACAGAGAAATACCCCTCATCGATGAGACAGCTCAACAGACAAGGTACTAGTGTCAACGTCTTTGTTCCTCCTGCCTCCTCCCCTATAAATCACAAAAACATGCACCTCAACACAGGTGTGTGAACTTGAGCATGTTACGTTCTTTCTCCGGGTCTTCATTGCCAAATCTATAAAATGCCGATCGCTCCTAGTCTCTTACATCCCCTTGGCCCTAACATACGAGTAGCAGAACAAAATTAGAATTTGGGTATAACACTTCTAAAATGTTCCCATTTCAGGGGCGCCTGGGTGGCTCAGTCGGTTAAGCCGCCGACTTTGGCTCAGGTCACGATCTCGCAGTCCGTGAGTTCGAGCCCCGCGTCTGGCTCCGTGCTGACAGCTCGGAGCCTGGAGCCTGTTTCAGATTCTGTGTCTCCCTCTTGCTGACCCTCCCCTGTTCATGCTCTGTTTCTGTCTGTCTCAAAAATAAATAAAAACTTAAAAAAAGACCATTTAAAAATAAAATGTTCCCATTTCTTCCCAAACTTGTGGTCTAAACCTCATGATGGTTCTCAATGTCACTAGCCTTAAGGAACTCCTCCTTCTTGGAATTTTTCTCTTCTTCTTATATAGAGGATACAAAGATTGCAAAAACAAGCTTCAGAATCCGGGCGTGGGGGTAGATGATTCATTCCCATTATGTTATCTTTTGAATGTAGTTTACAGCTACCCCGGCACTACCCTCGTTCCTTATCCACCTGAAATCCATTGTAGACAAACAAAAAGATAATGGAAAAGGCAATCTTAGGGAGACACTAGCGAGTCTGATGGACTCTGGTAATGAAGTTATTACAAACTCTGCCGCCCACAAAGATCTGGCAAGAGCCAAAGAATGGATGTTTGTGCAGATGCCTTGTCATTAGCTCTGTGTCATTCGCCTGGGGCTACCAAATCTCTTGGCAAATAGTACTCACTTATCCTCAGAGCCTCCCAGAAGGAAGGGCATTAGTATGCACTCTGAGGAAGAGCCAGGAAATTAGAGTTTTTCTAAAGCCAAAAGGTCAATGCTGGCTTTGCAAACCTACCTGAGGCTTTCTAGGTTTTATATGTAGGTTCTCACTCCCATTTGGGAAAACAATTACAGAACGCTTAAGTTTAAGAACTAGAAGGGTTTTCAACAGATACCTGTGCCAACTGAGTACATTCGTACTTAAATCCCCTTAGTTAACATCTTCACTAGGTGTCCTCTAACTTCTCTTGAAAACATCTAATGAAGGTTCCAAAAGAGACTATGCGAGAAAGCAGCCCAGAGACAGTGAAATATGAGGACTGAGTGTGGAAGGGCGGGTCACGGGACGATTAAGGAATCCTCCTGTAGGGAAGACAGGGAATAGTGAGACTGTACCTTGCGTTTGGGGAAGGTGGGAATGAGGACCCATTTTGGGCTTCCTCAAAGGCCAGTGTTGGCATGAGCAGAACCTTAAGGGAATAGATGGGCTGGACAGACGAGAAGTAGGAAATGTACCACTTTCCTAAGCAGTGTCCTTTTTCCCCTTGACGATTTGGCTCTTGTCTGCCATGGTCTTTCTGGATTGAGTTGCGAGGACAGAAAGATTGGTTTGCCCAAAATGAGACTTCAGTGATTATCCTACATCTCCTGTTGCATCCACATGACTCCTGAAACAGAATTCTACGGGCACCAGTGACAGTCACAACAAAGTTTATTGCAACGAGAGGCAAGGCCGACTAATCGGGACCGACACTCTTGACCAGAGTGCGGCCTCGAACAGCCGAGGTACAGAGTTTTTATAGCCGACCACATCATTTTATCACCTGGGAACAGAACAAAGAAATAGTTCCCAGATGGGGGTGGAAACAGTTCAGACCTTCTGCCGGTTAAGCTGCAACCAGGTGACCTCCTTGACCCTGCCTCTGGCCCACTTTTTCAAAGTTCTCAACATGCCCTTGCCCCAATCCAATCAAACGCCAATCCAGTTGATTTCCCTTGAACTTTCGTTCCCTTGATTGATAGGACAAGGCCGTTATCTCTTAACCTACAGTGTCAAAACAAAGCTGTTATTTCCCAAGGCTACAGGTTAGCCCTACACTACAATTTAACCCTTACACTCCTAGCAGGTATTAGTGTGATTTTTGACAAGTTAAAAAAAAAATGATCTGAAACTTGGAAATAGGAAAAGGAGATTATTGGGTACCCTTTCAGTGCCAGGCTTGACTTCCTATTTATTGGATTCGTTTTCTTCCCTATGAGGCAAAGGCTCATTGGGAAAATTTTCTTCCACAGAAATGCAAATAATTTCTTCCCAGTGGAACTAAGAGCCTCAAGGTTTACAGTTTATGATCCTGTTCAACATAAACCAGTTTTTGTACAGCTTGTAACCCCGCAAGCCGTTAGATTACCTACACATATCTAGTGTTTCAAATGCTCTTTGGGCCAGTTTTAAATCTTACTGCTTTCCACATTACTTAATGAGCTCAATAAAATCTTTGCAACGTATTCCTTTAAAATCTGTATGCATGAAAGACGTGGCTTTTTATCTTTTTTAAAAATTATGGTTTAACAGGGAGCTCACGTCTGTCTCCAAAGATCTGGTTTCCTTATTTGTTAAAAGATGCCTTAGGACAGAAGGTCTCTAAGGGCCCAGTCTAAGGTCTCTGAGCCACTAAACCACCTTGAGCCCTCTTTCCCAGCTTCCCAGGGTCTCCAGGGAAAGGGCCACCTTAACTCTCTGGAGCAGACAAATTGGGCCTGCCAGACAATTTGTCACCCAGGCCCCAGAGAGGTGGTCAAATGACACTAGAGCACTGTTCTGCCTACCTGCAGCAACTCTAAAGGTGGTTCTAGAAGGTCCCAGGAACTGGACTACATTGTTTTGCCGAATTTTTTCCTGTTTTTTTTTTTTTTTTTTTTTTTCTGCCTCTCCCTGCCCCAACCAGTCCCTGCTTCCCAATATAAACCTTAGAAACTCCCAGTTCCACATCCCCAGCCTTTTAGTTTAATTTGGATGGTAAGGCGTCTTCCCCCGAGTGTTCACCTAAACACTCAAATGTCAAATGACATCCTAAAGTGGAAGCTGGTACCTTTTGGCTGCCACTCGAGGCAACAGAGGTCAAACAGCGACACCCCCCATTCCCACTGCTGCGAAGGGGCGGGTCAGGATTGCTCTGGAAACCTGTTTCCTGGTCTGACATCTGATGAATCTGTCCTTCCAAACCTCCAGAGGCTTCTCTCCCTCTGCCTTCTTGGCCAGAGGATGTTTAGCCATCATACTCCAGCTGAAAGTGCCCTGACTTCATGGGAATGAAGATGTGAAGGGGAGATGGGTCAGAGAATATGAAAGCTGGGTCAAGGAGACCACTGGATGCATTTAGTGTTCCTTGAAATCCACAGATTTTGGCCCCGGACTATCCAACACACAGAAAAACTCTTCCATTTCAGGGGATGACTGATTTGTTAAAAGGAGGGTGTTTTTGTTTTGTTTTGTTTTGTTTTGTTTTGTTTTGCTGAGCCTCCTCGGGTCAGATCTGTTTGCCTCAGAATCAGCTCGGTGCTCACAGTGTTCTTAAAATAAATATTTTTGTTTCTGATTCCAGCTTGGCTGCCAGGCCTGACTGATAACACTCATGGCTTGGCGAGGTGCTGCTGAATTTCTCTGCACACGTTCCTTCCCTCCAGGAACATCCCCATGCTTGATTTCAGGATTCCAGTTAATTCCTCAGCTTGGGGATGGAGTCATGCTTTCCTGAAGGCCAGCCACATCCTGGGCCTTCAGGGCTCTTGGACTAAACAGTTTAAGGTGGGGCTGGGGACAGTGGGGAGAGGCGGGGGCTGGGGGACAGAAGAAATTTGGGCTTAAGGAAAGGCCAAATCACATAATATTTATTGGATACCTAGTGGTTACACAAGATCCCATAGAAACACGAGCATCAAGTGCTTGGGTATAGTTATCCTGGAAATCTAATTTGAAAACAATGATGTATTATTTAACACCCTGAATGAAATGAAAAAGCACCCTTCTTCCTTTATAAGAGAGCTTAGGGATCATCTACTCCAGTTTAAAAAGAAGTTTCTCCAAATACTCTGGGCGAAGGAATATTTGTGTCTCTGAGAGGAAAGCCAACTCCAAATAGATCGCACATCCCTTTACAAAACTCAGGTACAAATTGTCTCCAGGACCACATCCTTAGCAAGAAAAAAAAAAAAGCTAAATGAAAGGCCGGAGTGGCTTCGCCCCCAACCACAAGCAGGGAGAGAGGAAGCGCAGAAGAAGGAGCAGGACAGAAGGGGTGTTCATCTCGCCCCCGCCCAGCCTTCCCCTTCCCCTCGGTCCCAGGCCCCCGCCCGAGGGCGCCCAGCCCCACTCCCGCCCCGCGGCCTTGGCTGCCCGGGCACCCCCTGCGCCGCGGGCCTTTCTCTCCCGAGCCAGACCTAGCACAGCGGGAGGGCGATTTGGTCCCGCGCCGCTTTGGGTGCGGGTCGCCGCCGCGCGGCACGGGCACGAAGCGGGGACAGCGGAGGCGCCCCGCGCGCAGGTCTCGGCACCGTCCCGGCCACCTGGCGGTCCCTCCGCGGCTGGCGGGCGGGGGCCGCCCCGCTCAGACCTGCCGCCTGGGGTCGCGATTCTGGGCGGTGGCGCGCCCGAGACCCGCACCAGGTCCGCCCGGGGGGCCGGTCTCTCCCGCCCCCGTCCCCGCCCCTGCCGGAATTTTCTGCAGTCACTTCCAGGAGCTATTCGGTGGGGGTCTGTCCGCAGTGATTTATCGGCGGCAGCCACGCTTACAAACATAATATTAAAGGTCACACCGTAACCGCAGCAATTTGTTCTAAAATGGAGGCCACCAAAATACTATTTTCGGGGAGTATTTTGCCACTGAAATTCAGAATTGGCGGCGCGAGTGAGGTTAAACAGCAGACCACGTTTCACGGGTGTGATCACCGATTTAAAGTTCTCTGCAGCCAGGGCTCTCCCCTGTCCGCACGGGAGCCTCCCACCGCCGGCGTTAGCCTGGGGCTTTCGCCTAGAAAACCTCCCTCCGGCCGCATTCCCACAGAGTCTGCCTTGTGGCCAGAGGAGGAGTGGGAGAAAAGAAGAAGAGCCCGGATGTGAGAAAAGCCAAGGGCACAGGCCTATGAGAGTAAGCAGCCAGCAGCTCAGAATGGGGAAACTTGGAGGAGCTTGGACATCTAATCAGATGCGTCAAAAGTGGTGTTTCATGTTAATTTTGGGGACAGCCAAATGTATACACCGCTGCAAGAAAAGCGGAGTGTCCTGTAACGTCCATTACAAAAGTCCGCCCTTCCCCGCCCCCCTGCTTCCATTTTCCTTCCTAGAAACAATGACCTTTGTCTCTGGTCTTTAAACTCCACGTTTTCTGCTTCTCGATTTTTCAAAACCATGCACGGGTTTCCTACCATCAAGATACAGATTTCGCGGTCGTATATACCCTCAGCCCCTCTGCTTTTAAGTCCTAATTTTTTGTTAAAGTACCCTTCAGGCATGATATTTGACATTAGGACTGTTTGAATGCTCTCGTGGCTAAGCCATATGGTCTCATTGCATTTACTTTCTTGTGCAACCGTTTTTGTTCGCTCTGCCATCAATGATCCCTTTGGTCTTCATTTTCTGTTTCTCTGCGTGGATTTTCCGTGTTCCTGTCTACCTCATCTCCATACTCTGTTGGAAGTGTGAACCTGCATACTTCCACACCTGCAGGTGCCTGAGGGAGCCTCTCAGTTTCCTCCATGTTCCCCTTAGAAGCATGCCCTCCTGGAGCCCTCTGTCAGCCAGCTCCAATGTGGATTTGTCTTTTTAGGCCAGCTGGGAGTCAGTATTCTGGGAGCTGGCTTCTCCAGCATTCTGGGAGCTCACCCAGTTCCTGTGCGGTATGGGAGCCCCTACTGACTGGACTCCGGATGTTCACTCTACACTGCGGTGGGGAGAGGAAAGAGGGAAGGAATATCCTCTAGGGGCTTCCTGAAAATGGATCTGCGGCAGGAAAGGAGGTAAAAATATGACCCCTTGCGTGACTGAAAATGAGGTTTATTCCGTACCTACATTTGACTACGTTTTGGTTGGGTATGAGATACTATGTTGGAAGTCACTTTTTTCCCTCAGAATTTTGAAGGCTTCGTTCCATTGTCTTCCAGCATACCCTATGCCAGTCCATTTTCTAGTGTCTTGTATTTGAACTTGGATGGAGAGCCAAGGACTACCAGATGTTTGAGGAAATCCTTTCACACAAAAAACAGAGACCAAAACAAGTTTGAGAAAAAGAAGAAAGAGCCATTACCGAATCAGAAAATGACATCTGCAAATACACAAAAGCATGAATGCCTCTGAGACACATTGAGATGTTGGAAGGCCAATGTAATTACAGGTCTAGGCCCTTTGCATGTTGTCTTTGTTTTTTTGTTTTTTTGGTTTTTTTTTTTGTCTTGTTTTTCTTTCCAGAACTTTTAGAGTCTTTTTTATATCTGGTGTTAGAAATTTCGTAATAGTATGTCTAGATGTGACCCTTGTCCATTCATTGCGTAGGTGGCCCCTCGGGGACCCTCTCAAGCAGGAAGTCCTGTCCTTTTATTCTAAGAAAGGCTTTTAAGGGTTTTGTTTTGTTTTTTCATTTTCTGTTTTCTCTCTCTGGAGCTCCTATTGTTTGGATATTGGGCCTTCTGTACCAATATACTAGTTGTATCTATTTCCTATTTTTTATGTAGACGATAAACAGGTAGGCAGCCACTAAGAATATTTCTCAATTTATACAATCAAAAGAAACCACAAATGGATGATCAGGAATATGAGGGAAGCTGAACCAATAAAGTTAAAAAAAAAAAAATTAGAACGCTTATTTAGTAAGATCGGAGCCACTTTTCAGACCCATAACTCATTAGCTGACAGAGAGGCTGGTTCCCAAGGGGAAAGAATGAGGCAAAAGTCCCCGGTCCTTCCTCAAACAGATGTATGGCCATTTATTTGGGTAACTGTATGCTGGGGAAAGGGGAATATCTAGACATATTGAGGGCTTTTAGGTTCAGGATCTGAATTGATATTGATCCCCAGGGATCTGAAACAAATCATGGACTGCTGTTTGAGTAGAAGTATCTGGGGGCCACGTTATAAGCTGAGTCCTGACTCACGTCAGGCTCATGATGAATACAGTGAATCCATGGGCTCACCCAGTGCATTTGGCCAGTCCCTGAATGGATAATTGGAATGCACGCATGCAGTGGAAGTAGAACCCTTCTTTGGTTCTTTTTCCTCTGGGTAAGAGCTACTGTAATGAGAATAGCTGAAGATTTCTCTTTCAAAAAACCATGATACAGTACCATAAAAGCCAAAACTATCATGTCTCACGGAG
Source organism: Leopardus geoffroyi (assembly GCF_018350155.1). Classification (NCBI taxonomy): domain Eukaryota; kingdom Metazoa; phylum Chordata; class Mammalia; order Carnivora; family Felidae; genus Leopardus; species Leopardus geoffroyi. The sequence goes on from NC_059333.1 coordinate 80,521,740, forward strand.
AATGGCAGAGATTAGAGCCACCCTTCAGACCTAAAAGACACAGAGGTGGTGATCTCCAGCCGATTCTCAATTAATTCCCTGGTCTAGCTCCTATAGAAGCCAGTCAAATCCTGGAGGACTGACGCCGTACTTTTCATACAGAGAGTATAGCAGCTTACGTTTACGCTTTTGTCCCAGGACCATGTTTTCTCTCTCATCCTCGGTCATGATACAATCTGCAGAGCCTGAACCATCTGGACTTTCTGCAGAACGTCACATTGGTTTACTCCATCAACGATACCATTTTAATCAGACAAGAGGAGTAAGAAGTGGCAAGTGCATCGGAGACCTCACACTTCAGAGGGTGGGGGTCCTACAGAATCCTACAAAGGTTCCCTGCCATATCAGTAAAGATTTTAGGGGCACAGTAGTTTGGAGCATAGCAGGATAGCGCTTCCAAAGGGAAGGTCAAATTATAGCATCTTGACCCTCACACCTCTAAAAGGAAGCACAGGTCCTCACACCTCTAAAAGGAAGCACAATGCAATGCAAGTGGCCCAGCCACGTGGGCCATGTGACCCGGCTGACCCTTTGGTACCAGGGTGCCCATCCGCATTAGAGACTTACACACCATTCAGAAACCAACTTCTACAAACCACTTGGCCTCATAGAGGTAAGACTCCTGATCGTGAGATATCAAAATGTAATGGGGCCAGAGATGCCCATTGTGAGCCAGATTCTGAAAGGCTCGTTTAGTCATAAGGTTGAGCAGGCCCAGCACAATACATCAGAATATGGAAGTGACACGGCCCGGGATTGAACAGAAGTCAGGGATGGAGAAAACAAAACAGCTGGGTGACCTGGAGGCCCAGCCCCCAGGTCAGCCTCCACTGGTGCACTCACGCCTTTCCCTCAGCTCACAGCTGATCACATGGTCAGGAAGAGGTTGTTACTTAAGACCAGTCAACAGAAGAAGGTAAAGGCCAGTCTTGGTTCACTAGTAGTTTAGTTCAATTATGTGGTGGTAATTAGTTAGGATAAAATCATACTGGCGTCCTTATAAAAAAAAAAGGGGGGGGGGGACCACCTGGGTGGCTCAGTCGGTTAAGCGTCCGACTTCGGCTCAGGTCATGAAATCACCGTTTGTGGGTTCGAGCCCCGCCTTGGGCTCTGTGCTGACAACTCAGAGCCTGGAGCCTGCTTCGGATTCTGTGTCTCCCTCTCTCTCTCTTCCTCCCTTGCTCTCTCTCTCTCAAAAACAAAGATTTTTTTTTTTTTATTTAGAAAAATAAAGGGGAAAATTGGACACAGAAATGCACATGTGAAGAACACCTCGTGAAAGTAAAAGGAGAGAGCAAAGTGATGCTGCTACAAGCTGAGGAACCCCAAAGATTGCCAGCAATCCACGGGACTCTGGGTGAGAGGCATGGAACGGATTCTTTCCCACAGCCCTAGCAAACTAACACATCACATATTATCACGTTAGAGAAATGACCAAATGTGGAGCAAAAGAGTTATAGCAGAGGTGATAAGGCCATGCAGTTTCCTGGTTTTCTCAAATACAACACCACCCAGAAGCGGCCAGCCTGAGGTACGGATCAATGATACAGCCCCTTAAAGAGGTGGATGTAATGCTGCTTGGAGATGCTGCCTTGCAAAGATGAGTCACCGTCCACCGGGGCGGAGTAGTACACGTTCTGAATCAATGACCATTGTGTGTGTGGTCCCAGTGGTAGATCATATGGATCTGGAAATCAAGAGATGGAAGTAGGAGCGACCTTGTTTCCCATCACTCACATTAAATCAGGCGCCATTTTCAGGTGTCCCATCATCCACAACCCAAGGCTCTGCAGGTCTGGCCACCCCGGGTGGGGACTGCTCCCATTAGGGACTGCGGCAAGAACTGCATGACCAGCGAAGGCTGGTCGTCTCAGACTTTTTTGCCAAGAGAACAGCAGGCAAGAAAGTGTCACTCTCCTGATCATCAGAGGAAAATAGGACGCGAGGAGGGGGGTGCCCAGGAAGAATATATTTGGCACCCAAGTGATCCGCTGTTGCCTCTCTTGGTACTTTCCTCTTTTGGTACTTGGTATTTTTGACAGTGGATGGACAAATGCAGAAACCACAACTGAGAAAGGCCTTGTGAGAAAGGGTCCACACCGCCAAGATGAAGGTCTGGATAGGCTGAGCAGGTAAACCACCCGAATGGCAGAGGTGCCCAGGTAAGGGGAATGGAGAATGAGTAGTAAAGGGAGATAGTTGCCATCCCAAGACAGATGCAGTGATGGGGCTTAGTTTGCTCGCTATCTTTCCTCTTATACGTTTCTTCAGGAAAAAAATCCTGGAGGATTCAGGGAGCATTTTAGACCAAGCAAGTGGATTGGAGTGGTGCAAAATATTGCCTGTCGTGGAGGCTGTGGTCCCCTGGCCAGAGCCCGGCCTTCAGGACCAGGGTGTTCATTCCTCCAGCTTTCAGGAGCATTGCCTGCATAAGACTTGTAGCTGAGATTCCCCCCAAAGACTCACCCCCAGCCAGAGATAACTGCCTCACCTGAGAGTGCTGCAGAGAATCGGTCTAATTCATGTTTCGTGAAGATGATACCCTCTCTTGTCCCTCTGAGGCATAAATAATCATTTTGAAATAGGTTTTGGTTTGTTTTCTTATCTTTAAATTATCCGTTTTCTCTGACTCCTCACTTTTTTTTTAAATTTGATTTTCTTCTTCGCCTTCACAGTTGGTATTTCCCTTCACACATATCAAATATTTGATAAGCCCTCGGCAATCTGTCCACATGAGGTGTCCGACCCTCTGCAGGGCTCTTGCATCTGGTGGATTTACTCTGGAGCTACTTTGGCTAGTCATTCCACGAGATGAAACTCATCACCACAGCCTCCCCCCACCACCACCACCCTTTTTCATAGATATGTATTGTTTCTTCTCTTGAGCTGATAGGTTTTCCCAAAGAGGACCCATCCACTTTCCTGTGTATTTGAGGGGCGGGTGCGTAGGATATAAGCCTGGCATGGTTCCTAGGTTTGGGAGTGGGTAAGGGACTCCCATAGTCAGTGTATAGACTTTGACTACCTTTCTGATTGCTGGGTGGCACTCTGTCCCATAACATCACCCAAGTCCCTGAGTCCAGAGTCCCTCTAAGTCAATGTCTTCAGAGAATAAACCTGGAGTCAGTTAAGAGTGGTGACTGGGCTGCAGAGGGCTGGAGGAAAGAAACGTGCTGTAAACGCCTTCAGCCAATCCCCCGGCTTCCACGTCCCCAGCAGCTTCCTTCAGCGTGGCTGTGGCCTCCGGTTTTGAACTTTTCTGAAATTGTGCCACATGAATTGCTTTGCGCCTCAGTTTTCCCTCGCCTGATTTCTATTCCGGATCTCCCTACTCTGCCAAGTCAGTGACCTATCACTGGTCCCTCGGTTTGTTGGCTTCTACCCATTCTCTTTACCCTTGTGTGCTGATGCCTTCCCCCCCCTCCCGCCCCCTTTCACCATCACTCAGTAAGATTTCAAGAAAGCTCAGAGGGAAATGCACGTGTTCAATCTACCATGTTTCACTGGAAGACATTAGCCTGTTTTATAGATGGGGAAACTGAGGCCCAGGTTTCAGGATTGGCAAGCTCTTCCGTGCTTCCTCATCCAGTGCTGGAAGAAGGGAGAGAACAGGATAGCTCCAGGGGTCATCAGATCAAAGGGAGTCTCTTCTGGACGGGGGCATTTGGGTAGATTTAACTAGGGGAGGAGGAAGAACAAGAGGGGATCGGCCTATGGATATTTCTAATCTACAAAATGCTCTTTTAATTGTTGTTTCAATGGAAGCATACCTAAAACATAATTGCCTGATCCTTGGAGTGATCTTGATAGCTGTATTACTTTCCTATTACAGCTATAACAAATGACCACAAATGTAGTGACTTAAAGCAACGCAAATTTATTATCATAGACTTCTGGAGGTCCAAAGTCTAAAATCAGTCTCACCGGGCTGAAGTCGTGCGTCCGCAGAGCTGGTTCCCTCTGGAAGCTCTGGGGGAACATCTGTTCCTTTGTCTTTATGAGCTTCTAGAGCTGCCTGCATTCCTTGGCTCATGGCTACTTCCTCCATCTTCAAAGCCCATCACTGCAAGCTCTCCTGCCATCGTTAAATCTCCTTTTTTCTCACTTTGACATTCTTGCCTCCCTTCTGTAAGGACCATTGTGATTACGTTGGGCCCATGCAGATAATGCAGGATAGGCGCCTCATCTCAAGATCTTTAAAAAAAAATTTTTTTAATGTTTATTTATGTTTCAGAGAGACAGAGACAGAATGTGAGGGGGTTAGGGGCAGAGAGAGAGGGAGACACAGAATCTGAAGCGGGCTCTGGGCTCCGAGCTGTCAGCACAGAGCCCGACGCGGGGCTGGAACTCACGAGCTGTGAGATCATGACCTGAGCTGAAGTCGGACGCTCAACCGGCTGAGCCACCCAGGTGCCCCTCAAGATCTTTAAAGTAATCACACCTGCAAAGTCCTTTTTGCCTGTGGCATATGCACACGTTCTGGGAACTAGGACATGGATAAGTTTGGGGGGGTCATTATTCTGCCTACCACAATAACTTTCTGATAACATTCATGACCCTCAGTTCTTGTCAAGATGTGGCATCTATCGATATCTATAGATACCGATAAATGAATGAGTGGATGAATGAATGAAGAGCTTTTAGTGAGTCATCAAATATTTATTATTGGGTCCATTATCTGCTAGGTTATGTTTTAGACTATCTGCTAAGGAGATCTAGGAAACTAGTGTTTATTCTTACAAACTTGACCCTGCACGGTCTGAAAGCATGTTCTGTGTCGTACTAAAATGGCAACCAGTTCATTGATTACCGTGGAACTGAGACAAAAGAAGACAAGCTTATCGCCATCTTCCTTCTTCTAACCATTTGGCTATGAAAACGACAATGATACAAATACAGCAGAGAAAGTAGAACAGGTTCAATCTCTCCTCATCAACGAAGTAATCTCGTTGCACTAACGGAGCGTATATGGGATAGCTGTTTGGAACATTTCTGGGTGAACTTCTCCAGGCAGCTTGAGTTCCACTGGAGGCCGAAAACCCATGTGTAGCCACGGAGTCTGTCCACGTGAGCTGTAGGTTTGACCTAGAGGGGACTGTTCTCCCTGTAGTCTGAGTGTCTGACCCTGATGTAGCCTTTGGGATTGCCCTCAACGTGGTCTTTGGGTCTGTCCCCCGTGTGGCCTGCACACCGGCCCCTTGTGTGGCTTGTGAGCATGCCTGCTGTGTGGACTGTTGTCCTACCCTCCTGACAACCTCAGAGTATGTCCTGCAGGGGGCCTGTGGTGCTGTCCCCCGTGTGGATTGTAAATTTCCCTGTGCAGCCTGCCTGTCGGAACTTGGGGTGAGCTGCCTGCTGGTCTCCCCTTTGGGCTCAGCAGTGGTGTGGCTGGGCCCTGATGCCTTATAGACATAATAATACCCATTCCACTGGCTTTGGCCGAACACATCACCAGTGGGAGATGAGGAACCAGTGGGAGAGAATGGGGATACTGATGGCTCCGTCGTGTTGTTTCGCAATCTCAGTAAGCAGAAGCCCAGAGAGCAACCTTCACAATTGTTCGTGTCATGGGACCCATCCAAAGGCACCTCCCGAATGATCGGTAGCTCTGAAAGCTTCTTAAAGTCATAGAATTTCTTCAGGATACGCAGCACCACGTTTTTCAGAATCCTCATGGTACTCTCTGGGGAGAACTCAGGGTTCTCAAATCGAGACCAGGAACACTTCTTGCACCTCTGAGCAAAGAGGCGCATAATCACCTGACCCTGGGACTTGTGGGACTCCAGGTGCATGTGACATAGGATATGCACTTGAGCAGAAGCCCAACTCCGCTGGCATGAGGAGCACTGGAACCTGCAGATAAAAGGAACAAGGCCATGTGCCTTCAGGTGATTGCTGAACCGAAGCAGGTAGGCCTGCCTGGCCTCAGTCTCGGAGATCTCTTCCAGTTTGAAAAAGTCCATATGATATTGACACATTGCCAAATAAGAATGAGAGGGGTGGGCGCCAGGGCGGCTTAGCCAGTTAAGTGTCCAACTCTTGATTTTGGCTCAGGTCATGATCTCACAGTTCGTGGGTTCAAGCCCCCGTCAGGCTCTGCGCTAACAACTCAGGGCCTGCTTGGGGTTCTCTCTCTCTCTCTCTCTCTCTCTCTCAGAATGAATGAATAAACATTAAAAAAAAAAAAAAAAGGATGAAAGGGATTGTGTTTTTAACAAAACTTTTTCCTGTGAGCCACCATAGCTTCTATCCTATGTGGCCCCACGTTTGCCTCTTTGCTAGTAAAATATCTCTGGTTGTCTCACGGAGAGGGGTCCTTCTGCCCCCTGCCAGTGAGATTTAAAACATTTTTTGTAATGTTTATTCATTTTTTGAGAGAGATGGAAAGAGAGAAACAGAGCGCAAGTGTGGGAGGGGCAGAGAGAGACGGAGACACAGAATCCGAAGCAGACTCCAGGCTCCAGAGCCTGACGAGGGGCTCAAACTCACAAACCCTGAGATCGTGACCTAAGGCAAAGTTGGATGCTTAACTGAGCCACCCCGGGGAACCCTAGCATCCCATTTGTGGTTTCCACTCAGGTTAAGGGAGGAAGCCTAGTAAAAGAAGAAACTTCCTGCGTTAAACAAAATGGAGGCATTTACATACTAAAGAACACTGTGCAAAGGGAGATCCTGGTGACCTTTGTTCCTTTAACATGCTCTGGAAGGAACCCAAGGATGCTGCTGAGGCTAAGCTGGCCTCTTCGTCCAAGAATGCCCACTGAAAGGCAAACTCTCACTCACCTGCCGAATCCTTTCAGCTCGTATTGCTTCCACCCTTCTGCAAGGCAGTTTGGATCGAGATTCTTATCCAACTTCAGGGTCCATCTGGCCCGGGGTTTCTCCTGCTGCATCAGTTCTTGAAATATCTGCTCCCATGTCCCAACATCTAAAACCGTTTTCTTCTCCTGAGGCTGGGGAGCCATGCCTGGTGAGTAACTCAGTTTTATTTGGCTTGCAAGAGGGGAAAGAGAAAAAAAAAAACATCAGTTTCAGTTTCTCTGTCAGGAACACACGTCAGCTATTTTCTTAGGTTTCGTTTTAGACTGAGTACACAGAACAGGTCTTTGTTCAGAAGACAGAGGGCAGCAGAGTTTTGCTAGTTTGTGAACAGAACTCTCTAAGAGATATCTGAATACAGAGCTCTGTTCTAGATTCTGGGGGCATTTGTAAGTTACCTGAGTATTTTAATTTTCTCTTATTTTTTACACGAGGCCAAGCACTTTGCTCGGCTCTGGGATAAATACCACTGACTAAGAAAGCAGCTTCTACCCCCGCAGATGCTCACATTCTCACGCAGACATGGGAAGGTAGTGTGGGAGCATGTGGTCAATGTTGGTCTCATGCACCCAGTAACTCTGGAGTTTAAACTCAAATGGGAGAGATAAGACAAGCAGGACCTCATGTCCTTGGAAGCCCCACTAGGGTTACTGTGTCCCAAATGGGATCAGTCTAAGCCTTCTCTGGCTTTCTAGATTTTAAAATGTTCCCCTTCTTCCCTCCCAGCCTAGGGGCACCTGGATGATTCAGTGAGTTAGGGAACCAACTCTTGATGTCAGCTCAGGTCATGATAGCACAGTTCATGGGCTCGAGCACTCTGTCAGCCTCTGTGCTGACAGCACGGAGCTTCCTTGGGATTCTCGGTCTTCCTCTCTCCCTTTGCCCCTCCCCCTTGCTCTCACCCTCACTCCCTCTCTCAAAATAAATAAATAAACTTAAAAAAAAAAAAAAAGCCTGGAAAGCCCTTAAGCATCAACTTTTTCTCTTTATGGCAGTCATCCACTTGATAATTTATTTCTGTAGTTACTCGAGCTTGGGGGTAGAAGGGGCTGGAAGGATTTGGTTTGATCAAAGGAGAGAAACAAGAAACTAGAAATGTAGCCCCTGATGTTACAATAATTTTACTTCAATTTTAAGCATCTCTTCGACTCCCAGAAACTCTATAGGTATATGCAGAACAGATAACAGAAAATTTTGAAGGAATAATCTGGGGAAAAATGAGGCTGGATGACCCCTAAGCTAAGTCCATATCTCCTGCTTTGGGGATTCAGAATAAGAAGAAATGAGTACTAGAATTGGGGTGCCTGCTTGTGGGTGACACCAGCCATATCTTTACCTCCTGGACCCCGGGATCACTTGTTGAATGAGTGGCAGAGTGGAAGACTTACATTTCTCTGAGGCCACACTGAATCCCAAGAAAGTGTGGGCTTGTCTAAAGGAGGGGTTGAGGGGCACCTGGGTGGCTCAGTCAGTTGAGTATCTGACTCTTGATTTCGGCTCAGGTCGTGATCCTAGGGTCGTGGGTTTGAGCCCCACATCAGTCTCTGCACTGAGCATGGAGATTGCTTGGGATTCTCTCTCTCTCTAATAAAATAAAATTTTAAAAAAATTAAAAAAAAAAAAAAGAAGGAAAGAATGGTTTTCTAATGGTAGAAGAATAGGCAGAAGGCAGAAGGAGCAATTTGGGGAAATCCAAATGGGGGTCTTCAATCTGCTCTTCTGAGGGTTGCCCTCTCTGGGCTGGGACTCCTGGACATATCCTAGGAAGGACTGTTGGTCCAGTGAGGACTGCTTCTCAGCCAAAGATTAGCCTAGAGGGGAGGAAAGGTGTTGAAATCATATTGTCATAGAAGAACGTAAGGGAAGGGGTTGGTTCTCCACACCACTGCCCCTATGCTGCATGATTATGGCTGTTCACCACTACGTAGAACAGGGAAGGCAGAATTAGACAGTTGTCTTTAAAAGAACAAATAACACATCTATTACATACCGTCATCTCCTCGTCCTCATTCTCAGGCTATCAGGAAAGACAGATATATACCTTCACCGTCCCTGTCTCACTTTTCTCCACTTGTCCCTTCAGCTCAGAGCACAGACCAGAGCCACCCCACCAGGGTTTGGGTACTCGTTCCGCCACTCTCTCCCTTGGAGGCCCGGGGAAGCACCTTCATTTCTCTGTACCTTGGTTTCTGCATCTAAAAGATAGGGATAATAATACCACCTACCTCACAGGGCTGTGCTGAGGATTGAATGAGTTGAAAAATAGTTACCAGTGCTTAGCAAGCAGACAGAAGCGTTTGCAATTTGTTGTTGTTGCTGTATTACAGGTTTCCTTGTTAAGTTACCATAAAGCCTTTCCTAAATATGTTGAGGATAAAAACAAAGCTAAATTATATAGAATATATATATTATTATATATATGTATAATATGATATGTATATGTATATGTGTGTGTATATACATATATATACATATACATATATACGTATATATATACGTATACATATATATACGTGTATATATGTGTGTATATATATATATTAAATTGTATACAGGATGAAAAAAACTACAAATAAATGTGCACATAAGGACTCAGAGAGCTCAACAGCCCCTTAAGAATTCAGACTGGGCATGGGGCGCCTGGGTGGCTCAGTCGGTTGAGCGTCCGACTTCCGCTCAGGTCATGATCTTGCGGTCTGTGAGTTCAAGCCCCACATCGGGCTCTGGGCTGACAGCTCAGAGCCTGGAGCCTGCTTCAGATTCTGTGTCTCCCTCTCTCTCTCTCTGCCCTCTCCTGCTCATGCTGTCTCTCTCTGTCTCTCAAAAATAAATAAACACTAAAAAAAAATTTTTTTTAAAAGAATTCAGACTGGGCAGGGATATGCATTCCTATCACTATATGTTCCTAGATAGATCCATTCCTAGATATTCCAGATATGCATTCAGGACTGTCATCCTGCTGTTATGTAAGCCCCAGCCCCACTCTGGGACCTGCTTGGGTGAAGCCAGTGCTCCCTGAAGACTCACATCCAGGCCCCGTCCCGATAGCCAGCTACCTGTAAAAAGTGAGCCAAGAAGCAAAGCAGTGTGAACCCCAGAACCAACTGCTGCTCAGGCCCAGGCCTAGGCCCCCTGAGAACGCCATTCCAGAGAGCAAAAATCACACCAGAAGGACACTAAATAAATAAATAAATAAATATCCTAGAAAGAATCAGAAGAACCATGTAAAGTCAAAACAACTCAAAACCTCACAAGTTTTCGGGGCGCCTGGGTGGCTCAGTCAGTCGGGCATCCGACTTCGGCTCCGGTCATGATCTCACGGTCCGTGAGTTCAAGCCCCGTGTCGGGCTCTGTGCTGACCGCTCGGAGCCTGGAGCCTGCTTCGGATTCTGTGCCTCCCTCTCTCTCTGCCCCTAACCCACTCGCATTCTGTCTCTGTCTCTCTCGAAAATAAATAAACATTAAAAAAATTTTTTTAAAAAACTCGCAAGTTTTCAAAGGGGGAGCTTACTTCACAATTTCTGTGAAAATGTATTTGGCTTCAGGCTTCACGCGGTCCATGCAGGATGCTGGGGTGTCCCCCCATAGGCACCCATTTGGATGTTAGGAGTAGAAAAGATCTTCTGTGAGCTTGAAGAAAGCTGAGCCCCAGAGAGGAAGGTGACCAACCTCAGGCCACCCAGAAGCCACTGCAAGTAGAGCCCACGAGTCCTATTCTTTTTTTTTTTTTTTTTAATTAATTTATGTATGTTGAGAGAGAGAGAGAGAGAAAGAGAGGGAGAGACAGCACGCATGCTAGCAGGGTAGGAGCAGAGAGACACGGAGAGAGAGAATCCCAAGCAAGTCTCCAGGCGGTCAGCGCAGAGCCCAATGTGGGGCTCGAGCCCACAATCCGTGAGATCGTGACTTGAGCGGAAATCAAGAGCCCTTTGCTTAACTGAGCTGCCCAGGCACCCCCTACCCCCACATTCCCATTCTTGACAGCACTTCCTCTTTTGCACTACAGGCAGCCTTAAAACCAGAGTCAGAACTAGTCAGGCCCTATTCCAAGGCTGTGGTGAAGATAAAGATATGTTAAAGCAGGGTCTTTAAACCCTTCCACCCACACGGCACACCAGTGCCGGAAAACCAGCAGGCTAACGCCACACGGTTCACTGGCTTTTCTCCTGTCCCCGACTCACTTTTCCCACTTGTTCCAGCCCGCGGGGATCGCCTCTCGCATTAACCACCTACACCACGCTCTGGTCTCGGGTGTGCTTCCTGAACCCCAACCGAGACAAAGAGCCCAAGTAACTTTTCTTCACTTCCCTCCTTTGTGTACAAAGGCATTTTCTGCTCTGGCACGTAAGGAGCAGAGAAGACATCGCTGCCATCCTCACAAGAAAAAAGCTCAACAAACTGAAAACGAACCACTCTTCTTAGATTCACTAGAGAATTGGGGACGCAGGGCAAACCGCTACCCAGACAACTGGAGAGACAAACAGGGGGACACAGAGGATCACAGCTCACCAGAGCCAAAAGCCCAGGAGCAGAAGCCACCACAGCCGGAACCAGTACTGGCCAGAACACTCGAAACTGCCATCGGCCAATTGCTGGGGGCTCAACGAAAACTAGCTTAAGAATTAAAAATCCAGGAGGGCCCAGTCTGAGAAGAGATTCCCATCCTTTCGTGAATTCTATCTCCAAGAACCCCACGAGGTCTCTTCACTATGAAGACGGACAAAATTCTTCTTGTGCTTTCAACAGGGGAAGGAGGAAAATAACCATTTTTTAAAGATACCCAGGGGGACGCCAGGGTGGCTCAGTCGGTTAAGCGTCCGACTTCGGCTCAGGTCATGATCTCTCCATTCCAGAGTTCGAGCCCCGTGTCAGGCTCTGCGCTGACAGCTCAGAGCCTGGAGCCTGGATTCTGTGTCCCCTCTTTCTCTGTCTCTGATCCTCCTCTGCTCTCTCTCTCTCTCTCTCTCTCTCAAAAATTAATAAACATTTAAAAAAATTAAAAAACCTAAAGATACCCAGACCTCTCTGTTCCTAACAAGGTCTTCTGTCAAGGAAAGCTATGTCACCAAAATCACACTTGGATTTTATAAAAGCCTAACTGACCCGAGGGGTGGGAAATACCCAAAGCCAACGGCAGCTGGCCTCCACCATACACATGGGAACGACCCCGGCGCTTCCCACGTGTGACCTCCTTTCTGCCTGCCATAAGGACAAACCTACCAATCTTGCAATGATGAGAGAAGAGAGCCAGGCATAAGCCCCACAGGGCAGAACTACTCCTGGGCTGTTCTCTGGGAGAGGAGCCAAGTCCCACACAAGGCGAACTCATTCTCCTCTCAGCTCATAATATCTGGGGGAGAAAAAAAGAATTCAGTCAGCCATCAAGATTTCCAAACATGTGCTAGAATCATTAAACCATCAAACCACGGAAGAGGTTTTAAAGGCTCTCTAGGTCCCATCCTTTACTGGTTCACTTTGTAATGGTTAACATTTGAATTATAAGTGCAAATTCAGATACAATTCTTGGGGGAAGAATTGTCAGTGGGGGAAAAGCTTGGGCTCCAAATAAGAAGACGAGGGTATACATTCCCCCTCTAACATTTACCGAGTTACTTAAGCTCTTTGAACCTCAATGTCTTCATCTATGAAATGGGAATACCCATCCCACTATATTAAATGATGTATGCACTAATATGATATAAATATGAATCAAAACTACAAAATACTAGGGGCGCCTGGGTGGCTCAGTGGGTCGGACATCTGACTTTGGCTCAGGTCATGATCTCGCAGTTTGTGAGTTCCGGCCCCACATCCGGCTCTGTGCTGACAGCTCGGAGCCTGGAGCCTGCTTCGGATTCTGTGTCTCATTCTCTCTCTGCCCCCCATCCCGTAAGATAAATAAATGTGTTTTTATTTTATATTTTTAATGTTTTATTTATTTTTGAGACAGAGCATGAGCAGGGGAGGGGCAGAGAGAGAGAGGGAGACACAGAACCCGAAGCAGGCTCCAGGCTCCGAGCTGTCAGCCCAGAGCCTGACGTGGGGCCCGAACTCACAAACTGTGGGATCATGACCTGAGCCGAAGTCGGACGCTTAACCGACTGAGCCATCCAGGTGCCTAAGATAAATAAATGTGTAAAAAATAAAAAAAAAAAAAAAAATAAAAAAAAAAAAAAACAACTACAAAATACCAGGTGGCATCACTTCAAAAAAGAAGACTATACAGCAGCTTGAAATAGTTGTGCTTGGATGGGCCAGAGCATTTGAACTCAATAATTCAACAGTAAGGAAGAGACAAGGACCCACTTATGGAAAGAAGAGACACAGTTAGACTGAGAACTTAGAAAGTGTCTGTGTCTGTGTCTGTATGTAGAAAAGTAAAAGATAAGATGAATAGCCAAATTGTAGAGCATTTTATCTGTTAGAATGTACCTTTATCCCCACACCTATGTTGTCCCTCTAGTAACGTGATGGCTTAGGACTCTTAAATAAGAAATGCTCCAGAACGGACACATCTAATGGAGCTTTATGAAATACAAGGGTCCAGGCGCACCTCTGAAAATTCTGATTCTGCAGGTTGAGGGGTGGAGAGGGCATGTAGTTTTTAAAAGCTCCAAGAATGATATTGGCATACACTCTTGCCTAAAAGTCACTAATAACGTTAAAAATCTGAGGCTCGGGCAGTCCGAACCACTCGCCAAGATCTGACATTCTGAGCGGCAGCGAAAGGAGGCTCAGCCAGGTGCTTTGAGTCCCACTTGTGCACTTTCCTGCACTGTGTGATTCGGGAACGCAAGGTCAGCCTTGATTAGTCCAGTCGTTGACTTGCCAAGGCTGAGTGGCCCTGGCATCAGAAAGCAGCTTGCTTTCTGATGGATGGAGTCCAAGAGAAGGCCACAGTCGTCCTGTACGAATTTAATCAACAATGGTATACACTCAAATCCAGGCAAGAGGGCTATGAGCAATGGAGGCAGATCAGCCTTGGCCATCGCGATGCAAAGCTGCAGACACGCTGCACGGCCTGCAGCTGTGATTGGTCACTCCAATCAGCAGGAACTTGGCTTTTTACCTCTGCGGCCTCAGGCTGGCCATGACAGTGCAGCCCAGGCCTTGGGGAGATCCTGGTATCACCGAGAATTCTGAAGCGGTGCTGAGAGCAGCCAAGAGGCCAGGCCGGCAGCAGGAGGCAAGCGGGCTCAAAGCCACAGGTCCCCGAGGGGTGGTTTGGGGAGTATGTTAAAGGATCCCTGATCCCGATCTCTAGGTAGATGCTTGGCAATATTTTCCCCCCAAGGAGAGTTTAGGAGATGGGTGTTGGAGCCATCTCAGAATCTGACCTAAAGTCTTCCACGAAGTTATTGATTTCTCCCAGTTCACTCCCCGGATCAATTTCACAGCCTGGTTCCCATACCTCCCTGTGGGGCGCTTTTCATTCTTGGCCACAAGATGGAGGGTTAGGCTTTCCACTGTTGTTGGAGGAAAAGAGGTCAATTCTCTCTCTCTCCCTGCCAACTCTTCAGAGATTTTTTTTCTTTTCCATTTCGGTTTTCAAAATCCAGATTCATTATCACCTTGTTTCGGTGAGGAGGGGCTCAGCTGGCCCTGGGAGCACCTTTAATTATTGAGCATCAGTAGCAAATGTCAGATCCGCAGAGAGCTCGGTGAGTAGGGAGAGCGACTGCTTCTGAACAAACCGCTCGGTGCACAAGACCTGCTCTGAAGGCAAGCGGGCTGGGAGATTGCAGGTGACAGATGTGGCTGCGGGCATCGGCACTGCCGCACTGTTTTCTCCCCTGGCTCTTCCCTGCCAACCCCACGATTTATAATGCTCTGTCGTGTCCAATTTTGGCCACAGCCTGGTGAATGTCATAAGGCTGCAAACACTGCGAGGCTTTACTTTCTGTGTGTTTTCTCCCACTTTGCATTTGTTACAATCCATGTCTCCCAATAACCGATTAACTTTCGGATCCACTTTTTGTTCTCGTTAAGCTCCCGGGGCGCGGGAAATGAGTATTCAGAGCACGCCCGTGTGGCACTGAGCTGAAAAATTATTCTGGCACAGATATTTAGGGAGAAGAAAACGAGCTACTATCCCCAGGGAAATTGATAAACAAAATGGATCGGATTCGGGGGAGAGGACCCGGATTTGAATCCACGGCAGATTGCCATGGTCTGCTCAGGCACCATTGCCGGGCATCTCCCTGCCTCAGCTTCCTTTCCGCGTAATAAAGCATTGGTTCGGATGGTCTCGGGCTCAGCCCTTTCAGTCCTAGCGCTGGCATTCTGTGGGAGGGCTGAGGTTATGGATCTACATTAGGGGCTGCAAAAGGGTCTTTCCATATCCCAGATTCTTGTGATCCACAGCCTCAGGTTGTCCCAAGGCGGTAGTAGGGTAGTGAACTTTAGAGCAGTTCTCTGAAGGTGGAAAGCCTACCTCCTGGTAGAGCTTACTTTCCCTCAAAGAGAACTGGGGAGTAGGTAAAGCTGAGGAGGAGATCTAGACGTGCAGAAGGACAGTGTGTAGAGGTCGGTGCCTAAGACAAGGGAGGGGTGGTGAAGGAAACAGGACTATGTACCTTGAGGAAGGGAAGATCCACTAGACGGAGGGCTAGCTAGAATTACCAAAGACCTTAGGTGTGTGCAGAAGCATGCAAGCTTGTCCCTGGGAACGCCAAGGGCTGACCCGAGGGGGAAGCTACAAGAAGAGCTTTCATACAACATAAGGGACAACTGAACAAGACTGTCATTCCAAGCGGCACAGAGACGGAGTGGCTCATCCTACCCACCAGCCCCTCTCTGTAGCAGCATCGCAGGAATTTTGAGTAACACACAGAGGGCTGGATTAAGAATTAAAGACGGGGACTGACATTCAAACTCTTCCAGGAATGGACAGGGCTTCCCCATAGAGAGGATATTGAATAGTTCACCACCAAAGGTCGGCTGGAGGAGAGGACTCTAGGGCGTCTCCCTGGATTCATTAAAATCTCTGAGTGCATCTCCTTCTCCCCTGTGTTGAAAATAAAGTACAGGAGAAACTGGCATGGCCCTGCTTGGCTTGGTGCAAGTCCAAGGGTCAGTGTAAGTGGGCTAAGTGGGTGCTTGTTTGCAAAAAGATTATGATAAAGTCTAGGCTACCACACTTTCCGTAGCTCTGACCCTCAAGTCAGTGGTCCCCGTTCATTTGTAGCCTTCAGAAATGTTTCCACTTTTCTCTGCATGATTTCCTTAAGTGCCGGCTGCTAGGTAGATTTGATGTGTAACAAGTACGAGTGGGTCTAGATTTACAGATAAAATGCAGGGGAGAACTGAAAACAAGACATTACTTAGGATCTGCTCTTGCCTTGAGAGGTATGCTCTACTTCTAGTCTCCCGAGACAAGGCAGCTTTGATGACGAAAATCCATCTTGTATTCCTGGCTCTAGTCATTTTCAGGGACTTTCATCTCCACTCAGTTAAGCCACACCATCCCGCGGCCTCATACTTGACCTTGTCATGTCCCAGATTATCCAGTGTCCAGCTGCAACCAGCTCTCTCCTTCGGCTACTCCCACCAAAGCTATTGCTAGACCTTGCCAGCCCCTGCCCTCCGTACCCTCTCCGTCCGTCAGCGCCCTGCCACCTTCACCTCCTTCTGTCTCCAGATTAGATAAGGTGGTCTGACACTGAGACTTGTCCCATCTGACTGCTAAAAATCCCAACCACGGGTGAGCCTGCTTCCTGCTTTGGTCAAGTACGTAAGTAGCCTGCCGGATGCTGTTGGGAAAACACACACCTGTGGATGCCATTGCATATTTACGTTTCCGGTCTCAGTAGAGCCCTCTACCTTGTCCAGAAAATTCTCGGCTTCCTTCTCTTCCACTCTACTGCAGCTATTTCGAACTGTGTACACTCTCCCCCAAATCCCAACCTGCCGTTTTCCCAGCTCACGCTGAGGAGATGGCTTTACCCCACTCACCAGGAAAGCCGAAAGCTTCAGATAAGGACCTCTTCAATGTCCTGCTACCAGACCTACAAACTCCTTTGTGCCCATCCCTCTGTCCTTCCTTCCTGCTTTTTAATGAGGTGTCCTTCAACCTAAGTCAAGTAATGACTCCCATCCTTCCTGAAAATCTTGACGTTTTCGTTTCCCTATTTCATATTTCTGATGGTCTCTGTCTACTGATGCTTCCGCTTGGCATTTAAATGTGTTGACCCCACCTCCCCTTCCAGCCATCACTGACATCCTGCCTCCCTGTCGTAGCCACTTTCTCGAATGAGTCACACACTCGCTGCCGCCACTTCCTTACCTCCCACTACACCTGACTTCTGTCCCCAACACCCCACTAATCCCAGCCTCACCATCATCTCCCTTAACCTTCCTGTTCCTAAACCCACTGGGTAATTCCTAGTCATCATATGACTTGATCTCTGGGCAGAGCTTCGGCCTCTTTGAAACAAAAGCTCCTTTGACTTCTATGATACCACACAGTCCTGTTCTGTTTTGTTTTTCTGCTCAGCTTTCTAACCACTCTCTTAGCCTCCTGTGCAAGTTCTTCCTGTGCTTAGCAATGGTCCTCAGAGCTCTGCCATCTTGTCTGATGTTCTACTCTTAGGATAGCCCAGGCTTTCCCGCCTATAATGCCCTTATGCACCCTGCTGCCCGCCTACAGGTCCAGTCCCTTTGAGTGTCATAACCTCATCTGCAATTGTCTCCTGACCGCCTCCACTTTGATTTCCACAGGACCCTTCAATGTGCCGCACTGAAAGTAATCTATCTAAAATTCAGATCTTATCATACCAACCACCGCCCCCCCCCGCCCCCCGCCCACCGCCACAGAATCCCGTTTCCTTACTACTCTTAAATGGAAGGCCCAACTCTTTGGCTTGACCCCATAACTCTTCATGACCTCTGCCTCCCTCTTCAGGCCAGGGTTTCTCAACCTCAGCCATTGACATTTTGGGCTAAATAACTCTTTGTTATGGGGGCCTATTCTGTGCATTGCAAGATACTTAGCAGCATCCCTGATCTCAGTGCTTCACTCTTTTTTTGTTGCTGAATACTATTCTAACCGATGATATTTCTGAGGCTTGTTCATATTTTATGGACACGCCGCATTTTTTCTTATTCGGGTACTCTCCCTAACTTTATTATACAATTCTGTCCTTGCACACTGCAACCTGCAGTCTCCAACCTAAGCTCTAGAAAGAGTCATATTAAAGAGTGGCCTCAACAGGCCATTCGAGAAGCCAGCTAGCACTGATCTCATATTAGTAGTTGGGTTTCTCCTTGGTGAAGACTTTGTAATCCTCTTTTTCTATCCTGCCCCCCTTCCTTGCCCCTCCCCTCATTCTTGAAACTGGGTTTGGTGAGATCAGAACTTTGGGCTTGGTACCATCCTGCCCTGTGCATATTTTTATCAAAGCACTGTATTAGGTATTATCTATCCTACTCACTGTTCTGAACAGTTTAGACAACTAGAAGCAAAGATATCATGTTATTATTAATACTTCTAGGACCTGACCTGTTGCCTGGCACATGCTAAGCCTTTTAGTAATTTTTTTGTTAAATGAATGAATCAAAGAATGAGTCACTGCTTTGATAACCTGCCTGTATTGTGGTGTCCTTGCATCTGGGCCTGACTTAGTCCTGGTTAGGCCTCCCAGAGATGGAGGCTCGCCTTTTCACAGGGTAGAGAAGCTTTGACGAGGACCTGCTGTCAGGCTCTCTGGACCACTGGTGTGGCTCACTGACTGCTGCCTTGCCCCTGCCGCCATCTTGGTTGTTCCATGACCATCTCTCTGGATCCTCGTTGACCCCCTTCACACTGACTTATTGACTGAACTGCATTTCCCACTCACTCCTCTTCTGGTCTTGTGTTTTAGCCTGCCTCTTGAGTGAGCTGGTTTAGTCCAGGGAAGGATCGAGCATGCAGCCTTGTTTAGGCAGCCGGACCCACTGCTCTGGAAGTTAGAGAATAAGCATGGCTATCTCGAATGAGAGACACCAGAAAGTAAATTCTTACTCACTGTTGGCTGATGCAATGTGGAAAGATGTACTTTGTTTTTTATATAAGGTTTATTTCTTATGTAACAAATGAAGCACTGTTCTAACTTGCTCCCTCTTCACAACATTATGAGGTAGCTCCCATTCTTATTCACGTTTTGCAGATGGAAGCACCAAGAACTTCATTCGTTCACTGTCACACAGCTGCTAAGCGGCTAAGCCAGGATTCGAAACCATGGGCTCTAACTCTAGAATCCTGCTCTACTGCCTCTCGCTTCTGGCCCTTTCCACAGGTTGCTCTCTCTGGCTGGAAGACTCCTTCATCATCCCCACCTGGCCAACTACCACCCCTCCCAGAAAGCTGATCTCAGATGTCTTTTTCTCTAATAATAGATAAGCATTTACTCCTTCCCGGAGCCTGGATTTGGTGCCCATCTCATGTGCTCCCAGAGCAGCCCGATGTTTTCCTTTTATAACACTTTCCCACTTAGAAATAAATTCACATTGTGCCAATCTCTTCTATGACTCTAAACACGTTGAGAGCAGGAGCATTTTCTACCTGGTACAACATTGTACCCTCACATCAAGGGATGAAATACCTGGAAAGTAGCAGATGTTGAAAAAAAATTGTTACAGAAATAAATGAACCCAAACATCCATTTCTTAATATCGAAATTTAGTGTTATTCCATGAGATTCTTCTAGTCTAGCCTCTTTGCTCCCCTCTCATCGATGTTTGGATTGACAGACTATGACAGTGGAATAAAACCAAAATAATGGCTAAGGGGTTTTCCCAAAATCTCACTCTCGAAATCTTTACACAATTTTCATAAACTGGGTAATTAATATAATAGGCTCGCATAGCTAAGTGACTGTAGCTTCTGCAGTATTTAGACCACTTCTGGAACTTGCCTCCAACTCTGAGAACACACTAAAAGAAACATTAAAAACCTGAGTATATTATAGGTAACTCCCTGTCACCCATAATGCTGTGGTGTGGTGGGGCAAGGAACAGCAGTGAATGGACCCCATATCAGCCTTGGGGGCCAAATGGGGGCCAAGATGGGTCTAAACCTATCAGTGAAAGTGCATTTCCCTTCAACAGTTATAAGTTCGGGTGCCCATTCTGAGCCGGTGAGATCCCACTCCTGCTGGGTCGTGTAGGGTGCAGATAGGATCTCTGGACCCTACTGCATGCACCTCCTCTGTCTCCTTGAGGAAGTTCAGTCTCAGAGTCAAGTTGATGCTTCAGAGGCAGAGAAGGGAGATCAAAAGAAACTTGGTTCTTGACAACATCACTGGGCCCTGACAAAACACTCTTCAAGAGTTCACCTTATCTCAGTGAACTGGGCATTGTTGTTCCCCTTTATTGTCCGAATCTGTTTGAATTAAGTTTCCTGGTCCTTGTTGCATAAAGGGTATACTCACTTTGGAGCATGGCCAAGGACATATGAGCCTGGTGCCAGTGGACTCTGAAGGCGGGCAAATGAGGCCACTGCCCCCAACAAACTTCCAGGTCACACAAGGAACCCTGGCAAAGAATACAGAGCTCCAGAAAAAGAAAGACTTACGCTTCAGAGAAAGACTTCTGCTTCAGTTTGAAACCATAAGAGACTCTTAAATACTGAGAACAAACTGAGGGTTGAGGGGGGTGGAGGAGAGAGGAAAGTGGGTGATGGGCATTGAGGAGGGCACCCGTTGGGATGAGCACTGGGTGTTGTATGGAAACCTACTTGACAATAAATTATTTTAAAAAAAATAAAAGAAAGAAAGGATTCAGAAAGGCCATCATTAATTAAGAGTCCTAACACATGCACATACTCTGGTAAGGTTTTTTTTTTTTTTTTTCTTTTCCATATCAGAGGAAGAAAAGAAACACAAAAACCTACAGGTATCCCAGCAAACGGGAGAAGAAATGGCTCACCTACAAAGAAACAGAAATCAAGTTAGCTTCAGATCATTTCTTATTAATATTAAAAGCCAGAAGGAAAAGAAACAACATTTGGGAAGTTTAAAGGGAAAACATTCAAGGCTGAAAAATATATCAAGTTATTTCACTTGTGAGGGGGTAAAAAGATGTTCTTAACAAGCAAGGACTCAGATAGTACCTATATTGATGCTTCTCAGAAATCTTATTAAAATTGTGCTCTGAAAGATAAATAAAATAAGAACTCTAGGATGTGAAGAACTTTAGTGCTTCAATATGTAATATAAAGTTTACTGTTAGCATCTGAAAGATAATTTGTTATCATAATATTAGGATGGTTCACTTTCTAACTATTTTTGCATGACATTTTAATCACCAATACATGACCTCCATGAGGCAGGGAGTTTTGTCCATTTTGTTCACTTTTCCATTTTCCATTTTGTTCCCTGGAAAAGTGCTTAGCACATAGTTGGTGCTCAAGAAATATTTGCTGGAGGAATGAGTCAACCAGAAATAGATGCTGAATCAGGTCCAATGCCTTTCCCCTACATGTTGTTTTGTTGTTTTTTTGTTTTTTGTTTTTGAAACAATTACTGTTCTGATTTGCACTCATGGATTTCCCAATGCTGAGCCATCTTTGCATACCTGGGATACTCTTTACTTTAGTAGTGTACTATTCCTTGAATATACAGCTACATTTGATTTGCTAAGATTTTTATGACTAACCTTACATTAGCTGCTGTTGTTTTGTATTTTTTAAAGCTTATTTATTTATTTTGAGAGAGAGAGAGAGAGAGAGAGAGAATCCGAAGCAGGCTCTATGCTGTCAGCATGGAGCCCAATGTGGGGTTTGAACTCACAAACCATGAGATCATGACCTGGGCCCAAATCAAGAGTTGGACGCTTAACCAGCCGAAACACTCAGGCGCCCCTGTATTTTTGTTTGTTGTCTGTGTATGTCTGACTTGTTTTTGTTCCATCTGCCCAGAATCCATTCTCCTTTCTCTTCATAAAGGGCCCTGTTTTCATTTGGACAGTTACCGCTTACTCATTCTGAGCCCACGAGGCTCAGGTTACGCTAACTCTACCATTGGTCTGGACGTGGACCCATGGTGCCCTCCAGGCCTGCTGGAGCACCAGATCTGCCACAGAAGAAATCTCAGTAATGGACATGGGAGCCAAGCCGGACCAATAAGTTCCCTTCTCAGGACTTGTACTGGAATTGTCAGTACAGACGTGGCTCTTATTCTGTTGCGGCTCCCCACTGAGAGACTGCCGGCTTGCACCTGCTGGGGACCACCTTGCCCCACCCAGGAGAAAGGGTGCCTGGAAGCAGCACACAGGAACCTTCAAGTGCCTAGTTTCAGCATGCCGGAAGCCACACTCCCGTATTTGTTAGCAACATGAACGAGTTAGCTCCATTGTCTTCCCTAAGTCCATTTGACAAAATGAATATAACACTCATAAATCAGAGCTGTATCTGTGCGTGTGTGTGCGTGCACACATGTGTGTGTCCTCTATCGAGTTTTGGTGTCGGCTCTATGCCAGTCTTATTAAAACATCCGGGAAAATTTTCCTTCTGTTTACACTCCAGAATATGCTAGAAAGCTAATTATCCACACCTCCTTCCACTTCCAGGTTACATTGAAAAGTAGACATTGGACCCAGGAGGGAATGAAAATATAGTAGACCTTACGATACTGGCAGAAATGGCCCGAAGGACATGCTGAGCTCTGCAGCCCAAATGGGGGCCTCCTGAACCGAACTGCCCAGTCACTGGAAGCTGCTGGCACAAAGGCCCCGCCCACAGATGCCCCTGTACCCATATATGCATGGTGGGGAGGGCCAGAGAGCCCTGTCTGGAGTCAGTTTTGGTTATTTCAACTCTCCTGAAGAATTATGCGTTTCATTTAGAGTCTTCTTGTTGTTATACTTTTCCCACTCCTCATGCTTTATATTTTTTATTTTCTTCATTCATGCAAAACCAGATTCCTAAGGATTGCTTATTTTAACCTATCCAACTACAAATCTTTTACTAACCGTGTTTATATTCCCTCACAAAGAGACTATTAGCGTGCCTTCCCTCACTCCATCCTCCTTTTGCCTGTTAACAGGATTGGAATTTTTAGTCCGAGTTGTTAAATATTGATTTCTTCTCTTTTAAGAAACTCGAGTTATATTTTAAAATGAGATTTTCTGGGGGCGCCTGGGTGGCGCAGTCGGTTAAGCGTCCGACTTCAGCCAGGTCACGATCTCGCGGTCCGTGAGTTCGAGCCCCGCGTCAGGCTCTGGGCTGATGGCTCAGAGCCTGGAGCCTGTTTCCGATTCTGTGTCTCCCTCTCTCTCTGCCCCTCCCCCGTTCATGCTCTGTCTCTCTCTGTTCCAAAAATAAATAAACATTGAAAAAAAAATTAAAAAAAATAAATAAAATGAGATTTTCTGGATTCATTGAAAATCAGCGTTTTTTTCTTGTATATTTCATTTTCCCCCATCTGAACTTTTATTCCTGATTAAATTTTAATCTAGAAGGCGTAGATCTTCAAGTCCTTTGTAAGATGTTCACAGGTGCATACTCTTTTGAGCCCTTGCAGCCCTTGGTTGGAGGACCAACGGAATCACGGTTCTGCTTTTCCACTGATCCTCTTTAAATACTTCCTAGGTCTACCAGCCTCCACTGCTGCGGATAAGAACATGAATGTCAAAATCATTCTTTCCCCTTGTAAGTAACCTGCTCTCTCTTTTTAAAAAACTTGTAAAATATACTTTTTATTTCTGGAAATTAAAACTTCACCGCAAAATGTGTGTTCGTATTATTTTATTAATTACATCTATAATCCTGCGACTTTTTATACAAAAGTATTTCTCTTTCTTCAGTTCCAAGAAATCACAATTTTTAATTATTGTTTCTCCATTCTTTCCTTTTCCTCCTCTGGAGCTGTTTGTCTTTGTCAATTATACTTCCTGAGTCCACCTTCCATTTCTCTTTTATTTGCGTTAAAAATTTTCATTGATTTGTCTTTTTTGGTCTATATTCTGGACTATATTTTTAGGTTTATTTCTTAGATGACTAATCCAGTTTTCAGTCCCTGCATATATTATCACTGCTTCTGTGGGAAGTTTCAATTTTAGAAATTTTTTTTAACTATATTTCCTAACTTTTGAGGGTTCTTTCTTATTATTGTTGTTATTTCTTAATTTTTTTTTTTTTACATTTATTCATTTTTGATAGAGACTGAGTGCAAGCGGGGGAGGGGCAGAGACAGAGGGAGACACAGAATCCAAAACAGGCTCCAGGCTCGGAGCCATCAGCACGGAGCCTGACGCAGGGCCCAAACCCACGAACCGTGAGATCATGACCTGAGCTGAAGTCAGAGGCTTAACGGACTGAGCCACCCAGGCGCCTCTATTGTTGTTATTTCTCATTTTTCTCTTTTGTAACATCTTCTTGAATCTCACTCAAAATTTGTATCAAAGAGTTCTCATTCTTGCTCTCTCTTTCCTCCATTCTATTTAAATGGGCTCTGTTTTATTTTTATGTGTCAATGTTATAGCTTTCCTTTCATTCTCTGAAATGCCTAGTGTTATTATTATCATTATTATTAATTTTCATTCTTATGAACACAGCTTAGACCTGTCAGCCCCATCAGCCAGTGTAGGTTCCCTCAACACAATTAAGGCTGGGCTGTTGAGGCCTTGAAAGGCATTAGACCCTCTCCAGGTAGATCCATGGCAACAGGTAGACAGGCTAGGATTCCTGAATTAAGGAAGGGGAAGGCCACTGGGTTCATGAACTTATCCAGGCTCATGAGAGGGAAAAGAGGACACTGCAAAAGAGCAGCACCCCTCAGCAGGCCTGGCCCACCCAGGACAGCTGGTGCCAGCAGGGGCCAAGAGCCGGTCCTGGGGCTGAAAACGCTGCACTGACTTCAAGGCCAGCGGCTCCCGGGCTTGGCCCTGGGCTCTCTGAGATGCGAACCATCACCTGCTGCAGGCAGATCCCAGGTGACTGCCTGAATCATCTCCATGGCAACTGAAGTGCCAGTCAGGGCAGGTGGGACCTCTTCCAGGCTTCCTTTGGTCCCTGAACTCTGGCCACGTGGTCAAGCCATCTGAAAGGAGTACTGAGACAGCATCTGCGTTCAAAACAGAATGTTTTCTTTCCCCCCTGCACTTTGAGAACATACGCTCCACTATTTATAGTTCGGAAGGGGAAAACAGCTGTTATTTTTGAAAAAAAAGACCCCCCTGGCGTGGTGGCCGTCATCCGTCATCAGTGAAGACTGCCGACAGAATGCACCGACGCCTCTTCCCAACAACCTTGTGAAAGTCAAAACGTTATGACCAGGAAGATACTTTGTTGCAAGTATGTCACTATGAAAATGCAAGCTGATGTGACTATTAACATCAATAAGAACTGGTGTTACAATGAAAAAGAAATGCGCTGTCACACAGCAGTAAAACTCCCTGTCCCTGGGCGCGTTCAGAACGAGATGCATGGCCCTCCCTTAGAGACGTTCTGGGGAAAAGGAATGCATTGGACTTTAGAGTCGTTGATCTCTGAGTCCCTTTTCAATTTTCTAAAGTCGGTAATTCATGCCACACGTGGAAGTATCATAGGCCTGGGAACCAAAATTTCCCCAAAGTTAAACTAAACTCCGTAAGTTGGAAGTCAAGTAGGAACAAATACACATTCTAAACTGGGGTAAAGTATGGCCTCAATACATGGCTAGTGCACACAGACTTCTCTTTCACTAAGGACAAGGAAAAAAATATTACAATGGGAATTCTCTAGTAAAATAGCTAGCTGCAGCCCATTCTCATCATCCTGACAGGCTGAGGGAAAGAGGGGCCCCAGACTTAATTAGCAAAATGTGACAAATCCTCTCTTGAGCCCTAGGCTTCAAGCCCACCTGCTCCTGCTGTCTCCCAGGCCCATATTCCAAGTCTCCAGTCTGTGCCTGGCTGTGGTATAAATGGATGAGTTCATAGCTGCAAGGTATCAAGAAAAACCATCCACCCATACTCAAACGAACCTAAGAATCACATCTCTGTCAGTTATCGTATCCAATATAATCTGAAGACGAATGAGCCTTGTTAGATTTCTACTGGAAACTGACAGGAAACCCCATCCTCACGAAACCAAGTACAGAATGCAAAGTGGAAGAGGAAGTCGAATCTGGCTAGTGAGGCTTTTCATCATTTACTTGATTCATTAATTTGACCAACCCGAACAAAGACTCCTTTGTGCGCTTAGGCACGGGGCTCCCACCATGGGGAGAATCCAGACAAGAACTGGTGAGGTTTTCTGTCCCTAACAGGTTTATGGTAACAGGTGCCGACACACTCTGACAAAGGAGAAAATAACCAGGAAGTAGGAGTCTCCATTAAGGGGGTTAGCGGGACGTGGGAAGTTTATTTCTCGCCAGGAAGATTAAGAAACACTTTCTGGCCAATTAATATTTGCGCTTAATCTTGGAGAATGGGAAGAATGCAGATGTGCAAGGGTGAAGACAAGCAAGGCCCAGAGATGGGTAAGTATGGAGAATATTCACAGGACAAGGCATCTATCTATCAAGTGCTTACTGTGTGCCAGTAAGGTGCTGTGCAAAGCTCTTTAAACAGATTGTTTCACTCAATTAAGAAACTAAAGCCCAGAGAGATTAACTTCTTTGAAGACACCCAGCTTAGAAGTGATAAAATTGATATAATAGTCGGTGATAGTTATAGGAGGATATATTTATAAAAGTCACTGATGCTAGATCAAGAGGATAATGCCAAGTTAAGATCAATGTGCCTCGCTCTTGAGATAGTCTCTCTAGATCTTATTATTGGAAAGATTCAATAACTCGATTATTCATTACATTTTCCACTCACCATGGGGGTTTGAGAAATCTTGAAAACCTAGACTTACTTTACAGAGTGAAAATGGTCAACTCCCACTACTTTACCACATGGTTCTCAGTTCTGAATTCAAGAGAACTCGGAGATGATTTAAGGAAAGGCTTACTATAAGCTGGAACCACTTGACTCTGGCAGAGGTGAAGGAAGGAGCCTTGGGCAAGTCCCTTCATGAAAGAGTCAACTTAGTGGAATAGAATGGAGTCCCACCGCTTACTTCAGGCTGGAGACAGTCCTATTTTGTGGAAAATAGAATCGTCTGGAACAAGAGTCGACAAACTAGGGGTCAGCAAACCAAATTCAGCTTGCCACCTGTTTTTATAAATAACGTCTTATTGAAATAAAGCCACGATCATTAATTTATTGCTACTCTCATGCAATAATGGTACTGAGTAGATGCTACAGAGACCATGGGGCATGCAGACTCTTAACTATCTTGCCGTTTACAGAAAAAGTTTGTTGACCTTTGACATAGAGAAGTCAGAGCATTCTAGCACATTCACATCGGAAGGAAGAACAGAGATCATTTAGTCCCTTATCCCCTCCCTCCCCTCAACACACATAGAGAGACCGAGCCCGGGAAGGAAGAGATTTACCTAAAATCACAAAACTGGTAAGGGGCCATAACTGGGGTCACTAACCATTAGAGTAATGTTCTTTCTCCCACAGTAATCCTGAAAAACTAACGTAGCTTGTTTTCTAAACAATTACTCATCACTAATTCCTGAGATGCAGGGGGTGGGGGGCATGACCATGCTTCCTCAGGCTTCTGTGGAGGATGAGAGAAGTTCTGTGGTCCACACTGGAAATGGTGATAGGCCTTACGTAGCGGAGTTCTACTTGAACTCAAGTTGGCATCTGAGGGAAAATCAAACTGCACCCAAATTTCCCTCTAAACTCCCTCAGGAAACCCCACAATACCTGACGTAATGTTTCCCATTGAGTCTAACACCGCCCGTTGGCCTTTCCAGGCTGGAACTTTCTGGAGATGCCTTAGATGAAGCGGCTGGTGTCATCGCCACATCGCTGAGGGTGCCTTCCACCCCCAAGCAGCACTCGGGGAATGAGATGGTGATGAGGGATTGGCACGCTCTCACCTGCCACCACACTTCTCCCGGCACAGGGACCTGTGTACCAAGTGGAAGGCCAGGTGGCGTCCCCGCATTATTCAAATGATTTTCCTGCTCTTCTCCCTCAAGCTTGCGTAGCTGCATGAGTGTAAGACTCTAGCTTCCGCTAGATACTCGAAGCTGTGTGAGGCAGCGAGTGCTACAGTTCCCTGTGCCTCGTAGGGATCGCCCCGTTGGGGATGTCTGCAGAGCAGTTGTGTGCGTGCATCTAGGGAAACGGAGTGCAGAGAGGTGAGAGATTTTCCCAAAGAGATAACTCGTTGTGGATCCAGCAAAACTTGATGCGGATTTCGTATCAGAAATTAACGGAACCTTGGGATTAGAATGTCATCGGAGGGCCAAGGACTCCCAGACTGTGCCGAGATCGAGAACTGCACCTCCAGCAGCTTGGACAGATAGCCTCTTCCTGAATCCCCCAGGGGCCACCTTCACTATTTCCTGGGGGAGCCCACCCTGTGTTCAAACACTATTGACCGTTGAATAATTATTCTGTACATTAAAAAGAACTTACAGCTTCTAGTCCTATCTCCCAAAGCCACATAGAGTCTTTTCTCCCTTTCCTTGGGATGGTTCTTAGGGTGCACCCACATCAATCAGGCCCCCTTCCTGCCCCTTCTTCCATCCTCCCGGTGACAGAGCAGCTTGGACGGATGATGCCTGCACGTGTGTGCATGTACACATATATACATATATGTTGGGATGTGCAAGGGAAGGAGGAGAGAGTTACAGCAGTTCCGAATTAGTGAAGTGTAAAAACCATGTGAAAGAAAGAGTTGAAAAATAGAGCCTACTGCACAGGGCATTACATGCCCAACTAAACAGGTTGTGCTTTAGATGGGAGAGCAATGCAGCCTGGTAGACAATTTAGAAAGATTATTCTGCCTTTATCACATAGGAGATATTTGCAGGACCCGGGCAGGAAGCCCATTAAGAAAATACTG
Source organism: Leopardus geoffroyi (assembly GCF_018350155.1). Lineage (NCBI taxonomy): Eukaryota > Metazoa > Chordata > Mammalia > Carnivora > Felidae > Leopardus > Leopardus geoffroyi. The sequence continues at coordinate 80,550,475 of NC_059333.1, forward strand.
CAGGAGTCAACGAAGCCTGAGCAAATCAGAGCGCACAAAGATGGGGAGACAGAGGCATGGTACAGAAACGTTCAGGAGAGACCAGAAGACTTGGTGACTGATATAGACTGTGAGGCAGAGAGAGGGATCAGGGATGGTGCCAGGGGTGATGTCTGCAGACCGAACAACTCCAAAAGGCTGCCACTACCGGAAATTTTCATTCCGTGGCCTTGGCGCCCTCCCAAAGGAGAATCTGCCGGGAGAGAATGATACATTAACTGCGGAAGTTGGCAAGGAGCGAGGAGTAAGAAACACTAATTACAGGCCAAGATAATTAACCAGCAGGTCTGGGATCAGCTGCATGTAACCTCAGCTCATCTGCTCCTGAAAATGGCCAACAGAGGATGCGAGGGGCAGACTGCGGGCAGGACATTTTGCAAATGCTAAGGGAGCAGCTGAGCTCAGACCTTGGTGACACTTGAGTTTGATGTACTTGGCGCTTTAGCTCCGGTTGCTGGAACCCTTGGGGTGCCAAATGCACTGCAGCCAGCTGTCCACTTGTCCAAATGTCACTTATGCCTCTAGGCCACTAATTACCAGGCTCCCCTTTGGCCTTATTGCGTCACTCCATTAGGGGCTTGTTGGCGACATGTACAGGAAATGGATTGGGGGCCATTAGACTGTCCAGGTTGAGAAGGGTCGGGCCTTCCTCTTGGGAAAAAAGCCTACTTTTATCATCTGACACCGGAGAAAGATCTCAGGACTAGGAAAGAAGGTGTTCTTGTCCCAGCCCAGCCACATGGCCTTGAGCAAGTAAATTATTTCCAGTCACACAGCCTCTGTTTGCTGAGCTGATACCTGGGGCATAAATAGTCCCTGATTGTGAAGATCAGATGGAATCAGAGGCCTAGGGGTATGCACTTAAGGAGCTGTTGTTACTGCTGTTGACGTTAATTGCCAACTTGAACGTTTAGGTACTTTGGACTGGGGATGAAGAAACCAGGGTTTAAATCCTATTTCTGCTAGTATGATATATGACCTTGGGCAAGTCTCTTTCCTGTAGGCCTCAGTTTCTTCATCTGCAACACTGAAGGGATTGGTCTAAATCAGTGATTCTTACGTCCACTAGAGTTGCCTATGGAGATTCTTAAAAGCGCAGGTGCCCGCTTCAATACGTCTACCCCAGACATATTGAAGAAAATTCTAAGGAGATACTAGAATCGCATAACCACCGAGGACCACTGGATTGGACAGTCAAACCCCTCCTGCCTCCCCCCTCCGGATACCTGCTCCCTTCACACTTGGAACTACTTGATTCCCGTCTTCAGGTAAACCCGCCCACAACCTCCCACGCCGATCCTGTGGGTCAAAGCTCTGGACCTCAGCATCAAGTCTGGCGGCGCTACACTGGCTTTGACTTCCTGCTTTACTCTCACCTCTGAGCCCTGGCCAGTTGTCAAGATGTGGTGTTACCCTGTTCCCGGAGGCAGTTGCATCGCTGGGCTTGTCTAGTCCTGACTGGCAGGGCACTGTCTTGCCTTTCTCCGAGTTTGGGATCCCATCTCTGAACTCCAGACTAATGGGAGGAGACCCGTTACTGGCATCATCCGAGTATCCCTTGCTGTTGGACCCCTCCTTGCATCCCACATGTCCTGTCTGCCTTACCAAGAATGCTACTCCCATCTGAGATGGGCATGAACACTGTGATGTGTTCCGGGCCCACACTCAGTCTGCCGCACAACCAAGCAGGTGGCGTTTTCTACCTGCAGCCCAACTTGGGCCTGTGGCTTCACTCCATTCCCGCTCCAACCTGATTCCTACTCTGTCCAGCTGCAGCCAAGGTCATTTCGACCCGTTCTGCCCCATCACGTGGTTTCAGTGGTGTCTAATAACCCCTCCCGGCCAAAAAGTTAGAACTAAGGTGGTTGCCTCAACCTCAGGAAAAGCACTGGGCCTCAGTTGGCTTATCTGTAAAAACAGGAACCACAGCATCTGCCTCGTGAGGGCGTTGTCTCTGACTCCAGTGCTCCTCCCGGTCGATTAAGTGAACTAAGTCCTGCTTGTTCTTAGGCCTTAGATCTTAGATGTGCCTTTATCAAGCAGGTTTCCTGGGCCAACACTCCCCAGCATCATCGTTATGTGTTCTGATAACCTCTACTTTTACTTTGCAACTCTTTAATCTCCTGTAATTAATTGCTACTTATCAGCTTAAACTCTCTCTCCTCTATTAGATCATAAGGTTCCTTGTTTGCCAACATTAAATACCCCATGCCTGGCGCATAGCAGACATGAGACATGTGTCTGATGACCGACAGATGAGATACTGGATGTGCCTGGCACATAGCAGATGTCTGGTGAATATTATTCCCTCTTCTCCGCTCCTAGGGAATGCCACGAAGCTGAATCCAGGATGTAAGCCCCCAGCACAAGGGAGAACCAGGGAAGAGCTGAGCGTCCTTCTGGACGCTGTGCAGGAGCCATAAGCAACTAGGAGACTGGTAAGGAGGACTCCCATGTCAGCAGTTACCAACCCTGAAATTCTCGACGTTCAAAAGAATTCCATCTGAGAATCTTCCAGAAAGGACCGGTGCCTGGGCCCAGTCCACAGAGACTTTGTTTTATTTCATCTGGAATATGGTGTGGGCTTTGGCCTTGTTCACTAATTCCCCCAGGTGATCCCAATGTGCAACAATAGACGAGAATGACTGATCCGGTCCAACCACATTTCAGACCTGAAGGTGAAGCCCCGGCAGGAAGGGATTAACCCAAGAACCCACGGTAGCTGCGGTGGGGCTGGAGCTAGAACTTCGAGGAGCTAACGTTCCACCCACAGCTCTTCCCAACACACCAAGTAAACAAATTGAAACCGCCTGTATCACTCACAGAGGAGGCTTTCCTGGCACCAGACAAGGCTGGGGACAGGCAGCTTGTTTTTTCCACCCTGGAATATATGTTATTAAAAGCTGGTTTCTGCAAGAAGGATATAATTAATAGTGATGAGTGTAATTCCTTTATTGCAATGAATATTAATTAGAGGTAAACACGGCATCAATATTCACTTAGAGAAGGATGGAGGCTGAAAAAACAGACTGCCCACGCCTGGGCTGTCAGTCACATCAGAAAGTGAAAAGATGACAGGACCCAGAGAGCAAAGTGTTGCTCTATTTTCCTCAGATCCTCTTGGATTAGAAGGCAGCCAAAATGTAAATCCGCTGTCAGGCTGGGCTCCATGACCATGCAAATCTGCGTGGGCATAGGTCTGCTGTCTTTAGGGCACAGCCCATAGAACGTTTTAAGCTGGACAGACTCTTCATCACTCGGGTGAGCATGCTGGAGGGGCAGCTGGTCTCTTGGAACCTCCTGGAAAGGGAGAGGCCAAACAGCCCCATGGAAAGGGAGAGGCCAAACAGCCCCATGACCAGCTCTGTTTCTCTGGACTCCACACACTGGAAGAATGGCAAAAGCACATCATTTCCCAGGGAAAATCCCCCAGGCTATGGCAAGTCCCCAGATCTGACAAATCAGACTCATATATGGAGGGTTTTGAAAATGCAGATTGCCAGGTCTTATCCCCATCTTACCGAATGAAAACGTTTATGGACGGAAGCCTGGGAATAAGCATTTTAACACACTCTCACGTTAAGCCTGATTTTTGACCAAGCTCAAGGTTTTTTGGTTTTTTTGTTTTTTTTTTTTGCCAAGTCAGTTAGGATCTAGAAATCATTTCTCTCATTCATTCATTCATCTGATAAGTATTTATTAAACATTAGGCACTGTGATAGTCATGGGTGACGACAGAGTTCCCTGTGGTCTAGCAAGAGAAACCAACACATGAGAAATGTAATTATAACACACAGTCATGACTTCCATCATGGAGGAAAAGAGTAGTATGGGAGCACAGAGGCAGGTGAACTCAATTCTGACTGCGGCCTCCAAGAGTGCTTCTCAGAGAAGATGAGTGGAGAGGCTGTGTGGGTAGCATGTTCTCCCAGCAGTAAAGGCATGGAGACTTGGAGACATGACTGGAAAATGGATTTCACCAGAAGGCAGAGAAAGTGGTGTTTCATGAGGTTGATGAGCGCTAGATTGATGAGTGCATAGACGTCACGCAAAGGCATTTAGATTTCACCATGTCAAAGAGGAAAAGACATGCAGGAGACTGACATACACTCGGGTGGGTTGTGTTGAGAACGCATTTAAAGACCGCAGACTTGGGGAGCCTGGAACCTGGCTGGCTCAGTCAACAGAGCATGCAATTCTTGATCTCAGGGTTATGAGTTCAAGCCCCAAGCTGGTCACAGAGATTATTTCAAGCAAACAAACAAGCAAACAAACACAACAAAAAAACAAACAAAAAACCAAAGACTGCAGGCTTAAATGCCTCTTCATAATATCGGACTTACAATCAAACGAGCATTTGGAGGATGTTAAAAATAATTGGCAAAAAGGAGGTTGGTGTGTACTTAGGAGCCAAGATAGTGAGTAGAGAGAACAAAACAAAACAAAACAAAACAAACAGTGTCTTCCTAGATAAGCTGAGTATGTCCTGAGTATGTCCTGAATAGACAGGGAGGAGAGGAGAAGGTATTTCAGGCTTGGCATTGGGACCAACAGCAGAGCACAGCAAGGGGGCTAACCATTATTCTAGGTCAAGAATGTCTTGATAGGCTTTTCAACCTGTGGCTGTGGGCAGCCGCCTAATAAGCTCCTAATGAGAAGGGGGTCAAGTTTGGCTATAATAGAGCAGACAGAACAATAATGTGGGCGCCAACTCTGATGACCAGGAAGGGGGTGAGCACCGTACTCAGATGGATCCCCTGTGATACATTTCAGAAGGAAGTAAACACACCCTCTTCTTTCTGAACTGGCTTTAGACAGTTTCTCAGCTCTGGCAGGACCCATGGCGGGCATCCATGTTAACTCTTACGGCGCAGAGATGGGTAAGAGGAATGTCAGAAGGTGCAAGGACTCACCACTGTGACTTGGCCATCTAATTCCACATGAAGTGAGACCTTTTCCTTTTAGCTAACTCAGCTGCATGCTGGGATTATCTGGAGAGTTTTAAAAACTATTGATGCCTGTGTCTCACCCCAGAGATTCTGACCTTATTAATAGGGAGTGAAACCTGCTATTGAGAGTTATAAACACGGTTACCCAGCTGATCTTATTGGACAGCAAAACTTGAGAGCCCTCACTCCATCCTTACTCTTAACCGGTCAACCAATAGATGTTGAAGGCAAATTAAGGAGTTATTCAGCGATCGGGGTGTTAGGTAAGACTGCTATTTCCATTTTGATGGCAGAGTCTTTTTTTTTTTTTCTTTTATATGTAACTTCCCGATCTTCATTTCAAAGTCTGAAAGCAATTCCCACTTAGTGCTGCAGTCCAAACAATACAATAAGTCTATTTTTCTATAACCTAAAATTGAGCTGTATCTATATCTCCCCCTATTTCTAACAAAAAATGTTAACCTCCTCTTACCCCAGATTATACATAGGGATCATTATGGATTTGAAATCTAGCATAATATTAATTTTTTAATAGCCAACACTAATTTTATTTTTAAGTTGTCCTTGTTTCTTTACTCAAGAATGTTTCTCTCTGCAATAATTTTCTCTTGTGTTCTTTTTTTCCGGTTGCTAGACTAGAGCTTTCAGAAATTCTGGTAGTGAGAGTCACTGTACAGACTTTGTACGCCTAAAATGCTTTGAGTTTGACCTTACATTTTAATGATCACTCGGGTCATTATAGAAGTCCAGGCTCAAGATCATTTTCTTTCTTAACACGAAACATCATTCCATTATTTCTTGCAGCCATTATCGACAATCAAAAGCTTGTTGGTGATCTGATTCTTTTTCCTTTGTGGATAAATCTGTTTTCTTTCTGAAAGCTTTTAGATTGTGTTTGGGTTTTGTTCCTTTCATTTCCCCAAATTTCACTCGGACGAGTTTAGGGCTGAGTTTTCTCCTCACTCTACCCAGAAGCCTCGTGTGCTCTTTCAATCTACCTATGTACCCTTCTCTGGTGCTGGGATGTTTTCCTCAATGAAATCTCTGATTTTCTTTCATTCATGTTGTCCACTGTCTCCATCTTGAACTTATATCACAGAGAGGGTGGACTTCTGACTCTTTCCTCCAAGTAATTGGAACTTCTGCTCGATGTTTCCCCTGTCGATGCTCCTGCTCTAAGAGCTGGCGTAACTGCTCAGCTGCAGCTCACAGCTTGCTCTGTGTTCCATGACCTCATTTGTTAACTTTTCTTTTTGTTTTTTTTTTTTTTTATTTTTAAAACAAATTTTTTTTTTAAAGTTTATTTATTATTGACAGACAGAGAGACACAGAGTGTGAGCAAAGGAGGGATAGAGAGAGGGGGGAGACACAGAATCTGAAGCAGGCTCCAGGCTCTGAGCTCTCAGCACAGAGCCCGAGGCGGGGCTCGAACTCACCAACGGTGAGATCATGACCTGAGCCGAAGTCAGACATTTAACCTACTGAGCCACCCAGGCGCCCCTCTAATCTTTCTTTAAAATCATATTTTTGAGGGGCACCTGGGTGGCTTAGTCGGTTGAGCATCCAATTCCTGATTTTGGTTCAAATCATGAGCCACTCAATGTGCAGCCTGCTTAAGATTGTCTCTCTCTCTACCTCTGCCCCTCCTTCCCTCTCTCTAAAAAACTAAAATGTAATAAAGTCCTATTTTTAGTTCGAAAGGATCTCAGAAACCATTTACTTCAATTCCTTCATTTTCACTTTTTTAAAGGTTAACTAATACATTCACATTTTAAAGTCAGTTAAGACATTCTCATTGTAGAAAATTTGGAAAGTACAGAAGACAGAAAATCGTATAAAGAAAAATAATTCATTCACAAAACAATTACAAGTAGCAATATCAGCTCCGTAATTTATGAAGGATGGCCCAGGGAGGAGAAATAGAAGGCCAAGAATCCATCAGTCAGCAGGTCATTGGCCGGGTCTCATCCACACCAGTCCTCTGTACTTCCCTCCCAAACAGGCAGGAAGACTTCGGTGTTGTCTGTTGGTTAGAGGAACACAAGACTGACCACAAGCCTGGATGAAGTTACCACATCTTTCGAGAAGCTCAGAGGACCCCTAGTTCTGCCTGCTTACACCCTCCTTCCTGCCCATAATCATGTTGGTCACAGCAATGTCCGACTTTTTTTTTTTTTAATTTTTTTTTTAATGTTTATTTATTTTTGAGAGAGAGAGAGACAGGGTGTGAGCAGGGGAGGGACAGAGAGAGAGGGAGACACAGAATCAGAAGCAGGCTCCAGGCTCTGAGCTATCAGCACACAGTCGGACGAGGCGCTCGAACCCACGAGTTGTGACATCATGACCTGAGCAGAAGTCTGCCGCTTAGCCAACTGAGCCACCCAGGTGCCCCATTGTCTGACTCTTGAATTCCAAATGAGGCTTGGCCTCATTGCCTTATCTCGAAAATAGGAATAACAATAACTACCATAGTAGGGTGGCTGCGGACACAAAGACTGAAAATGAATATAAAAATATTTTGGAACAATGAAACACTATATATATACATTTAAGAGAGGAAAAGAAGTGAGTGTGGGAGGTTAGTAGGGAAACAGATATCTGTCCTAAATAAAAGACCTATTTCTGTCAGAATCAAAGAGGAAGATCCTTCTCCAAAGAGGAGGAAACCACTGGAATCATAGAATGTCATGTTACAGGGATCAGGAATGCCTTGCTTGTGGTTAAGAATGGTTATGAGCTGAGCCACTGGAATGAACAGTCCCCAAACGAATCTGATGCGTCCTCCGTCCTGCCTCTTTCCTCCCACCTTTCTGGTCCCGCCTCTAAAAACATGGGCTCTGAGCCACACAGCTGGGTTTGGATTCTGATTCTGCCACTAATCCAACCCGAAAAAGTACTTCACTTCTCTATCCATCCCTTTCCTCTTCTGTAAAATTGGCTTAATCATAGTGTCTCCACGTAGGGTCCTCTCTTCCCTCTTAGCCAGTTTTGCTTCCACAGTCTATCATTACAACTTCCTTGCACTTACTCTCCACTCCCTCCTCCCCCCTTTTCCTCCCCTGCTGAAATCTGCTTTGTAAAACCGAGGCCCTAGTAAATCACAACCCTCCCCACACTCTCTGCTGCCCCCGTGTGGCTGAAGGGAGCTTGAGAAAAATTCAACGCCACACAAACCGCCCCGCTTGAGATACAGGACCAAGGACCACAGGTGCGCCCATAAAGTTGCCCAGCTGTCATGCTGTGTTTCCTTAAACCACTCACTCTCACCCTGCTGGAAACAACTTGACAACATCCCTCTCCTCAATCTGCCTTTGCCAGCACTCTCCGCTAATGACCTTGATTTCCACATGTCTGAAAAAATTAAAGCAATCAGAAGAGCAGGTCCACAGACTTTCACAAATGTATCTATAAGCCTGGCAGCAATTTCGGACAAGTACTCTACCTTCTCTCTTGTTACGAAAGATATATTGCCCATCCCCTGTCTAAAGCTATTATGTGTTGGGGCACCTGGGTGGCCTCAGTCAGCTGGGCAACCGACTCTGCCTCGGGTCATGATCTCCCGGTTTGTGGGTTCGAGCCCCATGTTGGGCTCTGTGCTGACAGCTCAGAGCCTGGAGCCTGTTTCAGATTCTGTGTCTCCTTCTCTCTCAACCCCTCCCCTGCTCATGCTCTGTCTCTGTCTCTCTCTCTCTCTCTCTCCCAAAATTAAATCAACATTAAAAAAGGAAAGTTTAAGAAATAAAAAATAGTAAAGCTATTATGTGTTGAATTGTGCCCTCTAAAAATTTAGCATCTCAGAATATGCCCTGATTTAGACATGGGGTCATTGCACATAGTTAGGATGAGGTCATACTGGAGTAGGGAAGGGTCCTGATTCAATGCAACTGGCATTCTTACACAGAGGAGAAACTTGTTCACAGCCGTGTACATGGGAAGAACGTCATATGAACAAGAAGGTGAGAACAGGGTCCTGTGCCTGCAAGCCAAGAAATGACAAAGGGTTCTAGCAAACCACCAGGCTGGAAGAAAGTCTCACAGACCTCAGAGGGAGCCAACCCTGCCAACACCTTGACCTTGGATTTCTCGCCTCTGGGACTGTGAGACAGTATATTTCCATTGTTTCAGCCACCCAGTTTGTGGTACTTTGTTCTGGCAGCCCTAGAAAACTATGACAAAGCCAGCCCTTCAGTGATCCAAAGTGACTGGATTCTTAACCCTGTTTAGGTGACCCAAAGACATGGTTCCAACAGTACTCGTCTTTTTCTCCTAGAGCCTTTATTTTCCCCTCTCTACCTATTCTTATGTTGTACTCATTGTGTTCAATTCCTCTCCTACTTCTCCTTAAACATACTTAGACTAGGTTTGGATGCCCTTTACTCCCCACGAAGCATTCTTGTCTGGGTCACCAGTGACTTCCACATTGCTAAACCCAACGGTCAGCTCTCCGTCTTGCTCCTATCTGTGAGCAAGTGACATTTGACACAGCAGATCCTTGCTGCCTCCTTGACACTCTTCCTTCCCTTGGCTTCTGGGACAGCATCCTCTTGGCTTTGTCCTTCCTGTCTGACTGTTCCTTCTTCTTGGGGGTTCCTTATCTTTTCCCAGACCCAGGATGTGAGACACCCCAAGGTCCTCAATCCACCCTCTACCTATGCACATTCCCTGGGTGAGTTCATCCAAGTTCAAGGTTTTAATTACCACCTGTGTGCCAACGACCCCTAAATTTATAGCTCCAGCTGGCCTTCTCCCCTGAACTCCAGGCTCACATATCCAACTGTCCACTCTGGTAAACGCCACATGTCCCAAACGGAACTCCTGATCTTCCTCCAGAAGCTTATTCACCAGCGTTGTCCATTTCGCCTAAAAGAAACTCGTTGTCCATTTCTTTTTTTTTTTTTTATTTTTTTTATTTTTTTTTTAAACGTTTATTTATTTTTGGGACAGAGAGAGACAGAGCATGAACGGGGGAGGGGCAGAGAGAGAGGGAGACACAGAATCGGAAACAGGCTCCAGGCTCCGAGCCATCAGCCCAGAGCCTGACGCGGGGCTCGAACTCACGGACCGTGAGATCGTGACCTGGCTGAAGTCGGACGCTTAACCGACTGCGCCACCCAGGCGCCCCACTCGTTGTCCATTTCTAAGCACTCAGGCCAAAACCTGGTATCCATTTTTAATTCCTCTCTTTCTCACCACAGATCCAAGAAGCTCTGTCGACTCTACATTTAAAATTTACCTGGTATCTTGGGGCTCCTGGGTGGCTCATCGGTTAAGCATGACTATGAGGTCACGATCTCATAGTTCTGCACTTTGAACCCCACATCAGGCTCTGTACTGACAGCTCAGAGCCTGGAACCTGCTTCAGATTCTGTCTCTCTCTCTCTCTCTCTCTCTCTCTCTCTCTCTGCTTCTCCCCCTCTCCTGCTCTGTCTCTCTGTCTCTCTCTGTCTCTCTCTCAAAAATGAATAAACATGGGGCACCTGGGTGGCTCAGTCAGTTGAGCATCCGACTTCTGCTCAGGTCACGTTCTTGTGGTCTGTGAGTTCGAGCCCTGCGTCGGGCTCTGTGCTGACAGCTCAGAGCCCGGAGCCTGTTTCAGATTCTGTGTCTCCCTCTCTCTCTGACCCTCCCCTGCTTGTGCTCTTTCTCTCTCTCTCAGAACTAAATACACATTAAAAAAAATTTTTTTTAATGAGTAAACATTAACTTTTTAAAAAAATTTTAAATATATCTGGAATCTAAGCCTTTTTCGTCCCCTCTGCTGATCCATCATCATCTCTCAGCAAGATTATTGCAGCAGCCCCTGACTGTCTCCCTACTTCTTCCTTGCCCCCCACACTCTGTGCTCAACACAGCAGTCAGAGAGATTCTGTAAAATGTAAGTCACATTAAGTCGAATCGTCCAGTGGCTCCTTACTTGGTAAGAGAAAAAGCCACGCCCTTACAGTGGCCCCCTAAGACTCTCACGGCTTCTACAAACCCTTACATCTCTGACCTTACACCCCCCATCCTCCCTGCTGCCTCCGCTCGAGCCACGGGGCTCCTTGTTGGTCCTAGAGCATCCGGCTTGTTCTCTTTGCACTGGCTGTTCCCTTACCTGGAGTGTTGGTCCCCCAGCTAACCACATAGATACCTTCCTTACCACCTCTGTCCCCACTCAGATGTCACTTCCTCAGTAAGGCCCATCTGGCCCAACTATGTAAAACCGGTCCCTTGGGACACCTGGGTGGCTCAGTCGGTTGAGCATCTGACTCTTGATTTCAGCTCAGGTCATGATCCCAGGGTCGTGGGATCAAGCCCCATGTTGGGCTCCACGCTGAGCATAGAGCCTTGTTTAAGATTCTCCCTCTCTCCCTCCGCCCCTCCCCCCTGCTCGCCTGCTTGTGCTCTCTCTCTCTCAAAATAAAATAAAATTAAAAATTAAAAATTTTTGGTTACAAAAAAAAAAAAAACTGATCCCTGCTCTCCAATACTCCTTTTCCTTCCCTTAGCCCATCACTTCTTAATATACAATTTACCTGTTCATTACATTTACTGTATATTTTGTGTCTCCCCGTACCAGAATGTAAGCTGTGAAGGGCAGGGGTTTATTTTTCTGTTTTGTGTTTATTATATATGTATTAAGTGCCAATAAATATCTGTTGAAGGAGTAAACAAACGAATGGTTGAGTAGAAACAGTTTAGAATAGCGTATGGCACAAAGTAAGTGCTTAATAATTATTAGCCATTGTCTTCTGTATAATATTACCTCCTATTATTCAGATCAGATTATGTAGACTGAAGATCTAGGAACTTGGCTGGCAGAGTGCCCCTTAAAGGAAGGACACTGGGAAAGGGGGGAGACTTGCCGGGCAATGAAGCTTATCCAAGCCTCATTTATTTCCAGTTGACCTGCATGGGCTTTTTTGGTTTTCCTCCAATTTCTCTCCTGTGCCAGCCTTGGATGGATCCCTTGGACCTACCCTGGCAGGGCCCCCTGAAATCACTGCTCTGGGCTTCTCGGGAGAACCTCGGACCCAATTTACCCAGCGGGAAATAAAAATTAATAACCTCAAAGAGTTCTCAGCCTATTTCTGCTGTTCTCTCATTTTCAGGACTTTTTTCAGCCTTTAAGAGGAAATAAGAGAATTAGGCCCAAACCCAAGAGCCGATGATAGTTAATGCTGGTGAATAGAGCACGGGCAGATTCTGCACAGCCCGGCAAGACAGTCCAGCCATCAGTAGAGAATACGAATGGGTTTTAATTTGGTTTCGTTTTGATGAAAGGGTTTGCAAGGGAATCGATTTAATGTGGCTTGTGTTTTACAGGACCACCCTGGCTATAATTTTGAAGAGAGAGTGTGGAGTACGGTTTGGGGGCCGAGTGCCTGGAAGGATGGGGGCCTCAGAGCAGCTCACAGGATTCGCGAGATACTCTCCGTGCGCTCAGGTATGTGCATGGGTTGGGCTGGGGACAGAAGCAGGGTGGCGATTGAGTAACCTGTTTTGTACACATCTCCTGCACCTATGTCTTCTTCAAAACAGGACGGACCAAAGTGCCTCAGTTTTCTCAGAAACAAGAAAGAAGGGCTCGTCTTGCAGAACCCCTAATCATTCTTTCCTGCATTCCCTACTTTTTCCATCTGTCCAGGAAAATTAGTTTCCGGAATAATTTCCACAGAACAGAAGAGCTCCAGTCCTTTATTCTTCAATAAAAAGGTGATTTTAGCGATGGGTCCCCCTCTCTGCCCCTTCCTGAATGCACTCAGACCCTTTACGTGCAGGTCCCCTCTGCAAACCACCTTGTGGTTTGAAAGCCCACCCAGTAAGAGGGGTGGGTATTCAAATGACTGATAGGGTCCTAGGGAGAGGAAAGGGATTATATTTTACCTTGGGAAACACTTGGGGTGAGGAGGTGCCCTGATTTCTAGTCCAGAGTCCTCTGGGCTGTTGGGTTTCTGCTGCTACTCAGTGTTAGCCTGTTCACTGACAGCATCTCACCCAGAGACAAGCCTGGCCTGGAAGACGGCCTTACTGGAGGGGAAAGGGGGTAAGAGCAGGAAGTGGGGGCCCAGGGTCTCGCAGATCCCCACCATTAATATCAGTGTACTTTGTCTATACCACCTATGGTTGTGGGAATTTAGAACCACACAAAGCAGATCAAATGGAAACCATAAGATCCATAGGGTCAAATGGAAACCTTGAACTGGTTGCTTTCAGAATCATTTTGCCTGGAAGGAAAACGCCTAAAATGGGTTCGGTTACAGCCAGGAGAGAGCCTGCGCGCGACCCTGGTGACAAGGGCGTGCTTTCTTGGAGGCACCGTGCTACACAGCTCTTCGGTGATTCGCTGCTTTCTAAATCAAGGTGCCATCAAGGTTTTTCCTTTGATAATATCACCCTCATCCTGTCCCATTTGCCTTCTTAAAGGAGTCAATGAAATAGAATTAAAGTTTCGAGCTGGGCATGTTTTGTAACCCTGGGAAGAACCATAGGAGCATGTCTGGCAAGGGGACCTCACCGGTCATATCTGTGGAATCATCAAAAAAGGTTAGGGAATTAGGGACAGCTGTCCCAGAACAGAGGACCCACCTCCCACACTGAGCAGGGCCCAGACTTGCCTCTGAGCTGTGTTGGGGGAAGCTGTCATTTCCTAGGGGTGTCACTGGAACGGGGCCATCACATACTTCTCCCCTTTGACATTTGGGGAGAGACATTTGGACCTTCCCAATGCTCCTCAGTGAAAAGAGAGGGTAGACCTTCGCTACCAGGAATGGACCTGTTAGAGTGGAAGATGGCAAGGAGCTACTCTGATCATGTAGCAGGTTTCCAGTGCAGGGATAGATCCTCAAACAGGCACCCAGAGATTTATATTCCTGTCTTGAGGCTGATGGGGGCTGTCCCTGAATCTTTGTGACATGAAAAAGTCACTTTCCATCTCTAGGGCTCAGTTTCCTCATCTGTGAAAAGGATCAGATGATCCTCATGGCCTCTTCAATAATTCAGTTCAGTTCAGCATAACATGAGTAGGATCATTCTGACATCAGAGTGGAGGCAAGACTGAAAGAACATTGCCTGGAGGCCAGGAGATGAGCTACCATTAAATTCCAATGAATTACTATTAAATTACCAATACCTTTCTTAAACTATGTTAAGAAAGGCATGATAATGGCCTGAGCAGCAGTTGTATCAGCTAGGAACTGCTGAGTAACAAATCACCCTAAAACTCCCTATTATTTTTCAATACCTACAGATCACCTAGAAGCCCTACTTGACCAATCCTGACTGGGCCCATGCATGTGTCTGTGGTTGTTCGGCTGGCAGGTTGGCTTGGGGACTCTCTGGTCAGCTCTCTGTCACATCTCTCTAGCAGCCCAGCCCAAACATGTTCTCAGAGCAGTGGCGGAGGCCTAAGTGAGAAATTAGGCTTTTTTTTTTTTCTATGTATTTTTTTACTTTTTCCTTGTATTTTCTTTAATAGCATTTTAATACAGAAGTTGAATTGATCAAAACAGAGTTCAACATTGTAAAAAGGTAGGAGTGAAAAATCTTCCTCCCTGTTCCTGTCCCCAGTCTGCCCTATTCTCCCCGCCCGCTCCCAGCCACAGATAACACTTTCTTATTCATTTCTTATATACTTTTCCACTGTTTTTTTAAATTTTTTAAATTATTTTTGTATTATTTTTTTTAACGTTTATTTATTTTTGAGACAGAGAGAGACAGAGTATGAGTGGGGGAGGGTCAGAGAGAGAGAGGGAGACACAGAATCTGAAACAGGCTCCAGGCTCTGCACTGTCATCACAGAGCCTGACGCAGGGCTCGAACTCACGGACCACGAGATCATGACCTGAGCTGAAGTCGGACACTTAACCGACTGAACCACCCAGGTGCCCCTCCACTGTTTTTTTTTTTTTTTTTTAAATGAGGACACAACCATACATGAATGTATGTTCTTATTTTCCCATATTTTGGACACAAAACCTTCTTATGCTGGATATACTACTCTTCTTTATATACTAAACCATGGTGATCTTTTCAAATCAATACATGCGAACCTTTGGGTTGTTTCCAATCTTTGAGCTAGTGCCTTCAGGGACAACCTGGCTTGTTTGCCATACATTTGTGCTGCTGTTTCAGCACATCTGAGTGAAAGCTAAAGAAATCAGGCATTTTTTAAAGCCTCTGCTTGCATCAAGTTTGCTAGTGTTCCATTTTCCAAAGTAAGTGTCCTGGCTGAGCCAAAATTCCATGTGAGAGACACAACCAGAGGGCACAGATCCAAGGAAGCAATCCTTGTATATCATCTAACAATCCTCTGCAGAGGCGGGCTAAGGAGAGGGGATGCATACAAGAAATACAGAGAAAAGCAGGAGGTGGCTTCCCTCAATGCATGTCAAAAACTTGGACACGTCCTTGAATAGGCCCCAAGCCCAAGTGACCAGGAAACAAGATGGGGCAGAGTCAGTAAGGAGATTCGGGTGGAAGATGTTAGTGCTGGCTTCTTCTCAAGACCCTGTTCTCCATGAACATGTCTCATTTGGTACAGCTCGGTATTTTCTTTTCTATTTCCTTTCGGTTGTTAACAAGATTCCTTTCCCATGCCATACTAAATTATTTTCATTAAAAAATAAATAAATAAAGCAAGAGGCGAGAGTGCAGAGTAGGGGAGGGCGTGAAGCTGGGCACCCAGCATCAGATATGGTGAGGGCAGTGGGATCAGAGAGAGAAACCCTCAAGAGACTTGAAATGCAGGATGCCCTGCGGTGCTAGGATGGAAGTGTCCTACCTACATGCTCCACAAGATCTCCCTGCTTGTCCAAACCTCAATAGACTTTGTGGCTTGTTTAAATAATGGAGGTCTCAGTCCCACTGATTTATCTTCCAGGAGAGAGACTAGGAAGGAGGAAGGAAGACAGGTGTGGCCAGCCCCTTTACAATTTCCCATTGACTGGATTTGAGAGCCATCAACTTTGTTTGGAACTTTCCCACATTGGTAACATTTGTGAGCCCGAGTCTGTGTCTCCTGCCACAGTGGGCCACAAAACCATTAAACAACAACGACAAAGAGTCAGAAGAGTGTATGAATGGCAGCCCAGCCCAACACTACAGAGACAACAGAAGGAACTCAGATACATTTTCAGATTTGATTCTCAAGCTGCCCTAGACTGTAAGCTTCATCAAGACAAGAGAAATCATGTCTGTTTCATCCACTGCATCCACAGTGCTTAGAGCAGTGAGTGGCACATAACAGGTACCCAATCCGTATTTGTTGAATACATGAACGCTATGAAGCAAAGAAGACAAGTCATTATCCCCATTTTATATTTGAAGCCTAGAGTCTCGCAGTTAATAAATGGCAGAGCCAGGCCCAAGTGGAGACACTCATCCCCAGGTCATTGCTAGTTATTTTGTCTTATGATGCTTCTAGGTCATTAGCCTCAGGAAGCAAAGAATCTCAAAGGCATTTATGTGTGGAGCATCTGTACAGGGCACAGGCAGAACCTCTGGAGCTTTCTAGCACCAAGCAAGATTCACAAAGAAAGGACAGAGATGTGGATGAGTAGCTGGCCAGAAGCTCCCAGTCCTCCTGGTGCAGCAAAGGTGCGTTCCCAGCACGCGGTCCCCAGCCAGGAACATTCGCAGCTCTTCAGCCTTTTCTGGAGCAGAGTTCCAGAATGGAGCCTCCACCGGCAACCCAGGTGCTCCCATGAAAGCCAGATCCAAACACATCAGGGTTATGTCTAACTCATCTGTGCATGGTCCACTGTTTAGATATTAGCCATCCTAAGACTCAGGACCCATCACTGCCACTCTTTGTTCTCTGGAAGAGATAACCGTCTCAGGAGGAAATAGTCTTACTACAAATTAAGAGGCTAATGTGCATAGTTGACCATCGAGAATGACTACACGACATTAATTTCTTAAGGTCCAGTGAAACCCTGAAAGGACCACAGCCTGGGTCCCTTAGGCAAAGGTCTGGAAGCAGTTGAAACAACATGCATGTTGTAAGTGTTCTGAAGGAGAGGGTCCATGGCTTCCATCAGATCCTGACAGGGGTCTCTGATTCAGTTCCAGCCACATGAAGATCTAGAGTGGACTTGTCATCTTCCCAACTACTTGGCTTTGCTCAAAGCCCCAGGGATGGGACATGTCCTTAGCAAGACAATGCATGCTGTTTCCTGTGGTCACTGCCTGCCTCCCACAGAGAATGAAAAGTGAGTAGGTGGTCCCAATGGGACTAGAGCAATGCCTCTCCCTCCTCGTGTCCAACACATGGGGTCAGAGCCGGAACGGTAGCATGCGAATGCTGGAACAGGCTCCAGAGGACATCAGCAGGCATAGAAGATGATTTTATACTTCGTGTAAAGACAACTAATGCCTAGCTCCCCCAAAGTGGCATGTTTCAAAAGAGATTTCTGCTCCTATGTCTCAGAAGAGCTTCACATAGAAGCCAAGCCTTGAGCTGGTGGCATCCACCCGCCTCACATTCTAAAGGACGCCGCCCCACCCCTTCCAGGGTTCAGTAAAGGAGGCGAAACCCTGGGGTTTGTGCTAAAAGTGATTCTCTGGTGCCACCTGGTGGTCACTACTTATGAATGCACCTTTTACAACACAGACTTAGCACTAAGTTTGTACTTTGCTTTTTACCGATTTCAAAACTGAACTCAGTTCAAACTCCGCCCATTACTGACATGCAAGTTGAAGCTCAGGGATTGCATAAGTGATATAGCAGGTGGCTCATCAGTGGCAGAGACTACATTGAAGCTCAGGCCTTCCCATTCTCCTTCCGGAGCATTCCCCACCCTGTGCAATGTTAACTTTTCGTTCCACTTCACCCTTTTCCCAGGACAGGAATTTTCCATCTGGAACCAATGTCTGGGCTGAATGCCCTCCTTTGTGCTCCTAAAGTCCTCTAAGTTTCCCTATGCAGTGGCCTTCTCTATCCAGGTTGTCTTACTGACTTTTCTGCATCCCTCACTCAAAGGTCAAAAAGAGACCTTTGAGAGCAGAGACTATTCACATTCTGTATCCCAGGACCCAGCCGGGAGCCTGGAACACACGGACAGATGCATGAAGTTCCCCATCACCCAGATGAGCAGTACAGTATGCATGTGGGCCAGGAGCACCATTGCTGCCCCTGTCACCATAACCACTGTCTTCCTACTCCATGCTGTGGACCCCTTATAGTTCAGGGTCCTGAAGAGAATAAGACGTGGTCCCTATCGTGTGGTGTTCCAGTCAGGGAGGAGACCCAGCAAGGCAAGGTCAAGTATGGATCACAATATGATGTGGGGAGTCCTACACAGAGGTACCCTAAGGGCAGAGAGAAAACACTGGGGTGAGGCTATGAATCTCGAGATAGTTTCTGAGACTTGAAGGTGAATGGAGGTGGCCCTTGGTGGAGGGCATCCGACAGCAGACAAAGCCAGCCCCAGAGGTGTGAACAAGTAGGTGTGGTAAGGGTATATCTGGAGGACAGGATGCATGTGAGAGTTGTGGGTGAGAAAGGCAAACTCGGGGGCCAACTCACAAGGGCTCCTCATGCCGGGACATGGGAGCTTAGCCTCTGTTTCAAGGGGTGAAATCCCTGCAAAGGATTTTTTTTTTTATTTTTTTTTTTCAACGTTTATTTTTGGGACAGAGAGAGACAGAGCATGAACGGGGGAGGGGCAGAGAGAGAGGGAGACACAGAATCGGAAACAGGCTCCAGGCTCTGAGCCATCAGCCCAGAGCCCGACGCGGGGCCCGAACTCACGGACCGCGAGATCGTGACCTGGCTGAAGTCGGACGCTTAACCGACTGCGCCACCCAGGCGCCCCATGCAAAGGATTTTAAAGACAACAATGAAATGGGGGTCTGGGCAGCAGTGGGGTCAATGAAGTCGGAAACATTAGAATAAAGAACGTGGCCCAGGAAAAGTCTATAGAGCTGGTGTTCTCCAACTTTAGTGTGCTATGGGATTTCCAGGAGGGAGAGCTTCTAAAGCAGAGTCCCGGGGCCCTTCCTGGGATTCGGCTTCAGCAGGTCTGGGCTTGTGCCCCAGCACTTGGCATTTTTAGCAAGAATTAAGCTTCTGCTACAAACGACTCAAGGGCCGCACTTGAGGCACCACTGGAGAAGAATGAGGGGAGCAAGGGCCAAGGACAGTGAGAGACGGGGCTGTGAAAAAGATGCTTTGTGGTGGGAGCTACAGAGGAACAACTGGAGGGGTAGGAAGGGACAAGGGAACAAGCAGTGCCTATAAGACCACAGGAAAATTGTTTTAAGGACAGAATGGTTCCCCAAAGCAAACTCACCAAGAAAGTTAAATTAGGTATGAAGAGACAATGCGGTGATTGGCTTTGGGCAATGAGGAGGTCCTTAATGACTATCCTGCAAGCGGTTTTGTGGGAGCAGTGGGGACAGAGCCAGACGATAGAAGGTCAGAAGTAACTGGAAAAGAGAAATACGGATACTCAGGGGCTCTCCCTCCCTCTAGAAGCCTGACCTGGAAAGAAAATGAGAAAGAGAATGGAAGCCAGATGGGGATGGAAATAGGTGCCAGAGAAGAATTTTGGTGTTCAGGTTGGAAAAGTTGACTATGTCTCTATGGTATGGAGGCCGAGTGGCTGAAGATCACAGCAGAGGGTCCAGGAGGAAAGGGTGGCCGGAGAAGGGAGCATCCTGGAGAGGACCGGGAGCTGGGGTGAGGTCCAGAGCCCCTCTCTCCTGAGGCCAGTGGGGAGAGGGAGGGGAAAGGTGTGCTTGAAAACAGGTTTGCAGGGTGATTCAAATGAGGTACAAAGATAACAAATACCATAAATATATCAACTCACTTTGCCAAAATCTGAGTTGAGATAAATCTGGGAGAAATAGTAAGATCATTAAACAACGGAACGAAGATCCAAAGAGATGTGAAGTGTCTAGAGTGAAGAGCTAAAACCCAGCTTTAATTTAGCAGACATGAACTCTGTACTTGGTTTAAAAGTCAGCTTCCACAAGCACAGAAGGGCAACTTGACTGAACAGCAGACAACGGTTTAAAAAATTAATTGACAATATTCTCCACTTGACCGAAAAGGATTACAAGGCTTTTAAAAGCTAAGGATCTCAGGTTATCAATGTGAGATCCCAGGACTTAGCAAAATTCTAGCCTATCCACTGTTACTTTTTCACACTTTTCTAAAGACGCGACGGTGGGGAAGAGTGGGTGGTATGATTGTTGAGACAGCTTAGTCTGTACTCTGCTTAATAAATGTTGTTTAAAGTAACTCATTTGCAAACCTTGATATTTTAACAATAATTGGAAGCTAGTTCCTTGTGATGGATCTCAAAACTGATTGAGCTGATTTCGCCAAACCAAGTTCACAAATCTCCCTGATTACCTGGGGAGCTTTGCGAGAAGACATCCCCAAGATCTTCTGTCTGGCCTCACAGAGATTCTGATTGGGTAGATCTTGGGGTGGGGGGGGGCTGTCAATGAACCACAGTGAGGTTTAGAAGACACTTAACTGGTTTGGAAATCTTTGGCCGTGTCTGATTCCCATCCTAAGCTGCTAAAGAGACACAAAACATTCTTCCTTGTGCTTCATAGGTATTCAGAACCAACAGATCGTGTCTTTAGTGAGTATGACGACTTACGTGCTTGAAGCCATGGCTAATGTTGGTATACTTTTGGTATACTTTATAATTTTATAAAAAAATTTTTATAAATTTTTTATAACAAATTTTTGGTAGACTTTATAATTTTGGTAGAATTTTGGGCATGTGTTGGTATCACATATAAAAGTGTTGAAAGACTGGCTTAGATTTATAAACTTCTTTTCTCAAAAGAGTTTAGTTTTCAATACAAATCTCTATATATCTATTCTAATCTTTTCAAATGGCTAGTCATTTATGAGCAGCATATCCATGCGTAATGATGCCATGGGTGTTACGGAGAGAGATGGGTAAAGTTAGGAAGAGGTGGTTTGGAATGAACTCATCCCGCCCAAAGATCCCAAAAAAGGGACCAATCATTTATCATCTTTACCATTTAAGTTTACTTTTATTGGCTGACGTGTCTCTTCGAGTTAGATTTTATATAAAATCCATCCATTATATTTTTTTTTTTGTAAATTTACACAGCCCTGCAACTATTCACCGCCATCTAGAACCCTGACACCCTCCAGAAATTTCCTTCACGCCTGTTGGCAGCCTGATAGCCTGTGTAAACCTCGGATCTATTTTCTGTCTCTAATGTTTTGTCTTTTCTAGAAACTCTACGTAAAGAGAAGCCCAAAGTACTTAGTCTTTCACAGTTGGCTTCTTTCACTTTGCTTAATGCTTGTGAGGACTTACACACAGTTTGCTCTCTACTTTCAGGTCTTACATTTCAGTCTATGATCTATTTTTTAATTCATACTTTTGTGTCATGAGAAGTAAGAGTCTAAGTCTATGTATTTGTATATGTGTGTATTTTTGCCTGTGAATATCCAATGGTGTCACTACCATCTGAAAAGGCTGTCTTTCCCCCTTGAGTTGCCTTGGCATCTTTATTGGAAATCCATTGATCATAAATATGTAGGTTTATTTCTGTACTCTGTCTTTGGTTCCATTGATCTACATGTCCATCTTGTAAGAAGGATAAACACTGATTTGTGAAAATATTGTTTAGGTTATATGTACTAGGTGAGTGTGTAAAGTGTATTTCTTACTGATGACTGTGGCAAACATATCTTCTTGAAAATTATTTATCTAAGCAGTGCCTGATAATACAATAATACACAAAAAAAGGGTTCTCGAATAGGCTATTGGCACCCACAAAGACTGTGGAATAGAGTACAGCCTCATACTTTGCAGAAGAAGAAACTGAGGCCCATAGGGAGGAAGTAAGTTGGCCACAGTTGTGCTACAATGCAAACTGGGGTGCCTTTCCCAGAAGCCCCCATTTTCCTGATGCTCCAGCCACCCCTCCTGTTGTTTTGTGACTCCTTGAGGGGCTCCCACCTCCGCCCGTTGCAATGAGGTCCTGCAGTCAACAGCTGGCAGAGCTCACATGGGCACAGGACCGGGCAGAAATCCTGGGGGCTGTGACCCGCCAATGCCCCTGTCTTCCCCTCTCTCTTCAGCCTCCCCCTGCAGGTTCACTGAAAGTGGTCTCCACAGACACTGCATTGCCTGGTGGGTCTGGCCCCAGATGACTGTTCTCTGTGCTCCTACTCCTCCCTCCGCACAGACTACAGAGTTGGCTTTTCTTCAGGGACTCCTCTCAGAATGGAAAAAAGAGGGCAGCACCACGGACGTCAAATGGCTCTTACACAATGGCAGCATCTTGCTGAGAGTCATGTAAATAAGCCTGGGAACATACGGATTGAATTTCCCTCAACTTACCCAGGAATGTAATAAGTCAGGGCCACGGAAGAAGGCTGCCGCTCGGCCAGGCGCTCAGAACACTTGAAAGACTCCTCTCCCCGCCCCAGAGACATCTTACCCTGGAGGTCTCCATCCCTTTCAAGTTCCAGGGCTCCTAGCCTTGACGAGGCACAGACACTTGGCTCTGTCCCTGGCACGCTGGGCTCTTCAGAGGGAGACAGTGCTTCCAACCTCGTAAACTGGGCAGAATGTCTGTTCACTTCTTCATTCATTCCGCCACTCGCGCACCTAGTGTTATTGAGCACTGTGTCGGGAGGGTAGGAATCTCACAGGGTACAAGACAATATGGTCCTGCTGTCATGTCTAGTGAAAGAACTTTCTAGCACCCCAAGTTATCAAAGCTTTTGAATAAGGGCAGCTTCTCAGAATTGGCAAAGTTGGAGCAGAGGCTGGTAGAGACATAAGCCTCAGATGCAGAATTGGGTGGCTGACCTCCAAGGTCCTTCTCAAGGGCAAGCTTCCTGAGGTCTGAAGTTGCTGGAGCACTGCCACCGCTTCCTTCCTGCCTCCTGCCTGCACGGCTCTCTCCCAAAGGCACCTGCAGGACCTTTGCCCCGGAGGTTTTTGTTGGAAGGCATGGGAGGTCCCTGGAGAAGCAACAGTGGGTCCAGAAAAAGCACAATGTTCATCTCTCCTGCTGAGAAAACCACTATCATTCTGATTTCTTTTTAGTTTCTGTCTTCTGTGGCCCCTCCGAAGAAATCTGAAAGCTTTCTCCCGAGGGAGGACGAACTTGAAAAATAAAACAAAGGCGTATCCACCAACATAAAAGTTCTAGTTAAATTATTCCCATTGGGGAAAACTGCATGAGGGATACACGAGGACTCTAGATTATTTATTTTAACTGAATGCAAATCCACAAGTATCTCAAAAAAAAAAAAAGGTTTAGTGAGACCTAAAATTTCTTGATAACTACGCTATGCGTATGTAAGATGTTATCTTTAGGGGAAGCAGAGTGAGGATGTAATGGGCATCTATACAGCTTCTCCAATTTTTCTGTCAATCTGAAATGACTTCAGAGTAAAAAAGTTTAAAAGCAATTTGTAAAAATGCAAGAAACTGCTTATTGATAGTGGGGGGGGGGGCAGAACACTGGACTGGAAATTAGTAGACATTGCCTTTCCATGTGACCTTGGGCAGGACCCTTCTTCTCTCTGGCCCTCAGTTTCACCACTCGTAACGTGAAGGTGCCCCACTCTTTTTATATAACATCCTGCCCCATCTGTGGTCCAGTTTGTGGCCCTGGGTCTATGTCAGTCTCGCCCTCTCTTCACCCTTTTCCCAGCCCAGCTGCTTAGATTCCCCATCTGCAACATAGGAGTAAATAACATTTATTTTTTTAATTGTTAAATTAAAGAGGAAAGGAAAGGAAACAGTAGATGCCAAGTGCCTGACTCGTAATAAAGACTCAGGAAATATTTGATTCCTGCCCCTTTGCCCCTTTCCCACAGGGCAGAATTCGCTGAGTTCCTCCACCTTCCATCTCTCACCGCCATGCCCTGACCCTGGAGAAAGCACACAGCCTTTAAGAAAAACCTGTGAGGTTCCCCCTGGGAATAGCAAGACGTCAGATGGAGCACGTGGGTCCTCAGTTTCCCTACAACAGTGGTCTTCACACTTTGGGTGCGTCCAAATTACCGGGCACGGGGTGGGGCGGGGGGAGCTTGTTAAAACCCAGAATGCTGGGCTCTGTCTCCAGAGTTCTCCTTAGGTAGATCTGGTGCAGAACTTTAGAGAACGTGGGGTTCTAGCACGTTCTCAGGTGATCCTGCTGCTAACATGAGTTCTTTGCAAACCCAAAGGATAGCTGCACACCCCATGTTGCAGAGGCAAAGCAGACTTGCCAGGGAGCTTGGCCCTAAGGGCTGGAGCAAGGGAGTTAAGCCAAGGAGAAAGAAATTCAGGTCTGGGGGAGGGTGACCTCTGGGCTGGGCTCCGGGAGATCAGAGCAGGGACCTTTTCCTGAGGAAGGCTAAAGAGAGAGGAGCTGCTCCAGCTTTTCCTTTTCCTCCCCCTTTTCCACCCAAAATAAAGCACTACCCCTGGCAGGCCTCCCTCTAGCCCATGGGAAGGCTCCAGAGCCATGTAAGGTCAGGGCTCAGGCTGAAGGGCTGACTGCAAAAGTAGAAGGCAGGAAAGACAGGAGGGGAGGAACGTCTCCAAAGCTCAGGACACACGAGCTGAAAGGGAAGTGGAAATTTAATCAATCCCGAACTGGTTTGTAGGGGGAACATTCCCAGGTGATTTGGGGGAGCTGCGTAAGTAGGAGGTTGGCTGCGGCCCGTGTTTGTCAACACCCACATGCTCGAGTGGAAAGTGAGGCGAAAGATGAAGAGGAAGGAGGAGAAAACGAAGAAGCATCTCACTTTTATTGTTTAAGTAAGTGCACAGCCCTGGGCTAAGCACTTATCTCTGTGAAGCAGGCATTACCCGCCCCCCCCCCCACCCCCGACTCCTTCACACTTAGTAACTACTCCCAACTTACACAGGTATCCACATCAACGGACGCCTGACTTCAGACCCCACTCTCTCCACTGGTTTACTGCCTCATGACCTTCTGGGCTTTGTCACCTACAATCTGTGTGAATTTGGCCAAATCAATATTTCTCAGACCAAATTTCTCTGCCAGGGGGAAAAAAAAAAGAAGTTGATATCAAGTACTCTCTAACGGGTTTTGAAGCAGAGAGAGAACAACCAGGGAAAACAATAAGGTAAAATGCAGCCTGCTGTGGGTGTCTCAACCACCCAGCTAAAGATAACGACCATGACTTCTAACATACAGGATGGTAAACACTTAGAGGTCTTATATTTGGCTTCTGGGCACCACTGGGTTAACATTTCCATCCTGTTGTAAGTAAAACCATTACTCACCAGTGTAACTAATGTTTCATTATTGCTAATTCCAAAGCCATTACACCATGGAGCCAGAGTTTAAAAAGAATTTAATTGAAGACCAAAACATGCCCAGTAGCAATGCCTCTTTTATAAATAATTTCTGCTCCAAATTCTAACTTGGCATAAAAGCTTTTTGTGTCTATTTTATTTTTTTAACGTGTGATATACAATGTTTTCACTGTATCTCTGGGCAGCCTGAGATATTCAGAAAAATAATACCAGCCATAACAGTCCTTCTCATTTTAAAGGTGCCAAATGGTAGGCTGAACAATGACTCCTGTCCCACGAGGAAACACATACAGGCAAGTTACATGGGATGCCCAAGTTCTCAGAGCTGCGTCCAACCATCCAGGTAGTGTGGGTGTAGACCCAGTCCTTGTTTTGTCCCATGGTTCTTCCACAGAACATTGGAGAAAAAAACATGCCACCCCACCCAACGTCAATAGCCCACCCACCTACACAACCAGCTCTCTTTTCATGTGAGTGTGGATTAGTTCCTCACTGGGAAATGCCCCCTCAGAACCAAGACTATGGAAGGAGTTTGGAGATTGTCTAAGGACTGACATAAGGTACTGGAGTTCTGAGAAGTCAAAACAGCCTAAGATTACACTGCCAGAAGGGGTCAGGAGCCCTCCTCCACCATTCTCAGACCACAGAGGTCTGAAGAGGGGGCAATTGGGTAAACCCCTGCTAGGAGAGGATGCTGAGCTAGGATGCACTCATTCCTTCCCAACAAGCCCTGATTTCTCAGTGTGCAGTTGTCAAGCAGTGAAGGGGACTTCTCGAACATCAGAACGTGAAAAACATTATGATTATTCTGGAGAGCCCCAAATCTAAATTTTGCATACATGGCATTGAATTCATAGTCCATTTAAAGAATTATCAACTGCTGCTGCTGAATGAGATCCTAACTAATCTGTTTATTTTTCACACGGGGGTTCTGAAGTTCTAACACCAAATGTGACTTATTCAAAGCCACAACCATTTCACTGTGACAAAGGTAGGAATTAGTAACAACTACTCAAATTTAAGAACCAAACCGTGGGATGGGGCACCTGGGTGGTTCAGTCAGTTAAGCGGCCCGATATCAGCTCAGGTCATGATCTCGTGGTTCACGAGTTCAAGCCCTGCGTCAGAATCTGTGCTGATGGCTCAGAGCCTGAAACCTGCTTCAGATTCTGTGTTTCCAACTCTCTCTGCCCCTCCCCTGCTCACGCTCTCTCTCTCAAAAATAAATAAAAAACATTTAAAAAAATGGGTACCTGGGTAGCTCAGTTGGTTGAGCATCCAACTTCAGCTCAGGTCATGATCTCACAGTTCGTGAGTTCGAGCCCCACATCGGGCTCTGTGTGGACAGCTCAGCCTACTTCAGATTCTATGTCGTGAATCTGGACCCTGCTTCCGATTCTGTGTTTCCCTCTCTCTGCCCCTCCCCAGCTTGCATTCTGTCTCTCTCTCTTTCAAAAATAAATAAACATTAAAAAAATTTTTAAGAACTAAACCATGCACCAGGCACACTGCTAAGAGATGTTCATGTAACATATCATATAATGCTTACAACAAATGAGGGATGAAGGGGAAGGGAAAATGGTTCTTCCCCATAATCAAATATCCAGGAAATGGCAGTCTGGATTCACAGCCTGGTCTGTCAGGCTGCAAGCTCATGTCTCTTCCTCCATGCACTATTGCCTCTCGTGATATTATGATTTATAATAAGAAACTCATATTTGGCCTTCATCCCCATTTCCGGCCCAATGCTCCCAAAACCTTTGGAATTTCCCAAGTGATGAATCATAAAGGTGTCCTTTGTTATGTTAATGAGATGACTTTTGGACCCTGCCTGAGGATGGGGGCCAGTTGCCAGAGGAATCAACCCAGTGATTTAGAGGGTTGGAACTTATAGTCCCACTCTCTGACCTCAGGGAGGGGAGAGGGGCCGAAAGTTGGATCCATTGCTGAAGGCTGATAATTTAATCACCCATGTCTATGTAGAAAAGCCTTCATAAAGAACCCAAAAGGATAGGATTTAGAAAGCTTCTAGGTTGATGAATATGTGGAGATCTGGGGAAAACAGTGTGCTTGGAGAGTGTATGAAAACTTCATCTTCTTTCTCCCTACTTTGTTCTATGTATCTCTTCTATCCAGCCGTTCCTGAGTTATATCCTTGGTTCCTGAGTTATATCCTGTTATAATAAACTGATGCTCTAATAAATAAAATGTTTCTCTGAGTTCGGTGAGCTGCTGTGGCAAACTAATCAAACTGGAGGAGGCGATCATAGGAACTTTGATTTATAGCCCGTTGATCAGAAGCACAAGTAACCTAGACTTGCAATTGGCACCCTGGGTTGGAGGGGGTTGTTGGAACCTTCAGTCTATAGCTGGTTAGACAGGAGCACAGGTGACAGCCTGGACTTGTGACTGGCATCTCAAGTGGGGGGACAGGGGGACAATCTTACAGGACTGAGTTGTTAACTTATGGAATCTGAATCTGATGTTGTCTCTAGGCAGATTGTGCCAGAATTGAATTGAATTGAGTTGCTTGATGGTGTTGAGTTGCTTTGAGGCTTGAGATGCTTTGGGATTGGGTACAGGAACCCAAATTACCTCTCAATCTGTTTGAAAAGAATCACTGATGAGCATGGTGGAGAATACATGGGAAGTTGCAAGTCTGGAAAAATGAAAGCCAGTTCAAAGGTGCTCACAAAGTTCCCAGTGACACAGTAAGGGCTTGGACTTGGACAGTGGCAGAGGGATGATGATGTGGAGGTATTTTAGCACCTGCCCTATCCTCTGCTGAGGCTTGGCATGGGTGTTAACATGAAGATAAATGCCACCATCCACAGGGAAGCTCCTATAGCCCAAGGTATTTGTTCTCAGAAAGAGATAATCAGCTGTGAACAGGTTGGTTAAGGGTATTAACAACCTTTCTCTGAGCATCATAGAATGGACTTGGAGTACATTTCAGATGCAACTCTGAGCCAGGGCACAGCGAAAGACACCAATCAAAATGGATCCATTTTTCTAAATTCCTCCAATCAAGGAGGATAAAAATAATATAAACCCATCGGGGGCATTTTGTGGACATCTTCACCTGGGTCCAATGGGGTCTTTCTGAAATCCCAGCCCAATATCATTTTTAACAATATTCATTCTGACAATCTTTTATTGATTAAACACATGTTTAGGGAGTGTGAAGCACGCCTAAGTACATGAAGCATTGCACAATGCTTGGGGGCTAGAGCAATGATGTAGTTATAGGTATATTACTCAAGAGCTTACAGTATACTACAAAGTATAAAATACAAATATAAATGACTGAAATGCAAGGGTGGCAGAGATACATGACTTCGGAAGGAATGTAGAATGGCTCTGAAAGTTGAAAAAGGACCCTTCTAGCTGAAGAGGTGTGAAGGAGAGAACAGTAAGGGAGGCTTCCTGTGCAGATGACAAATAAGAGAGTGATTTAGAGGATTTTCAAGTATGTTTACTCTTTATCTCCCAGATTCTCCAGGAAAACTCAAAGGAGTGCACTAAAATTATCATTATCATGTTACTATTGTTATCATATTATAAAGAGGGAACTGAGTCGCAGGGGGGTAAGTTTATTTTTTAAGGTTCACACCACCAGAAAAAATAATAAAGGCAGGACTAAAACCCTGATCCTCTGCTCCCTAGTAGTCCTATTAATCTACCAATTGGTTTGGCCACGTCCCTGAGGATATGTTGGAAAGGATCTTTCATACATCGTAAGTCCCCATACCAGCTCCTTGAATAGCTGATTTTATAGACCATTTCCCAGGCACTGGGAATTGCTTTGGACTGGTCTGAGCCAACCAGCTGTGTTGTGGAGCTTTGTTGATCACATTCTCTATAAGCATGTCTCTGGAGAGTTGTTCAGATTCACAGGGCTCTGGGAGTTTCCTGTTGAGACCATTGTCCTGGAAAGAATCTGGAATGACTCTTAAATGACTTTATCTTTTCTCAGAAATACAAGCATGAGGCATTTCCAGGAGTGTGTACTCACATGTCTTCTATTTCTTGATAGACAGTGGAATGTTGTGGTTTAAATTAGAGACACTAGATTCATGTGAATAATGTCACTTTGCCACTTGATAGGCATGTTGACACTGGACAACTTACCTAATTTCTCTGAGCTTCAATCTCCAAATCTGTACAATGCAAATAATAATAATACTGAACTCAGAGGGTGACATATAGTAAGTGCTTGATATATGTGAACTGTTATTTTAATTATACCTCTCTTCACCCTCAAAATAGTATAGACTCTTCTACTTCCAGTGAAAATATCTTTTAGAAAACAAGAGCAAAATAAAGGCTTTTCCAGATATACAAAATTTGAAAGAATTCATCAGCATCAGATCCACACACACACAAAAAGTGTTAAAGGTGTTAAAGGAACTCCATCATACAGAATGAAATAATACCAAATGGAAATATGGATCTACACAAAAGAATGAAGAGCACTGGAAATGCTAAGTACATTAAAAAAAAATGAGTGTTTTTTTATTATTATTTAAATCTACTTAAAATGTAATTATCTTTTGGGGCACCTGGGTGGCTCAGTCGGTTAAGCATCTGTTTCTTGATTTCAGCTTGGGTTATGATCTCATGATTCCTGAGTTTGAGCCCCATGTTGGGTTCTGTGCTGGCAGTGTGGAGCCTGCTTGGGATTTTCACTCTCCCTCTCTCTCTCTGCCCCTGCCCCTGCCCTGCTCATGCTCTCTCTCAAAATAAGTAAACTTAAAAAATAAAAAAAAATAACAAAATAAAATGTAATTATCTTTTAAAAATATAATAATACTTGGGGCGCCTGGGTGGCGCAGTCGGTTAAGCGTCCAACTTCAGCCAGGTCACGATCTCGCGGTCCGTGAGTTCGAGCCCCGCGTCGGGCTCTGGGCTGATGGCTCAGAGCCTGGAGCCTGTTTCCGATTCTGTGTCTGCCTCTCTCTCTGCCCCTCCCCCGTTCATGCTCTGTCTCTCTCTGTCCCAAAAATAAATAAAAAAACGTTGAAAAAAAAATTTAAAAAAAAAAATAATAATACCAACATACTAAGCTGTTTGTAACATGTGTATAAGGAACGTTACTGACAACAGCAGTATAGTGACATAGAGGAAAATGAAATTATGCTATTGTAAGGTTCTTATAATATACATGAATGTGTATAATATCACTCGAAGGTAAACTGTGATACGTGAAACCCTAAACCAACCAGTAAAATAACAAAACAAGGAATTATACCTAATAAGTGCATAACAAAAGAGATAAAACTAAATTATAACACATATGCTTATTCTAATCTAAATTAAGCTAAAAAAAGGAAAAAGAAAAACAAACAACGGATGGGACAAATAGAATACAAAGACTTGTATGATACACTCAAACACAACCATATCAATAATCACATTAAATGTAAATGATCTAAACACATAACTGAAAGGCAAAGATTGTCAGATAAATTTTAAATAGCAAGACCCAACTGTATGCTGTTTATAAGAAACATATATTATTATTTTAATGCTTATTTATTTTGAGAGAGAGAGAGAGAGCATGAGTGAGGGAGGGGCAGAGACAGAAGGAGAGAGAGAATACCAAGCAGGCTGACAGCACAGAGCCTGACATGGGGCTTGATCTCATGAACTATGAGATCATGACCTGAGCTGAAATCAAGGTCAGAGAGGAAATCAATGAAATATAAAACAGAAATTTAATGGAGGGAAAAAAATCAATGAAACCAAAACTAGTTTCTTTGAAGAGGTAATAAAATTGACAAATTTCAATATAGACTGATCAGTACAAAAAGAGTAAGAATACAAAATTACCAAATTCAGGAATGAAAGAGGTTACATTACTGAAGATTTTACAAATATTGAAATCATAATAAGAGAATGCTGTGCACAATGTTATACCAAAAGTTTGACAACATAGACAGCATAGATCCTTGAAAAGTTTACTCAAGATGAACTAGATAATCTGAATACTCCTATACCTATTAAAGAAATTGAATTTGCAGTTAAAATTTTTCTCATGAAGTAAAAGGGAGGGGCAGGCCCAGATAATCTTTTTGGTAAATTCTATTAAAGATTTAAAGAAGAAATAATATCAATTTGTTTATTTATGTAGATAAACTTCCAGACAATTGAAAAAGAAGGACTATTTTTCAACTCACTATGAGGCCATGTTTTGCTGATATTACAAGAAACCCAGACAAAAATGTTACAAGAAAATTTCAGAGCAATATTTCTCATAACCATAGATACAAAAAAAATTTAATAGACTTTTAGCAAATGAATTCAAATATATGAAAAAAAATAATATATCATGACCAAGTGGGGTTTATCTCAGGAATGCAAAACTAACTTTCTGGAAAAATGAAGAAAATAAACCAGTGAAATTTACAATATTAATAAATGAAAAATCATATGACCATCTCAAAAATGAAAAATAAAAACAATCAATAAAGTCCAACTGTCATTCCTGATGGAAACTCTCAGCACATTAAGAATAAAAGAAGGGGCGCCTGGGTGGCGCAGTCGGTTAAGCGTCCGACTTCAGCCAGGTCACGATCTCGCGGTCCGTGGGTTCGAGCCCCGCGTCGGGCTCTGGGCTGATGGCTCAGAGCCTGGAGTTTGTTTCCGATTCTGTGTCTCCCTCTCTCTCTGACCCTCCCCCGTTCATGCTCTGTCTCTCTCTGTCCCAAAAATAAATAAACGTTGAAAAATAAAATTTAAAAAAAAAAAAAAAAAAAGAATAAAAGAAAACTTCCTCAGCTTGGTAAGGGGCAATTACAAAAAGCCCATGGTTAACATCTTACTTTGTGGCGAAAGACTGGGTATTTTCTCCATAAGAAAAAGAGCAAGACATTTATGTTCACACTTCTACTCACTATTGTACTTTTGGTTCTAGCCAGTGTAACAAAGCAAGAAAAAGAAATAAAAGGCATCCAGATTAGAAAATAAGTAAAATTCTCTTTATTCTTTTGATGATATGATCATCCATGTAGAAAATATAATGGAATCTTAAATTTTAAGAAGCTACTAGAACTAAAATGTGAATTCAGCAAGGTTGCAGTATATGAGATCAATATACAAAATGAATTGTATTTTTATATGTTAGCAATAAACAATCAGAAATAATAATGAAAATCATTTACAATAAAATAAAAATTTATGAAATACTTAGAGATAAATATGACAATAGGTAGACAAGAACTATTCACTGAAAATAATAAATCATTGTGAGAAATTAAAGAACGATATAAATGAAAAGACATACTGTGTTCATGGGCCAGAGCATTCAATATTTTTAAGATGTCAGCTCTCCTCAAATTCATTTATAAATTTTTTTTTCAACGTTTATTTATTTTTGGGACAGAGAGAGACAGAGCATGAACGGGGGAGGGGCAGAGAGAGAGGGAGACACAGAATCGGAAACAGGCTCCAGGCTCTGAGCCATCAGCCCAGAGCCCAACGCGGGGCTCGAACTCACGGACCGCGAGATCGTGACCTGGCTGAAGTCGGACACTTAACCAACTGCGCCACCCAGGCGCCCCCTTTTTTTTTAATTTTTTTTTTTCAAATTCATTTATAGATACAACACAATCTCAGTCAAAATCCTAGCAAGCTTTCTGGTAGAAATTGACAAGGTTTTTCTAAAACACCTTGGAAAAAGAACAAGGTTAGAGAGCTAATACTACATGATTTCAAGTCTTTTTCTAAGGCTACAGTAATCAAGATAATGTGGTGTTGGTGCAGAGATCAACAAATAGATGAATGGAACAGAATTGAGACACCAGAAATAGATCCCCACATACAGGACAACTGACAGAAGTGCAAAGGCAAATTGATCGAGAAATAATATAGTCTTTTTAACAAAACATGCTAGAACAATTGGATAGCTAAATTAAAAAAAAATTCTCCTAGATCCATTTATCATGCCATATATAACAATCAGTTCAATGTGGATCATTCTAGAAGAAAATACAGGGAAAAAAATCATTATGACCAATGGACTGAATGCTTGTGCCCCACCCTCAAATTCATGTTGAAGCCCTAACCCCCAAAGTGATGGTTCTCGAAGAGGGGGCCTTTGGGAGGAAATTAGGATAGGATGAGATCATAAAGGTAGGTCCCTCATAATGAATCAGTGTCCTTATAAGAGAAGATACCAGAAAGCTTGCTTCTCTTCTCTTTCTCCCATGTGAGGACACAGCAAGAAAGTAGTCTGCAAGCCAGGAAGAGGGCCCTCACCAGTAACGAAATCTGCTGCCTCCTTGATTTTGGACTTTGCCACCTAGAGAATTATGAAAAATAGATGTCTATTATTTAAACCACCCAATATATAGTGCTTTAATATGCCAGACACTTGGGTTAAGCAAAGATTTCCTTGATATGACATCAAAAGCATGATCCAGAGGGAAAAAGATTTCTAAATTGCACTTTATCAAAATTAAAATCTTTTCGGGGCACCTGGGTGCTCAGTCAGCTAAGCATCTGAGTCTTTTCACTCAGATCATGATTTCACAGTCATGAGATTGAGCCCCACACTGGGCTCTGCACTGGGTCCTCTCCCTTCCACCCCCTCACTTGCTCAGGCACATGCTCGCTCTCTCTCTCTCTCTCAAAATAATGATAAAAGCTTTTTTTTTTTTCTGCAAGGCATTAACATATTGAAAACACAAGGCACCGACTAGGGGAAAATATCTGCAAATCATGTATCTGAAATGGATTTGTGTATACAATGGTCTCGGGATATATAAAGAACTCAATAATTAGAAAACAAATAATATGATTGAAAAAACAGGCAAAAGGTTTGAATGGACACTTTACCAAAGAAGATAGAGATACAGAAAACAAACAAATAAAGATGCTCAAATTTATTTTTAGAGAAATGCAAACTAAAACCCAGCGAGATACCTCTAAAAATATATAAGAATGGCTAAAATTAGGGGCGCCTGGGTGTCTCAGTCAGTTGGGCGACTGACTTTGGCTCAGGTCGTGATCTCACGGTTCGTGGGTTTGAGCCCCGTGTCAGGCTCTGTGCTGACAGCTCAGAGCCTGGAGCCTGCTTCCGTTTCTGTGTCTCCCTCTCTCTGCACCTCCCCTGCTCGTGCTCAGTCTGTCTCTGACTCTCACAAGATAAATAAATGTTAATTAAAAAATTAAAAAAAAATAATGGCTAAAATGAAAAAGACTGACCTTACCACGTGTTGGCAAGGATGTGGCACAACTAGAATGTTCACTTCGAATGTTCACTTTGGGAAATTGTGCCTACCATATGACCCAGCCATTCCACTCCTAGAAATGTATCCAAGAGAAATGAAACCATGTTTCCAAACAAATACATGCATGTGAATACTCACAGGAGCTTTATTTGTAGTTACTGAAATCTGGAAACAACCCATATGTCCATTAATGAATGGATAGATAAAAAATTGTGGCTTGTGAACTAACGGTGCATGCAACATGGGTGAATCTCAAAATAATTGCAGTGAGTGACAGAAGCCAGACAAATATGGGAACATAACGTACAATTCCATTTGCACAAAATTGGGGAAAATGCAAATTCATATGTATTGACAGAAAAAGCCCAGTTTTTCCCTAGGGAAGCAGGGGCACGGTGGAGGGACAAGGAGAAACTACAAAGGGACACAAGGAACCTTGGGGGATGGTGAAAATGTTCCTTGTCTTGATTATTGTGATGGCTTCAGAGGTGCAAACATATGTCAGAACTTATCAGATAGTACACATTAAGTTTGTGTAGCTCATTGGATGTCAATTATACCTCAAAACATCTGTCTTAAAAATAAAATGACACAAGCTACTGAGAAAATAGGAGTATGAACACATGAAAAACAATTATTTATTGAGTAATGAACAATTTCTCCTTAAAAAAAATCATAGACTCGAGGTGCCTGGGTGGCACAGTCAATTGAGCTTCAGGTTTTTTATCTCTGCTCAGGTCACGATCTCATGGTTCATGAGATCAAACCCTGTGTCGGGCTCTGTGCTGACCTCATGGAGCCTACTGAGGATTCTGTCTTTCCTTCTTTCTTCCCCTTCCCTGCTTGTTCCCTCCCTCTCTCTCCCTCTCTCTCTCTCCTGCTCTCACTCTTGCACTCTCTCTCTCAAAATAAATAAACTTTAAAAAAATCATAGACTCTAAGGTTGGGAGAGTACTTGGAGATAATTCTAGATGAACCCCCTTATTTTGCAGATGAGAATAAATAGCAAAACTCAGAAAGAGAAAGCGACATGTCCAAAGCTGCACAACTAACGGGTGTTAGGTTATAGTGCTTTTTCCATTAAGCCATCTTGTGGTGGAGAAATTGCAAGGAGCAGGAGACTTTAAAAATGTTCTATCAGGAAAATTTTCAAGCACACCCAAAACTAAAAAAACGGCACAGAGAACTGAAATAGAGACTTTAAAGCTAAGTCCCTACCTCCATTATCATCTCATTATTTCCCACCCTAATTTTCTGTTGCCTTGTCTCTAAAATGGGGCTAACGATAACTGACTTGTGAAGATCGAATAAGAGAATGCATATAATGCCTGGCACACAGCACAGGCTCCACAAACGGTCAGCTCTATTATTCATTGTGCATCATGCCTCCATCACTGGCCTTCCCACCTCACTTTTTGCCATTTCTGTAGCTACTGCCCTGCCATCAGCCTGTTGAAGTCCTGTTCGTTGTTGTTGTTTTTTTTTTTTTTAGTCCCAACCTGAAGGCCACTTTCTACATGTACCTTTCATGATCCTTCTACCCCTACTTTCCAACTATGCTAATAATTACTACTATAGGCTGAGACCCCATAAATGGACGGTCATTTTGCGGGTGGTTTAAAGATATTACCAGGGGGGTGCCTGGGGAGCTCAGTTGGTTGTTGAGCATCCGACTTCCGCTCAGTCGTGATCTCACGGTTCGTTGGGTTCGGGCCCACGTTGACCTTTATGCCGGACGTGCAGAGCCTGCTCTGGATTCTCCGTCTCCCTCTCTCTCTGCCCCTCCTCCACCCATGCTCACACGTTCTGTCTCTCTCTCTCTCTCACTCTTTCTCTTTCAAAAATAAACATTGTAAAAAATTTTAAAGGTATTACCAGGGAAGTTGTAATCCCTGATCCTACAAACAGGTATATGAGCATTTTTATTTGAATACACAATTTTCTCTGGAGGGCAACAATTTTCATTAGATCTCTCAGAGGTGTGCATTATTTAAAAGCCTTTAAGAATAACTATGTCCTTGAAACAGTATGTAGGGAAAGTGTTATCATTACTCCCATTTATGGGAAGAAAATCCAAACAACTCAGGCCCAAAGAGTTGGGTCACGTCATGGCTTACCCAAATGCCTTGCTCTCCTAATAATGCAGCAGTAAGCATCATGTGCTAAGTGCTTACCTAACAGGGTCTACCGGCAATGTCTTCAGATGAGTCACCCTTTTTTTCTTGGTCAGACACAGTAAAGACAGAAGGTCCACAGAGCTTTATGCCCTTTCCATGCAGGCTGTGGTTGAGCCCAACCTTTATAACAATTGCCTAAGGGGTAGCCAGCTTTCCTGAGATGTTTTTTTTTTTTTTTTTTGTGAAGAAGTATTTTGTTTGTAAGGTCCTGCTTTAAAAAAAAAAAAAAAAAGCGTGGTCATTCAGGTTTGCTGTGTTGTGACAACCGAAGGGTTTGAATTTGCCCTGTGGTTTGGCCAGAGAATACAGCCAGCCACAAGCCCCATGTGCTCTGCATGAGCCCGAGCCTCAGCCAAGCTGTGCTCTGGGCTGGGTCGAGCTGGGAGGTCTTTCCAGCTCTTTCCCAAACTGCCTTCGTCTCATTTCATTTTCCTGAGTCTGGGAGCGGCAGGAGAATCGGGGGCCTGGCTACGTAGGTATTATTAGCTCCCGGGATATCCTCCAGGCTCCGACCAACTCACTTTAATCCCCCGTGTGCTCATTCATCAAACATGCATTTTCTTTTCCTTTCCTTTCTTTTCTTTTTTTTTACTGGTTTTGCAAACGTTTATTTATTTCCGAGAGAGCCAGCGTGAGTGGGGGAGGGGCACAGAGCGGGAGACCGAGGATCTGAAGCAGGCTCTGCACCATCAGCCGCGAGCCCGACGTGCGGCTTGGACTCATGAACCAAACCTCAAGTTCATGACCTGAGCCGAGGTCAGATGCTCAATCAACTGAGCCATGCAGGTGCCCCCAAACATGCATTGTCTAAAACACTGTCTGATCATGTCAGCCTTCGCTAAAAAATCTTTTCCGCCTTCCTGTTGCCTAAAGATTCAGCGGTAGTCCTCAACCCTTTCAAGATCCTGGACCAGTGGTGACTTTTCCACAGCTGGTGTGGCACGCAGGGCTGGTGATCCGGAAAGACCTGCTCTCC
The DNA here is from genome assembly GCF_018350155.1 of Leopardus geoffroyi. Lineage (NCBI taxonomy): Eukaryota > Metazoa > Chordata > Mammalia > Carnivora > Felidae > Leopardus > Leopardus geoffroyi. Next base: position 80,588,122 of record NC_059333.1, read on the forward strand.
TCCTCTCTTCCCTGTCTCCGTAAGTGGTACCGGTGCCACCTGAGGTGAGCATTCCAGGAGCTCTATCTTTGCTTTTTCCCTTCCCTCATTCCCCACTCTCCATTTACGGCCAGGTTCGGGCTCTTCTTATCACAACACATATTTTGCCTTGGTCCACTTGGCTCCACTCGCCCAGATCCGTGCAAGCATTACTCTCTCCCAATCATGGCTGCTTTATGACTTTTGCGGGCTCTAGGCACTTCTGCCTTTATGAGCCCCTCCATCCATCTAAAACATGAATAAAAATCACATTTTAGCCATGCCTTGGTATAAAGGCAAATGTAATCCAAGCCAAGTGCATTATTATATATTTATTTGTTTGTTTGTTTTAAATTCTTTTTAACGTTTTTTATTTATTTTTGAGACAGAGAGAGACAGAGCATGAACGGGGGAGGGGCAGAGAGAGAGGGAGACACAGAATCGGAAGCAGGCTCCAGGCTCTGAGCAATCAGCCCAGAGCCCAATTTGGGGCTCGAACTCACGGACCGCGAGATGGTGACCTGGCTGAAGTCGGACGCTTAACCGACTGAGCCACCCAGGTGCCCCTGTATGTTTTTTAATTAAAACATTTTCACAGGCTCCAGGCTCCAGGAATGCCTAATGGATGAATGAGTCCTGTAACTAACCACTACAACAGCCTCCTACCTGGCCTCCCTGCCTCCCCTCCTCCAAATCCATTTTCCTCATGATACCCAGCAGGATTTTTTTATCATTGTGAATTGGGTTGTGCCACTTTGCTGCCTGAGCGCCCCTGACCAGGCACCAAAGGCCTTGCGGTTTGGGAACTAGGAATGAAGCCTCTCTTGACCACATCCACCACACGCGTAACCGGTTACGTTGGCTAGATCTCCTTCCCACACTTACTTCTAAGACATATGCAAAATACATGCAAAATGTCTATGATATGTACAAGATATGGATTGTTTGGTGAGCCTATTGTTTTGTCATTCAATAAATAGTATCCTAACACATGTATATCATCCTTCAACCTTCCCTTTTCACTCAGTGCTAAGTCTTGGAGATAAATTCCTGTTGCTGTACATAGATCTTTCCCATTTTCTCTCACTGGTGCTCCATACTACTCCAACATCCTCTGGTGATTCTTTCTGAAAAGACCTGCAAGTGATAAGCTTTTAGACCCTGAGTATGTCTGTCTTTCAGCTTCACTTACATAATCCTCTGGCTAGTGTAGAATGACAGGCTCAAAGGATTTTTCTTTTGCACATTAAGATATTTTTTCCTTCCCTCTCGTTTCCAGGTGGCTGGCAGAAAATCTGGATATTAATCTGGTTTTCATTATTTCCTTTTGGTAATTTTTAAGATTTTAACTCTACCTCTGATATACTGAAATTTCACAGCAAGGAATCTATGTATAATTTTATCTATGTATCTCACATGAGGCTCGGTAGATCCTTTCGGTCTGAGATTCATGGTTTTGTCTCAATTCTGGGAAAACTGAGACCAATGTTTCTTTCTTTCTTTCTTTCTTTTAAAATGTTTATTTATTTTTGAGAGAGAGAGAGAGACAGAGACAGAGACAAAGAGTGGAGGAGTGGGGGCAGAGAGAGAAGGAGACACAGAATCCGAAGCAGGCTCCAGGCTCTGAGCTGTCAGCACAGAGCCCGACACGGGGCTTGAACTCACAGACTGAGAGATCATGACCTGAGCCGAAGTCAGGTGCTCAACCAACTGAGCCACCCAGGAGCCCCATGAGACCAATATTTCTTCAAAGATTTCTTCCTTTCCTTTCTCTTTATTCCATTTTTAATGAAAATTCCACTAGCCACACATAGGATCTTCTGATTCTATACTCCCTTTACTTTTCCATACTTCTGATCTCTTTATCTGGGGAAATTCCTCAGCTGGATTCTTCAGATCATTAATTAATTCTTCACTTGTGACCATTCAGCCATCATATTAGTACTGCATTTTATTTTTAATTTTAATACGTGTACTTAACATAATTATATTTAATAAATACAAAATTATTGGTTTAATTTCACTGATTATCCAATTATTCCTTTTGTGTTTCAATCTATTCTTTTTTCAGATCTTTCTCCTCTTCTTGTTTCATAGATGATACACCCTCCTTTAGCACTCCAGAGATAGCTTATTTTAAAATGCTGCTCTTACATTTCTGTTAACCCTATTTCCTTACATAACATTCTTCTCTTATTGAATTTATGATCCTTTTTCCATATACAATCTTTTAAAAAAAATATCTGTTGATGCTTGTTCGGTGCCCTTTCTGTGTTGGTGGTTTCTATTTCTTAACAAGTGACTTCATGATACAGCCTTGTCAGAATCCAGCTTCCCCATGGGACCTTGATGGCTTTCCACATGGTCAGGATGGGTTCCCACAGGATGAGTTCCCATGGTCAGGATGGTTCCCCGGATCACTGCTACAAATTCTCATCTACAGACCTCTTTGTACAGACTTTCTCATCCACAGATCTTTCCTTTTCTTGCTTCTGAGTGCAGCCATTCATTTATTTCTCTCATTTCTAGTCTTTCTTAGTATTTCTATGGATTGGGTACAGAAATTGGAAATTTCCATTTCTCTTGATGTCCAGGTAATATAGTCCACCCTTCTGAACCCACCAACCCTTCATTAGCTGACGTGTACTCATTCTGTTCAGCTGCCATATCACCATGACTTTGCTGACCACTTTTATAATGTAACACATGCAATAATTTAAAGTATGTATAAGGAACAAAGGTAGTATTTACTTCTCCGCTGGGTGATCAGAGAAGATCTCCCAGAAAAGCTGACATTTACGCAAGATTTCAAAGGATAAATTAGAGAACGTTCTGTAAGAAAATGAGGAAGAAAATAGCAGTAAAGACCAAGAGAACCAAGTATATAAGTTCACGCATGCATGAAAGAGTGTGATGGAATCTGGAATAAACTACGAGTTTGGTACCAGTTCTAGACATTAAAGTGTGTGTGCCTAAGTGAGGGGAAGAATATAGAAGTGAAAAGAGCAATTCGACGTAAGAGTATCGTGTGAGTTGGGCTAGGCTAGATCATCTACAGAAACAAACAAAAACCAAAAGCTCTGTGGCTTTATACAACAGTTTTTTTTTTTTTTTTTTTTTTTTCTCACTCATGCAAAGTGTGCTGTGGACCCAGCGGACTTGCCAATGCAGCTGCCCTCCACATGCTGTCTCAACACTGCAGACTATTTCAATCTCATGGCACCTCATGTCAACATGAGGCTTCAGGGTTCAAATGTTATTTTGAGACACTCTTATTTGACTCTTTAAGCAAAGGAGGGCGTTTAGGAAAAGGTTTAACAAAGGAGAGAATTAATGAGATTTTTTTTTTTTTTTTTTTTTTTTTTTAGAATGGTGCTGTAGAGAGAAAAACCAATTAGGAGGTTATTGAGACAAGCCAGTGTGAATTAATGAAGCCTTCCACGAGTGCAGTTGCGGTGGGGATGCTGGATTTGCAAGAGACTTACGTGCAAATAATGGGACTTATTGATTAATGGCACATGAGGAGAAAGGAAAAAAATACATCGGAGCTGACTCTCAAATATCTGACGTGAGTTTCTGAGCTAATGGTGGTTCACGAACATAGGTGGTGCAGGAGAACGAGCAAACTGAGAATGGAAAGATAGTAACCTCTGCCCAGTAGAAACCTCAGATGGAGGTGTGAACAGACACTTGATCGGTGGGCGAGGAACTGTGGGGAGATAATAGGCTACAGAAATAGATTTGTAAGTAATCAGTATACAACAGCATTTAAAATTGTAGTCATGAAGTGCATTAGAAATATTCAGGAAGAAGGGTTAACACTAAGCTTCTGAGTTTCAGGGCCTCAGAAAGGCCATCAAGACCCAGACATTGTATGCTAAGTTTTAAGAGTGTGTGCATATTTAAATTTTTCCCTGGGAGGAAAGACCATTCCACAAATGTTTATTAAGGTCCTACTAAGTACAAATCAAAGGCACTGGCCTGGAATTGGAAACAGAGCAGTAAACAAAAAATACAAAACTACTTGCCCACCTAGAGATTATGCTATTCCAATGGGATGGGAAGGGAGTAACAAACAAATAATAATTAAAATAAATTGTATCTTAGCTGGTGATCAGTGCCGTGAAGAAAACTGAAACCAGGTCTGGGGGTTGTGAGTGTGGGTCGAAATACAAGCGATAGAATAGAGCGGTCAGGAAGGGTATCACTAAGAAGGTGACACTTTTAGAAAGAGTTGAAGGAGCTGAGGGATGGAACTATGGGGCTTTATGGGGGGTATTCCAGACAGGAGATCTAGCTTTCATTAGATTCTTAATGATTCACTAGGAAGATAAAGAATGATTCCTCTCAAGCAAGAGGAGAGCTGAGAAAACAGGGAGAGAAAGAATAGAATCATCTGGGGTCGCCTGGGTGGCTCAGTTGGTTAAGCGTCCGACTTCGGCTCAGGTCATGATCTCACGGTCCATAGGTTCAAGCCCCGCGTCGGGCTCTGTGCTGACAGCTCAGACCCTGGAGCCTGTTTCAGATTCTGTGTCTCCCTCTTTTTCTGACCCTCCCCTGTTCATGCTCTCTGTCTCAAAAATAAATAAATGTTAAAAAAAATTAAAAAAAAAAAAGAATAGAATCGTCTGCAAAAGAATGCTGGCGATTGGTTGTGGGATTCAGAAAAGATGTAAAGGCAGGAGGACCTGATAGACTGAAAATAGAGTGGTGTCAAAGAACAGTATGTCTTGATGAGATTGAAGTCTACTGTTACTGCAGTCTGTAGGGTGATGGAAGGAGCAGAAGACCTAGAAAGATAGGACATGGTGGTCAGAAAATGGGGCATTTGTTATGAGCTGAGGACTTCAGAGGTGGATGTGACTATGGATGTAGTAGGTGGTTAGGGTCAAGTGGAAGAAGTCATCATTGAGGATGAGGATGTTAAAGGATGAAGGTCTAGGGTCACTCAGGATGTCAGGAGGAACGCGGAAGGAAAGGTAAGCAATGGTGCCACACGCCTAAGTTCTTAAAGAAAGGAGCAAAGGATGGGAACAAGAGATGGGAAGGTGGCAGTAACAGCGATGAGCAGTTTGCCAGAGTGATAGAAGGGCAGGGGAATTTGGAAGGAGGGTGGAAAAGTAATAGTCATGAAATAGCAGTAGAGAGTTAGGGAAGTAAGGACCCTGACTCATCCATGATCCGAGTCTGCCCCCCAACCGCACCCCACGGTCTTACCCCAACTGTCCATTTGCTTCTTATGGTCTAAACAACTCTGTCCTGTGGTTGGATCTGCTTGGTCCCTGTGGCCTTAGCATCTGGGGAACCTCTGGGAGAGGGAAGACATAATGAGTGAATAGAAACTACTGTTGATATAAAATGGACTTAGGTGAGCAAGGATAAGGGAGGTTGGGAGGGCTTATTGGTTTCCTAGGACTTCCATAACAAAATACCACAGACTGGGTTACTTACACAGCAGAAATGTATTTTCTCACAGTTCTGGAGGCTGGAAGTCTAAGATCAATGCGTTGGCAGGTTTGGGTTCTTTTGAGACCTCTCTCCTCGGCTCACAGATGGTTACCTTTTTACTGTGTCCTCACATGGTTGTCCCTAGGTGTCATCTGTGTCCTAATCTCCGTTTCTTAAAAGGACACCAGTCATGCTGGATTAGGGACCACCCAACAGCACTTTTTTAACTTTAATTACCTTTTTCTTTTAATTCGAGGGAAAGAGAGAGAGAGAGAGTGAGAGAGAGTGAGCACAAAGAGAGAAAGAATCTTAAGCAGGCTCCACACTCAGCATTGGAGCTCAACATGGGGCTTGATCTTCCCACCCTGGGATCATGACCGGAGCCAAAATCAAGAGCCAGATGCTTAACCAACTGAGCCACCCAGGTGCCCCAAATTTAATTACCTTTTAAAGGCCATATCTTTAGGGGCGCCTGGGTGGCTCAGTCGGTTACATGTCCGACTTCGGCTCAGGTCATGATCTCGTGGTCCGGGAGTTCGAGCCCCACCTCGGGCTCTGTGCTGACAGCTCAGAGCCTGGAGCCTGTTTCAGATTCTGTGTCTCCCTCTCTCTCTGCCCCTCCCCTGTTCATGCTCTGTCTCTCTCTGTCTCAAAAATAAATAAACGTTAAAAATTTTTTTAAATAAATAAATAAATAAATAAATAAATAAAGGCCGTATCTTTAAATGTTATCCTATTCTGAGATATTGGGGGTTGGGACTTCAACAAATGAATTTGGGAGGGGCAAAATCTCTGCCCAGATGGTGTATGTCTCAACCACTTAAGAATCCCAGGATCATTCCTGAAACATCACCTGTCCTCCTGCAAGGTCATCGAACAGAAAACCAGGTACCCTGTGTTACCGATGAGGCCAGTTCCTGGTTCCACAGACTTGAGCTCTCCAGTAGAGCTGGGCTAGATGACAGGGCTTCCTTGAGTCAGAAGTTTCAGTAGAGCACGCCCACCCCCTGCCAGAGTTTAAATCCTAACATCCTCCCCTCATCCCTCTTTGGAAAGGAGCATAGAGAAAGAAGAGTAAAGAGAGAGCCAGAGGACCTAAAGAAGGCTAGTTTCTAGTTTTTGGTTTTTTTCATTGAATAAAAGAAGGCAGGAAGCAAGAGAAGCTGATGTGTATGACCAGTTAACTCATTTCCACTGCCCACTCATAAACTTAGACTCCAGCCTAAAGAATAAGGAAGAAGGTGGGAATCAGGTTGGGCTGAGAGGTGGGAAAAGGGGAGGGTATCCTCTCTGATACAGAGCCCAAAGTAGATTCTAGAATCTATAAGCCTACTGGCAACTGATGAGGCATGAAGATTTTGCTCTTAAAGGGAGGTCCAAACACCTCAGCATACCTCTTTGTTCAATAAAACTGTGCAATAGAGAGCCAGCTGTGCTGGCCAGGCAAGGGTCATTTGGGGTCTTCCGAAAAACAAGCAAGTTTCTTTTTAAAGTACTCAGTTTCAAATAGAGTGGCCTACAACCTAACATAAAAGAGCACTGGAGTAGGAAACTCTGACTCATATCTCAGCTCACCACCTAATTTCAGTGTGACCCTGGACAACACATTTCTCTCTCTAGGCCTCTGTTACGTCACCTCAATATTATTAATCATACACGTAAAATGCCGATAATAAGGCATGCCCTTTAATGGTTATTTTCAAGAGGAAAGCGTTCTTCTCGAACATACTTTCTTCTGTTATATCCCAGAGTACACCCTCTTTGTAAAGCCACTTTGAGATCTAAAACATTAGTCCAGTATGGATAGTAATACATCGGGTATGGTTCCACACACTGAAACAAAGAGATCTTAAAGTGTTCGAGAAAGGATACCCTTTAAAAAAAATAAAACAAAAACGAAAACAAGACAGCTAATCCAACATCATCGTTGCGAATTAGAAATCCAAAGCCTAAGGAGGACAGACAAAAAGCTCAAGACTTCTCAGTGGGTTAGGGCAGAATGTGACCTCTGTTCTCAGCATCCTGACTCATAGGCCATGCCAGGCTGCTTCTATTGTGTCCTCCCTCTAGAGCAATGCTTCCAATATTTGGCCACATTTATAATTTTTTTCATATACATGAAAACATGTTTATTGTTATTTATTTTATATTTTTATTTATTTATTTTTTTTTTAATTTTTTTTTTCAACGTTTATTCATTTTTGGGACAGAGAGAGACAGAGCATGAACGGGGGAGGGGCAGAGAGAGAGGGAGACACAGAATCTGAAACAGGCTCCAGGCTCTGAGCCATCAGCCCAGAGCCTGATGCGGGGCTCGAACTCACAGACCGCGAGATCGTGACCTGGCTGAAGTCGGACGCCTAACCGACTGCGCCACCCAGGCGCCCCTATATTTTTATTTAAATCTACTCCACATTTGTTTTCTTTTTTAACTGAAATCCATATATGTGAAAGTATGTTGCCACTCTAAATATAAAAATAAAAATAATGAATAAAACATTGCTAAACTCTAGAAGAATAATATGGCCTCTGCAAGACTATGAATTTGGGACCCGCCTGTCCTTGATAAAAGGGTAATTAGCATTTATGGCATAATGGCATCACCCTCAGACTTTCTTCTCAGTACTATCAGGAGTGAAAGGGAAATGAAGAAGGCAGGACTTTCTTGGCATATGGTGGTGACAGACACCGAAGGTTGACTCATGCAATTTCCGTTTCCAACCCCTGTCTTCCTTGCTGCCTGTCTCGGCTATGTAAGCTGTAAAACTAAGAATTGGACTTCCAGCATCCCTTGCAGTTAGTGGTGGCCATGTGACCCAACTCTGGTCTGTGGGACATAAGGAGAAGTCCACCAATTCCCTTTCCCTCTTCTTCCTTTTTTTCTGTTTAGAATGTGGAGGTGACATGTAGAGTTACAGCAGCCTTTTTGTGACCATGAGGTGGTAAGCATGAGACTAAAAGCCTAAGGCTGGCAGAGCAAAAAAGAAAGAAAACAATGCCCAGCAGCTGCCCCAGACCTATGTCCCTCCTCACTTCTTGCTATGTGAGGAAAATAACTTCTCTTTGAACATTAGTCGAGGTTTCTCTTATTATCTACCAAACAGAATATCAGCTTCCCCAGCACTTTTGAATCCCATGTCCGTGGCATCTGAAATCGGCCTGACACCCTGCTGGCATGTGCTTCCTGCTTTTCGAGACCCTTGTGTAAGAGAACATGGGCTAGGGCTGCCGTGACAAAGTACCACATATTTGGTGGCTTAAACAGCATAAATTTATTTCCTTATAGTTTTGGAGACCAGCACTTCAAACTCGAGGTGTGGGCAGGTGTTTTCCAGTGAAAGCTCAAGGTGTTCTTTTGAGGCACCTCTCCTTGGCTTGCAGATAGCCACTTCCTCACTGTGTCCTCACATGGTCTTTTCCTCTGTGGTGTCTGTGTCCTAATCTCCTCTTATCATAAGGACGTCAGTTACCAGTAAGATCGCCCCCCACCCCTCCCCGCAATGGTCCCATTTGAGCTTAATCACCTCTTCAAGTCTCTATCTCCAAATTGTCATGTTCCGAGGTCCTGGGGGTTAGGGCTTCAAAGTACGAATTTAGGAAGGACACACTTCAGCTCATAACAGAGCCTAATAGTTTATTTTTCAACAGATACGCTTTTTGCCTTCTCTGAACTCTTGCAGACACGTGATAGCATGGCTCATGGGTGTTCAAAGTCCACAGGCAGGATCGGGAGCTGCAGATGAAGGGAAAGAGTCCTGGATCCGGGGTCAGGGGGCCTAGACTCCACATGTCAGTTGTCCTCTTACTGGCACGGTCTCTCTGAGCCTCAGTGTCTTCCTCTGTAAAAATATGTGACTACTACATGTAATAATGTATATGGAAGCATCTGGCACATGCTAAGGATACTTCATCAAATCTAAAACGCCATCAACTTCTGTTTGGATGATCCGTCCATTGTTGTAAGTAGGGTGTTTAAGTCCCCTACCAATATTGTCATCAATTTCTTCTTCTATGTTAATAGTTGCTTTATGTTTGGGTCTTCCCATGTTGGGTGCATAAATCTTTACAATTGTTAAAATATATATATATATATAAATAAAAACTAAAATAAAACGCCATCAATGATAAGATGTACCATTATGGTGTATGTACCCAGATAGGCAAAAACATGCCATGACGACTTTTATTTTTTAATGTTTTTTTTTTAATTTATTGTTGAGAGAGAACACGAGCCGGGGAGGGGCAGAGAGAGAGGGGGACAGATAATCCAAAGCGGGCTCTGCGCTGACAGCAGCGAGCCCCATGTGGGCTTGGGCCCACGAACCATGAGATCATGACCTGAGCTGAAGTCGGCCGCTCAACCGCTGAACCGACTGAGCCACCCAGGTGCACCTAGGAGAGCTTTTAAAATTAGAGATTCAGGCTCTCCACCCCAAATTCACTGAATTTGAATCTCCTGGGATGAAGTTTAGGGATTGGTATTTCTTTAATCCCCCCCCCCCATATTATTCTAAAAATATGATAGGCTCTGAAGCAATGGCTTTCAACATAGTCAATGTATTGTATAACCCAAAATATAATTATAAGATGCCATCTTTGGGGCTATTTACCAGTTTCTTAGATATTCTATAGGAAGCCTGGATTTCCGACTTTGCCAACAAAATCCCATTGCCCAAATACTTGACATTTTCTAGCACATTCATGGGATTCCAGAAAGTCTCGGCTCAGAAGTCGTATATAATAAATACTCGGTACAACATATAAACCAAGCCCGGTTCTAGTGGTAGGAATGCTGTCACATTTACCCTCTTAGTGCTGTATTTCTGACCCCTGTCTTGCACTCTAACCTGGGGCTGTTGAGCCCACCTCTGTTGTTCTACATTTTAGGATTCTAAATGAGGTACTGTTAGTTGATTGGATGTATATTTTAAGCCTTTTGTCAAACTTTTAAAAACCTAGGTGAATCTTCTAAAAAAGTATTTTTCTGAATACCCACGACGGAATCCTGAGCAATGTCATGTGTGATGATCGCAGATAAAGCAAGTGTCGAGATTAGTTGGCCGCTCTAGACTCGACTCTCTTCGTAGGTCATGAGAGCAACCCCTGCAACTACCTTCACTGCAGGGTTATTCCACAGTTCTCGCATCCACATTCATATGTGTTCCATCATCTCAGCGGGGTCCAATCCCTGAGTTTATAGTGGAGCAAACAGATGACCCTCCCCTCCCTCCCCCCAGCCGGGAAAGTCGCTGCCCAAGGTCACATACAAGTTAGCCTACTGACACCAAGCCTACTCCCAGACCAATCTCCCTTGTGTTCCTCCTACTTCTCATGGTCTGTTAATGATACTTCAGAGAGTTTGTTTTTTTTTTTTTTTAATCAAAAGGTCAGGACAACATCACCAATGTCTTCTAGTCTAATGGGAAACTTCCCTGAATCTCACCCAGATCATTCACTGAGCCAGCCACACACAGTTCCTGTTTTCATGCAGATTCCATCTGAGCCTTGGCGAACTCCCAGGGAAACACATATCAGATCTGCTGTCTATTGGCAGAACTTTGGCTTAGAACGTATTTCAAATGCCTCCCATTGAACATTGGCAGCCTTGAAAAAATCTGGCCAGGAAATTATTCTGGGAAGCTCAAGTGCTCTATGACACTTACAAGGAGACGCTGATGGCTTTCTCTCCCAAGCTCTTCCCTCTGTGCCCAGAACAAATGATTGCATATTCCTGTATGTGCCCTAAATTAGGAGAGGGCCAGTCCTGCTGCCACATGAATAGAGGGAATGTCTGTGACGGGCAGGGCCCTCTGCATAGCACACTGTGCTTTGAGCCAAGTTCTTTCTCCTTCGGTTTAAAAACCCTGGGGTATTCCAAGAGAAATGCAATCCATGTGTTTCTGATTCATTTACACTTAAATCATTAAAATGTTGTTTTGCGAGAGTTATTTGATGTCTGAGGAGCCTATGAGGCTTCTTAATGGGACTTTTAAACGTTTTTTTTCCCCCTACCCTGCCTGAAACAGAAAGCAACATTTTGCTAAAACAGTGCCTGAGTTCAAACATATTCTCTCATCTCATATATTTGCACCCACATTATCGACCACAGCCTCTCACTAATGCCAGGCCTGGCAAGACTGACATTTGAAAGTGTTAAAATAGAGAAACTGGAGAGAAAACGGAGGCAAGAAGAATTCTGGGGGGGGGGGGGTGGGATTCAAACCCCTGTTCCCCCAAATCTGCCAACGCAGCAGTACCCAAGCGTGGAGAGTACCTGTGTCTGCGACCTGGGTTAGACTGGGCGGGGGGCCCTCTCTCAGATACACCACCAGGCAGCTAGCAAAGCACTTCCACAAACATAATCACCCTGAAGCCTCATAGCAAGCCTCCTTTCCCCGACGCAAAGCAGGATCAGAGATGTTAATAAAGTATTGGGCCCAACGGTGCACAGTCAGCTCGCACCGAAAGGAAAGATTACAGCTAAATTCGGACTCCGAGCCTACTGCTCTTTCCAGAATGCCTCGAGTCGAGCTTCCCTGTGGATGCTGTATTTGAAATGCCAGACACATTATATGAGTGAGGAGCAGTGCCAGACCATGGGTAAGGTCTCAAATTTGTCCCCTGTCGCTTTCTAACTGTGTGATCTTGGGTATACTACTTAATCTCTCTGGGCGGTTTCCTCATCTGTAAAATGGGGCTAAGCCTACTACCCAACTCTACGAGATATAAAGATGATTGAAGGAAATTAACACATTACTAGAACAGTCCCCGACACAGAGGGCTCAACAAATGTCAACTCTTGGCGGTAGTAGCAAAGGAGTAAAAAAGAGCTGGATGATCTTGGCAAGGTGTAGAACCTCTCTGAGCCTCAGTTTTCTCATCTGTAAAATGAGTACAATAGGGTGACCCTTACAAATCCTCGGGAGTACTTGAGACCATGCTTATGCTTAGCGCTGTGCCTGACACAGAAAAGCTTCTCCGCAAAATCTATTTTTCACGCCCAGACGTCTATCTCCGTATTGAGTATTGGTTGTCATTGTCGTGGGGAAGTAACTGTCTTATTATTCAGCTCGACTTAGATCTGGTGCTGCATTTCTCCACAATCTCAGGGTGTAGGCTGGTAACACAGGCCCAGGTGTTTCTATACCCATAGGGTGCGGGCTCTCCTGCTGTTGATGGAGCCGCACTGGGCTGAATTAGATCTCCGCACACTCTGAGCTGGTAAACAGCACAAGTTTTGCTTTTAAGTGGAGGAGAACCACTAGCCAACTATAGGACTTGGGGCTCCCTCCCATTCCTGGCCAGTGGCTCTGTTCGCAGGAAAATCTGTTGCTGTTTGCAGGCTGTCTGAGGCTTTGGGATTTGGACCTTTTTTCTTTCCTAGTGTAGATGTCAGAATTGCCTTCTTAGTGGGTTGTTTCTGCTTCACTGGTGTCTTTTTGCCGGTGTCCTGAAGACGAGCAGAAAACTATAGCCATCTGGCAGGGGAGACTAAAGAGAAATTAGACTTTGTCCCTTTCCACCATTCACACACACACAGACACACACACACACACACACACACACACACACACACACATTCTCTCTCTCTCTCTGTCCCTCTGTCTCTCTCTCTCTCTCACACACACACACACACACACACACACACAGATACAAATACCTTTTTGAGCTTCCCAGTTATTTTCTCTGAAGAGCTGGGGCCAGCCACACAGGATAAAGGAAGGAACTGGGAGAACAGATCTTTTCAGGAAGAAGACAGATTCTGTTCTGTCAGGTTCCTATGAGTGTGTGTAAGTGCGAGTCAGAGGAGAGAGGGAGAGAGAGGAGGGAGAGAGAGGAGGGAGAGAGAGAGAGAGAGGGAGAGACAGAGAGGAGAGAGAGGAAAAGGCAGAGGGAGAGAGGGGGAGAGGGGATCTGTTGCAGGCAGGGGAAGGCGTGACCTGAATGGAGAATGCCAGCCAATTCCAGAGACACACAGGGACCTCAGAACAAAGATAAGGCATCGCTGACACCACACCGGGGACAAGCTCACAGGAAAGTCAGACCGGGGGGACCAAGGCCAGGCAGCTAGGAGCACCCAAGGCTGGAAAATGAGGTGAGTGCCAGGGCAGGAGTGGGCACGGGTGCCCTGTCAGGAACCAGGTGTCAAGCAGCCCTGGAGAGTTTGACCTTGTCTCTAGGCAGACTCACCTGGGTGTCCTGGGGTGTTGCAGGGGGTTCTTGTCAATCCTTGGGGCTTTGAGAAGGGAGATGTGGGCTGGGCGCTGCCCTGGGACGGCGGGGACACCCCAGCTCGAAACAGGAGACTTTGTGCAAATCCTGCCGGGACACTGCCGAAGCTCAGTTTCCCCCTCTGCCAGCACAGGGTGCTGTCTGCTGGCAGATGTGACTTTCCTCCGGTGCCCGCAAGGCTGATTTTTTGTTTTCCTCCTCTGCAAAGAGCACTGATTTATCTCTTCCAACACTTTGTGAGTTAGGTATGTGTTTGTGTGTTTATTTGTTCGGACCGGAAAAGAAACCAGCTTCCCACAGCTCAGCTCTGTGGTTTCTTAAACCTTCAGAAGTTTGCCAGTCAAAACCTCAATTTAGAAGACGAAAAACCTGTCCCCATTTTACAGTTCCTTATAAATTTCTGCATTTCTCACTGAAATCAGAGGCAGCTGGTGGCATGAATCAGGCTATGAATTGCACCGAATGGCTCTTAAAGGGATACCACAAATTGAAAAAAAAAAAAAGAAAAAAAAAAAAAAGGAGTCTTTGGCGTTCTAAATCTAGGACTCTAAATTCTAATTGTTTTTAAACTCTTCAAGGTTTCCTATTCCTCAGCTTATACTTAAGAGTTACTTGATCCTTCTTACCAGGCATTTCTTCTAAGTTTTCCTCTGCGAGTCTCAAAACCCAGCCAGTGCAATTATTTTTACTATTTCTAAGCGTTAATGCTGTTAAAAATACGGGGGGGGGGGAGACAGAAAAAGAAAAACACCCTGCAGATGTGTTAAGTCCCCGAGCACCTCTTTTCCCATTGATTTTCTTCTCAATTGGAAAAAGAGTTTCTATTTGTTTCTCTCCTGCAAAGTCACCTAGCAACTTTTCTGGGTCTGGGGCCACTGGGGGGCTTCAGACTGTGTTAACTCTTTGGGCTCAGATTACCTGTGGTTCAGAGAAATAATCAGGTGTTTACGATTCATTCGATCTGTTCTTTTAAAATCCATTGTAGCATTAAGCTTCCCATCGAACTTCGTTTTCCTTTATCCTGCAAAAAGATAGGATTTCTGTTCATCTACGTGGAGTGACACTTTGACTGATGTGTCACTATTCAACTCCTGCTGTACCAGCCAATGCCCCAGCATGCCAACATACAGGCTGATTTACAGTCCTGTATCATCCCTTAGTGCAGAACCTCTCTCCTCCTTATTTTCCACCTAAAGCATCCGACTGTTCAAGCCACAGCTCAAACATGATGTCCTCTGCCCTGGCCAACATCCCCAACATAAGCATCCTGTCCTTTGCACGGTCTCTGTTCCTGGGAGCTACATCTCTTTTCATCTTTGTAATATTTCACCGCGCAATTATCTATCTCCTCATCCAAGACTGAATGCTCCTTAAGGTATAGGCTCTAGGTCTGTTTATCTTAGTGTGCCCAGCCCCTAGCGTAATGTCTGTTTCCTATTAGGCATTCAAAAAATAGTAGCTGAACTGAATTCAGTTGGCGACCAGTGGAGACGTGCTCTGCTAGAAGTCTCCAAAGGGTCTTGCCTCTCGGGGACACAGCACTTCAGAGTTTGAGAAGCACTTTTATAGGCCTGTCTCATCTGGTCTTCAGATTTTAGATGAGATGAGGATTCACGGAGAAGTGGGGATAAAAGCAGTTAAGCAACTTGCCCGAGGCCACCCTGATGATCTTGAAAAGGCTCCGACTCATACTTGTGTCTTTGGACTCCCAGTCCAAGATTTTTTTCTGCTACATTCCACCAGACTCTCAACCAAGTGTATTATTCTATACCAAGAGCTCTTGATTCTAGCTATACATTAGGATCATCTGTGATGCTTTCAAAAGGGCCGATGACCAGACCTCACTCCAGACCAATTAAACTAGAATTTGTTGGGGAGGGGCTTTGTTATTAGTATCTTTTTTTTTTTTTATTTCTACGTAAAGCCATGAGTTTTTTAATTATTTTTCACAGGATTAATTGCTTTGGCCAAATGCCTGGGCATGATATGGGCATGGACCCAGCAGGTTCCTCTGTTAGCTTTTGTGATTCCCTTCTTCTGTGGAAGCTAATTCACCATCTGCTGTTGGGCATTACATACCACTTCTTGGGATATCCTTTTCATCATCCGTCAAATAAGGGCATTGTCCAAGGGATCTATCTATACAGTGGCTTTCAACTCTTCTACTTAAAAAAGTTTTGGTGCAGTGTAGGTTGAAGTGAGGGGAGGGAATGAAGAGGATAGAAAGTGCTATTTCTTCCGCGATCATTGACACACACACACAGGCATTTTGTGCACTCCGGAGAGCCTCCTCGTGCAGGGGGGTCCATCAAGTCCCAGCTTTATGTATTATGTTTGACATCTCAAGCAAATGTAGCTAAACTTTTTGATTAGCTCAAGAATAGGTCGCAGGTGTGGGGAATTGTACAGCCAGTGCCTGGTGTGTAAGAAGCAAAAAACATTCAGAGAGTGTCACGGGAAACAAAAGCAGCCACTTGTATTCTTCGATCAGCAGCCCCTAAAGCAAGCAAGCATATGCTCAAGCCCATTATGTGCAAGGAGGTATTTGTTTCCTATGTTTGAAACTGTCTTGAGATGCAAACAAAATAGAACAGAAAGCTTTGCAGGCCTTCCTCCCACACTGGCTGGTTACCTACCACATGTGGGCCTTTGAGGCTGAATGGGGCTGTCAGCCGTCAACTCTTGACAAAACCAGCATTAGGAGGCTCCGAGTCTCCTCCATGCGGTCTGGAAAAAGCAGGCATGGAGAAAGTTGACCTTTCAGCCTTGCATAATCTGGGTGTCGCTATTGAAGGAAAGTCCAGCTTGGGAGCCAAAGCTCTTTCCTAACCGCTGCTTTTCGGGAAGCAGCATGATGGGAGTAATTATCACTAACATTTGCTGAGGGCTGGACGGTTAACAAAGCACTTTCTAATCCTCCTTTACTCTGATAGCAGCCCTAAGGGAAGTCATTATCACCACTTACGAGATGAGGAAACTGAGGCATTACCTGGCTTCCCCAAGATGGGGCAGAGAAATCAAGTCAAAGGCTGGACTTGAATCTAGCTCTTCTGACCCAAGACCAGTGCCCTCCCCTCCCCAGGCGGAACTGGAACCAGAACTCCCCGCCCTGGTAGCATCGGTACATTTCCTCGCTTGAATGTGGGGCTGCCTGGGCCCTGAAAGATAGAGTTTCTGGACTCCGCTTTCCTGAGAGTGCACTGGAGAGCTTGGATTTAGGCCTTCCCTTCTGTCTGCCTTGGAGGCCCTCCCTCCTAGATTGGTTTTTAGAAAATATTGACACTGGCAACTGGATTAAAACATTTTGTTTCCTTTGTTGAAATCTTACATGTTACTATTGTAGGGACCTTGGAAAAAATTTAAATAACTTCATTATTTTCTTTTTCTTGAAAAAACAGTACAGCGGGGCGCCTGGGTGGCTCAGTCGGTTAAGCGTCCGACTTCGCTCAGGTCATGATCTCACAGTTCGTGGGTTCGAGCCCTGCATGGGGCTTGTGCTGACAGCTCGGAGCCTGGAGCCTGCTTCAGATTCTGTGTCTCCCTCTCTGCCCGTCCCCCACTCACACTCTGTCTCTCTCTGTCTCTCAAACATAAATAAACATTAAAAAATTTTTTTTTTAAAGAAAGAAAAAACAGTACAAAGTCCTTCCTGACAAGTGTGAACATTTCATATACACAAAGATGACATTTAAAATATTTATATTCCCATTTTAGAGATAACCACTGTTAATATCCTGTTAATATCCTTCTAGGCCTTTTGCATTTACCTATTTACCTTTTATGTAAATACAATATTGAGATGGCTAGATAATCTATATTTACAGTTATCTTGTGTTACATCTTCAAAAATTCATATATGTGTATATATGCATCTGTGTGCTGTGGAGGGAGAGTTGGTAGAAACAACTTTGTGATTAGCAATGATGGAACCATTACAATAGTACCTGTTTATGCCTGGAGGATAGGTTCCTAGACCCTCCCTGGATACCTGAAACCACAGATAGCAGGGAACCCTGCTAGGAAATACAATGTATTTCCTCTATATACATACCTAGGATCAAGTTTAATTTATAAGTTGGGCACAGTAAGAGGGGCCCTGGATGGTTCAGTCAGTTAAGCGATCGACTCTTGATTTCAGCTCAGGTCCTGACCTCACAGTTCGTGAGTTCCATCACCTAGTCCAGCTCTGTGCTGACAATGGGGAGTCTGCTTGGAATTCTCTCTCTCTGCTCCTCTCCTCCTCTCTCTCTCTCTCTCCTTCTCAAAATAAATGAACTTTAAAAATTAGACACAAGAAGAGATTAACAATAGTAACTAATAATAAAATAGAACACTTATAATATACTGCAATAAAATCACCTACATGTGGTCTCTCTTTCTCAAAGTATCTTTAAAATTTTTTTTAATGTTTATTAATTTTTGAGAGAGAGAGAGAGAGAGGGTGAACAGGGGAGGAGCAGAGAGAGAGGGAGACAGAATCTGGAGCAGGCTCCAGGCTCCGAGCTGCCAGCACAGAGCCCGACACGGGGCTCAAACTCACAAGCTGCGAGATCATGACCTGAGCTGAAGCTGGACGCCCAACCGACTGAGTCACCCAGGCGCCCCGATATAAGTCTTTCTCAAAATATCTTAACTGTACTGTACTCATCCTTCTTAGGATATGGAGATGATAAAATGCCTATGTGATGAGATGAAATGAGGAAAATGATGTAGGCACTGTGATGTAGCATTAGGTTATTGCTGACCTTTGGACAATATGTCAGAAGGAGGATCATCTTGCTTCTGAACTGGGTCTGACCAGGGGTAACTGAAACCACAAAAAATGAGGTCGTAGATAAAGCAGGATTACTGTAATCCAAAGATGCTGGTATAATTTCCCAGTATTGACTTAGGCTGTAGAAGACTCGGGCACACTTTCATCCATCCATCCATTCATTCATTCATTTTATTCGCCCATCACCTATTTTATACCAGGCTGTATACTAGGTCCTTTATATATATCATCTCTAATGCTCATGGGAGTCCTATAATTAGAGATCATACTCCCCACATAACAGATGAGGAAACTGGGGCTCAGAGAGACTTATCTGGTATTTCACAGCCAGTGAGTAGAAGAGTTGGGATTTGAACCCAAATATCCGTCGCTCCAGGGGCTGCATCTGAAGCAGCCCAGGGTGATGCAAGCAGAAAGGAAGCATGTACGGGGAGCTGTGGGATCTGGAGGCGTGATGAGCGCACCATAGCCTGGGAAGCTGTGAGCTGGGTGGTGGAAGATAAATAAGACAAGCAGACGAAGAATGGGGATGGTACGCGCAAGGGGGCCGAGGCATGGACAGGCGTGGCATGCTTTCAGAATGACATGCCAGGGCACAGCTGGCCCCGAGCTGAGGCTGGACCCGCAGATCAGCCCTAGATCAGAACGGGCTCGTCCACGATCCCAGGGACAGAGGCCTGATCCCACAGCCACAGTGAAGCCGCATGGTCGTGTGTGTTTTGGAAAATCAACTTCAGCAGCAAAGGGCTGAATGGTATCAAGTGGGGGACAGGGAGATTACTTAGGGTGCAATAACAATAGGCCAGATAAGAACGTGTAACGTAATTGACGGAAGAGAAGCGGATGACCTGACATATGAAGCAGAATAAAGAGGACTTAGGCAAGACGTTCATGAGCCGGGTTTGGGGTGTTTGAGCTCAAGGTCCTCGGGTCTTGCAGAGGAACAATCTATTAGAGGCCTGCTGTGGTGCATATTGACCATTTGGGTTTTGACTAGCCGTGGACATTCTGCCTCGCCATTGCCTCCGCCACTGGGGGTGTGTTCTGTGAGTTTTACTGGGTTTTCCTTGCCCCTGAAGCAATTTTTTTTAACAGTCCGTTATCTCTGATTCCTACAGCTGGAAATAAGTTGCAGGGTTTTGATCCTTTCATCGGAACACTTACCCAAGGGGGGAAAATGTTTTGCTTACTCTTTCTTAATTCCAAACTGCGTACCTTGACCGATTTTGTCGAATCTATTCGAGGTCCTGCAAGATCCCATCCTGGAGCATAAGTCTCCTCCCAACATTACCACGTCACTGTTACTCACTTTTGACAAAACTGAATCCAGAGTCCAAGATCCTTAAATGAAGCTGAGTTGAAGGAAGGACATCCACTTTTACCTAATCATGAAACTTAAGTTTTCAACAGTAACGCGATACGTGTCAGAGTCACGACTAGGGGACTTTCTAGGAGAGCTGGATACTGTTAACAAACCTTCAGAAGAGCACAGCTAGAAGAAACCTTAGGAATCATGGAGTTACCATCTCCCAGTTGAATAGACTGGGTAGGCAAGCCCAGAGCAGGGAAGAGTACCCACAACACGTCAGCGGCAGAGATCTGCCAACAATGTCGTCTCCTGGCTGCGGACTTAGTTAAGTGGTGAGGACCTGTGTCCATGAACGTAAGTAGATCCATTCATGTCTTTCAGGTGGCTCCTTCTCTGTCACGCTCTGTGCCTCTCCTTGTTGAAAGCTTCGGCCCACACCGTGGAGCTTAACAATATGTTTGGTCAGATCCAGTCACCTGGCTATCCAGACTCCTATCCGAGTGATTCAGAGGTGACTTGGAATATCACTGTCCCAGAGGGATTTCGGATCAAGCTTTACTTCATGCACTTCAACTTGGAGTCCTCCTACCTTTGTGAATATGACTATGTGAAGGTGAGACCCCCTGATATTCCCTCACTGCGCCAGGTTCTCTACTGGGAGTCAGAGAAGAATTAAACACTGTGTTTTCCCTCCCAGGGTAGCAGTCCAGTGAGGAAGGCACACAAAGTTACAACATGATGAATGAAGGTTGGGGTGATATGCTAGGTGCAGGCTGAGTGGGAGATCTAGAAAGGACCACAAGGGAAACTGAGGCAGGCAAGGTGTAACTCAGCCAAACGTAACCTCCCCTGTTTTCTTTCTGTTCTCAAAGTCCTTAATGTTTCCACTAACCTCTGCTCCAAGGTCACCTTTACAAGCAGCGAGAAAAAGGCAGAGACCCCAGAGTAAGCATAACCAGACTGACACACAGCCATAATCATGTCCAAAGCTGAGGCATTTGAAAGCCTTGCCTACTTCCCTAAGTAATGATCAGGTACTTGGGAAGGCTGGGTATACAGTAGCAGACAGTGGGCGGTGAGGTCAGGTTGGATTGGGGTGAGATTCTGAAGGGTCTTGAATGTGACGCTGAGAAGTTTAGGTTTTCTCTGCGAAGGGTGTGGGCAACGTTGGGGGGTCAGAATCAGAAGTGCATGTAAAGATCATGTGGAAGAGGAACAGGAAATGATTACAGCATCCAAGCAATATTGCCTCAACTTTAGAGGGACCCCACAAACATTTCCATGGATGGGAAGCTGTTCTCTGAAAGTAGGGCTGAGAAAGGTTGGAGTACGTCTGGGAGATCAAGTTTATTAAGGTTGTATCTGGCTCAAAAAGATGTGGAGACCTACTAATCTACTTTCTAAGCTCTCTCTGGCTTTCTGGAAAAGTTCTCACCAAATCATTCCAGAGTAGATTTTATATATTTTCAGTCTTATTGTAGTCTCTGTTTTCTACAGCCAGGAATTCAACAAGAGTTAACCTTGTATTAACCAGAATTTTTGACAACAGCAAAGCAGTGAGTTTACAATGTACATTGATACTTGAAATCTCATTCAATCTTTAAAAAAATTCTATAAGACAGGCACTTCACAGGCAAAGAAACAAACCCAAGAAGGTGAAGCGGTGGGTCAATTTACAAACCCATGTCTTGTGACTTTCATTTCCATGTTCTTTTGGCTACACCAAACGAACGGCTCTCAGGTCACACTCCACTGGGCCCCAGGATACTGCAGGGGCTTATAAGACCACTGTGGGGGTAGAGGAGGCTGATAAGTGGAACTATGAATCTCCACCCTGTTTAAATTTATTTTAAATGTTGTGTATTGCTTATTTTATACATTGGGTCTCCACCAACTATCTCATTTACGGCAAGGTTTCTAAGATTAAAAACTTTCCCAAATTGGTGGTCTACGACAGAGTGTCTTAGCTTCAGCGCTGTGGATATTTTGAGCCAGATCATTCTTTGCTGAGGAAAACCGTTTTGCGAATTATAGGATTGTTAGCAGCATCCCTGGTTTCTACTCACTAGATGCCAATAGCACTCCCCCTCCAGTTGTGACAACCAAAAACACCTCTGGAAGTTGCCTATATCTCCAGAGGGACAGCATCTCCTAGTTTGAGAACCACTGCTTATTGTGATGCCGCCCCTCTGTGAATGTCCTATGCTAGGGACTATGAGAATTTAAAGATACAAAAGATCTGGTCCCTCACAGAGAGACGTGAGCCTAGAAGAGTGGCCATTGCATAAGATGGAAAAGAATAGTGACAATAAAAGATTGACAGATCAAGAATGAGAAGAGGTAGATCTGGATGCTCTAGGAGATGATGTGGGTTGGCAATCTAGACTGACATATAGTTTCCCTAAATTAATTAAAAATGGAGCCAACTGGTCAGAGTCACAGGGATCCAGCAAGCAGTATTGAGCAAGACTTGAAGCGTTCATCATCCTAAATTGAAATTTCTGACAAATACCTTAGTTATGTCTTCCAGGATGTAATCTAGCCTCTGCCATAGCCAGACTCCAGGAGAAGATGCGTTATGGGTAGGGGACATTAGGTTGGCAGACTCTTCCAGGCCATTCCCCCAACTAATGCTGGTCATAAAACCATGGCATCCTCAAATATTTGGATTAGAAAGTGGTCTTAACCAGAAGGAAAATGACGAAACATTGGCTTAATACAACAGTAGGTTCCATAGGTTTAAACAAGGTTAGATGTGAACTTCCTAACTGCTTTCTTCTTATTTTCAAACATGTCAACCATCTAGAATTTTTTTGCAGTGGAAAAAAAAAAAAACTTGCTTTTGCTAGTAGCTGAGGCCTTAAGACTGTGGAAATTACAGAATTTTTTTCGTTAGCTGTAACAATGACTTACTTTCATTATCCACCCCCCTTCCTCCACCCGGAGAATTGACTCTCAATTCATATACACTGAGCAATCATTTCTCACCAGTTTTCCTCTTGTTCAGACAGATGCCAAGCTTGACCTTGTTAGGACTCCTTTATAGAGATAATAAACACACAGCAGAGGATTTAACTCATTCCTTTGTCCCAAATAAATGGAGTCTCCTGGCAAGGCAGATTAAGGAGCTGACATCAGCTGCATTTTGTAATGGGAAAAAAACGACAAGGCACTTTTCCAGTCCAACAATAGAACCCAAAGACCTCTTCTGACACTGAATTAAGGACCCTGGAGTATTCTACCCAAAGCTTGACCTTTCTAGCTGAAGAATACTTGGGAAACTAATTGATAGTTTCTATCAGGGACTGTGAGACACCTTCAAGAAAGTCCAGGCAGACGGAGGTAGGTCCTCTGGAAGGGCAGCATGGTCCTAGATGCTTGCCCGGGATCCAGGAAACGCCTGGTCTAGTCCCCAGTCTGCCACTGACTCCTGAATGAAGGAAACGTTATAGCACTCTCTCCACTCCAGAATAAGACTGTGACCCCTGGGCATAGCAAGGAAGCAGTCTGCTACCCGAAGTGCCCCACAGTCCTTGCGTCTCTGGTTCAGACACCTTTTCCCAATTCGAAAAGGGATTCATGTAGTGGGCAGGGAGGGCAAGATGTATCTCTCTTCTTGTGCTGACTGCCTTCCAGAATGTTATCCCGGGCATCAGCATTAGCCTCCCTACGGAGGTTCCAACGGCCACGGGACCTGAGCAGGCCTCCCCTCGCAGGACGTTGCACCCTCGTTGGCTGGTAACTCATGCTAACATAGCAACACGCTCTGTGCCCCTGCCCACAGGCACCTGGCGGAGTTCCTGTCTGGAGTCATGAACTCCCAGAACGTCAAGTTGCCTCGGCCCTCAGGAGACTCAGTTAATCCCCCACTGTTGTTGTTATTATTGATTTTCAAACATTTCTGCCCCATGAAAGTTTTCATCTAACAAATTTCTGGGAGGCGAGATAGAGAAAACAGAAGAGTGGCCGGCGGGTGGAAGGTGGCTCTGAAGCTCACTCATCCTCCTGGGGCACCCTGAAGGTCAGCATTTATGACTTGAATACTGCTTTAGTCCCCACCGGACAGAAGAGGAGCCTGGGAGCTCCAAATTCTGGCACAAGGCTAGTACTCTGGCCCCTGAACTTCCAAACCCAGAAGCCTTCCACATACAGTTGAAATCCATTCACTTCTAACTGCCCCCCTCCCTCTGCCCTCCAGAAAAGGTGCCTTTCCTGGCTATGAATGAGAGGGAAGCTCCTTCCCTTCCATCTGAATAAAGCAGGAACATGCCATGTCACTCCTGGGTAAGTCAACATTCCTCTCCAAAGTTCTATTTTCTCATCTGTTCCACGATGGGGTGACATGAGATGATCCCTAAAGTCTCTTAAATTCCTACACTCTAACCCTAATGCTCCTCACCAGAACTTTCCAGATGACCCCACCAAACCCTCACTGTCCTAGTTAGGATAATGCCAGAAAATGGTAATCATATGTTACAACATCCACTTCTCCAAGTTCTGTGGCCATAAGCATTCCAATGAGAGCCTACCGTCCGCGGGGGATGTCATTTAGAGAAAACTTGTAAACACCCCATGCCACCACTGTCCTTTCCCAAGCAACTTTAAATATCCCTGATGTCCCTTTGGTGGGACATTATCCCCTATTTTGAGGCTTTTACACTCTGTGACTGAATTCCCCTGGCAGGCCTAGAAGTAGATTTAAAGCACCCTCGAGCTCACAGGGACCCTTGCTGGCCCAGCCTACACTCACAGACGCAGACTGTCCTTCCCACCCAGGCCCATCAGGGTGACAATAATGGAACTGCTGACTCCATAGTTCAGAGGCTTGAAGAAGAAGAGCGGGACCCCAAGGCTGTGGTCCGGATGCTCTCATTTTATGAAAATTCCTCTCTGGCCTGATTTCCCGCAGTCCTTGGTCTTCGAGGCGTGTGCACATCTGCACGACAGCATCTGCTTCCTTGGAATGTGGCTGCAATGTGTGGATTCCTGCAGTGCACAGATGAGGCAGATGAGTCACAGCTGGTTAGCACTGCAGGCACGGGACACAGCACGGACGCTGGCTGTGGTAGAGTCAGAAGGGTTGGACTCTTGGGGTCATTCTCCACTCACTAGCCTTGGGCAAGTGACTATTTCTAGAGGGGATTCAACTTCCTCTTCTCTCATACAAGGGAAGTTGAAACAGACGGTCTCCAAAGCCACCCCGGCCCGGATATTCTATGCATCTAAGACCTCAGAAATCATGGTTCAACTCCACGACCAGACCAGCATGACCGAAGCCTAGGGAAGGGGCCATTCGTTGGCCAGGGCCACACTGAGAATTTGTATCTCAAGACTCTCAGTCTTTTCTTCTTTAAAAAAAAAAAAAAAAAAAAAAAAATTGGGGCCTGGGTGGCTCAGTCGGTTAAGCGTCCGACTTCGGCTCAGGTCATGATCTCACGGTCCGTGAGTTCGAGCCCCGCGTCGGGCTCTGTGCTGACAGCTCAGAGCCTGGAGCCTGTTTCAGATTCTGTGTCTCCCTCTCTCTCTGCCCCTCCCCTGTTCATGCTCTGTCTCTCTCTGTCTCAAAAAATAAATAAACGTTAAAAAAAAAAAAATTAACAGTGAAGTCCCACCGGGTGGGTGCTTAGGTTTTTAACATAATGTAAATGTAAGTAAGTGCCATGAAGGCCAACATTGTCTCTAGTCAATCCTATTTGGTCTCTTCAGTACAATAGAGCACAGAAGAACCTTTTGTCCCAGGAATACAGCAAATTAGGTCCTTTGGTTGGGCATCAGATGAAGTGGTGACTTGTGCCTAGAGAAGGTCCCCGGAGCCACGGTCACTGAAAAAGGTCCTGAGAAACCAGAACCCCCAAGGGAACACCAAAGTCACACACCCTATCTTCAAGTTCACTTCGCAACATCTGTTCACTGGAAAAAGAGACAATAACAACCTACATTTGGTTTCTATTCTCTCTCTTTTTCTCACTGAGTACATATAGCTCAGTTGGCATCTGCCAGATGCTCCTGTGACGTCTCACCAGTGTTCTCCTGTTAACCCTCTGTCCTCGACGCGCTCGGCGTTTCCTCCGTTCTTCCCACTGTTGGCATCTCCATTCCAATTCTTATTCCTCTCACCACGTCTACTGCAATTGCTTCCTAAACGTCTAGCAGCTGTCAGTCTTTCCCCATCCAGTCCACCCTCTGCCTGTGTCCAGAGGTATCTTTTTTTTAAAACAATTTGTTTAGTGTTTATTTGTTTTTGAGAGAGACAGAGACAGAGTGCGAGTGGGGGAGGGGCAGAGAGAGAGGAAGACACAGAATCGGAAGCAGGCTCCGGGCTCCGAGCTGTCCTCACAGAACCTGACACAGGGCTCGAACTCACGAACCAGGAGATCATGACCCGAGCCGAAGGTGGACGCTCAACTGACTGAGCCACCCAGACGCCCTCAGAGAGATCTTCTTAAAACACCTCTTTGACTGTGACACTCTCTAGTCTTTCAGTGACTCCCTATGGCCTATGGAATACAGTCCAAGAATCCCATTGAAAACCTACTGTAAGCAGGACACTGCACCAAAGACAGGGCGCACGAAGATGAGTGAGACAGTAGCTGCTCCAGTTTCATAGCGTGTCACGAGACAAATATCTAATTAATACATCAAAGCTGTGCAAGTAACACAAAGGGGGTGAGGCAGTATACAAGTCGGGGAGCAGTCATTTCCGGGTGTTCAGGAAAGGCTGGGGAATAGGAATAATACTAAATAACAATAAATAGGAATTCACAGCGCAACTCCCTAAGCTTCTCGATCTCCCTAAGCACTGGTTTTATCGCTGGTACAACAACAACCAAAAGAAGTTTATCATGACATGGTACCTTCCTGGAAGGTGGTGGGAGGGTTTAAACGAAATGTTGGCTGGAAGTAGAATTCATAGCGCAAGGGGCAAGC
This sequence comes from Leopardus geoffroyi, assembly GCF_018350155.1. Classification (NCBI taxonomy): domain Eukaryota; kingdom Metazoa; phylum Chordata; class Mammalia; order Carnivora; family Felidae; genus Leopardus; species Leopardus geoffroyi. Next base: position 80,614,830 of record NC_059333.1, read on the forward strand.
ATGCTCAGTGGTTCCGAGATCAGGCTTTAGAGCCAGTCAGACGGCGGGGGCGGGGGCGGGAGAGGGGGGAGGGGGAGGGAGTCCTGCCTCCACCCACCTCTTACTGCAAAATGGGGGATAATATAATGCCTACCTCATGAGCTTATCGCAAATGCCAAACGAGGCAGAATTTTTAATGACATCTGTCCAACACGTATGGAATTCACTCAGTAATGTTGTCATAGTGGTAACGATGGCAACTGTGTGCATAATAAAGTGCCTGCTGGTATCGCCAGGTGCTGCATGAGCATCGTGTTTCTCATCCACTCTGACCGTACCAGTAACTGGCTACCTATGACCTTGCTCGTGCCCCTCGGTTTCTTCAGGCAACTTATGGGGAAATATTTCGAAAGGACTGGTCAGATGCGAGAGGTCATTTCTCCTGTGTGTTTACCTTTCAGTCACACACATTTGTGTGTTACCTTTCAGTTACCTTTCAGTAACACACATTTGTTCCCCGTGTATTGCCGCATTTGATTCTTGGGGGAAGAGCCGGGATCATTACACCTACTTTACAGAAAAAGAAATCATGCAAAGAACCCAGGTGGACTTGTCCAGTCTTTACAGAAAGCCAGTTTCTCAGGCCCTGGTCTGCTTACCCCCAAGTCATAATTTTGTCTCTCCATTTAGTGGTTCTGTTAGAACAGGCTTTGTCCTAGAAGAGACCTTTTGGTATGCTTCCTGGCTATGTATTACTCCTAAGGCAACCCTGCCCGTCAGGGTAAATTAGTAAAATTTGGTAAAACAGAAGGACTTTGAGGGGTCTCATATTGTCTTGAATCTGTTAAAGAACTTTCTCGTTTATCCTCACTTGGAGACGACATCTATTTTACAAAGCTGTCAGGAAATGGAGACTGAGCTGCGAGGGATGAGGGCTTGATTTATCTGTGTGTGGTACACAAGCCCTAACAGTGAACTCCAGGTCGTTTCACTAGACCATCAGCGCTGGCACCTTAAGGCCCATGTCTAGGTTTGTTTCCAGCAGCGAGCACGGTCTCAGGCAGAGCAGGAAAAGGCCTATGTGTCCCATTAGTGAGCATAAGGAAAGGGCCCTGGCCTAGAAGGCAGCCACTGACTCCTGCTGAGATGCTGGACGAGTGAGCTCCCTGCACTGGGCCTCAGTTTCCCCATCTGCCCAGTAGGGAAGAGGACTTGTGGGCATCTCCAAGCCCTCCCAGTTCTGACGGCCTACAGCTCTCAGTCCAGTGCTCCCTTCTCCAGGCCTCATAGGGTCAGTCTGCATCCTGCTGTGGAATGGCGAGATAAGTCCCTCCCATGGCCCTGCTCCAAGCCCGAATCCCCTGACCCCCGGGCTCCTAATTTCTGTGCAGTGCTCTGTGTTTACTCAGAACATGCCCTCGACCTTCAGGCTGTGGCTGACCCCAGCTACCGCAGCAGCTCTGCTAATTCTCTGGGAGTGGACAGGCGGCCTTGGCCTCTGAAGGAAACGAGAGGAGGGGAGATGTTTCTCATGAATCTCGGTTGTAGTCCCTGGGGGTATTCTTCCACTCCTGAGATAGTGGGTTCTAATGCTAGGGACACAGAACCCAGGAAGTGGAAATGAGCTTCAGAAAAGTGTGACAAACGCTCATTTTATGCAGGAAGGGCAAACAGCGTAGGCTCTGGGGGATGGAAAACAGAAGGAAGGTCCCGATGCCGGGGCAGGGCACACAGGCACACTCAGATGGGTGTGAAGCAGGGGTGCTCTGGGGTGCCGGGGCACCTGGTGCACGAATCTGCATGCCTGTGTGTGCGCAGACCGATCTCTGCTCCACCTCGGTGAACAGCAGAGCTTGAATCTACTTTGGTGTGCTCAAAGAGGGAAAACTAGTTACTAGAGCTTGGGGTACAGCAATAATTAAAACATATAGGAATCCCTGCCCGCAGGGTGCTTATATTGCCCTGGGGGAGACAGATAAGACACACCAAACATAATCCATAGATAAATTATACAGGGCGTAGTAAGGCGATAGGCAGAGACACGCAATGCAGCGGGATAAAGAGGGGTCACGGTGAGGCAGGGCAAGGGTTGTGATTTAAACGCGTTGGTCAGGGGGCGCCTGGGCAGCTCAGTTGGTTAAGTGTCACTGTGGATTTCAGCTCAGGTCATGATCTCATGGTTCGTGAGTTCGAGCCCCGCATTGGGTTCACCGCGTAGAGCCTGCTTGGGATCTCTGTCCCCCTCTCTCCCTGCCCCTCCCCCACTCGCTCACACACACTCTCTCCCTCAAAAATAAATACACGCTTTTTAAAAATACAAAATTAGGGGCGCCTGGGTGGCGCAGTCGGTTAAGCGTCCGACTTCAGCCAGGTCACGATCTTGCGGTCTGTGAGTTCGAGCCCCGCGTCGGGCTCTGGGCTGATGGCTCAGAGCCTGGAGCCTGTTTCCGATTCTGTGTCTCCCTCTCTCTCTGCCCCTCCCCCGTTCATGCTCTGTCTCTCTCTGTCCCAAAAATAAATAAACGTTGAAAAAAAAAATTTAAAAATACAAAATTAAAATAAATAAACACGTCGGTCAGGGTAGTCCTCATCGACAGGGTGACCCTTGAGCAAAGACTTGGAGAAGTTGAGGAAGTTAGCCATGTGGCTTGCTGGGGAAAAGCCTTCCACCCAGAGGGAACAGCCAGGGCGCAGACCCTGAAGGGGGCAGGTGGCCCGTGTGTCTGAAGAATAGCAAGGAAAGCAGTGTGACTGGAGCAGGAGGTACAGGGATGAGAAATGGAGACAGACAGGTGCAGGAAGGGAGCCGGGAAGGACGGCCAGATCACCAGGCGGCTGGGAAATAGGGTCCCTGCTCAGCGCCCACAGCAATGACAGACTTTACAAGCTGTTTTCATGCCAGTGTTTCATGACCTCTCAACTCCTAGAGGACACTATTAACATCCTGCCCCCACCTTGGATGCTTGTGAACACTGAGGCCTGATGACAGAGGTGTGCTTGTCAATGATTAACAAGTGGCTCTGGACTTGGGGGTAGGTGGGGAGGGCGGGTAGAAGAGATGCTCAGAATTCACACACCGTTCACCATTCAGGTGCCCTAGACACTCATTACCTCCAGGGCATAGGTAACCAGTTAAATACTGACAATGGGAGGTGATGAGCTTCTGTATAAGTTGTCTCCAATATAATTTAATTAATTGCAACTTTCCGAAACGGAATTGTTAACGATGGCTGTGTTTTAACAACCGGCTGCAAAATCTCCGAAAAGTTGACTCTTTGCACTTATAAACTGGTGGCAGCCAGCTCTGCCACCCTACTGTCTGGGGAGGTTAGGGTGACACATGCCATGAGAGGCAGGGCGGGCACCCAGGTCCTTTGGTCCTTGTTCCTGTGCTCTGCAGGAGTTTTCCCGTGAAGATCTGAGGATGTTCATGAGGGCCGCGGCTGGACAGGGTCCTTGGCAGGAGCAGAAGAATATGCCAGCTCACACATTCCTGGGAACTCTGCCTGGGGACCCTGGCCTGTGGCAGGCCCCTTCGCTGCGCTCAGCCCTTAATCACGGCTTACACCCCCAGCCTGACTGTGACATACCTTGAGCCAGGCTGCCTCTGCTGCAGAACACAACCCTGCTGTGTTTTCTTGCCCTTGGACTGTTTTCGGGCTCCAAACAGTTTGAGGCCCAGCCCCCCCCCCCCACCCTCCACCCCTTGTCTCTGAGGGGATTTGCATGTGAATGAGCCTGGCTCTGAAGTTCCAGAAGGCACGGGGTGGGGAGTCTTTCACAAGCTGGAGAGAGTGAATCCTTCCTGGCCCTCCTGCCCAGCCCCGGTTCCCAGACTCTCCCGCCTACCCCCTCTCTACCCCGCTCCTGCTGGGACAGTGGGCATTGCCAGTTTCCCACCTGCGGGACGCCCCGCTTCCCAGGCTCTTAGAGCCCCTCCCTGCCAGCCCTCTTTTTCTCCCCATGCTCCTGCTGCCTGGAGACCATCCCCTTTTCTGTCCAGAGCCCTTCTTGCAAAAGGGCAATCTTTCCGGGAGCAGTGGGAGTCTTGGACTCCGAGGACCCGCCAGCCATGGCTCAGGCCCCCACGCCGTTAATGGTGTCTACCATTTCCATGGACACAATACCTTCTTAGGGGCTTACCCAGCTCTGTTAGGAGCTTTTTACTGTGATGAACACATAAGTAAGAACACCGTACTGGGACTATGGGACACACCCCTGCCGTTACCAGGCCATGTGGCTTTGAAGGGGTTACTCCGTTTCCCTGAGCCTCACTTTCCCCACGTAAGAAAGAGAAGAGATAAACTTGGTAGCCTTTCATATCCTTTCTATCTCTGACCTTCTGTGGTTCTCTGATTCCAGTGACTGGACCAGGGCTGGAAGTCAGGATATCAGGATTTTGTCTCAGGTCTGCTACTCCTAGGCTGTGTTCCCTTGGGGACTCATGTGACCTCTCTGGGCTCAGAATCACAATGTGTGCCTGAAGTGCATTCCTTGCAAGAGAGCCAGCAGAAGCAAATATAATAAAGAAGGTGAAAATACCTGTCAGCTGGAAGTTCCACACAGAGGAGGGAAATGACTGTTACCAGTGCTATTATTATTATTATTATTATTATTACCTTATGGCCAAATGACTTGGCTGAAACCCAAGCATCAACCTCCAGCCCCTCTCGGGCAAGGCCAACTTGAGCCTTAGACCCACCAGCTGTGCTATTTTACTTCCATGGCTTTCAAGAGCTTCCAGAATGCAATACACAAAACACACTCATACGGACACACACACCTCCTTTCTTCTCTAGTCCCAGGCTCTTGTCTGGAATCCAGTACCTGTAATTTGCTCCTTCTCGTGATCTTTAACTGAAATCTGGGCAAGTGTGTAAAGTAGAAGACTGAGCTGTCGAGCCTTGGCCCAGTCCCTGGAGGTGATAGACTTACTGAGAGGGCGGCTTCAGGAGCACAGAGCACTCTCTTGCGAGTCAGAAGTCCTACCCCAGGGCTGCCAGTGAATCTCCAACCTAAATTCCCACATCTAGAGCAATCCTTTGTTTTTTTGTTTTTGTTTTTGTTTTTTAAATATGATTTATCATCAAATTGGCTACCATACAGTGTGTAAAGTGTGCTCTTGGTCTTTGGGGTAGATTTCCGTGGTTCATCGCTTACATACAACACCCAATGCTCATCCCAACAAGTGACCTCTTCAATGCCCATCAGCCATTTTCCCCTCTGCCCACCCCCCATCCACCCTCAGTTTGTTCTCTGTATTTAAGAGTCTTTTGTGGGTTGACTCCCTCGCTCTCTGTTTGAAACTATTTATTCCCCTTCCCTTCCCCCATGGAATAGAACAGTCCTTTGAAACACAGGGAAGTGAGGAGATTCCTGGACTTATATTCCCTTGCGGGATGGAAACTTTGAGAGTTCCCTCACATTCCTCTGTGAAATCAGTGTAATATCCTCTGTCTGTCACCCACCTCCCGGGATTGCCAGGAGACGCCTCGAGTGCAGAGGGCCAAAGGAACTTAAGATAGATGCCACCTGCCACATGAAGTGGCCGGGCTGTGAGGGGTCTCAAGGTGCCCCTCCCTCTCCATCGGCCTGGGCTCTGGGGTCCTCACAGGATGAGAAGTCTGTGCTGATGGCTTCAGTGAGATCGGGAATGAAGGTGTGAAATTGGAAACCAGAGGGGATAATGGGGACAGTTCCAGTCTCTCCCTCTTCTTCAAACAGTGAAATTACCCATGCCCACCCAGCAGGGAGTGCAGAAGGGGGTCATCTTGGATGACCGGATCTCAGCAGTCTTGTTCTTCTCACTGATATCCTGAGAGCTGACTAGATTCCAGGTGCCCTTCTAAGTGTTCTACGCGTATTAACTCATGTCACTTTCACAACAGTCCTGTGATATTAACGCTATTGCTGTCACCATTTCCCAGATGAGAAAACCTGTATACGGAGCATAGCCGTTTCCTAGGGCTGCCATCACAAAGCACCACAAACTAGGTGGCTTATAACAGGAATGTATTGTCTCACAGCTCTGGAGGCTTCAAGTTTGAAATCAAGGTGTTAGCAAAGCCACTCTTCCTCTGAACGCTCTAGGGAAGAATCCTTCCTTGCCCCTTCTGGCTTTTTGGTGGTTGACTGCAATCCCTGGCATTCCCTGTGTGTGGCAGAATGTCTCCAATCTCGGCCTCTGCCTTCACACTTGACTCTGTGTGTGTCTCTGTGAACAAACGTCCCCCTTATAAGGACACCAGTCTTTGAATCATGGGTCTACCCTAAGCCAGTATGAGGTCATCTTACCTTGACTACATCTGCAAAGACCTACTTCCGGATAAGGTCGAATCAAATCCAAGGGTTAAGACTTGAATATATCTTATGGGGGAGGGGGGCCACAATTCACCTACAACACAGGGAGTTTGAATGATTTTCCCAGCATCTAATAACTGGTGAAGACTCATGTGCAACTCATATAAAGATGAGGTCCCACATGATCCAGTGTCAGTAAGGGATTACATTAAAAAAAAAAAAGAAGAAGAAGAAGAAGAAGAAAGGAAAAATTTTGGTAGCGTCTGGGTGACTCAATTGGTTAAGCACCCAACTCTTGATTTCGGCTCGGGTCATGATCTCATGATTCATGGGATTGAGCCCCACATTGGGCTCTGTGCTGACAGCACAGAGCCTGCTTGGGATTCTCTGTCCCCCTCTCTCTGCCCCTCCCCTGCTAGAGCTCACTCTCTCCCTCTCTAAGTAAACAAACACTTTATATATATATATATATATATATATATATATATATATATATGTGTGTGTGTGTGTGTGTGTGTGTAGAGAGAGAGAGAGAGAGAGAGAGAAATTTAAAAAGTGAAAGCAATTCACAACTAAACTCACTTTCTTGAAAAACCAAACCCAAACAGAGATGCTTTTACTATACTCTTATACGCCCCCCACCTTGCTTTCTCTCTCTCAATCTGTCTCTCTCTCCCCCTTCTATTTCTTCCCCCAGTCTCCAAGAACTCCACACCAAAGAACTCTTCTGTCTCCCCTCCTCCATCCACTTACACACCATCCACTGACTCCCCCTTGGACTTCATGATCACAAAAACCATTCATGCACCGCCATATGTGAATTTTAGTTATTCTGAGTTTCTTGATTGTTTTATCAGAGTTCTACTTCTTACCATATTATCTGTGTGGAATTAAAGCAAAGAGCCTCACCTCTTTTTCAGCCCTGTTGGGACCCAAGGGCTAGAAGAAACATTAGGAGGTGACAGAGTGGGGAGGAGTCACCATACCAGAGATTTGGGTGGTTATGAGACACAGAGGGACTGCAAACCAACCCTGAACTTCCAGGCTGGGTTAGTTGTTGCCGCTCTTGTGTGTTCCGTGTTTGTTGACCTAAACTGACCAATTTTATGCCACTGGTAGAATGAGAAGGAAGTCGCTTTGGGCCCAGGTTTCTTTTTAAAATACTTTTAAAATATAGAAACAGAAGAAAGAAAAATTACCTGCAGTTCAACTAGCCATTGTTAACAGTTTGCTCTAATTCTTTCTCTTTTTTTTTTTTTTAATTTTTTTTTCAACGTTTATTTATTTTTGGGACAGAGAGAGACAGAGCATGAACGGGGGAGGGGCAGAGAGAGAGGGAGACACAGAATCGGAAACAGGCTCCAGGCTCTGAGCCATCAGCCCAGAGCCTGACGCGGGGCTCGAACTCCCGGACTGCGAGATCGTGACCTGGCTGAAGTCGGACACTTAACCGACTGCACCACCCAGGCGCCCCAAATTCTTTCTCTTTTTTATTTTCAATGCATTTCTTCGACATAATGCATTGTGGTAATTACGCCATGTATATGTTTAATATGCGTAATATAACCTACTAAGAAAGTTTCCAGATCATTGCAAATTCTTCATTAATGTGATAATTAATGCCTAATACTTATTAAGTTAAGGCTCATTTAGACTGTTTCCCCTAGAATTGGGTATTTACCATTTTTTTTTTTTAGTTTTCTATTATTATACATGACTGCTGTAAACATCTTTGTCACAAAAGGTTTTTCCACATTTAGGATATCTTCCCCTAAGTTTTATTCCCAGATAGGAGGCCAAGCAAGAACTTTGTAGGTGGAGGATAATCCAAACAGCCTCATCTGTCTTAGAAGGCAGTGAGTTTCTCATCTTTGCAGTTGATCTCAAGAAGGCGGCATGATTTTTTGATAGGGGTGTGATAGGGAGATAAGGAGTCAGGCCAAGTAGCTTTCAAGTCCCCAAGAACCTATGAGATGGTGATTCTCCAAGTATCACTTCATAAATGTCACTCTTTCCCTTTGTCCCAAATTGCTTCCTACTCCCCATAGCATATCTATTCCTGTGCAACAAACCGCTGTGAAACTTAGTAGCTAAAACAACATCCATTTTACTTGCTCAGATCCTTTGGTCAGAAGTCTGGGCTAGGCTCACAGGATGGTCTTTGGCTGGATTTGCCTGAGGTCATTCGAGTAGCTCTAGTCATTTAGAAGCTTAACTGAAGCTGGAAGGTCCAAGATGACCTTCCAGATGGTGGTAGCTGTCAGCTGGCTGGTCTAGAGACCTCAATTGGGATAATTCCTCTCTGGCCTGTGTGACCTTTGCTTCTCCAGTAGGCGTGACAGGGCTTCCTCACATGGAGGCACACAGGGAAAGAGCTACAAGGCCCCCTGATGCCCGCAAGAGCCACAGGGCCCCTTGGAAGTGGCACACCAGCTCCACATGTCACATGCCTTTTGTCAAGGCAAGTCACAAGGCTTGCACACTGAAGGACTACTCCTTCCAGAAGCGCCTTGCCACGTACAGCTAGAAACACATACTGACGCTTTCAACACTGTCCAGAGATCTCCTTAGCAGATCCACAAGTGCACTGTGTACATTTTTCTGCCATCTACATTGCCACGGGCAGGTTGTACCAATTGTCTCACCACTACGTGACGCAGGTTGTCTTTGTCAAGCTCCCCCCGTGGCGGTTTGCTCATTGCTCTTCTAACCTCTACTTGCTAGCCAGTCCCAAAACCCAAGCCAAGGGTCCTGTTTGCTACAGCCCCGTACTTCTGAAGCCGGTGCCTGTATCAGCCAGAGTTCAGTGAGGAAAGCAGAGTGAGAAATTGCTCTGTGAGCAATGAGACGTAAGAGCGATTTGGGGCCTCAGAAATCACATGACTAGAGGAGAAGCTGGGAAAGTGAAAGCAGGACTGGGGAGCCAGAGGACCACGGGCACTAATCAGCGCTCCTGAAAACCAGACGTGGGTGGAGATGTTGGCACCTGCAGGGGAATGTGAGAATCCAAGACCTTCTCGGAAGCCAAAGTAGGCCCATGAAGGGGGGCCCACGGGGAGAGGTCTGCGAGAAGCTGTTGACTCTGAACACCTCTGAACCACCCACAGAGGTGGAAGCTGTTCAGAGTGGGTGGTGGGTCTGAGCCACTGTTGGTCAGCAGAGCCAGTAGTTGGAAAGAAGCGCTGACTGCAGAGTGGAGGAGAGTGAGGGCAAGTGGGAACCCACTGGGCGCATCTATGTCTGTTCATTCTCCGTAGCTGATCACAAAACAGCCTTCAGAGAGTAAGGACTGTTGTGTTCTAAACTCACACAAGCCTCTCTTTTGGCCCCCTCTACCCTGGAGCTATACAGAAAGGGAGATTCTGAGGAATATCGTTCCCAGATTAACTAAATTGACCGCAGAATAATCCAGCACATTTCCTGAATATCTGCCTAATTAAAATATCTGCTGGCCTTAGTTTTGCCAAGGTTTGTGCTGTTTCTACTAAGTTGAAAATTCATAGAAAACAGACCCTGGCTTCTCTTCCTTAGATCTCTCTTCCCAGCTCCCTGTCATCAACACCTTTCCTATGGCAGGTGGTGATGGGAAAGGAGGGATGGTGGAGACTCTGAATACCCCCGGGACTTCACTATTCCCTTAGCCTAGAAGCTCCTCCTGCTTTCCCCAACTCTACCTACTATTTCTACCTCCCTAATTCCTATTCATCTTTCAGGCCTCAATTCAAAGAACATTTTGTTCTTCCTAAATGTTTTATGATTCCCCTCAGCTGGATGGAATTTGTTTCCTTCTTTAAACCCCTGGGGCTTCCTATCTTTCATTGCTATAACTATGCCCTGACAGTTCCTGAACACATACCCATTTGAGTTACTTATCTTACTCTCCTACTAAATTTCACATTCCCAGAGGCAGGGGACTTGCTCATTAAGCTCATGCAACAAATAAGTAATTTTTGGCATCCTCCACATTACAGTCCAGACAGAATTTGGTACATAAATATTTTTTGAATTGAGTTGAAAGAAAACAAATTGAGGACATGCATCCATGTGTTGGGGCCCTAAATAACAATAGCCTGAAAGGATATGGTTGCCATAATAAGAAATAGAAAAATGAAGAGTCTGTGATCCCTGGCCAGATGGTTCTCTATTATTATGAATTTTGTGTCTTCATTTGATAAGGTACTTCCCACCATCATGTTCACATGATGACCCTAGAAATGGGACAGTCCGAACAGAAGCCAGGGCTCAATCTTTTGCTTGTGCTCAGAGGTAAATGATTTTTGTAGAATTTTACAATTCTTAGCAGGGGCTGCAAATATTAACCAAGGTCAGTGACCCTTCTGTTTAGGTTATGACTGGAGCTGTCACTGAGCCACATCCTCTCTGGGAGACAGTCCATGCCCCCAAGATAAAGTTTCAAGAGGCCCTCGAGCCAGAAAAGTTGCTTGGCAAAGTGCCTATGTCTTTTGTCATGTACTCTCTGGGCTGGTGGGTTCCTTTCTCCAGGGTCAGAATAGTTCCAAAAGCAAAAGTGCTATCAGGAAATGCTCATGGTTATCTGACTACTCCTGAGCAAGTCACTGGCCCACTCTGGACCTCAGGTTCCTCTAGAAGGAGGGGGATTGAAATAGCTCTTACAGGTCCTTGTCTCCCAGCTCTGATATTCCAGGACTCTATTCTGAGCGGCAGGCTGAATTCCCAGGCTTCCAGAGCCTTCTATCCCCTGTTCCTAAAGATATAGATGGCTGAGATTTTCCCATGGGCCTCAGCCAGAACATGCTTACCTGTTGTCTGGAATAGTGTGGCTCTGCACATGATGACTGTTTATCTGCCATCATGAAAATGTCGTTTATCCTGCAAGTTATGAAGGAGTTTGTTATCACAGACCCTCATTATGTCTCCCCGTGATCCAAGTTATCCCTGGTTGATTTCACTTGAAAGTGTCCATGCCCCAGGCACTATAGGATCCAAGAGACTTTGGGGGATACCAAAGTACAAGCAGGAAGCTGCTGAGTCTGGAAGTGTTAATGCTCAAGTCATATGACTATTCGTTAACTAACTGACTTTGTATGGCATGGTTATAGACCATAAACAAGTTCAAGTTCACCAAGTTCTTCAGCAGAAAACAATTGGTGTCTTGAAAATTCTGCTCACCATCCTCCAGTTGGCCTATTGAATGTGTGGGTGTAATGACTTGTTAGAATACTAGTATATCACAATTAGAAGAGAACATATAGCTCAGCTAGTTCAAACCCCTGTTTTATCAGGTGGATAACTGAGAGTAGAGAGGAGGCAGCCCTGTGACCGTTTGTGGTAGAGTCAGGAATAGAGCTCAGGACCTTCAACTGCCAGGTCAGGATATCTTATATTATCAATATTAGAACTCAGAGTTAGAGGTCACCAAGATAGGGTCCTCCAGTTCACGCCTTTCCTAGGCCTTCACTCTGGTTTCCATTTTACAACATATTTCAGTTAATAAACTGATTTTTAAAAAGACACAAAATAAAACACTACATAAAGGAGACCTAAGAATTGCAAAGGCATTATAGTCCAGGAATGTTCGATGCAGGGCATGCAACATCAAACAACTCAATATCCCCAAGATGACTGACATTCATAATAATGTCCTTGGGTCACCAAGAAAGGGTTAGCATGTTTCACCTATGAAAGCAGGGATTTGTATAAAGCACTTTAAAAAGCATTACACTAAATAATAATAATGATGATGATGCTGATGATGGTTATTATTAATAATTATGGTCAGGTAAAACTTCGGCTATCTGGAAAACTCAGATAACCAAAATAACAAATAAGCCATGGTGGTCAAGGAAGTGACTGTGTACAGATAGGTACATTCTACAGTAACAAGGCTGGTGTGAGTTTGGCTAGTATCTGCAGAGAAGAGGAATAAACAGCAAAGCCATGATCTCATCTTCTGTTTACACTTCAATTCCCAAAGTTAGTGATTAATTGTCCTTGTGTTTTGTTGCCAGGGCAAATTGTTTTTCTTTAAAACTCCCACTTATCTTAAATAAATAAATCATTAGTTTCAAAACAGAAGTGTCAAATGTCAAGATACTTCTGACATACTAGGCTAATGAACAAAACAATGAATGCATTAGAAGCTACTAGAGGTACGCAGAGCCTTTGAGAACTTTCCCTTAATGACTTTAAAAGGCATCAGAATCATTCTTGGTAAGAGATTTTCTCACGCATTTTGGCTAAAATGTCAATCTAGAGGTTGCAAACACAAATACAGCCTCAAAAGAATCGAGTCAGTGTAAATGATAGAGTGATATGTAGGCCAAGTATTCATAGTCAAATAAACATACCAACCAGCTACCGTATTGTACTTCCCAAACCAAACTCACACAAAATCAGCTTTAGGCACCCAATTTAGGCTCTCCGCTGGGGTCTCTGAATTTACACAGGGTCTCTGGCTCCTCCAAGGAAGGGAATTCTTTTAGCAAACGGGTAATTTTTGCATCTGAGTCTTAACACAAACACAAATGTTTCAGGGATGATTCCAGTCATTTCTGAATTATTAAGACTACCTACTAAATATGGTTCTAATTATATAATTACCCTGTTCAAAAGTTTCCAGTGTCTTTTCTTTACTCAGAATTAAGAGTCACATAGTGTTCTTATGGTATTCAAAGTCAGTCATAATCTCGTTTCAACCTTTCCTACGACTTTATGTTCCCATAGACTCCCTGGCTTCTTGTTCTCAGAAAGAGCCTCACACTTTAGTTCTTGGTAACAAACATTTGTTGGGTAATTGCTAGGCGCCAGGTCCTGCTCCATGAACTAAAAACACATCTACAAAGAAAACAAAGTCTCGTTCTCCTGTAGTTTCCGTTCTGATGGGATCTTTCATCTTCTGAGTGCCAGTGCGTTCCCAGTGACTGCGTTCCCGTTAAAGCACTTGTCGCACCGTATAACAGCTCTGTCTGTGTTTTCATCAGTCTGAATGTTGGCTCCCCAGGCACAGCTCCCATGCTTTACTCAGTGGCAGGCACACACTGCATGCTCAGTGAATGCCTCGGAGTTCGTTTCTCGTCTTTGGAAATGTGGTCAGTTTCTGTTGCATATGGAATCCATCTGTGAGGTTATCTAAGTCTGAGTTCTAATAGTGAGTTAGTTTTGACAGATGAGTCATTTTTTTGTCCATAGGATGACAAATGTCAAGCTACTTCTGATGGACCTAAACAAAGGAATGAGGCAGTGACTATGCAGCCACATGGACTTAACCCGCACTGTGTCTTTCCTCAAGTCCCAGAGTCCCAAATCCTCTTTCTCTGGGTTTCCCAGGCTGCCTGGTCTGTTCATGGGCAGCCCCTCCCTCTTTTCGTTTAGAGACCAGCAGGGAAGCTAATTTTGGAAGCTACTCATCTTGTTCCCTTCCTCTTTGATCCCAAAGGTAGAAACCGAAGAGCAGGTGCTGGCAACCTTCTGTGGCAGGGAGACCACAGACACGGAGCAGACCCCTGGCCAGGAAGTAGTGTTCTCCCCCGGCTCCTTCATGTCCATCACTTTCCGGTCAGATTTCTCCAATGAGGAGCGATTCACGGGTTTTGATGCCCACTACATGGCTGTAGGTAAGTTGGAGAAATGGGTGGCTCACCCCAGGTCTCCCCTTCTCTCTAAAGATTAAAAGTACCTCATGCTCGTTTCTTTACAATGAACACCTACATACTCACCATAGAGATTCTGCCATTAATATCTTCCTGCATTTGCTTTATCACATATCTACCCATCTATCCATCCTCAATCTAGCTATTAATCCCCTCTTTTTGATGAATTTCAAAGTAAGTTGCAGACAGACAGTGGTACACTTTTTCCTAAATAATTACCCGTGCATTTCATTTTGCTGAAGTTCAATATCTCTTCACAATTTTCCTTCTTTCAAAGTAAAATGTACATTCAGTGAAATGCATAAGCCTTCAGTACATTTGTTGAGTTTCAAAAATTTTATATTGTATGTAACCCAAGCCCCTAACAAGATGTTGAGCTTTACCATTAACCCAGAAAGTTCCTTTATGCTCTTTCTCAGTCACAGTCTGGTCCCATCTACCTTAGAGGTGACAACTGTTCTGATTTTTTTTTCCACTATAGATGAGTTTTGCCTCTTCTTAAACTCCATATAAATGAACGTACACAAAATAAATTTTGGAAGTGAGGATTCTTTACTCAGAATAAAGTTTTTGAGTTTCAATCATGTTGCAATGCATCAGTAACTTGCTCCTTTCCTGGCAGAGTAATTTTCCATTGTATGAATATAATACTGTCTGTTTATCAATTCTTTCATTGGTAGACACCTGCACTCTATCCTTTTTTTGACTCTCACTAATAAAGTTTCTATGCACTCTTGTACAACTCTTTTTGTAAACATATGTTTTCACTTCTGTTGGGTAAATAGGTAGGAGTAGCATTGTTGGGTCATAGGGCAGGTGTATATTTAATTTTATAAGAAATTACCAGGCCTTTCCCAAAGTGTTTTTGTACTATTTTATATTCCTTCACCAATGTACAAGAGTTTGATGTCAATTTTTTAATTTCTAAAATTTAAAATTCTGATGGGGTATGTAGCAGTACCTCATTATGGTTTTGATTTACATTTCCCTGGTGACTAGTGATGTTCAGCATCCTTTCATGTGCCTGTTGGCCATTCTTTTAGCTTTTAGGGGGAAATGTATGATCAAAATTTTTTTGATGTGTATCTATTTGTTTTGAAAGAGAAAGAGTGTGGGAGTGGTGTAGGGACAGAGAGAGAGGAGAGAGATAATCCGAAGTAGGCTTCCAAGCTGACAGCATGGAGCCCAATGTGGGGCTTGATCTCACGACCATGAGATCGTGACCTGAGCTGAAATCAAGAGTTGGGTGCTTAACCGACTGAGCCACCCAGGTGCCCTTGCATGATCAAATTTTTAAATTGGGTTGAGAACATGTGTTTCTTTAATGTCTACGTTCCCACTGCCCAGGGAAGTGGGATATATATAGAGAGAGAGGGGCTGCATGGACTAGAAAGAAAGAATGGGTTCTGGAGCTACCCTACCTGGGTGTGAATACTGACTCCACCATTTATCATCTCTATGACTTGGAGTAAGTTCTTTAAAGGCCCCAACTGTCTGTTTCATCATCTGTGGAAAGGGGATGGTAAGAGTTCTACCTGCTATTATCACAACTCTTACGGGGTAGTGGCACCCGTGAGAGGCAGCTCGCCTGGCCTCGAACCTGGCTTTCGACGGTCTTGGATAAGTTGCCTCCATTCTCTGAGTTCCAGTTGCCTCATTTGTAAATGGAGACAACGGCTACTTTGGGGCTTTATGCAAGGCTAACACAGGGAGTGGCCCATACTGTGTGCTCTGTACATGGCTGTTGTCTTCATCGTCCCACATGGACTGACTGACCAAAAGGCTCTACCTGCCCTGCAGATGTAGACGAGTGCACTGAGCGGGAGGATGAGGAGCTGTCCTGCGACCACTACTGCCATAACTACATCGGTGGCTACTACTGTTCCTGCCGCTTTGGCTACCTCCTCCACACAGACAACAGGACCTGCCGAGGTGGGGCCCAAGGATGACTCCGTATATCACCACTTTGTGCCATGTTTCTCAATAAGATTAGGGGAGGCTCAGAGGCAGAACAGATACGGAGTAGAAACAAGTAAAAATGAAGCCAGAGAGCTCTGCCTCAGATACCCTATGCCTGAAGATGCTGAGATGCCCGCCAGCCGGGAAGTCTGCGTTCAGGTTCTCAAAGGACCACATTTGTGAAGCCTCTAGGCCATCTTTCTTCCTGGACAGCAGGAACTTCTGCTCTCCTACTGTAGGTAACTGGCCTGGCCCCAGTTATGGGAAAAGCTGGGTTCCCAGTCCTTTATCTCTCAGCCATGCACCCGGCCTCACCCAGCCGTTCCTTTACCTCTTCACTCCCCTGGCCTCACAAGTTCCTCTGTGATCGAGAGAACCTCAGTCCAGAGAAAAGATGAGGAAGGAGAGAGGCAAAGACAGAGACAGTGAGGAATATGCCCCATTCCTTCCATCTCTGGTTTCCTGTCTTAATCAACACGCTCACCCTGCTGCCACCTCCGGGCAGGGCGAGGATGGAGAAATGGAAGACTTCAGCCACTTTCCATGAGGGCCTCCCTGACTAGTGGGGTTATCAGCACAGAAGCAAGTGGTGAAATGTAGCAAATGCTGTGGGCTCAGCACAAGTGACCTAAGTCTGCACGGCACTGTGAGCAGACATGTCCCAGAGATGGTGGCCCTTGACAGAGTGGGAAGAAGAAGGAAAAGGAGAGTGCTCCAGGCAGAGAGAACAAATGTTCAGAGTCCTGGTAGAACTTGGCATGTTTGAGGCATTGCCATCAGATCAGTATGGCTGCAGGGTAAAGATCTGTGTTTTAGGAGGGTCACTTGGAAGCTGAGTGGGGGATCACTGGAGCAGAGCAAGGCTGGAAATGAGACTTCTTTTCCTTCCTCCTTAAAAAACTTTTATTTTCTTCTGAATAAAACCCCCATGTGATCCATCAGTATAAAGGAGGCACATACAGGAGTTTTCTTCAAGAGGGCTGTATTTTCCTTGGTTTTTATTCAGTAGGTATTTATTGAGTATCTACTACATACTAAGTCCGGTGGGGACTAAGAATGAGCAAGGCTTCTCAGTCTTTGTTTTCATTTTCTCCTCTGCCTCCAGGAGCCTTTTAAAACATTATCTTCTTAATTTCTCCTACCCATGAAATTTTAATAACACAGATAATACTGTATGTATGTTTATATACTGTATGTCCCGTTTGTGTATTATGCATAAAAAGAGTAGCCCTGCCTAAAAAAAAAAAAAAAAAAAAAAAAGCCTCCATGGGCTAAATGCCACCCCCCAGAGAGTGCTTGGGGTAAGAAATGAAAAGAGGTGGGAATTCAAGAGGCCTCATCCTAACCATACTCTGCAGCTCATAGCTATAGGACTTTAGGTTAGCCATGCCCCCTCTCTGAGCCACAATTTTCTCATATTCAAATGAGCAGAATAAACAAGGGCTTAGAAAGGATTGACATCCCAGATCTGGGAGGGGTCAGCCCAAGGACAAAGGTTCAGTGGCAGATAAAGGGCCTTGGCAGGGCTAAGCCATGGCCAGGATCCCAGGACACTGGATCCTTGGTTGCAGCTACAGTGGCGAACAAAGCAGAATCCCTGAGCTCAGGGAACTTACAGTCTACTGGGGGCAAGAAAATCCCCCAACAAATATATTGCATAATGTCAAGCAGTGGTCAGCCGCATGAGGAGAAACAGAACAAGGTCAGGGGCCAGAGAGTACGGATATGTGTGAGTGTCCCGTGTTGGATGAGGGATCAGGAAGGCTTTGAACAGAGACCTAATGGAGTTCTGGGCTGAGGGGAGAGCAGACAAAGGAGGTCTAGAGGTTTCCCCCCACCAGTCTATCTCAAAACTTTTCCTTCTCAGACCCCCTCTGCCCCACACCAATACCAGAGAAGCTGATGAGGTTTATCACACTCACTGCCTTTGAGTCTTGACTCTGAATATTATGAGGTGTGTGACCTTGGATACATCACTTCTCCCTGAATTTCAGTCTACCCATCCATAACATGGGGCTAATGATGCCTTCCCATTGCCTCTCAGGACCAGTGGGAAAGTCATACAGTAACCGATGAGAAAGGGGTTGTTGTGGCCATGGCTGTAGTGTGCCACTTTGCTCTGGTATGTTTCCCACAGTGGAGTGCAGTGATAACCTCTTTACCCAGAGGACCGGCGTGATCACCAGCCCCGACTTCCCCAACCCTTATCCTAAGAGCTCGGAATGTTTCTACACGATAGAGCTAGAGGAGGGTTTCATGGTCAGCCTCCAGTTTGAGGACATTTTCGACATTGAGGATCACCCTGAGGTGCCCTGCCCCTATGACTACATCAAGGTAAGCCTACAATGGACATTTGCCCTGGCCATGCTGGGAAATCTTGGCTGAATTGGGAAAATTGATATTCTTGGTCCTCCAGTTTCTCCCAGGATAGAAGACCAAGACCAAAAATTACTTAAAATAGTGTCTACCAGCTTCAACAGCTCCAGCCTAGGGATCTTCCCTGATCCAACACTAGCTCCTTGGCCACCTGTAAAATCCCTTTTGCCATGTCACGTGACATCACCATGAAGGAACACCAGAGGTGAAGGTCATGAGGACCATCTTAGACTTCTGCCTACCACGTATAGTATCCCAGGAGCTATGCTGTAAACCTTCTCCAGGCACTTAACTTCATGGGGCTTCACTTTTCCCCCATTCACAATAAGGTGACAAGATGGAGATATCACCCAAGATTGTGGAAGTCACCAGATGAAGGGTCAGGAGTCCTGGTCCTCGGAGATGGAACAAAACACAAGTTAGAGGCACAGGAAGGACCCATACCTGGTAGTCAGGAAATCTAGATCAGCTAATAGTGCCTACTTCTTTCTCTCCATCCCCACTGACTCCATTCCAGGAAAATCCCTCTTATCTCCTGGTCTGTGGCAAGGCTTCTAGCTGTGTGTGTTTCTTGCTTCTAGCCTTGCCCTACACAGTCTGTTCTCCATGACATCAAGGCTGATCTTTATAAAATCCAGATCCGATTAGGACTGCTCTTGGAAGTAAACATAAACCCCTCAATACCAAGTGGGGCTTACCTGCCTTTCCAACCTCATGCTATGGCACTCCTTTTGTTCCAGCGACTCTGGCATCCTTCCTGCTCTTAATGCTGGGCTCTTTCCCACCTTTGGCCTTGACCTTTACATATACTGTTTTCTCTGCCTGGAAAGTATTCTTCTCTCTTCCTCAAGTGACAATCTTCTACTCATTCTCCATGTCTCAAATCCAGTGTCACCTCTTTGAAGAAACTTTCCCTGACCATCTATTTAAAGTTTTGTCTACAAGTAAACAAATAAATATTTTATCTATTATATAAATGATGAATTATATAGGTTACATAGATTTTACTACGTACATTAGAAATATATAGCATATACTTGTATTATATATATATATATATATATATACACACACACACACCATCATGATTATTTTTTATAATTATTTTGCTTATTTATTGTTAGTCCCCCCCTCACCTCCATCCTCGACTAGACTGCAGTTTCTTTGAGAGCAGAAGTCTTTTCTATCCTATGCACCTAGACAGGACTCTGTCCCCTTCTGAGACATAGTATGTTCATCTTGGAGCAGAGGACTGCCTTGTCCACTTCCAAGTCCATTGTAATCTGTAAGTGAGAGTAGAGATGGAACTGTTTGGTGAATGCTAATGCCCGCTAAAAACATGAGTGAATACTATGGGTTCACATGGAAGCTTCCAGAAAGCCAGGGTTCAGTACAAAGATGGTCCCAGCAGCTGCCACCACAGCTCAGATGTGACCTTTTTCTCTATCTTGCCCCTCACAGATTAAAGCTGACCCAAAAGTTTGGGGGCCCTTCTGTGGAGAGAGAGCCCCAGAACCCATCAATACCCAGAGCCACAGTGTCCAGATCCTGTTCCGCAGCGACAACTCTGGCGAGAACCGGGGCTGGAGGCTCTCGTACAGGGCAACAGGTAATACAGCCTCTTCCCCCATGGGTCACACTTAGTCACCATGCTCAGCCCTCATGGGACAGTAGCTGAGGGATGAGGGATGCAGGCCTGGGACTCCTCTCGGGACGTGACAGGACCCTCAGCTCCGCTATAAAGGAGGTTGGGGCCAAGTACATTCTGTCTCCTGACTCAGTTTACCATCCAGAAAATGGGGGCAAGGGCAGCAATAATGGTGGGATTAGACTAGACATAGTTTTCAAACTTGCCACACTTCAGAATCACATAAAGAGATTTAAACAAGAACAATAATAAACAAAGAAACTAACTAACAAAAAAAACCTTATTTCCTGATCTACTCTTTCACACCAATTCATCGGGCCTGGAGAGAACCCTCCCAGCTCAGCCCTCTCCAAGTCTGGGGCAGGAATTTGAGTGCGGGCCTATAGGTCAAAACGTTTCCTCATGGCGGTTTGCCTCCTGTGGCCCCCAGACTGGCAGCCTCCGTAGGCCTCATTCCCTAGTACCCCAAGGCAGCCAGTCCTGGCCCAAAGCCTGATAGAGCCATGTGCCCTAGGGGTCTGCAGTAAGCCGAGGAAAAAGAGGGTACTGGTTGTGGCTGATCTCATAGATCTGATATCCTGGCCTTGCCTGCATTAACACATCAATGCCTGGTTCTGGGGAGGGGAATGGAGAGTGTATTAACAGAGAGTTTGTCCAGGAAAAAATGTCAGGGGTGGAGCCAGGCCTGGGAATCCTGTCCAATTTAGGCTTCGGAAGGGCGGACTCAGAAGCATATGGTCACGGTCTCTCTCTAACACTCTGAAGAACAGTCTTGGGGAGAAAGAGCGATTAAGTCATAATGAGCTGCCCAAGAGAATAAACTTTGCCCAGTGAGTGCCAATGACAAGGATATAAATTTCAGTGAAATAGGAAAACACTGTTCCTTTCATCAGAGGAGTCCAGTAGGAAAGGTACAGATTTGGGAGGTATTAAGCTCCCTGTCACTGTAGGAATGCTAATAGATGTTTGACATCTACCACGGAAGATGTTGTAAAGGAGGCCTCAGACAAGGGTTGCACTCAATGACATTTAATATCCTTCCTACCGTGTGTTGTGATTAAATCATTTGGCCAACCAGCTCATTTTACCGATGAGGAAATAGAGGTCCAAGTTGGAAAGTGACCTGCTCAAAGTTCCAGAATAAGTCTTCAGAACCTAGTAGGCACAGACCCCCAACACCTGGTTCTGTGGGTCTCCCCTGCACCATACCTTGCACTGCAGGGGCTGGCCACCTGCTGCAGCCTTTTCGTTGTTTTCTCACCCACCACTCTTTCATTGCTCCCCACCAGGGAATGAGTGCCCAGACCTACAACCTCCTGTCCACGGGAAAATCGAGCCCTTGCAAGCCAAGTATTCCTTCAAAGATCAGGTGCTCATCAGCTGTGACACAGGCTACAAAGTGCTAAAGGTACAGGGTCCTGCTGGGGGAGGAAGGGTCACCAGGCCAAAGAGATGCTCCTGTGCCTCCCAGGGCAGACGGGCTTCCCGGAGCTTGCCATGGCCCCTCCACGGTATTTACCAACTTCCCCATAAACCTCCAGCATGTTCCAGAAATATCAGCCCTCTGAAAATCCAAAGCATGCATCCCAGACTCTCACTTCTAGAAATGGCACAAAAGTCATTTATCAGAGCTTGGGCTGGTTTGAATTGCAAAAACAAATCAAGATCCGTTCAGCCCTACAATCAGGACAAACAACCTTAACGGAGTTCATCAGTCAGGCCGACTGGGGGAAACTGGGATGGGAAGCAGAGATTTGAGAGGCGGCACATGGCTCACTCTTCCCAGGAGCCTCCTGGCTACCTTGGAAAATAGAAACAAAAGCACCTCCTAGGCCTCAACTGAGATGAATTAAAGCGGGATCTCTGGGGCAGGGCCAGTGATTGGTTTTTCTGTTATGTCACCCAGGTGAGTCCAGCATGAGCCAAGCTGGAGGAGCTCTCACGGGATGGGTCTCCACGTGGGGTCCCCACCACAGCATCACATCACTCGTTAGAAATGCAAACGGCAGTCTCCAAGCCAGGCCCACTGAATCAGAAACTCCGGGGGTGGGGCCAAGCAGTTTGTGCAAAAGCCTTTAGGCATACGGATGCTTACTCACGTTTGAGAGGCCCTGCTCTGGAAAGAGAGTCAAGGATACAGGTTTCCCCTCCAGGACAGTTGCCCCAGCCCTTCCTCACACACAGCCCTTGCCCCTTTCCATGGTAGGAATGGGCACTATGAATTCAGAGTCTGTCTTTTCCATGAAGTCAAGCTTGCCCTTGGAAGCCAGTGGTTGGAAAATGTTAGTCGAGGACAACTGGGTATGGAATTTGAGCCGGTTGTACTGGGGAACAACCACCAACCCCACCCCTCCTCCCTGTTGCCACATCTTCTTCCTGTTTCTTCCTAGGATAATGTGGAGATGGACACATTCCAGATCGAGTGTCTGAAGGATGGGACATGGAGTAACAAGATTCCCACCTGTAAAAGTAAGAGAACAAAACTGGTCTATGATAAGGATAATGAGCTCCCCAGCATTGGTGGGTTCCAATCAGAGACCACACAAGGGTGAAAACCTGATGGGTGTGCTCAACGAGGGGTAGAGCCAGTAACTCAGCAGACACGTGAGGGCTGGACTGAAAGACTATTGTTTGTTTAGGCAATACGACATTAGGATTCCAAAAGAAACTTCTTGTTGGTCCCGGTTTACTTCCCAAATGCTAACTTTACCTCTGCCTGCAGGCAAGTTGACAAACTTGCTAAAGAAGTAGCTTGTCCCCTGCTCTGAAACTAGCTCTGGCAATTACTAATTCAGGAAACTATTTTAGCACCGGTGCCCAGAGCCAAATGACCTTGCCAATCTCTATGTGGTCATCAGCCATACCCACTAAGGTTTCTGCAACAGCTCATGATTTAGGGCCCGTCATGAAAGGCTGTGAGGTCAGTAGACCTATGCGAAGCAGGGGCCAGGGGCGCAGCTCTGTACTGGCTCTTGAGACCCTGAGATTTTGCATTGGCTCTGCTCCTAACCCACCCCGTGATCATGGACAAGATCCTTCACCTCAAATGTGCAATAAAAAGTTGAACTAGCTTTCATACTTTAGAATACATTGGGGCGTTTCTCAAATAATATATTCCACATAAATCACCTAGTGTGCACTGTGAAAGTATAGATTACCAGCCACCACCCTGTCCCCTACCCAGGTCGCTCCAGTTAGAGACTTGTGAAGACCACAGTTTTAGGAAACTCATTATGGCAGCATGGGGGAAGGGAGGTGTGGTGACGGGAGGGTGGGAAGGGAAGAAAGGGAAGGGGCAAAGAGAGGGTTGGCTTTAGGAGGGAGAGGTGAAAAGGCAAGAGTCGGTCCTGCCCACCCCCGTTTCATGGCTTGCCATAAACAGTGGAGTAGTATCCCACTTCCCTGTAGTTAGGAGAACTAAATGGCTCAAATTCTCTAGGCAGGCAGATCCACTCCCAAAGCCCCAGGGGGGGACTCTGTCAGTAGGAGCTCTCTTGAGGCAAATCCCAGACAGAATTTTAGAAAATACACTTGCTTTTCAAATCTTTTTTTTTTATATGACAACGTGGCTGGAATCAGAGCCCAGGGTGGGAAAAGGCGGGGGGTGCATTTTATGGCTTTCACTAGTTGGATGCCTATAGGAAACAGGAAATTCAGGTAGAAAAGAAAGGTCCAGAAACTGAGGAACTCAAAGGCCAGCAGACATGTCCACCACCTTCTCCAACGCCTGGCTCACGTGTAGTGCTGCGACTAAGTTCTGTGTGAATACTGTACAAGGCAAAGCAAGGGCGCATTGTGAAGGAGGAAGCAAAAGAGAATGTGGTGTGGAGAAGACAGGATGTTTGTAAAGTCAGAAAGTTCTAGATCAAATCCAGACTTGACCAGTTGAGTGTCCCTAAGCAATTTACTCAGACTTCCAGCCTCAGTTTCCTACACTCTTGATTCTTCTCAAGACCAGTTGGGCTAATGTACCTACTGTGCCAGTGGAGCACCAGGAGTAAGTGAAAGTTCATAAAAGCTTCTCTCTTCCCTCCCCACCCCCCATATCCAAACTCCTCACTAGGCAGAGGTTTGGTTTCTCTCATTCATGCTTTTGGAAGGTAGAAAAGTTTAATAGTAATTTTTCCCCAATGAAGCATGCACACTTCGATTGCAACAGAAGTACTTCATTTGATGGTACTATTTTAAGTGACTTACGTTAGTATACAAAAGAATGGCCGTCATTTTGTACTAAAGAAGAGGAATATTTTTTTTTTTCTCCTGAATATGGCCTGGTTCTCCCAACACAGCCCAGATTAGAATTATTAGAATCCCAATTCAGGCATACCTGGCACCTGTACTCATTCACTGAATAGGTTTTCACCGAGCATCTCTGCATCCCAGACATATGCTGGGTCCTAGGTGCAAAGATGAGTAGGACTAAGAAATTTCAAGTTCCTAGGGATTGTGGGGCAAGAGTTTGGGAACAGACAGGAAGTGTGCATGTGTAGTGAAGAAACTTGCACTGGAACAGGAAGTGGAAATGATGGAGCGTTGTCCTGACCCTGCCTCCACCTTGCCATGGCCACCCAACACAAGTACTGTCCATGCTGAATGCCATATGTCAAATGAAGGTTCAAACCAGATGAAAACAAAGTTCGCTTCAGGGGCAGAATGCTGGAATCCTTGTGAGCCAGGACTTATGACCATGCAAATTCTCAGAATGGTACAAATTCCACAATCCCAAACTGTCATCCACACTGGCTGTACCTAAACTGCATTCTTAATCAATCTGGTGGAGCGATTTCTGTATTTCCTGCATGAACTGTTTCTGCTTTGCTTGCTAATTTTTCTCTTTCTCTCCTTTCTCTCTCTCTCTCCCTCTCTTCCTCTCTCTGCTTTCTTTCTCTGCACCTCCTGACCCCTCTTTGATCTTCACCACGGTGGCAGAAACCGAAATGGATGAGGAGAACGAACTCGGGTCAGAGCAAGAGACAGAGTGAATGACGGGACCCCTCAGAGTGCAGACATCCAGGAATGGACCATACCCAAGACCCTGGGGCCCCAGAGCTACTCCACCCCTCCCTACCCCACCAACGCTCCATTTCCAATTTCTGTGCGGATTAGTGTGGATGCTGAACAAGGCAACACAGCGTCAAGCAGTCGAAACTGCTGTGTAATGGAGAACGGTTCCCTCCTGGAGGGCCCACCCATCACTCAAACATTACTCTGGAAAATAATGAAAAGCCAAGGGGGATTTTTTTAGCACCCTCCAAGCAGACCGTACAATTCTCAAAGGAAAAATGACTTTGGTTCCAGAGACACAAGATTTCATATACAATCACATGGCCCTAGGCTGACCAGGTCAAAGTGGGTCCTGGTTCCTCATCCACTCCACACTTCAAGTTGAACTGGGCCAGAAGACCTGTGACTTTATGACTTTAATATTTTTATCTGTTGCTACTTTCTAACCATGAGTAGGTGTGAAACTAACCATAACTCCTAGAGCATGGCTTTTTAGGAAATCTAGACCTATTCTCATCCACAGAAGTTTTGCTTCCACCTAGACCTAACACGGGACTGAAAGCCCGTTATCATTATCATTATTAGTATTCTTTCCTCTGGGCCAGGGCTTACAAATTTTGCATCTCTGAAAATTCCCTGATTAAAGGTTTCAAAAGATAGGTATCACGCTTGAAAGCACAGTCCTCAGCTCTCACGCCATGGGCCATCAATGGGTCACGATAAAGGGCTCTGTTAGTGGCAGCAGGAATCTCTGCTTCAGCCTGAACAAAATCAGAATAGACGAATCTGAGAAACCCTTCATTACTGTGACCAGTCAGTCAGTCTATGTGGTGATTAATGAGGGCTTTCGACGAGGGCAGAATCCTGCACAGGTGGACAATGGCAGGTCCGGAGACGGCAGTGCCAGCCTAGGGCAGGGGTGCCCCCGAGAGCGGAGATGAGGTGGGCAGTCAAGATGGGCATCAGTTAAGTCAATACGTTTAAGCCCACAATGTGTAACAGATATTTTACTCAGTGTGATAGAGGGGATCCTAACTTAGTCAGAAGATCGGATATGGACCCAAATAATTGCAACACTGGGCAACATAAGATGCACGCATCAGAGAGATGAACAGAGGCCTCAGCAAGGGGAAATAGGGAAGCAGCCCTCTCCAAGTAGAAGATGGAGAAAAGGCTTTCAAGAAGCAGCAGCGCTTGATCAAGGCCTCAAGGGTGGCCAGAGCGTGGACCACATGGTTTCCCGTGTGGGGAAAGCAGGCGAGTGAGCGGCACAGTGAGGGTGTGTGATGCTGGAGAACAGGTGCACCGAGGGTGGGGCCAAGAGATGCTGGGGTGAGTGCCAGGGGAGCCCATGGTGTGTTGTTCTGCAGGAAGCCCCAGATTATGGCAAAGCACACTCAGGATGGCAGGTCAAGAAAGATGTGTCGAAGGAAAATAAATGGCAGCCAGTAGTGACAGCAGAGACAGGGTGTGGGGTGCGTCCCATCCCAGGGAATGATGAGAAAGGGCGTCCACAGGAATGGAAAAAAGGAAGAGCGTTTTGATTCCAGAGTGGGGAAGTGGCCAGAGGGAGTGTTAGAGAAAGGATGAGACCCCTTCCAAAGCAAAGAGGCTAGGCTAGCTGAGGAAGGAGGCTCTGGGTATAGCATCTTTGATTGCACCAGGTGGGGCTCAAGGCCCCCGGGAAAGGGAAGTTGTCTCCAGGTCCCAGAGAGGCATGGCTCTTCACCTGATACTATAGACTTGGGAGAAGTCCCAAGCTAAAGCAACCCTCTATTATATACTATTTATCACCTCCATCTGCCTAGAGGGCCAGCAAAGTTCCTTCTCTAGAGTGATGAGAAAGCAGGTACTCAAGAAATATCTCCCCACCATTGCTGGCCAAGTAACAGTCTCTCAATAGACTGAACTTCTAGCCAGGGCTTCTAGGATCTAAGCCCAACCCTGCAATTTCTCCCCCTGGAACTAGGTATTAGGTCCAGAGGATAGGTAAAATGAACCAAAGCTCAGAGACACAACAGTAATACCAAGATCCAGGCACCAGTGAATGGTATTTCCTAAAAAAGGAAGAAAGATCTGCTTTGAGACTCAGCAGGAAAGAACATTTAAAACTGTTTTATATCTTTAAATAATAGATGTTATCACCTCTGGTGACCCTAGTGCTGACCTTCATCATACAGAGTAGAACAGTGTCTCTAGTTTTGGGTTATCAAAATGAATGGGAACGATTTGTCTAGGGAGACTAGAGGTCAAGACAAAACATTAGCCGGTTCTCTTGGCTTTTGCCTTCCTTGTGGATAGGAGACACCTGCTGTTACCCTCAGCTGTCACCGCTCTCCTCCACATCGAAGGGCCTTGGAGCCATCTATGTTTTAAATTAGGTAACTCTTTATTCGATCAAAATGATAAATTTAGAGTTCTAAACTTAAAAATCACAAATTCTGGGTAGCATCTCAGGGGGAAATTGCCCTCTCTCTGCTTCCCAAGGAGGGGGGATTCTGGAAGTTCTTCTTTGTGGAGTGCTATCCTCTGAAATTATCAGATTAATAGTTAATGTCCATCATTACCCAGCTAATACTGATTTTAAGCCATTTTACCTAGAAAACAGATCCTTAGGAATTGTTAGTTGGTTTTCTCAAAAGAAACCTGAATTCAAAATCAGGTCCAGTTTTCTGATTGTACCTCGTTGTGTGACCTTAGGCCAGTCAAATCTTCTCTCTGGGCTCATCTGTAAAGTAAAGGTATTCTGGATTGTCCGCCTTTGGGCTTCCTTATGAACTACAAAGTTCTATCTATGACTTTTCTGTGATTCTTCAACTCTGACATAGGCTGTTAGCCCTAAAAGGAAGATGCCCTTAGAAATGAGCACCACCCCCTAAAAGAAGTCCCTGAAGAGACCGTTTGATAAATTGGGTCCTCAGCCCATGACTTGGGCTTCTGACAGACTTGTACTGGACTTTGTGCTGGCAACCCCCTAAGACCACCTCTGAGGAGCAGGCATCCTACAGCCAAGCCCAACATCCAGCCCCAACAATTGGAGAACATAAGCAGGTGAACGATTCAAACTTAGCCCACCCTGGGCCCCATCTCCCACCTTCTGTGGCCAGGATGCCCACAGAAAGCCAGCAGGGTGGGGCTGTGTGTTCATGCAGGAGCTGCTGTCTTTCTGTTTGTTTTTGGTATTTTTATGCCAGGCACCAATGTGAGCACATTAACTGCTCTTGCTCAGCATGTGGTCGGGTCTGGAAGAACTGATGATTCCTTGGTTGCTGTCAGCCAGAGTTTTTTCAATGAGCTACAGGCTTCATGCTTGGGCAGGAGAGACTAAGAGGATTGCACAATAGAACTGGAAGTCAAAGAAAGGACTATGTGGGGAAGAGACTGGGGTCTGCTTAAATCTCAGCAGCCCTGCCCCTGCCCTGGAGTTGACACAAGGCCAGGTGAGTTGGCCACACAGTAGTGCCACAGTAGATGGAAGAGACCCCAAAAGCAGAGCTACTCATGGTGGCAAAGGCCCTGTAAAATCTCTAGGGTACCATTCTCATAGACTAGAGCACTGCTCTCTGAACTTGTGTGCAGTGCACAACCTGCACATCTATATGAGACAGATCCTTCATATGGCCCCAAGGAGAAGAGCACAGGGTAATTAAGAGGTGTTACTCTCTTCTCTCAGTTGCAGACTGTGGAGCCCCAGCAGAGCTGAAACATGGGCAAATCACCTTCTCCACCAGGAACAAACTTACCACATACAAATCTGAGATCCGATACTCCTGCCAGCAGCCCTACTACAAGATGCTCCACAATATCACAGGTGAGCCCTCCATGCTAAACCAGCCCACTCCCACCTTGTACCATTTGGGCCTCAGGGTTGGACTGGAGGATGAGGCAGCCAGTCTACTGGCCGAAGTTTGGGAGGAATTGGAAAGAGAAACACCTGAGGGCATGTCTTACCTCTCCCTGCCTCAAGCTGACATCCCACGGGTTAGGCCACATGGCACCCCCAAAATCCTCACATGCACACTCAGAGCCCCTGGCAGAAAAGGAACCCTCAGGGAGACGGTAAAGCCAATCAGTTTTGCCTCTGCCACAGACTGGTACTAAGAAAATTCTCTAAGCTTCAAAGCCCTCACTTTTCAAAAGGGGAACTCATAGAGCTAATGTGAGACTCAGATGAGATGGCGGACACGAGTGTGGACACGAGTTTATTAAGTGGGGAAAGGAGGGCAGACAAGTGCACCACAGGGAACTGCAGGAGCAAAGGACTGGTGACTGAGAAGGAGGAAGTGCCTTCCAGGGGCTGGGCTGGATCAAAGGAAGCGGGCAGCCCCAGACAGACAGGAGTCAGATTGTACAGAGCTTTGGACACCATGCTGAAGAGTGTGCTGTTTGTTTGTGAGGGCAATGGGGAGCTCTTGGTGATTGTGAGCAGAGGGAAGGCATAGATTCTAATTTTAGAAAGGTCCTTCAGGGTGCAGAGAGGACTGGCCTAAAGAGAATGGCATCGGAGAGACCCCTTGCAATGGCCTACTATAAAAGAATCAAGAACCCAGATCTATTTTCCATGTGCTACAAATCAACCATTCTCTCCCTTTTCTCCCATCTATTTTCACTCTCCCAGGTATATATACCTGTTCTGCCCAAGGAGTCTGGATGAATGAAGTACTGGGGAGAAGCCAGCCCACATGTCTGCCAGGTACCTGACCCTCAAGTCCTCTGCCTCCAGGTCTCCCATCCAAGGTGCTCTGGCTATTGATGGAGAGTGGATGGGGAACATGATGCTTTGGTCCTTTGTTAAGGGCTACCTCAGAGAGCCCAAGATCATGTCTTGGCAAACCATCCAGCCTCTACATTCAGCCTCTGTTATCACGCCAAGAGCCTTCCTATCTCTTCTCTCTGCAGTTCTGCTCCATTCCCACCAGGCTTTCCCTCCAACAGTTTGTGTGTGCACCTCCTGTGCACCAGAGAAATCAAGAAAGTGGGCACTCTGTCCTCAAGTACTCACTGTGTTGTAGAGATGAGCAACATAGGACAAATAATGGACAACTATAGGACAGAATAAGAAGTTCCTCCAAAGAGCAATGTATTCAAGTCTTACTGACCACTGCAGCCCCATGGCTCACCTACTCACCCCACTCTAAGATGAAAAAAGAACTTTGTGGTAACAGAAAGTGTCACTGTGCATAGAGATTTGGGAGACATTTTGTGGATATTTGTGTTAGCATTAAAAGTATAGGTGATTTGCATTGCAATCATAGTGCACACATATATTCAAATCAACTTTCTAGAAAACTGTAGCCTCAAACACACTCTGTAGGGTGAAACAAATAATCCACACCAAAAAGAAAATTAATAGTCATGGCACAGAAATATACACTCTTAATAAAAGCAAAAATAGCAGAATTGACTTAATTAATCAAGCAGAATTCATTAAAAGATACAACCATTCAGGACAGCACTGAGGAGTGATGCTGACCCCACCTACATATTTGCTGGAACAGCAGGAGCTTTGCAGTATAGTTAAATGTTGTGTGGCATTTGTATTTTACTGAATTAGAGTGTGGGGTAAACTGAGACAGTGTATTATCTGAACGGTACCTTTTAGTAACCCTCAATATCCACTCAGTAGGCTTCTATATGTTACATACAGATGTTAAAATAGAAAGACTATAGGGTTGTCTACCATTATCTGTAAGAACCAAAGAAAATGTTAGCATTCTATGTTGGCCATCACAGTTGCTATGAGATCCTACAGAAGGAGGAATTCACTGCGTGTGGTAGTCTGGGAGTGGAGTCAGGACTGGTTAGGAAGACTTCACTTGGGAGGGTTTTATACTTAAGAAAGAAGTTGGAGGAGGTGAAGCGGAGGAAAGGTCAACCCACTCATACTCTGGTGATCCCCATCATCTCATTCAGGCTTAGCCAGGATCACACCCAAGGGCACAGAGCACACCCAATGTGAACCCTCAGAGAAGATGGGGAATGGTGGAGCTGTGGAAAACTGGAAAGCCAAATCCCCATTTTGCTAAAATACTATGTGGGCCAAAGGTAAAAACATTGCAGGTGGATTCCATCCTGGGCAGCCATATTGCAACCTCTGGAAGGGGAAGAGGCATTGAGCTGGGAGTCAGGGGCTTGGGTCCTAGTCCTGGTGCTGTCATTTTCTTATTGTGATCTTTGGTAAGTAATATCTGGGGCTAAGATTCCATACCTCAGAAGTGAGGGAGTAGGACCAAGTGATCCATAACATTCTATAACCTTCAATGGTTATCATCCTCTATATTTACACAAAGCATCTTGGATACAGTGAGTCATGAAATTCTTTTAACACCTGGTATTGGGAAGAACTGTGGTTCACCATTGGACCATGCCAGAGATTTCTAAATCCTTTCCTCCTAAAACACCAAAACTGAACCCAAAAGCAAGCCAGAAAGGAGAAAGCCATTTTATTTAGCATCATAACATCCACCTTTCCAAAGAATCTTATTAAGCAAATACTCTCTGCCCTTCATTTTACGTGTGAGAAAACTGAGGATCGGTGAGGAGCACTGATTTATCCAAAGCTATCCACAAAGTTAGGGGCAGAGCTGGAAGATGAAGCCAAGAATTTTGCTGTCAACACAAGCAATGTTGAGCCATTCTTAACTCTATGTTTCATGGCATCCTCATGGACCCAGAATTCTAGAATATTATATTTTTGTTTTAAGGGCCCTCCCTCAGTACCTTCCAGTGCTCTAGAGTCTGAATTTGGCTTCAGTGCAGCTGAAGCTCTATTTTTTCAAGAAGATTCCTTTATTCCAGGAAAGATTGGATGGAAAAGGGTAGCAGCCAAAAAGAAGGTCCCATTTCAATGAGCTCGCTCAAGGCTTGTTGCATCATTCAACCTCTTGAAAGGACAAAAGCACATCAAGATGAAAAGCAGACTTTAGTGCAGAAAATAAAACAAGAGTTAGAAGAAACAGGCTCTACTTCTGGCTCTGTCACTAATGACTTGGAGTATGTCACTTGCCTTCTCTGAACCTCGATCTCTCCATCTGTCAATTAGTGGTGCTCCAAGCTTCCCCAGCTCTGACATTGAAGAAAGGCACCATTCAGAGCTGGCTTTGTTGTAAGCATGAACTCAACCACAGGCATGTCCCTTACCAGATGAGGCCCTTTCAGCACTAAGTGAGTTGTTGTGCAGGGCCAGTCACAGATTGCCTTGGGATGTCACCTTGTAGGCTGCTGCTTGTAATTGGGAGTCTGGCCTTCAACTCTGAAAGACCAGGCCACAGAGAATTAGCAAAGGCCAGCTCACATCTGGCCTGATGTGAAGGACAGAGTGCCTAAGAATCATGTCAGAAGCTTTTGGCATCAGGAAGAAGAGCATCTGAAAAACATTAGGTCGCTGAAAGCCTGACCTCCCAAAGTTGCCAAGAAAACACAAATATTCCTTGGTCTTTAAAGAATTGTTGAAAGTATCCAGAACCAAAGAATGTATCCTGGCCATTTGCAACCAGGAGGAAGCCCACACTCACACCAGGCTCACCTCCCAAGCCTAAGAGCCCTGCTGGGAAGGCCCATGTGAGCTTGTTCTTGGCCAGTAGGGGACTGGTACTGAAGACCCTCTCTGCTCATGGGCCAAAGACATTTGGCTGCAGGAGGCTGGTGGTGCATGTGCATGCTCGGGGTACAACTCAGTGGAACGAAGTTTGATCAGACCTTTCTTCTTCCCCTGAAGGTACTACATGGTCCCTGGGTGCAATGATGGGTGGCTCAGAGCAGAGCCCATGCATCATTGCTTGTAGATTATGCCACTTTCCCCTAACCTTGGATGCCCTGGGCATGCATTCATAGCATGAGTCCTTTAGGCCAAAGAAGAAAAAGTTACAGAGCCCATGACCATGATCTGTATACGTAATGAGGTACTGTGGGATATGGGACAAGACATTGATCTTAGAATCTAGTTAATTCTCCTACTAACTTAATAGTCATGTGTCTTGGGCTAATTGCTTAACCTCTGGAGAGTTTTACTCCCATAAAATGGGGATGGCCATGGAAAATGAAATAAAAATTGAGGGAATTTGGAATTTGAAGGTTCCATGGAGATCATATTGGCCAACTGCTTCATTTAGCAGATCAAAAATTAAGAGACAAATTTACTTAGAGTCACACAGGACATAGGAGAGAGAAGCTGGGTCAAGTCCCCAGATATCTTGACTCCCAGCCCAGTGTTTGCTGTGACCCGCCAGACAGTCTTTTAGTTTCCTTCCATTGCTCAAAGCCCATGACTTATGGTTTTCAGAACTTTTCTAAGTACCCACAGCATGGGCCTCTTCTGGAATATGAGCTGGTCAAAGCCGAAAGTGATGTTGGCTGGAAATGATTCAGGATGGTGAAGCCCCCACACATGAAATGGTCTGGTCTGTCGATGGCACTGGCTACAGAAGGGCCAGACCATACACAGGCCAGACCAGAAAGACCTAAGTCGAAGATGACACCTGTGCAGAACTCTCCCAGGCTAGTGTGGCCCTGTGATGTAGAGTAGGGTCCCGTGTGGCATAATCTACAGTGAATGATGTGAATTTCTTTCAGCAGCTCTTTCCATATGTCTGACCTGACCAGTCTCTGTCTCTTGTCCCCATTCCCTCCTTCTCCTTACAGTGTGTGGTCAGCCCTCCCGCTCTCTGCCAAACCTGGTCAAGAGAATCATTGGGGGTCGGAATGCCGAGCCCGGCCTCTTTCCATGGCAGGCCCTGATAGTGGTGGAGGACACCTCAAGGGTGCCAAATGACAAGTGGTTTGGGAGTGGGGCTCTGCTTTCCGAGTCCTGGATCCTCACAGCAGCCCATGTGCTGCGCTCCCAGCGAAGAGACAACACAGTGACACCGGTCTCCAAGGAGCATGTCACTGTCTACCTGGGCCTGCACGATGTGCGGGACAAATCAGGCGCTGTCAACAGCTCAGCTGCACAAGTGGTGCTCCACCCAGACTTCAACATCCAGAACTACAACCATGACATAGCTCTGGTGCAGCTTCAGGAACCTGTGCCCCTGGGACCCCATGTCATGCCCATCTGCCTACCAAGTCCTGAGCCCGAAGGCCCGGAGCCCCACATGCTGGGCCTGGTAGCTGGGTGGGGCATCTCCAATCCTAACGTGACAGTGGATGAAATCATCAGCAGTGGCACACGGACCTTGTCCGATGTCCTGCAGTACGTCAAGTTACCTGTGGTGCCACACGCTGAGTGCAAAACCAGCTATGAGTCTCGATCGGGTAACTACAGTGTCACGGAGAACATGTTCTGTGCCGGCTATTATGAGGGTGGCAAGGACACGTGCCTTGGAGACAGCGGTGGAGCCTTTGTCATTCTGGATGACTTGACCCAGCGCTGGGTGGCCCAAGGCCTGGTGTCATGGGGGGGCCCTGAAGAATGCGGCAGCAAGCAGGTCTATGGGGTCTACACAAAGGTCTCCAACTACGTGGACTGGTTGTGGGAGCAGATGGGCTCCCCACAAGGCCTGGGGGCGCTCCAGGTGGAACGGTGAGCTGACTGACTTCCTCAGGGCCTGCCTGCCCCACCCCAGCCTGAGTGAGTCTGCACACGCACTTCCGACGGCACACTCCACGTTACTCACCAGACCAGATGGAATGGAACGCGCTGTTCTCATCCTCCCAAGACAGCCCAGGGGCCCTGAGAGCCAGCAGTGTGGTATAGGAAAAGGCTGTATAAGAGACCTGGGTGCATGGCCCTGAGCAAGCCCCTGCCCCTCTGTAGGCCTCACTCTCCCCGGCAGCACAGTGAGGGAGACTAGACCTCTGGCCAATCCCAACACTCCTCTTTGGGAGCGCTTGACCCCGGTGGCCTTATGCACTCCTAGTCACTTACCAAACCCACTCCTCGCACTGTTGGTGTGCCCGAGCTGGGACCTGATTGTTAGAAAATCTTTCCTTATGTTGAGCTGAATGCTGAGTCCGTATGTTTTCCCTGATCAGCCCTGGCACAGACAAGTCTAGTCTCTTCTAGGGTTTTTCGAAGACACGGATCAGACCCCCGAGGCCCTGTCTCCTAGGGTGATACCTTGGCATACTTTTGTTCCTTAGGTTTCTCTCCCAAAAGCTTCTTGTAGTCCAAGCCATATGCCTGTGTTCTCTATTAAAGGAATTTCAAAGGACAACGAGAAAGCTGGGAAGGTGTTGTGGTGACCAGGAGGAGGAGAATATCAGTGGGAAGCCTCCCATCCCTGATAAATTCCTATTGTCAATTCTGAACACATCATTTAGACCCATATGTTACTCTCCAATATCAGCTGACAACATGGGCGTCCACACCTGCCGCTCCAGACAAGCATGAAGCAAACTTCCAGCTTTGAAGTGTATCTTCTGAAAGGGCGACCTGAGCCCCAGCCCTAGGTGTGGAGACCCAGCTGGATTGTTTAGAAAAAGAGAGGGCCCACACTGTGTCCCGTTGGGCTTCTGGGCAAGAAAATGGAAGAAGGGTGGGCTCAGGACATTAGGAGTAACCCGATCTCACCAGACTACCCAGCGTGCCCACAGTCTGAGCTCTTCAGAGAACCCACCTGGCATGGATGTTCAGAGAGATCCACCCCTCCAGTTTCCAGGAGCCCGAGTCATGGGAAGCAGAGACTTGCCCATGAAGACTTCTCTTGCAGGGAAGAGAGAGAGACAGCCAAGAGTGTTGGGTTCCAGTCCCCTAACTGGCTGTATAACTTCTCACAAATCACTTTCCCTTTCTGGGCCTCAGTTTCCTCACCTAGAAAAGGAAGACATCAGATCCCTCTCAGCGTTCTTCTACTGCTAGCATTCAGTCTTCTGACTGCCAGAGCCTTTCCCTGGCTCTCACAGGGCTGACTGTGTTCCTCCTCCCCAGAGCTTGCTTTTCTGGGGATTCTCCATCAGAGAAAGGCAGCCAGAGAAGTCTCTTGAGAAGAATTCCAAGAGAACATTGGGAAGTGTCCGCTTGTCCAATCAGTTCATGAAACACACTCCTATGTCTATGAACAGTACACATAGAGAATGCTGTATTTTGTATATTTCATACCACAAGCTTCACTACTCTGCAAAGTGCCTCTGTGCTCGTTTCTCCTGTCAGGGGTCTAAAGTGGAAATAAACCCTCTGTGGATAACCAACAGCCTTCATTCTGAGGTTTGGTTATTGTTGATGTTTGTGTATTTTGACCTTTTGAAGGAGACTGGCCCCTCATTAAGCTACTCTCTCTCCCATTACAGAAAAGGTACAACTTTTGTCATTTGGACATCATCCAAGAAAGGGTAAAATGAGGAATGGAGTCAGTTATGGACATGTGTCCCCCCAGGCTGCGTGTGCCTTCACTGAAGCACCTGTCATTTAAGTCCTTGACTTCAAAGAGGCCAAACTAGCATGCAAGACAGGGTCACGTGCATCCTTGTCTCACACAGGTGAAAGCAGGGAAGTGTCGTAAGAAGAGTAGAGATCACAGCACTGTGGGCACTTGAAGGTGGGAGAGTCACAGGGCTGAAGGGGATTTGGGAAGCTTTATAAACAGGCTGCAGAGAACACACCAGGAGACAGGAGAGAAGGGCCAGTGTGGATGAAGATCAAGCAGGGAAGCATGCCTGAGTGGAGAGGTGCATCAGGGAATCAGGGAAGGTGGAAGGAGTCTTAAAGGCCATACAATGTTTGCACTATGTCCTGTAACCAGTAACTCTCTAATTGGGAGTATATTAGAATCACCTGGAGTGCTCCTTAGAAATGCAGATTCCTGGGTCTCACCAGCAGAGGATTCTGAGGGTGGGCAGCACAGTGTGGGAAGTGGGGGGAGGGGGAAGGTGCTGGAGAAAAAGATGCAAACCCACCAGACCTATGGCTAAGCCAGTGCAGATGTGGGAGCTGGGGGAGTTTAAAACCTCCAAATGATGTATTCAGCAGGGCTCAGTGTATAGGCCTGGTGTGAAATAGTGCAGGCACGGAGCTGGTGGGGAGGGGGGCACAGCTAACCTGCTCATGAGGGCTCTCCATGGATGTGCTCATGGTTTGCCTTTGTTTGGGGTTTGTATCATAATGAAAATATCATGGTTTTTACACTATTGAGAACTAAAAGAATCCTAAATTATGCTTGACATTGTATATGTAGCTGGTCTCGAGCACTATCCTGTCTTGCGTTCTAATGTGTTTCAGATTTTTACTATCCTCTAAATATTAGGACTTTATGTTGTGACATATCGAGACACTGAGGTATCATGAGGTTACATGGAAACCACCCTGTGACATGGCAGGGAGGAGTCACATTACTCTCTACTTCCCCTGGTGATTTTTTTTTTTTTACCAGCTTTAGGATGCAATCTATGCAGACCTTAACAGACATCTGGAATATCAGAGGGGAGAAGGTCACGAGCAATCCAGCTGGAGATGTAAGGAATGAATAAGCAAGAAGGGAATCACTGAGAAGTTAAGCCAGGTCAGAGATACTGATTTGGAATCCATCAGGGTACAGTAGGATGGCACAGGAGACTGCTATTATCTACTGGAAGTGTCCAGAAGAATGGGCCAAGGACTGATCAAGGGTGCCACAGCATGGAAGGCATGGAGAGAAGAGAAACTCCAAGAAAGAGACCAAAAAGAGGGGTCAGAAACACAGGAAGAGAAGTGCTTCAGAAGCCAGGGAGGCAGTATCAGGAAGGGTACAGTAGTCAGCAGTGCCAATGCCACAGGACAGTCTGAAGCTAACCTCCAGGCAGGACACTCCCCAGGGACAAGGACCTCTACTGTCCACTCAGAGGCTCTAGGAAGCAGGGCCCCTGCTGTGTTTAAATCTCCAACTCTCCCTCCTCCTCCTCCTCCTCCTCCTCCTCCTCCTCCTCCTCCTCCTCCTTCTCCTCCTCCTCCTCCTCTCTTCTCTCTCTCTCTCTCTCTCTCTCTCTCTCTCTTTCCTTCCTTCCTCTCTCCCTCCCTCATTTCCCCCCTCTGTCTCCAGACTTTTCCTAGGTTTTATCTCTCTCTCTTGAGGCAGGCAACTATCCTTACATCCACTTTTCTCTATGACCTATAGTAAAAATTATATGATTATATGCTTAGTTCTCTGGGTTTGGGTTCCTTGAAACCTACAAATCTTTTACTACAATCCTTGACTCTTCAAATGAAAGTTTAAATTTCCAACTTTGCTTTCTACTTTGCTCTTTCAAAAGTCAGAATTGTATCCAGCCTCGCCTAAAACAATCAGCTTTAATAATAAGGAGCCAGAGGGCAAGGGGAATTCCTGGATGTAGAGAATATGTGACAGAAAATTTCAAATCCTGTTTTCTTACACATGAAAACATGTCTTTTGAAGTCCTATGTATGGGCCCAGAGTCATTCTACCTCCATATATTGTTGTGGATCTACTAAATGTCCAAATAGCCACTTTATTTCCAAGTATATGCACAGTCTGGCACTTTCTTCTTCCAAATCCACCTCCAAAGGAGAGGAGAGGATGTGGAGACTAACTGTCAATTCCTCTTTCCATAAGTTTGGCTATGGAAGGGAGGAGAAGGAGAGACTGTAGAATGAGTGAGAAGCCAGGAAAGTGGAAGTGCGATTTTAGGATGAGAACACGGCCATGTTTTGGAGATGTGGGCAAAGGAAAGATTCAAGATATCAGAGAGGAATGAGAATCTCCCAAGCCAGGTCCCCAAGAGTGTGGAAGTGAGAAGATCCAGAGTCCAGAATTAGTTCTGAAGAGAAAAAGGTTTATAGACAGGGGAAGATGGAGAGAGAATGCTTGGGAGAGTTCCCACACAGTGGGCTCTGATATTCTGCTGGGAGTGGGGACAGGACATTAGCCTGGGACATTAGCCAAGGGCATGTAGAATGAAGCTACTGGAAGATACTGAAGATGCAGTCAAGGTTAAAGCACATCCATCTGGGATTTCCTCAGCCCTACTCAGCAGCCTGGTGACAGCTTCTAAGAAGGCAAATGGCTACCTCGATCCAGGGGCTTAGGGTATGAGTGCTCTAGGAAGTCACATAGTAAGAGTTAGTGGTGCTGGATATGGTGGGAAAAGCCCTGAAGTCAGGAGACCTAGATTAGAATTTTGCCACTAACTCATAGAGTAGCTCTTTGCAAGTTAATTCCCTTCTTAAAGCCTCAGTTTCCTTAGGTGTATGATGAGAGGGATAGACTAGATGGTCTCCAAGGCTGTTCAGCTGTAAGGTGCTGTGTGTCTGTGTCTGTGAATCCAAGTCAGTGGAAACAATATGGATCAGGGAGACCCTTGGAGGGGTCTTCAACCCCCCAAGGCCCTGAGGAAGGGCTTCTCTGAAAAGAGATCCCCCTGGATAGAGCATGAAAATTCTTTATTAGTCAGGACTCTTTCATTCATGTAAAAGAAACCCAATACAAATAGCTTAGGGAAGAGAGAGAGGGCAGGGGAGGGAGGGAGAGAGAGAGTGTTTGTGTTATAGGCTCACATAGCTAAAAAGTC
Organism: Leopardus geoffroyi; assembly: GCF_018350155.1. Taxonomy (NCBI): domain Eukaryota; kingdom Metazoa; phylum Chordata; class Mammalia; order Carnivora; family Felidae; genus Leopardus; species Leopardus geoffroyi. The sequence continues at coordinate 80,654,163 of NC_059333.1, forward strand.
CAAATCACAAGACTTCAGGTATGGTTAGATCAAGGAACCCAAATATCAGGATACTATATCTCTCTTGCTTCATCCTTCATCATCTAGACCCACTTTTTTCCATTAGTAGCATCATTCTCTGAAGACTCTCAATGAAGTGATCATTGATAGATCTTGGATTATAACCAGCAGCTTAGCAACCCCAATAGAGAAAGGCCTTCTCTTTTTCTAATACGTTTAGCAAAATTCCCAAGGCCAGCTTTCATTGGGCTAGCCAGGGTTACATTCCCATCTCTGAGCAATTGTTGTCCCCAGAGGATGAGAGGATTTAATTCATTAGGTCTGGGTCACATTCCTATGTCTGGAAACAGATGTAAGATCATTCCAACTCAGGACATAATGGACTAAGAATGAGGGAAGAGTAGACCCCAGAGGAAAACTGGGGTGCTATTACTTAAAGTGCAGTGAATGCTGGGAAATCAAAAATAATAGATGTTCCTAAAAGACGATGATGAGCTCATACCTCTAGCAAAGAGCAAGATGAAGCCCAGAGTGTGATCTGTCCCTCCCTCCTTTGGCTGCAGTGTGTGGGCTCCCCAAGTTCTCCCGGAAGCTGATGGCCAGGATCTTCAATGGACGCCCAGCCCAGAAGGGCACCACCCCCTGGATTGCCATGCTGTCACACTGGAGTGAGCAGCCCTTCTGTGGGGGCTCCCTTCTAGGTAAGGAGATGTGGAAAGGGTGGGGGACCCAGGATTTGGGGACTGGGTGAAAGTGAAGGGAACCAACCTTCATTCTAGAGACTGATCAAGATCTCTTCATTGAGAATCACTGCCCACACTAGTAGCAGGACCCAGAAGGACAGTGTGGTAGGAAGAGTCCTTAACTGCAGCTAGGAGACATGTGTTCCTGCTCTAGGTTGCTCCTTCAGTCAACAAACACCTATGAAGTCCTGGTCAGTCTCTGGCACTGGGAAGGACTAAGTCAAGGAGTCAGACCCTCAAACATGAATTACAAAGCACCTATGTGCAGCTCAAAGGCATGGTGACTAGGGCTGTGGGACTGGGGAGAACCAGGAAACTCACCCTGGAGAAGTCAGGGAAGGGAGATTTACAAAGGCCCTGAGTGCCATATTTAGGAATTTAGATCTATCCTGAAGGCTGCTGCAGATTTATAAACGTATTCTGGAAACTTCTTGCCGGGGTAACACGGATTGAAGGAAGAGTGAATCCAGAAGCCAGGAATTCAGGGAGGTAGCCATTGCAATTGTAGGGAGGGAAGTCATTAGCCTCAGCATGAGGACATGGGATAAGGGAAAGAAATAAGGCAGATTCGAAAGGATTAGGAAATAGGACGGTCAGGATTTTGCAAGGAGTGAACGTGGGTGGGAAGGGGAGTAAGGGTGGGAAAGAAATGGCTGGCAGCTCTTCCTATTGCAGTTTGGTCCACATGATCAAAGATCCATTCCAGCTCTGACATCATAGGAAAAATGAATAGCAACCTAGAGTCCCTGGCCAGTTCCTGGTCTGATCTCTGAGAGATCAGAAGGCCTGAATGGGTACACATCTGCCTGGGCAGCTCCCAGGCTGCCAGCCTCATCTCTCACTGACTCACCTTCCTGACAGTACAGTCAGGTAAGGACATGTCCGTGCTAGATCAGTGCTTTTCAAACTTTAATATGAATAGGAATTACTTGAGGGTCTTGTTAAAATCCCCAGATTTTATCATAGAATTAATAAAGATTCTATTTCAGTAAATCTGAGGCAGAGCCTGAGAGTCTGCATTTCTAAGAAGTTCCCAGTTGAGGCTGATGCCTAAAGGGTAGCCAGTAAGCACAAGGCTTTTTGCGGACCCATCTTGGGCTGTGTAGAGTTCACCAAGCCCATAGGTTTAAGGGAGCCCTAAAATCCCATTGAAGATGTTCAGTCTTGGCCTCTTGGTTAGAATAGATAGATGAAATCACAGATTTAAATCCTGATCTTCAGATTAGGGTCAAATGAGTGTCTGAATTCGGGCTGTGAAACACAATGGAAAGGGGAAAGCCTGAAGTAGTCTGAAGCTCTCAGCTCAAGGCAATAGAAGGCAGGAGGGGGCAGTCTAGGGCAGTACATATGTACAATTCTGTTCTCAGGCTCCAGCTGGATTGTGACCGCGGCTCACTGCCTCCACCAGTTACTCAATCCAGAATACCCAGCCCTACAGGACTCAGACCTGATCAGACCTTCTGACTTCAAAATCATCCTGGGTGAGTGAGGGGCAGGCTGACTCCTGAAGCCAACAGTGGTTCCAGGCATAGACTGTGTCCACTCACTCACTCATCAGGGCAGGACACCTGGGACGAAGAATGAGCTAGAACTGGAGTCCAGAGGCCTCAGTCCTAGCCCAAGGCTATGATTTGAGGTAGTGAGACCATGAGCAAGTCGTTGAAGTCCAGCCCTCAGTTTTTATAAGTAAAATAAGGATCCCAGTCTAGATATTTTCTAAAGACACTTCAGGCTTCTATGAATCCATGGTTTCAGGTAAGTCACGCACAGATGATCCAAGCTGACCCTCTCTTTTATAAAATCTAGACCATCAGCTGATTCAGTTCGGTTCAGCACATACTTACCTACTGACATTATGCCGGGATCTAAGAACACAGTGTAATTAAGAGCCAGTTCCTGCACCCCAAGGAACTTACAGCCTACTATGAATATGAACACAGAGACCTCTAGTATAAGATAGGAAGCAGAGAGTCCTATAGGAGGGGAACAGATGAGGTACCATTGGAATTCACAAGAAAGAGACTTCTAACTGAAGAATCTAACGCAAGAATCAGGGAAGCTTCATGGAGGAGGGAACACCTGACCGAGGCACTGAAGTGTGATTATATAGTTTGGACATGTGGCAATGATCATCAGAATGAGGATTATAAGGCAATGGGATCAGTCCAAGAAGAAAGCCAGAGGTAGGAGCCCATGACTTTGCAGAAGTCAAGTAGGGGATGGCTGGGAAAAGAGCAGTGAGAGGCAGAAAAGGGTTAAGGCTGAAAACAGGCTGGATGGGACAGGGGGTGACAGGGGACAAGGTGTGATCTTACCCTCCATGTCTCCATTACCCCCATGCCTCATGGGCCTTCTCTTGCCCAGGTAAGCATTGGAGGCGCCGGTCAGATGAGAATGAACAGCATCTCAGAGTCAAACGCTTCTTCCTCCATCCCCTGTATGACCCCAACACATTTGAGAATGACGTGGCTCTGGTGGAGCTGTTGGAGAGCCCGGTGCTGAACGACTATGTGATGCCCATCTGTCTGCCCGAGGGGCCCCCACAGGAAGGTACTCTGCCGCACCCCTGCTCCCGCCTCTGCAGAGCAGCAGGTGCCTTCACAGGGACTTCTTCTCCAGCCCTGGGGAGATTCTGGTGCCAGCCGAGCCTGCTGACCATGTCTGTGTGATCCCTCCGCTGCCTCCCCTAAAACAGCTAAGTCAGAACCGGCTCCATGGCAGGACACAGTAAATAGGCAGGCTTGACCAGTACTGTAAATACTATGTCAGTCAGGATCCAGATGAGAAAACAGAAACCAGACTAGTTATCACAAGAGAGAGAATTTAATACAGGGCATTGGAGGACTAGGGCAGTAAAGGGGGATACTAATGCTAATGTAACACAGGTAGTACCCACAGGAAGAACCCACCCCTCCTGGGGCTGGGGGAACAAAGGGGGGAGGGGGCAGTCACAGGACCTAGAAACTTGGAAAGGGGATTCAGAAGCCCGAGGAGAAAGCCCTGTTCTGAGGTGCTGGGGAAATAGCCAGGGCCAGCCCCCAGGGCTAGGGCAATGCCAACAGTAACAGCAAGGCTTCCTGGAAACGCCCCCTATTTCTGGGACCCCTCCTCCTCAACAAAGCACAACTCCCATTTTAGAGCCTCATCTGCAGCATCACAAAGCAGAGTAAAGAGGAAGCTTGGGCCCGAGAGACGATGGTTTCATCACCACACAGATTCAAAACCCCACCCTGCCGTTTCCCAATTGGGTGACCTTGAGACAGTGTTAGACCCTCAAGGCCCTTACCTCTACACAGAGGATAATACCCCATAGGGTGGCTGTGATATTTAAGTTCAATAATACACTCAAACACACTGGCTTTCTTTTCATCTTGGTCTAAACCCAGTAGTGCCGCATCGTAGCTAACCTTCTTCAGTTTGATCAAGTTATAAAACATGGCTGAATAGAGCTGAGCCAACAGGAAAGGCACAGCGATGACTCTGCTTTATCAGATGTCACGTGCCTACCACGTACCAGTTGCTTTGCTTTCGTTAATTTATTTATTACTTCTAAAAGCCTGGTGAAGTGGTATTGTAGTCCCATTTTCCAGATGAGAAAATGAGTCCTCACAAGGTGAAGTGACTTTACCCAAGATACGGTTTGTAAGAGGCGTAGCTGGGACCAGAAGCCAGGTTTTCCCTCTTAACACCCAATGCTGTTTCCAGTGTCCAGACTCTTTTTCAAATGAAGAAATGATTGCTCTATCAGAGCTCAACCCATTTCCACACTGTCCCAATATTTGCCAACTTCATAGACTTCTAGAATATCAGGGCTGGGAGAGGTGTTAGAGAATACCAAGTCCAGCCAATTCATTTTGTTTTATGGACAGGGAAGCCAAGCCTCAGCAAGGGAGGGAGGTGAGGGGGCTCCCCGAAGGCAGCAGAGCACATTGTGGACTAGGCTGAACTTTTTAATTTCTCACCATTATTGATTGAACACCTACTATGCACCAGCACTGCTGGAGGCATGGGGATATAGCAGGGAAGAGAGAGAAAGCTGAGTCTACTAACTTAATGGAGCCTAAGTTCCATGCTAGTTGGGAGCGGGAGAAACTGGACAACAAATTAGCCAGCTAATGAGTCCTAGAAACAAATGTCCAAACCTCTATTGCAGGTAAGCTCCAACCCAGCAGTTCTCCTCTCCACCATGCTGCCGTTCTCCAAGGGGACAAATTCAGCCCCTCCTTCCCATGCAGGGAATGATGGGACAGCAAGACTCAACCCTCTGAGAACCCCACAGACAGCCTCTCTTCTCTCACTGTGTCTTCCTTCCTCCAGGCGCCATGGTCATCGTCAGTGGCTGGGGGAAACAGTTCTTGCAAAAGTTCCCAGAGACACTGATGGAGGTGAGGTTCAATTTATGTCCCATAGAGAATGATGCCTCTGCCCTGCATTGACCCTTTCTGCTCCATGTTCCCCCCAGGGATTTAGAGTTTTGGGTGAGAGAGACAAAAGAGGCCCAGACCCACCTCCAAAGTTCACTGGGACTTTGAACCCCCACAAGTTTGGTCTGTTTGTTCTACATGGGGCACTGGTCTCTAAACAGTGTTCAGTATTTCTGTAACGTATTAAAGTCTCAGCTCGTGGAAATTCTTCCAGAAAACAGCAGGCTTGGACACCCCAAAAGGTGACCCATCAGTATACCATAAAGATTCACATACCAGAGAATGGGCTAAAGAATGGGCTCTTGAGAGCTGCAGTTCTTGTAGTAATAAACTTGACAGTTGCATTTAGGAGTTCACATTTATATCATTTCATAAAAGAACACTGAACCAGAAGTAAGGAGCCATAGCTCCAAGTACCGGTTCCTACTAACTTGCTGGGTGATCTTAAACAAGTCATTTGCCTCTCTAGACCATTGTATAGTATCTCGAGCTGCAAAGTTAGGGGCAATGCTAGACGCCCCCCCCCCAAGATCTGCCTGACTCTGACATGACTGGGGTTAGTGACTGCCACAGCTAATTTTTGACCTTTCAACATATGTTATTTTAACACACATCGGAATTTCAGATTTGCAACAGCCATTCATCCTTTTCTTCATTAACTTCCAGGTACTTATTTGGTGCCTTCCATGTACCGGACATTGTACTAGTTACTAGGTATGCAGGGGGGTAAAAGGACAGATCCTGTCCCTGGATCTTATAGGGACTGGATCTGCCCTTTTAGTCAAGTGAGGGGGACAGAAAGTAGTTACCAACATGATAAACGTGATGAGGAAGAAGTGCAGGAGGCTCCAGAATGTATAACAGGAAATCCAACCTTGTCTTAAGGGTACAGAAGGGCTCTCCAGAGAAAATAACACTTTAACACCTGAACAATGAATAGAGGTCAGTCAGGCACTTAATGGTCTGCTGAAGATATGTGCTTGTGACCACTCTGTGCTTGTGACCACTCTGCCCTAAGTTTCTCTCCCCAGTGATCTGGGAAGGCCATGGCCCAAGAGGGACCGAAATGACAAAGGTCAACAAGAACTATACTTTGGGATCCCATGACCCATTCATTCTTGGTGTGGGTAAATGACACTCCTATGTTTCTTCATTTTATTCCAGACATCTGCTCCAACATTTACCCCCAAGCTGAATCCAGGGCAATAATAATCACAATACCTTATTTTCACGTATCAGTTTATTGCTTCAGTTAAAAAGACTATTCCCTGAGTATTGATTCTGTCCCAAGCTATGTAAGTAGAAGTGGACAAAATACAAACCCAGTGTCCAGAAGCTCATACTACTGTGATGCCTGCTGTAAGGCAAGCAGTGGTAACCCCTATGGACTTAACATTTATCCGGTGTTTGTAATTTACAAAGTATCTGCTTATTCATCTCCTCTTTGGACCATTCCATGTGATTCGTATGGCAAGTAGTGTGACTTCCACTTCTCAGATGAGGAAGCGATCTCAGAGGTCTGAAAAGCAGTAAGCAAACTATATGCCGCAGGTCCCACAGCCAGCAATTGTAGGGATGGGGGTGGGGGGAGACGATTGACCATGTTTTGTATACATTCCCATATTTGAAATAATGAATGTGCTAGGCAAGTATTATTACAGATGAGAAAAATGAGGTCCAGGGAGGGCAAAAGACTTGCTCAAGGTCGCACAGCAAGTTCATGACTAAGACTGTAGCAGAACATGATCTCCCCATTCTTCAGTGTTCCTTCACCTGCACAATAGGATAGTCTCTGAGACCAGGTCTAAGGTTCGACCTAAGCTCATCCAGGAAGGAGATGGGGAGGAGCCAGCTCTAGGGGTATCAGAACAGCAAGAACTCCTCAGCCAGGGGTAGAGACCAACAATGGCCTTATGTTGCAGATTGAAATCCCAATTGTTGACCACCGCACATGCCAAGAGGCCTATGCCCCTCTGAAGAAGAAAGTGACCAAGGACATGATCTGTGCTGGGGAGAAGGAAGGTAAGTCAAGAGGATGGCATACAACAGGGCACCACCAGCAATGGAAGGACTGGAGATCGTCCAGTCTAAGGCTGAACAGAGGAGGACTCAGAGAGGAATGGGGGAGGTCACGAGAGGAAGGATTCCACTGGAGAATTACACGGCGTCAGAGAAACGAGTGCTAAGAAATTCCCATCATTCCCATCTCCAAGCCCAAGGATTCCCCTATGAAAGGAGAGTCCCGAACCTGCCTGCAATAACTGAAATCACTGAGCTCTCGGGAGGCCGGACAGAACTGCGGAGTCCAGGTTTGGGTCACATGGTCTGTTGCGCCCCCTCGTGTTCAATTCTCTGAACTGCAAGTCAGATGTAGGGAAAAGGAAGGAGGCTCCTTTGGATTTATTTGGGGCTAGGAAGGGGAAAGCTTTAATATGCATCTCCTTTTCATTTAGGGGGAAAGGACGCTTGCTCAGGTGACTCCGGAGGCCCCATGGTGACCCTGGATAAAGCGACAGGCCAGTGGTACCTGGTGGGCACGGTGTCCTGGGGCGACGACTGTGGAAAGAAGGACCGCTATGGAGTGTATTCCTACATCTACTACAACACAGACTGGATCCAGAGGGTCACCAGGATAAGGAATTGAATTCTGTTCCTCACCCCCAACCGCCTGCCCCGGGTCACTCAGCAGCACAGGAGAATTATCTGGTGCAAGATGGCCACCCCTCACCTTTCACCCATTTCGTTCAGCCCACCCATTACTGGCCAATAAAGAGGTATCTCAGCCCCCTCTCCACACTCTGTAAAGGAGTAGAGTAGCTGAGTGATCAGAACACAAGGCTGAACCCAGGCACTATCACTTACTGACATTGCATCATTGGGCAGGTGGCTTTACCTCTGAATGGCAGTTTCTTTGTCCATATTATAAAAATGGCATACCTTACCTACCTCAGAAGAGTCTGATGAAGATAAAATTAATTAATATATACATAGCACTTAGCACAGTGCAGACATAAGTCCTCAATAAACATGACTTAGCAAAAGTCATTGTGTTTACCAGGCAAATGAAGTTCTCCCACAAATCCCGTCGGGTCTTAGGGCTGCTCAGTGTGTACCTTTCCCCTCAACCTTGACCATCTCCTTCATCTGCCTGCAAATGTTCCATGATTCTTTGCTACCATGCACTTTTCTCAGTCCCAATCCATGTTCCCCATTAAAAAAAGAAAAAGTGACAAGTTTCTTAGTCCAATAGCATGTCCCATAGCAGTGCACTTGTGAATGTGAGCTGGACCCGAAACTGAGAGAGTGCCTGAGAGAAGCAGGACAGGAGGAGGGGGGCAGACCAGGGGCAGTGGACTGGGAAGTCAGATGCCAGGTTTTACAAATAGCTCTTCCCCCAGCTCCTGTGTGGCTCTATGCCAGTCCCTTCCCCTCATCTGAAAGGACCCTCCCAGCTCTGACAGTCTAGGATCCAACGAAGACATGTTTCTCTAATGAGATGAGTTGAAGCTGAAGTAACCAAAAGGCAAAAATTACTTTAAGGTTCAACAGAGCTTTGATGCAGACCCAATACTGCATCCACTGCTCTCCCCATCCCCACCCCGTCTACCATGCCCTGGTTTCCAAGAATGTCACCTAGCAAAGTGCTAGCCAAGGGAACTTTCCACATTCCAGAGCAGAGCATCTGCTCCTACCCTTCCTGGGAACCTGAGCTGCACAAGGTCAGCCCTGGTAGGCTAGACTCAGACCCCTGAACTCTTCCTTCTTATGTCCCCAGCTAACCCCAAGCAGCAGTGCCACTGATTTCACACCCTGTCCCTCACCCTGAATGCCCCGGCACTGCAAGATCACAAGTGTTTCCCAGGCAGAATGCCTCTCCCCTCCAAGAACCACCTCCTCTCTGGGGAGACCTCATCCCCTCCAGAGCTCTGAGATTTAAGCTCTTCAAGGGTCAGAAGCCCCAGGTTCCTGTCTTCTATTTTATCAAAATTGGTCTTCGTGGGAGATTCTAGTTCTTAACCTGCACTGCGGTTGGTGGACTCAGTCAGAACCTCTTGTTGGAAGATGAAGATACTGAGGGGTGAGAACTCACAGAAACTAAGCACTAGGCTGAGTGCTCAGGGACAGCAATTCACAGCCTGCCGCTGGTTCCAGGAGCAAGTCATTCTACCTCTCTGGGCCTTGCGGTCCATGCTGTAAAGGGAAGATGGCAATGGGTACCCAACTTCATCAGATATATGTCAGACAAGCTGGAGCTCTATCTCAGACACCAAAGAATGCAATGCAAAGTTTTGGAGTTGCTATAAGACATTCCAAAACCCCATACCTTCCTACCTCACAGCACTGCCCAGGTGTCCCCATGTGCTAGGCTGTGCCGACGGGGCTATGGAGAATACCAAGTTGAGGGAAGCATGTTTCATGCCTTCCAGGAGCTCCTACAGGTGGAACTGACACATCCACAAGTGACTACCATGAACAGAAGGAACCCAGCCAAGTGCTATGTTTGGGAGCAGCATGGAAGCAAAAGAATAGCCACTCTGATATGGAGGCATGCGAAAGAAGAGGGGACATCAGGAAGGAATCCTAGAGGAGATGATGTTGGCACTGACCCTTGAGGAGGGTGGGCATTCCCACAGGTAAAACAGAGGGAGGCATTCCAGGTGGAAGGATCACAAGAGTAAATGTCCACTCAGGTTTTCGTCATATTAGACTAGCTTCTCCCACAAAAATGGTGGGTTTACTAGGCCTGGAACAGAGAAAGGACATTGTTCTGATTCTGGGATCAGAATCACCATCTGAAATAGCCTTTCTTCTAAAAGTCAGACTACTATAGCGTTTGAAATAGCCTCAGGATTTGTGCATAAATACTGGCTTCTGGCTGAACCCAGTTCATCCTGTTATTTCCCCTTTATCCTTATTCTGAGGAAATGTCTAAATGTGCTCTGGAACTCCAGCTTATCCTTGATCAACAAGCATTTATCAGCCCCTGCACTGCTGCTGAGTTTCAAGAAACCCAAACTTCTCACAGAGTTATAGAAGCAGAGGGTTGGAGGGTGCCTGGGTGGCTCAGTCAGTTGAGCGCCAGACTTTGGCTCAGGTCATGGTCTCATGGTTTGTGGGTTCGAGCCCTGCATCAGGCTCTGTGCTGACGGCTCGGAGCCCGGAACCTGCTTCGGATTCTGTGTCTCCCTCTCTCTCTTGCCCCTCCCCTGCTTGTGCTCTCTCTCTCTCTCTCTCAAAAAATAAATAAACATTAAAAAAAATTTTTTTTTTAAAGAAGCAGAGGGTGGGAGTGTCTATTAGGACCATCTTATCTAGAGGTGGGAAACTCATTACCTCCAAATGCAGCCCATTCCAAATTCAAAATGTGCTGCCTCTTAGGTTCCCTTTTCTATGCAACAAAACTCCACCTCCCTAGAATAGAGTTTGTAGCTGTGATTCCATACCATGAATGTTCTTTGCAATAACGATCATGCCAACTTCATTAGCAACAAATGCTATTGTTTTTGTGAGTAGCTACACATTTGTTCCAATAAACATCTGCGTTGAGTCAAAGAATCCTGTTTGGCTTGTATGTTTTTCATGCACTAATGATTCTGGTAAGTTGTATTTTCATTTATCAACACTTCTCTGAATCTGATTAGTATCACTGTACTATGAAGAGAGGTAGTGGGGGAGATCATATTGTCAATATAATAGCAGGTCTTAGGTTTTTCAGGTCAGTTCTGATTAAACACCTTGTCCTATTATTCCTATAAATTATCAAAATATTCCAGGATGCTTATCTTTGAGCAACCAAATTACACTTCTTGATTGTCATCCACTCCCAGAATAGAAAAATTTTTTTTCATCATGTGTTCAATTGTTTGGTTCAGAAAATATGGCACCATGTCTATGAGTGCACTCTTTTGGTTTTTTTTTTTTCAATATATGAAATTTATTGTCAAATTGGTTTCCATACAGCACCCAGTGCTCATCCCAAAAGGTGCCCTCCTCAATACCCATCACCCACCCTCCCCTCCCTCCCACCCCCCATCAACCCTCAGTTTGTTCTCAGTTTTCAAGAGTCTCTTATGCTTTGGCTCTCTCCCACTCTAACCTCTTTTTTTTTTTTCCTTCCCCTCCCCCATGGGTTTCTGTTAAGTTTCTCAGGATCCACATAAGAGTGAAAACATATGGTATCTGTCTTTCTCTGTATGGCTTATTTCACTTAGCATCACACTCTCCAGTTCCATCCATGTTGCTACAAGGGGCCATATTTCATTCTTTCTCATTGCCTTGTAGTACTCCATTGTGTATATAAACCACAATTTCTTTATCCATTCATCAGTGGATGGACATTTAGGCTCTTTCCATAATTTGGCTATTGTTGAGAGTGCTGCTATAAACATTGGGGTACAAGTGCCCCTATGCATCAGTACTCCTGTATCCCTTGGGTAAATTCCTAGCAGTGCTATTGCTGGGTCATAGGGTAGGTCTATTTTTAATTTTCTGAGGAACCTCCACACTGTTTTCCAGAGCGGCTGCACCAATTTGCATTCCCACCAACAGTGCAAGAGGGTTCCCGTTTCTCCACATCCTCTCCAGCATCTATAGTCTCCTGATTTGTTCATTTTGGCCTGAGTGCATTCTTTTGAACAGTAGTGTGTACTTTCCTTTTGCTATGAGTTAATCTTGTTCCCTGATGGCAAGAATCAGAGAATTAGCACCAACAAGAAGCCCTTCAAGCAACGATAGGTAGGATTAGGTAGAATTAGAGAAATCTATACTGATCATGTGGCAGAGATGGTGGCCAATTTGGGTCTAGAATAGGTCTTGAAACCAAGAGACTTACGTTCTAGTGCAGCATAGGTTGACTCTCTTATCCACTTAATTTCTCCATCCATTAGCTGGCAGAAAAATCTTTGCTCTACCTGTCTGAGGGTTGTAGAATCAGATGAATTACCATATAGGAAAGAACTCTGGAAACTAAATGTAGCTCAAATACAAAAAGTTCTGTGGGAGATAATCACTAACATTTCTGAACATTCACTATCTGATTGAGACCACACTAAGCTCTTACATAATTCTCTCATCTATCCTCACAAAGTACTATTACTCTCTTCTCCCCTTTTTACAGGCAAGAAAACTAAAACAGTGAGGTTAAAAATGTGGACCAACCTACAAACACCAACACCCCAGTAGCAACAAGCACACCTAATGTCCAGATTTTGGTTTCTAACACTATTCTTCAATAAAAGGAATGAGGGCTCCTTAAAGAAATGGCTGATTCTAGGACTAGCACAGAAAATATACAAGATGAGCCTGGAGTATGTTGCTCCAGAGAGTAAGGTAGTCACACACAGTGATGGGGGGTATGTCAAAGGGACACAGGAGCCAACTGGAAGAGCTCTAATGACCAAAGCAAGAACACTTTGAGCAACAAAGCAAAACAGAATTGGATTACAACCCAAAGTATAAAATACATATCCATAAGTGTATACTTACATGCGTAAGTTATTGAATGAATAAGTAAAAGGGGGAGAATAGATAAATCTCCCATGAAGAATGCCAAATGGTTCATATAAATAATTTGCTCTAAAGGAGATGGAGCATAATTCTCCCTCCCTTAAGTGTGGGGTGCAAATAGTGATTTCCTTCCAAAGTGTACAGTATGGAAATGGGGGAGCTGGGGGGGGGGGGTGGCAAAATAACTTTAGAGTGAAGAAACCTAACAAAAACACTACCCCAGCCAGGTGACCACAGTTAATATTAACAATGATAAGTCATGTTGATAGTATATGACCTTGATATGTCCTAATGAAAATAGCACTGTATCTCTGCACTCTTCCTCCATTCATCTCATAACCCCAGCCTAAAATCATGAGAAACAGATCAGAAAAATCCCAATTGAGGGATAGTCTACAGAACACTTGACCAATACTCCTTGGAATTGTTAAGGTGATCAAAACTACTGGAAGTCTGATAACCTGTCCCAGCCAAGAGGAGTCTATAATACACTGAAGTGTATCCCTAAAAAAGATACATTGAAGTTCTCATCCTCAGGACCTCCAAATGTGACCTTATTTGAAAACCAGGTCCTTGCAGATTCAACTAGTTAAGACAAGGTCATACTGGAGTAGGGTGGGCCTTTCACCCAATATGACTGGTGACCTTACAGGAAGAGAAGATGAGACACAGAGACAGAGACTTATGAAGGAGAACGCCATGAATGATGGACGCGGATAGAAGCCAAGGAAGGCCAAGGGTCACTAGCAACCACACGCTGGGAATAGGCAAGGAAGGATTCTCACCCCCCGACCCCATTCCCGAGGTTTCAGAGGGAGCGTGGCCCCACCAATTCTTGATTTCAGACCTCTAGCCTCCAGAACTATGAGACAATAGATGTCTGTTGTTTTAAGCCATGCAGTTTGGGGTGCTTTGTCATGGTAGTCTGAGGAAACTAACACAGAGCCTAAGGATACTTGAAACTAAATGTGTGACATAGGACCCTAGATGGCCCCCTGGAATAGAGAAAGGAAATTAGGTAAAAATGAAGGAAATCTGAATCAAGGATGGACTTCTGTTAAGAATAACACATCAATACTGGTTTATTAATTGTGACAATTGAACCATATACTAACATAAGGTGTTAATAATAGGAGACACTGGGGAAGGGTTTATGGGAACTTTCTGTACCATCTGTACAATTTTTCTGTAATTATAAAACTATTTTAGGGACCTAGGTGGCTCAGTTTGTTAAGTGTCTGACTCTTAATTTTGGGTTAACTCATGATCGCAGGGTCATGAGATCAAACCCCGAGTCAGGCTCTGTGCTGACAGTTTGGAGCCTGCTTGGGATTCTCTCTCCCTCTCTTTCTGCCCCTGCTACTCCCTTGCTTTCTCTGAAGATAAGTAAACTTAAAAAAAGAACAATTTTAAAATTAAAAGTTTCTATTTTAAAATGTGACCCAAGGTCCCTCGGTCAGGAGATGGGGAAACTGGGATTTGAAACCAGTTCTGATGGACTCTGGGTCCCACTGGCTCTACCCCAATGGTTCTCAAGGTAGGCTGCACACAGGAGGCACCAGAAACACCAATGTCTGAGTCTCAGCCCCCAGAGACTCGAATATAACCAGGAGTAAGTCTTGAGCATTGGTGGGTGGGATTAAAAGTTCCCCAGGTAACTCTAATGTGCATACAGTTTGAGAACCACATTTCTAAGCTATACTGCCAGTGTGTGGCTCCTGAAGAATGTTGGGAGCCTCTTTTACCCCAGCTTCGGTCTTTGACTTAGGTCATGCAGCTTTTGGGAAGCAGAGGTGAGGTAGGCACCCTGCTGCTCTAGCCCACAATCCAGAATGTTCTGACTCTCAGCCACAAAACCATCACTATGATATCTCTGCATGAGTATTTTCCGGGAAAGAACAGTCTTTTTTACTTTGCAATGGTAAACTGAAGAAGGGGAAAGTATTCCAGGCATGGGGGAACAGCATATGCAAAACAAAGGATATGAAAGGGCAGTGGATGTTTGGGGGAATCTGAATGACTTGGTGTCCCTGGAAAACCAGAAGAACTAGGAGAAAAGAGAACACCATCAGGCAGATATGAAGTGCAGGCCTTGTATGCTCAGCTTGGTTTCGGGAATGGGGAGACATTTGAGTTTTTTAAATCAAAGGGAGATATGATCACTTGACTTTTCCAATGAGGCCTTAACGCAGAGACGTAACTAAAGGAGAAGACACCAAAGGTAGGGGATTCAAGATGGCTTCTGACATCAGGCAAGGGACCTTCTGGTCCTGAATGAGTGCAGGCCTGTATGGAGGGAGGACAGGAATCTGCTTTTCATAGGTCTGAGAACCTAGGGCTAAGTCCAAAAGAGACACTGTTAAGAGATTCCCAGCTTCTGATAATACTTCAGGATGAATTAGCAGAGAAGTAGAGAGAAAACAGGGCATAGACCAAAACCCAAGGGCAGTAATGGTTTTCCAGGCCCCTGGTCTTTCTGTGAGCTGCAGGCATGAGTGTTTATCTCCAGAAAGAAAGCCATGGGCGTCTCTAAATTTGAGGGAAGGACACAAACACGGTTTTTGCAACCGTCTCCTGCATCTGATGTGTGTTGGCCTCTCTTTGGAGACGTTAAGAAAAATTGTTTGCATGTAAAAACACGGGCTCAATTCCCAGCAATGAGCTTCTGATGCATGAAAAAGAGCCAAGACCCTTTCAACACCTAGGCAGATCACAAAGGCTCCAAGGGGGTCCCCTCTGAAGAATGGGGTATTAGGACAAGACAGTATTATGACAAGAGGAAGGTGTGTCAAGCCCGGATGGTGCCGCAGGGCAAGCGTGCTGAATGAACAGATCAGCGTGTGTGGGAACGCATCTCCCCCACCAACGTCTGCCAGCCCCAATGGAAGCTTCTACAAATGAACAGGTTATGACCCCAAGCCATACCACAGGCCAGAATCAAACAGAGCAAGCCCTGGGAATCTGGAGGACACCGTGTAGATGTGGTCCAGACCCAAGTTTCAGAAGATGCTGACCTATTTTGAAAGAGAAGACCTACACTTCCCCCTGAGCTGTTTATCCTGTGACATTATTCCATCTAGCCCATCTCCTGACATGATCTGGTTGATTTCATCCATGCCCAAGTTTAAGTGCTCACACATGGCCCAGGCCTGCCAACGGGATCCAAGACAACAGAATCCTTGCTTTAAACAACTCCGACAACATCTTCCTTTGGTCTGAGTTTGTGTGTCCAATGCCCAAACCCATCCTGGCTGTCTAGGCCTCCCACAAAGCCTTTTTAATTTGAGTGCATTTTTAAATTATGAAACACTTCAAACACACTGAGAAGAACAGAAACAAAAATCCCTGTCCTGCTCAGACTTGACGAAACACTTCCCGCGCAAGGGAGAGGGGCAGGACTCCCATCCAGAGAGCAAGCTGGAGCCATGACAGAGAAGGTGCTTTGGGCAAGGGGGAAGAGCTCTGCACCTTGACGCTGAAGACCTGGGCTCCAGTCCAAGCCCTGCAGCTTGATGGCTCTGAAAGCTCAAGCAAATCACGTTCTCTGTGCCTCAGTTTCCACAGCCCCTGGTGGATTGCTCCTTCTTTTCAACCTCTCTACTTAGAGAGCCCCAGACTCAGTCCTTGGCCTCTTTTCTATCTAGCCTCACTCCCTGAAAAATCTCAGCAAATCTCATGACATTTCATATCACGTAGATGCTGACTGCTCCAATTTTCTCTCCAGCTTGGGCCTTTCCTCTGAACTGCTGTTATGAACATTCCACTGCCACCTTGCATTTCTTACATTTAATGTCTAACAGAATGCCTACAACACATATCAAGCTTTACATGTCCATAACCAAGCTCCTGACATCGCCCCCAAATCTATTCCTCACATAGCTTTCCTCGTCACCGAAGGGGGTTGGCCAGGCCAAAAACCTTGGGGCCTCTTTGGCTCCTCTTTCTCTCATGTCTGACTCATCAGCAAATCCTCTCAGCTCTACTTTTAAAATATACCCAGACTCAATCCAACTTTCCACCTCACTGGAACAGGCCATAATCACCTCTTGTCCTAGATTACTGCAGGAGCCTCCCAGGTAATCCTCCCTCTTTTATTCTTACTCCTCTATGGTCTTCTCAACATGGTCATGATAAATTAGATGACATTACTCCACTGCTCAAACCCTCTACTGACTTCTTGTCTCATTCAGATTAAAAACCAACGTTTTGACAATACCCTGTGACACATATGGTCTGACCCCCATTACTACTCTAATCTTTGTTACCCTATTAGTAATGACTACTAAGCCTGAACTGCACCCCAGCCACTTTGGTCTCCTCACAGCTGAACATTCCAGGCTGCTCCTACCTCAGGGTCTTTGCACATGCCATCCCCCCCTTCCTCAGTTCACCTCTTTAGCGAGACTCTCCCTAGTTACCCAATCTAAAATGGTAACTCCAGTCCTTGCTTTTCTATCCCCCTTGCCTACTTTATTCCTCTCCTTAGTACTTAACAGCCCCTAATATATCACACATCTTACTCAGACTGTTTATTGCCTAGTTCCTCTACTAAGCATACGGTAAACTACTTGGTGGCTTTGCTTTCCGCTCTATCCACAGTGCCTAGAACAATGCGCAACGTATAATATGTACCCAATAAACATTTGTTGAATGAATGAATAATCCTGGAAACAGGGGAAATCTTATTATGTCTTCAAAACGTTACTGTAGCCCCACTATGATGAAGTGAAGAATGATTGAGCTTATTTTAGAAGTGAGGGGACAACAACACAGACTGAAATTCCATGGCTACCACGCAAGTCCCTGTATAAGGCAGCACCTCTCAAGGTAACTGCCTTTTCAAATGCAAATATCACTGCAGAGAGGTCTAGTTAGGGTATGATGTCTCAAAGTTTGCCTCCAGAAAGGAAAGGGGAAAAGGATCAAACTCCAAACCCACCTGGTCAGACTGAAGTGCTGAACTACATGACCCACCAGATGGGTCAGGGTCAGGCGCCACCCCAAACAAGTGAGGACAAAGAAGGCCAAGCTGCAGTGTGTGAGCAAGGTCAAGGCTAGTAGGGGCCCTTCAGATCACCTTACTTCTTTGCTTCACAAATGAGGAAACTGAGAGCCAGGAGAGGGGAAAGACTAAGGCACCCAAGGTCAGCAGCCTAGATCTCTCGATGACATCTAACCCAGAGCTGGGACCCATGTTGCCCAAATCCCAGGCCAATGAGTTTTCTGTAGCACAACCACCACCCACCTACCCTCACAAGATTCATCACAAAATAGCCATACAACAGGCGGATTTCATTTCCCTGGTGCATGTGGCAGTACCCACGCCGTGCCAAAAAACGATTCCAAAGGAATTTCCTTAGCTGGGAGTCCTACAGAGAACCAGAATGGGACTTGGAATGGAACGAAATTCCTTTTGCGGTATTTCAGCCAATGGGAATAGAGCCCAGAAATCACTGGTGTTTTCTGTTTGGGGTGATTTTTATATAGCTCTCTTTGAAGAATGAAGAGTGGCTACCATGCCACTGGAAAAATGAAGTCACTGCTTTGAAATATATCTGAGACGAAGAAAAGAAATGACTCTACATTACATTTAAATAAACCAGGTCTCAGCCTTGGGCTGGAGGAGTTAACCCTTACCTTCCTTTTTCTTTTTTCTTTCTTTGCTTTTTCTTTTTCCCTAAAACATTTACCAGCAGAGCTGAAATCACAAAGAGAAAGAGCCCCTCAGGGAGTCAAAGGGGAGGCTGCCAGATGAAAGGCAAAGGGGAAGAAGGAAGAGGGTGAGCCTATGCTCTGTATCAGGCAAAGTTACTGACAGTGCCTCATTTATTTCTCACAATAGCTCCGCAAGGCACGAGTGTTATTCCCATTTTGATGAGAAGGGAAAGGGGGCTCAAGGAGTTTAAGTAATTTGCCTAAGGCTGTACAGCTCATAAGTAGCAGAACCTGTTTCTGAAGTTTGAATTAATCATCTTCCCTGACTCTGTGCATATAACGCTGGTCAAATTTCTTACTTTCTCTAGGCTTAAGTTCCTTACCCATGACATAAAGGCCCTAGATTGAATCTGCCTTACAGCTCTGATGGTCTATGGACTCACTATGTTGGAAATTGCCCTGAGCTGGTGATTTCCTTTGTTCTTAGGGCTCCTGACCCCCAGGACGTGTTCTCCCATGGAGATGGCCCTGTCCCGTGAGTGAGGGAAATGATCCAGGCTGCACTTCATGCTGATACCACACTGAGGAGTTCAGCCTCTGGAGCCACAATTCAGAGCCTGTAGGTCTGCTCCTGGCTTGAACATCAAGACTAGTACCCGGAAGCTCCAGCGGGAGAGGCTGGGATCTTGAAATGTCTCCGAGAAGTTTATTTATAATGCCTAGGGCACATCTAACAAGTTCATCATGTGGCACGGGGCAATGTGTACAAAGGAAGGATTGTCCCAGAGAAGTCTTTGCCAAGATGAGGCATAAGCCAGTGTGCAAACCTAGGCCCACCCCCGCCCCCCAATCTGTAGCAACAACAATAAAGGAAACAGTGGAAGCCTCCGAGGGTTGCAGACATCTTCCTACAGAGGAGGAAGAGGCCTAATGCTTTAAAAAAGAGGCCTGAACTAAAACTAGGTGAGGGTTGGACTTCTTGCTCTGCCACTAGCTGGCAAGGGAACTTGAGGTAAGCCACTTCCACACTGTGGTCACATTCCAGGAAGGAATACAGCCATAAGCAAGTACTTGTAACAAAATTTGATAAGCATCTGGCAAGAGTGGTCGAGCTCAATGATGGAGACTCTCAGAGCAGGACAAAGCCATCATAGCAGAGGACAGGCAGGAACAAGGAGTTTTGAGGGAAACTCAAGTTCCCAGGACAGAGAGTAGGGGGGTAAGAGGGAAGCTGAGTCCTAGTCCTAGAGAATCCAAGGCGGGGCCATCAAGGGAGACCTCAGGGCTCATCATAATAAGATTGGGTGCAAAAGGAAGTCTGTTCCTCAGCGAGGAAGCCTTATACCAGGCAGTGCAGGTGGACTACCTGGGAGTCTTATTCCAATTCAGATGCTCAGGCCTCATGCCCAGAAATTTTGATTCTGTTGCACTGAAGTGGAGGCTGGGAACAGACATTTCCTTAAAAAGCTCCCCAGGATTTCGAAAGCACAGCCAGGGCCAGGAACTTCCTCAATAATAAGCAGGGCTCTCTGGGAGACAAGGCCTGTCTCAGTGCCCACTGGATCCCAGCACCCAAATCAGGGCTTGTCAGACAGAGGGCGTTTGGGGTACTTGGCCTGGATAAAGGGATGAGCACTGTGTGAATAAAGCAAAGGACGTCGGCAGCCAGGTGCTAGAATTACAGCAAGGGCAAGGGTACGACCGGCTTAGGCTGAGTTCCCTGGATGACTGACTGAGCGCTGCCTGCATTCTTCCTGACCTTCATGATCAGCCCAGACCTTGAAGCTGGAGCTAGATAAAGCCTTATATGGGAGCCCAAGAAAGGGGAAAGAAGGAGACAGGGGGCGTCTAACATATCAGGGACCACATATCAGGGACGTTGTAGTGAGTCTCAAGCACACATTCATGACTATTAAGCCTGATTGAAGATATACAGTCTTTATTAAAGTATCCCATCTTTATATAAGTGGCCCTACTCCCTCCACCACTACAGATGGTGGTGACTTTCCATTAAAAAGGGGATCGGTAGGGGACACAGGAAGAATCAAGTTGTTAACAGAGGCGAGGTGAATGAGGACCCTCGAAAGTGCAGGGTGGCATCCCATCTCCTGCCTTCTGCCTCCCCCCACGCCCCATCCATACCCGTACCCTCAGAACGTCTCTCCTCCCACCCCAAACCATACGCATCCCAGTTTAAAGTGATACAAGGTTCTCTCACATATCTATGCACTTCTCTATGGGTAAAGCACTTCATGTCTTTAATGTTCCCTCTCTTGCTAATGACACCCCATCCCTGTGGTTCTAGATGGACAGCTAATGGTTGGTGAGAGGGCCTATGCATGGCCAAAGTAGGGAAGCCTCTCAACTAGCATATCAGCAAGGCGCCCAGGAGGCCAGACCCCTACACTGGTGTCATGACCATCAGAACTGCTAAAGAATCGGTGAGGCTGGGTCCCTGAACTCTACATACTCTTCATTATAACAGAGCGTCATATATTTGTTTCCTAGGGATTTTGTGCCTTGCGTCTAACACTCTACCTTCCGAACCTCCCCTAAATTCTCTGTCAGTTCATAAGCCATGGGTGGGAAGCCTCATCTATGGAACTCTACCCCAACCACCATCTCTGAGACAGGCAGGCCTCGGAATCCATCCTGAGTGGAGAGAGGCTGCTGGAAGCTGGGGGTCTGGGGAACAGAACCAAGGAACCCTGTGCATCCAGCAGCAAAGGGACAGCCTAATGCTTCCACCTCTTCTCTTCAAGAGAAACTTCTGCTGTGTGCAGGGAGGCAGAGTTGTGGAGGAGGCTTCTCCATAGGGGCCGGGGGTTGACAAGAGAGCACAAGAATGAGCTCATCACTGTGGAAAGGCCTTTTGAGATCACCAAGCCCTGTGATCTCAAGCTTTTTTTTTTTTCTTTTGAAGCAGTTGAACCTATTTGCATCCACAACTCTTAAATGCCACTCCAAGATGTTCTGATCAAGGCGAGATGAGGAAGTAGGAGCCAGGAATGGACAGTGTGACCAGGATGGGAACCCTACTCACCCGGCCTACCTTCCAAATCCAAAAGTCCCTGAGCAACAGCTATGCAGAACTTGGGGGTCCTGGGTTTCACTTCAGAAACCCTTGATTTTATGGATGGTAAAGACGTGTGATTTGCCCAGGATCCCCATGGAGTCCGTGGCGGCACCAGCACTAGAATTTAACCCACTCCCACCCCAGGTCTCTCTTTGCCCCCACCCTCCAGCTGGCTGACCCCCACGGGCCTTGGGCCGCGAAGAGTTCCCCTGCGCCCACTAAGGGAATCTTAGACAGAGCTGCGGAAGGAGAACTGCAGGTAGATGATCAGCAGCAGGACCGTGGCCCAAAACAAGCACCAGGGTATCGAGCAGAAGTTGCAGCCAGAACCCGCCTCCGCCTGTGGCTTGGTGGGGCTGGGCGCCCGCGAGAAGGTGTAGGTGGTGGCCTCTTCCTCCAGCAGCTTCTCGCTGGGCTTCCAGTGCACGATGCCCTCCTGGCAGGCCTCGCAGAACTCGCCGCGGTGCCGCCGGGTGTCCTGGCGGCTGGCCACGTGGATGCGGTACTGGCCACCGGGCTCCCCGTAGCACTGCTCGCGCAGGCTGGTGATGAGGTTGTCCACCAGGCTCTCGATGTTCTCCTCCAGCATGCTCGACTCGTCCAGCCGCGCCGTGCCGCACTCGTAGCACAGCTGCTTGAAGACGCGCATGCGCACCGAGCCCGCCCGCTGCTCGCGGTCCAGGTACATGTGGAAGAGGATGACCACGTGTGGCGACTGCCAGGTGTGCCAGCACCAGGAGCAGTGGAACCTGCGGGGAGGGGTTGAGGCAGGGGGAAAGGACTGTGTGCTGCAGAGGCCCCTGCCTCCTGCATCCCAGTGCCCTCAGGCCTTGCCCTTGGGGCTTTGGCTCTGGGGATATTTCCTCATCTGCAAAATGTTCAGGGGGCACCAGATGAGTCCTTCCTGCTCAGACCTCTTTTAAGTCTCACGGCGGGGATGGCCCGGACCAGCTGGGAAACGCACCATCCGTCCGCACAGTCTCACCTGTTAACACTGACTGTGAACAGGCTAGACCCAAATCAGGAGAAAAATGACACCGTTACTGCTGCTGGGCCTCCACGTGCACACAGCCAGAGTCAGAGCCAGTAGCCAGCACGTAACAAGTGCTCAATAGATTTTTCTTGAATTGAATTGGATGGACTGAACCAGGGCAGGAAGTAAGGCCTTGCTTCTGACCCCCACGCTGCGCCATGGAGCCTCCCCATCTTCTGTCCCAAAGGGAAGTCCTGCATAATAGACCCATGGACAAGAGTGCTGGAAAGTCATCTCAGATATTGCTGTACCTCTGAATCACTGAGAGACCTTGTTGACATGCAGGTTCTGATTCAGTAGGTCTAGAACGGGACTGGAGATTCTGCATCTTTAACAAGTTCTAGATGATGCTGGTGCTGCTGGTCCACGACCCACAAGGTAGGGATCTAGTCTAACCTCTCCTTTCGCAAATGGGGAAAGTGAGGTCCAAGAAGGAAAATGAATTGCTCAAGGGCCGTGGAGCTCATAGTAGAGCCAGTTTCTAGAACACCTCATGTGTTCAGTATTTTATATTAAGTCAGGCCGAATTAAATAGATTGAAATTGAACTGTCCCAGGACCAGAGCACAGAACTCAACCTCCATAGACCTTGAGCCCCCCGTCTCTTGGTTTTCAACCCATTTAGAGGATTAAAATCCGAAAATATGTAAAATGTCGGAGGTTAGAGCTAGTAAGTATGTCCCACCTCTTCATCAGAAGCAGTAGCTAGGACTCAGAGAGGGAAAGTTACATAGGAGTGCAGAGGAAGAGCTGGAATGAAACTCCAGTATCCCACTTCCCAGTGAGGGACTCTTTCTCTGCCTCCCAGTCTATACCGGCCCAGCGAGACTGACCCTAAGCATCTGGGTTCTCTATATCTCTGTTTCTTCTTGGAAGGTGCCCCCAGCCTGCCAGGCCCCTACTGCCCGGGCCACTCACCTGCCCGAGGCATGCAATTCCAGGTACTGCTTCCAGCCAGGGGCCAGCACGTTGTGCTTGAGGTTGGGATCTATGATGAGGTCCCAGCTGTCGGCCGGCTTGGCCTCCTCCATCTTCTCATAGAAGACTTTCTTCCATTCACCTGTAGTCACGCTTTTACACATGGTCTCGTCAGTGGCAAAGGAGGGCAGGCTCCACCTGAGCGAGAACACAGAGAGCGAGGGCAGGTGTAGGGCAGGGCAGCGCAGTTTCCACGGTCTAAAAATCCTCATCGACAGGACCGGGAGGAAGCAGGACCCAGCTCCCTCCTTTGTCCGCAGTGGAACCTGTTTCCACAGCAACCAGGCAGGGTGCCAAGAGACAGAGCTTGGGGAGGAGGGACTCTCCAAAGGGGTGTTGGAAGGCCCCGAACTGAGGCTGCGGAGGCAGGGTTTGTGGGTCTAAGTGACCTGAGGCAGGTGGGGGGCCTGAAAGGAGGCTGAGCTTCAGGCCATCTCACTCTGGCCTGTGAAGGGCGTGCAGAGGAGAAGACCCGGGAGCTGGCTCAGCCTCACCTCGCTGCCCCTGGAGGCATCATCAGCATCTGGCTGCTATGGTAACCATGATGCCTTAGGGAGCCAAAGAGACCTTAGGGATGGGACGCTGTGGACCTGTTAATAGACCCAGCAATAATAATAAACTCTCTGCACTCCCACCCATTTGTGACTGGCATTGGACCATTTACAAAAACTATTGGCAGTCCTTTGACCCACAATCGTTATTGTCACTCTACAGATCAGGAGGCGGGACTCATCTAGCTTATAAATGGCAGAGAGCTCATATTCAAATCCAAGTTATTGAGCCCATACTCATTCATTTAAGTCATTCATTTCAAACATACCCTTGTACCAGGCTCTATGCCAGGTGGTAACTGTGTATGTACCCAATAGCCAGAACGCAACGGATCTGTACTTGGACAGCCTTGTACAAGAGCAACTACCTTTGCACAAAGGTGGGTACCATTGCATCAGCCTGGTAGGAGGAGAAAAGATGATTTTCAACCTGATGATAGAAGACGAGAGCAATATACGTGGGGGAAAACAGCCTTTATTCCTGGTGCCTCTCCTGATATTTTTTAATAAACTATTTTCCTTTATAAAAGTCCCAGTTTTATTTAGAAAAGTTGGAAAATATAGATAAAAGCAAAAGTAAAACTCTTGCTAAAACTCGTGTTCAAAATAATCACTGTTAATATTACGATATATGCATCCTGACTGCCACTTATCTATGCATGTGTGTGTGTATATGTGTGTCTGTATATATATACACACATACACACACATTCTACATGCCCCACTGTGATCTATGTTTTAAATAACGATATATAGTGAATATTTTTCTAAGTAATTAATATTATTCCATCTTGTGGTCTGCCTATATTCTGTGATCTAGTGGAGCATAATTTATTTAGCTACTCCTCTATTTGGGGGTACTAAAGTGTTTTTTTCTAATCTTTTATAATTTCATTTTTGCTACTTATTTGTATACAACTTATTGATGAAGTTCATGGTCCTGCATTCTAGATCTCACAGACAGTGCCTCCTGCAGCTGGAAAACACATCTCTTGACTCTACTCTCTGCAGAAGCTCAGAATCTGAACAGGTTCTTCAAACAGTATGACTTATGGGCAGCCTGCAGATCCTGAAGTTTGCAGATGAAAAAGAAAGGCCTAAAATTCCCATCTGGTACAGGAGACCACCTTCCAAGTGCTCCTCCTGCCCCTGCATGAATGCTTGATGCCTTGACATATTTTATCTTAGCCTCAGTTTATTCACCTTGACAATGGGATAACAAGGAAGCAATATCTGTAGAGATGAAAAGCAAGGGCTCTGCAATCACTTGCTTTGGTTGTTCTTGTTTGCCTGATTTGCAATTCTCTTATATAGGTAGCAATTCTCTCTCATAGGTAGCTATTCTAATATATTTAATGTGTGTCATTTTGTTCTGGCAAAACATGTGTTTTCATGTGAACATATTTTTTAATTTGCATAGAAACAGCAATCACTATATAGCACTTACTAGGTATCAGACATTATCCTAAGTGCTTTATACATATTAATTTATTTCATCCTAATAACAACCTCCATAGGTAGGTAACAGCAGCAGCAGATCCATTTTGCAAAGGTGGAAGCTAAAGCAGAGAAGCCCAAAATTCAACAGCTAATCATTAATGGAACCGGGATGGGATCCTATATGACTGTCTCCAAAGTCCCAGCTTTGATCAGCTTTGTCCAGCATGGGATCTAGAACAAAATATTCACAAAATAAACGTCTTTCTACCTTCTCATCACTCAATATGGCCATTCAAGACTCTGAAGATTGAAGTTCATGTCTTTCCAGCAAGTGGTTCACTAGAACCTACCGAGGCCACAACTCTAGGGAAGAGGGGTGAGGCGTATTTGACCCGTCAGGCTCCCTGTTACTGCTGTAGGGGTCCATGGACCCCCTGATGCCCAATGTAAATATTTTAGAGCTGAAATAGAAATTCGTCTTGAAATCTTACCAAAGAAGATCTAGTGCATAAAGCCATCTGTGTGAATACCATTCCTGTGAAGCCTGTAACCAATTGATGACAGGCACCCAGGTGCAGTGGAAAGAGCACTGAACCCGAAGTTAGGAGATATAAATGTATATCCCAGTTCTGCAACTGGCTGGCTTTGGTTCCTCGGACACGTCACGTCTCTTGGCCTCTGTTTGTCCATTTGTTCAATGGGGTATTAAAGTATATGGCAACACTAAGGTCCCCTGTGACGATACCATGTACAGTTTCAAAGAGCTTTATACTTATAAATTGGAATCCTTCAAGTACAGGAGGAAAGATAGAGGCCACTGGATGGAGGAAGGAAGCTCTTAATGAGGCATTGTGGGTAATGCCTGGACTCAGGGTCTGTCTCCTCAGGGGCCACTACATAACTGAAGAGCTCTGGGGAGGTGTCACTCTATCGGTTTTATACTGGACACTGTAAGAAAGGCAGAATTTAAATCATAGCCACTGAACCTTAACACTGGAAAGGATTTCTTTTTATTAAACTTTTTATCCTTCAAGTCAGTATTCTTATCTCTGAATTAAGGCAATCAATGCCCAGAGAAGTGAACTGACTTAACCAGCCTCAGAGGTATGTTGGGAGCTGTCTCAGGTTGTAGCCATAAGCCAAGGTGAGAACAGAGGCTGAGGACATTCCCAGAAAATATGTGAGGTTGAGGGAAGCTTGTAAACCTCACCCTGGAGTCAAAGCATATCACCCAATACCAGGAATGAATTCTCTAGAAGCATTTTACAGTTGTTGCTACAGTAAACATTATGATGAAAAACAAGAACATAGAAGGTAAGAATCACCAGAATTGTGTGTGTGTATGTGTGTGTGTGTGTGTGCATGCGCACACACACACGCACCCAAGTGTGTATGTAACCAGCTGATGCAATCCCCATTGGCACAAATTAAGTTTAATTTAGAACTTGAGCTTGCTATGCAGAGGCCAATGTAATACCTCCTTCTGTATAGCAGGATGTTTTCTCTAATAAAATAGTACTTCTATCAAGATAAATAAGCCTATGGTATTCCAACTTACTCTTTATCAAATGACCTCACTGAAGGTCAGCCTGCAGGCTGTCTGGGACACCAGTACCAGAAGCTGCATTTCTACTCTGCATTTCTCAGTTTCCAGGAGCGAAACCCCTGCTCAGGGTGTCTGACAAGCCCCACCAGAAGAGAGACGGATTTCACACCAGGTAGAAGGTCAAGGGGCCCGAAGCCCCATATCTGAGTGCCCATGGGGAACAGGTGCAGAAGGCGCAAGGACATGAACACTCCAGCCCAGACTGGCCAAGTCTGCACCAGAGGGAACTCATGGGTCATAGTGACTCATGCTTCCTTTTACAGTGCAGCCACCCATGCCTGGCTAGCCTTAGGACTTTGGTGTCCATAGCCTTTTCATTTTATGCAAAACCTTTGCTATTTCCTGTAGACTCTTCGCCATCGTTTGACTGAATTGCATTTCAGACATCTGGGACCCTTGCTTCTGGAAGCAACCAACATCTGGTATGATGTGGTACAACACACCTCTGCACATACATCCACAGCTTAGTTGTAAATATGATAGTACATATCTACGTATAGAAACTCTCAGAAACTACAGGAGAGAAATAGTGTTAGCGAGAACTGTGCAGAAAGAATGGGAACGAGAAAGAGAAACGGTAGGTCTGCCGTTATGTCACTGACTTGCTACGTGACTTGGGCTCTCTGGTCTTCCATTTCTCTGTCCGGAAAATTGGTAGAATTGTAGCACGTGTCTGTAAGTTTCATCCTTGCCCTAATAATCTGTGGGCCCCCAATTAATAACCCACCTGTAGCTCTGGTAAAGACAGGATTTCCCTCTCCAAAACCCCACTAGAGCCTCGGAAACATGCAAGGAACAACTGTTTTCCCAATGAGGACATGATACCATGCCCATAATTTTTCCTTACTAAAGATTTTATGAACAAATAAGGGTGGTGGACTGTCTAGAATCCTTCTCAAATTGTTAAATGACCAAAGTTATAAAATAACCACCCTCTAATCCAGACAGCTGTAGGTTATATCTTTGCCTGGCAATGAGTGTTCCAAGTTTTTTCTGACTCCAACTAGACTCAGCAGGGTCTACAAAAGAAGGATGCATAAATGTGGAAAGCAACCCGTTTTCATACTTTAAGGCCACTTTAACCCCCCTGAGTTAATTGCTTAGTGTGGTTCTTAAGCTCCCCCATGACCGGGTCTCAATCTAATTCACCAAGCAGAGCTTCCACTACCTTACCCTTTCTCAACCCACCTGACCGATGCCTCTCTACTCCTAGTACAGGTTCTGGAATCCCACCTCTTCCTTTGTCCTTGATGTCTCTTCCCCCTGAAATGCCTGAATCCTGTCTTCATAGAGCACCACTTTACTCAGCCTGGTATGCTTACTCCCCTATACTGGGGCCGAGGCAGGGAGTTCCTATGTTCTCTATAGCAGCCCACATTTCCGTACAACAGCATTGATAAGGATGGCTAGCATTTATTGAGTGCTTACTATAGGCCAAGCAGGCACCCTGTTAAAGGTTTACATTTTATCCTCACATCAAATCTATAAAGTAGGCTTTTGGTTTTTTTGCTTTTTATGGATGAGTCAAATAAACCTTGAAATGGTTCAACAATTTGCCCTGGGTCACTTGGGCAGCAGGTGGTACAGGAGGGATTTGAACCTGGGTAGTCTGATGGCAATTCCTGCTCTCCTAAGCACTATGACATGTAATAGTAAATGCTGAATAAATGTTAGTCATTGTTATATCATCTCTGACTCGAAATGGGCTTTAAAGATCATCTAGATCAACTGTGAATCCCAAAGAAAGAATCTTCTCTCTAACCTTGTCTGCATTTACAGCTTCTGCTGAAATATCTTCTGTAGTCAACTTATTACTTCCTAACCTACTTGGTTTTGACAAAGCAATGTCTTTCATTAAACTTTTCCTTTCAATGAGGTAAGCCATCTCTTTCCTGTTTCATGCATATAGTAATCTCAGATTTGCCTTCTGGATCCATATTAACTAAGTGCTAGACCCCACCCCACCCCACTCCATGGCACCCTTCAGATCCTTGAAGGCAGCAGCTATTACAATCCTTAAAGTTCTCAACCTCATCGCAAGGCACCAGCCTCAGAAATGGCTTTGTGACTAAACTTCCATTAAATATAGGATGCTAAAGTTATGGGGTCTCCAGGGAACACCTCCATACCTGTAGCTTCCTGCCATCTTCAAGGTTTTAATTCATGCAAAATATCTCCAGGGAAAGGCCTCTTGGGTTTTCTTTCCACTCCATTCTATGCTTTATCACAAGTCTTTAAAGATGCTTACTTTGAGAAGTTAGCACTTCCTTATTCAGAATAATCTGGGGCTTGAAGACCTGCACAGACTTTAAAGTATAGGTGACCCCTGAACAACACAGGTTTCAACTGCATGGGTCCACTTACATGCAAAAAATTTTTTTATAAATGTAAATACTATAAATGTATCTTCTCTTGTGATTTTCTTAAAACATTTTCTCTTCCCTAGTTTACTTTATTGTAAGAATACAGCATATAATGCCTGTAATATACAAAATATGTGTTAATTGACAGCATTATCAGTAATACTTCCCATCAATAGTAATCTATTAGCAGTTAAGTTCTGGGGGAGTCAAAAGTTGTACATGAACTTTTGACTGGGCAGGGGATAAGCACCATTAATCACCATGTTGTCCAAGGATGAACTTTACTTCAAAATGACTCCTTCTGTCTACATTTTAGCTGCCCTACACCTCACATCTACCTATCAAATCTAGTGTTTCTCTCAGGGCCAGTTCAAAGCTACTTCCCCCAGAGAGACCCAGATCCTCCTCTGAGGTTGGTATCTCCCTTCTTAATCTTTTTCTTGGTCCTTTATTTTTTGGGTCATTATCACTTTGTACCTTGTATGAAGACCGAATCCGTATCTGACCCTCTGTCTCATTCATCACTGTGATAATGAATGAAGGAGTGTATCGGGTAGACGGTTCTAAAACACCTATATTATGTACATCCCTAGATAGGACTCCAGATCGCCCACCCAGATTCTCTCCTTTCTGTAGCTGCTCCTATCCCTCAGCTGGGAATATTAATGCTGATGGCTCACTGAGAATTGCCCTTCACAGTAGACTCCCCAAGGCCAATGACTGACTGATTCAAGGATCCAAAGGCCTGCCCCCCTTGCCTGATTTGGGACAACTCCGAAAGGCTATCTCAGTTTCCAAGTTCCCCTTAGAATCAGCTGAGTCTCATTTGCAACCATATGGTGTGACAGTATCTTGTCTATCTAACCCTCCCTTCCACACCTCCCCACAGGTGTAACTCCTGAGAGCACTTCCCAGTAAACACTGCATGCGGCTCTCCATCTCTGCACCTGTTTCCAGAAAATTCAATCTGAGGCACCCTTAGACTCTACACAGGGTCACTGCTGCCCCACACCTGGTGCATCTTGCCTTCTTTAACAAGCCTCAACAAGGGAACATGGATCCAAGGGACTCTGATGTAAGACATGATGTCAAACGCTGCAAAGAAGCTACAGGAAGAGATTTCCCCCGGGAGGCTCAGGACTGAGAGGACCTGGAACTTCAGTCCCCAACAGTCCCTCTGTGACATGGGATGGAGAACAAGGGGAAGATTTAAAGATGCCCACCATGTCCTCGTTAGCAAGGACTACGTAAACCGAAAGGGATAAGGGGAAATAGGAAGAGTAAGCTTCAGAAGGAGGGAGGGCAGGTGGAGGGGAAGAAAGAGAAGAGAGTCTGGAATACTGAAGAACTGAGGAGAGAAGCAAGCGAATCACAGGAAGAAAGA
This sequence comes from Leopardus geoffroyi, assembly GCF_018350155.1. Taxonomy (NCBI): domain Eukaryota; kingdom Metazoa; phylum Chordata; class Mammalia; order Carnivora; family Felidae; genus Leopardus; species Leopardus geoffroyi. Next base: position 80,684,921 of record NC_059333.1, read on the forward strand.
AAGAGAGCTGGAGAAAAAAGAAGGAAAGCAGATTCTTCTAAAGCATGCTTTTGATTCCTATAGTAACTTCTTCTAAATTTGTATTTTTTTTTACATCTTTAGAGTATTATTGTGTTTTGTGGCTTCTTGTTATGGATTCCATTTGGAGTGGGCTTATATTTTTCTTTGGCTTGATTTGGTTTGTTTCCCTATTTGCTCAAATTTGAAACAAATGCATGCAGGTTCGATATTTTCCAGGAGGCAGGTAGCATGGATTCCCCTCACTCAGATAACACCCTAGATGGAGGTAGGCCTACATCAGGATTGACTCACCCAGACTAAGAAGGAATCCTTCCATTTCTTCCACTGCCTCCTTGTGAAGAGGAGATGAATTTGAACCACCATGACATCATTCATTAAACAGAGACACAATAAAGGAGCGCCTGGGTGGCTCAGTTGGTTGAGCCTCGGACTTCAGCTCAGATCATGATCTTGGGGTTCGTAAGTTCGAGCCCCGCATCAGGTTCTGTGCCAACAGCTCGGAGCCTGGAGCCTGCTTCAGATTCTGTGTCTCCCTCTCTCTCTGCCCCTCCCCCACTTGCGCTCTCTCTGTCTCTCTCTCAAAAATAAATAAAACGTTAAAAAAATTAAAAAAAAAAACAGAGACACAATAAAAAGAAGCACCGTCCAAAAAGGCATTGAAAGTTAATTTACATTTTTATTGACATCTTTCCGAGAGATGCCAGATGGGGAATTACATAGTGTAACACAAAACAGAGTACCCTAAACTTCCTTGCCACCATCCACTTCTGACTTATTGTAGCAGATATTCCTCTAAAACTTTTTCTTTTTCTCTCTGCAAAACCACACAGAAACCCATCTCCTGCAGGCTTTCCTAAGTATCTCCCCAATAAAACCTATTGACTTACTAGTAAATTCTGTTGGCACGACGAAGGTAAATGGTAAGAGGGAGGGGCTGGGCAGAGCTGTCTCAGGAAACCAAGCCCTTGCGTGCACTGTCCCCAGGCTCTGATTTTATGCCTGGCTGATTTTATATCTTGCACCAGGAAGAAACTAACACAGACTCTTCCTCTATTTTCCTCCCCCACAAGGAATTGCATAGCCATGGCTGTGGTGACTTGGAGATGGGGAGTTTGCATGGCGTGGAGAAAGGAATTGGGGTGAGGAGTGTCAAATTTGCTCTCTGGTATCACTATGACTGCCTCGCTACTGTGTCACAGGTCAAAGTGAAAAGTTTGTCATGTTAAGCCCCTCCACATCTCACTTAGTGGGAAATTTCCCAGACATTGGCAAATGGTGCATCACCATCCTGAATTCCCGGTGCTATGGCAGTTGTGTCCTTTGTATGTCTCGGCACATTTCGGTAGGAAGTAGGGAGATGGCATATATCAGGGATGGTCAGACTGATGCTCTTAGACAGCCATATTTTGCGAGGGGCAGTCAGCTGGCAGCATGAAGGGCAGACTGAAATGCAAAACAGCCAAGTGGCCATCTCAAGGCCATGGCCATAGTCCACTCCAGTTAGGACACAACAGGAAGCACAGTGGTTAAGAACATGCACTTTGGAATCAAAGATTCAAGGCTGAACTCAAGGCTCTACCACTTAACTGGGAGTGTAACTTTGGAGAACTTTGTATTCTTGAAAGCCTTGTTTCCTCATTTGGCTGATCTGGGGTGGGGGCAAGGGGAATAATGGTTCCTACCTCATAGGGTATCAGTGAGGGTAAATGAGATGAGTGCATCTGACTCTTGAACAATGTGGGGGTTAGAAGCACCAAGGCCTATGCAGTCAAAAATCCACACATACAACGTTTGACTCTGCAAAAGCTTAACTACTAATAGCCTACTATCAATTGAAAGTCTTAGTGATAACATAAACAGTCAATTAACACATAGTTGATATGTTACTGTATTATATACTGTATCCTGATAATAAAGTAAGGTAGAAAAAAGAAAATCATAAGGAAGAGAAAATACATCTACAGTACTATACTGTATTTATTTTTTAAAAATCTGTGTATAAGTGGACCGACCATGCAGTTCAAATCCATGTTACTCAAGGGCCCACTGTATATGGAAGTTTTACATTTACTTTGAAAATGTTGAGCTGAGGGGCATCCGGATGTCTCAGTCTGTTAAGCATCTGACTCTTAAATTTGGCTTAGGTCATGATTCTAGGATCATGGGATCAAGTCCTGAGTCAGGAGGGAAGGAAGGGTGGAAGGGAGGAAGGAAAAGAAATAAAATGTTGATCCCAAACAGTAGTGGGTAGAAAAAGGGAGAGTTGTCTTCAGGGTAAATGTCAGTATCAGTACAATAATAATCCGGTTCTAAACTTTGGGCAGAGAGAAAGCAGAATCGACCCAGGTTCCCAGATTAAGGCTGAGCAAACAACTCTGTGTCTGTTACTTCCCCCAGACTCCTGCAAATGGAAGTCTCTATCCTCTCTGGAAGAAAAAACCGTGAATTCAAGCCCCAGTTTTCCACAGATGGAGATGGACTGAAGAGAGGATTGCCAAGCACTGCCCTCAGTGCCCTCAGGGAACGGGTTCCCAGTTTAGCCCTCAAGGCCATCAGGGACCAGGCCAGAAGGCTGCTCTCCTACGAAAGAATCCTGTGAAGGGCACATGTAGCTGCTCCCTGGGCTCTGATCATGGGCAACTGACCTCAGTTTCTCCTTAGATGGCAGCCACACCCAATTTTGACAACCTGGCCTATTCTGTGCAGCTAATGCATTGGCAGTGCTTGGAGTCAGGGTTTATTTTCTGTTGCCGTGTTTTTTCTTCTCTTTTGGAGATGCTGCCAGTGATTCATATAGTTTCATTTCAGAAGATCTGGATTCAAGCATTTGGATGTAAGCGGACGTCTGGGATGACTCAGCCTTGCCTTTAGGTCTGCTTATAATTAGAAAAAGATATACCTACGTGGTGGGTGCGTGGGTGGGCTTCCAATGCTACCTAGGTTGGTTCACATATATTAATCCTCACATAAGGGATTTCACACTGACAGCCAACTTAAATCTCAACCCAGTATTCTCTGCAAACGCATTAGGCATTTGTATCACGAAGACTCAACGCTATGGTCCACACAGGCCCATCTCTACACGGCATTATGTTCAAGATGCATGCTGCAAGAGCCAAATAAGTAACTATAGAAGAATCGTATTCACTTACTTTTCCAAAAGGAGACAAAAGTGATCAAAGTCACAAGCTACAGCAGATTTCTCACATTCCTATGTTTCTTCCCCCCACTTCCCCCCTTCCAAGTCCCCTGGCACCCCTCACTTGCTACCTCTACCTTCCCACCACATTGCCCACCTCCAGCCTCTGTGGCCTCGGCTTGCTCACCTCCCATCCCTCTACCTTTCTCCCTGGGTAGCTTCCTCACTGCCCTAAAATCCTTCTTGACCCATTCTCACAAAAGGCTAGACACTGGCCCAGCAGTGACAAGTTTAGAGTGTGAAGGGTGGGGGCGCCTGGGTGGCGCAGTCGGTTAAGCGTCCGACTTCAGCCAGGTCACGATCTCGCGGTCCATGAGTTCGAGCCCCGCGTCAGGCTCTGGGCTGATGGCTCAGAGCCTGGAGCCTGTTTCCAATTCTGTGTCTCCCTCTCTCTCTGCCCCTCCCCTGTTCATGCTCTGTCTCTCTCTGTCCCAAAAATAAATAAACGTTGAAAAAAAAAAAAATAGAGTGTGAAGGGTGGAAAAAGCATGGGGGGAGAGGAGGGAAAGGTTGATCTGGCAATGACGGCATTTGCTTTCATGGGGCAAGAGGGAAGTATATGGATAATCCCTGATTAATATTCATTTTCACAATAGAGACTCATGCCTGTAAATGATAGATATACAATCAAATGTATTTTATTCAGTGCCTTCTAAAGCATTATTATAATAATGAAAATAACAATTAATTCATGCCCAACTTTCTTGAAAAAGAGTTCAGAGTAGCTTTCAGATATACACAAAATACAGTATGTTCTACATTTTAACATAACCAAAAATACATGACAAAATAATATATGCATTTTTCTTTGACTCAGCAATTCCATGTTTAGAAATCTATGCCTTACATATACTGGCAAAATTCGAAAATGATGTGCACAAAAACCATTTATTGCAACGTTATTTGTAGCAGCCAAAGACTGAAAACAACCTAAATCCTTATTCATAGGATAGATGAATAAAATATGGAACATTACCCAATGGTAGATGTTGAACAAAGGAAGGAAGATTATCTCCATAAGTTATGCAATCATCTCCAGTATATACTCTTATCTTTAAAAGCAGGAAGGAGGGGCACCTAGGTGGCTCAGTTGTTAAGTGTCCAACTTTGGCTTGGACAGTGGCTCATGATTCATGGGTTTGAGCCCCATGTCGGGCTCTGTGCTGACAGCTCAGAGCCTGGAGCCTGCTTCAGATTCTGTGTTTCCCTCTCTCTCGCTGCCCCTCCCCTGCCATGCTTGCCCTCTCTTTCTCTCTCTCTCTCTCTCTCTCTCTCTCTCAAAAAAAAATTTTTTAATTAAGAAAAAAACAGGAAGAAATTAAAAACAAGGTCAGGCGCATATAGAGATTGCTGTTTTTGACCTAAGTGTGAGAAGTAAATATTTGCATATATTAAAATAAATGGAAGGATAAATAAAAAACCAAAGAGATTTCCTGCCTATCAGAGAAGGAGGGAACAGGACGGATCAATCATGAAAAGAAAAGCAACAGGACACAACACGCCTCCTGATGGAACGTTACAGGAATTGTACAACACTAACCGTAGAATATTCATATCAAAAAAATTAATCTGAATCTGCTCAGGCTTCAAGATCGTCTAGAGGAAACACAGGATAAGGAGGGGATATCACGAACAGCACCTCAAGAATGCTATCAGCAAAGTCCAAAACATGGACATTTTGAAAATGCAAACCACAAGACACGTGGTTTTGTGGCACGGCACAAATAATAAATAAATGGCAAAGGAAAAATAAGAGAGGGGGGAACTATTATAAATTAAAAGAGAATTGAGATCTACAACCAAATGTGATAGATGGACCTTCTTTGGATACTGAATATATCAAACAGAAAGACATATTTAGGATGACTTGAGAAATCTGATTGCAGACTGAGTTAGCTAATTCTGAGGAATTGTTAATAATTTCATTAGGTGTGACAATGTCATTATGGATTTTTAAGAATTTGTCCAACCAGAGGGGAGGTGGGTGGGAGGATGGGTAAAATAGGTGATGGGGATTAAAGAGCACACTTATCACGACGAGCACTGGGTAATGTATAGAATTGCTGAATCACTGTACTGTGTGCCTGAAACTAATTTAACTGGTGACTATCCTGGAATTAAAATTAAAAACGCAATAAATAGGGGTTAAGCGTCGGTTAAGCGCCTGACTTCAGCTCAGGTCACGATCTCGCGGTCCATGAGTTCGAGCCCCCCGTCGAGCTCTGGGCTGATGGCTCAGAGCCTGGAGCCTGTTTCCGATTCTGTGTCTCCCTCTCTCTCTGCCCCTCCCCCGTTCATGCTCTGTCTCTCTCTGTCCCAAAAATGAATAAACATTGAAAAAAAAAAAAACGCAATAAATAAATAAAAAAATAACCTGTCCAAATTTTTTAGACATGCTGAATGAAGTACGTAAGGACAAAATGGCATGGTATTTAAGACTTGTTTCAAAATTCCCCAGCCATGAACAAAAACATAAAAGGAATCAATCAATGATGCCAATGTGGCACATCTCGATAACTTTGGTCTGGAGGCTAGATCCACGGAGGCTAATTGTACTATTCTCTCTGCTTTTAAGTATGTTAGAAATTTCATCCAAAACATTGTAAATCAGTAAAAACAAAAGCAGAGGGTAAACAAGAATAGAACTGTAAATAAGATGGACCCAGAACCGGAGTCCGTGCACAAATGAGTTCCAGGGACTCCTATACACGTGTTACAGGAATGGCCACAAAATTGGTAGCTGCCAATGTGAAAAAGGAAACAGGAGTCGTGAGAAGGCATTCGGCGTCTATACGACAGAAGCAAACAAGACTTTCAGGTACAGCACTGTTCCCAATGCTGAGTCCTAAGCAAAACCTCTCCTATGGGTCTTCATTAGAGAGCCACTGAGAGGTGCCCTGAAAGGCACCGTCCTCAACAACACATTCAAAACAAACCCGGGAAGGCTTCCCTGGGGTTGTGACTGACCTCCCGGGCCTGAACTTCACCATCTAGCTCTCTTAGTTGTGTGAGACTGTGACCCTCAGAAATGCAGACAGGTCAGAGGAGGGAAGCAGTGTAGACATGTCACCTGCTCAGTGTAGACATAACACCCCCTCATTTCCTTCCATTTTCTCTGAAATGCTCTGGACCGAGGACTGCTCTCTGCTCTTTCCCACTGGGGAGTCTTTGCCGAGCCTGTGGTTGGTCCTCTGCGATACTCTCTGAAAGAATGTCTGAGGATTGCATTGTTAAGGAGCCTCTATAAGGCAGAACTGGGATTCAGACCCCTGTCCCCCCAACTCTAAGCACAAGAAGGCTGAAGGGCATCCCATACTTTGCCAAGTCCCAAGCTATGAAAAAGCCTCAGCAGCATTCCCTGTGGATCAGGGTCAGGGATGCTTCCTGACGGGGTTAGAAAAGGACCGGAGAGAAGAGTAGCACAAGGCTACTCCAACTCCCTAAGTTAGACCTAATGATGTCACCTACTTTGTCCACTTTTTCCCATATCAGTCCCTGAGTCCACCTGTCACTGGCATTCTGCTGGAATAGGCTGATGCAGCTGAGGGTTTGACAGTTGGATCTATCTGCCACCATAGAATCCATCCATAGCATTCCCATCCTCTATAGTAGACTGAGGGTTCCAGATGGTGTATATTAGGAGGGAGAGTGTCAGGGGATAATCAGCAGTCTCTGCCAGAGTCCCTGCATGAGATCCCAGGCCATCCTCACTCTGATCAGATTTTAGATGCTATTTCACAGGTGTAATTCAAGCATGCACTTAGAAATCCCTACCTGTTGTATTTACTTAGGGAATTGGATACCATTAGAGTCAAAAGACTCCAATATTACAAGGAGCTACTCATATATTATGACCTTATGTCAATTAAATACTGTTTGGTCATCCTCAACCTCAACACCTAAAAATAAAACAGTATCTATTTATGTGACAATTAATTTTTTTGTTAATTATTTGAGTGAAAATTACCTTACCCCAATGGTTAACTGAATATCCCAGTATTTGTTCAAACATTATTCTGGTGGTTTCTGTGAAGGTGCTTTTGGATGAAACCGACATTTAAATCAGTAGACTGAGTAAAGCAAATGGCTCTCCCTAATGTTGGTGGGCCTCGTCCAACTAGTTGAAGGTCTGAAAGAAACAAAAGGACTGACCCTCCCCTGAGTGACAGAAAATTCTTCCTGCCAAATAGCCTTCTAAGGCAGGCCAAACTAAGATAGGCCTTTTCATGCCTCCAGACTCCAGTGGAAACATCAACCCCTCCTGAATCTCGGGCCTACTGGCCTCCAGGCTAGAACTAAACCAGCGGCTTTCCTGGGTCTCCAGCTTTCTGACTCACCCTAAAGATCTTGGGATTTGCTGGCCTCCATAACTATATGATCCAATTCATTGTAATTAATTAATTAATATATCTATATATAGATATAGATATATAGTTTCTGTTCCTCTGGAGTATGTGACTAACATAGTCTATAACTAAAGAATATGTATTCATAGCTTTAAAATATGAAGCTATAAACATCCATATAAGTATGAAGCTTATGTATAATGCTGGAATCCATAAGGATGTGGGATAACATTTTATATGTATCAGGTATCTATGAAAGGCCATTTGGATATCAGCTAAGATATTATTACTTGTCTTATTCCAAAAAAACATTAAAGCAGTGTTTAAGAAGAAATAATTCAATGATCAAATGGTAAAAAATTTACATCAAATAGGTGAGAAAATGTGGTCAAAGAGAAATCAAGAATAAAAAAAAGTAAGGTGAAACAGATCTGTAAGGTTATTCAATTTGTACTTAAAAAAGGAGATCATTTGGGTGCTGGGTGGCTCAGTTGGTTGGGTGTCCGACTTGGGCTCAGGTCATGATCCCGTGGTTCATGAATTTGAGCCCCTCAGCGGGTTCTGTGCTGACAGCTCAGAGCCTGGAGCCTGCTTTGGATTCTGTGTCTCCCTCTCTCTCTCTGCCCTTTCCCCACTGGTGCTCTGTTTCTCTCTCTCTCTCAAAAATAAATAAACATTAAAAAAAATTTTTAAGAGGAAATTGTCCACACAATTGCAGCCATCTGACTCTCCTGAGCCAAGCCAGCACTTTGGATGCAGTTGCAAAAGCTTGGTTAGTACTCTGCCTTCTAATGGTGCATAACCGGGGGCGGGGGAGTGGGGGGGTTCTCCTTAACTTTTAAGCCATTTAGATGCAAAAATAAGTTTCTTTAAAATTTTTCAATGATTTTCTTCCCAGCACATCAGAGAGGCATTTTTTAAACTTTTTCTTTTTTGGCCTGCCTTTCATGTTGGCAGATATAAATTCAAAAGCCACAGAAGCCATCTGAAATATTGATCAATCTTTAATGAGCTCAACTGCCTGTGAGTGTGGATTACATTTCTTGAAAACTTCCTGATTGTCTTTAGTCATGATTTCTACATCTCCCCTCCCTGGTCTTAAGGCAATCTTTCCCAACCAAACTTCCAGCCCATCCCCTCCTACTAAGATCATTCTTGCCAAGGTCATCAATGACTTCCATCCTGGAAAAATGCAGTGGTCAATTCTCAATTCTCATCTTACTTGACTTCTCGATAGCATTTTTTTGGCAGTTTATTGCTTTCCTTCTTTAACTATTTTTAAAAATAGTCTTCTGAGGGGTGCCTGGGTGGCTCAGTCGGTTGAGCATCTGACTCTTGATTTCGGCTCAGGTCATGATCCCTCAGTTCATGGAATTGAGCCTGGCAGCAGGCTCCATGCTTAGGATTCTCTCTCTCCCTCTCTCTCTCTGCCCCCTGTCCTTCCTGACTTGCAAGCATGTACACACACACGCTCTCTCTCTCAATAAACAAACAAACAAACAAACAAACAAACAAACATTAAAAAATAAAAGTATTCTGAGATGCTAAACTCTCTTGGCTTCCCTTCCATCACACAGGCCATTCCTGCTGCTTCCTTTGCTGGCCCCACCTCCTCTTCCGGCTGTCTAAATGTTGAGTGTCCCAGAATCCAGGCCTCAGCCCTCTCTTCTCCTACTCACTCCTTAGGCAATCTCATTCAGTTCCATTTCTTCCATGATGACTCCTACATGGATACCTCCAGCCCCAATCTCACTCCCAGACTTACATACCACTGTCCACTGGATGTGTCCACTTGGATGTGCAATAAGCATCTCAAGGTCAATGCACCCCAGTAGAACTTGAGATGGGCCCCTTCCCTGCCTACTCTGACCTCCACCCCTCCACTACCAGCTAAGCCCAAACCGGGTGTCGTCCAGGACTCCTGTTTCCCCCATTCCCCATCTGCCTGTCCTGGAGGCTCTGTCATCAAAACACAGCCTGAATATGACCACTTCCTACAATCTCCACCATTTCATCCAGTCCAAAGCTACCCCATTCCGAGGAAAGTACGATTTTCTTAGCACACCTACAGTGTCCTCCCTTATCTCTCCATCCCTCTTCCTGCTGCTCTGTCTCTTCTGCTCTTACCACACCCACCTCCTCACTGTGCTTCAAACACACCAAGATCTTTCCCACCTCAACAATTCTTCCCTTACTGTTTCTTTTACCTGTGCTCTTCCCCTGGACCTTCACATTGCTTGCTCCATTATTTCATGCATATTTTTGCCTGTCGCCAGCTCTGAATGGCTTTCCGTGGACCAGCCCATTACCCTCTATTTCCTTACCATCTTCTTTTTAGTACTTATCACTAACTGGCAGATTATTATAATAGTTCTTTCACTCTTTGTGTATTAGATTTGCTTAGTTGTGTCATCTAGTGCCTCGAACAATCTCGGACTCAGTAAACATCAGGTGGATAAAAGAAATACGCACTGAAATGAATTACTCCAGCCTGCTTTTACAGGAGGACTTGATGTCTGAATAATAATATTGTAAAAGATATTCTTTTTAAAAACAGTCTTTTAGGCTACTGAGACCCTCCCAACTCTATCCTGATGAATCTATTCACACAGAATTCCTTTCTGTCCTGGTGACTCAAACCTCAAGTCAGAGCTCACCCTGGTGCAGGTAAGAAAACCCTCTCCCTCTTCAAAGCCCTTTGCAGCTGAGAGGTGTGGTCTCCTCGGCCACCAGGTGTAATTTGAGCAAACTGGACTGATGAAACTCCAGCTGGTTTTTGGAGCCCTTCTTTGGCTTGTAAGGAGTAAGAAAAGATACACCCAGTGATGTTGTTATGGTGACAGTAAGACACCAGGGGGCAGCAAAACCAGCTATTTTTAAAGGTGGAACAGGTGTTCTGAAAACCACAACTTGTTTAACGGATAGGATAAATAAATGGTTAAGTATGTCCATGGTTAAGTACGTCTGTATGATGAGTACTAGGAAGCACTGGCAATGAATGAACTATAACTACAAGCAGTAACACGGGGGAATCTGACACACGTGATACTCAGTGAAAGAAGCAAGACTCAGAGGAATATATATGGTGTGATTCCATGTACTTAACATTCAAAAATAGGCAAAACTACACTATATTGTTTCAGAAGAGTACATGGGTGTCCAGCTATAAATAAAACAAGGAAATGATAGTCACAAAAGTGAGACTCCAAGGACATACGTGCCTGTGGTCAGAACAGCACATAACAGAGGCCATGGATCCTAGAGATGATCTATTTTCACTTTTGCAGGAGTTACATAGGTGTCCAGTTCATAATTATTTGCTAAGCTTTATATTCATGTTTTGTGCCTTCCTCATATGTATGCTTATATTTTACATTAAAGGTATTTTCAGGGGCGCCTGGGTGGCTCAGTCGGTTGGGCGTCCGACTTTGGCTCAGGTCATGATCTCAGGGTCTGTGAGTTCGAGCCCTGTGTCGGGCTCTGTGCTGACAGCTCGGAGCCTGGAGCCTGCTTCGGATTCTGTCTCTCTCTCTCTCTCTCTCTCTCTCTCTCTCTCACCTTTCCCTGTTCATGCTCTGTCTCTCTCTGTCTCAAAAATAAAATAAAACATTAAAAAAATTTTTTAAGGTGTTTTCAGGAAAAGGAAAGGGAAGGAAAGTGAGGGAGAACAGACAGATGCACAGAGATGGGTCAGGGATATAAAGAGATAAAGTAGCAAAGAGACACTTGGTTAGATAAGAAGAGAAGAGATATGCTGAGAAGGGAGTAAAAGAGAGAGAGGGGGGCAGGTGAGAACAAAGAGAAAGGACCAAGAGAGCCCAGAAAGAAATGTTTAAAGGAAAACAGTGTGAGGGAGAGTAACAAAAATCAGGAGGAGAGAGAAAAATAAAGAAAAAGAAGAGATCAAAGATGAGAGAGCAATTGGGGCGCCTGGGTGGCGCAGTCGGTTAAGCGTCCGACTTCAGCCAGGTCACGATCTCGCGGTCCATGAGTTCGAGCCCCGCGTCAGGCTCTGGGCTGATGGCTCAGAGCCTGGAGCCTGTTTCTGATTCTGTGTCTCCCTCTCTCTCTGCCCCTCCCCCATTCATGCTCTGTCTCTCTCTGTCCCAAAAATAAATAAACGTTGAAAAAAAAAATTAAAAAAAAAAAAAAAAAAGATGAGAGAGCAACAGAGATGGTGAAGAGGGTTACAGACAGAAAAAAAAAAAAAGGGAAAGATGCAGAAACAGCTATCGGGAGGATAATTTAAACAGAAAATCCAGAAGGATAGGGGACACGCAATATGGCAAGGTCAGGGCTTGGCAGTCAACCCAGGACCTCAGGGAGGCTCCATCTTGCAGTAGACAGCAACTAGGATAGGATGAAGGCCAAGAAAGATGCCAGGAGACCCTAACACGGAGGGTCTCAGGAAGGGTTTTCATCTGTCTGATACAGGGCTGTGAAAGGTGGGACCGGGGCCCAAGCAGGGATGATGATCCCCAACAGCCATCAAAAGTACAGACTCAAAACTTCACAAGTGCCCTTCTTGCCGGGGACTTTCTGCTGGTACTGTAACACGTTGAAGATATTCTGGATACCCTAGAGACACCCATGGCCTCCATGTTGGGGAAACAGGTGGGACAGGTCAGGCCACATTCCATCCTATGGCTCAGAGAAAGATGTGCACTCAAAATTATACCATGAGTAGGTAAATCGATGAGTTAAACAGGAGCTTCAGCTCCCCTGCTCAGCACCTTATCACGACTTCCTTTCTCAGCAACAAAGATGTCTATGGTTTGAAAAAAATTCCCAGTGTTTTCAGGAATTGGAGTCTAAAAATGCCACTTGTACTTGTTATCTAGCCCTGCCTCCTCCTCTTAGCCAAACCGTGCCTTCCCCACACAGGGAATTTGTCTAGAGGCACAACTCTGGGGACCCAAATCCCAACTCTGACTTGTGTTGACAGGCCTTTCTCCTGGAGGAATCTAATCATAAATCTAGCTTAAATTCAAACCTTGGCTTCAGTCATGAAAGAACAGATTGGCCAAGGAGTGAGAGCCTAAGTGCTCCCAGAAGGAGACAGCCGATGTGCTCTCCGGGGCCATCTGAAGCTTTGTGAGGTGCCACAGGAGGATGTGCTGTCCTGAGCACGAAGTGGGGCTTCTGCTGGGAACAGGATTGTGAGAAACTTGAACCCTACTTGAACCCGCTGGGGGCTGCACCTGGCTGAGATGCTCCTTGGAGTCCACACTTGTAGCACCCTTTCCAATCAAACTTCATAGAAACACAGAAAGGTGTGTGTGTGTGTGTGTGTGTGTGTGTGTGTGTGTGTGTGTGTATACACAGGAGAGAGAGTGAGAAAGAGAGAGAGAGAGAGTCTTCATCTGTAACAGCCCTGGGCCACAAGGAATGGTGTCATTAGTGGAGCAGAAATTTGAAGACAGTTTTTCAGGGAATGACATGGATAGGATGAGGTTAAACAACATCCTGACCAACTAGTCATATGTGAAAAGAGGGCTTGTATGTAAACACCAGAGACAAGTGAGTGAGTAGGAGCCCTGCCAGCACCTGCAAAGCCACCAAGTGGAGCTGAACAGCTGGGGGCAAGGGCAGGCCCCGGACAGCTGGGGGTCTGGCAAGAAAAGACGAAATAGAAAGGAAGTCCGTGGCATCACGAACTCACGGTTTCCTGAGTTGGAGTCCCGTGTCGGGCTCTGGGCTGGGAGCACGGAGCCTGCTTGGGATTCTCTCCCTCTCTCTCTCTCTGCCCCTTCCCCACTAGAGCTGTCTCCGTCTCTCTCAGCATGAATAAACTTTAAAAAAGTTTAATAACCCATATAACTTAACAGTGCTAGATGAGCTTTAGTGAGTAGCCATGTTCAGACTACACCAGGTGTAGTACATGAATCGTCTCATTCAATCCTGATATAATTCGAATATAGCAGATCCCATACTTCTACCCATTTAAAGGATAAAAAAAAAAAAACAAAAAAACAAAAAAACAAAAAACAAGGCTCAAAGAGAACTTGACTAAAACTAGACGGCACCAAAATGTTACTCGGGCTGGTCTGACCCTGAAGCCCCGGCTGTAAGTAACTACAGAATGTTTCTTCTCATGCAATCCCAACAAAACTCAAGAGCACATGACATGGGCAGAGCTACATGCTGTGAAACCTGTGTTTTATAAACTGCCCTGACTCAAACGCACCGCGTGATATTCTTGGTTTTCCCACATGAAAACGTAGTGTGGTTAGAGCACACGTTCTTTAAAATCCCTTCCAGCTCAAACAATTTGTGAAGCTGACCCCCGTGGAGACGCTTTCAGGAGTGATATTGCGGGGTTTTGTTTTGCTTGGTTGCTTTTTTTAAAAGTTCGCGTTTGATGGATGACGGCGAATGAGAAAGTGCCGTGAGGTCCTGGCCACAGATAATTCTCGCTTCGGTGTTTTCCATTCTGGGCCTTTCAGGGCCAGGATGCAAGTACATTTGCATCCCATATTTGACAGTTCCAGATAAAGGTCCAGCCCTGTGGTGGTATCTCCCTGGTGTCTCAGTCAAAGGGAAGAGGCAGGGATATGATGAGAGTCAGGTGACAAGTCAGGTGATTGGCTGCTCTCCACCCCAGGACTGGCACGGTCCTCAGAGTGCCCCAGGCCAGCCCCGTCACTAACACGTCAGCCCCAGGGCTGTGTGCTCGAGGCTAGGAGGCAGCCGGTGGCTCAGAGGCTTATGGACAAGACACAGCCTCACCAGTGAGCCCCAAGCCCTACAAACTGCTCAAGCCAAGTCACAGGTAAGCCCTGAGAACCCGCTGGTACTTCATTCCCACCTCATTCTGCACACCTGCTTCATCTCAGGGATCTGGATTCTTCTACTCACGGAGACACTTGATTCCAAAGCCTAGAGTCTCCTGAGGAGCTTTAAAGTTATCTCTGAAAGAACTGCTACTTTGTCTATCTTCATCTTCCAAAACAAATCCATCCCGCAGGGCCTACCTCAAATGCCACCTTCTCTGGAAGCTTTCCTTGATTCTCCCAGTCACAATTTCTCTCTCCTGTGGCCCCAACAGTCACTTCACGCTTTTCTCCTGTAGCCCACATTGATAGTGAGAGGCACAGCATCCCATGATACCAGCAGCATGCACAGAGCCTACTGGGGAAAGCTGGATCGAGGTACAGGCTCAACCCTTGGTGTGTCAATTCCTCTGGCCCAGACCTCACCGCTGTGCCCACCCTAATGGGCTCACATTAATTATCATAACACATGTTCCCTGGCTCGTTGTGTGCCCCTGACCCAAGAAGCAGATATCCCAGGGAGACCTCTCAGCTGAGACATGAGCCATGTGGAACGCACAGAAGAGGACCCACCCAGCGCAGAGCCTCTGCTCAGCCTCAGCTGAGGGTGCATTCTGAATGTGGGACACCCCCTGGCCACGTGCGTGGTCCATTCTCCAGATGGAGGTGCAAACAAGGGTATTCGGGGACCACTGCAGGCTGGAAGGCAGGCTCAAATCTTGTTGCCTTCATAAAACCAGACTACAGGGTGCTTAGAGGCTGCCCTATCTATGCCAGTCCCAGGTAACCCAAAGTTCCAGAGCCCCCAAAGGACATGACCAGGGCAGCTGCCCCTCAAAGGACATGCCCCAGGATGTCACTGCTCATGAGGGTCCTGAACACATGGACAGGACAAGGGGGGAGAGGTCAAGGAAAAGTGGCTTTCTGCTCCATGCTAACACTGTGAGCTCACACAGCATGCAGGCCCTACTCTAGATGCTCAAAAAAACAACTGATCTCCCCAGGGATGGCATTCTGACTTCTTTGGCCTCTCTTAGCATTGTGTATGTGGTGGCCAAGGTCACGCCTCTGCTGGCCAGGGACCTCTCAACACTGCCCAGAGGGAGCAGCAGGAATGAGAGGCTCCAGGGCAGGAAGAAGACCCAGATTCACCAACCCACGGCCAGAGAGAGGGAGGGATCAGCCACAGAGCTTCCCTCTCCTCCTGGGCTAGGACGACTGGGGGAGAAAAGGGGCCATAGCATGGGAGAGAGTAAGAAAAGAAAATGAAGAGCCAAGAGTGGACAGAGAGGAAGAAAAAATGTAGTGGGGATAAATGGGCAGCAGGGAGGAAGGAGGAGGGATGGATGAGGGAGAGCAGAGAGAGGGAGGACAAAGAAAGTAGGGGAGAAAAAAGAATCTTTAGAAAGAGTTAAACAGAGACTAGAGGGAGAGATAGAAGATGGGATAGCAATAAACATAGAAGATGAGGAAGAGAAGCAAAGGAACAGAGTCAGACACAAGAACAACAGGAGAAATCACAGGAGAGAGAACAAAAAGAACACAGAGACGAGGCAAGAAAGGCAAAGAGGCAGAACAACAAGGAGAAGGAAACTAGGGTAGCAGAGGTAAGAAAAGCACACAGAGACAGAGACTGACAGATAGAGAGGCAAGAGGAAGGGGGAGGGCCTGAGATGCTGAGATGAGATGAAGGAAGCCTAGAGTGAGGGAGACTGCATCAGAATGGCCAGAAAGCAGGCAGGGAGAAAGGGAGAAGGGTGGGAGATGAGGGAGCATAAACTGGGAAGAGGGGAATTGGACCAGGAAGAGAAAAGGCTGAGAAGAAAAGCACAGAGAGAAAGAGTTGGGGAGGGAGGCAAAGTACAGCTAAGAGGGCAAGAAGCAGAAGAAGGAAGTGAATGGGGTAACATAAATAGAAGAAAGACAGACGCAAAAAGAAAAGGTTGGGTCAGAAACAGGACAGAAACTGTCCCAGTTTTCTCAACTGTAAAATGGAATGCTTACTTCACTAATTTTTATGAGAATTAAATACAGTGATGTGGGTAAAGCGCCTGAAATACTGTAGTCACTTAATGATTTTCTTTTGTTTTGTGGATCACAGTTCCGATGCTGACAATGAACTAAGTGTCAGAAAAACTCACCTTCTTTTATTCACCTTTATACCTTTGTCACCTAACACATGCCCTAGCACATAACACACTTGTCGTGTGTGTTCGAATGAACTGAACAAACGGTCAGAGAAAGGAAGATATGGAATTAATTCTTTGAAGCAAAGAAGACAGACATAGGAAAAGAGAAATGGAGACAAGAAAGAAACAAAAGTAAGGAAATGAAACTACAAAGAAAAAATGGAGGGGCGCCTGGGGGGCTCAGTCGGTTGAGCGTCCAACTTCGGCTCAGGCCATGATCTCACAGTTCATGAGTTCCAGCCCCGCGTCGGGCTCTGTGCTGACAGCTCAGAGCCTGGAGCCTGCTTCGGATTCTGTGTCTCTCTCTCTCTCTGCCCCTCCTCCATTCGTTCTCTCTCTCTCTCTCTCTCTCTCTCAAAAATAAACATTAATTTTTTTTTTTTGAAAAAATGGAGGAAGAAGATCAATGTGGAGGAAGGAGAAAGAGAAAGCAAACTTACACTGGTGACAACCAGGCAGCTCAGGCCAGAAGCTGCCACTCAGCAATGGGCCCAGCAGTTCCATGGACCTCAGAAGGCATAAGCTGCCAGGAGGACGCTCCTGGCTGAGACATGGCGCTACAGTGAGTGATGGGGCAGGACCCAACTTTGTGATCTGAAGAGCTCGTGACCATCGATCACCTTTGGGGACTTCATAGAAACCCTCCAGAGCCCAGCCTAACTCCTTTGAGCTTTATCTAATTTCAGCATCTTATTCCTGGGCAATAAACTCTGCTGCCACCACCACACCATCATACTGCTAGGGCACCAGAGATCTCAGCCCCTGGCTCCCTTCAGCAGATTATGAAATACAAGGTTAGTGAAGGCTCAGTAACCATCCCACTGGATAAAGAAGTTCGCCTCAAGGTACAGTGTAAGCAGGTAGGATGGATTAATTGATATATCAACCAACCAGTCCCTTTCACACCCTGCCTGCTACACACCTGGCCACACCAAGGGAACCCACTGCCTTGATGAACAACTAAACATGGGGCTTGATGTCAGAACCTATACCTTGGATTAGAAGGTATTCGGGCACATGATGGATTGACTAAACTAGCCCATTAAAAGCAGTGAGCACGGAAAACAACTTGATGACCCAGTGACAGGAGATGGGGAGCGACTCAACAGTTGCTGAGTACAACTGCTCACCATGTGTCCTGGGGAATGGGGTAGAGAGAAAGGTGGCATGAAAATAAGAACATGCCTTCACTAATCGTCATGTGCAACACTGAGGCACGGCACCACAGTCATGGTGGCAAATGACCAAATATAAGAAAGAGGGGGGGACGTTCTTCCCCATGGAATGCCACAGAGCTTTGGCATGTGAGATCTCCACTGCATCTTAATCACCAGTCCCAGTGGGAGTTATGGTACCCAGGAGAACAGCAGCAATGCCCAGTGGGTCAAAGTGGTACCTAATGGGAGATGATGGTTCCTGAGAGAAGGTAGTAGAATTCAGAAGTAAGTAGCAAAGGTATCCAGAAATGAGGATAGTGTGCAGCCAAAAAGTGGCAATGCGGAATCACGAATTTAATGAAATGAACACAACTAGAGTGAGTGTCAGCAGGGTTGCCTGGGTGGCTCAGTCGGTTGAGCGTCCAGCTCCTGATTTCCACTCAGGTCGTGATCTCGCGGTTCATGAGTTCGAGCCCCACGTAGGGTTCTGCGCTGATGGTGCAGAGCCTGCTTGGGATTTCCTCTCTCTGCCCCTTCTCTGCTTGCTCTCTTTCTCTCAAAATAAATCAAATAAACTTAAAAAAAAAAAAAAAAATGAGTGTCAGCAGAGCTTGCGGTCAGCAGACGGAGCAACGTCCCGCGGTAGAAAACCAGGACGGAAGTAGGAAAACACAGCTGCCCTGACAACTCCTAGAGATGGTTGTCAGGAAGTGGTTCCTTTATTAAGACACTGCTGCGATCCCCAAAACTGCCAGGGGTGGGAGGGGACTCTGCTAGTTGGGAGACATAGCAGACTCTATCTATGGTTCTCCACCCACTGTGTTGACCAGGAACTGGCAGGCAACTTGCAACCATGAGGGAAAGGCTGCTTCCCCTGACGTGACTGAGTCATGGCTTCCTTCCTGACTTACGTGAGAGAATTAACTCCGGTTTCTTTAAGCCAGTGCCGGACTAGTTAATGTCACAATTAAAAGCATGCTATTCGCACCCTTGAAAATAACTGGTTTATACTTTGGAACATATAACTACTATATGTACCCCCTCTCAGAGCCCACACACCCCAACCCATTTCCATGCTTCTTTTTTTTTTTAATTTATTTGTATTTATTTTGAGAGAGATAGGAAGCAAGCAAGGGAGGGGCACAGAGAGAGGGAGAGAATCCCAAGCAGGCTCCACAATGTCAGCACAGAGCCCCACATGGGGCTCCAACTCACGAACCCTGACATCATGACCTGAGCCGAAATCAAGAGTCGGACACTTAACTGACTGAGCCACCCAGGTGCCCCCCCACCATGCTTCTTTTTACTGGGTCCTCTGTCAGCTACTGAAATTATTGGTGCCAGTAGCCATCTATTACCCATTACCCCCAAAATACCTTAAGCATAAGACTCTTTAGCGTTTAGACCTGTGAGAGAAAGAGCTAAAATAAAAGAGAAGTAGACCTACATTCCAGGGACCATCTGTTTGGGGTAGGAGAGGGGGATACTAGGTTTTTAATTTACCTTATGAATTTTTAAATGTTTATTTTACATTTATTTTTGAGAGAGAGGGAGACAGAGCATGAATGGGAGAGGGGCAGGGAAAGAGGGAAACACAAAATCCGAAGCAGGCTCCAAGCTCTGAGCTGTCAGCACAGAGTCCAACACGGGACTTGAACTCATGAACTGTGAGATCATGACCTGAGCCAAAGTCGGATGCATAACCGATGGAGCCAGCCAGGCGCCCCAGGATTTTTTAATTTATTTGAGAGACATGCACAAATTTTCACCAGCCATAGAGAGGGAGCAGTTGAAAATACAGAATTCCAAGACAGTGAATGATGGTGTAAGATAAAGGGATTTTTTTTTTCTTTTTGAACAGGAGAATAAGTTCTTTTTCCCAGAAAAAAAGGGAGGTGATCACTAAATAAAGTTTCAGAGATGCGGGCAGGACATTAAAGAGGTCAAGTTGAAGCGAAGGTTCTACTGGGTGGGACTTGTGTACAAAAAGGTAGGACAGAAATTTGGGGTGAAGTAATGATGTTTGGAAAGACCTTTGTCGGGAAGGGAGGAGTAGCTGTTTGAAAGGGTGAGAAGGCCACCAACAGGATTTGCCCCAAGCTTATGGATAATCAAATTAGACTTCTGGTTAGAAATGGCAGCAGTCTGAATACTTGCTTTTATTTCCAGTCCCTTCCCACACCACATAAAGACAAGACAAAACAACTTTTTGAAATATGTAAATCCGTAAAGATGGACGGAACGGGAAGTGAGACTGCGGATGTCAGGAGAATTTAATACAATCTTGGGAAATGGAATTAGTGGGATAAATCTTAAAAGAAATTAAATTGTCACTAGTCAGAAAACCTGAGGTAAAATGCCTGCAGGTAAAAGAATGAGTCACTCACCTGCGGCATCAACGCCGCCTGGAAGTGTTCAGAAACGCAGATACTTTGGCCCCACCTAAGAGTCTCAGGAGGTGGGACCCAGATCTCCGGGATTCACCAAGTTTTTCAGGTAACTTGTATACACGCTGAGTCTGAAAAGCACTGCAGTACGTAGGGCATTAAGACCCAGAGTCTGAGGAACTGTAAGCGTCTGCTCTCTCTGAGGATAAGGGTTGAGAGGTTAACCCTCAACAGAACTACCTCAAAATTTGTTTGAAGAGAGGTGAGAACCCCAGATACCTTCTTTTCAGCTCGAGCAGCCAGATGACTGTACGAACAAGAGGTGTGCTTTCCAAAGACGATGTCGCGGGTAGACTCGAAGCAGATGGACCAGAAATGGCGGGGAGTAAGAAAGAGTCCATATACTCAAAACAGGGAGGTTGTAGCAAAACCTACTTGTGACTTCTTCGGCCTCTTGGCTTCCAAACTGTTGGGCATCAAGATTATCATGATCTCCCTGCCCACGCAGGAAATGGGAGAATTCCTATGTAGGTGGACGGAGTAGCCTACAGACAGTGACATGACGGGGTTACCCCCTCCCCTTAAAAATGGCTGTGTCTCTTGCTGCCCATCTACCCTGCAGTGAAGCCCACCACCCTACAAGCCCCACAGATGCACTTACAATTGCTATTGTAGTGCTCTCTTAAATGTGAAGAGGCAGCCAAAGACCACAGAACATCCGGGAGGCAGCCAAAGACCACAGGACATCCGGAGAAAGAATATAATGATAATGTAACATTGTATGTCAACTATGCTTCAATTTAAAAAAAGGGGGGGGGGGGGGGCGGGCACCTGAGTGGCTCAGTAGGTTAAGCGTCCAACTTCGGCTCAGGTCATGATCTCACGATTCGTGAGTTCAAGACCCGCGTCAGGCTCTCTGCTGACAGCTCAGAGCCTGGAGCCTGCTTCGGATTCTGTGTCTCCCTCTGTCTGTCCTTCTACCGCTTGCGCTCTGTCTCTTGCATTGTCTCAAAACCAAATAAAAACATTAAAAAAAGGTGGAGGGACATAATGCAAAAGACACAAAAGCAGACCAAAAAAAAAAAAAAAAAAAAAAAAGGAACTCTAAGGAAAGAGAGATTATGCAGGAAGCAGAAAACTATAAGAATTAATGTACAGGCCCCTTTTAGGCAACAGGCTTGAGCAATGGAAACCTGAAGAAGACAAAAGGGCCCACAGTGACCACCGACCTGAATGCCGACAGGCTCATTAGGCCACCCACCTCTAAATAGCCAGCCTTAGCTGATCAATGGGCTACTTACATCCGGGCACAGGTAGCAAAAAAGGAAAATGCCATACATCCCCATACCTCCTCACTCCCTTACTTAACCATAGCAGCCCCCCCACACCACCACCACCTCGTGGTAGACAGTCTCTCCTTTGCTGTCCTGCCCGCTGCCCCCTTGCAGTGTATTCAACAAACTTCTCTCTCCTTTGTCCTGCCTTGGGTGAATTCTTTCACCTCCCGAGCCACCGGCTTCCACCCCACAGTCAATGCTCTCTGAAAGCTAAGAGCATACATGTAACAAGAAAACTGTAGAAAAGAGTACCCAGCAGAGAGAGAAGAGTTCTTAGAAATTTTAAGAGTCCTTAGGAGAAATTAAAATTACAAGAAAAGAATTGAATGGTAAAGTTAAGGAGATTGCTATGAAATCACAACAACAACAAAAAGGCAAAGAGAACATAGAAAAGACAAAGAAATCAGAGGACAAATCCAAAAGATTCAATTTCTTTTTTTTAATATATATTCTTTAACATTTACCAATTTTTGAGTGAGGGAGTGGCAGAGAGAGAGAGAGGGAGGGGCAGAGAGAGAGAGAGGGAGATACAGAATCTGAGGCAGGCTCCAGGCTCTGAGCTGTCCACCCCAAGGCTGGGCTGGAACCCACGGACCACAAGATCATGACCTGAGCCAAAGCCGGATACTTAACCGACTGAGCCACCCAGGTGCCCCACAAAGATTCAATTTCTTGAGGAACTTCAACACTGCTTTTCACACTGGCTCTACCATTTTGCATTTCCACCAACAGTATGCAAGGGCTCTAATTTCTCACCAAGGCTTATTGCCTTTTGTGTTTTGCTTTTAATAACAGCCATCGTGACAGGTTTAAGATGATATCACATTGTAATTTTAATTTGCATTTCCCTGGAGATTAATGATGTTAAGTTGTTTTTTTTTTTTTTAAATGTATTTGTTGGCCAACTTATGTCTTCCTTGGCAAAATATCTGTTCAAGCCCTCAGCCTATTTTTAATCAGATTATTAGGGGCATTATGCTAACTGAGCTATAGGCGTTCCTTATATATTTTGAATATTAACCTCTTAACCACCATATGATCCACCAGTTCCACTGCTGAGTATTTATCCAAAAGAATTGAAATCAGGATCTCAAAGGCATATTAGCACCCCTACGTTCACTGCCACACTACTCACAATAGCCAAGAAGTGAAAACAACCTTACGGTCCACTGATGGATGAATGAGTAAAGAAAATGTGGTATACACGCACAGTGAAATACCACTTGGGCTTAAAAAGATGGAAAATATGCAATATGGGACAACATGGATGAACCTTGAGAACATTGTGCCGAGTGAAATAAACCAGTTACAGAAAAACAAACAGTGCATGGTTCTACTTACCTGAGGTATCTCAAGTAGTTAAATTCATGGAATCAAAGACTGCAATGGTGTTTACCAGGAGCTGGGGAGGAGGAAGTAGGGAGTTACTAATCAACAGGCATAAAGTTTCAGTTAAGCAAGATGAATAATCTCTAGTGTTCTGATGTTAAGTGTTCTTACCACAGTAAAATAAATTCAATCTAAGATATTAAATATTCAATTAGTAGCTGTTCCAGAAAGAGAAAGCTATAAAAAGAAATAGTTTCCCAGAACTGAAAAACATGAATTTCTTAATTTAAGCGACCCACCAAATTGTGGCTCGTTTATTTATAAAAGGAACCACAATAGACATTATTGTGAAATTTCAGAAAAGCCATAATAAATAAAAGGTAATAAAACTTCCCAGCCGTGGGGAAAGGAAGGTTATGGATGCAAGTTCAAGAATCAGATAGGCATCGAATTTCTCGAAGCTAGCACATGGAGTAAGACCGTCAATATTCTGAGATCACGTGATTTCCAACCTAGAAGTCTATACTCAGCCAATATTCTGATTAAAATGAGGGATGAACAGAGATGTTTTCAGACATAAGATGTCTCAAAATATTTTCCTCTTCTGCACACATTCTTAGCAAGCCACTAGAGGAGGTGGGGTTACTCCGAAAGAAGAGAATAAATCAAGAAGAAATAAATAAGAAGAAATCAAAGAGGAAGGTCTGTGCATATAGTAAACAGAGGACCTGACACAGGAGAAAGAGGAAGAGAATTCTTAGTTTGATGATGCAGGGAAATCTGTTGCCCTAAAAAGCAGCTGAGGATAGATGCTGAAGAGGAGACATCTCTTCACGACAAGCACATTGCTGGGCTTTGCTTCCCCTGCCACAATCTAAAGTGTCTTTGTGTCATTTCATTTCAGGTGTTTCAGGAGGTAGGAAATGTTGAAGTCCATTATTGGAAGGAGATTTGGGGTACATCAAGTTCATTTCTGAGAACGAGGAATATTTAGGGGGCTCACAAAGGAGATGGGAACTAGAGAGACAACAAAGGTTGGGATAACATGTATCACACAGGACACAGGGACCTGGGAAAACATCATCCTTTATCTATTTAGGCTACAAACTGGGACCATTTATCTGGCTAGAAGGGCTCATTACTAGGACAAAGGTCAAGGAAGAGTTACCATACTAAATATTCAAAAGGAGTGAGATAAATAAATCCACCACTGGAAATTCTCACTGGCCACATTTCTCCCACATACTCCTGTCTCTACATGCATCAAAAAGAGGCTCCAGCAAGTTCTCATGGTGGGAAGTTGGAAACTGCAATTGACAAAACTCCAGTGAGGTCAGAATTCAGTTACAGGATCTCTCGTTTGAAGATGGTGCTTGAGGGGCACCTGGGTGGTTCAGTCGGTTAAGCGCCCGACTCTTGATTTCTGCTCAGGTCATGATCTCACAGTTTCATGAGTTCGAGCCCCACATCGGGCTCTGTGCTGACAGTGCAGCAGAGCCTGTTTGGGATTCCCTCTCTTTTTCTCTCCCTCTCTTTCTCTCTCTGCCCCTCCCCAGCTCACGCTATCTCAGTCTCTCTAAATAAATACAATACAATACAATACAATACAATACAATACAATGAAGGTGAGGCTCGAGGTTTCCATTTCTTCCTTTTCTTGGCAATCATCCTAAAGCCAACAGCATAATGAGAAGCAGAAATGCGAAGTCTTCCTTCAAAGAAACAAGATTGCTGAAACCTCTAGGCACAAAACTGGAAGAAGCACGAAGGGGTAGGACAGGTGCTGGAAGTGCATGAAGAGTATGGAAGGAAGTGGAAAGGAGACTACAGAGCTCAGAAAGAGATCATAGAGTACATTGTCTAAGGACAGGAGCACACTCTGAGTGCAATACCAAAATCTTTTGTTTGTGACTGAGGGATATAGCGGTCACAAAATGGCAGGTTCCCTGGCCTTGGCTTTGATGTGAAAAGTGGAGCAGGCAAGGTTGAATTACACAGACAAGACATAATTTCAGGCAAGGCTCTACCCATGTGGTTGGGGGAGAAGAGACACTTGCAAAGCAAAAAGCATCGTAGCAGCCTTTTTCCATCACTGAGATGAATGACAGGCTGTCAAAACCCATATCTAAAACTCAGATTCAAGGGGTACCTGGCTGGCTCAGTCATTGGGGCATTCAACTCTTAGTGAGTTTGAGCTCCACATTGGGTGTATAGGTCACTTAAAACTAAAATCTTAGGGGCTCCTGGGTGGCTCAGTCAGTTAAGTGTCCAAACTCTTGATTTCGGCTCAGGTCTTGATCTCAAAGTCGTGGGATCGAGCCCCAAATGGGGCTCTGTGCTGAGCATGGAGCCTGCCTGGGGTTCTCTCTCTTTCCCTCTCTCTCTCCCTCCCGCTATGCTGCTCCCCCACTCACACTCGCTCTCTTTCTCTCTAAAAATAAAATCTTTAACAAGTAATTTAAAAATAAAAATAAAACTCAGATTCAAAAGAAAATTTCTGCACACTTAAAACACAGGTGTGGCCCCACCTCCATGTGAACCTTCTGCAAATATCTGACACAGGAAAAACTCCCCACTGACTCAAAAATGAGGTCACAAATAGGAACTGCAAAAGATCTGTGCAAAGTTCCCATAAAAACAAATGAGGAAAAGAAAAATAAACAGAATATAAAAAACAATTTTCAAGAAAAAAGTTGCTTTGAACAACTTGAAAATTATGTAATTTTTAAAAATGAAAGAAGATTTGATTTGCAAAATTGGAAGGACACACAGTGACCCAGGACAAAGGAACACAAAGACATACTGTCACAAAGCTACTAAACTTCAAAGACAAAGAGTCCTTTGGGGAGCCATGCAAAAATATTAATTCATTTACAACGGAAAAAAAATAAGGCTGACCTCCGATTCCCCCAGAGTGAATTCCCATAGCAGGAAATAGTAGACCAATGTTTATAATCTCCTCAACAAGATAAGACCAAGGACTATTTTACTCACTCAAAATTTCATTCAAGTATAAAGGCAAGAAATGAACATTTTGAATATCTGATGAGCCCTTCTTGTAGAAAACACTAGAAGATGAGGTTCACTCAGCCAAGAGATAAATGAAAAAAACCGCAGGCTTGGCATTGAGATTGAATCTACTTTGCTGTAAAATAAAGATTAAAGCAAATGTAGGGATTATGGTAACAATGCAGAAAGAAAACATAATAATATCGAAAGCTGACCTCTGTTCTCTGGAGCTGAAATACATAATGTAAAGACAGAGTCTGGGTATAAAAAGGAAGATCATTTATTGCTTTGCCAGGCAAAGGAGACTGCAGCAGGCCACCAAGACTGCAAGGCCACCTGGGGTAAAAACCTGCAGGGTTTTAAAGGAAAATGCAGGATCTGAGTAGTTTCTATTGGAATCTGGTACATGCTGCCAGCCGAGTCCCTCCTGTCTTCAAGGTGGTCTCATGACTAGCACTGGTGCCCCTTCACCAAGTATGCACTGAGGTCAGTGAGATCAATATCCATACCGAGTCCCTGGACAAAAGATTCTACAGAAAAACAAGTGAAAGGGAAGGGGAGACCTCAAGAATGAGGAAGATAAAAATGTATTCCGTTGGAAGTCAAGCCTTGCTGAAGCACTAATGCGTCCCTCTAAATATCCATCCAATAATTCTTACCATATGGAACGGACATATCTAACAGATTTGAGAAAGAATTTGGAGAGTAAGTAGCTAGTAGTGAATACTGAATTCACTCATCCTCTATAGTACGGGGCCAAAAGATATCATTGGAAGCTGAGAAATCAAGTGGAAATAATGGAGATTTATTTAGCAATACAAAGATAAATGCTAAGAACAATAGCAATTAAAATTGAATGGAGGGGTGAAGGGAAAGAAAAAGGAAATATATTAATTTGTGGCTGCTCACAGTGGGGAGTTAATAGATTCTGAATAAACAGCGGATTAAAGGTTTTATCCTAAATTATGTTTATAACGGTAATCTCTAGATCAAAGAAATACTTTACAAAGTATTAGAATAAATACGCAAGCTCAAAAAAAGTGCAAAACATATTGCATAATAGATACTAAAACACAAAAACGTAAGATAAAACAGTATGACAGAATTAAGCTAAACATATCACTGATAGCCAGTGGTGTGCTAGCAAATGTTTAACAACTGTCCTTGGGAAAACATAACAAAACACGTTAACTTGTAGCTTTTGCTGATTTCCATGTTGCGCATACCCCTACTGTTACCAGTGGGAGAGTCTGCCTTGTGTGAATGGAGGTCTCCTTCCTTGGATTCCTCATGAGGAGACTTACTGGGGATCCACACTCAAATAAAGACAGACAGAAGGAGAGTAGCAAGCAAAGTTTATTATAGTGAAAAGTACACTCTCAAGGTGGGAGAGCAGGCAGGTTCCCAGAGGTAGAATGGCCCCTAGGTTGTTTTGGGATTGGGTATTTGTTGCTTCTCTCTGGGCTGAGAGGAGCTGTGACATTCACTGGGGTGGTCTCTAATGGAGGTTGCTTCCAATCATGTGGGGGACTCTTCCCACAGGTTCAGAGGGAGAGTTTTTGACTCTACAAGGTTTGTTACCAGAACCATCATGGCAGTCTTTCTCCATGGAGGGAGGGGGGTGTACCATACCTGCAGGGCAAATACAGTGTAATGAATCTAGGGGTTACCCTGGGGCAGAGGTGGGGGAGGAAAGTGCAGGCTCAGCACCTGTGGCTCTGGAGCTGTTGTCCCCAGAGTTTTGGAAGCCACAAGGTCAGGATGTTGTGCTCTGGGCTTCTATTGTATGACCTATTTACCACTGCCCTTGCCTCCAGCTCAAGTCTCTATCATTCCCCTTCAAGGACTTGGGACTCTGCCTCAGGGCGGTCCTTCCACTGCACTGCTCACTTCTAGGTTCTACCTAACTCTACCTTGGCCGATTTCAAGCTACGGATCTGATATCACTAAATGGGAGCTGAGAACTTATGAGAAGCTCCAGCACACCGTGGCTGACAGTGATAAATTTAAATCAGCTAAGGAGAAAACTTTCATTTTGGATTACAAAGCAGCACCAACTTAATACTGTATACAGGACATCTTAAAAACAAAGGGGTTGGGGCGTCTGGGTGGCGCAGTCGTTAAGCGTCCGACTTCAGCCAGGTCACGATCTCGCGGTCCGTGAGTTCGAGCCCCGCGTCAGGCTCTGGGCTGATGGCTCAGAGCCTGGAGCCTGCTTCCGATTCTGTGTCTCCCTCTCTCTCTGCCCCTCCCCCGTTCATGCTCTGTCTCTCTCTGTCTCAAAAATAAATAAAAACATTAAAAAAACAAAAAACAAAAAACAAAGGGGTTTAAAACTGAAAATAAAATAATGGGAACTGTATACTAGGCAGAGACAAAAAAAGAAATGACGAGGAGAGAGATCCCGATCTTATATAAAATAAATTTAAAGAAAACAGTATCAGGATGCCTGGGTGGCATCCAACTCTTGATTTTAGCTCAGGCGATGATCACACAGTTTGTGAGATCCAGCCCTGCATCGAGCTCTGCACTGACAGCACGGAGCCTGCTTGGGATTCTCTCTCTCCCTCTGTCTCTCTCTCTGCCCCTACCCTACTCAAAATAAATAAACAAACATTTTTTAAATAAAGAAAATAGTATCAAATGATGTCTCAAAGAGTGATTTATAATGACAAGGCATACAGATAACAATGAAAAGATAATAACTATAAACATTGGCACTAGCTAACATTACATCAATATCAATAAATAAAAACTACAGGAATTATGTGAAGAAACAGATTTAAAAATGCATTAGTAAAAAGACACATTATTATTCCCAGCCTAGGAATTCCAAGTGAATAAAAAGAAGGATGCAGAAGACTTATTAGCATAATAATGTATTGGTATATTTTTTATCAAATTCAAGTTCTTGGAAACAAATATACCTCACCTTCTTTCCAAGAAACCACAAAAGGAGTCATTAAAATTGATTACATATTAGGCCACAAGAAAACATCAAGAAAAATTTTTAATACTGCAGACAAGTTCTTTGATGACAAAGTTTAAAAACCATATATTTATAATCAAATTTAATAACAAAATTCTCTTATATCTGGGAATATTATTTTTATAATTTTTAAACAATTCTTGAGTCAACCAGGAACTCAAAACTGAACTTGCAGAATGTATTAAAACAAATAATAATTATCACATTTCATATTCACAATCCACTGTAAATAACTATGGCAGTGTTCAGAAGAAATTGTACACACTATATTATTACATTAACAAACAAAAAAGAATTAAAATAGTTGAAGTAACCATCCAACTTCAGAAGCTAGAAAAAGAACAATAAAAGTAAATAGAAGGAAGGTAGAGGAAGGAAATAATAAAAGACATAATAAATAATAAAAGAAAAGGTAAATATTTTGAATTATGAATTATAAATTCAAGATCAGAAAAAAAAAAAAAAGTCACCTGGGTGACTCAGTTGGTTAAGCATTTGACTTCGGCTCAGGTCATGATCTCACTGCTACTGAGTTCAAGCCCCACGTTGGACTCCATGCTGACAGCTCAGAGCCTAGAGCCTGTTTCCGATTCTGTGTCTTCCTCTCTCTCTCTCTGCCCCACCCGCACTCGCACTCTGTCACTCTGTCTCTCTCTCTCTCTTTCTCAAAAATAAACAAACATTTAAATAAATAAATAAATAAATAAATAAATAAACTAACATTAAAAAAAATTTTCTTTAAGTCATAATATTTTTTAAAGGTACCAGAGCTGGTTTCTGCAGGGCAAATAGGAAGCAATAAAATACCACATTTCATTCATATGTGGAATTAAAAAAAAAAAAATGAGCAAGCAAAGGGAAAACAATAAAAGAGAGAGGAAGCAAGAAACAGACCTTTTTTTTAAGTTAATTTGTGTATTTTGAGAGAGAGGAGAATGCATGAGCTATGGAGGGGCAGAGACAGGTAGAGAATCCCAAGCAGGCTCTGCACTGCCAATGCAGAGCCCAGTGAGGGGCTGGAACCCAGCTCATGAACCATGAGATCACGGCCTGAGCCAAAGTCGGACGCTTACCTGACGGGGTGCCCTCAGACGCTTAACTATAGAGAACACACTCATGGTTATCAGAGTGAGGGGGGGAGGTGGGTGATGGGGATTTAGGAAGGCACCTGTTGTGATGAGCACCAGGTGATGTATGGAAGTGTTGAATTACTATATTGTACACCTGAAACTAATATAACACTGTATGTTAATTAACTGGAATTAAAATGAAAACTTTTAAAAAAGGAAAAATGCAATTATATGAGATATAAAAGAGGAAATCATTGCAGACATTGTGAACCTGACACATAAGAGACTACTTTGATAAATTGTGGGCAACTAAATTTGAAAACCTGGATGAAATCGATAATGTTCTAATAAAATTAATTTTATTAAAACATAACTCACCAAAATTGGTCTTAAATAGATCAGTTACTATATGCTTAAAATTTGTCAAAGACCTATATTCCCCAAAACCCTATGTCCAAACAGTTTCACATAGGACTCTATAACTTGAAAAAGCAGGTGATCCCAATGTTATTTGTACTGTTCTAGAGTATAAAAAAAAAAAAAGAGGGGGTTTCCATTTTGGAACTATTCCACCCCCCCCAAAAAAAAGACACCATAGAGAAAAAAAACTATAG
The DNA here is from genome assembly GCF_018350155.1 of Leopardus geoffroyi. Taxonomy (NCBI): domain Eukaryota; kingdom Metazoa; phylum Chordata; class Mammalia; order Carnivora; family Felidae; genus Leopardus; species Leopardus geoffroyi. Next base: position 80,715,341 of record NC_059333.1, read on the forward strand.
AATAATCTCACGCATGAATACAGACATAAATTCTAAATAAAATGGTAGAAAACAAAGTAGCATATTAAGAGGCTAATACAACATGACCAAACGTGGTTTATTCTAGGAATAAAAGACTGGTTCATTTAAATAAATTGCCATATCAGAAAATTCGTTTAAATAAATTGCCATGTCAGATTTCAATATCTAAATACTTGATCATTCCCTTAGACACTAAGAAGTGTTAGATTAAATTCAATACCTGTTCTGGACAAAAATGTTTAAACTGTAAGCAGAAGATATATCCTTAACATGATAAAACGTATTTATCTGTCTCCAAACCAATATTTATGCTAAAAGAAGATAGATCAAGATCATCACCATTAAAATCAATAATAAGATATAAATGTAAATCCCATAGTACCGGATAAAACTTCATCTTACAAACTGTACAACAGTATATTAGAATAACAATGGAAAGAAATACAGGTATTTTATTGTATTGTCTTGAGTAATTCTATTTTTTGAAAAGAACCAATGACAGGGTGAGAGATGTCGGAAAATAAACTGTAGTCAAACTAATTTTCATTACTATGCATGAATGTATCCTGAATGACAATGCACGATAATGAAGCTTTGCTGTTCACCTATATAAGCATTTAAGGGGTTAAAAGATGATAGATTATCTGACTCATGTTGCTATAATAATTCCATATACATCCCTTTTTGATTACTGCATAAAATAGCATTCAGAGAAGATACCTAAAATGTTACAGTTTGGGGATAAGAATAAGAATATATAGATTCATTAGTATAAATAATGCTATAAAGAACATTCTCCTCCTTTTGGATTATTTACATAGGATACTTTGTAAGTGGCTCAAAAGATATCTTGATTTTTATTGAAGAAAATGCCTCTTTTTCTATGGTCATACTTAATGCAAAAGGAGTATTGCTTCTTCCATAGCTAACATACTGTATTCTTAATAAAATTTAATTTCCAAATTTTCGACTAATTTTGTAGTTTTTCCAAAGCTACAGTTTTTCATTTTAAACAAGTTTTTTAAAAAAAGATGATAGAAGTTTAATTGCTGCTGGAGTAATCGCACATCCATAAACAAACAAACAAAAATGAATCCTGGCCTAAGTCTCACACCTTAAACAAAAAATAAAACTCAAACGGGTCAAAAACTTAAATGAAACCATAAGACTTTTAGAAAAAAATAGGAGAAAATCTTCAAGATCTAGGCTGGGCAAAAAGTTCTTAGACTTAACACAAAACATCACCATAAAAGGAAAAATTGATAAATTGGACAGTAACAAAGTTAAAAACCTTTGCTCTCTGGAAGACTGTCAAGAAGAGGAAAAGACAAGCTACAGAATGAGAGAAAATATTTACAAAACACATACCTGGCAAAGAGCTAGTATTTAGAATGTATAAACAAACACCAACACAGTAAAACAGGGAGAGTTCGGTAAAAGGATACAAACTACAAGTACATAAAAGGTCTGAGAATCTCATGTATAACATGTATCTCTAGTTGATAACACTGTGTTGTATGTTGTATCATTGACATTTGCTAAGAGAGCAGAACTTAGATGTTCTCACACACACAAAAGGTTAAGTATGTGATGAATGTGCTAACTGGAGGGGGGGGGAATCTTTCACAGTGTAAACATATATTAAATCATCACACTGTACACTTTATCTTACAATTTTATTTGTCAATTATAACACAGTAAAGCAGGGTGTGGCGGTACAAAACAGTAAAAAACCCCACACAATCCAATAGTTACCAGCTGGGAGGTAAGTAAATTGGGAGCCTGGAAAAAACAGAGCTCAATGAAGAGACATTTCACTGAAGCGGATATGTAGATTGAAAATCAGCACATGAAAAGATGTTCAACATCATCAGTCAACTGGGAAATGCAAATTAGAACCACAATGAGATATCAGTACATACCTATCAGAATAACTAAAATAAAAAATAGTAACACCAAATGCTGATGAGGATTTGGAGAGATGGGTTCACTCCTTACTTGCTGATGGGCATATAAAGTGGTACGGCCACTAGAAACCAGTTGAGCAGTTCCTGAAAAACTGAACATGCAACTGCCATGCAATCCAGCAAATTACATTTCTGGGCATTTATCCCAGCGAAATGAAGATTTGTGATCACACATGAACCTATTCACAAAAGTCTACAGCAGTTTCATTCATAAAAGCCAAAAACTGGAATCTGCCCAGATTCCTTCAATGGGTGAATAGTTAAAAGGTGGCATATCCATCATGAAATACTACTGAGCAACAAAAAGACACAAGCTACTGATGTAGGAAACAACTGGAATGAATCTTCAGAGAATTACGCAGAGTAGAAAAATGCCAGTTTTAAAGGTTACTTACTGAGTGCTTCCACTTATGTTACAAACCTGTAATGAGACTTTCAAGATGATAGAAATAGAGAACAGATGAATAGTTATCATGGATTAAGGATGGGGTGGGGAAAGGTAGAAAGTGGGTATATACTAAGGGGCAACGTGAGGTTCTTCTGACAATAGAATGTTCTGTAATCTTGACTGTATCAATCTCACTATCCACGTCTTAATATTGTAGTATAGTTTTGTAAAATGTTACCTTTGGGAAAAACTGGGTAAAGGGCACCGATCTCTCTGTATTATTTCTTATAAATGCTCGTGAATGTACAATTATCTCAAAATCCAAAACTTAATTTTTAAAAATCTGATAGAGTGTTTTTCCCCTTGATAACTACTGACAATGGATATAGTGGGGTTGTTCATGTTTGATGCACACATTATTTCAAGAAAACAATTTTAAAAACCCTATTCTGATACCATTATTGGAGTGTGAGCTGCTTTGGGGTAGTAATGTGTACCATCAATCGGTTGCATTATTCTTCAACACTAAGTAACCAAGACTTGAAAAATCATAACTAATGAGCCTCATAGAATCCAGTAATATGAATTTCCTTAAGTGATATTTGTAAATCTTACATTAACAACAAGTAAAGTTTGGATGTTTTAGCCTGCACACAGAAATCATATAGGTCTATAAAGAAAAATGTTTTTGAAATATTCACTATTTGAATATGCTCACTATTTGAAATGACTAGGGAATGCTTTGTTTCCATCAAGGAAGTAAAAAGTGTAACTACTGTGAAATTGACATATATTTCAAATACCTTTGAAAGTTTAAGTCCTTCTTAAACTGCAAGAAAATAAAATCAATCTCCGTAAAATGAAGGAAATTACGATGCTATTTATCAACAAATTTATAGTTAACCCCATTTACCAACACCTTTCAAAATGTCCATCTTTGCATAAGTTAAATAACATAGGCTTAAAGATAGATTTGAATATATACTGACATTGATTATGATGATTAGATTTAAAGATCTGTGTGATTGTGTAAAATAGCATCAGGAAAACAGGTAGGTAAGATATTCACAGGATAATGTAGGTAGGTAAGATACACGTTTCACTGTTGCATGATTTAATCGGTGTAAATAGGAAACGTTTTAGATCTAATTCAAACTTTTATAGCCACTTATTTGGAAAGAAGATACTTTTATAATAATATCTCCAACTACATGCTTGTTTTGAAACAGGTTTCAATCGCAGTTACTGCAAAGGTGAACAAGAGGTAAACTGCGTGGGAGATTTGACTTTCCTTTCAACTCAGAACTAAATTAGCACAGATGTTGCATTAACAGGAATCTTATAGTTTGTTAATATTAAAATAAAGTAAGTTATTTAACGTTTAGTTGCGTAAGAAATCTGCGATATATGAGATCTTCACTCGGCTGGGAGGTTAAGTAAATTGGGAGCCTGGAAAAAACAGCTCAAGAGAGTTGCCAAGCTCCCGGAGAGCCCGGCGGTTGTTCGTGGGGAGGGCGCCCCCTGGAGGTCTTGGCCGTTCCTCGCTCGTTGGCCCACTGGAGCCCAAGCTATGGGTGTTGGCCCGCAAGCTGCCAGAGCTAGCGAATCTTTTTCTTGTTTATCCAAAATGAGGATGACACCACGCCGTGTGCCCAGCGCCAGATCACGCACTGCAGCAAGACGGAGAACTAAGGATGGACGGGGACCCCAAAGTGGAATCCGCCAGCCGGCCTGCCGCACCCACAACGGCTTGACCGGGCGCGCGGCCGGGGGAGGGGCCTGTCTCCCGGGAAACCACCCTCGGGCCAATGCGCGATGCCAGCCCCGGGTTTCGGTTGAGCGGCGGCTGTTAGACGCCCTGAACCGTTGCCACCGCCAGCCGCCAGTTGCGGGTAGAGGGGCCTCTGAGACTGGGGTACCAAGGCCCCTGCGACTTGGCGGCCGCGGCTAGGCCAGACGGGGGGCAGTGGCCGCCCTTTGCGACAGTAGACAGGGTTCGGGTTCGCGATCCGCCCTGGTGGGTCTCGGGTGCGGGTGTCCGGCCAGCCGTTGCCCGCCCCAGTCTCCTGCAACTGGAGGCGTGCGTCCCCCAGTGGGGAGCGGCGGGAGTGCGGGCGCGGGAGGGGCCGCTGCTGGGCGAGGGTGAGCCAAGTCCGCTCCCCGAGCAGTGACCCGGTCGCCCCATGCAGGTTCAGCGGCCGGAAGCCTGGCCGCAGCTCGCACCCGCTCCCCCCGCGGGAGCTCCCGGAGGTCCCTTGCCGGCAGCGCCTGTGTGTGGCTTGGAGAGGAGGAAAGTTGACTATGAAGTAGCCTCGGAGTCACTCCTGCCCAGGCCTGCAAGTCACCGTTGCGGGTGTCAGTCTGTCGTTACCCAACTTGGGGCCACAGAAGCTTGACCCTATGAATACCCGGGATAATCCGTGGTCTCATCAGCAAAGGCAAGTGCCTTACCCACCTGCTTCTTCCCCTCACTGCTTTCCTCCCAAATGGTTCTCACTGGCTTCAAAACCTCTTCCTCAGTGAATTCTAGTAGACTTGATTTTGGAGTGTCCTTTAAGGTTCCATTCCTCAAGGATCGTCCAGGTAATCTCACCACTTCCTTGCTTCTTCCAGAGACCTACGCCCCACCTAGCCCCCGCTTCACGGAGGTCCAACCTGTGCAGTGGCGCAGGGCTCCACGCTCAGAAAGAGGGCCTCCTGCTTGTTTTAATGCTCCGCCCTCAACAATGAAAAATTCTTAATTTTTGAACAAAGGTCTCCATATTTTCCCTTTTCCACTGGACCCAGCAAATTATGAACCTGTTACTGGTCCCAACTCTCATCTTTTCCTGAAGGCCTTCTTTGATAAAATTCAATTATATAAAAATAGTTACAAGGGAGTCTTCTCTAGACCTCTCAGTAGCTACTAAGAGCATCAAGAGACAGAGGGGGGGATGATTCTATTGCCTGAACTCACAGTTGTTGGAATCATGAGATCTTTCTGATCCAGTGCTCACCCCCACCCCTCATTATATTTCAGGGCCTTCGGAGAATACGCAGAATGTGTAAGTGCCACACTTTTGAAGGCAACAATGTTTGGCTCCTTGCCTAACGATAGAGGCAGGTGAGAAATCAGCTCTATTAATGGGTGTTCTGGGACTACTTTCACAGATGCCCCAGAAGTGCTGGTGCAGGTGTAGGGGGCAGGGAGGGCAGAGAGAGGAGGTGCCTTGTTTGACACCATGTGGAAGAACTAAGAGGCTTCCAGAAGGAAGCTGAGAGGCTGGACAGCTGTGCTGTCCAATACTGTAGCCACAACCTGCAAGTGGTTATCGTGCACTCAAAATGAGGCGTCTACAGCAAGATGCGCTTTATTCATCATCAGGGAAATGCACATCAAAACTACAATGAGGCATCACCTCACACCTGTCAGAATGGCTAAAATCAACAACACACAAGAAACAACAGGTGTTGGCGAGGATGTGGGGAGGGGGAAGCTTCTCTCACTGCTGCTGGGGAAGCAAACTGGTGTAGCCACTCTGGAAAACAGTATGGAGGTTCCTTACACAGTTAAAAATAGAATTTCCCTATGATCCAGCAATTGCACTAGTAGGTATTTACCCAAAGAATACAAAAATATTAATTCAAAGGGATACCTGCATCCCGATGTTTACAGCAGCATTATCTACAGTAGCTAAATTATGGAAACAGCCCAGGTGTCCATCGACTGATGAATGGATAAAGAAGATATGGCATATATATATAATGGAACATTAACCGTAAAAAAGAATGAAATTTTGCCATTTGCAGCAACATGGATGGAGCTAGACAGTATTATGTTAAACCAAAGTCAGAGAAAGACAAAATCATGATTTCACTTACATGTGAAATTTAAAAAACAAAACAAATGAGCAAAGGGGGAAAAAAGAGAGGCAAAACAAGAAACAGACTCTTAACTCTAGACTTAGAGAACACGGTGATGGTCACCAGAGGGGATGTGGGTGGGCAGATGGGTGACATAGATGAAGGAGAGTAAGGAGTGCACTTATGATGAGTACTAGGTGATGTATGGAGTGTGGAATCACGAGATTGTACACCTGAAACTAATACTACACTGTATATTAACTAACTGGAATTTAAATAAAAACTTTAAAAATAGATGTTAGTAGGCATCTTAAAAAGAAAAGAAAATAGGGGCACCAGGGTGGCTCAGTTTGTTAAGCATCCGACTCTTGATTTTGGCTCAGGTCATGATCTCACAGTTTGTGGGTTCGTGCCCCACATAGGGCTCTGCACTGACAGCATGGAGCTTGCTTGGGATTCTCTCTCTCTCTCTCTCTCTCTCTCTCTCTCTCTCTCTCTCTCTCCCTCTCCCTCTCCCCCTCCCCCTCTCTCTCCCTCTCTCTCCCTCCCTCTCCTTCCCTCTCCCCCTCTCCCTTCCCCTCCCCTGCTCACACTCTCCCTCTCAAAATAAATAAACTTAAAAAAATAAATAAAAATAAAATAAGATGTGCTATAAGTGTAAAATGCACACCAGATTTTAATGTCTCACTTTTTAATACAAAATTTTCTATTTGTATTATGACGGCATATTGAAATAATATTTTGGATATATTGGGTTAAATAAAATATATTAAAATTCACCTATTTTTACTCTTTAATATAACTACTAGAAAATTTTGAACTACATGTTCACATATTTCTTTTGGAGAGCACTGTTCTAAAGATTTCAGAGTACTGCAAACTTTATGAAACTTATGAACTTAAAATGTTCAGAAAAACTGCCTCTCCCCAAAAAACTCACATTGCCCTTCCCCTTCCAGAAAGTACCCCTGTGTGGTCTAGAACTGCAGAATTACCATCACTTGTACAGGAGAGTCTCAAACTTGTGTCAGCTCTTGCCCCTGGAACCAATTCAGATGCTGGCAGCTGTTTCTACTGATTTGGCTGTTTGCCTAGTTTTGCAAAATAAATGATAGAGTATGCGAAGAAGGGAAGGAAGAAATAAGCAAGGGAAGCTCACGTCACCAATCTTTGCTCTAAATTATTATATTGCTACAAATTACGGGATTACAGCAGCACCTGATTCCTTTTTGTCAGCCATGCTACCTTAAAAAGTAATTAGCTTTAGGGGCGCCTGGGTGGCGCAGTCGGTTAAGCGTCCGACTTCAGCCAGGTCACGATCTTCAGCCAGGTCACGATCTCGCGGTCTGTGAGTTCGAGCCCCGCGTCAGGCTCTGGGCTGATGGCTCAGAGCCTGGAGCCTGTTTCCAATTCTGTGTCTCCCTCTCTCTCTGCCCCTCCCCCATTCATGCTCTGTCTCTCTCTGTCCCAAAAATAAATAAACGTTGAAAAAAAAAAAAGTAATTAGCTTTAGTGATGAAATTGCCTGATGTATTGATCTGAAGTATAAAAAGGAGCAGAAAATTATCTGCATATGCAGGCTCTCACTTGGGCATCCTCCTTTAGTTACGGAAAGTACAATGGGTGGACGCCAATATCTTAATCCAGTGTTTTGAATGTCTCTTAAAAGCAATGTGGTAAGTGAAGAGGTTAGTTCTAACTCAGTGTGTGTTGGATACTAGTCCTGACCCAGTGCTCCTAGAGCCTCTAGTTTTCTGAAAAGTGGTCCTAGTGTGGGAGTTGGTGGGAGAGGGGACGACTGGTTTCTTGGAGGGAATAACTTGGAATTCTGGACTTCCTGCAGTTTCCAGTAGGTTGAAGCGCAAGGGTTTCTCCTGACACCTAATAAGACATATGTCCAATAGATGTACACCGAGAGCTAGCTTGGTCTTGTCCTGATCTTCACTTTTGGCAGGGAGGGCATCTTGGCCTGTAGGCTTCCCTGGTGGAAGTGTTTTAACTACAAATTCAATATCTTTCATAGACATAGGACTATTCAGACGATGTACTTAAGTGAGTCTTAGTCACTTGTGTCTTATAAAGAATTTGTCTATTTCAGCCAAGTTTTGGGGGCATATGGTTGTTTGTGATATTGTAGTATTCTTTTAATGTTCAAGACCTGTAGTGATGGCCCCTTTTTCATTTCACACACTGGTACTTTATGTCTTTTTATCAGTCAGGCTACAACAATCTCTCAGTCTGGTACTGTTGACATTTTGAGGACACCTTTTAAGGATGTAGGATGTCTAGCAACATTCCTGGCCTCTATACCCCCTAGATGCCAGTAGTAGCACTACACCCCCGTCCCTACCCCCACCCCCATTGTAACAATCAAAAATGTCTTGGGCGCCTGGGTGGCTCAGTCGGTTAAGCGTCCGACTTCGGCTCAGGTCATGATCTCGCGGTCTTTGAGTTTGAGCCCCACGTCGGGCTCTGTGCCGACAGCTCCGAGGCTGGAGCCTGCTTCGGATTCTGTGTCTCCCTCTCTCTCTGGCCCTCCCCCGTTCATGCTCTGTCTCTCTCTGTCTCAAAAATAAATAAACATTAAAAAAAATTTATATAAAAAAAAAATGTCTCAGCATTGCCAAATGTCTCCTGAGAGGCAAAATTGCCTGAGGTTGAGAACCACTGCTTTAGGCTGCCAATTATCTTTTGGAACAATTAAAAATATGATAAAATGTATTTTTTATATTTTACTTTAATTTTAACTATTTCTGGAGATCTTCATCTGTGTAGATGCAAGTTCTGTTTGGTATCATATTCTTTCTGTTGGAGGTTTTTTTTTTTGTTTTCTTTTTTTTTTTTAAGTTTATTTTGAGAGAGCTTAGAAGCAGGGGAGGGGTGTGGGGAAGGGACAGAGAGAGAGAGGAGAGAGAATCCCAAGCAGGCTCTCCACTGTGATGAGAGGCTTAAACCCATGAACTATGAGATCATGACCTGAGCCAAAATCAAGAGTTAGAGGCTTAACAGACTGAGCCATCCAGGTGCCCCTGGAGAAGGTTGTTTTGACCTTTATTTTAGTGCAGGTCTATTGATAATAAATTTTCTTGTTGTTTTTTTGTTTGTTTGTTTTGTTGTTCTGTCTGTCTTTTAAAGTCTATTTTTCCATCATATCTGAAAGATATTTTCCCTGGGCACAGTATTCTGGACTAACAGTATTTTTCATTAATGTTTTACAGGTATTAACTCCACTATATTCTGAGTTGCATAGTTTCTAAGCCAGCTGTAATTCTTTGTTTCTCTGTAATGTGTCTTTTTCTCTGGCTACCTTCAAGATTTTCTCTTGACTTTTCAGCAGTTTGAAAAAAATGTATCGGGGTGTGTATTTTTTGGTATTTATCCTACTTGGGACTCAGTGAGCTTTTTGTATCTGTGGTTTGGTATATTTTATTATTTTTGGAAGATTCAGCCATTCTTTCTTCAAATGTTTCTTCTGCTATCTCTCTCTCCTGGAATTCCAAATACACTTTTATTAGACTGGTATTACCCTACAACACTTGAACACTCTTTTGTGTTTTCTTCACACTTTTTTCTCTTTGTATTTTAGTTTGGGTAATTTCTATTACACAGCTTCAAGTTCATGCTTTCCAAGTTCATGTTGTATCAAGTGTACTGATGGGCTTTTGAAGGTATTTTTCATCTCTGTTACTGTGTTTTCTATTAGCACTTCCATTTGACATACATAGTTTTTATCTCTACTGAAATTTTCTGTATGATCATTCCTGTTATCTACTTTTTCCACTGGACTCTTCAATATATATGATTAATATATTAAAGTTATGTCAAATCCCTCTCATAGTTCCAACACTTAGGTTATCTCTGAGCCTCATTCTGTTGACTCTTCTCTCTTGACAATGGGTTGTTTTCCTTATGTGTCTCATAATTTTCTATCCAATGGTAGGCATCTTGTATAGAACAGTAGAAATTAAGATAGTGATGACTCAAGTAAGTATGTTTCTTCTTCTGCTCAATCAGTCATGTGGGGTGTTGAATCAGTCAGTGGTTGACCTGGTTTTGGGTTTTCTTGTTGTACCTTCAGTGCACCATTGGTTTCAATTTCCTCTAGTGTTACCTTATACTTAAGATGTGGGATGAGGGGCGCCTGGGTGGCGCAGTCGGTTAAGCGTCCGACTTCAGCCAGGTCAGCGGTCCGTGAGTTCGAGCCCCGCGTCGGGCTCTGGGCTGATGGCTCAGAGCCTGGAGCCTGTTTCCGATTCTGTGTCTCCCTCTCTCTCTGCCCCTCCCCCGTTCATGCTGTGTCTCTCTCTGTCCCAAAAATAAATAAACGTTGAAAAAAAAAAAAAAAGATGTGGGATGGAAGGCTAAAGGGAGTTTCTCAACATTCCTTTTCCACTCTCAGCTTCTAGCCTTCCTTTTAACCTGCAAAAAAAAAAAAAAAAAAAAAAAAGGTCTGCCTCCATGCTTTTGCCTTTCTGCCTTCTTGTAACCTGCTGCTTGATAGCTTGGTAGTGGGAGCCAGAGGACCAATCATCCTGGTCCAGCCTCTCTTAGGCAAGTCTTATATGTTTAGGCCTTGCAGGTGGGGCTTCCTCAACTCCTCAGTCTCCCCATGGCAGACAGAATTCTACTTTGCATCTTTGATGAGTCTTTTTTTTTTTCCGTACATTTATTCATTTTTGAGAGACAGAGAGAGACAGAGCACAAGCAGGGGAGAGGCAGAGAGAGAGGGAGACACAGAATCTGAAGCAGGCTCCAGGCTCTGAGTTGTCAGCACAGAGCCCGACGCAGGGTTTGAACCCACAAACTGAGAGATCATGACCTGAGCCCAAGTCGGACGCACAACCGAGCCACCCAGGCACCCCTACATCTTTGATGAGTCTTAAGATAAGAGTCTCCTGATTCCTGTAATTGTATTGGCATGAGATCTTGAGCCCAAGACCATTTCCTATCCCTCCTTATCCAGGTATAGAAGCTCTTTGTTTGTCTTCTCTTACTCTTGGCCTTACCCAATATCAAGGGTCCTCTACCTGAGCCCTGGAGACAACAGTTTGCTTCCCCTTTCCCAGCGGCTTGAAGCTATCATTCATAGGAAGGGTATGGCAGGACTTTTGTCTTTACCATAGTGGGAGCTTACTCTGCTCCAGCAAGACCTTCACCTCCAAGGGAGGCTGTATATGGTCTCCTGCCTTGTCCCCAGTTTTTCTCATCAGCATCCAGTGAGAAGAGGCTGTAAGTGGAAATGGAAACAAGCTCCTTTTTGTCTGAGAGGTTTCTAAACATTATTGCTTGTCCTCACTTGGCCTTTAGCAATGTGTTAACAATTTTAGCTGAATTCTTACCACCCTGTATAGTAGTTGCTATCTCTTCTTCAGTGTTCACATCCTATCTCTCTTTGGTGGAGCCAGTCTTTTCTTGGCTCTCAGGCTACTTGCTCGGTCTGCAACACTTGCTAGGGTGTCAAATCATCCCAATTTGTGTGGTACTGAGAGTTTTCCAAGAATAGGACTTAACAGTACTAAAACCAGGAAAAGTCCAGTTGGTCACCTTAACTTCAGCTTCCCAACAGGTTCAAGAAAAGCTTTTCTATAGTTTTTCTAGGTGTTTAGGTAAGAATGATGTTCTTTCTGGATTTATTTTAGAGAGAATGTGCGTGCCTATGCATGAGAGCTGTGGGAAGGGCAGAGAGAGAGAGAGCCAGAGAATCTTAAGCAGGCTCCACACTCAGCGTGGATCCCATCAATCCCATGACCCTAAGATCATGACCTGAGCCGCATTCAAGAGTTGAATGCTTAACTGACTAAGCCACCCAAGCGCCCCCTTCTTTCTAGATTTCTACATCCTAGGTAGAAGACGAATTAGTGAAATGCTTATGCATGTTGAATCTGAACAAAAATGGTTCTTGAGATAGTAAAAAGCCATATGGGTAAACATCTGTTTCTTACTAAGGCAGAAGGGTTTTTGTGAAATCTTCCCTAAAATAGAGAATAAACAAAATTAGCTTAGTCTCTGTCATTATTTTGTCTGTTGACAACAAATTTATCTGATAACCTAAATAAACTCTAGCTGAAGAGGTAGGTAGATTCACACATACTATTTTTCTTTATAACTCTACTCAACATTCAGCTAGCACCAGATTTGAACTTTACTTCCAGCAGGTGAGTATCTCCCATAGATTTTTTAGTGACACTATAAAAAAAAAATCTTTATGCCCTTTTGTGGAGGAGCAGGAAGAAGGCTGAATAGGCTTTTATCAAGAATGTTGACCACCTCTGGGTAAATGTATATGTATATGTATACATGTGTGTATAATCTTGCTATCAACTGTCTGGGAACATACCTGATTTACGTTGCCATTGGTGGTACATCTCATCTTGTGGTTTTTATTTCAGATATCATGGGAGCCCAGGAGTGCGTGTGACCCCTACAGCCAGCACTAATGAGTATGGTAGGGAACCTCAAAGCCATGCTCTATATTTTGTGTGATGGTGAAGGCTCTGTCATTTGCTCAGTTACTCCTTTGAGTATCCAAGAGAAATACTTATGGCTGCTAGATAAACTTGTAGGCTGTATATAGGATATCTTAATATGTCAATAGTTTGATTAGTATAATAAAAACAGCACAGAAATCATAAGACATAATAAACACAGCACAGAAATCATAAGACTAGGAGCATGTGTAACCTCAACAGCTGTGGGGTTTATATGGCTGTAGATATGATAATAGCTGAGGTGTACAGTGTTTATCATGTGTCAAGCGTTGTCATAGAGGTTTACATCTATAAACATATTGCATCATCACATGTAGAAACTTCATAACAATCCTATGACTTTAGGTATTATTATCCACATATTACAGATTAGGAAAAGAGGAACAAACAAGTTTGGTAATGTGTTCAAGATCACAATGAACAAATGATGACTTAAGCCCATGTAGTCTGTTTCCAGAGTTCTTTTAACCACTGAAAATGATCAAAGACAAAGAAGAGGTAAAGATTTCAACTTTCAGGAGGGTATATAGTAGTGGGAGCTGTGTATCTGTGGGGAAAAGAAAAAGACTTTCAAATAACACTGATTTTAGGTTGTATACCAAATAGAGATGTACAGAAAGCTAGACAAAGACATGCTAAGGAAGAAGATTCAAAAAATGATCAAGTTATGTTTTGTACTCACTGCAAGTAAACAGAAAGTGTGAATTACACTGATGAGTATGGTCAGATATTTCATGTAAACTTCATGTAATACAGATAACCCAGTAATGGCAGAAATGCTGCAAAACCAACTTGCAGGAAGACCTCCACTTCTCTACATGAAATACTTGAATACTTTCAGTTTCAAAATGGAAAATTACTTAGATACTACTTGCCACATAGAAGAAACAGAGGCTGAAAAGTTTTATCAGTTCCATTTATTATTAACCAATTGAGAATAAAACCAACGAATGGTATGTAAAAGAACTTTGGTTTAAAGGTGACAACATGGGCATTATTAACTCACATGAAGCACAGTGAGATTTACAAATGACTGGAAGATTCCACAATCCTCTAGACCAATCCTTGTAATCCAGAGGACTCATAGGGGAGCAGGACAATCAATAGGTGTACCCACAACTTGGGTTGAGTGTGTTGTTGGCAGGGATTCTGGCTTTCTTGAAAGAGTGGGACGCTTTGTGGGCTTGTGATTGGTTTTTCAAGTCAAGTGGTTATAAGAGAGTATTGTATATAACTGTAGATGGGGTGAAATCTTTAACCTAACCTGAGAGTAATCACTGAAGTCCTCTCTGCACCTACTGGATGAGCTGCATGACTTCATACAGCTCATAAGTGGCGCTCATCTGCATATGAATCTGATATTCTCACAAAGGCTACAACAAACTGTGAGCAAGGAGAGAGAGTACTCAGATTGTGCTGAAAGGTATAATAATGCAGAAGCTCTGTAGATGTTTCTTAACGTTAATTTTGACCATGGTCTAAAATGTCCGGTGTGTTGGTAATCTAGTACAGCTTGTAGCCCATAATAAATGGATGCTATATTTGCATTACTATAATACTTAAGATAAGTGAAAGAATTTAATATAACCAGCTCAGCTACATTATGATAATCTGGAGTTTTCTACTCAAAAGAATTGAATGAGGATGTACTTTTGAAGGGCCAGTTCAGTATTTAAGGCATTGTCAACAATGAGCAGGAAAGGGAGCATTCCTCTGCTAGGATCAGCTCTACTCCGAAACTACAGCTATGCCTTTTTTTTTTTTTTTTTTTTTAAGTAAGTATTACTTTCTAAATTGAAATGATCTCACAAAAGACTTGGCTTGAAGCTTGGTGAAGAATAACCTTGTACCTAATGGACACAGAGGGCATTGGATTGGAGTGTTTGATGAATGTGGCTTCTCAGGTCTCTCCAACTCCTCCTAAGACAGGTGTTTAGGCTGGTGATACTCAGGTTCTGCCTGCCCGGGATGGAGGAGCTTTATAAGGCTCTTATATCCCCAACTACATTAGTCTGAAATTCCAGACAAAAACTGCCTTTCACAAGCCAGGTCGTCTGGATCTAACCTTCAGGATCCAGGAATGATCCTTGCTAAGCGACCAACACTGTCTTGCTACATTGCCTATAGTTGATACAATAATGATTAGGCATCTTACACAGTCATATTGTGATGTTGTAGAGAAAGAAGAAGCTGTGAGGGGCATAAGAATTCAGGTCTGCAATGGTCAAAGGTATAGTGGGAGCTAAGCAAAGCACTCTAGTCAGTTCCTACCACATATATGGGAAGGTATGTCTGGGTGTTGAAGGTGTTTGTGACCACACTCATGGTGCTTATGGGCATAACAAAACCCAACCGCATATGTTTTTGCCAAAGATAAATTATTACGCCCAGACCTGGCTGTGGAAACCATTTGGTTGTTCAGATATCTGTCTGGGACATCACAAGGCATAGGCAGCTACTGACTAGCTGCCAGAGTCAGAACCAGTGGTAACTGTTACAATGGTTCCCTCACAGAGTAATAGCCAGCGTTTGTGTCATAGGATATGTTGGTTTAGAAGCAGACATGGCAAATATTAACTCTTTGTTGATGTTTACAGAAGAATGTGGCCTCCAGAAAAAGTGTTTTGTATAAATATAAGAAACTTGTGTCCCCATCCCAGATTTCACTAACACTGTTTGAGGGTTTATGAGTGGGAACTTAAAAGTACAATCTGCACTGATCAATTTAATATGGTGCTTTTCAGCCCTTTTTTTGTTGTTGTTCCCCTTCCCACAAAGAGACTTTCTAAATTTTCTCTTAAAGTGTTCACAGATTTATGGCCAGTTGATGAATATTGCTTTTCCCCATAGGTAAGGATTAATGAAGAGTGTAGGATTTTACTGTTACTGCAGCCAGTACTAGGTATTTTATTTTCATTTTGCAGTTGGGAGAGAAGCAAGCAACTTTGTCTCTTTGGAGTAGAAAGTTCAGACTGGTAAAAGTTAGGATTTCCCCTCCTTTCTTTTAACTTGGGAGAAAAAATCAAAGTACCTTTTTACATTGGGAATGTTTTCTTGGTAAAATTTTAAGATAGCTGTTGCTTATTTTTGCAGGTATTTTTACGCTGGGGACAAAGAGTTAAGACTATAAACAGTATCCTATCTCTGGGTTTTAAGCAACTTTTTAACAGGTTTTTTAGAAACTTAGACTAAACTTTTCTTGTATTGAGTTTTAAAGCTATTTTGCGAGCTAATTACATTAGGAACTAACGCAAAGGAAATTATGTCTTGGAACTTTGCAACCTTTTACACTTTCTACTTTGGTAGTTGGTTATAAATGAGGGTGGTGGATGATGGTGGGCAGGACCAGTGCAGTAGTATTTGACTTATATGACCGAATGGAAAAGGGACAACCACTGATCTCATTATGCATTAAAATATAAGCATATAATTTAATGATGGCACTGTGTAACCACCACTGATGTCAAGAAAGAAAAGACTGCCAGCCTTCCACATGTTGGTTCCTAGTTACGGCCCTTATCCCCACAGGTAACCACTATTGTGACCTGCAGAGTAATTCCTTTTTTTATACCCATGCTCCTCAAAGCATGGTCTGGCATGAGCATCATCTGGGAACTTGTTAGAAATGCAAATTCTTGGGCCCTCCCCTAGACCTAACACATGTACACATTTTTGTGTGTAGGATGCATATTTATGTGAATTAAAGTATAAAGCAGTAATTCTCAAGCTTTAGCATGTATCAGCTTGGATGGCCCATTAAAACAGAGATGCTGGGGCCTACACCGACGGTTTTTGATGATCTCTTTATGGTGGTTTTATTCCCTGATTCTAATTTTCTTATGTGCTGGGTATCTTTGACTCTGTGCTAGTCATTGCACTTGACATGTTATTTTGCAGGAATAACTAACTGTGAGGCCTATAAAGAAGGTACTTTACCCCAAAGAGCATTTGCATTTGCTTCTGCCAGGCACCTGGGGGCGCCATCAGTCTGGGATCGCCTGTTCAGAGTTTGATATATCCTGGACAATGCAAGGGATTTTTACCATGTTTTAATTCTCTTTAGATTATTCCAATTCTTGCTCCCTTCATTCTGAGATCCTGGAACCCAGGTTGTTGTAGGGGAAGGCCTCCTGTCAGGTCCCCCAACTTGTATGGATCTAGAGTTAGTTCTCTTCTATACCCTGAAAGGCCATAAAACGGGAGGTTCTAGTTTTCTGGGATTAGCTAGTGCTATCAGGACAAAAGTGGCTTCAGGCTTGTTCCCTTCTCTAGATCCTTGACTTCTCTTTACTTTCGGCCTGATGATTCCTTGCTATTTTATAATCTCTTTGATGCCTTTGAAAAGATTATTTAAATATATTTTATCCAGTCTTTTTAGTTGTATTCAGCTGTAGGACTGATGTGAACAACCTGAACCAAACCTTTACCAAAAGGGAAATCTGGAAAATACATTATTAATACACAGTATTTTTTCAAAATACTGTGGTTTTTCAAAACATTAAGAATCTATGGATATTTATATCCTTAAAAAAAAACTTTTATCTTTAGCTGACAACTTCACCCAGACATGGGACACACAAGATGGTTTGGGTACAAAACTTTCAATATGAAAAGCTTGCATATTTACAACTTTTAACCACTCCTAAAGGCTCTGATATTTCTGGTGGGTTCCGAGGAATGCTTCCCACAAATGCAGAGCCTTCCAAAATGCAGAGATATGCCTAGTGCAGGCTCCATTTTGCAGTTTATGGCACTTTCTATGAGGTTTAATTTTACCCTTAGCTTTAAACAGTCTGGACACACCAAATTTAGGAAACATAGATGGCTTACACATTTATCCCTAGGACATGGGATAGCATGTGGAATGCCCCAAATTTTTACCGGCAAGTTCTAAGCACTTGATGAATTTTAACCACCTCTCTCTCCCCCACAAAAAGTAGGTTATATCATCTTTTTCCTCCCTGATTGACTCCAATGTCATGTTGATCCCTTAAGATAGGCAAGATTCTCAGGGAGAAAGTACCCCATCTCAACCCATTGCTGATGAATCAGAATACATTCTTTCTGGGTAGAGCTAAATCTTTTATAGTTATCTTTAGATATATTTTGAAGGGGTTTGGAGATGGCAATACACTAATGCTACACACGTGAATTTGGGAAGGAAACTGGCAGGCTTTCCAGATGTCAAGAGATTGTTGGGAATTTGGTGAGATACTTTATTTTGAACACTCTCACTGGGGTTGACAATTAGGATGTGTAGCAATCTGTGTAGGCTAGGCTTGAGGTAGGAATCAACAAACTCTGAGAGCTATTTGTAGAGTCCTTTAAAGATACTTGACGGTCATTTGATGAGCGTCAGGATCCCCTGAAGGTGGTAAGGCTTGCTTGCAGTGGAGCCCATGACCCCTGTAAGTTGTGGGTCAGGATAAATGCCAGATTTTAATCTTCATGGTAGCAAGCATTAGCTCCTCTCAGATAAAGGCTATAACCCAACTAGTTAGAGCAGAGAATGCCTTAAGGCTGTAGAGCACATGCTGCTCCCCAGTGCCTTTCTTTTCCTTCCCGAAGATGTGCCCAAAATCTATGGGCTTATGGCACGAGTGCAGGATGGGCCTCCCACCAGGTCAGAGGGACACTGAGTCTCCTGAGTCTGTGTTTTTCTTTATCAGTTCATAGAAGATGATGTTCTAGCTACCTTGTTGCTGAACCTAAAGTTCATGTTTTGAGTACAGACTTTCAAACTATACCATAGGATGCAGGAACTTTATAGTTCAGAGGTACAAATAATGGTTGGGGAAAGGGTGCTTTGTATATAACACGGGGCTTTCAAACCAGGGGATTTCTTAAGTTACAATATTTTTAAAAAGTCATGACCCGCCACAATCCACATGACTTTTGTGTGGACCAGCACATTGATCTCCAGACCAACATGATGCCATCATTCATTATTTTCACATAACTCGTCCCTTAAAATAGAAATATTGCTTTCACAAATAATAAACTTCCTTATTATAAATTCCTACTTTACTAAATGGTATGGAGAACTAGGACCACATGGAAGTCCGCTCAGTTTAACCATTTACTTATGGACGTATGTTATTGAATCCCAAGTGTTTGGGCAGTGGTCTGGGATGTAGGCATTTTCCCTGTTTAATAATACATGCCCCTTCTCCCTCCCCAGCTAAAATATAATCTTAAGGACATGTGGATATAGACAACCATATATCTTATGGTTACCATTTCTTCAGCATTACTGTTGCATAGCTGGTCATCTATAGCTCTATCACTGATCTCTGAAGTAGCCCTATCAATCTGAACGTTGGAAATTATATAGTAAGTTCTGTTCCTGAGCCCAGCAGGGATTTGGGGGAACCATTTAGTGGCTCCCAGTGCTGGTCTACTTAGTTCCAAGTAGCATCTCCCCCTGTATTCCTCAGGCAGTCATGGGTATACATGGGGTCCTCATATCCAGTAAGTGGGAGAATTAGGAGTAGACCTACAGTTATTGACAAAACCCAGAGTCCCAATTTTTGGTACTTAATATGGATGTTATAATATAGGACTTTTATGAGCATCCTTGATGTTACAAATGCTGGTGCCTAGTCCCTTTATCTCAGACTCAGAGAAAGCATATTTATATAGGGTTGGGACTATGCCTTAGGATGGCAGGAGCCGGGAATGTCAGGGGTTGGGGAATGGATCTTCCCTCTCATGGGTCCAGTTAAATGACTAGGTACAATCAGCCCTGCTCCAGCTGATAGAGATTTGGTAAGTCTAATATGCCCTATCCCCACATATATTTTCTCTCTTAACTGCAGGAGAGCCTTCCATTTATCATCCCTTTTAAACGTAGCCTTTGTGTAGGCTATCCAGCTTCTGGACTTTGCCTGGTTTTTTATTCAGTACCATGATTTACCATCCCTCAATTGTTATAGAATAAAGTATGTACCTCTAGCAGTTGGGCTATGTATTATTCTGTATCTGCAGCCTCTAGGCTAATTAGATAACTTGGTATATAGCCAAACAAGTGATTTAGTATCTTCTTGAGGAAATTCAATTACTACAGGTGCTCTGAATCACCTGAGATGTCTAGGGCAATGACTGTGATCATTCAAAGTAAAACTCATATAATCAGTGTTTTTTTTTTTAAATGTACACACACACACACACACACACACACACACACACACACACACACTAGAATGAGGACTATTTGCTTGCTGGCTGTAACCTTATTTAAATTGGTATTATAGCTAGCCCTTCCATAATTAATCTTCACTGTCTTCAGTGCAGGTAGCAGAATCCTCTTTGTGTTTCTTTCAGAAAGTTTCCATGCAGAGTTAGCTCCAGCTACAGCAATATGTCATAGGCATTGAACTTTGGGGCAATGACTGGTCAGAGCTCCAAGCCAAAGAGTCCCCCGAAGAGAGCACTCTACTCACCTTCCTCACTGGGAACTAATACCTGGAATAGTACCATACACATCTTTGTCATACTGAACTTCTTTGTCTTACTAAAATAAAGTTTTCTTTAAGAAGACTCTTCAGTGAGGATGACTTTAAGAACATGGCCAGGACAACCAGTGTTCTCAAGGGAGGAGATGGCAGACTCATTGGTTTGGCAGCAGCCCAGGCCAGTTTTTCCCCTGCAACTTTCCAAGCTTGTTTCTGTAGTGGTTGGAGCCAAATAACCACTCGTAGACTTTGTTATAGAAGGAATGGTGAAGTCCTATACAAAGAGCAGAATGGGGTCAGCTAGATGCTTTCTATAGGTAGCTAAACTCATCATTTAGTCAAACTAGGATGAACTGTGATAGGCAGCTAAAGGTTCTTTTCTGTGTGGGGAGAAAAGGAGAGGATGGGGCAGAGATAGTATTGTATCTTCCCTATTTGTATTACCTATTCAGTGTTTTCAGGCCTGTTCTCTCTGTTAGCCTGTAGACTCCTGCAAGGGTACTTGTGACTTGCTGTTCCTGAAACATTTGTGTCTCAACCACACCCCACACTAGACCCCACCTTCCATAGCCGCGCGTCTGTTACTTGCACATAAAGCCTCTGTTCCCAAATGTTCCCAGTGGAGGAAGTGGCCTAATTTGGGGTCACTGGCTTCCCTCTAGGGGCAGTTGTCTTGGAACTGTCTGAAGTTTGAACATAGGGTTGAAGGGCAGACAGTATGGTTAACAATCTTATTATTTCTCTTGGTATTTCCTTACCATGACAGTAAAGGTTGCCCATCAATTTGGGCCTCTTTTGGCCTGTCTTTTAATAGCCAGACCAACCGGTCTTTCCACTGAGAACCTCTTTTTTTCTCTTTTTTATATCCCCCCACCCATTTTCTTTTGGTTATTTGGGGTGCTGAAATTCCCAGAAGTCTTCCTAAGCCATCTTTTCCAAAATTATGCATAGAGACTGCTAGTTACCTACCACTCTAGTCATTCTTCTTATGAACAGAAAAAAAAAAAAAATACATTGTCTGTCCTCCACTACCAGTAAGGATGACACAGTGTGACACAGTCTTGTCAATGAGGGGTAACTAAATGTGTTAAGAGAAGTTTCTAGTAAAGCTCCTTAAAAAGAGGTAACTTCAGAGCACACACACTTTTGCTCTAATTTCTGCCCCTTCTTCCTGTCTGTATCTTAGGGGAGATGCTAGACACGGAACAGGCATCTTGTAACAATACAACCATGTGAGAAAAGCCAAGTGAAAAGCTTGGGTCACCTCTGAAAAGACTGGGTTAACAGGACACATAGGCACTGTGTGTGAACTCAAAACTGCATAATTTTTGCACACTGCCACCATCCCTGCTGCCTTAGGTTGTAAAGAAAACAAATCCCTTTGTGTACAACAGATCTGTACTGCTCTTATATCTCTAACACTGTTTGCGGGAGGACTGTGCTGCCATAATTTACTCTTACCATCTGCGACTTAGACATTTTTTTACACCTAAATTCTTTAAAAAATAGCCGTGTGTACCTCTTTGCTGTAAGTTCAAAACTTGACATTTCTTATCAATGGAAGGTCTAAGATCCTCCAGTGGAGTACAGGTATACAATTTGAAAACAATTTGGTTGGCAATAAGTTCATTAATTTTGACAATTAGACTTTAAAAATTAGTACCACATATATGTTAGAATAGTAGTACTATAAATGTACCATGAAATGGTTTTGTAACACATTACCAATTTTAAATGTGTAGATCCATATTTTAAGTTTTGTGGAGATGAATTACTCTCTTTTTAGATCCCTATTTATTTTCAGCCAGTCATTCCAGCTTTGTATTATTTGTAATAGTGAAACACTGAAACAGGTTCAGACCTAAAAATATAAAGGGTTATTGCAACAGCTTACGGAGTTACACAAAAGTTATGTATTACTTAATTGTGGCCACAAAATAAAATCTACAACTCCCTCAGTTTACAGAAAGATCACTTCTGTATGCACATATATATTATCAAGCCGTTACTGTTATTTTCCTAGATAAATGGGCTAATAGAATCTTTTAGTGTCCTATTTAATTTTTCTGTAATGAACTGTTATTAACTTTTCATAAGAACGATTTTTAAAAATGAAAAGACTTCCTCTTGATGGACATTTAACAAGAGAAACAAAAAGTGTTGCTGAGAAATGAAGAGCATTCAGGAACAGCAGGAACCAGTGGACGCTCACTTTTGCTGCTGAGATACCATCACCGATGACCCAGACTGCTCCAGGCTCATGAACTGCTCCTGAGCTGCTTGTAGGACCTGCGTGGCCACGAGCCCTGGTTGCAATGCCAGAGATGCCCTCTCATGTCTGCCTTTACTTCCACATGTTGCCTTGCCCCATCCCATGCTCACGTGTCTCTCTGATGCTTAAAAAGTGTGTTTTCGTGTATTCAATAAACGCTAGAATTTGAGTTATATGCCAAACCCCTGACTAATGCTGAGAATATACCAGTGAGCCAAACAGACCTTCATGGAACCAGTCCATCATGTTGGGATAGATGCTAATCACCTCATACGGACGTATAGAATGGGACAGAATGAGATACGGACTATGACAGAATGGGCTGCTAGGAGGCTGAGTTACTGGGCAGGTGGGGACACCCTCATTACATCATGCATTCAGAAATCCATTTAAGCTGAGAACTGAAGGAAGGGAAGGAGCAAGTATGTGACAGTTACGGTAAGGGGAACACGTATTTTGCGCAGAGGAGACAGCATGCATGAAGGCCCTGAGCTGCTCCGGCATGAAGGGAGTGAGAGGGCATTGGCTAGAGAAGAGAAGGGAGAGAGAACAGAGAGGTGAGCTTGCAGAGGTAAGGAGAGGCCAAATCACACAGGGCTTTGTAAGTTATGGCAGGATTTTGTCTTTTTCCCTACACAAACCAGTGAAAAGTTTTGAGCTAAAAAAAAAATGCCTGAATCAGGTTGGTTTTCACACTGACTCTTGGTACAGGAAAAAGAGTGGAGGAAGAGAGAAGAGAGGGATTGGAAAGAACAATGATAAGGAAAGGTCCAGTCATTTCCATAGCTACTCTATTTAAAGGAGATGGTTTCCAGAAGCAGTTATAGACTCTGGCCCAGAATTTGTAACCATGGCTATTATACTCAGCATTCTGATTTTGACACGACTGCCCATCTTCTTCACTCTTCTCTATAAGGGGTCCCATGTTTGCCACAGAGAAACTTTTGGACCGTGGTCAGGTCTGAGTTATGAGGTAAACTCTTTGCTCTTCCCAAAGTATTGAAGCCACAGTTATGAAGAGGACTGCACAGGGGCGCCTGGGTGATTCAGTCAGTTAAGCATCCAACTTTTGATCTTGGCTCAGGTCATGATCTCAGTTTGTGAGATCAAGCCCCATATTGGGCTCTGCGCTGACAGTGTGGAGCCTGCTTGGGATTCTCTCCTTCCCTCCCTCCATCTGTCTGTCTCTCTCAAATAAAACTTTAAAAGAAAAAAGAACTGAACAAATATTGAGTGCTTACTACATGCCAGGCACTGTAATAGGCACTAACATATGGAGTGAGTTTTAAAAATAGATTCCCTACTCTCATTGGAACTTACTGGATTGGAAGCAAATATTAAATTCTGCAAATGTGATTACACACAATGAAATGATCACATCTTCTTGTCAGCCGCTAATAATCTTTTTAAAACTTTTTAAAGAGTTTATCTGAGAAAGAGAGAGAGAGAGAGAAAGCATGGGTGGAGGAGGGGCAGAGAGAGAGGGAAAGAGAGAGAATCCCAAGCAGGCCTCCACACTGTCAGCACAGAGCCCAACATGAGGCTGAAACCCATGAACCGTGAGATCATGACCTTAGCTGAAATCAAGAGTTGGACACTGACAGAGCCACCCAGGCACCCTCAGCCACTAACAAGAATCTTAAGGTAATGTTCTTCATGGCTCCCGGACCCAGGGCTATCTGGTATAATTGTGCAATTTGAGTGTTGCACAAAGATGCCTGGCCAAGGGAGAAAATGGAGACTAAAACTCTGCCAGAACTCCCCTTGTCAACCCATCCCCTTGTGCAAAGCTACAACTGCCCAGAGGAAAGGTACATTTTTCTTTTGTACCAAAGTGTCCATCTATAGGTCAGCCCATCTCTTCATCTCATATTAGTAGGGAATTCCTTATTCTCAGGATGGCAGGCTCTAACTTGTAAATGTGTAGCTGCCCTAAGCACAGAAATCTGAGGTGAATGTCATAAGCATGAGTGGGTGTTCTTGTATGCTGAGAAAGAATTGGGAGTATAAAGAAGGCCTAGGACACAGGTATCTTTTAGGACATAATTTTTCAAAGCATCCTGCATCTGCAGGAATTAGAGCAATGCTATAGAGAGCTAAGATGAAGTGGAGAAAGAAAACTTAGTGGCGGCACAGTGGAGGAAATACCTGGCTGTACATTAGAAGGGTGGTTGTTTGGGGTGGTAGAACTTGTGGGGAAAGCTGTGGTGGAGGAAAGGAGATCTGTCACAGACTAGGAGTCTGGAGTTCTCCCTCCAGCAAGAGAGTGGACGCAGAATTGAATATGAGAGAGGCTAAGGTCTGGGAGGAGACAAGAGCCCCGAACAGGGGTTTCATCTCCGCATTTATTGAGCTCACAAGATATTACTCACGTGGTGAATGTGAAGAAAATAAGATCTTACACGTGTGAAGGTGGGGAAAACAGACAGTAGTTGTGTAAGAAGCAAAGGGTCTAGGGGGCAGGTGGAGTTTGTGATCAAGGTACATTGGTGCCAAATGGAAAGTAATTTCCTACAGGTGATATAACAAGACACTCGTGATTCCATTACACTATCTTGCTACCTAGCCTCGGGCGTTTTCACCCCATGGTGGCTGCTCTTCACCCTAAGCTTTTTTCTAACCCATTTATGTAGGTAGAACCTATTTCCTCACAGAGATCCATCTATAAAATCATGTATTGGTTTCTGTATCCTGAGCCTGGCTGATTGAACAAAGCTTTGCTCCCATAATACTAACCTTTCTGTCTCAGTTTTGAAATCATAGACTCTCGGCTTATGGGAGTGGTTCTGTTTCTGGGGAGAATCCTGCCAGAATAAAGCCAGAGACAAAAAGCAAAGGACCAGGAGCCAGATATCGTGACATCCTGGCTCTCCCCAGTAGCCGTATGATCTTGGAGTAGACCTCTCTGAGTCTTCATTGTTTCATCTGAAAATAGGAAGCTGCCTTCCTCACTGGGTTACAAGTCTCAAAAGATGTCAAGAAAAAACTTTGTAAACTGCAAGGCCATAAAAAGCATACAGTTTTTTCATGAAATGCCGAGTTTCAGAGGCCTGACTCTGAGCTGGGTTAAGCTGCCTGCCTGGGTTGCCTGAAGCTCTGCTTGGAGTGGCCTGGTTCTGAGGATGTTTGTCCTACATCTTCTGTTTCTCATCTGTCTTCTGGCTGTGCCAAGGGTTTTAACTACCCTCTGGCATTGATGGTTCAAAAACTTTTAATTTGTCATACAGACGCGAGACAGGTTATGTTCTGACCACAGGACATGTGTCTTCTAATGGAATCTGTGGTCAGTTAAGACCCTTTGCCCTTTAATGGGGGCCAGAAATGGAGGTAACCTTCAGGTACCAGCACCCCCCTTAACAGATGCATTAGACAGTTTCCCTCCCCTTGGCTGCTAGTTTGTTGACCATCAGAGCCCACGCAGCCTCCTCAGGCTCAGTCCCTCACTTGCCCTCTTTCTCTGACAGATATTTTGAGCAAGTGAGGCTCATAGAACACAGTAGCAAAGATAAGTAAAAGCATCTATGTCAGCCTGTATTTTTAATGTTTATTTTTATTTTTGAGAGACAGAGAGAGAGACAGCATGAACGGGAGAGGGGCAGAGAAGGTGAGAGACCCAGAATATGAAGCAGGCTCCAGGCTCTGAGCTGTCAGCACAGAGCCGACGCGGGGCTTGAACTCACGAACCACGAGATCATGACCTGAGCCGAAGTCGGACGCTCAACCGACTGAGCCACCCAGGTGCCCCATCAGCCTGTTTTAATCTCTTGTGATCATTACTGAAACAATAGCAGTCAAAGTGAAGTTTAATCCCTCTGTAGCTTCTGACTAGAGCAAGAACCCTACAAGGTGTTTCAGTGCACCTTCCCACGTGCAAAGGAAGATTGCCTTCCCCTCTTTCCAAGTTGCTTAGAAGTACAACATCCAATCCATACCCATCCAAAAGGATGTCGAGTTCACTTTGTGTGAGGACACCACAAAGGTCAGCCAATAGGCAAGGCGGTCCAGGTGAGAGGAAACCGGTGATCCACAATGAACAGGCACAGCGGAAGGCTAATGACACCACTGTGCATGTCAGCATTCATGTAGCAAGGTGGTTATCACCAAGTCAAAACTGGACCAAAACTACTAAAAGATGTCTTTTTACTTTTTTTTAATGTTTATTTTTTTGAGAGATAGCGCATGAGTGAGGGAGGGACAGAGAGAGAGGGAGACACAGAATCGGAAGCAGGCTCCAGGCTCTGAGCCATCAGCCCAGAGCCCGACATGGGGCTCGAACTCACAGACCATATCATGACCTGAGCTGAAGTCGGACGCTTAACCAACTGAGCCACCCAGGCATCCCACTAAAAGATTCTTGAAAGCAAAGCCAACTGGAAGGAATATATATCTCAATGGCTTTATGAAGACCCCTAGAAGGTTGCCTTGTCTCCACACCAAAAATGATTTTGATTCCCATGAATGGCAGCTTTCTCTATTTCATGGAAACCTTGATCTTCTAACATGATCCAGTTCCTTATTTTCAGAGACTGCTGTGATGCCCAGAGCACACATATGGCAGAAAAATATGCAAAAGATGAACAGATCATACACACAAAAGTTCTAAAGATAGCCCCTAAACATAGGAAAAGATATCCAGCCTTACTCAGAAAAATGCACATTAAAATCGCAATGAAATACCACTTCTCACTTTTCAGATTGGGAAACATTGCATCGCATAATATTCCAATGCAAAGTTATAAGGAAACAGCTCATCATAGGTTGTGCGTAAAAATGCAAACCAATAAAAGCATTTCAGAGGAAACTTAATAGTATTTAACACAATGAAATAATTGTTTACCTTTTGATACAGCAACTCCATTTCTGGGAATTTACCCGCTTGGAAGAACCTGTACCTCCAGCAATATGACAGTATGTGTCATGAGAATATTCACTGTGGCATTGTTTGCAATTGCCATGCTGAAAACAGCCTCAATGTCCATTTATGGAAATATTTTCCACAGAAATAAAAAATTTAGGATAGAAGGACTTATGCACAAGAATGTAGCAGTGTTTGTAGTGAAATAAAATAAAACAAGCTAGAAACAAAGTGAATATAGGGGTTTGATTGCATTGCCAAACCACGGCATACTGTGTGGCCATTCAAAAGCCTAAGTTAGATTATATGAGTTGACTTGGAAAATATTTTTCTTTTAACAGGCAAGCTAAGCCATTTATACTTATTTGTCTGATATATTTGGTCTCAACTCTGTCATATTATTTGATCATTATAATGTATATTATGTTTGCTATGTTTCTCTGTGCAATGCACTATTTTTTTTTTTATTTTTAATTTAGGAAGGTTTGTATTTTTTCTAGTAGTTACCTTTGTACCTATGTTTCTTAATGCCCTTATCCCCAGTTTTCTTATTTAACCTTTTTTTTTTTTTAATTTTTTTTTCAACGTTTATTTATTTTTGGAACAGAGAGAGACAGAGCATGAACGGGGGAGGGGCAGAGAGAGAGGGAGACACAGAATCGGAAACAGGCTCCAGGCTCTGAGCCATCAGCCCAGAGCCTGACGCGGGGCTCGAGCTCACAGACCGTGAGATCGTGACCTGGCTGAAGTCGGACGCTTAACCGACTGCGCCACCCAGGCGCCCTGCTTATTTAACCTTTAACAATCCAGTTTTTCTTTTCAGTGGTACACCTGCATTCTTATCATTGCCTGCACAACAATATGCAGATTCTGCTTCCATCTCTCCCTCTCCCTCAGGCCTCCCATTTCTAATTGCATTATTTCCAAATTATCAGAACATATAACAGTTGTGTGTTATTCTCTTTTAAAAAATGTTTTAATGTTTATTTATTTTTGAGAGAGAGACAGAGAGCAAGTAAGGGAAGGGCAGAGAGAGGGCGACACAGAATCTGAAGCAGGCTCCAGGTTCTGAGCTGTCAGCACAGATCCCGATGTGGGGCTTGAACTCACGGACCACGAGATCATGACCTGAGCTGAAGCTGGACACTGAGCCAACTGAGCCACCCAGGTGCCCCCAGTTGTATGTTATTCTCAACCCAAACATTGTCTAGAATAAAAGATACTAACTTATAGACTTCCACTTTTCTGTTCTGCATATAAGGAGCTTGGAAGTTAGCATTTTTGTCTTAACAATAAGTAAAAAGCTGAACAGACTCAAAGATCCATAAGAGAAGGGAGGACACAGGGCAAACTGTTGCCCCCAAGACTGGAGAGAGTCACAGCTTACCTGATTAGAGACACGTAAGCAGAAAACACCATGGGAACCTGTGGCAGGGTAGGAAAACCTAAACTGTAATTGACAAATTACTAGAGGCTTTAGTGTGGACAACTCAGAATTTAAAATTCCAGAGGGACCCAGTCATGGGGAAAGGGAATAATTTTGTGAGATTCACCTTACAAACGTGTCCAAATTCTCACAGAAATTTGGAAAAGAAGCTCCTCACACTTTCTTCAGGGCAATGGGAAAACAAACCATTTAAAAATAGAGCACCCCATTCTTCTTAACAAGGCCTGCCCTCAGGAAAACCTGGTTAGCCATAGCCTAACTGTCATGGGAGAAGGGAATTACACTATTTCAGCCCATTCTAACCTTTCTGCCTCACCTAACAGGGGAGAAGAACCGAGAAACCCTTGTGAAGTTCACAGTGCAGATAGGCCCATGAAAAGACTGAGACCCAATCATAGGACTATAGAATAGTTCCTCTCCCCCACCTCACCACATTTCTAAAGGCCCATTTACACCAGTTCCTTTTAACTGGTATAGCATGTCCAGCCATCCGAGATTTACAAGGCACCCTGAAGGAACACAATCTACAGAGACAGGACACATATCAGAACCAGTCATGGCAGGAATGTTGGAATCCCATCAGCCCAGGAAATTTAAAACAACTATCAGTAATATGCTAAGGGCTCTAAGGGATAAAATTGCAAGAAGAGATGGGCAAGGTAAGCAGAGAGATGGAAATCCTAGGAAAGAACCAAAAAGAAACACTTGCAATCAAAAACACTATAATAGAAATGAAAAAAAAAAATGCCATTGATGGGTTTATTGGTAGACTGCACAGACAGACGAAGAAGAATCTCTGAGCTTGAAAATATACCAACAGAAATCTCCAGAACTGCAAAGCAAAGAGAACAAAAACTGAAAAAAGCAGAATAGAATATCCAAGGATTGTGGGATAGTACAAAAGCCATAACATTCATGTAATGGACATGCCAGGAGAAAATAGAAACAGAAGGAATATATGAAACAACAGCGATGGAGAATTGCCCCCAAATTAATGTTAGGGACTAAACACAGAACCACAAAGCCTATAGAATACTAAGCAGGATAAATTTTTAACAATGCTATACCCAGGCATATCATTTTCAAATGATAGAAAATCAGGGGAGGAGCCAAGATGGCAGAACAGCATGGAAGGTTTTGTGTGTCCCACGTCTGTGAAATTCAGCCAGACCTTGGGGCGCCTGGGTGGCTCAGTCAGTTAAGCATCCAACTTCGGCTCAGGTCATGATCTCACAGTCCGTGAGTTCTAGCCCCACATCGGGCTCTGTGCTGACACCTTGGAGCCTGGAACCTGCTTTGGATTCTGTGTCTCTCTCTGACCCTCCCCCATTCATGCTCTGTCTCTCTCTGTCTCAAAAATAAATAAATATTAGAAAAAAAAAAAGAAAAGAAATACAGCCAGAGCAACACTAAACCATCCTGCACACCTAGAAAACTGATTGGAGGATTAACACAACAATCTGCACAACCTGAACCACAGAATTCAGCAGGTACGCAGTACAGAGAGGTGAACTTGGGGAGCAAGAAGCTGCAGAGGACAGGGAGGTGCTTTTGCGGGTGGAGAGAGGATGGAGATGGCGCGGGGAGAGAATACAAGAAAAGCACCCCTCCCCAAAAGCAGCTGGAGAGAAAGTGGAAAATCAAAAACAGCCACAGGGACTAAACTAAAAAGGGAGAAAGGAGAAAGGAGAGGGTTTAAATTCCGCTAAGACTAAGCAAGGGGAGCGCAAAGTCTGCAACTCTGCAGCTCCATACCTGGAGGTGCTCTGGTGGGAAGGGCAAATCCCCAGGAACAGAGTGGGGTCCAGGAGGTTCTCGGGCCACGCAGGGAAAAGCAGTTCCACTGCTGGAAGGACATTTGGTAGAGACTATTGAAGCCACCTGGTCCCAGTAGACCCCAGAAGGCGGCCACATTCGCTGGTGCTGGAACAAGGTCATTAATGGTGAAGCCTGGTGCCAGATGTGTGTTGTGATTTTCCACAGTCCCTGAAAAGCTGCTGCAGACTATCTCGCGAACTTTTTCTGGGGCGGGCTGGCACCTGGCTGCAGTCTCGGGGCATCGGCAGCAGCAGGGTCCAGCAGGTGTTCCTGGGTGCAGCCGGCATTCAGCCATTGCTCGGTGAGACCCTCCTGCAGAAGAGCGGAACGGGTCAAAGCCGCAGTCCTTCAGAAGTAAGGGGCCAGGGAAA
This sequence comes from Leopardus geoffroyi, assembly GCF_018350155.1. Taxonomy (NCBI): domain Eukaryota; kingdom Metazoa; phylum Chordata; class Mammalia; order Carnivora; family Felidae; genus Leopardus; species Leopardus geoffroyi. Next base: position 80,746,265 of record NC_059333.1, read on the forward strand.
ACAGCCGCATCTGAGACAAAACTTGGGAGAGAGGTACTGCCTGGGGCTTTGTCACGGACAGTGAAGAAGCAGGGAGTGGATGAAAGCTGAAGACAGGACAGGTGCGCAATTGCTGATCAGAGAGAACAGAGTTCCCATACTAGAGACTGACGCCATGTTCACCGCTCCTGCGCATGCGCATATGCACCTACGAGCTCTGCAACAATCCACCCCAGTAGGCTAGCAGCGCCATCTAGTGGAGAGCGGAGCCATTACACTGAGCCCCACCCAACTGAGCCAACCTTGCTCTCTTCAAGAACACAAGTCTCACCGCCTGCTTAATTTATGGACTATAAAGCGCTTCATAGTCTGACTTCTAGGGGAAGACGAAGTAATTTCAGTCCTATTCAATCTTTTAGCAGGTCCATCTATTCAATTTTCTTTCTTTTTTTTCTTTTTCACTTCTTGAATACAGAAAGAGAAAAAATTCATTTTTATTTTCAATTTTTATTAAAAATATTTAATTTTTTTACTATATTTTTTACTTTTGTGTAAATTTTTTCAAATTCTATTTTACTTCCATCATTTTATTTTAGTCTACTTCAGTGTATTCACTTTTTCAAATTTTCAAACGATTTTTTTTATTTTTTAATTTTTTTTCTCTTTTTCTCGAATGCAGAAAGAGAAAAATTCATTTTTAATTCCAATTTTTATTAAAAATATTTTTCTTTAATTTTTTTTACTATATTCTTTACTTTTGTGTAAACTTTTTCAAATTCTATTTTACTCCCATCATCTCATTTTAGTCTGCTTCAGTGTATTCATTTTTTCAAATTCTCAAACGATTTCCTCCCCCCACCCCCACTTCTTTTCTCTAATCTGTCAAACTACTTTCAACACCCAGACCAAACCTACCTAGGATCTGGCATCATTTATTGGATTGTGTGTGTGTGTGTGTGTGTGTGTGTGTGTAATTTTTTAATTTTAATGTTTTTTTAATTTTAATTTTTTTAATTTTAATTTTTCTACCTCATTAATTCCTTTTCTTCCTTCAAAATGACAAAATGAAGGAATTCACCCCAAAAGAAAGAGCACAAAGAAACAACAGCCAGGGATTTAACCAACACAGATACAAGCAAGATGTCTGAACCAGAATTTAGAATCACAATAATAAGAATACTAGCTGGTGTCAAAAATAGATTAGAATCCCTTTCTGCAGAGATAAAAGAAGTAAAAACTGGAATGAAATTAAAAATGCTATAACTGAGCTGCAGTCATTGATGGATGCCTCAGGAGCAAGGTTGGATGAGGCAGAACAGAGAATCAGCAATATAGAGGACAAACTTATAGAGAATAATAAGGCAAAAAAGAAAAGAGAGATGAAGGCAAAAGAGCACGATTTAAGAATTAGAGAAATCAGTGACTCATTAAAAAGGAACAATATCAGAATCATAGGGGTCCCAGAAGAGGAAGAGAGAGAAATAGGAGTAAAAGGGTTATGTGAACAAATCATAGGGGAAAACTTTCCTAACTTGGGGAAAGACACAGACATCAAAATCCAGGAAGCACAGAGGACTCCCATTAGATTTAACAAAAACCTACCATCAACAAGACATATCATAATCAAATTCACAAAATACTCAGGCAAGGAGAGAATCATGAAAGCAGCAAGGGAAAAGAAAAGTCCCTAACCTACAAAGGAAGACAGATCAGGTTTTCAGCAGACCTACCACAGAAACTTCGCAGGCCAAAAAGGAGTAGCAGGATATATTCAATGTGCTGAATCAGAAAAATATGCAGCCAAGAATTCTTTATCCAGCAAGGCTGTCATTCAAAATAGAAGAGAGATAAAAAGTTTCCCAGACAAACAAAAATTAAAGGAGTTTGTGACCACTAAACCAGCCCTGAAAGAAATTTTAAGGGGAACTCTGAGAGGAGAAAAGATGAAAATATAAATAAATAAATACATACATACATACATACCAAAAGCAACAAAGATTAGAAAGGACCAAAGAACACCACCAGAAACTCCAACTCTACAAGCATCATAATGGCAATAAATTCTTATCTTTCAGTACTCACTCTAAACGCCAATGGACTCAACGTTCCATTCAAATGATAGAAAATCAAAGATAAAAAATCCTGAAAGAAACCAGAGGACAATCTACAAAATTGCAACTTTTCATGAACTCATTAGCTAGTTAAGGTTATGGATAGCTGGTTATCCTAACTCTGGTGAAATACAGGAGTCTCTAAAAAGAGACAAGACAAGAAACACCGACTCACTTGAAAATCACAGGAAGAATATGGGGTCTGATCATAAGTAGGGAAGAAGAATTCAGCTAACATTTTTGATCCAGTTGCTAAAGTCTGAGTGTGAATGTGGGATAATCTGAGAGAACAGGATCTCTGGGAGCCACAGAAATAGGGGATTTATTTCATACCCACTGGCAGGCTTTTGTCTATGGACCCCCACAAGGTATTCATTCCCAAAGAAGTCTGGTTAACAGAGCAGGAGACTAGAAGAGAAGGCATCCCTGAGGTAGAGGCCTGGATGAGGGGAGCAGTCCCCACTGCAGGAAAGGCAAGAAGCGTTGTCTGGAAATGTATATCTTTCAGAGGAAGCATAGCTGGTGGGCCAAGGACAGCAATCCCTATTCTTCCCAGGGCGTATGGCTGGGAGGAGCAGAAAGGAAAAAAGTCATCACGGGCTCAGAGCAACAGAGGTCTCCTGCTGGGGAAGGACAGGATCCCTGAGAAGGTCTCACCCCCAAAATTCAGGGATGTAGGGCTTGCCTAAGATTGAGATGGGACCAAGGCATCCTGCCCCAACCAGGTAACCAAGCACTGCTAGTAACAAGCACCTGAAATCTACCTCTATGGGAGGAGTGAGAGAGTGAAGAAGAAACCTTTCTGAAATGCAAACAAAGGCATACAGTAAAGGCCTAAAGATAAGAGTGGAGCAGGATCATTGAGAAAAAGGTAAACTGGTCCCACCGTAAGTACAAGGTAACACTAGAATTGGAAGCCAGTGGTGAACTGACAGCAAATATAGAACAAAACTCAGACCCAGCTTAGTTCTGACTACAATCACTCAACCTCCCACATACTTATGGCCCAGCAGAGGACTGCCCAATTCCAGATTAAATACTACATGCCTCAGTTGTTACTGTCCTAGACAATGTCTGCCTTTCAACCAAAATACAAAATACACACACACACACACACACACACACACACACAAAGGAATAAATAAAAATGTAATCCATTGTCAGCCAAAGTAAGCAGCAGAACCAGACTCATCAATGATTTTCATGTTGGAACTATCTTCCCTACTTATGATCGGACCCCATATTCTTCCTATGATTTTCAAGTGAATCAGTGTTTCTTGTCTCGTCTCTTTTTAGAGAACTATCACTTAAATAACTATAATATGCTAAAGGCTTTAGCGGAGAAGGTGGACAACATGTATGAACAGGGGGGAATTTTAGCAGAGAGATGGAAACTCTAAAAAAAGTGTCAAATAGAAATAATAGAAATAAACAATATGATAACAGACGAAGTGCTACATGCATTTATGGTAAAAAAAAATATTTAGCAAACTAGGAATAGAAGAAAACTATTTCTTCTGTGATAAAGATATCTACAAAAAATCTACCTTGACTGCTTTGCTGAGAAGTCAGAAACAAAGTAAGGGGGTGTTTACTCCCGAAACGCTATTCGACATCAAACTGAGTTCACTAAGACAAGAAAAGATTTTATACATATTGGAAAGGAAGCAATGAAACTGTTTCTATTCATAGATGAAATGTTTTCTCCATAGAAAATCCTCCAAATTCTACAAAACAAACTGGAACGCATAAGCTATCATGCCACAGTATGCATGGTCAATCTAAAAAAATCTGTTGAGTTTCTATATTGTAAAGGTGAGTGATTGGAAATTTAATTTTTTTAAATAGTACCATCTACAAAACACTAAAAACCATGAAATACTTCAGCATAAATCTAACAAAATATGTCTAGGATTGTATGCTGGAAACTACAAAACACGGATGAAAGAAGGCAAAGCCCTAAGCAAATGGGGACATACACTGTGTTTATAGATCGGAAAACTCAATGTTGCTAAAATGTCGTTTCTCTCCAAATTGATCTATAGGTTCAACACAATTCTGATCAGAAACATCATAGGCTTTATAGTAGAAGTAGCCAAGTGGGTTATAAAATTTATATGGAAATGCACAACCTTGAAAAAGAACAATGATGGCGAAGGACTCATACTACCTGGTTTTGATACTTACTGTGAAACTGCAGTAATTGAGCTAGTGTGGGTTCAGTGAAAGAACAGACATGTAGAGGACAGGAAGGAGATAGCTTTATTAGCTGAGTTGATTGTTTCAGATTAATCTTTTCAGCTATGTAGTAGATCCTTTCAGTTTGTAGATTGGTATTTTATTTCTTACAGTTACTAATTATAGTTTTAAATAATTGTTCCATGTTTCATATTTCTTCTTTAAGGACTCCAAGTTTTCCCATGTTGCTTTGTTTGTCCTCTGTGTCAACCATTTCATCCTGACCATTTTTTTCTTTTCGATCTCATTTAATTTCTTTGCCTTTAGTGCCACTTCCTGAATTTACATTTGAGCCTGTTCTCCCTTGGGTGCTATAGTGGGTCGAATGGCCACCCACCAAAAGTTAGGTCCACTCAAAAATTTTGAATGTGGCTATTTTTGGAAAAGGAGTTTGGGCAGATGTAATTATGGTGCGGATATTGACATGAGATCGTCCCAGATTACCTGGGTGGGCCCGAATTCCAATGGCAGTGTCCTTAGAAGAGAAGGGGAGCAGACATAGGAAAGAAGGGAAGGTGAAGACAGAGGCAAAGATTACAGTGATGCATGTAGAGAACCAAAGAGCCAAGGATTGCTGGAAGCCACCAGAAGCAAGGGGAGAGCCTCAGGAGGAACCAGCCCTGGTGACTCCTTGCTGGCGGACTTCCAGCCTTTAGAACTGCCAGAGAATCCATTTCAGCCACCCGGTTTGTGGTGATTTGTTAAGGCAGCCCTATGAAACTAACACACTTAACCTCTTAAAATTTTCTCTTCAAGTCTGAATTTCTTTTGGTCTCTTTATTTCTTGCGTTTGAGCAACTCTCTTTTAATTTCTTCCTGTTCTTTTTCCAAACTCATTTATGTTGTTGATTTCTGATTCTAGGCAATTTTTCATATTTCCAAATGCTTGTTCGAGGCTATTTAGTTCAGTCTAGAATGTCACCGTGCAGTTTTCTTCTTCTTCATGGTTGCTTTATGTTGTTCGGATTTGTTTGTCCTGTTTTGTTTGTTTGTTATCTCCCTTGGAATGTTGGAGGATTTTATCACTTGAGATGTATTGATTCTCTCTTTTTTTACCTTTAAGTAAATTTTGCACAGAATTATTTCATTTTCTTCCATTCTTTTTGTGGATTTGGGATGGTTTACAAGATTCTTAGTTTACTGGTGCCCTCTTCTGTCAGTGTGGCCAAGTACAGATTTTTAAGTGTATTTTTGGCGGTTGGGGAGGGATTGTATGTCCTTTGTGTGAAATCCAAGCCTATAATGTGCGCTGAAGAATATAAAGTTTTACCTGAAGGCCCTCGCCTTTCCAGTTCTGTATGGGTGAAACATACTGCCTTCTCAGGAAGAACCCTCAAAAGCACACAGCATTCTCGCATTACCCCCAAGTGCTCCTTCACATTCCCTCATTTGGGATGCTGTCTTGGAGTCATCCCCACCTGTACTCCCTGCTTCCCTGTCTCTTTCTTTGGGCCCTCTCTTTCTGGAAGCCACTGTTGGTATTTGCCAGGGAAACAAGGAAACGTCAACCAAGAAGGAACCAGTCGTGTGGGGAGGGGAAGGAACAGAATTCAAAGAGGAGAGAGGGGCAAAGGGAGTTCCTCAGAGAATGGCAAAATGAAGATCCAGGACAATGTTGTTTCGTGTAGGCTTAGAGAAAGCCAATTCTGGAGGGATCGTTCCCCCACCGCCCCCCTCAAAACAGGAAGGCAATATCTAATATTTACGAGTAAATATATGAGAAAAGTTTTATAGCTCTGTCAGAATTTGGGGATCGAACAGGGATATTACACAAGAACACTAAGCAAGAACACACACGCGAAAGTAATCATTAACTCTGCGGTGGGAAGAATTTAAAAGAAAGAAAATGTAACCATGGACTATGGCTCACCTAATAAAACTTATATAATAAAAAATGCAATTATTGAATATTGATTTAACCAAACATGACACTAGTAGGATTATACTAGGGGTGGGGTATAGGAGAAGAGTGTACGGGTGAGGGGTGAGTTGGAAGACAGCTAAGTTTTCAGCTTCCATTGTAGCAATTTCTAAAACTGAAAAATAAAAAAGCAATCTTAGGATCGAGCTCAGGAGGCGCTGATGTCGCGTTCTCCTTCCTCTGGCCTCCATACTAGGTATCTTCACTCACATACCTCAGCTCCCTTGAAGGCAATTCCCCTCCACCCTCTCTACATTTTACCATACGCTAAGACTCAGATCAGGTCCCGTACTCTTCCGGAAGTCCCCCCTGTTCGCTTGAACAAAATTGATCCCTGGGCTCTCATATTCCTAATATATTCCACTTTTCTGACATCTCACATTGTATTAGATTGCAAGGATTTGGAACTTGCAGAAAACGCTGATCCCTCCAAGGAGGCAGGGGAATAATAAACGTTCAGTAGATACAGATGGCCAAGAAAGGACACGGAGTCTTGCTTGGTGACCAGTACACATGCAGGGAGGGATGGGAAAGAAAAGGGGCTCGTGAGGGCTAGGGAGCAGGCCGAGGTGTTTGGCATTACCCCCTCAAAAGGATTCTTTCCGGGGCACCTGGGTGGCTCAGTCGGTTGAGTGTCCGACTTCGGCTCAGGTCATGATCTTGCGGTCCGTGAGTTCGAGCCCCGCGTCAGGCTCTGTGATGACCGCTCAGAGCCTGAAGCCTGCTTCAGATTCTGTGTCTCCCTCTCTATCTGACCCTCCCCCGTTCATGCTCTGTCTCTCTCTGTCTCAAAAATAAATAAATGTTAAAAAAAAAAATTAAAAAAAAAAAAAAGGATTCTTTCCTAGAAGAGGCCTTGAAGCATACATGAAGAGAGGAGTGAGCAAGAGGAGATTTTGAGACATCTGTGTGTGTGCTGTCTTGTTCTCTCCGGCCTAACAAGGGTTCTAGAGAAATTACTAAAGAATCTCCACAGCAGCTGCTGTGTTAATCTAACTCGTTACCTCAGGCCCTTCTGTGTGCCAGGGCACTGCGGACAGCCCCCCCAGATGCAGCTGTGATGCCCTGGTAAACACAATAACTGGAGTCACAAGTGTGCTTCCTCTCCATAAACCTACTCAAAGGCCGACCTTGTCCAGGGAGCCTCCTCCAGCCACTGAATCTCACTCATGATGTCCTGATCTTCTGAACTCAGAACATTTCTCTCTGGATCCCTTAGGAGTAGGGAGAGGGTGCCCTGCCCACATCCCGTCAGTCAGAGCCCTTCTACCACAGTGTGTCTTCACCCCTGCCCCCCCCCCCCCCCCCCGCCTTCTGCAGGCTTTGCAGGTAACGGCCAACACCTATGACCTTCACGGGCTTTCTCTCCTAGGCAATGGGCCTGTGCATTCTCACCGAGCGCAGGAGGTACCTGGGTGTTTTACATCTACCTCCCACACCCACACATAGCTCCTCGGTTGTGAAAAGAACGGGCAAAACAAACTTTGAGGAGCCAGTTACTCCCTGGAAGTCTCTACAATTCAGGCTGAACCTGCACTCCACCAGAAATTGCAACCTTGCTTAGCCTCGTCTCCTCCCCTATCCTGCTTCTGCCACTTTCTCACTCGCGTCTTTCTTAATAAATCACTAGCACCTGAGTCCCTGACTCAGGCTGTGATTCTGGGAGAAACCAGTTTAAGACCGTTAGTACCATGGGGCGCCTGGGTGGTGCAGTCGGTTAAGCGTCCAACTTCAGCCAGGTCACGATCTCACGGTCCGTGAGTTCGAGCCCCGCGTCAGGCTCTGGGCTGATGGCTCAGAGCCTGGAGCCTGTTTCCGATTCTGTGTCTCCCTGTCTCTCTGCCCCTCCCCCCCGTTCATGCTCTGTCTCTCTCTGTCCCAAAAATAAATAAACGTTGAAAAAAAAATTAAAAAAAAAAAAAAAAAAAAGACCGTTAGTACCAGAATCGGTCCCAGGAAGCGCACTCTAAGGGTGAGATTCTGGAGCTGGATCATACACTGGCCAGATGGAAATGACTCCGTGCTAGTGTTGATAGGCCCTGACATTCTGTAGCATTGCAACTACTAAAACTCTCACCTGTGGTTAACTGGGGCACTACCCAGGTAGAAGGCAATGCATTCACTTATTCAGTATCTTCGGCATTTGGGAAATACAAGGGCAATCAAAATTATGACTACCGTAGAACTTGGTAGTACCCCTGGATGTCCTTGATATATCAAAGACAGGAAGGCCTGCCATCTGCAGCATGGAATTATAGACCTTTGAAACAAAGACAAAACAAAAAGTAGCTTCCGAGCATGGTACCGAGCCCTGATAGAGACAAACCATCCGATCTTAGGAAATCAAGGAACTCTGGGAGCAGGGCTGCCCACCTTGAGCTGACAGCTGTCAGAATTACCAAGTCATAAGGTTGGGCAGGCCCAGCAACAAGCCATTCTGTGAAAAGAAGTGGTATATTCTGGATGTGGCTGGAGCCGGTACGTGCACAGACAGCTCAGTTTTCACTCATTACTCACCACCAGTGCACCAGTAACTTCTCTGCTAACAACCGTGGTCTCATGGGGGAGTTCCTTTGATCACCTGAGAAAGGGGGAAAATAACTAGGTCTGATTCATGGGTGGAGTATGTTGGTATAAGCCAAAAATCAACCATGAATTATATATACCTACACTCAGGGGTGGCCCTGAAAGACAGTGGTGAGAAGAAATTCCCCAAGTGGGCAGAGTTTGGACATTGCATCTGGTCATCCACCTTGTATGGACAGAGAGGTAGTCCATGACTACCTTCAGCGACAGTCGTGAATGGCTTGGCTAATTGGTTAGGGGCCTAGAGGGAGAAAGATCAGGAAATCAGGACTAAAGCAGTCTACAGGCAAACCTATGAGTGTGGGCTCAAAAGGCGAGCATCTGTGTACCACATGTTTCACGCCCACCAGTGAGAATCTATCCCTGCAGAAGAGGCATACCACAAGCTGGACAGAGTGACTCTTCCAATGGATGTCAGTCCGCCTGTGTTCCTGGCCATATCAATGTTTGTATAATAGGCCCATGAACAGAGCAGCCATGAAGGCAGAGATGAAGACACACTGTTTATGGGCCCATGGATGGCTCCGTTTTGCCCAGGTGGACCTCACTGCTGGCCTTGCTGAATGTCTGACCTATCAGAAACAGAAACCCACACTGAATCCAAATACAGTGTTAGCCCTCAAGAACAATGAGTCACTCAGTGAAAAGTTGATTACATTGGATCCTGTCCACTCTGAAAAGGGAAGCATTTTTCCTGATTGGGTTTGATGTATATTCCAGGAATGGGTTTCCCTTTCTTGCTCACAGGCCTCAGTTCACTAACCAAGGGCCCCCAGAGTATCTGATTTAACAGCATGAAATACTGCATAATGACGCTTTGGATGTGTGTCCATGGGCACAAAACTGTAGGAGCCACTAGTCCTACCACATACTACATCATCCAGAGGCTGCTGGCCTAATAGAGTGTTGAATCAGCCTCTTAAAGGTACAGCTGAAATGCCAGCTTGGAGGGGATACCCTGTGAGGGTTGGGTTCTTGTGTAATCAAATTAGGTAGAACATATGAGTCTGGCAATCAGCTGGTACAATCAGGAAATGACCTCAATTACCATCACTCCCACTTGAAGAATTTGTACTTCTTGTTCCTGCAAACTTAGGCCCTGTGGGTCTAAAAGTCCCGATTTCCTGGGGAGGTATGCTTCAAAGGATATATTAAGAATCCCATTAAAGGGGTGCCTGGGTGGCTCAGTCAGTGAAGTGTCTGACTCTTGATTTTGGCTCAGGTCATGATCTCATGGTTCATGTGTCCGAGCCCCATGGAGCCCGCTTGGGATTCTCTCTCTCCCACTCTGTCTGCCCCTCCCTTGTTTGTGCTCTGCCTCTCTCTCTCAAAATAAATAAACATGAAAAAATATTTTTTAAAAAATAATCCCATTAAATTTAAAGCAATGGCTCCCAACTGGTTCCTGCCAGGAGACCAAAAGATACAGAAATGAATCGCCAGACCATTGGGGGAATTGTCTCTGGGGAGACAGAACTATGCTTTATGATGCAGGTGGAAGGAATACATTTGGTGCTCGGGTGGCTCCCTGGGATATTCCTTGGTACTCTCATGGCCAGTATTCAGTGTGAATGGGTAGTTACAGAGCCATGGCCTAATAAAGGCATGGTAACCACGAGGTCAGAACCCTGAGGCTGAAGGTCTGGGTCATCTCACCAGGCTAGCCACCTAGACTGCCAGAAATGGTAGCCAAGGGCAAGGTGGGGGACCTAGAATAGGTAGTAGCAAAGAAAAATGACAAATAATACTTACAGTCTCAGGACTAAGTGCAGCAGTAAGAGACGTGGCTTATCCCATTGACATACCTCTTCTAAGCTTTTCCCCAGAAACTGTGACCTAGGGTTCCTTTTTCTCCACATCCTTGCCAACACTTGTTAGCTCTTGTCTTTTTGATGATAGTCTTTCTAACAAGTGTGAGGTGATAACTTTTGTGACTTTGATTTGCATTCCCCTGATGATTAGTGATGTTGAGCACTTCTTTATGTACTTGTTGGGTCATTTGTATGTTTTCTTTGGGAAAATGCCTATTTAGTTCCTTCTCTCTGACAGCTTTTTGATTGGATTGTTTTTGCTACTGAAATTTGTTGTATGAGTTGTATGAGTTCTTTATAAATTTTGTATTTTTCTTAATTTTTAAATGTTTATTTACTTTTGAGAGAGACAGAGAGACAGAGCACAAGCAGGGGAAGGGCAGAGAGGAAGGGAAACACAGAATCTGAAGCAGGCTCCAGGCTTTGAGCTGACAGCACAGAGCCCGACATGGGGCTCGAACCCACAAACTATGAGATCATGACCTGAGCCAAAGTCGGACGCCTAAGCAACTGAGCCACCCAGCCACCCCTATAAATTTTGAATTTTTAACTCTTTATCAGATACAGGATTTGCAAATGATTTCTCCATTCTGTAAGTTGTCTTTTCATTTTGTTGATTGTTTCTTTGCTGTGCAGAAGCTTTTTAGTTCAATGTAGTCCTGCTTGTTTATTTTTGTTTTTGTTACCTTTGTTTTTGGTGTCTATCTAAAAATCATTGCCAAGTCCAATGTTAAAACAGTTTTTTCATGTGATTTTTTTCTATGAGTTTTGTGGTCTCAGTTCTTATGTTTAATTTAAATCTGTGGTCCCTTTTGAGTTAATTTTTTGTGTAAGGTAGGAGTCCAATTTCATTCTTCCACATGTGGTTATCCAGTTTTCCCTGCTCCATTTATTGAAGAGACCATCCTTTCCCCATTAGATATCTTCTAGGCAGCATATATTTGGTTCTTGTTCTTTATCCATCCACCACTTGATGTCTTTGAAGAATTCAATCCATTTACCTTTAGGGTAATTATTGATAGGTAAGGACTTACTAATGTCATCATAGTCTTTTTTGGCTGTTTTATACTTCCTTTGACCCTTTCCTCATCTCTTGCTGCCTTCCTTTGTGAATTAATGATTTTCCTTAGTGGTATGCTCTGATTTTCTTCTCTTTATCTTTTGTGATTCTATTCTAGGTATTGTTTTGTGGTTCCTGTGAGGCGTTTATCAAACACTTTATATGAATAATACTCTATTTTATGCTGATAAGGGTTTAACTTCAATTGCATACCAAAACTCTACCCACTTACTCCCCGCTTTTATGTTTTTGATGTCATAGTTTACATCTTTTTGTATCGTGTGTCCAGTAACAAATTGTTATAGCTATAGTTATTTTTAATACTTTCTTTTGTCTTTTAACCCTCATGCTCGAGTTGAATAGCGCCACATTAGTCTTTGAGTATTTGGAATCTATGTTTATATTTACCAGTGTTATATATTTTCACGTTATTAAGTAGCATCCTTTTGTTTCAGTTCGAAAAACTTCTTTCATCATTTCTTGCAAAGAAGATTCAACAGTGATGAATTCCTTCAGCTTTTTTTTTTTTTTATTAGGGAAGGTCTTTATTTCCCCTTCATTTCTGAAGGACAGTTCTACTGGGTAGAATATTCTTGGTTCGCAGTTTCTTTCTTTCAGTACTTTGAATATGTCATCTTATTCTCTCTTGGCCTGCAAGACCTCTACTGAAAAATCCACCAATAGTGTTATGGGGTTTTCTTGTTGCAAGAATGTTTTTTCTCTTAGTTCTTTTAAAATTCCTTGTCTTTTAGACTATTTCATTATACTGTGTCTTGGATAAGACCTCTTTGGTTTAATACTTTGTGGTGACCTATTAGCATCAAGAATTTGCATATTTAAATTTAAATCTCTCCTCAGATTTGGGAAATTCTCAGCCATTACCTCTTTTTAAATTTTTTTTAACATTTATTTATTTTTGACAGAGAGAGGGAGAAAGAGAGCAGGGGAGGGTCAGAGAGATGGAGACACAGAATCTGAAGCAAGCTCCAGGCTCTGAGCTGTCAGCACAGAACCCGACGTGGGGCTCCAACTCACGGACTGTGAGATCATGACCTGAGCTGAAGTCAGACACTTCACTGACTGAGCCACCCAGACACCCCTTCATTACTTCTTTAAATAAGCTTTTTATCCCTTTTCCCTCTCTTCTGGAACTCCAATGATATGTACCTTATTTCTCTTGGTGTCCCATAAGTCCTGTGGGCTCTTTTCATTCTTTTTTCCTTTTGCTCCTCTGACTGATACTTTTAATTGGTCTGTCTTCTAGCACACTGATTCTTTCTTCTGCTTTGTCAAGTCTGTTGTTGAAGCTCTCTATTGAAGTCTTTAGTAGAATTCTTTAGTTATTGTATTCTTCAAATCCATGTTTGGTTCTTTTTCATGTTTTCTCTTTGTCAAACTTATTTTGTTTTTGTATTGTTTTCCTGATATCATTAATTTGTTTATCTCTGTTCTCTTTCAGCTTCTCTCTGAGTGTTTTTAGAACAATTATTTTGAATTCTTTGTCAGACAATTCTTAGATCTCCATTCTTTGGGGCCAGTTACTAGTTGGCTTACTGTATTCCTTTAGTGGAGTCATGCTTCCCTTAATCTTTTAAAAGTTTACTTATTTATTTTGAGGTAGAGAGAGATAGCACAAACAGGTAAAGGGCAGAGAGGAGAGAAAGATCCCAAGGAGGCTCCACACCATTGGCACAGAGCCCGATATGGGGCTCAAACCCATGAATTGCGAGATCATGACCTAAGCCAAGGTCAAGAGTTGGACACTTAACCAACTGAGCCACCCAGGCACCTTATTCTCAATGATTCCTGTAGCTCTGTGTAGGTGGCTGTGCATTGGAAGAAGCAGTCACTTCTTCTAGTTTTAGGGGCTGACTTTGGTAAGGGAAGACTTTCACTTGCAGGTGGGGGCATACTGGAGTGTGCTGTGATCCCAGGTCTAGTGGTGCAGGGCTCCATGTGTGAGCATGTGGCAATACCAGGTCCAGGGGGAGGCATATTTCTTCATCTCAAGCCACCAGAGTCCCCAGTATCAACAACTATGTGTCCTTGGGGAGGACTTGTTGGATGGGGAAATGAGTAATAGCTGCAAGAACTATTGTGATCTTCAGCGGCACCTCCATGGCCAGGGTACAGGCAGTGGTAGTGGCCAGAGCTGGTGGTATGCCACTCATCAGTGGGAGCCGGCTGCAAGTGCCTATGTGGTGGCAGGAGCCAGTTGCAGACACACACATCCAGGACAGACAGAAATGGCCAGGGACAACTACAGACTCCATGGCAGCTATGAATGCCCTGGATATCAACATGATTTCCCCTTGTTGTACGATCTCCCACTACATGTGTATACTTCAGTGGAGGCTGGTGACAGGGGTCGGGCCAGGGGGTGCGACTACACAGATGGAGGGGCTGGCTACAGGTTAGTACAGTGGTGCAGGCCAGTGACAGAAGACAGGGCCTGATCTGGGCCCACAAGCAGCTGTGGGGCACCCTGGCTGGCATCATGCCTTCCCACAGCTGCACGGTAGTATCGCTGGGTGCGTGCACTGCAGTAAAGGCTGGTGATGGACGTCAGGTCAACAGCATGCAAGGGAGCAGCTGGCGGGTCTTGCCCTGAGTGCACACATGGCAGCGGGGTCAGCCGTGAAGATCTAGGCCGGTGGTTTGCTCTGATGCAGCCACAGAGGCCTGAGTTGGCTGCCAGTGTGATTCCCAGGCTCTGGCAGGGATAGGGAGGGGGTGGTGATGGAGCAGGAGGGACTCAAGTGGCTGGCATCAGTGAACACAAATACCTGTAGGGTGAAAGCTGGTAAAATATGCAGGGATCTGGGAGCTGTGCTGGCCACTGGTTCTTTCTTCAGGAGTGAAAGCTGCCTGGTTTATCTGTGAAGCAGGCCACTGAACCACAACTGTTCCTGCTGCATGGCTGCTATTGGTAGGCCCTGCTTTCCTTTTCGTTCCTCGCCATCTTTATTACATCTCAGGTTTGCCTGTCTGGGTTGGGTGAGACTGAAGCAGGCCTTTTCTGTGATGCCATGAAAACCTGGAGAAGCTGGTTGCTCAGCCTGTTTCTCCTTTCCTGACAAGGGGAGCTCTTTCTAGCTGGGAAATCCCTGCTTGACACTGGGCAACACCAGTTTGCGAGGTGGGGTGATTCAGGCAAAATGCACCCGCCCTTCTTCTCGTGTGGTTATGCTCGGGTTCTGTTGTTCCACTGTGTTGCTAAAACTTCTTAGGTGGATCCCAGAGCGGTTTTTGTTCACAGCTAGCTGTCTAATGACTGATCTGTATGTGGGGACAGGAGCTGGGGTCTTCTACACCACTGTTTTGGTGGTCATTATCATTGTCATTACAGTCTTTGTAACTTCATCTCATGGCACCATTGTGGGGCATAATTTATATACATCAGCATTGCTCAGTTGGATAAACAGGTGGATGGGTGGGTGGATGGACAAATTTTATAGTTTTTAAAAGTTCTAAAATAAGAGGGTGCAAAGAGATAGCCGGCAGGATTAGTGGGCACTAGAGTCAAAGAGTTTTAAATGAACTTTGGGTCTGAACTAGAGAGTCTGTCCTAAGTGAAGATTGCTCAGTTGGGCAACAGTAGAAACTCCGGTGTAAAATTAAACTTAGAAAGTGTTCCCACACTTGAGTAGTGGGCTGGGAGTGTTGGGGTCCTCCCAGCTGGCAAACGGGGAATACTGCGACGTGGCTTCTGATGGAATTTACCAGGGCCTGATAGGAAATAACTCCCATGAGTGAAACTGAAGGGGAAAAAGCTGAGATTACTAACTGCTGGCCAAGTATATAGCAGACAGTGAGATCAGCATGGTCCCCACCGGCCAAACCACTAACTCCCTTCTTTTGGTAAGTAAGCACGGCCTGGAGCATTAGAATCAACTGCGGTTGCATTATTTTATTATAAAAGTGGCTACTCAGGGTTTCTCTGTGTTTTCACTTTCATCTAGAACTCTCCGTTGAGTACTACTTTATTACTCAGTACCCAGGGCCACACACTTCCCCTGTGCAATATGTTCCGAGAACGGGTGGTTTGCTGTTTGGAAAAGAGGTATTCGTGTAAAGACCTATCAGATATTTCTCTTTTGATCTCTTTCCATAGAGATTCACAAAGGCTCACAGCCTTTGTCTCAACCCGAGCTGCAGAGTTTAAGACTTTCAGCCATTTTCACGTCTGGGCCTAAGACTGGTTCTTTCCCTTCATTTAATCATGCCTCCAATAGACTTTTGGCAGGTGGGTTTTAGAATGTCCTGCTCAATCTTTCTTTGGAAAGAGGTAAAAATAAATATCTGAGGAAGCACAGGGAGAGCTCTGGGTGATGCCAGGATCTGAGGCGGCAGTCCTGGCTGGGCTGGCCCAGCTAGACAGGCCCACCTGTAGGTTGCCCCAGAGCAGAGGTGTCATTAGAGACAAACACAGACCTCATTACCACGGAAGGACAGACCAGATCTCACTGGTCTTCCCACTGGGAAGAGTGGATCACTTTCATAGCTAAAGGCAAAAAATTCAGTTGCTCAAAACAACCACACTAGTCTGTAGCTTCCACTCTCTCGCTGCCCCTGCCCCCACTTCCTGGCTGACCGAGGTGCGTACACGCACCCCCTCCATAAGGGACTTCTCTGTCAGAGATCATTCTTGCTTCCCCAAATCTTGCTTCATGCTTTGACCTTGGCCCTTTCATTGAAGCTCCAGCCCCTTCAAATCTCAACCCAAATAGTGGACCTGTCTTCACGACAGCCATCACTTTCTTCCCTTCTTTTTTCTTCTATGAACACCAGCGCCAGGCACCCGCCATTCTTGCCACCTCTCCTCACTACTATATTCCGTGTTGTTGGAGCTACAGACTGCTCGCACCACACTGAGTTTTCAATTTTCCGGATATTTCAGGGAATCTGAACTTCTCGAGTTTTTGCCTGCTTTCACCACAGTCCTCTCTTCCTAATTCCACAACAGAGCTATGGGACAATCAGTGTCCCCTTCCCTTCCTGTTGTGACCCCTTGAACCTGAGCCAAGCTTGATGAGCCTAGAAAGAGAGACTCCTCCCCCACCCAGCCCCCCCCCTACCCCCCACCCCAGGACTGGGCTTTTGGGAGCAATCTGTTTAACTATATAAAATAATTCATGATTTGCCTAGCAAGAGTCCACTTTCAAAATTATGTTGGGCTAGCAGATGTTGGGCTTTCACTGCTTTAGGGAGAGGAGAAACATCTAGAAGATCATCTTGGGCTTTTGAGTTTTCGAGGGTCCAGATCTGGGGTTAGGGCACTTTTAAGGAATTTTTCAGGAGAAATTTTGACTATGCGTGCTTTTTGCCTTTTATACTAACTTTTGAACCTTACAACCAGATAGGAATATGATTCCATTGTGCAGTTTTTGAAAGAAAACATTTTTATTCCTAGGATTTTATACCCAGGCAAATTGTTTCTCATGAAAACAGAAAAAAACTTTCAGATATGTAAGTACCTGTGTATCCTTGAAACAATTTTTTGAAGATGTACACCAGAATGATAAATGGAACAAATTAAGAGCATTAAGATTGGGGATGTTACAGGGGAGCCTGGGTGGCTCAGTCAGTTGAGCGTCTGACTTCAGCTCAGGTCGTGATCTCACAGCTTGTGAGTTCGAGCCCCGTGTCACGCTGTGTGCTGACAGCTTGGAGCCTGGAGCCTGCTCCAGAGTCTGTGTGTCCCTCTCTCTCTGCCCCTCCCCTGCACATGCTCTGTCTCTCTCTGTCTCAAAAATAAACATTAAAAAAAAATTGGGGATGTTACAGCATATAAAATGATTGTTGCTGAGTAAGTAATCAATTTAAAATAGAAATCTTCCTTGAAATACACTGTAACTCTGGTTATAAAACTGAATGATATCATCAAAAATAATTCTCCAAACCACAGTCATATTCTGAATCTAAAATCTTAGTATTAACAAAGATTAAGGATAAGGAATAGAGAATAATCTTATCTTGTTCATACAGAAATATAAGATATCATTTCATTTCTGACTCTGACAAGGAGTGAAATATGAATTAAAGTGCTTTGGTAGAACTTTAAGTTAGAATGAAATATAAGATATATAGTACACTATATAGAGTGTATATTATACAAAGCTCTGAAAATGACAAAATGAGAAGCCCATATAATAAAAGGAGAAAATAAAAGAAACAGTAAGTAAGGAAGTATAAAACCAGAATGAAAGAAGGTGACAGTTAAAGATAACAATTATGGGGGTGCCTGGGTGGCTCAGTCGACTCTTGGTTTTGGCTCAGGTCATGATCCCAGGGTCGTGGGATTGAGCTCCAAAGACTCTGTCTTTCTCCCTCTACCCCTCTCCCCTGCTTACACTCTCTCTCAATAAAAATAAAAATAAAATAAAAATAAAAAGATAACAATTATGATGGTTCATTAAGATGAATTTAAATTAAGTTAAAATATTCCTGTTAAAAGGCTAACATTCTGAGTTGGAAAACAAAATCTAGTAATATGTTGTTTTTAAGAAACACACCTAAAACCAAATGAGACCCCAAAAAAGCTTATAAGCAAAAGGATGGTCGTGAGTATATCAGATCTTTTTAACAAACAGCATTGGGGTAACTGAATATCTACATACAAAAAAAAAAAAAAAAAGATGAAGTTGGACTCCTTGCCTTATACCTAGCCCAAAACTAATTCAAAATAGATCATAGACCTAAATATGAGAGCTAAAGGCATAAAACTCTTAGAAGAAAACAGAAATAAATCTTAATGACCTTGGGTTAGGCAAAGTTTTATTAGATACAATGCCAAAAACACAAGCAACAAAAGAAAAATAAACTTCATAGAAACATGCTTTAATGCTTTAAATGCTTTAAATGATACCATTAAGAAAGTGAAAGGTAGCCCACAGAATGGGAGAAATACTGGCAAATCATATATCTGACAACTGACTTATAAAGAACTCTAAAAAAATCCAAATATAAAAAGACAAGTTATGGGGTGCCTGGGTGGCCCAGTCACCCAGGTTAAGAGTTAGGAGTCTGATCCTGGATTTCAGTTCAGGTCATAATCTCATGGTTCATGAGATGCAGCCCTGCACTGGGCTCTGTGCTGACAGCTCGGAGCCTGCTTGGGATTCTCTCTCTCTCTCCCTCTCTCTGCCTCTCCCCTGCTCACTTGTGCGGGCACATGTGCTCTCTGTCTTTCTCAAAATAAATAAATAAACGTTGAAAAACTCTAAAAAAATTAAAAGACAAATTAACCCTTTTTTTTTTTTTTTTTTTTTTAATGAGCAAAAGATCTGAATAGGTATTTCTCCAAAAAGATATACAAATATCTGGTAAATACTTGAAAAGATACATGGGGTGATGTCATCAAAATGGGGGCACAGGCCATTCCTTACTTTAGCTCCCCTCACAGGAAGACGAACTAGCAACTATCCGTAGACAAAACACTATTGTGAAAATCCCACAACCGAGAGGGGAGGCTGAAGCACTCCCTGGGGCCACAGAGACCAAAAAGGACCACAAGAAGGGCCTTACCCTTCACTGTAAATGCATTGCCCTTTCCCCCACTTAGACAGTGCTACAGAGTGGGTGCCCCTGAGACTCTGGTTTCTCCAGTGGGAAAAGAGAGCCCAAGGTGGACATCCAGCTCCCCCAGCACTGTGGGATGCTTCCTGGGTGGGGGGGAGGAGGGGCATTTGGGTTTCACTTCAAGGGGATCACTGGGGGAATCTGCTGGGCTGAAGAAGGGGACAGAGCCTACCACAACCAGTGCTCAGATCTTGGTGGATCTCATTTCTGCATGCAGCAGCACTCAAACAGAGATTCCAGCCGGTGGCTCTGCCCATCTATCTGCAGAACCAAGCTGGTGGCCCTGTTTGGCCAGGGAGCTCCATTGGCACTTCTGCCCAATTTGAGTCCCACTCAAGGGGCCATGTAGAGTGGGGAGCCTGTTCTGCTCTGCTGGGGCAGGGAAACAAATGTGCAGCCCCGCCCACCTGCTGAACACAGGCTCCAGTCCCACCTGTCCAGGAAGCCTTGCCAACAAACTAGGGCAACTGTGGAGCTCATCCTTCAACCCTGATTGGGCCGGGAGCCGAGCCAGCCACCCTGTCCAACGGTTAAGCATAGCTTCTGACTGCATAACCAGGGAGCCTGAACAGTGACCCTAGTCAGGCTCAGAGCTCAGCTTGTGGTCCTGCCAAACCGTGGAGCCCAGCCTATAACCACGCCCAGCAGAAGACCCCAGCCTGTGGCCCTGCCTGACTGCTGAGCACAACCTGTGGCCTGGCGCAGGCAGGAAGCCCAGAGGGTGACTGGACTCAGTCGCAGAGCATAGCCTGCAGCCCAGCCTGATGAAGGAACCCAGACAGGAGCTCTGCCTGACCGCAGAACAGCCTCTAGCTCCACCCAACTGCAGAATACAGCTGGAGGCCTCTTCCGACCACAGAACCTGGCCAGAAACCTTGCTTCTACACCGCTGGCAAGTTTCTGTTGGCTGTTGACAAGAAGCCTCAGTTCTCAGGACTTTTCCACAGGACTGCCGGGGTGTCCTCATGATTTGGTGGTTGGCTTCACCTAGAGCAAGTGATCCAAATGAGAGCAAGGTGGAAGCTGCAATGTCTTTGTGCCCTAACCCCAGAGGCAATACACTGTCATTTCCTCAGTATCCTATTGGTAACACAGATTGGCACTATTCAGTGGGGGAAAGAATGTCCTTACCTAAGGACATGAATACCAGGAAGTGAGGGTCATTGGGGGTCATTTTGAAGCCTGGCTACTACAGTCTGCCTTACTGACCTTAACCCTACCACATGCAAAATACACTCAAAGCTTCCAAATCCTTCTTGCTCCCCACCAGCCATATTTCCTCCCTTCACAGTATCAGTGGAGCACAGCCAGCAGCCTGCCAGAGCACAAAAATCAGCCTACAGCCCTGACTGATCACAAAGCACAACCTGAGGCCCTCTCCAGAGTCTTCCTGAACACAGAGTAAGGCCAGTGGAACCGTCTGAGAGCACAGCCTGATATGGCAACCAACCAGGAGAGATTGTGGAGTCCAGCCTATAGTCCTGCCCAGAGTCCAGTGACACCAGCCCGCCGGGGAACACGGCCTGAGACCATACCCAACCAGAAGTGATTGCAGAGCCCAGCTAGTGGCTCCCTCTGACCACAGAGCCCAGCCAGTGGCACCACCCCGGACCTCAGAGCCATGTAAGAGAACCGTCTTGGGAGGAGACCAACCAGCTCCCAGTTAAGCCCTCAGATGGCTGCAGCCCCGGCTGCCATCTTAACCACAATCTGTGAGAGATCCCAAGCCAGAAGCACCTAGCTAACCTACTCCCCAACTGACTCACAGACGCTGTGTGAATACGTTTACTGTGGTTTGAGCGGCTGGCCATTTGTTAGGTAAACTAATGTAACTAATACGCACTCTTCCATTTCCAGGCTTTCACTAATTTCTATGGAGAAGACAAAAAGGAATAACAAAATAATAAACCAGAAAATGTCACAAAGTTTCTAGCAATCTTAGAGTGCTTCCTTTGGTTTGTTCCCTTTTCTGATTTTCTAAGACTATTCCAGCACTTTCCTCTAAGATTCTTCCAGCCACAATTCCTGAGAAGAAAAGACTACCTATCCTACCCACCTGCCACCTCCAAATGCAGTCAGAGATGATGACATATGCTTATATGTGCAGGTATTCGGGGGGGGGGGGGAACACGTGCAAAGAAACTACATGTCCAATTCTAAAGAAAATTGTATAAATTATAACACATTTTTATAATAGCATATCATGCAACCATTACAAGGCATATTTACAAAGAGATCCTTACTGATTTGGAGACACTTTTATGATGTCTTTTTAAATTAAAAAAAAAGTGAGGGGTGTGTGTGTGTGTGTGTGTGTGGTATTTTGTATGTGTGTATATATATAGTATTTTAAAACACAACTGGGAACTACTAGCAGGGATTATCTTTGGATGAAAGAATGCAGATGACTTTTTCCCTTTATGGTTTTGTGCTTTTGACAGCGAATATGTACTTTTATTTTTTTTTTTTAATTTTTAATCTTTATTATTTATTTTTGAGAGAGAGAGAGAGAGATACAGAGTATGAGCGGGGAGGGGCACAGAGAGAGGGAAACACAGAATCCAAAGCAGGCTCCAGACTCTGAACTGTCAGCACAGAGCCCGACGCGGGGCTCGAACCCACAAACTGCGAGATCATGACCTGAGCCAAAATCAAGATTCAGACACTTAACTGACTAAGCCACCCAGGCACCCCTGTACTACTTTTATACTCAGAAAAAGCATTTAAAGTAAAAAGGGAATCTTGTCCATCCCTTAAGACTGTCACCCATTAAGACTACCTAAATCCGGGATGCCTGGGTGGCTTAGTTGGCTAAACGTCCAACTCTTGGTTTTGGCTTGGGTCACGATCTCACAGTTCGTGAGTTCAAGCCTTGCATCAGGTTCTGTGCTGATAGCACGGAGCCTGTTTGGGATTCTCTCTCTCTCTCTCTCTCTCTGTCCATCCCCCCACCTCTCTCAAAATAAATAAACTTTAACATTTTTTTAGAAATAAAGACTACCCCAATTCCTGTCAAAATCAATCTTATTTTCTATAACTTCATCATTGTACTTTTCCTTGTATGATCCTACTTCCCCATTTTGGCATTTGCATGGTGTTTTCCTTCTATGCCGTTACAAATGCGTGCCAAACAACATAAGTGTACTACCTAGCTTTAGTTCTCCAGGAAATGGCACCACTCGTCTCTCACGTGACCATGACACTGCTCACAGGCGGGGCCGGCCCATTCTCCCAGGCCCCAAATTCTTGGAGGACAGGCGCTGTGACTATTCATCACTGTCTCCCAGTGCCACTCACAGTAGGTGTTTCCTGGGGACTCACTGGGCTGAACAGAATTCCTCTTCCCATTATCAGCTTGTTTCCTAGTCAATCCTGAGGAGGGACTGGATGGTGGCATAAATGCATGAGGTGGTGGGATTTTGTAGGCGCCAGGAAGGTCTTTTCCTCTCTCTTGCAGCTGATGCCATGATCCCAGCTCACAGGGATGAATTTTATGGGTTGAAAAAGTGGAAAGTGACCCTGGAGCATTAGTGCACTCCCTGTCACATCACATCACAGCCAGGAAGGCTGCCCCGAGGGTCACAAGAGAAGAGGAAACCAGGGCCACACAGGAGCCTTGGGAGCTAGGAATAGGTGTGGGGGGTTGGGGAGGCAGCCTGAGGTATTGCAGAAGGTCCCTTCCAGGCCCAGATAGCAGGTCCCCGCCCTCCCAGCTCACCAGCTAAGAGGACCTTACAGAGAATGAGGGCCACTGTAAAATGCGGCAAGCACAAATCTCGGTTCCCAAACTGACTGTCACTTCTATTTTGAGCTCCCTTTCTACTGGGATCCAGACAGAAACCCAATCTTTGTTGATAGAGCATTACATCGGAGTTCTAGGGAACGTACAACACGAAGGCATTGGGTGCTGGGGTCCGAAGTACATACGGGCATCGCTTGTTTTGTTGTACTTTGCTTTACTGCACTGCGTGGACACTGCATTAAAAAACAATTTTTTTTTGAAGGTCTGTGGCAACCCTGCGTCAAGCAAGTCTGTCAGTGCTATTTTTCCAACAGCATTTGCTCACTTCCTGTTTCTGTGTCACATTTTGGCAATTCTCGCAATATTTCAAACTTGTTCACTATTATTACATTTGAACTGCTGCAATCTCATGATAACACTTGAATGGATGAAGAGTTGCTTCTCATGCACGAGCAAAGAAAGTGGTTTCTTGAGATGGACTCTACTCCCGGTGAAGACGCTGGGAAGACTGTCGAAATGACAACAAAGGATTGACAACCTCATACACTTCGGTGATAAAGCAGCGGCAAGGTTTGAGAGGATTGACCCCAAATTTGAAAGAAGTTCTACTGTGGGTAAAAGGTGTCAAACAGGATCGCAGGCTACAGAGGAATCGTCTGTGAAAGGAAGAGTCAATCGGTGTGGCAAACTTCACAGCTGTCGTATTTTCAGAAACGGGCACAGCCACCCCAGCCTTTAGCCACCAGCACCCCGAGCAGGCAGAAGCCAGCAACACCCAGGCAAGACCCTCCACTTAGGACTCCCTGAAAGGTCAGAGGATGCCTCGCATTTTTTAGCAATAACATATATTTTTTAATGTTTATTTTTGAGAGAGTGCAAGTGGGGGGGGGGCGGTGGCAGAGGAAGGGAGACAGAGGGTCCAATGGGGGCTCTGCGCTGACAGCAGGGAGCCTAATATCAGCTCGAACTCAGGAAGCTAGAGATCATGAGCTGAGCCAAAGTGGTACGCTCAACTGACTGAGCCACCCAGGTGTCCCACAATAAAATATTGTTTGATCAAATAGTTTTTGCAGACACAGTGCTGCTGCACCCTTAATAGACTAAAGTATAGTGTCGTGTGGTTTAGGGGGACATATTCAATCCATAACGAGAGGGGCACAATTCACAGAGAAAAGGAATTCTCCTCTCTCCTTATTCCTGCTTCTGAGATTTTTTGTCCAAACATTTTGGCTATCCTCTTGGGACCTCAGTCCCTTAAGGGTTTTAGGATTTTGGAAACCAAGGTAAAGACCTTCCTTCCATCCTGCTTCCTGTCCTACAGCATCCTTTCCCTGAGGTGCTGGACAAACAACTTAGTCACGTGAACCCAAGCAAGAGCAAAAGGAAAACAACAACAACAACAACAACAACAACAACAACAATCGGTCAATATCTCAAAGATGCTGTTTGCTACGTAGGTGAGCATCCTTCTTCCCGGGGGAGTGGAGAGGAGCTAGTGGGAAAGGATTCAGGGCTCCGGGACTCCAGCTGTGTCCTCCTTGGAGATAAAAGTTGACCACCAGCAGTTCGTTCCCTTAGCAAGTAAGGAGAGAGGGATAAACTTTTTGAAAAACACGTTTATTTTAAAATTTTACATCATCTTTGGATAATTCATGATCGGATCAGGCACGGTGCAGACACTTCTGAGATCGAGGTCTCCAGACCAACGTGAACAGTTTCTGCGACTGAAGAGCCAGGGGACCTCATGATATAGGATGGAGCGATGGCTACTGACGAAGACGCGACCCCCTCAAGACGGGGACTTTCCAAACGCAGCGTGCAGTCACCATTTCTAAATTATCTGTTGCAAACATTAAACATCTCACCAGACCAACAATAATACCCCTATCTTATCTGCAGTTTACTAGTTTCCATAGACAACACAGATTTAAATTAATTTGATCCCTTAGATGAATAATAACAATTAAAGCTAGCATCTACCCAGTGTAGTCTCATTGTCCACACCAACACCTACCTCCTGCTGATGGAATGCCACCTGCCTCTCACTGTTTGTGATTCAGAGATTGCAGCAAGCACGTCAAATCAGAACATAAAGCAATGTTTTATGGGCCCGGGCCCGGGGGCCCGGAGAGGGGAAAGACTCCCCACACAGCAAGAAGTGGCCCAAGTGCGCTGCCTATCCCCAAGCAGAGAGGTCAGAACTGCAAGCAGGGAGGAAGAGGAGGGGGAGGAGGAGAAGGAGGCGGGGGGGGGGGGGAACGGGGGGGGGGGACACCCTCTGCACGTTCCACTGCCTCGGATGGTTTCCTGGGCATTCCAGGCAGGTGTCCCAATAGGAGAGTTAATTCCCTGATGATAGGACCCCTCTCTGGCCTCCCTCAAAGCAAGGTCTTGCCCAGGTGTGAGCACACAGCAGGTCCTTAGAAAAGGAAGGAAGGGAGGGAGGGAGGGAGGAAGCCACCATGCGCGGGGAACCTCCTAGGACAGAACCAGGATAGGTGTTTCATGTAACCCTTATAACAGCCCTGTGAGGTAGGCTCATCACCCCCCCATTTTAAAGACGTGGAAACAGAGTCTCAGAATTCACCAATGGTGGCATGGCTGGTAAACAGGACGGGAGGAGCATCAATTTGAAAACCCGGGGCTTCTTCCTCTGGGGTCCTTCTACTCTTCTATCAACCAAGGGTTTGGCAGCAAGTGAGCCAGCTCCAGCTCCCAGACAGCTGTTCTAGAGCTCGAGCTTGAGGGGCCCTTGAGCACATGAGGCCAGGAGTCCAAACGCCTGGGTCTAGGAACCCTGGCTCTACAGCATTACTTGGTGACCCTGAGCGAGCGCTCTGCCTTCTCCACAGGGCAGGGCTGGCCTAGCCCAGTATGCTTCTCCACCAGGGAACGGGGTAGCACAACTACCCAGGAAGCCTGTTGGCAGACCAGGGTGCGAGGGCCTCTGTCTGGAGACTCTGACGCTGCACCGTTGCTGGAGGGCCAGAGGGCATGGCCGTCTGATAAACCTTGTGAGAATCGGTTATGATCTCTAAGGTTCTGACTTCTGAGAGCAACTTTAAATGCTAGGGAACCACATCCCCACTCCCTGAGAGACGTCCCGCAAAAGGCCCGGGAAGGTCAAAGAAATCATCAGATCGGGATACTGTTGTAAAGCAGAAAATGTTGAAAAATAATTTGAGCAAGAGAGAAAAAAAAAAAAAAAACCCACTGCTTTAAAGGGGAAGACAAGATGGCAGTCAGGGGTGGGGTGGGGTGGGCGTTAAGGAAGCAGTGGGCGCAGTGTGCAAATCCCACTGCAGGGTAGGGTCAGGCCAGGCTGAGCATGGACAAATCAGGTTTTTGGCATTTGGCTTGCCTGGTATCTGCCAGGGGGCTGCACTCCCTGCCTCAGACGGGTTGCGGGAGGGGGGGGGGTTCCTCAAAAAATCATCTGAGCCCCTAAGTTCAGGCAGATCTTAGAGAATAAATGTGGGCAATAAAGGCAGAAAGGAAAACGCAACTCAAATGAGTCAAGCATCTGCTTGGCCTGTTTCTCCTCTTCCTCTAAAATCTCCTCCACAGCCCAGCTCAGAGAAGCCCTCTCCGACCGGCAGACAGAGCAAGTGTGCGGTCCCTCCCGAGCTCGCAAGCAGCTGGAGGATGGAGCCTGTGCCCTTCTGTGCCTCTCATCGCCCTGTGGAGAGGATGTGTGTTCGGCAAGACCCCTTGCCCACAAGCACCCAGGTTAAGGACCCGCCAAACCAGCTAGAGCGACAGGAATGCCACCTCTCCCGAGGGCATGGAGCTTGGCAGCAGCTTTGTTCTAGAGGAATTGAGGATGTGTCCTACGCTCCCTACCACCTACTGGTCCCCAGAGCCACCTTATCATCATTTAGGGCAAATCATCATTTAGGAGAATTTCTTTAAAACACGAAATCAGTATCTAGGAGCAGATTTCAAGCAACAGAGAGTGCTGGTTTGTGAGAATAACACCACTCCCGTGGGGAAAACAGCCCAGCTTTGGCAGCCCTGGGGAGAAAGGTGGATCCCGCATTTGCCTGTGTGTGGAAAGAATGCTAGGTGTGTGTGCACATGTGTGTGGCAGGAGGCTTTGGGGGTCACACACACACCTCTGCAGCTACGGGGCAGGCTGGACCTGGATGCTTGCTCTTGGGACTCCTGCAGCCCGAGGCTCTTGCTGACAGAAGGCCCACGGTGCAGGCTGTGATTGTTCGGGAATGTGATCTGCCCACGCTCGGTGGAGAAGGGTGAGGGGACCTGACCAGGAAGCCCACGCTCAGCAGCGAATTCTCCGGAAGCCAGGCAGCGTAGCTTTCCCAAGCAGGTAAATGTCCTCGTCTGTGCCCTGGTTGAGGTGTTTCACCAGATTCTTCTCAAAGAGTAGGGGGTGGTAGGCGCCCATCGTGCAGGCGCTGTCAAAGAACTTCTGGTAGTAGTAACACACGTCAGTCTTGCGCTTGGACGGGAGGAACTCATAAATATCCACCTGGTCACACAGCGTCATCATGATGATGATGCCTGAAAAGGGGAGCGGAGGTAAGTCCTGCCCAGCGACCCACCCCAGCATCCTGAGCTCGTGCCCCATGAGCCCGGAAACTCAGGGACCCAAATCTGGGGAGATGTCTATCCGGGGTTTCTGTTTATTGTTGTGATTCCCAACCTGAGCTCTGCCAGTAGGCCAATCCCGCAAGCTGTTCCTCGGGATGTTGTGTCCTGTGTGCCTTTGTATCCCTGGCACCTAGGTCAGAGGCTGGTACGTGACAGCTCCCCCCCTAAGCACTAGAGGACTGAAGCGCTCCACCGGTCACCGAACTTATAGGGGCGAATGAGCTATATGCAGAGAGAGGACAAGAGGACTGAGGTGACAGGACCATCACACGTAGATAGTACTTTCTAGCACTTTTACATCCCACAGGAGCCTGGTGGATGGTGCTGATTGGGAGAAGTTGCTTCTTACAGTGCTTAGGGAGACGGACCTTCCCCGGGACCGGGAGGAGGGCAGTGGGAACAGGAGCACACACGGTCTGTATCGCTGGGCTCTGCTCCTTTGGGCAGGAGATGCAGCCGAAGCGGTGTGGCCAGGCCGGTGCTCCCAGAACACTGTGCCAACAAGAGGCTGGAGACTCCTGCTACCACCCTCCTGTCCCCACCTGGCTCAGGCATCACCTGCAGGACACGTCCCTCGCCATCTGCCCCAAGGGGTGATCCGCCCACTCCTCCTACCACACAGGCTGTTGCTAGGATACAATAAGATGGTGGCTCTCAGACCCCTCTGTCAGCCATAAATATAGGGAGCGTTTGCGATGAAGCAGTTCTCACTGATAGCAAAACTGTAAACTGCTTAGCAGCAACTTTGTTCCAGAGGAATCAGCTATGGGGAAAGCCCTCTCTGGCTGCCTCTGGTCTAATGCGGGGGAAAAAGACAGCTCTGCGATGAACTGATGAAGGCACAACGGAAGTGCTTCCAGAAATTACGGGAGGAAGCACTTCCTATGGGAGAGGTCTTCCACAAACTTCCTGGAAGCACAGGTGTGGGGCCCGGCAGGGGCCACTAGGGATGGGCACGAAGGGGGACTGGTGGTACAGGGGACTGCGTGGGCAAAGGCAGGGCAGTGGCAACGGGAAAGTGCTTTTCCAACCATTCCTGTTCCAAAGGGCTCCTGGAAGAGCCCCAAATGCACACACACATCTAAACATTGAAGAAAAAAGTATGAAGAAGGTGTGATACTGAAATGGCCCCCATCCCTTTCTATAAGGAGTGCCTCTGACATTCAATGCTGACTTGTTCATTAACTTAGGGTACAGTTACCACAGGGCTATCCTATGCCAGACCCAGAAGAATGCATCAAACTCAGTCCCCACCCTGAGGTGGTTTGCATTCCAGAAGGAGAGCAGGCAAATCATGCAATGCGGGGTGGCAGGGGCCGGCCATCCAACCATCCATCCATCTTTCTGTCCATCCATCCCCAGGGAAAGGGGTCCCCTGCGGGGGCTCAGAGGAGAGTTTCCCTTCCACGCATCCGAGAAGAAAGTATGAAGCCAGCATTCAGGACCGTCTGGACTCAGACCTCAGCCCACCCTCACCAGCTCCCTCAGCTCCATTCATGACGCCTAAACCCAATAAAGCTTCACAGTTCATTCCTCTTTCAGGAACATAACTGGGGCACTCACTGGATTAAACAAATTTTTGAAATCCAGAATAAAGTATTACTGAGTCTCGATTTTTCCTCGGATGCCAATATGGCTCAGCAGAACATTATTACTGATCCTGTTTTTATTTAAAATGTTTGATATTTCACTCAGCATCAAATCTTGCATTCGTTGTGGTTTTGAAGAGAGTCTGTATTGATGTTATTTGTTACTGAAATTTTTTGGTGCTCCCTTAAACTGTATACCTGAGGCAAGTGTCTTCCTCGCCTCATCTTCCCAATCCCAGCCCTGCTCTTCTGCTTTCCTGCCCAGCCCCCACCACCAAATCTGCCCCTTGCCCAGGCCTGGGCTGACGCCACCCCTCCACAAAGCTCCCTCCTGGCACAACCGGGCAGCTGCTCCCTCCTGGCCTTGGACGCCTGACTGAACTCCACCACCAAAGACCCTAATGGAGAAGGATTCTATCTTCTGATCTCTGGATCTTAGCTAGAACTTGGCACAGTATACAAATACAACAAAAACCTAGCAGTTGTTTGGTGAGCAAAGAAACGAATGAACGAATGAGACCCCAGAAGAGCGCTAACCACTTCTAGAAACAAACACGAGAGGTCCTTCCCCAGATGCAGACTCACCAAGCATCCCAGAGGATGGGGGGTTGGGCTGAATCTCCTCCGGGGAGACTTCTTGAATGATGTCCCACAGCTCCCAAGGCATCTGGGGCCTGAGGATGTAAAAGGGCTGATCGGGATGAAGCTTGCGATAACTCTTATAGTTCTCAAAGAAGCTGTAGTCAGGGCTCTGGTACCACTGAAAGAGAAGGAAATGGTCTTCTCAAGGACAGGGATGTGCCTCGGCTCGGAGCAGATTCCAGACTCCTCCATATCACAGCACTCACTTGATAGCACAGGGGACCCAGCACATAGCCTATGCTCACAGGGGATTCTGAGCCTGGTGACCCTGGAACAGCCTCAGACTTCAGGATCATAATCTCTGGGAAAGCTTCCAGAGCTCAAAGGGGCCCTTGGCACCGTCTAACCCCACCTCTAAGGGGGCGACAACTGGGGCACAGCTTGCCACATCTGGGGGTTCAAAGTCCCTGTCCTGACCCTGGCCAACTTCTGTTTTCAGGGAGATCAGTGTCAAACTGCGGGGGCTGAGGTAGTGAGGGTACCAGGGATCACCAGAGCCTGTCGGCTCCTGCCGGGTCTGACTCCAGAATCAAGTGTCCCCAGAGGGTCCCCAAGCACCCCGTCCTTCCGCCCTAAAGCCATTCTCCGGTGGCACTGAAGCCACATCAGGGAGAGGCCAACCGAAGTGCAGGACAAACAGCAAGAGCGCCAATCTGGAGAGGCTGAGGAGCCAGCAGGCCCGAGACCTCTGTCGCCTTTCTGAAAGAGTGCCCCCTGCTTAGTAAACCAAGCCCTGGGACAGGCGACTTCCCCTCTCCACAGTCCAGTCTTCTCACCTGCAAAAGGGAAATAACCACGCTTCTACCTACTTCCCTGTGTTGTTACGAGAGTGAAATGGAAGAATTCTAGAGACCGGAAGTAGGTCAAGCATGGCGATTCTGTCATAGGAGTAAGAGTAACCATTGTCTATTCCTGCTGATCTGCATCAGAAATAACTGAATTAGGGGCGCCTGGGTGGCTCAGTCAGTTGGGCATCCGACTTCGGCTCAGCTCAAAGCCTGCCTGCTTCGGATTCTGTGTCTCCCTCTCTCTCTGCCCCTCCCCTGCTCATGCTCTGTCTCTGTCTCAAAAATAAATAAAAAACATTAAAAAAATTAAAAAATTTTTGAATTAGATGAACACAACCCCACTCCAGTGAGAAATTCAGGCCCTGTTACTCCTGATCCATACCATGATTAAGAGATGAAAACACGGCACCATGGGGCAGGGCGCGGAGGGCACTGGTATAGGACGGGAATACTTCCGCGCTGCTATTCCGGATGAAGTGTGTTGTCCTCAAACTGAAAGAGCCAGTCCTCAGGGATGGCCCAGGTCAGCCATGACTCTCAAACCCAGGAACTCAGGGACATCTACAGGCAAACAGAAGACTCATCCCTACGTCCCATGGATACCCACTTACCTTTGGGATATCTGAATGGTAAACAGACGGGTCCCACACAATTAGGATTCCCTCGTTGTACAAACTGTCTTTGAGGAAGCGCCCTTCAGTGGTGACCAACTGCAAGAAGAAGCAGCAAACTGTCACCTGGACGTCGACATGTAAACATTCTGCTTGTGGTAGTAACTGACAGGTCACAAGTACCACCTGAGGCCCCAGGGCCCGTGAGGCTTCTAAGTTTCGGTGCAGCACTTAAATTTCAATGACATATGAGATCAGCTGTCAACACTCACCCTAAAAGGCACATGTTGCCCAGGTGGAAACTGAGACGAACAAATGGCGGAAATCAAATCAAGAATTGTTTGACAATAAAAGCCAGAATCACAATAATCCCTCCCCACCTCGACCACTCACCATCACGAGGGGGCGACCTAATCAGTGTCACTGCAGTGTCTCAAGAGCGGCTATGGGAAGGTGGGTGGTCTGTGTACAACCCAGGGAACACCAACTTGTCATTGGCCTCAGAGGTCATTCAGCCATCTCGTCGCCCCCAAACCTCCCCCAAAGGTAGGAAGGCCCTGGAAGCCTGAAGAATATAACCCCACTTCCTCAGCATATCTTTGAGACAAGAAATATTAGTGGTGGGGATTATGTAGTTGCACTGGGTGTCAAGGAGTCCCCAGACAGTCACAGGGGGCCAGGGTGAGTATGGCCATGAGGTGAGTGAGTGTTAAGGGACAAATAATAGCAGGCCAAGCCAGGGAAGGGGGGTGTAGGGAGAGGGAAGGTGTCCCAGACAGAAAAAGCAATGTGTGCAAATCCCCAAATGTGAGATTATGTGTCAGAGACTGCTGGGCATCACCCAATATTCATCCCTTCTTTCTTCCTTGGAAACAAACATTTCTGCTTGCCTCAATACATGGCTATCTAAAATAAAGACTACCTGAAATAAAAATGTCCCAGCTTCTCTTACAGCTAAGCATGGCCACGTGATAAAATTCTGGCCGAGGGTGTGGGAGCAAGTGTGACTTGCAGGAAGTGTCCTTAGAGGCCTTTCCTTGTTCATTCCTCTTTCCTGCTGGCTCAAAGTAGATGTGATGGCTGGAGCTTCAGCAGTCATCTTGGACTGTGTAGTTGAAGCCACAGGACTGAAGGGCAAATACACAAGGTAGCAGGGGCCTGGGTTGCTGACACACTGGAACACCATAGCAGCCCTGAAACGTCTACCCTTGGAGTTCTTTTACATGAGACAGAAATACATTTTTATCTTGTTAACCTAGTGTTGAGGGGTGGGAAGAGTGTTCCTGGCACTTATAGACAAACTTAGTTCTACTTGGTACAATGAGGAGCTTGTCTGGGAATTTCAGGTTGTCCAGTGCAGCTAGGATACAAAGGGAGAGCTGGAAGGTACTAGAAAAATGTAAGCAGGGGTCATGCCAGGGAGCTTAGGGTTTCTTCAGTAGATTATGGGACCCGTGAAGTCTTTTAAGTGAGAAGGATCTCAACAGACTAGTGTTCTGGAGTCTCTAGAGTTTCAAAGAAAGGAGACCAGGCAGAAGCTGCTGCTGAGGCCTAAGAAATGATGGAGAAGGAATGATGACAAAGAGTTACAACTGTCAGCTGTAGACCTGCAGACTTGTTGGGTGTTGAAAGTGAAGGAAAGGGGGCTAAGGGTGACTTCCAGACCTCGGGTCATTTCCTAAAATGGTAACATGGAAAGAAAAGCAATGGGCATGTGCCACTGGGGGCGAGGCAGGGATGTGAAGTTCAAGGATGAGACAACTGGCCTTGAGTTCCACAGCTGAGGACCACAGGAACTAGGAACCGAACCCACATCTTCTGACTTTAAGGGCGGTCCTCGGTCTGTGAGGAACATTGTTAAGTCCCAGCACAGATATTCAGTGCTGTGGTCCAAAGGCAGAGCAGGTGTCCCAACAAGCTGGTGGCAGGAAGGCCCAGGGAGCAGCGGCCAACCTCCCGCTGTTTTATACTTGTCTTCAGAATTCTACTGCTTCACTCCCTATTCCCATCCTTCTCCACCTCAAAGCAGCAGGTATATTGAGAGCATAAGTCTTTTCCTGAGCCATGCTTCTTTCTATGCAGAGTACTGACACCAGGTGATGTATGGGTACTCAGGAGGATTAGAGAGACCTGGAATTTTTAAGATGTCTCCAGCCCCTCTCCAGTAGTCTTCTTAGTATACGAAGCAGGATGCAGGTGGAGCCAAGTTCTGGCACCCTAAGACTTTGCCACCATCTGTGGCTTCACTGTCCTCAGAAATCCCAAGCGAGCTGCTCAAAAGTCTTCTCCTGTACGATAAAGGAGAACAACAACGATAGCAGCGGATGCCCTTTAATGATGTTTACTACAAGCCAGGTACTTTTTTTTGAACGTTTATTTATTTTTGGGACAGAGAGAGACAGAGCATGAACGGGGGAGGGGCAGAGAGAGAGGGAGACACAGAATCGGAAACAGGCTCCAGGCTCTGAGCCATCAGCCCAGAGCCTGGCGCGGGGCTCGAACTCACGGGCCGCGAGATCGTGACCTGGCTGAAGTCGGACGCTTAACCGACTGCGCCACCCAGGCGCCCCCAGGTACTTTTCATACAGTATCTCAGTTCATCTTCGCAAGAACCCCAGGAGGTAATTATTAATATGCTCATCTTATAAATAAGGAAATAGACACAGAGATGCTAAGAAACTCACCCAAGCCATCTTGCTAGTAAGCAAGGGGTCTGAACTAGAGCCCCTTTGTCTGGCTCCAGAGCCCATACTTCTGACCTACATACTACACTGCCTCCCACAAAGAGGGCAGGGGTGGGTCACCCATGGGTCTTGGGAGGAGATGTCAAAGAAAGCATTTGATGAGGGACATAGACATGTCAATGGGAATGTTGCTTCTTGTGTGAGTTGTAGCAAGTCAACTTGAGGGACGAGATCCAAATCTGTCATTTCCAGAGGGGTAAACTAAGTTCCGTAGAGAAAAGAGACTTGTCCAAGGCTACCAAGTGAGCTTGGGACAGAGCCAGAACCAGAGTCTAGAGCCTGGCTCCTCCCTGAGTGTCTGTTTTTCCCCCCGCAAGGCTATATTCATAAACCACGAGGCCCTGAAATAAGTGAGCACACCAACAGGGGCCAGGCCACCCTCAGTTCTCACCACACATGGTAGGGAAATGGCCATTCACCCAAGCCACTTGATGAGGCAAATGACAAAGCAGGACAGTAAATGCTAGTTTATCCAGAGGAGGAACAGAAAGTGAACACAGCCAGGACCCTTGCAGGGAGAGGGAAGAAACTAGCAAAGCACTCCTCAACCTTACATGGACCGGGCTCTGTACTTACCACATTAATTCTGCTGTGAGATTTAAAGATGTCCTCAAAGACAAGAGAGCCTCAAAACTGCTTGGGCAAGTGGGGCAATGCTTCATGTCTAACCCACTCTGTGGCCTTAGGAGGGCAGCTGCCCCTCTCCAGGCTAAGGTAGCTTATTTATAGGACATTATCACCCTGTAAGGCCCTGCATGACCAGCCATGCCTGGACAGCATTTCAGTCTGTCATGTTTTCAGCTGCAGCAGAAGGCACACGGGAGAGAATCAAAGTCTTTCCAAATGCTCCTGTACTTAACCTTGTGCAGAGTCTGACCTGAGTTCAAGGGATCCCAGGAGCCTCATGATGAGGAAAATAAGTCACTGCCATAGCAACGGAGCCCCAAGGAACACCTGCCAGGAAAAGGTTACACCAGGGAGATGGAAACCTGTTTAAAATACTCTCTCCAGTCACAGAGTAAGAAATGGTCACTGCGGAAAGTTAGAAAAGACAAGAATATACACATATATCTATATATGGAAGAATAAAAAAATAACCCCAATCATTGCATTCTGCAGATCTTACCTGAATGGTTTTTATTCTTCCCAAATCTTTCTTCCCTCAGTTATAGACTGAACTTTGTATGTTGAAACCCTGACCCCCAACTGGACTCTATTGGAGATAGGGTCTTCAGGGCAGTAATTAAGGTTAAATGAGGTCACAAGGATAGATCCCTAATCTGAGAAGATTGATATTCTTTTTTTTTTTTAATTTTTTTTAACGTTTATTTATTTTTGAGACAGAGAGAGACAGAGCATGAACGGGGGAGGGTCAGAGAGAGGGAGACACAGAATCCAAAACAGGCTCCAGGCTCTGAGCTGTCAGCACAGAGCCCAACGCGGGGCTTGAACTCACGGACCGTGAGATCATGACCTGAGCCGAAGTCGGCCGCTCAACCGACTGAGCCACCCAGGCGCCCCGAAGATTGATATTCTTACAAGAAAAGGAAAAGATGCCAAAGATCTCTTTCTCTCCACATGCGCATAGGGGAAAGACCACATGAAGACATAGAGAGATGGTGGCCATTCACAGACCAGGAAGAGAGCCTTCATCAGAAACCAACCTTGATGGCACCTTGATCTTGTAGCTCTGGCCTCCAGAATTGTGAAAAAACAAATCTCTGTAGTTTAAGCCACCCTACCTGGTGGCTTATTACCTGGTACTTTGTTATGGCAGGCCTAGGAAACTAATATACTGTGTGTGTGTGTGTGTGTGTGTGTGTGTGTGTGTGTGTGTGTAGATACTGATATCTTAACTATAGAGTCTAGACTTAGTCGTCTTGTTAAACTCACACAGCAATTAAAGTCAATGTCTTCTTATTTATCCCTCACGGTATTTCCCAGCCCCAAACAGAGTATGAAAAGGAAGCTCTAAGGTTCCATAACTAGCCCAAGACCACACAGCCAGGAATGGATGGAGCTTGGATGCAAATCAAGGCCTGTCTGATCTTTTCCCACTGCACTAGACAACCTTCATTCGAAATAATAAGGGATAACAGAAGAAAGAGTGTGTTCTAGCTGATTTGCGAATTTGCCAGTGTCACAAAGGGGGTTAGTGCTATAGGGAGACAAACAAAGGGTGGTCAGCGTCTTGAGTAGATATGAGAAATGAAGTCTTGACCATGGTAAACTGGACCTGGACAGGAGGTGCCCAGGGCACCTCAAATGGAAAGCCACCAAGTCAGAGGGGCCTGAATTCTACCAGGCATCCCAGGAAGTCATCAAAAGAACCATAAGTATGGGGCGCCTGGGTGGCTCAGTCAGTTAAGTGGCCAAATCTTGATTTCAGCTCAGGTCATGATCTCAGGGTCATGAGATTGAGCTTCAAGTCGGGCTCCGCATTGGGCATGGAGCCTGCGTAAGAGTCTCTCTCTCTTCCTCTGTCCCTCTTCCCTGCTCGCTCTGTCTCTAAGGAAAAAAAAAAAAGCCCCTTTCTGGAAGGGTAGATGATAACCACTTCCTGCCTTTTATAAGTGGGGTATGAGGGGATCACTTATTTTTTGTCCTTTGCCTATGGGGTATCTGGCTAGTCATGCAAGAAAATTGATCTGGCTCTCGCTGCACTGCCCCAGAAGTAGGAGCTTGGGCAAAGATGGATCAATGCATTCATTATGTACTATGAAGTATTTAAATAAGAAATCTGTCTCTAATCCAGAACACCATGTATGCATATATTCAGGATAAAACGAATAATGATCAAACATTTAAAATGCAACAGATAAGTCTAGAATGAACTGGAATATCTTGTTATGCCAGAAGATACAGAGTGATAAGAAAAATGATAAGGGCATGTATGTCATGGGGAAACAAGAGCTAGCTTGAAGGAACTCCCACTGGCCAAATCTGAAACCATGTGAATGCCAAAGTAATTCGGAACACTGATGAATTACAAACCATTGAAAAAAATAATAAGGAATCCATGAGTTCTTACCAATAAAACATAGAGAAAGAAAGGAGAGGCGGGAGGGAGGAAATAAATGGGAGGAGGAGAAGTGAGGGTTACACTTACAGCAGAATTCTGAGTGCCAACCCAGTGATGCGGGGCAGGGAGAGCTATAGTTAGAAAGTACCATTTTGCAACTATCACAGTAAAGACTGGTTCAGGCAAAAGTGAGCCATGAATGCGAAATATAGGAGGAAATTTTGATGAGGAGCAGGACAGTGGCACAATATTCAAGTGTTCATCCACAGACCATAAAGGAAAAAGAATAAATGTTATGTATATGTGTATCCCGATCCTGGACTGGCTCTTGTACTAAAAGAAAAAAAAAAAAAAATGCCATAAAAGACATTATTAGGTCAATTAGGAAACGGATCTGTCTGGAATGCAGGCAGATTAAAGTATGTTATCAGTGTAAATGTATGAAGTTCATAACTGTACTTTGGTTGAGTAAGACAATATTCTCATTCTTAGGAAATACAGACTGAAGTGTGTATTAACTTAGTCTGCTCAGGCTACTATAGCAAAATACCAGAAACTGGATGCCTTGAACAGCAGACATTTATTTCTCACAGTTCTGGAGGCTGGGTAGCCCAAGATTGAGGTACCAGCACATTTGGTTTCACAGTGAGAACCCACATTGTGGCTTGCAAATAGCTGCTTTTCTCCGTGTCCTCACCTGGTGGAATGAAAGTGAGCTCTGGTCTCTCTCTCTCCCTCCCTCTCTTTGTTCTTATCAGGACACTAATCCCATCATAGAGCCCCTACCCTCAAGACTTCATCTACATCCAGTCATCTCCCAAAAGCCCCACTGCCAAACACCATTGCACTGGAAGTCAGGGCTTCGACATATGAATTCAGGAGAGACACATTCAGTTCATAACATTCTGTCCCTGGATCCTCCAAAATCACATCCTTCCAACATGCAAAATACATTAACTCCACCCAACATCCCGGATGCCTCAACTCACACCAACATCAACTCTAAAGTCTAAAGTCCTACGTCTCATGTAAATGTCTAAATCACATAAGGGTGAGGTAGCTCATCCTGAAGCAAAACTCTTCCAGCTGTGAACCCATGAAACCAGAAAAGTTATGTCCTTCCAAAATACAATGGTGGGACAGCATAGGATGGACATTCCCATTCCCAAAGGGGGAAATCCAAAGGAAGGAAGAAAGAGGTAACAGGTCCCAAGGAAGGCCAAAACCTAGCAAAGTAAATCCCACTAGATGCAGAGGTTTGAGAAGAATCTTCTTTGGGGCTGGGCCTGGGTGGTTCAGTGGGTTAAGTGTCCGAATCTTGGTTTCAGCTCAGGTCATGATCTCACAGTTCATGGGTTTGAGTCCCGCATTGGGCTCTGTGCTCACAGTGCAGAGCCTGCTTGGGATTCTGTCTCCCCCTCTCTCTCTGCCCCTCCCTGCTCTCTCTCTCAAAAATAATTAAATAAACATTTTAAAAAATCCTCTTTGGTTCAATGTCATGCCTCATGGACCCACTGGGGCCAGTCAGGAGTCATACCCCCAAGGCTCTGAGTAGCTGTCATCTGGCCTAATAAAACCACAGCAATGCCCCCCTCCCACCTTTGAAACCAAGGACGCAGCCCTGATGATTTCTGAATCACCTTTGGGATCATGCTTTTCCTGCTGCAAGGCACAATGACAGTTTGCAGCCAAAGAGCTCTGTGGTCTGGTCCTGTAGTATCTAAGAAGCCCAGGAGCCTTCCTCCACTTCGTCCTGTATCCGTTTCCTTCAGCTCAAGCTGGCAGTGTTTCTGCTGAGGTGGCTGATTAGGTCTGTGGTTCACACCCTTGCTGATCTCTTTATCAAATGGTCTTGGGCCGCCCCTTGGTTTCCTCTTCAGAACAAGCTTTCTCATTTTTTTGCAGTATAGATAAGCCAAGAATTTTCCAAATCTTTAAGCTCTGTTTCCTTTTTGCTAAACAATTCCTTTTTAAATTCATTTTTCTCTACTCCTATCTCACTGAAAGCAGTCAGGAGAAACCAAGCTACTCCTTCAACATTTTGCTTAGAAATTACCTTAGATAAATATCCAATTTCTTTGCTCAAAAGTTCTACCTTCCACAAAACATTAGTACTCAGTCAAAATCTCTGCCACTTTATAATAAGGATCGCTTTTTCTCCACTGTTCAATAACATGTTCCTCATTTCCACCTGAGATCTCACCAGAATGGCCTTTATCATCCATATACCTGCCAGCATTCTGTTCACGATTATTTCCATAGTCTCTAGAAAGATAGAAGCTATCTCTCCAGCTCCCATCTTTTTTAACTTTTAATGTTTATTTTTGAGAGAGAGAGAGAGAGAGAGAGAGAGAACATGTGCACAAGTAGGGGAGGGGCAGAGAGCGAAGGAGACAGAGGATCCGAAGCAGGCTCTTCACTGACGGCAGTGAGCCTGATGTGAGTCTCAAACTCAGGAACCATGAGATCACAACCTGAGCCAAAATCAGATGCTCAACCAACTGAGCCACCCAGGCACCCTGGCTCTCCTCTTTTCGAGTCCTCACCAGAATGTCCCTTAGCATCTTTAGTTCTAGCATGCCCTCCAAATCTCCTCCAGCTTCTGTCAATTGCCTAGTTCTAAAGCCACTACACGTTGTTAGGATTTTCTTATAGCTGCACCCCACTTCTCAGTACCAACAAATCTTAGCTCAGGCTGCTATGACACAATACCATAGACTGGATGGCTTAAGCGACAGGCATTTACTTCTCATGGTTCTAGAGGCTGGGAAGTCCAAGGTCAAGGTGCCAGCAGATTTGGTTCCTGGTAGAGCTGCCCATCCTGGCTTGTAGACAGCCACCTTCCTCACATGGCAGATATATCACGGGGACCCACACTCAAGACCTCATCGAAATATATTTATCTCTAAAAGACCCCATCCCAAATACAATCACATTGAAGGTTAGAGCTTCAACAAATGAGTTGATATAGTGGGGGGGAGGGGCATAAACTTTCTGTCCTTAGGAATTAATGTCTACAATATATACAACTTACTCTCAAATGAAAACCTATTCTGAAGAATGAAAAGAGCAGATGATACAGCAATGGGGTAAAATGAAAAAGTAATAGGGTCTGGATAAAGGCTATACAGGCAATCTTGGTTTTGGTCATATTATTGCAACTTTGCTGAAAGTTTCAAGTATTTGCAAATACAAAGCTCAAAAAAATTTTTTAAAGGAATTTGGAGAAGTTTGGAGGCAGTCCACTGAAGGAGCAGAAGGTTCTCTGGACTATCCTTTACCCAACAAATATTTATTGCACACCAACTACATAATGGGCACTGGTCCAGGCATTTGGGTTTAAGAGTGAACCAAACAGACAACAAACACGCCTCCTCTTGGAGCCCATACGCCATGGTGGGAGAGCCAGGCAATAAATGAGATGGATAACCAGGATGATGGTAGAGATAGGCGTTGACTGGGAAGGTACCAGCAGGGAGCCAGGGAAGAGCCTGACCCAGCTGTGACGAGGCCTTCATCCTGCTCGGGTCTGCCATTACCCTATGTGGGTTGTGTGGACCACCTTTTCTTCCTGGGCCTTGGTCATCCTGTTTGGAAAATGAAATGACCCCACAAGATCGTGGGCTCCACAAACACAGGGAACACGTCTGTCTCTGTTTCACTGCTGTTGCGGGCTGCTGAATTCCAGCTCCCTTCACAGAGGCTGGCACAGAGCAGGTAATCAATGAGAATTTGTGGCATGAATTCGTGGCTAGTTGATCTCCAAAGTCCTTTTACGCCCTGTGAATTCCAATACAAAGGATGTCCTATCACATCAGACATCACACCGGATTCTGTAGACATTAAAAGGATAATGAGGGAATATTATGAACAACTTTAGGCCAATAAATTCAATAACTCAGAAGAAATGAACAAATGCCTTGAAAGACACAAACTACCAAAGCTCAGTCAAGAAGGAACAAGTAACACGATTAGCCCTAAGTCTATTAAAGAAATTGAATTTGTAGCTAAAAAAAACTTCCCACATGGTAAATTATAGGTCCAGATGGCTTTATTGGCAAAACCTACCAAAATTCAAAAAGAAAAAAAAAAAGAAAAAGAAGAATACTAGTTCTACACAAACTCTTCCAGAAAATTGGCAAATGAACCTCGATCCAAATCCCACCTCTAACGTTTCCTTTCTGCTCTCCCCTGAGCAACTCACTGAGACTCTTTGAGCCTTGGTGTCCCCACTGAAATGGCCTCACTGAAATGGTGCTGATACCAACCTGGGTCTGAAACAAGTATTGAACAAGTGGCACAGGCTATGGTCTCAGGATAAGCCCCTGTATGTGATCAGAGAATGTCCCAGTTGAAATCCAATCAGCACACATTCTGGCCATGCACGCGATGTAGGCTTTCTCTCCCCAGCCTGGAAGAACTTCGTAGGCAAACCTACCATAGCCTTAAATTAAAATATTTCCAGGATGGGGTTTACCTCTTCACTAATCATCTGGAAGAGATACCTAAGAAGGGGGCAGCCTCCCAGATCCAACAGACTTTGCAGGGCTCCTCTGTGCTCTCTCTTCTCGATCACTGCCGCCTACCAGTCTGGAGATCATACTTATTCTCTCCGAGGTCATACTCTCCAGCCCCAAAGTGGCCAGCATGGCCTGGAAATCCTGCTCTGTTCCTCTAGCTGGCCCCTTCTTCTGCTCTCCTCTTTGCTTTCTTTGCTTAAACCTCCTCTACGGAAATCCCTCTTCCCCTCAGCCTCCCTACAAAAAGCCTCCTTTTCTTTACATCCTCCTTTGCAGAGAAAAAAGAAGCCCTTTCGTCCTTCCACTATAAACCACCTCCAGCTACACTTTTCCTAGGCTTCTTCCCTTCTGACTCCATCCTATGGGGCTTGATCCTCAACTGGGCTTTGGATCAACTCCCTCCTCCCCATGATTTACTTACTATCGCCTCTCTTTACTATATTCACTTCCTCCCTCTATTAACTGGTTTCTCCTCACTGACTTAAAAACATTTTTTATTGTGGTAAAATACAACATAAAATGATCCATTTTAACCATTTTTAAGCGTACAGCACAGTGACATGAAGTCAATTCATGCTGTTACACAACCATCGCCACCCTCCATCTACACAACTTCCTCATCTTCCCAAACTGAAACTCTACACCCATTAAACAATAATTCCTCCTCCCCGCCCCAGGATCCAGAAACCACCGTCTACTTTCTGTCTCTATGAATTTGACTCCTCTAGGAACCTCATGTAAGCGTAACCACATAGCATGTGCCCTCTTGTGACTCTCTTCCCACTGTCTTTTAAACGTACTCCATTCTCTCCAATCTAAAGAATGAGAAGAACAGAAACTGGTCCTGGAGCCTTCGACCCTCTACAGCTATCGTCCTACTTCGCTTCTGCCCTTCAGAGCCAGCCTTCTTGAAAGAACTATCCACATTTGCCTTTCCCACTCACCCTTGACCCTATGCTCCAATGTGGTTTCTGGCTTCACCACTCTCCCCGACAGCTGCTGTTGAAGGTGCTGGGTGGCCTCACTTTTGCCAACGAGAGAAGAGTGCTTTTCAACCTTTACCTCTGTTGGCCTCAGCAGAGACAGTGCTGATTACCTCCTC
Source organism: Leopardus geoffroyi (assembly GCF_018350155.1). NCBI lineage: Eukaryota > Metazoa > Chordata > Mammalia > Carnivora > Felidae > Leopardus > Leopardus geoffroyi. The sequence goes on from NC_059333.1 coordinate 80,788,926, forward strand.
TTTCTATTTTTGTTACCCAAAGCCCTGCGTAGAACTTCTGCCTACACCCTGTCCCTCATGCTCTCATCCGGCCCCGCTGTTTCATCGCCTCACAGATAAAGATGACTCGCAAATTCCCACGTCCGGCCCAGAGCCCTCCACTGAACTCCAGCCCCCTCTGTACAGCTGCCTGCTTGACATCTCTTCACAGGTATCTACCAGGTAGCTCTGATCAACCCTATCCAGAGCCACGGTTTCTATCCTACCCTCCTCTCTGACCCTAGCCCTCACAACCCAAAACGTCTTCAAGTTACTTACAATCCCTGTGACTTCCGGCCGGCCAGCCACACAAGCCCGGTACCACCTGCTGCCCCTCTCCCTTCACCCCTCACTAACACCTGTGGACCACAGATGCCAAATAGCTCTTGAACCTGTTCTGTTCCCACCCTCCCCCTCACTTCTACTCTGCGGCAACTACCGGCATTTCATTAACTGTGGCGAACTGTGCCTCCTAACTGTGCCTCTCTCCACGTGCTGCAGGGCCTCTGCTCAGATGGATGCCGGCGACGTTTGCCAAGTGTAAGTCTGGTCATGCCACCGAGGATACTCCTGACCACAGCGCCTTGGCTCAGAGCACCCTTACCTTCAGCCTCAGCGCTCACCACACCCCCATGCGCATTACTCCCTCCCCGGTCCCTCGCCTTCCCCTGCCCCCTTCCACACATGGCCTTACCCAGGCTGTTGCCTCTTCGTGAGAGGCCCCAGCCCTTCTCATCCTCTACACCTACACAGCTGTGTCACCTCCTCGCAACTCCTGATAGCCCTGATCAGGGAAAATTTCCCTCTGTGGGCCCTGGTAGCACTTTGATCCTGTCCTCTGCAGTTCTCTGTAGCAACTTTCTATGTCCCTGCATGATGATTGTATCTGTAGGCAGCACATGAAAGGGCCCAGTGTATCCCCCAAGCCCATCTCAGTGTCTGCCCACGTAAACGTAAGAGTGGCCATCATCCATCGATGTATGTGCCAGGTACGAGGCACTCGGCATGGTCTTCTGGCTTATTCCCCATAACGACCTTGTGCTGTGAGGAAGGTACTATTATCCTCCCCTCTCCACAGAGGAACAGACGGAGGAGGCTTAAGTAACTTCCACATGATCATTTAGCCACTAAGAAGCAGAGCGGGTTTCAACCCTAGGCAGCTTTACATACCGCCTCCTACCTTCCACTCAGTACTGCCGATAGTTGTGAAAGGGGACGATGGGAGGGAGAGAAGGAAGCAGAATAAACATCTCTCCTGGATATTCAGGAACCATCTTACATAGAAGAACAGGTTAAGCCTTAGCACTTCCTGAGGTGCCCTCCAGCTCCAGGATTTCTTGGACTGGGTTACAAGAAGGAAAAGGAGAAAGAAGGAAAATCTCGTCCCAACTCCTCTGCCTGATTTCCTAGATTTGGTAGGGTCCAAGCAGCCAGGAAGTTCTAGCCTCATCTCCCTCTACAGGGCAACACAAATCCATACCCCACCCCCACGATAGCCAGATCTGTCTGAATGTCTCCTTCATTTTCTATCGGCATCTCTGTCCTGCCGATACCACTTTTTAGAATGCCTCCCTATCACTATTTCTCCAAATCCTGCCCATCTTTCAAAGTCTAGCTCTGATGCCATGTGCTTCAGGAAGCCCCTTGCTGACCATTCTATTTTTTTTTTAATCTGCCCTCTTATAGTTTACAACAAAAGTAGACTCGAACCCAAAGTATAAGGTTAAATAATAAATAGGAACTGAAAGCACTTAGAGTCTACCGAGGATAGAACAGTGACAGAAAGTGACATCATCATCAAGGGATTTGAGTAAGAATGGAAAACAAGATGGCACCCACTTGCAAAGAAGTTCAGTTCATCAATCCTAGTTCCCTCATAAAAAGGTTCCTAGGAGTGTGGGCCTCAAATGGAAAGTGGGCCGTGTAGGAGGCAGCTTCTGCCCAGCTGGGGAGTTCCTCAAGGGCAGGCAGTGAAGAGATCACTGTCTGAGAAAAACAGAAGTGGAGCCCTGGCAGAGGAGTGGAGAAATGCAGGCCTCCTGCAACACTGCAGAAAGGGCATGATGATCACCCCAGAATGCACTCCATGCCCACGGAGTCCCAGGCAACGGACAGAGTCTAAACACTGACGTAAAACAGCCAAAGTCTGTGTGTTTACTCAGAGAACAGAAAACACTGACGGTCATGAGTGAGGTGAATGGGTGTCCAGACGCCTCATGCTAGTTTTGATACTCATGTCTTCCAGTTTTTTGGGGTTTTTTGAAACCACTAATTAAAATCTATTAACAGAACTCTGTGGCAAGAGTATGTCTCCAGTTTCTATTCGTTTTGAGAAATCAGCATATGCTACCTGGAAATACTTCAGGAAGCCAATTATCTAGGGGAATTCATGAGGTAATACATGAATTCTAATGCCATATAACACATAATCATGTGGTGATGGTGTCTTTCAATATTTGTAGACTATTTTACAGCTTATGAAACATGTCCACATTCTTGCTTCACTTACTTTTCACAGCAGCCCTCACTGTCTGATATTCTCTGCTACGTTGTCCCTCATGCAAAACTCCGGATATAACCTAGCAGCTATGGGGACTGCATAACTCTGTTTTCTCCGGGCACTGGACACCTCCGTTAATACAAACTAATGCCCCGGGAGCTTTTTCACGAACACATCACCAGGTTGGGTCTTGGGATCACTGTCTTCTCCTTCTCCAGTGAGGAATCCAGGACTCAGGAAGGTCATGGGACTTAATTCATTTGGCATCTTGGATGTGCTCCTAGCAGATGGGTTCTACGTTGGAGCCCATCCTGTGGTCCTTCCCTCACTCCAGAGCTGCACAGAAGAAATTTTACCTGAGAATTCATCAGGCGAATAGTGGTTTTCGTGCCCACATCTTGTTGGAAATTGGCTGTGGGCGCCCCATTAAATCTCAGGACTGCGTCATGATCATCTATAAACCACAAGGAAACAGAAAAGAGGTGATGAGCACCAGCAACATGAAGACACAGAGAATGGTCTGGAGGGAGAGAGGGCAGGAGGAAGGGGAGGGGTGAGAGAATAACACTGCCCAATCTTTATCCCATCAGGACACACAGGGGGAAAGGGTCACATGCGTATGGGGCAATCAGGTACAGTTTGCAGACGGAGAGGACCACCTGTCCGCCCGGCCACAGAGAAAGCTAAGGAGGCTCATATTGCGGCATCCCTGAAATCCACTCAATGGTTCCAGTGTGCCTGGGCACAACAGAAAAGTGAACAGGGCCAGTGTGCTACCGAAAGTACAATCACTGTTCCAGCTACCAAAGGAGCAAACCAAATAATCTTTTGGTATTACCAGTAGGTCATACTTCTCAATCCCTGTCAGAAAAACAAAGACTCTACCGTAATCTCAGGATAACCCACGAGTGCAAAGTCCCCGTAGCACTCTGAAAAGCTTGCAGTGCTCAGGGAATTGGAAGCATTTATTATGGCACCCAAGACACCTCCCTAAGTGCTCCATTAGGAACCTGAGGCCCAAAGAAGGGTCACAAACCTGGGTGGTGGCAGAGACGGAACAGCAGGTCGTAGATCTAAACTGAACCCCACATTTTCTATTTAAAAAGAAAACCTCTTTGGGGTACCTGGGTGGCTCAGTTGGTTGAGCATCCAACTCTTAGTTTCGACTCAGGTCATGATCTCACGGTTCATGAGATCGAGCCTCGTGTCTGAGATCGAGCTCTGTGTCATCAGGCTCTGTGCTAACAGCACAGAACCTGTTTGGGATTCTCTCTCTCCCTCTCTCTGCCCCTCCCCCATGCTCGCACATGCATTTGCTGTCTGTCTCTCTCAAAATAAACAAATAAACTTTAAAAATACTAAAATAAATGAAAAAAAAAAAGCCTCTTTGTCAGAAGCAATGTCTTAAATCCAGGCAAGATCAAACAGGACATGTTTTTAAAAATCCATTCACTCCCTGTCTCTAGTTCCCTGTCCTTGTAGCTGTTTCAGCAGAGCTTGGAAGACCTGGAGAAGTTTCTCTACATGGCACTGACCGATCTCATGGAGGAGAGAACTAATGACGTTTAAGATCTATCCCAACCCTGAGCCAACCTCCTATGAGCTCATCCCATTTTACTTGATCAAGCAAGTTTGGGGTTCACCCGTAAAATCTGCACAGGGTTTGGAGGTCAGCCCAATTCTCTGCTGTTGCATTTCCCTCCTTGTGGGAAATTTATTTGGGGTGGTTCGTCATCCACAGAGGTGGCATCGAAAGGTGGAGGGGGTCGGGACAATACAAGACGATCCGAAAAAAGAATACCCATAGAGTTAAGGGATGAAATCCTCCCTCTTTATTTCAATTCTAATCTAGGTCTTAAGCCTCAGGGGTCTAGACATCTCAGCCACAAAAACAACCTGATCTTAATCCTAGGACAAATTTTATCAAAATGGGCTTGGAAGTTACATGACATGTCCATAGTCTGCACTTTATCAGCTTACAGGGCAGTCATACTGAACTGCAAATAGGGCAGAAGGCGTATCTTTACACAACTCAGATTGCAACACATTTGGCAGAACTGGTCACTGGCTTCAAAAGTGACCGGCGGTAATCACACCAGAAACGTAGATGCATCAGGAACTTGACTTAGTCAGCTCCCCCATTTCACAGGCGAGCAAACGACTAATCTGAGCACCCCAGTACCAAAAAAATGACAAACTCAGATGGAGTAACTGAGAATTGAATAAAAGGACTATTTCCAAAGTTCTGGGTAGAATTTACTTTTTTTTTTAAGTTTCGTTATTTATTTTTGAGAGAGACAGAGACAGCACGAGTGGGGGAGGAGCAGAGAAAGAGAGGGAGACTGAGAATTCGGAGCAGGCTCCGCGCTGTCCGCACAGAGTCCGACAGGGGGCTCGAACTCACCAACCCGTGAGATCATGACCGGAGCCAAAACCAAGAGTCAGATGCTTAACTGACTGAGCCACCCAGGCACCCGGCAGGTAGAAGTTAAAGAAATCAACAAGGAATGGGCGAAACCCCAGGGATGGCCACAGTGGGAGCCATTCCTACCCTTGCACCTAACGTGGCAAGCAGAGCAGAGGCCCTGAACTGAAGAAGGCCACCTGTCGGGACTGGTGGCTATTAGGGGAATACAGCTACTGCTAATGTCTAGGCAGTGAGAAGGGAATCGATTCCTCAACCTCTCTCTCCTCCTTGCCTCTGATTTCTCGGCCTGAGGGTAAAGAGAGAGAGCAGGGCTCAGAGACAGAGAGGGCTGCTTGAAAGGAGCTGAACTTTTAGTCGGGGAGAGAAGCAGTCTGTGGTTATTCTGCACGGATAGAGCTGGGGGCAGGGGGCGGGGGGGACAGGCACTCCGACTTCACTCTCTCCCTTCTCAGTTTTACAGCAGCACTTGTATTGTCCAGTCCCAAATAAAAGCCAGAGGAGAAGGAAGCCCAGCTGACATGGTCCCAAATGTAAATTCCCAGGGCACAGAGTCAGACAGGAAAAGGAAGAGAGTGGGTCTGGAGGGCTAAATGGAGAACACCCAGCACCAGAGGCTTAGGATACATCCTTGGTATTGACCATCAGGAAACAACATGTTTTTATTCATTCAACAAATACTGACTAAGCACCTACTTCTGTCGGGCACAGTTCTAGGTGCTAGAGACAATGGCCGTGAGCAAGAAAGATAAGAAGGTCCTTGCCCTTAGACCTTAGATCTTGTAATCTACTGCAAGGAGGAAACCAATAAATGAGCCCAGCAACCTCTACTCAAGATAATTACAGACTGAGATTAATACTATGGCACAGATAAAGTGAGCTGTGTAAGAGGGGCCCTGAAGGGATCTCCTTTGTATGGTGTGATGATTTGGGACATGCTGCTGCCATCCAAAGGGAGGCCAGGCACAAGAAGGGTTTAGGGAAGTATATTTCAGCCAGAGGGTGCAGCACTGTGGGGACCCTAAGGAGAGTAAGGACTTGTCTGGAGACGAGTGAGGTGAGAGAAAGAAAAGATGCGTTAAAGAAGCTGGCAGGAACCCGGCCACACAGGCTGTGGAGGCCACAGGTATGAAGTCTGGATTTTATTCTAAGGAAGAAAAAAAAAATCAATCAAAGAAGAAAACTTTAAAACAGGCCACTAAATTGGGCTCATAAAGAAAGAGGACAGCATCCTCGTTTGCCAAAACAGTGCTTGGCTAGTGAAGGCGAAAAAGTTCTGAAATCAAATAGGCCTCCAGGAAGTCGCCAGGAAAAATCCACAGCTACTGGGAGCCCAGCAAATGAGCCCTGCAAGGGGAAGGCTGCAGAAAACAGGGGCCACCACTTCTGTTTAACTTAGAATGAGAGAAAGAGAGGGACACAAATTAGAAAATGAAGAAATAAATGCACCACCATATGCTCAGGATATAACTGCATGCCAAGAATATTCAACAGAATCAGCTCATTAGTAAATTCATCAATACACCAAAATCTACTGCCTCCAGGTATAGTAACTCTAAATAGCTGGAAATAATAATGAAAGAAATTTTATCATAGTTTAGACCAACCTCTTTGCGTATTTTCAAATGAGCTTAATAAATCATGTAAGCATATTTGGAAGGCTGAATTCTGGTTCTGGTCAGGAAAACTAGATATAATACACATCAGGGCGAGGAAATTATGGCCTGAAGGCCAAAACTGGCCCATTCTCTGTTTTGCAAATAAAGTTTTATTGGAACATAATGAGGTTCATTCATTTACTACTGTCTAGTTTGCTTTTCCACTACAACCGCAGAGTTGAGTAGCTGTGAGAGACACTCTATGGCCTCAAAACCAAAAATATTTGCTGTCCAGCCCTTCATGGGAAATGTCTGCCGATCCCTGATACAAACAATCATACCTTCTGAGCTACACAATCCAGGGATGTCTTCTCAGTCCTCACTCTGCACAAGAACTCCATCTGCCCAGAATCTGCCCAAACTCCACTCCCCTTGCCTTGCATATGACACACATCCAGTTCTCCCTGTTCCTTCTCACTGGCCTTCTGAATGTCTCTGCCTTCCCTGTTCTTTCTCCACCTCTTAATGTTTATTTATTTTTGAGAGCGAGAGAGACAGAGTGTGAGCAGGGGAGGGGCACAGAGAGAGGGAGACCCAGAATCTGAAGCGGGCTCCAGGCTCTGAGCTGTCAGCACAAAGCCCGACGCAGGGCTCGAACTCACAAACCACGAGATCATGACCTGAGCTGAAGTCGGACGCTCAACCGACTGAGCCACCCAGGCGCCCCTCTCCATCTCTTGAATGTATACTTTCTCTAGGTTTTCTCCTCAGCCCTCTCCTGGACTAAACTATCACCTCAGCACAAAGGACTCCTTAATCTGATCTCCCACCCTGACCCTTCCCCGGAATCAAATACCGAATCACATAGGTATCTACCCAGGGAATTGACAAACACATCAGACTCAGCATTTCCAAGACAGCACCTGTCTTCCTCTAGAAGCAGGCTCCCCTGTGATAGGAGACAGCCTGCTCCCAGGCTAGAAACTCTGGCTCCTGCTGATCACTCAAGGTCATTTCTAGTTAGACACCAGTTTCTGCCTCTTCTCAAATCAGACCCACCACCACGATCACCACTCAGACAATGCTGGCACTTCTCCCCCGGAAGTTCTCAACTAGAATGCCCTTCTATGGGAGAGCAAGTAAGTGAGAATATGAAAGGATTTTTTTTTAAGCTGATAAGGGATTCATCACATCAAAATTTTTATTTTATGTTTTATTTGAGAGAGAGAGAGAGTGAGTGAGCGGGAGAGGGGCAGAGAGAGAGAATCTCAAGCAGGTTCCATGTTGAGCATGGAGCCCGATGTGGGGCTCAATCCCACGACCCTGGAACCTGAGAGTTGGACAGTCAACCGACTGAGCTATCCAGGCACCCTGCTGTCTCTGTTTTAAATATTGCTATTCTGCAGAAGATCTTGTTAGAAAAGTGAGTCCTGTCACTACCAATAAGCACAACACTATAATGGAGATTTAAAAATAATAGAAGCGGGGCGCCTGGGTGGCGCAGTCGGTTAAGCATCCGGCTTCAGCCAGGTCACGATCTCGCGGTCCGTGAGTTCAAGCCCCGCGTCAGGCTCTGGGCTGATGGCTCAGAGCCTGGAGCCTGTTTCCGATTCTGTGTCTCCCTCTCTCTCTGCCCCTCCCCCGTTCATGCTCTGTCTCTCTCTGTCCCAAAAATAAATAAACGTTGAAAAAAATATATATATAAAAAAAAATAAAAATAATAGAAGCACTGATTCCTACTGTATCTTCAGGTCCTGAGATTCTGTAATTTTACTGATTACATGAGGACTAATTGTCTCTTTTGGCCTCACCTACCTGAATAATTTTCAGCCTTTCTGTTTGAAAACCATTACCGGAGTAGGAATTCTTAACCTGGGGACTGTGGACCAACTTCAGGGGATTCATGAATCCCTAAAATCATGTGCAAAATACCTGTGGGTTAGGTGTGTGTGTGTGTGTGTGTGTGTGTGTGTGTGTGCGTGTGCGTATTAAATCAGTCTACGTGTTTTTCCAGAGAGAAAGTCCATAGCTTCCAGCCAATTATTCTTAGAGGTCTCTGTGACCCCACAAGGTTAAAAGTCAGAATCTATCAATTTGCTTTTTTACGAAATCCTTCACAGTTAATAAAGATGGAAAGCCTGTCCATATTTATAAACATGTGTGCAACACAAAGAAATGCAGTTGCTTTAGGCTCCTTAGTTCCCTTATTTTGAGAGAATGTGCTTTCCATCCTTGTGAAATGAATCAGGCTAAAGAAAGCAAAGCACAGGAAGCCTTCCTCTTCTGTCAGGCTCTGGAAGGTCCTGGAGCAGGTGAGGTCATATGTCTCCTTTTTTATTCCCTGCACATAACTGCCAGGAAAAATGGTCTGAAAGGCTCTCAAAGGAAGAAAAGTAAACCCAAATGGGATTCTCTGCAGCAGAAAGAAGTGGTGAGATCACATTTTGTGCTTCCCCAAATAGTCAGTACTTCCTAATAAAAGCTGCCAAGGTGACTGGCCCCACCCCCACTTCTGCTTTTGCCTTTCTGGTTTCTTTGGGGCTGTGTTTTCTAAAAACTCAGTGTGGAGGTTTTTTGTTCATCCATAATGGATCCTTTCCTTCATCCTTTCTTCCTTCCTGATTTTTGCTCTGTAGTGGTCATGTTTAGAATATCCCAGGTGCTAGCTGATGCTCTTTTTCACGTGAAATCATCATTGTCTGCCGGGGCAGAATTGCGCTGCGGTTTCAGGGAGAGTCCGATACTTCTATGAACTGGAACCGCCTGTATTTTTATGCACTCCATACAAGTTTGGAGTGATTTGCATAAACGTGAGAATAACCTTTTTCTATAGACCAGAGTTATAGTTTCAAGTGTATATTTCCCTGGAAAAACTTTGATCTTGAGACGTAACAAAAATTGCACGTTGGACTTCAAATGTTCTGCTTTTTAATAGGGCATCTCCTCTGGGCATTTAGCCTAACAAATGTTTTAAGGAATTCATTCATTCTTTACAAACTTTTTTTAAGTTTATTTTTTTTATCTTGAGAGAGAGAGCAGGAAGGCTGAGAGGGAGAGAGAGAGAATCCCAGGCAGGCTCAGCACTGTCAGCACCGACCCCGACGCGGGGCTCGATCTCAAGAACTGTGAGATCATGACCTGAGCCGAAATCAAGAGTCGGATGCTTGACTGAGCCACCCGGGCGTCCCTCATTCATTCTTTTATTCCTTCACGGATCTATCAACAACACAGAGCAGGAGCTTAGAATACAGAGGGGAAAGAGAGGGGGTAGGCCTTTTGCTGAAGGCCTGGGAGCATCAGGCAGCATGCCTCGCCCATAGCCTTCCCACTCTACCTGGAATCTGTCTAGCTATTTCTCCACTATTGAACATATTGGATGGTTTCAAATGATTTGCTCTTACACACTGCACCACTAATAGGGGTTTTGGGCGGATAACTTAAGTGACTAGAGGGGAAATATCCACAGCAGTGGGTCCAGAAGACCAAACAAAGTAAGGTAAGTTTCATGGCTCCTTTTGTGTCCTTGTAAAACTGTTTGCCCGAGGGATTGTGATAATGTGCCGTGTCTCCAGCCTCAAACCTCAAACCAGCCAATGGTGGGCACAGTAATTCTCAAATAATTTTGATACACATATATGTAAGGTCTCTTAGATTTGTTTGCATTTTCATTTGAAGCAATAGCATACTTCTAAAACATTATAACCAACAGGGATCACGCTTACTGTGCACCTGCTGTGTGCCCAGCGTGCCTTGCTTTTTAATCCTCCCAGTAATCCCGTGACGTCGGGACAATTACTGTTCCCATTCAACTGATGAGCTAAGTATTGGGGCTCAGAGATTACACAACTGATAAACAATGCACTGTCATTACAAACCGGGTCCTTTGACTCAAAGGCCTGGACACTCATCCTCTCTGCTCTTGCACCTATAGTGGTCATAGCTTTATAATAAAATTTGGCAGGGGCACCTGGGTGCCTCAGTAGGTTGAGTGTTTGGCTCAGGTCATGATCCCAGGGTTGTGGGATCGAGCCCTGCGTTGGGCTCAGCACTGAGCGCAGAGCCTGCTTAAGATTTTCTCTCTTTCCCTCAGCTCCTCCCTCCCCCCTGCTCATGCTCTCTCTCTAAAGTGAAATTAATCCATTAATTAGTAAAAAAGAGACAAGCAAAGCTGTTCTCGTTGATAAAGTTGCTGGCAGCCTGGATCCCCACCCTTTCAGCTGCCCTATGGTACCTCTGACTCATACAAGAAGGCTGAAAAACACTGTCGTGGGCCCACTCTGCCAGTCCACAGAGCCACACGTGGGCCCCTCCTCTCCAGTCCCGCCCACATGCCCAGCTCCACGGGGGCACTGGCTGCTCAGCTCACCTTAACACCCCAGAACCCACCTATTTCTCGTCCGAGCTGGGAGGACTTCAGAGATCCTGCCGATGAGACCACAGCACACGTGCCCCACGGCCCAGCTTTGGTCCTAATGTTCTCCTTGGGCAGGAAGCCTTCCCACTCGGAGGTGTTGAAGGGAAAATCTGTGACCTCTACCATGGAGACGTTCACACGTTCCCGGAGGTGGCAGTGCAGGGCCTCGGCACTCAACTTGACCCCCGGCCCTGGCCCCTTATAGGACACTTTATACTTGTTCATATTCAGGTAGTTCCTCCAGATCTTCTGCAGCCTGGGAATGAGGTTTTTGGAAGAGCTGTCCTTGTTCCACACCTGGAAGGAGGCCTCCGGCTTGGCCTTGGCTGGGCCCCGGGGGCTGCTGAGGGCCTGGCTGCCCCTGTGGGGGTCCTGGGTGCTGCTTGAAGTCTCAGCCTGTGTCTCCAGACCTCTCAACACCTGGAAATCCTTGCTTTGCAACTTAAGGGAATCATAGTAAGTCCCTTTCTTCTTCTCCTTCCACACACAGATGATTGCAAACAGCAGAAAGGCCAGCACACAGCAGCTGAACTTTTTCTTCAAGTTGGCGTGAATCATAATGAAAGATGTGCTCAAGGTAGCCACTCTGTTCTGAGCAGGAAACAGGCCTAAAAGAGGTAAGACGAAGCAAAAATTTTGTTTAGGTACACAAACCTTTGTTTAGGTAAAACGAAACCTAAAAGTAGTGACAGGTAAGAGGTGGGACGATGAGCCAGGTAGCAGATTCAGGGTGAGGAGACTCATTTCCAACCTTGGTCCACTTCCCACCAGGCCCGCGGCCCACAGCAGCTTGAAGTCTGCATTCGGCCTCGGTTTGGGCTCTGAATGTAGACAAGCAGTCCTCAGACACCCCTTGTTCTTCTCTGAACCACGTCCTGTATTCTCCGACCACTCCTTCGTACGCCCTAAGTCTTGGTCTTGCGTTGTCTTAGCCTAGCTCCCTGACTATACTCTCGAGCTAGGTGAGGTCAGCAACCATATCTTACACATCGTTGGGTTCCTAGGGCCTTACATGGTCTGTCAGGTGGAGGCACGCATGCTTGAAAAACTAGCAGAAAGAAGGAAGAGCAGGATAACTGGTCTACATCACAAGAGTCCGAACTCCCTGAAATCCTAAGGGGCCCAGCATCCTTTTTAAAATTGCCAGAAAGAGGGGCACCTGGGTGGCTCAGTCAGTTAAGTGTCTGACTCCTCATTCGGGCTTAGGTCATGATCTCACGGTTTGTGAGTTTGAGCCCCAGGTCGGGCTCTGCACTTATGGTGCGGAGCCTGCTTGGGATTCTCCCTCTCTTTCTTTTTCTCCCTCTGCCTCTCTCTCTCTCTCAAAATAAATAAATAAACTTTAAAAACCAATTGCCAGAAAGAGACCTCGGTCCACAGACAGGGGCTGTGACAGACAGACCTGGGTGTGGCGCATCTCTCTAAGGGCTTGGGTGTTGGACTCCTACATGAGAAGACCACCGATGGTTAGCTTACAACATGACATCCAGTTTCGTGGCGTGCCCTGCAAGAGTGCTATCAGGTGGCAGGATGCTGACCCCTCTCATGGTAAAGCGGAGGAAATCTTGGTAAGACAGCACACACGTGACCAACTCAGGAGATAAAAACAAAGACGCAGGAAGCACCTAAGATGGTATTTCATCTAATTTCACCATAAACCAGGGCCCCTGTGATGCACAACCCCAGCCAGTACCACGTGCACAAGTGTCTAATAGGAAGGGCGTCTCCTGAGCCGTGCAGAAAGGCCCTGACCATCATTAGCCATGAAGGTGTTAGAGTCTCCATATTCATAGGTTAGCAACCCGAAGCTCTGAGAGGTTAAGAGAAGTGGCTAGGGTCACAAAGCTGAGTAAATGGTAGCATCGAAGTTCAAATCCAAGTGCACCAGGGTCCATAATCCATGTCTCTTTCACTATAAACCTGCACTAAACTGTTGCAAGTTCTGGAATGTGGATTTTATTACACGCATAGAGCCTAATGTGCCCCCTTACATCTGGGTAAAGACCTACTTGGCTTTCCCGGAATTAATTGTGTAACTAGATGGCAAATGGAAGTACTTTGAACTCAAACAATGACCTGTATCTTTTGGAAAACATTAAATTCTCTCCTAAATAACTGGGTTTATTTACCATAATGAGTCTAAGCAATCACCTCTGGGGTTCTGCTAACCCACTAGAGATCCATAGTTCCTTCCCATGGAACCCACAGCTAAGGATATCTGGCCCAAGACATAGGAGTACTGGACTAGGTATTCACAAAACCTGGCTTCTCTCTCCGTTCTTGATGACTTTGGGCAAGTCACTAAACCTGTCGGCACCTAGGTTTACGTAGAGTAATCCCTCTCTTATGCACAGACTACTAGGAGGACCAGAAAAAAATGGTGTTTGAACCAAGTCATTGTAAAGGCATAGGAAGTGTTCTGAACAGACCAGAGAGCAGCCCCTTGGCTCAGGGCCATGCGGACGCCATGTGCGACAGGGAGAAATGGCAGAGTGGAACACCTGACTTTCAGGTCCTCATCTGAGACTCTTCAATGTAAGTGGCTTCCAGACTGTTCCTGGAACCCATGGGAAGTACCGTAGGAACCAGTGGCTCTGGGGAGAGTGGGCTCTCGCCTTGGGCTGCAGAAGTTTTGGAAGTGACGAAATGTACAAAGGGAGAAAAATTCAAACCTATGATCATGAAATCGGGGAGGGGCCTTGTTACATGTCAGAAAATTAAGGAATTCAATTTCCTCAGACACTCAGCCCAGCTAATCACGTGACTACAATAGCTAAAGAACTCCAGAAGGGAAAGGAGCATCTAAAAAGCGCCTCCAGTATGGTATGGTAGGCACTTTAGCTGCAATGTCTAATTTATTTCTTTTAATGTTTATTTATTTTTGAGAGAGAGAGAAAGAGAGAGAGAGAGAGAGCGGGGAAGGGGCAGAGAGAGAGGGGGACAGAGGATCCGATGTGGGTTCTGCACTGACAGCAGTGAGCCCAATGCGGGGCTCAAACTCAAGAACCTTAAGATCATTACCTGAGCCAAAGTCAGACACTTAACTGATGGAGCCACCCAGGCACCCCTGCAATGTCTAATTTTATCTTTACTATAACACCATGAGATAGATATTCACAGCCCCATCTGAGAAAATGAAAACACTGATGCTTAGCAAAGTTACGGGGCTTCTCCAAAGTCAACCAGTAGTCAGTGCCTGAACCAGGATCTATCTGACTCTAAAAGTTTATGGTCTTTGCACTAAAAGACAGACATCTGTGTTGAAAAACAATGAAATGTCAGTGTTGACCAAACTCAGAAATCAGGGTCTCAGAAATCAGAACTCAGAAATCAGGGTCCCTAGAGGGACAACTTAACCCACAATCACAGGAAAAAACCACCTTTGCCATCTGCAATGTCCCAGCCCTGACCAGTGTGCACTGTTTTACCCTCAGGCAGCCCCTTCACAAAAATTAGGCTTATAAGATCCACAATAACCCTGTCAGGTAAGCACAGGAAATCATATTAGCTCCATTTATAATTGAAAGAACTGATGTTATAGGAAGGAAGGGAGGGAGGGAGGGAGGGAAAGGGAAGGAAAGCGAAAGGGAAAGGGAAAGGGAAGGGGAAGGGAAAGGGGAAGGGAAGGAGGAAGGAAGGAAGGAAGGAAGGAAGGAAGGAAGGAAGGAAGGAAGGAAGAAGGGAGGGAGGGAAAGGGGAGGGAGGGAAAGGGAAGGGAAAGGGAAAGGGGAAGGGAAAGGGAAAGGGAAAAGGTAAGGGGAAGGGGAAGGGGAGAGGAGAGAAGGGAAGGGAAGGGAAGGGAAGGAGGAAGGAAGGAAGGAAGGAAGGAAGGAAGGAAGGAAGGAAGGAGGGAAAGGGAAAGGGAAAGGGAAGGGGAAGGGGAAAGGAGAAGGGGAAGGGAAAGGGGAAGGGAAGGGAAGGGAAGGGAAGGGAAGGAGGAAGGAAGGAAGAAAGCAGGGAGGGAGGGAATGGGAAGGGAAAGGGGAAGGAAGGAAGGAAGGAAGGAAGGAAGGAAGGAAGGAAGGAAGGAAGGAAGAAGGAAGGAAGAAGGGAGGGGAAGGGGAGGGGGGGGGGGGAGGGAGGGAAGGAAGAATTTCCAAAGTTGCATGTGTGACTAGAAAGCAGTGCAGTACGTTGGGACTTAACTCTTCTATGTATGAGTGAAATGAAACACGAGGTAGGGAGGTAGGACCTGATTCACTATCTAGGAGCTGAGGCTTGGAAGGAGCTGGTGGTCACCTTCTGGCCATCACCTACTGTCCCAAGGTTGAGGGTCTCAAAAAAGAAGACTTCCTCCAAAAAGCCGGGCACAACAGTCCTGCCACTTTAAGACAGCCTCAGCCTTTAGGGTCATGGCCCCAGTGCACTCATTGGAAAGCTTACCTCAGGGCTCCCCAGGGCTCCTAATACCACCCTCTGTTCAGGCTCCAAGTCCAAAAACTGGCTGGAGTTTCTGGTCATGAACACAGAGTATTTCAAGACCCTTTTTCCTCTCTCCTGCTGTTCTGAAGAGACAGGGACTAAAGCAGTTCCATCTAAGCAGCCCAAACTGAAGGAAAGGAGTAGTAAAATTTTCTCCCCTGTTTCTCTGGGGAAACACACCAAGCTTTGGATTTTCCAGAGGTCTTAGCCCCTGGGCCTTTGCACTGCCATAGTCTCCTGCTTGTCCACTTGCCCGTCAACCAGACAGAGTTACCTTTCTGCTTCTGCCCTCCCATGGAACCCCCTCGGGTTTATATCAGGTGCTAAGCAATGCTCGCTTTTCCTGCTGACCCCTGCTAGAGGGGAACCCCTCCTGGCTCATTCCTGAAACCCCAGTGTCCCGCACAGGACCTGAAACTGACTGGGTACTCAATAAGGGCTTACTGAACTGATGGGACTAAGTCAATAAATCTTTGCTACCCCCACCAGGCTTCTAGAAGAACAGGAACAATCCACATTATCACCTACAAAGAACAAGCCAGGGGCCTCTGGGTGGCTCAGTTAGTTAAGCAGCCGACTTCTGCTCAGGTCATGATCTCGTGGTTCATGAGTTTGAGCCCCGCGTCGGGCTCTGTGCTGACAGCTCAGAACCTGGAGCCTGTTTTGGATTCTGTGTCTACCTCTCCCTGCCTCTCCTCTACTCGTTCTCTCTCTCTCTCTCTCTCTCTCTCTCTCTCTCTCTCTCTCTCTCTTTACACACACACACACATACACACACACACACACACACACACACACACATAAATAAATAAAACATTAAAAATTATTTTTCAATAATAAATAAAAAGAACAAGCCAACACTAAACCAACAGTAAGAAAACCCCAGTCAAAGTAAGGTTCCTGCCCTGGTTTGCTCATCACTACATGCCCGGTACCAAAGGCAGGACTTGGCACAAAGAAGGTGCTCAAAAAAGGTGGGCTGAATCACAGAATAACTTCAAATCTCCCACTTCCTATTTATAAAAACAGGCAAACCACCTATTCTCACCACTCACCGAATTGGAACACATAATACATGAGGAAAACAGCGAAGCCGCAGTGAGACATCGAGACTCTGTGAATCCTGGCCCCATATTCTACCACCCCATTTCTTAATTAGGAATGTACCCCTTTGCTGCTCCATAGTCCAAGCTTCCAGGTCTCCTTACCTGCTCCCGGCTAATCCCCCTGGGGCTGCAGGCCCAGCAGGTCCTCAGGAACCAGCACTATTCTCCATAGGAGGAAAGTTGGCTTTATGGGGTCTGGAGGCCAAGGCTCATTTTTCTCAGCATGATCAAAACACATCTGCAAAAGCCAAAAAAGAAAAGGAAGCAAAAAAAAAAAAAAAAAAAGAGGAGGTTAAGAGCTGGTTTCCAGGAGGGGGCAGGGTTAAAGATTAACAAGGTGGTCAAGCACCTCTGAGAGTCTTTTGGCTCAATCCAGGAAGCCCAGAGGGCTCAAAAAAAGAAACACAAAGAGACAAGAGCCCATTACAGGTGCTGAGCTTAGGGTTGGGAACAGCAGAGAAGTCCTGGAAACAGACCTATATTAGATAAGAACATGCTAGAAGGATAAAGCAGGCACCACAGAGCAACCTGGGAAAGAAAAGGATTGTTTAGTCACTGGTGTAGGGGTAAGTAGCAATTTGGGGAGAGAAGATTCAGCTCATCCCTAAATACACTCTAGACAGATTTTTTCAAAGTTATTTCTTATCAGGGCACCTGGGTGGCTCAGTCGGTTAAGTGTCAGACTTCAGCTCCGGTCATGATCTTACAGTCTATGAGTTCGAACCCCACATCAGGTTCTGTGCTAACAATTCAGAGCCTGGAGCCTGCTTCAGATTCTGTGTCTCCCTCTCTCTCTGCCCCTCCCCTGCTCATGCCCTGTCTCTCTCTGTCTCAAAAATAAATAAAAACATTAAAAAAATATTTTTAAGTTATTTCTTATCAAAGAACACTTAGTGATATGTGAAATTTCTATCAGTATAATGCTAACTGGAAAAAATAGGTTGTAAAACTATATATAATATTCTAGTCAAATCCAAAAAAATAAAAATTTTAATGTACATGTGAGAGAAAGGACTAGAAAAAAACAAAACAACACTGGATGGTAGAATAATGTTTTCAGCTTTTATAATTTTTTGTATATTCCAAAATTTCTAAAATGTATATGCATTACTCTTAGAGTTGGAACAATATTACAAAAATAAATAAAATTTTAAAAAGCTACAAACAGAATTCGATATTCGAGCGTCTGACTCTTGACCTCAGCTCAGGTCATGATCTCACGGCTCATGAGTTTTTGAGCCCTGCAGCCCCACGTCAGGTTCTGTGCTGACCGTGCAGAGCCTGCTTGGGATTCTCTCTCCCTCACCCCTCTGCCCCTTCCTCGCTCACTCTCTCTCTCTCAAAATAAATATATAAACTTTAAAAAAAAAAAAAGAAAGGAAATATACATATATAACACAATATTAATTAACTTAAAATATACAAGGTAATACGTAATAATATACAAAATGTATAAATAATTGTGTATGAATTTATGTAGCAACAGGGGGAAAATTCTTCAAACACTGTAACAAAAAAAAAGTGAAACAGAGAATGTTATCTGTGCATCCATCGTTGTGAGTAAAAGTTACTCACGTCCCAATATCTAGGAAAAAATGTACCTGACTGAGACCTGATGAGCAACTGGTGAGCAGAGAGAAGTTCTCATCTTTCAGTCTGACTTCCTTTATTACGCTTCTTATGTTACTGGCAAAACTGTTAGGGACAACACTGAAAATACATTTCAACCTTGTGTATCAATCCCACGCACACTATTGGGCTGGCCTTGAAGCCTGTCCTGGAAGATGCAGCGTTAACAGAACTCAGGAAGCCAGAGTGGCCATAACTCCCTCCCTCCCTTGACCCAGGAGGAGACACCCGCCCGCCTTGCAGGCCTGGGGTTCATACCGGCAGGAGGGCAGCTGTGGGCGGGCCCTGGGTATGCCACACAGGGCAAAAGCGAGAGGTGCCTTGTGGTGTTCCTTGTCAAAAACTCAGGGGGCTCCTTATCAGATCAAAGAACTGGCGCCCAGGCACTCCTGGTCAAGTCCTAAAATAGCTCTGAGACCTCTTCCTCTTTTCGTGTCATGTATGTTTCCTTTGTGGCATAAGAGTTTGTAAGTACGCATGCGTTCGTATGATTCTCTGATGACCAGCTGCCTCCTCTGCTAACAATGTAAACTCCCTAAGCAAGAGCCTCCTCATCTCAGACTTCTTCTCTACCATCTTCGGTGCCTGGATGAGTGTCTGGCACCTGGTAAGCACTCGATAATTATTTGTTGAACGAGTGAAAGATTACCAGGCCTTCAGAGGTCTATGCTTCCCTCAGGCCACACTGATGGAAAAGGTTCTTTCTCGGCATCCTCATGAGGAACACTGAGGGTAGCCCCCTGCCCTCTAGGTGATGCCTCTTGCCTATGAGTGCTGATTCGCTGCCACCCCCCCCCCCCCCCCCCCCCCCCCCCCCCCCCCCGCCGCAAGCTGCTAGACCATGTGACTTGTTTGAATTCAGGGAGCAAATAGTTAATGCAAATCTTCCTGTCCCTATCGATTGCACCTGTTCAGAACAACTCGCCCTCCTAGGATGTAACAACCACTCCCCGTCCGATTTCCAAAAACCAAGTAGCTGAAACAAAAGTGGCCCAATTGTTGACGTCCATCTACCATAGGTGAGGAGAGTCTTCCAGAAGTAGTCACTGCTGCTGGTAAGGCTGCAGTGGTGGTGAACTTCAACCGGCTGCAGGAATTAGAATCCTCAATTCTCTGGGTGAGAAACTTTGGCCATCAGCTACCATTTATTTGGTACTAGCTGTGTGCTCAGCACACAGGGGTTGAGGTTAAGAGCTCTGGGATTACACAGATTGGGGGCAAGAGTCCAAACTCTCTCACCAGTTACATGACCTCTGACAAGCTACTCAACCCTCTAAGACTCAGCTTCTTTATCTGTAAAATGGGAGTAATAATAAAAGACCCTATCTCATAGGATTGTTTAAATAATCAAGTAAGGTGATACACCCATAGCGATTACGATAGGCTTGTGACAAAGACCATAGGCATCACTTCATTTACTCCTCACCATCCCCTCCGGTGCACCCCATGACTGTCCCAGATTACACATGGGTAAGCTGAAATAGGGAAGAGGAGTAATTTTCTCAGAGTAACTCAATTGTGGCATTCCAAATGCCCTGTGCTCTTGCACCCTTTGTTGCCCTGCAAGTAAATTTCCTTCTGATGAAATGTCTTTTCCTCCCCTGTTCACACGGGGCCACACCCACTCAGTCCCCCACCATCCCCTGCACCAACCAGCTTATGTGTCCCTGGCTCTGAAGACTTTCTTGACACCCCCCCCCTCCCCCCAGAGATCCATACAACTCCACTGTGCCTGTTCTGGCTCTCATCAGACTACGTGACATTTAGCTGTTTGCAGGTCTGTCCTACCCAGACAGAGAATTCCTTTAAGGTGTATTTCTGGCCACCCCACATCTAGCCAGGTTCAGAACCATAAGTGGGACGTGCTCAGTTGTGTCTGAATGAAAGAGCGAAGCTAGCTCTGACACCACCCTTCCCCATTCCCCATGCCCTTCAACGATCAGATCCACACTCATCCTCGCACCCGTCCATCACCTTCAGTTGCTAGAATCCCCTTTGCAGCACTGTCACTGCAGAAGCTTATTTTGTCTGTGGGATACACAGAGTGAGAGGGAATTTACCACCTCCTGGGGGGCACATATAGCTTTGTGAACAGCTCTGCCCCTTAGAAGGTCTTAAAATGAAGAGAAATCAGCTCCCCCATAAAAATAAACTAGGGGGTTAAGCTCTGCTTTTTGGAACCACATAGATTCAGAATGAGAACCACGTTGACATGTGGAGCCTGTGCTCAGTGCTGAGAACTTCACGTGCCCCAGCTCATTTCATCCTCACACAACCCCATGCAGACCACATCACCTGCTACCAGCATCGGTGAAGTCATTTCCCCTCCACCGGGACATTCTTCTTCACCCCTTGAATATTTTTGCAGCTGGCTCACTGTAATTCTCCCCATGCTGTTTCTGTCCTGACTCGTGGTGATATCAACATCCACCTACAGAATGGTTCTAGTCCCTGGTCTCTCAGTGAATCTCTTCTATTCCAGTGATTGTGCCTTTAGCCACTCACCCCCAAGGTCATATCTCCGATCTTATCATTTTCATAAAAGACTCCACAGTCTTGATTTTCAGGACCACCACCCCCACACACCATTCCTATCTTCGTAGCTTTGTCCAACTAGTTCTGACCTCCAACTGTCTTCTGTGGTTCCTCCTACGTCCTTCTCATGGTCTCGCACTTCCTTCACAGCCTCACTTCCCTTCCTTCCCAGATTAAACTCCACAGTCCCTCATTAAATTGAGCTCCCCCATCACACAATATTGGATAAACCCCAATCCTGGTTAAAGCCAACTCTCTGTGCCCCTCCACACCTGCGAGCATACAGCTGCATATGTAAAGAAAATCAAAAAACGATACTTAGTGGAGTTTGCCTCAAGTTCATGATCATAAACTGCCGGTAGCTGCTTTATGCTTCCTAGTAATCACATGCTACTTTTCTAGTCAATTCACCTGCCACTCGCCTAGAGGACTACGTGACTTCATCTCCATGAAAAAGTCCCCTCATCTTCCCCTTTCCTTGGTGAACGTGCTACTTACTCATAGAGAGAAAAGAAGCTACCAGAATCGAATCACCACATGTGCACCTCTGTACCACAGCTATTCACCTTACCTGCGTTCATGTCCAAATGATGTCTCATTACTATAGATGAACTGGCTGCACCCAACACTTGCCGTACCCAACATTTGCTCCACTAGAACTCATATTTATTTTTTAAAATATTTTTTAACGTTGATTCATTTTTGAGAGACAGAGAGAGACAGAGCGCAAGGGGTGGGCGGGAGGGGTGGGGGAGTGGCGAGAGCAGAGAGAGAGGGTGACATAGAGTCCAAAGCAGGCTCTGGGCTCTGAGCCATCAGCATAGAGCCCGATGCGGGGCTCGAACCCACGAACCACGAGATCATGACCTGAGCCAAAGTCAGACACTTAACCAACTGAGCCACCCAGGCGCCCCAATGTGCCACTAGAACTTACATACTCTTCTCTGCTTAAGGATATTCTTCTATAAAATCTCCCCTTTTTCTTCTGCGTCATATGTATCCCTCTCTCAAAGATGATGCTTATCAGCACATAGACATGCTATTGTTTCTCCTATCTTAAACAAACATACAAACCCCTCCTGGTTGATGTGAGGCAACATGAAACACACAGCACCACCTACGAAAAACTCTCATCCAAAATGTTTCACCTGTATATAATCAAGCCTTTACATATCATTCCAGTTTTGAGAAAACACAGGAGAAAGAACAAGTTAAATGACACCACAGACAGAAGCCAGAAAGCAGGGCATTCTACAGAACTGAACTAGTTTCATCAACAGGTCAATGGGCATGAAAAACAAACGCCTTAAAAGGCAAAAATGTCATATGCAATATGCAGACTTTGCTTGAATTTTGATTTGAACAAAATACCACCAGGGACAAATGGAGTCCCATTATCAAATGGGGATATCTGAATATAGATCTGGTATTAAATGATATTAAGAAATCATTGTTGGGGTGCCTGGGTGGCTGAGACAGTTAAGCGTCTGACTTCAGCTCAGGTCGTGATCTCATGGTTCAGTTCATGAGTTTGCGCCCTGCATCGGGCTCCCTGCTGTCCGTGCAGAACCCACCTCAGATCCTCTGTCTCCCTCTCTCTCTGTCCCTTCCCCCCTTGTACTCTTACACTGTCTCTCTCAAAAATAAATTTAAAAACAATTTTTTTAAAAAAGAAATCATTGTTAATTCTGTTAGGTATGATTATATATGTGGTTTTTTTAAAACAGTCAGTCCTATGCATGTGAAGTAGAGATGAAATCTACAACACTTCAGCCACAAAACAGATGAAGCAAATATGAAAAACACGTAATGTCATTTTTTCAAGTGTGTTCAAACTAGGCTAGGTCAGAAATAAGAGAGACTTGCAGACTCTTCTTGGACAATATCGTTGGGTGGGAGTGGGCAGAGTTTAAGCTCGAACAAAAAAAAGCACGGGAGACCATTTTTTCTGTTTTGCTGAAGGAATTCGCTGAAAAAGACACATGACTTTACAACAGTCACACATTTCGCCGTGGCGTACGTTCTACATTATAATCGCCATTTCCCTGTCCCTCCTGCGTAACTTCTTGACCTCATTTCACCTTCCAGCTGCTGCCCTCTTTCCTTCGCAGTAAAACTCCTTGAAAGAACGTTGTACAGTCACGGTTTCTAATTTTCCTCTTCCCATCCTCACTTGAACCCACCCCAGCAGGCCTCCGCCATCTCCAGGAAACGGCTCTTGTCTACGTCACCAAAGACCTCCGTGACCTCCATGCTGCTAAGTAAATGGTCAGTGCTCAGTTTGTACCGTGTTTGGCTCCTCAGCAGTATTTTGAGAAGTTGGTCATTTCCTGCTTCTGGCTTCCAAAACCTACACACTCTCCTGGTTTTTCTCCACCTTACTGGTCATTCCTCCGTAAATCTCCATTGCTAGTTCCTCCTCATCTCCCCCATCTCTGCACACGGAAGTGCCCCTGGGTTCTGCACTTGGCGTTGGCAACACTCGTTGTCTGCTTGTTGTGAGCACCTTGTGGTCGGGTCTATCCCTCCTCTACCCATTTTGCACTCAATCCATGCTTGCTGACATTCACCAGAACGAGATCAGAAAACAGGTTATGTCAGTGAGTTTCTGTGAAAAGGAAGTCCTTAAGAATTGAAAAAACACCAACAAAACAGCAGGGTCAGGATGGGGGTGTAGAATAAAATACTATACTCACTTGACCATTTCCCTATCACCTATTACCAGTGAGGGGAGGCAGCACTGCCCAGAGCACTGATGGTCAGACTTCGAGCATATCAGAATTATCAATAACTGGGGCGCCTGGGTGGCTCAGTCGGTTAAGCGTCTGACTTCAGCTCAGGTCATGATCTCACATCCCGTGAGTTCAAGCCCTGCATCGGGCTCTGTGCTGACAGCGCAGAGCCTGGAGCCTGCTTCGGATTCTGTGTCTCCCTCTTTCTCTGCCCCTTCCCTGCTCACGCTCTATCTCTGTCTCTCTGTTTCTCTGTCACTCAAAAATGAATAAACATTAAAAAAAAAAAAAAAAAGAACTATCAAATTACTTATTGAAATGCAGATTCCTGAGTTCTCCCTCAGTCATTCTGATCCAAGTGGTCTGGGATGGGGCTCAGAGATGGGCATTTAGCAAGCACCCGTGTGATTCTGACACAAGTGGTCCCACCCACACATCATGCTCTGAGAAAAGGGCAGCTGAGGGCACCATGACTCAAAGTGAGATCCGCAGTTAAGGCTAGTCTGAGAACGCTTTCTCAAGATCGGGGATGGATTCTAGGATAGGAATCTAATGTAATCAACTTTTATACTAATTCGAAGGAGTAATTTTATGCCTAATGATCCTAACAATAACTTTAAGAGTATTCCAAAAATTCCTCTTCATTGCATTTTAGAAGCTATTGATGTGGGAGAGGTTGGCGGGAAAGAAAAGGATTCTTCACAGATGGTGCGAGAAGCCCTGGCTTGGGAGAAAGGGTTCACGCTCTGTCATCTCAAAAGTCCAGATTCAAATCCTGACCTTTCTACCTGTCAGTTATATGAGGTTAGACCAGTCCATCAGCTTCTAATAAGCCAGTGTCTTCATCTGTAGAGGATGGATAATAATACTTTAAAAATTCACCCCTGCAGGGTTATAGCGACAACTTAATGATAGACTTCATTGCTTTGTTCCAGCTAATAATTGTTGAGCTTTTTCACCACGTGCTGAGTACTCTACACAAGGGCCAAGCTCCTGTAATTCAGCAAGCTCATTTAATTCCTGAAGAACAGTCCCTGAGGCAGGTACCGCTCTCAGCAGCTTCCACAGTCCCCAGAGAGGTGGTCCAGGCTGCTGACTCATTCCCAGCCCCTGGCCACCGAGCTCTATTAGTGGGAGCCAGCAGAGGTCAAAAAGTTAATAGTTGTGTCAAAATATTTCTGACAAGTCACAAATCTGCTCAAGCTAGAAACATGTTAAGCCACAGGAAACCAACTTGCAGTTAGTAAATCTGCGAAGCGAGTGAAAGGAAGCCTCCAGAAAGATTCACAGGGGGGTCTGAGTAGCTGTGCTTTTGCAAGTGTTTACCTGAGGGCCAGAGCAGCTGCGGAGGAGCTCGTGGTGGGGAGGGGGAAATCCTGCCCGGATCAAAGCCCCGGAGATAAAGGGGCTTTCACTCCTGCTTGCCCCAAATGTTCCAGACCCAGGCTGCAAAAAGTGTCTCTTCATGGAGATAAGATCTTTTCCCAGCCAGGCAGGCACTAATGGAGAAGGAACACCTGAGGACATTTCCCTGAGGTTTTTCCAAAAGCATGAGAACAGAGCTTTGGGGGCGGGTATTGAGTCCCCGCCACAGACAGGTCGCCCTGTGGTTTCTGACCAGAGCCGGTCACTCTGAACGGGTAAGGAGAGCTCTGAACTCAGGAATCATGGAGCCACGGCAAAGGGAAATCACTGG
This sequence comes from Leopardus geoffroyi, assembly GCF_018350155.1. Lineage (NCBI taxonomy): Eukaryota > Metazoa > Chordata > Mammalia > Carnivora > Felidae > Leopardus > Leopardus geoffroyi. The sequence goes on from NC_059333.1 coordinate 80,814,001, forward strand.
CCTTTTGCTACTGTCTTCAACCTCGCGCCTTTCAACGGTGGATGTATATTTGTAGAAATGTTTGCCTTCCCATTTGACAGGTGCCAGGCTGAAAGGGGGGCACGTCACACCCCTTCAGCTCCCTCTCCCTATGATGCCCACTGCCCAGGACAAGCAATCAAAGCCCCAGCCCCAGCAGGCATCTTGCCCCATCTTACCACACTGAGAACCACCGTGCACTCCACTCCATCCGAGCTGAGCCAAGGAAGGAGCAAAAGGGCCTATAAGGAGGGTTAAATAAATACTGCACGCCTCCCAAGCGACAGGTCCACCCCTTTTTCCTCCACACTTCAACCCACACCCAACAGAGAAGCAGAGAGAAAAGAAAATGGGCCTACCTCCTCCTCAGGAAATGGAACTGTTTCATCTCCCCTTAATAGTTAAAAAAGAAGTAAGTTTATATCACAGAAGTCTCTACACCTACAAAAAGGTATAGGGAGTAACACAATGAACCTGTTTTCAGAACCCAGCTCCAAGGATTACCAACATTTTGCCAACTTCGTGTTATCTCTTTCCCCCTTTTCTTCCTCTGGAGAAATTTAAAGCAAATGTCAGCTCCCCTATCTTCTCCATTGGGGTTCCATAAGAAAATGAAGCCCTGATGTCCTACGTATGACACCCATTTACGTAATGAGTTAACTTACCTCCCCGGCATCCAGGATGGTATCAGCTATGTGCCATCCTTGGGAGAAGTGGGACCATAGGCCCTCGAATAATTGTCCATGGAGCTTAATTCTCTATAACTCACACACACTCACACACACACACACACACACACACACACACACACATCCACGCACACACACGCACCGGGTCTGTGAGAGGATATGTGAGGATATATATAAAACCCCGATACCATTATCACTTAATATCCAATCCACTTTCAAATGTTTCCCAGTTCTCTCAAAAGTGTCTTTTACACTAAATTCCTTAAATGAGGATCCAAACGAGGTGGGCACATTTTGTTTGGATGATCTACCACTCTCAACTCCTTTTAATGTGAAATCGCTCCCCACTCCCTGATTTTTCCTTTTCAGGACATATATTTGTGGAAGAAACTAAGTCATTTGTCCCAGGAATGTGCCTAGACCGGAATCCTGCGGAGGACCTCCTTGCGGTATTGTTTAACTTACTCCTTTTTGTTCTGTGTTTCCTTCCTGTAAACGGAGTGTTGGATTTCAAGGCCTGTTGGGATTCAGTGGTTTCAAGTTGAATGGTTCTCCCAAGTTGTTTATATGTAGGAGGGCCTAAGTCCTGGTTGCCTGGGGGAGTGCAGGGTGAGGGACACGGGGAGAGGCCTGAGCTCCCCCACTTTGCAGAAGTTCCAGAGTTAGTGAGAACATCATACACAAGTGTTTACAGTCTATACTGTGATCCAGCCAGCGACACGGCAATGCAGACACCAGCCAGAAACCCCACGCTCCCCAGAATGTGCCTTCCAGTGAGGGGATAAGTGAAGAGTAAAATAAAACAAATACGTATGTCATGTTTTGGAAGTGGATAACCACTGTGCAGAAAGTTAACGCAGGGGAGATGGATAGGGACCACAGGGTGTATGGGAGAAGGATGGAGATCAGTGTTCAACTGGATGGTCCAGTGTTCAACTGGATGGTGAGAAAGCCTCACTGAGAACACGGCGCTGGTGCAGACAGACTGGAGGGAGGTGAAAGGAGGGGGTCATGCAGATTTCTGAAGGAAGGGGATTTCAGGTGGACGGAACAGCAAAAATCCCTGGGCAGGGGCAGGCCTGACCTGTTTCAAGAACAACACGGAGGGGCGCCTGGGTGGCGCAGTCGGTTAAGCGTCCGACTTCAGCCAGGTCACGATCTCGCGGTCTGTGAGTTCAAGCCCCGCGTCGGGCTCTGGGCTGATGGCTCGGAGCCTGGAGCCTGTTTCTGATTCTGTGTCTCCCTCTCTCTCTGCCCCTCCCCCGTTCATGCTCTGTCTCTCTCTGTCCCAAAAATAAATAAACGTTGAAAAAAAAAATTTAAAAAAAAAAAAAAAAGAACAACACGGAGACCAGAAACAGAGCAGAGCGAGAAGGGGAGCAGAAGATGAGGTCGGGAGCGTAGGAGCCAGATCACCTAGGGCCTTAGACAGGTGTAGGATTCCAGCTTACATTCTGAGTAAGACCTGGCTGACCTATGTTTGCAAGGGATCATTTGGGCTGCTGAACTGAGAAGCAAATGTGGTAGGCAGCAGCCTGAAGGAGGTTAAAAAGAAGAAGAAGAAGAAGAAGAAGAAGAAGAAGAAGAAGAAGAAGAAGAAGAAGAAGAATTTTCAAGAGTCCATTGCAACAACCCAGGTGCAAACGGCCCATGAACCACTTACTCTTTACTGGGTGCTAGCAATTTAGAGATATAACCAAATGTGATCCTCTTTTAGAAACAAAAAGGAAGTTCTGAGAGAGTTTAAGCCATTTGCTCAAGATGCCGTTGTCAGTGGTCAAACTAGATTATTCTAACTGCCCAAACTGCTCTGCTGTCCAACAGATGTCTCTCAGGACCCTTTAAAGAGCTCCTAAGAGCCTGGCTGCTTTACCAGGTCAACTACTGGTGCTGGTCACCATCCTGGACCCTCTGGTGACACCTCTTTACTCTGCCCTGATCTCCACTCCTTAACCCCTCAGTGTGCAAATCTCACCCTCATCTGTACCTTAGAACCTGAACTTTCTGTCCCTAGAGACCTTGACCCCCTACAACCCCCAGAGGGTACTTCAGCCAGCCACAATACCTCCAAGAAGCAGTCCATGTGTCCCGGCTTCCAGAAACCTTCACCACAATGGGTGCCCCCACACCACTTTTTTTTTTTTGAGAGAGAGAGAGAGAGAGAGAGAGAGAGAGAGAGAGAGAGAGAGAGAACGAGTTGGGGAGGGGCAGAGAGAGTGGGAGAAAGGGGATCCAAAGCAAGCTCCGTGCTGACAGCAGAGAAGCAGGCTCCGTGCTGAGGGCAGAGAGCCCGATGCGGGGCTCAAACTCACAACCATGAGTTCATGACCTAAGCTGAAGTCGGACGTTCAACCAACTGAGCCACCCAGGGGCCCCGAGGGCTCCCCTTTCTTGCTTTGTGCCAACTGTGCTGCCAGTTAATCCTGTAATGACTCCTCTCCCTGCTTCTCATGTCAGGGATGGCTGGCTGCCCCACCGACATCGGGATCCTGCTGCCATTCAGAATTGTTGAAAGTGGCGGCCCACCCAGGGGTTCCATTTTCCAGCAAGCGCACATGCACACACATACACACTCTGTCCCGAGGTGGGACAGGTGGCCTACGAAATGGGATCAAAAATAACAGGTGCCTCTGCTAGGCCAAGATGACTAGGAAGTGTAGCTAGCATCACCCTAACCGAGCTTCTTGGTAGAGACCTCCCGCATCCTTATTCCTACTCCTCTGGGAGCATCAGCAGATTCTCTGCAGTAGATTCTTCCATCATCCCAGGACTTCCCTGAGCACAGTGGATTAACAGAAGCTCTCCTCAATGTATTAAAAGCCAGAGGTTCCTGAGTCCTCCATACCAAGTACCTTTCCGATTTGTTTCCCCCTGCTGTGATTCCCTGATGTGAAGGACAAAGGCAAAAGAAATGCAGACACAATTAAATTTCCTTATAACCTGCAGCCCACTGACAACTACTTGAGGCAGGCAGAGGATGCTTTCCTCCAGGAACTCCCGACTGTTTTAATGTTAATGCTCTCGTAGAGGCAAAAAACAACCTTAGCTTGACAGTAGCTAGGCCCCCAGGATCCTGTAAGTCTTCTGTAACATAGGAAAATCCTTCTGGAAACTTCCTTGGTTTCTACTGGCCCCCAACTTAAAAGTATATAATCACTTGCTCAAAATCCCACTGCAGCTCTTTCTGCCCAAGGGTCCTATCCCCATGCTTTAATTAAACCACCTTTCTTGCAAGAAAAAAAACGTCTCAAGATTTCTTTCTTGACCATCCGCTCCCGGTCATCAAATCACATCAATCCCCAGGTTTTAAAAGATGCTATCAGCCACATTTAATTAAGAATGTGGGCTCTTACTTGTCAAATGAACAGATATTGCTGCCGGTAAGAGGTTCTGTTCAGCATGAGATTGCCATTGTTATCACAATCAGTTGGTAAAATTTCAGCGTGATACAAAGAAATGGATGATTTCTTTGCCCTGGACAGGTTTGTTTTGTTTTGTTTTGTTTTGTTTTGTTTTGAATAAATGTGCTTCTGCCATCTGGCTTTTTGAAATCCTCCAAGAGTCTCGTGGGCAAGGAATGCTGGTTTGTGTGGCCTGAAACTTACCCCAATAAACTCATGACTTTCTGATCCCAGCTGGCCTCCTGAAAAACAGGTTTTATTGGTTGGCTAGATATGTAGGGTACTTAAAAAAAACTACCCACAACTGCCCTCAACTAGGCAGAATTAAGTCATTCTATGCTTATCTGGAAGAATCTGGCCCCCAAGTGCTTAAAAGTCAGGAGCCCAGCAATGTAAAACCAGATTTTTATTGACTGCCAGATCAAACAGATACAGGTCTCTCACCCATCATCTCAGTGCTCAGCAGCTGAAGGCAGGCAGCCATTACATCAGAAAGACACCCTGCTCTGGGACAGAACAGAACTGTCACAGCTGAGCACAGTAACTAGATGGCCCAGAATTCTCACTGAAGAGCAAAGGGGGACCAGATGGCAACAACGCACGAGGGAAAGAGTTCTACTGAAAGACCAAAGATGAAGAATTTTCTCTTAAATCCTGATACCGAGGGTCTGATGACCCACATCTGTCTCTTCAAGCCCCAGTTTAACTGTCTTTAGTGAGAACAACCATGTCTGCTAATGTTGTCTTAAACATGATGGTCACCAGGAACTCCTCGGCTGGAGATCGTGCCAGGGGCTGTTTATTCTTCCCTTCCATTTTGGCTTTACCCAACCAGACAGGAGAATGGCAGGGCCAGAGTTGCTGACATTCCCCGGAGCCCAGAGTCACTGAAGGGAGCTGCTGTTCTTAGAGGCGGCCACCAAGGTGATGAAGTGTTTACCTCTCTCACCTTGGCAAATTGATCTCTTTCCTAGGACCAGCCCAAGGCCAACTGGGCCACCATACAAAGAGAAAAGGGAAGAGAATGTAGAGGAACGAGGGTTTGATCAAGTCTGTCCTCAGGGTATACCCTACCCCTAGTCCCACAGCCATAAGGGTCAGTGTAGGTGAAAGGAACCACTCAGGTACTACTTTTCCATATCACCTGGGCATTAACATCACCTAGGATGCATCTAAAAATATGGATGGCAGGGGTGCCTGGGTGGCTCAGTCGGTTGAGCATCCAACTTCAGCTCAGGTCATGATCTCATGGCTCGTGAGTTTGAGCCCCACATCAGGGTCTGTGCTGACAGCTCAGAGCCTGGAGCCTGCTTTGGATTCTGTGTCTCCTTCCCTCCCTGCCCCTCCCCCGCTCACACACTTGCGCATGCGCGGGCACGTGCTCTCTCCCTCTCAAAAATAAATAAACAAAAAAATTAATAAAAATACAGATTTCCAATACTGTCCTCAGTAGATTCTGATCTAATTGGTCTAGACCAATAGAGGCCTGGAAGAATATGAACGTTCACAGGAGGGTGGGCTCAGGCAGAGTGGGAGGAAGCCATGCTAGTTCAGGCTAAGCGTGAAGGCGGGGGATGAGCCAAAACCATGGCCTCAAGCGTGTGCAGTCCCTGCTTAGCAGAGGCTCCTCCACAACCCGAGGAGTCTGCTGTCCCTTCACGGCCCAGATTACTGAGAAGGGGGCGGGGCTTCAGTCCAGGGTTTTGGGAATCTCAGGCCAATCTGTTGTCACTTCTGGGCTCCCCACCCCAACGGGAAATGTGAACAATTCAGGTCTGTCCTGAGGTCAGAGGCGGGGAGTCACGACTACCAGAGAGAGTGCTAATTGCCCTGGCATCAAGGTGTGTGTTTCTTTCACCTTCTCTCCTCCCAGCTGTGAACCTGACTTAGGTCACCAGATCACACAGGTAGCAATGTGGCTAAAGTATAATCTAATGGGGAAAGGAGTGTGCTCCGTTCTGGGCAATCACAGACAAGGGCTCACACTCAACTTCTACTCCTCGTGAATGGTCATTTTCTCCTAGAGGGGAAGGGCTGGTATTCTGGAGTTTTCTACATTCACTTCCCTCCCCACCACACATACACAGAGACCACTTTATGGCTGCACCTATTTGGTGCTCAATGGAGCAAGCAGACGGTGGATAGTTTGGATATTTTTCTTTTGGAGCCAGATCCACAAATTTCAGCCCTAATTAATCTCACCCCCAAACCTCCCTACTTGGTCATTCCCTCCCCTTCATTTCCGGGATCCAAGAGCGTGCCCATAACCAGCCCATCTCCATAGAGGAAGCTTCCCAGACTCTCCAGGCTGGAGCCCTTGCCGTGTAGACTCCCACCACACTCCCGACCTAGGTGAATGCTCTCTTACAGGCATTCCAGGTGCTGGGAGTGAGGGGTGGGTGGGGGGGAGCTGCTAATCTTATTCTCCTTCCAATCAGAGATAGGGCTCTATAGGGATTCTGCTGCTTCAGTACCGCTAAGCACAAGGCATACAAACAGTACTCAGTATCCGGACCAGGGCTCACCGCCCGGGCTTGTAAATGTGTTATGTTGAGGGTGGAAGGTGGTTAATTTTTACATAAGAAAATGATTTCAGACTTGAACCAAAATCACCAGTGAACACGAAGCAACTACTGGGCGTGCATCCCTATACAGAGAGAGAGGAAGACAGAGAAGTCACCATGACTGCTTTTGGTGGCTCCCTATGTGCCAGGCACTGTGCTAAACCTGCACGTAGAACCGTTCATTCAGCCCCAATGGCCACCCTCCGAGGTTGGCGCGGTTATCATTTCCATTTCGCAGAGAGGGCAGCTGATTTTCAAGAAGCGGAAAGGCTTTGACTGATAAATGGCACTGCCAAAACGACAATCCAGGACTGTCTGAATGCAAAGGTCATGCTCTTAGTACCTCTTCGCCAGTGACCATCTCCTTGGACCTGTGATTCTCTCAGCCACAGCCGTGCCCGCCTAACCCCAGAAGCAAATGGTTTCAGTTAATAAGGAAACCAGCAGTATTGAGTTCTAAGCCCAGGGCACGCTTAGGATGCTACGCACTTTATATGTCGAACTGGATCTTTCAGCAGCCCTGGATGGCTGCTGTTCTCACAGTTGACCTTTGGCATTTACAGGGTCAACATTTGAAATTTTGACTATTAGAGAACAACCCCATGGTCCTAGACATAAAGCAGGCTGATTTTGCTCATGAACGAATATGAAGTATGTGCAGCAGAAAGTTGGCAGGGGCCAGTCCCTTAGTATGTGAAAGGGCTCATCCCCGGGCCATGACCCAGTGCACAGGGGGCTCTCTGCCCTCCATGCACTAGGAAGTGATGCAGATAACTGCCTGTGAACTACAGATCCCACAGAAATAAGATTGCTAGTCCGTGTTAAGCAAAGTTTATACTCGATGATGAATTTCTGCTAACAGATTTATAAATGCCCACAGCTCTATATTCACGAAATCAATCAGAGACAAAAATCACTTAAATGGTTCAGTTATGCATGACCGCATGTACGGGGGAGCCTCTGTGCCCTGGTAGCACGTGCACGAGTCCTTATCTTAAAATTCTCAAAGATCAAGGGTACCTGGGTGGCTCAGTCAGTTAAGCGTCCAACTTCAGCTCAGGTCATGATTTTGCAGTGTGTGAGTTCAAGCCCCGCGTCGGGCTCTGTGCTGACAGCTCAGAGCCTGGATCCTAATTCAAATTCAGTGCCTCCCTCTCTCTCTGCCCCTCCCCTGCTCATACTCTGTCTCTCTCTCTCCCTCAAAAATAAATAAATATTAAAAAAAAAAAAAAAAAGAATTCTCAAAGGTCTCAAGAGAACACTCTCATGAATGTTGAGCCTCCTGATCCAACTTTTTATAGACGAGGAACATGAGACTTGGGGGAGTCCTGTAACCTGCCTGGGAAAGTCTGGCCCTGAAGCCAGTGAGCTTTCCCCCCTAAAGCCCAATAGCAAGTCAGCAAAAGGTTGTCAAATCCTGCATGCTGACCCAACCAAGGAATGTGACTTAAGAGGATGGAAAAGAAAGAAGCACCATGGAAGGAAGACAGCTGCCCCCCGGGCCGCCACAGTCCCTCCCGCCCCCAACCAGTGCTGGCCTAGGAATGGCTGTGAACTTACCTTGTGACCACATCCATTCAGATCAATCAGTTCAACCAAGATGGAGGTAACTCTGGGCTCAGGCCCGATAACAGTAGGCCCAGAGGTAACGGCCATGCCGCTGCTCTCAAGATGTTAACAGTCTCAAGTACCGTGAGAAATCAGACAAGCACCCAAATACCTACTGCACTATTTACTCTGTCTGTTTCCACACCCCTCCCTCCCCAGCCCAGAACGTGAGCGCCTGAACCAGCGAATTACCTCGATGCTCCCAGAGACAAGGTCAGGGCCTGTGGCTCGGCTTCATGTGCCAAATAAGTGAGCGTTTTCTTCTTGCAAACAAGGTGTTCAAGAATCTTAGCCCAGGAGTAGGAGCCCACATCCAGCCCGGGATCAAAGCCTTCATGGACGGGGAAGACCTGGAGGACAGGAGAGAAACAGCACGGAGGTGGGCAAAGGGCAGGGCACCAGGGCACAGAGAGAGGTTCAGGTCAGCCCAAGCAGGGGCCCAAAGCTGAGCAGTGGGAGGTGACACTGAAAGGGAGTCTCGGGCCTCACCCCGCGGCACCATGAGTAGCCTGGGTCTGGAGATGATCGGACACGTAGTGGAGAGCAGATAAAAAGTTTCAGAGGAAAGCAAAGAGCCAGCGGGAACTGTGCAAGGTCAGCAGGAGGGGGGGGGGGCGGGGGGTGGGTGCCATGGCTCACAACACCCCCTCCACTCCTTGAAGGTAAGCAGCCAACAAATGAGTACCAGCAGCTGCTCCTCCACCATCTACTTCGTGCCACGTGTGGGGCCAAGCAGCTGCCGAATCTTCACCATAACCCCACCATCAGGCAAGTAATTGCTGAACCCGTGAACTGAGGCTCAGAGAGGTTACAGGACTTGCCCACAATCAACCTACTGTTAAGAGGCACAGCCAGGCTCTCAACGCAGATTTGACTCAAGGCCCAGAGGCCAGGAAAACCCTGGGTGCAGCTTCCTGCGTGGGGCAGAACGAGGAGCAAGCCTGAGGCGAGGAAGACGTTCAGACTAGGCTCAGTCTGCAAGGGTGGTGCGAAACTTCACGGGAACCCAGCTTTGCAGCCAGACGAATCCAGACTTGGATCCCCACTTCATTACTCATCCCTGTGATCCCAGGCAAATGAGATACGAGTACTCAGGGTCTCAGTTTCCTCCTTTGCAAAATGTGTGCAGAACCACCTACATGACGTGAGGGTTAGAAGTAAGGAGCCTGCAGTGCCTGGCATGGGGCAGGTGCTTACGACACGGTGACTGGTAAACTTGGACCTGGCTTAGCTGCTATGGGTGGGGGAAGTCCTCATTTCTGAGAGGAGGTGAATTTTCTGGGAGTGTCATGAGTCAATATTTCTCTTTGGCTACGTACAGGACCTTGATGTTCATCTCAACAAAACTGATGTCTGCTGCTTTCGGTGTTAACTCTTTCAGACACTGCTCCCCAGTCAAGAGAATCAGAATTTGGGACCCTCGATGAAGTGAGAGCCCAGGGGATGGTAGAGGGAAGGCTGGACTCCTGGAAAAGTCTGAAACCGGGTCCCAGTCGAGAGGTCCCTAGCTGTCCACCCAAATCACCGTGTGTCCTTGCAAGTCACTTATCCCCTGGAGCCTCCGTTTCCTCACAAGAAAAGGAGCTTCCAAGCTACGCAAAGTGACACTATTGTCATTTTCAATTTCTCCAAGACAGTGTGTAACTTCATCACCTCTGCAACGCCATGGAAGTACAGCTCGTGGGTAGAGGACCTTCCCATTTCAGAGAGAAAAAAAGAAACACTGTTGAAGGAACACCTACTTAAGACACTGAAGATTTCTTCTATTCAAGGGTCATTCTTATGAATTGAGGTGACTTGTGTGAGAAGAATCATGTCTCTGTGATTATCAGCATGAAAGCGTAAACCTGTTCAATTCCCTCAAGAGCTGGTACTCCCAGAGCCCCTGCAGACGCAGGGGCAGGGGAGGGCTCTCTTCTCACCTCCAAGGAGCGGAGGGAGGGCTCACAGCCTGCACAGGAAAGGCCGGTACACCCAAATTCTCACAAGAAAGCCTACTACTGCCTTTTCTCTGGATTTTCCCTCAATTTAGAGAATAGTCCAAACTCACTCCCCTTCCCAGCCTCACCCTTAGGTCTCTTGCCGCTACAACGTGACCTGAGAAGAAAACAGGAAGTCAGTGAAGTGGTCCCAGGACGAAAAAACAGGGTAGGCAGAAAGCTCTGAGGTCCAGGCACCCAATGTTGATTTCTTTGCTCAGTCAACTGCACCTGTGCTCTGAGCTGCATGGTGTAGTGTTTTCTGGCCTTCTTGCTTGGTGTTGAAATAACCTCAAGGGTACTCGCCACCCCCACCTCCCACCAATCAAAAGCAGTAAAAAGAGAAAAAATACTTTGGGTTCTCTCTTGATCTGTGAACAAACAGGTTATTTAGAGCCACAGCCCTCTTTTTAAAAAAATATTTATTTTGAGAGAGAGAGCATGCACATGCATGGGCACAAGCAGGGGAGGGGCAGAGAGAGAGGGAGAGAAAATCCCAAGCAGGCTCCACACTCAGTGTGGAGCCCAACACAGGGTTCAATCCCATGAACCGTGAGACCGTGACCTGAGCCAAAATCAAGAGTTGGACGCTCAACCAACTGAGCCACCCAGGCACTCCCTGTCCCTTTTTATATTGAGTAAATTTGGAGTGTATCCTGGACTTTTGAATAATATATTATGAGACACTGAATCCTGCTAAAATTCTCTGGGGAAGAAAAAACGTTGATATTTTTCTTTATTTATTTAACAGACAACTAACCCACTTAGGTTCAGATTGAAAGTTCTGTCTCATCTCTTGCGACTGATCGTTTCAATGCCAGTTTGGTTTTCAAAGCCTTCACTGGGCTAATTGGCTCTGCCTGTCACGTAGGCAACTCTGAGTTTATCTGGGACCTGGTTGGTGTTACTGTTATAGTTAAGCTCTCAAAACCTTTGCTGTGCCTCTTTGGGTCTATTCCATGCCCACACACCTTGCAGCATGCCCATGACTTAGATCAGTCCATGCACAGAGTGAATGGGGGGCCCTTTTTCCATTTCTCTCCTCTCAGGGATTTCCTCACACCCTCTGGTGGCTCCATTGCTGGGATCCTCTGGCTGGAAAGATGGGGCTATCCCAGAGTGGTAGCTTCCCACACCGTCATGCAATTCCATGTGACAAAGGCCATGATGGGTCATCATCCAAGTTTCAGGTCCAGTATCCTACACCTGCCTCTCAGGGCTCCCATGTTGTTTTTGCATTCTGTCTGGTTTTTTAGTTGTAAACACAGGGAGGTTATAGTTGGATTCCTTCATCTTGGCTGCCTTTTCTTCTCAGCAATTTTTACTTCTTAAAATTCCACTCATTTCTCAAAGCTCCATTAAAATACCACTTCCTGGGACACCTAGGTTGCTCAGTTGGTTAAGTGTCTGACTACCTGACCTGATTTCAGGTCAGTTCATGATCTCGTGGTCATAAGATCAAGCCCTGTATCAGGCTCCACACTGAGCAGGGAGTCTGTTTACGATTCTCTCTCTCCTGTCCCTCCTGCGTGCACACACATTCTCTCCCTGTCTCTCTCTCTCATGCACTCTATCTCTCTTAAAAAAAAAAAAAAAAAGGCACTTCCTTCCAAGAAGCCATCCTTCTTCTCCCAGCTAGAAAAACTTTCTTCTTCCTCTGTATTAGGGAAGATTCAGATTTGGCAATATCGAGAGTCAAAGTCAAATCTTTTCATGATTATCTTTGTTCAAAGATCTAGGTTCAAGGACATGGCTGGAATGAAATCAAATGCAACCAAGAAGCATCACGGTGGTTAGGAGAACAGATTTTGCCTAAACCCCAGCTTTGCTAATTGCTGGATGTGTGACTTTAGGTGAGCCGCTTACATCCATGTACCTCAGTTTCCTCATCTATCAAATGGAAATAATAATACTACAGACAATTGTGAGGATGAAACGAGTTAATAGTTATAAAGCGCCTAGAATAATGCCATGTTGTAGGTGTTAAGAGATTCGCCATCTCTCACAGGTTACCTCAACTTTGCTCTGCAGAGGAAACCCTACAGAGGGAAGAAGAAAGAACAGACAGAATGAACTCTATCTCCGCCTTTTACTAAGCCCTAAAAGGGACTATAATTTTTATTTTGACAAATACTTAAAAGAGCACAATTTGGGTGTCTGTGGGGACCCTCTGAGAAGCCACATGGCAGATGGAAGGCTAATGGTATAAGGTGGGTTAGATCTGCTTTCCACAACTGGGTCTCCTCTGCGTCTGGCTTTCCTGTTCTAAATCATGACTCTACCGGGTAGACTGGTCTACCTGCACATTGCTCACAGAGTGAACCTCTGTGGAAAACAAACGGAATTGGGCCCTTTCTCAGTTTACCCTCCAATGCCTTCCTGATACACACATAATAAAATCCAAATTTTTTTAGCCTATTACCTCAGAGTTCTTGTGATTTTTTTTCCTGCTGTCATAGCTATCTGTAATCTCATCTTCTGCCACTCCCTCACAGCCCTCACATTCCAGCTGGACTGAGCTAACTAAAGTTCACCCATCCCACCTCATCATTTCCCAAGAGCACGACTGCCCTCGTCCTTGAGCTCAAATACCCCTCCCTGCCCTCCTGTCAAATGTGTAAATGCCTCCTCTCCTATGCCAACTCTTCAAGGACTTCCGGGAGGCTTTCCCAGACTCCCCAGGACCCATTTGGTTTGGCCCTCACTCCCTCCTGTGTTCCCAGAGCTCTCTGCAGTAGACACCCTGGTAGCACTTTCTGGTAGATGGTAATCACTTATTTTATAGGTTCCTCTCTCCTTCACTGCACCGGTGTTTTCCAAAATATGTATCTTATGTTAGTTGGTCTCCAAATCAATGCAGAGCAACACTACCAGCTTTTCAAAAACAGAATAAACTCTGTCAGGGAGGGGAAAGGAAGGGAGAGAGGGAACGAGAAAATAAGTTATGTTTCTCTGGAGAACTCTAACACATGGATGCATTCTTAGCCAAAATCCCCACTGTTATGCTGGAGACATTGACAAGCTAATTCTAAAATTTATAAGGAAATACAAAGGACCTAGAATAGCAAAAGCAACCTTAAAAGAACAAAGTTAAAGGACTTGCATTCACAAACGTGCTATAAAACCTCAGTAATGAAGACAATTTGTTGTTGGTGTTAGTTAGGACAGACAACTAGATCGGGGGGAGAAAACCAAAATCCCTAAAGAGGCCCACACATACACAGTAACAATTCTTTACAGTGGTACCAATGAAATTCAACGGAGAAAGGAAAGTCTTCTTAATGAATTATTTTGAAATAGCTAGAGATCCATGCAGGGAAGAAATATGACTTTTGACCTCTACTTCACTTTATCCATACAATTAATTTCAGATGGATCTTAGAGCTGTATGTGAAAGTGGAAACAATAACACTTCTGGAAGTAAATACAGAAGAGTTTCTTCGTGAACTTGGAGCAGACAAAGATGTCTTAGGACACAAAAGGTACTAATCACAAAAGGGAAAAAAAAAATGGTTTAAGTAGAAGTTCATCACATTTAAAGTCCGATTTATGTGAAAGTGGCCCTGATAATCTCAGCTCTTAATGTGAGAAAGACTGAAGATCGAGGCCCAGAAACAACCATCTCAGGACAACTTGTACCCAAGATGTTTCAGGGCCCCACACCAGGGTAACTGACTCATATTTCACCAACGTGTAGGCCCGGAGTTAAGAAGCGTTTAAGAGAACAAGATAAGGTCTTTGTCACTGGAAGATCAGAGAATTGCTGGGAGATAAGACTCACTCAGAACTTATAGTGCTACTAAACTATGTAATTCTGACCTGCGGTCCAAAATAACTCAGGCAAAGAAGAGAGCAGGTTGCGTTGGAGTGAACACATTGAGGATATGAAACAGAAGGGAAGTGAGAAAGCATCTAAGTGTACCCCCCCTCCCCCATCCCATTTGTATAGATGAGAAAACAGGCCCAGTGGCATAGAGAAGGCCACGTCACTGGTTTGCGACAGAGCCAGACTGGAACTCTGATTTCTTGGCTCCCTGTCAAATTTTCCTTCCAACCCTGTCATGCTGCTGACTTTACAGAAGATGTAGGGGATTCGCGTTGGTCCTTAAACATATTTGAGACAATACTTGTGAGGTTCCCAGTATACTGTCCAGCATACAACAGGTGTTTGGCAGAGAATAGGACTGTTACGCTAGACTGGACTTCCCAGATGAGCAGCCACAAAGCAGAAGGCCCCAACGCCAGCATTTCTATGGCAAAGCTCATGCCACACCAGGATTATTCCTACACCTGTCCGGCATCCCATTCTACCAGCTACTACCATTCAAGGAAAGCCACAGAAGCTCACTGTGTCTCTTCCCTAACTCACAAGGCATGAGGATTGAAGAAGGAAACACCCATCCTTTCCATGATGTGCCCAGAGTTCAGATTTTGCCCCAGAAACAGGAAGGCTCGCAAGTTGGAGGTGAACACACCACAGAACTCTCCTCACCCGAAATCCTTGGCTGTGCTGTCCAGGCCCAGGGGTAGGTAATAAGGATACAGGGGTGCCTAAGGCAGGTCTCTGCCTCGGGAGGAAGACAGGTAAGAGAGAATCACAGCCGCCCAGTATGCCAACATGAGGAGGGTCCAGTCAACCAGTCTGGATGGTTCAGGGAGGCGAGCTGGAGGAGACATCTCAAATAGGAAGATGAGAAGGAGTTGGACAGATAGAAGTAGGGGATGGGCGGGCTGTGTTCAACTGCGTCTCCAATCATTTCTTTGCATTTCCTAAGGAATGTGCCTTATACCTTTCCATTCAGACAAATTTCATCTGTGTCACTGGGCACCATCAAACACTCGATACCTTCCATTCCTTGTGACACCAACTGTAGGGGGAAAGCCGCTGAATTAATGAGCATATGAAGTATCACCCTCTCTCTGCGAAATTATACACTTGCTAACCTTAAAACCAAGATTTTGTTAAAACCCGTTCAAAGCTTCAGGGACACAAGAATGTCGCTTTGCTCCCCCTTTGTTTCAGGATGGCCCCAAACCTACAACGTAGACATAAAAATGCACCGTAACAACAAATACGGTCAAAATCTGGGAGCTCATTACAACAGAAGTTAGACCAATGCAAGAGGGCAAAGCTCTCCCTTCTGCAGGGTACAGAATAAAAATTAAAACACAGTGCTTTTCTTTTGGCTCCATTTACACAGGGGCTTTGATGTGTAAGGCTCTGTGCTATATATCACCTCACTAACACCCCCTAACACTTCTGTGAGGCAGGTGCCATATTCCCGCTTTACAGATGAGGAGACTCAAGAACAGAAGGGTTAAGTGAATTGCCCAAAGAAGGCATCTAGACTCAAACCCACATTTACAAGCTTCATTGAGTACTAAATACGTGCCAGGCACCGCTTAGTACTTTGCAAGAGTTAATACACTTCACCCTCCTGGCAACCTTATAAGGATAATGCCACTGTCCCCATTTTAGATGAAAAACGAGTCAACAAGAGATTAAATAACATGCCCAACACCACACATCTCTCGGACTCCAAAGCCTGTGACAGATCCATGTGCAATAGTAGGTGTGGAAGGAAACAGGAAGGTCATTCCTCTTCCTCAGGCCACAGCCAGTTCTGGAGGAAGCTCCATTGTGCTTTTGTGCTGCTGTGGGGAACGGAGGCTGAATGTGGGGGAGTGCCGTGTCCAGACTTGGAGGCTGTGGGTATTTGGGCTTGGCCCTCACCATCAGTCTGCAAAGGAAACTGTTTAACCAACCCGCCTCGAGGAAGGCATCCCAACACTGACGGTGGCCTTGCCTGTCCCTCAGTGACATCAGTGGTGTTCTAAAAGCGAAGTACAAACAAACACTTGGCATATTTTTACCTTTGTTAATTTAGCAAAACTCTGAGTATCACACCCAGTATCACACCTAAATCTGGTGATTTAGGGGCAAGAATGGTGAACTTACATAATCACTTGTTACTGGGAGACTAGAATCGTATGCTGTCCACCTTAAACTTACACCAGGCTGTTATGTCAATTCTATCTCAGTAAAACTGGCAGAGAAAGAAAACCCAGAAGCAACACCTTGAGAAAACAGAAGCAATAATCTCAAACCACCAACACATTTTAAAATGTTTGTCGCCTTCTGGCCTAGAATTCAAAGGCTGGGGTGTTTATTATAAAGAAATCGCTTTAAATTTATAATTATATATTATTTATAAATACAATTATATTTAATTATATTACATTTAAATGTAATTAAATTATGCTTAAACATAATTAACTTATATATGTATAAATCTCAGTGGTCTAATTTTATCATCTAATTATAAAAGATAGAAAAGAGACGTACGCATGAGGCTACAGGCTGCAGCATTAAATATGTCAATTTTGAAACAATCTAAATACCCAGCCATAGAAACAAGCAAATTTTATATAGGATTCAGTGTTATCCTCTGAGGCCATTAACACACCACATGCACTATAAAGATAGAAAAATGTTTATGGTACAGGAAGAAACAAACTCCATCCACACTAAAATTATAATTATAGTAAAAACCTTTTTTTTTTTTTTCCCCGCAAATGGATGATGATTGTACGAGAACACTGTACAATGAACGCTAATGTGTCGGAACGCCAGGAGTTAAAAAGCGTATCTTTCCTACTACTGCAATGTTGGTGAATGAAACAGACTTAGAACTCGCTCGGTTGCCCACAGGCAGGCACATGGCCCTCCTAATCCCGTTTCCCCTCCATCAGGATATCTTCGTCTTCCAGGAAAGGGATAAAACTCAGATGAAACACAGGACCTCCAGCCTTAGCACAGGGAGGGCAAACACATCTAACTTGGCGCTTCACAAGCCGGCCTTGGCCAAGCGCTCTCTGCGTGTTAGAACCTGAATCTTCACGCAACTTCTAAAAGGAAAGTATTGTCCGTGTGAGACAGGCTCACCCCATAGTGAAAGGGCTCCCTTAACTTCCACTCTTGCATTTGAAGACAATGGTTCCCCTTTACTCGCCTGTGACCCCTCGGCTACCTCCTTATTAGAAGCAGGTCTAACAATGGTTTGGAAATTACCTACACCTACTCTGCCCCCGGCCCCCCTTCCCCACTGCACACAACACTGTCAACACCAGCAGCAAACCAAACGCTCAGAGGTAATACCACCACATCAGGGCCACTGCTCCTTTCCACCTATTCAATTCCACCATCCTTCCAGGCCCAGATCAAGCCCCGGGAAGAGGAAGGACAGACCTGGGTCACAACCCAGCTCTTACTTTCCAGCTTCACGACCCCCGGCAAGTTATATGACCCCCCTGGGCTCCGTTTCCTCAGCTATTAGGCGGTACTGTAATAAATGCTTCATGTGACTGTGGCAATACATGAAATATGTAAAACACACCTTCGCCCAATATAGGAGTCACTAGCCACATGTGGCTATGGAGCCTTAGCAGTGTGGCTAATCCATATGGAGATGTGTTGCAAACGTAAAATAATACACTGGAGTTGGAAAATTTCATATGGAAGAAAAGAATGTAAGAATGTTGGATTCATAACTTTTATGCTGATGATGTGATAAAGTGCATACTATTTACATGTGTTGGGCTAAATTAAATATATTAAAGTTAATTTCATCTTTTATTTTTACTTGTTTAATGTGACTATTATCAAATTTAGAATTCCATACGTGGCCCACATTTGTGGCTTGCTTTCTATTTCCACTGAACATGGTCACCGTTCGACGTTCGTCCTTTCTCTGTTTTGCCCTCCCCATTCACTGGCCGCATAGAAGCTCATGCTCAGTATTGTCTGAAGTCTTTAATCGCATCTGTGGTTCCTTCCAGGTGCGTCCTTTCTCCGTTCCAGGCCCCAGGTTACCAACCTGAGCCAGGTGACAAAAAGTAGAAAGGAAACTAGCTTCTTAGAATCAGGAAACCGAGCTGCCGTCCTGGCTCTACCATTACTAATCAAGTAGCCCCTTAGCATGCCGTTTCACTCCCCTGAGCCACGGTTTTGTCACTTACAAAACAGGGTTAATGATATCATGTCCATGGCGTGAGAGAAGGCAGGTGAAGGTGCTTGGTAAACTGTCAAGGACTGCAGAGGTCAGGATTAAGTAGTATAATTTGCACGGCAAGGAGGTGGGGCACTCTTGCGTGCCTCCTCTGAGACACTCTGCCTTCCATTTTGTACCGTTACAACTATTTTCCCCGTCTCGTGTCTCTAAAACCAAGTCTCCCCGAGAACACGCCTCCTCCCTCTCACAAGCCCCCAACGAAAGCAGAGTGCTACAGGCAGACCCCCTCAAACCACCACATAAACACAGTGTGTCCTGTGCCCCAGGCATTAGGCTCGGTGATGGGGATGGCTTTGCAGGAAACCTGGCAACACAACATAGAACACGGTTGTAATGGAGGAATCAAGTGAATGTAAGCGCGCCAGGGACCAAGAGTAAGGTGCTCCTCACCTGGGAGAAGCAGAGAAGCGTGGTGGTGGGGAGATGTAGGAAATGGCCAACGGGAAGGACTCATTTTGATATGTGCAGAACAGAAGGGTATAAAAGCATGAATGAGCAAAAAATGCTATACCAGTCCATCGAAAGTAAACATCGGCATTATGATGCCCAATGAGCCGCCTAACAATAAATATGTATCTTATCATGAGAGGCCCCTGATTAAGAGGTCCTTCCTGTGGAAGGAGCACTACTGCCTTTCTGCCTTGGCTTCTTCGTGGTCCACTCAGAGATGTGTGCAATACTCTGTTAGGAGCTGAAATAACACCTGTGGCAACAGCATCAACTTCAGCTTTGTGCATGGAGCCTTATGAAAGCAAAAGCCCCTGTCTCAAAACATCCTGTTCCTATTTTTAGCCAGCATATACCTCCTTACCATCTACACTCTACCACCTCCCAAGCCAACAGGCATGCAAAGCACAAACCTACACCACCATGTGGGTGGCAGGGTGGGCTTCGCCACGTCATAATGTTTCTTCCTAGTTCCTGAATAAGAGCCAGATTATTTCTAGTACAGCTGAGCTGCAACCTCTACCAAAACCACAATGTTCTAACTGCATGGCCCAGTTAAAGCAAACCCATAAAGCTTCCGGGTTGAAGATCCGGGGCTGAAATTTCTGAAGCTGAACTTGTCCTTCAGACTGGTGTTCAAATACTTAAAGAAGTAAAGAATCTCAAAAGATTGTATTTTCATTTAAGAACAAAAAGATAAAAGATCAGGAAGTGGGTGATTCTAAGAGGGACAGCTGAGCAATAAAAGTAGATAAGCATCATGCAGAGGTGGCCTCGGTGGCATCAGTGTCCATCCCTGTGGACAGTGGGACCATGAGCCACACCTTACCGATGGCCAGATACAAAATCAGTGCCTGGACCCCAAATCCCCCTCTTTGGGGAAACTACTGATTACAAGCATTTTAAGAATGTTAAGTCCTATCAACCTATTGCAATGTAAGGACTGTATTTAGATCCTGATCTGAATGTTAAAAATGCTTTAAGCATTTACTAAGTAAGCTTTACTCCCAACATGGGGCTCAAACTCGTGATCCTGAGATCAAGAGTCACATGTTCCACTAACTGGGCCAGCCAGGAGCCCCAAACAAACTGCTTTTAAAATTACATACACACATAGCCACATGCACATATAACAATTGGTGATATTTGACTATTAACTCCCTATCTGATGGTATGAAGGAACTGTTCATTATTTAAACATAGTGGTATATTGTGGTTTTATTTTTAAAGGGTCCCCGTCTTTTATTTTTTTAAAGATTTTATAATTGTGTTGGCGGCCACTGCCGCACGGCCTCTAGCTCGCCAAGCTCGGCCGAAGGAGAAGGGGGGTAAGTGAGGAGGTCTCAGTACCATGGCTCGTACAAAGCAGGCTGCCCGCGAATCGACGGCGCGGGGCGGGGTAAAGCACCGAGGAAGCAACTGGCTACCAAAAGCCGCTCGCGAGAGTGCGCCCTCTACTGGAGGGGTGAAGAAACCTCATCGTTACAGGCCTGGTACCGCGGCACTCGGCGAAATTAGACAAACTTCTGATCCGCAAACTTCCTTTCCAGCGTCTGGTGTGAGAAATTGCTCAGGACTTCAAAACAGACCTGCGCTTCCAGAGCGTGGCTATCGGTGCTTGGCAGGAGACAAGCGAGGCCTACCTGGTGGGCCTCATTGGAGACACCAACCTATGTGCTATCCATGCCAAACGTGTAACAATTATGCCAAAAGACGTCCAGCTAGCGTGCCGCATACGTGGAGAATGTGCTTCAGAATCCGCTCTGATGGAAAACATTTCATTCTATTAAAAAAAAATTTTTTTTTTCTCTTCTTTCTGTTATTGGTAGTTCTGAACGTCACATATTTTTTTCCCAGAGGGGTCAAAAGGTACCGAAGTATATGATTGCAAACGGAAAAATCGGGGACAGAAATCAGGTATTGGCAGTTTTTCCATTTTCATTTGTGTGTGAATGTTTAATATAAATGCGGGGACATAAAGCATTAATGCAAGTCAAAATGTTTCAGTGAACACGTTTCAGCAGTTCACCTTTATAACAATTATAAATAAATTTGTTAAATTTTTCTGGACAATGCCAGCATTTGGATTTTTTGAAAACAAGTAAAACTTCTTATTGACTGCAACAATGGTGTTTGTAGCATTTTAATAATACAGTAGGTTCCATCCATTCACTATACTTTTCTAACTGAGTTGTCCTACATGCAAGTACGTTTTTAATGTTGTCTGTCTTCTGTGCTGTTCCTGTAAGTTTGCTATTAAAACACATTAAACTATAAAAATAAAGAAATAAAGAAATAAAGATTTTTGTTTTTTAAGTAATCTCTGCATGCAATGTGGGCTTGAACTCACCACCCAAGATTAAGAGTCACATGCTCTACTGACTAAGCTAGCCAGGCACCCCTAAACAGTCTCTGTCTTTTAAACATATACCAAAATATTTATTTATACAGACAAAATGAAAAAATAGAGAGCTGAATTAGAAGTCAGTTAAAATAAGATCTTATTTTGTATGGATAATCACATGCAGTAAACGAAAGCTAAATGAAAAGTCCTCCTACCTTAAATCACCCATAAAATAGAACACACAGTCTGTTTATACAACCCTGAATGCTCACACAGAAGTTCATCCAGTGAACCTAACACAGCTGGGTTATCATCCTACCCTGGAGCAAATTACAACTTTTTTCTCTGGGTAACAGAAGAAGTAATTAATTATATTGAGTTTAGTTCCACGTAGCACGAAAAAGACAAACATTGGGATCACACCCTGCACAAAAATGTTCATCCTACTGAGAGTGAGGGAAACTCAGATTCATTGCTCCCAACCTGCTCTTGTGCAGGCCTTTGATTAATTTGGCTGAGTGGCTATCAGAACAGTGGACACTATCTCAATTATTCTTTCTTTTTGAATCTCTCCCCTTTTAAAAATGTGCTGAGTGGATACAGTTACATTGGCATGCCAGTCTGTATGCTCATATGTTGCTTCTAGCGTTAGAGTTGCTATTTAAGAAAAAAGATAACCACATCTGAACCCGTAGAAATATATGGACAATAAGGAGCATGCAGTGTTCAGGTGACAAAGATAATCCTTGGTAAGGAAGCATCGCCATGTTTTCCCATATTGCAGCAACACGGCAAGCACAGGACCTAGTGTTCAATTATTATCATTCTCGGGTCAATATCATCATTGTAAGTATCACTGAAGCCTTATTCTGTGCTAGATGCTTTCTATTTTATCTTAAATCTTCCGAATAACTCTGTGGGTTGATTATTTTACAGGTGAGGAAGCTGAAGATCAGAGTAAGTGAGTGATTTCCCGAAGGCCATACAGTTAGAGGGGGACACAACCAAGATTCAAGTCCTGCTCCCAAGCCTAGCCCTTTCTAGCACAGTGCTACCCTGCATACACGAGGCCTGAGCACAGTTACTTAACCAGACCCCTTTATTTTCTAAAACATTCTAAAACATTTCTAAAAGAACAAAAACAAAACCCTACTGAGTTGTCAACTGAAAAGCAGAGAAAACCCCACTCTGTGATCCATGGAAGGACTTCTACATGTTTATGGCCCTGTTTAGTCTCACTTCCAGTTTCTTTGGCCGCCATTATGTCTGCCCTTACATCCATCTGACACACTTAAGAGAACAAGAAATGATTCTTTGGTTTGGAATGATAGAAACTCAGATGATCCCAGGATACCCCGACCCCAAAAAAGAGGTCCCTTATAACATTTTTTTCTTTAAACTTCAAATCCATTGGGTTGTCATGGCAACTTAATAATTGAGTCAGAGTGACCATTTATGAAAGTGAACTGACAAAGGACACGCTCTGTCCAAAGAGCAGCCAAGCAGTGACTCGGGCACCCCACAGGAAGTTTGACCCTGAAATAGATCCCTTTATGAACTTGCTACTGCAATTCCTCATGCAGGGGATTATCGAGTGCCTGCAAAGGGAGGTGCCCATCCCAGGCTAAGGATTGTGGGGTAAAAGTCAAGTCAGAGTCTCAGCCCATAGGTAGCTCCAGGCATCATGGGGAGTGGCTGTGGGGTAAAACAGCCATCTGCTGTCACAGGAAACTATCCTTTGCCATCTCCAGGAGATTAGAGGAGATGGACAGTTTTGGAGGGATTAGCAAAGGATTTGTCTCACAAGTGCTGACCAGCAGTGGAACCATCTGACAGAGAAAAATAGTGGACTGAGGGTGTTGGACAAGGACCACGTCTAATTTGCCTTTGAATACTGAAACTGTTCTCAGGTGCCACAACAGAAATCTGAAGGGCTCAGCTTGAGGAACTAGGTGTCTGCCCTCAGGATCGATTTGGCCATATCAGGGATTGACTGGAGATGAGGGAGATGATAGAATGATACCCACAAGGCATGAGCCAGCTGGTTCCAGATAAAGCCAGGACCTGGTTTGTATTCTTAATTGGAATTTTTACAGGAAATCAAGAAAGACAGAGCCGTGGGAAAGGACAGCAATGGTTTAAGAGAGAGGGACTTGGTTCTTCATTCCAGGTAGCCACTCACAGGGTAGTTAAATACAGTGGTCAATCCTGATGCCTATCAATACATCATCTTAAATGTCAATACCCCTGACTGAACATGAACTATGTATGTATCAGGTGCTGTGCTAGGCAGTTTCTCTCTCTCCAATTATCATAATGACCCTGCAAAGTAAATGCACGTCACCTGCATTTTATAGATGAGCATCTTTACGGGAAGAGCTAAGCCCCTTGCCCAAGGTCACACATGCAGGTAGAACAAGGCTAGAATTCAAACCCAACTCCAAAGCCCATGTTTACAGCACACAGAGGAAAGACTACCCCTACAAGTAAGGGCAGGGAAGGGAAGGCTTCCTGTGAAGAAATAAGGTCAGAGCTGGAAGGATGTGTAGGATGTGGACAGCTGGAACAGTGCTAGAAAGATATCCAGGAGGTCCTGATGGTCCCTGAGATCCTGTGACAGAAGACACTCAAATTCAAGTGCCTTGCAGTTTTTTTCAAATAGTAAATTTTTCAAATAGTAAATGCTACCTGATGGGCACTTTAGGATTCTAATTTTTTATTCATCTCCTCCCCACACCTCTTAGCGTCCACCTGCTGGTTCTAATTCTACTCTCTAGAGGAAAACACATGTCTCTTCTTTTGCCCAGAGGGCAATCCTTCAGGACTATTACACTCCCCTGAACCTTCTCTTCTTCAGGCTAAAGATTCTCCTTCTTTGAACCATTCCTTCAATGGCATAGCCTCTGAACCCCTAACAGTTCTCCTCACTCAACTCTGGGCCCGCTCTCATTTGTCCACATCACCCTGAATAGAACTAAACAGTTTCCAGATGCGACCCAACTAGTATGGAACAGGAAACTGACTACACCTCTACAATGCAAATATAAAGAGTTTCTAGGTAGTTTTTAGCAGTCTCATGTGAGTGACTCTCTCAGTTGAGCGACCACTGAAGTAGAGTTCATTAGCCTCTTTTCCAAGTCCTCCTCTATCTAGTCCCATCCCCAGGTGGGCTGCCTTACTTATGCCACTGGTATTCGGACCTCACATTTCATCTTCCACTTAGCCTGGTGCATTCTTTCTTTCTACACTTAGCCCCTCTCCTAGCCTGTGAAGCTTATACCGAACCTTGACCCTGGCACATACCACATTTGCTAGCACAAATGATAGTTTTGCATCATCCATAAATCAGCAAGTCCTCCCGATGTATTCCTCTAAATCACGGACGGACGGGCACTAGCCTCCCGACACAAAAGCATTCTTCGGTGACAGCCACAGAAACAGTATGCGTGAGCCAATGGAAACACCATCCAGGCCATATTTTCCAGTGTTCCCAAGAATAGAAACCCCCAGTTATTGAGGAGACAAAGATGCTCAGTGTCTGACACAAGAGTTTTAAGTTACTCTATCATCATAACCGACACGTATTTTGATGCGACATCACATGTCTGCCCTCGAGGGAACACCTGGGATGGTCTTTAAAATATAGGTTATGGGACCATACACAAGTCTCACGGTGCAGACACCACAAAGAGCAACTCAACTAGGCTACAAGGGGCTGGGCTGGACTGCCAACTCGGAGAGAGATTATCTTTCATAAAAAAATATTATGGATAGAGAGAGGCTATGGTGCTTTCCCATATGAGCCCCAAATTGAAAAGTCTCAAGTCATGGAATTCTATGCCTCACGTCCCAGGGTGAGGAGAAGCAATAGGATGGACTTATACAATATATATAATAAATAGTTCCCTTAGTATCATAGTTATCACTTACTAAATATTGCCACATGCTATGCATTTTACACAGGACATTTCAGTTATTGCCTCATACTCATGGTTTGTAATTATGCCTCTTGAAAATTTAAATTATATTTCTCCCTCCCTTGGGTTTCCCCATTCTCTAGAAGACAATGAAGACCTCCCAACAGCATTTCAACAAAAATATTTACAAGTTTTCTCCGGACCCTGGCAATTCATTTGGCCAACTAACCACCTCTTTCGTAAGTATTTCTCAAGATTTTCCTGAGAATAAGACACTGGGCTGGGCACTAGGGATATTTCTTTTTTTTATGTTTATTTATTTTAGAGAGAGAGAGAGAGAGACAGAGAGCGTGAGCAGGAGAGAAGCAGAGAGAGAGGGAGACACAGAATCGGAAGCAGGCTCCAGGCTCCGAGCTGTCAGCACAGAGCTCGACACGGGGCTCGAACTCACAAGCCATGAAATCATGACCTAAGCCGAAGTTGGACGCTTAACCGACTGAGCCGTCCAGGTGCTCCCAGGCAGCTACATTTCTTACATTGATCTCTCTTTAGTCACAGTCTTCAATTTTCTCTCCCCAGGGCTTGTTCTAGGCTCTCTCCCCTTTGTCGGCTGTGAGCCCGCAGGTAGGTTATGGAAAGTACTGATATAATGCCCTTCACCTAAAGAGGATGGATGTAACATGCACACAGGAGCTAGCTTATCTCCAGGCACATAGGATACTTAATAAATATTAGGGATTTTTCTTTCTTTCATTCTTTCCTATGCAGCCAGCCAATCTGTGTCTTTTCAGAGAAGATGGGAGTAAAAAAGGAGTCAAATGATTCTGTTCTCTCCCAGGACATCTCTAAACTTTATGTCATTTGCCACCACCAGAGAATTAAGCCTGCCTGCTCTGCATATCACATTTAAAAAAATGTTTTTAATGTTTATTTACTTAAGAGAGAGAGAGAGAGAGAGAGAGAGAGAATGCAAGTGGGGGAGGGGCAGAGAGAGAGGGAGACAGAATCCAAATCAGGGTCCAGGCTCTGAGCTGTCAGCACAGAGCCCGATGTGGGGCTCAAACCCATGAACCATGAGTTCATGACCTGAGCCGAAGTCAGACACTCAACCGACCGAGACACCCAGGCGCCCCTGCATATCACATTTTTTAAAAGGGGGGAAAAAAAAAAGACTTTAGTTCTGGATATATTTCAAATCATGGTTCCTTTTATATTTTTCCTTTCCCAACACTATTCTTTTTATAAGATCCAAAGAAAGCAAACTGAGATCATTGAAATCCAACTCCCAGAGAGTCGGGGTGAGATGAAGCTGGTTCAATGCCAGGCTCTGACCAACAGTTCAGAGATCTGTCTGCCACCCTTGGCCAACTCTTTTCTTCCTCTGGTTTCCTGGGACTTATCATCAGCTTGGGTCTGGAAGTTTGTGTCCACCTCCCCCCAGCACTCAAATTCATATGTTGAAATCCTAACCCCCAGAGGTGAAAGTATTGGGACATGATTAGGTCATGAGGGTGGAACCTTCATGAATGGGATTAGTGCTCTTAGAAAAGAGGCCCCACTGCCCGTTCAACTCTATGAGGGTACAGTGAGAAGGCACCAGCTATGAACCAGGAAATGAGGTCTGATTTCAGACTTCCAGCCTCCAGAACTGTGAAAAATAATTTCTCTTGTTTAAGCCACCCAATCTGGTCTTTTGTTTAGCAGCCTGAATGGACGAAGACACCAATCACATCCTTTACGTCCATGTGGAGCTGTTTACTAACTTGTCACTGAAATGAGTCATCTGAAGATATACCTCTTAAACACATAACCACTGTGCAGTAAAGAAAGCCAAAGTGTAACCACATACAGCTGCTCAAAGTGCTAAGAAATATATAGCTTAGGGGAGAGAAATGCCACTAACCAACAGTCAGTGCGTCAAAGAGCAATCTCTCTACATTAGACATTCTTGTCGTCTTGTTGTTGCTGCTGATACAATGACTGATCACTAAGGTCCACAGGATTTTATTGGATTCAGTAAATACTAACTGTGGACCCACTATGTGCCAGGCATGGTGCTAGGGGGCTGGACTGGGCAAGGACAAGATATACTTTGCACTAGGTTCCGTCTGTCAATCTGGATGTTATTAGCTTACTGTCGGTCACTTCCCCACTCACTCACCCACCCACACCCAAAAGACGGTTTTTTTAATAGCTAAAAACAAATCCTTCAAACAAATCACTTCCTCAAGCCACCGCCTGATCTCTCCTTCCTCATAGCAGAGCTTCTCGAGTCACTTCCCCACTTTCCACTTGTTCCTCAAATAATTGAAGTCAGCCCCCATCATTCCACTGAAATTGCATTTCTAATTGCAAAATCTGAAGAGCCCTCTCCAGTACTTTCTTTGTGAGTCCTCCCCAGGTCTCCGTCTTCAAACTCCCTCCTTCTAAAGTCTGACAGGCATACTTTGGGGTTTCCCTCCTCCCTCCCCATTTTAGCCTCCTCTGGGAACCAGCTTCCAGAGCAGCCCAGAAATGCCCACATCCCCAGGGGCCCAGCCTCAGCAGGACCTCTGTTAACACACAGACAACGCCTGCCTCCGTGTGGCCAGCCCCCTCTGGCATCTCCCTCAGACTCTACACCACATCTTTTAAGAAACATTTTTAAACTCAACATCTGTACAGAAACTTTGCACTCCACATTTACTCGTTTTCTTAAGTGCATGAGCCACCACATGCTTGACAAGAATGTTAGTGCTTGGGATGCAACAGGGAATAAACCAGATGAAGATCACTGCCCTTAAAAAGGGCAGAGTGAAACACAAAAGCCCCATAAATGTAATAAATTATGTAGGATCTTAGAGGATACTAAGTGCTATGGGAAACAGAGCGGAGCGGAATGTGGAAAGGGAAGGATCAGAAGTGCCGGGTTGAGGCAAGTTTCCATTTTAAAAAGGTCAGAGAAGGGCTTATTGGGAAGGGAACATTTGAGCAAAGAAGTACAGGTAGTGAAGAGTGAGCCCCAGCGATATCTCAGGAAGAGCGCGGGCAGGAGTACACAGGTGAGCACTGGCCCGGATGCAAGGCACAAAGGGAAGGGGACAGAGGGAGGGGATTCCAGAGGAACAGAGACAGTCAGGTGGAAGGTGGAAGAGATCAGGTAGCACCTTACAGGTCATGGTGAGGACTCTGGCTGTCGTTCTAACTAAAAGTGAGAGCCGCTCCAGGGGTTTGGCAAAAAAGATCAACTTCGACCTGACTCAGTGTTGCCAGGATAGCTCAGGCTGCAGTGTGTGGGGAGAGGGGTCAAGGGTAAAAGCAAGCAGACCACTGGAGAGATCTGAGTGTGAAAGCAGGAGGCTGCAGTGGAGGTGGTGAGAAGGAATATATTTCAGGGTGCTTTGAAACTCAAGTTTGATGGATTTGATTTGGGTGTGAGAGAAAGGTCAAGGGCGATTCCAAGGCTTGGGTCCCAAGCAGCCAGAAGGATGGTGCTGCTCTGAGTGGAAAAGGGGAGATGAGAGGGAAGAGCAGAAGTCCAGTGTGGGGTAGTCCTGAGTTTGAGGTCAGACTGTCAAGTGGAGTGTGATAGGCCAGCCGACAGGAGACCAGAGGTCAGGAGAAAGGTCCAGGCTGGAGGTATAAATGGATCCTGTGGTCGAGTTGTTCTAGTGCAGCTGCATGGGTGTTTGCTCGCCAGCAAGAGTTCCTGGATTTAAGCCGGCCTCTGGCACTGTTCAGCTGCGTGATCTCAAACAAGCTACCCAACTGCTCTGAGCGTGCCTCCTCACCTGTACAGTGGAGAAAACCAAAGTACCCACCCCTTTGGGGCTCATGGGGTGGGGAGGGGGGTTGGAGAAGAGGCAATTCACGTTAACTACCCTGCACACAGAAATCAGCCTTCAGTGTATGTTAGCAATTATAACCCTCTCCCTCCCTCTCTCCCTTTCTTACTATCTTGCTAAGCCTGGTATCTTTGGCTTTTCCTTCTTTCTTACCCCAAATTCAACGCATTCCACTCCCCAAGTGCTCCTGGATCACTTGTTCGTCCTGGTACCTCACTGTCCCCATGACAAGCCCTTAAAAGGCACCCAATCAAACTAACTAGGAAACAAAGTTCCATTTCTACTCTCAAGACATGTCCTAAATCTGTCGCCATCTCTCTTTTCTCATTATTTCTCCTCTGAGCTCCCAATAAATGTTACGAACCCTCAACCTCAATGACTGCTCAAAGCAAATTAAAATACAATTTTAATTTGCTTGCATGTCCCTCTTCCCTTAAAACCGCAGGAATTTCAACCACCAAGTAATAATTAGCTCCATAGCCCTGGAGCCTTGTGTTCAGTGCCCAGACCATGATAGGTATCCAATCAACATGTTGAGCAAAAGAAAAAACAATTTTATTGGCTACTGTTACCCGCTAGACACTGAAATTAAGACACAATCACCACTACCTCCACATAAACTACAGTCCCTGCTTTTCAGGAGTTTTGAGAAACAAACTAAGTACACCCGAGGCAGAAAATAAGCCAGCTGAATAAATGTAATGAGACCATTATAATGAAAGGGCAAGCTGTAGAATATTGACTTGATTTACATAAGGAACGCCAAGAAAAAGATACCATCTGGGCTAGATTAGAAATGAAGACAAATGGGCCGCCTGGGTGGCTCAGTCGGGTGAGCGTCCAACTTCGGCTCAGGTCATGATCTCACAGTTTGTGGGTTCGAGCCCTCCATCTGGCTCTGTGCTGACAGCTCGGAGCCTAAGAGCCTGCTTCAGATTCTGTGTCTTCCTCTCTCTCCACCCCTCCCTCGCTCACACTCTGTCTCTGTCTCTCAAAAAGGAAACAAAGAAAAAACAAACGAAGACAGAGACTATTATTGGAATGGCTGGCTATAACCAGAAGCCTTCAGGACAGAAAGATGGGATCAGGGCTTTCAAATAGAAGGTGGGGAAGTGAGACAGGCCACTGGGGCCTTCGCCAGTGGTCAGGGAGAGACAGGACAGTAAAGTGGAGAGCGCCCACTTCTAGACGGAGGCCAAAAAAGCTGCTGCAGGGAAAGATGGCTGATAGGTAGTCAAAAAGGGGAGTGTGACAGAGGACCCTCCATCTTGCCATGAGTGTGCGCATAACGTAGAGCCAAAAAGTAAAATCTGTTTAAGGAAAACAGGGCTTGAGCTGGAGAAAGCCCCCAGATTCCTTCACCTCTCCTGGGGGATTTTTATTTCTCTAACACGGCAGATCTATCTACTAGAAGATGTGATCTCCTTGTGTTCGGCACACAGAGGTGGGGGCTCAGACGGTCTCCTTATCCAAGTGAATACACACAGGTATCCCGTGGTCCCAAGCCCCAGGTTGATGAAATGACGCACAGCTCACACTCCCTTCTTCTCATTTCATCTTCCCAGCTGTCATCACTCAAGGGCAGTCAGATTCCTGGACCTCAACATCCTTGCCCCAGAGCCCAGCAGTGTGCACACATCTTTCAACATTCTTAGCCAGGATAGAGCCTCCCCGAGAGTCATGAGTGACAGGAAATCTCTCTCTGCTGCAATCACCAAGACATGACTTGAGGAAGGTCATGGTTATCCACATTCATTAACGTTAGGGATGACTTCAAACATGAATACAGGGATCAGCCATCCCTTTGAAGCACTCTGAACAAAGCTTTACACTCTGTCACCAGTCAGGGTAACCAATCCCTAACTTTCCTCCTCATCGAGAGAAGCAAAACTTCATATTATCCCAATGAGACACAGTAGCGTAGGCATAATAAGTTCTAATGTGTGATTCACACAGACACAGGTCTGAAGTCCAAGTCCGTTGCTTACTAGCTCTGTCACCAAGGGCAACTTAGCTGAATTCCCTGAGCCTCAGTTTATTCATCTGTAAAACAAGGATAGTGTTCCCTATAGCACACGGCTGCTGAAAGGATTAAATGAGAAAGACACACAAAGCACCAACACACAATCGGTGTTCAGAGTGGCAGCTATTATCATGGATCTTAGAAATCAAAGTATCCAAGGCAGTTATTCGGTAGGCTTCCATCAGTTTTAGCAGGGTCCTAGAGATGCTCTTGGTCTCTAGGAAAGCCAGTGCTGAGTTTTGACATCAATGCTGCAGTTAAAAATAGGACAGGGGTCAAGCTTTCCTCCAGGCTCTGATGAGACAACGTTCCCTATGGTCTATGATTTATATGCCCCCAAGATGGGCCTTAAGAACTTCAAAACAAAGGCACGACCCAGACATATAGAGAAGAGACAGACAACTGCCCACCATCAGTTCACAAGGAAAATGAAGTATTCTGTGCCCTCATGGTAGGACCGAGAGTCTGGAGACTCAGCTACAGAGGAAACTGCAGAAGTTTCCCAGGGCCCAAAGCAGGGAGTGATGGCCCAGAGACAGCTTCTCACTTCGGCCTCTGCCATCCCTTCCTTCCTGCGTTCCCTCCCAGAGTTGGGATCCTTCCTGGCTTTTGCACAGCTGCTCCACTCCACCTCCGCTGGTATATTAACATGAAGGACTCCTGGTGGGTGCATGCCCGGGGCAGATGCTGAGCAGCCACCGGGTCCTCGAGGAACTGACCAGCCCACCCGACACATGGTGTCACCGACCGCTGGATCACAAACAACAGGGACCTCTGAAGGCAGCTCATTCCGTGTGCAGATCGTTCTCCGAGTCTAGAGTTTTAGAATGTAGACTCACTGATCCAGAATCTACTTCCCTTAACTTCTATCTTCAAGAGCTAGCTGTAGGACTAATGAGCTTTTAAAAGATGAAAACCTTTTCACGGTAAGCTATCCTCTGAGTCAGTTCATGTCACAATACTCACAGCCACCATTTATAGGGGGCCAATTTCTAGGGGGCCAACCATGAGCCACACCTAACAGGCAGGAGAGCACAACACCGTTTCCTAAACTTGCCAGATCCTAATATCATCCTGGGTACCTGTTTCATCCTCTGCTCCCGGAGCCCCACGCTAAGCAAGCTGAATCAACAGCTGACACAGAGCCTGGGAACTGCTCCTTCACCAAGAGCCCCAGGTGGTTCTTAGGATCACGCAGATTGGAGACGGGTGACCTAGTGGACCCAGCTGTGCCACAACTATCGTTGACTCACTACGGGAGCTTGGGCAGCTTGTAGAACCTCTCTGAACCCCAGTTAAGGATCTGTGATTTCAGAATGATAACAGCACGTGCCTGTAGCTATTCCGAGGAATAAACTAGATGTCTCAGCCCACAGCCTCTCAGCAGTGATGCCATTCCTGGTCCTAATGACCCTATGAAATTGCAACCCTAATGGAGCTTGAGTGTATTACGCTAAGTGAAAGAAGTCGGTCAGAGAAAGGCAAATACCATACGACTTCATCCCTATGCACATGAAACAAAACAAATGAACGAGGGAAAAAGAGACAAACCAAGAAACGGGCTCTTTACTGTAGAGAACTGATGGTTACCAGAGGGAGGTGGGTGGGGGGATTGGGTGAAATAGGTGAAGGGGGGCACCTGGGTGGATCAGTCGGTTGAGCGTCCGACTTCGGCCCAGGTCATGATCTCGCGGTCCGTGGGTTCGAGCCCCGCATCGGGCTCTGTGCTGACAGCTCGGAGCCCGGAGCCTGTTTCAGATTGTGTCTCCCTCTCTCTCTGACCCTTCCCTGTTCATGCTTTGTCTCTCTCTGTCTCAAAAATAAATAAACATTTTTAAAAAATTAAAAAAAAAAAGAAATAGGTGAAGGGGATTAAGAGGGCGCACCTGGGTGTCTCAGTCGGTTAAGCAGCCAACTTCAGCTCAGGTCATGATCTCACAGTCTATGGGTTCGAGCCCCGCATCGGGCTCTGTGCTGACAGAACCTGGAGCCTGCTTGGGATTCTGTGTCTCCCTCTCTCTCTGCCCCTCCCCTGATTGCGCTCTCTCTCTCTCTCTCTCTCTCTCTCTCTCTCTCTCTCCCTCCCTCCCTCTCAAAAATAATAAACACTGAAGGGGATTAAGAGTACACCTGTCATGGGGCGCCTGGGTGGCTCAGTCGGTTGAGCTTCCGACTTCGGCCCAGGTCACGATCTCGCAGTCCGTGAGTTCGAGCCCCGTGTCGGGCTCTGTGCTGACAGCTCAGAGCCTGGAGCCTGCTTCCAATCCTGTGTCTCCCGCTCTCTCTGACCCTCCCCCGTTCATGCTCTGTCTCTCTCTGTCTCAAAAATAAATAAACATTAAAAAAAAAAAATTAAAAAAAAAAAAAAAAAAAGAGTACACCTGTCATGATGAGCACCAGGTAACGTACGGAATTGTTAATTCACTATATTGTACACCCGAAACTAATATAACACTGTTAACGATACCAAAAGTAAAATTTTTAAAAAGGGAAAAATAAAAAATTAAATAAATACATAAAAATAGCCACCCTAGTAGTTTTACTCAGTGCTACACAAGTCGCAGTTCAAGTGTCTGAGACCAGGATCTGGACTCAGATCTTACTGTCTTTAAAGCCTACGTGCCTACACCCAGCAGTGGGGGGAGGCGGAATTAAACAGGCAGGGGCACAAAAGGACCTGCATATCCAGGTCTGGCTCCAAATTCTTGCCTGGCCCCAGCTCATATTTCAGCCTCCGCAGCGGCCAGCAGGAGCTCTGGCCAGCAAGATGCCCCCAGTGTCACAGTAAGGAAAGAAAAGTTTGCCTCGTACTTCCTGCTACCCCGGCTTCTACTCCTCTTATGAGTACCACCCCGTGCCCTTCCTTTTGGGACCATCCAGAATCTGCACTCTTTCTCCAGGTCTGCACCCAGCCTTAAGGAGCTCCCCTCTTGGGAGGCAGGCTGGGTGGAGAGTTTGAGAGGCTGGCCTGGGGACCAGGGCACGCTGTGCCTCACGCTACAATTTCAAAGCTTTTGCAACATTACTTCACCCCCGTGCCACCCCCTCTCGGCTGCAGGGCTCACCTGCACTAATGTCCTTGGCACAGTACCTGGCTCAATTAATCAATAGCACCACAGACTCGGCCTATCACCTCTCACTGAAGTCCTTGGACTTTGTACTTAATTAAAGTGGAGCCCACCTATGACTCACACATTAGCAAATAATTCATTCATGAGCCCCCATTCATTTTGTTCAAGTACAGGTGATACAGAAATAAACAGGGTCCAGCCCCTGCCCCTGAGGCCTCGGAGGAAGAGAAAGACCCATAAAATGATGGGTGTAAGCGCATGTAAGGCATTCAGAACTAAAGGCTGGGGTACCACCAACTCCACTAGAGGAAGTCAGGAATGGTAATGTTCCTCCTGGGCTCTGAAGGATGAATAGGAGTTTACCAGGCAGAAAAAGGCATATCCAGAGAGAATGGTAGTCCAAAGGCTTAGCTATGAAAGAAGGCCCGTAGTAGTCACAGAATGGTGAGAAGCTATGAGGGGTGAGGGTATGAGGGCTGCAGTGATGGAAATGGGGTTCAGAATTATCTGCTCCAGACAGAAGTGTTTCTCGTCCCAATTTACCCAAGAAACTGGGACTGGCAGAGGTTTTCTAAGCAAGCAAGTGACATTATTATTTCCTCTAAGCTCAGTGTTGAGTTCCTGACACCAAAAAGGGGCTCTGATGGGGCAGGAGAGGTGAAGAGAAGCCATTTCAGTTGATAGAGGAGAAGGTGCCAGAGACTACCTTTCCTCACCCCTGGTCTGACCTGCAGCCCCACCAACCACCGACCTGGCAGATCCTGAACTTGAGTCAAGTCCCCACCGGAATAAGAAGCTCCAGAAATGGGATATCTGTGTTCACAGAGTGATGGCAAGAGAGGAAGGTGAGAGCCACAGCTGGCACCGGCTGCAGAGGTAACCTACAGGCGAGCCGGGAAAATGTCCTTTTGTGTCTGGTGGCTCACGGCATCCCGAAAGGAGGAGGACAGACCTCGGTTACTTCGCTGTTCTCTCCAAGGCTACTTTCTCATCCATTAAATGGAGATAAACCCCACATCAAAAACTCATTCTAAGGGTCTGTTTGTTTCTAGTGGCTAAGGGTCCATTTGTTTAATCTTGTGGAGGAGGGAGACGTCAGACTAAAAGACCTCAAATATAATGGGGCCCCTGGGGTACATGGGTGGCTCAGTTGGTTGAGCGTCCGACTCTTGATTTCGGCTCAGGCCATGATCCCAGGGTTGTGGGATCAAGCCCTGAGTCAGGTTCCACACAGAGTGTGGAGCCTGCTTAAGATTCTTTCTCTCCCTTTCCACCTCTGCTCCCCTTCCCCACTCATGTGCACTCTCTCTCTCTAAAACAAAGAAAATAAAATTGTCAAATACGATGGGCTCCACTAAAGCACAGGATGGAATCAGCCCCCCCCCTCCCCCCCCCGAGACACACGCTGGGCTGTGGTCGATTCCTAGGAGAGGAATCTGATCAGTCCCTTCCAAGTTGCTTTCTGCCCTGCTGGGCTGTTTGCAGTTTCTGTCAGATCAGGTCACATTTCCCACCTGAGCCAGGGGGCCCAGGAGAGCTGTGGGCCTTGCAGCCGGGAGTCTCAGAGGGCTCACATGACAGGCTGGCAGGGCGCAGCTGTTCCTGGCAAGGGCATCAATAATACAGGCCTTTTTCCGCAAACTCTGGCAAACAGTCTAACGTGACAAGTGAAAACATTGTGTCCAAATTCTCACTGGGGCTGAGGGCAGCAGAGGCCAAAATAACTCGCCTTTATCAGGGCTAAATCACCAAGTGAATCAGAGCTCTGCTGGGCTGGGGTGGCAGCCGGAGGAAGCTGCTGGTGATAAGTGCCAAGAAATGTAGGGGGAACGGTAGAGGAGGGAGCAGCAGGCAAGGTCCTTGCAGAGAACAAAATGCCTGTATTGCGTGAGTGCCTGCCCATGGAATGTTGCAGAAACCCAGGGGCACCCAGAAAGGAACCCGTGTGACTTGTTGGCTGGGGAGTGAACTGGGCCATGGATTTCATCTCAGCAACAGCCAAAAATCACTGCGACCACCACAGGCAGCCCAGAGACGACTGCAACAGGAGGCCTTACGAAGAGCAGGCCAACCGCCCTTCATGAGCAGAGGGACTAGTGGGGTAGGGTTCAGCAGGATTTTGTCTCCTTTGTGCTGTATCAGCACCAAAAACAGGGCCTGGCATCAGCGCACTCCGTATGAATGACTGAAGAAAGGCGTGGTGTGGAGGAAGAACATGGGCTTTGGGCACAGGAGCACAGTCAGTAACCGAAAATTTAAGCAAGCCACTTGTTCTCTCTGAGCCTCAGTCTCCTCATCCGGTAAATGGGATAATGCGCCTGGAAAGATGCCTATAAGAATTAAAATAATGAATGTAAAAGCCCCTAAAATGATGCCTGGTAGGTAGCAGGCACTCAATAAACGGACTTCTCAGAATTAGACCGCAGCCTTCAAATACTTGGAGACCTGCAGTATCAGCTGTTTCCAATCCTTTTGGGGGGCGGGAGAGATTAGAAGAGATAGTAAAAAGAATATAAAACAACAGAAGATGATGAATCAAAGGGAAGTACAGGGAGACCTCTAAGGTCACGCTGCCTGGGTGGCCTTGGTAAGTCAAATTTTCTGTGGGTCTCAGGACTCCCTATGGTTAGATGGGGATTGGGGTTGATGGGTATTCTTCAAACCATGCTCCAGGAACCACAGAGTCCGTGGAGACCCTGAGGGGCTGTCTTGGGGTAAGGAGGTGGGAGACAGTGGGCCCTAACACAGCTTCAGGAAGCTCCCCACTGAAGGCTTCCTTCTGAAGAAACTTCCACACTCTGTCCTGAGTCCTTTAAAAGTCAGTGCTTTGGGGGTTCCTGGGTGGCTCAGTTGGTTAAGCGTCCAGCTCTTGGCGTTGGCTCAGGTCATGATCTCACGATTCGTGGGATCGGGGCCCCTCTTCCGGCTCTGTGCTGGCAGTGTGGAGCCTGCTTGAGAGTCTCTCCCTGCCCCTGCCCACCCTCCCCCGACTGTCTCTCTCTCTCTCTAAGTGAACTTAAAAAAAAAAAAAAATTAAAAGTCAGTGCTTTGTCGAAAGTCACCAGGGTCCTCCCAAAGACCAGGTCTCTCCAGGAACCTAGTCCAGCACTACAGGAAGGCGAGGAAGGCGCCTGGAGTGCAAAATCTCAGGGGCATGTGAGGCCAGGGTTGGCATCTGAGCATGAGTGCCTCTTTAAATCTTGCACCTGAAGCATCTGGCTTGCCTGCCTACTACCAGCCCTAAGTCCCCAGCCCTTCTTCAGCTCCCCTGTTCGGCATTGGGCATTTCCCACTCTGGAAATCTCTCACCACTACCTTCCACGGCACTGCCTTCCGTGGTAGCGTTTTGCTTTCTGGCTCCCCTCCTTCCTCCTGGGCAAGAAGAGTGGAATAGAGAACTGGAGGGGAGGAGAGCATGGCAGGCGAGGGGAGGGCACGCTGTGGGGAGGGGCCGGTGAAGCTGGTATTGAACACGCGGAGCGTGAGGGATTGGCTGAAGTGCATGAGGCAGGTCTGGACCCCAGGAGAAGAAGCTGGAAGAGGGAGATTTTCTCCCCGCACTTGAGAGAACCTTCTCTCGCATCCACTTCTTCCTGCCTCACCCTACTGGCACAGCTAAAGTCAGGTCCACATCACCTAATATCCGGGCCCTCGCAGTAGCCTCCCAAACCATGGCTGCCTCACACCTCTCTCCACATACAAGACTGTGCTCCACATCCGGCTCTGGACAATTACGCCCCTCCTTAGAGACAAAATGGCATCTTCCAAGTTTGCTCCACTAAGTCCAAATTCCTCACCCCCACCTCACCTGCAAGCCTCCGAGCCACACCCCACCACATGCAAATGTGCCCCTAAGCTGTAGGTGACCCAAGGCACCACTACTCCCTGAACTCCCCCAAGCCCCCTGCTCTGACGGCTCGTGCTTTCTTCCCCCAGCGCATCCTCACCACGCACCCCGATCCCACCTATGGAATCTTTGCACTGTGAACAGCACACCCACTCTCCTCTCTTCCCAGATCCTGCATCCAGGCCTGTCAAAGTCTAGAGCCGTTTGCAGATGTTGGAGAGTACGCTTCCCTCTCTCTGCTCGGCCAGTATTTTCAGTACGTCACTTTTGCACAAGCAAGGCCCTTGCCTTGTCCTCAGCAAAGAGCTACAGGGTGAAAAGCAAGCACCTTGCCCTGTAACCGCCATGAGACCCACACCTGCAGACAGGAGACACTGAACAGTGAAGCTTCAGTGGGAACATTGTGAGCCACAGAGAAACTGCTCTCTCCACAGTTTCTCTCTTTATTCCCCTTTGCACCTAGCCCAGCTGTGGCTCCAGCGGGCACTCCATAAATGCTAACTGAATTCATTAATTAGATCCTCCTGCTGGGAGAACGGAACTAACCCCAGAATGATTATGGAACATTTCCATAAAAAATAATTTTCTTGGGGCGCCTGGGTGGCTCAGTCGGTTGAGTGTCTGACTTCAGCTCAGGTCATGATCTCACAGTTTGTGAGTTCAAGCCCCACATCGGGCTCTGTGCTGACAGCTCAGAGCCTGGAGCCCGCTTCGGATTCTGTGTCTCCCTCTCTCTCTGCTCCTCCCCTGTTCACACTCTGTCTCTCTCTCAAAAATAAATAAAGATTAAAAAAACATTTAAAAAAATAATAATTTTTTGGGGGCGCCTGGGTGGCTCAGTCAGTTGGGCATCCGACTTCGGCTCAGGTCACATTCTCATGGCACACGGGTTCGAGCCCTGCATCAGGCTCTGTGCTGACAGCTCAGAGCCTGGAGCCTGCTTCGGATTCTGGGTCTCCCTCGCTCTCTCTCTGCCCCTGCCCCACTTGTGCTCTGTCTCTCGAAAATAAATACACATTAAAAATAATAATAATTTTCTTGCCTTTTCCATGTAAAGATGAACGACCCCTCCAATGATGAACACGTTCTAAAACTGGATGGTTGCACAACTCGGTACATTTACTAGAAGCCATCGAATTTACCCTTAAAGGAAGTTAATTTCATGGAACATAAATTACACCTCAGTAAAACTGTTTTTAAAATATCTGTGTGATGATCAAGACCACTGCGTTCAGATAAGTAATAAGCTGAGTAATGAGCACACTTAAAAACAAACAACAACAAAAACATAACCAGGCCCTCCCTGTAAGGTGTGGCTCTGAGCTCAGCCTTCGCCCCCGTGGGCCAGCAGCAGCTGTCAGTGGTTGGGTCCGGGGAACCTCCCAGGACAGTGTGGCTTGTTGGGGTGGGGAGAACACCAGGGCGGCCAGGCATTAGGTCAGCCTACAGTCAGGACAAGTGAACTGATCCTACAGAACATTCCACATGGGCCTCTTCGGTGGATCAAGGCTAAAGAATCAGACCCAGGTCAGAAGCAGTGCCCTGAGGAAGTGTCTTCGGCCTCAGACCGTGGCTCACTTACACGGCACCACTGAACTTCCTCCAGAGCAATTCCACAATCCACGATGTCACGCTCAGTTGTGTTATTATCTAATTAATATCTGTCTCTCTCTGTAGACCCTACGCTACGTGAGGTCAAGGATGTGGCTCTTGTGCTCACAGGGCCTATTACAGAAGCAGGCACATGGTAGGGGGTCATTAAAAAGTTGCTTGAGTGCTAAGGAAGCGAATGGACACTCTTCACTGATGGAATCAGGACAAGGTACACACACGCCCACACACACACACACACACCCATTTTCTTTCAGCACAGCCCTGCCATTCAGCTGGATGGTTGGAAAGGGCCCCACGAAGAGGAGAGAGAACCAACGTGCTCTAGGGTAATTCACTACACCTGCCCCCACTGAGCCTCACAACGATCTAGATACTAGATATCGTTATTGCCCTATTGATAGCAGAAACTGGGGTTTTGCAATCAAAACCCAGATCTGTCAGGCCAGAAAGCCCCAGCTCTTTCCCAGTCATCTCTGAGGAGGGAGTGGGGGCAGGCAAGCTCAAGGTTATGACTGCACAGGCAGGCGGTTGAGAGTCTGAGGACCAGTGAGGACGGGTGCTTTCCCCAGGGTCAGGGCCTCCCACATCCTCCCCCACCAGCCTCTTCCCACAGTGTGTGTGAGCCAGTCCTGAGTGCACAGCAGGCTCGTAGAACAGAATCATGTCTCCACAAGACTGTGGCTCCGAGCCTGAGCCTCACTCACACCCGGACAGCAGCCCATGGCCAGTGCAGGCCTCCAAGAAACTCTCCTTTCCGCCTAGGAAAGCACTTCCCCCGCTATTCCATTTCCCACCGCAGCATCACAAAGTGCTGACGCCCCAGAGAACACCCACAGCATGCCCCCCGCCTCCCAAATGCTCCCAAAGGCACGGCCTGAGGCCCACAGTTTCACACAGAAAGGTGTGCATCACACAAGGTGCCGCCCACCCTTACTCCCAGATAGCAGAGCGCGAGGACTAGAAGGACAGACTTGTGCACCGTACGTTCACGAACTATAACTGAAATAAACATTTGAAAACAAGAAGACTTGGGTGTCAGGCCATCTGGGTTCAAGTCCCAACTGAGTCACCACTTACTAGCTATGAGACCTCCCATGCCTTCGTTTCCTCATGTGTCAAATGCGGTATTAACAGCACCAAACTCTTAGGGTTGTTGGGATGAATGAGGTAATGCATAGAAAGCACTTAGTACCTGGTACATAATAAATGCTATAGGATTGTTAGCTGCCATTATTATTTTTCCCAGCATAGTAACGCTGCCTGTCCGTCTAGAAGTGAAAGAACAACATCAGGAGATGCTGAGCACAGGGAAGGCCTGAGGCCATGCAAGATTCCCTTGGCATTTCAGACCTCCGAACACTGAGAAAATAGCCATCCTGGCCTAACTCCAGACGCTTCTTTATCTCAGCTGCCAGTAAGTACAGATGTTGGCATACCGGCCCCGGGGAGGAACAGGGTGGAGAGAGAGAGCTTACCCCACAGCACAGTAAAAAAATCAACACTTACAGGCTGTTTGCTCATCTGCGGAAGGG
Source organism: Leopardus geoffroyi (assembly GCF_018350155.1). NCBI lineage: Eukaryota > Metazoa > Chordata > Mammalia > Carnivora > Felidae > Leopardus > Leopardus geoffroyi. Next base: position 80,854,951 of record NC_059333.1, read on the forward strand.
GGCGGGGGGAACTTCCCTGGAAAAATATGCAGCTCTAGAAAATACCACTTTCCTGGAGCCACCCAGAATGATGAAGAAGGATCTCCGATAACTGGCTAACTAGGTCAAAGGACAAAGAAGTCAGGCTTCGGGGCAACTCCAGAAATGCGGGAGGGGGCTTGTCAGCACTAGGTCCTCTTGCTTCTCACATTTAAAGTTTATTTATTTATTTTGAAGGGAGTGGCAGAGAGAGAGAGAGAGAGAGAGAGAGAGAGAGAGAGAGAGAGAATCCCAAGCAGGCACCATGCTGTCAGCACAGAGCCCGGTGCGGGCTCGATCTCACTAACCATGAGACCATGACCTAGGTGGAAATCAAGAGTCTGACGCTTAACCGACTGAGCCACCCAGGCGCCCCTCCTTCCTACATTTAAAAAGTATAGGGGCGCCTGGGTGGCTCAGTCGGTTAAACGTCCGACTTCGGCTCAGGTCGCGATCTCACTGTCTGTGGGTTCGAGCCCCGCGTCGGGCTCTGTGCTGACTGCTCAGAGACTGGAGCCTGTTTCGGATTCTGTGTCTCCTCTCTCTGACCCTCCCCCGTTCATGCTCTGTCTCTCTCTGTCTCAAAAATAAATAAATGTTTTAAAAAAAAAATTAAAAAAAAAAAAGTATAGCCTGGGGTCTAAATTCACACAGCCAGACCTAAGGAGCAGAAAGGGTAAGAGACACACAACTAGCCATCAGAGAAATGCAAATTAAGACCATAATGAGACACGGTCCCCCATCTATCAGAAGAACTAAAATAAAAATATGACCAAACACCGGCAAGGAGGTGGAGAAAGTGGATCTCTCCCACACTGCTGGTGGGAATGTTAAATAGTACAGTCACAGTTTGGCAGTTTCTTAAATAAATAAATAAATAAATAAATAAATAAATAAATAAAATACACTTACCATACAGCTCAGCAATTGCACTGCTGGGCACTTATCCCAGAAAAACAAAAATTTATGTCTACACGAAAACCTACACAAAATTGTTCACAGCAGCTTTATTTGTAATAGTCAAAAACTGGGAACAACCAAAATGTCCTTCCAGAGGTCGATAGTGAAACTGGCACATCCATACCATGGAATACCAGTCAGAAAAAAAAAAAAAAAAGAGCAAATTACTGATACATTCAACTACCTGGATGGGCCTGAAATGTATTATGATGACTGAAAACAAGCCAGTCTCAGAAGTTTGCATACTGTGCATCTCTGTTTACAGAACATTCTCAGAATGACAAAATTATAGAGAGGAAACACAGAGGGGAGGGGCCACGGCAGTGGGACAGTGAAAGGGTGGCATGAGGGAGATCTTGCTGGTGAGAGAACAGCCCATCTCTTGATCGTAATAGCGGCCCTGCTAATCCACCCATGCGAGAAAATGACACACATTGTCCCAATCTCACGTTCCTGGTTTTGATATCGTGCTATAATCATGTAAGATGAAGCCACTGGAATAAACTAAATGAAGGATGCACTGGACCTCTCTGTACTATCTTTGCAACTCCTAGTGAATCTACAATTGTTTCAAAACAAAACATTAAAAAAAATATATAGAAGCGCGCAGGCCATAAGCCCCGGCAACTGGGAGTCCAGCCCACATCCTTCTCCAAAATCCCAGTCATCCAATCAAATTACTTACAATTTTGCATGCAGCATGACATTCAATACGGCCATGCCTTTGCATGTACAAACTTCCACCTAGACTGCCCTCCCTCCACCTAGCTAACTTTCAATTTCCTTTACAAACCAATTCACATACATTCACCTTCTAGAAGCTTCCCTGACTTCCTGTCCTAAGATTGCTCATCTTCCTTTGCACTTCCCTGTACGTACTCAACTGAATTGTAATTATTAGTTTACGTGTCATAGTCTCTCACGACATGCAAGCTTGGGAATTGGAAAATACATTTCCAAACATCTCCAATAAAGGATTTGTTTGTAGAGCAGACAAAGGGCTCGATTCAATCGTAAGAAGACAAAGAAACAAATTCTATTTTTTTTAAGTGAACAAAAGATTCTGCACAGACATTGCACCAAAGGAAATAGGCAGATGGCAAATAAGCACACGAAAAGATGATCAGCAGCATTGATCTTTAAGGAAATGTGAATAAAATGACAAGATATCACCGCAAACCTAGCAGGATAGCTAAAATTAAAAAGGCTGCCCATACCAAGTGTTGGCAAGGAAATGGAGCACCTTGCCAAAGATAGTACAGAGAGGGTCCAGTGCCTCCTTCATTTAGTTTATTCCAGGTATTCTCAGGTAGTGCTGGGGCGGGGGGGGCAATGTAAGACGGCACTGCCACTCTAGGAAACAATTTGGCAGCTTCTTAAAAAGTTCAACATACACCCGCCATCTGGCCCAGCCATCGCACTCTTAGGTACTGATGCAAGAAAAAGAATCCAAAGGTCCCCACAACATTTTTTCACAAATGCTTATAGGGGCTTTATTTTAATGGCCCCAAATTGGCAACAACCCAAATGTCTGTTAATAGATAAAAGGATAAACAGACAGTGGTATTTCCGTACAGCAGGACCCTATTCGGCAATAAAGGCATGAACCACTTCCGCACACGACGCGGACAAATGTCAAAATGATTAAGGAGGGCACTGACTGTGATGAGCACCGGGTGGCGTATGGAGGTCAGGAATCACTATATAGTACACCTGACACTAACATTACACTGTATGTTTACTAACTGGAGTTGAGATAAAAACTTAAATTAAAACTTAAAAGCGATCATGCTGAGTGTAAGAAGAACACGTGCTGTATGATGCTATTTACTTAAAGTTCTAGAAAACGCACGCAAATCTGCAGTGATAGAATGCAGATTAGGTGCTGCGTGGGGCTGGGAGGCAGGACAGAGAGAGGGGGAAGAGGGAAGGATAAGGTGAAGGAGGAAACTTTGAGTGCTAATGATTATGCTCATTAACTTGACTGTGCAGAGAATTTCATGAGTGTAAACGTGTCAAAACTCATCAAGTTGTGCAGTTTATTTTTTTTCAATTTTTTTTTTTTATGTTTTATTTATTTTTGAGAGAGAGACAGAGCATGAACGGGGGAGGGTCAGAGAGAGAGGGAGACACAGAATCCGAAACAGGCTCCAGGCTCTGAGCTGTCAGCACAGAGCCCGATGCGGGGCTCGAACTCACGGACTGCGAGATCACGACCTGAGCCGAAGTCGGTTGCCCAACCGACTGAGCCACCCAGGTGCCCCCAAGTTGTGCAGTTTAAATAAGTGCAGGTTGTTGTTAGGATTCAATAGAGCTGCAGGGAGAAAATCACAGGTACCATTTAACAGGCATCTACTTTGTGGGAAGAGCAGGACATAAATAATTATTAATCTTCACTCGTTTTACAGATGAGGAAACTGAGTCAGCAAAGCCAGGTAGTCGTGCAGCTATGGTCAAGCGAGGTTTACACCCAGTTCAAATGGCCTCAAAGCTGGGGCACTTTTCTCCGTATGGTGAGGTGTTCTGACAGTGGGAGAGCTTCCAGCAAGAAGCCAGAAATGATACACTTCGGCGTCAACAAGACCTCTGGGAAGGTTGACAACAGAGGAGGATGAAGAGCTGGCATCACAGAGATGCCAGGGGATCTTTGACATCATTGAGAGGACACCCTCTGCCTTCTGGGTGGCCACTGCCACAAATTCCTCCACTAGCCAAACCCCGCCCATCACAGGTTTGGGGCCAGACAAGCCAAGGCAGGAAATGGGCTGTACCTGCCTCTGGGAACATTCTTCCCCGTGCAGCCAGAGTGGTTTGGTGTGAAAGACCCTGGCCAGACATTCAGCACAGACTCCAGCTCCACCTGTGTCACCGACAAGGCTCTTCCCCTTTCTGGGCCTCCGTTTCCTCAAATGGAAGATGTGAAGGCCCACCGACCAGCTTTCCAAGGACCTCTTTCAGCCCTGACTCGTGTTCTGAGCGCCCTGCTGAAGTGAGTTTTTCCTGCCTCTGGAACTGAGCAGGTGCCACAAAGGAAAAGGATTCTTGATTATCTACAGAACTGTACACGTCACACCTCCCTCAACCCCAGCCCCACAAAGACGCCTGTCCCACTCAGCAGTGCCTTCCCAGATCTCCCCCTCTGGCCACTCTGCCTCCTCCCCTCAGCACTACCCTTCTGCAGGAATCTTCCCAAGACTCTGGCCCACCATTTGCTGCTTTGCTCCGCAGTTAGCAGGGGGAGCACCGAAGACTCAATTTCGGGGGGGTCTGGGAGCCCTGGGACACGCAGACCCTTGAGACAATTTCTCCCTTTAGAATTCTTGGAAATGGTGTATGGCTATGGGCTAACAGACGTCGGGTACCGTGTCGATGTAGGAGGGCTCCTCCCCCGGTCCCTTGCCATACTAGTGCGCTCAAGGCCCAGCCAGGATCTCCCGACCGAACGGGCCACGAGATGTGGCTAGGCACCCAATCGGCTTTCGGTAACTACCTATGACACTGAAGTAAATCCCTCTTGCCAGAGGAATAATCACTTACCCAAACATGGAGGAAAACCGAGCACATCCACCTCAGTATGTTCGCCTGGCAAAAGCGCATGGAGCCCAGAGGCTGAGAGGGCCTCTGCTTCCAAATGACTCAGAGACCTGGGGCCACCACATGAATGAGGGGACGATGCTAAAGAATTCTATGGATGCTCCCAGCTCTGATGCTATCTTGCTGTAGAATGAAGAGTCCTTGGTATCTGAAAGGAATAGTGTGGCCTTTTGTCAAACCCCAAGCAGGCAGCTGCAGCTGCTCACATAGCCTCAGAGATGGAATGATGTACCCCGAGGGAAGGGACCCTGCCTGTTGGAACCGCATCAGCATCATCCGGAAACGCCCTCTCCTGGAGGCGAGCACTTGCTGTGAAAAGCATCCGCTAGAGCTGTGGAGTCACAGCAGGCTGAGTTTACATCTCTGTTGCCTGTGGGCTGTGGAATCTTGGGCAAGTCTCTTTACCTCCACGAGAGACTCCATTTCCACGTCTGCCTCGTGGGGATGGAAAAACCTATTATCCTGTTAGGCCACTGCAGAACTAAATGAGATTCTGCAGACAAGAGTACAAGCACAGTGCCTAGAGCCATCACCGACCCTTTCCTGCCCTCCCTCATACACACAGGTAAGTCCCCAGACTAGCATCTGCCCAGGTGGTTTCAGTGGAAAACCAAACCCCTGATGAGAAAGGGGACTTAACTGCAAGCACACCGGAGAAGCCCCACATGCACGAAGGCTATGGCAGCAGACGCACGGGAAGGGGTCTGAGAAAGGTGGAGGCAGGGACGGCCCCTGAGACCATCCACCACGTCCCCTTAGCCATGGCACACAAGGGCTCAGTGATCAGGAGGCCTCCAGAGCCGTGCCCCATCCCACCAGCCTGGTTCCCCGCCTCCCCAGGAGGAGCTCGTACCTTCCCACCGGCCACCCACCGCCAGTCACCAGCTGTGCGACCTGGCTTCTTAAAATGAGGGCTTCGGACCAAATGGCCTCTCCAGTCCTTCCCACCTTTCTAATTCTCTGAACTACGATTCTACAAAGTGAACTGGTGCCTAATTGATGCCCCACCTTCTCCCTATCCCCTTCCCCGGAATACATGGGGCGCGGGTGGGGAGGCAGGGAGCCCAAAGGTTCCAGGAAAGTAGAGGGAGAAGGGCAGAGGCTGGGGCTCCATTATGCTAATTTAATTAGCTCTAATCTGCCCACAGCAGGGCCTTGAAGAAAGAGGCTTTTGTTTCAATTTTTACATTTGGCAGGAAGTGCTCCTCCTCCTCCTCCTCCCCCCTCATACCCTCCTGTAGAATTTAAGAGTCAAAAGCTCTAATTTCAGTCCTGGCTCTCACATGTAGCCGTGCTGGGCCTTCCTTTTCACACTTCTTTGACCGACTCCTTGATTTTTCCAGGAAGGAAATATGCCCCAGATGTCCATGAGTAAATGGAGAGTTTTTATCTGCCCTTACAAAAGGGTGTCAGTAATTCACAGATTTCCCAAGAAGCGAGAGCCAAGGAGTGGGGAAAGGCCAGCAGACTTCTCTCCACTGAGAAACCAAAGGTTTACCAATCACCTAAGCCCCCTCCCACGGGCAGGGAGCCTCACGACCGCCTCATGGGATGATTAGAACAGAAATCTCATCCGTTCATCCATTCTGCTAACGCTCATTGAGCAGTACTCTCCGCAGGAGAGGAAGGACCAGGAAGATGCACAGGACAGTGACTTGCTTCATGCCTCCCAGACTGTTAGTGGCAGAACGAGCAAGTAATCTGAATCTCCAAAGCCAAAAAGCCCTGGTTTATAAAACTGGCTAACTTCGGCAGCGTAAACTTCCTCACCGTGGTCAATCTCTAGCTGTCAACAGTTTTTAACAAGCAGTTTGCAAAACTCCTGAATATTTAAAAATCAGCTCTCTGAGAGTGCCCAGACTAGCAGCAAATTCTCCGGGCTCCTAATTAAGGGTTCTTTCGGCCTCACCTCTCTACTTCTGTGCAGGGGGCGGCAACATGCCGTGGGGACTGAAGGAGTAACCTTAAAGAAAATTATCTGAAGGACTGTCAGCAGGGGTAGGATTTCAGGCCTGTTTTATTCTCTTCCATGTCAGTATTTCTCCAGGTGTCCTATGAGCACATATTACCTTTACAATCAGAACATATTTAGGTAATTAGTCATTTTTTAGTGAGCTTAGCAGAATGCTTTGTATTAACCTCCTCACATCATTTTGGTCATTCTGTCTCCCTTGGGTGTGAGACAGAGAGAAAGAGAAAGTATCCTAAGAGCTCAAGCTCCCTCGCAGAACAGAGCAGGTGCCCCCTAAGTTAAGCCATTCACGTGAATCCCGTGCAGTCTTACCTGGAGGATAAATTCATCCCCTCTGGAGTTCAAATTTCACCAGCAACTGAGAAAAACACAACTCCCCGTTAAGATTCCAAAAGCCCTGCTCGGAAAAATCAAAGCCTCTGTAGCCACCAAGTGACCTTGCCCTTCAACGGGCCGAGGTAGAAGCAGGTGGTTTATACTAGAAACAACTGCTCCTTCTCCCTTGAGCTTTAGAGGGAGAGGTTTCCAGCACCTCCAAAGAGGAGGCGTTCTGCCCTCTCTGTCCCCAAGCTGGGATTCAAGGGGTCTTACCTCACTGCTGGGACAGAGGCTGGGCACCAGGGCGTGGGCACGCTCAAGGAGGCCAATTCATTTCAGCTGGGGCTCACTGCTTCTCTGTGGGCTGCTGGCCGCAGAGCTCTGCACAATCGGCTCTACCTCACCTACAGAGGAAACACACACACACACACGCACACACGCACACACAGAAAAGTTGCCGACAAAGCACCAGAAGCGCATATGTTAACACATGCAGGAGGGCTAGCCCCCTTCCTCCTCCCACTCCTGGCCCTGGTCACTCGTGACACCTCAGAGCCCCTTCCAGAACTACAGCCCCACCTGAAACAGCCAGGCACCTTTCCAGGACCCAAACTGCCCATCTATTCACCCAGACCTACCCCTTCGGGGGCTGTGCAATTTCACTGAGCTCTAGATGAAGCAAAGCAAATTCTACCACAGTCACTTAATCCTGTGCTACTTGCTATTATTAGTAAGAAAAGCAAGAAAAAGAAAAGTACAGTTCTGGCCCCAAGTCTCGTGTTTAGATAAGGCTTATGGATACCTGATTTCAATCAACGAACACATCCAACTTGCTCACAGTCTCCCTTTGACCCACAGTATGTTGTTTGGAATGTTACGAATGTGAATTCAATTCCCGATTTATTTTGAGAGCATTTTTAACGGAAACTAAATTTTCAGTCCATATATTATTATAGCTGTCTGGGTGAACAGCATGTTTTTAAAGCAATTGTTTTTTTTCCCAGGATCAAAGAAATTTGTGTTTAATCTAGAAACTTCAGAAAATATAATTAAGTCAACAGAAGGAAAAAAATTACCTATTCCTCTCCACCCAAGATAACTACAGATAACACACTCTTCCTGGTTTTATTTGGTTATCCAGATCTTTCACAAAGCTGCAATAAAGCTAGGCATGACTTGGTTCTGTGTCATCAGCGTTCTCCTGCAGCCCCATTGTAACAGTGATATAACTTGCACCTATGTGGCTATAAATGTTACACCACCCCCAAAGGCTGGCCATCTCCAATGTTTTTATGGTAATTACAAAGAGTGCTTAAAAGTCAATCTTTGGGGAAATCCAAGGTTATTTCCTTAAGGCCCGGTCAAAGAGTTTCCAAATGTCTCATCTTGGAATGCTGCCTCCAGGACTTCTGTGCCGTATAAGCCGCTCTCAGCCATGGAGAAGGGTGCCCATTCCTCCGCTGCTCCTTCCCCAGGGCCTCCTGGCCCCTCCCTCACCCACATCCTGGCTCACCACGGGTAACACTGGCAGTGGAAATGAGAGTGGAGTGCCAGCCATGTGGATTCTCACTTTTCATGTTCACATTCAGCTTAGCCCAAATAGAAGATAAGACCTACTGATTAAATGCACTCCCCTAATCAAGCCTGGGGAGGGGGTACCTGAGTGAGAACAGTAAGGAGCAAAAGGTGGGAAACCCCCTGAGGGACAGAGACGAGTGGTAACACACAAGCATGGTGTCCAGGGGGAAGAGACCCTGAGATGCCATGAGAAACAACAATCATCCCCATGAGACTTCAGACACTGATAGGAAGTTTCATCATCAGATGAAAGTGAAGATGAAATGAGCCATTGAGGGGGTGGAAATGTCAAGGTCCCACAAAGGCTCAGGGCAGAGCAGAGCAAAGGACAAAGGCATCAGCTGACATGGAAAAATAAAAAGTCACTTGCAGCATATGGGCACTTTGCTGCTGTCTGTAGTTAATGCTGACAAAACAGCAGGGGCCAAAGTCTCCGTGGGGAGACTGGGTCAGGCTGGGACAAGATCTCTACCTGCAAACCGCAGCTGAGCTGGTGGCCACCTGGGAGCCTGCTGGTAATGAGCCTTCCCCAGGGAACAAAAGCAAGGGGCTCCCAGGGCTGGTGGACTCTGGGGCTACTGACTCACCTGCCCTCTTCCCAGGAGGGAGGCCCCCCTCCCCATCTCTAGCTAGACTCTCTTTCCCCGCCTTTTGCTCCAGGCCAAACCTTCACCGAGACAGGGATAGTTCACCCCATCATCTGTCCAAACAGACTTCCTGGATTTCTGCGGCCCTGTGACCTAGGCAAAGACCCTGAGAAGCCTAGTCTCGTGCCCCTTCCCAGCTGATCAGCACCCCCTGCCTCTCCACCCCACGCACCTGCACCCCAGTCACGGCAATCTGCCGACTGATGAGGGAATGTGGGGGCTCCACTAATGCTACTTAAATCCTTTGTCAGATGGCTTGCAGACCTCCAGTACTGTTCAAATGCTCAAGTCATTCTGCCAGGTCTTCCTGCTACCCAACCCACACTCACACCTGGGCAGTTCCCGGATGGACACAGGGTAGAACTTTGACTCAAAAGCAACTCACCCATAAGGGTGCTGGACCAATCAGTACTTTCAAAGTTGCAACAGTGACCAAAGACTACAGTCAGCTCACGGTGAATCGTAGGGCTAGAAGAAGTGAATGCCATGCACAAGACCAAGTGATGGGGCCATGGGGCCCTGCAGAAGGAGAGGAAGCTGGCCCACAAAGAGAGGGCAGAGGCCCAGAGAGAGGCAGACAGGAAACTGTGCAGGTCCAGAGAGAGCAGGCGCTTGGTGACGTTCAAGAGACTGCAAAGCTCATCTATACTTCCTACTTTTTCTTCCTATAAGCATCCCCCGAATCCCCTCCATAAACCCCTGAAGAGCTAGGTTTAGATAGGCTCTGGGGTCCCAGCTGACTCTGGCTCACTGAAGTCTTTCAGGGCCATGACTGAGAGCAGAGGGGCTCTCCCAGCATCACCCAGTGCATGGCTTTGTAGTCGGGCTTTGGCCATCCATTGTGGCTACTCAAAGCCTTTTTTGTCCCCAGCTTCCTTCCCAAGTTTACGATTAGGTTTCTGATAGATGAGGCAACTAGATGGGCCAGTCTTAGACTGCAAGTACAACTTGTTCTTAGCAGAAACATGAGAAATAAACAATTACAACAGTAATAACAAGAGCTTTTTCTATTTGAAGGCTTTTCTATTAAGTGGTTCATACTAACTCCCATCACCCTACCAGTGTGATCCATTCAGCTGGCCACAGAGTCCCCATGTCCCTCGAGCCACTTGTATACGCCTATGCTTCCTCACAGTGTTAATACATTGAATTCATGCCCCACTGTAATCTGTGTGTCTTCCGCTCCCTGCTCCCTGCTCAAATCCCACATGAATCACTGGCTTAATATCTGGATTTGGTTTCACTGCTTTTGTCCCTTGGCCTAACCAGCCAAAGTTTGCCTCCAAAACTTCCTCGTGCTAGAGGCCTCTACTCTGCTCTATCGCTCCCTGCCCTCACTCCTGCCTGCACTGTTCCCCGACCTTACAGCCCCTGGCACCTCCTCAGCCAAGGCCCTCGGTCAGCCCGGAAGCCTCAGAAGATGATTCTAAGGAAGAAAGCAGAGAAATGAGACGCTGCCTTGGCCTCACTGACTCCCTCATGCTGCATGCAGGTGTTTCCTTTCAGACATACAACGTGTGGGCGCTGACCACAGACCATAAACCAGGATTTAGAGAGCCCACCAAGAACCAAAGAAGTTCATAAATGAGCCAAGAACATACACCTTAAGAATTTCGTGGCCCAGGGGCGCCTGGGTGGCGCAGTCGGTTGAGCGTCCGACTTCAGCCAGGTCACGATCTCGCGGTCCGTGGGTTCGAGCCCCGCGTCGGGCTCTGGGCTGATGGCTCAGAGCCTGGAGCCTGTTTCCGATTCTGTGTCTCCCTCTCTCTCTGCCCCTCCCCCGTTCATGCTCTGTCTCTCTCTGTCCCAAAAATAAAATAAACTTTAAAAAAAAAAAAAAAAAAAAAGAATTTCGTGGCCCAGCGTCCTCCAGGCAAGGATCGTTACTAATGGGCTTGGTTCTGAGTCAGAGAATGGGTCAGCCTATCCCAGGGGTAGGCTGGGCCCAAGTCCCTGGCTTAAATGCATGATCATCATAAGGCACACAGGAGCCCTGGAGTAAAAGATAACCCTGTGAACCCTCCATCCATTATTCCACATTATCTGGAAAGCGAGCGACCGAGCGACCGTTCCAATTGTTTGGATATGGAAGCTAAATTAGCTAAGAGCTTTGATTGATCCACACACATAAAACTTTCCAGGATCTGGGTCTCGACCCATTTGCTGAGCTCTGCGGTCAGATCAGAAGACACAGCACCCAAAACGCAAGAAGAATTTCTGCTAAAATCAGAAGACTTCCTGGTGTATTTCTGCCTTCTCCTTCCCTCCCGAGCTCGTTTCTTCTGGATGGTTCATCTGTGGGGCCCGGACCCGACATTACAGGGCTCCTGTACTAGACCAACGGTTAACCACAATAGTCCTCTATTTTTTTTTTCTTTACTTAAATGTTTTTAGCAACTACTACGTGCCAAGCACTTAATATACTAATTTATTCATTTATTCCTCACACAACCCTATGAGGCAAGGAGTGTTTTCTCCATTTTATTTTTTTTTTTTTAATGTTCTTATTTATTTTGGAGAGAGAGAAGGAGAGAGAGACAGAGGGTGAGTGGGGGAGGGGCAGAGAGAGAGGGAGACAGAGAAACCGAAGCAGGCTCCAGGCTCCGAGCTGTCAGCACAGAGCCCGACGCGGGGGCTTGAACTCGTGAGCCACGAGATCATGACCTGAACTGAAGTCGGATGCTCAACCGACGGAGCGCCCCCGATGCCCGTTTTCTCCATTTTCAGAGGAGGAAAAGGGCTGAAGGAACTAGGCCGGGCCCAAAGCTGGTAAGTGACCAAGACAGAATTCCACACACCGGCCTGCCTCCCCAAGCTCTCTCATCAAAAGCTGAAATTAAACATGAGTTGAGCACTGAACACACGGGTTCTGACAAGAAAAGAAAATGCGTAAAGAATTCCTTTTCAGGGGCGCCTGGGTGGCGCAGTCGGTTAAGCGTCCGACTTCAGCCAGGTCACGATCTCGCGGTCCGTGAGTTCGAGCCCCGCGTCAGGCTCTGGGCTGATGGCTCAGAGCCTGGAGCCTGTTTCCGATTCTGTGTCTCCCTCTCTCTCTGCCCCTCCCCCGTTCATGCTCTGTCTCTCTCTGTCCCAAAAATAAATAAACGTTGAAAAAAAAAAAATTTAAAAAAAAATAGTAAAAAAAAAAAAAGAATTCCTTTTCAAAGAATCAGAAAAAGGAAGGTCCTCTGCCACTGCCATGTGCAAAACACCCATTCATCCTTGTTGTTAACACGCCCACAGCAGACAATCCCTCAGTTCTGACTGTGCCTATTTGAGCTGCCGGTGTGGACATACATGGAGACGCTTGAGCCTATTTTACTGTCAGAGCGATACCCATACATGATTTCAGGCCCTCCCCCAGCCCCCCAGCCCCGTAGTCTTTGCCACCCAAACGCTATGGCTTTCGGCTCTTTTACCTAATTCTAGAGTGAGCTCAGTATATATCTAAACAGCATGCTTATATGGCATTTTCTGTCAATGCTAGATATTATTCATTACTTCCGACTACAAAAAATGAGAACTTAGCTTGCTTTTATCCCACGTACCTCGTCTACCTCTTCTAATACAGTTATACCATTTTTTATTAAGTCGACACTAGAAGATATATTATCATGACCAGATAAATGACTGTCCACAGCCAGGCACTGTGGTGTGTTATGATTCATTTCTTTCGTGTACATTCCTCAGCTGTCATTTCTGGAGGCCATTGTTGTCTGTTTATTTGTTTAATCTTCTGTGTACCTATCACTAATTCAGTCCTCAACTTTCCAACTTCTTTTTTTTATTTTTTTTTTCTTGATGCTCTCCCTTCTGGAAATTTCTGTCCTCCTACTCCAACTTGAACCGGTTGCTCTCTGAGCTTAAAGGAAGACTCCACTTCTCCTGTCTTAAATACCTCCTAATCTTGAAGGAACACATCTAGAGGAGCTTCCTCAGAAAGGATGTATGGGAGGTAAAAGAATTGAGTTTTCTCACATCTGAAATGCCATTATTCCTCCCTCACGTTTGATTAATAATTTGCCTAACTATAAATGCTCAGTAGGATATAAATCCCTCTCAGAACCTTAAAGGTACAGCTCCATTCATTGCCTTCCAGCTTCTAGTGTTGCCGTAGAATCTATTTCTTATATGTATTCTTATTCTTATTTTTATTCTATTTCTTATTCTTATTTGTAAGATTTCTATTCTTATATGTAATTACTTTGGGATTTTTTTTTTTTTTTTTTTTGCTTGTGTCTTCAAGCTTTGCTTCTGGTTTATGTGGGTTTTTTTTTTTCCACAATGACGTGCTTTGATGCATGTCTTTTTTCATTCACAGCACTAGGCTCTCAAGTGAGTTTTTTCATCTAGAAGCCTATGTTCCTCAGTTCTCAGAGTTTTCCTTGTATTATTTCTTCGATAACTCTTTCTGTCTGTTGTCTCTATTCTTCTTTTGTATGTCCTCCTATTCAGATGTTGAACTTCTCCGAATGATCCTTTCTTATTTTTCATTCCATAGCCCTTTTTAATTTTTTTTTTTTTTTTTTTTTGGTTTCTAGCCTTTCTCCAAGATCTCTTCAACTTCGTATTCTAAATAGTCTACTGACTCATTGATTTCTGTCATGCTTTTAATTTCCAAGAGTTCTTTGTTAGTCTCTGAATATTCCTTTTGTTGCACACCTGTCTTTATGTTATCACTGTGCTATCTTCACGGACACCAGTACTTAACAGTTTTGGTAAAATCTGCTTCTCTCCCTGCTCTGTCTCTATGTCTTGCCAGTTTCTTTTTATGTGGTCGTTGTTCATCTCTTTTGGTTTCTGTGATTTAGGTTTTGAGCTTTTCTCAATGTCTGGTGATCCTCAGTGGTCTTTTTAAATTTACAAGTGAGACACTAACGGGACCGGAAGCTCCACTTACATAGACAGAACTCTTACCACCGGAGGGCTGAGAGTAAGAACGCTAAATATCAATATCTATAGGCCTTTTCTCTTGGGCTGTTAAGTTTATGCAGAGAGGTCTCCTGACCAAGGAAAAGGAGGTCTACTCCTAGCTTGCCAGCACTGTGAGAACCAGCAACAACAAAAATGTTGGGGAGGGGTGGTCTCACTCTTCAGTAGGTAGACTTTTATTCATTCCCTCTGTTTCAGGAAGGCATCTCACGCATGCCCGACTCGGCTTGGCCTGCTGTGCCTGATCTTAATTAGGTCTTAAAACTGAGCTTGTTCTTGGAAAGATCCTTAAAAGAAATTTTAGTTACCAGGGAAAGAAAGAAAAAAACAACAACAAACTTGTTTTCCACAGAGTTTCCAAGGCCAGACATTTAGGAAACCATTAACTACGGTTCACAATCACTTATCAGGAATCTTTGGAAGCCAGATAAGTGTTGGAATTCAGAATGCTTCATACTTTGGAAAAGTGCTGCGTTCCCCAAACTATATACTGCGTAACACCCACAGCAAGGGCAGGGCAGCTCCTCATAATAATGCGGATTCATGTTTCTGCAGCAAAACAAATGGATGCTTATTCTAAGTAGGTTAAATAAAGATTTATAAATAGCTGCACATTAGTCCGGACAGGTTTCGCCACCAAATGGGTTAAAAATAAAACTTTGTTTTCCCAGACGGTTGGATTTGGAAATCGCAGATAAGAGACTGTATGTGCATTTCCTATGCGCCTCCCACACCTCCAGTCACACATGGGGCATTTTCACAGGGATTTTGTCAGGCTGTGGGGCTGCCCTCTTGCAATGAGATATGAAAAAAATGAGACAAGGTGGCATGTGGGGTGGGGAGAGGCCAGGTTCAACAGGGAGAGCATCTAAGGGCACAGTCACTTAGAAAGCGTGGGTCCCAGTTCTGTGCTAGCAAGCTCTGTTACTTTGAAAATGTTACTTAACCGCTCTGAGCCCCAATTTCCTCATCTATAAATTGTGGGTTATTCCAACTAATTTTGAAGTGGTGTTGTGAAGATGAAGTTAAATTCACCTAACACCTATGTATTGTGCCCATTATTCCTCAGGCATTGCTCTGGGTCCTAGAAAAATAATTATGGACAAAGGAGACAAAGTCCCTGCCCTCGTAGAAACAACTTCCTAGTGAGAAGAGACACGGTAAAGAAATCAGATGGCCATATGTGCCACTAAAGAACAGCAAGGCAGGATAAAGGGGAGGGAACCAGGGGGGAGGAGAGAGGAGGCTGGTACCAGATTAATTTATATACGGTGGTCAGAGTGGCCTTTCAAATAAGGTGACATCTAATTAGAAACCTGAAGGAAAAGAAGGGGAACTCAATGACAGTGTATGAAGGAAGGGTGTTCCAACTGAGCAGAAGAGCAGTGCAAAGGCTCTGAGGAAAAAAAGGGCTTTCTGTTTAAGGGACATGAAGTAAGACAGAATGGAGGGGCAGAAAATTATAGGAGCTGAAGTCTGTGAGGACCTGAGGACCAGATCATGCAGAACCCTGTTGACCCTTCTAAGAACTCTGGCTCTGAGTGAAACGAGAAGCCCTTGTTGGTTTCTGAGCAGAAAATGACACGATGCCTTTTAACATCATCACTCTAGTTGACGTTTGGAGGAGACCACAGGAGCAAAAATGTAAGAAGGAGGCCCAGTTGGGAAGCTCTTTGAATAATTAGAGATTGATGGGGCGCCTGGGTGGCTCAGTCGGTGGAGCGTCCGACTTCGGCTCAGGTCATGATCTCACAGTTTGTGGGTTCAAGCCCCGCGTCGGGCTCTGTGCTGACTGCTTGCTCAGAGCCTGGAGACTGCTTCAGATTCTGTGTCTCCTTCTCTCTCTGCCCCTCCCCTGCTCACGCTTTGTCTCACTGTTTCTCAAAAATAAATAAAATGTCAAAAAAAAATTTTTTTTTTTAAATTAGAGATTGATCGGTCTTGGACCAGGGTGAATTTAGTGGATCAAGCAAGGAGTTGGTTTCTTGATTTACTTTGCAAGGGCAGCTGACGTGGTTTGCTGATAGCCTGGATCCAGCATGAGAAAATCAGAATCAAGAGTGACTCCACAGTTTGAAACCCTAGCAACTGGAAGATGACGCTGTCACCCCCTGAAGTGGGGATGGCTGCTTTGGAGGGAAAAGTTCAGTCTTGAACTTGTCATCATTGAGATGTCTATTAGACATCCCAGGAAATGTGGTGAATAGGTGACTGAAGACAGGAGTACAGCGTTTGGGGGTCAAGGTCTGAGATGGAGCTACAAAGAGGGTCATTGACATGTGGATGGTAGGAGAGCACCAGGGAGTAAGGAGACAGAGAAGAAGTCAAGTCCAAGGGCTGCTCCCTGACACGCTCCAAAGCGAACAAGTGAAGATGAGCCAACAAAAGAGACTGAGCAGAAGCCAGTGACAGAAGAGGGGAACCAAAGGGTGTGGTGTTCCAGAAGCCCAGAGAAAGTACTTTTTTAAGGGAAATGGAATAACCAACCATACCAAATGCTGCTGATAAATCAAGGTAAGGGCTGAGACTTGACCACGGGAATGGACAATGTGGAGGTCACTGGTGAACCTGACAGGTGTGGTTTTTGTGGAGTGATGGAGGCAAAACATGGATTTGACTGGGCTTAAATCATGAGAGCAGAGGAACTACAGGGAGCAAGCACAGATGATTCCTTCAAGGAACAAAAAACGAGACAGCAGCAGGAGGAGTAGATGAGGTTAAGGGAAGAAGCACGTGCGCAATATGCACGTGAGTGGCTTTCAGTGGGAGGAACAACAGCCAGGGATAGACAGATGGGGTGGGCAGATGGGAATGGTCCAGCAGAAAGAGAGAAACATTGGGAAGAGAAGGGAATATTGCTGGAGTCATGTCCTTAATTAAGTAAAGGGAACAGGATGCAGCACACAAGTGGAGGGGTTGGTCTTATGTAGGAGCAGAAACAAGTCATTCTCCAAGGTAACGGGCAGAAAGAAGAATTTGGTGGTGGGAAGGTGTGAAAGTTCTCTGATTGCCATTAGTTTCTCAGGTAAGTGGAAACCGAGGTTCTGACTAAGAGTAAGGATGGGAGGGGCGCCTGGGTGGCACAGTCGGTTAAGCGTCCGACTTCAGCCAGGTCACGATCTCGCGGTCCGTGAGTGCGAGCCCCGCGTCAGGCTCTGGGCTGATGGCTCAGAGCCTGGAGCCTGTTTCCGATTCTGTGTCTCCCTCTCTCTCTGCCCCTCCCCCGTTCATGCTCTGTCTCTCTCTGTCCCAAAAATAAATAAACGTTGAAAAAAAAAATTTTTTTTTTAATTAAAAAAAAAAAAAGAGTAAGGATGGCAGAAGAGGTGTTAAAGGTTTGAAGACAGAGAAAAAGCTGTGAACCGTCACCTAGAGAATCGCAGTGGTTCTCAGCCAAGGCTGCCCATTGGAATCAACAACAGAGCTTTTAAAAAAAATTTTAATGTTTATTTATTTCTGAGACAGAGCACGAGTGGGGAAGGGGCAGAGAAAGAGAGGGAGACACAGAATCCGAAACAGATTCCAGGCTCTGAGCTGTCAGCCCAGAGCCCGACACAGGGCTTGAACTCACAAACTGTGAGATCATGACCTGAGCCGAAGTCAGTCGCTCCACCGACTCAGCCACCCAGGGACCCCAACCACAGAGCTTTTAAAAAGGATACTGATGCCCAGGTCATCTCCATAAAGACTTGGATTTCATTCTTTCTGGGTGGAATTACCCAGGAAAATAAAAGCAATACCTTTTATGATCTCCCCCAGGTAATACTAATGGAAGCCAGAGTTGAGAATCACTCAACAAAGGGAACGGAGAAAGATGACCTGACAACGCTCAAGTCCACTGAAGGATCATGGTCACAAATGAGAGCGGGACCAGTCAGGACAGTGGTCTGCTTCTCCAGTGTCACATTCAGCTGGGGGGGGGGGTGGGGGGGAGGGGGCGCAAGCATGCTGGGGAGAATGAGCTGGAGTTAACGAGGGTTCCATGTGATACCTGTTAAGTATCGCATACCTGTAAAAGTACACGTGGGAAGAGTCCAGTGAATGAAAGCTGCTGTGTTTATTTTTATCACCAGCTAGGTGGTATATACTATCCTTGTAGCAAATATAATTTTCCTTTTATGTCATCCTATGATTCACCCAATTTGTATGTGTCACAGCATTTTCAAGTCATTTGCAAAAAAACTAAAATCACAAATGTGTATCCTTAAATGTTAAGGAGGTGTCCTGTGGGTCTTTTTTTGTCACATTTAGCACTACACATGGGATCACTGGAATTCACAGGTCACCTCTCCCACCCAACCTCCCTGGGTTCTGATTTGATAACAACAGTTCTCTGCCAAAGTTTTGTGAAGCCCCCTCCAGTCCACACCCCCTCGGAGCCTGCATGTTAGGGGTTCCATATTTGCAATTCCCGTCTGGTGATCCGTCCTTCTCCCTCTGGGAAGGTCCCCCCTTGATCCTGGCCCTGAGTCTGGAGAGATCTCTGTAGCGATAAGTGCCATCTCAACACTCCCTCCCTGAGCCAAGCCTGGCTAGGTCCCCGTCCGTGTCCACCAACTGCTGGAAAAAGACTGCAGACTTCATCCTGAGCCTCAACTGTGTGCACTTGAATGCCAGCGGAAGGCAGAAGCCCTGTGAGCTCCCCTGCTCATCCCCCAGTGTCCCTTACTATCAGCTCCCGACCTCCCTTATCAATGGATACCATGCCAATTCTTGGTTGTGAACTTCCTTCTACTCCACCCTAAGTGCCCAGGCAAACCGCTCCCCGGGGGTCTCACCTCTTCTTCTCTGACCCTGCCCCTCCCTGTCTCTTGCTCCCATTCATCTGTGCCCTGAATCCACATGCCCGCCTCTTCTCCTAAACAGAAGCTCCTCCAGGGAGAGGCTGGAACACATGTAGCCTCATATCCACAGTGCCTAGCAGAGTATCAGGCCCATCGGGTGGCCAATAACTGAAAATAACTATCACATTAAATAGCTACCAATTTTTTATCACTAATCGTGTGCCAGCGCTAGGTTAAGCACTACACAGGACTTGAACCCATGCTACGAGGTAGCACTGATTAATACCCACTGCAGATAAGGGGCACCTGGGTGGCTCAGCCGGTTGAGCGCCTGGCTTTGGCTCAGGTCATGATCTTGTGGTTTGTGAGTTCAAGCCCCGCGTCGGGCTCTGTGCTGACAGCTCAGAGCCTGGAACCCGTTTTGAATTGTGTCTCTCTTCTCCTCCTCCGCTCGTGCGTGCTCTCTCTCTCTGTCTCTCTCTCTCTCAAAAATAAGTAAACATTAAAAAAAATTTTTTTTAAATACCCACTGCAGATGAGAAACTGAGGTTCAGAGGGGCACCCGGGTGGGGCTCGGCCGGTTAAACTCAGGTCATGATCTCGCAGTCTGTGAGTTCGAGCCCCCCATCGGATTCCGTGCTGACAGCTCAGAGCCTGGAGCCTGCTTCGGATTCTGTGTCTCCCTCTCTCTCTGCCCCTCTCCTGCTTGCACTGTCTCTCTCTCTCACTCTCTCTCTCAAAACAAAAAATTTTTTTTTAATTTAAAAACAAAACAAAACAAAACTGAGGGTCAGAGAAGTTGAGTTCTCAAGTTTGCACAACGAAGACGTGGCACATCTGGAATTAAACCCGCGTCCATCTGCCTGCAAAACATGCGGGGTTTTTTTCTCCCCGCAGTATGATAAGGGCTTTCTGAGAAAGGTGACACTGCAGATGGTAATGGGGAAGCCAGTGAGTTGCTTCCAGCATGCCCCCATCCCCCCACCCCGGGGCGTTACCTGGACTGTCTGGGAGACAAGGGTAGGACTTTCCCAAGTGCAGAAGCATGTCCCTGGGAGGTGCCTTTCATCTGTCTCCTGCCTACCTGATCTTTCCTCTCCTCTTGATTTATAAGCCAGAATAAAATGTTCATTGTCTAGAGCAAAAAAGGAACCGCCACAAGCCCTCTGGCAGGAAGCATCTTCTGGGGATTTATTCCCAACGCTGTCATTAACCACCCCCAGCTCAGGCCCGGGGCCAGCATCCTCCCATTGACAAAGGCTGTGTGCACAGTCTGTTTGGATAAATGGAGGTCCCGCCCAGCTGCTTTTGTCATAGCTCCCTCACTGCCTGCTCTCCCTCTCACCTGGGACAAACTCCCGGGACCCTGGTTCTCCGAGGGATAAGAGAAGAGCGAGGTCCTAAACCTGACTCCCCCTCCCCACCACCAGGGCTCTGCTCCCACAGGTCGGCCCAGAGAACATTCCCTGTTTCATCTTGCAGCTTGTGTCTCACGTCTAAGGCCAGAAGTGAGGGGGAAAGGACCATCCAGTGGAGCAGAAGGGTCCACCAGAGCCCGGAGTGCTCCCCACCCCGGGCTCCTGAATCTCCCACTGTGCTCCACACTGTGACCTGACCTAGGGGCCACCTGCTCACGCTCACTGGTGGCTGAGCGCATCTGTATCCTGGTCTCGGAGGGCAGACGGTGAGCGTGGGGAGGGGCTGGGTGCTGGGCTGGGCCCGGGGCTGTGCCATGAAGCCAGTCAGCCTGCTGCCATCCAGGGGTCGACTGTCTAACCTAGCTAACTCCACAGAACACAGGACAGCATACGAGATGAAAGGTCTTCTCTTTCCTGTGGGTGCCAGCAGTCTGAGGGGCCCGTCCTGAGCTAATGCTGGGCTCAAAGGCCTGTCTCGGCTCAGCAGAGAGACCAGCAGGAAAAGGAAGGAACTGGTTTCTTCAGCAGTAAGGAGCAGCTTAGTTCCCTCTAAAACCACCCATCACCCCCACACACAAGACACAAGATGGGGCTTTCGGATGCCCGATGAGTGGCAAGCCAGGCCCCACCCCAGACCCCGGAACAACTGCAACACTTCCTGGGGCAGATGTAAGTCACCTCAGGCCACCCTAGGTCAGTGCTCAGGCACTTCCTCGTGCGTAGTGTGAGAGACCAATTTCCCCAAGGCCTTGTCCTCATCAGCACTCCCGAAAACTGCTCCCCCCAGAGGCCCCTGATGTCTCTGTCCCTCCGGTCCATTTTCCAGACCATATGCCTCTACCAGACAGACATGGCAGGGGCCTGCTCACCTGGCCACTCCAACATTCCTTCCGGTAGCCTGGCGCGCCTGGAACACCCTCCTGGGCCCTGTGTAACTCACCAAGCTGTTCGCAGCTGTCCCGACTCCACTCTGGCCCAGACTTTGCCAGCAAGCAGGAAGGCAGGCAGGAGCCTCCCCTCACCCGGCAGTGGGAGAGACCCAGACAGAGGACCGGCCTGCCCCCCTCTCCACTACCTCCCATCAGAGTCCCCAGCCGGTAGTCTGAGTCAGCAGAGCACAGCTTCTCACCTGTTGACCAAGCTGTTGCAAGTCTGCAGGGAGCACGGCCATGACTGGGGGAGTTTTTATGAACACCTGTGGGTGCCCTAACAGACGTCTGTACGTTCTCACAGGGGCAAGGGGTGTGCCAGCAATAACCGTTCTGTGTGGCTCTTTCACACTTTGTCATCTTTTTACATCTATGATCTAATCTGAACATAAAGACCAATCTGGGGACAGGCAGCCCCACAATTTTATTACCCCCTTTTATGGATTAGGTAGCCTGAGGCTACACAGCTGCCAGATGGCAGAGTCTGGACCACAGTTTAGGCTTTTATCTTTACCTGTTTTACCTGTGAGATAGATTTGTATTTCATAAGTCTAGATGTATGCAAATACATGAAGTATAGTTACCTGGCGAGTCTTGACCTATCAAAATATTGTTCCCATTTGCTTGTCTTTTTCTAATTTATGTCTCACAACGGTGGCCACTCGGGTCTTCTGTGCACTACAAATCCCAGCACAGTGGAAAAATCGTGGGCTCTGGAGCCCAGGCAGCATGGGGGGTCCAAGCCACCGTCTCGCACTGTGCAACTTTCGGCCAATAAGTCTCTCAACCTCAGTTTCCTCATCCGTACGGTAGGGGTAATTGTAACCATCCTATAGGGTTGCTGGGAAACCGGGAGATGATGTGTGTCGCACCTGGCACGCCGTGCACGCTTCATGAACAGCGGCTACTCTTCCGTCCATCCTTTGTTCCCCAACCACCACAAATGCCTCACAGCTACCCAGACATGGCCTGCCTTCACTCCTCCAAGCCTGTGCCCCCGCCCCTGCTAGGCATGCCCTTCGCCCATCCTTGACCCATCAGAACGCTTGTCATTCTTCCACCGTCCAGTTCAAACTCCGTCTCCTTCGTGAAACCTTCCCCTTAGTCCTCTGGGCCCCACCGCCCCGTGGGTCATCCGTTTTACAGTGTCTCATTCTGCTCAGAGTTCAGCATTCATGCAACTGACTCACCAGCTTCCCCATGAAAAGACAATGTCTGATTCACCTATTGTGTCTCCCACCTGCTCTCCGCACCCTGAGCATCAGCATCTAACAATACCTTTTTGAGGGGTACCTGGGTGGCTTAGTTGGTTAGACATCTGACTCTCGATTTCGGCTCAGGTCATGATCTCATGGTTCATGACATAGAGCCCTGCACCTGGCTCTGCACTGACAAAAATAAATAAACTTAAGGGGCGCCTGGGTGGTTCAACTGGTTGAGTGTCCGACTTTGGCTCAGGTCATGATCTGACAGCTGACAGCTCAGAGCCCGAAGCCTGCTTCGGATTCTGTGTCTCCCTCTCTCTCTGTCCCTACCCTGCTCTCACTCTGTCTTTTTCTCTCTCTTAAAAATAAACATTAGAAAAAAAATTTTTAAGAAACTTACAAAAAATACCTTTTAATAGCCTAACACAAAATTATAAAGAGCTAAAAGTCACCCAAGATCCCTCCATCCAGAAAAAAAAAAAAAAAAGATTAATATCATTCTTCACCTGTCTCTACCTTTACATGTAGATGGACGTATGGAGGATGAAAGAAGGCATGAAACAAGGATGGGTGGAACTACTTAATAAAGTAGCTGTTTTTTATTTTTAAATTTTCTTTTCTTTCCATTCCACGGAAAAGTAAAATTTCCTAAATGCCAGACTTTTAATAAATGTTTCTCCCCCCAAATAGATATTATTTCCCCAAAGATTCCTCCAAGTTTGGGGCGCCTGGGTGGCTCCGTCGGTTGCGTGTCTGACCCTTGATTTCAGCTCAGGTCACCATCTCAGGGTCAGGGGTTGGAGTGCTCTGTCCGGCTCTGTGCTGACAGGAAGAAGCCTGCTTGGGATTCTCTCTCCATCACCCTCGCAAAGTGGCCTCCCTCACTCGCTTTCTCTCCCTTCTCGCTCGCTCTCTCTCAGAATAAATAAATAAACAAACAAACAAAAGATCCCTCCAAGTTTAAGAAAACAATGAGTTGACTGGTTAGAGCCATGACTTTTTTATTATTATTTGAGAGAGAGAGAGAGAGAGTGGGGAGGGGCAGAGAGGGAGAGAGGTGGGGGCGGGAGGAGGGCTGGAGAATTGCAACCTTCTCGGCCTGGAGCCTGACAAGGGGCTCAATCCCACAACCCTGGGACCATGACCTGAGCCAAAATCAAGAGTCAGCCGCTCAACCGGCTAAGCCATCCAGGTGTCCCACCCATGGCTTTTTCTCTTTAGACAGTATGAGAGTGGGAAAGCTAGCACATACACTTTCCTCTTCACTTAACATTCTTGTTACTTCTCACATTCTTGCTTAGCTTCTATTTGAGTAGGTTAAGAGCTCACCAAATGACCCTTAACCATGCCTTCCTAAGCCCACTTTTGATTCATCCTTCTCATGATCAGGTAGGTTTTCCCGAGAAGAGCTCACGTAGGCCCTATTCCCTTTGTTCTAGCATGCATGAAAATGGCTACCTGCCTTATCCTTGTAGAGTGATATACGTCAGTGCAAAAGTCTTCAGTCATGCTGCCTTTCCCTCAGAACCCTGTAAATATTTCTTCTTCTGCATGTTCTCTTCTTCCGCTGCTGATCGAGCCTGAGGCCAACAGGACTTTTGCTCTGTGGCATAGGCGAAATGCTCCCAATATCCATTTTCCTCCTCTTCCTGAGTTTTTGGGTTTTTTTCTTTTTCTTTTTTTTTTTTTTAAGTAGGCTCTACGTCCAACATGGGGCTTGAACACAGCCCTGAGATCAAGAGTCACATGCTCTACCGACTGAACCAGCCAAGCACCTCCCCGACCTGAGTTTTAAGAGGGTGCCCAGCTCCCCCGCTGGAGACGTTCTTCCAGCCTCCTTTGCAGCCAGGCATGTCCACGTTTTGGTCAATGGAACGTGAACAGAAGTGATGTGTATCTCTCAGATGCCTCAGTCATCGTTCTGAGGGATCGCCTCTGTGTGACCTTGAGAGCTCTGACTTTTGTCTGATTAATTTCCTTATCGTTTTTCTCAGCATGTACTGTGATCCTCCTTCAGCCTTCCCTCTCTAACAATTCAGTTTTCCGTGTATACTACTTTGTTCCTTTATTAACTTTTCCACAATGATGTCTGCATCCTCGTGTTTCCTTAGCTCTGGAACAGCCCCCTTTTAATTCATTCTTGTCTCTGAGCTCTCCGTTGATTACTTTTCAGTAAACTTTATTTGAATGCTTGAATGGATACTGCCTTCGACCCAAGAGCCAAGCCCAAGCCAGAAACTAATTAGCTTGGGAGATGGGAAGAATAGGACAAAGGTGTCCCTTTTTTCATGGGGAGAGACAGAATAATCTTAGAGGTCATCTATGAGTCATCCACCTTCCTGATCATACTCATTCTTAAAGGAACAGCTCAAGACCCACCTGTTCCAGATTCTTCCAGCCCAGATTGATTTTGCTCCCTCTCCAGTACCCAAGGGTTTCTCCAGACTAAACATTCACAGGTAATGCTTAGGCTGCTAAGTGAACCTGGAACTTGTGAGAAAGGGCATGAAGGTTCTTCATCTCCCTTGCCACAAAGTTCGGCACATAAAGGTTTCCTTTGAAGATTTCTGGACTACTGAGTCTCTGAATGAAAAGGAGGGCAAAAACCAGAACAACCCTTAGAAGAGGACTTCAACACAGACCTACATGATGCAGGTAGAAGGAAGAAGATTCAACAGGGTATTACCCTTGAAAGATCAATGGAGAAGGAACAAGCCCCTTAGCCAGCAAGCCAGGCCTTCCCAACCTGCCCCTGCAGGCACCGTTGTGGGAGCTGATTAGGCCTACATTCAAGTACAAAAGCACCTTAAGTCACTCTCTCGCTGACTGTGAGCATGTCACCCAACTTCCTTCAGCCTCTGTTTCCTCACCTACTAAACAGAGATAACAGAATATGCCACAGAGGGAAGTTGTGAAAATTATAGATAATGCATGCGACAGTTCCAGCCTCATCCCCACTCCTGCCTTGTCGCGCTCCTCTGCAGGAACACCAATCTCCTAGGGGCTCTCCCGCACATGCCAACGGGCCATTCTTCACCCCACACCTTTCCTCCTGCAGCCCCTTCTCCTGCAAATGCCCTTTCCCTGGAGGCTAACAGCTACCGCCCTCCAAAACCCAGCTTAGGCATCACCTGCTCCAGAAACCTTTCCCAAACTCACTACACCTTCTTCCCGGCTTCATAAGGTTTATCACACAAGATCGTAATTAACATCTAAGTGTCTACCTCCAACTAAGAACAAAACTGTGGGAGTATCTGGGTGTCTATTCTAAAACGCACACTGTGCATTGGCTATAACGGGCATTCGATGTTTGTTGAATGAATGAACAAAGCAAGGACTCTGAGAAGAAGAGGGTGGGGTGACACAAGAAGTCTGTCTGCCATTAACTCCCAAGGCCTTGCTAGTTACACTGAATACGTGTATATATTACCTGCAACATGTGTAAATATTCCCAATGACTAGCACATAATAGGTCCTCAATAAATACTTGATGAATCAATTATTGTTGAATAAACTTTACAAGAGAAGAAACTGTTTAAGAGCCTAAAACCACAGGTGCAAGATAAGCCCATAACAATGCCTATACTGAGTTCTATTTACAAGCCAAAGGCATTTAAGGTAGCCAAGCAGCGGTACCCACTAATCTGTGGCCATACTCACCACCGGTATGTGTGTTCCTAGTCATAACCAGATAACGAGTCAGGTGGATATCCTAGCTTTAAAGGGCAAGCAAAAAAACAAAAACAAAAAAACGCAAACCAGGCTTGACGCAAACAACTCGTAACCAAAACGAATGACAGCAAATGCTATCCACACATGAATGTCCCGTGAATTCTTCCTTTCATATGTTCTCAGGGGAATGACAGAAAATTTCCATCAGCCCCTGTACGGAGAAATTGAGCCAAGCCCCCTGTGAAACTAAGGACGAAGCCCTTCTCCGACTCAAAGGACTTGGAATGATTAGCAGTGGATAAACCTGTAACATACCATAGAGAAAGAGCTTTGCCCCAGGCCAGCTTCAGTAGTCAGCAGCAGTGAATCTTCGGGGGGAGTCTCTACCCCTCTCTGAAGCTCAGTTTTCTCATCTGCAAAACGGAGCTAATGACCCCAAGACACAGTGTCGCTATGAGGACTGAATGAGAGAACATACATAGTGCTTCATCAGGGCCAGGGGCACAGCAAAAGCCCAGAACCTGGTAAGCTTGCCATGCTGCCCTCACCAAGACGCAACTAACCCTTAGGTCCAAGAGGCTCCTCTTAAACCACAGAAAAGAAAGGCACAAGCATTAAATATGGCGGGTGCTATCGGAGGACATTCAAGAGGTTGCAAAGGGTACAGTGTTGCTAAAATTAAAGTTGACTGACATCTCAGCACTGGGCTAGGGAAACCAGGAGATGGATGCAAATTTAGAAAGACCGTAATCAAAAAAAAATTTAGAATCATCCTCCTGGGACACGTAGTTCTTTTCTGGTTGCCAGATTTCCTGGTCATCTAAAGTGTATGTGATATATTTATTACTATGGAAATAATTTATGAATAAAAAGTCAAGTAGAGCTGAAGCCAAGGACAGAACAGGAGGAAGGTTGCCAAGATCCAGGGGAAACAATGTTTCAGCCTCCTTTGAAGGCTTCCATTTTATTCGACCTTTACAAAGCTCCAGTTACGCCCTCCATAACCTGTCCTGACCCTGCAGTCCTAGTTTGCCTCTTTCTACTTCTGGTCCCACAGGCTCTTGTCCGATAGGCTCCCAAGGACGGAAGGGGCCTTAGCAGGCACTTCGGTCAACCACTCCACAACCAAACTGCAAAGTTCACACGCAACGTCGGCTTGAATACTCCCCCCAGGGAGTTCGCGGCCCCGTGACACAGTTTGTTCCACAGTCGGGAAGTTCTGCCGAATAAGTTCTTCCTTATCTCCCATCCTCCTGTGCTTTTCTTCCAACCTGTGCTGGTTCTCCCCTCCACAGCAACCACTCAGTGCTCCTCCCATCCTTCTTCCACATGAAGCAGGTGCCACTTACGATCCCCTGCAGGCTGGAAAGTCCAATGCCCACACTTATCCCACCTCCAACACGGTGTCCTAAACTTCTGTCTTCCAAGGAGCCCATCCCTGGATTTGCTTCCTTTTCCCATGATCTGTATCAGAGCCAGGGAAACAAAACACTCCAGATGGGTCTGATCAACCAGACAGAGCAGAGTGGCACGGGTGCACTCCCTCCTCCAAGCCTGAGATCAAATACTCCTCTTCTTCCCTCTCTCCCTTCCGTCCCTGTTCCAGGCCTCCCACTGGGTCCCCTCAGGTCCTGGGAACAGAAACAAACCTGACAGTGCCAGGGAACGTGCGAGGAGGAGGAGAAGGTGATGACGCAGCTCAGTGCCTTGCACTTGCAGCCAAGGGCACCCAAGCCAGCAGGCTATCTCCAAAAATAACCCTGTCCAAACAGTCAGCCTCTTAGTAATTCCCCAGGAGCCCTTCGTTCCAGCTTTCCAGGGTGTGGTCCTCAGCGTCCCTGTGCCTGGTCCCTCGCCACCCTTTCCAGAGCCTAATGGACTGGTTCCATTTAACCACTGACATTTACAGCCATTGTTCCTTATGTCCAAGGTCTAAATATACTTAGAAATATATTTTTATGGAAAATTTTTACAGTTAAGCAAACATCATAATATAGATTGTAATGCAACTACAAAAAAAGCATCTGCATGCACGGAGAGGGAAAGATCTCTAACACATATAGTCAGGTGGAAAAGGCAGTCTTGTAAAGTGGCAGTTGTTATGGGATCCATTTACTGAGTTTTAAAAATGTATCTGTGAAGAGGCACCTGGGTGGCTCAGTCGGTTAAGTGTCCGACTTCAGCTTAGGTCATGACCTCACAGTCTGTGGTTCAAGCCCCACATCCGGCTCTGAGCTGACAGCTCGGAGCCTGGAGTCTGCTTCGGATTCTGTGTCTCCCTCTCTCTCTGCTCCTCCCCTGCTCATGCTGTCTCTCAAAAATAAATGAACTTTAAAAAAAATTTTTTTTAACATATCTGTGTAGAACCATGAATACACAAGTAAATGTATACAAAAGGGGCAGAAAGACCCACAAAAGTGCAAACAGTAGTCACTTTGGAGAGAAGTGGGATTGGGGAAAATGGCAAAAGGTGAGGGGTAATTTTTTACTCTGAATATCATAAAGGGAAACAGATTTTACTTACTACTTGTATGAAGAAGCCACCTGGCCTTAGGTGTACCTTTCCCCCTTTGTCATCGATCATCTCAGAGCTGGAAGGGGTCCGGGGGACTATGACACAGGTCCCTGAGGTAGGGTACCCATGGTGGCATGCCTTTTGCCTAAGGTCACACAGCCAGCTAGCAAAAGCCAGAGACCACAAGTCACAGTACAGGCCCTGACATCGTGGAACCCCCAGAGGATTAAAAAGAAGGCTTTGACTTAATTACTAAATCAAATCAACTTTATTCTTTCAGTTGAGTCAGAAATACCTACTTTGGTGAACAGCCAGATGGAAGAGACCAAGGTCATCAAACCTGGAGGGAAAGGGGTCTCAGGCAGGACCTATCACTCAGGCATGGCTGGCAGGCCCTACCTTCTCTGGGCTTCCTGACCCTCATCCATAAATCAGAGGGATGGGCTAAGTGACAGGGGACAAGGGACAAGGACAGATTGGCGGGTACGGAGTGCTGTGGGTTCCAGGTGTTCGTCTGAGCGACCTCCGCATCCTCAGAATGAGACTGGCAGGAGCACTCCCTGAGTGCATCCTGGGCCGAGGGGCCAGCAGTCCGTGACCTTAATTCCATATGGAAGCCCTGCCTCTCAGGAGGGGAAGGCTGGGTTCAAGTCTGACTCAGCTCCCCACCCCCACCCCAGCACCAAGCTGCTTGGGCTGCTGCATGGATTACCTCATTCGATATTCGCCAAACTTTCAAATGCGCTCAAAGAAATTCAGAAGTCACTTGCCAAAAGCCTACAACTGGAAAAGGGTGGGGACCTTCTGCAAAATTAGGTCTCCTGATTCTACATTCAGTGCTCCTTCTATCCTGCCAGTTTGGCATGCAGTGGGGCCTCCTCACTTGAGCGATAAAACTTAAGTTCTTGGGTTGGCTCCCCACCAACCCCTGTCTCTCTCTCTCTCTCTCTCTCTCTCTCTCTCTCTCTCTCTCACACACACACACACACACACACACACACACAGTCCCCTAACAGTGACAGCAGAGACAGGCTCCAGGAGCAGCACGACTCAGATATGCATCATGCTGATAAGATGTCTGGGATGTGCTTCAAAGTCATCTGGGGTGGCCTGTGGGGATATACGTCAGCTATGAGTTGTGATAATTGTTGAAGATAAGTGATTGTTTACAGGGGTTCATTACACCATTCTTTCTACTTTTGTACATTTGAAATTGCCCAAGATCAGACTTTTTTTATACTGCATCATGCAAGTGATCAATTTGTCACCTGGTAGGTGGTTCCATTGTGATCAACTTGCTGCTTCCCTCGGCACACAAAGCCACACAATGACCTGCTGTCATGTTAAGAAAAAATATCAGGGCCAAAGTTTCTGCAGGGTGTGAAAATCCCAATTATAGCAATAATAGCCATCGCTTACTGAGTGCTTCCTGTTTACCTGTCACTGCAGTGGACCGTTTAGCTATGATTTCATTTAATCCTCACAATGGCCCGGTAAAGTTGGAGCTGTTAAGCCCATTTTATAGAGAAGCAAATTGAAGTTCAGAGAGCTTAACTAGCTTGTCCAGGTCTCCACCTGTGATGAATGATGAGCAAGAATTCAAATCCTTCATCATAAGAAAAAAGAGTCTGTAACTACACGTGGTGACGGATTTTAACTAGATCTATCGTGGTGATCATTTCACAGTATATACAAATATCAAATCACTAAGTTCTACACCTAAAACTAATGCAATGTTGTATGTCAATTATACCTCAGTAAAAAAAAAAAAAAAAAATCAAATACTGAATTACATGTGCTTTTAACTTCTACTGCTCCCACAATATGTAATACTTTGGTACGTTAGGACTTTCTATGTAATTGGGACTAAATCTATGAAATTTTTCAAATGATCATATCCTTCACAGTGTAACCCAGTCATTTTAACCTTAGGATTCTACACGATGCAAACTATCTTGGAATGTAGACAGGGATTAATTCACAAACACATTATTCACAGTGTCAATTACCATAGGGCAAATGAGAAGTGCCTGGGCTATCCCACAGTGGCCTTCATCCCAGAAGCCTTACTCATGGATGCTCCAGTCTTGGGTGCTTGCCCCTCCTCTGTGGTCCCACAGCACCCTGTACCAGTCTCTTGTTTCCTGGTCCCCTCCACCGGACCATGAGCTTCTTTAAAGCTAAGCTCTTCTCACACATCTTTGGTTTAGAGTGGGCACTCGAATACGTGAGGACTGAATTAGTAAATGACCATGGAGTTGATGATTTAACATCTACAGAAACTGCTTAAGCTGCTGGAGGACAAAGGATAGTACCAGAACCCAAGGTCACATGCAGTGCCCTTCCCCCTCCACCTTAGACTTTAAACTTTTTCTAAAATAAAAAGTAACAAAAATGACTGGAGTTTGAATGCTTGAGGCAGGGTGGGAGAGGGGGAGGAAGCTGGAGGCACCTTCCTCTCTAGGCCCTCATTGAAATACCACTGAAGTGACCAGATCCCATGGGCCATGTAAACTTGGAGGTGCTGAGCAGCTGATATGGGTGATGAATGAAAGACGCAACTTTAATATGGACTTAAACTATGTCAAGTACATCTGAGAAGGTTAAGCAAGAAAGGCAAGAGATGACTGCACATACAGCATGTTCTCAACCATTTAAAGAAAATACATCCATTTGGAAAAAAAAAAAAAAAAAAAAGACCAGAGGGAAAACTGCCAAATGTTAATAGTGGTTACCTTTGAATAACGTAATCTTTTTCTGTGTCTCTATACTTTTTTATACTTTCCAAATTGTTCCCAGTGGGCATACTTGATTTTTATAATCAGAACAATAAATAAAATTTAAATCACGAAATTGATTCTGAAGGCTAGTAATGATTTCGAAAACCTCTCCAGTATTTTAATGCGGTGAAACTGCATTGCTTACTATGTTACTGTTACAGAAGAGACTATAAAAAGTACATCTACTGGAATCAGAATGCCATCATGTAGTTTCAGTACACACGCACACAAGCAAGAAAATGTATTTTTCCCCAATTCAGTTTTTAGTGAATAAATCACTGATACCAGGTCTGAGCAAATTCTCAGTATTCTAATGTTCCATAAGGTACTGTGAATTTCATTAATGAACTATTCCTGTCATTTTTTAACGTTTATTTATTTTTGAGAAATAGAGACACAGAGCAGGAGCAGGGGAGGGGCAGAGAGAGAGAGAGACAGAATCTGAAGCAGGCTCCAGGCTCTGAGCTGTCAGCACAGAGCCCAACACGGGGCTCGAACCACAAACCGCAAGATCATGACCTGAGCCAAAGTTGGATGCTTAACTGACTGAGCCACCCAGGCGCCCCTCCTGTCATTTTTTTAATGCAACCACATCCTCACAACTTTAGAGAGCTACATTCTCTTTGAAGCCTTCCTCTTCCACTCACTCGTTTACCATCATTGGTTTGATTCCCAGAGAAAAAGGGAACACCCCTCTCCATGCCCCCTCCCCAGTCAATATTGAGATAAATTAGATCTACTTTCTGTGGGTTCCTGAGGACAATTTCTTATTGCAGTGATTTTTTTAAGTGTATTTATTTATTTTTGAGAGAGAGAGAGAGAACAAGAGCATGTGCCTGGGAGCATGACCAGGGCAGGGGGAGAGAGAGAGGGAGAGAGAGAATCCCAAGCAGGCTCAGCACTGTCAGCACACAGAGCACAACACAGGGCTTGATCCCAGGAACCCTAAGATCATGACCTGAGCCGAAATCAAGAGTCGGACGCTTAACCAACTGAGCCACCCAGGTACCCCTCTGAAGACAGCTTCTGAGGGGAGATCCAAATGTGTTCTGCATCCATTTGAAAAAAAGGGTGGGAGGGCTTCTCTGTAACTCCAGGTCAACACCAAACCCCAGCCCTAGCCTGCCTGTTTGTCAGTAACACAGAATGAATGAATGCCATCACTTTAGACTGCACAGCTTTGTTTTTTATTTGTTTCTTACTAGGTTTAATTACCTTAGAGTCACACAAACTTTACAACTCTCCAAAGGCCCCCTTTACAATGTGGCAGGCATTCACCCCTCTTTGTTAACTAGGTAGGGTCCCCTAATTTGAGTAGAGGGCTTACTCTATGGGGTTATTCTCCCACCAACATCCTCTGCCACTTAAAAAGCCGGTGAGCACTGGAGCCTGCCAAGAGGTCTGAGCAGGCATAAGCATGTGTCACATGGCTGGATACCCACAACAACGCCAGGATATACATACCCATCCTTCCCTTCACATTAAATAATCATATTCTCAAGGAACACAGGACACAGAAGAGCTGACCCAAACTCCTCTGATCCTAAGGCCTAAGCATCTTCCACTCCCCTGGAACAGCCTGTGCAGAGCCTGGGCAGGAAGGACTTTCACTGTCCAAGGAAGCGAGGAACTGGAGCCCAGGAGGTTAATAGCTCAGAAAGCTAAGTGGGGTCTCTGTCTTCTGGCTTCTTGCTGCCTTTTGCTTTACGATTATGTTCAAAGCAGGTCCCCACTGGGGAAGCAAGCAATAGCAGGGGAACATGTAGGAGGCCAGGGCAAGGGTGGAGTGAACCACTTAGTAAACACTACAGAAAAGTGATCCCCAATGATAACTGCAATAGTCCTCACCATATCTACCATAGGGATCCATGGCTCTGTACCATAACCAACACCTATTTAATTCCTTAAGGAATTCATTCTCAGACTTATAGAGTGTCGTTATAACAACCATCATAACTTTGACTTTACTCTGGGGTACCAACAACAACTCATTTGATGCAACGGTTTTCCTTTTACGCACAAAGAGAAATTAAAAGCAGACACCTTGCTGCATGTCCTTAGGCAAGTGATTTCTCCTCTCTGGGCCTCAGTTTTCCCATCTGTTAAATAAAAGGGTCTGGCCTGATGATTCCTAAGGTTCCTTATAAGGCAAGCATCCCGATAAAAAAGCTATACAGTGGAATTACCACAAAAATGAAACGCTCTAGAAACCCTAAGAAAAGAAACAAGTGTAGCTAGGAGATAACAGGGGCAGGACAAAACAGCACATTAGCTTTGGGGAAACCCGGACTCCAAGTATTTGTTGTCGGGTTTTTTAATTTTTATTTTTTTGGTTTTTTGTTTGTTTTGGTTTTTTGGTTTGTTTTTTTTTTTTTTTGTTTTGATTTGTTTTGTTTTGTTTTTTTGGTTTTTTTGGTTTTCCAACTTTTCCTCTGCCAAATACAAAAATAGGCAGCTACTTCCGTGGAACTCTCAAAAAGAATTTAATTAAATAAAATCAATGAAAACAACGCCTTGTTCTCCCACAAGTGGCTCAGGAGTAGCTTGCTAAGAGACACTTTCTTCCCTGTGGGTCTGATGTCAACAGCCTAATGCTTAGGCCCAAACAAAGGCTTCCTGGCACAGAGATGAGAGGCAAATATCTAAGTCCCCATATCTGGCCCTATTCCAAATTGAGGGGAAAGGGACAGTGAGAAGAGAAAAATACCAAAGTTTATGAAAGGCTAGCAGAAAAGTAAAGAATTACTAAATCTATCTTTTCCCAAACGAATAAGAACTCTTAAAAGAGATAATGGAAGGGTGCAGCTTTCCATCTGAATTACTTTCTTTGTTTAACTCTGTTCTAGGGCCACTGATTTTCAGACTAACCTGGTTGTGCCTTTGGGGGCTGTCAAGGCCAGGGGCAGTGTGGGAACTGGGAGACCCATACTCAAAATTCTCTTTCCCATTTCACTGGTTTAAACTCCCGCAAGGCATTTTCCAGGCCAACATTACCCGCTTGTAAAATAAGAGGGTTCCCTAGATCCCCTTTAGATCCTCAGTAACAGTGGCTTGGAGCTGAAGGCCCTCCAGTTCTCCCCGGGGACACGTTTAACCTCCAGAGGGACTGGCGGCCAGTGAGCTCAGCAAGAGCACTCTAGCAGCGGTGCCTCCATGCCTGCACACCCCAACCCCCGCCCCCCCACTCCCACAACCTCAGGGTCTTACTTCTGCACCAGCACCATTCCCTAACAGGCCAATGCACCCACCCACCCACTTCACGGCTGCCCGAGCAGGTCTGATGAACCAAAACCTGCCAAGGTGAGCAGAGCACATGTAAGCAAAGCAAAAACAAAACAAACAAGAGCCCTCTTATCTGGACCTCGGAATTTCTCTCAAACTGATCTAACTGAAGATAAGAGCGTCCCTACCCAGAACAAGAGGCCTCGGCTGGCCTCGCCTGTAAAAACTAAAAACGCAAAGCGAGTCTCAAGCCAAAAGGGGCCAGTGCCAGACGCAAGGACCTACAAGGCAAAGCTCAAGCAAAGGGCCGAGAAGACCAAGACCGCGCTGGGCGCTGTTTAAATTGGACTATTGTTTCTGCAGGCTGGGGAGGCGCTCGCCATCTCCCAGCAGGGGCAGTCGCCTGAGTGCAGGGACAATGGTGCACTAGGCACGGTCTTTTTTTGGAGAGGGACCCATGGGCTCTTAATTCAACCCCGGTGCGCTGGAAGTGAGGGGCTGCCCTGGTCACATCCAGTAATGCACCACGGCCGGGGACAGGCTCTCGGCCTGGGGCAAAGCTTTTTGTAGCCGCTTTCGTGTTTTGTTCTCCCCTTTTGGCAGACTGGCAGTTTGGCCTGAGGGCCAAGTGGTACCTTTTCAATGTGTCTGTCGTCCTCCTCTGGCCAGCGGCGCCCCTAGCGCCTCTCCCTCCCCCGCGGCTTGAGACAATGGCCCGGTTCCGCAGGGCGGCCGTTCCGCGGCCAGCCGGGCGCCGGGATCCCCGCGCAGAGCGCACGTGCGTTTGTTATGGTGCCTGAGCCCCCACCCCCGCCGCAGGCCTCAGTTTCCCGGTCCTTAAATCTAGCGGCGGGAATGCGCAGGAACCCGGAGCGCGCGGGGCGTCCCGCACCTGACCCGTGGCGCGGTGCGGGAAGCGGGGCTCCCGGGGGCCGAGCGCACGTGGGTTTGTTGTGGGTCCGCAGACTCTCGGAGCCCCGGGGGAAAGCCAAGGCGGTCCCCGGGCCGGGAGAAAGCCAGAGACACCCCGGCCCCACGGTGGCCAGCCGGCCGGCGAGACTGCCGAGGCGGCGCTGGGCACCGGCTCCGCGCGCCCCGCCGCCCCGCTCCCCTCCCGTGCCCCTTCGCACACGCCTCCGCCCGGGCCCCGGGCCGCGCCGCCGCCCTGCGCACCCCTACTCACTCGCTGCGCGCTCGGCCGCCGGGGCTGCGGCCCCTCCGCCCGCTCCGCGCCCTCGCCGGCCCGCAGCCGCTCCCTTTGTTAGCGCCCGGCAGTGCCCCAGATGTCTTCCCTGGCCCGGCCCCGCACTCCCCTCCCCCAGGTGCCGCCCGTCTCCGCGCGCCGCGGCCGCAGGGGAGCCCGGCAGCTGGGAGCCCGGCGCCAGGTCCCGGCAGGAGGGTCTGCTGGGGAGGAGCGGGGGACTGGGGCTGAGGGGTGGAGGGGACGGCGAAGGAGGGAAGAAGAGCGCGGCGGAGGGGCGGGGGAAGCGAAGGTCTCCGTTATGCAAATAGTCGGGCCGACGGGGTGGGTCCCCGGTCGCACGGCGCCCCAGACACCCTGGCCTGGCCCTCCGGGGGTCGCCCGCGGGCGGGCCTCCGGGTTAGGGGTGACGGGTTAGGGCACCTCGTGATGCGGAGACCCCGCTTCCACCACCCCCCACCGCCACCGTCACCGAGGAAGGCGGAAGGAGGAACGAGGGGAGGGGCGACGCGGAGGGCCGGGATCCCCAAATGCCGGCTCTCCCCACCACGCCCCAGGTCCCGGAGGGTCGAATGCTACACTCACAGGCTTTCCGTCCTCACGAGCGGGAACTGTAAATCCTGGCTCCGATACCGACTGCCTGTGTGACTGAGCAAGTCACTTAACGTCTCTGAACTCTTCTTATGTAGGATATAAAAAGGCAAAATCTCTTTCACGGGGTTTGACCCGATCCTGCCCAACACCGGGCGTAGCATGTGCTAGGTGCTCACAAACACTGCAGATACAAGAGTGTGGCCCCCAAGCTGCCTGCAGGCTGGCGGGACGGGAGGCCTCAGGTGCGGTGTTGAAGGGAGTGAAGTTCCTTCCTTTCACTGGGGCTGAACTGGGGCTGCTAGGGGAAGGCTTGCACCGCCTGTGGAGCAGGTGTCACCGCTGTATACTGACCATCCCCGGTGCCCGGGGTGGGGGGGTGGGGCGCTGACACAGAAAACCGCCCCACAGGAGGGCCAGAAGCAGCCTTGGGCCACCACTCCAGTTCCCATAGAGAGAATGGAACCACCGTTGGCAACAATCGTCACCCAACTGAGTTTTGAGCACCCACTTGGCACGAGGCTATCTATGTACTTGGAGGGAAAGGGGGGTGGAAGTCATTTGGGCCCTCTGGGAACACACAGTGTGGGGAACTCTCCCAGCGCCTGAAGCCCTGACACAGAACTCTGTCTCCAAATTGAGGTGACCACTCCCCACCACCAACTCAACTTGGGAAAGGGGAGGTCACATCCTCCTCTCATCCCTCAACACCCTTCTTCCAGGTATTGCTACCGCCCTTCCCCTCCTGCTAGGCTGCTGGCTGGCCAGCTGCTGAGGAAGCATCGCTGCTGGGACCACGGAGCTCCAGTTCCAGGAGGTGCCGCACAGAGTGAATTCAGATCTCTACCACCAACTAGCTGAGTATGGGTTTGGGTCCCTCAGCCTCTCTGAGCCTCTTTTTTTTTTTAATGTTTATTTATTTTTGAGAGAGAAGGGGACAGAGGGTCCAAAGCAGGCTCCCCATCGTCATTGCAGAGTGCCATGCCATGCTCGGTTGGAACCCAGGAACAGTGAGATGATAACCTGAGCCAAAGTCTGACGCTTAACCAACTGAGCCACCCAGGCGCTCCTCTCTGAGCCTCTTTTGAGCCTCTTTCCTCTTCTGTATCATGGAGATATTAATGATGGTGTTGTCTTCAGGGTTATGTGAAATGACCTGTATGAAGCCTTTGGCTTAGTATCTGGCATTTGAA
Organism: Leopardus geoffroyi; assembly: GCF_018350155.1. Taxonomy (NCBI): domain Eukaryota; kingdom Metazoa; phylum Chordata; class Mammalia; order Carnivora; family Felidae; genus Leopardus; species Leopardus geoffroyi. The sequence continues at coordinate 80,892,480 of NC_059333.1, forward strand.
AGGTGCTCCTAACGGTAACCGTAACGTGAGTGAGTGAAAGTAGACAAACTCATGAGACTACTTCTGGGAGGATGCCATATTGGAGATTTCAGACTTTATTCCGAGAAAATTGGAAGCTCTTAAAAGATTTCATCCAGGGGCATGGCATGCATCCTTGTGTTTTACACTGATTTTTCTGCCAGCTTCCTGGAAAGTGGATGGCAGGAGCAGAGACTGCGAGCGTGGGGCACAGAGACCAGTTTGCAAGCTGCCATCAGTGGAGATATAATAGGAGCTGGGGCAATGACAGCAGGAATGAAAAAATAGGACATGCAAATAATACCTACCATTTGGGGAGCAAAAGCAATTTGCTTATTATATTGCCTCTCCTTTTCATGCCATATGTGGGGGCCTTACTCTATCGTATGAATAAGAAAATTGAAGTCACCGAGGAAATGAAAGAGCTGGAATTTGAACCCTTTTCCACATGCGTGGAGAGCCTTAATCATTTCCTTCCTCAGTATCACTTTTATGTCAACACTGCTTAAGACTCAAGAACAAGGAGACGCTGGGCTGGCTCCATCAGAAGAGCATGACACTCTTGATCTGGAGGTGGTAAGTTCGAGCCCCACAAGTATAGAGTAGAGAGATTACTATAAATAAATAAATAAGTAAATAAGTAAGCAAATAAATAAAAAACAAACAAACTTTAAGAAAAGAGAAGAATGGGGCGCCTGGGTGGCTCAGTCGGTTAAGCGGCCGACTTCGGCTCAGGTCATGATCTCACGGTCCATGAGTTTGAGCCCTGCGTCGGTCTCTGTGCTGACAGCTCAGAGCCTGGAGCCTGTTTCGGATTCTGTGTCTCCCTCTCTCTCTGACCCTCCCCCGTTCATGCTCTGTCTCTCCCTGTCTCAAAAATAAATAAAACGTTAAAAAAAAAGAGAGAGAGAGAGAAGAATGAAGAACAAGAAACAGAGGAGAGACTTTTTCAGCTCCCTTCCCACTCCATATGACTCTTTATAAGAAGAACTACAGCCAGATTACAGAGAAAACAAAGCAAGAGGCTCACTCCGTATTCTTGGCTTACAGGGCCAAAGTGACCACAGATGACATGAAAAGCCCAAGAAGTTTCTTTTTTTTTTTCTTTTTTTTTTATTTTATTTATTTTGAGAGACAGAGAGAGCACAAGTAGGCGAGGGTCAGAGAGAGAGGGAAAGAGAGAATCTCAAGCAGGCTCTGAGCTGTCATCACAGAGCCCAACACGGGGCTCCATCTCAGGAACCATGAGACCATGACCTGAACTAAAACCAAGAGTCGGACCCTTAACCAACTGAGCCACCCAGGTGCCCCCAAGAAGTTTCCGGGGCTGTGAGGCAGATGCGTGGACGGGTAGGGAAGATATCCCTGGAAGATGTCCAGGGAAGGAGCAGCTGTGGAGTTATTCCCTTTGGGGGCCCCTCCCCCAAGGTTGCAGTTGGGGTCTTCTGACCTATAGATGAGAGGCAGGAGAGGGATGGACCTGTCCTCTCCAGCCTATGAGGCTTCCTCATGTATTATCTCTAGGGCCCCTGACTTGACAGGTTATTTTTCTTAGAAATATAAATACCTAATTTCCCTCTGGACACTACCTCAGCTCCCCACCCCCATGACCTCAGTCTTTGCCCATGAATAATATTTTAAGTACTGCCTTTCTTAGTCATCATTTTAGGCGGTTTACTGGCTAATACAAATAATGCCCTACTTTATAATGTTCACTTACAGTGAGCCGCTCACAGACATGCTGTTTCTAGCACTCTTAAATTGGAGATGGTGGTATCGTACAGTCTTATAAGGAATAAGGAAAGCACCGGAGGCTGAAAATATCTTCCCAAACCCTTCTGCCTCATCTCTCTCCAGATGCTCATGTAGAACCTTCGATGGCGTCCACAGTTCTGTGCACACTTTCAACACCCACAGTCCAGTATAAGGGCGGACTGAGGGCTAAAAGAACTGCCGTGTGGTCTACCTGCGCCCCCTACCTTAGACTTCAGTGCTCTCAGCTTCAAGGATAAAGATACCTATGCGCAGCGAAGTCTAAGGAACCCAAGTCACAAAACAGAAATAGAGGAACAGCATGTCTGGGAGAACGACACTAGGGGCAGAGGCTGGACACTAGAGATGGGCCCCTCGGAAGGACTACAGCCACAAGACAGGGAAATGGCTGGGCCGACCGTGCCTCGTACAGCAGGCAGTGGCCTTGCAGCCTCAAGACCTCAGCGTTAGATATGGGCATTGGGTAAGCAGGTGTGGGCTTGGAAATGGGCATGTCATGGTGGACAAGTTTTCATTGGACTGCACTTCACCCAGTCAGCTTCAGTGTCCAGCCTTGTCCCAGGAGATACGAGGAGAAACCAAGTCCCAATTCTCAAATTACTTGTGTTTTAGCAAAATATCTTTTAGTCCAAGTAATTAACACAAATTGCTATGGATTGAACATCTACTGGGTGCAAGGCAGCCTATGTGCATGTTCTCACTTAATCCTCACCTGGGGGAGGGGTATCATTCTAGAACCCTGGTGTACCTAAGTCTTCTTATGTGACTCTTCCTGTTGTCGCCTGAAGGCCAATCTTAGCATGAAATTAATGTATAGGAGGCAAGGGTATGGTTATAAATCTCACTCTAGGAACATTAAAAAGCGAGAGAGGTCTTTCCTGCAGGTTTCTTAAGGAGACAAAGTGGTGTCACAACAAACATCAAGATGCAAGGCTTCCTAGATATCCACTTACAACATCCCTTTTTCTGAATTCCACTCCTGACATCACCTTCACACATTTCTACAGAGACCTCCTCAGCATCCCTCTCCCTCCTATGATACTCCTCCAGCTCCCCCCACCCCCACCTCCCAAGTCCTTCCCTCTAGGGGTCTCCCTTAATTTTAACTAGCCTCTCTCAGTGACCCCAAAAGATGTGAGAAAAAGAGTAGGAAGCTGCAAAAAAAAAAAAAAAAAGACAATGCCCATGAATATAGATCTTTACACTTACAAATGGCTTGCATATACATTATCCCACCTGAGCCCTTTTCAGACTCAAAATAACCTGAGAAAACTGAGGCTCAGAGACAAAGTGAGTTGCTTAAAGTCCACTAGTGAGTGTTGAGCTGCACCTTGAAACCTAGGCCTCTTTCCTTCAGACCACATCTGGCCCAGGACTGCAAATGCCTGGACAAGCCCATCTAACTGTCAGTAACACTTCCCCAGCTACAGCTGCCAAAACTGTCGCCCTGGTGTCCCAGGGCAAGACTCAAGCCATGCCCAGGAGACCGAGTCACCAGCAATGGAAGGAAGTGCAGGCACGAAAGGACCAGAAATCAAAGATACTTGTAATAAATTCCTTCAAAAAGAGCCAGGAAATTCGCTTCTCTCAAGTGACTTCTATCAGAACAAAAGTGCAAAGTCCTGTGTATTTATTACCTGAGGATGACCTTCTGAATAACCCACAAATAATGGTCAGGCTTCTTGCAAGAGAGTGCATGGGTCAAGGACATGTCTTTGAAATTAACAAATGTTTTGAGGGGAAAAAGAAACTATCCCATGCCTGTTGGGGATTTCTCCCAAACCTGTCTCTGTTTTTTTGTTTTTTTTTTTTCCTAATTTTATAGATCAAATTTGCTTTAGGAAATTTAGAAAAGTCAGACAAGTACAAAGAAGCAAGGGGGAGAACGATATTGTCAGCCCATCAGCCACAGGCAGAATTAACCTTTTGGCCTATTTTCTTCCAGTTATTTGCCATGCATTTTTCTACAACTTTTCATAGTTGAGATCATGATATATAAAAATGATATCCAGCTTTTGTCCCCCATTTAAACATAACAAACATTTCCTGTATGTATATAATAATAAATGTATTCATTCCCTCTAGCCCTTATTAGATGCAAGGCAGACATTCTTAGGCAAGTTGTTAGTGGTTTATTGCACTATTTGTTGGCTGTATGAGAGACAGTTTAGGGGCTAAACTGATTCACTGACTCTGGAGTCCGGCTGCCTGGGTTTGAATCCTGACTCTGCCACCTCCTGGTTACATGACCTTGGGCAAGTTAATTTACCCCTCTGGCTCCATTTCCCTACATATAAAATGAGGATCGTAGTATCTGCCTCACAGAGTAGTTCTAAAGATTAAATGAGTTAATTACATGAAAAGTGCTTAGAATAATAAATGGCATGGTAAGCGCTAAGTAGTAGCTATTAGCAATCTATGGTATATGTGGTCACATCATAAATTATTCAGCTATTCTCTTGCAGCTGGACAGTAAGATTGTTTTCAATTTTTCCACTATTACAGATAGTCCTATAAACCATTTACTGTATGCATTAGTGGAGGAAACGCAGATTGAAACTCTGCTGTGGAAAAATTCGAATGCCAAGATAAGATATTGAGAAATTCAGGATAAATGATCCAGGAGAAAAACTCTCCTTGAAAGGAGGTATCCAGTCACCTTGAAGAGATGACATTTAATTCTATGGCAAACATTTGTTGAACTCTGTGCACCAGGAAAGGGTCTTGGCTAGATCAGGGAACACAGAGACGAAAAGGGGACACCAAGACAAATAAGAGACAACTCTGAATCTCAAGGAGCTTTATTCAGTTACAAAAATATCACATTTGTTATGTCCAGGAGTGAATTTTCACCATGACATATCTCTATGGTTCACTTATGTGGACAGGGATTACAAAACGCCTGATTTCAAAGGACCAATGCAGTAGGAAATACAGAGACGGCCAGTCTTCCTTCACGCCCTCATGGAGAGGACTTGATCAAGAACGCCTATTTCACAGAAGACAGGCACCTGGGTGGCTCAGTCGGTTGAGTGTCCAACTTCAGCTCAGGTCATGATCTCACAGTTTGTGAGTTCAAGACCAGTGTCGGGCTCTGTGCTGACAGCTCAGAGCCTGAAGCCTACTTCAGATTCTGTGTCTCCCTCTCTCTCTCTGCACCTCCCCAGCTCCTGCTCACACTCCGTCTCTGTCAAAAATAAATAAACTTAAAAAAAAAAATGTTAAAAAGCTACCAACCATGCCTAAGTATAGCAGTGCTGCATGGCCAGGGGAGCCCTCTCTCCCGATATTGTCCTGAGTGAGGGACCCTTTGCCAAGGAATTGTGAGGTTCAGATGGCTCAAACAGGGCTGCAGCCTCAGCCACATTCTTGCTGACTCTCATCACCTATAGTTAATGGGCTACAAACAGCTGGACAATAACCTTTTGGGAAAGGCCACATTTCCCATCACTGAGATAGTTCCTAAAGTTCAAATGTCTCCTGCAAAGCTGCATCAACTCTCCAGCCCCTCTTTGTATAGGGTACAACGCAAAACCTTTTATACCATGAGAAACCTGGGTATACAGTTGCAGCCTTACCCTGCCAGGAGTGGGTGTGGGGATTGGTGATTTGAATTAATCCATAACCAGCCCTGCTAAGGCCTAAATGTGTGGACAATCAGATAGGCATTTGAGGAAGCACCGATGAGGTTCGGTGCAGGAAGTAGTCTCTGAACAATGTCACGTTATCCATTACGGTCCTTCAATAATGACATCATAAAGCACTCAACTGTCAAGTTCAATTAGCAAGTAGGTGGTCTATAATGATAATTACAGCCTGTACCTCTCAACCTAAATGGCTCAGAGCACCACAAAGTCATGACTTGAAGGCCTTAGAATGACTCCATCCAGGAGGCAGGGACACCAGGGTAGGCCCGCTTACGTGGAAAATGTGTGTGTGTTTCTAGAATTTGGAGGAGGTGAGGTACAGACACTTGTACTAAATATATACCATTATGTTTAAAGTGTTGTATCACATTGGCTTGGGGTCCTATCAAACGAGCTGTAATTCCAGGGAGCACGAGATACCTTCTATCACACTCTTTGGCCAATTCCTCTGTGAGGCCTTTCTCGAACTCACAGGAAGGATGGATAGTTAGGAAACTCATTTCCTTGCCCAAAATAGACACAAAGTTCCTAAGTTCACATTCAGAGTGAACTACACAGGAGAGATTTTTATTTGTAGAATCTGGGACTCATGGTTGGGTTAAGAAGAAAGGGGCACAGTGCACCTGCTTGATTTTAATCTACTCCCTTTAAAATGTGTTCCTCACATAGAGGACTCCCAAGGCACTTTCCTATACACCTTTCAATTGAGGTCTAATTTACAGATAAATCAACTGAGGCTTAGAGACTCAAATGGCCGGCCAAAAATGAGCCAGCTAATAAGTGGCAAAGTTTGGACTAGTGCTGACATCTTCTGCCTCTGTTATAGATGCTAATAAGAGGCCACAGGCAGCCCAGAAAATAGAGAGAGAACCAAAGACTTAAAAAGCAGAAACTTCTATGGTCCAGCCTCCCATAACGAGGCGCCTGAGAGAAATCAGGCCTTGCTCATTATTTTCCGACTTTTCATAGTGGTCAGGGATCATTAGGCTGGGTTTTCAGCCTGTCTCTTCAAAGGGCTAAGAAAAACATATCAGGTGATAAATGGAGGTGGTAAAGAATGGCCAGAAGCCTCGTGGAATGTTCTTGTTTCTGCCAGGAAGAAGGAAGTCACTCATCTGAGGTAGCTTTGTGTGACTATAGACCCCTGACGATACATTTCCTTCACTTCAGCGTTTTTGGCACAGAGGGTAAGGAGGCATTACTGCTTCCGAGATCTCATGAGCTAAAAGAAATGATAGTTCTCAGTTATTGATTACTGAGGTGAAATGGAACATGTTAAGATTAGGATCTGGATATTCCCAGATGATCTGAAGGATAATAACGACCTCCTCAAACCACAGAACCGGGAACCGAGGTCTGCCACAGCTAATCCGCACAAAGACCCTGTGCGTGCACGTCATTAGCAGCATTTGGAAACGAGATAACTGAGGCTTAAGGAGTTTGAATAATTGGCCAAAGGCCACATATCTTGTAAGTGGCAGAGCTGGGGACTGAACCAACACGTACATGACTTCAAAGCCACTTTTTAACCACTGTGCACATCAGTTTTTCCTTGGAAGTGGAGTGATGTGAGGTTGGTCTGACTCATCTCTCCATTATCTCTGACTTGTTTATACTTTTTCGTTTCTCTGAAATGTCCTCTTCATCTCGCTCTGCCTGAGTGAACACGACCCCTCCCCTAAGGTCTAACTCCAGCCTGAGCTTCTGCAGGAAGGCTTGAGTCCCAAACCATCTCTTTCTTCTCTAAAGTCTTAGAAACACTTGTAGAATTTCCCAGGACTATGGTTTTTTGTTGTTGTTGTTCATTAAATATACAACTATATGAGGTCGTTTTTAAGTCTATTTATTTATTTTGAGAAAGAGACTGGGAGAGGGGCAGAGAGAGAGGGAGAGAGAATTCCAAGCAGGCCACACACTGTTAGCACAAAGCTCGACACAAGACTCGAACCATGAGACCATGACCTGAGCTGAAACTGAGAGTTGGACGTTTAATTGACTGAGCCACCCAGGCACCCCAAGATTTGTTTTTTCTTATATGCTTTCAAATAAATAAACATTTGATATCTCATAGAAACACTGTTTTATATTAACAAATCCACAAATCAGGACACATCATCCTTTAACAGATTCAGAGGTGTGAATTGATTCAGTTCAGGATCTTCTTTCTCCGCCATTCCCCAAATGTGGACCCAGAATCACAGGGGTATGGAAGTGGGGGTCCCTCCTGGCTTTATCTATGGAAATAGGAAACAGGAAACAGAAAACAGACCATGTGGCAGTGGCTCTTCAGCAGGCTTTGGGACCAAGCAAAATGGAGAATGATCTCTACAGTGCTTTTTACTAGCCAGGTGGCTTCAAGAAAGACCCTTAACCCCTCTGAGCCTATGAAGTATAGCGTGTGAAAGATTGCAGGAAGGATCTGGGGCGCCTGGGTGGCGCAGTCGGTTAAGCATCCGACTTTAGCCAGGTCACGATCTCGCGGTCCGTGAGTTCGAACCCCGCATCAGGCTCTGGGCTGATGGCTCAGAGCCTGGAGCCTGTTTCCGATTCTGTGTCTCCCTCTCTCTCTGCCCCTCCCCCATTCATGCTCTGTCTCTCTCTGTCCCAAAAATAAATAAATGTTGAAAAAAAAATTAAAAAAAAAAAAAAAAAGATTGCAGGAAGGATCAGCAATAATGCTGTTATGTGCACCAAATAGCTACTCAAAATACGGTAGCTATTACGTTTATTAGACATGACCCCAATCAAAAGGAGGTAAACGACTAACTTCCCTAGGGTCAATTCAGAAAAGAACATGAAACGCTTTTGGTCTTACTTAAAAATTCAGGAAAGAACATGAAACGCTTTTGGTCTTACTTAAAATGCCTCCTAACTTCTTCTAATCCCTTGTAAAAATTCAACATTGTAACTGCAATTACCTAGTGTTAGTGTCCCTCCAAAATCCACATGTTGAAAACCTAATGACCAAGGTGATGGTATTCCAGTGGAGGTGGGCCTTTGGGAGGTGATTAGGTTGTGAGACTGAAGCTGTCATGAATGGGATTTGTGTCCTTATAAAAGCTCCCTGAGAAAGCTCCATGCCCCTTCTGCCTCATGAGGACACAGCAAAAAAGAGGACCATCTATCAACCAGGAAGCTGGCCCTTGCTAGATACTGAATCTGCTGGTGCCTTGAGTGTGGACTTCTCAGCCTCCAGAACTGTGACAAATAAATTTCTGTTCCTTACAAGCCACCCAGCCTATGGTATTTTAGTTATAGTGGCCTGAACAGATTAAGACACCTACTTTATGAAATAAACTCATGTCCATGAGAAAAGTAGCACTGCTCCTTAGTTTTCGAAAGATTCCTGCTCATACCTGACATACTGAAGAAGAAGCAGCAGAGAGAAAACTTTCTTCAGCCTTGGACTGAATCAGAAGGCTAGAGGCAACGGGAAGGTCTTGTACGAGGGGTTGCTCATCACCGTGTGAGAGAAACATAAGGTATTACTGGGAGATTTTACCACATTCACGGAAGGTCAAAGGTTATCTCATTTCCCTCATGAGGAAACACAGTTTAGAGAAACCTCCCCTGTGGTGCACAATGACAGCGCCCAAAGCAGAATCTGGTCTCTCGGTGCTCAGATTTCTTTCACCCTTCCAACCATCGGTTTAGAAGCATTACCGAGTACTCCTGGCACACTGGCTCTCAGGGGTGCAAGGCAGGGGGGCGAGGGCCCCAGCCCTGCAGGACTTCACAGGATGGAGAAGCCATGCCTCACAGGAGTCACAGCCATGTGGGAACAGCTCAAGACTTTCATGATCCAGAGCTAAGTGGGGCACCCAGGCCTAGGCAGCCCCCGCCATACAGGAAGTCTACTTGCTTCATTCATTGTTCCATCTCCAGTCCCTAGAACAGTTCAATTAAGGCAACGCCTGTAACTGTGAATGCAGTTCATGGACTCCGGAGCCAAAGGGACTGGGATTGAATCCCAGGTCACTCAAGGAATAGCTGAGCAATCTTGGGCAAGTGACCTAATCTCTCTGTGCCTCAACTTTCCCATAGTAAAGCATGGATAGTACTATAGAGAGGAAATGAGCTAATCCATGTAACGTACTTTAAGAAGTGCCAGCACAGGGTAAATACTCAAAGGACATGACCATAACTATTATTCTTAGCAACCACATTATTAGAGAAGAAATTAGTATTTGATGAGTGTGTGTGTGTATATGTGTATATATATATGTATATATATAATATATATATCCTTAATATGCCATCAAATGATATTTAATGAATAAATGAATGAATGATGGAACGAAATTGAATGAATGCAGTCGGAATCAGAGAAGGAAGGGATTTTTGCAGGCTGAAGTGCTCAGGGAAGGCGTCCTAGCAGGGGCCAGACCTGAGCCAGGCATGTAAGGAAGTGTGAGATAGGGGCCACCGGGGTGGGTCAGTCGGTTAAACGTCTGATTCTTGGTTTCAGCCCAGGTCATGATCTCACAGTTCATGGGTTAGAGCCCCGAGTCAGGGTCCACGGCTAGTAGCACGGAGGCTGCTTGAGATTCTCTCTTTCCCCTCTCTCTCTCTGCTCCTCCGCTGCTTGCACTGTCTCTCTCTCAAAATAAATAAATAAACATTAAAAAAAAAAGGCGGGGGCGGGGGGAGGTGTGAGATCTACGCAGGATGAAACAGGAAGAGGAGAAAAATATTTACACTTTCAGAAGCTCTCTTAGACAAAGACTTAATATCTAAAGATGTTTATTGAAGTGGTTTTTTTTTCTTTAAAATATTGAAAAATGCCCAAACGGCCAGTGAGACAGTCAAACACAATTTGATAAATCTATAAAATAAATTACTTGTAATCCATTAAAGTATTTTCAAACAAGAGTGAATAACAAATATGCTCAGATTATAAGAGTCCAGGAACACCTGGGTGGCTCAGACGGTTAAGCGTCTGACTTCGGCTCAGGTTTGTGAGTTCGAGCCCCGTTTCGGGCTCTGGGCTGACAGCTCAGAGCCTGGAGCCTGCTTCAGATTCTGTGTCTCCCCCTCTCTCTGCCCCTCCCCCACTTGTGCTCTGTCTCTCTCTATCAAAAATAAAGCAATGTTAAAAAAAAATTTATAACAGTCCAAAAGAACCACCACACATTATACACAGTACAATCTCAGCTGAGTAAAAATGCCATTTGCATATAAAAAGAAAGGAAATTACCCAAATGTTGGAAGGAAGGAATGTGGATACTTTTGTTCCTTTAAATCTTTCTTAGTTTTTCAAATTGTCTACAGTGGGTATGTATTATTTTAATAATTGTGTTTGTTTTTAGTTATGGTAAAATATAAAATTTGCCATTTTAACTGTTAGGGTGGCCGGTGATGCGGACAGCAAAGAACTGCACAGAGTAGACTAACAAGCGTGACAGAGTTTATTCCCTCTCGAAGGAAGGAGAGGGGCCAGACATCAAGAGAGATGTTGGCTCCCAGTCTCTGTTAGGCTGGGCCTCTTAAGTGGTTTGTAGGATGTGGGAGGGTTGTAGCTGTGGTCTTGGGGGAGGCTGTGTGGGAAGGGGGTTGACACTTGGTCAGATAGAGAAGGAGGTGACAAGTTATTGGGGCAGGAGGGGGCCGGTGGTGAATCTGTCTGGGGCTCATCCAGGATGTGAGTTGTGGTCGGGCCAGAGAAGAATATGTTCTGGAGTGGTAGCTTATTTTCTGAGAATGAGTGGCACCGTGACCTAGAAAAACAAAGAGTTAGGGCCAAGTACAGACACCTGTGAGTGTTGTCTGTAAGCTTGGCTGGGGAAGGGGCTTTGAATAGAACCCTTTTATGAACCATGTTTATGTGTCCAGTACAACTAATAGTATTATTTTTTAATTCTTGTATATTTCTCAGGTGAACAAGGTGCCCAGGCCCGGGGCCTTGTTTACACTGCTGTCTTGTTACAATGGTCCCACAGAAGCTGAGGGGAAGCATGGCCGCTGCCCGTGCCCGAACACCCCGACCGACCCCTTTGCCCTGGGAAGCACCATTATGATTTTGGAGCATGTTCCTGCCTGCTGAGGGCTGGCACTTCGGCCCTCCAGTGTGGAGAATCACTCCTCCCTAAAGTCAGGGTGTTAACACGCTTGTCATGTCTGGACAACGAGCGGCCTCCCCCGTCCCCAGGCTTCTTCATTTTGTCTCTGGTATTGCTCCACACAAATGCAACATTCAGCCATTTCTTCCGATGCTCACAAACTGGGGGAGGGCAGGGGATTCCCTCAGGCTCCAGAATCCCAAAAAAGTCCCTTGTGCCTCCTGGAAAGTACAAAAAGTGGGGATACGGAGACTCTTCACCTACTTCTGAAGGCTCGGCCTCGTGCTGCAGCTTGTACAGTGAATCACCACAGAGTTAGAGAGAACACCTTGTGAAATAGAAGCCTGGCCAGAGGGAAGAGCTACCTGGCCACAGGCCTGTGTGTCTGCTACATGCCCACATTCAAGGAGAAAATGCCCGTCTTGGGGCTTATCCTCAGTTTCCCTCTAATTCCACCATGTCTTATATCCATTCTCTTCCATTTTCATGAGTCTCATTCATTTACTCAGCAATCATTATTTACCCCTTTCATGTGCCAGGAACTAAGTTAGGGATGAGATACTGACACCTAAGATAATGGCAATAATCTTTTCCTTTTAATTCTTTTTAGTGTTTATTTGTTTTTGAGAGAGACAGAGTGCGAGCGGACGAGGGGCAGAGGGAGAGGGAGACACAGAATCTGAAGCAGGCTCCGGGCTCTGAGCCATCAGCACAGAGCCTGACGCGGGGCTCAAACCCACAAACTGTGAGATCATGACCTGAGCCAAAGTCGGATGCGTAACCGACTGAAACACTCAGGCACCCTGATAATGGCAATAATCTTATACACTGCCAAGCACTGGGCTACAAAGCTTTATCTGCCCTACCCCATTTCACCCTTACAAAAACTTCACAAAGAAGGGACTGTTCCCCCATTTTATAGATAACAGACCTGAGGCTCAGGAAAGATAAGACATTTGCGCAGAAGAACTTCTGGGTAAAGATGGTAAAATAGCTCGAGCTTAGAACATCTCTCTCTCCCCACATTTAACACAATGAACAGCAAAAGTGAAAACCACAAAACAGTGAAAGAAATTATCAGTAAATTCTAACAAGCACCTACCAGACCATGCTTTTCCCACAGATAATGGCTATACACTCAGGATCAAATACAATTAGCGACAATCCGAAGGCACAAGAGACTAAACCGAAGCAAACAGAACCTGGAGGGGAGTCAAATCTTGCTAGAAAGACATGGAAGGAGTTACCTATGCTTGTAGTTTTCAGCCTGTGAACAGGCTGAAGTCGCCGCCACGAGGGTTGCCTCAAGCTTTAATTTCAAAAAAATCCAGAGTCTTTTTGGCCTAAAGAACCAGAGGACAGAGTATGCTGGAGAACAAGGAGAAAGGGGAAATATTGGGAAGGAATGGTCCAAAGAGAGAAAGCCCCAAATTCTGTGTGTAAACTCTGACCAGATCCCAAACCACTTGAGGATAAAGCAGACTCCAAGTAACCAAGCCAAAGACAGGGGAAATGAGCTGAATTCGGTTGCTCCCCAAAGGGCAGTTTTGCAGTTTGGATCTGCCTAAGTTAATTTGCTTCCTAAACCAAAAATCTCAACATTCTCAGAGCACTCCAACAGGATCTAGAATCTCCATAATGTGAAATTCATATGCCTATGATATAATGCAAAATGAGTCAATATACAAAGAACCTGAGAATATAATTTCAGGCTTAAAAGAAAAGACAATCAACTGACACCAACCCCAATATAATCCAGATGTTAGGATTAGAAAAGGATTGTCAAGCAGCTATTATAATTCTGCTCCGTGAAGTCAAGGAAAATATACTTTCAATGGATGAAAGGCAGGAAACCACCGATGAGAAAAAGAAACTATACCTTAAAAGAACCCATGAAAATTCTAGAACTGAAAAACACAATATGTGAAATCATAAATTTCTGGAAGAACTTAACGAAAAGAGTTAAAGAAGCTGAAGCTAGATCAATAGAAACTTTCTAATCTGAAGAACGGAAAGAAAAAACATGGGAAAATATGAACAGAGTGCCAGGGACCTGTAGAATAATGTAAAAAATGTCTGCATATGTGTAATTTGATTTCTAAAAGTGGAAGAAAGAGAGAATGGGTCCAGAAAAACATATTTGAAGAAATAATGGCTTCAACATTTCCCAATTTATAGAAAGACATACATTTATGGATTCAAGAAGTTCAGTGAATCCCAAGCAGCATTAAGTGTAAACAAAGACACACATGGGCAAACCTGCTCAAACTGCTAGAAACAAAAGTAAGGAGAAGCTTTTGAAAGCAGCCGGGTGCGGGGGGAGGGGGGGGTGTTGGGGAAGATACATCACATAGTGGGAGAGTCATATGAGTCACTGCTGAATTCTTATTAGAAATAATGGGCCCCAGAAGACAGTGGAACATCTAGGGGAAGGGTAGAAGAGCCCTTAGCAACCAAGAATTCTATATTCCATGAAATTATCCTTTCAAAAGGAAGGCAAAGTAAAAACATCTTTTAAAATCCACCAGCAGTAACAAGGAAAGAAGTTCAACTTTATGCCAGGAACGTTGAAAAGAAAAAACAAAGGAAGACAGGAGCAAAGAATTCTGAGGCAGTGCCAGAGCATCATAAGTAATCTCATCATTCCTTCCCTAGAAGTGGCATGGAGGAAACCGGGTGAAATGGCAAAATCCTGATAACATTCAGTAACTGGCCCGCCCCATTCCCATTTGGAGAGAATATGACCGAGTAAATGAAAAGGCATCTTGGAAAAAAGTCACAAAAAAAAACACTTGGGAGCAGAAGCCCCTATACACCACCGCAGAACCATGACCATGACCTTGACCATGACCATGACCTTGACTATGACCATGACCATGACGAGTGAAGAAGGGCACCAGCACTTGACAGTTTCCATATCACTGTGCTAGGTTGGGGGCACGCCCACGGGAGTGGTATACACACCCAGCTGGGTGGCATGGGTACTGAAACTGGATGTTTTCATGGTTCTCAGAAAAAGCACAGTTGCACACAGTCCCACCCACCCCTCTCCCATGTCCTGAAACTACGGAGAAGTAGACAGCAGGCACCCCACCGCAGCCCTCCAGCTACGGTTCTGATGGGAAGGTAACTGAGTTTTAAATAACATAGGAAGCTTTTCAAAAAGAAGTCACCCATATTTTATATCAAGCCAAATAATCCATGTTAGTCACAGGCTAAATAAAAAAGAAATAGGACAGAAACTCTGAAAATATTCCACATAGAGAAAAAAAAAAAATCAATCCAGTCTGGAAGAACACCTAGCTCAAACCAAGCAACAGAGGTACACTGTGTGAATTCATCACTTTTCAGACATATATATTCTAATAAAGAATATGACTTTATGGGGCGCCTGGGTGGTTCAGTTGGTTGAGCATCCAACTCTTGCTCTCAGTTCAGGTAATGATCTCTCTCTCTCAAATAAATATTTTTAAAAAAGAATGTGACTTTAATAAAATAAGAACACAAAGACAAAAGTACTAAATTACAGCATGAGATTAAAAGGGAGATTAAAGTGTTAAAGACAAAGTGTCAGGCATAATCTTCATTCAGATCTAGCAAATCACTTTCAAAAATAAACATGTAACATAAGAGATGTGGCTAAACATCAAATTATTTTAATGGATGGAAAACTTTAGATAGTCATAATGAATATTGAAGGAAAGAACATTAAATTTAAAGCAATTAAAGAATAGATGACGAAGACAATCTAACACGAAAATTATTGATGTCCTAGGAGTGAAGAGTTGCAATAATTAAGGAAAGAAACTGTAATACAGGAAAATATGATAGAGAAAAATTTCTCCAAAGTGTGAGAATTCAACCTTTTAATCAAAAAGATGTACTGTTTTCCAACAACATTGATAGAAAAAGATATTTAGATTTATGCTTGCTAACTTAAGTGGAAGGATTAAAAAAATAGAGTTCTGGGGCGCCTGGGTGGCTCAGTCGGTTGAGCGGCCGACTTCGGCTCAGGTCATGATCTCACGGTCCGGTCCGTGAGTTCGAGCCCCGCGTCGGGCTCTGTGCTGACAGCTCAGAGCCTGGAGCCTGTTTCGGATTCTGCGTCTCCCCCTCTCTGACCCTGCCCCCTTCACGCTCTGTCTCTCTCTGTCTCAAAAATAAATAAACGTTAAAAAAAAAAAAATAGAGTTCTTTGGCTATCCAGGAAAAAAATCCAATCATCTATAAGGATGAGAAATCAGATTTTCCACTGCAATGATCAATGGAAGAGGACAGTAGAGTAATATCTGCAAAGTTCCAAGGGAAAGAAAGAAGTGACCTCAAAACATTACATCCCATCAAAATGTCATTCAAAGGCAGACATTCTCAAATATACAAGAACTCAAGGACTATAGCATGCATGCACTAGCCCGTCTTGAAAACACAAACTCTACTTGCTCAAGAGTTAAATCAGAATAAAGCAAGTCAGAAACAAAAACGCTGGCCAAAACCCTGGTGGTGAGCATCCAATCCATTTAAATATAAAAGCAAAGTTAAATAATAGAAAAGTGACGGCACAGAATGGAACGGAACAGAATGGTCATAACCCTTACTAAGAAATGACACTGACCAGCAAAGACTGGTAAGAGGGGAGAAAGAGGCAGAGAGAAGTGCATGGCATTAGTCTCATATCTTCTAGCAGGCCATCAGTTGCTGGTATTTAAACTTAAGATGTGATGGTCCAACTTTTCATGGTTTTTATCAGGCTTTTTCCCCCCTTAATCTTAGCACAGGAGGCAGATACCAAGGAATAGTTGCAAACATTTATAGATGTTTACCATATGCTTACTGCTCTAGACTCTTTACGGATTAATTTATTTAATCCCATCCATAACCCCATAAAGTATAGTCTATTACCAGCCTCATTTTACAAAAGAGGAAATAAAACACAGAGAAGTTAACTAACCAACCCACAGCTAACAAGTCATGGAATCAGAATTGAAACCCCGATAATCTGACTCCCCAGTCCATGTCCTTATTGCTCAGTGAGCATGTGAAGTGGCCAGAGTGAGACATTCAGCTTCTGTTTGTCTAAATAAACTGTGTGTATCCAAGCACGGCATCCACGTGGGTCAGTACACAGCCTGCTGGGCCCAGGTGAGGGTCCTGCTCTAAGAGAGGTTTAGGGACGCCTGGGTGGCTCAGTCGGTTAAGCGTCCGACTTCGGCTCAGGTCATGATCTCACAGTCCGTGAGTTCAAGTCCCACATCCGGCTCTGTGCTGACAGCTCAGAGCCTGGAGCCTGCTTTCGATTCTGTCCTCCTGTCTCTCTGCTCTTCCCCTACTCACGCTCTTTCTCTCTCTCTCTCAAAAATAAATAAACACTAAAAAATATATAATAATAAAAAAATAAAAGCTTTCAAAAAAATTAGACTTTTGGAAAAATTTTGCTCACCAATGTACTTACCAATTCTTTTTTTTTTTTTTTTAAAGCTCTGTACCCAATATGAGACTTGAACTTACAGCCCTGAGATCAAGAGTCACATGCCTTACTGACTGAGCAAGCCAGATGCCCCTGTGTTTACCAGTTCTTAAAGATTTTCCAGATGAGGTGGTAGCTATGGGTTGAATTGTAGCTCCCCAAAAGACATATTTATGTCCTAACCCCCCATATAAATGTGACTTTATTTGAAAATAGGCTCTTTGCAAATGTAATCAATTTTAAAAGACACCGTACGGGATCAGGGTGGCCCTATAAGTAAAAAGAGATTTGTAAACATAAACACAAGCACACGCAGGGAATGAGGCTGTGTAAAGATGAGGTAGAGACTGAGGTCAAGTCAAATCAAGCCAAGAAATGTTAAGGATTTCCAGCAATGACCAAAGCTGGGAGATGGACGTGAAACAGATTCTCCCTTGGTGTCTTGAGAAAAATCAAACGCTGCCAACACCTTAACTTCAGACTTCTACCCTCCAGACATGTGAGAGAACAAGTTTCTGTCATTTTAAGCCACCCAGTGTGTGGTACTTTGTTATACCAGCCCTAGGAAACGAATACAAGGATGATAACACCAAATGTGACTATTTGATAGTGTGAAGTGTGGCATGTGAAAGATGTGCATGACTCATTGAACTGGTATTTCCAAAAACCCAGTGTATAATGTCACAAAATCATGCATGTAAAGGAGCCATTCAAAGTGTAAAATGGCCTGATACATTGCAGTATAACAGGGTACAAAAAGTTCTCTGTAAGGTTTCAGAATTCACATTGCAGCTATAACCTTTAAGAAACTATCACTCATCCTTTGATCAAAGGAAACTATCCACAATTAGCTGAAAAGACTGCTAAAACCTCCTTCCCTTGTCCAACTATTTATCAGTCTAAGACTGGGTTTTCTCCGTATATTTCAACCCAAATAATGTATTGCAACAGATTGAATGCAGAAGCAGATATGATAACCCATCTGTCTTCTATTAACCTAGCCATTAAAGAGATTTGCAAAAAGATGTAAAACGATGCAACTCGTCCCAAGAATTTTTTTTTTTTTTTTTTTTTTTTTTTGCTTTGAAAATGGAGTTACTTTCATGAACGGAGTTACTCATGTTAATGTGTGATGGGTCTATGATTATTTTAAATCACTATCTCAAAATTTCTCATTTAATTTCTAATACAATAAACATCTTTTTTTTTTTAATTTTTTTTAGTGTTTATTTATTTTTGAGAGAGGGAGAGAGACAGAGTGTGAGCAAGGGAGGAGCAGAGAGAGAGGGAGACACAGGATCCAGAGCAGGCTCCAGGCTCTGAGCTGTCAGCACAGAGCCCGATGCGGGGCTTGAACTCACAAACCGTGAGATCATGACCTGAGCCGAAGTCAGATGCTCAAGCAACTGAGCCACTCAGGCGCCCCTCTAGTACAATAAACATCTTTAAATATGGCTCATTGCCAAAGCATAAGAGACTCTTAAAAACTGAGAATAAACTGAGGGTTGATGGGGGGTGGGAGGGAGGGGAGGGTGGGTGATGGGTATTGAGGAGGGCACCTTTTGGGATGAGCACTGGGTGTTGTATGGAAACCAATTTGACAATAAACTTCATATATTAAAATAAATAAATAAATAAATAAATAAATAAATAAATAAATAAATAAGGCTCATATATATATAGGAGCTTTGGGGGGATCCTTGATGATTTTTAAGCCTAAAAGAATCCAGAGACCCAAAATTTTACTAGGTTACGAGGTAAAAACAATAAGATTTGGCAAATGTTTGGTGGAGATGGAGAGAAAGAGAGAGCAGTCTTGTTCTACTCTCCTGATGGGGATTATGTCAAGAACAGGCTTTCAAGGAGAGATGATGTTTCACTGGGAGAGCAGGTTAGAAACCAGTCTATGAATCAGAAAAAGATTATGGGGGTTGGGGGGAGAACCTTTGCAGGAAAGAATGTCACAGAAACCAAGCAAGGTAGAATTTTCAAGAAGGGAAGTGTTCAATAGAAGCAAAAACTCTAAAGATATTCAACGGGGTCATTACTGACCAGCTGGCAGCAGTTCTAGAGGAGGAGAAGTCAAAGAGGCAGCTGGTCTGGTATGCTCTTAAGTAACTAGCTGGAGGTCAGGCAGAAGTGAGAAGAGTCATGTTTAATGGTGGGTGAGAACAAGGCCAGAGGAGAAGCAGAAATTCAAAATTCAGAAAAGGGAAGCATAAACAACAGCACAAGGTTCCACAAGAAGCCCAGAGGATAGGATTTTCTAGAGCTCAGAAGACCGTGGGGCATAGAAGGCAAGCCCTGAAGGGCTTTTGAACCCAACTATGTGATTCAAGTCTTGCTGGTGTCATTTGCTTTAAGTGCTAGGGAGTGAATATTTATGTCCTCCCAAAAGTCATACCTGGAAACTCCAACCTCCTCCAAATCCCCAGAGTGATGGTATTTAGGGATGAGACTTTGGGAGATAATTAGGTCAGATCAAGAGTGAGCCCTCTTGAATGGGATTAGTGCCTTTTTTTTAAGTTTATTTATTTACTTTGAGAAAGAGAGAGAGCATGAACAGGGGAGGGCAGAGAGAGAGGGAGACAGAGAGGATACCCAGCAGGCTCTGCGCTGCCAGCCTGGAGCCCAATGCTGGGCTCAAATTAACGAATTGCGACATCATGACCTGAGCTGAAATCAAGAGTTGGAAGCTTAACTGACTGAGCCAGCCAGGTGCCCCTGCCTTTGAAAAAAGAGACCGGGGAGTTTGCTTCTCTCTCTCCTTATCCCTGTCCCCCCTTCCACCATGTGAAGATACAACGAGAAGACAGTTGTCTGCACACCAAGAAGCAGGTTCTCACCAGATACCAAATCTTCCAACACCTTCATCCTGGACCTCCTAGCCTTGGAACTAGGAGGAATAAATATTGTTGTTTCGGCCACCCAGTGTACGGCATTTTGTTCTAGCAGTGGGAGCTGAGACACTAAATAAGGGATTGACAAGCTACCTAAGCTCTCTGCGCCTTAATTTCCCCTGCTAGGAACAGAGAGAGCGATAGTGTACACCTTCAAGGGGTTTCATAAAGGCCACATGAGTTAACACGCATCAAGAATTTAAAATTCTGCCTGCCAGTTGGAACATACGTGACCAATTGCTGTCACTGCTAAGATGGAAAGGAAGGGAAAATGGTGGTGTCCATTGTCTGTCGTCAAAGTCGGTAGGTGGGAGAGACGGAGCAGAGATGGCTCCTGCCTGATATCCCTACTCTTTTCTGGAGTACTTAGGAGGAAGCAGGTGGTCTAGTCGGAGTTTAAGGAAGGTGGCATGATTCTAAAATACGACTCAGTGGGACAGAAACAAAATTGTTCTCTTTTTCGACTACTGTCTTCAACCACACTCTCAAATCCTCCTTTCTGGTTTATAAAAAGGCAGGTTAAAACTTCAAACTCACCCCCCCACCCCCCCAACCCCCGCCAGGCTGGAGCTGGGATTCCGATGACGGACAACACTTCCAGTTTTCCAGTTGAGGGGCGGGCAGGAGGGAGAGGGGGAAGAGCAAACGTAGCGCTCCCTAACCCCGCCTTGTCCTACTCCTCTCCGTGGCGGCACCTGCCTCTCTGGCTAACGCTGGCCGGGCCCGCTTGTCCTCTGTGTGGCAGGTGTCCAAGAGCTGAGTCACCCTCTGGTGAGGGACCCCAGGTGGGAGCTTGCTCCAGTCCTCCACCCCCCAGTGCTCACACCCAGCAACCTGCCCCAACCTTATTAGGGATCGACACCTATGAAAGGAAGACTGAGGAGGTCGGATCCGGCCCAGAACAAGGTGAACCCTGATGCAAAAGCTCCAAGAACCTGGTGGGTGGCTCTGCAGTGAGGACGTCTGTCGTGCCTCCGATGGGGCACAGAGGTCCAGGGCTTTGTACCCGCGCTTCACTCGGTCACTAGTCACGGGCTCCCCAGGAAGGGTGTGACCACCCAGCAGGCCACTGTGTAACTGTGGCCGAGTCTGACAGGGCTGTCCACTGACGCCTGCCTGCTGACCAGTCCCTGCAGCTGGTCAGCAAGGCTTCCCTTGGAGGGAGTCTAGACAGCCCATCTCTGTGACAGCCACCCCACACTCCCCTCCGGCTTTGAGGCTTGCCTGCCTCTCCCACCTCTACAGAATCTGAGAGCCCAGGAAGTTTGCCAGCAAGTCTTTGGAGAAGGAAGCAGGAAGAAGTGTAAATTTTGGAAATGCTCTTTATCTGTAATTGCAGCCCCGAGCACCCATAATTAGAAAGGCAAATTTACTTCTAAAGAAATCGCACAGCAATTCCCTGGTAAGAGACATTTTGGGGATTTTTCTGCTGTGCTAAGTCTTAACTGACTCCCACCCCCACTTGAAATCATCTAAAATCAGGAGTGCTGACCATCAAGAACACGGGGGCTTCTTAAGCCTTGGACACGCCCTTGCCCATCTGGATTTGGGGCTAACACTGACCGCCTGGACCCTTGCCCAGGAAAACGTGAATTGGACAAGAGGTAGGGTTTGAGGAATAATTTGTATGATTACCTGCAAGTCTCTTTGAGGGTCATTTTAAGAATCCAGAGACTGGCACATTGCCAAGGACCCCAAAAATGTTTGTGGAGGGAAACTTCTTCGCAAATCTGGTCCTATCACGAAATGTATCTGGGATGAGCACAACTCTCAGTTAACCACTCTGCCCTCACTCATTAAGTTCCTGTTAAAGGGAAAGCGGATTTTATTTTTAGGAAGATGGATAGGCAGGCAGTGACTAGGAGAGGGCGAGAGACGAGTGGAGGCATTTCCAGAAAGATAGCTTCTCATCCCCATATATGACAGAAAGGCTTGCGTAAAAGCTCTCGGGCTCTTGTTTCATTGTCGATAACCCTGAGTTAGCTACTTATCATTTGTAAGTGTGCAAACTGAGCATATTCTTATCACATAAATTACGAGGCGCTCTATAAGGATCGAGATAGTAGGTAAAGTGCTTAGCCAGCATGACACTCGAGGTGGGGTGACTAGAGTTGTTCATAGGAACAGAGGGCCGTGTTTCACCACAGGGGAAGAATGGCAGGAGAGAAGAGGCAACGAAATCCGGAACAGAGAGGTCCTTTCCTCAGGCAGAAAACAAAGGTACGTGGTTACCAGTCATTTATTTGTGCAGTCATTCATTCAAGATATTCACTGAGTGGCTGCTGTGTGCCAGACTGACTCTAGGTGCTTGGGATTCATTTGTGAACAAGACAGGCAAAGAGTCTTGCCCTCAGGGAGCTTACGTTCTAGAGGAGAAAGCAGACAATAAAAGCATACAGTGATGAGGAGAGGAGGGCTGCTGGCTGCAGAGGAAAAAAGAAACCCAAAAGGAGAGCATGAAGGGAAATCAGGACTGAAGGAGTGAAGTGGAACAGAGGGAAGGAGGCTGTGAAGGTAAATACATTAGCAAGGTAGGTGGGGTGCTTGAGGAAGTGAGCCAGAGCAAAATTGTACAGGTGAGGACCACTGGGAATCGTGGGGAGAGCAGCCCCAAAGCTACAGCAGAGCATGGAGGCGGGAGCCTTCCAGAACAGGCTCTCCGGGGACAGCAGGGGAGCCAGGGTGGCGGGGCCACTGAGCAAGGGGCAGAGAGCACAGAGGAGCCACTTTGAAGGATGACAGACAGATGGCACTGGCTTTGTAGCCGCTCTGACTTTGCTTTTGCTCTGAGTGAAACGGGAACCTTTGCAGGATTCTGAACAGAGGAGTGACAGTATCTGACTTTAAAGGGGTTATACTGGCTGTGACGGGAGACCCATAAGAGGAACTTCTACCACTGTTCTATAATGGTTGATTCAAAGGCATCTGTTCCCAGATAGATCACTTAGCTTATATGGGACAAGTCCCAGCAGGTAGTGGCTGGGATTGCACAAAGCAAATGCTTTCTTAGGTGAGAGAAACGCAAAAGGATGCAGATCCAGACTTTTCAGGCTTATTTTAATGCATAAGCCACTCATCTTCAGCAAAGAAAAGAAGACATGCTTAACACGCAGACAAAAAAAGAAAGATTGAGAGACAAACTTCGTCCTTTATTTTTACCCAATTAGGATTTTAAATAGGTATTACCTGAATAGGATACTTCAAAGTTACAAAGGGTGGAAGGGTGTCTTTTCCTTTATCTGTTGCCTGTGCAATGCTTCCCTTCCATGGAAGCAAACCTGGTCACCATTGGCTGTGTAGCCTCCGAGGGCCACATACAAGAGTAAATGTGTACCTTATTGTTAGGGACTGAATTGTGTCATCCCATCCCCCAAGTTCATATGTCAAAGTCCCAACCCCCAGTATTCAGAACATGATTGTATTTGGAGATAGGATCTTTAAGAGGTAATTAAGGTTAAATGAGGTCATTGGCATGGGCCCTAATCCAATATAACTGGTGTCCTTATAAGAACACAAGATCAGGACACAGACATGAGGAGAGACCAGGAAAAGACACAGGGGGAAGATGGCCATCAGCAAACCAAGGAGAGAGGCCTCAGAGGAAACCGACCCTGTGGCATCCTGATCTCAAACCTCCAGCCCCCAGAACTGTGAAAAATAAAGGAAATAGATAACTCTGTTGTTTACGGCAGTCTGTAGTACTTTGTAACCATGGTCCTAGCAAACTGATACACTTCTGTATACCTTAGGGAGCAGTGTATATATATATATATATATATACATATATATATATATATATATTGCATATATATATACACACACTGTATATGTGTGTATATATATATACACACTGTATACGTGTATATATACACATATATGTGTGTGTGTGTATATATATATATATATATATATATATATATATATATATAGTGTGTATATATATAGTGAACTGAATCTTGTTTCTCCCCAAAATCCATATGTGGAAATCTAACCCCCAAGATGATGGTATTAGGAGGTAGGGCCTTTGGGAGGTGATTAGGTCAAAAATGAGGTTGGAGCCCTCATGAATGGGATTAGTGTCCTTATAAGAGACAAGAGAGCTAGCTCACTCTTCAGACACAATGAGAGGTCAGCAGTCTGCAGCCTGGAACAGGGTTCTTGGCAGATTCTGACCATGCTGACTCCCTGATCTGCCTGCCAGCCTCCAGAACTGTGAGGAATACATTTCTGTTTCTTACAAGCCACCCCATCTATGGTGCTTTGTTATAGCAGCCCGAATTGATTAAGCTGTGCATTTTTTCCACAATTTGAACAGATTATATATACTATTATGCACTTTGCTTTTTTTCATTTAAAACTGCATCTTAGAGATCACTCCAGGCCAGTATCCATGGAGCTGCTTTGTTCTTTTTAAAGACTCCAGAGTTTTCCACAACATGGATTTCAGTAGGCTCTATGCCCAACGTGGGGTTCGAACTCACAACCCTGAGAGCAAGAGTTGCATGCTCTACCAACTGAACCAGCCAGGTGCCCCAGCATGGATATTTAGTAATTAAATTATTTAACCCTCTATTAATGGGTATTCAATTGTTTCAAAACCTTTGCTATTACCCAAAACATGTCACAAGGAATAACTTTGTATACACTGTCATTTCATACATGTGTTTGATGTAAGTAGGCAAGATTCTTAGAAGTAGAACCACTTCTCTGAAAATAATTTTTTTCAATTTTTTTTATGGTTTTATTTTATTTTTGAGAAAGAGAGAGACAGAGCAAGAGCAAGAGAGGGGCAGAGAGAGAGGGAGACACAGAATCTGAAGCAGGCTCCAGGCTCTGAGCTGTCGGCACAGAGCCTGAGGTGGGGCTCGAACCCACGGATGGTCAGATCGTGACCTGACCTGAAGTTGGATGCTGAACTGACTGAGCCACCCAGGTACCCCTGAAAATAAATGGATTTAAAATTTTGGCAGATATTGCCAAATTACCTTCCAAAATGACCAATGTACCCTCCAATCAGCAAAACTTTCTGTTTCCCCATAACATCACCAATATGTGGTATCATAAAACTATTTGATTGTTGTCAATATACTGGTGAAAAATAGTATGTTGTACTTATCATAGATAAAGTTAAGTGGCTTTTTACAATTTTCAGTATTTTATTTAGCTTAAGAATTGAAATTTTCAGCCCTTTTCTCCTCCCACCCTGCATGGAAGTCTGGGCACCATAACCACTAATCTGGCCTCAGGAGTTTGTCACCCTGTGGTATTTCAAATCCTGTTTTCCTATAGTATATGCCATTCTTTATGCCACAGGGGGCATCACAAAGGATGATCACCATTACCGTAGTTGTGCGTAGACACCCACAGTCTAGCTCAGTCAGATGATGTATAAACAAATATTTACAGTTCCAAACCTACCTGGAGGAATCCAGTACGATTTCAAAGTGGAGGTGATACTCGAGGTACTTACAGGATTCGGCCAAGTCAGAAGCCATTCTAGACAGATAAAAAGGTCTAAAATTTAAAACACTGCATGCTCGGGGTGCCTGGGTGGCTCAGTCGGTTAAGCGTCCGACTTCAGCTCAGGTCACGATCTCACAGTTCGTGAGTTCAAGCCCCGCATCGGGCTCTGTGCTGACAGCTCAGAGCCTGGAGCCTGCTTCACATTCTGTGTCTCCCTCTCTCTCTGCCCCTTCCCTGCTCATGCTGTGTCTCTCTCTGTCTCAAAAATAAATAAACATTAAAAAAAATAAATAAATAAAAAGCAAAAAATAAAAATAAAAAAATAAAACACTGCATGCTTGGAACATCAAGTAGTCCGGTAGGACATCTAACACAACGCAGGAAAGACTGTGGTTGGACAGCCTCCCCTTCCTCATACAGGTTTGTAAATGGGGACACTCACACTCACCGTGGTTTATAGCTGAGGCTGCTTTCTGGCATCCACAGGTGCCTCTAATTCCACTCCATCCTACTCCAATTTCCTCTCCTGGGTTTCCTCATTCCAACCAACCAGCTCTCAAAAAGTGTTAGAAACCAAAAAAAAATTTTTTTAAATACCTGTATCATTTTTTTCTGATTAGAGTAGAAAACCTCATGCAGGCAACTGAAGGTATATAGAACACTATGAAAAAAATTTAAAGAACAAAAATACTAACTCCCAGAAGTTTTGCTGGAAATCTTTGTAGAGGTCTCCCTGAACACACACACACACACACACACACACACACACACACGATGTTAAATATATATTTCATGTAAATTATATAATATTTTTCACTAAATGATTATAGAAATTTTCCATGCCAGTGAATAGAGCACTGCATTATCCTAATTACTCCCTACATAATATTTTATTCTATTAGAGCTACCAGAATTCATTGACTAATTCTCTTTTATGGACATTTAGGCTCTTATACAAACATTGCTATATTGAACAGGCTTGTATATTTATGCACATCAAGATTATTGTATTTTTGGTGTAATGATATTTTTTTGATCAGTTGGCTATTGAACTGACCTCAAGCTAATCAGGTCTTCCCGAAAAAGGGCAATTTCTAGTCATTGCCTTAAACTCGTTTGCCTCCCTCCTTCCTGGCACAATTTTCAATTTAAGAAACGTATTCCTCCTATCATTCTCCTCCCCAAACCTCCCAGGTCTGTCTTGTGCAGGCTGGACAGCACCTCCCTCTCAGTAGGTAAAAATAGAGATACTGCTGAGATGATCATTGGTAACATTTTCTTCCCTCTCTGAGTTTTTGTGAAGTTAGAATCTGAAAGGTTCCCCCTGTGCTCTTTCTTTGAAATGTAGACATTTCGTCTTGAGCCCCGCAAAGCCTTAAGGCTTCTCTCTAGGTTTGGTGTACATTATCAAATAGCCCCTTTCATCCGCTACTCCACGTAACAGACTGTGCTGTGTATATGACGTTATTCTGCTGCTCTGTAGATTCTGGTCATTGGAAAAAATCGCACTGAATGTTTCATCTAGTCGTGAAGGATATTGAGTCTACTCAATGTCATTAGTAATTACGTTTTGCTCAGTACCAAGAACTGCCCCTGTAGATCCTACTGTAAGTCACTATAAATCACTCCACCAATTTGAGCCTCAACTTCCTCATTTGTAAACTAAGAATGCTGTGCAAGAGGACCTCTGGAGTCCTTACTGCTCTTAAGGCTAGAGTGATGAATGGACTAAGCCAAATGAATGAATGAACATATTACTCGATGGCAATCTTCTTATGATTTTATTACCTCAACAACAGCGCAGGACCACAGTGACAGGAGTGTTCCGAGGACATCTTGAGTAGTTATGACAATAGGCACAGTAGAAAGGAGCTTTAAGGAGATTAATATTGAAGAGGTCAGGGGTGGCAAGGGAAGGGAAGCCTCAGCCTATTTACAAGGAAGAAATTTTACCCTGAATCCTGTCTCCGGTTACATCTGCAAGGTTTCAGGTTCCCCAGACTCTTCTCTTCAGTAGCCTGTCCTCAGATCACCCTGTGCGTATCTGAACTGTCTCTTTTCACTCTTCCCCCAACTCAGTGGACCTCCCCACCTGGATTGGGCTACAATTCACATCCGTATACAGTGAATGAGCAAAGAGAAGTATTAGCAGTTCCAGAAAGGAATCCAGCAATGTCAATGCCTGACTGGAAGTGGCACCGTCACCGTCCTGTGGGGAGTCAGCATGACAGTGGATGTTTATACTGATGTAACCATACCTCATACTATAGCCATTGACAGCCCTACAAAGATTTCAGGAAAGAGAGCTTAGGAAGAAATGATAAATTGCCAAAGGGTATGGAATTTTGATTCTCACAACATCAGATTCTCAAAAATTCTGATTCTCCAGCTTTCATATATGGCCACCCTTCTCAAAGTGTCAATCGTTTCAGCAAATCTCCTAAGAGCCGGTTCTCAACTACAAGGAACCAAAGGTAGCTTCTGCCATGGCTTGATTTCCCTGCAGCAGTCGCTGATGTGATGTCTATCATTATGTAGTAGTTCTGTCTGATCTACACCTCCATGTGACTGGAATCATACAGTATTGACAATTCTGGGTCAACATAATGCTCACTCAACATAACACTTCTTAGATCAAGCTATGCTGTTGGAAGTATCAGAAGTTTGTTCCTTTTAATTGCCGAGTGGTAGTCCGCTCAGCCTATACAACAATGTGTTTATCCATTTATCTGTAGCTGAAGATTTGGGTTATTTTCAGCTTGGCTATTATGAATTACGGATAAACCAGAGACGAACATTTGTTGTGTTGGCCTCAGCCTATGGCTAGTGATGCTCTTAGCTAGGATACCTGAAGTCCTCTCCTGGGCCCATATTACTTGTAGCAGGCCCCCACAGATACTTCCCCAGCTAGAGTCAATGTTGTGGCTGGATCAGCCCCTGTGGTTCTTATTATAATTGCAGGATGCACTTTAGCAGAAACCACCAGGGGACTTTGAGCAACAAAACGTAATCCCCACAGGTCTTGGAGAGTACACGGAACAACCAAGGTCCACCCACACAGCAAGGGCATGAGTTGGTGGGTGGGGAGAGATTGAGAGAGAGAGAGAGAGAGAGAGAGACCTGAGGCTCTGCCTTTATTAGGGTCCCAGGGTTGGGATATCTAGAATTCCAAAGACTCACTCTTTAGTGGCTAATTTGAAGCCAAAGAGGGGAACTGGGGTATAGAAAGGGAGAAGAGGGTTCACACAAATGGGCAGTTATTTAGATTACCCAGGGCTTTCTGAAAGAAAAAACTTCATGGGTGAGGGCAGCCCAATTTCTTATCTGGTTGTTTTGCTAGCACTTGTGACATACAGCTGGTGATGTTTATTCAAGATGGATGATTTTGAAATGGATGCCATGGCAATCAAAAGCTTAATGTCAGGCACATAAACTAAAATTAAAAAGCTTAATGTCAGAGACTTACATGACAATATTCATATACAGCTCTTTTGGTAGCAGATGTTTTCTCTTCTCTGGGTGGTATGGTAAGTGTATGTTTACTTTATAAGAGACTCCTGAACTGCTTTTCTGCAGCGGTCATATCATTTTACATTCCCAGCAACAAAGTAGGAGTGTTCCCATTGCTGTATATTCTCACAACAGTTGGCATTGTCAGCCTGTTTAATTTTAGCCATTCTGGTCCTTATGAAATGCCATTCTTCATGATTTTAGTTTATATTCCCCTGATATTAATGAGTATATTTTCATGAGCTTAGTGAACATTCATATGTCTTTGTGAAGTATCTGTTTATATTTTTACCCTATTAAACACATTGGAGTGTTTGTCTTATTATTGAATTGTCAGGGCTCTAATATCTACGTCTGATTCTGAAGAGTCTATTCTGATCGATTGATCTATATGACTATCCTTCCACCGTTACCACCCTGTCTTGATTTCTACAGCCAAATAATACATCTTGAAATCAGGTAGTATAAATCTCCAACTTTGTTCTATTTTGCCAACATTGTTTTGGCTATTCTAGGTCTTTGCATTTACAAATAAATTTTTGAATTAGCTTGTCAAATTCTACAAAAAGGCCCGGTGATATTTTGGTGGGGGTTGAATTGAATCTATAGATCAGTTTGGGGAGGATTGCCACCTTAAGTATATTGCAACTCCCAATCCGTGAGCATATTATATCTCTCCATTTACTTACTTATTTTTTAACTTTGTCAACATGTTCTGTAATTTTAAACATAGAGGCTTTAAATAGTTTGATGTTATTACAAATTGTATTTTTAAAATGGCATCTCACTGTGGTTTTAGTTTTAATTTCCTAGATTACTAATAAGAATAATATTTTTCCATATAGTAACAAATTATATGTTCTTCCATACTTTTGTTCAATTTTTATAGGACTATTTTTTAGTTCTTTATATCTTCTGAATACTAATTGTTCAGTCACGGTGTGTTTAGGATGAATTGAGGAAAGGATGATTTGGGGGCTGTCAAAACCAATGTAAATAAAGCAAAGGTTTTCCTTGTGTTTAATATTCCGGAGAACTACTGGAATCACTTTTATTTCTACTGTTAGAAGAAGGTAACTAAGTATAGTTACTTGGCTTGAACCCCATGGCAAATTGAATTTTTATAAGTTTTAATACAAGGCAACTTTAAGAAAGAATTAGTAAAGTGGGGTGCGTGGGTGGCTCAGTTGGTTGAGCGTCCAACTTCGGCTCAGATCATGATCTCACAGCTCGTGGGTTCAAGTCCTGCGTCGGGCTCTGTGCTGACAGCTCAGAGCCTGGAGCCTGCTTCGGATTCTGTGTCTCCCTCTCTCTCTCTCTCTCTCTGCCCATCCCCCACTTGCTCTCTGTCTCTCTCTGTTTCCCAAAAATAAATACACATTTTAAAAAAAGAATTAGTAATCTTATTAGGTAGCATTTTACTCCCATGAATATAGTGTGATTTCATCATAAGTTTTCCTACTAGACACTGATTGGTGACAATGATATAAACAATGTAACAGAAGCATTTAAAACAAACAAAAAAGATTTATTTTGCATATCAGAAAAATAAGCTATCAAGTGTATGATCACTTTGGAGAAGGTTCTTACCTTATAAAATTGTTAGTAGCTCAGGAAAAATTACCACAGAATAAAGGAGGCAACAAATGTGTTCCCTTCCAAGCATTTGTAGCCTTCAATCTTAGAGATAAGCATTACGCTAATTAGAAGCTGCCCACCATTCTTCAATGAAAAACATTTATTTCTCACTTAATCCTTTTTTCATTAAAGAAGAGGGGCTTAAATGCTGTTTTTCCACAGAGCTGTATAAAGAAACTTCCAGGAAGCTTTGGGTACATCAGTGCCTTCTATGAAGTCCTGCGGGAAGGGAATGGATAGCAGGCTGAGGACCCCGGACTCTCCACCTTCTAATTCCTGAACTTGCCATAACCCAGACAAGTTCTAGGACTTCAGATTCTCTGGCCACGGCAGCCTTACCCATTTCTCCCTCTTGATTTCATGTTTGATCTCAGGAAGATCTTGCTCAGAAACAGGAAATCATTAAGCAAGTGCTGACTTCGAGGGAAAACAGGGATCTAAAAAGGATGTTTACCCAAAAGAGAAGGAAACCAGGCTCAGTGACAAACTGACGAAAGGAAGTGGTGCCTCTGGTTTAATATGGACAACTGACTACCATAAACACTTCCTGCTACTTTCTGCAAAACTGTAAGTGGCCTGAAAATGTACTTGGATGGGTCAAAAAGGTAATCGGAAAGTCACCGTAATTGAAGAAGCAGCCTCCTATCAACTGTGATCAGCTCCTAGAAGCTCTATCACAAACAGACACCCATCCGCCTTAGAATACATTTTCATAAGGCTCATACGTCCATAAACTCCGAATACCTCACCCCTGCTATCCATAACATCATCCCTCAATATATAAGTAGCTTGGTGTTAAAATACCTCAGAGTACATTATGGAAATGTAAGATGACAAAACAAATTCATTAAAAGGCAATAATTCTCAATACAGAAACAACATCCCGAGAGTGCCTTGCATGAAACAGATATCATAGGAGAAAGTGGGCTTCTGATAGCTTCGGGTGTCCAAATGGTAAGAAGGTCACAAACGATTTTCCCTATTGGACTGATACACCCACCACTTTCTCAAGAACACAGCCTTCGTGTGGTAGGATAGAGTAGTGTGTAAACCCTATATCCGTTTATATTCTGTGAGTAGAGGCTGAGACATCCGGGTAACTCACACTCATACTTTTACCTGACTCATACAAACATTCCAACTGAATTGAACAGCAAAAAGTAGGCTATGGTTATATCCTAAATTTATCATTCTAATGTAGAAATATCTCTAGAATTGAGTCTTTCCTCCCAACTCAATCACTACTGCGTTTGTCTTCTTTTGCTGGGATTCATAACAAATAGCTTCTAATCTGGTCTTTCAACAGTAATAATGTCAGCAAGTGACCTTCATACGATACCAGTCTGATCATATTATGCCCCTGCTTAGATTTTTGTTGGCTTCCCATCACCAAAGATGAAGTCCAAACACTTTACCCCACCAGTCTCTTTCCCTGAGCTTGCCACGTGGAACGTCATCTCTGGTCTTTTCTCTTACTATGTTTCTTTCCAGTCACATTGAATTTCTCAGCTTCCTTATCAGCCCATTTATGCTTTTTTGACTTTGACCCTTCACTCTTTTTGGAATGTCTTCCTTTGCTCCTCAGTTTAGTAAATTTCTTCTCCTTTTTTTTTTTTTTTTTTTCAAGCTTTATCCACCTTTGGGACAGAGAGAGACAGAGCATGAACGGGGGAGGGGCAGAGAGAGAGGGAGACACACAATCGGAAACAGGCTCCAGGCTCTGAGCCATCAGCCCAGGGCCTGATGCGGGGCTCGAACTCACGGACCGCGAGATTGTGACCTGGCTGAAGTCGGACGCTTAACCGACTGCGCCACCCAGGCGCCCCTCTTCTCCTTTTTTTAAGACCTACCTCAAATTGTATTCCCAGTGCACTTTCTGATCCTCTCTTAACTTTTAACCACATTTTATTAATTCATATGGAAACAATTATTAAGATAAAGGGAAATTATGAGTTTATATGTCTCTCTTCCCTCTAGATAAGTGCTGTCCAGTGGAACTTTCTGGATGATGGCAATGGTCTTCTGTGCTTGTCCAGTAAAGTAGTTACTAACTATGTATAACTATTGGGTACTCGATGTGTGGTTAGTGTGACTGAAGAACTGAATTATTTTATTTTATTTACATTAATTTGAATTTAAATTTAAAAAGTCACATGTTTTAGTGGTTGCAAAATTGGACAACACAGTTCTACTCTGTGCCCAGCACAGATCCTGCCTAATATTAGATGACCAATATGTTTTTGTTGAATGGCTAAATGGATGGATGGAAACAATATCAATAGTTTACATTTCAAGATCTTCCCGTTATTATACATGCTTTCTAGCCCTGAGAAGAATATAAGGTTTCCCAAATGTATCTAGGAGGCCTGGAGGTCATAGTACTCATTTCAGAACACAATGAAATTGATATATTTAATTCAATTAGAAAACTCAAGAGTCAGAAAATGTTATCATATTATATCCCCAAAATCATACATGAGGTATTTTAAAGATCACTTTTCAGCAGGACAAATTCTCTTATCCAATTTATGAAAAACTTTAAACAAAGTTTCTTTGTTTGTTAATGTTTAGTTATTTTAAGAGAGAGTGTGAGCAGGGGAGGGGCACAGAGAGAGAGAGAGAATTCCAAGCAGGGTCCGCACTGTCAGCACAGAGCCTCACGAACCGTGAGATGTGGGGCTTGAACTCACGAACCGTGAGATGATGACCTGAACCAAACTCAGATGCTTAACCAACTGAGCCACCAGGAGCCCCTCAGATGTATTCTTTAACAATTAAATGTTTATTTCCAGAACTACATCCAGAAGCTTGCTGTGCTCTGTCCTGAGAAAACATGGATGGAGAACTGAGTTTATTTGATAGCTGACAGTGAAGGTGGGAAGTTGGTTTCTAAAGGATAAGAAATGCTAGAAGCAATAATAAATGACCCCAGACATTTCATAACACAATCCATCTTAACAGAATAAAGGTTTATTTCTTGTATGTGCCATTGTCTGATGTACGTTGAGGAGCTCTCTAAGGAGGCTCTCCTCCAAAGGTGCCTCAGGGATACAGGGTCCTTTCACTCCATGACGCCCATTATCCATCATTAACATATGACCTCCACTCTCACTATGAAAGGAGATGACAGTGTGTGGGAAGGCACATAACACTCTTCATTACTTCAACCTGGAAGTGATACCCATCTCCGCTCCATTGGCCGGACCTAGTTATGGGACCAACAAGGAAGCCTGGGAAATACAGAGGAGCATGCAGATATCAGGGAGTTCCAGAAGAATCTGTCACGATGCTTAAGGCAATAGCCAAATCTATTAGAATTGCCCTTAACAATCCTTTTTAAGAATTTTGGGAATACACAAAGTAGTTGCCATCAGTAGCTATATTGAATGAAAAATATCTATCTTTATAGAATGGATAACACTCAACCTCGGTATTAGCTCATGTGCAAGAAAGATGTCAAGAACAGCAAAGGAAACACACGCTCACGTCTCAGTTCTCATGTTCACTGCAAAGACTAATTCCCTACACATTTTGAATATCTCTCTCTCAATAAATGAAGATTTTTTTTATGAGACTGCTCTATAGTAGGGAAAGATGGGGTGTCACAATAGCTTCTTTTGTTAAATATGGGAAGTCATGGCATATCTTTATCTTCTCTTTGATCAGATTACTACTTATAAATATCCTACATCTCTGTTACACCTGAGTTACACTCAGGGCTCCTTCTCTTTATTATTGAAGACAGGGAGTATGCTATTGCCTGGGCTGGGCTGGAAACAATTTCCAGTTTCCAGAGAAAACACTCACTCGTTGAAAGCAGTTTGGCATGCAGACATTTACAACATTGTATCATTCTTCATAGAATTATCCGTCCTGAAATTATTCTGTGAGAGAGTTTTCCAGGGTGGGAAAGCAACTCAATAGAACTTTTCATTTGAATACCAGAATTCATACTTCCTTTTTTGTGGCTGTGATTTTGTTATGAGTAAGGAAGACAGTAAGATCTTTGTCTTTGGGATTCAGTGTAATGTACTCATATTTACTAAAATAAATGTGCCTGCCAAGTAAACAAGACTGTGAACTAGATAATATCTTGCTGCCAATAAGTCAAAAGGAATGTGTGAGTTGGAGAAAGACTTGCTACTTCAACCGTTTTTTTTGTTTTGTTTTGTTTTGTTTTGTTTTGTTTGCCACTTCACCTCCTATCTGAGCCCTGACTCACCCTTTGCTAGACTTCAGCTAGTCAACACCTATACATGCACAGGACTGGAATAGTAAGGAAGTTTTCTACAAACTCAAATTATAGAAAACAGTTACACTTTCATAAGCCTGGGTTTTATAATTTACTCCGTTAACACCATCGTTCAAATTCATCTGTGAGTCTATGAGGTATTCCCCTCATCTCCACTTTCCAGTTGTAATTAATACTCCGCCAACCAGCCCAGAGTGAAGATTTCCAAGTTTTTCTGGGCTCTGACACCATTCCCCAAAATAGTCAATAGTCAGGCATTTTGCCCCGTCTGCCTACACATCTGCCAACATGTTTCATTTCTAGGTATAAACATTATCCTAATCAATCACTGTGACACCCTGCTGTAGACTAAATATTTGTGTCCCCTCCCCAAATTTATTTACTATTGAAGCCTAAACACTAATGTGTTGGTATCTGGAGGCCATTGGAAGGTGATTAGGTAGAGCCCTAGTGAATGGGATCAGTGCCCTTGTAAGAAGAGACATGAGAGAGATGATCGCTCTCTGTCCACCGAGTGAAGACCCAGCCAGAAAACGGCCATCTGCAAACCAGGATAAGGGTCCTTCCCAGAAGCCAACCATGCGGGCATCCTGATCTCAAACTTGCCCACCTCCAGAACTAGGAAATAAATTTCTATTGTTTTAGTCATGCAGCCTAAGGTATCCTATTTATAGCAACCCAGACTGACTGAGGAACATCTATATAATGGAACACTATACATCCATATAAAAATCACATTTACAAACTATATTTTATGACATTCAACTTATCCGAGAAAGGGCGAACACTGGCTATTCACTACAATCCCAATTTTTTAACAAACGTGCTGCACACTCCAACTTTCCTATTCCTCCTATCTCTTTGAGCAGGTCTATTTCTTCCAGGAAAAATACTGGAAAAGCAAAGGTTCTGTCTTAGGTCACTCCAGGTGGAGTTGCTCTGCACTTTCTCCCAGCTTTGCCACAGACCACCTGTTTCCTGCCACACTCTCCTGAAAGCTAGCCCCACAATTCATTGTTTCCTCTCCACGAACACTAGACGTTAATTTGGGCCAAGCCTCACCTTATTTGATTGTCCTGCTCCTTTCTTGTCCCCAACCCCACCACAAAAGACTTTAATAACAGGCTCAGGAAACTTGAGGAGACTACAACACTGTAGGAAAAGCAATCCCAAGGAAATGTTCAGAATATGGCTTTTGCCAAAGTCCAAAAGAAAGTCCCCAAAGTTAATCCCAGCACAGGGAGCCCTTGCAAAATAACTCCATTCTTGACCTGACTCCCCGGTCCTAAAGCTCTTCCTTCCTTCAAACACCTCTTTCTCTGCTGTAAAAATTATGCAGTTTAGAAAATACATTAAACGAAGATTCATTCCACCTTCAGATCCATTTACTGGAAACTATAGATGATAGCACAGTCATGGGACTCAGAGTTCTCAAATTGTGAAACAGTGTGGAAGGTAACCAAATAACTAGTGCGATAGGTAAGGGCACTTGCATCACACCGTGAGGCACTATTACCATAGTGGTGATTACTGACTTGTTTAGCAAGCCCTTCATGGGTGTTGCCAAAATTCCTAGAATTCAATGCATGCAATAAATTCAAAAATGTTGAGAACCCAAACCTAGGGTGGGGTTTTTTTCCATTTTAAGGTGAATTCCTTTTATTATTAGAGATGCTGACCTTCTATTCATAGGGATGAAGATTACGATAAAAGGAATCAGCTATCTTTCAACACACTTGGTTAAATTTCTTAAGAACAAAGAAAGCCCACAGTTCCTTCAGTTTTTTTTTTTTTTTCAACGTTTATTTATTTTTGGGACAGAGAGAGACAGAGCATGAACGGGGGAGGGGCAGAGAGAGAGGGAGACACACAATCGGAAACAGGCTCCAGGCTCTGAGCCATCAGCCCAGAGCCCGACGCGGGGCTCGAACTCACGGACCGCGAGATCATGACCTGGCTGAAGTCGGACGCCCAACCAACTGCGCCACCCAGGCGCCCCTCCTTCAGTTTCTGAGTGAGTGACCCCTAGGAAAACTCAGCTGGTCCTTAGGAAAGATTAGCAACCCTTGTACCAGAGTAAAACGAACATCCATGCCTCTAGTGCGGTGTTTTATTTTAGTTGAAATGTAACTGACGTGTGACATTGTATTAGTTTCAGGTGTACAACATCATTTGATATAGAGAGATACATGGATAGATAGATAGATGGTATGGGTTGTTTAAATGTTAAACATACTCTAAACCAACTTATTTTACCTCCAAACTATATTCTAAAATATTCTGACAATTTTTGTTTAAATTATACTTTGGGGGTTATCTGTGACACCCTACCATGTCCTCCAATACCGGAACTTAAGAGATCACTATCAACTTATACATATACACCAAAGAACTGATAGAGTCAAATGTTTATTCTAACAGTCTCTGGGAACTAGAATTAGGAATGTTTTTCTGTAAACTGTTTTGCACTTTCCAATTGTTTTGCGATGAAAATTCATTATCTTTGTAATCAGAAAAATATATATATTAGGGGCACCTGGGTGGCTCAGTCAGTTTAGCATCTGACTCTTGGTTTTGGCTCAGGTCATGATCTCACAGTTTGTGAGAATGAGGGATTCTCTTTCTCCCTCTCTCTCTGCCCTTCTCCCTGCTCATGCATGTGCTTTCTCTCTCTCTCTCTCTCTCAAAATAAATAAATAAACTTAAAAAAAAGAAACATATATATTATTAAATGTTTTGGCCACTGATAAATGACCAGCAACTTACATAAAACCAAGTGCCTTTATACTTCAATAACAAAGAAATACCATATACCCTTTAAAGTCCGCTTATTCATTGAACTGAAAGCCAAAAGAGCCAGAAATTTATAGGCTAAGCAACTGATAATTCTCCAGTATCATGAAACTCTGGGGTTGCATTTCCAGCCACGGTAGAGCAATGGAGTCTGGAAATATCCCTCCCACCACAAGCAACTAGAAAACTGGAGGAAACAAAGGAAACACAGAGTTCGGATATTGGACAACAGGTAGTGCAGGCTTATGATCCCTGGGAGAAGAGAAACAAATGAGGTAAGCCCTACACTCGCCCAACCTTTCCGCCTGGAGGCAATATCCAAATTGTGGCACAACTAGAGGGGGACTCAAACTGAGCTGAGGAAATAAAGATTGGAGCTCAGGAAGGCTGCAGAGACTAAATTTATAGGGCATAATTCCTAAAAAGGAGAACTATACAAAGAAAAAAATCCCAGAAATAGGAATTTGTATAAAGTGTACAAACTAAAGTATAATTTAAACAGAAATTGTCTTTTCATATTTGACTAAAAACCAGTCCGTACATGATAGGGTGAAATCCCATGACATCAAAGAACAATTTGTTTAAAGAATTACTTCCAAAGAAAGACAGCCAAAAAATTCACAGAGCTTATAGAGCACCCGGAATTGTTCAAATCCCCACTAATTAGAGCAGAGAGGCCATATGGAATACACCAGGCCTTTAGTAGAGACTCCAGGAGATGCAGGCTAAAACAGTGGGGATAAATTAGCTTTACAATACAGGCTGTTCTAGATTCTTCCTAGAAGATGAATCCACAAATAATTTAACTGCATAGCAAAACAAACAAACAAAAAACTAACATTCTTTAAAGACATACAACAAAAGCCAAAGTTCAGTGATCTAAAATTTACAATGTCCAGAGCTCAACCAAGTCTTACCAGATCTATGAAGAAGGAAAATGTGACTCATAACCAGAAGGAAAACTAGTCAATATAAGCAGATGCAGAAAGGCCAGGGATGATGGAACAAAATGAAAGGACATGAAGACAGCTATTATAAATATGCTTCATATTCTCAATGATATAAAGGAAAACAACATAATGAGATAAGAGATGCAAATACAAAAAACAAATGAAGGGGCGCCTGGGTGGCTCAGTCAGTTGAGTGTCCGACTTCGGCTCAGGTCATGATCTCACAGTCTGTGGGTTTGAGCCCCGTGTTGGGCTCTGTGCTGACAGCTCAGAGCCTGGAGCCTGCTTCAGATCCTGTGTCTCCCTCTCTCTCTGTCCCTCCCCCACTCTCACTTTGTCTTACTCTGTCTCTCAAAAATAAGTAAATATTTTAAAAAATTTAAAAAAAACAAATGAACATTTAGATACTGGAAAGTACTATATCTGAAATGAAAATTTGGTTGCAGGTACTTTTGCCATAACTATCTCTGCCATAGGCATTTTTGCTGCAAGCATTTTTCACCACATAACTAATTGGTCATAAGACAATTTTATAGTAAAAGATTAAAAAAAAAACTGGTTTGTGTATTGTCCAGTGAGAGAAGCCAATCTGAGAAGGCTACCTACTGTATGATTCCAACTATGTGGAATAATTCCAACTAATGGAAAAGGTAAAACTGGAGGCAGTAGAAAAATCCGTGATTGTCAGGATTTGGAGTCAGGGCTTGAACAGGTGGAACACAGAGAATTTGGGGGCAGTGAAAATACTCCGTAGGATCATATAATAAAAAATATATGACAAATATTATGTTTTTTAAAAGGATAATATTATTATACAATAATACAAGTATTATTTTTTAGTTTTTTTAATGTTTATTTATTTTTGAGAGAGAGAGAGTGGGGGGAAGGGGCAGAGAGAGGGAGACGCAGAATCCAAAGCAGGCTCCAGGCTCTGAGCTGTCAGCACAGAGCCTGATGCTGGGCTTGAACTCACAAACAGTGAGATCATGACCCGAGCCAAAGTTGGATGCTTAACTGACAGAGCCACCCAGGTGCCCAAATAATACGAGTATTATTATACTTTTGTCCAAACCCACTGAATGTGAAACACCAAGGGTGAGCCCTAATGTAAACCGTGAACTCTACATAATAATGATGTCAATGTAGGAACATCATTTGTAACAAATGTACCATTCTGGTGGGGGATGTTGATAATGAGGGAGGCTGTTTAAGTGTCATGGCCTCTCAATTTTTTTTCATGAGCAGAAGATTTGAGCAGGAACTTCACAAAGGAATATATAGAAATACTCATTATGCACATTAAAAAAATTTTAACCTCATTTGTCATGAGGGAAATATAAACCAAAACTAAGATGAAATCTCACTTCACAGACACTAAAATAGCTAAAAGGAAGAAAGACTGAAAATAATAAGTGTTGGCAAGGATGTGAAGCATCTGGAAGTCTCATATGCTGCCAGTAGAAATATAAAATGGTACAGTTACTTTGGAAAAGAGTTTGACAGCTTTTTTAAAAGTTAATTTTTCCCCTACCATTTGGCCCGTAAATTCTACTTCTAGGTATTTACTGAAGAAAAGTAGCAACATATGCCCACAAAAAGAGCTGCCCAAAATGCTCACAGCAGATTTATTCGTAGTGGCCAAATACTGGAAAAGCCCCAAATGCCCATCAATGGCTAAACAGATTGTGTTCCATTCATACGGTGGAATATTACCGAGCAATGAAAACGAACAAACTGCCATTGAATCGAGAAACGTGAATGATTGGATTGGGTAAGACTGTCCTGAGTCTTAATCTCAGCACTGCTTATTTACCTAAAAGCCTTCAGCTCTTATCCCCATCAGAACAGTTCCCTTTGCAAGAAAATGTTCTGGGGAAAGCCTTACGAGTGGGATGGTCACCAAATTCTCATTGGAGCCCCTAACACTTTGCCGATATAGAGAAAGCCCCTTCTCATGTCCTTACTTGAGTTTGTTTTTCGGTTTTGGTTTTTTTGGTTCTTTTGATCGATGGATCAGCCTTTTTTTTTTTTTTTAACGTTTATTTAGTTTTGAGAGACAGAGAGAGAACGTGAGTTGGGGAGAGGCAGAGAGACAGGGAGACACAGAATCTGAAGCAGGCTCCAGGCTCCGAGCTGTCAGCACAGACGCGGGGCGCGAACCCACAAACCGCGAGATCATGACCTGAGCCAAAGTCTGATGCCTAACTCACTGAGCCCCCAGGCACCCCGGGATGGATCAGGCTTTTAACTCAATGTTTGCTTTTGTATATCATAACTCAGGACTTAATATATTTCGCCAGTAGTATGAGCTTTACCTCAAAATAGCTTTTCGCTTTACTGCTAAGCTTGACGCTCCCACTAGTTCATAACTGTGTATCACCTTCAATTGTAAGAATTATTTCTTTTTGGTTATTTAATTCATTGGTTTAGTTTCTTGAGCTTAGGTGCGAGAAATGACATGCTCTTACCAGTCAAATCTGAATAATGCTGGGTTTTTTCCTTTCTTGGTGAAGGGTTGGGGAGAGGTGGGTGAGTGGTCATAGTTTGCTCTAAAGGTGAGGTTTCTTTTTTCAGTTTATATGTGATGCTCGTTTGGTATGGAAGATTGCTGTATTCCCCCTCTTTCCCCACATTCTGGAAGCACTCCTTCCTGCAGATCTCGCATCAAAAGTGATTCAGGTGGGACTAACTCCCTGTACATATTCCCCGCCCCCACCGCCACTGCTGTCCTCCATTACTAGTAATAGAAGTGGGTGCGTGCCCGTTAGATCAAGGCAGCCATGTGACCTAACACGGTTAATCACAGACTGCAGGGTTTTGGGGTTTTAAGCGAAATATAGCTTGTACACAATGTGACGTTAGTTTCAGGTGTGTGCCTAGTGATTCCCCAGCTCTGTATGCTATGCTGAGCTCACCATCTGTCACCCTACAACAGTATTACAGTATCATGACTATATTCCCTCCGCTGTGCCTTTCATCCCCATGACTTATTCATTCCATAACTAGAAGCCTGTGCCTCCCACTCCCTTCTTCTCATTTTGCCCAGCCCCCCCCCCCCCCGCCCCCAGCCCCCTTCTCTCTGGCAACCGCCAGTTTGTCCTCAGGAGGGTTTGACGGACAGACATCAGAAGAGCGAAAAGTTCTTCAGTTCGGGGATGCGGAGCTAGAAGAATGACAGAAATAGACATCTTTTCCCACCGTCTTCTCTGGTCTCACAAAAGAAGCCATCTGTATCAAGGAAAAATGTTATCGATCCACTAACAGAGGCAGAGACCAGATGAAGTGAGAGGACAGTTAGACTCATCACCATGTCACTAGAGCCCCTGGATCTAGACTGAAGTATGCTCTATCCCTGTGATTTTTGGTTACTTGACTGACAGATTTTGATTTTTGCTTATACTGGTCGGAGTTGTGTTTCTGCTACTTGTAGCCCAGAGTCGACGATAGAACAGGAAAGTATGAAAGGGAAAAACAAGTACTATTAATTCCACCATCAAAGATACCTGGATTTTTGTAGTATTTTTGTGAGTTTTTATTCCAATTATTTTCCATGCATGCTACTAATTATACCCACAACTCTGTATCTTTTTTTTTTTTTTTTTTTTTTTTTTTGTAAATTTAACATAAGTATAGGGGCGCCTGGGTGGCTCAGTCGGTTGAGCGTCCGACTTCGGCTCAGGTCATGATCTCGCAGTCTGTGAGTTCGAGCCCCGCGTGGGGCTCTGTGCTGAGAGCTCGGAGCCTGGCGCCTGCTTCAGATTCTGTGTCTCCCTCTCTCTCTCTGCCCCTCCCCGCTCATGCTCTGTCTCTCTCTCTCTCTCTCTCTCTCTGTCAAAAACAAATAAACATAAAAAAAAAATTTAAACTTAACATAATTATATAAGAATTTCTTGGGTAATTCAGAATTATTTGCAAATATCATTGCTCATGGGCATCTCATCATGCAACCATGCCATGATTATAACCACCCCTCCATTATTGGGTGCTTAACTTGTTTCCAATTTTTCTCCATTATGAATTCTACTACAATAAATATCTTTGTACCCAGAGATTTTTTTCCTGCCTTTAGGGTTATTTCCTTCATATATAATCTCAGGAATTTAATTATTGGGCAAAACATATGAACATTTTAAATGTCCATGATAAAATGTTAGTAATTTATACCCAAAGAGTTGTTGTATTGTTAATAACCTCAACAAAAGTGCCTAAAGATACCAAATTCATGACTACATTAAATATTACTACTTAAAACGATCTTTCATTAGTTATAT
Source organism: Leopardus geoffroyi (assembly GCF_018350155.1). Taxonomy (NCBI): domain Eukaryota; kingdom Metazoa; phylum Chordata; class Mammalia; order Carnivora; family Felidae; genus Leopardus; species Leopardus geoffroyi. The sequence goes on from NC_059333.1 coordinate 80,935,218, forward strand.
AGTTGAAAATAACATGGCATAACTTTGTTTTAATTTGTATTTATTAGAAACGTATTTGCATAAACTTATAAGTCACTTCTTCCTTTTTGTGGCTTGTCTCTTCATGTCCCTACCCATGTGTTTCCTGGGGACATTGTGTTTTTATCAATTTGACTTTTTTTCTTAATTTTTTTTAATGTGTATTTGTTTTTGAGAGACAGAGCATGAGCATGGGAGGGGCAGAGAGAGGAGGAGACACAGAACCCGAAGCAAGATCCAAACTCCGAGCTGTCAACACAGAGCCCGACGCAGGGCTCAAAGCCACAAACTGTGAGACCATGACCTGAGCCAAAGTCAGATGCTTAATTGATTGAGCCACCCAGGTGCCCTGAACCTGCAATCCATTTCAAGCTCATATGAGCTTGTTTTCCTTTGTTCTAAACAAATGGAATGCATACAGTTTCTTTGATCACATATTCAACTTTTGCATATTTTAAGGTCTAATTCTGGGCAATCTGATCTTCCATTATTCTGTCTCTTCTTACACCAGGAATATTCTGCTTTAATTGCCATGATTTTGTAATGTGCTTCAACATCTAGGTAAGGCTAGCTGCCATGCCCACTTGTACATTATTATTTTTTTTTATTTTGTTGTTATATTGTCTCATTTGTTTGCTCTCAGGTGATGACCACAAAAGGAGAAAACGAACACCTCTGAAAATTCACCAGCAGGAGCAAAATAAGAAAAGGAGCATGGCTACAAGTTATCGTCTTCAAAATGTGGCTATTGAGGAAAGAAAGAAAAGATTCTGTCAGAATAAGACCTGGCTTCTAATCCCGCTACAGCCCCACCATGTTGGCACTGAGGAGGGAAGAACACTGGACAAATTCCTGAGTTCTCACTGATACCACCCGAGGGGAAAACAGACAGAGGAAGTAAGCAGCCCAGGAAACACTCATCAGAGTATAGGCTCCAACTTCAGATCTTGGTGGACACAGGAAAAGCCCCAGGAAACCATCAGGAACTCAGAGGTATTCTACCATGAGTACAGGAAGCATGGCCAACACAATAGCTTAATTCTTGGGACCAGATATTTAACATCAGTTCAGAAGACAGACTGAAACCCAGGGTACTCAACAAAGGCTGCATACAGCCCCCAGCAGAGGTCTGTTCCTAATCTTTCTGCCCTCAGTCTCAGATGAGGGGACAGAGCGCAAGATTTTAGCTCCACCCTGTAGCCTGGAGGTGAGACTTGCAAGTGTCAGGGATGCAAGTCCCGGAGAACTCATCCTCACTGTCTCGGGAGAGGTGAGGGTCTGGAAACAGCTGCCCACATGCAACACCAGCAAGCTAGAATTAATCAGATATACTGCAGAAGAACAAGGAGAGAAACAAGCACAGTGTGCCAGAGAGGAACCAAGAACCAGGTGGGGAGAAAAAATATATAAGCCAAGCAAAAAAATTTAAAAAAAAAAAAACCAAAACGCCTAAGAGTGTGTGTTCTGTGGAAGACTGTGATGAAAGCATGAGTAAAATAATGTTTTCAGAGGGAACCCAACAACAAGAGGGTAAAGCAACAGAACTTTCAGAATATTGTTAAGTAGGGATGGAAACAGTAGTTGTCTTGTCTTGTCCCCAGTTTTGATAAGGACATATTTGGTGTCCATTATTTATTATAATGCTAGTCACTAGAATTTGTTATGCTTTGGGGCGCCTGGGTGGCTCAGTCAGTTAAGCGTCCGACTTCAGCTCAGGTCATGATCTCACAGTAGGTGAGCTTGAACCCCACGTTGGGCTCTGTGCCGACAGCTCAGAGCCTGGAGCCTGCTTCGGATTCTGCGTCTCCTCCTCTCCCTGCCTCTCCCTGCCTCTCCCCTGCTCATGCTCTGTCTCTCTCTGACTCTGAATAATAAATAAACATTAAGAAAAATTAGAATTTGGTACGCTTTATCATGTGAAGGATTCAGCATTCTATCTCCAATCCATAATGTGTTAGCAACAAATGGTTGAACACTGACTCAACCTATTTCAGCTGGCGCAGACAAGTTATTTTGCAAGGTCCTGTTTTCCCCTCGCACCACACTCACAAAGACCTTCAGTCCAGTCCTCAGAACTTGTCCACCTGAATGAGGAGCAAGACATTTCATCGTATTTCCATTTAGCAACCAGACTTTCTGTCAGACAGCAAACTTAATGACTCATTTTACAAAGGCAAGTTTTTCCACTACCAGTATTTACAACATTGCTGACACTGGAGCTACAGGTTGTATTAATGCCCTGTCCCCCCAAATGTCTTGAAACTAGAAAGAAGGACAGGCTAGAGGGACTGGGATTTATTTTTTCTACGCACATGAGCTTTGGAGCCAGGTAGCTCTGAGTACAAATCCTTGCTCTACAATTTACCCATCGTGATTTTGAACCACAACTTAGTTTCTCCGAGCACCCGTGTTCTCACGTCACAGGTGGGTCTATGGATATTTAATTTACAAGGGGTTGTAAGAATTAAATACAATAATGCATTTTAAACAGGTACCTCAAAATGGTTCTTTATATCATTTTCAATTTTTTTTTTAACGTTTATTTATTTTTGAGACAGAGAGAGACAGAGCATGAACGGGGGAGGGTCAGAGAGAGAGAGGGAGACACAGAATCTGAAACAGGCTCCAGGCTCTGAGCGGTCAGCACAGAGCCCGACGCGGGGCTCAAACTCACGGACCGTGAGATCATGACCTGAGCTGAAGTTGGCCGCCTAACCGACTGAGCCACCCAGGCGCCCCAGCCATGTTACCTTTTTACTAAGTATTCTTCCTAACTAGATCTCAGCCTGGTTCCTGAGTCACAAACTAATTTCTGACCCCTTGTATTTGGATGCAAATACAGTAGAAACTTTGTTTGCAAGCATAATTATTTCCGGAAACATGCTTGCAATTCAAAGCACTGCATATCAAAGCGAATTTCCCCATAAGGAATAATGGAAATTCAGATGATTTGTTTCACAACTCCAAAAAATTCATATAAAAAGGATTACAATACTGTAAAACAAAATCACAAAGAAAATACAAAACATAAAGAAAAATAAACAAATTAACCGGCCCTTACCTTTGAAAATCTTCGTGGCCTGTGTGAGGAAGATGAGAGAAAGGAGGGTTATTGTGTAGGACGACTTGTGTCGCTAACGGAATCACTGCTATCTATTGGCTCAATGGAATCTTTTTCTTTTGTTCAAATTTAACAAGAAACCTACCTAATGACCTAGAATGAAGCAAAGCGTTCCTAAGCTTACTTTTGTATGGAAAAGCAAAGGTCTGTCCGTAGGCGCTTTGAAGTGACAAAAAATACACTAGGGCCAGTTGTGGGCACCTTCCAACCTTCCGAAAAATCACTGATTTCTGCCAAACACCATGGCCTGAGACTAAGCATCTGAGCATGGGAGACAATCACCCACAATCCCACAGAGAGAGAGAGACAGAGACAGAGAGGAACCATTGGCTCAGTTGTGATCATGCGACATTCGGCGTCACGTACTATTCTTCTTGCAAGACATCGCTCATTTATCAAGTTAAAATTTATTAGCAACGTTTGCTCGTCTTGCAGAACACTCATAGAACAAGTTACTCGCAATCCAAGGTTTTACTGTAACAGAAATCAACTCAAGCTGGCTTAAGTTAAAAGGAGAAATTGTACAAAAATCTAGGAACTGGTTCTCGGGGGACCCACGGGCAGCGATACAGCTGTGTCAAGAAGGAATGGAAACAAAAAGGGGAAAGCTTCTGGGAACTAGAATGCTCTCACTCTCCCTCCAACTTTCAGTTCTATTTCTTTCTTTTCTTTTTTTTTTAAGTTGATTTATTTACTTTGAGAGAAAGTGAGTATAAGGGGGGGAGGAGTAAAGAGAAGGAGAGAGAGAATCTCAAGCAGGCTCCGCGTCATCCGCGCACAGCCTGATGAGGAGCTCAAACTCACAAACCATGAGGTCATGACCTGATCTGAAAGCAAGGGTCAGATGCCTAACTGACTGTGTCACCCAGGCGTCCCTTCAGTTCTGTTCCCAAGACTGGTTCTTTCACCAAGATGAACCTCTTCTCTCTCTAGACCGTCTGGCAGAAGGTAGCCACCCATGAGCCTTGAATCTTCATGTTTGGCATGTAGCCTCATTCATATTCCTGAGGGAAATTGGGTTGGCCTGGCTTAGATCAAGCACCTGCCCTGGTTCATTCAACAGCCTCTAAGAGAAAGGGATCAGAATGTAACACAGAATGGACCACCTTCACTGCTTGAACTGAAGGACCGGGGGCGGGGGCACCAGGGAGAAATGGCAGGACATCCAGTAGATGTCCACCACACATAGCCCTTATCACACACTGACCCTGAGCCTGTTCACAGCCCTGACTCTAACCACAGACTGAACTGCCCACTAAGACTTCATCTTGGCCCAGGGACTCCACTTACACTGACCTTGTGAAACACATAACTGATACAGTGAAGAGATCTCACTTCGCGTCCTTTTGGGAAAATGTGGTTTTTGTTCAAAAACATGTGAATTTTTTTCTCTTTTTTTTTTCTTTATTAGAGAGAGACAGAGAGAGAGAGCAGGGGAGGGGCAGAGAGAGAGGGAGAGGGAGAATCCTAAGCAAGCTCTGTGCTGTCAGCACAGAGCCTGACATGGGGCTTGAACTCATGAGCCATGAGATCCTGACCTGAGCTGAAATCCAGAGTCAGACACTTAACTGACGGAGCCACCCAGGTGCCCCAGACATGTGAATTTTGTTCAAACTCACGTTTCCTTACTATAAAATACCCGAGTGAGAACTAAAAGGTTAAAGGGAAAAAAAATCTAATTCTTTCAAAACATTCTTCAAAACCTGGATATTTCTAGAAATTCCTGAGTAAAACACTAGATGAACAAAATTTCTGAATTTGGAGGTTACTATTTCCAGTTTGGTCCCTGTGGGTGGGGTCACGCTGCCTTCTTTAGTCTCTGCACAGGGTGTATGTAATATAGTCTCATCAACCAGTCCAGGCACAGTAAAATTCAGAGGCTGGGGTAAGTCAAGACCTTACTTGGCTCCAGCCTCCCTTAGTGGAGGAGGACTTTTAATAGCAAAAGTTTTAACATTGTAATGTTTCAATGTATATAGATGTAATATACATAGAGACCACAATGTAAAGAGATCAGGACAAAGAACGCTATTTGATTATAAGCATCTATATTTTATTTGAAGTGCTAAAATATTAATTCTAACTATACTGTGAAAAGTTAGGCACATACATTGTATTCCTAGAGCAACTACTAAAAAGTACCACCAACACATAGACAAAAATCCAATAAATAAATTAAGATGAAATACTATGAAATATTCAACCAATCCAAAAGAAGTCAGGAAAGAGAATAAAATGGGAGGCAAAACAAAAACAAAATGGTAGCCTTCAATCCAACCATAACAACTCTTGTATTCAATATGAATTGTCTAAAACACCAATTAAAAGAGAAGGTTTTCAAATGGGATAAAAAAACAAGACCCAATCACAAGCAGTCTATAAGAAAATACATCTTAAGTATAATAATACAATTGACCCTTGAACAACATGGGTTTTATTTTTACTATTTTAAAGTTTATTTATTTATTTTGAGAGAGAGTGTGTCGGGGGGTGTGGGGGAGGGAAGGGCAGAGAGAGAAGGAGAGAGAGAGAATCCCAAGCAGGCTCTGCACTGCCAGGGCAGAGCCCAACGCAGGACTTGAACCTGTGAACCTTGAGATCATGACGTGAGCCAAAAACAAGAGTTGGACGCTTAACCAACTGAGCCACCCAGGCACCCCAGAACAACATGGGTTTTAGTTGCATGGGTCCACTAACACACAGATTCCTTTTCAATAAATACACATACAATAATATAAATGTATTTTCTCTTCCTTATAATTTTCTTAATAACATGTTCTTTTTTCTAGCTCACTTTATTGTAAGAATACAGCATATCATACCTATAATATACAGAACACATGTTAGTCGACTATTTATGTTGTCATTAAGGCTTCTGGTCAACAGTAGACAAGTTTTTGGAGGGTCAAGTTTGCACACAGATTTTTTTTACTGTGTGGAGGGTTGGTACCCTTAAACCCCACACTGTTCAAGAGTCAACCGCATAGATTTAAAGCAACATGATGGAAGAAGATATACCATGCAAACAACAATCAAAAGAAAGCTAGAGTGCCTATATAAATTCCAGACAAAATAGACCTCAGAATAGGGAAAATCACCGGAGATAAATAAAGGCATTATATAATGATAAAAAGTAAACTCACCGAGAAGACATAATATTAATAACATTTCTTTTTTTTACATTTATTTATTTTTGAGACAGAGAGAGACAGAGCATGAACGGGGGAGGGTCAGAGAGAGAGGGAGACACAGAATCCGAAGCAGGCTCCAGGCTCTGAGCTGTCAGCACAGAGCCCGACGCGGGGCTCGAACCCACAGACCGCGAGATCATGACCTGAGCCGAAGTCGGACGCTTAACCGACTGAGCCACCCAGGCGCCCCAAGAAGACATAATATTAAAAGAGTATGTACTTAATAGGAGAACTCCAAAATACATAAAGCAAAAGCTGGTAGAACTGAAGAGAAATAAACAAACCCATAAGTATTATTTGAAGATATGATGGGGCCATGAAGATAACACAGGACCACTAATCCTAAAATATTGGCCACAACTTCTCTCAGGAGGTATTGGGCAGATTGGCTCTCTCTGTTTCCACAAAGAACTAACCCTGCTCCAGGGAGCTTACGGTGAGTGTGGCACTATGTCCAGTGCTGTGAAGAAGCCACCTTACCCAGATGTGGGACTGTGAGCATGGCCAGACGTTAGCTACTTGTTGAAATTTTAGGGAAAACCGATAGTAATTTTCCAGCAATATCTCCCTGAGAAACCTAAGAAAATTCAAACATGCCATTGAGAGTTTATTGCGGGCAGGTGTTTTTGCAATTCATCATCCACTCTCCCACTTCTGGTAACCGTCTCCTGTTTTGCTTTAGAGAAAATACCCTTTCTTCAGCTTGAGCCATAATCAACTTACATCAATAAATATAGTCCATCCTCCTGAGTGAAATAATTGGTCAGAGATGGGCATACAATGTAGCCAGAGCCAATGGCGTGCAAAGACATAGTTGCTGGGGCTTCTGGAAAAGAGAACTTCCACTCTCCTCCTTGGGAACCACCAGAAAAGAGGATATCCCTTTAGCCAGATGGTGGGATGGGAGGGTGCCAGAGCTGGCACGCTACCAGTCAGTCTTTTGGTTTTTTTTAAATCTCTCTCTCTCTCCTTTGAGAGTGAGACACAGAGCATGTGCAAGCAGGGGAAGGGCAGAGGGAGAGGGAGAGAGAGAATCCCAAGCAGGCTCTACACTCAGCACAGAGACCAAAGCGGGGCTCAACCCCATGACCCTGGGATCATGACCTGAGCCAAAATCAAGAGTCAGACGCTCATCCTACTGAGCCACCCAGGCAACCCTACCAGTCAGTCTTTTGATATCCTGAGGAAAAGTCTAGAAGTATACGGTGTAGAGCCCTATATGTAGAGCGGTGTAAGCCCGGTAGTACCCCGGTGTAGAGCGGTGTAAGCCTACACTGCTGAAGGCAGAGTAGAAGAACAGATAGAAAAAGGTCTTTGATATCACTTGAGCCTCTGGTTTAAGCCTTGCCTCATGACAGAGCAGCTGCTCTGGTATTTTCCATCGTGCAAGGGAATCTTTTTTTTTTTTCCTCTCAAGTTACAGTTGGGTTTTCTGTCATTCATAACATGGCGTCCTCACACACAGTTTACTCCTTCCTCTCTAAACCCCATGTCTTTCGTGGGACTCAAGTGCTTCTACTTTTAATGCTGAAGAGTACCTTTACTTGTAGAAAATGACGGTATGCAAACGTTTTAAAAGACAGGGCTTTGTACGTAGAAATAATAATGGCTTAATGATTAGCAATACACATGCAAAAGGGAATCATTCAGAATTTAAAACTGTAAGCAACACAAACAGTTTCCCCTTTCTGTTTATAAAGAACGCTGCTATTGACTCTACTTTTGCTAAAAACTCTGAAAAGCTTTATTCAAGCTATTGTCTCCTGTGAAGATATTTACCACTATCAATCACCTGCTTTCTTTTTTTGGAATATTTTGACAATTAAAATTGTGTGTATTTAGATGTATAATGTGATGATTTGCTATAGATAAAAATTGTGAAATGATCACCACAATCAAGTTAATTACCATGCCCATCACCTCAGATAGTTCTTTTTTGTTCTTTTTTTTTCTTCTTTTCTTCTTTGTTTAACACTTAAAGAACAAGAATAGATTCAGAAGGTCCAGGCCTTGCCAGACCCTGTTGGTGCTGAAGGAAAGAATGGTTTCCAAATTCCTTTGTGTGTTTTGCATTGTGGACAGAAGCTACTTCCTTGAGGGAAAATTCTTTAAGTATTCTGGAAAGCACAGTCATCCCAAACCTCAGTAGAAAAGAGTCAAACTATCCACTGGAACAAGGATTAGGTGCTTAAATTCAGGGAGTTCCTAAAATGAAAACGTTTTCATAGATCAGGTTTAGTTATATGGAGAGACTGAACTGGAGATAATTCTGCATAGGGATGAGATTCCAAAGGTTGGTCTTCATGAGGCATTTATCAAGGACCTGCAAAGGGACTCGGTGGTGAGGGAAGCTCAGTTCTTTCCCATCAGTCGTCCCTGGCCTGGAGGAAGGATGTCTTTCACATTCAGGACTCTCATCTAGCATAACATATAGCAGGGCATAGGGGCACAATGTGTGCGGAAGGTTTGCAGGAAAGAGCGAGCCCATCAGAGAAGTTTCCTGACCAGGTGGCTCTGAGGAACAGGGAGGATTTCAGCCTGTGGAGATCGAAGTCGCTTTCTGAGCTAGAGAGAAGAGCATGAGGAAAGACACAGAGAAGCCAAAGTACAGTCATTCAGGGGCCATTAGTAGTCCAGTTGGGATGGGACATAGCCATAGAATCACCTTCTCTGACGCAGCTCTACCGGGGAAAGGCGTAACTCACCATGAAGGCCAACTCGGAGGTCCTCAGATGAGCTGGGTGATTGACTCCCTACCAACACTCCCAAGAGGCCATGTACTCCTAAACAAGGGCAGGGTCTAGAGGAGAAGGTCTCTAGACCTGGGTTTGATTTCTAACTCTGCCACTTAATACCTGTGTCACCTTAGGCAGTCACTCTCAGGCTCAGAACCCAAGTGCAAAAAGAGGAGAATAATACGTTTCCTGTGTACCTCGCAGGATTGGCATGAATATGAGGAAAAACAATAGACACAGAATAACACTGTGAAATACTTTATGGTAGTCAGGTATCTTGCCATGTGTGCAAAGCACCCCAGGAAATGTTATTAACCTTTCATTGTTACTACATAGCAGATCCTTGAGGCCAGGGACCATGTCTTCTTCAGGAACATAGTATATAATTTTTTTAAAGGACTTGATGAATGAATGAGTAAATGAATGAATAATGTTCAGAGCCCTCCAACTAGGTAGTAAAATTAATCTCCTAACTACACTGAGAACCTGTAGACTGTTCTTTCACTTTTGGTTGTCTGGCCCAGTGGAGGTTCTAAGTTAGTTGTGATCAAACGGTGTCATAGTAGAGAAGGAAGCCTGTAAAGGTGGAGTCATTGACGTTATCTGCATAGAGCCCATTAGAGTCCCCATCCCCATACACCTGGAGCCAGACATCATCGCCCATCTCCAGATGGAGGAGCACAGAGCCAGAGGCCTGGTCCACATTCTTCTCCTGGTACTGGTCGTAGGTGAAGAGCATCGCCTTGTCTCTCTTGTAGAGACTGACCTTGACGTCCTTCAAGTAGACTGTGATGTGGTAGGAGAAGTAGTATAGCCCGGGAATGTTGCAGTGGAATTTTCCAGTGGTAACATCATAGTGGTTTTGCTGATTGTAGAAGATTTTGGTAAAGCGAATGGGAACATTGGGGACTGTGACCCGGCTCTCCAATCCCACACTGAACGCTGAGCGGTATACGTAGGCACTTTCTCCAGGTTCTCCTTTCCTGCCTGGGATTCCTGGAAAACCTCGGGGACCTTCAATCCCAGTTACTCCAGTTTCACCAGTGTCACCCTTAGGACCAACAAGACCTAGAGAACGAGAAGACTTCGGTGACCACAGAAACAGAACTCCTGCCTAGGTTAGTTCTAACCTAAAACACCGTCCTTATCTCCCTTACCCACAACTTGCCCGACTTGCAGAGCAGGGAAACGATGGGGGCTCCCAAAGAGGTGAGTTATACCTTCTCCTTCTACATCCCACAGCAGGCTCCCGTTAATTCATCTCCAACCTCATTCCCTGTAAGTCTCCATCATAGACCCTCCACCCTGCCAGCCCTTCACATGTTGGCTCAACCAACCATACTTCTATCCCCTCTGTCTGGAATGCCCTCTCTCTATTCTGTCTACCCATCCTTTAAGGCCTGGCTCCAGTCCCACCTCCTTCTTAAAGCCTTCATTGTTAATAATCCGGATCTGCATTGAGAGCATTTTGTCTCGGTTCCGTACTTCGGGCATTAGTCCACATTCAACTTGGCATATTTGGAATAGGCCTTCTCGTAGTAATCCTTAACAGCTTTGTGCATTAGACTTATGTCCTTAATCAGACCAAGAGTTCCCCAGGAGCAGGACCGTGAGCTGTAAGAGTGTGCATTATGTGTGAATGCCCCTGGGTGGAATGGGAAGTTAGCGGAAATGAAGGGTAACATGAATGTGAACAGATTGGGCATAGTGATGGATGAGGTGGAGATGGGAAAAGGTACAGAGAACGTGATGTGGCTAGAGCAGAGTTGAGTGTACTAGTTTTACAGGTACCACCTATTCTCAGAGGCGAACCCAAATCCATTTCGGGTTGCTTGTGGGTCACAGAAAACAAATTTGCTTCCTCCCTGTGTCTAGGCCTTAGTCAATAGCTAATGCCTCTTCCACCCCACAGAAGTCTATGACAATGGAAGCCGAAAACCTTGTTCTTACCTGGATCTCCTTTCTCACCCTTTTCACCCGAGGCGCCATCTCTACCATCCCGGCCTGGGGTCCCATTGTGGCCGGGATGCCCTGGAATGCCTGCCATCCAACCTGTGCAGGCCCCTTTTGGCAGGGGAACCACGACTCCAGGCCCTTCTGTCTCGGGGTCCTGGCCGCGAATGGGCAGGACCAGTAGCAATAGAACAGCTCGTAGCAACAGCATCCTGAGCCCTGGAACCCAGATCCGCACCGTCAGCCCTGCGAGCAGACCCCACACAGCACACCCCGTCAGGACTTATGCAAGACCAGGGCCATCTCAGCAGCACCCACTTCTGAGACCTGCTCTCTGCACACTCACCTCTTCCGGAAGACTGTTCTAACAATTTCCACCCACCTTGATCTCTTTCTGCCCTGAAATTTGTAATACTTAGCATTATTCTTTGTGTATGATCTCCTTTCCTCAACAGATCGTGAGTTCAGTGAGGGCAGAACAACACTTTTCCAATTACCTCATGTCTGAGCACAGGACCAGCCTCCTTGGATCGAATTCCAAGAGTCCATTTGTCAAGAATCTATCCCTTGAGTTTTCCAAGGATGATGGCTCAGATCCTCTCCTTCAACTCTAACCAATATCTCTCTCTCTGCCTCCTTTTATCTTCTCTACTTCCCTCTCCTTCATTTCTATGTCTGTTTTTCCTTCTTTCTCTTTCATTCTTTCTTCCTCTCCCCATTTCCTAGATCACATGATAGACCATTTGGGTTATTGCACACACACACACGCATACATACACATGAGTGCACACACGTATACACACACTCGCACAAGGCACACACACACAGCCTTTCCCTGAGTCAGACAACCAGAGACACACTGTCCCATGAGAATATGCACTGACTCTGCCTGGGTCACACTTAGCAGCACTTCCTTACCTCCCTGATCCCTATGCAGCTTTCAGGACACAGTAGGGATGTCTTCTTTTTCAGGAAATCCTCCCTCCCCAATCTGGGTTGTTTGTTCCTCCTTTGCACACCCCCAGTGCCCTCACTTACCTCTAACATTGCATTTCCTGCACTACACTGTAATTGCTGATTTGCTCATTCATTTCTCCCATTAAACCACAGGTACCAGGGATGAAGACTGACATACTACCAGCACAGAGTAGGGACTAAAGAAATACTTTCTGAGGAAGAAAAGAAAGGGCAAGAGAGCCAGAGAGGGGAGGGAAGGAGGTAGGAAGAGGGAAAGAAGGATGGAGAGGGGAGTGGATTTTAAATGTGTCTTCTGGGAGCCCTAGCAAAAAGTTCAAGTGGTACAGGTGGCCGGGGACACCTTCCCAGAACCGTTTCTTCATATCCCCCTCCTAGAAGATGATACTCGTCCCCTCCCAGTTTCTGCCTCTGATATCAGGGTGATCTTAGTCCCCTGCCTCTGATAGCCAGCTTCTTGGTCTTCTCAACCTTCTCTCACCAAAGAGTTGAGAGAAAGCACCACAGAAAGGAAAAAGGATCCTGGATCACAGTCATTACTAAAACCCTCTGTGGAGTGTGAAAGGTGCCTAATCCCAAGAACATGCTTCTAAGTTAAACACAGCCTGTGTGTATTTTTCTACTCTGAGCACTCACTATTTTTCATCAATGTGCTTATCTCTCAAGGGTTATACAAAGTCTCCAGAATTGGGTTTGGTTTTAGGAGACAGTTCCTCCATGAGGGATGTAGGAAAGACCCTGATTGGCAATTTTACCCCCAAAGATGTGCATGGCGTCTAGAATCCCATTTCTATGTCCCATCACCCGGGGTCTATAGTGTCCTCTTAATGAGGTACAACCAACCCATCATTCATTCATATATACTCATTTTGCATAGATAGAGAGAGAGAGAAATGGATGTAGATATAGACACACACATGAATTCACTAAGACTAATAACATAAACATCTTGGAAACCACAGAAAACAAAAGGATCCCCAGTCCCAAGACTTTCTCTGTTTATTTTTAAACATAATGAAAAATGTACTTTGTGCAGAAATTTATTCCCAATTTTTGCCTTGTCATTTTCTAGTTCACATAATCATCATTTTAATGGTGTATGTGCTCCTTCCTCAAGTGGATATAGCCAACTATACGGAACCATTTCTATTGAGTTCAACTTTTAGCTTACTTCCATTTTAAAGTATTATTTTAAAATCCATAACTAATATCCTTGGTCATGGAGCTTATCCGCAACTCATATTCTGTCATGACATATTCTCAGAAGTAATATTAGCGGACTAAAAGGTATGAACATTTTTAAGGCTCTTGATGCATATTTCCAAATTGCAGTTTGTTATACTGTTACTAGGTCGTGTGTTAGTGTGTGTATAAGAGAGCCTATTAACTACTCTCACCAGCAAAATTTTTAAAAACCTATTTTTGTTGTTGTTAGTTTAGGGAACAAAAGAAATGGTACCTGGCTACTTCGATCATTAGTGGGTTGTACATTTTATCAAAGTCCTGTTTTCTAACTTAATTTCCTATCCCAATTTAATTTCCTCATTCATTATACAATCTGTTAGTGGTTTTTGTCACTTAATTTATTAGGGACACAATGTGCTTTTTAAAAAAATTTTTTAACGTTTATTTATTTTTGAGAGAGAGAGAGAGAGAGAGAGAGAGAGAGAGAGACAGAGAGTGAGCAGGAGAGGGGCAGACAGAGAGGGAGACACAGAATCCGAAGCAGGTTCCAGGCTCCCACCTGTCAGCACAGAGCCCAACGCGGGGCTCGAACTCACAAACCACGAGATCATGACCTGAGTCAAAGTCGGACACACAACCAACTGAGTCACCCAGGTGCCCCATGTGCTTTTGAATCAATTTGTGTGAGCTCTTCACGCCAACACTTTATCATATATGCCATGACTATTTTCTTAAGTGATTATTCTGTAGATTATTCTTCTGTTTATCCTGATTTTTAAGTGGCAGAAGTCTTAGCTTTTAGAGTCAACTCTGCTGATATTTTTCTTTGCCTCTAAGTTTTAAACAGTTCTCAGCCATTCTATGTTTTGGTAAATATTCTATTTTTTTATCCTCTGGTGTTTGATATATTTTAAATTTCACTCTTTAATTCATCTTCGATATTTTGTTTTGGTGTAAGCTGTGATCTAAAATACTCAAATGATTTCTCCCTATTTGAAGACTGGCTGTTTAAAGACACTTTCAGTTCATCTTTTCCCTCTCCATTGAGCTGATAGATCATTTAGCAAAGAACAAATATGATCTTATAAATAACGTGAGAATTGAGAATGAGGTAGACTGATAGAAGGAGGGGTAGAAACTGAAGAAACACGGCAGCTGAGACAGAAAGGACTGGACAGACTCTGTCCCCTCCGCAGTGGTGGTGAATCTCTAGCCAAGGCTCACTCTTTCCATCTGCATGTACCGTTGTCGCCCTCTACTGATTTCAAGGGCTCAGGAGGGCGTAGTCCATAGCTCCTGGAAATAAAATGAGACACAGAATGGGCTTGGCTGCCCCACAATAAGAAGAAAGAGGTGAGTGAGATTAGAAGCCAAGGAGGAGAGGCCAGCCAAGCCCCTTTTGTGTTTAGGAAGAATGCTTGTTCTGAGGCTTTGAAGACTTCATATGCATTTGAAATTTCTCACTATTTGTCACCTTCATTCTTTCTCCTTCTGGGCTTAGCATTACAAGTCCCAGGAAGACCTCTGAGAGGTTCTGTGCTTGCTTTCTCCAGAAATGAGGAGGGCAGAATCTATGAGGCTGTGTCCTTTTCCACAGGGAGATGGGAAGAGAGAATCCAGAATGCAAGAACTGGTGGGGGCAGCTATGGAAAGACCCAAAGATAAAAGGAGATTGGGGGCTGTCTCCAAACTGTTGGGGGGAGTGTGATGTAAGAAGGTCTCTGGGTTCTCTGGTTCCTCCTCCTCTTTGAAAAATCAAGATTCTATTCTCCCAGCCTTAGGGAAGGCTTTCAGCCCTCAACACTTTGGTGTTATGGACAGATTTTTCCACTAACAGGGACAACCAGTCTGGGTTCCATGACAGTGGCATGGGGTGGAGGAGGTACTGAAAAAAGGGGTGGGGTGGGGCACCTGGGTGGCTCAGTTGGTTGGGCCTCCGACTTCAACTCAGGTCATGATCTCGCGGTTTGTGAGTTCGAGCCCCACGTCGGGCTCTGTGCTGACAGCTCAGAGCCTGGAGCCTGCTTTGGATTCTGCGTCTCCTCCTTTCTCTGCCCCTCCCATGCTCATGCTCTGTCTCTCAATAATAAATAAACATTAAAAAAATTTAAAAAGGGGGGTTGGGGTGAAGATGGGTACACGATTCTAGGAATTTTCTCGTTCTAAGAACAGATTCTGGTTGCAGAAGAAAGTTGTCTTCTAACCTAGTTCTGAGTGGAAAAAGCGGCAATTGATAACAATTGAAGGCCAGTGCAGAAGTGTCTCTTAAAAAAATGTATTCCAAAATTATCTGTGTTCTTTGCTTAGATATGGCAATTGTTACACTTTGATTTTGAGAGATTTCTATTTCTACAGCGGAGAACACTATTAAACAAAACTGTAATCTTAGACTCAATGGTGCTTGCAGAGAAAACTCTTATATGGATCATGAAGCTAACTCCCAAGCTACACTTACAATTCTGTTTCTGTAGAACTCCATTTGTAAAGTTCTTGCCTAAAATGTCTCATGTAATCTTCACAACCATTTTGAGAGATGGTGTGAAAGAGAAGGACATCACATACTCTATGATCCTGGTGCTCGGGTGGGAATAATTTGTTCTTACCTATAATGTGTTTCAGTCATGTATTTGTTGGAGGATTAAGAGGCATAATCCATATAACGTACTTAGAACAGGGCATGGCACATGTCAGTGTTTAATAAATGTTAGCTATGACTGTACCCATTTTAGAGATGAGGGAAGCGGATTCAGGAAAGTTAAGTGACTCATCCAAGAGCCTAGAGCTCTTAAACGAGGAGGAGCTAGAAATCAAATTCTGGTCTTCCAAAGCCCAAAAATAGAGTCTTAGGCATAGTTCACAGGAGGAAAAAAAAATGCATCAGGATTACACATCTGCCTTTTCATATTCCACTCCATGGGATGGGGGACATAAGAAAAAATAGAATGAAAAGCCCTCCAGGTTATGATGCAAGTGCCCTGGCTTCTCGTCTAGGCTCCACCGTTAACTTGCTGGGTGACTTACTTATCTCCACCCCACCCCCAAATCTCATGTTCTTTGCCTCCAAATTATTAATGATATTATTAATGATTATTAATGATATTAATCCTTACACAACCTATTTCACAATCTTATTGTGAGAACCAGTTGATTAAAAGTCTGAAGCATTTTATAAACTTCCACACATATAAGTCAAGAGAAGGGAAACTAACAAATATTTATGGACCACCTGTATTGGACCACTGTACATCCACCGGCCCTTTAATCTTATTTCAGCCCTACTACTCCAGGAAGTAGGACTCAGTTCCCACATGACAAATCCCAGGACCAGAGAGGATTAATAACTTCTGCCCATGCATAACAAGGAAGAGTGTGAAGGTGCACTTTAAAATCCAAAGGCCGAGTTCTTTCTACTGCACTGGCTCTCATGGTACACCGTGTATAGGCATGGATCCATTCATTCTTAGAATTATATGAAACCATAAAAGACTCTTAAAAACTGAGAATAAACTGAGGGTTGATGGGGGGTGGGAGGGAGGGGAAGGTGGGTGATGGACATTGAGGAGGGGGCCTGTTGGGATGAGCACTGGGTGTTGTATGGAAACCAATTTGACAATAAATTTAATATCAAAAAATAATAATAATAAAATTAAATTAAAAAAAAAAGAATTATATGAGGGATGGCCATGATGTTCTCTGGATCCTAAAGGGCCATATTATGATCTCTCATTTTCAATGCTAAAATTTATAAGAAATTCCAGGACACCTGGGTGACTCAGTCAGTTAAGCGTCTGATTTCAACTCAGGTCATGATCTCACGATCTGTGAGTTCGAGCCTTGCATCGAGCTCTGTGCTGACAGCTCAGAGCCTGGAGCCTGCTTCGGATTCTGTGTCTCCCTCTCTCTCTCTCTGCCTCTCCCCCGCTCACACTCTGTCTCTCTCACTCTTAAAGGTGAATACATGTTAAAAAAAGTTGTTTAATATATAAGAAATTCCACTTTGACCTGCTGGAATTTCAGTAACAACAGCAGAATCCCACGAAATACAGGACAGAGTCTCCTTTAGGGCTGGCAGGAAACAGAGCAGTATGGCGGGGGTGGGGGGGGAAAGGTCAGCAAATCTGTGCCAACCCTTGCAGCAGGAAAGGGCATTAAAGCACAGATCACTCAGTCCCTGAGAGCCAAATGAACCCCAGAAATCATCTCACCCCTGCCCTGCTTCTACAAACAGGAGGTTAAGGAGAAGGCACTTATTAGATCCTCGTAGAGGCCAGCTCCCACACTAGCAGCTTCCACACATTATTTTATTTATTACTTATTTTAATTTTTACAAGAACTCCATGAAGTAAGGAAAATAATCCCAACTTTAGAGATGGGGAAATTGAGACATTAAGGACATGACCCCTGAGAGATTCCTGTTCTGACTTCCAAACTGGTAAGCTTCCCATCACATTACACTGCCTCTAAAAAGCCTCTCAGACTCAGCTTCAGAATCTACTGAACGCGATCAGGTAAGAGGAGGGACGTGAGAACACTTTGAAATTGGTCAAGGATACTTTGGAGTAGAAATTACATAAGGCACTTTCAAACTTGATTTCTTGTAACCTTCCCCACGGCCCTGCTCTTGATTCTACTATAGAGAAGAATCTGAGACTTGAAGAGACCAAGATGTTGGCTTAAGATCACGCAATTCTTAGTATCCAGGGTGGGGCGGCTGGGGAGGAAACAAAGTCATACAACTCTTGTGGGTTATATGTGTTCGCCATTTTTAAAGGTTAAAGTGGTAGAATATTGGGAGTACCATTTCACATGGTACAACCTAATGATGAATGACAGAATCAGGAATCAACTCAGTTTGGTCTAGCTCCCAGGAGGATTACCTGAAAGCTTTCTTTTCTTTTTTTTTTTTTTTTTCTTTTATTTGAGAGAGAATATGAGCAGGAGAGAGAGAGAATCTTATCCTTTTAAAATTTTTTATTTATTTCTAAGAGATAGAGAGAAGGGGAGGGTCAGAGAGGGGGACAGAGAATCTGAAGCAAGTTCTGTGCTGACAGGAGACAGCTCAATGAGGAGCCTGAATTCACAAACGATGAGACCATGACCTGAGCCAAAGTCAGATGCTTAGCTGACTGAGCCACCAAGGCACCCCTTACCTGAAAGCTTTCACTCAACCCTAGGAGAGCTGTCAGCATTCCTATGCCCAACACACACACACACACACACACACACACACACACACACACACACATATTCTCAAGAACTAGTAAAGCCGAAAATCCCTCCAATGCATTTTTAGAATCAGTCACTCTCCACATGAAAAAAATCCTGACTGAAAATTTCTGCTCTCCAAAGCTTCTACCTTCTGACTTCAGCCAAGTCGGGCCACTAATCTCTTGGCTTGACAAGGAGTAGGTGTAAAGTCTGTCCCTGCAGCCACCTTAGAAAGGACAAGAAGCAAGTCCTGTGTCTCTCTCTACAACTCCTCAAGAGTTAAGGGAGGAAGGCAACGAGGACTGCCAATTGAGCTGCAGGGCTCCATTTCTATTTCTCTGCTTCAAGAGCAAAGCTGACACCTTCATGCTCCTTTGGGCATGTTCCACCAGCATAAAGGGCTCCCCTGCTCCACTACCTTGTCTGGAGAAGCTGGCCTTACCCCTAATGGAGGGAGTCACCAGGAGTGAGGTGGCTGCATTCCCTGTGAGGACTGGTCTGAAAACCAGAAGCTCTCCAGACCAGGGATCCACATCCACTGACAGAAGAGGTATGGCCTGATCTCTAAAATCCTTCCTGCTCTGACGTCTGCCTCCCACACTGAAAGCAACCAGATGCCTCAGACACAGCACTTGCTGGGGCGAGCAGGATTGGGCGTGGCAAAGGCCAGGCAGACCCATTGGTTTCGGCCAGAAAATGTCTTCTAAAAATAAGATTTTCCTAAGTTTTCAGTATATGCCAAGCTTGCATTACTTCATTTGAATGTCTCAATCGTCCTGTGAGATATCCCCACATCCCCATATTTACAGATTCCTTCAAATCCAGACAATGATTATGTCTCACTCATCTTTGCAAGTCTACCCAATGTCTGGCCTATAGAACTTTCTCAATCAATATTTGCTGAGAAGAGTCAAGTAGCAGAGCTGGGTTCCAGACTCAACCTGAGGTCAGAGCTCAGGCTATCCCCGAGCTGCCTACTTTCCTTGCCTACCTGGTCAAGCTGAGGAGTGATTTATTTCCTTCTCTTCTTATTTAATTGAACTCTATCACTGGACCATCCCTCCTTCCTCGCGGATCCCAACCTTTTCTCTGGGTAGGCATCTTGCCACAGAGTGAATTGGGCAAAATTCAAGATTTTCACCAGAGGAACAGCTCCTTTACTCTTGGAGCTGTGGGAGAATCAAGAAAGAAGCCCAAGGCCTGTCTGCCTCCACCAGTGCTGCCCTCACCAGAGTTTTGCCTGTACAAGAGAGCCTGGGCATACCCCAGTCAGAGGCTCCATTACAAGGCAGCCATCCCCACCCCCGGCCTGGAACTGTGATCAACTTGATCTTACCCTCAGGTGTAGAATCAGACCCACAGACTGCAGTCAGGATGCAAGTGAGGAGATGGTCCAGCCTCTGCAGCCTGGTACTCATGGGGGCAGGCAGTCCCCACCCCACAGTTGTCTCTTCCCATTGGCTAACCCTGTAAGGGCCAGAGGCCAGTGGGAGGGCACCTTGCCCCTGGCAGCTGCCTCAGGTCTCCACTCTGGGGAACCTGTTGCAACCCCCCTTGGGCTTGGGAAGCCAAGTGGATCCACAGTCACAACATTCACATTCTCAGGTCTTGGCTCCTTTTTTTTTTTTTTTTTTTTTTTTTTGGCTTCCTACAATAGCAGTAGAAGATGGGACAAGGGTCAAGACCGGAGAAAGGAAAGCAAGCTACAAGCTATCTCTCCATCTGTGGGAGAAACTTCCTCCTGTAAAATGAATTGCCCGGTGGTCCAGGGGACCTCCCTCTCCCCATACTTTGCCCTAATAAGTCAGGGACCCCGATTACCACCACCACACTCCTGCTCACTGTGCATGATGAAGTGTGACATTTTGTGGTTCAGACACACCACTTCAGAAGGGAGAATGCTGCAATAAAGTGAGACATAGAACATATCCTCCACTCTCTGGCCTGGATCTCAGATGTGGGGAAGACTTTGTGTGTTCATTCTGAGAACTGAGGTAAAGGGAAGTTTCTGAAGCGGTGGGCGGCAGGGCCAGATTAAGATCTTTAGAGACCCTGCATTCCAAAAGATTATGGAGCCCCCAACCCTGTTCAAATTCAACACAACAGAGAACTTACATAAGACCTAATATTAGAATGTCTTTCAAGATTTTCTGGTTCCAAAATTCCAGATAACGTTTTGAAAACTAACTTTTTATGGGTATGTGAGTCCTCATTTTGCCAGTGCCTTAGGCATATTGCTTAATCTACCTATTGGTGAGCCCCGCTCTGGGATGGGATTGGCCTGGAAGACCAGAGGTTGCCACCTACATAGGTGTTGCTAGAAGGCTTAGGTTTGAAATGGCAACATTCATCACGTTAGACTCTTTCTTGGCAAACCCATGTTTTGTTTTTGAAATGCAGGATCAGAGCTGGCCCCTGCAAGCCATGAATTCTCAGGCATTAAATCACGACCCCAGCTAGGGCTCAGGATCCCAGCAGCAACTTCTACAAGACATTCAGAAACAGAATGTTCTCAGGCAGAGGTAGGCAAGTGTCTGCCTGTTCCCAAACACCACCTCTGCTGGCCACACAGAGCCTAAAAGTCCACAGCAAAGTGAAGTAAAAGTCTGATCTAAGGCCTCCTGCTAATATGCAAATTTTCTAGAGAAGTCACGTGATGAGGCACCTGGGTGGTTAAGCATCTGACTCCATTCTGACTCAGGTCATGATCTCACAGTCATGGGGTCAAGCCCCACGTCAGGCTCCTTGTTGTCAGCACAGAGCCTGCTTGAGATTCTCTCTCTCCCTCTCTCTCTCTCTCTCTCTCTCTCTCTCTCTCTCCCCCTCCCCAGCTCGTGCATGCAAGCACATGCGCTCTCTTTCTGTCTCTCTCAAGATAAATAAACATTTAAAAAAAAAAAGTCACATTAGGCCATTGAGATTGGAGTCATGAGTCCCTTTCCAAGGGCCCACTGGCTTAGATAAGGGGCCAGGGAAAACAAGGTTTAATATAGTTTGCCAGGTAGGTTGGACCAAAGGGAAAACAGAAACGGTAGCTACTCTCAATTACATCACTTTTGGTTTGTGTTACTATCTGTCTCTCCTCACTACAGGAGGAACCTCATGAGAACAAGAGCTTTGCCTTTTCAGTGTTGTCTCCCCTGGTCCCTAGAATATGATCTGGTACAAGGTAGGCAATAAAAAATGTTGAATAAATGAATAGGGAAGTGATCATATTTAATCTTCCCGGGAGATAGCTACGGCTGTCTCATATTTTACAAATAAAGCATCTGGAGTTCTTCAAGATAAAGTGACTTGGCCAAGGCACAGATCTAAGATTTGAGCCAGATCAGTCTGACTACAAAACTCGTATGCTTTCTAATACCTCATGTCCCTCATTTTTCCTGATGGACTGTGAAACCCTAAGATTTACTCTTATACTTTAGTGTAGCTTTTGGGTTGCCCCCCCCCCAAAAAAAAAAAAAAACATTTTCTCCTGGCTTTCTGGGAATGCAGCTGTTTACAGCAGGCTTTAACTGTTGCACAAGGTGGAATGACTTTAGCCCCAAAAGCACAGCAGGACTGCACTGGGTCTGGCTGTCAGCCAGTGACATTGTGAAAGCCTGTCATTTTGAGACCTCAGAGAAATCTGCCATCCACTACAAAGGTCACCATGTGGAAAGAGGCAATTCTGTGGCATAGGGGCTCAGAGACTGTAACTGAAGAGCATTCAGCCAGGAGTTCCTTGAGGCTAGTCTTCTTTCCCAGGACGGAACTGTCACACCCTAGAGGAAATGATCACATTAATGTGATCATTTCACTCTAGGTAGTGATGATGGCTACAGTTCAATCCCCTGTCAGCTTGTGAATTGCAATATTAAAACAGCAGGCTGCATGACTAAGTTTCCTGTAAGTATGGCTAAATATTGCCATATATTTTTCGCTTAATTGTGATCTCAAAAAATAATCTTAATCGAAATAATTAAGCATAATTACTATGTTTTGAAAAATAATCCAGAACACGGAGCAAGGCAGCAGACAGCATATCCTGCAGCCTTCTGCTCCTTCCCCAAATACCTATAAATGGCAAGAAAGGAAAAAATTCTTGGCTATAAAAGGAAAAAGTCTGACTCTAACTGCACTTCATCCAAGTGCAACTTCAGATACTAATTTAAGCACCTATTTTCCCACTCATGCTTTGGACTAACAGTAATGCACTTCCATTGGCAAGAAGGCCAGATAAGCAACCCTAGATTCATAGCTTTGAGAACCTGTGTCCTGGGGCCCCTCCTGATACCAAAGTACTGTTTGAGTCCAAGAATTTTCCACAATTATTTTGGAACTGCTGGAGAAGCAAAGGAAAGGAGAGGGTGTTGCCCAGAGATCAGGAAGCGGCCCCTGCCCCTGGGCCATAGCCTGTAAGCCTACACTCACTGTACTCCTAGAGGCTCCCCCACTGCAGTGAAGAGCAGCTAGGGCCACTGACACCACCGGGGGCACCACCAGAAACACAAAGCTTCTCTGTTTTGCTCCTTTCAATCTTACACAGCTGTCTCTCCTTCGCAGAACCTAACAGGAGCTCATCTGGCAAGGGAGTCTGGGATATGTCCTTTCAGACACCCAGCTTCAGGAGTGAAAGGGAATATAGAAAAATAGATATAGGGCTGAGTACCAACAGACATAATCTGACATAGGCCACAACTTCAACAAATAGAAGAATTTACACCCAAGGAAACAAAGCTAATAGCCAAAAAAGGGTGGGGGAGGGGACTTAAGAATAATTGTTATATTTAGAGAGGTGACAGGAAATGGCAGAAAAATACAGAAATTTACAGAAAAAATAATTAGTGAATGAGGTGAAAATAGTTTACTCTTCTTTAAATCACCAAGTTTGTGGTGATTTGTTTTGGCGACCCTAGGAAACTAATACAGGGAAGTAGAGCTAGGGAAAGTTTTTATGTATAATACCAAAGGCATGATCCATCAAGGAAACAATGATAACTGAGATTCCAGCAAAATTAAAACTTTTGCAGGGAGCCTGGGTGACTCAGTTGGTTAAGCATCCGATTCTTGATTTTCGCTCAGATCATGATCTTGTGTTTTGTGGGTATAAGCCCTACATCCGACTCTGTGCAGACAGTGCAGGGTCTGCTTGGGATTCTCTTTCTCTCTCCTTCTCTCAGCCCCTCCCCCACTTGCTTTCTCTCTCTCTTCTGTCTCTCAAAATAAATAAATAAACTTTAAAAAGTAAAAAATGTAAAAAAGTGAAAGTAAAAAATAAAAATAAGTAAAATAAAAATTTTGCTCTGTGAAAGACCCTGTTCAGAGGATAAAAAAGCAAGCTACAGACTGGGAGAAAATATTTGCAAACCATAGATCTGACAAAGGATTTGTATCTAGATTGCATAAAGAACTCTTAAAATTAAAGAGAAAAAAAATCCAGTTAGAAAATGGTCAACAGACATGAAAAGCATTTCATAAAGTAAGATATATGGATAGCAAATAAGCACATGTAAAGATGTTCAACATTATTAGCCACTAGGCAAAAGCAAATTAAAACCACCAATGAGATATCACTATGCACCAACTAGGATGGCTAAAATTTAAAATGGTAAGAAATACTATAATGGAGGGTAGATATTATGCATTTGTCAAAACCCATAGAATGTATGGCACAAAGAGTGAACTCTAATATAAACTATGGACTGTGGATAATTTGTTTAAAGGTGGGGAAAATAGGAGCACCTGGGTCAAGTGTTCAACTTCGGCTCAGGTCATGATTTTGCAGTTTGTGAGTTCAAGCCCTACATGGTGCTCTGTGCGGACAGCTCGGAGCCTGGATTCGGATTCTGTGTCTCCCTCTCTCTCTTCCCCTCCCCACTCGTGCTCTGTCTCTGTCTGTCAAAAATAAATAAACATTAAAAAAATTAAAAACAAAATTTTAAGGTGTGAAAAATAAAGATCACATTTCTTTAAAGATCGTAAAATGGTGAGAATACTAAATTTGGAAAAGGAAATGATGAAAATAGAGCACTCATAATCTGCCAGTAGAAATGGAAAATGGTATAGCCACTCTGGAAAATAGTTTAGCAGTTTCTTAAAATATTAAATAGCCATCACACTCCTGTGCATTCATCCCCCCAAAATACCTGTCCATAAAATCTTGAGTATCCCTGTGCCTGTATATCTTTGCTCATTTGTGTGAGTGGATCAAGATGTATGCACATCTTAACTTCTGAAAGTTGTAAATTGACTTACAAGAATTCCATAGCGATTTCTACTCCCAACATGGTATAAGAGTACCTGTTTCCTTATACCCTCACCGATATCAGATACTGTCAAACACGTAAATATTTGACATTCTAATAGGTTTTTTTTTAAAGTATCTCGTTTTAATTTGTATCTCTTTGATTCTGTGTGAGGATATATTTTTATATATTTATGGGTTATTTGTATTTCTTTTCCTGTGTGTTGTGTTCTATTCGTGTGTTTATTTCCTTTGTCCATTTTTCCTATTGAGTTATTTTTATTAATTTTTAAACGTTGTTTGTATACCAAGGAAATGAGTCCTTTGTTATACATTTTTTAAAATATATTTATCTTTTGCCTTTACAAAATAGGTTACGCAAAAATTTTTTGCTTCCTGTTTAGCTTCATTCTTTAGGTTTTGTTTTGTTTTGTTTGAGAGAGAAAGAGAGCATGAGAAGGAGAGGGGTAGAGAGAAAGGGGGAGAGAGAATCCCAAGCAGGCTCCACACCCAGTGCAGAGCCCAAGGCGAGGCTAAATCTCACGGCTGCAAGATCATGACCTGAGCTGATATCAAGAGTCGGATGCCTAACCCACTGAACCATGCAGGTGCCCCTAGGAGACCATTTTATAAAACTCTCCACCACTGTACTCTAACATGAAGCCTGGCATACAGAAATGCTGATCTGGCACACGAGAAGTGTGGACCAAGAGTAGAAAACCCACATCATAAAGCATGTTTTCCTGCAGGCTGGTTGGGGGACCATGATACATATTAAAGGACTGGTAGCCATAGAAAGGGTCTTCATCATCAGGAACTCTAATTCCTACCCCTCCTTGAAGCTAGGAGTTACCACATGACATAAGTTACCATATTCTCATATTCACCTAGAGAATAGGAGAGAAAGTGATGTGTGCCTACTTCTAGGCTGAGTCTTAAAATGTTGCATATGTGATGATTCAATTTCTTCTCTACTTATGCACTGCAATGCCTATGACCCGGTTTTTTGAGGGGAGGGTTTGAGGGTTGGTTTTTGTCACAGAACTACATGTTTCCTTTCTATTCCGAGCTTACTGAGAAGTGACTGACAAATGTAATTGTATATATTCAAAGCGTGTTGGGCGCCCAGGTGGCTCAGCCAGTTGAGCGTCCAACATTTAATTTTGGCTCAGGTCATGATCTCACGGTTGGTGAATTCAAGCCCCGCATCGGGCTCTGCGTTGACAGTGCAGAGCCTGACTGGGATTCTCTGCCTCCCTCTTTCTCTGCTCCTCCCAATCTCTCTCTAAAAAATAAACATTTAATAAATAAATAAATAAATAATAAATACATAAATAAATCAAATTAATTAATACCTCCATTACCTGACACAGGTAACTTCTTTCTTTCTTCCTTCCTTCCTTCCTTTCTTTCTTTCTTCCTTTCTTTTTGTCTTTCTTTCCTTCTTTCTTTCTTTCCTTCCTTCTTTCTTTCCTTCCTTCTTTGTGGCATGGGGGGTTGATGAGAATGCTTAAGATCTATTCTCAGCAACTTCCAAGTATACAACACCTATTATTAACTGTAGGCCTGTGACCCAGTTTTGACCATACAGACAAAAAATGATGTTGTAGGGAATGATGGGAAACTCACACGGAAGAAGCCTGGGAACCCTGAGGGACTGTGGAGCAGAACAGGCTTCCTACCTTCCTGGACTATTCCATGAGACAGAAATTAATTCATCGT
This sequence comes from Leopardus geoffroyi, assembly GCF_018350155.1. Lineage (NCBI taxonomy): Eukaryota > Metazoa > Chordata > Mammalia > Carnivora > Felidae > Leopardus > Leopardus geoffroyi. The sequence goes on from NC_059333.1 coordinate 80,961,552, forward strand.
TTGCCTCACTGTATTGGTGGAGCTCTTTTGCAGCCGCTTACTAACCCACGTGGCATGTGGTATTCCATAAAGACAATAGTACCGCAGTCAAATAGTTTGGGAAATGAAGGGGAATAAAAGTATGCAGGTTCCCTTCCTATAGGGAGTGTCTGAACCTGGCTACATGCTTTCTTTGCTCCTCTATTGCAACTTGAGGGAGAAAATGGCTGACGTCTTGCATTCTCTTACTGGTTCTGAAAAAACACATCTGAAAGATGCTGATTTCGATGATTTCTGTTTGCCCTAAATATTGCATAACGCACAGCAAAGTGTTTAGTGTGCATTCAGAACACCACCAAATTTCACAGAATCAAGGCTGCCTTTTTTTTTTTTTTAATTTTTTTTTCAATGTTTATTTATTTTTGGGACAGAGAGAGACAGAGCATGAACGGGGGAGGGGCAGAGAGAGAGGGAGACACAGAATCGGAAACAGGCTCCAGGCTCTGAGCCATCAGCCCAGAGCCTGACGCGGGGCTCGAACTCACGGACTGCGAGATCGTGACCTGGCTGAAGTCGGACGCTTAACCGACTGCGCCACCCAGGCGCCCCAAGGCTGCCTTTAGTCCACCCACTTCAGTCAGAGCATGTTATCTCTAGGGGACAACAGGCAATATTACAAAACCATCCAGAATAATTCTTCCAAAAGGTTCAGGAGGGTTTTTGTTTGTTTGTTTGTTTGCTTGCTTGTTTTTATCTCATTGTGCTGTATTCTTTCTCATCTAAACAAATGGAAAGGTGACACAAATGTTACCCAGAGAAGAGTCATCCTTTTTTGTGTCTTTTAAAAGGTCTTAAAAATGTACTTCAATCACAAGTCATTCAGCAACTATTTCCTGAGTGACTACTGGGTGCACCACCACAGAGAAGAAAATGTGATGTCCAGATTGGAAGGCCAGGCCCTCCAGAAGCATCAGCAATGATGTCCAGTGCTGAGATGGCTCCTCTGTCGCCCACCTGTGATGCAGGATTTGTGGAGAGGCTCCTCACGTGAGGCCTGGGAGGTCTGGGCATTTTGACCTCTGCCAGCACCAGCGAGGGTGGCTGATTTTGTAGATACAGACAACGATCGGGGCCCAAAGGATTGGGAGAGTTCAGGCTGTCTCTGCAGTGGGCTCGTCAACGGTCAACGTGTTTAAGAGGATCCAGGTGATGCATTTTCTGACTATTCTTTTAAAAAAATTTTTTTTCAACGTTTTATTTATTTTTGGGACAGAGAGAGACAGAGCATGAACGGGGGAGGGGCAGAGAGAGAGGGAGACACAGAATCGGAAGCAGGCTCGAGGCTCTGAGCCATCAGCCCAAAGCCTGACGCTGGGCTCGAACTCACGGACCGCGAGATCGTGACCTGGCTGAAGTCGGACGCTCGACCGACTGCGCCACCCAGGCGCCCCTCTGACTATTCTAATAGTCAGGATCCAGAAGATTCTTCCGTCCAGCCCCAGTACTTACACGTTCTCACGGAGAAACAGATATGGTGATGGGTAAGACAACCGGAGAGACCGAAGCAGAGAAGTATGCTGAGAAACATATTCAAGACTGACTGAATGAATGTGTTCTATAAAAAGTGTGAAAATACACCAGAATAGATCATGAAGGACTATACTTTCTTTTGACCTGGTAGACATGTCCAGTGCTGTTAATGCAGCAAAGGGCTCTGTATGCTTTAAAAGCTCTCAATTGATTCACAGGCTTGGGCTGGATCTGAAGCAGGTTCCCCACTTTGGGAAGGCATCCCCACAAACTTTCAAGGGGTGCTGAATGCAGTTACAGGCTACGATTGGTTCCACAAGAGCTCAGTTCCCGCGGTGCTGGTCTGCAGAACTCCCCTAAGAGACCCCGCGGGGGGCTCTGCTCTGCTCTGCCTCCTCTGCAGCTGGAGTCACCTGCACTTCACAGCTGGCTGGTCTCAACCCTCCTCCCTCCCCACGGATGTTTAAGAAGCAGGAATCAAAAGATAGAAGAGGGAGGCACTCACCTCCAAGACTGAGTGGGAAGGAGTGAGTGGACCAAGGATAAAGCCAGGAATGAGATGAAGAATTCCAGGAATGACAAGTCAGAGGATCTTGTAAGCTGTGGTTGGAACCCTAAGATCAGGAAGAGCACTGACTCCTGATGTCGCTCCCTACTCTCTTGCAGACTGGCTGTGAGGACCAAATGAGGTCCTACCTGTCAAGCACCAGGGACTTTCTGAACCCTGTGGCCCAGTGGCCTCTGTCAATGCATTCTCTCTGCCATGCATCCCTCCTCCGTGCCTCCGTGTCTATGCATGACCAGGATGTCCTTCTCCTTCTCCACTTGGAGAAAACGCTTGCTCCAGGAGACCAGCTCAGATGTCAGCCCATCCCTGACTACATCAGGAGGTCAGTGGCAGGGTTCCGTGCCCCATAGTATTTGTCACACTGTGTTGTGATGATCTGTTTCCACATCTGTCTCCCTTAACTGCACTGAGAGTTTCTCACTCACCTTCACGCCTCCGTGGTCTCTTCTGATGCCAACACCTTCTTGAGGACAGGGGTGCTCAGGAAATAGGTGTTGATTGAAATGAACAAATACATACATAAATAAAGAAATGTTCTTATGGTCCATATGGAACAATGGGGGTTGGAAGACAATGCAGGGAGAAGGAAATAAGACTCCCTGTGGATTTGGAAAGATATTTATTTTGTCGTGCAGATAAAAATCATTGTAGTCTACCAATTTGAAACATACTCTGTCTCCCAAGAAAGAGATTTTGTCATTTGGACAGGGAATGGACAAGGATAAGGTAGCCCCACAACATAGCTTAACCTTAACAGAGAGAGAGTCTGGCTCCATTTTTAATGTTTGACGACTGACAACTTTCAAACTCCACCTTTCTCTTTCCCTTTTGTTCCACATCTGAGCAAGCTGATAAAGTGTGTACATCCTCTCCCTTGGTACCAGAGGGGACGTTCAAACCCAGCCTGTGCCTGGTAACCTTTCTCTTGGCCCCACCCCACCCAACCACAGTAAAAATCAAAGCTGTGGGACACCTGGCTGGCTCAGTCAGTTGAACATCCAACTCTTGATTTTGGCTCAGGTCATGATCCCATCATGGGATCGAGTCCCATGTCAGGCTCCACACTGAGAGTGGAGCCTGCTTGAGATTCTTTCTCTCCCTCTGCTCCTCTCCCCTGCTCATACACTCTCTAAAAATAAAGTTAAATAAGTAAATAAAACTAAAGCCACTCACTTCTCCCTTCACTCAAGTCATTTCAGACTAGCTTGGATATTTGCCTCTGCTCTGCCCACGAAGGCTTATCATTTGAGTAACAAACCTTTTCATGTGTGGCATCAGCAGCAGCCTGGACATCAGAGCCATTTTTTTTTTTTTTTTTTTTTTTTTTTTTTGCAGGGGGTGGGAGGAAACCTCAATCCTGCTCTCCACAGGGCAACCACAGACAGTAACTTTCTGAAAAATTTTGAAATATACTCTGTATCTAAGAATAGAGCTATGTTGTCGTTAGGGAAGGGGCTGGGAGAATGTGGCCCCATAACACAGTATAAATCTCTGGCAAAAATTGCTGGACAATTGTGCCAAAGGACCCCTTCCTGTCTGTTTTCTTAATCTCTGCCCCATTTTGGCCATGCAGTCAAAGGGCTTCTTTATGAACAAAGTGAGACATTCATTTTTGTTTTCTTGATTCTAAAGCGATTTTCTTTAGTTTTATGGGAAACACTCCTCAGGTGTTTGGTGACCCATTCCATTCCAGAAACAAATCAGAGGACTGAAGACTCAGCCAGATTCATCAGGTAAAAAGTTAAAACCAAGGAGCCCTAACAATTCCAAAATTAACTAAATTCAGAACTAAAACTAAGTAACTCCAGAGCTCAATGTGCTGGTTATTAGCCATGATTTCTCAGCTTTCAGCCCACCCTTCTAATCTCTGCTTTGTGGCCCTGGGGCCACTCACCTCCTTTGCCAGCTGTTCCCTATGAGGCTTGGCCAATAGGGCAGACTGATGGGAAGAGGGGAGGGGAGAGGGACCCCCGTGTGCCTGACTTCCTCCCAGCCTCCCCCGCAACTGCTTTTCACACTGAGAGCAACAGCTCTTCCAGTAGCTGCCCTTTGCCATTTTCCCAACACTTCCACAACCAGCCTCATCACGCCCGCACCCACTCCCCCCCCCCCCCCCGCCCCCGCCTGCCTTTCAGAGTTCAGCATCCAGCTCTCAACCAACTTCCCCCTCCTGGGACACCTGTCCCATGGGCCACCTCCAACCTCTCCCCTTTGCTCCCTCAGCCAGTGGGCTGGTAGCTGCTCCTTGTGGTTAACATCTCCATGATCTCATATTATCACTTTTTTTTTTCTATTTTAGTTCTCTGCTAGCTGAGTAACAATTCTTTATGTTGAATTCTTTCCATTATAATCCGTATGGTGTCTCCATCAGTGATTGGCCCCTGACAGAGATCTAAGACTAAGCAATTTTGTAAAGTTTATTTATTTTGAGAGAGGAGAGAGAGAGAGAGAGAGCGCGCGCGCACATGCACACATGCAAGCAGGGGAGGGACAGAGAGAGGAGAGAATCCCAAGCAGACTCCACACTGTCAGTGCAGAACCCAAGGCCAGCTGAATCCCACAAACCCTGACATCATGACCTAAGTCTAAATCAGGAGTCAGCCGCTTACCAGACTGAACCACCCAGGAGCCCCTCCAAAACTAAGCAATATATATATATATATATATATATATATATATATATATATAAACGTTTATTTATTTCTGAGACAGAGAGAGAGACAGAGCATGAGCAGGGGAGGGGCAGAGAGAGAGAGAGCATGAGCAGGGGAGGGGCAGAGAGAGAGAGAAAGAGAGAGAGACAGAATCTGAAACAGGCTCCAGGCTCTGAGCTGTCGGCACAGAGCCCGACTCAGGGCTCAAACTCAGGGACCGCAAGATCATGACCTGAGCGGAAGTCGGACACCTAACCGACTGAGCCACCCAGGTGCCCCAAGCAACTTTTAAAATAAATAAACTTTAAACAAGTAAAAATAAGGAACAGAAAAGCTTTTTTATTAAAAAAGGAAAGAAAACAATTGGCAATAGCTCCGAAGATAATTCAAAACTACGTAAGTAAGGTGAAAATTTATAACAAAAATTTCAGGAAAAAAAAAAACCTAAAAATTAAATAGGTCTGAAAATAATTCAAAAAAAGTAACTAAAAACTAATTCAAAAACTAAATAAATGTAAAAATATAGAGCTAAAAACTACAAAAAGTTACACTGAAAAAAACTAAAAAAGCTCACAATTACAATAACTGAAAAGAGAAACTATGAAGAACTAAACACTGAGTCTAAAACTAAATATTAAGTAAATAATTCTAAAAGCTAATTCAAAAATACCTGAAGATAAGTAACTGGAAACAAGCTTCGAAAACAAACTGAAAACTACAAAATTAAATAACTGGAAAACTAGCTCAACATAAATGAAAATTACAGTAACTGCTAAAACGAAGAAGCAAATAACTCTAAAATTAATTCTAAAACTAAAAAGTCTACACGTAAATCTCTGTCTACACGGAAGTCAACACGGACCAAACCCTCCCTGAAAGTAAACGGCCTCGGCGATCAGGGACCAGCGCAGCACCAGGCACTGGCACGGACTCCAGTACAGACCCCGCGCACACGCGGGTGCACGAAGTTGGCTCGGATTCCTGCCGGGCCCCGCGGGCGTCAGTATCGAGTCCGGCGCTCGCGCAGGCGCGCGTGTGGAGCAGCCCCGAGATTCGCGGGCGTCTACAGCGAGTCCCGGAGCCCGCGCAGGCGCGCGTGTATCAGCACCGAGGTTCGAGGGTGTCTGCACGGAGTCCCGCAGCTCGCGCAGGCGCCTGAACAGCCCGAAGGCTACTGCACAGAGTCCCGGCGCTCGCGCAGACGCGTGTGGGACAGCCCCGAGGTTCGCGGGTGTCTGAGCCGAGTCCCCAGGGCTAACGCTGACGCGTGTGAAGCAGCTCCCAGGTTCTCAGCGGCCCTCGCCGGGAGTGTGGCTTCCGCGGGCAGGCCGTGGGCCCTTCCTCAGGCTTCTGGAAGGCGGTCCTATCTCACCCCACCCCCACCCCCAGCGGCAGATCCGCAGGGTCCGAGGCGGCCCCTTGGCTGCTTTCCCGCTGACGGGTGGGCCGGGCCCTCTGCGTCCGCAGCAGGCCGGGCCCGGAATGGAGGCGGCGTGGGGCGGCCAGGCCGAGCGGGGGAGCCGCGGTGTTCTAGAAGCGGTGTCAGTTCTCGGGGGAGGGGGTGCGCAGGCATCCTTCCCTCGCCCGCTCTGCTTTCGCCCGGAAACTAGTCGCGTCCCCCGCAGGGCCGAGCAAGGCAGCGGGCACCTCAGCGCTCTCCTTAGTTGTGTTTGTTGGCCTAAAATTCCAAGAAGAAAGTCAGAGGAGCAACGGCTAACAGATTCGCTGTTGTTCTTTCCTCTTTCACACCCAAACGTTGTCACTGCTGCCTGTGAACGAAAGGGCTGCGTCTCCAGGGGCCGTGGCCTCAGTGCCCCAGACAAAGCCGGGCTGGCGGTGATGGGGGGTTGGGGGAGTTTGTTAGGGGTAGTGGCCGGGGACCCCAGAGCCACCGTCTGGGAGGTCGGGGGTGAGGCCGGGCTCTGAGGCCTCCGGCAGCCATGGAGCACCCAGGGCCTGGGGCTGGCAGGGCTGGGGGACAACGCAGGAACTGGGAGACCAGCCAGTTCCAGCCGCTCCACAGATAAGTGGCACCTGGGGTAAAATGATGACCAGGCACTGTGCCTGCTTTCCTCTCCCTCCTGGGGGCCCTGGGCCGGGGGGAAAGGGACGCTCAGACTGGCACGGAAGATCTCTCACACACTTGGCCACATGTTGACTGCATTATTTCAGGGCCACCTGGGCCATTCCCTGCCTCCAGGAAGGATCTGCCGGAGCCTGGAAGGAGAAAGGATCTTCCCAGCACTTCAGGACCCAGGTAGCACCTCCCTGCTGGGGACTGTCCATGTGGCCTTCTTGCTGGCAATTCCACAGGTAAGGGATGGGGTCCCCACTCTAGTCTAGGGCAGTGTTTTCCTAATGTCTTAAGATACAAAGTTTACATCTTGACAGTGTATTCACAAACACAGATACACCTATTAAAACAAGTTTTACATCAGACATTACCCTCAGATTAGGAGTATGCTTGTCTTGATGAGCACCGAATAATGTATGGAACTGTTGGATCACTATAAACTAATAAAGCACTGTATGTCAACTACACTGGCATTAAAATTAAAAAATGAATAATTAAATTTAAATGAAAAAACACATTACCCTCAGCATGAGTGATGCCCTTTAATAGTTTGAATTGTGTAATTTCATTTTTTTTAAGGCTGGTCTACACCCACTGAACGGATATTTTTACCTACTAATGGATTAAAACCCACAGTTAGAAAAGCACCATTATAGGGCATGGCAGAGGAAGAAAGAAAAGAATAAGCAGAAGGAGAATGGTAGGGGCATGGGAAGGGTAGAACAGAGAAAGAAGGCAAGGACAGAGTGCAAAAAGGTGTTTCGTGGAAGGTCACACAGGTGCCTGCCATCATGTCCCTTCCAGGGCATCTGTTCTAAGATACACTACCACCCCACTCTGTGCGTGCCCTTAGGGCATCCTTTTCCATGAGACCCCGGCCTACTTGGTGGCAAGGACAAAATCTTTTTCACTTTGGAAACCCCACACCTCCCAGCAGAGGGAGGCACAGTCTTAGAAAACAGGCCATAGTCAAAGCTTTCCATTTTCCAGGGGAGGAAAATGCCTTGGAGGGTCAGCCAGTCAGTGATTATATAGCATAGTCAAGATTTGCCCAGTGGGTCACAAGTATCAGTTTGTCATCTAAACTGAAGATAATACCCATTTTGGAGAGTTAGAGGATTAGCACTATGTGCATCAGGAACATATACATGTCTGGTACATCATGGAAGCTCAAATAGCACCTGCTATTATTATTTTTTAAATGTTCATCTTGAGAGAGAGAGAAAGAGCGAGTGGGGGAGGCGCAGAGAAAGAGGAAGACAGAGAATCCCAAGCAGGCTCTGCAGCTGTCAGTGCAGAGCCTGACTCAGGGCTCAAACTCACAACCATGAGTAGGGCGCTTAACTGACTGAGCCACCCAGGCGCCCCAGCACCTGCTGTTATTATCGTTAGTAGTGACAAGAGTAAAGAAACGCCACCTCAGGTATGCTCTGTCACTGTCGTTTTGGGGCAGGTTGGCTGCCAATGTCTTCATCCTAGATAAAAATGGAAATCCTCGGGGCGCCTGGGTGGCACAGTCGGTTAAGCGTCCAACTTCAGCCAGGTCACGATCTCGCGGTCCGTGAGTTCGAGCCCCGCGTCAGGCTCTGGGCTGATGGCTCAGAGCCTGGAACCTGTTTCCGATTCTGTGTCTCCCTATCTCTCCGCCCCTCACCCGTTCATGCTCTGTCTCTCTCTGTCCCAAAAATAAATAAACGTTGAAAAATGGAAATCCTCATAGACACATAAGGAAATGACCTTAGAAATAAAACCAGAGGAAATATGTGCATGCATAAGTTAGCAAAAGACTAATTTAAGCATGTAGACTTTAACAGATGTTCAGCTTGGCTATATCAGCATTTTAAGTTGCTGTACATTCTTGAAAAATTAATGGAATGACTTATTTCCCCACTGATTTCAGTCAGTACTGGGGGGAAGACAACCCTCACAGGCTCTAGCTACTCCTAGTCTGTGTGACAAAATAAATGCAAAGAGTACTGTATAGAAATGGATAATATAAATGGGAAAGATGGACCAGAAAAAAATCATGGTGGTAGGAACTCAAGATCGTTCTCCCACAGTCTTCACAACTTAGTTTGTAAATAAAAATGCTTTAGCGAACTTAGTTTTAGTGTTTAATGTTTAAAATACTGAGTTGTTTTACTTTAAAAAAAGTTAAGTTCATCTATTAATAAGCAAATTCAGTACAGAGTTTATACTAATCAGAAAACACTTTTTTGGTTAAGTACAGACATTAACAAAATCCTCGGTTCAATTATTTTGCTCTAAATTTCTCCTTTCCCTCCTTATCCACTAGATGGCGGATCGGAACCACTCTGGATCCTGCCAATGCCCTGGCAGCTCTTTCTGCATCGATTTTAAATGGCCAAACTCTATTTTTGTTTTGTTCCTTCCAGATTTTGCTCTCATCCCAATCGAAAGAAACATAAACTTTGTGAACATTTTAGGACACTCTGTGGCATACAAACAGAGTTATTTTAACTGGGGAGCTGGAGCTGCCTTAAAAAAGCTTCTTGTTCCTTGCCTGAAGGCCTGAGCCAGGGGGATTTGTCCTGTTCCTTTGGAGGAACATTGGATAGTACCGTTGTGGTAACATGAGTGAAAGTACCCAAGCCAGGCACTGGGCTAGGAGTTCCATCTCATTCATTCTTCACAGAGAGACTGTAAGGTGTCACCTCTGTGTTATAAAAGACAACATTAAGAACTTAAGCCACATTGAGGGTAAGTAACTTTGTCCAGAGCTGAGTTTGAGTCTGGAACTCTGAGACCTCAAATATTTTCGCTTAACCACAGTGCTATGCCACCTTCCTGGTGCTGTTACCTGGTGGGTGTTTAACCACGGGCTGATTTCTGCCTCATCTGCCCCACTAGCCACCTAGGTCTCAAAAGAGTCGTCTCAGGATTAGTCTAGGTTGTCAGGCTGAATCAGGACCTTTTGCAAAGTTTTTCTCTGTTAACTAGAGTTTAAAATTGCACACTTAGACTAGTATATCTCTGAAGTGTGTATTTCCTTCCCAAACCAATCTAAGACCAAGAGGAATCAGAGTTACTAATAAGCACCAAGAGAGAACTGGTACCTTTCTTATAAAAACTAAAAAGCTAAGAAAAACAATAATCAGTGTGAAGTCTCAAAATGGTTAATATTTCTTTCAAAGAAAAAATAATATTTACCCGAGCATGCAGTTTTTGCATGTTTCATGACAAAGCTTGTTTCACACTGAAAGAAAAAAAAATCACTCAGAATGAAGCCAATTTTAATTTACACACACACAAATTTAAGTAAGCAAGTATTAAAGGAATAAGGCCACCACACATATAAAGCACTGTATCTATTTATGTGTATATAAATGTTTGTTGTGATCTTTTTTTTCCTCTCATATATCCAGAAAATGTTTCTGTAGTTCTGACTCATTTGGCCCTGGCGTCCTCTCCCACTTATCCACCTACCATGCTATGTTCCCTGTGTGCCTTGATTCTGGGTCCACCCAGCTAGCTCTGTTCCTACGGAAGTAAGGAATGGCAATGAGCCCACCATCCTCCATTCTTCCCCGTGTGCACCAAAAGAGAATGGAAATGAGCCCAAACTATAGAAGCTGGTGGGGAAACACACGTCTTGTTCAGGTGTTGTCCCAGCTACGAGAGTAACACCAGGTCTTGGCCTCCAGTGGCTCCCCACTGCCTGCACCTGCAGAAAAGCCCAACTCCTCAGCCTAATTTTTTTTTCCAGTATATGAAGTTTATTGTCAAATTGGTTTCCATACAACACCCAGTGCTCATCCCAAAAGGTGCCCTCCTCAATACCCATCACCCACCCTCCCCTCCCTCCCACCCCCCATCAACCCTCAGTTCTCAGTTTTAAGAGTCTCTTATGCTTTGTCCTCAGCCTAATATTTGAGGATACCTCCCTCCTCCTTCTCGTGTCCTTCCACTCCATCCATGAATCTTTCAAGCAGGGCTCCAAATCACCACTGAACTTGCTCATTTAGAGGCAGCTCAATGATTTTCAGAGGTTCCTGGGTCCACTCTTCATTCCCCATGCAGCTGGCACAACTTACCCAGCTGCTGCAGTGGGCCTGTGGCCTTCACTTCCTGGCCTCATGCTCAGACTGTGCCAGAACTGGCTCCTTGCCTTCTATCCTGCACACCGTGCTGCCCCTACTAAGCTGTCTGCCGCCATAGCCCTTCACTGGTGGGCCTAAGCTTTCCCCCAGTTTCTTGAGACCTCCCGAGTCGTAGGTGGTCAGGCCACAAGTGAAGAGTTGTCCCAAACCACAGTGCCTGCCTCCTTCCTTGATTTGTCATGCTGCCGTGTCCCACCCATCAAGCTACACTGCACTTCCCCACCCAGCCCCATCTGCGTCCATAACTCCCTCTGGGCCCGAGGCGCCTTCCTCCTGGCTGTCTCCAGAGGCCCTGTCTCCACATCCCTCAGCGGCTGTCAGTGTCCTTGTCACTGGGTGTCCCTGTATGCCTTGCCCAGAGTGTACAAAGTTACACCCAGCAATCCCGGGGGTTAACAGTGGTATAGGAATGAACTGGGGTGATAATGTCGCATGTGTCAGAGCTTTGTAAAGTGCTAGGCAGACATAAGATCCTGGTATTCCTGATCCTGGAACCTCCCTCTCCCTCCCCCATTGCCTGATGCCCCTGAGTCTGCGTTCTGTCCAGGAGTCTCCTGTCCTCTCAGGGACCAGCCCACAGCCCAGCTCCCACTCCTGCACACAGAGCACCGAGGCCCCTCTGAGTTCCTAGAGCCCTGACTGTTGGCGTCATTCTCAGTGGCATTTCATCAGACCCTGTTTGGTGAGCCACACTCAGGACATCTGGCTCTGCTGTGAAAGAGTTGGGTGAAACTGACCCCTTGTTTGCCAGACTGTAAAAGAAGGGGCCAGACAATACCTCTGGACCTGTCTTTCGGTTCTGATGTTTTATGTGTGTAGACTTTTTCCTTCTCTAAACTTTATGCTTTTAATCCCCATCACAACCTAGAGCACAGTGCCAGGCTCACAGACACCCTATAAACGTATTTCTGGGTTGGTAACTGAATAACAGGTTTGTCCTACTGATGAGATAAAGTGATTTTTCACTTTGTGCTTTTTTTTAATTAAAAAAAATTTTAATTTCTTTATTGTTTTCATCATGATAACTGTAGTCTTTAATCCCATCAACTATTTCACCCATCCCCCCACCAGCCTCCCCTCTGGTAAACCATAGGTTTGTTAAAGAATCTGTTTCTTGGTTGTCTCTCTCTCTCTCTCTCTCTCTCTCTTTTTTTCTTTGTTTAATTTCTTAAATTCCACATATGAGTGAGATCATGTGGTATTTGTCTTTTTCTGACTTGCCTCACTTAGCATTATACTCTCTAGCTCTATCCATGTTGTTGTAAATGGCAAGATTTCATTCTTTTTTTTTTTAATGTTTATTTATTTTTGAGAGAGAGAGACAGAGCATGAGTGGGGGAGGGCAGAGAGAGAGGGAGACACAGAATCTGAAGCAGTCTCCAGGCTCCAAGCCGTCAGCACAGAGCCTGATGTGGGGCTCAAACTCATGAACCTTGATCGTGACCTGAGCCAAAGTTGGATGCTTAACTGACTGAGCCACCCAGACGCCCCTAGATTTCATTCTTTTTTATAGCTGAATAATATTCCACTGTATACACATAAACCACCTCTTCTTTATCCATTCATCTGTTGATGGACACTTGGACTGCTTCCATAGTTTGGCTATTTGTAAATAATGCTGCAAGAAACGTAGGGATGCACGTATCCCTTTGAATTAGCGATTTTGCATTTGGGGGGCAAATACCCAGCAGTGCAATTACTGGATTGTGGGGTCCTTCTATTTTTAATTTTTTGAGGAACTCCCATCCTGTTTTATATAGTGGCCACACCAGTTTGCATTCCCACCAACAGTGCACAAGGGTTCCTTTCTCTCCACGTCCTTGCCAACACTTGTTTCTTGTGTTTTTGATTTGAGCCATTCTGACAGATGTGAAGTGATCTCTCATTGTAGTTTTGATTTACTTTTCCCTAATGATAAGTGATGTTGGGCATCCTTTCCTAGGTCCATTGGCTATCTGTATGTCTTCTGTGGAGAAACGTCTGTTAATGTCTTCTGCCCATTTTTTTATTGGATTATTTGTGTTTTGGGTGCTGAGTTGTATCAGTTCCATATATGTTTCACTTTGGACACCCCTAAGTTTATATTTTCTTTCCCCTTCCCATAACTGGAAGAAATGTAGTTAGAATATTGAAGTGTACTTAAAGGCCAGTTAGAATATTGAAGTGTAGTCAAAGGCCATATTCTACAAATGCAGATTCTTGGGCACCAAATGAGAGATTCCGACTCACTAGGTTGGGTGGAAATCTGCGCTTGCAACAAGCCCCTCAAGTGATTCTGAAGCTATAGCCTCTGAGAAATATTACTGTAAGAAGTAAGGATTTTTAGGACAATGCGAAGAGTAGAAATTTCTTCTTTTTGGTGGCAGCAAGTGATGTTTTCTTTCTTTGTGGGAAGAAGGTTGGGAAGTCGTCTTGAAAGATGGAGCCTCGAAGGGAGAGGAGTGCCTACCACTGGCCTGTCTGTGGCAGTTTGAACTTTCAGCAGTGTAGTAGCTAGAACGGCCCCTGTGGCCGCCATCTCTGCCACCATGGCTACTCTTTTCATGACTTTACTGTGCCAACACTAGACGAGCTGAGGGAAGAGGGTGGCTGAGGACAACTGGAAGAGTCATTCTGTTTGGTTGATTCGTGCCTGTCCTATGGGAGATGCTTTCTGCTGGGCATTAACGTAGGTTATGAAGATGTTCACACTCCATGCCCACTCCATGCTCTTGGTCCACTAACCACATGCCTCTTTCCCATGCACCTTCATCCCCAATCTTCCAATGTTTTCTCTTTTCAAGTCCCTGACCAACTGGCCAAGCTATTCACCACTACCCACAAGCCTCTGTGCATCCTTGCCTCAGGCCATTTCTCTGTCTTCACAAAGCAGATGTCTTAATGCACTGCCTGATAACAGCGTGAGGAGGGGATATTCACTGCAGTCCCTGAGGTTCTCCTAAGTGAGGATGCATTACAGTAGCTGCCCATTTTTCTCTTGCACCCACATACCAACTGACCTGTCCATGAACCAAGCTTAGCCTTTTCCCTCCTCTGTCAGCTAGAAATAGGAGCCTTCCAGGTACTCTGTAGAGGGCTGATGTTAAGATGGCCTCCAGGCGTTCACTGTCTTGGGTAGTCCCCTTCCCTTCAGTGTAGGCAAGTCCAGCGACTTGCTTCTAATCAATGGGAATATGGCAAAGATGATGGGAAGTACATGAGCATGTGTACTTAATACACTATAGAAGGTTGTAACACCCATCTTGCAAGGACACTCCCTGTGCCTTGTTTGCTGTGAAGAAGCAAGTGGTCATGTTATGAGCTGCCACATGGGAAGGAACATGTGACAGAGCGCTGAAGGGGGCCTCTGGGTAACAGCCAATTAGAAGCTAAAACCCTGAGTGTGGCAGTCTGCAAGGACTCTGACAATAACCATACGGGGCTGGAAGCGAATCTCTCCTCAGTTGGTGCTCAGGTAATGACCACAGCCCCAGACAATGCCTTGATTGCAGCTTTGTGAAAACCTGAAGAATAGGACCCAGGTAAGTCATGCCCCAAATGCTGACCCACAAAAACTGAAATAATAAATATGTATTGTCTTAAGCTGCTAAGTTTGTGGTAATACTGTTAGCGCAGCAATAGAAAACTAATACACAGCCGGAAATGTGAGCTGAGAGGCACTGGTTCAGAATGGTAGGTGACATGGGAGCCTGGGTCACTTGCTCATGCAGGCTTCCTGTATTGTCTGGTGCCGCACATGGCTGTTCCCAGACTTACCACTTCCAGCTTGTGATGGAACGCTGCTGGTTCCTCCCAACCTCGGTGAATTTGACAGAATGCAGCTCCTGATAGATAAATCTGGACACTTGGTCATTTCATGTCCCATGGTTAGGTGCTTAATCTATACCAGGGCTCACTAGCACATGGGAATCTCTTTTCCAAACGATTCTCTGCTGCAGATGGCACAGGCTTGTATCAGGACCCTGGGGCTTTACGTTGTCATTCTGCTCTTCTCCACATGACCTGTTTTCTCACCACAGATAATTCAGACACCACAGGGTCTATGTGGCTTATAGCCCACTGATTGTACTGCCCCGGCGGCAGGGATGCTTGCACCTCAGCCTGGATCTGCTGCAAAACCCTTTCCTGCTGGCAAGTTTCCTTGTCACTGAGTAAATGAGAGCAGTTATTTCTAAATATGGAATATGCTGCCTCCAGAAACCAAGAGGACTGCCAGGCATTGTGCTTTCTTTTTAGTTGCATGAGATGTGAGGTACTAATTTGTCCTAATTTGATGGGGATGGGAGAATATGGCCCAGCTTGCACCAAACCGCTGGATCCCTAAGAACTTCGCCGATGGGGTGATCCCCTGAATCTTCATTTAGCTTTTCTTTCTGTCCTCTGGCTTGCATAGGTCTTACCCCGTCCTCCAGTATATTGGCCACTTCTTGCTCATCTGATCATTAATATCATAGATGAATGTGGTCTTTGCAGAATGTCCAGGTGGTCCAGGCCCTTAAGGCTATATTATGCGAGAGGGCAGACTTAACATATATCAAAGGCAACACTGTGAATTTATACCATGTCCTGTGCCATGTGAATGTGAACTCCTCTGATCATCCTTCTTAATGAGGATTGAAAAGAATACATGTATGAGATTGATGGCTGTTTACTATGTATCCAAGTCCATTTAAATCTGATCTAGCAAAGATACCCTATCTGGCTCAAAGCTGCAATGGGAGGCTACTACTTGGTTGAGTTTATGGTAACCCACTGTTATCCTCCAGGATACATTTAGTGTTTGTGGGGGACATACTCATGAATGGAAAAGGCCTATGATAAGGACCATTCCTGCCTACTTCACGTATTTAAGGGTAGCACTAGTATTTGTCGTATCCCTTCATATGGTATGGGTTTTGATTTACTGTCTTGGCTGGGAAGGGTACACTTGTTTACCGGGGTTCTACTTGGCATTCTCCACTATGATAGCCCTTACACCACAGTCCAAGGAGCCAGTGTGGGTTCTGGCAATTCCTAAGCATGGCCATTCCATTGTTTGGGGAACCAGGGAAATTACCAGCAGATGAGTGTGTGGAGTGGGTGGACCTACCATGAACCAGACCTGGGTAAGAACTCCATTTATTACACTACCCCTTATGCACCCTACTCCAACAGGGGAATTACAAGGATGGTTTGGGTTCCTGGGTCTCTCAACTCAGACCATGCATCCAGTAGACCTGAAAGGCTTTGTATTCCTATGTCTTTCAGGGTAGTTATATGAGTAAATGGGTTTGGAGAAGGGCTAAGGAAATCATTATATTTTTGCCATGGTATTTGCAGGGTCCTCTTTTGTGAGCTTCTGTCAGTAAGTGGGATTTAGGTTGGAAAACTGGTCAGGTCTGGAAACAGAGAAAGTGACCAAGACTTTTGATGGTCATGACTGTGGTTCGCCTCCTGATAATACGTTGGATTTATTTTGGTTCTATAGGTTGAGCAATACTCTCATTTGCTATTCATCTATCACGTCTCTCAGGATGCTATGCTGTGTTAACCACCTCCCCTGCTCTCTGTGACTCAGACCTCTCTGACTGCCTCTGACATTGTCACTCTGATAACTTGCTTTTGAGAGTTAAGTATTGCCATCTGGGTTCTATTTTGGAATTCTGTTGTCCCCATTGCTATCAGAAAACCCGGTTCTGTCCCCACATTTCCTACCAGTGGTCTTGGCCTACAGGGGACAGTCCACCATCAAGCTTCTTAACAATACTGAAGCCCCCTCAATCAGCACATCCCTTGTCACTTTGAAGAACACTTTATCCTGAGAACAGAGGAGGCTAATCGCTTTTTGGCCTTACATAGTATATCCCAATCAAGTGTCTTGACTTCTTTCCCTACTGCTTGCCACTGCAGGCCAGGATTCCTACTTAGTGTGAGTGATTGCTTTTTCCACATTTCCAAGGGACAACCAAATGCTGTCACCTGGATTCTTTGCCTAGCTATTAAATACTATGCCACAGGTTTTTCTCCCTTTTCCATCCAGTGCAGCCCCATATATTCTCTCCTGCTTGCTCAGCTGGATTGTGTCACCCATCCAGCCAGCTTTTTCAGTAGGTAGTCCTTTTCTACCATTAGCTGACCCAGCATTCTTCATCCTGGCTATAGCTCTGGTGGTCAGGAGTGGAGAGTGGGGTAGACCATTGAGGGGTAAGGGAAGATATGTGTTGTGTTACAAGGCAGAAACCTCTATGTCATCAAGCTTCAGCCTTTAACTGAAGAATGTGCTACCTCTGTTATCAACAGCATTCAAGGGAATATGGAAATTTAAGACTTTCAAATGCATCATCCCAGATGACCCCATTTCAAGTCTCAGCATCCCATTTTTTCCCAATCAGGACCTTGACCTTGATGTGGGAGACTAAATGGAGTTGAAAACTTAACCTCCTCTGGAACTCCTACTCCTATAATTTAGTTTTGGGGTCTGGCCCACAGAACTTGTGTGTGTGTGTGTGAGAGAGCCCAAGTGAGTGGGGGAGGGGCAGAGAGAGAGAATCCCCAGCAGGCTCTGCGTTGTAAGTATAGAGCCCAACTCAGGGTTCCACCTCGCAAATCATGAGATCATGGCCTGGGCTGAAATCAAGATTCAGACACTTAACCCCTTAACCACCTGAGCCACCCAGATACCCCGCCACAGATTTTTAATTTTATTTTTTGCCCTCTGGCTGTAGGATATGTGATCGCTTTATATGTTGCCGATTACCCTCTGGCTTTCACACCTGGTCTGGTACTAGCAATGAATCACCCTCAGCCTTTGTCTTGTTTTAATTAATAAGCCCTCCCTTCCCCCAAATGGCCATCCAATTCCAAAATTCATATAATTACTATTTCCTAAAATCCCTAAGATATTGCATCTGTCAGTGTACTCGTTTCCAAAGGGATCCCATTCTAGTTTGCCACCGTTGAAAGTTTTAACAATTGCCATAGCATTCCAGGGGCTATCAGTGCTCCATTATCACCAAGGATAGGTTCTCATTACCAGCAGGCTGGCAGGTGACCCAACTACAAAATTACATCTTAGAGTCTTTTTCTAGGACTACTACTTATATGTACCATCATGAGTTGAATTTATAGGAAACAGATTCTGAGATCTGAATGGAGGTTTTTTATTGGTTGGTACTCTTGGGAAAATACCTGAGAGGGCTCAGGGAAGCAAGACTGGGCAAAAATACTGTGGTGCAAGTGCAATAGAGATCTGGAGCTGGGACAGTCCATGAGCTGTGCCACCCCAAGGCAAAGAGGTTAAGTTTCTCTCCTCCTCCTAGACTAGTCCTTGAAGGTGGGCTACCCCCAAGGAAATGTGATTTTGGCCACAGTGGCTCTGGTGGCTGAGCACAATTTCTAGAAAGGACTCAGCTGAGAGCTGTCAGCTCTCGACAGTCCCAACAGCTGGGGAAGTGAGTGTCTCAGCCCTAAAAGGTAGCACACCAGAGCACCCACTACACCTACATTTCCTGTTTTCAAAATTGACACTGTCATTCACTATTTAATCCTTCTCATTCTTAACAGCAATCTTCTTTTATTTTCCACCCCAGTCATCTTTTTCTAGAGGGCCCATAAAACATAATCCTTGTCTGTTTCAAAAGGTAACACACTAAGTAGAGTTGTACTCAACTTTTAAAAGCCCTCTTTTGGGGAGGCTGAGTGGCTCAGTCGGTTGAGCCTCCGACTTTGGCTCAAGTCATGATCTCATGGCTCATTAGTTCAAGTCCCACGTTGGGCTCTGTGCTGACAGCTCAGAACCCGGAGCCCACTTTGGATTCTGTGTGTGTGTCTCTCTCTCTGCCCTCCCCCGTTTGCACTATCTGAAACATAACTAAACATTTTTTAAAAAGCCCTCTTTTAACATTAAAAACTTCACAAATCTCCACATAATACCATAATGGTAAATGAATGGCTATTTTTAAAAAAGCAAAAGCTATTATAAATTTATTAACTGGTTTAATCACATGAACACCCAGGTATACTACAAACAAAGTAGTATGTAATTATATAAAGACTTTTCTTGTTCTGGTGACAGAGACAGTGCATGGCGGCCACATAAAATTATGAAATGCTAGGGACACCTGGGTGGCTCAGTCAGTTAAGCGTCTGACTCTGTTTTGGCTCAGGTCATGATTTCACAGTTGGTGGGTTCAAGCCCCACGTTGGGCTCTGCACTGACAGTGTAGAGCCTGCTTGGGATTCTCTCTCTCCCCCTCCCTCTCTGCCCCTCCTGAACATGATCTCTCTCAAAATAAATAAATAAATAAACTTGAAAAAATCCGTCTATTCTAAAAAAAAAAAAAAAAGATTATGAAATACCTAGGTTAGGATGCTACCTATAGCTGTGTTCAGGAATGAAATGGTTGTCTAAGAAGGCAAGTGAGGTTGAAATCTGGCCCAGCCTCTAATCACCAAGTTTTTCACTCCATTAAGGGGCTGAATATACCAGAGGAATGGGGCACATTTTTTAAAACCAATTGCCCAAGCATGCTATCATTCAGGTCTCTCTTTTCTACTTATGATAATGGCATCTCTGTGTCAGCCCTGACCCTGCCCAGTAACTAATTATAAGTCTTAACTCTGGAGTCAGACAGTCCTAGATGTGGATTCTGGCTTTCTTGCTTATTTGCTGTTAACCTTATCCATCTAAGCCTTGGTTTTCTTATCTATAAAATGGGGGTATATCTCCCTCTGTGTGGTTGTGGTGTTTGTTCAGGTAGCAACTGAATACCACCTACCTTTACAGATCTTTAGCAACTTTATTATAGAGGTATAATTTACATACAATAAAACGTACATACATTAAGTGTACATTTTCATGGGTCCTGACATTGTAAACCAGTGACCGGAGAGGTTACCTGTGTGTTTTTTATACTCTCCAGGAAGTGTACCAGGCCCTGTGAGAGTTAGAAAGTAGTATAAAGGATACTTAATCTGGTTAGCCCCTTGATTAGGTTAGGCTTGGGATATATGTACTCAGAGCCCCATGCTTCCTCTTCCTAACACACATTACACACAACCCACGTCACCCTCCTAGGCTGTAAAGCTACTTGAAGGCAAAGACCTTCTACCTTGTTTCCTGATGTACCCCCACCACCTAGAAGTGTCTAGGCACTTTGTAAGCACTAGTTAAAATACAAATGAATAAACGCGTAAAATTAACAATGAATATCATGTTGAGCTTGTATCAAACAAATTTATACTCATTCATTTAGAGAAGACCCAGATCAACCTTATGAGTTAGGGGAAAGCCCTGCAGCAAAGGTTGCATTTAAAAGGGGTCAGATTTCAGTAAGATGTAGGAAAAATTCAGAGTTAAGAAATGAGTAAAGATAAAGACTTGCCTAGGGTCCATAGGGCATGTGTCATGGTAGGGTTAAACATTATTATCAATCTTCTGATTTTCATTGAGCATCTGCACCACCAGATTTCTGGGCAGGGCTCTGGGATTAGAAGATGATCACAATAGCTGCATGGAAAAGTGCTCCCTCTCACCAACAGCCAGTTACTAATAGAGGTATAAGCCACATGCATTCAAAAGGGCAAAGACCTTGACTTCAGACTTCTGATGTCCCTCCCTTTATTTCAATTTTTTTTTTCTTTTTAATGTTTATTTTTGAGAGAGAGAGAGAGTGCAAGCGGGGAAGGGGCAGAGAGGGACACACCGAAACTGAAGCAGACTCCAGGCTCTGGGCTGTCAGCATAGAGACCCACTCTGGGTCTGAACCCACGAATGGTGAGATCATGACCTGAATCTAAGTACATGCTTAACCGGCTGAGCCACCCAGGCGCCCCACCCCCTTTATTTTTTTTAAAGTTTATTTATTTTGAGAGAGAGAGGGAGAGAGAGCGCTCAAATAGGGGAGGAGCAGAGAGAGAGGGGAGAGAGAAAATCCCAAGCAGGCCACACACTCAGCTTGCAGCCCAATGTGGGGCTCCACAGTTCTCACGAACTGAGATCATGATTTGAGCTGAAACCGAGAGTCCCGGAGGCTTAACGGACTGAGCCGCCCAGGCGTCCCGCTGTCTCCCTTTTAAGCACAAAGTTTGCCAGGCAACCACCAAGGTGGAGTTACAGGGCAGGATAATCAGAGTGCCCTCTTCTGGCCAGGGACCGACTCCACCCTCCCCAATCCCCCTCTTTCCTTGGGGTGAAGTACGTTGCAGGCCAAATTGTGTCCAGGCAGAAACGTCAGTGAGACGCCCCAGGACTACCGATCAAGTCCACGGTGCGGTAGAGGAAAACGGGGCTCCCGAGGCCCTCCGCGGCCCCGTCCGACCCCTCGTGGGAGCCGTCGCAGACCCCTCCCCGCCCACTTTCGCAGAGCATGCCGGGGCCGCCGTGCCCGCGGCTCCTCCCGCCTGGGTCGCTGTTTCCCTTGCCCTGCAGCCTCCAGTCCGAGGAATGCACGGGGACGGCGTGGAACTTAATCTACACCTCTTTGTCACTCTTGCCCAAGTCTGTGCGACCCCCAAAGCGTGTCACTTGTGCAAATAAAACGGGGTAGAAGTTAAGGGCCCCGTCGGCGCGGAGCGCGCGCGGCGAGCCGGAAGTGACGCGCTCCGTGCCCGCGTATTCCCGCCCTGCCCTTCGCCGGCTGTTCCGTGGCGGGAACCCCGGCGACCGTGCAGACGGCGGCTACTGTAAGTGTCACCCGGTCTGGCGGCTCCGGGCCTCCGAGGCCTGATGGCCTCACATTGGGGAACGGAGCTAGAATTTCGCGGCCACCTCGCCCCTTCCCTATCCCCGGGAGCCCCGGGGACGACCCTGCGGCATCCTCGCTCCGGAGACGAGCGGCTGAGAGGCCCAGGCAGTGCCCAGGAGTAGGCGAGCCAGGGATAACGGGCGACCGGCCGGAGAAAATGCAAGGGTGGCCTTCGCTCTCCTCACCTCCAGCGCCCTTGATGCCCCTGTGATGTCTGCCCCCGTCGCTCCCGTTCGCAGAATGGTAGCTCAGTACAGCATCTTTCAGAGCCCTGCTTTGGCTTGTAGTACTGTTTAGTAATTGCTGCAACCTGTGGCAAGGATGGAGGGAATAATCCAGTAACGCTAAAAAGCTAGGCTGTTTACAGGTTTTAACCATTTTTTACCGAGTATTTACTCATATGCCAAGCATAG
Source organism: Leopardus geoffroyi (assembly GCF_018350155.1). Taxonomy (NCBI): domain Eukaryota; kingdom Metazoa; phylum Chordata; class Mammalia; order Carnivora; family Felidae; genus Leopardus; species Leopardus geoffroyi. The sequence continues at coordinate 80,983,615 of NC_059333.1, forward strand.
AGGTATGTGTACACAGAAGTATGCTTTTTCTGTGTATTTCTTTAAAAAAAAAAAGATTAAATTGACATACGATATTAGTTTCAGGTGTACCACAGTGCTTAAACGTTTGTATGCATTGCGAAACTATTGACTACATTCCCTGTGCTGTAGGTTACATCCCGTGGTTCAATTTATTTTCTAACTGGAAGTTTGTGCTTCTTAATCCCCTTCATTCATTCTGCCCCTTCCCTTCTGACAAGCACCGATCTGTTCGCTGAGTCTGGGTTTTTGTTTGTTTTTTTTTTTTTTTAAGATTCCTCATGTAAGTGAAATCTGCAGTATTTGGCTTTCTCTTGTCTTTGGTTAGTAGAACATCCGCAAAGTCTGTCCGTGTTGCCACAAATGGCAAGATTTTTTTTCTTGTTTATGGCTGAGTAACATCATGTGTGTGTATCACATTATCTTTATCCATTTATCCACTGATGAACACTTAAATTGTTTCCATATCTTGGCTGTTATAAATAATGCTGCATTGAACATAGGGGCGCATAGATCTTTTTGAGTACCCAATAGTGGAATTGCTGGATCATATGATACCTCTGTTTTCTAGTACTTTGAGGAAACCCCATACTGGTTTTCATAGTGTCTGCACCAATTTAATTCCCACCAACAGGGCATGAGGGCTGGCACAATTCTTTTATTTACCTTTTATTCTTTTATTAACTGCCTTATGGAGTAGGCCTTAGCTCCTTTTACAGAAGGGGAAGCTGAGTCTCATAAATGGTAATTCAGTCACCAAATACTATGGAGCATCTATCATGTACTAGTTACTGCTCTAGGCCCTGAGCGAGAGCAGTGAAAAAAACAGAATTTTCGGGCAAGCTAACCATGCTCTCTTATCCCTAAAACAGCCTTCTGCTGCCTGTAAGAAAGTATATCTGAATGTTAATAGTGGTTATCTTCTGGGTGAGATTTTTGCATGACTTTTTAGAACAATTCATGCTTTCCCACTTTGTTTTGATTTCTTCAGATGAGCATGTTACTAAGCAAAAGAACTGTTTCCATTTTAACAACAAATTCCCAGACCCGACCCTCCCCACAAAACAGCCTCTTCAGAGTCAGCGGTAATCGTTGGCTCTGCCACTAAAACAGATCTTTGAGTAGAGCTCTAGGCCCAAGAAAAGAAATGAAAGTTCTCATTTGTGGTCCCAACTCCTCATTGCTAAGTCCGTCCCTGGATCTGAGCTAAAGCTAGGCCCCTGACTGAAATGGAAGAGACTGTAGAGGCCCATGCATAGTTTGGCCATTAATGACATCATATTTGTCAAAAAGTGGAATTCAAAAATTTTCATTTATAAATTTATCTTTGTTCTGTAACCCTCAGTATAAATAAATTCTAAGTGTTCTAAGCACTTTGGCCAGTTTTATGGTCCCTTTAGTTCTCAGTACAGTACATTTAGAGGATGCTAGGTCATGAGGTGATGTCCTTTATTTGGTAAGTAATTATTGGAATATTTTGCACAAGGTTAAGCGTGCTTTCACGCCGTATGTCCTCATAATGATTTCAAAAGAGCTTTTCCTTTTCTGTCTTGCACCTGGTCAGGGTGAAGTAACCATGCAGGCTTTTCTAAAAGGCACATCTGTGAGTACTAAACCACCACTGAAGGATCGAGTAGCTGCCACAGCTGGAAGCAGTGGAGAGAACAAGAAAGCCAAACCTGTTCCGTGGGTGGAAAAATAGTAAGAATGCTTGTGGTTTTGTTGAAATAGTTAATATATTACGTCTCTAACCAGTTTTGATCACTTTTTTTTTTTTTTTTTAACTTACGGGGAGAGGGATGATTTGCTTCGTTTAGATGTCCTTAAAAATCACCCAATTAGGTAAGTCATAGAGCCTTGCAGCTGAAACTACTGTAGAATGGTCTAGTTTAATTACTTTATAGATGAACTAAGGTCTTGTGTATAACTCAGATCTGGTTTAGGGATTGAGATACAGCAGAAGAAAACAGCTTCTAGAAGGTGACCATAAGGTCTTGTCAGGAGTTCCATTTAAATCCAAATAATCTGTTCCCCCTTTCATTGCTGATGGGTGGACATTGTTGAGTTTTTGCTTATGCATTTTGGCAAAAACGCTTGAGGTGGCGCTTAAATTTAAATCAGCTAAGTGATATTATGGCAAGTTGTTATAACCCTTGGTGTTATAATAATATAGCCTCAATTATTACCAAAAGTTTGTGGATTAGTTATAGGTCAAATAAGATCCTCCCGTGTTTTATTTGCTACCAACGATGGTTTTTAAAATGGGAGATTTCACATTCGAATCTAGATTTTTAATTTAAAAAATATACTGGAGGGGGGGAAAACTAGGTTTTCAGCTTCTCAGGGGATTAGACAGCACTAGATGCAGATTCTCACTTGACACCATGAGACCTGAGTACTGCTTCTCGTTCTGGCAAGGTCATGTGTTCTTCAATTCGCCATCGTTCTTCTGTTTTCTCTTGCCTTACCTTACACTCTGCCTTCTTTACTCTTGCTTTCTCCCTGGCCCCTGCAGGTATTTGCATATGAAACCCTGGTGTATAACATACACTGGTTTCCCTAGAAAGCATTATCTGACATAAAATTCCCACCCAGCATTGACCTGATTAATTAGAAATGTATAAATCAAGGAAGAGCTTTTAGCCAACTAACTAAGTACAGTACCTAATCTTAGGGTTAGGAGTATAACTTTGTTCCAGTTTCTCTTAAAATCACTACTGATGTAAGATGAAAATTATATGTTGTTATACTTCATTTTGGTTAAACTTGTTATTTTGTTAGCCCTCAGTCAAGTGAATAGGTATGCATTTTCTGCACAGTTAGGTGATGGATGAAATTGGTATTAACCAATTAACTATGTTAACTGTGTATTAACTATATTAACCAAAATAGTTGCTTATTCTGGGTTGCTAAGTAGGTCTCTCTTTTTAGCTTAAGTGCATGATCTTATCAAAATACATTATGTTCTAGGCCATTGTTTACTTTAAATTTTTAACCAGTGGACATTTGTGGTGTAATAAAGCAAAATATTTTTACTTAATTGTTGTAAGTACTCTAGATGCATGCAATGCATGTAAAAGGAAAAGTGATTTCACTCCTTCAGTATATATTAGCTTAAGGTAAATACAAATGGGGCTTCCACCTACTTCCAATTATGAAAGTTTCCCATTTTATCACCAATATATAAGAATTATCATTGGTATTTTAGCAAAAGGAACACTTAAGACATTACTGTGGCTATTATACTAAATAATCTCTGGGGTTTTTTTCCAGTCGCCCAAAATGTGTGGATGAAGTCGCTTTCCAGGAAGAAGTGGTTGCAGTACTGAAAAAGTCTTTAGAAGGAGCTGATGTGAGTAGCAAATGATGTGTCACGTCATTGGGAGATTGCAGATTTAATTTACTTACGCTCTTCCTTCCTTTTATAATTGCCTGCTCCCCTAAAATACTAGCTGTACATACAGTATGCCCTTGATAACTATTTGTACAGTGGATGATTGGTTCAAATATTGATTGAGCATCTCCCATTCTGTCCTGTGGCATTGTTATGTAATACTCAAGTGGAGACCATTGAACGAGACACGCTAGGTTCTTTGGCTCATGAGCTTTTATTTTGGTGGAGAGTGACAGAGAATAAATCTGCAAGCCAAATAAATAAGAGAATTATAGATAATTGTGCTCTGAAGAAGAGTTAGAGATTCTTTGAAACTCTAATTGCTCACCTAATGTTAGGATTTGGTTTGAACTACAACATAAAAAACATGAGTATTTCTGCTTATAGCATTGTGTCTCCTGCTGTGATATGTGAGATTTAAAAAAACTCTTTATGGATGTGAGGGTGATCTGGCTGTAACATCTGTCACCCCATTGATGGCCAGGGTTGATTCGGCTGATCTGGCTGGCTAGGTGGGTGTCCCCTTCCTCCCTCACCGCTCCATGTGTGTCCCTCCCAAAGCTGCGCGCTCAGTTGAAGAGGACAACCTTCCCCGATAGAGGAGGACCGTTCTTTGGTCAAGGGTGTACGAGTAGCTGCACTCCCCTGCCGAAACCTCCAAACAAGCTCTCAAGGTCCATTTGTAAGAGAATATAGGGTAGTCAAGTTTCCAAGACTCCAGACACATCCAAATGAGGTGCTGCATGTGGCAGTCTGCCTTTCTTAAAAAACAAAAAAAAAAAAAACCCAAAAAACCTTTGAATGACTTGCATCTTAGGTTATTCAGGGGCAAGATAACTCCGTAAGAAGAATTAGCAGTTTAAAGTTGTATTACGAACTTCTTTTACTGAGTTCTCAGTAAAAGAAGGGGAACTCAGTAAAAGAAGGGGAAAAGTTGCAGATGAAAGTGGGATGTGGTTTTTACTTTTTTTCCCAAGGAAGAGTTGCTTCCTTCCTCTGTGCCTGGCTACTTTGGATTAGAGGTTCTTTTGGCTTTTGCTGCCATTATTCTCTTCCTGGAATTATACTACAGTAGTACATATTTTGAAAGAAGTTCTATTTCTCAAACTATTTAAAATCTTTGCCAGTTTTTGTTTTGATTTGATCTTGACACAAATGTCTTTACCTTTTAATTTTGGCGTATACAGTTTCTTTTTAATTAAAAAAAATTTTTTTAACGTTTATTCATTTTTGAGAGACAGAGCGTGAGTGGGGGAGGGGCAGAGAGAGAGGGAGACACAGAATCCAAAGCAGGTCCCAGGCTCTGGGCTTGAACCTGCACACTGTGAGATCATGGCCTGAGCTGAAGTCGGATGCTGAACTAAGCCACTCAGACGCCCCTGGTGTATACAATTTTAATTGTATAGTAATAACTACACAGACTGCAGGACAAGTTATATTTTAATTGGTAGTATTCTCAACTCTTTAGGCATATGTAGTGGGATTATGATCCAGTTCTTGACTTTATACCATCTATCTTATAAGGCTGAATTACGAAGTTTCTTTTTTAAACCCTTGTTTAATATTTTATGTTTGTTTTCAGACCAAGTTTTAGAAAACTTAAAGATGAAATATTTTTTTAATAAATGCTTTTATGTTTATTTATTTTTGAGAGAGAGTGCAAGTGGGAAGGGAAAGAGAGGGAGATACAGAATTCGAAGCAGTCTCCAGACTGAGCTATCAGCACAAGCCCAATGTGGGGCTCGAACTCACGGACCATGAGATTATGACCTGAACTCAAGCCAGACACTTAACACTGAACCACCCAGGTGTCCCAAGATGAAATAATTTTTAAATTCTACAGAGTAAAGAAAAACAATCCATACCTTCATTTACTTTAGTGTATGTGCTGCTGAAGTGAGTACTTGTTCCTTCATTTAGATTAGAAGTTATTAAAGTAGAATAACTTTAGAACTTTAGCATAACTTTTTCAGTTTATATATTTATTTTGAAAGAGAGTACGCAGGAGAGGGGCAGAGAGATGGAGAGAGATAATCACAAGCAGGATCCACACCGTTAGCACAGAGCCCCATGTAAAGCTCAGACTCAGAAACTGTGAGATCGTGACCTGAGCCAAAATCAAGAGTCAGTTGCTTAACCGACTATGCCGCCCAGGCACCTCCAGAAATCAATTTTAAGCCCTAATATTCCACATACAGTTCTTGAACGCACCATATATATCACCGTTATGTAATGTAAGGCTTAATAACTTTGCCATGTTTCAAAGAATTTAAGTTATTGTATGTGATAGTTACATGGATGAATTACTATAAATATTGAAGCATGCATGAATCAAAATAATAGTAATGACCTTAAAGGGGCACCTGGGTGGCTCAGTTGGTTGAGCATCCAGCTCTTGATTTCTGCTCAGGTCATGATCTCATGGTTCATAGGATTGAGTCTTGTGTCAGGCTCTGCACTGACAGCACGGAGTCTGCTTGAGATTCTCTTGCATGAGCGCATGCACTCTCTCTCAAAAATAAATAAACATTTAAAAAAATAGTTATAATCTTACAGACGAAGAAGCCCAGGAATATTTTTTTAATAAAATTGACATACCCAAGTTAACTAGCCCAGAGCTACTAGAAGGAACGCAATAATAAGGATTAGAGTGGAAATAAGTAAAATAGAGACTAAAACAAACAAAAACAGTAGAAAAGATCAGTGAAACCAAGAGTTGGTTCTTTGAAAAGATAAACAAAATTGATAGACCTTTAGCCAGACTCTTCAAGAAAAAGACAAGACTCAAAATCAGAAATGAAAGAATAGAGATACCACAGAAATACAAAGAATTATAAGAGAACATGATGGAAAAGTATATACCAACAGATTGGACAACCTAGAAGAAATAGATAAATTCTAAAAACATATAATCTTCCAAAACTGAATCAGGAAGAAATAGAAAATCTGAATAAACCAGTTACTAGTAATGAAGTTGAATTGGTAATCCCAAAACTCCCAGCAGACAAAAGTCCAGGACCAGATGACTTCATAGGTGAATTCAACTAAACATTTAAAGAAGAGGTAATACCTATTCTTCTCAAACTAATCAAAAAAGTAGAAGAGGAAGGAAAACTACCAAATTTGTTCTATGAGGCTAGTATTTTCCTGATTCCAAAACCGGTTAAAATGCTTAGAAGGTTTTTGGTGTTTGTTCTTAAGTAGTGAAACTCATAGCTTGTGTCTTAAGCTATGTTACTAACGTGACAGAAGCAGTCTTCAGTCTATACATTTGTACATCGGTTTATTTATTTGACACATGTTGAGTACAGTACAAGATGCTGAGAACACAGATATGAAGAGAACAAATAAAGTTCTTGACCTTCTTACTCTTACCATCTAGTGAGGTAGACCGGTATTTTACAGTTAAACCCAATCACTAACAATTGTAAGTTACTGTATATAAATAAATAATTACAAAGTGCGTTAAGTGCAAAGACTGATGAGAGAGTAACACAAGAGTTCCAGTTTAGACTGGGTGGTCAGGGAAGGCTTCTGACTTGTAATGCAGTAAGAGTTGGCTAAACAGAATAAAACAGACCCTACCTAGCTCATGGGGGAAGCATAGGCCATAAAGCGCTTAGTTGTTAGAATTCACCGTAAGTTGGAGCCTAGAAGGTGAGAGAGTTGGTGAGCAGATCATGGATGTCCTTGTAGGTATAGGTTGATTTTTGTTTGTCTGGTTTTGTTTTTCTAAGTAGAGTGTGAAGTCAGTGAATAGTTTTTAAGTGGCAAGCAGAGTGGCATCTGATTTGGGTGAAGAATGGATGGGAAGGCCGAGGGTTAGACAAGAGTGGAAACACATGAACTGTGCTGCCTAGTTTCCTATGTGCGGTGATTTCTGTATGTGAAAGGACGTACTGAAGAATGCAGTTTTGTAACAGCTCATTAGATTTTTGTAGATTTATCAGTCTGTACCACAGATTGTGTGCTTGATATGAGCCAAGCTAAGGAGATTTAAGGTATACAAAAAGATAACTAGTGATTTAGTTTAATCCTTTCTTCCTCTATTTAATTCTCCCTGATATATTGGGCATCCCTACACAGTATATAATCATGGTATAGAGTACTACCTAGCACTTAATAAATTTTTTTTTTTTTTTTTTCTCTTGGAACATTATCGAGAGCCCTGATGAGTCTTTTTCATTCCTTTTTCCTCAGTATTAGCCAAATCCAGGTTCTCCTTTGGTCCATTTCCTCTTTGAAGCAACTGACATGTTTATAAAATATAAAATCTTGCCCAATCCTGAGCAAAGGGGTGGGATAGGGCACTGAAAAATGCCTGAGATTCCAGTTTTGGGGTGCCTAGCTGGCTCAGTTGGTGGAGTGTGAGACTCTTGATCTCAGGGTTGGTTGTGAGTTTAAGCCCCATGCTGAGTGTAGATTACCTAAGAAATGTAATCTTTAAAAAAAAAAAAAAAAAAAAAGTTCCTAATTCCAGCTTTGAAAGCTTCACTTAAGTATATTGGGAATAGAGCAGTCATAAATATGGATTCAGCTTAAGATATTAGACATTTTGGAAGAAAGTACAGTATTACCCGAAAAAAGAAAAAGCAGGATTTACAACTGCTAATACTGTGATACTGGTTATATGAAGAAATATTTGTATTCAGATATGTGCACTATTAGGGAAGTCATTGCACTGTTCCATAGACATTTTCAGTCATTTTCATCTATTTGTGCCAGAATACAGTTTTTAAAAAATAAAATTTAACTTCTACAGCTCCCTAATCTCTTGTTTTATGGGCCACCTGGAACTGGAAAAACATCCACTATTCTGGCAGCAGCTAGAGAGCTTTTTGGGTAAGTTCAAATCTCTCTCTTTAAAAAGGCCTTGACACCAAAAATCTCTGCTTTTCTTTCTCTAAAAATTTATATTTGGTTTCTCTGCATGGTTATTGGCTTTGTTTTTATTTCTGTATATTTTTATTCAGTGGGCCCATTTCAAGTTCTTCCCTTCCAATAAATAAGCTTGGCTACATCTTTTGTAATCTTCATTTTGAACCTTATTCAGATGCTGGAATGTACTACAACACAGTAGTGTCATGATTTTTCATCACTTGAACTTTTTCATTATGATTTTTGGAGCCCAGAGAACCTATCCTATCTTTCTTCAATCATGCCAATACTCACCTCAGTCTGTTAGTGGTGTGTTCACATCTATGTCCTTGTGTGATAGAATCTGCTGTGTCTGATGCTACTGACCCACACCACCCCTTCCAGAGTTTGTTCTGGCTCGGGCCTTTCCAGCATTGCCTCTGGAGTAACTAGGCCAGCTCCTTGCCCTCAAGTATCTTGAGTGAGCACAGTATGTGGTAGTTGATGCAGTAGGAGTCCAGGAACACCAGAAAATCTGTGAGCCAATTTCTTAGATTCTTCTTTTTGGATTGACTGTCTTGGCTTAGCCAACCATTTTAGAGCAGCCCTTGGATTTCTCCACAATTTTTGTATCAAGCATAAGGTCAAAGGGTACATCTGAAATCCTACACGTAAAAATAATCAGATGCCTCTGAAAGCACCAAATATGTAGAGATAATTAGTTCTATGTGAATTAATGTGAAGGAACTATGTGAAATGTGAAGGAAGAAAAATGGGGAAGCTGCTGTGAACCTAATATTTTATTTATTTGACAGCAACTTTTGTTTCTCGAGGAAATTATAAAAGTTCTTTGGATTATTCCACAACTCCAGTCCAAACTGAACCGGCCTTAGCAATGTAGTCATAATGAACTTAAGTACTTTATTAGTTTTTTGAGAGGTCAATCCAAATTATATAACTTTTAAAATATCCTCTTAAAAATAATGTCCTTATAGAACTAAAAGAACTTTAATTATGAATTCCACATTTCATAGTATATGTAGTTTTAAAATAGAAAATATATACACAGAGCTTTGTGTGTTTGTGCCCAAAGAAAAATGCCTAGGATCTCATGCTGTTTAGGAAAAATAAAGAGAAGACTAAATCCCAACTCTTTTTTAATGAAAAAATATGTGTATAATGAAAAAGGGGAACCTATTTTCAAAACACTGGTGTGGCAGGGTGTTTTAATTGTTCTTTTAATTTTCTTCTGATTTCTCAGATGGTCCTATGGTGAGCTACTTTTTTTTTAATATTTATTTTCGAGAGAGAGAATTTGAGAGAGAGCACACGTGAGCAGGGGAGGGGCAGGGGACAGAGGATCTGAAGTGCGCTTCTGTGCTGACAGCAGAACCCCAATGCGGGGCTCAAACTCACGAACCAAACCATGAGATCATGACCTGAGCTGAAGTTGGACACTTAACCGACTAAGTCACCCAGGCACCCCTGGTGAACTACCTTTAAGAATTTTTTTAAAAACTCACTTAAGAAAAACTTCATGTATTAATTCAGTAATAGCCCTGATAGAAAGCCACCTTATGGAAATAATCGAAAATATGCTCTATTGCAGCAGTATGTAAAATTGAACATATTTATTTATTTATTTTATTATTTTTTTTTTTTTTCAACGTTTATTTATTTTTGGGACAGAGAGAGACAGAGCATGAATGGGGGAGGGGCAGAGAGAGAGGGAGACACAGAATCAGAAACAGGCTCCAGGCTCTGAGCCATCAGCCCAGAGCCCGACGCGGGGCTCGAACTCACGGACCGCGAGATCGTGACCTGGCTGAAGTCGGACGCTTAACCGACTGCGCCACCCAGGCGCCCCATAATTGAACATATTTAAAACTATCTAGATGTCCAGTAATAAATTAAATTAAGCAAATGGTACAGTCATAGGATAGAACATCATAGAGCTTTTAAAATGGTATTTATGGGGCGCCTGGGTGGCTCAGTCAAGCGTCCAACTTCCTCAGGTCATGATCTCGCGGTCAGTTAGTTCGAGCCCCACGTTGGGCTCTGTGCTGAGAGCTCAGAGCCTGGAGCCTGCTTTGAATTCTGTCTCCCTCTCTCTCTGCCCCTCCCCAGCTCGCGCTCTATTTTCTGTCTCAAAAGATGAATAAACGTTAAAAAAAAATTTTTTTAATGATATTTACAGTGGTTCTGATGACATGGCAAGATGTTCATGATATAATCCTAAGTGAAAAATTGATTTAAAATGTTATAAATTATGTGATACCATCTTTTTTTTTTCCCCATCTGCTTTTTAAACTGCATGGAAAAAAACCTATGTCTATGCAAAAGAAAAAATATAAAAGTGATTGTGTGCCTTCTATTATAGTGTTTACTAGGTGGATTTTAAACTACTTCAAAATGTGCCATTTTTAAAATGTAGTTTAAACCTTGGTTATTTATATGCTGTATGATGTTTCATATTTGTTTCATTTTGACATAGGCCTGAGTTGTTTCGATTGAGAGTTCTTGAATTAAATGCATCTGATGAACGTGGAATACAGGTTGTTAGAGAAAAAGTGAAGAATTTTGCTCAATTAACTGTGTCAGGAAGTCGTTCAGAGTAAGTAAGCTCACTTTCCCTTCTTCATCCCATGTCATTGCATGTAAAATACTTCTCTGCCAAATGTCCAACTCCTTTTTCTTTTTTAATTTTTTTTTTAAATTTTTCTTATGTTTATTTTTGAGACAGAGACAGAACATGAAAGGGGAGGGTCAGAGAGAGGGAGACACAGAATCTGAAGCAGGCTCCAGGCTCTGAGCTGTTAGCACAGAGCCCGACGCGGGGCTTGAACTCACGGACCGTGAGATCATGACCTGAGCTGAAGTCGGATGCCTAACCGACTGAGCCACCCAGGTGCCCCTTCTTTTTAAATTTTTTTTAATGTTTATTTTTGAGAGAGACAGAGCACAAGTGGGGGAGGGGCAGAGAGAGAAGGAGACACAGAATCCAAAGCAGGCTCCAGGCTCTGAGCTGTCAGCACAGAGCCCAATGTGGGGCTCCAACTCAAGGACCGTGAGATCATGAACTGAGCTGAAGTCGGAAGCTTAACCAACTGAGCCACCCAGGCACCCCTGTCCAACTCCTTGGATCATATCTTTTTTTAAGATTTTATTTTTTTAAGTAATCTCTACACCCTGTAGGGCTCGAACTTACAACTCCAAGATTGAGTTATATTCTCTGCTGACTGAGCTAGCCAGGTGCCCAATTATCTAAATTATTTAAACCCACCAAGTGACCTTTCTATTATAATAACTAATTTTAAATTGTTTACTGTCAAGAGTTTTTAACTGATGTTTTGTCTAAGGAGTACTTATTAATCAAATTTGATAGTTTGGTGGTACACTCATAATAAAAAATCCAGATTTTTGTTATTGTGTTATTTGAAAAAAATTTCAGGTATCTTAAGCTTCAGTGTATATTTCATACTTAGGGTGACCATATAAGTTCTTGTCCAAACTCAGACACTTTTAGACTAAAAGAGGAGGTATTATTAATAATTTAAATAGGACTGCCCTGAGTTAAACAGTGATGTTTAGTCAGCTACTTATACTGCTTAGATGGCAAAGTACCAAGATAAAATTTTTGGAAGCTGGCATATATTTAAATTTGTATCTGAGCATATTTAAGAATTTGTAGAAAGTGATTTTTGATATCTATCTTGGCCTGACAATGCATATAAATCCTGTATTTGATAAGGGACTTAGATCAAAAATATATAAAGAACTCTTACATTTTAATGATAAAAAGAAAACCCAGTTTAAAAGGCAAAGGAACTGAATAGACCTTACACAAAAGAAGATACAGTAGTTCTCCCCCCGCCCCCCCCCCATTATATATTGTTTCTGTGGTTTCAGTTGCCTGCACTCAGCTGAAGTACAGAAACAAATGATCTACCTTCTGACATAATCCTCAGAAAGTCATTACTAGCCTGACATCACTTCATCTCATCACATAGGCATTTTACCATCTCACATGATCACAAGAAGGGTTAGTACAGTCTCATAAGATATTCTGAGACCATGTTCACATAAATTTTATTACACTATAATTGTAATTGTTCTATTTCATTATTAATTACATTATTGTTCATCTTTTCCTATGCCTGGTTTATAAATTGAACTTTTTCATAGGTAAGTATATAGGGAGTATGTGTGAATAGGAAAATACATGGTATATATATTTATATGCCGTTTGGTGTACTATCCCGGGCTTCAGGCATCCAGCGGGGTCTTGGAATGTACTCCCTGTGGATAAGGGGGGACTACTATACAAATGGCCAGTAAGCTTATGAAAACATGCTCATCAACATCATTAGCCACAGAGAAATGCAAATGGAAACCATGATGAGATACCACTTTACACATACTTGGATGGTTGTTATCACAAAGAAAATAATTCATATTGGTAAGAATGTTAAGAAATTGGAACCCTTATACTTTGCTGACTATAATGTAAAATGGTACAAACATTTTGAAAGTACTTTGGCGGGTCCTTTAAACATAGAGTTACCAGATGACCCAGCAATTCCAATCCTAGGTATATACCCACAAGAAATGAAAAAATAGGTCTGTTCAAAACATGTACAAAAATGTTCATAGCAGTATTATTTATAATAGTCAAAACATGGAAAAATCCAAATATCCATTAACTTATGAATGACCAAATAAACTGTGGTATATCCCTTTGCCATATTATTTAGCCATAAAAAGGAATGAAGTAATGATGCAACAAAATGAATGAACCTTGAAAGCATGCTAAGTGAAAGAAGCCAATCACAAAAGACAACATATTATTCCATTTATATGAAATGTCTAGAATATGCACATCTGTGGAGAGAGAAAGTAGAGATCTATGATTGCCTATGGCTGGGAGAGTTGGGAGAAGTGACTCCTAGTGGGCATGGGGTTTTTTTGGGGGACCACGAGAATATTCTAAAAGTACATTGTGGTGGTGATCTGTGAATTATAACTCCTGTTTCTCTGAATCAGTGGGAAGCCATGTCCACCTTTTAAGATTGTGATTCTGGATGAAGCAGATTCTATGACCTCGGCTGCTCAGGCAGCTTTACGACGTACTATGGAGAAGGAGTCTAAAACCACCCGATTCTGTCTCATCTGTAACTATGTCAGTCGGTATGTGTTTTGCCCTGAAGATAGATGCTAGGCAGCCTTATTTTGATAACTCCAATTAGGGAGAAAAAAACTTTAAATGTTTCAAGACTACAGTAATTTCTCCTCTATCAAATCTTGATTTGTTCTTGATAAAAAGGTGTTTGGGGGGAAATCCTTTAGACACTGACTTTCTTTTCCCCAATATTTTACAGAATAATTGAACCTCTGACCTCTAGATGTTCTAAATTCCGCTTCAAACCACTGTCAGATAAAATTCAACAGCAGCGATTACTAGACATTGCTGATAAAGAACATGTCAAAATTAGCAATGAGGTAATTCCTAATTATTGCAATTACTAATTCCTTTGATGAATTCATGTAAAGAGGTCCTGAAAGCATCAAATGTGTTGCTTTAATTTCTGATACCTTTAGGCAAAGTTAAGCTAAAAGAGTGACAGTTGGAAGGTCAAGGAATTATAGCTTCAGCATTCTTGTTACTATTAGAAGTTTATTATATTTTAGAGACCCAGAACTGGGGCAGATTTCATACACCTAATACAAATTCTGCAAAAAATCTCTGCATAATGACAAGATTTTAGTGTCCTAGCTAATGTTTCACTTCAGGAGCAAATTTGGTGATGAAATTCAGGTACAGAAAGAGACTATATAGGCCTAATTCATTTTAACAGAATTTAACCATAATTTGAATCGTTTTTCTTCATGTATTAAATAGAAAATAGGATTCGAAGTGTGGAACATCTGTCTCTGCAAATTTCTTTCAGAGGCAAAAGATCTATATCCTTCTATTGGACTGATTTATAGGACTGATAATATTCCCCTAAAGATGAAAATACATTTTTTTCCCCATTAACTCCAGGCTAAAACATAGTGTTTTTCCACTTTCCTTTATTAAAGCCAAAAGTCATAATTGGCTGTCCATCACTGGTAAAAAAAAAAAAAAATTGTTTTTTTCCTAGGGAATAGCTTATCTTGTTAAAGTGTCAGAAGGAGACTTAAGAAAAGCTATTACATTTCTTCAAAGTGCTACTCGATTAACAGGTGGAAAGGAGATAACAGAGAAGGTGATCACAGACATTGCTGGGGTAAGATTGAAATTTTTAGTTGGCTTTGTGGCTTTTAGAAAATTTTCATCAAATATATACAGAATGCTTAATATGTGCTGGTTTATTCCATTTGGGCAGCTTTAACAAAATACCATAGGCTGAGTGGCTTATAAACAGAATTTCACAATTCTGGAGGCTGGGCAGTCTGAGGTCAAATATATGTATTGAGTATCTGGTGAGAACTAACTTCTTAGTGCCTAGACTCTAGTTTGTGGACTAGACTCACTGCATCCTCCCCTGGCAGAAAGGTCTTTTATAAGGGCACTAATCCCATTCATGGGGGTTTCACCCTCATGCCCTAATCAACCTCCCAACAGCCTCCTACCTTCTTAACATCACAATAGGGATTTTTAATAGGAGTCTTGGGGTTACTAGGTTATAGCATGTGCCAAGTACTGTGCTAGAAACCGTGTAATAAGGGAACAACCTGGAAGCATCACAACACTTCAGGGATGTGGCATTAAAATAGATTTAACAGCTATCCCTGTTCTGACAAATCTCTTCTGGCCAAAAGGTCATACATATATAAAGGGGCAATATCCTACTTACAGAAATCATTTGTCAGGGTTCATCTCTACTAGGATTACTACTGCTACTACTTTTAAAACTTAAGTTCCCAAAGGTATTTTTCAGTGCCGTAATGAAATTGATGGCATTAGTCACCTTTAATTTTCTGGGTACTTTGGGCCTTCTGAGAGCAGTCTCTTATTAGTGGCAGCTTTGTTTGGAAAGGGGTGGGGGCACTCTCCTTTAAAGTCTTTTTTAAACTACTTGGCTCATTTGAGCCACTGGGGTATGAGAGCAGCCAGTAGGGACAATTTTTAGCTGTTCACCCACTGCCCAGATCAGCTATTCTTGTTTCATCATGGGCTCAAACTTGAAGCTATCAGGAGCAAAGGAAATTTTGTAGACTTCACAGACATTAAGGGATTTTTGAAAGCAAAATGCGTCACCCTGGATATAGAATAGTGACTGGACTAATTTAAGGTGGTCCAACACAGGGTAAAAGGCCAGGGCTGTATGGAAAACTCCACTCCCTAGCTTTCTGGATCATGTATCTGGAGTTCAGGATAGAAGCCATAAAGGGGCTTTCCAGCTCTGCACGGGTTTAGTTAGGGTTAACAGCTCTACATCCCATGCCACAGGACTTTTTGCATACAATGAACTACCCTACCCAGGCCTGAGAGAAAAGTGGGTTCAGGCATGTTCAGACCCAGAAACCAAATCTTACAATCTTTTTAGGTAATACCAGCTGAGACCATCGATGGATTATTTGCTGCATGTCAGAGTGGCTCTTTTGACAAACTAGAAGGTGTGGTAAAAGTAAGTCATCACTTCACTCATAACTATGGGGAAGGGAGAACTTAAAGAATCACCCCAAATGCTGTACTTTCCTGTTGCAGAATTTAATAGATGAGGGCCATGCAGCCACTCAGCTTGTAAATCAACTTCATGATGTGGTTGTAGAAAACGATAACCTTTCTGACAAACAGAAATCCATCATCACAGAAAAACTTGCTGTAAGTAGGCACCTGTTTGCACACTTCAGCAAAATGTGGAACTCCAAGGGAAATTTTACTAACCTTTAATTTTCTTGTAGGAAGTAGACAAGTGCTTAGCGGATGGTGCTGATGAACATCTACAACTGATCAGCCTCTGTGCTACTGTGATGCAGCAGTTAACTCAGAATTGCTGAAATGTTCGTAAGATGTTTAAAACTTACACAAATAAAATAACCAAAACACCTTTAAAGTGAATATACAATTTATTTAACATTCAAACTTCATTAAGACATGTGCAATATGGCAATTTTAATTACTGGGGGTTTAACCCTACCTAGGATATGATTGCTTGCTGGGGCTTAGCAACAGGGTCCAGTTCACACTTAGCACTAATTAAATACTTTATTGAATAAATACAATACCAAACAAAATGCATTCAAATGCTTTCTAAAAAAAAAAAAAAATCAATTTTAAAGGCCTTTCTATTCAGGCTAATGACAAACACAATAAAGGCAGATATGCTAGTTTAACATAATTGGCTGATTTTATACAGCACTTATATCTTTTAGTCCACAAGTATATTATTAAATGATAGAGAACATCTAATACAACCATTTCTACAGAACTAGGAAATAAATTTCTAAGAAAGAAAG
This sequence comes from Leopardus geoffroyi, assembly GCF_018350155.1. Taxonomy (NCBI): domain Eukaryota; kingdom Metazoa; phylum Chordata; class Mammalia; order Carnivora; family Felidae; genus Leopardus; species Leopardus geoffroyi. The sequence continues at coordinate 81,000,329 of NC_059333.1, forward strand.
ATTTTACAGACCCCATCTTTTATACCCAACCCCAACAGTCTAACTCTAAAGAGGATAAAGCCAATGCCTTTCTCCTCACAAGAGCTCACGACTAAAGTCGCTTTGCTATCAAAATCTGTATTTCTGATCCGTTATGAGCATTGAGACAAGATTCAAATATTCCCAAAGAAAGAAGCACAATGCACGTTGTGATCGCCTATTCAGCAACAGCGAGCACCGCATTCAAAACTATCTCATCCCAGGAATTAAATAAGGTCAGCCACATTCATTGGCATTTCCTCCACTGTAGTATTGTAGAAAGTCTCAATGTCACGAAGAATCCTCTTGTCTTCTTCAGTAACAAAGTTTATAGCCACACCTTTCCTCCCAAATCGACCCCCTCTGCCAATTCTGTGTAAGAAAAAAAAAATCCGCAATTAGAATGTTTCTTCTCAAATTCAAATGAACTACTGAACATGATGATCCACTTGTTAACCATCAGCTGCTGTTTACTTAACAAGGTTATAGTTCGTGCTTCTAATTGGAGCACTAGCTGCTAATCAATATCTAGAGAAAAAAATCTTCCTTTGCAGTTAGTGCCAAAAGGATTCAAGGCTTGTCTGGCTGCAAAATGAGATTTTATCAGGTGTCTTGAGCACTACTTTTAAAGCAGATGACAGTATTGTGTTTGGGGTAGTGAAATTAAAGCCCATACCAAAGTGGGCCAGCCAAGAGCAGATGTCAGCCTGGGACAGATGTAAACACCAGGGATAAAACAAAAAGAACAGTTATGTAATCCATTTCGACGCACCTCTGGAACTGTAAACTGTAAATACAAATGCTGCAAGGTTAACTACTGCCTAAAACTCACAACTTTTTCCAGTGGGAAAACAAGTATTTGGTATGGTAACCCAAACTTATCACTGCTTTTTTGCTCAGTTTCACACGTTGTAACTCAAATTATTCAAAACGTGTTTACCTCCAAAACAGCTTTCTACCTTCCTGATAGAAACCAGACAACACAAACCACCTACTAGACTAACATACAAAATGCCTTGGCTGGAGCAACTTAAAAATATCAAATAATCATGACAAAAGAAAAACAAATATAAATACCGACTCGCTCTTTATTCAAACAGTGTGCTGTTTCGCTTATGATTCCACGTCCTAAATTACGTCAACGCCGTTTCTGAGCGCCATCTCGTCATCAACTGCTGCTATCGACTCCTGTATTTTTTAAAAAGTCTTTTTTTACATCATATAACAAAGTACAGTTCAATTTACTTAGGGATAAAGCCACTATAACTAAACCAGGGACTGCTCAAATTGCTACCAGACAACACCAAGAAAATCCCAACTACAGAGGAATCATCGAGAAAGCACATGGACACAGGAACTTCACTAAAAACTCAAAAATAAGCTAAGACCAACAGATCTAAACAACCAGATTTGTATGTATTAAGTCCACAATTTGGGCAACATTTACAACTGTTTTCCCACTGTAAGATGACCAATCTTCCCAAGTACAATTTTAGTTACACCTTACCAAGTTACTAAGTCTTTTTACTTCCCTGATTTGAAGTTACCTTTCAAATAAATCAGTCAGTAGAAAAGCCATACATGAATTCCTTTTCCCAATGCAGTCAAGATGCCACCTACTCACCTGTGAATATAGTTTTCACGATTGGTAGGTAGATCATAGTTTATAACCAATGACACTTGTTGCACGTCAATCCCACGAGCCTGAAATACAGTAATATAATGTTCAACTCCAAAAAAAAAAACCCCACACAGCTATGTAATGTAGGCCACAAAATAGTAGTGAACTATGTTAAGTGGTATAGCCCACTGTGGAGTGTGGTCTGTTCTTTATTCTCCCAAAGAGCCCAAGTTGGTAAAGGTTATTAAAAAACCTTCCCCCCAAAACAAACTTTTGGTAGATTAAACAGAACAGTAAGAGACTTACCAACAAGTCAGTAGTGATCAGAACACGGCTTGACCCTGATCGAAATTCCCTCATGATAACATCTCTTTCCTTCTGGTCCATGTCACCATGCTGCAAATTAACAAACCTTAATTCAAGAATCACCAGTCAAACCAATATTTAACTTTATTGACATGTATGAGACCAAGCGTCCCTGGCTGCTACAGGAGTATAGCAGACAGGTATAGTTAAGAAACAACTTTATTTTGAGCAGGGGGAACGACAACACAGCACTTAACAGCTATATTGTAGTCTAAATCCTGCTTTAATGAAAATACAATACTGTAATTACCACTGCTAGGTTACAACACCTCTTACCAGAGCAGAAACTGTGAAGTCCCTGGCGTGCATTTTCTCAGTGAGCCAGTCCACCTTGCGCCTTGTATTAAGAAAAATAACAGCCTGAGTAATCGTCAGGGTCTCGTACAAGTCACAAAGTGTATCCAACTTCCATTCCTACAATATTTCAAAGTTAACAGTTATTAAAATCTAGTTTCCAACTCCCATGAGAAATTCATTGTTAGGCCTAATACATATAGCACCAAATCTTAAGACAAAGGACACTGGACATTAAGAAAGAGGTCCACCCCAGTCTTTACAATCTAGTGCAGTTATTTTTCTTCTTGTGTGTACTCTGCTAGCATTACTACAGAAACTAAGACAATCTTAGGTTCTGTAATTTTAGCACAGTGCTTATACAAGAAGGTTAAAAAAAAAAAAGCTACATCTTAATGTCTAGTAATTAGATACATTACCTCTCTTTCAACATTAATATAAAACTGTTTGATTCCTTCAAGGGTCAATTCTTCCTTTTTCACCAGAATTCGAATTGGATCTCTCATGAATTTTTTGGTCACTTCCAACACATCAGTTGGCATTGTGGCAGAAAGCAACACAACCTTAAAAAGACCATGCTTATGTTACTGCACAAATAACACACTTTCACAATACTCAAAAAACAGACCAGCCTCACTATGAAACTGTGTTACAGTTCTGCACCAATTGCTTTAAGGGAAAAGACCAACATTTCAATTGCACTGCAACCTGCATTAACCAAAGTCCCAACTACTATAGGAGAGGGAGTAAAATTAAAGCTCACCTGAATACTCGTATTTAATTTTTGGAAAATCTCATAGATTTGATCCTTAAACCCTCGGCTCAACATTTCATCTGCCTCATCCAAAACAAACATTTTGATCCATTTTGGAGCTGACAAAGACAAAGCCATACATACTATCAGCTCTAGATCGGTAAGAATAGGATTGCAAATTTTAATTTGTAATAGCAAAAACAAATTATATTCAATCAACAATACTTACAAAGGTATCTTCTGTTTAACATATCAAACACTCTTCCTGGTGTACCAACAACAATGTGTGGTGCTTCAGCCTGCAGTTTTTGCATTTCATTCCGAACATTGGTTCCACCAATGCAGGCATGACAAGTTGCTCCCATATAGTCTCCAAGGGCCAGAATTACCTTTTGGATCTAAAAGCCAATACCCTTAGTTATTATGCAGCAGAATTATAGGCTGTGACTAAAATTCCAAAGCACAATGGCAAATATCTGGTCTGCAAATAGCTTCTATGCATGCACAGCACTTAACTACTTCCAAGCTTAAAATGCAGACTGATCTAACACCTTCCTGATCTAACACCTTAAGGTGTCTTCCTTATGTCTTGTCAAACTTGGAATCTTGTTGCCCCAGATACCAGCTATGTTAATTAAAAGATCTGAGTTCAATCATTTCCTACATTGCTCTTCATTGTGTAGGAAGGGGTAAATAGTGGAACAGTGGAATGATCTCTGCAATTACATCTAGGACAACATGTGGATACTTAAGTTTTCCCCAAGTACTGGAATTTGTCATTTTGACCTTAATAAAGCCTAGTTTTATTAGCAAGGTTTTACTTCAAAGCCAATATAGCAGTGAGCTTTGAAAACATAGCATGCAACAGATGCATCACAAACTACTGAGACAGTCAAAGAACATGTCACTGCAGTTTTCATGTTGCACAACTGCATTCAAACTTCAAAATGGGAACAGACCTAGTCCACCCTGAAAAGAAAACTTTGGTTTCTCAAACCTCTTACACAACCTTGCAAACCATACCTGCACACCCAGTTCCTATGTTGAACTTTCAACAACTCCCTGCATGCATGGACAATTAAAAGGAGGGCTCTAATAGGACCGATTTACACTAAGTTTTAAATTCTTCACAGTTGTGAAACCTGAAACCTATGCAACACGCAAGCAGTTTTTTTGAACTACACTATCAATACCTGTTGAGCCAGTTCTCTGGTGGGGGCCAATACTAGTGCTTGGGTCTCCTTGAACTCAATCTCCAACTGTTGCAGGATGGAAATAGCAAATGTGGCTGTCTTGCCAGTACCTGACTGAGCTTGAGCAATCACATCATACCCTAAAAAAAGTAGGATACATATTTACCGATCCCACATCAAACCGCCACTTCTAGTTCACACCATGTATTCCGTTTGGAACATTAATTATGCCCAAATCATCAAGTGATCAGCAATGAGCATTCTCTTCATTTCAGGTCAGTCCCGAAAGATGATTGCCATCATTTCACTTTAAGGAATACAAACAGGTGCTAGTCCCCCAGAAGTTATTTTCCCTTTTATGGTCCAGGTCTATGTAGAACAGTTAATTCATTTCTATCAAGTGCTAACTAGTTCTTTTACCTTTAATACAAGGAATAATAGCTCTCTGCTGAATAGCTGAAGGCTTCTCAAAACCGTAAGCATAGATGCCCCGAAGAAGAGACTCCTTTAAATTCATATCGTCAAAGTTATCAACAATCTCATTCCAGTTGCTCTGTAAGTTACATATAAAAAAGACCGAGTAAGTGGGATGAACAAGCTCACCTTTCCACCGTTTCAAAATCCACACACATTCCTTACCTCGATGACACCATCGGGGTCCATTCCCTCTGGGCCTCCATGTTCTCTGCCGACGAGAATACTGCAGTTAGAGAAGTTCCCTTTCCCACGTCTTCTCAGGGGCACACCAAGGGACAGCCCTATTCTAGGCGGCCTCCTCGGGCTACCCTCCCCTACACGTGTACACTCTCTAAAGCACAAGAGGGCCCGTGCGCGCCTGTCCGAAGGCCGAGAACAGGGGACGCCCGGAAAGGCCCCACGGACGGCGGCCCTTCCCCCCCAGGCCCGACCGCCGGGCGCTGCCGTCTCGGCTGCAGACCGTCTCGCGAGAGCTCCACGCGCTGAGCTCCGCCCCTTACACTGCGCAAGCCGGGGTGATTGACGCGGGCCGAGGCCTGGCAAGAGCTGTGCCAACGGTTCGCAGGGACCCCGTTGCCGGCGCGGTCCCAGCCGCCTTGTGGTGGTGACGAGCGGGCGCCGCTGTCACCCTACCCCCCACCCCACCCAAAGTCGAGCACTACAATTTGCGCCATCCGCCGCCAATAAAGCTTTCGGCCCGTTACTGTGTACCGACTGCGGACTGCGCCACCCCTTTAAACGTGGCCCCGTGGCAGGGAAACCGGCCGCGGTTTCAAAGCGTCTTCGGGAGAAGAGAAGACACCCTCCAACACCACTCCGTTTTTGTACCCTAGTCACCCCACAACCCAGGCCCTACCCATCATGGAAGCTTCTCGAAGGGCAGGGGGGTACTGCACCCCAAGGAAACGCCCATGAACCCAGAGCTCCCTGCCCCACGCCGTCCATTACACTGTCCGCTCGCGTCATATGACCTTCACCACAAACTACCACCACCGAGAAAGCGCCATACCTGTTATAATCCGCAGAGCCACCAGACATGATCCGAAGAAACACTCAGCGCCCGACTGGAAAGACAGCGGTACCGCGCCACCCGTTTTTTATAGGCTCGCGGCCGGAACCCGTTTTCTGCGGAGGAATTTTCTTGTCGCTCTTCGGTCATCCACAAAATTGTGATCCTGGGGTCCTTACCTCAGAAAATGTCCTAAGCAAGTGGGTGGGAAAATCCAAATTTAGTGATTTCTGGATCTTACAGGGCCGCTGGAAATCCCAGGACCTTGGGGGAAGGTCGGGACTCTTTGCCTTGCGGCGGAAGAATATTGCAGCAAGGGGTGGCCAAACCAAGCTCCCGGCCCGCCCCGCTCCTACGGGGTTTCCGCGTCCCTGAAGCAGAGACGGCCGGGGGAGCCGAGCGGGACCGGGAGGCGGAAGCCTGGGGCGGTTGCGTGCTGGGCAGCCGCGTTTCCCCGCCGACCAGTGGGGCCGAGCTCGCCGTCAGCCGCCGGCGCTCGGGGCCCGCGACTGGGGCACGGCCCCGCTCTGCACCTGGGGGGGGGGGGGGAGGAGGGGTTCAGGTTCTTCCGCCGCCTCCCGCCGCTGTTCAACTCGACCGTGAAGAGCCTTCTGGCCGCTAGCTGAGCGCTGAACGTCTATTCAGATCTTAAAAGTGTGAAACTTCCTGCGAGGGAAGATGTCGGCCACCCAGCTCGTCCCAGAAAACCCGGTGCACCGGAGTACATTGTGCCAAGCGGGAAAAAACTGTATAGTGTCATTTACAAATGTCTCTGGAGTAGGCAACTCTGTTCTCATGTTGCCTCTGGTCTTCTCTCGTTCTCTTTTTAAAATAACAGTAATTTTAACGTGTGAGGAATGCCCGATAAAATCACTGAACTTTTGCAAATGCTTAACAGCTAAGGAACGAGTAATTTTCCTGTGATGCAGGAATGTAAATGGACGCTTCCGGCAGCTACAGCTCCGTGTCCCTTGGGGACTAGATAGATTTTTGATTCTAGTCTATGTTGGTCTTTTTGTTTTTGTTTTTTCAAAAGGCTTTGAACTCTAGTTGTTTAATACCTAATGCATGTTGATTTAATGGAAAGTGAGAGCAGTACAACCCTTGCTGCTTAAATAAACTGCTTGATTCTTTAAGCCCCAGAGATTTTCAACCGTAGCCCTAACCCAGGCCTGTTGAAAAAAAAAAAAAAAAATCAATGTATTTAGTCATTTAACTTTAAAATGCTACCCACACTGCAAGATATTGTCAAGGGAAACATTTCCTCATTAATTCAGACAACCAGCTAAAGTCAGCTAACTAGAAAAACTGACTCTTAATTTTATATGTATATGATAGTTAATTCTAAATATATTTTTTTCCAAAAAATTTATTTGAAAAATCCTGGCGTGCCAGAAACTGTGACTAAAGCTAATACCAAGATGACAAAGTAGACTTGGGCCCCAGTTTAGGGCTGCTGCTCCTTACCCATTCCCCTGTAATAATGATCAAATTCAGATTTGATGTAATGCCAGACATTTTCTGAGAATGGGTCAAAGATCCTTACTGTCTCATCTAAAACCTACTAAAACTCTCGGGGGATATAAGAAACCCAAGGAAATACTAAATCAGAAAAATGACCAACCATTTAGTCTCACTTGAGTCCTAAGGGTGAAACCAATGAATCACAGGGTGAAATCAATCAACAGTTAACACCTAATTGTTGAGTGTTTACTTTAGATTTAGCGCTACTGTTACATGCTGTGGAGGATTTCCAGAATCTCTTTTAAAAAAATAAATAAATAAAGGTTAGATTCTGGTTTAGATCACAAGTGCTAAAGAGGTTTCAAGGTAAAAAAAGGGGAGGGGGGAGGCGTCCCAATCAAAAATCCAGTAAAAATCCACAGTCAAAAGCCAAAGCCACAGTGCCTGCAGCGTTACAATGTATTTCTAATAAATGCTGTGGTTACGGAACATTTGCATGTGGTTACCAAATACCACTAAGTAATAAGTGAGTTAAAGATCCAAAATATACATGTTAACAAAGTTTGTATACCAACAGAGAGCATATTCTTTTATGGTTATGATAAACTTTCTACTTACCTGAGATCTAAAATTAGATAGCCTTCTCAAAGTCAACTGCATCTGCTTCTTTGCTACCCCAGATCATGTGAGGCCATGTATACTCTTCAGTAGCCTCAACTGACCATTCTAAATCCAGCTAGCAATTGTAAGCCATGTTCACCAGAGGAAATCCAAGAATTAGTACGAATTTGTCAGTACAACAGAACCTTCAAAACATTAGGCTTTATGTTGATGGTGATGGCTCCTTACAGAAAGTACCAGGTATTCTTTTGAGGTTCCCACATTATTTCAAGTCCATCTGTTGATCTTAGGTGATAGTTACGCATTTAAAGCAGTGTCCTGACAAGCTATTGATATGCGCAAGTTTGTTAAGGCACGTGCTTTGGATCTTTCACCAGTTTATTACTTGTGAATGTCATTTATTATTTGGTAAACATACCACATAATACGTGCTGTTCCTACATCGGTCATTTAAGTGTTTAAGAAGAATTGCCTTGAGCTGGATAGGGACAGTCGTGCTACTTACCTCTTTATTATTCAGTTGCTGGAGGAAACAAGAGGCTAGATTCTACCTGAATATAGGCGGTGTCCACTGCAGCAATTTAGAGGGCAGCACTCACTGACACAATCTTCACAATAACTTTGAAAACACTGTGCATAAAGATAAAGATTAAGAGAGTTGAAGGAGATGGAGAAAATTAAGAGGACCACAGAAGGGAATGTGGAAAAAGACTGGGTTTAAATCTGTTAACCCAACATCCTTAAATTCTATTGTGTAACCAAGATATGGAGGGTTGGGTTTTTTGTTTGTTGTTTTTTTTTAGCTGTACCTTCATAAAGACTAAAATAAAAACACATTATTGTATTTCAAATCAGTACATCTAAAACTGCAGCATACATAAAAATCAATGGGAAGATCTGCTTGAAATGCAGATACAAATGGGTGCTGCCCTCCCACCAAGATTCAGATCTGATCTGAGGTAGGGCCAGCTTTTTATTTTGAAAATCTTGAAAACTAAAGAAGAGTTGCAAGATTACAGTAATGAACGCCAAATGTTTCTTGCACTTACCAACTGTTAACCGTTTACTATATTTGTTGTCTTTTGAGTTTTTTCTGAACTTTCTGAAGTTTTAGGCATAGTAGTGACACTTGACTCCTAATACTTCAGCACTACATCCTAAAAATATATTCTTCTTCTATAAAACTACAGAAATATTATATCCCCCAAGTTTGCTATTACAATAACACCTACAAAGCTATCAATATTCATCATTTCTCAAATGTCCCCATAATGTACTTTATAGCCTTAAAAATAAAATCTAGGACTCGATCAAGGGTTAACCATTATATTTAGTGACCCGGTCTCTTTAGTCTGTTTTCATCTAGAACAGTACCCCCCTTTGGAGAAGGGATTTTCTCATCAGAAATTCTACCACAGGGGTGCCTGGGTGACTCAGTCGGTTAAGCATCTGACGCTTAATTTCGGCTCAGGTTATGATCTCGCGGTTCGTGAGTTCAAGCCCCAAGTCAGGCTCTGTACTGACAGCGTGGAGCCTGGATATTCTCTCTCTTTCTCTCTCTCTCTCTCTCTGCCCCTCCCCCGCTCTTGCACACCTGCACATGCACACACGTGAATGCGCGCTGCCTCCCTTTCAAAATAAATAAACCTAAAAAAAGAAATTCTAATATATATATAAAATATATATATGGTATATGTGTATGTGGATTGGCTTGCATTTCTTGTGACCTCATTAATCTAGTGTGGCTGTGTTTCCTGTCTTCTAGCACATTCAGTTTTTGAAGATTCCAGACCTGTTTGGTTTTGTTTCTTTGTTTTAGAATGTCTCACACTTTGAATGTGTCTGATTGTTCCCTCCTTACTAGATTCAGTGTCACCATTTTTTGGTAAGAATATTACATCTAGGTGGCAAAGCATCCTCTTGAGTCCATCATAACAGGAGATGTGTCGTGTTAGAGTTCCCGTTACCCCCAAGTGATTCTGATTCAGGTTCATCTACAGACACTTTGAAAAACACCTGCTTGTAAAACCTGTTGAAATTTTGTGTGTTATTTGAAGTCATGAGACTTGGCCAGAATTCTGTATGACCAGCTCTAATCCTTTATTGGAAGTGCTAAAACTATTAACAGATAACTATTATGGTATGTAGCCTGGGGCCAGGTCCTTGCAGACAACAAGAAAATGAAAAAGGCACCCTTCTCACTTTCAGTCCTACCGAGAAAGGAAAATAAGCACACAAAAACAGCTTAAGAGAACATTTCTCAATCAGGTGATCAAAGATTAGAAAATTTGACAATACTCAATAGAAAAACACATACTCTTCTGTTGGTGGGAGTTTAGTGAAACATTTTTTGAGGCTATTTTGACAATATGGTGAATTAAAATGCACGTGTCCCTTGACCCAACAATTCCCATTAGGAATTTTAGCCTCTGCCTATAATAGCACAAGAACCCAGAATCTGCCCTGCCCTCTCCCCATTTCCCGCTCCCCGCCCCGCCGCAAAGAAGAACATCTGTTCCTTTTGTCACTATTTTAATAGCAAAAAACCTAGGAACAGTCTAAATGTCTATCAAAAGGAGACTGGTTAATGAGTTGTAGGCCATGCACATTACTTAGCCATTGAAAACCAATGAGGTCCACTTTTCTCTTCTAAGAAGATGCAGTGGACACACTTTTCCCTATTTCTCCCTTAAAGCACAACTAAAACCCCCGGACGTTGTGGATATAGCAGACACAAGAAGGCTGAGAGGGGCAGAAGAGGGCAGGCTGGCTGGAAACCTTGAGAGGGACATGTGAGTTCCCTGGGTTTTTGCTCTTGCCTCCCATGTCTGGGTGGTCTGAAAGCGGCCATGCGTGGCGTCAGGCGGTGGCCGGATCGAGACCGGTCTCGCCCTGCGGGACGTGCTGCTCACGTGCTCTGAGCTGCTGCCAGCACTGTGGGTGGGCTGCGTGGGCCTTGAGTCGGGTGCGGGACGAGCACTCCCATAGGCACTGCCCGGGCTGCGGAATTGCCCGTGGCTCTGGGGTCCCTACAAAAGAAGCCGCTGAGCCCACGCGGCTCTGGGTGGTAAGTACTTGGGGTCCCAACACCTGTTTGGCGGTCGCCTGCCCTGAGGGCGCCTGGCTGGCTGTGCCTTCCCAGGCTGAGGAGGTGAGCTCTGGCCTGACGGTCCAGCTCTGCTCGTACACAGCTGATGTAGTGGTCAGGGTGCTCTGCTCCCCGGGCCTCCCTGTTTCTCCCTCGTGGGAAAATTCCTTTTTCTTGAGCTGCAGAAAAAGCTGGTGCTTCTCTTCCTGGGGGGGGCCCAAAGCTTCTCTGACAACTTCAGAATCTGTTCCTGGGTCTCCTCGGGTGACATTCTCCCCTCCAGCTCCTTTTTTTCTTCCTTTTCTCCTTTTCTTCCTTCGTCTTCTGCCCCATCATCCTGCCCACCTCTTCCATTTCATGCTCCATGTGCTCCCACTGAAAGCCAGCCCCGGGATGGGGCTGCAGGGAGGCAGGTGTTCAGGAAGGACCGTCCCTGGCCCAGGTGGAAGCCCGACCCCCCCAGCTACTGGTGCCCGGTAGACGGGCAGCCCAGTCTCGACCTCATGCAAGGAAAAAAAACCTTTGCTCCCTGAAATACTCTGTTAAAGGGATGCAAAGACAAGCTACAGCATAGGAGAAAATATTTGGAAACCACATATCTGACAAAGTACGGTTGACCCTTGAGCAACACGTGTTTGAACTGTCTGGATCCACTTACACACAGATATTTTTCAATAAATGCAGTACCATTCTGTACAATGTATTTTGACTTTCTTTTTTTTTAATTTTATTTTTTAGGTTTTGAAATGTACATCCAAATTAGTTGGCATATAGTGCAACAATACGTTCAGGAGTAGATTCCTTAGTGCCCCTTCCCCATTTAGCCCCTCCCGCTCCCCCAGCCCCGCCAGTAACCCTCAGTTTGTTCTCCATATTTTTGAGTCTCTTCTGTTTTGTCCCCCTCCCTGTTTTTATATTATTTTTGTTTCCCTTCCCTTAGGTTCATCTGTTTCGTCTCTTAAAGTCTTCACATGAGTGAAGTCATGATTTTTGTCTTTCCCTGATTAATTTCACTTAGCATAATACCCTCCAGTTCCATCCACGTAGTTGCAAATGGCAAGATTTCATTCATTTTGATTGCCGAGTAATACTCCATTGTATATATATATACCACATCTTCTTTATCCATTCATCCATCGATGGACATTTGGGCTCTTTCCATACTTTGGCTACTGTTGATAGTGCTGCTATAAACACGGGGGTGCATGTGTCCCTTCGAAACAGCACACCTGTATCCCGTAGAGAAATGCCTAGTTGTGCAATTGCTGGGTCGTAGGGTAGTTCTATTTTTAGCTTTTTGAGGAACCTCCATACTGTTTTCCAGAGTGGCATGCAAAAGAGATCCTCTTTCTCCACATCCTCGCCAACATCTGTTGTTGCCTGAATTGTTAATGTTAGCCATTCTGACAGGTGTGAGGTGGTATTTCGTTGTGATTTTGATTTGTATTTCCCTGATGATGAGTGATGTTGAGCCTTTTTTCACGTGTTGGTTGGCCATCTGGATGTCTTCTTTGGAGAAGTGTCTATTCTTCTTTTGCCCATTTCTTCACTGGATTATTTGTTTTTCAGGTGTGGAGTTTGATAAGGTCTTTGTAGATTTTGGATACTAACCCTTTACCTGACATGTCATTTGCAAATATCTTCTCCCATTCTGTCGGTTGCCTTTTAGCTTTGCTGATTGTTTCCTTCGCTGCGCAGAAGCTTTTTATTTTGATGAGGTCCCAGTAGTTCATTTTTGCTACCATTTGACTTTCTTAATAACATTTTTTCTAGCCTACTTTATAAGAGAACAGTATATTATATATATAACATACAAAATATGTGTTAATTGACTATTTTTAAAAATTTATTTCTTTTTTAGTGAACTCTACACCTAATGTGGGGGTCAAACTCATGACCCTGAGATCAGAAGTCACATGCTCTTGCCACTGAGCCACCCAGTTAACTGACTATGTCCATATTGGTAAGACTTCTGGTCAACACTAGTAATTAAGTTTTCGGGGGGGGGGAGTCAAAAGTTACATATGGATTTTTGACTGCATAGGGGATCAGTGTCCCTAACTCCTGCATTGTTCAAGGGCCTACTGTACTAGTGTCTAGATATAGTAAAACTCAAAAACTCAGGGTGCCTGGGTGACTCAGTCAGTTAAGTGTCTGACTTCCATTCAGGTCATGATCTTGTGGTTCGTGAGTTTGAGTCCTGCATAGGGCTCTGTGCTGACAGCTCAGAGCCTGGAGTCTGCTTCGGATTCTGTGTCTCCTTCTCTCTCTCTGTTCCTCCCTAACCCCCCCCCCCAAATAAATAAACATTTTAAAAACCTCAAAAACTCAATAGCAAAAAAATCAAACAATCCTATTGAAACATGAGAAATAGACACGAAAAGCCATTACACGGAAGGGGATGTATAGATGGCAAATAAGCACGTGCAAAGATGTTAAACATTATTAGCCATTTCAAAAATGCGAATAGAAACCACAATGACTTATCGCTATACATCTAGTAGAATTGGCTAAAATAAAAACAGTGACAACACCAAATTCTGACAAGGATGCAGAGAAACCGCGTCTCTCGTACATTGCTGGTGGGAACATAAAATGGTACAGCTACTCTGGAAAACAATTTGGCAGTTTCCTACAAAACTAAAAGAGCAACTATCATATGACACAGCAAATGTTACTCCTAGACATTTACCAGAGAGAAATGAAGACTTATGTTCACACAAAGACTTGTACATGAATGATCGTAGCAACTTGATTTACAATAGTCAAAAGCTGGAAACAATTCAGGTATCTTTCAGCTGATGAACAGTTAAGCTATACTACATCTAGCCATGGAACACTACTTAGTAGTAGAAAGGAAGAACTATTCATTGATACACACACAACCTGGATGAATCTCTAGACTATTAGACGGAGTAAAAAAACCCAACGTAAAAGGTTACCTACTGTATGATTCCATGTATATCACATTCTCGAAAAGACAAAATTATAGAAAGGGAGAGCAAGTTAGTAGTTTCCAGGGTTAAGGAGGGGGCAGGAGAGAAGTGGGTGTGGCGATGAGAGAGCCACAAGAGAGATCCTTGTGGTGACAGAAGTGTTCATGTCTTGTCTGTATCACTGTCAATATCCTGGTTGTAATAATGTTGTGTAGTTTTCCAAGATGTTACTTACCATCGGAGGAAACTGAGGAAAGAGTACATGTGTTATTTCTTGCAACTACGCGTGAATCTACCATTACCTCAAAACAAAATTAAAACTAAAAAATAAAGAGAATCATCACTAAATGTATCATGGTATTCCAGGTTGGATACTGGAATAATAAAACGACAGTGGAAAATAACAACAATGAGGTCACTAGATCTGTACCGGTGTGGAAAGATTGTCAATATATGTTGTAAACGGAAAAAGTTTGTTGAAGAACATTACGTTTAGCAAGATCCTATTTGTGTTAAAAAATGGATAGATATACACATAGTTTTATGCAGAGAACGATGTTATCTTAGTCTGTTTGGGCTGCCATAACCAAGCACCATAGCCTGGTGGCTTAGACAACAAATTTATTTCTCACCGTTCTAGAGTCTAGAAGCCAAGATCAAGGTGCCAGCAAGGTCTGTGTCTAGTGAGAGTTCTCTCCTTGGGTGGCAGAGGGCAGCCTCCTCACTGTGTCTTCACATGGCCTTTCTTAAGTACATTTGGGCAGAGAAAGAGAGAGGAAGTAAGTTTCTCCGGTGTCTTAGCTATAATTACTTCAATCAGACTTTTCCAGAAGGAAACTGATTTCCTCTAGAGGCAATGAGAGAGAAGAAAATTTTTTATTTTCTACTTGACATACTGTTGTTTGGTTTATATTTTTTGTACCATTGGTGTATCTCACATCTATAATTTTTAAAACAATAATTCTGTATGATACGGACTGAACTGTGTTCCCCTAAGTTCATAGAAAGGAGCCCAAACCCCTGGTGTGACTAGATTAGGAGATAGGGCCTTTCAAAGGTGATCAAGTTTAAGTGAGGTCATAAAGGTGGGGGTTCTAATCCAAAAGAACTGGTAAAGAACGGGTGGCTTTGTAGGTGGCTTTTTAAGAAGAGGAAGACACCAAGGGTGTGCATGCGCGCAGGAAAGGCCACGTGCACACACAGTGAGAGGGTATCTGTCTGCAAGGCCAGGCGAGAGGTATCAGAAGAAAAACTGAACCTGGGGACACCTTGATCTTGTACGTCCAGCCTCCTGAACCGTGAGAAAATAAATTTCTGTTGTTGAAGCCATTCCATCTGTGGTATCCTGTCATGGCAGCCCTAGAAGACTGATGGAAGTCATTCTTCAGGTTCAAAGATCCGACCACATCTGGTGTAACCTATGGGGCGCCTGGGTGGTTCAGTCGGTTAAGCGTCCAACTTTATTCCAGCTCATGATCGTGCAGTTCGTGGGTCTGAGCCTCACGTCAGGCTGTCTGCCGTCAGCACGGAGTCCACAGCCTGTTTCAGACCCTCTGTCCCTCCCCTCTCACACATGCTGTCAAGAATCAATAAACAGCTTTTTTAAAAAAGATGTGTTAGGGCATGATTTTGTTTTTTAACACAGCAGTGTTTCCTTTATCAAAGGACTAATAATAGATTTAAAAAATAATTTATTATGTGATTTAATTTGTAAGAGTTATGCCACTTTCTCCATCCTTTTGATCTCTCTTTTTTTTTTGTTTCTTTATTTTTAAGAAAAAGAGAGACAGAGCATGAGTGGGGGAGGGACAGGGAGAGAGGGAGATGCAGAATCTGAAGCAGGATCCAGGCTCTGAGCTGTCAGCACAGAGCCCGACACGGGGCTCAAACCCACAAACCACGAGATCCTGACCTGCGCCAAGGTCGGATGCTTAACTGACTGAGCCACCCAGGTGCTCCCTTTCCTTTTATCTCTTAAAATTTACTCATCCTCTTAGGGTCAGCCCAAAAGCCTTTTCTTCCACCACACCCTTCCAAAACACCCTAAAAAAGAAGCGATTTCCTTCCTTGGACTCCCATAGCCATTCTGTGGTAGCTCTTTTACGATACTCATCATGTTCTAGCTTAGTAGTTTAGCTTAGGCATCTCATCTGTTCTAAACTATAAATAAGCATCTTGAGAGGAGGGTTTCATCTTTGCATCTCCCACATGAAGCCCAATGCTTTGATGCTTACATTAGTTTCTATTGCTGTTGTCACTCATTACACAAATTTAATGGCTTAAAACAAAACAAAACAAAAAGCATCAGCTTTTAATTCTAGAGCTCAGAAAACTGCAATGTATCTTACGAGGTTAAAATCAAGAGGTCAGCAGAGCTGTGCTCCTCCTTGACACTCTAGGGAAGAATCTGTTTCTTGTCTTTTCCAGTCTCTAGAGGCTGCCCACATTCCTTGGCTTCTGGCCACATCACTCTGGTTTGGGGGATTAGGATGTGGACATCCTTGCGGGGCAGCGGGGGCGGGGGGGCATTATTTTGCCTATAACAATGACCAATCAACATGTTGAATAGTGTTTACAATAAATATTGAGGGGAGACAGTAAACAAACCATTAGAATAGAATAGAGGTAATCCAGAAGAGCTTCTAAGAAGTTGTGAATTTTGGTCCAAAAATGGCAAAATGATTTTTTTGCGTCTTTGATTTGTAGGTCAAAGGAACTGATTAGGAGAAGAATTTTTCATTGTGTAAGGCAGTAATTCCTTACACATATAGTAAGCACTCAACTATTTTTTGAATGAATGAGTGAATAACTAGAAGAATGAATAGTAGGACTCACCGACGGAGGAACAGTATCTATTCTACACTATCTATCTACAGTGATTTGCAATGTTGATATTCTGTTCAATTTCTTTTAGAGAGTCTATTACTCCTTGTATGGAGAACTATCCACATTCAAAAAGGACACATCCTCATGTTCCCTCCAGCTTCTATGCCAATTTCTGTCCCCTGGAGTGGTGATAATTTACATAAACGTTTTTTTTTTAATGTTTGTTTATTTTTGAGAGAGAGAGAGAGAGAGCAGGGAAGGGCAGAGAGAGAGGGAGACAGAATCCAAAGCAGTCTCCAGAGCCCCAAGTGGAGATCAAACTCATGAACCATGAGATCATGACTTGAGCCAAAGTCAGACGCTTAACCAGCGGATTACCCAGGGGCCCCAACAAGGAGCTATTTAAAACTGTCTGGACTGTGAAACAAATTGTAATTCTACTTGCAATTTCTTAATGTTACTTTTTTAATGGTACAGATAATACTTTTTTTTTTTAAGTTTATTTATTTGTTTGGATGGGGGGGGGTGGGGTGCAGAGGGAGAGGGAGAGAGAGATAATCCCAAGGAGGCTCTGTGCTGTCAGTGCAGAGACCGACCCGGGCTTGAACTCACCAACCGTGAGACCATGACCTGAGCTGAAATCGAGTCAGCTGCTTAACCGACTGAACCACCCAGGTGCTCCAGTCCAGGCAATACCTTAAAAACAATAAAGGACATTTGAAAGGTGAAGTTTTTCCTAACCCTACTGCATTAAGAAACAAAGCTCAGTGCAACAGAACATTTCCTCTTGTTCGCTGCCCCATTAGTTGCTTTGGTATTGTCACTTCTGCCAATGTTATTTGTGAATTCTGTAAGGGGAATCTGCCCAAAGTGCAGGCTGGATCTGAAGCACGGGCTGCTGGTGGTGGTCCTTAGATCCAGTCTTTACATCGGAATCCGTGGTGCAGTAGACATAGAAGTGAGGCAGGAGTTTACAGACCTTGTTGCCTTGGTACAAATCCGGCCATTCGATTCTTCAGGCTTCATGACTGTTGCCATGCTTGAGCATGATCTGAGCACCATTATTTACCTGATATTTTTACAAGTTGACTTGTATTTACTCCACTTGAGTGAATCATAGGTTTAATTTGTTGTATTTTTCTAATGCTGATCAAAGTAATGACATAGCTGTCAAAATAAATACTGTATGTTAATATACTCCACCTGAAAATTCCTGACTCCTTGGGGATACACTGGAACAGACTGGGGGCCTCCCGAAATCCAGCCAGACTATGGCAGAGGCCAATTAGATCTTGGTTTCCAGTGCTGAATTCTGAATGAGAAGCCTGCTGAAGTCTGTGATTAGCCCGATAAACATTAATTGTCAGTTGTTTTTGGTGAAAACTATTTTCTATTTTATCAATAGAACTTGGGCAAAAAAAAAAAAAAAAAAAAAAAAAAAAAGCAAAACAAAACCAAAATCTCCTAGAACTGCCATTCTGCTATCTTCCTGACTCCCGTTGAAAGGCTGAGGCGAAACATAACTTACTGGTGCTCTCTGAGACTGTTTCTGTTTAAGAAGGTTTCCTTTTTTCTTTAGGTAATCTCTACACCCAACATGGGGCTTAAACTCACAACTCTGAGATCAAGAGCCTCGTGCTCCACTAACTGAGCCAGCCAGGGACCCCTTAGGAAGGTCTTCTAGTCTTCCCTGAAGAGAGAAGAGTCAGGGGGTAGCGTCCCCTTGCTGGAGGCTTTTATTTTTATTTTCCTTTAAAATTCTTTTGAAAAGTAACTTTAAAATTTTACACTTACACTCGATCTCAATAAAAATAAATTATAGGGGTTCTAATGTCATTTAATGAACTTTGGGGCAGGGCACCTGGCTGGCTCAGTCGGAAGAGTGTGCAACTCTTGATCTCAGGGCTGTGAGTGTGAGCCCTACATAGGGTATAGAGATTACTTAAATAAATAAAAAAACTTTAAAAAAATAAGCTTTGGGGCAAGCAACCTATTATGACCACAACCTGTTATGTCAAGTACTTGAAATTTTCAAAGTACTAGGCTTATTATCCTCCACAGTAAATTAAGAAACTAGGGATCAAGAATATGTATAGAGGCGACTGGGTGGCTCAGTCCATTAAGCATCCAGATCTTAATTTTGGCTCAGGTCATGATCTCACAGTTTGTGGGTTCGAGCCCTGCGTCGGGCTGTGTGCTGACAGCATGGGGCCTGCTTGGGATTCTCTCCCTCTCTCTCTGCCCCTCCCCTGCTCACACATGTGCTTTCTCGAAAATAAATAAACATGAAAAAAAAATTAAAGTGTATGTACCATCTGGTAATCTCAGGAATAGGGGATCAGATAGGTGGAGAAAAGGACTTACTTAATTGTAATTTACAAGGCTCTATCTCTTGTGGTCAATAAAAAATACTAAAAATTTTCCTGAGATGTCCACTGCTATTCACATGTGTTTCCTTCATTCATTCATCATTTCTTCTCCCTACTATCGCAAAGCAAATACAACTTTGCCGTGTTTCTTTAATCTACAGGATATGTTTGCAGTAGAAAATGGAACGTATTCACTTAAATTGGCATTGAATTTTGATAGCCTTGATTTAATATGACCGATCTTTCTACATAACCTGACATCTCTTGTGTTCGTTGATTAGGAAACCTCAGACCCCTGTGTCTAGCTGTCTTATGCTGGCTGTGAAGTAAAATTAAATGTTGATTCTAATAACCGTACATCTAAACACACCCTAAAACCTGGGCGCTTGGAGATGGGGCTGCGGTAAGCTCACCAGCAAACTGCCTCCAGAAGGCAAAGAAGACACTCCAGACAGAATTCCCTGACAATCCAGAGGAAGTGATCCTCTGGAGTCTCCAGCAAGAGTCTTTCTGTCTTTCCTGACTGTCTCCATCTGGGGATGAGTTGCTGAATCTGTTGGACTCACTGAAGTAGGTAATGAATGGAAAATCTATCAAATGAACTAAATGAGGTTCCCAGGTTAAAAAGTAGAGAGGGTGCCTGGGTGGCTCAGTCGGTTGAGCGTCAGACATTAGCTCAAGTCATGACCTTGGGATTTGTGAGTTCAAGCCCTGCATTGGGCTCTGTGCTGACAGCTCAAAGACTGGAGCCTGCTTCAGATTCTGTGTCTCCCTTTCTCTCTCACCCTACCCCCACTCCCACTCTGTCTATCTCTCTAAAAAATATATAGACATTAAAATAAAATTTTTTAAGTAGAGCCAGGGAGTGCCTTTCTGTATGAGTTTAGGTTAATCAGATCAAAGGCTGTCTGATAAAACAGAAGGATGCTTGTGGGACATTGGGAGTCCCTGAGGGACAGACTCTCAGAGGGGTACAGATTGAGACATAATTACTAAATTTTCTTTTGGGGTGCCTCTTTTTTCCAACTTGAGAGACCTTCTTTGCAGGGACCCTGGTTCCTAGAGGTAAAACTCTGGAGGGGGGTTGGATGGTACAGAGATTAAATGATTTATCTCAAAATGCTCGCATTTGAATGCTTTGATTGAGTGGAGAGAGATAAGAATTCCCATGGACAATCCCTTAGGCTAACAAGCATGAAGTGAGGTTTCAAAGTTTCCCAGGGAACTCTGAATAATTCAGTTTGTGGATCTGGGTAGATTCTTTGGGCCCCCAGGGGCATTAACAGCCCCACCTTTGTTCCATCCGGACCTCCTCCTTTAAGAGGAACTTTAAAAAAAAATTCTTTTAGGGGCGCCTGGGTGGCGCAGTTGGTTAAGCGTCCGACTCCAGCCAGGTCACTATCTTGCGGTCCGTGAGTTCGAGCCCCGCGTCAGGCTCTGGGCTGATGGCTCAGAGCCTGGAGCCTGTTTCCGATTCTGTGTCTCCCTCTCTCTCTGCCCCTCCCCCGTTCATGCTGTGTCTCTCTCTGTCCCAAAAATAAATAAACGTTGAAAAAAAATTATTTTAATGTTAATTTTTGAGAGAGAGAGAGAGAGGCCAAGGGGAGGGGCAGAGAGAGAGAGGGAGACACAGAATCAGAAGCAGGCTGCAGGCTCTGAGCTGTCAGCAGAGAGCCCAATGAGCCCATGGTCTCTCAAACCATGAGACCATGACCTGAGCCGACTGAGTCACCCATACGCCCCTTTAAGAACTTTTTGTCTCCATATATTAAAGTCTTGCTTTTGGGTTCAAGGAAGATGATAAGAGCTAGTGAAAATAATGGTAAAAAGTCTGGCTAAAAACAATTAAACACTCAAGAAAATTGGAAAGGAGACAACAGCCCACAAGGCTTCTTAAATTGGAAAGCGAAAGGGGAAATGATGACAAAATTAGCAGATGAGAGACACCTTGGTCCTCAATGGGGCGTGGGGAAAGCCAATGGACAACTCATTTATATTGTAGAACAACCAAAAGACTCAGAAATTGGAAGCTTCCTTTGGACATGGGATGCGAGACTAAAACATGAACACAAGTTGAAAATCCTTTGAAAAGGCAGAAACCTCCAGAACAGAGAGGAGCAAGCCCATTTCTGCACCAGAGCACCTCCAGACTCTGCTGAAATGCAACAGGACCCAATAAGTGCCAGCTCTCTGCCAGCCCTGGATAAGAACCCTGTGGCTGCAGAGAAAACTCAGGAATAAAAACGGACCAAGTTGCACATCAGGCTGAAATCACCAGAAACTTCTAGGAGGTAAAGTAGGAAAAAGAAGCCCAAGGACCAGAAAATCCCATGGGCCCATTAATTAAACCTTAGAGTGACTAGGAAATCCAGAGTTTCCTACAAGAACGAGATCTCCTTGAATGTGAACGAGCGAGGAAGAAGAACCACATATGGTCAAAAACCATTTGGCCAGGGTCTCAGGGACAGGGGCCTAAAGAAAAATGGCAACAATGTCTCCAGATGCTCATAAATTTGCAGGACTTACTCTCTACCATTTATGAGACCAACCAGAGGCTGAGGAGCGAACCTGGCCCTCTCTTTATGAAAAGGCCTTCACAGCATCCTGGGGGTACAGATCAGAGGACAGTGGTTTCCCAGGTCCTTCCTTTGCACATGTGGTTGACCTCCCATCTCCCAAGACCAGCCCTAGGCTCAGGCCATCCATATTCTACATGGTGATCTATCAGGAACCTGAATGGGAGCCCTGGGACCTGCGACTTTCAAAGTCAAGTGTATATCCTGTTTCCCGCCTTTCTCCCAACAGCCGTCAGCCTCCTCTGACTCTGATTCAGATCCTAAACTTAAAAGAAAATTAGAACCTGGATCCCAATTCTGTCTGAAAGACAATGGAACAGAACCATTCTACGTGCTCACAACTCTTCCCCTTCCCAATGCAAGGAGAACTCACTGAGAACAAAGGAAAAAAGAAAAAGCAGATTTCAGGAATTCCTTCCCTACTCCACGTAGTTGGGCAACTTTCCCTCCTTCATGCTGGCTAGTTTTAGAGTTTTGACTTCAAATATAATGAAGTAGTAGGTTTCTGAACTGAGGGTCCTCCTGAAGGTACACTAGAAATTTGGGGGTTAATGCAGCGAACCGTGGCTTTACGGTCTTACACTGTTAGGCTTGGGGAAGGGCCACGTTCACACTCAAAGGTCTACCTACTACCTGACAGAGAGGGTTTTGCTGTGCCATAGGGGTTAATTTTTCGGTTCTCTTTGCTGCCACATGACTAGGCCTGGCCCAGGCCTACCACAGGCATATGGTGGATGACCTATTCTGTGGCTGTTGGCACCAAATCCAGAGTTCTGTCTGACATTCAAGTAGGGATGCTGGCTAGGCAGTTGCATAGTATACGTGAGTCCGGGGGGACCCAGGGGTGGGTGCACAAGAAATCAGGTCGGAAGATCTCAATGTGAGAGTCACTGGCATATGTATGGCATTTAAAATCATTGAACTGAATAGAATCACCTAGGGAATGAGGTAAAATGATGAGAGACTGGGTGGCAGACTGAGTCCAGAGGCACTCAAGACTTAAGGTCGGCCAAGGAGCCAGAGTCTGGCAAGCAGTCTGAGAAGCCGCCGGCGAAGGAGGAGAAAAAAAGAGAGTGTGACAAACCAAGGGAACAGAGTGTTTCAAGGAAGTCACATACAACGGTTCAAACGCTGATGGAAGATGGAGTTCATGACTAAGAATCAACCACTTGTTTGCCAGATGGAACGCTGTTGGTAAGATTGACCAGAGCAGTTTCAGGGATAGGGATAAAAGCTTGACATGTGTGGATTAAAGAGAAAATAGGGAGTTAAGATTCCACACGTAGTGAGCTGATAGGGTCTCAATATCCACCTATGACAACTCCCAGAAATGCTAGATAAATGAAAGCAAAGATTATTTTGAGTTTAGAGCTGAGGGGCGCCTGGGTGGCTCAGTTGGTCAAGTGTTTGGCTCTTGATTTTGGCACAGGTCATGATCTCGCAGTTCATGGGCTCGAGCCCCACATCTGTGTCATCTGTGCTGACGACACAGAGCCTGCTTGGGATTCTCTTTTCCTTTCTCTCTGCCCCATCCCTGCTCGTGCTCTCTCTCTCTCTCTCTTTCAAAATAAATAAATACACTTAAAAAAATAAATTCATAGCTGAACTTGGAAGGATAAAAGGATATTGCAGGTACCCAAAAGGAAGAAGGAGGTAAAAATGGGACCAGGAAGCATACAAGCTGACTCTACAGCTACCTAAGTGTTTACCTGGGGCTTCATTGTTTAAAAATTAACTTTTTAGGGGCACCCGGGTGCCCCAGTCAGTTGTCTGACTTTCGGTTTCGGTTCTGGTCATTATCTCATGGATTGTGAGTTCAAACCCCACCTCGGGTTCTGCACTGACAGTGTGGAGCCTGCTTGGGATTCTCTCTCTTCCTCTCTCTCTCTCTGCCCCTCCCACGTCTCTCTCTCTCTCTCTCTCTCAAAATAAATAAATAGACTTTAAAAAAACTTTTAGGGGCGCCTGGGTGGCTCAGTCGGTTAA
Organism: Leopardus geoffroyi; assembly: GCF_018350155.1. Classification (NCBI taxonomy): domain Eukaryota; kingdom Metazoa; phylum Chordata; class Mammalia; order Carnivora; family Felidae; genus Leopardus; species Leopardus geoffroyi. Next base: position 81,023,927 of record NC_059333.1, read on the forward strand.
GCATCTGACTTTGGCTCAGGTCACGATCTCGCGGTCCGTGAGTTTGAGCCCCACGTAGGGCTCTGGGCTGATGGCTCAGAATCTGGAGCCTGCTTCCGATTCTGTGTCTCCCTCTCTCTCTGCCCCTCCCCCATTCATGCTCTGTCTCTCTCTGTCTCAAAAATAAATAAACATTAAAAAAATTTTTTTAATTTTTTTAAATAAATAAAAAATAAAAATTATCTTTTGATTTTGGGCTAATTTTAGGTCGGCAGAGAAGTCTCAGAGCTAGCACACAGAGTTCCTGTGCATACCCCTCGCCTGGATTCCCCCATTGTTAAAATCGCAGAGTCGAGCTCCTCAGAGAGGTTTGGAGTTTGAATTTCTTTCAACAATGAAGTCCCCTGCACCCCAAATTGAGACTTGAACATAAGAACCCGTCAAAATGCAGTGACATCACAAGACTCTTGGCAGAATCAACCGAGAATGGATCTGCCAGGACTCTTTTTCACCCTGGGGCACAATGGATTCTCTGGGGAAAAAGCAATCTCTGCTACAGATGAGCTCATAATCAAAACATGGACACACATGGAAACAATGTACCACACCCGAGAGTGTACTTAAAACGAGCAATTCAGTGGTCATGAACTTCAGATAATGGAAAGGCTATCTGAAAGAAAATGTGAAATAAGAACATGTAAAATGACTAATACATAGATGAGTTGAATCCCTAAGAAGAGAAGGAGACACTAGACAAGGGAGAACAATTCAGAAGGTGGGTGGAGAACAGGGCTCCTCTTTGCTCTTTGTCTCCCCTTCTCGCCCCCTCCCTTCCTTCCTTCTTTTAACCACCACAAATGCAGGAGGAGACCCAAAAATCCTTTTCTAGCTTAACAAACAAACAAATCACAAGTATTTACATCTTTCAGAAAAAAAAGAGACAATAATTTAAATATTACAACCAGACTAGTAAGTTGCTAAGAATAACAACAAGGAAGAAATCCAACTTTAGAGGATATAAGTAGCTTATACGAGGGGCCCCTGGGTGGCTCAGTCAGTTGAGTGACCAGTTCTTGATATCGGCTCAGGTAGTGATCTCGAAGTCCTGGGATCAAGCCCCACATCGAGCTCTGCATGGAGCCTGCTTGGGATTCTCTCTCTCTCCCAATCTCTCTGCCCTTCCCCCCTCAGAATACAAAAAATAAATAAACATTAAAAAGAGTAACTTACACAAGCCATGGCAATAGTCTCTGAACTATCATTTTCCAACTCATTATACAGTTTTTCAGCCCTAATTCCCTGGGTCTGCCAGTACATTTATACAGGTCCCAGCTCTCAGGGGAGTATTTAATTTGGCAGCTTACTTTTGCTTACAAGATTCTATCCTTCGTGCTTTTAGTGTTATAAAACACCCCGGAGGGTCCTCTGATGCGAAGGGATTGCAAGTCTCACTTTCACTGGGACATCTTCATCCCTCGTGTCACGTTGAGTTTTGTGTTTCTATCAGTGAGTTCCTCTTCACGAAATCCCTCTGGCTGTATACCTGGAGTCTGGAGACGGGCAAATTCATCAACATTCTCCCATCAGTAACTTTTTTTTTTAATTTTTTTTAACGTTTATTTATTTTTGAGACAGAGAGAGCGAGAGCATGAACAGGGGAGGGTCAGAGAGAGAGGGAGACACAGAATCTGAAACAGGCTCCAGGCTCTGAGCTGTCAGCACAGAGCCCGACGCGGGGCTCGAACCCACGGACCGCGAGATCATGACCTGAGCCGAAGTCGGAGGCTTAACCGACTGAGCCACCCAGGCGCCCCAGCCCATCAGTAACTTCTAATCACACCCAATTTCTCTCCTAGTGACACCACTTTTCCTTTCTTAGATGCCCTTTCATCTGTGTTGGACAATTCTTTCTTTTCATCATCCATTTTTGTAAAATGTCATGTGGGTTTATCACTGGGAGACGCAGTGGCAACTGTGGTGTCTCCCAGTTGGATGGGAGGGGCCACCAAATGGGGGGCAATCCAAGCCGGCGGAAGAAGGCAGCACAGGCAGTGAAATAATTCACCCAAGACAGAACAAGGGAGATACAAGTTTCCTGAATACACCGCACGGAAGCTGGGGGCGGGGAGGGGAGGAGGGGGCAGAGACAGCAAAGCACAGACTGTCTGCCATGAGGTTGGGGGGAGCTGTGGTTAAGTGCGGAAGGTGAGGAGGTATGGAAACCAATGGAATCTTCCTTTTTTTGGTACCTGCATCCGGGTGTAAGTAACCAATTGGTCAGCTAGGGCTTGTGGCTATTTTGAGGCGGTCGCCTGATGGGCCTGTTTGTATTCAGCCGGGGGTTGGGGGTCACTGTGCGTCCTTTGACCTTACTCAGGTTTCCATTGTTCAAGTTGGTGCCTACAAGCAGCCTCTACAGCAACCACACACCTTGGCAGACTGCGTGAACTGAATAACAGATGTGCTGTGTCGAACCATCAGCGGAGTCAACAGGAATCTATGAAATTGGCCACTAATCAGGATGCACGTCTGTTATTTCCCTGGTGTTTGCAGAACCATGAAATTTGTACTATGTAATTACTCACAGGTAATATACCGTAGTAACTGCAATTTGCACCGTATTGTTGAGGGACTGGTCTTAATTTAACTCAACTGCTGCTGCTGAAATTTGTGCCAAGTAATGATTGCCAGTACTCATTTCGTGTCCAGAATAGGGTCGAATCGGTTTCTGGCAGAAGAGGTTATCGATACAGAAGTTCTAAGTTAATTACTTTGGAATTAGTTCGCTCAGGTCAAAAGGTGGCTAAGGTCAAAGCCTGGTGCCTGGGGAAGTGTGTCAGTACTTAAGAGAAACCAAGTACATGGACGCTTGGCTGGCTCAGTCCATTAGAGCAATGGGACTCTTGATCTCAGGGTCATGAGTTTGAACCCCACATTGGGCATGGAGATGACTTAAAAAAATTAAAATAAAATAAAATTTGACTTAAAAGAGAGACAGAGAGAGAGTACATACAATCTAATTTCTTAGAAAAAAAATTTGAACAAAGACCTTTCTATGAACGAACAGACAGGTTAAATGTCCCAGTGGGAATTTCTGTTTTAGTTTCTTCTTTCCCTCCCTCTTCTCCCTTTAGTCATCAAAACAATTCTTTTCATCAGAGTCTTTTAAATCTTAACCGTCAGAATCACTCAGGGCTTTCTAAAACACAGATTGCTGGAAATCGGCATTCCTAACACGTTCCCAGGTGGTGCCGACCTTCTGGTCTCAGGACTACACTTTGAGAACCACTGCTTTTGATGGTAGACTGAGGAATGGAACTGAAATTTTTTCAATTAACTGGATAATTAACAGAATTGTTGACTAGTGAAATGTGATCAAGCAATGAAACAGAGAAGCAGCTCCCTCCAGCCATAATTTAAGCACTCCCTGAAGGCAAATCCACAATTCTGTAGCATTCTGCTTTTTCTCATTACAAACACAAATGTGCCTTCTAGTACATACATGTGAAAATTTAAACATCTTCAGAATACAGTCTAGCTATTTTGAACATTTGCAAAAATATCTGTGACAAAAAGTTAAGACCTGAGGACAAAAAAACCCCCAAAAACAAACAAACAAACAAAAAACCCAAAACAAAAACAAAAACAAATTTTTGCTGTGAACAGAAACAATATGTTCATGCTCCTACTAATGGCTTGCTTTTTGAATCAAGTAGGTTTTGAAACATCATTTAAAAGCTCACAGGAAATCAGAATAAAGTTATAGTGTGGTCAGTAGTCTTATAACTATGTATTATATTGTGTTACAGTGTATGATGTCTACTATTTTATTATACTATACAGTGTTAATTTCCGAGGTTTGATAACTGCACTATGTAAGATGCTAACATTAGGGGAAACTGGGTGAAAGGTGGTATACGAGAGCTACCTTGTTATTTTTGCAACTCTTCTGTCAGTCTAAACTCATGTCACAATTTTAGAAGTTTGGAAAAGCTCATTGGAAGAAGAACACTCTGATAGGTGGATATTCACACATTTTAAAAAGTATGTATCTATAAAAAACCACCTGAGTTTCCTCATTTATTGCTACAGAATAGCTCAATTCTTTCTACTTGGCACAATCTCAGGACCCATTCTGAGACAGTGTAGATGGACTTTATTGGGACACCAACTGAACTTTGGTGGAGTTGTAGAAATGCACACTGCTGAGCTTTTTTGAAATTGGTAACGTTTCACTATTATCTCCCTCTTCTAAAAATTTTGATTTTTATTTTGTGAATAGGTAATATATTTATGCGATTTACAGTTTATTTTTTATTTTTTTTTTTAATGTTGATTCTCATGAGAGCGTGAGCAGGGGAGTGGCAGAGAGACAAGGGGACAGAGGATCTGAAGCCGGCTCTGTGCTGACAGCACAGCAAGGCTGATGTGGGGCCGGAACTCAGGAACGGTGAGACCATGACCTGAGCCTCACGCTCAACCCGCTGAGCCACCCAGGTGCCCCAAGATTTACAGTGTCAAAGATATACAAGTATATACAGTGAAGAGTCACCCCCTCACTCTTGCACTCTTGTCTCACTGCCACCTAATTATTCTCTTCAAATCCAACCAATTATATTAATTCCTTCTGTATCCTTTAGATATATTTGTTAACACACACGCAAGGAAATGCATATCTACTTTACGGAAAATGAGAGATACTTTACTTTTTTGCATCTCTCTCTCTCTCTCTCTTTTTTTTTTATTTATTTTTTTATTTTTTATTTAAAAAAAATTTTTTTTCAACGTTTATTTATTTTTGGGACAGAGAGAGACAGAGCATGAGCAGGGGAGGGGCAGAGAGAGAAGGAGACACACAATCGGAAACAGGCTCCAGGCTCTGAGCCATCAGCCCAGAGCCTGACGCGGCGCTCGAACTCCCGGACCGCGAGATCGTGACCTGGCTGAAGTCGGACGCTTAACCGACTGCGCCACCCAGGCGCCCCACTCTCTCTCTCTCTTTTATTACTTAATATATTTGGAGATACTATTTCCATATGCGTACATAATCTTGATCCTTCCTTCCGTCTGCATTCTACTGTATGGTCACACAGTTCATTTCACTGATCCCCTTCCACGGACACGTACACATTTCGCACCTGTTGCTGTTACACACAACGTTGCCTGAACAGCCCCGCACCATCATCATTTGCGCATGTGCAGATCTGTCCTTGAGAAGCCGGACTCAAGGGGCAGGTGTGTGAAATTGTCATTTAGAAGAGGGTTACTTTATTACATGCACTTCTGGATAAGTAATAATACACCTTATACAAAATGTCCAAAGAAACATTTGGTGAGTGGTTACAAAGTAGTCTTTCTTATACTCCATTCCCTTTCAGCTGCCCTCCCCCGAGGTAACCATTGCGACTTACCTCTTTGCTATGGGCGGTATTTCTGGCCATTTTAATCCCCCCCCCCCTTTTTTTTTTTACAAGATCCTTGGCCAGTGGGACATCCTGTAAGTGCCCAGAGCTTCTCAGTTTGGGGTCAAATTGTAGAAATGGATGATATATGAAAAAATAGCCCTAAGGGGCTGCACACTTGATAAAATAATAAAAAAGGTAACTGAAATTTTTGAATGGATATTTTATAACAGCCACTCGGAGGTTAATAGCAGACATATAATCCTTTTAGCACAAGGGACTTGTGCTATTTTCACACTCGTGTGGTCATGAAGTACTGAAAAACATTGCAGGGATCAGGGTAAATATTGGCACACTTGTGAGAAGTGAGAGTATACACCCAGAGGTGTGACAACTTTTGCTACCGTCAGAACACCGTTCAGGCAAAGAAGTTTCACCTGCTTCATGTTGACAGCAGATGACATACCCAGAGACCAATTTCTTTTTCCAAACTGGAAGTCCTCTCTCCTCTGTTGTAAATAATTTTTAAAAATTCATTAACCTTGATAATAGCTCTGATATGTACACGTGCATACACTTAGATAGTCCTATCAATGTAAATGACAATACTTAAAGCTTTAAAACTCTAGGATTTAAATTTTTTTTAACGTTTATTCATTTTTGAGACAGAGAGAGACAGAGCATGAATGGGGGAAGGTCAGAGAGAGAGGGAGACACAGAATCCGAAACAGGCTCCAGGCTCCGAGCTGTCAGCACAGAGCCCGACGCGGGGCTCGAACTCACGGACCGCGAGATCATGACCTGAGCCGAAGTTGGACGCCCAACCGACTGAGCCACCCAGGCACCCCTAAAACTTTAGGTTTTAAAACAACTTTGTCAAATACATAATTTGATGTTTATTTTGTCTTAATTGGGGATTCTGAAGGAAAAAAGTATTTATGCATAAATAAGAATACATCTGTAAAAAACATGTTAGGTGTTATGTAGGAACATAACACCTAAAAACATTTTATATTTTATATATAAAAAACATTTTATATTTTATTTCTCTCTGTTCAGAGACAGGCCTCCCTGGGTTTCTCATAATTCTGCACATCTTAAGAGCGGAGGCAATGGCTAACTTAGGTCTGGAATATCTTTCAAGGATGTTTGTACAACGAACGGCCCTGGGAGTAGAGATTGTGTCTCCTTCCTGAGCAAAGGGCAATTTTATTTACTGGCCATTATAATAAAGATAATGTCTCCTTCCAGCACAAAGGTCAGGCGGGCTTACTCCTTATTATAAAATATTTGTCTTCTTAAAATTTGGGGGTCCTCTCCTGCTATGCAATCCACCGTGCATGCAATGCGGTGATCGGCTGACTCCTTTTGTGTCACCCCGTGAACTGCAGGGATGGCTTTGTGTCATATCGTCTCTGATCCAGGTGTCCTATACCTTCTGTCAGGATCATGGAACTATGGAGGCTAACGCGTTAGCTTGAAACTGGAGTAAAATGTTAGATTATTCAGTTCTTGGCACTCTGAACTCTAACATTTTTTAAAGTCTCCAGGTGAAATGTTGAGTATTAGCTAAGTATCTCAATAGTGTAGTAGTTCAAGGTTCTAAAGACAATTGTGGATTCGAAAAAAAATATTAAGTTGGCAGGAAAGTTCGCTATAATACTGTTTTTACACTTTTATCACAGAGATGTCATATCTTCTAAGTTTACACATGAAGGCTAAATAGAGGAACTCTGCAGTTCTCATAAATTGAAGTGTTGTCTGAGGTCTGTGAGACTGGTTTCTGATTATACCTGTTATTCAAATAAACACGGAGAAACCCAGTTGCGTGCCCGTGTTTATCTTTATACACTTTAAAATATTAGTGTAAGCATTATTTTATAAGCTGAGTGTTTGGAATCTTGAAACTTGCATTTAATTTACCATTTTGTAAAATGCTAAACTTTTCGCATGAAATTATATGTTACGTTTTTTAATTTTTCTTTCTCAAATGGCAAAACCAGGAGAAAATATGTAGCTATCACTCACATCCAGAATATATAAAAAGACAGGGGCACCTGGGTGGCTTAGTCAGTTAAGCATCTGACTCTCGGTTTCTGCTCAGGTCATGATTTTGCAGTTCGTGAGATCAAGCCCTGTGTCAGCCGCAGAGTCTGCTTGGGATCCTCCTTCTCGCTCTCTACCCCCCACCCCTGCTCTCTCTCTCTCAAAATAAATGAATATTTTAAAACATGATTTATCCAAGTAGTTGAGTAGTATTACATAAACTTGGCTTATATTTACTTTTTATTCTTATACTTCATTTATTTAAAAAAAAAATTTTTAATGTTTATTTTGAGAGACAGAGACAGATCATGAGCAGGGGAGGGGCAGAGAAAGGGAGACACAGAATCTGCAGCAGGCTCCAGGTTCTGAGCTGTCAGTACAGAGCCCAACGGGGGGCTCGAACCCACAAACCGTGAGATCATGACCTGAGCTGAAGTTGGACGCTTTACTGACTGAGCCACCCAGGTACCCCTATTCTTATATTTTAAAAGTAAAATGAGGGGCGCCTGGGTGGCGCAGTCGGTTAGGCGTCCGACTTCAGCCAGGTCACGATCTCGGGGTCCGTGAGTTTGAGCCCCGCGTCGGGCTCTGTGCTGGCAGCTCAGAGCCTGGAGCCTGCTTCCGATTCTGTGTCTCCCTCTCTCTGACCCTCCCCCGTTCATGCTCTATCTCTCTCTGTCCCAAAAATAAATAAACGTTGAAAAAAAAAGTAAAAAAAAAAAAAAAAAGTAAAATGAAAACCCTATAAATCTTAGTCAAAAGGATTTCTTAGGGTCTTTTCAATTGGAAGCTGTGTCTATGATTAATATTTTACAAATGAAATGGGTCTCCTGAAAAGACAAATGAATTTGTCTTTTTCATTCCCTTTTCATAACTACCAATTGTTGGCTCAATGTAAATTTGCCTATCTCTATTTTTTATTTTATAATTGAAAGGGACACCAGGTCATTGAATGAAAGCTAAGTTTTCCTTTTTCTCATCTAAAAATGTTTTTGATTTTCATATTAGAAAACACTTGATATACTGTTTAAACTTTTATTAATACTTTAGTTATCTTAATACCATAATTTATGTTTTTTTACCTTTATTTTAATCAGATATAATATTAATTCTCATCTAAACCTAAACTTATCCACTTGGAAGTCACCTTCTCCCAGAAAAAAAAAAAATTCCTTTTAAATTGCTGTCTTCTGAAGACTAACTTTAACTTACTCGATGCATTTCTACAAGCCACACAGTATAATTTTACTGCCGGGCACTGACAGAGTCACAGAAAAGCATTTATTTGCCTTCCCTCCCAGCCAGGAGAATTTTGTTCCTTCAGATTTAATGGGTCACTTTTCTTGAGAAACTTTAGGATCCTTTCTGCTAGATTCGTGTAAAGTCTTAGCGGTTTTTTGAGACCAATTGCAGGCACCCCGTTGAATAAGAGATATTTTACTGGAAATTATTTTCTAATTTCCTCCATGGTTGAGTTATCTTAGATAATTCTAAGGCTTCTGCCAATGGAGCCTCTTGTTCTCTGGTGTTTGTGGCATATCCACACCAGCCCTCCAGGAAGGGATACCTTTTCCTGCCACAGGCTTCAGAAGGGCCTTGATGGCGCCTTGACGGCTCAGTCAGTTAAGCTTCCGACTTTGGCTCAGGGCATGATCTCCGAGTTGGTGGGTTCGAGCCCCATGTTGGGCGCTGTGCTGACAGCTCAGAGCTCAGAGCTTGGAGCCTGCTTCGGGTTATGTGTGTGTGTCTCTCTCTGCCCCTCTCCCACCTGCGCTCTGTCTCTCTCAAAAATAAATAAACATAAAAAAAAAAAAAAAAAAAAGGCTAGAGTCCCTTCCTGAGTCCCACATCCTCCTGGGTACATATGGACTTTCACATGGGGGAAAATCATAGCCAGATAACAAAAGGAATTAGTAAACTCTCAGGCAAGTGGAAATTGTACAGCAACTCGGTAAGAACAAGGAAAAAAGGGATAGAAATGTACTCACTGAGAAAGCCGCCTCCCAGCGGCCTGCGGTTTCCTAGAAGGACCTTCAGCCACGTGTTTGTCCTCTGGGGGGCAGCAGTTCCCTGTAAAGCAAGAAACATAACCTTGGGAAAAAGAGCTTGGGCCGCAGCCCTTCACTCCGCTTCTCATTTCACTAGTGAGGGAACACCTGCTTCCTGCCGAGGTTGGAATCTCGCAAAGAATCCTCACTCACCAGAAAAAGCTGAATCACCTTTTAAGTGATCACCTTTTAAGCTGAATCACCTCTCAAGGGTTCAAAAAGTGAAGACTTGGTTCTCCTTCTGAGTCAAGGGACTAACAGAAGGGTCTCCACCCGTTTTACGGGTCCATCTTTTGTACTATTATCCGCTGGTCAGTATGGTAACAGCAACAACAAATACCATACTTACTGGATGTTCTAACCCACTGCAAGTTTGGGGCAGTGTATCGCCATTAAAACGTATTTGTAGGGGCGCCTGGGTGGCGCAGTCGGTTAAGCGTCCGACTTCAGCTCAGGTCACGATCTCGCGGTCCGTGAGTTTGAGTCCCGCGTGGGGCTCTGTGCTGACAGCTCAGAGCCTGGAGCCTGCTTCCGATTCTGTGTCTCCCTCTCTCTCTGCCCCTCCCCCGTTCATGCTCTGTCTCTCTCTGTCCCAAAAATAAATAAACGTTGAAAAAAAAATAAAAAAAAAAAGGTATTTGTGTATTTGGGGTGCCTGGCTGGCTGTTGCGTGTGGGGGGAAACATGTGACTCTTGATTTCTGGGTTGGGAGTTTGAGCCCCATGTGGGTGTAGAGATTGCTTAAAAATAAAAACATCTTTAAAAGACGTGGAGGTGGGGGGCGCCTGGGTGGCTCAGTCAGTTAAGTGTCTGACCTCCACTCAGGTCACGATCTCACAATTCATGAGTTCGAGCCCCACGTCAGGCTCTGTGCTGACAGCTCAGAGCCTGAAGCCTGATTCGGATTCTGTGTCTTCCTCTCTCTGTGCCCCTCCCCGACTCGTACTCTTTCTCTTAAAAATAAACATTAAAAGGGCAGCCTGGGTGGTTCAGTTGGTTAAGCGTCCAACTTCGGCTCAGGTCATGATCTCACAGTTCGTGGGTTCAAACCCCACGTCGGGCTCTGTGCTGACAGCTCAGAGCCTGGAGCCTGCTTCACATTCTGTGTCTCCCTCTCTCTCTGACCCTCCCCTGTTCATGCTCCGTCTCTCTCTGTCTCAAAAATAAGTAAACACTAAAAAAAATTTTTTTTAAATAAAATAAACGTTAAAATTTTTTTAAAATAAAAAATAAAAATAAAATATATTCATATCTTTATATAATTAGGAAAGAATTTATGGGGATCAAATCTAATGACATAAAGAATGGTCATGATATATGTTGAGTAAAAAATAGAGATTATATACTACATTTACAGCATGATTCTGTTTTTGGAATACCCACACCTACAGACATTTGGAGAAAACATTCTAGAGAGTTATAACCGAAATTTCTACAGCAGTTTCATCTGGCTGGTGAGATTACAATAGTTTGTATTTTCTGCTTTACATTATTCTGTATTTTCTTTTTTCTTTTTTTTAAAGTTTATTTATTTTTGAGAGAGAGAGAGAGAAAGACAATCCCAAGCAGGCTCTGCACTGTTAATGCAGAGCCGGACACAAGGCTCAAATCCACCAACAGTGAGATTATCACCTGAGCTGAAATCAAGAGTCAGACGCTTAACTGACTAAGCCACCCAGGCGCCCCTTTCATTCTGTATTTTCTAAATTTCCCACATGAAACATTAAAGTACGATATAACACAAGATATATAAAAAGAAAGAACACACATACCTGAGAGAGACGTTAACTGGGGATTTCAACCTTTAAATGGATATTTAAATATGAATGGCCTCAATCTTAGTCCTACGTTTTCCTGTCATACATCCTGGCTTTTACTTATTAATATTGATGTGGCACATATTTGGAGCATCAAGTTGTTTGGGCGTGGATATGGTTTCAGAACTGAGCAGCAGTAGCCGTTCAAACTAGAGAGACTAAATACAGGACAGAGGCATCTGCTAAATATTCTTTTAGGGCAACTCTGAGCAAATTATCACCCATATCTTTCTCCTTCTCCTCTTGGTCCATCAGGTTCTAGATGGCTTCATCACATAACTCTATTTTTTTTTAATATTTTTATTATTTTTGAGACAGAGAGAGACAGGGCATGAGCAGGGGAGGGGCAGAGAGAGAGGGGCACACAGAATCCGAAGCAGGCTCCAGGCTCTGAGCTGTCAGCACAGAGCCCAATGCGGGGCTCGAACTCACGAACCGTGAGATCATGACCTGAGCCGAAGTCAGATGCTCAACTGACTGAGCCACCCAGGCGCCCCTATCACATAACTCTAGACCCTTAGGGAGAATGGGCCACAGCTGTCATCTTGTCCCACCCTCCTGCCCGGCTAGAAATGCTTCCAGATACCTCTGACTTCCGGCCTCTACTTCAGCACCTCCAAAGATGTGGAGCTCAGTGCTCCTGCCTGAAATGCCCTTCCCCCTTTGTCTGCCTCAGAACTTCTACTCATCATCCAATATTCAAACCAGGTGCACTGTTTCTGTGAGGCTCGTGTGGCACGGTCATTGGTGGTTACGAGCGTGGACTCCGGGGTCAGAGAAACCTGGGTTCCGTCCTGCCTCCCCTCCTGACACTTGATCTGTGACCTTGGCCAGCGTCATCTCATCTCTTTGAGACTTGGTTTACTTACCTGCAAAATAGGATTCATTGATGTGATCCTGTGTATGGGATCTTCAGATGTTAGCCCGTAGCAGGCAGGTAATAAATGGTAACTACTCCCATATGGCACATCAGTGGTTTCAACCCTGACCTACAGGTTAAAATCACCTGCAGAGCTCTTTTTTTTTTTTTAATATTTATTTATTTTGAGAGAGAGAGAGCATGAATAGGGGAGAGGCAGAGAGAGAAAGGGAGAAAGAGGATCTCAAGCAGTCGCCACGCTCTCAGTGCAGAGCCCGATGCAGGGCTTGACCTCATGAGCCGTGAGATCATGACCTGAGCTGAAATCAAGAGTCAACCGACTGAGCCACCCAGGAGCCCCACCTGCAGCACTCTTAAAACTTGATTTAACGGGGCGCCTGGATGGCGCAGTCGGTTAAGCATCCGACTTCAGCCAGGTCACGATCTCGGGGTCCGTGAGTTTGAGCCCCGCGTCAGGCTCTGGGCTGAGGGCTCAGAGCCTGGAGCCTGTTTCTGATTCTGTGTCTCCCTCTCTCTCTGCCCCTCCCCCGTTCATGCTCTGTCTCTCTCTGTCCCAAAAATAAATAAACGTTGAAAAAAAAAATTTAAAAAAAAATTTAAAAACTTGATTTAACAGGTCTGAGAGGATGCTTGTAGCGAGGTATTTTTAAAAGTTGTCCAAGTGATTCTAATGTGTAGCCAGGCTGAGAACAGCAGCTCTGAAAGTGTGGTCCCTGGACTCTTCCGGAACCTGTTAGAAACTCAGCTCCAGGTCCTCATCACAGACCTGTGGGGTGAGAAACTCTGAAAATGGGCCCTAGCGATCTGGGTTTTAACAAGCTTCCCAGGAGATTCAGTTGCATGCTTACATTTGTGAACCACTGCGTTAGACTGTGAGGTAAAGGCGTGAGCTGTGTTTGTCTTGTTCAGTGCCGTATTCCTGGGCTTAACGCTGCGCCATATGCAAATTGAGTTCCGTGTAGTTCAAGTCAAATCAAGAGATGTTTCCTTTTTTTTTGAAATTTTTTAAAAAGTTTATTTGTTTTGAAAGAGAGACAGCGTGAGCAAGGAGGTGCAGAGAGAGAGAGAGAGAGAGAGAGAGAGAGAGAGAATCCCAAGCAGGCTCCACACTGCCAGCACTCAAACCCATGAAACCATGAGATCATGACCTGAGCCAAAACCGAGAGTTGGACGCTTAACCGACTGAGCCACCCAGGCGCCCCAAGAAATGTTTCTGGGGCACTAATTTTCTGTTAAGGCACGATGCCTTGATCCTGGGAATATGATGCTGTACAAGATGGGACCTTGCCCTACGGCTTGCTTACGGTCTGGACTTGACTCTTCCTTCTGGATCTCACTCTCCCGAAAACACACCTCTACCTACCATTGTAATTTTTTATGCTGATTGATATATATTCCTATATGTCTGTGTCCCCCCCCCCCCCCCACTAACCTGATCCCCTTAGGGCAGGAACAGCCTGTACTCATTGTCTTAGGACATGCTCAAAAGCATTCACATTGCTGGGCCTGGGTCTGCATTCGGAAGCAATGCACAATGCAAAATGATAGAAGAAAAAAGGTGGGTTTGTCTGTCAAGGGTTGATCAGGGAAACAGAACCACCATGAGTATTATGGTACAAGGGTTTTATCTTAGGGATTAGACCTTACACCCTAGTGGGAGAGACTAGGGAAATGAGACCCAGGGAAAAGAAGCTGGAGGATGAGAGAAAAGTCACTGATCAGGCTTCCTCAGGCTCTGCGCTGTTGGACAAATCAGAGCTCTTAGGGAAAATCTGGACGAGCGCCTCCAGCCACAGAGGGCCTGTGAAGGGGAGTCCGTGAAGAAATCTGGAGAAGGCCGTTGCTCTGCTGGCCTGATATGGCTGAAGATCAACCTGGTCAGCGGTGGGAAGAGAGTTACAGGCAAAGCAGGGCGGGGGGGGGGGGGCGCGGGGGCGATGAGGAGGAGGATGGATGGACCTCACAGCGCCCCTGTGTCCTCACTCATGCATCTTGCCCCATGGCGTCAGACAGACGGCTGTGGTTCACTCCACCTTCATCACACGCCCATTGCTCTTTTGAGCAATTCTAACCTAGAACCATATAAGGAAGGGGTTTCTCGGCAGCATAATTCCTGCGTAGCCGAGTTGACATGGTACTAAACCACCCAGCTCGTCAATAGTCCCTCCCTAAAAAGCTGGCACTTGCGTTTTTCCCCAAGGGCTGCTATTTCATCCATTCCCCCCCCCCGCCCCCCCAAACATTCAACTTTACTAATAATATTGTTCACCTCCATGTCCCCACTACCCTAGCTACCAAATATCAGTTAATAGTTGTCGTCTGTTTAGAGTAATAACAATTTTTAAAAACTGTTCATGTAGGTGCCTTTCAGACAAAGATGGCCCATGCTAAACGCCTGGCAAGTTCCTTAAGGAAAAACCATGTGATGGGCATAAAGCTGAACACAGTCCGAGGTTGAGAAGTCTTATAAATGTAAGAATGAAAGCAAGAAGGTATGACTCATTCTGGAAGGAGAGCAAAGCCATAAATACTAGAATAAAAATTCCTCGCTGTCTATGCTGGGAAGTTCTGCCAGTTAACTGTATGCTTCCATTTAGTGAGAATCCTAAGTGTCAGAGACTTGAAGTCAAAACACAAAGGAAGTTACCGATTGATACTTTTTGTATGGCCACTTGGTCTCTAACATTTCTGCAACAAACAAACAAAAACCCTCAGCTAGATCCCTCCCTGAACACCCCCCCCCCAAAAAAAAACATTATCTTGGTCAAGTTACAGTCAGTTTCAGTGACCACACTGCTTCTACACTTGACTGCCACACCTTCTCCATATCTCCCATTAGGCATTACACGTATGCCCAGCTACTTACTAATAGTTCCACCTGGTGTTTATAGGCATATCGCAGATACAGGACCCAAGCCCTTAATCTACGGCATGGGCTGCTTTTCCTTCAGGGCTTCCAAACTTTTCCTTTGTGTCATTCAAGTCTACGCTTAAGTATCTTTTCTTTAGAAAACCCCATCCTACTCACCCAGTCAAACCTTCTCCCAACTGTACGTTCTCTAACTCTGCTATATTTCCTTTATTTGCCATCTCTCCTGCTAGAAAGTAAGGCTCATGAGGACACACACTGCTATTGTTCTAGGACCTAGAGCAAAGCAACATAGCAGGCATTTGACATTTTTGAACAATAAAATCAATCAATCAATCAATCAATCAAACACTAACAAATAGTTATTTGAAATAAAGACACAAAATCTTAACAGATAGTCCCAGATGCTCTGAAGGGAAAAATAGTGGGGGGTGTTGTGTTTAAAGACAAAATGAGTGTGGGGCTGGTGAATAGGACTGTCAGAGAAAAGTCTCTCTGAAATTATAACTAAGACTTAAAGCATGGGAAGGCAGCTGCCTTGCTTAGAGCGGGGGAAACTCATGAAGTCAAAAGGGACTAGGAAGTATAAAGGATCTAATGTGTGAAACAGTGTGTTCAATTCTGAGAATTGTTGGAAGACCTTTGTCACTAGAGCACTGTGAATGAAGAAGGGAGTGGCTTGAGATATGAGAGGTGGTTACGGGGGTTCTTGGAGACAACCATATGGGGTTTTAGTATTATTTTTCGTAAACTGAAACCAGCGTAAAGTTTTAAGTGTGGGAGTGGCAGGATCTTGTTGTTTTTTTTTTTAATTTAGTTTTATTTTTTTCTTAAATTTTTATTTCTTTAATATTTTTACTTTTTAAAATTTTTTTAGCTTTTTAAAAAATTATTTATTTTTGAGACAGAGAGAGACAGAGTAGGAGCAGGGGAGGGACAGAGAGAAAGGGAGACACAGAATCCGAAGCAGGTTCCAGGTTCTGAGCTGTCAGCACAGAGACCGACACAGGGCTCAAACCCACGAAACCACGAGATCATGACCTGAGCCAAAGTCGGACGCTTAACCGACTGAGCCACCCAGGCGCCCCAATTTTTTTCATTAAATTTTTAAATTTTAATTCCAGGATAGTTAGGATACAGTGTTATATTAGTTTCAGGTATACAATCTGGTGATTCAACATTTCTACACCTTAGTGTTCATCATAAGTGTACTTATTTCATCGATTTTTTTGAAGTTTATTTATTTATTTTGAAAGAGAGAGAGAGTGCACACGCTTGAGCGGGGGGTAGGGGGCGGGTGCAGAGAGGGAGACAGAATCCCAAGCAGGCTCCACACGGTCAGCGCTGAGCCCGACACAGGGCTTGCTCCTACAAACCATGAAATCATGACCTGAGCCGAAATCAAGAGTCAGACGCTCAACCGACTGAGCCACCCAGGCGTCCCTTATCTATTTTTTAATAGCCATGATAAAATAGTGTGATTTCCACACACTCAATATGATACCGTCCTCACATGCCAGATAAAAGACAGGAAAGCTGTTGTATCAAAGGGCTTTTGCTAGATCACTAGTAGAAATGGAAGCTGAGATTGCTTTCAGAGAATAATTTCTTTCTTTTATTTCTTTTTGCTAGAAGGAGTCCTGTGATTACAGTCTCCACAAGCTTCGTCCAGGAGTAGCTAATGATACTCTCCTGTGTATATGGCAGGGGCCACAGATATCAGAGTAAATGAAGTAATCTGAGGTGGGACTTAGAAGTTCTCTACACTCCACTCGTGTATTGATTTCATATCTTTTTTATTTTTTTAACATTTACTCATCTTTGAGAGACAGATAGAGACAGAGCATGAATGGGGAAGGGGCAGAGAAAGGGAGACACAGAATCCGAAGCAGGCTCCAGGCTCCGAGCTGTCAGCACAGAGCCCGATGCGGGGCTTGAACTCATGAACGGTGAGATCATGACCTGAGTGGAAGTCAGACGCTCAACTGACTGAGCCACCCAGGCACCCCTTGATTTCATATCTTTATTCAGCTATTGACATATCTTAAATTATGTGCCTTTTGGGTCAGTCCATTTCTTTGTGAGTTACTGGAAACCACAGACCAGTTCCCCATTTCCTCACTTCTCTCAGTGACATTACCATCCCCTTAGGCATGCTAGACTGGAAAACTTTTTGTCATTTTTAGTTATTCTTGTCCTTCATTCTTCATAATTAGTAAGTAATTTGTTTGTCAGTTTTTGAAATGCCACTTATACCCAGCTTGAACTGTCTGTTCTTATTGTGACAATCCTAGTGTATATAATACTTACAGTCATCTATCAGTCCATCCATCCATCCATCCATCCCTTGTAGGTTTCATAACCCTCCTGTTTTCAAAAAGATTTAAAAGACTTAATAAAGTAGAACAATGTAAAACTGGATAATTAAGATTAAAAAGAGAACAGAGAGGGCCTAAATCAATTGTCCTTACCATTGGATGCATTATAATCAATGGAAAACTTATGAAAAATGGTGATACTCAGGAGATTTGGGCTTATATTGTCTAGAGCTCCCCAGGTGACTCTAACATGAAGCCGAGGTTCAGAACCTGGGGAATCTGACATGAAAGACTAGATATTACCAGCCACCTGATACAAGTCGATTACAACTTTGGCATCCTGGCTATGGCTGCAAAAGTAGAAAGGGATGTATGCTGTGTTCAACACCCCTCATTGTCTGACAAAACATTTTCCCCCATAGTGAAGCTCTAAAAATAATATATTGTGTATGCCCTAGTAATGCAATAATAGTTACCCTTTATTTTTATAGTAATCTCTGTACCCAACGTGGGTTTCGAACTCACAACCCTGAGATCAAGAGCAGCAGGCTCTGCCGACTGAGCCAGCCAGGTGCCCCCGAGAGCTGCCCATTATTGGGTGCCTGCCAAGTGCTGAGCATTATGCCAATTAAAGGAATGAGCTGCTTTAAGTCTCACCACACATCTATGATGTGAGGGTATTATTAACATCATATTTCAGATAAGGAAACTGGGGTCTTGAGAAATTGAATACATTGCAGCTTTTGGACTTAGGCCGTCTAACTGCGTGACTTTGATTCTTAATCATTTTGCATCCTGCCTCCCATGTGAATACACTGGGCAATCCCTCCAGTTAAAGTTTTGCAAAAGACAGAATGGTGCTCAAATGGAGATTCTTGGAAAATGAAGGCTGAAGGAAAATAACCTAACAGAAGGTGTTGACATACTATTTTGCTTTTGGAGGGACTTACTCCAGGGAAAGACACCGGGACTTTTCAAAGGGTGGGTTGGTATCATGTCTACTGGATCCTCTCACGTTTCCTCGCAGGGGCCTTGGGGAGGTCTGGCCGTCCCCACGAGGCGAGGGCACAGAGCAGCAGCACAGGGGCTGAAGCATGTGTGCAGGACATCCGGGGATGAGACCAGCCAGCCTTAAGTCTTTTGGAACGAGGCTGAGAAGCAGGAAATGGACGATGGGATAAAAAGCCAACAAGGGCATCCTGCCTGAGCTGCTAGGCCTAGACAACGTGAGGAAGGTGGACTGGGCGAGAGGAAGTTCCCACGCCAAAGAGTATGTGGTTCCAGAGCCGAAGTCAAAAACGTGGGTGTGCCTTTGGCTCAGGAGTGGGAGGAAGGCGCAGAAATTTCAAAAAGCGTAAAAGGTCGGTGCTGGGTCACAGGAGACTCATGAATATTTTATCTTTAAAAATGTCCAAAGTGGACCTACTTGATATTGCTGAGTAAAGTGAGAACTGTAGGCGTTACGTGACAGCCCTGAGTGGTCATTCTTGCATTACGGCATGGCGGACTAGAGATGGCTGGGGGACTGCCTTGAGTCCAGCTGGTCTCGCTCTGATCTGTGCACTCCAGAATCTTCCGAATAATGGGTCTTAAACACTCTTCGGCCCATCTCAGCTCAAGAGATGTAAAAGGCACTCCATGGCTGACCTCGCTGAAACTCCCACCCGGGCTTCATTTTCTCTGTCCACATTGGCCTCTCCACCTCCACATGGCTTCCTATCACATTAGTCAAGCTCCTGCCTTGCTCCCCAAGTAATCGTGGCTTGGATTAAATGTCTGTTCTATGTGCATTAGTCTTGACTGCCCAATGTGATTGTATGCTCTCTGAGGGAAAGGATTTGTCTTTTAAAACTTCTCTTCTTGGGACCTCATGCTAAACACGTGGAAAACGGCCAAGGCCGGCCGCCCGACTCCAAACAGCACCTGCCACGGTGAAGTAGTTAAAAAGGGGCTTGGAATTGAGATAATGATCATCCTGGAATCAGAAGTTATCTTCGTATGGTTTTTTATAATGACAATGTTGAAAATAAGGCCTCCTGATAACATGGTGTAGCACAGTTCAAAAGCTCCGAGTTTGAATGCCAGTTCTGTCACATATTGACTGTGTGACCCTGGGCAGGGCACTGAGAGCTACAGTTTCCTCCTTGTGAAAGAAAGGTGATCACGGGGACCTCAGAGTGGTCATGAGGATTAAGTCACACACCAAAAGGAAATGGTCTAGCACAGTAAATGGCTATAACAGGCATTCAATCCATTCAGTACAGAAAATTTAAAATCTCTATTGCTTTTTAAAAAGATGTTTGTTTATTTTGAGAGAGAGAGAGCATGCACACATGAGTAGGGGAGGGGCAGGAAAGGGAGGGGAGAGAGAGGGAATCCCAAGCAGGCTCCTCAACATCAGTACAGAGCCCGATGCAGGGCTCGATCCCACAAACCATGAGATCGTGACCCGAGCCAAAATCAAGAGTCGGACGCGTAACCGACTGAGCCACCCAGGTGCCCCTTTATCACTTTTTATTCTACTGGCTTCCTATTTTCTCCTTTCCTCAGACCAAAATGATAATTTTACCTTTCTTCAAAAGGTGTTTGAAATGAGGTATTTTATGATAAGAAGTTGGTAGCATATTAACAAAAGATTTTTCTTTCTTTTTTGAGAATTATCTGGATCATAAAAACCAATAATAAAATGAAATTACCTTTAGGTTTAGGCTGGGAATCAGGAAGAGGAGGAAGGGGAGGCTGAGGGAGAGAGTCCTCAGATTGCTGGGAAACCTGACCCGCTAACCCTGTATTGAGCACCCATCAGGACATCTTGGTTAGCAAAGCCTCAAAGGATTCCTGCCCCGGTTAGCAAGGACGCTCTAGAGTTGGGCTCTGAGATTCCATGGCAGAGCCGTAGCACTGGCTCTCCCACCCACTGGGCTTTGCTGAGGATGGTGTGGCCAAAAGAAGACCACCAGGAAAGAGAGCATCAAGACTGAACTTTATTTCACCCAGCAACAGAACAGTAAAATGGCATTCTTCTCTGTAAATTGTATCCCATCTTCTTGTCCTTCCACGCAGGGCTGGTGATAGGGGTTGTTGGGGCTACTGGGCCAGGCGTGAAGGTTCTGCCCACTGGTCAAGAGACCTCACTCCCAGCTGCTGGCTCGGTCCCTGCCTCCCGAGGTCGGCCCATGTATTCGCAGGGCCTTAGATGCCTCTGTAAGTATAGTAAAACTCTGTTAATCTGCTATCATTCGGTAAAAGAAAGGTGAAGCCACCAGTTGACAAGACGAGACTTTTTCCTGACATCATCGGTTCTTTATTTAAAAGTACAGATGATATTTGAAATGAAATAAAAACTCGGAGGTTCAAATGCATCCAATGAACCGAAGTAGCAGGGACACATTTATCCACAGTAAGCGCAGCCGTTTAAACCCCTATCTTGTCTCCCTAGGCAAACGCATAGCAAGGCTTAGAAAATAAATGCTTCCTCATGGTATAAGGCACTTGGAGACAGTCACATTGATCATACTGTTCTTTGCAAAAATCAGTACCTTCAATGTCACAGCAAAAAGATGATATGATCATAAAGGGAGGCCAGAGAGGAATTTCCTCATAAAATTTCTGAATGAAATTTGCATCACATCTTATGATATTCCCTTGTCAATGATTAAAAAAAGGTTTTCCTTGGCAAGCCTGCCTCTATATTACTTCTTCTGCTTTCCATCCTTATCATTAAACTCAGAGCTGCTAAAAACTAAGGATTACTCGATGTGGTCTGGACAACAAACAGGCAGAAAACTCCTATTTGAAAGCCTTGTTGCAAAGGCTCCTTACTGACTAAACGGAGATTATGGACTTACAGGAAACACTGCCACCCAGAAAGAGAATTATCAGGACAGCTTTTTCATGTGGGAGTAAGGTAACTAGCCCTTTTGGAAACAGAAAGTCAGTTCATCTACTTCCGCCCTATCCTCTCTTTGGCCACGCTGGCTTTCTTTCTTGTTGTTCCTCTTTATAACCTCTGGAGGTTTTATTATTTTTATTTTTTTCCCATTAAGAAATTCAGCATTCAGTCTCTTGACTTCCCTTATTTACACTTGTGCT
This sequence comes from Leopardus geoffroyi, assembly GCF_018350155.1. Lineage (NCBI taxonomy): Eukaryota > Metazoa > Chordata > Mammalia > Carnivora > Felidae > Leopardus > Leopardus geoffroyi. Next base: position 81,045,378 of record NC_059333.1, read on the forward strand.
CAGGGATCAGATGCCACACTTTATTCAGAATGTCACGAATCTTTGTATGAAAATCGATGGCATGCATTTTAAGGTACACATTCGTCATCAGAAAAGCAAATTGCCACAGGCCATAAGGCACATCAGTTTGTCCATTTTCTGTGCTAGTTAAGAAAACTTCTGAGGAAGTCCCAGAGAGGATTTAGGATTCTGCACACAGTTTTATGTCATCCAGAGATTGACGGTGTCCCCACTGGGAGTCTCACCCCTTCTTTCTAGGCTGTTCTGAAGCTTCATGGCTCTCAGTGCATTGTATCAGGATATTTAGACAGTGCGGGGAAGGAATGCTGACATGCTAAAGAAAGACTCATGGCTGCATAAATTAATACAAGGCATCAGAGAGATCAAAATCATGAAATTCTTTGATTTCCACAGTTGGATTCATTCCATTAACTGGCTTCCAGGGGCGTCCGGGACATTTGGGGGAGGTTTTTTCTGGAAAGTCAGGTATTAGGTTAAATGAAAGGCCATTTTTTTCTATATGGATGTCAGGGATCCAATCATCATCACTCTCTGTGGGAGTTGGTGGTGTGTTAGACATCACAGCTGCAATGAGATCTGAGTCCTGAAAGTCAGGCAAGGTAACTGCTATACCTGGCTGGGCTAGGGGAGGGAGGGGTGTTGGCCCTTCTGTCTTCTCTTGTGTCTGTGCAGAAGAGGTAGTACTATCTTCAGAAGAACTTGCCAAATGCTCTATTCTCCAACCATTGTCCTTTTCATTGTCTTTTCTTTTATTTTTATATTTTCCATGGCCATGACCATGCTCATGGGTATGTCCATGGGCTAGGCCACGTCCCCTTTGATGTCCATGGCCAAGGCCATGTCTCCCTTGGTGTTCAAGATCATAGTCAAGTTCCTGTTGATGTCCATGACCAAGGCCATGTTGCTGTTGATGTCCATGGCCAAAGCCATGTTGCTTTGGATGTCCATGGGCAAAGCCATGTTGTTTTTGACGTCCATGGCCAAGGCCACGTCCCCTATTGTGCCTATGGCCTTGGTCATGCTCATGTTTATGGCCATGGCCAAAGCCATGTTTTATTTGCTTTCCATGACCCCAGCCATGCCCATGAGTGGGTCCTTGTTCTTTTCCTGAATCCTGCTCTTCATCTTGTACAGATGCCATGGAAGTGTGGGGTGGACTTACAGTTGTTCCTTCTTTTGTTTTCTCCACTTGTACTGATCGGAAAGGTGAAAAACCTGGAGGCCTTTTCATCAATGTGGTCTAAACAGGAAATATTAAGATGAATGCATTACTGTGAAAACCATACTATCAATGAAGACAGAAGGGACTGAATCTTGGCAATGCTATCTTGGTTTACAATAGGGCAAGTCTACCAGACTTTAAACACTATATTAATATTGAAAAGAGGATGAAATGAATATTTTTTCCTCTTTTGATTGATTTTATAATTTGTGGGTATTGTTCTTAATAATCTAAGCTGGAGAGTTTTTTCTTCATCTGGAAAAGTTGCGTGGTTGAACTACATGATCTCTAGCGTACCTTCTAAGTCTATGATTCTATAAGCCACACAACACATTATTTATTCATCGATACTGTTTCTTTTAGCACAATTACTGTCTTTATCCTAAAAGGTCCTATGTGGGCTTTTATGAGCTGAATATCTAGGGAGCGTATATCCACAATTACTTTGTTGGACTGAAACACATTAGGACATGTTCACAAGCTTGAAATGCAGTCTTTGTATAATGTCTGTGTTAGGCTATATACGTACATACACATGGCAAAAACCTAAGTCAGAAAAAAAGTGAGAAGAGGCCGAATGCATTGAAGATACGGACTTGTGGGTTATTTCTACCTACAATTTCACTACCTGTGAGAATGTGATGGTTGGAGGCAATGTGTGGCGGTGCAAAGAGCATGGTTTTGGGCGTCACACCAGTCAGACCCTACTAGCTATCAGCATGGCAGTGAATAGGGTGGGTTCTTAATTGATCTAGATTTGAATCCAAACATCGCTGGCTTCACTTCTCCCATCTGTAAATAGGATGATAATAGCACTTGCCTCATAGAGGTGTCAGGAGGAAAATATGTGTGAAGCTCTCACTACAGAGCCTGGGACAGAGATGCACTTGATACTGTTATTATTCACCCTAGGACCTCAGCATCTTTGTAATATTTAGTATCATAACCTTGACATGGGGAAAGTCTCACTTACCTCCCAGGGATCTTCTACAAATTAAAAAAACGATGCAAACCAGTGCTTCCCAAACTTGAACATGGGTATGAATCCTATAGTGATCACGTTAAATGCAGATTTTGAGTCAGTAGATGTGGAGTGGGGCTGAGATCTGCATTTCTCCAGAGCTCCTTGGACATTAGCAGTGGGCACTGGAGAGCTGTGCCTCGTCTCAGGCACGCCTCGAAGGTACACAGCTTGTGTCAACTCTCCCAGCAGGGTGTGCACTTTGCCAAGAGAGTACGCACTGACAATGGGATGCTGACAATGCATGACAAGTAGTTAAGAGGGCTGCTGCTCTCATTTCTAGCCATAAAGAGATCAGCACAGAAATGTGAGAGTTCTCCCCATTTTCAGAAGATAGTCTCCCAATTCACTTAAATAATGGTTTATTTCCAACCCCCAAATATGATGTCAGAATGAGCAACATTGACCCAAGCTGACTGTAATGAGAATCATACCTCTCCCCGTGATTGACAGTGGACAGTAGGGTAAATTTTCTTCTCCCAAGGTATCACATGAACTTCAGCTTTACAGTCTAGAATTTTCTATCCATGAAAACAGAAGTCAAAAGAGAGAACAGTGTTATTCATGAGATGCTTAAACAAGTATAACACATCAAAAAGGTTTCCAAGGAACAAGTATACAGTTGTGTTACTACTCACTCCAAATTTATTGGTATTGCAACTTTCTGTCAACTCTTCATTACTTTCCTTGGAGCACGTGGTTTCCCTGGCTGTGAACTCAATAGAAAATTTCTTTCCAGCCACCACCTGGAAGATTAGCACAAAGGAGGAGCCTGATTAATATTGTATAATAAATCATATGTTTTTACCCTAAGGACTTTTAGGGAAGAATATTGCCATTTGAATTATATACTGACCAAATGAGAGTTGCACAGAAAAGTACAAATGTTTGACAACAAAACTTTCAATCTGTATGCATGTGAAAAATATTTGGCTAATGGCTAGTCTCATTTCCTTTTCTAAATGGGGGGTGGAAGCAAACTGTAATTTCTATTTTTATATTTTTCTGAGCTTTATTGTTCAACCACTGCAAAATTCATGAATGACTCAAGGGTGCAAGTTCTAATGGAATCTAAGAAAAGTAGGAAGAAAAACTTAAACATTTTCTTTGAAAATACTGAGAAATACTGAACTAGTACCACCATAGAAATTATGGAATTAGAAAAATTATTTGCATTTTTGAGCTTCCTTCTCTTTCTTTTTGATATTAAGAATTTGGGGTGTTTTTTTTTTGTTTATTTATTTATGTTGAGAGAGAGGCAGCGAGAGGGAGAGAGAGAGAATCCCAAGCAGGCTCCACGCTGTCAGTGTTGAGCCCAATGCAGGGCTTGAACCCACGAACCATGAGATCATGACCTGACCCAAAACCAAGAGACAGATGTTCAACCGCCTGAGGCCACCCAGGCACCCCCAAAAATTTGTTTTAATCTCTATCAACAGCATTAGTCATTACACAATGCTGTCTTCCATTAAGCAATTTATGGCCCAAATTTTTTTTCAGTCTAGGAGAGGCACAATTTATTTACAAAATAAAATCATGTTTTTAAACCACTCTGACTTTAACCAAGTCCCAAGTGTGGCTTTTTAAGTCATTTTAAAATGTCATATCCTATACTTATTCTATCCTTGAAAAATACACGGCATAAAAATGTTTTTATTAGGTATTGAAAAGTTGGTGTGGTTTCTAGACCAAGGTATTTGGTATTTAATTCTAGTATTTAAGTGTGTGTGTGTGTGAGTGAGAGAGAGAGAGAGAGAGAGAGATAGATTATGTAGCCATCAAGAGAATACATCATGCGTATCTGTTGACCTGGAGGGATGACCCTTAGTGAAAAAAATGAAGTTATGGACTGATAGTACAATCCAATTTTTATAAAAGCAAACGTCAACAGCTTCCCTGTCTCCTTATACTTTGTGAAAACATGAGGAAAGCATGATGGGAGGCAGGTGAGGAAAGCAGAATTGTAGGATGAACTAAAGCTCCTCCTCCCTCTTTCCTGCCATGGTCTTGCTGGGTAAGCATGGTTAAAATCTTAAGACAAATATAATATTTAACTTCTAAAACTCCAAGTGTATGTGTAAGTGGTGAGGAAGGTTCTAAGAGAGTGTTAGAGTCTATGCTTTGGTGGTCATTAATTTTCTTGCTCATTTCAGAGTATACTTTGATCCAATTTTTTGGCCTTAGGGTTGATCAATGTGATGTTGCCTTAGAAAGTTGCAAACCACAGTTGTAGACCCAACTTTATTCAGGGTCCAGAGGGGAGGACCTTCTGTTTGAGGGCCTCAAGATCACATCCATATTGCCATCATCATCAAGTATCATTCTTATCAGAAGTCTTCCTGCTTAAATCCATCCTGACCAAGTTTTGCTCTTAAAGTGGAGAACACTATATAGAAATATAAGTTCCATATGCATTTTAAAAATTAAATTAACAAGCTAGAAAGATATAAGTAAATGTTCATCAGATCTCAGGATGAGGAAGTTCTTTCCTAGGTGAAAAGCAGAGGAAGGAAACCTAAAGGAAGGAAAAAATGTCTAAATTTGACTATACAGAAATGAAAACTGATTCTCAAAAATCACAGTAAGCAAAGTAGCAAGGCAAATTGGGAAAAATATGATGTAGGATCAATATAAAGCCCAGCGCCAAAACCAATGTGCAAAGGACGTGAATAGATATTTCAGAAAAGAAGTTAAAATGGTCATTTGTCCTGGAAAAAAAACATTTACTTCATTAGTAACCAAGGATATGCACCTTAAAAAAGCAATGCAACATCGTTTTTTAACCTCCCATGTTGGCAAAGATGAAAACCAGTGATGATGCCTGGTGTTGGCCAGGTGTGGGGAACATGCAGCCTCGATTACTGCTGGTAGGAGTAGAATTCAAGACCATTCATCAGTGTCTAAATACCCAGTTGACGCGAATGTAAATTGGCATAACTGCCAATGTTTTTGTAATTTGGCAATTTGCATCGTCTTAGACGTATACATATCCCTTGACATTTCTAGGACTTTGTCAAAGGAGAAGTTCCTTAATGTGCACACACAGATCCTTGACGTATATTCGTTTGAGCAGAGGCAGGGAGGAACACTGATGGCAGTGGCAGCAGGGGTGAGGCAGAAACAAACAGCACGTGACAGAAACCACAGCCATTCGCATGTGAAAAATAGAGGATTTAAGAAGTTCTCGGTTTCTGAAATATGACACCAGCTTGAAATGGACATGCATTCAAACAGGACTAAACATGCAAAGCCAAGGCAAGATTAAAACCGTAAAATAAATCTCTAGCAACTTGGCAGGTTGGTCATTTGGAGGTTGGCTCTTAGCAACGTCATCTTAATGATAAACTGGGTTTTAGTAAATTGGCTGCTTCCATCAAGGCTGTGCCTCGAAGATCTACGAGCAAATTCTTCTCTTTCAAGGCAAACAGCAACAAAGATTAATTTCTTACAAGTAAGTTTGAAACTTTCACAACATTCCTGATTGATCTGGCAAAAGAAGGGATGTGGGATCCCTTCAATTCACAGCATTACCTGGTGGTGTTCCCTGGCATCCTTGCATACATCTAGCGCATACACGCTAGAACATTGATGTGCTAATTTACAGAGAGAATTGTAACAACTAAGATGGCTATATATTCGCGCTTGGGAATTAGTGGTTCTCTCCCTGACAGCAGACCTCTGGCATGTAATAAAGGGCAGAGGACGGTGCTACTACAGCAACATTACGAATAAGGGACATTCACAGGGAAGCAGAGATGCAAATTGCAAAGGAAAGGTGACAAACAGGAGTAGCACAGATTGATATCTTCCCCAAGTGAATCTGGTGTGGGTCACGTGCCAGCGAGACCAGGGAGAGGGTAATGACATGGGGGGGATGGGGGCAGGAATAAGTGCCTGAGTAGGAGACAGATCAAAGGGTCAGGTTTGATTCACTTTAATACCATTCATTTAGGGGTTTTCTTCTGGTTATAAAAAAAAAACTAAAACAGGAAATTAGAAGGATGGAAATAAATAGCCCATTGGGCTGTCGCCTAAAAACCACCACTGTGAATAGCGTGAGGCACCTGTTTCTTTTCAGCATTGTTTTCTGTACTTTAAAAAAAAAATTTTTTTTAATGTTTATTTTTGAGAGAGAGACAGAGACAGAGACAGAGTGTGAGCAGGGGAGGAGCAGAGAGAGAGGGAGACACAGAATCCGAAGCAGGCTCCAGGCTCTGAGCTGTCAGCACAGAGCCTGATGCGGGGCTCAAACTCACAGACCGTGAGATCATGACCTGAGCCGAAGTCGGACGCATTATCAACTGAGCCACCCAGGTGCCCCTGTTTTCTGTACTTTTTCAAAGATGAATGTGTGTTCAGTTTTATGGCTTCTTGTTTTCCACTGCATATTTTAACACGGGTCATTGCCCACACGCCAAGAGTTCCTCAGAAAGATACTTTAAGCTGCTGCTTATTTGCTCCATTTGAAGGGTATGCCAGACATATTTCATCACCTCTGTATTATTGATCATTTTGACAGTTTACCTTTTCTTTTTGGCTTTTATTGTTAAAGCTGCAACGAATATCACTGTCCATAAAGACGACTTCTAGTTTCTATTTCTATAAATTCAATTACTAAGTCAAAAGTATGAACTCATTTTTAGTGATATTTCTTTCACCAGATTATAAAGATCATGTTGGCTTGCTGTAACAGTTTGGTTTTATTTTGATGACTTTTCTTTAGCTGGTATTTACGGAAGCCAGTTTTGAGGTCTACCATAGGACTCTGTTCATGAATACATTGGTCACAGGTTGCTGGAGTGGAAGGAATTTGGGATCTATTAATCCAGCCACTCAATTTTCAGATGGGGCCACAAGGGCTGAGTGAGTCTGAGTGGCTGGCTGTGGGATTGCTGAGGACACTGGTGGTGCTGTGGTAAAGCTGGGTTTCTTAACCCCTGGACCAGGACACTACTTAGCCTCTATTGACAGGGCATGGAAAGAGAGATGAATCCCCAGAGGGTACATTTGTAGGAGGGAAGGTTCCCCCAGGTAGGGGAGAAACGACTTGGAGGTGAGAGGGTGAAGACAGCCTGGGCAGTGACAGATGATGGGGCTGAGCCCAAGGCACAAAGTGATGCCACAGTGAGAGGTGAGTCCAGAAAGGCAAAGAATGACTCTTGCTTCTCCTAGCACTGAATTTTGTTAATTATAGAATAGTTGCTAGTATTTAGAGAGCGATTGAGAGTTTGAAAAGTGACTGACATATATGTTCTTATTTGATCTTCGCCCCTATCATTTACAGAGAGAAAATGGAGAAAATGTTCTAAGTGACTCTTCCAAGATCACTCACAAAGAATACAGCGAGGTTGGGACTTGAAATTCAAATCTCCCAAATCCTGTTCACCGTGACACTGGTTCTCAATGCAGAGCCAAGGACAGTGGTAAAATTAGTAAGCAATTCACACATCGGCTATAAGATCACTATTTTTGTAGCATAATTTACAGACCTGTACTGTTGCACTTTTCACGTGGTCAATCTTGAAATAGAACGTTCCATTATTCTCTGCATTAAGCTTTGCAGTGGAATGATTCAGAGCCACCTCCAGCTCTGGGCTGTTGACAGGTATCTCTTTGGGACAGCCAGGGCAAATACTGGGAGGCGGTTCTATAAAGTCCTCTCCTGAAAAAAATCAGCTTTTAAGTCAGCGTGTCACTGAAGAAGTGTAGCCTACTATCTCCCCTGCACATGACCTGCAGGGTCATTTACAGAGGATCACATGACAGCCCAAGGCCCAGGAGTGAGTGGGTGGAGGTTGTCTGTCTGACCTTCACCTTACTGCCTCTCCTCTTTTCCTCTTCTCAGAACCAAGTGTGTTTAGGGAAACATTCAATCAGGAGACACTAGTGGCTCAATTGATCTGCTGTACTTTTCCTAAGTTTTTGCATTTGTCATGGAAACTGCAAAAAGCAATGCTTAACTTAAAGGAAAGATTCTCTAGTGGGAAAAATGTAAGTCCTATTTTTCCGGGGAGCAGTCAGCTTCAGTCATGCTTCTCATCAGGACATGTATACAACTATCTTCCGAGGATGAGAAAAGCTGACTCTTGACATAAGAAATAAGGACTTGACCATAATCTTGCAGTATTTCCCTTTCCCTCCATTATAACATGTAGGGGGGAAAATCTTTAATTGAAAGGCTTATTTTTACTCTGAGTGGTCAAAAATGAGATGCAGCTTTCCCCATTTACAGCACCTGATTTTAGGGACATCTTGTACAAGGAAACTGGCTGGCGTTGTACCCAGAGGCCAGCAATTTCCCCTTTTGCCACAACATTCCCTTCCGGCTACTTCCAGAGCAGTCTCCCCTATGCCTACCACCATACTGCTGGGCAGAGATGGGCTAAGTTGTTCTCAGTAAACCTGCTGGTCATATAAACTTTGTGCCAAAGACAGACATCAAAGCACGAGTTCTGTGAAAAGACCTAGCTAGTTGTCCGCGACCAACATGCAGCATAGAGCACTAGCACGCATCAGCTCCTACCTGGATAGAGTTCACACTTTTGCGACAAAGAAGCAATTCTTAGCTGCAGATCCACGTGTGCGTGATCTGTACATTCACCGATATCCTGGTTTTTAAAAAGGACATAGGTACATAAAGTTAACACATGTTTAAGAAGCTTTAAATAAACAACTAGTATACTAAAAATAGTATATTGACTTTACAAATCATCACATAGAGAACCAAAAGGAAACACAGTCTGATCGCAAAGGGAGAATAAAAAACAATTAGTTAACAGCATCAACAATGAACAGGAGACACAAACCCACAGAAACATGAAACGAGATGATAAGAATACCTAGTATAGAAATAATAACCATATAAATGAATGGATAAAATTTTCTTTTACAAAGGCAAAGGTTTTTAGATTAAGTTAAAAACAAAATTAATGTATTGCATCTTCAAGTATAATTTCTGATCATAAAAAAAGAAAGGTTAAATATAATGAATGAGCAAAGCTATAGGAGGCAAGTATGACAAAAAAAGGAGCTAAAATATAATTAATATTGGAAAAAGTAAAATTCAAGGTAACAAAAAACCTCACAAACGTAGTAAAAAAGATTATTTTATTTTTGTAAAAGATACAGTCTAGAAGCATGGGATCAAGATACAAAAAGCAGAAAATGTATAGGAATAGAAATGGATAAAAATCATTGTAGTGGGAAAATTTAATGTACAAGTATAAACCTAAGACAGGCCAAATGGAAAAAATAAATAAATAAGGTCACAGAAGACTTGAGTAACATAATAAAGATTTATTTAAATCATAATTTCATACAATACACATGATTTAAAATGACACTTTCATAAGTATGATGCAAAATTTTTAATCGCTTCCATTCTAGGTCACAAAAACGGCTCAATAAATTTAGCAAATCAAAAACAATACAGGCCATGTTCTTTGGCCTCAGCACCAGAAAAAAAAAAAAAAATTCCCTGAAAATTAATGACGTAAATTTAAACAAATAAACAACTTGGAAATATAAGCACATTTGCCTAGATAGGCAGGGTTCCTTGGATAAGGAAAAAAGTGAGAGACAAAAGAAGAAAAATGAGAATTCCACATCATATTGCCAGAGCACCATTTAGAATTAACTTGTGGCTTTATATGCTTTTGTAATTTAAAAAGGGAGATGAGAAACAAACAAAACAACTCCAAATGTAGGTGTTTCTCTCAAAAAATTCCAAAAGGAAACAATAATAAATAGGCTCAAGGAAAATAAGAAGGAGAAAACAAGATAAAGCCAGATTATAAACTTTTCAAAACTGATAAGTTAGAAAACAGAAAGCACTAGCATTAAAAAATAAATCCAGGGGCACCTAAGTGGCCCAGTCAGTTAAGCATCCCTCTTGATTTTGGCTCAGGTCATGACCTCATGATTTGTGAGACTGAGCCCGCATAGGGCTCCCTGCTGATAACTAGGAAGCTGCTTAGGATTCTCTCTCTCTCTCTCTCTCTCTCTCTCTCTCTTTCTGTCACTCCCCTGCTCACTTGCTTGCTCTCTTTCCCTCTGTCTCTCAAAATAAATAAATAAACATTTTTAAAAAAATCCAAAAGATCACTCTTGGGGTAAGGAAAAAAATCAAATGTATATGAAAGGCAACATAGCAAAGTATACAGAGAAGTATAAAAACATAAGAGAATATTATAAACAAGTATATGATCATTTAAATCCCAAAGAAATACTTTCCTCAAAAACTATAAATAACCAATATTGACTTAAAAACAAGAAGAAAACTTGAATAGACCAATGACTGAGAAGAAGGAGAGAATGCTATTCCTAGTCTAAACTTCCACCTCCAAATAACAGAGATGTTTTATGGATGAATAATTTCAAAAATTAAGGTATATATATTCCCATGTTATATAAACTGTCTCTGAATACAGAAAATAGTGGCAGAGGTGCTTGGCTGGCTCAGTTGGTGGAGCAGATGACTTTTGATCTCAGGGTCATAGGTTCAAGCCCCACAATGGGCATAGAGATTACTAGAATAACACAAATAAACTTAAAAAAAAAAGAAAAGAAAATAGTGGCAAACTATTTTCATTCTGTAAAACTGTAATCAAGATATTAAAACCTAAAAAAATAGAACACACATACAAACACACACCCAGAAACTGTTAAGCTACTTTCATTTGTAAATATAGATGTAGAATTTCTAAACTAGAAATAGGATCCAAAAGCATATTTAAATAATAATTAACACTAAACACATAGTGAGTTCAGTTTAAGAATCTAAAGATCGCTGTCAAAGATCGCTGTCAAAGACAAATCTAAAGACAGCTTAGGAAAGCTGTCAAAACAACATAACAGATTAAATTAGAAAAATTTAATATATTTTAACATCTATTCTAAAGCTAAATTCAATACCAATTCCTTATTTAAAACCAAACCAAAACAGAACAAAACTCTTTAAAGAACAGGAATGTAAGGATGCTTCCTTAACATAACAACGAATGTCTGCCTGGAACCCACAGCAAAATAATGACAAAATTCTAGAGGCTTTCCAAATAAAATCAGGCCTAAAACATGACAGTGTGTAATCACCATTTTTTCAAAAATTATCTCTGGCTATTTGGGTCAATTCATTGAGACATAGAACAAAAAAAATAAGCATCAGAAAGAAGAAAATAAAGGTATTTTTTGCATAACACATTATTGTATGCCTGGATGAAAAGAATCAATGAGAAGCTGTTAGAGGTAATAAGAATTCAGTGAAGTTGCTGGATATAAGAAAAATAAATAAAAATTGATACAGTTGTATATATAATAACTTATTTAAAAGAGAAAAAATAAAAACATAAGGGTTTAATTCCTAATAGCAATAACCAACAACAAAAAACAAAATGAATCTAGGATTATCATTAGTGAGAAATATTCTAGATATATATACAGACAAAAAAATTACCAAAAATTATCCATATCCCCTACAAAAAAGACAAGAGGGAAATATACTAAGATATCTTTGGATGTTTGGGCATGTGTGATTCAGTGTTATTTTTTTTTTATGTTTCTGCATTTCTTAAAGTTTTCTATATATGTATATTCCAATAAAGGAACATATATATAATGTCATATTTTTTAAAGACACAGCGAACACCACATTTACGATATCTTAATTTTGGATGGGGTGAGGAAGCTGGAAGTAGCCCAAAGGTTCTCAATTCTATCGGCATATTTAGTTTACATGAGAAGATTTTAGATCATTCTGATTCCAGGGACACACCCAGGCCAATTACATCAGAACGTCTGGGGGAATGGCCTGGGAATAGGCATTTTTTAAAGCTAGCTGAGTGATTCTAATATGCAGCATGGCCTGCGAACTACTTATGAAACCTCTTATGTGGTGCTTTTCAAGCTTTAGTATGCAAACAAATCACCTGAGGATCTTGTTAATATGCAGATTCTGATTTAGAAGGCATGGGGGCGGTTGAGATGCTACTTTTCTAACAGCTTCCCTGGTGATGCTGATGCTGCTGGTCCTTGTAACACACTTTGAACAGCAAGGCCTTAAACTATACCAATGTGGGCAGAACATTTCATTTCTATTTCATGCCCTTGAGCTATACTAACACCTCTGTGAGACAGGTGTTGTTCTTCACTCTTTTAAAATTTTTATTTTAATGTTTGTTTGTTTTTGAGAGAGAGAGAAAGAGAGTGCAATGAGGGAGGGGCAGAGAGAGAGTGAGAGAAAGAGAGAGACAGAATCTGAATCAGGCTCCAGGCTCGAGCTGTCAGCACAGAACCTGACTTGGGGCTTGAACCCACAAACTGCGAGATTATGACCTGAGCCGAAGTTGGACGCTTAACCAACTGTGTTCTTCACGCTTTTATAAATGAGGAAGTGGAGGCCCAGAGGCTGAACCAAAAATCTGATTGGCTTTGTGGCTCCAACTGGCCTTTGAGTATCTCTCTTGTTGCAAACAGAAAACTAAATTGAGGCCTTACAAATAGATGCAGAAAGATTAAAGCTAGAAAGGATGTAGGCTTATGTAACCTCAAGCCGTTAACTAAATGTAAAAAAGCAGGAGGTGTTAATAGATGCTTGAACGTCAGACTTGAATCAAACTGGCAAAGTTAAATAGTAGTGAGAACATATCTTTTTAGAAGATTCCTCTCTCTTTTTACTGTTTTTTTTTATTATGGTAAAATAGATACAATGTAAAATTTGCTATTTTAACCATTTAAAAATGTACAATTCAGGGGCGCCTGGGTGGCTCAGTCGGTTGAGCGTCCAACTTTGGCCTAGGTCATGATCCTGCGTTTTGTGCGTTCAAGCCTCGCGTCGGGCTCTGTGCTGACAGCTCAGAGCCTGGAGCCTGCTTCGGATTCTGTGTCTCCTGCTCTCTCTGCCCCTCCCCTACTCACGCTCCATGTCTCTCTGTCTCTCAATAATAAATAAACGTTAAAAAAAATTTTTTTAATGTACAATTCAGTGGCATTAATTGCATTCAGTCGTGTGCTGCCATCACCACTGTTTCCAAAAATTTTCATCACCTCAATAAACAATTATTAAACAATAAATCCCCATTCTCCCTCCTCCAGCCTCTGATAAACTCTAATCTACTTTTTGTCTCTATGAATGTGCTTATGCTAGGTATTTCATATAAGTGGAATCATACATTTGTCCTTTTGTGCCTAGCTTATTTCACTTAGCATGATTTCAAGGTTCATCCACGTTGTAGCATGTATCAGATCTTCTTTCCTTTCTATGGCTAAACATTTTCCATTGTCTTATCCATATATGACATTTTGTTTACCCATTCATCTGTTGACGGACCTTTGGGTTATTTCCACCTTTTGGCTATTGGGAATAATGCTACAATGAATATTGACATCCAACTAACTGTTTGAGTCCCCATTTTCAATTCTTTTGGGGTATATGCCTAGGCATGCAGCTGCTGGGTCATATGGTAACTCTATGTTTTTCTTTTCGAGGGACTGCTAAACTGTTTTCCACAGTGGCTGCATCATTTTGCATTCCCAGCAGGAATATGCGAAAGTTCTAATTTCTCCACAGCTGCCTCGATACTTGCTATTTTCCAATGATTAAAAATTATAACCATCCTCTGGGTCTGAAGTGGCATCTCACTGTGGCTTGTATTCACATTCTTCTGATGGTGCTTATTGGCCATTTATAGTTTTTTTTTTAGAGAAATATCTTTAAAAAAATTTTTTTAATGTTTATTTATATTTGAGAGAGACAGAGACAGAATGCGAGTGGGTTAGGGGCAGAGAGAGAGGGAGACACAGAATCCAAAGCAGGCTCCAGTCTCCAAGCTGTCAGCACAGAGCCCGACGCCGGGCTCGAACCCACAAACTGTGAGATCGTGACCTGAGCCGAAGTCAGACACTCAATTGACTGAGCCACCCAGGCGCCCCGAGTAATATCTTTTTAATCCCTTTGCCTATTTTTAAATTGGGTTGTCTTTTTGTTGTTACATTGTAGGGGTTTTTCTTTTTATTTTTTTAAAAATTTTTTTTTAACGTTTATTTATTTTTGAGACAGAGAGAGACAGAGCATGAACGGGGGAGGGGCAGAGAGAGAGGGAGACACAGAATCGGAAACAGGCTCCAGGCTCTGAGCCATCAGCCCAGAGCCCGACGCGGGGCTCGAACTCCCGGACCGCGAGATCGTGACCTGGCTGAAGTCGGACGCTTAACCGACTGCGCCACCCAGGCGCCCCGACATTGTAGGGGTTTTTAATATAGTCTTCATCCTAACCCCTTATCAGATAAGTGATTTGCAAATTTTTTCTCCCACTCTGGGAATTTTCCAATTATGAAATTAGTATACGCTTCAACAGAAACATTGAGAAGGACTGAAAAGTTCCAAAAAGTATGAAGAATCAGAAAAAAACTACCAAAAGATATCATCCCAGAAAGGGTCCGTAAGGGATGGAGACTCAGGATGTGTTTGTTAGAGATCAAAGCAGGGGAGAAAGGGTGAGAAAAAAAGCAGAGACAAGTTGAAAATGAGGGACTGTTCTGGGTAGAGCTTGGAGTCAGGACATTGAGCACATGGGGAAGAAAAGAAGATAGGAAAGTGAAGGCGTGAAAAGACAAACTTGATCATGGCATTATTTTGTCTCAGGCTCTTCCTACTCCCCGCTTATATCTGTAAGGGCTATTGCTAGATGTGCAGATACTCTGAGCCAGTAGGTAAGGCAGCCTGACCAGTGCTGAGAGCTTCGGAATCCCCAAGGGAATGTGAACCGGTGAATGTCACCTAACATTTTAGTGACTGAGTCTTCCCACACAGCTGAGACTTTCCACGCTTGGAAAGACTGGACACAAAATGCTAAGAACTTTATAATTAGATTTTTGCCTACTTACACCATTCAAAAGGGACTTGCAGTCTGGAGTTAAGAACAGAAAATGTTCCTTGGAGCAATTCGTCTGCACAATTGAGTAAGTAATTTCATAATTCCATCCAGCCACCACCTGAAACAGTTTTGGACGGAATATTTAAAAGGCACTTTAAACATCACTCACAGTGTTATGACGAGTGTAGGATGCTGCCTGGCTCAAAAATATGAACGATGATTATTACTAGGCAGAAGGCATTTCTGAATAAATATTGAGCGCTTTATGACTCTCACTCCCTCCCCACGTGCACGCACGCACATATGCACACGCACGCACCACACTCCTACACATCAAACAACCAAATGCAATCTACACGCGGAGGTACTGTATTTCCTTAAGACCTAGCAGTATTTCCTCAGCTAGGCGGCAGGAAGAAAGTCTTCCACTGAATTTGTGAAATATGCATAATGCTGTTCTAGATGAATGAAGAAAACTCTGGAACTTGGGTGACTTTGACCAGTAGGTCCTCAGGTTCCCAGACTGCCAGGCAATGAGATTTCTCCTGCTTTATCTGGGCCCAGTTGCACCCTGATAGCTGGCTATGGACATAACTGAGCAAAGCACATGTCTTGCATGAAAGCAAATTGGAAGGTCGATTAAAAGCAGGGAATGTTACCGACCAAAGTGAGTCCTTCGTAATTAGAGGCTGAAATGCAAGGGAGCCAGTCGACCGTCACTAAAGGCTTAACGAATGGAGGCAACGAAAAGACCAGAGTTACAAGTATTTACTTTTTTTCCTGATGGTACGGAACCTATGATTTAGAGGGTACCCAGAAAGCTGTGCCATCCTTTTAGATACAATTTAATTTTTGGAGCCAAGTATGCCTCATGGTAGTGAGGTATTAATAAAGTTTTCTTAAGACCCTAAGGACAGAATAGCTTTTCCATTTCACTGTCTCTACAAAGAACATGTAATACTGACTACCGTGCAGAATGAAAAATTAAAGAACAAACCTGTCTGTGGGCCCTCTTGACTTCTCTAAGAGCAAAGAGGTGGGAATGACCGGTGTGGTTGTTAAAATGTTGAATGGTGTGTCTGAGAACGGGCTCCAGGTCAAGGCTCGCAGTCGATATGGGGTGCACACAGCCAAGGCAGTCATACTGGCTTGTCACCACAGGACCCTCGGCTTGACAAAGAGCAGGCAAAAGGGCAGCATTAATGAGTGAAACCTTCGTTCACATACGCTGCCCTAAATAAGATAACTTAGAAGGCCCTGGTAAACTTTCCAGTAAATCCTAGTATACATTAAAGAAAGAGAAGGCGAGGGGCGCCTGAGTGGCTTAGTTGGTTAAGCAACTGGTTTTCGATTTCAGCTCAGGTCATGATCTTATGGTTCGTAGGACTGAGCCTCGCGTTGGGCTCTGTGCTGGCAGCACAGGCCCTGTTTGGTATTCTTTCTCTCTGCCCTTCCCCTGCTCTCTCTTCCTCTCTCTCTCTCAAAATAAATAAATAAAGTTAAAAAAAAAAAGTGAGGGGCGCCTGGGTGGCTCAGTCAGTTAAGCATCTGACTTTGGCTCAGGTCATGATCTTACAGTTCGTGGGTTCAAGACCCGGGTCGGGCTCTGTGCTGACAGCTCAGAGCCTGGAGCCTGCTTCAGATTCTGTGTCTCCGTCTCTCTCTGTTCCTCCCTCACTCATGCTCTGCCTCTCTCTGTCTCTCAAAATAAATAAATAAATAAATGCTAAAAAAAAAAAAAAAGTGAGAATGCAAGACCACTTTTTAGCCAGAGAGATAAACCTATATTATTTACTGAGGAACATCTTACATGCATGCTATTGTGCACTTATTTTAAATCTATTTAAAAGTAATTTTAAATCATAGAAGTAACATGAATTTAGTGGCGCCTGGATGGCTCAGTCATTTGAGCATCTGACTCTTAGCTAAGGGCTCAGATAATGATCTCAGTTTGTGGGTTTGAGCCCCACATCAGGCTTCTGCTTGTGCAGAGCCTGCTTGGGATTCTCCCTTGCTCTCTGCCCCTTCCCCTCTCCATCTCCATCTCTCTCTCCCTCTCTCTCTCTCTCTCAAAAATAAATAAATAAACATTTTTTAAAAGAGTGACATGAGGGGCGCCTGGGTGGCTCAGTCGGTTAAGCGTCCGACTTCAGCTCAGGTCGTGATCTCACGGTTTGTGAGTTCGAGCCCTGTGTCGGGCTCTGTGCTGACAGCTCGGAGCCTGGAGCCTGCTTCGGATTCTGTGTCTTCTTCTCTCTCTGCCCCTCCCCAACTTGTGCTCTGTCTCTCTATGTCTCTCAAAAAATACATAAATGTAAAAAAAAGAATAATAAAATAAAAGAGTGACATGAATTTATACTCTTATAAAAAGTAAAACATTACAGATACATTCTTATTTATTTATTTTTTTAGAATTAATTAGAACTCCTTGAAGCCTGGCTCAGGGTATATAATACATTTTGTATCAACTCAATGCAAAAAAGGTGTTTTGCACCTGTTGTCAAGTGCCAGGTGCGGAGCTAGGCACCGTGAGTACGTTGATTCGTTAGTAATGGTCACTGCTGTGAAGGAGTTGGGCAAAGTTGAGTGAGAGAGTCAGAACTGCAGATGGGCCATGTCAATATAATTTGGCAACAACTTGGAAAGTCAGGAGCCCAGACTGAGCTCAAGTAAAACTTTCCTGAGGAGAACAGGCCCAAGCCAAGAGGGGCCAAGGTCAACCAGGTAGGGGCGCCTGGGCGGCTCAATTGGTTAAGCGTCCAACTCTCAATTTCAGCTCAGGTCATGATCTCGTGGTTTGTTGGATCGAGCCCCCACATCAGCTTCCACGCTGACAGTGCAGAGCCTCCTTGGGATTCTCTCTCCCTCTCTCTCTGCCCCTTCCCTGCTTGTGCACATTCTCTCTCTCAAAATAAATAAATAAACTTAAAAAAAAAAAAAGATCAACCAGGCAACATGAGCAATAAAGCCTGAGAAGGAAGGATAGCTCCCAAGAAAGCAAGTTGAGTCAGGGACAGCAGAGTGGGACATGGTGTATATACATTTTGCCAGGGCTTAAAGCAGGAGGGCGGGGGAGTGGGGGCCTATGGAGGTCAGAACAGTCAGTGGAGAGTCCTCTGCTACTGGGCCCAAGCCCCACCTTGGAGGCCAAGGGTTACTAACCATATTCCCAGTCCCCTGGGCTCCCTCGTGAGCCTGATGAAAAACCCGGCCCCTCCGCAGGAAAATGCACGTACTCACAATGCTCTCCACGTAATTTCAGGGTATTCACAGACCCTCCGAATTTGGTTAAGAATGGTCTGCTGTGAGAATGGGGAACCACTGAGGGGATTGTAATAAACCAATGTAACATGTTAAAAAAGAAGTACGTTTGTATTAAATTACAAAGTAGTGTTCCTAACAGATAGCCCTAACCCACGGGTCAGTAGAAGCTCCCACCGTAGAAAGGGGAAGAGCCATGGGGCTGTCCTAGGCCCCTTCGCCCAGTGGGCTCTCCCTGCCCAAGCGTGTGCCATCCGAACAGAATCAGGAGGCCAGGTGGGCGGTGTTCTACAGCCCGTCCTCCATCGTTAGCAGGTGGACACAACCGTCCCTGCAACTGTTTCTTGGTCTCTCTGGAAGTGTGTGTGTCCCAATAAAGACTTCCCCACTGAGTAGTCATGGCGACCCCCAGTTACGGTGACAGTGGTGGGCAAGTTAGAAAACTGGAATACAGGGGAAAGGGGAGAGAACTACTGATGGAAGAAGAGAGAACAATGAACAAGAGGCAGAAGGAGATGGAGAAGAGAGGAGGCGGGTTGGCCTCCTCTGGGGCAGCTGTGACTGGGGGTGGGGAGGGGAGACTGATGGGGGGCTGGAGACAGGTGGAGTCTCCTCTGTGTCCCAGTGATTTTCCACCCTGCCCCAACATTTCTAGAGAGAGGTTTTTAAAATTAAAAGAAAGATTGTGACTTTTGATTCTGAAACACATCTGGTTACAAAGGTTTCAGATGAAGGATGTGGACCTAGAAGTAAATTCTGAATGTTTGGCTAAGCTTTGTCACTCACTGTATACAATTGCCGTGTACTGGATGATAAAGTTTACTTACAAGAGAAAGTGTTTTTTTGTTTTTGTTTTGTTTTTGTTTTTTGTTTTTTGAGAGAGTGAGAGGGAGAGTGAGAAAGAGCAGGGGAGGGCGAGAGACAGAGATAGAGAATTTTGAAACAGGTTCCCTGCTCAGTGCAGAGCCCAACAGGGGGCTCGATCTCACAACCCTGGGATCATGACCTGAGTCAAAATGAAGAATTGGCCGCTCAACTGACTGAGCCACCCAGATGCCCCGAGATAAAGTCCTTAAACTGCATAATCAAAACCTACTCCAAACAAACAAACAAAAAAAAGATTTTAATTACTTGTATGTTCTTTTCTGCTTTTGGACTAGTTTTCTTTGAAAGCAACTTCTTGTAAGAACTGGATATGGAAGAGGAAAGCCAAGAAGGTGAAGAACTCAGAAGGATTCCTGGCCAAGTTTGACCTCAAAGCCCGTGTTTTTCTCCCTCCCTCTTTGCCCATAATTGAAGGCAGCCCTTGTGCCTTCTCAGCCCTTCTCAGAGCCTTTGCACACAGAGGATACAATGCTGCAGTCGGGAGGGGAGTCGGAATGTGCTGAGGGGGTGACTGGCCTGATCCTGGCCCTGACCTTGGACTCTGCAGCTCCCTGGCCCCGCCCCACCCCCAAGGCTGCCACCACCCACCAGGAGGGGGCTTCTTCTAGGCTGTGCTCCTGGCACCACACTGACAGGGTTCATTTCCTCCCCGGCTAGCACCCCCCAGGTAGAGCCAGCTACCTGGAGTAATCTGGCAGGTCTGCGTAGCCACGGAGAATTTTGTATTCCCTCTCTTCCCGACGGTTGCGGAGCATTCTCCTGTGGCCTAAAAAGAAAAGAAAAAGAAAGAGAGAGAGAGAGAGAGAGAGAGAGAGACCATTTATCTTCATCTTTCAAATGGAGAAGTACACCTAGTACTATGGCTCATTATGACTTTCCCTTTTTTTTTAAACTTGCCCCCCAAAATTTTCTAACGAGTTTTGAGGCACAAGAAGGAGAGCTTTTGTAGCCTAACGATTATTTATTTATTTATTTATTTATTTTTACAAGCCACTGAAATCATGAGACATTGGAGGAGAGGCAGGATAAAGGCAAGGTTTTGAAGTACGTTTCCTTTTCACCAAAATGTATACAGTGCCTTAGAACCAGCCTAAGCTCTCCTCTTGATTTCCCTTTCAATTTCAGCGTTGAAACGATGTGCAGGACGCCAGTGTTGTGACATGAAGGGGTGAATCCTGGGACTGTGGAGAGAACGGCTTGCTTCTGGGCACTGTCCGTACTCCCCCGTCATTAAGGTCAAACGATCAAGCTGTGCTGTGCCAGGCACTTCGGCATTTGGTGAAGATAGCCATGGCTATTAAAGAAGGTTCTTTGCATACTGTATCTCTTTTCATGCTCCAACAACCTGATGCAGGCAATGCTAGCTAACCCTTTCCGAGGCAGCACACCAGTTCTGAGCGGTCAGCTAGTCGGATGCAGAGGAGGATTTACACTCAGGCAGATGCAAGTAAAGGACCCGTGATCTCCCCCCACCAGCCCTCGATCTTGGCCCAAATGTTGGTCTGTTGTATCTTTGGGGACTGGCCCGCTGTCCTAATTGGTCATTAGAGTGCCCTTCTCATGCAGGGCTTTCTCTTTGTTTAACTGCTGGCCTCTCCATGCTCTGATACAGAGAACGGGAACGCAGACACCAGGCATCTGACTTTTGTACACATTGGAGGGTTTACATGCATTCCTTACAAAGAGGCTTAACAATACTAACATCTCTAGCTCTAAAATAAGAAAAATCTGACAGCCTTGGTGGAGAAAACTGGGGGCTCGGGAACCATCAACCAACCTACTTACAGCTTGTGCAGATTCTTTGTAGTCACAATCCTGCCATGTTTTGTCACTTTGAACAGAACAGTCTCCCTCCCTGATTTGGTACTTGAAGGAATAAAATGTCTCAGGGTCATCCTGAAAAAAAGCAACCAAAGACACATAGGGTTCATCCAAATGCTCCAACAAATACTTTGTGTGGGACCCAATGCAGATATGAATATTCGATCTTGATTTAACTCAACAAGAACAAAACATTTATTAAAAACACTGAAAGTTATAAATATTTACTTGGAAGAATGTTCATAATATATTTACAAATATGTATTTGTAAGTTACAAGATTATCCATAGTATTAGCCCATTTTTGTGGAAACCAATTTATAGGTATACATAGGACTTTTAGAAGTCTGGAAAGTTATAAAGCAAAGCTGTTAAAATGCTTGTCTTTCAGTGGTGCAGGTACAGCTGTCTCACTTTGTTTTCTTTTTTTTTTTTTTTAACATTTTTTAAACATTTATTTATTGTTGAGAGAGAGAGAGACAGAGCACAAGCATAGGAGGGACAGAGAGAGGAGTAGACACAGAATCTGAAGCAGGCTCCAGGCTCTGAGCTGTCAGCACAGAGCCCAATGCGGGGCTCAAACTCACAAACCAGGAGATCATGACCTGAGTTGAAGTCGGATGCTTAACCAACTGAGCCACCCAGGTACCCCTGTCTCACTTTGTTTTCTAAACAAACATTTATGAGTTGTCTTGTTAAAAAGTAAACATATATTTCTTTTACACCAAGAAAACAAGAGGCCTTTTTTCATTTTCAAAAAAAATGTTAATGGTTATCTCTGAATGGTGCGTTAATTTTTGGTAACTTTAGTATTTTCATTTGCTTTATTTTTTTTCTGGCATGTCATGAGATAATAGATAAACCCTTTATTTATTTATTTATTTATTTTTAATGTTTATTTTTGAGACAGAGAGAGACAGAGCACGAATAGGGGAGGGGCAGAGAGAGAGGGAGACACAGAATCTGAAGCAGGCTCCAGGCTCCGAGCTGTCAGCACAGAACCTGACGTGGGGCTTGAACTCACGGACCGTAGGAACATGACATGAGCCCAAGTGGGACACTTAATCGACTGAGCCACCCAGGCACCACAATAGATAAAACCTTTAAAGTGAAGGTGCTTTAAAGACCTGTGAGGCCTGAAAACATAAAATTCCTATAAGAAAACATAGGCAGTAATTCCTCTGACATTGCCCTTTCTCTGACATTCTCAGGCAAGGGCAACAAAAGCAGAAGTAAACCGCTGGGGATACACCAAACTAAGAAGCTTCTGCACAGTGAAGGAAGTCATCATCAAAATGGAAAGGCAACCTCCTGAATGGGAGAAGATATTTGCAAACAACATATCTGATAAAGGGTTAGTATACAAAGTATGTAAAGAACTGATACAACTCAACACGACAAGAAAAAACAAAAAAGAAATAACCCAATTAAAAAATGAGCAGAGGACCTGAATAGACATTTTTCTGGAGACAATATAACGGATGGCCAAAAGACACATGAAAAGGTGCTCAACATCACTCATCATCAGGGAAATCCAAGTCAAAACCACAATGAGATATATTATTTTACCCCGGTCAGAATAGATAGAATCAAAAAGATAAGAAATCATAAGTGTTGATGAGAATGTAGAGAAAAAGGAATCCCTTGCACTGTCAGTGGGAATGTCGATTGGTGCAACCACTCTAGACAACAGTATGGAGTTTCCTTAAAAAAGTAAAAATAGAAATACCATACGATCCAGCAATTCGCTACCAGGTATTTACCCAAAAAAATCCCAAAACACTAATGTGAAAAGATATACACATCTATACGTTTCATACAGCATTATTTACAATAGCCAAGGTATGGAAACAACTCAAGCATCCATTGATAGATGACTGGATAAAGATTTGGCATATATATAACGGAATATTACTCAGCCATACAAAAGATTGAGATCATGGATGGAGCTAGAGGGTAATATGCTAAGTGAAATAAGTCAGATAGGGAAAGACAATACCATATGATTTCACTTAAATGTGGAATTTAAAAACTGAGACAAATAAACAAACATAAAGCAGAAACAGATCATAAATACAGAGAACAAACCAATGGTTGCTATAGGGGAGGAGCTGAGGAGGTTGTGCAATACAGGTGAACAGGATGGAAGATACGGGCTTCCCGTTATGGAATGAATAAGTCACGGGGATGAAAGGCACAGCATAGGGAATACAGTCGATGATATTGTCATAGCATTGTATGGTGACAGATGGTAGTCATACATAATAATGTGTAACATGGACGGCATAATGTGTAGACTTATCACTATATTGTACACCTGAAACTAGTGTAATGTTGTGTCAACTATACTTCAATAAAAAAAGAAAAGAAAAGAAAAGAAAGAAAAGAAGAGAAAAGAAAGAAAAGAAAAGAAAAGAAAAGAAAAGAAAAGAAAAAAGTGCAAAGGTGTTGAGTTAGATGAGAGCTTCCCAGATGTAAAGTCCTGACATCTCAGGTGGCAAGGGACCGGAGAGGTGATTTTGTCCAACCCTACACTTTGCAGGTGAGAGAAAGGAGGCCCTGAGTAGATGGGCATGGCCGAGGCAGCCCCCACACCTTGGAAAGGCAGAGCCAGCCCCAGATCCCAAGTCTCCTGACTCTCAGAGCCTGCTGGAGTCATGTTAGGTGCATCTGGGATGATTGAGTCAAAGAGGATAGTCTCCAAAGTTCCTTCCAGATCTCAGATTTTGATAAAGAAGTAGGCGGGGGGCACCTGGGTGGCTCAGTTGGTTAAGTGACCGAGACTTAGGCTCAGGTCATGATCTTGTGGTTTGTGAGTTCGAGCCCCGCGTCGGGCTCTGTGCTGATAGCTCGGAGCCTGAAGCCTGCTTCAGATTCTGTGTCTCCCTCTCTCTCTGCGCCTCTCTAGCTTGCACTCTCTCTCTCTCTCAAAAATAAATAAACATTAAGCAAAAATTAAAAAAAAAGATGTAGGCTGTTGTGGTATATAGATAGTGCTCACATGGCAAAGTAAAGCAGGATTCTATAGGCTGCTCATTTATTTATTTATTTATGAGAGAGAAGGGGGGAAGGGCAGAGGGAGAGAGAAAGAATCTTAAGCAAGCTCCACACTCAGCACAGATCCCAACGCAGGGCTCAGTCACACCCTGGGATCATGACCTGAGCTGAAATCAAGAGTGGAAGTCTCAAGTGAATGAGCCACCCAGGCGTCCCTCTATGGACATTTTAGAACAAAAAAACCCACATTTGCCATGGATGTCAGCCAATGAAGATAACACTAATCAACTGCTGCTTGAGAGTGCCAGGACCACATATCTACAGCATTACACTAGTTTGTGAACCAGAATGGCTCAAATTTACTTTCAGGAAAAAAAAGAAATTCTGTCCACTGGGCTTTTTTCTTTATCCTGATCATGTCAAATGACTAGCTTTCCCCCCTCTGCCAGAGTAAACAGTTACATAACTATCACAGGCACAGAGTTTTATAGTGAAATTCGTTTAGACAAATTACTGAAAGATCTGTATTTTTTTAAATCATAACACTCAAGATTCGTCTTCAACCTGAGTGCACCAATGTATTATAAAAAATATTAGAAAACACCTAGAACGTTGCTGTTACCCTTGACGCATTCAGCCATACAGACTTCATGGTAGATATTTGGCCTCTAATGCATGTTAATCTCATTTCTGCCTCCTCTCAGGTATAACTCCCCTTCCCTCTAGCTTTATTGAGGTATAGTTGACAAATAAAAATTACATATATTTCAAGTGTGCAATGTGATTATACACACACACACACACACACACACATGTTGTAAAGTGCTACAAACAAGCTGATTAACATATACATCATCTGATGTAGTTCACCTTTTGTATATATATACATATGGTGAGAACACTTAAAATCTAGTCTTCTAGCAAATTTCAAGTATGCAATACAGTATTCTTAACTATAAGCACCATGATGTACATTAGATCCCCAGGACTTGTTCATCTTATAACCAAAAACTTCTACCCTCTGACCAGCATCCTCCATTGTGCCCACCTCGCAGCCTCTGGTAACCACCCTTCTTCTTTCTGCTTTGGTGAGATAGACCTTTTTAGATTCCAGGTATAATGAGATCATATGGTATTTGTTATACATCTCCCCTTAAGCACCCCCTCCCCACCTGAGGTCTGGAGGTCTTTATTTAAATCTTTAAAAAAAATTTTTTTTAATGTTTATTATTTTTTTTTTTTTTTGAGAGAGAAACAGAGTGTGAGAGGCAGAGAGGCAGAGAGGGGAGACACAGAATCCGAAGCAGGCTTCAGGCTCTGAGCTGTTGGCACAGAACCCAATGCGGGGCTCGAACCCACAAATGGTGAGATCATGACCTGAGCTGAAGTTGGACACTTAACGGACTGAGCCACCCTGGTGTCCCTGGAGGTCTTTATATTTTAATCTAGAACTAGTCATTTAGGAAGTTCTTTTGCTGCAATCCGACTGAGTTCCTGGATTCTCCTAGTCTGCATAGTTTCTTTCAAATGACTCCATTTACCTTTGTTTCCTTTCACCTGAGGATACTGCTTCTCTGATCACCCAGGAACCCAAGCTTGGTGGCCCAGGACGAGTCATACCCTGCCCTGCACTCCCGGGCCAAAGAGTCGTAAGCTTCTACCTCTGCTTGTCAGTTCTTTGGCGATTGTTGGTGTGTGTGTGTGTGTGTGTGTGTGTGTGTGTGTGTGTGGTGTGGGGGAAGGGGGCTGGGCTCCAAGTGACAGCACAAATCTCAAATGATCTCAAGGTAAGGCACAGCTTACTCACCGTCCTGGTGACCTCGGTTACACGGTACAACACAAACTGGTTGCCACTTTGGTTTCTACTGTTATATTTCTTCAGAGCACTGTCCACAGCCTTGAATAGGTCTTCATCATTGCAATCGATTTCTTGTGAGAAGGACTCCTCGGTTAAGCTTGGTAGCAGCCTAGAGCAAAGGAAAAGCACAGCAATTAATTTCATGATTTAGCAGTCTCCCTCCAGGAGCTGAGGGATGGTTTCACCAAGATCCAGGTGCCAACTTGAATGGTGATTTTAGCTATTCTCAACCCTTTATCTCCCCTGTGCTTTCCTCTCTCTGCCTCAGCACTCTGGGTCCTGGTGAACTCCTGCTTTCCTATACTATCTGCCCTATTTCCAAAGGACAAATGGCTCTGTTGGGTTGGTTATCCAAGCAGATTTCAGGCTAAAACATTGCAACACTGAGGTTATTGGCCCGCTTGTTTGCATTCAGGAAGCACGTGGGAGCACAGAACACATTTCCAGGTGATTGCACAATGTTGTATTACAAAGCAGAACAGAAAGCAATGAAGGAGGAGGAGAAAACACCAACCACATCTGTTATTCCCTGCCCCAAATGACTTTCCCAAAGCTGTTTCTGAAGGTCACTACATGGAACAACAATGCAACAGTGAGTACAATGCACAGATACCTTTCAATAGTTTCTTTGCAAGACTTCTAGCTGCCAAAAAGCATGTTGCTACCAATCACATGGCATGTCTGAGGAGCCCATGCACATGGAGATAAGTCTCATACCAGCACACTGGCAAAACTTAAAATAAAATATGTGCATCCTATCTGGTTTCTCGTCAGGTCTCCACTCAGTTGCATTGGTTTCGGAAAGAGGAATGCTCCCAAGGGTGGAGGAGACAGGAGAGAAGCAGAAGAAGAGATAAATTGAGTGAAGTCCTGTGTCCTCTATCCTGGCTTGTTTTTTAAAAAATTTTTAATGTTTATTTTTGAGAGAGAGAGGGAGACAGAGTGCAAGCAGGGGAGGGGCAGAGAGAGAGGGAGACACAGGATCTGAAGCAGGCTCCAGGCTCTGAGCTGTGAGTGCGGAGCGGGGCTCTAACTCATGAACTGCAAGAGCATGACCCGAGCCAAAGTAGGACACGCAACGGACTGTGCCACCCAGACGCCCCGCTATTTCTTTTTTTAAAGTTTATTTATTTTGAGAGAGAGCGAGTGCATGGGCAGAAAAGGGGCAGAGAGAGGGAGGGAGAGAATCCCAAGCAGGCTCCACACTGGCAGAGCATAGCCCAACACACAGCTGGATAAGGGGACAACACGGGGCTCGATCCCACAAACTGTGAAATCATGACCTGAGCCAATATCAAGAGTTGGTCACTCAACTGACTGAGGCACCTAGGTGGCCACCTTGCTTCTTGTTTCTGATGTGGTGGATATGGGTGTCTACTCATCAAGCCTAAGGAAACTTTCCAATCAACTCCAAATTCAGATTCCAACTACTCCTGGATTGTGCACCATTAGAAATGTCCTCACTTTCCCAGCCTCAGCATCTTTGTGGGCCCCTCCTTCTTCTCAACCTAAGAACTTACCCATGTTTCTTTCATCCTTAGTGTTTTGTTTTTTTACTATACACGTCCTGCCCCAACACACACACACCAATCTACCTTCTGCCATTACTACACAACTGAAACTGCTTCAGTAAGTCAGGAAGAGAGCCCTTTAAAAAATATATGTTTATTTTTTTTAAATGTTTATTTATTTATTTTAAGGGGGAGAGGGGCAAAGAGAGAGGGAGAAAGAGAATCCCAAGCAGGCTCCATGCTGTCAGCACAGAGCCAGATGCTGGCTGGATCTCATGAACCATGAGATCATGACCTGAGCTGAAATCAAGTGTTGGACGCTTAACCAACTGAGCCACCCAGGCGCCCCAAGCCTGAAGTCTTACTAGCCTGTGTCTAAATGCTTGAGCCCTGAGTTGGGAAGAAAGGAAAAGAAAGAGGACTTGAGTGCGGAAAACAAGAGTCCTCCGGCACCAAAATGAATAAAGAGAAGTTACCCGAAACTAGAGCCTCCCTAGCCCAGGGAGAAGATAGGAGAAAAACAGAGGGCCCTGGAATTCCTGAAGCAGAGAACACTTCTGTCCTGCTTTCTGAGCATGCAACCTGGAAGACAGCAAGATTCCAGGGAGAGAACAGCCATACAGTATCTCTTGGCAGTCATGTTCATTAGCAGTCTTGCAGAGACCCTTATATCCTCAGTTTGATACAGCAGTATGAGATAAACTAGACCCAGAGAGGGATGGGAACAGGCTAGGAGGAATTCCTCAGCAGGAGAGAACTGGTGAACCAATGATGAAGAATCAGACCTCCTTCTTGTGCCCACCACCCAAACACCTGGGCACTACATGAAATTTGAGAACTGTGGCACGACTTTGTGTGGAGAGTAGTGGGGTCAGGGGAGTCCAAGAGGGACTGAGGTTAAGTTTCCTATTAGCCTACTAGGATGGCAGACTGAAACGGAAATTAATTTGTTCTGAAAATAAGGTGATATTTTGGGGCGCCTGGGTGGCTTTGTTGGTTAAGTATCTGACTTCGGCTCAGGTCATGATCTCATGGTTTGTGAGTTCAAGCCCCGTGTCAGGCTCTCCACTGACAGCTCAGAGCCTGGAGCCTGTTTCAAATTCTGTATCTCCCTCTTTCTGCCCCTCCCCCACTGTGTTCTCTCTCTCTCTCTCTCTCTCTCTCTCTCTCTCTCTCTCCCTCCCCCACCCCTCTCAAAAGTAAATAAACATTTTTTAAAATTTCCTAATTAGCCTACTAGGATGGTGGCATGAAATGGAAATTACTTTGTTCTGAAAATAAAGTGATGTTTCTTGTGCACCTGAATTTATGATAACGCCAGCTATAGCATAAGTACTCATAGAGGAAAGACTCTAGAATTAAAAGAATTAAGTCCAGGGAAGAAAGAGGATCGGAGATTTGCTACAAGGATTTGGGGGCCAGTGACTTGTAGCACTGAGATCTTTCCTTTCCATTTGTCTCTCTCTTCTCATGCTACCTCCTCCCCTACCCACATTTTGCCCTACCCTGAGTATGAAAGTGAGATTAAAATAACTTGAATTTCACATTCATTGTTGGTCATATTTTTTTTATTTATGGTTCTACTTCAGAACATTAATTTTTCCCCGTTGAGGAAATCAGATTTTGGAAGCGTATATGCAAAAAACTTCAAGATTTGTGAAAACTCACTCTTGAATACCCCTGGGCATGATTCAGAGGCTGACTGAGGGAAGGGCTGAATCTTTGGGTTTAGAGCATTGCTATGATCTGGCAATGAGAAGCTAGGAAAATTGGCTTCCGGAAGAGGAAGAACTTCACCTTTCTTTAGTGGAGAGAGTCGGTAAATATATCCAATTTGTCTCCAGTGGAAGGGAAAGTGTCTCTTACCTGGACTTCTTTTTTCTGAGTGCCTAGATGGTGGGCCATGATGGTGGTGATGGTGATCTTGGGGATCCTCACTATGCGGTGGTGGGTCACAAGGTCCATGGTCAAGGAAATCATGGACATGGGGATGGTGTCCATGGGGATGGTGTCCATGGGGGTGATGTCTATGGGGGTGATGCCCATGAGGAGGGTGTCCGTGGGGATGGTGTCCATGGGGGTGATGTCTATGGGGGTGATGTCCATGAGGAGGGGGTCCATGTGGATGGTGTCCATGGGGGTGATGCCCATGAGGTGGGGGTCCATGGGGATGGTGTCCATGGGGGTGATGCCCATGAGGAGGGGGTCCATGGGGATGGTGCTTACTGGAACTATGATTATGAGGGTGTCCGTGGGTCCTATTGGTGCCAAAATGGGGATGATGACATTTTAACTCTGGAACAGGCGAAACTTGGGTGGCTTCTGCCTGAAATGGTGGTCTGTCTGTTTGATTTTTGTCTTCTAGAGGAGGAAGACATCCAAGTTCATGTGGCTTGTGGGGATGGTGGTGATCTCTAAATTCATCAGGCTTAAATGGAGGCTTGCCAGCAAGAGAATGCTCATGCCCCCCAGGGTGGAGGGGATGGCCGAAATACTGTTGTATGCCACTGATGTTTCTACCATCCTATTAAAGGATACAGAAAAGTGAATATTATTACAGAACACAAAAGAAGTTAGATGCACAACTTGATTTAGACCTAGGGCCTGCAGACTTTTGTATTCCACAACTCCACTTTTAAAAATAGGATAGCAAAACAGCATTCTCAAGCTTTTATCCCCCCCAGTTGACACTTGAAATACAAAGACTATCATCTACCATCATCATTATTTCACAATAGTAATATTTTGATAACACAAGAGTCAGAAAGATAATCTCAGAGTAAAGAGTGGTTCTTCAGATGGAATAAATGTTGTATTAGGAAACAGTATTTATTATCCCCATTTTTCTCATTTCAGCATAAAATGGTGAAATTATATTCTAGATGGTATTCATCTGTAGATCAACATTTGGAAAACTAGTGCCTTATACTTAATATCCTCAACAGAGTTCTGAGGCTTTATGGTATAAGCATCTCTTAGTCTTAAAGGATGAGTACTTCACCTCTTCCCTCTCCTCCTTCTTCAGATTTTAATTAAAAAAAAATCATCTGTGGATGCGATGCCTGGATGGCTCAGTCAGTTAAGCATCTGACTTTAGCTCAGGTCATGATCTCACAGTTCATGAGGTTGAGCCCCACGTCAGGCTCTGTGCTGACAGCTCGGAGCCTGGAGCCTGCTTCAGATTCTGTGTCTCCCTCTCTCTTCCCCTCCCCTGCTCGTGCTCTTTCTCTCAAAGAATAAACATTAAAAAAAATTGTTTTAAAGCTGTGGAGCCATGTTCACGGTGACAAAACTGTCACACCCCTCCCCCATTTTGTTTTTTGGTCTGGTATATGGACATTTGGATTATTTTCAGGTTTTTAGTGATGTGAAAAGCACTGTAATGAATGCCTTGATATAGAACAAAGCTTTCTGGGACAGATGTGAAATATTGCTTTGTGCCTCACTTTATGTATCTTTATATAATATGTTTGAGGCTAATTCAGTCTCTTTAGGCTCTATGCTTAATAATAAAAGTTAGAAATTATTTTTAATTATTTATTTTTTTAAGGTTTTTTTTTTTGACGTTTATTTATTTTTGAGACAGAGAGAGACAGAGCATGAACGGGGGAGGGTCAGAGAGAAGGAGACACAGAATCTGAAACTGGCTCCAGGCTCTGAGCTGTCAGCACAGAGCCCGATGCGGGGCTCGAACTCACTGACTGCGAGATCATGACCTGAGCCAAAGTCAGCCGCTTAACCGACTGAGCCACCCAGGCGCCCCAAGAAATTATTAAGTCTCAGCACTGGTGCTTAACTATAAGGGCCATTTTCATATTCATTAGAGGGTGACTGAATTGGTTATGATTTTTACTTTACGAATCTTACCTCTCCCCAGTTCTTGGAATTTTTTTATGCTTTTTGTGTCATACCAGCAATAGTACCCCTTCCCCAGGGACCTATTCTCCCTGTATTTCTTTTCAGCCACCTCTCACCTCTCTGCCTCTCTCTTTCTCTTTCTCCCCTCCACCCCCAGAGCTATAACAACAAAATACACTCTGTGTTTGAAAATATTTCTTAGTCTGGCCTGCTTCTGATAAGGACTCCTTAGGCAACCCACCTCCAAGTTGAAGACTTCACAGTTTATGGCAATGTCATTTGGGGTTTCCAAGTCTGAGACTCCTACATCATAGGACAAATCTGCTCTGCAGAATCCAAAGGCCTATAAAGAAGAGAGAAGCCTATTAGGGTGTGTATGCGTGTATTCGTGTGTCTATTTCTGTGCAGCTGGTATGAAGGTTCCCAGCTATAGTTGTAAACTTTCAGACATTTGGGAAAGACAAAGAGCTTTAGAACAATCAGGGTACTATTATCAAATTTCTCCACTAATTATTTAATAATCTTTCCTAGAAGAAAGTGCAGGTTCCAAAGTGTCTCACTTCAAGTTGCTGTGGTTTTCTTCCCTGAGTGGTGACCAGTGCTGAGCTTCCCCACGGGGGTCAGTGAGGAAACCACATCATTGATGCCCTGCCTTAGGCCAACCCTTCTGCACCGAAGACCCAAATTGCCTGTGCCTAGAGAGAATTAAGAGTGGTGTAGAAGAGGGATTTGTATACAACTTTATCCAGTCCCTTGAAGGAAAGTATTGGAAAGGAAGGAACCAGTATGAAAATAGCTTGAGGGACCCTGTCAAAGTAACCATCCGCAGGCCTTACTGGGAGTACAGAGGCTACCGCTGGCTTGCACCCCTATGCCCCAGAGTCTCCTAAACCCAGCTGTCAAAGGTAGACTAGAACAAGAAGAAATGCTTTTCTAGAAGAGACAGATAATCACTCAGGTCTGAGAATAGTTTTGCAGTCAGACAGACCTATGTTAATTCTGGCTTCACCATTTATTAGTTGTGTGAGTTTAGGCAAATTACTTAAAATTTCTAAAATCCAGTCTTTGTAAAATGGGCACAATACTAACTATCTTCAAGATGTGGAAGGGCTTAATTAAATGAGATTATGCTGCAAAACACTTAACATTGAGACCCCTCTTTTCCAGCTGCCATGTTTCTGCATGGCATCACCCACACCAAGATTATTAAGAATTTGTTGAAGAAGGGAGTGGGAGAGGGAGGTGTCTTTTCTGGTGGCCACTAAGCAAGATTCTAGAACTGATTCAGGCAGGAATGTTGAACAGCCAGAAAAGGAACTAATGAATGAATGCTTCCTTGCTTTTGACCCTAGAGAGCCTGTTGTTAAACCTCAGGATTATCCTGGCCTTGAAATCAGAAGGCCGTTGTTAAAATCCTGTGTCCTAACATTTTCTAGCTAAGTGCCCTGAGGTTAAGTGGTTAACCTTCTAGGGGTGCCTGGGTGGCTCAGTCTGTTGAGCCTCCGACTTCGGCTCAAGTCATGATCTCAACGGTTCGTGAGTTCGAGCCCCGCCTCAGGCTCTGTGCTGACAGCTCGGAGCCTGGAGCCTGCTTTGGATTCTGTGTCTCCCTCTCTCTCTGCCCCTCCCCCACTCATGCTCTGTCTCTCTCTCTGTCAAAAATAAATAAAAACTTTAAAAAAAATTAAAAAAAAAAGTGGTTAAGCTTCTAGGCTGTTCTGTCCCAGGGAAATGGAGGCAGGCATTTGCTTCTCCTCAGCAGGGTTGTTACAGGGATCCAATGAAGCAATAGTATGCATGTAAACTACACACAAATGCTGAGTATTATTTTTTTTTTTAATTTTTTTTTCATCGTTTATTTATTTTTGAGACAGAGAGAGACAGAGCATGAACGGGGGAGGGGCAGAGAGAGAGAGGGAGACACAGAATCGGAAACAGGCTCCAGGCTCTGAGCCATCAGCCCAGAGCCCGACGCGGGGCTCGAACTCACGGACCGCGAGATCGTGACCTGGCTGAAGTCGGACGCTTCACCGACTGCGCCACCCAGGCGCCCCAATGCTGAGTATTATTAATAAGATATTTCAGCAGATACAGGGGTATCCATTTATAAGTGATTAGGAGAAAAAAGCCCACTGCATTGAGCCTTAGGAGAACTGGATTCTAATCTCAGCTTGGTTATGAACACTGGGCAAGACACTTACTTTGCTGATCCTCAGTTACCTCCACATTTGTCACATGGGGCCACTGTGAGGAATAAATGAGATGAAGAGAACACAGGCACCCACTGATGTGTAGGCTCTTAATATAAGCCGGTTATTAGTTTTAGCTAAGTCTTTAATCCTAACGGGTTAGAAAAAACCTCAGTGTTAAGTTTAAGCATGGTGTATATTGTAAAATCACAGTCTCATGATTCACTCAACTCGTCTGTGCCTCAGTTTCTCCATCTCTAAGTCAGAGATAAAAATAAGACCTACCTTATTGAGTGGTTGGGGGGTTAATAACATATGTGTAAAGCACTTGGGCAGGTTCCTGGCACATAGTAGGTGGTCTCTAAATGTTACCTAGTATTTCACAGACATTTATTATACTCACATTATAGTGCCTGGGAAAATGGCGGCTACTGGAGCAGTTCCTCACAGAGAAGTCCACGTAGTAATTGGTTCTTTCCCCTCCTCTCTAGAACAAATTGGATCAAAGCAGTTTCAGGAACATAAACATTAAAAAAGAAAAAAAAAAAAAAGCAGTAGATACCTGCTATCCAATATGCTATAAAGCACTGTGGGGATTCAAAATCACCAACATGTGCTATTTTTCTTATGACCACTGCCTTTAAAAAAATTTATCACAAATAAAATATATTTTTATTAAAAAAAATTTTTTTAATGTTTATTTATTTTTGAGACAGAGAGAGACACAGCATGAGCAGGGAAGGGGAAGAGAGAAAGGGAGACACAGAATGTGAAGCAGGCTCCAGGCTCTGAGCTGTCAGCACAGAGACTGACGCGGGGCTCGAACTCACGAACTGTGAGATCATGACCTGAGCCGAAGTCAGATGCTTAACCGACTGAGCCACCCAGGCGCCCCAATAAAATATATTTTTAAAGGGGCACCTGAGTGGCTCAATTGGTTGGGTGTCCAACTCTTGATTTCAGGCTCAGGTTATGATCTCATGAGATTGAGCTTCAAGCTGGGTGTGGAGCCTGCTTAAGATTCTCTTGCCCCCTCTCCCTCTGCCCCTTCCCTGCTAAAGTGTGAGCAAGCATGGGTTTGCTTTCTCTCTCTCTCTCTCTCTCTCTCTCTTTCTCTCAGTCTCTCTCTCTCTCTCTCTCTCAAAAAATACTGTTTCATTGAAAAGGGAAAATAATATAGACATAATCAAGCATAGTGAAAAATCACCTTTCCTGTACCCGATCTCTTCTTCCCAAAGGTACCACTACCACCTATTTGAGGGGTTTCTCGTAGCCTTTTCCTAAATATGTCGCACATGTACCCATATATCTAACATAAATGGGCTCAGAGTCTAAGTGTTGTCTCTAACTTGCTTTTCCCCTTAGAAATTCTTCCCAATGTATACGGATCCAAGACATTCCCTTTAGTAATTGTGCTATATTCCTTCCATTCCTTCCATTCCATTCAGTAGCTATTCATACTCCCCACAACCCCCAAAATTAAAAGAACCGCAGGAAAGCAGTGTCTTTGGTATCTCTTGCCTACGGAGGCTGCTACAGGGACCTCAGTTTGAAAGTAGCGCGACATGTGAGGCCAGTGGAGAGGGCCAGGGCCGCTGGGTCTGCGCCTGCCAGGCCGGAGCTGGGCCCTCAGACGCTAGCTGACGTGAGGGGACACTCACCGCTCTGACAACTCTCTCCACTCGGTCCACTCTGAAAAAGGCAAAATCTCCATTCTCTCTTTTGTACTTCTCAAAGGCTTTGTTGGCTTGGTCTCTATAAGGCTGAGTGTCCTCAAAGAAGTCAAAGAGTACAGGGCTGTCTTTGGTATTGGCCAGTGCCGAAGAGACTGGAGAAAGAAGATGGCAACTTTCCATTACCAGAGGGTTGGAAATAGCAATGTCCATACTGGGACTTCATATGTATAAGCACGTTAGCAAGAGAAACAATAGCTTCCGTTTTACAGATGGGTACATTGAGGGTTGGAGAAGCAAAGTAATTTGCTCAAGATCAAATCAGCCCATCAACAGCAGGGCTGATCCTTCTGATGCTTATGTCTCTGTTGTGACTCCATTCAGACACCTCTCCCATCACTCACAAAGTGTTCATATTTCACTAAACTCCTCCTGTCTTGCCCAGGAGGGAGAGGCATCATTAACACAGTTTTTGCCCAGAGAGAGAAGATACAGATCACCCTTTCTTCAAGGTGACCTCTTAAAGGGGTTGCTTGACTGTTGAATTTTTGTATATTGAATCATGTTGAAAATCTTATACATTGAATTTCTTTAAAGGAAGGTATACCAATAACAGAAGAAAACCCTCTGCTTTTCCTTCCACAGAGAGCAAATAATAATTGATTTTCTGAGGGCAGGGGCCATTCCTGATATGTGCATCTTAGTATTATATGGTGAATACCACAGTATGATTGAATTCTATATTAATTTAGAATTAATTAGCATTTGAACATATGACCATACCAGAACTTGTGGTGCAGTTAAAATCATTCAGTCTAAGATCCTGAGATTCATTCAAATATGTAGCTATTACCTTACACTGTCCGACCACCTGTAAGAAAGAGGGAATTATGTCATCACACACTGCCTTTGTCGGGTTGAATGTGAGGGGACAAAAAGTGATGTCACATACTCCTACTATCCACTGAGAATCCACCTTGGTTTTCTCTCACCAAGTCCTCTCTCAAAACCTGTATTTTCTTAGTCTGTTTCTGTGGGCTGGGTGCTATATACATCCAAAACCCTCACGAGAGCCAGGGAGAAACTGTTTAAACAGATCATGGCCATATCCCAAACATTTTCAAGGGAAAACAGTGCTAAAACTCCTCGGTAGGTAAACGTCTTATTTTCTAGAACTGAAATTTGATATACGTGCTTATTCATCTTCTTGCTCTCTTCCTGTGGCGGAGAACCTGGCATCTGAGTACCCACGTGCAATATGGAGAACGAGACCCTGTTCCTCAAGGCAACTACACTTACTCCCTATGGCTATTCCTGCCAACGAGGCCAGTCTTCATAGGGCACAGTCACAGGTTCGTATGTTCTCAGACACACGGACTCTCAGGGCCTGAACCCTTAAAGTCCAGGTACCCCAAACCCCTCCTGTTATTTTACAGCTGAGGAGGCAAAAGTCTAGACACTTGAGGTGATTTTCCCAAGGTCTCACAGCTGGGCATGTTATCCCAAGGGACCACAATCCCCAGTGACTCAGCCTGAACTGGGAATCCCAGGAATGACTCTCAAGAGACTTTACTCAAGGTCAACATAGTCTTCTCGAGTCAAGAGGCAGGATCTGCCCTTCTTTGTTCACTCTGTTAGCGCAGGCATGCTGCTGCCCTGAGTAAACAGAATAGACAGAAGTCTAGAATGATACAAGTTCAAAGTACCCTGTTTACTTACAATCTCAGATAAACGCTTAGAAAGAGCTGGGTCACAGTCATCCCAGTGTTTCCTGGATAGGACTGGGCAGTCTGATTCTTTCACATCTAAGACTAAATAATAGACAGCTGCAGATTCCTGAGGAATACCAGAAGAACAACATGTGAGTAGCATGTGGGAGCCTAGTGCTTTTTCAATAAAAGCAATCTCTTTATTTCTTTTTATTTTTTAACATTTATTCATCTTTAAGAGACAGAGAGAGACAGAGCATGAGCGGGGAAGGGGCAGAGAGAGAGGGAGACACAGAATCCGAAGCAGGCTCCAGGCTCTGAGCTGTCAGCACAGAGCCCGACGCGGGGCTCGAACTCACGAACCGCGAGATCATGACCTGAGCTGAAGTCGGACGCTCAACCGACTGAGCCACCCAGGCGACCCGCAATCTCTTTATTTCTTAAAGAGAATTCCTGCTTCTCTCCAAATCATCACAGATGTCCTACCTTTGTGTCATTTGATCTACTTCTTTTGAATAAATAGCTTCAAAGAGTTACTTCCAAATGTTCTTTTTCACTGGTCATGATGTTGCTTCTGCCCACGAGCTTTAAAAAGCAACCACTGAGCAGCAGTGTGGGTTTGGGTGGAGGTGTTGAAGGTGCAGGCCCAGAATTATAAGTGATGACAGCCTCCGATCTGTATATGCAGTTGTGTCCTCTTGCCCAGCTCTATTCCTGAACTTGGATTGTTTTGCCTTGATTTCAACCTGCCCAAAGCTTAAACACACTGTCTTCTCCTACAAGCTGTCTCTCTCTCTCAACTTCCCCTGCCTGTTGTCTGAGGCATCATTAATGACTTATTGCCGTAGTCCCTGGCTTAGAAATGTGAGGGTGACCTTGATTTCTTTCCTTTGCTTTTACTTTCCAGGAGCCAGGTGTTCAACGGCCTTTCTTTGAAATGTCTCATGTCTTTTCTTCATTCTCCCTGCTCTGATGTCCATTGCCTGGGGCTGGTCCTCATTGCCTCTTTCCTGAGCACAAATGGCTTCCTAGTTCATGTCTCCTGTGTCCATCTCCCTAGGCACACCGCCCCCCCCCTTCCTCACCCACCCACACACCCTCCTGCCGTCACTCAGAGGCAGTACTGTGCCAATTTGTCCTGTGCCTGCATGTGTCACAGAGAGCCTGGAACGGGACTCACGGTCACTAAATTGCCGGTTGGACCCTACATTCCTGAAACCCCTCTTGTTCTCTGCAACCTGTGGTGCCTCTCATACCAGCAACAAGTGGAAATTTCTCTGCTTCTGTGGGGCCCCATAGTCTGTCCTCCTAGATTTCAGTGGTTTCACCAAAGGGTAGGTTTTTTGGGGGTGGGGTGGGGTGGGGAGAGAGCCCTCCTTCCGTTAATCTCTTTCAAGGCCTCAGATCCACGCCAAACAAGCATATAATCTTATTAAGTGAAAACAGTAGGCTCTCTTTGCTTCACGATAAGCCTACAGTCAGTCTTCAGACCTGCTAACTGCTCCAAAGCCCACAAAAAACTTCCAGAACATTCCATTCCCGCTGCATTCAATTATTCCCTGACACTCTCCTTCCTCATTCCCTGTCTACATCCTTCTCCCAACCAATTTTAAAAGCTCTCCTTCCATTAGGTTACTTCTGCGTCTATACCACTTGATTGCTAGAATGTGTCCCGTCTTAACGCAGTTTGCCTGTGTGTGTACGTGAGCTGATGATTATTTCCTTGAGGGTCCTGCTGACACCTTATTCTAATTCTTCTCTCCTGGTACTTACTGTTTGAGTTGGCTCAGCATACATGCTTATAAGTACCTACAGACTGATTCATAATTAAGGAGATATTAATAGCAAATGTTAGTTTGAAGGCACCCCTCCTCCCCCCAAAAAAACCCCAACAGTGTAGAGGAGCAGCAGAAACGAAACCAGAAACCCTACCCAGAGCCGTTTCATTGTGCAAGGCAGTAAGGGTGGGGCCCAACACCACATTTGCCCCTGGGGCCTGGTCTCCCAGCTCAGCTCTACCACAGGCAGTTCCTCACCACTTTGTCCAAATGGGCATCAGCGACCCGCAGCAACTGGAAAAGGTAGCCTTTCCACCGTCCTCTATTGATCAGGTCTAACACTTTCCTGGCCAAGGGCTCAGTAGCGTCGCAGTCTGTGGGACGCAGAGCGCAGGAATTCTGCAGCGTGAAGAAGGGGATGAGAAGCAGGGCTGCGGTGAAGGCTCTCATCTTGTTAAAACGTGGAAACCATCCCTTGCTACAGTATGTCCCAGCAGAGAATTTTATACAGACTTTCTGAAGATACATACACATGCACACACAATTGATTAAACAAAGTGTTTATGTATTTCTGTTGTGTAACCGGG
Organism: Leopardus geoffroyi; assembly: GCF_018350155.1. Classification (NCBI taxonomy): domain Eukaryota; kingdom Metazoa; phylum Chordata; class Mammalia; order Carnivora; family Felidae; genus Leopardus; species Leopardus geoffroyi. The sequence goes on from NC_059333.1 coordinate 81,084,637, forward strand.
GAGAGTCACCTTGACCCCTGGTTAAAATACCTGCCAACAGGCTGTAAATGATTAGTGGGTCCTGGGGACAGAAAGTTGAGACATGCCACTGGTGGGTGGGTGGACTTGTGATCTGCACAAAATCTGGATTTTTCTAGTAGTAATGGAGGCAGAGTGTGTTTTGGTGCATAGGCACTGTTTACCTTGGTGTGTGGGTGGGATTGGAAGTAAAGCAGGTTTCCTTCCTCTGCCTGCCAATCGCCGCCAGAAATCTCCCCATTGCTCCCCTGTTCAGATTATGTCCCCAACGTCCTCAGTAGAATGCAGCTGCATTATTTAAGGGAGGTAACACGTTAAACTCCTAATACCATAAAAGGAACTGAATTCTGAATAAGATGGAAGGATTAAACAGCTGTTAATTTGGAGTCAGATCTGAAGTTCAAACCTGCCCTGTTACTCTTAGTGTGTGATGCTGGGTAAGCTATAAAACCTCTCTGATTCTTAATTTTCTCATTTACGAAATGGGGATTCATCCCTTTTGGCTGGATCGTGTGATACTTAAATAGAAAACACAGATAAAGGAACCATGACAAGTCTTGGCACAGATTCAGGTACTGAATGCATGATGCTACGTAGTCTTGTTATTATTACCACTGGTGTGTCCGAGAAGAAGTTGGGGACGCCCCAACTTATCATTCACGGTTCTCAGTGGCCCCCTAAGCGTGCTAAAGAGAACTGGTTCATGTGGAAGAGAATGGTCGTGAGGGTAGTAGTCAAGCAATTGGATGCCCATCTCTGAGAAGGGGTTGGGTGGGCTGTACCTGGGAGGGACTCAGAATGGCCTTAAGCTGATATTGCGCCCCCATCCCTCCAGAGAAACAATGTAGCTGTATGCACTCTTCTTACCAGCATCTGACCAACATCAGAAAGGACCAGAGGGACTTAGCCGAGGTTCCCTCCTGAGACTAGTCCCTTAAACAGAAGCTCCCCACTCTCTGCTCCCTCTGCAGGGAATGTCCGTAAAGGCCATAGTAATAGTTCTCATACTAGAATCACCTGAGGGGCTTTTAAAAATCCTTGTGTTCAGGCCTCTCCCCGGAGTAATTAAATCAGGATCTCTTGGAATGGACCCAGGTACTGGTGTTTTGAAAACTTCCAGGTGATTCCAATGTGCATTCACGGTTGAGAACCACTGGGCTCTAAACAGATCCTGAATAGAGAGAAAGAGTTGAAAGAGAGAGAGAGGGAAGGGAGAGGGTATGTGAAAAGCAAGGCTTCACTTCCCAGAGTCCCAGGTTGGTTCAGCAAGGTACTAAAAACACGTTGTGAGTTACACTTGACATTGAACTTTTAATGTTAGCGACCCTAGCTTTTGAATACCGAAACAGGACCTCTTCAATGAAATGTAGAATGACAGAAATAGTCTGGAATCTGGCCAACGTGTTACTAAGGGGCTCTAACCTGTGGTGGGGCTGAGGGAAGTCTATCGATGAACACAAAAACGTATGTTTCAATGAGCCGAGCTCCTTCATTAAGGCTTCTATTCTTGCTGTACTGGCCACGCCTAGTATGGAGTGCCCTCAGGGAGCTAAATGCTGGTGGAGGGAAAGGCAGGACGTGGAAAGGCCCCCACAATGAGGATAAGCTTTTCCTACATTAGTTTTGCTGAGATTAAGGCATGCTCACGAAAGCAGCGGACATCCTTTCCCCCGACCTTCACTGAACCTTAAAGAGTTATCCAATGCTAGTGATACATTGTATTTCTTGCTAGACCCTGATTGAGACAGGGTCTAAGACTCCAAATGATGCCTCTACTTAATCGTTTTTCCTTCCTAAAGGATGCAGCTAAGAGTAACAGCATGTGAATATTGTCTACTGCTCTTAAACAAATGCTGTCAAGGCACAGAGGTGACTCTCCAAGAAATACCTGCCGGGATGAAAGACAACTGTTAACTCTGCAAATTCTCTGTTAGCTTTGCTAGAGCTTCCATAAAAAAGTACCGCAAACTGAGTGGTTTAAATGACAGAAATTGATCTTCTCACAATCCTGGAGCCTAGAAGTCCAAGGTCAAGGTTAGTCTCTTCTGAGGCCTAGCTCTCCTTGGCCACGTTTTCTCTGTGTCCCCACATGGTTTTGCTTGTATGCTCACCTGTGTCCTGATCTCTTCCTACAAGGATACCTGTCATGTTGGACTGGGGCCCGCCCTAATGATTTCATTTTAACAAAGTTACCTTTTTAAAGATCTATATCCAAATATAATCACATTCTGAGGTACTGGGGGTTAGGACTTCAGTATATGAATACTGGGGAAACAATTCAACCCATAACACCTGTCAAACTTCAAAAGATAGGTGTGTATATGTATATGCAGGTGTTACATGTATTTGTGTAAACGTATATACACACATAATATACATATATGTGTATATTTTATATACATATTTTTAAGTTTATTTATTTTGAGAGAGCGAGAATGAGCTGGGGAGGGGCAGACAGAGAGGGAGAGAGAGAATCCCAAGCAGGCTTGGTGCTGTCGGTGCAGAAACTGATGCAAGACTCGATCTCATCAACTGTGAGATCATGACCTGAGCTGAAGTCAAAAGTTGGACGCTTAACCGACTGAACCACCCAGGCACCCCTACCCTACATGTATTATTTTTTAAGTGAAAAAATTGAGAATGAATGTTGTTGGGCCCTTGATTTCCACTCTGAGCAAAACTATTAATGGAATCAGGAAGCTTCCCATCTTTGGAGCAGTGTTTGCTTCCCTCCAGGCTCAGCCATAGGCCGCAGACTCTGTATTCCAACAGTGAAGGTAAGTGAGTCTATCAAGTTCTGGGGAGTGGAGACTATTCAAACAGGTAAGAAGGAAACAAGATTCCACCCTCAGGCCGAAGGCTGTGCAGACAATATCTGACCAATACTTGCTGCTGAAATAATTATGGAATAAAGGGAGAATGAAACTCTGATGAATCCCAGTTTCTTGATACCCTTCAATTTTTATCTCATTTTGATCAAAAGAATCAGTGTGCTCTTGCCCAGATGGAAGAGGGCATACCTAAGTATAGCAGGCCCTGTATCAGAGATTTAGGTAAAAGTCAGTAAGATTGCAGAAGGAGAGGCTGAAGACATGAGAGGCACAGTGGCATCTGAACATGATATGAGGCCTTGGATGGTTCAGAAGGGATGCAGCCCAGTGTACAAGTAGAGAGTGTAGCCTCATAATCCCCACCTCCAGATAACATTATGAAACTGAGAAGAGTCAAAAAGATATACTTTATGAGTCACTCTGTACATTTGACTTCTCCTACAGGGGACCATGCCTTCACCTGAGGCATGAGAACTCTATGTGGTTCTCAAGGTGGGAGAACAAGAGGGTTGGCCTCCTGGGCTGGTCCTGGGCACTCAGCAGAGCGTTGTTCCTTCTTGGGGAATGGCAGGACAACCACCTTCTTCTCCTCAGGGTCCAAGAAGAGGAAGGAAACATCCAGACTTTCTCCCAGGGGATCTGCGGTGAGCTCCAACTGCACAGGGAAGGCCTCAACAGGGCTGTTTTCCTGAGCATCCTCAGGCTTCTTCTCATCATCCAAGTCGGGGAGGTACTGGACAGATCCTTTAGGCACGGCTTTGGAGGGCGAGTTAGTAGGGGCTATGATTTTCTGCTGGGACTCTTCCACTGTGGGGAGGTCCGCAGGTCCCTGGTTAGCTGCAGGGTTTTCCCCTCCAGGGGTGGGAACCTGAAATAAGAACATTTTCAAATAAGGGAACATTCCCTGGAAAACCTCCTGCCATACCTGGTATGGAACTAAGCTGTTCTGGGACTTTCTGATGGAAGGTTTCAAAGAGATACTGGCTAGGGGTGCCTGGGTGGCTCAGTTGGTTGAGTGTCAAACTCTTGATTTCGGCTCAGGTCATGATCCCAGGGTCATGGAATCAGCCCTGCATTGGGCTCAGTGCTGAGAGTGGAGCCTGCTTGAAATTCTCTTTCTCTGTCTCTGTCTCTCTCTCTCCCTTGGCCCCTCCCTCACCTACTCCCCACAGCTCTTTAAAATAAAATAAAAAATTAAGAAAAACAAAAACAAAGGGAGACCAGCTAGAGGGATGAACTTCAGGATTAAAAAGCAAAACCAGATAACAGAAGCTTGACTGCAAGCCTCACAAATTCAGAGCTGAACAGTGGTTCAGGGAGGTTAAATGGTCTCTTTCAAGTCCCTGGTGAGCCATCACTCTGCTCTCAGTAGTAAGTACAGCCCCAGCCATCTTATTGATTGCTTATTCATTGCCAGGCCAGGTACAGGGTCGTTCCTCCAATTCCTCTTAGGGTTTCCCATAGGGATCTGAATGAGGTGGGTGTTGCAACCCCATTCTACACACAAGGCAACCAAGACTCAGACAGGTAAGAACTTGCCCAGGGTCACACAGCTCGCAGGTGGCAGAAAGGACAGGGACCAGGTGTCCTGTGTCAATCATCCTCTCAACTACAGCTGGCTGCCTTATAGTAAACACTCAATAAATACTTTTGGAAAGGGACTGGATATTTCCAGTGAAACAACTTCTACCTGCAGTTCAGGGTAAGGCTCTTCAGGACACTGGATTTCAGTGTCAGAAATCCACTGGATTTCAGTGCTCAGAAGCCTGAGCCATCTGAGCTGGGATGTTCCTGTTTCTGAAGGAGTCTTATTTATTGTATAGGACCTCATTGTGACTAAAAAAAATAGTGTGATAGGTCTTTAGCCACCCTCAGGGTGTGGCCTTGGGGCAGCCTGAATACAGTGGTGATCACAGATTTTAGGAAATGAAAAGGAGAGGGTGGGGTAGGGGCCCATAGGATTTAGATGATCTGCTCTCTTCACAGGAAGACAAACAATTAGACTGAAAAATACCTGTGGTTCAAAGAAGTCACAAGTCACGGAGACAAACTTTTGTAATTCTCTTTCAGTCAGTGTACCTTTGCAAAGACCAACAGGCTAAAGACAGAGAAAACACAATGTCCTGTGAGTATTATGATTATTAATGACTATAAGTGGAAATCCATTAGCTTTCTGCTTGTGTAGACACACAGGCAATCAACAGTTTTATGTTCTTATCATGTTATGGGCAGACTCTGAGCCAGTTCTCACTAGATTATTTTTACCAAATAATCACCCAAACTAGGCTAAATCGCCTCCAGTGATGTGAAACTAAGGATTTCTTGAGGAACAAACCCAATTAGAAAATTCTTTGTATTGAGCAGAAATCTGTCTATAGAACATCTACCCCTTGGCCTTACTTCTACCCTTGGGTCATTTTGAAAACCTGTTTCCATCTCTCACGTAATGGTAGCCTTTTATGTATGTTCCACCCGAGTTTTCTCTTCTCACACAAACTTCCTCTCAGTTCCTTTGACTTTTTTAAAATTTAGAAATAAAATAATTTCATTTCCTTAATATAAATGTAGTAATAGTTATTTAGAATATGGATAAACAAAAAGAAAATTAAAGGACCTGTGACTGCATGGAAGTTAACTGTTTCCTACAATGATTTGGTTTCTTCTGACCTTTTTTCCTTTGCATACATATTTTTCTTCTAGATAAACAGGATTATGTTACATATTTTATTTTATAACTCTCTTTTGTCATTTAATAATATATTGTGAAAATCCTTTCATGGCACTGAATAGTCTTCTGTGATTTTCTTTATAATCGCTACCTAATATTCCTCTGCATTACTTAACAAATTCTTAGTTACTCCCTTTGGGTAAATTCCTAGAAGAGGGATTTTAGAGTCATACAGTGTACATATATTCGAGCACAAATAGAATATTTTAATAAAATGTTGCCTCGATTTCTAAAGAACTTTTAAGAATACTCACATGGAATTTACTAAAATGTGTCTAAATGGCTTGCCTGAATATTACTCTATCACTCATTTCCAGAATACGCAAAGAGAAGATTTGAAATTCCTTAAGATGGGAAAATTTATTAATGTAGAAGTCCTTGGAGAATGGTACTTCAGCTTCTTCCTTCTCCAATTCATCACCAAATCATATAGGGGATGGGCTCTGTGAGAACCTTCTGGAGAGACTGCAGTTACCTGTACCAAGCAGAGCCTGGTCACTCCCACTCTAAGATTTGCTGAGTTACTCTAATTCATAGGCCTACCTGGTGCTCTAACTAGAGTGGACCACTAAGAGGGAGTTTGTGGGCATACTTAACCTGTGAACCCTAGAGTTTGGGGACATATGGGCTATGAATATTGGTATCTGCTTCTCTCTCAGAGCATTCTGAAGGCAGGATCTTGGCTAAAGCAAGATCCTACTATGGTAGGGTAAGGAGACAGAGAGAAAAGAGAAGGATGTTCACACTGTTTGGAACAGGAAAAATGTGTGAGGGTTCCATGGGCTAAGCAAATGTCATAGGTAGGGCTCTTTTGAAAGTACCTACTAGGGGCGCCTGGGTGGCTTGGTTGGTTAAGCATCCAACTTCGACTCAGGTCATGATCTCACAGTCCGTGAGTTTGAGCCCCGCGTCAGGCTCTGTGCTGACAGCTCAGAGCCTGGAGCTTGTTTCAGATTCTGTGTCTCCCTCTCTCTCTGCTCCTCCCCTGTTCATGCTCTGTCTTTCTCTGTCTCAAAAATAAATAAATGTTAAAAAAAAAAAAAAAGAAAGAAAGTACCTACTCAAGGGACAATCTCCCAGAGAAGGGGCATTTAATAGTAAAAACCTGTGGGGGCTGAATCTGAGAAGGGTGGTTCCAAGGGGTCAGCTAGAGAATACATCATCCTGCCAAGAAAGGACCTCTGTACAAACCCACACCTGTATCGCCTGAGAGAAGCAGGTCTGGAACTTGCTTTATGGAGATCAAGAGAAAACTACAACTTCAGCTATATAAAAAAGACTTTGTACTTTTCTCTCTTATTGTCTCTCATTCTTCTTGGAACTTGGATGAGCCAGAATTAAGCAAAAGATTATAAAAGGGGAAGAAAAGTTGAGAGAATAGACCTGACCCCTTTCTCACATCAGGTCCTAAGCTCTAAGTCAGGCTGAAGCTACAGAGAGAGAAAAAAAACTTTGCATTGGGTAGAAGATAGAAGTTTTAGTTCAGAACTGATTGAACAGATTTTATTCATACCCCAGAGTGAATCTCAATTACCTAAGTGAAAGTGTTCTTATTACTGAAAATGAACAGAAAATTATGCGATCTGCCCCAGATGTTATTGACAAGTGAGAAAGTGAGACCCTACAGAATAGGATGAAGATGTTTTCCCAATTATTCCTTGAGAAAATTCACCTGGCTGATTACACGAGGCTTTTGAGACATACACTTTAGATTCAAAGACACGCATAGGTTGAAAGTTAAAAGATGGAAAAAATAAAAATAATGCAAACAATAACCAAAAGAGAGCTGGGATGGCTATACAAATATCACACAAAATTGATTTTAAGACAAAAATTGTTAGTAGAGACAAAGAAAAACACTTTATAATGCTAAAAAGTTCAATTTATTAGGAAGACACAACAACTATAAATATTTATGTACCTAACAACAAAGCCCCAAAGAACATAAGCAAAAACTGACAGAATTTGAGGGAGATAAGGACAAGTCAACAATAATGACTGGAAACCTCACTTTCAATAATGGATAGAACAACTATGCAGACCATCAACGAGGAAATAGAAGACTTGAAAAACACTATAAACCAACCATTACAGAATGCTCCACCTAATAACAAGCACAAAGTATACACTCTCCTCAAGTGTGCAAGGAACATTTTCCAGGATATACCTTATGTTAAATTATAAAACAAACTTCGATAAGTTTAAAAGAATTGAAATCAAATCAAGTATATTCTCAAAATACAATGGAATAAAATTAGAAGTAGATAACAGAAAAAACTGAGGAGTTTTGCAAATATTAGATAACATACTCCTATATAACCAATTGGTCAAAGAAGAGATCACAAAGAAAATTAGAAAATACTTTAAGATGAATGGAAACCAAAACAAAACATACGCAACTTAGATGCAGCTAAAACATTGCGAAGAAAATTTGCAGATGTAAATGTTATTTTTAAAAAAGAAAAAAATGAGGGGCACCTGGTTGGTTCAGTTAGGCATCCGACTTCTGCTTAGGTCATGATCTCATGGTTTGTGGGTTCAAGCCCCATGTCGGCTCTGTGCCAACAGTTCAGGGTCTGGAACCCGCTTCCAATTCTGTGTCTCCCTCTCTCTCTGCCCCTCCCCTGTTCGTGTTCTCTCTCTCTCTCTCTCTCAAAAATGAATAAACATGAAAAAAAAATTTTTTAAGAAAAAAATTGATAGCAAATCATTCACATAACTTTCCATCGTAAGAAACTAGAAAAAAAAAAAAGAACTAATCCCAAAGTAAGCAATAAGAAGGCCATAATAAAGAGCAGGAGGGAAATAAATGAACTAGATGATTAAAAAAAAAACAAAAAAAAAAACTTAAAGTTGATTCTTTGAAAAGATAAACGAAATTGACAAAACTTTAGCTAGACTGACCAAGAAAAAAAATGACTCAAATTACTAAAATTGGGATTAAATAGGGGATATTAAATCTAATATTTCAGAAATAAGAAGCAAATACTATGAACATCTTCCTGTATGCTGAGAAAGTAGGTAACATAGAGGAAATGTACAAATTCCTAGGAAGACACAGACTACCAAAACTTACTCAAGAAGAAACAGAAAATCTGAGTAGACCTATAACAAGTAAAGAGACTGAGTTATTAATCAAACAAAAACAAGAAGTTCTCACAGAGAAAAGCTCAGGACCAGATGGCTTCACTGGTGAATTCTAATGAACGTTTAAAGAAGAATGAACACCAATCCTTCACAAACTGTTCCAAAATAAAATCAAAGAGGAGGGAAAATTGCCCAACTCATTCTATGAAGCCAATATTAAACTCTTAGGAAATCAGGTAGAGACAATACAAGAAAACTATAAATTAATGTCTCTTATGATTATAAAAGGACAATCCTGTAAGAAACACTGGTAAACTGAATTCAGCAACATATAAGAAGAATTAAACAGCATTATCAATTGTTCCTTGAGGGGAAGAAAAGCATCTTATGCATTGTAACACCTCATGCAATAATTTATGCTCAATAAGTACATATAGAGATGACTTGTGAATGCAAATCCTAAATCATTTCTGAAGATGTTCAGGAATACTTACCACAGAGTCAGGGGGCTGAAGTGCACAGCTGCTGGCCTGGTGTTTGGTACACGGTGACTCTTTGATTAAGTACTCCACAAAGTAGGCAAAGCCAAACACCCACTGGTATGAGACAAGAGTTGGGAAATAAAAATCAAATCTTACCACATGGAGAAATGGTTTGGGTTTGGCAGCATTTTATTTATGGGAACTGTACATCCTCAGCGTCATTGTCAACACAGGCCTCCTGTTGACCCTGTATCCCCATCAAGATCAAAGCAAGTACTGCGATTTTGTTCCTTAAAAAACATAACATACCTTTCTTCCCTTCTTAAGGATTTGAAAGGGTTCTAAAAACCTTCCCTTAGGTGAGCTTATTTTTCCTCACTGGAGATTTGTTTTTAGTTTTTTGTCTATATAATTCATTCAACATGATCCAAATACAAATGAGCCACCATTTTCCCTACTCTGTGAAGCTCATAATCCACTCCGGGCCTTAAGATGCAGCACAAACTGACTTGCTAAACGGTCCGTGGTCAATCAAATATGCGCACGTGGCAGTCAATCAAATATGCGCATGTAGCAGCCAATAGTGAGCCTAAGTAGAATTGCCAAGGAGACTAGGAGTCCATTTCCCTTCTAGCCTGAAGGCGAATGAGGTGACATGCAGTCCCACGACTCTGGTGGAAATCCCATGGCAGTTTCAGAAACTGACACATGATTGAATTGTGCATCAGGCCTACTGAGGTAGAGAATGAAGAAAAGGCTTTCCAGTGCAAACTAAAAGGAGTGCCTTGATATCCACGTCTCAGCTTAAGCATGGACAGCAAGTGTTATGAGACACATTGCTGGCATAACAGCTCTTCAACCTCACCTGGCCAGAAGCCCGCGTGACTTGGAAGAGAGAGTATTGCTTTGACGCGCTCTCTTTGTTGTATTTTGCAAGGGACTCGGCAGCAGTTTCCAGAACCTTGGGATCTGACAACTTAAAGGGGCTGGGGCAGTCAGGGCACGTCGTGTGAATACTTCTTCGAGAAACTGTTGATGCCAAAGAGAGAAGTTGAAAAATAAAATTTCTTAGTGAGTTTTAATCCCACAAATCGTACGACCGCAAGAGGCAGAGATTGAAAAAAAAAAAAAAAAAAAAAAAAGCTAATCGTTTTGACAAGAATGGAGTAGAAAAGGCATTATCTGGAAAGAAAGCTGTCAACTGTGGGTTTTCTGCCATGAGTGTGTATTACTTTCATTATTCACAAAAAATTAAAGCAAGATTTTTTTCACCTCACACAAAGGTTTTTACCCTAGGAATTTTGTTCAAAAATACACAATATATGTGTTTATTTTGATGTAAAACCTTTTTCCCAGTTAGTTTAGTATCTTCCACCATCGTTGCCTCTGTCAGGCAGACTGAGTGTCTTAAAATGTTGGGATTTCATCACTGTCACGTCTAATCCACCTTTAAGTCCCCAACACCTAACACAAGGTCTATTGCATTGTAAGTGCTTATTACCAAATGCTTGTTGAATGAATGGATGAGTGAATGACATATGGAAGGTAGAAGCACACCCTCCCAGATGAGAAAATACAAGTGATGGGGAGTCTGGGTGGCTCAGTCAGTTAAGCGTCCGGCTTCAGCTCAGGTCATGGTCTCACAGTCTGTGAGTTCAAGCCCCATGTCGGGGTCTGTGCTAACAGCTCAGAGCCTGGGATCTGCTTTGGATTCTGTGTCTCCCTCTCTCTCTCTCTCTCTCTGCCCCTTCCCCACTCATGCTCTGTCTGTCTCTCTCAAAAATAAATAAGAACATTAAAATTTTTTTTTAAAAAATACAAATGAGCCAGAAACAAATATTGGTCAAATCACTGTGTGGACTGGATAGAATAATCAGGCTAAAGGTGTAGCCAGAATTTCTGATTGGGAGGACCTGGAGGTGGCAAAACTCATATGAATGTCAGGTAAGAGAACTTTTCTGGGAGTTATTTTTGTAGAGCAAACGCATCGTTTTGATCAATTGCGTGTTCATTTGCATGTATCTGGGCATATTGTGAGGCAGTTTCCTCAGCTTGTCCCTCCTGGCACCACCCCCATGTGTCACTTCCTGACCTCCCATACCTCTGGCACCTATGACTTCCATTTTCAGTTCCCATCTGCCTTGTTAGCTGTTCTCTTATTTACGTAAGACTCATCTTCACAACCAGGAAGCTTAAACCGTGGCTAAGAAACTATTTGCTCTGTTGTCTTATCTCCCAAAGGAACCAGCAACATTGTTATCTCCTAGAGCTTGTTAGAAATGCAGACTTTCAGGCCATACCCCAGATCTATAGAATCTGAATCTGCACTTGAACAAGACCCACCCGGGGAGTCACGGGCGCATAGTGGTTTGACAAGTAGCCATATCCTATTTTCCCATACCTTGGATGCTTGCTTTCCAAAGAAGGATCCAGAATAAATGCATATGCGTATTTGAAATGTCATTAGTTTCAGCCCCATTCTCAGTTCATTTATTCAACAATACTATGGACTCCTTACACCTGATAGGAACCCAGGGAGGGCTTTGGCAGGAAGGAAGAAGGAATACCTGTTCTATGTGATGTAAGATAGGAGACTCAAATAAAGGCAGTATGTTGTGTTCCAGGAGCGCTTAGGCTCAAGTTTTATAGGAATGAGAACAGGAGAGAAGCTTTCTTTTCTTGAATAGAGAACATGGTACAATAAGTGGCATTGGCGGGGGTCCGCAAAGAATGGGTGTAAGTTCTAAGGGCAGAAGGTATCAGGCAAGGGCATCCTCCGTGGAGGAGGAGGGACAGGCAGATGTGGAGATTGGAGAGTGCAATGTGTGTTCAGAAAATAGTGAAGGATCCAGCTACAAGAAGTGCAGAGTGGGTGTGGTCAGGGAAATAATAGCAGAGAGCTAGAGAGGGAGCCTGGGGACCTGCATAGAGATTATGCCAGTTACATCAGACTGAAAATTCAGGGTTTAATGCAGTCCTCACTAATAAGTGATTGCAGGTGGTTTAAGAAGATTCATCGTGGGAAGAGGAGCAGTGCAAGTTGGACTTCACGGGAGAGGCAAATACTGGATAGAAGAACGTGGCCTTGGTTTGAATAGGAAGTAAGGGTGGGAGAACCCTGTATACTCTAGGCATAGCCCTATTTCATGCTCTTTTTCCATATTTTATTAAAATGAACAAATTCAGAGGGCTCTCTTACCTGGGCGAAGAGTACAGTTGTAAGCAAGTACATAGAGAACTCTTCCTGGCCTGTTAACGTAAAATAATGCTTTGCATTGACCATAAACCTGGAACAGACAAACACATTTTATGACATCGTAGAAAAAACTCTGACTTTTAAAAATATCCCCCAGAAGGGAAGGAAAAATAAGATCAAAACAGAGAGGGAGGCAAACAGTAAGAGACTCTTAAACACAGAGAACAAACTGAGGGTTGCTGGAGGCGGTGGGTGGCTTAAATGGGTGACAGACATTAAGGAGGGCACTTTTCGGGATGACCACTGGGTGTGATATGTAAGAGATGAATCACTGGGTTCTACTCCTGAAGTCAAGACCACACTGTGTGTTAACTAACTTGAAGATAAAAGTAAAATAAAATATATATAAATAAATAATAATAAAAACATAGCCCCCGAATTAGACTGGATGCTTTATTTTTCAATAATGAAAAACAAAGATCAATTTTGGCAGTTTTGAGTGTGAGAAATCACCAGCAAATCAACAGTTTAACCTTCTTCTGAGACGCAGCTGGACCCCATCTCCCAGCCTCCTTCCAGCTTAGGTGTGACTGTGTATAACTGAGTTGCAACCACAGGAAGGTGAGAAGTGGCTGTAACAATTTCCACATAGCCCATGAAGCTCTGCCATGCGTGGCCTGCCCACCATGCTCTCTTTCCATAGCCTTATCCAGATGACCATGGCAGTCACAGAAACCACAAGTTGAAGGTGGCAGAGTCTGGAGCCACAATGTGGAAGGAACTTGGGTGTCCTCTTCATCAGGAATTTCTATTTTGAACTTTACATGAGTGAGAAATAAACTGCTATCACGTTGGAATCGGTATATACTTTTTAGGGTATGTATTATAAAAAGTTTTTTTAACGTTTATTCATTTTTTGAGAGAGAGAGACAGAGCATGAGTGGGAGAGGGGCAGAGAGAGAGAGAGAGACACAGAATCAGAAGCAGGCTGAGCGGTCAGCACAGAGCCCGAATGCGGGGCTCGAACCCACAAACTGTGAGACTGTAACCTGAGCTGAAGTCAGGTGCTTAACTGACTGAGCCACCCAGGTAACCCATTTTAGGGCATGTATCACAGCAGCTAGTGTCACCTTAACAAATATAATTCATAACAGGATAAACACACTCTTTGCTCATCAAAATCAGATAGGTGCAATTTGACAAATTTGGTTAAATGATTAGAAAAGTACTTTACTTCCAAACACAGTCCTGCCCTCAAAATATAGTTTCATATCGGTTAATGGAAATAACCTCAGGATAATTGAGAATCAAAAGAAAGCTGACTATGTTATTTTCAAGCCTCTTCAACAGTCGCCTTTGAAAGGATGGATTCTGAGGCCCTTTAGGTTCTAGGAATCCAGGAAATCCTTCCATGGCACCTCTGGGAGCTCTCATACTGTAAACCCTCCCTCTCCCCAGCCCCATGTCTCATATTAGTGTTCACTGAAACAAAAGCAAAATAAAATCAACAAAGAAGCTCTCCCTCCATTGCTTCTACAGTCTTCCTTAGATCCGCATCCACAGCACTGTATCTCTGATCTTTTTTCTCACAATTTGAACACTAGCTCAGAGACTACAGGAGGGTCTTGGAGGTAGGAAACAATTTGATGGCAACATCAATTCTGGGGCTATGGCTCCCACTGGGACTCACAGAAACTGCTTCGATTAGATGCTCTTTGATCCACAGCGCAGGAATAACGACATGGGCATTGTGCCCAAGAGATTATAATGAAGAACATTAAAGAGTGGCACATAGCGAGCAATCTTCATTCAGCTCAGAGGACACCTAGCTTCTCCAGAGCTCCTGGACACGAGCACTTACCGATTCATGAAGGGTCCTCACCCCACAGTCCTTCCATGTCTTCCTGCTGAGTACATGGCAGTAAGTCTCTAACACGTCCAGTGTGAAATAGAACAGAGATCCCAGGCTGTTAGCCTGTTGGAGGGGGTTGAGAAATGCATTGTGTCCCACGTGAAGCAGAAACCCCTAAAGACTGGCCAAAGAGTCTCTGTTATGGTACAGCCAAAGTCTGTGATGTTTGTGAAGATTTTTGACAACCCGTGGGACAGTAGAGAAGGGTCAGAGTACGATAACTATTAGCACAATAACAATAGGGGTGTGGAGCATACCCTGGCAGAGGAGAGGGGAGCGTTCTTAGCAGGGCTTCCAATTTGGAAAGTACCTGGCAATATGTGTCCCTGGGTCCCCCCTCCCTGGTTGTTCTCCTCAGCTTGTGCAAGCACATGCCCTGGACAGGGGACTGTCACTTGCCTGTCTGTGTTCTCGGACGTCGCTCACTCGGTTGAGGCTCAGCACGTAGCCATCCTTTCGGTCCCTGTTGATGTCCTGCAGGGCAAAGCCTGCCAATTCCAGAATACCTGAATCGTTGCAGCTGCGGATGATAGGAGGCCAGTATCTGAGGGGCGACAGGGGTGGAGATGTAGCCCCACAGCATGCAGCCAGTGCACAGAGCACCACCGGTAAGAGCAGACCCATTCTGTGGGGAACAAGGCCCAGTATGGGTAGAGCTACAGGGATGGGGCTGTTTATAGTGCTCTCTTTGTAATCACACTTTGAACCGGTAATCAGATTTGAAACACAGTGTCCCATTTTATCTCCTTGAATTCTAAGTGTGGACTTCCCTGAGTCAGTACTTTGCCTGGGATTTACCAAAGTTTCTAACCTTGGACTCCTGAGCAATCTCACAGTCATGGGTCATGTAAACAAACTTGTTTCCTAACCTTTTCCTAAGAAGCCATAATAAATACTTGGGTCAAGGCTTGTAGGATGTCATGAATGAATTCTGGTTTGTGTCCAGGGTCCACCTGAATCAGAATATGTGGGCTGTCATCTTCCCCCTTCTCCCCTAGCACCTGCCCTCCAGCTGATGTTCTGGGCTACACTAATAGTTATCCCCGGTATGGAACCCAGGGTTTGATCTCAATGGTACTCAGTGAGTTCAGATTTCCTTCGTGACCTCCCATATTCACCATTCTTGTTAGATCACATCACCTACATGAAGCACCAGTGACATTCCTAAAGCAATTTGGGATGTGGCTAGAAAGTGTTCTATTTAACCTTATTTAAGTTTTCTAAAACAAATACTGCATTTAAGTAAAGAAAAAAAAAAGAAGTGAATGGTACATCAATAGTTCTTGCATCATATTTCAAGCCCACCTCTCTGGATATGGATCTGTATGGAAGCAAACTCGTTACACACTGTGGTTAAGAAGAGATAGGTAATCATTCAGAATAGAAGGAGAGATAAAGAATTTCCCAAACTAAAACTAAAGGAGTTCATGACCATTAAACCATCCCTGCAAGAAATATTAAAGGGGACTCTTTGAGTAAAAAGGAGAAACCAAAAATGACAGTATAAACATAGGAAACATGGAAGCAGTAAAAATGAATATTCCTGCAAAAAAAAAAAAAACAGTCAAGAGACTCACACAAGAAAAAGGATATAAACTATAACAACATATACCCAAGATGTGAGGAGGAGAGAAGGGGTTCAAACTTGAATGACCAGCAATTGAATATACACTGCTATTTGCAGAAGAGGTTATGTACAAAATAATGGTAACCGTATCCAAAAGCCACTAATAAACATGCAAAGAATAAAGAGAATGAAATCCAAATATATTACTAGAGAAAATCAGCAAGACATGAGAGAAAGACAAGAAAGGATCAGAGAAACAACCACCAAACAAGTAATAAAATGGCAACAAATACATATCTATCAATAATAACTTTGAGTATAAATGGATTAAATGCTCCAGTCAAAAGACATGGGGTGACAGAATGGATATAAAAAAAAAAAAAAAAACAGACCCATCTGTAAGCTGCCTACAAGAAACTTATTTTAGACCTATAGACACCTGCAGATTCGAAGTGAGGGGATGGAGAAACATCGATCATGCAGATGGGTGTCAAAAGAAGGCCAGAGTGGCAATACTTACATCAGACAAAATAGACTTTAAAACAAAGACTTTAAAACAAAGAGACAAAGAAGGACACTATATAATAATAAAGGGGATAACCCAACAAGAAAATATAACAATTATAAATATTTATGCATGTAACATGGAAGCACCCAAATATATAAAACAGTTAACAACAAATAGAAAGTAACTAATCAATAACAATGCAATAATAGTAGAAGACTTTAAAACCCCACTTACACCAATGGACAGATCATCTAAACAGAAGGAGACAAGAAGGATTTTCTGACCACAACAGTATAAAACTTCAATTCGACCACAAGAAAAAATCTGGAAAGACCACAAATACATGGAGGTTAAAGAACACGCTACTAAACAATGAGTGGGTCAACCAGGAAATAAAAGAAGAAATAAAAAGTATATGGAAACAAATGAAAGTACAGTGGTCCAAAACCTCTGTGATGCAACAAAAGTGGTCCTAAGAGGGAAGCATACAGCAATACAGGCTTACATCAAGAAGCAAGAAAAATCTCAAATGAAAAACCTAAACTTACACCTAAAACAATAGAACAGATCGGGGCGCCTGGGTGGCTCAGTCGGTTAAGTATCAGACTTCATCTCAGGTCCTGATCTCATGGTTTGTGAGTTTGAGCCCCACATCAGGCTCTCTACTGTCAATACAGAGCCCACTTCAGATCCTCTGTCCTCCTCCTCTCTCTCTCTTAAAAATAAACATTTAAAAAAAATTTTTAAATAAACTTTTTTTAAAAAAAACACAGAAAACAATAGAAGAGATCAATGAAACCGGGAGCTGGTTCTTTGAAAAAATTAATAAAATTGATAAACCTCCAGCCAGGCTTATAAAAAAGAAAAGAGAAAGGACCCAAAGAAATAAAATCACAGATGAGAGTGAGAAGTAACAACCAACATCAGAGAAATGCAAACAATTATAAGAGAATATTATGAAGAGTTGTATGCCAACAGATTTGACAACCTTGAAGAAATAGATAAGTTCCTAGAAACATATAATCTACAAAAAGTGAAATAGGAAGAAATAGAAAATTTGAACAGACTGATTAGTAGCAAAGAAATTGAATCAACAACCAAAACTCAGCAAACAGAAATCTAGGACCAGACAACTTCATAGGCAAATTCTACCACATATTTAAGGAAGAGTTAAAATCTATTCCCAAACTATACCAAAAAATAGAAAAGGAAGGAAATCTTCCAAATTCATCCTATGAGGCCAGTATTACCCTGATACCAAAAACCAGATAAAAACACTACAAAAAAAGAGAACTACAGCCAATATCCCTGATGAACATAGATGCAAAAATCCTCAACAAAATGTTAGCAAACTAAATTCAACAATATATTTTAAAAAAATCATTCATCACAATCAAATGGGATTTTTTCCCCCAAGTTGCAAAAGTGGTTCAGTATTCCCAAATGAATCAACATGATACATCACATTAAGAAGGGAAAGGAGAAGAACTATATGATCATTTCAATAGATCCAGAAAAAGCATTTGACAAAGTACAACATCCATTCATGATTAAAAAAAAAAAAAACCCTCAAGAAAGTAAGTTTCGAGGGAACATACTTCAACAAAATAAGGGTGATATATGAAAAACCCACAGCTAACATCATCCTCAATGGGGAAAACTAAGAACTCTTTCCCTAAGGTCAGGAACAAGACAAGGATGTCTATTCTCACCACTTTTATTCAACATAATACTGGAAGTCCCAGCCACAGCAATCAGACAACAAAAAGAAATAAAAGGAATCCAAATCAGTAAGGAAGAGGTAAAACTTTCACTATTTGCAGATGACATGATACTCTATGTAGAAAACCCCAAAAGACTTGACCAAAAAACTGCTAGAACTGTTAAATTCAGTACAGTTGCAGGATACAAAATCAATGTACAGAAATCTGCTGCATTTCTATGCCAATAATGAAGCAGTAGAAAGAGAAATTAGGAAAACAATCTTATTTACAGTTGCACCAAAAATAATAAGATACCTAGGAATAAACCTAACCAAAGAGCTGAAAGACCTATACTCTGAAAACTATAAGCATTGATGAAAGAAATTGAAGATGTAGAAAAATGGAAAGACATTTCATGCTCAGGGGGTTGGAAGAACAAATATTGTTAAAATGTCTATAGCACCCAAAGCAATCTACACATTTCATGCAATTCCAATCAAAATACCAAAAGCATTCTTCACAGAGCTATAACAAACAATCCTAAAATTCATATGGAACCACAAAAGACCCTAAATAGCCAAAACAACCTTGAAAAAGAAAAGCAAAGCTGGAGGCATCACAATTCTGGACTTCAAGTTATAGTACAAAACTGTAGTAATTGAAATAGTATGGTACTGGCATAAAATATACAGAGGTCAATGGAACAGAATGGAAAACCCAGAAATAAACTCACAATTATATGGTCAATTAATCTTCAACAAAGCAGGAAAGAATAACCAATGGGGAAAGGACAGTCTCTTCAACAAATGGTGTTGGGAAAACTGGACAGCTACATGCAAAAGAATGAAACTGGGCCACTGTCTTATACAATACACAAAAATAAATTCAAAGTGGATTAAAGAACTAAATGTGAGACTTGAAACCATAAAAATCCTAGAAGAGAACACAGGCAGTAACCTCTTTGACATCGGCTGTAGCAGCTCCTTTTTAGATATGTCTCCTGAGGCAAGGGAAACAAAAGCAAAAACAAACTATTGAAACTTCATCAAAATAAAAAGCTTCTGCACAGCAAAGGAAACAATCAACAAAACTAAAAGGCAACTTACAGAATGGGGGAATATATTTGCAAATGACATATCCAATAAAGGCTTAGTATCCAAAATATACAAAGAACTTAAAAAAAACTCAACACTCCCAAAACAAATAATCCAATTAAAACATGGGCAGAAGACATGAATAGACATTTCTCCAAAGAAAATATACAGGTGGCCACAAGACACAGGACAAGATGCTCATCATCACCCATCATCAGGGTAATGCAAATCAAAATCACCTCAAACCTGTCAGAATGGCTAAAATCAACAACACAAGAATCAACAGGTGTTGGCAAGGATGTGGAGAAAAAGGAACCCTCACGCACTGCTGTTGGGAATGCAAACTGGTACAGCCACTGTGGAAAACAGTATGGAGGTTCCTCAAAAAGTTAATAATAGAACTACCTTGTGATTCAGCAATCACACTATTGGGTATTTACCCAAAGAATACGGGAACACTAATTCAAAGGAATACGTGTACCCCTACCTATGTTTATAGTAGCATTATTTACAATAGCCAAGATACAATAGCCCAAGTGTCCATCAACTGATGAATGTATAAAAAAGTTGTGGGGCACACACACACACACACACACACACACACACAGATACATATATGTGAAATATTACTCAGCCTTAAAAAAGCACAGAATCTTGCCATTTGCAACAACCCGGATAGAGCTAAAGCATATAATGCTAAGCAAAATAAGTCAGAGAAAGACAAATGCCATATGATTACACTCATATATGGAATTTAAGAAACAAGCAAGCAAAGAGAAAAAAATAGAGGCAAACCGAGAAACAGACTCTTAATTACAGAGACGGTTACCAGAAGGAAGGGGGGAGGTGAAATAGGTGATGGGGATTAAGGACAGCACAGGTGACGTATGGAAGTGTTGAATTACTACATTGCACACCTGAAACTAATATTACACTGTATTTTAACTGGAATTAAAATAAAAACTTAAAAGAATTAAAAGAATAAACTTATGTGCACATGCATAAAACAATAAAGAAGAGACAGCTAATGATTGGGAGGTGGGCTGGAAAGCCAATTATACCCTGGTCAGCACTCTTGCTTTGTTTCTTTCAGCTTCTGCTTGGGGTTCAGGAAGTTACTGCTGATCGAAACTGCAAAACATAAATATCATCTTAAACTTTCTGTTAAGAAAAACCCGTACACATATCAGAGGTAGTTTGTTGCAAGAGAAAAAAAAAAACAAGACTGGAGGGAGGCTTTCAGATTAGGATTTTACAGCGGGGAAGAGGCCAGTCTTTGGAGTCAGACAGACCTGGGCTTCAGTTCCACCTCTGCCTTTTGCACGGTGGAGGGCCCGGGACACGCAGACACTGCGTGCGCATAGCATTTAGTTCCTTTCTCCGCGAAACAGCCCCACGCCCAGTGCACGCGTGCGCACACGCACACAACGTTGCACCCACTTGGAGAAAGAGGGGAACGTGTTTGGTGTCCCCAGGAGCCGCCCCCGCCCAGGTATATTTGTGTTTGGTCCCCATCGCGTGTGGGGACGAGTTTAGTGTCAGCGGAGAAGTTTGGTTGCAGCTTAAGAGTGAAAGGCAAGGCTGCGCACACCTTCCGCCTGGCTCTGCATCTCGGCTCTGGTTTAGGGCAATCGCCTAATCCAGTGCTTCTCCGCAGACACAACCCCACTCACACATGGCAGTTTAAATTTTCTAATCGCCATGTTTAAAAAGTAAAAAGAAACCGATAAAATTAATGTTAATATTTTGCTTCACCCAATGAGGTCCAGACGTTATCATTTGAATCTGAAATGAATATAACAGTGAGCAAGGAGATAAATTTCCCTCTTGGTTCCACACTGCAGCATACCTCATTTAAGGTGCCCAGTGGTCCGATGTGGCCACGTGATGAGGCCATACAGGCTCTTCCTGTCAAAGGAAGGCGGCTGGATCATCCACCTCCTGAGGCTGTCCTCAGGCCGGGACTGGGAAGGGACAGGGAAGTGTGAGCAAGGTGTCTGTCAAGCACTGGCACATAGGGCGCCGGGAGACAACGTCTGCTCGCAGTGCCGTGATGTTCCTTGTGTCCCCACCTTGCCTCATTCAGTGCGGATCCCACTGGACTCTGCTGGCTGCCTTTTCCAGATCCACCTGAAGAGAGTCACCAGCAAGTAGGCCAGATTAGGAGAAACAGGTGAGTCAGGTTCTAAACAGGGCTGATTTGCCTTGAGCCAGGAGGGGCCGGTACCAGGACTCCTCATCCGCCCGCCTCCCAACACAGGTGTGATTCAGGATTGTTGTTCTGGAGCAGGAAGCAGTCAGACAGGCAGGACATTTGCTGCAGAGCTGGGAGAGGCGTGGTGCATGGGATTGGGTCTCTGGGGAGTTAGAAAGACAGGTACCAAGTCTTGGCTTGAGAGGGCCTGGAATATCCTTCCAGCATATTCTGTATCCTGCCAATGCCCAGCATTATAAATAATAGATGACACTAATGAGTTCTCGGTATGTGCCCAGCCCTGTGCTAAACAGTGTGTATTCCTTCTGTCACTTAAAGTCCACGACCAACCCAGGGCAGTAGGTGCTACTATTATTCTCATTATTCAGACAAGGAAAACTGAGGAAGAGAGAGATGTAGTGGGTTGCCCAAAGCCTTGCGGTTAGGGTTTGCATCTAGCCAATATGGCTTCAGAAAGGAAAGCCCTCTTGAGTGGATACTAGGTGAGCAACAGGGGGAGAGACTAGCTCTGCTGGGGAAGTCAAGAAAGGCTTCTCGGGGGAGGTAACATTCTGTCTGGGGCGGGAAGAATGAAGAAAAGTACTCCTGATAGACAAGGCGTGAAGGGAGCCCCAGGAAGTGGGAGCAGGAATCAGTAAAAATTTTTAAATGTGAGTTACATTGCCACGTAGTACTCCATTGTGTATATAAACCACAATAAGCCATACAGAGAAAGACAGATACCATATGGTTTCACTCTTATGTGGATCCTGAGAAACTTAACAGAAACCCATGGGGGAGGGGAAGAAAAAAAAAAGAGGTTAGAGTGGAAGAGAGCCAAAGCATAAGAAACTCTTAAAAACTGAGAACAAACTGAGGGTTGATGGGGGGTGGGAGGGAGGGGAGGGTGGGTGATGGGTATTGAGGAGGGCACCTTTTGGGATGAGCACTGGGTGTTGTATGGAAACCAATTTGACAATAAACTTCATATATTGAAAAACAAATAAAAATAAAATGTGAGTTACATAGTTTGTCTTCCTTGTCTTTTCAGCCATCTCCTCCATAGACTGAATGGTATTTGCCCCACCACCCCACCCAATAGCCTCGAGCTACCTTTTAGCAGTCCAGCTCCCAAAGAACCCTACATCAGGAGCATCTTCCTCTCCCTTACTTTTATCAATCATATTTAGGTAATGTTTGAAAAAAATTCAGAATGTTTGGGGTACGTTTCCCAGTATCAAAAATATTCTTAGGGCAAATCTGCCTTACAGTGTCATGAGTGAGATGTCTTCTAAGAACCCCTATGGTGTTGTAGCCAAGAGGACATCTGGGCCCAAACAAGCCTGGGTTGGAATCCCAGCTCTACCATTCATCAGATGTGTGGCCAAAGAGGGGTTCCTCCCCCTCTCTGAATCTCAACCTCCTCACTGATAAATTGAGGCCACAGTTAATCCACAGGAGGGATGTAGAGGGTCAGGTGGGTTCCAACACACAAATAAAGTGCCTGGCATACAGTTTTCCTTCAACACCTCACCAAAGAGATTTTTTTAAAGTTTATTTATTTATGTATTTAGAGAGATCGGGGGCAGGCAGAGAGAGAGGAAGAGAGAGAGAGTCCCAAGCAGGCTCTGCACTGACACTGCAGAGCCCAACTTGGCGTTCCATCTCATGAAGTGTGAGATCACGATCTGAGCCGAAATTAAGAGTCAGATGCTTAACCAACTGAGCCACCCAGGCACTCCTCACCAAGGAGATTCTAAAAGGTAAGAAGGCACCCTCAGGGAATACAGGTAGGATCTCCAAACCCGCATCTCCTACTCATGGTTGTGAATGAGGTTGGAGGGAGCAGTGCTGGTTTATGAAGAGATGTCAAGCACATGTCAACAGAGCAGATCACACATTCAGGCTTTCCTAAGGATCCAGAGTCACTGAGACCTAGGGGCTGACCCACACTGACCCTATGCACAAGCAGCTTATGTAAAAACCAGAAGCCCACTGGTTAATTTACACTGGAGAGGGATGCCTTTCCAGCATCTCCCCAGCAGGCTGGACCAACACTGACAAGTTTCTCCCCTCTGATCACCCTTTTGTATCCTGCGAACAGACCTCATTGTCACGTCAGAATGCTAGGCAACCATACACTTGGCTGAGCCGCAGCCTTCATTAGCTGGCTTCCACTGCCAAGCACACACCCTGGTTCCAGAATTAGAGCTGGGGGCAGAAGGCTCATCTTTAATTAGGCACAGTTTCTCTCTGAGGAGCCGCCCAGCACCTTGCTCGGACCTGGGACTTCCCAAATTACCTCACCAACACCTTTACAAGCCAGCTTGGAGGGTGCGGCCACTCTGCAGATGGCTTCCTTTACCCAGAAGTGCTGGTTCTCATGGGTCTCACTCCCCGTGGATGGCTTGATTGCAGACTCCACCCTGACCAGGACCACTCACACTCTCACCAAAGAAGGGAAGGGGCATTGATACCGCTGAGTGCTTGGTTCATGCCAGCACTGTTGAGGGGCAGGTCTTACACTCCATCCTCAGACTCTGTTGGAAGATCTTTCTATCCCTATCTGATGACTGTGTCACCTCAAATCATGTGCCCTTTCTGATATCCCATGTGTGGTAACACCTGCCAGATTAACAGAACCAGAACTTGACCACAGGACACATTCTTATGGAGGGGTGGCCGCTCTGGCACATTTTCTTTCAGTGGAAGCTCAGCTATGATTCAGTTGTTTGTTTTCTGGGTTTGGCTTGAATGGTTGAGGTTAAGGAGATTCTGATGAATAAATAAAAGGATATGGGTTTGAGGGTGGGGAAAACGAGCAAAGGTGATCGAAGGGTATGAACTTCCAGTTATAAGATGAATAAATTCTGAGGATCTAATGTATAGCATGGTGACTCTAGTCAACGATACCGTATTATGTGCTTAAAGTTAAGAGAATAGATCTTTTTTTTTTTAATTTTTTTAACGTTTTATTTATTTTTGAGGCAGGGAGAGACAGAGCATGAACAGGGGAGGGTCAGAGAGAGGGAGACACAGAATCTGAAACAGGCTCCAGGCTCTGAGCTGTCAGCACAGAGCCTGACGCAGGGCTCGAACTCACGGACCGAGAGATCATGTCCTGAGCCGAAGTTGGCCGCTTAACTGTCTGAGCCACCCAGGCGCCCCAAGAGAGTAGATCTTGAATGTTGTCACCAACTCAATGCCCCCCACCAAAAGGAAAAAACAAAAAACCCACAGGTAAGTATGTGAGGCAATGGATGTGCTAACTAACCTTATTGTGGTGATCATTTCTAAATATACACAAATACCAAGTCATCAGATTGTATACCTTACGTTACCATAAGGCTATATGTCAATTATATCTCAATGAAGCTGGAAAGAAAAGGGATATAGGGTGGCTAAAGTTGAGTGGAACAAGAAGGAGGGGTGTTCCAGGGTGTTCACCAAATCCTATTGAAGAGAGACATATCTGGTAATAATTAAAAGAGAATTTTAAATATAATGAGGCAAAAAATAAATTACTCAAAATTGCCAGTACCGTTTTCTAAATATTCCTTTTTGTAGAGTTTTGACTTTTTGAATCATGCTAATGTTTTAATTATTCCAAACAATAAAATTAATTCAATAAAGCTGGGGGCAGAAAACGAAAATCGAAAAACGAGTACAAATTGAAACACATGCGCCTGTGTTTCAAATGAATACCAGACACAGTGAAAGGGGAAAAGTGGAGAAATCCAAGTAACTTTTGAACACAATTCTTTAATTACATATCATTAGTGTAAAGAAAAAAGAAACACAGACAAATCTTGAACTTTACTTAGTAGGTTTGGTTTTCCTTAACAGAATGGATGTAGAAGTTCCTGAAACTATTTTGTGTGTTTCAGTATTGAGCAAATGTTTTGCTGTTTGGCAACAAGGGTTCTCCCCCAGGAGGAGAGTAAGAATAGGGAAAGACAAGGAACCTTCTGAGTTTGGATCCGTGATAGAGGGAGCAGTACAAATTTCATAATTTTATTTTTTTAATTTTTTTTAATGTTTACTTATTTTTGAGAGAGAGAAAGAGACAGAGCACAAGTGGGGAGGGGCACAGACAGAGGGAGACACAGAATCGGAAGCAGGCTCCAGGCTCAAGTCAGCACAGAGCTTGACGTGGGGCTTGTACTCACAAACTGCAAGATCATGACCTGAGCGGAAGTTGGACGCTTAACTGACTGAGCCGCCCAGGAGGCCCGAAATTCATAATTTTATGTAGACTGCATGAGTGCAAGCTACACTGCATGAGTGCAAGACCCAATGAAATGACTATTCTTTGCAACTTCATCCACTGTGAAGTCCTGGAAGCGGGAGCACTCAGCCCATGCAGTGCTCGGGTCTTGCTTTCTAAGTAGTATTCTCCACTAGGAGCAAGCAAAGCTCCTCAAAGTAATGGTTGATCCCAGGGAAAGTGGAAAAGTAAGGAAGCCCTCCAAGAATGACAGACTGCCTCTGAAAAGAAGGCACTTGCAAGAAAGCTGGCACTACCTGAGCGTTACAACAAATGATGAGGGTAGTGAATTACAATCTTCGGAATGAAATAGAGATCCCATACTAGTACTAACTAAATAAGGAAAAAGGTGAAACTTTTGTTTACAATAAAATGCCAATGACTAAAAATAGATGAAACCATGGGTCGGAAAATCAACATGGTAACCATTGTTGCAATAATGAACTGAGGGGAGAAACATCAGTGTATATTAAACTATCAAGTGAAAATTTTTACATGGAATAGATTATCCATACAATCTTAAAGTATCTCCCTACAGACTACTTATTAATTAATAAGCTACTTATTAATTATAAGGGGGAATTATAATTATATAGCAGGGAAACGTGGAAGACATCACCTTAACCGAGGGATCAGAATTGACATCCCCAATAATGGGACCAGTAGATACCACATGTTTTCTGATGTGATACACTGAGGACACAACATCCCTTCTCTGGTATTCCTGGGGGAAGGGGAAAGCATAAACTAATTCTATTGTGAGCAAAGATTAGGTAAACCCAAACCTGGAGGGCATTCTACAGAACAACTAGCTTGTACTCTTCCA
Source organism: Leopardus geoffroyi (assembly GCF_018350155.1). NCBI lineage: Eukaryota > Metazoa > Chordata > Mammalia > Carnivora > Felidae > Leopardus > Leopardus geoffroyi. The sequence continues at coordinate 81,111,050 of NC_059333.1, forward strand.
AAATGACAATTCGTGAAACACAAAGAAAGCCTCAAGAACTGTTCTAGACTAAAGGAGATTAAAAAGAATTTATAGCTGGTGTGCCTGGCTGGCTCAGTTAGTGGAACATGCAACTCTTGATCTAGGGGTTGTGAGTTTGAGCCCCACGTTGGGTATAGAGATTATTTAATAAAATATAATAAAAATAATTTTTAAAAGTTAGAACTAAATGCAATGTGTGCTTCCAATGTGACCTTGAACTGAATCTCAGGATAAGGAGGAAAGATTGCTCTAAAGAATTCCACTGACATAGCAATTTTTTGCATATGGAATGTTAGTTATATAATCGTTTGTATCTGTTAAGTTTTCTGAATTTGAGAACTATGCTGTGATTATGTGAGAAAATGTGCTTGTTCTTAGAAAACAGACCTGAAGTTTTTAGATTGTGTTGAGGCGGGGTGGGGGGCAGAGAGAGAGAAACATCAAAAAAAAAAAAAAAATCAAAATAACGAAATACCAACAGTTGGTAAATCTGGACAAAGGGCATATGGTACTTTGTAATTCTTCGGCAATTTTGAAGGCAAGAAATACAATAAAGATTAAAATTTGCTAACTACACAAATACCAAGTAATGACTAGAAAGCAGGAAGTTACTGTCCTTAGCATAAATACCCAGAGGCTGTGGACTGAAGGTGTGTGTCCCTTCAAAATCCATATACTGAGGCCCTAATCCCCAACTTGAGCAGCAACAGGAGTGTTTGGAGGTAGGGACTGTGGAGGTGATTGGGTTTGGATGACATCATGGGGTGTAGCCTTCAAGATGGGATTGGTGCCCTTCGAAGAGGTTTAAGAGACCAGAGTTCTCTCACTCTCTCAGTCATGGGAGGATGCAACCAGGAGGGGAGTGTCTACAAACCAGGGAGAGTCCTCCTCAAGAATCCAACTGCGCTGGAACCCTGATCTTGGGCGTCTGGTATGCAGAACTGTGAGAAGTGAGCTCCTGCTGTTTAAGCCACTCAGTCTCTGGTATTTGTGAGAGCAGCCGTAGCTGACTAAGCACTAAGTAACAGGAAACCCGAGCGCTCTCCCAATGAGACGACTGAAGTCTTGTACCTTGAGACAACATTCCCAACAACAGCATTACACGTGGATTCCCAAGGTGCCCAGGTCACACTCCCACCAGCACTGCATGCTTGCTTATGTGCATTTTTCTACCAAGTCACTTGCCACACAAGGGATCCCTGCGCCAGTTCTGGAGCCCTGGGTCAAGAAGCCCGATGTTGCTTGTGCTGACCAGCCTTGGGCCCTGAGCCTTCCTCCTTACCATTGCTTCTGATAATCTCTACCTCATGCTCTTTAGATCCTGATACCACCGAGGAGGAAAGGTTTCAACAGTTTGAACCTAGGACTGAGTCACTGATTCCCTTAGTTTGTTCATTCATTCAACGTGCAGGCTGTGTGAAGGGCCTTAGCCAGCAGCTGATGGAGACAAGGGCGAAGGAGGGCCAGAAATGGCTGCAGAGGTGTGATCTGGGGAGAACATGAGGAAGGACTGCCAAAGACAAGATGTACCAGAAGGAAGAATAGCTTCGATGGAAAGATGGGAAAGTGATGAGGAGCTGAATTTTGGAATAAATGTTGGGTTAAATATGCTGGCAGGATATCCAGGTGACATTTGCCAGACGGCAACTGCTCAGAGTTTGCCAACTGAGCGAGAGCACTGAAAGATAACCTCTTGGAGTTGGTAGTAGAAGCCCCAAGGGTCGATAAGACCACCAGGCCTGAGTTTAGGGCAGGAGTCAAGGACAGAATGTTCACACTACTTCTGTTGGGATTTTACACACTGGATGTCAGAGTCCTACTTCAATTCTATAATTTTCTATGGAAAAAGACTCATTCTTTTGTAAGAAGGACTCATTCTTTACACGATGCCATCCCATCGTATATATAAGTTGACAGTGTTTACTCTTCCAGGGCCAGTGAGGCCAAGAGAACCCAGGCTTTCTCATGCCATAATTAATCTGTGCCATGGCAGTATACAGGGCACAAAATTAAAACAATGAAGGTGGCATTGGCTTTATTCATTTGGTTATGTTACAAATGAATTTATCTCGATGCCTCCCGCGTGAATTACCTTACAGAAACTACCCACACGGGGATTCAGGCCTGTGGGAGGGGTCCAGTGAACTGGGGATTCTCCAGTGTGGTTCAAACAGCTTTAGAAGATGGTCATTTATGCTTCATTCATCAAACTCCTCCTGAGGAGTTTAGTCCAGGTACTAAATAGCAGGGGAGAGGGAGATGTGAATAAGAGAGAGGCGCAATCCCTAAAGCGCACATAGCCTATAGGAGAACAGACATTTGTAAGGAGAAAATACAGTACCTCGTGTGTGTGTGTGTGGGGGGGGGGGCCAGTAAGCCTCTGGTCACAACATTTTCATCAACTGATCAATAATACATAACCTTGTTTTCACAGATTTCTGTTTAAAGACGTCTTATTTCATATACACTTAGTTCACTAACATTGCACTCATGGACACGATGAATCCTGCCTGCATGATGCTTACCTAACACATGCATTTCTGGCCTTCTTGTTCTTAGGAACACTACACAGCACACCGGCACTAGGCTCGGGGGCCGTGTCAAGCAGCAGAATCAACAAAAAGCACAACATTGTGAAAAACGGGGCACTAAATAGATGGTGAAAAGTACACTGGGTTACAGCACGAGAGCAGCACCAAGGAGCAGTCACCTTGTCTGACATCAGCCAGGACTTCCAGCTGCCTCAGGAGACCCAGCTTGTTCATCACTGTGCACACGCTGAGGGGTGACCCTGAAAATAGGATGGGTATGGATTTGGGGGTACAAATGAGGATTAGCGAGTAGGTGGACTCGCAAATCCAGAATCTGCACCTAATGAAGACTGACTCCCTCCGTCTGTCTCTGTGTGTCTGTCTGTCTCTCACACATGATGACACAATGCTATGGGAGCACAGAGGAGGACAGGCAGCCAGCTATCTCAGCACCACATTGGAGGCAGGGAGGAAGGTTCTGTCCTCCAGGATGGAACACCTCAATTATGCCCCTTGCTGGTAATTACCATGAACTCGCTCAACTGAGCAGTTCCTGTTGGTGCTGTGAGAGTAAGGGTGGGTGGGAGAGAGGGGGCAGAGAAGACAGCAGAGAAGAGGGATGAGAATACAGGGGTGGGTTAGCAGAGAAGGAGGGAAGACTGAAAACTTCTACCCTGAATCTGGAGGGAGCGGTTCTACTTTTTTTTTTTTTTTTTTTTTTTACATTTCCCACCCCTTCTCCACTGCACCAATACCTTCCAGCTAGGGACTGAATGGGGAACAACATTTCTGAAGTTGTTTTCTTTCTTTTTAAATTATGAGCATCACCTTGCCATTTTGCAGTGTTCAAAGACTTGATTAAGCTTCCTTCTCTTTCAAAATGCAGCTGAGAAATCTTGGGAGATTCTGAGCAGTGCCGGTGGCAGTACTGATGAGCTCTCAGGATTCAGGTCCTCAAAGCATATAGAGAATATAGAGAATGTTAGAGATCCCTGGGAGGAGACAATAGTCTGCAGAACTCAGAGTTTATTTCTGGGAAATAAGTAAATAATTAATTAGCCTTGAGGTATGTCCCTTTCAAGGCTCTGTCCTGCATGCCCTCAACCAGGCTAAAGGATGTGTAGCTGAGCTGGGCAGAGACTTCGGTGGGACCATCAGAGGAAAAAGATGTGTTAGCCCTTTGCCACCCTGGCAGCAAAAGCATTAATTTGTCCTTCACTACTTTTCTTGAAAACTTTGAAGCTATCACAATCACGGATTCTTAAAAAGAACAAGGAAAGGGTGGGGAGAGGAAGAAAGCGTATGAAGTTGTATGCAGGAAGCTGCTCAAAAGCTTAAGAAATTGTCCCTGTAACTTTTTTTAAAGAACCACTTTCCTCCTCTTGAAAATAAGAATAGGAAAATCTCTCTGTGATGTTTGGTGAAACTGGGGTCTTTAAGACACACTGGAAATGTTTGTTCCTGTCTCCCTTCCTGTAAGAAGATGACCTTCCTACATGTTGTGTGATAATTATATATATATATATCACAGAATTGAAGTATTCTCAGATATTGAGCAGGCTACCCACCATTCTCTTTCAATGGCATACCACAATCCTGAGAAATTAGATGACTTTCCCAAGATCATGTATCCAGCCAGGAATTGAATCCCAAACCCTCCAACCCAGTGCTTTCCTCAGTGAGTGGGTGGTGTTTGTTGTTCTCCTTCATCATGAATCTGGTTGAGTAAATACTCAGATAGAATATTAATCCATTAACTACAGAGAAAAACCAATATACACCCCCATAGCTTCAATCCAGCTTCTGTTAATGCAAGGTCCCCTGGCCTCTGATGGGCTTTTATCAAAGGACAATGACCTCTGGAGCAATTTCATTTTCAACCTTCAGTGTGGTCACTGGCTTCAGGGATGGGTGCTCCCAAGTGGGGCCTCTGCTGGGCAGTACGGTAGAAAGGCCCAGGGCTTATAGTTGGGTAGGTCTGTTGGATGGAATTTGTCACTAGCTGCATGATAGCTGCATGATTTGGGGCACAGGTACAATCTATTTTCTCCCATACTCCGTTCTCTCTTCACTAAAAATGGGGACAACATGTATATTTTCCAAGACTAAATGAGATCATGCATGTGGATGCATGCTCTGCCAATTTTAAGTCTTAATACTTGGTTCTTCTCTTCCTTCTCCTCCTTCTCTTCCTTCTCCTTCTTCTCCTTCTTCTTCTCTTTCCTCTCCTTCTTCTCATCTTTCTCCTTTGCCTCCACCTCCTCCTCCTCCTTCTCCTCTTCCTTTTTTTTTTTTTTTTTTTGGCTCAAATGCATTTATGCCTTTTAATGGAGTTGAGTCAAGGGCTTAGAGAACTCACAAGTTATTTAAACCCTTTTCTCATCAAAAGAATATGAACAAAGCAATTCATGTGCACTATAGAGGAATTCAAAAGAGCGAAAAGTTAAAAAGATGACAATATCCCATTGCATGCTAATAGTTGATGGATATCTTTCTAGATTTTCTTCTATATACATAGAATACACATTTTATAGACAGATAATATAATACTGAGTTACTATATTGTAGCTTGCTTTTGAAGTCCAGTAATAGATCATGAACATTTTAACGTACAAATAAGCCCATTTGCACAACTTAATTTTTAACATTGGCAGTTGATTCTATTATTCAAACCAATTCTCTTTGATGGATATGCAGATTGTTTCCAATTTGCTGCTGTTGTATACATGCTACAATTAACATTCTTGTGAGTAAATCTTTGTTCACACCCTTAATTATTTTCTTAGTACAAATGCCTAGAAATGGAATTACTGGATTAAGGCATTTCCTAATTTAAAAGGGTTTTAAGAACTTGGTTCTCATGAAGATCATTCAAGGTAGCAGTGATCCAGCTTCTTCAGGATACCTGTGTCACCATCAGAGGCAAAAGAATAGACTTGGATGTCCATCTATCCTAATGGGGTTCATGCTTGTGGGTTCCATCCTGCTTTCCATCCCCCCATTTGACAATTGATCTTCTATTCTTGAACACCTGCCCTGTGGACTTCAGATTCCAGGAGCAGATGTGAACACAGTCTTACATGGACTGTTTATTCAGCCCCCACAAGAAGGGGGGACATAATTGCGCAAACCAATTCCCTGTAATACCTCCCACTGGCTCTGCTCCTCTGGCTGAACCCTGACTGATACAATCATGAACAAAAAGAGATCTATTGGAGATGACACTGCTGTAGAGACAGAAGTGACAGTGCACACAGAGGAGAAGGGATGGATCTAAGCTACATTAAAGACGTAGGAAATCAAGACTTGGCAACCCAACAAATATGGCAGTGAGGAGGAGGGAAGGGGGTCAGGAATGAGCCCAGAGGTTTCAGGTGAGGTGACTGTGTGGAGGGATTTTGGATGGGGGGGGGTTGGAGAGGGAGGACTGGAGACCTGCGTTTGGGACTGCTAAATTGGGAAGGCTTGACAAGTCTCTAAGTAGAGAGAGATTTGTAATACGTGTTGGATACATGCCTGCAGCTTGTGGGGGATGAACAGTACCATCATCAGAACCCCATAGAAGGTAAAACCATGGGAGTGGGAGAGCTCACTCTGGGAAGGCAGATAAGGTAATAAGATAAGAATTGGGTTGGAATTCTGGAAACACTAATATTTAGGGAACGAGCAGAGGAAGATGAACTGAAAACAAAACAAAACAAACAAAAAAATAACACAGAAGTCAGAGACTGAGAAGCCACAGAGGAGAAAGCTGGATTCCATCAATAAGGGAGGATTAAATTCAGAAAAGAAAGGGGGGTCAGAGGATCAGATGCCATTAAGAGCTTAAACCAAATAAAGGGCTAAATATGTGTCCACTGGATTCAGCACCCAGGAGGTCCCTGGCACCCATTGTTGATGGCAGTTTCAGTGGGGTGATGGGGGTGAAAGCCACCTTTCAGTAAAATAATAGACGGGAGTTCAAGAAGTTGAGACAGGACCATTGTCTTTAAAGGCTTGGCTGTACATAGAAAAAAAAAAGCAACATATGAGAAAGAGGAATACAGGATTGAGAATGAGCTTTTTATTTTTTTATTTATTTTATTATTTTTTTTCAACGTTTATTTATTTTTGAGACAGAGACAGACAGAGCATGAACGGGGGAGGGGCAGAGAGAGAGGGAGACACAGAATCGGAAACAGGCTCCAGGCTCTGAGCCATCAGCCCAGAGCCTGACGCGGGGCTCGAACTCACGGACCGCGAGATCGTGACCTGGCTGAAGTCGGACGCTTAACCGACTGCGCCACCCAGGCGCCCCGAGAATGAGCTTTTTAAAAAGTGGGAAAGATTTGAGTATGTTTGTGATGGTACAGGCCCATTAGAGAGGAGAGGTTAGAAAGAGAGCAGAAGTGGGAAACCTTGGAATAAGGCCACTCAGTCACTTGACCCTGTGGATGAACTCGCCAGGCAGAGCATACAAGATAGGAAGAGTTAAGAGAAAAGTCCCAGGGGTGCTAACACTTTGGAGATGGCTCGAGGAGATGGAGACAGAAGACAAACTCTAAATGGGAGGCAGATGACAACCTCACACACAGATTAAACAGTGAAAGAAGGAAAAGCAAACCAGGGCATCAGTGGTTTTGGCAAATAAGGAGGATGTTGGCAACTTCTTTTCCAGAGTAATTTCATTCTATTGGTTCACACCAATAGTATAGTCAAAGTATAGTGGATTGAGACTTGATAGGAATATAATAAATTATCTTTTATTAACTAAGGCAGCTATAAATTAGCACTTTGTGGGAGAAACAGCAATCATGGTGAGTGATGGCAAAAGTTCAGTAAGTGGGCGCTCTCATGTCTTGGGGGTGCAGATGGGTAAAATCTATTTGGAAAACAACTCGGCAATAAATGTCAGTAACCTTAAAATAATCATATTTTGGAGTATTCTACTTCTAAAACTCTACCCTTAGAAAGTACTCATAAATATTGGCAGATTTTATGCATACTAATGTTTATTGTCAGGCCGCTTATAACTGTGAAAGGGTGGAAACCACCTAAGTGTTCAAGAAGAGAGAAGGATTAAGCAAACTATGGTAAATCCATTTGCTGAACTACTGACTTAGTTATTACAAATTACATCTGTGAACCCTATAACACAGAAAAACGTGGTAACAAAGAAAAATGTTTATGTTACAATGTTAGATTACAAAGACTGGCTAGACCATTGCAACTACAGGGTAATCACATGGTGTTTATAAAGCACCTCTGCATGGGGTGGATAGCATGAACATAGTACAGGAAAATGTTAATAGCATCTGTATCTGAGATACAGGACTATATACAGGAGACATTATTTTTACTCTTTCAGTTTCCCAGTATTTTCCAAATTTTCTTTAGTGAACGTGTAATATTTTACATTTTTTTTTTTGAGAGAAAGAGAGACAGAGTATGAGTGGGGGAGGGGCAGAGAGAGAGGGAGACATAGAATCTGAAGCAGGCTCCAGGCTCTGAGCTGTCAGCACAGAGCCCCACACAGGGCTCGAACTCACACTGTGAGATCATGACCTGAGCCAAAGCCAGATGCTTAACCGACTGAGCCACCCAGGTACCCCTACATTAAAAAAAAAAAAATGTAAGTAAGCATTTGTTAAAAGGAGGTTTGGTGGTAAAAGGGAAGGGGAGGGATAGGGAAGTGGCTTGAGAGAAGGGAGTAGGTTTTTAGGATGGGGATTATCTGAAAGTATTTGTGGTCAGTGGAAAAGGTGAGGCTGATGTTGGGAGAGAAAAGATGCCAGGAAGGACAGTAATCAGGGATGGGGACCTGGGGATTGGGTGGGCAGAGGAGCTTGAGAGAGGGGAAAGACATTTACTTTGAGCAAGAGAGGAGGTAAGAACAGGCAACTCTGGAGATATACCAGAGGGAAATGGAGGGAACTTTCACTTGAGAACATTTATTTTATCTGGAAACTGGGAGTCTCAGTCTGTTGAGGGTCAAGACGTGGGAGGGAAGTGATGTCACTTACCATGTCTCATCTCAACAAAGATTTTATTTGAGCCTTTCTAAGAACAAGGCAATGTTCTATGCAGGCTAAAGAATAAGAGGGTGAATTAAAATGAACCAGACAATCTGAGACATGCAAACGAATGGCCACAAAATAGAATAGAAAGGGCTCTGTGCCATAAAACAGGTCCAGAAAAGGGCGGGGTTTTACAGCTGGGGCTTAGGGAAGGCTTTTTGAAGAAGAGGGTATTTGAGATGGGTCTTGGAATAGCACTTACGCATATGGTTTGGGGGCGTTGGGGAGAAGACAGGGAGTAGCGTGAGGTGCACATGAACAAGAAATCCCAGGGCGTGTTCAGACGAGATCTAGTAGCTGAATCTGGTTAGAGCATAGTCTGTACAGGAGACAGGATATAGAAGGGGTGGGAGCCGATTTTGTAAGGACTTGAATGCTAAGGTAAGGAATCTAGACTTTATTCCATGTAGTAGGGATTTTTAATTTTTAAATCATGCACCCTATTGGTAACAAACGGTTTGAATATGCATCCCCAATATGCATATGACTATTTAGTACATATGTTTATATCAATAATTAATATGTTAAATATTAGCAAAGCTTAATTTCTTTCTTTGTAAGTAAAAATAAAAATAGATTTCTTTTTGGGGCGCCTGGGTGGCTCAGTGGGTTAAGTGTCTGACTCTTGGTTTCGGCGCAGGTCATGATCTCACGGTGCATGAGATTGAGCCCTGAGTTGGCTCTACACTGACAGTGTGGAGCCTGCTTGGCTTCCTCTCTCTCCCTCCCTCCCTCTGCCCCTCCCCCCACTCTCTCTCTCTCTCTCTCAAAATAAATAAAGTTAAAAAAAACCCTCAACAATCAAATAAGCAACATGATTTAAAAATGGATAAAAGACCTGAACCTCAACAAAGAAGAGATACAGATGTCAAGTAAGCACATAAAAAGGTGCTTCACATCATATGTCATCAGGGAAAAGCAAATTAAACCAACAATGAGACACTACTACACCCCTCTGGGAATGGCCCAAATCCAAACTATTGACAACTCCAAATGCTGGTGAGGGTGTAGAGCAAAAGGAGTGTTCATTCATTCCTGGTGGGAATGCAAAATGGCAGTCACTTTGGAAGACAGTTTGGCAGTTTCTTACAAAACTCAACATCCTCTTACCATACAAATAATCCAGTAGTTGTGTTCCTTGGTATTTACCCAAATGAAATGAAAAACTTATGTCCACACAAAAACCTGCACATAGATCTTTATAGCAGCTTTCTTCACAATTTCCAGAACTTGGAAGCAACCAAGGTGTCCTTCCATTGGTGAATGGACAAATAAACTGTGATACATCCAGAAATGGAATATTACTCAGCACCAAAAGAAACTGAGGCACCAAGCCTAAAAAAAACATGGAGGAAGTGTACCTGCATATTATGAAGTGAAGAAAGGCCATGCGAAAAGGCTACATACTGTATGATTCCAATAATATGACATTTGGAGGTGGTAAAAAGATCAGTGGTTGCTAGGGGATGGAGTAGGGAGAGGGATGAAGAGTCAGAGCACAGAGGAACTTTTAGGACTTCTCTGTATGATACCATAATGGTAGACCCTTGTCATTATACATATGTCCAAACCTACAGAATGTAGGACACCAAGAGTGAACCCTACTATGAGCTGTGGACTGTGGTGATAACAATGTGCCGATGTAGGTTCATTGATGATAGCAAACATAACACTCTAGTCAGGGGTGTTGATAATGGGGGAGGATGTGCCTGCACAGGACAGAGGTATGTGAAAAATTTCTGTACTTCCTGCTCCGTCTTGCTGTGACCCTAAAACTGCTCCAAAGCATAAAGGCTATTTTTATTTATTTATTTATTTATTTATTTATTTATTAAAAAAAATTTTTTTTAACATTTGTTCATTTTTGAGAGACAGACAGAGACAGAGCACAAGCAGGGGTGGGGCAGAGAGAGAGGGAGACACAGAATCCAAAGCAGGTTCCAGGCTCTGAGCTGTCAGCATAAAGTCCAACATGGGGCTCGAACCCATGAACCATGAGCTCATGACTGGAGCCAAAGTCAGACACTTAACTGACTAAGCCACCCAGGTACCCAAAGGCTATGTTTTAAGAGGAAAACTCATTGTCACATGATCAGATGTATGCAGCCAACAAATATAGTAAAATATTAAAAACTGGAGAAATGGATTTCTGGTGCTTTCCCCCCACAAGCCAGTGATTTATCTTGTGCATTCCCTGGGGTTCGACCCCCTACTTAGGAGACCTGTGATCGTATGAATCCTCCCTTTGTAGGATAGTACCATGATCTGGGCCTTGTGCATCTGGCAGCCCAGTAGGAGGCAGCTGGAAGGAGAAGAGCTGGAGAGATCAGTTAGGAGGAAGTCATTCTTTTTTTATTTACTCATTGCACTCTTCCTCCAGGCAATGCACCAAGAGGAGGTGAAAAAACATAAAAAGGAATACAATGGAGGATGCGCTAGAGATGAGAAAAACATTACTGCCCAGTGCAGTTACATCTGGGCTCTTCTAAGTGGGGACCAACGCAACGTCAATGGCAATGTCATCTTGAATGACTTTGGGTAAGGTGACACTGGGGGAAGGGAGGGTGATGAGACCTAGTTAGGAAAAGGCCTCGCATCCTGCAGAGGTTACTGTTGTTTCCTGTATTGAGGGCCCGGGAATGAATTAACCCCATTGGCTGCCCTTGAATCACCAAACTACTATCCACACAGCCTTCTGCCTACTCATTCCCTACATAAATCCCTACAGGCTGCACATGCTTCCAGCAAAACCCCTTTTGCTCTGTCCTCTCTCACCAGCGTCCTTACTCTTCTTCATGTTCTCTTTGTCCTCGCCTGCAAAGTGATATACCACCAAGCATCCCTCTTTTGCCCAAATCTTTCTTTCCGCTGTGCCTTCTGAAACCCCTTTCCCTCATTAATAAACCTGCCCATCTTATTAACCTAGTCATTTCCTGGGCTCAACCCAAGCTTGGCTTTCCCCCAAGATACAACTTCTCCCTAAGAACTTTTGACCAGATGCTGACACCTAGTAACACTGGCTCCCTGCCCATTTGACAGTGCTATTTCCAAGACGTTTAGGCCTCTATGCTTGCATAAAACCTGTTTCTTTGAGGGCCATGACACATGGTTGTATCAGCCTCCCCTTCTGGTCACTGCCCTCTTCTGACCTTCTGGTCACTCCCTCTCAGCTGTAAAGTGTTTCGCTCCAGGCCTACACATCTGCCCTCCATCTTCCCTCTGCTGTTGTTCAGACAAATGCATCATCCCTATGGCAACACTCTAGCTTCTTTCTTACTTGACCACTCTTACTCCAGAGACCAGTATCCAACTCCACACGGAACCACCTTGCTCTATGACCACCATTTTCCTCCCAACTCCATTTCTCCTTATTTCCACTGTTCTAGGACACTTTGACAAACTACTATCTGAAGGCCAGATGCAGCTCACTGTTAACTCTGTAAATAAAGCTTTACTGGGACACAGTCCTACCCATGTGTTTATGTATCATCCATGGCTACTTCTTGCTACAACAGCGGAGTCAAGGAGGTGAGGGAGACACCATATCAAGGAGGTGAGGGAGACACCATATGGGCTCACTAAGCCTAAAACATTTACTATCTGACCATAGAAGAAGTTTGTTAATAACCCCCATTCTAAGCAAACAAAATAAAAATCTTTTTCCATAAAACTAATACATGAGCATTATAGAAAGTTTAGGAAATACAGAAAATTATTAATACAATAAAGACAAACAACTCCTCATTATTTCACAACTCAGATATAAATCACTATCAATATTTTAGTATTTTCCTATCTGTGCAGTGTAGTTTTCATGCCTGGGTGTGTGTGTGTATATGAACATGCTTATACAAAGTTAGGACCTTGTCATTTGAAAATATATTCTGAATATTTTCCTATATGAATTGCTACGTTTCTGTAACATGATTTTAAATTTCTGTGTAGCAGTCCACAGAATGGATGTAACGAAATTTAGTCATCACTCCCCAAAATTTATGTTGTTTACAATTTTTGCTCTTTCAAATAATGCTGTGATAAATGCTGCAAACACTCTTAACTCTGGAAGGCCATGAAAGGAGGGTCAGGGTCACCACCTACTGAACGGACATTTCATGTTTTCTCTCTGTCTCTAGTGATAAGAATTCTAGTACATCAGCATGTATTTCACATTTTTCTAGTGGTGCTTGGGGGTTTGTGGACCTTGGTCGGGGGGTAGGGAAAGGGCTAGAGGCTGGAAGAGCAGTATATGCTGGTACCAGCAATATTTTATGCAAACAATTAACTGAGAAGCAATGGAAAAATGCTATATTATATAGGCTACATATTCTTGCATTAAGTCTTAGAGACTAAAACAATAGAATTTACCCTGTGATGAATAAAATTTTAAATGTTGGGTGACCGGGTATTACGAACCAAAAAGGGAAAGATTCAGGGATGGGAGTCAGTTTGGAAGATAAATAAGCCAGTTGAGGTTTGCACATACAAAATAGTTATATTTTATGATAGTCATGTTGTATGATCTTGAGCCATGCAAATAAAAAAAAAATTTTAATGTTTATTTATTTTTGAGAGAGAGAGACAGAGCATGAGCAGGGGAGGGGCAGAGAGAGAGGGAGACACAGAATCAGAAACAGGCTCCAGGCTCTGAGCTGTCAGCACAGAGCCTGACGCGGGGCTCAAACCCACGAACTGCAAGATCATGACCTGAGCTGAAGTTGGATGCCTAACCCAGGCACCCCAAGTCATGCAAATTTTAAAGAGTGGGATATTAGCAATAAAGCCTCACCTTATACACAAAATTGGAAACAACTTGAATTCCTCAAATTTTAAAAATTAGCCAAAGATTGAGTATTTTTTTTTAATTTTTTTTTCAACGTTTATTTATTTTTGGGACAGAGAGAGACAGAGCATGAACGGGGGAGGGGCAGAGAGAGAGGGAGACACAGAATCGGAAACAGGCTCCAGGCTCTGAGCCATTAGCCTGACGCGGGGCTCGAACTCACGGACCGCGAGATCGTGACCTGGCTGAAGTCGGACGCTTAACCGACTGTGCCACCCAGGCACCCCTAGTATTTTTAAAGTAAGTACCGGTAAACCTTGTTTATGACATTGCTCTATGACTGCCCCATGGAAGAGATACCTAGCACCCTTTGTCAATATCATGGGACGCACCCTTTTTTTCATGAGCAGCAAAATTTTGATGGGTGATTTTGATGACTGCTAGTCAATTATTCTAGTGTTTGCCATTATTATGGCTCTCAATCTTACTATCATCCCAACCCTCGCCAAATATTGTCAATTGGTGGTAGTGGCACAGTACTGAAAATTATACCTGAAATTCAATAACCTTGGAACATGAGTTAGATGTGATTAAAAAGCCACCAAGAAGGCAAGGAAGGGAGACACATGTAGTGCTATTAATTTAGAAGTGAGCACTCTGCAACTTATTAAAGATGATATATAAAGAGAGACTATAGACAGCATCATTAATGCAAGAAATGTGCTATCAGGGCAGGAGACTTAACAGCTCCATAACTCATCCTCTCTAAATTATGTTTATTTTTGCGAAGAAATTTTTTCTGGAATATGCACGTTTTCAGTAACGCTGAATCTTCAGGTATGCATCTGTTAGATAAAATAAATCACATAGGAAATTGTTCCTGATAAATTCAAGTGAAGAAATCCTGGAGACATTTGGAAGTGCAGTGTTGGAATTCAAAAAAGAGACCTATACTGGAGCTGTAAAGTGAGATGTTACCTATGCAAGACTGAGAGTTTAACATCATGAGACTTGCCAAGGGGAGAGTACACATTTAAGAGAAGGTCAAGAACATAATCTTCTGAAGCCACCAAATTCAGAGGACGGGCAAGAGGAAGCAGAGAGGGAGGACACTAACTGAGAACCTAGAACATGTGAAGAAGGCTCTAAGCATATACTTCTAGCATCTCATTGAATCCTAGCACCCTGCCAGGCTGCTGTATACACTGGTTGTAGGATGAGGACAATGATGGGTGAAAGGTAAGGCAGCTTGGCCCAGGTCACTCAGGTCTGTCAGATTCACTGCTTCCTTGAGAGCCATGAGATTGAGGCATTATTAGCCTGACACAGAAAAATCAAGGGCACAATTTCAAGACAGAGAGGAAAGCATAGAGAGGAGGTAACTCACATGAAATGAACCAGTTCCCTCTGCCTCAGTGAATGGCACCACCATCTACCCAGTTTGCAAAGCCACAGATCCAGGAGTTATCTTTCACACACCCCCTTTCTTACCCCCACATCGAATCCATGAGGCGCTCCAAGGATTTCTACCTGAAAATTATATCCTAGTTTCACCTCTCCTGTCCACCACCTTACATTAAGGTACACACTTATTTCTGCCCTGGAAAGCTCCATTCCTTCCCTATCCTGTGGCTGCTCTGTCCCAGCTACGATCTATTTTTCCCTACAGCATCTAACAACATGATTCATTATTGGGGCTGACCTGTCCATTTCAGAATGTGTAGCATCCTTGGCCTCTGTCAGGTAGCACCCCAGGTGAATGCCTCCACTGACTTCCAAATGTCCCTCTGGGGGAAAGGTGACACCCCTCAGCTCCACCTCACCCATCTCTGGGTTGAGGTCCACAGAGCCTGGGGGATCTTTTAACATAAATCAGATTATGTCACTGCCTTACTTCAAACCTTAAGTGGTTTCCCATTGCACTGACAACAACACCCCAACTCCTTCTGGGGACTTCAAAGCTGTTCATGATCTGGCCCCATCCACTTCTTCACCCTCATCTTCTAAAGCCCTCTTCCTCCTCTTAACTGCTTCAGTCCAGCCTCCTTTCTCATCCAGGGCCACATCGACCTATTTCCTGCCTCTAGGCCTTTGTGCCTACTATTCCCCCAAAGAGTTCCTCCTTTAGCTCTCTCTCTTTCTTCAGGCTTAGGCACTGATGCTGTTGTAGATGTGAGGCTGACAGGGGCCATCCCAGCTATGACTGAAAGCGTCATGGAGGCGGGGGAGAGATGGTATCTTCTGAACCACTGGACCCGGCCGTGCCTTAGGTAGGACTCATCCATCTGAATTCCTAGCACCCAGCGCAGTAACATTCCCCTTTCACTTATGCTGGGTTGGGTATCAACCACCTGCCCTGGAAAACACCAGTTCTCCATGTGCTCCCTCAGAGCAATACCTGTGTAGCAAGGGTGGAAAGCGCATGAGTCTCTTTTGGTACTGAGTGAAAGGTGCCTTTTCAGGATCCTCTTGCAAGCTCCCTTAAGGAAGGACCAGACTCCTTGGCAGACTTGTTCCAATCCTCCTGTTCCCAGCTCTCTACTAAATCTCTCTCCTGGCACCCTGCCCCATCATCTCCTCTGTCTTTCTTCTTCCCTGTCTTCCCATAGTGTGCCCTAAATATGCTTAAAAATCCTCATTCCTGAAAAGGAAATCTTCCCTCGACCCAGTTATATTTTTGGATTACATCCTATCTCTCCCACTCCTCACCATCAAACTGCTTGAAAGAGGAGAATGCACGCGCCCCTCTATTTCCTGATCATATCCCACCAGTCAACCCTCTGCAGGCAGGCTTTGACACTCATCCTCCTAATGAAACCACATCTGCCAGGGGTCACCATGACCTCCAAATCATCAACTAACCTGTGGATTTTTCTCAGTCGTCATTCTTGTTGCTCTTTCTGCAGCATTCAGCCCAGTTGACCATACCTTCCTCATCTTCCCAGGCTTCTGAAATACGTAGTGGTTTTCCTGCCTTCCTGGCCATTCCTTCTGGTTACTGGAATATTGGCAAAACCTCTAGGCAAGAGTAATATGGTATCAGCCCTTGATACAGTCTCCTGGTTCAAGGGAAGCAACTCAACTGTTTGTTTTTTTGTCCTTAGCACCTTTTATTGAAGTATAATCTCCCCTTTAAAATTCTGTCTGGATGGGCCTATTATTTAGGTGGCGCAGAACCACCTAATGGTGGTAGACAAAACATTGAAATTGTCTAGACACCATTCTATTATACGCACTGTTAATTCCTTTATGCAATCTGAGCACTTGGATAGTATCTACAAACATTCACTGGATTTACCTGTCCAGGTATCCCTCCTGTATTCATACTATAAACCAGAGCTTTAACTTGAAGTCTTAGAATGGATTGGCTCAAAAGACCAGTCCTCTATCACAGAACGAAGTGGATACAGTACCATCAACAGTTATTTTAAACATAAATGAAGAGATAGGGGAGCCTGGGTGGCTCAGTTGGTTAAGCGTCTGACTCTTGATTTCGGGTCAGGTCATGATCTCAGTCATGAGATTGAGCCTCATGTCAAGCTCTGTGCTCAGCATGGAGCCTGCTTAAGATTCTCTCTCTCCCTGTCCTTCCTCCTGCTTGTGTGTGCTTGTGTGCTTGTGTCTCTCTCTCCCTGTCCTTCCCCTGCTTGTGTGTGCTTTCTCCTTCTCTCTCTCTCTCTCTCTCTCTCTCAAAAAAAAAAAAAAATAAGAATGAAGAGATATGTTTAAAGTGAGGCTCCTGTGTTAATTGCAGATCACCCCTTACCTGGATATTGGGGAAAACCAATAGTTGGTTTGTACAAAGTTTAGGCCCTGGGTCCTCCTTTAGCAACATTTTCTGACCCTTATGAAATGAAAAGAATGATTTTCTCATAAGGAAATGAGCATGTTCTATGACCTGTGAGCAGATCCTGGTCTCATCATTTTTCTTGCGCATAGTAATACGGCTGATTTTTGTTCCATTTTATTTCTGTTTTCATTTTGATTTTGCTTAGGGACATTCGTGATGTGTTTGTTTTGAAGACAGACCACACATGTGAGCCTGGAGGGAATAGGCAATAATCATGACCACATTTCAGCTTAGAACCTTCTCTAATAAGGAAGGTCCTTCAGTCACTTTTATTTATAAGCTAGTATTAGGCTGACAAGAGCACCTCTCAAAGTCACAGTTCCAATCATTTTTGTGAGGTCAAGGAAGGCAGAGAACACAATGGTAGTGGCCGAGTGTCAAAACAATGACGATCAAGTTGCCAGCCTTATACCTTCCATGACACAGAACTGCCACCACCCCCCTCCCCCCGCCCCCGCTTCCATCCTCTGAAAAATGAAGAGGAGTTGGGATTGAAGACTTGATATTCATCTAGACCAGTGTAGCACCTGCTTTGATAGCAAACGAGGCCCCACCCATACCCAGCCTTGGACAATAATGGTGGCTATGTTCCTGGGCCAAATCTTTTCATCTCTGACATCTAGATCTTGAAGTGTCTGATTCTCCCTGGGCAAGGACGGACCACTGGACCAGCAGCGACAGGAACGCTAGGCTGCGCCACATTGGGTACTTTGCCCACGTGGACTGCTTCTCCTGAGGCTGACTCCACTGAGGCCACACCCATGAAGGCATGGCGCAAGTCGTAGTGGGCCCGGTGTCCCGGCAGGGGTGCCTGGGGGGCTGCCACCACCACAGGTCCCACCACCAGGGCAGCTGCAGGCGGGTCAGCCGGAGGAGGTGCAGGTACAGCTGAGTCTGCCACGGGGGACGCTTCAGTGCCATCTGGTTGGGGTTGCGGGAGCACAGGCTGGAGAGAGGACCATTTCTACATGTTAGCTACCTTTCTCCTCCCAAGCAAGGCCCCCCACGCTTCTGGATGGAATCCCACCCAATTCTCTCAAAGTAATAATTTTCATTTGCAAGGAATCTGGCAAAAAAAAAAAAAAAAAAAAAAAAGAACTACCTACGTGCAAAGGATTGTCATCAGAGCCACAAGGGAGGGGTAACTGGCCTCTGGTAGCCCCTTTCTCACCAATTATCTTGGGATCAGTGGACTCACACATCCACCCCACAGCAAAAGCATCCTGCCTTATAGCTTTTCCCAGCAGTGTCCCCCTCCTTATCATCCACACCTGCAGCCACTGGGAGCTTCCAGGCATATCTGGCCACCTGTTCTGTGCCGCTCAGAATACCACCCCCACCCCCTGCAAATAGAAAGGCTCACTTGTCAACCGCTCCCTAGGATGGGCTCTACCCTGCAGCCGCTAGCTCCTGGGAGGGAGAGGTGTGGCTAAAACACGCTTTCATTTGTTGATGATTACATATACCCCACAGCTACTTATACTGTGGGGCTCAGAAGGGCAGGGCAGCAAATGCCCTGTAATTACTAACACACTGCGTGACTGTTAAGGCATCACTGTATTCTGAAGATGAGGGCAGGTATATCCATGATGCCCTTACCTGTGTCTGGAACATGGTGCAGGTCACTGCAACATCTTCCCCACCCACCTTCTCAGTGAGTGTTGCCTTACAGAAGCCATATTGCTGCCCACAGAAAGAGAGAAGGTATTGGAACTGGTTTAAAAAAGCGGATTTTCTCCCCCCAAGTTTCACTGACACTCCAACAAGTCAGAGGGGAAAAAACTAAATGCTTAATCCTTTAACATTTTTTCCCCTGAAGTATTCTAGTTTCTGTCTTTAGAAGATAGGCAGTATGTAACTCTAAGCAGAAGGTTGGAAATACAGGTATGCTCTGAGATTGTAAGAGATCACCCGTAATCTCAGAAGGAGTGGTGACCCAGGAGAACTTCTGTTAACATATATGTATTCCCTTCTTATTTTTAAATATATTTAAAAATCACTTAAAAATTAGGATCATTTTGAAGCGCCTGAATGGCTCGGTCGGTTAAGCATCTGACTCTTGATTTCCGCCCACGTCATGATCTCACAGTTCGTGGGATTGAGCCCTGCGTCAGGCCCTGCACAGTCAACGCTTGGGATTCTCTCTCCCTCTCTCTCTCTCTCTGTCCTTCCTCCACTCTCTCTCTCTCTTTCTCTCTCAAAATAAATAAATAAACTTAAAAAAATTAGGATCATTGTGACTACGCCATTTTGTCTTCCGTTTTTCACTCACTATAATAACATTTTCTTCTATCATTCATTATTCTTTTAAAACGTATTTTTTTAAGATCTGTATAATTTTCTATTTACATGTTGTTCCATGATCCCCTCCTGTTGGACATTTGAGTCTTTTGGGGGTCATTTTGAATCCGTGATGAATCATCTTATTAGGTCTATTCCTGGCAAACATCTCTGGTGATCTCTGTAGGATAAATTCCTAGACGTGGACATTACCACACTGTGGACTTGAAAGGTTTCATATCAGAGGTGTATCTAGAAAATCTACAACACACTCCTGGCAGCCGGGCATGACCCGGCCTCATTAGGAAACAGCCTCTGCCTTTCTCCTACCTCCAGGGACCTCCAGTGGGTGAGATGACTTGGTGACAGCTCGTGAGGGGGAAGGCCACGTTACAGAGGAGGGCCTGGCATGACCCAGCCCCCCAGGGAGCGGGTATTCTTCACTGTGACCTCTTTCTCCCCAGCCCCCCAACACCAATTGCTCCGAGGATCCTCTGTGCTACAACCAGTTCGGCCATCCCCGGGCCCCCGGCCTGCTCACCTTTTCTGCCAGCAGGTTGCACTTAGCTGGATCCGTGACCTCTGCAGCAACACAGTCAGTGGCAGCCACCGCAAACTCCACGTACGTGGAAGGCGGAAGAGGCTGATGGGAACAAATGAAAATGCATGTGAGGCCACGTGACTCAACCAGAAAAGGCAGGGAAGGAGAGGCCGGAGGGAAGCAGCCAGGGCTGTGTTGTTGCACACTCCCGGGAACAACATTGGCGTGGACCCCACCGCGTGGCCGGGAAACATGGCCCCGGTGGCTTACCCAGGGCGGTTACCGTGGGACGCTCACACTGATAAAATAACGCTATTTGGTGTAGTCTGGGGTGGGGGTGTTGGGAGAACCACGGATCCCGGTTAATTAGCCTCCCCACCTACACCTGTCATGTATTGCCAAGGATGCCGCGGCTGGCAGCCGGGAGGCCACATTTCTCAAATACCAGAATTCTGTGGCGCTCCGGTGTGCTGAGCGGTCCACTGTGCGGTTCGGTGTGTTTCAGTGATTCAAAGGGCATTGTGGGATCCTGCCACTGCATGCCCACCTTTCTAAGCCTCAACTAGGAGAGGGCCGTGGCTGATGGGTGGCGAGGCGTGATAAAGACGTGGCGCCCTGGGAATTTAGAGCGAGCGCTTCTGGATAATGTCGAAACTCCCACTCGCTGCACAGCGAGCCCTGGTGTTATAGCTAGTACTGAGGAAGCCAGGGCAGACAGCGGCTGTCAGAGTGACTCAGCAGGGGTGACGTACCGAGGGTTCTTTGGGTCCTCGGGACACCCGGCGTCCTCATATCGCTCATACTCCTAAGGATACTTTCTTCCCTTTTTCTCACCACCCACCTTGCCTTCCTGTCACTGCCTCTGCACCTGCTCCGTCCCTCCCCGCTGTTTCACCACCTACATTCCCCAAGTGCCACCAAACCGCCCCGTCTGTCCGAGGGCCTCAGTCTTACCACAAGTTGAGCCCGGGAGACTTCCACAAGCTGAAAATAGGAGCCATTGCTCTGAGTGTTGAACGCGGTCAGGGCAACCTCTACTGCGTGCACTACCTTGGTGTCGTTCAGCGGGGCCAGCAGGGGGCACTGTGGGCACACCTTGCGCACGTCCTCCGCAGAGTCTACGCCCAGAGAGAAATCGAGTCTGGGTTGTAATTCTCCACAGCGTTCACCCCAGCTCTGCTTATTTTGCAAGGCCTAGGACATGCTCCAAATGGCTTCAGGTGTTTTCTCTGCTTCTTACTAAACCTTCAGGTGGCTCCTGTCATGCTGACATTTCGGCAGGAGTCCCTCTCGCCAAGGGGCAATTTCCACCTCCAGTGACAACAGCTCCTTAAGAAAACAGTTTTACAATTCCAGATCCCGGGAGATTTGGCCCCTTATTTTCCTCACCAACAAGGAAGCTCAAACTAGTTACACTGAAAACAACGCAGGTCCTTTCCTCACTCCACAAGGTAAAAATAAGAACAATCATCATCATCATCATCTCTACCTGGACTGGAATCACATTTTGCAAACAACACGGTAAACTGGCCATCCTGTTTCAGCACCTGGAAATCACAGTCGCCTTCCACAGCCTGGAGAAATAAACCCACAGTGAAGCCTCAGAAGGAGGGCTGGCCTTTCATTTTCCACTGGGATCCCGGGGCTGGGGTGTGGGGCGCTCCCTCAGACGTGGTTGTCAAAGATGAGCCTCATGAAATCACCCTGACCGGGTGACACTGACATACGGTGTTCACTGGTGTGGGGGAAGGGCTACAACAAGAGGGCTGAACTGTTGTAAAACTCAGCCCCAGGGAAGGCAGCATCCAATGGTAATTTTAGCGACTGCATGCTGGCTAGCCATGAAGGCAGGCTGGGGAGCTGGGCAACACGGGGCCTGCACTTTGCAGAACCACCAGGGACCTGGCTGGGGCACCACCTGCAGTCACTCTAAACGGGGCACTCACGTGCTCCATCAGTTGTCTCACGGTGCAGTTTGCCACGGGGGTGGGGTCCCGTATGTAGCACGTGGTTTCCAGGGTGTCTATTTCGAGCTCAAACACCTCCCCCATTGGCCGCTGTGGAGACACAGAATAAAGCAGTGAGCGGCCTGATCCCGTTGCGCGGGCGAGAGCGTGAGCACCCAGCGGGCTGGAAGTAACGTCTGTTGTAGAGGCGAGGGACAGGTCATTGCTACTGTTAGTCTGCACCTCCACCGAGCTCTGACCTGGCCTGTGGGCAGGACAGGGACCAGGGTTTCTCAGGTCTACTTCTGTCGGCTGCGCGAGCTCAGACGGTGTTTGCAAGGAAGAAGGGACCGTGGCCTTGGACGGGTTGGTGGAACCACAGTCATCACCCTGAGCTCTACTTGGAAGCTAAACGTGAGCACTGACTGATACTTCACTTTGAAAATTTCACGCTTCGATCGGCGCTTTGAAAAAAATCAGCTTTCGTTTTTTCTCAATCAAGTGGCAAAGTAAGGTGGTGTAGGATAGTATCTTACCTTAATGGTCTCTCCTGTATCTGCTCCATCCCTCCCTCTGCCTCTTTCTGCTTTCCCTCTCATCATCTAATTTCCCTCCTTCTCCATTTTCTTTTCCTTCCTAAAGGAAAAATTGTCCTTGGCGGTTTGTCATTGGGCTTGCCTAGTTGCTGCCCTCTACTGCCCCCTGCTGGAGACGAAGGGGAAGCGCGAGCCTCCCTCTGAGACTGCGGAAGCTGTGAGTTGCTGTTACCGTCTAGAAGGAATAGCAAGGAAGGCAGATAGGGGAGCCCTGAAACTCCTTGTGGCTATTCTTGCCAGTTCATCTGTTTCTGTATCCTTTCTCCAAAGGCTGGAAAGTCCAGCATATACAAGTATTTTTTTTTTTCTTTTAGCCCAGCTCTGATTGCCTCTCATTTAGTTCTGCCTGACTCGCTACTACCTGAAACCTAGGGATCTCTTTGCCAAGGAGAAGCTGTGTTTTATGATGTGCAGATGTGCCCAAATTAAACGTCCTGAAGACACTCACAGCTGCAGGAATAGAAGCAGGTACTCCTGGGTTTCTCTAGGAAAGCACCTGTCAAGCTCTGCCTTTAGTGAAGATTGCAACCTCCGTTCCTTACTTTTCCCTCAAATGCTTATGTTGTGTGTTATTTCCCCTGACCTCGTGGGTGTTTCCTCTGAACCACCACTGGGCGTCAGTACAGTTGCAGCCCTCCTAAAATCCATCCTGATGTCTAATATTTGTCCCACTGTGAGATCAGAGGTTAGTCCCGACATCCAGATACTTACCTTATTCCCTTTGGGAATGTAAATATCTTGTAAATATCTTGTAGGCGCTATGTCTTTCTCACTTTTATGTTAGGTTGAACCATTAAAATGCCAATGTTTGACTGGTTCTAATATACAAAAGTAGAAATTTCTTATGGTTCAGCTTAATATCTCTCATGGCATGTGACACTGGTTCTTGCCCGTGAAAGGCTTGTATTCAATTGTTTGCTGCAAGAATCACCCTTCATCAGATATAAAATCTAATTCAAAATAGGCAGTAGACATATACCTTTTCCCCATTGCCCCAAATCTCTCGACTGTTCCACAAGCCATATTTTCCAGCTTAATCTTTATTGTCACTGGCTTCAGGCTGCATCGATTACTTGTCTAGCTTGTGAAGAGGTAAACGCCATTCGTGCCAAGATTTCTTTCTGAGAGGTGGGCACCTCTCTTCGGGAGGTAACTCATGGGTTCAGAATCAAGTCCCAGCCCAATGTTTACAAGTAATATGATCCTGAACAACAACAAAATGCCCTAATATCAGAGGCTTGGGCTTCTCTCATGTAAGACAAGGACAATACCTACCACACAGGACTGGGGGCTGGGAGGGAGTAAGGAGATCGTGTATGGGGAGGGGCCTGGCGCACAGTAGATGGCTGTCAAATGCTAGTTTCATTCATTCTCAGTCTTCATCCAGAGAAACGGAAGCAAAGAAAGAGAAGTGATTTCCAATCGGCCAAAATCCTGCATCTTGTGCATAGAGTTTTCTAGCAAGCTGCACTTTCTACCTGTGCTGTTCAAAATATTCCTCGAAGCCCTTCTTGTCCCACACACCTCCTCACCCCCATCCAGCACCCTCTTGAGACCCATGACCACAGCTCAGAATGTCTCGCTCCCCCACTTGCCCCCTCCCTCACTCCTGAGAAGAAATCAGAGAGTTTGACCCTCTGCAGTTTCACTGTGTTGGGAGACGTGATCTTTGAGACACCCAGCTGAGCTCCACACATGGGTTCTTTTGGCTCAGACACAGAAGGCTCACTTACCCGAGGCCACACCTTCACTTTGTCAATCTGGTTCAAGGTGTGCTTGTAGCCCTGAAGAACGTGGTTATTTATGTAGTCCACGGCCACCAGGGCTGCTTGCTCTGTTTCTGGGTCATCACAGTCCAGTTCCCTATAAACCAGACCTGGTATATGCGGGGCAGCATGGCAGCCCCAGAGCTGAGCAAGGCAAAGGAGCAGGGCGAGGGACTTCATGGCTGCTCCAGAGGGACCCTAGCAGGTGGGCAGATGGCTGGAAGCCTCAGGACCAACCCAGGGGCTCTTCTCTGAAAAGTAGACCAATGGAGGGCCAAAGGCTTTATTTATCTGTCAGAACCTGCCGGGGGAATTGCATAAGGACGTGGGATGATTTCTGTTCTGGTTCCAAGTAAACCCTTGCAAACATCAGCCCCGGAAAAGCAAACAGGTTAGGACATCTCTGGTCCCCAAGAAATCTGCCAAAGTCAATGCTGCTGGGGGCAGGTGGAAGGGGGTGGGGAGATGCTCCGGAGTCAGCTTGGAACACAGAGGGGAGGAGGTGTGCACCAAGGCAAGGTGAGGAGGGGCCGGCACAGCCAGCCCTGGAGTACTGTGGGTTCAGCAGAGGAAGTGCCCTCTACTGAGATCTGAGCACGGCATGGGGCCTGTGAGGGGAAAGTAGGGCCCGGCAGCAAAGTGATAAAGTCGTCTAATATGAAAGAGACTTATCTCCTCCTGGAGGGAGAACGAGGCCCACAGATGTAGCAAAGATACAGGTGATCCAGAGTGAGCAGGGAGAGCTTTGGGAGATGCTGAGACCTTGGGTAAGGTCCTTGAAGAAAAGAAGGGAGGAAGGGAAAGATTTCTGCCTGAAGTGTGGAACAGGGGTGAGAGGAGGGTTCCCTGCAGCAGGGCGGGGTGGGCTGCCCTTTCAGAATGCACGGCCTGGGCCCTGGGTAGCTGGATGCCATTGGCGCCTCGGCCAGTTCACAAGTGCGCGGAGGGGAGCCCTCGTCTAACAGAAACTCCCTTGGCCAAGCTCTGGGCTTGAGTCCCACGCTGCAGGCTGAGCTGCTTTGGGGGTAGCTAAGAATACAAACACTTCCATGATGCCCTTCACAGCCTTAGCCGAATTAAGGTCCTGAAGGCCAGAGCCCAGGGCCACAGTGTGGGTTCCAGGCCCTGCTCGTAAGTGGCCCTTGCCAATCCCAGTGGAGGGTGGGCACGGCAGTGAGAGGCTTGGAAAATATCGCAGAGAGACCTGGCTGGGTTTAGCCTGGAGCAAAGAAGCCCTAACATGAAGACCTACCTGTTCTTCACATATTTAGAGGTCACCATTATGTGGTAGACAGATTTACCCAGTTGTCTGAGTAGTGTTTCAGAGGACAACACTTCATTTTCTTGGGGGGGAAAAAAAGGAGACCTTCTACAAGGAAGCTTATCCATATCGATTTTCTGGGAGCTTGGAGGTAAGTAAGGGGGATATATGGCATGGCCAAGAAGGCAACCGTAAGGACTGTTGGCACACTCCCTCCCAAGTGCTCACACCATCCTGTAGAATCTTCATGACAAACACTCAGAAGCTGTGGCCGGGACTCCACGTTCTCTCCGAGAGCGGCGTCCTGGCTCTTAGAGACACAACACAAGCTCTGGTCATCTGGCAAGTTGATCCTCAGGACCAAGGGTGACCTTTCATCCACCTTCTGCCCTATTTCCTTCAGGGCTTTGACTCATGAGCACCTCTGTGTGGGCGCAGTGCTTTTCTTTTAAATAATCTTTTAAGATACAAAATGCGGCCATCACTAAAAACTGGGAAGTCAGAAAAATATATGCAGTGAGTACGTAGTTCATATGTCAGAAGCTCGAGTGTATAAAATCTAAATGTATCCCCCCCCCCACACACACACACTGGAATTTCTGAGTCTGAGCCCCCTTTTGTGAAATTTAACCCAGTCAGTTATAGGTGGCCTTATTTCTCGGCTGCTTAGTTGCAGCCCAGTCCCATTTAGGTTTGCCCCTTATGCTGCTTCTGGCCCCCCTGGGGTTAGAAGGAAGCCTGAGTGGGGAGGGGCAGACTTATGCAATACCCTTTAGTTAAGGGCAGAGAGGGGTGTCCGCCTTTGCCTGTGCTGTAAGGGTCTGCACTGGCCCCTTCGGCCAGGTGACCCATCTCATCTGGTCCTCAGGCACAGCCAGCTGGCCTGTCCACCCACGAGCTAGCTAATGTCCTGCTGGCCTCATCTCGTCCTTAGCAAGATGTCCCTCCTGCATCCTGTGATCAGGCGTCCCTTTGTCTCAGCCCTGGGACCCTTCCTAAACCAGAGGCCTTTTTTCAGCTAAGTACTACCCCCTTCTTTAAGCTTTGGAAAATTTGGCTATTGAGGCCACCCAGGATGTAGCGGGCTTCCCGAGGCTTCCTTTAAGCCCATCCATCTAGATACTGCAGTCATGGCCCCACCAACTGCTCTGGTGCCATCCTGCTAGGCAGGAGACTCCTTCTGTGCTGTGATGTCTCCCTGTGCTATCCATGCACCCCTTCCCTGCCTCCCACCCCTGAAGGGAGGTTCAGGGTCTCTGATTTGGGATTTCCACGCTGTTCGGGGGCGGTTCAGCTCTCATCCCAACCTGAGGGTGGGGAGGAGGGAGGAAAAAAAAATGTTCAGTTTGATCATTTTTTCTTGCATTTGGAGCACTTCTTTTGGTATCTTGGTTCTTAGATCTTCCATGGGTGACAATTTCGAAAGCACTAGGGATGGTAGAAAAAGAAAGCATGTAATAAAGAGCAATTAATATCTCACCTAGCACCCTATCAATCCTATCAAAACTCATCCATAATCTCATCATCCAGAGATACATAGCTCAATGTTTCTTTTCCTTTCTTTCTTTTTTAACAGTGGCAATGTTTTGGGGCATTTCCATCTTGTCTCTTTTTTTCTATGCCAAGAATTATATGTAATTATTTTATATGTAATAATATAATATAGATCATAGTGCATATGAAACTTTATCTTAATTTTTTCATTTAACATCACAATTTGAATATATTCCCACATCATTAAACACACTTAGAAAACATAATGAGTGCCTGTGATTCTATCGTGTGTATCACAGTGTAACCATTCGCTTATTGTTGGGTATTTTTTTACTTTGTTCTCAGTTGATTATTATCACAGAGAAAGCTGCAATGAACTTTTTTATTTAGGAATCTTTCTAGATGTTTTTGCAGGATGGATTCTTAACCAGTGAAATCACTGGTTCAAATAATTTGGACAATTTTAAAGCTCTCAGTTTTTCTGCCCAAATTGCCTATTAGAAAGACCATGCCGATTTATATCTCCACCATTTGACTGGTAGGTCAGGTCGGGCGTTGTCTCGTTTCCTCGGCTACTGTTTCCATGCTGATTTTTACAGGAACTCAGCAATGGCAAAAATCATCAGAACCCTTTTTAAACGTATTTTATGAGTATCTTTGGTTTTATCGCAACTACTCCATATGTCTAATACTTACACACTGAAATACTTTAAATTTTTTTTTTTACGTTTATTTATTTTTGAGACGGAGACAGAGCGCGAGTGGGGGAGGGGCAGAGAGCAAGGGAGACACAGAATCTGAAACAGGCTCCAGGCCCCTAGCTGTCAGCAGAGAGCTTGATGCGGGGCTCGAACCCACGAACCGTGAGATCATGACCTGAGCCGAAGTCGGATGCTCAACCAACTGAGCCCCCCAGGCGCCCCAATGCTTACAAACTGAAATACTTTAGAGTCAAGCCGAATAAAATGGTCCCTGAATTTTTTTTTCAATTTCCTTAGACAGAAGTGTTGCCATTTACCTACTGACAATGAAAATGAAAATGAAAATAGATGATCTCTTGGTATGTTTTCTAAGAAATTTTTAGCCAAGGGTGTCAAAGGGAGGGCTACAGGTATTCACTGTGTCTCATGGCACAAATTTCAAACTTGGGAAGGTTTTCACATGCCACGTGCATGCACTTATAAGTGATCTTGGGTTCGTTTCATCCACCTGGCTCCAACTTTTTTGCATGCCAATTGGAGATAGGCATTTACCCCACTTTCTGGTCATTCGTCTCATTGTTTTAACTACTTATCTGTGCATTTACCTGTAAGGCCCACATCACTGTACTAAGACAATACTCTTTCCATTTAAGCCATGTCTGAGTGTGCTGAGGTTATCAGAGGTTTGCGAAAGCTGGTTGAGGAGAATGGGCCCGAGAGCCTAAGGGCCAGTAGAGGGTCAACAGCCTGCCAGACATGGCAGCAGGGCGCTGGGCAGAGCTTGCTGGATGGAGCCCCCGTGTGGCTGATGGCAGTGTTCTCAAGATGGCAGCTGAAAATGGCACCAGGTCCTCTGCAGTTGTTGGTAGGGCTTCCCACCAGGGCAGTGATGCATTTGAACTATTCCAAGGCAGATATTGCATTTATAGTTACCAATCAAGAGCCAAGACAAGAAGAAGGATCATGGGGTCAGAGTTGCCAGGGTTTGCCTGTGTCGGGGCCCTGCCAACAGACACAGGCCTCAGAGGGGAAGGATAGAACTAGAAGGGGGTGTAATACCGAGTCACGCTTTGAGAACTGAGGTGAGAGCTAGCAACCCGTTCTCTCACGAAACAGAACACGACAAGTGTACGTCAGCAGCAGGCAGAGGGACAATTGGTTTTCGCAGGGAGGAAGTGGCAGGGGTTGGTGCTTTAATTGCTGGGCTGGATTTCTGGCTCTGCCCTTTTTTGGTACTTAAAGGGCCTTGGCCCAGAGAAGGCCGAGTATTAATTTCTGGTAAGCCTGGTGTTTCTTCATTCATATGGGCATGGGACAAACGTTTATCGAACACCCAATATCTGTGATGTCAGGTGCCTGGATGTAGAGTGATGAGAAGACACCATCTGCCGTAAAGGAGCTCACCTTGACTCACGTGGCCCAGCAACGTCTCATCAGCTAAGAACTCTAGATTATTATACAAAATCATCATGTTTGTCTTGTGATGACAGATTGGAATTTATTTCTCCAATCCAAAACACCGGTCAATGGAATACAAACTACCCTTGTCCAAGGACCAATCGGGTTTTCTGTGAAGGTAACTTAGCACCAGTTGCCCTGGAAATAATTTGGAAAAAGCCCTTTGCACTCAGTGCCAACACACTAAAATTGGGAGATGTGGGGCTGAACTCAGCGTGGCAAAAATTAAGTCACAGCGACCAGCGGTGATCAATTACTCCCTTTCTTTGGGTGGGGAAAGAGTTCCACAAGCTTCACCCATAACCATGACCTGGATCTGCAGATCTAAACCCCAAAAAGAAACTGCATTTGAGGGGATCGATGGGGGAAGAGTAATCCTGGACTAGGGCGGGGCAAGGGCCAGGGTGAAGGTGTAAAATTTAAGGAGTCGCTCATCCTCAGGGTTGATTCTCCTTCAGTGTTGTACCCTAGGCCTCTCCTGTGTCACACTTTAGTCCCAGCCCTGGAGAAGAGGCCTTATCTAAACCCAGGACAGAAATCTTTCTACTCTTTCAAGGAAAGTTCTTTAATCGTTCTGGCTGGTGATGCTATGTGTGAAATCTGCCTCAAGAACACAGTAATCCTTGGGGTTAGCTTTTCATGATCACAAAAGAAACTACCTTTTGTTTGAGGGAAAACTTCCTCCCGTTCTTACCATTCCCTGTGGCCTTGACACCCACGCAAACGTCCAGTCTCGCAAAAGCTAGAACCACCACAGGGTTAAAGGAAGAATGGGGAGATCGGGCTTTCTGAGGCTGGAATAGCTCCTCCTCAGGAAAATGTCACCACCAGAGCTCGTGTTAGCGACTCCTTATTCTGTGGAAATCGCTGTGTTTTCTTCATAACTCCACAGGAGCTTTACTATTCTCATCTTTCCTCCTTTACAGGCTCAGAGAGGTTCTGCAACTTGACCACATCACACAGCGATGGAGCCTAGATTTAGCCCAATCATTTTTTTCTCTATTAACCCCAAACCAAAAGACCAGAGGGCCCAAAGAAAGCTGAGAAGGTTGACTGCTGTGCATTGCCTTTAAGTGAGCAAATCATTGTTCTTAATAATAGAAAACATGGCTGTGTGCTATAGTTGAAGAAAGGTGAAAAAATAGAAAAATGTATTGAGCTTGGTTAACAATTAAAAGAATAAATAAATTAATTTATTCACATAATTTCAGTCAGTGGAAAATATCTGGAAATCAATTTTGCAGAGGAGACTTTGACCTATTGACTTTAGCGATGACTCAGTGGGTGTTGAAATTATCTTGACTTCAGGTTTAGAAGGTAAATAAAAGGTAAGTCATTACATTATTTCTGGTTAAATGTTTTCCAGGAGCATGAGAGTCAATGCAGAACATCACATCCATCTGTCCTGCTGGTCTCTGTCATCAACTTTTGATGTCTTCAAAACAAGGTGAGTGGCACTTTCAGACAAGAAGGAAGATTGTCCTCAGATGGTCACACTGGGTCTGGCTGTACAGCACTATGTTGGTTATTATAAACACACAAGAAAAGTGTAAGCTGTGGTTCCTGCCCTCAGCTGACATTAAATCCACAGGAACACAATGCCCCGAATTGGAAAGGGTCTCATGGGACAACAGTGTCTATGTTATTTTTAATCTTGTGTCCCTAGGGCCTGCCTCCTGCCTAGCGCAGATTGGGCCCCTATGCACGATTGCTGTCTGAGAGGCACTAGGGCAACTTCCCACTCAGCTCAGAGGCCCCCCTCCAGTGTGTGTGGCGTTTACTTGAAGACATTTACATACAGGAATCTCTCCACCATGCTGGCAGTCCATTCTATTGTTAAATCACTCTTTCCTTCATATCGAGTCAAGACCTGCCTACCTTGTAACCTCACAAATGGACCCAGATTCTCCCCTCAAGATCTACGTAGCCTAAGTCAATTCTCTGGTCTATATGTTGGGCTGTAGGTATTTAGGGATATCCATGTTGTATCATGCTACCCTTCTCTGACCTCTGTTATTTCTTTCTTCAGGTACTTCTCAGGTGTCTTAGTTTTGAGACCACCTCATCATCTTATTGAATAGGCAAGTCTGGCACCAGTGGTTAGAAATAGGATGAATCATCTTGTCACTGGGGGTCATAGCGATCTGAGTGGAGGCAAACTTGTACATGCACAGGTGAAGGGCAATTCAGGAATTAGTAGATAGTGACATAGGCCACTTGCCACTCATAGGACAGGAGGATTTTTCCTGGTTTCCAAAGACTTACCTGGACTCTCAAAAGGAGTTACAATGAGACTGAAAAACAGAGAGACCATTCTTCTCCATAGATTGCCTTGAATAGACTTCTTAAAAGTGGAGAGGGAAAATGTATGAGGCTAGTTAGTGGAAGACCAGTAAGAGGGGACCAAGTCTCCATTCATCTTGAATCTAACAAGGCTCTCAGCTGGTAGCATGTCTTCACTACTTGTTACATGATCTCTAGAAAACATGTAGGGATGTGGAACGTCGTTGCTTCTGGCATTCTTGTTAGAACATTAGAAGGCGACAGCTTGAAATAGAGAGGGTGCCAATCACAGGGCCAGGGCAGGTAATGTGGGCACTTTTCTCTTTCCATGCTGGGATTGTGCAACAGGCAGCCACATCATTCAGCACATTAAGCCACAATTGAGCCTCCAGGACTCAGATTGTAATGGAGACTGAGGCAGCGTGAGGATGCATATTAGCATGAAGGTAAGGGTAAGATGGAGAGGGATGGGATGGGTAGGGAGGAAAGAATGGGAGCAGCTTAGCATGAGTAGGAGTCCTGCACTCGGAGTCAGAACTGACCCCTGGTGCCACTATTTATTAGCTATGTGAGCTAACTAGAGATTTCATCTTGCTATGCCTTAGTTTCTTCATCTGTGAAATATGGGCAATAAAACCTGGCTAGTAGATATGTGCTAAGGATTTAGTGAGAACATTTGCAAATTCTCCACCTCGGGTGGTACACGGTGAACTATCAATAAATGGGGGCTCTTTTTAAAATTTAAAAAAATTGTATAATTTTTTTGTTTTGGAGAGAGGGAGAGTGCACTTGAGCAGGGGAGAGAGGCAGAGAGAGAGAGAGAGAGAGAGAGAGAGAGAGAGAGAATCTTAAGCAGGCTCCATGCTCAGCACAGAGCCAGATGCAGGGCTTGATCCCACGACCCTGGAATCATAAGCTGAGCTGAAATCAAGAGTCAGACCTCAACTGACTAAGCTGCCCAGGTGCCCCATCATATAGAAATTCTTAATTGAGAAGTATGGCTATTGAAATAAAAATAAAAATACTTAAATAAGGGGCGTCTGGGTGGTTCAGTTGGTTGAGCATCCAACTCTTGATTTCAGCTCAGGTTATGATCCTACGGTTTGTGGGTTCAAGCCCTGCATCAGGCTCTGCACTGTCAGTGCTTGGGATTCTTTCTCTCCCTCTCTTTCTGCTCTCCTCACCCCCGCTCACACTCTCTTTCTCTCAAAATAAAGAAACATTAAAAAAATACTTAAGTAAGTAAAATAATAGATCAAATATAGACCAGGAAAAAATTCAATCTGGAATCCCCTTAAGTGCCTCCTGTCTTTTAAATGCAAATTCTGTGTAGGGATTTGCATAGCAGGCAGATGTTGGAGGCTGAATTCTCACCAGGGTCCGCATCTTGTCCTCTGCCCACTACCCCACGTGGCCATGGGCCCCCCATTTCATTCCATAGTGGTGGGTTGCCCCACCCAGAAGCCTAGAGTGGTCCAGCAGGTGTTGGCACTTAGAAAATTACCTATAGTCATACCCTGGCGACACGGATGAAGGACAACATGCAAGGAAAAATGTAATTTTCTTTTGAACATCTCACAGCCTCTTCCTCGAGCTTACTGTCCTAAAATTTGCATTTGAAACTTTATTTCTGTTAACACATGGATCGTGAATGCCAATGCCAATATACATTCTGTTGTATTGCAACTTGATTTGCGTAAGTACTCAAGTTCGCTGCTTGGTCAACATGCTTTAAGTTTTCATATGTGTATGTACGTATGATTTTGATTTTTCTTTTCCAATACAAATGTCGCGTGGTTTCTAAAAGTTGGGAAAAAAATAAAAGTTGGAGCTTCCTCTCTTAAGTTAAATGGGACAGAGCTACATAGCTAGCTAGGAGGTTTTGTGTGGTCCCAGATCCTTGACCTCCTCCTAGGCGGTGTTGCCGTGTGTCTGAAGACTGCTGGACAGACACCAGGACACCATCTGCAAGAGGGGGTGGGGGGCCTTCGGGGGCAGAACCCACCTCCCTGGAATAGAGCCAGGCCTGGAAGGCCTGCCTGGTACTAAAGCCTCCCCCGTGGTCAAAGGGAACAATAAAATATTGTCTGTTACTTAGATTTGTCTCCTGCCTTGCCCTGCTTTGAACTCATTATCTAAGCCCTATTATGAGAAAGAACTGAAGACAGGCTGTCCCCAGAAGACCTCAGGAAGTTCAAGCATTTCTGTTTTGATGCCTGTTGACAGCCTGTAACACAGAAGAGCAAAGAGATCTTCCTCCACTGTCTGCACAGAAGTCACTGTGGCCCTAGGTGCCCCACAACCATTGCTGAGGCGGGAGAGGGCAGTGTCCAGCAGTTATGGGTGCCAGGACGAGGGCCAGCAGTGCCTGGGGGCAGGCGGTACTGCTCTCATTGAACCTATGTCATTTGATCATTGTTTTTTTTTTTTTTTTTAATCTTTTAATGTTTATTTATTTGGAGAGAGAGAGAGAGCTGGGAGGGGCAGAGAGAGGGAGAGAGAGAGAATCCCAAGGAGTCCTCACTGTCAGCTCAGAGCCCGATGCAGGGCTTGAACGCACAAACTGTGAGATTGTGACCTGAGCTGAAATCAAGAGTTGGATGTTTAACCAACCGAGTCACCCACGTGCCCCCGTTCGATCACTGTTAGAAAACAATGTCCACTCACTGTAAATCGCTAATAGAGGGTATATTTGGAGACAAGAACAGAGAACGTGACGTTCAACGAAAGCAATTTGGGAGCATCACATTTAAGAAGGAATAGGAAACGGTTACCCCAGAAAGTATAAACCAACAGAGACTACACGTAATTTGGGAGATTGGAGAGAGAGAGAGGGTGGCAGCATTATCTCTTTGTATAAAATCCAAAACTAACAGTTCAAGGTTGATTTACTTTCTGATGTAATGAAATGTAGGTCTAAAGTCAGCTTGTTATTCAATATGTCCTCTGTCCGTGAGCTCAAAGACAAGTCCAGGGAAAAGTTATTGACCACATACCCTGAGGCACAGCAGGAGGGTGCAGGGTAGGGGGTCTAACAGCCCCTGAGTGGCAGTGTAACCCACACGTGCCTGCAGGCCTCGGTTCTACCTCCTCTCCAATGCTCCGATGGTGTCACTAATGCCCCGGGGCCAGTTTCCCTGCTGGGGTGAGGAGAATAGCCATGATGCCGAGGGGGTAGTTTTTGTACCTTGAAAGGCAGTGGCAGGGTCTGGCTCTGGGCCACACACACAGAGGCCCACCATAACATCTCCAAAGAAGGTGTGTGGATGGGGAGGGGGACGGTGATGGAGGCCATGCTCCAGGAGTGGAGGAAATGGCTCCACTCTGGATCCAGCGTGTCATTATGTCATTAGGAAGGGTCTTCCCATGAACCGGACCGTCTTCAACCAACGCTGGACCAGGGGTGGCCCAAGGTGCTTCCTTGCGTGCCCATACCCTACTAGATTGGCAAGCCTCCCTGCAGCTCTGTGTTGACAAAGAGTCCGAGCTGAGGGGTCCGTGGGGGTGTTGTGGAAGGAACAAGTCTTTACCCCCACCCTGCACTGGCTGGGCTCCTTCTGCAGCGGCTGGCCCCTGGCCATCACTGGGTTCCCAGGGCCTCCAAAGTTCATGTATACAGTAGCCGCTTAATAAATGTGTAATCAATAATGTTTTCCTCTCCAGTTTCCCTTTGACAAAGTCTGCAATTAGCCTTCATTGTTTTCACACCAAATTAAGTCCGTGGAGTCTTCCACAATCCAGCTCTTTGTCACCCTCAACGTAATTTTGCCCACTCCCTCTCTACACCAGACACCAGTGGGCTTTTCCCAGGCTTCACAAGAGCACACAGGGCCCCTGCCTCGGGGTCAGTTGGGGCCGGGCCGAAGAGCTAAAAAGACCCTCGAACCAACTGGAAACCTGGCAGCCATCAGTCCAAATTTTCGCAGGCAACCCCTTAGTCCTCAGGAAGTGCCACAGCGCCCTCCCGTGGAAATAAAGAAGCCTTGCGGGTGCTGGGCTTTCCCTCTGGAGGGTCTTTGTAATCTGCGTCTGCAAACTCGGGGTGTGACTGGGCCTCTGAGACCAGCTCGCTGGCCGTCAGTAGACGCTTGCTGTCAGTAGACGAAGTAGGCGGCAATTCTAAACACAATACCACTCACTATTCACAGAAACAGCTAACCCATTTTATTACCGTTAATATACGTCTTAAGAAGATGCCTGGCTCCAGACCACAAAACAAATAGCCCTACAACAAACAAACAAAAACCAGACAAACAGAAATAAAAAGAGAAGAAAGCAAACAAAAGGGGGAGAATTGCACCAACATACAACCAGAAAAAATAATATAAAAGAGATTTTTATTTTTTTTTTTTTAATTTTTTTTTTTCAACGTTTATTTATTTTTGGGACAGAGAGAGACAGAGCATGAACGGGGGAGGGGCAGAGAGAGAGGGAGACACAGAATCGGAAACAGGCTCCAGGCTCTGAGCCATCAGCCCAGAGCACGACGCGGGGCTCGAACTCACGGACCGCGAGATCGTGACCTGGCTGAAGTCGGACGCTTAACCGACTGCGCCACCCAGGCGCCCCTAAAAGAGATTTTTAGATGACTGTAAGCCCGGCACCATAGAAGCGGCCTATATTCGGGGCGCCTGGGTGGTCAGGCATCCGACTTCAGCTCAGGTCACGATCTTACAGTTCCTGGGTTCGAGCCCCGCGCGGGGCTCTGTGCTGACAGCTCGGAGCCTGGAGCCTGCTTCGGATTCTGTGTCTCCCTCTCTCTCTGCCTCTCCCCTGCTCATGCTCTGTCTCTCTCTGTCTCAAAAATAAATAAAAATATTAAAAAAAAAAGTGGCCTATATTCTTAGCATAAATGGATAAAGTTATTTATTAAAAGAAATGGAAACTGTGACATGAAAGACAGTGAAGTTCACAAAGTTTACAATTTATTTTTTATTTATTTTTTTTTTAACGTTTATTTATTTTTTTGAGACAGAGAGAGACAGAGCATGAACAGGGGAGGGTCAGAGAGAGGGAGACACAAAATCTGAAACAGGCTCCAGGCTCTGAGCTGTCAGCACAGAGCCCGACGCGGGGCTCGAACTCACGGAACGTGAGATCATGACCTAAGCTGAAGTCGGCCGCTTAACCGACTGAGCCACCCAGGCGCCCCCAAAGTTTACAATTTAATCATATCATTGGTATATGCAATAATTCCTTTATCTTCAATGTCATAGCTCAGGTAAGTATATAACTTTTACCAAAGAAAATAACTTTCTCCCTGTCTCCCTATATAATCGTCCAAAGTGGAATGTTGTTTTCAAATGCATGACCATCTTGAACAGGCCTGGGAGTGGCATCCCAAGGTCTGCCCTTGCCCACACTGTAATAGTTGCACCTTGGCCCTGCTCCTCTGGGCCTCTATGCACATTTCTCATGGATTCCTTCTTCAGGGAACATTCTCAGGATGCAGCCTGGCTCTAGCCCTCCCAGCCCCTTCAGCCCTCCTCTGCACTGGCCCGTGACATAAATGACATGGGCCGTAGGGGCTTCTGTGCAAGATACCCCTTCAATGCTGGACCTTAGGGCGACCGACCATACTGGTTCGCCTGAGACTAAGGGGTTTCTGGGGTTGCTTTGCTTTTCTCTTTCCCCCCTTTTCATATTTAGTACATGTCCTCCTGGCACATTCCGGTCTTTCTGTGCCTGGAGCCAACTGAGAAAGTAGTGACAGTTTCCATTTGGTCTCTGCAGAAATCCTTCGGCAGTTGCCCTGTTTGGTTTTTTCCCAAAGTGAGTGTATGTGGGGGGACAGGGTTGTCACAAGGCCAGAAATCCACACATGTGCAGGTCAATGAATGTTTCACCCTGTTGGACACTGGGGACAGACAACCTGTTAGCGTTCCAAAAATATGATGTTTGGAGCACCTGGGTGGCTCAGTCAGTCAAGCATCTGACTCTGATTTCGGCCCAGGTCATGATCTCATGGTTCGTGAGCCCAAGCCCCATGTTGGACTCTGTGCTGGCAGCAGGGAGCCTTCTTGGGATTCTTTCTCTCTCTCTCTCTCTCTCTCTGCCCTTTCCCTGCTTGTGCAGGGTTTCTCTCTCTCAAGATAAATAAATAAACTTAAAAAATGTATATGTTTTACCAGAAATGCAAATTGCTTCAAAAACAGTTCAATCACATATATTACAGAACGGCAATACAAACTTTTAGTCAGCTTAGGCAGCTATGACAAATTACCATAGACTGACACTTTAAACAACAAACATTTATTGCTCACAGTTCTAAAGGTTGGGAAGTTCAAGATCAAGGTGCTGGCAGATCCAGTGTCTGGTGAGGGCGTGCTTCCTGATTTGCAGATGGCTGTCCTCTCGTTGTGTCCTCTTGTGGTGGAGAGATTGTCTCTCTCTCGTGTCTTCTTATAAGGGTACTAATTCCATTCCTGAGAGCTCCACCTTCATGACCTAATTATCTCCCAAGGGCCCCACCTCTGAATACCATCATACTAGGGATTAGGTCTAAAACTGATGAATTTTTGGGGGGAGGACACATTCAGCTCATAGCAATAACTACTATTTAAAGAGCGCTTGCTACATAGCAGGTACTGTGGTAAGTTTCAAATACATCATGTTGTTTAATGGTCGTAATATGAGGTAGGGGAGGAGACTGAAGCTCAAAGAGGTTAAGCTATTTGTCTGGAGTCACAGAGCTGAGCTGTTAATTGGCAGGGAATCCAAAGTCTCACTGTGCAGTCCACACTTGGACTCAGAACTGCAGACTTGGGGTGAAGCACGATCGCACTTGAGCAGACTGCTTAGATTCACAGACTGCTTTCTGGGCAACTGGGCGGGGGGGGGGGGGCGGGGGTATCAGTCAAAGTGTCTTCTTCCTGGACCCGAGTCTAAGTCATTAATTTAACTCTTTCCACAGCAAGAGTTAAATAAAAGATATCTGTGTACTCTAGGAATTGGCCAGAGTTTGGCCAGATAGTCTGACATTCCATGATCACTCTGGATTCAGATGCTGCACCCAAATCCCAGGGACGACGACATGCCCCTGGCTAATAGCCCATGGCTACTGCTAAGCCAGTTCCTCCTGAAAGTGAGCCACAGTGATAAGGTCTCTGCCTGAAACTTCAGACCCTAAAGTTTGTGCTTCAAAGGCCACCAGAGAAATGAAAAACTCAGTGTGGTATTTTGTGACAGTTTGGGTTTGCATCCCCTTTGATCAAGTTCTCTGCATGCTGGAGCTGACTGCTTGGGTTCAAATGCTGGCCCCACCACTTTTAAGCTGTGAGATATAACTCGGCTTCCTCACCTGGACACTGAAGTTCACAGTCTCTCTTTCATATTAATGAGTTCATCTGTATAAAGTACTTGAACAGAACCTGGCCCATAGCAAGCACTCGATAAATATTTTTTACTAAGAAGACAGTTTTCAGTGTTCTTCATTTGGAAACTCTGTAATACATAGAATCTTCTGGTTTCAAGGCAGCACACATATGATTGCTACAATCTCCCAAGCCTAAGAACCCTCCCTGCAACGTTCCTGGATAGACGCTTATCTACTTGGTAGGGAACCAGCTGTCTCAGGGACATTTTGGGACATTAACATCTGGGAAAAATTTATACCATAGTGCTAAAAGCTCGGGCTTTGGAGCCTGGTTTTAAGATCTCCCCACATCTCTACCTCCACCATTCTGCTCCAACGGTTTGTAACAAGAAAATCTGTGAAACTTTGATACAAATCATTCCACATTACAGGGTGCTTCAGACAAAGCACTTAAAGTGAACTAAAGCTCAGAGTCAAATGATAAAAGAATATTCTTTTTTAACTTCTCAAATCATGGCTGTCTGGACCATGGATTAACAGGTGTAACAAGGCCCCCATGAACATTATTTGTAGCAAGAACTCAATCTCTATGGGGTCTTTCTAGCCAAGACTAATAACTCCAGCTCTTACCATGTGACTGACTCTTGCAAAAATCTTAGAAAGAGGAGGATGAGCCAGTGCAGATAACGATCAGGAGTTCTCTTGGGCTAAGAAGTGTAAGGGAGCGGTGCCTGAGTGGCTCAGTTGGTTGAGTCTGACTCTTGATTTCAGCTCAGGTCACCATCCCAGTTCTTGAGTTTGAGCCCTGCGTCGAGCTCTGCACTGACAATGA
Source organism: Leopardus geoffroyi (assembly GCF_018350155.1). Lineage (NCBI taxonomy): Eukaryota > Metazoa > Chordata > Mammalia > Carnivora > Felidae > Leopardus > Leopardus geoffroyi. The sequence goes on from NC_059333.1 coordinate 81,150,761, forward strand.
GGAGCCTGCTTGAGATTCTCTCTCCCCATCTCTCTCTGCCCCTCCTCTGCTTGTGCTGTCTCAAAATAACATTTTTTAAAATAATAACAAAATAATAAAATATAAATGTTATTTTTAAAAATGTAAAATGTTGATGTTTATTCCTAAAAAATGCTCAACTAGGACAACCCAGTACATAATGAACATCAAATGTACAAAAAGTCCACTAAACTTTATATGTATTTATGTGGTTTCATTTGAATTCTAAGATCTCCAGCATTTCAAATAAGCCTCTTAACTTTGTCCTTTTCCTTCACAAGTGAACATGCAGTTGTGCTCAGGTCCAAATAGTACCTGTCAAAGTGTGCTGCTGCTTCTCACCTTGTTAGCTGTACTGAGCTGATGAAGTTTTCATTTTTTCCCCTTCTCCACTCATTTTTTCCCCTTTTCCACTCATTTTTGTAAATCGGGGGCAAAACGCAACGAAAAAGCAAATAGTATCACTGGCTGCTGAAGAGACAAAGGAGGGAGTGCTTCTGGAACGACACGGATGGCTGGAAGGCAGCTCCACACACACAACAGAAATTGTCCCACTCTATGGAACCGTGCAGTCCACAAGTATATGAAAAGCAGTGTGACGGGGCTGCAGAAAAGTGAAGGAGATTCAAAAACCAAGTCGACTCAAGTCGTGTGCCACTGAATCGGAGGCCACCTGGGGAGGCAAAAGTAATCTGCAGGTCACACGCATTTTTTAGGGCCAATGGTAATCCTGGTTCCTAACACAAACCAAAGGCTTTTTAATCATGAGGTCAACAGAGATTATGTATGTGAAAAGTACTTTTAAACAGTAAGGTATCCATATCAGATTATTCCCGAATGAAATGAGAGGAAATGTATTTTCTCAGGGACAATTGTACCCCAGTCTCTACTCAGTTTCTTCAAGCTCCTTTCTAGAAGATACTGTGTGTGTTTAATTGGGTATGGGGACTGGATCATTACCACCCTTTTTGCAGGTTTGTGGGTCCATCTTGGCTGATGGGAGGTCAAGCCGACTAGCCCGCAGGAGCCCAGGGGGACACAGGGTAGATCAAGGGAAAGTGACCAGATGGGACGGAAGGACAACAGTGTAGCTAAACCAACAAGAAACAGGAGTCAAGAAAAAAATAGCAACAAAATGTATTTAAAAACAGACTTCTCCAGTTGGCATTTTGAATGAAACAGCTAACAATGAACTCCAACCCTTTATATTGTGTTTCTTTTGCTCCCGGAGTCCTCTTGCAGCTTTAATTCTTGAAACTCAGCCAGCAGCACCAGACATTAATCCCCAAAGGGAGAGGTATTATTAAACCTTTTGCTGGTCATTCTTTTCTGAATACAAATGGACAAATTCTTAAACCCTCTTGCTCATTTCATGACAATCATCAGGAGAAAAAAATTAAGCCAAACTTGCATATTGAAAATAAGAACAAAAACACACACACACACAAAAACCCCTGTTGATAATAAATATCGCTGATTCACTTATGTTAAACAAAGTCCAATTTTATTCACTCTTAATATCCTTGCAGTCCATTGTATACCTTCTGCACTGATCCTTGTTTCAGTAGCTGTTTGATACCTGAAGAAAGAAGGAACAAATGATTCCATCAACAAAAATGTCACTTCTGTAGAGTTCGAAGAACATGTTTCACGCAGAGGCTCACAAAAGGCCACATGACAACAATGGATCTGAATTGTTCAAGTTCATTGCATGTGGATACCCTTCACCTCCCACACGCACATGTAGGTCCAAGACAGCCCCTCATGACTTTCTGGTGCTCAAGCACACATACCACACATAATCCCACAAAACCCTACCAAATGAGAAGTGAGAAGAGGCCATCAAAATGGAAAGAAAGCTCTTCAGTTGTCTTCCATTCCCTCCTCTTTGTCTTCTTTTCAGTTTTGACCTCTTCCACCGTTCTCTTTCCTCTTATTATTTAGGACACACCAACTGGGCCCTTACCTCATCAGCCATCGCAGACACCATCCTAAGGCCCCTAGCCCTTCTAATGTATACCTCACCCTTCCCTCTACAGTTTGGTCCAGACACCCCAAGTTTTAAAGCCCAGCACACCCAGCCTTTTTTTTTTTTAACACAGTGACAGAAGAATTTTGAATATGTCTTTCACAGAAAGTCAAGTCCAATTCCTAGTTCTGTCTGCAGTAGGGTTAGTGGTTGATGCGTGATGTCACTGGAGGGTTTTGTTTTTATTGCCCCTTTTTAACCGCTGTTCTCATACTCATATACCACATATACACACATACTCTCTCTCTCATTAGACCGCTCACCTTCTCTTGCTTCCTCTGTTAACTGTTCTTTTGGAAAATCTACATCGAAAGTGATTATCAAAGAGCCCTTAATGTTGTTGTTGTCAAAGTTGGGGAGCCCTTCTCCTTTCTTCCATAGCTTGGCTCCTGGTCTGGTGATCTTATCCCGGGAAATATGTACCTAGAAAGCAAAAGGGAATGGGCTGGAGTAGGATGGGTACTTTTGAAGTAAGACACACGGCTTCTAGTGAGCACTGGTGCCCAGAGTTCACGTCACAGCTCAGCACAGCAGCAAGGATAAAGGGACAGGGAACCGTCATCAGGGCATTGAAAGCCAAAGAAATAGGTTTTCCAAATAAAAAGAAAAACCAAACACATAATCTCAAAACCATCCACATGGAGGAAGCAGGAAACTGGTCTGTTTACCTTGTGGCCATCCAAGTGAGTAATATCCATATCAAAGCCCACCAGAGACTCGACTAGTGAGATTGTCACGTTTGTATATAAATCATCTCCTCTCCTTTCAAATATTGGGTGCCTAAAAACAGAACAAGGCAAAAATAAAAAACTTCCATCTTTGGAAAACATTCAAAGGGTTTTTAGAAAAATCTTGGGAAAGGATGAATACCACTCTTTGAAACAACAGGCATTTACTAGACATTCCTTTGTGGATAGTATTAACTGAAAAATATAAAGTTGTGTAAAATTTATTATATCCTATGTTTAAGGAGCTTAGAAACATCAGAAGGCGAAGCACATAAGTAAAACTACAAGTAATTAGACTACAGAAAATTCGCTTTGATATACAAGCGCTCTGGATTACAAGTATGTTTCCAGAACAAGGTTTTACTGTATTTGCAAATGACTTATCTGATGAAGATCTATCAGATCAAAACCTATGACTCAACACTCAAGACATAAACAACCCAGTGAATTAAATGGGCAGAAGACATGAACAGACACTTTTCCAAAGGAGACATCCAGATGGCTAACAGACACATGAAAAGATGCTCAATATCACTCATCATCAGGAAAATACAAATCAAAACAACGATGAGATACCACCTCACACCTGTCAGAATGGCTAAAATTAACAATACAAGAAACAACAGGTGTTGGTGAAGATGCCGGTGCAGCTGCTCTGGAAAACAGTATGGAGGCTTCTCAAGAAACTAAAAATAAGCCTGGCTAGAGGTTTATCAATTTTGTTTATTTTTGCAAAAAACCAACTCCTGGTTTCATTGATCTGCTCTACAGATTTTTTTTAGATTCTATATTGTTTATTTCTGCTCTGATGTTTATTATTTCTCTTCTTCTGCTGGGTTTGGGGTGTCTTTGCTGTTCTGCTTCTAGTTCCTTTAGGTGTGCTGTTAGGTTTTGTATTTGGGATTTTTCTTGTTTCTTGAGATAGGCCTGGATTGCAATGTATTTTCCTCTCAGGACTGCCTTTGCTGCATCCCAAAGCGTTTGGATTGTTGTATTTTCATTTTCATTTGTTTCCATATATTTTTTAATTTCTTCTCTAATTGCCTGGTTGACCCATTCATCCTTTAGTAGGGTGTTCTTTAACCTCCATGCTTTTGGAGGTTTTCCAGATTTTTTCCTGTGGTTGATTTCAAGTTTTATAGCATTGTGGTCTGAAAGTGAGCATGGTATAATCTCAATTCTTTTATACTTAGGAAGGGCTGTTTTGTGACCTAGTATGTGATCTATCTTGGAAAATGTTCCATGTGTACTCGAGAAGAAAGTATATTCTGTTGCTTTGGGATGCAGAGTTCTAAATATATCTGTCAAGTCCATCTGATCCAATGTATCATTCAGGGTCCTTATTTCTTTATTGATTCTGTGTCTAGATGATCTATCCATTGCTGTAAGTGGAGTATTAAAATCCCCTGCAATTACCACATTCATGAATGAAAATGGAATTATTGCAACCAATCCCTCAGAAATACAAGCAATTATCAGGGAATACTATAAAAAATTATATGCCAACTGGACAACCTGGAAAAAATGGACAAATTCCTAAGCACCCACACACTTCCAAAACTCAAACAGGAAGAAATAGAAAACTTGAACAGACCCATAACCAGCAAATAAATTAAATCAGTTATCAAAAATCTCCCAACAAATAAGAGTCCAGGACCAGACAGCTTTCCTGGGGAATTCTACCAGACATTTAAAGCAGAGATAATACCTATCCTTCTCAAGCTGTTCCAAAACATAGAAAGGGAAGGAAAACTTCCAGACTCATTCTATGAAGCCAGCATTACTTTGATTCCCAAACCAGACAGAAACCCAGCAAAAAAAAAAAAAAAAAAAAAAAAGAACTACAGGCCAATATCCCTGATGAATATGGATGTAAAAATTCTCAATAAGATACTAGCAAATCAAATTCAACAGCATATGAAAAGAATTATTCACTATGATCAAGTGGAATTCATTCCTGGGCTGCAGGGCTGGTTCAACATTTGCAAATCAATCACTGTGATACATCACATTAATAAAAGAAAAGAACCATATGATCCTGTCAATCAATGCAGAAAAAGCATTTGATAAAATTCAGCATCTTTCTTAATAAAAACCCTCAAGAAAGTTGGGATAGAAGGCACATACTCAAACATCATAAAAGCCATTTATGAAAAGCCCACAGCTAATATCATCCTCAATGGGGAAATACTGAGATCTTTCCCCCTGAGATCAGGAACACGACAGGGATGTCCACGCTCACCGCTGTTGTTTAACATAGTGTTGGAAGTTCTAGCATCAGCAATCAGACAACAAAAGGAAATCAAAGGCATCAATACTGGCAAAGATGAAGTCAAGCTTTCACTCTTTGCAGATGACATGATATTATACATGGAAAACCTGATAGACTCCACCAAAAGTCTGCTAGAACTGATACATGAATTCAGCAAAGTTGCAGGATACAAAATCAATGCACAGAAATCAGTTGCATTCTTATACACTAATAATGAAGCAACAGAAAGACAAATAAAGAAACTGATCCTATTCACAATTGCACCAAGAATCATAAAATACCTAGGAATAAACCTAACCAAAGATGTAAAAGATCTGTAGGCTGAAAACTATAGAAAGCTTATGAAGGAAATTGAAGAAGATATAAAGAAATGGAAAAACATTCCGTGCTCATGGATTGGAAGAATAAATATTGTTAAAATGTCAATACTACCCAAAGCTATCTACACAGTCAATGCAATCCCAATCAAAATTGCACCAGCATTCTTCTCGAAGCTAGAACAAGCAATCCTAAAATTTGTATGGAACCACAAAAGACCCCGAATAGCTAAAGTAAAATTGAAGAAGACGACCAAAGCAGGAGGCATCACAATCCCAGACTTTAGCCTCTACTACAAAGCTGTAATCATCAAGACAGCATGGTATTGGTGCAAAAACAGACACATAGACCAATGGAATAGAATAGAGACTCCAGAATTGGACCCACAAAAAGGATGGCCAACTAATCTTTGACAAAGCAGGAAAGAATATCCAATGGAAAAAAGACAGTCTCTTTAACAAATGGTGCTGGGAGAACTGGACAGCAACATGCAGAAGAATGAAACTAGACCACTTTCTTACACCATTCACAAAAATAAACTCAAAATGGATAAAGGACCTGAATGTGAGACAGGAAACCATCAAAACTCTAGAGGAGAAAGCAGGAAAAAACCTCTCTGACCTCAGCCGCAGTAATTTCTTACTTGATACATCTCCAAAGGCAAGGGAATTAAAAGCAAAAATGAACTATTGGGACTTCATGAAGATAAAAAGCTTCTGCACTGCAAAGGAAACGATCGACAAAACTAAAAGACAACCAATGGGATGGGAAAAGATATTTGCAAATGACATATCAGACAAAGGGCTAGTATCCAGAATCTATAAAGAACTCACCAAACTCCACACCCAAAAAACAAATAATCCAGTGAAGAAATGGGCAGAAAACATGAACAGACACTTCTCTAAAGAAGACATCCAGGGGTGCCTGGGTGGCTCAGTCGGTTAAGCGTCCGACTTCGGCTCAGGTCATGATCTTGCAGTCCGTGAGTTTGAGCCCTGCGTCGGGCTCTGTGCTGACAGCTCAGAGCCCGGAGCCTGTTTCAGATTCTGTGTCTCCCTCTCTCTCTGACCCTCCCCCGTTAAAGCTCTGTCTCTCTCTGTCTCAAAAATAAATAAACGTTAAAAAAGAAGACATCCAGATGGCCAACAGGCACATGAAAAGATGCTCAACGTCACTTCTCATCAGAGAAATGCAAATCAAAACCACACTCAGATACCACCTCACACCAGAGTGGCTAAAATGAACAAATCAGGAGACTATAGATGCTGGAGAGGATGCGGAGAAATGGGAACCCTCTTGCACTGTTGGTGGGAATGCAAACTGGTGCAGCCGCTCTGGAAAACAGTGTGGAGGTTCCTCAAAAAATTAAAAATAGATCTACCCTATGACCCAGCAATAGCACTGTTTTCACTCTTATGTGGATCCTGAGAAACCATGGGGGAGGGGAAGAAGAAAAGAAAAAGTTAGAGAGGGAGGAAGCCAAACCATAAGAAACTCTTAAAAACTGAGAACAAACTGAGGGTTGATGGGGGGTGGGAGGAAGGGGAGGGTGGGTGATGGGTATTGAGGAGGGCACCTGTTAGAATGAGCACTGGGTGTTGTATGGAAACCAATTTGACCACAAATTTCATATTAAAAAAAAAAACTAAAAATAGAACTACCCTAAGATTCAGCAATTGCACTATTAGGTATTTAACCAAAGGATACAAAAACACAGATTCGAAGGGGTACATGCTCCCAATGTTTAAAGCAGCACTATCAACAATAGCCAAACTATGGAGAGAGCCCAAATGTCCATCAACTGATGAATAAAGAAGATGTGTGTGTGTGTGTGTGTATATGTATGTGTGTCTGTGTATTTTTGTTTGTTTTGTTTAAAATAATTTTTTATTGCCCACGATATTATTTTTTTGTGTCTTTTTTTTTTAATTTATTTTCTTTTTTAGTAACTATAAATTCAAGCTTAGAGAAGCTTGCCTTTGTCTTGAAACAACAAGAACAACAACAACAACACTGTTATATCATTTGCTAACCTGATCTCATTTTAAGAGAGAGATGGTAATTATATTGTAAGAGTAAAATTTATACCATGAATGATGCAGATCTAAGTCTGGTGGCATTAAAAGGCGATAGTGTTGTTGACAAAATTATAATCTGCTGGTGGCATTTGTGGAAAAGAAGAACTTGAAATTTTTAAATAACAGTAAACTCCGTTAGAAAATTCTTAAGTGTCTCACAGACCAAAAAGGGAATGAAGTTAGTAAAAGCCTCAACAGAGTTTGAATAAAACCCTGGATTTGAGAGTTATTAGAACTTGGGTATGTAAAAATAGGGTGGTAGGTTGGGGTCATGCTTACAATGGTCTCAAGTTCAAATAAACTACTGTGACAATACACCACTTCACAGGTCACACACTTTCCCACAGGTTTTTCTTTCCTTTAGTAGGTCCTGGCAGAAGGTGTGCTCAATTGCCTTCCAATACACACACACACACACACACACACACACACACACACACACACACACACAATCACATATTACTCAGCCACCAAAAAGAATGAAATCTTGCCATTTGCAATGATGTGGATGGAGCCAGAATGTAGTATGCTAAGCAAAGTAAGTTAATCAGAGAAAGACAAATACCATATGACTTCACTCATGTGTGGAATTTAAGAAACAAAACAGATGAACATACGGGAAGGAGGGAAAAAGGAGAAGAGAGGGAAACAAACCACAAGAGATTCTTAATGATAGAGAACAAACTGGGGGTCGATGGAGGGAGCTGGGTGGGAGATGGGCTACATGGGTGATGGGCATTAAGGGGGGCACTTGCTGGGATGAGCACTGGGTGTTGTATATAAGTGATGAATCACTGTATTCTACTCCTGAAACCAATATTGCACTGTATGTTAACTAAAATTTAAATTAAAAATAAAGATATTAATCCTTCATCAAAAAACAAAAACAAAGTAGTAACAAGAGAGAAATAATAAACAAGAAAGCCTGAGTCCCAGGCAAAATTCTTGTATAAGCGTCACTTCATGCTGAAGAAAAACTGAGTATCATGTAATAGAAGGTTCTTTCTATGTAGAGTCCTCCAATCTTGTATGGTGCCATGCTTCCTCAGTCAAAATCTCAGGTCTCCTTGAATACCACTTGTATTTGCTTCTCTTTTACAACTCCTTACTTGTTTTATCAGTTCTTTCCTCCCAACATCTTTTGGATTTGTAGGTCATGAGTAAATATATAATGGCTCAATCCTAGGCCCCAACCCCTAATTTTTAGTATTGTTGTAGAGTTACAAATGATCATTAAGGCATTTAAGTGCATGAAACAGAGGAAAAAGTCTAGCCATGTCCTGGTGGCTATCCAGATTCTCTAATCTAACTCATCTGAAAAGCAGGGGCTAAAGAGAGGGACTCCAAAATCAGATCACGTACTTGACAACTTTGATTCGGAACCGCAGGTCTCCTGGCTCTCCATCCACATGAGGCTCACCTAATCAGAAGAGATGATGGCATGTTGTAAGTCACACAAGTTGAACACCACAAATCTATCCGCAGTTGAGAGAATTTTTTAAATCCATTACCTTGGGTGTTGCCTACCAAATCTACCCATGAAAGCAGTATCTCTAACTGGTTATATCAAGTTTCGGATTATTAGTAAAGATCACCTGTGTCTCAGGCACAGCAATAAACAACTTGACCTGTTTCCTAAACAAAGAAAGATTCATTGATTTCTTGAACCTGAAGTCTTAAAGCTTCTTTTTTTTTTTTTTTTGGAGTTTTAAATTTAACCTCAAGGGGAGGTCTGAGAGTATCTTATCAATGTCAAGTAGAGCTATACATCTTTCATTGCTGAGTTAAAACTAATCCATTAAGGTCTGGACACTCTAATTTATTTATTTCTTTATTTATTAAACAGATTTTTTTAAGTTTATTTATTTATATGGGGAGAGAGAGCACAAGCAGGGGAGGCAGAGAGAGGGAGAGAGAGAGAATTCCAAGCAGGTTCCAAGCTGTCAGTGCAAAGCCCGATGTGGGGGCTCAGTCTCACAAACTGTTAAGATCACGGTCTGAGTTGAAATCAAGAGTTGGGACGCTCAACCAACTGAGCTACCCAGCACCCCTGTACACCTTAAATTTTGATATAACTTAGGCTACTAGATAAAAAGTTACTAAGTGGTAACTTTTGGCCATTATATTCAAAAGATAAACTGTAATGCTATGGCTTAATGTGGACAACCACGAAGGTCCTGAAAGGTTTAAACCAGACAAAAGACTGTGGGACATGATACGTGCATTTACTATGTGGCCATTAGGATAGGGTGTGAGGTGGGGTGGGAGGCATTCACAAGCACCCAGGGAATAGAAAGTGAGGACAGTAAAACATCAATATCAACATCTCACCTTCCCCAATAAAGGGATACTCCATGCCATCTCTCACCCCAGGTTCTATTTCTACCTCCAGCGTTCGTTCTTCATTCACTAGTCTGAGACAAAGAGAATTTAGAAAGAAAAAAAATGAAAATACAAACCAAACCCCAGATACACATGATTAATTTTTTTTCTGTTCTATCAGAGTCGTTTCTTGGAAGACTGTTCTGTACCTCTAGTTGACAAAGCCATCTGAGATCCATTTACATCTTCTATTTGCCAAAAGCTAGGGAAAGCTACTCTACCTTACATAATCTTGTAACTTGCCTCCGAAGAAACCTGCAGTAGACTGATTCCTTTGAGCCATGTGATCAATAACAGAGTAAACTATTCACACTTACATAAAGGGCACCTGGAACCACATGGTCATGTTTATCAGGAATCAGCAGCAAAGTTTGTCCTAACGGATATTTTTCCTGATCCCAGGATCCCAGGATATATATATATATATATATATATATATATATATATCATACTGTTTAATTAAATAGTTGTGTTCCTAACATAATCAGCAAAGAGTCTTTCTCTAATCTGAAATGTTAGCTAGACATATAGGACTGCTCTAATATTCTGAGTGGGAAAAATGAAACATTAACATTTGAGGAGGATATTCAGAAATAAAGGGTACTGCTTATTAGTTCAGAAACACAGAAGGCAATATTTAGAAGAAATACTTTTGGAAAATATAAAAATGTACATGTCTTTGTTCCATCCTCTGGTAGAACTTGAGAGCGTGTGAAAGAAGGGTATGGAAAGATAGGGGAAAATCTAGATCTAGACCATTAGCATTTTATTAGACAAATGACATGATTCGAGTGTCTCTTGGTGGAACAAAGAAAGCGCTCCACTTACTTGACATTAGGGCATTCATCACAGACAACCTCTTGGGTCATTTGGAAGCGCCCCGGGCCCAGCTGGGTAGTCCGCATCTCTTGCCGGCAGTTGCATTTTCGTTTGCCAGGAGCCTGCCTTGCCACAGGTTTGTTTCTAACTACCTAGAAATACATAAACAACGTCAGCTTCTCTCTCTGTAAAAAAGCCTCTGGTTTCCTCAACTGATCAGGGCTGCACGCACGCCCATGCCAGAACTTCCTCTTCTCTGGCAAGCTACCCCTCAGGGAGACCCAACGCGACAGAAGTCTCCGTGGACTTACAAATCAGACCCCCCCCAGGAATGAAGCAAACGGATGCTTAAGTGATTCAAATTCTGAAGCTGGAGAAGAGAGAGGGGAGTCAGAAGAGGGCCAGAAAATAACGTGTATGATACGGGCATTTCCGAGCCACAAGAAAACACTGCTGAGTTAAAGCAGTTCACAGAATTGCTATCCTTGAAGAAATCTGAGCCGTGCAAAGCAAAACCACAGCCTGAAGAACAACCACAGCCTTCAAAAGCTGATATTAGCTGCCACCATACCATTACCTACGATAAACCCAATGAAAACACTTCCTTGTTTCAGGCAACTCAATCCAGGGCTGTTTCCCACTGTTATCTCAATTCAGACACTGAATATGTAAGGGACACAATAATCATCTCTTTGTAGTTGCTTGCAATCAAACACGCCGATCGCTCAAGGTATGTGGGAAGCAGTACACGTGAAGAAACGTATTCCTGTGTTTGCCTGTTTAGTTAGCCAAACGTCGAATCACAAGGCATGTGCTCAGGCAGCAGGATGACACAAATGTTTGGGAGAAAAATCCCTTAAAGCCTACAAATATACGAAAGCCCAGGTCAGCAGAATAAATGACAACAGCAACAGTAATTAGAGCAGACACTTTATAGCACATAAAAAAGCAAGCAATGCTTTTGTAAAAGCAAGCAATGCTTTTACATGTATGAACTCATCCAGTCCTCACAACCAGCTCATGAGGCAGGTAGTGTTACTGTCTCTGTTGTACAGGGGAGGGAATGAAAGCACAGAAAGGTTCAGGAACACAACCAAAGTCACATAACTAACACATGGCAGAGCTAGTGTTCGAAACCAGGCAGTGTAGCTCCAGAGTCCATGCTTTTAACTACTATGCTCTCTCTCAAGGTAATTTTTCCCGGAAAAAGAATTTTCCACAGAGTCATTTAAATAGCAAGGTCACCAACATAGATTTTTGTTTCGGGACACACTAACTGCAAAGAGTGATGTACACAGTATATATTGGTGATGTCTGCAGACAACAGGTCTGCAGGGAACATGGGGGTTAATCAGGCTCACCTCTTTTCTCCCAACCCAACAACCCATCTTGCTTTTGAAGGAGAGACGGCCCAAATACTTTCACTGCCCTTTCTCTCACCCTTCAGACTGAACAACAGTATGACGAGACAGCTGCATCCTCTGTAATTGTCCAGTCCTCTTTTTTCAACTCTTCAGAGCAGAAGCCACAACTAAAGAAAATGCTTCTTGTCGAGCTGGTACATATACGTGGGCTACCAGCTGGTTCCTCCCAAATCCTGGAAACACTGTAAGACGTCGATTCCAGGAAACAATAATCATAACACGCAATTTGTGAGAAAGCTTCAGAGACAGAAGGCTGTACTGAACCGGTATGTGTGCAGCGTGGTGGCTGCATCTCGGGGCAGCGGTGGCTAGAGGGGGCACTGAGAAGGTGTCAGGGAAAAGCAGTTGACTTTTCTGCTGTCGCCTTGCTCCTGAACGGCCCTGGGACGAGTTTGGGTGACCCCCTCTCCTCCAAAACTGACAGACCGCAGACAGCAAACAAGACCGAAAAAAGCCCTCCCAGAAAACAAATAAAACACAGTTAGAACCACTAGGCAAGGGCTCGCCCCAAGATGCCCTCCCAGGGCAAGAAAGTTGCTGATCCCCACGGCGGAGGGAGTATGAGCTCAAAGGTCAAAAAACCATCTAGACACCTGAGGGGTCTGACTACATGCCCTCCACCTCCCACCCCCCAGAAAAGACAACAAACTGGATAAAACATATATTTTAAGCAAATGTATTAGAGAAGACAGACCAAGAATTTAAAATAAGCATGGTAATATTTAAGGAGATAAGGGAAGGCATCAGCAAAGTGAAATAGAATAAGAAATAATGTAAGAATCCAGTAGAGATATTATGTATAAAAATACGAGTTGAAATAAAAACACAGCAATGGGATACTATTAGGATGGATATAGCTAAAGACTGAAGTAATGAGCTGGAAGTCCCAAATAAGGCACTCTTCTAGAAGAAAGCAGGGGAGGCTAAAGAAGCAGAATTAATATATATATATATATTTATTATATATGTACATATAATATATATATACACTTATATATTTATATTTATAAGAAAATTAGGAGATAGAGGCAGAAATGCCAACAAAGAAGGTTATATATCCGAAAACATGGAGATAAATTTTCCAAGACTAAAAAAAGATAACCTCGAATTAAAATATCCCGAAGTTTTAGTAGAAAATATTATGTGAATCGTTTTCTGATTTTAGGGCAGAGAAGAATTTCTTACACAAGACACAAAAACTCACCATAAAAGACTGATAAATTTGGCCACATTAAAATCAATTACCTCTGTTCATTTAAACAAATCCTCGATATAATGAACACACCAGTTACAAACTGATAGGCTATATTTTTATCACATATGGCCAACAAAGACCAAACGTGTAAAAGTGTTCATCCTAATTAGCTGAGCACATGCAAATCAAGAGCGTAATGAGGTAGCATTTTTACCCATTTGACAGGCAAATATTGAGAAGCCTAACAATTCACGGTTTTAGAGAGGTGGCGATCTACAGGATCTCTTATAACTGGCTGGCGGAAGTGCTGGTACTAATCAATTGAGAAAACAATACGGAATTATCTTGTACAAATGAACGTTGGTTCATATTACCCAGCAATTCCACGCTCACATATATGAGAAATTCTTGCTCACATGTACCTGGATGTGTGTATAAGAATGTTCACAAAAGCACTATTGGGAAGTGGAAAAAAAAAAAAAACTGGAAATAACCTAGTGCCTACTGATACAATGTGGTCACAATAAAATTTTACTCAGCAGAATTACGTGTTACAGCAACAACAGGCAGCAATCTTGATGACACTATAGTGAAAAAAGCCAGTCCCAAAGACTGTAAAAATAGCATCCTACCATACACGAAGTCAAAAGCAATAAAAATACAACAATATCTTACTTAGGTATTCATGTACATGTAACACAACAAACAAACAGGAGTGCCAAGGGAACAATAAAGACAGAACACAGGACAGGAGCTCCCTCTGAAGGGGAGGAAGGGGGATGGAATAGGGAAGTACGTGGAGGTAGACGGACATGGTCTTGCTGTATTTAGTTCTTGGGCTGGGTGAGGAGCTCATGAAACAATGGGATTATGAACCTGGGATTATGATGAACTCAATTCTGCGCATCTGGTCACTCTCCCCACCCCTGAAAGACACAGCAGGTACCCAGAGATTTCCTGCTTTTAGTCAAAAGAACAATTCTGGGAATTAATATGAATAGCTGTGTTGTTGGAACTTACTTCCACAAAATTTCCCGCATATACTTCTTCCAAAGTAACTTCCAAATCTACAATAATATCACTTCCTCTTGGAATATTTCTGTCTTGCTGACGAGGGGTTCCTCCAAACATGAAACCAAAATCTCCAAAGAAGCTGTGGATAAGTGTAAAAATCATCAGGAAAAGAAATCAGAGTTCATGTCTTGCAATTATTTTTCTTCGCATTGATATAATATTGTGTCCTACCAACATAATATTGTATAAAAACTGACATTTTTAATACACTGGAGTCATACATCACACACAATTTTTTGTCATACATCATACACAACTGTATTGCCATATCCCACAGAAAAATTTTACTTTTTAATACATATTGTCCAGACATATGGTGCGGTGCATACAGTGCATCCATGAATTCAAAGTTGGGCATAATCAATGACCTACTAATCTGTTTTAATATCAAGGAATATCAAGATATAATGGACTTATCGAGAAAGGGCATAGTACATATAAACTCATGTAATACTGATTCAAATGGCAATTTTGAACAGTTGTAATGTTCACTTTGTGTAATTTTTAGAAACTAGCTTTAATTAAAGAAGCTACTGTTCTGTACAAAACTCTTGGGTACATAATTAAATAAACTAAAAAAGCATCAGACTTAGTTCAATTCTGGACCTTAAGAAAAAGGATGTTCTGATCTCTACAAGATCAAAATCAGTTTTTATAAGTAACAAAAGCATCACTTTGAATTAATACAATGACCTTCAAATGTGCAGGTGTTCTAATCTTAATGTTAATTTTTGATGTTAAGAAGCCTCAGATGTTGGCACAGTGATGCCAGCTAGATAACTACTTCCCACCCACCAACCAATCTTGGTGAATAGATTCCCTGAAACTTCAACAAAAACAGAGAGGGAGGATTGAGGAGGGGGGGGGGCGGTGGTACAGATGGCGTTTTCTCTCTTTCTGGCATCCCTAGGTATCACTTCTAATTGTCAAGGGAATGGGACACTTCCTAGTAGGCTAAAACAACCAAATCAATCCTGGGGAAGAGAAGGATTTTCTAACCACATTACCCACACAAGTCCTGAAAAATCTACTGTCATCCCCAAATACTAGATGGGGGAGACTATTGTGTGCAACAGTGATTCTTACCTTCTTTGGGAAAGGGTTCACAAAACCCTTTAAGAATCTAAAGAAAGCAATAAACCCTCTCCCCATAGAAAAGCATACTCAAACATCTTTTTGTTTATACCTTGATTTGAAACCCCAGATTAAGATCTTATATGGCATCATCAGGACACACAAAAATTCAAATGCTCAACAAAGAGGGGTTCAAAGAGTGGGAGGGAAAGGTGTTTATTATCCCAGCCACTCAGCACTCCTGGAAAGCCACGTGCGACAGGAGACAAAAAGCCTCTACTCTAATTCCTTCCACCAATGCTGATTATTGTAGTTGTCTCTCCTGTTGATAGGATTAAAAAGGAGGCAGTTCTGGGTATGGGAATAGAAATCTCTCACTCTCTCTCTGCTCATAAGAAATAATTTCATTCATTAATGGTTTGCAGATTCTAAGACAGCGAGGGGACAATATACAGTGCCCCCAACATTGTCAAGGGTGACTTGACTGATTCAGTTGACTGGACAGGAACCTGTATTTTCTAGAGCTTTATGAAAACAGAAGAGTATATTCCCACAGGGAGGAGGATGATTGACCTTGTGGTCAAGAATCAGTTGAGCTGTACTCTTCATCAAAAGCTTCTGAAGCAGGCAACAGGCATATATCTTTAACAATGACCGAATGATCCATTCTCAGACACTAATACTTTGCAGATGGGCAAATTACTTACTGTGAAAAAATGTCTCCATGGGAGCTCTGATGCCCATCTTTTAATCCCTCTTCACCATAAGTATCATATTGTTTCCTTTTCTCACTGTCTGACAGAACCTGGGGGGCAAAAGCCAGTGGAGGAAAAGATCAGGGGTTGGCAAGATGTGATGAAGGTACATTCATGTTTTTTTTAAACTCTGATACTGGGTCTAAGCTTTTTGTGGAATGCAGTTTCCACTATGTATTAAGGCATGTTTATATTTTCTTTGGCAGACTAAATTCTTTGATGCACTGTTCATTTTGGAACTTCTACATTGCTCAACTCATGTCTTTAATTTATCAAAATTCGCCTAGTCACATAAAAACCATATCTGAGATAAGCAATGTGGCTATGAAGGTGAGGTCAGCAACAGGAAAGAGGGGAGATGAATTCCTCAGGGTTACTTCCCATTCAGTGTGATTCTTGTGCTCGTGCAGTTAACCTGTATGAGGCAGTAGCTCTCTGAACCATAAATTAGGATGAGACTATGACAGATTGCCATTAGTGATAGAAGCATTAAATCAGGACAGCATGAAAATCTGCTCAGTCCTACCTACATGTCCATATCATATACACCCCTCCATGTTATACACATTAGGAGACTGACAAGTCAAGGGAATCAAATGGCCCTTCAGAAGGGTCTATCCTGCTCTATTTTCACATTCCCTTTTCTATTTTGGGCGGTATCTAGAAATCCATTTGTGGAAGAATGCTCTCTGACATGTGTATGTTTAAGTTTGTAATCTTCTGAGTTTGAATTACAGAAAGTAAAAAACAAAACAAAACACTGCTCTATGAAGACTGCTCAAGGTCAATTTCACAGCTTGAAAACATTGGACCCATTTGAAGAATATAAAAACTAAATAAACTTCCATACTCTTTAAAATTTGCTTTCAACATGCCCCCCCCCCCCCCCCGCAAAAAAAAGAGAGACAGATAGAAAAAGCTTCCCATCTATTTAGAGAAATCTGAAGTATTTGCACACATATAATTTTGACAGTTAAATAACTTTATACCTTCTTTGTCATTTTAAAACTTCTGTTTAGACAGCAGATTGAAGGGTTATTTCAAACCCATACTTGCACTGGCTCAGGAAAAAAGGTTGGAAGTAGATGGGGCTTGCTGACTCAGCAAAAGAAAGGGAAGACCTGACTAGCATACATAAACAGGACACACTTCTGGCTCAGGGCTGAATGATGTGTAAGGAGCCACTAAAATATTTTATCTTTCTAAATTTATCTTAAATGTTAAAAGAAATTGTGTATATAAGAGAGAACATTCTTTTTTCTTTTTTTAATGGTTTTTTTTTTAATGTTTTTTTTTAACACTTATTTATTTTTGAGACAGAGAGAGACAGAGCATGAACAGGGGAGGGGCAGAGAGAGAGGGAGACACAGAATCTGAAACAGGCTCCAGGCTCTGAGCTGTCAGCACAGAGCCCGACACGGGGCTCGAACTCATGGACCGTGAGATCATGACCTGAGCCAAAGTTGGCCGCTTAACTGACTGAGCCACCCTTAAATGTTTATTTTTGAGAGAGAGAGAGAGAAAGAGAGAGAGCGTGAGCACGGGAAGGGCAGAGAGAGAGAGAGAGAGAGACACAGAATCTGAAGCAGGCTCCAGGCTCTGAGCTGTCAGCACACAGCCTGATGTGGGGCTCAAACTCATGAACTGTGAGATCATGACCTGAGCTGACCGAGCTACCCAGGTGCCCCAAGAGAAAGCATTCTTAAAAGGAAAGGAAAGACAAATGGGTTAGTCCAAAAGTGACCAGAGTACTTGACTAAAAGCATTATGATAGACCACATGGAAAGGAATATTTGGTAAATATCCTCAAAAGGAAAAAAAAAAAAAAAAAAAAAAGCTACTTCAGCGAAGTAGAAATGGGCAGAATTCACTTAAAAACAACAACAACACAAAACCTCAAAATTCTTATCATCATGTGATCTGCAGTTTCAATATTTTTATTTTCAAGTCTACTGTGGTCTGGTCTTGCAAAGAAATGAATACCACACATGGGTCTAAAAGAAACACCATTTCAAAACCCCCAAACAAAAACTATTTTAAAGTCAGCCTCTTTATGGACAGCAGAGGTCTCTGTAATAACCCTCCCCAAAAAACTACCCTTAAAGTTATCTATTATAATTCACTTCTTCCTCAGTTGTCTTCTAAGGAATGCAATTTTATTCCATGGTCTTAGAAGCTATTTTAATTTCAAAAGAAAGAAAGGTTCTTAGTTGACTGGCCAACCAACCTAGAGTCTCAACTAATTAAAATGCCAACAGTAACCCCAGTTCCGTAGAGAAGACAAATTTCTATTCACAAAAGACTCTTCAACTTAACTGGGATTTTGATTCGTGAACACTAATTTATCTACCGACCAAAGGCAATCAAATGAATGATATAAAGAAAAAAGAAAATCAGACCTAGTGACTAGAAAGGTTCTTAGAGTTAAATAATCTTCAATCTCATGAATGATTTATGTACAGCCTGCCTAGGTCATAGCTAAAGAATATGGCAGACTTGAAAGAACATGGTAAATTCTTAGCAGCAGCTTCCCTAAAAAATATTTTGGACTATTGGGTTCCTAGCAAACAATGGGAATATTTATGGGAAATACAGTGCAAAATATGGAATCTATATTATCAGCAAGAAACAAAATGTTCTGCCTAATTTAAGAGGGTCCACCAACACTCTCAAGTTTATTTGTGGGTTCCAGGTTAGGAATTTTGGTCCTATAGGATCCCTGAAGGTATCAACAGGAAAAGGGGGACCCCATTAGGCCTAGGTTTCCCCTAGGTATAAGTCACTCTTTCAGGTCAGTGGATTCTTTAATTTAGGCCTTGGGATCTCTTCCTTTTGGGTTTTTCTGACTACTAAAGTATTTTTCAGATTTGTTTCCAGCCTTCTCACTATCCAGGGATTTAACTTGAATTCAAAAGTTTTAGCTCCATAACTTCCAGAGTTTATTTTTTTCTGTGTCCTTCTAGAAAATAGCAATGGTGACTAGCATGACGACACTGGAATGTATAACTGAAATCTGCCAAGACAGCAGAATTTCAATGTTCTCACCATAAAAGAGACAAGTGAGGTGCCAGACGTGTTAGTTACATGGGCAGAATCCTTTCACAATATATACATATATCAAATCATCATGACATACACTTTAAACATCTTACAGTTTTGTCAACTATACCTCATTAAACCTGGAACCCCTCCCTACCCTGATCTCTTAATCTATTTCTAGAGGAAAGGTGAATTGCAGCACATGAAAAACAGCCAACTCCTGGGGCACCTAGGTGGCTCAGTCAGTTAAGCCTCCGACTTCAGCTCAGGTCATTATCTCACAGTCCGTGAGTTCGAGCCCCAGAGCATGTCAGGCTCTGTGCTGACAGCTCAGAACCTGGAGCCTGCTTTGGATTCTGTGTCTCCCTCTCTCTCTGCCCCTCCCCTGCTCGTGCTCTGTCTCTCTCTGTCTCAAAAATAAATAAAAACATTAAAAAAAAAAAAAAAAAGAAAAAGAAAACTGCTAATTCCTACTTTACTTTTTTTTTTTTTTTTTTTTTAAACCATAGTTTTTTTTTTCAACGTTTATTTATTTTTGGGACAGAGAGAGACAGAGCATGAACGGGGGAGGGGCAGAGAGAGAGGGAGACACAGAATCGGAAACAGGCTCCAGGCTCTGAGCCATCAGCCCAGAGCCCGACGCGGGGCTCGAACTCACGGACCGCGAGATCGTGACCTGGCTGAAGTCGGACGCTTAACCGACTGCGCCACCCAGGTGCCCCTAATTCCTACTTTAAATACACAAAAGATTATCAGAACTTATTTATAAGATTTTTTTCACCATAGTGTTGAAAGAATCTGTGTATAAATTTTTCAAATAGTATATAATTTATTAAGCATTCAACAAATATTCCTCAGTGTTATTAAAAATGAAAAAAAGAAAATGGAAATAAGAATATGCCCAGCTCTATATTTTATGGTGACCTAATATAGATTAAACGAGATGATATTGAAAGTGTCTTCCTCTCCAGATTAGTTTGCACATTGCAAACCGTAGCTGTGTTTTGTTTGATCGGCACAAAAAAGAAATTTTTAAATCGAATTAGTTACAAAAATGTTCCAGTCAAAAGAATTACATGCAAATCTGGATTAGCACTTCTCCTGAAAAATTAAATGACTTCTCATTTAATTTAAAATGAAAACACCATGTTTTTTTTTTTTAATGGCAACACCATGTTTCCATTTGTACATGGCAAAAACTGGCTGGGGTTGAAAAACAGCTTCCCTTGAAAGGGGGCAAGAGGGCTTTAGTTTGTCACAGTCCTCATCGTTCCCTTAATAGGGAATCCCAATATGGAGGCAGAGTAGCCACTGTCATGTTTTATCTTATAACCGCCCTACACGCTGTGTGTCTGGTCCATGTGGGCATGTGGATTTGCAATCTTCATTCAGATTTTGATTCTATTTCTGGCTCTAGCTCTCAAACTGATCGACTGAGGATCAGTCTACTCATGAATCTATCAATCATTCTTTCATCTTTTTCAACATTACCCCCCGTAATAAAACAAATACTGTTGGGGAAAAGTCAGAAAAGGGCAGTATGCTAACTCTAATGTACAATATAACAGCAAACACCGATTTTACGTTTACCCGTTGTCTATTTTGAAAAAGAAGTGACCTGAGAGAAAGGAGTGCTACTCTGTGTCACACTGTCTTTTCTGTAACTGTAGGTTTCATTCCTATTTCATCCTTTTTACTGACTCACCTCATAAGCAGCACCTAGATCCTGGAATTTCTCCTGAGCTCGAGGATCATCGGGGTTCCGGTCAGGGTGAAGCTGTAGGGCCAGTTTCCTGTAGGCCTTTTTAATGTCTTTTATAGATGCACTGCGAGGCACCCCCAAGATCTTATAGAAATCTCGCCTGGGGAGTAGGGAGAGGGAAAGGGTACTTCATTAAAGAAGTATACATTACATTTTTAAAAGTGAAATTTTTTCCTTTACATTAGGTCTGTGAATGAGCCAAGAGGTAGGAAAATGAAGATATACACGTGATGCACAAAAAAAGAATGACTACAAAGAGAAACCTCGGAATTTGTAACGAGTTCTTATACATTGAAGCAATCACAATGACAGCCTATGTACTTTCTGAACTTTGCTGAAATTATTCAAAACATCTGTGGTATACTTCTCTTAAAACTATCTTCAGGCAAGGAAACTATTATTTATGGTCACATGTGTTACTTTCAACCAATAACCGTATAATCAAATTAACTCTCCTTTTTCATTCCCTCTATTAGTGACTTTAAATGACTTCTGGCTGTTTCCCAAGGTCAAGTGACAACCTCAAAGGGCGATTTTCTTTACAAGATTACATCGCATAAATGTTCTAGTAGTAGCTTTGTTTGAAATGTTAAACATGAAGTGACTGAAATTAAGTTCAGAGGCTAACATGGAGGTTAAGCCAAAATCCAGTAAGAGCCCTGAAGAAAG
Source organism: Leopardus geoffroyi (assembly GCF_018350155.1). Classification (NCBI taxonomy): domain Eukaryota; kingdom Metazoa; phylum Chordata; class Mammalia; order Carnivora; family Felidae; genus Leopardus; species Leopardus geoffroyi. The sequence continues at coordinate 81,172,397 of NC_059333.1, forward strand.
AATAACATCTATTTGGATGTATGAGTTGTGTGTTTTTTTGCTAAAAGCGGAAGTATCAATCTTGCAGTCATTGTTAGTAGTTATACTAGTTTGTCATGGTCAAGTCTTAATTATAGACAGCTGCTGAAGCTCACATACAGGAGCCTGTAAGTCTCAGCAGCTACAAATATACACATGGCATGATATGTATGTGGGAGATAAGGGCTGACCACTGACCACCTTGCATGGGACTATGCTTGAACCAAACTAATTACAAAAGGAATCTTTGCAAGAAGGGCCAATGGATACAACAGAGTATAATAAACTTTCAGGGCAGGGACTGTAGCCCATAGAAGATATATATATATATATATATATATATATATATATATATATATATATATATGTATATACTGAAGGAAATGAATAAACATGCTCACAAACACCTACTCCTTTTGGCAGAGTCACTTGAGCCACCGAGAGTTATTCTGAAAATGCATTTCTCAACAAAGGGGATGGGAAAGTTGTTCAAAACGGACACGCTAATGTAGCAGCGATGGTGATTTTAAAACATAGTGGGGATAAAATGCATTGGGGTGCCAGGTGATATAAGCCACCACACTGAGAAAATTATTCCATAAGCTCTTAGTCCCACTTTAGGAAAGTCATTTAATCATTTCATGTAGAAGTTTGTAAAATGGTCACTCCCAAGGGATTCCATGAAAGTTAGATGCGTTAGCCTCCTCCCAAAAATCTGCAAACATCTGACATCTCTTGAGACAAGGACTAAATCAAAAGGTTCATTAAAATTAATAACAAAAGAGCTGTTTAAAGAATGAGTCTCAGAATAATACAAAAATAATAATGTAGTGTAATAACAATATAATAGTATAAATATAATAATAATATAAAATGGCTAAGTAACAGCTCAGAAAAAATCAGGGAAAAGATGACTGGCATAGTTTAGCATCAATATTACAGTTCCCAAAAGACTTCTTTATAAAAGGCTGATGTTTAAAGCTAAAGAATTAACAGTAGTCATATTGACATTTGTTTAAATATCTTAGGGTATGTGTTGCTTTAATTAAGTACTAACAAAAACATACTAAGAAAAACAAGCATTACCTAGAAGAAGTTAATTTTTAAGAAATTTGAAATGTTTCACAAGATAAAGAAGACAACAAAGTTTAAGCAGATGTGCACAGGGGAAAAAAACTTTTAAGAAATAACAAGCACTTTCAATTTTAAAGCTTTGTTAAGTAGCACCTCCTCCATTTAGAGAAACTTATGAATTGTTAGAAGCTAAGACTTTACTATTTCCCCACATTCTAAAATATGAGCCTGGCAGATCATATCCCGTGGTCACCAGGCTTGTAAGATCATGGATCTAAACGGATGGAAGGATCCTTAAGAGTTCAGGTGCTCCTATTCCCTTCCTACAGGAGGAACCTTATTACCCTCATGTTACAGATAAGAATTTAGGTGGTTCCTTCAGAGTCACATAATTTGTAAGTGAGGTGGGTGGTCTTGAATCCCAGATCACTACCTGTTGGTGAAATGCTCTTCCCGCTCATAAGATCATTCAGCTTCTCAAGAATGTACCATGGAGAGAGACAGTGAGGCATGATGACAGCTTAGGTTCAATTATCTCAAGAAGCTGGGAAGTTCAAGAACTCTCCAAAGCGTCTGCCTTGCTCCCTCAATCCAATTTCCTCTAGTCCCAGCATGGCTTTCCTACCTGTTCTCACGTCTTCACTCAGACTCGCAAAATAACCCACCCACTTTAATGTCAGCCCCTCCAATGGCTCGATGCAGGCTCAACACTGTATGGTCCCCTTTTCCATCCAGCTCAGCAGTACCCCCACCCCCACAGTGTGTCTGGCACTGCATCCAAATCCCACTCCTCTGGGCAACTCTACCTCTAAGGGCCTCTGGACCTAAGCTCCTCTCACTCGAGCCACCCACTGCTCTCCTCTCCAGCCCGCTGGCCTGGCCCACACCAGCCATTCTTCTGCCCCCACCGCCTCACCTCAGCAACGCCCCTCTCCACTCCCTCAGTCTGGCAATGCTCCCTCTACCCCAGCCAAGACTGACCGACTCACGAGCCCCGTGCCCGCGGGTGCCTGTTCCTCACCCGGCGATCACGGCCCCGAGGAGGTACAGCAGCAACAGGCAGAAGGTGCCCAGGTTCTGCGGGGCCATGGTTTCTCTGTGCCGGCCTCTGTGCCGGTCCCTAGCCCACGCGTTCCTTACAGACTCCGCCGCCGCCGAGTCGGCTCACCAGCCCACCCGGCGCTGAGACGCCGCCTCACACCGGGGTCTCCTCCTCGGTCCGGAGCTACAGCTAGCTCGCCCCCTCCCCTGCCAGTCCACTTCCCGGGAGTCCCGAGTCCCCGGGAGAGAAGCCCCTAGCAGGCGAGAGCCAATCGCTGCTCGGGACATCACACGCGGCCGGCGCCTCGCAGCCAATCAGCGCAGTACACTTCACCTCCGAGGAGGCGCGGGCGGCCAGTTAGGCTTCCGAATTGCAGCCGCAGCTCCGGGCCTATTAGAGGAGAAAACGTCAGAGGATCGCGCCGCCGCAGGAATCCGCTCAGGCCCGGTAGCGGCGAGTCGTAGAAATCTACGTAAAAAGGCGGTCGGGGCGAAACGATGCCAAGCGAGGGCACCCGAGGTATAGGAATTCCCCCCGCCCGCCTCCTCGGACTCTCCACCAATCACGAAGTTCCTCCTGCAGCACTGACCAATTGTGGGAGGGAGGGTTTACCTCGGTTACAAGTCTCGGAATTTCATTCATGTAGAGCTTTGAGCTGGATGCGGGAGCAGAGGGACTTTGGAGGAATGGGCGGAGACAATTACTCTACGCCAAACGTAGGGCGGACGAATTGCTTAGGAGAACTTATTTACCCTCTTCGAACAATCCCGGAAGAAAATTGCCTGGGTTTCACGGAGAAGAGGCTATGGAGGCAGACATACTTAGGTTCGGATTCGGCTTCCACCACTTCTTAGCGGTGAGAATATCCCCCCTCCCATACCCCCCCCCCCCCAGTCTAGCCTAAGCTTTATTTACAAACCTGAGGCAAAACATTTTACTGGCAATGTTGTTAAACTTTAAAGGGAGAAAAGCTGTAAACCATCTAGCACAGCGTCTTGCACAGTAAACACGCAACGAATAACTATCATCACACTTATGAGAACTCTTTGATTCGCCCCACCTGCTTTTGTTCATCTGATTAATTGCACCACCACCTACTTGTTCACGACAAAATTGTAGGTGTCTACCTTGATTCCTCCCCTTGTGTCCCCTATCCAAATCTTTGCCTTTAAACTGTATCCTGAATCTTTTCCGCTCCTGTACATCTCCACTACCTCTCAGGGCCAAGTCACATCATCTCTCACTTGGCAAGGCCTCCTAAGTGGTTTTCCTGCCTCCACTCTTAATATTTTAGTATCTCGTGTTCACTCCTGACCCCCATCCCCATGATATGTTACAAACATATCAGATCCTGTCGTTACCCTGCTCAAAAGCCCCGAATGGCTTTTCACTGCATTTAAAATAAAACCCCAACTCTTTATGATAGCTTCTAAAACTCTGTATATGTCACAAGAAAGCTGGAAAAAGAATTTTAAAGCTTAAGATGATCTGTACCTGCACCTAGTGTACTCCTTACCATGTTCCAGCAAAACTGTTTTTTTTTTTTTTTTTAAATACACCAAACTTACTCCTCCCTAAGGGCTTTGTTCTAGCTTTTCTCTCTGCCTGAAGCACTCTTCCCTTAGTTCTTAACACGGGTGACTCCTTTTTCCACTCAAATCTGTTGGAATGTCACTACTTCAGAGAAGACTTCCTTGACCAACCAATCAAAAACAGCCCCTACTGAGTCCCTTACTCTTACACCATCCTATTTTTTTCCATCCCTATCCCCCACACTCACACAACTGGATGCCAGTTTCAAGACAGCATGAACCTGGACTGTTCTGTTCACACCTGAATAGAACAGCACCTTAGAATGAAGCCTGCCACAGAGTAAAAGTTGCTTCGACTGCGATTTTCATATGATGGCTTATTCTTCGGTCCTCAGCTCAAATTCAGCATTGACCCCCCTACCTCCCCCTCCAAATTCATAGCACTTATTAATATCTGAAATTGTCCAATTTTTTCCTTAATACATATTATCTATTCTTCCTATTAAAATATACACTCCAAAAAAGGATCTTATCTATTTTGTTCACTGCTGTGGTCCTAGTGCCTAGCACTGTGCCAGACACACAGTTGTGCTCAATAATCATTGCTGTTGGAACAAAGGCATAAGAGGTGACAGAATCTGTTCAAGGTAGAAGTGCGGCTTGAATTCTCACCCAGATCTGTTTGAATCCAAAGCCCCTGTCTCCTGACCCATAGAGGTAAGAGGAAGATAAGGTTACTGCTTTCAGGAAAACGCCTAATAGGGGAGGCCACATCAAAGAGAAACTAAATTGCATTTTATCGCCTTATTTACTTTTGTATCTCCCACACCTATAGAGGCCATAAACGAACTAAGAAACCAGGAAATGGCTAAAAATCATTACGTGGAGGCTTCGAGGAAGGAATGATGTCTTCTGTAGGGTGGAATCCAAAAAAGCTTCGTGAAGGCCCTAACGTGGCAGGACAGCTAACAAAGTTAAGGAGCTAATCCTGGGGGGTTGCTTCAGACGGCCTGGGTTTCTATCCTGGGAGCTCTCTTGCTGTGTGACCTTAGGGGTCTATTACTTAGACCTCTTTTACCTCTAGTTTACTTCTCAGCAAGTCAAGTGTACTTAACTTGAAGGGCTCTTGGGAAGACTGAGATAATAGCACATAAACGTGCTTTACACATTGCCGGCCCCTAGTAAGCACTACAAACGTAAACTATCATTGTTATATTACTGATCAAAGCGTGCTGACCTTACCAGCAGCTACTGGCTGACCTTGGTTGGGTGGAGCAATAAAAAACTTGCTACTTCCCTGCGTGGTGAGGCGCGGCACCAGAAAGCGGCCAGGCCTGGCTCCAGGTCCCAGCACCGGGGACTCTCGGCCTCAGCCGAGTTTTTCTCAGTCCGCGGGAGAACCTGGCGGCCGCTCTAGCTGCGTGGGCCTCCGGTTCTCTGTGGTGCGAGGCCTGGCGCCTGCGCAGTGGAGGAGGCGGTGGGCGAGGGGCTGGGCCGGGTGAGCGGGGCGCGGCGGCACGCGGAGGGTGCGGCGGAGCGGCCGTGCCTTCGCAGGTAACTGCGCGCGGGCCGGCGCCAGGGAGGGAGGGTGGGGAGGCTGCCCTGGAGATGGCCGGGTGTCGGGCCCGCCACGGGGCCTGTCGGCTGGGCCATCCCGGTTCCCAGAGTCCGGCCGGGGAGCTGGTGCGGCCCCGAACCCGGACAACATCGGAGGTGTCGGCGAAGCCCCCAGAGGACCTCTGTGGTCTCAGGCCGCTGTCCCCGCCTGAAAAACCCAACCCCAGCCCTCCCCGGGGCTGCTCTTGAGAGCCACAGAGCCCTTGTTTGTTTACGAATTTAGCCGTCTGGAGTCTCGCAGTTAAATGGAGAGTTCGTACCCTGGCGTTTGGTCGCACACGTCAGGAAGAGGAGTTCAGTATCTCACAGAGCAGTCGCTTTCCGTTTTGGGGCGAACTGAGATCTTTCTCACGTTAACTCCGATCTCTCTTAACTCAGAACAACGCTAAGCCATTCCCTTGTATGAAGCCAGCTGTCGTTTAGCCTCTCACACCCTTCTTTCGGGTTCATGCTCCCACATTCCTTTACCTGGCCCTTTGTGGCCTCACATCTAAGGCCACTCATTCTGGTAATCCTCTCCTGGATCCAGTCCCGTTTTCGGTGATTCTTCCCAAACTGGGTTCCTAAAGTACATTTGTAAATAACACGGTTCTCAAGTCAGACAGACTTGAATTCTGATCCAGAACAGTGCCAACTTAAGAGTGTAAGTCCCTTGACTTCTCTAAGCCTCAATGTTCTCATCTGAGAATGGGGACAATCATATTATCTCCAGGTGGTTGAGAGAACGAAAGGAGGTGAAAATGAAAAATATTTAGCGTGCTACCTCGCAGGTATTAAGCATTCGACTGATGTCAGTTATTTTTGGAGCAGATAATTCCCCAAAGACACATGCCTTTTTTGGAATGAAAGGCAAAATACAATTATAGCAATAAAACATTTTCCATCAGTCGTATAAGGAAGGTTTTTTAAAGTGATATTTTTAATGCTGAGGATTGCTCAATGGTCAAGTGGTACCCCTTGGTCAAGGGATGATACAGTTTGATACAGTCATCTTGGAAAGCAATGGGAATATGTATCAGGAGCTTTAGAAATGCCATTTACTTCATTTCACAAATGCACATCTGAAAATTTTCCCGGAAATAATCATAGTGCAGAAAATACACAGAAAGATAGTAATATAGCATTAATTATAACATTTAAACTCTTCATTATTTTAATTGACATATAGTTGATACACATTGTATTAGTTTCAGTTGTACAACGTAGTGATTTGACAACTATATACATTACAAAAATACCACGAGTGTGGGTGTCATCTGTCACCAAAGTTAGTACAGTATTATTGACTAGATTCCCCATGCTGTACTTTTTATCCTCGTGACTTACTTATTTTATAACTGGAATTTTGTACCTCTTAATCCCCTTCACCCTTCACCTACACTTAAGCTTTTTTTTTATAGTGGAAAATTTTAACATACACAAAAGTAGAATAGGTAAATAAACCCCCATGTGCTCATCACCCCTCTTCAACAATGATCAGTATTTTGCGTGCCTTGTTTTTGTGAAAACTTTTAAACCTGCTTAATGTCTGAAAATAGGAGAACAGGTGATTACATGCGGGTACATTTATTTAGAGTGCTATGAACTTTTAAAATAACAGAATTGTATATATGGTATTATCGCACATTTGAAAATTCAAAAACTAACCTCTGGTGTGTAGAAAAAGAGATAGAAAGCAAACACAAGAGTATGTTAACTAGTTTCCCTTTGATGGTGGGACAGTGGATGATTTCTTCCCCTTCTGTTTTTAGCTAGAACTATCCCATAAAAATTGTATATTGTTGTTAAAACCAAGAACCAACAAGCAAAATCTAAAAGCACTGCACCTGAACTAAGCACAAAGAATATGCCAGAACGGGTTCACTGTTACAGAGAATAAAGATGATCTATTTTTGCAGCCTATGCTCGTGTGAGTATTCATCTGCCTCATGTTAGTGCTTCATATTGAACTATATGTCAGTTAACATCCAAAATTTTAACCTACCATCCTCTATGTGTAAGTGATTTGACTTGGAAGTTTTATCCCCCCTATTTTGACTACCATTCCCCCTCAGGGCAGGCAAAGATGTCCTGTGAAGAGATGACTCATTTCTTCCTTTCCTGAGCAGGAACTCATACTTCATGCATTTACACTCTTCCTAAAACAACCACTTCAAACAATTCAAGGAAGATAATTTTGTTTCATCACAAAATTTTTCTTGTTCAAATGGGTTGGAGTGAGGTCTGACCAAGAATTCTGCTCTTGGTTGATGAACTAGATCTGCTTTTTAAACTGACCTAGTACATCTTAAAATAGTTAAGGGAGGGGTCACCTTAAAGAAGCCATGTAAGTGAAACAAAACAAAAAATCAAAAGAAAATGCATAAATGAGTTTTGTTCAAATCGGTTTGTGAAAAAACTTTTGTTTCGTAGGTATGCCAAGAAGTCTTTTCACACAGATGTCCTTAGAGATAATATGGATCAGTCCGGAGTTCTCCTCTGGGTGAAAGCAGAACCCTTTATAGTGGGTGCCTTGCAAGTCCCCCCTCCATCCAAGTTCAGTCTTCACTATCTCAGGAAGATATCCACCTATGTGCGAACCCGGGCCACAGAGGGGGCTTACCCACGCCTGTACTGGTCTACGTGGAGGCACATTGCATGTGGGAAGCTGCAGTTGGCCAAGGATCTGGCGTGGCTTTACTTTGAAATATTTGATAGTCTTGCAGTGAAGACACCAGAAGAGCGCCTGGAATGGTCCGAGCTTCTGTCCAACTGCATGTCTGAGGATGAAGTCGAAAAGCAAAGAAATCAGGTATAGATGTATGTGTATGTGTATGTGTGTTTGATTGTTTTGAGAAAGAAACTATTTGTAAGTTTTGTACTAGCTGTGCAGTGTGTGGTTTTAGATGAATGATCATTGTGATCCCAAAGTACCTTTTTTTTTTTTTTTTTTTAAACAGTTCCAGTTGGGTGGTATTTAGTGAATTAGCTCTTATTTAGCAATCCCTATTCACCTACTTCCAAAACATTACAAGAACACAGCAAATGAAAGAAGCAAATACTTTCATTGACTTTAAAAATATTTTAAGGTGAGGGGCACCTGGGTGGCTCAGTCAGTTAAGCGTCCGCCTCTTGATTCCCACTCACGTCATGATCTCATGGTTTGTGAGATCGGACCCTGCACTGGGCTCACGCTGACAGTGTGGAGCCTGCTTGGGATTCTTTCTCCCTCCCTCTCTCTCGGCCCCTCCCTGACTTGAACACACACATGCCCTATCTCTCTCAAAGAAAGTTAAAAATATTTTAAGGTGAGTCAGTGCTTATGAACCATTGATACATGGTTCATAAGGGCACCCGACTGTTTTTAAGTAAGCATCTGCTATGTGCTGGGATTCAAAGATGATTGGAATAGCATCTCTGTCCTCATGGAGCTCATAGCGTAGTAGGGGAGGTTGGTGTGTGAAAAAGTGCTATTTGATAGTGTAGAATGTACACTAGTAAAAGTGTAACGTAAAGGGCAAAAATAGAATAGGGAAGAGAATGATTAGTTCCAGTGATCAGGAAAGACTTCACAGAGAAAGTATATTAATCAGAGTAGGCTCGTTACAGTAATAAGCAATCCTGGCATTTCCGTGGCTTGGCGCAGTTACCAGTTTATTTCTCCTTCAAGCAGCAGTATACCACAGGGCATCTGGTTGGATGGATCTCTGGGCTGCTGTTGTTCGAGCAATAACTCAGGGATCTAGTCATCTGTCTTTTGGAACCACAATTATATTAGCTTTGCTGCAGTTAAAAACAAACAAAAATGAAATTCCAGTGGCTTATGGTAACAAAGGTTTGTTTCTTGCTTATTCTATGTGCAGCTTGCACTTTAGCTAGCCCTCTCTTCCAGGTGATGGCTTGACTCCATGTGTCTCCTCATTTGGGGACCCAGGCCGAAGAAACATGTTCTGTGTTGGTCATGCCTATTCTTAGGACAGAAGGGAAGAGCAGCAGAGCAGGAGAAAGCTCACGATGCCTCTTAAAACTTTGGCTCTGATGTGACATAGACTGCAATGACTTTCATTCCATTGGCTAAAGCTTTGTCATATGCCCATGTCTAAAATCAGGAAGTTGGGGAGATAAACTACCTCACAGGAGGTAAAGAACTCCTATGGCCATGTATCGGACCCAAAAGCCTCCCGGAGGATGTGGAAATGAATAATTGCAGGCATGATACAATTTTTCCCAGCCACGTCCACTAGGGTCTCGGAGTCTTTTACTGCCATTTCTTTTGGGAGAGTTTGTGGGAGACTCAATAGTATATGTCAATCCACCCACATTCCATTGACTATAACTCGGTTATACCATGTCTAACTTCAAGAGAGGCTGGGAAATACTATGTAGTCGTGTGCCCAGGAAGAAAAGCAAAGGTATATTTAATTAGTACTAGTCACTCTCTGCCACATGTGGTAATATCTAAACAGAGTTTTGGAAATTGAAAGAAAGTGTTGCAAGCAACCAAGAGATAAAGAACCGTATAGTTATTCGTTAATTAAACATTTATCGAGTGTCTACTGTGTGTGAGGTACAGTAGTGGATGCTGGATACAGAGATGAATGAAACCTTCAAGAAGCTCCACATTTTTTGAGTGCTTATTATGTGCTATGTGCTATGGTAATTACTAGGAATAGAAAAATGAAAAAGACAAGGATCTTATAGTCTCTTGAATAGGAAGGTATATGAAGGAATAATGATAACATATAATTAGTCAATGGAAGTATGTAGAAAATCAAGGAATTTTGCTGAGCATAAAAACGCCAGTCCCAAAAGGTTACATATTATATTTATATAACATTCTTGAAATGACAAAAATAGAGAACAGATAAGTGATTGTCAGGGATTAAGGAAGGGGTGGGTGTGGGAGGGGGAAGTAGGGAGTGAGTGTGGCTATAAAAGGGCAACATGCAAGATCCTTGTGTTGATGGAAATGTTCTGTAACTTGGCTGCACCAACGTCAGTCCCCTGGTAGTGCTACTGTATTACAGCTTTGCAAGATGGGGAACTGAATACAGTGTACACGGGGTCTCTCTATCCTTACAACTGCATGTAATCTCAAATCTACAGTTATCTCAAAAAATTTGATTAAGAAAGTAAACGTTTAATAGGTAGATTCATGGGGTTCCATTGACAGTTGACTGAGTAGGTCTAGGTGATCCTGAGATTCTGTATTTTTAAGTTCTTAGGTAGAGTGATTTTCAGCTATACTATAGCTATAGTACCAGATGTGTTACTTTTTTGTGCCTCCTGTATGTGCATGGGAATGGATATCTGAAGATAATCATGAACTTCAAGTCCTGAGCTTCAAACCAGACCCTTTTTCAAATATGAAATGATTTATAAACCTCTATCAGACTAGTGATATTTTTTTAAGTCACACACTCTTTGAAGAACTTGATGAAAACCTGAGTCCTACTCCCCTATAAAATGTACATACACCAAAAAATTACATACAATTTCAAGTGTTGCATTGATACCCTAAACTTTGTTGATAAGTCTGTGAGTCTTAGGTTAGACCAACCTCCAAATTTTGGTGAAATTTCCTTCTTCTTTCTTCCATTAATTTATTTATTCAAATGACTAAAGTGTTTCCTTTTTTTTAATTGTAATTTTAAACTTTTGAAATAATATACTTTTTAAAAGTATGTACTTCATCTTTTCCACTTCATCAATTTTGGGAGAGAATGTCTACAGCCAAAGATGCTACATAGCTTTCCAAGAAGGTAGGTGACTTCAGTTTAATTGATTTTAGGAACTCCTGGGTATCAGAGACCTACATCTCAAATGCTAGCAAGTTTCTACATTTCTGTTCTTAAGATCAGCAAAATGTTGTGAATTTATTTTACTATATCTACTTAGTTGTAGAATAGGGACTGATGTGATTTTCTTTTTTTAAGTTTATTCATTTATTTTGAGGCGGGTTGTGAGAGAGAGAGGGGGAGAGAGAGAGAGAGAGAGAGAGAGGGAGAGAGAGAGAGAGAGAATGAATCTGTCAGTGCAGAGCCCCATGTGGGGCTCAATCTCACGAACCATGAGATCATGACCTGAGCCAAAATCAAGAGTCAGACACTTAGGGGCACCTGGGTGGCCCAGTCAGTTAAGCGTCCGACTTTAACTCAGGTCATGATCTCCTGGTTCATGGGTTCGAGTCCCACATTAGGCTCTGTGCTGACAGTTCAGAGCCTGAAGCCTGCTTCAGATTCTGTGTCTCCCTCTCTCTCTGCCCCTCCCTCTGCTCATGCGCACATGTGCGCTCTCTCTCTCTCAAAAATGAATAAACATTAAAAAAAAGAGAGAGACACTTAACCAAATGAGCCATCCAGGTGTCCCTGGACTGGTGTGGTTTAAAGACATGTGTTCATCATCTCTTTTCTTCTTGGACAGCTTTCAGTGGACACCCTACAGTTTCTGCTCTTCTTATATATACAGCAGTTAAACAAGGTTTCCCTGAGGACATCTTTGATTGGAGAAGAGTGGCCTAGTCCCAGAAATAGATCTCAGTCTCCTGACTTGGCTGAAAAATCCAGTTGCCATAATAAGGTACTGTTTAAATTTTGGTCTCCTCTGAAAGGGAATTTGTGAGGAAGATGATTTGTCTTCATTAAAAATTGTGTTAGGATTACTTATATAAGCCAGTCATTTGCTGGCAAGCTTGTTTTGTTTTGCTTTTTTCATTTCTTTTCCTTATTATAAAACAAAATAAATATTTTCAGTCTTAGTCGAAATAGGTGATTTCTGCTCCTTTGGTGACCCAAAAATTGCATGATTTTTGGGCAAACTATTCACTGTACTCTCATTAGAATTCTCAGTTTTGCAAATGTCAATGAATTTGAATCTACTTATTTGACTAAGGTAGGATAAATGAAAAGATGTAGAGTTTGCAAAGTCTGTTGAGATCTACTGACAAAACTTCTGTAAAAATATCTTCTCATATGTTTAAATGATGTGCTTCAGTATGCTTAAGCTTAGCATGCTTATGTAATATTATATGATGTGATGACCTAGAAGTTAAATTTAACTGCCTCATGTTGTGAGTTTTAGAAATTGTGTTATTTCTTCTGTCTTTGTAAGGAAAACTGAAATGGTTTTACCCGTTTATGTAAAAGTATTCTGAAGAACTTTAAGGAAAACAGAGACCTCAGTATTACTGCCATGCGCAGGTTCCTTAAAAATGTTCTGAGGCACACACACACACACACACACACACACAAATTGTTCTGAGGCAAACAACAACAACAACAAAAACCTCTCTGATATTTGGTACTTTCATAATCTTTTTCGAGTAAATCTGGCCGCCCTTATATTCCATGATGCTATTCCCTCCTGGTTCTGCTTTTAATTCTTCCTTCTCACTCTTCTTCATGAGCTTCCCCCCCGGCCCCGACAGGCTGCTTTTCCCCCCGGATTCTGCCTGGGGCCATTTTGTCTTCTCGCTAGACATATTCTTTTTTTTTTTTTTCCCCCTCACACTAGACATATTCTTTAAACATAATTCTTCTCTTCCCATGACTTTATATATCTCAATGACTCCTGAGTTTGTCTGCATTTTAGATTCCCCTCTTCACACAGATGCCCTATCTATACCTTAATTTCAGAATGCCCAAGTCCAGATGTATTAGAAAGGCCAATAATTGTCTGCTCTTTCCACATGTATTTCCTGTTGAGTGGGTACTGTATAGAGATGGTGTTTTGAACCATCTGTAGTCTGTATTCAAATTGGCTCTGCCACTTGGTATCACATGATTTTAGGCAAGTTAGTTAACTTTTCTAGGCCTTGGCTTCTCTTCGATAAGTGGGGATGATATTGCACATTTCTGGATGGCTGTGAGAATTCACTAATATAATAGCATGAGACTTGTTTCATAGTAAGCACCAGTAAATGGTGACTTAGTTTGTGCTATAGCATGACCTTTCCCAACAACTGATTAGACCAGAGATGGACCCTTGACTAGAGTAACCCGTTCATAGGTATGTATGTGAAATTGGTCTGATTGGAAATGATGACCTGGCCCCATCAGTAGCCCCAGGAACTGAAGAAGTTACCAGTCTGTGAGGGGTGCTTGAACTGGTGGCTCAAGTGATATTGGTACCAGAATAGCCACCATGTTCATGAGTGCCCTGGAGTTATGAGGGATTAGAAACTGAGGTAATCAGAGAAAAAGAGTAGAATGGAACAGACATGTAGAGACATCGGCCTCTGAGAAAGAACCAGGTTTAAGGTAGCCTTCCAGTTCTTATGAGGCCTACCTACACTTCAGTTTGGGAGATGACCACGTGTGCCTACAGTAAAATCTCCCTTTACTTAAAATAACGTATATTCTCTATGCCAGTTCAAGTTACCACCAGCTTCCGATGCTCACTGTCTCAGCACCTGTACCTAGTTATTTGTCAAGTCTTCCCGATTCTGCCTCCAAAATAACTCTAAAAGTCTGTCCCTTTTCAGAAGACCTGGCTAGCTCAGTCAGTGGAGCATGCAACTCTTGATGTTAGGATTGTGAGTTTGAGCCCCACGTTGGCTATAGAGATTACTTAAGAAATAAAATCTTTAAATATATATATATATATATATATAAAATAAAACTCTGTCTCTTCCTCTTATATAGACCATAATGACATTTTGGAGGTGGGGGGACCTTGACTTCCATAATTAGATCCTACCTGGTCACTCTGCTTTTAATCTGCACCCTACCCACTACACTGGACTTTCTAAATGCAGAAGGATTATGTCTGTCTCCTGCCAAAGCTGCCATCAATGAATTATCATTGTCACTGCCATTTTCATCTTGTGCTCCATGGGGCCACCTCAGGGCCTACGATGGGTGAGGAGGATGCAATAAGAAAGATGAAGAGTGACAGCTCTGCTTTGACATGTTTTTTTTTTATTTTTTAAGTATTTATTTACTTATTTTGAGAGAAAGAGAGCACACGCATGGGCACGAGTGGGGGAGGGGCAGAGAGAGAGGGAGAGAGAGAATCCCAAGCAGGCTCCGTGTTGTCAGCACAGAGCTTGATGCAGGGCCTGAACTCACAAACCATGAGGTCGTGACCTGAGCCAAAACCAAGAGTCAGATGCCTAACCAGTTGAGCCATCCAAGTGCCCCTAACATGTTCTTTGGTATCCAAATGAGAATTTATTAAAAAGAAAAAAGGGTACAGCTATTTAGAAAATAGCCCTAAAGTCCCTGGCACACAAAATAAAGCCCAGATGTTTTATTAGGGTTTCCTACAGGCCTTTCCTGATTGGTCCCTGCCTACTATTTTAACTTTACCTGACACTTCCCAGCATGCTTCCTAAATCCCACCCAGAACTTCCAGTTTTCTGAACACAGCAGGTAATTTTATTCCTATGGGTCTTTGCATATGCTGTTCCCTAGGCCTAAGCCTTTTTTAAAAATATGTTTGCGTTAATTAAGAATCTGTTCAAACAGCACTCCACAATGATTGTTTTTCCCCAAGGGGAGTTCCTTGTTCCTCTCATGCTCCTAGCATGTCTTCACAGATCTCTGCCCTAGGTCTTATCTCACTGTGTAATAGTTGCTCGCTTATATTGTTTTTTCACTACATAGACTCTGAGTTCCTTGAGGACAAGACTATGTCATAGCCAATTTGCATAATTCATCAGTTAACACTGCTCATACCACATAAGAGATATTCACAAAATATCTGTCAAATGAATGAGCCAAGTCACTGAGACATCTGCCAACTCCAAGCTTATTCCAAAAGTTATAACTTGTCTTAAATCTAGCTACTGTAAGATCAGTTGCATTGTTTCATCCAGTGGAATTTGAAGTTCCTCCTGTAATATGAGAAGGTAAGTAGAGAAACCCAACATGGGACCCCTGGGTGGCTCGGTTGGTTGAGCATCCAACTTTTGGTTTCAGCTCAGGTCATTATCTCAGGTCCTGGGATTGAGCCCTGAGTCAGATTAAGATTCTTAAGGTTAAGATTCTGCCTAAGATTTTCCCTCTTTCCCTCTGCCGCTTCCCCTGCTGTCTCTCTCAAATAGACAAAATGACAAATAAAAATAAATTAAAAAAAGGAAACCCAGTGCTTCATCGAATGTTAGATCTGAAACCTAGAGTATTTACCAGCTCTGTGACCCTGGGTAAGATTCTTAACCTTTCTCTATCTCCATTTCCTTATTTGTAAAGTGAGCATGGTAATGGCATCTTTTGCAAGATTGTTGCTAGGATTAAATATGTTAAGGTTTGTATAACACTTACTGGTTGGCACACACTAAGGATTAGCTGTTAGTATTACTTTTGAATTAGCCAAAGAAGGCAGAGAATCTGTTTATACCTATCACATATATTTAAAAAATCTTTATGAGGTGTACATTGCTACCTTAAATGCTTTTTAGGAGATGAGGCAAAATATAAATAAAAAACAATTAAAATACAACACTTTCAGGTCTTGTAGAATCTCTTTGTTAAGTGTGCTTTATTTTGATATTTTTTAGAACTGGAATGATTACAGTCACCAAGCATTTGTCTATGATCATCTGTCAGACCTCCTTGAGCTGCTTTTAGATCCAGAACAACTCACTGCATCATTTCATTCGACCCATAGTAGTCTCGTCTCTCGAGAAGCTGTTGTGGCCCTCAGCTTTCTGATTGAAGGTACAGTGAGTGGAGCCAGGAAGATATATCCACTTCATGAACTTGCACTGTGGCAACCACTACATGCAGAAAGTGGCTTCTCAAGGCTCTCTAAGACCTTTTCTTTCTACAAGCTGGAAGCCTGGCTGAGAACCTGTTTGACTGGGAATCCATTTGGTACATCTGCCTGCCTCAAGTCTGGAAAGAAATTGGCTTGGGCTCACCAAGGTATTTTTCAGTATTTTCATCTATATTAAAAATTGGATGACAAGTGAAGGAAGTGTGTGTTTTCTGGTGTATTAATAGTCCTACATCTTTTGTAGAAGACCTGAAAAATATTGCTACTGTAAGAGAGAAGAAAAGGGAACATTTCTCTTTTGTCTATGACTTTTTCCTGTCAAGGCAGCAAGAGTCAGAGAGTTGATTTGTGATTCTGGATCGTTGTGGTTACAGTTAACAGCAATTCCAACTTGGGTCAGTCCTCTCTTTCTCTGCTCTTCTTTATTCAGACTCTTTCTCCCTTGCCCTCTCACATGCTCCTTTGCTTAAGGCTTTCCTGTTTTCCATGCACCACAGCAGCATTTGCCCTTTCCACGGTTACAGCGTCAGACAGTTGGTGTAGAGATGGGGTCCTATCTAGGCACACAGACACAAACAGATTAGATTTTTCTAAATTGGAAAACTCAAGTTACAGTAAAGAAAATCCTGGCCTTGGTCACATCAAATACCTATTCCTGACAGTCCAGGATAGTCGGGTGCCGTATGAATTCTGGCCCAGGTAGAAGTTTTAAGAGAAGGGGGCTCGGGTGGAAGTTTAAAAAGAAGTAGGTGCCTATACTGAGGCAAATTGCAGGCAAAATTGATTAAAAAAAACCCCAAAACTAGAATATACTCCCACAATCTCTGAATTTCAAAGATAAAGGAAAAAATAGACTCCATGTAATTAAAAAAATGAGTTTTGTATCAAATTTTTATAATGGCAAAAAACAAAACGATTGAGCAACATATACAGAATCTTGAGTGAAAAGATTGTGACCCAAGAATTCCGTGTCTAACCAAGCTATTGCTCTAGAGGAGGTCAAAGACTTCCAGATGTCTAAGGGTGCCATAAATATATAGGACATACTACATAAATTTTTGATGTTGATAAAAGAATATAGGCTCAAGTAGTTGTTTAGATGTTAACAGTAGTCACTAGTAGGAAAAAGAGGATATCTAATCTCTTAGGATTATACCGAAATGTTAATGGTGGTGGATAACAGGATCACAAATAATTTTTATCTTCTTTTGCCACTACTTAAAATTTTTCTACAATAACCATGTGTTACTTATTTAATAAAAGGAAGCAGTAAGTTGTTTTTTTGTTTTGTTTTTAAAAAGGAAGAATCACATACTTCTGTGACCTCTTCCTATTTGGCCAGTGTTCATTTATCTACAAGGGTATCCTGATGGCTTGCAGGGAAGCACAGTCTGAGAAGCCAGTCACACGATGGTGAGACTGTGTTAGGAGGGTAACCCCTGCACAGATGTTTTAAGTGTCCGTGTGTGTGAGGCACTGTGTGTGAAAGGAAAATATGCTCTCAGTCACTAATGATCTAGGGATTAAAGACCTGAATCCAAATAGAATTCATGGAATACTGTGGTAAGTAGCTGAGGAGGGGATTGAAATTAGTATTATGGCAATTTAAAGAGATTATTTCGGGACTGGGATGATAAATTGAGTCAACTTGGAGAAGATATTTGAGTTATTTGAGTCGGGCCAGTTCTGTCACTTTCTGGCCATATGAACTTAGGTGTATTACTTGAATGGTTACACACGAAACAAACCTTAGATCTGTAGGCAATCTTGAATGGATTATAGGTTTCAAAAAATTTTATGACAAAAAATTATGAAATACCGCAAACGTACTGACAAACACAGAGAACAGTATAGCAAACACCTCCCTACCCAAAGCCCAGATCTAACATTTTCCCAAACCTTGTATGTATCTAATTTTAGACCCATATACACATGTAGACATATGTAACCTCATATGGTTGTTTTCTTTGATTTGAAACTATCTCATTTATTTATATTTTTCTTACGTAGTTGAAGGGACGACCAAAAGAGCTAAGATTGCTTGTAATACTCATGTGGCCCCTAGGATGCACCGCATGGTGGTGATGAGCCAGGTTTACAAGCAGACCTTGGCCAAGAGCTCAGATACTCTGGTGGGGGCACACGTAAAGATTCATCGTTGCAACGAATCTTTTATATATCTGCTGTCTCCCTTACGGTAAGCACAGTCTCCACAGTGTTCTGATATTCTGACGTTTTCTTTGGACTAGGACTGATCGTCCTAGTCCTCTGATTTTGCTATCAGAGAATAGTTTTGTAGCACAATATTCACTTATTCTCACTGGGGAGTTCACCTGATTTTTTTCACATTACAGATCTGTGACCATTGAGAAGTGCAGGAATAGCACATTTGTCTTGGGCCCCGTACAGACTGCTCTTCACCTCCACAGCTGTGACAACATTAAAGTCATTGCTGCCTGCCACCGTTTGTCCATCTCTTCCACGGCAGGTTGCGTCTTTCACATTCTGACGCCTACACGCCCACTTATTCTCTCTGGAAACCAGACAGTAACTTTGGCCCCTTTTCACACCCATTATCCAATGCTGGAGGATCACATGGCCAGGACCGGCCTTGCTACAGTGCCTAACTATTGGGATAATCCAATGATTGTGTGCAGAGAGAGCAGTGACACAAGTGTCTTCCGACTCTTACCACCTTGTGAATTCTATGTATTTATTATCCCCTTTGAAATGGAAGGGGATACGACAGAGATACCTGGGGGGCTTCCGTATGCATATCAGAAAGCACTGCGTCAAAGAGAGCAGAAGATACAAATCTGGCAGAAAACTGTGAAGGAGGCTCGTTTGACAAAGTAAGTGTTTTCTAGAGGTAGAATTTGCTTTATATAAAATATCGGTGGTTCTCAACCTTGGCTGTGTGTTAAGGTCATCCAAGGGGCTTGCTAGAAATCAGATTTCCTGGCATCCACCACAGACCGACTCTCTAGGGGTGGATTCCTAATGCTGCTCCAAGGACTGATGCTAGTTTTGGTCAAAGTTTTCCCTAATCTGCCGTAAAATGTGAAAAATAAGTATAGTGTTTTAAAACAAAGCTAAATTTCATCCATTTAAAATGTTGTCTTTTATTCTGGAATTATAACCATCCTAAACTTGGGGCGCTAAAATATCTTATTTTTAAATTACATGCTGTGATAGTAGATGATTATGGTTTATTATGTTCACCACAAAATTTTATTTCAAGGTACTAGTCTTTGAACTCTGGAAGCCAGGGACACACTGTATGGTTAACAGAGTTTCAAAAAACATGGCATGGGTAGTCAGGGAAGATTTATGGAGGAAGTAAGAATTTGTGTTGGATCTGGAAGAATGAGCACCATTTGGATAGAAGCTGAGGAGTGTGCAGAATACTTTTATATATACTGTATTGTATCTGACCTATATATATATATATATATATATATATATATATATATTTTTTTTTTTTTTTTTTTTTTTTTTTTTTGGTGGTGGTGGTAGTGCTCCAATGTACAGAACTCAATAGAGCAGTTATTTGGATAACTAGACACAATTTAATGTCTATCCCATTAAAGCGTTTTACAATCACCTGGAGGAAAATGAACGTGAACCAGTGTTCTTACATTATTTTTGCTCTTGACGGCACTTTTAGGGATCAGAGGAAGCAGTTCCAGGTACTCGTGGAGAACAAATTTTATGAGTGGCTGATTAATACAGGACATCGCCAACAGCTGGACAGTCTGGTGCCCCCTGCCGCAGGCTCCAAACAAGCAGCAGGATAAGACTCCTACGTGGAAACACTGGTGGGCATTAGAACAAATTATCTTGGGAAAATCTTAGAAGCATGCCAAAAAAACTGTACAGAATATTAGGTTACTGGCCACTGCCACTTTTCCCCCATCACTCCCACCAGCATATACAGACTTGACATACCCATATTTACTGCATTTTACAGTGAGAAGACCAATCAAAATATTCCAAGTGGAGCCTATGGAATACTGGGCAAATATAATGGGCAAGTTTTACTCTTTTTGCTTCTTGCCCGATACAGGTTGTACTTCCAAAGATACTACTTTCCCCATTCATAGCTTTTGTTTTCTTTCACCTTTCTAACACATCTTTCATCTTTCCCATCACCCTACACACAAATCAATTAAGTCAGCGAATTTTTGTTAGTGGCACCTATGAACATTAATAAATTACCAGAATTAATCCAAATGAAGATTTGAATACTGAAGGAGCGTGGATACAGACAAATTTACCAGAACTTAATTTAATCCAAATATAAAATACTCTTTTTAAAATAGAGATTAGTTTGCTTTTCTCTATTTTGAAGTATTTTTAAAGACTAATAACAGAAAAACAGATGGAAGATGTCAATAAATAGTGCACAGAAAAATACAAACACAAAGATACTCACTTTTACTTATATGTAATTTAAGAGACGTTTTTTCCTCTATTGGATTGACAGGGATCCAAAGGTGGTATACAACACTAGAAAGACATTTCATTTACCACTGGAAAACGTGGACATTTGTGCAAACTTTTGGGGGGATAGTTTGACAAAATAAAAATTCTAAATGCGCACAATCTCTGACTTGGCAAGTTCACTTCTTAGAATTTGCCAATTTAACAATTTCACTGATTAGAATTTATCTTACAGATACATTCATTTATGTCAAGATCTTTTTTAAAAATAAGTTCATTACAGCATTGTTTGAAATAGCTGCAGACTAGAAAACAACCCAGATGCTTTCCAGTAGAGGGCCGGTGCCTAATGAATTGGTTCATCCATGTTCTAGAATGCATCTTTAAAAAGAATGAGGTATGGGGCACCTGGGTGGCTCAGTCAGTTAAGTGTCCGACTCTTGATCTCAGCTCAGGTCTTGATCTCAGGGTCGTGAGTTCAAGTCCCACATTGAGCTCCAAGCTGGGCATGGCACTTACTTAAGGAAAAAAAGAAAAAGAATAAGGTATATCTGTGGGTGCTGATACTGAATCATCTCTAAACTGGGGGGGTTGGAGCAGGAAGGCAGAAGAGGAGGAGTAAAATATTGCCTTGTGTGTTTTCAAAAAAGAAAGGGATTATCACACATGGTTATGTGCTAATTACATGCCTTAAAAACTTCTGAAAGGGTTTAAAGAAATTACTGAAAGTGTTGTCTTTGAGGAACAAGGCTAGACGTCTAGGGTGAAAGAAAACATTCTTAATTTTTTTTTCATATAGAATTCACATACCGTGAAATTCATCTTTTTAAAGTAAAGGATTCAGTGGCTTTTATTAATACAGTCACAAGTTTGTGCAACTTTCATCCAGAACATTTTCATCACCATGAATATAGACCCCGTACACGTTAACAGGCACTCCTTATTCCTCCACCTCCAGTATCTTCTCTCTTCTCCAGTCCCTGGCAACCAGTAAGCTGCTTTTTGTCTCTTGATTTGTCAACTCTGGACATATCCTGTAAATGGAATCCTACAACGTGTGACCTCTGTGCCTGGCATCTCTCACTTAACATCGTGATCTTAGGGTCATCTGTGTTGTAGGATGTGTCAGTAGGTCATTCCTTTTTGTGGCTGGATAATATTCCAGTGTCTAGATAAACACAGTGAGGTCTATCTGTTCATCATTCGATCTGAGATTTGAGGCATTTCCCTTCTCGATTGTTTTCAAGTTTATTGTGAATGGTGCTACGTTCCTTTTGTGCACAAGTGTTTTTGTGCACATGTGTTTTCGGTTCTCTGGTACATACCTAGGAGTAGAATTGCAAGGTCATAGATTAACCTTTTTAGGAACTGCTGAACTGTTTTCCAAAACTGCAAAAACTTTTTATTGTCTATATGTTGTTTGCATTTTGAAGTATTACTTTTTATAAAAAAAGAATTTTATAGTATTTAATAAATGCTGAGTTAAGAATTGGAAATCTGATAAAATTCCCATTTCCTTTGGAAAGAAGAAGGTAAATCTTAGTTTAGACTAATCCCTATAGACAGCCACTTTTTCATGTTTGTATATGATTGTCTTTTCTATTAGGAACTAATATGACCCTCAGAAGAATATAATTAACCTTAAACCTTATGTATCTTATCACTCTAAACTGTCATCTGACCTTGATTTATATGATTTTATAAATGCAAGTTTTTCTTATGTGCACAAAGGCAACAGAAAATTAAGTTATTGATATTTTTCTTTTGTTATCTTCAGGGCTCTGGAAACAGGAGGATGAATGGACGATGGTACATGTCTTGAAACTAAACTGGGAAGATGCTCTTGCTGCTTAAGAGATATTGGGGCTTTTTCCTTCCTATTTAAGACCATTCCTTGATTTCCATTCCACACTCATATGTTACTGCTTATGTTGAATTTTAGATGAACTTCCATCATATAAACATTGTTTATAGAACATCAGGAAGCTCATCTTTGTGTTGCCAAAATGAAGGAGTTGATGAAGGCAGTTTCATCGTATTTACGTTAATATTAAAGTGATGGAGTGTAGATTTGCAAGTAAACTTCACATTTTAATTTGTATGACGAAAGGGTCTCATCCTTTCTAGAGTTAAATAAGAGTTTTATAGTTCTGTGTAACTATTTGAAAGGAAATTGCTACTCCTTTTAAAAAATAATTGGAATGAAAGTATAGTTTGTTGGTGTATAAGTATAGCAGAGATAGTTTTATACAAAGATATTTTAGTCCTTAAAAGTATGAAGCAATGAAATTGTGTAAAACCCCTATTTTTCATTTTGTGCTTCCAAGTTTCAATAAGCAAACTCTAAAAAGTAATTTTCTCCTTTTGAGAAAAAGATAGAGCTTTACTTTCAATTTTAGAAAAGGTTTTATGGGGGAGGAAAGAGTTTTTCCTCCATCCTTCTAGGTTCTTTTGGCTAGTTGACTAATTAAATTGACATCAGACATATTAACAGGAGGAAAACAATTCTAATTACATATCTATGGGAGCCGCCTAAGGACAGGAGCCCCAGGAATAAGTCAGGCGGTTATGGCTACTATGCCACCCTGAGCTAAGGACTGGGTGGGATGTGGGCCTGAGCGGGGGACTTCTCAGGATAAAAAGAGCAGATGTGTGGCGGTTAGATGTTTGTTTTGTCCTACAGATGAGTCATTTAGATTAAAAGTTCTCTCTGGTAGTAGCTCCCATTCTGGGCCAGGCCCCCTGTCTCAATTATTTTAGATAGTTAAGGGAGAGGAAAAGTTTTTCTTGAATCTGCAGGGTCTTGTTTGCCTTCAGCTCCAAATAATCTACATGCTAAAGTAGCACATTTTGGGGTCATGCATTCTGCTCCCTTGCAATTCCCAATGTCATTCTTTGATATATCAAAATAAAGTTTACATTTGATTGGGAAAGCTATATTCTTTAAGATAAAGGAAAATAATTATTAAATTATTAAATAATTATTAAATTATTACGTGAATCTGCTGATAAACATTATTTCGTGTACTCACTGGTCATTAAACTAGTAATTGTATTAAAAAAGGGCTTGATCTTTTCTTTCTAAAGTGGAAATTAACCCTCAGAATGTGTGTTAATTCTAATTGAGGTTCATAGTTTTTATTTTAAGATGGAATTCAAGAGAGAATTCAATAAAGAAACACTGGAGTTTTGGACGTGTGTTTTGGAAATTATTGGTTAATGAAATTCATGGTATTAGATACTTTCTTTCCAGTTTATCAAATTCAGAAAGCTGAGCACATAATTTGATAATTTGTTTCTCAATAATCTTCATGTCAAGGTACATTTGCTATTTTTGGAATTGACCATAATGTCTTGGGGCATCCCATTTGTTGGTGAGCTTTATTAGTAGTAACAGGAGGAAGATGGGCTTTTGAGAAGAATATACTTGACCAGGAAAATGAAAATGGAGAAGAATTGATTTGTTGTTTCTTTGAATTTACATAAAAGGTAATCTCATTCTAAAAGTCAGAGGTGTAATAGTCACCAAGAAATGTTCTCTAAACAGGTCTCCATATGATATCATGGCAGAAAAATTCCACCTAGCAGGTGGCAGGTTGGGCTTAGCTAAACCTTTGCAGAATCATAATTTCCACAGTAGCTTTCTGTCTCTCAGGCTGTATACCGTAGAGCCCTTTCTTATGGAGTAGAGCTTGTGTGCGTGCCTCGAAAAATTTTCAAACTTAAAGAACAATTGCACGAGTCTGATTCCCCACATACCCCTTGTCCAGATTTGCCACTTGATGATAACGTGTTACTACATTCACTTTGCCACTCTAGAGAGCAGTAGTATTTTTGCTCAACAATTTGAGAGTAGGTTGCAGACATCTCAAACCTTTACTCCTGAAGACATTAGCGTGTATGTCCTAAAAAGAGACATTCTCCCATGTTGTCGTAGTACAGATTCTTAAATGGAATGAAATCAGGAAATTTTACAGTGGCACAATATATAGTCTGTATTAAAATTTTTGCTAATCATCCCCAAAATGTCCATTGTAGTAACAGTTTCAAACACAAGATCATGCATTGCCTTTAGTAGTCATCAAATTTCGTTGCTTTGGAACGTGTTACTTCTATTCAGAATTAGAGGGTGGCCTTTTGACTTTTTTCCTGCAAGCTTTGTTGGAGGAAAAAAAAAAAAAAAAAGACATTGATTTTCTAGCAAGCAGCCACCTTGAAATCCCCAAATTGCTCAGGTAAGAGGGACTTTTTTGTTTTTAATTTTGAAAACTTTGGCTGGGTTTTGGTGCCTTGACTCAGCAAAGTCTATAATGCAGCAAGGCTTGGTAAGCATTAGAAGGGGTACTGAAGCTTTCCTTTATTTCATAATCCCAATTGTTTTTCTAGAAACCATCAATAGCCTCTAAATGACTGACTCAATTTTTGGATCCTATTCTCATGACTAAGCAAATGTTTGATTTGAAACCAGCCCAGTATAAATGTCTCTGTGCCTCTAACTCTGTAGCTATTCCGGATTTCAGCACTGGGGAAACCAATCTATGCACCAAAATGTCTAAATCTGGAACCAAGGTAAGTCAACGGTCATGCTGATTTTTAGCCTACCACTTTCCTTTCCAGTGTTTCCTTTCTTTTGGAATGTTTCCTCTTTTCCAATGTACCTAAGGATACATCGAAAGAAATGTGGAGAAAAACTTTTGCTTCTATGCCTGAAGGTAAGTATGGTAGTGTTTTAAAGGTTGAGAATAGGAGAGAAGGTTAAGAAATGCTTATTATATTTTCTACTGTAGCAAAATTACCCAACAGTTTATTAAGGGTTTATCTGTATGTGTGTTACCATGTTCAGTATTGTACAGGTATATAATGTGTTAATATCATCATGATTTCTGCCTTCCAGCAACTCCTATTCTATGAATTTCCACAGGAATAGGACATACTGATAAGAGGAGTACACGGAGTAGAAAACTTTTAGTGTTCAGTTAAAAGTCCGCTCTGTGAAATTTAGGCTCCATCAGTGATGTCCTAAAAGACTAATCAAGTGAATTAAATCCTATATATCCCTTTCATTCAAGCAGTTATTTTTATCCCTTTCCTGAAATAAAGTGCTTATTTACGTTACGAAAATTGTCTCTAAAATATTTGATTCACAGTTGTTGGACCAGAAATCGATCTTTTAGGCAGGGCTTTAGAAATGAGGGTATCTACCTTCATTCTATTATTTTAGCTTTTCTGCTCACCAGTGAATCTAAGGCAAAGCCATCGGTGCCTGATTTCCACAGCACCCCCCCTCAACTTGTTACTTTGAAAAGTTTCAAACCCAATGAATCTTGAAAGAATAAGAAAGAAATGTTGAATGAATACTTCTATATCCCTTACTTATATTCTCTAGTTGTTAGCATTTTGCTATATTTGGTCTCTCTGTCTCTTTGTACTAAACCATTTGACAATAAATAGCAGGCTTAATTCTTTTGCCCTAAGTACTTAGTCACGTTTCTCCAAAAACAAGGGTATTCTCCTATATAAACATAATACCATCTTGTCTCCCAAACTTGTCATAAATACCAAATATTCAGACTATATTCACATTTCCCCCAGTCGCTTCCCCAAATGTGCTTCATGGCTGGCTTTTCCCCTGATACAGGATCTAATCAAGGACCATGCATTGCATTTGGTTGCCATGTTTCTTTAAACTTTTTCTTTTAGCCTCTTTTGTATGAAACAGTCACCCTACTTTTTGTTGGTGTTTGAGACACTGACATTTTTCTAAGTCCAGACCAGGTGTCTAGTACAAAGTCCTGAGATCTGGATTTACCTGATTGTTTCCTCGTGTTTAGATTCAGACTAACCATCTTTGGCCAGAAAGTTACATAGGCAACAGCAAATATTTCCCATCACATCATGTCAGGAGGCACCTGTTAACTCGTTCCATAGTTGGTTAGTGCCTGATTTTTTTCCACTTGGAAAATAGAATAATCATACTTGTTATCTAAAAGATTTGGGGAGAAAAAATGAGACCGTGTCTTTAGTGCTCTGAGGTTCTTGGAAGTATGCCATGCAAATCCCATTGAAAAAAATTTGAAGTCCTTAGAGAAACCCGTGTGCCTTGATGTAAGACTATTACAACTGGACCCCCTTAGATGAATATATCCCCCGTTTTCAAAGATTTCCAGAGTAGTAATAGTGTGCTCTCTTTTATTTCTTGTAGCTGGGCTGTTCGCGTGGTTAACTAACTTGCTTGCTAGGCCAAAAGAGCAAGTTATCTCTTACCCTTTGTCTATTGCATTTTCCTTTCCCACCATCTTACTAGAAGTTTAATCAGAGAGTTTGGGATTGGCAAAAACCATGCATGGTACTAAGTTTGGTTTTGTTACCTTTGGAATACGTGGCATTTTTCTTTCTATTGTATTGGATTAGTAGACTGCTTTTCAAGAACTAAGCGGGAAGGAGAGGAATTTTGTAATGATTTCTAGGGAAATCTCCTGCACTATTTCTTAGCCTTTCTATAAATTTTTTTGGCCAAGAATCTCAGCTGACTATACAGTAGATGTCATGGTCCTTCTACAAATGGAAACTGAGTAGAGGTCCAACATTCTCTGGGCTCTGAGATTTGGAACGTCCCCCGCTGAAAGGAGAGTTTGGTTCTGGAGCTCAGTAAAGGCTCCATGGCAACACTGTACTTTGTTTCAGCCTTGGGATGGTTGGCTAGTCTGCTAGAGGGTAGACAGCAAGGTTGCCTTCTAGAACATCGTATATTTTCCACCTTTCAATATAGATGTTAGCCAGGAAAATGTGCAGTGGACACTAGGTGTGGGAAACATTGAACTAAGAAAAAGTGATATTAACTTTATTTCCTACAGCATAGCCCTTGCAAAGGCTCTTTTATGGTAAACAGTTGACCAAAAAAACAAAGGTAAATTGAATTAAGGCTGAATTAAGGAATATAGAATCTATTTTATTTTTTAGAGAAGTTACCTTGATTTTCCTAAAGATTTTTCCACAGGCTTTGGGAAAAGCATCTCAGCCTCAGGATCAGTCTTGTTCCCTTACTAAAAGCGTAAGTGCTGGGGGCGCCTGGGTGGCGCAGTCGGTTAAGCGTCCGACTTCAGCCAGGTCACGATCTCGCGGTCCGTGAGTTCGAGCCCCGTGTCGGGTTCTGGGCTGATGGCTCAGAGCCTGGAGCCTGTTTCCGATTCTGTGTCTCCCTCTCTCTCTGCCCCTCCCCCGTTCATGCTCTGTCTCTCTCTGTCCCAAAAATAAATAAACATTGAAAAAAAAAAATTAAAAAAAAAAAGCGTAAGTGCTGTACGTTGCACAGAACTAGCTGTGCAGGCAGGAGACCGCAAAGGGAGATAAGATAAAATGAATCACACGTTACTAACCGGGAGCTTTGCACTGCCAACCACTCCCTTGCTTGCACCTAACTTGTACCTAGCTATTGGCCTTAGGCAAGGCGTTTAACTTCTTCATCTGTACCAACAGTAGCAAAAGTTTATTGGCGATTATGAGCCAGATTACACTAAGTGCTTCATAGGCATTTTCCCATGGAACCTCAGGACAACCCTCCGCAGAGGATACTGGATCACAGTTTTACAAATGAAGAGTCTGAGCTTTAGAGCGATGTTCAATGGCCTATCCAAGGTCACTGAGCTAGTAGCTAGTGCTGCAGTTTTGTTTTCATCTATAAACTGGGGTACCGTGTGTCTCCAGCTCTGTGCTATGCTAAAATGGGAAATGGAGCTGGAAGAGAAATTTGGAAGGGGAAGAAAGGAGATGAAGCAGATGATTTAGGGGTGGGAAGGGCTCAGGAAGCTTGCAGGGAACAGGAAATACAGGAGTGGAGAGAAATACAAGAGTGGAAGAGTGGAGAGAGTAGCGTGGATTAGGGTGGAAGGAAGTACCCATCAGTAGGCTACATCTAGAAGGCTCACCTGGGGTAGAAAACAATGAGGTTTTATGCCCTTTTACGAGTCATTCTTGGTGTCTGCCTCTCCCTCATTCATTACACCTGATTAGTCACCAAATTCTACGTTTCTTTTGACTGTTTCCTCAATGTCCTTTATACAGCAGTTGCCTTTTGGCTGGCCTGCCCCATCTCTCACACACCTGCGGCAACCACCTGTTTCCACGCACGAACCACTACCTTACATCTCGCACATAATCACCAAAGAGATTCCAGCATGCCGTCTGTGTCTTCTGGCTTTATTTCCTATTAATACTTCACCACATAGTCCATATGCACCGAGCTTGATGAACCACTTGTCCCTATAATGGGCCATATTCCTTTATTCCTTTGAACAGCCACCCTTTCTTCTTTGCCCCTGGAAACCCTCTACTTATCTTTCAATCTTCACCTCAAAAATCCTCTCAAGGCTACCTGGCTCTCCACTCCTTTCATATGAAATGGTTGACATTTTCTCCTTTGAAGCCGGTAAGGCAAATTAGCCACGAGGTGGCAGCGTAACTCTAGGAAATTAAGTGCTTGACTCCATGACACCTGTGATTTCTTTCACTTTACCTTCCGAACTTGCATTCATCTTGGAGTGTGGAATTATAGAACAACAGGGGACAAACTCTGTAGTCCATTTGGTCTGGTGGTTTTCAGAACCTGCTTCATGAAGCCCCAGGAGTGGCTAGGGACTCTTCTCTCCTGTTGCAAACAGAAAAGTTTTACTGCACAGCCAGGGCTTTCCATCTAGTCTGGTCCTCAGCTCTGACAAGTGTGAAGCTGGAGCCCAGAGAGCTAGCTTGCCTGAAGTCATAAGGCCGACTGGAGAGATGCACCTCTAGAGGCTAGGTTTATCATTTCCGGTTTTTTAGGGCTGCATGCCGCCAAGCCGTCCAAGGTCTCAGGCTTACCCCAAAGATTGTGGTAGAGACTTGGTAAGGCTTTGAAGCAAACCACGTTTGTGACTTGCCATCGTGTTACTTTGGAACTACCCTGTTGGCAAAAAAATAATAGTGCGGAACACAAAATATTGTCAGGTGTATGCTCTATATTCATGTAAAGTAAACGCTCTAAAGCTAAGGTCTATGTTTTATTTTTCTCTCTTTATCTTCCATGGCACCTAATGAATTTCTGCATTTGGAACTCACTCGTCTTCCTCAAACATTTATTGAAGGTCTGTCAAGCGCTGGGTCCAGGGGTCCATAGCTTAAATAAGGTTTGGTCCTTGCCCCTGGAAGAAGTCTGGTAGGAGTCTGATGGGAGAGAGATGTATAAGTGGGTAATTTAGCTTCTAATGTGGTAAGTACAGTGAGTTATGGGAACAAAAAGGAGGAAGCAGTGAACTTGGCTCTGAAACTACTGGCTTCTCTTAGAGCACTCTTGTTTTGCTTCATTTTAAGCCTTCAGAAAGTTCTCATTCCTACAGTTGACAACTACAATTGTCTGCCAGAAGGTAAATGTTGTGAGGTGAGATAGAACTATACTTTTACCCCTCAAAATTGAAGACAAAGGGATTTCTACAGCGGGCAATGTGTTCTTGATTTTTATTTTATTTTATTTTTTTTTACGAGTAAAGCCCCAGCTCCTCAGTTCTTCTCTTTGTTCGCTCCATCCTTCAGATTACTTTCTATGAAGACAAAAATTTCCAAGGCCGCCACTATGACTGTGACTGCGACTGCGCAGATTTCCACATGTACCTGAGTCGCTGCAACTCCATCAGAGTGGAAGGAGGCACCTGGGCTGTGTACGAGAGGCCCAACTTCGCCGGGTACATGTATATCTTACCCCGGGGCGAGTACCCTGAATACCAGCACTGGATGGGCCTCAACGACCGCCTCAGCTCCTGCCGGGCTGTTCATCTGGTGAGCCTGGGCCCCCTTGCACTCTCTCTCGCTTGCTGGCCTGCTCTGGCTCTCTCCATCTCTCTTTCCCCTACCCCCCCCCCCTTTTTTTTTTTTTTAACATTTTCTTACAGTTTTCCTACCCCTTAATGGGGTGTTTTCTCTTGTTGGCTGCTGAGGCTCACATAAAACCTTAGGTCAGTCTATCACAAGACTGAATCTGCTAATTATTTCCAGAGCACTCTCTCTGCCTCCTGAGCACGTTAAGGCCTTAAGTTTTTCTTACTGAACGTCAATTGTTTTCACAGTACCCAAAAAAGGAGAGGAGATCAGATCATCTAACTTCCACGATTGGGGGTTCTGAACCAAACTGTTCTCTGAGTTCTTGACCCGTCAGTGATTTCCATAACTGTTATTTCCTCCTGTGTCGTTTTTTTCAGTCTGGTGGAGGCCAGTATAAGATTCAGATCTTCGAGAAAGGAGATTTTAATGGTCAGATGTATGAAACCACTGAAGATTGCCCTTCCATTATGGAACAGTTTCACATGCGGGAGGTCCACTCCAGTAAGGTGCTGGAGGGTGCCTGGATTTTCTATGAGCTACCCAACTATCGTGGCAGGCAGTACCTCCTGGACAAGAAGGAGTACCGGAAGCCCATCGATTGGGGCGCAGCTTCCCCAGCTGTGCAGTCTTTCCGCCGCATCGTGGAGTAATGACAGGGATGGGGCCACAAGCTGCTTCCTGGGGGCCACCTGCCGGCTGGCCTTGTCATCCAAATAGGCATCCTTAATAAAAACAATTGGCATGCATTCCACTGTTGATTGTAATGCCTCTTCTTAGACACTCTCAGGGACCGGCAAAATAGTGCCCACCACAGAGGGCAGCGACACAAAGCAACTCATCCTTCAGATTGCCAATCTGGGACGTTGCGCCAGACAAAATGGGACTGCATTAGAAGTTAGAAAATCAGACTGCCACGTGGTGGTTCTCCTTGCTTAAGTTTTATGTTGATTCAACAGGTACAGTAATCATAGCTACTACTTTTTGGGTGCCTTCATTATTCCATTTTCTCTTTTACAACAGCCCTGTAGGAGAGGTGGTTTATTTGCATTTTACAAATAAGAATGGAGAGGCTTAGAGAAACTAGAAGCTTGCCCAAGTTCACCAGCTGGTGACCAAATCAGAGTTTGGTCCAGGATATTGATGTTTCCACGGCTCCTAGTCTTTCCCTTCATTTCCAACTCATTCATTCAACACATGCTGGCCTGGGGTCTGTATGCATAATGGAAGTACAAGACCTTGAGGAATCTAAGAGGTGGAAAGGGCAGGGTCCCCTGAAGGTCTCATGGAGGAGACAGAATACCTATCAAGAATGGACATTGAGGGGTGCTAGGTGGCTCAGTCAGCTGAGCATCTGACTTTGGCTCAGGTCATGATCTTACAGTTCGTGGGTTCAAGCCCCACAATGGGCTCACTGCTATCAGCATGGAGCTCACTTAGAATCCTCTGTCCCTCTCTCTCTCAAAAATAAAAAAAAAAAAAAAAGAGAGAGAGAGAGAGAACTGACAATGAAAACAGCCATCACTAGAAAATGGTGGAGTCATGAGTCACCTGAAGGCTCTTGCTTCAGATTCAGGGGTTCCTGGATCAGCTACTTCTCAACTTCAAGTTCAGTCTTTCTGTAAAAAGAAATATAATTTGTCCCAACTACAATAGTTGAAATGGAGTTTTATTGAGTTTTACCCACTTAGAGTAACCCCTGAGATTGTATCTGTTTAATCTTGAGGAAGAGAATGTTTAAGGAAACCCAGCGTCACTAGGGATACTTCATGAGCATCTGAGTGAACCTGGGGAGGCTCTGGACGTGCCTAACTTTAAAAGGGAGGGTAGGGGCCCATGTCTCCTGGGAGCCTTCCCAGAAAAGGCCAAGTTAGAAGTGCTGACGATGCTGCCTTTGTGTGCACTTCAGTCTATACACTAGTGGGTACCGCATAGTGTTCCCCCAAAGATTTTTATTCGTTTTGTTAACCTCCCGTGGCTTTGGTCACTTTCTCAGTTTCAAGTGAAGGACTTTGAGAAGTTTCAGTAAGGGAGGGAGACAAGATGAACCATAGAGGGTGAAGGGGAGGCCACCCACTGAGGCACAAAGAGCTCTGGACCCGGTCACCCACCGTGAAGCGAACTTGCTCTATCTCCAGAATGAGGGAGTCGGACCAAATGCTCGCTCAAGTCCCACTGAACATAAACATCCTGATTCTTTAGAGATCAGGAAGAGGATGCAGAAAGGCTAGCTGATGACCAAAGACTACCGACTCTTACTTTCAGCGGCCCAGTTTCTGGAAATGACCTCCGAGATCTTGCCCCTCATTTTCTGCGGAGGAAACTGAGGCTGTGGTAACAGTGCATGAGGGCCAGCTTCTGCTTTCATGTCAACCACTGTCATGTTCCAGTCCCTGGTGAGTCGGTCACGGTCTGTTCAAAACAACCAGAAAAGCAGTTCTGGCAGCAGGATAGGAAAACAAGTGTCAGGATAACTTATCCCAGTCTCAGAGAAATAGAAGATGGCTTTTGACAGAGAAAACAGAATTATCATTTGAGAATGTTAGACGCCTCTTGGCTCATGCCCTGATCCAGAAAGGGATTGCCACCATTCTCCCCAGCTGCACACACATCAATCGGCTTGCACTTAAGAATTTGACTAGCAGTTGATACTTGAGGTCAAAAACACTTTACGTCTTTATCTATCAATCCATCCCAGTTCTGCTAGAACATTCTGCTGTTACAGCACAAGCCAGAGTCCCACCTATCAAGCACACCCAGAGTAGCACCCAGGTTGTTATTTAGAATTATTATCTCCCTCTAGCTTTTATTGTTTAGTCTCTGTGAAACAGGGGATCTCAAGAAAATAGGGCAAGGGCATATTTAGACCATTTTAGGGCTGTTTCCATCCCTATGGAATGTTAGCATTCCTCTAAGTCTTTGAATATCTCCCAAAGATAGAACCCACTTCCTCAAAATGCAGCATCAGGGGCTCCTATTTAAGGACTCCAGGGTAAGGCTTCCAGATTGAACATGGGATGGTGTTAGTAAATCGCAAGTATTGGGGTACAACTAACTATAAATACAGCATAAATATATCCCAAGTATTGCATGGGACGTAGTTATACTAAAAAAGTATCTGTCATTGGTCTAAAATTCAAATTTAACTGTGCATCCTGTATTTGTCTTTGCTAGATCAGTCAACCCAATACTTGAAGGGCAAGTTACACATGAGTGACATGGGACAAAGAGCACAGGGCTCAGGTTCTGGTAATTGCAGACATGTGTCCCATGGCAGGGCATTTAAGTACAATTTTTCAGAAGACACTGTGAACCGACAAAATGTGTCTGCAGCCAGATTTAGCCTATGGACCACCAGTACCCGATCTTGGCTTGTTGGAAAGCTCCGAATATCAGAAAACGTTGCTTACATAGAGTCAAAATCTGCTTCCTATAACTCTGAACCTGTGATCCCAGTTCTGCTTTCCGTCTAGTTCTCCATTCCCAAGATAGCCCTTTAGGTATTTAAAGATCCCTCCTGTCTGTCTCCACACTCTCATTTCTAGGCAGAATATCTCCTGTTCCTTCCATTGCTTGTCTCTTGGTGTGGCTGGGCCCCAGACTCTTCATTCTGGTGCTTCTCTTCTGTTGCAGATCATCTTTTCCCTGCTGTCCAGCCGTAACCTGACTGGACCACATCTGGAGGACTGTGCGCAGTTCTCTCACCCTCCTTCCTCACATATGCCCTGTTCTTGATCACACTCAGCTCTCCTTGTGCCCTCCCACTGGCCCCAATATGGGCCAGGCCACACTTTTCTAAGAACTGGCATTCCAGCTCAAGTGCTAGAGAGTTCCCTTCCTCCCTGAAGAGTTAGAGAGAAATGGATTCAAATCCTACCACTTCCACACGTGAGCTCTAAGTCACATTATCCAATATATAACCTCAACTTCTTTTATTTTGAGGGAGGGAGAGAGAACACATGTAGGGGGGAGGAGAAGAGGGAGGAGGAGGAGGGGGATGGGGAGGGGGGAGAGAGAGAGCGAACGAGCGAGAGAGAATCCTAAGCAGGCTCCATGAGATCTCACAACCATGAGATCATGACCTGAGCTGAAGTCAACAGTCAGACGCTTAACCAACTGAGCTTACCCAGGCCCCCCTCAACTTTCTTTTCCATAGCACAAAGGTAATACCTGCTGTGCGAGCATTAAAACAAGATAATGCATTAAAAACACATAGCATGCATGGCCATTTCTCATGTTTGCAATAGTTGTGGTCTATAAAGACTTGAACACTGGATAGCAGATACTTGAACTATCGTTCCTGGAGGAAATACAGGGTTAGGTGCGTGTGAACTTCTGGTCACAACATTTTTGTCAGCTGATCAATACATAACTTTTTTAAATGTGTGTTTCAGTTTAAAGACACCTTATTTAACGTATATTGTTGACTCATTGACATTAACGTATATTGTTGACTATTGTCGACTCACTGCCAGGCCAGGCCTGAATAGTGATTAACATATTTTCTCTGTAAGGCATATTACAACTTTCTTAGGAAAGCTTGCTTGGGAACACTAAACAGCACTTCAGCACTACATTTGGGGTCGTTTTATGTAGCCAAGTCAAAAATCAAAAGCAAAACGATGCCCAAAACACAGCACAAATAGAGTGCAACCGAACCAGACCAAACACTTGTTTACAGTATAAGAGCTGAAATCAGAAGGCAGAGCATTCTTTTGACCTCAGCTGGGAACATGAGCATTGGGCGACTCAAATTTTTTGCTGCTCGGCTTGTGTCCTTGAATGACCTCAAATGCACCGTAAGTAGTGATTTTGGAATCACAAGTCAATTTTAGGGAGTGGGCAAACTCATAAATACAGAACTTGTACTTTACCACTATGGTTGACATGTTAGTACCATTTTCCTAGCATTTAAGTACCTCTGTTATCAAACTGTTTGGGTTTTGCTTTTTTTGTTTTTGTTTGCTTAGCTTTTTTATGCCTCTTTCCATCCCCCAGTTGTTTTCCGAAAAGCGTCTCTGTATTTTTGGCAGATGCTTCACGGTTGGGAAGACATATATCAGAATTATCCAACCCATCCTACCACCTTGAAAAAGAGCTACATTTCCAGAGGAGGCTGGCCTCCCCTTCGCTCCCTCATGGGCCTCTCTCCTGGTTCTAGTTCCCACCGGTTTCCAAGGGCAGCAGGGTTGTCCCTAGAATTCACACAAATCCCCCTCTTTTCTAACTTTCACCTAGTCTCCCTTATTTGGGGTCTCTCAGGTGACAGGGGACAGTGAATCCTCAAGCTCTCCTTCCAGCCCTCTGGCTGACCAGCCTGTGGTCCACACAGGAGAGACGCATCCCTTGTGGGTGTGGCTTCAATGCAAGGCAAACCTCTCTGTCCACAGATAGACACCACCCAACTCTACCTCCTCACTCAGGCCTCACACTTCAAAACCAGGGACTCTAAGAACTGGAGGGGCTGGGGGCTTTCCTATAGGCAACAACTTGGTAAGGAGGGGCTCACTCACCCCAGTTTACAGACTGGGAACCAGGACTCAGCGAGGCTAAACAAGTGGTCCAAGGTCACTGGTTCCAGAGCTCTGGCTCTTTCCACGGCACCGCGTGGCCTCTGCTGCTCAGTCTTCATGAGACCGAACCACGGTACCTTGCCAGGCATGGCATGCTGGGCTATTTTCCCTTAAATGGCTTTATGGAGATAGAATCCCCATGCCATACGATTCACCTGTTTAAATGTACAGCCCTATGGGTTTTAGTACATTCACAGATACGTGCAACCATCACCACAGTCGACTATAGAACATTTTCATCACCTCAGAAAGAAACCCCATACCTTTAGGGATGACCTCATCTCCCCATTTTCCACCAATCACTAATCTACCTTCTGTATCCATGTATTTACTTATTATGTAATAATTCACTTATATAAGTCACTTATATCTATATATTACTTATATATCAGGATTCGTGTATATATATATATACATATACACACATATATATACACTTATTCTAGGCATTTCACATAAATGAAATCACATATTATGTGGTCTTTTGTGACTGGCTTCTTTCATTTAGCAAAATGTTTTCAAGGATCATCCATGGAGTAGCATTCCTTATGGCCAAATAATCGTCCGTTGTATGGATAGTTCACATTTTGTTTACCCATTAGTCAGTTGATGGACATTTGAGTTGTTTTTACTTTTTGACTATTACAAATAATATTGCTATAAACATTTATGTACAAGTTTGAATGTGGACACATATGTTCCTTTTTCTTGAGTATATACATATATACCTAGGAGTACAATTGCTGGGAGCATGAGCTATTTCTTCTTAAGTGCCGGCAGCATGTGGGGCCTTGAAGCCACACAGACCTAGTTTCAATTCTGATTCTCCGATTTTCCGGTTGTAGTATTTCAGGCAAGCACACCTCTCTTAGTCTGAGCCTTTTCATATGTAAAATAGAGATATGATTAGACCTACTTTCCAGTGGTTTTGTTGGCATTGGATGAGGTAATTCGAATTCTTAGCCCTGTGAACAACCTACAGGAGCAGGTACTTAACGAAGGCAGCTATTTAAAAATCTCCCAGAGATGGAATCCCTGTAGAAGGAGGGATTCTTCTTCTTAAGAAGAGTTGGTGGTACAAAGTTGGGGAACCAGTGGGCTGGTGGTATCTCCAGCCCCTCTCTGCTTTAGTGATCAGTGACTTAGGTGCCTGTGGGTCAGTCTGAGGTCCTGTTGGGCCAGCAGGTAGAGGAGAGGTGAGAGAGTGGGCAGTGACAGCGGTAGGAGTCAGGGGCAAGCAGAATGCTCCGTGCCTCTGAGGGCAGCAGCTAAGCACAGAAAAGCACAGAAAAGGGAAGTTCATCTCCCGCCCTTCATTTCTGCCAGGCCTTGTGCTGTCCCCCCCTGGTCTTCTCTTATCTCTGCTAACCGATCTCATTTCCTTTCCCTTTGGTGAAATGGTTTCTCATTTCCCCCGCACCAGTGTGGCCCTTTGTGAGTCAGCGACCGTAGGGGCTCAGCACCCTGGTTGAGTGGTTCTGGAATTGATTAGCTCTGGGGGAAATCCTGCCAGCGCTTTGCCTCTTGGGAGCGTAGCGGGCAGAGATTTGTTCCCATTGTTCACGCCCCACCTCCCTGAACAGGCCACATTAGCCTGTTCGCTGAACCGTGGGGCCAGACAATGGCGGGCCTGGCTGTAGTGCTGACCCCCACAGTTTCTCAGAACACGCTGGTGGTGTCCCTGAGCCCACGGTAACCTGGGTGATTCTGACTAGGCCGGTCATCCAGGGTCGGGTACTCAGGACCGAACGAGGAATCTCTAGACTGTTCCTGCAAGCAGGAGGAGGGGAAAGGAGGCTGCCTGTATGTAGGTTGATTATAAACCAGAAGTAAAAATACCCCAACCAGAAGTGAGCTTTGGGGACCTCCTCCAAAGGCCAGGGGTCCTTGCCATCGTGAGTCACATTGTCACACCAGGCTGCCTGGGACTCACAGCCACTCAGTAGCAGCTCACATTGGCACATCCTGTTTCAGAGTTTACAAAGCTCTTCGACATACTTCATTTGATCCTCACCATGCTTAGGTGAGACCAGGAAGATTATTGTTTTTCCATTTTGCATAGGAGTAAATAGAGTCACTGAAAGGCCACGTGACTTCAATGGGGATTACAGGCTTCCTAGACCTTCCACAGCCAAGAATGGCCCTTTGGTGTAACAGATGCTCATGCCAAGAGTCATCCCCGTGGCATGACAATTTTTAAAAAGCCATTTCTCTCATTTTTATCACAAGTACAAGGAATACTTTCCAACGAAGTGGCTCCTATGATTTCATGCAATTTAGTGAAATACCAGACTGGGGGCATCTGTGAGTCCACATTGGAAAAATGAACGGAAAGGCATTGTGTTTATATGTTTTCTATACTATCTTTTAGCCTTCTGCCCTCCGGTTTTCTGGTTTTCAGTTAGACCCCGCCATAGTGAAAATACACTTACGGCAAATCTGCCAAACAAAACGGAGGTGTGATGGCATATCCTTCAGGTATACTCCCTTATAAGCAAATACAATCCATGAAAAATTTCAGATTTGCAGAATGAGTAAATTGGGGGGAAATATTTATTTAAAAGTATTTATTAAAAAATGACTACCACGGGGCACCTGGGTGGCTCAGTCGGTTGAGCGGCTGACTTCGGCTCAGGTCATGATCTCGCGGTCCGTGAGTTTGAGCCCCGTGTCGGGCTCTGCGCTGACAGCTCAGAGCCTGGAGCCTGTTTCAGATTCTGTGTCTCCCTCTCTCTGACCCTCCCCTGTTCATGCTCTGTCTCTCTCTGTCTCAAAAATAAATAAACGTTAAAAAAAAAAAAATTAAAAAAAAAAATGACTACCTATGGTAGTCCATAGAGTTCCATAGGTACTCTAAAAACACACGTTTAAAATTTCAACAAAAACTCAACATTCATAGGTTTACTATTAACGAGTTGTGTGGGGGCGCCTGGCTGGCTCAGTGGGAAGAGAATGTGACTCTCGATCTTGGGGTCATGAGTTCAAGCCCCACATTGGGTGTAGAGATTACTAAACAACCAAACAAACTTAAAAAAGAAAGAGTTGGGGCGCCTGGGTGGCTCAGTCGGTTAAGCGTCCGACTTCAGCTCAGGTCACGATCTCGCGGTCAGTGAGTTCGAGCCCCGCATCGGGCTCTGGGCTGATGGCTCAGAGCCTGGAGCCTGCTTCCGACTCTGTGTCTCCCTCTCTCTGCCCCTCCCCCGTTCATGCTCTGTCTCTCTCTGTCTCAAAAATAAATAAACGTTAAAAAAAATTAAAAAAAAAAAAAAAAAAGAAAGAAAGAGTTGTGTGCTAAGTGGGAGAGGATTTATTGGGTAGTAGAAGTTGAGGCATGCCCAGACTCATCAAAGGAGACACTCTCAGCCTGTGACATTCTCATACTGTTCTTGGTCCTGGAAGGATGATCCTTTCCTTGCCTTGGGCCTGCACTTAGGAGAATCCTACATCTCACAGACTCAAAAATACAAAAATGCTTTCTGCTAAAATCTGTCTCCGTCTGCCTCTGGTTTGGTAACCAGTTGAGTGAAGGGTAATTACAGGAGAGGATCACCTGGGTTGAAATGGCCCCTGCAGACCAGGGAAGAGGGAGAAAATCATAGCCTCTTCCCTGGGAAACCAGGGAAAGATGGTCTGAATGATTTACTTACTTACTTATTCGGGGGTGGGGGGGTAGCTTTCAGGTATAATTTACAAAGTATAAAACTCCCCGTTTTTTAAGCGTGTGGTTTGAGGAGTTTTGACAAATGTATCCAGTTATGTAACCACCAAGACAATCAGCACAGAGAACATTTTCATCACCCAAATTCCCTTCTGTCCCTTCGTAGGTAACCCCTTCGCACTGTCCCACTCTGGCAACCATTGATCTGCCTTCTCTCCCTGTAGCCTGCATTTTCCAGAAGGTCATCCGTGCAGCCTTCTGGTGTCTGGCTTCTCTCACCGAACATAATGCTTTTGATGCTTTAGGAATGGCTTCTTACACCTTGTTGCATATATTCATGGTTTAGTCTCATGACTGAGTAGTATTCTATTGTCTGGATATAGCACACTTTGTTTTACCATTTACCAGTGGAAAGCGACTGGGTTGTTTCCAGAAGGCCTGCTTTGTTTATAATTGCTTCAAATTATGCAAGGTGGGTATCTAGCCAGAGAAATTTCCACAGGATAACTATGTTCTTTCCCCTCTCCCTGTTCAGGTGATGCAGTTTGGGGAGGTGCTTAGAACTGCCTAGAAATCCTGAGTTGGCAAAAGGACACTCAGGGAGGGGCGCACGCCTGCCTAGGCTTCCTGGGGACCTTGATTGTGTCAGTGCCTTTCCGGAGTTCAGAGGGTCTAGTCCGGCTGGTATCCTGAGCCAGCAGGTCTGAGGCTCACCGCTGGTGGGCTGACCCAGGGGAGGGCTCACCTTCTTTAGCCTCTGGGACGCAGGGGTGATGCTTGGGAAGAGGTTTCAAGGCGCTGGCTGGGAATGCAGGCCGGCTACGGGAATAGTTTAATTTATAGTTTCTAAGTGTTTAGATATCTGGCGTATATGCCTCCGTTTTTGTACCTTCCTCCAGGCCTACAAAAGTTGTCGAAGGCAGACTGCTGGTTGTAACTGGGGTGGGCACTGGGAGCTTCTTCCTGCACTCCTATAAGCAAATGACTGCATTGCAACCAGTGGCCCTCTAGTGGCTCTGTATCTAAAAGCACCTGCTTTGCTCCCAGAGGGTAGCTTCTGTGCTGGGAGAATCTTACCTCATTATTCCATCTGGTTCCCTGACTGACAGCAGCTGTCAGGCCAGGAGAAAACAATCTGTGCTTGGCAGTCCTTCTCAGTGTCCCCAGTCTACAACCTCACCCACCCACCCCCATGGCAGCTGTTTCTGTCTTAGTCCCCTCAGCACCCTACCCCCCACCCCCTCCACTCAACGCCCTGGTCTCTACAGAAACCTCCACCTGAGACTGAGTGGGGACTAGAAGGCCCAGAAGGCCAGCGTGTACTCAGCTTCCACCCTGCTCCCAGCACACTTTCTGTCTCAGAAATACCAGGGTTCCCTGACACCTTGGGCTGGGTCCTCTTCTCTTCCATTTCTCGGATGGATACAATTTCTTCTCTCTGATTCTCCCATTTATGTCCCCTAAGCCTGAGAACCAAGCTCCCATCCTGTCCTCACCCTCTCTTCTCGCATATTCGCTTGGATTTGGTAGCCAATCTACCCTCCAGACATTGCTCAAAGCCTTCCTTCCACCTGCCTGCTTGTGCCTCTGCCTGAGTCCTTGAGGGATCCTTCCCTGGAACCCTCAGCCTTCTCTTCCACCTCTCACCCATCAGTCAGCACTGCTGCTCCCAGTGTATTCTCTCTAAAACCACACTTGTGATTGTGTCACCTCCTCGATTTAAACCCTTCTAATTAATCTTTCAGGTTCCGGGTGTTCTCTAGAACCATGACACATGTCCCTGGTGATAAGAGTATAATGTGCCAACGGCCTCAGTGCATGTTGTGCGGTGTGTGCAGTCATCCAGCCGATGGGAGGGGCTCCGGTGCAGCTGGAAAAAGGGGTACCTTCTTTTCAATTGGCACAAAGCCTTATCTCTTCTCCCCCAGATCCCTCCTCCTATATACCCCTCCCCCTGCTTAATATATTACACTCCTGATGAATTGCTGGTATTTCTTCAAAGGTGCCATACTATGGCCTGCCGGGAATAACACTCCCTGTCTCTTTGCCTATGAGTCTTCTCATCCTTTACAGGCGTGATGTCCCCTCAGAGGAGTCTTCTCTGGCATCTCCCCCTTCAGTATGGGGACATGGCACTCTTCCGTGTTCCTGTAACCCTCCACCTTCTTGCCCCTCAGCCCTAGCATCCTGGGTCATAATTACCCACCCATGTTTGCCTTCCTCTCTAGACTGAATCCTCAAGGTCAAGGACTGTATCTTGTCCATATGTCCCTAGGGTAGGTGTCTGTGGTTGCATGGGCATTTATCACGCACCAACTATGTGTGGGGGCTTTGAGTCTGTTGCCAGTATTGGTGGGCTAGGACATGTGAGAAAGAGTTCTCTTGATGATCTAAGTTGGAGTATAACTTAAGAATCACAGCAGAGATCTTCAAAGTCACCTCAGTCTCCCATCCTAAGTTTTGCTGTACCTTGATTGAAAGCAAAAAGGCTCTTATGTTAAGAAATGAGTTAATAAACAGGAGTGGATTGCTCAACCACGGAATCCAAGAAACGTCAAGTCCCAGGGACAAATGTGGGGTGAGAAGGTAAATATGCCCAAACGCTGCCCCCAGAACAGGAAGCGTGGACAGTATGTTCAGGTGTCATCGTCTCAAGGTGAAAGAAGCAGGTAGGTGGG
Source organism: Leopardus geoffroyi (assembly GCF_018350155.1). NCBI lineage: Eukaryota > Metazoa > Chordata > Mammalia > Carnivora > Felidae > Leopardus > Leopardus geoffroyi. Next base: position 81,214,570 of record NC_059333.1, read on the forward strand.
TGGATTCCTCAGCCGGCAGACTGAGTCCAGGTTTTTCAGATAAATAAACATTTTTTAAAAAGTTTATTTTTGAGAGAGAGAGAGACAGACAGAGCTTGCGCAGAGAAGTGGGGAGGAACAGAGAGAAAGGGAGATGCAGAATCCGAAGCAGGTTCCAGGCTCTGAGCTGTCAGCACAGAGCCCCACGCGGGGCTCAAACCCACAAACCGTGAGATCGTGAGCTGAGCAGAAGTCAGACGCTTAACGGACTGAGTCACCCGGGCGCCCCAGATAAACTTCTGACTCTGACTTGGCTTCCAAATAACGTGACTGCCATTGGCCATGATGGCTCAAGGGTGTGGTTTCTGGGGTGGTCAGCACTGTCAATTACTGACCTGGATGGGCCCGTCTTCACTCTGTGGGGACAACCTTACCAAAGCAAGGAAAGATACTCTGTGAAAATCTGGGGTCACAGTCAGCAGCCCCAGGAGAGGACATGTCACTGTAACTATGTAGCTACTAATGAAATTTAAATTTATTTATTATTTATTTATTTATTTAAAGACAGGCAGGCTTCTGGGCTGGGTGGCCATGCAGGCTCTGGGGCTAGAGGACACAGGTTCAAATTCTGGCAATGGACTTCATCTTTCTGTGCCTCGATTTGCTCATTTGCTGAACGGGAGCAGTGAAACTGCTTACCCATCCAGTGCCATTTTCTCCACACCTCAAGCTCATTCCATCCTCAAAACAATCCTCAGCCAGACATACTGGGAAGTTATGGGTGAGGAAAATGAAGCTGAGAGAGGTGAGGTAACTGGCCCACAGTCACAGGGCCACAAGTGACAGAGCCCAGATTCAAACCTGGCCTGCCTGGTCTCTTTCAGCTTCACTTGCTTCCTTCACACGCAAGACATCCAGACTCCCCTCTCCAGTTCTGTGCTGCCACAGCCTGGGGCCCTGGACCTCCACCCTCCACTGTTCCTGCTGCTGCTTTGACTGGGCACTAACCCACCACCACTCCGGCAAAGTCCTCACCACCCAAGGGAGGTCCCCAAGGGCAGCCAGGCCGAGTGGGTCTCCTCAAATGTTTCCATCAGCTCGTGGAGTTGGGACACGTGTGGGCTTATTTCTGGTGGATGCCGGTTTGTTTTCCTCCTGTAGAAACACTGGCATAGACTTCTCTGTTTCTAAACAAAAAGGTCGATATGTTAATAAACTTAAATAGTATTTAAAAAAAAGTCATCTAAGGCGATGGCAGCAGGAGGTGCAATGTCCCCAGGGTGTTATTAGCAACTTGGCATTTCCATTTCCGATGGGAACGTTAATGGCACTCTAGAAGCAGTGTTATTATGATTAAGACATTGTAACTGTAGGAACTTGAACACGTGAACTTCAACACAGGAACGAATGCAAATATCTCACCAGAGCTAGCTGTGTACCCAAGTTTCTGTTCGCCGCCCTTTGCAACTGAAGTTCTAATCTCATTACCAGGAACACCTAGAAGTTTCCTAGGATCACAGACTATTTGAGCTCCTGGGGACGTGGGACCATCTAGTAGTCCACCGCCCCATCTCAGATGGGAAAACTATTGGCCAGAAAGGATCTAACAAATGATTACAGGCTGGGTGACTTGAACAGCATTTATTTCTGTTCTGAGGGTTGGAAGTTCAAGATCCAGGTTTCTGGTGAGAACCCACCTCTTGTTTGCAGATGGCCATCAACCTGTTACCTTCCTGCTGCAGAGAACAGAGGAGAGGAAGTCTCTAATCCTACCCAGGAGGGCTCCACCCTCAGGACCCAGTCAATTCCCAAAGTCCCCCCCACCACAATGCCATCACACTGAAGATTAGGCTTCAACACATGAATTTGGGGGGAGGAGGGGGCGGGGAGGGAACATAAACATTCAGCCTACTGTGAATGGGAATGAAAAAGGATTCCTAGATTTCAGGGTGGTGAGGACAGAAGCGGGGAGTTCATGTGAGTTGCTTTGCAAGCTTCAGGGAAGGCAGCACAGTAGGGTGGAAAGAGCATGTGTTTTAGAGATAGGCCTGGGGGGAGTCCTTGCTGCCACCTGCTTATCTAAGCCCCTACTCTCTACAAAACGGGATTGATGGAGCTCTTGAGCAAATGGCTAAGAAAGAATTCTTGAGATGGCTTTGGTGCAAAAAGGCGATTTTATTAAAGCGCAGGGACAGGACCCATGGGCAGAAAGAGCCGCGCTGGGGTTGTGAAGAGTGATTGATTACATATTTTTAGGTTTGTGGAGGGAGAGGGATAGAGATAAAGTTTCTAAGGAATTCAGAAGCAAGGCCTTCAGGACCTTGAGGGGCTATTGTTAAGGTTACTTTTGGTCTATTAAAGACCAAATATGACAAAAGACAAAATATGACAAAAATAGGAAGGAAGTAAGGCAGCCATGAGTTGCTTGAGGAAGGTCACACCCGGCATGTTTCAGGCGTCTATCAGGGGGCTGCAAGCTGTAAGGAGATTTAATTCAAGCTACATTCCTCTTGCCTTTATTTCCCTATCAGGGTGATCCCATCTCCTGCCTAAAGTTATTATGGAGGGGCGCCTGGATGGCTCAGTCGGTTGAGCGTCGGACTTCAGCTCAGGTCATGATCTGCAGGTTCATGGGTTTGAGCCCCACAGGGCCGCTTTGGATCCTGTCTCCCTCTCTCTGCCCCTATCCCACTTGCATGCAGTCTCTCTCTCAAACATAAAAAAATAAAGTTATTATGGAACTTACATGAGATTTTTTTTATTATTATGAAATTTATTGTCAAATTGGTTTCCATACAACACCCAGTGCTTATCCCAACAAGTGCCCTCAATACCCATCACCCACCCACCCCTCCCTCCCACCCCCCATAAACCCTCAGTTCGTTCTCAGTTTTTAGGAGTCTCTTATGTTTTGGCTCCCTCCCTCTCTAACCATTTTTTTTACGTAAAACTCTGATTCTCTGTCAAAATACTAAATACTAAAATCTCTGCCTTTCCTATGCTGGCCATTTTTTTTTTTTTAACGTTTATTTATTTTTGAGACAGAGAGAGACAGAGCACAAACGGGGAGGGTCGGAGAGAGAGGGAGACACAGAATCCGAAGTGGGCTCCAGGCTTCGAGCTGTCAGCCCAGAGCCCGACGCGGGGCTCGAACCCACGAACCGCGAGATCATGACCTGAGCCAAAGTCGGACGCTCAACCGACTGAGCCACCCAGGCGCCCCGCTGGCCACCTTTTGAAGGGATCGCTGAAACTGGACATTTGGAAATATTGCCAGAACTGGAAGAATGTTTGTTGTAAGAGGAATTGGTTCAGATCAAACACATAGGGTTTCTAAGGGTGCCTACCATTTCCCAAGGTGTCACTGAAAACAGCTTAGTGGAGAACAGGCAGAAATGAGTTCCCATGAGGTTGACAAAATGTCACAGGCTGGCTGGCAGAATGACAGCCTGTGGCTTCAGTGTTCAATGCAAGTGGGCTGTGCTATTTATGGGAGCCTTATTTGCTTATGTGAGGAAACACTCACACTTGGCCATGTTTACCACCAGGAAGGACTGGCCCCACAGGGATGCCATGCAAAGGGGGAGCAGGGACTGCTAATCCCCCTCTTCACCCTTTTCTCCTCCACTACAACAGAGTACAGTATCAGTGGGAGACTCTTGACCAGATCTTACATTTTTTCAACCTGTTTTTAGACCCAAGGTGTCCTGCTTTCCTATTCTTATGCCTTTCTCATTTCTTTTTAAAGGTAGTACAGGTAAACCTGTACTGTGGCTCAGTCGGCCGAGTGTCCAACTTTGCCTTATGTTGTGATCTCATGGCTCGTGAGTTCGAACCCCACGTCGGGCTCTGTGCTGATGGCTCGGAGCCTGGAGCCTGCTTCGGATTCTGTCTCTCCCCTCTCTCTCTGCCCCTCCCCCACTCGTGCTCTGTCTTGCCCTCTCTCAAAAATAAACATTCAAAAAAAATTAAAAAAAAAAAAAAAAGAAAGGTAGTACACCTGTGCAAAACCCACACACAGTGGAGTGGGTTTCGGTCTCTTTGTCCCTCTCCAACCTTGATGCCCTCCCCGGCCCCACCAGCAGGCAGCCAGCAATGTCACACTCCCGTGTAACACTTCGGGGATATTCTTTTCCTTCTGTTCACTTACTCACTTAATAAATACTTATTGAGGGGCGCCTGGGTGACTCAGTCGGTTAAGCGTCCAGCACTTGGTTTTAGCTCGGGTCGTGATCTCATAGTTTCATGGGTTTGAGCCTCTTGTCAGTCTCTGCACCGACAGTGGGGAGCCTGCTTGCAATTGTCGGTCTCCCTCTCTCTCTGCTCCTCCCCAACTCGTGCTGTCTCGCTCAAAATAAATAATTTTAAAAAAATACTGATTGAGTGCCTGCCTATTCTAGGCTTTAGGAATAGAGCCGTGATAACAAAGAAAATTCCTGCCCTCAAAGAGCTATCATTCAAATGGTACTTCCGTTTTTACATTTTGTATACTCTCAAGCTTGTCTACCTCTACTCTGCTGTGTCAATCACTATTTATTATACACACTTCTCCGTGCCTTGCTTTTTTCTCTTAATACCGCACCTAGGAGGTTAATAGAGGCTACATTTAAACCTAGCCCAGAGGCTTTTTTGTTTGAATCACCTGGGCCCCAGACACAGCCTCAGCCAGAGGAAGGTAGAGTACACAAATGAATCCTGACCAGACAGAGGGGAGAAGCAAGGGGTAGCTTTCTGAAGCTGTCTTTTGGGATAGATTTGGTAACCAAGTCCAGACTCCTGCAGGCGGTTTAATGTGGAATTCATCGGGGTTCTTTATACTCTCAGTATCAGAAGCCCAACTTAAACTGGCTTAAATGAGAAAGAGGATCTGTTATCTCTCAGGTATCTCTTAAGTCAGAACGAAAATCTTCAGAGCTATTTCAGAAAGCTTTACATACTTGCTTGCATTTGCTGCCTTAATAATTTATTCTTTTATTATCCAACGTTATTAAGCACTTACCACATGTCATGCACTGTTCTGGGCTTCTGGAGACACCTTGCTGAATCAAGGACACCTGGTTTCTGGCCTGGAAAGGGACCCAGTCCCTGCCTCAAAGGGGTAGAAAGAGGAAATGGGCAAATGGCTCCTTGGTGCCACACCACACATGGGTCGTGTGCAGAACTGTGTGCAAAAGTGCTGTGGGAGGAGAAGACTTCAGCGGGGAGGGGCATAGGCAGAGTCCTAGAGAGGTAAGGTGGGTTGGCATGAATATTTGATTAGGACTCTTTGGAGGACTATAAACAGAAAGCAAATTTAAATAACTCAAGTAAAATAAACCACCCAACTACACCTGAATCCTGGAAATCCCAGAATCAGAACCCGGAGAATGAAGGGCAACCCACCCAGCAGGCTTCCCTCTCCACTTCTCATCTTTACTTCTGTCTCTCTCTCTCTCCAACCACCCCTTCCGCACAACCAGCTTTCTTTACTCCTCTGTCCTCATTCATGCAGGAACGTGATGTAGTGGGGGGCGGGGGGCGGGGGGCGAGGTTAAGGTGTGGAGGCAATACTGAAGGAGACAACAGAATGGAGAGCCAGACCAAGGCCAACGGAATTCCGAGCTGAGATCCTACATGGGGACTGGACTTCATGGAAGCCAGGCCATATCAGCCTTCCCAGGAAGCAGAATGAAGCCAACTGGCCACACACTGCGGTCTGTCGCGGCCAAGGGAGGGCTAGTTCTTTCCAAAGGAGCAGGGAGGACACATGCCTGACCTCAAAAGCGGGGGAGGATTCCCACTGGAGGGGATGCCTGGCAGAAGTGTCCCAGAGAGCTGAGGGAAGAAGGAGGACCTTGCACCAGAGGGACCAAAGGAACAAGAGGTGTGCATCCTTCTACAGAGCACCCACTTGTCACAGGCCAGTGAGTCTTGCTCAGAGTGAAGCCCAACCTCCCTGCCAAAAAAAAAAAAAAAAAAAAAAAAAAAAAAAGTCCTTTCAGTAGGAGTTTTACACCCATGGAGCCTGTTTTCCCGGAAGCCCAGGCCCCATGGGTTCTGGGGTCAAAGATTAATGGGAAGAGTTTCCCCAGCAGTCCCAAGAGCTGCCCACGTAGCAGTGAGCTTGCCTATTCTGGTCCCAGCTCCCAAGGGGCAGAAAACTGTGCACGGCAATGCTTAGTGACAAATAAGTGAACTTTTCTCTGGATTCACTAAGCCAGTGTCTTGGAGAAGGATACGATGGGAGGGTACACCTCTGAGGTCCCTTCGTGGGATGTCCCCCACACCTCAACTGGTTTACTTGTGGTCTGGGTTCTAAGTCGCTAACACTACTATCACACACACACACACACACACACACACACACACACACACACGGTATTGTATTTTCTCCTCGCAAACACCTCTTCTCCTCCAGGCTATGTGTGCTTTATGAATTGGGACTCGGTCTTACTCACATCTCAGCCTCCCCTGCTATTTTGTACCTGGTACCTATAGGTCCTCAGCAGGAGTCGGATGAATGAAGCATGAGTGATCACCCTCTAAAGCTGTTTGAACCACCCTGGAAAATCCCCAGCCTGTTGGACACCTCCCACAGGCTTGCATTCCCATGTGGGTTGTTCCTCAGTTTTTTTTCTAGGTGCTTAGTGTGGGAGGTATCGAGATAAAGTCATTTCTAATAGCACCAACTGAATAAAGCAAATACCCTTCTTGGATGATTTTCCACACTTGGGCAGAGCAAAGCCACATGTTCATGAAGTTAGGAATGCTCCCAGTGGCCGCTGCTGCTACCTCGTCCTACCTGAATATTGGAGCAGGACACATGTTCATCCACCTTCTAGATTATTCCAGTCTCAAAGGCAGAGGGGCCAACTGGGTGTTCACACGTTATCTATACACATTTCTTTACAAAAACGTTTCCCACCTCTATTTGACAGGAGCAAGGATTGGGTGGCATGGGGCAGAAGCAGGTGGGATAGAAGACCACCCATTTCAAGAGGCTCTGAAACTGTCCCACTCTCCTTTAGGGTTTGTCCTTGGATGGGTGGTCTCATTTCATTTCTTCTAAATATTCCACTCACTCACCCCTTTGCATGGGACACCCACATTTCTGGAGCAGAGAGGAGGGGATACATCTGGAAGCAGAAGACTGTGTGAAGCTGGTGGGCTTTAAAATGAAATGTGCTCAGTGTGTGTGATTGTTACTACTTTCTTCCAGCCAGGGCCAGGGTTTTTGAGGGCATTGCTGGCACATGGAACCCAGCACCCCAGGCGCCCATGTGAAGGGGCAAAGCAGATAAACTCGACACTTGTAGAAAGCCATTTGTGAGCACCTGGAAGAGAGATCTGGGTTCAGATCCAACTAAAAAAGGACAACTCACATTTATGGAGCCCAGACCCTAGGCTAAGCATTTTCATGGATGAGGTCATTTAATTCTCATCCATCCATCCTGACAAATAGAATTATTACCCCCATTTAATAGAAGAGGAAGAGGTTTTTCTAGAAAGATGAAGAATTCACCCGAAGTCACATGCTTTGCCAGCGGCAGAGTCAGAATGCAAATCCAAACAGTTGGAATTTAGAACCAACACTTCACATGGTCTTACCACTTAGCTGTGTTTTGGGGAGAAATTATTTAACTTGTCTAAGCTTTAATTTCCTTCCCTATAAACATGGGTATGATAATGGTACCTACCATTCAGGTTGTTGAGAACAGTAGTTGGGAAAAGAAGTCTGGAGCAGCCAAGCACACAGGAAGCCACGGGTGGTAACAGTCATGATTATTATAAAGGACAAGCATGCCAGATCCACACTGAATGAAGTGGCTTCCAACTCTGTGCTGACATCCAGGGCTGTGTGGTCTTCAGCCCTCCCATCTCTCCAGGGTGGCTCGGGATGGACCTTGACCCTTAGAGTTCTCCAACAGTGAGAAGGAGGTCCTTATTAGGTGCAGTGGGGGGCCCTTAGTCCAGCCAGTGACTGATGCTCCTGCCTCTTCCTCCCCGGAACCAAGCCTGCTGGGCTCAGAAGGGACCCCCCTGCCCAGCTCTCGGGGGACAGCAGTGGGTGGTGGGTGGTCCTTCTAGTTGGAATGCTCCCACCGAACAGATGGGGCTCTCGGAGCTGTTTGAAGGTGGCAGCTTGGTGTATATTAACTGGCAAACTGCTCATCCTGTAGGGGCGGCCTGGAAGGAGGCCCACAGTTGTGAGTGGGCGAAGGGGGCCGCAGGGGAAGTTGGCAAGCGGGGTGGCATGGTGTGGGCGGAGGCGAAGGCAGTGCTGTGGGCTGTGGGCAGGACGCACACAGAGGTGAGGAGGTGAGACGGCTCAGCAGCAAAGCCAGCCTGGCCCAGCTCCTCGCCAAGGAAGCACGCCGGGTAACATTTGCTTCCCTGGTCTCCTAGAAACAGCGTCACGGGAGCCTGAATCAGAGTGTGGTGCCCTAAGGAGGCCATGCAGTTCCTTTGCTGCAATCTGCAGACAGGAAACCGTGGCCTAAGATGGAGAGAGGCTTGTCCAAGTTGCTCAGTAACCTCTCTTCATCCTGGTCAATGCTTATAGCAGTCTCTGGAAATACGTCCAAGCATTCAGACCTCATTTTGCTCTTTTAAAGAGTTTTAAAAGTATGATGATCAACACAAAAGAAGTTTTGAAAGGAAAAAAAAATCATCCAATACCCTAATTACGATCATTTCGTGCTTTCATTTTCAGGCTTTTAAAAATATGTGTGTGGTTTTTTTTATGTAGTTGCAATCACAGAGGAGAGAAAATTCTGCTTTTTCGTTTAATGGAGTCATTTTTCCTCATGTTGCAGTCTTCAGAGTTGTCACAAAAAAAAAAAAAAAACACACACTGTAGTTGGACAGTAAATCAAATTTCCAGGACACAGAAATGAACACAGGCAATTTGACTGTTTTGAGTTATGACTTCCTTGGTGACCTGTTAGTGTCTGTCTGGTGTCCTTCCTGTCCTAGAAGGACAGACCAATTTTACAAGAAAGATAATCTATTGCCAAGATGAGAAATGGGACCTGGCAAGAAACTGCCTGGGTTTGCCTGGACCCCCAGGCATGACCAGGGTTTTATGTCCTGCTAGAATGGGATAGGACCTAGGCGTGAGTCTCTTTTTCAAAAACTTTCCAGGATCTTAACACGCGGCCAGGATGGACAACCCCCGGTGTAACAGGCAAATCCTTAGAAAAATCCTCACCCATGTCACATAGAGGATAAGGGCAGATTGATTAGAATCCTGTCCTATAACAGAGTTGAGACTTTGTCATCTGCACAGTGTGACAGCTGCAATTTGAATAAGACATATTTAAAATTGTTTGGCATAATATGGCTAAGAATGACGGGAGGGTTGTCTGATGGGAAGGGAACGAAGAAGACGGAGGGAGGTCTGGGAGTGTGGTTTCAAAGGGTTCAGAGGGGTGGGTGGTGACCTACAGGATTTATTCCCCGCCCACAAGAGGACTTTGATGGCTTTCTGGTTCTGAGGATCCACAACAGTTGCAAGACCTGGTTGGCATTGTCCAGTGAACTAAATATGCATAAGAGCCATCTCGGCTGGGCCCATGGTGGACACCCTGGACCACCCTCCTGAACCGGGACCAGCAGGAGCCTTCCAGGCTGCTGGGGAAGTGGGCTCTGGGCACAGAAGACTCCGATCCTCAAATGTTTGTCCCTTGTCAGTGAGCAAGGAATGACGGCCACCTCTGGCACTTCCAGCTCTCTTTGGTTCCGTTTTTTGAAATTGTCTCCAGAGTCTTCCTTCCTTCTGGTTTGGAAAGCTTTGCCAAGACTGATTTGGCACGTTCAACTTCCCTAGTCAATGCTGTGAGCTCTGGGGTTTCCCTGGTAGTCTGGGTCTCGGTCATCTCGTGGCCTCCTGCCTCAAGTGGCTGGAGGAGGGAAAGGAAATCAGATCAATTCAGCAAGCACCGTTTGAGCATCTACTCCAAGCCATGAACGGGGATTGGCACCAGCCCCAGGTAGATGAGTGAGCAAAGTCTTTGTCCCTCCTCAGTTGTGTGTCACACTGCACTACATCCCTGGTAGTCACGAAGGGTTGGGAGCACACGGGAGAGGGCAATTCATTCTGTCCCAGGGCTCAGCAGTCTCTACAGTGAAGAGAGGGCATTTGAGCTGTACTTTAAAAGAAATTGTTCCAGCAATCAATTATTGTGTAACAAACACGCCAATCCTTAGTGGCTTAAAATAACAATTGGGTATATTCTCTCAAGGTTCTGTGGGTTGGCTGGGCTCCCTGGGGAAGGGGGGGGTTCATTTGAGGTCTCATATGTGGTGGCAGGTTGCAACTGGGGTTGGAGCCATTCAAAAGCTCAACCGGTCGAGGCCCCCCAAGTGGCTCCGTCACTCACATGCCTGGCATCTTGTCCGAGATGGCTGGAACAGCCTGGGCAGACAGGATCTCTCTCTCTACATGATACTCCTACGTGGCCAGCTGAGCTTCCTCACAGCATAGCATACTCAGAGTACTCGAACTTATCACATGACACCCGACTTCTCTCAGAGCATCATTCCAATAGACCCAAGGAGAAAACTCAAGGTCTTTTCTGAGCTAACCTTGGGAAGAACACAATGTCATTTCTACTGCACTCTGTTGACCAGGCCAGATCCCAAATGGAGGACTACACGAGAGCCTGATGACCAGGAGGCATGGCTTCCTGGGGAGATGCTTTTCAATCTAGCTGCTACAGAGGATAGGATTTCAACATTCAAGATGGGAGGAGGACCAGATCCTTGGCAGAAGGGACCACAAGAGCAAGCACAGGAATATGTGGGGAACAACAAGTGGTTTTAGTTTTGATCCTTTCATATCTAAAGACCAGAAAGGTAGATAGAGGTCCAAGCACAGAGGAATGTGGACTTCATTTTACAGGCAATAGGGAGCCACTGCATATTGCAGGGTTGGGAAATCCACATGATTAGATCGGTGCTTCGTTTTGAGCACCCTTGTTGCAGTCTGGAGGACGATTTGGAAAATGGCGGAATTTCTGGGGAGAAAGAGACCACTCAGAAACTGAATGCAATAGGCCAGGTGGGAAAATAGGAGAGTTCTCCCAGGGCAGGGCAGTGGGGCTCAGTGGGACAAGGGGAGCGGATGGATGCAAGGGATGGTTCAGAAACAGAATTAACACACTGGAGCAATTGATCACGTGTGGGAAATGAGGAAGAGGAGGAGACGGAGATTCCAGACCAGGTGACCAGTAGGAAAGACGGCTGAAAGCTCTAACAAATCTGCAATCCTGCAGGTGGCAAAGTGGAGGCTTCGGAAAGGATGGGGCGCCTGGAAAGCTTTATTACTCTAGGGATGTAAGAATCTCCTGGGAAACTTATTAAAATGAAGTTACTAGATTTTAAGAGTCTGGGTCACGTGCTGCAGGGAAATTACAGGGGGTGGAGACTGTTCTCCAGGGTTTTTTTGTTTGTTTGTTTATTTTTTAATGAAGTCTCTTTTGGCCTAGAAGTCAGAGTGCAAGGGACTAAGGGAAAAGTGAGAGTAAGAATAAAAGAGTCAAAAACTACTCTTTCCCAGCCACGTGGGGAGGGAAGAGACTGGGAGACAAAAGACCAGCTCCAGGAAGGGTACTTGTCCCAATGAGGGGGGACTGAAGAGGAGGGAGATGAAGGGAAGACAGAAAAGGAGAGTGGGAAAGAGGGAGGACAATAGCTGAGCTTAGCGGTAAAGACCAGGGTCTGTTGAAATCTGGCTTCTAATCCTGATTGTCCCTCACTAGCTGTGCGACCTTGGGCAAGTGACCGTCTCTCTGAACTCAGTTTTTTGTCTGTACTGTGAGGATGACGGCATTTACCCAGGGCTCTGGGGGAATTAGCCCCGGGGCAGGGTTCCTGGTCTCGCTCAGAGGACGTTAGTCTTGCTGCTGCTGCGGATGGAACAAGGGAGCCCATGTGACAACACAAATAATGACATCGGACACTGGAGAGCAAAAGGGGCCACCTTTTTAAAAGCTCTATTAAAAAGATTTCAAACATGCACAAAGTAGGGAGAATAACATAATGAACACCCAGATTTAGTTAATTCCTAACCTTTTGTCACACTTGCTTCAAGGATTGTTTTTTGTTGTGGCTGAGATATTTTAAAACAAGCCCCAGGTCTCCTATCGTTTCACTCTTTTATGTATAGAAAACACAGTGTTTGAAACATTTCTTACATGGTTGCAATGTAATTACACACCTAAGAAACAGGCATTCCCTCTTTGGTAGCCCCTAATGTCCAGTCCACAGTCAGGTTTCCCCAGTGTGTAAAAAAAATGATTTGGGGGCACCTGGGCGGCTTAATCGGTTAAGCATCCAACTCCTCATTTCAGCTCAGGTCATGATCTCATGGTTTGTGAGTTTGAGCCCCAGGTCAGGTTCTGTGCTGACAGCATGATACTCTCCATCTCCCCCCAAATAAATAAACTTCAAGACAATGGTTTGTTTAATTCAAGATCCAAAGCATACACATGCACTGGACCATTTAGGTCTTTAAAGTCTCAATCTAGAACAGTCCTTCCACCCCCTTTTTAAAGCCACTGAATTATTGGAAATGTGAAATGAGTCAGTTGCTTGGCAGAATGAGTCACAATGTGGATTTGTCTGGTTGCTTCCCCGCAGCACCACTCGACTTGTTTCTCTATCCCTTGAAATGTCTTTGACTAGAGATTAACCTGAAAGGCTCGATTACGATCAACTTTCTCAGGGCAAGCACAATTCATGGGTGTACTTCCTGCTTCATAGAGAACACCTCACATGGCAGAGACCGCGGCCTTGGCTACTCTTTAGAACCAGCTGGGGCACTTTGTAAACATCTCCGTGCATAGGCTGCACCCAGACCTTTTAAATCATAACGAGTATGGATGGATCCGGGCATCAGTACGTGTTAAAGCTTCCCCAGGTGATGCCAATGTGCAGGTGAGGCCCAGCCCCTGTGTTTCATCTCATCAGGAGGTACACGTGTTGTTCGCTCTTTCCTAGTGATCTAAGATGGAACAGTGGGGGTCAGGTGCAGGCAGCCTTCCCTGTCCATGTAAAGTGCTCCATTAACATACCCTCTGATCGTTTCAGCCACTGATAATTTTCACCTGAACCAAAGGGGATTGCAAAAAGAGGACTTTCTAACTCTGTATTCCATGCGCAGTTTTGTTTTGTTTTGCTAGAATACTTCCATCAAAAAATGAATTCTCCCTTGTCCACCTGGGCTATTTTGTCTACCCCAAAATATAATCCATCTAGGCAAGGGAAGGTAAATGGTCAATCTTAAGAATGATCACCTCTCTTCGGAGACCATTTGCAAGAGATGAGGGTGGAAGATGCAAGCACCCTCCGAGGTGGAGATCAGGAGACAGGAGGTGGGGTTCACACTGTAACAGGAGGTCAGGTCACCTCAGGGAGTGAAGGAGGCAGGGAGAGGAGAGAAGCTGTTGGGAATGCGGCAGGCAGTTAACCTTCACGGGAAGGAGTGCTGAGAGGACGAGGGTCCAGCTGGGATTAGAGTGTGAGCTTGTGTTAGGATTTCTACAGCCAAGTTCAGCAGTGGAAGGGGATTCAGCCGGGGCAGCCAGCACTGGGGCTGGCGAGGTAGGTGCTGAAGGACAAGGGGGTGCCGGAATCAGGATGCTGGCAAGACCTTCGCTATAGCAGCAACCGTGAATTCTCCGTTGGTGCCTATGGCTCCCCATGGCTGGACCTCTGCTTATTCAGGTCTCCTGTCACACACGATCTCCTGCAGAAGCCACCCCTGACTTTCTAGGAGAGGAAGCCCCGTCTCACGGCAGCCCTCTTTTCTGTACCCCCACAGCCTCTGGACTGCTCCATCCCAGCCTGTGTTGGCAGCAATGCAATGATTTGTGTGGCCATGTCCCTTCTTTGGCCCTAAGTTCTGGTGGAAGGGTGTGGAGACACAACATGAGCTATGACAGGAGGGAGCCGTTGACAGAGGCAGTGGGAAGAGAAAGGACTTCTCAGGACCCCAAAATTCATTATCCATCTGGGTAACTGGGTAACACACACAACCCGAGCTTTCACATTTTCAAACCTGGGTCAGATCGTACCAGTCCCTCTGAGAGTTTCCAACACACTTGGGATCAAGCCTGCCATGGCCTGAATGTTCGTGGCCCCCAAAATTCATGTTGAAATCCTACCGCCCAGTGTGAGGATACTGGGAGGTGGGGCCTTCGGAAGCTGCTTAGGTGAGCCCTCGTGAAGGGGATTCGTGTTCTCATAAATGAGGCCCCACAGAGCTCCCGCCCCCATCCCCCACGTGAGGGCACATTGAGAAGTCTGTGACCCAGGAGAGGAAACTCACCGGACCATGTCGGCACCCTGGTCTCAGCCAGCCAGCCTCCAGAACAGCGAGAAATACGTTTCTGTTGTTTACAAGCCGCCCAGCCTGCAGTATTTTGTCAAAGCGGTGCTAAGACACACCTCCAATCCTCCTCATGGCCCAGGAGGCTCTATAGGACCTGCTGCCACGGTCGCCCTCGTTCCCTCTGCTCCTCACGCACGAGCCACCACAGCGCATGGCACCTGCCGGCCCCTCTGCCCGGAGCGTCTTCCTGCAGGCACCAGCCGGTCTCCCTCACTTCATCGGGTCTCTGCTCCGATATCCTATTTTCAGAGAAACCCTCCCGGACCACCCCATCTCTCACTCTGTCTGCCCTTCCCTATTCTGTTCCCCTTTGCAGCCCCGGTCATCCCTTGACGCTGTATCCCACACTCCGTTGCTCTTTGTTTCCTGCCTGTGTCCCGGCCTAGAACCTTACTGCCATGATGATAGTGTCTGCTTCTTGTCACTATGTTCTTGGCACCCAGAACAGTGCCCGATTTGAGGCTGATGTCCAAAATTTATTGTCGAATGCATGTATATATACAAAGTGCTTTTGTAAGGCAAAGAAAAATCGAAACTAGAGGGTGGGGATACGTGCTTGTCCGTATTCCCCCACACCTCCTGGCTGCCCACAGGATGAGGCACGAAGCCTCAGAGAGGCAGGACCGGGACAGGAAGCAGGACCAATATCCTCGGCACAGAGAACAGAGCCAGGGATGTGTCCTGAGGGAACTGAAGAAATAAGGCGTAAAGACGCGCGCAGCCATGGGAAGGGGCTGGTGGCCCAGGGCGTCAGACGCAACACATTCTTCCAGTCAGCAGCGTGGGGCCCTGTTGTGGTCCAGCTGCTGTGCCCTGCACAGGGACACCGGAGGAAGAAGATGCAAGCCTTCTTCTCAAGTAGACCACAGAATTGACGGGGTAGGGGGGGATGGGTGGGCGGAAATCGGCAAGTAAAACCAGGTGTGACTGGTGCTAGAGGCCACGCGGTACAGGTTAAGAAGAGGGATCTAGAGCCTGACTGAAGAAACCCAGATTCTGGCTCTGCCACTTAACTAGCTGAGTGATGGTGAGCAAACTAGATACCCTCGCGCTCTGTTTCCCCATCTATATAATGGGGAGAATAACGATGCCTATTTCATAGCATGGTAAGATTCCATGAGCGTGTATATCTGTGTGTTATATGCATACACAGCCCTATACATACTACATATATATGCACACATATATACACACACATATAGGTCTTAGAGTGATGGTTCAGAGGAAGTACTATATAAATATTAGCTGTTATAATTATATTAAGAGACTTGCGTAGGGAGCTGGTGAGGTTATACAGTGAGGAAGGGGCAATGCTATCTGGGGTCAGAAGGAGGCAGAGAAAGCTCACAGAGCTGAAGGGGGGGTGGGGAGATCCTTGAGCCAAAGCCTGAGAGGTGAGTAAATTGGCTCCCGACGGAGGGCACCGTGTGAGAGGACTCGGGATGGGGGGCTTCCAGAGCACTTGCTCTTATGTGAAACATCAGTTCAGAGGAGACACAGGTATGACAGAATGTCACTGACCAGACCAGAGGGTCTGGACAGAAGCAGAGCGCGGGACCTGACATGGCCTCAGGGCCCCCCCCCCCCATTGCGGGGGTCCTGACTGCCGCCGCTGCCGGCCCATCCAGGGAAGTGGCCACAGGATGGCTCTATGTCTCCAGAATAAGCCAGGGCCATTTGCAGGCCGGTTGTGATTTTTTTTAAAGGAAGAAATACAATTTGCTGGTGCTGGAGAAGACATTAATTTTGTTATGTGGGCTGCATGAGTCATCCAGAAACAAAGCAAGAGATGTAAGTACAGTTTCCACAACCCTCTGTGTGTCATTTTGTGCCTGCCCAGGCCTGGTCGTTACTTCGGGCAGCTCAGATCTCGCCCCTGGGAAGGTCCAATACTGGAGCCCTTCCCACTGGAGAACTGGGTTCTAGACCTCCTGGGTTTACACCATTTTGCAAGCCCAAAAATGGGTGGGGGGAGGAAAAAAACACCCGCCTCCCTCTGCTCTGCAGTGGGATTTGGGAGACAGCTAGATATGTGCCCCTTCCTTGGCTTTTTCTCATTTGACCTTGGGCATGTCCCAGGATTCCTCGAGTTGTCAGATTTCTCATCTGAAAGTGGGGTGCAGGAGCCCTAATCAGGGCCATTTTGGGGATGACATGTGACAATACCAGACAAATCCCTACGGGAGACGTGCTGGGTGAACCCTCATTCTGCCTCTTCAAGTAAGTGAGAGCAGGAAGACAGGGCTCTTCAGCTGTCCTTTCTTGAAGCCTCTAGGCCAGCTCCTTCCCCTTTCTGAACCCCAGTATGGTATCTGTAGGAAGTTCTTATCTGCCAGCACTTCCAGCCTAAAATTCTGTAACTGGGGCAAGAACAAACTTGCTTGAAGGGAACATAAAGCACGTGTGTGTGTGTGTGTGTGTGTGTGTGTGTGTGTGTGCGCGCGCGCGCGCTCAGCCAGTTACAGAGTTGAACAGGGCCCCCCAGCGGGAGCCACATCAATCTGGGTTGTTGGTTCCAGCAGCCAGGCAGTACTATTTGCATTGACAGTGTGGTTATTTATTTGGGGTCGAGACACAGAGGCTGGAGAGAACTCGAAGGGCCCTTCAAGCCATGAGGCTTCCTCAGCCCCTTGTGGGAAGAAGAGGGAGGACATTAGCTGTGTCTCTGAGCAGGACTCGTCTAGAAGGAATGCCCTACCCCCAGGAATAAAGTATCAACCTTCTTTCAGGCCCACGTCAAATTCGGCCTTCTCTAAGAGGTAGGCAGCCTGGCCTCTCAGGAAAAAACATGTGTTTTGAACTTAGGTTGTTGTCCTAGTTCTGCCTCTTACTGGCCATGTAACTTGGGGTAAGTGACTTCACCTTTCGGCACCTCAGTTTCTCCAGCTGTAAAACGGGCATGGCAACAGTCCCATTCCTCACAGAGTCGCGTAGCTTAAATGAGACAAGGGAAGTACCTTGCACACATCAGATGCCCAACAAATGGCAGCCGTAATAAGCCTCTCTAGGCCCCTTGCGGTTGCAAAGTCTCTTCTCCGTATTTATTTCCACAGTAGTTGCTCTGTGCCATCAGAGGCTCAAAGCTATTCATGGATCTGCCTTCACCTCCTGGTGAATTAGAAGCTTCTAGGGAAGTACTGCTTCACATCCACGCCTGATCCCCCAGAGTGCCTGGCACAGAGTAGCTGTTCAATTAGAGCATCCTGAATCCAATGGAAGACAAACTCGAAGAGAAGAAATAGCATTTCTTTCTTTGCCAGCCTCCCTCCTACCGGCCAGCCAGGTGCCTGAGAGCATGTGTAACGGCACAGGCCTGGCCCTTAGAACAGAATGTGCCAGGGGACCCAGGTCAGGAACAAAACTAAGCAGTGGGGGAGAGGCAGGCCAGCTGCAACATGCCCAGGGGCCTATATTCTGCCTCCGCGGCAGTAAATCACCAAGTGAAGCGTCCCACCCGCCAGACCCTGCTTAGGCCAGATCTGCTGTTCTGCTCGTCATTCGTAACGGAAGCCGCCAGCAGAACATCACAGTTAATTGCAAAGAAGGGTGAGTCACACCAAGCAGCCTGAAAGGAGAGGGTACTCGCTGTAAAAGGACAGGAAGATCAGCCAGAAGGCTGCTGAAGACCAGCTCTGGTGTCTGGGGAGCCACAGGGCTTTTGGGGAGGAAGGGAGTCGTGATCCTGCGTACTCTGCCCCCATTACGTGTCAGGGACTGCACGTAGGTGATCGGTCTTATGGAGATTTTTAAAATACAAGAAGAAAGTGCAAACACTAAGGTGGATGTCTGTACCCAGGATTATTTAATCCTCAGGACGATGGGTCGAGCCAGAGACCTCAGCCTTATTTACAGATGTGAAAACAGACCTGTCGATTTTGTGCTTTGCCCACAGTCACAGTGGTAGGAACCCGAGCCCTCTGCCACCTGAGCCCGTCTCGCTTTTCTGCAACGTGGTCTGGCTCTGTCTCCACGGACCTCTAGTATCCCCGAAACTCGTCTTGCAGCCCAGGTTCAACCACTTCCAGCAAGGAGACCTCGCCGCCTGGAATGCAACCTAGTCCTAGTGAATACCTAGCGCTTAGGTAAGTGTGCGCATGCGTAGGCTCTAGGCCCTTTACAAACTGACTCCTAGCCCTGACAGGAGCCCCAGGAGGGAAGTACCAGGATTTCCTTCACTTTGCAGAGGAGGACAGAGAGGTTCAGAAACTTGCTGAGGTCATACGCCTGTTGATAGAGCGGAGACTTGACCTGGGTGGCTGCAACCCCTCCACCCCCACCCCCACTCCAGGGCACACCCCGAGCCCGCTTTGCGCTGCGTTGCTGTTTAAAAGATTTTCCTTACTCTGATGCAAGTCTGCTCCCCTAGAACGTCTGCACGCGGGTTCTAAGTTTTGTCCTCTGGTGCAGGCCAGCCCCTCTTAGACCGCCCACTTCGCTCTGCCCCACCATCTGAACCTAATCTCGCTCCTGTTCTGATTTCCCTCCATTTTCTGCTGTCAATGCGCCTCGGTGGTGCTCACCAGAGCTTCTAGACCACCCCTGGGGCCTTGTCTTTTCTGAGCTTCCAGTTGTCCTCGAGGCTCTATACTGGGCGTCCTGACAGCTAATCAGAACAGTGATTCACAGCAGGGACTTGGTGTCCGCCCGGGCCCAGACGCAGAAGGACAATACAGTCAGCCTCCTGCCCCTGCTGTGGCCCAACACCCACCCCAGTGGGAGTCCCCCAGAGTCCAAAGTTGTGACAGGCTTTGTGCAGTAACTCCAGGACAGGGTTGTAGTCATTGTCCTTTTAGGGTCCCCGGTGGGGTGGGGGGGTGCCGGCAAGGATTATGCGGGTTGGGCGGGGTGCTATAGAGGAACTACAAAGCGGATGGGGCTAAGTCAAGTGTTCTCTATGCCTGCAAGCCTACCACCTCCCCGCGCCCAGCCCGGAGGCAGAGGAAGCCCCAACAGGAGACCCGAGGCAGCTCCAGTTGGACCCATTGTCCCTGGGAACAGCGGGGGGTGGGGGGGGTGGGTGTTGGTTATCAGAGGTTCCTGTAGGAGCTGCAATCTGCATTTCATTTTAGGGATTTATAGCTGTTTTGTTCTTTTCCCCTTTGTTTTCCCAGAGTTGCCTTTGGTGTAAATGTTTCTTTTAGAAAATTTCTCAATAACGCCAAGGAGAGAAGGCGTCCTCCCCCAGCCCTGTTCTATCCTGATGACTCCTAAGCCACAGAGACTAGGCAGCCACACCCTCCCCCACCCCAAGCAGAAGGAGAGCTAGAAAGAGCTGCAGGAGAGAGGGGAAGGGGAGGGATTACCAAGCCCCTTTTAGGAGCTAGGTGCTCCCTGTGCCTCATCAGACTTTATTCTCCCCACGCTCTGCAGGTAAACTTGATTTTTCTCCTTTCGTTTTTCTGATGAGGAAAGTCTGAGGCTCGGAGGGGTTGAATCACTTGGATGACCCCCAGCTGGCTAAGTGGCAGCATCAAGACTGGAGCTCAGGTTTCACCCCAAAGCCTCTCTCACCTCCACGGTGTGCCTGGGCTCAAAGGGGAGAGGCAGGACCACTCCAGCTCTTTGGCTCAGCGTTGACTCCCCCAGGACCCCTTCTTTTCTCATCCCTTAGAGAACCATGTGTTCTGTGTCTATGGGCTCATCCCCTCCCGGGCCGGGTATATGAGAAAGCATCCTCAGAAGACATGCCAGTGGGAGAAAGAAAACAAAATGTTGTTTCTGGAGGACCTGGCCCAACTAGTCAGATAGGCCCATTGGCCGGGCTCTTTTCTCAAGACCCCTGCGAAGGGCACACATGATGGGAAGCTGTCAGTGAGCATGGGGTGTTCGACTGAACCAGGCACACATCTCCAGGTTCATGTGCAGGAGGGAGTACTGTCCAGGGAGCCCTCTACAGGCGGAGTTAAGTGTGGCCCATGCCCCTAGTCACTCTGTGTGTGTCTGCTCAGCCAAGCCAATGGGGTCTGAGTGTGTGAGACTCGCAGAATGACACCACCATGAGATGACAGAACTGGGGGGGCCGCTGGGACTATGCCATCCAACCAACCTCCGTATGTAGCAACACATGAGGAAGTGAAGTCACACAGCTGGGCCACCCAGCCTGCTCCAGATTCCGAGGCTCTCGGGAGCAGCCTATTCCTTTCCCAGGGGCTTCACAGCTTGAGTGTCAGCCACATCACCTGGTTCTCAATCAGACTATTCCAGAAGAGGCCAGGAATTCACATTTTAGCCCCCTCCCCCGGGCAATTCTAATGCACCTTAGAGTTGAGCCTGGTGGCTAGGCCAGGATTAAACAAACTTCAATTTTTGGGGTGTTTCACTAAGCTGGGCTAAGGGTTTGGACTTAACCTGACTTTATCTACCTTCCTCTGGCCTCACCCACAGGACGTGGAAGGCAGAGGAGGGTGGTCCTGCCTGTGGGTAAGTAGGCTGGATGAGGTACAAAAGGTAGAGAAGTAAGGGTCACCTTTAAAGGGGTCTATACACCCCAGCTCAACACAATCCCCACTAGCCACATCACTCCTTTAGGCCATCTGCCTGGAAATCTAAAGTGTGCCCCTTGGAATTGAGTGGCAAGGATCTTTCCGGAACTGTCCACGGAACTGGACTCTAGGTCCGGCTCTGATACTCACTGTGGAACCCCGAGGAACTGAGAGACATCCCCACACGGGCCTCGTTTTCTCAGGTGTAACGAGAGCTCACACTGATGGTCTCCTGCCCTTTCTTGCTCCCACATTCCGGAGTCCTGGGACTCATCAGTGGTAGACCTGTCTTAATCGGCTGGCGTCCTCTCACACAGGACCTGGGATGTGGTCCTTAATCGAGGTTTATCATCAGAAGAAATTAATGTGGAGGTTTAAGCAGGACTTGTGGGAATTTGTTTTGGTTGGAGACTGACTCAGGGGCCATAGGCAGAAAAGATGTTCTCCTGGGGGACGTGTTACATGAATAGCTAATTTAAAAGCAGTGTCTCAGAACCTTGTCTTCTCCCAGACACGTGGCCCTGTGCAAGCATGTGCTGAACCATCCTATGGCAAGGTCTCCCCATCGAGTGTGGGGACCATTCCAGAACTCAAGGCAGACCCTGGTGCATGCAGGATGCTGCTGGGTGCTCACGGGCTAAATGAAGACCACAGAGTCTGTAGCTGGCTCCCCAGGTGAAGGAACTCTGGTGGGTTTTATTTAAGACCGAACCACCCCCCAGCTCTGCATCCCTAGCTCTGGGACCCACCAGAGGGGAATCACTAAATGGCTCAATGCTGCAATATGCTCTCTACGCAGTAACATGGGGATTTACTTCCTCTGTATTCTTTTGGGTCTTCTCCGAATTCTCTGCCTTGAAAGTAGAGTTACCTTAGACTCAGAAAATAGTCCATATTTTAAAGAACTTGTTTTCAAATGAGGGAGACCCCACTCAGATAAAGACAGTGGCTCATAACCACCCAATCGTGAAATAGGTCAAGAAAACCACCGTCTTCCTCCTTTCTCAGACAGCCATGCTCTATTCCAGCTACTGACTGAAAACTTGACAGTGAGGAAATGTGTCAAAATGTGCAGAGAGCTCAGAGTAGGAGATCTTGCTCTCACCCCAGGGCCCAGCCCGTGGGTCAGGCCTATGTCACAGCTGCACCAGCCATATCTGGAAGGCAAAGGAAAGACCTCACTGTGCATTGAGTTGGGTGGCTCACATCTAGAGTACTTGGGAGTCAGTGATAGCACATTGCAATCCCCTGGAGCTCACACACATCTGTGAACCGAAATCCTTGCGAAAGCAGAGCTGCGAGGGATACCTGTACATGGCAAAGGAAGATTCTTGGGGCTGTGCCTGCATTAACCCACCAAGGCACCCATGTTGCGCTCTTCTCAAACTAGTAACAAGGCCCCAATATCCAGGACTCTTTGATGAGTTAAAACCCTTATGGTCACAGGGTCAGCCATACTAACAGTTAGCACATTGCACACTTCCATGCTGGTTGATAAATAGCCTACTGGCCCAGCTGCTCAGCACCCTGTCCATAGTTTGGCTGGAGTCCTGTGCACCCTAGCTCTTATGCTGAGGCTAAGGTCCGTTTTCATTGCTGGCATGGATGTCTGTCCTCAGAGTCCCGCTGGACACCACCTTAGCTTCCCCAGGTATCCAGAAGACCAACCTATGTGCTGCTTATTCTTGACCCCCAGGAAACCCCAGGCAGTTACCTCATGGGAGTTACTTTGGTATTCACCAAACTGTTGGCCCGTGAGCCAGCCTGCTACAGCTCTCCTTTCTGTATCTCTCCTGGCAGAAATAGGCCCAACTCAACTGACCCCTGAGTCTGCAGCTCAGAACACATCAGCCAGTGTTCTCTGGAGTCCTCCTTAGGTGGCAGCCCATTGCACAAAATGCAGCCTCTGAGAGACTCGGGTTCTGGGAGAACTCGGGTTCAGGAAGAGAAAGAGGGAGTTTCCATTCTTACGCTTATATACATGGGAGTTTTGCTAGTGTAAAACTAGAGTTCCGTTCACACTAGCTCAAATAAAGAGGATTTATGTAGAAGATAAAAGCGACCTTCAAGGAAATCTAGGCACGGGAATCATATTAAGGTCTTGCCTTCATAATTCTCAAGCTTTATTAGGTGACTCTGTATTCAAGGAAACTCTGGTTTCTGAGAAGCAGTCGTCCAAGGACGTTCCCTCTACCTCGGGAGTTGCAAGCACCAGTACCTACATTTGCCAGGCAGGTAGCATGAGCCTGAGGCTGGCCAGATGGCGCATAGTAGGGCCTGGTGGAGGCTGGTAGATGGGAGAACACGTGGCTCCCATAGACAGGCAGCTGCACCCCAACTCCAGCTTACTGTAGCTGCGCAAGCCCTGGGTTACAGAGTCTGGCTGTGTTTTTACGTGAACTCTCCCAAATTTTAAAGACTGGTAACAGATTCACAAAAATGTGGATCATGATGTGGTCCTACGCCATGACTGTCTTCTTCCTGCCGATTGTGCACCTTTCCAACCGCTCTGCCATTGACCTGACTTGTCCTTTACCAGCCGGTAAGTTCTTTTTTAGTTGCTACTCAGGATCCTACAAAAAGAAAGCTAACTGGCCTGGCTCAACCTTTTGGATCAGATCAGGCCACGCCTTTAGGTCAAGTGCCTACTCCTGCCTAGTCCAACCAGCTGTGGCCAGCCAGCAAGAGGGGATCTGGGGACAAAATGTGGTCTCTCGGCCACGAGGGCTTATGGACAGACCAGTTCCCTTGTACACAGGCTGAAGTTGGGGGTGCCCCACAAACATGTCAAGGACACATGTGTTACCTCAGTCCCCAAACAGTCTGTATTTGTTGGGGTTCTCCAGAGAAAAAGAATACACACACACAAATTTATCTTAAGGAACTGCCTCATGCAATTGTGGGGGCTAGCAAGTTCAAAATAGGGTGAGCTGGCAGGCTGGAAACTCAGGCAGAAGTTAATGCTGCGGTCCTTTTTTTTTTTTTTCTTCTTTTTTTTTTTAATGCTTATTTTTGAGAGAGAAGGAGCGCACGGGAGAGAGGGGACAGAGGATCCGAAGCAGACTCTGTGCTGACAGCAGAGAGCCGCATGTGGAGCTTGAGCTCATGAACTCGTGAGGTCACGACCTGAGCCGAGGTCAGCCGCTCAACGGACTGAGCCACCCAGGCACCCCACTGCTACGGTCTTAAGGCAGAATTTCTTCTTCTCCAGGAAACCACAGGTTTCTCCCCGTAAGGCCTTCAACTGATTGGATGAGTCACCTTCTTAACTTAAGGGTAACTGATCACAGGTGTTCACCACATCTACAAATTACCATCATGGCAACACGTGGAGTAGTGTTTGATTACACACGTGGGCGCTCTAAGCTCGCCACGTTAACACTAAAGACCAATCATCACACGGCCCCATAAGGGGGAGGCTTCTCCCAATTTACAGATGGAACAAGAGAGGCTTCGAGAAGTCAAGTAATGTGCCCGTGGGCGGAGGAGTGGTGTGTGTCAGAGTCAAGTTCTGTCCTTGGTTCTGTGTAGCTCCAAAGCCCACCCCTTAACTCCCGTACCCTCTGCCTCTCTGGTCAGAAATCTGAACAAATCTGGAGCCGGCTATGCAGACTTTCTACTTTGCAAGAAGGGCTTTGGGGAGGAAGTATTTCAGCTTCCTTCTGAGGTAGCGTTTGCTCCTCCTTCTTGCCTTTCTTCCCATGGCTCCTCGGATTGCTCCTAGCCTCCACACCAAACTGGCCAAGTGGTTTCCTTGCCCACTAGTAAAATGATAAAGACAATGTAAACTGCTCTCTTCCTCTCTTGAAAGAGCTTTCTTCCCATCAGTTAGAAGTGGGAGGAAGAACGAAAGAAAACAGGTCAGCATTTCTAGCTTTTTAAGCTGCTTTTCAATAATAAGGGAGAGGCAAAGAAACCCTCAGGGATGGGCATGAATCGCGTGAAAGATATTTCTTCTGGGAGAAAAACCTCTGCTTCTCGTGGTGGGGGGGGTGGTGGGCGAGGCTCATTTATGTATTTAATCAGCTTGTTGCAGTAGCTTCTCCAGTAAAAGATTTTGAGTTGGAGTGGCCCTGAAGTTGGGGCCTACTGTTTGTTTAGTGGGTGCTGTGCTAATAATGGGGTGATAACAAAGATGACACTTGTATACGTGCATGTTTCAGGACTCAAAAGGCACTGACTCTTGCAGTGTAGACATGCCCCCATTTCACTGCAGGGTTTCTCTCATCCCAGGGTCCTGCGTTCCCAGCAGGCATGCCAAGAGAAATCTCCGGTGCCTTTGGGAGATGGGAGATGCTGCATTCTTGATTCATAAAAATTCCTAGAATGTAGGAGCCAGAAGGATCCTGCACCCAACTCTTTTTTTTTTTTTTTTTTTTACAGATGAGGAAACTGAGGCCCAGAGAGGTGAGTTGCCAACATGTACTGACTGGGAGCTGCACTGCAGGATAGACTGGTCTTCCCTTCCCGTAAAATTCTCCTGTCAGACCTGCTTTGGGCTGGCAGAGAAGAACTTGCACCCTGGGCCTCCAGGGGCAGGCAGCAAGCTCTATAAAAAGGACGATCTGTGTGTTTATTCTGCCTCCTGTTATCTTTGGCGTGGCTTTGCATGCCAATCCTTAACCCTTTACAGAGCCCTGGGCAGAGTCTCCACAGTAAATTAGGATAACAGCAACGCAAACCCTCAGAAGAGCAGGAACTATGGAAAGTTCTTAAGAGAGTGTATAAAAGGAGGTGAACCAGTGGAGACTGAGGAGGAGTCAGAGGGAGAACTGGGGGGGGGGGGGGGGGAGGGACAAGAAAGCCATTTTTCGGGGCTTCCCTCCCCCCACCCCCCCCCCAGCAGAACAGCATTTCTGACAGATTTTCCTTATTTGTCTCTGAAGGGGATTTCGGATCATTCAAGATGGACTCAAGCGGTTGCCAAGGCAACAGTTTTACAGTCGTCACTGCCATGGAAACCCTTTCTGTGGCATAATATAAATATTTTCCTTTAAGAATGAGACGGGGAGGTGAGTGGGTGACAAGTTATTTTCTAATGCTCACGGGCTGCGGCCAGAGCCTTCAGTGGATGGGAGGAAGGAGAGGACCAAATTAGCTCAGATTCTATATAATTCACAGAACAGCCTGGTGTTATTTGTTTGTTTTTAGATATAAGAGGCAAAGAGATGGAGGTGGGGGGAGCAAAAAATGTCGACAAAAATAGTCCATAGTCCTGAAGTGGAGAGAGGTAAGAATTTCCCCTTCTTTCTTCTTTTTCTCAGGGACAGTCTATAAGGCTGGATCCTCAACAGAAGTGGTGAAGACAATTTAAAGTTTCCAAAGCCTCCTCTTCCACCTCAAACCTTCTCCAATGTAGGATGAAGCCTTAGGGGACAGTACAGGAGGACCAGAGACTTCTAGAGAACAGTGGCTCAGGAAGTGACCCAAGAGAAGGGACGTTCTTTGCCCTCCTGTGCTATTTCGGAAGTTAGAGCCACAGAAATGCTGCTTACGTTTGCTACCTTGGGCATGTCCTCACACTCACAGGATATTGTGGCCACACGGTCACCACACTCCGGTTTCTCCGAAGAGTCACCTCGGTGGAGAAACAGGACCACATGCTCTCCGAGGTACCTTCCAATGCACAATTCTAGGAGTTCCTGGTCCTGCCCTTGAGGATTTATGATTGTCAGGGTCATCAGTTCTGTATTCAAAGATGCTATGATTTTGTTATTCTGATTGCCCATCATTTTAATTGAGTGGCAGAATGAGCCCTGAGAACAGCAGCTGTGGGCCGGCTGGAGCCACCCGTGCTGGTCCCTCTATCTTCCCTCCCTCCTAGAACATGAATGTCAAGGCCTCTGCCTGGCTCTTCTCCAGGTGGTTTCTGTTGTGGGAGATTTACTGGCTTTAGTGGTCAGAGAGCTTACAGTGAATAGGCTCACAGGGCACCATCAGGCTGCAGTGATGCTGGGGCTGAAAGCAGGAAGCACCATGACTCCTTAAAGCTTGCCGGCTGCAAGAGGAGAAGGATAGTAGTGGTTCTCTAGTCGGGAAGCATTTGGAAAGGGGCCTGGCCCTGCAGCTGACCTTGCAGCTGCCCTGCAGGATCAAAGGGCAAAGAGGAAGGATGGCTTTGCATGGACACTCACGCTGCAGCAAGATGAAGAAATTAGCCTGAGAATGTTCAGAACTGCCATTCTCCTTATCTCCAGCTTCTGGGGGTTGTGCCTGGGAGTGTGCTCAGTTGTGTGGTGTTAGGATGGGGGTTTTCATCCCCTCAGCCCCGGGTTCCTATCTGCAGCAGGGGAGTAGCACAATTGATGGAGAAGACAGTAACCAAATCTATGACATGATTTCAGGTTTAGAAATGGGCCATGGGGGGCGCCTGGGTGGCTCAGTCGGTTGAGTGTCCGACTTCAGCTCAGGTCATGATCTCACGGTTTGTGGGTTCGAGCCCCGCGTCGGGCTCTGTGCTGACAGCTCAGAGCCTGGAGCCCGCTTCGGATTCTGTGTCTCCCCCTCTCTCTGCCCCTCCCCTGCTCGTGCTCTGTCTCTCTCTGTCTCAAAAATAAATAGAAACATTAAAAAAAAAATTAGAAATGGGCCACGGATATTTATCTAGCAATGCTCGGAGTGCCGAGGAACCCTCATGGCAAGAACGAGGGAATGTTAGAATATATGTAAAAGAAAGACCACCTCTTTCATCGCGTAGTAAAATAAAGCACCATGTCTGCTCCAGGACAGGGCTGACTTTGTTTTAAAGAAATCATCAGGTAGACTCATGGATGATGGATCCTTGGCAAGATTTTTTTTTTCCTTGCTGTGAAAACAGCTTTTATTGCTGTTTTGGGTTTATATAATGAACACATGGTCTTTGAAATCATTTGAACAGCAGACAAAAGGATAAGAAAAAATTTAAAAATGACTTGAAATCCCACCACCCAGAGATGATCCCATTAATCATTTATTGACAATATTTTGCATATACATAAGTATTGTGCGCACACACACGTATCATCTGACATAAATGAGACTATTGCATGCATGCTGTTTTTATTTTGGAGAATTTTTTTTAATGCAGTCTTTTGCTCTCTGACCTCCCTGCTTCCCTTCTGCCTTCCTCTCCTTCCCATTGCAGGTAACCCTTGATAACCAGCTTGTGTACCAGGGCCTAGGCTAGCCACCAGGGAAGGGGGAAAATATGAAAAAATATACTCTACAAAACTCCCTAAGTCTTCTGATAGAGATCTAACTCCAACTCCTTCTTTTATCAACTGAGTTCCTGGTAAATTGTTGTTTTTATTTATTTTCCTTTTGTTTGGATTTTGACTGGTTTTTGTTGGCCACTGAAAAAAAATATCATCAAATATATGGTTATTATATCCCCATGGATTCTTCTATTTCTATCAGATAGATTCCAGTGGGAGGGAGGGAAGAGTACGCAGATTTTTTTTATTTTAAAAGATAGAGCAGGGGTTCCTGGGTGGTTCCATCGATTGAGTGGCTGACTCTTGATTTGGGCTCATGACATGATCTCACAGTTGGCGAGTTCTAGCCCCACGTCGGGCTCTGTGCTGACAGTGCAGAGCCTGCTTGGGATTCTTTTTCTCCCTCTCTCTCGGCCCCTCCTCAACTTGTGCCTTCTCTCTGTCTCTCTCTGTCTCTCTCTCCCTCTCTCTGCCTTCCCCTGTGCACATGTGCTTGCTCTCTCTCCCTCAAAAGAAATATATATTTTTTTAAAAGATAGAGCAAAGTTGATCTCCAAAAGGGTTACTATCCCATTCCTACTGACAATGAAAGATAGCATTTGTAGGGGGAGCCTCACCCCTAACCTTCTCATAAGTAGTAGCTGTTTTCCTTCTCTTCTACTTTCTACCATTCTGGCGGGGCTAAGACGATATCTCATAATTTTTAAATATTGCATTTCTCTGATTTTTAGGGGTACTGGGCATATGTTCACATGTCTACTGGCCACTTTGTGTTTCTGTAAATTGCTTTGTCACAGATTTTGCTGCTTCTTCTCTGTACTTTTTAAAACGTTTTTTAATTTGAAATAACTTGAAACTCAGAAGAGCTAAGGATACCACTGGGGATGTCAGCCTTGATCACTTGGCTAAGACGGGGTCTGCCAAGTTTCTCCCCCACAAGGTTACTATTTTCCCCCAAGTTAAGGGTTTCTTTTGACCTCAGCTGAGCCACAGTGCTCAGCTCTCAAGTCAAATCTAAGCATGGTAACTGACACAGGGGAAGTCCCTGCCAGTTGTAGACAAAGACCAGTCATGGACAGGTAATGATGTTGTAAAGTCTGCTGGCTTCCCTACTCGCTGCTATAGTGAGAATAATTGAAGACGCCTTTTGAGTGCTTCCTACGTGCCAGGAAGAGCCTCTGGTGTCTTTTTGTTCATTGATTTCAAGTAAGTCTGTCCCAATCCTTAGCAGTGTTCTTTTTATCCATAATTAATTTTATAAATCAAAGTAACATGTGCTCGTAACTTCGAAGTCAGATGACATTAAAAGGTCCATATTGGGAACACCAGTCTCTTCGCCATTCTTTGTAACCCTCCCCTCCTCCAGTCCTGATCCCTGGAGGCAACTACCCACAACTGTCAGCTAGCTCTTCTAGAATTTGCCTCCACTTCTCCCTTAATTCTTTATCTAACTTTAGCCACTTCCTATACTTTCTACTTTGGTAGGTAAGGATTTAGCTCTTCTATACGAACACTCCTTCCCGTTTCCTTCACTATCTCCCAAACATGTTTACACTGCAATGTTTTGGTAAATTTACACTCCATATTTCATCATTTTGGCTAAGCAAATATTTTTCACCGTTGCTCCAGGTAGCAAGTTAGATTATGTTTCCATTCTTGTATGGCCCTTGGTTTTTTCTTAGCTTTTACAATTAATTTGTTTTGCATTTGCCTGTTTTACTACAATCTACTTTCCCCGTCAAATGTTCTGTCATCCTGAATTATCCAAGTCAATCAAAGTTCTTCTAAAGTTCTTATGGTCTTATTTCGTGATGTGGTATCATTTCTTATGTGTCTTGTATTGCCTGTTTCCTCCAATTTCCTTTTGTTTTCTGAAGGTTTTGTCTCTCCCATGTTAGAAACATTCCTTATGTGTCCTATCTTGGGCTATCTATTCCTTAAAAAAATTTTTTTTTAATGTTTATTCATTTTTGACAGAGAGAGAGGGAAACACAGAATCTGAAACAGGCTAAGGACTCTGAACTGTCTGTCAGCACAGAACCTGACGTGGGGCTCAAACTCACAAACCTTGAGATCATGACCTGAGTTGAAGTCAGTCACCCAACCGACTGAGCCACTCAGGTGCCCCTATCTATTCCTTTTAAGAGCAAAGCACTGTAAAGCCACTAGGAAGTTCCATGGTATGTGGATAGACCCTGTCAACTGGTTGACTTTTCCTTAGGATTTTCAAACACTGAGCCAGATTTTTCACTGGGATAGTTGCAAATTTCAGTTTTGTGGCCGTGTGGAATGGGGAAGGGACATGGGGTCCCAACACACTATATGCAGACTTTCAAACAACAGCTCTTGTTTTCAAACCAGAGCCTAATCCCTCTTGTGAAGCAGAGTGTCCAAATCCTGAGCCTCTCAGCAGTCTGTAGGTTCTATCTAATGTCAGAATTTTCTATGACAGACTCTTAAGTTATAATTTGTTTTTTTTTTCTGCTAAGTCAGAGGATGCTTTCAGTCCATCAAAACTTCATTTAGATGTCATGTCTACTGCTTCTTCTGTACGTCCTTATATCCATTTTTATTCCTTTACTATCATTTTGGCAACATTTGGGTAGGGCAAAGAAATGAACACCTGTGGCCAATCAGCTTTTTAAAACTGAAATTCATCACATGAGTTCTAAAAACATTTAGCCTCAAAAAAGAAAACAATCGGGTTTTGATTCCTTTCTCCCAGAAAGCTCCTTGCCACTTGCACAAACCTGTCTGTTTACTTCTCAAGGAGATAATTTCCCTAGACCAAAAGCTATGAGTGAGAAGACTTTAGCAACTCAAAGACATATACTGTTATACTGACAAATGGAGGGGATTGGGTGGGTGAGATGGGGAGAAAACGAGATGTTGGAAGGCACTGGATGTAAGGGAGCCAAGGAAGCAGTGAGAGATTACATAGACTAGAGGAGATGAGAGGAACAAAGAGGTCAGTACCAAAATCTCTCCTACTTTCTATTCTTACGATCACTGTCCTAATGTACTCTTACATTGTCTTATACCTGGACTGTCACAATAGTCTCCCAACAGGTGACTCTCCCTGCCCTCTTGGCTCCCATAAATCCATTCTCCATATGATAGTGTCACTCCCTTATTTAAAATCCTTTATTGCCTTCCATTGTCCTCAGGATGAGGTCCAGGTCACTCCCATGACAAACAAGGCCTTCTGTTACCTGGCCCCTGTTTACCTTTCCAGGCTTATCTTTCTCTACTTTTTGCCATGAACTCCTTAGAGCTTTTTCTTACCCGATTCTGCTCATGTTTTCTCTTCATCTTAGGATGCTCCTTGACTGGTTAATGCCTGTTCATTCTCTAAGATGCTCAGACATTGCTCACTTCCTTCGGGACATCTATTCCTGGGTTGCGTGCTCCCCATTGGACACTCATAACAACTATTGCCTACATGTCCACGCTTGTGCGCGCGTGCATGTGTGTGTGCATGTATTAAAATGGTCATTTGTTTACTATGTGCTTCCAAGCCTGTGGCGTTCTCGAGGGGAAAAACTGGATGTTGGTCTTTGAGTCTCTTCTCTCACTTAACAAAGTGCCTTGTGCATAATAAGCACAGTATTGAATGAATGAATGAATGAGTGAATGAATGAATGCATTCTGGAAAGAGTCATCTAAGTGGGGTGCCTAAAAAAAAAAAAAACCTTTCAATCGGGGCTTGTCTATAGGTGGAGTTCAGCTCTAAGTTGTAGAGCCAAACATGAAGAAACTTGCTGAATAAAATATTTCCATATCTTATTCCAAAATAAATTTCTGATGGGTCAAAGACTTAAAAAGAGAGAAAGAGCCATAAAAATACTAGAAGAAACCATGTGAGAATTTTGTATATTGGAATGGAGAATATTCTTTTAACCATGAAATAATATCTAGAAAACTTAATTCTGATGGTTCATCTATATACTTTTTTAAATTGCTTGAGAAAAAAAAATGCCACAAAGAGAACAGACTAACTGGGAAAACTATTTGCAACATGCATAACAAAGGGCTAATTTCCTTATCATAGAGTTACTACAATGATAAAACTTATAATCCAATATAAAAATAGGCAAAGATCATGAACACATAGTTTGCATAAAAGAAAATATAAAGGACACTTGAAAGATGCTCAACTTCACTTAAATAAGAAAAATATAGGGGCACCTGGGTGGCTCAGTGGGTTAAGCATCCAACTCCTTTTTAATTATTAATTTTTTTAATGTTTATTTGTTTTTGAGAGAGAGACTGAGCATGAGTGGGGGAGGGGCAGAAAAAGAGAGAGAGAGAGATACAGAATCCAAAGCAGGCTCCAGGCTCCAAGCTGTCAACACAGAGCCTGATGTGGGGCTCAGACCCATGAACCATGAGATCATGACCTGAGCTGAGGTCAGAAGCTTAACTGACTGAGCCACCCAGGCGCCCCAAGCATCCAACTCTTGACTGTGGCCCAGGTCATGATCTCACAATTCCTGAGATCAAGCCCCATGTTGGGCTGACAGCATGGAACCTGCTTGGGATTCTCTCTCCCCCTTCTCTCTCTGTCCCTCCCTGACTTGCGCCTGGGTGGCTCAGTTGGTTAAGCATCTGACTTTGACTCAGTCATGATCTCACAGTTTGTGAGTTCGAGCCCCACATCAGGCTCACTGCTGTCAGACTGTCAGCGAAGACCCCCTTTCAGGTCCTCTGTCCGTCCCCCTGTGCCACTCCCCTGCTTGCCCTATCCCAGAAATAAATAAACATTAAGAAAAATATGGAGGAAATATTTGGTGATTCCATCTTCAGTTAGGTTGGCAAAGATCAAATTGGTTTGGCAAAGGCATAGAGAAACAAGCATTTTTACACATCATTGGAAGGGATGTAAATTTATATAACTTTTTAAGAGGACACTTTACCAAAATGTATTAAAATTGAAAATGTACCTAATTTTGATCTGGCATTTGCACCAGTAGGTGCATCTTAGGTCTAGGAGTATGAAATTAGGTGCACCAGGGTACCTATCACATTAACAAATATTGAGTGCATGGGATGTACAAAGCACTGCGTGAGGTGCTAGAGATATAACAAGGAGCAAAAAAGATAAGGCTCCTGTTCTCGGGAAACTTGTAGTCTATTGGGGCACAGAGACACTGGTTAAACAGTTGGATTATCTAGATAAGTGCTATGAGGGTTGACAGGAATGGACCTAAAAGGAAACTGACAGGAGTCCGGGAAGGCTTCCTGTATAAGTTGCCACCGTGAGCTACATTCAGAGGGTTCAAGTTTGGTGGGAGACAAAGCAAACAACCACAGCACAAACTTTCAATTGTGGTTCGACATAACATAAGGGGCTTAAGTAACACACATTCTTATCCCCACCCTTTTCTACCTTTTGTAGCTTGTCAAAAATTAATGCAATTTAAAGAAGGAAGGAGGGGAGGAAGGAAGGGCACTTAACTTCTTTGAGCTACAATGTCATCATCTGTGAAATAGAAATAATAACACCCTGGAGGGTTAGTGTGAAGGTTGAATAAAATAATGAGTGGGTCTCTACCAAGGAGGAGCAGTGCAGAAAGACTAGACCTGTTTATCCAAATCATTTGAGGCAGGATAATTAATTAAGAACTAAGAACTCATCCTGTCCTTAGATAAAACCACATTTAAGCCATCCCACGCAGGGGACAAGTTTTCTTTCTTCTAAGGTCTCAAGAAGAAAACATACAGACAGCATTTTTGATAAACCAAATCCAGGGTTTAAAAGTAAACAAATTCTCTCTGTGTTAGAATAATAGGATCTTAGACCTAAAAGCCTAGGAAATAATAGAACACAGGGAGCAAATCCAAGGACTTGCCTGATGTATACTCTTGGTGAATGGGGGCATTCTTTCTCCATTAGTTAGCCTAAATCCTTCTGCCTGACATTTTTTCTTTTGTTAATCCTGTCTAGTCACCATTCCTGTAATCGTCCGTATGCCTAGGCATCCGAGGAGGCTGAGGGCTGGAATAAGATTAATATCATACACGCAGCCTGCCCTCAAGGCTTTAAGATTGCAGGTGCAAGATGCAGACATGGGGACAATTAGAACTAAAGAGCTTTCTTATGTGGCATGGGAAAAACCTTTGAACGTTTTTCTTTGTGGAACAGACACTATTTTTATATGTTTGATATACTACCTAGCTTTAAGTTAATTTTTAAAATCTGGCTTAATTTATCGTTGACATAATCTGCCTGACCCTTATAGACATTTACGTTTGGGCTCACAGCTAACAGCTTCTTACTGACAAGGCACAGGAAGATCTGCAATTTCCCTCTTCCTATCTGTGAGGAAGGGAGGGAGCAGGTATGACTAATAACCACCATTTCACAAAGCTCTGCTGAAGCCAGAGAGAAAGTGGGGGCGTTCCCAGCTCGGGCGCACTGGGAATAGCCCAGGGTTTGAACCCGTCCTCCTTGGCTTGAGTCCTGGCTCCACCACTTACTCTGGGATTTTAAGCAATTCTCTGAGCCTCAGTGTGCTCTTATGCAAATTGTGGATGGTACCACCAATTTTGCTGGGCTGATGTGCAGACCAGACATACATATTAAAAGTGGAGCGGGGGAGGCATTTGGTGGGGAAGTGCACCGTCCCACAGCTCCTTGCTGGACTGGCAGAGGTGGTCAGCCCCGGGCCAAATCATCTTCTTTGCAGTATTTTGAAAGCTGTGGGGAAAGCTGCTTGTACCTTTGAGTGCTTGCAATGGTTTGGATTGCAAAGAGAGATTTAAAAACATCCTTAAAGTGTTTTTGTGAAAATCAGATTTAATTCATGCTAAAAGAATTAGTAGGAGACTCACCCCTTCCCTGGCTCATTTTTCTCCTATTTAATGTTCTGGCACAGGGGCCCTGAGTGGGTTGCAGCTTCGGGGATTCTCTGTGCGATAGTTGCTGGTGTTTTTGCAGGGGCAAGGGGAACAATGCTGGGCTGTAGGCATCAGGTTTCAGGGCCGCAAAGTCCTTTCTATGTAGTTCTCAAACTTGAGTGCATATTAAGATTGTCTGGGGGCATGTGTTCAAGTTGCAGATTCCCAGGCCATACCCAGACCTGCTGAGTTAGAAATTCCAGGGCTGGGGGGGCAGGGAGGGGAGGGGGTGGCACCAGGAATCTACATTTCAACACCCTCCCTGCTGAGTGCATCTGAAGCAAGAAGCAAGCCCCCCCCCCCCCCCCCCCCCCCCCCCCGCCGCCCCAGCACTTGGAAAAACACTCCCCTCCCTCCCCTAGTCCCATCTGCTCCTTGCACCTTCTATAGAAGGCTTTTGACCTGCAGTCACACAGTCTCCTGGAGCCTGGACCGGCACTGCGCTGCTGGAGAACTTGCCCCATACCCACACTTGCCCACTACTTCCCCAGTTGTTCTTCACAGAGCTGCTCTTCCTTTTCTCATCTGAGGAGGCTTCAAATACTCGAAGCCAAGGTCCTCTCTGTAACCCTCCCCCCCGCCAGGCCTCAGCAGTCTGTGGTTACAGACTCCCAGGAGTGACCGTAATCCAGTTGTGCTGGTTCTTGTCCCTTTGTGGGGCATGTCCCCCACCAGCTCACAAATCGCCCTCCATTCCCACAAGCTCCTGCAAGTCTCTTTCCCTTCTTCCTGTCTGGCCCCACCAGTGCAAAGCGGGAAGCCCCTTGAGGTCAGGATACCCCGGAACTAGTACTGCTGGCCTCTGCGGTGAGGAGCCAGCACCGGTGCCCTACACCCGCAGTCCCAAGGGTCACGGCAGCTGGGTCTTCCCAGAGAGCTTGGGGGTCCAGCACCTGGCTGATTTCCCTTCAGAACGTGGGGGCCCTTTGCCACGCAGTCACCTGAGCCCCACACAGCCCAGTGGGGCTCTCCACATCTCCAGGTCTGTGAGAAGAACGGCTCCTGCAGCTTCTGCCTGCAACTCCCTTTGCAAGGGGCTGGGTCGGGTGCCTGTCTCTGGGGCTGAGCTAGGGTCCAGGTACTGATCCATTTCATTCTCCCCCGCCCCTCCCTTCTGAGGTGCAAGCTGCTCTGTGCATTCGATATAGGAAAACCCAAGCAAATTGACGTTTGGGGAGCATTTTACCGCTCAGTTATGCATGTGCAGACGTGCTGAAGTCCAGCCTCGGATCCGCATCATTTACCTGACCCTCTCCCACAAGCAGGGTGTGTGACCTGTGTGGTCACACAGGGCGCACCTCACAAGGGGCTCTGTGTTTGGTTTAATGTCCTGCCGTCACTGCCTCAAATTCTTAATCATTTTATCTTGGAACTCATGCTCTGTAAGTGAAGTCTGATGGGACAGTAGAGCAGAGTATGTGAGCGGAGGAGACACCCGGAGGGGGCAATGTGCACGGTCCCAAGTCGGCTGCCACACGGGGCAGCGGGCAGCACGCGTGCGGAGCAGTCGGCTGGGCAGCCTGGGGCAGAAGCTGGGCCAAGACCGGTGGTGATGACAGTACCAGCAGTGGCAGAAGCAGCAGCCACCAGGCTCAGGGAGGGAGGTGGGGCTGTGCAGGAGAGCAGCAGGGAGACGGCTGGTGGGAGGCTGGCTTGCCTGTCTGTCCCCAGGACCCATCCTGGCAACATCTGCACACACACATTCACTCTCTGGCCTGAACCCCAAGATAGGGGCTGCCAAAGCTAACCCAGTAAACTCTGTCAATAAGTTATTACAAGAAAAATCATACACATTGCAAGAAAGTGTATCATGTAGCTCGTAGCACTCCCCCCCCCCCCCCCCCCCCCCCCCCCCAGTTACCAGAATTCTTCAAAGAGCCTGACTCTCTGGTTTCTCTGGTTTTGAACTGCTACAACGTTGCAAAGCAAATATGCACGGCCTCAGAGGAGAAATTAAATTTAAAGATTATGCATTGGATGGAAAAGAACACTATTTTCACATGAGGCCATAGATGAACCGATTTTCAATAAAGCAGACAGTTGTAAAATTAATTTTCCTTGTAATGGAAGAGACAGAGATAGCATGCATAAACAGATGCTCTGAGTTATATAAAATCATGAGGCCACTTTCAGTTTCTTGTATGACTTTCACAAGTTACAGGAAATGTCAGAGGAAACCTTAATACAGGGGCATCTGGCGGGCTCAGTCAGAAGAACGTGCAACTCTTGATCTTAGGGTCATGAATTCGAGTCCCACATTGGGTGTTGAGATTCCATAGATAAATAAAACTTAAAAATAAAATAAAGTGCCGTTGTATAAAATGCCTTCAAAGTTAGATTCAGACAACATGAAACTAATTTGTAGCAAAAAGTAAAATTCTTTAGAGAAATTGTTTCATGTGAATCATCAGCTCTAGGTGTACTAAAATATACATTTCAAAATAATTCATCAGAAAGCTATCCCAATGTTGACACAGCCTATAAAATACTTTTAATAGCTCAGTAGCAGCTGCATCATCAGGAAGATTATTCTCAAAATTAAAAAGATTAGTTGTCAGCTCCTACTCTCACATTTGCCAAGAGTAACTCATGTTGCCTTTAATTACACCGAATGGGAGTGAAATCGCTGCAAGTTTAAATGAATCTGCAGAGAAATCTTATGCTCGGTCAATACGTCACATTAATAAAGTTATTTATTGGGGCGCCTGGGTGGCGCAGTCGGTTAAGCGTCCGACTTCAGCCGGGTCACGATCTCGTGGTCCGTGAGTTCGAGCCCCGTGTCAGGCTCTGGGCTGATGACTCAGAGCCTGGAGCCTGTTTCCAATTCTGTGTCTCCCTCTCTCTCTGCCCCTCCCCCGTTCATGCTCTGTCTCTCTCTGTCCCAAAAATAAATAAACGTTGAAAAAAAAATTAAAAAAAAAATAAAGTTATTTATTGTATTATATTAAATGGTGACATCAAAATGTTATGCAAATTACGAATCTCGGTTGCTACTCATATACTGTTATTTATCACCCCATGTTTTATGTCTTGGTAAGTAAAAACAATTTTATTTTATTTTTATTTACTTATTTATTTATTTTGATGAGGAACAAGACATTTAATAGTTTTAAAGTATCTCCCTCCAAAATATTGTTACAAAAGACAATGAGTAACTTTAAAGTGGGAGACACCACTTTAATCAAGTAACCAAAGCGATTATCATCAGTAATGGGACAAATCAAAATCTTAAGCCACGTGAGAGGATGGATCGAGAAGAACATAGCACAACTTCTGGGATATTCCTGCCGAAGATGTATAACCTGGATCTATTCAGGAGAAAATATCAGACAAGCTAAACTGAGGGTCATTCTGCAAAGTAACTAGCCTGGAATTTTCAAACGTGTTGAGGCTTGAAAGTTAAGGAAAGATTGAGCAGCTCTACCAGATTGAAGACTAAATGCAATGCATGATCCCGGACTGAATTCTTTCACTATAAAAGAGACATTATAGAGACAATTGTCAAAATGTGAATGGTTCTGTGCATTAGGCGATAGTAATGTTTCCCTGGGAAACTTCCTGATTTTTTCTGGTTGTGTTGTGGTTCAGTACAGGTGTGTTTGTAGGAAATACAGAGTATTCTGGGATGATGGACCATTGTGCTGGCCAGTGTGCTCTCAAACTGTTCAGAAAAAGTTGTTTCTGCAACTCTCTGTTTCAAAACTTGATAAAAAAAAAATTTTTTTAAATTTTTTAGTAAAAACAATTTTAAAAGGAAAAGCTTCACATTGTAGTATCTTTAACGACCCTTTTCTTTTCCTGCTCCAGGAACAAAGGGTGCTACCTTTTCCTTTTGTGCTGGGCGCCGAGAATTACACAGCTCACCCTGTCCACAGCTCTTCCCTGCAGGGTGCATGGCCGGGTTCTCGGGTTTTCTCTGAAGCGCCTGGTGTGGAACCCTGCTCCCACTTTCCCACTTGCTAGCCCTCTTTTGTGGAAGTCCTTCCTAAAGAACCGCTTACAGGCCCCCTGTGATGCTCCTGCCAGGGTGGAGAAGCATGCTCCTAACTCGCAGCCAGTGACCAGCACGCTTCTGATGACACAGCGGGAAGTCCAGGCGCCCCCCAGCTTGCTGTGGAGCCGTGCCTTGCCCATTCTGTGTCATGTGACTGTGGTTTTGGCCCCTAGTGAAGGCCTTTCCGTTTCTGATTAAATTCCAACTTTACCTAGTTTGTTGCAGTGAATTTAGACCCAACATCTGCTCTCTGATGCTTTAGCTTTTCCTGACAGTTCTGCGGTATCTCAGATTTGATGGGCACGCCTCCTGTTTTTATCTTGGCCACTGATAAAAATGGACTGGAGCGTGCTACCTAGTACCGGAGAGCACAGTATCTGCAATGACTTAACTAGGCTCGGGCCCTCTGCCGCTCTGCTCCCTTCTCTCCCTCTCTCACCCGTTTCCATTAAGCGAATGGACACAGTGCCTCTCTGAAGGCCTCTCTTTCATCCTCTTACCCCCCCACCCCCCCCATCGCCCCCCCTCCCCCACCGTTAGACATTCCACTCAGGATGCCTGCACTGAGGAATAGCTCTGGGGGAAAATGGAGGTGGGCAGAGCTCTCTCTCTCTCCTCTTGCTTCCCTTGTTTTCAACCCTCCAAAGTCATAGGGCAGTGTGGAAGGCACCCCGGGTCTTCTCCAGGCTGGGATACGGTTTACCAAATTTGCGGCAGCAAGTCAAATGCTGAGGTCCTCAGGGTCTAATTTCCCTCCTGGGAGCGCTTCCTTCGGTCCAGTAATGTTGTGCAGAAGACATGGCTTTGGGAAGACCATCTTATCTCTCTTATTGGATCCCTGACAAGTTGGTCATGTATCTCACTCAGGTAACAAGAGTTACGGAAAGATAAGAGCTTGGGCTATAGATAGGGAGTCAGGAGAGAGTAAGATTTAATTTCCTGTTCCTTTGCACATTATGATACCCCCTCTTCCAGGGAGAAACCATTACAGGTGAGCCCTTGCTTCCCGCCTGACCTCTGGCTTTGCCTTCAGACAAGCAATCTTCTTACCTCAGAGTTAGAGTTGACCTTTCCCACACCTATAGGTCTGGGGTTCCTTGGCTAACATTGATGACCCCTTCAGTCTTCAATTTACCTCTAACTCTAGTTTCTGAACCTATGCCTGGCTGAAGTCTCAGATCGCATGAACCCCCAAGTTCACCGACCTCAGCACCACAGCTGTGCTTTATAATTTGGCTTCCATGAATCCCCTGGTTCTTAGCTGCTTGTCTGGTTCCTGGACCATGACCCTTCTCCAGGTGTAAGCCTTGTCCCCGCTGCAACATACACCTGTCCCCATTGTCCTGGTCCGTCTTGAACAGCCTCTGTCATCTTCGACGCTGGTGTGACATAATAGTGGCTGTCCCTTCCTCTTAACTTATAAGCCACACGAGCTCCTCGTCTGTACTTGTCGCAGTCGTGGATTACTGGGACAGTCTCTTCGAAGATAGATCCTGCTAAGAATTCCAGGAAAGGTGCTCCCCTGAGTCAACTGGACATTACCCTTGCCACGAGGGTATGAGCAACAGATTCTCCTTTCTTTTCTAGCCAAACCAAATCCTTTCACTTTTACATTGTGTGTGTTGTGACCAGATGGGCTTTTTGTAAATCAGACTATATTGTAAGTGATCCAGAGCGACTCTATCAAAAGGAGTCCCGAGAAAAATCTTAGAAAATTTAAAGCTTCCCTTCAGTAATTTAGCTGCTTTACCAAAGCTGAATTTTCATGCATGGGTGTCCTTTAAGTGGCATGTGGGTTCTCTGCCACATGACTGCTCCCCCGGCTGCTCTTTGAGAATCTTTGCAGTGTGTTCATGATAAATGTGTCTCATCCAAGCTGTATGCTTCAGCTGCTTCATTTACATATTTAAGGAAAGCCACTGTTTTGGATGCTATGTTTAAAAGTTGAAGGTCCTTGGGGCATCTGGGTGGTTCAGTCGGTTAAGCATCTGACTCTTGATTTTGGCTCAGGTCATGATCTCACAGTTCATGAGATTGAGCCCTGCATTGGGCTCTGCACTGACAGCATGGAGGCTGCTTGAGATTCTCTCTCTTCCTCTCTCTTTG
Organism: Leopardus geoffroyi; assembly: GCF_018350155.1. Lineage (NCBI taxonomy): Eukaryota > Metazoa > Chordata > Mammalia > Carnivora > Felidae > Leopardus > Leopardus geoffroyi. The sequence continues at coordinate 81,255,598 of NC_059333.1, forward strand.
CCTCTACCCCATTCACGTGGGCGCGCTCTCTCTCTCTCTCTTTCTCTCTCTCTCAAAATAAATAAATAAACTTAAAAAAAAAAAAAAGAAACGTTGAAGGTCCTTCTGGAAATACAGCTTTAAAAATGTTTAAATTAACTATAATTTCAGATGGAGATTTTGCTGTTGTTGTTGAGCACCAGGAAAACAGACGTTATGAATTACAGGTGAAATCTGACCAGAGAAAATGCAGTGGCTGCTCTGCTTTCGGTAATGTCCCCCTTGGGGTTGGTTCTACGGACTCTTTGAGGAACAATCCTGAGTCTTGAGTACGCATGGGGGCCACCTATTGGACGGGTCACCTCTTTGCTCAGGTCCATGCTCTGTGGTCTGTAGCTGCGGGCAGGTTGAACACCGGGAGCGGGGACCTGGCTCTTGTCAAGCTGTGTGCTCTCAGTCCTGAGCTCTTCTGGGGCCTCAGACTTAGAAGGGCCCTGGAGGGAGCCCTATGGCGAAGCTTAGAAACCAACAGGGACTTACAGACTGTGCCTCTGGCCGAAAAGTCTCATTTTTCCCAGCAACTTTGTATTCTACTCAAATAACACCACCTGTCAGAGGCTGGCCCTTTTCCTTCCTTCTCCTTCAACTCAGAGGTTCCTCAGAGTCCAAAGATAAACATTCAGGGCAAGCAGGCATGGAGGTGAGGGGAGCTGGGAGGCCCCTGCTTTTGCACAGAAACTTCATGCAGGTGTATTTATTTTGAAGAGTCCCAGGAAGGAGCAGAGGGAGGGCTGAACAGCTGGCTCCTCTTCCGTATCCTCCCGGTTCTGCATTTTCCTCCTGTCTGAGGGACCATCAGAGTCACGGGGGTTGGGCTCCCAATATAAACACTGAGAGGGGTGCCTGGGTGGCGCAGTCGGTTGGGCGTCCGACTTCAGCCAGGTCACGATCTTGCGGTCCATGAGTTCGAGCCCCGCGTCAGGCTCTGGGCTGATGGCTCAGAGCCTGGAGCCTGTTTCCGATTCTGTGTCTCCCTCTCTCTCTGCCCCTCCCCCGTTCATGCTCTGTCTCTCTCTGTCCCAAAAATAAATAAACGTTGAAAAAAAAAATTTAAAAAAAAAACAACAAAAAACACTGAGAGCTTCCATTCCTATAAGAGTTTTCAAGAAAGCACATCTGAGTCCTCCCAGATATGCCTTTTCCAAATGGGATGGCAGACTTCTTCTCTACCTCTGCCCTCAACATGTGGACGTGCGCATGCACACACACACACACACACCCCTCTTTTTTTCCTTCCAGTGCGGGACCGTGACCACTTGAAGGAGAAGACTGGTCTACACTTGTATCAAGAGGCCTCAGTGGTACTATTCTCCTTCCAAGGGGCCTAAGCGGGAAGTGTGAGGTTCTGGAGAAATCCAAGCCAGGAGCTGCTTCCCAATGGGGCAGGATATATCCAGGTTTTATATTTACTAGCTGTGTGATCTTGAACAAATTAGTAATGTAAAATGGGAAAAATAATGACAATAGCTGCATGTATTGGCCTCTTACTATGTGTTAATACCCTGGCTAAACAGCTTTCCCCCATTATCTCATTTAATCTTCACAACAGTCTGGTGAAGAAGACACTGTTTTGATCTTTTACTTTTTAATGGTGGAAAAGTCAGGAAATAAAAATATATTATCAGGGACAAAAATATATCAATTAATGTTTCCACATATGATCTCACTACACATAAGAGAAAAGAATAAGTTATTTTCATGGTCAGCAGGGTAGGCCCTCATTCATCCATTCATCCATCCATCCATCCATCCATTCATCTACCAACCCACCCACAAGCCCCTTGTTACTGTTCTGCAATGTTCACCCTACCAATTAATGCTACTAAACTCTAGTGTCTTAGGTTAATGAACAAGATTGAGTGATCCAAATATAAACTTGATATTTGCCCAATGGCCAGGGCTGGACTGGCTGGCTCCCTCAGAAATTTCACCTAGTGGCCCAGGGCAGCAGCAATTTGCCACAGGTAGGGAAAGTCATCCCTCCTGCCCTCACACCCAGAAGAGCCTCCTAAGTCCTGGCCTCTGTATGTACAATGAGTGGATTTAAAAATTCTTCTTGTCTTCTCTTCATCTTTCCCTAAATCCCTGGTGGGAATAGAATTGTGGTAGGTTTTAGATAACAGCCTCACAGCCTTAATTTTATTTACCTCACAAGCTTGACTCTGGAGACGCCAGCTGTATGGTTATGGAAAATAGCATAGAAATTATGAACTTTTCAGCCAAGGGTTCTACTACCCTCATAACAGGGCCACAGGGCTGCATGTAACAACACTGTCCTCAGGACTTTGGGGAGAAAAACTCATACAGGCCTCACACAAGAGACTCCAAGAGAAAACTGAGCTTGAAACCAAATCTCCCAGGGAACTTTTCTCCACTGGCTTTGCATCCCTCTCCATGCTCCCAAACCAGTCATGGGCAGTGAGTCAGCTCAGGAGCAAACACCTCCTATGGTGGCTGTGGGCGACATGCCTGTTCTGCTATTGATCAGACTTTCTGTTCTCTGCTCTGGGGATGGCAGGTCTGGAGCAGGAGAAACAACTGGAGACAAAAAAAAAAAAAAAAAAAAAAAAAAGATTAAAATAAAATAAACTAAATACGAGTAAAGGAGAGAGGGTAAAAATAGAAATAAGTGAAGCTCTTGTTTCCCGGGCAGGTCGAAGCACGTGGGTACAAAGATTAATGAGCCTATTATGATCAGAGGCTAGAGAGACTTGAGCTTGAGATGCTCTGATAAGGATTGGGCAGGGAAGGGTTAATCACCAAGGCAGGGAAAGTGCGCCAGGTGCTAGGGGGAGTTGGGGGCATAGGGAGAGCAGCCAGGCTGGTGGGCCCAGGGATCCAGAGAATCTGGAGGACCTGGTAGAGAGGTGACAGGTGTCCCAGCAAGTGGGAAAAAGGGTAGAAGCCCCAACAGGTACTCTCAGAAGAGGGGGCAGGGTAGGACAGTTGGGGGACACGCAAGAGACCAAGGCAGGTCCAAGACTAGGGAAACAAGGTAGATTCCTGGAGCGAGAGAAGGCACAGGAGATAATCAACAGTGAAGGCAGGGTCAGATTTATGAGAGGTCAGAGTGGGGTGTGGATGCCGGGCCATCACAACTGCCCCAGAGTTCCTCAACCCAACTTTCCAAACGGAAGTGCCTGGCTGGAGCCTAGGGCCAGGGCTGAGCTCGTGGTGGGGAGAGGGCAGGGGTTAGCCAGCTGAGATGGGGGGCTTCAAGCCTGTCACCTTGAAGGCTCTGAAGACTTTGGGTGCAAAGTGCTATTGCTTGGAGTATGTTACACATTGAAAGCACCTCGGGAGCTTTTAAATATACTGACACCCAGGCAATCTCTCTCCGCAACCCTAACCCATCCCCACACCAATCAAATGAGAATCTACGGTCCTCCGGCGATTCCCGTGTTAGCCAAGGTTGAAAACCACCAACGTACGTGCAAGATGACTCTGTCAGTGTCTACGAAATGGGTACCGTACAACATAGCAACCACAACCAGAGTGTAGTATTAGGCATGTGAAATGAGATCAGTTTGAATTCACATCTGCTGTAAACCTTAAACACACTGGATTTTGATGACAGCCTGAAAAAAAAAAAAGTGAAATAGCGCATCAGTAATGAGATATTGTTGAAATGATAGTTTTGGACCTATTGGGTTACATAAAATGTATTATTAGAATTAATTTCACCTGCTTGTTCTCCCCTGCCCTAACGTTGCTCCTAGAAAGTATGTCTGCCTACGAGGTTTGCATGCTACACACCTATTTCTTTTGAGCAGGGGTGCTCTGGGACTTCTCAGTTCCGATTCACCAACCACATGACTGAAATTGCTTTTCCAGTATGGCGGCTGCCGATGGTACTCGACTTTGGAAAAAAGGCCTCCCACACCGTTTGCAATTATGTATTTATTTGTGTGTTTACATGTTTAGTGTCTGATTTCCTCAGTGGGCCATCTGTTTTGTTTACCTAGTTCAGCACTTAGCTGGGTATCTGGGACATAGTAACAGTTGAATGAATATTTGTTAAGTTAATGAATGGGGAAGGAAGGAAGGAAGGAAAGGATGAAGGAACACACAGATGAATAAAGTAGGTCTCTTTTCTACTGCTGTGTTCCCTGGGACACACGGGCTCATCAGAAAGTCTCCAGCTTGGGCTTGTACTACAAAAGAGAGGGCCGTTTTGCATAGAAGGGAAGGGCTGTCGCAGAGGTGACTGGAAAGTGTTTTGGAGCCAGGCTTGGCCAATGCAACTCACCAGCCTCTTGGACTCTGATTTCTTCCATCTGTAAAATGGAGGTAAGATTATCTCCCAGGGTTATTGTGTTCTGAAGGGCTTAACAGTGACTGTAAAGCAGTCATTGGTTTAAGAAGGAAAAAAAGAGGATTAGTCTCTGGGACGCAATCTGTTCTCCCCAGGGGGTTGCAGGAGCTCCTGGCCTCCTGGGGGCAGACTGCTGGATACACCTAGTTCTTCAAAGCCTGACACCCACTGTGCCTTTGGGCAGTTTATGAGGATGGAAAAAAAGAAAACTTCTGGTGGCTTTACCTTGTATAAAAAGGTGTCTGCTTTGGCTCATAGCCCAGCCTTGGCCACTGGCTACTCTCCTACTGCGGCTCCTTTCCAACATCATGAGCCTAGCACTCTCCTCAGGCAGTACTTTTGGAAGAGGCCTCAGATTCAGATCAGAATCTTTGGAGACGGGCAGAGAGTCTTTTGCCCCCATATCATGCTTGGCACAAAAAGCATTGCCCCCTCCCCTTGCTCACCCATGACCCGTGACCCATGACATGACCCATGGTAACAAAGAAGGGAGGCTAGGACACAGGAGGCTCGACCTGTTTGTCCACAGTGTTCTCCGTCTGGCCAGACAGCACACCAAGAACTGCTCTATTTATCAGGCTCACAATTGAAAAGGGAGTATGGGCTGGCTGTCAAAAAAGAGAAAGCCATTTATTCCCTTCTCTGGGGGCTATTTGTAATTAAAATTCAAGCTCAATTTATCCAGATAAGGAGAATGCTCTCGGCATGCACCTGTTTTAGTAATTTATGGTCTCTTCAAGATGGGCAGAAGCGTGTATCTGTCTGCCAAGGCTGAAGCAGTGGTGATCAGTAAAAGGCCTCCATGAACCTTCACTCCCAGATTCGGAATACTCCACAACCATAGACACATGCATTTGACAGGTCAGGTTTTAAAGTTGTAAAGCCTACAGAATTATTCATGCTGTCAATGCCCACATTGTCTGCAGTGAACACAGGGAATGAAATATCAAAATGGGATTAGAAATAATAAACGGTCAAGATTTGTGCCGAAACTAGATGCAAGAGGCCAGATGTATCACTTACAGCTCTTAGGTTGATGAGGTCAACGACACACAAATTCCCAAGACTTCACTTTATGAAATATTAACAAGTTTCTTCCTCAGCTGCTACAGCAACAGAACATTCCCGAGCCAGATAACATTGTGTTATATGGCAAGGCATTCACACGGGTGTCAAGGACACATTCACGGGCTCAAGAAACTCTACCACCTACCTGGAGGTCCTACAGACAGGACCATGATGTAAAGCCTCGTGACTAGTCAAGTTCAGTCAGCAAAAACCATTGCTTACATCTCTTTGGAAAGGACTCTAACAAATCCTCTTGTCTATGAACGCACTGTCTAGTGTCTGGACCTTTGTCTAAGATCCATAACTCCCGTTGGATGAAGACATGGAATGCAACTCTGAAGTATTGATCTTTATTTTTCTCACAGATACAGGTATCAACTCGCTTTCCACTGGAGTCCAGAACCCTCTGGATTACCCACAAAAAGTTCTTGGCAGTGACCTGAAACCACATGGACAGCTGGCTAACCTACTCTAACCATGACCTGCTGACTAGCAATTCATCCTCATGTTCCAGACTTATCCAACAACCACCGCAGGCAATTCTAAGTGAATTCCTTCCTACAACTCTCAGTCAGCCTCCAGAAAAGCTCCGCTGAGCTGGCACCTAGCCTCCTTGACTTCATTTCTCTCTTTCCTTCTTGATTCTGATTTGTCACCCATAAGCTCAGACCTACATTTGCTTCATACATTGAGGTTTGGCCTGGGCCACCTCTAAACTGGGCCCCAAATCTGCAAAATTTTTTTTTCTTTTTTTTTTTTTTTATAATATATGAAATTTATTGTCAAATTAGTTTCCATAAAACACCCAGTGCTCATCCCAAAAGGTGCCCTCCTCAATACCCGTCACCCACCCTCTCCTCCCTCCCACCCCCCATCAACCCTCAGTTTGTTCTCAGTTTTTAACAGTCTCTTATGCTTTGGCTCTCTCCCACTCTAACCTCTTTTTTTTTTTTTTTTCCCTCCCCCTCCCCCATGGGTTCCTGTTAGGTTTCTCAGGATCCACATAAGAGTGAAACCATATGGTATCTGTCTTTCTCTGTATGGCTTATTTCACTTAGCATCACACTCTCCAGTTCCATCCACGTTGCTACAAGAGGCCATATTTCATTTTTTCTCATTGCCACGTAGTATTCCATTGTGTATATAAACCACAATTTCTTTATCCATTCGTCAGTTGATGGACATTTAGGCTCTTTCCATAATTTGGCTATTGTTGAGAGTGCTGCTATGAACATTGGGGTACAAGTGCCCTATGCATCAGTACTCCTGTATCCCTTGGATAAATTCCTAGCAGTGCTATTGCTGGGTCATAGGGTAGGTCTATTTTTAATTTTCTGAGGAACCTCCACACTGCTTTCCAGAGCAGCTGCACCAATTTGCATTCCCACCAACAGGGCAAGAGGGTTCCCGTTTCTCCACATCCTCGCCAGCATCTATAGTCTCCTGATTTGTTCATTTTGGCCACTCTGACTGGCGTGAGGTGATCCCTGAGTGTGGTTTTGATTTGTATTTCCCTGATAAGGAGCAACGCTGAACATCTTTTCATGTGCCTGTTGGCCATCCGGATGTCTTCTTCAGAGAAGTGTCTATTCATGTTTTCTGCCCATTTCTTCACTGGGTTATTTGTTTTTCGGGTGTGGAGTTTGGTGAGCTCTTTATAGATTCTGGATACTAGCCCTTTGTCCGATATGTCATTTGCAAATATCTTTTCCCATTCCGTTGGTTGCCTTTTAGTTTTGTTGGTTGTTTCCTTTGCTGTGCAGAAGCTTTTTATCTTCATAAGGTCCCAGTAATTCACTTTTGCTTTTAATTCCCTTGCCTTTGGGGATGTGTCGAGTAAGAGATTGCTACAGCTGAGGTCAGAGAGGTCTTTTCCTGCTTTCTCCTCTAAGGTTTTGATGGTTTCCTGTCTCACATTCAGGTCCTTTATCCATTTTGAGTTTATTTTTGTGAATGGTGTGAGAAAGTGGTCTAGTTTCAACCTTCTGCATGTTGCCATCCAGTTCTCCCAGCACCATTTGTTAAAGAGGCTGTCTTTTTTCCATTGGATGTTCTTTCCTGCTTTGTCAAAGATGAGTTGACCATACGTTTGTGGGTCTAGTTCTGGGGTTTCTATTCTATTCCATTGGTCTATGTGTCTGTTTTTGTGCCAATACCATGCTGTCTTGATAATGACAGCTTTGTAGTAGAGGCTAAAGTCTGGGATTGTGATGCCTCCTGCTTTGGTCTTCTTCTTCAAAATTCCTTTGGCTATTCAGGGCCTTTTGTGGTTCCATATGAATTTTAGGATTGCTTGTTCTAGTTTCGAGAAGAATGCTGGTGCAATTTTGATTGGGATTGCATTGAATGTGTAGATAGCTTTGGGTAGTATTGACATTTTGACAATATTTATTTTTCCAATCCATGAGCAGGGAATGTCTTTCCATTTCTTTAAATCTTCTTCAATTTCCTTTGTAAGCTTTCTATAGTTTTCAGCATACAGATCCTTTACATCTTTGGTTAGATTTATTCCTAGGTATTTTATGCTTCTTGGTGCAATTGTGAATGGGATCAGTTTCTTTATTTGTCTTTCTGTTGCTTCATTGTTAGTGTATAAGAATGCAACTGATTTCTTTTTTTTTTTTTTTTTTTTTTTTTTTTTTTTTTAATTTTTTTTTTTTTTTCAACGTTTATTTATTTTTGGGACAGAGAGAGACAGAGCATGAACGGGGGAGGGGCAGAGAGAAAGGGAGACACAGAATCCGAAACAGGCTCCAGGCTCCGAGCCATCAGCCCAGAGCCCGACGCGGGGCTCGAACTCACAGACCGCGAGATCGTGACCTGGCTGAAGTCGGACGCTTAACCGACTGCGCCACCCAGGCGCCCCGGAGAATGCAACTGATTTCTGTACATTGATTTTGTATCCTGCAACTTTGCTGAATTCATGTATCAATTCTAGCAGACTTTTGGTGGAGTCTATCGGATTTTCCATGTATAATATCATGTCATCTGCAAAAAGCGAAAGCTTGACTTCATCTTTGCCAGTATTGATGCCTTTGATTTCCTTTTGTTGTCTGATTGCTGATGCTAGAACTTCCAGCACTATGTTAAACAACAGCGGTGAGAGTGGGCATCCCTGTCGGGTTCCTGATCTCAGGGAAAAAGCTCTCAGTTTTTCCCCATTGAGGATGATGTTAGCTGTGGGCTTTTCATAAATGGCTTTTATGATCTTTAAGTATGTTCCTTCTATCCCGACTTTCTCAAGGGTTTTTATTAAGAAAGGGTGCTGGATTTTGTCAAAGGCCTTTTCTGCATCGATTGACAGGATCATATGGTTCTTCTCTTTTTTTTTGTTAATGTGATGTATCACGTTGATTGATTTGCGAATGTTGAACCAGCCCTGCATCCCAGGAATGAATCCCACTTGATCATGGTGGATAATTCTTTTTATATGCTGTTGAATTCGATTTGCTAGTATCTTATTGAGAATTTTTGCATCCATATTCATCAGGGATATTGGCCGGTAGTTCTCTTTTTTTACTGGGTCTCTGTCTGGTTTAGGAATCAAAGTAATACTGGCTTCATAGAATGAGTCTGGAAGTTTTCCTTCCCTTTCTATTTCTTGGAATAGCTTGAGAAGGATAGGTATTATCTCTGCTTTAAACGTCTGGTAGAACTCCCCTGGGAAGCCATCTGGTCCTGGACTCTTATTTGTTGGGAGATTTTTGATAACCGATTCAATTTCTTCGCTGGTTATGGGTCTGTTCAAGCTTTCTATTTCCTCCTGATTGAGTTTTGGAAGAGTGTGGGTGTTCAGGAATTTGTCCATTTCTTCCAGGTTGTCCAATTTGTTGGCATATAATTTTTCATAGTATTCCCTGATAATTGTTTGTATCTCTGAGGGATTGGTTGTAATAATTCCATTTTCATTCATGATTTTATCTATTTGGGTCATCTCCCTTTTCTTTTTGAGAAGCCTGGCTAGCGGTTTGTCAATTTTGTTTATTTTTTCAAAAAACCAACTCTTGGTTTCGTTGATCTGCTCTACAGTTTTTTTAGACTCTATATTGTTTATTTCTGCTCTGATCTTTATTATTTCTCTTCTTCTGCTGGGTTTAGGCTGCCTTTGCTGTTCTGCTTCTATTTTCTTTAGGTGTGCTGTTAGATTTTGTATTTGGGATTTTTCTTGTTTCTTGAGATAGGCCTGGATTGCAATGTATTTTCCTCTCAGGACTGCCTTCGCTGCGTCCCAAAGCGTTTGGATTGTTGTATTTTCATTTTCGTTTGTTTCCATATATTTTTTAATTTCTTCTCTAATTGCCTGGTTGACCCACTCATTCGTTAGTAGGGTGTTCTTTAACCTCCATGCTTTTGGAGGTTTTCCAGACTTTTTTCTGTGGTTGATTTCAAGCTTCATTGCATTGTGGTCTGAAAGTATGCATGGTATAATTTCAATTCTGGTAAACTTATGGAGGGCTGTTTTGTGACCCAGTATATGATCTATCTTGGAGAATGTTCCATGTGCACTCGAGAAGAAAGTATATTCTGTTGCTTTGGGATGCAGAGTTCTAAATATATCTGTCAAGTCCATCTGATCCAATGTCTCATTCAGGGCCCTTGTTTCTTTATTGATCGTGTGTCTAGATGATCTGTCCATTTCTGTAAGTGGGGTGTTAAAGTCCCCTGCAATTACCACATTCTTATCAATAAAGTTGCTTATGTTTATGAGTAGTTGTTTTATATATTTGGGGGCTCCGGTATTCGGCACATAGACATTTATAATTGTTAGCTCTTCCTGATGGATAGACCCTGTAACTATTATACAGTGTCCTTCTTCATCTCTTGTTACAGCCTTTAATTTAAAGTCTAGTTTGTCTGATATAAGTATGGCTACTCCAGCTTTCTTTTGGCTTCCAGTAGCATGATAAATAGTTCTCCATCCCCTCACTCTCAATCTAAAGGTGTCCTCAGGTCTAAAATGAGTCTCTTGTAGACAGCAAATAGATGGGTCTTGTTTTTTTATCCATTCTGATACCCTATGTCTTTTGGTTGGCGCATTTAATCCATTCACATTCAGTGTTATTATAGAAAGATACGGGTTTAGAGTCATTGTGATGTCTGTATGTTTTATGCTTGTAGTGATGTCTCTGGTACTTTGTCTCACAGGGTCCCCCTTAGGATCTCTTGTAGGGCTGGTTTAGTGGTGACAAATTCCTTCAGTTTTTGTTTGTTTGGGAAGACCTTTATCTCTCCTTCTATTCTAAATGACAGACTTGCTGGATAAAGGATTCTCGGCTGCATATTTTTTCTGTCTAGCACGCTGAAAATCTCGTGCCAATTCTTTCTGGCCTGCCAAGTTTCAAAAGAGAGATCAGTCACGAGTCTTATAGGTCTCCCTTTATATGTGAGGGCACGTTTACCCCTTGCTGCTTTCAGAATTTTCTCTTTATCCTTGTATTTTGCCAGTTTCACTATGATATGTCGTGCAGAAGATCGATTCAAGTTACGTCTGAAGGGAGTTCTCTGTGCCTCTTGGATTTCAATGCCTTTTTCCTTCCCCAGTTCAGGGAAGTTCTCAGCTATTGTTTCTTCAAGTACCCCTTCAGCACCTTTCCCTCTCTCTTCCTCCTCTGGGATACCAATTATGCGTATATTATTTCTTTTTAGTGTATCACTTAGTTCTCTAATTTTCCCCTCATACTCCTGGATTTTTTTTATCTCTCTTTCTCTCAGCTTCCTCTTTTTCCATAACTTTATCTTCTAGTTCACCTATTCTCTCCTCTGCCTCTTCAATCCGAGCTGTGGTGGTTTCCATTTTGTTTTGCATTTCATTTAAAGCGTTTTTCAGCTCCTCGTGACTGTTCCTTAGTCCCTTGATCTCTGTAGCAAGGGATTCTCTGCTGTCCTGTATACTGTTTTCAAGCCCGGCGATTAATTTTATGACTATTATTCTAAATTCACTTTCTGTTATATTATTTAAATCATTTTTGATCAGCTCATTAGCTGTTGTTATTTCCTGGAGATTCTTCTGAGGGGAATTCTTCTGCTTGGTCATTTTGGATAGTCCCTGGCGTCGTGAGGACCTGCAGGGCACTTCCCCTGTGCTGTGGTGTATAACTGGAGTTGGTGGGCGGGGCCGCAGTCCGACCTGATGTCTGCCCCCAGCCCACCGCTGGGGCCACAGTCAAACTGGTGTGTGCCTTCTCTTCCCTTCTCCTAGGGGCGGGATTCACTGTGGGGTGGCGTGGCCTGTCTGGGCTACTTGCACACTGCCAGGCTTGTGATGCTGGGGATCTGACGTATTAGCTGGGGTGAGTAGGCAAGGTGCACGGGGGCAGGAGGGGCAGGCTTAGCTCGCTTCTCCTTAGGTGATCCACTTCAGGAGGGGCTCTGTGGCAGCGGGAGGGAGTCAGATCCGCTGCCGGAGGTTTGGCTCCGCAGAAGCACAGAGTTGGGTGTTTGCGCGGAAGGAGCAAGTTCCCTGGCAGGAACTGGTTCTCTTTGGGATTTTGGCTGGGGGATGGGCGGGGGAGATGGCGCTGGCGAGCGCCTTTGTTCCCCACCAAACTGAGCTCTGTCATCGGGGGGCTCAGCAGCTCTCCCTCCCTTTGTCCTCCAGCCTTCCCGCTTTCTGAGCAGAGCTGTTAACTTATGACCTCCCAGATGCTAAGTCGCGCTTGCTGTCGGAACACAGTCCGTCAGGCCCCTCCGCTTTTGCAAGCCAGACTCCGGGGCTCTGCTTGGCCGGCGAGCCGCCCCTCCGCCCCGGCTCCCTCCCGCCAGTCCGTGGAGCATGCACCACCTCGCCGCCCTTCCTACCCTCCTCCGTGGGCCTCTCGTCTGCACTTGGCTCCGGCGACTCAGTTCTGCTAATCCTCTGGCGGTTTTCTGGGTTATTTAGGCAGGTGTAGGTGGAATCTAATTGATCAGCAGGACGCGCGGTGAGCCCAGCGTCCTCCTACGCCGCCATCTTCCCTCGACTCCCAAATCTGCAAAATTTTAAAGACACAATTACTGTATTGATTCTGTATCAGTCTGGATGGGTTTGATTATACCGGGATAACAAGCAACAGTCACAGCTTAGTGGCTGAAAACCACAAATTTTACTTCTTGCTCGCCCTCTATGCCCACGTGACTCTTCACATCACCCTCCCCACTCCCCCCCCATCTGTAGTAGTTGGGACCATTAGGTGTGGGGGCAAACACTCCTACTCGTGTCAAGAGCATGAAAAAAATCCGGGAGTCTTGAGTCAGGTTCCTTAGAGACAGCTTGCAGCAGGTGTTGGTTTGCAGGAAGTTTGTACGCAGGGTGATTGTTTCTGTGAACACCTGTAGGGGGATGAGGAAGCAGGAGTGAGCACAAGGTGGGGTTGCAGTGTGGTGAAGTTGCAACAGAGGCCTCAGCCAATTCTATAGGGATGGTCCTCTGGAACTGACCCAGACTGAGGCAATGGAGCTCCGGCCTGCTCCCGAGACCATTCCTTTTAGGGGAGGGCAATTCCTAGAGGAGCTCAGATGTGAGCAGTCAACAGCCAACACTCATGGCAGCTGAGGGAATGGGAGCCTTGACCCTAAATGGAGGCTTCTGGGTGAGGCACCAGACTATCTGCCTTAGTGCACTGCTTGGACTTTGGTAGGAAGTTCTCTATCTGGGAACAGCTCTGCGAGAATTCTGTCTGGTCCCCTTTGCTGCTTTCCAGAGGAAGATTAGAGAAGGATGATCTAGGGGCGCCTGGGTGGCACAGTCGGTTAAGCGTCCGACTTCAGCCAGGTCACGATCTCGCGGTCCGTGAGTTCGAGCCCCGCGTCAGGCTCTGGGCTGATGGCTCAGAGCCTGGAGCCTGTTTCCGATTCTGTGTCTCCCTCTCTCTCTGCCCCTCCCCCGTTCATGCTCTGTCTCTCTCTGTCCCAAAAATAAATAAACGTTGAAAAAAACAAACAAAAACAAAACAAAAAAACAAAACAAAAAAGACATTAAATTAAAAAAAAAAAAAGAGAAGGATGATCTATAACTCAAGTGGGTGCAGTTGGTCTCAAGGGCACAATTACCCATTTTATATTCCTCTCACTGTTGACTTTGCTAGGATGACCCAAACCATCATCCCTGAGCTTCTGGTCAGTATGCTGTTCTCTGGCCATGCCTGCTGCACTTGTCAAGTTATCATTAGATGAGGCAGGAGAGTACCAAGAAAAGCCCCAGGATATCATCTGGTGTCACAGTGTTACAGCAGCCCTAACTCCTCCCGATAGTCAAGGCCAATTACCCTGCACGTATGAGGACTCCTTTTCTCACCTCCTTCTTTTGGTACAAGAAGCTTACAGTAACTAGGCAGCAACTGAGGCTTAAAGTTTAATGAGGCATTTCCTATGTTTCCAGATACAAATGTTTCCTTCGGGGAATCAAGACCTGTAGACTTACAGAGTCTAATGTTGCAGCAGTGAGAAGCATTACATGCCCAGGCAAGACACTGGAAATGAAGGTATGCAAAGCCTTTTCTACTTTTACCCCTTGGTTCCTGGACTTATGTATTCTACTATTTGGGGATACCAAATTATATAATAGTCTTTGATTGGGGGTATTAACTACATCCTAGAGGATAGCACCCCATTTTCACAGAGCTTAGTGCTTCCTCCACGGTAGATGCGCTCTGCTGGGCATTAACCTGCAGTACAAAGATCGTCACTCTGCATGCCCACTCCCATAGGCCCACCACCATGCTCTTCTCAGCCTCCAGTCCTGTAATCTTTCTCTTTTCAGGCCCCCTGGCCAACCGGCCTAGTCACTTTCCACAGCCCTGAGTTATATACCTACTCCTATTCCATACAAAGTAAACAACCATGTGTTCCGTCTAACGAGAGGATTCCTTTAACATTGTCATTCGGGACTGCCCCATGGCCACAACAGTCCATTTTTGGCTAGCATCTCCAAACCAAGCCAACACATCCAATCTCAGCCTCTTTCTGCCTCCACCGGCTTGGCTGGTGGAAGGCATCCCCCATGTGGCAATACGTTTTATCTACGGGAGAGAACTTGGTACAGCAGTGGTGGATGACATGGGCATCTGGGCCATCTACCAATGCAGCTTACATTCCCCTCTGGCCCTGCTCATGCCCAATCCCAGATGTACCACTTCCATTACACACAGATGACTGCTGAGTCTGCCAACCCAATGACTTGGTAGGTTGGATGCCAACTAGCTCATGATGGGAAGCTTTGTTCACATGGTCACTTGTCAGATGCTCCGTCTCTATCAGGACCAGTAGCATGCCAGAAGCTATGTTTCAAATGGTATATAGATGTTCTCTGCAGATGGCATGGCCTTGCTCCAGAACCCTCTGGGTCTACATTGTGATTCTCCTATTGGGGCATGCCATAAGCTCCACATGGTGTTTTATTTTCCCACCGCAGGTAACTCTAATATCAATAGAGTCTGCTCAATCATTTGGTCTAAGCAATATGGGTTTTGCATTGCATCCTAGTTTTGCTGTGACTCAAAGTTTTGCTGGGACAGCTTTCTGTGTTACCTGGTAAATGGGTCAGAGCCTTATCACTAAGTGGCTTTCAGATCCTGAAGAGGCCTACCAGGCATTGGGCTTCTTTCTTAGTGGTGAGAGGTGAGGGATACATTAATCTGTCCTTTATTTCCAAGAGATGTCCCCACATTCCCCCAAACCAATAGATCCCTCAAGAGTTCACTGACTTGACAGGGATGTTATGTTCTTCTTGGACATTATATCAGGTGGTACCTGATATTGATGTGTCTTATTTCTGGTCCTATTAACTTTGACCACTTGGTTAAGGTGTCTGTGAGGCTTCTTCTCTGTAGAATTTTATTCCCCCACCTCTGCCACCCCCGAGGAATCAGTAAGGATCTGATGAAGAGATACTTTGATACTATACAAATATTCTGTTTATCATCATACTTTCACCCACTTTAGCATCCATTGATGATTCTTGCCTGCGATAATTATTGCTATGTTATTTGCCAACTGGTGATTTTCTATTTTCATCCTCCCTTTTATACAATTATTGATTGGAAACCTTATATAAGGAGAAGTCCCTTCTCCCCCATTTCTTTATTACTTAATCAGTTTATTTTTTTTTTTTTAATTTTTTTTTCAACGTTTATTTATTTTTTTTGGGACAGAGAGAGACAGAGCATGAACAGGGGAGGGGCAGAGAGAGAGGGAGACACAGAATCGGAAACAAGCTCCAGGCTCTGAGCCATCAGCCCAGAGCCCGACGCGGGGCTCGAACTCACGGACCATGAGATCATGACCTGGCTGAAGTCTGACGCTTAACCGACTGCGCCACCCAGGCGCCCCGTTAATCAGTTATTTTATCTGTATCACCATGAACCAATAGATACTACCTTTTCTACAGGTTAAGTCCATCACTATCATTATCCACTTTATTGCTCCCGTTTTCCTAGATTCGGCTATTGGGACTTCTTTCAAGTTAAACACTTCTTTAAAATAAACACTTTTTATTGCAGTTGGTACAGTCCATTATCTCTTTCTGCTGCAATTCCTTCTCCCTCATACTCTCCCTTATCCCAGGCAGTGTTGTGGCCCATGGGCATTTTGGGTATGTGGGCCAGGGGGGACGTTGAGTTGGGGGCTTACTTAATTTAGTTATCTCCTCTGTTGGGATATAATTGTGTGGTTTCAAATCGCTATCACTTCCATGTATAGTTGAGTTGTTATTGGGTGTCTGGTATAGGAATGGCTTCCAAGAATATTTCTACTGTTCAAAATGTGCAGGACCAGATGTTTCATTTCAGTATGAATGTGGCCTACAGTGCCCAGCTTTGGAATTCTGTAGATAATGGCTGGCCTGCAATTACAAATCTGTTCAACCTTGCAACATGGACACAGCAACCTTTAAAAGGCTCTAAAAACTATTTTTGAAGACTCAGAAGAGAAACTTGAATACAAATAAGAAGGAAGGTGCCTACTTAAAAGTTCATAAAGCTGTCTGTGCCATTTTAATTCAATTTGCAAGGGCACTTTTGGAACATTTCATTAAAAGAAACAAGATAGTATAGATTCCCAGTTGGGGCACATAGGAAAGGTACATTCTTTCGTCATCTTTACATTCACAGAACTGAGAGAAATTTCAGGAAAAAAGTTAATAGAAAAAGAAAAGCAATAAAATAGATAGAAATTATTCTGATTCAAGGATAGAAATATCATTAATCATATCAAAAGCAGTAACTCAATAGGAGAGATAACTTCCAAACAGAATAATAATGAACAGACTTTTGTCTCGTTTAATAATCCAGTTAATGATGAAGAGTGAATCATATGAATACATTAGAGAAAGATTTACACTTCTTGCTGATAAATTCACACCAGTGAAAATAGCCTACAACGCATGATACCCATCTACAGTGGGGACGTGAATGACTAATAAGTAAACCAATGAGTGACTTTCGATTTAAAGAGTTTTTAAGATTAGTCACTGCTGAAGAAAACTTGATACGCTCTCGGGTCACATCATCACATTGGAAAGAAATGCTGTTGGAGGTTTTCCCCAAATCGACAACCATCCTAAAGGTAACATGTGGCACTTCCGATAATGAGTTGTAACGCTGAAAGAAACTTTTTGAAACAGCCAATAAGAAGAAAATTTTGATCGAACACATTAGAGGTAAGTCTGACTTGTCTTCCTCTGGCAGAACTGTCATCAAATTGTTGCCATGCGAAGAAACAATCTAAAGAATATGTGGCCCGAAAAAAAGTAGGAAAAAATACTTTAGTCATGTGCCAGGCAATTACAAAACATTGTATCGTGTTTCTGGATTTTTGGTGTTTATGGTGTCCGTTAGCATTTGCAAGACTTGAAATTGGTTGTGATTTCTTTTCTCATTTTGCATAAATGGTGACTTTCAAATCTCAGTTCGTGTCATAATTTGGTATCCTTTTTCTTAAAGAAGGACCTCAAACTGCACAACTTTCAAGCCTCACAAAATCTGAATTTGTCTCTTCCCTGAATTCGGAAAAAGGGCGGGTTTCGAAAAGCATGCCCTGTGCCTAGGAGGGGGCTTTCCCGACCTGGGGACCAGAGGCCAGACTTTCCCTTAAAAGCACCTCAAAAGCAGGAAGTGGGGGGAAAGGCTTGCTTTAGCCATTGCTGCCAGGCTCCCAGGAGAGGGAATCCAAGGGAAAGTAGCTCTCCAATCTCCTGCCGTGCTGTCGGACAACTTCAACCCCCATTCATTAGGTGTGAAATGGTTGCTGTGAGTGTTTCTGTGTGTTTATCCAACAGGTCTGCAAGAAGTGTGAAGCTCTGTTTGCTGAGAGTTTTATTCTTCAAACAGAAAGTGGTTGGGAGGGGCAGGGCGATGACAGGAAATTGTACCAGGCGGTAGGGTTTATTAACATCAATATTTCTCACCATGATAAATGAGTGTCCTGGGGGCTCGGAGGATCTGACAGTTTTCCTTTTCTACTGATGAAGGCCTGATAGGACCTCAGCCTTCACAGCCTGGATGGATTTGCTGCAATCACAAATGAGTGGTAGCCTCAAGACCGTGGTCCTTATCAATCACACGGTTGGGCATGGGATTAGACAAAAATACCCTCGTGACATTTCCATCTTTCTGTGACTCTGAGCATTAACTTTTCTAGGGCATGCAAAATGCTCAGCCCAGGTCCTGACACACAGCAGACGTTGAATAAATGGTAGCCAGGATTTTTGTTTCTATCTGAGCTTTAAGGCAGCTCTGATGTGAGCTAGACCCAGTAGGAAAGGACTGAGTTGCGACTGGGAGAATGACTCCTGAAACCAGGCTGCTGGCTTTAAGTCCTGCTCTTCCCTTTACTAGCTGTGGGACCATGGGCATGTTGTAACCACCATAGTTTCCTCATCTGTGAAAAGGGGACAGTGATGATGCGCTGTTGAGAGGATTAAGTGAGTCAGCACACATAAAACCCATACGACAAACGCAACACACACTAAGTGCTATGTTAGTGCTAATTATTGTTATTAGTGTTACTGCTATTGTCATTATCTAGAGGTTCAGGACTGGTGTCCCTCATTTCCCGAAGCCTCTTGGTATCCCGTCCCTCTTGGGTTGGTGCCCAAAAGAATGTGGCCTAATTCTAGACTATGTCTCTTTTCTTTCCTTTCTCTTTTAAAAATGTTTATTTATTTTGAGAGAGAGAGAGAGAGAGAGAGAGAGAGAGTGAGTATGTATGGGAGAGGCAAAGAGAAAGAGAGAATTCCAAGCACTGTCAGAATCCCAATCTACACTGTCAGTGCAGAGACCTATGTGGGGCTCAAACTCACAAACCGTGAGATCATGACCTGAGCTGAAAGCAAGAATTGGATGTTTAACTGACTGAGCCACCCAGGCGCCCCAAGACTGTCTCTTTTCCTGGGCCCCTTCTCCTTGTTCCTGTAGCCAGTGGAAGAGGACATGGGGGCAGCGTAATCTCTGACTTCAGGTATCTGAAGGACAGTCACACGGAAGAGGAGAGGATTCGCTTTGGCTTCACAGGGCGCGCCTTGACAGGGTTGGAAGCTACAGTGAAGCCAAAACCAGCTCGTTGAAGGCAGTAGCACTTAATAAGACCCAGAGTAGTCAAGCCATGCACTGGGCTGCCCTGGAAGAAGCAAGTGCTGTCAGTGGGTGTGCTCAGCTGAGCCTGGATCACCTTGCGTCATGGTTGCTATGGAAAAGACTGAGAGCCCTGTATTAGTTATCTATGGTTATGGAACAAAATACCACCCAACTTGGTGACTTAAACAACAAAGTTTTACTATCTTGAAATGTTTGCAGGTTAAGAATTCAGAGGCGATTTAGCTAGGCTGTTCTGGCTCAAGGTCTTTCGAGGGGCCACAGTGTAAATGACGGCTAGGGCCACAGCCATGTTGTCTTGACTGGGACTGGAGGATCTTTTTCCAAGATGGCGCACCCACATAGCTGTGGGGAAGAGGCCTCAGTTCCTCACAATGTGGGCTTCTCCACAGGGCTGCTCATGATATGGCAGCTGGCTTCCCGTAGAGCCATGATGCAAAAGAGAGGGCAAAACAGAAGTGCCATGTCTTTTATGACCTTCCCTTGGAAGTCATATTCTATCATTTCTGCTATATTCTATTGATTAAAAGTGTATAGGCCACACTCAAGAGAGGAATTAGGCTGCTTTGAAGGGAGGAGATTCAAAGAACTTGTGGTCGTATTTTAAAACCACAAGCCCCTTAAGTGCTGAGTCACTGTGATTGATTTATGCATTCTTAAGCCAAAGTTTGTTTGTTTTTTTAAGTTTTTATTTATTTTTGACAGAAAGAGAGACACACAGAATCTGAAGCAGGCTGGGGCTCTGAGCTGTCGGCACAGAGCCTGATGCAGGGCTTGAACCCACCAGCCATGAGATCATGACCTGAGCTGAAGTAGGATGCCCAACTGACTGAGCCACCCAGGCGCCCCCAGAGTTTTTAAATTAGCAGTAATGCTAAGCTCCTTTGCTACGGTTACTCAGAAACACAGAGTTACCACCTGTTTCTTCCCCAGTGGGTAGCTTGAGCAGCTTTCTTTTTAATTTATTTTATTTTTTAGAATTTTAGAATAAAAATGTCTTTTTTTAATTTATTTTTGAGAGGGGGAGGGGCAGAGAGCTAGAGAGAAGAGAATCCCAAGCAGGCTCTGCACTGTCAGCACAGAGCCTGTCGCAGGGCTCGAACCCATGAACCATGAGATCATGACCTGAGCCAAAATCAAGAGTCGGACACTTAACGGACTGAGCTACCCAGGCACCCCTCAGCAGCTCTTTCTAGTCCAGAGCAATACAGCCTCTCCAGCCACTGTCTCTACAGCTTGGTGGTCCCAGCCTAAACTACTCCCTAGCTTCACTCACTCTCATAACATCAGAAGGACCCCTCCTCTTCTGGAGGCCAAGGCTCTGGCCAGCTGGGTGACAGTGGAAGGCGGGGAAATGGAATCCTGCTGCCCTGGCCCCTGGGACCCTTCTGGGACCCTCCTGGTACCAGTACCCTTCTGTCAGACAGATTTCCTGAAGGAAGAGAGCAGATGGAAGATATAGGAGGGAGCTGGAGCTTAAGAAATGACCTACCTAATGAGCAAGTATATTGTGGAGTGCTTGCGATCTTGAGCATCTTGATGACGGATCCATATGTACGCTTATAACATGTGCCCCTCCTTCACTGTAGTGTCACATGCCTTGAAAATACTGGGCAGTTTCTAGATTGATAAGGTGGGTGGCTGAGTGGTCATTAGGTGGAAATCCTGGGCTATCAGGTTTAAAGGTGTGTTTAAAGGTTGGTTTTGTTGAAGACTCAAGTTCTTGTGGCCCATAGCTCAGAACAGTCCCAGGGAGGACATGTGTGTATAGTGCAGTCATACCCGTTTACCATACAGTTTTCTATCTCTGTTTGGGGAAAGGGCATGTTGCTGATATCCTCAGGAGGGGTCAGTAGGTAAAGGAGAGAGAAGTAGTAACAGATAGAGTTTCCTTAAATGACATTAGTGGAGTGTATGTATGTATGTGTGTGTGTGTGTGTGTGTGTGTGTTTGGGGGCAGGGGAATTAGATAATGTATTCCCTAGCAAAAGTGCCAGGTCTTCCCATACAGTGTCCTTACAATTAATGCTCATAACAACTATATGGATTGGGGATTATCATTCTTGATTTACAACAAACTCTGGAGATCAGCTTAAAGGAAACAAACTACATTGCAGGTAATTATTAAGTCAATAAACAGAAACAGCTCCCTGTTTACAAGCATCTAATTTACACTCTGCCCATCCTGATAGCAAATTCCTCATTCTTACTGTTGTGAGGGTTGTACGGGGACAAAAATGCGGGAGCTTTCAAAGGACTGGAAGTGGCAGCACAATGCAGGCCAGTTGACCCCCCAAGATGCCTTGATTTCCCTCCTAGTCTGGCACTAAGAGTGTGACCTAAAGCACATGGATGTCCCTCTCTGTGTGGTTGGTTCCTCACCTGTAAAAGGTGGGTGTATGTGTAAAGGGGAAAGGGTGTTGGCTGAGTACAGGAGTCACGTGGTGAGGTTATGAACGCACAAAGTGTCCACCCATCTGGGTCTGCCCTTTGAATCAGAATCTCCTGGGGGGAAGCACCCGCTCTGTTAAACCAAGTCTCCAGTGGTCACAGTCACACAGCCCTTGGCACAAGCCAGTGTTTGGGAACCACAGACCTGATGGTCTCTAAAGTCCCTCCAAGTTCCAGCATTTAATTCCATTTTAGGACAGAGAAGGAAGAAGTCGTGAGAAGCTGAACAGTTGGGGGAGCGCTGTTCCAGTAAAGAATACTCTGCTCACCATCACACTCTGGCATACCGCCTAAACTCTTCACTTCATTTGCTCTTAACGTCTTATGTGTACTATTTGGAGACATATTTGAATGGAACATCCACCTCTTTTAAAAATAAAATAATCCAGCCAACTTGACAGGGTTTCTCATCGGTCAAATCTGAGTTAATTTGGGCATCAAAATAAATAATGGTATCAATATATTACAACCTATTGCGTAGAGTAGGAATTTGAGTCCATGTTTATATACATAAACAAACAAACAAACAGGGGAGAAGGAAGAGCTCTCCCTTCTACCAGAAGACCAACTAATAGGTATGAAGAAATGATAAAATCTGAAAATCCTCCTTGGGGCGCCTGGGTGGCGCAGTCGGTTAAGCGTCCGACTTCAGCCAGGTCACGATCTCGCGGTCCGTGAGTTCGAGCCCCGCGTCAGGCTCTGGGCTGATGGCTCGGAGCCTGGAGCCTGTTTCCGATTCTGTGTCTCCCTCTCTCTCTGCCCCTCCCCCGTTCATGCTCTGTCTTTCTCTGTCCCAAAAATTAAAAAAAAAAAAAAAAAAATCTGAAAATCCTCACTTGGCAACCATCATAGTAATCATGGATTCAGGCAAGGGTCATCAATGGTTTCTAAAAGAAATAGATGGAAGTTCAGGACCAGGATATATATATGGCCTCATAGTATATTCCCACAAAATGCTGACCGGTTTCTAACAAAACACTTTTTCACTTTACATAGAAATTGTCTTAACCAGTGGTAAACGTTAACAGCACCATTAATGGGACAAGCGGACACAGCACGACAGCTGGTGGGGTGCACTGAGAGCACAGCATCACTTCAGTGGGGTTCCTGTAACCCCAAACTAGTGCGTAACCTGAATCTGATGGTGAGAAAACATCAGACACACCCAAGTGGGGGGACTGTCTGCAAAAGAATTGGCCTGTGCTCTTCAAAAATGTCGAGGTTGTACAATGCAAGTGAAGACTGGGGAAATGCTCCAGATTAAAGCAGATTAAAGAGGCATAACAGTTGAATGTAATGTGGAATCAAGTGTCACATCTGGACCAGAAAGAAAAGGTATAAAGGAAAGAGATGCTGTTGGTGGTGGTGGTGTCGTCTTTCAATAAAAATTATTATTGGGATAATTAGTAAAAGCTGAGTTGGGTCTGTAGGTTAGAGGGTGGATTGTATTGATGTCAATGTATTAATTTTGGTGTGTATGTTATGGCTGTAGGAGAATGTCCTTGTTGTTAGGAGGTATACACTGAAGAATTTGGGGGAAGGCTTACAACTTACTCCTGAATAGTTGAGAAAAACAAATGTGTGTGTGTGTGTGTGTGTGTGTGTGTGTGGAGACAGAGAGAGAAAGAATAAAACAAAGGTATTTCAAAAAAGTATATGGGAAATCTTTTATTTTTTTCTTGTAACTTTTATGTGCATATAAAATTATTTTTTTTTTAATATTAGAAAAACGTTTAAAAATCAAATATCCTTAGGTGGGTAATGGGGTCATCAGTCATTTACATCTTGGTGTAACGTCACCCAATCGTATTGTTTTCCTTCTAATGTAGGTTTGATAACAGCTTCTCTGGGGAAATGGAAGTTGGTGGGGTCTTGGGAGAAGATAGGCTGTGTGAGAACTTGAAATACATTGGGGAAGAGAATAGTCAGCAAAATAGAGGTACTTCCAGGGGGAACTTAAAACCAATAAAAACACAAAGAACTGAGGGACAAGGACCCACGGAGGTAGAAGAGGAGTTCAGATAATGAGGTACGAGGGGGCACTAGCCCAAAATTAATTAAATCAGAACCGCAGGAGGGGAGGGCTGGGCACCAGTGAGTCTTAAAAAGGTAACTCTGATGTACAGCCGGGGTGGAGCACCTCTGAGCTGCACTGGGGTGAGGAGGGCACATAGCCATCTCAGCAGCTCTCATCTGGCCCTCCCACTTCTAGCCTCTCCCACTCTGGCCCGGTCTTCCCGGGCTGGGTCTTCATCAGGCTGATCTTTCTAAAGCATGTTGGTACACAGGCACATGCTGGAAAGATTTCTCTCATCAGAAGCCTTTCCTGGATTTCTAATGTCCTGACCCTGACATACAGGCTTCCTGTTATCTAGCCCCAACCAGCCTTTCCTCCTTCATGACCTTGATGCATAATCCCACACCATTCTCTTCTTTAAAGTTAAACCATCCATTCTTTTATTTTAGTTGTTTTTAGTGAAGCTGTATTGTTCTCAGCTCCCCAGGACTCTATAGGACCTGTCTCCTGCCTCCCTACCAGCATCTGCCTTGCTCCCTTCCCTGATCAGTTCCTCCCTCTGGCTTCTACTCTGAGACCGTTGAAATCCTCTCATTCTTCAAGACTCATGTCCAGGAGCACCTGGGTGGCTCAATTGGTTGAGTGTCTGACTCTTAATTTCAGCTCAGGTCATGATCTCAGGGTCGTGGGATTGAGCCGCAAGTTGGACTTTGTGCCGACAGCATGGAGCCTGCTTGGGATTCTCTCTCTCTCCCTCTCTCTCCCTGCACTCTTCAGCTCAGGTTCTCTCTCTCTCTCTCTCTCCCTCTGTCCCACTCCCCTCACTTTTCTCTCTCTCTCTCTCAAAATAAATATATAAACTAAAAATGAATACATTCATGTCCAATATCACTTCCTTCATGAAGTCTCCCAGATCACTCCAGTTGGACTTACCAGCCTTCCCCGGAACTTTCTGGACCTCGATCATACCACACAATTATGGCCTGCTTTGTTTTATTGCTATTCATTAGAAGACTGTTTCATCATTACATCATACAGTTACCCAAAGGTGAGGGTAGGCCCAGAATGATCGGACAAGCCAGGGCTTTGGAAGTCACCAAACTTTGGTTTGCCCTTGGGGTGGGCTTACACACGTGTCCACAAGTTCTTTCTTTCTTTCTTTCTTTCTTTCTTTCTTTCTTTCTTTCTTTCTTTCTTTCTTCTGTGTTTATTTTTGAGAGAGAGAGACAGAGTGGGAGTGGGGGAGGGGCAGAGAGAAAGAGGGAGACACAGAATCTGAAGCAGGCTCCAGGCTCCGAGATGTCAGCACAGAGCCCGATGTGGGGCTTGAACTCGTGAGCCGTGAGATCACGACCTGAGCCGAAGTCGGATGCTCAACTGACTGAGCCACCGAGGCACCCCCACAAGTTCTTTGATATTCTTTCCTTCAAGAGGCACAGCTTCATTCCCCTCCCTTTGAGTGTGGGCTGGACTTAGTGACTTGCTTGTAACAAATAGAATAAGGCAGAAATAACAGTGTGGCTTTGAAACTAGGTCATAAAAAGCAATGGAACTTACTCCTTGCTGCCTCTCATTCCTCTCTCTCTTTGAGAACTGGATCTAGGTGAATCAGCCACCATGTCATGAGGTTACTCAGGCTGCTTATGGAGGGAGAGGCCCATGAATTATGATCTCTGGCTAACAGCCAGGGAAGAGCTGTCAACATACCTGAATGAGCCACCTTTGGCCTCAGTCAAGCCTTCACTCCTGCAAGCTTGGGATCCTGTGAGCCAGGTACCAGGCCAGTTTTCTGGGGAAGGCTATATAAATACAAATATTGGCCTCCTAAGTTCCATTAAATAAGCATCATTCTCAAATATGACATTGGTTGCATAACTGGGACCAATTATATTCTGGTTAAAAACCAAAAAGGACAGAGGTGCCTGGGTGGCTCAGTCGGTTAAGTGTCTGACTTCAGCTCAGGTCATGATCTCACGGTTCGTGGGTTCGAGCCCCATGTCGGGCTCTGTGCTGACAGCTCAGAGCCTGGAGCCTGCTTTGGATTCTGTGTCTCCCTCTCTCTCTGCCCCTCCCCTGCTCGCGCTGTCTCTCTCTGTCTCTCAAAAATAAATAAATGTAAAAAAAAAAAAATTAAAAAGAAAAAAACAAAAAGGACAGATTTTTACTAAACCTATGCAAATAATTATGTTGCCATGAAAAATATGGCGACTTGGTTAAGAGTTTCTGATTTCAGGGCTGGATCAATGAGAATCAGATGTAATTTAAAAATATTTTGATATTTAAAAGCATTTCATCACTATGAGTTACAGAAAATTTAGAAGGAAACAAGTATTTGCTTTTATATTTGGAAAATCAAACATTAAAAAATCAACAATATTCTAAACAAGTAACCATAATCACATTTTTTTCATCAGTTCATTCAGTCCTATGTAATGAATGCCTCTTCTATTGGGTCTTGAGTTAGCAGTCCCACGTGCTTTTTAATGGAAAGAGTTCTGGAAATCTGGACCCAACCCACTGGTATGACCTGAAAATTGTCCAGGGGATGCATTAGAAGCCTATACGTAAGAGCCTGTTCTTTGAAGTGCTAATGCTTTGTAGTACCTCATATAGTCCTTTTCCATGGGGCTCTGAGATTGTCTTTCTTTGTTGAAGATGCAGGAATAATATTAATGATAATAATAAACTGACAAGGAAACTTGATTGCTTTTTTGGCATGCAAAACAAGATAAAAGCATTCCAAAGCAAGTTTTAGACAACTTATTTCTAAGAATAGTGATAAAACCTAGTTTCAGAGAAGTCAGAGAGTATCTGATTATATAAATGGATAAAATATAATTTTATAGAGGAAAAACCTGGAGACATAATAAAATACTCTTGAGACATAATATACATTGTATACTAAGATTATGCCAAGCATATACAAGAATATACCAAGAATATAAAGAGGTTCAGTGAATTTGGCATGGGTCTAGACATCCATATTTTTATAAAACTCTGTAGGTAAGTCTGATGTGCGTCCCCAGTTGAAAATTGGTAGAATAAAAGATACTAACTTCAAATAAAAAAAGACCGTGACAATGCTAACATTTTAAATGTTAAATGGTGGAAATGATGGCTAACATTCTACAGCTGTCGTCTAACACTGCCAGGATTCTGACAGATATAAGAAAACCAAACAGGGGTGCCTGGGTGGCTCAGTTGGTTAAGCATCCAATTCTGGATTTTGGTTCAGGTCATGATCTCACAGTTTGTGGGATAGAGCCCTGCCTTGGGCTCTGCATTGACAGTGTGCAGCCTGCTTGGGATTCTCTCTCTCCCTCTCTCGCTCTGTTCCTCCCCCACACTCACACTCTCTGTGTCTCAAAATAAATAAATAAACTTTACAAAAAGAAAAGAAAACCAGAGTCTAGGCAATGTTTCCTCTGAAGTTAAGAGATATGAAAAGTGAGGACGCTGACAAATATCTAGGGACTTCCATGAATTCTATGATGTCTGAGATCCTTGTGTTAATAATATTTTACTTATCCAAACTGAAAGTCAACTACCTCTTCTGATTTGACAACTTTTCCCATGAAACTACAATAGTAATATATCCAGAAAAAAACTAATTATTTCTAGCATCTTTCTTTTTATAAGGTGAAAGAACAAATCTTTGTGCTTTTTCCAAGGATCCTCCGGGAAATCTCAAAATAGATTTTGGTATAAAAGATATCTTGAAACAATCTTTTTTTCCCTCCTGTATTTCTGTATTTGGATTTGATCGGAGAGGAAAAAATCAAAAAGCTGTTAGAGGAGATTTGGACGTTTGATTAAGATGGGATCATGGGTACCTGATAATATTTAGTTATGTATTTAATCAAAATAGCCATAAATTAAAAAAAAAATAGGTGTTAACATGATTGTAAAGAATATGTAAGTTCTTTCACAACTGAGATTCTTTTCCTAAGCAGAGATATAAAAGATTAACATAAAGATTTTTGCCAAGTAGGCAGATTACACAGAAAGTTAAGAATAATCCTTCATATTGTTGGTAAAGGTATTAATCAGTAAATCAAGAAGGCAAACCCATTAAAGTAGACCAAACTTAAATTTTAACATATTCCTTAGCTTCTTTTAAGATTCAAGTATTATAAATCAGGGAAAGTAAAATTCACTTACTAAATTTTGTTCTTTATCATCCTCCTTCATATTCTGGAACATTTTGACACATTAGGCTGGGCCTCAGGATTCCAAGAGGTCAAAAGTAATTTCATAGTAATTACACTAAGGTGTTATATCTTGTAACATGTAATGTGTTCCTCATCAGTATCTTCAAATGAAAAGTATTTCGAAATTTTCTCAGTTCTAATTTCTTTTTTAATTTTTTTTTTTTTTTTTTGAGAGAGAGAGAGAGAAAGAGAGAGTGTGGAGAGGGCAGAGAGAGAAAGAGGGAAATATCAAGCAGGCTCCGCACTGTCAGCACAGAGCCCGATGTGGGGCTCAAACTCACCATCCGTAAGATCATGACCTGAGACGAAATCAAGAGTTGGGCACTCAACTGACTAAGGCACCAAGGTGCTTCTCTCAGTTTTATTTTATTTTTTTATTTTTATTTATTTTTTTTTAATTTTATTTTTTTTTCAATGTTTATTTATTTTTGGGACAGAGAGAGACAGAGCATGAACAGGGGAGGGGCAGAGAGAGAGGGAGACACAGAATCGGAAACAGGCTCCAGGCTCTGAGCCACCAGCCCAGAGCCCGACGCGGGGCTCGAACTCACGGACTGCGAGATCGTGACCTGGCTGAAGTCGGACGCTTAACCGACTGCGCCACCCAGGCGCCCCTCAGTTTTAATTTCTAATACAATATTGATAGTGATCACCCACATAAACAAAACCTCTCTGGGGGTCCTCTATTATTTCTAAGAGTGTAAGGGGGGTCCTGAAACCCAAAGTTTGAAAGACGTGAACCAACTGCCATAACATGGTCTCCTCAGTAGGTAGAATACGTGGTCCAGAAACTAAGAGACACATTTAGGCATTGCCCTGCTCACCATCATTCCTAGCGACCCCCTTGTGGACTTCGTGTTTCCCATTCCCATAACTCTGAGCCTTATGGGTTTAGAGATTCAGTTTTCAGAGAGAAAACGTTTCCACCAGGGGACTCAGTGAGTTTTCCAGTAACCTTTTACCTATGACTGTCAGGGGCCAAGTTTTGACCCCTGGTGCAGAGAGAGCAGCAGAGAAGGAAAGGAGTCACCATCCTGGCAGGAAATTGGCTCAATCATATGGAAGATTGTAAGGGGCTGCTGTTACTCCATGGGGGCAGGAAGAAAATATTCAGCATCCAATTTTGGTAATAAATGGAAGTGCAGCAATCATGACTGTAAGTCTCGGACCCCTCATAGGGTTTAATCACCAAATCAGTCAAACCACCTGGACCTACAGAGCTGCTGGTTGTGAACGAGGGGAACCTGAAACCGTCGTCAAAGGAGACGAATGTCAGTTGCAACCTCTACATGAGCTGCATCAGTGGGGCTGTTGTTCCTATTTCCTTTCTGTTGTATGTTTCCTCAAGTCAAATGACCAATCAGAATCTTGGAGGAACTGTTCCCAGACATCGCCCAAACCCAAACCAAGTGGTGCCCAGTGGGCTGTCATAAATGCTGTGGTCCTCCCCCAGATACCTCTTTAGGATTGATGTACTTGATCTCCCAATTGGTGATGGCCTAACAACTGGAGACTCCAGCAGCATCCTTCTCCAAGAACTGCCCTCAGCTGAAGAGAGCTGTCCAACCCAGGATCATGCCCTGCCATGGAGGCAGCCTGGTCATGAGGGGCACAAACACCAGCCATCCTCCCTCAAGGTGAGACAACTTTAAAGGGCCACCCAGCTTCAGAGAGTCCCCCTATGATAGCATGAGGCCTTAGTGGCGATGACAAAACAGTTCAGCTTCTCTCTCTACCTGTGTCTATGTCTTAACACCCCACAGGTATTGATCCTGAGGATCCCACCTGGTAAACTTTCCACCCTCAAGTCCTTGTCCTGGAATTTGGTTCCTAAGGACCTGATTGGAGGCACGGTCTACACAATGTCCTGTTCCATTTCAGTCCTACACATTTTTCAAAATTATACATTTGACCTAGAATTTACATAGATCAATACATCCTAAAATGAGGATCTAAGGAAGTATGAGGCAAAATCAAAAACATTTGCGTGTTCAGGTAAATCTGGAAAATCTTAGCTAACTAAAATAAATTTATTTAAAACATTTTTTAAATGTTTTTATTATTTATTAATGAGAGAGGGAGAGAGAGACAAAGTGTGAGTGGGGTAGGGGCATAGAGGGGGGGAGACACAGAATCTGAAGCAGGCTCCAGGCTCCGAGCTGTCAGCACAGAGCCTGATGTGGGGCTTGAACTCATGAACCGCAAGATCATGACCTGAGCCAAAGTTGGATGTTCGACCGCTTGAGCCACCTCAGCACCCCTAAAATAAATTTCTTTAAGATGAAACTTCTCAGGGCTTCAAATATTCTTCTTGGAGAATACATGTCCAAGAGGAGGTCTTGTGGTATACAAATTCTTCCCAAAATTTTTTGACCATGGATTTAAAAGTTTTTATTTATTTACTCATTTTTGCTGTGTATCTATTATAGTTTCTATAGGGCACAGTTTGGGAAATACTAGTTCACATTTATAGAAACTTAATTAGTAGCCATTTTGTTTGGCACCTTTAAAAGTTAAAATGGCACTGGGGATGCTTTTTTTTACAAGTCACTTCCAAAAACTGGCCTGAAACTTGGATCTAATGTCTGCATTTCCTTTCAATAAATTGCTCAGTAACAGAGATACTGAAAATCAATTCACTGAACCACAAACTGCCTCAAAGTCGGAGTCATGATTTTGAAAAGTTAGCTCCACCACAACTTTAGCTGTAAGGGTTTATTAAAATGTTCATTGAAGGGCATCTGGGTGCCTCAGTCAGTTAAGCATCTTATTCTTGATTTCTGCTCAGGTCACAGTCTCAGCGTCATGAGATAGAGCCCTGCGTTGAGCTCCGTGCTCCGCACTGAGTGTGGAGCCTGCTTGGGATTCTCTCTCTCTTCTGTTGTCTCTGTGCCCCTACCCAGCACATGTAGGCATAGTCCTTCACCCTCTTTCTTCCTCCCTTTCTCAAAATAAACAAACATTTAAAAAAAAATGTTCCCAGGGCTCCTGGGTGGCTCAGTCAGTTAAGTGACCGACTTCGGCTCACATCATGATCCCAGAGTTCGTAGGTTCCAGCCTTGTGTTGGGCTCTGTGCTGACAGTATGGAACCTGCTTGGGATTCTTTTCTGGTTCTCCCCCACTCAAGCTCTCTCTCAAGACAAATAAATACACTAAAAAAATTTTTTTAAATAAAAATAAAAAAATGTTCTCTGAGAATATTCTACTGAACTAGTTAAGGGGGTTCACTCATGAATCCATGACACCTTGATGCATGCCTGGCCGACTTTGGCAAAAAAAAAAAAAAAAAAAGACTTGCATAGGCTGCCGTCCGCATCAGTTGCTGTGGTTCTTGCCAAGTGAATCGAGTGGCACAATCCAGATGACCTCACCGCACATGATGGGTGCATGGGTCAACTGAATATAAGGAAGGCTAAATGCTGTGGGGCGGGTTGGCATGAATCACTTTTCAGTAGAGACACTTCATCTGGATGGTGGCCATCTGACTCAGTCAAATTTTCTATTTTAGGAAGTATAAATGCCAGGGCAGATCTCTCCAGCTAAGGTTGTAGCCCAAACAACACTGGGCTTTTGTTCTGCTTCCCCATTCTCATTCTGAGCAGCACCGGGATCCAGATGCCCAGGCTGCCAGGGAGATGGCTTCCCTTGTTGCTTCACCAGTCCCCATACCAATGGGAATCTTTGCAATAGTCCCCATACCAATGGGAATCTTTGCAATCGCATAAAAACCTGACGGTTACAGAAACTAGTATTGAGAGTGGAGTTGCAAGATGCCCTCAGTGCCATGGACCTGATTAAAATGCCACCGGGCAGAGGAAAGTAAGAATACCCACATCTTACGGAGGAAGGCTGGCAGGTCTGTGATTTACAGCAGT
Organism: Leopardus geoffroyi; assembly: GCF_018350155.1. NCBI lineage: Eukaryota > Metazoa > Chordata > Mammalia > Carnivora > Felidae > Leopardus > Leopardus geoffroyi. The sequence continues at coordinate 81,287,140 of NC_059333.1, forward strand.
GAAGCGGTTGATTACGCTCTCACATTTTGGTCTCAGGGTGCAGGTGAGGTGCCCACTAAAGATGAGGCTCCGAGGCAATGGCAGATGTCATTTCACGGGCTGGGGAGAAGTTTGTAGGCAAGGACAGGTAGGTTGTTTCTAATGGCTCAGAGTAACCTCATTTGGGAAAGGAATTGACTCTGGCTCCAGACTGTACTGCTCTAGGCAGATAAAGAAGCTGACCCCACTCAGGAAGAACCGTTTCCTTGTGATTTGTCTTCTTGCTGTAAAATGAGATCAGAAGCTGATTCGATTCAGGGGCGCCTGGGTGGCTCAGTCGGCTCAGGTCATGATCTCGCCGCTCGTGAGTTCGAGCCCTGTATCCGGGACACTGCTCTCAGTGCAGAGCCTACTTCGGATCCTCTGTCCCCCTCTCTCTCTCCCCCTCCCTCGCTCTCTCTCTCCCTCAAAAATAAGTGAACATTAAAAGAAAAAAAAAAAAGAAACTGATTAGATTCAGAACTGGAGAAGCTGGATTCCTCGACACAAGTGTCTGTGTCAGTGTTGTGGCCCTCATTCTCAAAAACAGGAATTGTGAAAAACAGAGGGATATCTGGGAAGTCTTGGGTGACTGAAGAATTAGATTATTCCCAACATAGGTGGGATTACTTCAGATAATTTGCCACCATTACTCCCGTTTCCACTGGATGTAATAGACCTCCCCAGCAGGAGGCGTACCTTGTGACCATAACCTAAGTTCAGATTCATCCTCAATGCTTTGTAAATTCCACCATGGAAGAGAAAAATTAATTCCGAATTCAGGTCAGGCCAGAGATAGTGCACACTAGATCCCAGGAGAAACACGCGGAGCTGGGCATTAAGATCAAGGCAGAGCGACTGCATAGTAGGATTGACTGATTTTAAAGGTCTAACACTGCCAGCAAATGTTGACCTTAATGCTTGCTTGCCCGGCCAGAGTCTTTGTTTATGTGGGTTATATCTATTAATATTTCCCACATTAGAAATTATTATAAATATGGTTTCAACCTGAGGACCCCAGTAACACGTCTCAGGGACCTCAAGGGATCTGCAGACCATATTTTGAGAACCACTCAGCTAAGGGCATTTGGGGGGTTTCCTGAGATACCCCTGAGGATTCAGAAATTTTGTGCATTCATTTTTATGATAAACTATGTATGCAAACCCATAGAGGACCACAGTTGAAACAGAGCCATGTACGTTGGGGCCCACACCGATATTGTGTCCAGTTACGTTGGGATCTCCTTTTGAAGTAGGGTACACAGGTAGCTGTGACTGCAAAGTGCACAGAAGCCCGGGGAGCCTGAACTAAAGAGAGAACTTGGGCCATGGCAATCAACACCATATTCACGGCAGAGGGGATTTACTGTGCGAATCTTAATTTATGAGCAAGCGTATCTGAAGGTAGTCAAAGAAAGAAATTTTCATTTCCAAGTCCAGAAATCTAATGGAATTAGCTGCCCACTTCGGATATCAATAATGCTATAATGCAGCCCCCTTACCTAGATATAACCAGAGAGCTAATGGAGTTAGCAAGGAGCACCTCATTAAAACTGGTGCTCAAGGGCAAGGCTTTGGTTAAATGTGAGTCCCAATTAAAAAAAAAAAAAATATGTGAGTCCCAATTCTCCTGAGAGGTAAAGTTTGTTCTTAATATGATTTTGCATGGGGCATTCCCTGTATTATTAAATTTAAAGTACGGAAACATAATAAGCAAAAAAACTGACAGCAAGATAATAACTTTTGACTGTTAAACTCAGCATTGGCAACCTAGCTTCCATAACACATTATCACATTAAATTAATGTTGCTGGGTTTATTTTTATTGACTGTGCAGTTTTGCGAAAGCCTATTTGAGCTTTCTAGTTGAATAAGTACTATAGGCATAAGGAGTTTATGCCCTTTTACTTGTACATTTCTATGTGAGATTATAATAAAAATGATGCTGGGAGTCCATGAGAACTTTTCACCCTCTAGAATGGGTGCACACATTACTCAGGTGAGGAGTGGAGAGAATGAGCAGGTTGCTAGAGAAAGGCATAGTGGCTGGTAGCTATTTTATGGGTCAGACTTCTCCCGGACAGCACAGCACAGCAAATACTGGGTAGATGGGATTGGGAAGGGCCCCTACAGGATCTGAAATGCATCTCTCAGTTGACTGTGAACTTCCGGGCAGCTGGAGCTAGGCGGGCTGGGGAGTGTGGGTTGGGGTGGGTGGGTAGGAACCTGTTACCAGCAGAGGCCAAGTGGGGTGGTACTGCAGGGGCTTGAGAGCAGTGACCAGTGAAGGTGTGCTGACTCCTCTCTTTGCAGGTGGATGACTTAGGGCGGACAGGCCCAGCCCTGACATTTGTGAGAGCTAGGGGCAAGTGTTCAAATGGTGGCTTCCATTTTCATAAGCCGACACTTAAAAGTTATAAATCACAAACAGTTAAACAACATACTTTCCACACTCCCTTCTTGACAAATATATTTTCATAATGATTACACAGAAAATTCATGGGGGTGCCTGGGTGGCTCAGTCAGTTAAACATCTGACTCTTGATCTCAGGGTTGTGAGTTCAAGCTCTGCGTTGGGCACCTACTTAAAAAAAATGAGTAAAGCCGAAGGGTTTCTATGTTGACAAAACATCAAAGATGACTGGGCATAATTATTATTGCATATTCTGGGAGTTCTGTTCATGGGCCTGTGGTGTTTGGATAAGGAATAGATAAGATATTTATAAACTGTAAATTATTATTTTTAAAATAAAATTTATTTTTTGCCTTTATTCTAGCAAACTCACTAATTATGTAGTTATACTGAACACTTTCATGTAATTTCTATTCTAGGGATAGTAGGGTTTAAAACTGCATTTTTCAGGAAGAGAGCCACCAGCTTAATGTGGCTATTTAAATTTAAATTGATTAAAATTATATAAAATTAAAAATTAAGGTCTTTGGTTGTACCAGTCACATTTCAGGTACTCAGTAGCCACATGGGACTAGTGGTTAAACAGCATGGATATAGAACATTCCATCATTGCATAAAGTTCTATTAGACTACACTGATCTAAATGATTAAAACATAAAATATAATCATATAGGGGCTCCTGGGTGGCCCAGTCAGTTAAGTGTCCAACTCTTGATTTTGGCTCAGGTCATGATCTCATGGTTCGTGAGTTTGAGCCCCACTTCGGGCTCTTTGCTTACAGCACGGAACCTGCTTGGGATTCTCTCTCTCTTTCTCTCTCTGTCCTCCCCTGCTCACATGTGCTCTCTCTCAAAAATAAATAAACATTTAAAAATAAATAAATAAAATGTAATCATACTGAAATTATTCAAAATGGAGTATGTTTAATAAAATTATAAAGTAAATGTAGAGGATAAAAAGCTAAAATTTCTCTCCATAAGTTTTTAATGTTATATTTTCTAAAATATTCAAAATTATTTAAATTAAAAGACAACATACAAATAATAACAAACAGAATATCAGGGTTTTAATAAAATACATTTTCATTATTTAATAAAATTTTTAAATAAAGTTGAAATATAACTTATTGAATTTAAAATTTTTAATTAAGTAGTGTTAAATTTTTATACAAATAAAACTACTTGCAATTCTAATGTTCAATGTCCATTTTGTTGCCAATTGAAAGAATCATTATCAATCTTCATACATATTATGTAAGAGACATACGCACACACAGTGATATGATAATACTGTAAAATGTTCCTCAGGCATCTTGTGCAATTGTTTTGAAGAGACTGCTAACTTGTGGGAAACTTTGAAACTATGAATTGGAACACAAAAAGCAGAAAGAAATAGATACTTCCTTATGCAAGGTGCTCCAGAGGAAAATTGTCACAATGTGTCTTTTCCTCTTATATGAAGCTTGTACCATGCAAATGTTTTGCACATTTCAAATCAGTGTCCATCATAGTGATAGCAGCAACCCACCTACATAGCTTTCCAACGTTTGAACAAAGTTGCTTTTTGTTTCAAGAACATAGGGCAAGAGAAGTAAAGACAAGCTTCCCTGTGTTGGTCCTTGGAACAGATGTTAAGGCTGTGAGTTACACTGACGGTGCTGGTAACAGAGGCTCTCACATATTTCTTTATGCTTGTGATATATGGGGCCCACTAACTCAGGGGGCCAGGGTAGAAGCCGTTTTCCCCAGGGCCAATGGCCAGGGAACTGGGATGTAGGGTTGGGGTTTTTCCTCTCACAATATGCTATTAACCACTTTCAGTGGTTTTTCTTCTGGTTCACCACTCTCAGTGCCTGTTGGTCTGGAAAGCTTAGCACCTAAAGAATGGAAATTGGTTGGAATATCTAGAGTTTCAAAGCTTATTGATTCGACTGTTTAAAAAAGTACTTACATAAGACTTATAGCCAGGCGCTGTACTTTATATGTACTCATTTACCTAATTCTCATAATAATTTATAATAATTCTATTATTATCCTAATTTTATGTATGAGGAAACTGAGGCACCGAAAGATTAAGCACCTTGTCCAGGATCAATCAGCTAGTTTGTGGAGAAGCCAGGATTCAAACCCAAGCAGTCCTGCTTCAGAGTTCATGATCTTAACCGCATTGTCAATTTGCTCCTCTTTCTGCATGGATTATATCTTTCTCATTTTAAAAGCTATTTAATTTTTGATAGGTAATATATTCCTAGACATTAAAGAAAGCAAAATGATATTAAAAGATCTGCATTGGGTGCTAGGACAACCATATATGCAAGTGCCCACATGCAAAAGAATGGACTTGGACCCCCTACTTCATACTATGTACAAAAATTAACCCAAAATGGATTAATGAACATAAAACTCTAAAACTCTTAGAAATAAACAGAGTAAAATCTTCATGCCCTTGGAATTGGCAATAGAGTCTTAGATACGACACAAAAGCATGGGCCACAAAAGAAAAAGAGACAAATTGAACTTCATCAAAATTAAAAACTTTTATGCATCGAAAAGTATTCTCAGGAAAGTGAAGAGTTCCAGTTTCTGGTGCAGCATGTAAGAAGCTTGGAGGTCACCACTCTGTCTTACCGAGTAAAGAGCTGAATGAACTGAAAAATCAACAACTCTTCATATAGGCAAAGAGAAGTGACGTCACAGGGCAAACGTACAAAGAATCACAACTTACCAGGGCAGGAGCCCACAAACAGAAACCTTTATGGAGACCCTTGTGGAAGTAGGAAAACTAGAACTGAGATTGAAAAATTGCTGGAGGCTCAATGAGGACCATTCTGAGGGTCAAAAACTCCAGAGGAACCTTAGTCATGCAGGGGGGTCCCCACGGTCTTGTGAGTTTTACCTCCAGGAGATTGACCAGGTCCTCACAGTGAATATCGGAGGAAAAATTCCCACATGCTTCTGGCAGGAGGAAGGGAAAGGAACCATTTTACAATACACAAGTGCATTCTGTTCTTAACAAGATTCTGTTAAGACGATGCTCACTAATCTCTTCCTGGCATCAAAGAAGACTACATTTCCCAGTCTCCTTTGCAGGTAGGTGGGACCATGTGACTAATCTGGCTGATCAAATGGGGTGGATGCGATGAATACCAATTTCAGGCCTGGCCCTAAAGCTCCAGTGGGATCCTCCTTGTTTTGGCTCTCCCTGGTCACGTGACTAGAAGTGAAGGCTTCCGAGCTAATAGAGCCACATTATGGAAGCCGCCTGGATCTCTGAGTCACCACCTGGAGGACAATTGCTCTGGAAAGCCTTTTGCTTCACAGTGGACTGTGACATGCGCAAGAATTAAACCTCAATTGTGTAATGTCACTGAGCCTTTGGGCCTATTTATTACAGCATAACAATTAACTTCCCTTACAGGGCTGGCCTTATGGTCGTTTATGGTGTATCTATCTTGTGGGTCAGATTCCTGTGTCTAGAAGGGAGTCTAGCTCATAAAAGGTGCTCCTATGATAGTGATTACTACTTCTACCGGCTTCCGTGAGAGCTATGTCCTTTTCCCCAACCTGCTGCTGCTGCCTTCCTAAGAGCCTGCCATGTCCCAGCATTACAGGTATTCTGACTACTTAAACCTTTTTTACATCACTTAGGAACATAAATCTCAAAATGAAAAGAATGGAGGTATGATCTAAGATATAGATGATTTTTACACAGCCTCAAATGAACACATAAATGTATGAAAGTACAAGTTGGGAAGTGCCTGTAGTCACTTAGAAATTTCTCCTTAATAGCCTGTAACCTCTTTTTCCCCTCTACAGCAAGTTTTGCTGTAAGCAGTTCAAAATATTTTTGCTGCGAAGCATCCAGCCTTGACATAAAGGAAAACTATTGCCCTCGGCTGTTATAATTAAGACATCTGATTTCTAAATGGGATGACCATAAATCCCAACTTTCCTGGGACAGTTCCAGTTTATTTATGCCTGTAGTCCCAGGACCCTATCCCGTTAGTACACCCCCTCACTCTAGAGAATGTCCTGCTTTGGATAAGTTATGTGGCTACCCTGTTTCTAAATTAAAAATGTGTATTATTTCAGGGAATATTATTTTCCTTAAATTATTTACTTTAAGTTGATGAACTGTTCTTGACATACCTTTTGAACCATCTGTCTTACTCTATAGCATGTTTTCCTCTTTGACTAAAGATAGAATCATCAGAGGAAGAGAAGTTTAAAGGAGCAGAGTTTATTATCAAGGATAAATAGGCACTAATGAAAGTAAAGAGTAGATGGGTAGGTATTCTCACTCCATGCCACACATATCTCTAGAAGCTTCCATCTCTGTATTTATTGGTAGCTTATCTAAACCTATAGTGTAAATAGGATGAAGATTCTGTATTTGAATGGTTGGCATATTTTTCTTAATTCTCTTTTCCCCCAGTTTTTATTGAGAAATGTATGTTTCTGACATACACTACTGTGTAAGTTTAAAGTGGTCTTATTTACATATATTGTGGTCATGATTATGATGTGGTCATGATTTACATGATTACAATATATGTGAAATGATTGTGAAATGATTATCACAATAGGTTCAGCTAACATCCATCATCTCAAATAGGTCCAAAAAAAAAGAGAGAAAAAAATTTTCTCCTTGTGATGAGAACTCTTAGGATTTATCCTCTAAATTTTCCTGTACATTGTACAGTGTTAGCTGTAGTTATCATGTTGTACATTGCATCCCTAGGACTTATATAAAGTACTGATTAGTATAAGACACAAGTATATTAGTATATATACTTGTAAGTGTATATATATAAGATATATAATATATAAGTCTATATCTTATAAGTTTGTACCTGTTGACCATTTTTCTCCTACTTTCCCTCTCCCCACCCTCTGTCCCTTGTATCACATGTCTGATCTCTTTTTCTATGAATTGTTTGTTTGTTTGGTTTTGATTCCACATGTAAGTGAGGTCAGACAGTATTTGTCTTTCTATCTGGCTTATTTCACTTAGCATAATGCCCTCAAGGTCCATTCATGTTGTCACAAATGATAGGCATCCTCGTTTTTTAATTTTTTTTTTTCAAAGTTTATTTATTTTGGGGACAGAGAGAGACAGAGCATGAACGGGGGAGGGGCAGAGAGAGAGGGAGACACAGAATCGGAAACAGGCTCCAGGCTCTGAGCCATCAGCCCAGAACCCGACGTGGGGCTCGAACTCACGGACCGCGAGATCGTGACCTGGCTGAAGTCGGACGCTTAACCGACTGCACCACCCAGGCGCCCCCATCCTCGTTTTTTAAGACTGAACATTATCTCATATATATATATATGATATATATATATATATCATATATATATATATCTCATATATATATATATATCTCATATATATGAGATATATATATCTCATATATATGAGATATATATATCTCATATATATGATATATATATATCTCATATATATGATATATATATATATCTCATATATATGATATATATATATCTCATATATATGATATATATATATCTCATATATATGATATATATATATATCTCATATATATGATATATATATATCTCATATATATGATATATATATATATCTCATATATATGATATATATATATCTCATATATATGATATATATATATCTCACAACTTCTTTATCCATTTATCTATTGAAGGGCACTTAGGTTGTCTCCATATCTTGGCTATCATAAATAATGCTGCTAATGACCATGTGGTGGGGGGGGGGGGCGAATATCTTTTCAAGTTATTGTTTCAAGGATGTGAGGGCAATCCGGCTGTGACATCTGTCACCCCAATGATCGCCAGGGTTGATTCGGCTGATCTGGCTGGCTAGGCGGGTGTCCCCTTCCTCACCGCTCCATGTGCGTCCCTCGCAAAGCTGCGGGCTAGATCGAAGAGAACGACCTTCCCTGATAGAAGAAGATCGTTCTTGGTCAAGGGTATACGAGTAGCTGCGCAACCCTGCTAGAACCTCCAAAGAAGCTCTCAAGTTAGTGTTTCAATTCATTTGGACATATTTCCCAAAATGGATTGCTGGGTCATATAGTAAATCTATTTTTAGTTTTTGAGCCTTTAATTGTTTTTCCTTGTGGCTGTACTGATTTACAGTCTATGCTAGCATTTGTTATCTTGTCTTTTTGATGATGGTCTAACGTGTGAGGTGATGTCTCATTGTGGTTTAATTTGCATTTCCCGGGGCGCCTGGGTGGCGCAGTCGGTTAAGCGTCCGACTTCAGCCAGGTCACGATCTCGCGGTCCGTGAGTTCGAGCCCCGCGTCAGGCTCTGGGCTGATGGCTCAGAGCCTGGAGCCTGTTTCCGATTCTGTGTCTCCCTCTCTCTCTGCCCCTCCCCCGTTCATGCTCTGTCTCTCTCTGTCCCAAAAATAAATAAACGTTGAAAAAAAAAAAATTTAATTTGCATTTCCCTAATGACTAGTGATGTTGAGCATCTTTTTCACATACCTGTTGGCCTTTTGTAGATCTTCTTTGGAAAAATGTCTGTTCAGGTTCCTTTACCCATTTTTAAATTGAATTATTTGGGTTTGTTTTTGTTTTGCTACTGAGTTATGTGAATTCTTTATATATTTTGGATATTACCCCCTTATCAGATATAAGGTTTGCAAACAGTTTTTCCCATTCCATAGGCTGTGTTTTCTCTTTGCTGGTCATTTCTTTTGCTATACAGAGTTTTTAGTTTGATGGGGTCCCACTTGTTTCTTTTTGATTCTGTTGCTTGTGCTTTAGGTGTCATATCCAAAAAATCATTACCACGACCCATGTCTAGGACTTTATTCCTACCTTTTCTTTTAGGAGTTTCATGGCTCCAGGTCTTACATTTAAGTTTTTAATCCATTTCTACTTAATTTTGTTAGTGGTGTAAGATAGGTGTCTATTTTCATTATTTTATATGTGTATATCCAATTATCGCAGCACCATTTATGCAAGAGCCTATCCTTTCTCCACCGGGTGTTCTTGGCTCCTTTGCGAAATATTAGTTGTCCATGTATGCTGTGGTTTATTTCTGCGCTCTCAATTATGTTCTGTTGGTCTATGTGTCTGTTTTTATGCCAGTACCACACTGTTTTGAACACTATAGCTTTATAGTATTGCTTGAAATCAGGGAGTGTGATGCCTCCCGCTTCATTCTTCTTTTTTAGAATTTCTTTGGATATTTAGAGTCTTTGTGGTTCCATATACATTTTAGGAGTGTTTTTTTCCACTTCTGTGAAAAAATGCCATTGGAATTTTGATAGGGATTGCATTGAATCTATAGATGGCTTTTGGTAGTGTTGGTATTTTAACAATATTAATTCTTCCAATCCATAGACACAGGATACCTTTCCATTTATTTGTGTCTTTGATTTCTTTCATCACTGTCTTGTAGTTTTCAGAGTAGAGCTCTTTCAACTCCTTGGTTAAATTTATTCCTAAGTATTTTTATTGTTTTTGATGCTGTTGATTATTTCTTTTTCAGAAAATTCATTGTTAGGATATAGAAACACTACTGGTTTTTGCATGTTAATTTTGTATCCTGCAACTTTACTGAAGCCATTGATTAGATCTAATGGTGTTTGGGTTGAGGTTTCAGGGTTTTCTGTGTATAAAATCATGCCATCTGAAAACAGAGACCATTTTACTTCTTCCCTTCCAATTCTGATAACTTTTATTTCTTTTTCTTGCCTGATTGTTCTAGCTAGCTAGTACTGCCTGTACTATGTTGAATAGGAGTGGCAAGAGTGGGCACCTTTTTCTTGTTCCTGTTCTTAGAGGAAAAGCTTTCAACCTTTCATCACTGGGTATGATATTAGCTGTGGGCTTGTCAGGAAACATATGCTCTTGTGCTTTCAACTGAGTGTTTGTTGGGGGGAGCCTAGAATCCCATTTCTGTCTCCATGGAGATTACTGACAAGTTCTCTCCTAAGTGAGAAGTTGGGCTAAGCAAAACCTCCTTTGCCATAGGCTGAGAAACTCTCGGGCTGGGAATAAGGCTGCATGGAAGGAGGGCCAGTGGTAGCCAGAGGCTTACTCTTAGGAACAAATCCTTTTGCCTTCACAGGAACGGAGAGAGGTTCAGGCAGGACCACAGTAAAACTCCAAATCTAGGGGTTTGTTGACTTTGTCTGCAAAACCTTTCATTTTAGGTAGCTAGAAACAATATAACAACTGCATTCAACAGACATTTATTGAAGACTCCATAAGTTTTTAGTGAGCTAAGCTTTGTTTAGGGTATGAAGGTGATCTTTGTCCCCAGGTGGCTTTTATTATATCGGAAATTGGAAACTCAGATGCTTACAAGGGACAGACAAGGTAGCATGAATAAGTGAAGAAGACTTGATGTAAGAAAGATTATGATGGGGGGCGCCTGGGTGGCTCAGTCGGTTGAGCGTCCGACTTCGGCTCAGGTCACGATCTCGCAGTCTGTGAGCTTGAGCCCCGCGTCGGGCTCTGGGCTGATGGCTCAGAGCCTGGAGCCTGCTTCCGATTCTGTGTCTCCCTCTCTCTCTGCCCCTCCCCCGTTCATGCTCTGTCTCTCTCTGTCTCAAAAATAAATAAAAACGTTAAAAAAATTTTTTTTAAGAAAGATTATGATGGCAACTGCCATTCAGCCCAAGTCCAAGAAGAGATGGTAGGAAATTATGGGGACTGTGAGCACCTGGAAAGACCGTGTCCTTTTCAGAAGGGACAGCCACCACTCAGATCCAGCAAGTTATTGCCAGGAGGACCCAGTGCTCCCAAATTTTATGATTTTCTAAGATAATCCAGAAATACAGGTTTTTATTCCAAATGTGCCCATTTTTAAATATTAGTGAGTGTTTTGTTTTTTGTTTTTTGTTTTTTTTTTTAATTATTTGCCTTTATAACACTGGGAGCCAAACAAACTATCTCTGCAGGTTGGATACAGTCCTTGGGCCTCGAGTGTGTGCTTGGGTCCTAGATTTGTAGTTGATACGAGGGCAAAGATTGCAAAGGACGAATGGGGTCTGGGCATATCCAAACACTCGAGAAGCAATTGTTTACCTGCAAGCCAAGAGCCAGAAGGAGGCTTAGAGTTCATCGAGTCTATTCTTCATTTTACAGGAAAAGGAACTGAAGTCTAAGCATGGAGAGTAGGCACTAAGGCCCAGCCCAAGGTGAGATTTTGTCAGCCTGATCAGAGTCACCATGTACAGTCAGAAGACACATCAGACAATGAAGGCATTCCAATGGCCGTCCACCTGGTGAGGCCTCAGCAGTCCCATGCCCCAGTGCCCTGGGATTCAGTGTCTGTGTCTGGGCTGCTGGTAGGGGGATGCCTGGCTGTGGGGCCCTTCTTCATCCCTGAGCCCACTAGGGATATTTTGCAGGCCAGTACGGAGGGATTTAGTTTAAATGTGAGGAAGTACATTTTGATCAATGACAGGGCCAGATCATAGAAAAGGTTGTGAATAGCTCCCTCTGGAAAGTTTTTGGCAAGTCGCCATTCAGTAGTGATTTGAATTTAGGAGCTAGGAAGTTCATCGAGTTCATCCCTCTGCCTCCAAGGAGTGTTGCCTTTGCTCTGCATTCTCTGGGAGTTTCCTAAGGCAAGGGAAGGCCACTTCTGCCACCAGGCCACTATTCTGTCTTCTTATGGCTGTATCTAAGGGAAGAGCACACTACTGTTTCACTTTGGTAACAGGGAACTTTTAAAAATCACATTAGGATTTATTTTTGAGAGAGAGAGAGCGAGAGCACAAGTGAGCAAGGGACACAGAGAGAGAGAGAATCCCAGGAGGGGCAGAGGGAGAGAGAGAGAGAGAGAGAAAGAGAGAGGGAGGGAGGGAGGGAGAGAGAGAGAAAGCAGCTGGGCTCACCTGAAGCGGGGCTCATGCTCACAAACCATGAGATCGTGACCTGAGTTGAAGTCAGATGCTTAATGATTGAGGCACCCGGGCTCCCACATTAGGATTTTTTTAATGCTCCTTGTAGAAAATACAAAATAAGAAAAGCATAAAGAACAAAAAAAATTAATATAATTGAACTACCCAGAAAAAATCTGATATCATATTTGTATTTTTATATACATATATAATCATATATGTACATATGGTTATATTATATGCGTAATACATGAAGATATAATACTTGTATACATATATCTCATAATTAAAAAAATTGAGATTTACATGCTCTTTGGTAACCTGTGTGTTACTTCATTGTGAACGCTTTTACATGTTTTTAATTATTCTTTTATGATTTTTTATAACTTTACAATATTCCATGAGATGGAGTACCATAACTCATTTTGATAGCATTTCTGAGGGGACAAAAACTGCGTAACAAGGAAGTTTCTCACGTAGTTCAATGCAAGGGTCTTGAATCTTTTCCTGAAAAAAGAACTGCTTTTGATTTAATCCCAAAGCCTGGTAATGATGACATACAGCCTCTTACATGGAGAAGGGAGAACTGGAGAAAGATCTAAGCCACAGCAGCTTTCTGGGACACCCACCGAGTAATTTTCAAAATCAGCCGGCCAGTTTATTGGGACACTCGGCCTCAAACCCTCACACAGAATGGGAAAAGGTTCATAAAGTTAGCGTGGCATCCGCCTGGGGGTCAGGCTGGTATTACCACATGCGGGGCATCGGCTTGCTTCTGTTGACACAAAAATAGGAATATTCCTGGCATGAAGAGGTGGTGAGGAGGTCACTGGCCCCGAGCTCAGCAGAGTCCCACGTTCCTCCTCCTGCACAAGGGCCCCTTCCTGATGGAACTACTGCAGCCACGAAGCCTGGTCTGCCAAAGCTTCCCTCCTTGTGTAGGCAGAACCGTTGTCTGAACTTGAACCCGGAGGGTTTCTTCTGCAGACTGCCAGGGTCCTCCTGGCCGCTGGCCCAAGGAGTAAACAGGGCCTTCTCCAGATGCAGCTGGGTCCTTCCCAGAAAGAGCTCACAGGAAACCCTGTGCAGAAAGTTTGTCCTCAAGGCACGAAGCACAGTAAACTCAAGAGACCCTCTCAGTCCAGATCAAGTATAGGCAGGATTCCCGGCCTGCAGTTTTCCTGCAAAAGGCCACTTATCTTCATTCTTTCCCTGCCCCACCCCCTTCTTTGGCAGCAGAAGCTATTTTTAAATCACCCTGGCAACGAGAGGACACAGGCAGGGCCTCGCGTGATGCTGTAGTCACCACAGACTGATGGGGAAGGTGGTACAAGAGGCTGTTTCTTTCTCCTCCTGCCAGAAGTGATGCCCTGAGAGTCTACCAAGTTCCCTGCCCCACCTCTGCCTCTGTTCCTAGCTTAGCCCTCGTCAATTTCTTCTGTGAAAACTTCTCAGACTTTAGCTCTCGGGATGATTGTGATAGGTGTTCAGAAACCTGACCTAGAACTGTACCCTCTGGTGCTGGCGTGAGCTGGACTGAGTGCTAGCGGTGGCCAGCTATGGGCGTGGCCTGACCCGTGCAGTAAATAAAGGCACAGGTCTGCAGAGAACGCAGAATCGATAATGAAGCCAATTTAAAGCTGCTCTGCTTTTACTATCATCATGGGCCAGCAATTTTTTTGTCAGTGATGAATACTCCTCGATGGTCCCCCTCCCTTTCAAACCCTGCTGCTGTGCTGCCTTTCCTGCCCCGGTGCTCCCCCTCTACTCATGTCCCGTGATGACCCACCTCGTGGTGCCACTGCCTGGGAAACCAAGGCATTGCTCGGCTCACATTCCAAGTCCTGCTCTGGATTGAACTTTCGTGTGCCCCCAAACTTCATATGTTGAAGGCCTAATCCTCAAAGTGATGGCATTTGGAGGCGTGGCTTTGGGGAAATAATATGTTCAGATGAGGTAATGTATCATGATGAGATTAGTGCCCTGATAAGAAACCAGAGCTTGCTCACCCTTATGCACACACACACTCTCTCTCTCTCTCTCTCCCCCAAAATCCATGTGAGGACTCAGCCGAAAGACACCTAAACCAGTAAGATGGTTCTCAAAAGAACCCAATCAAGCTGCAGCCTGATCTCAGACTGCCAGCCTCCAGAACTGTGAGAAGTAAATGTTTGTCACGGAAGCCACCTGCCTATGTTATTTTTGTTATAACACCCCAACTTGATTAAGACAAATCCCTCACGCTTGGCTATGAGAAACACAGACTTCCTGGCTGCATGAACAGCCACAAGTACGTCCCCGAAATGTGAAGTGCCCACTGGCTCAGCGACCTTTCCTGCCAAGCTCAGGGAAAATGAATTACAGCGAGCTGAACACACAAAAGGCCCTCTCCCACCCCCTATGACGGTGACCCAAAGCCTGCTGGTAGAGGTTCGCTCCCCTGGACCTTGAATGGGATGTGAACTTCCTAATTCCTCTGTGAAAAGGATTACCATTTAAGCAAAGAGCACTTGTCCCTCAGAGGGCTTCGAGGGATCACAGGAGAGAAAACAGTGGTATAAGTGGAGATGGAAGAAAAGATCACAAAAAATAAGCCATTTGCTTGAAAGTTTGGGGAGGAGGCCGGGGCTCACTCCTGCATTTTTCAGTTCTGAGACCCAATTTGTAACCACAATAAATATATACAGAGTGAAATCTTTTTACGTGGCCAAATTTCATACCCGACTCCAAAGGGACATTTTTTAAGTGCAGGGAGCTCTGAGAGCACTCATGTGTGTGCTGAATTGGGGCCTTTGGTAGCATTTACTCTTTAAAGGAATTCTATGTTCTTTCTGCATTTTTTTACTACCCCATCTGGCACTGTTCCCTTAACCTCCCTTATATGTCCCTCAGTTGAGCTAAATTCCCTCTTGCTTTGCTCAGCACACCATTCACATCGAGGTGCGTAAGAAACAGGCGTTCAGGACCTTGGCAGTCTGAAAATACACTTGTGGTTTGGATTAATTTTCTCTTTCTATTTTTAATCCTCTTGCATATTTACATAGGACTTCCCTTCTCTGGGGCTCCTATTGCTTCTCAACAATGATTTGTTCTTCTTCCCAGCATCTCCTAGAGGCAGCAAATGGGTACTGCTGTAGCATTCAGGACCAAGGAGAATCCTCCTTCGGACAGTCTGCCCAAGAGCCCTCAGGACGAAGAACCCCTCACTCCTCCTCCCCAGGCAACCCTGGAGGTAGTAGCCTCTTCTTCTGTCTCTACCCATCTCCCTTGTCATCCTGCACTAGGTTACTTGTTAATAACTTCCTGGTTGGGTAATCGGTGTCACTTATGACCATCATCTGAGGACAGACAGGACAAGTGAAATCGGTAACACCCGGTAGGGAATGGGTGTTGTAGTGCTAGAGCAAAGCCCTTTGGAGCCAAGTGGTCACCCTTTAGATGCTGCAGGGGGCAGAAGTCTGGGTCCCAGTGGAGGAGCCAGGACGAATGGGGTAGCTGGTGGCACCCAAGACAGTTCAGGCAGTAGTTCTATGCCTAAGGAGTGCAGAAATATTTTCAACACTTCCAACAACTGGGACTTTGCTTGTGTATGTTGGCTGAATATCAGCCGTACCAAAGAATAAAGCCTGGAATTCTTAGTAGATATCCCTTGAGGGAGAACAAAGGTAATTTAATCAGTTGGTTTGCTGTTTCCTGCGGGTCGTGAGCAAATTAGAAGGAATCTGACGGAAATTTCCCCTTCAAAGAGGATCACGGCAGCCTTTCTCGCTCTCTGCAGTTGGCCCCAAAGTCACGTCGATCCTCCCGTGTCTCCTTTAGTTGAGCTCAGATTGGATCTGCTTCCCCTGTCTTTCTCTTTCCTGGGAACACAAGTAACCAACTGAGGGTTAGAAGTAGACGTGGAACGGATAGTGTGGGAAGACTACATACATGCCCTGAGCACATGTCAAGGACGGAGAGGCACCGGAGAAACGTACTTTGCTTTCGGAAACTTCATTTTTGGAGAAGGAGACAGCTCTCAGGACAGCTGTGTGTCCAGGTGTCACTTTACAGAAAACCAGCTGAGCGGAGCCACAGAGACATGGCCGCCACTGACTGTGTTCTGCCCCCTCCTTGGCAACCACTCCCACAACATACCAAGCGCGGCCCACCCACCCATCCCGCCAGCCCTTCTGGGACCCTTTCTTAAAGGGATTCCAAAGAAGGATCCTTTTGAAGACTTAACTCATTCAGTGAATCTAATCACACCAATCACAACAACCTTGCAATAGCTTAAATACGCCTTGGGTGCCTTCGTTGTTTCAAGTGGTTATACCACCAGAGTCTCTGCATCTGGCGTCTTCTCTTTATGTAGCTTCATCATTCTCTCACAGGGTTTTTAAAAGTGAAATTTCAGGGCGCCTGGGTGGCTCGGTCAGCTAAGCGTCCGACTCTTGATTTTGTCTCAGATCGTGATCTCACGGTTTGAGGGACTGAGCCCTGCCTTGGGCTTTGTGCCAACAGTGAGGAGCGTACATGGGATTCTCTCGCCCTCTCTCTGCCCCTCCCTCATGCACATGTGCGTGCGCGCTCTTCCTCAAAAATAAACAAATATTTTTTTTAAAAACATGAAATCCCAGGTTTTACTTTTTTGTTAGTTGCCCGAAGTATGATATTCTTTCAGAACCTGAGTGAGACCACAATAATTCACTTGGGTGCTCATTATAACTATATAAATATTTCAGTGGGGTCAAGGGAATGATTAACACAGGAGTGTCCAGCTAATGAGCAGGACATGTAAGATTTCCTTTCTCTGGATAGACAGCCAAAACCACCACTGCGAGGGTAGGGTATCATCTTGGGAGCTGACTGCTCACTGTTAGGAGATTGGCATGGGAAAAGTAAATCTGCAAGAAGTTGTTTCCTCCAAATGTAAATTTTAGACTTGACAGACTGTAGCTGCTTTGATAGTATGAGATTCCTCAGAACTCCACATAAAAGTCAGTACTTTTTATGATCTGGTAGAATGTGAAAGAAAATTTGTTTGGCTCTTGGCTTCCTGAGACCAAGATGACAAACAGCACCTTCCAGGATTTCATCTCAAAAGTTTTTGAGTCCTTTAAATCAGTGGATGATTGAGCCCGAAACTTATTAGCTAATACCTCAAATTGTTGAAATTTTCATTCTTAATCTCTTCTTGGGGTAATGAGATTCATAGCATTAGGATCTATTGTGTATGTACTTTGAAGCTTCCTTGGTCTTCCTCTACATTCTGGCATTTTGCAAAAAGTACCAGTGCATTCTCTTTAGAATGTTAATGCTGCTTCTTCTTCTTCTTCTTTTTTGGAGAGAGAGAGAGAGAGAGAGAGAGAGAGAGAGTGTGTGTTTAAGGGAGAGGGACTGAGAGGGAGAGAGAGAGAGAATCCCAAGCAGGCTCCATGCTGTCAGTCCTGAGCTCGAGGCAGGGTGTGAACTCACCAACAGTGAAATCATGACCTGAGTTGAAATCAAGACACGGACGCTTAACCAAGTGAGCCACCCAGGTGCCCCAGAATGTTAATACGTCTCTATCATATACTGTGTGACACCTTTTTATGTCTAGATTGAGTCTCCTTTTTTTCTTTTTTTAACTTTTATTCATTTTTTGAGAGACAGAGATAGAGTGTGAGCGGGGGAGGGGCAGAGAGAGAGGGAGACACAGAATCCAAAGCAGGATCCAGGCTCTGAACTGAGAGCACAGAGCCCCACACGGGGCTCGAACTCACGGACCACGAGGCCATGACCTGAGCCAAAGTTGGACACTCAACCAACAGAGCCACCCAGGCATCCCTGTTTTTTTGTTTTGTTTTTTTCAATTAGGCCTCCTGTGGCAGCATTTCCATCCTCTACATAATCCTTCAGCTCATTTATATCTTCTTTAATATCCAGCAGCTAGGATTTGCAGTTTTCTAGCCTGGAGACCCCCATGGTTTTTGTAATGGCAGGATAACGTTTCTTAACCACACTCCTTTCAGAGCTAATCCACACCCCATCAGGGTTAAGGGATGTTACCGGCCTGCCGCATCCTTTTTGACTGTACAAACTCTTAGAGTCTAAACATCACTAATTTGTGGGACTACAAAAGTCACTGTCCTTGGTGTTAACTTGTCCCTTGGTTGCCCATCACTTTATAAATATAATTTTACTTACCTAAAACATCCAGCTTTGTAAGTTTACCCGATTTGTTCCATTTGGATCAGCCCTCACAAATCAGAGATGTTTAATATCACTTTCATTCTTTTCCACGTAACACATAAAAATGTTAACTAAGGCTAATCCCTGACTTGGATACCTGTTCTTTCTAATTCATCATCCAGAGAAGTGTTCTTTTTACGTATCTTTTACGTCCTATGTCTTAGGCATGTCCTTGGACATAATCGGGGGAACCTGAGTTATCACTGACATGGGAAAAATGCTGTAATAAACTTTTCACAGAATCTTATTACAAGGTTATTGAAAATCTCAATAATGTCTACTAATTCATTTTCTCACTATTGCTCTTTACCCCTCTAAAAAAATACGGTGTAGAAGTCTGTCTTAATTTTTTGAGAAATATCCATGTATTCCTTTACTACCCTTATATTGTATTTGCCTCTGGGTTCTGTATTTATCTATTTATTTATGTATAAAGTTTATTTATTTATCTTGAGAGAGAGCATGCATGCAGGAGGAGCAGAGAGAGGGGGAGAGGGAGAGGGAGAATCCCAAGCAGACTCTGCACTGTCGGCGTAAAGCCTGATACAGGGCTTGATCTCAGGAACTGTGAGATCATGACCTAAGCTGAAATCAAGTCAGACGCCTAGCCGACCGAGCCACTCAGGCAAGTCATTAATCTTTTAGCCTAGCACCAGCCAACTTACCTGACGTGACCATAACCTTCAACGTTTCAGGTGCTGCAAAACCAAGTTTGCAAATTCTTGCATTTTTTTTTTCCTAAAAGGAACACACAGAGAACCTGGTCCAAGTAGCTCATTCTAAGGATGTGGAAACTGAGGCCCAGAAAGCTGAAGTGGCTTGATTAAAGTTGCAGAATGAGCTGTCACTAAGATCAGGTTTCTCACTAGCTCTCCAGCACTTCGATCTGCCCATTTGGATTTCAGGGGCCTGTCGTTTACAAGGAAGCATTGTAGCATTCCGACTTGGCATTTCTGCCATGTCCCCCATAGGCCAGTTGTCCAGAGAGATGGGTCATGTCCAAACTTAGCCTGTCATATAGCTTCTTCCTGATATTCTAGTAGGCCCTAGAATGGTGACATGACTTGGATTCTATGTTTGGACAGATGATACATAGCTGTTCCTTTATGCATCGAATCGTAGTTCTTTATTGACGTGTGTTTCTCCTACATTAGATAATAAACACCTTAAGGGCAGTGGTTATACAGGGTGAGTATCTTGGATTACAGGTATTTGGCAAACACTTGAATGACTGAATAATTAAGGGACTTACTGAGGACACAGAGTTAAACTAATTGTAATTATGTGTGTCCTTAACTGTCCAGTAGCCTATTAGGTATAGGCCACTCAGAAGTGGTATTGGCAATCAGACAGCCAAATGTGAGAAACTTGATCCATGCCTGGCATCATATATGGGGGGGAAACCCTCCAAATAGATCATAGACCTAAATATAAAGCCTAAAACTATAGCTACCAGAAAAAAAAACTTTGTGACCTTAGGTTACATGAAGATTTCTTAAGTATGACAGCAAAAGTAGCATAAGAGAAAACGATGATTAAATTGGACCTTATCAAAATTAAAATATCTGCTCTTCAAAAGATTGAGAGAAAAAGGCAAGCCACAGGATGGGAGAAAAATATCTGCAAAGTACATTTCTGATAAAGTCCTTGACTCTAGGATATATAAAGAACTCTCCAAACAATAATTAGAAAGCAAACAACCCAATTTTTTAACTGTCAGAAGATTTAGCAGACTGTTCAGCAAAGAAGAATGTGGATAGGAGATAAGGACACGAAAACATGCCCAGCATCATTAGGTATGAGGGAAATACAAATGACATGCCACAAGCCTGGTATATATAGAATGGTCTGTTAGAATGAATAAAAACAAAACAAAACAAAACAAAAAACCACCAACAACAAATTCTTCTACATCCCGGGTTAGATTGCAAAATGGTACAGCCACTTTTGGAAAACATTTGGGTCTTTTATTTACTTATTTAAAAAAAAATTTTTTTTTAACGTTTATTCATTTTTGAGAGACAGAGAGAGACAGAGCGTGAGTGGGGGAGGGGCAGAGAGAGAGCGAGACATAGAATCCAAAACATGCACCAGGCTCTGAGCTATCAGCACAGCGCCCGACGCAGGGCTCGAACTCACAAACCATGAGATCAGGACCTGAGCTGAAGTCGGACGCTCAACCGACTGAGCCACCCAGGCGCCCCCATTTGAGTTTTTTAAATAAAGCTAAATGTATACCAACCATATGCTCCAGCAATCCCAATCCTGAGTGTAAAAAAAGAGGGAGACAGAAAGCCTATGTTCACACAATAATCTGTACTGGAACGTTTATAGTAGCTTTATTCATAATTGCCCCAAACCGGAAACAATATTCTGCCAAATGTTCTTCAACCAGTGATTCGATAAACACACTGGTTCATGCACTCAAGGCAGTACTGATCAGCAACACCAAAGGGCTGATACATGCAACCAAGTGGATGGATCTCAAATGGATTCTGTAAGTGAAAGCATCCAGACTCAAACGGCTACATACTAAGTGATATAGGACATTAAGGAAAAGGTGAAACAATAGAAAACTGATCAGCAGTGGTTGACAAGGGCTGAGAATGGAGGGAGAGGCAGATTACAAAAAGGCACAAAAGCATGTTGGGGGTGACAGAAATGGTTTGTAGGCTGAACCGTGAAGGTAGTTACACGCTGGATGCATGTGTTAAAATTCACGAGGAACTTTCCCCCCAAAAGGTGAATTTTACTCTACATTGTATCATCATAAACTTGACTTCAAAAACAGTATTTGGAGGTCTTCCTTTGTTCCCAGCTTCCTAGATTTTGGGAAGTTCACTTATGTGTTATTAAAATAGGAACACGAGAACCGGATGGATGTCCCTCCATATACCGCTGACTACCTATTTCAGACTTTGGCAAGACTCTTCGCCAGGCTCATCGTTATTCAAATACCTGTTAAATAATCTCTACAGAAACTGTTTATGGTTTGAATAAGGCCAGGTAGTCCACACTTTACCAGAAATATAAATTCTTGTAAAACGTGTCTATTTTTGGTGGCACAAGACCCTAAAATGATTTATACCACCCATTATCCTTAGCTTACAAAGACAAACCTTTAAAGCTACTGATACAGGTTGTAAACAAAAAATGTAGCAAAGATACAGATATCCCTTATATGTATGATAAGCTTTTTGAATATAGAATGAATGTATGTTGATAAAGGGGTAGGAACAATAATGTAAGAACATTAAAAATGTTAGTGTTTATGTCAAAGTGATGAAATTATAGATGATATTTTAAATTTATAAAAACGATAAACATACATGAAAGAAAACTGTATAGTGCAACAGTTTGTCTTTTGGTGTCTTTCGTTACTTTTAATTTCTAAAAGTATAAATGTTTTGAATCTATTTCCAAAAATAATACACATTGTCCGTGGAGAATATTTTAAAATACTGTAAAACTTGTGCGGGCACCCACATACACAAGTCAGTCAGTATCGCCACCTTAAACATTTATTGCACCAAGTTCCACTTTAAAAAAAATATGCAGAGTGGGGTGCCCAGGTGGCTCAGTCGCTTAAGCGTCATGCTCTTGGTTTTGGCTCAGGTCATGATTTCACGGTTCGTCAAAGAGCCCGGATCTGGCTCTGCACTGACAATGGAGAGCATGCTTGGGATCTTCTCTCTCCCTCGCTCTCTGCCCCTCCCCTACTTGCACTGTCTCTGTCTCTCTCAAAATAAATAAATGAACTTCAAAAATGCATAGTATATAAGTATTTTTCACATTCTTCTACAAACATGGACTCATCCAACTTTACAACAGGCTCTTTTCCAGTTAATGATATTTATTATCCCAGATTCCTCCTGGTCTGCAACCGCTGATATGGACCCGGCAGCAGGAGACGAATGGTCACTGCTGCAGCCTGATTTGATAAGGGGCCTGCAACTAAGCAGACTGGCTTTTTCCAGTGAAAGTTTTCTAGGCTAATGCAGGAAAAATGTGTAATTGAGATAAATGCTGCCTAATGTTTTCCCGGAGTGTCATCAAGCTTCTCAAAGGCGTTGTGTGTGTGTGTGTGTGTGTGTGTGTGTGTGCACGCTGGGGGGGAGGGAAGAGGCTCTTTGCAGTCCCAGCCTTACTACCACTGCTTTGCTTCTTATGGAAACCCAGCAGCTGAAAGGTGTCAAGGCATTTGTGAACCTCCTGGGGAAGCTCCCTTCATTAAGTGCCCTGAGGCTGTTCTATCCATACCTATCACTCACTGCGGGGGCTCTGAGGCCCCCGACCAAAGGGAGCTATTCACAAAGCTGCCACCCAGCAAAGACATCCCAGGCCACCTTGCTCCTTGGTTCTCAGAGCCAGCAAGGTATCGGGCAGTGAGTATGGAAACCACCCAGCATCACACATCTGACTTTCAGGGTTCCTAATCTCTCCCACCTGAGTAGTCTGAGCACTCTGCCCAGCAAGGCGGCCCTGGAGAGGACCTGCCTGGGAAGGAGCTAGCCTGAGCAGTGACATGCTCAGATGGTCCTTTAAGCAGGTGCATGGTCTGAGCTACGCATTAACCTAACAGCTGCGTGCAGGACACATTGGAGCCAAAAGGGCTTTGAGGAAGGGGACCCTGGGTGGGCCCTGGAACAATCCAGTCATAGGTTTAGGGCAGATTACTTCAGAAGAGAATAATGACATGATCAACAGAGGTGGGACCCTGGCTCTCTCTAGGACTTGGACGTCTGGCAGAGGCAGGAGGGGCCACAGAGGACACTGCGAAGCCACAGCCAGAAACGTGAGGAGGAAGTCAGGGGAGTGTGGGGATTCAAGGAATCACCCCTACTTTAAGAAGGAGGCCATGGATGACCACATCCAATGCTACTGCGTGATTCATTTAAAAGGTTTCTCTGGAGGGTTCACCTCGAGGAGTCCCATAACCGTTGAGCTTTCCAGGACATTTAGGACATGATTCAAGCTACAAAAATATAAAAATTCAATTTACCCACAACTTCTGGGTAACAAATCAACTCAACACATATTGAGTTGCTACCATGACTCACTTGTTTAGAAATCACTGGAACAAAGGCAGTTTTGTAAAGTGTCTCAAAGTCAGCAGCCTATGTTTAGGAGAGGGGGGAAAGCCAGACAACAGTTTTCCCTTACTTCCAGAACTGCAGAGGTGGGGGTGGGGAGGAAGCCAGTTTTTGATGATCTGTGCCAATCAGAAACACACAGGGGAGGGATAATAGGACCCCTCAGTAATTGCAAAATCCACAGATGATTTCTTTTCTGGGCAATGGTTTTCATCTCTTCCACCATTTAGATTTGAAATCAGAGATTATAAGAAAACTGCCTTAAATTCCGCTGATTCTCCTTTTTTTCCTTACTGCTCTTAGGAAGGGGAGATAATAGGAAATAAAATGACCTCAGGCACAGGGAAAGGAAGGAGAGCAGCGACCTTCTAGAGGGTCAGCAGCTGGGTTCTCCTGAACTACAGAATGGGAGGTCTCCTACTGAGTCCTGCAGGGCTGGGAAGGCACCCACAGGGCTTGGTGCACCTGGCCCTGCTAAGGCAACAATTCACATTTCCTGATCTGCATTCAAAAGACCGCTCTTTTTGACCCAGTTTGGCCCTCAGCAGAGGCTTCACTGCCTCCAGCCACATCTCAGCTTCCCTTTCTTGTTTTAATCCCCTGCCTTCCCAGACAGAGTCTCTCCTTCTAGCCCTGTGAAAAGAAGTTAGGCCTCCAGAGGCCCGTAGGTGCAATGGTGCAGGGGGTACCTGCTCCAGGGGAAGAATGCTAAAGCTGTCCCCAGGTTTTGCCTCCAACAGTGAGCCGGGTAAGGCCCCCCAGGGATCAATGAGCTAAAAATAGCCTGAGGCTTGTAAATGAACTGGAATTGTTTCTGCTGCCTTCTTAGTCCTTCACAGTCCTGGGGACACAAGGGAGGCACGCAACTCAAGTGCTGTTTATTTTCCCTGCCGCGCCTGGTGGAGGCCAGCACCCTCCCCCCGCACTGTTTGTGGATTAATGATGGCATTTCCACGCTCCAGCTTATCCCCATCTCCCGTGAAGGTACAACTTGTCCTGTTCTGGGAACCACTTTGGCATCCCTTCTGGAGGAAGTGGATTTTGAGTTGCATTTCACAAAAAATGTAATGCCACATGGATGTGCTGTAAATTAGCCGTCCTACCCGGCTGTCAGGCTAAGTCCCATTACCCGCAGCCCTGGCTCTTCTCCCTGAGGGCTCCTCTTGTCTGGCCTCGCGAACCCAGGAGACAGGGTGTCCATCCATCTATCCTCTGATATTTTTTGAATACCTGCTAGGTGCTATGTACTATGCAAAATAATGCTGGGTACTAAGCCAGATGCTCGAAATGCACAGGTGAATAAATCCACTTTATTGCTAACTCCTCATTTGCCCTGGGAAATACGGAGCGGGAAGCGTGTACCCAGGGTCTTTCAGTCTAGCTTAAGAGCAGGCAAGGTCAAAGCTACCTCCAGGGGCTAGAGAAAGGGAGAATATTTTCCTTGGGCGTCGGAAGGACTAGGCATGGCCTTGGCTGCTGTATTTATAGGATGGTCTAATGGTCTGTTTTGGCATCTAGTAGGCACTTAGCAAACAGTGAGAGAGTATAGTGGTCAAGAGTATGGGTTTGGTGGATCAGACAGACCTGTACGCACACTCTGCCTTAAGGCACTTAACAGGGGATGTTTCCCTCTCTGGGCCTCAGTTTTCTCACCTGCAAAACAGGGTTAACAATGAAATCTTCCTCTTAGGGTGGTTATGAGGCTTGAATGAGACAATGTGTCTAAGTTAGTTATCTGCCTTGGCTGGCATGAGGAAATAAACAATAGTATTGTTTTAGAATATAGTGTATTTATAGAAAAGTTGAGGTACAGTAAGGCCAACAAGTCAGGAGATGATTGCCATAGAAAAGATAGTTTGTTCCTTGATGTGGGGAACAAAGGCAGAAGAAAAATTTAAATTTCCTTACTACTTACAGCCCATTGAGAAGTCCTTGAAACAGGCAGATTGACCTTCCTCTAGGAACTCAGCTGCCTCCTTGTTGATACTTTGCTGAGGGCAAAAGGCAACCTTAGCTTAACATTATCCCGACTTCCTGGATCCTGGAAGTCTCCTTTAACATCTAAAAATTCCTTTGGAAGTTTCTTTTATCTCTACCCCCCAAGATATATGGCCTCCAAGCATATGGCCACTGATATACAGTTGAAGGGTCTCATGACTGAGGTTTTGTTAGTAACAAATGACCTTTTCCTAACAATAGCTAGCCCCTCAAGGTCCTGGAAACCTTCTTTCCAAAATTCCTTAGAGACTTAGGCTGTTCCTAACGGCCTCCCAACTTGAAAGTATATGCTCAGCCACTTCTTACAACCCCAGTGCAGCTCTTTCTGCTCATGGGTCCTATCCTCATGCTTTAATAAAGCCACCTATCTGCACAAAAGACATCTCAAGAATTCTTTCTTGGTCGTGCACTCTGAACCCCAACATTTCCACACCATTTTGGCATCTGAACATGGGGTTCAAGTCTTCTCATCTGGACTCCAAGCCTCAGTGCAAACTTGGTAAGTAATTCCTCCTCTTCCTTTATTTTGATTTCAGGGGCTCTTTCAATGAGTATGGTCTTATTGGAACACTTTCATGTGGATTGCTCAGGCTGCAATCCTCTAGCCCGGGGCTATTCTACCGGGAGGAGAAAGCCTGTCTTTTGGCTGGAAGTTAGTACTATGCATGGCCAGAATGGTAATAAGACCCAGAAACTTGATACCCTCCCTTTATTCTTGTCCTTCTATAAAGTTTTCTGTCTTGGGCACAGGACAGCCACGTAAGTGAGGAGCATGGCTGCCAATCTTAAGACTCCCATGTGAGGTTTCCTCCTCATTGGTCTCATGTGATCCCCTCCACATCTCTGGTCTAGCTGCTTCTGGCCTCGGGACCTCCACTTGGAGCCAGCCGAAACCAGGGCCCAATTGAATTAAAACCCAACCCAATTGAATAAAAACCAACCCAACCCAATTAGGGGTTTCCTAGAGAAGTTGGCTGATAAAGACTACATATGTTAGAATGTTGCTTAGAACCATGATGGATTTCTATCTTACTGTTTTCCATCAGTGTCCTCTACTAACCACTGAAACTACAGAATTGAGTAATTTCTCCTTGCAAAACTTTTCTAGTGTTTTCCATGGGTTAAAAACTGGCAAGTTCTTCCCAGCACAGCACAGCCTTCATGGCAAGACCAGGCACAGCAAAGTATCTCGGTCCATACACGGCACCTATTAATAGTCTAGAATGTGATGGGGAAGGGGTTGGGGGGATGCTAGCATCCCTCCTACAGGGCCTTTATGGCAAGATGGTGATCATAGCAATTTCATCCAAGGGACCCCTTGGATCACTTTGACACCAGAAACGTGTAACATATCCTATGTGGGACACCGCCCAGGAGTCGATAGTGGGGAGCGGATTTGGTTGGTAATGGACCTTCTTTCTTCTTCAGTTTCCAAGGACTCTCCCTTGGAATGTCTTTTAATCCACTGGAAGCCATTGAGAGTGTAAAACTTAAGAAAGGACCGATCTTCTGTAACACTGTATGCCTTAATGTGATCTGTCATTTGGATCACTTCTGTAAGAAACAGGGCAAATGGATAGAGGTACCCTAGGTCCAGGCCTTCAAGGCTCTAAATCAGGACCTGGGTGTAAGGGGCTCTTGCAGAACATGTCTGGCCACTTAACCAGTCCAGTAAATTTCCTCATGATAGATTGGATGGTAATTACCAAAGTAGGCCACTTCCTGATAGAACCCATGGTGCTGGAGTAAACACAGGCTATCCCTAATGAAGGGGATGCTGACTCTCTCACTGTTCCTCCTCCTGATA
This sequence comes from Leopardus geoffroyi, assembly GCF_018350155.1. NCBI lineage: Eukaryota > Metazoa > Chordata > Mammalia > Carnivora > Felidae > Leopardus > Leopardus geoffroyi. Next base: position 81,314,552 of record NC_059333.1, read on the forward strand.
GACCCAGGTTACTCTTGCTGTATGTGGAGAGCTTCTCCTCATTATTTTCTCGAGTTCATGGCTACAATTGGAGCCAACTGTAGTTAGTTTACCTCAGAACAGGCACTTTAAGGAATATTGCCAAGCAGCTGCTGAAACTCCCTTTGTTTCAGGGAAGTTCCCTTTCTTTTCCAGCCAACATGGACTGCACTTTTCCACATTGGTGGAAGAAATGGAGTCTGCTCATTTGTCGGAGGTGACAGGTTCAGAACTGGGAACTCTCTTTCTCTGCCTTCTGGTGTCACTTCACCTCTTCTGCTTCCTCCTCCCCCTTCTGTTTCTACACCACCTTGGCTACTGCCTGCATAACTGGTTCCTATAACCATCCTCTGTCCTTCTGGATCATTGGCTCCCCCTCCTCCCCCGCTGTCAAGGTGTGAAGAACACCCCCTTGGAGCACCCAATTCACCCACCGGTAAAAACAGACAACGGAGAACAAAATCTATTAACTTTTAAGTGAACCCAAGTGGAACACAATTTAGTAGTTAAACTTAAGTTTAAGTTACATTTAAGTTTGTTGAATTAAGATATACACATCGTTAGAGTTCTCAATATTAAATGTGAAACTTTTATTCTACCAAGGTTTACTAATGGTGACATAAGCTTGTGTTATCTCTGTTGCAATTTGTCAGCAAAAAGGTGACTTTAAAAGATGGTTAATTTTGTCTCAGTTTTCATGAGTAATTGTTATGGTAGTCTTTGGAAACCTGAAACTTGAAAGTTTTCCTTAGATGATAAATTGGGTTGAATTCATGGGACAACTAGGGCTTTTCCAAATAAGATAAAATACTAGAGTATTGGTTTTATAATTGGTTTTAATACTAAAGTATAAGGTTTATCTGCTTTTGACTTCTTATTGCAAAGAAACTAAGGATATTTGAATCTGTTAGAAAACATGCTTTGTGCTTAACTGATTCATAAATTTGCCATCTAGGAAATTCTGGTGTGACAGTTCACAATTGGTTACTACTTAGTTGTCACAGAAGACTAAGGTTTCTAAGAGTTAAAATTCTGCTAAATGTAATTAAGACTGGAAATAAAGGGAAGCAGCTCTGTATGTGTAAGAAAGATATAAGGAATGGGAATACGTTTTTGTTGAAGGTAAAAGAAGGTAATTTTGTCTTAAATAAGACTGGCTGTTTAGAGAGAAATGGCTTGGGACAAAATCTGAATGCAAAAGAAAGTTGTAGAAGGTTTGTGAAGGGTAATTTTTGGAAAGGAATTTTATGTGTGGTCAGGATGGACTAAGGTTGAAATGAATGGATTTTTAAAATACACTGGTATAATATTAAAATTCTGTTTTCTTTCTGTTACAAAGACAAGTTTTCTTGGATTGTTGGTCTGCTCATGATAAGAAAATATAAACAATTTTTTTTTTCTCTTTTCTTTGCTCATAAAAACCAGTTTCTATGTTTTGTCTTTATCAGGTCTTTGATGAGCTGAAATCCTATATAGGCAAACTTCCCTGAGATTTAAAATTGTAGACGAAATCTTTTTGACTAATTAGGCTTGTTTATTTGGTATGTTACATTCTGGTATAAGGTTATCACTCAATATGCTGACTACTGAAGTGGTATTAGCCAATCATACAACAGCCCTCTTGGTAGAAAAAGCCTCAATACTTACTGTGGGATAGTCCTAAATTCCAGTCTTAAGTCCAATAAAGTCCCATAACTCCAGCCTATTCAGACCAGGAAATTCACATAGCCCAGGAACACGGATATTCAAAAAATGCATAGGACTGGTTTGTCTTTGTAACATATTGGAAACATTGGTTATTTTATCAAGGTCTTTGTAGCATTGGTCATATTTGAGAGGGACATGCATAGACTCAGATATTACCAGACAGCTCAAGGAATTGAAGTTGACTTTATGAAATATGGAGCCATAAAGGGAATGCATCAGGGGAAAATCTTTATACCAAAAACAAAAAAGCAAACAATAAAAAAAACCCAAACAAACAAGGTAAGGTAATACAGGGTTTACACCAGGCTGCTCATTTGGGTAAAAAGGCCACTGAGATGACAAAAAGTTTGCTGAGAGAAATTGTCCCTAGATTTGGACACCCTTCGTCCCTACAAAGTGACAATGGACCATCTTTTATTGCGCAAGTAACTCAATAAATAGTTCAGGCCTTAAAAATTAGTTACTATTTGTATTCAACATGGCATCCACAATCTTCTGGAAAGGTGGCCCTCCAAAACGAATAGCCCTTGATATCCTGAGTGCAGTTCAAGGAGGCCCAGAATTAGATGGTTGGCTCCCAACAGGACCCAATGGCTACGTGGCTCTAACTTGTGGCCATGGCTTCCCTCAGGATGGATAGGCCACTGTATTCTGGGTGTCCCGGATGCATGGACTCATTGTTAAAACCAGTATCAACCCAGCCAACCTTCCAAATTTAAAACAACAGTGGACACTTCCTGTGTTTCGTTGGTATGACCACCTAGCATTCATCTTTATTCCCTCTTTGGGACTAGAGAATATTCTCTGGCACATGGAAACTCTTAATAAAAAGTGTACGGTCAAAGCCCTAAATGACAGTCACAATAGCATTACCCTATTAAATACTGAAGTAACACAAATGCATAAAGCAGTTTTACAAAATAGAACGGCATTAGGTGTTTTAACTGCTGCATAAGGTGGAACTTGTGCTATCATAGACACAGAAGGCCATGTATAACATTCCAGATTACCACAGAAATATTTCTAGGTTTCTAACTGACATGAATCCTCAAACTGGCACTTTAAACAATTCCTCTCTTTCCTTTAATGATTAGTGAAAGTCTGGACTTCCTGGACTGGAAGAGGATTTTTGTCAACTACCAAAGGACTCTTATTTGGGCTTCCTTTTCGTTTTGTTATTCTAATTGTGATTTGTTGTTTTCTCCCACCTCTCTCCACCTGGTGCCAAAACTGTTGTGCTGCCACAACTTTAAGCCAACAGATGATCCTTTCCACTCGGGAAGATCCATGCGTGCAGTCTCCCTTGGATTCAGCTGGCTCTGCCTTTTGTAACTCATATATATGAGGCCTCAACTGACCAATATTGACCAATAGTTATGAACATCTCTACGCCCCTATTCAGCAGGAAGAAGCTACAGAAGATAACACCTTCCACCCGCAACAACCTTCAAAATTTAAGGGTCAAAATTGTTCAGGGGGGATTGATGTGGGGAACAAAGGCAAAATAAAAATTCATATTTCCTTACTACTTACAGCTCAGTGACAAGTCCTGGAAATAGGCAGAGTGACCTTCCTCTAGGAACTCATTTGCCTTGATGTTAATACTTTGCTGAGGGCAAAAGATAATCTTAGCTTAACATTATCCCAACTTACAGGATTCTGTAAGTTTCCTTTAACACATAAAAATTCCTTTGGAAACTTCTTTAATCTCTACCCCCCCCCCCCCAGATATATGTTAGCAATCATCCTCCAAGCATATGACCCACTGATATACATTTGAAGGGTCTCATGACTAAGGTTTTATTAGATGGTAACAAATGACCTTTTCCTAACAACAGCTAGTCCCTCAAGGTCCTGAAAACCTTGCTTCCAAAATTCCTTAGAGACTTAGGCTATTCCTAACCCCCTCCCAACTTGAAAGTATATAATCAGTCACTTCTCACAACCCCAGTGCAGCTCTTTCTGCCCCCAGGTCCTGTCCCCATGATTTAATAAAGCCACCTATTTGCACAAAAGACATCTCAAGAATTCTTCCTTGGTTGTGCGCTCTGAACCCCAACATTTTCACATCATTACAGTTTCTAAGAGCAGAGGGTATGCTATGCCGTGAGGGCCACACAGGGAAGCACCAGGGAGGGTCAGGAGACAGAGGGAGTGAGGGGAAATGTAGACAAGAGCCCTTACTGTGGTTTCCACAGTTAGAAATAGGCAAGGCAGAGTTTAGGATTGGCAAGTTTGAGTAATTCAGTGCTTCTGGGGTATAGGCGATGTTCCTAATTGTCTGGCACCTGACCCTGAGGTGGTTAGGGCAGGTGGGTGGTGGCCTAGAGTATGAGGACCAGGTGAAGGAGGTGGTTGGGGTTGTGGGCTCTGACTGGTTGGTTTGCATTTGAAAGGTGCACTCTTGGGCAAGTTGTGGACTCTCTAGGAAACGACTAACCCTGAGACAGGCAGGTGCTCTGATTCAACAAGGCCCTAGATTCATGTCAAAACATGCGAATACAGAAAATAAAAGACATGGTTGATACAGGTATCTAGCATTTTCCTATACATATGTAGAGGGTGTGAAGTTTAGTCCACAGAATTGGGAAAGTCATGTTACTTTTCTTCTAATTATGTTAAGTCTTAGGATGCCTGACTGGCTTAGCCAGTAGAGCATGTGACTCAATCTCAGGATTATAAATACAAGCCCCACATTGCGCATGGAGCCTACTCGAAAGAAAGAAAGAAAAAGAAAGAAAGAAAAGAAAGAAAGAAAGAAAGAAAGAAAGAAAGAAAGAAAAAGAAAGAAAGAAAGTCTGACTTAGGGACTTGATTCTGATGGGTTACAGTAATCCATTCTGTTTTTATTAGGGCTCTCCTCTCACGGCCCAACCCTCCCTCCTGGAGATACAGCAGAAGAAGCCTTTGGATTCTTCAGCAGAGCAAAAAGTTTTTGGGAGGTCTCCCTGGCCATCAACAAGCCACTGTGGTTCCTGCTAAAGTCCAGGAAGTCCAGCGGGATGGCTACTTTCATGCCACTTGGGCATGAGTGCCATTGCAGAGGCCAGGAGCTTCCCCAACATACCATATGGTCATTATTCCAAGGCCAGGGAAATATGGGCAACTGATAGAAGCTCCCTAGAAGCAGAACTTGGATGTGGGTTTGGGTCAGATGCACACATGGCCTGGCCCTGCCTTCGCTGGCTGTGTCTTAACAGCTCACGGAGCGGCTCCTCGTCCTTGCCATCCTCAACCCCTTTTACCTCTCTGGGTGGGCAACAATGATTTAGCCCTCTTTGATGTTCTCTTTGCCTAGAACTCATTTTTCTCTTCGTTGTCCCTTTAATTTGTGTTCACGTGTAGCTAGCATTTTTTTTAATGTCTATTTACTTTTGAGAGTGAGAGCATGAGTGGGGGAGGTGCAGAGAGAGAGGGGGACAGAGGATCTGAAGTGGGCTCCACGCTGACAGCAGAGAGCCTGTTGTGGGGCTTGAACTCACACATCATGAGACCATGACTGGAGCTGAAATTGGAGGCTTAATCGAGGGCCACCCAGGTGCCCCTTAGCTAATATTTATTCAGACCCTGCTATGACTCATTTTATCTGTATTGTATAAATTCTCACAATGATCCTATAAGATAGATAGGTACTCTTACTGATACCCATTTTACAGATGAAGAAACAAGGCTCAGAAAGGTTAAGTGATTTGATTTATAGTCATACAGCAAAACCCAGATCTATCTGATCGGAAAACTGTTGTTCTCAAAAACATGCCACCCTGCCTCTTGCCAGTGTTACCTCCTCCAGGAGCCCTTCCCAGATCTCTCCCTCGGCTTTGAATTAAGAGCCAAAGGCCCTTTGGGAAAGGCCAGATACCTGTTCGCCAAACTGTCTCCTCTCTTATTTGTGCACGAAGCTAAACAACATTTCCCAGCCTCCTTTGCAGTTAGGTATGGTCACACGACTGGGTTCTGGTTGATGGAATATTAGAATGTTAGTGGAAATGGTAAGAGTCACTCCCAGGCCTGCTCATAAAAAGCTCCCATGTGTATTCCATGTGTGCTGGCTGGTTGCCCCCTGCCCAGAGCAACCTTAAAGTCCACATGTTAAAGATGGCAGGGCTTCTGGCCACTAGGGTGGCAAGTTGGTTGGATCAGATTGCCCTTTCTCCAACACCCACCCCCAACAGTGAGCTATATTGTGTGTGAGAGAAAGCAACTCCTGTTGTGTTCAGCCCCAGAGTTTATGTTTCTTTCTTACCAGAGCTGGTGTTACCTTAACCAATAACTTCCTTTGAAGCTTTCTTTTACCCAAATGCTTCATGATGATCAATTTACGTAGGATTGCATAGGAGTGAACGGGATTAAGTTCCATTGAATACCAAAGGCAGTTTTGAAAGGGAAAACATTACAAAAGGCAGCTTTCAGGATACAGTATGTGCAAAAAGGAGAAAAGAGGAGCGTTTATAGATGGATCAGATTTGTCCATTACAGACCTTTGGCTTGTTGATGGCCTGGTGGCTCTGCCAGCCGTAGCCCAGCCCCCCTCCCTTACCCACACCCTGGCTGCTCTCTCTGGGGGCCACCAAGCCACTACAGCAATGGGCTTCAAATTCTAGAATGCATACAAATTACCCGGTGACCTTGTTGTAACACAGATTCCTGAGACCCCATATCTCCAGATTCTAAATTATCAAGTTGCACAGGGAGGCTAGACATCTACATTTCTTTTTTTTTTTTTTTAATGTTTATTTATTTTTGAGACAGAGAGAGACAGAGCATGAACGGGGGAGGGTCAGAGAGAGAGGGAGACACAGAATCGGAAGCAGGCTCCAGGCTCTGAGAGGTCAGCACAGAGCCCGACGCGGGGCTCGAACTCACAGACCATGAGATCGTGACCTGAGCCGAAGTCAGACGCTTAACCGACTGAGCCACCCAGGCGCCCCTAGACATCTACATTTCTAACGGTCTTGCCCATGACACAGTGGCTCACACACAGACCAGACATTTGAATAAATGCTCCTCTAAGGCTGCCTCAGAGCCCCAGCTCTCTGCCTCCTGCCAGCAAGCCTGGGGTGGCAGTCAGGGCTCACAGGCAGGACTCGTGAGGCCAAGGGCTTAGACTACAATTTTGGTTCTGGGCAGCTACTTTGTGGGTGATGTAGCATTCTGTATACTAGTCTGGAATTTAATTATCTTATATCTAAATGTTTCTATAGGAAAATGAGCTCCAGTGTATCTACAAACTAACCGTGGAAATAAAATCCACTTGTACAGAGAAGCTGTTCGCACTGATGGACAATGTGTAGTTGTTGGGACCTGGGCTTTCCTCAAGAAGCTGAAATAAGAGGGTCCTCAGAGGGGTCACTCTAAAATCAGCACATGACAGATAATCTGATGGGCAACAGGAAAATCCACCCTTAAGAGACAGTGGAGCACTGGAGCCTGGGAGATTTAACTGGTACCCAACTCGGTGTATCCATTCACTGTTCCCCAACCTTCTACCCTTGTCTCATCTTCTCAGTTCTTGACGTATCTGCCCACCCTCTGTACTGTCATTATGAAATATTTCCCTTTACATGGACAACCACCCCGTGGCATACTTTTTTTAAAATTAAGAATGTTGAACCTCCTGTTTCAGTGGGAAAATAAGTGTATGAAAATTAGGCATGGGTGGGGAGCTAAGATTTCACAGGCTCAGGGTTTGTAGGGAGAGGATAAGGTGCAGTACGGGGGCAAGCCGAGGCCCAAGATGGGATGCTGGGGAGGTGTTAAGGAAAGGGAAGCTGAGGTGGGGCGGGGGGGGCAGATACAGGGGTGAGAGAGCCAAGGAGGCCACAGTGGGGTCATGTGCACAGAAGTATTGGGGAGCTGGTAGCAGGGTGCATCCCCAAAACACTGGGCTACAGGTGTTCTATTCCTGGGACTGGACAGGTGCAAGGTGATGCTGCCCTCAGCCAGGGGCCTGGATTTGACTTTTCTGTCGAGAATTTGCTGACTATGTAGTCTTGAGCAAATCCCTCCACTTCTATGAGGCTCATTGATTCAAGTGTAAAATGCTTGTAGCAACAGTTGCTTGACGCATGACTAGATCTTCCACCTCAGCCCCCTTGCAGAAGTTAAAGAAACGAAACACACAAGTGTAGACGGCAACGCTTTACAAAATATAGGACACTGCGGTATTCATAGGATTATAGTTGTGTCATAGTTATATGGCCTCACATGGCTGTTGAGATTGTTGTTGAGACTGTTTGGGCTGTAAGGGCCTCCTCCTTCTGGTGCTCTGAGCCCTGACTCAGGGCTTGTCTTTCAAACAAGTCCCCAAGGGCAGTGGCCCTGTCTCAGTGAGGACTCCACCAGGGATCCAAGCCAGGCCTCACAGACAGGGAGGGACAGGCCAGGGCCAGGGCGTCAAGGAAGGAGGAGTCATCCATTCTCCAGCTAAGGCAGGAGTGGAGAAATTGAAAACCTTCCAAGGAAGGGAATCCTCCAAGTACTTCAGGGGGGTGGGAGGCCTGTCTCTCACCTGACCTTAGCTTCAGGTAAACCCACTTCCCTGCATTAGGGCCCTTTCTGCTAATGACAAGGGCCATCCTGACTCTTTTTGGCTACAGCTACCAGCTGAATAAGAGACCCAGGCTGCTGCTTCCCCGACGTGTCAGAACTGTCTTCGTTCCATGATATGCTAGGCTCAGGGCTGGATCTCAGTTGCTGACAACTTTTCCCAGGCTGGAAGCCTGCTCCGCTGGAAGCCTCTGCTCAGCCCCTCAGGGCCACAGGAGTCTGTGCTGCTCCTTGAAAATCCCCAGGTCCCGACCCTTCTCTTTAGGGAGGCAGCCTCCACACAGGAGTGGACAAGGTCACCACCACAGAGTGACATCTCGTGGGTTTGGGCAAAAACATCAGGCTTCTTAGAAGCTTTACTTTAGCCAGTGACCTCTCTGTTTTTGTTTTTCCACTTAAAGGGCAAAAAAAATCTATTGCCAGGCTATTTTAGGTGAACTTACTGAAAAAAAAAAAGGGGGGGAAGAAGAAAATCAGCGTTGGGACGTCACAGCTATTTTTAGCTGGATCTTCTCTCCCTCCAGGACTCAGGCTCTATTTGGGAACCTTGTGTCTTGGTGGCCAGCCAACCTTATGCTTTTTCACAGAGTAATCCCCTGGCATATGGCAAAGGCTCCTGGTCCTTGTCACTGTTTTTATGGAGAGGAGTTCATGGGGGACAACTTCCCCTCTTTCTGGCTCCTTGCTCACAGGCCCCACCCCCAGCACCTCAGCATCTTTTACACCATGCACAGCACTTTGCAGTCAGGACCATTGTTCTGCCTTGGCCGGCTTCAGACATATCAGAACAGGGCAACTTTTAGTAAATTAATGAGTCTGCATCATTATCTGCTAGCCTAAGAATCCTTATTAACCTAAGAACTAAAGTCATGTGGAAGTGTTGTCAGATCTGGGATCCTTGCTCCTAAATAAGAATGCAAAGAGCCACATGTACCTTTAATTCAAGTAGAAGAAGCTACTTTGGTTTTGAGACGGGTCACCATGACCCGTCTCCATGCATACTGGTCCTACCTTGGGGGAGCAAATGTAAACAAGTGGGACTGAAACCCCAGGCCAGAGGCCAGACCTAGGACTGCTGACACCTAGGTCCAGGGAGGTCTAGCAGTGGCTGGGATGAGGTTCAGTACTGGGGAGCCATCAGGCATGACACAGAGTCCCAAAAATGGATCACAGAGGGACCTGATACCTGGTTTCTTATCACCTAATATCACTCCCAGAAAGAACCATCAAGGATGAGGAAACCTTCGTTCCCAGTTTCTAGTTAGGAAGTTTCTGCTGGAGTTAGAAACGCAGGAGAATCGGATCTCCTCCCGTAGCAGATGTGGGGGGCACAGGGCCAGTACTCAGAAGTGCTGGGTATCTGGCCAGAGGGGACAATATTTCTCGGGATACATGGACAGTTTATTTTTCTTTTCCAAAACAGGAGCGGCTTTAGGCTGTACGTATAAAAATAATTTACTTGCGTTGTGAAAGTGAAAAGCATCCCAAACTCCACCACCCAGAAATCATCACAGTTACTATTTCAGGGAAAAACACCCAGGCATGCACTTAGATACACATGTATTCAATAGCATCTAAACAGGTTCCTGCAATCCTTGAGGAATGGCCTTGTTTGGGCTGTAGGAGACCCAGTTATCTGCTTTTAACTAAAATGGATAGAGGGACCTATTTTACCAGCAAGGGGCAGGGGGACCAGCTGCCTTTTCCAGACACCATCTACCACAGTGCAGTCCATGGCAAACAAGACTGTTTATCTGCAGGGGGTCACTTTCCTTTGGAAACACACGATTTATTCCCAACTTGAGCCCTCCCTTGGCCCCACACTCTTCAGCAGGGTAGGAGGTGGAACTTTTGTCTAACTTTTTCCAGTGGTGGCTAAGAATCCTTCCCTCACTCAGATGCTACACCATAAGGTGGGTGCCACCCCAGAACTGGCCTGAGGGGGCAAAGACTTTAAAGCTAAGGAACAGGGGCAGGGGGAAGGCGAGGGGGGCAGCCATGATTTAAGGGGCCTATTTACCTTTTACCCTACTGGCCTTCGTGGTGGAGTAGAGTCCCTGAGCTTCATCACTGTTACGCTGACTGCCTCAACAGGGATAGAAATTGTTGTATACACCAGCAAATGCTTTGGGTTGACAAGAGTTGTATGCCTAATGATGCCACTGTGCTTCCTCTGTGATCACGTCACCTTGCCTGAGCTGTGGGCTCCTGGGACAGGAGTCCTCTGATTTTAACTCAAGCTGCTCTCACACACAGGCTCCTTTCTCCCATGTATTTACCGCCATTGGGTAAATAAATAAATTCCCTCTCTGCCTTAAAATGAGGCTCTTAAATGAGTATAACTTTACATTTTGTTTTGTTTGAACTAGGATCCAAATAAAGTTCATACATGGCAATGAATCCCTATTGTCTCTTACGTTCCTTTTAATTTATAGATTTTTCCCCCTCACCCTCTTCTTATCTTGTTTGTTTGTTTTCTGTCAGTTTATTTGTTGAAGAATCTGGTAGTGTTTCTACAGTTTGGGATTTTCTCACTGTCTGCCTGTGGTGCTGTATTTCAATCTTTTGCAGTTAATATCTTGTTGATGCTCAAATTGGTTTTATCTTTTGTCCATGAGAGTTTCTTCAGTTTGGCTCCTGAACCCTTTGGTACAAGCTCAGGAGTCTTTATTACCTTCCATGTTCTCTGTATGGTAAGACATCCTAGGCTTATTGTATAAACTTCCTTCCATAGTCCCGTAATCCGTTATTTCTCCAAGGATCCCTGGTCCTTGTCATTGGAAGTAGAATTTAGGGACCACAGTTGGGTATTAGGGATGCTCATTGTTACTGATTAGTCATTGTCTCTAGTCCTTTTGAGTAGACTAGGAAATATGCACTTATACTATGATAAAAAACCATAATGAATTCATACAGGTACTTCAATTCAAATTCAAGGCTTTTACTTAGTATCATTGTTTTTAAATATGTGCTTCTACTCCCGTGTCAAAATTCCCAGTTCTGAATGATACCTACATAAGTACTCGTTTTATCTTACTTACAACAATCTCAAAATACTACCATCAGTACCACTAGCAATATGATTACTGAGAACAATTTGAGGTGTGTGCGTGTGTGTGTGTGTGTGTGTGTAGAGTCTATGTAAATTCTATCTCTGTTCTTTCCTTCACACTATAGGTAACCTTTATTACTTTAATGGATTATCTGTGCATATTTTTAATATAACCAAGTATGTATAAGTTGAGTTGAGCTATATGCTTGTAACATTTTCGTTAATGAAAAATAATCCACTATGGGTAGTTTCATTTGGTTCTACCTAATACTATCACCTTCCTCTTCTTTTTAAAAATTTTTTAATATGTTTATTTATTCATTTTGAGAGAGAGAGAGAGAGAGAGGGAGTGGGGAAGGGCAGAGAGAACCCCAGGCAGGCCTCCCACCATCAGCATGGAACTTGACATGGGGCTCAAGCCCACAAACCATGAGATCATGCCCTGAGCTGAAACCAAGAGTTGGCCGATTAGCTGGCTGAGCCACCCTGGTGACCCATTTAAAAAATTTTTTTTCTTTATTTTAGAGAGAGAGCGAGCGAGCATGAGCAGGGGAAGGGCAGAGGGAGAGACAGAGACAGACACAGAGAGAGACAGAGAACCTTAAGCAGGCTCTAGGTTCAGCATAGAGCCTGATGTGGGGCTCAACCCCAAGACCCTGGGATCATGAGCTGAGCCACAATCAAGAGTCTGACACTCAAACAACTGAGCCACCCAGGCACCCCCACATTCATCTTCTTAGATAAGTAATGATATATAATATATACTTTTTTCCACCTTGCTTTTTCCATTTAATGTATCCTAGAGATTCTTCTATAATGTCAATACCATTTCTTGATTTAAAACACTCAAGGGGCACCTGGCTGACTCCGTCAGTGGAGCACGCGACCCTTAATCTTGGGGTTGTGAGTTCGAGCCCCATGTTGGGTGTAGAGATTCCTTTAAAAGAAAATCTTTAAAAAGAGAAACAAATAATAAAACACTCAGTAAAGTTTAGTTACTGGATACTTCCCTGATGTGATAAAATACATCTATGTGAGCCCAAGAGCCTACTGCATGCTTAGATGGCATTAGCCATTTCCCGTAAAGTTGCGAAGAAGACAAGTCCATGTTCACTACTACTTTTCTTTAAATATTGTACTAGCCTAGTAGTGAAAAAATACAAAGAAGTTAAAGCTATGGAAATTGGAAAGGATGAAAAAAAACGTAAAATTTTCATTCTTTGTTCTGAGATGGAAAAGTATTCAAAATGTATGAGGTGGAAACAACAAGGTCAGAACTGTAAGTGTACTCTAAAACCTTGGGTGTAAAAATGGGGTGGGCAATAGAATATACATTTGAGGGTGTGCAGGTATGCTGAGGAAACTGGAAAGTCATCCAAGAAATTGGAAGTGGTTACCTGGAGCATGGATGGGAACTGTGTGGATGAGGGATGGGGTAGGTGAGTGACTTTGTGCTGCGTATACTGATATACTTTAAAATTTACAAACTGCGTGAGTGTGTTACATATTCAAAAATAATTTTGTTAAAAAGGGTAAATTAAGAAGTTGAAAAAAAAATAGAAGCCCCAACCCCACTCCATTCCTGCAGCCCCATCATCATTGCCAGTCTCCAGTGGCAGCCTCGTGAACGAAGCACTGAGCTCCGCAAACACCGGGCAATGAGCCACGCCATACCTAACAGAAATAAATTTAGCTTGTGGAAAATAATAATGTAATTAGGAATTTGGAGAACCTGAGGCAGGTTTTTCCAAGGGAAAATTATAAGCTCATTAGGTTTCGCAAGTTATTAGAGTGTTAATTAAATATCCTGTTTACGGAAATAAAGTTTATTTTTCGAAAGAAAATGGACAGGGACAAGAGGAGAATGAGAATCGTGTTAGGTCACCATTTTTCTCACTGTGAGAATTCTTTTTCTCTTTTGACATTCTACCTTTTGATGAGCTCCAGGTAAGTGTCCAGACCTTTCTGCATGGCATCAGACTCAGCAAACAGCATGCTGGACCCCTCCCCCACCCCCAGCATCCGATGGGCACCTCAGATCAACCTGTCCAGAGCTGCACTCAACACCCGTCTCCAAAGCCTGTTCTGCTTTGCCGTATGTGGGTGGGACTGCCATCCACCCAGTGCCTAGTCAGGAACCTGAGTGGGAGTCATTCATTCTTCCCTCTTCCCTTTCTTCACCAGTCATAAAATCCTGACACTCTTACCTCCTCAGATTGCTTTCATTCCTTGAAAAGTAGCCTTCTTCTTTTTACTTTTCACCACTGCCTTCACCTCTAACCCATTCCCACTCTGGCTTATGCCAGTCCAACAACTTCCTAAGTGGTCCTCTGCCAGCCTGGTCCCCTCCAATCCATCCTTCCTTATCCATGCCCGAATGGCCCTTAAAGAAAGTAAGTCTGATTTTGCCACCTCCCTGTTAAAACCCTCAGTGTTTCCTCCTTGTGCATAGGCTGAGATCCAAATTCCTCAGTGTGGACTCCGGGTGAGAATGACTATACACCCCAGGGGCTCCAGGACAGTTCTAGCTTATTCCTCTTGTCTTGAGGTCCCAGCGGGCTAGCGCCCTCCCTCACGCTCAGAGTATCCTGGTTTGGACAGCACATCACTGGGTCTCCCTCGCCGCAGGGTCTCCCACAGTCCAACTCTTCCCAAACTCCCTGGAACGCGTCACGACCTCTCCTCTTCTATATACTCCCTCTTGTTCACTCCTGCTTACTCTTTGCTTAGCATCAGCTTTCCATAAAGTCTTTCCTGGCTGTCCTCGTCCATCACACACGTACACAGTTGGTTTCACTTCCCTGTATTTCTGTACGTAAAGACATACATTAAGGAGCCCTATTAATGTATTTAGTCAGGCCGTGTTATAATCATCTGTCTGTGATTGTGCTGCCCATCACTAGATTGCAGATTTCTTCTGAAAAATTTTTAAATATTTATTTTTGAGAGGGGGGAAGAGGCAGAGAGAGAGGGAGACCCAAAATCCAAAGAAGGTTCCAGGCTCTGAGCTGTCAGACAAAGCCTGATGTGGGACTCGAACTCACGAGCCATCAGATCGTGACCTGAACCGACGTCCAACGTTTAACTGACTGAGCCACCCAGGCACCCTAGGATTGCAGATTCTTAAGGGCAGGGACTGTGCCTTAAATATCCGCACCCCCAGAACTTGCAAAGTTCTTACATTCCAGACACAGCAGACCACAAGAGCAAAAGCACATTGGCAGGAACAATCTAGGTGCATTTGAGGAACAGAAAGGAGGTCTGTGTGGTTGGTGCATAGTGAGGAGGAGAGTTAAAGTACAGAATGAGGTCACGTGGGAGGCAGCAGCCCGACATAGCAGTGCCTCAGAGCACTGTTAGGTGCCTTGACCACCAACCCTGGCAAGCAGGGAAGATGGGATTTGAAGCCCAACAGACTTGAGTTTCCCAATTGGCTTTCTTACTGGCTGGATTGGCGTGGATAATTTTTTAAAATATCCAAGCCTCAGTTTCCTTGTTTGTAAAATGGTCAAAATAAATTTGTGGTGAAGAGTGAATGAGATAAGGGAGGTTAACCACTTACCACAGTGTGAGGCATGTCAGAGTGATTCATTGCATGGGAGATATTAGGTTTATTTCCCAGCAGAAATGGAAGGAAGGAAGCCAGTTTCCAGAAGTCCTGAGTGCAGAGTCAATATCTTCAGGGACTAGAGAACTCTCTATGTTCTGAGAAGGGCTGAGAGGTGGCAGCAGCTGGGTAATTCCCAAGGTCGGTAAAGCGTTGCAAGTTCACAAAAGCAATCTCATATTCCAACAGCCAGCATGTTCAGACATGGCCGGTCCATCTCAAGCTCTGCCTGAGCAGAACTGTGTCCTTCTATCTGTCAATAATGAGCTATTTGAGTGTAATTTTGATTTTTCTCATGAGAATCAATAAGACAATAGGACTCATTTGAAGACTCTTATCACTTGTCTACTTTTGCAGGCGCACATCTTCTCTGGATCGTGAGGGGTCCTCGAGCAAACCTTCACTGGTGCTCAGGACCTGTCACTCTGGTCCCGAGTTACCAAGCTCTGAACACAGGATGCTCTCTTAGGCCAGAATCCAACTAAGCATTTCAGATATGCTGGGCATCCAAGAGCCTCCCTACATGGCTCTCATTAGGTCAGGCAGGAGCGATACTAAAATTGAGAACAACTGGTACAACGTGGGCACAGATGGCCAGAGTGGACAGGGACCACAGCACTGGGGTGACCATGGTGCTGAGGCCCTGGGGCTCGAACAATAACCCTCTAGCTGCTGGATTGTGAGGAAGTCTTGAGGGACCAGCAAGGGTGACTGGGGTGCTGCAACATCACCCGGGTGGCAATTTCCCAACTGGTCAACATTTCAGTGGTCAGCTCAGCCTTTCTGGTGTTTCTCTGCGCTAGGCACAGGTGAGTTTGTTCGCTTACAGGAACCGTATTCAGTGGTTATCGTTGCTTCGTTTCCCATACATCTATGACCTCTCCATCCAGAGTGGGCAAAATGAGCTCCCAAAGCAATATAGTGTGGTCGAAAGGTGTCTGGAATGGGTGGCAGGACCTGGGGTCCCGATCTGGGCTTTGCTTATTAACACCTGTCTGATACTGGGCAAGTTAACCTCCTTACCCATAAAATGGGATGATCGTGCTCCCTTAGAGACAGTGTGAGAATTAAATAAAATAATGCATATAAAGCACCAAACACAAGGCCTGGCACACGGTAGGTGCTCAATAATGGCATCAGTCCTCCAAAGGGAAGTGGAGACATAGAAGCGGCCCTCGGTGACTTTTATTCCGGAAGGTCCAATGCCATCTGTTCTGAAGTTGATTGCTGGGGGGTGATTCTGGGAAGGGGCGATGGGTCAGGGCAGCTACTAGGATCTGGCTACCACCATCTCCTGCACCCGGCCCTCCCAGCCCCCTGAGGGAGGTGCCTGTAAAATCCAGCCTTTGTGTCCATCTTAAAAGACAGACTGCAGAGCAGGGGTGTCGAAGGAAGGAGAGCACTGTGTGATGACTCATGAGGGGACCACAGGCGCCAGGGAGACAGGGGAGGGAGTTGGCACCCGCCTTTCTCCATCCTGGTTTTCTTTCCTTCCTGCTCAGCACTGTTTGGGCAGTTTAATAGGGTTACCATGGGAACAACCTGCGTGGTGGAAAGAACAGAAACCCTCAGCCTGAAGACGTGGGTTTGAATCCCGGCTCTAGTGTTTTCTGGCCATATGACCTTGCCCGTGTTATTTCATGCCCACTACCCACCCTCCACACCCTTTGTTTCCTAAAAAATATGGATCCTGTGCCCTCCCACCCACCCCACAGAGTTGTTTTGAGCTTTGCGAAATATGTAGGTGAAAGCAATTTGTGTAATGTACTCTCCAAACACCGTGTTCTGTAATGTGATTGTGTTTGCTTAATGTAACCTGAATTTCCCCAGGCCTACCAGCCGGGGAGGTGCTGTTAGCAACGACTACCCCTGCTCTACTGGCTGATACCCACGCAGTGTAAGCTATGCCCTGGTGCCTGTAAAAAGCCCTGTAAGGACTTGTCACACTCGCCAGGGACATCCATCAGGCATTCCATACAATGCGATTCCACGGGCACAGTTTCTGTACCACAGTTTCAGCTGGCCATGCCTTGTCCCTCTCCTGCCCTGGGGCTGCCCCTGTGGGCATGCTGCCAGTGTCCAAGGGCCCCCTCCTCACCCCCACCCCATGTCACATACAGTTCCTTCGCAAAAATGAGTTTCACCAAAAGTTACTTCACAAAAATGAAGTCTTCCGGGGACAGTCTACCATCTAAACAGACAGGCTCAGAGAAATCTGGATCTCATTTTGGGCTGAAGGTGGTAACGCTTGCTACAATATTTATGACGGATCACTATTTTTATGACAGCAAGGAGCAACACCCCCACCTGTGGTTCTCAAATTTGGTTGCAACGGTCCCGGGGGTGTGCTCACCACATATTCCCACGGTCGTGACCCAAGAGAATCCAGGCAGATGAACTCTGGCCAAAACAATAATGGAGAAGGACATTCGTGTCTGAAAGGTCACCGCAAGGAGTTTAAACGAAATTTAAAGAGAGTGAGATAAAAGCTCTAGAGAAGTTCGGGTACCGGAAGGGTCTTTTCTTGTGTCAGTCATGGTTTTTCAGACCACAGGTCACATCTCCTTAGTGTGTCATGAAATCAGCATCGTGGGTTGTGACTTGCATCTTAGAAGATTGAGGAGGACAGAATGGTATTAGTGCATTGTACGAGTATTATTTTCTGATACCTTTGTTTCTGTTACATCATACACAGAGATTGAACTATAGGAAACTGCCGTTGTTAGGCCACAGAAGTCAAACATCTGCAGTGTCATATCATTCACCCTAACAGGATACATACGTCTTTGGCCGTATGTAAAAATTTCCTCGTGTGAATCACAATTTTAAAAATTTGAGAAAGGGGATTGGATTTGGAGTTAGAAAATTTGCACTTAGATTCCAGCAGAAGTCTTCACCAACTGTGCGTTCTCGCAGCTTCGTTTCCTTTCTGTGATCCGCCTCGTCGGTGGGACTGATGTCAAGAACTGTGGGAGAGAATGCATGTACTGGCACATAGTAGGTACTCGCTTAGTGTCAGGTAAATTTGGGGAGAACGGAAGATACCAGCTGTGTGTTGTTCAGGACTCTTTCGCTGCACACGTGAAAGCCAACACAGAGCACCTAAAGCAAAAAACAAAATGGAAGTCCAGAAGTGGGGTGGCCATAGACATAACTGGATAGAGGGACTCAAACGATGTCACTGGATTTTTTAATCTCTCCCTGCCTCCCTCAGTTCTACTCGCCTTTAAGAATGGGGCTCTCGGGGTGCCTGGGTGGCTCAATGGGCTAAGCGTCCGACTTTGGCTCAGGTCATGATCTCGCGGTTTGTGGCTTTGAGCCCCACGTTGGGCTCTGTGCTGACAGCTCAGAGCCTGGAGCCTGCTTCAGATGCTGTGTCTCCCTCCCTCTCTCTCCCCTTCTCCCACTCACTCTCTGTCTCTGTCTCTCTCTCTGTCTCTCTCAAAAATAAACAAACATTAAAAAAAAAAAAAGAATGGGGCTCTCTTAGCAGGAGGAGAGAAAGCACCGTTGCCCACAGTTCAGACCTATATCACCCCACTAAGGATGTCATAGACGCTCCCAGGGGAAGACTGACCCAGATTGGTACATGTGCTGTGTCTGTGTCTGTGATGGGGAGATGGGATGAAAGCACAAGCTCTCCCTGCGGCCAGAGGTGGGATGTTGCAATTGATAATTGACGGTCCCTGCAGTCAGGAGGGGACCTGAGGACTGGGGACGGGAGTGGGTCTGCAGTTACGAAAGCAAGAGGAAGTTGTTCTCTCTAGGAGAAGGAAAGGAAGCCTGAGCAGACTCCCATGATGACAAAATGAGTAAGACAATCCGAGGTGCCTGCATCAGGCACCTGAAATCATATTTCTCCTTGCAGGGGTCCAAAGTGTCTCTCCACACAACATAGAGGGGGGTGCTGAACAAAGTGAAGCAGGTCATCCACAGGGCAGCCCATGTGCTCTTGCCTGACTCTCTGGGTCACAGCAATACGGGCCTCAAGGCTGAAACGGAACAACTGAAGGATGGGAGTCATTCATAAAGAACATACCCATTACCAAGAGGCTAGAGAAGTAAAGGGAGCCAAGCAGATTTAGTGCTGCCTGGAAATACACAATGCTCCAGGAAGTAGCACCAGGCAAAGGAGCAAGTGGGAAAACTCAAGAGAGGAACCCACACAGTAGCACCTGGTTAGAGGAAAGGGAGGTTGCCTTTCCGATACAGATCAGAAAACTGGCCCCAGGGAAAACACGCTCAGCTGGGAACTCGGCTTATTCACACCTGTGGAAACATCATTTGGCTAAAAGCGGGGCATCTGACACCCTCATAATTTGCCTTGCTATTTCATCTCCCAGAAAGTAGAGGAAGTAGCAGAGGAACGTTCCTAAACCCAATTCCAACCAATTAGGAAGCTGTGATGGTGACAGCTCGGGGCGGGGGGGGGGGGGGGGGGGGGGAATGTCCTGGGGAGGAACTTCGGGAGAAAACTTCCAAGGGGGTGTCACAGTTCATGATGACGTGGGAGGAGGCGGCTGGACACAGTCGAAGATCCACCGTGGACCCGGGTCAGGCAGCTGCCAGGGCCTTCACAGAATAGGTGTGATTTCACGGCGAGAGCGAGGCTGGAGAGATTTGGTGAGTTCGCCTAAAACTCACCCGCTGCCGTGAGTGATTTACATAAGTGCCGGAAAATTTACATAAATGACTAGTTTTCTGTTTGCAGTGGAACCAAGTGTTTTAAAAAATCATTTTTATCTTCCTGTGAGCTCCCCAAGTATTTGTCTTCAACCAGTGACCTTGCCAACAGTTTCACATCTTTCCCTCCCTCCCTTCCTCTCCCGCAGGGCAGGCGTGCGCGCATGCGCACACGCCCATGCTCAACAACTCAACAACTGGAGTTGCCTAGGTCCCTAACTTCTTCTTTTTCTACTATTGACGGAAAACTTGGGCACTTACTCGTTTTGTCATCTTAGGCTTGCCATGCAATATTCGGAACATAGCTACAGCAAAAAAAAAAAAAAAAAAAAAGTATTTATCTGAAATTCAAATTTAACCGGGCGTCCTGGCTTTTGGCGTTGTTGTTTTTTAGGGAAGTGCTAAATCTGCAACCCTATCACCCTTTCACCCCATCCTCTCCCTCTGGGAGCCTCGGGTATGGGGAGGACACTTAGTGGGCGGGGCAAGGGGCAGGGGCCTGCCTCCAGTTCGCGGGTTCCCCAGACCCCAAGGAGGGAGTGCCCCAGCTTCTGCCCTCTCCTGCCCTCCTGACAGTTCTTCCCACACTAAGTACAGACACCTGGGGAGGGGCTGCTCCTCAGTGTGGCCTTTTAGCTATCCCCACCCCCAACAGAGTGGCTTATTTTTGGGTTCACAAACAAATGAAAGCAGTGCTTTTGCTCAGCTCACTGAGCAGAGCGCCCCTCCTCTCCCACTCGGAGCTGTCTTCTCTGGGACCTCCTGCCTCTGTCATTGCCTAGGGTCTCTTGGGATTGCCTCTGTCTTTGCCTGGCTGTGAGTGGGTATCACCCCACTCCTACTGCCTCCAGCGGCTTACCTTGGAGCCACTCTCCCCTTCTTTCAGGCTTTTCTTATAGCCCTTCAAATGGTTGTTGTAGCTTCCCTTTGAACGCACCCCAATTTTCCGTGGTTTTCTGGAAATGAGCTGTGTTCTTCTGCACCAGCGTTCTGGGCAACACTCTTGCAGAGGGGGCCTCCAGGCTTCCAGGGGCAAGGACTACAGTTAAAGGTGAAGGGCCCTTCGTAGAGGATGAAATACACTTCCTGGCCTTGCTTTTAGGCTGCTGCTTCCATGCAACCCTTTCTTTCACCGAGTGTATCTACAGACTGAAATTATTTTATTTAAATTATATCGCCTCCTTCCTTCCCCCAAATACTCCTTGATTAGAGTTGGTGGGTATGATCGTTTTCTGGGTATATATGGAATTCTCATACACAAGTTCCATATTTGCATCGTCAGTTTTCCATTTCTTTTTTTAAAAAAATGTTTATGTATTTATTTTGAGAGAGACAGAAAGAGATCAGGGGAGGGGCAGAGAGAGAGGTGAGACAGAATCCCAAGCAGGCTCTGTACTATCAGCGTGGAGCCCAACATGGGGCTCGAACTCATAAACCTTGAGATCATGACCTAAGCCCAAATCAAAAGTCGGATGCTTAACCAACTGAGCCACCCAGGACCCCTCCATTTCCTTCTTAAAACAAGTTTTTCTTGGGGTGCTTGGGTGGCTCAGTCAGCTAAGCATCCGACTTTGGCTCAGGTCATGATCTCGTGGTCCGTGAGTTCGAGCCCCGCGTCGGGCTCTGTGCTGACAGCTCAGAGCCTGGAGCCTGCTTCAGATTCTGTGTCTCCCTCTCTCTGCCCTTCCCCTGCTCATAGGTCTCTCTCTAAAAAATAAATAAACATTTAAAAAAATTTTTTAAACAAGTTTTTCTTATCCAGACCTAAATAAGAGAGAATTGATCCCATGGGGGGAAAAAAATCAAGCAGATTTTATTATATGCCAGTTAGTGACATTGAGAAAGTCATTGATTCTTAAGGAAAGAATTTTATATGTCTGGGAGAAATACATTGATGATGATAGGTGAGGGTGGTGGGAGTAGGGGGGATGAATTGGTTTAAGGCCTAGTCAAGTATCAAATGATGGTCACTAAGTTGGCTTCTATAGAAGGTAGGTGGGTCCAGGTGTTCAGAGACCCTCTGCTTCCCCAAGTCCCAGAATGAATGTGACAGTGCCAACAGTTTAACATTGGTTGTTAAGAAATACGAGGCGGGGGGGGGGGGGGGGGGGGCGCCTGGGTGGCTCAGTCGGTTAAGCGTCCGGCTTCGGCTCAGGTCATGATCTCACAGTTCATGAGTTCAAGTCCCGCGTCGGGCTCTGTGCTGACAGCTCAGAGCCTGGAGCCTGCTTCACATTCTGTGTCTCCCTCTCTCTCTGCCCCTTCCCTGCTCATGCTGTGTCTCTCTCTGTCTCAAAAATAAATAAACATTAAAAAAAAAAAAAGAAATATGAGGGGGTTGGGGGAGTGGTATCTAGGAAGAGGGAAAGAAGAACCAGGAAAAAACAAAAACAAGAAAACTCCTGCTGGTGCTCTAGCCATATAGGGGCTTAATATAAACCAGAAGTGTTTCAGGGATGTGTTTATTAAAGTCGTTTGCTATAGGATATACAATGTAAAATCTTCTATCTTCCCTGTGAAATCTTCAGTGAAAGTCTACATTGCTCGCTGTGGCTGTGGAATGAACTAATCCTTCTTAGAGAGCTCAAAGAGATGCTTCTGAGTTCTGCACATGGATTGTCCAAAGAACAAAGGAAATGGGACGGAGTTAAAGCACCAAGGGAAAGCCAACTCTGGATGACGCCTGGAAGTCATTAATGTTGGACTGAAGAATGTTTTGCAGCCACGAAAAATGATATTTATGGAGCATTTTTGGTGATTTGAAAAATGGTTTATGCTAAATATTACATTTAGAAAGCAAGATTTAGTATATGAAGCGAGCACAGAAAGCAAGGTTTAAATGGCATATATTCTATGATCAAAATCACATAAGAATTATAGAAGAATGACTGGATAGAAATGTACCAGAATGTTAATTATGATTGACCCTACATAGTGGAATTATGATGACTTTTTTCTAATGCTTTGTGCTTTCATGTACTTTCCAAGTTCTATACAATGGGCATGGACTCCTATAATAACCAATATAAAAGAAAAACATCAGCCTTCTCAGATTCCGTTTGAGCTATAGAAGTCTTTGGTCGTCCTTCTTCTTCCAAGTATATTTGCATTGGAATCTGGGGGAACCATGATGGGACCTTAGCAACCCAGGTGAAAGAGGTAAGACCTGGAGGGAGAGGAGTTGGGAGACTCTAATGCTGTGCTGCTGCTGGTCCAAGGTGCAGATGGGTAGTCTAAGAGGATATAGGACAGAGAGGTAGGACCAGGCCTGGCTGCTGCTATACCTGTAGGGCCCCATGCAGTGGTTGGAAACCCATCACAGGTAAGCAGTAGATTCAAGGGAGCACCATAGACAGTGCTTGTTTAGATTGGATGGGACTCTGTGTTGGACACTTGGGAGAATTTGTCTCAGCCAAGCTCGGAACAGAGATCCAGAGAGACGATGTGAGACAGTGGAACTGACGTTAAAACCCAATCATATAGACAGGGATAGTATTAGAGGACATGAGAAGTTTGTGACTTAGAGGTTTTGTGGACATTTCCTTTCATTCATGCATGCATATATTCATGAATATATCAATCAGTCCATTCCTTCATTCACCCAACAAACATTCACTGGGTCTTCCATCCTAGGCACTGGAAACAAGACATTGTCCACAAGTTATCGGACTCATGCCGGGTCCTTCCACCTTGGTGGTACAGAGGTCATGAACACACCTAGGATTTTTAAGGTCTTGACTGATCTGTGGATAAAGCACATCAGTGTCTCTAGATTAGGTGAGCTGGGGAAGAGTTTACATCCATAAACCCTCCTTAGGATCGTTCACACCTTCTCCTGCTCCTCCCCATCACACAGAATCAGAGAGAACAAGCCTCGGGAAATGTCTGAGCTAGCAAGGGCTATAGAAGATTCTACCAACCTGACTCTTACTTGAATTTCCCTTTTTTTTTTCTTTTTTTGTGCATTTTTATTGAAATTCCAGTTAGTTAACATACAGTGTATGTTAGTTTCAGGTATACAATATACAGCGATTCAACACTTCCATACAGCCCTCTGTGCCCATGACAAGTGGCCTCTTTAATCCCCATCATGTATTCAACCCATAACCCCACCCACCTCCCCTCTAGTAACCATCAGTTTGGTCTCTGTAATTGACAGTCTGCTTCTAGGTTTGCCTCTATTTTTTTTTTTTTTAATCTTTGCTTCTTTGTTTCTTTGTTTCTTTTTTGGTCACAAGTTTTTATTTAAATTCAAGTCAGTCAGAGAAAGACGAATATCGTATGATTTCACTCATATATGGACTTTAAGACACAAAACAGATGAACATAGGGGAAGGGCGGGGAGAGAGGGAAGCAAACGTAAGAGACTCTTAACTATAGAGAATAAACAGGGTTGATGGGGGGAGGTGGGTGGGGGATGGGCTGGATGGGCATTAAGGAAGGCACTTGGTATGCGTTATATGTAAGTGGTGAATCACTAAATTCTACTCCTGAAACCAACATTACACTATATGTTACTTGCATTTCCTAAGGATTGTGAGTTGACAGTGCTAGGGATCTTCCCAGGATTTTGCCCAGGAAACAAGATTTAATGAAAAATAATAAGGATACACGGAGCTTTAAAGATGACAAACTGCCTTTCAATCCATTCTGTCATGTAGTCCTAACATGATGGAAGTGACTAGTCAGGGCTTACGATTTGAATTTTACAGATAAGAAACCAGGCTCAGAGAGGTGAAGTCCTCTCCTATCACAAATAAGTAATGAACTAGGTCTCATTTCAGGTTCTCTCCATATCTCCAAGTCTATGGCTTTTTCGTTACAGCTCACCCAGGGTACAGATGGCTCTATCACTCTGAGAGGACAGCAGGCCTGTGGCACACCCAAACCACAGGATATACATGCAGAACATGTAGCTGTTGGGGGATGAGGCTGGGTGCATTTGCTTTCTATGGTTGATGTAATAAATCACCCAAACTTAGTGCTTTAAAACACAACAGAAATTTATTCTCTCACAGTTTTGGAGGCTGGAAGTCCACAGTCAGTGTTACTGGGCAGAAATCAAGGTACTGAAGGGCTGCACTCCCTCTGGAGGCTCTAGGGGAGAATCTGTTCCTTGCCCCATTCAGCTTCTGGCGGCTGCTGGCACCCCTTAGCTGGTGGCTGTGTCACTCACTTCAGTCTTCAAGGCCAGCATCTTCAAATGGACTTCTCTGTGTCAAATCTCCCCCACCCCTCACTTATAAGGATACATCTGACTGCATTTAGAGCCCATCTGGATAATCCAGGATAATTGCCTCAATGCAAAAGCCTTAATTTAATCATACCTGCAAAGCCCCTGTTTCTAAATATAACTTTTCAGGTTCCAGTGTTCTAGGCCTGATATCTTTGAAGGATAATATTCAGCCTACAATCCTCGGCTAGGATTGTGAGTTATTGCTCAGTAAAAGCTGAATCTACTTGGGGAAAAGGAAACACAGTATGGTGACGGAATAATTTTGAGCAAACTATATGGCTGAGGGTAGGACTAAGATTGCCTTCCTGATGTAGCAGTTTGTTTATTGACTCTGTCTTAAATCTGCTGCCTCTTCCCATGCTCCTGCAGAGTTGGCTCAAGTCCCGAGGCTCTTAGCTTCCTCTCTCTCCAACCAAGTTCAGAGAAGATGGGCTGGCCCTGAAATCCTGGAATGTCAGAGCTGAAAAAATCACCTCGCCGATCCCTGCTCCCTCCTTTACTGAGGGAGAGCCCGAGGTCTGAGTGGAATCAGGTCTGCTGAGTTTCTTCCCCCAGAAACCAGTACTTTTTAAGCGAGTCTATATTTTTAAGGAGCCAGCACAGTATCCCCCAAATAGGCTGGTACACAAGGATCAAGGAAGGGGAAACTAGGATTGACTGACTATTTGGACATCATGCTTTTGTGCCCTTTTGAACCTGGGTATCGTTCTTATTGTCCATCCTTTCTGGATCTCTCAACCATCTCCTTTTCCCTCTCTGTATCTTCTTGTCCCCATTTGATACTCTCTGCCTCCACTCACCCTCTCTGCTTATTTGTTCGGCCTAGGTCCTCACAGCCCCAGCAGGACTTCCCAGATACTCCTTCTTCCTCAACCCATCCTATTCCCTTCTCCTTGGTAGGAGGCTCTTTGTCACTTTCAAGTCCGACATGATGAAATAGAGAAGCACGGTGGTTTCTGGAGGCATAGTCAAGTTTAAGACTTCTAAAACTGAGATAATGAAGAAGGAAGTGGGAATATGAAGGAGGAGGGTTTACCTTAGCTTCTCTATTTGTGGGTTTTACTTGCATGAATTTTCCTGTCCCCCAGAATGATGAGTAGATATCTGGGCATCTACTTATAGAATTGCTGAGTGGAAGCTTATATGTATGAATAAAATAGATCCTCAAAGATAGGACATCCAATACCTGGTTGATCAGACTGTTGGAACTGTACCAAAGTTCCAAAGTCATTTATTAGCATGTGGCCTTTGGACTTATGTTTCCTCATCTTTGAAAATGACAGGGACGATACTATCTACTTCACAGGGGTTTTGTAATGCATAAATGAGATAATGCCTCTAGCACAGAAATTAGTGCCAGTTGATAGTCATAAATATTTGAAGAACTGATACCTGGGTCACTTCCTCTGTAAAGACTTTTCTGACCTCCTACTCCAAGGAGGACTGACCCTTCCTTTTAGAGTATGCCTTTTACACCCTATTTATACCCATGTCTTAGAACCTATAATACTTTATTATCCTACTCAGCCCCCACTGGGCCCCCTTTCACCTCTCTTTCCAGCTCTAAGCCTCTTCAAGATAATAAGAGATACCCCTTACTCATCTTTGTAATCCCAGTGCCTAGTGCAGTGACCGGCTCATGGGAGATACCCTGGAAATATTGATTGAATTGATTTGAAATGGTGAGGGTTTCTGAACATAAGCCTTTCAGGCCAGGATTCTTTTGGATTTATCATGCCAGTTGCTGCCTCCTTGTATTTATTAAGATCGATGGCAAAACCCATTGAAAGACATCTGGCTCTAGTAGCCCCAGGAGATTCTGTCGGCTCTGGTCCACCCCAGGCAGATGGGCCTTATTAAGAGAGATCAGACTGTTTACTATGCTGGCAATGCCCAGACTTGCTTCCCTCCCAAGCTGGTATGTTTTGCCGTTCAACGCCATCATATCATCGAAATGGCGAAGGCTCAGTGAGAGCCTTGCGCCTCTCCAACATTTCCAAGAGGACTGCTTCATGGGTTCATCTTCCTGGGGACAGTCTTCTCTGGCTATATCTAGAGTCTTTCAAAAGCTTTGGTGTTGGACCTGTTTAGATGTGATGGATGGGAGTACAACCCAGGGAGACACGTGGAGACAAGAAGGGTCCTGGGCCTGGTGGTGCCAGAGTCCATTCTTCAAGAATGACTGTGGGACAGGGGCGCCTGGGTGGCTCAGTGGGTTAAGCGTCCGACTTTGGCTCAGGTCATGATCTCACAGTCCGTGAGTTCGAGCCCCGCGTCGGGCTCTGTGCTGACAGCTCGGAGCCTGGCGCCCGCTTCAGATTCTGTGTCTCCCTCTCTCTCTGACCCTCCCCCGTTCATGCTCTGTCTCTCTCTGTCTCAAAAATAAATAAAAACATTAAAAAAAATTTAAAGAATGACTGTAGGACATTGTCAGGATGGAGTAACTCAGGAAAGAAAAAGCCGTGTGCCAAATCTGAGGGTGACTTGGAAGCCAGCAGAAGAAAGAGCTGTAAAGACATAGGTAGGAGTCGAAAATAGGTCACAGAAGGAAGTGGGAAACTGGCTGAATGGTTACTCATAACTAAAACTACCATGCACTGGGAAACTACTAACATGCCAGGCACATTATATACTTTAGCCTTTGAATCACCATGACAACCTATGTAGTAGGCTGGTACAAAAGGAAACTGAGGCTCAAAGGACTAAGTGACTTACTTTAGGTGACACAGTCAGCAAGTGACAGAAATGGGGCCAAACCCAGACAGTGGGTCCCAGTCTTCTGCTCCTACTGTGCTCCACTGCCAACATGGGAATGGAGGGTATGTGCTGAGATGTCTCTTCTATGTTGTACTCAGCATGGGCTGAAGAGGCATGGGGCCAGCTGACCTGGGGATCCATGCTAGGTGAGGAGGCATGATCCAGTGCATATCTTATAAAGAAGTAATCCCTGTGTCCCCCTTCTGGCTGATTTCTGGCTCCTGTATCAATGCTTTTATCAATGCATCCTGCTGGGGTGGAATTTCCTTCTCATTCATTATTCAGTAACATTATTCATTGTCGCTATTGTGGCCTCAAGTAGGGCCTCTTCTTAGAGTTGAGAAATGTGGCCTTTTCTGAGTCAATCACTCTAACAAGAGGCAGGACCTGATACAGAAAACTAAAAAGGTAGGAGAGAGGATTCCCTTTTCTTGTTGGGGTCTTTCCTTTGCTCCAAGATTAGACATCAGAAAGCATGGATTTCTGAGGCGTGATTCTGGGATGCTAGATGGTGCCCAGCAAGTGAACACTGAATGACACCTAATGCCACAGTCTGAAGAAGACTAAACCATATCTGGGAACCAGACTATCTAACTACAAATTACTCTCTTTGCTTATTTTCCTGCTACGATCTCTAAAGATTGTGTGAAAGATTGTTTAAATACCCTACCCTGACCTCTGCTCTACAGAGGAATTTTTAAGAGAAAGGTTGTGGTTAAGGCATTAAAAGGTGCCCTCTGAGGTTACCATGGAAGGTGAATCTTTGGAAACAAGAATTGGCCTGCATTGTTTTTCTGCCTCTCTCCACATGGAGGGTCTTCTTCCCTGGCCAGTCTTGCAGTGACTATCACTTAGGATCCTTTGGGTTGCAAGGAACAGAGCATGTTGAATCAAACTGATATAAACAATAAAGCAATGTCTTTTTGTTAATATATATATATATATGTATATATATGTTTTTAATGTCTACCTATTTATTTTTGAGAGAGAGAGAGAAAGAGAGAGAGAGAGAGAGAGAGAGAGACAGCATGTGCATACAAGCAGAGGAGGGGCAGAGAGAGTGTGAGACAGAGAATTCCAAGCAGTCTCTGTGCAGAGCCTGATGTGGGGCTTGATCTCACAACCTGTGAGATCATGACCTGAGCTAAAATCAAGAGGCAGATGCTTAATCAACTGAGCCACACAGATGCCCCAATAAGACAATGTCTTATTGGCCAAGATAGAGCGGCCGTAGGCATGATGTAATCTGTGTATCATTGATGGCACCAAATACACAGGCTCTTTCTGATGTTCCACCTGGCTGCCCTCAGTGTCAGAATCTACCGAGAGCTGGCTTCTGTTGTGGTTTTAAGATAACTGCTAATGGCTGTCAGGGGTATGTGTGTTTTGTGCATATCAAGAAGTATAATGTTTTCTCAAGCATGGGCTATAATTCCTTAGCCTGGATGAAACATTTTCCTCATGCAACACCTGGACCAGTAATAGATTCCAGTGGAATACCACAAGCTGCTAATAGGTGGATGCCTGAATAAAATCAGGACTCAGCTGGGAAGTTCGATCGGCAACCAATACAATCTGTTGCAGAGAGGCTCGGTACTATTTTGTCAAGGAAAGTGACCATTTCCTTAAAACTGGCCTTTGCTTCTTTAGTCGGCTAGAATTTGGGGGCCAATCCTTGCATCTGGGCTAGGAGCCAGCTGGGGTGGCAGGGACATTGCTGCCAGGTACACACAGTGCCTAAGCCTATGCCCACGGATGAATTGTTGTTTATGGCTAATCTCTGAGTCACTGTCCGGAGTTTCAAGGGGCTGTAGCTGCTGAGGGCTGACCCTGTCCTCAAGGAGGTAACCAGGAAACAGAAGAAACCCTTAAAATTGGGTCTCTGGAGAATGACCAGGTATCGATGCGTGCCATTGTCTTGTGCAAACCTGTCCAGGCAGAGATTTTGCCTGCTGGCTGTCTTTACAGCCTGTGGTCCTAGGAAGTCCTAGGAAGCTGGATTTGTGGTCTGGTGGTGCCGAGTTGGGCCTTCTGCTTCCTAAAGGCTGTTGAAGCTTTGAACTGACTCCCTGCACTACAGTTACCATGGCCTTGAAAAAAACTGAAGAGCTTCCACATCTGTGCCCCCCAGCCCTGCTTCTCATCAGTGAATGCTCATTTTCTAAGCACCTCCCACATACAAGGCACCAAGAAGGAATGGTATTTGCACATTCTCCCACCTCCTTGCCCTCGCAATTATTACTCACCCATGTGAGGAAATAAGGGATCATATTAAAGGAGGCATTTTAGGGAGTCTGATCTGAGTGGTACTGTGGGGGAGAACAGGGGTGATGGACGAGGAGTGCATGGAGTATGAACCGCACATGCTTTTGTGGGGAAGGGGTGCTGTGGCGCACAGGAATGGCAGGAGTCATCGTGGGTCGAGGCCATGCTGAACCAACCTTGAAAATATTTACTTGCCAAGGGAAGCCAATAAATCACACCAGTTAAGATAAACGATACAGAGTGGGGGCTTTCTCTGTCAAGTACCCCATGTGTCACTCCTGACAGGTGAGAGAGATGCTAAAACTCAACAAGAGGCAATTTGGGGACCACAGATAGCTGTTGTCAGGGCCACCCTTTGTGACTCTTCATCTGGTGTGCCCTCACTTCACAGAGGCAAACGACATATTGATTTTCTTTGCTAGTGGTGTCTCAGTGACTAAGCCAGTAGCATAGCTTCCAGCGCTGTGTCACCAGCCCCGAGCAGGACGGCAGAGGTGGGCATGGGGCACGCCAAGCACACGCTCCATTCTCCATCTCCCGGCTTTAAAGACAACTAGCACGAGCTTCGCAGAGACTGTGTATAAGTGTGAGGGTGTGTGAGTATGTGTGTTGGGTACAGACGTGTGTGTCCTTACCAGAGGGCCCAGCGATGTCTCCATCATAAGCATTTCCACAGAAGCCTTGAAGAGTCTGCCAGTCCTCAGGGCTCTGTCGTGTGACTACCTGGGAATGGAGGACATTGGCTGCACCTGGGCAGCCAGCAGAGCCGTATGGCATCCTGAACCGGATGGGCCCGATGAGACCTATGGACTTCTCATTGTCCTCACAGCAGTGAGCTACTTTGCGACAATTGGGGCAGCCGTTTGGTGTCCTAGAAAGGAGCTGGCCCTCCGCCAATACTGGGCCTGGGGTTCCCCCTGTGCACGCTGGCTCCTTACGCTTCACAGAACTCAACTCATTGTAAGTCGTAGAGGGTAGAACCCTGTTCCCTCCAAGACCACTACCACAAGCACTTCCACCTGTATCCTTACCTCCTCCTCTAGCGACACCTCACCTCCGTGTCTAACCGCCATCACTGCCTCTACCACTATCCTATTGCCTCCACCCCTTCTCCACCATCATCTTCGGCTCCAACACATTCCACCACTTCCACCATCACTGGCTGCCATCACCTCCTCTGCCACCAGCACCACCGCCCCCTCCGCCTCTGTCACCAGTGCCACCACCACCTCCATCACGACCTCCATAACTGCCACCACTGTTACCAATACCACACCACCTCATTACCATCACATAATCATGGTGTAAGCCTGTGCATTGTTGGGGCTACCCGTCTCTTGTTACGATGTCTTACCACAATTTCTCCTTTTGTAAAAACGCTTAGTCAATAAATCTCCCAGCACAGAGTAGAAAACTGCTCAGTTGTACTCCTGAAACTTTAATCTATGAATCAGGGATTTGCATGAAATGACCTACAACTTCTCTCCCAGCTCCAAGATCCTTTGGTAGGTGTGTGTGTGTCTATGTCTGATTATGTCCACCCCTGTCCATGCCCATGTGCATGGAGGCTGCCAATTCGGTCTGGCATTCATCTGACTTTCCATGAGAATTTCTCATAGAGTCTAGATTCAGAATGCCTAGAAGGAGACAAGGCACAATGACCCACTGTGCATGTGTAAGCCCCTCCAAGCTCACACCATTCATTATTGCCTTATGGTGGTGGTGACCAGTGATGCTACCCAGAAATCCTGGCTTGTGGCAAAGATTGGAAGGTGCATGACATAAGGAAGAGTTATCACAGCGTTAGAAGACTGGTATTAAGGATCTTTTAGGGCTCTTGCTCACTGAGTGACCTTAGGTGAGTCACTTTGATATCCCTTACTTTCAATTTCCTCTCCCCATAAGTAGAACAATTTTACCTACTTGCTAGTATTCCTGAGGGGACGAAAAGAAAAGACTATTGTCACATATTTGTGACAATACCTGATGCCAGCCTGGAACACAAGGGGCATTGGTTCCTTCCTCTCCCCCACTGCTCTGAGATCCTGCAGCCTTCAGTTAGTTGCTTGGGGAGCATCATTCTTGAACCAGTCCTCTGAGACAGTGGGCTTCCTGTTCCCAGTTCTATGTCAAATGGCTCTGAAGAAAGAACACAGTGATCCTATAAAATGTCACTGAATCAGAAGCTCAGCAGCTCTGCCAACAATCTGGGGGAGAGGACTCCAGAGCAGCTACAGGGAGAGTGAGAGGACACCGTCTCTTACGGTGTCCTCTAGGCTTGAGCTCCCCGATGAAGATGGACCTTAGGGCTTTCATCTCTTCTGCCTCTTTAATATGGAAATGCAACACACACACACACACACCCCAATCCCATTACTGGGGCAGAAGACAAGGACAAGCAGGGAGTGGGATGTCAGAGCTCCCAGAAGCCCAGACTGGTACCCATGAGCTTTGGTTGATTCACGGCCCACATACAAATGACTACGCAGATAGTGTCTTCCACTACAGCCCCCAGAGCATACAGATGAGCGGGCTGGTGGCCGCCCTGCCAGCCCCTCTTAGCAGGTTTCCTTGCTCCACTCCTCTCCCTTGTGACTGTGTGAGTCTCTTGCCAGCTGTTAGCCCGAGTCTCTTTCTCCATACCACTGGCCTCAGCAAGGCTGACAGGGTCTCTGGAGGGGACTGGCTGGCAAGGGGGCCATGGAACTGTAGGCTGGGGAGTCACAGAGAGAGAGAGACTTGGTGATGATAAGTCATCTCTGTCCCAGCTGTTTGCACTGTTCTTGAAAGCCCAGGGTCAGCTCTGGAATCAGAGCCAGAAGGCCAATGGGGTCTGCCTCTTTAGCAGTCATAGTGCCTCCTGGAAGATGCCTTCTTATTTCCACTTTGGCTCACAACATTCTGCATGGGAATAAATTCCAACAGAACTTGGGCTTCAGATGTTGGCATCCACTGGGGGTGGAGACTTCACTAAGCCCTGAGCCCTGGATTTGATCCGTATTATTCCACATACTAGTTAGATGACTTTGGACAAGTGATTTACTCTCTTTCTGTATGCCTTGCTATCTTAATCTGTAAAAAACGGAAGTAAATAATGGTATCTAAGAGGCTTGTTGTGAATTTAAATGAGATTATTCAAATGAGGGTTATTTCTGGCATTTGAAGACTTCCCAGTTCTATGTTAGCTAATGCTGCTCTTACTACCACTACCTCCACCGCTACAACAATCACTGTCACTATCAACAAAGCCCATTGGAAGAGGTAATCTCAAACCTCAAATTTACAGCCTTAGCTGCCATTTAATTAGCACCTACTATGTGAACACTCTGCTGAGTACCTTTGCTGACGTTGACTAGTCTAGCTCTCACAATTAGCTTATGGAGTAAGTCAAGTAATTTCCCAACTATTTGTAGATTAAAAAATTGGGGGGGGGGCTTTCTGCAGGTCCCAAGGAAAATGGGGGTAAGCAAGGGAACTTTGCATATTCTTGATTTGGCATCCAACTAGTTATTTATGCCTTGCTTGACTCAAAAAGAGTTGAGGGCACCTGCACGCCATTCATGTGCCCGGTAGCAAAATGCCCCAGAAAACATGAACAACAAAGTTGATGAGCCCTGGGCTGGAACCCCAACCCCATCACTTATTAGCCAAGTGACTTGGGAATGTTACATAAAATTTCTGTGAGCTCCAGTTTCCAACCACCCGTGGATTAACTTTGCAAACTGAAAAATACTCATCATTGTCCCAATTTTTCTGCTGAGTAGATGAAGAGTCTGAGATATTGCAACTTTGCAAGTTTACAAAGCTATCAGGTTAAGTAAGTAACAGAGCCAGATACCGGTCCCAGGTCGATCTGCTTTCAAATTCCAGAGCTCTTCCCACTATTCTGAGCTATCTCAGTGGTGCCTTTCCCAAGTGCAAAGCTGGGAAACAGTACAGTGCTTCCTGTTCACGTAGTGGTGCTGTCATTTTTCTAGGGGCACTGAACCTAAGGGGGAGAAACAGATGTACTGATTTCCCCATTTGCACTTGTCCCCTCCCAAGTGACTAAGTATCTCAACCCCTTCTTTCAAGAGTAATTAAAAAGAATAGTGCCTTCAAGGTGAGGAGGAAGAGGTTGGGCTGGTGGCAAGTGAGACAGCGCAGACTGCAGCTTGAGTTACTGGTTTGTTTTAACTTCATTCCCTAGTCTGTGTGCCCCTGCAGTCTGGCGTCTGCCCCAACACACCATGGGAAGATGCTCTCCTAAGGTCCTCGGGGATCTCCTTGTGGTCAAACCATGGGCCTTTAGAGTTTTTTTCAGGGGCACCAGAGTGGCTCAGTCAGTTAAGGATCTGACTCTAGGTCTTGGCTCAGGTCATGATCCCTCGGTTTGTGGGTTCTAGTCCCACATCAGGCTCCATGCTATCCGCGCAGAGTCTGCTTGGGGTTCTCTGTCTCCCTCTCTTTGCCCCTCCCCTGCTCCCACTCTCTTTCTCTCAAAAGAAATAAACTTAAAAAATTCTTCCATCATTTAGTATCAAACATATCCTGGCAATTCTGCTACACAAAGGCACTGTGGTAGGTGATTCAACATTTATAAAGGTGCCAGGCCTCCAACGGACTACAGTCGGCAGTGGAGAAGCAAGACGAAATACCACAATACAAGGCAGAGTATGAGACACAGAAGCATGGGCATCTCTGAGGGCCATCCTCACCGACCATCTCTCCTTCCTTCTCCTCACCTTACCCCTCTTCTCTGTGTGGTCTCTCCATTCCCATGAATGAAGCTACCTTCCCTGCAGCGTCTCCAGCCCAGGCCTCTCTCCCTAATCAAGTCCTAATCATTCAGCTGCCATTTTGATGGCCTTGGAGACCCACACGTTCAAAGCTACACTTGCCATCTTCCTGCCACCGGCATATCCTTCCAGGTGAAAGGCTCACCCTTAACATCTTTCTCTCCCTCATCCCCCCAATGTAATCAATCTCCAAATCCTTTCAGAGCTGCCTCCTGCATGGTCTTTGAATACATCTGCTTTTCCATCCTCTACAGTCACCTGGTTTAATGCAGGGCAGGCCTCTCTTGTCCCAGCTGTTCAATCAGCCTCCCAGCCGATCTCCCTGCCTCCACTTCAGCCCACCTCTCGTCCACTGGCCACACTTTATCAGAGCTATCTTGTAAAAAAACCCCTTTGCTTTCAGCATAAAATCAAACACTCCAGCCCAACGCATGGGCTCTTCAAGGCCGGACCCCAGTCTTGTCTCTCCTCCCTTTCCTTTCCCTACTCCATATCCCATTATGATCCATAATTAAAGTGACTGAATATTTTTGTTCATCCAAACCAGAATACTTATGCAAGTGAAAGAAGGCCCTAGTCATAATTATACTGGGATAAACTGGGGCTCCCCAGGGCAAACTCAAATGTATGGTCGTCCAATTCATAATGGCCATCCCAGAGCCAAATGTACATGAGTTTTTCTCTCTCTCTTCTCCAGAGCTAGCCGGCAACTTCTCTCTCTATCTCTTGGTTCAGGTTTTCAGAGATTGAGAATTGGAGAATTTGTTTGCCCCAGGTCATCCTGGCCCCTGGCCAGCCTCCAGATTGGTTGGCTGTCCTATGTCAGGTGACCAGGCTGGGCTAGTCAGGAGTGCCAATATGACTGCCCCATAGTCCAGTACATGGCCACTCACTGAAGCAAGGCCTGTGGGTGGGGACTCCCTTGGTGGGGGAGGGGGACTTTGGCCTCTAAGTCAGCTGGAGCTGTCTTCATCAAAACTTTAAAAATTTCCTCCCTTCCTTGGGATCATCTGCTAGGAGGTGATAGGTTGGGCCTGGACCCCACCAACATCTCTGCCAGTTCCTCCTCCATACCCCAGCTACCCTGCCATATCTCCCCCAGTACACCAACTCTTCAGCTGGCTAACTTGGAGGATGTCCTTTTCCCCCAACTGAATTTTCTTCTCTCTCCCTTTCAAATCCTGCTGTGCTGTTACCCAGTAATGGAAACAGCAGAAATCACTTTAGAAAGGAAGCCAGCTGGTTCATTAGTCTGATTAAACTCAAGCAGTGGAATCTGAACACAGTTCACATGATGAATGGTGTGCCTTCTCCTTGGCACAGTGAATTTTGCAGTGATTTTTAATTGTGGGGCTCAGTCACCCCCTCACATCTGCAAAATCATGTGAGGCAGAGAGAAAGGACAGGGTCATGGTGAGAAAATGCCAGGGCTTTCTGGGTAGAAGTGGTCCAATCTCCCCTCTCTCCCTCACTGCAGGCCTGGTGGACTCCACAAGGCATGCCAGACTTCCTGAGTCTGTCAGGAAAACCCAGGGCTCCAGAAATGGCAAGATTCATCTTTAAAGTCAGATTTTGCCACTTATCAGCTGTATGCTTCGAGGCTCACACTTTTCACCTAAAGGAGTGTCTACAAATACATATTTTAGAGTATCGTAAGGACTAATAAGTACTTAAAGCTCCAAATGCAGTGGGTCGAACTGTCTGGAGTATAGGCAGGAGTGGGCAGAGGTGAGAAATGTGTCAGAACAAGTAAACAGGGCCAAATCACAAAAGATTTTATAGGCTGGGCAAACTTTTAATTTTTGATTTTATATTGAAGGTGTGGGGCAGCCTGTAAAAAGACAAACTTGCAGAAGAGTGCTAAGATCTGCGTTTGGGGAAGCTCACTCTGGCTGTGTGACAGGGCAGAAGGCATGGACCGGACGACACTGGACTGGGGAGGGAGAATGACCCGGGCCGTTACCCCAGGAGACATGATAGGAGTCTAAATGAGGCAGGAAGTGGAGTAATGAGGAATTTGCCTCAGATTTGGAAATCAGCAAGAAAGCAAAGCAAGTTGTTGCTGCTGAGGGACTGAAAAGCAACACAAGGAGTCAGGTTGAGTGTGGGACCTGTTGAATTCAAGGTAATGTTACAAATGTTTCTTTCCATGGCTTAGATTCCAACCACGAGGGTATACAATTAGACCCTGTCTGAAGAGGTCGCCTCCCCAGGCCCTATTTTCGGGAAGATGAACCACCGGACGACCTAACACCAATCTGAAAGTTTCCCTGGGAAGTCCTTTTGGAAGCTGTAAGCAGCCATGGCTGGGTCTGGAAATGCAGAACACCAAAACCTACGATTC
The DNA here is from genome assembly GCF_018350155.1 of Leopardus geoffroyi. NCBI lineage: Eukaryota > Metazoa > Chordata > Mammalia > Carnivora > Felidae > Leopardus > Leopardus geoffroyi. The sequence continues at coordinate 81,351,545 of NC_059333.1, forward strand.
TTATTTTGCCCTTACCCTCATTGTGAATATTCCCTTTCTCTGCTCACTCTGGGTGTGGGAGAGGAGGACAGCAGCTTCAGCTGGAGGACATTAGCAACACAGAAACTGGTCAAAGACACTCAGAGTCAGGTGGTTGCTGCTACCTCGAGAAAGTCACAATGGTGGGGTGACTGTCAGGGCAAAACAGAAGGGTGGGTGATAAGCAGGAACAATGACACAGGACAAAAGGTGGCAAACAACCTATAGACAAAGGAAGCCCCAGGGTGATCTACAATAAGAGAGGAAAAGAAACTAGAGCTCAGAGTTGGCTGCAGAGGATGCCTTGGCATTAATAAAAAGAGCATGGGTTTTAGAGCTCTAAGGGTTCAAATTTTAGCCTGGCTGTGTGACAGTGGCCAACTCATGGAAGCTTTCTTAGATTCAGTTTCTTTTCTTTTTAATTTTTTAAATATATTTTTAATGTTTATTTACTTTTGCAAGAGAGAGGGAGAATGTGAGCGGGGAAGGGACAGAGAGGGCAGAAGACCGTGGATCAATGTGGGCTCTGTGCTGACAGCAGACAGCCCAGCCCGATGTAGGGCTCTAACTCATGAACCATAGGATCACGACCTGATCCAAAGTCGGATGCTTAACCATCTGAGCCACCCAGGCACCCCCTAGGCTTGGCTTCTTAATCTGCAGAATATTTAGGACGATACCTTCCTTGCAGGGTCAGGGTGAGAATTGGCCCAACAAAGAGACCAGGGCCGGGGAGGTGCTCTGCTTTAACTTCGCTAGTTGTTACCGCATCGCTGTCACTGAGCCATGTGACCTTAGGCAACACACCTCATTCCCCTGAATTTCAGGATCCTCGTCCCTCCTTGTCGCTCCCTCGACGGTCATTATAAGAACGAAGTGACGTAATCTCAAAGAGAGTGAGGGCCTACATGGCACTGTTCTACTTCTTTCTCTTCTTCTCAAGATCTTTGAGATCCGGGAGATTAGAAATTAAGTATAAAACTGCACTGGGCTAAATGATACAAATCAATCTCTTAAATGACTATTAAATGTAATTGTCAGCAGAAGAGAACAGAAAAACAAGCATCCAGAATCCAACAAAATAAGCTGACTCTGATTTTGTAGATTGATGGCCAACTGGCCCAGTTCCTGGTCCTCCCTTTTTCTGATGCTGCAGAGATGAGGTAACACCAATGCCCAAGCTGCAGGAGGAAATGTCTCCGTGTATTTATGTTTTCAGTGTAATCTTTTCAAATACGAGAAACAGACAAGTCATCTAGAACTCAGTAGCCCAGTGATGCTTTGTACTTATACAACAGCTCAGCTTCTGGAGCTCAGTTTGGGGACTCTTCCCTATTCCCCCTAACCACTCAAAAGTAAGGGGAGAAGCGGCACATTTCTGCTGCTTATTTCTGTATAAACAATCACGAAAAGATCATGGAGTTGAAGTCCAAATTCATATACATTTTAATGACCAAACATGGGGCAGTAATCTAAAGCTTGCAGTGATGCATTTCAAGCTTTGTCTCAAGACCTGAGGAGGAAGACACAAGTTTACATTCCAAAAACGGTGATATTTCTAGGGGAAATGTTTGACAATAGTTGCGTGGCCAACAGTCTCTACCTTCTTACCTTCATCTTTAGACCCACCTTTAGACCCACCATCAGAAACCAGCTCGTGAATTCACGTTACAGTGGCACACTCCATGACTCCTAGAGACTTGCTAGGGCTTCTGTTGAAGGAACCAGTGAAGGGCAGGGGTCACTGTGAGGGTCCCCAGGAAGTGTTTGTCCAGGAGCCAGGGAGAGGTTGCAGTAGGCAGGTAGGCAGACCACTCACATTAGAACCAGAAGCTAAATTATATCTTTTCATTGTTCTTGTGATAGTTTCTACCACGGCATGAGGTATGGGGTGGTGTGGTAGGACCAGTGTTGTGCTAGTAAATATTTGACAACCAGCTCTGGTGGGAGTGGAGCTGGGAGACCTGATTTACAGCATTTGTGGAGTGCAGTGGTGTAAGCGTTCCCCCCATGGCTGATTTCAAACTACCAACATGATGTCATATAAGGCAAAATTGGGAAGAGCACATTGTGTCCAGGGTAGGGCTCTGGGACCACCACTGCCTACACTCATCAATAGGGCTCATGTGGACGGCCCTGACTAGCCTTCAAGTCACAGATGAGGGATTGTCACCTGCCTCTGAGATGTCTCCCAGTAGCCCCCCTCCACCCACCCACCCCAGCTGGATCCCCTGTGCCTCTTTCTCTCCCAGATCACTTGTAAAGCCCTGGTGTTATCATTTGTCCACACACCAGGCCTCCCATTAAACACAGGGCCCCATATTCATCTCCATATCCCCAGCGCCCAGCAGAGTGCCCGAGACAAGTAGGTTCCTAAAGAACATTTGGTAAATCATTGTTTATTGGATGGCCACCAGAATGAATGGGTGAATGTTCTGGGGAGGAAAGGAGGAAGAATATAGGAGCTGCCATTAGGCAGCTGCAGAGATGTGTAATTAAAAAGAGAGAGAGAGATGTACTCTCATCTTATGGATACTAGTGGGCAAAGCCAGAACCAACAAGAGCAAGTGGCAGAAAAGCAGGTTTAGGGTCTCTTTGAAAAAATAAATAGAGCTCCTAGTCCCGACAAAGTGATAGCATGCGGGGCTCATCCCGTCTTCCACCTCTCAGTGGGCATCTCCTGGCCCTCACCCACTTGAAAAATAGCTCCAGTCTATTCCCCCGGTTTCTAGCCCTGCCCCACACCCCAGCACAGGGAAAGGAGTTTCAGGTACTGCCGCAAGTATTGAGGGAACGTGGCCAGCTGGGTGTGTGTGCCTAGCCCAGCAGAGGCTGGGATTACTCAAAGTAACAAAGTCACAGTCCTGAGTATCTCCTCCCAGTATACAAATGAATAAAAAGAACTCCTGGTGGGTGTTCTGGATTTGTCTCTCCCCTTCCTCCACTGACTGCCTTGACTCTCTCTCCCTTTAGAGTTTAACTCCACAGCACCCTTCTTACCCCCAACTCCTTTCCCTGCATGGTCTGTAATGTTTGCTCCACCTACTAGACTCTGAGTCTCTGGGGAATGAGACTACTGTGTCTGCATCCCCAGCACAGCATCTGGTACATTGGAGGTGCCCAAGAAGCATTTGTTAAATGAACAAATTCACAAATGAGAAAAAAATATCCACTTCCTACACCTTCAGTGTACATGTCCCAAATTGGCAAAGCTCCCAGAAACACACAGAAACAATTTACAGATCAAATAAACTCCCAAGCTACAGTCAGAGCTCTGTGAGAAGTCGATTTGGAAAAACTCAGAGTCCCCCAACCCACATCTTTCTAGGGCCAATTGTAAAAAACCTTTTTTCTCAGAGACAAATAACTACAAAAACTTTAAAATACAGACAGTTCCCTACGTAGGAACATGTTGTGTTCCAAAAGTCTATTTATGAAATTGTTGTCTGAAATTCAGAATACATACTCTCTCTCATAGAACCGTGTTAAGAAGAGTAACTGACAATGTGGCTCTAACTTGAGACATTTGCACAGGAAAATAATAGGAAACAATAAAGCCATACCGGGAAGGCAGCTTTTCTTTTAAACATCATAAAATACACATATGGAATATATGGAATGTACCAAACTACACAGTAGCTTTTGGACAGGAGGTAACACTGGGAAGCAATCAAGTGAAATTATAAATGGTTTCTTTTTACTCATTATGGATGCTGATACTTGAGAAAAAGTCAATTTTGTGAGGAACGGTTCTGGAGGTTACAAGGGATCCTTCAGGGGAGCCGCACGGGCTGTGGTGCTCAGCCTTTAGGGTCCCGGTGAGTCACCTGCAGGGCTTTTTGGAAATGCAAGCTTCTGGCCTCTGCCCCCAGGGAGGCAGATTCAGTGAGTCCTAGGTAGGGATAACCCAGGGGTGTGGGTTTTTTTTAAATTTGTTTTTAATGTTTATTTATTTTTGAGTAGGGGGCGGGGAAGAACAGAGAAGGGGGCGGGAACAGAGGATCCGAAGCGGGCTCCATGCTGAGAGCAGAGAGCCCTATGTGGAGCTTGAACTCATGAACCGTGAGACCACCACCTGAGCCAGTCAGGAGCTCAAGCTCAACTGACTGAGCCCCTCAGGTGCCCCCCAGGGATGTCTTTTTAAACAAGCACTCAGTAGAGTCTGACCCAGGGGATATAAAAGGACCACAGCTTTGCCTTCCTGGAGGGGACATCATCACCTCCACGGGGCTGAGGTGTCACCAGCTGAGCCTTTCTCTGCTTGGTGCAGCACCATGGCCCTCCTTCCTTCACCCATTTTCTTTCAGTGGTGGGAGAAGGCAGCAGTGACTATCTGTCACTCCACAGGATATGTCTGCATGGGGGATTTAAGGTTAAAAGTGTAGGTTGGAGACATGAAAGAAGCCCCATCACTCATTCATCAGACATTCAGGGCTGAGATTCAGCTGGTATGCTGGTGATTAAAATAGCAACAAACAAACAAACAAACAAACAACATAAAACCACTTTATACCTCCTGGAAAATAGCCTCTACCCTGAGTATTCCATACCCCTAGCCCTCCCCTGCCAGCAGCTGCCTCGATTAAACTCTCTGTAGAATGAGATTAATAACATCTTCTTTGCAGAAATAATGAGTGTGTGTGTGTGTGTGTGTGTGTGTGTGTGTGTAAAGTGCTAAACACATATGCGCTTAATAAATGGTTATTTATTTATGATTATATTGCTGTACAACCACTTGGAGAATCAAAACAAAAATATCCAAAAATACAGCCAGGCAGTATTTAGGGTTATATAAACCAGTTTTATATAATACAGTCCAATTTGTTCACAATGCGATAGAATGAGAATTAAGGCAGGTTCAGAGTGGGAGAAGCTCTCTTAGAGAAAGTGGAGACAGCACGCTGAGGCTTCTGGTTTCTAATACGGGCTCCCCCGCTTACTGGCCGGGAGACCTTAAGCGATCGTCCGTGTAAAGTGAGGCTGATCTGGTGGCTGGCACATGGGAGGTTCTCAGTGAGTGGTAGCTCTTTAGAAGATTTCGAAGCCAGAACAAACCTTCCCTCGGTGGTAGAATCTCAGGGCCAACAGGGACATTTAATTGCCTTCTTTAAATCCAATCCAATATTATTGATCCCTTATTATGTACAATACCCTGTGGGTGATAGGAAGATGATGAAGATGTAGTCTAAGGATGATCTGAGCCCAGAAATAGGGAGGGATAGCCTGTTGTAAGGGCCAGAACAAATTATAAACAAATTTCAATGGATAGGAAACAGGACAATCAACTTCTGTGGGGTGGGTGTAAGACGTGGCACTATAGAAAGAACCAGAAAGAAAAAAGGCAGTTCTCTTGGCCATGGGAGCAACCTGAGTAGAATGCACAGAGGGGTGAGTGCAAGGTAGGTTTGGATGATGAAGCCAGTCAGTCGGTATACTGGGTCCTTGTAGGGCTTGTCGGATGTGTGAGTAGGTGGAAAAGCTGGGACCACATCACGGAAGGCCTTGAATGCCATTGTAGGTAATATCAATTTTATTCTAAAGCAATAATAACAGTAATTCCATTTATTGAGAGCTTACTAGGTGACTGACACTCTACTCAGTTTCTTATACATGTTTCTTCTAAACCCCACAAAAACATATGCATGACAAGTATCATTAGTACATTTTAGGGATGAAGAATCTGAAGCCTTAAAGGCTTTTCAGTGAAGGGAGGGCTGTGGGGTTTATATTCTCAGAAAGTAATTCTGGCAGCAGCAAATGGGAAGAATGGATGAGATAGATGCCAGCACTTAGGGGCCTCCCTTCATTTCTAACATCTTGTGACATTTTGTCCCCCCAAACTGGTTAACAGAGATAAAGAAGTGGCCAATACTTCTATAAATGGACTGATGCTCTCAAAAGTTTTGTGAGTTGGGCATGCTTTGCAGCATATGGTCATTTATGGAATGAGAACCTTCTCCTCCCTGAGGTTTTTCCCAGGGGCCCCCAGAAAGCTTCCCCTCCAGGGAACACAGTGAAGAATTCTACAGCAGTGTCTCCTGACTGGGAATAGAGGAAAACAGACCCAGAGTAATGTGTGTGAACCAAAATTAGCCTCTTTACAAGCTCATTAAGGCATAAAGTTTAGCATCCAGTGCCCAAAATATAACAGGAAGGAGAAAGGCTCTTCTCTTTCTTTTTCTCTCTGCTTATTCACACTTCCTTTCCCTTCTTCCCACCATCTCTCTCCTGACAGGCAATAATGAAAGTGGGATTTTGGATGGGTGAGTATCTTTTTTATATTCAGGTAAATCCAGTCAAAAGTCCTGAGAAATCCACCTGAGCGGCTCAAGTGACAGTGTGGAATTCTTAGGTAGGGGGCAGACTCACCACCGCCTTGTTTTTGTTTTTTTTTTTTTTTAAATCTTTTTTTTTTTTTCAACGTTTATTCATTTTTGGGACAGGGAGAGACAGAGCATGAACGGGGGAGGGTCAGAGAGAGGGAGACACAGAATCGGAAACAGGCCCCAGGCTCTGAGCCATCAGCCCAGAGCCCGACGCGGGGCTCGAACTCACGGACCGCGAGATCGTGACCTGGCTGAAGTCGGACGCTTAACCGACTGCGCCACCCAGGCGCCCCTCACCACCGCCTTGTTAACTCAGCCCTGAAGTCCTCCAGCAGCTTTTTTTTTTTTTAAGTTTATTTATTTTGAGAGAGAGAAAGACACCATGAGTGGGATAGGGCAGAGTGAGAGGGAGAGAGAATTCCAGGCAGGCTCCGCTCTGTTAACACAGAGCCTGACACAGAACTTGAACTCACAGACTGTGAGATCGCGACCTGAACCAGATCAGAAGTCCGATGCTAAACTGACTGAGCCACCTAGGCGCCCCTCCCAGCAGCTTTCTTACGTTTTAATGTTAAAATAATACTATCCTTAGGAGCATAGAGACAGCTGCTGACCCAAATTGTTGCTTCCTAGGAGTCAGACAAGTGCGTAAGTGATAGAACTAGGTTTTTTTTTTTTTTTTTTTAAACGACTGTCTTAGGGGAACAGACTATATTAACTATACATTTTCTGCAGAGCACTTCTAAATATATAATGCATTTTCACACGTGCGTCTTCATTTCATCAATACCCCACTCAGTGGTGCAAGTCTTACTAACCCCACTTTATAGAAGAGGGGCCTGAGGCTTAGAGACACAGACCCAGGTTTTCCAGCTCCATCTAAATGGTCTATTTATTACTCTTCACCTGGTGGGTTATTGCCTCTGCTTTTCCCCAAGCTTGTCAGTTCGCATCATGGGAATTTTCCCAGCTTGCCTTGTGAAGGGGTTCCCAGCCTGGGGATGGGGCAGGATTTAAAGGTTGTTCAGTTGACAGTACTTAGGATATCAGAGTCAGAGGGGGTTGTAGAGACCGTTTCCAACCTCCTTATTTTACCAGTAAGGAAGCTGCGGCCCACACAGGGGTCTGACCTGCCTACATCCCCAGGGCTGGATCCACAAATCCCATACATGATAAACTGTGACCAGGAACAGAGCCTCCTGGTTCCTCCATCCCCATTCTTCCCACAGTCTCTCTCGAGCACAGCCCTTACAGTCAAAGAGGAAAGCTAAGGTCAGGACTTGGCTAATACCTGTTCCCACCCATGTCTCCGAGGCCCCAGTTATGGACCCCACCTCCACAGCCTCAGCTGTGTGTAGTGTCATGTGCTGTTCACTTAGCTTGTCAGAGACAGTCCAGCTTAAACATTTCCAGACACAGGTACCCGACTCGGCCCTGGCTTTGCCTTGGCAATGGAGATCAGGCGTCAGCTGACGGCTTGAATGATGTGTTCCCTGAGCAACACGGCAAGTGTGAACTGCCAACATTGAAGTCTCAGGGAACGTTAAGTGTTGAGCCAGTTAAACATCCAAAAATGCCCTGTCTTTCAGAAATGAGGGTGACTCATCTGAGTGCTTGGGCTATGACTGGGAATGGCATTACAGTGGCCACAGGAGCTAAAAACCCACGCTCATAAGCCTCCGGCTTTCCTGCCCCTGGCCCCTCGCTCACAGCTCTCTCCTCCAACCTAGAGCCAAAACACCTCCACCAGGAAGCCTAGACCTCCTCCTCCCTGAAGACTTGACTGTTCCAGCCTAGAGAAGATCTCCTTTCTCAAGCCCTGAGAATCTGCTCTGTGTAACTTAGCACTTGATTTTATACTGTCTTTTGTTCCTTCTTAATCATTTTCAGTGTTTGTTTTATAGCTGCACGGATTGCAGATGCTCTAAGGGGAAGAAGCAACCTTCCTCCTCTATCCTGTGGCACATCTTGGAGTGTCACTGCAGAGCAGAGACATGATCTGGCTTGTGGCTCCTCCTGCCTTCAAGACTCTTTCACTTTACCTTGCATTTGCACACACAGCAAATACTCAAAAAATCCTCCCTTGTTTCCCTGTGGCTTCAGCCTTTGCAAAGACAGTTCAGCAACCAGGGCCTCTGTCAGCCCACGCCAAGCCTCTGTGCAAATGAGGGAGAAGGCATCCCTTTCTCCAGGCAGACACAGCCCTGCCAGGGTGTAAAGCTGGGCCAATGGAGCATGGCTGGACTTTAGCCCCTCATCTGGATGTCCTGTGCTGTGAGCCCCGGGTACCACCCGGGCTCTGGTTCCTCATGAGGGCAACAATGGGATCTCCCTTGCCCAGGCCCTCCCCTACTCTCTATTTTGACAGCGAAGGCCCTTCTTGGGAAAGCTGGCATCAGAGGCTTTCCAGCTTATTTCCCAGCCCCTTCCCTATCAAAACCAAACAAGGACAACAAAAAATGTCGCCCTTTGAGAGCTCCTCATTACTCATGGCCTGAAGTCTACCTCACGGGCAGGGCCCTCTACAATAGGGTCCCAACTTTCCTTTCCTGTACTGAAGGCCCAGAACTCCCCATGGACTGTCCTTCTCCTATGCTTTTGCTTGCCCTCAGCCTAGGATGCCCTTGTCCTGCTGATCTTTGTGTCAGATTCCCACTACCCCTTCAAACACAAATCTTACCTTCTTCCTGATATCTCAATGAAGATAACCATTCTTCTTGGTGCTTCTTCCTACCCCCAGCCCTCCCTGCCTTCCACATTGCTTTGACCTGTGTTACAACCCTTCGCCCACATTTTATTAGTGTGCAGCCTAGTGGCCAGCTGCCTTCAAGCCCTCTGTCCAACACAGGCTTCTCTGTGCTCGCCCTGCATCAACCCAGATGCTGAACTCAGCTCCACCCTGAGTTCCCCAAAGGGGCCCACTCACAAACAAATTGTGGAACAATATTGCCTTTACAAATGATTTGTGTTATGAGAAGGGTGCACAGCAGAGACTTCATAGCGCCCCCCCCACCCGACTATCCCCCTCTCTCAGCAAACTATTTACCAATCTCTGTAAGCATCAGCACTCCTGTTCTCCAAATCTTTGTTCAGGGAGTTCTTCTCCTGAGTCTTCCTCAGTGAGCTCCCAGATCAAGTCAGGCCTCCATACTATCTCTTCATGTCTTCTCCATTCTTCCCATCCAGTGTATTCCCTTCCTGCTCTAACAGGCAAACCCTCTACCTGAAAGAATGCATCCCCAAATTCATCATGATGCTCGGCCAAATATAAGCTCTCCCTCAGTTGTGCCTTCTTTAGAAGGAGTCAGGAATAGACAGAGCAAGAATATTTTTATTTGTGACATGCATGTGTTTTCCTCCACAAATCATGCAGTTCAGAAGGCAAGGATCATGTCTTTCACATCCCTCCAACCTAGCACTGTGAAAATATACACAGTAAGCCTGTGACCAGCCTTCTCCTCTACCAGGGACAGGGACAGTTCTAAGCCCTTTCTGTCTTTAGGTTCTTCTTTCTTCCAAAGGAAAGCCCAGGATTAGAGTCAAGGGAAAGTGTCTGAAGTCACAGTAGGAGCTACATAGTTGTGAAATGAATGAGTCAGTGAGTGAAAGGGAAACAAGAAAAGATAAAAGAAAAACTCCAAGAGCACCCTCACTAGGATTAGATCAGTCTAGCTAAAAGGGAGCATTGAGAGAACCAAACAGGGTGATAGAATGAAGTGTGACTGGTGAATGATAGGATGAAGTGTGAACATGGGGTTCTGGTATTGGCTCTGCCTTCACTGCCCCGTGGAACCTTGTGGGGAAATCTCTGAACCTCACTTCCTCATCTGTCCCATCAGCCTGCCTGCAGATGGTCTAATATGGACACTGATCATCAGGGTCCTCAGAGCTGTTTGACGTTCATGTCTGAGGCTTCTACCCCAAATGCCCAGACACCCAAGGCCCCTTGGCGCCTCTGCATCTGCAGAAAGCTTTTCTTGGCTGCAGTCCTGACCCCAGGACCTTCACTGCCTGCTGGCGGAAAAGAATTCTCAGCTGTGGAAAATGGTAAACTCTACATATTTTACAAATGAGAGTCCAACCTCCCGATGACTCTAAATGTGGTGTGAAATGGACAGAAGTCATCCTGCTGGCGTGACATGACTAAGATAGTGTCACTACCACCACCACCACCCCATGCGGACATGCACGTCATGGAAAAAGAAGCAAGAACTCGGGGTGCCGTGGCCAGTGCTGGCCGTTATCCCTTACCCCTCACCCCCTGCCCCTTTTCTGTACTTTCCTACATTTGTAAAAGGAGAAGTAGTCTGTTTGGTGTGCGGGAAAACAGTCCGCAGTCGACCAAAAGCAAAGGAGAAAGGGAATTAACAACTCTGAGTCCTGAGACCTGATCTAGCCATCAGAGATCAGCGCTGGCGGGCTGCGGTGGTCCCCACAATAGTCGCAGAGGGGGAAATCTTTTCAGATTGAACAGGCACCGATCAATCTCCTGCCACCAAGGGCCAGAGCTGTCGGAAAACGTGCTCCGGGCCGGGCCGGGGCAGGGATTTGCAGGTTAGAGACACCGAGTTTCCAGGAAACGGAGAGAACTTGTTGACTTTTAATTTGCATTTCCCCCTCTCTGATTTGGTCGGATATTAAGGCAGCCTAGACTTTGGTTGGGATGTGGAAATGCCCAGTGGGTATTCGATTTGTCGAACGGTTGTCCTCGGTGCCCGGAGTCAGCTGGCCCTTGGCGCCCCGCGCAGCCCACCTCTGCTGCATCCTCCCGGAACCCCTAAGCTTCTAACTGGTCTTCCCCGACCTAAGCCCTCTCGGAAAGAAGTGCCCCAACGGCGCGCGCGCCCAAGTCGCGCCAAAGGGATCCGGGGTCGCAGCGAGCCGATCCGCATTCACGTGTGTGCGTGGCGCGCGCGTGCGCGCGTGTTTGTGTGTGGCGCGTGTGTGTGCGCGCGCGCGCGGGGGTGCGGGGCGGGCTCTGCGCCCGGGGGCAGGGCTCCGCGGGAGAGTGGCAGCCGGACTCGCGGAGCGGCTAGGGGCGGGGCGCCGCAGTGCCGTAGTAGCGGGCAACTGGGACGCACTGCTTTGGAGCCGCGGATACGCGAGCAGGCGCAGGACCCGGCGCTGCTTAGCCCCCGTCCCGCCGCCCCAGCCCCGCGGCGCCCGCTCTGGCCGTCCCCCTCCCCGAGAGGGCTGCACTGGCGGGAAGGCGCCCAGACCACAGCCCCGGCCCCCCTTCCTGCCTCTCGGTTCCTCTTTCCTCCCAAGTAAGGGAATAAGCCCCGAGGAAGGAGCGCCCCGGGGAACCGCGCAACCAAGTGTTGCATGGTGAGGTAAGACGGCGGCCGGCGCGGCAGAGGGGGCTCGGGCTCGCGGGCGCGGGCGGACACAACTTGGAAAAGGAGCGCGGAGCGGGCGCCGGTCGCGCGGCCCGGGAAGGGAGCGGCGGGGGAGGCCACTGCGCCCACCCTGGCGGTGCCACCTGCAGCAAAGCCCCTGCAGGAGGAGATGCACCCCTGGGAGGCTGAGGGCGCGGGAGCGGTACGAGGGCATCGGCTCTCGCTTCGACTGGGAAGAGCTTGCACGCCCCAAAGGTGTGCGGGCGGGAGGCAGCGTTGCTCCGGGCACTTGGCCCCAGCAGCTGGCCAGATTCCCCCCTTCTAGGTATACTTTGCTTCGTTGGTAGCCACTTCGCGCGCCAGGGTGCCCAAGGGCGGCGAGGAGCGGGGATACTTTTACTGACGTCTGGTCGCCAAAGCCTCTGGCCGTCCCGCGGGATTCCAGGACTTTGGGACAGTCCGCAGAGCCTCTGGGCTAGGGGAGCTTGAAGGGAGGCTGGAGAGCGCGCGGACACCTTGACAAATACAAGCTAGGGAGGGAGAGGAGGGATGGGAGAGAATATAAAGCCGACCTGTTTAGTCTCTGAGTCACCACATGTGTGTCCGTGTGTGTGTTTGCGTCCTGAAGGGCGCGCATCTCGTAGCACCTGTGGGGCTTTGCAGAACTCCACTGGTCCATCTCACCTTGCATATTCTGACATTTTCTTTCTCTGGACGGGTGAACTAGAATTTGCGGAGGGGGCGGCGGAGTTCCGAAAAGCCCTACAGGTGACTCTGAGGCGCCGCCCCCACCCCCGCCATCACTGCAGTGGAAAGCCTGCGAAGGGAGCGAGGAGGCGTCCCCAGATGTGAGTGATCCAGCTGCGGCACTCACAGTGGCGGCCACGACGCCCCCTCCCCGCGGCCGAGGGTCTGCGGCAGCGGCAGCGCGCGGTGATTTGTGGCTGCGCCGCAGTGGCGCGCGGGAGAGCTGAGAACCCGCCGACGCGACGCGCTCCCGGGCAGGCGCGGCCCGCTCCTCTGGCTTCATTAGCATACGATGACCTCGCTGTCCCGGGAGGGCCGGGGAGCGCTGTTGGTCATTCTTTCATTTCGGGGTCTGGGGGCCGCGCGCCTTGGGTCTGGAGATGTGGACCGGGGGTAGTCACTGATAAGGGACAGCGGTCAGGACCTAGGGCTGGGAACTGCCCCTCAGGTTACAAAGGGGAGAACGAATTCGCGATTTCGGTGCCTGAGATGCTTTGTGTAGAATACGGCCCATTTGCTGGAGCACAGGGCACCCTCGTTGTCAGTGAAGGACGTTAGATCGAAGCGGCAGATGTCATCGCAGTTTGGTCACGTACACACACACACACACACACACACACACACATACACACACACATACCCTCTCACACCCCTACTTTGTGCTTCATAACCTACCCCCTCGTTCCAGGGATATGTCCGAACGTGGGAGGGATTTTGCCGTTTGTCTTGTTGAAAGGGCTGTATTTGGCAGAGATTCCGTTCTGAATATAAATTATACTCATTAAATAAAGCAGCAGGAACTAAGCTAACTTCTCTGTTGTATCTCTGATCTAAGTCTTTCCTTTGCCACCCTTAGTTTATGTGTAGCACGGTAGGCATTATTTCAGGTATTTTTCTAGGAGGGGTCTGGGGATGGGATGCAAGTAGATGAGTCTTTCCCACCTTACACTTTCAGTTCAGTGTTTGGTTCAGATCAGTCAAGACATGGGACGAAAATGATAAATATCAGAGCATCTTGGAATCTAGACTCTCAGAAATAGGAGGAACTACTAAGGACACCAGTTCCAACTCTCCCCCCTTCCCCCCCAACTACATGGAGCACTTTCAACAGGTGCCACTCAGAGGTCCCAGCTGTGCACCCCTGAGGCTCTGCGGGAGGAAGAACCCACACACCAGCAGGCCTTCCCTCTCCTGCTAATCCCTGGGAGAGGAGGCTGCCCCCAGCTCCTGCCTTGGAAGGGGTGGGTAGGAAGAGAGAAGTACAATTTTGTTGTGATAAATTCTTTTGAAGAAATCTTATTGTATTACATCTTTTATGATATATCCTTTCAGTGTAAAAGTAATTCATGTTGGATGCAGAAAGTTTGGGAAGTTGGAAAGTGTGCAAACGGTCAAACCACTCATGATTCCACCACCCATTTCCACACTGTTACTATATTGGCATATTTCTTTACCAGCCATTTTTATGCCTTGAAATCATATAATCTATAGTGAGGCAACATTGAGTATCTAGTAACTGTATATTTTAGGTGCTGAGTGTTTTATATTCGTTGTGTCATTTAATCCTCAGAAGACTTTCTGAGGCAAGTATTATAATCAACCCCATAGAGTTCAGGAGACTTGCCCACACCACATCACTAGTAAGAGGCCGACCCAAGATTTAAATCCAGGCTGTCTGAGTCCTGGGTGGTTGCTTCACCTCTGTAACTATTGCTTGTCTACACACACACCCCCATTAGTGTTATAGCAAAAGTCCTTCATGAACATCATTTTCATGGCTGTATATTATTACACTGTTAGTCATTTAGCAACTACAAATAACTCTGCACAACATCCCTGCTGCACACATTTCCAAATACTTTCTTTGGATAGATTCCCAGAAGCAGAATCACTGGGCCAAAGGGCATGAATGTTTCGAGACTCCTGATATACAGGACAAGCTGCTTTTTGAAAAGGCTACACTAATTTACACTTTCATCCATCAGAGGCAACTCGGCCACAGTCAAAGCAGGTGACCTCTAGAGATTCAAACAGACCAAGGGCCTCACATGACCAAACCACCCCACACGAGCATCCCCCTGGCCTCCTGGGAGAAGGAATCACAGGTATCATCCAGCCTTATACACACACATGTGATTATGGAAACCATACAGTATAAAGCTCTACCTGCTTTTATGTGAGCAGCTGTCAGTTGCAGAATTCTCTGGCTAGAGGTCATATATTAGACTTGGGCAAATCAAACATTGTGTAAAATGTGGAAATGTGCAAAAGATCCTACTCCTCTGTAGAAGTAATTAGAATAACTCTTACTTCTGTTAATGTGTGTCACTGTCACAGCCAGATTCAGCCAGTCCAACCAATCTGTAACAGTTTCTTCACATACTGGCCATGTTCACAGAGCCATTTGTTTGTACCAAGTATCAGAATTCCAGAACAAAACCACAGTAGGAGTTGATGTTATCTTATATGTAACAGAGTGCATCTGTCCCCCTGCCCCCTACCAAATCAGTTATGGTTAGTGACTACAAATAAAGCAATAAAAAAATAAGGTTATATTCATCATCTGAAAAAAATGTCCTCAGGTGAAGAAGATATGGCTGCAGAAGAGAAACAGAATTAGACAATACAAAAAGACACAAAGGGGACATTTTTGAAGACAACAAGTTGGCCCTAGGTATGAGTTTTCCATAAGACAATGTTTGCCTCATAGCCACCACCTCCAGCACTGGGTTTCATAGCCCTGGAATATAGTCTGTGGTTGTAAATTGCATAAATATTAATTGAGTCCCCACTATGAAATCTACATAAGACTGCTCAGATCTTAAACCATCCTTCTGGGAAGCCTCCCCTGACTGCTCATCTGAGGTAGAGACCTGTCCCCCCTTCACCCATAGCACCTGTGCACACACTTGCCTCGCTATGGCAAAATCACTTATCTGCATACCCCCCTCTAAATTGTGAGCTCTTTGAAGGTACAGCTCTCACCGTACCACCAGCACCTGAGATAGAACTTATTCACTATAGACAATTAAATGTAGTAAATGAAGAAATAAGAGAGATTTCCAGGGACTGTACTGGGTGCTTTATGTGCATTTCTTGTTCCATGCATCTTTATTTGCTCTGGCCAGGCAGTCTCAGAAACATACCAGCAAGGTGTCTTGAGCTGTGCTATTTCCACATGGGAGTATTTCCATTTGCAGTTAATTCATTAAAATTAAACAAAACTTAAAATTCCATTTTTCAATCACATGAGTCATATTCATAGTGCGTACATATACCTTCTGGCTACCATACTAGAAAATGCACGTATGGGGCACCTGGGTGGTCAGTCAGTTAAGCGACTGACTAGGTATCAGCTCAGGTCATGATCTTATAGTTCATGGGATCGAGCCCCGCATTAGGCTCTGTGCTGACAGAGCGGAGCCTGCTTGGGATTCTCTCTCTGCCTCTCTGCCCCTCCCTCGCTCGTGTAGCATGCTCTCTCCCAAAATAAAGAAACATTTTTAAAAAAGGAAAGAAAATGCTCATGTGGAACATTTCCTATAGAATGTTCATCTGGAAATTCCTGGCTTCCAAAGGAGAATGGGAGTAGGGAGAAAGAAAGAGGAGGGATGGTGGTAGTAAATGTAGTAATAATATTGGAATACTATTTATTGGGCACCTGCTCTGTGCTCTACATTGTGCTATATTTTGTGCATGTGTTGTCTCACTTAATCTTCATATCATTATGAGCCTGGTATTAACCCTGTTCTACAGACAGGAAAACTAAGTCTCAGGAAGTCTAGGTAAGCACTCACGAAGCTAATAGGAGAGGCTGAGTTTTAACTCAGGGTCCTGTGATTTCAGAGCCTTTTGCCTTACTACCTCAGTAAATGTTGTGTGGGGTAACGTAGATGTGAACTGCCATCAGCTTGACTTCCCTGGAAGCCAAAGGAAGGGTATTTTTTAAAATACTTTTTAATGTTTATTTATTTTAGGGGGGAGGAGGGGCAGAGAGAGACGGAGACACAGAATCTGAAGCAGGCTCCAGGATCTGAGCTGTCAGCACAGAGCCTCACGCAGGGCTCAAACTCATAAACCGTGAGATCATGACCGGAGCCGAAGTCAGATGCTTAACCAACTGAGCCACCCAGGTGCCCCCAAAGAGGGGTATTTTTGAAGGCTTCCCAAGGGAAGAAATTGGTATAATCTACAAATGTTAATAGAATATTAAGTGTAAAATTTTGGGGTTGGGGGCTCAAGGGTCTTGTCCCTGGATGAGTGACAAGGGAGAAAGGAACCCACCGATAGCACAATCTGACCAGAGGGCAAAACCGAGGAGACCAGATGAGCCCACCACCAGCATCCATGCTTCTCCCTAGGGAGTTCTCTCACCAGCTCTGAGGGAAATATTGGCTTGGCTAGGATCTCACAGCCAATTCATGGCACGATCCGGCCCCAGCCTCCCTGTGCCCTTTGCACAGCTCCACCTGCCTCATAGGCCATCGGCTTCAGTGTCTTAACTATAGTTACCATCCTTGCTCTAGTTTTTCTGTCTTTGTTCTTAAGGAATAAAATACAAAATTTCAAGGGAGGCTTAATTAATACCAAATAGAGATGATTACCTCCTTCATTTTACATTTCATATTTCTGTTAAAACTTTGTAAGGTTGAATTAGGGATCTATATCCATAATAACCTGTTGGGCTTAGTACCAACTGAAAAAAAAAACAACTCTCTTTTAAACTTCCTCTTGAAGTGTATCACCAGCCCCACACCCCCATGCTCGTGCAGAGGCTCCCTGGGACCTGAAGCTGGAGCCCTTGCATTTATTACTCATTTTATCTTGTTCAATTTTGTCTTCCGTGCCAACTAGCCCAAATATTTCCGGCTTCGAATCTGTTACCCAGTGTATTTGCTGTTCCTTCCAGCTGGCTTCCTGTCATCCCCAAATCTGATGAGCATGACCTCTTCAACTAAGTCATCGATAAAAATGATGAATATTATAGGATCTGAGGCATTCTACTATATGCCCCCTAAAGATAGATGTTAATTCAATAAGTAACCAGCACTCTTTCAGAAAGTTTATGCAACTTTTTATACTATTACCCAGCCCATATTTCTTCATCTTTTTCAAGAAATTATCAAAGGAATCTTACAAGGTTTTGATAAAGTCCAGATACTCCTTATCACTGGTATTTCCCTGATCTGCCTGCCAATAACTTTGTCAAAGAAGTTATTTTGTTATTCTGACATAACCTAAATTTCAGTTAACCCTTGTTAGTTCTTAGAGATCACAACTTCAGTCCTAAAATATAATTACACATCCTATTCTAGAATATTCCCTGGGGTTTAACGTCAGCCCCTCAACTTAAGAAATACATTGTATTTCGTATTTAAAAAATAGAACTTTCTTTGTTCTGGAGGTAATGGTGGTGGTGGTGATAGTGGCTAACTTTATGATTCTGAATAGGTTAAGGAGAGTGGTCCAGTGGTCTCAATTGCATGTTGTCTTAGAACCCTAGGATATTATTCAATTAGGCCAAAAGACTTGTATTCGTTTGAGGCAGATCTAAGAGTCTCTAGTATCATAGAAGATGAACTCAGGGAAAGAGACTAGAGAGAACCTGATCCCAGGCTTTCATCTTAAAGTGAGGAATCCTGCATCGAGAGAGGAAGTATCCTGCTTGGGGTCACACATCCAAGACAGGAACATGAGCTGAGGTCTCCCACTCTTCCCCAATGCTTTCCCTAGGGCACAGCTTCTCCTCATCTTCATTTCTGAAGAAGCACACAGCCTTTGTTTTTGATAGGAAGTGTCCACTTTGCTCTTGGAATTAACCTTGTAAGTCATTGATACCTCAGTGAAAATCTTTCTTTCCTGGCATTGTGATTTAAAAGGAGAAAGTAAGGGAGAGCTTAAGGGCTCTTGTTTTCCAAGTTGTACAAGGTCTTCAAGGCAGAACAGGGGCACAGAGAGAAAAGTTCATGTAAGAAAAGACTTTTTAAAAGAAATAATAAAAATCATAATAATAGTAACCGTTCTTTGCATGTGTACCACACTTAGGAGAAAACACTGTGCTCTCCTGATTCCAATCCAAATCCATGAGCTCTCCTGATTCCAATCACAAGTGTGAGACAATCAGCACAGACATCACCTGCCATATTTCAGTAGCATGATTTTGTCAAAGCAGAGGCCATGGGATGGATCTCGAAGAGTGTACAATGGCAAGAAAAGGGAGGACAGGTAAAACTCAATGGCACACAGCTGACAAACTCCAGACCCATCTGTGCAGCTGGCCATTTGGGCCCACCTTGCTTTTCTGGGTGGTCTGCATGGACAGTTCTCTCCTCACTTAAGGCATAAACAGTGTCATCTACACAGAAACTGAGTTGTTGCTTCCCTCATGGCTGATCTGGTATGAAAGTTCCAAGTAGCCAGAGGTCAGCAAGGCCACTTTGACCCTTAGATGCTGACATGCTTGAAACGTTTGGCCCAGATGTTTTCATTCCTTGCTGTATTTCTCCACTTCTCTGCTCTTGTATGGTGGCCCACAGCATTTTACTAGCTGCCTCAGTGTCCCTGTATTTCAGTTAAAGTAGAGCTACAGAAAGCTGTTTTAGTCTCTGCAAGGACTAGAAGATTCCTTCCAGAATCCTTGAGGTCTATGCAAAGTGGGATGGGTGTTCGCATCCAGTTTCCAACTTTTGTCAACCCAAAGTTTCATCAACAAATATGTCCATGATCCTCAGAATCTGACCCCAGGACACCCACTGTGGAAGTTGGTCCCCTCCTTTTTCTCATGCCAGGATGTCCAGCAGCCTTTGGCTGATCACAAAGTGATTTTGATCAATCATTAGGAAGCCAGTAGTTACATGTTCCTGTAGCTGGGGAAATTCCCTCTCTACCCCAAAGCTTCCATTGTTCCTAATTCTTAAATCATGCAAATTATTGGCAAATGCATTCCTGAGGAAATTCACCCAATCACTTGACTAACATTAGATCAGCAAATATATACTGAACATCCCCTCTGTGCTAGGCATAGGAGTAGTTTCTGGGGATAAGACCAACCAGTTTTCTGGGAAGTGGATGGAACAGAGCCAGAAATTGTGTACCATTATCTTTAGATGAGATTCTAGAGGAGGGGGTCACCTCCCAAGCCTAGGAAAGTATTAGACCAAGGAGGTCAGGCATTACTCTCTGGAGTAGATGAGCTTCACTTGAAATTCAAAGGATGGGTAGAAGTGAAGAAGTGAATGTGGATAATAGAGGAAACTGTAAGCAATGGCTCAGAGGCAGTTCTTGTCTGCAGCTCCGTGTTGCTGGAGCACACTGTGATTCAAGAAGTGATGGGGGGTGAGACTGGAAATGTGGGCGCTTGGGTCTTGTCTGTCAACCAAGAGAATGCAGATCTTTTCTCATAGAAAGTGGAGGGCCATTGGGAAAATTTAAGTGGGAACTGACGTGCTCAGATTTTAACATTAGAGCAATCCTTCTAGCCTCAGTGTTGGGAGGGGAGAAGACAGGAAGCAGGGCTGCCCATTGGGAGGCTTCCATGGGAATTTAGGTAATATGAGGACTGAACAAGGTGGGACAGATGGAAGGAAGGAATCAGGAAAGAACTTGTAATTAAGTGGATGTGGAGGGAATGAGGGAGGCACATGAGTCAAGCGTAGCTCTCAGGCTTCTACCTTGTGTGCCTGGAAGGGTAGTGGTTCCAGTAACCATGAGAACCAAGGAACAGGGGAAAAGACAGGGTTAATAATGATTCAGTTTGGGGCACGTTCCATTTTAAGAGTCAGTGAGAGATCCAGGTGGAGATGTAGTTGACAGATGAGCTATGTGGCTAGAGACCCAGATTAGGGAATCATCAGTATAAGTGGCAAGTGAAACCACAAGAGCTGATGAGATCATGGGAGTCGGTTTTCATTTATCTTGATATACGTATTGCCAATATCTGAAAGATTCCTGTCAAAGAGATCCATGCCTCTTCAATAAGGGAAGGAAGTTTCTCACAGCACTAAGAGTCTGGGCTTGGTAGGTGAGCTATGCCAGTAGCCATTTGCTGACTCACCTAGACTCTCAGTGTCACTTCTGCCAGGTGAATTATCAAGCATGGATTTTTTTTTTTTTTTTTTTTTTTTTTTTTTTTGTCTTCCTCTTCCACATTGGAGCTTCACAAATTTGTAATCAAGGTCCTTTTCTCTAGATCAGTGGTTCTCAACTTCGGTTGAACATTAAAATCAACTGGAGAGAATTGCAGACCTGTCAGTTCTGGGTTCTACTCCTGGAGATGTTAATTTAATTGGTCTGGGGCTAGGACCTGAGCCTGAGTATTTTTAAGGACCCTCAAGTGACACGACTGTTCAACAGGGTTAAGAATCATTGCTAAAGAAGAAGTTCTCTCAGTGATTCTTCTATAGGGTTTTTAATTCCTTAACTTCTCTGGCAAACCTCCTGTGGTGCATTACACTTTCTCTAAAAACCTACTTTGGCATGTCAGAACCCACGGTGGACACTGCATTCCGGTCATGATCTCGCATGCACATTATCCCTGTCTTTGCATTCAACAGTTTCTCCTTCATGCCTGCAAGGCTCATGGGAAGCTTTGTCAAATCTCCTGTCTTTGAGTTGCATAACTAATATACCTGTCAAAAAGACGTAAGAATCACCTGCTATGACTTCTGAGTGAACTTTGGTTTGTTCCAGGGAATCATTGCTTTCTCTTCCAAGTGCGCACATGGCAGCCGTCAACCTAGCAGTTCTTGAATTTTTATTTTTGCCTGTAGACTATCCATCAGAGATTCTGATTCAGAGATGTGGAGTAGGGGCCCAGAACCAGCAATCTTTGTTTTTTTTTTTTTTTTTTTTTTTTTTTTTTAACCAATGCTCAGAGTGATTCTGGTGCAGGTATACTACCTTTGAGAAATACTGCCTTGAAAATAAGAAATGAAGAATACCCATTTAACTCACACCTACTCCCATAATTGTTTATTGAAATGACCAAATTAATATATAAGTATTTGAGGATATTTATTATAGTACCGACAGCCAAAAAAGGATACCATGTAACCCACATGTCAAAAATTTTGACAACAGAAAATTTTGGCACCTGGGTGGCTCAGTCAGTTGAGAGTCCGACTCTTGATTTCTGCTCAGGTCGTGATCTCACATTTCATGAGACTGAGCCGCACGTCGGGCTCTGTGACAATAGTGCAGAGACTTCTTGGGATTCTCTCTTTCCCTCGCTTTCTGCCCCTCCCTTGTGCTTGCTCTCTCTTTCTCAAAATAAATAAGTATACTTAAAAAAAATGTGACAATAGTCCATTATAAAGAGTATATGTGAGAGTGAATCAAGGGAAAGCTCAACCAACCCATAAGTCACCAGGGTGGAAGGAAAAGTTGGCCTGGAGATGAAAAAGAGGAAACTAGTAGAAGAATTTCAGTAGCAACTCTTGAGGGTAAAGTGACGGGTACTATAAACAATGGGAGAAAATTATTTGCAAATCACATATCTGAAAGTGGGTTGATATTCAGAATATATAGAGAACTCCCCAAACTCAACACAAACTCAAATAATCCAATTAAAAAATGCGCTTCAAAAAGGTTTTGAAAAGCATTTCTCCAAAGGAGACACACAAATGGCCAATAAGTACATGAAAAGATGCTCGACATCACCAATCATTAAGAAAATGCAAATCAAACCGTAATGAGATATTACTTCATATCCATTAGGATAGCTATTGTCAAAAAAAAAAGAAAAGAAAAGAATATAGCAAATGTTGATGAAGATGTGAGAATTGGAACCCTTGTGCACTATTGGTGAGATTGTAAAATGGTGAAACCACTATGGAAAACAGTACGATGATTCTTCAAAAAATTAAAAATAGGAATACCATATAGCTATCATTTCCACTTCTGGATATATACCTAAAAGAATTGAAAGCAAGGACATGAAGAGTTATTTGCACACCTAAATTTATAGCAGCATTGTTCGCACTAGCCAAAAGGTGGAAGCAACCTGATTGCATACCAATCAGTGAACAAATGGATAAGCTATCAGTGAACAAATGGATAAGCAAAGTGTTGTATGTGTCTACAATGGAATGTTGTTCATCCTTAAAGAGGAATGGAATTCTCATGTATGCTACAACATGGATGAACCTTGAAGACATTATGCTAAGTGAAATAAACCAGTCACAAAAGGACAAATACTGTACTTTTCCACTCATAGGAGGTATTTAGTATAGTCAAAAGTACAGAGAATGGTAGTTTCCATGGGCTGCGGAGGGGAGAATGAGGCGTTATCATGTAGCGGTACAGAGTTTCAGTTTTGTAAGATGAAAAAAGTTCTGTGAATGGATGGTGGAGGTAGTTGCACAAAAGTGTGAATGTACTTAATGCCACTGAACTGTATACCTGAAAATAGTTAAATGGTAAATTTTATGTCACGTATATTTTACTACCAGAAATAAACATAAATTGTATGTTATGTATATTTTACCACCATTTAAAAAGGTATATATATGGGGGTGCCTGGGTGGCTCAGTCGGTTAAGCATCTGACTTTTGATTTCGGCTCAGGTCATGATCTCACGGTTTGTGGGTTCAAGCCCCATGTTGGGCTCTGTGCTGACAGCTTGGAGCCTGCTTGGGATTGTCTCTCCATCTCTCTCTCTCTCTGCCTCTCTCTCTCTCAAAATAAATAAATAAACTTAAAAAATAAAAAGATATATAATAATATGTTATATACATAATACATATACAATGTATATAATATATATTAATATATACTATATCTCAATATAGTTAAACATATATATTTAAGTGGCAGGGGACTATACTAATACTAGGCAGGTTGGTGATGGGAAACACCACCTCAGCATCTCAATCATGTCTGTGCCTCCTCAGACACACTTTGGCCAGCACACATGGCTATGGGCTGTGGGACTCACTCGCAGTCAACACATGGTCAAAGCTCATGAAAACAGTATTTAACAGTTCAGAATAAGGAAGACCTCTGAGAATGTAAAACTAATTTCTCCACGTAAAATAGACACTATTGAAAAAATAGGAGAAAACGTTTTTAAAATAGTTCCAAGTTCTATTTAGAGATTGAAAAGAATGTAACAGGAGCTATCAAAAGAGAGCAATCTGAGATTAGGAAACTTTTCCTCCTTTAAAATGAAAAATGTGAGGCACCTGGGTGGCTCAGTTGGGTGGGCAGCCGACTTCGGCTCAGGTCATGGTCTCACGGTCCCGGAGTCTGTGAGTTCCAGCCTCATGTCGGGCTCTGTGCTGACAGCTAGGAGCCTGGAGCCTGCTTCGAGTTCTGTGTCTCCCTCTCTCTCTGCACCTCCCCCGCTCGTACTCTGTCTCTCTCTCTCAAAAATAAAATTAAAAAATAAAAATAAAATGAAAAATGTTTTGCAGAATTAAACTGGAAGCAGACCACTAAAGATGACTGTAAATTCTTCTACTTCTGATAGAAAACACATAAACGAACTAATGAGTGAAAAAAATGGAAGCTATAATTCAACAGATTATTAAACATTAAAATATAGAATTTTTCAGGAGAAGAGAAAATGGAAGATGAGTTATAAAAAGTATAGAAGACTATTTTTATGATTTCAATTCAAAATACTCATTGTGTACTGGGGAAAATTAAACATATATTCTGGTAGAAGTTGCTAATTTATAAGATAAAAAAATCTATTGGTATGCAATCAGAAAAAAAAACCAGTATTTAAAAAAATAAGCGTGTGTCAAACATTTTGTAACACTAAATGTCAGAAGGAAGTTGATGTGTAGGTACAGAGTTTTGAGGTAATAAGATTGTGACCCAGAACTGTGTCAGTATTATGTGAGGGGAAAAAAGATATTGTCAGACAAAAGAAGTTCACAGAAAGTAGACCACTGAAATCCTTCAGGGAAAAAAGCATTTATTCAAAATATTCTGATCAACAGGGAAATTAATGAATATTAATATTTGGGGATGGATTTGATGTGATAAAAAGATAGGAGGTGAATAATGAAACCAGTTGAGCAAATTTAATGTTTAAATGTTATGAATATGGTATGAAACATGCAAAATATAAAATAATTCTTAATTAAAAAATAGATGAAAAATTGAATGGTAATAATCTGGGTCTAAACACTGAGATTACTCCAGGGGGAAAAAGCACTTGAAATACTAAAGTTCTCATTTTGTGCTGTGAGAGGTATCAATTACTAAATACATTTTTAAGTAAGAGAGTAGATGAATATAGGACTACAAATGGGGTGTTTAACTTTAAAATTAGGAGAAAGATTTGGAATGGTATGGCCAAGATAACAACTAATAAAGAAAATAGCAAGGGTATATAAAAAAAGAAAGTACAAAATAAGATGATGGAAGTGAGGTCAAATATGTTATCACATTAAGTGTGAATGGCTTAATCATTTCTATTAAAAGACAAAGAGACATGGATCGGGCAAAAACTGATTCTAAATATATGCTGTTTTTGGGACAGAAAGCATTAAAAAAAAAAAAAAGGAAAGAGTATAAATACACCAGGAAAATGCAAACCAAAGAAAGAAAGAGCAATATTAAGATTAGACAAAATAGAATTTAATGCAGGAAACATTAAATGATGCATTAAATGTCGCTAAGAGATATAATTTGTTAGAAGGCATATCACCCATGAATATTTTTATTCTAAAACATAAATATTAAAATAAATAAAAATTGTCAAAACAACTGCAGTGGCAAATGTATCTCTATCAATCTTCAACAACAAGTGAGTATGTCACTTGTTGAGTGACGACAACAAGTGAGTATGTAAAGAATTTTAAGGATATAAGGAATTGATGCAATGGATATATATTGGATTTCACATTCATGAATAAAAAATATAGATCTATTAAGATGCTTATGAAATGTTGAGAAGTTTTGATCATTTTGTGAAGTATTGTGATAATTCCAAAAAGTAGAAATTGTCTTAGCACTAAGAAGAAAATAAAATTCAAGTAGAGTTACCCTAGGATAATATATTCTGGAAACCTGATGTCACCTGAGACGTGTGCATATCTACCTGCCACTGTTAATTTAGCATTCGGTGAGAATAAGATCCAGGACCTGTTATTTGACAAACATCAAATCTGTAGAATGCTTCCTTCTCTAAGAATGAGTAAAGAGTAAAACAGAAAGGAACTAAGGAAAATGCAAGAGAAGGGTGCAAAGAATAGCATACAGAATGAAAATAAATGAACTCTTCCAGCTGGATCTAAAAGAATATTTTAGGAGACTGGAATGCTCTTAAGAGGGCAAGGAACCGTGGCTTTTACAAATCAGAAGAGAATGAGAACAGGCAGAGATGAAAATGAAATATGGTATGCAAAAATGCAAATGAAATATGGAGGGATTGCAAGGAAACTAAAACCCAATAAGGTTAAAACCTATTAGGTGCAACCAATGAGCACAGTTTGTTTTACTGAAAATCAAATCAAGTATTTGGAGAAAGTAATGTTATAAAAGATAGGCAATTAGCACTGAAGCCAATTTAAAAAGAGATGTCTAAATTATTGTTGTGAATCCAGTTTTAAAATTGTATGCAGGGGCGCCTGTGTGACTCAGTCAGTTAAGCCTCCAACTCTAGATTTTGGTGTAGGTCATGATCTCATGGTCATGAGATCGAGCCCAAGTTGTGGAGCCTGCTTAATATTCTCTTTCTCCTCCCTCTGCTTCTCACCCGCTCAAATGCGTGCATATGCTGTCTCTCAAAAAAGAAAAAATAAAACTTTATGAAAAAGTAAAATATATTCAAAGAGAAGGTATGCATTGTCACAAAAATTTATAAGACAACAAGTTGGGATTTAAAGCCCCAGATGACAACTTTAAAAGCCTGAAAAGACTGGTGTTTGTCTGGAGTCTATGGAAAAGGATGGGACAATGACAATAAAATGTTCTGAAATCCTTGGTTCAACTATGAGAGTCATTCTGTTCTTGACATTTAATTTTAAAAAATAATAGTTATAGAATTTCTTTTTCCACTAATCTGTCTTCCAAACCCAGGGGTCTAAGAAAACATAGTGCATATGAAACGAGACAGAAAATAAAGGAGATGGCAAGGAAGCATTGAAAATTAAAAGGGCCATGAAAATGATGAACTTCAATACCTATTTACAACAGCTTACAAGTGGTCGCTTTAAAATATATTTTTAAAAATTTTTTAGAGAAAGAGAGTGTGAACTGGGGAGAGGGAGATAGAGAATCTTAAGCAGGCTCAGTGTGGAGTCCAATGGGGATGGGGGAGCTTGATCCTATGACCCTGGGATCATGACCTGAGCTGAAATCAAGAGTCAGACGCCCAACTGACTGAGCCACCCAGGTGCCCCTAAAAAACCCATTTTTAATAAAGGTCTTCATCTTGTATCAGAAAATAAAGTTCAACCATATGTTATTTACCATGTTCATCCCCAAAATACAATGATGTGCAAAGATTAAAAATAAAATGCTGAGACAGGGTAGCAGGCAGATGCAACAAACATGAAAGCAGAAGCCATGACATTGATAGAAGACAAAATGCAGCTAAGACAAGGATCATTAAATAAGGCAATGAGGGTTGTTTTATCTAAACAAAGAGTCCAATTCGCACTGCAGATACACTGTCATGGAAATATATGCATGAATAAATGTTGATTGCATTAACTGATGTTGCACCCAAACTATGCTAGTGGTGAAAGATTTTAAAATGCCAAGCTCGGGCTTTCATATACCAACCAACCAAACAAGAAATAATATAAATACAGGAATTGTGTAATATAATGAATACTGAATGAAGATTGAATAATTACAGGGTGCCTGGGTGGCTCAGTGGGTTAAGCGTCTGACTTCGGCTCAGGTCATAATCTTGCAGTTTGTAGGTTCAAGACCCACGTTGGGCTCTGTGCTGACAGCTTAGAGTCTGGAGCCTGCTTCAGATTCTGTGTCTCCCTTTCTCTCTACCCTTCCCCTGCTTGTGTTCTGTCTCTCTCTCAAAAAAAAAAAAATAATAAACATGTAAAAAAAAAAGAGATTGAGGGGTGCCTGGGTGGCTCAGTCGGTTAAGCGTCTGACTTTGGCTTAGGTTATGATCTTGCAGTCCTTCATTTCAAGCCTGGCGTTGGGCTCTGTGCTGACAGCTCAGAGCCTGGAGCCTGCTTCAGATTCTGTGTCTCCCTCTCTCTGACCCTCCCCTGCTTATGCTCTGTTTTTCTCTGTCTCTCAAAAATACACATTAAAAAAATTAAGAAAAAAAAGACGTTGAATATATGCTGCATAATATCCAAAATACAGAGAATGAAAATTTTTTTCAGGGTTCAAAGAACATTTACAAAAATCAGTTGTATATTAGGTTACAGATAAAACCTCAGGAAATTCCTCAAAGCAGAAATAATAACGGTCATAGTATCTAAATATTAGAAATGAGTAATAAAAATAAAATGGGGGACAATTCATAAATTATGGTTCATTTATATAATGAAATATGTATGTGTAGAATGTACTATGCAGCCATGGAAAACGATATTATATGTAAGAGAATGTTTAGTAACACCAAATAATAGTCACCATATTCTGTTAAGTGAAGGAGTAAAAAAGAGATAAAACGGTCAAAACCTAAAAACAAAAGAAGGGCATGCATCTATTCATGGGGAAATTCTAGAAAGAATTTACAGCAAAATGTTAATTTTGGTTGTAGTTGGTAGTGGAATTATTTGTGATTTTTATTTTAAAATCATTTTAAAATATGATTTGGATTCTTGGCTAAGATTAATATTATGGTCACACTATTTTCAGTTTGTAGAATCTGTATTCTTCCACTTTTTTGCTAATGAAAATAAGATTAAATAAGCTTGTTTTTAGACCTTTGGCTTCTTATTATTGCTGTTGTTGTTTTCCAAAATTCTTCAGAGATCAATAAAAGTGGTTCAGTAACCACTGAAAGTTCTCCTGGTCATCCTTGTTCCTAAGCAATAGACCAAACTGTTCTTTGCTCTTATCGTTCAGAAATTAACCAGTCCACTCAGTCTACTTCCCAAACTTCATCCAAATTTTTTTTTTTGCCAATATAGTGGTTTTTGTTGTTGCTGTTTGTATTAGTAATTTCAGATCATTCTGAGCTATTTTTTCATGATGTAATTTGTATAAATTTGTGCCATCTTTCTATATATTGCATGATTTTTAATATATTTTATTGTTTATTATTTTTAATTTAATTTATTGTCAAGTTAACTAACATACAGTGTATACAGTATGCTCTTGGCTTCAGGAGTAGTTTCCCATGATTCATCACTTACATGCAACACCCAGTGCTCATACCAACAAGTGCCTTCCTCAATGCCCATCACCCATTTTCCTCTCTTCCCCACCCTCCCCACCCCCCCATCAACCCTCAATTTGTTCTCTATATTTAAGAGTCTTATGGTTTGTCTTCCACTCTGTTTGAAACTATTTTTTCCCCTTCCCTTCCCCCATGGTCTTCTGTTTGTGGGGGAAATAGGTTCTACTTACATAAATGAGTTGGAAAAAAGCTTAGGGTGGAAAGCTGCCACCACGGGGCAAAAACGCCCGAGGTTAGCTAGCGAGATATTGTAATGGGATCACAAGTACTTTCCATCTGATGCCAGTATACTATTGTACTTTGATCACAAACTCCACTTGTCCCCCCGACCTTTTGCTTTTTATACAAGTTAATGATTACTCTCTGATTGTTGTCTCCACGTTCACGTATGTAAGGTCTTGTTTTCTTCACATTCACCATGTGGGCAATATCTTGTGAGCTCAATAAAGAGATGAAACCCCTGTTCGGGGCTCTTGTCTCCTCCTGGACATTAACTCTCTCATATTCAATTCTGTGCCCACTCTCTTGCTGGACAAGAGAGAACTCCAGACTCATAGTCTGCGACACTGTTAAGTTTCTCAAATTCCACATTTGAGTGAAAACATATGATATCTGTCTTTCTCTGACTTACTTCACTTAGCATAATACCTTCCAGCCCCATCCACCTTGTTGCAAATGGCAAGATTTCATTCTGCCTCATTGCCAAGTAGTATTCCATTGTATATATAAACCACATCTTCTTTATCTATTCGTTAGTTGATGGACATTTGGGCTGTTTCCATAATTTGGCTATCATTGAAAGCACTGCTATAAACATTGGGGTACATGTGCCCCTATAAATCAGTATTCCTGTATCCTTTGGATAAATTTCTAATAGTGCTATTGCTGGGTCATAGGGTAATTCTATTTTTAATTTTTTGAGGAACCTCCACACTGTTCTCCAGAGTGGCTGCACCAGTTTGCATTCCCACCAACGGTGCAAGAGGGTTGCTGTTTCTCCACATCCTCGCCAACATCTCGTTTCCCGAGTTGTCAATTTTAGCCATTCTGAAAGGTGTGAGGTGGTATCTCATTGTGGTTTTGATTTGTATTTCCCTGATGATGAGTGATGTGAGCATCTTCTCACGTGTCTGTTGGCCATCTGGGTATCTTCTTTTGAAAAGTGTCTATGCATGTCTTCTGCCCATTTCTTCACTGGATTATTTGTTTTTTGGGTGTTGAGTTTGGTAAGTTCTTTATAGATTTTAGATACTAACCCTTTATCCAATATGTCATTTGCAAATATCTTCTCCCATTCCATTGGTTGTTTTTATTTTTGTTGATTGTTTCCTTTGCTTTTTATCTTGACAAGGTTCCAATAGTTCATTTTTTGTTTTTATTTCCCTTGCCTTTGGAGACATGTCAAGTAAGAAGTTGCTGTGGCTGAGGTCAAAGAGGTTGTTGCCTGTTTTCTCCTGTTTGCATCCTCTCTCTTTTCTTTTTGAGAGGTCTGGCTAGGAGTTTATCAATTTTGTTTATTTTTTCAAAAAACCAGCTCTTGGTTTCATTGATCTGTTCTACTGTGGGGGTTTTTATAGATTCTATATTGTTTGTTTCTGCTCTTATCTTTATTATTTCTCTTCTTCTGCTGGCCTTGGGGTTTCTTTGCTGTTCTTCATCTAGTTCCTTTAGGTGTGCTGTTAAGTTTTGGGGTTTTTCTTGTTTCTTGAGATAGGCCTAGATTGCAATGTATTTTCCTCTTAGGATTGCCTTTGCTGCATTCCAAAGGGTTTGGATTGTCATGTTTTCATTTTCATTTGCTTCCATATATTTATTAATTTCTTCTTTAATTGCCTGGTGGCCCATTCATTCTTTAGTAGGATGTTCTTTAACCTCCATGCATTTGGAGGCTTTCCAAATTTTTTCCTGTGGTTGATTTAAAGTTCATTGCATTGTGATCTGAAAATATGCACGGCATGATCTCAATTCCTTTATATTTATTGAGGGCTGTTTTGTGACCCAGTATGTGTTCTGTGTTGGACAATGTTCCATGTCACTCAAGAAGGATGTGTATTCTGCTGCTTTTGGATGAAAAGTTCTGAATATATCTGTCAAGTCCATCTGGTCCAGTGTATCATTCAAGGCCATTGTTTCTTTATTGATTTTCTGCCTAGGTGATCTGTACATTGCTATAAAGGGAGTCCCCTGCAGTTACCATATTCTTATTAATAAGATTGCTGATGTTTGTGATTAATTGATTTATACATTTGGATGCTTCCTTCTACATTGGGGTCCTCAACATTTACAATTGTTAGCTCTTCTTGGTGGATAGACCCCTTAATTATGATATAATGCCCTTCTTCATCTCTCGTTACAGTATTTATTTTAAAATCTAGTTTGTCTGATATAAAAATGGCTACTCCAACTTTCTTTTGACTTTCAGTAACATGATAAATGGTTCTCTATCCCCTCGCTTTCAATCTGAAGTTGTCGTCAGGTCTAAAGTGAGTCTCTTGTAGACAGCATATAGATGGATCTTGTTTTTTAATCCATTTTAATACCCTATGTCTTTTGGTTGGGGCATTTAGTCCATTTATATTCAGAGTTATTATTGAAAGATAAGGATTTAGTGTCATTGTGTTATCTGTAGGTTTCATGTTTGTGGTGATGTCTCTGGACCTTTGTAGTCTTTGCAGCATTTCACTCACAGAGTCTCCCTTAGGGTCCCTTGCATGGCTGGTTTAGTGGTCATGAACTGCTTCAGTTTTTGTTTGTCTGGGAAAGCTTTTATCTCTCCTTCTATTCTGAATGACGGGCTTGCTGGCTAAAGGATTCTTGGCTGCATATTTTTCCTATTCAACGCATTGGAGATTTCCTGCCACTCCTTTCTGGCCTGCCAAGTTTCAGTGGACAGTTCTGCTACTACCCTTATGTGTCTGCCCTTGTAGGTTAAGGCCCATTTGTCCCTAGCTGCTTTCAGAATTTTCTCTTTATCTTTGTCTTTTGCCAGTTTCACCATGATATGCCATGGAGAAGACCTATTTTTGTTGAATCTGAAGGGAGTTCTCTGTGCCTCCCAGATTTGGATGTCTGCTTCCTTCCTCAGATTAGGGAAGTTCTCAGCTATAATTTGTTCAAGTAAACCTTCTGCCTCTTTCTCTCTCTTCTTCTTCTTCTGAAACTCCTATGATACAGATATTATTATATTTTATTGAATCACTTAGTTCTATAATTTTCTTCTTGTGGTCTAGTATTTTCTTATCTTTTTCTCAACTTCATCATTTTCCATAATTTTATCTTCTATTTCACTTATTCCCCCCCTGCTTCCTCCATCTTTGCTGTCACTGCATCTAGTTTATTTTACACCTCATTTACAGCATTCTTAATTTGTTGTGACTATTTCTTAGTTCCTTGATCTCTGCAGCAATAGATTCTATGTTGTCTTCTATGCTTTTTTCAATCCCAGTTATTAATCATATGACCATTATTCTAAATTCTTGATCAGATATATTGTTTATATCTGTTTTGGTCAACTCTCTAGCTGTCGTTTCTTCCTGGAATTTCTTTTGAGGAGAATTCTTCCCTTTTGTTATTTTGGCTAGTTTTCTGTCATTTATGTGTTTTAATAGCTTGTTATGTGTCTTGCACCTGTGAGCACTACTATATTAAAAAGGGGTCATACACTGTCCAGGGCCTGGCCCTTCAGGAGGTGTTTTGGAATGTGTTGTGTGCTCTCTGTTGTGACTCTGGTTGCTTTATCTCCCTAGTCTTTATGGTGGTTTGGACCTTCCACCAGATGTGCTTTGATTTGCTCATTGAAGTAACCCTGGAAAAAATATAAGAAGGAGAGGGTGGTGGAAGAAGCCTTATCCCATACAAAGGGGAAAATGACAGGAGTGGAAAAAAAGAAAAGAAGAAAAAAAATTGACCAGGCAGAGAATCAGAGAAACTATACTGCTTAATCCAGAGAGAGGGAGAGAGGAAAATAAAGAAGAAAGAGATACAGAAAAAGGGTAAAAAGAATAGATTAAAAAATGTCTGCTTAAACAAACCAAACAACCAGAATAGAGAAGGGAAGAAACGAGAGGAAAAAAAGGAAGGAATACACACACACACACACACACACACACACACCAAATAAGAATGGACCAAGAACCAAATCAGAAAAATGCAAAACTGCTTTACTGATATTTGATGGTGCCTAGGAACCAGTGGCTGCGCTGGTCTGGAGGAGGGACTGTCTGGTTCGGGCAGTGTCAGTCTCATTCTGGTAGATAGCAGTTACCAGGCATGGATGGGGTATGGTTTGGTGTAGACAGGTTCTGCCTCCACTGTGGACCATTGTCCTGTCCCCTGAAGCCCCACCTTGTTGGTGATGGGAAGAAAACTGGCAACACCCCAGTCTCTCCTACCCGGATCGGGTGTCCCATACCACTGTCTTCAGACTATCCTCACAGTGCTGCGCAGGCGCGAGTGGGCCAGTTTTACCTGGTCCACAGTCTCCCGCACCTCCCAGGCACTCTGATGGATTCCAACCCGGATGTCTTAAAGGATCCCACTCTGAGCACCCCAATTCTGGAGTAGTGTCACTTCACCCAGCCAGCTGACAAAGGGCCTCTGGCTGGCGGGCACCTGCAGGGTCTTTTGTCCTTGGAGCGGCTATATGCCTTCTTCCCACCACACTCAAAGGAGGGGACTGCTCTCTCTGACTGCACCTCTGAGCTCGCTGCTGAGCCCTGGGCTGGCTCTCCTCCTCCCCAGGCACGCAAACAGGGTGGCTGGCCCCAGTCCTGAGAAAGCCTCGTAAGCCTAAAATGAGGTAGAAATTGGTTCTTTCTCCATTTTTTCCATTCCCCAGTCCATGATTTTTCTCTTGTCCAAATATAATCCTGCCCTTCCACAGCCTCTCTTTCTCTTCCTTTTGTCTCTCCACAGAAGGGGATCCCTCCCTGCCATGCCTAGGCTTCCCGTTTTATCTCTCCCAGTTTGCAGTCATGCACCTATGGCCCCCCAAGTTGTCCCCGTGGGCTCCTAGAGATGTTTCTGTCACTCTGTAGCCCAGATTCCTAGAACTCCAAGTCTTCTGGCCTCAATACTGCTGTGTTCAAGGGATGAGGGAACTTTGGGTCCCCCTGTTTCTCCCCCATGTTGACTCCTACCCCCTATATATTCCATGATTGTATGCACTTTCTTTATTTCTAAGTGTCCTTTTCAGATATGAACCCATGCATTAGTCTTACAGGCACTTTTATTTATTTAAGAATCATTCCTTTTTCCTCTTGTGTAAATTTAGCATTCTTGGCTTTTTTTTTTTTTTTTAATTTTTTTACAACCAGATTTCTCTTTGACAATCATGACCTCTGAGTTAGGAGTATTTCTTTCTCTCAAGATATCTCTTATGCCTATTTCACCTAGCAAGTTCGTTTCTGATTTGGTATTGAAATTTTGGGAGGAGAAAGGAGGTCAAAGGTAAATAATACCAATTATCAAGCCCCCTGAATGTGGTGAATGACATTTCTGTTGAAAACGCGAGGAAAATCTGTTGGTCAGAATGAGGTCCAGAGGACATTATTCAATTAAATTTCTTTACTCCATGTCAACAAGGGAAATAAAAAAACACCAGTCTGATTCTCTGCTTTTAGCCAAATGAGCCTTTCTGCAGACATTCAGCTAGTACAGGTTCCCTTTCTGTGCTCCAGCTTCCCTTGTGGCAGAACAGTGGTGGCTAGGAATGCACCCTCCATTTCCTTCTTGTGGCCAAGTGGCCTGTCGAAAATCCTCACAATGATATAACATATGTTCCTCATCCTTTTCTGCTCAGTCATGAGATATCCTAGGTGCTCTGTCTTCAGAGACACGAATCCCCATTATAAACCAATTTTGGATCTAAAGCCATGTGACCATGGATACATGTCAGTGCATAAATACAGCTTCTAGTACTCTTTGTAACCACATATATACAACACAGTATATACACTTGGTGTATTTGTCACCAAGCATGTCCCCTGTCCTGCTTGTTTTTGTTTTACCAGTAGTTCCACACTTTGGACATATTCATGGTATTATCCCGGTTCTTCAATCCCCTTCCCTGTCAGCCTGTAGGGAGATCCATGCCCCCCGCACTGAGGAGGTAGAAGATTGAGCATATGGTGAATCGTAGCCCAGAAAGTGATAGCCAGTATTGACACTGTTTGCTTCCTTTTTGTCCCAGAATCCCGACTGTTAGCAGAAAGAGTGGATGACATCATCATCTCTATTCCCAGGTTTTTCACTGTCTGCCTAAAACTAGTGGGAGATCAGTTCAGATTAGATGAGAAAGGACTTTGAATGCTTGGAAAAAGCAGTTGAACACAAACTGGTAGTCAGTAAGAGGCAAGTATTGGTTCTTGAGAAAGTAAATAATTGAAACTGGTGGGTTTTGTAGGGTAAAGGACTCAAGCGCAGAGAGGGCTGAAATGGAGGGAAGCAATTATAAAGATCAAAGATGGAGACAATTAGTCAGAAATTGGGGGTACCATCACAAGAAAGGAACAGAGCTGAGAAATAATATAAAAGAATTGCTAAGTTGGTTTCTGATTTGGTATTGAAATTTTGGGAGGAGGAAGGAGGTCGAAGGTAAATAATACCCATTATCAAGCCCACTGAATGTGGAGAATGACATTTCCATTGAAAAAGTGAAGAAAGTCTGTGTTATTTCATTTTGGAGGTGGAGGTAGGAGGAAGATAAGTTTGAGAGTAGATCTATTTATATATTTAAAAGTCACACCTAGGAAATGGTTGGAGGACTGAATAAATGCATGTGATTTCATCAGCAACAGGATGTCTTTCTGACCAAACTAAGCTCAGCGTGTTATTTCACGCTCTGTTCAAAACAATGTCAATCAAATCAAATGATTTTTTTCTTTCTTCTTCTTCTTTAGTGGGGGCTGATTTCTGTCGGGTATTTTTGTCTAGTTGAGTGATTCACCCGGGGAGGCCAGCCTCTCCAATTGGGTGATGATTTATTAAATACATTCAGCCAAAAGACTAATTCTGTGCTCTCTCCAACCCCCCCCCCCCAGTGTCCCAATCCAGCTCATGTATCCAGTCACTCCTAATCATTGCAAGCAAAAGTTGCCACAAAATGCCTATGTCGTAGTCTTCTGCTTTATTGACTAATTGCTTTTAGTGGTGAAAGTAAAATTTATGTTTTATCTTTTTGTTAAGTTTATTTATTTTGAGAGAGGGAGAGAGAGAGAGAGAGAGAGAGAGAGCAAGTGAGCATACACAAGTCGGGGAGAGGCAGAGAGAGAGGGAGAGAGAATCCCAAGCAACACTCACTAACTGCATTAACAGTGCAGAGCCTGATGTGGGGCTCAGTCTCACAAACTGTGAGATCATGACCTGAGCCAGAATCAAGAGTTGGACACTTAACCAACTGAGCCACCCAGGCGCCCCATAATGTTTCATCTTTTAAAACAGCTAGCTCTGAAAGCATCATCTTTCTCTTCCATCCCTAAATTCATACCTTCTCTCATCTTAAACCCTTTTCTCCACTATATGAGGGCACTTATTTTAAGATATCAGAGAATGTTGGCACAATTGCCTGCATTTGATAAAGAAGGGAAGGCAGTTGGCATCCATCGAGCATTATGTGCCAGGCAGTGTGCTAGGAAGTCTCTATTCATGATGTCTAATCCTACTCTATAAGGTGATACCACTATTTCCATTTTCCAGCTGGGAAAACTTGGGCTCAGAGAGATTAAGGAGGAGTAACTAATGTGCTCAAGACCACAGATCCAGGAAATGTCATGGGTGAGGTATGGACTTGGGTTTGTTGGACTCCAGGGTGATAGTCTTTTCTGTTTTCTGACGGATGTAGATTTCCAGGTGTAGGATACTGTTGGCACATTGTTTTCCTCATCAGAAACCTGTATTGTGAAAAAACAGGAGGAGAAGCCCCTTACAGCCCACAGGCCTTGCCCCTTGACATCTCACCCACTGCCAACCCGTACACACACACAAATAAAGAGAACTTATGAGTTTGGAAGATATGGGGGAAATGAAATGGTACACTCCTAATTAGTTTGAGCTAAGGCATCCATTAACTGTAATTTTTATTGAAATTGAAAATGTAAGAAATAATCTCATAGCATGAAGAAACTCTTAAATTAGACCTAGTTTAGGAGTCTTGACATTTTGCGGTGCCTGGGTGGCTCAGTTGGCTAAGCATCCAGCTTCAGCACAGGTCATGATCTTGCAGTTTGTGATTATGAGCCCCACATTGGGCTCTGGGCTGTCAGTGAAGAGCCTGCTTCAGATCCTCTGTTCCCCTCTCCCTCTACCTCTCTCTCTCTCTCTCTCTCTCTCAAAAATAAGCAAACGAGCAAACAAAAAGGAGTCTTGACGTTTTGATTTCAGCCATTCCTGTCCCCAATCTAAGCATGACAGGTGTATTTAGTAAATGAGAGTCTTTTCTTCCATTCATTCTTCCTAATCAACCACATGAGCATCATTGTACCCTGAGCTCTTCTGTCTCTGAACTCCACAGCCCTTAGCTCATACAGCCTGGTACTATACCTTTTATTGGCAGCTTTGTGGCATCCCCCTTGGACCGTCAGTTCACTGAAGACTGAGATCACTCCTTATTCATCTCTGAAGCCCCCACAGCTCCTAGCAGAGTATTTTACACATACTAAGAGATGGGTGAATGTACAAGTATAATTGCCTTTTGAACATCATTATTTTAACCAAACTTTATAGGAAAGATAAATACAAGATAGAACAGGACTTCAAGTTGAAAAACAATACACTATGATGTACAGAATAACAGTTCTGGTGTAGGAAAATTTCAGGGGTATTTAACTGTGGTATATACATCTATGCATAGTTCACAAACACTGAAATTCACATATACACATACAGTACTCATAAAGTACAAAAAGACATACAATGCACATTGTTCATACTACAAACCCACACACAATACACGTCCATATGTAGTATGAATGAATACCTTCAAGTACATCTATCTTCAAGTCAATGTTCTTCAATCTCTAACCAATGTAAGAAAACTTTGAGAAGATTGATTTGGGTTATGCCAGAGAAAAGAGAAAGAAGCCGACCAAAATAGTGGGGAAAAGAGGAATCTCCTTTATATTTTAAAAATTATACAAATAATATATCCCCCTTTTTAAAATAATTACAACATTACAGATACTGGAAACTCAACTTCTAATTTTTATATATTCCTTGGAGGTATTAATTATGATATTTTGTGTGCATCCTTTCATATGTCTTTTTTGAGATTGCATACATATATTTGACTATTAAAAATGTTGCAGAAGATTCTGAGTTTTTTAAAATTCTATTTACTTCTATTGTTACTTCTGATAGTCACAATAACTATCAGGGAGATTCCATTATTCTCATTTTACGCATGAGGACTCTAGGGCTCAGATAGATTAAGATTTAAAAATTTTTCCACGGTCACATACATAGTAAGTACCAGATCTAACTTGAACCTTCCTTTCTATGAATAATAGATTTCTCCATTTATTCAGATTTTCCTTTATGTCCTTCAGTAAATTTTTATAGATTTTTTTCATAAAGGTCTTGCACATTTCTTGTTAATTTCTGAGAACATTCCACTTTGCATTAAAATTTTGAAAGAGATCTTTTTCTATTATGCTATATTTTCTAAATGGCTATTGCTTGTGTGAAGGAAAGCAATTCATTTTTTAAATATTGATTTTATATACAATTACTTTGTTGAAATTCCTTAATAGTTTGTTTCATTCTCTTGGTTTTTATACTATCCTATCATTTAAAAATTATGACAGCTTCCTCTTTTCTGTTCTAATATGTACACCTCTTATTTCTTATTTAATTGCATTGCCTAGGACCTCTAGTAGTTTGTTGAATAGTAGACATCATAACGTGCATCCTTATCTTGTCCTTGATTTTAATGGCAGTGCTTCTAATACTTTGCCATTTAAGTATGATGTTTGCTGTGGGGTTTTGGTAGTAGCTATTGTGAAGTAAAGGATGTTCCATTTACCTTCTCATGCACTTAGAGATGTCTTTTTTTCTTTTTTCTTTTCTTTTCCTTTCCTTTCCTTTCCTTTCCTTTCCTTTCCTTTCCTTTCCTTTCCTTTCCTTTCCTTTGTTTTTTTTTAGAGGCAGGGGCAGAGGGAGGGGTTGAGAGAGAGAGAGAGAGAGAATCTCAAACAGGGCTCAGTCTCATGACCCTGAGATCATAACCTGAGCTGAAATTAAGAGTCAGACGCTTAACTGAGTGAGCAACCCAGGTGCCTCCTGTGTGTGTGTGTGTGTGTGTGTGTGTGTGTGTGTGTGTGTGTGTGTTTGCTTTTCCATCATACTTAGGTATTGAATTTTATCAAATATTTTTTCTGAATTTATTAAGATGTTCATATGAATTTCTCTTTCATTGTGTTAATATAGTGAATTATATAGGCTTTATAATTTAGATCTATCTCGTTGCTTTCCTGAAATAAACTCCATGTATTGTCCTTTTAATAGTATACCAAATCTGGGGGGTTTATGGTGGGAGTTGCTTAATTTAGTAAGGAGGTTGGTCTATAATTTATTTTTTATTTGTGCTCTCCTTATTCCATTTTTGTAACTGGGTTATACTGGCCTCATAAAATAAACTGTAACTTAACATCTGGAACAACTTATGTAAGATAATTAATTATCTGTTCCTTGATGATTCTTAGAACTTGCCTGTAATATTGTCTAGACCAGGAGAGTGGGGCAAGTAGACTTTTGAATATTGATTCAGTTTCATCTGTTATTGACTAGTCGGGATTTTGTACCTCTTTTTTAAAAAAATTTTTTAAATGTTTATTTATTTTTGAGAGGGGGGGAAGGGCAGAGAGTGAGGGAGACACAGAATCTGAAGCAGGCTCCAGGCTCTGAGCTGTCAGCACAGAGCCCGACACAGGGCTTGAACTCATGAGCTGTGAGATCATGACCTGAGCCAAAGTCAGAGGCTTAACCGACTAGAGCCACCCAGACGCCCCAGGTTTTTCTACTTTTTGAGTCACTTTTGATAATTTATGTTTTCTCAGAATTTTCTCATCTTGTTTTTCACATGTAGTGCTATAAAGTTGTTGTCTTATTTTTTCATAATTTAATAAAATCTCTTTAACTTACAGTTATGCCCCCTTTTGCATTCCTAATATTGCCAGTGTTTCTCCTTCTTCTCCACCCTTTCTTCCTTCCCCTCTCCTTCCCCATCCTCTACCTCAGTCTTTCTCTCTCTACCTCTCTCTTTCTCTCCCCCTAAAGAATTATTTATTTTATTGGGTTTTTTTCAAAACAATAAAAGAGCTTTTTTTTTTTAATTTTTTTTTAACGTTTATTTATTTTTGAGATAGAGAGAGACAGAGCATGAACAGGGGAGGGTCAGAGAGAGGGAGACACAGAATCTGAAACAGGCTCCAGGCTCTGAGCTGTCAGCACAGAGCCCGATGCGGGGCTTGAACTCACTGACCGCGAGATCATAACCTGAGCCAAAGTCAGGTGCTTAACCGACTGAGCCGCCCAGGGGCCCCAAAAGAACTCTTGATCTTATTTACGAACTGTCCAGTTGTCTTGTTTTGGGTACAAGCCCATTACTTTCAGCCTTTAGTACTGCCCTCCTCAGCTTTATTTAGATTTCTTTTTTCCTTTTCTGGCTTCTTGGGCTGAGGTTTAGTTCACCTTTTTCCATCTTTCTGGTTTTGTAAGAAATCCATTTAAGGCCACACATGTCCTTTAAGCATTGTTATAACCAAATTGCATATTTCCTAAATTGACATGTAATACTTCCATGTTTTCATTTTCTTTTTAAGCAAGAAGTTACTTAATATGTAGGCTTTTTCCCCTTAATTTCCATGTTGTTGTGGATCCAATTTCCTGGGGAACAGATTCTGAGATGCAGCTTGCAGTGCAGGAGGGTTATTAGTTTCAAAGGGAGTGCTCTTGGGATCACCACTTGAGGAGGGGAAGGGACAGAGCAGGATTTGGCAAAAGAAGAAATTGGACTGGGAAGGCCCTGCTGGGTTGTTTTCCTTTGGCTGAGAAGACTGGGCCTTTATACCCCTCCCCTTCATATCATTCAGGAATTGGATGTGGGTTGTCCAGAGAGGGGGCATGACCTCAGGCAAGGCAACTCTTTCCAGCTAAGGCAATTCCTAAAAAGGTTTGACAGCTAAGAGCTGTGTGCCAGCAGCACTCTCAAATAGCTGGGGCAATAAATCCTTCTTCCCGAAAGAAGATCTGGTTGGCACAGCTCAGCACCTATTACAAATAGTTATAGTTTTAATAGTTTAACTAAATTTTGGCTGTTGATATTTAATCTGTATGAGACATTTCTCCATGGATTTGATTTTTTAAAATTCTTTACTGCATTTCAGTGATTTCAGAGTATTTAATTAGATGCATGTACCAAAATGTATTTAGCAGTCCCATACTGTGAGACGTTTAAATTGTTTGGAATTTCTGTTATTATGAACAGTTCAGCCACAAATAAAATCGCAGGGAAATGGATATTTTGAGGCTATTGATACATAGGGCTATATTGGCTAATTTACTTCCATACCAACCCTGCTGGAGAGTTTCCATTTTCTTGCTTTCTCACCAACAAGGATATTACCTGGTTTTGA
This sequence comes from Leopardus geoffroyi, assembly GCF_018350155.1. Taxonomy (NCBI): domain Eukaryota; kingdom Metazoa; phylum Chordata; class Mammalia; order Carnivora; family Felidae; genus Leopardus; species Leopardus geoffroyi. The sequence goes on from NC_059333.1 coordinate 81,392,943, forward strand.
TACTGTGGCAGTAGTATCTTACTATTGTGTCTATCCAATGAAGTATAATTTAAATGAATATAAAAACAAGTGACATCCCCCAGCCTAAAATGATGGCAACAGATGCTGTCATGGCAAAGAGTTGGTGTCTAACATTTCTGGAAGGAAAATGGAGTTACTCTTGGAAGGAACCCTAAGTATTACGACTCCACTATCTGCAATTGCTAGATGAGGAACTTGAGGTCTAGAGAGTGGAAGTCAGTTGACCAAAGTCACCTGGCTACTAAATGTCAGAACCAGCAGTAGACCCAAGGGCTCCAAGCCATACCACTCCACCTTCTCTGATTTTCTTGGGAAATTAATGTGTCTTTCTTCCTAGTTTCCAAAACTCCATCAAACTGTGGTATTTCTGAAACTGGAATTCATGAGTCCCCTATGAAATGTTTTAGATTCTGTGCTTTATTCAAATAAGACTATTTATATTTTAAAATATATTTGTTATAGATGTATTTGTATTTTCTTGATGACTGTCTGACACCAAGTACTGCTGTGTGATTTTAGTGCCCCTGTTATCTTGTGTCACATGGCATACTGGTGAAGAACAACCTCCAGCATCAAATTACCTGGATTTGAGTCGTGCATCCATCAGTTAATAACCACATGACCTAGGATAAGCTACTTAAAACTCTGTGCTTCAGTTTCCTCATCTTTAAAATAGGCAAGATATTTGTATCTTCCTCATAGGGTTGTTATGAGTAGTCAACCAGATAATTCACATAAATTAATTGCAACAGTCTGGCATGTTGTAAAGGTTAGCTATTATATATGAGGTGTTTCTTAAACAGGGGCCTAGACACCTCTGGGATGAAGAGGGCCACGCAGGGACATGTAGTCTGGAGTCAGAATGAGGTGTCAGCACCCCCGGGTGCCGTTGTCCATGGTGCTTAATTATTATTGCATGATTATCCATGCATTTATTGTTATTCTATGAAGTTGGTGGAGGAAGACCCTTCCACAAACAAAATCCTGGCCTCCTCAGATGAGCCAGAAAATTGATCCTCAGACAGTTTACAATCTAGAAATGGTTTTAATTATCTTCCTACATCTGAAAACCAGAAGTATGTGCTTTGCATTCAGGCCGACTTGGGTTTGAATGGTGGCTCAGCTGCCTGCAAGGAGTCTGATCCTACATACGGTGGCAATACTAATTCTTCCTCTGGAAGATTATTTTGATGATTATGTTCATGTAGAACAGGCAGTAGATTCTCAATAAATAGTAGCTGTTGTTCAGCTGTTGTTTAGCTGTTGTTTCTTGCTTCTTGGGGAGCAAGAAGTGGGAGGAAAGAAACAGAAAGGAGAATTAGAGAATGGGAGGTGGTAAGCAGCAGAGGAGGGAGAGGAGAATGAAATAGAGGATGCTCATGGCCCAGCTCACCACAAGTTCCTCCTGGTCTGCTGGGCCTTTCCAAGCTAAATGTGATTTCACACACTGTTCCAAATACAAATGTTGTCTCTTTGGTGTGGTTTTGTCCGTGGTTATTGTTAACACACACCAACACAAGCATGCAGCACACCATAGTGTGTTTTTACAGGCTGTCTTTTTCTAGACCTGCCAAGCTGCATACTCATGTCTTGTGCTGTCCCAGCTCTTGACAGTTTCCTTTCTGACACAGCAGTGAACTGCACCATGAAATAGAGTTGTCATATTCTCACCCTCTCAGGATTTTCTGTTTGTTGGGTTTTGCCCTTCACTTTATGGTAGCGAACGCCTGTTATCTGTTCTGTGCCCTCTCCAGATGATACGTTTGGCACAAAATGGAGGAATATGAAACATAGATCCAGATTGCAAAGAAAGGAAAATTCTGCAGGGAATATAAATCATAACATGAGAATTTTAGTAACTAAGGCAGGATAACAGGCATCTGGCAATCATGGGGCTCTGGCTTCCCTATGATATTTTCCTATCTCAGGAAAGTAGAACCGAGAGATCTGACTGCTTTACTTTAGGGCCCTCTTAAGAAGGAATAGCTCCTGGTATCCCAAGCTTCTCCTCTCAGTCCTGTCCATTACATTAAAGTAAAGCAGTGGTTACAAAACACTGGCATGCGTTGGAATCTCCAGGGCTCTGTAAAACACAGATTACGGGGCCACCCTAAATTTCTGTAGGTCTATGGTATGTGCGAATAATTTTCTTTTCTTACGTGTTCCCAGCAGTGCCAGTAACTGCTTGTGTGAGGATCATGCCTGAAGAACCACTATTAGGAAATTGTACTTGCTATGACTCTCGTAAACATTATACAAATAATTCTCATACCAATCCCCCGTGAAACATGTGTTACTATTATTATTATTATTATTATTTTCTTTATTTTTAATGTTTATTTATTTTTGAGAGGGAGAGAGAGAGGCAGAGTGTGAGTGGGGGAGGGGCAGAGAGAGAGGGAGACAGAATCCAAAGCAGACTCCAGGCTCTGAGCTGTCGGCACAGAGCCCAACGTGGTACTCAAACTCACAAGCCATGAAATTGTGACCTGAGCTGAAGTTGGATGCTTAACCAATTGAGCCACCCAGGCGCCCCTATTATTTTCATTTAGAAACGAAGAACAACTTGTTTAATGTCACATAATTGCAAGTGGTAGAGCCAGGATTTAAATTCTGGTCTAATTTCAATGCCATACTTGTGTTTAATGCTTTGGGAAGAAGGCCCCCTGAGACCGGATAGGAGTCATTTTCCCTAAGTAGTAATTTCCACTCATGATCCTTTCCCTGCGTCACCCCAGCACCCCTCACATCCCTTAGCTCTGGAGCTACATCAGGTCTTGGTGTTGCTATTTGCAAGGCCATTTCTTCAGCATTTCCACTGTAGCTCCCCCAGCAGCAAAGCCAAGACTACATTCTCCTACGTGGAAAGAACAGAGATGACCCAAGTGCCAGAGCAAGTTTTTTTGAAGTCTCATGTTTTACTTCAAGCTTCCTGCATAGTTTACATTCTGTTCTATTCTGTGTTCATGTTTAATATAATGTAGTTATTTTCCTCAAATACTATTTATTGGCTTCCCAGGAGCAGGCCAAGGTTTTTCCTCTGGCTTCCAGTTTACCTTCCAATTTGAGGATGAGGGTTTATGTCCTCCATAGTCGGCTTATTGATGGTATCAGCACCTAACACAGGGCCCGGCACTTACTTGTTTTATTGTCTCATAATGAAAGGAAAGACCATGGGCTTTGGGACCAAACAGACTTGGGTACAAATAATAGTTCTGGCACTTACTGATGGATGAACTTGGGAGAATCACTCTGGGACTGTTGTTAGGGCTGTAAAATGGGCATAAAAAAATAGCTCCCTCACGGGGTTTGGTGGCTATTGTGGATGAAGCATGCAAAGCACCAGATGTGTGGTAGTCTATAAGTGGAGGTTGCTGCTGTGGCATACCATTGGAGTGAAGTGTGGAATGGGTGGACAATTAAATGAACGAGTGTCCCACATACAAGCTATGATACCCCTGGGCTGTAAATGCCTCCCAGCCTGACACTGCCTGCCTGTGCTAAAGGCAGCCCCCCTTGAGTATCAGGTCTCAGCTTCTCCCAGAAGCCTGCACGGCACCCCCCCCCCCACCCCCCACCACCTGGACAGCTTTGTCCAGCTTGACATTTTCATACCACCCCCAGAGCAGGGATTCTTTTTTTTTTTTTTTTTTTTCAACGTTTATTTATTTTTGGGACAGAGAGAGACAGAGCATGAACGGGGGAGGGGCAGAGAGAGAGGGAGACACAGAATCGGAAACAGGCTCCAGGCTCTGAGCCACCAGCCCAGAGCCTGACGCGGGGCTCGAACTCACAGACCGCGAGATCATGACCTGGCTGAAGTCGGACGCTTAACCGACTGCGCCACCCAGGCGCCCCCAGAACAGGGATTCTTATGTGTAGTCTGAGGGTGCAGATGAGATGCAAAGTCCTTAAATGCAAGTCCTCTCTAAGTTGTTACAAGTAGCACACAATCCCAAGACTTCTATTTTTATGTTTGTACAAGGAATATACACTGGTAATTTATTAAATGAGTTATTAGGGATTACTCATATTTGCTGTTCATAAACTCAAATTAGCCCCTTACTATGTTCCCCAGGGAGCTCTAATTCAGTTATCTGTGGAGTCTGGCTGCTTCTAAATACTCAGCGACTTACTGCCTCCTCACTCAGCTTGATGGTTAGAACCCTGTGACCTACGGGAAAGTGACATTGCTTTCCTGCAGTGTCAGACTTGCGTTGAGTTGGTTGTGGTGTTCAGCTACTGCTATTCTTGCTTTTTAATTAGAAATTAGGGTTCATTTAACTTCATCATTATCATATTAGCTTTTGGAGGATATTTGGTTAACCTCACAGCATGTAGTGACATATACTTGCCTCAAAAATATTTTAGGCCTATAATTTCCCAATTGCTAGATTTTAAGACATGAACAGGTTGCAGTTCAAGCTTGAATCATGCGTATTCTCTTGCTAAACAGGTACATATGTACTCTGCACCCGAAAGTGCTTCTGTAGTTGCCCTGGTTATCTGTGACCACATAACTAACTGCCTCCAAATCTGATGGCTCAACAGTCATTTTACTGTTCTGAATGATTCTGTGCATCAGGAATTCAGACAGAGCTCATCAGGGACAGCTTATCTCTGCTCCACATCATGTCTATTAAGGCAGTAAAATCCAAAACAACTTCTTGTCTTCCATGTCCGGCAGCACAGCAAGGACAGCGTAAGTGACTGCATGCTGGCTGGAATGGCTTCAATGGGATCGCCCAGAGGGGGCGTTAGTTTTTACCATCAGCTGAGTGGCTCACTTCTCCTCCAGGTAATGTGAAGCCTTCCACTGTGCTCCCAAGCACAGTGTTCAATGCTCCCAAGCACACAAAAGTGGAAGCTGTTGGGCCTTCTTCAGGCTTGGACCTGACTCTGGCACAATGTCGCTTCTGCATTCCTTCGGTTAAAGCAAATCGTAGGCACAGCCCAGACTCAAGGAGAAGGGACCAAATAAACCAATTCATTAATGAATTCAAACAACTTTAAAAGCTCCTAACATGGGTGACTCAGTCCATCAAGCATCTGACTGCGACTCAGGTCATGATCTCATAGTTCGTGATTTCGAACCCTATGTCGGGCTCTGTGCTGACAGCTCAGAGCCCGGAGCCTGCTTCGGATTCTGTGCCTCCTTCTCTTTCTGCCCCTCCTCTGCTCTCTCTCTCTCTCTCTCTCTCTCTCCACCACCCTCTCTCTCTCTCAAAAATAAATAAATGTTAAAAAAAAAAAAAAAAACTCCTAAATTGGCTAGGCTGAATAAAGTGACTATTGTAAGTTTATAGATTATAGTCACAAATTTACAGGTCATTATTTTAAGATTAAAATTGCATGCATTATTTAGTATTAAAATTAGAATTTTAATATTGAATTTAGAATTTTAATATTGAAATTAGAATTTTAATATTGAATTTAGAGTTTAATATTGAAATTGCAATTCCAATATTAAAATTAGAATTTCAATACTAAAATTATTTTCCCATTGGGAATGCAAACAGGTATGGTAGGATCTTTTGCTCTGTGCAAATGGTCTCAGTCAAAAAAGGTTGAGAATATCTTTTCTACTGGTCAAGAAATGAGCCCCAAGAAATCTTATAGTAGCTAGAGCCACAAAGCTGGCAGGCAGACACTGTTTATGCCCTGATGGAACTCAGAGTCTCACAGGGAAGGGTTGGCAAGTCTACTGCAGTGTGACAAGTGCCATAATGGAGAAAAGCCCGAGGAGCTACTGAAGGGCAGAGAAGACATGCCAAGCCCAGGCCAGGCAGTTAAAGGGAGCTTCTTGGAGCAGGTGACACTACAACTGAACTCCAGAGGCAGCGTAGGAGTCCCAGAATTTAAGAAGGATCCGCAGGCTCACAAGCCCAGACATAGGACAGTTATCAAAATGTGACTCGTCACAAGTCTGGGAAGAGAGAGGAGTTCTTATCCTTCTAGCTTTTAGTCATTCTTCCCTTAGAAAAAAGTACTCATTATGGTTTTGTTATAACTCATCGTGTGCACATAAATAAGCTCCCTCAATCTGATGCCATATTCATGAATTAATGTTTTTATGAGAGCAGGGAGGAGATGAAGAGGTGTTTGTTCTGGGTAATTGGCTATGGCTGATTCATTCTGATGAATAGAGAGACCTGGGGTGCAAGTCAACACCCATTGAATGTGCTGTCTTCCTTCTGACTTGTGATTTCCATGCTGACATCTGTACAGAACAAATAGAATTTGATCCGGGATATGAAATTGCAGAGCTAGAAGGTGTGTTATCCCCACCCCCTCATTTTACAGACAAGGTAACTGAGGCCCGGGGAGCCAAAGCAAGCGCTCAGAGTGGCATAGCCACAGGGACATAAAACACACTCTTCTCCCATCCAAGGCTGACAACACCCAATCCGAGCATTATTTAGAAAACCCTAGTACCTTTTCTTTTCCTGTCAGGAAAGATATTCAGGGTGGTAATAAGAAGACTGTGCATACTGTAAAGAGCCTCTGAGAGGGGCGTGTCGAGTGGGCTGCTGAAAGGGAAATGCTGAGCGATGTCAGCTGGAGCAAACCTCACGTGAGGGAGCTGCCATCTCTGCCAAAGGCGGAAAGCCAGAGGGGCCGTCCTGAGCGAATGTGGTGGTCGGCAGTGACCGTCTGGGGAGTCAGGCCGCGTGCCAGGCCCCTGACTTCTCCTGGTGGAGGTAAATGGTACAGCTTCTTCCACCACGAAGCCAAGCACTGAGCTACGGTGGAACAACAGTGATAATGAGTATTTGTGGAATTGTTGCAAAATACACCTTTGTCTCGTTGTTCCTCCTCAGCTCCTTCAGGAGTCTCTTCCACCCCCACCTGGCATGCCTACTACCAGATGGCCCCCTGGTTCCTTGTACATATCCGTACCACTACGCTTCCCATCATGTGTGTTAATTATCTGTTTAAGTGTCTGTTTCCTGCACGGGCCCACCAGCCACCACAACAGAGAAGTTAGAGGACCTGCGTGTTCTAAGGGAACGCAGCTGGAAGAACATCGGAGTTTGCTCAAAGAGTCAGAAAAAGCTATAGAAGAGAAGGGAACTTTTAATCTAGAACCGGGTATGGGTAGTAGTTTGTTATGGGAAGGAAAGAGGGTCATTCCAGGTAGATTAAAGGCATGGTGTGTTTGTCAGTCCATTAGCTAATGTTCATGAGATGCTGCCACGTGCCGGGTACTTTGCTAGGTGCTAGGAGGACACAGGCTGATTTTGCTGGAAGGAACATGGAGCATGTGGGGCAGGAGAGAATTCGAGTGAAGATGAGGAGGTGAGCTGTACCACAGATAAAGGTTTTTCTGGAGCTGGCTGAAAAGCCTACCCAAAAGGGCCCAAGAGAAGCCACCAAAGGTTTTCAGGCAAGTGAAGTGTTGGGATCAAATTTGGTTCTAAATGAGGAAAATCTCTATGACCAAATATGGGATGATTCATGGGATATATTGTTAAGTGAAAAAAAAGTGTGCAAAAGACCATTGTTAATATGCTACCTTTTGTGTAATAAAGAAGGGGCGGGGCGCCTGGGTGGCGCAGTCGGTTAAGCGTCCGACTTCAGCCAGGTCACGATCTCACGGTCTGTGAGCTCGAGCCCCGCGTCAGGCTCTGGGCTGATGGCTCAGAGCCTGGAGCCTGTTTCCGATTCTGTGTCTCCCTCTCTCTCTGCCCCTCCCCCGTTCATGCTCTGTCTCTCTCTGTCCCAAAAATGAAATAAACGTTGAAAAAAAAAAATTTTTTTTAAATAAAAAAAAAAAAAAAAAAGAAGGGGCAATAAAAAATATCCACGTATCTGCTCACCGGTGCAAAAATAAACAGGAAGGATGAACTAGGAACTGTAAGGGTTGAGTGGGAATAAGATGGAAAGGAGAGGGATGGATACAGTAAAAGAAATGGGGGAAGCAAGGCTTCTCTGAAGATACCTTTTATATAATTCTGACTTTGGAAACAAAGAATCAATTGGGAATGCAGGAAAAAACCTTAGAGTGAAATACAAACAAAAATGAATAGGAGTGTGTAAGAACTAATCTAAGTAACTTTTGAAAATAGTATTTTGAGGACGTGCTTTGTTGGCTGAAAAGAACTGTCAAGAAATCTTGAATTCTTTTTTGTTTTTTACAGTGTTGTAGCTAACATTCTGAAACCACTTTCTGTGTATTTTTAGAGTGAGCAAATAAATATATTGTAGATAATGGAAACAAATTTTGTTGGAGAAGGGAGCTCAAAAATACAGAATGAGAGGGAGGCTACAGTTGATAATGTAAAATTGGACTATAGTTGGAGGTCTGAGGATCAACTTGGGTTTTTTAACATGGATGGCCAGCCAGCCAGCCGGCCTGAGATGAGATATGTATATATACCTGCATATAATTCTTGGCCCTGGCCTTGATAAAGCCTAAAAGCAAAGACACCCCAGTAGCAATGAGCAAACTTAGTGCCCAAAATTTGGCTTCAAATTCCATTCTCCTCTGAAAGGAATCCGTACTTTGGAGAAGTACGTACTTTGGAGACTGATTTCAGGACGAGAACTCAGTTAGTACGGGGTGAGACTGAAACATTTTGTAGTAACAGAAAATAAAGATGTGCTCAAAGAATGATGGGACTATGTCTAAAGAACAGGGAATCAACTTGAATGAGTCTCTACTGGCCAAATCTGGGACAATTTGAATCAAAACAAATAAAGATTGTAATGGATTATAACCCTCTGAATAAAATAAGAATCCATTAATATAAACAAGTTTGTATTATATGTAAATATAACATACATTTAAAGTTATTTATATAAACATTTACATATTTATATTATATATATTTATATTGTTTGTATTATAAATAAATATATATCTATAAGTAAACTGGTATGAAGAAATAGAGAAGAGAAAGCTCTTCTTTATAGTAGAATCCAAACTAATAAATATAGAAGGAATGATAGAATTAGAAGTCTTCTATCATAATAATAATTAATTCAGGCAGGAATCATCAGTGGGTGCTCAAACTAGTGGGTAAAAGTTTGATGAGTTATTACAAGATTACAACAGCTTCAAGCAGGAGAAGATCAGAAGCCAAGCTCAGAAATCTATGGCACAACACAAAGACTTTGTACCCAACTACTATCAGCTGATTGTTTAAATCATATTACTAAGTGTTGTATTTGCAACAGGATAATGCTAACCAAATATTGAGAGTTCACTGTGTGTTAGGCATTGTGTTAGGTGAGGTTTTGGGATGTTCTGTTTGTTTGGTTTTTGCATATATCAACTCAGTCCTAACACTAGCTCAGTGAGATTTTTATTAGTACCCCCATTTTTGAGGTGAAGGAACGAGGTGTCAAGAAACACAAAATTTGTCTAATGTCAAATAGCTGATAGGAGGAGGAGCAAGATTCAAAGCCCTGCCTTCTGACTTGGAGTTCCTATTGGGCAGTGTGTCTCTTGATCCTCTTAGAGCTAACTCTGTGCTTCTAGAAGTGTGCAGAATGGTACGGCCAGAGAGGCATTCTTGAAAGCCTTGGGGGTTCCTTCTTTCTTCTCACCATACTTATTACTGAACACCTGGTCTCATTTTTCCCCCTCTAAAAATAGGGAAGGCAATGCTTAATTTACATGGTTGTTAGGAGGGCTAAATGGGCAAATACATGTAAAGCATATAGTGTGGAGTCAGCGTCCACTAAATGACAGCCGCAGCAGTAGTAACACCAGTTGTAACACTGAACTCCCTGGTGTTATGGAAAATGTTTGTAAAGGTCACCCCTCACGTTTGGACTGAACTGATAATCAGAGGGCAGATCATAAAAAGCTTTGTGTATCATAAAAAGATTATGTTTTATTCTATGGGCAATAGAAAGCCACTGAAGAATTCTGTTACTGGGAGAGATGTGATCTGGTTGACAATTTAGCGCGTACCAAGGGCAGGAGAGTAAAACCCAAACCACAGCGTCCATCAGGAGGCTGTTGGTAGAGACTGGGCAAGAGAAAATGAGGGTCTGAGTTAATGAAGCTGGCCTGACAGAGGGGAGGGGACACACAGTGGACAGTCACACTTGAGCGCGGCACCTGGGTTTGGCAGGAGAGGATGGGGAAGAAGCTTAGGCTGAGCCCCAGGCTTCTGGCCTGTGTTCTGGCTCCTCTCAGGGCATGACCAGAATATAGAGGAAGGGCAAGTTGGGGGCATGGGAAGGTGCTGATTTGGGGTGGTTTGGGACACATGAGGGAGTCACAGTGGACAGTTGGATATTCAGATCTGGATTGAGGGGAGAGTGTAGGGCTAGAGCAGTATGCCTGTGGTCACTGAGGCCACGACAATGGGTACCTCCTGGAAGGGGTACAGAACAAGGAGAGGGCTGAGGTTGGGATTTTGGAAATGCCAGTATTTAACAACGGCAAGAGAAGTGGAAGGAGACTGAGGAGGAAGACTCAGAAAGATAAGATTGTTTCCAGGGGACTGTTTCCTGCCATGGCGAAGGCTGCAAAGAGAAGCGGATGAAGCAAGGAAGGCCTGAAAAATGACTGGTGGATTTAACAATTGTGTTCCTAGGGACCCTAGCAAGAGCAGGTGCCAAGGAGCAGAATCTAGTTGAGCAGTGGATTAATTAAGGAGAGAATTGGATGTTTTAAGGAAAGAAGCTAGAACTTGGATGCTCCTGGGGATGCAGGCATCTTACTTCCTTGCCATGCCTGCCGACCTACTGGCGGAGAGCTCTGATTAGTGGAAGGTCATCCTTCCAGAGCCACAATCTCCTTCCAGTGTCTTCCCTTAGTTCCTGGCTAGCCCTCCAGTCCACACCAACCAAGTCTATAGGTTTCTCCAGAGAGCTGCACAAACCCACCTCCTCACTGGGTCGTCTCATCCAGACCCTCCACCATCCCTCATAGGCTCCAGGCTTCCAGACTTGCCTCAATGTCCAGTCCTTCACCATGGATCCAGTTTTATTAAAACTGAGCTTCTTCTTTGGCAGCATCAATCTGTATTTCTCCTCCTATTAGGTTGGTGGCTTTCCAACATTTTTTTAAACCTCAATATACGTGTACGTATAACTGAAAGGAGACACTCCTGTTTTCAGCTCCATTTCATGCCATTCTGTATCCTATTCTATTTTGTGTTTTTAAATGCTGGCCTTCGCCCATCGCATTAATTTCACAACCTGCTGAACTGACTTAGAGGCTGGTGTTATGACTGCCAGAGCAACCGTGCTAGGAGGGGCCCAAAAGAAAACATGCTAAGTGTCTGTCTGAACCCATCCCTTTTCCCTCCTTCAGGCTCCCCTGCACTGGGGCCAGTGGCAGGTCTTCTCTCTAATCACTTTTGTATGGTTCTGAGAGGAAAGAAAACCACTTTAGTTACTAGGATGTTAGCCAGCCGTGGGGATATTTGAATGTCCACAGTAATGGTGGAGAGACTAGTTACCTTTCAAATCATGCACGTATGTACTGTCCCTACTTGCTCATGAGGCATCTGACAGCCTGAGGCGTTTTCATGCCTTGAGGATGCCCTCAGGGGGTCCTACTATTGCCTCTCTTGGGAGACATTTAAAATTTCCTGAGTTGAGGGTATGGCCACCTGTCCACACAGACCACCCAACTGGAGTTATGCTGGTCTGGTCTGTAAGCCCTCTTCAGACTTCCCTGAGGAGACATCCACCCCCACCCCACCGTGGGAACCACTGCCTCTCATAGGTCTTTGCCCAGAGAACAACTGGGGATTTCTTTTATAAGAAAGGGCAACTTACGTATTCCCTCCCATTCACGATGTCTTTTCTACTTCTGCCCAGGAGGAGCAAGGATTTCTGAAGACCTTGACTACGGATAGAAGCATGCTGTTGGAAGAGTAGCACAGGCCTTCTCTCATCTGCTCAAACGTGCCCACTACTGCCATAGACACGTGCATCCTCCGTGGTTCCTGAAGGGCCTGTCCACCGTGTACCTGCAGTGAACCAGGCCCTGGGCTGGGCCTCAGCTTCACCCTGGTGAACAAAACTCCATCCCTGGCCTCAAGCACTCACACCCAGGTTAAAGATGAGTGAAGAACGGTGGGTCTCCCTTACTCCAGAAGAATTTGACCAACTCCAGAAATACTCAGAATGTGAGTAAATGGATGGACCCACCTGGGGCAGGATTTCCTCTTGGTTGGGGAGACCATTTCTGGAGGGCAGAGTGGTGTAATCATTGCAAAGCCACAGAGAATGAGAGTGGGCCTGACAGATTATATTTCCTTATAAACACAGGATCGGTGTCTTTAAACATAAAAACAATTATCTTTACACTCTATAAATGATACACACTCACCATAGAAATTTGGAATATACAGGGGAAAAAATAAAGAGTAGGTTAAAAATCACAGCCAAACTCTATGAACATTTTGGAACAATCCCCTCCTGTGCATATTGCTTTACATGGTTGAGTTCCTGGGTATACAGTAATTTTTTTTTTACCCTACATTTTCTGCTTAACATAATACTGTATTTTCTCAAGTGATTAAAACCTGGTTGTAGCATAATTTTTGAAAGGCCGCAGGCTGTATGGTTACAGTGTTACTTGATCACTGGCCCTAACGTGCTCTTGTGTTTGGACCAATGCCTTTTTCCAGTAAGATGCAGAATTCCAACGTGTGTCTCTTTCCTGACTTTGTTCTGCATAAGCCTAGCCTTGCAACTAACTGGGGTTCTTGGTTTCTCATTAGTTACACCCAGGAACAATTGGAATGCATCAAGATACATTGGTAGTGAGACTCATGCTCACGTGTGGGCTGTGCCCTCCAAAGGCCACTCCTAATCCTGACATGACAGGGATTTGCCGAGGCTGGAGCATCAACTGACCACTGTGCTCTGTACACACATGGCCGCCGTGGTGATTATGCAGTGGCACCAGCTTCGTACAGGACCCTTTGCTTTGCAGAACTCTCGGCTGTGCTACCTGCCCTGCCCCTTTGTTCCAGTCACCTCTCCCTTCACATTTATTAATTGTATTGGCTGCTTTTGTAAATCACTAGACCAATGGCAGGTTGACCTGCCCTACAGGGTTTTCCCGGGTAGCCCTTGTATGTCCTTTGGCAGCCTGCCCCCCACCCCTCCCACAGGGCAAGCAGCCCTGGCCCACAGCACTGGTCTGGGAGTCTACAAGTTGGGCTCAAGTGCCAGCTCTGTCTCTTTCTCTCTCTGGTGTGACAGCCCTTAACCCCCAGAGCCTGTATCTTCTTCGTTAAAATCAGAGGGTTGGACTAGACGATCTCTTCCTGTTGTTCCTCCTACGCCTAACACCCATGACTCTATGTGTTCCCCACGGCCAACAGGGGCCCCCTAGGACTGCTGGTCAGTCTCCCACCTGGCTCCCTGGAGGCCCTGCTGGCCTCTTGTCTGACCTTGGTGGATTTAGAGAAACTCTGTAATGTATTGACAAGGAGCAAGGAATCACCTTCCAGAGTACATTCCATTTAATTCAGCGTGTTCTGTAGGTCAGCAAAGTACCAGCCCTGTCAGGAATGAAAAAGAAGCGCAAAGAAAAGGCTTGCTTTTGAGGAATCAGAATCTTGTTAGAGAATCAGAAATGTGCTCATAACACAAACAGAGAGCAGGTTTAGGGCAGCAGGCAAATACCTCTGGTGCAGAGCTAGCTGAACTGAGTGTATAAATGAAAAGGGAATTTAAAGCTAGGGGAAATTGGTATGGGGAGCGTATTAGTTTGCTAGGCGACTGTGACAGAGTACCACAATCTGGGTGGCTTAGGACAATAGAAGGTGCCTAATGGTTCTGGAGGCTGCAAGTGCAAAATCAAGATATCAGCAGGGTTGATTCCTCCTGAGGGCTGTGAGGGAAGAATGTATTCTAGGCTTCTTTCCTTGGCTTGCAGAAAGCTGTCTTCTCTCTGTCTTTCCATGATGTTCTCCCTGTGTGTGTGTCTCCATATCCAAATTTCCTTTTTTTATGGACACCGTCATCTTGGATTGGACCTGCCCCATTCCAGTATGACTTCATTTTAACTAACTACATCTGTAGTTATTTTCAGATAAGGTCACATTTTGAGGTGCTGGGGGTCAAGACTTCAACATATGAATCTGGGGGGGAGGGGATACAATTTAACCCACACAGAGGATTTAGCTGGGTGGACTCTGTGGAGGACAGAAGTTTTAAAATGTGAGTAGTAGGGGCGCCTGGGTGGCTCAGTCGGTTGTGCGTCTGACTTCGGCTCGGGTCATGATCTCACCATCCGTGAGTTCAAGCCCCACATCAGGCTCTGTGCTGACAGCTCAGAGCCTGGAGCCTGCCTCGGATTCTGTGTCTCCCTCTCTCTCTGGCCCTCCCCTGTTCATGCTCCGTCTCTCTCTGTCTCAAAAATAAATAAACATTAAAAAAAAAAATGTGAGTAGTAGATGGTGAGGGAGGGTGTAGAAACAATGGAAACAGAAGGGGAGAGGCACAAAGAGAGAAAGTGTGTGTGGGTGGTAAGGAGAACTTCTGGACCACATGGAAAGAAGGAGAGGAAGGTGGGGAGGAGGCCATAGGAAGGATGGGGGTAGCAGGAGGCCTTGGGTCAGAGTGTGGGTTTTGATCCAAGGTGGCAACATTTAGAGCATGAATCTGGTGGCTGTGTGCGGGGTAGCCTGAATATAGAATCTGCCAGATCAGGGAGATAGGGGAGGGTCCTCTGAAGGAAATCTTGTCTGAGCTGAGGAGTGGGGCTCGGATAGTGAATGTGGCAACGAACAAATGCTGATCTGTAGAAAACTGTGGTAGAAGGTATCACCAAAATTTACAGAATGAAAGGAAGCCAGAAAAGATACCCCTGAAGACTGTGAATCTGTGGAAAATACCAGAATTCATATTCAAGGCTAGTGGGGACAGTTGGGGAGTGTGATTTGGGGATGGTGATGACGCATCCACTTTTGTATTCATACATGCTAGGCTGCAGGGAACCAGCAAATGAGTGAGACACAATCCCGGCCCTCAAAGAGCTCCCAGCCTAGGAGGGAAAGATAGGTAGGCCTGAAACAATGATATTCAGTATGACAGGTGCTAAGCAGGGGGGAGCACAGAGGAGTAGACCTAGCCTAGCCTGGTGGGAGGCTTCCCGATGCAGGTGCTGTTTCCCAACACCAGAAACACTAGCAGGAGGGAGGAAGGGGGGGGGGCATTGCAGGCAGGGGAAGTGGCTTGGGAAGGCAGGGAGGAGAGAGAGTCATCATGGGAGCTTCAGAGAACTGCAAGCAAGTTCCCACAGTGGGAACCTAGAGCACATGGTGGTGGTGGTGATGGTGAGAGAGGATTTGGGGCAAGAACTGGAATGGTAAATAAGACCCCATCATGGAGGATACTGCTTTCCAAGTGCAGTGTCCCGTGGGCCTGGGAGGGGAGGTAGTGGGAAGCGAGTGGGAAGGAGGGCTGGGCTACAGCTCTGACTTGGAGTCATCGTGTGGAGGCAGCAACAGGAGTGAAGGCACTTCAGAGAGCAAGAACATGAGGAGAGAGGTGAGAAGGTGGGAAACAGGGCCATGGGTCTGCCTACAACCACGGGTCAGAGAAGGGAAAGGAGTCAGAAGAAGACAGAAGAACTGGAAAGATGACTAGGTGAAAAGAGTAGTGGGTGGAGGGAGTTGAGGGACAGAGGAGTCCACATGTGGCAAAGCAATAGGGGAGGCAGGGGGTAAAAAGACACCAGAGTGTTTAGTAGGAAGGGGTTCCTTTGTGGTTTGGGTCTTTTTTTCCCAACCATCGCTTTGTCCTTCTTTGACCCTTCCTCCTTTTGTTCCTGTGCCAGGACCGGACAAGGTGCTCTGGCACTGTTGTTCTAACAGGAGAGGGGAAAAAAGCCACAGTTCTTGGAAAATGATTAATCCTCAGAGGAAACCCTGAAAAAGGCACTTCTACCAATTTTAGATACATGCTGGTGTTCAGTCAGATCACATCGCCATAGCAACTGCTCTTCCATAACTACATAAACAGGAGCTTTGCAGTGGTGGAATATCTGAAGTGCATAGCCTGAGAATTGAGAACTTTCCCCAGTGGGGTTACCAGGTACAAGAGGCCAAGGATTTCAGGAGGAGAGGCTCCTGGTATATTCTGTTTATACAACGTAAACCCTGTACCTTCCCTGGTGGCCTTCTTCTGTGTGTGAAACCACGTTACAACTGCCCTTGGATATGTATATATTTATTTTATATGTACACAGGCACACACATACATAGTTGAAACATACCTATAGTAAGATTAATGTGAGTCAGTAGTGTAAAGTGCTTGTAAAAAAACAATAATGTGATAAGACTATTTTTGTTATGAAATAAGAACAAGCATAACAATGAAAAACAAAATGATGAAATTGAAAGCTACCCATGATTCTGTCTCCCAATGATAACCACTACTCGTGTGTGTGTGTGTGTGTGTGTGTGTGTGTGTGTGTGTGTGTGTAAAACAGACATGGTAGCCTATTTCATATGCTGTTCTCTTCACCCTAACAATGATCTATCCAGTGCTGTTATCTACTGCTATATCAAAACAACTTCAAAACTTGGTGGGTTGAAGCAGCCAGTTTATTTTTCCCATTTTGTGGCTCAGGAATCTGGACAGGGCACAGCTGGGATAACTGGTCCCTGCTCCCTGATGTTTGGGGCTTTAGGTGGGATGCCTCACATGATCCAGCATGGCTTATTCACTCCCATACTGTGACCTCAGTGTTCCCCCATGCGATTTCTTCCTCCAAGTGCTTTGTCCTCTCCCAGGGCCTCTCCATGTGGCCTCTTTTTCCAGCAGGCTGGCCTGGACTTCTTACATGTGGCCCAGGACTCCCAAGAGCATAAAAGCACTCCAAGGTCTTCTTAACACCTGGACTCTGAGGTCCTAGAACAGAGCTGTCTCCACATTCCATTGGTCAGAGCAGTCCCAGGCCTGTCCCAGATGCAATAGGGCCGGGAAATGGACTGCATGCCTCATGGGAGAGTGGTTCACACGGGAGCAGGGAGATCGTTGGCCACTAGCCAGCACACAGTATGCCATGGGGTGTTCCCGTATTGTTCAGTACTTTTCAGAAGCATGGTTTTCAGGGGTTGCAGAGATTTCTTTTGACACATTATTTTATTTAACCAAACCACTGATTGTGAATTTAAAATGTACTAATAGACTCACAGTTTCTAGTAAGGCAAACTGATACCCACATTCTATCCTACCCTGATCAGACCTCTTTGAGAGCTGAATTTATGCCTGGGCATCACAGTTTACAATGGATATATGGACGAACTGGAACTTATTTGAGAAGTGGTGCCAGCATGGTGAGGGGCCTCCCAGCAGGGTTATGAAGAAATGCCTGAAGGTACTATGCCTATTTGCAGGAGAAGGGAAGAAATAAAATAAATAAAAAGTGCTGTTGTGGGGAGGAGGTGTTTAGTTTTGAATGGCTTCCAAAAGTAGCCCTAGGACTAATGGGAAGAAATTTATCAAAGAAAGACTTAAAGCAAGGAATTTATTGATGGCTAATGGTCAAACCTGCCCAAAATGGAATAGAATTGACTTGAAAGCAATTGGGTTTCCTTTCCCTGGATGTCCACTTGATTAAATGACCATCATTAGCCCTTCTAATACTTAGTCTCTGTTGAAACAGGTTTCTTCTCAACCTCAGAGGGCATGAGCATGTGGGGAGGCCTCCTACGGACCCCTAACAACTGCAGCTAGAGATAATAATGGGCTTATTGTCCTTTTAATCTGATATTTGGGGAGAGGCAATTATTTTTCCATGATTTGTCAAGGACAGAAGCTGTCAGCTTTTTCAGAAAGGGAAAAAAGGAAAAAAATTAAACTATCAATTTTAACTTTTAATTCTTCAAGAAATCATACCAAAAACTTTAGACATCAGCCCGTGGTTGTTAGATGTTGTAGACTTTTTATACCTGGGAGAAATTTTAAGCCATTCTCAAATGCAACTCCTACCCATTTTATGAATGAGTACACTGAGTCCAGAAGAGCTCAGTGACTTGCCCAAGGTATATAATTTTAAAGTACATTTAAAGAAAAAATAAGTACATTTAAAGAGAATGAATCAGTAAATTGTGCTCTCCAGAAATATATTTTATTAGAATCAGATCAACTCAAAGTTTCTGACTTTAAGATGTAGGTAAATTATAGCTCAAAATTCAAATCTGTCAGTGTTAATGTGGGAGTCAGAGAAAATGTTTAGGGCTGGTTTATAGAACAATGTAAGGCTCTAAGTAAGCTTCATTGAAACCTTACTATTTATATGGGCTGCAGGAGTGAAAGTTAATCAAATGTTCATGGAGTCCTGGGCCCGTAGAGGGTCATGTCTCATTGCTTCCATCTTGGAAGGAAAACCACAGCTATTTCTTACCCACATCTCTTGCAGCATAACTGGCCTTCTTTTCCTCATGATGACTGAGATTCTACCCACAAGCAGTCACAGAATTATGGATAGGGAGAGACTTCTGTGGAACAATGGCTCTCAGATTCAAATATGCACCTGAATCTCCTGGGGATCTTCTTAAAATGCCAATTCTGACTCAGCAGGTCTAGGATAGTTCAGACATGCTGGGTTTCTGACAAGTTTTCAAGTGATGCTGATGCTGCTGGTCCAGGGACCACACTTCTAGTACCTTTAGTTAAGAAGGTACAGGCTGCCTGATCCATTCCTCCACCTTCATTTGGGCTATGACTTATGAGGCCAAATTACTTAGAGAAAAAATGGTAAGTTTTGCTAGCAATACCAACTTTACTTATACAATTAAGCCATAAGATCATTTATGATGTCAGAAAATCTCCGTATCCTAAAGCTGGTTTTCTTATATCAGCCCAAATTCCCTCTGCTTCAATGTAAAGTCTGTTTCTCTTATTCTGTATGTAGCACTGTAGCAGAGTTATCACTTCCACTGGTTCCCCTCAGTAGTTGGCTTGGTGGGCCTCAGGGGTCCTCAGCCTGGGTTGCACAATGGAAATACTTGGGAGACTTTGAACTCTTCCAGTGCCCTGTCCACCCATACCCCATCCCAGGATCTGGGCATCAGTAGTGTTTAAAGCTCCCCAGGTGATTCCACCATGCAGCCAGGGCTGACAACCACTGGTCTAGCTTTTCTCCATATTCCCCTAGAAATATGGGATGTATGGGACAAGCACAATAACCCTAATCCCTTTCCTAGTCCTCCTTTATTCAATGAATCTATATTGAACATTGATTTTATGCCAGGCAGTGGGCTATATGCTGGGCAGAAACAGTGCACAGGAGAAGAAGTATAGCTGGGAGATTGTCAATGTTTAGGAAGCTGGGCTTCTTACGCATGCTTCTCACATTCTATTTTGGGGCCTGGTTCCTCTTGGCTAAAAATGTGGGCCTTTTGATACAATGCTCCTGGATCTGACATATCTGTTCTGACATCATCCTCCGTCTTTCCAGAACGCTTGGGAAACTACGCTCTTGCTTTTGTTCATCTCACTGTATTCTTGACTCCTTGAAATACTTAGAAAACTTCCTCATACATCCCTGCCTTCTTCGAAAGAAGGAAAATTTAGGTTGTTGGGTTTTTTTTTTCCTTTTCATTTGCCAACTTTCCCTTTTCCCCTCTCTGTGTCTTTCCTTCCCTGGGTTGAGTCATGTAGGTCTTCTGAATCTATGGAATATATTCCTCTCGGTTCAGCATCATGTTTTTGTCTATGTTGTGACAGGCAAGCCTGACCAGTTAGCCACAAATATACAAGAATGTTGCTTAAGGCCTGCTCTTCAAAAGTGAGGTCCGTGCATCTGCATAATTGGTGTCACTTAGAGTATTATTTGAAATGTATAATTTTGGGCCCTGACTCAGACCTACTGAATCAGATCCCCAGGCAGTTCCTATGCATGTTCAGTCTGAGATGCTCTTAGGGAACTTTGAGGAATGGAAAGTTATTATGCACCTCAGAATTTCACTCTCATCTATGGGTTTTCAGATTCACAGTTGAAAATGTTGGTTCATAGTTATTTCAAAGTTTAATAGCCTGACTAGTTTTCAAATACTCAGTGTTCTTAAAGAGAAGATGGTCCATAAACTTTGGGTTCTGGTTCAGGCAGCACAGCTGACGTCCTGCTGTAAACACTAAAGCTCCTAATTTGTCTGCTTGTTCTGTTGGAGGGCATCCCTCTCCCACACAAATGTGGCAGTGAAGGTGCCTGTGAGTTGGGCCAAATTTTCTCCTTAAAAAGACTTCAAATGTGCTCAAACACTAGGAACAAGTGTTTGGTTATGGTCCCAGAACTTCTGGCACATAAAGCATGAAGAGACAATTTTGGATTGAAACTTTTTAGGGTAGTTGTTACTACTAACGACCTTGATCACAGAAAAGAGCCTTCTTAACCCCTGACTTGGGGTAAAACTGCATGCTGATGGTTCTGCCAGTGTGGGTTAATGCAAAAGGTATCCCTACCTTGCCATGAAGCTGAAGAACTTGACCTGTTGGGTAAAGTTCTTTAGCATTGTCCACTTGAACAATGGAGAATGTCTGCCAAGTGTGGTGATTTCAGATTTAGCAGAGTTACAAACATTTTTCCTTTTGCAATAATTATCCAATGAGTTTAGCTGCTTCTTAAGGTAATCTTCATTTCTAACAATAGAATTACATTCATGGAACAGTCGTTCTTAACCTTGACTGTACATTTGAACCCCCAGGAAGCTTTAAAATGTATTGATTCCTCAGTTTCCAAAGAGATACTGATTTAATTGGTTTGAGGTGAGGCCTGTGTTTCAATGTATATAGGGCTCCTCAGGTGATTCTGACATGTAGCCAGGTTTGATAATCATTGTCATGGAGGGCCTTATCTTCTGATTTACCAGTGTTCATGTAGCCAGTGAATCTAATAGCTGTGTCACATTATCAGATATGCTAAATATCAGAGTCACTCACTCACTAGCTGTGTGCCCTTCAAAGAATCTTTTAAATTTTTTAAGACTCAGTTTTTTCTTCTCTAAAATAAGGACCATTACTACGTTCAAGGATAGTTGTGGAGATTTAAATAAAACACATAAGATGACTACAGCAGTGCCTAACATGCAGTCAGCACTCAACAAAATAGGAGTTCTTGCAAAGAATTGTGGACATGGCCCTATTAAAGACACTAGGAACAGAACTGGATCTCCTCTGAGTCAGGTGGTAGTGTTACCATACAGGCTTTGACAGGGAGCTCTCTCCTGAGGCTGTGCAGTTGGACCCACAGATGGTGCCTAAAGTAAGATCAAGGAATGCTCTGAAGAGGTCTGTCATTGTTCTTAGCTGTCTTAAGATGAAACAGAATGGAGCAGTAGCCTTTTGGTCCTCAGGCAAATAGAAACCCAGCCCAGAAGCCTGTAGAGAATAAGACTAATAAAATATCAAAGGACATCCCAGGAGAAAGTAATGGGTCTCAACTTTGAGAATTAGATTGTGTCCCTTTTTAAAACAGGACAGGTGTTGACACTATGAGCTCATTAAAGCCCATGGAAAAATTGAAGTAAATGTGTGGTAAAGAACACTTGTCATGGAAATCTAAGAACCAGTAATCTCTTGGATTGTTTTTTTCTATTTAATTTTAGGCTATTAATCAGAGATTTAAAATTTTTTTTTTCAACGTTTATTTATTTTTGGGACAGAGAGAGACAGAGCATGAACGGGGGAGGGGCAGAGAGAGAGGGAGACACAGAATCGGAAACAGGCTCCAGGCTCTGAGCCATCAGCCCAGAGCCCGACGCGGGGCTCGAACTCACGGACCGCGAGATCGTGACCTGGCTGAAGTCGGACGCTTAACCGACTGCGCCACCCAGGCGCCCCAATCAGAGATTTTAAAATAAATGCTTTCTCTGTTTTTCTTTTTAAAACCTGTCTATTTGGATGTGAACATATGATGAAAATACATGTATATATACATATGTGTGTGTGTGTATAGCATTCATTTAAATATAAATCAGGGTTTGCTAAATAGATCCATAGCACTTTAGAACCAAAGGATTTCTGTTAGGGTGAACTGTGGAATCTCCAAAATGTGACAATAATACCAAGAGTATACATTCAAGTGAAAGCATCCCCCTGATTCTCAATCAAAATGCTGGCTCTATACTACTCTTGCATAAGCCACACCAGGGATACCCACGCTTCCCAATTTGCACTTTGAAGTGCAACCCAGATTTGGCCACTCTAGCTGACCTGAAAATCTACCATTAAAATAGATTCTAAAATGTAGTATTTTCTAAATAATTGAGCTGCCCATAGGATGTTTGAATATAATTTATGGGTAATGTTAACTGAGCTCTGGCTTAACTCTAAGCTCTCTTCCATTCTGTTGCCAGAGTGGCCTTTAGGAAAACAGAGACTTGGTTATGTATACTCCACTATTCAGAAAATCTTCAACAATTTCAAATCAATGTCTTTAGCTTGGCACTCAAGACTCCCACAAATCTGGCCCCAAACTACTCTCTGGTTCTGACTTTTCCTGCATGTCTTGTGATGCCCATCTCTGCATCTTTGTTCACCCTGTCCCTTCTTAAAATATCCTTTTCATTTCATGTCTGCCTTTCAAAACCTCACTCATTCTTTACACCACAGATTAGATGCTGCCTTCTGTATGGGACGTCCCTGGTCCCCACCCAAACTTACTGTTATCCTAATTTTGCTTTTTTCCTGCTCATTCTACTTCTCTTCTCTCTGCTTCCTAGAGCTTCGTATTACTGCTACAGCATTAATTACACATTTCCTTGTGTTAGCAAGTGTTTGGGGAGTAATAGTAAATAGTGCTTAAGGGAAAGTAATATAGACTTTGGACCAAACTAGACCTGAATTAAAACCCTCTTAGGCAAGTCACTTAATTTTTCTGAATTTCAGTGTCTTTATGTGTAAACTGAAGAAAATTTAACCAAATGTGCATGGATTGGCAGGGGAGAATATGAGAATGTGCAGTAAAGGCTTCTAATAAGAAGTAGCTATCATTACCACAATTATTCAGATCATCTCCCCAGCTAGTTCATCAGCAGTACCTTGCAACATCTCACCCTCCACAGCATTTTCTGAATTGAATGGAAACAGCCCAAATTGATGACATCTGCTGCCTGGATCTCACTGAGCTATTAGTTTTTCAACATCTGCTTTGAATTTCAGGAAGAAATGTCCATTTTTAGGCAGCATCAAAATTTTTCCTGTGGCATTTCAGTATTTCTCAGTCCTGAAATGATTATAACTTGTGCTTGATTGAATCCAAGTCAGCAGAGCCATGGAGAACAGCCCAGCGCATGAGCATATCTACTTTACATAGGCCTATGAGAGTGTAGCCCTCTGTACATAGAGTCTGAACACCGCGGAACATTGTATCAGTTTTTAATGACATTGCCCTTTGCTCATATGTTCAAATTGTGGCAGTAATTGAGCTTGGGAAGCTCTTCATTATCCACAATACTGCAAGACGAGGAGAGCACAGAGACCCTAGTTTCTCTGATGTCTTGACTTCTGGTAACTACACAGGATACACTCAGAATGTGTTTATAATGACAGTTATTGACTCCATTCTCTAGACTCCCAATTTCCTAATAAAGCCCAGAAGAATAAGAAGAAGCCAAAATTTTCTTTGGGAGTTTATTGTTTCCTATGGAAAGCAGAATTTTCTAAATCACCGTGCTTCATGAATCCCGAGTCTCTGTTTCAGCACCAAGGACAGAGCATCACTGGGCTTAATGCCCATCTCACCCTCTATAATCAACAAAATTTTAAATGTTTTAAAATTTCTGCTCAGATTTTATGCAATCATCTAGTATATTGGTTTTCTGAACACTAGTTATGTGTAATACATTGTGTGATGTAGAAAGACTCACTAGCCAAATACAGCTCTCAAGGCAGAACTGAGGCAGGAGATGCATAAGAAAGGCAAGTTAATAAATAATAGAACAGTATATGACAAGTACTATTACAGAATTATGTATAAGTCATGTGGGAGCCTGGAGAGGGAATAATCAATTCTAACTGATAAAGGAAGACTTTACAGAGGATTTGACATTTGAGCTGGGTACCAAGAAGTTTACAGTACAGAGAAAAGACTCCAAGAATGAATGAGTGAGTACATAGTGTATTCAAGGATTTCTGGAAATGTGGTTTTGTGTTTGAAAATTGGGGTGAGTTGAAGGTTAAAATAAGAGATAAAGAATAGACTAAGACAGATCCCTACATACTTGTATACCAAGCTAAGGGAGTTAAGCTTAATCCTGGGAAAATTGAGAGTCACTGAAGTATGTTGAACAGGAACATGATCTGATCACATTTGTGTTTTAGAAAGATAATTCATACAGCAGGAGAGAGACTATACTGAAAAAAAGAAGTAAGAGGGCAGAAAGACAGATAAGGGTGACATTTTTCCGTATAGTCCTGGGAATGAGGGATTACTCCATCATAACCAAGGTTAGACAGAGAGAATTTACTTGGCCCAGCTCCCAATATTTCACATGTGGATTATGTCTCTCCAGATTCTTCCAAGAAGATAAAGGATGTCTTGGCTGAGTTTAATGAGGGTGGGAGCCTCAAACAATATGATCCACATGAGGTAAGAATGTTTGCATTTCAAGCCTTTAGCTCTATTTTCCAGCCTTTCCATAATTTGTTCCCCTCTTAGAAGTTTAGCTCATCTTGAAGAACTTGCTTCTCAACATATTTTATCTTAAATCTTAAGTGAGGTATTGGTGCTCCCTGGAATTATATGTTTGCCAAGTTTAATCACCCTCTCATTGTCCTAGAAGACTACCTCATACTTTCTCCTCTCTCTTCAAATCTTTCCACTTTCCTGTCTTCATTGTCAGTTATCAACCATGCTTTCTCTTTCACTGAGAAAATAGAAACAATCAGAAGAGATCTTCCATGAGACCCTCACCTACCTCTGTATCTTTTTTCCTGAAACTACGGATAAACTCTCCATGCTCTTAGTTAAGTTCAGCTCCTCCATGTGTACACTAATTCCCATCCTTTTCTGGTCTATTGACAGGCATTGATTTCTCTGTTTATATATCTTGTTCACATCAACTTTCCACTATTCGTTAGGTTTTTCTCATCAACATATAAACATACTGTTATTTGTCCAATATAAAAAATATTCTTCTGACTCCAGTTCTCTCTCCAACTGGAGATATTTGTCTATAGTCACTGCCTCCAATTTCTCTTCTTCCCACTTTTTGAGAGCCCTTCAATCAGAGTGTAACCCCCACTTCTCCACTAAAACCACTACTGAAGATAGCGAAGGATCTCCATGTGGCTAAAACTCAATAGTCATTTTACCTAACAGCATTTGGACACAGTTGGTCATATCCTCCTCCACTTTCTTCACTTGGATTTCAGGACACTGGTTCTCCCTTTACTCCTCTGACTTGACATTTCCACTTAACAATCAAATCGGTATCTCAGAATAACATGAGCTAAACTGAGCCTGTTGATCTTACCCTATAAAGCTGATTTTGCCAGCAATCTTCCCCATTTCAGCAAATAACTCCATTCTTCAAGTTCTTCAGTCTAAAACTATGGAGTCATCATTGACTTTTCCTCTCACATCCCACATCCAGTTTATCAGCAAACCCTAACTTCTACCTTCAAAATCTATCCAAAATCTAGTCACATCTCACCACTTACCTGAGACACCACCATATTTTGCCCAGATTATTGTAATAGTCACCTAACTAGGCTCCCTGCTTCTGCTCTTGACCTTTAAAGTCTATTCTTTGCACACATCCTGAGCAATCTGTTAGCACCTAAGTCAGATCATCTCACTGCTCTGCTCTACAATCCCTCATGGTCCCTCTACCTCCTACTCAGAGTTAAAATCAAGGTCATTACCATCTAACCTCATCTCTTGCTATTCTCCTCCTCATTGGTTTCCAGCCATATTAGCCTCTTTGATGGTGTCAAACAAGCCAAGGTTGCTGTAACCTCAGTACTTTTGCATTTGCCTTTGCCTTTTCCTGGAATGTTTCTCCCTCAGTATCCGCGTTATTTCCTCACCTCCTTCAAGTGTTTGCTCAAGTCACCTTCTTAATGAATGTCACCTACTGTATTTAAAATTGAAGCCCTCTTTCCTTTCTTATCTTTCCATTCTATGTTATTGTCTTTCTTAGTATTTCTCGTCATCTGTCATGCTATATAACTTCTTAATTGTCTGTTTCTCCCATTAGAGCACTTTTGTTCATTTCAGTATCCCCAGTGCCCAGAAGAATATCTGGCTCATAGCAGGCACTGAAGAAATATTTGTTGAATGAGCAAATGAATGGAAGACATCCCCAACTTTCAAATTCAACTCATCTAATGTTTCTTGAGCATCCAGGCACTGTGTTGGGCACTATAGAAGATACAAAGATGAGAAAGCATGATTACTGCCCTCCAGAACTTACTTCCTATTGGCAGGCTCAAGTTTAAGAGCCATGACCCTGGAGTTACATGGTGTTAGGTTAGACTTCTACCTTTGCTGCCAACCAGTAATGTGGCCTGAAATAATATTTCACGTTTCTGAACCTTAGTTTCCTTTTCTGTGACCTGAAGATAACAACAACCAAACAAAAATGTTGAAGTTTACAGAAGAGTAGGTTGAATGAGATAATGTTTGCAAAATATCTAATACTTTATGGGACACTTAAAAAAGGGTACTTACTATTATTTCCTTTCTGGCTCCTTTCCCCAGAATGTTTTAAACTCAACTTCCTTTTCCCTGCTCCTGGGTCCTTTTATGAAGGCTAATTGCAGAAAAATGACTGATCAGCAGGACAAACTTGGGATGATGCTGGCCACTTATTTATTTGTATTGTCATCCTTTCAACAAACCTTGAGTCAACCCCTTCTCTGCTGGGCACTGGCAGTGAATCAACAAAGTACATGTCCTCAAAGTACACCAGAGCAGGGGCTTTGGATAAAATGCACCAATCATTAGGAGAATGAAGCAGGAAGAAGGTTGCCAGCACAGGGGCTAGACTGAGAATGAACCCTTTCAAAGAACATTCCTGAGGAGAAGATGGTGGAGCCAGCAAAAAACTCCTTGCCCCTCCCACCCGCCTCCCCAGCCCCCAGCTCCAAAACACAGGAACAAAGAAGGGTGGGGGCTGCTAATCAGCCCGTCAGCCACGTGGCTGAAGAGTGGGAGGGGAACAATTTGGTCAGGGCCACAGAGGGTGTGAAGGCCACAGGGAGCTTTCAGAAGCAGAGAGGGGTTTGGCTGTTAGGAGTCTGCTGCCACCCCCGCCTCCATCATGCTGGCCCCCACTCTTTGTATGCCGGGCACTGCTGTGTCCCAGGGAAGTTCTGTCATTCTGATTTTATTCTCCCTCACAGTACAGCTGGCTTCTAGTAGGTGTAATGTCCCGGCACGGGGTTGGGGAAACAAAAAGAATTTAATTTCTCTTGAGCTTGATGGCCTACTGCTGCCAAAATGTCTCAAGGAGGAATGAGTTAGTTGTGGGAAGGGGCAGGTGGCTAGGAAAGCAAGGCGAGGAATAAAAGTTTGCAGAGTTGGGGGTTGGGGGCACCTGGCTGGCTCAGTCGGTTAAGCATCGTACTCTTGATTTCGGCTCAGGTCATGATCTCACGGTTTGTGGGATTGAGCCCCAAGTCAGCATAGAGGCTGCTTGGGATTCTTTCCCTCCCTCTTTCTCTGCCCCTCCTCTGCTCTCTCTCTCAAATAAACATTTTTTTTAAAAAAAGTTTGCAGAGTGGAGCACTGCGTCTGGCCATGCCCTTGCCCTTCAGCACTGAGTGATTCTCTGGAGAACTGAGTATAGCAGAAGACAGCCAGAAAGTGGACAAGAACAGTGGAACAGAAGGGGCAAGGTGGCTTGGTGGCCCTATGATCTTAGACTCAGACACATCTAAGCACAAACCCCAGCTCTATCACTTGCTTTATGACTTTGAACAAGTTATTTATCTTTTCAGAATTTTTTTCATCCACAAAATGGCAGTAATAGTCCCACCTCATACTGTTATTTTAAGACTTGAGATCATGTACGTAAACTGCCCAATGCAGAGTAAGCTGTCCATCTAGTTCCCCTCCCTTCTTAACCTGTATA
The DNA here is from genome assembly GCF_018350155.1 of Leopardus geoffroyi. Lineage (NCBI taxonomy): Eukaryota > Metazoa > Chordata > Mammalia > Carnivora > Felidae > Leopardus > Leopardus geoffroyi. The sequence goes on from NC_059333.1 coordinate 81,420,980, forward strand.
GGAATTAACACTTTAAACGGATTACAGAAACAGCAATTGTCCAGCTATCTCCTACATGAAAGTTGCAGTTTCTGGGGAGAAAAAACCCAGGCCTGTGCCATGACAGTGCCTAGCATGTTATTCCAGAGCTCAGAGAATTGGTAACCTGCCTCATAGTGTTTGTTTATCTGGTTTTGACATAGAACACCACTTTCTACCTATCACACATTCACTAGCAACTACTCTGAGCCTGGCTTGTGCTCATAAAGAACTTACTCATAACCCAGATATAACTTTTGAGAGTGGCACACAGTCACATTTCTTTGCCTACTGTGCTTGAGGTTCCCGGAGAGGGTGGCAGGGAGCCGTATGTTAACACTGGGACCCAGAACAGATATGGTAACAGGAGCTCTAGACTGGGAGTCAGAAGATTGGGCTTCTGGTTTTCCTTTACTGCTAGGTGGCTGGGGCAAGTCCCTGAACTTTCAGAGCCTCAGTGACATGAGGACATCTAGGCTGTTCTGGTATGAATGACCTTTGTTTCTGGGCTTATTCTGTGCCATCCTGTTGCCCAGAATATGATCATGAATGGTTGGACACGTGTTCAATCATTGTTTTCTAAGTTCTCATAACAGTTTGTTCTTTTCCTATGGCACTCACCACTATTGATTCTGTACTAGAATTATTTTAATACCTGAGTCTCTTTGAAGGTATGGATCCATGTGTATTTCTTCGGTGTGTTCCCCAAGGTGTTTCTTGTATCTAAAAGGCATATATATATATATATATATATATATATATATATATATATTTTTTTTTTTTTTTTTAACTGAATAGAACCCACAATAATTGGTGACAGCCAAGTGTACCAATGAGAAACCCAACATCCACTAAAATACCTCTCAGGCAACACTCTTGTAGATGGTGTGGCAGATACTTAGATGAAATGAGATATTTTACTACCTTCCTAGAGCTCCAGATCTAGTTGAGGGACTAAGGATATGTATGTCACAAACAACTATATATTAATAGAGGGCAGCAGATATAAGTGTGATAGGATAGGAACCAAAGTGGAAAAGTACAGAAATTCAGGTATAGGAGATCATACTAGGCTTCCTAGAGGAGGTGACATGTGGGCAGGACCTTAAAGCGTAGCTAGAATGTTAACCTCTTAAAGGGTAGAGAAGGAAGCAGTTTATGTGTTATGCATGGATGCTTGATCAGGCAAGAACATGGAGATCAGTGTGGACAGAATGTGGAGGTACACGTAGGGAATTATAGGAGAACATACCAGAATGGTCTCAGTAATTAAAGTAGCTACATATCTAGGTTGGAGTGGAATTATGGGAGGGCTGTGAATCCCAGAGGACTCAAGGAGTATACAGGATGATCCACTGGAATGTGGGAACACTACAAATTATATTTTCTATTTGCGTTGATTTTTATCTCATCTAACTTCTATTTTCTAATTTCTTCTTTTGTGTATGTTTTATAATGTATTAGAGGAACACAATAGTACATGTATATAATTTATAAGTAAAGATAAATGGGAATGCATGTTTAAATGTTATAGAAGGGCACATGATTTTAAAACTGATCTAACCTCTCCTGTGGTGATAAGAAGCCATGGAAAGTTTTTGAATAGAGAAGCAATCTGATCAGAACTGTGCTTTGGTAAGATCAGTTTGGCAAGGATGGATAAGATGAGAGGACTGACAGATGGGGTGGAAGCAAGGAAGCCTTCGAGAAGTATTACAGTGGTCCAGGCAGGATGCAGGAAACAGAAGTCTGAAACCAGGAACATTGGGCCTTCAATGGCCTTGTCAGAGTGGTGGCAGATGGGCAGTGGACACACAGAAAAGACTGAATGTGACTGATGTTACAGAAGAACCATGAACAGAAGTAAGGGACAAGACCTAATCTCAGATGACTGGGGGTTCAAAGCTGAGCCTGGAATATCGGGAGAATGATGGTATTGTTGACATTAACAAACAGCAGGGTTAGGAAGAGGAGCTGGTTCAGAGAGGAATATAATAAAAGTTTAGAACTTGAGACCTTTTAGTTCATCCCTCACAATTTGCTGTCAAAGAAACTGAGGTTCACAAAGCAGAGGAAATGTGGTAGAGCTGAGACCAGTCATGAAGTCTCCTAAATCCCACTCTGATCTTGTTTGATGACCTTTCAGCTTTGGTTTTTTAAGAGCATTATGTTAGACTTTGTTTAGTTAAACTTTCTCTTTTTAAAAATCATTTAGGATAGTCTGTTTTCCAGAAATATTTTATGTTGATAGTTCTCAGTTTGATGCTAACCAAAAAAGATTAACAGGATACTTTGGAGCTCAAAACTACAGTTAACCCTTGAGTAATGTGGGGAGGGTCACTGACCCCCCCCCCCCACACACACACACACAGTTGAAAATCCATGTATAACTTTTGACTCCCTGAAAGCTTAACTATAAATAGCCTCCTGTTGACTGGAAGCCCTACTTTTAACATAAACATTGATTAACACACATTTTCTATGTTATTTGTACTGTGTATAGTGTATTATATTGTACAATAAAGGAAGCTAAAGAATGGAAGATGTCATTAAGGAAATCATAAGGAAGAGAAAATACATTTACAGTATTGTTCTGTATTTATTGAAAAAATTCTGCATGTAAGTGGGCTTGCACAGTTCAAACCTGTGTTGCTCAAGGGTCAACTGGATGTTGGAAACAGTACTTGTCAATTAAAATAGTATGAAGGAAAAGACAGTGCAAAAAGAGCCTTTTAAAATAAGGACAGTAACATCAGCAAATAGTCAAATCAAAGCAGAGAATGAGGAGAACCAAAATAGCACAACACTACAGAAAACAGAAAGTTTTAAGAAGAGGATGGAATGCTACAGAGAAGCTGAAGATGAGCAAGTCTGAAAAGAGACGATTGAACTCACTATGACCTTCAAGAGAGTGGGTTCAGAGGTGATGGGCTAGAGCCCAGAGCAAATGGGACTAAGGAGGTGACGAGGCTAGTGTGGTCTGGCTGGAGAACGTTGAAGGGGAAGGGAAGAAGGACAGGATAGTAACTCGAGTAACCAACCATTTCTTTGGAGCAGTGCCCTTGAACGTGCTTGCAGGTAGAGAAGCAGATGCTGGGAGATGCCTTCAGATGCAGGGAGGCTGGAATCAAGGGTCATAGTGGGTGGGCTCCACTTGGAAAGTAGGAGGAAAAGATTTTGCTGTCACAGACTGGTAAAAAAGAGGAGGATGTGTGAGGAAGAGACATTCTGAGGTGATGCTGTGGAGACAGAGAGGGACCAAAAAAGTATAAAAGAGAGACCCAGAGACTCAGGGGCAGAAAAGACAGAGAGATAGAGACTGATTGGTAGTTGTCACAAGAAATGTGAGTTCACCATTTGGTTTGAGATCCCTTAACTTGCTAAGAGCCTGCGTTTTCCTCTGTCCGGCCAAATCAGGCTTCCTCCACTCTGTAAAGAAGATGTGTAGAACAGCCCCACCTGGGACAAGTAGAAACTGCTGTGTGAGCTCCCTTCCATTGGGACCAGGAGAGCATCCCCTGTTTTTAGGGCCAAAACTTTGTATCCCAAACCTAATTGTGTATATTCAAGCTGGCTCGTAGTTCTGGGAAGGCTCTCAGATTTTCTAGAAGAGACAAGGGGTTAAATGCTATCAACATTTTGAAAGGAGAACCAAATAGGCTACCAGAAAGGGATTTTATTCTCATGGCTGTTGTTATTTACAAAAGCCTGCACAGCAGATCTTAGAGTAGAGCTTCCTCAGTGATTTCCAGGAGCATCTGCTGATTTGATGAAGAATCTGATGCCATCAGGGCACAAGCCAGTGATGATTCACTGCAAACTGTCTTTGTTGAGTGTTTGCTGAGCACAGCAGCCCTTTCTGGCATGGTTGCTTCCAGCCTGGGACCATAAGCCAGGCAGTAGTGGGAGAGATACAGCAGGGAGAGCTTCTAGTTTTTGGCACATTTCTTGATTCTACCTTCTGTCCTTGGCTTCCTGCTCTTCTCCTAGTGCCTAAAACCTTCGCAAGGACATGTTTAGAGAGCAGTTGAGCCAGACACATACCCTCTCCTGTTAATCTTGAGGTTCATCCAGGGAAGGTCAGTTATGAAACTACTGAAGGATGGAGCCTGTCTTTTCCTGTTTTCTGAGACTCAAATACTCAGGATGGGATTCAGCAACACAAACAGAAATGGAAATACCACAGAAGACCCATCTTGCTACCGTGTTTTCAGCTACATCCTTCATCTTAACTAGGATTCCAGGGCACTGACCAAGTCCGGCTTGGGGGCAGAACCCTCCACACCCAGTGCTTGCTCCCCATCACCCCCTTTCTACTTAGTTTTAGACACCTCTTGTTATACAAGCCTTCTGTGAGCACCAACATGCAACCATCAGTGTTTTCTCTTTCTTGTATCCTGTTCCCTGCTCCCTGTGCCTGTCATCCTCCATCACCTACTGACCTTTTCATTCCAGCATTTACCCATCACTGCACTTCTTTCTGCTTTCCTTTCATTTCTTTCACCTGCCAGTGCCCCACCACCACCCGCCGGCCCCAAGTTTATCTTCTCTCCTTCTTCTCTGTCCCTTTGCTTCTCTGCACTGACTTTTTCCCTCTTTGTTCTTCCTCAGCCAATTAGCTATGATGTCTTCAAGCTGTTCATGAGGGCATACCTGGAGGTGGACCTTCCTCAGCCACTGAGCACGCACCTCTTCCTGGCCTTCAGCCAGAAGCCCAGACAGGAGACCCCTGACCACCCAACGGAGGGGGCCAGCAATGAGGCCAGTGGCCCAGGTACGCAGACGAACATTCCCTAAGATGGAAGGGAGATGCTGCAGCTGTAATGCACTTGCCACAGCCACAGGCTGAACTCCTAGGGGGTACCCTGTGCAGAGTAACTTCCTTACGGGGTGGAAATGAGAACCAGGGGACTAGGACTCCTTTCCCCATGGGGTCTCACAGGAAGTGCTGTCTGATGGCTCTCTCAGAGGAATAAAGAGGAGCAGAATTCCTGCAACCAGGCTCAAAAGGGAGGGTGGAGGGGGGGGGTGGGAGAGGAGGCATCAAATAATGTATGGCAGGGGGTAGAGAGTCTTCTGCAAAGGCTGCAAGAAGCCTTTGGATGGAGCACATTCAGCTCATGTACCCAGGCTGGAAGAACCCAGGAGTGTCAGAGACCAGAGGAAGGTAAATTGTGGTCACTGTCTTCTTGGAGTTTGGGCTATAGTAAGGGAGACACAGTCAGCCCCAACAAATCAGCATGAACCCAGCTGATACTCAAAGAGACACACAAGTCTAGTGATCCAGGCCCCATGGGAAGGTCCCCTACCTGCCTCTGTAAGAAGCTGGAGAATGTAGGCTGGTCCTTAAATCTTCTTTTTACTCCCCAGATGCCAGCATACAGAATGTGGATAATGGTGCCAAAGCAGATGAGGCGTGTGCCCCTGATACAGGTAAGTCTCTGTAATACATGATTTGCAGTGTTGAGGGGGAGTGGGGAATACCTCATCCTTGGGAGGAGGGAGAGATATACCCAGCAGCATGTCTCCATGTCATTGTATGTCCTTTGAGCAGATCTTGTCTGCCTCCATCTTGGGGGCCCCCACCACTCAACTGTGCTGGGATTCTGAGTCTTGATGCGGGTTCATGCTTCACTAGCCCTGAAACAGGAAAGCTCATTCAATATTTACTTCTGATGGGTCTGCCTGGCCAGAGGGGGAGAAGGGGAGCCTTCTCAGGAGAAAGTATATGATGAGGGTTTGAGAGTGTGTGTGTGTGTGTGTGTGTGTGTGTGTGTGTGTGTGTGTATGTATGTATATAAAGAGGCAGCTGCAGGGCTGAGGTACAGACGACTCTGCCAGTGGATGGTAAGGGTGTGCCCAGATGCACTATAAGAAATGGCAAAGAACATCTTTTTAGTAGAATTATTCCGGATGGAAACCTGGGTTTACACATGAGAATGAAGAGAAACTGGTAACCACATGGGTAAATGTAAAGAATATGTGTCTTCTTAGTTAAATCTCCTTAAAAGGTAATTAACTATTGAAGCAAAAAAAAACTAAATGACATTGTGTTGTGCAGTTTATAACTTATGTAGAAATCAAATGTATAACTGTAGCACAAAGGCCTGGATGGGAGAATTGGAGGTATTTGTGTGCACCGGCTTAAGGAAGTCAGGAGGAGGAGCAAGGGGAAGCCGGCTAAAATTAGTTTGATTTATTTCCCAGGGACTTGGTACGATGAGAGAATTTCAAATGTAGTTTGAGAGAATTAGATGTAGTTCTAATCTTTTTTCCAGTCATGGCAAGAAGGGAAACTAGAAGGATTAAGGATTTTTCAGTGTGTAACTGAAGGACTGGTGAGATCAAAAATTTACTGTGGATAAAAAGCAGAACGTGGTTGGGAAAGGAGAGTTGCCGTTGGACCGTAAGTTCAGCAAATTACAGTCTTCCCAGAACTGCACAAAGCAAGGATGACAAGCGTCGGTGCCTTCCTGAGGCCTTCAGGGGCAGCATCAGGGCAAGACTCTGCAAAGTATGGCTCACCCACCCTCCCTCCCCAGCATCTCACCCAGCCATGCTAGGTTCATGGCCCCTTGGTAAAATGGGTTTAAGTTATAAATAAGTCTTAAATCTTATGTGGAATAGCAGGGGCATGTTATGACATAGCTTATTCTCATGATGGGAAAAGAAGGGGGAAACCTTGGGATTCTAAACTCTGAGCAGCAAAAACAACCATGAAAAGCGTTTGGACCCAAACTCTTTACCCAGAGGCTTTCTTAGTCTGAGTATCTGGAACTTCAAGATGAACCTGAGAGAAGCTATACTTCATTTTCTGAGGTTCCAAATTGTCTGGACGAGATTTGTTTTAGTGGCTGAGGTTTCTGAGGCCCCAAGGAAGGATGTATTAGAGCTACTGTCATTATATGATATTTGAGAAAAGGTGGTAATAATGGAACTTGGCTGTCTTATTTGACCACCATGTTTATTTGCAACATTCGTATCATTCTGGGTCTGAGAGCAACTTCCAGAGATTCACGCCTGGAGAAGTGATTTATGATGTACCACTTTCCTTGTTTATGTAGAGTATCAGTTTCCTGTGGTCAAATAATGAAAGGGTAATGATCTGACTGCTGGCCCAAGGAGGTATATAGCATCTTTTCATCTTTTTTAGTGACTTGAGATTTAAAGTAGAAAATCCGTTTCCTATGGGGCTACTTTGCGTGGATGTCTTAATTAGATGCCCCTGTTCACGAGAAACAAGAATGTAGGGACAGACAGATACCACAGAGAGAAGCCTCTGCCAGTAAGGAAGAGCCAAGTTCTGGCATCACCTTAGATCAGGCCATCTGTTGAAAATCCCAGCCTTTTCCTGTTGCCCAGGCAGAAGCCAGAGGAAACTAAATTCTGATTTGATATGGCCTATTTAGGCTTATCAGAGCAATATCCAAGCTTGGATCTCGAACAGCCTACTTCAAGTTATTCATTTCCAGAGCCAGGTGGATTAATGGTTGGGTCTGTAAACACAGCAGAGAGGGGCTTTCACTGACTCAGAACCTTGAGCAATCTGTCTGTCATTGTCAGGACGTCAGCTAGGAAGGCCTGAATGCACCTTTCCATGAATGGCCAGGACTAAAGGGGATAAACAACGTGAACTTTAGTCTCCTGGTTTTAAGGCTCCTAAGATGTTTCAGCAACTCAGAATATTGTCCTTCAATTTTTTTCTTAGTTTTTCCCATTTATAAAAGTAACATATTCCTATTGTAAAAAAAAAAAAAAAATTGAAGAATACAAAAAAAAGTAGGAAACAACAAAACCATCCATAACTTACCAGTGCAATTACACACACGCATACACACACATGTATTTTTTTCTATAATTTTTTACAGAATTGGAATCAGACTGTATATATAATTTTGGAACGAGCTTTGTTTTTCACTTACCATTATACTCACAAACATTTTTCATGTCCTTCAAGACTTTTGGTAAACACCCATTTTAATACAAGTCCCTCTTTCAACAGATGAAAATCTGAGGTTGGATGTGGGGAGTAAGCCCAATTGTGCAAGGTCACACACCCATTAACACAAACCCAGAGCGAGAAACCTAGTCCTCTGCCTCTAGGTTGGTGTTCTTTCCACTATGCCCAACTGGAAGGCAAGAAGTAATACAGAGACTAAGACAAAAGGTGGAATAAGTCAGGTCTGCCTAAGAACACTCAAGCAAAAGGGTTTATGACATGGCACCTAGACAGAACCTATGTAATCTGGAAGAGGGTGTTAGTCTTTGACTACTGATGGCCCTTGAGGGATGTACTTAGATGACTGTGGGTTAGGGGTATTTCATATAAGGTAGCTTGCAGAGGAAAACATTAGTAGGACTATGTGCCTCTCGGTCGTTCTGCTCCCCAGCATTTCCGTGACTGGAATGAACAGTACACCTCATAGACTAGAACAGTGGCTCAAGATCCAATCACAGTCCTAGTAACCCAAAGATCTTTGTAAAAGGCTGTAATAATGCTTTAAAACAGCTTTGGTGAGGTATAATTGGCATAAAATTAATTGCACATGTTTCAAGTGTATAATTAGTAAGTTTTTGCATATGTATACATCTATAAAACCAGTACCACGTCAATATAATGAAGACACCCATCATCCCCAGAAGTTTCTTTATAGTCTCTTTCTCCCACCCTCCCTAGCCACCCACCCCTAGATCCATACAATCTGATCTGCTTGCTGTCACCATAGATCAGACTGCATTTTCCATATTTTATATACATAGAATCATAACAGTGTGTACACTTTTTGGTGTGGCTTCTTTCACTCAGCGTAATAATTTTTAAATGTATCCATGTTGTCATGTGCATCAACAATTAACACATTTTTAATGCTGATTAGTATTTTAGTATATAAGTAGATATTCCACAATTTGTTTATCCATTCATCTATTGATGGACATTTGGGTTGATTCCAGTTTGAGACTATTTCATATACAACATGAATATTCTTGTACAAGTCTTTGTGTGGGCAGCTTTCATTCCTTTTAGGTAAAGATCTAGGAGTGGAATGTTTAGGATTGTTATGTTCTCATGATAATTTGACTTCTGCATTATGAAATGATTCTCTTTATTCCTGGTAATACTCTTTGCTTTGAAATCTACTTTATTAGAATTATGTTCATAATTGACGTAGCAACTCTAGTTAACTAGAGTTAAAATGGTATCTTTCTCCATTCTTTTCATGTATTTGTGTCTTTATACTTAAAAAATTTTTAATGTTTCTTTATTCTTGAGAGAGAGACAGAGCATGAGTGGGGAAGGGTCAGAGAGAGAAAGGGAGACACAGAATCCAAAGCAGGCTCCAGGCTCTGAGCTGTCAGCACAGAGCCTGACACCAGGCTTAAACTCACAAGCCATAAGATCATGACCTGAGCTGAAGTTGGATGCTTTACCGACTGAGCCACCCAGGCGCCCCTGACTTTATATTTAAACTGCCTTTCTTATTGGAAGCATGTAGTTGGGTCTTGTTGTTGTTCTTCTTGTTGTTGTTGTTTATCTAATCTGACAATCTCTGCCTTTTAGTTAGAGTTTTAGAATATTTACATTTACTGTGATAATTGATATGGTTAGGTTTAAAGGGACCATCTTGCTATCTGTTTTCTTTTTTTCCTATCTGTCCTTTCTTCCCCTTTTGTTCTTTTTCTGTTTTCTTTTAATGAATTGAATTATTTATGATTTCATTTTGCCTCCTTTTTGATCTTATTAGCTATAACTTTGTTATATTATTTTAGTGACTGTTTTAACTATCATAGTCTACATTCAAGTAATATTATTCCACTTTGCATATACTATAAGAAATGTACTGCAGTATATCTCCATTTCTTATCTAGGCCTTTGTGCTATTGTTGTCATACATTTTACTTCTACATATGTTAAATTATCAACTGTACAACATATTGTTATTATTTTTGCTTTAATAGTTAATTATCTTTTAAGGAGATTTAACTAATAAGAAAAATATTTTTTTTATATTTTCCCATGTGGTTGCCAGTTTCAGTGCTCTTTATTCTTGTGTGTAAATCTAAGTTTCTGTATGATATAATTCTACAAAAAAGATGTTCTTTACCACTTCTTGTAGTGCAGCTCTATACAGTTTTGTACATCTGAAAAAATTTTATTTTGCCTTTTTTTTTCTGAAGATATTTCACTGAGTAAGGAATTTTAGGTTGACAATTTTTTTTTCCTTTAGTATTTTAAAGATGTTGTTCCACTGACTTTCAGCTTACTTTCTTTCCAATGAGAAAATTACTGTCATTCTTATCTTTGTTTCTCTCTACATAATGTGCCTTTTTTCCTCTGGCTTCCTTTATGATTTTTTTTTATCATTGATCTTAATCAGTTTGATTATGATGTTTTTGGTGTAGCTTTGGGGGTTTTTGTTGTTGTTGTTGTTTTTAAAGTAGGCTTTATGCTCAGTGCAGAGCTCAACACAGGGCTTGAACTCACGACCATGAGATCGAGACCTAAGCTAAGTTCAAGAGTTGGACATTTAACCAACTGGGCCACCTAGGCCCCCCACCTTGATGTAGTTTTATTTATATTTATTGTGTTTGGGGTTCATTGAGAATCTTGGATCTGAGGTTCTATTGCTTTTATCAAATATCGACACATTTGGAAAAATTTCAGCTATTATTTCTTCAATTTTTTCCTACTTCTTTCTTTCCTCTTTAGGTATTCCAACTACATGTTTATTTGACTACTTGAAGTTGTCCCACAGCTCACAATATGATGCTCTTTTTCTTTCTTTTTTTAGTTTTTTTGGATGGTTTCTTTTGCTGTGCTTCAAATTGACTAATCTTTTCTTCTGCAATGTCTAATCCACTCTAAGTCCTATTCAGTGCATTTTTTTTTTCATTTCACACATCATATCTAGACACTTGATATAGACAGGCATTTTTAAATATCTTTTATATTCCTACTTAAAGTGTACTATCTTTCCTCTAGCCTCTTGGACATATGGAATACAGTTGTAATAATTATTTTAAAGCTTTTGTCTGTTATATCATCTGTGTCATTTCTGGGTCATTTCAATTGCTTTTTCTCATTATTATTGTTTATATTTCCTTTCTTCTTTGCATACCTGTCAGTTTTTTATTAAATGCCAGCCATTGAAAATGTTACATCATTGGGTATTGGATATTTTGATATTCCTATAAAAATTCTTGAGCTTTGTTTTGGGGCACAGTTAGGCTACTTGGAAATAGTTTGACCTCTTTCAGGTCAAGCTTTTAAAGGTTTGTTAGCCAGGACCAGAAAAGCATTTGCTAATTTTACCCAACAATCAAAACAAAACTCTTCTGGGTACTGTACTCAATGATTCATGAGTTATGGGGGTTTCTACCTTAGTTGGTGAGAATAGACACTATTCCTGGCTCTCTGTGCATTCCAGGGACTGTTCCCTCTAATACTGATTCTTTCCCCAGCCTCCAGTAGTCTCCTCGCACATCTGTATTCATTGTTACTCAGCTGAATAATGGAATGGAACTCTCCACTGATTATTCACAGAGTACCCTTTGTAGACCTCTGGAGTTCTCTCTGTGCAGCTTCCTCCTCTTTGGTGCTCTGCTCTGTGAACTCTAGCCGCCTTGGGCTCCCCAGGCTTCAAGCTCTATCTCTTCAGCTCAGAGAGACTTCCAGAATCTTCCTGGGTTCCACCTACCAGTGCTACAGCCTAGAAACTCTTTCTGAACAGTATGATGTGGCAATTATGGGGATCATCTCATTTGTATTCTGTCTCTTGGGATCACCATTTGGTGCTACCACATTCAGTGTCCATTGTTTCATATCTTTTGTCCAGTTTTTTGTTTCAGTAGAAGGATAAATCTGGTCGTGTTACCCCAATTTAGTCAAAACAGAAGTCATTATAATAGTGTTTTCATGGATGGATAATCTGAGGATGTAACAGTAACTTGAGGTATAATGGGCTACCTAGTGCAAAGGATTTCTCACAGTTGTCTTATAGATTATGTTTTTTCATAACTTTTCCTCCAGTGCTGATTTTAATACTTGTGTTGCATATGTAATTTTATTGCAGTTTCCCCGATCTTACTATCCTTATTTTTATTTCACCCTATTGTATTTTTATCCCAACTTGCTCACCCCTGAGGCTCTCTGCTCCAATTTAACATATCATCTCTCAACCTCCTGAGGGTCTTGTCCAGTAGGAAATTATTTCCGAAGATCTGGTTTTCTGAGGCTTCAGGATGGAGCTTCCTGTCCTTGTTTTATAGCTCTGTTTCATAAGGTAGGCTTTCATGTTGCACAGCTCTACTGGACTGATAGGAACTGTTTGCCTTTGCTTGGCACTTTGGCTTTCTGAATAAAAAGTATACCGGTTGCACTGCCTTCCATCACTGGAAGCAGCCATTACATCAGGGCTGTCTCTCCCTCTGTCTATATCTTCAGACCTCCACCACTTAGTGGCACAACACCTAAGTGGATTTTTCACTACCAGTCTTCCTCTTACTTTTACCTGTGTTTTCTGCAAATTTACCCTCGTTCTGGAAATTATTAAGAGATCATTTCTTATGGGCATGGATCTAGAGAGGCTGGGGGGAAGAGAGATATCCCTTAAAGTGCCTCGAGAAAAGTATAATTCACACAGTAAAATATAGGTGCCCAGTTTTCTCATTAGCAATAACCTCATATTTCTGGATTAGAAGACAAGAAAGACAGAGTTTTCCAACCTAAAAGAAGGAAAACTCCAGAGGGATAACTTACTGTATTCCTGTGGTATGATAAACCACCTTCTGCATTTTCTTAATCCAATAGATTAGGCTTGCGGCTAGTCAGAATTCTTCCGAGTGCCTGGAAATTTGTCGATTGTTGATCTCGTTTTCTCTTTTGAATGTTCATCTTTTTCTTTATCTTTGAATGTATTTGAGAAGAAAATTGTAAAAAGGTGTACTGGTACATGACCAATTGTCTGGATTTTGGAATCCCAGCCAAAAGTAACTCTATAAATTGAGTAAGTGTTCCCAAAAAATTAGGCAAAATGACATTTACCTGTTGGGTATTGATATTACTAAAAATCATTCTCATCTTTTCTGAAAATTCACAGGGTATAGGTGAGTTTCTTACAATGATAGAGATTCTTAAAAGTGTCAGAATGGGGGGCGCCTGGGTGGCGCAGTCGGTTAGGCGTCCGACTTCAGCCAGGTCACGATCTCGCGGTCCGTGAGTTCGAGCCCCGCGTCAGGCTCTGGGCTGATGGCTCAGAGCCTGGAGCCTGTTTCCGATTCTGTGTCTCCCTCTCTCTCTGTCCCTCCCCCGTTCATGCTCTGTCTCTCTGTGTCCCAAAAATAAATAAACGTTGAAAAAAAAAAAAAATTTAAAAAGTGTCAGAATGGGCTCCATTCAGCAAGTATGAATGCTACAAACTGGATTTCTAGGACCACTGATTTGATCATATTTAAGTAACCAACACTCTCTACCAAGAAAATGATGAAGCAACAAACAAGGTTTAATATTTACTAAACGTTAAGTGCCGTTGGATGGTTTCCTTTTGCCTATTGCAGAATCAAAGATCACCGAGAAGCAGGTGCCAGCAAAAGACCAAGTGGCTGCAACCCTCCTGGGAAATCCTGTTGTTCCATCTCCAGGCTCCGAATCCCCTATAGTGTACCTGAAGGATGTCGTGTGTTACCTGTCCCTGCTAGAGACGGGGAGACCTCAGGATAAGCTGGAATGTAAGTGTCCACCCTGTCTAGGGGCTTCAAGTTTTTCCTAGAGGAAGATGTAGTGTCTTGTTCTTCCTTCTAAACATGTCAGACGGAGATTGATCTGGGATCATGGGTACTGGTGATGCCTGCTTGGGGAAGGTGTTTCTGTCCTGTCACCAACAGTGATCTGAACATTTCCTGGAATCCACGTTGGGACCAGAACCAGTTGTATGGAGAGTGGGAAGCACATCTGAGACCTTGGTATTGAGAACCAGGATTTGGAAAGGGGAGAAGTCTCTACAAGGGGTCAAGACTCCCCTTCTTTGCTGAAGGAACTTCCTGAAAGCCTCCAACCAAAAAGCTGCCACCTTCTCTTATTTTTCAAGGGAGGATATTCAGTATTTGTCTTCCTTCTCCTGTTCTGTGCCCAAACAACTCTTTAACTATGAGGGAATCTTTTTTTTTTTTTCTTGAGAATTAATCAGTCTCTATCTCATTAAAACTTATTTTCATTTCTTCACCCACCCCTATGCCACATTTTTTGGCCTCTAGAGAGAAACAGCTAGTTAGGTAAGGGAGTTGATCTTGGTTTCACAATGCTCCTTAAAGTTGGTTTCAGGGAGGGAATAATATCTGGTGGCAGAAAGGAAAGCCCACAGCAGCTGAAACAGCCTGCGGGCTCCTAGTAAGACTCACTGCAGGGTTGGGCTCACTGGCCTCCATCAGCCTACAGGCAGACTTTTAAAAACAGAAGACAATAGGACCTCGTTAAAAAAGATGTATTGTTTTGGCTCTTTTGGGGACTTTAGTAGACATTAAAGGGAAAAACATAACACATCATAGCAAAAGTCAAAATTCCAGTTAATAATAAGATGAGTCAACAAAACTCAAACATTAACAAGGAAGTATCTGGCAAAGGTTAACCCTCGCCCAAACCAAAGTGAAACAGTTCACTAACCACCCACAGTTTTGAGGTGTTAACAATTGCAAGCCTTAAGTGCCAATTTGGTAGCAAATATAGCAGATTTATGTCTCTTTTGGCTACTGTTTAAAGTGAAGTGTCCAATTATTTCTGAGATTCAGCTGGACTTTGAGTTTGAGGCCTTATATTTGTTCATAATTACCAGAGAGGATGTGAAAGATGTTTTCATATTAGTGGCTCTCAGACTGGGTCTTTGTAATGGCAATAGAAAGAAACTGCATTTTATTTTATTTTATTTTATTTTATATTTATTTATTTTTGAGTGCGATAGAGACAGAGCATGAATGTAGGAGGGGCAGAGAGAGAGGGAGACACAGGATCCAAAGCAGGCTCCAGGCTCTGAGCTGTCAGCACAGAGCCCATTGAAAGGCTGGAACTCGGAAACAGCGAGATCATGACCTGAGCCGAAGTCAGACGCTTAACCAACTGAGCCACCCAGGCACCCCAAGAAACTGCATTTTAAAAAACTTTTTATTATAGAAAATTTCCAACGTAGATAAAAGTATAAAGTACAATGAACTTCCATATACCCATCAGCCACCTTCAGTAATTACTGACTTATAATCAATCATGCTTTATTTATACCTCCCATGCATTCCCTCTGCCCCAGGATATGTTGAAGCAAATTTCAGACAGCATGTAATTTCACCTATAAATATTTCAGTATTCAAAAAATATGACTTTTTCTTAAATATAACCACAGCACCATTATCACATTGAAAGACAATGACTCCTTACTATTGTCTGTTCAGAGAGAAAAGAGGCAGAGCCAGTATAAGAGCAAAAGCACTTATTTAGGGCCTCAGAATAGCAGTTCAGGGAACACAGATTTGGGCAGCAAGCCAAATAGTGCCCTTCCGAGGGAACAGAAGTTGAGGGTTTTTAAAGACAAAAGGGAATGCTTGTGTCTGTTGTTTACAGAGAATTTTTTTATTGGTGTTGATGGCAGAAGACAAATCTTGACTGAATATAATTGGTTACTGAGGCTGTCACTAAGCAGACTCTTACTGTAGCAAGTTACAGGTATTAGAATTGAGTCCTTGGAATATTTGAAGTTTGGCCCAAGTCAGAGTTCACAGTTCCACCCAGTTAGGATGTGGGTAAGGCCCATCTACTTGATGACCTCCCAACTCCATTTTAAAACCCCTTGACATAAGTGACTTGATTTCGTTTCACCGTTTATATATCAAATATTGTCAGTGTTCACATTTTCCCAGTTATCTTATATATTTTTAGTTGTTTGACTCAGGATCCAAACTTGGTCTATACATTGCCATTGCTGCTTATGTTTCTTCTATTTTAATCTTCTGCTTATTTTTTTCCTTGTAATTTTTTGTTGCAGATCATTTGGCCTGTTGAGTTTTTAATCTTACTTGTGTTTTTTAATGAAACCAAATAAATTCAAATCTTCCCCTGATTTTAATGACTGAAAACAACTTAAGCTTTCCTTTTTAATAACCAAACATGTATCTTTTTGGAAATTATAGCCTGAACTCATACCTTTTATCAATACATTAACAATAATAATTCTCATTGTTGAACACCTTATATCTGTTAATCACTTTATTTTTTTTTTTAATTTTTTTTAACACTTATTTATTTTTGAGACACACAGAGAGAGAGAGAGACAGCATGAGTGGGAGAGGGGCAGAGAGGGAGACACAGAATTGGAAGCAGGCTCCAGGCTCTGAGCTGTCAGCACTGAGCCTGAGACACGGGGCTCAAACCCACCAACCATGATATCGTGACCTGAGTTGAAGTCAGACGCTTAACTGACTGAGCCACTCAGGCACCCCTCTGCTAATCACTTTAAATACATGATCTCATTTTAACCTCACAATAACCCTAGAAGGTCAGTGTGATTGTTTTCATTTGATGTGTCAGAAAGCGCAGAAAGTGTAAATGACTTGCCCAAGGCCATGCTGCTGAAAAACTGAGTGCTTACACTTTCTAGTTCTACTATCAGTGCATATTAGGACCAAGAGAGCTCTGTGTTAAGAGTTGCCCCGGCCCAGGGTCTGGGAGCAACAGTCGCGGGAAGGTCTGTCCTTCTTTATCTGCTTGGTGAGTCAGCCTCATATGCCGAGTTCCTCTGACCAGGACATTCTGAAGTTTCACGGAGAATCCCAAGGCCACGATCCTACTTTTAAAGAACCTCAGCTCCTACCAGGATCACACAGCTGAACAAGCACAAGGTGCAGGGATATTAAAACATACAGAAAGATGTAGCAACACACGGGCAACTTAGCAGGAGTGTTGTCACCTTTGGGTACATGCTGAGAGGTCCAGAGTGGGTATGTGGGGGAAGGGGCAGTTAGGGGAGGCTCCACAGAGAAAGCAGGCCTGATGAAGTTAGAACTGGAGGAAAATGAAGACGTGTTCAGCTGTGCTCCCCACTCTGCTTACTTCTGAGATCACAGACAGGATCCCTACCTTTTAGATGACCAACATGCAAGTTCCCAGGTCCCAGAAATGAAAATTTAGTACTTTGCCCAAATTTCTCTCTCAGATCTTCCTTATCCTGCATCACCTCCCTACAGCTAGAACATGATAGAGGATGTTTCTGAATAACATGTTGACGTTTCAGAAAAATAAATACAGTATAGCTTCTGTAGTGGTGGTAATGAGGATTAAATGAGTAGTAATGATAAATTGCATAGGAGAGTACATCGTACTTATTAAATGCCATATATAAATGTTCATTATTGAAAGAAAAATGAATAATATCTGTTGAGTGCTTTCTACATTCCAAGCACTGTGAGACTTAGGAATAGGGCACAAGAATAGAAGTCTGTATTATATAAGCTCAGTCTTTCTAAAATCTTTAATGAGGTCAAAAACATTTAGATGTCATAATATCGATTTTTGGAGTAATCATAGCTGGCCTGAAATCATGAGGTTAATGAAATAATGTTGAACTTCTCTGCTTGCTATGGGGATGTTAAGAGAAAGAACACGTCAATTTAAATTTCTCTGGGTATCTTTTTAAGGAGAGCTAGTTGTCAAAAATCTTCTCCTAAAGCCTTTCTAAGTATTGAAAAGGCCAGCAAAAATATTTACTTTATGTATGTAGTCTTACTTGCATGTTTCTTTTATGAACATTTTAAAGGTTTTAAGATATTTATTGTTTTATATATATCTTTTCACTTTATGTTTATACCTTATTTAGAAAAACTAAAAATTATTATGGAGACAAAAAATTGGCCTATCATTTACATGTTAATCCTAATTAAAAAAAAAAAAAAACAAACCTAGGAGAAAGAAAACATCACAGTCTCCATCTTACAGATAAAGAAACATGGCCGAACAAAGTTAAATGACTTGTTTGATGCCCGGGATGGTAGGACAAGGCCAAGATGTGAGTCTGCCTAAGTCCATACCCTTTCCGTGTACAACAGAAGCAGTATCCCATTTATAATTTGGGTGCCTCTACCCACCATCAGCTGGGCATTTGCTTTGAGTCATGTTCCAGTGATACTGCGAGATACGCATGCTCGACCAGGAATCATACCGTGACCTGGATCTCATCAGCCACAGTTATTGGTTAGACAGGTCCGGAAGCCAGACGGCTTGGTTCTCCACCCTCTTCCCACCCTGTCTGTAAGAAGTCAAACTCTGCGCCTGGGAGGGTGGGTAACCTGGCTGCAATAGCCTTCGCCCCAGTGACAGAACTCATCTAAAGACTGACAGCATCAGAGTCTCAGCTCGTCCCTGGTGCCCAGAGGACACCTCGAGCCTCACCTCTGTGTCTCTTGCAGTCATGTTTCGTCTCTATGATTCAGATGAGAACGGTCTCCTGGACCAGACGGTAAGTTCTCCCTCCAAATGTCCCTCCTGAAACCAAGAAAATCTCGGGGAGAGGGGAGCGAGTAGAGGAAGAGTAAAAATTCCCACTTCCATATTTATGGCAATAGCAGTGTGTCAATATGGGCTACAGAAGTCATGGTAGAACTCCTTCTCCCCCCCCCCCCCCCCACACTACCACTTCGAATAGCACCAGCCTGAGGGGGAGTGAACTCTACCTAGCCTTTTCGTTTTAGAAGCCCAGGATCACAAAATCTCAAAATGGGGAGATGCTTTAGTGTCTTATCTAGTTTAACTTCCTAGTCTTCCTCTTGTGCTCCGGGTATTAGCTCAAGGAGTCTGGTTCTTCCTGCTTGGAGCACATGGTCCCATCCCATTGAACCTGGGAAAGCCTGAGCCCCGCCCCCACTCTCCCTCGGGAATAGGCAGGGATAGGACAGGATCATGGGGTGAAAGGAAGGATGGAGAAGGAAGAAAGCAGAGAGGGGAGAAGGCAAAAAGAATCAGACAGGCCTCGTGCTCACGGCCAGCAGTGTCAGAGACAGGACTCCTTAACAGAAAGGCTGTGAGGGCGAGGGGCATGGGGCTGAGTCAGACCAGTCCCGCGGGGAAGGAAGGAAACAAGTCCGTTAGACCACCTAAATCATCCTAACGTCCTCTAAACCCCAGGGTGCCTTTAAGACATTCCTGCAGCCACATCGCAATGCTGTGGGTTGTGTCCTGCCAGGGAACAGCCAGAGAACCACAGACACTCAGACATTGGATCGACACGTTTGTTGAGTGTCTGCCACACGTCGAGCACCGGGGATACATCAGTGAAGCCAATGGACGGAAACCCATGCCCTCGTGAAACTTTCATCATCGTGCAAGCACATGCACTACAAAGCATAGCAAGATACGTGTTAGAGAGATGTGTGTGCTGGAAGACAGATAAAGGAGGGAAGGAAGTGCTGGGTGAAGGGGCTGGAGGTTTAGCTTGAGGAGCCAAGGAAGGTCTCCACCAGGGGGCATTTGAACAGGGACTGGTAGGAGGTGAGGAAGTAAGTCCTGGAGATATCCAGATGAAGCACCTTCCAGGCAGAGGGAGCCTCAGTGCAGGGGTCCTCGGGGGGCTTGGAATGTGGGTGGGTTAATGAGGAGGCCAGAGTGATGGAGCAGAAGAGTGAGGAGGTCAAAGTGAGAAGTAGTAGGGGGTGAGATCAGACAAGTGATGGCCAGGGGTGCTTGCGGGGAGAGTCTGTAAAACATACCAAGCCATATAGGTGACTGGGAAAGTTTGTCTTTTACTCTGGAGAAGTGGAGAACCACTGGAGATTTTGAGCAGAGGGGTGACATGACTTCAGTTTTACCAGGTCACTCCAGCTGCTCCGTTGAGATCGGACTGTATGGACTCAAGCAGAGATATCGGTGAGGAGGCTGTTGGAATAGACAAGACAAGAAATGATGGTAGCTTGCACCAGGGTAGAAGCATTGCAGCTGGTAAGAAGTGGTGAAGTTCCAGATCTATTTAGAAGGCAGCATCGGTAGATGGAAATGAGTCCCAATAGAAATATCTGATTCAACTTCCCACGGAGGATCCTTGGAAGATGGATACTCAGGCTGTGTGTGAAAGCTTATAGGAATGGCGAGTTCACCTTCTCCCTTGGGACAGCCATTGCACTGCTGGGGGCACTGTTAGAGAGGGGGCGTCCTTTCTGCACAAAAGGCACCTCTAGTCTGCCAGAGAAATTTTCTACACAAAACAGGATTCTTTGCTCCGTTCCCCTTCCCCCAACCCAGCAGGGAGGTCAAAACAGGCCAGCCTTCAACTCCTTCCCTACAGCCCTCTGCTTACTTCTTCCCTGGGTAGCTGACCAAGACAGCTGACCAGTGGAATACCAGTCCTATACAATAGGCCTTTCAGTTTCTGAAGATACTGTCACATCTACCCGAAGATCTTCTCTAAGCTCAAATTCCACAATTTCCACACTGTTTCTCATAAGGCAGGCTTAAATAACCACTCTGACCAAGCTCTGGTTTGTCAGTGCTATTCATTTTTTTTTTTTTAATGTTTATTTATCTTTGAGAGAGAAAGAGAGATAGCGGACAGGTGGGGGAGGGGGAAAGAGAGAGGGGAACAACGAATCCAAAGCAGGCTCCAGGCTCTGAGCTGTAAGCACGGAGCCTGACATGGGGCTCAAACTTGTGAACTGCAAGATCGTGACCTAAGCCGAAGTCAGATGCCCAACTGACTGAGCCACCCAGGTGCCTCTGTCAGTGCCTTTCTTAAAATGTGGCACAGAACTTAACCCACTCCTCCATGACTCTTTAAGTATCCACATGTGGCCTGACCAGGGTAGACATCAGGGGAACAAGGTCTTCCTAAAATCTACCTACTATGCTTCCTGAAAATGCCCACCCATTCACACAGGCCGAGACTGAATCTAATTCTCTGTTCCTGAATCACATTGTTTTATTAATCAATGAATCTTGGAGCCAGCTAGATCTGCAAGCTCTTTTTCTTTGGAAATTTTGCTGAGCCCTGTCTCCACTGTTCTGCCCACTTCCTTATCCCAATTTACTGCCTCATCTGCAGTTTTGTGATGGATTTTTTTTAGTTTAAATAAAATACAATTTTTAAAAAACCCTGCTGGGCTTTAGATGGCTTATTTTGACCCAGCATTCTACCTGGTGGAGGTAGCACTTTTATTTATTTATTTTTTTAAATGTTTATTTGTGTGTGAGAGAGAGAGAGAACGAGTAGGGGAGGGGCAGAGAGAGAGGGAGACACAGAATCTGAAGCAGGCTCCAGGCTCTGAGCTGTCAGCCCAGAGCCTGAAGTGGGGCTCAAACTCAAGAACCATGAGATCATGACCTGAGCTGAAGTCAGACACTTAAATGACTGAGCCACCCAGGCGCCCATAGAGGTAACACTTGTGAACTTTGCTTCGGTTCACCAATGTGTCTCCCCAGATCAATCTTACTTTGAACATCTTCGATGGTGCCCAAGAGATGCAAACCCCTCCTCAGTCCACTGTGTTTCTGTGCAACACTGGGTGTACTGATTCATTAGCGTCCAACAATTCTGTGAGGTTTTAAATAAAGCCTGGTCTTGGTACTAAACAAAAGCCTCACTCACCAGGCAAATGTAGCCCTTATAAATTTCCTATTCACAGAGCCCTGGGCTTAGGGCTGGATGTGATGCACAGGAAACAGAGGAGATGCCCCAAGTAACCTAAATCATAGTGCCTGAGCTACAACCAACATAGTGGCCCTGTATCCAACTGAAACCGACCGTTGAGGGGTATAGATGGATCCCAAGTTGCTAAAGCTATGGGATGGGCGCCTGGGTGGCTTGGTCGGTTAAGCGTCCGACTTCGGCTCAGGTCATGATCTCACGGTCCGTGAGTTCGAGCCCCGCGTCGGGCTCTGTGCTAACAGCTCAGAGCCTGGAGCCTGCTTCAGATTCTGTGTCTCCCTCTCTCTCTGCCCCTCCCCTGTTCATGCTCTGTCTCTCTCTGTCTCAAAAATAAATAAACGTTAAAAAAATTTTTTTTAAAGCTATGGGAATGAGGAGGGATAAAATAGGAGAGAATTGTGTTGGCTTATAAATATTTAGGGAGCTACAGTCACAAAGAAGGGGAAAACATGGGTACCCTCTATGCTGGGTCAAAGCGCAGGATTGGGGAAAAAGGTGAGTCCAGGAGGGTCCAGGAGGAGGTCGGTGTTCAGTGAGCTTTCTGCATACCTCTGACTTATCCATGTTCTGTGCTTCTTTGAGCATCTACTCTCCATAGACCATAGTCAAGGCATAAAGAGCAGAACAGTTACACTGTTGCTTCTTGTGCTCTGCCCCTGCCCAGGAGCTGCGCTGGGGGTTGGATTTTGAGAATTGCTCTTGAAAACACATCTTCAGTGGTTTTCTCCTCTTGATGTTTTCCAGGAGATGGATTGTATTGTCAACCAGATGCTTCACGTTGCCCAGTATCTGGAGTGGGATCCTACGGAGCTGAGGCCTGTGAGTTTCCAGAAGCAAGGGGTGACGTCCACGTGAGCCTCCAAAATGAAAAGCAGGATTCAGGACTTGGATACAAGTGTTCACTGTGCATGCTTTCCCAGACTTAGTTTCTTATAGGCAACTTCTCTAGGGTCCTATACCTTGACCTTCCACTTCTCTGACAGGAAAAATTAAAGACATAATTCAAATAGTAATACCTAATACTCCCTAACCTTTCCATCGGAGTTAAATTTTTATAACAGGAGTTCAAGGAATTTAGAGCTAGAAAGAATTTTAAAGATTTTCTCAATCACTAGGTAATATTAATAATAATAATTACACTGGGGGGGGTTCCTATGAGTCAGTTATTAGATTAGACATTTTATATTCATTTTCTCTTGCCCTCACTACAGTGCTCCAAGCATAGCAATGTGATTTTCATTTTACAGATGAGCAAAGCAGAACCCAGAGAGGAGTGGCTTGCCCAAGGCCACACAATCAGGGCAGGGCAGGGCCAGGCACTGAACACTGGCCTCCTCACCCGTTTTTGCCCCCTCACTGCTCTGCTCACTGTGAATTAGAGGGCAAAGATAAGGCAGAGCAAAAGAGAAAGAAGGAGACAGAGGGAGGCAGGGAAGTGCAGGATGAAAGTGGACAATTGTTGCTCTCTGGGTTCTGCAGATACTGAAGGAGATGTTGCAAGGAATGGACTACGACCGGGACGGCTTTGTGTCTCTAGAGGAATGGGTCCACGGAGGGATGACCACCATCCCACTGCTGGTCCTGCTGGGCATGGATGACTCTGTAAGTCAGCAAGCCTGAGCTCAAAGAGCTCTTGCCTTTCAGAAGCATCAGGCTCCACGTGGAAGTTAACATCTGTATACGGCCTTGGCTTCTGCCCCAGACTTCCCAATGGACACACCAGATACTCTAGGCCAGCCCAAAAGTCCTCTCTTTTTACTGATTAGTGCCTGGCATATAATTCATTCATTTCACAGAGGACATTTTCTAAATTATAACTAAGTAAAGATACTGTTCTGAGTGCTGGGAGGGGACACAGATACAGTATTCATCCACCAGAAGCTTATACCCAACCGGGAAGAGGGGGGAAAAAAAATCAAGGGATAATACCATCTTTTCCACAAGTTAGGTTAAAACATGCTAAGAGAGTTGAGGAAGGAAGAAAGGGAGAAGGAAGGGAAGGAAAACTACCGATCTGTCAGAAGGTGGAGGACATTCAGTGATGGTATCTTATTCAACCACCAAATCAACCAGATAAGATAGATATTTTCCCCCAATTTATGTAGATGGAAAAGTGAGATTTGGGGCCTAAAGAGCAAAGGAGGAGACAGAATTTATTTGCACTTGACTCCAAAGATCCCACGCTTGCTAAACCTCCCACACTTAGAAGTGAGAAAGAGGGAGAAGCCTTGGAGGTTGTTTGCCCTGGCCGGAAGTACATGTGGGATTCTGGTATCTCATCCTTGAGTGTAAAGATCAGGTAGAAAGACTTTAGAGGATGTTGGATCTGATTCTCAAGGATGGATATGATTTGGCAGATGGAAGATGATAGAAGAGAGAGTTTGTGGCTGGGAGAAAAGCTTGGTCAAAGACCTAAATGACAAAGTTCAGAGTGTATTAGAGAAACCTCCCAGTTTGATCTGAGTAGGGGATACATACAGAGGCATAATGTATGCCTGCATCTGACCTAGTCTGCTTATTTTGCAAGGGAAATGCAAAAGGTAGGAAGGATACCCATACACAAGGTAGGAAGGATAAAAACCAGAAGTACACATCGTGACATTGAGCATTTACCAGGACCATCGCATCAGTTGTGGACAACACTTCTTGGAGGTTATTGAAATGTCAGAGAGAAGAATGGCACATTCAGCTGGGTCAGCCTATAGCTGGCTGCCACTACCTATAATGTCTCCAGGTGACAGTTCTGCAATTCAGGACTGCAGTTCAGAACCTGAGCCTCTGTTCCCAATACTCAAGAACAAAGAATCCTGCAGTCATCTTGGCACGTCCAGGTCTTTCCAAGTGCTAACTAGAAATCAAGGACCCAGGAGCTACGCAACTCCCTTCTTATTCCTTAGGACCCAAACAGTCAGAGCTGGAGAAGATCCTAGTGATCCGTGGTCTAATCCCTTCATTTTACAAACTGAGGGCCAGAGAGGTAAAGGGATTTTGCCAAGGACACACACCTAGTTAATACCAGAGGCTAACCTCCGTATTTCGGAGGAGCACACGTCATTCAGTGACTCTTTACCAAGAACATTCCATGGGCAAGAACCCATGTGAGCTAGGACATGAGGTGCTCAGATAAGGAAGACATACTTTCTGCTATCAATACTTGGATCAAAGTAGAAGTCCCGCTTGGGTGTTGTTCCAGCATACCTGGTTTTTTTCTCTGAAATGTGGGAATGAAAATGAAACACTTTAATCACAAGGAAGCAATTTCTGTTCTCTATTCTGTTTTGGACTTGGTAAGTCCAAGGCACCACACGACTCTTTTCATGGAGCCGCTGTCTTATGGCTGAAAGAGGGAGAGACAGACTATTTCTTCAACAGTCTCCCCAGTATCTCCCCCAAATGCAAAAACAGCCATGTAGAAGACCATAATTTACATCAATAAGGTGACAGACAAAAGCAAATGCCAATGTGGTTTTTATTGATCAAAAGTTTTCTGCATTTAATTCTAAACATGCACTAAATTGTAAGTTTTTGCATCTAATACTCAGGACTCTGAAGAAAGCATCCCTCAATGTCTTAAAAATCACATTGCTCCTTTGGCTCTTTCCAAACCCACTTGTGGACACTGAAAATGTCTGAATGGCACACATGCATATGAGAAAGAGGCTGTGTTGCAGCCGCACCCTCGCCTCTGGTTCACCGCGGGGAGGTTACTCCCACAGCCTGTAGAAATGGAAAGGCCACATGATGGTGCTATAACCCAAGCAGAAATGTTGCTTTAGCCTTCCTCTGCGTCCTTTCGCTTCTAACCCTGTATCTAGGAAAATAGTATCTGAGAAAAGGAAAGTCAGCTGGCTTAGTTAATGAAGGTATTTTCAGGTAAAATGACCATCATTCAGGCTACAGGAAGGCGCAGTGGGATCCGCTGAAGAGTGCTGTAATCTCCTTTCTGTCCAGGAAAGAAAACCCTGGATTGTAGAGGCAGGGGAGAGGGATTAAAGGGCTCAGGCCAGCAAGACCCCCAGTTATTAAATCAGTTGCTTGTTATTTTATGGTCTTGGATTATTTATATAACTTCTCCAAGGCCCTCTTTCTTTCTTTTCTTTCTTTTCTTTTTCTTCCTTTTCTTTCTTGTATAGGTAGAAGTCTACCTCCTGACAGGTAAACGGATAATTCACTCGTTTTGTGTTCCCTAGTGTCTAACACTGAGAGAAACTTAATAAAAGGGTTTTTTAAATTTTTTTAACGTTTATTTACTATTGAGAGACAGGGAGAGACAGAGCATGAGAATGGGAGGGGCAGAGAGAGGAGGAGACATAGAATCCGAAGCAGGCTCTGGGCTCTGAGCTGTTAGCACAGAGCCCGACACAGGGTTTGAACCCACAGACTGCGAGATCATGACCTGAGCCGAAGTCGGACACTTAACCAGCTGAGCCACCCAGGCACCCCTTAATAAAAGTTTTAATTCACACTGTGGTAAGCACTGGATTAGTAGCTTTACTTACATTATTTCATTTAATTCTTACAAAAATTCTCTGAATTAGATGTTTATCAAATGAGCGGATGAATCAATCTTTTTATGAAACGTTTAATCAGTTAGTAAAACTGTTTACTAAAAGTGGAAATCATTAGATAAAAAGACTGTAATTCTGTAAAACTCAGATCTTGAAACAAGCAGGATTTTGAGGTGGTGAGATGAAAAATGCTTAGCCTTCCCGCAGGAGGAGACCAGCATTTGGAAAGGCAGATGGGCTTTTCTAGGGACCATAAGGAGCACAATCTGGGCACAGGAATGAATCTGGCTGCTGTGACCAGCCCAAACCAGAGGTGCCCAGAAGTAGGAACTGGGGTATGAGTCTGGCACCCTGACTGCCAGCCCTCCCCACTTTATAACAGTAGTTCTGACTGCCCTTAAGACCAGCCCAGGGGTGTTAGTCTTTTGATGGAGCCCATGAGAAAAGTTTAGGGACAGCATACATGGAGGCATACTCCTGAAGCCACGGCCTCCAATGAGACTGTGCTCCTAGAGCTAGAAGCTGGAAGAACTGGTGTCTCAGGGAGGGTGTGTGATTGTGTGAGGCTGGGCTTATCTAGTGGATAAGGATGGATTTGTCCGTTCAGGAGGAAGTGGTTTAACCCTCTCTATTTCTGTCTCTTTACTATTTTATCTGTGTACAGAAAGTTGAGAGAAGTATGTTGTTTTCACTAAGCTACTTTTGCCTGATTATAAAACTGGTGAATGCTCATGGTAGAAAATTTGAAAAATGCAGAAGAGAAGAGAAATTAGAGATTAAAATAAACCTGTAGTACTAACAGTGGCTAACCTCTGTTGACAGCCCAGTGACATTTCTTCTCATCAAAGATCTTATTGTATAAAACTGAGATTATATTGTCCAATTTGCATTCTAGATTCTTCATTTAGCATTGTATCGTGAGCGCATTCCCATGCCATTAGATACTCTTACTAGTATCTTTTTGATAGCTGATAAATGATATGGATGTACTACAACTAACCTCCAGATAATTTTGAGACCTTCAGGATATTTCCAATTTTTCGTTAAAGATTTTTTTTAATGCTTATTTATTTATTTTGAGAGAGAGAGAGAAGGAGAGAGGGAATCCCAAGCAGGCTCCACACTGTCAGCACAGAGCCCGACATGGGGCCCAATCTCATGAACCGTGAGATCACGACATGAGATGAAATCAGGAGTTGGACGCTTAACGGACTGAGCTCCCCAGCCGCCCCCAATTTCCAATAATGCTGGATTAAACATCTGGCAGAGCACAAAAATGTTCATCTGACTTTCAAAAATTATTTCTTTAGGATAAAACTCAAGAAGGGGAATTTTTAAGTCAAAAGTTACAAACATTTAAAGGATGATGATGGATGGATGGATGGATGGATGGATAGGGAGAGACAGAAGACAGATAAAAAGTCTCTTCTGACTTACACTTCTGCCAACCATGTAGGAGAGGTCTTATTTTATCCCCCATACATACACTCCTAGTCACACATTCCTAATGTGTAATATTTGCTCATTTTAAGAACAAAGGACTTTGTTTTGATTTGTGCTTCTTTTGAAAGAGTCCCTAAAACAGTTAAACAAGTGAATAGCTTGTTTCCCATACAGGAGAAGAGTCTTAGAAAAAAGAAAAACCTACAGGAGCCGCTCCCTGGCTTCCATTCACATGGAGCTGCCTGCTCAGCATCTCATTCCTCGTATCCCTGCAGGGCTCCAAGGGGGACGGGAGACATGCCTGGACCATGAAACACTTCAAGAAACCCACCTACTGCAACTTCTGCCACATCATGCTGATGGGCGTTCGGAAGCAAGGCCTGTGCTGTGTTTGTGAGTAAACTTCCTTCAAGCCCCTTTCCCCAGGAAGCGTCTTGAGCCATTCCAGGCAGAGTCTAGGTGCTTCTGCCTCCCGGCTTGAGGGACCACCTATATTGTCCAACAGCAGGAAATAAAGCAAGAGCTCTGTGTCCTATTTCCATCTTACCCAAGTCAAATGAACAAATAATGTCCTGTTAGTGGAGTCCTGTCATGGGCCGCTGAGCCCTAGAAAAAAATCATTAATGTTCACGCACAATTTTAAAACATCTCATAGTGATTTTAATTGGGTTTTGCTAGTGAATGTTTATTTTGCTGAAGCTAGGGGGTGGTCATTAATAAATAGCATAAGACTGTATTGTGTAAATGCATGGAACTTACGACTCTCCTTTGGTTTGTCTTTGTAATCCATTTAGTAAAGTCAGGAGAGGAGAAAAAAACAAAGGCGAAAAAAGAGGGGAGGGGACTGGAGAGAAGTGGAGAAAGATGGAGGGGAAGGAGGGAGAAGGGGTGATGGAGGAAGGACAAGGGAGACAGGGAGTAGGGGAGCAGAGGGAGAGGGGAAGAGGCTACAGTACAAAGGCTTTTTGGGGCCAGGGCCTGTAGGTGCAGCCACCTTACCATACAGGTAGCGAACACTCCTCCTGGACCCACAAGAGCCTGGTGAGCTGCCGCTTGGGTGCTGTTCGGGCCACCAAACTGTTTCATCTAAACATGCACACATGAGCTAGGCAGCAAGTGACCCAGCCACAAAAGTCACCTTAGCAAAGCAGGGCCCTGTGCCAACTGAGAGCCAGCATCAGTGGGCTAGTGGAGGGGCCCCCAGGCCTTCCAGCTCTGACACTCTTCTTACAGAAGAACCCCATCTTATTCCTGGTGGGTTCGAGGCCTCTGGGCCTCTACGGTTTGCATAGTAGTAAAGAGTAGTAACAACCACAATAATAATGTGCGGAATAGCTATTCTGACCAAGACACGTAGTGCTTTACACACCTTATCTCAGTTAATGCTGTAAAAGCCTTGCAAAGAGAAAGGCAGTTTTGTCCCCCAAACCCTGAATTTCAGACACGTGTTGAAAGTTACCCAAGATTATGTGTGTGGTTATCAATGGCAGAGCCAGAGTTCAGGCCCAGGCCTGCCTAACTCCAAATCTCCAAAATTAGAACACCCCAGCCTTTCTCCTTCCTCTCCAGCACCCCCAACATACATGGCATTGGCATACTGAGAAGGTGGACTCCTCATGTTCTCCTTAGCGGAAAATGCCTTTCTGAGAATGTTTTCTTGCTGCGTTCACTCTCTGCAGTGGAAAGCAGTGTGTTGGAATAGAGGGTATAGAAACACGTCTGGGAGAGAAATGTGGACTCTTCTCAATAAGCAACTGGAGACTATTCCAGATTTCCATGAGGAAGGCCAACTCCATATGTCCCCTGCCTCTGACTGGCCACTCAGAGGGAGGCATGGGCCTGGGCTGGAGTGGAGGTGGGCAGACGGCTAGACCTCCCTAAAGTGGACACTCACAAGCCCTTTCCTTTTTGTTTTTTTGTTTTCAGATTGTAAATACACTGTCCACGAACGCTGTGTATCCAAAAACATTCCTGGATGTGTCAAAACATACTCAAAAACCAAAAAGGGCGGTGAGGTTAGTGATACCCATTGTTCTACTGCATGCTGCATCCTGGCCAACACATCCATCACCACAGATTCCTGAGCAGGAAGCTTTATCAAGTCCCTTCTCTGACTCAAGGACCACCCTTACATCATCCCATTCATCCATCAATCCATCAGCATCTCCGCAGTGCCCACCATGTTCCAAGCACTGTGCTAGGGGGTTCGCAGGTTACAAGATGGTCCCCAGCCTGTTCCAGAACTGTGGAGGCTAGTGGGAGAGAGACAGACATGTAAGCAAAGTACAAAGAAGTGAGCTATATGATAACGGTAGGTCCATATGGGACATACAGTGGAGGCACCAAGGAGGAGGCCAGGGGAGTTTCCACAAAGGAAGTGGCATTTGAGTTGTGTCTTGAGCCCACATCAGGAGGACTTCACAAGGCATCAAGGAGTTCAAGGCACCCTAGGCAGAAGAAGCCTCGAGTGCAAGGCATGGAGACATGGCATATTCCAGACCCTGTAGTCAGTTTGGTGGGACAGGGACAGAGGATGCTTGTGGGGACGTGGTAGGAGATGGGCTCTGAAAGTGGTAGGTCCAGCCTGGGCAAGTTCTTATGAGGCCAACTGAGGAGTTGGAAAGGAGTCTCTTACACAATGAAGGGGCCACTGAAGAGCTTTAAGCACATGAAGAAATGATTGGGTTTGCGAATTAGGTTAACTGCTCTGACCATGGTGCAAGAGAGACATCAGAGGAGGGAAAAGAGCTCCTCCAACAGTTCGGGCAAGAGGCAGTGCCTCGCTGAGGGCCTGACAGGGTGTGGGGGGCACTCCGCACTCACTACACTCAGTACATTTGCAGTCGCACCGTGGTGGCTCTCTCTACTGAGTATCCCCTGGTTATGCCGATTATTGGATATTTTGACTGTCTCCCTGGCTAAGGTAGAGGAGATGAAGGGAGAGTTTGAGACATAATTTTGGGGTACCACCACCAGGACTTGGTGATGGGGATGTAGGGGATGAGAGGGAGAGAAGAAGAGGTCAGAAGTGGCTTCCCAGTTTTGAGCTTGGCCATTGGGTGATGCCATTCACAGAGTGTAGAAATACACTCTCCTTAGTATTAGTAGGGGAAGGGCACTCTAAGTTCCTGTAGAGGGAAGAGACCATTGAACCGGAGTCAGGAGATGATTAGCAGCAGGGAGTGGCATCCAGCCCTCCACAAAAGGACTCGGGAGAGAGAAGGGCACCTCCAGGATACACATGCATGCCCCATGAGACACCGCATGGTCTCTTGTCTACTCCATACACCACTCCCTTTTCATGTTCATACCTTTCACCAGGATGCACTGTGTACCTCCTGGGCTCATGCCCTATGCCTACACTCTGGCCACTTGCCACATACGGAACAGAGGGAGGCCCCTGACGGGCCAGTAGGGCATAGTCACAAACTCCTGAGTCTCCAGGGCAACCCAGATTGCCAACTCTTCTGATCCCAGCAGAGGATGGAGAAGGCAGCGTAGTGATGGGACACAGCCGTGGGCTTGGAGTCAGAAGACCTGGCCGTGAGTCCCTACTTGGCCACTTACCAGCCTTGGAACCTAAGGCCGGTCCCTTAACCTCTCTGAAGCCTCATATGTTTCTCTCCAAAATGGAGATCATAGGACTCTTAGAGCAAATTCAGTGTGACCAGATAGATGACAAATTGATTAGCAAACTGG
This sequence comes from Leopardus geoffroyi, assembly GCF_018350155.1. Classification (NCBI taxonomy): domain Eukaryota; kingdom Metazoa; phylum Chordata; class Mammalia; order Carnivora; family Felidae; genus Leopardus; species Leopardus geoffroyi. The sequence goes on from NC_059333.1 coordinate 81,452,310, forward strand.
GTTCTTTATACCTTCAGGGGTACACAGTGGCAGGTGAGAGGCTATAGAATAAACATGACATAGCTTCTAGAGCAACAATTTTACCAAAAACCTTTGGGCGGGGGGAGGATGTAGTAACTTAATTGATAAGGAATTTAAAACTTTTATTTAGTGCAGATATGGATGGTATCATGCAGATACGCCATGCGTTTTTAATATTGTTTGTAGTTGGCACTTCAGGCTATGCCCTCATATTCCTCCAGAGGCCACATCTGCTGTTTGGAGTGCCCTCGAGGACAATTTTGAGAAGCTCTGTAGAAGTGCTGGACAGAGATAACTGAGGGCTTAGGCTCCCAGAATCTGGTGTCATAGGTCACTGTGGCTCCATTTACATCCACACACAAACACGTATTTTCCCCGCCTGCTTCCCACGTTCCTGGGTTGCCCTAGTGGCATTTCCTGGTCAGCGTGCAGGTACGGCCAGCTGTCCAGGAAACAGATGTGCAGGCCGCTGGCTGCTGAACCACACTAATTTCTTTGGACTTTTCTCTAACTTCCTTCTAGAGTGCTTCTCAACCTTAGCTGCACATTATTCATAATCATTCAGGGTGCTTTAAAATAAACTGATGAATCCGGTCTTCAGAGACTCTGATTGATTTGGTCTGGAGTGAGGGCGGGTAAGTAGGACTTCTAGAAGCTCCCAGGTGGTTCTAATGAGCTGAGAGCCACTGGCTTATAGAAGACTGGAGGGGGGAGGGAGTCTTACCCTTCACTGAACACCTCCAAAGGGCCAGAATTGTGCCAGAGAGGCTCTTCCAAGTGTGCTATCTTTTTAAATGCTCCCAGCAAACCCAGAGGTGGGCTTATCATGCCAAATTCTACAGATGAGGGTCCTGAGACTCAGAGAGGTGCAGGAACTGGCCCAAGGTCACCTGGCTTCGAAGTGGAAGATCGGTGACTCCAACCAGTTCTGTCTGCAGCCCAAGCCCTTTCACGCGTCCCTGCATCACACTGCCTTCCAGAAGAGGGCGCGCACAAGCACATCACACTTGCAGACCATTCTGCAAGACAGACAGATGGACTGCCAGACAGGATGCTGCTCAGAGGCTAGCCTACCAGGGTGAATGAGCTATTCAAAGTGCAGGCCAGGTGCTTTTTGTGTACTTTGATTAGGATGATGGTGGTTAGGCAGGGAGGGACCACGTCAGTGCACTTCAGCAGAGCAGCCCCATATTCACTAAGTGCATCCACTGAAGGGAAAGCAACCCCTCCGCCCTGTCCCCACTCCTCCCAGACCCTTCTCCTCAGGCTCAGGGCCCAGGGATGTGGCTCTGCAGCCTTCCCTGGTATCCTTCCCTTCCCTCCTGCAGGTGATGCAGCACGCGTGGGTGGAAGGGAACTCTTCTGTCAAGTGTGACCGGTGCCACAAAAGTATCAAGTGCTACCAGAGCGTCACCGCGCGGCACTGCGTGTGGTGCCGGATGACGGTGGGTTGGCGAGCAGGGTGGCCCTGTTTCTTTCCAGTGTGTTTTTGCTCAAGCCGCGGCCAGGGAGCAGTGGACATCCCGCCAGAGGGCATGAGCAGAGCTAGGGGAGCAAGACTGGGGGGCCCAGAGCCCCCGTTCAATGCTCTAACAGTGCCTCCAGTGAATCACCAAGCTTTCCAGAGGCCAGCCCCAGAACCAGGAAAGCGAAAGCTGCTTAGGAAGAAGCAGGCAGCTGTGAGCAGCAAGCCAGACCATTAACATTTTCCTCTGGGTGTCATCTGGGGCTGGGAGCACAGAGTAGGGGTGGAATGAGACAGCAGAGCCTCTGCTCCTCAAGACATCAGAGAATGGCACACTCCTTACAGCAGCCCCACTGCTGGGGCCATGGTCCTGCACCTGCTTCTGCCGGTCACAATTGTCCGCAAACTTCTGGACACCTGGAGCTGCCCAAGCTGCCCAACCTGCCCGCCAAAGCGAACTCTGTGCCATGTCTTGTCCCCTTGACCAGGTATCAGCCTCAAAAAGGATGTGCCTCCAAACCAGACTGCAGATCTCTTAAAATACACGGGTTAAATCTTGGGTTTTACTTCCAGGCTCCTGGGAGTTTGTTCAGTAAGATCTCCTTCCTTACAGAGTCTCAGAGCCTGGGGAGCAAATGTCCAAGGGGGGTTCTGAAATCCACACAGTGGTGCCCTGCTGAAGGGTCACAGGCCTGCCCATGACCATTTCACTCCAGCAGTCGTGGATAACACTTGGTCTTCTTTCTCTGCCTGTAGCCAGCTTGGCACCCCTGGCCACACCACACACACACACACACACACACACGCACACACACACCTATACTGCCAAAGCCAGCAGTGCATAAAGATATAAAGATTTGGGGGAGTGTTGCATAACTGCCTCCCCAGCAAACCTCTGAACCCTCACCCTTGACATTTCCTTGATCACTTTCATTCACTCTCATCTTCATTGTCCCCTCTAGTTTCACCGCAAATGTGAATTATCAACGTTGTGTGATGGTGGGGAACTGAGAGACCATATTTTGCTGCCCACTTCAATATGCCCTGTCACCCGGGTAAGTGTTGCTGCCCCAGCAGGTTTCTCTGGGTTCACATTTCAGATGTAGGTGGCATTCAGGTGGGTCGCATCCCTCCGAGGGCTTCCTCGCAACTCCTAGGGTTTGTGTTTTCACTACAAGTTTGAAAGGTCATTGCCACACTCATCAGATTATGAGAGAAAACTCCTCTGACTGGTTCCAAGCAACTTGGCCACCTAGAATGCTCTGAAATGGCCCATCAAGGGAAGCACATGCATTCTAAGCACCTTTCCAGCAGAGCACAGTTACAGGACTTTCTGCCACCACCTGCACATGGCGGGGCCTCCTGGGTCCCCCTGTCAGCCTGTCTCTTATGTCTAAACATGGAAATTCCTCTGCCTTGAGGATTCCTACCTGGGGGGCCCAACCCTGTTTGGAGATGAAAGCAGGAAAATTCAAGTCCATTTATCTCCATCTGAAACTTTGTCTCTTATGTTGAAGACTCCTCTTTCCAAACCAAACCCCAAACACCTTAACTGTCCCCTTCTGTCTTGAAGATGTTGCCGAGGCTCACCGATCCCTCATATTTCATCCTTGACTTGACTTGCTACTCCTTTTTCATTAAAAGGCTGAAGGAAAAACACCACTTTGGAAAACCAGTTGGCAGTATCTTGTAGGTTGGAAATACACAAACTCTGTGACCCAACACGACCTCCTGTGTATCTGCCTGAGAAATGTGCTCATTTAGGGGCACCTAGGTGGCTCAGTCGGTTAAGCGTCCAACTCTTGATTTTGGCTCAGGTCATGATCTCATGGTCATGAGATCAAGCCCCTGGTCAGGCTCGTTGCTGGTTGTGGAGCCTGCCCGGGATTCTCTCTCCCTCTTCTGCCCTTCCTCCACCCAATTGCACCACTTGCTCGAAGAAAGGGAGGGAGGAAGAATGGAAGATGAGCATTTATTCCACCAAAAGACCTGCACAAGAATGTTCATATTGGTTTTGTTCGTAACAGTCAAAAACTAGAAACCATCTAAATGACTGCTGACAGAGGGGTTTGAGGCATATCGGTGTAATGGAATACTGCATTGCAGTGGGGAAGAGCTCTGCTGAGCTGCAAAAACATGGATAATCTCAAAGATACAATGCTGAACAAAAGAGGCTAGACTCAAAAAAAGACACTCCCTAGGATTTCATTTATGAAATTTAAAAGGCAGGAGTGATGCCTGAAGAGGCAGTAGTTATCAAGGCATGTATGGATGCAGCAATTCATCAAGCCAGAGATTTAGATTGGAACATTTTAATATATCATACGAAATAAACCTCCATAAAATAAATAATAAACACTGAAGAAAACAAAAAAAACAGGATATACAAAACTAAACAAAACAACTTACTTCAGTATCACATCAGTTAGATAGTGCTGAGCAGAGAAGCCAGATCTAAGACCTTGCTTCCCAGAGCTCAAGCGTCTAAATCAACAAAGTAGATTTCTGCCAATTTCAGCGTTTCTTCTCCCTAGGTCTGTTCCAGTGTTTTGAAGTTAAAGTCAGAACAAACGATGATAGAGGCCTGGGGAGTCTTAGAGAATCCCGTAGGGAAGCATTTCTTTTTTTTCGATCCAAAGCCCTGTTTTGAAAAACTCCTCCCTACTCTATACTGGTTTTGTATTCTCTCTTTATATTAACTATTTGTTTTTCTTCTGATCACTTTTTTTTTATATTTGACTTTTTTTTTTCAAAATGTGTTTGTCTTTCCTCTCATCACAGGACAGGCAAGGTGGGAAGTCTGATGGCAGCGTGTCAGCCAAGGGTGAACTTGTGATGCAGGTACCTCCACAAGCCTCAAGTCCCAAGCCTTGGGTTCAAGGCTGTTGGGGAGATGGGGGAGGACAGGGTTTGCATTCTAGAGAAATATATCTCACCATTTGCTTTCTCATCTGATCTATTACATCACACAGGAGGACACTTTATTTCCAGCCTCTGTAAATATCTTTGAGTACCATACTGTTGGCAAGTGCTGAAAAGGGGAGGTTGGTTCATCCTACTGCTGGTCAAATAAATTTTATCACCCTTTTAGGAACAAGTTACATAAAACTTCAGTATGCACACCTCAATACTAACAGCAGTGTGGACCAAGAAATATACAGTGGGTTTTCCAAGACTGTCAAGCTGTGTCTGGAATGTGATCTGCCAAGACAAAGTTAACCAGATTCAGAAGATCTTCTTTATCCTTGAAAAGGGAGGGGCGTAGCAATCCCTGCACTGCCCACCTCCTAGAGATGCTCTAAGATTAAATGAGAACATGCAGATTCATGTGTCTTGAAAATTAAAAGATAAACAATAATGATGGAGAAACTTTAATAAATGGGAGAGCTGTAGATGCCTAGAAAGGCAGAAAGGCAGCTGGAGTGCACGCGCACGCACACGCGCGCGCACACACACACACACACACACACACAATGCAGGTGAGCCAGTTGTTTACAGCTGGTGTCCATCTCGTTACCCTGCATCTGCTTTGATTGGAAATGCCCATGCTGTACAAGTTGTTAAGTATTTTGAATATCATCCCTGGAGGTAAAGAATTACTCCTCAGGCTCCAAGATGCTTCTGGGTATCACACAGTCACCTGGGTGGATGATAAGATTCTTAAAAATCCTAAGAATGCTACTGTCCATTTGAAACAACATGGTGCTGTGTTTGCTGAAATTTTAGCTTGAGATCTGGAAAAGTAGACATCACACATTGAATATGGAATATGGCTACATCTCCATATCAGTCCTTCAGCTGAATCCACAAACATTTATTAAGTACCCATTCCCATATCTGGTGTCATGGGGACCTTGGTGGGAGGGTTATACACACACACACCCTGCTCCTGAGACATTTCAAATCCAGTTGATATTTTGAGACATTTACCTAAGAAAACATGAAAACCCATGTGAATGGGCAACAAGAGAAGCCCAGATGATACTATATACTTCAAGTGCAATGGTTTCAGTTGCAATGATCGAGGAAAGCTTCATAGAGGAAGTAGCTCTTGAATTGGGCCCCGAGAATGAAAAGTTCTTTTTAAGAAGGAAGTGGGCTCTTCGGGACACCAAGGAGGAGGAGAAACCAGAGTGAGCAGCCCCACAGAGTGGGAAGTCAGGAGATACACTTACTCGAGGATAAAAGCCAGGCTTGGCTGGGACACAGCTGAGGGTTATAGGGGGCAACAGTAGATTGGGGCTATGCTGAAATGTCTTGGATGCCGGGTTGGGAAATTTGGATTATATCCTCTGGGAAACAAGGTGTCATTAAAGGTTTCCAAGCAGGAGTGACATGACTGATGCCCCAGGAAGGAAACCACGTATGGGACTTACCTGAGATGGGAAAGGTCTGGGCTGGGTGGGTACCATGGCAGCTGCCAGAGATAAAAGGACAGCCAGGGAAATAATTGGCAGGGCAGGGTCTTCCCTAGATGACTAGATTAATGATAATAGTATGTTTAAGAGAAACAGTGAGCCGGGAGTGAGGACTAGTTCTGTGGGGAAGGAAGATAGGTCAGGTTCCGGCATGTGAGTTTGCAGTGATGGTGAGACATTTAGTTGAAGGTACCCATTGGACAGTAGGAAATGTAGAACTAGGGCTCAAGAGGAAAACTGGGGCTGGAAATGTGGATTTGGAAGGTGCTGGTGGAAATGATGGTTAACTTCATGAGTGTTATTTGATTGATGTATAGGACCAGAGGACCACACTTCTAAAATTATATTCAGTTGTATCCATCACAAAATATAATCTTGTGCTTGTAGGGCGCCTGGCTGGCTCAGTCAGTGAAGTGTGAGACTCTTGATCTCAGGGTTGTGATTTCAAGCCCCACATTAGGCATAGAGCCTACTTAAAAAATAAATTAAAAAATATATATCATCTTGTGTTTATAGCCACAATACCATATCATTGTTCAATGATCTGAAGTTACAGTGCCATTGCCACATCTCTGATCCCAGCCTCAAACTCTTGTCGCCATTAACACTACTCAAGGCTACTCAAGTCAAAGACACTTAACTGCTTCACCCCTCAGAAAACTCAGCCAGTGGACAAAGACCTACCTCCCAACTACCTCTCCTCCATGCTGGAAGTGCTTCCCATCCTCCTTTCCTGGAAGCCATTTTAGCGTCAACTCTCCTCTCATTCATCCTGCTGGCTGAAAAAGAGCTAATTTCTTTTTCTTTTACCTTTTAAGTATAAGATCATCCCCACCCCGGGTACCCACCCCCTGCTGGTCTTGGTGAACCCCAAGAGTGGAGGGAGACAAGGAGAAAGGTATGTTCTCTTCTTTTTCAAAATGGAGAGGCTGAGACCACCTCACTCAGGGTTTTTCTTCCCCTCCACAGGGTGGACTGCAGAGACCGCCAGATCTGGGTTTCAGTCCCAGCCCTACCACTTACCACTTTATGACCTGGTTCAACTGACTGCTTAACATCCCTGTGCCTTGGTTCCCTCCTCTGTAACTGGAGATAATAATTTCTCCTGTCATAGCTGCGTTGTGAGGATTAAAGTAGACATATGCTTGGCCGAGGGCCCATCACAGCCATTACCATGGCTCCCAGGGTCGGACCAAGTTCTGAGACGCCTGTTTCCTTCTCAGCCTCCCAGGTCCTTTCTTGATTGAAGAGGTGTGGCGGGACTCCCTTGACTGGGACCTCCTGGCCTGTCCATCTCCTGAGAAAACAGGGCACCACCTCATCAGTGAAGAAAATGCCCAGTCTCCCGGAAGCACTAAGGGAGTGAGAGGAGAGAGGGAAAGGGGGCGAGGCAGCTCTGCCGCCCTGTCCTGTTCAGCTCAAGGTGATGGATAGACAATGCGGTAATCTGGAATCCAGGTTTACAAAAAGAATAAGTAGGGTTGAAGCAAGAACTGCGAGAACCCCTACCTAGTCCAAGGAGCAAGGCACCTGCTGAGCTGACCTGATTCGCTGCAACCTTGACACCCAGCCCAGAGGTGGTCACTGTCCCTGCCCCCAGCCTTTCCCTGCCCAGCCCCACCTCCTGCATGTCCTCCTGATCCGAAGATTTGGGGGAGCTTTCCATAGAGAGCTCCTTGATACCCCTGTGTAGTCCACAAAGAGCAGAATCACACTACCTAGAACATCCAGAATGTTTGGGAGAAGGATAAAGCTTTAAGAAGAACAGACGTTTTATTCTCAGCAAGAGGTCCGGAGTTGAATGCTACGATCTTGCGTGGTGGGGAGGCCTTGAGCCAAGGCGTGAGAATTTGGATGATGCTGGCTGGACCTGGGACTTCAGGGTCTGCAGGGCCTGTATGCAGTCTTCTCCCCTCTTGGGTTTAAGTGGACCCAGATTCCCACCACGGGTGGGCTCCAGAGGTGTTTGCCCTACTGTGACTTCTCACAATGACATTCTTCTTCTCTGTTTCTCTTTCTCTCCCTCTTTCTTTTTTTTTCCCATAGAATCCTTCGGAAATTCCACTATCTGCTCAACCCCAAACAAGTTTTCAACCTGGACAATGGGGGGCCCACTCCAGGGTATGGAGAAGCAATCTTCTTATCTCTCCTCCTCCACCCTTCATTTCTGAAGAAGATACCTATCTTTGGTCACCCTTCGTGTCTCTTTCATCTGTGGACTTATCCTTCCTGCCATTTTACCCTTTTCATCTTCTTTTCCTCCCATCTACTCTTACTTGCTCCTGGAGATACTCAGGAACACCCCTTATGGCTAAGTCTGGGAAGTCGCCTCCTTTTACTCCACCCCAGAAAAAGTTGTTGTTTCTGTAAAAGAGAAAAAAGCACATATGCCATTCATTTGATTGACAGAAAGAGCGGGCTGGTGAATTATGTTAACTTATCTGCAAGGCTGTGTTAGCTGGTGTCTTCATACTGAGTCATCAGGGAGGGGGAAAGAGTTTTCCTGTCACTGTCAGCAGCTCAGAAATCCGTACTGCTGACTCAGAGTTCTGCTGCAAGTTCTGTTGGGGGAGCATTTTAGGATCAGGGCAATTAGTTATTCAGTGAAATCACTTTTTTTCCAGGATTATCCAGTTTAGAGGTTGTTAAGCTGCCCCTGGCCCTTCTCCCGCAATGTGGCTCTTGGCTGTTTCACTGCCCAACAGAGCGGGAGAGTGATAAGAGGAGGCAGGCAGCCTGAGTGCAGCTCTGGTGGGAGGAGCTGGGCCTAGTGTCAGCACGGATGTGATGGCTGCGGTCCCTGTAATCAGAGGCCCCTCCGGCCTGGGGCTGGAAGGCACCCAGACAGGGCTTCTTCCCAGACAGAGCTGGTGCGCTAGAGACATCTGCTGGCCAGCCCGAGCCTGTCTCCATGCCAGGTGCTCAGATCTGTACAGGCCGGGCTGGGCTTCCCAGAAGACAGCTGCTTTGCCCAGCCTCCTAACCTGCGTTTCCACTCACAGTTCGGCAAGACCCTCAGTGGGTGGGGGCGGGGAGGGACTATAAAAAGGGACTGTGTCCCTGTCTTCAGTTGTTTGCCACAAAGCTGTTATTTATATGGCTGTGATGGGGCAATACCCAGTTAAAAGAGGGAAAGTAACATGAATGCAAGTGCAGCACGTCAGCCATGACTTACCTGCAAAACTAATTGCAAAACAGGGCCCACCTATGCTGCCCTGGGTGCCATCATAGTCACTGCGATTGCAGTTACTGACCTGTGACTGAAGGGCAGCCTGCAAGTACCTTTACCAGCCCCCTCTCTTTTAGGGCATTGTGATGCTTGAATGCAGTACTCTAGCTTCACCTCATCCACCCTAAATTGCTTTTGCCCCTCATGACAAACCCGGTGGCTACTTCCAGGGCTGCTGTGCCCTGAGTGTCTTTGCTGGGTCAGTCTGTCACCAGGCAGGCTGTTTAACTGCAAGGAGCCTCCGTCCAGAATTCGCTTCCTAAAGGAGAGCAGAGTTCTGCAAGGGATGGGGAGGGGAGGAAATGTTGATTCGCCCACAGACGCATCAGTGACTCAGAAAGCCAGGGGTCTTTTCAGACCTCCAGGCCGGCCAAAAGGGGAACCTCTGAGCTTCAGTTCCCGAGTCCCACCCCGGTGTGCTCACAGGTGACACTTGTTCTAAAGCAAAGGTTTTGTGCCTTTTTGTGCCAGAAACCCATCTGGCAGTTTGATGAAGCCAATGGACCTCTTCTCCGAATACTTGTTAGGGTATAAAATGAAACGTAGAGGATTGCCAGGGACACTAATGCTACTGAAAAGACAGTCATCAAAATTATTAAAAACACAAGTATGTGACATGGGAATATATGTGATTTACTAACATATTTTTGGCAAGATCCAGAGACCGGTCTAATAACTATTATTAATTAAAAGCAGAGATGAGCATAAGTGATAGTAGGGGGCAGCTGCCACAACTGTGATAAAACATTAAAATACCTGTGGTTTTGACTTTCTAACAAAGTCGCAGGTAGTGTTAATACCTCTGTGATTTGTTGCCCACTTTCATAATTGAAGGAGAGGCTAAATCTCAGGGCTTAGGAAAGGTAAGAGTGTAACATTTTCTCCTCCATGTGCGTGGCACTCTGGTTTCTATCTACAGACCTCTTAGAGGTTTCTGGGCCCCAGGTAAAGAGCCCTGCTCTAGGGGCGCCCGGGTGGCTCAGTCGGTTAAGCGTCCAACTTTGGCTCAGGTCATGATCTCATGGTTTGTGAGTGCAAGCCCCATATCGGGCTCTGCTGACAGCACAGGGCCCGCTTTGGATCCTCTGGTTCCTTCTCTCTCTGCCCCTCCCTTGCACTTTCCCTCTCTCTCAAAAATAAATTAACATAAAAAAAAAAAAGAGCCCTACTCTAAAAGGTGAAGGCCTCGGAGGGATGGTGCTCACTCCCCTTGGGTCTGGGCCCTCAGGACAGTGGGCTGAATATCCACTAGTTCAGGGCACCTGAATTAGAGGACAGTTTGTGAGGACAGAAAAGGCAGGAAAGCCAGAGAGGAGTCCAGACGTTGGGGGTCAGTTGTATTGGTGCCCAAATAAGCAAACTATGGCTGCCTCTGCACAAATAGTAAAGAATTTCTAGAAAACCAATTTGTTTGTGTTGAATGTTGAGTCACATTCTCCTTATACAAGGACGGCTCCCCAGGATTCTTCTCTATACTCTGGTGGTACTGCTTCCCTTGTAAGTTCTGGTTTTAGAATACTAAGTGACCCTTTCAACCCCAAAAGGAATCAGGGCCGTAACGTACTCCCAGGGAACAGGGGAGACCCTGACTCAAGCAGTGTCAAATGTCCACCACAACCTAGTAAATAAGACCGCTTTGGCCTTTTACTTCCCAGGTTGAACTTTTTCCGTGATACTCCAGACTTCCGTGTTTTAGCCTGCGGAGGAGATGGGACAGTTGGCTGGATTCTGGATTGCATTGGTAAGAAGGGGCTGGGAGGGGCTTTAGAGTTTATTTATTGTAGGCATGTTTAAAGTCAGAGGAAGGTAATACACAGGAAAGAGAAATGCAGCCATCTCTGGTTCATCCTTGTTTCCACTCTTGGACCATTGCTTGACTACAGTGCTTGACCATTGTATCTACCTTGGGTGAAAAAAAGAAATGGAAGGACAAGTACAGATTAACTGTTTAGTTTCAGGTCTTGCCTCATAAACATGGCTGGGGTTTGGACAGTGGTAGGATAGGCCAAATTGGGGAGCTGGTAGGGGGAGAGGGAGGGCAGGACTAGGTCTCTAAGCAGACCCGGGTTAGTGGATAAAGGCCAGAGAATTAAGCATAGGTGTGTAGCCTGGCCAAATCACCTTGAGCTGAGCACGTGCAGCCTGAGTCCAGAAAGCATGTCTAGAAAGTGCAGTTCAGTACAAGCAAAGAAAGGTCATGCTGGGCTGTGTCCAATATGCTTAGATTAGAAGGGCAGTGGGGAGGGCCCAGGCTGGGAATCAGGAGGCCTGGGTTTCAGTCCAGCTCTGCCTGGATCTGTGGGTCCGTGGACATCTCATCCTCTGCAGATGATGGGGGCTAAGTCTGGAATTGTCTGTCACTCCTTCCACAAATACTGCCTATGCACCTCCCTGTACCATGCTCTGTCCAGGCCCTCGAGATGCAACAGTGAGCAAACAGATGGAAATCCCACCCTTGCGGAGCTTCCTTTCTAGACGGAGGAGACAGGCAATAAGCAAACAAACAAAAACCAAAACACAAGAGAAACATACAGCATGCAGAAGGTGATAAAAACACAGCAGGGATGGGGCAAGGAGCCCAGCAGGGGTAAGGTTGGGGGTGGTCTACGATCTAAGACTGAGTGTTTGGGGAAGACATCACATAGCAGATGATGTTTGCATGGAAACCTGGAGGAGAGGTGAACCATGCGGATACTTGAGGAAATAACAGTCCCTGCAGGAGGAACAGCAAATACAAAGGCTCTGAGGTAAGAGCAAAGCCAGGCTGCTGAAGGCAGCAGGACTGCAGAGCGTGCTTGGAACGGAGTGTTTGAGGGAAGAATGGCAGAGGATGAAGCTGGGATAGCACAGGGCCAGGTCACTAGGACGTGTAGGGCAGTAAACAGAATATGGCTTTCATACCAGAAATGTCCCAAGATGCTGGATGGTTTCGAGCAAAAGTACACAGCGGGTTGTGAGAAAAGGGCAGAAGCAGGGAGACCTGCAGGAGGCACCTGCAGCAACCCAAGTGAGAAGTGACCAAGGTCTGGACAACAGGAGACACAGAGGAAGTGATGAGGAGTGGTCAGCTGGCTTCTGGATAGCATTGGAAGATGGAGCCATCAGGATGAGAGGAAGAGAGGAGTCAGGGATGGGCATGGGTAGACCCTGACTGGGGCAGGGAAGGCTGTGCCTCTGGGGGTCGTAAGCAGACCACCAGGAAGGGTGGGACCACACCCGGCTCCCCACAGGCACTTCAGTTTCCATGGACACAACCCCGCCAAACAGGCACCCACGCTGTCCTGTCACCTCCGGCTCTGGAGTTGTTTGTGGGAGTGGGGAGGCATCCTCTGGGAGCCGAGGAAGGAAAAGCTGATCAGCAAAGGGTGGATGGCCACAGTCCTGGGAGCCGCTCACATGGTTCTCTCTCCATCACGAAGGAGAATGTAGGCTTTGGTGACTTTATAAAATTCATCTCTCTTCACCATCTCTTCACCATCTCATCACCGTCTCTTGTAGCTATTCCTATGAGATAGCTATTCCAGAGAACATGGGGGAAAGTCTATGCCCAAAACTGGAAGAAGAAAGGTCATGTAACAGGTTGGCAACCTGAAGAGAAGAAACAGTCATGGAAGGAATAACTGCATGATGCTCATTCATTCATTCATTCATTCAGGAATGTTAAATTACTTATTTAGTGCCTTCTGCCACCCTGTGTTGGTCCTCCCATTGATCTGTTTATACTCTATAGCCAGCGTAGTCTTTCCTGAATGTCTGTGGGTTCATGATGTGTGTAAAGCACATCAGTGTCTTCCCAGTACTCTTAAGATAAGGACAAAAACCTTTCAAATGGTCTATAAGGTCCTCGTGCTGCAGCAGCTGCTTACTTCCAGCCTTACTTCCTACCTCCATTCTTCTCTCTCTGGACTCCAGCCACCCAGTCCCTCTCTCGGACCCTTAAATATACCAGTCTCCCTTCTACCACAGGGCCTTTGCACAAGTGGTTCCTCCTGTCTGGTATGCTCCCTGGCCATTCCTTGGTCAACTTCTACTTCAGATCTCAGCCAAAGTGTAGCTTCCTCAGAGGATCCAACCTCAGTCACCTTGTTATATGATCACACTTTTTCCCTTTCCAGTATGAGTGTGAAATTATGCCTCATTTATATGAAGACCTCATTAATATCTGTCTCTCCCTCTCAACTGTAAGCATCATGAGAGCCTGTGTCTTGGCACTTTGACCCACTATTAGAGTCATAGCACCCAACACAGCACCAGTACATAGTAGGCCTTCTGTAATGTATGCAGAGATACTGTGGTGGATGAGATATAGTTCCCCCAGGGAGGATACAGCACATTGAGGCAACAAGTGAGTAGTCAATTACAAGAGTCAATTGGGAGATTGTTCCTGGTGCTGAAGAAACACTCTGGAGAGGCACCTAGCCCAGACTAGGACAAGCAGGGAGGGTCTCCCAGAGGCAGCACCTAAGCAACAGAGAGCCTATGACTTAAGGCTCTGAAAATATTTAAGCATGGTTGACATGTCAAACAGGAGGAGGCTAGAGTGGAAGGCAGACCCCAGTACCATGTTGGAGATGATGGGAGCAGCCACGACAGAGGGAAAGCAGAGAGCAGGGGACTGCAGTGCTCAGGCTCCAGCTCAGGGACAGCCTGCCTTGAAGGTGAGGAGAGCCACTGGGGGAACTGAGGCTGGGAAGGCAGAGAGGAGGCAGTTGCTTCAAGACCAGGAGGAAGGAAGCACGTCGGGGAGCTCAGGCATCGCCATAGGAATAGCTAGAAGAGACGGTGGACAGATCTATTAAGGAAAGAGCACGTGGAAACTGAGCAGGGTGAGGAAGAGGGAAAAACCTAGGATGACATCTGGGTTTCTAGCCTCAATGCATGAAGATGGGGACCACAGAAGGAGCAGACATAAGGAAACAAGGGCCTTCCAAGTAAAAGGCACAGCTTGTACAAAGGCAGGGAGGCATAAATGCAGACCGTGTGTTCTGGGAACCATGGCAGAGTCCATCGCTTTGCTCTGTCCCCCAACTTACACCTCCTGGTGATGATCTCAGCCCCAGGTCTTGCCTGAGCTCCGCCATTTCTGGCATAAGTCAGAGAACCCGGGGGACCTATGAACTCCCCTTTTGCTGGGGCAGCCCTAGTATTAGCCTCACTTGCTGATTCCTGCATCACCCCTCCCCCCACCCACACTCCTCAATCAGCGTTACATCCCCAGGCCCCAAAGCGTGCCTGCCGCAGTTTATGTCAGTGGCGCCCCCTGGAGGCCAGTGGGTGCCCGTGCCTGCTCCAGCTTTCTCAGGGTGGCCAACGTGTTGCTGTAGACCCGCAGCCAGATTAGACCACACGTGTTCTGCTGTGTTTTCTCTGATGTTTCAGTCTGATGCTCCCTCACAACCAGCATGGGAGATAAGGTTAGGAATTGTGTATTTGCAAGTCTGGGGTAGGGGTGGGCGGAAGTGACAAACTGGTACCTGCGTGCCAAATGACACCTTGAGGTTTTGTTTGTCAGACGCAATATTATTTTTAAACTTTGAACCTGCGTGACTTTACCTGAGGCAGCTTCAGTTTTCCAAAAGGCCCCACTATTCCCTGATTTCTCAGACTCAGCTGTTCTACTGCCCATGCACCTGCCTAGCCCCTGAAGCAAGGAGGGGACTGGGCTTGGGAGCACAGAGATCTGGATTTGGACCCTGACTCTGGACTTACTTTCCCCCTCTGAACCTCAGCTTCTTCGTCTATGAGGAGAATAATAATACCTTGCAGAGTTGGTCTGAGGGATAAATGGAGAAAGTGTTCGTTATGATTACGGAACTACTGTTTTCAAGGTGTATGCTGTCACCCCAAAGGACAGAATTTGGATGAAATGAGGATAAGCAGGTGCAAGTTACACGGAGACCATCAGCTCAATATGAAAGAATCCTTAGTAGTGGTTCACACGCTGCAGATGGAAGAGACAGCTTTAGGAGGTAGTGTGTTCTCTCTCCATCATGGAGCTATTCAAGCAAAGAGTGCTATGGAAGGGTTGAAGCATAAGATCAAGGATAGATAACCCAAAGTTTCTGTAATCCAGTGGCATATGATTTTCTCTTCCTCTGCATGGGCTGCAGATAAGGCCAACTTCGCAAAGCATCCACCGGTGGCTGTCCTGCCTCTTGGAACAGGAAATGACCTGGCCCGCTGTCTCCGCTGGGGAGGAGGTGAGTGTGCATGCAGGTGGCACTACCCTGGGGACAAGCACTCCAATTTCAAGGGATGCTCTGCAGAGCTAGGCTCAACTTCCCTTTTAATAATTACATTCCACAGAGTCATATCTACTCCATGACCATTCCCTTGCCTTCCGCATCCTGCCGAGATCTGCATTTACCCCTCAATATGTCTACTATCTCCCTGAAACTATCAGCGAAGAGCCTGCCTACCCTGGCAGGACATACTTGGCTTTAGGGTAGTCTCATCTATCTCCCCCCACAGTACTCGCTTGAGTAGGGGCACACTTAGGCATTTTCTGAATAAAATTCCCTCCTCTGCAAATTATTGCTATTCTTCTGAACTAGGATTCAGAATGCAAACTGAAAAGCTACATTGCCAGCTACCGGGGGCATCCAGATCATCGTAGGCTCCACGTCCATTGGCGCTCCTTTTGAAATCCCCCTGTGGGGGATCTCAAACTAGTGACCAGCTTATGGGACAAGAGGCAAGAGCTACAGAGAACTCTGTAAACTGCAACAGAACGCATGGATCTGGGAATGCTCCAGAGAACAGAGGAGGCCAGGGCAGCACATGGAAGGGACCGAGCAGTCTGGCAGGCAGAACTGGGATGGGATTCCAGATGGCTGATGCATTCAGAGAGAATTCAAGGCCAGGCCAGGCAGCGGTCAGTGTTCGGAGCTGGGTATATGCCTGGTGGCAGGGGTAGATCAAGCAGGAGCCAGCCCAAAAGGAAGTCGGCAGGAACTGATGTCTTCAGCCACACACTGAGGCTAGGGAAGAGCCCTCTGTTCCAGGGGAGGAAGCAGAATATAGCCGCATGCTCTGTGCATCTAGGCAGCATAGCTCAGCACAAATTTCATGCAGTAAGCACAGCCCTGTGCTCCCAGAGAGCCCCCAGGCCCTTAAGTACATGGTGACTACCATTGCTATCTTGTGAGGCATCCCTAGGGAGCTGACCAAACTAGCAACGTGGAAATACTCTTCAAGGTTGCGCTGAAGGTAAGCAGGAACACAGAAGTGTTATCTGAAAGGAAAGACTGACTCTCCCACTAACCTCTCATGACTTACAATTCTCTTTCTATACGACTTTTCTATTGCATAAAAATTATCATAAATATAGAGGCTTAAAACAGCCATTTGTCAGCTCATGGTCCTGTCAGTCAGAAGGCCTGTGACAGCGTGACTGGGTTCTCTGCTCAGGGCCTCCCAGCCTGAAATGAGGGTGTTGGACAGGCTGTGCTCTTCTCTGGAATTTCTGGACAGAGAGTTTGCTAAGCTCATTCAGGTTGTTGGCAGAATTGAGTCTTTTGGTTGTAGGACCGAAGTCCCTATTTCCTTGCTGGTTGTTAGCTGGGACCACTATCACATCCCTGAGGCTTCCTTTTTCCTTGACAGATGAATTGCTCCATTTTCAAAGCCAGCATCAGAGAATTCTCCCTTGAGAATCCCTCTCAAGCTTTGAATCTATTTCTTAAGGAACACCCCAGTCCTTTCTAAGGACTCACCTGATTAGGTCAGGTCCACTCAGGTAATCTCCCTTGCTTAAAGTCAACTGTGCCATATAAGATGCCTAGTCATGGCAGTGACTGTCCTATCTTATTTATAAGTCCTGGGAGTTTTGCAGGGTATATACCTAAGGGCTGGGGTAGGCAGGGATAGTGGGGTCCATCTTAAAACTCTATCATACTGTCCATCTGCAACATGACAAAGTCCTGGAATGAACCCTTTGTTGTCCTGTGTTCTCCCACCCAGCCCAATAATTCTCTAGGGTTTCTTTTAACTACATAAGCCTGCCCAACTTTGGCCAGCTCCCACCACTACCCTGACTACTTTGGCTTCCAAATCTCCCATTTTCTTTCTATGCCCTATTGTTCTGTCCTTTTCCATGGCTCAGGGAACATAACTCTCTCTGGCCCTCAGACACACTGGTTGCAGGCGGAGGGTCTTTTGATCACAGATGCCCACAGGGTTCCCTGCCCTGACAGCTGCCTGTACATCAACAACAACTTAGCCTTTTTGCTCTGGAGACAAATGTAATGCCATGCTCCACAGGTTATGAAGGGGGCAGCTTGACAAAAATCCTGAAGGACATCGAGCAGAGCCCCTTGGTGATGCTAGACCGCTGGCATCTGGAAGTCAGCCCCAGAGAAGAGGTGGAGAATGGGGACCAGGTCCCGTACAACATCATGAACAACTATTTCTCCATTGGTGTGGTGAGTTGGTCAAGGATTGCCTTTCTGCATGGAAGAGAAATGTTTGGGTGGCAAAAAGGTTCTGGTCTTCTGTTGTCCCCCTCTGAGTCCCTACTCTTTACCTCTGTCAGCTGCCCCCAGTCTTAACTTGGGTCCAAGCATCCTTGCATCTGGCCTAGGCATAGACACCTTGAAGGTCCCAAACCCTAGGTTATGAAGAAAATTCTTTCCCCTATAATTTTAACTAACAAAAGAAAATAAGAAATTTTTTGAAAAACAAACTTACCCTTAGGATGATTTGAAACAGTTTTAAAAAAGCAACACCAGGAAATAACCAAGGGGCAAGGTCAGGAGAAGACTCTCTTGCAAGCTTCCAGAATTGAGAATTCTGATCCTCCAAGGAGAACCATGTGGTCCCAAGCTGGCTTGGCTGGCTTAGCTGTCAGAATTCCTTCTCTTCTGTTCTCTCGCCTGGGCTCAACTGAATTCCTACACTCCAGGTGCTCATGAACCTCTGGGGGTGTCTCCTCCCAGCTGACCTCTCAGCTGAGCTCCATGCTCCTCCTTGGTGCTTCCACAGCCTTTTGCATTCACCCCATCAGTGCAGTCTCTGCACTAAGTTGAAGGGATTGGTTTACTGTGCCCTAACACACACCCCCAACACATACACACACAACCAACACACAGACACCCCCCACACACACCCAATACACACACGTACACACACTGCCCTAACACCCCCAACACACAGACACGCCCCACAAACACACACCCACACACACACCCAATACACACACACACTGCCCTAACACACACTCCCAACACAAACACACCCCAACATAATACACCCAACACACCCCCCTAACACACACCCCAACCCCCACACACACACCCAACACACATATACGCAATATACCCCACTAACACACACGCCCAACACATACACCTAGTATACTCCCAACACACATCCCCCCCCCACACACACACACACAACACACATACACCCAACATACTCCCTAAGACACACCTGCAAGGTACATACACACACACACCATACATACACACACATAGCACACATACACCCAACACACACCCCTAACACACCCCCAACACACATACACACCCCCCAACACACCCAACACACATACTCCCAGCATACACCCCTAACACACACTCCCAATACACTTGCACCAAACACACTCCTCTAACACATACCCCCAAAACACACACACACAACACACATATACCTAACACCCCCCCCCACACACACACATCCAACACACATTACACGCAAAACATGCCCCTAACACACACACCCAATACACATATACACAACACACACACAACACACATACACCCAACACACACCCCTAACACCCCTGACACACATACACCCAACACACCCCTCTAACACAACCCCCAGCACACACACACACACAACACACACACACAGAGCACAAGAACAGTGCCACACTCCTCTTTCTTCCTCCAGCCCCCAGCACATCTAGCACAACTCAGTTAGTTTGTTTTACTGAACTCAGCTTCTGGGCATAAGAGGACTGGTGTGGACAGTTTCCCAAACTGTTGAGAATGGGATCGGGGAGAAAAGAGAACCATCTATTCCATAGATAGAGCTAGGGTTTCGGAGGGGGATGCAACAAAGACACTGGCATTTATTGAGCACCTATTATGTGCTCTCCTCTACGCTAGACCTTATATATTGCAATCCTCATCACAGTCTTGTGGGTATCATTGTCCCCACAGTCCCCATTTTACAGATGGGGCCTCAGGACACTTGACTAGTGAGGGCTGGGAATGACACAGGCACCCCGTGCCTTACAGTCTTTCCTCTGTTTCCCTACCTTTGCAGTTATGCTGCCCACTTTCATATGCAAATGAGTCCCTCCAAACCAACCACCTAGGCCCAGATTGTGTGATACCTTCGCTTGTCAGCCATGCTCACCTGTACCTCCTTTGAAATTGTTGGTGGCTTTAAAAGAAAAAGGAAGTAGAAGGGGAAAATAATAGGTAGCTTGGGGGAAGAGCAGGTTTAAGGAAAGGATTTTTTTTTATTTTTTTAATTTATTTTTTTTAATGCTTTTTTTTTTTTAAATGTTTATTTATTTTTGAGACAGAGAGAGACAGAGCATGAACGGGGGAGGAGCAGAGAGAGAGAGGGAGACAGAGAATCCAAAGCAGGCTCTAGGCTCTGAGCTGTCAGCACAGAGCCCGGGGCTCGAACTCAGGGACCATGAGATCGTGACCTGAGCTGAAGTCAGACGCTTAACCGACTGAGCCACCCAGGAGCCCCACGATTTTGTTTTTTAATAAGAAGACTAAGAGAAGGGCACCTGGGTGGCTCAGTAGGTTGAGTGTCTGACTTCGGCTCAGGTCACGATCTCACGGTTTATGGGTTCAAGCCCCACGTCTGTGCTGACAGCTCAGAGCCTGGAGCCTCCTTCGGATTCTGTCTCCCTCACTCTCTGCCCCTCCCCTGCTCTCACTTTGTCTCACTCTATCTCTCAAAAATAAATAAATGTAAAAACATAAAAAAAAAAAAGACTAAGAGAGGAGCCATGGAAGAGGGAAGGATGTTTTAAAATATGTTGTATTTACTGGATTTCAAATTTACCATATTTATAGATTTTTTTTTATTCTTACAACTACACTGAAGGGCAGTATTCTCTCCATTTTGTGGGTGAGGAAACAGAGAGTCAAATGGAGGGGTTTGCTTTCATTTTCTGACTCCTAAGTCAGCACTGGTTTTCTGTGACTACAACAGAAGACAGAAGTATCGCTGTACCCACGGTCAGGGTCTGAGAGGATGGATGATTGGACTGGCAGCATATTAAGGGGGCTCTGTGCCCCAATCAGGTTTATCTCCGCAGTTCTCCTGGCATCAGGTGGGGGAGACACCTTTCCCTAGGCCTCTTCCAGCTGTCCCCTCAGTGACCTAGGCGGACCCCTCGCTCCTTTTCTTGGCTTAAAGGCCTCTCTCCTTTGTGGACCACCAGCTCAGGCGCCAGTTCCCCCAGTGGGAACACGCAGCCTTCAGCTGTTGCCAGTGGGACCTGCCCGACAGATCTGGCGTTCGGGAGCCTTCTGGAGCGTGGGCTTCCCATCATTACAGTTTCACCAACACGTGTGTCTTTTTCCTGTAGTAACCAGGGTATAGCTTGCTAACAGGTATTGAGTGCCCACTGCATGGCAGGTACAGCTCCCTGTTGGTAGGTATAGGCATTATCCTTTGGCACTTTGTCAGGAGGAACTGTAGCTTAGAACAGTAAGGAGACAGGTAGCAGCTGGTGAGTGGAGCTGGAACCATGAGTGAGTGTCGAGCACCAGAGCTCACTGAGCTGTGGACCACGAGCCATGGGGCCTCTGCACAGCCCCCTCTGTCTTCAAATGCTTCCCCTCACAGCAACACCGTGGGGGGAGTCTCAACATCCAATGTGTGAGGGCTCACCAGTGCCCTTTGTCAGAAATGTAAATTCCGCCCCCATGACAGATCCTAGTTTGTATTCTGATTTGGTTGGTTTGAGCCAGGTCTTCGAGTTGGCGTTTTTAACAGGCCTCTGAGAGAATTCTGATGTGGATGGTCCCAATAAAGTCTTCAGTGAGTGGAGACACCCCATCAGAACAGAGAAGAATAGCCAAAGGAAGTGGACCTACACAGGAGCAGAAACCGGAACTGAGCTAGATGAAGGGGAAAAATGATAGAAAGGAGGGGACCCAGCCTCCATAAGCAGCCAGACAAACGGGAGAGCTGAGTAGCAGGGCTGGGTGCCCTGCCTAGAAACTTCTAGATGGCAGCTTACAGCCATGGCTGCCTTCAGAGTCTTTAGCCCCACATCTTCTCTTTCTTAACACACTCAACTCTGGCTGCCAAAACATGATTCCTGATACCTCTTGGTCTGTCTCTACACGGTGCCATATGCAAAAAATTTCACTCACTTAGTATTTCCTGACCAGATGGATAAACACACCAAAAAGGAATAAACAGCCTCACATTAACTAGATAACCTAGCCGTAATCCTAAGAGCCATGATGATGATGGTTTTAATTCATTCTTACAAATAAGTAGGAAGGAAGGAAGTTGAGGGACAGGAGGAAGGAAAAGAAGACCATCTCATTGTCCCCCAAGGAAATGCATACAAACAGATTCTCCATCACACTCAGTGGGCAGGGTATTTATTTGCCTGGGGCTGACTTATAATAATCCAATCCGTTCATCTTTCAAGTTATAAAGAACTTCACAGTATCTTTCTCATGATTGTTTTCATACACCTTTAGCCTGTGCGTATTTAACATTCTATTGCGAAGCAGTGAGGAACCAGGACTGTTTTTTATCTCCTTGGTATACCCTTAGGCTTCTCTCAATAAAATGTTTGCTGGGTTTGTATGCTCGCTCTTTAAAAGTTGGAAAGGGAAATTCTTGAGAAAACAAGTAGCCAACACGCAACCCTAACAGAATCTGGAGCTGACATTTGCAGAAGCTCTTCCTCCCTGTTTGACTTCCCAAACTTTGTAAGAGGAGAAGTAGGTATGTAAACCAACCCACAATTTACTTCCTTGTGATAATTAGAGTCAGATTCCTTTGGCAAAGAGGGCCTTGCAAAGTCTTTGCCTCTTTTGAAGGACCTGGAATATCTTAACTGATAACAGATGTCTGTTGCCTTCTGTGTATGAAGGCAATGACAATGACTGCTGCTGTGGTGGCCCCAGGTGGTAAAGATTTTGCCCTGACAGGTTCACCTGGTCCCCTGGGTGCCAACAGAATCCATGTAATACATGGAGGGATAAATAGGACACACTCTTCTGGCCCATCTAGAGAGTGACTGTGACCTCAGTGCCACCACATTTCTATTACCTACTTACATGCCGGCCCACTCCCAGTGAAGAACTGGGATAGTTGGCCCTCTCAGTCCCCCTAACTGATAACATCCATTGGCAGGAGATTTTAAACATAGTCATTCAGGCTGCTACTTCCTCTGGCTTCTCTGGCCTCCTCGTCCCTGGTCTTTATTTTTGGATTTGCAGAAATGTCAGGATGGCCAGGTATCAGTGACAGGAAGTTGGGGACTGTGAAATAATGCCTGGGGTATGTGTAACTCCAAATACCTCAAAGGCTCTGCTTTCACTGGGCCTTAACAGGAGGAGTGAACAGCTAATCCCTTGATTCAATGAAATCTATTTCTGATGCTAGGGGAACCCAGGGGCCAAGGAGAGGCCACAGGCATCACGCTAACCCACACACCATCTTCCCCCTTCCAGATTGTATTTCTCAGGCTTCACCAGCTAAGTCTCCACCATGATGAGCCTCCTCCCCATTGGGGAATGTACCAAAAAGTTATCATTTTCCCTGCAACTGTTTGCATTTCCTCAGTGTCATGTTCTTGTCTGTCACCTGTGAGAGCCATGCAGGTACTAAGACAACGGGACTCACTGAGAGATGTCTTGGACAAGGGGTCTGCACTCTTTTTCATCCTCCAACCTGCTGTAAGTTTTCAGAACAAGCCAGGTTCCAAATGATGTGGTTTATTATCTTCTTTGTCTTTTTATCAACGTAAGCTGCCAAAGTGACTTAGACCTGCATTTGTCCGGTATGGTAGCCGTCAGCCACATGGGGCAATGGTGTGCTTGCAATGGTCCTAGTCTAAATTGAGAGATGCTATAAGTACAAAACATACACCAAATTTCAAAAATGTAGTAGGAAAGAGTTTTAAATATCTCCATTTTTTAAGGTTTTATTTATTTATTTTGAGAGACAGAGTACAGGCAGGGGAAGGGCAGAGAGAGAGGAAGAATCCCAAGCAGGATCTGCGCTGTCGGCACAGAGCCTGATGTGGGGCTCAAACTCACACACTGTGAGATCCTGATCTGAGCTGAAATCAAGAGTCAGACACTTAACCGACTGAGCCACCCGAGTGTCCCAATATCTCAATAATTTTTATATTAACTACATGTTGCAGTGATAATATTTGTTAATGAAATATATCATTAAAATTAATTTCACCCTTTTCTTTTCACTTTTTTAATGTGGCTACTGGGAAATTTTCTATTTATTTCTTTTGGACAGCACTGGCCCAGACATCCAAATGTCTCAGAGTCCAAATGACTGCTGCTTATATTTGGAAGGGGTGCAAAAATCTTTTGGATTTTTAGTTTTAGCTCAGGAAAGCACCACCCATCTTCTTTTCTGTACCCAAAACCTCATAGAAAGGCCCCCAGAGCATGTGGCCTCCAGAAATGCCATCATTGCAATGCTGGTCCCCTTGTCCCTTCAGAACAGAAGTCTCATTTTGCTGTCATTATTACCAAGAAAGGGTTTGACTCATTGTAGCACTGGCTTCCAAAATTTAAAAGAAATCACGATTGAATGTAAATACACCCAGCTCAGTGCCCGGCACAGAACTCAACAGAAGGCGCAGGTAAATCTCCAGGTAGAGAAACATGGTCAGAGTCAGAGTCTTTATTAGCATGGCCTTTTCAAGACTGAACAGCAAAGGAACTGCTCAGCTCTCCCCTGCTACTCTGCGTATTTGTCAAGCGATTATATTGGAACCACATGCTTAACTAATAATATGGTAAAGGCTGGTCTCTGTGAAAAGCAGCTTTGCAAAACATAGTTAAAAAAAAAAAAAAAACAACTCTGAATAATCAGAACTATGCAGAGAGTAAGAAGCCTGTGCACAGATTCTGGAGAATAAGAAAATCAGGAGCCAGTCACAACAGTCCTGCCGGGGGGGGGGGGGGGGGCGGTGCGGGGGTCGTGAAGTACAAATCATGCCAGGCAACATGTGATGGCTTTTTTCTTTCGTTTTCCTTCTTTCTTTTCTTTTTTCCTGACAGAAGAAAATTAGTGCTTCAAAGGAACACAAGTAGATGAAATGTTTTCTTGAATCCCAAAGAAGCATTTGACAGATGTCACATGAATCTTATTCAGGGTGTTCACAAACTTGCTCAGAGCGCGGGAGGGAGAGCGAAGGCCTTGCTGCCTGGGGGAGCAGCACAGGCCGCCCCCCACCCCGGGGATAGACGCTTCAGGGCCTTTGTGCATCGCCCACCTCGTGTCCACAGTGGGTGCCTAACCAGGACCTGCAACCCTCCATGGGACTTAAAGGAAAAACGAAACCATGACTAGAGCTTGAATGTTAAATTCCCAGAACACTATTTCAGCAGGCAGTGTTTGCCAACCACAAACCAAGCCCGTATCTTCAACTTGCCTCTGTAGTGGGCTCCTAGCTGGCTGGGCTCCTCTGCTAAGTATTACAGAAGCCCCTCTTTGCCCCCTAACTTGCTTCTGGACTTTCTGTCTTCACCATTAGCCTGTAGTTTCTTCACCACACACAGCGCATGCGCCAAAAAAGCTTCTTCACTGAACTCTACCTCCTGATGTGAAAAGAATAATGACAACAGTCAGAAATTATCTTTTGTGAGTCTGCATCAAGAAACGGAATTAATACGCATCCACTGAAATGGAATTTCAGTTCTGTTTTAGCCACGCGGTCCAGTAAATGAGTTTCTGTAGCGTTTTTCCTGCACGTGTCTGAGTCAGCTCCCTTGTTTCTGTGTCACTCCCCACCCCAGCCCAATTCGCCTGTTTATTTCTAAAGCCCACCGCCCGCACCCAGCGTGTTCACACGAGGACTGAGTGGCGAAGGGGCGGAACACATTCTCCTGCGGGAAGATGAGACTCTTAATGAGGGTGAAAGACCAAGTGTGAGGTGGAAAGATGAGCTCAATTTTAGGTCTGAAGCTCAGGGTTGGTTCTAGGGATCAGAGATGCTAGAAACAAGCATGAGAACTCGAGATGGCCCATGAATGTAGGCCGCAGATGGACTCAGGGTTGAGAAGTTCTGGTCAGGGGATGGAGAGCCTGGAAGCATGGCATCATGGGAGTCTTCCTAACTGAGCTCTGAGGTGCAGGTGGCCAGTAGCACAGCAAAGGCGTGTGCAAATAGGAGGACAGCAAAGTGTCCATCGAGTGTGGTAGTGAGACTCCTCTTGACCTTGGGGAAAGTCCTTTCTGTGGAGATCAAGAAACAGAAGCCAGAAGTTTAAACATATTTTTATTATCCACGAAGCCTGTTATTCAATGCCACTAATTATTTCTACTGATATGGATGATTAGAGTTAATATATAACAGCACCTACCAACGTCAGTTTTCTGGTTTTGACAATGTACTGTAGTTACATAAGATGTTATTGGGGGAAGCTGGGTGAAAGGGATACAGGAACTCTCTGTACTATTTTTGCAACTTCTTGTGAGTCTTAAAATATTCCAAAATAAAAAGTATTTTTTTAAAAGAGTTAATATGGCAAGGCATTTCCAGAAATTCACACTCAGCTCCACACGCGGGCTTCTGCACTGCAGCTGCCCCCACACCCAGACACCCTCTCTCTCCTCAAAGGGCAGCGGCTGTCCCCTTCATTCACCCTGAACTGTGGCAGAGAGGGGAAGCTGCAAGGAGTCGGCTGACATAGGCTCTACAAGCATTGGTGGCCTTAGCCCCTAACCTTGGACCTGGTGTTCACCCTTTGTGGGAGCCTCGTGTTCTGCTCTCTGACATGGACTCTCAGGTCTGGGGGATTTCAGTGAGAGCCTGTGTGCTTCCTTTCCTTTCTGCATTGCAGGGTCATGACCACTAACCAGGTGTCTGCTTTCCTCTCTTTCCCTTTCAGGATGCTTCCATTGCACACAGATTCCACGTGATGAGAGAGAAGCACCCTGAAAAATTCAACAGCAGGTAAGAGTGCCCTAAGGCTGCATCCCTGGCTGCACTGCCCGCTGGCCCCTCCCCGCCCCTGGAGGCGCTGGCCAGACAGAGGCCTCCACCTGCTCTCACCCAAACGTTCTTGGCCCGGCCGCCCAAGGACTTCGCTTTCCTGCCACGTTGCCGTCGCCGGAAGGAGGGTTTCCATTTCCAAGCAGAAAACACTGTCAGAAACCTGCCCTCCCCTCCCAGAGGATGCTGTGCAGAGGGAGGGATTGCGGGGCTGGCAAGGAGGGCGTGGCGTGCCCGCCTTGAGGGGTGGGGATCTGCTCTTGGCTAACTGGAACCCTCTTCGGGGGCTTGGCCGCTTTCTCTAGACGGAAAGCTCCTGCAGCCCCAGCCCCCTGGAATTTCTCTGGGGAGGGGCAAACAGAAGGGCAGGGGCCTCAGCTTCTCTCGGTCTCAAAGGGAGGGAGCCCGGAGGGCCGGGAGGGCGGTGCCTCTGCGTCCCCTGACAGCAGGGGGCAGCAGAGGGAGGCCCCTGCTGGCGCTGTGAGACCTGGAGCCCAGCACATTCCAGCCTCAGCCTGTGCACCCTGTGTGTAGCCTGGATGTTAGGTCCAAAAGTACAAGAAGAGAGAAAAACAGATCTTTTGCAAACAAAACTAAGCCCTTCTTGCTGGCAGGAGCGAATTTGCAAGAAGTGAGTTTGACTGGCACATAGCTACCCCTG
Source organism: Leopardus geoffroyi (assembly GCF_018350155.1). Classification (NCBI taxonomy): domain Eukaryota; kingdom Metazoa; phylum Chordata; class Mammalia; order Carnivora; family Felidae; genus Leopardus; species Leopardus geoffroyi. Next base: position 81,479,295 of record NC_059333.1, read on the forward strand.
GGATTGTTGTAATACCTTTCTCCATTCTTCCTTCTTTATTTCTTCTCTTTGGTTCTCCATCTTTTTTCCTCTTTGTTGTGCCATTTCAAGATGACCATTGGATCCCACCCCACCCTCAAGCAGGTGGGTAGGAAGAATGCAGACTGAGCCTGAAGGGAGTGACTTAGTTAGCAGATAGGATCCTCTTCACAGCAGAGGCCCAGCCTTGTCCGAAGACATCTATTTAAAGCCTCACACCCCCAAAGAGCGCCACCATTTTCATCCCTACTCCTTTCCCCTGACCTCAATGCCTGGGAGGTTAACTGGGAAAAAGAAAGTCTTTAATGTAACATACTTCAGCTTCAGGAAAAGTGATCTGTGGGATCTAATAGCTGAACTCATCGTCTCCTTAGGGTGGGCATTCTGTCCCAGGAATATTCCATCTGGCTGTCTCACACAGCTTGTGCCCAACTCACAAATCACTATTAACAGATGATTGTTAAGAGTGGGTCCAGCCCCACTCTTATTGCAAACACAGACTCACAGATCAGCTGACCTTCTGTGTCACTCTCACATCCACACTAAATCTTCTTTCTCTTCTGTCCACTGTAGACTTTTTGGGCCCTCTTTTCACAGGGGTATCCTTATGCATAGTCATACACATGTACTTGTTAAGATGCCATATGCTTGTGAAATCCATAAGGGCTCTGTTCATGCATCCATTCAACACTAGCTTTTGAAAATATACTCTATGCCAGGCACTGTTCTGTAGGTGTTTTGGAGAGCCATGTGTAGGGACTGACCATCCAGTGCTGCAGACATGCATAGTGACTTGTGTTAAGTGATATGAATCGAGGTAACCTATGGGAAGGAACACAAAGCAAGGGCACGGAATTTGGTGTGGTGGGGCTTCCAACCATACAGATGCCAAGACCAGAAAACAAGGATGTATTTGCCAGGTGGACAAAAAAGAGAAGGACTGCCCAGGCCAAAAGAACCAAATGTACAAAAAGATAACAAGGAGTGAGAGAAGGCAGAATGCTTGGGGTAGAGCCACCTGTGCTGGTCTCTTGGCAGGGAAGAAGCAAAGCCCCTATAGTTTGTAGAGAGTGAGGAAGCAGAGGGAGGGAGAAGTTTCTCCATATTCCAGAAATCAATAGGTCAACGTATGATATAAATAGAGTCATCTTCAATTATTCACATGATTAACACAATTAGGAAGATACTTCTATCAGGGGAGAAAAAACAGTTGTAATTGCACATTTCCTGGTGATCTGGTGACTGTTTTTCCTTCCCACTCCCCCAGTTCCATTAATAAGACTACTCTGTAGTGAGGTGCACACCCTTGCCCTGGTAGAGGTCAAGGTGGTGTGGTGGCCTGGGATGCCAGGCACCCAGATTTGTGTGTAAATCTATGTATCTGCAAGTAAGCGGAAACATAGTGGCATAGAGGTGGGCCCTGTTTCACGGGTCCTAGAACCCTTCCCAGTAAGAACTTTGAGTCCATGCTGCTTCTCCTGTGCCTGCTTGCTCATGTTGAAAATACTCAAGAGTGCCCAGTTTGTCCACTGAGAGGCAGGCGAGCAGCCATTTTCCCCAGGCTTCCTTATTTAGCTTTGGAGATGGTTTTAAATAGGCAGGTGGTTGTTGCCATGGTTACCCCATTACACCAGCGGCTAAACTTAGGAAGGGCCACAAGGGATAGGAAGAAAGCTTGATACCCGGGATTTGGAAATGTAAACGATATTATCAAACAAGGCTTCATTTTACTCGGCTGAACTTAGGTTTTCCAGAGAGTAGTCACTGCTTGGCTGGATGCCCTTACCATTAAGGTGCAGGCCTGGGCCCTCAGGGATAACCCTGAGGTTCAATCTAGGGTGTTGTAACTTGTTTTGTTTTGCTTTGTTTTGTTTTGAACTTGGCAGTGTGTTTTGAACAGGGCTAGCATTTATCAGGAAGCTCGAATTTTTCACATTGCTCATTCAGTTTTCTTCTCAGAAGAATTTTTAACCTGAGGTACAAAGGCTGCAGGAGCTCTGAAAACACTTTGAAATTATATGTAAGACATTGAGTACAATTTTCAGGAGAGAAAGTCCATAACAATGAGAAGGCTCTCACAGGGACCCATAGCCTTCAAATGGCTAAAAGTCACCATTCTGAGGCTTCTTTGAATCTTAAAGGGGGGTTGAGTTTTGGTTGGGGTTTTAGGAAATTCTTCTTCCAGTGGCTTCTCCCCACAGGTTGTTGCCAGAGAAGGTAGCTGGTTGTACAAAACGGAGTTCTGTCCCTCTTGGAAATAGCTTTGTTAATGGAGCAAGAACCAGACCCAAGGATGCAGGAACGTGAGCCATGTGTGATGGGCAAGGAAAAGAAAAGCCTTTAACGGCAGAGATGGGGCTGTATTTGGTACACTGTACATCCTAATCATCGACAGGCTAATAATTCATTGTTAACTTAGGAATATTATGAAAATTATCACCTTGTAGTTGGCATACACATACAGAAGACAGATTTGATTTAAATGAGGATTCTAACATGTGTTAGAAGGTGTTCTAGGCTACAAGGGTAAATAAGACCCGGTTCTTGCCTTCAGGGAATTCACAGTGTAGCAAAGAAGGAAGAATAATCTTCAAATATTTTTTACAAAGTGATTTTCACATACAAGGAGGTCCCATTTTGTAGGTCACATAGCATAAAAGAATTTGGATAGTATAAGACACTAATTAATGGTTGTATCCCTACATCACCTGTAAATGAATTTAGAGTACAGAAATGGTGTTATAAGGGAACCAAACCAACTATTTTTTGAGCTCTTACCAGGTGCCAGGTGATAAACTAGGCTCTTTAAATACATTAGATTACTGAAATCCCATGATCACCCTACAAGGCAAATATTAGATTAAGGCATTTTACAGATAAAGACACTGAGGCTGGGAGAAGCCAAGTCACCCACCTGAAGTCACATCTTTTTTTTTTTTATAAATGTTTATTTATTATTTAAAAAAAAATTTTTTTTACATTTACTTTTGAGAGATGGAGAGAGGCAGAACACAAGTGGGGGAGGGGCAGAGAGAGAATGAGACACAGAATCTGAAACAGGCTCCAGGCTCTGAGCCGTCAGCACAGAGCCTGACGCGATGTGGGGCTCAAACTCACAAACCGTAAGATCATGACCTGAGCCGAAGTTGGATGCTTAACCGACTGAGCCACCCAGGTGCCCCAATGTTTATTTATTCTTGAGAAGGGGAGGGGCAGAGAGAGGGAGACAGAGGATCCAAAGCCAGCTCTGTGCTGACAGCAGAGAGCCCGCTGTGGGGCTTGAACTCACAAACCATGAAATCATGACCTGAGCCAAAGTCAGACGCTTAACTAACTGAGCCACCCAGGAGCTCCAAGTCATGCATCTTTTTAAGCGCCAGAGCTGATGCAATTCTAAGTTAGCTCCTCCAGAGTTCAAATTCTGTTTTCTGTACCTGATATCTTCCATGGATTTCATTTATTAAATATCAAACACTCTGATGGGTACTATATGCATGATCCCACTCAACAGAATAACATGCAAATTAAGTGCTGCTATCCCCATTTTAGAGATGAAAATATCAGGGTAAGGAGGGTAGAGCTTTTATCAACTCTATCCACCTGAGGATTGCCTCTCATGGGAAAATGCCTGCTGAGTTCCAAAGGGGACAACAGGTACACCATTCAGTCTTAACTTATGTGGTATGACTCTTCTCCCTATCTCAATGTCCACAGCACAGAGCAGGACCGATTATCTGATTTGTGTGACCCAGTGCAATGTTAAATACAGGATCCCTTGTTCAAAATTATTAAGAATTCCAAGTCAGTGACAGCAGAGCATTAATTAAAACAAGTACAGAGCCCTGCTAAGTGTGGGGCTCCTTGCAGCTATGCAGATTTCACTCCCATGAGCTGGCCCTGGCAAGGAGAGAAGAATTTATTTTTTCAGTAAACCTCACATTTGCTAGGACTCACAGGGATGGGGGAAGTTTGCAATAAAGGTAAAAGAATGGGGGAAAGAGGGCTTCAACTAGGGAGTAGGAAAGGGATTATCAGTACCTCAATCAGGCAGTAGTCAGTATTAGCAGATGAGCTGATGATACCACTAAAGTCTTCCTGATATCCAAGAACCAGTCCTCCATGAAGTTTCTGGATTAGCTCTCTGTGAGGCATTTTATATGTGTATACATATGATATATACATGAAAGCTACCAAATTGCAATGTCACTGTGGTTGAGCATCCAGAAAGAGAAGTCTAACTGTGGAATTTTTTTCGTTGTTGGTCAGAAACTCAGAGCACTTGAGGAATGTGTTATTCCAAACCTGTTGAGTGCCATCCACTTGAATATGTCCCTCAGCAGTTTAGGCTGAAGCAAGATATTTCCTGTTAGGCCCTTCAAAGGGACCGAAACAGTGCTTCATTCCTACCAAAAGCTGACCACCTTTCCCAAAAGCCCTTGGGTAATTAATAGATTCTGGAGTGTTAGCTTTCTTGGAACCAGGCCCATGGAGTAGTTGATGAGGGGTTCCCTCAGAAGCCCTAATGTAGCCTGAGATCTTAAGAGGTTGGAAATACATCTTGCAAATAACTAAGCACTTAACAGATATTTATAGAATGAGGCAGCAGGGTATAGTCTACATTGGCATCAAAACTTGGCCCTGGCACTTACTAGCTGTGTGACCTTGGGCAAGTTACTTAATCTCTTTAATCCTTTGCTTCCTCCCCTGAAAATCTTGCAAGTTTGCTGTAGGCATAATGAGATCATGTGTAAGTTCATGGCACACAGTAGGTAATCAATAAACATGTTATTGAAAATTGTTCAATGACAAGCATGAGGAAAGCATCGCCATAAATTGCCAATAAAAGGCTTTTCTGATACAGTGGCTAGTGGGATTCGATCAGTGGTCTTTGCTTTATTGGAATGGCCCTTGAACTCAAAAGTTGGAGGCCAACTAAAAGTTGGAGGAGACCCCATCTGTGATACATTAAATCTGTCCAAATCCCTCTCCTAGGGGATGGGAGGATGGCATCAATTGGCCAGGATTGATTTGGGTTCTATAGGATTGGATCTGTAGAGAAAATTCCCTTTATAGGCTCCATGAGTGTTCAAGAGGCAGAGGTGTGGGGTCTGAATACCAGAGATTCCAAGTTCAGGCTAGAGACAGGATCAAGACCGGGGTCACGGACCCCAGCTGACATGGTAACAGGAGAAACAGGGTGGGAGTAAGGGGAAGTTGCAGGTGCCATGGACTCCATGTATACCTAGGGCTTACCAGCTGGAACCATGGAGTGCACCATTGGTGGGTAGGGGGTTGGCCAAGGGCAGTCAGACACTGGAGACGTGATGATCCTCCATTCATGCTGACTCTTGCCTCACCCACTGAGCACCTCTTCTCCTACTTTGGATTTAACAGAGATATTCTGTGGGAGGGAAAATAGAGGCCGGCAAAGCTCAAATCATACAATTCTGGAAATGAAAGGGCCTCCTCTCTTGAATACCTGTAGTATGCTCTGTAGTCACAAGCATAGACTGTATCACCATTTACATAAGATTTTCTTTTTTTAGCTAAAAAATGAAACCATTCTAAGTTATTCTTTCCAGGAGCCCTGTGAGGTAGCCCAGTGTTACAGCCCAGATGTTTGACTTTCCCAAAGCGTAAAGGTACAACAGCAGTGACACAGCAGCGTGGAAAATCCTCACCATTGGCAGCTTCATTCTGTGCCCTGAATTTGGTTTTGTTCCTCTTGTCTACTACTTGGCACCCCAAGAGACACCTGCCCTAAGTACCTGGAGGTTCAAACTGTCTGCACCTGTTTCCCTCAATATATCACACGATTTTTTCAAACATTTGGAATTCAGAAAAGCCCCAAATGAAGTTGATTGTGGCATTTCTATTTTTATTCTTACTCCCGTAAGTATTTATAAAGGAAATGCAAACCTTGTGTCTTGTGTTCAAGTGCCTTTGACTCTTCAAGTCAGTTCTGACAGAGCAGCGTACTTAATTACTGGAATGTTTATATACTAGCCCACAAAAATGTTTTATTCCCCACCCTCCCCACACCCTTCCTCGGAAGAGACGCAGGGAGTGAAATGAGTGAAATATGGGTTCATGTTTTTTTCACCAAGCATTCGTCATTATGCAGTTGCATAAGTTCAGGGGTTTGATTTGGTTTGGTTTTGGGGTTTTTGTTTGTTTGTTTTTTGGCTGTCTTATTTGTTTACAGTCAGCCCTTGATTCTTTACAGAAACAAGGGAATAGCAACATGGGTCATTTAGAGCTGTGAATGGTCAGATTTGAGGAGGCTGTTATGAATATTTGTGAGCAGGTCTCTCTGCCCTAAAAAAAATTCACAGTATTTTAAATAATCTGATGAAATCACATTGAATCTTCACATTTCCTTCATTTTCCTCCTGTCTCCCCCGTGCATTGGAACAGATAGCACAACTTCTCAGACTGATACACAGGAGCAGCCTATGATATCTCGAGGCTCCTTACAAAGTTGCTGGTTTGCCAGAACAGTTCCTTATTATAGCTTAACAGGCATTTTCTTCTAGCCCTTGCTAGGCTAAAACAAGAAAGGTATGATTCATGTCAACAAAGAGTGGAATCAGTTTGCAATAATATCAAAAGGAACTTGAAAGCAGGCTATGTTTTCAAGTCTTTAGGCCAGATAACCCGAAAATTATCAGTATTGATTGATTGATTGATTTTTAGAAATATTTCCATCAAAGGGCTCAAGATGTAATATATTCTCAAGTTCAGAAGGGTTAAGGTCAGAGTGATAACCTCATGGAAGAAAATCAAAGCACACAAATTCAAAGCAAGGTAAGAACTGGCTAGGTCCTCAAATGGGTGTTGACAGTCTGGATGCTTTCCAGAGGGAAGAGGTCAGGAAAGTGCTGGAATTTAATGTCTTATAAGGAAAGGCTGAATCTGGGATTATTTCATCCAAAGAAGAGATGACTTCTGGAGAAGTGATTATTGACCTCAAATATTTAAAAAAGTATTTCTCATGAAGGAGGAATTAGGTTATTTTGCATGATAGATCAATGGGGGAAATAACTAGAAAGACCACTTTAAGCACCAAACATAGGACATCAGTTCTACCAGTTAGAACCATCCTCAAGTACAGGGGACTACCAGGGAGTGCATTTTCAGGTATTAAATGTTCAGGCAGGTGCTGGACAAACACCTGGGGCTCCAGTGGGGCCAAGTGCCGAAGTGTGCAGGTGCTATTGTCAAATAATCTGGATATAAATGCTGGAATTACATGTGACTTCAATCAAGTTGCTCATCTAAGCCTCAGTCTACTCACCTGTAAAATTGGAATGTAATACTATATTTGTTTCCTATGGATGCTGTAGCAAATTACCACAATTTTTGTGGCTTAAAATAACATATTATATTAAGTGATGGAGGTCAGAAATCTGAAGTAGGTCTTACTGGGCTAAACTCAAGGCATCATCAGGGCTACATTCCTTCCTGGAGGCTCTAAGGGGAGAATCCATTTCCTTACCTTTTCTTATATCTAGAAGTTGCCTGCATTCCTTAGCTGTGGCCCCCTTGCATCTTTTTTTTTTTTTAATTTTTTAATGTTTTTTGATTTTTGAGAGACAGAGTGTGAGTGGGGGAGGGGCAGAGAGAGGGCGACACAGAATCCAAAGTAGGGTCCAGGCTCTGAGCTGTCAGCACAAAGCCCGATGCGGGGCTCGAACCCACAAACTGTGAGATCATGACCTGAGCTGAAGGTGGACGCTTAACCGACTAAGCCACTCAGGCACCGCCTCCCCTTCCATCTTTAAAGCCAGCAGTGGCCAGTCCAATTGTTCTCGATATGGCATCCTTCTTATAGTCTCCTTCTGCCTCCCTCTTCCACTTAAAATGATCCTTGTGATGATACTGAATGTACTCAGATAAATCCATCTCAACGTCAGCTGACCACCAATTTCAATTCCGCCTGTAACTTTGATTGCCTTTTGCCATATAAACTAACATATTCATATTCACAGCTTCCAGGCATTAGAACATGGGCATTTTCAGGACATTATTCTGCCTACTACAAGTACTTTACCTAAGTACCATAGCATTATTTTGAAGTTTCAATGAAGCAGTTCATTTAGAGTGCTTATTACAGAGGCTTGGCACATTGATGCTAGATTATTATTAATATTCTCATTATTACAAAGACAGAGCCTACATCAAACAATAGTCATTTTAGATGACTCAGAAACCCTTAAAATTCTGCGATTTAATGACTCTCTGAGAGGGACAGATAAATATCTGTTGGTCATAGGATATGAATCATCACTGTAGCAATATATGACATGCTTTTTTTCTCTTCACTTATCTCGATAAAATTTTTTGCACACATTTAGCATTATGGAATTTAATACTATATCATAAAGTATCATTACATAATACATTGAAATCGCATTGTAAATAATTTGTAAAATTTAGAAAAGTCGAAGAAAAACCAATCACTCGTAGCACCATCACTGAGAAACAATATTATCATTTTGGCGCATTTCAGCAGTTGACTTGATAAGCATATTTTTAAATATTTGTGATAACAGGTTTTTATAAAGTTACACGTACCATTCCTTAAGCAGTTTTTCTTTATACAAGTAATTAAGGCTTAGTGTGGAAAAACAAATAATATTGTCCCCCAGGAAATAAACACTGTTAGCATTGTAACACATTTCTTTCTGCTCCCACTGCACAATTTTGCTTACTTGAGAACACACCGTATACACTGGTTGAAAACACTGTTAACACAGTAGCATGTACAGGTTATGGAGGGAGGTGGATAGAAAGGAGCTGATTAGAGGGAGTTTATCTGCAGGGAGAGTCTTCTCTGATTAGAAAAAAAAATCCCAATGATTTTGTTCAGTCAGTATGAGAGTTTTAAAGCTATCACTACTCAAGTCCCTTTGCAGGTGAAGGAACCACTTGACCTGTTCTGCAGCTCTACTTTTGTGGAAGGGAAATTTGAAAATGCGAATCTCTTAGCACAGTTCCTCCTCCTGTGCTCCGTTTTGCTGTGCTAGAGTAAGACCAGTTTGTGTTTTCCGTGACCAGCAGAGGTAGTAGGCGTGGCCGTCCGAACTATGTAATGGTGGAGTTGTTGTTTAAGCGCACATACTATCAGTGTGTTTATTAAGGTCCTTGAAGGGTGGTTTTTCCCGATGTTATCAGGATGGCTCCAGCCTACACCGACGGTGGGAGCCATCGTTTATTGAATGTTTTCAGGCATTTCATGTACACTTTACTTTTAACTGGCACAGCTCTCCAAGTATAAGGTGAATATTATGGATCCATTGTACAGATGAGAAAATGGAGGCTCAGGGAGGTGATGCAGCTTGCTCAAGAACATACAAGTAGGTAACAGGGGAGCTGCTGTTAAAACCTCCGTCTGACTCTGAAGCCTCTGTTTATACTGCTGCTCTTCCCTGCATCTCTGCATGCCCAGGTTGGTGCCCGTGACCAAGGAAGCACCCAAGCAAGAGACTAGAGAAGGACCACGGAGACAATGAGCGGCCCCATGAGAAAACCTTCAATAAGCCAAAATATATTTTGTTTTGTTTTGTTTTCTGGAGAGGAGGAGCAGAGAATGTGTTGGGACTTGGCCTCAAGTGTGTGAAGGACTCACAACAGGAAATACTGACCACACCTTCTTACTTTTCATCTAGGCTCAGAAAAGAATGAGAGGGGGGGAAATGTGCTTCTCAAGTGAGGAATTGCTATTTTGGATGAAAGGAAGAATCTCCTGGCCTGGAGACCCATTAAAGGCTAAAATGAGTTATTGAGAGAAGTTATGGAGTATCTTGCAAAGGGTTTCTAAAAACAGAAGCCAGACTCATTCATCTGGGATGAGAAACGCACCATCTTCTCTGAGCCCCAGGGGTGAGCGTATTGTACCCAACAAACGAGAGTCCTCTGCTTCCCACCCAACAAGCAACTGGGGTGTCCCCTAGGAGACCTTTGCCTCCTATTGTTCCTCAGCTCCCAGCTGGTCCCCATGATGCCCCCGCTAAGGATTGCCTCAGCAGCCCCCTGGCCATCTCAATGCTCTTTCTTCTCAGGCCCCCAGTTTGGTAGCTGCCCATGTGTCTATCCTGTTTCTGTTGCACAAGCACCTGCTGTCACAATCCATGCCCCATTTTATAGAATTTAAAGTCGCCTGCCTTGCCTTTGGGACCCTTTATAAACATCTCCCAAACACCAGTCCAGCCTTATCGTTTGCTTGCTCCACTGCTCTCCCCTAGCCCACTCTGCCCTTAACTCCTCAGTCTAGTATGGTATCTCCTTCTGGGGCCTAATCATCACCTATTGCTTGTTTCCAAATACAGTCCAAAATATTCGAAACACTCCCTCCCTGACCAACCCCAGCCCTGGCCTCCACTTTCTCTTACAATCCACCTACAAGGTTTTTGATACATTTTTTCCCACTTTGCTTTTTTCCTCCTTATCTTCTATCCGCTGTTGTTCTGAGGCTATCCTGTTCTTTCTCCACGTCATTCCTAAGCTTGCTCACTCAGAGAAGTGAACCGTTTTTGGGGATCCACTGACCTAAAAAGCAGAAGAATGCTGCTGCGCATGTTCCCTCATTTGGCCCAAACGTGTTGAGCATCTATTTGGTGTCAGTATTGTGCAGGGACTGAGGAAGTATGGATTACCAGCCCCTATTTCCAGCAGCCCATGGGCTAGTTGGGAAGATGAGCTTGTACAGAAGCTATCACCAACTGTATTCGTTTCCTAAGGCTGCCATGACATATGACCACAAACTGGGCGGCTTCCAACAACAGAAATTGATTCTTCCACAATTCTGGAGGCTTAAAGTCTGAAATCAAGGCGTCAGCAGGATTGGTTCCTTCCCAGGCTCTGAGGGAGAATCTGTTCCATACCTCTCTTCTTGCTTCTGGTGGTTGCCAGGAATTCTTGGCATTCCTTGGCTTGTAGCTGCAAAACTCCAGTCTCTGCCTTCGTCTTCACATGCATCCTCCTTCTGTATCTCTGTGTCTCTGTCAGATTCCTCTCTTCTTATAAGGACACCAGTCATTGGATTTGGCCCACCCTAATCCAGTATGACATCATCTTAACTTGATTACATCTGCAAAGACCCTATTTTCAAATACAGTCACATTCACCAGTGCTGGGGTTAGGACTTCAACAAAGCTTCTTGGAGAAGACAGTTTAACCAACCACACTAACCCTCCCTCAAGCCCTCACAAAAGAAGGAAATCTAATATGGCGGGCTTTGTTTTAACATGGAGACAAGAATAATGAGTGTTGTGAAAGCACCTAACTGAGAAAGTGGGATTAGACTTCAGAAGGAAGGTTCTATTTGAGTGTGAGATTGAGAGAGAAATGGGAATGCCCTGAGTAAAGAAGGAGCTGGGTGCATGCTAGGAGGAGAGATGCAGGCTGGGCAAAGGGGTGAGAGGACCCTGGATGTGAGGAGAGGGGCTGATGGTTCTGAGGTGAGGTGGAAAGGCAGGTGGGAGAGCGCTGTGGCAGGATCTCAACACTCTGCACAGGAGTTTGCACTTTATCCTACAGGTGAGTGAGTGGATGAGAAGGGAGTCAGTCAGCAAATACTTTTTGAATAGGTCAGTGAGGGAGTGAATTATCTTTTGAAGTATTTCCAGAGCCAAAATTTCAGGGCTCCTAGAAACAGGGGGAACTTTATACTGAAATGTATGGGTGTACAGGGTGTTAGGTCAGAGAGAGACCCAGAGACAGAGAAGGTAACCCTCAGGGAGACAGAAGGAAGAGGGCTGTCAGGAGAGAGGGAACAAGAATCAGTTCTGCTAATCTGAGGGAGTTCGTACGTAAAAGGGCCCGAAAAACTGTGGAAACCAACCACGGAGGTTTGTGTCACAAGCCCTGAACGGTGAAGCACGCTGTTAGGTTGTGGAAGTAGAAATCCCTATTGACAAAAATTCCAGATGTCATTCTCTGTTCCTCAGATTCTCTCATGCAGACGTTGGCTCGGGTGGCCTTTAAATTTAGCATAGGTGGCTCAGTCGGTTAAGTGTCAGACTTAGGCTCAGGTCATGATCTCATGGTTTGTGGGTTCGAGCCCTGCGTCAGCTCTGTGCTAACAGCTTGGAGCCTGGAGCCTGCTACAGATTCTTTGTCTCCCTCTCTCTCTGCCCTTCCCCTGCTTGTGCGCTCTCTCTCTCTCTCTCTCTCTCTCTCAAAAATAAACATTAACAAAAATTTTTTAATTTAGCTTGGAATGCTTTTTGTTTTTATCTCCAAAGAAAAAAATACCAGAGTTTATTATCCCTCTGTTATACTGACTAATTAGAACTTTGGAGAATTATCGTCCTTTTGCATTAGGGGCATTTCTGTGTGATAAACCAGCATCCATCTTTATATGTAGAGCTGATGTGATTAGCATATTCAGTCTGATACGTTTTCCTTAAACTTTTCATATTTGCACCTGTTTTATTAAAAAGCCATTGAAAAACAATAGGTATTCTCAAATATTTGAGTGATTAATTTTAATCCTTCATTTAAATCAACATTTACTAAAGACAATTCTAATGCATCTGTTACTTGGCCAGATGAAATTGTGAAAGCAGCCTTTTTCTGTACTCCTCAGGAAACTCAGTAACTCTCTGATGAAATAAGTATATTATCTCTTCAGAAACCCTGGGCAAATGGCTTTACAACTCCATATGTTAGGCTGTGTTCCCCTTCCATGAAATGTAGATACTAATAACTAGGCTTCTTTTACTGCATCCAGAGTCGGAAGGACTGAGTTTTAGCTCCCACCCTTTCTCTTACTTATTCTCTGTCCTTGGGAAGGTCACTCACTTCTCTGATTCTTTAACTTCCCAGTGTGTAAAATGGAAATTACAAATATCTCAGGTGATGCTTTTGAGAATTAGAGTAGATAAATGAATGGATTTGAAATCTTCAAGGTGTTGGTGTCATGCTGTTGATTATGATGGGAATTTGTAAGAACATGCAGCAGTGCATAAGCAAGTACACTGTAGACTCTCTCATTCCAGTGTAAAGTGATAAAGACTCTTATCTGTGATAATAACTTACAGACTCCAAGCTTTGGACAGGACTTGAGGTTTTACCCTCTTCCCAGCGTAAGCATCCTTCTGTAAACACCCCTGCGAGAGGGATCATCACATCTCTGCTTTGAAGATTATAGATCTCTACTTTGAAGATTGTAGGAGTGTTTAATTTCCTTTTTCTTTTGGCTTTACCACTTCACCTTTCACTAAGAAAGTATTTTCCCTAGCTTCTAATGCTCTTCAATGAAAGAGAGGCTCTCCTCATTCCAAGAATGCACTTATGCCCTCAGATTGCTAAAGCATCAGGGACTTAAATAATTGCTAAATAGTCATGTTTATTGAACCTACACTTAGATTGAAATTCCTCATTGTCTAGTAACGAGATGTCTTCTATTCTGTTGAATGAAGAGTCCCTTTAATCTCGAAAGTGGACCTTTTTGGAGAGCATTCCAAAGTGCCAGTCAAGCCAAGTGCCTTACCTTGCCTTTGAACTCAATGGGCTGAAAGTGTGTCTGTAATCTCTAGCTTGGGATTACCACTGGGCAAAAGGTGTTAAGAACACTGTGAGTGAATTAAAACCCCAAACTGTTAAGTCTTAGTGAAACCTGTATTGGAGCTATCAAAACAGTCCTATTAATTAGCATTCTAAGTAATCAGGTTGTCCCTTTCCTCTTCTATATCACCTTGTCCCTGGACTTGAGCAGGGAGGAGAATAGAGGTTGCTCATCATCAGACTTTCTGCAGACATGTGCAGGGTTGAGGTAAAGATAATACAACAGGACACCCTCTGATTTGAGCTAATGGCCTGGTTCATGATTTGTACTTACAATCTTGCTCTCCACCAAACTAGCGATAACTACACTAAAGAAAAATGAAGCAGTTAACAATAAGCCAATGAGTTAGAAAAAAAGAGATTTGAGGACTGGGTAATTTGTCCCTTAATAATCAAGACTTGATAGAATGGTAGCATTCATAATAACCATCATTTGTGCAAAGTGTAAAATTAAGGGGAAAGGTAAACATGAGCTTAAGCTCCTTCTTCAGTAGTTAAAGGACAAGTTCATTACCTGATGTTCTGTGATTTTCAAATAGTTGATAAACCTACCATGTTGTGCCTGACCTATAAACACAAAACAACTGAAAATAGTTTTTCTCCAGAAGAGGTGGACTTGGGATGATATTTTATTTCTGCATACATGATCAGTGCAAATACCAAGCCTCAGTCCTTGGCATTAGATACATATTAGGACTCATAACCAAAGGCACGAGCAGCTCAGATGTGAAGAATCAGGTGGGGAAGGAAGCGGGGAAGACAGAGTTGAGGCAGCTCTTAGGAAAATGTCCAGGAGGAAACTACAAAGGTCTCTGTGAGGGGTCACAAATCCAAATGGCAGCAGAGGCCAGGCAGTTAATGTAGGTGAGGGAATTGAGAGAGCGTGAGCCTGTCAGGAGTGGTGGGGACTCTGGCAAACTGGAGAGTATGTGCCCTGTATAATGGAAGCAGCCAGCACTCAGCTCCAGCCAATTGCTGCTAGGTTGGAAAGCTACCCAAGTATTAATAAATCTGATTTCTCAAGAGAAGCTGGGCTCCAGGTGTGTGTATAATCTTTAAAGCTTCCAATTTTAAAAACCACAGTGCAAGTCAAATGAACACCTTTCCTGGCCTCATAAGATCCATGGGCCTCCAAGTTGTCACAGTGATGCTCAAGAAATATACCTAGGGATGTGGTGAAGGACAATTATTATTTATTTTTCTTGCTTGACCTTGGTCACAAATTACTGGTACTGCACATATAAATTGGTCTCCTACCACAGGAGCAAATGCATGGGCTTCAGGAAGCTTAAGAGATCAGTGTCTTTGCATTGATGAAGGGTTTCTAGATGCCCTAAAAGAAATGATCCAGAAAGAAAAGGGACTCAGAAGGTCAAAGAGAACATAAAGCAAAGTCAGAGTCTGACCAATAGATAGATATGACATGGAAATAAAGAGGAAATGCCCCATCCCTATTTGGGAGAAAAAATTAAAGTATGAGACTGTACCCAAGGAGAATAGACTTGGACCTTACGGAGAAGGGAAAGCAGGACAGCCAACAGACTCATCATGAGGTTTCACGAGAGCCGATAAAGTAGCTTCTCAGGTTGTCTGCTTCAAGCGTGTATCAAAGTAGCATTGGTTAACGTGCATTCCATGGGATGTGAAAAGGAAACTCACAGGAGGACGATCGTCAAGTACACTTGGGAAATTCCAGGGTTATTGTATTTCTTTTCTGTATGATATTACAGAGCCTTTAATATAGATTCTAACCTACTGAGACCCTGCAAAAGCAAGATATTTAGTTTCCCAAATCTACGTGACCATAGAACTCCCCTACCCCAGAGCATCATCTGAAATCAGTATTTTGCTGAATTCACTTCGGTGAAACCCCTGCATTAGAGACCAAAAGGAGTGCACATACTCACATAACACATAGACTATTTCTCCCTCATGCCTGTGGGTGTGGGAAGCAAATAACACATCCAGAAGAATCCTGGTCAGTATTGCTAGTGACTTTGGTGTCTCAGGTAGGAAATTAAAGGACATGGGTCAGAGGCGATGCTGAAGTCTCTTCCTCAGCCATGAGTCATAATTTTAGAAGAAACAGGCATGTATGGGGAACACAGAGCTGCTCTGTAGCCGATCTGAGAATGACTGTTCTCCTGGACCATGGATCTCGATGCTGGAATGACAGGCCCCTGGCCAGGAATCAGGAGCTTGTCACATAAACCAAGAGGAATATTTTTGGCCAGAGACTTGAGGACCAAACAGGAGCGCTTTCAAATGCGATTTAAAGGGGATAAAGTAGAATGTTCAAATGAAACTCTAAAATCACAGCCCACAGAGGGGCAGCAGGTGTGAGCTAGAAATAAGAAGCCTGGCAGAGGAGGTGCCAAGCAGTTCTCCCGAGGAACTG
The DNA here is from genome assembly GCF_018350155.1 of Leopardus geoffroyi. Lineage (NCBI taxonomy): Eukaryota > Metazoa > Chordata > Mammalia > Carnivora > Felidae > Leopardus > Leopardus geoffroyi. The sequence continues at coordinate 81,495,283 of NC_059333.1, forward strand.
GCAGGGAAGAGCAGCGGGGTCACATCCACAGTGGGGACACATTTGCCAATTGCACAGTGAGGGGGCAGAGCAAGCAGGTTGGGTTTCTCAGGGGAGCGGGCATGATCTCCGAGACCATGGAGATTCGTTAGGATCGAACATGCAAGCAGAATGCTATGCTTGTGAGGGTGACAGGTTCACATGATCACAGCCACTGCAGTGGGTGTTAGGAGTGCATACACAAGTATCAGAAGTCACAAACATCAGAGTGGAAGCAAAGCCGAGAGCATATGGATGAGCTTTTCTAAAGGGCAAAATAGAAAGGATTTTGCTGGCAGTGTATATACTACAGTCTTCTCAGGCAGAGTGAGGCTCTGGCTGATGCTTTCCTAGTTAAGATTTGAAAACTGGCACAGGAAGAAGAAGAAATAGGGATGGGAAGGGGGTATTTATCCAGGCATCTGCCCCATCTAATGAATCACTGGCTTGCCTTGCTAACAATTTCATGACTTAAAAGGTAGAGGAAGCCAGGAGGGAACTAGTTAGTCCGTATTTAACTCTGACCAGGAGGTGTCCAGCTGGTTGGTGGTATGGAAGGCACAGGAAACTTAGGAAGAAGTAACCAGATCATCATGTAGTTTTATAACAGAAGGAAGAAATACGATGCATACTTACGCTGTGCCCCGACTCACCTCCCTACCTCTGCTATTTCCCACTTCCCTCTGGCACCTCCAGCCCCATTCCGATAAGAACTCTAGGGTGGTCACCAGGGATTTGAGGGCACAAGAGTCACCATGTCCCTTTCCCAGGAAAGGGTCCTCCAATCCAAATTTGACAAGAAAGATGCACCACTAATATTTCAAGTTGGAACTCCGAACTCACGAGGCCACAAAGCCAGTTTTATACGTGGCCGTGGAGTTCAGTTGTGCCATTATTCGACGGCGTATCATATGACCGGTTCTCAGTTAATATTCCCAACAGCCCTGCAAGGTAGATAATATCATCCCGATGCAAGATGAAGCAACGATGGTACAGAGACTAAATGACTTGCCCCAGACTACATGGCAAGTAAGTGACTGACCTGTGGCTTGAACTCAGGCCTTTCTGGCTTCTAACCAAAGCTGCGTCTGTTCTGCCAAGCTGTCTCCCAAAACTAGATACATAATGGGTTAATTGGCTCTTGTGGCTTAGCCTGGGAACCCAATCTCAACATAACATTGTTTCTATGGGGAAATGTGCTCAGAGTGACAAACAACTGGCTTAACCAAGGAACTTTTGTAACCTGACCTATCAGAAATCTGGCACGGCCTCATGTTCAGAAAGGCTGGTTGTGGGAGAGAGAGGGGCGAGCAGGCACACTCATCGCTTCAGATACTAGGATGCCATTCTAGTGTAGCTTTGTATTTTCAAGGAACTACAGTCTCAAACGCATCTACAGAACAACCACCAGAGTACCCACCACAGAGGGTGGATGGGAGGACCACATGAGGGACCCTTTGGTTTGTAAAACAGCAAGCACAGTTCCAGCCCACAATAAACACTGGGAAAGTGGAGACAGAGATGATTCTCAACAGATGGAGATGATTCTCAAGGCAGAGTTCTGCTGTCTCTCTCAGGGACTCACCTGGCAATCATAGTAGGGTGCGGGGGTGGACCTGTTTCTGGGGCCTTCCTCTGCTCACCCGGATGGTTTCTAGTTTCTAGCCTTAGTTGGTGGGGACCCAGGAAGTGGTCTTCCTCAGCACGAGCTCAGAGGCAAAGTGGCCTGCCTTCTCTAGGTGTTGGGGGCTTATGTTGTAACCAGCCATCCTCGCCCACCTGGGCCTTAACTGTCCTCACCTGGCCTTCAAAGACCAGCTTCCCTTGCTGATGGATGTGTGAATGCTAGTAAAGCATAGTTCGGAGTCAAAAAGGCACACAACAGCAAAGCAATTATTACAGAACCTTAGACACACACATCCCCACCTGCCTTTGCCCCTTTCCCTCCGGGTGCACGATTTCTTTTTGTCCAGGTATTTGACTTTGCTTTCTGAGAGGGCAAGCTTATTTAGAGCCCTCTAGCGCCAGCCAAATCAGCCTGAGGGGGATTTTCATTCCACGAATAAATCTTCAAAGGAAGAAAGGATTGCTAAAAACAGCCAAACTCTGTGCGATTTTTAATATTTTATTTTATTTTTTGGAGGGGGGAAGGGAGCAATGTTCTCTTGGCAAGGACAGATACTGATTGGAAAAACACTCCAGAGACTCAGGCCCCTCAGGAGAGAAAAACCCTAGCTGCCTCACCAGCTGTCGCTCCTGAGGGTCACCCCCAAAGTGGCAGGACCACATGGTGGCATTCACATCACTGTGGCAGATCTCAAGTAGGGCTCTGGGGCTTCTAGAGACCCCACTGCGTCAGAGAGGCCGTGCCTGTGAGCGTGCTCAGTAACAGTATCAGAGAAGCCTCCCTGTCTTGGCCTGGGTGTATGCCTGCACATGTGCGCGCACACACATACACACACGTGTCCTTGGGTCTGCGCTGGGGGAGGATCAGATCCCAGACTTTGTCAGGCTTCGTGCTGGAGTCCTGCCCTTAGGCAGAGACTTTGTCAGGTGCCAGACAGAAATGGGGAGAGCTTACCAAAGGAAAATATGTCCATACTCCATGGAAACACAATGTCTTGTGTGAAAGAGAAGGGTCTCTGTACAGAAGGGGTAGATGCTCTGGACCCCAGACTCCATTGAAATGATGGAGAGGCTGCCCAGTGGGTTTGGCCCTTTGTTATGCTAGGACAAGAATGGAGAGAGGAGGCCAATAAGGAGGCCCAGACCAGAGACTCTGTGGAGAAGAATGCCACGGGGCTCTGAGCAACCAGAGAGTTGCAGTCTCTTGGCCATGCCAGATGTGAATAAAGCCAGTCCACAAACACAACGGAGAATGGTCAGCAGCTTTGCAGTTGTGAGCCCCTGTGCCTCTGGCTGACTTTTCCACTTCTCTCAGATGTATCCGGGCACAGCAACAGAAGCCAGGGCAGGTGGAAAGGTAAGGGACAAACAAGGACTAGAAGTTGGGAGCTGGGCCTTGGATTCCAGCCAGTGGATTACCAAGGACTGGTCTCAGCTTCCTAATCTGTACCATGAGAAGGCTTCTCTGGCTTAGAAGAGAACCACCATCCAGAGCTGGTATGGACTAGCAGTTCTGCATGTACCCTTTTACCATCACATAGTGCACTATTCTTATTCATTCCTCATCACTCTCCACCATGGGTGCCATATTGAATAAGATTTCTGTCAGCCATAAAGCTGTTTCAAGTAATAATTTGTTTTCCCATTTTTATTTGGCAACATCCATTTACTATTCAATCAGTGCCTCTGGTTACCAAGAGGTGACCAATGTAATTTGTTTATTTCCATTCCATGGCAAAAAATTTTAACCCACTGGTGAGCCTGTGCAGTCTTTATTATGAGTAAATGCACAAACACTATTTCACATTAAGAAATGTTGACAGCAACTCATGGACTCCTTTCATACTTTGGAAGATTCCTTGGAACCTGTGATCTTCTGGCTGGGAATCCCCGGACCCCAAAGACCCCTTAAGTGCAAACGATCTGTCATCTGTGATTTTACAGGTAATTTTTTACACATGAAAATGAGTTAAGAAGTGTCTTCAGAGGTTATTAAGAGGATTCCATATTTGTATTATAAAATACATTCCAGGCAAGTTCTTTCTCCTTTGTTGGCCTTTCTGTTTTCTTTAGCTCCTTTCTTGAGCTCTTCCCTCTTTTTTGTTTCCCACATTTCTGCCCACCCCCTCCTGGTCTCCGATCACCAGTGCTCCAATCTGTTCACCACCCTAGATTTTTCTGAGTGCCATGATCCCCAGTGTGGAAAATAGCCAGCAAATACCTTGCCCCTTGAAGCTGAAATACACTGAGCCAAGACAAATCTGTTGGCAGGAACAGTGGGCACAAGAGTCACACTCAGAGAACAAAAACAGCTATTTATAAAGCCTCCTTCCTGATTGCTGGGGGCTCACTTTCCCTTATACCAGAGGGGCCACTGCCCCCTCTTGGAAAAGATTCTTCCATCCACAGCTCCGTGCCTGAGGGTCATGGAGTACCCATTCCAGTGAGCAGTAAGAACAGGGGACAGCATGCAGGCTGGATTAGATGTGGTGACAAGCTTTCTGATGGGCCAGGGCAGCTGGGTGTGCGGGTGACACAGATGGCCTCTGCAGCACCTGTGAGGTAACGGTCACGGGCCCCTTATAGGACTTAATATCCTGGCCTTAGAACCAAGCCCACCTGCCTCGGCTCCTTTTTTTTTTTTTTTTTTTTTTTTTTTTTTTAAGCCTTCCTTTGATCTAAACTTTAGTTAACACCATTACTAAACTTGGAATTCAAATAGTGTAAAATGTTAACAGATAAAGTATTCTCGCTATTATTACTAACCTTCATCATTCAATTATAATTCAACTCAAATTGCATTTGCTCTTTCTGTGTGGCTATCCCATCTGCTTGATTTTGCTAGATTATCATTTGCCTTAGTCACCTGACACTAGTCTACTGTCTTCAGTAGTGGTGGCAATAATGCCACGAGTAACTCAACAGACCCATAAGGGTAAATTAACTGAAATTATTTGCTTTGTGTTGTAGTTGAGCTGAACCTTATGAAAATTTATAATGAATGTAGTAAAGTAGCCTGTTGACATGGCATAGTTTTCCCCAGGTGTGTTTTTGGCCTTTTGAAAAACTGAACTCATTGCCACCTCTAATAATCAGATTTTACATAAAAATGCGTATTTCTGGCTTCTCTTTAAAAGATGGCAGTTCTGGCAATACTTGGGTCCACACCCCTGCATGGCGACAGCGTGGAGCACCTGGGTTCTCTCACCCTATCCCGTGTTGTGTCATCTTGCGTTGTTCAGGGAGCTTGGAGAAACCTTAGAAATCAGCCGTTCCAGGCCCTTCGTTATAATGAGGAAACTGAGGCCAGGACATCCTGAGTAAGCCATGGTGTCACGTGCCAGTGTGTATGAGAACTAGGGCGGCAAGGCAGACCTCCTGCCTACTGGCCCAGCACGCCCTCTACCACATCAGTCCGCCCCCTCCACACAACACAGAACACCATCTTGTGGGTAGCATCTGTTTCACAAGACTGACAAAGAAGGCCTGACTGACTGTTTGAGTCATGACCCACTCAGGGAACCTGATTATCAAAGTCCAAACCACAAAGAGGAATACCATCACTTCAAGGGCTCCTATTTCTAGAAATAGCTGTAGTGTCCTCTTTGTAGCCTTCTAAGCCCAAAGAAATGTTTTCATGTTTTCATGACTTCAAAAGTCTATTGCCCTTAAAACTTCCTAGATTATCAGAAAAGGGCCATCAGAAGCTCATTGCCTTTGCTGGTAAAAATGCCCAGCAGCTAGCTTGGTTTTACTTGTGGATATCCTTGAAAACAGGCTATTCATAGGCTGTCAGGATCATGACTGAATCTAGCTCAAAATTGCTGACAAATACTAAAGAACGCTTTTTAATTAGTCTCATTTCGCCCTTATCTGTCAAATGAAAAGACTCAACTTACCAGTGTGCAATTGATGTTATTTTCTTATAAAACGGGGGGGGGCGGGGGTGGGGGGTATTAAGAAAACCCCAAAATAGAATCAACCCACGGTGTCACTGCTGCTGTTTGCCTCTCCTCTATGTGACTGAGAGGCCCCTGAAGCCCAGACAAGGGTTCGTCTGCCTCAAGCACGGGCTCAGCTGGGTAGTTTAGAGCCTGACAGTGAACCCAGGAATTTCTTGGACATGGAAACCAGCCTCAGGATAACTGGTTAAGGATTAGTCATCTCCAGCTAAAAGGTGATTATGAGAAGGAAAGACATGATGAGCCAAAAAAAACTCAGGAAGAGAGATGCAGAAAAAACATTCCAGAAGTCATTAAAAACACGGTTAGCTTCATTTTCTTCAAATATAGTGGCTGCCTGGGGTAGACCCCCACCCCCCACCCTACTCCTGCCCCTACTCTTGCAGCAGTAGGGGAATGAGTCTCCCAGTGATTGCATCTCCTAGCAACAAGAAAGAACAGTTAGTGAGTACTTACCATGCATTAAACACTGCTTGGTGCTCTATATTTGCCACATGAGCTTCACAACTTTGTTGGGTAGAAAACAATATTCCCATTTCATACAAGAAACGAAGCTTCAAAGAACTTAAGTCACTCACCTAGCCAGTAAGTGGCAGAACACCAAATGCATGTTCTTGTACAACTGAAGGTGAAACAGACAGAAACCAGTGCCATAACCATCCAACTGACAGTAAGGTAGGCATCTTCAAAAGAGAAGGCGGCACACTGGCATTCAGACTCTGGTTGGCAAGGTGGGATAGGGGCTAAAAATTGTAGAGTATCACATGCCTACAGGGTTTTACCAAAGGCTTTGGAAAGTGCTGGTGCTGATCAAGGAAAAGGAGAAAAGGGAAGACGAGGCAAAGGAGAATGCATACATCGATCTGTGAAATTTTTATTGGGAGCAACAGTACCTATTCATAGAGTTCTCCTGAAACCAAAAAGAGATAATATATGTGAAATGCTTAGCAGAATACAAAATCAAAAGGCCAAAGCCTGGTTCCAGATCAACAAGAAACTCGTCAGCCCTCCATGCTACACAGATCTGCTCTGACAGTGTAGACAGAACCTAAGAATCCTGGTTACTGCTCACCTGGTGTCTTGATATGCAATGAAAATAGGCTGGGAGTTTGGTTTCCTTCCTGATCTTATGAAGGTGGAGAAAAGGGGCAACCAGGAACCTGCAGGGAACCCTGCCTCAGATAAGCCTACCGGTGAAATTCTTGGCAACAACACACCAACATATATAAAGAAAAGTTTTGTGTTATGTCACCTGGCTTGAAGCCAAGCTCCACCTCAGGGCCCACCATTAATGGTTGACCTCAATTAGGCAGGGTTCTGGGAGGCACCTTTACCGTTGTCCCAGTAGCAGTCTCTTCCTTTCTCCATCTCTACCCCCATGGCCTCTGCCTTCGTACTTTCAACCATTTTGGTGGCTAGGATTGAGACAACCAAAATAATTTCCCTTTAGATGATCTCAAATGAAGGCTAGTGTCTATTTTTCTGATTAACCAGATAAGTGAGCTTCATTATGAAGAGAGTGTTTTGATTACTGAGAGGACATTGGCAACATTCAGTCAACAAACTTAATGTGGTTAGGGGAGGAGGGCCTTCCATAGACCAAGACCTGTTCTAGATGATATTACATGTCTCCTAAACTGGTTTGCCTTCTAACATTCCCTGTTCCACTCTGCTGGGGATGGTTCAAGGGCACTGCCCCTGCCCCATTTCCGGGTGAGCTGGTGAGCTGAGAGAAGGAAATGTACAGCGTGTCCAAGGAGCTTGTGGCTTTACTAGGGTCAGTTCTGGTCTCCCTGACTCTCTGAGATTGTGTAGATTCAAAACCAGGAGCTTCCTATGACAGATTCAATTCAAACTCCTCTAGAACTCCCCTGGCCACTGGGAGCTGTGAGGGCCTGACACTCTGCATCAGGCAGTATCTCCTAGGATGGAATGTAACCACTAACACCCCAGGTCCCCAAGTACACGCATTTAACAAGCTGGTGAAGGAGAACCACAGCAATCTAGTAAGGGCAACAGGAACACACACCACCACACCACAGAGTTTGCAAAAGCATGCTATGATACAGGGGCAGGGTAGCGGGGCACAGACAGGGTTGGGTGCCGCTCTGCACTAACTCACTTTGCAACCGTAGACAAGTTATTTATCTTCCCCAGATCTTAATTTCCTTACTTGTAGCAATAGTATCTACCCCACAGGGTTCTTCAGAGACTGGAAAGAGATGGCATATGTAAAATGTTTAGCGGCCATGGGTATAGGCCATGGGAATGGAATGTATTCACTTCTAACTAAACCGTGCCTGAGTTAAAAAAGAAGTAAAAGCTCTTAAATTTTGGACACACAGTCTTCTGTGTTTAAATGTTCAAATGTTAGTGTCTCGGTGAAGCTATTCAAAGAATGTAAGCTCTGTGAGGCCAGAGACCCTTATTCATCACTTACCTCCAAAGCTTACACAGTGCCTCACCCATAGTATGGCTCAACAGATGTTCTATGGATGGATGCATGGATAGATAGGCCAAAACACAAAAGTGCTGTCCTTCAATTGCAAAGGGGGCTGCCACCAGAGAATTGATTTCCTCCGTCCCTCTCTCAGTGAATGGCACCTGCCATCTCATGCTAAGGTAAAAATCTGGACTTCACTGTGACCATTCTTTCTCATTCACTCTTCACAACCAATCAGCTCTGTCAGTTCTACCTCCTAAATTTTAGCTAGTGAATGCACTCTCTTCTCCATAACTCTACTGTCACTGCCTTTGTTCCTTGGCCTTCCCAATTCTGTTCTGTTCTACACCACCTGAAAACTACTCTCTAGGCCTCCAGTCTGTACCCAGCCCTTCTAAGCCGCTCTCCCCACTTGGGACAGAGTGATTTTTAAAAAGCACAAATTTGATCAGGTCATTACTGCCACCCCGCACCCCCAAACCCTCGCCAGCAGCCTCACTTAAGGATGTTCCATGACACACTGTAGACTTAAAGATAAAGCCCGAACACCTAAGCATGGCATTCTCAGCCTTCACAAATGTGCTCCTGTCTGCCTCTCTAGCCTTACCTGGCCAATCACCAACCCACCCACCTTGGGCTCCAGGGCATCTGTAGCAAGTTTATGTTCTCTCTTGCCCTGTGCCATTGCCTGGGCTTCTTCCTCTTCCTGGAGTACTCTTCCTCCACCTTCCCTGTTCTCTTCCACATTCTTCAGAACTCAACCTTGCCATCATGCCCCTGGATTGCTTTCTCTGATTGCCCCTGGCCCAAGAATTGGATGTCCTTCTTCCAAGGTACTCCCAGTGCTTAGGGCTTAGCCCACAACTGTGTGAGCTTTGTCCCTGTCTGTCCTTCCCAGGTGCCTGGCTCACCTAAAACACTCATAGTGCAGTGTTTTATCTTCAGTGTACCTAGTACACCCCCATCTAGTTCTGGCACAATGACTTCCTTTTTTTTTTTTTTTTTAATCCCTGCTTTCATGAAGCTTATATTCTCTCTCTCTCTCTCTGTTTTTTTTTAATGTTTATCTGTTTTGAGAGAGAGCGAGAGCCAGTGGGGGAGGGGAAGAAAGGGAGGGAGACAGAGAATCCCAAGCAGGCTACACACCATCGGCACAGAGCCCGATCCAGGGCTCGAACTCACGAACCATGAGATCATGACCTGAGCAGAAATCAAGAGTTGGATGCTTACCCAGCTGAGCCACCCACGTGCCCCGGCACAATGAATTTCTCGAATTGATAAATATTTTGTCACACCATTCACTTTCTCAGAAGCATATTCATAATCAACATCATGTCTTTGGATGTTGTGGGACCAGGCAAGATAATTAGCCAAGGATTAGAGTATGGTCTATAACTCCAGAAAAATCTATCAGAATAAACATGTGGAGAACATGTTTATAACTAAACGTCAAGACATGATCCAACAAATATGATCACACATTTTTTTGTCCTAGAAAAATTTGCACATATAATATCTACAGCCACCCAATCTGATCTGTCATTTTTGCCCTACTATGTTATCCAAACATGCCAACTCAAGACACTGAATTAATAGCCAGTATGTAAGCGACTAACGTTCTTGGTGAGCTTGCTATGCAGTAAGCATTATGTGAAGTGCTTTGCAATCACTTGCAAAGTGATTTAATCTTCTCACCCTCTGAAGCACATCTTTTTATTATCGCCATCTTACAGATGAGGAAACTAAGGCGTAACACTTGCCAAAGATTACACAGGCAGCAATGGACATCTTACCAGCAGGAGATGAGTAGTCTGTTTGATCCTCTCAGTCATTCTGCTACACTGACCTAACCATGACCTCTTAACCTTATTAGATTATCAGAAGAGCCACTTCTGGGCAAAAATAGCTGGTGGCTTCCGGAAATTTTTATTAAAACTCTAAATCTCCTGGCAATAACTTTCAAAAGTCATGATTCAGACCAGAAGTGATATTTGAAAATGGAATCACAATGCAGGTCTCTTGGCTACAGAGATGCCTTCGCTGCTGGAGAGGAATGCTCAACCTTGACATTTATGACAATCTGTGTTTTTCCTGCCATGGGGCTTTCGCCATCATTGTCTATTGAAAGGCACTGGCCCTCATTTAATCCTCCCTGAAGAATCCTGTCAGGCTTAATCCGTCTGTCCTGTTCCTTGATTGCCATTTCATTGAGATCTAGAGGAATGTTTCTTAAAGTCCTGACAGCTGACTACCTACATAATGATCCCCTGGCCACTCATAAAAATGCATATTCCTGGGCCCCATATCTATCGCATAGAGTCTCTACAGATAGAAGCCCAAGAAGCAGCATTTTAATTGCATTCTCCAGGCAATTCTTACGAATACCAATGTTTCAGAACCACAAATGTGGTCTCCACATCCTCACAGCTCCAAGTGTGCTCCCTGGACCAGCACCAGCAGCTTGCTAGAAAACACAAAATTCTTAGGCCCCAGTCCTGAACAACTGAATCAGAAGTTGCATTTTAATGAAGGTGATTTGTATTCACATTACTGTGCATACAGAGAACCAGCGATCTAGAACAGTTTCCCAATATTTTTCATTTCATGGCACGCGTGGAAAACAAAAGCACTTGGTTAGCATACAGATGAGAATGCCCAGTATGACAGTGGGGGCTCAGCTCCAACTTGGCCACCCCGAAGACTGAGGGGATCGATACTCCAGGCATGCCTGATTACAGCACACTAGTTGAGTAGCACTGGTCTACTTACAAGTATACCCAAATCTGTTGACTTTCTACATTAGGCGTAACTTCCTAAATCTTGCCTATTCTTATTTCCCTCATTATTTATCATTTCTTTTCAAGCACAGGTAGAGTCAGAAAGGCTCTGTCACCTAGGTCTTAGAAATCATCATACAATGGAAGAACACAGTCGCATCTTCACATTCCAGGCAGACTCTTTGAGAAATGCAGAGATAAAAAGTCTGTTATTCTGAAGAGTCATCTGCTATGCCCCAAGGAAGACGAGGAAGAAATAAGAGCCTTCTGCCCTTCAAAGAATGCTCTTTTCCTCTTAGTTCACAAATCTGAGGATAGAGGATCACCAGCACACAAGGTGGCTTCCTCTTTCCAGAAGAATGTGCCAAGAAAAATGTGATTTTGTTTAATCCTTCCCTGGCCAAATCTGCCATCTTATAAACTGGACAGGTGTCCTTCTCTTAGCTAGCCCCTGATAATGGGACAACAGTTGGGAGGGAGGGAATGGAAATAGAATACCTTCAGACACAGTACTTGCTGAGATGATCTGATCAAAATGATCAAGTGTCCGGACACACCATCTGACTTCGCAAAGCCCCCAGCTACGTGGGAATCCCTTTCCTTCCCCCACTAAAGATGATGTTGAAAAATTGTAAAGCTCTAAATGTTGAGCTCTTACTTTGAAGCAAATGACAAGATCTACCCCTAAATGAAATATTGTCATAACCTAAGCAAATACAATTGAGGAAGAGGTGGTGGGGGGAGAACTCTTGCTCCCAAACAACTCCGTTTTTTTCTTCTCTTCTCACTTTATCTGCACATCTGTGTCTAATTCTCTCCATTCTGCTTCCCTCAGTCAGAGCATGGACAAAGTAGCACATGTGTTGGTGGGTTTAGTGTGGGACTATCTCTTCTCTGTGCCAAGACTGAATATACGTCAAGTCTCAAAAGTCTGTCTGATCTTCCCTTCCTACCCCAGCTATACCCAAGAGAGGGCTCTACCTGAAGTCCCTCTGCATTAGCAGTAGAGAGGACCATGATCAGAGAATGGTGTCACTTGTCGCGTCTGGTTGATTTTCATAGAACCTTCCCTTGATCCAGATCCAGAGGCAAACACACCTTTCTCCTGCTCTGACCAGGAAGTTCAGAGCAGTTGGTGGTTCAGCCGAGTAGCCATGATGTCTATGAAATGAACGGGTTTTTCTCTAAGTTCTTTGCCGGAACGGTTGGTGAAAAATCTCTACCCCTATCATCTGATCAACAAGTGCTAAAAACACAGGAGTGGGGAAAGCTGAGGTCTTGGGCCTCCCAGCCCCAACAGCATAGCCGTGTTGCCTGACCGCTTCAAACACATGATACTGACTCTGCTTCGTGGCACAGGATGAAGAACAAACTGTGGTACTTTGAATTTGGCACCTCTGAGACCTTTGCGGCCACCTGCAAGAAGCTGCATGACCACATAGAGTTGGAGGTGAGTCCTCAGATGGGAATAAGCCTTCTCCGGACCTTAGTTCTGCTCCTGAACTGTCACACACACACCCTCAGGACATATCCCCTGGGTCCTGAACAGGTGACCCAGAGTGGAGTCCACTTGTCATATCTCCATCCTATTCCCAAACACCGCTACACCCTCGCTCAGGGTTCCAACCACCGGACCTGCCCTTTTGGGCCCATCCAGAGAACCTTGGGGCTCTGGGGCCTAGAGGTCCATTCCCATCCTCAGCCCTGCCCCCACTGTGGCCTTGCAGTTGCCCCTTCGCAGAGAGGCAAACACTCAGTTGTCGCCAGCACAGAAAGGCAAGCTGCTGGTGGGGAGAGGCAATGTCCCAAAGCTGGTCAAAGCCTGGGAGCAGACACCCCCCAGCTCGCTCCGCCCCCACTGTCACAGCTGCTTCAAGGAGCCGACTTCAGAGGTACCCCGGGTCAGCTTCGTGGGCATGCAAACTGTGCAGCTGCTCACAAGAGCCCTCAGCTCAATGTTCTTCTGTCACCATCTTGAAATTCTTGAAAACTTTTTTAACAAAGGGCCCTGCCTTTTCATTTTGAACCGGGCCCCTCAAATTACGTAGCTGATCCTGTTGCTAACTCTTCTGGCACTTTTAGCAGCCTGCCTCACACAGTTTGCCTGAGGTTTCCCTCCCCTGGTTGATAAGCTGCCCGCCTCCCACCTGCTCACCCTACTCCTGCTGGGTTCCCCTCAGAAGTCTCTTCACCACTGTGAGAGGGCTTCATTGGTCTCCGGGCCACCTGAAAGGCCAAAGGTCTATGCACAGCAGCTTGCTTCTGCTCTGCGGGTCCTCGGGCCGTTGGTTCCCTTGCCCATGGTTCTCAGCTACCACACCATCTTCCCGTGGGATTCATGCCTGTCGCCTTGTTTTCACTTGGGAAAAACAAATGAAAGAGGCAGCCAAAGAGTTCAGCCAGGGTGGGCTCACCCTGGCCCACCAGCTTTGTCCCTAAGCCTGAATTAGCAGTCAAGTTGGGCCTGGGCACCGCTTTGAGGAGGATCATTTGGCCTAAAGCAGTGTGGGAAAGCCCCACCATTCCCTGCAGAAGGCAGCCTGTGCGCGCAGGGAGTTTTCACAAACAAAACACAAAGCCAGAGATTCTGTGCTTCTATTTGACTCATCTGCCTGCCTCTCCCCTCCGTTGCCGGGTTACCAATCCCAGAGTGGGAGGATCTGGTCAGGGCTAATCCCTAGAACTTTTGGCCAGCTCAGGGCTCAGTTGGAGGGCAGAAAGGCCCAGGAGCCAGGGCTCTGTGTCCCCAGGTGGGACCAGCTACACCTGGGAGAGGCTGAGGAGCTAGCCCACCTCTCTGAATCCATTGCCTGGGAGAGAGCTGCAGAGAAGGAGGGCAGGGCTGGGCTCGGAGCCTGAGCCCGGCCAACAGAAATGTGTGTGCATTTCTCCCGTTGGCATGATCGCCTGGTGGGGTCTCTTTAAATATACCCCGAGTGAGGGACAGCCCCAGCCTAACCACTGCCAGCTGCAGGCACACAGCAACTGCTTGTTCTCCCTGCAGCTGGCCTTGAAACTGTGCCCAGAATAGAGCAGCTCGGCTCCCCTGCCTGTGCAGCTCGCCCTCCCGGCTGCTGGTTCCCTCTGGGGCCAAGACACAACAAGGGCTCCTCCTCAACCACATGGGGGGCTAGTGGCCTCCCTGCAAAAGATGCTGGTGACCTCTGGAGGGAGTGGGATAGTTCATGCTGTGGGTTGTTGGGGACTTTGGGGAGCATTTCCTGTTTTCCTTATCTACCCATAATGAGTCTTTTTAGTATTTATTCATGAGGGGAATGGGGGGGGAGGGGTCTTGTGACAGGCGGCTTCTAACACCCGCAGGATTGGGGCCGGCACCTTTTTTTGCATCCAGAGAGCAGTGGGTAGACTTGTGATCCAGAGGGGGACAGAGAGACAGAAGGGAGCAAGGTATGTGAGTGACAGGGGTTGCAGGGCACCAGAGGTAGCTATGAGAGCATCAGGAGCCTCGGGCAGAGCAGTAAGAGAAGCTGGTTAAGTGACCTGCTAAATGTGGCCACTACACACAACAGCCCGGGCCCACGAGGACCAGCACACTCATCAGTTCAAGGTCAGTGATCCCAAGAATAACCACACGGGTGTTTATACTACACGTCACCACTTTCAAACCCCTAGTTCAGCTTTTATTGCATTGTCCCACAGCAACCCTATGAGCTGCGTAGTTCGGGTATTATTATCCCCATTTCATGGAAAAGCAAGTTGAGGCCCAGAAGTTTAGGAGGGTAAAAAGAAAGAAGAGAAAAGTGCAAAGGGGAGAGGAAAAGGTCACATGCTTCCGCTGCCTACCGTAATGTGTCCTCGTTTGACACAATAACCCAGTGAGGCAAATATCATCACATTTTTTTAAATGTTTATATATTTATTTTTGAGGGAGAACACAAGAAGGGAAGGGCCAGACAGTGGGAGACACAGAATCTGAAGCAGGCTCCAGGCTCTGAGCTGTCAGCACAGAGCTCAACATGGGGCTCAAACTCAACAAACTGTGAGATGGTGACCTGAGCCGAAGTCGAACACTTAACCAATTGAGCCACCCAGGTGCCCCTCGTCACATTTTTTTAAATAAAGAAACCGAAGCTCAGATACATCAAGTAACTTGACTAAGATTCTATTGCTGGAAACTTGTGAGAGCGAAGATTCGAGGTCTCCTGGAATGAGTTTTGTTTGAACCCAATAGAGATTTACCTTAAAAGTGCTAGAAACTCAGTGAATGCTTCAGCACGGATACACAGGTTTTTCCTCCTTTGTTGAATGCGGGCCCATTTGGTTCTGTCTCTGCTGAGGCAGCCAGGTGGGTCTGCTGAGAAATGCTTTAAAAGAACGGAAGACACAGTCCTAACCTCATTTGAGAAAGGAATCAGTTCATGCTGGACCATAGGAGTCAGAGTTATGCCTTAAAGTTTGCAGAACGCTTTCCCATGTGGCATCTCATTTTATTTTGATCCATCAAACATTGAGGGCAAATATTCACATCTTTACTTTATGGGTCAGGAAGCTGAGGCTGAGAGGGTCAGTAACTTGAGAGCACAAACTGCTAAGGGGTTGAGAGGAACAGATAGTAAAGTCTATGTAGTTGCTGTGTGTGTGTGTGTGTGTGTGAGAGAGAGAGAGAGAGACGCTGGTAAAAATCAGGGTGGTAAAACTCGAAAGCTAACCTGAGATTACACAGGAAAGGTCTCCATTAAAAGTCTCTCACAGGAAACACCACCTGTTTCTCTGAGGCTAATGGCTTGTTGAGAAGGACTAGGAGACTTGGTTGCTTCTCGGAAAGCTTACAGCCCAGTCAACAGAACACACAACAGCTGGTTAATATAGTATACTCACTTGACTAGTGCTAAGGAAATTAGACCCAGGGATCCTGGGGAACCGCATGAGGCAGATCACTCTAGATGCTGTTTTGAGCCGCTCAGAGACTCAGGCAGGGGAGAAGGTAACGCTAGATCTCCTGCTCAGCCTCGGACACTCGGCCAGGGCGGGTGCAGTGAAAGGCGCCTGGCCCAGACAAGACCAGGAGGTTAGTCCAGCTCTGTAATTAGGTCAAGTAACTTGCTGAACAGTGTGTCTGGGCCTCAGTATTCTTATCTATAAAATGGGGGGGAAGGGGTTAGGCTACTTCCCAAGGCTGTTATCCAGATTAAAGTTTTCATGATTGTTGTTTTTTTTTTTTTTTTTAAACTAGCAGTGGAACTAACTGCCTCACAGAATCTGCAAAGCAGCCCTAAGTCGCAGGTGTCATCACCTTTCCAGAGTAGGGGATTGAAGCTGAGAGAAGGCAAGGGGCTCCCTTGAGGTCTACAGCCTATGTATGGTCAGATCAGGCTTCAAATCCAGATTTGCCCAAGACCCAGGACTTTCAAGGAAGTCCTGGCACTTCAGTTTAGAACCCAGATTCTCAACTAGGTATGGGGCATGTGTGATCTCTTTTTATTTATACGCTTTTATTTATTTTAACAGTTCAGATAGCCTTTAAAGTAGGCATGAGATTTTTACCTTTATGAAAAAAAAGATAACAAATATTGCAAATGCTCGCTCTAAATGCTTCCTTTCTGGCAACTATGAACGCTAGTGTTGTTCCTGGAAAATGGGTGCTCCGTAAATTGTGGTTGACGCTAATTAAGAAGCCAGCGTGTCACCCACATGACTGTCATCATCCCTGGTCTCAGGCTTCTCTCGGGGTCTCTTAGTCTCTGACTTCTCCTCCCTCCCAAGGCTGCCATTAAGGTTCATTTTCACCTGATTTCACCTGAATAAACAGATAGGGGCTGGGGTGAGGGAGGGACCCAGTGAGTCACCTCCCCCACCCCAGGCCCAGAATAGCTTTGGAAAAACGTTCTTCGACGTGATCATAGCTAGGTGGAGCCAACCAGGCAGGCTTCAACTCGAGCACTTATTTTACATGCTGTGGAAATTTTTCATTTTCCTGGCTAAAAATAAGAACTTCCAAAATTCCTTGATATTTTATCTACTTTAAAACAATGTTCACAAGGGAAGGCTAGCTGGCTCCACTAATATGAATTTCTGCATGGGGAAAAGTGAATCCAAATTTGGAAGCTGCTCAAAAAAAATGTTATCCAGTATATTTTGGGAATCCGCACATCAGGTTCCCCCTCCTCCCCCCCGCCACAACGTTTAATTGAGGATTTTTTTTAATGCAACAAAGTCTTGGGAACGATATATCAAATACTCCCATTCCCCCCCCCCCACTTAGAAATATTTGTCAGTATTTTGTTTTATTCCCTTCAAGTATGTTTTAATCAAAGGAATAAAATATTTCAGATAGAACTCAGTTCCCCCGCAATCCTTTTGTGCCCCACAACTTGCCTTTTTCATGCACCATGATGTTCCTGAGATCTCTCCATGCTGATGCTGATAGAGCTTGTTCGCTACTTTTACCTGTTCTGTGGCATCCATACCCCATCCCACACCACCCCCTCATCGCCCCTGCCCCCAGATATGGGGAGGAGGAGCAGAAATGGGAACCGTAGCCGCTGCCATGGAAATGCAAGTGGTGACCATTTGACAGAGGGGTTTAGCAATATACACTCAACTGAAAGCACATTTGTAGATCGCGTGACCCAGGAACCCAGACCTAGAGAATTTCCTGCACGTGAGCTCACAAGAGGCTAAGCAAGCACGGAGGCGCAGTGCAGCATTTCGTTATTACAACAAAATGGAACCCACCCAAGTGACTGTTCTTCTAACACTTTGAAAAGACAGTGTGAGTGGAAGTACTAAATGCCACTGAATTATACACTTCAAAATGGTTAATTCTGTCTTATGCGAATTTCATCTCAAGTTTTGAACATTTAATTTTACAAAAGGGAGTGTGCTGGGCACTGTGGTAGGGATAGCTGATCCTCATCATGGTATGGGCTTTGTCTATGAGAATCCTAAATTCTAAAACTAACATTTGGCAAGCCGTGTACACGTAAAGGAGTTAATAAATGATGCATCAGGTTATTTTAGGATTGGGCAGATACCTCTAGCTACTCCAATCCATTCAAGGGCCATTATTTTTCAAAAGAGTGAAATCAAGAACTTTACAGGTTAAGTAGCTTGGCCAAGCTCACCCGGGCCAGTTAGGTGGCACAAGTTTTGACTGGGGGCATTCTTACTCTGTCTCAGTATCCACCTACAATATCGCACGCTCTTAAATGAGAGGGAAGAAATCTACAAGCACTGTGGCCTCTTCTGGCATTGAAACCTTCTCAGTCTGGGCGAGTAGAGCCCTTCAGAGCTTGGAGTAGTGAAGGTGGGAACTGGCCAAACGCTCAGCCCATCGACCCAGCTGTAAATCCAAGGGAGATGAAATGAAAACATGCTCCCAGGGAAAGGAGAGGTGAGAAGAGCATTCAAATGGATTTCGAATTCCTGGAAAATAAAAAGGTGGCAACCTGATTACGCATTAAGCCTTAGAGTCAAAGGACGGCTGCAGTGGGCCTTAGCGAGACATCCTCCTTCTAGTCTGTTCCCTTCCTTGGTCAAGGCCAGTGGCTCCATCACTCCAGCACCATCCTCACAGTGAGACCATCCAAGGCAGCTCTGACCACCTCGCATTGCTTCCTGACCATCACCCTGTCCTCAACACTGCTGGTGTCCCTACCTCAGTTCCTTCCTGCTCCCTCCTGCTACAAGGGCAACTCTTCTCCTGATTGTAAAAGCAACCCAAATACACGGTAGAACTTTAAACTATAGAGGGGCAGAAAAGAAAAGCAGCCCACAATCTCAGCAGTCAGTTCAGCACTGTTATACTGCAGGCCATGTTTTAACCCTGTGGTAATATAAGCTCTCGTTTCTTTAAAATCAGGATTCTAGGAGCACTGGAGTGGCTCAGTAGGTTAAGCGTCCGACTTCGGCTCAGGTCATGATCTCGCAGTTCGTGGGTTTGAGCCCCATGTCAGGCTGTGTGCTGACAGCTCAGAGCCTGGAGCCTGCTTGGGATTCTGTGTCTTCCTCTCTCTGCTCCTCCTCCTCTTGCGCACTGTCTCTCTCTCAAAAATAAGTAAACATTAAAAAGATTTTTTTTTTTAATCAGGATTCTAGAACGACCTCTATGTTTCTTTGATTCCTTACATCTTTACCCATTTTTCAACACAGCTCCATCCTCCCTCTCCGCCTCTTTCAGCCATGTGCTGGCCACAGGTTTCCTTCACTGATCCTTAAAATCGCTCAGCCGAATAAGAAGAAATGATTTCTGTCAATTTTCTCTTACAGAATCCCACTGTTTGCTTGCAGTTTCAGCCACATAACTTTTTCCCTCTCTTAAACAACCCCTCTTTTTCATCTCCCACAAATGTGTACCCTATATTTCACTCCAAGCCTCCATTCATCCATATGCTTTTATTCTCTTGTTCTTTTCCATTTCCTTTGTTCTTTTTGAATTGCTTTGATTTTCTTTGTCTGCAGACTCCTGGCTACACATACTTTGTGTCTTCTAAGGACCTTGGGATAACTTTTAAGGATGAATTCTCATGTGCGTATTTTCACAAAGCGGTGGGAGATACAAGGCACGGTAGCTAGATGAGTCCCTCAGCAGTCTCAGATGACCCGGGTTGGGGTCAGGTGGCAGTATGTCAGGTCAGGAGGCACCCCCGTGACAGGTTCCTGGAAGATGGCTGCGCTAACCTCTGCCCCGGTGAGCTTAATTTTTCCACCACCAAGGTCCCTTAGTGAAAGAATAACTTCCCTAAGCCATATCTACAAACACATGCATCATCTAAGTAATGATCAACTGTGAGCTTCTATCAGTGGGATATGTGTCATTTCTCTTAGACCTTTTAGAATATTGAAAAGAATCATCATCTTCTCCACACTCAGGAGATTCAACAACCTCGGGGAACAGAAGCATTCCAGTCTTTTCCTGCTTCTACAACTGGGTTATGTGACAGGGACTATTACAGAGAATATCGCAACAGACAGAGAATATACAAGTATGACTTGTTGGCCCTTAATCTGTCTTAGGGAGGTCATAAATTGGCTGATCCTGGTCTTCTACAGAAGAGGAATTAAGAAGGTAGAAGAAGTCACTCTTTCTGGAAGGGTATATAATCTAACAAAGGATCAGATACATACCATGCGCACACATACATGTTATATCTCAAGTCCATTAGGATCAACAATCATTTACCCTTGCAACGAGCTCCATCCTGGCATCTTCATACACACCTTATTTAATCCTTAAAACAACTCTGCACGTTGTATATAATTGCCATTATTTATGCAAGGAAACTGAGTCTCCTAAAGATAACTAAGAACTCTAGGATTAGACGAGTTTCCAGCCCACGTGCCCCCACAGTGCCGCAGCACTCCCCGGAAGAAATGACCTCTGTATTACACTCTGCTTTCCGCCTAATGCACATGCCTGGAGAGTGGAGCTCCCATTCGGGATCTGGCATATCTATTAGGCAGTCAGCTGTCTGAAGCAAGGACTCTGTCTTACCCATTCTGCATCCCCAGGCCTAGCCCAGTGTCTGAAATTAAGTCATTGCTCTGTAGTTATTAATCATAAAATTGAACCAAAGAGTGAAAAGTCCCATAATTAGCGTAAACACTAACGGAAGTGACCACTTGACCAGCCTCCAGCGATACCCTCTTGTTGAAAGCCACCAAAATAAAAGGGACCCACCTTGCTGCATTTGAAACACAAAGAGGGAGGTGGCTGAGCGTGCCGCCTGGCACTTGGGCCTTCTAACTGCCTTGAGTGGGAAGTCCTCCCACACCCATCTCTGAGTGGTTGCTGGGACCTCTGAAAGTAGCAGAGGGTCTGAGACAACTGTCAACCCAGGGCAGGAAATGCCAGAGTTCTCCCACTTCTTTCCCACCGAAGGGAGTTAACACATTGAGTGGGCAGAGCCCATGCGGGAGTCATGGTGCCAGGCAGCTGTGGCATCAGAGGAAGTGACCCTGAAAGGCAGAAGAAGGGGTCTCCATTCAGAGCCCTCTCTTACGGCCCAGAAGCCTACCTGCCCCTGAGCCCTGCCTGTCTCCATGGCAGTCAGCCCTGCCCTGTCCACCAGAAAGCTGGACCCTTCAGAAAGCTCTATTCACCCCAAGTTGGCCTGAGCAACACAGACAGACAGCGAAACCTGTTAATCTGCATCCAGAGCAGAATGCCTCAATACACCGGTTTTGGAGTTTTTTGTTTTGTTTTGTTTTTTAACTCGGGGAGGGTGGAGCAGTGTATAGGAAATGGCTTTGCCTTCTGTCCAACTCTGAGGCAACCCACCACCATGGGCTCTGAGAAACAGCAGTTTTGTTTTGGAAACTGGCACCCAGTGCAGGCTCGCTCCTGGAAATGAATTTTGTACCCCCCCCCCCCAGCTGCAATGTTCTACTTCCAGCCTCCCTGCCAACACCCCCTTCCAGCTGCCCCTCTCAAAGGCACCATTGTGCCCGCCTGGCACAGCAACAGAGGAGGGCTGAAGAGGAAGAAAACATTTTCTGCCCATGGGATGTTCTTAAGCAGGTTGTGTGTACATGGCTTCAATGCTGCATTCCTGGAGCCCACACAAACCCGCCAAAACTCCATCATCCCTGTCACAGTTGGAAGCCACTTTCCAGTCTATCTGGCCCACCAGAGCTCACTGTCAGAGAACACAGAGCACGCAGCTGGGTGGGTGAAGCTGGTGGGAGGGGGGGTCACGATGACACATTTTCAGTACAGCGCTCCAGCCTGCCAAAGCAAGGCTGAACGTAGACTCTAAACTGGAAGGGGATTTAGTCCTATTTACCACTCGACAAAAAGATTCATTCTGGCACATTCTGATACGTGCACATCCAGCCTCTTCCTGGGTACTCCAAGGGTAGGAAGCTCACTACTTTTCCTGGAAACCCTGTTCCATTGCTGGACAGCTCGGACTTTCAGAAAGTTCTTCCCAGTGTTGAACAAGGATGTGTGTCCTGTTCATCGCCATATCCTTCCCCTGTCAGTGCTTAGTGCAGTGCTTGGAACAAAACAGGTGCACAATAAGTGTTTGAGGGATGCATGACTGAGTTCCTCACCCATCCACTGGGCCTATTTATGCCCTCTGGCGGCACATAGAACATTCTTTCTTGCTCCAGCTACAGAACATGTAACTGCCCCTCATAGGGCTAAAGATCTATCTTCCACATCATCTATTATTTTCACTGAGCTAAACATCCCCCGCTCCTCATGTGACTCAGTATACAGACCCATGACTATACTGACCACTCTTCTCTCCATTGACTCCGTTTTTTTCAATGGCCTCCTTAAAATGAAGGCTCCACTCCCTTGTATCTAGAATACTCAAAAAGTGGTCTCATGGGTAACAAAGCACAAGGTTAACAGGCATCAGGTACATGGTGTCTAAGTTGGACTGTCTTCTTGAGCTGATTATTTGCATTTCATGCAGGAATCTTCAGACTCATGAAGGCTACCATGAACCTGGATAAATTCGGAAAAGAAGGACCTTCCTTAGTTTCACTAAGTCCATGTTTCCTCATCTGTAAAAATGAGGCTACAAATACCAACACTGCAGGGTTGTAAGGATTAGACATAAGATATATGAAGTGCCTGGCTCATAACAGTTACTCAATAAATGATATACCTTAATATTACATAACACTGCCCCTCTGAGTGCGGGGAAAGCTATATCTTGTAAGATTTACCCATATGCCAGGCTGTTGTTTTTTTTAACATAGATAGTACTGGACAACGTTTCCAATAATGCCATCACCACTCATTAACACCACTCAATTTATCACCTTCTCTTCCCTCGGGATACACATAAGCTTATTGACACTAAAAATACTCTCTTTAGTTCTTCTCTGGGGAAAACAGACATCATTGTTTGCCCTGGCTGCTTTTCTTTCACTCCCAATAAATGTCTCTGTTCTGGCCATAGGCCCTGGAGATATGTAGATATCTACTTCCTTCTCAGCTTGCTTGCTGGTGCATCGGTTCCAACCCTACTTTCAGTGATGTCACGTTGGGAGCTTGAAACTGGCCATAGTGGGAGTATTTATACCATGAACACCACAATCAGAGCTGCTGCTGTTTTTTTTTTTTTTTTTTTTTTCTCCTGGAGATCCTGCTGTTAAGCACTTAGCAGCACACTACTGCCTCTAGCATTGACCTGCTGTGAGCACCTTGAAGACAAGGACTGTGTCCCATTTCTGCTCCATCCCCCAGGGTCTAGCACAGAGTAAGTAGGTTTTCATCATTCTTGATAGATGAGTAAATGCTTTTGTCTTCTGTTTCTTAATGTCTCATGTAAATCAGGCCCCATGTGCCCTATTCTTGTTACAAGCTGTTCAGCTATAGATTTCCCTTAGCTGTGATCAGAGGACTACTCCTTTCACACTTGGATTAACCTTCCTTCTCTCTCCCTAACCTGGACATTCAGATGTCTACTTAATTCGGTCCACATATTCATCCTTGGAAGTTGTGGAAATTCATCTAGAAGGAAAGAAACCTTGTCAGGTTTCTTTAAAGAACACCTTTCCATTTGGGGATTTCTCCACGCATTCTTTCTTTCAATTAACAAATAGTTATATTGGGCGTCTAATGTGGATAAGGCATGCCAGGTACTATGGAAAACATAGAGCTGTGTAACATATGGGCCCTATCCTCTGGGAGCCGAAAGTCTCCTGGGGACAGGCGAATAATACATAGCAGAATGTGCATTCCACATTTGAGAGAAAAACAAAGCAATGAAAATTCAGAGAAGGAAAAGATCAGTTTCTACCGAGAGCATTGGGAAAAGCCTTATAGAAGAGATAGGTTTTGAGCTGGAAAGGTAGGATTTTAACATGCTGAAAAGAGGTGGCTGGCAGTTTAGGGAATGAGTCCAGAAATAAAAGCAGGTAGGCCCAACTCTGTGGCCTATGTGCAGACCAGTTTCAGCTACCATGACAGGCCTTTTCTAGGATCCAGCTCACCCTCTTCCTCAGCAACTTTCCTCTTTTCAAACTGAAGGACACCTTGGACCTGTGCCTAGCCTTCCCCATAGTATAACTTACATTCCAACTTGCCAAGGCAATTCACAGAGAACACCCTCCCTGCCTACCAACGCAGTAATGTTCCCACTGTAAGTGAGCACCACCCCCATTCTCACCTGGGCCCTATAGGAGGCTGGGGCTGTACAGGGTGGTGCAGATGCTTTCTTTCTGCCTAATACCTCAGAATCCTGTTCCCTCAAAAAAGGGGGTGGAGGATCTCGGTCAGGTCTTGATGTCAGCCAACCCTTGAGTGTATATCTGAGGCTCTGACATAGAGCCCCAGCATCAGGTGAGGCCACCCTCTCCTCCTGCTCATCCTCCTCTCAGCCCTTCAGAACCTATTCAAGTGTGTCTGGATATCATCCACCTCTTCCTCAGCCCTCACTCTTCCTCCCCACGGTAATTGAAATATCGTTTTCCCTAGACATTGCCCGGTACTTCCCTACTTCACTCTTCAAAAGACACCCCTGCCCCCATTTCTCACTCAGTAGAGTAGGAAAGGACTCCAGTATCCTCCTCAGACCAATGTCCGCCACTTCCTTTCCACTCCATTTACTTCCACCCTGGGTACTCCCAACGTCCTCCTCCCTCTGTGCATTTATCCAACATGTATTCATTCATTGAGTATCTTCTCTGCCTCAAACATCCATGAAAACCCTTCTCCTCAATCATATTACCCTTTAGATTCCATCTTCTCTCTCCAGCCCCATTTGCCCTCAAACCACATGGCTGTTCTGACTCTGTTTCCTCACTACTACGCCTACCCACCCTGCAGTCCCCAGTTAAACCCTAGCTCTTACAAGAGTTAGGTGTGTAATCTAGGAAGGTCACTTACCAACTGTATGACTCATTGTTCTCATTTTGGTAATTAGAGGTTACCAGATCTAATATCCATCTGGTTTTACCATGCTAAGATTCTATGCTTAGGCCCTCATCCAGCTGCCAAAATCGCTCTTTACAAAATCACCCATGACCTGTTGGTTGCCAATCCAAATGACCAAAAGTCTAATGTCAGATCTGCTGATTCTGATTAGCTATGTGACATTGGGCCATTCCAATTTAACTTCCATTTTTCTCATCTATAAAATGAAGTGGTTGGACTGAATGACCCTTTAAAACTTTGATTCCATGAGAACACAGATTCGGAAGAGAGAGAGATCCTTTTTTTGAGAGTGGACAGTGAAGAATTCATGGAGAAAATGACATTTGTAGACATCCCAAAGAAAAGCACAGAAGGGGTACTAGAGTGTCCTCAAGGGTATCCTTCCACTAAGGGACTATAATAATGGGCCTAGACAAAGAGCATCATCCAGTAATTAAGAGTTCTATAATGGAGGATTCAGGTTGACCACACTGGAACCCACTAAAAATCTGAACATCACAAAAAAAAAAAAAAAAAAAAAAATGAGACAAGCAAACTATAACCTCCTAATGAGATGCACTAGGAAATACACCCACTGATAAAGTAGTCTTGACAAAAAGTCAACTCAAGTGTCAACTGTACTCAAATTTTAGACATTTAACTGATTGATTACATTTGATGTAAAATGTCAGCCTTGAATCTGACCAAGCCTCTAAACCTAGAAGTACCAATATAACAGACATACAGGAGATAAACTGAGAATATGTTTAAAAGACATCTCAGATATGCAATCAGCAAAATCCAGAGTCTGGGAAACATTACAGCCTTACTTCTCAAAGTGTGGTCCCTCACACTAGCATCAGGGTCACCCCGGAGCACACACAGATGCAGTCTCAGGCCTTACCTCAGATCTCCAGAATCAGAATCTACATTTCAATAACCCTGAAGTGACTTGTATGCACAATTGACCCATTTCGTTCAATAAATATTAAAATATAAGGAAAAAGGGACAGGGAATTTATAGATCAAAAGACAGCTAAGAGACATATCAAACAAATCTATAGACCTTTTAGACAAACCAATTATTTTTAACAATGAGATTATCAAGGAAATTTGAACAGCTACCGGATATTTATTGATATTAAGGAATTGTTACTTTTTAAGAGTGATGATAATATTGGGGTAATTCTTTTTTTTTTTAAGACTAATCATTAAACATAATACAGAAGTATGTATAGATGAAATGATAGACTATCAAGAATTTCGTATAAAAGAATTCAGTATGGAGATGGGGAAATGAACTGGAGAAATTAACTGTGAGTTGCTAATTGCTGAAGGTGACATTTGGGGTACATGGGATTTCTCATTCTACTTTCCTAAGTACTTAAAAATACCCATAATAAAAAAAGATTTAAAAAGAAAGACTAAGAAGGAGTCCTCAAAGATGGGAGGAACAAATCAAGATAAGGCAGTGGCAGGGAACGCAAGAAAGAGAATGTCAAGTCTAACGGGGACATAACGCCCCAGAGCCGTTGGGGCCTGGGTTACCTCTCCGATCTGGCCTGGGAGGGGTCATTCCAGAGAGCAGACAGACACAGCCCAACCGCAAGAGGATGAAACAAAAACAATCTGCGTTCTAAAGCAGAAAAATTCGACGTAATCCGTGGCACCGTGAATCGAGGTTAGAAGAAGGGAGAATTTCCTAGCTGCTAAAAACTGAAACAGGTCATCAAGTAAATTATGGGATCTCCTTCTCTGAGGACCTTCAGAAATAGGATCGACAGGGCTGAAATGGAGGCGGCCTCGCTCAGCAGGGAGGAGGTTCAGATCCGCCGCCTTTTTCAGGTCAACGAGGCCGGCAGGCACTGGGGCGCGGAAAAGCCCTCAGCCAGGGCAGGGAAGCATCAATGCCTCCCTCATCTCCTCGGCTCTCTGCCCCTCTCGGGGCGCACGGAGATCCTGGCGGGTGCCAGGATCTGCCCAGAATGATGGGGATTTTAGGGATCCAAGAGATCAAGGCCGGGGGGTGGGGTGGGGGAAGTGGGGCATAGCGCGGTTGGGAGGGACAGATGAATACGTATTCGCAGTGCCTTGCATTTGCACGGAAGCGTGCGCTTCGGCTTCCTAACCCAGCCTTCTGGTTGCTTACGCACTAGCCAGCCCCCCACCAAACAAACCAACCCCGGCTCACAAAGAAACCAGAACTGTGGGTATTGTCTTCGCAAGGGAGGCAGTGTTGAACGTCGCCGACAGCTGCGGGACGGCGCAGTCCGGCCTGGGAGGAGGGCGCGGGCGCGGGCGCGGACCGCTCCGGGCCGGGGCTCCGGCAGATTCCTGAACGGCTTCCAAGGGCGCAGGAGCCGAGCTGGACTCGAAGCTCCCCGCCCCACCCCGTGGCTGCAGCGCCGCCTCGGACCCAGGCGGCCCGCCGTCGCAGTGTGACTGTGCGCACGACTTCGGGCGTGTGTGCGCTCGCTGCCGGGGACAAGAGCTCTCTGTTTCGGCCCCAGAGCAGGCTATAAATACCTGGGTTCAGCGCAGCCTCGGCTTGGAGGGGAGCCTGGTAGCCCAGTCCTAGGTTAGGGAAGGCTAAAGTGCGCGCAGGGACCGCCGCCCTCCTTGCGCTCTCCCCTGGAGCCCCTGGGCCGGAGCAGGGGGAGGGGGCCCAATGACGTCATGGAACTGGTTGGAGGATTTAGCTCAGGAACCCGCCCGGGAGCAGCCCCAGGCCGATGTTCTATTTAAGCCGACAGTGTACCACCCTCGGCTCCACTTTCCCAAATCCGGCACCGCAGCTTTCCACTTTCCCAAGACCTACATGGGCTTGGGATTCTGAAAGAAATCAATGTGTGATGTCTAGGCCAAGAACCCCGGAGAACGGACATGCAGGTATGGGCTGACAAGGCCCTCACAAGCTTGGGTTGGGCCATGAGGCCATTAAAATTCTTCTAGCAAGGCCTCAGGTAGGGGGACAATGATTTCAGGCTGAAATATGCCTCGTGGCACAGTTAATATTGTTATTAACTGTAATAACAACGTAGACAGTTCTGGAATGCTACTGCCTTCCAGAGACCAACCAAACCCTTAAAGTGAGAGTTACTCCACCACCCCACCCCCATTTTACAGATGACAGACTAAAGCTCCAAGAGGTTAAGGAACCATCGCGAGATCACACAGCCGCCAGAGTCAGAGCCAAGATTTAAATCCATTATCTCTTTGTCTTCAAGGCCAGGCGAGCTCTTTCCAAGACACTGCATTGCCTCTCACTTTTCAAATAGGTGCATTCCAAAGGTGGGGGCACCTACTGTCCAACAGCCCCTAGGCTCCTCCCATCTCTTCTATTTGCCCCGGTCTGCCCATGACCCAAGACATAATGGGGGAAGGGGGCAATCTATCAGAAAGCAGAGGGAGGACTGTTTGCTCTTCTGGAGAGAGGTTAGCAACTTACCAAGTTAATAGCTAACCTTTCTAGCTGGTTATGACTGGCGATGGAGGGGACAGGGTACACTTAGAACTGCAGTAGGGAAAAAAAGATGACTCTGGAATACCATGTGCCAAGGGCTGTGCTGTGCTAGTGGTATACTTTTTTTTTTTTTTTTAACAAAGCTGGCACAGAGGCAAGAACTAATACTGGTATCCAACATCGATGTGCCGGGCACTGCTCTAAGTACTCTGCAAGACTTAGTGGTGGGAAGATTTCAATTATTCAGACAACAGCTGGAGTTTAATTTTGCTATAAGTCTAGCATCAGCAAAAGTCCTGATTTGCCTCATTGACTCTTTCGTCTCCAGAGTGGGATATAGCATCTGACTGCCTGGGTTTGCATCCTAGCTCTGCCAGCTTATAGAGGGGCAAGTTGTGTGGATTTGAGCAAGCACTAAGGTGCTCCCTTAAGGCCCTGGCATTTGGGGGTAGCAGTGGTGCCCCTGAGGGTCTCGAGAGAGACTGCAGGGGAGGGACCAGCACAGTGCACAAGGAAGCTCTTGCCAAACATAAGCTGCTAATACTATTATTATCACCTCTGGAAGGGAAGGGACATTTTAACCAACAAAAAGTAGGTTGAGATGATGTGGAAGTAACTATAGCCAAGAAGGAAAGTGGCCGTTTTGTCTCAGAGGTGTTATGGATATAGGAAGATACAGTTGGGTGCAGAGTATGTGTGTGTGTGTGTATATATATATATATATATATATATATATATATATATACTTTTTAACATCCATATATATATATACGTGTGTGTGTGTGTGTGTGTAAAGGATGGAAGGAATAGAAGATATTCCAAAGTAAATTTTGAACAATTCATTAATTCTATTGGGAAGAAAAAGGAAAAGAGTTTTAAAAATAACCATGACAGTCACAGGGAGCACTGGCTTAAGCCGATGCTTTCAGGGGACTGTACACATACGTGCAAAAGCAAAGTGTGGGCATGCAGCCAGGTGTGAATGCACAAAAGCAACTCAACTTGAAGTTGGAGGCCAAGCAGCATGTTAGATGATGTTTGAAGCAAAAAAGAACATGGAAAGGATAGCTCATTAGGACTTTGCCTCCAAAAGAGTTTTTATCTTTTTCAAGAGAGAGTAGCCCTAACAAAAAATGGAAGGCCAGATGCTAAAGGTGGATACCACAGCCCAACACAGAGCGGTAGAGAACTAACTGGCCTTGGAAAATAGAATCCAAGTTGCTGGACAAACCTACATACGCGTCATTCAGGGGCCACTTTGACAAATCTAGAAAACAGAGTGGGATTGATCCAATGAGAGGCAAATGGACAGATGTCCCAGTTTTCAGAAAAGTAGAAAAGGAGACATGCCAGTCCCTGGCAAGTTTCTGGAATAAATTATTAACCAACTCTTTGCCCTTTGCACACAGGTATTAGTGATTTAATATGTGTCCTCTTATTCCTTTTCTGGTAGAGGTTGTAGGGTGGTCATTTAGGAAATGCCATTGGATCTCAGCACAGTCTTATGCTTTCGTGGAGAAATTACAGGATTGAGGTCTGGAGACCTAGATACTAATCTGGCTCCACCATTAGTAAGTTGAGTGACCACAGGCAAGTTCCTAAACTTCTCTGGCCCTCATTTATGAAAGATGGGACATGTTCTTTTAAGGCACTCTCATTTTTAATATCCATGATTCTACATTGTAATGAAAAATAGACTGACAGTCCAGAGGATGTAGCCCCGGTAGGGCAGCCACACCTCGTGGGCTGTTTAAGCAGTGTCTGCTGTCTTAAACTGACCAGAGAGAGGGCTTGGTCCCTGCTTTTGCCCTTTACATACATGTTTTAATGACTTAACCCCCAAATGATACGAAGCCTATGGCAAGGGGTCATAGAATAAGGATTTAAAATAAACCAGATGGACAGAGGGGGGCTTAGGCTAAGAACCAGATGAAATTGATTGACAACAATATAAAGCCCTATGTCTAAGTTATTTTTAAAAATACCTACATGGGGCACAGGGTGCCTCAGTTGGTTAAGCATCTGACTCTTGATTTCAGCTCAGGTCATGATCTCACAGTTCATGAGACTGAGCCCTGCATCGGGCTCTGCACTGACAGCATGGAGACTGCTTGGATTCTCTCTCTCTCTCTCTCTCTCTCTCTCTCTCTCTCTCTCTCTCTCCCCTCCCCCCGCCTCCCCCCCCACACACACACTATTTCCCAAAATAAATAAATAAACTTACCAAAAAATACCTATACACATTCACAATAGGGAAGAGCTGGCTGAGAAGTAGATAATGGGATGAGGGTCCGAGTGTCTGAGACAACCACCATTCGAGCTGAAGTGATTCAGCTGTCATCTAGCTGCTAACAAAAGAGCTAGTGCAACTGTGGTCATATTTAACCATAAGGATAATGATAAAGAGGGACACGTGTTGCACCCTTGCCTGGGCTTCCCTCATTATCTCATTTCTGGGAAATGGCAGAGTTAGAGGAACCCAGCCCCAGGAAGTGATCCTGCCATGGCCTCCTGTGCCATCAGATCTTGTGGTTGGTGTTATTTTTCAGTGTTGGAGGACATACAGAATAGGAGGGTGGCAAACAACAGTCTGTGCAGAGTGGGGCAACCAGGATGGGGAGAGTCTGAAAACCAAGGCCCACAGGAGGGGCTGAGAGAGTTGACAGTGTTCAGCCCAGAGGATGCACAACTTAATGGTGGAGCCCTTAGGACTTAGCCTCTGACTGCCTGCCATCAAATCTATGTGCTTACATTTGTACGTTGTGTGACTTTGGGCAAGTTACTTAACCACTTGTTTGTCTCCATTTCCACACTTATAAAACAGGGGATAGCCAAGATTATTAAGGTAATACGTGAGATGTGTACGAAAGCTTAACCTGGCATATGGCAGTGCTTAGTACGTATGAACAGTGATGGTAATGATTGTCATCTTGTATTTGGTGGGCTGTCCCCATGGAGGAGAAAGGAGGGTCAATCTGTCTGGCTTTAGCAGGGAGAATAGGACCAATAGGTAGAAGCAGGAAGAGAATCTGGTTCAACATAACGAAGCAACCTTTCAAATAATCAGAATTTCCCAGAGAAGAAGTGAGTTTCTGATTACCAGAGAAGCTCACTGCATTCCATTTCGTAGTTGGGGGACAAGCCATGGAGATGATAGGGTGCCATAAATTAGAGTTTTGAAGAAATCAGGAGGTAAGCAAATGTAAATGGCAACAAGCCAAGCCTTCCTGTTCCTCCTCTGTTGAGAAATCTCTGGAAGTTTAGATTTGTAGGTAACCTCAAAGACAGTGGATTTTTATTGCATACTTTGCATTTTTCCTACCTCACAATAAATAAGATAAAGACCTTGGGCTTTACAGTCAAATTCCCTAACTTTGAAACCCTGCTTCTTTATATCATCAGCTGTACAACCTTGAATAACTTAGCTCACCTCTCTGGGTCTAGTTTTTTTTCCTTCTGTGAATGAAGTAAACTACCTCCAATCCTGAGGAACAAAGATCAGAGCTAATATATTTCTTGCTGCATTGGTAAACAGTATGCCAAAAGTAGACTGATTATAGATATGTGAGACAGGCAGATTCAAGCCTTCTGGCCTTTTGTACCTGGCGGGGGATGCGGGTGGTGGAGATTGAATAGAGAAACTCTGCTGCGTCAGCAAGCACATATGCCAAAATTGCACTTAAAATGCAGATACGGGAGACAGGCGAATTCTGAAAGGCTTCCAGATCTTTTTTCCTTTGTTATTGAAGTATGGTTGACACACAGTGTTACATTAGTTTCAGGTGTACAACATAGTGATTCAACAACTCTGTACCTTACGCTGTGCTCACCACAAACATAGCTACCATCTGTCACCATACAGTGCTATTACAATACCATTGACTGTATTCCCCATGCTGTATCTGAAAGCCTTCCAACTCTTAAAGTCTTGTGCTTCTCACAGGGGGGATAAAAAGGGAGGGGGTGAGGTGAACTTCTCTGTCCTTTGTTGAAAATCTACTATGCGTTAAGGTTCTGGGCTCAGCGTCCCACCGTATCTTCACAGTGGTTATGCAAAGACAGAATTGATGATAATGAGATGATAATGAGAACAGGTTTGCAGTTGTCTTGTGAATCATCCCTGAAGCCCCCCTAGATCTATGGAGGACCTCTGGGCCCTTCTAGTCCTCAGAGCCGACCAGGATCGCATCTCCCCCAGTCCACTACAGTGGCCAAAGCATTAGGGCTCGTCAGCTTTGCCCAGGATTCAGCATCTGACAGAGGCAGGCAGGTAACTGAGGGCCTGTCACGCCCTTCACGAGAGCCCCCACCACACATGCGCATGTGCATAAACACACACACACACACACACACACACACACACACACACACACAGCCTTGGGTTGGGATACACTGAGAACACTAACAAGTGACCTTTTCTCTCTGTCCCTCAGTGTGACGGGGTTGGGGTAGACCTGAGCAACATCTTCCTTGAGGGCATTGCCATTCTCAACATTCCCAGCATGTACGGAGGCACCAATCTCTGGGGAGAAACCAAGAAGAACCGGGCTGTGATACGGGAAAGCAGGAAAGTCGTCACTGACCCCAAGGAACTGAAATTCTGCATCCAAGGTAAGCAAGGCATGAGGAAAATTGCTCTAGGTCAGTGTCCCAGTGAAAGGAGTATTCAGGTGGGCCTATTAGCAAACTGTATCAGGGCCAACAGCAGGCTCTAGAAGGTCCTACAGCCCAACAAGGACCCATTTGGGGCCATGCTGACTTATCCCTGTTGTTGCAAAATCTACCACCTAATTGAGAAGAGAAGATAACAATAAGGGATCCCTAAATGACAGTCAGTGATCAAACTGGGGATCTGTGAGGTCAGGAGTCAAATGCTGCTCTCTAGGTTACCCGTGTCCTCGCATAACTAAACCCAATGGTCACTTCTCAAACTTGATCTTACTTCACTCATCAGCAGCATTTGACCCAATCTCTCCTTGTTCCTGATAATACTGTTCACTTGCTTTCAGGATTCCACACCTTCCTG
Source organism: Leopardus geoffroyi (assembly GCF_018350155.1). Taxonomy (NCBI): domain Eukaryota; kingdom Metazoa; phylum Chordata; class Mammalia; order Carnivora; family Felidae; genus Leopardus; species Leopardus geoffroyi. Next base: position 81,528,435 of record NC_059333.1, read on the forward strand.
TTTTCCAGCTACCCCACTGGTTACCCCTTTTCAGTCTCTTTCTCTGATTCCCCATCTCTCTAACCTCTTGGTGCTGGCGGTCCACAGGCAAGGGACTCAACCCTCTTTTCTGTCTGTACTCAGTCTCTTGATGACCTCATCCAGGCGTGAGACTTTATTTAAATACCACGTGAGTGTCAGTGACTCAGCATATCTAAAACTGAACTCCTGATGTCCCTCCCACAAAACTTCTCCACCCAGAGACTTCTCCATTTCTGTTGATGTTAACTCCAGCCTGCCCATTGCTCGAGCGGAAACACTCGGCACCCTTTTATCTCACATCTCATATCTAGTCTATCAGAAAACCTGTTAGCTCTACTTTTAAAAAACATCCAGGGTCCCGTCGCTTCTCACCACTGAATTTCTGCCACCTTGATCTGAGCCACCATCCGCTGTCCCCTGGATCACTACAAATCCCCCTAACTGGATTCCTTGCTTCTACCCCATCCCTGCAGAGTCTGTTCTCACTATTGCATCAGAGTACCCCTGGGAAGATATCTGAGATTATGCCATTCTCTGGCTCAAAATCCTGCAGTGGCTCAGAGCAAAAGCCAAAGATCTATATGTGGCCTAAAGGGCCCTAGATGGTCTGGCCTCATGTTACCTCAGCGACTTCATCTGCCACTACTCTCCCCCGTCAGCCCAGCCCCCCTGGCTCCTCTGACACAGCAGGTTGCTTCTATGGACTGACTGTTCTTTCTGACCAGAGCAATGGGATAGTATGCCTTAGAAGCCATCAGCTGGACCTTCCCCTATTAACCCACCAGGATATAGAACACACCTTTATCCCTACCCCTTACCAGCCATTTCCACCAATGAACCAGGTAGGAACTCAATCAGAGTACCTGGGCAGCTCTGAATCTTCTATGGATTGGATGAATGGCCACCCTGATCCTCAGGGGTTCTCAATGGACTGGTGAGCTGAGGGAGGAAAGCCATGTGTGAAGGTGTTGACAGAGATACCACATCAAGAGCCAGGAGACTGGGTTCCAGTCCAAGTACTGGCACTAACCTATTTTTGGCATCTCAGCTTTCTTTGCTGTAAAACCAGCATCTCATGTAAAATTTTGGTAGCTAAATGAATGGGGTTGAACCAGATCTTTGGTTCTTAGACCAGGCCTGCTTGTTGAAAATGAAGATGCCTGGGCTCTAGCCCAGATCTACCCAATAGTCTCTGTGTTGGTTCCTGGGAATCTAAATTTGTAATGAGCACCCCAGACAACTCTGATGGGCTGCCAGATTTGAGAACCACTAACATAGACAAAGTATCCGTGGATCTGGGTCTGTATTCTTTGATGTCCCAGGCTGCAAATGCTCAGATTGGATGTGATCTTACCATAGGAGACAAAACTTGGCTGACCAACAAAGGGAGGAGTTACTTGCTTATTTGGGACCCATCTGTTATACAATCAGATTGTTATATTCCAAGTCAAGGTCGTCAAGGGGTATCATCTCCACACCTCCACCCTTTGAGAGAGGACTCAGGAATTTTAATTTCTCCATTGCTCTCCTAAGTCCCCTTTATTTTACCCAGTAAACTTTTCAATTTGTATAAATTATTAAACTGAATAATGTGTTCCTTCTTCCTCCCTTGGCAGGGGAAGTTGTGGGTGCTGGCAGAGGGTGGGGGAAGCACTGGAGGTTATAGAAAGTTTATGCAGACTTTCCCACCCTGGTGCTCGTACCCTAACTCCCACCCTGACAACCCGTTCCATTAGAACAGAATCGTGGGAGAATCCTCCCCTTACCCCCATCCATGGCATGGGGAAGCTCTTGCTGAGGATGTGTTCTGCTTAGGACTCAAAGATAAAACCCTTATCTTCTCCTTACATATATGATCATGTATCTTCCCCTTTAAGCAAGGGTAATGTGTCTGCTGATTGCTCTTGACCATCATCTACAGGAACTCTCTTCCCCAAATCCCCTTTTCCCACCCCCAGAATGTGCTATCAGAGCTAAAACTGAAGCTACTTCCTGTTCTTTAGATGAAAACATAAGCTGATCAGAGCCGAGTCCAAAGGGGGGCCTGGCTTCTGGGCTTTACAGAGACAGCAGCATTGAGCTTCCTTTTGAAAGGGCCATGATCTCATTTACGTTGAGATGTTAAATGGGGGGAGGGGGCAGGAAGCTAAAGAGACAACCTATTTTAGTAGAAAAGCATCGGCCTGAGAGTCGAGAGACCTGGGTTCCAATCCATACTCTGCCTCTCACTAGTGTGTGACGTTGGGCAGGTCTTTCACTCTTGTGGGTTTCAGTTTGTTATCTGTAAAATAGGCAAGTGTGACAAGCACATAGACTCCTATAGATCATGGGTTCTTCACGGCTTTGCAAAATTAAGGAATGGACAGGTTGTGGTCTAGGTGGGCTCTTTGAGCAAAATTGTATGGCAGGTTCCTTTCATCTTTCAGTGTGTTTTGTTTCACATTTTATAGGCCAGCCACTGAGAAGGCAAGTATCTCTCTCTATAGGCTCTTCATTTGCTGGGATTCTTTACTCCTTGGCAATTTCATTGGGATTGGAGGTGAAGAAAAAGTCAGGAAAGCGCAATCAGAGGGAAGCAACTTATCTTAGGAGGTGTAAGAGGAAATGACAGTAGAAGAGGTTACTGTCAAACCTCTGTCATCACAGATCAGTCTTTCTCCTTAGAAAAGTAATCCAAGAAATAAGGTCATTCAAGATGAGCATGGGATGAGTTCTATGAAAACATTGCATAGTTTAGAACACAATGAGTCCTGGGAAAATCACCAAGCTTGCAATTGAATGACTTGGGTTTACATTTAGGCTTTACACTTTCTGGTTTTATAAACCCAACTTCCTTGAGTCTCAGCTTCCTCATCTGTAAAATGGGCATAAAAATACCTAACTTGTCATGAGAATAATAGATGTGAAAGTGTCTGGAACATAGTAGAAGCTCTTAAAAAGAAATTCCCTCACCCTTAATCCTAGTTTATTCTGGAGCATACCAGTTGAATTTCTGATTTTGAAGTTCTTATCTTTAGCATTGCCGTCTACCTTTACTATCACTAAAAAGGAGCAGAGCTCCTGCCAAAGTCCAGCCCAGCCTTTGTCCTAGCACATTAAACTTATACCATCAACTGTACCGGCATCTCCTAGACCTTTCATGTTCCAAGCATGGAGGCTGGCTGTTATTTCCTCTTTGTATCCCCACTGCTTGACCCAGTGTAGTTAGTCCAAAAAAAAAAAAAAAAAGTTGTTGGATAATAAGCAGTACATGGACATTGGTTCTTTTTAGTTTTTTTTTTTTAATTTTTTTTAACGTTTTATTTTTGAGACAGAGAGAGACACAGCATGAATGGGGGAGGGGCAGAGAGAGAGGGAGACACAGAATCTGAAGCAGGCTCTAGGCTCTGAGCCATCAGCCCAGAGCCCGACGTGGGGCTCGAACTCGCGGACCGCGAGATCGTGACCTGAGCTGAAGTTGGACGCTTAACCGACTGAGCCACCCAGGCACCCCTAGTTTTTATAACACCAATAAGAATAGTGACAGAGAGTCTCCTCCATTTGTCAAATCTTTCATTTTGGCTTGCAAATAGTCTTGCATATATTAGCTTATTGTGATCCTAACCAGAACCCATGAGTAAGGTTATACCCACTCCCCTCCACATCCCTATTTCATAGCTGGGGAAAAACAAGAGACCCAGAGAAGGGGTAGGACTTATACAATTTATGTTCAGTGGTAGCATCAGAACCAAGACCATGATTCCTAGCTAGCCCCAAATGGCTAGTGTCCAACCAGAAAATTTATCTGAGGTCCTACTGTGTATATTGTACAAGCCAGGCACTGAGAAAACAGGAAATGTTTATATGCCAGTCCAAGGAAAAGTTCCACATATACTTGTGGAAATTCTGCTCCTCCTTTAAGGCCTGTGTCAAAGGCTGCCTCTTTTCTGGTGGCACCCCTGGAAGTGAATCCAGCCTCTGAATTCCTAGAGCACTTAAGCTTCCTGTCTTGACAGTACACTGATTATGGGTTGCCTTCTCATTTCTTTCTCTTGCCAGTGCCTGGAAAATGGTGAGCATGTGGTCTTCATCTCTATGTTCCCTTCAAAGCCTAACATCCTACCTACCTGGCTCACATTGTTCTACAGAAATGCTTTTTGGAGGGAGGGAGTAGGGAAGAAGGGGAAGGAATCTTGCCTTTGGTCTGCCAGCACAGCGGGCAGTTGATTCTGGAGCTGGACAGGAACAGGCACTTAGCAGACAATCTTGGAGGGGAAAAAAAAGGAATGTATTTTAAAGAGTTATATGTGAGTATTTGTGAAGCTGAGAGTTTCATCTCATGATACCATTAGAAACTTAATTGATAAGTAAGATGCACAAGCGATCTGCAAATAAGTAATTCAGATATATCTTGAGGACTTGGAGTCAGTGTAGGTAGGATAAGGGACTAAACATTGAACTAGAAGTTGGAAGACCCAGGCCTTCCCACCATCAGCCATGTGACATTGGTTAAGTCATTTAATCTCTCCAAGCCTCCATTTCAATCCATACAAAGTGGAAACAATTACAGTCTCTCTCCCTCAGCATTGTTTTGAGAGTTAAATGAGATCATCCACGTAGAGCATTTAGGAGAGTGCCTGGAACATGGTGAGCATTTGATCAATAGTAATCAGAATTATTGTTAAGTGATAAATGGAGGGTGATAAATATTTAGTATGTGATAAGAAAGGGGCCAGATTTAGAGCTTCACTCAATTAACCTCTGCTTCAGAAATGAGGTCTAGATTATCTTTCAATTACCTATGGCTCTGACAACCTGTAACTCTAGGGTTATTTGTTGGCACTGTGCTTGAGTTCATATGGCTATTACTTCCAGTATGGAAGTCACCCCTGAGTTGGCTCTCCAGTGAATCAAGATAAAGACAAGGGTGCCAAGTCTTGAATCCAGGTGAAGCACCAAGGGCATGACACAAAGCTGGATCAGTCCGTGCAAAGCCCTGGGGAGCTCCGCCATTGTTTCCCTCTAGCCCCACCCTATATACGAATGAGGGGACTTCCTACACATTTTCTCCCAATTCTTCACTGAGCTTCATGTCTGCCCCAATCCAACCTTTAGCCTTAAACCAGCAATAGCCTTCAGGCTGTATCACCCACACCTACGCTCCTCTATCTGATATTAAAACAACATTTTTCTCAGTGATTTCTTAGTGCATCCCACTTGAACTGCACACAGGGTATCCTAGACAAGGTTCCAAACGGAGAGGGCAAGTCTCCCCAGACTTTCACGTCAGTTTTCCAGCAGTGGAGACAGGCTTTCTGTCATTTATTCAGCACACACTTACGAAGTACCTATCAAGTGCCAGGCACCAGGGAACAATGATGAGCAAAAACAGACACAGTCCCTATAGCCCTTAGGGAGTATGGGAGCCAGGCCTCAATAAAATAATCCACAGGCACGTGATTAGGATCCGAGATAAATGCCAAGAAGGAGAGTCACATGTCTACCCCGAACCCCAGGGAGACCAGCCAGCCAGTGTAGCTCACGGATATGCCTCATTCAAACCAACTGAGCAGGCAACACACAGGCCCCCTCCTGGCAAATGCCTCATCATAGATCTGCCCAGATGCAGAGGTCTTGCCTGGGAAGGGTCACTTTGGTTGACCTACTACTTTACAGGCACACATCGTTCTCTCTGCCTCCACGCTGTGCCCGTGTAGATTTTCACTGATGTGTGGACCATCCCCTAAATCTCAAAGCGATGGCATGGGCCGCCAGCCAGCCATCTCAGACTCACATTCCCAGGTGAGGAGCCAGAGCTCAGATGAGCCAAGAAAATAAATGTGAACTTGTGAGTTCTTTGTTTCTCAGCACGTCCTTTTCACTTGTATGAAACCATGACAGAAAGTGGCCTGTGGGGTTCAGGAGCTGTCCAGAGTTGGAGGTTCCCAATTTTCCAATTTGGTGGAGCTCTGACCAGAAAGATAGTCATAATGAGCAGTAGTCAGCCACTTACTGCTCACTGGGGTTAAGAGAAAGTAGAAATGTTTCCAGCAAGTGTGCATTTCACAGAGGTCTTTCTGGCTAAGGTCTCTCCTGGGGGCTGAGGTAGAGCAAGGCGAGTTATCCCTAAAGAGCCGGGGGTACTTGGGTGTGTAGTGGGACTCCCCTCGGCGCTGGGAAGTAACCATGGCAACATACATGTCATTCCTCTTAATCCGTTGCAGGCCTACAAAGAAACTCTGCTTTGCCTTTCACAGGAAACTACAGCATTGTCCTTCAGTCCTTCAGGTGCCCACATCGGAATCAATATGCCCCAAATGAAGCGTTATCTTCTCCCTCTTTATACACCCTTCCATCTCTCTGAAAGCCTGCTGCCCCCTGTCCATGTTCATTTTCTTGTTAATGGCATCACCCGTGGCCCAAGCTGGAGACCCAGAGTCACGCATTTCTCTTCACGGCTGACTGTGGAACTCTCCTACAATTCTCTCCTTACGTGGTGTCTGCCACCCGACCGTGAGCTCTTCAGCTCCAGGTGTCGCAATTCCTTCTACATTCTTGTGCCTGACACAGTCTCTGAGACCTCAAAAGGTCTTAGTTAATATTAGTTGACCGGAAGCACCCAGGGTCAGGGGCACCTGGAGTGGTGAGTTAGTGTTTGAGTTGATCTCTCAGCAAAGTGGAATTTGTGTGTGTGGTGGGTGCTAGGGCACGATGTTCCAGGGCCCCTGTGCCAGCATCAGCCTGTACCGGAGGCTGGGGGGGGGGGGGGGGTCCACCTCCCAATCCTCACTCTTCCCTTCTCCAGGCCCCTGTCTGTTCCCCGCTGACCCTACATGAGGTGTGGCTCTCAGGGCACCTGGCAGGGCTGTCTGGGGGATCTGCGGGGTGGACCAGGTATGCTTTATTGCAGCTTCCAAATGAAGGCCACACAGCCTAGTTCTCAGAAGCCCGTTTCTATAGAAACTAGAATGTTTTCTATGTAGCATTGAAATTCCAGAATCCCAGGTCTCTTAGAAATCTAGAGATCATTGTGCCCTCTAGATAAGGAAAGTGAGGACCAGCAAGGTAAAATGGCTTGCCCTTGGCCAAACCCATACTGAAGTGCAGGTCCTTTAGCTCACATGGGCCAGTTCCCAGTACACTAGAGCAGGGATCGGCAAACTTTTCCTGTAAAGGGTCACATAGTAACTATTAAAATAGTTAGGCTTTGTGGGCCATAAGGTCTCTGATGCAACTATCTGATTCTGTCCACTTAGTGTGAAAGCAGCCATGGACAATACACAAATGAATGGACGTGGCCGTGCTGCAATACAACTTTATTTACACAAACAAGCAGCAGCAGGCTGGATTTGCCCGGTTTCTGCACCAGAACCTCATATGGTCCACAACCGGCAGCAAGGGCATCACCCGACAGTGTCAGAAATGTAGACTCTCGGGTCCTAGGCCAGACCTGCTGGAGCCGAATCTGGGTTTCCACAAGAACCTTTGGTGATCATGTGTGTATCAAAGTTTGAGAAGCACTGCACTGGTGAGCCTAGCGGCTCCCCCCTAAGAATGCCAAGAAGAAACCTTATGGATTAGGAAAATGAGACCCAGAGAGATTAATGGACCCGCCCAATGGGTCACACAAATTGGTGGATCTGGAACTAGAGCCCAAGTCCTAGTCTTTCAAGGTGGAATTCTTTCTGCACACACCAGAGTACCTGCCCCAGCCCCCTCATTTCTGGCTGTCCCTGACCCAACTAAATTCACTGGAAATTAAACAAAAGCAACCCTTTATTCTTCTTCAGCTGACTTCTGAATCAAGAGGGCTCTGACTCCAGCTGTGTCTCCTCCTCTTCCCCACCCCATCCCCAACCAAGACCTGGGAGGGGTTGGCAAGATAGAATGTGCCTCTGGAGGCTGCCTCATCATCTCTAGGGTGGGGGAAACTTGTTCACACAGGGTCAAGCTGCAGTCAAACTTCTACTTAATTCCTGCCTTAGGAAGTTTGCTGCTCAAAACAGAACCACAGAGCCATTGAACCTTTCATTTTTCACATGCAGAGGAAACTTCTAGACTAGAGGGCCTAGACTACCTTAGATTTTTTCCTCTTCTGTTTGCCCCATCTTGGCCCACACACCAGACCCTGTTTCTCTGTAGCAGTTTTTTAGCCATTTAATATCAGGCATCTCCTAAGACCCAGCCTACAGCAGAACTCCATGCTGGCCACACATTCCACACAGCCTGAACATTGGTGCCCTTGATCTGTTCCTAATTTGGGTACGAAGTGTTTCATGTCCTCAATTTATCGATAAATACATACTGAGGTGTTATTTACTGAGCACTTACTTATGGGGTTGCATATTTAATTATAGATCTTCCTGGACTTATGACAGGGTTTCATCCTAGTAATCCCATTGTAAACTGAAAATACTGTAAGTTCAAAATGCGTTTACCACACCTAACCTACCTAACCCACATCGCAGCATAGCCTACCTTAAACGTGCTTAGAACACTTACACTACCCTACAGCTGGGCAAAACCATCTCACACAAAGCCTATTTTATAATGAAGTGTGAACTATCTCTTGTAATGTAACGAATCCTGTACTGAAACTGAAAACCAGAATGGCTCTTTGGGTATGGAAGGGTTGTCATGTATCACTTGTGTACCCTGTGATCGTGTGGCTGGCTGGGATCTGTGGTTTGCTGCCCCTGCCCAGCATCCTGAGACAGTATGGTACCTCATATCACTGGCCTGGGATTCAAAATTTGAGGTATGGTTTCTAAAAATTGCAAGTCAGACATCATCTGTATTTAATCCACTTTACGGCTGAGGACACTGAGGTTAATGGGGATAAGCGGCCCAAGAAAGGTGTACATGATAGAGCCTGGATTCAACCTGCCTTCAAGTACTGTCAGTGTTCCAGGTGCTGTGGAAGATGCAACCAAGAGTGGGATGTGTCCTGACCTCCAGTAGTTCACAGTCTACCTACAGGAGATCTATGCAGAACAGTAGTGTTAGCACTGGTATGATAGGCAAGCGCCATGGAGTGGCAGAAACAGTATCATACGGGTGTGGGAGGCAAGAAAAAAAAAGGCTTTCCTTAGGAACTTGATCCCCAGCTGCCAGTACTGTGCCATGCATCTAGGAGGTGATCGGGAAATATCTGATGTAAGAATAAGTGGATGCATGCATGAATGAATGAATGAATGAATGAGCAAGGTGCGATGTATGTGTGCTCATACTTGAAGCTGGCAAGGATTTGAAAAGACGGTGAGGGAGAAGAGGCGAAGGCGGGCTGGAGCACTAGCGTGTAGAGGTAGCACAAGGGAAGGCCAGAGAGATAGAGACCCTGGAGTAATGTGCCACAGAATTGGATCATGATCCTCGAATAATAGGAGGAGAGGAAGAGGTGACGGGGTGTAAGCCTGGAGCAATAGGATGGGAGAGTAGTATGCAGTTTGGGTTAGGGGACAGGAAAGGGGACTGGTGGCAGGAGACCTGTTCAGATGCTAATGCATGATGCAGGCTTACAGCTCTCAGGTCCGGAACCGGGAGGCTGTGGCCCAAAGGAAGAAGGAACAAAAGCCAACAAGAGTATGGGTCAGACAGAGGGGGCGCTGCCACGTGCGTGGTTCCTCCCTCCCCACAAACCAGCCAACAGGATCCCAGCTTCTGCCCACACCCCCGCCCTCTCCCGTCAGCCTCCACAGCAGACCGCCGCCCCCCCCCCCCAACACATTCACAGAATGGACGCCTTACACTGGAACCTGTGTCTTTTCCACCTCCAGCACACTCGATCCGTTTTCAGGCCGATTTGCCCCATACTTGTTAAGCATCTATTTGAATTTAACACTAGATGTGAGAAATACTTTATACTCCTCATCTCATCTTAATCCCTTACAACACCCTTGAGAAACACTTTATAATTAGAAAAATGAGGCTCACCTGTCCAAGGCCACACTGATTGATGGATCTGGGACTAGAGCCAAGTCCTAGTATTCCAAACATGGCATTCTCTCCATATACACCACAATACCCTCCCCCACCCCCCCACCCACCCCCACCCCCGTTTCTGGCCAATCCTGACCCAACAACCAGAAAAAGTCTCTCTGATCACAACTCTCTGCTTTTGCCTTTCTGGGGCAGGTGGGTGGTGTGCTTATCTCTCTGAGCTGTGATTAGCCTGGTGGGTGTAGATGTCTGCAACGTACCTTGTATGTGTCATGCGTGAGAATCAGGTTGAGTTGAACTGGAAAATCTCACCACTAATTGATTGATTTCATTACATCTACTGTACCTGGAGCTTCTCAAGCTCCATGAGCAAAGTAAAGCCAGACAATACACCAACAATTACCAACAACATACCAACAATAGCATTTGACATTCAAGCCGAGAAAGTCATCATTCCATTTAATAAGATTGTGCAGCCAAGAAGTCTTCCCTGAGAGGAGCCAAGAAGAGGCTCACCCCCTCCATGCTCACTTCCCTGCCCTCAGACACCCTGTCACTCTAAGGTATTTTGTCTCTGCCTTGAGTTCTTTATTCAGAGCTTATTTTTGGAGTCAAACAAGCCTTGGTTTGAATTCCAGCTGTACCACACACCAGCTTTGTGACGTTAGGCAAGCTTCTCAACCCCACTGAGCCTCAGGAGTTTTTTATGTTGAGATAATAGTTGCTATCTAACAGAGTTGCTGTGAGGGTTAAAAGCATAACCTTTGTAAAGCTCTAGGCCTGCCTGGCCTAGAGTCTGTGCTCAGTAATGGTCATTTTCTTCATGACTTCATTGGGACCACCAGGTCAAGATTCCCTGTACCTCCACTGCCTCCCAGACCTCAAAAGACCTTCTCACTCTTGGTTTTTCTTAGAGGCATGATGATGTCAGAGGCTCGCTTCAGAGCGATTTCTAGGAGATCATTTCTTCCTGAGGAATTCTCCAGCACACTGCCTCTCCCCTTCTGAAGCACCTGACCCTTATGCATAGAGAGGATTAGATGCCCCCCCTTCCAGAAAATACAGAGCTTTCTTCAGAGCCCTGCCTAACCCAGAAAGAGAAAGCCACACAGAATGGAGGCCCCACTTTTCCCTCCCCACCCCACCACACAGCAGGCTTTCAGGAACCAACAACAATGGCCACTGTGAGCCTGCGCTTAACTCTTTCTCTCGCCTCAGTGTAGGGTTGCACAGAATGTTCTGACTTCTGCACAGTGTAAGGAGTGGTAAAGATTGCTGCCAATCTGTTCTTGACCCAGACAGTCAGGAAATCCAGACTCTACTTTTGTTGGAACAGCTCCAACAGACTTGAAGGGTAGAATGCCCCTACGCCAAATCAGGGAAAATAGAGGCCCTGAGGAGGAAAGTGACTTGCCCAGGGCCACACAACTAGACAGCCAGAGCAGAGACAGAAATCCCAGCGCCTGCCTGCTAGATCAACACATTCCCTTTCCCTCCGAGCCTACAGCCTCTCCTCTTTAGAAAGCAGAGGCTCTAGGCTGCTTCTCCTTCCGATCTGCTTCCATCTGGATTTTCCAGAGGCAAAGACCACTCAACACTCTCTGGACACTTTTATTGGGCTTTAAACAGACCCCTGGGAGTAGAAGAAACCTGCAAGCCAGTATGACAACAGCAGGACACAAAGGACACTCCCCTCAAAGGAGGTGCTTCACTAGCAAGGGTATCAACACTATGCCTGAAGTATCTCCAGATCCAACCCTACTCTTCCTTGCTCAGGCCAGGAATAGTGGATCACTATGAGGTTGTATCTTTCTCTTTCTCTCTCTTTCTTTCTCCCCCTCCCTCCATCTCTCTCTCTCTCTCTCTCTCCCTCTCTCCTTTCTCTCTCTCTCTCTCTCTCTCTCTCTCTCTCTCTCTCTCTCACACACACACACACACACACACACACACATGCAGGTGAAGAAAAGGAACTAAAGGAACTCATTTGCAAATAAAATGCTGAATCTCCTGCTTTAGAGTCAAAGAGTGGTAATAGAGATGCTTCATTTGCCAGGAAGGACAGTCATCCTAAAAGTTCAAGGTCACAGTACCTCTGGCCTTCATGGTACATCTGCTTTTCTCCTCCTCAGCACTTCATTCTCCCCCTACCTTCTCCTCTCTTACGTACCTCTTCCCCACCTTCCATATCTTCCTCTCCCTCTTTCTTTTGCCTCCTGCAATACCTTCTCTGGGTCATGTCAATTACCATCCACAGAAGGCCACTCACCATGTAGCAAAGACAGGATATTCTGAGGTCGCCCCTTTCTAAGGAAACATAAAATCCCCATAACAGCCACTGTTTCTTAAGGGCTTTCTGTGTGCTCTCTGTGCAGGGCCTCTGATTGCATCACTTCTACACCTCACCACAACCCTGCCAGTGGGTTACTGTATCTACATTTTCCAGATAAAAGACAGACTCAGAAAAGCTAAGTGACTTCTCCTGAGGTAATGACACTTGTGGGTGCCAAGCAGCAGTATTCGATGTAGGTCTCTGCCCCACAGCTAGTCTCAGGAGCACATTCTTCATGTTGGGTTTACAGAATGCCAGGGAATGAGCCCTCCTGCCTGCTTATTTTTCTGGCAAAGGTCCTTCTGCCTCTACCCCATGTCCGAGCTAGGATTGTGAGGAAAAGCATGGTCCTAGATTATTCTTCAGGTCAGATATGGTTGGGATCCCTAAGGGCCTGGTGCTTTGAGAGGCCAGGTGGGAATGTGTCCAGGTGAAGATCCTATAAGTCACTTAAAGCCTCTTTCCTTACCCACCCTTTGGTGCCCACGGAAACCCCAGAGCCCCTCCCTCCCCCAAAATCAAGAAACAGTCTTGTGGGGCTCTCCATCTCCCCGCCCCCAGGCTATTTTCAGGTTGCCAGGCTTCTAAGTTGGCTTTGAAGCTCTTTCACCAGGAGCAGTCCTTCATCTGCACAGACCAGACCCAGTGGGAAGCTGAGGCAATCTGCTCAGTGCTTAGCTTTTAAGGCTCTGGGTGCCTGAACCACCAAGGGCACGTGGCCCATTTCCATGGAAATTTGGAGGCAGGAGAGGAGCCCAAGGTGACACGTGACACGCCTTGGCAGGCCAAGTTTGAGAGAGGCCTACCAGCTACCACTCACCTGTCTGGACTGTGGGGACTGAACCTGGCCCCACCACAAGGCAGAGCCCCACTTGTGTCCTCTCCTTCTGAAGAGAGTAAGAAAGTCCCACACCCCCACCCCCACCCTCCACTGCATGTCAACTTCTCCCTAACAGAGTGAGGAGGGACATTTCTTCCTGCTGTTTGCAGAGCTCCTTCACATCCTGTACCTCTTCTGTCCGCAAAATAACTCATGAAGTAGGTTTTATTGTTGTGTCTGTTATGGGCAGGGACCTGGGGGAATTTTGTCTCCCCCCGGAATTCCTATGTTGAAACCCTAATCCTCTACCTCAGAAGGTGACTGCATTCAGAGACAGGACCTTTAAAGAGGTGACTAAGATGGACTGAGGCAGTTAGGGCAGCCCTAACCTAATCTGACTGGTGTCCTTGAAAGAAGAGGAGATCTAGACACACAGACAGACATACCGGGGATGCGCGTGCTTAGAAGAGAGGCCCCAGGGGAAACCCACCCTGCCAGCACCTTGATCGTAGCTGTCCAGCCAACACAACTGTGAGAAAATAAATGTATGTTGTTTTAAGCCACCCAGCCCGATGGGCTTGTGTTATGGCAGGCTTAGCAAACAGACTCAGAAAAGACAAATAACCTGCCCTATGTAGACACAGAGATTAAGCTGAAGCTGTTAGTCCCAAACTCAAGACCCTTTAGTGTTTCTCACCATTTCCCTTGAACCCTGGGACTCCTTAGTTGTCTATCAGAAGCCATTTATTAAGTAGTGACAAACTCCTTTTTGCATTTCTAATTAGTCAGACACAGAGCCCTGCCAGGAAGAGCTTCAGATGGGCATTAGCTAGCCAGTGTTACCCCACCAAGTGGATAGGAATCCAGCCCAAAGAAATGATACCTAACATCCTAGTTCACCTGTGCTACTATAACCCAGGTAAAGGGACGGCACCCACAGGCTTTATTAGATTATACAGGTACCCCAGGATGTGGGGCAGGCTTCCTTGCCCATATGACAGGATGGTTCAGAAACTCTCTGGGTACCATCATGTAGGATTTCAGCACATCCACTAGGGGTTGCTTGGCTCCCTGGGCTCCCCATTGCAGCTCTCAGACCCGAACCCTGGAGTACTGACTGAAGGGGAAACAAGGTAGGAGTGGGGTTGAGGGTAGCAAGGCATCCCATTAGGCTGAGGATCTCCCATGCTTCCCTAGGGCACAGCAAGCTAGAAGTCTGAATCATGCCACACACGTATATATATCCTGAGCTTCCCTTGCATTTTAAACGACTGAACTTTCATTAATGTGAGCCAGCAGCCAAGAGGAGAATGATCATAAAAATTATGCATTAAGAAAGAGAGGGGAAGGCCTCCTGGGTGACTCCGTCAATTAAGCATCCTACTCTTGATTTCAGCTCAGGTCATGATCTCACAGTCAGATTGAGCCCCAAGTCAGGCTTTGCACCAGGCATGCATGGAACCTGCTTGGGATTCTCTCTCTCCCTCTGTCCCTCCCCAACTCGTTCTTTCTCTCTCTCCTCTCTCAAAATATTTAAAAGAGAGAGAGAGGCAAAAACCAGACTGGGTCAGCATTACCTGATATATGCAGATGAAATAAATTAATTCATGGAAAGCCTGTTATCCAGTTCAGTCTAGACAGGTAGTTACTATTATTATTAATCACTATCTTTTTCTTCTTTCAGGTCAAACTGTCAAGGTCTTTGGCACTAAAGCATGTATCTTATTCAGTCTATTCAACAAACATTTAATTGGGAACCTTCTATATGCCAAGGGCTGGGCTAGTTGCTAGGGTTACAAAGATAAACAAAACAGGAAAACATCCTGGCTTTCAACTCTCAGTGGAGTTGGGAGAGTAATATGTTCAGAAACAGTTGTCATTGGGTGAGATCCACTGTCTGAGCATAGGAGAAGGAAGAAGCATGGTGCCTGGCGCATCCCCAGAGGGCAAATAGGAGTTCTCCAAGCAGAGAGACACCTGTGTATGACACAGGGCCAACCAGTAAATGACCTTGCACACCTGACTAAGGAGCCAAGACACCGTTCCTTGGGCTTCCAGAGCCATTGATGCATCTGAAGAAGGGAGTGGACAGATCAGATGTGCCCCTTAGTTCTGAATGCTCTGCCAGCTTTACCTGTCAGTGTTGAGCTCCAGCCCCTCCTCCCAAAAGTGGGCAGGACTAAGGAAAGAAAAGCAAAATGGGGCTGTTGAGATCAAAGAAGTAGGGAAAGGAACAGAGTGAGGGAAGAGATTGGAGGGAAAAACAGACTTAGTGGGTCGCCCACTTAATCTGAAGTTCACCTGGATTTGAGGTCTCTGTGTGGAGGTGTGAAACTAGAGGACCATTGAAGGTTTTTTAAATGTTTTAGCCTGAATGTGAGGGTTTGGGGACACTTGTACACAGCTCTAAGAGGGTAGATAAACAGACGATTGGGAGTCGTTAGGCTGAATCTGGCAGAAAAGGAAAGTGAAACTAATAGATTTTAGTGCCCACTCTAAAGGGCCAAGCACTTTAACGTTCAACTCTGCCATTTAATCTCATAACCACACTTGAGGTCACTATTATTATTCCTAACTCCTAATTTTCAAGTGAAAAAAGCTCTAGATCAAAGTAGTCAGGAAGTAACTTGTTGATATTCTTTTTCACTCTAATTCTTGCATATATTTTGGGCACTTTTATTGCCTAAGGCTCAGGTTCTCAGTCTTGAGCGTGCCTCAAAATCTTCCAGAGGGCTTGTTAGAACACAGACCACTGGGCCTAATCCCCGGAGTTTCTGATTCATTAGGTCTGGGGTGGGGCCTGAGGATTTGTGTTTCTGACAAGTTCCTGGTTGACGCGACGCGGATGCTGCTGCTGCTACAAGACCACACTTTGAGAACCACCTAACAACCTAGCCCGGTGGCTCCCAAACTGTGCTGCCTTTTGGAATCACCTGGGAATCTTTAAAAACAAACATTGATGCCTGCCTCCCAGGCCCACACATTCTGATTGAACTGGAATAGATGCAATCAGGCCATCATTGTTGACAAAAACTCTCCAGGCAATGTTAACATGCGACAAAGTATGGGAACCATTGACCTAGCCTCACTTCACCTTGACCCTAATGCCCATCTTCTTCAGCTGCCCAGCTGGGGCCACAGGAGGGACTTGTCATCTACTAGCATGGCTCAGAGCACTTCTTTCCATCCCTCCGTCTCCCGCTGTCTCAGAACACCTGCTCCTAGAACTCCTCTTGCCTCTCACCCCACTTCTCCCTTTTCCTCCAGTCCTTTGTCTCTAGTCCTGTTCAAACTAGACCCTATGCTACAGTCAGTATTACAGCCATCTCTTACCCACTGCCAATACATCCACCTCCTTGTTCTTTCTTTGACCACGTCTAGCTGGGAAAGTTTGAGGAGAAGGATCTAAACCAAACTTCAGGCATGGGAGGGAAGGGAGGCTTCTTGAAGTTGATGACATTTGAGCTGAGTTTCGATGAACAAGTAGGAGTGGAAGAGGGCATTTCAGGCAGGGGTACGACATGTGTAGAGGCACAAAGGAGGGAAACAGGAGGATTTACTGGAGAACTGCATGTTGTGTATGTCTGGAGCAGGTACTAGCCCACAGGGTCAGGAAATAAAACTGCAGAGGCAGCCTCTTGCCAGAAGGGGATAGGCCTGGGGCATGAAGCCAGGGAGTTCACATCACATTTGCAAGTAGGAAGAGCAGTCAGCTGATACTTTTTTTTAATGACTTTTAAATTATAACATTAATACACACTTAGAGAAGATATGAAAAATGTAGAAAAGCATCAAGTAGAAAATAACAATGACCTTTAATCTAATTATCCAGAACTCACCACTGTTAAGATTTTAGGGGCATTTGTCCTTTTCTCCTATGCACATTTTTACATAACTGAAAGCATGCTGTGCATAAATACATTTATATGTCACCTTCACACTTAACATTATATGCGTATTTAATGTTTTTGAGATGTTGTAAATATCTTAATGGTGGCATAAGTCTATTGTCATGGATACCATAGACTTTATTTAACTAGTCTCATACAGATGGAAATAGTAAAGGGTGAGATTTCGCTGTTATAAATGATGCCACAATGTTCATATTTGTATGAACTTGGATTCTGTCAATGATTTCTTGTGATCAATACCAAAAAAGAATTTAATGAATCAACAGTATGAAAATTGTAGACTCTTATTGTCAAATTTCTTTCTGAAAAGCTTTTGCCAATTTACACTTTCATTATAGGTGTGAAAGAATGCACATTTCGTCTTCTCTTGCCAGCACTTGGTGTTATGATTGGTGCCACTGAAGGATTTTTGGTATGGGGATGACATGAGCAGATCTGCGTTTATAAAATCACATACTGGAGGCTGAGTCTAGTGGGCCAGATTGGAGCTGCTGTTGTTGTCCTTGCTGTGCCTCCTTTGCTTTCACATTCTCCTTTTTCCATTTTCTCATTCTCCATCTTTTTTTTTCCTTCTCAGAAAGTGTATGACAAGGCTTTGTTACCAAGAGCGAAGCTGAAAAGCCCAGCTCTGTGGCTGCAACAACTTGTGCCCAGACCAGTGACCCTCTATTTACAGTTCTGTCATCTAGATAGATAGATAGATAGATAGATAGATAGATAGACAGATAGTAATTCTCCTTAGGTAGGAATATTTTTTATACTTTTCAGTGAAATTGCCAAATGGATTTATTGCTAAATTAATTTCTTTCTGCATTCTGTGACTGTCCAACCCTACATGTGTTCCTCTGTCCCTGGAATATCTTTGCTCCTTCTCCTTCTCAACCCAGCAAATTGCCTGGCATTCATCCTTCAAGATGTGCCTTAAATGTCTGTGACACCTTCCTCCCACACTTAGCCCAGTCAGAATAGGTTACTCGGGCCTCCCTGTCCCTATAGTTCAATTACAACATTTTCTACACCTAACACATTTTCTCCCTCTTGGCCAAGAGTCCTTTAGGAGTAGAACATTTTGTATTCCTGGTGTTTGTCTGGCATTCAG
This sequence comes from Leopardus geoffroyi, assembly GCF_018350155.1. Lineage (NCBI taxonomy): Eukaryota > Metazoa > Chordata > Mammalia > Carnivora > Felidae > Leopardus > Leopardus geoffroyi. Next base: position 81,546,533 of record NC_059333.1, read on the forward strand.
CTGCTACTCAGTAGCTTATGAGTGAGTGAGTGAGTGAGTGAGTGAATGAGTGAATGAATGAATTCCTGTTTTACTAAGGTGCATGGACATTTCATCTTAAATACTAATGAGTTAAAAGTGTAAAGACAATGTGAAGATGATATGAATTGCCAAAACCACACTCAGAATCATGGGTATCAGGTAAAACAGACACCTGGTATACCAGATGTCCTGATCCTGGATTCTAAGTTCTGAACATTAATTGTTCTATGTGCTTAGATGTTGACTTACACTCTATTCTGTTTCATTTTAACTCCAAATTTAATTTGTGCATAAGTATCTCTGTGCTAAAGGAAGTAAAAGGAATTAAGCGATGCCAAAATATCCCAAAGTGTATTCCAAAGAAAACTACCAGAGACTGTTTATAGATATCACACAAAAGAAGAGCCTCATGGTCCCATAAGTTTGGGAAACAACGTTAAATAGATTTCTTTATCTCAGAACGTCCTAGTAGGCATTGTAGGAAGTTTAAAGAAAGATCAGCCAGGCAATGGCAGAGAAATAGAAAAGCAATCAAGGCTTTCTTCAGTAGTAGACAGGAGTCATCCTAGCCTCTTTATGCCAGGGAAGATTCAGAGTACAAATTCAAAATCAGAATGGCAAAGTATATACCGAGATCCTAGCCCCTTACCCTGCATTTATCTCCTTAGTCCCACGTGTGTGTAAGCCTCTGCCCGCCCCCCCACCCACCCACCATGTGGATGAGATCAGCCTTCATTACTTCTCTTCTAGAGCCAGGAAGCAAGGTAATGTGTGGGAAGTGATAGCTGCAAGGTAATGTGTGGGAAGTGATAACAACTTAAAGCCATTCAACAGGAAAATTTGTTAAAAGACCAAGACATTGTAAAAGCTGAAACACTTGAGTCTATTAAGTCCCCTGCTTCTTAGAACATTTTGTTACCAGGGAATGTTTCAAGGAGGGAAAACATTGAACTATAACAGCACTGTCAGATACCGAAGTCTGGTACAAAGAGCAACATTTTACAAGACATCTGTCTTTCTGCCACTAGAGAAACCTCTGAAAAGTTCTGCTGCTTTTTTCTCCTACCCCAGTATAATTCCCCACCCTCCTCACCCCTAGACACACTCCTTGGTTTCTCTCTTTCCTCCTCCTCCTCCTCCTCCTCCTCCTCCTCCCCCTCTCACATTCATAGCCCATGCTGATTTTGCAGACACTGTGTTAAAATGACACAGTAAGCTAAGACTATCCAATGGTTATTTAATGCTCTTTGGTAAGAAGGGAACTAATTACGTGGCTAGAGGTTTAGATACTTGTTGTTTATTGGATCCAAACTCCTTAAGAGAGCCTGCAGCGTTCTCCTAAACAAACACTGCCCTTTCATGGCTTCTTGTTCCAAGCCCACATGAGATGGAGAGTTTAAGGAGACAGTATCTCCACAGATAAGAAAAAAAGGGATAGCAGAGAAGGAGAATGGGAGTATGGACTGAGGTAGAGGGGAAAGCTTACGTGCCTGTGACAGAAAGATGAACCGTCTGTGTATCTGTTGGCAGCTAATGTCCATCGGTGATAATCAGTAGGTTAGACTGTAACAGTGTTGACCATTTGTGGTCAGCTCAGTGGTTTGCTTAACTGTCTTCATTAGCAAAACATCCATCAAGGGAATGTTTTTAAACAATACCTCCTAAACAAAAAAGTATAGACAAATCTAAACATCTCTTTGGCAATCTTAACAAACACTATTACACAATACTGACAGGGACCTTAGACAAGAGCCATCTATGAAATAAATAAAAGTGCTGACTTTCTAGTTTGTGGATATTAGTAGGATATTGGTAATTAGCTACAATCTATGAGAAAAGTACCTTCGCCCCGGTAGGGAAAAGAATGGAAGGTTTTAAAGAATCTGCCTTTTTATTTTGCTTCTGTTTTAAATACATAAAAATTGTGTTGTAAAAGTGAGGCTTGTTCCCAACGTCAAGCCTTGATCCTGCCATTGCTTTCACAAGAAATCGGGCAGGCACTGCCCAAACCTCAGGAACCCTGAAAAAGACCTCTTCCAGGTGCTGGATCAGAAGTAACTGCCACTGTGGGAGGCCATCAATCCTATGTGACTCTGAGCCTGAGACACATATTTTCTGTCCCACTTTTTCTACCATGGACTCAGAATAATTTGGTTTAGGTGAAATATTCTTTTCCTTGGCATAGCTTAGGCACCTGGTGTCCTGAAGGAGGTCACTGATTTCCCCCAAGGGTGTCCAAGAAGGTTGGCTCGCCACTGGCTTACCACAGGCCAAATCTGAGGTTAATTAATCCTCAGTCATCATCAGTAGGGCCATGATGTTATTCAGACATTCAGAGAAAAGAAACTTGAACCAGTTATGGATAAGGACTTTCATCAACATTCCTTCCTATCCTAATCCCGAACCAGTGTGTCTTTAGCTGCACTGGGGGGTTGAAAATCATTTCAGCAATAGCTGGTTCATCATTTATATTACCCTCCATTTGAAGAGGCTTCTTGAAATGCCAGCTTCTTCATCGGATGCATATTAATGTTCCAAATCCAAACCTTTTTTCACTAGAACTGGGTTTCTGCTCATGAAATGGTACATTTATTGACCTTTGGGGAAATTCCCTATTCAGAATGAGTACGAAAATGCTATTTGGTGGGAGAGGAAGGGTTATTGACAGATGTGAGTTGGTCATCTAAGGTGCAGACATTCTGACCACAACCATCCTGAGGAACAGAGAGATATGTATGCCCTGCTTCTGCTTTTCTCACTCTGCAGACCTCAGTGACCAGCTCCTCGAAGTGGTGGGGCTAGAGGGAGCCATGGAGATGGGGCAGATCTACACTGGCCTGAAGAGTGCGGGCAGGAGGCTGGCCCAGTGCTCCTCTGTCACCATCAGGTACGCTTCCTCATTACCCAGCAGCCTCCGAATCTTCCCACCTCCCTCCGTATTCTTACAATGACGAGGAAGCTATCTTTGGGTTTCAGTGCGGGGGGAGTGACGGACAGAAGCTCGATAACATTTATAAAGAATGTCTTTAGAGACCATTTCCCAAACTAGGTACAATACAACTATGCAGGACATCAATTAAAGGGTCCACCTCGACCAGTTTGCCATTCTCTTATAATGAATTGGTGAAATTCTCTAAATGGTAATAGAAGATGATGAGGCCCAGAGAACCAGAGGTCCAACTCCTTGCCTTTCTTATCTTCACTAATTAAGATGCTAGATATATGGCAGAGGGCACACTGTGACAAAAACCAGGTTCTCTGCTTGCCCTTTCTTGGATAGTGGCCTTAGAAATACTATTTCCTGAGGCGCCTGGGTGGCTCAGTCGGTTAAGCGGCTGACTTCGGCTCAGGTCACGATCTCACGGTCCATGAGTTCGAGCCCCGCGTCGGGCTCTGTGCTGACAGCTCAGAGCCTGGAGCCTGTTTCAGATTCTGTGTCTCCCTCTCTCTGCCCCTCCCCCGTTCATGCTCTGTCTCTCTCTGTCCCAAAAATAAATAAATGCTAAAAAAAATTTTAGGAATTTATTTCTAAATTAGGAATACTATTTCCTGTATACCTTTGTGGAGCCAAACCATCAACATCAGCAAATCTGTCCTAATTGCCTAAGAGGGTGATGCTTCTGTGGGGTATGGACCCCACAGGTCAGTCACTGCTGGCTCCTGGAAGAAATGGAGTCTAAGAGAGGGGATCCTCGGTTTCAGTTACATCTGTTTAATCAATAAAATTCATCAGATTCTTCCCCACCTGATTATTTCAGAAGTCTTTATTCCCTTCCTTTTCCCATCCAGTTTTTCCAGTTCAAATCCTTTAGTGTGCCTTAGGGATCTCCTGGAAAGGCCACAGTATGCAGGCTTCCCAAAGTTATTGGACCACAGACCCCTTTTGTCCCAAAACCTCTTGGGCAAGTACCCTCAGCACACTTTTAGGGAAATGCTCCTCTCTGCATCCTTCAGAAAAGACCCCGAGAGCTGGTTCCCTGACATCCTTAGCTCTAAACTCTTTTCTTCATTCCCTCCCTGTGTCTTCTTTGTCTTTTCTATTATTCTCCAAACCTTTGTTTTTCCTCTGGGCTATTGCTGTGCTGGGGCCCTGTTTTCCACACGAATCCCCATACTTCCTTCCCTGTCCACCGTCCATGACTCCAGCACTGAGTAGGTCTAGTCTGTTAGCACATCTAAGACATAACTGACGTAGGCCACAGAGAATGTAACATCTTAGTCCCAGAGGAATCAAAAACGCCATGTATAAGAGGGAGGATCTTTTCTTCATATTCAATAGGCCTATTTCTAGATGGAACAGATGGGGTGAGCCAGGATCCCCATCCTCCTGGGCATTTCCCAGACACCTTCCTCAGCCCCAAGAACCAAAATGCCACTCCCTCCTCTCGTGATTTGTTTTATTATTAGGTTTCTTATTTTTTTTGTTATTAAATATTCTCAGGATCAGTGAGAGAATCGTCTACATCAAAACATAGCCTATATCCCTCATTTTGTAACTTCAAAAACAGGGCCGATGCCAAACCCAGGTGAGAGCTTCCTGGCCAGTGGGTGGCAACTGTTGCCTGCTCGCCCAGACCAGAGGCTTCCGAAAGGACTTGCCTTTTCTCCTCGAGGTGATGTAGTATGAACTTATAACTCTTCTACAGAAGGAAGTCAAAAGACCTCATCTCTCCCCTCTTAAGAATCCATATGCCAGAGAAGCTTTGCCCCACGCAAGAAAGCAACACTGTCTTCTCTCCTTCCATCCTACCCATGGGGACAGTATTCCTGATGACCCCATTTCCCAGCTAAGCCACGTTCATAGTCCGAGCCAGCACAGAGTGTGCTGCTGTTCAAGACATACAAGAGAGGATGGTTAAGAGCAGGGGCAAGGCAAGAACACTCAGACCTGAGCTGTACCTTGTATAGGTTGGAGACGTTACCTCATTGACATGACGCAACTTCTCACTCAACATAGAAACCAGGCCCTTTCCCATTTCGCTTCACTGTGGAGTTTCTGGCACAATCTGCAGGCCCTCCGGCTGGTTGTTGACGGAGGGTCTGCTCAGCAGTGGTGCTGCCATACTTGTTGGCCACTGTTTCCCAGACTTCCGTGGACTTCACTGCTCACCCACGACAGTGTTTCTCAAACTGGAGTCTGAACACCAAAGCAACAGAATCGCCCACGATGCTTATTAAAATGCAGGCCCCTGAGCCTGACCCCAGACGTGCCTAGTCGGAATTCCTGAAGTGGGCTTAGCAATCTGTTTTTAACCAGCCCTCCAACAGAGTCTTAGCGAACCACTCCTAGGTGGGCAGATAAGGTCTTCCCACATCTGTTGCCTTTGTGGGGACCACCCTAATTCTTCACCTCCAGAAGAGGCAAAGCTCACTGTGTTCTCTCGGTTCTCCGTTTTCCAGGACAAACAAGTTGCTGCCAATGCAAGTGGATGGAGAGCCCTGGATGCAGCCACCTTGCACAGTGAGTTCTGCAAATCATTGAACTAAGGGGGAGAAGTGTTATCCTGGGCCCCTTTTGGGTACCGACAGTATGAAATCGCTCACTCTCAGAGTTGCAGGGGCTTTGGGATAGTATAGCCTGTCTTCCACTTTATTCATCCACCCATTCAGGTACCTGCTAAGCCTTTATTGAACACCCAAAACAGTTCCAAAACAGAAGGAGACACTGTTGGTGTCTTCAGAGAGCTCACACTTGTAGTTGGTGAATTCTAAGACTTCATCTACTGTATCCTTGAGCGTCTCCTCTTGTGTCATTGCAATGGCAGAGAACTTGCCTTGCCACCCCAAAAGGAGACCTGCTTTGTTGATGAAGAAGCGAAATTGTTACAAAGGGCTTCCTTGTGTAGAAGCGAAATCTGCACCCTTGTGCTGGAACTTCTGCCCAGCCGCTGTGACCACTGGAGGCCCTGGGAGAAGATTCCTACAGGGCACACACTTCACTACAGGTGCACCTACCTGGAAACCCCACTGCAAATGGAGACAGCGAGTTCTCACTCACAATAATAATGGCCCCACAGGGACCGTGTGCCCTTCTTTCCTAGCTAAAAACCCAGCTAAAAACTCTATGGTGAAGGGAAACCACCATCCTGGTGTTCAGGGCCAGGGCGTTCACTGGGATATTACATTAATATCACCTTCAGTACTATTACGAATGCTCCAACCTCAGGAGACAAAAGTAGTGTTTCTAAGCTCCTCACTTGTGGAGTATTCAGACATCTCAAAAACCTGCTATTCTGAGCCCTCAAAACATCTAGTTTTCTTCTACTAGAGAAAGGGTTGCATGAGATTCCTACCAGGCCTGAATTGTAGATGTGTTTCCATCACTCTTTCTTCCATGTGACTTCTACAGATTATAAAACTGGCCCCTGGAGACAGACTCTAGGGAAGGCAAACTTCTATAAAAGGGTATCAAAAGGAGAAATTTTTCTGCAGAACCTTACCTCAGTCTTCTGGCTTCTATGAAGACTAAGAAAAAGATGAAAACACACTACAGCAAAAACTAATAATAGCTTGCCACTTTGTTAGAATTAGAAAGGATGGAGGAAATTTCTACTACTTATAATTTTGATGGAGCTAAATTGAGAAAAATCTATCCAAACTCCTCTTGTCTTCTATAAAAAGGCTGGAAGAAATCAAACCCCCTCCCACCTAACTCAGCAATATCTGAAAACTGGACTGCCATTTCTCTTACCGCAAGGACTTGTTTTTGAAATAGCCAAATGCTTCCCCTGTCCCCACTCCCACCCTCTCTCCATGCCACCCTTCAGAGTTTTCAACTCATGTGAAAAAAACTGTGACCCAGTGATCTTAAGGTGTACGGTCCATGGACATCCACACATAAAGACGTATCCGTCTGCTCAGGCTGCCGTCACACAATACCACAGACTGGCAGCTTCGACGACAGAAATGTATTGTCTCATGGCTCTGGAGCTGCAGGTCTAAGACCAAGGTTCTTTGAGCTGGTTCTCTAAGACCAGGTTGCCTTCTGGTGTGACTTTTCTTCCTTACTTGCAGACAGCCTCATATGACATGTGTCTATGGCTTTTTCTCTGTGCGTGCACACTCCTGGTGTCTCTTTTTCGTATTATAAGGATGCCAGGGACCCCTGGGTGCTCAGTCAGTTGAGCATCCAACTCTCGATTTCTGCTCAGGCCAAGATCCCCGGGTCATGGGATCGAGCCCCATGTCCGACTCCACACTGAGCATGGAGCCTGCTTAAGATTCTCTCTCCCCCATCTCCTTCTCCCTCTGCCCTTCGCGCGTGCTCTCTCTCTCTCTCTCTCTCTCTCTCTCTCTCTCTCAAAAAAGGACATATATATCTTCTGACTTTATCCTTTATCAAGCACAGAGAAAATAAAAGTAAGGAAATGATATTATTACAGTAAAACTTCGGATTGTAACTCGTTCCGTGAGTGTTCCGCAAGACGAGCAAACATTTCTAATAAATTTTAACATGATAAACAAGTGATGTCTTGCAATACAAGTGGTACATGACACCGAACATCACATGATCACAACTGAGCCAGTGGTTCTTGAAATTCGCTTTGATACATGAGTGCTTTGGATTCTAAGAATGTTTTCAGAACAAATTATGCTCACAAACCAATGTATTACTTGTATATTAATTTTAGAAAAACTAACCTTCCAACATGCCAAAAGCATGAAGTGGAATAAAGAAAGTCACATTTTATTTGATAAAAGGTACACTCATTTCTGAGATATAATAGTCATAAAATTTTAGGTGTATAATAACAGAATCAAAATATATACTGTGAAAAACAGTATAAATGTATATTCTGAGAAAAATAGATGAATAAGAAGTTGACAGAGAGACAAGTATTGAGAGTCTTTAAAATATTTGTTTCGAGGGATACAGGAGTACTGATGCATAGGAGCACTTGTACCCCAATGTTTATAGCAGCACTCTCAACAATAGCCAAATTGTGGAAAAAGCCTAAATGTCCACCAACTGATGAATGGATAAAGAAATTGTGGTTTGTATACACAATGGAGTACTACGTGGCAATGAGAAAGAATGAAATATGACCCTTTGTAGTAATGTGGATGGAACTGGAGAGTGTTATGCTAAGTGAAATAAGCCAGAGAAAGACAGATACCATATGTTTTCACTCTTATGTGATTCCTGAGAAACTTAACAGAAACCCATGGGGGAGGGGAAGAAAAAAAAGAAAAAAAAAAAGAGATTAGAGTGGGAGAGAGAGCCAAAGCATAAGAGACTCTTAAAAACTGAGAACAAACTGAGGGTTGATGGGGGTGGGAGGGAGGGGAGGGTAGGTGATGGGCATGGAAGAGGGCATCTTTTGGGGTGAGCACTGGGTGTTGTATGGAAACTAATTTGACAATAAATTTCATATAATAAATTAAAATAAAATAAAATAAAATAAAATAAAATAAAATAAAATAAAATAAAATATTTGTTTCGGCTTGCCCTTTGAGGTCAAGAAGCAAAAATAAACAAATGTCACAACTCTTGGATGAAATAACTCTGTAGCCTATAAACAAATTAAATATCTCATTTTTCCTCCCAGGATCCAGTGAGTATTTAGTTCACAAAGAAAAAAAATCTGTGTAAAATCCAGAAGGAAAAATCATAAAACTTATTTTATTTGACCACAAGGCAACAAAACCAGATATTAGTAATAGAAGCAAACTAATTATTAGTAAACAAGTGAAATCAAATCACTCAGAGATTTTTTTAAATTCTCCTAAAGAATAATAGATTCAAAAGGAGACCAAAACCACCATTATAGGCTGTTTCAAAAATAATAAAAATCAGGGGCGCCTGGGTGGCGCAGTCGGTTAAGCGTCCGACTTCAGCCAGGTCACGATCTCACGGTCCGTGAGTTCGAGCCCCGCGTCGGGCTCTGGGCTGATGGCTCAGAGCCTGGAGCCTGTTTCCGATTCTGTGTCTCCCTCTCTCTCTGCCCCTCCCCCGTTCATGCTCTGTCTCTCTCTGTCCCAAAAATAAAAATAAAAAAAAAAAATAATAATAATAATAATAATAATAAAAATCAGAAGGTTCTATTCAAAAATTGTACAGTGTAGCCTGAACTATATTTAGAAGTAAATTCAAAGTGTCATATACCTCCATCATTTAAAAAGGAAAGACATGTAATGAATAATTACAATATTAGAAGAACAACAGTAACACAAACTGAGGAGAAGCAGAAGGAAGAAAATAATAAAGATAAAAGTAGAAATGACATATTTAAAAAGCAGGAAAATTGAGAACTAGTTCTTTAAACATGCCAAATGTTTGAAAGCCTGATTTTAAAGAGAAAAACAGAGATCAGAGTTATTAAAATATAAAAAAATATAAAATATAAATATAAATGTGATGGTTTATTTTAATTATAAGACATGACTTATTTAATATATAATCATCTTGATTCTAATAAACTTGAACATCTCATGAAAATTCTAGGTAACCACTAATAAAAAAGAAAATGTCTTCAAAGAATTACATCCAAAATGATCTTAAAACATGGTCTTAACTAGTGAGTTCTTCCATACTATTAGGAAATAAATATTCGTGTAAACTGTTCCATAGTATAAACAAGACAGAAAGTCACCCAGTCCATTTTGTGAAATTAGGACAGATACAAAAACTGAACAAAAATTTTTATTTGGGTTTTTTTTTTTTAATGTTTATTTTGAGAGAGAGACAGAGCACGAGTCGGGGAGGGGCAGAAAGAGAGGGAGACAACAGAATCTGAAGCAGGCTCCAGGCTCTGAGCTGTCAGCACAGCTGATACGGAGCTCAAACTCACAGGGGCTCAAACCCACAGACTGCAAGATCATGACCTTAGCTGAAGTCAGACACCCAACAGACTGAGCCACCCAGGCGCCCCAAAATTTCGATTTTTAAAGAAAAAAAAACCCTTAGAAAGCTAAAATCAGAAAAATAATCCCTCAAAATAATAAAAAATATTTAACTTAAACTAATAATGAACACTGTACTTACATGTTTACTTAGCCCTTAGTAAGACATCAGAGAATCCTGGACAAGACATGTGTGCTAATATTGTTTGGAAGTTTTTGTCAATGCAATATAAATGCCACAGAAAAGAAATGTAACTATTTGGAAAAGAGTCAAAACTGTCATTATTTGCATATAATATGATTATTCATGTGATAATATGAATATGATACTATGCAGGTAATATAGAAAGATAATAGAATCAACTGAAAACTCCAAAGATTAAATTATTTCAATGAAGCCACAAGGAAAGATAGACAAAAAGTTAATAGCTTTTATATATTCCAGCAATAACTAATCACAAGAATAGAGTAGAAAAAAATTAAGATATCATAATAGCAACAACCAAAACAAAATATTAAATTGAATTGTAAAAAAAAAGATGAATACTATTATGACTTAATATAAAAAATATATACTTAAATTTAAAAACATCCCATGTTTCTAAACAGGGATCCCAAACAAGATCCCAGTGCAATTATTTTTTTAACTTGACCAAACAATGCAATAGCTAACGTGTTTTATGAAAGAGCTATAAGGAAGGACTTCCCACAAGGTATTAAAATAGTTACAGAGCCACAATAATTGGCATGATATTAGACAGATAAATCAGTAATGCCAAAGAGAGCCCTAAGAAACCCCAGTACACATAAAAGCTATTAAAAAAAGAAGAAAGATCATAAATTAATTTGAAAGGAATGGACTGTTTAACATAACAGTATCCAAAAAATTGCCTGTTTGGGAAAATGTCATTATTTATATACTGAAACCTCTCACCTCAAACTATACTCCAAAAACAAAAACAGAAAAAGTCCAATTAAAGATTATGACTACCTAGGGGGCACATAAATGACTATAATGACACTGTGAGCATAGACTTTAACAAATTTAAAATTCTACAAGTCAAGAATCAATGTAGAAATTTTATTATTTTTAATTTTTATTTTAGAGAGAGCATGCAGTGAGGGAGAGGGACGAAGAGAGAGAGAGAATCTGAAGCAGGCTCCACACTCAGTACAGAGCCCAACCCAGGGCTCAATCCCACGATGCTGGGATCATGACCCAAGCTGAAATCAAGGGTCGGACGCTCAACCAACTAAGCTATCCAGACGTCTCTTCGTGTAGAAATGTTAAAGGCTAAGGACAAGATCTTTTTTAAATAGCTACCTCAGAGAGCAGGTGAATTCCCATAATGTCTAAAAAGCTCTTAGAAACCAGGAGGAAATGCTAACAATGCAATAGTGAACAGACAGCTCACAGAAGTAATACCATGGGCTAACAAAGCTGTGAAATAATATTTAGTATCGTTGGGCGCCTGGGTGGCCCAGTGGGTTGAGTGTCCGACTTCGGCTCAGGTCTTGATCTCGTGGTCTGTGAGTTCGAGCCCCACGTCCATCTCTGTGCTGACTGCTCAGAGCCTGGAGACTGCTTCGGATTCTGTGTCTCCCTCTCTCCCTGCCCCTCCCCCACTCATGCGCGCGCTTGCTCTCCTTCTCTCTGTGTCAAAAATAAACGTTGAAAAGTCTTTTTTAAAAATTTAGTATCATAAGTTAAGAAAAAAGGAGGAAAGAATTTCACCTTGAAACAGTGAGAAAACCATGCCATGTTTCACTTGTCAAAGGAGCACAATTTGTTGTTGTTGTTTTTTTTAAGATAATATCCATTGTTGTCGAGATGTGGTGTGGCCAGCACACTCAAGGAGTAAGATAAGAGTATAAACTGGAAAGCATTCTGGAAAGCGTTTGGTCCACTTCATTTCCTTTGACCCTTTTTTCCCCCAATTACTCTTTTAGGAATATATTTTAAGTAAAATACAGGTTATCAGTAAAAAAAACAAAAAACAAAAACAAAAAAAACAGGGGTGGGGGGTGGGGGAGCCCAACATTTAAGGAAAACATTAAAACTAGGTGAGTGAGATTCATCAAATAGAATAATTTTCAGCCACTGAAAACCATATTTAATGAATATTTAATGATATCAGAAATGCTTGTAAAATAATGATAAATGAAAACAGATTAAGAAACTGATTTCAATTTGCTAAAAACATACAAGCATACAAACAAATTGAAAAAAAAATACACCCCAAAATTAACAGCAATTTCCCCTAGGTGATTTTTAAATTTTTCATATTTCCTGAATTCTCCAAAACGAGCATATGTTTGTTCATGCATATAAATATATGTCTATAAAATATGTATTATTAAGAAAACTTGCCTTGTGCTTGCAGTACTGTTAGATGACCTCTCATTCTTTACCATCATAGTTAGACACCATAATTTGAACCTTAAAGCTAAGAATATTCCCCCACAGTTAGGATCTCAAGGTGGAAAGGGATTCTAGTTATCTAGTCCGGTGATTCCCAAACTTGAATAGGCATCCAAATAACCTAGAAGGTGTTTAAAATGCAGATTGCTGGGTTTCTGATACAGTAAGTCTGGATACCTGAGAGTTGGCATTTCTGGCAAGTTCCCAGGGGATGCTGATGCTGCCGGCATAGGGACCCCACTCGGGGTCAATAATAATCTAGTTGAACTTCCTGACTTACCAATAAATCCCAGATTTCTCCTCCACCACTAGCAAAACCTAGGTTTTTCCAGCTACATCTGGAAGCCTCTGATGGCAGGAAACATTCTTGTGAAGCCAGGCATCCTAAGAACTTAGAGAACCATTAACAGCTAAGACCTGAAAGATTGTGCAAGCCCCCACCCATCTCCCCTAGCCTCTCTTTAGGCAGGAGTGTTTCCCAAATGATTTGGGATGAGTCCTTACGGTTATTGGCCATTTTGTGGGACATCATATGAACCATCTGCCCTGATGGAAGGAGTCCCTCAGTTTATTGCTTCTCTTGAAGTAATAAAAATGTGCTGGCTTGTGGGAAATGGCCCCCAAAACAAAGTCAACACCCAGCACTGTAACAGTTTTAAATTTACCGCATTTTAAGGGAGAAATTACATACTGCAGTGGTTTTGTGAATTTCGAGCTATCACACAAGTGCCTACTGTATCAGTTCTCTCCCTAATAGACCAGAAAACTAAGAAAATGGGGCTGCTGTTCCTTGTGCTTGTCAGATGTTGTAAATCTCATAAAAGGTCTTTAAGAAAATCATGAAGACTTCAGTTAATTGCCTGACCAGCCCAATTAGCAGAGAAAATTGGGTTCTAACTACAGGGATATGGGATACTGTCTTTCTATCATGGGTTGAAAAGGCAAGCTTCACCACATCCAACTACCTACAGTGGACTCTGAACAAGTTAACTCACTAGCTTCTCCTAAATGGGGGAGAAGGGGATAAAAACTGACATCTCTTGAACTCAAAATGAGAATATGATCTCCTACTTCTTGCCTTTGGTTCATGTACATACAGTGAATTCTCAGTTACATATAGCACTAGAATCCGCAAGCCACATCAAAATCTCATGTTAGCCAGGATCTCCATGTTGATGATCTACCCCATCAAGACCTTTGTCAAAACTGCTGAAAAAACAAATGGGAGGGATCTGAGTTTCACTTCCTCCTCTTTGCCCTGGAGGTGCTAACAAGCAAATAAATTGCTCAGCTAGAGAAAGGAAAAGGAGAAGTAAGGGTCTCCCATTATCTAAAAAAAAAAAAAAAAAAAAAAGGGCTCTATCAGCGGGAAATGTAGGCAGTGCATCAGCTGTCACTGTCTGCCCCAAGCATAGCCATCTCCACTGCCAGTACAGTCTCCCCTGGTGCTCATCCATCACCGCTTCCATGGCATGTGCTGTGCTTCCCAGGGCAGTGCACGGGTTCAGGGAGTACCACGGTGATAGGGTTCTTCCCCATAGGGGGCTCTGGTGCTCTGGAATGAGAAAAGGCTTCCCGCAGCACAAGGACATGTGCCCCAAGTCACCATGATCGGCTAGGGCTAAATTACATGCCACAGACAAGTTCTGTGAGAGTCCTTCGTCTGTGCCTCACTTTCATGAATTCTGGAATAAACATAGCGCCCGTAACAAAGCCCATAACACAAAATGGTACTTGATGTATTCTTGGTCTAGGAACTGCCACAAAACATAAAGATATCCTCCCCTTCTGGAGCTCCTGGGTGGTAAAAACCAGCCTAAGAGTCGTTTTCAGCTTCTGTCACCCAGGTTATGCTAATTATCCACAATGTCTTTTGGTTTCATCCTTGTCTTTCCATATCCTGGGGACTTATAAATTTAAACCTGGCTTGCAGTAATACCCTTTTAGCCAGAGTCTCCCCCACTCCAACTTGCCCTGACAACAGCTGTAGAATAATTTCCCTGGAAATCTTTTCTTCCTCATGTTATTCTCCAGCTTAAAAGTTATCATGGTTCCCTGTTACCTCACATTACACCCAACCTCTGCCCCCTCCCCTTTAAAGCCCTGGAGTAACTGCCCCACCTGAGTCCCTGACCTCCCTTCTCATCCTTTGCCCCACACTCAACGAGGTCATACATTCATCCAGTGCCTTCCCTTTCTCTTTTCACCAACAGATTTTCCTTCCCTTCCTTTCAAATCTTAAAATTCCTTCTCAGTTGCTCCCTTCAGACTCTTCTCAGTCCTTACCTAACTTCTTTTTGACACCACTTGGTCTATCCTACATTAATTTAAACTTATTGATGGGTCTCTGTCTGCAAGAATTCTTCTCTGGTTATCTGTGGTCACACCGTCAGTTCCAATGATGTAGGCACCACGAGAATGAGCTCCTAGATTGCTTCTTTTGATATACATCTTTCTCCTCCAGTGTAAGATAACAATTATTTAAGCATTACATTCCATTTTACAGCTTAAAGTGGGATTTCGTTGACGGTCCCCCATTTGATCTTCACAGCAACTTTGCGAGGAAAATGGGACAAACGTTACTACCCTCATTGTATAATTCAGCAAGCATGGCTTTGAAGGTTAAACGATTCGTCCAGAGTCTCACAGCAAAGAAAGAAGCAGGAGATCTGGGACCCAAACCCAGGTCCTTGAATCCTAAGTGCCTCTTGTTCCCATATCATCTTCCCACCCTGGACATGTGTCACACATGATAAATGCTGATGGACTGATAATGCAGATCAGTAATGTGCAGCATCATCAGGCCACATTCAAATAGGGATTTAATGTTCTGAAGCCATGCCCTGAGGATAAGTTTGGAAAGAAAGGCAAAAATGAGAATTCACCAGTGTCTGTCTTTCACTTCCCATTGACTTAAAGTTTGCAGGAGGAAAAAAAAAAAAAAGAAAGAAAAAAGAAACCTAAAATTAAAAAAAAAAAAAAAAAAAAAAAGCTTTTAAAATGAAAGTTGGTTTTTTCCTGGAAAGCTGAGAAAAGAGGAAACACCTAAGGGACTCACTTGAAACTTTCCACATGATGTTGCTTGGGTCATATGTCAGAATGAAGCCTCTAGGCTATGAGTTACCAGTTGACATTTCTGCAGTGCCTAGACTGGAAGGGCCAGGAGCAGAGGAAGCTAGGAATCTGAAGAACTGGGCTCTAGCTGTTCTGCCCTCTCTGTGTGACCCCAGGCTAATCCAAGGCTCAAGGGAGCCTCAGGCCTCCATTCCTTTGTCTGTCCTGCAGAAAGGTTGAATGAGATGGACCATGAGGTCTCCTCCGGCTGTGACATTTTGAGAGTCTATGAATAGCAAGGACACAAGACAGGTGCGAGCTGATCACCACGTGGGAAGCTCACACCTGTCTCTCCCCAGTGTTTCCGCCCCTCACTTCCAGCAGTGCCAAACTCCAGGCCCAGCGAGGGTCCAGTTGCCAATTTCGAAGCTGTTCAAGGACAGTCGTCCTTTCTGCATGGGGCTCCTTCCAACCCAAAGCTGGCCTTCCTTCCTCCCTGTGCGACTCACTCTCTCATAGGCTACTGGGATTTGCATGTCACTAATTCATTTATGCCTCTTTGCTTTTAGATTAAAATTACTCACAAGAATCAAGCACCTATGATGATGGGGCCTCCCCAGAAGAGCAGCTTCTTTTCACTGAGGAGGAAGAGCCGTTCAAAAGACTAAACAACGTGCCAAATGCCAGTTAAACCAAGAGAGAAAATAAGAAACTGTAACACACACACACACACACACACACGCACGCACGCACGCACAGGCACACACGCACACTCATCTCTAACCAGTGGAAGCAAAGCCACCCTTCAGGAAGAAATCTTCATCTTCCCGTACGTTCATTCTCTCTTCTTCAACAAAGAACACACCCCAACAGAGCCAGGACCCCCAGAAAATTTTGAATGGACCCAGGGCCCACCAGGGTGATGTTGGCTCTTGCAGCAACCTCACATTCCCAGAAGGCCTTGAGTGGGACTTTCTGAGACTGAAGGAGAAGTCCCCCTTTCTTCCCACCAGTCTTGCAAGGTCCCTCACGGACGCTCACAAGGAAGCAGGCTGCAGGTTTCCTGCCTATGGTGAGATCGGATGTGGCCAAGGGAAAGCGCTCCCATTCCAGAGAACTTACACAAAGGTCCCTCTGTACAGAGACAAACGGCCTCCAACTCTCAAAGCATAACCCTTGGCAGGGCTCAGCAAGTGCACGTTGGTTTCTTAGTTGTCCTTCAAGCAGCAACTTCTGCCTGAACTTGCTGAGGAGGCAGAAAGGCTGTGGAAAGCTGTGTTTCCATTCTTGGTTCTCCACACTGTCAGTGGGCACTTGTTATTTTCCCAAAGCCTTCTCCTGGTGGCTGTGTGTTTGTTTGGAGACGGCTCCAAGAGCCCCCAGAGCTGCCTGTACAGCACACCTTAGATGTGGTATTTATTTTCTTAGTTCTGTGAACACCTGGGAGGGAAAGCAGAGAAACTGGGATTTATTTTTCAAATTGGTGTCATAATATTGTGTAAAAAGGGAAGAAAAAAAACCACCCCCAGCTTCTTTCTTTTTCAAGCCAAAGCGTGTTTCCTGTTTGAGTTCCAAGCCCTGGTGGCAGACTATTTCCTGAAGGCAGAGAAGATGAGAAGGAAGGACCAGGAGAAGACCTGGAGACAAACCATCAGGTGGCTCCCACCTGCGTCTTTGCACCTACCACTCCCAGAGTGTGAGCTGAAGGCCCTTCTGATGATCTAATGTGTGTGTACATATATGTAGCATATATATTTATATATATATATATAAATATTTATTTACTGATGGACTTCTCCTGACTGAAAAAAAAAATATGTAGAATAGGAACAGAAAAGTGGGAAGGAAAAAGAAAGTTTTCACTCCCCCATTCCACCATTTCATGGTCAAGACACATTTCCCCATGGTGATCATGAGATTTAAGGGAAGTGAAAGTAGCTTCTTATTGTAAAGAGACTGAGAATTCCTATTCTGGATTCTCAAAACAACCATGAAAGATACGCTGGACAGAATTTACTCTCCCATTTGTCAGATAAAGGCACCGAGTCTCTGAAAAGTTAAGAGACTTGTCTGTGGTATCTTAGCTAATGTGGTTTGAGAATAAGTGCCACTAAGAGGATATTTATTAGGGAAAAGAACCCACACGTCTTAGAATAGGGTCATTTCTGGTCACTGGGAAATGATTCCATTCGAGTCCAGGTTGCCAGGGAAGAAGGAACATGTAGCCCGTGTGAGGACGGGACAGGCCCACATGAGAACATAGGGGCCTTGTGATGCTTCCCGGAGATTCTGTCTGGCCTGAACTGGTAAGAAGTTGGTCTGGGTTGAAGGCACTAGACAGATCATCAAATTAAACTCTATCACGTGTCAACTCATCATGGTCCTCATGGCCTCCTAGTCTGGAAACACCTCTGGCTGCAGGGATGACCTCAGTGGAGACTCACAAGATGGACTGAGGCACCTTCTTCAAGGTGCTCCCAGCCAGTACCCAGAGGGGTCTTGGCAGAGGCCAATGGGCTTCCTGCAGCTGGTGCCGGCATCACCCTCCTTTCCTGAGGGCAAGTCTGTATAGAACTTCATTACTAGACAGAAACATTTGCCTTGGCGCCTTCACTCCACTGGACCGCCATCCCTTCTGAGATTTCTTAAGAGGAAACGTGGGCCCACTAGACATTGCTCCACTGAGCTCTGTCTAATCTTGCACTGTGTCAGGAGCTTTGCACAAGGAAGGGAAATTAAGACTGTGTGTACACACTGATCCTAACTGTGAAGGAAGCAGTCATCTAGGACCATCCTGCTGGACCTAATAGTGCAAAACAGTGGGTGAGGGGAAAACCAGGCCGTCTGGAGAATGTCTTGAATGATGGGATCCTTGGTGATGGGATGGACCAGCAAGCTCCAGAATAACAACAGGTACTATCTTGGAAGCCACTTGATTTCGAAACAAAGGCAGGTGTGGGCTCACTAATTCTGAGACATTTACAGACATTTTTGCATGTCTGATCCCCCAAGATTGAGGCTGTCGAAACATAGCACTGTCAACAGGTGGAACTGAGTCTCAGTGATTCACAAGTCAGAGTGGCCGTGGCCTGCTCTAGTCCAGTGCATAAGACTTGCAGTGTTGCTTGAGAGACATGTCCCAAGGCCTCCTTAGAACCACACAGTATAATACACCAGTGGAATTGCACTTCCAGCTTGGTAAGTCCAGTGTTGTTTAATGTGCTGTTGCAATTCATTCCTTAACTACTGTGACCATGGCTTTTTCCTGTAGAGTACCTCATCTTAGTGATCTTCCCAGCAACCTCAGAGGCTGACAGAGAATGTGTTACCCTCCCGATCTTAATAATGAGAAAAATTAAGCTTAATGAGGGTTCAGTGACTTCTCAAAGTCACACAGTTAGGCAAGCAGGGCAAAATCCAGTCCTTTAGTCTTCATCTTATTCTAATTGTGACCATGCCACAGACATGTTCTCACCTGCCCCCACAGTTCTACCCTACCAGCAATAAAAATAATGAAACAGAAAATCTTCAATACATTGTGTTGTCCCTGGACTGTTGAGCTAAGAGTTGCATCTCATTATGGCTTGGTCTTTGTGGATTTCCTCCAGTGAGTTGAGAATGGAGATAGACTTAGTAGAATGATTATATTTCAGGTCAGAGACCAGCTCCTCTCAAGATAGTTCTTTCCACAGATGGAAAAGATATGTTAAAATTGCCAAATAAATTAGGAAATACTTGGCAGAATCTGGAAGAGCCTCCAGACTGGCGTTACATAACATGCATATACATTATACATATGCACATTATATAAGGTGACATAGTACTTAATGTGCTGTATATATTATGCAAATTACATATTTGTGAGTAATCATGATAAATATAGAGACCCACTAATCACTTTTTTACACATACTCAGTGACAGATTAGGAAGTTACTTTGCCAGAGAGTCTTAAAACTTACTCTCTCCTGCTGCTTTGGTTCCAATTCCTGACAAAAATAATTGCATCAACTTTTCCCATCTCTAGCCCCCTCTCCTCTTAGCCAAAACCCTCAGTTACCTCCTGTCCCAGCTAGGCTGTACCTTCCGTGGAACACACCACAATTGGATCCATAAAAATAGAATCATGGGGATGGGAAGGATCTAGACTTCCAGATTCCCTATGTCCCAGGCCTACATCTCAACACTCCCAGGCAAGTGGGTGCCTAATGCTAATATCAAAAGTAGAGAGGAGGGGAGAGGGGAGGGAGGAAGGGTGGAAGAGTCCACCAAACCTCCAAGGAAGGAAACTTCATAGTGTTCCCTGGCCACCAGTTCCAGGATCTAACAATAACCAATCAGGAAGTTATTTCAAACATCTAAGTCCCCACAGCATATCTGAGACCATAATTTCCTAAGATGTGTTTCGCAAAATGCTAGTAGCCATAAAATGCTCCATGAAAACAGAGTTCCGTGATCAAGTACTAGCTCCCTTTCTGGGAGAGACATAGAGAGGCCTAACACTAAAAACTCACCATGAAGAACCATAGAGTCCTTTATTTGTCTGTCAACATCAACAGATTAGAAACACTGCCTTACGCCCACAATTTCTTCTTTTTGTCCTCAGTGGGGATAGGAACATGCAAGTAACCGTCCTCAGCAATAATATTCCCAAAAGTACTTCTCTAGGAGAAGTAGCCTCCATTCTTAAGACACTGTTTAGTTTCTGCTCTGTGATTGTTCCCGTCTACATTCTTCAAGTAAGAATCAAGGATCTGGACTCTTTGTCCCATGGGTGAGGAAGGGATTGGGGGAAACATGATAGCTTCCAGGGGTCAGACTTTATCTGTGTAGCTCCAGAGAAAAGAATCAGGTCTAAACAATGCAGTTATAGAGAGGTTGATTTTTATTCAATTGAATGACTGCTCTTGGAACTGGCCTAATATGGAAAAGGCTTTTTCTGGGGGGAAGAAGAGTTACCTGCTCTTATAGGATAGGCCTTGACTTGGTTGGGTGGGGAACTAGCAGTGATTGATCTACCTTGTCCAAAAAGCAATCAGAACTGTTTTTGTAAGCATCAATGTTAAAACAGTATCTATTACTTCCTTTTGAACAGCAGCCTCAGTGTCCCTTGTTTTCTGAAAGAATGAAAATGACTCCTGGAGAGATTTCTGGATCGGTGGGTACTGATCAGTTAGACCACACTTAATACATGGCAAAATTGACCAGAATCATTGACATCCTCGAGGATAGCTAGTGGTAGTTATCTCTTCTCAGTAGCTTGGAGTGTTAAAGGAATGGGGTTCAGTATTCAAATCAAAAGAGATTTTGTTTTTCTGTTGGGGTCCATTGTAGCAGTGTGGAACTCTTCTAGTCACAAATTTCGGGCCTGCATCTGACTTGCAATAACAAGGAAAAATAAACTATCCCACATGTGAAATAGCAATCAAGTTTTACATAAAACAACAGAGCAGAATTGTATAGAATTTCACATGGAGCCATTGTTTATAGCTCACCTTGATGTCCCATCATACTGGAGTGTATCTTTCAACTTTTTTACTGTAGAGAGAAAGCAGGAAATGGAGACAGGAAAGGGAATGCCCACTTATTGCTTACTGGATACAAGGCATCACGTTGAGGCCTCCATGTGCTGTCCCATTTAATCCTCAGAACAGCCTACGATAGGAGCATTGTACTTATTTCACAGATAAAGGTATTAGTGCGTAGTAAGGTAAACCACCTTGTCCAAGTTCAAACAGATAGTAAGTGGTAACAGCTAAGACTTGACATGAATCTGTCTCACGAAAATGTATGTTTTTTCTACTATACTTTAGTGCTTTTAACATTCTTATCTGTTCCCAATCCCACTATCATTCTGGGTGAGATTACACAGCGCTGGGCAAATTGATCTATCAGGTCCACCTCTGTGTAGCCCTCTAATCATGTTCCTACTGAAGAACTCTCAGTGCTTGTTCACATTTAAGCTCAACAGCCTCTGTGGACAGCTGGAACCTCAAACCTCAACTTTGCAATCAAATTGACAGCCAAAACTTAGTCTTCAATGTTTCCAATTCTAGGTGAATGGGATGCACTTCTCGGGGCTACCTAATAGATTTTCTACCCAACTCTGTGAGTGGGAGAGCAGCAAGCTGTCTTCTCAGACATAAATGCCATGGTCAACGGTGACTGGCCTGCACAAGGAAGGAGGGCTGGGGTTGTTGAAGGGAGCCTCCAGCAAGAAGGCTCTGCATGTGATCCTCATTAGTGATAGGCGTGGGCTGGGCCATCTGTATTCCACAGGAGAACAGAATGGCAGGCTGCCTTTCAGATGCCAAGAGAAGCTATCTAATGGGAAGATCCAGAGAGCTCAAAAAGCAGACAGGCATCTTTCCTCAAGGGGATCTCTGTAGGAATCCAGGGACATAGAAAACCAAGGGTTTTTGGAAATAAGCTGCTTAACTTGCTGGGTACCTACCCTGGCTACCACTTTATTCTTCATGTCCATGGTGCAGAATGGCAAGCCAAGCCCTGCAGCCTCATCTGCTAGCTAAATTCCCTTCGATGGAGCCCACGGTGAACCTACGTTATCCTAAAATCTGTGGATGCTGTGGCAGGTGCATCATAGCAAGGCACCAGGGTTTGCAGTTAAGCCTTCAAGTCTCCCAAGGGTCAGGAAACACTGTAACCAGGAGAGACCATATGATTGGATGTTCCATGCAGATCCTAGAGAAATAATCAGAAAACATGAGGACAACTGTAAATTGGTCAAGTTAGGAAAATGCAATTTGGAAGCAAAGAAGAGAACATATAATGCAATGTCAAGCACATAGTAGGTAATGAGTAAATATTTGTTAAATGAATGAATAGCTAAAGTGGGTATCTGTCCCTGTATCCTGGAATGGATAGGGGAAGGGGGGGTAGAGGTGATGAAAGCTTTTTAACTAACAGCTCAGGAACTTGAAACCACAGGATGTAGAGGGAGCTCATGGGGGCCTCTAACTACCCAGACATCTGTTGAATGATGGACACAGCTAAATATGGATCATCAAAGGGCTTTCTAGGTCACATGGAGGGCAGTTTCATGATTCAGAAAATATGAAATTCAACTTGGACAGAAAGACAGAAATATTTGCAATCTACTTCTTAGCCATCAGGTCAGAATGGACAAAGAATAAAAAGGTAGCACAGAAGCGGAGTTACAACACAGTGAGAGATCAGCATAATAAGGTACAGATTCAGAAGATGAAAAGACATGGAGAACTGGGTTTTTTAGCAGATATTTGGGCAAGGAAGCTGAGCACTATAGTTCAAAATGAAAGAAAGGACTGACAAATCCTTTAAAAAAAAAAAAAGCAGCTTAAAGCTGAGTTAATGGTAATATGTGGGACATGTCCAGGCATTAATGAAACTCTTATTAAATAACTATCATTTATTGTGCAGTCCAAAGCCTATTACTTTTATGACCACTGCTAAACTTCACAGGAACTCTCCTGAAGTGGGTGGTATACAGCTCCCTACTTGACAAACAAGGACTGAGACACGGAGCAGATCTCATAGCAGCAGATCCAGGATTCGGATCTGTCAGTATCTGCCTTCAAAGCCATGTTTGCACCTCACTGCCACTGCTGATGACTCTGAGCTTCAAGCGTAGTGGCAGGGATTCACCACCCCAAACCGATCCCTTGTGCACGACTCAGCGGACTTCCTTCTCAACCTGGAAATCTGAGTCCACGAAGCTGGGGTGGGAAACAGCACTCACTTGGCCAGCCACAGAGGCTCATTGAGAAGGAGTGGACCTGGGCTGTGGAAGGTGTGTGCATACTTCACCCTCCCTTCTTCTTAGGCCCTCTCTCCAACGCGCCAGCTGGGCCGTGTCCTAGGACCTTACTCAGACAGCATCCAGCCAACAATGAACAGCTGGTAAAGAACTCACCAGATCAGGGTGTTCACATAATATGAAAGATCATCTGAAAAGATACACAGAGACCATATTAAAGATCAGGAGCAAGTGAAATGAGGTCAGGTGGTCAAGCCTCAGAATTTAGCAACTGATACCTAAAGGTGGAAAAGAGATCCAAAATGTCCTTTTAAAAATCTGTTGGATGAATCATAATTTGGAGTAAAAAGACTGCTTCTGGAATGATGCAAAAAAAAAAAAAAAATGTTGAACTTTTTCCTTTCCAAAAAAAACAAAAAAATTGTTTTTAAAAATGGAACGTTAGCAAGAACTACGAGGTGAGGGATGATAAAATGGTCATTTCTTTTTACCTTAGATGAGACAAAAGGAAGTGCACTTCTAAACCTCACAATATAAATGGCAATCCAGAAAAAGATTCCAGGAAGTGTGCATTTTCTGCTGAGGGATTAAACATCAGTACTTTCAAAGTAATTAACGAAGTGACTTTTTTGTCTTTTTTATTTTTTAAAGAAAACTGGTACTAATAGGTCACCAGGAAATGGCACGATCTTCAAGAAAAGAAAATTTTTCCTGATGAATATTTCCTCTCTCCCCAACATCTTTGAGGTGAAAGGATTGAGAACTAACTAGATCTTTTAACTCAGAGCAACATACATCATGGAAGGTGTTAAGAACAGAGGATATCATTAAAATTGCTGTTTGGGGTTTGCTGTCATCACTCTCTGCTCCCACCAGGCATTAAGGTAATGATAATAAACCTAAGAAGAGTAAGTAATCCCCACCTCCCACCATCTCCCTGTCAGCCTCCTAAAGCTCCCACCACCTGCCCAGGTTAAACATACTTCCTTGAATTAGAGTATCTGGGAGTAATTTCTCTTTATTACGGACATTTTCAAACACATAGAAAAATAGAGTCATGAATATAATGAGAACACTTCTACCTGTCACTTAAGATTCAACAGTTCTTACCATTTTGCCATATTTGTTTCATACTTTTTTACTGAAGTATTGGAAAGTAAATTACAGGTGTCATGACATCTCACACCAAAATACTCATGCATATATCATTGTTGGGGATCCTTCCTTATGTGTCAAAGGCTGTGTGTATCACTCTGCTCTCAGAAGATGTCAGGGTGCTCTGGTAAGCTCGGTTGTTCCTCAACTGTCTGAATCCTGTTGTCACACATAGAAGTTAATCAGGATAGGGGCCCTGGGTGGCTCCGTTGGTTAAGCATCCGATTCGTGGTTTCGGATCAGGTCATGATTTCATGGCTTGTGAGTTCGAGCCCCATGCCAGGCTCTGTGCTGGCAGCTTGGAGCCTGCTTGAAATTCTCTGTCTCCCTCTCTCTCCACCCCTCTCCAACTCATGTTCTCTCTCTCTCCCTCTCAAAAGTAAATAAATATTCTAAAAAAGAAGTTAATCAGGACATCGCTCACACACTCATGAAGAGAAAGTTTTGGGTGGAACCCAAGGAAGGTCTTAGCTGATTGATCTGGAAAGAGGAAACAGCACATTAACTAAATCCTCAAAAGACACAAAGTGGGAAAGTGTTATAAGCACTAAGTGATGCCAGAGAGAAAATGCAAAGCACTTGGGGGAGGTAGAAATTTACCTGAACAATGCGTGTTCTTATTTTTGAAATTAAAAATTGTTTAAAACATTAATAGTTACAGAAAGACTGGGCACAGTATTATTTGGGACAGGTAAAACACTGTATCTGCAGATTCATTTAATCGTATAAAAGACAACTGTAGTTATTGCCCTCACCCTGTGAGAAACATGGCGCTAGACTGGGTGTGGGTGCGGGGTGGGGGTGGGGTAAGCTGCTGAGATGTACAGACAGGTCCTCCCCCTCCACTGGGGCATAACTGAACTGGAAGTGTGTCAACTCCTGAGAGAACGTCTGGGAAGCTTGTTTGAGAAGCGTTGGCTCACTTATGTGGGGTAAGATATCATTTTCAATAGGCAAAGAGTAAAAGAAGCAGATATCATTCCATTTGCTCTGTGCTGGGGTCAGGGCAGGCTACCTGCAGATGTTCTGGGCAAGAGGGTGGGCAAGGTGGTTGGGTAGTTTGCTTGCAAAAGTCTGCCGGCTCAGTGATTCCGTCAAACAAAAGGGAAGCAGGCAAAATGAGTGACAGTAGGTTCCAGAATGTTCAGCCTGTCTCAGTAAGTGAAATACGTTTCCAATTCAAAACAGCCTACATGGTGGCAATGACTGGAAACTAAGGCCTGATACCCAGTCTGTGGCTGGTGGACCAAACTGAGCACCCATCTGGCTTTCCACACATTGGGAGGAAAAGGTTCCTCATCCATAGCCCCAGTGCATATCTACATTTCTTTTGACTTATGAAACACCCCACCACACCACCGCTTCCCCCATGGGGTTCATAAGAACAAGCACCACCTTCTTCTGTCCTGACGTTGCTGCCATAAGGAATGCAAGTCTATGTTGACTGACTCGGCAATGAAAATTGTTTTCATCCTCCTGAGAGGAGGAACATGTTT
Source organism: Leopardus geoffroyi (assembly GCF_018350155.1). Taxonomy (NCBI): domain Eukaryota; kingdom Metazoa; phylum Chordata; class Mammalia; order Carnivora; family Felidae; genus Leopardus; species Leopardus geoffroyi. Next base: position 81,572,278 of record NC_059333.1, read on the forward strand.
TCTTCCCAGAGCGCCCCCTCTTTGGAAGAACACAGTCTTTCCTGAGCTCCCTCCTCCAGCCTAACCCCTGGCCCTGAAGCCCAGGATCCGCTGATGGGCGAGAAAACACATGAGCTCACTGGAGCTTATATAAGAGCTCTTGGCAGGCCTTCCCGGGAGCATGCTCACATTTGCCTTGTCTAGGCAATGTGAGTTTTCTTTTCTCTATCTCCCCAGAACAGAGAGGGCTATGTGTACTCCTGTTCATTAGTAGTTTTGTAGCAGGGAGGAGGAAACACAGCGTTCCTTCCTATAGCCCAGTGATTCAAATTGGCACAGTTTTCCTGAGGGGGAGAAATAGTATCTAAAAGAACTCACCTGTTTGTGTTGAGCCCCTTGTCTTAGTTCTTTTCCATGAGGAGGCTGTATGGCCTCCGTCCCTGCAGTGGAGCCATGAGAGCAATAAGGGCCGAAGCCTCCTCGACATCTCTGAGGACTACAGCTCAGGTGTCCCTTCTGAGATGTTTGTGAGCAGGGTCTAGAGCAGAGAGAGACAGAATGGATGGAAACTCCTGTCTTCCCTCAAAGGTAAAAATAAAACATTTATGCAGATCTTTCAGGTGTTCTCATTGGCAGGAAATTGATCCTGCCTCCAGAGGACTTGGCGAAAACTCCTATCCTTCCCCAGACTTCATTTTCTTGATGGAGGAAAGAAACTTTGGGGAAACGTTTGGGAACTGCATTCTGGAAACTCAAAGAGAAGCGAGGAGAGAGAGAGAGAAAGTAAAGGAAGGTCATGAGTCCAACCAACAAATTCAGTGGGTGTTTTACACGGCTCCCAAGAGAGAAAGGATTTGGTTCTTCTTTTGCAGCTGAGGGAAGAAAAGGAGAGGGAGGAGCCAGGGGGCCCTTGGCCATGATGGGCTCCACTGTGCCTCCCCAGTGGCTCCAGGCCTGGACAGCTCAGGGCAGTGCCAGACAACACGGGGAGCTCAGCCTGTGCCTTCTCATTCTCCTTCCAGAGCCTCAAGGCTATGACCAACCCCAGGATGCTTCCTGCCCACAGGCAGGTGGGGAGATGCGCTCTCCTCTCCCTGCTCAGCATTATTCTACTCCTCTCCTGGGGCCAGCACCCCTTCCTACCTGACACCAAGGAGCAGGAGGGACTTGAGCGAGTGTCAGATTATGTCTCCGTTTTCCCACCCGTGGGTTGGGGCCAGAGAGGGCGGTTCATATATTTATTCATTTATTCATCCATAAATACTGTGTTATTAACCAATGTTGATTTGCCAGGCACTGTACCCTAACTTCTTAACGTATTTCAACATGGCTGTCTTGCTTTTTCTCAGCCATTTCCCAGCACATGCTGCTTTTCCCAACCTGCACCCACCTGCAATGCCCACTTCTTCCACTTTTTCCTTTTTCTTTTATTCTCATGATGTTTCTCTTCCCTTTCCTCCTATGATTCTATTTTTAGAGCTTTCATACATAAAATCAGAGGATCATAGGGATCTTAAGGGGACATTTGCCCACTTTGTTATCTCCAGGCAAGTCTGTGCTGAAAAGGCCCAGGAAAGATCAGAGAACATCATCCCGAGCCCAATTTCAGAATGTATTCAAGTGTCTTACAGCTTCTCCACATCAAGAAATTATCTCCAATGCCTAACTGAAACCCCTCTCTTCAATACTACGCTCCTTTTTCTTTTCCTTTTGGGTCATGTCTCAGGCCTAAAGCACCTTTGTGGGTATAGAACCACTGAGGAGTTTAATGCAAAACAGCATAGCCAAACATCCCAGACCAGAGGATATGAGCTTCAGTATGAAAACAATAGAACCAGGAACAAAGAAAGGACCATAGACCATAGCAATTCAGTAGGTTTAGTTTCTGTGAAATCAACAAAAAGAGAATAAGAAAGAACCCACAAGTATAACCCTACTGGAGTTGTGATTTCTGATCAACTACCTCAATTAACACAAAAAGTTCATTGAGCAGGGAGTTTTGGAGTCAGCCCCCTATTGTTGGAAAGGCTCTTCCTTCCATGTCATCAAGTTCAGCCTTGCACACAGAGTTGGTAGCTAGCATAGCACAATGTCAGTGCTCTGTCGATTGTAGTTGAATAACAAATGGTGGTCATTCAGCTCTGGCTCCAATGCCACTATATGCAGAATTCCTCTCCAGAGCCGTTTTTCCAGGCCTCTGGTTAGGAGGCAAGCCAGGTCTACACTTGGACAGGGCCTGATGCTCCAAATGTTGCCCTTTTTGATCTGCACAAACCTGCCAAGATTGCTTACAGCTGATAGAGGCAGTGTGGGTAGTGGGCCTAGCAGGTGGGTCGCCTGATGAGGAGGCAGATTTCAAAACCTGCACCATTTTCTTCCTTCCTTTCTTCTCCAGATGACAAGAGGCAAGAGATCCGACTAAAGAGAAGAAGGTCCTACAGCATGTTGCTGACCCAGCTTATAGCACAGCTGCCCTCTTCCACAGAAAGAGAAGAAGCAACCTTTTGTGCCTCTGTGTACCATCACCCTCAACGCTCGGTAGATACCTCAGAGAAAGTGATATTGTTAGCAAGTAATCATAATCCCAAAGAAGCCACTGCTAAGGTGTGGTTTCTGATGGATGCTTTTCTTTCTCTACAGAAAACAAGACCCTCCTGTCTTGGAAAATTCTGGCAACTGTCCCATAGAGGCTGCTGTGGAAGGGAGCCATTCCACATGCCAGGATGGTGTGAGGGATGAAACCCTGCCTGGGAAACAAGCGCAACATGGGGAGTAGGCTACAGTCCTGTCTCAGCCACATGGCCTTGGGCATGTCCTTTAGCCTTCTGGGGCCTCTCTTTCTCTGTCTACCAAACAAGGGGGCTCTAAAGACTTTCCCTCTTCAATGATCTTGCCTTTACCTGGGGTAAATGCTGCGGCCAAAGGAGAGGGGGCAGGGTCCTTGTTCTTATGGGTCTCCCACCAGGCCCAAGGTTTCCCCCAGCCCTGCTACCCTGAAGGGCTACTCCTGGCCACTTCAAGAATCTTCTCTTCCCTCTTAAGGATTTATCAGGCTCAGAAATCAGCAGATTTGGGGGACCAATATGAAAAAAACTCTATGAGGAAACTCTTTGATAAGCCCTCCACCTTTACACACACACGCACACACACACGCACACACACACACACACACACACACACACACACATATACAAACACACATACTTGATCCCTGAAGTGTAAACATCTTCCCTTCTGTGTATCAGACCTATCTTCCCCTTTCTCATCGCCAGTATGTTGGGAGAAAACTCATTCCCACCAGTGGAAAAGCGCCACTTCCTCTTAGAGAACTTAGCTAAACCTCAGTGTTTGGGGGTGACCCTGGGCATAGGTTGAAGCAGAAGGTCCTAACGCACCTCAACCACGGCCCATAAATGCAGACTCGACCAGCCGAGACTGAGGCAGTAACTAGGTAACACAGTGCCGGGTCCAGATCCTTCGCTCGTGGTCCATCCACCTCCACAGCCTCCTCCACCCATAGATATGCTGTTCGTAGTGGTGGCCGCCTGCTCGAGCCTGCCTGTCTGCCTGCATTGAGTGCCGTACATTGTTCTGTAATGTACCGTGTATATGTGTGTCCTCACTCTGTGGTTTACTACAAATAAAAGTGACAGCGGGTAGCTGACCTCTGACCTCTGGGTGGTTTCTTTTCAAGCCACCGCTTGAGAAATCTGGGTTGTCTGATCAGCCACAGAGCACTGGAGACGAGCATGCTCCTCTAGACTCCCGGGTAGCCTATTCACAGGTGCGCACTGCCAGGGGTTCCACTGATGTGCCGGGACTAGGAAGAATGGAAACTCTCCGTTACTACTTTCTTGGTGCTGGAGGAGGGGGAGAGGAAGCCAAAAGTCCTATTAAATAAGGCTTTACCAAACATTTCATGCACATCATTTCACTGATATCTGAAAACTCCCCTCTGAAGTGATTAGCGTTTTATAGATGAGGAAACAAAGGCTCAGAAACGGTAATTAACTTGCTCAACAAGTAACACAGTAAGTCACCCGGTTCTTGTCTCATATCCCATATATTCTTGCTCTTTCCTTTAAACTAGTATTTCTGCAGGGAGGGGGGTGGGGCATGGACTACTTACTTCAGAAACACCCGAGGTCCAGATTCCTGGGCCCCTGTCAGACCTCCTAGATCCTGAGAGTAGGAGCCTCAAATCTGATCTTTTATAAGCTGGGTTGGTACATACATCCTTGCGGCCACCGCACCTCACCCTGCTGGGAGAACAGGACCACTGGAAGGACAGAGACAAGCCAGGGCTTTGGAACAACTCAGAAACTGGAGGCTGTGGAAGAGCGCCGTGAGATAGAAGAGATCCGGAAAGGAAGCATGTCTGGAATGAAGCGAGGCCATGGGCTTCACATCAGAGGTGGCCGGCCCCTCACCCCAGAATGTAGACCCCGAGAAGAGTCCTTCAGCTAGTCCCCGGGCTGAGCGGTCCCAAGCCAGGGGTTCAGACTCACACCTGGGTGGGGCTAAGCAAGGAGGTGTGGGCTCAACTCCGAAGCCTCCGGTAAAAGGCTACAAAGGAGCAGCCTCAGGAGGAGGCTGCCTTGTCTGTCCCCACTGCCCTGCCCAGCCTGGCCTTCCCAGGGAGTCCCAGGATCTGAAGAGCCATTGTCTCCTTGCCTCTCCAGGTTCTTCCTGCCACAGTTGACCAACAATGTTCCCAAAGATCCAGAACCCATGCCCTGAAGTCTGTCTTCTCCACGTCCCTGCTGTCACCCTCAGGGCTGGGCAAGGACTCTGGCCTCAGGGAGCCTAACCAAAATGTTACTCACTCCTACCCATCCCCTCCCCTTTCCACCTGGATCTGCCCGAGTTCTATTTTGTGCCTTAGAGTCTAGGTGGAGGTTTCTGAAATGACGGTTGGGATGTTTGAGGTGGGGCCCTGTGAGACAGATGCGTAATTGCTCCCGGGGGCAGGACGAAATACTGGAAATAGCTCCACAGCCGCTCAACTGGGGACATCCGGCTCCATTCTCACCCTCCCCACTGCGACACTAACTATGCGTGAAAAATATTTTCCCCAGGAGGATGGCTTTTCTGGAGTCAAGAAATCAAGGAAACCCCTCCTGTCCAGAATTTGATATAACCGAATCTGCAAAACATTTAGGTTATGAATCCGGAAAGTGGTTTATGATATACAACTCTTATAGTGAGAATTCTCTCCAATCTCTGTAGCTAGGGAAAGAATTGTGTAAACAAGGAAAATGCTGGTCCATTCAAGAACAAAGGCCCTTAGCATTTGTGTTTGCATTTTAAACAATAGCGAAGAATAAGCCACTTGCTGTCGCATTTACAAGATTTTCTAACACATGGGACTGTGTTTCCTCTCCTTCCCCCACTTCACAGGTTACTGTGTGCCTTTAACAGTAACAAAACTCCCTTTGTTTTTAAATGCTCTTTCCTCCTACCTTCCATTAAACCAGCCTATCAATTATTACAGAAATATTTCTGAATCTAAAACCCTAAAGGCATTCACAGAGGCAGCAGAAAGTCAAAGACAGCCAGAGTGGTGATGGAAGATCAGAAAACATCAGAGAGATTAGAAGGAAAGTGGTGGTCTGGGAATTGGAGGGTTTGCAGACAGCCGGGAGTCTGACCTCTCAGCCAGAGCAAGACCCGCACCACAGCACCTGTCCTGCCCACAGCCACCTGCCTGAAGACTTCTTTGAAAGGCAGCCCACCATCTTCCCAGAGAGCCCCTTCAGGAGCAGTTTTCTGAGACTTGGATAGGTTCCTATTGCACCCGAAGTCTGCCTCCCATTGACTCCGATCCCATTGACTCCCTGGCTTGGCCACTGGCAATGCAAAATACATGTCACCTCTTCTGTGGGAAGGCGTGCAGGTATCTGAGAACAGTAACCTAGTCCTCTTTCTCTCCCCCCCCCCCCTCCAGACTAAACATCCTCTAAATCCTTAAATCATCCCTTATATGTCGTGACTGTCAGACCCTAAGCTATTCTTACAACTTTCTCTAGAACAACAACAGTTTGCCAAAGATCCCTCTTAAAATGTGATTCCCAGAGCTGAGCGCAGCGCCCCAGAAAAGGGCGGACAAGTGCAAAGCCACGTCCCTCACTCTGGACTCCGCATTCGCTTTCTTTGGCAGCCGAATGGCTCTGCTAATTCATCCTGCTCTCACAGCTGACATCTCTCCCTTCCAGCGAATGCTAGTAACTACCATTGGGGTGGTGCTTCACGGATCACAAAGTCCCTTCAGAAACGCGGTCTCATTGACTCCTCACCACGGCCCAGGGAGGGTGATTGGAGATGAGGAAGCTAAGGTTTTTCCAAGGCCGCACGGCCAGGCCTCAAGCCCGGAGTCTGTGGTTCCAAATCCTTGCTCCTCCACACACACCCATGTTGTCTTTTCACTTGAACTCCTGTTAAGGCCAAGGCAGCCTCCCTGGCTTCGTTTGCTAGTGTCTGTTCAAAATCTTTTTCTTTTTTCCGTTCCATTTTGTCTTGTCAGTGTGCACCCATCCTTGAGCCCCGTCTCGGTCTTTTTGACTCCTATTTCTGCCGCCCCGCATCATTAAAGGGGAGACACTGGGTCAGAGAGAGAAAACAGCAGAAGAGGATGAAGCACCGAACAAGGGGAGTCTCTGGGAGGAAGGAGCTGGAAAAGGAGCATCTCAGAGAAGAATGGGCGGCATGGTGTGGGTAAGGAAGGGGAGACTGGATTCCAGGCCCCACCCACCTTGGGGGCTCTGCTGCCCTAGGCAAACCGCTTAGTCTCTCATAGCCCCACATCTGAGTGGGACTAGTCCGTTCCCAAGACTTTTCCCAGTTTCCTGAATCTAATGTAGGAAAAGACCTTCTTGTTAATCCAATGGGTCATCTTCTCTTTTAATCCAATGACTATATTGAACATCAGATTTCACTCCATATATTTCACATGGCTTTCTTTTGCTACAAGAAAGAAAAGCAAAGAAGGCTGGGGGCCATGGTGTTAAGCAACATCTATTTCAGTTGATTGCCAGCCCTGGGGCTTGGGGGCGGGGGAGGGGAAGAAAGGATTACAACAGTTACTTCTCAAGATGCTGGACCCAGAGACTAAGAAATCCTCAAGGAGGCTGAGCCAGAAGCCTTACTGCTGTCACCAGACACCCTCTCCCTGTTGTTAGAGGACCAACGGTCCCACCATGAACAGTGGCATTCCATGACACGAGAAGGGAGAGAACATGTTATGCATCTCTTGTGCACCTTCCTGGGGAGGTCACATGGCAAATGTTCTCGGATCGTTGCTCTAAGAAATCTGATCCCATGTTTTTATTCTTCTGGAGCAAAGCTGTTCAATAGAAATATAACGTGAGCCACATAGGTAAGCTTAAATTTTCTAGCAGGCACGTAAAAAGAGTAAAAGGGAACAGGTGAAATGAACTGTAATAACTTTATTTAATTCAGGATTTCCCACACATTATCATTTTAACACGTAATCGATATAAAAGTATTCATGACTTAATAATCAAGTACTCAAATACTTAAAATAATTTTAAATAACATGAATAATTCAAATACTCTGAAATAGTTAATGAAATACTTTACATCATTTTTTTGTCCCAAGTCTTCAAAACCCAGTATTTATTTTATATGGCAGCACTAGCCTGGGGTGAGTGGCTGCCGTAGCAGACGGAGAAGTTCTAGGTGCTCCCACCAAATCTGGTGCTTCCCCATCACAGCCCTTCTCAGACTATGTTGTCATTGCCTGTTTCATGGTCTGCATTAGCCATCAGACTGGAGGTCTAGGAGGGCTGGGACTGTGGAGTTAACTAGCATGTTTCCGGCTCCGTGTTGGACAACGGATAGCATAGATCCTTGATGAACATTTGACGAGGAAGGAAGGGATGGAAGTTCACATATGGAAGCAGTACAGGGAAGACCTTGGGTTTGAACCTACATATCTGACAATAAAACACATCATCGTTTCACTGTATCTTGCTTCCTCCTAACCTTCCGGAAGCATATGAGAAGAGCCCAATGTTAGTGCCAAACAGATTGGGATTCAAATGTCAGCGAGGTGACCAGTCATGGGGAGCTCACAGAGGTTTTGGAGTGATTTTGTGCTAGTTACCTTACCTCTCTTAGCCCTGACCTCCTCATCTAGAAGATGGGGATGATAATATTTACCTCAGAAGTACCTATGAAGATGATATGTATCTTGCAAACATTAGATCTTCTGTAAATGTTGGTTTGCTTTCCTTGCCTAATAAAATGGAAAGAAATCATTCTTATCTGGCCAAGTTTTAATCATGCAGCAGCTTTGTCCCTATCGAGAGAGGGAAAAGTAATGAAAAGCAAACCAAAATTTGAGAAAAGGAGCCAGCTCCTACCATCTGCCTCCTTGTTTGTTCTTTAAAAAGCTCCACAAAATGCAGATCTAGCCAGGGTAGCCCGTGAATTAGGAGGAAGCCAGCAATCCCCCTGCTTTTCCAGTTGGTAGATGGACTCCGCACCTTCTTCTGACCTTTGCCTCAGGGATTCCAGTCTTTACACCTCCTCAGCCCCAAGCCCAGCAGAATCTGCTTTTGCTATTTTGAGAGCTCGGGAGGCTGGAAGAGCTCTGAACCATGCCTAGTGCAGCTGCCCAGGTAGAGAAGGGGCCCAGTCAGCGCTCAGAGATTCAGTCCTGAGGACTGAGTCTTAGCTGGGGTTGATCTTCAGGGAAGGAAACGGTTCCTTTAACCAATATCCTCGCGTAAGCTCAGGAAGAGGGACATCTGGGGAAGAAAGCAAAACTGCCATTGTCTGGATCAAAAAGCAGTTATCAGAATTAAATACTCCCTTCTAGCTTACTTCTGACCGTTCACCCTCCCCTCACACATCCCTTCTAGAGTCTTCTCATCCCCAGGCCTTTTCTGGCACAGCTCCTCTGCCTGCTGGGCCCTCCCCACTCCCTGTCACCACCACCCAGCTCCTCCCCACCTTCCTTTAACAATAGGCCTTCCCTCTCTCAGTCCTACCACCGCCATAGAAATAAGTAGACTGCACACACACACACACACACACACAACATACACATACATACACAGCAGCATCACACATGCATACATATCACCACCACTACCGCATACTCACATATTCACCACCATCACTTAACACATACATATACACTGACTCCCTTGCACACATACACAGCACCCCCACACCACAAACACATGCATGTACACATACCCCCCCACGCACACACAGAGGCACCTACACAGCACACTGTGTCACACACCTTCCACTGGTCCCCCCACCCTTATGCACCCCCAACACACAAACAGAATAAGTATCCACCTCAAAACATTGGCTCTCGTGAGTTCTGAAGACCTGTCTCTTTCGCCTTGATTAGAGATACACACATACAAACATATCTCCCCTACTTGACTCTGAGACCTGTGAGGACAGAGTCTGTTTCTCTTTTTATTTCTGCAACCTGCACGGTCCTTGGTTCATGGTGGGGGCTCAATCATTATTTCCAAATGAACAAATGACTCAATTAATCAATCACTATGGGTCTATAGGGCCTCAATGAGGTGAGAGGGAGAACCACGGGTGTAGGCCCTGAGTCGGCCTGGCCCTGGGGGTTGGGGGGGCTGTCTTTTGTGGCTAGTCCTGCCTGATCCTGCTTCACTGCCTCAGTTTCATTCCAAGGGAAATATTTGTTCTGTGAGCAAATAAAATGTGAATATGTTCTAATCTGTTGCAAAGATACACAGAGCTGCCTTCAGCCTGATGCTTAGCTCTCTGAGGGCACTTCAAAGAACTGCAAAAATAAAATGTCCATGGTGGGGGCGGGAGGTGTAACTCTTTCCTTCCCAGAGAGATGGGCAAATGAAGACTGGATATTAAGATTCCCCTTGAACATTTCTAAATAAAACCTCCTCCTCCAGGGGCGCCTGGCTGTGTCTATCGGTAGAGCATGTGATCTTGGGGTTGTGAATTCAAGCCCCATGTTGGTTGTAGAGATTACTTAAAAATAAAATCTTAAGGAGCGCCTGGGTGGCTCAGTTGGTTGAGCGTCTGACTTCAGCTCAGGTCATGATCTCATGGTAGGTGAGTTCGAGCCCCGCGTCGGGCTCTGTGCTGACAGCTCAGAGCCTGGAGCCTGTTTCGGATTCTGTGTCTCCCTCTTTCTCTCTCCTCCCCCGCTCATGCTCTGTCTCTCTCTTCTCAAAAATAAATAAACGTTAAAAAAAATTTTTTTTTAAATAAATAAAATCTTAAAACAAAAAAACCCTCCCATGGGCCTCAGGATCCCAGACATGCCAGGTCATAAGATTCTCTTCACCATCGTTCCAGAGATTAGGAAGAGCCAAACTTGTGAAAACACATCGATGCACACTCACACCAGAAAACTTTACTTGATTTCCATGGTTAATTAATGGAGAGTATACCTCCCAGAAACGTGTGTGCTTTAAACCAGACTTCCTCCATCTCCCCGGCCTGCTTTCAGCTAGCCTTCTGCCCACCCAAGCATCACACACACCATGGATCAGTGTGCCTACATTTTAACAAACATGCAGAATGATTGAAGAAGTCGGGAAGAAAAACAATTCCTAGTGGCAGAAAATTAGGAAGCGATCTTTGTATTTTGTTTGTTTCCTACTAGGGAATTCTTAGAAGTTCAGAACCTTCCATAATGAGCTGTCATTGGATACAGTTGTTTCCGAATATGGCCTCAGGTTTGATTGCAGGGTTTTGAAGCATCTGACCCAGAAATGCAATGTTTCAGTGTTCCCTTAGCCCAGCCCTGTCCCTACTTACAGGCTGGGACAAAAAACAACAACACAGCGTCGAACTATCAGTTATGGAAACCCAGGGCACACAGATGAAACCATTTATTAAATGCCTGAAGAGGGATGGCTTAAGTCTCTGCAGCAGATTCTGAAAACATAATCCAGGACTCCCGGCTACATCTCCATGTTGTGTAAGTGTGAGTCTTCCAGGTTGAACTGGCGTGAGGTCAGGCACACCTTTCTACAATTCCAGTTCAAGAACAAGCCTCAGTCACTTCTTAGGGCACAGTCTTATCTGCCATTTATAGGCCCTTAGCTGGTGTTTTAAGCCTCTCAACAAACTGCGGGTGAAAAATATTAGTGTCATCATCTGCTTCATTTCATAAGTGGAGAATGTAAGGCTCAGAGATGCCAAGCAACTTGCCCAAGGTAGCCCAGCTAGAGTCAGAATTCTGATTTGCTGACCCCAAAGCTGCTTCCCAGGGTACTGCTTCACCAAGCAAGCCAGTCTGCACAGAACTTCAGGAAGCCAATGTCTGCTTATTCCTACTAGTTTGTTATTCAAAGCAACTGCTATTCTCTACCTCATTAGATCCTCTATTTTTTAACATGTAATTTTAAAAATTTAACACATGTAAAAGCAACACAATACTAACCCAATCAATTCAAAAGACTTTTTGAAAGCCTCTATGTTTCCTTTGAAAATGAATTATCTTTTAGATTCCCCCATTACAGAGTGGAATTACAAGACCTCTCTGATGTGTTTACAACAGCCCTGTGCTCTGGGTATTCTTGCCTCTCCCGGGGGCCAGATGGATGCCCCTGGTGTCCCCTTCCTTCAGCCAGAAGCTGTCATTCACAGTGGGAAGTGGTCCTGGACCCCCAGGCAACAAGGTCTGGCTGGATCTCCAACAGTCATACCTATACTAAAATACACACACACACACACACACACACACACACACGGAGAGAGACAGAGAGAGAGAGAGAGAGAGAGAGAGAGAGAGAGATTGTCACGGTAGTGTTGTTTTTAACCTCAAAAATTTGGAAACAGCCTAATTTCCAACAGGAGGGAAACAAGTAAATGATGCTATAACCATAAGAAGGCATACAAGGCAAACCTTAAAAATGGAGTTTATGAAGAGTATTTAATGCCCTGGGGACATGCCTCCAATATAATGTTAGGCAAAATGCAAAGTTATATATTAAAAAATACATCTCCATTATGTAAAACAGTGAAGAAAAAAGCCAGGGAAGAAATATGTTTAAATGTTAACAGTATTCATTTCTAGAATTATGGGTGCCTGTTAATTTTTAATCGTTTTTGTATTTTCCTAATTGTACACAATGAGTATATAATGATTTTACAATTTGAAATGGTTTTTAAACTTTTCCAAGACCAAATCCCCAATCTGGTGAATTAAAAAGATTGATTTAAAAATTAACAGAAACAAACAATTTGGGGGAAACTGTAAAAAAGTGAGACTATTAAATATCTGATTGGAATTAGGCCATAAATTTAAAAATTTTTTAAAGTATCATGAGAGAAATGCATGCCTGCCAGTTGAAAGAACAATTTCTACTTCCGATCCTACTCCCTTACAAGTAATAATGTACCAAATCTTTTAAAATAACAAATGTAACAGCCTTCGGAATTCTGTTCCTTGTCAACCCTGGACTTGAGCTCAAAATTGACCTCTACCATTCACGGTCAGGCTTGATGAAGGGCTCTTGGATGAAATTTCTGGTGTGTGAGGGGGAGGGAGTCAGGGACGTAAGCATATATGAGCCTCCTCCCCAGCCTGGTGTGAGCTTAGTCACTTACTGGAGGAATTTAGAACCCCGTTCTCCCTCCACTGTGCAAGCTAGCAGAGGCAGAAAGCAGCAGCAGAAGGCCGTGCTGGGTTGATTCCAATCGTTCGGAGACACTCAGAGTGCCAGGAGCCCATAGCCAGTCTTCCCCATTCTTCTGGTAGACCTAGTCCTGTTCATTTGCACTTGGGAGGGTTCTGGGCCAGGACAAGGAGGCATCTAGAACGAATGCTTTTTTGGTCCTCCCTGTCCCCATCTCTTCAGCAGCCCTCTGAGCTATTTTTCTCTTTCCTCTCTGCTCTGATGTACTACAAGCCACCCTTCACACCCATTCGATGTATCTTTTCCAAGTTTCTCCTTTTCACTTGTCACTCCTCTACTCCAAAACTTACCTTAGCTCCCTCTTGCTCAAGGAATCCTATCCACACTCCTTAGCTGTCCACTATACAGTCCCTACCCAACTCCCCCCAAACTGGCCCTCCTCTGCCCTACGTCCCCTCCATACTCCCCCCACCTCATTCTCCCTACCCCCGCCCCAGCATCCAGCCCAGCTCTCCCCATCCTGCAGGCGACACTTCAGGGGAGCCTGAGAAGTCCCATCACTTGGAAAGAAATGTTCCTTCACTAAAATCGAATAATGGAGTCTTGTCCAAATTATGCTCAAAGATACAATTTTCTCAATGTTAAGTTTTTTCCCATCAACTTTTGTTAAACCTTTGGCACCAGCAGCTCTGCCTATCTCTAGTGAGAGCCGACAGACGGCAAAGCAAAAAAACAAGTCCCCGGTGAAAAATTGTGGAAAAGCCTCAGGAACAGCCCATCATGCACCTTCAGTAACTTGTTTATTGGACAGATATGTGCTCATGTTACGGTTTTATATGTACACAAAAAATAAATTCCCATTTTCTACTAATAAAATTGTTGGGGTTCATGTGGATAGAATTATATACCACATGCTTTCGTGCTAGCCTTTTTAGAAAAAATCATGGTATTCTTTGTATAAGAAACTTATGATTGCTGTGAGCCAGCACACCTGGGTGACTTTGCAAACCATTGCTTCAGGCACATTACACCCCTTCCCCACAACGTATCACACATTCATGCATATTTGTGCCTGTATCATTCTATTCTCCCTGTGATCTCACACACCCCCTTCTCTGCCAAAGAATACTTCGGCATTCTTCAAGGTCCCATTGAAAGAACACATTCTCCGCGAAGGCATTCTGCCCTCTGTCTTAAGATCCAGCAGATCTCCTTCAGTCCCTTCAGAAATTGATGAGGAGAGAAACACTAGACATCAGAGAAAAGTAGTTACAAGGAAAACACTAGTGAAATCTACAAGAAAGGAAAATATTACGTTGAGAAGCGAGATGTTAGAAACTCTGTCATTCCTCCCAGGAAATACTGCAAAGGTCAGTAGTGGTCATGAAAGGTTCACCTAGTGCCTGAATTTATACAGAGAAGAGAAGAGGGAGGCAATGTATCGAATCTGTCCCATTCTGCTAGATGCTTTTGGAACATTCTATTTACTCCTTCTTGCATTAGTATCCCTATTTTGCAATGATAAAACCAAGGCTCAGAGAGATTAAATTTGCTGAAATTCACCCACTCAGCAAGTGGCAGAGCCATGATGCAAAACCAGTGTCACTGCACATGTCTACTAGGCCCTGGACACCTCCATGCTCAATCTCACTGAATAGTCCAACAACTCTGTGCGGCAAGTTATTATTCCCATTTTTCAGATAGGAAACTAGTGTGCAGAGAAGTGAAGTGGCCTGCACCTAGAGTCATATATTTAATAGTGATGGGGCTGAGGTATGAAGTAGGACTTTGGCTCTGTATTCACTCTCTATTACCACACAAGGGAGTGCAAGTATAATTCAGTAACTGCAAGAGAAGGCAGTGAATCTGGGATGCAGGGAGACGTAGTCTAACCCACTGAAGATTTTTTAACAAAGAGTTTCTTCCAGATATGAGACTATAGAGCTATTGCCATATTACCATATGGATTACCTCGCTACCATTTACATTTGCAAGGTATACATGTAGTTGTAAATGAATGCTACCCTCACTCTTTCAGGAGTGTGTGGGTTGGAAAGGGTAAAATGCGGATCCCGTAATGAAAAATTACATCTCATTATTGAAGGCAGTTTAACACATAGGGAGGAAGAGGAAGACCATATTTAGCATTTATATTCCACTGTGGTTGAGACAACTCTGTCAGAACAGGCCCTGAGGTCAGTTTCCAGGTTCAAAATGAACATTCCTAAGTGGGAAGGTCCAGATGAAATCCAGATAAATATACAAAGCAATTAGGCATGCAGAAAAGAGCAACAGGAGTGAGGAAAGATTTCGAAGGCAGTTCAAGTCAAAGGGCATGTGAAATTCTCCCAACCTGGATGCTACCTGGTAAAAAAAAAAAAAAAAAAGTCCTTGAAGTTCAGGCAGAAATGCAGCTCTTTCTGGGCTGCCTAAAGGGGGCCCTCCAGGTGCAGAGGGGGGGCCTTGTGCAGGGAGCTGGCGCATTTAGGAAGGCCAGGCAGACTAAGGAGAAAGGGAAAGTGGTTTCTCAGACGTGTTTAATGTTGCCAGCCCAGTGGATAAGGCCCTGCCTGCAAGGGAGGATGTAGGCTGAATGAGTCAATGAGGAAGCTGATCCCTTTTTTCTGAACAAGGCCTGGATTTCCAAAATGGAAATGGAAGATGCGGACATTTTAGCGCACTATGAGTTCCCGTGGGTCCCCAAGGGCTGAGATGAGGCCGTAGGGTTTCACCAAGGTCCACGCCATCCCCAATCTGGCTGAAATGAAGCTCCATGTAGGGCACAGGTAGTGTTGCTAAGGAAATGAAGCACTTCCCTCAGCACACACCCTGAGCGAGTGCAGAAGCCAGGTTAGCGGCTCCTCATTCCTCTCCCACCACGTGGGCAAGGAGAAGCTGGGCGTGCCTAAAAACATATCCACAAAGAGAAGCTAGCCCAGCCACCCCCTTTCTCAAGCAAGAGTTTTGCCACGCAGTCGAAATCACTTGCTGCTCATTTGTTCATCCTTTGGTGACCATTTGCTGAGTGCAGGTGCTGTGTTTGGGGCTGGGTAATTCAGACAAGCATATGAGAGGGTCCCGATTAGAGGAGCTTGTCCCATGGACAATACAGACGCATGAGCAATGTGATATATACTTCAGTTGAGAGCATCGCAAGGGATACGATGTTGGAGGCAATCTTTTTGTGTCTTTTGGCTGATTGTTTTTAAGCACCTAAGAGATGTATCCCATGATTCCAAAATGTGAATGATCACCCATGTAATGGTGGTATAAGACCCCTGATGTCCTGTCCCCAAAATACCTATTTTACCTGTCTCAGTCACGTGTCCTGGCCCTAACATCCTGCAGTCTAGCCACGCGTGAGCAATGGCCAGTCCCTGAATCTGCCAGTTTCTGCATTCTACAGCCTCCCTATGTTTGGGAGTGTTGGTCCTTTTGCCTGGAAGGCCTTTCCCTCCTTGCTCTGCCCAACAAAGTTCTAGTAATTAAGCATTCCAGTGCTGACCCAAATGTCAGCTCTCTCGGGTGCCTTCTTTGACCCTAACAGGAAGTACTCACCGCTCCTTCATTTGTACTCCCAGAACCCATTCACGGGTCTTTGTTACGACACCTGTAAACGTCATATGATAGCTATTTGTTGTTGCGCCTTGCACCCACTTCCCACCAGACTGGGAGCTCTTCTCAGACAAACCTCACACTGAGGATCTCAGCCACTCAACAAATGTTTATAGAAGTAGAAATTAAAGTTACTGCTGCATAGACTCCCCTGTGTCTTACCTTAATAACAGCCCATTAAAAGTGATAGCCCAGGGGCGCCTGGGTGGCGCAGTCGGTTAAGCGTCCGACTTCAGCCAGGTCACGATCTCGCGGTCCGTGAGTTCGAGCCCCGCGTCGGGCTCTGGGCTGATGGCTCAGAGCCTGGAGCCTGTTTCCGATTCTGTGTCTCCCTCTCTCTCTCTGCCCCTCCCCCGTTCATACGCTGTCTCTCTCTGTCCCAAAAATAAATAAACGTTGAAAAAAAAAATTTTTTAAAAAGTGATAGCCCAGCTTCATCCGACAGGAGGGATAGGCCATTCACCTTCCAAGGCCAGACACTCATCCACTTATTGCTGGGACACTACAGTGCTAAGGGGGGGAGGGGCAGGGGGCAGAAACGTAGTGCAGTAAAATCCAATGTATGGGTTTTTTTAAGGCTATACTGCATATACTGTACTTAGATACTATTGTCTAAGCAATAGAGCATATCTAGAATAATACACAAGAAACTGTTAACAGTGCATGATTCTGCATAATGGCTACAGGCTGGGAGGTGACGTAGGGGCTTCTGTTTTCCATTCTACACCTTTCTGTGATGTTGAGATCTTTGTCATGAGTCTGTCACTCATGTGACACTAAAATAAGACACTAAACTGAATCTTATGACTACATTTTAAATGAACCAATTCAATGGTTCATTTAGGTCAATGTTACCCCAAAACACACTCTAGGGTCTTACTAGAATGTTCATAGCAGTGTCATTAGTAATAGCAAAAACTAGAAATTGCCTAAAAGTCCATTAACAGTGAATTGGATGAGTCACCTTTAATATAGTTATACAATGGGGTATTATACAGCAGAGAATGAGTGACACACAATTCCACACGACAGCACGAATGTCTCTGCCAAATACAATGTTGAAGAAAAGAAACCAGACATGGAAGAGTATGTACTATAGGATTCCATCTATATAAAGTACAAAAACAGGCAAGATTGATCTATGATAGTAGAAGCCAGAATGGTGGCTACCTTTGTGGGGAGGGGGGAGAGGGACTTAGTGAGGAGAATGGGGCATGAGGGGGTCTTTTGGGAGCAGGAAGCTGATAATGTTCTGTCTTATAATCCAGGTCTGCATGCACAGAGGCTCTTGCTTTGTAAAAATATGATTTGTGTACCTGCCTATCTAGATGTTACACTTCAGTAAAAAGTAAACAAACACACAAAATAGGTCACAATTGAGATGTCTGAGCATTCCCTTATGCCAAGCTGACAATCTCTCTTAAGGGGCGGATGCCGACCTTCCGGCCTCCTAGATATTCAGCAACGGGACAGGGGAGACGGAGCCAAGCTGTGCTCCCTACAGCGCTTGCGTCCTGCCCCAAGTCAGAGCCCAAGGGGCAGGTGAGAGACGACTAGCAAGAATCACGGTGGAGGAGGGCCAGAAGAGGACACGGCTTGTTTTCAAACACTCTGATTGTTTGGCTTCGTGTGGCAATCAGGGGGAGGGCTGCCCCAGGGTGAAAGGGCAGGCTGATGCCCGATTGAAGCCAGGTGGCCAAATCCACTGATGGGGCATCTCACCTGGGGGCTCCCTTACCAGCTGGCCATACTTGATCTTTCCTTTTGTCCAACTCAAAATAAATACAGCCCCCTCCACAGGCCTGACAGAGCTGAAGCAGAGGTGGGTGCTTAACAAACCAAGCCAAGAACTGAAAGAACCGCCCTCCTTACCACCCGCTCTCCAGCTGCCACGTTGAAGCAGGCCCATGAGAGAATCCACATTCCAGCCCCGCCAGCCTGCTCTTCCCCTGGGGCCAACAGGCGATGCCAAAGTGAGGCCTCGCAGAGCTTGAGGCGGGCAAGTTCTGAGTTAGCCTGCTACTCACACTTGGGGGGGCTAAACTGAGAATGTCACAGTGTTAATCCCTGGCCATACACAACTCCCCACTAACGCATACAAGGAAGCAAAAAGAGGCCTCTGACTGGTCAAAATAGACTTTGCCAAGTCTACACATTCAACTTCATCCACTTCCCCGTTGGAGGGGCCCTTTAGGTCTCACTCAGAACCCACGGACTCTTTCTCTACGCCCAATTCTACCTCACGTGGTTTGCTGCTTTCCGAGCCCTTGGCGATCAGAAGCAGAAAATTACGGTAGACGTGAAGGGCTGCTGGAGAAGCATGTTCTTGACATATTGAGAAGTTCTTATTGACAACCTAACGTGGAAAAGGAGTAAGGGAACTTTAAAGATAAGACACAGGATTCCCCCCAAGCTGCAGCAGCCTGAGTCTCCTTCACGTGAGGACACGCAATCCTTCTTGGGCCTCAGAGGTAAAATTGGATGCCGTCATGTGACTGGTTCAATGAACAGGCATCTCTGTCCTGTATGGTCACACGGAAGGGCCCAGGAGGCTCGGGAAAGACAGTGCGCCGTGCATCGTGGGGATGCCACTGCAGAGCTCGACTCCGTTCTGAAGGCTGTGGGAAACCATAGGAAGTTTCCAAAGATTTCCACCCTACTGTTTGTGTGTGTGTGTGTGTGTGTGTGTGTGTGTGTGTTTTAAGTTTTGGGCTTAAGGGAGAAATCCCTCAGCCACCAGGAATCTAAATATGACATATGCGGGGTACCTGGGTGGCTCAGTCGGTTAAGTGTCAGACTATTGATTTTGTCTCAGGTCATGACCTCATGGTTCGGGAGTTTGAGTCCTGCATCAGACTCTGTGCTGACAGAGCAGAGCCTGATTGGGACTGTCTCTCTCTCTCTCTCTCTCTGCCCCTCTCCTGCTCTCTCTCTCTCTCTCTCTCAAAATAAATAAATAAAACTTTTAAAAAAATCATTAAATATGACATGTGCCCCTTGAGGGTAGATGCTTTATAAAATCTAAGAATTCAAGTAAGGAGGAGGAAGCAGGAGAGAGGATGTTCTCAAGCTTAGGAAATGAGCCAGGAGAAGACTAACGTTCCAGGAGGCCAGTTGGTCAGAGGCCTGGCTTGCTCCTTCATAACTATGAAAGCTCAGATATATTTTTTAACTTCTCGCTTTGACCCTCACTTTTCACAGCTGCAAATTGGGTATCGGTACTGCCTCTGAGGAGGGTCGGGAATATTAAATAAGATGACGTCTGTGAAGCATTTAGCGTAGAGCCTGGCATACAGGGGATGCGCCATGAAGGTAACTTCCATTCTCTTTCTAAAGTGGCCTTAATGGAGACCAAGTCTTGCTGACCCAGGATGATAATTCCCAGGTCACGTGGGGGTTACTGGAGCAAGTTCCCGAGGAAGCACAGGGACTTCCATGGGAGTGGCAAGGTGAAGGCAGGGTGAAGGAAATCAACAGAGGGAGATTGCAGGACCTTAGGCCTCATGTTGACATGTTTTGGAGCGAGGACTCTGTGTAAGATCCTCATCAGCTCCTGACTCCAACTCTTACATCTTAGGCAAATTACCTAACCTCTCCGTGCCTCAGCTTCCCCATCTGTAAAATAGGGATAATAATGGTGTCTCCATCACAGGCTGGTAGAAGAATCAATTGGGTCACTATAAGCCAATCCCCTAACGGGCCCGGTACAGTGAAGTGCTCCTTCAGTGCTGGCTGTGGTCATTCCCCTTCCTTCCCCGGGGCTGAGGCAGCCCAGCGGAGTGGGTAATGGGGGGCTCCAGAGGGGCCCCCTTAGGTACCCTCTCCCTCTCGCCGTGTGCTGGCTCTGTGACCTGGAGTGATTTATGTAACCTTCCTGTACCGAAAATTCCTCATCTGTGAAAAGTGGAGGTGATAATAATAGGACCTCCCTCAGAGGACTGTTGTTGGGACTAAATGTGCTAACACATGTGAAGGGTTTGGAAAAGTGTCTGGCTCATATTAAGCACTCAGTAAATGTCAGCTGTTATTATTCCCTGGCTATAAGGAACCCTGTATGCAATATGGCCCCTATTTGCTTAAAGAGACATTGAATCTAAAACATTTTCTTTCCTCTCCTCTGTTTTGAGGGTATTTACTCCTGAATTTTAGAAAGGAAGATGTGCTAGCCAAAGGGAGTTCTTCGTCTCTGCCTTGAAGACGAAACAAACAAGCATTTCCTTACCTTTTTGACATTGTCCGCAAGTCCCATCCTCCTACTAATACCACAATGGAAAAGGGCCCCAGGGACCATGTAGCCCACAAGGAGGCCTCTTCACATGGCTACACTCACCACAACGGTTCTAACAGAGGAAGACGAACCAGTTTCCCAGTGTGAGGGACAAAGAGCCGGACACAGACACATTTCCCACTGCCATTTTGGAATCAGCTGGAGGCAGGATTGCCTGCCTTAAACTTTAACTTACTTTTGGAATTGTAGGAAAAACTTTAAAAGCTGTCCTCTAAGGGAAACAGAAATTTTCAGGCTTGGGGCAAGGGACTTCTTTTTCCATCCTTCCATGCTGTTTCCCTGAAGACAGACTGCAAATTGAAGAACAAGGCGAGAGTTGTCCTATTGTAATTAAGTGAGTTTTGCTACCACTGGAGGACAACAGCTATGTTGACACGAGATGAGCGTTCCAGAGGCTGATTGCTCTTTTCGTGATCTTTTGCAGTCCCGTTACTCTCCTGGAGCAGAAGGAATGGTACATTAGAACACATGCTGAACCAAACTTCCAATAAATAATGTTTTGAGGAGGAAAGACTCAATGTACTAGACAAAGAACTTCTAAATACTGACCCTTAATTCTTATAAAGCAAAGATAACCAGAGAAGATGGAGAGTGGGATGGGGATGGGAGCAGAGGACATAAATCATCAAGAAGGAGAAGCAGAAGAAAAGAAGGAAGAGACATGAAGGAAAAACATCAGAAACACTAAACAAAAAGGAACCAACTCTGAGCCCAGGACTCAGCCTGATGAGATGGGTCATCATGAGTTATACCCTCACAGCTCACACGAGAGCCACGGTGCCTGGGCCCAGGGACCTCCCTGTCCAACACAAGCTCCAAATTCCAGAATCATAGACTCTTAGAGCTAGAACACTCCTCGGAGTTCATCTCTCACCCCCAGGGCAGTGGTTCCTCTGTACTACCCCTAAATCTTTCCGTGTAACTTTGTCCTGTGGC
Source organism: Leopardus geoffroyi (assembly GCF_018350155.1). Lineage (NCBI taxonomy): Eukaryota > Metazoa > Chordata > Mammalia > Carnivora > Felidae > Leopardus > Leopardus geoffroyi. The sequence continues at coordinate 81,593,725 of NC_059333.1, forward strand.
AGGACACTCATTCATTACCAGTGGGAGTGTTCCTTCACTGGGCCACTCTAAACATCCCAAATCCTTCCTAATGATCTAGCTTTATCATGTAGAAGACTAAAATCTGCTTCCCTGTGATATCAACCAGTTCCGTCCTCCACCATTTGGAGTTCAAATGATATCTCCTGGTGGCTTGCCGAGGTACATGCTATTTCTCCCACACACAGACTCTGGGGCCTGCCTGCCTTAGTTCTCACCCAGGTTCAGCATCCTACAAGCTCTGTGGCCATTGGCAAGTGACTTAATCTCCCTGTGCCTCAGTTTCTCATCACAAGATGCAGATAGTAGTTGTAGCGACCACTCCAGTACTACTATTATGAGCATTAAGGGAGATAATCTGTGGAGAATTATATGTGGCATGAACAAGTGATATATTAAGCGCTCAGTAAATTCCAGCTGCTGAACTGTGCAATAGATTGGAGGATCTTCTAAGACAAAGACTAGATTTTATTCATCTCCGTAATGTTTTTGCCTGGCGCGGGGTCTGGCTGAGTATTTGGTACAAAATCAATGTTTACCAGTTGAATAACCAAATATTTAATTGTCAGTAACCCTATTCTGGTGTAAATCCCTATACGTGATCTCATGTCTGCGACAACCTTCTTATAAAAACCCATCCCCCAACTTTTCCGCTGTCCCTAATTTAGCCACTCTTTATTACTACTTAATCCTGAAATACCAACTTCTCTTCCCAAGGTGGGCTGGAGGGCTTTGCCTTGAGGCAAAGGTCACGAGTCACATTCCAGGTACTGAGACCGACCCTGTGGAGGAGGTTGCTGGGAAATGTCCTTCACTGTTTCCCCGTAACCAGAGTCACACTGTGATTGAGGTACTAAGGCTAATATGGTAAGGATTTGTGGAGCGGGCTGCAGGCCTTCGGGAGGGCTGGGGCGTGAGAGACAGACTGAAGTGAAGAGGAATAGGAAAGTTCTTCTGGAGAAACTAGATCAGAAAGCAGAAGAAGATGGGGTGGGATGGAGGTGGGGTGGAGGCAGCCCAGGCTGGGCGGGAAGAAGATGGGTGGCTAACTTGGGTTGGGAGTTCAGCTGGATAGAAAAAGCCCTCGGGGCTGGTAGCAATCAGTTGGAAGCACAGCCGAACTAGGGTAAAATTTCCAGCCACCAAACAGAAATAGCACTACCTGGGGAATGAAGAGAGGCGCTAAGGGAAAAACTGTACTAGAGCTGGGATCAGAAGCAAAATGCTCTACTAGGAAATTAAGTATCATGGAACTGCTTGTTAAAAGTTCAGAGCACGTTCCCACGCATCAGCTCATGCCCACTCCAGTCTCTCGCAAAGCCAGTAGCTCACACCCTGCCAGTGCTGGGCCCAGGACTCAATCAAGGTACTCCAGGTCCCTTTGCTGAAGCCCAACATTTCTTGGACTATAAATGACCAACCAAGTGGCTTCTCTAAGATACACAAATGGAAGCAGAAAAGAAGGTGGGCAAATTGTGACTTAAAATGTTTTTTGGTGGGGATATGCCTGGGTGGCTCAGTTGGTTAAACATCTGACCCTTGATTTCAGCTCAGGTCATGATCTCATGGTTCCTGAGATGAAGTCCCTGCATTGGTTTCTGTGCTGACAGTGCTGGAGCCTGCTTGGGATTCTCTCTCTGCCTCTTCCCAGAGTGCGCTCTGTCTCTCAAAATAAATAAATAAACATGAAAATAAATTAAACATTTTTTTTCTAAAAAACCACACTGCATTCCTCATGAATGGGGGGGGGGTTTGAAGCCCCACAGTTGGCTACCCTGGGACCTCCTTCACTAGGGCTTTCTCCTAACTTGATGTCTTTCCTCCCTATTCACTGGGTGAATGGTGGTAGGGCACCCCAGCATCCTGGGGGAGCGCAGAGCTGCCCCCAGCCTTCACAGAAGTGGGTAGCAAGGGCAGAGAGAGGAGAGGATTGCTTATTTATTTGTTTCCTGGAACACCCTGTTAAGAATCTCAGCAATTGCAGTTAGTGCCCGATCGTTTGGCAAGCGGAGTAGCTTCTCGTCGTTCCCAGCTGCACGGGATCTAATTCGCAAATGCACCATCTTGCATTCAACACTTAAATGGAAAACAAGCAGCCCCGGAAGGGAGGCAGGCGGTCGAACTCTGCAGGCCCGTTTCGGAGGGATTTATGTTTCTAGGTCGGGTGCTGCCGTCCCCGGAGAGGATTTCTTTGAGCGCCGACCCTCTCTCATCTCGTCTGGGCTCCAGAACTCACTCTGGTGGAGGTTGTAAACTGCAATTAAACATGGGGAGAAAACGGAATTTAGTTGGGCCTTAGGCCTTGCCAGTATAAAATAGTACCTAAAATCTATTTGAGAGCTCAGATTTTAAAGGGAGATACTGCTTATTCTTCCTCACTGGAAACCTGGTTAAAGGAAATTAAGGCCTCTCTTAAAGGTAACTAAGATTAGAGGGCTCGGTTTCCGTTTTCTGTGTTTCTGTGGGCCGAACCCCCAGGTCGGTCAGCGAGTTTCTCTCTGGGTGGAATGACGAATTCCTCTCGCCTGAATTCTAAAATGATAACTTTGCTTGGTGCTGCAGCTGCGAACGTCTGGCGCCCAGCGACCCATCCAGGCGGTGGCGTTGCGGGGGGTGGGGGTTGGGGGGGGTGGAGAAGTAGGGGTAAATGGGGACGGGGAAGAGCCATCCCTCGGTGAAAAGTTGGGAGAGCTGATAGGAAAGTAAACGTGACTCTTATTGGCTTCGGCCCCTTTAAGTGCTTCACTGACTCAGCTAAGCTTCCCCCTCAGGTCGCGTTTTTTATGAATGAAAAACGTCCTTACATTCATTATATAAACAAGCCTGTGCTGATTGGCCAATGGCCCCCGGTGCATAAATTATGTAAAACAGACCCCTGAGGGGGTGGGAAGGGAGGCAATATTAACCAATGGGAATTGGAGTTGATGGGGCGGCTTGGCTGGATTTGCCCGCAGACAGGGTAAACAAGACGTGATGGACAGGCGCTGGGGCGGCCTCGGACCAATGAGAACCAGGCTGAGCTAGGACTGCGGGCCAATGGTGACGGGCGGAGCAGCAGGCCCCAGGGGGCCGGGCCAGCGCTCCAGCCTGGTTGGCAGCTGCGGCGCAGAGTCCAGCCGCTGGTGCGCGGAGCGGTTCAGCGTCCCCGGAGCGGTTCGGCCCAGCCATTCGCCCAGGCGCCCAGGCCCGGTGCGCGCGTGCGTGAGCGCGCCTGCGCCCCGGGGCCGCTGCAACGGGAGGAAAGCGGCTGCCTCAGGTGAGGGGGCGTCGAGGAGGCAGGGGGGCATCGGGTGTCCTGGAACGGGTCCGAAGGGCCCAGCCGGCGAGAGTTCACTGGCTGATTCAGAATCCTCAAAGTCGGGGTGCACTTTCCATCTCAACTGAGCCACCCCCCGAGCCGGGCGCCCCCTCCTCTCGTGGCCCGGTCCGGTTCGGTTTCTGGGAGGAGGTGAGGGGGCCAACGGTTCCGGAGCGCGCAGAGAGCGGGTTTCCGCACGTCGCCCCGAGGCGCGTCCGGGTGCAAGATGCGGGGGCTCCTGGGTGCGGATGGGGGGGGGGCGGTGCAGAGTTGCGGGGCTTTACCATCTCTGGAGGTCTGAGAACCCGGGGGAGACTTGGAGGCTCGCGAGAAGAGACGCCCGGCGGAGCTTTGCAGTGGAGAGGAGGGGGCGGGAAGCAGCTTGAAGGTGGAATACTTGAGAGGTGATGTCCCCCAAAGCACCGGGAGGGGTTAAGTGACACAGGCATGTGCAGCCTGAGGGGTTGGGGGTTGGCCAGGAACTTAGGCAGGCCTTGCAAGTTTCAAATTGTGGAAAGTGGACACTCAATCCCCCAACTCCCACCCCCAGCAGCTTGAGGGCGTCAGGCTGCACCGCGGTTCTCGAGAAATCGGGGAGCATCGGAGCAGCGGCCTGGGAATAGTGGGGAAAACGGGTGCGGAGTGGGGGGGGGGATGGAGAGATGCTGGAGCCTCGCACTGGATTAGGGATCTGTCCGCATTTTCAGAAAGGATACCTCTGGGGGGTGCCGAACTCCTATTGAGGAGCAGTGCCAAGGAGAGATGTTTGGAGGTTTGGGGGGCTGGGGACATTGGAAGAGGTTGGTAGCGCCCCGCGCCGCAGCTCGGTTTTATGAATGTGGATGACTTTATGAATGAAGCGGGTTTCTTTCGTTGGCTCGTTGCTCCCTGCGGCTTTTTTTTTTTTTTTTTTTTCTATCCCTTTTTGTGAATGAAGCATTGAGCTTTCTTCCTAAATCGCTGGGGTGAGGGGCCTGCGTCGGAGGCTGGGCGTGCGTTGGGAGTGGGGGCGGGGGTGCATCTGAAGGAGTTTTCATGAATGGGGAAGGCTGGGAATTGGGTGGAAGTGTGTCTTGTTTTGTGAATGGGGCCCAGCGCGAAGGATCCAGTTACAGCCTTTACCTGATGTGGCGGCCGCGGCTCGCTCTCCCATTCATAAAACCAGGCCCGCTGCGCGCCGCGGGGGAGGGGCCTCGATCGCGCCGCTGCGCCGCGTTAAAGTTTTCCTGGGGGCACCGGGAAGGGGGGACCACAAAGGAAGTGGCTTAAACTCCCTTAAGGGTTTTTAAAAAAATTATACTTTGAACACGATTTTCCTAGCCCTTGAACTCTGAGAGCTGCCTTAAACATCCTCGATGCCTCTTTTGGGTTCGCTTATGGAAGCTTCTCTCTTTTACTTGATTTTTGAAAAGGTATTTTTGCTCTTCCTGGTGAAGTATTTTGCAATTGATTTCATCGTGAGGCTCTGAAAACATGTCCCCCTTCCGATCTTTTCCCCGTTGTCCCCTTTCCCCATAGACATTTACAAAATTTCTAAGGTCACGATTTAATCTGACAGATTTTGAAAGCTACAGAGGACTCACTTTCATGGCCCTGAACTCACTGCCGATGTTTCTCAGATTTTCTCTACGGGTTGGTGACATTTGAGAAAGAGGCTTTATTCTGAACGTTTAGCGCTGTTTGGAAGGCACGCAGGCAGGCTAACGGGAGTGTTTTTCTAGGAAATTATGGACTGTATGCAGTTTTGCTCCTCTCCTTCTTTCTCTTTGACTTTGAAAATACCTGATTACTTGGGCCCCAGTGCTGAGAGGACGTTGGCCGTGAAGGGTTTTCTTGTACCCTGCTCACTTAAAAAAATTGATGTTGTCCACAAAGTGAAAAACACACTGGATGGAATTGCCCACGGAGAGAAAGTTCCCTTTTAAAAATTTGTATACAAGGCAAACAAAGGAATTATCCTTAAGCATTTTGCATTGTTTAGAGATGGGGTAAATGAAATTCCTGTTTTCTCCATTTTTTTTTTTTTTTATTTAACTGCATCTTTATTTGGAGAATGAAACAAAGTGTTTGGGAAGATGGTACCTTCCTAAAATTGTTACTTGATTCCTCTCAAATTAGAAAATAGTTCCCTCCTTTCCATTTTGACCTTCAACCTGTTTTCCTAGCTGCAAGACTGGACAGTGCTGAAACAAGTTTAATTTTTTTTTTTTTTTGGCAAGTTTGAGGAAAATTGACTTCACGATAAGAAACACACTGAATTTTCTTTACATGGATCTTTTGCTTTTAATGTTTGTTTTTAAAGACCTGTGGTAAAGATGTATTTAAAATATGTGTGGTGGAATTTAGTTTCCTTTATCCCTTAGTTTTCGTAGCTATCTTATTTATTTTAGAAATTGGTGGTGTCATAGATATTTCTGTAAGTTGCCATAGGAGTATTTGTGACATGACAGACACTATATCTGTTTGCACAGAAGATTTAGGTTTTAAAAGAGTGTTGTGTGAAGATTAAGTATACTTCTGATCGATATATCCCTGGAACTATATGCGGTGTTTTACCACTGACCTACAAACTACTTTTAGAAACACTATGTATGTCAGATTCTTAATTGCCAATAATTTGGAATGCTTAAACCCATTTTCTCTACTTCCTGTCACTGTACTGTCAAGAATGAACTTATTTAAAAAAAAAAAAAAAAGACCTAACATTACCAATGCCCAGGAGAATCTTCTATTGGAGAGAATCTTGAAATCACCCTTTTATAATGAAAATAAGGGGTTTGGGGCTTTGTTTATATAGGGAGCAGTTAGTAGCAGGTAACTTACCATGTTAATGATAAGAGAGAGAGGGAACAATAGCTAGGTAAATCGATGTGACTCGAAGTACATGAAGAACCTTTGATGCCCTTAACCAAGAGAACTTTTAGTCTGTAAAGCTCACACCTTGAGCAGGCTTTAAGTACCTCAGAGAAAGGCAGTGATTTTGCACAACCCCTAAAGAAAGCAATAGTAATTACTTCATTTCTCTTCCCATCCCCCCTCTCAGTTAAAATCTCCCAAATTCATATTACAGGAGGACCCCTTTCCTCCCAGAAATTACTCAATGCTGAAACCTTTCAAAGTGATATTAGAGGCGTTGGAAGCACCATGGATGGGTTTTATGATCAGCAAGTCCCTTTTATGGTCCCAGGGGTAAGTTTATGTGGCTTTGGTTTGTTTTGTTCCCCCTCTTCGAATATGAATCTTCTCCTTATTGGGTTAGTGGCACAACCCCCTTTTTTGACCCCTTTCTTACCCTTGAGCCTTCACTGTCTTTTGGCCTCTTTCAGAAATCTCGGTCAGAGGAATGTAGAGGGCGGCCTGTGATTGACAGAAAGAGGAAGTTTTTGGACACAGATCTGGCCCATGATTCTGAAGGTAGTGAAGCTTTCCCTTGGGGCTGTGGCTTCCTCCAAAGGCCCTCTGTGCACAGCCCTCTGTGAACGGAGAGCAGACTCGCCCTCAGTCTTCTGCCCCCACCCCCGCCCCCACCCCCAGGAGTTCTCATGCTGGTGTCTTCTGTTTTCAATTCCAGAGTTGTTTCAGGATCTCAGTCAACTTCAAGAGGCTTGGTTAGCTGAAGGCAAGTTTCTTGGCTGTCTGAGTTTCCATAGAAAACATTTTCCTGTGCTTTTTAATAAAACTTCAAGGTCTAAAATAAAAAATCTCTTTTCCAGCACAAGTTCCTGATGATGAACAGTTTGTCCCAGATTTCCAGTCTGATAACTGTAAGTACCTTTCTGGTGGCGGCACATTTGTTCTGAAAATGTTTGGTTTTGGAACATCCATGCGTGGAAAACTCTTGTCGGCCGTCGCCAGCATATTCGGACAGTGGAATGCATTTAGTTTCTTTTAGTAATTCAAAGTTAACCCCCAAAACTTTTGTTTCATTCTTTGTTGGAGTTATTTCTAAACTGCTTTTATTCTATTGCAGGTGAGATTTACTGAACACAGTTTCATCCTGAATTTCTTTTTGCCTAAGAGTATTGCAAGGCTTTTTATAAATCGATTGACATTATATATATAAGATGTTGGCCTTAGCATCCATTAACCAGACATTATATGGTGTTTTTTGTTTGTTTTATAAATTAAGTCCTTGATGCAGATCATGAACCTGACATTCTTTCTCTTTTAAAAGGTGCAGAAAATAGTTAATGGAAGATTCCAGTTAATTGTAGCTTCCCCACATGTTGTCAATTTTGTTTCTACTTCTGGGTTGACAGAGGGTGGTCACGGCGTGACCTGATTTACCCTTATTTTTCATACAGTTGTCAGGACTTTATCTTTCAGAGGGGAGTGAAAACTTTTTCTTCAAATGGTCATTAAGTGCTCCTATCATTGAGATACCAAATGCAGCAGGAAGCTCAAAAGATGGCTCTGGGCACTGGTAAGGACATGGTTAGCTTTGCACTGATCTTTCGGGGCTGTCCTCAACAGGTTTGGGAGCCTTTATGGTCTAGGCAGAGCTATCAAGGACAAAGCCGGCTGATGAAATGTGAGTGGCACAGGGCAGCTCTAGAGAGCATTAGTCACTGGCGAGTGAGCAGGTTTAAGAGAGGCCTGGAGAAAACGTTGCCTCTCTTGAGAGTTGCATCATAGAGAAATTCATGTCTCTTAGTCATAGTTTATAATAGCAAACACCTGAGCCAGGCAAGGATTCGATTTCTAATTTTGCACCAACAAATTTCTTCCTGGCTTTGTTTTTTTGTTTTATCGTGTGTGTGTGTGTGTGTGTGTGTGTGTGTAAATGCCACTGGAAAGAGGGGGTATCTTTGTATCGAAGTAAAAGCTGGGTGTTCTGAGTCATTAGATGAAAGACCAGATGGACCATCTAAACATTCTTTAATGATAGACCTCCTTTTCAAGGCACAATGCCATGAAACCTTTAAAGGGGATAAACTATAACCCACAGATGCATAGTTACCTTAGCGTTGTCACAGCTTGCTATAGTTGTTTTCTATAGGAAAGTAAGTGCATGTTAATTATTGCCCTTTGATTGCTTTCAAGTGATTGGGAAGCTTGCCACTAAAAGGCTAAAGATAACCCAGATGTGTGTGTGTGTGTGTGTGTGTGTGTGTGTTGCAAGATAAAAGACAGGATTTGTAATCCCACTTTGTTCTGTGTTGACAATTTGGCCCAGCCTTTCCCGTTTCTGCTCAGAGCAGCAGAAACTGCAGCCTGGGAGCTTTCTTGGCAGAAGTTCTTTGAAATGCTTTTATGACACTTCTGTTTGTTTCTCCGTAACCCAAAGAGTTAAAAGGGAGATGAGGTGACTGCATTCAAATTTATTTTATGTAACTGAAGCAAAGGTAGACTCTTGAGAGAAAGATGTCCATAAACAAGATTTATATTTGGAGAGATGTTAGGCTAAAGAGAAGGAATCAATAAATGTGTTTTGTTTGGCTCCTTAGAAGTAATTCCTGCTCAACGAATAGAATGTGCTAAACTCTAATTAAATTGCCATACCTACCTAAAATGGACATGCTTTGGGAGATATTTCTGCTTACCAAGTGTGATGTGTTTTTTACTTTGTTTGCATTTTGCTTTAACTTCTTCAGGTTGAGCTTTTCTGGACTTTAAGGATAAAACAGATGGTTGAGAAGCCTCAAAAAGTCTGTTAATAATTCTTTCCCCCTCTCTGACTCTTATTTTGGGAGATAGAGCCTTAAGAAGGATAGCTTCAAATAGATCACCTGGCCTTAGACGTTAGGTAAAAATACAAGTGTGGGGTGGGATGTCTTTGAGCTGTTCATCCTTACTGTTAAGTGCGACTGGTTTGCCTTCAGTTGTGGATGGCCAGTGTAGATGCATGGGAGCTGGCAGAGCCTTGGGCTGGGCTTACTCCCGGTAGCACATGTCACAGCCTTGGATTGTGGATTAACTTTCACTGTAGTCACCTTCTGGAAGAGCCCATGACTATGCCAGGGGAGGGGGGAGAAACTCACTCAAATTTAATAAAATCTTATGAGTTGATTTGAATCAGCCAATCAATGAACTATAAACCAAACTTGCACTTGCCCAGTAAAACAAACCTTTTCCCTGTAGTTTCAAAAGCATTTGTAACAAGTATGTTTCTGTGGCCTGCCACTGATTATAGTCTACCTTTCCTTTTAACGATCATTTGATTACTGTGTGTGTGTGTGTGTGTGTGTGTGTGTGTGTGTGTGTAAGAGAGAGAGAGAGGCAGTGAGAGTCTGTGTGTATGTATGTATGAGAGAAAAAGAAATACTAAGTAATCTGGGTAATTGTTTTTATTTCAGAATGTCAATTTTGAAGATTATAGCTTACTTTTTTCAATAAGTGCTATGAGCTCAGCTTCTAAAGAGATTATATTTTGTAAGTTTTCCAGATTTGGGTTCCTACCCATAGGCATCCATCCATAAGTGTTATTTGAATAAATGAAACCATTGTTGTCTTCTAGAAATGTTCAGCTTACTTCTAGCTGTATAGATTTCACTTTACGTCACAAATACAGACATTAGTAAAGCATCCCCCATTGGAAACTCTTAAAGGTCAAATTCAAGGGAACAGAAAGGACAGCCTGTAGACCGTAGGAGTTCTACCAGTGTCCCCCATTGTTCCTTGGTCCTGAGAAGTAACCTTGAAGATTCTGGATTGTTTGTGCTGCAAGTCCCTTGTAGAGACAGTCTTGCCCAACTCCTTCATTTTATAGAGGGGCTAATATAAGGTCCAGGTAACTGGAGAGACTGACTGGTGGTTTGAGGCAAATGGAGAGGTTAGGTGAAATGAAGAGGAAAAAGTTATACAATAAGATCCTTAAAGAAACTGTCACAAAGCTGCAGACCCAGGGGGTACTGGCATGTACAGGTGAGTTCTGGGCTCTCCCTCATTATTTCAAAGACCTAGAGCCAGCACTCAGGAAAGACTTAGGGAGACTGCCGGCTACCCAGTCTGACACCTCAGATTTCTTCATTCCATGATGCTGAGAGACGGATTAAATATCTTGGTGCTTTGAGTATTTCTATCTAGGATTTGGAAGAAAGAGACCTATAAAACAGAAAAATTATAAAACTGACATCTTTTCTGCAAGACACCTTAATGTGCATACAGATAAAGCTGTGTGTATATATCTTATATAAATAAGTGTGTGAATGCATGTATATCTATATAAATGTGTGTGTAGCTAGATATGTATATTAACACACAGAGTTACAAACCAGGAAATCTGGGTCAGCAGTTAGATGTGTGTACATTTTTACCACACACTTTCATAGAATTAACTATAAATCAAAGCCATGGATAAGATTGGAACTCAAAGAGCTTAGATTTGTGGGGGGCTTACATTAATTTTTCTGGGCTAAATGCTTGGGCATTTAAGGATATTACTAGATTTTAGCATATATTCATAGTAGTATTTTTTAAATGCAGATTTCAGTTCTAATTTTATTTTTAATCTCATGCATTTGTTTCAATTGTGATATTGTGAATATTTAACTGTCAGCATCTTGAACAACAAAAATATTTTACACTGGGGAAAAAAGCATGATAAAAATCTTATTTTAAAACCATGGCCTCTGGAGGCACCTGGGTGGCTCAGTCAGTTGAGCAACCGACTTCGGCTCAGGTCATGATCTCACAGCTCGTGAGTTCAAGCCCCGAGTCGGTCTCTGTGCTGACAGCTCAGAGCCTGGAGCCTGCTTCAGATTCTGTGTCTCCCTCTCTCTCCGCCCCTAACCCACTCGCATTCTGTCTCTGCCTCTCTCAAAAATAAATAAACACTAAAAAAAATTTTTTAAATAAATAAAACCATGGCTTCCATAGCAAATATAATTTAAGAGAATTGTTGGAAAACCCAAATGACCTTATTTTCCCCTTGAAGTGTTCTTTTTTAGATCTGTGTTTCAAAAAGAATTTGGACCGACTGAAGGAAGTACTAGTAATTTCCTAAGGATTGGCTAATTAACTGATAAAATCGACTTTTCATAAATACATTGTAATAGGTGGCTGGGAAAATAGAATGAACTGTTATGGCAGCCCTTGATCCTAAAACACATTGATCTTAATCTTGTTTCAATATGAGATTATTCAACTGGATTTTTTTTTTTTTTTTTTTTTACTACATATGAAATTGACATAGTAGAGGCAGTGCCTTCCTTTTGTAAAGGGCACATCATTTTGGACCCAGTTTGTAACAAAACTCTGGGTTTACTTTCTGTGTGGCCTTGGGCCATTTTTATTTGAAAAGATCATCCCAAATTCTTTTTGTTATGGAAAGTAAGAAAACAACAGTAGGCCCTTTGAAAATAAGAGATTTGAAGGAGTCAAGGCTATCAGTTTGTCTTTTTCAAGAGCTCTGGAGAGTTCTGAAGGTAGAAGACAGAAGAGGGCTACATCCAGGAAGCCAGAGGGATATGTGGGGGGGAGAGGTTATTTGACTCCAGGCTACAGTGTAACTTTCAAAGTCTTTGTTAGCTAGCCCACTACCTTACCACTGAGAGGGTGCTAAGTGACTTGAAATCCTTCCTGTTTTGATAGCCAGCCTCCAAGATCCTTAGACCAGGACTCTTAAGGATCCAAGACCTAGAGTTCCCGGTTACCTAAGAGAGCCATATGTTCACAGAGAATCCATTTTATCTCATTTTAATTCAGTCAGGCGTACTGAAACCAGTGAATTTTTCTCTTCCTCTTCGATGTCTTACAGCTCTTAGCCCTCTAATAAGACCCAGTAACCTTCCCAGTCCTTTGTGCTTGGCAAGAAAGACTTGGGATGGGGAATTACATGTGTGTCTGCCCCAGGCAGATCGCTTATGTAGATTCCAGAGGTAACAAAATCCTGGTAGCAATTGAGAAATTACCATCTATCCCCAGTTTTCAGCATTCTTTACTTTTGTAAGATTAAGACGTAGATAGCATGATAAAGCTGAGAATTTGTATTATCTGCCATTTCTACCATCTAAGAGTATCATTGTTTTAATTTCAGTCCCAGGAAAAAACGTTGGTGGTGGTGGGGTTGGGTGGGGTGTGGGATTCTCTACCCAGAGACTGTACCCTCCACATGTTTCTCCAGTTTCAGTGGTGGTAAAGTACCTCCAGGCTCAGAGGCTGACAGCCCCCTCTCAGGCACATGGCTGCCCTTGAGGCAGCTTGGGCCCCATCTGTGCCCTGGCACACAGTGCTTCTCCTCTTGGAATCCAAGGAGCTCAGAGTCTTGTCATGTTGCAGCTCCCAGCTCTTGGACAAGTGCCAGGCATGCTGATGCCAGTACCGGATTAGGTTGCTTTTTTAAAAATTCATTTTGTGAACTCATCAAGCTCATTTAACAGAGGCTTTGGTCGTCGGTTTCTGTCATTGTCCCAGCCTTCTGAGAGGCTCAGCTTAAAGGAGGGGCCATAGTGTAGATGCTGGCCCCTAGTGTAGATACTGGTGGGCGCGTGTGAATGTGTGTGTGTGCGCACGCGTGCGCGCGCGTGTGTGTGTGTGTGTGTGTGTGTGTAACCACAATATAAGAACACCTTTAGGCTTGGCAGGTAGATGACAATGGAGTAGCAGCTCCTCTCAAGGAGAAGAGCCCCTCTATAGCAAATAAAGGGGGCTCCCCTGCACAGGAGGAGGAAGCGTCTGGGGGAAAGCGGCAGTGTAGGGTGCAAAGACTCCAGGGAGAAAGGTAAGATCTAGCTATCAAGAGGCCAGGAGTTTGCCACTGGTCTGCAGAGCAGCCAAGGCACCAAATGGGGATTCTGTGGTCAGAAAAAGTATAGAGGAATGCTTCCCATGTCTCCATCTGGGTTCACTAGTGTTGGTAATGGGGGCAGGCAATGAGAAGAGGTAAACAGAAGGTATTTGAAAATAGCCAAATGTGTTATGGAAAAAAGGAAACAACCCATGAGCTAATTTACCTCCTGGATTTGATTTTCATAAAGTAGTATGCTTTTCTTGCAATAAACTCTGGCTGTCAGACTGGTTTTATCAGATCTCCTTCAGGGTAATTATTGAAAAGTTGGGAAAAATTCTCGAAGAAACCTAACCAGTTTTTAGCCTTGTACTTTGCGTTGTCCTTGGAGTAGTTTTCACCCGCCAACCCCAGATACTCATGCTCTTCCCTTTTGATGTCTCTTGGGCATGGTGTGTGTGTGTGAGCACGCACAGATTATAAACCTTCCAAGCCCGATGTGAATCCAGTAAAAGAACTGTGAAGCTGTTCGTAATAGGTGGCTTGCACCCTCCCCCCTCTGCAGCCAGAGAATCTAGTAGTGTCTCCAGAGACCCTCTCCCTTGGGGAGGATGCCAGGTGGCTCCTGATGTAGCTATTGGCAGTGAATGGAAAAGCAGGGAGTCTGGAAAGGCTGAGTTCCATAGAGAGCTGTCCTCTAATACAAACCAGCTTGCCCCCGGGAGGCAGGAGAAATACCTGTGAAGTCTGTTTCTCTCAGCTGGTAGCTATAGTCAGATTCTGAACAGGGCAGCACTGGATAGTTTTCTTTTGCCAGAGGGCACTTGCTGACCTTACAGCTGACTTGCACATCCTTGCAGATTTCAGATTTCAGCCAGGGTCTTGGCCATCTGAATCTTAGGGAGGGTGCAGAGCAGGCAGGCGCCTGCAGTGTCTGAATTTCTTACATAAACACAGCGCACTGGGCGAGCAAGCGTCCCTGTGGCGACAGCTGGGCTCTGTTCCGTCTGCCCCAGCGAGCTGAGCTGCTGAGTCCCCCTCTTGCCTGAATGGAGCATTCCAAATTGGTTGTGAATGGAGGGCGGGGCTCCCTTGCAGACTTTTTCAATGAATAACCAGACCCTATTGTGCAGCCTGTGGAAAAACAACCAACTCAAACAACACTGGGACTGTTAGAAATATGCTTGTGATTGGCAGCTTGGAGAACCTCCAAAATTAGTTTCCTTTGGCTTCCCCGCTGCTCCCTGTTCTCCGAGCCTGGGCTTAATGAGCCCGGGCTTAATGGGGTTCCAGTTTTCTTTTAAGTGCTGGCTTTAACCCCGCCACTGCCAGGCTGCCGGCCTGGGCTTCTGGGGTAGGGCTGCTACTGCCCAATGAGGCCGCCTGCCTCTCTTTGTCTCTGTTTGTCTCTGTAGCTGTCTAAAGGGGGTGCTAATAGGAGAGGGTGGTTTAGCTTCCCTGGAGAGAGAGGTGTTCAGACTTGATCCAAGGATATTACCCTTTTATCTCCCGCTTGCCGTGGGGCTGTGGCTTTAGCTCCCAGTGAAGATTGCTGCTTGCTCTTCCCCTCCAAGCTCCAGCCTTGCCTCCCGGCCTCCGGGACTGAAGCTCAGGTGTTTGCCTGCCACAGCGCAGCAGAGGTCTCCTGCTCAGGCTTACATTTGGACTTGGGAATCACAAAGCTGTAATTTCCCTACTCCTTGGCCTTCTCTGTCCTGTTTCATTTGCCACTGTGGTCGGATACATGTCATTTTAAAATGATACTTCCCAGACTGTTACTCAGCTACGGGGGAGCTTCACTCCGGCTGTGACCCTTCCGCTGGGCACTCATCAAATGCCTTGTCTCCTCAAATGAACATCACAGGAAGTACCAGAAAGAACCCAGCCTCTGTGCAACCTCAAAACCCGAGAGGCCTTCTCCCCTGAAGTGAGGCCAGGTTCTAGGGGTCTGCTTGCCTCCACTGCACCCACCTGAGACATCCTCCACCATCTTGGCCAACAGCTCACAGACACGTGCGGTCAGGACAAGGGCCGTGCGGGCTAAACCAGGGCCACCGGATAAGCATGAAAAGGACAATCCGTGAAAAAGCAACCCAAAACTTAGTAGTAGTGATTCAGTGCAGCTGCCTCAGGGTTTTAAAGAGCTCTTCTGAGTTCCTATCCCTTATCCTCACCACTGAGATGAGACTGTTGCATTTGTGTTTTGCTATAACATGGTGTTTTTTTTTTCCCCCTGAAATATTTCCCTCACTATAAATTGGGCCTGCAGGAATGTCTTCCTTTCCCCATTAAAAAAAGAACAGGCCTGGGCAGATTGTTCTTTTGTGAGAGACTTTGAAACCTCTCAGGAGGTAACCCTAGATATCAGCTGTGTAAGAGGATGCTGATATCCGTGCTTCTCCGGAGGGGCTGAGGAGGACTTCAGCTTACATAAACACTTTTCAGCTGAGTGCCTGGAAATGCTTTGTGACTGCCTGAAAGGGCACTTAATGAGGGTCCTTTATACTTTTCCCATAGAAAAGGTAGAATAGACGAGGAGGCTGTGTCTTCTACGTGGCTCCAGGCCCACAGTAAAGACCAGATCCTGGAGTGCCTACCCCAAGTGTTGAAATCTGAATCTTAATAGAGAATAATTTAGTGGTGATGACATCACAGTGACGAGGGCTGCTCAAATCAGAAGATTTCTGCCCCTCAATTCCTTTCCCTCTCCAAGGAATCTTTCTTGAGGAATAAGGAAAAAGCAGCATAGGGTTTTAATGTCTTCTGTATTTTGATGAATATTAAACTTAGTCCCTGCTTCCCGACTCACATTCTTGTTGAAACAGGAAACAATTTCTCTTAGGCTCTAAGTGTCTCCAAAAGCAGAGAATCCCTGTGTTACGTTTCTTTATAACTGCTGGAGCCATAGCACTGAGCACTGCACACAGCCACTACTTGGTGAATGCATTTTGCACACCAGCCCGCTCTCTGTTATGAACCCTTCCCACTCCCGTCTTTCAACAGCCCCCAACACCAGCCTCTAACCGCTTAGAGCAGTAGAGGATCTCAAAACCCCAGTTCTGAGAGTCCTTGGGATGACCTCAGAGATAAATAGGAAAAAAACTAGTTAGGACTAGTTCTCATTTTCTGATTCCTCCTTCAAACACATCCTCAAGCCAACTCTTCCCAGACTGCATTTAGACTTTGTGCAGCTAATGCTATGTTTCCCAGTTAAAACTGCATGTGCTAGAGAACAAGTCACAGTGTAGGCACCCTTGACGCACTTGCCCAGTTTCTGCTTTTAGGAGGAGGGCCATAGATAGAACAGTTCTCGGAGAAGCTGATTTCCTAATTTCTCTAGAGTTGGGATTTTCTCCTGTCAGATTTTAGGTTTGAAGTCAAAGATGAAATTGTTCACAGTGCCTAGGTCCCACTTAAAAGACTTTTTAATGATAGTAAAAGTATTATTAGCACTTTTCTTTAATGCCGGCTTAGAGAAGAATCATGTAAATTGGGAATAAATTATAAGAGGGATGTTGAAGAAGGTTTAGTTTTGCATTTTTTTCACCATTCAGGAAAAATGCCCTGTTTCCCCTTTTCTTGCTGGTGTGTTGCCCGATGAGCAGCTCTCCGTGGTAAAATCTGCTGTGGTTGACATAAGGCCCACAGTAGAGGAAGCCATCCTGTCATCTCTGCTGCAAAGGCTCTCAGTATTTATTTACTTAAAAAATTTTTTTAAGTATTTTCATTTATTTATTTAAGTAGGTTCCACACCCAGTGTGGAGCCCAATATGGGGCTTGAACTCACGACCTGGAGATTGGGACCTGATCTCATATCAAGAGTAGGATGCGTAACCAACTGAGCCACCCGGGCACCCCACAAAGTCTCTCTTTAGACCTATTTCTCACAAATGAAAAGTAAATAAATGAGTTGTCTGTCATATTGGCAAAAGTCGAATATTAAAATTCTTTGAACAGCTGCCCCAGGAAAGGAATTAATAAGAACAATGTTCAAATTTTCCTTTTGGGGCAAGGAGGCCAGTCAGCTACCTTTTTATCCTACTACCCTCTGTCTGTGTTTCGTTTTTTGTTTTTTAATTTGAGAAAGAGAGAGCTTGAGTGGGGGAGAGGGACTGAGGGAGGGAGGAAGAGAATCTTAAGCAGGCTCCACACTCAGCACGGAGCCCCAATGCAGGGCTCGCTCCCACGACCCTGGGATCATGACCCGAGCTGAAATCAAGCGTTAGATGCTCAACCGACTGAGCCACCCAGGTGCTCCTTCCTGCTGGTCTCTTAAGCTTGAAAGTAACCAAATGCCCCAGGTGGAAGCCAGTTCTCCAGGCTGTGGGTCTAAAAAAGCCCCACCCCATGGTAGTTGTAATGGGGTGGTGCATTTAAAGCCAGAAGAACCGCTTATTTTTATCCTGACTCTCCTCTGAGTCAGCTCTGTACACTCGCATAAACCTTTTACTTGACTGTCAGATGCTTTGGTTTCTCCACGGCCCACAAATTTGGGGATGTGACACATTTATGCAATTAGATATATTCGTTCTGTGAAAGAGCCTCATATCTGTTAATATACAAGCCCTCCTTCAAAGTTGGGCCAGTTCTTTTCGAATCTCCTTGTCGTCTAATTTCTAACTCTTCTATTCAAGGCCTCTGGGTTTCCATTTTCAAATTCTAAAGTAACAATTCTAAATTGTTGGGATAAATGCGTCCTTTGAAGAGAAGGAACTACCCAGATCCAGGCTGTTACAAAAATAATACTGTGGTATGGAGAATGTGACCCTGAAATAAACCTGCAACTAATTCATCTGTGTCAAAACAACAACAACAACTCTGCTACCGTTGGCATTAAATTATCTTCCTTCTTTGATAGCAGGTTTTCTGTTTGGAAATGACCATTCGGAAGATTTGCAATTTTGTGCTGAGGACAAGAGGGAGCTGTTCCGTGATAGACACCTGTTCTTACCCACAGTTTCCCATCTGTGAATCAGGACGTTCCTGATTCAGTACCTACCTCCAAAGTGGGTTCCTCCTCCTAACACCACCACTTCTTTTAAGGAGGATTCATATATGGAATCGATTTCCTTGTGTTTCAGCCAGATTTAGAATAGAAACCTTTAAAAATCACCTGTGTCGTTATGGTTATACTGACAGAGGTAAAGAAAGGACAAGATCAGTATCCCAAATTCCGTTTAGCAACCGGTCCTCCTAGATGACCAGAGAAAGACATGACAAGCCAACTTTTTACCCTGGCAAACTCTCCTCAGGACCGCAGGTCAGCCGTGAGGACTCTTGCTCCTAAGGCCTATAACAGGCCATTATCGACCTGAGCTCTTCCCGGGGCCCACTCAGCCTTTGCCGGTGGAGAGTAGCTTCCAGCCCCTTGCAAGAGAAGACAAATAGCTCTGAGGATCACTTCTGCTCTTCTGAGCCAAAGCTGTCCCCCTCGCTGTCTCTCCTATAGAACTTGGGTGTCATCCTTAACTTGGATCACATTTTCTCCTCTCTGGAGGGGGAGTAAAGAGGCAGGGGAAGCCTTGAGCCCCGCCTGGAGGCTAGGGTGCCTCCCGCCCCCATATTCTGAGTGGTTGGCCTGAGAGGTAATATAGTTGTACGTTACACAGTGACCTCCCAAACTGACTTTCGTGGGCGAAATTTAGTTTTTCATCTTATGGCGAGTAGTATTTCGGTTGGTGATTTGATTCTGAGATACCATGTGCTAGTTCTGCCAGCCAGCTGCTGCCATTGCTGGAAGAGACCGTGGAAGAAGGGGGAGGGGAGGGAGGCCATTTATTTGTGGGATGTTGTAATCGTTGAGCTGAGCCTAGCAGAGGCAAACCTCCAAACCACCCCCTTCCCCTCCCCGTTATATGAAGTCACTAGATGATATAAACATTATAGTTCAAATAATATGATCCCAACAGTAGAAAACACCCCAATAAAGCCCTTTCCTGTGAAGCATAATCCCTGTCAAGTCAATCCCCCTTTCCTACAGAGAAACTTAAAACCTCTTGTAAGTGTAAAACCACCGTGGTTTTTTTCTCTTCTTCTTCTTCTTTTTTTTTTTTTTTTTTGTCTTTTCCTGCTTTTACCCTAGCCAGAAGGGCTTTGTGTGAGGGTCTAACAGAAGCTACAGGGTGGGGGGCCCCTTGAGCTGGAACTGCAGATGTGGTTCAGCATCCTTGGAACTAGATTTCTCTGTAGTTGAATCTGTCTCGTATCATACATTCCACATTCCAGGGAGTAGTGAGGGCATAAAATGCCATAACGCCGGCCCTATACAAAACAAAATTTAGAAACCCTTCGCTTTCCAGAGCCAGTGTGAGCACTGCAGCATCCTGTCACTGATCCGATGCCAATCCTGTGTACAGCCAGCCTTTCCCCAGAGAAAGCAATGTTCTGCAATCTCCACGTGTATCCATGGCACGGCCTAGACCCATGTTGCCGTCAGCTCCAGTCCCTAGAGATTTAGGGATATCCAAGGTAAACAGAAAATGGAAGAGGGGCTTACACAGCCTGGCTTCATGGTTTTAACTGCCTCGTGGTATCAATTCTGTTGTCTGATTTGAAACCCAGGTGGAAGAAGTTCTATCAATAACTCTAATTCCTGTACCCTGGGAGGAATTCTACTGCCTTTGCAGGTGGCCACTTAGAGATATTTCAGATACCACTCTCCACTAAAGCTATTTATACATTTTCAAAGTTGGGCCAGTTCTTTTCTAAGCTCCTTTTCCTCCCTTTAATTTCTAACTCTTGTATGCAAGGCCTCTGGGTTTCCATTTTCAGAATTCTGAAGTAATCTTTTGATGTCCCCGCTAACCCTGTTTTTCTGCCACCCCATTTGTGAATTGGGAGTGAGTTCTCCAGAGACCAAATCTCCACCCTGTCTTTCAAGTAAGTACCTATCATCTTTAATAAGAGCTCACCAATGGGATTCCTAAGCTTGCATCCCCAAAAAGTTTCCAGGTCTTGAATTTCCAAATATTTGATATAACTTCATCCACTCTTATGGGCAAAGAAATGTATCTTCTTCCCTCACCCTTTTCCTTGAGCAAGACCTGGCTCCAGAGTTTTTTTGTTTGTTTGTTTGTTTGGGGTTTTGTTTTGTTTTGTCGTCATTTTTGGGGTTTTGTTGTTGTTGTTGTTGTTGTTGTTGTTATTTCACTCTAGTATTCCCCAGCCATGTTCATGCAGGGTCATAAGACTTGAATCTCACTCTTAGGTTAGCCCTTTTCAAATAGCAGTGTAACCCTAACCCTACTTTTTGGATCTGCCTTTTCCATAATTCATGTCATGATAGTAAGGTCAAAGTCTTTTTTTTTTTCCTTCGGTTTATTGTGTTACCCCAAGTTTTTAGCTCTAAATCATGAAAAAATAGAGTGGGTTTTTTGTTTGTTTGTTGTCCACACACCCAATTCCTGAAGCCTCTCTTTTGCTGACTGTACGTTTTCCCCACTGCATAGAAGAAATCTGATTCCTGAAGCCAGATGTTCCGGGAACTAGCTTTATCAGATCCTAATTTGGCTCTTGCGTTATTTATCGTACAGAAGATAATATTGGTCATATAAGAAGGGCTTCTATAATTGCTAATTGATGAATTCTGCTACCTCATGGATGGTTCTATACCTTGGGGCCCAGAAATAGACCACCAGGGTGATGATACTCAGTCCTTTGGTCCCCAACAAGCAACTTGACAAGTAGGAAAATATAACCTAGAGTAATCAACACTGTAACCACCACCATGATTAATCACCAATATGAAACCCTGAATACTGCCACTGTGCTAATCCTGAAGAGAACTTTCCCTGTACCTACTGATACCGCATTCAATCTCGGAGAGGAAGCCTTGCTTTCTTAATGTGGGATTTTGCTGAGGACAAATGCAGCCATTCTTACGGTTTGGGACTGCAGAATGAGTCTGTCCTGAAATCTTAGTCCGTGCATGTGTATGCTGACCTAGATGTTGGCTGCACCAGATGTTTGTCATATTTCCCATGAGTTATATAGAGAGCTTTGATTCCACAGCAGAGTCCTACTGCCATCCTTGATTCCCAAAACGTAAATGCACAGGGGATTCTCTAAGCCAACATACTTTTAAAATACAACTTGGGTCTTTAGTCCACATACCTTTCTGATCTAGCCTGGTAGGCTAAGTTAGACCAGTTGGAGCCTCCAGAAACTCTTGTGCCTTTTCTCTCTAAGGCTCAGAGCACCAAAGGCCAAGGCTGCCCATTTCAAGCTGCTTCTCCTGGCCCTGCCCACCCTTTATGGACAGAAGGAGCCAAATTAGCTGCTTAGAAGGGAAGAGAATGAAGGAACCTCAAGGAAGAGAACTTTAATTCTTTTTCATTCTCCCAACCTTCACAGATAGGTGGTGACTACATTGTGTCCTTTTGAGGACTCTAGGGATAAAATCTAAGGAGTTGTCCACCTGTTCTGGTAATGTTCTAAACCTGTTGTGCGTATGTATTTACATGTGTTTACAAGGAGTAAGAATGCTTTGTGGTCTTGAGTTGGGCATATGTTTTAGTTCCCATTATGTATGTATTAATGTGTATGTGGAATTACTGATAGATTTTACTTTCGTTAATATTTTGTACTTGTGTAATTACTGTCTTTTTTACGCAGGCAATGGTAGAGGTGGCCATGGACCATAGTCATGATGATAGCAGTGGCACTTTTCATTTTACCCTCTCTTGGGTGTTCTCTTCTCCTGAGTAGACCAAGGCCAAAAAAAGTATTTGAGAACTGCTGGCTTAGATGTTAGAATGTAACCAACATTTGTCTTTGTGTAATATTAGATTCCCTGGGCTGCATCACCTAAACATGGTCAGGGATAAACAGGATAGTATCCTTCCAATTTGGTAGTGGGCCCAGGGTAGCTTTCTTCATGTGTGAATGCATGGTTTTGAAGTTCTTAGCACATCTACTTTTGACCTGTTAGTCAACCATAAGAAAGGCGTTTTTTTCCTCTGAGTATCTCAGAGGAGATGGGGTATAATATCTGTCTTATTGATTGATTTTTAAAACATATTCCTGTATTTGCTTCATTTCTCTGTGTATAGATTTTTTTTTCTTTCTGAACCATTCAAAAGCAAGTTGTAGACATAATATTTCACCCCCAAATACTTTAGTGTACATCTTCAAAGATTAAGCATATTCTACATAACCTAAGAAAATTAACTTTTATTCAGTAATATTCAGAATTCCCCAGTTGTCCCTTAAATGTCTTTTCTAGCTGATACTATCATTGGCTTTGTTCTCGGATTCAAGTAAGAATCATATATTGTATTTACTGTTATGTCTTTTTTATCTTCTTTACAACAATCTATCCCTTTTTCCCCCATAACATTGACCCTTTTTTGAAGGGCCCTAGACAGTTGTTTTTTAGCTGTTGACTTTTGGGGGTGCATTTAAAGGATATGTAGAAATGCAAACATATAGAAATGCTGGCCTGAGGCACAGAAATGTCCTATAGGGTGCTGATTCTCTCACTCTTATATCCATGTTATTGTGTTGACTTTAAAATACTGGTAAAAGAACAGAGCAAGTCAGATGGAGATACTTGGGTCAGAGATAGTTTGTGCGTGTTGGAGGAGAGGGCTTTTGAGGGAATCATTGAAATTTTTTAGCACAGTTTACCAAATAGTTGACTTTACTATTTATGGATGATTTTTCACTATATTCAGTTTTTAAATTTATGCTTACCAAGGTTAGCTGTGTTAGATATTAAAGAAAACAGCACATTCTCCCATACCTCCTCCAATTCTGCTTTTGGATCTTGTGCCCCCTAACTGCATTTGATAACATTTCAAATTTTTATTTTTGGAAACTGTTGCTGGGCAAAATTAACATTAACTATTACAATGGGTTTGAGTATGTTTCTTATTTGGTTTGGAAATCCAAAAGGCATCTCCTTTTCCAGATGCTCTTTTGAAGTGCCAGAACTTATCCACTTACTTTATCTTCCTTAAACCTTCTCGGTTCCCAGAACAGGGTATTATCTCCTGTCCTTGTCATTCACCAGGACTGCGATAGCAATTACAAAGAATATTGAGACATTAGGAATATATTTTATGCTTGAAATGAATTTTTAATCTACTCAGCCCTAAAATAAAGACTTCTTTCTGACCTCTTCTGGTAATATGGTAGAATATAAAAACTAAGCCTAATTGTATCTAATCTTTTTTTCTTAGAACTAGCTGTTTGCGCTTTGTCTCAAAATTTGTCCAGAAAAGGCGAGAGCTAAGGAAAGGCAGCGGTATATTGGAAAGTAGGCCTGTTGGCTTTGTTGCGCTGTTCAAACCAGAGGTCCCAAGGGACACTACATCTGGTGACTTAAAGCCCTCCAGTCTTTGCCAGTAGGGTACTCTGACAAGTAGAGGGTAAATGAGAAGAGAAGAGATCACACTTGCTCTTTCTGGGTGCCTTCTTTGGTTCTATTTGACCAGTGTCCTTTTCATACTCACATGTCCTTCTGCTTGATGGTCTTTCCCTCTGCCTTCTTTCCTCATGCTCCACTCACTGCCGTAACCGAAGAACAGTATGGGCAGACGTCTTGGGCTCTCTCCACCCCCCGCCCCCATTCTTGAACTAAACAGTACATATTTCCTTTCTATGGAGGGAAGTGAAGTGGGATGGTAGTGGTCTAAGTGAGGAACAGTGACCTAAAGCCAGCGGCAAAGAGAGTAGTAAGCTTAAGAATAGACCTTCACTTTAGGATTATGACTCTGGAATCTCGAGAAGTCTCTGACCACGACTATATTCCACATCACGTTTGTTCAGAAGGGCTCTGAGAGGCTCGAGAGACATAGGCTAGCCACCTCAGACACAGCCTCGTGGACATGCCATTTGGAGGCAGGTGTTGGTATTCTGGTCAACTTCCGTCATGAGACACAACTTTCCATGTGAAGTAAGAAGATCGTGGCTGTCGAGTGTGACCAAATAAGGTCCTCCCCCAAGGGCAGGCCTGCACAGCTGATTTGGGAAAGATTAGTCTGCCCCAGATGAAGGTATTGAAACTGAAGAAGGGAGGAGGAAAACCCCAAAGCAAAACCTGAATGACGATTACCAGGGGACGGTGGGCAAAGCCTGTGTGTGAAGCAGGAGAAACAACTAGTCTTCGCCCCACCCCACCCAGACTGCAGTGTAACTGATTGGCAATTTCTTTAACACTCAGCAACTACCTAAATGTTACATGTATTCACAACAAAGTCAGTGGCAAATTGAAACTTGGATGATTATGAAACACTAGAGAAAAGGCTTATTAGACGAGGTGGGTTTTGTCTTTCTTAAAAAAAGAAATTCATTTTGAATCAAACTGTCGTTCATCATAACATTCAACAAAAGTGTTTTCCTTTGTTTTGATCGTATGTGCTGTAATAGTGAAGTTCACTGCCAGCACTGGCATGGGGTAGCTCCCTTGGACAGAGTCCACAAGCCTGTACTTGTGGGCAGGAAACAGATTTTGTCAGCAGAGGGAATTATTATTTCTCTTGAATGGGCCAGTTTGTCTATTTTTTTCTATTTTAAAACAATTGGGCTATTTCTTTGGAAGACTGCTTCTCTACCCTCACAGAATAAAGATTTTTTTAAAATTTGAGAAATCTTCATAAGTATTAACTCAATGATGCTGTTTAACAGGGCTGCTCTCTTTAAGAACGAGAAATTTGGTCTCACTTCAACACACATACTAAACTTGGAACGATACAGAGAAGATCAGCACAGCCCCTGTGCAAGGATGACACACAAACTCATGAAGCATTCCATATTTTTCCTAAAATAACACTGTATGTGAACAATCCTGGTATTAAAATTCTAATACTTAATTAAAAAAAAGAAACTGACTTGAAATAATGTAGAGCAATCGTAAGAGTACAGTTTGACAAGCTGTACAAGCATTTGGATCAGGACCCAGAAAGCTTCTCAGAATACAAGACCCCTTGTGGCCCCTGAACAGGCACTACCCTCAGAGTATCCTCGATCCTGATTTTAAACACCGTATATTGGTTCCATCTCCTTTTGAATGGTGCCTAAATCTTTTGTGTCTGGCTCTCACTCAACATATTTGTGAGATTCCATGTTGTCCATGTAGTTGTAATTTCTTTATTCTCATTTTTGGGTAGTGCTGAGGTTAAGTTTGGGGTTACATTGAGCCTATAGATAAATTTGGGAAGAATTGATACCTCTATAATATTACGCTTTCCAACCCATGAACATGATATAGTCCTCCATTTATTGAGAATTCTGTGATTTTCTTGGGTTTTGTAGTTTTCAGCTGAGGCATCCTACATGTCTTTTATTAGATGTGTTCCCAGGTATTTGATGTTATTTGTTGCTATTATAAATTTACTTTTTAGATTTCATAGGTCTACAGAAATAGTTCTTTTTCATATTAGCCTTGTTGCCAATCATCTTCATAAATTAGCCTATTGATTCTTCTATTTTGTGGATACTTTTATATTTTCTACATACCCAATTAGGCCATCTGTGAATAATGACAGCTATATTTTTCCTTTCTAATCCTTTTGCCTTTTATTTATTTTTCTTAACTTATTGCATTGGCTAGGATCAGGCCAGATTTTTTTTTTTTTCAACGTTTATTTATTTTTGGGACAGAGAGAGACAGAGCATGAACGGGGGAGAGGCAGAGAGAGAGGGAGACACAGAATCAGAAACAGGCTCCACGCTCTGAGCCATCAGCCCAGAGCCCGATGCGGGGCTCGAACTCACGGACTGCGAGATCGTGACCTGGCTGAAGTCGGACGCTTAACCGACTGCGCCACCCAGGCGCCCCTTTTTTTTAAATTTTTAATGTTTGTTTATTTTTGACAGAGAGAGAGAGAGAGAAAGAATGGGGGAGGGGAAGAGAGAGAGGGAGACACAGAAACCAAAGCAAGCTCCATCCAGGCTCTGAGCTCTCAGCACAGAGCCCAATGTGGGGCAAGAACTCATGAACTCCAAGATCATGACCTGAGCTGAAGTCAGATGCTTAACCGACTGAGCCACTCAGGTGCCCCAGGATCAGGCCTGATTTTTGATCACTGTGTCAGAAAAATGTCCCAAGGAGTTTTCTAATAAGTTGGTTGATCTGTGAACTATAATATCTAAATTTAAAATGGTGTTATGCTAGTCTACAAAGCAATACACTGTACTTTATGGTGCATATCCACAGATGTGGGCTTAAATCTAATCAGATAGCCGTCCTTGTCTTTCCTACCCCTGACAAGCAGAGGTATAAATCCCATATTTATATGGGATATATAAATATTCCGTATATATTTGTGCATGGATCCTTAACAGAGTTCTTATACTCCAGTAGGAGTACAGATAGTCCAAAGTGTTCTTGCCTCACCCGTGGCATTGAGAGGGCATTGTCTAGAGTCAGTTTCAGGAGGGACAAGACATTTGGGGAGAGAAATGGTATCCATGGTAGCAATGTGTTATCTGGCCAGTCAGTTACTGACTGTGGAAGATACCAGGTCTCCAAAGTTCCTGCAGTTGTCTAAATAAGCAGAAGATATTGGCCAACTGGAATATAGAAGGGAGAATGAGATCTTTTAGGTAGAGTGGGAGGCAAGGACTGATAATAAGTAAAGGCTACTGGAGTCAAGAAATGTTGGTTGCCAGTAGGAGTGGGGGAGGGATTCTGGGCATTTTAGTGGCCTAGGGAGAGGGAAGGTGTGAATCGAGTGGATGCAGGTGTATCAGCTGTATTCTCCAGCTGAAGAATGCAGAGTAAACATGAGGATACAGACCCTGAGAGTTGGCAGAAAGTATTCTTCCACTCTCTTCTCTGGTGTTGTCTTTCTTCTCCATCTCTTTCCCTATTCCTTTTAATTCCTTTTTGATTTAGTCTTTTTCTCTCAGATTCCCTCTAGGAGGCAATGTGATAGAACACTAAGCAGTGTTTGTTTATTTATTTATTTATTTATTTTTTAATTTATTAAAAAAAATTTTTTTTTCAACGTTTATTTATTTTTGGGACAGAGAGAGACAGAGCATGAACGGGGGAGGGGCAGAGAGAGAGAAGGAGACACAGAATCGGAAACAGGCTCCAGGCTCTGAGCCATCAGCCCAGAGCCTGACGCGGGGCTCGAACTCACGGACCGCGAGATCGTGACCTGGCTGAAGTCGGACGCTTAACCGACTGCGCCACCCAGGCGCCCCAAACGCTAAGCAGTGTTTAGGTAGGAATTCTGACCACTTAAAGCTACGAGACTGTGACAGATTACTTCCCCTTTTGAGTCTTGGTTTTCCCATCTATAAAGAGGGGACACTGGAAGTAGCTTTCTCACTGGGTTGGGAAGATCGAATAAAATAATGTATGTAGGAGCAGTTCGGTGCAAAGTAAATCCTAAGGAGTCTATGTGGCTGCCTCTGTCTTGATCTGTCTACCTTGTTCTTTTCCAGAGGTTCGTTCTTATTCATTTTTTTCTTTGTTCTAGAATACTTTCTCTCAACCAGGTGTAATGTGATATTTTTGTTTTTGTTGAAAAAAGGTTTATGTACTCTATTTTTAATGTACAAAGTGGAGGAGTGAAATGTCTCCCATTTCTGTCAGTGCAGTAGATTACTGAAATGACAGAAGCTCTTGCTTCCTCTCTTCTCTAATAGCAGAAGCTCCAAGACCTTGAACAATTACTGTAATTCCTTTGGGTCTCAGTGTCCTTATAAATGTAGGGGCCTGAATGAAGTGAACTGTGAGGCCCTGTGAGGTCTAACTATACGTGCATCTATGAGATGATGCTAAAATTCAGATTCCTCACAAAATTGTACATGCCATGAAGAAAGGGCCATGTTTGTTGGGCATACCGTCCTGTCCTCAGCATCTCCAGGATGCTTGACCCATAGAATATGCTCAGTGAATGGATGAATGGATGGATGAATGAATGAATGAATGAATGAATGAATAATGAAATATTTACAACAATGAATGTGTTCCATACTCACCAGGAATATTTGTCAGGGCACCATTGGCTTTATGGGCCCATCTTCTATAACTCTGAGCTTAAACTCAGGGTTTTTAATTGTAGAAAATGTTTATCAACTTACATACTCAACTTTTTTGGCATTTCTTTTCCAATTTCCTCAGGAGTTCATGATCTTTTTAAATTCCAATTCATTTCCATGCTTTGTAGTCCTGGGTCTCTGTCATCATTTAGTAAGTTGCCTGTGTGAAGTTAAATACTCTATTTTTGAAAGCACAGTGTATTAATACACAACATCATTGCACCATCTGCAAGGTGCTGTGCCATTTTATTTCTCAAGGCAGCATCACATATCTCATTTTACAAAGGAGGGAACAGACTGAAAGCAAGGAGCATTGCTTGGGCTTCTAAGTTCCTGCTTTAAATACACCACTATCTCTGACTAATGCATGCCATAATTAGGTTCCTTCACACATCCCTTGGTCTCTGTAGAGAGCTGAGCCTTCTTCCTTACCACTCCAACGGCCCCTAATGATTTTCTTGTCAGGGATCTGAGAAACTTTAAATCTCACTCTGGCCGTGTTCCACATTCTTTTCTCTCTTTCGAATGGTTCATTCCTGGGGAAAAAATATTTATGACTAACACTGCTTTGCCTTGTAGGGGAAATGGAGTCCCAGCCTTCAAGGTTAAGAATTCATTGGAAACATAATCCATTCAGTCACTCAATGTCTTAGTCCATTCAGGCCGCTGTAATGAAACACCACGGACAGGGTAACATAAACAACATAAATTTATTTCTCAAGTTCTGGAGGCAGGAAGTTTGAGATCAGGGTGCCGGCATGGTGGGGTGAAGGCTCTCTTCTCGTTTTGTCCTCACATGGCTCTACCCTCATGACCTAATCATCTCCCCAAAGCTCTCTTCCTAATACCACCATATTGGGAATTAGGATTTCAACATAGGAACTTGGGGTGGGGAGGGGGGGACACAAACATTCAGACCAGAGCACTCATCAAATATTTCTTGAACTCCGCCTTTGTGTAGAGAACATAAGATTTCAGGTAAAAGACAATTTGAGGGTAGTAAAAAGTATCATATATTTTGCAGACAAAATGATACGATACACACTGGATTTGAAGAAATCAAGACATTAGACCTAGCTGGCAGTTTAGATTCTCTTTTAAAATGGGTATATATGGTTCCTGAAGCCATTATAAAATTTTTCTTTCTGGACAACTCTGGTTTATCCTCTGGTGTTAGTCTTGTCAGCAGAACTGGTAACTTTTTAAATAACATTGTGAAAATGTCAAGACATTTCCAAAAGCTTAAATAGGAAAATTGAGTGATACCATAATTGCTTACTTTCTAAACTTAGGTAAAATAGTGATTATAAATGATTTTCTTTAGATAAAGAAAAGTAGACTTTTCAAGGACATGTAACTTTTGTTTACACTGGGGTATCAACACCTTTCCTTATTACTTTTCCAAAACTTTATGAGAGGAAAGGTGACGAATGACAAAGGGACAGTGCTGAGAACCACCGGAATATGCACTGCATTGGAGAAGTGCTTTGTTGTTTTTTTTTTTTAACATAGTCTTTTCTCTTTTTTTTTTAATGTTTATTTATTTTGAGAGAGAGAGTGTGCGGGTGGGAGGGCCAATGAGAAAGGGAGAGAGAGAATCCCAAGCAGGCTCCGTGCTGTCAGTGTGGAGCTTAACACAGGGCTCAAACTCATGAACCGGATCATGACCTAAGCTGAAATCAAGAGACACTTAACCGACTGAGCCACCCAGGCACCCGGAAGAAGTGCTTTCTATGTCAAGTTGTCTGACTCTCCCTTTTCATTTACTAACAACATTCTAACAACAATAAGCTTAGTCATTTTCTGTCTAAAATGTCCAAAAACATTTGATAACAATTGAGGGGTAGCTGCCATGATGTCACCATCAAAAAATCATGAGACTCTTATGACTTCTAAATATAATCTTACAGTTCGGATCTTATTTCATGTATTTAGGAAAAGCAGTTGGCATTTTGTAGGAAAGGAAAGATAAAAACCTATCCTTTCCAGTCAGTCATTGGCAGGACTTTGCTTTATAAATTTATCATCTGTGATAGTCATCTGTCTCATTTGCTTACTTCTGAGACCCAAATTTGGGGTTGGAGAGGCACCTGAGAAATCAGTTGGCCAGAAGATTGTTCAGTCTTAGCAGAAGAAAACAGATGATCACTATGCTCATTCTGCCTAATATAATCACTAAGAATTAACCAAACACCTGAAAGTATATTAGGAGTAAGCACTGAGTCATACAGAAATTTAAGTGGGTCACCAGGGCACTGACTGTGGTTAGCTATCTAATGAGACCTTTGATACACTGGAGAGTAGCCGGCACAAAACTTAACTCCTCCCCCACCCTTCAAGATAGCTGGACAGAGAACAGCAATTCTAACTCCTCGGTAGAAGGCATCCCCCATGGTGTAGCGTCTTTTAGAGTTTGTCCTTCTACCTTGGGTAAAATGCCCTCTGTAAAATGACTTCGCTCCTAGATAAGACAGAAAGGGAAAACCTGGTTTTATTTTGTGTCATTTTGCTACCATGTAAGTCATCTTGATTTTAAAAAATTTGCCCTCTCAGAATCACATATGGAACATGCCCTTGACTTCCAAACATTACGCAAGAGCTCTGTGTATTATTTCATCAGTTTTGGAAAAGTAATTGGCACTTATCTCAAAGGATTGGTTATGAAACCTGCCCTTCCTGGTTGGTCGGTAGGAAAGGCACAGAGCAGACATGAGCACAAAGCATGAAGGTTTCCAGGACTTGTCCTTATGCAGTTAGCCTTTCCTAGATCGTGGTTTAGTCCATTGTTGTCTTCCTTTGCTTTTAAATTTTTTGAAATGCCCTTAAAGTTGAGTATTTCTTACTCAGAGCTGATATTTAAAGCTGCTCTAGGAAGGACTTTTAAAAAGTCATATATTTAATTTATATGCCTCTGAGTAAGAAATGTGTTTGCCAGGGAGTCTCAAGCCTCTGATAAGCTAATGTGGAATGTCCACCGATGTATTTTTGGCTCTTTTGCCCTTTTTGGAAACAAAATTCTTCCTGTCTGCAACTCTTGGTATTCTCTCACACCTGCATTTTTCTTGACGAACCATCACCTGCAGGAATTTTTAAGGATTTCAAAGCCTCTGGGAAGCAGACCCAACACCAAAGAAATTGGGGGGAAAGACATGGCTATTCAAAATGGTGTTGAATTGTGACTTTACAGAACTTTTCATTGGTTTTAGATGGAAGGCTCTGTGTTTAAGTGTTTGGCTTTCTCTGGCATGAGACTTGACCTGACTCCCAAGAACAATCAGCTAGTTCCAGGGTTTGCAGAAGGAAGCATTGTGCTCCCTGTTAATCGGCTGTCCTCTCTCCGTTCCCCCCTCGTCCCTCTTCTGATTGCAGTGGTGCTTCATGCCCCACCTCCAACCAAGATCAAACGGGAGCTGCACAGCCCCTCCTGTGAGCTGTCGTCCTGTAGCCATGAGCAGGCTCTCGGTGCTAACTATGGAGAAAAGTGCCTCTACAGCTATTGGTAAGTGGAGCCAGAGCGAGGCTGGCCAGAAAGGAGCCGTCGGGCCGACTGTTTCAAGTACTATTCAGCAGACACTCAGCGTAGCGTTCCTGGTCTTTCATGGCAACGTAATCCCCTAGTGTAGGCCAGTCCAAATGGGGCCTTTGTGCTGCACATAAAAAGCAAAACTGCTAAACTGGCTCCATGGGGGAACTGAGTTCATGGGGTACTGAGCCCTCCTAAGGGAAAGAACCTTGAATACTGGGATATTTGATCTGTGGCTTCTAGGGAGGGAATATATACTTTTTCATGTCTATCATATGTTAATGTGAACTTTAAGCACCAAAGAAGTAATCTTCAAATCAGAATATATGAAAAAGTCCCAAGGCTTGTGCCCTTTACTTAGGAATATCCAGGCCCCAGGAATGAGGCTTTAATTTTAAATCATTCTTTGCTCTAGAAGATAAACATAGATCTGCCTGAAACAGGGAGAAGAGTCGTTAATTCAAGTGATGTTACAGCAGAAATTTATCTGCAACAGAGATTCTGACTAGTTCCTGGGAACCCTGGAATACTTGGGAGAGTGGGCCAGAAACCTCCCAGGGCATAAACTCTCCCCTGTCCCACCCATCCATCCCTACACACGCATACATGGAGAATTCTGTTAGAAGGGGGAAAAAGGAAACCGGAAACAGAGGCTAAAATTATCTTTGAGAAGAATCACTAGAAGTGTTAAACAAGTCCCTGTGACGCAGTGTGTTTGTCACTTTTCAGAGGTACAAATATTCCCTCGGGGCTGCCAGCAATTTAACTATGTTAATGCTGTCATTTCCTGGCAACATGGACTGCAACCTAGCCTAGCTGTTCTGCTGGATCTGGTGACCATGCTAATGGCTTCATTGCAGCTTAACGGTTCCTTCTCTTTTTCTGTTTACAGTGCCTATGATAGGAAGCCTCCCTCTGGGTTCAAGCCATTAACCCCTCCCACCACCCCCCTGTCACCCACCCATCAGAACTCCCTATTTCCCCCACCTCAGGCAACTCTGCCCACCTCTGCACATGCCCCTGCAGCTGGCCCGGTACAAGGTGTGGGCCCCGCCCCCGCCCCTCATTCGCTTCCTGAACCTGGACCACAGCAGCAAACCTTTGCGGTCCCCCGGCCACCCCATCAGCCCCTGCAGATGCCAAAGATGATGCCTGAAAACCAGTATCCGTCGGAACAGAGGTGGGTACTGATCTGAGCTGCTTTCACCGCCTCCATCGCCTCCCCTTTGCCCTGTGGGGAGAGAGGAAGCAAATAGTCATATTTACCAGGTCCCTATAAAGATCTCAGTGCATCGAAGCCCCTTGTGAGGTAAGATGAATGATGATATGAATATGACCTGTTCTTGAGGCACTCCGAATGATTTATGAAGTAGATGAGGGAGAGATCATTAGTACTATCCCCCCATTATGGAGGTAGAAACAGAGTGGCTTGACCAGGATACACAACCTGCTGAACCTCCCTGAGGGCAAGTCTCCTGGCTCCTCATTGGATCCTGCCTACTAGAATTGAGCCTTGGTTTATGCTACCCATAAATACTTTATTAACATTTTACTTGCATATTACAGAAGGTTGCTGAATTATAAAAGGTATTATCACTCATCTGATTTTAACACATTTTAACAGGGAATTAGCTAAAGACCTTATCTGTAATTACCTACTTTTGAGATAGAAATCTCCTGGTTTCATTCCAGGTAGGTAGTTCTACATTCCTAATAAGAAAATTGAGGCATCAGAGTCATTCATTTGTCGAACAAACTCCAGTAGGAAGGTAGCCTACCTGCAAACATCAAACTTAATGTTTTAGGTCCCAGCCTTGTAAGTCCTTTATTGGGGTATTCTAGAATTTTGTGGATGCGTGCGGCCCTCCTTTACATAGGGTGTTCCGGGACCTGTCTTTTTCTTTCAAGTCTCTCTGGGATGTATATAGGTGAAGAGTCATCAGTGAGGATGTTACCAGGGGTTGCAAGATGGTGACCATTGCCTTTCCTTTCTGTCTTTCTTGTTCTGCCTCGTGTGGGTGTGGAGGTGAGGGGCAGGAGAGGGAGGAGGGAAGAGTATACCTTCCCCAGGCCTGGTCCAACCCAAATGCCTCCCAAAATTTGTTTGAGGGTCACTTTATTTCTAGATGAAATACAGAAAAAAAGCAAGCGTTCTTGTTTGGTTCTGATCCCCTTCCCCGCCCCTGCTGTGAAAGTCACCCTAAAGAACTACATAATTTGCCTGGTTAGTCTTTAGTCCCCTCGTGAGGCCAAGAGCCGTGAACGCTGATGATACATAGGGCCCCAGGGGGCGAGCGCTGACTGGGGGACTGGCTCAGCAGAGGGCCCTGGTTTCAGTAGAGAGCCCATCTGAAGGAGACAGCCGCCACGAAGTGTTGCCAGTTTATTACCTTGTTAACAGCCTTGCACTTCTTCAGGAGAATTTGGAAATGTGGATTTTTGTGTAAAAACCCCAGGTTGTGTGGTTTTTCTTTTTAGGTTGGCAACTAACTCAAATTAAAAACAACAGCAACTCTCTGCAGACTAAACAAAACCTCCCTGTGGGCAGAATCACTCTGCTGGCCTGCCAGTTGGTAAACTCAGGCCTGGACACCATTTTTATTTCAATAGTTTTTTTTGGTGTTGTGTTTTTAAACAGTATCTTCCTGGTGTGTCTGCAGGGATTATTAAGTAAGGAGGAGGGATGAGGTGGAGCATTAGATTTGGTATTTGAAATACTTAAACAAACGTTCTACCACGTGTAAGGGGAAATTATTTCATGTTAAATCTCTTTGATTCATAGTCCCCCCTCAATCCCTGTTTCTTATCCAGGGGGCTTGTGTAAAGACAATGTTTGTCCTCCCACAGCCCCGGCAGACAGGTTTGTCACCAGGCTACCCGGCCCCCTCCCACAAGGGGGAGGTTTGGTCCCTGAGATGTAGGAGTGTCTTCCCTCAGGGGTCCAAAGAGACAGAGGCAGGGACCAGAAACCAGGTGTTTCTTTTTAGGGGGGATTCCTCCCTGAACTTTGCCTGTCCGTCTTGGATTTACCTCCCCTACACGCTGCCATTGGGAATATGGGTCTAGAATAAAAAGACCTTGCACACACTGGGCGGGTACAGAGATCCTTGAGAGAACTGGGGTGAAGGGCAAAGTCCTAAATCGATGAAGTAAAAGCACCACTGAGGCAGTTAGTCTTCTACCCCAGGGCACTATAGTTGCAAAGTTGCAAGGGTACAGGAGTTCCCGTGGAATTACTCAAGATGCAAATTCCTCACTCCACCCTTGATTTTGAGTTTGGTGTGTCTGGGGCATGGCCTGGATACTTCACTGTCCCACTTGGAGAAATCACTATCCGGCTGTCTCTTCTGCCCCCATCCTTACTCCACCCCACCTTTTCCTTAAGCGTCAAGTACCCAGTACTCTGAATTTTGTTCTCTTGCCCTTGTCTGTTATTAACGGGGGTGTCCATGTGATATTTGTGTGGTGCAAAATACATCAGAAACGTGGCAAATGATTTTGCTTGTAGATACTGGAGAGCACACAGAAAATGAGGCAAACTAAAATCTCTGGTCTGATTTTGTAAAAGTAACAATAATTGCGTGTGTGTGAGAACAAGCTTAATAATCCCACCTCTAATAATTGTTACACCTGCCTGAAATGGGGTAGATTACGTTTTTTTGTAGTTTGCTCTTTGCTAGCTTTTTATTTAAGCAATATTACTTCAAAAGTAACCCCCTAACAAAAATATATGGCATTTTGCAGGATAGAAGGAACTACGGCCTTATTTGAGCTTTTTATTAACAGTCCTGTAACAGAGCAGAGTGAAATACACTATTTCATAGATAAGAATATTAGGCCTCAGAGCAGCTAAGGGACTTCCTAATGGTCACATAGCCAAATACAAGGGCCTACATTTAGAAACCAAAACATTAATTCATAACTGCACCATTTGTTTTGGTTTTGATGGCAGGGGGGTGCGGGGGGGGGGGGGGGGGCAGGGAGCGTTGCTAACTGCCAGAACTTTATCCATGTCTTAAATTACAAAATCCTACTACATTCCTACTTCACTTATCTAAACTCATGTTGTGACAGGTATCTTTTTTGTTTTGCTCACAGTATGCCTTATCTCTGCAGTTGAATAAACTTTTTGAGGTTTAAAAACCATGCTTTATGGGGCGCCTGGGTGGCGCAGTCGGTTAAGCGTCCGACTTCAGCCAGGTCACGATCTCGCGGTCCGTGAGTTCGAGCCCCGCGTCGGGCTCTGGGCTGATGGCTCAGAGCCTGGAGCCTGTTTCCGATTCTGTGTCTCCCTCTCTCTCTGCCCCTCCCCCGTTCATGCTCTGTCTCTCTCTGTCTCAAAAATAAATAAACGTTAAAAAAAAAAAAAATCTTAAAAAAAAAAAAAAAAAAAAAAAAAAAAAAAAAAAAAAAAAAAACCATGCTTTAGACCCTTCTTGGCCTGGTATCTTACTTGTCCTCAGTGTATGTTTATTGATAGTGATAGCAGTTTGCTAGGATTATACTTTAAACAACATAATCTAGGCAAAAGTATATTCTTAATTTTCTGAATGATCTTAGTATATAATTCTTCACAACTCATAAGTTATTTTTAGAAGATAAATACTGTGTTTGGAAGCCATGATTTATATTTGTGATTTCCTCCCCCACAAGGAGGGGGGAAAAAAAAACAAACCATGTAATTTGGCATGTTGAGACATGTTCCATTTATCCTTAAAGACCAGCCGCTCCTTAAAGAGTGGGTGTGTTTTTCGTTCAGCCATCCTGATCTCAAAAGTTTTTTCATCATACTGTTTATGATGTTTACATGGGCTAGGTGGAAGAATTTAGAAAATGTTCCTACCTTATATACCCATTGTACCGGTCAGGTATGATTTTGTCCTTCGTTATATACCATTTCTCATTACAACTCAAGGTGAAGGAGTCCCCACAATTCCATTGAAAGGGCTCCACTAGGAAATTTATCATCGAAGAATTTTGGGATACCCTGCTCTCTCACCCAGCATCAAGAAGCACAACATTTAAGAGAGTGCTGCTAGTGGAAGAATCCCCCACTTCTTGATGTTCCCCAGAGGCATCAGTGTTGTAATAGGCTGTCCTGCTGAAATTGATAGAGTGCTCCCAAGTCCTCAAGAAAGGGTCAGTTAGGCACAGCATCTTCTAGAAGAGCAAATCGCCTAACCCGTTTGAGAGAGTTCTCTCCCTCAGTGGTTCTGATCAAGGTTTCAAAGCTTAAAGGAATGAGCTTAAGTGTTCTGGAATTGTGATTTGATAGATAACTATTCATTCCCTGAAGATGCTATGTTTAATATACTCAAGTCTTTCTGCTGTTTGTACTTCCTCTCTTAAAGTCCATCCCCAATAAATTGCCATTCATTTTTGTCCTTTAGATTTTGTAGTTTTTAGAGAGGGAGGAACTTGACTGTGAGTCATATTTGTAGCCTGGCCTGGAATGAAGTGAATGTGTCTGACGCATCTCCTCTCCACGCACGGCTGTTAATAGCATGTTATGTATGGCAGCACACATTCACTTTGGGATCCGAAACTGAGTCTCTGAGATGCTTAATGGAACCTTCTTTGACAGGCTGAATAATGTACTTCTGATGGTTACAGTGTGGGGTGTTTGTAGTTCTGAATCTTAAGAGGGCTTGTTTGTAGCATTCGCCGTGTTTACTATAGGTTTTGTTGTTGTTGTTGTTGTTGTTGTTACCTTTTGTCAAGCTAAAGGAAATTTCCTTGTATTCTTCCTTTACTCAGAGTTTTTAATATGAATGGATATTGAATTTGATCATTTTTTCTGCCTCTGTTGACCTGATCAAATGAATTTTCTCCTTCCATTTCTTAATGTGGTGAGTTACACTGGTTTATATGCAACCAGCATTGTATTCGTGTGATAAACCCAACTTACTGGTTATGGGTTACCTTTTTTAACATCGCTGGACTTTGTATTCCAGTATGGTATTTAGGACTTCTTAAAAATTTTTTAATGTTTTATCTATTTTTGATAGAGACAGAGTGCAAATCGGAGAGGGACAGAGAGTAAGGGAGACAGAGAATCCAAAGCAGGTTCCAGGCTCCTGCCAGCACAGAACCTGACACGGGGCTTAACCTCGAGAACCGCGAGATCATGACCTGAGCTGAAGTCAGACGCTCAACTGACTGAGCTAGGTGCCCCTGTATTTAGGACTTGTGCATCACTATCTATGATTGAGGATAATGTACAATTTTCCTTTCTTGTATTATCCTTGTTGGGTTTTAACATTAAAGTAATTTTCATCAGATAAATAGAGGGTGTCCCCCGTTTAATGTATACTAGAATAGCGCATGTGAAATTGGAATTTTTTATTCCTTGAATTTTTGGAAGAATTTACCAGTAAACCATTTGGGCCTGGTATTTTCTTTGTGGGAAGATTTTTAATTACTGGTTAAGCGTCTTCACTTTTCTAGTCCTGCTCTGAATTTCTATTTAGTTGAGTGAATTTAATAAATTACTTTTTCTGGGAAATTTTCCATTTGGTGTGAGTTTTAAAATTAATTGCCGTGAAATCTCTAGTTAGTCCTTGGCAGACAATATCATTTGTCTTTTCAACAAATCAGCCTCAGTTTTGCTCATCCTCTCTATTAGATGTTTTCTATTTCATTGATTTCTCTCGGCTCTTACGAAAATAATTTTATTATTTCTACTTTCTTTCAGTTTACTGTTTTTCTTTTCCTAACTGCTTTGGTTGGATGATTCACTCGTTAATTTTTTAGCTTTTTGTCTTTATAGTATAAACACATAACCAAATAAACTTCTCCTAAGGCTGGGGTGACCATACATTCAGTTTTTCCCAGGTCAATATGGTTTATGCCTTATCTGGAAGTCACTACTCATACCTTTCCTTTTTACTCCCCAAAATGTCCTGATTTGGATAACCAGTTATTTGATTTCCCTACCCAAGTCCTGCTTCAGCTGCATACCACAAGTCCTGACTTAAATTAATTCTGATTTGATTTAAAAGCTCAGTTCTAAGTGTTTTCTATTTTTTTTCTCTCAATCCTGTAGTTCTTTAAAAATATATTTCTTAATTTCCAAACATGGGAGTTTTCTAGCTGTCTGGACTATATGATTTTTGTTTAAATACCATAAAGGGAGTATTTAAAAGCAGTTATAGAAACAGTATGGGCTCCGGAGTTAGGCCTGGGATTGAGTCCCAGGAGCTCTGCTGTTTCCTATCTGTATGACCTCAGGCAGGCACTTAAATTGTCTAAGCTTGGGTTTCTTCATGTGAAAATGGAAGAAGAGTAGATAACTTCCCACATAGAAACATTGGGTGGGTTAAATGAAATCATACTGGCACAGAGAAGGTACTCAATAAATGCTAGCTTCTATGACACTTTTACTTTTTAAAGATTGCTTTTATAATCCATAAAGAAAGCTATTAAAGGAATCTTCCTAAAATGATACAGATACCACAATTTAGGAACTTCTGATGCTTCATCAGTCGATGCTAGGTTTTTAACGGGTGAAACTCCCTTTATCTATAATCTTTTCATCGTCAGACTTATTAGTGTTGTACATATAAAACTAATACTTTCGGCAGCTGATACTCTGGGGACATCTTGTATTTCCATCACCTTCCTTCTTGCATGTTTGATGTTGGGAAACCAGACAAACATCCAGGCCTTTAAAGGGCATATTTTGTTCCTCCTCTATCAATGTTTTATCACAGTTTAGATGGTCCAGTTTGCATGTACACAGTGCTGACAGACCTCACAGAGCCCTGAGAGCTTTTGCAGAGTTCTGTGCTGTGCTTTTAGGGAGTGTTTGAGTTTTGTTTCGCAACAGTGTCTGGCTCTTGGTTTATGGCAGGAAAATAAACATTAGTGTGAAATAAATGTGAATGAAAATCAGCACTTTCATTGTGAAAAAGGAGAATGGATTTTGGGTAGGCAGCTAGTGGACTCTGTTATGTGCGTGTGATAGTTTTCTCCCAGTTCCTTAAGATCTTCTCTTACATTTGTATAGCTTCTGAATTTAGTTTATTGGTGGTTGGGGGATGAGATGGGGCAGTTGATGGTGGTGTTTGAAGGTAGTGTATATTGAGAACTTAACAGTGTGCCAGGGGTGGGTTCATGCATTGGTTTATGTAATCTTTACAACAGACCTTCGGAGAGGTATCCGGGTTGTCCTTACTTTATTGACAAGGAAAATGAGGCTCAGAGCGGTTATGTAACTCACCCAAGGTCACACAGCCAATAAGTGGTAAAGATTGGATTTCAGCCCAGGATCTTCTGCCTTCACAGCCACAGCCTCTTAGCCTAAATGGAAACGTTAAGTACATGGTATTGGTTTCTTGGCCGATTTTATGTATCCTCTCCCAGCTGGCCTCTGAACCATGGCTACTTTACCTGGCACCCATAGCCACTGTGTAGCCTTCATCAGATCCACACTTTTCTCCTTTCTTCCTCTAAGCATTGTGTTTACTCTGTGTGTTGGCAGCAGAAACCGAAAAGGAAATGCAGAAAAAGCATCTAACGGTTTTCATAACGTAAACCAAATGTTGGTAGCGTGGGTGAGCTCTTGGGAGGAAAGGCGCTATATAAATCTGACAAATAAATAAATAACTGTTTCTTTAAATAAACTGGCACTGAAAAAGCCTTAATCCGTAACCTATTGAATTTAAGCTCACCCAATAGTCAGAAATCTCCTTTTGCTCACCAACTGTGAGTTCACCACAGCCTGGGGAGTTCTCTTGGGATGACGGGTTGGGGGAGGAAGGGGGGAGAGGGGGGTGAGCAGGAGAAGGGGTTTGTTAGGAACCAAGCTGCCTCTCCATTGAAAATGATTGCCTGCCTCAGTAAACAAGAGGCATCTTTGTCATTGCTGTATTATATATACAACACATTCTTAGATACTTCAAAGGGATTGCGGAAAGGGGAAGGGGTTCAAATGAAGGGCAGTGAGTAAAGTTCACGGGATATATTTTAAGGACAAGAACGGAATTACTTTACTCATCTTTGCAAATAAAAGCCATTATCAACAGCAAGCTCTGAGAGAATCTTTCTCCAAGTATGTTGGTTCCGTGACCTACCCTTAAGATCCCCTTTGCCACTGCCACTCCCTCAAAACAAACCCGGCCTGAACCATCCCAATTATAGACTCTGTTCTGCAGATCCCAGGCCCTTAAGTACCGTGCACCATTCAAGTGCAGCTTGGGGGAGGGACAGGGGCTGCTGGCTGGTGCCCATATGGAAGTACCTTTTCCTGAAGGGACCACACCAGGCCGACTCTAAAGTTTCATTCTGGAAGCTGAGAAAATAGGCACCGAGAGGAAGGGAAGGGCTTGGGCCTGCCAGCAGAGGCTCTGGTTACAGAACTAAGCGGTTCTGTGCCCTCTCGGCGCCATCAAAGGAAGTGACTTGTGGAGGTCACCTTTGGAGGTGCGAAGACGGCGGCAGAGAGGAGAGAATGTGGAAGACGTGCCCGTTACTGTTCCTTCCTGCTAGCAGTAGGTTTAGTACCTGATAAAAATAAGGCCTTGAGAGTATCTTCGTCTTTCTCTTCTGCCCACTTCTTCAGAATTTGCTTCAGAAATTTCAGGTTTGCAGTGTGCTGCTGGGCCCTGTGTTCTAAATGTCAAGCCTAAACCCGGGTTTCAAATTTGCACTTCTTCAAAGACCATGGAAGGTTTCCTTAAATAACAGCAACCTTGAAAATCCGCATTCCTGATGAAGTTGCACCGCAATGCAGTCGGCGCCCCGGTGAAAGGCTCTCAGCCCGCCGAAGCTTCCGTAGTTTGTAAAGCTTGCTTCATATATTGGCCAGACAAATCCTGATGCCTTTGGTGTCTGGGATGAAAGGATAGGTATTTGTAAAATTGTTTGGTGGTCTTCGTGTTGTGACATGATCTTCCGGTGCTGCTTTTGGTAAGGTAGTAAGGAGTCACACAGAGTGAGTGCCATGCTAAACCCCGATCTAAACGATGTTTTATATGCATCCTGATCTCTTCAGTTAAGGATTTCAAATCTTGATGTTCTACAAATCTGTTGGCCACCTGTTGCCACAGATTGATTCAAATCAAGTTTAAATTATCTCAGGAAAACTATTAATAGGGTTCAAGCTAAATTTGGAGGGAGGCCTTAATATGACAGGATTCTATTGTTGATTTTTAAAATACCAGTGAAATTGGTGCTCAGTTTTTTATTTTTCCCTGAACCTTGGCTCCTGCTTTCTACCTGAGGGCATATATTCAGAAATGCTTTTCCTTAAACACATGGATGAGTGCCTTATACATATTTCATGGACTGACATCTCTCTTCGAGGGTTACACTCTCTGACTTCTACACCAGCCCCGCTGAAGTCTACACCAGTGTGTCAGTGCGTATGGCTGTGGCAGAAACCAGGCTCTGTAGACATGATTTTATTTCATCGTTCCAGCAGCATTTTGGTGGCTGATACACCCCCATGTTACAGAGGAGGAAACTGAAGCCAAGAAAATCTGCCCTCTGTCACTTTCCTTTTTACTGCACTGCCTTTCCAACAAAGGCCAGTTGGCACAGTTTCAGATTTTTCTGACAGCTAACGGGTATTTTCTTAATAATTTTTCTAATTTTTGAATGTTTGTTTATTTTTGAGAGAGAGAGAGAGAGCACAAGCGGGGCAGGGGCAGAGAGAGAGGGAGACACAGAATCTGAAGCAGGCTCTGCACTGTGAGCACAGAGCCAGACGCAGGGCTCCGACCCACAAACCGTGAGGTCATGACCTGGGCCAAAGTCAGATGCTTAACCGACCTGAGCCACCCAGGCGTCCCTCCGACAGCTAAAGGATGTTATGATATTCAATTAAGAATAAAAGCGTTTTATGGTTCTGTCTTATAAAATAATAATGCATATTTATTAAATTGTAGATGAACCAAAAAAAAATCACCTAAAATCATAATCAACCAAACATAAGCAGTATTCACATTTAGGTGCAGCT
Organism: Leopardus geoffroyi; assembly: GCF_018350155.1. Classification (NCBI taxonomy): domain Eukaryota; kingdom Metazoa; phylum Chordata; class Mammalia; order Carnivora; family Felidae; genus Leopardus; species Leopardus geoffroyi. The sequence goes on from NC_059333.1 coordinate 81,636,188, forward strand.
CTTCCCAGGATTTTGTATGACACCACAAATACTTTTTTTTTCATAAGTACTTTTTATTTTTGCAGAAATTTGATGTTCTTCGTACTTTTTCACAATATATCAAAAATACCTTTCCAGGTTCTTACGTATTTGTATGTTACATCATATTTGTTGCTTTCAACTGAGTAGCCATATCATAATGTACTGAGCCACACTGGTGCCCATCCTTGTAGCTACAGCGCTTTTTATGTGCCAGGCACAGATTTATTAGCTGCTGTTCATCCTCCAAGTAACCAGGACAAACCTGTTCTCTCTTAGTACTTTTCCAGTTACTAATGAACTTGAACCTTTTGTTTGTTTATGATCATTAGTATTTCTTCTTTACTGATTTTCCTATTTGTATTCTTAACCCATTTTTTTCTACCAGGATATTCATAATTTTTTTTTAACGTTCATTTATATTTGATTGGGGCGCCTGGGTGGCACAGTCGGTTAAGCGTCTGACTTCAGCCAGGTCACGATCTTGCGGTCCGTGAGTTCGAGCCCCGCGTCAGGCTCTGGGCTGATGGCTCAGAGCCTGGAGCCTGTTTCCGATTCTGTGTCTCCCTCTCTCTCTGCCCCTCCCCCGTTCATGCTCTGTCTCTCTCTGTCCCAAAAATAAATAAACGTTGAAAAAATAAATAAAAAAATAAATAAATAAAGGCTGCTTCTGTCAACAAATTTAACAGTGCTGTATCTGTTAGAGACTTTTCCCCAGCTTGTTTTAGTTTGGGTTTTGTTTATTTTTTCTGATATTTTCTGACTGTTACAGATGTTTTCTTCAGTTTGTTTTCTTTTTATTTTGTTTCTGGTGTTTTTTGAACTATAGAGATTTATACAGTGAGGAATATCCATATTTATCTTGATGATTTCTGCTGTTGGTATGATGTGTAGAAAGGTTTTCCCTCACTCCAAGATCATATATTTTCATATATATATTTACTCTACCAGTAAGGTTTCACATTGAAATCTTGAATCCATATGAAATTGGTTTTGACATATGGTATAAAACAGGATCTAACTTTTCCACCATTAATTTGAAATGCTAAAACTTTAGCAAGTACTAGATTTTAGAATACACTCAACATTTTATGACTTCACATTCAGTTCCTTTGATATGCCTATCTTTCATTCCTTGTATTACTGTTTTAATTATTGCAATTTTACAAAAGTTGTGAATATCTAATAGAAATAGAAAATCATTATTTCTTTTCAACAATTATTTAATATTTTAAATAAAGTTTAGAATCATTTTGTCAGGTTGATTTTAGGAAGGCATTGCTTTTACAGAATAATTTTCAGGGAACCAATGGCTTCAAAATCCTAAATATTTCCTCTTTAATTAAATTTTCTTTCTTTTCCTCCAAAAATAGTTTTAAGGGTTTTTTTTAAAGGTTTTTATTATTTATTTTTGAGAGAGAGAAAGAGAGAGAGAGAGAGAGAGAGAGAGAGAGAGAGAGAACATGCAAGCAGGGGAGGGGCAGAGAATCCGAAACAGGGTTCAAAATCACGAACTGTGAGATCCTGACCTGAGCCAAAGGTAGATGGTTAACTGATTGAGCCACCCAGGTACCCCCAGGTTTAAGGTTTTTATTCTTATATGGCTTACACATTTCCTGATTATCCCTGAGGTTTTATGTTTTTGATTGCTATTATGAATGGGATTTTTAAATTACATTTTCTAAGTGGTGAATTTGTACTCTTTGGTCTTTAAAATTGAGTTCTGTCTACAGGGGAAAGAATGGATGAACTAGTAAACATATGTATATGTTAGTACTATTTGCAGATAAGTGGTCTGATATATTTAGGTACATAATCTGGCCCAACTGTACAGATAGACTGTGCATGAAATAAACATGCATGGGAGATAAGAGGCTACCATGTCATTGCTTTGATTGCTTTTTTGCCACTCCCTTACTCAAGAAGTCTGAAATATGCCGTATAATTTTGGGAAGAGGGTGTCTGAACTTCTAATTCCCAGTGCTAAATCATAGTAGGTATTTATCATGTTCTTAGTTAAAAACTGTAACTACTTTCTTCTTACAGATTTCAGAGACAACTGTCTGAACCCTGCCACCCCTTCCCTCCTCAGTCAGGAGTTCCTGGAGATAATCGCCCCAATTACCACCGGCAAATGTCCGAACCTATTGTCCCTGCAGCTCCCCCACCCCCTCAGGGATTCAAACAAGAATACCATGATCCACTCTATGAACATGGGGTCCCAGGCATGCCAGGCCCCCCAACACATGGGTTCCAGTCACCAATGGGCATCAAGCAGGAGCCCCGGGATTACTGCGTTGATTCAGGTTAGCATAAAATCATGCCATTCCTTTCTTCATTCTCTCATTTATCTGTCTGGTCGGTATTGTCTTCTGTGTGCAGGGCTGTAGGGAATCATTTTATAAAAATCACCCTCTAAGAACTTAGGAGCTAGTGAAGCAGACTTGTTGATGCATAACCAAATACAGAACAAAACAGAAAAGCCTTCGGATGGTAGGAAGTGCAGCAGGCATTCAAAAGTGGTGGGGAGTACTCGTCCGAGTCCAAGACTGAAGCTCCCGTCTTGGCAATGCCCTTTTTAAGACCCTTTATCTTAGGGTCACTGGACAAAGGAAATACCATTTCTGCATTTTAGTCCTGCCCCTAGCTTCATGGATTTCTTTTTGAATACAGTAGACTCATAAACTCCCAGTGTGAGCATAAGGAAAAGGGTCCACGTGGAGGGTGGGATTCTTTCTGTTCTTGGAATGAATGGTACTCTGAGAACACACCTGGGGTGACATAGCAGTACAGAGTGCTGGGCACACCGTGGAAAAGGTGGTCTTGTTGATTGCTTCGTAGGATTCACTGCCCTGTTGTAATGCTTTCATTGGGGGAAGTTCCTGGTAACCTTCAGAGGCTGCTGGTGTACATGGGGAGAGGTAACATGTTAGGGCACTTAGGGCACCTGTTGCCTGGTTATGGGACCTCTCGTCTAGAAATGGAAGCATTTCAGGAAGTTGAAGCTGTACTTGGGAGCTTTCCCCCTGCCACCCCCCACACTACTCACTAACTACATACCTTACAGGCCAGACACATTAAATGAGGTCATTAGGGGAGAGGAGGGTGGGAATTCTACAGTTTGCACATTTAGAAACTGTTTCCTCCTCTTTTCCTCTTCTTTCAGAAATTGCTTAAACTTTTTCACTCTTTTCTTGCAGTTGGTGCTAAGGGAATTTGAGGGTGGTGTGTGGGTTTTCAGCCTTTTCCATGGGTGTTTTTCTTGAAGGCTCTGGAGAGGGGTGGGGCAGTATGTATTTGAATGGTTTTTGCAAATGGAATAGGATATAGAATTTGCTCTTGGCCTTCTGGGAGATAATATGTAGATTGATTAATTCAGGCAGAATTGGGTTATGAGAAAGCCTGGGGAGGTAGACAGAAGGCAGACATCTGTTGCTTTATGATAAAAAAAAATCAAGTGTATAGGTATTGATAGCTTATAAAATTCCCACTGGGCTTTCCTTCTGAAGGCTTTGATGTATTTTTCTCAGGAGCAGGCATGACCAGCAACATTTTTCCTTTGGGATTGACATTTGAATCTGTCCTGATGAGTTTTTCACCCCAGACTATCCCTGAATTCAAGACATTCAGCAGATGTTACCCTATCTGTAATTTGTGTGTCCCAACTGGGCACAACTCAGCTCACCAGCTTTCCTCTCCATAGACACCTTGATAATGTAATGCTTGAAGAAGAGTTCACTTGAGCATGGGTTTGATTCTACCAGCTCCAACATGGGGAAATGTACTTGCAAACAACAATCCCCTCCCTCCTGCCAGCTCTTGTCCTAGCTTCCTAACCTCAAATCCCCTCATCTCTTGGGCCTAAAAAGCACCTTCACCCATTAGAGTAGAATTGAATGTGACCATCCGCTGTAAAGCGGGGGGGGGGGGGGGGGGGGGGGGCAAATTGGGGAAGATCTAAAGCACCCCTCCTCCCTCTCCAAACCCCAAAGCTCCCAAGTCAGTTAGAAACAGAAGGCCAAGCTTGGCCTTTTGAAAGCCAGTTTCTTTTTCTACCATTAACTGTGTTAGCAAATTTCCAAAATGTTATGAGAATGAAGCATCGTTTTTCCCTCCTAGTTCTCTTGATTAGGAGTCAAGAGTCCTACTTTCAAATGGTGGGTGACAGTGTTCCCCATGTTACTTATTAGGGTGGTACCTCTTTCCTAGGACAGGACCAGAAAGACATGACCTTGGGGTAGGGGAAGCTTTAGGGGGCCTTACTGGAGAGCTGCAGTTCAACCCATATGCTGATTCACCTGCAGAAACTATTGACAACGTGTGTGTCTGTTTCTCTTTCAGAAGTGCCTAACTGCCAGTCGTCCTATATCAGAGGGGGGTATTTCTCCAGCAACCATGAAGGCAAGTAATGCTTTTTTAAAATAATATTCAAGGAAGCTTAACATGCTCAGCTTCCAGGCTCAGATGTGAGATCAGAGGTTAAGCCTTTCTTAAGTCATGAAAATGGGAGCTAATTGATGGTAATCTTCAGTTATCTTGAGGCACGCTCCTGAACACAGTGAGCGCCACCATCAGTTTCAATAGTAAGGACTCTAACTTTTAAGAGTTTATGGAATAACATGAAGAAAAAGTAAACCAAGCTGGTTTCCACGTTTCCATTCAAGGAGGTTTTATATGGCTGTATATAACATTATTGGCCTAAACTGGAACTGGAGAACTACATCACAACTTGAGATGGTGGGTTTAGGACTTCTTCTCTGGACACTTAAACAGGAAATGGGTTTTTTTCTTAGAACATTTTCCACAGAAGTTTGTCTTGTTTTTTGTCATATATATCTGTCTTCAAATACCTAGAGCAGTGTGATTCCCCAAACCCATAGCATGAGCTTCACCTGGGATTTGTTAGAAATGCAGGTTCTCAGGACCTGCTCCCCCCTCCCTCCCAAAATGGAATCAGAGGCTTCAGGGCTGGAGTCCAGGAGTCTGTGTTGTGACAGGCCCTCCTGGTGATCCTGATGGGCTCTCAAGTTTTAGAACTACTATAGTGTCATGAGTTGCAGCTTTGGCTGCATGTCAGAATCAGCTAGGGAGCTTTTAAAATTTTTTTTAATGTTTATTTACTTTTGAGAAAGAGAGAGAGCACACACACGCATGCCCACCTGGGGGAGGGGCAGAGAGCCAAGGAGACACAGAATCCAAATCGGGCTCTGAGCTGTCAGCACAGAGCCCAACACGGGGCTCGAACCCACGAACTGCAAGATCATGACCTGAGCCAAAAATCAGACGTTTAACCAACTGAGCCACCCAGGTGCCCCCCAGCTAGGGAGCTTTTAAAACTTTTGGTGTTCAGGCTTCACCCAGAACAAGTAACTCAGAAATTCTGGGGTGGAGCTTAGGCATTAGTTTTTAAAGTTCTCCAGGTGACTCCAATGTGTATCCAAGGTTGACAACCACTGTTCTCTAGAGGTTTTGAGGAGGTTTGAAAAAGCTAATAAAACAGCACTAGGAAGCATCTGCTCATTTTTGTAAGCTACCGGTTTACAAGCATGATTTCTATGGGTAGCTGCTTCCCACTGTCCTGGTGAGAGAGAAGACCCAGTGTGGTTGCATTGGGTGCCTGAGAATATTCTGAGTGCGTGTCCAGCCCTGGGAAGGAAGGGCTGTCTACCGGACCTCTGACTGCGACCGGCACAGCTGTGTGGGGCTCTCTTCCAGGTTCCCGAATGTTTCTGCAGCAGCAATTGATGTCTGCAGCAGGCAGACTGGGAGGGAGTGGGGGAAGAGAGGGAGGAAAACATTTTGCATAATTACAACATTTAGGAAGGAGCATGCTCTTAAAGGAAATATTTTTAGTAAAGCTTTGGGCTGCTTACTACACACAGAATATCTGGCGAGTTTATGTGTTTTCCCCCTCCTCTTTCCCGTTCCTTTCCCTGACCCCACACACATCGGGGAAGCTACTTGCAAAGAGACCTGCATTCTTAATTGCTCTAAATTACTGTGACGTGGGTTTTTTTCTCCTCCTTATTTATATATGCTTGACCACAGGCGCCAGTTAGTGGAACAAGTGTTTCTGATTGGCATCTGTGATTACTAAGATAGCCAGCCCGCCTTAGCGTTCACCTGGAATCTCTGCAGAGCGCGTGAATCTTTCATTTCCACTTGGCTCTTCACACAGGTCCTTCCTTCCTGCCACCTTCAGTGGAGTGGTTGGTGGTTGTGGCCACAACTGATGTAACTGCTGGTGCAAATTTAACGGACTTAAATTTCACTTAAATCAAGAGCATCTTGCAGATGTTTTAGAGAACCTCGCGTGGCAGGGACTAGTGACCACAGAGACACCAAAACGACTCTCACCGGCAGACCTTCATCTGATTGGTTTGAAAGCCAAACCTAGGATTTCATCTAGATGTACATTTTTTTTTTCCCTGTTTTCTGTGAATGTAGTATCCTTACCTAGAGGAAGAAGAGTGCCAAAAATAGCATGGCAAGTTTGACAGATGTGTAAACGTTGAAGGAGTTTATTCATGATGACTTGACAATAAAGGCCATTAAGACATCACTGGAGTGTTAAAATCCATGTGGAAAGTCAGGAAATATATAGCTTCCTAGCAGCCAAGGCCAAAAAAAAAAAAAAAAAAAAAAAAAAAAAAGAAGAAAGAAACATGAGGGGTTATGTAATTCTTGTTGCTAATATAAAGTATAACAGTTTGTCATAAAGTCAGTTTCCTAGTACCAGATTGGAAAATAAATATATCATAGGAGTCACTGAATCCCTGACTTAAAAGTTAACATTGTAGGGGCGCCTGGGTGGCTCAGTTTGTTGAGCGTCCGACTGTTAATTTCAGCTCAGGTCATGATCCCGGGGTTGTTGGATCGAGCCCTGCATGGAGGGCTGAGCATCGAGCCTGCTTAATATGCTGCCCCTCTCCCTCTGCCCCTTTCCCACTGTCACGAGCATGTGTGCGCTCTTTCTCACTCTCAAAAAAGTTAGTATTGTATTTTTAAATCTTTTTGTAATGGATTCTTTCATACTTATTCAAAGATTTGTTGAGCACTTATATACAAGGTGATATGAGGATACTAAGATATTCAGGACATGGTCCTTATCCTCAAGGAATTTAGAATCCATGACAGAGAATTATAAAAGAAAGCTCTCACATTATCCAATTAATTTCTTAATAGTACTTATCACAATGTACAACTACTCTCTTCATTTTTTTAAACTATCACTTATTGTACATTTATGTGCCAGGAACTACTCTTGGCACCCTGGCGTAAAGATAAAACAGATCAATGTAACAGAATATATATTGACTCATTGTATTCTCACACAACACTGTAGGAATGGCTATCTTCCCCTGTCAGCAGATAAGGAAACAAGCACAGAGAGGTCATGCAGCTAATCTAGGTCCATCAGTCTGGCTCCAGGGCCCACACTCCTTAATGCTCCACACTACCCTGTGTCTCACTTTTCCCCCCGCCTTTTTGGTGTGTGTCCCCCAGTCGGGATACAAGCTCCATGAGAGCAAGCACCGAGTCTGTATTCTTCTTATCTACCCCCTTCTAGCACAGTGCCTGGCATAAATATTTATTGGATTAAATAATAAATAAATGCTAATAAAATATGCTTCCTTTGATGTTGTTAAATAAACAGAAATAGCGCTTGGGGCTGAGAATAATACAAACCTCAAAATAATCTCAGTTTCCTCCAAGCTGGGCAGTGCTTTCCCGTCCCAGGCCTCTTAAAAATGGTGCTGGTCCTGCCGAGAACTTGATCTTAAAGAACAGCAGATTATTTATTTCTTGGCGTCTTTCCCCCCGGGTTTTTCAAGTCCTAGCAAATCCCTCTCAGCATCTAATGCCAGTCCTTCACTGCAGAGCAGCTCCCCCGGCCTCTCCCCATGACATACCCAACACACATAGCCTGTACCCTGCAGCCAGATGAATGGAACGGGGCGCATGGTTTAGCACACAGGAGCTGCTAGGGCTCTCTCCTGAGGGGTGTGCTGGTAGAGGACAGTGCGCGGGAATGCTTACACGTCAGACCCAGGCTAGGCCACAGGGAAGGATGTGGTCCCCATCAAGCCTGTCTATTAACCGGCTTTGAACTGAACACTGATCTTGTCAGGGTGCCTGGTGATGTGACGTGGTGGTCAGCACCGAGTGCCTATTAAGGGTTTGTGGACTGAGAATGCTGGCTATCCTTCCTTCTCCTTGACCCCTTTCATTTTTTGCCCTACCTTCCTTTCATTTCCATTTCCATGTGTTGAGCCCATCAGCTCCCCTTTTTTGACCTCTGTTTTATTGTCTAGACAATGAATAAGTTTTCTTGCTAGAAGAAATCTCTTCGGATTTCCTCCATTCTGTCTGGTGATAATACCGCCAACTTGCTTTTAAACTTATTGCTGGTCACAGTCCTCCCCAGGCCCATGTCTTCACTCATTTTGGCAACATTGTCTACCCTCTAAGCTCCTTCATAATTGAATGGGGTACAGTGGCAGCCTTGACGATTCGTAGGAAAGGTTGAAATTAATATTTGCTAGAAGGAAAATGACAAGACTACGTGCAGATCAACCAAATCCTCCCAGCTAGGCCAATGGAAATAGATGAGATGCCTTTTCAGATATAAAAGCTTAGCCACAGCAACAATGACCCACACCGACCTCATAACAAGATGTGAAGGAACTCACCCGTGACTCAGCGCTTCCCTGCAGTCTTAGCTCGAATAGCAGGAATCGATGCCTCTCTGACTAAGACATCAGAACACAAATGCCTAAGTCCTTTTGAAGCCCCCCAAATTCAGACTCGCACGCATACCGCAATTAATACGCCTTCGGACCTGAAATAGTAGAATTCCGTTTTAGTCCTTAAATCCAGAGTGTTAGTAGAATACAGATAGAGTTTGTCAAGCAACATGGTTTTTCTTTTTAACTTTTCCTTCAGGCTTTTCATATGAAAAAGATCCCCGGTTGTACTTTGACGACACTTGTGTTGTTCCTGAGAGACTGGAAGGTAAGTAGCCTCTCCAGTTTGTTGCTAAGCCAGAGTGTTGGAGATGTCAGAGCGCCTCAGTCAGTGTTGTTAACACCGAGTCGGCAAGAACAACTCCTTCATGCCTGAGACGCCTGAGAAACTTAAGACTAAAGTATTGCGTGTATATCCTTGTCCCAAATAGGCAAAGTCAAACAAGAGCCCACCATGTATCGGGAGGGGCCCCCTTATCAGAGACGAGGTTCCCTTCAGCTGTGGCAGTTCCTGGTTACCCTGCTTGATGACCCAGCCAATGCCCACTTCATTGCCTGGACGGGTCGTGGCATGGAGTTTAAGCTGATTGAACCTGAGGAGGTAAGCACTGGCTAGACTTGGGTAATACTTGACCCACTGATGATGATGATGAAGATGATGGTGATGGTGACGGGTGCTCGTTTAGTTCTCCATTGAGGCTTTTCACTGTATGAAATACACTCTTCCTTCTCATTCACGCTCTGACCTGGCCAATGGGCTCGGCAGTTCTTTTCCTATCGATAGGACAATTTACAGTTCAGGGACACGCAGGGTTCTCCACTGGAGAAAACACAAAAAGTATTAGTTAAATATCTGCATAATCTATAGAGTGAGGCCACAAAGACTTGCATTTAGATAACGTCTGTTTTCCGTCTTGGAAAGTCTTTCTCAAGTGTTGTCTCGTGATACCAGCTTGTTTTGGTGTTGGTCCTCGTATGTGTCAGGCTACATTTGAGGCTACGCGGACACACTGTGTGACATTTTGGTAACATAAGATGCAACTTCCCCACAGCATATTTCAAATGGCTCTAACCTAGACAAATAAAGTGATCAGAAATGGGTCAGTCTTATGAGCTTAGTTTTTTTTTTAAGCTTATCACGTGGCATCACAATAGTTGAGAGGTGACCCCAAACCTTCATTATTTTAATAGACAAAGAAACATTATTACTGTCCTTTGCCCAGAACTGTTGACAGATAGGCCTACAGATAATACCAATACCATTTCTTCAATGGAGAAAATACACAAGATGCCTTTCCTGAATATCACATAACAAAGTGAATTAAATCATGGTTTCAGTTTGGCATATTCCAAAAGAGCTGATTTTAAATTTCTATTTGATTTAAAATCTAAAGAGATCATAAATGGGGGGAAAAATACCCTGCCCTGAAGATCTTGACATATGCTTCTTTTGGTAGCATATACCTAGGCATTATGTATTAAACCAGCAGAGCAGAAGTTGTCTTTGGGTTGGGTTTAATCGAAATGGGAACAGTCCTATTGGAAGGTATTTGAGCAAAAACTACAGTTTTAGATGTTGTTTGATTAACACCAAGGCTCACTCAGCACACCAAGGGGATAGTTGGTCTGGGAGTTAACAGCAGGAAGTAACCACTTGGCACTTGGTTTAGAAAAAGAAAATGATCTGAAAGTTAAGATGAGAAAAGGAGACTATGTGGATTGGGAATTTATAAAGAATCCTGTCTGATAGGACTGATAAGAAAGGCCTCATTGAAGGCAGTTATAAAAAGAAGCTGTACGGCGTTCCCTGTCTTGTATCATTCATGAAAATGGAAATGCGTTGACATCTATCGTAAACAGTTTCGGTTAAGACTCAGTCTCCCTTCAAAGCCAGAGTTTAGTACTACTGTGTTTTTCTAAGGTTTCTTCTGGGCTAAGTCATGTACAAATGGAGCCCTACTGGAGAGCCCCCCACCCCACATCCTTTTCCTGATATCACAGCCAGGTTTATATGACGCTTGAGGAAAGCATGTTGCCTAGACTCACTGAGGCTTTTCGAAAGCAAATCTGTCATGTGGGCAGCCCTTATTGATTTATCTCATTTCACAAGCAGGAGCTTTTATTACTTTATTGCCACTGCCTCAGGCCTAAGCACAGGCTGTGCAGCTGCAGGTAAACCTGGTTATGACCCTTTATAAAGCTGTTATTGAATCTTCTGCTCTCCTACCAGTGGTAAAGACAACGATGAACAGATGGTAAAGGGCCCCTGCTTTCGTACTTAATAGAGAAACTAATATTAATCCAAAATGCTCATAAATGTCAAGTAGCCAGGTCGCACCAGAGGCCTGTGGTGGCCTTGAGCCTCCCTCGGCTGACTGGACAGCTTTGTTTCTTCAGGAAGTACTTCCTTCCACTCCACCTAGAAATCCCCCAGCATTCCCTGAACTCTGAATGTTCTATTCTCTGATGTTCTGGGACCGATTCTGTTCTGTGTGTGCACTGGGCCTCAGGACACACAGCCTGCAGCCTTGGTTTTCTTAACCTACTGGTTGTATAACTTTGGCCATCCCTACTCTTTGTTAAAGTCAGGAAGATACCAACTCCTCGAAAAGGCATGTAAGACGTTGTCATGGGGGGAGCTTGAAGGGTGAAGCGGAGGAGGAAGCTGTTTGGGACGTAATTGTAGGCAGCTGTGTGGCTGAGTAGTGCACTCTGGGTAATTATCCATAATATCCATTACACTGTGCATGGAAATTGTGGTTTTAGAACTGCGTTTTGGCAGGCCCCCTAATCAAATGTCTTTTGATAGTCATCCAGCTTAGCACCCTCTCAATTATGACTGACTCGGCTTTAATCTGGAGCCATTTTAACTGTGAATCTGCATTAATGAATATTTTGGGGGGTAGGGTTGTTTGTTGAACATGTGGCAGATAACTGATGCCATGGGGAGGTTTAAAAGGATGGGCTGCTAGAAAGAGCCGCTCCTTGTGCTGTGGCTTGCTCTCTCTTGAAAAGGGAGGAAAAGAAATGTGAGTCTTTTAACTCTTTCAGCCTCCGTCCTCAAGAGGCATGTTATCGAAGTAATGAATGGAAAAAATGAAAGAAAGAGCTGCTGACAAGCTATTGCCTGCTCCCCTTCCCCCAGAAATGGGGCAGCCCTCATTTCCAGCAGCCTTCAGTGTGCCGTATCATGCCTTACTGTGGAAGGAGCAGCCCTGGGGAGGGCTATTGAATCACAGGGCCCTGGCCCAAGAGGATGAGTCAGTAACTATGGCTACCAGAGCTGCTTCAAAGTCAGCGCATATGCACAACCTCTCTCCAGTAAGCTATTGCATATGCAAGTGACTGCAAGGAGAGGCCAAGGCTGAAGTTGGAGAATGTTCAAGAGTTGGTTTCCACCACCGAATACAGTAAGACGTTGAGGCTGGGCTTCTTTTGTAAGGCCCCCTGTGTCACTTGACGGCTCATAGTACTTCAAGGACAGCTTTATGGTGTCATTGCTTTTGAACAGGGTAGAAAGACCTGAATTGGTTTAGCAGGTTTCCCTTTTACCACTATTTCTTCCGGCTTAAAATGTTGTATCTTCTCTAACCAAGGGATGGATTTTTGCTTAATTGTGCCTTTTTGGCTATTTCAAAGATGGAGTTGAATGGGTGCAGTATGGGGAAGGGAGAGCCAGGGACATCGTGTTTGCCATAGGGGCGTGAGGCAAACAAATGGAAAGTTAACTTTCACATGGTCTGTTGCAAGGCAGAGGGGAATCATGGCTATTGAATTATTCTAATGTAATTAGGACAGACGCATTCTTCCTTGCTTATCAGATCATTTCTGATATTTTTTTAAAGGTCAGCTTAGAATCCTGACTTCAGAAGATGTTGCTTTCATTCTGCCCAAATACTTTAAGGAAATAACTTTAAGTGAAAAGCAGCTTGTTCGCAGTCTTCCTACTTCCCATTTTGTGTGTAACATCTGGTTTTTTAAAGATCAAAGGAATACAGTTATTTTGTTTGTTTGTTTTTTTAAGTTTCCAAAAGCAATCTCAGATTTTCAAAACATGAACCCCTGGTTTACATACACTTAAAGACCTCTGAGGAGACTCATGTTTCTGGAGTTATTCTTCTCCTTGGACAGTCATCCTTACAGGTAGGGTTTGGATGTTGAGATACTTGAGAACAGAAGTTGCTTGGCTGTCCTGATGATTGGGAAAGCCTACTAGGAAGTTTTCTTGCTGTAAGGCTTCTTCGCCCAAAGCTCTGGTTACATCCCCATCACTGCACCTCAGGTGGCCTGGGTTGGGTATAATGCACTTCATAACTGTTTGGGAAGCCCTGTTAATTTTTCATTAAGTGGATAATGGTGCTGCATGTCTTAATGTCCATTCTGTAAGTCTGCTGGGAGCAGGGGATTGGATGGCAGTGGGCTGGAATGATCCGGTTCCCCCTTACTCCATGAGCTGCAGTAAGTAAACAGCTCCCAGCCCCTCGCCAATCTTATTAGAATTGAACTTTTGCTCTGCTGGCCCATTAGCAACTCACTAGTGTGTTTCTAATGTTTCAAGAATGACCACTCTAATTATTCCTTATTGACTGCTACAGAAGCCATAGCACTTAATGGCAACATGTTAATGGTCTATGGGTATTGGTCAATAATTCATATGTGGAGAAACACTAGAGAGCCTGCTTCCTCTGGGACCTTAGCCAAGCCCTCTGCAATCTTAAAGTGCTAGGATTCTTCCACCTCTAGATCTCACCTCTTAGCAGTTGTGACTAAATCATCACCTTTGTTGAACATCTGGTCTTGAGGGAATTAGGTGATTTTGCTTCCAGGTCAGGGAAATGGATCATTGACCAAAGCAGTCAGATTACAGAACTGGCTCTCCTGGGATTGGGAGAAAACCACCAGGCCCAGGGAATGAGTTTCCATTGCTCTCTGTCTTCCTGTCTCTTTAGGTTGCTCGGCGTTGGGGCATCCAGAAGAACCGGCCAGCCATGAACTATGACAAGCTCAGCCGTTCTCTACGCTATTACTACGAAAAGGGCATCATGCAGAAGGTGAGCAATGATGAGAGACACCTAGACCGCTCTGACCACTTTCAAAGAAAATGCCAAGGGCTTCCATAATAAGACTGTTTATAATGGCTGGGAGAAAATGTCAGCCTCATAAGTGATTCTGCTGTAGGAAAAAAATCTTGGAAAAACAAACTTAAGATGAGAGTCAAATGAGATATAAAGAGCACTCTTAATGCTCTTGGGTACACAGAAATCAGAGGTTGCATGTGGAGCACACTATGGGAAAATTAGGCTCCTCTGCTTTATTTAAACTGCCTCTAATTACAAAAATGTCCAGAAACTTAGGCCAACTATTACATCCATAGTACATGAGTACATCAGGGAATCAACTTGAAGGTCTTTACTCCCATAAGTGCTGAGTTGAAATCTTTAGTTGTCAAAACACCTAGACTTCTAAAGATCTTGATTTAATTCTTTTTTTAATATAATTTATTGTCAAATTGGCTTACATACAACACCCAGTGCTCATCCCAACAAGTGCCCTCCTCAATGCCCATCACTCATTTTCCTCTCTCCCCCACTCCCCCATTGACCTTCAGTTTGTTCTCTGTATTTAAGAGTCTCTTGTGATTTGCCTCCCTCCCTCCCTCTCTGTTTGTAACTCTCTTTTTCCCCTTCCCCTTCCCCTCCCCCATGGTCTTCTGTTAAGTTTCTCAAGATCCACATATGAATGAAAACATATGGTATCTGTCTTTCTCTGACTGATTTCACTCAGCATACTACCTTCCAGTTCCATCCACATTGCTGCCAATGGCATGATTTCATTTTTTCTCTTTGCCAAGTAGTATTCTGTTGTAATATAAACCACATCTTCTTTATCCATTCATCAATTGATGGACATTTAGGCTCTTTCCATAATTTGGATATTGTTGAAAGCGCTGCTGTAAACATTGGGGTACATGTGCCCCTATGCATCAGCACTCCTGTATCCCTTGGGTAAAATCCTAGCATTGCTATTGCTGGATCATAGGGTAGTTCTATTTTTAATTTTTTGAGGAACCTCCACACTGTTTTCCAGAGCAGCTGCAGGTTTAATATTCTCAATAGTGTTAGAGGAATAAGGAAATCCTGTTTCTCTCTCCGAACCTATAGAAACTGGAACTCAAGTTAAAAACCCAAGGTTTATAAAATGGCAGCAGAATCACCTGGTAGCAGGTTGTTTGCAGAATAAAGGATGAAGTGTAATTTGAGGAAGCCAGCACAAAATACTTACTGGGGTGGCCGGTGAGAGGACCACAGTCTGAAAATCCTGTGGATAGGCAGAAGATGGCAATGGCAGATCACTGGTTCATCATTCGTAGCCACCATATTTTATGCTGTGCTATAACCCAGACTCTAACACTTACACATTGCGGCAGTCTGGTGGTGGCCGATAAGATGCACTTGGCAGAAGCATATGGCCATTGCTGTTGAGAACCTGGCTATGCTGAAGCCAGGTTTATCTTTCTCATGGGCAGGTGGTAATGTGACTCCATATTCCTCTCACCAGCTTAACAAATATTAAACAGCTTTTCATTGTCTTCTGGATAAAGACGTAAGGTAAAGATAAAAATAAAGTCTTACGGTATTTTAGTGCTTCATATAGACTATAAGGCTATTCCCAGTCTGGGCACCATCACCTAACATCTGTTTCCTTACCTGCATTTGACCTCTGTCACTTGCACAGACATCTTCTTTTAATTAATGTAGTATTTGTTTACCAAAGAATACAGATCACATGCATGTAAGTCATCAAACATATTAAAAATGAAAAAAAACCACATTAAACTATCATCCTATTTAAGAATTAGAACATTCCTAGTCCCTTCATTGCCTGGCCAGCCAATAATCACCTTAACACTCCAAGAATCTGAAGTCCTCGGGTTGGGTCCCTTTCCTGCTTCCAGTAGCACCTACATGTATCTCTATCATGGCCCTTGTCTCTCTTTTGTAAGTTACTCATTACTTGTCAGTATCCCTCACAGGAGTGCAAGCTCCTTTGGGACAGGGCTGAGGGTTTCACTTCAGTGCTTGGCACAGCGTTGATAGAGACTCTAGGATGGGCAATCACTCTATTCTACTTCCCCTTTTTGTAAAGTGTGCAATTCAGTGGTTTTTTAATATATTCACAGTTGTGCAACCATCACCACAATCAATTTTAGAACATTTTATCACCCCAGAAAGAAACCCTAAACCCATTAGCAATCACTTTCCGCTTTCCCCCAAACTTTACACATACACATACTCCTCTCCCCCGCCACCATTTTAATGTTAATACTATTAGGTGGAATCCTAAATTCAGGAAGAAGAGCTGTTATTCCTTTGCTGTTTCCAACTCCAGATCCAATCTGGAACTTGAACTAGTTGTCCCTATGACTAGGTCCTTGTTTTTTAAGGAAGTAGAAGAGAACTTCATTTCTGAGAATAAAACAGGCAAAGAGTAAAGGAAGGCACAGGAATGAACTTGGATGGGTTCAGATCCTAACACTCCCATTTATTAGTTGTATGCTTTGTATTAACCTCCCAAAGACTCTATTCCCAATAAAAATGGAGATGAAAAATGTTGCAGCAATTTCACAGGGTAATTTATGGGAAAATGTTCCAGAGATGGTAATGCACTATCCAGTCAGTGTAAGGGATTTTTGTTGTATTGGTCACATGACCCATGAGTAAATGAGAACTAATTAAAGATGAATGATAGCATGCCCATGTGGGGAGAAATTTTAAAAAGCTATAGTCCCATACCCTCAATTTTTGAAAGGGAAAATTGAGGTTCACAGAGGTTAAGACTCATTAGTAACTGAACCAGGATAGGAAGCTATCAAGTCCTGGCCCCTGATATTATGTTGTTTCCACTATGCCCTCCTGCCTCACTCTTCTACATACATGTACTGGCTTTTGAGGGAGGGAATCCAAGATTTAGTGTAAATCTATAGCTTAAAAAATCTAAATAGGGATGATTAATTGTGTACATCTGCCACCCTTAAGTCTTGCTTTGGTGAAGATCCTAACTGTCCAGTTTCATACATAGCCCCTAACTCCTAGTGTTTAAGTTCCAAAGAACGTTGGTGCAGACGGCCATGTTCTGGTGACTAGACAGAAGTATCACCATAAAATAAGCTTTTAGGCCTTATTAGGATAATTCTTTTTTTTTTTTTTTAGTTTTATTTATTTATTTTCAGTAAGAAAGAGAGACAGCGTGAGTGTGGGAGAGACAGAAAGGGAAAGAGAGAATCTTAGGCAGGTTCCATGCCCAGCGTTGAGCCCAACGTGTGGCTCAATGCAGGGCTCGATCTCACAACCGTGAGCTCGTGACCTAAGCCAGAATCAAGAGTCGGACACTTTACCACCTGAGCCACCCAGGCACCCGAGACCTATTAGGATAATTCTATTACCTCTACAACCTGCCTCTGTAGCCACAGATTTGTTAAACCCAAGATTTGGAAGCAAAGGCATATCTCTGCAATTAAAAAGAGATTTTATGGGGCGCCTGGTGGCTTAGTTGGTTAAGCGTCCGACTTCGGCTCAGGTCACGATCTCACAGTTCATGGGTTCCAGCCCCACACTGGGCTCTGTGCTGACAGGTTAAAGCCTAATGCCTGCTTCGGATTCTGTGTCTCCCCTCTCTCTGCCCTTCCTCCACTCTCTCAAAAATAAATAAAGATTTTAAAAAATTCAAAAAAAGATTTTACAATCACAACAGAATGACTGAAGGGCAGGGTTAAACTCAATCTTTTGAATTTTTGAGCCTAAAATGTTTATTTTATCAGTAATTTTAGCTGCCTTCCCTTGCCCCTTTGCATTACCGAAGTGAAGCGCATTATCAGGTTTGATTTTGAGTGGTATGTGTCTTCTTGTGCTGATGCTAAACAACCAGCAGAGAACAGGTGATCCCATTGACCTAGATGGCTCCTCGAACTGCATTGTGAGGCCTTTGAATCAAGACCTTTTGGTTCTAATAATCTTATCATGCATAAAATTCATTAAAAGGTAGTTTAGCAGTTCTTCAGTGTAGCAGAACCATGGAATGCATAATGTAAAAACCACAGGTAAGCCAAAAAGCAACTCTACTTGGCTTTAGGACAAATTTAAGTTCCCACGAAGGCTCTCTGATCAAATTCCTAGCCCTTCAGAATAACAAAGCTGTAGGGTGAAGACTGTGAGCCTTGGAGGTAACGGAAAACGTGGTCCCTGTGCTGCATTTAACCTTTCAATCCCCCTTGTAACACTAAGCACCAGCCTCATCGTAAGCTTTCTTCCTAGGTAATGAGTAGAACACAGTGAGAGTTCTCTAAAAGAACTTATCTAGGGGAGCCTAGGTGGCTGCGTCAGTTAAGCGTCCGACTCTTGATTTTGGCTCAGGTCTCGATATCATGGTTCCTGATTTAGAGCCTCATGTCCGGCTCTGCACAACAGCATGGAGCCCACTTGGGATTCTCTCTCTGTCCCTTCCCAACTCACACACACTCAGTGTCTCCCTCTCTCTTAAAATAAATAAATAAACTTTAAAAATTGTTTAAATAAAAGCCTTGGGGTTCCTGGGTGGCTCAGTTAAGCATCCGACTCTGGATTTCGGCTCGGGTCATGATCTCACAGGTTCATGGGATCCAGCCTCACACCAGGCTCTGCAGTGCAGAGCCTGCTTGGGATTCTCTCTCTCCCTCTCCCTCTCTCAAAAACAAATTAAAAAGCATTTAAAAAATTAAAATAAAAGAGCCTATCAAATAAATAAAATAGCCTATCTAGCGTGATCTTGAAATTCGGATACGTTCTTTTTCAAGTTCCGAGCTGTGGTGTCAACCCCGCTTGGCAGCTAACAGGTCCCCAAGATTTATCAAAGTAAATCTGAATGATTTGGACAATCAACTACTAATGAGCCTCCTTTGGTCCCTGGCTCCTTAAGAACTTGATGACATTCAATTATCTCATTATCCTACCCTTGGTTCCCATCCTCCCCACCCCGCCCCACGCCCTGTTCCAGCTGGGCCTTATAAAGCATGTTTTCTCTCTCAGGTGGCTGGGGAGCGATACGTCTATAAATTTGTCTGTGACCCGGATGCCCTTTTCTCCATGGCCTTCCCTGACAACCAGCGTCCGTTCCTGAAGGCAGAGTCTGAGTGTCACCTCAACGAGGAGGATACCCTGCCACTGACCCACTTTGAAGACAACCCGGCTTACCTCCTGGACGTGGATCGCTGCAGCAGCCTCCCCTATGCCGAGGGCTTTGCTTACTAAGTTTCTGAGCGGCTAAGCGGCCAAACCCTAGAGCTAGCAGTTCCCATTCAGGCAAATGAGGGCAGTGGTTTTGTTTGTGTTTTTGGCTGTTCCTAAAGCTTGCCCTTTGAGTATTATCTGGAGAACTCAAGCTGTCTCTGGATTGGCACCCTTAAAGACCGATACCTTGGCTGGGGAGTGGGGACAGGGACGGGCAGAGAAACCACCAAAAGGCTGGTGCCTCAGCTCTGACCCTGACAAGGTTTCTGGGAAGAGATTGAAATGGAGCCTCCTTCCCATGGACAATATATGCAAAGCAATACCTTGTTCAGGTTAGTGCCCACAAACCAGGACGGAGTGTGTGACAATCTGCATTGATCACGGACTACTAATTGCCTTTACGTAGAAGGGCTCTGATTTGCACAATTTATTGAACAAGAAATGACAAACCTGTAGAAGAGTAGGTAGGCTACGAAGTCAGGGAGGCTCAAACCATGAAGGGTTAAAAATCTTAAAATCTGGAGAGTTCTTCTAGCTCAATCTGAAATGTTTCCCCCTTGGTCTAGAAAGAAGGATGGGGGTGGGGGGGAAGTCAGAACAGCTGTTACCCACTCCATGGTTCTCAAATAATAAACCATTGCTACTCTTGGGAACCTTCTAGCCATGTGGTCACCAAGTAGAACAAGCCCCCTTTCTCTTCCCAGTCACACGGCCGTGTGTGGATGGCTTTCATTTCAGAAGGGTGATTTACACTTTTGACAGTATTTTGTTTTGCTTTGATTCGGGGGATTGTTTTGTTTTGGTGGTTGTTTTGGAAAAACAGTTTATAAACTGATTTTTGTAGTTTTGGTATTTAAAGCAAAAAAAAAAAACAAACCTTTTGGTAACTGCGCACTGCGTCCTTTAGCAGGGCGGTGCCGACCGATGAAGACGCTGCAGCTTGAAAGGGGCTTTGCTGGGGGCTTGCCCTTAGCAGTGTCCAAGCCCACTTTATTGCCTGCTTTGTGCTTTCTGCACCAGACAGCCTGACAGAACATTTGCACCTGAGTTGTACATTTTTGAGGTGTGCAGGGCAGCCTGGACACCCCGCTGAGATTCTATGTGTATAGTTCCCCGCGTTCTCTAACACGCCCTCTCTGGAAAGCATATGTACATAATACATATCATGTCCATTTGAAACCTGGCCACCTGGTGGGAACCCTGGGGGGTTTCTCCCTGGGCGTGACTGATGACAATTTCCATTTCATTCGTCTGTTTTGTTTCCTTCTTTTTTTTTTTTTTCCTTTAATCCTTGGACTTTAAACCCTGCATATGATTCAATAGGGTTTCAGATGTACGTGTGACACTGACAGGTAAAAACAGTGCTAGCGTTTTAGTTTCTTGCCACCTTCAAAAAAAAAAAAAAAAAGCTATTCTGATTGCTGTATTATATTGGAAAAGTTTTAAACAACCCAGCTAAAGCTATGTGAAAGTTGGCCTCGAAGTAGAGGAAAAGTTCTTAGGAGGTGGTGGTACCTTGCTACCTGCCCTGCTGGTAGGATTCCGTGCTCCCCGCGGCACTCAGCACGTCAGGAACGACTGCTGTTCTTCATACGGGGAAGACCGTGCCGACACGGTGAGCGGAAGAAACGGGCTTTGATTTGTTTTCCTACAAATGGGGTGCGCTACCGTCTCAAACAGTCCCCCTTAAGACCAGCAGCATGTCTGTGAAGAGGGTCCTAGGGATAAGGGGGTGCGTTTTACAGCTCTGAAAACAGGAGGTTTTCCTCTATTGGAAGCTAATTAGCCCACAAAGGTATTGAACCTCTAGCTTGGGCCTTAATTAGCATTGTACTCTAATCAAAGGACTCTTTCCAAACCATATTTATAGCTCTCTAACCTCCACATAGTCTATATATAGATGCATATTTTACCCCCAGCTGGCTAGAGATTTATTTGTTGTAAATGCTGTATAGGATTTGTTTTTTTCTTTCTTTACTTATCCTGGTTTGGGTTTTCTTTTTTTGATGAATTTACGCTGTCTTAGCAAGTATGAAAATAACCCTCTGTAGCCCGAGCTCCCCTCTCCCCGGCTGTAACTGCGTGGCCTGTGCTGTCACGGGACCTAGGATGGCGGCATCACCGTTGCATTCCCATCGGACTCATGCACCTCCCGGATGGTTTTGGTTTTTTTATTTGTTTTGTTGTTTTATTTTTGCTTCTTTTCCAGAGTGTGGAAAGTCTACAGTGCAGAAAGGCTTTAACCTGCCAGTTGATTTGAAATACTTTCCCCTGCGCAGGGCCGTATGCATCCTGCCAAGCTGCGTTATATTCTGTACTGTGTACAATAAAGAAGTTTGCTTTCAGTTTACCGAGTGCCTGAAACCTGCCTCTTTCTTGCCCTCGGTGGTCTAATTTTTTTTTTTTTTTTAAGTTCATTTACTTATTTTGAGAGTTCAGTGAAGGGGTAGAGAGAGAATCCCAAGCAGGCTCCACACCAGCAGCACTGAGCCTGACATAGGACTCAAACACGAGAACTGGGAGATCATGACCTGAGCCAAAACCAAGAGTTGGATTCTGAACCGACTGGGCCACCCAGGTGCCCCTCAGTCTTCTAGTTTTAAAGCAAGCAGAAGCCACCTGGCTTCCTCTCTTTCTCTCTCTCTCTCTCTCTCTCTCTCTCCCCCCGCCCCCTCTCTCTTCCATCCATTACCCCCCCCCTCAGATATTTAGAGAGGAATTAAAGGAACAGTTACCTGGAACTAGTGCACAGTGCTCTTTGGCCTCACCTCCCCTCTTAAACTGTGGCTAAAAATTCGAGCTGAAGGAGTAGGAGGTAGAGAAGTCCTCTTCCCAGCCAGTGGTGAGCTGAGACCACCCCACCCCCTCAAGCCCACCTACCTGCCAACTCTTAGTAACAATTTTTTTTAATGTTTATTTACTTTTGAGAGAGAGACAGACAGAGTGTGACTGGGAGAGGGGCACAGAGAGAGGGAGACACAGAATCCGAAGCAGGCTCCAGGCTCCGAGCTGTCCGCACAGAGCCTGCACGGGGCTTGAACCCACAAACCATGAGGTCATGACCTGAGCGCAAGTCGGACGCTTACCTGACTGAGCCACCCAGACACCCCTCTTAGTAACAATTTTTTAAAGTGTAGCTCATGTTTGGACTAGGACTAGGGGTTCCAGAGTGATTCTAGCTCAGCCCCTTGGATACATACTTGAAAAAACAGTAAGAACCTAAGAAGTTCTTACATACTAATTTTCCCCCAACAAGCTTTGATCTTAAGAAGTGAAATTGTTCCTAATTTTAAAATCAGGCTGTTCCCTTGAAAATTACAACAAAAACTTAGGAAGTTTTTTTCTAGCCTGTTTTTTTTTTTTTTTTTTTTTTTTCTGTTATTGTTTGTTTTTAGCCGTGCAGCAGTAAGAATTTTTCTTCCAAGTTTGTCTCCTTCTTGTGGGCATATATCGCTTGGGGAAAGTGTGGAAGAAAAATAGAGTCTGCAGACTGTGTGCAGTGCTAGGCCCCGTGGTGTTCTTGTTTCCCTCTCTTTTCTGTACCTTCATGTGGGCTTTTCAAGACTCCTGTTACCGTAGAGGAATAAGTAGAGCCTTTTTCCAGGCCTATAACAGAAGCCTTTCTGTAAGTTTATCTACTATCTTTCTTCCACTGTTTTACAAGCCCTTAAGCGGAGAAACATCTGAGACTGAATCGGTGCATAGCCGCTTGAATCGGAGCTTGTGAGGAATGAATGCCTGCCACATAAACCCATTAGCTTCGACAGATTAAGAAAAGATGCTTGGGGAGAAGGCAGGGGAGCCCAGGACAAAGGGAGCTCTGCCTCTCAGCTTCACCAAGATAAGGCTCTGACGATCAGCTCCCCGTTATTCACGGGCTCATTATCCAGCCCGGGCCCAGACCCAGATCGTTAACCTAATGTGGGAGGTCACCAAACACTGGGCCGCCCTTCCAGTGTCGAGCGCGAGGATAAGGAAGCCCAGAAAATGTGAAGTTTACTCTTCGTCGAGGTCCCCTTTCATGAGCCAAGCCAGGCAAACAATGCTCACTCAGTCGTTAGATGACAAAGAGGTAGTGTGAGGGCAAAAGAATGTGGTTATGGGAGCCAGAGTATGTGCAGAATCTAAATTCTAATGCAGCTGGGACAAATGTAAACTAATGTGGAGGAAAAACACTCATGTACCCAGACGGTTGGAAACCTTAGACAATCCGTTGCCCAGTGGTGCAGGTGGCTGGAGCTCAGTGTGCAGCCTCTGAAACACAAGCAAAAGGAAAAAAAGCCATAAAAATCATCAGTTTTAATAATACATATATATGGAAGCATTGGTTTTATTTAGCCTAAGCGCACTGTACTTAAAATAGGTGGTGGGGGTGGGCGTGGCATACAGACAAGCCACTGTGTCCCCGTCCCAGCAGATACACTCCTGTCCCATACACTGGTCAGTGAGCGACCGACCAGCCTTTCTTTAGCTCCTCCAGTTTAAAACCTGGCTCTACACCCAGGCCTTGGTTTATTGACCTTGGCAGTGAACCTCAGATAGCTAACCTTTGAATGGCACTTTACAGTTTACAGAGCACTCTTTCATCCCCATTATCTTTTTGGCAGGCTTTCCTAAATGGTAACGCTTTGTTGAAATTGAATCTGAAAATACGGCTGTTAGCCTCCCCAAGTACTTTCTTGGATTGTCCACAGTGGCTACTGTGGGAAGAGGGCTACACACAGGGGTTCTGGCCCCAGTTCTGGGATTGGCTGGATTAACCAGATGATCTCAGGGGCATCCTGGCCTAACCTCCCAGGTCAGGGAGGGCACTGATGAGCTGCTACTTCCAGAGCTCTTAGGAGATATGGGAGAAGGAGTTCCTTTGGGAATTCAAGGCCAAAGGATGCCTGGGAAACACAGGTGCACAGGTTTAACAGTTAAAGACATTCTCCAGTCATTAAGGAAGCTCTGAAGACTGCTGAGTCCACCATTAAAGGTATATGTTTGTTCATTTCCCAGGCATCCACTGAATACCTACTAGATGCCAGGCACTGCTGGATACTGAAAATAAATGACTGAAGGTGGCATTTTTATATAAAGCCCTGTTCTTGACAACGATGATACATGCAATGACTCCTTAAATGCCCTACTCACCAGCTCACAGCTGCTCATACTTAAACACAACTGACACCATCTTACTCTGACCACATTGACCAGAGGCTGAGGTTGGGCATTTATCTACTGCCACTGCTGGTGGAGGGTTGTTCCCAGGGATGTTAAGTCCTTGGTGTACCTCCTACCAGGAAGAGAAGAGGGTAAGCCCAGATGTCAATGAGCTGGGAGCTGTTCGCAGATGCAGTAATGCAGGTGGGCTGCGGGGACCTGAAGCAGGTGTCGTGATGGTTGCTATACCTATCTTCCACATTAGCAGGACTCTCCTGGATGACCTTGTTTCTTTGTCTCCATACTGAAGGTGAGTGATTCTTTGCTTTCATCATTCCGTTAACAAGCATATATCAAGCATCTTTTTTGTATACTGCAATAGACGCTTTGAGGTGGGGGTGGGGGTCCCACAGTGAAACCCACCCTCCCCTTAAACGGCTCACAGGCAAATGGGGAAAACATTTTTCTACATGAAACTAGAATACAAGTTATAAGTTACTATTACTCATCCAATAAATAGTGCCTATTCTATGCCAGGCATCACTCTAGGACTAGTGGAAGGAAAAAAATAGGGACAAGTCTCTGCTCTCAGGGATCTTACATTTGGGGAAGAGGGTAAAAACAAATGAAGCAAGTAAGTGATGACATGCATTAGACAGTGGTAAGTACTATGGAAAAAAATAAAGCGTGAGAGGGAAATAGTGAATGGTAAGGTGCATGGGTTGCGCTTATAGAGATATCAGGGAAGACCTCACAGTTGAGCAAAGACTTGAGAAAAGTAAAGTAGCCAGATGCACATCTGAAGCAAAAGCTTGTAGACAGAGGGAAGAGCAAGTGAAAGGACTTGAAACTTGAATATACGTGGAATATTTATGGAAAATAGCAAGGCCTGTGACTCCAGATCAGAGTCACAGTGATGGGGTGTATAGTAAGAAACAAAGGCAGCAAGGGGCACCTGGGTGGCTCAGTCGGGTAAACGGCCGACTTCAGCTCAGGTCATGATCTCGCGGTCCGTGAGTTCGAGCCCTGCGTCGGGCTCTGTGCTGACAGCTCGGAGCCTGGAGCCTGTTTCAGATTCTGTGTCTTCCTCTCTCTGACCCTCCCCCATTCATGCTCTCTCTCTGTCTCAAAAATAAATAAACGTTAAAAAAAAAAAAAGAAACAAAGGCAGCAAGAATAAATTGTGGTTGTATTATCAAGGGCCATGTAGGCTTTTTTTTTTTTTTTAATTTTTTTTCAATGTTTATTTATTTTTGGGACAGAGAGAGACAGAGCATGAACAGGGGAGGGGCAGAGAGAGAGGGAGACACAGAATCGGAAACAGGCTCCAGGCTCTGAGCCATCAGCCCAGAGCCTGACGCGGGGCTCGAACTCACGGACCGCGAGATCGTGACCTGGCTGAAGTCGGACGCCCAACCCACTGCGCCACCCAGGCGCCCCAGGCCATGTAGGCTTTTTAAGGACTCTGACATTTGCTCTATTCGTGTTTAGCTGTTAGAGGTTTTGAGCAGAGCCTTGACATAATCGGACTTCTGTTTTAAAGGCTCGCTCTGGCTGCTGAGTTGAAAATAGATGGTAGGAGAACAGGGGAGGAAGAACAGCCAAGTAGTAGGCTAGACAGTAATCCAGATGAGGTGACATGGTGATTTGGTCCAGGGCACAAAGAGGCCATAGTCTAGATATATTTTTCACGTAGAGCCAATAGGTTTTAGATGTATAGAGTGGGAGAAAAAGAGGAGTCGGTTATGGCTTCAAAGTTTCTTGGTCCGAGCATTAAGGAAGTGTGAGGTTGCCATTTACAGCTATTTATTGAGATAGAGGAGGAGAAATCGGGGGTGGGAGTGGGGGGAAGAACAGGTATCCTGTTTTGAACATATTAACTTTGAGGTGCCTATTAGAAATCCAGATGGGACCATTGGTTTGGAAATACGAGTCTAAAGTTCAGAAGAGAGATCCAAACTAGGGAAAGAGTCATCAGTGTGTAAGAGAGTATATAAAGCTGAGCTGATGAGATCACTAAGGGAATATACCTAGATTAAAAGAAAAAGAAAAATTCACAAGAAAAGTTCAGGATGAAGAGGCTGAGGCGATGAAAAAGAACCATCAGAGGAGAAGGGAAAAACGTGACTAGTCAAATAGTGATGATCAGAACGGTATTTCCAGGAGAAAAAAGAAATTAACATGGCTGATGCTTCTGATGTGTCAGTAGGGTGAGGACGGGGACTGAATTGGCAACCTGGAGGTCATAGGTTACTTGTGCATTTCCGCAGAGTGAAAGAAAGAGACAGAACTGAATAATACAATAATACAAGGGGGGTTAAGTTTATTCTCGGTTGGAGGCAGAGATCAGAGAAGTCTCCATGGATTCAGAATCCTGGGCTTGAGTTCAGCTCAGCCTCTCTCCCTAGTCTTTCTTTCCATTCCTTGACTCTCAAAGTCTGAAAGAGCCCTGGGTGGGCATCCCTCTCAGGTGTCTTGACCAGAAGGTCCTGGGTAAGCCATTCAAGGATAAAGGAGGAAAGATTACTATGCTGTTACCACCATTTTTACCATCCCTATGGGACCCTATTCTTGTTTTGTGCTCTTAAATTTCTTTTTTTGAAATGTTAACTGTTTTTAAATAACCTTTTTTTCATATTACACAATTAGCATATGTTCTTTGTAGAAAAACAGAAAAAAAAGACCTTAGCCCAAATTTAAAACTATTCTGAGAACTCCACCTAGAAATCACAGTTAAAACTTTATTGTACATCTTTCCACATGGCTTTTCTCGGTACTGTTATTTAATTATAAAAATAAGGTCATGCTATACAGTGAACACAGTTTTGTCACTTATTTTTCCACACTGTAGTTTGAACATCTTTCCAAATCTGGGAGTATTTAATCATTTTTAATGCCTGCATGGTGTTCCATAGTACATAAGTATTACAGCATTTTTGAGCAGTCCCCTTTGCTGGGAATTAAGGTACCATAAACATACATCCAAAACCAATCCAAGTGTTCTCCATCCTCAAAAATCAAACAAACAAACAAAAAATAAGAATTGGGGCTTTTTCTTGTGTTCCCAATTAATAACTAAGTACTAATTTTACCTTCTAGATATCTCTCAAATCCAGCTCTGTCACCTGTCATAACTCATCCGCAATCACCACTCACAGACTATTACCATCACCAACTAACACATCTCACCACATCCATGCTTACCTCCTCCGACCCTTCTCCTTACTCTAGTCAGAGTGATGATTTGTAAGCCCAAGCCATTCCTTCATTTAAGCCTTTTCAATGACACCTACTAGAACACCTAAAATTTAAAAAGACTACCACCACCAAATGTTGGCAAGAATACACTGAGGAGGGTGTGTAAAATGGTATGACTCCTTCAGAAAACTGGTGGTTTCTTGTAAAGGTAAACATACATCCACTTTGTGATCTAGCAATTTTAGTCTTAGGTATTTACTCAAGAGAGATATAGACATGTATTCATAAAAAGACCTCTGTGAGAACATTTAGAGAAGCTTTATTCGCAACAGCCACCAAAAGCAACACAAATGTCCATGAAGAGAAGATGGGAAAAACAGGTTGTGGACTTTTCCAAAGAAGACATCCAGATGGCCAACAGACGCATGAAGAGAAGCTCAACATGACTCATTATCAGGGAAATACAAATCAAAACCACAATGAGATACCACCTCACACTGATTAGAATGGCTAAAATTAATAACTCATTTAATACTTTCTATTATATTATGAAAGGTTGAAAAGGATATAATCTCTAATTTATTGTAAATTCTTACATTTTATAATATTATTATTCCAATTTAACAATGGATTCTATATATGCTAGCAATTTAATTACCACCATCACTAAATTTTCATCATTCATTATCACCAAATTACACAATCTCTTCTTTCACAGACTATTATGTCATTCTTTTATTTGTTTATTTATTTACTCATATAAATTTTTTAATGTTTACTTATTTTTGAGAGAGAGAAAGAGACAGAGTATGAGCAGGGGAGGGGCAGAGAGAGAGGGAGACACAGAATCCAAAGTAGGCTCCAGGCTCTGAGCTGTCAGCACAGAGCCCTATGTGGGCTCGAACTCACGAACCACAAAATCATGACCTGAGCTGAAGTCAGAGGCTTAACCAACTAAGCCACCCAGGCATCCCATGTCATTCTTTTTTATCCTTAAATCCATATTTCCATGTACCCCCCCAAAAGAATTTTATCCTGATACAATATATTTTTATGTTTGGAAGTTGTTGTTGTTGTTTTTTAATGTTTATTTATTTTTTGAGAGAGAGACAGAGTGTGAGTGGGGGAGGGGCAGAGAGAGGGAGAGGAGGACACAGAATCTGAAGCAGGCTCCAGGCTCTGAGCTGTCAGCACAGGGCCCGACGTGGGGCTCGAACCCACAAGCTGTGAGATCATGACCTGAACCGAAGTCAGACACTTAACTGACTGAGTCACCCAGGCGCCCCTATGCTTGGAAGTTTTTATCCGCCTTTTAATCTTACTCTATCATACCTATTACAACAAATTGTTTTAAATAATTTCCTTTGGCAATAAGGCTTTAGATGTTAAAAATTATTCTGTATTGAGTGATTACTAAATTAATAGTTCACAATTTATCAAAACAACATAAATATATGTCCAAATCTGACAAATAGATTTAAAGATGATTCAAACATAATCAAAGTTTCTTTTTTTTTTAGATTTTATTTATTTATTTATTTATTTAAAAATTTTTAAAGCATTTATTTATTTTTGAGAGAGAGAGACGAAGCACAAGCAGGGGAGGGACAGAGAAAGAGAGGGAGGCACAGAATCCGAAGCAGGCTCCAGGCTCTGAGCTGTCAGCACAGAGCCCAATGCGGGGCTCAGACCCACAAACCATGAGATCGTGACCTAAGCCAAAGTCAGACGCCTAACTGACTGAGCCACTTAGGTGTCCCAAAGCTTAGGGGACTTTTAAAACTTGTCTAAACTCACACTGGTTATGTTTGAACCATGTTTAAATCTATTTGTAACAGCAGCTTAACTTACCCTAACTAATATGCCTTGTTCATTTAAACAAGTACTTAGGAATGGAATAAGCTGAGAATGCTTTTGTTTCTTTGTTTTTAATGTTTATTTATTTATATTGAAGGGCACCTGGGTGGCTCAGTCACTTAAGCATCTGACTTTGGCTTAAGTCATGATCTCACGGGTTCGTGGCTTCAAACCCCACATCCAGGCCCATGCTGACAGCTCAGAGCCTGGAGCCTGCTTTGGATTCTGTGTCTCCCTCTCTCTCTGCCCCTCCCTCTCGCATGCTCTGTCTGTCTCTCTCTTTCTCTCTCAAATATAAAATATTTAAAAATTTTTATTTATTGTGAGAGTGAGAGAGATCGTGCACATGCAAGCATGAGTGGGGGACGGGTGGGGCACAGAGAGATCAGGAGAGAGAGAATCCCAAGCAGGTTCCACACTGTCAGCGCAGAGCCTGATGTGGGTCTCAATCCCATGAACTATGAGACCACGACCTGAGCCAAACTGAAGAGTCAGATGCTTAAGTGACTGAGCCACCTAGAAGTCCAAGCTTTGTGTGTTTTTAGTAGAAATATCACTCCATTATTAGAAGTCCTCCCATGTTACATGCCAAAATTTCACATACTGTTATTCATCAGAAATTATTTTAAATGACCTACCAATTGACAATTCTATTAGGTCCTCCTTCAACTTCATTGAAAACAAAAGATTAGAATCAATTTAACTTATAAAACCAGAAGTTACCAGTCACTAGAATCTAATCATTTCCTCAATTTCTGATAAGTATACCAAAAAAGTTCTTAACAAGACTTAGCTACCAAATGCTTCTACATCAATTGTTCTCCAAGTGTGGATTCCAGACAAGTGCATCAGTATCATCTGGCAACTGGTTAGAAATGCATATTTTTAGGCCCCACCCAGACCTACTGAATCGGAAATTCTGGGGATGAAACCAGTAGTCTGTGTTTTACCAAACAAGCTCTCTCAGCGATTCTGTTGCTGAAGTTTAAGAATCCCTACCATATGCTATACCTGTGATTCTTTCTCCTGGACTTGTATGTAATCTGATAGTTTCCAAAAGCATTCAAATATTGAAATATTCATTTTAACATATCTTTGCCACTTGTATTAGTTATCTGTTAGTGCATAACAATGTTACCACAAACTTGGTGGCTTCAAACAACACCTATTTATTGTCTCCCGATTTCTGTAGTTCAGGAGTCCAGGCATGACTTAACCGGGTCCCCTCCTTCAGCGTCTCATATGGCTGCAAAGTGCCAGCTGGGACGGCAGTCTCATCAGAGGCACAGCTGGGATAGGATCTGCTTCTAAATTCACATCATTGTTGGAGCAGTTCTCTTCTGTCTACCAGCTAGAGACCACCCTCAGCTCCTTGCCACTTTGAGGTCTTCCTAATATGGCCATTTGCCTTACAAAACCAGCAAGGCAGTCTCTCCTAACAAAACTGGAGTCACACTTTCATGTAACAAAATCATATAAACATCCCATCACCTTTGCCCTATTCTCTTACTTAAAAGCAAATTCTAGGTTGCACCCACACTGAAGGGGAGGATATTACATGGGGGCAAGAATACCAGGAAGTAGGGATCGCCTGTCTGCTACATCACTCAGTACTTTTTGTTTAAGTGCCTTTGTTTCATCACATGCTTTAACTCTATTTTACCAAACTTCTGAGGTACCGTTTAGGTCATTCAATAATAAACATTCTGAAAAATATTGACTAGAATAATCTTTGCAAAGCTGGGCCTCATGGTCAATCCAATCAGCCAACCCTGACTATGACTTACTTTCTGTCAGAAAAGGTCAGGTGTCATTTTTCAGTTCAAATAAGTTTGTTAATCTGAAATTTAAGAAATAACATAACAACTTGGAATAATACATTCTATAGCACATATGGTAAGATAGATTACTAAAAGCAGTCACGTCAAAATTAAATGGATGCATATCTAATATAATTGATCACATCTAAGTTACCAGAACAAGATGATAAGGGTAGTACTCATTACTTTATAATTATTCAGCATGATATGTGACTAAAGCTACCAGTTATTATTAATGTGATGAGAATTACTGAAGGCAAGGTACTCCTTCAGTAAGTGTATATCCATGTGGGTACTGAACCCTGGTGGACAGCTTCTGGGGATAATGCAATAAAATGATGCATTATAAAGGCCAAAATAGCTCCATTAATTTCATTAGACATTATGATTAAATTTCACATGTATTTAATGAAAAAGAAAGGTATATATTGCTAAAACTAATTGGTCCAGCAGCTACCATATAATCTTATTTTTTGTTAATAAGAGCTGGAAAATCTTATTATAAGCTGAAATAAGATGAGTATTGGCTATAATTGCAATGCACATTTCATAATATGATTTGACAAAATAGGTTTGAACTATTTTATTGAACTAGGCATAGCAAATTTGAAACACATAAGATTTTTATATAGCACCTATTTTGTGTGCTTGCATGAAGGATACTTTGTTTGCAAATTTCTTTTTTTTTATCTCAAACCTATGAAAAGTGGGAAGAATAATACAATAAACACTGGTAAACATTTCAATTAAATTCATCTAACCTTCTACCTTTTCATAAAGGTATATAAAATGAAAGCTCCTGAGCTGCAAGGACTATACCAAGCCTATTGTCTAGGAAAATGTGTCACAAGCTGGATTCGTCTGACATTTTCTCATAATTAGATTCAGGTTAGACATTCTTGGCAGGAATACTACTTAAGTGTTAGTGTACTGCCTATCACATCACCTCGAGAGGCACATGATGTCAGTTTGCCCTGATAATACTGACACTGAATCTGATCGCTTGATTAAGGTGATGATGCCAGTTCTTTCTATTATAAAATTACTCTTTCCCCTATGTGATTAACAAGTAGCCCATTCCCCAATTAAATTTTGCCTGATGATTTTATCATCCTCTGATGATCTTGCCTGAGTAAATAAGTATACACATTGGATGTTGTCCAATGTCAATTTCCTGGTATATCTTGAAAGGTAAGTAGACCTCTTGGCTCATATCACAGAAAAATCCAGGGGTAACACATAGTTGAATCCAGAAGCTCAGATAATTTCCCCAGCACCTAGTCTCTTTCTACCACACAAGGCTCTGCTTTTCATTTTGTTGGTTTCATTCATGGGTTACACATCATGGTGGTCCCTGAAAGCCCAGGCTTACACTTTACAGCTTCAAGTCCAATAGAAAAAGACTACCTCTTCTGAAATAATACCAATAAAAGTCTTAGAGCGAAGTCTTCTTGACTCTGATTGTCTTAGCTTGGGTCATACCCCATCTCTGAGCCAATGCCTGTGGCCAGGGTGATGACATCATTTGATTTACATACCCAGTCCTGGAGCAGGAGCTAGTGTCTCAGTTCCAAACAGACCATATGGACTGAGAGGTGGTTCCCCAAGGAAAACAGAGGGGCTGTTATTAAAGGGAGAGGCAAAGGGTGCTGGGCAGGAGGCAGAAACAACAGATGTCTCCTATAACTGATTATTCAATAAAGATGTTTAGACATCTGATAAGCCATCTGAAAAGACCAACGTGGGGGAATAGGGAGTAAAGCAAGGCACCTATTCACTCTTCACATCAAAACAAATTCCAAATGATTTTAAAATTCTTTATGTAAAAAACAAAACCACAAAAGGACTGGAAGAAAGCATGACTGAATAATTTTAAATGTTGGGAATAGAGATAGACTGTTTAGGCATGACACAAAACACAGAAATCAAAAAGGATAATATTGATAAAAGTTGAGTACATAAAGCCTTAAAAGCTTTTGTACATCAGAAATACCACACTGAGTGAGGTAAGGAAGATCTGCAATGAAGATATAATAGTTTGAAAATCTATACACCAAGAAATGTAATAATGACCATCATGTAGCATAAGTTAGAAAAGATACAAGAAGAAATAAACACAAATACATTAGAAGGAGACTTTAATTCACCTCTCTTAGTCCATGACAGTTCAAGTGGATAAATGATGATAGATGAGCAATGATAGATAAGACCTTACATATATAATTATTAGTAAAGAAGTTCTGATAGATAAAATTTCAACTCTGTACCCTGAAAATAAAGAATACATTCCCCTTCCCCCAAGGGTCCATGAAACATTCATGAAACTTGATCAGGTATTGGACCATCAGAAAGCATTCTCAGACCGATGTAAAAAAATACCCGTAATAATATAGTCAGAAGATAAAAAGACTCTTCCACCTTCAGAATTTTTTTTTTAATGTTAAAATTCTGTCTTAAACATTTCTTGGGCTTAAGGGAAAATGACAACTGAATTTCTAGTCTATCTAGAAGCAGCAATAATGAAAACAACATACCAGAACCTATGGGCTAGATTTAAAGCAGTGTTCAGTGAAAATTCCATAACTTTGTTTATACTGATAAAGAAGACAGAAAAAAACAATTGAGCATCTGATTTCAAAATTAGAAAAAGAACAACAGAAACTATAGGAAACTAGAAAGAAAAAGAAATCAATGTTGGAAAAGAGAAAAAATAATAGAAATAAGAATGAATTAAGACATAATGAATAAATTAAGGGGAAAATAATAAAATAGATTAAATTTGCCAATCTATTAAGTAAAAAAGCAGGTACGGTAGGCAGAATAATGGCCCAACCAAAGATGTCTACACTCTAATCCCCAGGACCTATGAATATTTTACTTTACATGGCAAAAGGGACTTTGCAGATGTGATTAAGGTGAAAGACCTTGAGATGGAAGGAGTATCCTGGATTATCCAAGTGGGTTCAACCTAATCCTATGAGCCCTTAAAATCAGAGAACCTTTCCCTGTTGAGGGATGTAACAATGGGTGAAGGGTCAGAGAGATGTATGAGAGAATTTGGTATGCTATTACTGGCTTGAAGATGGAAATAGGAGACCATAAGCCAAGGAATGCAGGTGATCTATGGAAACTGGAAAAGACAGAGAAAGGGTTTCTCTCCTAGAGCCTCCAGAAAGGAACAAAGCCCTGTCAACAACCTCATTTTAACCTGGTGGTACCCAAGTCAGACTTCCTACCTACTGAAATGTGAGATAATAGGCCACTATGCTTGTGGTAATTTGTTACAGCAACAAAAGAAAACTAAAAAACAATGAGGAAGTTCAACTTCACAAACAAAAACTGACAGGGCAGAACTATACCTTAGAATTAGAGGAAATTTAAAAATCAGGAGGCTAATTTGCTAAATCAATGCAAATAACTTTGAAAAACTGAATGAAATTGATAAACTTGTAGGAAAATATAAATCCCTAAAATCAACCCCAGAACAGGTAGAAAAGAAAAGTAGACCAATTTCCATAAAAGGAGGTGAGAAATGTATCAGAGAGCTACTCCCTCCAAAAGCAGCAAACTCAGAGAATTTCACAGGGAGTCCCCCCCACCGCCCACACACACACCCCCACAGGGAATTTTTTTACCAGACTTCTTGAGAGTTGACAATGTCAATGTTATCTAAACTGTTCCACAGCTTCAGAAAAAAATTAAAACCTTATAAATGTTTTTTTATAGTGAGAATTAACACCAATACAGATAAATAACAAAGATTACATACACAAAAGCTACAGGTCAATCAAATTTATAAATATAGATACAAAAATCCTAAGTGAAATATTAACAGACCACAACAGAATTAAGAAAAAAAGACTACATGAGAATAGACTATGAATGCATGGATGGTTCAATACTAGAAAATCAACCAGTATAATTCATATTACCAGATCTAGGAAGAAAAAGAATATGACCGTTCCCACAGACACTGAAAAGGCATTTGACAAAATTTAAAGAGCATGCATTTAAGTCACTAATAAATATACAAGGAGTCAAGGAATTAGAAACTCATAATTCAGCAACCATTACAATAATATATTTGATGCAAGCTAAGAACCATGGGTGGATGCTGAAATTAGTAGGTGAAAAGTTTGAGGACTAACAGGATATTTGCATAGTCTCAGAGTATCTCCCCAAAGATATTTATTAATTGCAATGGAAAACATAGTAACCTTACAGAGGAAAACCATCTGTTAACAGATGGTTAACACTGTCAAGCGGTGAAAGTTAATGTCACCAATAACAAGACAAATCAGCACCCCGTGATATGACACAATGAAAAAACACAGCATCCCTTCAGTAGTATTCCTTCACAGCAGTAGAACCTTATCCTAATCATGAGGAAACATAAGACAAACTTAAACTAAGGGACTTTCTACTAAAAAAACAGTCTCTATTCTTTAAAAACGTCAGTATCGTGAAACAGAAAGAAAAAGCTGAGGAAATATGTTCAGATAAACAACAACAACAACCTAAAAAAACATGACGAATCCAAAACAATCCAAAATTTTCCTTTGCTATGAAGGACATTATTGGGACAATGGATAGATCTGAATAAGGTCTAATAGATCAGATAACATATTAATGTTAACTTCCTGATTTTTATCATTGACTTACGCTTATACAAAATATATACTGAAGTATATAGGGGTAAAGTAGCATCCTGTGTGCAGCGGTTCAGGAAAAAATGTATAAGAATAAATCAATGTGTTAGAAAACAGGGGCGCCTGGGTGGCACAGTCGGTTAAGCGTCCTTCAGCCAGGTCACGATCTCGCAGTCCCGTGAGTTCGAGCCCCGCGTCAGACTCTGGGCTGATGGCTCTGAGCCTGGAGCCTGTTTCCGATTCTGTGTCTCCCTCTCTCTCTGCCCCTCCCCCGTTCATGCTCTGTCTCTCTCTGTCCCAAAAATAAATAAACGTTGGAAAAAAAAAATTAAAAAAAAAAAAGAAAACAGAAAAATAGTAGAATTAAGAATAAATCAAATAGGGGTGCCTGGGTGGCTCAGTCAGTTAAACATCTGATTCTTGGTTTCAGCTCAGGTCATGATCTCAAGGTTTGTGAGTTCAAGCCCCACATTGGACTCTGTGCTGACAGCACGGGGCCTGCTTAGGATCGTCTCTCTCTGCCCCTCCACTACTCTCTCTCTCATTCTTAAAACAAATAAACTTAAAAAAAAAGAATAAATCAAAGCATAATGAATAAATTAAGGGAAAATAATAAAATATATAAATATAAACATATATTTATTTGTTTAAATGAAATTAGATTGATAGGGAGAAAGCAAAGGTGGTAAGCTGGAAACATTTGGGAAATCTTGGCAAAACCTATGTGGGAATTCTTTGTATTGCTTCTTAAACAGCCTTGATTATGATAAGGAAGGAGAGAGAAGTTGGTCAAACGTTTGGAGGGTTTGGGGTATTCTTGTAAGACTTTTTAAAATTTTAAGTAAGCTCTACACCGAACATGAGCCTTGAACTCACAACCCCGAGATCAAGAGTCATCTTGCTCCACAGATTGAGCCAGCCAGGTGCCCCTGGGGTATTTTCAATGAGAGAAACTTGAGCATACTTAAATAAAGATAGCAGTAGTGGGAAGCACATGGTAAACGGGGAGAGAGTGTTCATGAGAGAGAGGAAGAGCAAACGAGTGAGAGAACAGAAGATGAGGAAATGCTTGAGACCATAAAAAAGAATAAATATTCAAAGCTGAAAATGTGGTAAACATGGAAAGGTATGTATAAAAGAACACAAATCACTCATCATAACAAGACCTAACACGAAGGCTCACTGATGGACTTGTTTTGGCACAGGCAGGCCAGAAGGAGGCACAGGGCTCTCATTTCATAGATGCGGGAACTAAGGCTCAGAGACACAAATTCTCTCCTTTAGATTACGGAACTGGTTGAGGGCAAACATCACTTTCTAATTCCCCACCCAGTGCTCTTTCCACTTTAGAGGAAAGCCCCCAATAGTTGTCAGCCAGGGGAGGCTCTGCCCCCAGAAGCAATGGCAGATGTGGGAGATCCTTTTTGATCATCGTAAGACAAGGGAATACTACTGCCATTTAGTGGATGGGGAGCTGAAATGTTAAACTTGTTACCGTGATCCAAGAAGTCCTACACAATGAAGATGGTACTATCCAAAATACCACTGCACCTTTGTCAGAAAAACTGTGCCTAAAAATCAGTCTTCTGGGGTCTACAGTCAACCAGCCCACCATTACTGAGCCATGTGACTGGGCAAGGCACCAATTCTTCTCATTCATCTTGAAAATGAGCATTTTGTTCCAAATGGGAACTCACATCCTTCAGCCTCTGACATGCCCAGATTCTGTCATCACATTGGGTGGGCCCCTCAGAGGAGACCAACAGCCCCTCAGAGGAGACCAGGCTGATTCTGCCAATGATACACAGGTGTCGGCCGAGTAAATCCCCAAAGCCTCCACTTTGTAACCTCCTTGGGCTGGGCTGGTTCACAGACTTCCTAAGCTAGACATCTGGAATTTAGATGATAACTGTGCTTTCTGTAAAACTCCACAGTTACAAAGTATTTTCACCTGGATTATTTCATTCAGTCGTTCCATTAGCCCAGGGAAGAAGTTATTACAGCTCCAATTTTATAAAGGAGAGAAATTAGATTCAGAGTAAAAATGACTTCCCTAGATAACGGGTCAGTAAGTGAAAGATGGAGCAGGGATGAAATCCTGTCTTCTGAGGCCAAGTTCGGACCCCCTCCTTCCCACCCCTACTCCCACCATTGCCCTCGGGACAAATGCCAGTCTTCTGGTCCCTTTGGTCAAGGCTGGGCAATAATCTCCTCTCTCCCCCACCCTCCTGTTTTAGGCCATTCTTTTTGCTAGGATCAGAAATCAACCAAAGAGCAGGAAAGATAACCCCAGACTTGCTCTCAGCTTCCTGAGGAAACAACTTCCTAACACCAACAATAGACAGCCAACTGGTCTGAAAGGTAGTGAGCTCTCTGTCACTAGGGGTGTTTAAGAAGACACTGAATGACTACCTGGCAAAGATGTAGTAGAGGAGATTCCTAATGTGCAAGTTAAAAAGATCTCTGAGGTCCCTTCCAAATTTGAGAGCAGAGGACTCCGTGCTTAGGAAGACAGCATGGTTCGGAAGCCGGCTGGGCAGAGGCCCAGGCTGTGGAATAGAGACAAGTCTGAAGAAGGAAAGAAAGAAAGAGAAAAAAAAATCTGAAAGCAATTGTGAAAACGAAAGCGGACTCTTCTCTTCCAAGAAAGAAACTGGAGCCCCAACAGGGATGGGGAGACAAACTGGGTTGGTGCCTAAAGAGAAAGTCAGAGGAAATGTCAGTATTTCTCAAATAGCCTTGCCCAGAAAATGTGTCAACAAACACGCAGCCAAACTTCACCGACTACCACTCAGGCAACACAGACAAGAAAAAGAGGAGCAGTCTCTTGAGAGAGAAGCACTTGAATTGAGTTAAAAATATATTGAATTCACAATCAATCAAAAATGCTAAAGGCCCAGAGAATGCCTCTGGACTAGACTTCTTCCATTTCCCTGAAAGTAAGTGGTGTGAGATTCTTTTTAAAGTATTATCTGAATCAACGTTTGAGGGCGGAGAGTGGGAAGGACTGGCCTGTAGTGGGAAATCTGCATTTCATCTTTTAGCCAGAGCGGGATTTTAAATGCAATTGCAGAGAGAATTCTGGGGACTACTGCTCTTCTTACAATGGAAACCAGGTCCAGAATGTTCCCTTGCAACCTGGCAGCCTGAAGTAATAAAAGCTTCAGGTGAAAGAAGGATCCACGTTTACAGTATCTGACAGAACCACTTTTCCCCAAAATCCGTTAGAAATCTCGTTCAACATCTCTTTCAACAAAGGGTACAAAGACTTTAATAAGTTTAGAAAAAGGGTTTTAAAACAACTCCTTTTCTTACACGTGTAAAACATTGAGAAAATGCAGATGCACTAAAAGAAGGAAATAAACATGGCATGTTTCTCCACCACCCAAAATAAGCATTTTGGTATGTCTACTCAATTTTTTTTAACGTGATTTTTAGTTTTTTTGAATGGTTCAAAACAAAGTAGTATTGAAAAGATATTCCTTGAGAGTGTTGTCCCCACCCCACCTCCATCTATCTGTTTCCCACCCACTCCCATCCTGTTAGGTGAAATCTTTTTGGTTGTTTGTGTATCCTTGTAGCACTCCTTAATGCAAATTACAAGTACAAACAAAACTTCGTGTTTGACACATTCCTTACCCAACGTGGGGCTCAAACTACAAGAGGCAGCCTACCACATATAGTGCATCTAACTTTTTGCTCTTGATAATATATCATAGTTCAGATTTTTTCCTGTGTTTATGCAAACACTTACTAAAATGGGATCACACTTTTGTAAGTAGCTTCATCACTCAAGAATGTTTTACGGACCTGTTTGTATATGATCAAAGAGTCTATGGTATGGTTTTTAATTTTTTTTATGTTTATTTTTGAGAGTGAGAGAGACAGAGCATGAGTGGGGGAGGGGCAGAGAGAGAGATCAGGAGACACGGAAGCAGGCTCCAGGTTTTGAGCTGTCAGCACAGAGCCCAAGGGGGGCCTGAACCCACAAACGCGAGATCATGACGTGAGCCTATGTCAGACACTTAACTGAGCCACCAAGGTGCCCGTCTATGGTATGATATTTAAAAATTTTTTTAAATGTTTATTCATTTTTGAGAGACAGAGAGAGACAGAGCCCGAGCAGGGAAGAAACAGAGAGAGAGAGAGAGGGAGACACAGAATCCAAAACAGGTTCCAGGCTCTGAGCTGTCAGCACACAGCCGGACGTGGGGCTCAAACTCATGAACCAGGAGATCATGACCTGAGCTGAAGTCGGACGCTCAACTGACCAAGCTACCCAGGAGCCCCTCTGGTATGATTTTTAAAGGGTATTGATGTCAGGAAAAAGCTCTAGGGTACTAATATGCCTAGGTTTTGTCCCTCTCCCAATCAGATAATGTCTGGACAAGGAAAGAAGAATGCTTTAGCCCCTGGCGTCAAAAGGCCTATGAATGAGTTTCAACTCAGCCAGTTTGTTACCAGCTGTGTGCCCGCAGGCAGGACTTAGGCTGTGAGAGTCAGTTTGAAATATCTACATCTTCTCATCCACAGTAATGCCAACCTGGCCTCTCTAACCCAGGACTGCAGTAAAGATCAAATGAGACAGTGGTTAGGAAAAGACCATTCATTGTGGGGCAACAAGGTGTTAAAATATTGATACAGCTACACCATGTATACAAGCATCCATCCATCCATGCACACACAAGTATTTGCATTTTTTTAATGTTTATTTATTTTTGAGAGAGAGCAAGCGAGCAGGGGAGGGACAGAGACAGAAGGAGACAGAGAACCCAAAGCAGGGTCTGCCCTGACAGCGGAGAGCCCAGTGCAAGGATTGAACCACGAAACATGAGGTCGTGACCTGAGCTGAAGTCCCACGCTTAACTGACTGAGCCACGCAGGTGCTTCTCAAGTATTTGCAATTTGACAAGAATTCTTTTTGGTTACTGCTTTATGGTTTCTCAATAAACACTTTTTTCTCAAAATTTGAGTCTTCTGAAAACATTTTTCTTGTTACATATTTAACATCTATGCATTATAGAGAAATTAGGAAGAGTGAATAAACAAAAAGGGGGAAATTGAAATAATCTATAATTTGCAAAACTCCTTGCCCAGCTTTCATATTATACACATATATGTGTGTTGACGCACGTGCACACACATATACACACACATATAATTTACAAAACTGGGTTCATATTGTTTATTTTGTTTTTGTAATCTCCTATTCCCACTCAACAATATAGTATAAATCCTGTTCCATATTCACAAATATTATCTTTATTGTTATTAATGGTTATATAGAATTTTATTGCATTAGTGAATATACCATACTTGGTCTAGCCAATCCACTTTTGTTGGAAATCTGAGTTCTTTTGAGATTTTTAATATTATATATAATGCTATACTGGACATCTTTATAGCCAAATACTCACATACATTAAAGAAGTCAATTTTGAACGAATGCTGTATGTTTTCTTTTATGCATTAAACAACTGCTCTTGAGCACCTACACTTCACCATGAACCATCTAGGTGTTAGAGTTATAAAGATGCATTTAGGGGCACCTGGGTAGCTCAGTCAGTTAAGTGTCTGACTCTTGGATTCAGCTCAGGTCATGATCTCACGGTTCGTGGGTTCGAGCCCTGTGTTGCAGAGCCTGCTTAGGATACTCTCTGTCTCGCTGCCCTCTGTCTCTCAAAAATAAATAAACATTTTAATTAATTAGTTAATTAAATCTTTAAAAAATTATCTAAAAAACCCAACAACAACAAAGATGAATCTGGCACAGGAACTGTCAATCTAGGAAAGGATACTAAAAGAATCATTCATTACCCCTTGGGCTCACTAGACTCCCTAAGGTTCCTAGTGTGCCTGGCAGGCCCTTCCACAGCCCTAAGTCTTATTTGTGCAGCTACCCTACTCCCTAACCTGAAATGACCCTTTCTTTGCCTGGCAAACTTCCATCTATTAGTCAAGACCCAATCCAAATATCCCTTGCTCTATGGAGCCTTCCCTAGCCCCTCAAGATAGAATAAGTCTCTCCTGGAGAATTTCATGGCACCTGTCACACTGCATTTGTAATTATTCATATTCCTTCCATCTTTTCTCTTTCTCTGCACTGTACATTGGAGTTGGAGACTTTGTCTTATCATTATCTCCAACTAAGCCCAGAAAGATGCCTAACACATAGACGTTCTCACTGAGCACTTACTGAATGAGTCACCGGTACCATGTGCTTAGTAAAATAACAACTGAAGTTACATTACTGGCAAAGAAGTGCTCTTAGCAAAGGCCCATGGTCAACAACCAGTTGAAAGGAGCCTCAGCTGGCCTGGCCCATGGGCTGGGCCAGTTTTTCCCGTGTTCCTATTCTGTCATTCTCTCTTTTGACCCTGACTATTGAAGAATTAGACTTCATTCCTAAATGTCTTGGCTCACTTGAACAAGCAAGGGGCATAAAAGGGCTCACTAGGGCCTAAAACTTTTATAATTGGAGGGATTTTTTAAAGAAAACTCTGGAGCACTGGGGTGGCTCAGTTGGTGAAGCGTCCAACTTGGGCTCAGGTCATGATCTCACAGCTCGTGAGTTCGAGTGAGCCCCATGTCAGGCTCTGTGCTGACAGCTTGGAGCCTGGAGCCTGCTTCAGATTCTGTCTCCATCTCTCTCTGCTCCTCCCCCGCTTGCACTATCTCTCTCTCTCTCTCTCTCAAATATAAATAAACATTAAAAAAATTGTTTTAAAGAAAAACAAAATCATGAATACTGAATTAGGTATAAAAATAATATTAATTTTGACCAAGAAAAGAAATCATAGCAAATTACAAAATTTAAAAGCTGACCAATGTTGTAAAATCCCTCACAGCCTGACACACTTGTCTAATACTTTTTAAATTTTTCAATTCTGATAAAAATATACATTAGTCTCGGGGCGCCTGGGTGGCTCAGTCAGTTGAGCGTCCAACTTCGGCTCAGGTCATGGTCTCGCAGTTGGTGAGTTCAAGCCCCACATCGGGCTCTGTGCTAACAGACAGCTCAGAGCCTGGAGCCCGCTTTGGATTCTGTGTCTCCCTCTCTCTCCCCCTCCTCTGCTCATGCTCTGTGTCTCTCTGTCTCTCAAAAATAAATAAATGCTAAAAAAAATTTTTTTTTAAATATACATTTGTCTGAAATTAACGAGTACACAGAACAATATTAATACATTTTTAAATGGCTACATTCTAGGGCAGGATATATGCACGATGAGCCTGTAGCATGTTGTAGTGCCAGAAAGTAAGGAAGTCTTGAAAAAAAAAAACAACTGATGGTCATATGTCAGAGGGACACTACAGCCAACTGAAAGAGCTCCCAATGGCCAAAGCTGGAACATTTTGAGACACAAAATTTAAAAAGTATTTCATTATAATCCAGAATATAAAGTAAATATCCAGAATCTACACTGATATAGATAAATGATCGAATAAAAAGAAAGGAAGCATGAAAAGAAAAAGAGAAATCTCCCAAGTAGAATTCCAAATAATTTATGTAGATACTGCCCCCTCAAGGAGGGTTACGTAACTCCCCACCCCTCAAGTGTGGGCTGCACAAAATGATTTCCTTCCAAAGAAAACAGTGGAGAAAGGGCAGGGATAGGAAGAATAATTAAGTGGAGAAGCTGGACAAACACCATGTCCACCAGGTGATGGAGGTCAACATCAACAGTGATAAGTCATGTTGAGAGTATGTACCCATGATATGATGAAATCAGAATGGCACTCTACCTCTGTGGCCTTCCTCCCCTAAACCTATAACCCCAATGTAACCATGAGGAAAACAGACAAATCCCAATAGAGGGCTACTCTAAAAAACCCGACCAGCATTGGTCCTCAAACTGGTCAGAATCTTCCAAAACTGGAAAATTTGAGAAATTGTCACAACCGAGACAAAGTGTAAGGAGGCACGATAACTAAGGGCAGGGTGGTATCCTGGATGGGATCCTGAAACAGATAAAGGACGTTGGTAAATACCAAGGAAATCAGAATAAAGTATGAGC
Source organism: Leopardus geoffroyi (assembly GCF_018350155.1). Lineage (NCBI taxonomy): Eukaryota > Metazoa > Chordata > Mammalia > Carnivora > Felidae > Leopardus > Leopardus geoffroyi. Next base: position 81,679,899 of record NC_059333.1, read on the forward strand.
CTTAGTTAATGATAATGTATCAATGTTTGTTCATTAATTGTAACAAATGTACATTACTAACATATTAGTAGTAAGGGAAAAGTGGGTACAGGGTATATGGGAACTCTGTACTGTCTCCACAACTTTTCTGTAAATCTAAAACTGTTCTAAAACCTCAAGTCTGTTAGGAAAAATGGGTATAAGTTTGTATTGAACTCCACAAATGTGTTCTTAAATTATTCCTAAATTACAAAACTTGTTAATGAACATGGATTGCAGTTTTATCATGAGAACACTTGTTCTTAGGCCATTTTGTTGCATCAGGAGAAATTTTCTCTGTTCTTTTATCTAGAACAATTTATCAGTAAATGAAGGGTTTCCATGTCTTACCTGGAAGTATATACCAAAAAATTAACAGATAAATGTGAGGGGTCCAGTTGAAGTAAGGATGGAGGCCTGGAGCCTAACAGACTGGCCTTCCTGTCCCCAACACTCTGGGGCATCCAAGAAACTGCCCACAGCTCTGAGGAATATGTTTCATTCATTCATTCAACAAATATTTGTGCTGGTAGAATGCAAGAGAGACAAGATCTCTGCTTTCAGAAAGAGGTGGTTGGAAAACCCTGGATTGGCTCTCAATCCTGGCTGGACTTTGGAATCACCTGAGAAGCATTTTATTATTGTTTTTTTTGTTTTTTTTTTTTTTTTTTAAGATTTTACTTTTAAGTAATCTTTACACCCAAAGTAGGGCTGGAACCCACAATCCCAAGATCAAGAGTCACACGCTCCACCAACAGAGCCAGCCAGGTGCCCCATCATCTGAGAAGCTTTGTAAAAAATACCAGTATCTGGGCTTCTCCTCAGAATCTCTGAGGGTGGGACCCAGGAATCTGTATGCTTTAAAATCTCCACCAAGAGATTCTAAAGAGAAGCCAGGATTGAGAAACAGAGGCTACATGATCAAAGAGCAACTTGCTCTAAAATCCCTGTTCCGTGATCTTTGCCATCAAGGGGAAAGAGGAGAAAAGGGCTGAAGTCCAGACCCCGGAGAGTGCCCCCTCTCCCTGAGGGAGTCTGGGGAGAAAGGAGCGGGGGTGGCAGAGGTTCCTCCGCGGAGGGCAAGGCGGGCGTCGCAGAAGTGGGGGCGAGGGGCGGGTGCTGAGGAGCAGTGGTGCGTAGCAACCCACGCACTTGCTAGTTTTAGAACAAATCAGCTCTTCTCCGACATATGTACTGAAGAAGCCTCCTCCTGGAATTTTCCAGACAGAGCTGAGGACTACTCCCAGCATAAAAGCACCAAGCCTAGATTCTGCTTCTCTTGATACAAAGAATCCTGAGACTGGAAGGTCCACCCCCTTCCCCGCCCCCCCAACATTTCAATCATGTTAGTGCCACACGCTGTATGTTTCAGAGCAAGTTTTCATGGTGCGTCTGAACATTCCATGCAGATATTTGGGCTGCCTTTTGGCATTTTTTGCAAACACAACCAAGAACTCTGTTTAAGGAAAAGCCTAGAAAACATGGAAGAGGCCCTAAGAAAGGGAGAACGGATGACCTGGTGGCGTAGAGTTGAACAACCCCTCACCCCCTTCCAACCTGATAGAGAAGACAGGACCCTCCCAACTTTACAGAGCTTAGAGTCAAATATCTTCTCTAGGCTCATTTAGCTAGCACAGGGCAGAGTGAGAATTTACTTCACCTTCACAACTCTATGAGGTAGCTTTATCGTCCTCGTTCCCCAGTGAGGAAACTGAGGCAAGCAGGAAGATAGTGGGTGGCAGAGTGAGGCTTTCACGGTGGTCTCCTCCACCAAAGTCAGGGCTCTCTCCTAAGTATCACAGCTGCCTATTGTGTCACAGGCACTGTCTGCTGCCCCCACCCCCATCCACACCAGGAAAGTCTCTGGCAAATTCTCTGTACTGTCTTTGCAACTTTTCTGTACATGCAGAATTATTCCAAGGTAAGTTTATTTAAACATGGCAAATATTCAGTACCATTGCTCTCTTAGACGAAACTCTTTGCAAACAATAAATAAGCTTAAATTATTTTTTAAATGTTAGCTTTTTCATCTTTATACATTTTTCAATATCTGTTTCTGTGTATGTTTTGGAATGTGCATAATATACCAATACAGGAGCCTATGAACAAATTATATTCATTTCTTAGGGCTATAGTGACAAAGTACCACTTACTGAATGGCTTAAAAATCACAGAAATCGATTGTCTCACAGTTCTGAAGGTTGGAAGTCTGAGGGCAAGGTGTGGGCAAGATCTCTCTCTACAAAGGCTCTGGGGGAGAATCGGTTCCACCGCCATTGTCTTGGCTTCTGGTATTAATGGCAGTCCTTGAAGTTACTTTTTCTGCCCCTTGTCATGTGGCCTTCTCCCTGTGTCTCTCTATATGCATATTCCCTTCTTATCAGGACACCAAACATAATTGGATTATGGGCCCACCCTGCTCGAACATAACTTTATCTTAACTTACATCTTAACGACATCTGCAATGACCCTATTTCCAAATAAGGTCAGATTCTGTGGTTCCAGGGAAGGACATGAATTCAGGGGGACACTAGCCAACCTAATATAGTCTGCCTTCTGACCCCCCCAAAATTCACATCTGTCCCATGTACAAAATATATTCACCTGAGCCCAACATCCCCAAAAGTTTTAAGTTATTCCAGCATCAGCTCTACATCCAAAATCTCATCTAAATATCATCAACTCCAGGGGCACCTGGTTGGCTCAGTTAGTTGAGTGTCCAACAATTGATTTCAGATCAGATCATGATCCCAAGGCTGTGGAATCAAGCCCCATCTCTGCGCTGTCATCACAGAGCCTACTTGGAATTCTCTCTCTCTCTCTCTCTCTCTCTCTCTCTCTCTCCTCCCCTTGTACATATGCTCTCTCTCTCTCAAATAAAAAATAAACCACATCTTCTTTATCCATTCACCAGAGAAACTTAACAGAAGACCATGAGGGAGGGGAAGGGGGAAAAAAAAAGTTACAGAGAGGGAGGGAGGCAAACCATAAGAGACTCTTGGATACTGAGAATAAACTGAGGGTTGATAGGGGGTGGGGGAGAGGGGAAAGTGGGTGATGGGTATTGAGGGGGCACTTGTTGGGATGAGCACTAGGTGTTGTATGGAAACCAATTTGATAATAATTTATATTTAAAAATTAAAAAAATAATAATGAAATTTAAAATAAATAAATATCATCCACTCCAAAAGGCCCAAATTTCATTATCTAAGTCATTTTATGGGGTGAGATTTGAGATATGGTACATCCTGACACAAAATTCTGCTCTATGTGAGGACCTGTGAAACTGGAAAACAATTTATCTGTTTCCAAAATACAATGGTAGGACATGCATGGGGTAGGTAGTCCCAGTCCAAAAGGGAAAAAGAGGAAGGCAAAAAGGGGCCATGGGTCCCAAGCAAGTCTGAAATCCAGTGCACAAATCTAGGTGATAGTCTAGCTTTATTCATCTAGTCTTGCTGTTTTTATATTTACTTAAATTTTTCCAAAATTAAAGAAAAGGAAAAATAGCTCCCTTTTCCATAATACAAGAACTGCAGCCTTAATGCAGAAAAAAATACAAACAAGCAATAACTATCACTCGTAATTCCATGACACAGAAGTAACCCACTGTTCACATTTGGTGCATATCCACATATGCCTCATTTTATTTTTTTATATTCTATCACTTTTTTACGTTTATCTCATAAATATTAAAAAGGAAAATAATGTATATTGTATATAAATATAAATGTATATTTATATATAATAATATACTTATATGATTCTGTCTACTCAGTCTCCCATACCACACACCCATACCCATACCTCGATACCACATACTAATTGTAAAATTAGCCATATTACAAATAGCTATGTTGGAAGAAGCCATTGCAATTTGAGGTGATAGCCAGCCACCAGCCACCAATTACCACAGAGATCCACTGGAATGGGGAAGTTTTCTTAGAATGAAAAGTTACCTTTTCAGATGGAAGTCCTGGGGTTTTTAGGCTTTCTGTACAGTGACTTGCATTCTTTCTTTTCTTCTTTAGCGGACTAAAGGAGGCTCTAAGGAAATCACACTCTGAAATATATTATCACAATAGATTGTAAAGAAAGATAATCACAAAAATAATTATTTGAGCTAAGATATCTGTAGCTGTCAGAATCTGTAGCATTATTTATTTTTTTAATGTTTATTTATTTTTGAGAGACAGAGACAGAGACAGAATGTGAGCGGGGGAGGGGCAAAAAGAGAAGGAGACACAGAATCCAAAGCAGGTTCCAGGCTGTAAGCTGTCAGCACAGAGCCCAAGGAGGGGCTTGAACTCACGAACCAAGAGATGATGACCTGAGCCAAAGTTGGAAGTTTAACGGACTGAGCCACCCAGTGCCTCTGTTTATTTTAATTTTTAAATATAGACTAAAATTCCGGAGTTACACATCAATTCTGGAAGGGATATTATTCCAACAAATGAATTAAATGTAAATTTAAAAGAAATATCCCTTCTTATGACTAGAAACAAACTAGGATTGGATTAAAGTGGTTGATCATGCAATGTTGAAAATTATTCAAGATAACTCATAAAATCTCATCTACGTATTTATATCTCCAAACACTTGCTCAGTAAATTCACGTTTTTGAGTTAAGTTTTGGTAACAGTGTTTAAGTTCAACTATTTAATAAAGTTTATTTTTTATTTAAAAATAAATAAAATCCCTGTGAAATGAAACAATCCCCGCAACCTAGCATCAATCAGCTTCCCTTCCATCAGACCACGCATCCTTCGCCCACAAGTGTTTTTATTAACTGGGACACCGTCCATCTCTGTGCAACTTTATGAAATGTGTTTTGGCTTGGAGCACAGAAAATCCATTTAGACATTAATAGTCTAGTTGCGAGTTATGTTATTCATTCACAAAAGTAACAACAGTATGCTGTGATTTTTTTTCCAGCATTTTCCCTTAATTTTACTGGCTAATAAAATCCAAACACTGGAACCTTTTGCCCAGAAAGTGGCGCCAAAGGAAAGCAGCTGCCCACCCGGACCCCCCAGGGACTCTCCAAGCAAGACCTGAGTCTTGGGTGAGGCCCCAGGGGAGAGAGGAAGACTTGCTCTCCAACCACTAGCCCTCCCCACAGGGTCAGCCAGCGTTTTCCTTTCATCTTCCTGACCAAAGGAAGAAAACCCGGGTCTCCTTGTAGTTCTAGAAATTCAAAATGGTAGTATCACTGCAAAGCATTCCCCATTTACTTCTTTCAATCAAGTGTTCTTTTTCTTCCAAACCGAACAAGTAATTTTGAGCAACTATTTATTATGTGCCAGATTCTATGTACAGTGGGCATATAGAAAGGAACTTGTGGCTCACTAGGAGAGAGAGAGATGTAAACCAATAATTGTAGCACAACCTGATGAGACAGAAACAAAGGACATGTAAGCCCGGGATGTATTTGGCACAAGATCAGTCAAACTAAGATTTAAAAAGTATAACTATTTGTAAAAATAATTATCAAAGAGCTATTATTTATCCATATAAAAGCGGGTAAAGGGGAGCCTCGGTAGCTCAGTTGGTTGAGCATCCGACTCTTGATCTCAGCTCAGGTCTTGATCTCAGGGTTGTGAGTTCAGGCCCCAAGCTGGGTTCCACACTGGGCATGAAGCCTACTTTAAAAAAGAGAGAGAGAGAGAGGGAGAGAAAGTGGGAAAAATATATACAAGAACGTCACCTCAATCCCATTAGACAAATGGTGAGGGACATGGAGTATGAGTACAAGAAGAAAGAATAACAAACAAGAGGTTTTCAAAGATCCTCTATTTTACTGGTCTTCAAAGACACAAAAGTTAAAACAATGAAAACAAAAATTTATAAAATCAAATCCCCAGGAGTCTACAGAAAAAAACAACAACCCTCTTAATCCATTAGTAATGTAAATTTATACAAGCCTCTAGGAAGGCAATTGGGCAATATGACACAATTCAAAGCAATAGTTATCTTTCTGAACCCAAGATCCCAATTCCACAGAATTTATCTTAAGGAAATAATTATAATGAAGAAAAAACCAAATGTATAAAGATATTTGTCACTGTTATTTATATTATTATTATATATGACTGTCACTGTTATTTATATTAGTGATAAATTGATTGTGACATACATACCTAATACAAAGGGATGTTTCAGTAGATTACAAAAATAATTAGAAAGTCTGTGTAGCAATATGAGAAATGATTTACTTCTTAATATAAAATTTAATAAGAGGAAAACACAAAACTGTACATAATAATAAATATAACTCTAGTCCCTGGATCCAGGTGGGACTTCAGCATCAGAAATCTTCAGCTAGAGCAGGTTTCAGAGTAATTTGGCAAACGTTAGGCTAGATAATTCCATAGGCAGAGTTAATCAGCTCTTCTCCTTTATGCTTCCTTCTCCCTAGCCACCTCCCAACCTTGCCATCCTTTGCTTTATTTATTCTATCTTAAGATTTTTTTACCTCTTTATCTCCCTTCCTTTGAGGTAGAAATTATATCCTACTCATTTTTGTAATCACCTACCCTCTTTACCAGCCACTCACAAACTCAATAAAGTCATGATTCTTTAATTTACTTGACAATGTACAAGTATGTGATGAGAGGGAATACAGGGAAATGACAATAATCGTAGTAGGCTGCTGAAACTGAGAGTACATTTTTTTTTAATGTTTTTCTTTTATGTTTTATTTTACAATTTTTTTTTTAAGGTTGAATCTTAAATGCCCAGACAGGATTTCACTGTGCTATCTGAAATCAGGCTTTGGGTATTTATGTCCCATATGAGTAAGCAAGTTTATCTGGAAAAGTAATTTATAAAAATAAATTTATAGACAAGCCAAGACGTTTTTGAAAAAAAGTAAGAAAGAGGGCCTTATTCTATAGATATTATAACTTCTTTTAAATCTATATGTGAGTGAGAGAGAAGCCAACAACCCACACCCTTAACTGAGTGTGACTGTGTTATTACTACTGGAATAGGTCTGACTTTAAAACACACACAGAGCAGGTACTTCCAAGTATTTAATAATGCTGGTCTCCCACACATTTTTCATTGTGAGCCATGATGCATCTGAAGGACCACACTTGGCAGAACAGCATAGGGCCTACCTTGGACATGACTCAAGTTCAGAGTGAGGGATCCTTTATTTCCTTCCTCCTCTTGTCAGTAATTCTCCAAAATGTTCGTTTTATGATATGACTCTTAAAGGAATTAAACTCGAATAGCACAAAATTGTATAATTATGTTATAATTCAGTTGCAATTATTAACAGATACAAGTCTTCTTCATCATTATTAGGTAAGAAAAGATGATGATGATAATGATAGCATCCGTTTACCATGTGCCAGTTACAGTGCTAAACAGATAGGAAGATGATCAGGCCCACTACCTACTAGACCGCTACTTCATGTGGGCTAGTTATTTAGCATCAAAAATTCTAAGAATTTCAGGTGGCCACAGTCTGAAGGCAAATGAGTCACATTTTGCTTCCAGGGTGCATATTGGATGCACAGGCCCTAGAGGAGTGTCCACATCACCACTTGGCAACTATGGGCAGGAAATGAATTTCTGAGGTTCTCTTTAGATAAGGCATGCACTTCCTGCTTCCCCACAATCCTCTTTGCTCCCTATCAGACTTACATCCAGCCTTCTTCATTGCTTGCTTGTCTCCTATACACCTGAATTTTCAACCCCTCCACCTAGAACCATGACTGTAAGTCAGGCATCTGCCACTAAGTGGTACAATGCCAACAGGTAGACCTAAATCTAAAATTGGCAATCATGTAGACAGATAGTTTTTCCCAACTTTTTATAGCAGTGGAGTATTTCCTCTAATGAAATCTTACACAAGGACTGATCTCTAAATACAAAGAGAAGCTGATCTGGCTGAGAGTGGGGAAAACCCCAAGAAGTACTCAATCTTCTACTCTCTATCCTCCTCCCTTACCCCCTCTGTGAGACCCCTCGACACTTCAGGGGTGCTGGCAACAGTCCAATCTTCTAATTCCACAGCAGAAGGCATCTGTCCTCAATCACACAGCTGGTTAGTGGTGGGGAACCCAGGTCTCTGATAAATGATAAATGTTTGGCAGCTTCTTCCATTAAAAAGTTGTTGGGCGCCTGGGTGGCGCAGTCGGTTAAGCGTCCGACTTCAGCCAGGTCACGATCTCGCGGTCCGTGAGTTCGAGCCCCGCATCGGGCTCTGGGCTGATGGCTCAGAGCCTGGAGCCTGTTTCCGATTCTGTGTCTCCCTCTCTCTCTGCCCCTCCCCCGTTCATGCTCTGTCTCTCTCTGTCCCAAAAATAAATAAACGTTGAAAAAAAATTTTTTTTTAAAAAGTTGTTGAATTTGTAGAAAGGAAAAGAAAAATTTTGAGTAAGAATAATGATTCTCTGTGTCTTTTTTCAAGCTCTCGTTATTCCACGTTACATACCTTTATTAGAAAAGTTTTAAATTTTGTTGTACTAAATAGGCAGGCATAGAATTATCAAATCACATGGTCTTAGAGCAGAAAGGAATATCTGAAGTTTTTTCATCCCACCCCTTCATTTTAATAGGCCAGGAAAACTAGGAATTACTGAACCAATTTCCCTTCATAGGTGTTCCCAGTTACTGTCCCATTCAATACATCAAGTACTGTTACGTCTTGATGTCAGAAACAAGAGCTTTCTATTTTAACCAGTTTCTCCATGAAAATCATGAGTTTGGGGCGCTTGGGTGGCTCAGTGGGTTAAGCATCCAACTCTTGATTTTGGCTCAGGTTATGATCTCACAGTTCTTGAGTTCCAGCCCAGAGTCAGACTCCATGCTGGCAGCATGCTACCAGCAAGCGGGCTTGCTTGGTATTCTCTCCCTCCCTCTCTCTCTGCCCCTTTCCTGCTCAGGCACACACATGCGTTCTCTCTCTCTCTCTCTCTGTCTCAAAATAAATAAATAAAAATTTTAAAGAAAAGAAACTCATGAAGTTAAGATACAAATTAAAGTTGTGGTTTCTCTTTGTGATTTTCTTCAATCTTTGAAATACACTTTCCCTGTGGGACATTCAAACATCTCTTTACTCCAGAAAGTGTATTTCCACACTTATGGGAAGATTGTTTCAGACTAAACTTTGCAGGAGAATTCAAGTCAAACCATCTGTGGTCAAGAGCTTTTATTTTAAAATTTCTAACAAGGCGCCTGGGTGGCTCAGTAGGTTAAGCGTCTGACTTCAGCTCAGGTCATGATCTCACAGTTTGTGAGTTTGAGCCCCGCATTGGGTTCTCTGCTGTCAGCACAGAGCCCGCTTGGGATCTTCTGTCCCCCTCTCTCTCGGCCCCTCCCCCACTCTCTCTCTCTCTCTCAAAAATAAACATTACAAAAAATTAAAATTTCGAACTAATCTTATGAGAGACCAATAATTTGTAAAATACAATAAAATCCAATCGAATTTTTAAAAGACTCACAAAATACAACTATTTTGTTATTATTAGATTCTAAACATAAAATTACTCTATCAAATTGCTATAACAGTTGTTAACTACCTATTTTCTGTTCCTGTCCTCACCCCATTGTGAGCCAGCAACACACTTCATGAACAAATTGTGGGGCTACTTTGAGAAGCTCCAGATAAAGCACAATCCAGGTGGTTGGTCTAGATACAGGGTATGAGAGTGAGTCTGCTCATATGAACCAGGTAATGCTTCCCACCTTTTGTTCCCAGTCCAGCCATCCATTTTGAGAATGTGGCTGTGGTCCTTAAAGGTCTGGGGCATGGTCTCTGCACAGCTCAGCAGGAAAAAGATGTAGACCACCTTCTAACTGCACCACTTGGAAAAGAGTAGGGCAGGGTCCAGATCATGGAGGCCATGCAAATGAACTAAGAAATATTGGGAAGTAATGGGAAGTTGTTAATCCTGAAAGTAATGGGAAGTCGTTAAACTTGAGTTGTATTTGGATATGAGAACAATGTGTTTGCCTGCAATGTGGAGTATGGTCGAGAGGGGAAAAAGACTCATTGGGAGGCTTCTTCAATAATTTTGGAAAGAGATGATATGGTCTGAACTCACATAGTAGCAGTAGGGTTTCAGAGAAATTTAGAGCACTTGGTTATTGATCGAATGTATGTGATGAAGAGCAAGGAGAAGTCACCAATGACACCAGGCTTTGGCTAGAACGACTACATGGCTAGTGGTGCCAGTTACTAAGATGGGGAGCTCAGAAGGAGGAGGGTGCTGAAAACAATGAGTCCAATTCCTGATAGGCTGTATTTGAACTTCCTGACTCTGCCTTATGGCTCATGGTGGTCTCTAAACTGGAATGCCCACACTCATCAAATCTAAACCATAAAAAAGACATTGCAACCATAAAAGTGCATATTAAGAACACTAAAACAACATGGAAAAATATTTATTAAGTAATGTTAGGTAAAGTAATAAAAATGCAAATTAAAACAAGGTAAAGCTCTTCCCCTGTTAAATTGGCAAAAAAAAATTTTTTTAATTAAAATGCCCAAACTGCCAAGGATATGGGAAAACTGGCACTGTCACACGTTGCTGGTGGCAATGTAAATTGGTACAAACCTTTTTGGAAGAAGTTTGGCAAGACAAATCAAGAACCATAAAAGAGTTTGTTCCTGTGACCCTGTAATTCCACTTCTGGAAATCTATTCTAAGGAAATAACTCAAAATGTGGAAGGAAGCATTTCATACACAAAGATGTTTATCACAGCAGAACCTGGAAACAGCCAGAATGTTCAATAGTAGGAGATGGGTTGAATAAGTCATGAGACATTGATTTGCTGGCCTCTTGTGCAGAATGGAGCTGCTCAGTAATGAAGAACGCTTGTGCTGGAGTGTGAAGTGTCTGTGGAGAACACATCTCTGCTTTCATCCCGCTTGGGTAAGCAATGGCCACAGAAGAAAGACAAGAAGGAAATGGTCGTGATGATTGGGTTACAGTGATGAGTCCATAGATCGTTTCTAAAGGTTTTTTTCTAAGTTCATTTATTTATTTTGAGAGAGAGAAGGAGAGCCAGCTTGAGCAGGGGAGGGGCAGAGAGGGAGAGAAAGAATCCCAAGCAGGCTCTGTGCTGTCAGTGCAGAGCTCCATGTGGGGCTCCATCTCATGAACCATGAGATCATGATCTGAGCAGAAATCAAGAGTCGGATGCTTAACCAACTGAGCCACCCAGGTGCCCCCTTCTTTTTTTTATTATTGAAGTATAATTGGCATGAAATGCTATATTAGTTACAGGCATACAGCATAGTAATTTGGCGATTCTGTACATTACACAGTGCTCACCACAATAAGTATAGGCACCATCTGTCACCATACAATGTTATTACAATATTATTGACCATATTCCCTACACTGTTAACTATATATTGACTACATTTCCTATTCCTGATCTCATCTCTGTGACTTGTTTATTTTATAAATGGAAATTTGTACCTCTTAATCCCCTTCATCTAAATTGCCCATCCCCCCACCCACTTTCTCTCTGGCAACCACCAGTTTGTTCTCTGTATTTATGAGTCTGTTTCTGCTTTTTTTTTTTTTTTGCTTGTTTGCTTCTTTTGTTTTTTAGATTCCACATATAAGTGAAATCATATCATACTCTCTCTGTCTACTATATTTCACTTAGCATAATACCTTCTTGGTTCATCCATGTTGTCACAGATGGTCAGATTTCCTTATTTTCTATGGCTGAATAATATTCCATTGTAGATATAAACCACCTCTTCTTTATCCATTTATCTATTGATGGACACTTAGTTTGCTTCCATATTTTGGTCAGTGTAACTAATGCTACAATAAACATAGGGGTACATTTATCTTTTTGAATTTGTGTTTTCATTTTCTTTTTTTTTTTTTAATGTTTATTTTTGAGAGAGAGAGAGAGAGAGAGAGAGAGAGAGAGAGAGAGGAAGGGGCAGAGAGGGAGGGAGACACAAAATCTGAAGCAGGCTCCAGGCTCTGATCTGTCAGCACAGAGCCCGATGCGGGACTAAAACCCACGAACTGTGAGATCATGACCTGAGCCAAAGTCGGTTGCTTAACCAACTGAGCCACCCAAATGCCCCAAGACACTGCATTCCCACCAATAGTGCACAAGCGTTTCCTTTTCTCCACATTTTCAACACTTGTTATTTCTTGAAAGACTTCTTCTCTTAGGGCTTTCCTCATCTTCTGATCAAACATTATTGCTTCTTCTTTGAGCCACCATGGCATTTCTTTTTCATTCTTGTATGAATGTGGCCCAGTAGTTCCCAAACTTCATTGTGCATCAGAACACCTGGTGGTCATTACTGGGTCTCACCCTCAGGGTTTCTGATTCAGGAGATCTGGGGTGGGGTCTAAAAATGTGCATTTCTGGCAATTTTCCTGGGATGCATATACTGCTAGTCTGGGGACCACACTTTGAAAACCATCATAGGAGTAGATGCAGACATAGTAGGATCCCACCCCCAACCCCACCCCCAGAGAACGCCTGCCAGTTGGAACACCTCTTCAGAGACAGACACATTCTCAGGGAGCAGTTACCCGTGGTAAACGAGGAGGCATTTACCCAGTGTGCTGCACTTCTCTGGAGATTAGGGAAGGCGGAATCAGTGAGCCCGACCCAGACAAAAACTCAGTCTACTGCTCTGGCTCCTCCCTAGCATCATGGGAGTTTGTCCCATCAGCTTTCAAAGGTTCAAATAAACATACTCTGGACAAGGCACCAGGTGGGAATGGGGAAGACAAAATAAAGCTTAGTCCTGTCCCCAACGTCACCAGTGGCACACACAAACAAATGCAGGACACGGTCCCATGGAGCAGAAATGAGGTGGCATCAGCTTTGCCTGGAGGAGGGGAGGAAGTCTTCTCAGAATGAACCATATTTGGACTGGGTCCTCGAGGATAAGGAGGAATCCCACCGGCAAAGTTGGGAACCAGGTGAGAGCAATCCAGGTAGAAGGACCAGCCTGGGCAAAGGCTCACAGACCAGGCATACCGTCCCACCTGTGTGATAGCACGTACCTACCTGGAGGTGTGCGAGGTTGATGGAGAGGAAGGGAGGGAGGAGGTGCGGACAGATGGTAGTTTAGGGTCACCTGAACACTGTACTAAAGGTGAGGCTTTTATCTGATAAGTACTGGGGAGCCTTGGCTGTTTTTAAGCAGAGGAATAAAAACTGACAGCAGCTTTTAGGAAGAACAAGAGGGACAGGAAGGCATATCAGAAAGTATCGCTGTCATTGGTGAGGATGACGAGGACCAGGACAGGGGGTTGTACTAGGGAAGGACAGGAAGGGACGGCTTGAGAGATGTTGTGGGGGTGGAATCCCAAGAAGCCAAGCCTGTTCAGCGTTGTGAATCCTTCCAAATCCCTTTTACACACACCTACCCCCACAGCCCCCCAGCTCCCCGGCTCCCTAGCATATCCTTCTTCCCTCCTTGGCTGTTACATTCTAAGGCGAGGAGATTCCAAATGCTGACTACATCTTCCTTGGCCCATCTCAGCTTTTGGCAAATAAATTGGTGCCGTTCCCCAGAAAGCTTTTCTTGAACTTCATAAAGTTAGCAAAGAGAAGAAGTGTTAACAGTATGATCTGTTGAGTCTCAAATTCTAATCCCAGCCCTCACACTAACCCAGCTTTTTCACTCCCTGAAGTTCTGCCAAAATCAAAAGAGAAGGTCTGTGCCAGACGCAAGTAATTCCAGCTGAACAAGCACTCCGAGCGCCACAGAGTGCTGCTGTGCTCACAAAATGTCCTGCCGCCGTAGAACAGGCCATGGGCGGCTGGTGGTGGGGTCCATGGTGTCACACGGTCAAAAGGAGCATGAAAAATACTTTTCTTTGGTAAGTAAATGTTCCACTGTTGATGCCGAGTTACAGCAGAGGCTCTAACAAGACAGGTGTGATTCATTTATTAAAAGAATGGAGGCAGAGAAGGCACGATTCTAGATGACCTTCTCAGGAGAAACAAAAAAGATTCATCCCCGGCCGCTTGAGAAAAAAGTCAAGGTTTGGGAGGCATCCAATGCACATTCTGTGTGTCTATTATGCGCATAATCCTTTAGAAATACTATGACGTTTAATCCCCACAAATCGCTCTACATGGCAGATGGTTTTATGCCCATTTCACAGATGACAGAGCTGAGGTTTAGAAAGATAGAGTTGTGTGCGCAAGGCAGCGTGTAAGCAAACTCCATCATGGTCAAGTACGGACTGTAAAGAAATGTTCTGACTTTGGGAAACAAAAGGGGAAAAATTACGTTGACTCCCTTACCTTTGGGTACCACTCCAGGGCTAGCAGAGTGTACTCACATACATTGTTCTCATGTCACGCTCGGCAAGACCCTGTGAGGAGGACAGTGATATTCCCATTGTAGAGATGGGGGAACTGAGGGTCAGGGAGAAGGTCAGTTGAACAGAGTTGAACACAGAACTGAGTCCAGACCCAGTTCCTCTTCCAAAGAGGGAGGCTCTGTAAAAGACCTAGGGTGTGATAAGAAGGAGAGAAGCATTCCCAAGAGAGAGAGGACAGGGGGGAAAAGGCCCTCGGGGAGACTTAGGTGTTTGATATGGAGTCTAAGGTCCACACGGCCAGGTTACACTGATGTTCACTGGTGTTGTGGTCCTATGTGTCAGGCCTGGATCCACGCCACCAGGATTTGAACACAGATCCTGCCATTTAGCCCCCCTGCCTCAGTTTCCTCATCTGTCAGTGCTGACAGTAACAGTCCATCCTTCATAGAGAATGTTGTGAAGAGTGAGCAGGAGAGAAGCACCGAGTAGAGGGCCTGGGGCATGTATAATCTTAATGCAGTTTTGCTATTATTGCCACTGTTATCGTTATTACCACTACTACTACCATGGGTGAGTCCTGGGGATGAGCCTGGCCTGAAGAGAGAAAGGTTGGAATCTCAGGTGGCAAAGTTTGAACCTCGTCTTAGCCTGTTCAGGCAGCTATAACAAGGCAGCACAGACTGAGTGGCTTATAAACAACAGAAATGTACTCCTCACGCTTCTGGAGACTAGAAGTCTGGGATCAGGGTGCTGGCACGGTCGGGTTCTGGTGAGGATCATCTTCTGGGTTGCAGACTGCTGACTTCTCATTGTGTTCTCACATGGCAGAAAGAGGGTGAGAGAGCTGTCTGGGGTACCTTCTACAAGGGCACTAATCCCATGACTGAGGGCTCCACCCCCATGACCTCATCACCTCTCAAAAGCTCCCACCACCTAATAACATCACATTAGGGTTTAGGGTTTCAACATACGGCTTTTGGTGGAACACATTCAGCTCATTGCAAACCTGAAGAAGCAAAAGTAATAAATAGGAGGGCGATCTTAGTTAAAACAGGATAAGAGCATTGTTGGAGGATGATGCGTCTGGCCCGCGTACACAGGCGTCCCCTGTCACTTTTCCCCATCTGGACCAGGACCCCACCTGCAGGCTTCCTAAGCTGCCTGTGCTCCTTCCATCACCCCCATTCACCCCAAGGCACTGTAAGTGCCCGATAATTGCCTGCCTCCCCAACTGGACCATGTTGGTCTTCCTCACTGGTGCATCTGGTGCCTAGTACATCGT
Source organism: Leopardus geoffroyi (assembly GCF_018350155.1). Classification (NCBI taxonomy): domain Eukaryota; kingdom Metazoa; phylum Chordata; class Mammalia; order Carnivora; family Felidae; genus Leopardus; species Leopardus geoffroyi. Next base: position 81,695,485 of record NC_059333.1, read on the forward strand.
CTGGCACCTACCGGGTACTCAGTGAATACCCTTCTGATGAACAAATAATAAATGGATGGAATGGAACGACAGTTTGGAGAGGAAAGAATCTATATGGAGACCAGCCAAGAAGCAGGTGCAAGAGGCAGATGCAAGACTGGGTTAGGATGGGAGAGGGAGTTAGAAAAAAATAAGAAATGCAAGAGGCATGCGAAAGAAAGCACAGATAGGTCTTTATGAGTGATGGACTATGGGAGTTCATGGGAAAAGGAAGATCAAAGGTGACTCCAGCCCCAAGGTCCTGGACACTGGCAATGACCCTTCAAAAATGGGAAGGAAGAAGGAGGCGTTGGCTTGTGAGAGAAGATCTGGCCATAACTTTGCCTTTGTTGAGCTTCATAGAAGTTGCTGGTGATGCAAATGGAGTAATATAGGGCAGTGTGGGATAAGAGGTACTGGCTGGGGATGGGGGTTGGGAAGAACCTGTTCAGTAATCTTCAATGAGTGCCTCTTCTTCTAGGAAAGGGACGGCAGCAGGAGTGGGTAGGGACTTGCCAAGTCTAAAGAGGCTAGAGCAGAGAGGAAACAGGCAGATGACAAGGAAAATTGGATGGAACGATAGGACCATCATTTGCAGCCTGTATTGCCTCATTTTTGCCTCAGACACCCCCAATCCACCTGGTGGAGCTGGCTTTAAAGCCAACCCTTGGCCCTGCGCAGACATCCTATTTCACTCTACCTCCTCACCCTGGCCTTCTCCACTCTTCCCTTCCCTCCAGCAGTCACCCCATCTTTTCTCTGATTTGCTAAGAAAAAGCATAAAATACAGGCAAGAGGAAGGCACATTCACCAAGTGTCCTAAATAAAGGCAGTGCTTAGCTCTTGCGACCACTTACTCCCCTCTTTCTTTTCTCCTCCATCCACACTTGCCCAAGACCCTGCCGATGGAAGAACTGAATCAGAAAGGAAAGCCATCTATGTCAGAAAAGCAATTTAGCTTCAAGTAAGTACAGAAAGAATTTCACTTTTGTTCTGTTTTCTTGAAACATTGTATTCTGACCGTGGCTGCTGTGAACCCACAACTTCTCATTTCTTCATTTCTGCAGGAAAACTGCAGCGCTGTGGCCTCAGGAGAGAGAAAGCACAGAGCCATTTCTGCACGTTTCTGCCTCCCCGTGGTAGGTGGAAAATCCAAGTAAAGAAAGCTAATGCTTGTCTGCACTATGGGACAATCGGGGAAAAAACAGACTCTGGAATCAAATATTCTCAGGTATGCTCTGTCACTGGTGGGCTGACTCATCTTTCAAACTGCCGGTTCCTCACTGATCAAACACAGCAAGAATGACTCTGCCCTCTGGAGAGGATATGATCGTGGCACAACGTGGTCAGGTCCTTTTCCCGGCACAGGGGCTCCCGGAACACTGGCCCCGCGGTCCCTGCTGCTTCTCACACGAACCTCCTAGGCTCTGCTATCTGCCAGCTGCCCGTGGAGCCACATAGGAGGCACAAGCTTAGGGGCACACTCTTCTACCTGGTGGTTTCCAAGAATTGTCACTTTATGACACATTTTTTTCAGACTTCATCCTAATTTGACTAAAATATAAAGAGACCTCACAAATTTGGGGTAGCTAGAGCAGCACGCTTCCTAAGCTTCTCGCGCTCTGCGGGCCCAAGTTTGACACCACCTCCAGAGAAAACATCTATTTCTGGCCAAAAGAAGGCCCTAGAAAGCCTGAACTATCTACTTCATCGAGTGGTGCACTTGCTTGGAAGGGGTCCAAATGTGTTGGAGTCCTGGCCAGCCAAAAGCACCCAAGCCACTTTTGGACAGGGCAGGCGGAAGTGAGGGCTCTGATTTTCATGTTAAATCCCCATTTGGCCTTGGAAATGTTAAAAATAAACTTTCACCTGCATCTGATTTTCCTCTTTGTGATTGCAACCATTGTCTGTTTGAACAAAGAGGTAGCAAGAGCCTCTTTGAGCAGTTCACAGAGTTCAAGCGAGAGCCCAAATTGGAGGGACACAGATGTTAATGAACAAGGGGACCAAGCAAGAGTGCCACTGGGAATCAAAAACCTTCCCCAGGATTATCAGGCCACACTCTGCGCCATCAGCGGCCCCTCCCGGCTCTCAGGAGAAAGACACGGGAGCTGCCTGTGCTCTTCCCCCTCTGCAACTACATAATAGAGGGAGGTGGAGATTCAGCCCTCCCCCAGCCCCTGTTTTGCTTCCCACTTGCTTGCATTTTGGAGGCACCCATCAAATTTGGGGGTGGGTGGGTGGGTTAAAACAGAATGAGAAATCACAAATTAGGCACTACAGAATTTACCGGTTACCTTGGAAGCAGTACGATTGTTACAGAAAGAGCCTGGGCTTGGGAGCTGGATAATCCTGGGTTCAAATTCATTTAGTTTCAGTTGTGTGACCTTGGGAAAATTACTTGACCTCTCTGAGCCTCAGTTTGCCTCTCAATAACATGGATCTAAAAACACCATATTGGTTAAAGCAATGCTAGCTGCTGTAATAAACACACACCAAAAAAAGTTAATTGGCTCTAACGTTGTGGAAGTTCATTTCTGATTCGCATAAAGTCCAGAACAGGTGTCTCTAATCTGCCGGCTGCCCTCCTCCAAGAGGGGAGTTACATGCTGGGTCCTTTCTCTGTCTGGCTTCGCCATTTTCTAAACATGGCTCCCAAGGTCATCAGGCTTATAGATGTCAATCCAACAGGAGGAAGGTGATGGAGGACTGTGGCAAGTGGAAAAGTTTTCTACTAAGCCTAGAAACATCACACAGCACTTCCACTCACGGGCTAGGGTCTGTATCACAGGCGTGAGGCTGCAATTAATTGCAAAGAACACTTAGAACTAAGGTCCAGGTGTGTGCCCAGGAAGATGAGGAAACAGATGTTTGGTAAACATCTACCTAGTCTTTGCCACATACACCAACTTTTCAGGGCAATAACAGGGTTAAGTGAAATAATGACTATGAAACAGTGCAGCTTTCAAGACATGTTGTTTCCTTCCCTCTTTCTCTTTCCCCACGGCCAAACTTTTGCTAGAAGCAATGAGAGAATGCTTCATTTGTAATGACGCACAAATAGGAGCAGCTGCTGTCAACAGGCTCAGGATCCCCGCCGCCCCCGTCCGATATTCCCTATTGCCAAAGCAGGGCACCCTGAAATCTTGTTCTTGCTCCTTCCCCTCATTTTCAAGCCCAGTCCTTACAGCTTCAGCAGGTCCCTACCCTTCCACAAAATCTGAAATTTCGGCAGTTAAACTCAGGGTCAGAAAGCCATCTCTTAAGGAACAGTTGAGGTAAGTTACGTTTAGCATTACCGGGTTTCTGTTAAATTTTATTAACGCCTGTAGGTAGGTCACATAGTCTCTCCTTGCCGTGGTCCCCACTATTTCCTGTGGATTACAACCGGCCGGCTTCATGCATTTACCTCTGTGGTTCTTGGAAACGTTTGGATTTGATACCCTCCCCCCAAAACCTCCTGGGGGCTCCCTAGGTCTCCTTGCGGGGCTTCCACTCTCAACCCCAGCACCCTTTTCTTGGAAGCATTGCCAGTCAGCCATTCAGACCTCGTGGGTTTTGCCTGTACCCTGAGTCACTCCTTGGCTCTGCTTTCTCTTTCTGTATCCATACGTGGCTTCGGGGATGCCCTCCTTTTGACCTCCCCAAGTACTGCCTTGTCCTCCTTAGCATTGGTTTCATTATTTTCCTGGGTGTGCATCTGGGCGAAAGCGTTAGGAGATAGTCTTGTTTAGAGTGTTGGTACAAACATTTAATGAAAATATGTATACATAGCTCAGAGCATAGTGACAATACCAAGTAAACACTCATAAATAGCAATTTATTACAGTTTGCCATAACGTAAGGAAGAATTAGGTTGATCAATGCTGTTCATTACATTTAATCGTTTACTCATTTTTTATTAAAGTATAATTGACATACAATGTTCTATTAGTTTTAGGTGTGCAACATAGTGATTTGACATTTCTATGTCTTACAAAATGATCCCCCACGATAAGTGTAATTACCATCTGTCGCCGTACGTAGTCATTATGACGCCATTGACTGTGATCCCTATGCTGCACTTTGCATCCCTGTGACTTATTTAGTTTATAACTCGAAGTTTGTACCTCTTGATCCCTTTCACCTATTTCACCAATTCCCACCCCCACCCCCACCCCACCCCAGCAACCACCAATTCTGTGTATTTATGAGTCTGTTTCTGTTTTGTTTTGCTTGCGCGTTTGTTTTGTTTTTTAGATTGTTAAAATTTTAAAGTAAACTTTTTTTTTTTACATAAAATCTCAACATATAATTAACATATTTTTACCATGGAAAACTAGGGGAAAGGAGAAACCTAAAGAGGAGAAAATAGAAATCAACCAAAATTGCACTATTCAATGAAAACCACTATTATACCATCTTGGTGATTTTTCCTCTCAGTATTTTACTATGTCCATGTTTTACATCGTTGGAATTCAGCTAACTATAATGTGATTTCGCATCCAACATTTTCCACTTAACACATAATAAGCTTTTTGTCAGTAAAAGTTCTTCACGAATGCCAGTTTTAAAGAATTTTAAATTCAAGGACATTTTTTCACAATTCAATAATTTATTTACCCATTCCTTTCGTGCTGAGCATTCAGATGATTTCCACTTTTTTTTTTTTTTACTGTCATGAACAACACCTCCCTATAAAATCCTGCAAACTTTATTTTTGTCTATATTGGTGTTTATTTACTTAAAACAGCTTCCTAGCAATAATACTGCCAAGTCAAAGGATTGCACATTTCTAATCCTCTTGCAAGAGCCAGCTGAGCATTTCCTTCAGAAATTCTATTACAACTTATTCTCTGGAGTGTTTTAAAATTCATGCTGTTGCTGTTCTATTCACTCCTGCACCGAGCCCAGGAGTTGACTCTATTGCCAGGGGACAGTTACTTTGGAGAGTACATGGTGTTTGTTTGGGGTCTGCCTGGCAAGCACTTCCTTTTCCTAACAATGCCCTGAATTCCATTGGGGGAAGTGTCTCTCCTCCTTGTACGGTTTTGGTAGGACTTCAGAGCTGGAAGTGTCCTGTGGGCAGGAGACAGAATAACACTGAGGCCAGCTCCAGGAGCACCCATACCCGGGCTCTGCCCCCTCACTACTGGGCTGGAGAGCAGTGTTCCATGCTCCTGGGGCAGGGGCCTCAGGGCCCTCTATCCATGGTAGGTTCCCCCTCCACCCAAGAGCCTCTCTCCGTGGCGGGTCAGGCCAGTGCGGGAGCCTTCAGATAATACCCTGGCTCTTCCTTTCCTTAATCCTAAACTAGGCACAGAGAAGGCACTTAATCCCACAGCGCCAGGTGCAGAGACAGTATCCAGCACATGTTTGTTGAAATGACCTTGGAGGGGGACTGAGAGAGCCTAACAGAGAGAGACCAAAGGGCTGTCATACACACCATATAACTGTCCGCTGGAGCCTTGTCCTCAGAGAAAGCCCCTGAAGGAATTCATGTGGGGCAAGGCTGGTGTCACCCTTTCTAAACAGAGGACTCATCCTGCCATCTAGTGGTGGGCAAAGGGAGCTGGGCAGGGACAAGACCCCCATAGATGGCAATTGGGTACAATGAACCTGCAATCTGGGAGCAGCCCACCAGTGGGTGGGGAGACCCAGAGCACCCCGTGGGCACCAACAGAACTCAGCGTGCCATAGGAAGGAGGCAAGGGCAGGAATTATTCCCAAAAATATTTACAGCTACTGTTTATTGAGCACTTACTGTCTGCCAAAGACTGTCCAAGTGCTCTTCGTGCTTTCAATCTTTTGGTCCTCCCAGTGGGCCCTTGTGAGGATGGGAACTAAAGCCCAGAGAAGTCAAGTGACTTGCCCAACTTCCCACACTAGTCAGTGCCACAGGCAGGAATTAAATACACCATCATCTGACTTGATAGTTCGGGTTTCTAGGGACCTTTCTAAAATCACAGAGAGATCTCCTGCCCGCCTTCTGTTTCATCACCCCCAGCCCCACCCTCACCCAACCCACTCCCTGGACAACGGAGAATGGTTTTGTTCACTGTGGTACATAGCCCCGCTTCCACCTTCCATGCCTCTCTTGGGTCCCCATGTCTCTACTCTGAGCAGCTCCAAAGGGAAGCTATCCTCTCCCTAAGCCTGGAGATTGTTGAGGGGGAGGACAAGGTGGTAGTGGACTCCCGTGTCTACTGTCAACAAATATTAAAATATTGTAGACTTTCTGTCACAGTCCTTTTCCCTTACTGGTTATGGGAGACGAAGACGCAAACTAGCCCTTAAAGAAACAGTCCCATTTCAGATGAGCCTCTGTAAAGTTTGCTTCAAAGCCCAAAAAGGGCTTCATGTGCCTTCTAAGAACAATGGCGGGGCTGCCCCAGGGCTACCTTTGTCCCACGGGCTGAAAGGACCCACCTGCCACCCCAGTGAATACACAAGGCGGCCAGGGAATACACCAGCCTGCAGACACTCCCCATGTAGGGGATGTTGAGGTTTATTTAGGAAAGAACAGCCATTTTTCCTGCCCGGCCCACCCAGATGAGTAATAAACTGCCTATTTTTAGTTTAAGGTTTTGTTTTTCTTTTCCCTTTTTAGAAATTTATCCAGACCCATTTCCCAGGGTTGAGAGTTTGAGCTGCATTGAGTTTATTGCTCAGGGGATAAGGAAAGTGCCCTTTGAAAAGGAGAGTGGTCCTCAGATGCACTGTGACTTCCCCCCAAGAGCCAAAAGTATCTGCAGTAACTTCAATATCATTCATTCATTGCAATAACTCCTGCATCATAATAAATACTTGCCACTTGATGCCTTAAGAGACAAAAACGGCTGCTGTTCAGCACTGCCCTGGCTCTTTCTCCTCCGGGTCAAATCCTAGGCCACTGCAGGCTCTCACACAGGCACTCGTGCCATCCTGCCTCACCTCTCCGAGAAGTGGACAACTTCTCATCCACTAAGCACCACTTGCTGGTTCTTACCACTCTCCAACTATGCACATGTTTATTTCCCTTTTCTTATAATGATGTCACCAATTACCTTTATTCACTCATTTAGTCAATCACTACTTATTGATCACCTAACACGTGTCAGACGCCGGGATAAAGATGAGTGCAAGTCTCTCACAGCCAAGAGGAAACTAGTAAGTAAGACAATTACAGCATGGCATAGGATATGCTAAGCCAGAAATATACAAAGATATTATGGAGTCCCTTCCCTCATCTTCTCTTTCCACTTTCCTACCTTTGCCCAGGCCCCACCTCAAGCTCCTTGCTTTCACCTACTACAGAGCTTCTGGGGTTCACTTTAGTTAAATGGTTAGATGGCACCCATTGCCCTGGCATGACACAAACCCAACCACAAAGAGGAAAGGAGCAATGGCAGCCTTTGGAGTGCGCACCACCCCAATAGGAAAACACATAGGAGACGAGAGAAGTCCACAAATGTTTCATCAGTGCTGGTGCTAAAAATAAAGCTTGTGGACGCATAAATAAAGGGTAGATGAGTGAACAGATGAATAATTGAATGATTCAATAGATGATTTGATGAATGAATCAGAGAATGCACTTCCATCCTTGAAGCAAAACTGAACTTTAGAGTTTCCAACATTTGTGTTTGCTCATTGAACACCATGTTCCTGAGAAAATCCTGTACAAAGATTTTTAATTTAAGAAATTAAGATTACTGGGGTACCTGGGTGGCTCAGTCAGTTAAGCGTCCGACTTCAGCTCAGGTCATGATCTTGCAGTTCACAAGTTTGAGCCCCACATCAGGCTCTGTGCTGACAGCTCAGAGCCTAGAACCTGCATCGGATTCTCTGCCTCCCTCGCTCTCTCTCTCTCTACCCCTCCTCCGCTCAGGATCTGTCTGTCTCTTCCAAAAATAAACAAACATTAAAAACATTTTTTAAAAGAAATTAAAATTACTTAAAAGTCTATTGGGAATGTGACAATGCACTTGGAAACACTGGAGCTGCATGGAGGAGTTTCAAAACCAGGGTTCAGGGTCAGTTATGCAGGCAAACAAGAATGCTGAATGGCCCCCAACTCATGTTAGGGAAGAAGCTTCAAATTCCTCAGGCTAGAGCCTTTTGAGGCAAATTTGACTACGAGGGAGGGAGAGCTACAAAGGGTGTAGGTTTGGGGCTTCTCGCTTAACCAAACAGGGGTACCACCCTGAATGCTAGCTGGAAGGTTGTGTGTGAGTCAAATTACTATGTCAGGTCACCACTGCAGTGTTCTAGTGAGAAGAGAGCATCAGGGGAACCTTTGGCCTTCCAACAATTGGTTCTAACACATCTGTTCTGTAAATGTGGATGTTGTGTGGTAAAGAGAACCAGGATCCGGAAGAAAGGGGGTTGTGTGGTCTGGGGCCTGTCTGAACAGTTTAAATGCCCCTCAAGGCTCCCTGGTTCTCCGAGATAAACTGGCTGAAGCTTTGGACTTATTTAATCGGTCAGTCAGCTTGACATCACAATCTGGCTTCATTTGATAGAAATGACACATGTTGGCCATTTCCTCATATTCAGGAAACCCCGGCTTCCCTCAAGCTTCTGGGGTGATCTTTTAAGAACAAGTTAAAAGACGGGGAATGCCATAGCCCACATTTAAAATAGTTTGAAAAGGAAGTATTCACCTTAGTGATGATATAGGTCCACAACTCTTTAGCCTAACTTGAAAACTCAAGAAAGTCTGAACATTTTTTTATAAGCAACTTTGCAGCCCGCTGACTTCTCTGAGCTAATTTGGTGGCAAAACCTGATCTGAACTTATGTGAAGCTATTTATGGTGTTCAGTTATCCCATTTAATAGAAATAGTCACCTATTTTTCTGCGGAGATGTTGACGTGTTGATTACAGGTTCCTGCCCCAGCCCCTGCTGGTGATGTTACATAATACGTGTAGACCATAACCTATCTAAAAGCAGGAAGATTCTGAAAGCTAAATCTTTTCTGGCCCCAGAGAAGGGGGGGCCAAGGGGGACCAAGGTACTGGATAAGGTACTGTGGATCTGTACCCACCCGCCTTCACCTCCCCACCTTCCAGCTACATTTCCTCATGGCCTTCATCAGGCCGCCCTCTGCGGTATTCTACCCATTCATCTCTCCATGCAGCATCTAGGCTCTCTCACTCTGCCACTGGGCTCTCTATCCTTCCTTTCTGGCCGATGTTTCTTCCATCATCACTCCCCTTCTTGGTTATAAATGGGCATTTTGACCATCCCAGCCTCTGCCAAGACCAGGCCCAAACAAATGCTGCTGATCACACACTAACTGTCACCTTCCACAAAATCCACTCCCTGAGTCCCTTCTGACACTAACTAGACCAGTAGTTGCCCCATCTAAGTCACCAAAGACCATTTCTAGCTATTGGATCCAGTGTAATCTGTCTTTAGTCCCCAAAGATAAACTCTAACCTTGCAATTCCACTTGGCTTTAAAAAATGTGACCAACAGGGGCGCCTGGGTGGCGCAGTCGGTTAAGCGTCCGACTTCAGCCAGGTCACGATCTCGCGGTCCGTGAGTTCGAGCCCCATGTCAGGCTCTGGGCTGATGGCTCAGAGCCTGGAGCCTGTTTCCGATTCTGTGTCTCCCTCTCTCTCTGCCCCTCCCCCATTCATGCTCTGTCTCTCTCTGTCCCAAAAATAAATAAACGTTGAAAAAAAAAAATTAAAAAAAAAAAATGTGACCAACACAAGCAACTTCTTTGAAACAGTGATTGTCAAGTGCCATTTATAATAATGAAAAATCAAACACAAATTACGTGTCCAAAAACAAAGGAATGGTAAAATAAATTTTGATACATTTACTCTAAGGATATTGTGCAACTATTACAATTAAAGTTTTTGAAGAAATGTAACAAAACAGAAAAATGCATACTTTTAGTGAAAAAGCCAGATACATAATGGTACATATAGTGTTATTTTAATTTCATTACATAAATACCCTAAAAACAACATTAGAAGAAAATGTGCCAAATCTTAACAGTTACTATCTCTGAAAAATTGCATTACGTGATCGTTATTTTCTTTCTTATAATTTTCTGAGTTGTCTACAGTAGAGCATTTGTTATTTTTGAAATCAGAAAAAAATTAAATTTTTAGTGAGTTTGAAAATAGAACACTTCAAGAGAGGCATGAAAGATAACTTCTGTCTCCCCGGGTCATCCTCCTATCCTGCAATTTTGATTAACATCCTTCAGTCACATAAAAGATTATTTTCTGTAGATTTTTGAAGGAAAGAGATTTGTTCTATTGTGTCTCACTTTCTGAGAGAACAATGTTTCTTTTGGGATTAGACCATTTCAGCCAGACCAGAGTTGCTGACGGGAGTTTACTTTGGAGTGTGCATTCACTGAAATTATGAAGCAAACAGCCTCCTTCCGACCCGACTGGGGGAAAGGCAGACTTCCAGGGCTGGAGCTCCACCTTGTGGCCACACGCATCCTTTCCCAGAGTAGCGTGGTGCAGAAGGGCTTCCCCACTCTAGCCAGACAGTGGAGAGCATCAAGTCTGACATATAACTAAGAACGGCATTAACCACGCTGTAGAACTCCCAGCCTCTAATGCCCTCAAACTTTCGGTATCAGGGAAGTTTCTGCTGCATTCTAAAACAACCTGATGTGCTAAGAATAGTCAGGGACCAGGTATACGATTGAAAGATGCTTGGAAGGTTCTGAGCCATCCAAAATAATGTCTAGCCAGTCCTCTGAGAATGAACACACACACACACACACACACACACACACACACACACACACATACGCTCACACTCCTTCACTTTTCTCCCCTTCTCCCTTGAGGAATTCAAACCCCACAAGACAAAATGAGTATAATACCCAAATGCAAATACCTTGGGAATGGGGTCAGTCACTGAGAAGCAAATTTGTACCCAGGTACAAATAAGTGACTTGGCAGACCTTCTCAGAAGTCCTTTTTTTTTTTTTTTTTTTTTTTTGCATGGGTCAGGGAGTAACATATTTTCTCCACGAAACTGTGTGTGGTTTTTAGTGAGATTCCCAGACGTGGTTTTGTAGCTGGATCGACAGCTGTAATAGCTCCCCACCTCAAAAAAAAAAAATGTCTTGGTCTCCTTATATTTCCAGTACCTGAGGCAGAATTGGGAATATTGATACCCCCTCAAGACTCACTTGGACCAAGAGTTACAGATCAAAACAAAACCAACCTTCTATCCCCAACTCTAGGCAACATTCTACCACAGGGATCAGCAAGCTTTTTCTTAAAGGGCTAGATATAAATATTTTAGTCTTTGTGGGCCATATGGTCTCTAAATATTCAGCTCTGGCATTGTATCATGAACACAGCCACAGGCAATACATAAACAATGGTGTGTCTGTGTTCCAATAAATCGGTATTTACAAAAGCAGCCCTGAACTCTGTAAAGAAGAAGGGACCCCCTACTCTGGAGAGACCGTGGTGCTGGATAGGACCTTAGAAATCATGAGAAAACACTCTTTTCACAGCTGGGAGAACTGCAGCCAAGAGAGGCAAAGAGCGCATTAGTTAACGCCTGCCAGCTTGAGAGAAGTCATGGGCCCTCCTTTCAGCTCTGACAGACTCTGTGTGAGGCACCCACAAACACACACTTCCTTCTGAGAAACTCTGTTCTCTTTCCCTTTCCTTGGAGAAATGGCTGGTGGTGCTTAATGTTATCAGCTCCTCTTGCTGGTCTGTAAAAGCTCTGTGCTAGCCACACCCTCGTCCAGGCCATTCCAGCCTGATCAGCTACTGAGGGCTCACTAAATGCCACACCCAGTGCCAGGCACCTCCCATGCGTAACTCATTTCATCCGTGCAACAGTCTCAGGAGAGGGATGTGACAACCTTTTTAAACATATGAATAAACTGAGGCTGGAGAGGTTACATAACTTGCCAAAATTCCACGGATAGATGAGGGGAGAACCAGGATTTCCTTACTTCCCCCAAAGAGCCTCTGGTTCATTCATGTTGATTCTAGATTTTAGCCAGACCAGCACGTCACTCCCTCCACCCATACACAGTCTTGCCCACCCTCAAGGACCACCTCAAGGCCACTTCTCCATGAAGCCTTCTCCTACCCTTCTTTGGTCACCTGTAGCACAGATAGTGTGGCCAACACAACCGATGGCATCCTGTTTTGTATTGATCATGGTGACTTCATCTGCATTAGGATTTTTACCCCACCTCTGCTGTAAATTGCTCAAAGAAACCCCCAGGACATAATAAGGACATGATACATATTTATTGCATGCCAGACACTCTTCACCTTCTTCATTGCTACCACACTGGTCCAAGCCACCATTCTCTCTGACTTGAATTATTACAAAGTTGGTCTCCTTGTTTTCACTCTTGCCTTCCATAGTCTCTTTCCCACACAAAAGTCAGAATGATTCTGTAAAAACCGAAGTCGGCTCATGTCATGTCTGTCCATACTGGCAATGGTTCTCTGTGTCTCTCAGAAGAAAAACCAGTGGCTTACAGGACCAGACCCTCTGTTAGCTCTGTCCTCGCCTCCTACTTCCCCCCACACTTGCTCTGTTCCAACGACACTGACTGTTCTCCTTGCCCTGAATATTCACAGAGCTCATTATTTACCTCCATCAGAAGGTGCTTAGATGCCACCTTCTTTTTTTTTTAATGTTTTTTAATGTTTATTTATTTTTGAGAGAGAGAGACACACAGAGACAGAGACAGAGTGTGAGTGGGGGGGGGGGCAGAGAGAGAGAGGGAGACACAGAATCTGAAGCAGGCTCCAGGCTCTGAGCTGTCAGCACAGAGCCCATTGCAGGGCTCGAACCCACAAACTGTGAGATCATGACCTGAGCTGAAGTCGGACGCTTAACCAACTGTCTTAGCACGCTTAACCAACTGAGCCACCCAGGCACCCCTTAGATGTCACCTTCTTGAGGAGGCTTGCCAGTCATCTTTAAACCTTACATCCCATCCTTACTGCTCTCTCTTCACAGATACTTTCCCCGCCCTGGTTTTTCTATAGCACTATCACCTTCTAATGTACAATATATTTTACTTACCTGTTTTATGTTTATTATCTGTCTCCTGCACCAGAATATGAGCTTCATGAGGGCAGCGCTTTGTCTGTCTTGAACTCTTTATTGCTGATTCCCCAATGAGTGATTAGCAAATAGGCCCTCAAATATTTATTGAATGAATGAATGAATGAATGAACGAACAGACAAACATATTGGCTGGTTTAATCCTCAAGACAACCTTGAAACACAGGAATATTAGGTACTTACCTGAGGTTACTCAGCCAGCAAGCAGCAGAAGGAGATTCACACCCTCATCTGTCACTCCAAAGCCTGTGCCCTGCTTCTGGGGTGATATGGTTTCTCATAGATTCCCAGAATCCCAGGCCAGAACCCAGCGTAGACATGACCTAACCCAGGATGCTTATTTTTTATTTATTTTTTTTAATTTATTTTTTAACGTTTTTATTTATTTTTGAGACAGAGAGAGACAGAGCATGAAGGGGGGAGGGGCAGAGAGAGAAGGAGACACAGAATCGGAAGCAGGCTCCAGGCCCTGAGCCATCAGCCCAGAGCCCGACGCGGGGCTCGAACTCACGGACCGTGAGATCGTGACCTGAGCTGAAGTCGGATGCTTAACCGACTGCGCCACCCAGGCGCCCCTAGCATGCTTATTTTTTAAATGAAGAAACTAAATCTATTAACTTGCCCAATGCCTCACAGCCAGAAGGCAGCCGGCTCAAGCAAGAATCAAGGCCTCCGAATGTCATTCCAGCGTAAAAGTGACTTCAGGTTTAGCGGCCAGGGACTAAATACCATATTTTGTCTTTTGTAACAAAATTAGCTTCCTGACTGAATATCTTATAGGCAAAACGTCTGCTTATTCCTTAGATTAAATTAAATTTTCTATTTGTAAAGTCTCTCTATTTGAGGCACTCAGAGTCAAGTCTGTTCTGACTTTGAGGTTTGTTTTTACTTCAGAATTGATGTTCTTGGGCTGAGTTTAAAAGCAGCTGTGGGACAGTGGTAAAGAATATGGCTCTGGCCTGGATGGCTCAGTTCATTAAGGATCTGACTCTTGATTTCCACTTAGGTCATGATCTCATGGTTCCTGAGTTCAAGCTGCAGGTGGGGCTCTGCAATGACAGCACAGAGCCTGCTTGGGATTCTCTCTCTCCCTCTTTCTCTGCCTCTCTCTCTCTCTGCCCTTCCCCCACTTTCTCTCTCTCACTTGCTCTCTCTCTCTCAAAAATAAACAAACTTTAATAAAAACAAAAGCAGCTATATTTACAGTGGTAAAGAATATGGCTCTGGAGCCAAAGTGCCTGGGTTCAGGCCCTGGTTCTGCCTTAGTCCTGGTTCTTGGGAAAGTTACTTAGTGTATCTGTCCCTCAGTTTCCTTATCTGTAAAATGGAGGCAATTAGCACAGCGTCAGGTACCTAGTAAGTGTCATTACATTTACATTAGTAAATGTCAGTTATTCCTATAGTGGAAGATGAGATTTGGGGATACATGAGGCTGTGTTTTACAGACTTTGGGGCCCCTAATGGGACTGGGTACCATCAGAAGTTAAAGGCATCATCTTTTCACCGAGGGTCGATCTGGGAAGTGCTGCATAAGCTGGGTTCTGAAAGCTGGTAGAGGAGGCATGGGAAGAAACGGAGGTGAAGGGATGGGCCACATTTACACATTTATCTAGTCATTTGTTGAACTATCACCTGAGTTGTCTATGGTTCAGGGAGGTGCTCCTGGCTCTAGCTCCAGTCTACTTTGCCTGCTGCTAGTTATGCCTCTGAAGTGTCCCCAGTATGTGACAAGAAAGAAAGACTGCGTTGTTGCACTGATACTACAGTGTGGTATTCTCTCTGTGCCAGAGCCACTTAGGACTGTGGACAAAGAAAATGTCTCCCAAAGGGTAGGGGGATGCTGGTCAGTGACTGGCAGCACTGGAATTACCAGAAGTCCTCATTAAACTACAGTCTTTGGGGCCCCAGCCCAGATGGATTGAATCAGGCTCTGGAGGCAGGACTGGGAACCTGTCCCTGAGGATTCAGCATCCCTTGAGGGATTCTGACCATGGGACCCAGGTCAAGAGGAGAATGCATTCCCTGCTGCCACAGAAGGTCAGGTGGATGAGCTAGGAGGAGAAGTCATCTTGTCCAACTTTCCCATTAGACATGAAAAATCTAAGGCTTGAGGTCACAAAGTTGACTACTTATATAAGAAGCATCAGTAAGAAGTGTAACCCCTTGTGTTTCCAGTCCAAGATCCCGTTCTCTGTGAAGTCCAGGACAACCTGGTGTCCCTCTGAAATTCACATAGAGCTAAGCACATGGAAGGCATTCAAATGACATGTGTCCACTGAAGAGAGGAAGCCGAGGAAAGAGGGAGGAGAGAAGGGGTAACTTACACTACAACCTTCCATTTGCCCAAGGTGTAGTAATCATGGGCTTCCACGTGGTGAGAAAGTTTTCAAAGAGGCTGCATGCAGATGCTGGTCGTGGGGACCAGTGTCATGGGGACACCAATGGACCAGAAATACTCCTCTACCTTTCCCTTCCCATCAGTGTGTGGTATCTCCAACCTGCCACATACTCAGGCAGTTGACAATCTCCAGGCCACCGTATCACATGCTTCAGACCCAGGCATTTGGCAGCCTCTGCCATCAGCTTTTCCTAAGGGACAAAGGTAAATTTTTTATATAGAGTTGCATAGAGACAAGAGGATGGGTGCTGGGTCCTCTCTTTTTCTTACCCCCTCTTTTTCACCCCCTCTTTTTCTTACTGTTCCCCTTGGTCAGGGTGCTCTCCCAGCATCAAAATATATTTAAGGTGTCATATGAGAGGCCACCAATATTAGCAAGCAGAAGCTCCACCATGTCAAAATACCGAAGCCCTCAGCCTGCTCTCACTAGGGCCATAGACTTTGGGACACTGGGAAGTGGCGGGGAGTAGAAGAGGAAAGAGGGGAAGGGGCAGAGAAGAAAGCATTCCAGGGACCCATGAGAAGCTGAGAGGCAACCTGGTGGGAATAGTCAGGAAAAACTGGCCCCTCCCCCTGGGCTTTCAGTGTCTTTGTGGTACTGCCACATTTGCATATACACTGGGGTGCCTGGGTGGCTCAGCTGGTTGAGTGGTTGAGCGTCCAACTTCAGCCCAGGTCATGATCTCACAGTTCGTGGGTTTAAGCCCCACCTCGGGCTCTGTGCTGACAGCTCAGGGCCTGGAGCCTGCTTCGGAGCCCTCTCTCTCTCTGCCCCTTCCCCACTCATGCTCTGTCTCTCAGAAATAAACATTTAAAAAGAGAGAGAGAAAAGGAATGCCTAGCATATGATTCAGTTTATATAAAATGCAAAAGAAAAAAACTAATCTATGGTGATAGGCATCAGAATAGTGGTTGCTTTTGGGGATAGTGATTGAAAGAAGGTTAAAAGGCTTCTGCAGGGCTGATAATGTTCATTGTGTGAAAATTTATCAAGCTATACACTTAAGATTTGTGTACCATGTACCTTCCTGTATATATCTTATACTTCATTAGAAAGTTTACTTTAAAAATACGTTTTAAGGAAAAATAAGTTTAGAGTGACTGAACAGGAAAAGCTAAAATGGGCAGATACCAGCCTATAAACATTTATACTGGCTGGAAACAAAAACCTGTGGCTTTGTAACTAAGCTAATCCCCGCCAGGGCAAGTAGTGACCCATTAAGAAGACTATGTGTGGGGTACCCAGGTGGCTCAGTTGGTTAAGCATTCGACTCTTGGTTTTGGCTCAGGTCATGACCTCACATCTTCCAAGGTTTGGGCCCTGCATTAGGCTCTGCGATGGCAGCTTGGAGCCTGCTTGGGATTTTCTCTCTCTCTCTCTCTCTCTCCCTCTCTCTCTCTCTCTCTCTCTGCCCCGCTCCTGCTTGCTCACTCTCTCTCAAAATAAAACTTAAAAAAGAAAAGACTATGTTCTCATGGAGAGTAGTCAATGATGCCTTTTTCTTGTGGTTTGAACGCATCCTGAGCTGATGTCAAAGCATTTATTTAGGATTCCCTTGATGAAAGGAGCCTGGGTTTGTTTTTTGTTTTTTTGTTTTTTTTTTTTTTTTTTGGTCCACCCAGTGAAGAGAATGGGCAGAGTTCTCTGTTCCTAATGTTCAGCTCTACACTCTCTTGCCTATGTTTGTCTCTTACTTGCAAGTGTAATTAACTGAACCCAGTCAACTGTCAGCTAGAAGGTTCCATAACGTGATTAAAGCTGTGGACTATGACTAGGTTTAACACCCAATTCTACCCCTTCTTAACTGTGTGAGCTTAGACAAGTTTCAAAATTCCTCTATGCATTGGGGCGCCTACGTGGCTCAGTCGGTTAAGATCCAACTTTAACTCAGGTCATGATCTCACAGGTTCGTGGGTTTGAGCCCCACATCAGGCTCTGTGCTGACAGCTCAGAGCCTGGAGCCTGCTTTGGATTCTTTTTTTTTTTTTTTTTTTTTTTTTTTAAGTCTCTTGATCCTTTATTTGTAAACTGTATGACTTTAGGCAAGTTGTTTAATTTTTCTGAGCTTTGAAGTCCTCATTTGTAAAGTGGGATTCTGTGTCTCCTTCTCTGTCTGCTCCTCCCCTCCTTGCTCTCTCTCTCTCTCTCTCTGTCTCTCTCTTTCTCTCTAAAAATAAAAAAAAAAAAGATAAATATCTTCATCCTGGAGTTTTGGCAATCCCTTAAATTTTGTACCGAGGTGAGTACCTCACTTGCCTCACCCTGGTCAAGACACCCTCTCCAGAACCCCAAGCTTCTGTTTCCTTGGATGGTGTTATTAAGACTTGAGGAAAAGGGTAGAGTCCAGGTGCCACTCAGACTTCCAGAGAAACTGCGGTGGGGAGTGGGGAAATGGAGCCCCCAGACTGGGCTAACCGCTCAATCTTTTCCATTGGGATTGGAATGTGCTTCATACCTTTCCACCCCCAGGCAGATGTATTTCCATACTTTCCTTTTTGATAAGCCAATTGCTGCTCTTTGAGTGCGTATCCGTTTAGTGCAGTGGGGAAGGTGAACTGCAGTAGGGAGCAGGTTGTGGGGAAGCAACTATCCTGATGGTGAGACACCAGTTGAGAGAGAAACACAGTTAATTTCTTCCGACTGTACTGCATAGATTAAGCAGCTTGATTTCATTTAATCCTCACGACACCTATATATGGCAGACACTATTATAACCCCCATTTGATAAAGGAGGACATTGAAGCTTAGGGGAATTTAAATAATTTTTTTCTAATTAAAAAACTTTTTTTTTTAATGTTTAAAATGCACAAGTGGGGAAAGGGGCAGACAGAGAGGGAAAGAGAGAATCTTAGGCAGGCTCCTTGCTCAGCGTGAAGCCCAACATGGGGCTCGATCCCATGAACCATGAGATTACAACCTGAGCTGAAATCAAGAGTTGGACACTCAACAGACTGAGCCATCTACGTGCTCCAAAGATAGATAACTTTTAAAAATAAAAAAAAATCCCCCAAATCCATGATGAAAATATATCAAAACGTTCAATAAAGACAGGATCCAATAAGGCCAGGATTAGGGTGAGGCAAGTGAGGCCAAGTCTCCTTAGCAAGTATAGGATGCCAGGGCATCTTAAATTCTCACATTTTACACAAGGCAGCCACTGTTCTCTAGTAAAAAGCACGTTTGTGTCATTTTCTTTTAAACTAGTTGATTCCCTTTGTGTAGGAGCCTGGCCTAGGATCCTTCATTCTGCAGGTTCCCTTTGGAGCAGACTAGCCTCGGTGTCCTGCATTTCCCAGACTGGCCTCGAGTGTGTGTGTGCATGTGTGTGTGTGTGTGTGTGTGCGCGCGCGCATGTGTGTGTGTGTGTCTGTCCTCACCCCTGACAATGGGGACAGATTCTCAGGGGAGAGAATCTGATTGGCCTAACTTGGGTAAGTATCTACTTACAGTCTACACAGCTGAGACTGTAGACATCTTTATTCAGTGCTGTCACAGATTGTATACCTACTCCATCTCAGTCACTATGTTAGGTATTAACAAAATATCTGCCCCTTACACTAGCCCTGTCATTTAGGTATCACTGCCTTCACTTTTCAGATGAGGAAAGTGAGTTTACAAAGACATTCCAGGGATTCGTCTAAATCCACAGAACTAGTAATTGGCAGAGCCAAGATTAGAATTCAGTTCTTCTTTCTGTCTAGCTGCAAAGCCCGCACTCTTTTCAATAAATACACTGCCTCCCTTTCTATATATGAAGGACATGATAGGGGCACCTGGGTGGCTCAGTCGGTTAAGCGGCCGACTTCGGCTCAGGTCATGATCTCATGGTCCGTGAGTTCGAGCCCCGCGTCGGGCTCTGTGCTGATGGCTCAGAGCCTGGAGCCTGCTTCAGATTCTGTATCTCCCTCTCTCTCTGCCCCTCCCCTGCTCTTACTCTCTCTCTCTCTCTCTCTCTCTCAAAAGTAAATAAAATATATGTTTTTTAAAAGCAGGACATGATAACTGTTCAAGAATTTCTCAATATTACAGTAAATTTAAGCTAAATTGCTGGACTCTTCAAAAGGGAAAAAATTACTTATCACTTGGAGAGAAGCTGGTTAAAGGGAAAAAACAAGGGAAATACTTATGAAAGGCATGGTATGCTAGTTTAGATAGGAATTAGGACTGCAGAACTAGCTACGAAAGATACTCCTGCTAAAAGAAAAAGCTTTAGAGGCCCATGACTACTTTAAGCATGAAAAAGTTTAGATGAAGCTCTTTGCTTTTGTTTTTTTTTCTCAGATTTTAATGTTTTTTTTCCTGTTTATCAAATAGTGCATTCCCCTGAAGAGGATTTGGATAATTCTAGTAAGTATAAATTAGGAACACTTTCCCCCAACTATCACTACCTTCCTTGAGGGAGCCACATTTGACATATTTGGTCCCATATCTTTTATTCATTTTCTTCTCTATATAGTTGAGATAATTCTTTACATACAGTTTGACAGCTATTAAGGAGTAAAATAAAGATGAACAAAAATAAAGATAAATAAAATCTAATAAAAACATGTTAGTATATTCAGGATTTTATTTGTCAGGACTCTCATTTGCAAACCATAGACACTGATTATGGAAATTATTCAAAAGATATCAGTCATGGGCATTGAGGAGGGCACCTGTTGGGATGAGCACTGGGTGTTGTATGGAAACCAATTTGACAATAAATTATATTTAATAAAAATAAAAGATATCAGTGAATTTTAGACTCTTCAGAAACTCTGAGAACAAACTCAGAAGCTGAATGGTCAGAACATGCCTCAAAATGATGCTATAGAGCTGGCAAAGATACAAGGGCTACTGTCCCTGAGCACAGCCACCATAGCTTAGAGCCACCCATACTGCTGACCCTGGATGGGGGACAATGGCAGCTCCAAGATAAAACTGTATACAAATGGGAACTTAATTTACAATGGAAGCACCACATAGGAAAGGACACACTATTTAATGTGCTTCCCCCAGTATTGGGGAAGCAGGAGGTACCTATATGGGCAAAAGTAAAATGATCTATGTCTCACACCATACACAAAAGTAGACTGTACATGGAATTTAACCTAAATGTGATAAATGAAAACAGTAAATAGAACAAAGTATAGAATGTCTTTATAATTTATGATCAAGGAAAGGCTTCATAAATAAAATTTCTCAGTACACTGGTAGCCAGTTTAAGACCATAACAGGGATCATATCAAATGAAAGAGCTATAGCACCAGAATCTCCATCAGATGCTGAGGGACAAGCCATGCAGCCTAAATCAGAGCCCTGAATACCCATGGTCCTGGATAGGAGTGGTAGAGAAATGCCACAAGGAGGAAGCAAGTGACAGACACCCTCTTAGAGCCTTCTTGGACTAAATCAGGAGTGACTGGGGATGGAAGGGAAGGTTCCAGAGATTTAGCTGGAGATTTATAGTGTGTTGTAACTGATCACTCGACCTCTCACCATGCCATACTGATGTGGTCTGGGAAGATTTGTGTTAAATTTTTTAAAAAACTCTATCTGCTCAATTTTAATGGTATTGGCCCTATAAATATTCTGATGAGGGTGTTATTAACATTAAGACACTCATCTTCTCCACAGCAAATCAGCAAAAGAGAATCTCTCATATCAGATTTGTCTAATAGACAAACATCAGAAGACAAAGAGAGTTTTAACCCTCTCTCTCACTTCTGTCCTGTTCAGAAAATTTTTCCTGCATGCCACGCCCTGTTTTCTATATTTCATCATATGTTTTCATTTTTTTAAGGTTTATTTATTTATTTTTAGAGGGGCGGGAAGGGGCAGAGAAAGAGAATCCCAAGCAGGCTCTGTGCTGTCAGCACAAAGGATAAGATTACGACCTGAACCAAAATCAAGATCAAACGCTTAATGGACTGAGCCACCCAGGTGCCCCTCCTCCTGTGTTTTCATAAGAAAACTACAACTGCTGTCAAATGTTTAACAGAAACCATGAGAAGAAAAACCTAGAGGGACATGTAAGGGTACATTTATCTTAAGGCGAGAAAGAATTTTCTCAGCTTAAATATAATTAAAAAAAATTCCTAACAAAGAAAATGTGTAGCTCTGATTACATGAAAATTTACAATTTCTTGTGGTCCACGCACATGGAGATAGCTGCTGAGCTAACAGTGATTTCCTATTGACCATGTTTGTTCCATTATTTCTTTTTCCAGTAACAGAGCTGCATCCCGGGAAAGGGACAGGCACATGACCCAAGCTAGCCAATCATAGCACCTCTCTCCTCTCACTTCCTATTCATTTTTTTCTCCATTCATTCCATAACTATTAATTGAGTGGGGATTCAGCAATGAGCAAAATATTCCTGTCTTCTTGAAGCTTAGCATTTTAGTCAACGCATTGATAAACTGCCTCCACTAATATATAATTACAAACAGAAATAAGTTCTCTGAAGGAGAGGAACTTGAGTCTGAGAACATATTTCAAAGAAAATAGACATATATTAGCAGCAAGAAGGAGGAGGAGGTCAGTCACTGGGAGGCGTGGTAGGGTGGAGGGAAGAACTGGGTAGGAATTAACCAGGTGAAAGGGACGGTGGGGCAGAGAAAGCGCTGTAGGCCAGGAGAACCACAGCCATCAGTCAGTGGTAAAAGCAACAGATTAGGGGCACCTGGGTGGCCCAGTGGGTTGAGCGTCCTACTTTGGTAATGATCTCACAGTTCATTAATTCAAGCCCCACATGGGGCTCTCTGCTGTCAGTGCAGAGCCTGCTTTAGATCCTCTGTCCCCCCACTCTCTGCCCCTCCCCGACTTGCACTTGCTCAAAAATAAAACGTGGGGAAAAAAAAAGCAACAGATTAGCAGAGATAATTTCTATCACTGGTTGTTAAAGAAATGCAAATTAAATTAAATGGCTTCCAGATGTCCTGTTTCACTTATTAGATTAACAGAGTTCTTCATTGGGGTTGCAATGGTATGGTGAACATTTGTAGATTGGAACTAGGAATGAAAAGTAATTCAACTCTGGAAAGCAAGTTGACATTATGTTTCAAAAGTCTTGGAAAAGGGATCTAATGTAGAGTAAATGAATATAGACAATGATACTGTACTATTCAAAAAATAAAAGTCCTAAAAAAAGATCATACTTGTTGACAAAGTATTTCTCCTCCCAGGACTCTATCTTAAGCAAGCAAAAGAAAAAAATTTTAAATTCAGATGTAGATTTATTAACAAAACTATTCACTGAAGAATTATTTGAAATGTTGAAAAATTAGGGAAAAACATAGAAAGTTGTTCAAAAAATTATATACAGTACAGCCATATGGTAGAATATTATACAGCCAGTAGGTATACGTGCAAGCTGTAACATCACTTTTATAATCAGAGAAAAGAATCCAATTAAAATGTTCCAGCTGCCAACAAGATATTTTAGTATTCAGTGCATAATTTGTTGTTTACTTACAACTTGCTGAATAAAAATTCCTGATTGAAAACAAATATGATTTATAAATACCAGATGTATTATAAGATTTTAATGTGTGTCCAATTTGTACTATATGCAACTGCCTACTTGACAGGCTTCCACTCTGTTTCATAGCATCTCTAACATACTCAGTTCAAAATTCAACCCTTATCCCTTCTCTTCACCCCCTTTAAACTCCTTGTCTCCCAGGTTTCCTCCTCTGTCTGGAGGACCACCACCCTTCTTGAGTCCTTCTTGACATCCCTATCCCCATACCCTCCAAGGCAACTCAATTCTGTCTCCAAAATAGATCTAAAATCTGTCCATTTCTCCCATCTCCTTTGTTACCACCCTATTACAATGGTCTCTCTCCTGGACCAGCATGACAGCTCCCTAACTGGTCTAGTTTTCCCCCCCTTCTATCCCATTCTCCACCCAACAGGGAATGGGATCTTATAAAAATAAAAATTGAGTCAAGCCATTCCCCTGCAGCGTTCCACACTGCATATAAATAACATCTGACATCCTTTCTATGACCTACATAATACTTGCTAACTTACGGACTAGACAGTTGTTCTAAATGTTTTATATTTACTAACTCATGGAATCCTAACAACAAGTCTGTGAGGTAGGTATCCTTATAATTCCTAATTTATAGATGAAGCAAATGAAGTACAGAGGTTAAACTTGTCCAGGGTCTCTCAGTCAGTCATGAAGGAGACAGGATTCTACTTCATGTGGTAGATCTGCTCTGGGCACCAAGCCCTCTTCGTACTCTGACGTAGTCACTGACATCCCATGGTCTGGTCTCTAGGCTCCTAGAACCTGCCAAACATTCTCACCTCAATGCCTCTGTGCCCTGGCTGATTCCTTCCTAGGAACACTGCTTTCTTGCCTCCCCCCCCCCGCCCCACCTTTTTCTTAACGTTTATTTATTTATTTATTTATTTTGAGAGAAAGACAGAGACAGAGGGAAAGAGAGAATCCCAAGTATGATCTGTGCTGCCAGCGCAGAGCCTGATGTGGATGTGGGGCTCAGTCTCACCGATGTGAGATCACAACCTGAGCTGAAATAAAAAATTGGATGCATAACCAAGTTTCTTGCTCTTTAAAACAGCTGGCTTCTTGGGATCCCATGGTGGCTCAGTTGGTTAAGCATCCATCCAGCCCTTGATTTCTCCCCAGGTCATGATCTCGTGGCTATGGAACTGAGCCCTGCATCTGGCTCCATGCTGAGTGTGAAGTCTACTTAAGATTCTCTCTCTCTCCCTCTGTCTCTCTTCCCTATGTGCTCTCTTTCTCTCTCTATAAAATAAAAAAAATAAAAACTAAAAATAAACAGCTGGCTTCTCATCTTTATAAAAAGAGCATGGTATAAAGATCATGGCATATATTTACAATGGAATACCATGCAACTGTTTTTAAAATATGAGCTAAATCTATATTTACCAATATGGAAAAATATTCAGTGTATTTTAGATTGCTAAGTGAAAAAAAAGCAAGTTGCAGAATATCATGTTAAAAGAATATGGATAGCATGATTCCATGTGTTTTGTAACAAAAAAAATTATCAAAGGTCTAAATGTTTATATGCTAAATTTTTAAGTGGGAGAGAGTGAGGCGTGAAACTGGGAAAGAAAGGGGAAGGGGAAACCGGAATTTTCACTTTTTACATTGCACACTTATGATTTGAGGGTTTTTTTTTATTTTTTTTAACCTTTATTTATTTTTGAGACAGAGAGAGACAGAGCATGAACAGGGGAAGGGCAGAGAGAGAGGGAGACACAGAATCTGAAATGGGCTCCAGGCTCTGAGCTGTCAGCACAGAGCCCGACACGGGGCTCGAACTCACGGACCGTGAGATCGTGACCTGAGCCGAAGTCGGATGCCTAACCCACTGAGCCACCCAGGCGCCCCGAGGGTTTTTTTTTTAATCTCCAGCCTGTATTGTTTATATAATAAGAATTCTAAGACAGAGGCGCCTGCATGGTTCAGTCAGTTAAGCACCCAACTTCCACTCAGGTCATGATCTCATGGTTCATGAGTTCGAGCTTGGGATTCTCTCTCTCCCTCTCCGTCTGTCCCTCCACTACTCACACACGTGTGCTCTCTTACTCTCTCTCAAAAATAAAAAATACACATTAAAAAAAAGAATTCTAATACAAACATTTTCTTTGTATGTTAAATGCCTGAGTTCTAAATTTTGTTATTTTGGTATTCTAATTTTTGCTACCTTTATTTCTTCCCCAGATTTCTCTAGATAGCTGGAGAAGGTCTCTAATTATTTTATTTTTTAAGCTGAGTTTTTCTTTAGTGCTCAGGACACTCCAAAGTGATTGGTTACTTCACCACAGTTATTTATATTATACAGCCATAGTCATCACAGTAA
The DNA here is from genome assembly GCF_018350155.1 of Leopardus geoffroyi. Lineage (NCBI taxonomy): Eukaryota > Metazoa > Chordata > Mammalia > Carnivora > Felidae > Leopardus > Leopardus geoffroyi. The sequence continues at coordinate 81,720,801 of NC_059333.1, forward strand.
GTGTTTCGTAATTACGAAACACTCAGTTCTAAACTGGTTCATGAAAATCTGCCTTAACTAAGTCTCCAAGTTTTGACTTGCACATTCATGTTTCTAAGCAACAGACAGGCGTTGAGTCATTTAATCTACTATTAGTTCTCTGAGGACATCCCCACATCACTCCTTTAAGGATCTTGCTTATTCAATGTAAGGTTTCTGTGACCATCGCTATACTGGTAATTCCAAGTCTGTATATTCTACCCAGATCTCCTCTGAGTCCCAGGTTACTATAACCAGCACTCACTGGGCATCTTTGTTTGGATATCCCAGCAATACCTCATTTTCTACATGTCTCAAACTGAACTCATCATTCTGCCCACTTGACCTTATTTTCCTTCCTAATGACACCATTGTCCTTCCACCTTGTCACCCAAGCTAAACCTAGAAGTTGGTGTAGCTTTTCTCTTGCCTTCACTTCCACGCCCCAGCAGAATTTTAGGGGACCACTCCTGGGAGCACTTTTGAATCAGTCAGGGTCTAATGAGGAGATATAAACCACATGGTAACATGAACAGGGAATTTTTTGTTTGTGTGTGGTTCTCAAACAACTTTTAATGACCAGAGGCACTCTCTAGTAGGCGTTCATTTCCTAGAAGGACAGGCTTTGTCCAGCAATACAGCCATGATATCCATCTGGCTACATCTGACCTTCTTCCTGACACAAGAATAAGGCAATTTCAAATATTTCCCATGGAATTGTATGCTGTGTTTTTCTTCTTTATAGGGAATATATCTTTTCTGATTATAAAAGCTTTTGGGTTTTGTAAACTTCCCAGTTTCAGATACATGCAAGTGAGACCAGTAAGAATTCCTGAGTCACACTCCAGGGCAGACTTTCCAGAGTTTGTGCCCCTGAGTCACGCCGAGCCCTGAAACCATGGGGTTTGAGGTAGGAAAGCAGCAAGCCTGACTGTGCCATTCTACCCAGCACTGAATTCTCCAGCAGCCACTTCCTATTTGAACTTTCTATTTGTTCAGGAAGATTCTTTTCCAGTTCTAGAGGCCACTCACATTCCTTGGCTTATGGCCCCTTCCTCCATCTACAAAGCCAGCAGGATGACATCTTCTGACACCATTTCACTCTGATCTCAAACTTTTAATATAAATAATTATTAACTATAACTGGGGATAGAGGCAATGAGAAAATAACCAGTAAGAAGTAAAGGGATCTCTGAAGAACATAGGAACAGCAGATATAAAGAGAAGCCTTACCCCTAGGTCTGTCAGAGTCCCCTCAAAAGACCCTCTTCTCCCTTAAGAGCTGAAGTCCAGACTGTTTCATAGAGAGCACAGCTGTGGCTCACTGGATGTCAGAGAAATTGCTGAGGTGCCATCCTGGCAGAACTTAACAGAATTTACCCTCTAGAATTTTTCAGAAATTGGCTCTCTGATGCCAGGGAAAGCTGTTCAGGGGACAGTGTCTCACCCACAAAACCACCTGATCGTGGTGCCAGGGCAAGCCACCAGCTTCTGGAAGCCTCTGGGTGCTGCTGTGTGCTATGTACTATGGAGGCAGTGCACTGGAGAAGCTGCAAATGCTGCAGGAGCCAGAGGCCTCTGCTACAAGACCTGCTTAGGGGTGGGAGTGAGTGCTTGAAAGGAAGCTGCTGGCTGCTACGAGCTGCTTAAAGCCATGCACGGCAGGAGCTAGGATCTGGAGATGCTGCCAACACACTGCAGAAATTCAGGGCTGAAGAGAGCTGAATGTCTGTAGGAGCTGGTCACCAGGGAAGCTTCATGTGCTGCAGGAGCCTGCGGAACACTCTAGAACATAGTAAACCCTTTCCTCCTATAATACCTGCATAATGCCTTATACTGACAAAGCTTCAGTGCCAGCTGGCAAAAAGAATATATATATTTAAAGGGCCCATATCTATTTTCACAGGAGCAGGCAAGAAGGATGAATTTGGGGCAACTAGTACAGGAAGGCATGTCCATTCATTCTTCTCTAACACCATTGCCACCGCTTTGGTTCAGGCTTCCTCACTTGCTCACTCTTTTTATTCCTCGTCTGGAACATTGGAAGAGTCTAGAAACTGGTCTCCTGGCTTGGCTGCCACTGGCCAAAATGATGATGTTGTGTGAATTTGCAAAAGTAGGGCCTTCCTTTGGGTGTACAAAGCACACTGCCTGGGTCTCAGCTTTCACAGACCCTTGCTAGGTATGCCCTGCACAGCTGACAACAGAGATCTTGTTCCTCATCTGTCCCTAGACTCCAGTCTTTCTTGGCCACATCACTCCTCAAATCCATGCTCCAAACCGCCAACATTTTTCTAGAACCTAAACATGACAATATAACTCACCTTTTAACACTTCAATACTTCCCTATTCCCTACTAAATAAAATCTAAACTCCTTTAAAAGGCATACAAGGTCCTGTGGGATCTGCCCCTTGCTTTCTTCTCTAGTTTACTGAATGACTAAACGAATAAAAACAAAACAATAAATCAAAGAAAGAATGAATGCATGAATTCCAGGACAGAAGTTTAATATCAACAACAACAAAAAAATATGTTGAGGAAGAGGGTCTAGTCTCTAAGGAGAAACAATAATCAAATTTGGGGGCAGCTTCTTGCTTTTCTCTATGCTATGAGATTAAGCCTCGGTTAAGAGGGCACCCCCAAGCAGGCACATTATTTCCTCTTGCATGTACTTCCCCTACCGAGACAAAGTTTTTATGGTCATTTTCCCCATCTCTTTGTCTTTTATCCACATATTTCCATCATCAAGACCAGTCAGGTCTACCGTCTCAGTCTACTCACTTACTGTTTCCTCTCTGTTCTTTCTGTCACTGGAGTCCAGTCCTCTCCACCTTGTATTTGCAGTACAGGAACCATATCCCACAGGGCCCCTCATTCAACAGCCTGGCCCTTTACTAGATGCTGGAGATATAGACATGAATGGCACATAAGCCCTCCATTGACTGACCTCAATGTCTTTGCCAGGACAATATTCCCCCCTTTCAGTAAGTCAGTCCCATGCTCAGGGACCTAAAAAGATACTCGTTGCCTTCCCAATCATTTCTAAATTCACACTTTGCTGTCTTTCATTCACTCAACAAGGGTTACTAAAGGCTTACTACATGCCAAGTGCTGGTACTAGGTATAAAGCAGGGGATAATATAGGCATAGGCCTCGTCCTCAAGGAATCTAGTCTAATGAAGAAGAGATATAAAAGCCAAAATCACAAAAGTAATTATATAATTATTGTTTAATTGCAACTGCTATGAATGATATGAGGGGTGCTTATAAGGGTATGTAAACAAGAGATCTAATCTAATCTAAACCAGGAAGCAAGGCAAGGTCTGAGATCTGAGTAGGAGCCCAGCTTTAGGTGAGTGTTGGGAGAAAGAGCTGTTGTTGAATGTCCCAGGAAGGACATTCAAAGGCCTAAGATTGAGAATACAAAGAGTGTGAGAAACTGTGTCTACAGCATAGCAAACAAGGGGGAGAGTGGCAGATAAGGAACAGATCTTGAGAGAATTGCAACTTGTATTAAGGTTTTTGGAAGTTAAGAGAATCCATTGATAGTTCCAGAACATGTGGTTACCATGACCTGACTTACTTTTTTTCCCTCAACATTTTATTATGAAAATGTTCAAACATAGTGAAGAGAATTGTACAATGAACACTTATAACATTTTGCTCCTGACCTAATTTTTAAGTCACATCACAGTGACAAGTATCTAGGTGTTAAAAAAGGGAGAAAGAAATTTAACCTCTTCCTCCCAGGGAGGATACAGGAAGTTTACAAATGGTATAGGCTAGCCAATAAAATGACTAGAAATTAATAACTGCACAAAAACACAAGGGCTATCTGCTAAATTTGAAATAATTATTGGGGGAAAATGTACTAGAATTTTTTTCTCAGGTACACCCTATATCATTTCACATTTGTGAACTATGACTCCAGCTCCAAGGTAATGGTTGGAATCTTTTTGTAACTCTTTTCTCTTATTAGAACTAGAAATAAAGTGTTTAAAGCTGTGAAAACGCCCAAACACTAACTCACTTTTAAGATAATTAGAAATTCTCTGGGCTCTTGAGTGGCTCATTTGGTTGGGCGTCCGACTTCAGCTCAAGTCATGATCTCACGGTCTGTGAGTTTGAGCCCCGCGTCAGTCTCTGTGCTGACAGCTCAGAGCCTGGAGCCTGTTTCAGATTCTGTGTCTCCCTCTCTCTCTGCCCCTCCCCTACTCACGCTCTGTCTCTGTCTCTCTTAAAAATAAATAAACATTTATGGGGCGCCTGGGTGGCGCAGTCGGTTAAGCGTCCGACTTCAGCCAGGTCACGATCTCGCGGTCTGTGAGTTCGAGCCCCGCGTCGGGCTCTGGGCTGATGGCTCAGAGCCTGGAGCCTGTTTCCGATTCTGTGTCTCCCTCTCTCTCTGCCCCTCCCCTGTTCATGCTCTGTCTCTCTCTGTCCCAAAAATAAATAAACGTTGAAAAAAAAAATTAAAAAAAAAAAAATAAACATTTAAAAAAATTAAAAAAAAAACAAATTCTCTAGCTAACTGAGTTGATGAGGCCCTGATAAATGGTGGCAAGGGACCTGGAGAAGAAAAGAAAATTTTTTAAATTATACAGGAAGTAGAATTGACAAACTATGTTAACTAAATAAGGAGGGGAAGAGAGAAGAAAGTTTTAGCAGGGACATTTAGATGGCAGAGGAGGAACAGATTATTAAAATAATTCGTTTTGGGCATGGTAATTTTTATAAACTTCTGAAATATCCAGGTAAAAATTCAAGCAGGCAACAAGAATTTAAGCACAAGACTGAGGAGGGCGTTCAAAGGTGTAAATTTAAAATCGGAAACCATCAGCATGTAGGTCGCCAATTGAAACTATGAAAGCAGATGAGGGTGGCCCTGGAGATTATGTAAAAAGAGGACAACTGTCACCTTGAGTCATCACCAAACCCCTGGGTCTCAGGTGCCTTAAATACTGATGCTGTACCAAGCAAGAATCAAATTGCCAATTCTTACAACTCAATAATAAAAATATTAATAATCCAACTAAAAAAACGGGCAAGGTATATGAATAGACATTTCTCCAGAGAAGATCTACACATGATTGATAAACACATGAAAAGATGCTTAACATCATTATTAGGGAAATGCGAATCGAAACCATAAAGAGATACCATTTCACACTCATTAGAGTGGCTAGAATTAAATGGCATCTTCCTCTCCACCCTCCTCCTGCATCCCTCCCAGCTCTAAGGAATCTGAAATCTACTTTGTCTCTATACTTTTGCTTATTCTGGACACTTCATATAAATAGAACCATATAATATGAAGTCTTTTGTGAGTGGCTTCCTTAACTTAGTGTAATGTTTTCAAGGTTCATCCATGTTGTAGCTCAAAAAGTTAAACACAGAGTTACCATACAATGTAGCAATTCCACCCCTAGGTGTATTCCCCAAATAATTGAAAATTATGTTCGGACAAAACTTGTACATGAATATTCATAGCAGCAGCTATTACTATTCACATTGGCTAAAAAGTGGAAAAGTGCACTTTTGGGTGCAAAAGTCTATCAAATGATGAATGGATAAAAAAACATGATTATGTCTATATAATAAAATATTATTCACTAATAAAAAGGAATGAAATACTGATATGCTACAACATGGGTGAACCTTGAAAACATTACACTAAGGAAGCCAGTCACAAAGGACTTCATATTATATGGTTCTATTTATATGAAATGTCCAGAATAAACAAAAGTATAGAGACAAAATAGATTTCAGATTCCTTAGAGCTGGGAGGGATGCAGGAGGAGGGTGGAGAGGAAGATGTGCAATGACTATTAGTGAGTACAGGTTTTCTTTCCAGGGGTGATGAAACTGTTCTAAAATTGTGGTGATGATTGCACAGTTCTGTAAATACAATAAAAAACATTTGAATTGTGCACAGGTCTTACAGGTATCAAAATGCATCACCATCCAGGTACCATACTTCTTTTTTAATGGGTGGGGAAATGACAGGTGCACTGGGTAAGGTCTGGACAGTACAGTACTGTTTATATTTATACTTATACTTATTTATATTTATATGCACTTGGGTGGCTCAGTTAAGCGTTGGACCATAGCTCAGGTGATAATCTCATGGTTCATGGGTTCCAGCCCTGCTTAGGGCTCTGTGCTGACAGCTCAGAGCCTGGAGCCTGCTCTGGATTCTGTCTCTCTCTCTCTCTGCCCCTCCCCTGTTCATGCTCTGTCTCTCTCTCTCAAAAAAGAATATTTAAAAAATTTTAAAAACAAAATCCCAGTTATGAGTGCACCTGAGCAGTTCAAACCCATGTTGTTCAAGAATTAACTATAGGAATTAGCTGAGCACCGGGTGGCTCAGTCAGTTAATCGTAGGTCTCTTGGTCTCAGCTCAGGTCATGGTCTCATGGTTTGAGAATTCAAGGCCCACATCTGACTCTTCACTAGCAGCACAGAGCCTGCTTGGGATTCTCTGTCTCTCTCTCTGCCCCTCCTCTGCTCCCTCTCTCTCAAAACAAATAAACTTAGGGTTTTTTTTTTAAAGTTTATTCATTTTGAGACAGAGAGAGCAAGTGGGGGAGGGGCAGAGAGAGAATCCCAAGCAGGCTCCGCACTGTCAGCATGGAGCTCAATGCCTGCTGGAACTCATGAAACATGAGCTCATGACCTGAGCTGAAACCAAGAGTCACTTAAACCATTGAGCCACCCAGGCACCCTAAGACGAATAAACTTTAAAAAAAAAAAAAAATCAACTGTAGATCATGCTGTTGGAGGGTAGCAGAATTAATCTTCCTTCCTGTTACATCATTATAGCAGTACATGCTTCTAGCACTTAAAATCATAGTTTACAAACGTGTTTAACGGTTCTCCCTCACTAGACCACTAACTTCTGCAGAATAGAGATTGTGCCTGATTTCATCACATCAAGATCTGATAAAGTTCTTTAGCATTTAATAAGTGCTCAAATGAAAGTTTACTCAGGAAGAAAACATCTACAATTGAAGCTAAATAAATGCAAAGTAAAGCAAGGAACCTAGCATACGGATATCCACCCTCTCCAACCAAAGGAAGACAGAATAAAAGACAAAAACTCATAAAGCAGAAGAAAGGACTCAAGGATGGGCGAAAAGGAGGGCATCTCCTCCCTCCCACCGCCACGACAGTTTCCCTGGTAGGTTCCAGAACATTCAGGCGTGGCTGGTGTCACTGCGCCCCTTGGCGACCACCTCTTGGTCAGACCATCCAGCGCTCTCACTTTCCCGCCTCTTTGAGACCCAAAGATAGGGGTAGGGCCGCGCGAGGTGCGGGACTTACGTCACGTCCGGTTCCGGACGCGGCACGCTAGAAAGAGGAGCCAGAGCGCGGAGGGGCGGAGCCAAGAAAGCGCGCGTTCTGAAAGGGGGAGGGGCCGGGTTAAGGAGCGCCGCGTCACGTCCGGCAGACTTAGAGCCCGTGCGGAGGCGGTGCGGAGCGCTTCGGTACTCAGCGGCTCGGGAACTTGTGCGTTCTACGAGGCTGCGGCGGAGCCTCTATATAGAAGGCGCAAGAGGTTGGCAGCTTCGATTGAAGCACGTCGAGCGGCGATAGCAGCTAGGAGTCATGAGCGACAGCGGCGAGCAGAATTACGGCGAGCGGGTACGTAGAGATGGTGCAGGGGGCGGCTGTGTGGTCCCAGCTTGCTTCTCTTCCAGGCCCGTCGGCCTCAGACCTGGAGACAGAGGCGATTTAGGCTCCGAAGTCTGAGGCTGGGAAGGAGGGGAGTTGGGTCTAAAAAACCCTTGCGGAGAGTGTCTTTAGTCGTGAAGGAGGCCGCCGTGGGGGGTTATGTAGTTCCCTACCCAAGACGGCGGTTTTTTTTCCGTTACGAGAGGGGGAAAGCTTAAAAATGGCCGCTGCGTCCCCTCGGTGTTGGGGGAGGGGAGCGGTATCTCATTTCGCCGTTGCTCTCCTGCGAAGCCTCGCTGCCGCCATCTTGGGCTGGCGGGCCGGGCGGGCTGCCAGAGGCACAAAATGGCGGAGAAGCCGCGCGTCCAAGGCGGGCCCGCGCCTCAGTGGGCCGTGTTGGGGGGGAGAAAGAGAGGCAACCTACTCAGAGGGTTTTCGCCCGGCGTTTAGGTTAAGAAAGGATCGTCTGTGGACCCCGAAGTGATGGAATCTAGGAAGTTCTTTACGGTGGGGGAAACTAATCCGAGGTAGTCAAGTTCTGGGCCCGGTAGAGGTGGTTTCGCGCGCGCTTTGTGTTCGGCCTAAATGGAGTGTTTCTCTTTGATACCGAAAATGCTTTCAAACGAAAAGTCATTATCGGGGTGTCCGAATAGACTAGATCCCGAGGCCGCTGAGATTTTCTTCTTTCATGGAGTAGGTATTTTTCACGGGATTGTGTAGCAGGAACTGGCGGGCAACTTCTGGCGCCGTTATTTCCTTTTGTTTTGAGGCATTCTAAATCTGTGAACCACTACTCTGTTGGTACACTTTTTTTCTTTTTTTTTTTTTAAAGCCTCCACCTCTCCTGTGGAGTTGGGTGAATGTTAACTGGAGGAGTAAGACCGTTTCCGGGCTTAAAAAACGTGATGTAAAGCTTGTTGCGAGGCTGTGGGTACTAACAATGATGCAAAAATAGAAAACTTGCCAGAATCTTAACATTCGAGGTTGTGGAGAACTTTATTGAAGAAGGAAGTTGATTTTTTACTTGGTAGGAATACGTGGGGGTGCTTTTACAGTTCGGTAGGTTTTCCTTTTCTTCTAGGGCCATCGTAAGATCTCCGTAACAGTCGTCAGGTAAATCTATTCAAGTATCTTAGCAAACTCTTATAAAAAGATTTGGGGCCTTTCATTAGAAAGGCATTTTTAGAAACCTCTATCATAGCTCCTGGAACATTGTCGAAATTACTGTTTAACTTGGGAGCTAAATCTGATTGATTTTGGTCTGAGATAATCAGGCTTGACCCCCTGTTCAGAGGAATATTAGCTTTTTTTCATTTTTTCCTAAGGCTTTTGATCCCAATATTACCAAAACGTGTACGATTATTTTTATACCTTTGCTTTCTTATGGTTAGAAAGTTTGGAGTGAGCGCACAAATGGTTAAAGCTGTGATTTCTGATTTCTGCCGGTTGACTACACTGTTGAACTGTATTTGGACTGGAAAGCAAATGATGACTTTAAGTCTTTTGTTTTCTGAACAATTATTGGGTACTATTTGCACTGTTGAGAGGATGCAAAATGGCCGGTTTCTGAGAAAAGCTTTCAGTAGAACATACCTTAATGTTACTTGTAATCATGTGCTTGTGAAGACGAAACTTGCCCCAAAATAATATTTGGGCATATTTTACATATGGGAGGAAACAATTGTTGGAAGTAGGTTCCTGGCTTGAGACTGTTCAAGAGAGGTTGTCATCCAAATAATTTGACATTTTTGAACATCTGTTTTCTTCCATAATCTTGTTTATGTAGATTTATTCACCAAAATCTTATGGAAGGAAAGTTACAAAATAATTTCAAGCTGTATATTAGAAATTGATGTATTTCTTACGTAAGAGTCTTGGATCCTGGAAAGGTTTCTAAACTTTCAAGTTGTGGCATACTTCTATGTTGTTTTGTTTGGCATTTATTTTGTGTGTAGATTGCTTTGCAATTGGTGAATTGGAAACTGAAGAGGTTAGAATAGGCCTAAAAAAAAAAGTTTGGATTCCTAAAGAGTGCCTGGCAAAAACCCTGAAGCTTAATGGAACAGATTAGATATAATGCTGTAAAAATGATGATGTATATAATAGGTCTGACTGGCTATTAAAAAAAAAAAAAAACACCTTCTTTTGACAGTGCCTGAAAGCAGTGAAAAAGTTGCATTCAGGGTAATAATCTTGGACATGTTTGGTATGAATAGCTTCTCTGAAGCCTGAAAAATTAATTCAGCTCTAGGCCCTCAAACATTTCAAACTGTTAATGTAAATCATTAAAACAAGCCTAATCTGTATTGTTAATGTAATCACTTAAAATACAAATCTCTTTAGTTTGGCTGGAACCCCACCCATCCCCAGCCTGTCCCTTCATTTGGCTATCCAGAATCCAGACACTCCCATATCCCCAGCATAATTCTGGAAGTTTTTTTTTCCCCCTGTCCTTTAGACTTCAGAAGTTTCTTTCCTAAACAGACTGTAGGTGTGTGATAAATTGTCCTCCATCTGGTCACCCATAGGGTTTTACTTCTTGAGTGAATGAATATACGAACAGAACTGTTGTTCAGTGTGTCCTTTTATCTTCTTTTAAATGCATAGTTAGGATAAGTTGCAGAATTTTTGTGGTTCATGTCACACTATTATAGCAGAGTGGCTTTTACCTTTATTGTGAGATTTTTTTCATGTGATCGATTTAACTCAAAGTCTGTTTCTATCTAGAGTTAACTTATTTGATGTAGGCAAACCCGTGCAAAATAAAATACTTTTCATCTCCAAATTCACTTCTCTTCCAGTACTTTCCAAAAGTTGCTGGCAAATATTTTTGGGAAAAGGGTTGACCAGTCAGCCCCTTTGCAAAAAGTCTTAGCAGTTATGTCATAATATGGACAAATAACATAAAAAGAGTTGTTGGTGGCTAGTTTGTAGGTGCATAGCAATATTGAGGGGGGTAATCTTTAAGGCCTGGTAATGGTCATAGTATTCTATTTAGAGTATGCGATGTTTGTGTGTTTGGTCTTGACACTGGTTTAATGCTCTGCCTTTCTAATGAATGTAATTTCTTTAGTTTCTACAAATAAGTCTATACTTAGAGAATCCAGAAACTAAATAAGGAAACACTATTATATGAACAGGTGGTTTTAATTTCTGCCTTGCTGTCAAGATTACAATAGCAAGCAGTTCAAGAACATATTTTGGTAGAATATTGGCTATAGTTATTGTAGAAATAATGTTTGCACTGTAGGTACATTATCTAGTCTTACTCTTTGTGGAGATGAGTAGTATCCGGATGCCATCCCATCAAACTGCCTTTCAGCTTTCTGCAGTTTTTCTCTTCTGCTTAATCTTGGGTTGTCTTTCTGTAGTCTTTGTTTTTGGCCCCTAACTCTGAATTCTGATTTCCAAAAACTGAACCATCTGAATCTATTTCTTTCTAAAGAATTGCAGCCATTGCACCACATTCCTTTAATAAAGGATTGAATTAATGTCAAGTGAAAGGAAATAGTTTGCATTGTTTCACTGTGAGTCTGGTTAGGTATGAGTCTCTTGAAAAAACCAGGTTGAAGAATATTTTTCTTGGTTTTAACTAAGAATGTTTTAATGTTGTTTGGAACTAGAAGGTGGCATTTTCAAACTGAAATTACAAGTGATAACAAGGTAAGTACTACGGTTTTTTTAAAGAGGAATTCAGATGGTGAGATGTTAATTAATAGCATTCACCTTTCCCCTTTATCTCCAACAAAGCCCAAAACCTAATTGATAAATATTAACATTTTGCCCAAGAGAAGTATTTTTAGAGCCTTCACATTCTGTGTTATGTTCAGTTTTCATACATAATTGTATTTAATTTTTTCTAGAAGGGATAGTGAGTAGTGTTTAGGAATTTTAAGTGTTTTATCCAATTTAGTTTTTTGGGTTATGGGTTACATCGAATTTTAGATCTTGTTTTCATTTAGTCTTGTTTTTAAGCAAGCCAAAAAAAGTTCACTATAGCAAATTTGAGTTTCTAAATTCTCAAAAATCTTTTTGGATTGGGTGTGGAGGTTATTTTCAGATTGCTACTTTGATTAATATAGACTGCCCAATACTGCAGAATGCATGAGCCCCTTCTTAGAGTCAATATTATTGATGCAGAGATGGGCTTAAAACTGATATAGGTAAGTCAGATTTTTTTCCCCCCCTTCCAGAAAATACTCTGTCTTTGGAGTATTTTTCTCCACCCAACCTTCTGGTAGAGTTTACAGAAAAATAAAAACAGTCCATTAGTATGAGCATTAACCTTTATATAGCAGGATCAACCAATTTTTCTTTGTCTCATCCCAATTTTTTAAATATTACCTTGTTAGCAACCTACTGAATTTGTACATGTTTTTAATGTTATTTGAATTCAGTTGTAGTCCCTAGAGTCGTTCTAACAAAAAATTATGTTGATGATGGAAGTTTCTGCTTATTTCTTCACCAAATGGGCAATAACATTAAGCCCAGTAGTTGGTCGTCTGGTTTTATTAAAGTGGCCACTTGAGCTCAGTAGTTGAGTTAAAATAAACCTAATATTTACATTATCTAGCAACATGTTTTTTGGTCTTTGAATATAAAAGGAGGAAGATGGTTTGGAAGAGGTAATAAAATATAAAAGCAGGAAGGCATCCATATTGAAAAGTTCCAATACATAGAGCTTTGGCCTCCATTCCAGTATTTCGTGCATCTAAAGCCCTGTTTCTGTATGTTATCTTTAGGAGGCCCCAAGAGGAAACCTGCTTGGGCATTCTGATTCCACGATTACCTTTGTGCTGCCAGCAAACATATCCCATTACATTTTAGTGATGGATATTAAAAGGAAATCAATTACTGTGATTCCCTTAAAAAGCTATTTAAAATTTTTCCTGGGTTAAACAATAATTGACTTTCAACGACAAAAAAACGAGACTGAAAATTATGCTTACTTTCTCAGGAAAGGCATCACAACACTTGCCACTATAGCCATGGTTGTCTTCATGCCCACATAAGTTATAAAGACTTTTTCTCTCTCTCTCTCTCTCTCTTTTTTTTTTTTTTTTTAAAGGAAGCTTTAGCCCCAATCACCCCCAAAGAAAATAAACTAGTAAATTGTTGACAAATGAGGTACAGGTGAGGTACAGGATAACAGGGAGAACTAGAATGTTTTGTGAGGCAGTATTTATTTTGTTTAGGGTGTTGAACAGACACTATTACATTTTATTGATCTGTTAAGGGATGATTGAGTTTTTTGGTTTTTGGGTTTTGTTTTGTTTTTTAATAATTTTGGGAGGTGAGCTATAATTTTTTCCCAACATTGCCACCTTAAAAAGTAGGATTTCTCCTTTGGACTGCATAAGATTTTAATACGTTTGTTCATTGAGGGGGAATTTACAAAAAATTCTTTGAAAACCTCACTGTTAGATTCAAGTTCGTTTGCTTTCTGTCGTAACTACTTGGATATAGTAGTTGGTTGATCTGATTTTGTCTTTTTATGGTTCTAGTGCTAAATTTAGTAGTCGGACCATTCATATTTAAAATTTCACTAGAGCAGCATTCTAGGGGTGGGTTTTGAGCACTTTAGTCCAAATTTTCTGATTCCCTGACATTGTCTTCTACGGAGCTCTTTAAATATGCAGTACAAAAATGTGTGACGTTACATATCTTTACCTTATCTATTATCTAGACAAGTCACAATTTGTAAACCTGTCCAGCCCTGAGCTTTGTCATCATTGTACAAATGAATTGTCCGTGCTTTCCTTTCTTGCACTTTTGTATTAATGTGTCACTTTTTGACTAGAGTTGTGCTTTTGACACTTAACATTTTCTTGATGAATACAATAAGAAGTGTGAAATGTAATTAAAGTTCTTAAATGTTAGATGAACAGCAAATGTTCAGTTGCGCACTTCGCATTCAACTTAAGCATGATAAATCTATTTGAAGTAGACAATGAGAATGAGGTTGGTTACCTAGTATATTTTAGAACCAACAGGAAGCTAGTTTCAGTTTTTTGAGCTGCATATTCTAGGGTTTTTTTTGTTTTTGTTTTTTTTTTAATCCAAAAAGAGGGATTTTTTTTTTCTAGTTTCAGTTTTGGCACTGGATTTTATCCTGGAGTTTTAAAATATTCTTCATCCTGTTCTTTTTCTATTAAGGTTAATGTTGAAGAAGGAAAATGCGGAAGTCGTCATTTGACAAGTTTTATAAATGAGTATTTGAAGCTCAGGAATAAGTGAAGCTGAAATTTGAAAAAATAAAAGAAAGAATGCATGCTAATTATCAGACCAGAAGTCCCACTTGTAGAATATTGAGCAATTTGTGTGAAGTGGGGAAGATGAAAGAAGTCAGAATTTGAAACGGAAGAATGAAGAAAAGAAATAAAAATGAAGTTAAGATAAGAAGTAATCTGGAATCAGAAAGCACTACGCTAAGTAATTACTAGTCTGTTTATGTGTCCCTGTATATTTTGCTAAACATGCATGCATTATTTGTTTAATAGAAGAAAATATATACAGGGCAAAGAAGTGCCTTCCAGGGGAAACGTTTAAATTAGGTAATTCTAATTTTAACTTCTTAGTCAAATGATTGAAATGCAATTTTAAAAAATAACCCTTTGTAGTCAAATATGAGGCAGGAATGAGCTCTCCAGCATGGGTAACAGTTGGCTTCATGTTGTCTCTCTAGATTTTTTTGTATAATGCTGCTGGTCCTGGGCCATGAGTGAGTACCTCCAGAGTTGGGATTGGTGGTCTGTGCCACCTCCATGGACTCTTAAAATTCATTGACCCCTATCTTTTAGTACTAAGCAATATATAGTAGAATGTTTTCTAAGTTTGTCGTAGTTTTCCCAAAGAATGTCACCAGGATGGTTATAGAAGCAAACCAGTGAAGAGGATAGTTCCTTTTGGCATTTATGAAAATTCTTTCTAGATGGCATAGGGGAAACCTATGACCAATTAGGCCCTAACTTTAAGATGCAGGTTCTAAATTCACAAGGATGATTCTTTTCTTCTGTTTAATGCCTGTTCCAGTTGAATGACTAGGATTACTGCTAAAAATATATTAGCTTCCCTTACAATGAGGTGGGTCACATAAGTGAACAGGATCTCTAACTCAAAGTGGCAATAGCGGTAGTTCAGAAAACTGCTCTATTCCCTTTTTCTCATTTGCTGCTGTTAAAATTTAACTGTTACAATGACGTGAGAGGTATAGATTATAAAGTAACTTAGTTTTGGTTCCTCACTCCGACCACTTACTGTGAAAAATAAACCCTAAAGGTCTGTCCTTTCCCCTTCCGCGTGTTTTGTTTTAGTTGAATAAAAGAATACGATGGTTAGTGAAATGTTACTTTCTGTTGGATAGGACAAGTGAACTGTCAAAATAATACCCAGTGATAGCTAACCAGTAGTTGTTCTCTGTTGGGAAAGCCAAGGGTATCACTTCTTCCTGAAATGAAGACAACCTAAAAAAACAGTTATCAGGTCTTCTAGCTCTTGGAAAAAGTGGTTTAAATTACATATCTGAAAGGATCTATCTTCTAGCATTTTAGGGCCAGTTGTCAATAAGAAATTTGTGCTTTTTATAATTATTTCTGCCTTGCAAGGAGAAGAAAATTATTCTCAATTCATAGTAGTTTCCAGCATTTGCTTTGCCCCAATTACTAGTTTGTAAATTTTGCCACGTATAAACTAATAATGTTAATTTTGCACTCTGAATTACTTACAGATTAGGCAGAGAGCTGAGGTAAAAAAGAGGTGAATTGATACTTTGTGTTCAAGTCCATGAATTCCTGAAAGGCCCTTGGGGTCTAAAAGAGGAAAAACCTATTAATCCTCTAAATGGAAAGAAAGTACTTTGGAATTTGATTATATGGCCTAAGCTTGGATAGATGTATGGCAAAAATAAACGTTGATGCCCATAGACCATTGCATCCATTCAGGGTTTTCTTCTCTTCCCACCCCACCCCTCCCCCCCCTTGACCAAGGCATCTTTGAGTCTGACAGTGCCTCCTCTCAGCCCTGCTCTGCCTATTGGGGAAGTAAGAGGGAGACAGGCCTCTCGTCCTGGGGCAGGTGGAGCAGAGAAAACTAGAGAAACAAGGTTCCACGAAGATACTTTCACCAAGAAAAATCAGTAGGTAGGAAGCCTAAAATTTCTGAAATTGAGTAAATCAATGAGACTTGGCATTATAAACATGTATGGTGCTTTTAACAAATGTAGAAGATGAACTCCAGAGTTATTAGAATAAGCTCTAGTTTAGGGACTTGTATTTTTAAATGCTGTGTAGGTTTACTGTATACCTCTAAGAGCCACTGTTCAAAATCTAATTTACTGCATCCAGTTTCTAATACAGGAGAAACCTAATGATTTGATGGTTCCAGATCTTTTGGTTTCCTTCATCTCTTTCAAAAGGTTTTTCTAAGATACTGTCATGCTCAGAATAGGAAGATGCAGAAAAAGGTATTTTGTTGAAAGGCTGAGTTAGTTTTTGTGACATGTTCCCTTTAAGTTGTATATTAGAATATCACTTAAGATCCAGTCTATAGAAATGATTCCCTGAGCAGAAATTCAGGGAATTTTTTGGCTTTGTTATTTATGCTAATTGTAAGTTCATGATCCTTTTTCTTGAGGTATTGATGTCCAGAGAAGTGTTTTTGGTACGGTTTTAATGTGCTGACGCTTAAAACTTTTTAGCCCTAAGAGTGGACTTCAAGTTTTCCTTGTGTGGAGGTTTTCCCAGCTGGGTTTGCAGATTTGCCTGTGGATTAAGGTTTAAAGTTAACTTTGTTTTTAGATTTGGCTAATAATTTTAGGTCTCTTTTTTTTTTTTCTCGAGCTAAATTTCCTTGAATGTGTATTTCCAAAATAGCTAATGGCTAACATAACCATAAAGGGGTTTAAATTCTTTAAGAAATATTCCTGACCAGAAAGGGAGGAGGAGGCATTATTTAGGTGTTAGCCTAACCAAATGTGTAGAAGGGGAAATTTTTGTATTCTGGCTGGTGTTTCCCCTATTCCTGGTCTAAGAAACGATTGCTTACAAAATATGTCTGCAGATAGTTAATTTTAGAGGTTGAGAGAAAAAGCTCATAATTTCGTAAATACTGTATCTTTGACCCTAGAGATTACTAGAAATTCATGAGAAGCTTCATAAGGCTTATGACCTAGGCTAAAAGTGCTGTCTCTTAAGAGATCTTGACTTTCTACCCTTTTTTCCTTTGTATTTTGATTCCTAGGCTGATGGATTTAACTACTTGATTGATAATCTTTTAACTGTTACTGTGAGTTATTTGAGCACTCTGCTCTCCTTTCCAGGGTAAATTGTTTCTTTTGGTTTCCACTAAAAGCTATATAATCATTCCATGAAGTAATTTTTCTAGCATTGAGATAAACAAAGACAGTTAATTTAGGGGGTCTCAATTTATCTCTTTGCTTCTAGGTTAGTTTTTGCCTGTGGTAAAGATGTCAGAAATCACACCACTGTTTTTGAGAACTTTGTCCAAGAAGAGGAGGGAGGTGGAGTGTGCTTTTAAATGTCTCTGTGCAGAGTATTAAATGTCTCTGCCGGAGAACCCCAAGAGATTAATTGGGGTCCCCTAAGATGCAGTGCACCCTTTAACCATTCCTTGTTAAAGGCAGCTGTTCTCATTAATAACAGTATCCTCTTTTTCCTTGAATCTCTTTATAGTCACTCCAGGGGAAGGAGAGGAGGCTGTCACATTCCATGTCCCTTCCATGTTTTATAATGACTAAAATCTTACTGGGGAAGTTTCTAGAGTTGTTTCAGGCCTAACGACCAGAACTCCTTTTACTGGCAGAGTTACTCTTTCCTGTTCTAAACTTCAAACTCCGTTTCTTCTGTATTGCATATAAATTTTTCCCATTATGCTGTAGACCACAGAACATATTCCAAAAAGGTTTGATGAACTGTAACTTAAAATAATCCTATTCTATCCTTTCAAGAATGGCCAGAATATTCTGAAAGTCTACCACACAGGGAGGTCTCCTGTGATCATTTTTATCCAGTAGCTTCGACATAGATTATTACCCCTATAATAATGTTGGGTCCTCTTGAATCTGGCCATTTCTGCTCTGTCTTGGGTGGAAAGACTCACCAGACTTTATGCCTTTTAATTTGCATTAAATTGGATAACCTAAAATGAGGGTTGTCTTGCTAGCTGCTGCTACCTTAGTTAGCTATCAGACTGAGTGGCTTTGTTCTCCCTCCTCTGAATCCACTGGGTTTTTTGGTCTGTTTTGGTGCGTTGGTAGAACATCTCCTTGGTTCAGTTACTTTAAATGTATGCTTTTTATACTGATAAGTTGGCTGTGCTTTTGCTCATTGATGAGCTAGTCAACCCTTTTTATCCATTCTCTTTGCTGGTTTCTTTAGAGATCTTCCTTACTGTGTCACTTAACTATCAGCTGGTCTAGTTTTGATTGGGAACACTATGGCTATACAGTATATATACTTACTTAGACTTTGGTTTTTTCACATACAATTCTGAACTCTCCCTTCCTTAGCCTAGATAGGAGCCCCTGATTTAATCTGTTAACTTTCCTAGCTACTTACTCCCTAATCCCCATCAGTTTGCCATGGTTCATCTCCATTTAGCTGAGGAGGCTCTAGATCTCTGGCACTGTCTACTCTTCCTTCTGCACAGTTCACTGCCTTTCCTGCTGTGGCTCCATCTGGTTGCTTTATTTGAGCTTCTTAAGGGCATCCTACCATGGTTAGGTGGAATTAGGGTCTAGTATCCTTCAAGCTGGTCCTTTCTACTAGGTTTCTACCTTTTGCTAGGACTTGAAACTGATCGTCCTTGCCTCTTTTCCCACTCAATAAATATAACTTGAGAAGTGAGGTCTTCTGAAAAAAATCAAAAGCATTTTAAAGTAAGTTATATGATTTTCATAGGGTTTTGTTTTATTGATGGCAACTTGATTGAAAATAGGTATAAGATATAGGTGTCATAGTTAATAAGATTCTTTCTTACCCTAGTCTTTATGGAGTAACAATCCCAAAACACAATCCTTGGACAGTTCCCTTAACTGCTTGGCTTTGGCACCCCTTTCTGAGGAGAGTGGGGTCAGTTAATTCTTATCCCTGCTCCAGGAAAGGTGGAAGTTCAAATAAATTGGCTTATGTCAGTTGGAGCAATGTAAATATATGAGGTATATTCAGTTCCTGCCCTTACCTATGTTTTCTTATCTTGGAAGGGGATTGCTTTCCCTCACCATTTATCTCACAGCAGCTTATTTGTTTTTAAAGTTGCCCAGAAAGTATACAAATTAAACTTTTGACATCTACGTGTAGGAATCCCGTTCTGCTTCCAGAAGTGGAAGTGCTCATGGATCTGGGAAATCTGCAAGGCATACCCCTGCAAGGTCTCGCTCCAAGGAAGATTCCAGGCGTTCCAGATCAAAGTCCAGGTCCAGATCTGAATCTAGGTAAGAAAGACTGTCTTGGGATTTTCTTCTGTTACTCTTAGCTTTGAAATTGGTGTGTGCTTTGTAAATTAGGAAGATAGAGAGGGTTGGATCATTTGTTGGCTTATTTAATATTGGTACTAGTAATGAACTTAATCATAAGTTCTGGGATAGAAGACTAAGTGGTTAAGAACCTGGGCTTTTGGCGTTAGGGTTCAAATCTTACCTCTATTTTTTCTGGCTTGGGCAGATTACTTAACCTTTTTCCACCTTAGCTTCCTTATCTTTAAAAGGCAAGTTAGTAATACTAGTTCTTGAGAATTGTGAGGATTCACTAGGAGTTTAAGTATGACAGACTGCAGGACATTGGCTTTCATAACTAATTCTTGATAAGTAGGTGTAGTCTAATATTATATACATGTGTATAAAAAAAATAATACCTTAACACAGCGCACTTTTTTTTTTTTTTAATGTTGGTCAAGAGTAGGCTATACATCCTTGTTTGCCCAGGACAGCCCCAGTTTATGCCTATTGTCAGGCATAATTAACTGCACCTCTTTTCTCTCTTACAATGTGTCCTGTCTGGTTTAGATGACAGTTCATATGATCACTCCAGTTAGGAGCAATTGATTGGTTTTAAAACACTGCTGGAGAAAACTTACGGTGATGGTGATTTTATCTTAAGTGAATGGTGGGCATAAGTGGGAGAAGCTGAAAAAAAACAGGGTGGTATTCTGAGGGGGGAGGTGGGCACAAATTAAGCTAGTGTGAAGTGCTGCATGTTTTATGATTATCAAGGGTTTTTTTGAGTATGTTAATTGATCTTGAGTATGTAATTTTGATCTCCTTTATCTTAATTATTTTAAGAAATGGAAGAGAGCAAGTAGTGGTTTTGGAGCTCTTCCTAGTAGAGTGGAGATGACTGTAGATACAGCAGAAAAGTCTTGATCCCATGTCTGGATTATGTTTCGCCTTTTGGACTTTAACCCTAGAATAGATTATTAGAAGAATTGGAAACTGTATCTTATTGTCAGCTAATTAGTTATACTCTTGAAACCTTTGTCTTAACAGGTCTAGATCCAGAAGAAGTTCACGAAGGCATTACACAAGATCAAGATCTCGGTCCCGCTCCCATAGACGATCCCGTAGCAGGTCTTATAGTCGAGATTATCGAAGACGGCATAGCCACAGTCATTCTCCCATGTCTACTCGCAGGCGTCATGTTGGGAATCGGGTAAGATGACAAAATTGTTGTTAAAGCAGTGGACTTTGTCTCTTCTGTTTTGAAATCAGAACTGATTATATTTGACACTGGACTTTTAGCAGTGAACACATGAGTTCCTTAGAGGTCTCCTTGTGTTCTGAGTAATGTCTTTTTAAAAGGTGTTTTCTATGTTAAGGCTGTCAGTCACAGGTAAGCAAAATATTGGGATGGTGTAACTCACCTCATCAAAACACTCTCTTGGTTATTCCATTTAATTTTAGGTGAGTTTATTTCGGGTGCTAAGGCTTATCTTCCCTGACTTTTTTTTCCTCTGGCTTATAGAGATAATGCTATTTTAATTATTCTTATGTGTAGAATAAATCTTAGGTGACTCCCTTGGGCTACTTGCCCTTTAATATTCCCTCACAAAACTGCCAGTTTGGTATACACAAGTAGAAGTCACTGTTCCCGCCCCCCTTGTTTAATTCTGAGGTTGAAGTTGTTTTTGGAGTCTTTTTCTGCCCATTCTTAATGCTTGTGGCTATTGCTATAATATACTAGTTATTAATTTCAATTACTTATTCCCTACTTTCACTGTTGGTGACATTTCTTAGCTTTGGTTTATGATAAGTTTTAAAGTTTAAAATTCATCTTTCCATTTCTAGGCAAATCCTGATCCCAACTGTTGTCTTGGAGTGTTTGGATTGAGCTTGTACACTACAGAAAGAGATCTAAGAGAAGTGTTCTCGAAATATGGCCCCATTGCAGACGTGTCTATTGTATATGACCAGCAGTCTAGACGGTCAAGAGGATTTGCCTTTGTGTATTTTGAAAATGTAGATGATGCCAAGGAAGTAAGTAAAAATTTACCTGTATCCTTGTAAAATAAGTCCTGTTGTTAACTTCCAACTACCAATGAACTTGAATAAGGATAATTTTTGCTTTTACATTGTAAATACGGTATATTTATAGTTCTTTATAAATCTTATTTCTGAGTATTCATAAAAGTATATCTTACTGTTATTGGACAGTTTGTGGCTTTGTCCAGGGTGTATATAATAACTTTCAATATATCTTTCGAAGGCAAAGGAGCGTGCCAATGGAATGGAGCTTGATGGACGTAGGATCAGAGTTGATTTCTCTATAACAAAAAGACCACATACCCCAACACCAGGAATTTACATGGGAAGACCTACCTAGTAAGTTTGATAGCTGAGTTCGTTTCCTCTAAAAACTACATGTACTGGGGGGAATCTTTGGCATTTCATCCAGTCCTGACACAGTATAAATCATTTTCCCTGTGTTTTTAAGTTTATATCTTGAGAGAGTGGGGGGAGAGAGAATCCCAAACAGCATCCATGCTGTCAGCACAGAGCCTGCCCCACAAATGGTGAAATCATGACCTGAGCCAAAATCAGCATACGCCTAACTGAGTCACCCAGGCACCCCATCTTGTGTGTTTTGTTTTAACTAGCTAAAAGTGTATTCAATAGAACATATTCAGTGGAAACATTGTGTTTGTGCTGCAGACTGAGAGAGGACATCCCACCATATCATACAGAAATGCCATATATCTGGCTTTGCTTGGTAATTAATGTTCTTGATTAGACCATTTTTCCCATAAGGAAATCTTAAGTATTCTATGTAAAGTCAGGTATGGAACAAATCCTACTCAAGTGCATTTTTTAGCTTTGTTAAACAGTGGAAAACAGGGGACTTCAGTTTATGCATTGGACTATGATAGGCTGCTTCTGTCTTGTCCTCCTCGGTGTTTAAATTGACAAAAATCTGTGTTGGTCTCCCCCCTCCGCTTTATTTATTTTAAATTTCCCCCTCAAATCACATTCTCCAAATAATGATTTTACTTTCCCTTCCTCTAGGGAAATATATGGGTTTTATTAGCAAATGACTTTTAGTTGGAAGCAAGTTAGCAGAATGTGTATTCCTTAATCAAAAGATTTTTAAAATACATTTATGTATATTGTAAGGGCAGAGAAAGGACAGTGTTTATCCAATATCTGTGAAAATTTAAACAGGAATAATGCTACTTGCCTAGTTAACTTCTCTGTTAGAAAAGGCCTGTCTGTGAATTAATAATTAGGGAATGAGTAGATACCTTCATTTTTGCCCAATAGACGAGAGTAAAGAGGTTGTAACTCGAAGCATTTGCCCAGTTAATGTCCTTAGAGCTCAGCTGTGTGGCTCACAAGACCCAAATAAGCCATGCTGCTGCTATTGTCTGAACAGTTTAAACAATAAAAGTCATCTGTACGAAGATAAGACCACATGGTATTTTATGAAGCTATATCATTTATTCATAGTGGAAGTTCACGCCGTCGGGATTACTATGACCGAGGATACGATCGAGGCTATGATGACCGAGACTACTATAGCAGATCATACAGGTAAGTTTACCACAATACGAGGTTTAAGTTGTTAAAATTTTGAAGGAAATATGTATTCTCTCCTCTCCTGAATCAGTTGCAACATAATTTAAGGCAGTGCTATATGTAAATTTTAGTCTTTGATAAAATCACTTTTTATACTAAGAAATCTAGGACTAGAGTTTAAACTAGATTTTAAGGTTATGTGTCTTGTTAATTTAACTTAACATGTATATTTCTTTTTAAACGTCAAGTTGTAAACCAACCAAATCCCTGGTTTGAACATGACAATAGAATCAAAATTTTAGACCATAGTTTAGATTTTCCACTTTTGTGTACTTGTTTTGTTTTTAAGACAAGTTCCATATGCTACATTTTTTTTTTTAAACTTTTTTTAATGTTTTATTTATTTTTGAGACAGAGACAGAGCATGAACAGGGGAGGGGCAGAGAGAGAGGGAAACACAGAATCCGAAGCAGGCTCCAGGCTCTGAGCTGTCAGCACAGAGCCCGATGCGGGGCTCGAACTCAACGAACCATCATGACCTGAGCCGAAGTCGGACGCTTTAACCGACAGCCACCGAGGCGCCCCCATATGCTACATTTTTAAAGTTACTCCTTTAGAAAGTGGTTTTTTTCTTTGGGTTTTTGTTTTTGTTTTTTTTTTTGTTTTTTGTTTGGTTTTTTTTTTGGTGTCTATAATGTGTGATGCACTAGGGAGACAGGGAAAACTAAGTCTTAGAAGAATCCAAAGAAGTAACTACTGAAGGACAATAGTGTAACAATGGTTGGTGTATGTATGTGTGTAAGTTTTATTTATTTTGAGAGCCTGCACAAACTGGGGAGAGGTAGAGGAGGGATTCTCTGATAGTGTGGAGCCTGACGCAGAGCTCAAACTCAAAAACTGTGAGATCATGATGACCTTAGTGGAAACCAAGATGCTTAACTGACTGAGCCACCCAGGCACCCCTTAGATAGGTGGTGGTGGGTTTTGTTTTTAAGTTTGAGAGTGAGTGAGCACGAGGAGAGGCAGAAAGAAAATCCCAAGCAGGCTCTGCACTGTCAGCCCAGAGTCCAGTGGGGGGCTTGATCCCAGGAACAGTGAGATCCCAACCTGAGCTAAGATCAGGGAATCAGATGCATAACTGACTGAGCCACACAGGAACCCCCCTGGAGTTTATTATTAAATATTGGTGACTTTTTTTAGGGGGTTAGGGAAATACCTATCATACTGAGAATACTTTTGAGGATAAAAATGAAGTAAAATTCTTCGGTTTAGCAGCACCAGGTAATTTAGACCCTGTATTGCTTGTGAAAATAGAAATTGTGCAATAAGTATTGACCACAACAGTTAACCATGATTCCTTAACCTTATTTTGGGGTGTGGTATTGAGATGTAAATGTCTTTTTTTTTTTTTCTTTTTTTTGTATGCTGTTTGGAATATTTAAAGAAGTTGAATGTGGAAGTGAGTCCTAAAGCGTGCAATTGTCCGGCATTTTATCCCTGGCAAAATCTCTTTTGGAAAGAACATATTTTTAGTTTATTTTGAGAGAGAGAGCGCAAGGCAAGGAGGGGCAGAGAGAGTCTCAAGCATGCTCCACATTGTCAGTGCAGTGCCAGACACGGGGCTTGAACCCACAAAATGAAGTCATCACCTGAGCCAAAGTCCAACGCTTAACTGACTCGGCCACCTAGGCGCCCAATTATATGGGACTTTAAGAGATTGATTGCAGAGGATGGGAAGATTAAGGTCTTAGGTTTGATTTTTATTCAGATGAGCATTTACTTTAGAAATGTTGTTTGTTCCGATACTCAGTTTAGCCACCAGAGAGAGCTCTATGTCAGTTTGTTAAAAGGGTGGCAAATGTAGCCCCTTAATTACTTCCAGAAAACTACCTTTCACTTCTCTGTGGGAGTTCTAACTTTACTACATTAGTAATACATTGTTTTTAAAACTTAAAAAATGAGTATGTGTTACTTTTCTGCCTTCACAGAGGAGGAGGTGGAGGAGGAGGAGGATGGAGAGCTGCTCAAGACAGGGATCAGATTTACAGGTATGGCAGGAGAGGATTTTAAATCTACACAACAGTAAGATGGCTCACATAAAAGATTTAGTTACAAGTATTTTGATGGTTGATTATAAGTTGCGTCACACAAATTAGATTGTATGAAATACAAAAATACTGTAACTGAAACCAGTGACTGTATATGACTCGTGTGTGTTTACAGATGTGAATTAGGCTTACACTAGGTAATGAACTCAGTGGTACCTTTTTGTACCTTATCGAGAGCTTAAATTAAGGTCACTTATAAGGGTCCATAGTATCTTTCATCTCTCTTTATTACTGTATCTTCTTGTACTGTTGAGGTTTTGTTAGCTTTTAATGACCATCTCAGGATAAGCAAGTGAATATTCAAGTCACTCTGTCTTTGACAAAACAAAACCACTTTGAAGTACTAGTAAAATTTATTTGGGTGTTGGTTCATGATGGTGTGGTTAGGAATAGTGGTTTTATTATCAGGACTAAAACGGACTTTGAAATACCATGACTGTTGAAAGTTGTATATGTCATCTAGTCTAACTTTGTGGAGTGAGTCTTAGACGGTCTTGACATTTGTTTACAGAAGGCGGTCACCTTCTCCTTACTATAGTCGTGGAGGATACAGATCACGATCTAGGTCTCGATCATACTCACCTCGTAAGTTTTTAACTTGATTTTTTGTTTATCAAACCGCAGCAGATAATGGGTTAATTCAAGTAGTTTTATCTGTATTTATAGTCTCTCCTGCCCCTCAGTTGTGTGAGGGTTCAAGAAAGTATATGCAAACAATCCTTGGAATCTCTCATTCTTGTTACTAATTGAAATATAAACATATATTCTGGTCACCATTTGTAGCTTTTTTTTCTAGGAGTGCTTGCAAATTTTGTATAGCGAGGAAAATTTGAGTGACTTTAAAACCTTAGCTCTTGAGTTAGACTTCCCAGCTATTTCTATTGTTTAACATTTGTTCTTTGATTTCTAATGTAACCCTTGTATGAAAGGGGTCTTTCTCTAGTTTCCCTGTAGAGAATCTGGTGCATAGAATTTTCTAATGGTAGAATAGTCTAAAAGTCTCAACATTAAAATATGTTTGATAAATGTACTTCATTACTGAAACACTATTATTTCTTCCTAGGTCGCTATTAAAGCATGAAGTTGAAGACTTTCTGAAATTTACCCTAGAGTTGGGATATTGTTTGTGGACAATATTTTTATTGTCTCCTGTTTAAAAAGTGAACAGTGCCTAGTGAAGTTAGGTGACTTTTACACCTTTTATGATGACTACTTTTGGTGGAGTTGAAATGCTGTTTTCATTCTGCATTTGTGTAGTTCGGTGCTTTGTTCAAAGTTAAGTGTTTTCAGAAAAGTATGTTTTGCATGTATTTTTTTACAGTCTAAATTTTGACTGCTGAGAAGTTTCTATTGTACAAAACTTCATTTAAAAGGTTTTTCTACTGAATCCAGGGTATTCTGAAGATCGAAGCCTGTGTGTAAAATGCTACCATATGGTAAAAAGCAACAATAAAGTTTGGTTTTTACTTTTCTTTCTAACATTAATGCTTAGCAGAACTGTTCAGATTAGGTTGTCAGTAGCAAATTTCAAGACAAAAATACCCATTTTCCTCCAATCCATGAAACATACTATACTTAATATACCTGCAACTAAGTGTTAAAAATTATGCTCTGTAACCCTGTACTGCTAGTATTAGAACTAAGGAACTTTCAATACAGCAAATGCTTAATGCTTATATAAATGTGGATTTGTCAGCCTTTATGTAATCTGTATTATATAAAGCAGGGAATAAGAAAAAAGGTACATAATGTATGCCTTTAAAAGGCTATTTCTTAAAGCTGTTACAAGGGGATAATGGTATTTCAACTAGTTATCAGCAAGTGACAATACATTCCACCACAAATGTACTCTTGTTCTTCTAGCTTTTAGACTATGGAAAAAACTGAGTGCTTCAGAGTTCTGGAAAAGAGAAGGGAACACTACACCTGTGTTGTGGATGAACTGAAGACTGCCTGTTCATTTTTTAAATATTATTTTCAGGTCCTTTGCTTACCAAAGGAAGTCCAATTTCACTCAAATGTTTTGAGAACTGTGTTTAAATAAATGCAAATGAAAAGAGTAAAAGGCTGGTACAACTCAGTTTACAGAAAAGATTTTATTTTAACCTTGTTACTTATAGAGGGTTTTTTTAAAGAATAATTTTTAGTCCCTTGTACAGTATCCCTTGGGCTAAAATGTATTCTTAACTGTTTTTTTTTTATTTTTTTATTTTTTTTTTTTTTTAATAGTACATTTCCTGGGAAACCAGTTTAAGAGGGGAGTAGGTACATGAGTGGTCATCTTCATTTGGATGGTGTTTATATTAGTCTAGTCTCCATACTTACCCTGAGGGTGACAAATTCAAGGGAAATTGTTACAGGTAATTTATTGAAATTAGTATGTCCCAGTACTTTGTAAAGCACTTTACATATATCAGTTCCTTCAGTCTGTAGCAGTTATCAGATAGAACTTAACAGCTATTAAAATGGCAATGCCAAGAACTGAATGTGGGCAGATTGCAATCCTCAGTCTGTACTCAGTCATGATGCCATTCTGCTGCCAGCTGGGGTAACCAGATAATTCAAGATACTGGTAATGGTGATAAGGGTGCCTGGCTGGCTCAGTTGGTAGAACATGTGACTCAATCTCAGGGTTGTAAGTTCAAGCTCCATGTTGGGCATGGAGCCTGCTTAAAAACTATAGCTAATGTGCACAGGCAGTATTTGCAGGCCTTAATTTGTTACACAGGGTGCTGTCACACCTGCATGCCTCTCTCATACTTTGGAAACTGTCAAATGCATAGAATATTACTCCATGTTTGTGGGGTTTTTGTCGGTGGGTTTTTTGTTTTTTTTTTTTTTGAGAGAGAGGACAGTGTGTGAGCAGGAAAGGGGCAGAGAGAGAGGGAGACACAAAATCTGAAGCAAGCTCCAGCCTCCGAGCTGACAGCACAGAGCCCAGTGTGGGGCTTAAACTCATGAACCCCACAAGATCATGACCCTGAGCTGAAGTCGGATGCTACCAACTGAGCCACCAAAGCGCCCTTCATGCTTGTGTTTCTCATAAGCATCTGGCACTGACTTTGTACCTCCTACATTGTTTCAAATCTATTCTCAACCAGTTTTAGACTAACAGTTGGTCCCTGAGATGTAGAATGTGGTCCAGAAAGGGTTGGATTATATAGTTCTGTAGTGATAGAATGTATATGAAGGAACATGCATGGTACCACTTCCAGCTGTCTTCCTAGGTGGAAGGGTAGGTAGGCCAGCACCAAAACGGTGTGAGAATAGTGGTTATCTAGTGCAGGGCTCACTGACTGAGCTGCCCTACTCAAACTCTTAAGTCTTGTATTGTACTCTTACCTCTTGTTACAGAATGTGGGGTAAGAAATAAAAAGATTTCCCAGCTCTCTAGCCCCAGGTCTAGAGCAACTTTGGAATGCAACCAGGCCTAATTGATGCATCCCAGAAGGTGTTGGCTTGCAATTAATTCATCTAAACCACCCATTATCCTGCCAATAAGATGTTTTTTTAAACCTAGTGATCAGTTGGACCTTTGGATCTGGAAGCATTTTGACTATAATAAATTGCTACCAGCAGGCAGCAGAACTTGAAAATTTAGAACTTACCAGGTTTGATGGGCTAAAGAGTGGAGACTCCTTTTGTATTCTGGGATACAAAACACATCTGTTCATCATGTGCTGTGATGGTGGTCATCTGGTCAGTCCTTTGGGTTAACTGTTGCCATACACCAATTTAAAGACCAAATCTAGAACCATAGGAGAGACATTGGATAATTTAGGGATAGGATAAGTCAATGTCTTGAAATTCTTGCCTTTAAGCAAAAATAACCCAGGTTTTTATATGCCAGTACTAATAATATATTGTTTACAGCTGTAGGCCTGAGATGATTGAAACCAAATGTAAAGTCAATTTGGAGGACTGCTGAATTAAAACAGTTAAAGTTCATAATCCTGCTAGGGTCTTGTGAAAGCAAACATTACTCAGGAAATAAGTCAGATCCCAACAATTGGCATAAGTTTTTGGGTTTTGTTGTGTTTATTTGGAGGCCTTTGAGAACCTCCAAGCCCTCCAAAATGTTAAGTTGATTCCCTTACATAAGGAAAGTACGCCTCAGGGGTGCCTGGGCTTCTCAATTAAGCCTCCCAACTTTGGCCCAGGTCAGGATCTTGCCATTTGTGAGTTCAAGCCCTGCATCAGGCTCTGTGCTGACATTTCTAAGCCTGGAGCCTGCTTTGGATTCTGTGTCTCCCTCACGGTCTCTGCCCTTCCCCCGCTCACGTTCTCTCTCAAAATAAACATTAAAAAACTTTTTTGAGTATGCTTCAGGATTAAACTAACAATTCTCAACCTTCATTTCCTGCTGAGTATTTCAACTCTGCGAAGGCTCAAGGGGAGAAACAGTGAATTAGACTAGGAAAAAAAATTTCACCCAGGATTTTATTTACAGTATCAGGATTTGATAAGTTTTACAGAGATTGTTTGCTATAAGAGTATGCACACTAGCAGTTTTGCTTCAGACAACAGACTGAAGTCTTAGGTAAGACACTAAATAAACTCTTTGAAGAAGAGGCCAGAAATCTGAAATAACCACCTGTGCATATGAACCTTCTCAGTTTGGCCAAGGGGTTGTACAATCTTTTGTACACTGTACTGGAAAAAAACCAAACTTACCAGAAATATTGGATACTAGTTTGCAGTTAAACTACTTGGGAACCAAGGATAGACACTTGTGATCAAAAGTCAAAACTGGGGCTTGCAGCTAGGTGAGGAATAGGATTCTGTTTGTTTTTGTGGGGATTTACTAGGAGGGATCCTCTTTGGGATAAAGGCCAAATGGAAGTCATTTAGGACTGCATAATAAAAGTCATACCTGTCTCAGGATTGCAGAGGAGTAGTTGCTCTGGAAATAGAGAATGCAGACATGATTTTCTGTCACTTAATTCTGCCAGTGTGGAGACATGAGCATGTTAAGTGGTGGTTTTAAACACACATGCTAATTAGGCACTTTGTACCTGAAATTTAAAAAGGTTTTATTATTACAGTGAACATTTTTGAAGCAATCTTCCTATGTGTGCATCTTAACAGTTTTTGAATTCCTAAAGGTAGGCAAGCTACACCACCTCTGGACTAAATCCGGCTAGTGACCTATTTCTAGTTTTTACAGGGTTGACCATTTACGCATCGTATAGGACTGCCTTCCTATTTTAATGGCAGCATCAAGTATTTGTGACAGACTACATGACCCACAAAATTTACAAATAATTACTGAGCTCTTCTAAGAAAAGCTTGCTGATAACTAATTTTAGCCCACAGGTACCCATCACCTCCCCATCCTACTGAGCCTGGTTTGTAGAGGTGGCTCCCTCACTTCTATACCAGAATCAGACTAATTCAAGACCCACTCAGGTGATTCTGATGAACAGCAGTTTTCCCAGTGAGAACTAAGAGTAGTGTGTATCTCGACTGTGTTGGTCTAAAACAGTTTGTGGGTGACTGCTTGCTTGGCAGTAGCGGAATAGGAGGGTTAGTAATAAAGCAAATGCTTTATCAAATTATCAAATTTGAGTATCTATTCATGTAGGCTAAACATCACTTCCAAGAGCCTGTCTTGCCGGTAATAATCCAACTCGGCTCCAATGTGAATAACTTGGAGAGGAAAAGAGTCCTTTGTGCCTTTTTAATTCTTTCACTGCCTCCAAGGACAAGTGACATTGGGGATAGAGCACAAGGGTCTTCCATTACTCATTCCATTCGTTGCTGCTTAATTCCCCACTATGAGATGTGATGATGGAATTACACCCTAAATCTTGGCGTTTCGTAGGAAAACGATTGTTGGGCTAGAATCGGTTTAGAGCCCTAAGCAGTGATCACAGGTGCCATCTTTTTTAACCTTATATTCAGTTTATGCGTTCAATTTTATAAAGGTCAGGGAAGACCACATTTAATATGACATTTGAGTAGAGAGATGAAAGTCATGGATGTTTGGGGAAGGAATATTGGTGGACTAGTAAGTTCCTTGGCTTGTTCAAATCTAACACCAGGGAGGCCAGTGTGGATAAAAAAAGGAATAAGATCACATGGATAAGTAAAGAACCATATCAATTAATGGTTTTTGTAGACAATGAGGAAAATTTGGCTTTTACTTGTGATGGCATGGGGAAACATTAGGTGTTCACTGGAAGAGTGAGATGTTCACAAAAGCTCAACTATGGAGTGCCAAGCAATGTGTAATGAATAAAATGAGCTCTCCATTTGGAAGGACCAGCATATGTAGAGGTGATTTTCATTATAAAATGGAAGAACTGTTAGACTTGGGGTGCTATTGAAATCCTAGTGGAGGGGCTCTGGGCAAGACTTGGGTCAAATGACCACAGTACTGGGGGGTTAATGATCATGTTTGCAAAAGTGCTTTATAAGCCATAAAACCATATAAATGAAGAGAATTTTGAAAACCATCCATAAATATGGAGGCTGAATGGTCACTCAGCAGACTTTAGTACAGACAGGTCTCTTAACTAACCCACAATCTCTAACATTTCTTGTTCCCATAATTAAAGCTTTTTTATTTGCCAACCTTTTCAACCTTATAGAGCTCCTCCAGATACTTCCAAGGGAAATTGGTCAACTATTGCTGTGTAATAAACCATAAAAACTCAGAGGCATACAGTAAGTATTTAGCTGCTGATGTCAACTAGGCTCGCATCTGCAAGACAGGTGGTGTCTTAACCTAGACTGCACTGGCAGAGACCAGTTGACTTCACACTGCAGGTGTGTGGGTCTGCTCTCCATGTCTCAGCCTCCTTGGAAGAGTGGTCAGGCCAGCACATGTTCCTTTTATCATGGTGGCAGAAACACTCAATTGCCCAAGTACATTTCAAGCTTCTGCTTGTCTATTAACATTCCATAGGTAAAAGCAAGTCACGTGGCCAAGGGAAAAAAAAGAAACACAGGGTGAGGAAATACACTACCTGTAGTTAGTTGGGGAGATCACAGATGGCACACATGGCAAAGAGCATAGACACAGAAGGGTCAGTAAAATCAATACCAGGTTTCCCACTGCTGGTATTGAATGTCATTTCCTCACCTTCCTAGTGTGTAGACCTGTCAGATACTCCCCAGTGCGTTTTGCTGGAGGCCTACCTAACACCAAAGATGGAGAAAATCCTAGATACTCTTTACCCCAGCCTCTTGATTCTAAAGCCTATGTGTGTGACCTAGGCTTGGTCAATCAGATGTATCCAAATTTCAAATCAGTATCCAATAGCCCCAAGAAGTAGGGACACTAGAAAATCTATTCAAGTGGGTACGAGTTCCTCACAAAGGTAGGGAGGAGGAGGAGTGAAGCTGGGGGTGAGGTGCTTCTAGCTTTAATAGGCAGACTGCTTGTCTGTCAGCAGTGGGGCAAGCTGTAGTGACCAGGGTTTTGCAGTGGTGATGACCACACTTAACTAAATGGTCTAACTTTGGCTGTTAAACTTCCTTCCAAGACTGGTTCTCCCCTCTCCCTGCAGAGTCCACAAACTACCAAATGGTCTTATTTAAATTATATATATATATATCCTTTTCTGCTTAATTCAACTGGCATCATTTTCTATTTTTTACAGCCAAGAATTTTCACTAATACTCCATTGTGACACCTAATTGGTAGCCATCTCTAGTCTTCATTCCTAGCCCTTCTAATCTAATCCATTCTTCACTTAGCAGTGAAGATCTTAAAATATAAATGTAAATCAGATCATAACACTCCTTTACTTTGAGACATGCTCCTCTCTCAAACCTTGTTACGAACTCAGTACATTGCCTGTCTGATGTAAAAAGAAAAAAAAATAATGAAAGAAAATCCTTTAATGGCTTCCTGTTGCATTTAGACATAAATCCAAACTCTTAGAAGCCTGCAAGAACATTATTTAGCCAGCCCCCTAACCAACCAACCAGGTCTCCAACCTCATCTTGCAACTGTCCTTTGAATACTAGAAGCCGAAACTTCCTCAGTTCTAGTAACATGGAGCCAAGCCACTTGGGAAGAGAGAAAAATAAGGTAAGATGGAGACCTCTTGGAACTGGGTGCCTCACAATGGTACTTCGGCTTGAAACTATTATTTCCCTAATGCTTATTTTGCTTACCACCTGCTTGGCCTTTGCAATTAACTTAATTTTCCCAAGCAGTAAAGGCCTATGGTCTTCTTGATTATGTTTACTTGTTTTTTAGAACACTAGCAGGGGAGATGGGCAGAGTGACAGAGAATCTTAAAAGCAGGCACCATGCTCCCTGCAGAGAGCCCCATGCAGGGCTCAATCCCAGGACCTTGGGAGCATGGCCTGAGCCAAAATCAAGAGTTGGCTGCTCAACTGACTCAGCCACCCAGGCACCCCAAGGATTATCTTGTTTAAATTATTATCTCAATGTAGTGGATATATTTTCTATTAAATCCAAAATGTTAATGGACTCATAATCAAATACTATCTTCTCCCTCCACCAAAGAACATCATCTCATTAAATAATATAAAGAGAATTGCAACAGTGTTTGTGTTATTATGAAAATTCTCTGCTTTAGTCTGTGTGTTATTTGAATGAAAAGTTATCAAAGGACTTAGGGCTTCCAGACCAGGTATACAGGAGCTTGGAAGCCACCACTCCATCCTAACAAGTAAAAAAGCTGAACAAACTGAAAAATTAGCCTATTTTAGATCCCTTAACAGGTAAGGTCACAGGGCAAACCACTGCTCCCAAAATTGAGAACAGGCAAGCAGATACAGAGAATCACAGAAATCTCCAAAAGAGCCAGTGTCAGGGTAGGAAACCCTAGACTGTAAGTGCTGGATTGCTGGAGGCTTGATGCAAACAAAGTCTAAGATTCAAAAACTCTTAAGGGGACCAGACCATAGGGGAATCCTCACAGTTCTGTTGACTTTTGCCTCCAAAGGCTCAACTAGTTTTTTCACAGTGAATGTTAGAAGTCCCTTTGTGCTTCTGTCAGTGGGGAGGGGAAAAGAAACCACTATGAAGTTTGCCAGAGCATTCGGTACTTCTTGACAAGGTTTTCCCCCAGGAAAAACTAACCAGACCTTAACCTGCTGGGGTTTTATCAGAGCCTAATGACCTGGGTAAGGGAAATAACCCAACTCCAGCCCCCTCTAACCATCCTAGCCCACCCTAAAGGGTCTCAGGTAGTGGGGGAGAGGCTTGTGGGGAATGGGGACACAAGCATTTGTGAAACTTCCGGTGCAGAGGCACAGACATGCTAAAAGACTGAAACCTGGTCACAGGACTAGAGACCACCTTTCCTCCACCCACATCTTACCACCATATTACTAAAGGCCTACAGCAATCCTTTTACCCAGTACATCATGTCTATCAAGGAAAAATTACAAGGCCAAATGCACAGTTTAAAGAGATAGTAAGCATTAGAACCAGATTCAGATATGGCAGGTATGTAGAATGAACAGATTGAACTAAAACAATTATGATTAATATACTAAGAGCTATAATGGACAAAATAGATCGCATATAGGAAGAGATAGGCAATGTAAAGAGAGACAGAACTTCTAAGAATCAAAAAGAAATGCTAGATTCTTCACAGAGCCAGAACAAACAATCCTACAATCTGTATGGAACCAGGAAAGACCCCAAATAGCTAAAGCAAGCCTGAAAAAGAAAACCAAAGCTGGAGGCATCACAGTCCTGTACTTCAAGCTGTAATCATCAAGACAGTATGGTACTGGCACAAAAACAGACACTTAGATCGATGGAACAGAATAGAGAACCCAGAACTGGACCAACAGATGTATGGCCAACTAATCTTTGACAAAGCAGAAAAGAATATGTAATGGAATAAAGACAGTCTTTTCAGCAAATGGTGTTGGGAAAACTGGACAGCGACACACAGAAGATCGAACCTGGAGCACTTTCTTATACCATACACAAAAATAAACTCAAAATGGATGAAAGACCTAAACACAAGATAGGCAAGGCAAAGGAAACAAGCAAAACAACTATTGCGACCTCATCAAGACTCAAAGCTTCTGAACAGCAAAGGAAACAACAAAACTAAAAGGCAAATGACAGAATGGGAGAAGATATTTGCAAATCAGGTATCAGATAAAGGGCTAGTATCCAAAAATAAAGAACTTAGCAAACTCAACATCCAAAAAAACCATAATCCGGTAAAGAAATGGGCATAGGACATGAACAGACACTTTTCCAAAGAAGACATCCAGATGGCTAACAGACACATAAAAGATGCTCAACATCACTCATCAGGGAAATACAAATCAAAACCACAGTGACATTAATGCAAGTTGGTGCAGCCACTCTGGAAAACAGTATGGAGGTTCCTCAAAAAACAAAATAGAACTACCCTACGACCCAGCAGTTGCACTACTAGGCATTTATCCTAGGGATACAGGTGTGCTGTTTCGAAGGGACACATGCACCCCCATGTTTATAGCATCACTATAGAATAGCCAAAGTATGGAAAGAGCCCAAATGTCCATCAATGGATGAATGGATAAAGAGGATGTGGTATATATATATAATGCAGTATTACTCGGCAATCAAAAAGAATGAAATCTTGCCATTTGCAACTACGTGGATGGAACTGGAGGGTATTATGCTAAGTGAAATTAGAGAAAGACAAAAATCATGTGACTTCACTCATATGAGGACTTTAAGAAACAAAACAGATGAACATAAGGGAAGGGAAACAAAAATAATATAAAAACAGGGAGGGGGACAAAACAGAAGAGACTCATAGATATGGAGAACAAACAGGGTTACAGGAGGGGGATGGGCTAAATGGGTAAGGGGCACAAAGGAATCTATTCCTGAAATCTTTGTTGCACTTTATGCTAATTTAGGTGTAAATTAAAAAAAAATACAAAATTTAAAAGTTAAAATTATTTAAAAAAACAGTGAGATACAACCTCACACCAGTCAGAATGGCTAAAATTAACTCAGGCAACAACAGAAGTTAACAAGGATGCAAAGAAAGAGGAACCCCTTTGCACTGCTGGTGGGAATGCAAACTGGTGCAGTCACTCTGGAAAACAGTATGGAGGTTCCTCAAAAAACAACTGCCCTATTACCCAGCAATTGCACTACTAGGTATTAATCCAAAGGATGCAGCTGTGCTGTTTCAAAGGTGCACATGCACCCCAATGTTTATAGCAGCGTTATTGGCATTAAATAGCCAAATTATGGAAAAGACCGAAATGTCCATTCACAGATGAATGAAGAAGATGTGGTATGTATACACAATGGAGTATTACTCGGCAATCAAAAGGAATGAAATCTTGCCATTTGTAACAACATGGATGGAACTAGAGTATTCTGCTAAGTGAAATTAGTCAGGAAAAGACAAATATATGACTTCACTCATGTGGAGTTTAAGATAAAAAACATACGTAAGGG
This sequence comes from Leopardus geoffroyi, assembly GCF_018350155.1. Classification (NCBI taxonomy): domain Eukaryota; kingdom Metazoa; phylum Chordata; class Mammalia; order Carnivora; family Felidae; genus Leopardus; species Leopardus geoffroyi. The sequence goes on from NC_059333.1 coordinate 81,757,037, forward strand.
AAAGCAAGCAAAAATAATATAAAAACAGGAAGTGAGACAAAACATGAGACTCTTAAATATAGAAAACAAAGTGAGGGTTGCTGGAGGGCTTGTGGGTGGGGGATGGGCTAAATGGGCAAGGGGCATTAAGGGAGACACTTGTTGGGATGAGCACTAGGTGTTATATGTAGGGGCTGAGTCACTGGATTCTACTCCTGAAGTCATTATTGCACTTGGATGTAAATTTTTAAAAATTAAAAAAAAATTTTTTTTAAGGAAAAAATGCTAGAGATCAAAAACACCAACAGAAATGAATTTCTTTAATGAACTTATTCATAGGACATAGCTGAGGAAAGAATCTCTGAGCTTAAGAAATGCTCAAGTCGGTGGAGATAAAAGAAGTAAAAACTAGTCAGGATGAAATAAAAAATGCTATAACTGAGCTGCAAACACGAATGGATGCCGCAACGGCAAGGATGGATGAGGCAGAACAGAGAATCAGCGATATAGAGGACAAACTTATAGAGAATAATGAAGCAGAAAAAAAAGAGGGAGATGAAGGCAAAAGAGCACGATTTAAGAATTAGAGAAATCAGTGACTCATTAAAAAGGAACAACATCAGAATCTTAGGGGTCCCAGAAGAGGAAAAGAGAGAAATAGGGGTAGAAGGGTTATGTGAGCAAATCATAGCAGAAAACTTTCCTAACCTGGGGAAAGACACAGACATCAAAATCCAGGAAGCACAGAGGACTCCCATTAGATTCAACAAAACCCGACCATCAACAAGGCATATTGTAGTCAAATTCACAAAATACTCAGGCAAGGAGAGAATCATGAAAGCAACAGGGAAAAAAGTCCTTAACCTACAAGGAAAGACAGATCAGATTTGCAGCAGACCTATCCACAGAAACTTGGCAGGACAGAAAGGAGTGGCAGGATATATTCAATGTGCTGAATCAGAAAAATATGCAGCCAAGAATTCTTTATCCAGCAAGGCTGTCATTCAAAATGGAGAGATAAAAAATGTTTCCCAGACAAACAAAACTTAAAGGAGTTTGTGACCACTAAACCAGGCCTGCAAGAAATTTTAAGGGAGACTCTCTGAAGGGAGAAAAGATGAAAACATACATACATACATACATACATACATACATACATACATACCAAAAGCAACAAAGACTAGAAAGGACCAGAAAACACCACCAGAAACTTCAACTCTACAAGCAACATAATGGCAATAAATTCATATCTTTCAGTACTCACTCTAAACGTCAATGGACTCAATGCTCCAATCAAAAGACATAGGGCAACAGAATGGATAAGAAAATAAGATCTATCTATATGCTGTTTACAAAAGACCCACTTTAGACCTAAAGACACTTTCAGATTGAAAGTAAGGGGATGGAGAACCATCTATCATGCTAATGGTCAACAAAAGAAAGCCGGAGTAGCCATATTTATATCAGACAATCTAGACTTTAATAAAGACTGTATTAAGAGATGCAGAAGGGCATTCTATCACAATTAAGGGGTCTATCCACCAAGAAAACTTAACAATTGTAAATACTTATGCTCGAATTGTGGAAACACCCAAATATATAACTCAATAAAAGAAACTCATTGATAATAATACCGTAAGAGTAGGGGACTTCAACACCCCACTTACAGCAATGGACAGATCATCTAAACAAAATCAATAAGGAAATAATGACTTTGGATGACACACTGGACCAGACGGACCTAACAGATATATTCAGAACATTTCATCCTAAAGCAGTGGATTATACATTCTTCTCCTGTGCACATGGAATGTTCTTCAGAAAAGATCACATACTGGGACACAAATCAGCCCTCAACAAATACAAAAAGATCGAGATCATATCATGCATATTTTCAGACCACAACACTATGAAACTCGAAATCAACCACACGAAAAAATTTGGAAAGGTAACAAATACTTGGAGACTGAAGAACATCCTACTAAAGAATAAACGGGCTAACCAAGAAGTTAAAGAGGAAATTAAAAAGTATATGGAAGCCAACGAAAATGATAACACCACAATCCAAAACCTCTGGGACGCAGCAAAGGCACTCATAAGAGTAAATTATATAGCAATCCAGGCCTTCCTAAAGAAGGAAGAAAGATCTCAGATACATAACCTAACCTTACGCCTTAAAGAGCTGGAAAAAGAACAGCAAATAAAACCCCAAACCAGCAGGAGACAGGAAATAACAAGATTAGAGCCGAAATTAATGCTATTGAAACCAAAAAAACAGTAGAACAGATCAATGAAACCAGAAGCTGGTTCTTTGAAAGAATTAACAAAGTTGATAAACCACTAGCCAGTTTGATCAAAAAGAAAAAGGAAAGGACCCAAATAAATAAAATCAAGAATGAAAGCGGAGAGATGACAACTAATATAGTAGAAATAAAAACAATAATAAGAGAATATTATGAGCAATTATATGACAACAAAATGGGCAATCTGGAAGAAATGGACAAATTCCTAGAAACATACACTAACAAAACTGAAACAGGAAGAAATAGAAGATTTGAACAGACGCATAACCAGTAAGGAAATCGAATTAGTAATAAAAAATCTCCCAAAAAACAAGAATCCAGGGTCAGATGACTTTCCAGGGGAATTCTACCAAACATTTAAGGAACAGTTAACACCTAGTCTCTTGAAGCTGTTCCAAAAAATAGAAATGGAAGGAAAACTTCCAAACTCTTTCTATGAAGCCAGCATTACCTTGATTCCAAAACCAGAGACCCCACTAAAAAAGAGAACTATAGACAAATTTCCCTGATGAACATGGATGCAAAAATCCTCAACAAGATATTAGCCAACAATACATTAAAAAAAATTATTCACCACGACCAAGAGGGATTTATACCTGAGACGCAAGGCTGGTTCAATATCTGCAAAACAATCAATGTGATTCATCACATCAATAAAAGGACAAGAACCAAATGATCCTCTCAATAGTTGCAGAGAAAGCATTTGACAAAATACAGCATCCTTTCTTGATAAAAACGCTCAAGAACATAGGGATAGACGGATCATACCTTGAGATCATAAAAACCATATACGAAAGACCCAACGCCAATATCATCCTCAATAGGGAAAAACTGAGAGCTTTCCCCCTAAGGTCAGGAACAAGACAGGGATGTCCACTCTCGCCACTGTTATTCGACATAGTATTGGAAGTCTTAGCCTCAGCAATCAGACAACACAATAAAAGGCATCCAAATAGTCCAGGAGGATGTCAAACTTTCACTCTTCACAGATGACATGATACTCTATATGGAAAACCCTAAAGATTCCACCAAAAAAACTGCTAGAACTGATTCATGAATTCAATAAAGTTGTAGGATATAAAATCAACGCACAGAAATCGGTTGCATTCCTATACACCAACAACATAAAACACCTGGGAATTAATCTAACCAAAGACGTGAAAAATCTATACACTGAAAACTACAGAAAGTTTATGAAAGAAATTGAAGAAGACACCAAAAAATGGAAAAAGATTCCATGCTCCTGGATAAGAACAAATATTGTTAAAATGTCGATACTACCTACCCAAAGCAATCAACATATTCAATGCAATCCCTATCAAAATAACACCAGCATTCTTCAAAGAGCTAGAACAAATAATCCTAAAATTTGTATGGAACCAGAAAAGATCCAGAATAGCCTAAGCAATCCTGAAAAAGAAAACCAAAGCAGGAGGCATCACAATCCCAGACTTCAAGCTATACTACAAAGCTGTAATCATCAAGACAGTATGATACTGGCACAAGAACAGACACTCAGAACAATGGACCAGAATAGAGAACCCAGAAATGGACCCACAAGCATATGGCCAACTAATCTTTGACAAAGCAGGAAAGAATATCCAATGGAATAAGACAGTCTCTTCAGCAAGTGGTGCTGGGAAAACTGGACAGCAACATGGAGAAGAATGAACCTGGATCTCTTTCTTACACCATACACAAAAATTAACTCAAAATGGATGAAAGACCTAAATATAAGACAGGAAGCCATCAAAATCCTTGAGGAGAAAGCAGGCAAAAACCTCCTTGACCTTGGCCACAGCAACTTCTTACTCAACATGTCTCCAGAGGCAAGGGAAACAAAAGCAAAAATGAACTATTGGAACCTCATCAAAATAAAAATCTTCTGCACAGTGAAGGAAACAATCAGCAAAATTAAAAGGCAACCGACAGAATGGGAGAAGATATTTGCAAATGACCTATCAGATAAAGGGTTAGTATCCAAAATCTATAAAGAACTTATCAAACAACACCCAAAAAAACAAATAATCCAGTGAAGAAATAGGCAAAAGACATGAATAGTCACTTCTCCAAAGAAGACATTCAGATGGCCAACCCACACATGAAAAAATGCTCAACATCACTCATCATCAGAAACACAAATCAAAACCACAATGAGATACCACCTCACACCTGTCAGAATGGCTAACATTAACAACTCAGGCAGCAACAGATGTTAGCGAGGATGCGGAGAAAGAGGATCTCTTTAGCATTGTTGGTGGGAATGCAAGCTGGTGCAGCCACTCTGGAAAACAGTATGGAGTTTCCTCAAAAAATTAAAAATAGATCTACCCTACAACCCAGCAATTGCACTACTACTTATTTATCCAAGGGATACAGGTATGCTATTTCGAAGGGACACATGCACCCCAATGTTTATAGCAGCACTATCAACAATAGCCAAAATATAGAAAGAGCCCAAATGTCCATCGATGGATGAATGGATAAAATATATAAATACCCATATATATCCATATATATATAGATACATAGATATAGATATATAGAGATATAGACATAGATATAGATACACACACACAATGGAGTATTACTTGGCAATCAAAAAGAATGAAATCTTGCCATTTGCAACTACGTGGATGGAACTAGAGGGTATTATGCTAAGCGAAATTAGTCAGAGAAAGACAAACATCATGACTTCACTCGTATGAGGACTTTAAGACACAGAACAGATGAACATAAGGGAAGTAAAACAGGGTGGGGGACAAAACATAAAAGACTCTTAAATATTGAGAACAAACAAGGTTACTGGAGGTATTGTGGGAGGGGGGACAGGCTACATGGGTAAAGGGCATTAAGGAATCTACTCCTGAAATCATTGTTGCACTATATGCTAACTACTTTGGATGTAAATTTAAAAATAAATAAATAAATAAAAATAGAATACAAAACTATAAAACCCCTAGAAGATAACATAGGAGAAAATCTAGATGATCTTAGATATGGTGATGATTATTTAGAATTAACACCCCAGGAGCAATCCATGACAAAACTAACTGATAAGGTAGATTTCATTATATTTAAAAGCTTCTACTTGATTAAAGACAATGTCAAGAGAACGAGAAGACAAGCTACAGACTGGGAGAAAATATTTGTAAAAGACATATGATAAAGGACTGCTATTCAAAGTATACAAAGAACTCCTTTTTAAAAATTATTTATTTATTTTTAGAGAGAGAGCGAGGGCAAGGAGAGGGAGAGGGAAAGTCCTAGCAAGCCCAGCGCTGTCAGCGCAGAGCCCAATGCAGGGCTCACACTCAAGAACCATGAGATCATGACCTGACCCGAAACCAAGAGTCAGACGCTCAGCCGACTGAACCAGCCAAGTACCCCTGCAAAGAACTAGTAAAACTCAGCAATACAAAAATTAACAACCCAATTAAAACATGAGCCAAAGACTTCAGCAGACACTTTCACCAAAGAGATAAACAGCAGGTAAGTGGGTGTATGAAAAAAAGGCATATGAAAAGATTTCCACATCATATGTCATCAGGATATGCAAATCGAAACAAAAATGAGATTACCTATTAGACTGTGCAAAATCCAGAACACTGACAATATCAAAAACTGATGAGAATGTGAAGCAACAGAAAAGTATCCTTCACTGCTGGTGATAATGAAAAATGGAACAGCCACTTTGTAAAACAGTTTGGCAGCTTCTTAGAAAAGTAGACATATTCTTACCATATGATCTAGCAATCACAATCCTTGGTCTTTATCCAAAGAAGGTGAAAACTTATGTCCACACAAAAGCCTGCACACAGATGTTTATGGCAGCTTTATTCATAATTGCCAAAACTTAGAATCAACCAAGATGTTCCTCATTGGGTGAATGGATAAACCAGGGTATATGCAGAAAATGGAATATTACTCAGCACTAAAATAGCCAAGGTATCAAGCCTTGAAAAGATATGAAAGAAACTTAAATGGATATTTCTAAGTGAAAGAAGCCAATTTGAAAAGGCTAGATACTGCACTATGTCAACTATATGACATTCTGGGAAAGGTAAACTGTGGAGACAGTAAAAATGTCAGTGATTGTCAGGGTTTGGGGATGGGGGAGAGGGATGAATAGGCTGAGTACAGAGGAGTTTTAGGCCAGAGGAAGTATGCTATATGACAGATAATGAATACATGACTTTATACATTTTTCTAAACCTACAGAGTGTATAACACCAACAGTGAACCCTAATGTAAACTAAGGACTTTGGGTGATAATAATGTCTCAATGTAGATTTATCAATTGTAACAAATATACTACTCTGGTAGGTAAGGGATGTTAATAATGGGAGAGGCTATGCATGTGTGAAGACATCGTGTATATAGGAAATCTTGGTACTTTCCTCTCGATTTTGCTGTGAACCTAAAACTGCTCTTAAAAAAAAAGAAGAAGAAGAAGGTCTTGGGGCACCTGGATGGCTCAGTAGGTTGAGCATTCCACTCTTGATTTCAGCTCAGGTCATGCATGATCTTATGATTTGTGTGTTCAAGCCCTGCATCAGGCTCTGGGCTGACAGCGTGGAGCCTGCTTGGGATTCTCCCTCTCCCTCTCTGCCCCTGCCCCATTTATGATCTCTCTATCTCTGTCTCAAAGTATATAAATAAACATTTAAAAAATAAGGTCTTAAAATAAAAAGATAGAGTTATACAAAACCCAACAATTCCATTTCTATTTACCCAAGGTAACTGAAAACATAGATTTATACAAAAACTTATACATGAATGTTGATAGTAGCACTATCCAACAACCCAAATGACCCTTCAACTCTTGAATGGATAAATGTGATATTATTGTTCATATAACATAATATTATTTGACAATAAAAAAGAATAAAATACTATCATATGCTACATATGTATAAACTTACTATACGTTTTGCTAAGTGAAATAAGCCAGTCAAAAAAAGAACATATGTTGTACGATTTAATTTACATGAAATATGCAGGACAGGCAATTTTATATACAGAAAAAGTAGATCAGTGGTTGTCTAGGGCTGGGAGTTTGCAGAAGGAATCTGGTAATAGGTGTCCTTTGAGGATGATGAAAAAAATTCTAAAACTGATTGTGGTGATGGCTGTATAACTTTGTGAATATACTAAAGGTATTGAATTGCAATTTAAGTGGACAGATTTTATCTTAATAAAACTGTTAAATTCTAGTCACCAAAAGGCAGTATTAAGAGAGTGAAAAGGCAAGTCACTGTGACAGAGTTGCTACATCTGATAGAGAACTTCTAACCAGAATATGTAGAAAGGGCAGACAACCTGTGGAAGCCAGCTCCCCAAACAGTTCCCTTTGGTCTTTGCATCAGGAAGCAAAACACCCTTGTTTAGTTTGTCCTCTTCCATATTGAACTAGAAAGAATGCTGCAAGCAGGAGTGTTACAGACATGACAAAATGTAGCCTCAAATGATAGGTCAAAAAAGACATGGAAGCTTCTGCCTTGCTCTCACCTGGGTCACTTGCTCTGGGCAAGGTCAGTAACAATGTTGTGAGAAAATTCAAGCCATGCCATGAAGAGTCCACATGCCAAGGAACTGTGGTCTCCTGCCAACCGCCAGCACCAACTTGCCAGCCATGTAAGTAAGCCATCTTGGAAGTGGATCCTCCATACCTACTCAAGCCTGGAGATGACTGCAGCCCTAGTTAACCTCTTTGGCTTTTTAAAAAATGTTTATTTTTGAGAGAGAGAGAGAGAGAGAGAGCGCAAGCGCATGAGTGGGGGAGAGGCAAAGAGAGAGGGGGACAGAGGATCTGAAGTGGGCTCTGCACTGACAGCAGTGAGCCCAATGTAGGGCTCAAACTCATGAACCATGAGATCATGACCTGAGCCGAAGTTGGATGCTCAACTGACTGTGCCACCTAAGTGCCCAGTCCTAGTTAACCTCTTGACCGCAACTTCTAAGAAACCCTAGCCAGAAGCATCCATCTAAGCTACTCCAGAATTCCTGACCCACAGAAACCAAGATAATAAATGTTCACTGGGGTTTTAAGCCAGTATGTCTTGAGGCAATTTATTACTCAGAATAGATAATATACAACACAATTTTCTAAAAAATGGACAAAGCCTTGAACAGAAATTTCATGTAACAAAAAAAGATATGCAAATAGCTAATAAGCTTAGCAGGGAAATTCATATTAAAACTTCAATGAAATATTACTATATACCCACAAGAATTCCTAACTTTTAAAAAAAAATTTTTTTAATGGTTATTTATATTTGAGAGAGAGAGAGAGAGAGACAGAGCATGAAGCAGGGGAGGGGCAGAGAAAGGGAGATGCAGAATCTGAAGCAGGCTCCAGGCTCTGAGCTGTCAGCACAGAGCTTGACATGGGGCTCAAACTCACAAACTGCGAGATCATGACCTGAGCTGAAGTCAGATGCTTAACTGACTGAGTCACCCAGGCGCCCCTAGAATACCTAACATTTGTAAGTTGACATTAACAAGTGTTGATGAGTATGTAGAACAACTGGAACTTTCATATATTGCAGGCAGAAGTTTACATTGGTACAGCCACTTTGAAAAACTATTTGGCAATGTATTTTAAAGCTAAATATTTTTAAACCTGATGACCTAAGAATTTCACTCCTGAACATATACCTCTGAGAACTGTATGCTTACATCTATAATAAACATGTACAAGAGGGATGCCTGGGTGGCTCAGTTGGTGAAGCATCTGACTCTTGATCTCAGCTCAGATCTTGATCTCAGGGTTGTGAGGTTAGGGTCCACATTGGGCTCTACACTGGGCATTAAACCTACTTTTAAAAAAATGTACAGGAATATTCATAGTAGATTTATTCATAATAGACCCAAACTGGAAACAACTCAAAAGCCTTTCAAGAGTTAATAAATAAACTAATATAGTTATACAAAAATAAACCATACTGGTTATACAATGGAATACTTGGAATACTATACAGCAATAAAAAAATTAACAACTACTACCTTGATTATGTGGATGATTCAAAACAGGCTTAATGTTGTTGAATGAAATAACCCAGACACAGAAGAGCACATACTGGATGATTCCATTGATATGAAGAGGTTCAAGAACAAATAAAACAAACTGTGGTTGATAGAAATCAAAAGAGTGATTACGTCTTAGGGGGTTATATTGCCTGGGAAGAATCATGAGGGAGGATTTTGTGTTACTAGAATATTCTATATCTTGATCTGGGTATCATTACAGGAGTGTATTCATATGCAAAATTCGTCAAGCTGTATAATCAAATTCTATATACATTTCAGTAAGTTATACCTCAATTAAGAAGTTAAACTAGGGGCACCTGGGTGGCTCAGTCTGGTAAGCGTCTGACTTTAGCTCAGGTCATGATCTCACGGTTTGTGAGTTTGAGCCCTGCATCAGGGGCACCTGGAGGGGCTCCAGCATCTGGAGCCTGCTTTGGATTCTGTGTCTCCCTTTCTCTCTGACCCTCCCCCACTCACACTCTGTCTCTCTCTCTCAAATATAAACAAACATTAAGAAGAAAAAATTTAAACTAAAAGGGAGGATTTACATAAAAGATGAACCACACAGGGGACGGAAGAAAATATTTTAAAATTATCTTTAACATGTTAATGTTGTATTAAAGTATTACATATATGAATAAGAATATTATACCTAAAACCAAGAACAATTAGACAACAAGACAAAAGTCTTCAAAATTAAAAACATGATGGGTTGGAGGCACCTGGGTAGCTCAGCTGGTTGAGCATCCAGCTCTAGATTTCAGCTTAGGTCACCATCTCACGGTTTGTGGACTTGAACCTCACGTCAGACTCAGCGCTGGCAGTATGGAGTCTGCTTGGGATTCTCTCTCTCTCTCTCTCTCTCTCTCTCTCTCTCTCTCCCTCTCTGCCTCTCCCCTCACGCATGCACTCTTTCTCTGTCTCTAAAAATAAATAAAATTTAAAAAATTTATATAAAAAACATGACAGGTGGAATAGTAAACAGTTCAATAAAAGGGTGAAAGGTAAAGATGAAAAAAATCCCCAGAAAGTATAATACAAAAACCAAAAGGTAGAAAGTATGAGTAAAAGAAATTAAGAGCATTCTAGGAGATGGGGAAAAATAGAATTTGCAGAAAGAAAGACCAAAGAATATGGAGGGGAGAAAATTGTTTAAGATCAAGTACAGATACTTCTCTATATTGAAAATGTCTGCTAAGTACCCCGCATACAAATCCATGTCATGAAAGTTAAAGAATACTAAAGAAAATATCATAAAAAGCTTGGAGTGAGGCAGGAGATGGAAGGAGAGAAGCAGAGGGGGAAGAGATAGAGACAGAAATAGAGAAAACACAGGTCTCATTCAATGAACCAGATAACAGGGGTGCCTCACTGCTTAATTGGTAGAGCACGTGATTTTTTTTTTTTAAATAATTTATTGACAAGTTAGCTAACACACAGTGTATATGGTGTGTTCTTGGCTTTGGGAGTAGGTTCCCATGATTCATCTCTTACATAAAACACCCAGTGCTCATCCCAACGAGTGCCCTCCTCATTGCCCATCACCAGTTTTCCCCACTCCTTTCCACCCTCAGTTTGTTCTCTGTATTTAAAAGTCTCTTATGGTTTGCCACCCCCCCCCCCCGCCAGAGCATGTGACTCTTGATCATGGGGTCTTGAGTTTGACCCATGTTGGGTGTAGAGATTATTTAAAAATAATTGAAAAGCCAAAAAACCCCAAAGAACCAGATAACAGAATCAGAATAACATGGGTCTTTGCAAAAGTGACACTGGATGCTAGAAAAGAGTGAAGAAATACCTTTACTATTCTGAGGAAAAATTATTTTCAACCTAAAATTCTATACTCAAACTTAAATATGAGGATTGAATAAAAATATATTCAAGCATGCAAAGACTTTCCTTCTTTAAAAAATATATTTTTCCTACAGGATTTTTAAGGATTCTCCTAGAAGGTGTACTTCGGCAAAATTAGGCATAACTCAGGAAAGCAGAAGGAATAGGATCCAAGAGACTGAGAATCCCAGCCAGAAAAGCAGACAAGGGAAGCCCAGTATGACAGCTGTGCCCTGTCTAGAGATGCCCAAGTCTACATTGGAGAGAAGTCTCTATAGGAAAAATTAAATTATGTTTTTTACATTCAGAAAAATATTGAGTTTTAACAGATTCGTTATTTTCCCAAATAGTTGGAGGAAGTTTAATTATATGCACACGAAGACCTTAGAAAATGAAAAGATAAAATGATTTTCACCTTCATGATAAAAACCTAAATTTGCAAGAGATAAGAAAGCCATTCACCCATTCATCAAGAGGATGTAACAATTGCATATATATGCACCTAACATCGGAGCACCTAAATTAAGGACATATTAATAGAACTGAAGGGAGAATAAATACAATAATAGTTCAATTATCTATGTTTAACAATGCATAGATCATCCAGACAGAAAATCAATAAACAAACATTGGACTTGAACCATACTTTAAACCAAATGAATATAACAGAACATTCCATGCAATAGCACCAGAATATATATTCTTCCTTTTTTTATGTTTATTTTTGAGAGAGAGATACGGAATACAAGTGGGGGAGGGGCAGAGAGAGAGAGGGAGACAAAGAATCTGAAGCAGGCTCCAGGCTCTGAGCTGTCAGCACAGAGTCCTACACAGGGCTCAAACTCACAAACTGTGACATCATGACTGGGGCTGAAGTTGGACACTTAACCAACGGAGCCACCAGGTGCCCCAGAATATATATTCCTCTAAAGTACACATGAAATATTCTCCAGTACAGATCATATGCTAGGAAACAAAACAAATCTTTTTTTTTAAGTTTATTTTGAGAGAGAGAGAGAGAGAGAGAGAGAGCAAATGGGGGAGGGACAGAGACAGTGGGAGAATCTCAAGCAGGCTCAGCACTGTCAGTGCAGAGCCTATGTGCGGCTCAAACTCATGAAACCATGAGATCATGATGTAGGCTGAAATCAAGAGTCAGATGCTTAACTGACTGAGTCACCTAGGCCCCCTGGACACAAAACACATCCTGACAAATTTTGCTTACTTATTTATTAATTTATTTGAAGATTTTATTTTTTTTATTTTAAGTCTATTTGTTTATTTTGAGAAAAGAGGGGGAGAGCAGGGAAGGGGCAGAGAGAGGGAGACAGAAAGAATCCCAAGCAGGCTTCATACCAGCAGCACTGAGCCCAACGCAAGGGTTGAACTCATGAACTGTGAGATCATGACCTGAGCTGAAACCAAGAGTTGGATGCTCAACTGACTGAGCAACCCAGGCACCCCTAAAGATTTTAAGTAATCTCTACACTCAGTGTGGGGCTCAAACTTACAATGCTGAGATTCGAGAGTTGCATGTTCTACTAACTGAGCTAGCCAGGCACCCCAAGTCTTGACAAATTTTAAAAGACTGAAATGCATATCAAGTGTCTTTCTAAACACAACTGGTATGAAACTAAAAATCAGTAACTGGAGGAAAAGTGGACATTTTAAAAATATGTAAAAATTAGGGTCCCCTGAGTGGCTCAGTTGGCTGAGCATCTGACTCTTGATTTTAGCTCAGGTCATGATCCCAGGGTCGGGGAATTGAGCCCCGCACGGGGCTCTGTGCTGAGCGTGGAGCCTGCTTAAGATTCTCTCTCTACCACCTATACCTGCCAAAATGGCTAGAATTAACAACTCAGGAAGCAACAGATGTTGGGAGGATGTGAAGAAAGGGGAACACTTTTGCTCTGTTGGGGAGAATGCAAACTGGTACAGCCACTCTGGAAAACAGTATGGAGGTTCCTGAAAAGGTTAAAAGTAGAACTACCCTATAACTCAGCAATTGCACTACTAGGTATTTTTTATTTTTTATTTATTTATTTATTTATTTATTTATTTATTTATTTATTTTATTTATTAAAAAAAATTTTTTTTTCAACGTTTATTTATTTTTGGGACAGAGAGAGACAGAGCATGAACGGGGGAGGGGCAGTGAGAGAGGGAGACACAGAATCGGAAACAGGCTCCAGGCTCTGAGCCATCAGCCCAGAGCCTGACGCGGGGCTCGAACTCCCAGACCGCGAGATGGTGACCTGGCTGAAGTCGGACGCTTAACCGACTGCGCCACCGAGGCGCCCCTACTAGGTATTTTTTAGAGAGTTCTTTAGAGAATACCAAAATGCTGATTTTAAGGAGCACATGTACCCCAACGTTTATAGCAGCACTATCAACAACAGTCAAATTATGAGAAGAGCTCAAATGTCCATTGACTGATGAATGGATAAAGAAGATGTGGTATATATATATACAATGGAATATTACTGGATGATTAATAAGAATGAAATCTTGCCATTTGTAACAACCTGAATGGAACTAGAGTATATTATGCTAAGTGAAATAATTCAATCAGAGAAAGACAAATATCATATGATTTCACTCATATGTGGAATTTAAGAAACAAAACAGATGAACATAGGGGAAGGGAAGGAGAAATAAAATAAGGTAAAAACACAGAGGGAGGCAAACCATAAGAGGCTGTTAAAAATAGAGAACAAACAGCATTGATAGAGGGAGGTGGGCTGGGGAATGGGTTAAATGAGTGATGGGTATTAAGGAGGGCACTTGTTGGGTAGCACTGGGTATTATATGTAAGTGATGAATCACTAAATTCTACTTCTGAAACCAAACTACACTGTATATTAAGTAACTTTAATCTAAATTAAAAAAAAAAAATTCTCTCCCTCTGCCCCTCTCCCCTACTCACACACTATCTCTCTAAAATAATTTTTTTTAAAGCAGAAATTAAACAGCACACTCCTGAACAGCCCGTGGTCAAATAAGAAATCACAAAAAAAATAAAAAATATCTCAAAACAAAAATGGAAATACAATATATCAAAATGGGATATGGGATGCAGAAAAATTAGTTCTAAGATGGAATTTTTAGCAATAAACACCTACATTAAGAAAGAAGAAACATCTCAAATATATAATGTAACTTTACATCTCAAAGAATTAGGAAAGAAGAACAAACTAACCCAAAGTAAGCAAAAGGAAGGAAATAACAAAGGCCAGAGCAGAAATAAATGAAATAGGGACCACAAAAACAATAGAAAAGATTGATAAAACCAAGAGGATGGCTTTTGGAAAAGATAAAATTGGCAAACTTTTACCTAGACTAAGGGAAAAAAAAAGAGAGTGAAGACTTAAATAAATGAAATCAGAAATGAAAGATGAGACACTACAACTGATACCACATAAATCCAAAGGATAAGAAACTACTAGGCCAACAAATTGGATAGCCTAGAAGAAATGAATACATTCCTAGAAACATACAACCTACCAAGACTGAACCATGAATAAATAGAAAATCTGAACAGACCAATAATGAATAAAGAGACTGGATCAGGAAACAAAAACCTCCCCCCAAAAGAAAAGCCCAGGAACATATGGTTTCACTGGTGAATTATAACAAACATTTAAAGAATTAAAGTTAATCTTTCTCAAACCCCTCCAAAAAACTGAAGAGGAGGAAACACTGCCAAACTGACTTCATGAAGCCACAATTACTTTAACAGCAAAGCCAGATAAGGACACTAGAAGAAAAGGAAACTACAGGAAATATTCCTAATGAATAGAGATGCAAAAATTCTCAACAAAATATTAGCAAACAGAATTCAACAATACACTGAAATGATTATACACTATGATGAAATGAGATTTATCCCTGGGATGCAAAAAATGGCTCAACATATGCACATCAATAAATATGATACACCATAGTAATAGGATGAATGATAAAAATCATATGATTATCAGGTGTGTCTGGCTGGCTCAGTGAGTTAGGCATCAGACTTTGGCTCAGGTCATGATCTTGCAGTTTGCGAGTTCGAGCCCCGCTTGGGGCTCTGTGTTGACAGCTCAGAGCCTGGAGCCTGCTTTGGATTCTCTGTCTCCCTCTCTCTCTGCCCCTTTCCTGCTCACGCTCTGTCTCTGTCTCTCTTTCTCTCTCAAAAATAAACATTTTAAACAATCATAAAACTATCCAATAAATGCAGAAAAGGCATTTGATGAAACATCTTTTCATGATAAAAAAATCAACAAATTGGGTATAGAAGGAATATACTTCAGCATAATAAAGGCCACATACAACAAATCTACAGTTAATATTACACTAAAAAATGAAAAATTGAAAGTTTCCCTTCTAAGATCAGGAACAAAACAAAGATGCCCACTGTCATCACTTGTACTCAACATCATATTGTTAGTCCTAGCCAGAACAGTTAGGCAAATAAAAGAAATAAAAGGTATTTAAATAAAAACCAAAAACATAAAAGTGTTGTTATTTGTAGATGACACGATTTTATGTATAGAAATCCTAGGGGTCCCTAGCTGGCTCAGTTGGGTCTCAGAGTCATGAGTTCAAGCCCCACATTAGGTGTAGAGATTACTTAAACAAACAAACAAACAAACAAACAAACTTAAAAAAAATCCCAAAGACTCAACCAAAAAACTACTGGAAGTAATCAAGGAATTCAGTGAAGTTGCAGGATATAAAATCAACACATAAATATCAGTTGTATTTCTATACACTAACAATAACAATAAACTATCTGGAAAAGAAATAGGAAAACTGTCTCATTCATAATAGCATCAAAAAGAAAATAAAATACTTGGGAATAAATTTAACCAAATAATTGAAAGATGAGTACAATGAAAACTACAAGACCTTGAGGAAAGAAACTGAAGAAGATACAAATAAATGAAAAAATGTCCCATGTTCAAAAATTGGAAAAATTAACACTGATAAAATATACTATCTGAAGCTAACTATAGATTCAACACAATCTCTGCCAAAATTCCAATGGCATTTTTCACAGAAATATAAAAAACAATCCTCAAATTTGTATGGAACCATAAAAGACTTAAATAGCCAAAGCAACAATAAGAAAGAAGAACAAAGTGGAGGGTATCATACTTCTTGATTTCAAAATATGCTACAAAGCTACAGTAATTAGGGGGGCTTGGTTGGCTCAGTTGTTTAAGCATTCAACTCTTGATCTCAGCTCATGTCTTGATCTCAGAATAAACCCCAGCATATATGGTTCGTTGATATTTGACAAGAACACCCATTGGGGAAAGAATAGCTTCTCCAACAAATGATGCTGGTAAAACAGGATAGCTAACATTCAAAAACTTGGAAAGATTGGAACTCAATCTTATACCACTGAAACAAATTAACTCAAAATAAAGACTTAACTATAAGACCTGATACCATGAAATTCCTAGAAGAAAACACTAGTCTGGGCAATAATTTTTTGGATATGACTCCAAAAGCACAAGCAACAAAAGCAAAAATCAACAAATGGGACTACATCAAAGTAAAAAGCTTCTGCACAGCAAAGGAAACAATAAAAAAAATGAAAAGGCACATTGTGGTAGGGGAAGATATGTGGAAACCACCTATGTGATAAGGGGATAACATCCAAAATATAGAAAGAACTCCTATAACTCAATAACAAACAAAAAAATCTAATTTTAAAATAGACAGGGGAATTAATAGACATTTTCCCCAAAGGAAGACATCTAAAAGGCCAACTATACATGAAAAGATGCTCAAGTATTCATCAGGGAAATGCAAACCACAGTGAGAGATCATCTCATATCTGTTGGAATGGCTATCATCAAGAAGATAACAGATAAGAAATTCTGGCAAGGATGTGGAGAAAAGGGAACCCTCGTTTACTATTGGTGGGAATGTAAATTGGTTTAGCCACTATGGAAAACAATACGGAGTTTTCTCAAAAAATTAAAAATAGAACTACCACCTGATCCAGCAATCCTACTTCTGGGTATATACCCAAAGGAAACAAAACAGGATATTAAAGCGATATATGCACTCCCATATATATTAAAACAGTATTCACAATGTGCAACATATGGAAACAACCTAAGCTTCTGTCAACAGATGAATGAATAAAGAGAATATCATGTAAAAATATACAATGGAATGTTATTCAGCCATGAAAAAGAAGGACATCCTGCCATTTGCAACAACATGGATGAAACTTGAAAACACTATGCTAAGTGAGATAAATCAGAGAAATACAAATATTGCATAGTATCATTTATATGTAGAATCTAAAAGAGCTAAACTCCTAAAAACAAACAGTAGACCAGTGGTTACCAGGGTTGCAGGGTGGGGAAACTTGGGGATATATTGTTTAAGGGTACAAACTTGCAACTATTAGATAAATAAGTTCTGGAGAGCTAATGTATAGCATAGTGATTATAGATAGCAATACTGTATCATAAACTTCAAAGTTTGTAAGAGAGCAGATCTTAATTCTTCTCACCACAAAAAAGAAATAATTATGTGACATGATAAAGGGATTAGCTAATGCTATGGTGGTTATCACATTGCAATATATAAATGTATCAAATCAATGCATTGTACATCTTAAATTCACACAATATTATGTGTCAATTATATCTTAATTTTTTTAAAGTCACAATTTGGGGGCACCTGAGTGGCTCAGTTGGTTGAGTGTCCGACTTTGGCTCAGGTTATGATCTCATGGTTTGTGAGTTTGAGCCCCGCGTCGGGCTCTGGGCTGATAGCTCAGAGCCAGGCCAGTTCGGATTCTGTGTCTCCCTCTGTCTGCCCATCCACTGCTTGCACTCTGTCTCTCACATTGTCTCAAAAATAAATAAACATTAAAAAAAATTTAAAAAAAAATAAAGTCACATTTGAAAACCTAGCAAAAGAAATCATGATCATTTCAATAGATGCAAAAATGCAAGACAAGGGTACCCACTCTCTCTGTTCCTATTTAATATACTAGACATGCTAACCAAAAAAATTAGGCAAGAAAAAGAAATAAATGTATCCAAATCAGAAAGGAAGAAGTACACCATCTAGTGTTTGCAGGTGATGTGGCATTCTACAGAAAATTCTCAAGACTTCATCAAAAATGTGTTACAACTAATAAATGAATTCAGTAAAGTTGCAGGATATAAAATCAACATACAAAACTCTGTTGTGTTTCTATCCACTAATAAGGAACTATGTAAAAAAAAAAAAAAAGAAAGAAAGAAAGAAAAGAAAAGCATCCTATTCATAATAGCATCAAAATCAATAAATCCTTGAAAACAAGTTTATCCATGGGGTGCCTGGGTGGCTCAGCCGGTTAAGCATCTGACTTAGGCTCAGATCATAATCTCACAGTTTGTGAGTTCAAGCCCCATGTGGGACTCTGTGCTGACAGCTTGGAGCCTAGAGACTCCTTTGGATTCTGTGTCTCCCTCTCTCTGTCCCTCTCCTGCTCGCACTCTGTCTCTCTGTCTCTCTCAAAAATAAATAAACATTAAAAAAACACAAGTTTGGCAAACCATAAGAGACTCTTAAATGCTGAGAACTGAGGGTTGATGGGGGTAGGGGAGAGGGGAAAGTGGGTGATGGGCATTGAGGAGGGCACCTGTTGGGATGAGCACTGGGTGTTGCATGGAAACCAATTTGACAATAAATTATATTTAATAAAAAAACATTAAAAAAACAAGTTTATCCAGGGATGTGAATGCTTTGTATACTGAAAACTGTAACACAGTGATGAAAGAAATTGAAAAAGACACAAATGTAAAGATATCATGTGTTCATGGATCAAAAGAATTAATATTGTTAAAATGTCCATACTACCCAAATTACTACCAAGTGGCCGACAGATTTCAAGCAATCTCTATACCAAGATTCTAATGGCATTTTCTACTGAAATAGAAAAAACAAAACCTAAGCTTCATATGAAACCACAAAGGATCCCAAATAGCTAAAACAATCTTGACCAAGAACAAAGCTGGAAGCATCATACTTCTTCTTGATTTAAAACATATTACAAAATGACAGTAACCAAAACAATATGGTACTGGTATAAAACCAGAAATATGTGCCAATGGAACAGAACAAAGAGTCCAGAAATAAGCCCACACATATACAGTCAACTAATCTTGGTGCCAAGAATACACAACAATACCAAGTCAACTAAGAATAGTGCCAAGAATGCACAACGGAGAAAGAATGGTCTCTTTAAAAAATGGTGCTGGGAAAACTGGATATGCGCATACAGAAAAATGAAATTGGACCCTCAGTTTACACCATACACCAAAACCAACTCAAAATGAATTAAAGGCTTAATTAAACATAAGACCTGAGACTATATCACTCCTGGGGGTGGGGGGTGGAAGGATTTATGACATTGGTCTTGGCAATGATTTTTCGATTTGACACCAAAAGCACAAGCAACAAAAGCAAAAATCAACAAGTGGGAAGACATCAAACTAAAAAGTTTATGCATAGCAAAGGAAACAATCAACAAATGAAAAGACAATCTACAGAATAGGTTAAAATATTTGCAAACTATATATCCAATAAGGGGTTAATAATCAAAATATATAAAGAACTCATACAACTTAATTGCAAAAAAGTCAAATAACCCAATTAAAAAATGGGCAAAAGTTCTGAAAAGGTGTTTTTTCCAAAGATGATGTTTAAATGGTCAATATGTATATGAAAAACATACTTAACATCACACTAAGCAGCAGCAGCATGCAAATCACAATGAGATATCACCTCTCTTTTGTCAGGAGAGCTGTTATGGAAAAGTCCAGAAATAACAAGTTTTGGTGAGGATGTTGAGAAAAGGGAACACTTGTACACTGCTGTTAATAATGTAAATTGGTGCAGCCACTATGGAAAACAGTATAAAAGTTTCTCAAAACAAGTAAAAATAGAACTACCATCTGATCCAGCAATGCTATCTTTGGGTATATATCCAAAGGACATGAAATCACTATCTCAAAGAGATATCTGCACTTCCATGTTCACTGAAACATTATTAATAGTAGCCAAAATACAGAAATAATCTAAATGTCCAACACATGAAAGATTTTTTAAAACGTGGTGTATACATGTATACACACACACACACACACACGTATATATTTAAAATATTTAAGTATATTTATTTAGTTTGAGAGAGAAAGAACCAGCAGGGAAGGGGCAGATATATTAAGTAGGCCTCATACCCAGCATGGAGCCCAATGTGGAACTTGAACTCATGAATGACCCTGAGATGAGATCAAGAGTCAGATGCTTTACCAACTGAGCCACCCAGGCATCCCATAATGGAATATGATTCAGCCTTGAGAAAGAAGGAAATCCTGCCATTTGTGACAACATGGACGAACCTGAATGACATGCTAAATGAAATAAGCGAGACACAAAAAGACATACCACATGGTATCATTCCTGTGTGGAATCTTAAAATGTTAAGCTCATAGTAATGTAGTAACGGAGTGAAATGGTGGTTACCAGGGGCTGGGGATGGGGGAAAGGGGAGATGCTGATCAAAGGGTACATTCACTTACAAGATGAATAAGTTCTGGAGCGTTGCCTGGGTGGCTCAGTCACTTAAGCACCCAACTCTCCATTTTAGTTCAGGTCAATGATCTCATGGTTTGTGAGAGGAAGCCCCACACCGGGCTCTGCACTGACAGCATGGAGCCTGCTTGAGATTCTCTCTCTCCCTTTTTCTCTGTCCTTACCCTGCTAGTGCTCTCTCTCTCTCAAAATAAATAAAATTAAATTTTAAAAAAGTTCTGGAGGGGCGCCTGGGTGGCTCAGTCAGTTAAGTGTCCGACTTCAACTCAGGTCACGATCTCGCAGACTGTGAGTTCGAGCCCCGCATCGGGCTCTGGGCTGATGGCTCGGAGCCTGGAGCCTGCTTCAGATTCTGTGTCTCCCTCTCTCTCTGCCCCTCCCCCGTTCATGCTCTGTCTCTCTCTGTCTGTCTCAAAAATAAATAAACGTTAAAAAAAATTTTTTTTTAAAGTTCTGGAGACCTAGCGTAGAGCATGATGACTATAGTTAATATTAATGTACTATATACTTGAAATTTTCTAAGAGGATAAATCTCAGTTGTTTTCATCACACAAAAGAAAGGTAAACTTTATGAGGCGCTGAATATACTAAATTAGCTTGACTGTGGTAATCATTTTACGATGAATACATACAACAAAACATCACATAGTGCATCTTAAACACATACAACGTTTGTCAGTTACGCCTCAGTAAAGCTGGAAAAAAAAAACAGGACAATGTAAAAGCCATTCACAATATATTATAGTACTTGACTCAGAGGTGAACAATACTGACATCATTATAGTAAGGTAAATACTGCATATTAATATACTGAAAATTGTGATATGCCTGCATACTGAGAGGATGGGGAAGAAGAAAAGGATGGATGTACAAGCAAAGGGTGCTAAGATCTCAACTTCTGTAACAAGAAATGGATAATGTCTAAAACTGAGAAAGTAAGAAACAACAATATAAGCATAATATTTAGAAATAGAGGTAGATACTAGAAGAAATACTAGAACAAAAAGGCAAAATGGGTGTGGGTGGCTGTCTCTGAGAACAAGAACTGAGAGAGGAAGAAAGGGATAGAGTTTCCTGAATTTTTATTTATTAAATATGGTTTTTAAAATATTTTAACAAAAATACCTTTCATAAAATAAATTATAAACAAGTTAATGTTCTTCCTCCCTTATTTACTTATTAATGGGAATTCCACACATTCCAACTGAAGAAACAGATTTCAGCAAATGATAAAGAAATGTATTGTGTTTGGCTTGAAGCAAAAAGAAAAGTAAATATGCAAAAGTGAGTGCATGTGTATGTGTGGTAATGTGTGCATGTGTGCTAATGTAGACATGCTTTTCATCACTTTCCCTGATTAAAATTTTCCTTAACCGACAAAGAGGTTATTTAATGCTTCCAAATTTCATGTGGTCTGGGAACTTTGAAAACAGGCTCCTCTGTTTGATGTCCCTCTTGTTTCTGTTGAGAATTTTTGGCTCAGCTGTGTGGCATTTCAGGAAACTTAACCACCCTGCTAGTGATCAAAACTGACCTGTTGGGAAATCAAGAAATGGACAAAGGAGGGGCTTGTTATAGCTAGAAAGAACAATGAAAAAGAAAATGAAACTCTACTTAGAATAAGCAAAGGTTATGAGAAAATAAAACTTATTCTGGAGGATCTGGCTGTGTTTAGGAGCTGTGGTCTTGCTGGTGATTGCAGTGATTGGCTTCTCTTGAGGAGTTACATGAACCAAAAGTGTGGAATTATAGATTAAACTAGAGAATACAAATGTTATGCTGTAAACAGAGTCGTTTTGTGAGCGAAGGGTTTCTGTTGTTTTAAGTTTGGTATGATAAACTGAAACAAAATAGGAGTATCTGTTACAGTCAATCATTCATTTACTCAATAACCAGGTACTGTGTTATTAGATCTTTTACTAGGCACTGAGAGTGAGGGTAAGAGGCAGAGGCAAGTGAATGGATAGGATACAAAGAGAAACTGGCATATGTAGGTGTCCGGCTTTAATAGAGGAAACAAGACAGGTACTGAAAGAAATACGGCACATGTAGAAAATGATAAAAGAGAGACAGATAAAAGCTGAAAGTAGCAGCCATCATTTTGAATTAGGGGAATCAGACCTGGTATGAGGAAGGAGATGCCTTTTGAGCCTGTGCCTTGGAGAATGGGTAGTGCATGGGGGCTAGACCTCATAAAATAGAGTCACTTGGGGAGGGAATTACAGATACTTCTGACCCTTATTAAGGGATTAATAGTATTTACAGAGTTAATGGTCCAGCCTGAATCTGAGGGCTGGAATCAAAGTTTCTGAGACACTTACTTCCATTTAGCAGAAAGTAGGAGGGTGTCCAGCAAGTCACTCTCTGACCGGAAACTGCTGACACCAGGCACCAGCAGGCCTGCTGACTCAGGGCAATGGGAGCAGCCAACCCCTTGTCACCCCTGGGCGCATGAGTCTTTACTACAGCTGTTGGAACATGGCCAGGATTGCAAATTGCCTTTCATGCCACTTGCCAAGAGTGAGTGTTCACTAATTTTTTCCTCCCCACTCTGGGCAGAGGAATAAATGGTAGTGATTTACTTGGCTTTCTCTCCTGAAAGAATGGCAGTTGTTTCAAAATGTATAGTCTGGTAAACTTTGTGTATTTCAGACCCAAGTATAAACTTCAGACCTAAGGCTAGAAGTTATAAAAGTATAATTATGTTTGTGCATATGCCTATTTATTATCACAGCATTTAAAAATAGCTAGATGGATGAAACATTTATGTCAAATTTAAAAGTAGGGAAAACAAGATATTTTTCAAGATACACACATATAAAGTAAGATGATACATATCCATGTAGTAAGATGATAAAAACAAGCATTAGGATAATAAACACAGAGTTCAGCATAATGGTTAACTCTGCAAGGGAGGGAGGGATACACAGGGAGCTTCTGGTTCTATCTGTATTATCTTATTTTGTAATCTGAGTGATAACCATAACAGCATTTCCTATACTATTCTCTACACTTATATGTGTGCCTGAAAAATCTAAAATGTCACTTGATTTCAAAAGTCTTTATTTTGCCTTTTTATGAGCGTTATTGAGGTATAATTTACATACAATAAAGTTTACCAATTGTTCGTACACAATTGTGTACCAAAGGGTCAATGTGTTCTGACAAGTATATGGTTATGTATCAAACACTAAAATCGTAACTTAGAACATTTCTATCACCTCCCCAAATCAAGAATATAAATTCAGCCAAGAGGCAAAATCTTATGGTTTTAGCCATGAGAGAAATTGATATTCAACCAGTCTTCCCACTATAGCAATAAAAGTGGATAAAATACATGAAATAACTTTTCAGATATTACATAATAGGTAATATAGTACCATGATCCTTGAGAGAGGGGAAAAAATGAGGTGAGCCTCATAGTCCCTGACTTTCTGTCTGGAGTCAATTTCTGAATGGTGGTTTAAGGAAGGCTAACCTAAAGAGAGCACAGCATTCTCCTTGCTTTAACAGATAGGAAGCAGAGTCTGAGGCTACTTAGTTATCTGGAATTTGTGGGCAAAGTAACAAAGATAAAGGAGCAGTACCAAGAAGCTACTCCAGACATGTACATATGGACCCCCTTGAGTCTGGCCAAATATTAAACTGTATGTACAAGACAAGGCTGTGAGCTAATAACTACTGAATATCATACAGGGTAGCAAATGTTCAACTTTAAACTAGCCAGAGTGAAAATACTTTACAAAGATGATACCTCAGTAGAGGCTTCAGAAAGATCACACGTTAGGAGAAAACTAATCTAGACCAAAAGTAAATGTTTCTCTAGATCCACCCTAACAAATCTTAAAAATAAATCTCAAGAGGTTGAGCTAATTGCCAAGTCAATAACTCTATGACAGAACAAAATCTCAACCTAGGTACTCATTGAGGTACATTCATAATGCCCAGCATATACAAAAAAAATTACTAGACAAAGCAAGAAAGTATAATTCATAACTGGGACAAAAATTAATCAATATAAATATACCCACAAATGATGGAAATGATGTTATTATCAACAAAAGCTTTAAAATAGACATTTTTCCAGGACACCTGGTTGACTCAGGCAGAAGAGCATGCGACTCTTGATCTTAGGGTCATGAGTTCAAGTCCCATGTTGAATGTACAGGTTACTTAAAAATAAATAAATTAACTTCAAAAAAATAGACATTTTTCCAAGCAAGACATACAATTGGCCAATAAACACATGAAAAGGTGCTGAACGTAACTAAGCATCAGGGAAATGCAAATTAAAACCACAGTGAGATATTGCCTTACACCTGTCAGAATGGCTAAAAACAAAAACACAAGAAATAATAAGTGTTGACAAGGATGTAGATAGAAAGGAATCCCTGTGCACTGTTGGTGGAAATGTAAATTGATACAGCCACTGTGAAAAACAGTATAGAGGTTCCTCAAAAAATTAAAAATAGAAATACCCTATGATGAAATTACTGAGTTTTTACCCAAAGCAAACGAAAACACTGACTCAAAAAGATGTATGCATCTCTGTTTGTTTATTGCAGTATTATTTACAGCAGCCAAGATAAGGAAGCAACCCAAGTGTCCATTGAAAGATTAATGGATAAAGAAGAATGGCATACACATACACAATGGAATATTGCACAGCCATAAAATGATGAGATCTTGTCATCTGCAACAACATGGATGGACCCAAAAGGTATTAAACTAAGTGAAATAAGTCAGACCAAAAAAAAGACAAATACCATATAATTTAACTTAAATGTGGAATCTAAAAAACAAAACAAACAAAAAAGCAGAATTGAACTTATAAATATAGAGAAGAAACTGGTGGTTGCCAGAGGGAAGAGGGGTGGAGGGATGGACAAAAAGGGGTGAAGTACTGAAATTACTGTAACATTGTTTACCAACTATACTCAAATTAAAAAAATTATAAAAACAGTATTATATACAGGCTCAACCATTTTGAGGCAAAAATAAACAGAATGAAAAAACAATGAGTAAATCTTGATAGAAAATTGGAAAGTACGACAAAGAATCAAATAAAAATCCAGGAATCAAAAATAAAATATACGGATTAAAAATTCCATTGAGTAGGTTTAAAAGCAGACAGAGACACACAGAAAGATCAGTGAACTTAAAGATATCATAGAGACAATCCAAACTGAAGCACATTGAGGAAAACAAAGCCTAGAAATTGTTAGCAAAGTCTCAGGGATCAATTGTTGGACAATATATCAGGAGATCTACTATATGAGAAATTTAAGGACCAGAAGAAGAGGCAAGAGAAACTGAGACAGAAAAATATTTGTTGCAATATGGAACTTGAATAATGGTCAAACCTTTTTTTTCAAGGTTTCCAAAATAAAAACTCACAGATCTAAGAAGGTCAAAGAACTCTAAGAAGAATAAAAATTAATGAAAACACACTGAAGAACCATCATAATCAAATTTCTGGAAACCAATGAAAAAAAAGAATCTTTAAGAAAAATTTTTTAATGTTTATTTATTTTTGAGAGAGAGAGAGAGAGAGAGAGAGAGAGAGAGAGAGAGAGAGAACAAGCAGGGGAGGGGCAGAGAGAGAGGGAGACACAGAATCCGAAACAGGCTCGAGGCTCTGAACTGTCAGCACAGAGCCCTACGTGGGGCGGAATTCATGAACTGCGAGATCATGACCCAGCCAAAGTCAGACGCTCAACCAACTGAGCCACCCTGGTGCCCCACAAAAAAAGAATCTTAAAAGCAGCCTGAGGGGGAAAAATGCATTACACAGAGGAATAATGATAAGAATTATGCCTGGCTTCTGAAGAGAAAAAAAAAAAATGCAAGCCAGAGTACAGTGTAACAGCCATTTAAAGTGTTGTAAAAAAAAATAAGCAAATAAAACCTGCCAACTAGCATCTACATCAAGCAAAAAAAAAAAAAAAAAAAAAAAAAAAAAAAAAAAATCCTTAAAAAATAAAGAGGAAATAAAGCTATTTCCACCAAATAAAGCTCAGAGAATTCATTGCCAGTAGATGTGCTCTATAAGAAATTTTAAATAGGTTCTTCAGGCTGAAAGAAAACGATGCCAGATGAAAACATGAATTAATAAATGAAGGAATAAAGAACAAAGAGTACTAGAACTGGTAAATATGAAGGTTAAGTCTAAAAGACTGTTTCATTCATTTCTTAATTCATTTGAAAGATAACTACTTGAAGAAACAAGATAACAATGTACTGCAGGGTTTATGATGAAAGTAGAAGTAAAATGAGTGTAAACAACAACACAAAGGATGGAGGAAAATGAAAATGAACTATTATAATTTTCTTAAATTATATATGAATTTATATTTGAAGGTAGAGTATTATAAGTTAAAGATGAACATTGTAAATCATAGAATAATGACTAAAAATATAAAACAAAGACTATGTATAGCTAATAAGCCAATAGTAAAGATAAACTTGGATACTAGAAAACAAAGAATCTAAAAGTAGGTAGGGAAGAAAGAGGAAAAAAGCAAAGACCAAATGAAAAAAGTAGAAAATAAGTATCAAGATGGTAATTTAAGACTAGTAATATAAAAAATTACATTAAATGTAATTGATTAATATTCTAATTTAAAAAGAGAGGTTATCAAAATGGATTTTTTAAAAAAGCAAAAATCAGGGCACCTGGGTGGCTCAGTTGGTTGAGCAATCCAACTTCGGCTCAGGTCATGATTTCATGGTTCATGGGTCCAAGACTTGCATTGGGCTCTCTGGTGACAGCTCAGAGCCTGGAGCCTGCTTCAGATTCCGTGTCTCCCTCTCTCTCTGTCCCTCCCTCGCTCATGCTCTATCTCTTCCAAAAATAAATAAATACACATTAAAAAAAAAAAAGCAAGAATCAAGTGTATGTTGTTTAAGAGATTCCCATTAAATAAATGACCAAGAGAGATTAAAAATATAAAGATACAAAGAAGATATGCCACACAAACACCAATCTTATGAAAAGCTGTACAAACACTAATAATCTTATGCAAACACTTATTCTTTTTTTTATGATTTTTTATTTTTAAGTAATCTCTACACCCAATGTGAGATTTAAACTTATAACTCTGAGATCAAGAGTCCCATGCTCCACTAACTGAGCCAGCCAGGCACAAACACCTATTCTTATGAAAGCTGGAATGGTAATCTTAATATCAGACAACAGACTTCAGGACAAGAGGATTACCAGAGATAAACAGGGGCATTTTATAATGATGAAAGGATCTTATCAACAACAAAATACAGAATCATAATTCATATGTACTTAATAAGAGTTTCAAACTACATGAAACAAAACTTACAGAACCAAAAAAGAAGAAATAAAAACTTATAATTATACTTAAAGATGTCAACACTTCTGTGTCAAGAACTAATAGAAAAAATCAGAATATCAGTAAGATTACAAAAGACCTGAACAACACCATAAACTAACTTAACTTTTTGACATCTATAGAACACTATATTGAATGACTGCAGAATACACATTCTTTTTAAGTGTACATTAAACATTTATCACAAATGGGCCAAGGAATAAGACACAATAAATTTTAAAAGTTGAAATGCATGCCTGGGCAGCTCAGTCAGTTGGGTGTAGGACTCTTGATATCTGCTCAGGTCATGACCTCACTGTACCTGTGTTCAAGCCTTGAAAGGGGCTCCATGTTGTGAGCACAGAACCTGCTTGGAATTCTCTCTCTCTCTCTCTCTCTCTCACTCTCTCTCTGCCTCTCCCTTTCTCTTGTGCTCTCTCAAAATTGGTAAACTTTTAAAAAAAAGTTGAAATGATATAGACTTTGTTCTCTGAATGCAATTTCACAAAAACAGAATTCAATAAGAGATATCTGGAAAATCTCCAAGTATTTGGAAATTAAACAGCATCCTTCAATTAACCCATGGATCAATAAAGAAACTGCAAGGGAAATTAGAAAATTGCAAATTCAATGATAATAAAGATATATTGTATCAAAATTTTCAGGATTCAGCTAAAGGAGTGATTAGGAGAAAATTTCTAAATTAAATGTTTTCTACTAAAAAAGAAGAAAGAATTAGAATCAATAATTTAAGCTTCCATGATTAAGAAGTTAGAAAAAAAAAAGGGGGCACTTGGGTGGCTCAGTTGGTTAAACATCTAACTCTTGATTTTGGCTCAGGTTATGATCTCACTGTTTGTGAGACTGAGCCCCACATTGGGCTCTGTGCTGACAGTGCACAGAACCTGCTTGGGATTCTCTCTCTCCCTCTCTCTCTGGCCCTCCCTTGCTTGCTTGTGTGCTCACTTGCTCTCTCTCTCTCTCAAAATAAATAAATAAACATTAAAAAAGTTAGAAAAAAATGAGCAAACTAAACCCAAAGGAAAAAGGAAAGAAGGAAGGAAAAACTAAAGAGCTAAGATCAATGAAACAAAAATCAGATAATAGAGGGAAAAAAATGAGATTAAAGTTTGGTTTTTGTAAAGAGTGGCAATATCGCTAAACTCTAGTTACATTGACCAAGAGGAAAAAAAGAGAGGATACATATTAATATTAGAAGTAAATGAGGAAACATCACTACAGAGCCTACAAACATTGAAAGGTTAATGAAAGAATGTTTTCAACAACTGTATGCCAACCAATTTGACTACATGGATGACCAATTCTTTAAAAGACACTATTTTTAAAAATGAATTTGTAATTTAAAGTTTCTCCATAAAAAAAAAAAACCCACTTCAGACCTAGTTAGTGTTAGCACCACTAGTGAATTATATCAAACATCTAGAAGAGACACAATAAAAATTTTTTAGTAAATAGAGAACAGAACACTTCTCTGCTCATTTTATAACAGCATCACCCTCATACCAAAACCAGATGAAGATATTGTAATAAAAGAAAACTGTACAGTAAATATTCCTTGTGAACGTAAGTACAAGATCTATTCCAAAATAATGATAAATTTAATTCATCAATGTGTAAAAAGTATGCTGCATTACAACTAAATCAATTTTTCTGAAGCATGTAAATTTGGATCATCATTCAAAAACCAATTTATGTTATTTGCCACATAAAGAGGGGAAAAAGGAAGAAAAGCTTAATGACCATCTCAATAGATGCAGCAAAGGTATTTGACAAAATTCAATACTCGTTCATGACAAAAACTCAACAAACTAGAAATAGAGGAAAATAATTCTTCAATCAGATAAAGGGCATGTATGACCACATTCAGTGGTTAAAGGCCATATATTTTTCTCCCACCATCAAGATCAAGGCAAGGTTGTCCACTCACATCATTTCTTTTTTCTTTTCCTTTAAGAAACTTTTTTAATGTTTATTTTTCAAAGAGAGAGAGAGCGCGCGCACACACAAGTGGGGAAGGGGCATAGAGAGAGGGAGACACAGAATCAGAAGCAGGCTCCAGGCTCAGAGTTCTCAGCACAGAGCCCAAAGCGGGGCTCAAACCCACAAACTGTGAGATCATGACCTTACACTTAACCAACTGAACCACCCAGGTGCCCTTTTTCTTTTTTTAAAATTTATATTCAAGTTAGTTAACATAGAGTGTAGTCTTGGCTTCAAGAGTAGAACCCAGTAATTCATCTCTTACACATGACTCCCAGTGCTCACCCCAAAAAGTGCCCTCCTTAATGCTCATCACCCATTTAACCCACCTCCCCTTCCAGAAACCCTCAGTTTGTTCTCTGTATTTAAGAGTCTCACATGGTTTGCCTCCCTCTCTGTTTTTAGCTTATCTTTCCTTCCCTTCCCCTAAGGTCATCTGTTGAGTTTCTCAAATTCCACATATGAGTGAAATCATATGATATCTGTCTTTCTCTGATATAATACCCTCCAGTTCCATCCACGTAGTTGCAAATGGCAAAATTTCATTCTTTTTTCATCACCTAGTAGTATTCCATCGTATATAAGTACCACATCTTCTTTATCCATTCATCAATTGATGGACATTTGGGCTCTTTCCATAATTTGACTATTATTGATAGTGCTTCTATAAACACTGGGGTGCATGTGCGTCTTCAAATCAGCATTTTTGTATCCTCTGGGATACAATTATTTGGATAAGTTCCTAGCACTGCAATTGCTGGGCCATAGGGTAGTTCTATTTTTAATTTTTTGAGGAACCTCCATACTGTTTTCCAGAGTGGCTACACCAGTTTGAATTCCCACCAACAGTGCAAAAGGGTTCCTCATTCTCCACATCCTTGCCAACATCTATTGCTTCCTGAGTTGTTAATTTTAGCCATTCTGACCAGTGTGAGGCGGTATCTCATTGTGGTTTTTATTTGTATTTCTCTAATGATGAGTAATTTTGAACATCTTTTCATGTATCTGTTTGCCATCTGAATGTCCTCTTTGGGTGAGTGTCTATTCATGTCTTCTGCCCATTTCTTCACTGGATTATTTGTTTTTGTGTGTTGAGTTTGGTAAGTTCTTTATAGATTTTGGATACTAACTCTTTATCCGATATGTCATTTGCAAATATCTTCTCCCATTCCTTTGGTTGTCTTTTAGTTTTGTAAATTGTTTCCTTTGCTGTGCAGAAGCTTTTTTATTTTGATAAGGTTCCAATAGTTCATTTTTGCTTTTGTTTCCCTTGCCTCCGGAGACATATCAACTAAGAAGTTGCTGCAGCCTAGGTCAAAAAAGCTGCCACCTGTTTTCTCCTGCAGGATTTTGATGGTTTCCTGTCTCACATTTAGGTCTTTCATCCATTTTGAATTTATTTTTGTATATGGTGTAAGAAAGTGGTCCAGGTTCATTCTTCTGCATGTTACTGTCCAGTTCTCCCAGGACCACTTGCTAAAGAGACTTATTTCCACTGGATACTCTTTCCTGCTTTGTCAAACATTAGTTGGCCATATATTTGTGGGTCCATTTCTGGGTTCTCTATTCTATTCCACTGATCTATGTGTCTATTTTTGTGCCAGTACCATACTGTGTTGATGCTTACAGCTTTGTAATACAGGCTAAAATCTGGGATTGTGATGTCTTCAGCTTTGGTTTTCTTTTTCAACATTACTTTCACTATTTTCAGTCTTTTGTGATTCCATACAAATTTTAGGATTGTTTGTTCTAGCTCTGTGAAGAATGCTGGTGTTATTTTGACAGGAATTGCACTGAATATACAGATTGCTTTGAGTAGTATCAACATTTTAACAATATTTGTTCTTCCAATCCATGAGCATGGAATGTTTTTCCACTTCTTTGTGTCTTCTTCAATTTCTTTCATAAGCTTTTGATAGTTTTCAGCGTACAGATCTTTCACCTTTTTGGTTAGGTTTATGTCTAGGTATCTTATGGGTTTTGGTGCAATTGTAAATGGTATTGATTCATTGATCATCTCTTTCTGTTGCTTCATTATTGGTGTATAAAAATGCAGCCAATTTCTATACATTGATTTTATATCCTGCGACTTTGCTGAATTCGTATATCAGCTCTAGCAGTTTTTTGGTGGAGTCTTTTGGGTTTTCCATGTAGAGTATCATGTCATCTGCTAACACTGAAAGTTTGACTTCTTCTTTGCCAATCTGGATGCCTTTTATTTCATTTTGCTGTCTGATTGCTGAGGCTAGTACTTCCAATACTGTATTGAACAATAGCACTCACATCATTTCTATTCAACATTATATTGGAGAGTCTAGCTAACACAATAAAAAAGGAAAAAGAAAGAAAGAAAAGCATACATATTGGAAAGGAAGAAGTAAAACTGTCTTTATTAAGAAGTTACATGATTGTATTAACAGAAAATCTTAAGGAATCTACAAAAAGCTATTATATTTAATAAATAAATTTAGCAAATTTCAGAAAATAAGGTTAATACCTGAGAGTCAACCATATTTCTATACAGTAGCAATGAAAATAAGAAAATTAAATTTTAAAAACATCATTTACAATAGCACCCAAGACATTAAAAATATTTAGGAAAAAACTTCACAGTGTGCAAGATTTTTACACTAATATTTACAAAACACTGCTGAAAAAAGTCAAAGAAGGCTTAAATAAATGGGAAGATATGTTCATGGATTGAAAAAAATCAAGGTAAGATATAAATTCTCCACAAGAAAGATTTTTTTTAGAAATTGAAAACCTGATTCTTAAATTTATATAGAAATATAAATGACTGAAAATAGTCTATACAACCTTGATTAAAAAGTACAAAGTTGGAGGACTTATATATACTTCCTGGTTTCAAGATATACTTCAAAGCTGCAGTAATCACTGATAATATGGCATTGACATAAAAAAAATATGTCAGTAGGAGAGAACATAACTAAAAATAGACCTACTCTTTGGTCAATTGGTTTTTTACCAAGGCACCAAAGGAATTTAATGAGGAAACAAAGTCTTTTCAACAAATGGCGCTGACACAATTGGTTACATATATGGAAAAAGTGAACCTTGACTTTAACCTTGTTTGATACAAAAATTATTTTAAGATGAATTACATAAATTTAAAAAGATAAAGTTATAAAGCTTCTAGAAGAAACCATAAAGTTAAGCATCTAGTTAAGATGAAGTAAGTACACTCTCTCAGCTCTCCCACTGAATGCAACTAACAACCCCAGAGAGAATGCATGGTGTGACTGAAGGCTCTGAAAAGTGAACAAAAGCAGACAAATTGGTGAAGAAAACCAAGACTCAAAGCACTACTAATTCAGCAATAAGTTTCCTTATTTTTCTTCTCCTATATCTACTGAACTCAAAGGCAGCCCAAATCACAGAACTGTGCATCAGGTGTAAATAGAGAGCACCAAGAGAATCCCTCTCTTTCTGGATCAAGGAATGGAATTACAACTTCTACAGGTCAAAGAGCATGGAGAAAATATCCTTCCATTTTCTTTCTCTCTTTTCCAAACCCTCAGGCAATCAAGTCTTGGTTGCAATCCTGTGGTGGTAATTAGTGTAGGCAGTGGGAGTCAGGTAGACACCTAAAATCTGAGATAAGGAAATACCTCTCTCTGATTGGAGGAACCGTGGTCTGAAGAGAGAGAGGACAGAAATTCCTGTTGCTTTTTTCTCTATATATCCCTCAAGTTCTTGGCCCCAGAGGCAAACCTAACTATGGGAAGCCCATGGCAAAGCAAGAAGAATAAAGCATCAACTTTATAGCCAGGGTGCCAAAAAGAGGGTTCCCTGAGAGCTGGAAAATGTGGACAGGGAGGAGAGGGGGGAGCTAAACAAAAGTTCTGAATGAACTCCTTGGCTTATACTCAAGCTGTGGATGCATGGATCTGACCTTAAATAGAATAGCAAGGCTTTGAGGGTCACCTGGGTGGCTCAGTCAGTTGAGTGTCTGACTTTGGCTCAGGTCTTGATCTCACAGTTCATGAATTCGAGTCCTGCATGGGGCTTGGTGCTGTCAGCACAGATCCTCTGTCCCCCTCTCTCTCTGGCCCTCCCCTGTTCACACTCTTTCAAAAATAAACATTTTTTAAAAAGTTAAGAAAAAAAAAGAATATCAAAGGTTTGAGAAGTGAACTATCGGGCAGACTACTGCTCAGGAACCAGGCTGGTACCTGGGTGGCTACATGTGAGGGATCCAAATGGCACCACAAAAAAATATGAACTTACATTCACATGACAGAAGGTGAGTTATAACTTACAGCCAGAACCTGATGAGGTGGATTGCTTGATAAACAACAATAATAATAATTGAAAAGTAAAAATTCTCCATAGGATTTAAACAAGACACAATCTTACAACATAGTTTTCAAAATGTCTATGATACTATTCAAAATTATTCAACATAGAAGAGCCAGGAAAATCTCAACAATTTGCCAGGAAAAAGACAACTAACAGAAGCCAACTCTGAGATGACCCAGATATTATAAGTATCAAACAAATGCTTTCAAGCAACTACTGTAAGTAACCATACTCCAAGAAGTAGGGTGAACATTATTGAAATGGATGAAAAACTCTCAGCAGAGAAATAGAAGCTATAAAAATGAACCAAATAATACAGGTGGTCAACAGACAGATGAAAAGAGACTCAACATCACTAATCATCAGAGAAATACAAATTAAAACCACAATGAGATGCCACTTTACACCCTTCAGAATGGCTGGTATCAGAAAGACAAGAAATAACTAGTGTTGGTGAGGAGGTGGAGAAAGAAGAACCCTTGTGCACTGTTGATGGGAATATAAATTGGTGCAACCATTGTGCAAAACAGTACGGACTTTCTCAAAAATTAAAAATAGAAATACCTTATGACCCAGTAATGAACTTACTGGGTATTTACACCCCAAAAATATAAACACTATTTCAAAAAGATATATGCACCCCTATGTTTTCTATAGTATTACAAATAGCCAAGATATGGAAGCAACCTAAGTGTCCATTGATAGATGAATGGATATACATATATATATATGTGTGTGTGTGTGTGTATACACATATATATATTATGGAATATTACACAGCCATAAAAAATGAATGAGATCTTGCCATTTGCAACAATACAGATGGACCTAGAGAGTATTATGCTAAGTAAAATAAGTCAGACAAAGACAAATACCATATGATTTAACGTATATGTGGAATCTAAAAAACAAAACAAAGCAGAAACAGACCTATAAATACAGAGAATAAACTGATGGTTCCCATAGGGGAGGGGCACAGAGGGATGGGCAAAAAAAGGTAAAGAGGAGGGGGGAGGCACAGGCTCCTAGTTACAGAATGAGTAAGTCCTGGGGATGAAAAGTACAACATATAGAATATGGTCAATGGTGTTGTAATAGCATTGTATGGTGACAGATGGTAGCTACACTTGTAGTGAGCATAATATAACATATACAGTTGTCAAATCACTATTTTATGCACCTAAAACAAGGGCAAGATTTTGTGCCAACTATACTTCCATAAAATAAACAAACAATTGCGACAGATATTTTAGAACAGAAAAATAACCAAAACTAAAAATTCATTAGATGGGTTCAGTATCAAAACAAAGATAACAGGGAAAAAGTGTCAATGAACTTGAAGATTGAGCATTAGAAATTAGGCAATCTGAAAAAAAAAGAGAGAGAAACAAAACACTGGGGGGGGGGGCAATGGAAATGAAGAGCCACAGCAAACCTATGGGACAATACAAAAACATCTAACATTTGCATCACTGGAGTCTCAGAACTCTCCTCTCAGAAGGAGAGGAGAAAGGGTGTATTGTAAAAGTTAAATTGAGGAAATAATGGCTGAAAGTTTCTCAAATTTGGTGAAAAGCATAAATGTACAGAATCAAGAATCCTCCACCAACCCCAAAAGGTTAAACTCAAAGAAATCTATGCCCAGACACATTATAATCAAACTACTGAAAACCAAACACAAATTTAAAATCTTGAAAGCTGCTGGGGAAAAACAATCCATTACATACAGGAGAATAATTATTTTTAAAACTTCATATTTCTTTTTAGAAACCACAGAGGTCAGAAGGCACTGGAACAAAGACTTCACTGTGGAAAGAAAAGAATTGTCAACCCAGAATTCTGTATCCAATGAAAATGTCCTTCAGGAAGCAAGGTGAAATAAACACATTCACTAGTAACAAAAACAAAAAAACAAAAAAACAAAACAAAACAAAACAAACCTAAGAGAATTAGTTTCCAGCAGATTTTCTCTAAAAGAAATGTTAAAGGAATTTTTTAGGCATAAGGGGAATGATACTAGATGGAAATTTCAAACTTCAGGAATGGGAGAAGAACAAATGAAATGATAAGTCTAGGTAAATATAATACATTACTTTCTTCTCTTTTTTAAAGTATGTACGATAGTTGAAAGCAAAAATTACAATACTATCTGGTAGGGTTTTCAACGTATATATAAATGTATTATATGTGAAAACTACAACAAAGTGAGGAGGGTAAGACACTTATATGGTGGTAAGGTTTCTCAATTCTGCTTAAAGGGGTAAATATTAATTCTAAGACTATTGGGAACATAAAGTATGTATTGTAATTCCCAGGGTAACTACTAAAAAAGAACTGTACAAAAAGATGTGGCAAAACCAAAGCAAAACAATGAATTTAATTAAAATGGGATCCTTAAAAAAAAAAATCAGGGGCACCTGGTGGCTCAGTCAGTTAGGCATCCAACTTCAGCTCAGGTCATGATCTCATGGTCCATGGTTTCGAGCCCTGCGTCAGGCTCTGTGCTGACAGCCCAGAGCCTGGAGCCTACTTCAGATTCTGTATCTCCCTCTCTCTTTGTTCCTCCCCTGCTCATGCTCTATCTCTCCCTCAAAAATAAATAAACATTAAAAAAATTTTTTTTAAATCAAATAATCCAAAGAAAAAGCAGGAAAGATGGAAAAACAGAAGTCATAAATGGAAAGTAGAAGA
Source organism: Leopardus geoffroyi (assembly GCF_018350155.1). Lineage (NCBI taxonomy): Eukaryota > Metazoa > Chordata > Mammalia > Carnivora > Felidae > Leopardus > Leopardus geoffroyi. The sequence continues at coordinate 81,794,133 of NC_059333.1, forward strand.
ATAGACCTAAATCAAAATATATCAGTAATTATACTATATGCAGATGGTCAAACACACTCATTAAAAGACAAAGATTGTTAGATTTAATAAAATAAGAAGACCCAATTATATGCTATCTACTAGAAACTTACTTTAAGTGAAATGATATGGGGTGGGTTAAAAGTAAAAGGATGGAAAAAGGTGTACCATGAAAACAAACAAAAGAAAGCTGGAATGCCTATATTACTATCAGACAAAAAAGACTTCACAGCAAAGAAATTTACCAGGAATAAAGAGATATATTACATAATGATAAAAGAGTTGATTCACCAAGAAGATGTAACATTCCTAAAGGTGTATATACTTAACAACAGAGCTTCAAAATAAAAGAAGCAAAAAATGGTAGGATTGAAAGAATATGTGGGAAAATCCACACTTATAGTTGGAGCTTCAACACTCTCAGTTATCAATAAAACAAAATAGACAGAAAATTGACAAGAACATATAACTTCAAAAGACTATTAACTACCTTAAAAAGAGCTGAAGTCATACTAAAGATGTTTTCTGACCATAACAGGATTAAAATAAAAATTGATAACAGTGGGGCACCTGGGTGCCTCAGTTTGTTAAGCATCTGACTCTTGATTTTGGCCCAGGTCATGATTTCACTGTTCTTGAGTTTGAGCCCCATGTCAGGCTCCACACTGATAGTGTGAAGCTTTCTTGAGGTTCTCTTTCACATCCTCTGTCTCTGCCCCTCCCCCACTCACACACACATGCATGCTCTTTCTCAAAATAAATAAGCTTAAAAAAATCCATAACAGAAACATTACAAGATGCTAATGAAAGAAATCAAAGACAACCTAAAGAAAAAAACATGGTATGTTCATGGACTAGAAGGTTAAATATATTTAGAATGTCAATAATCTCCAAATGTCCTACTCCTTTCCTACAAATATAATCTCACCAACATCATGCACATCGAGTACTAAGCGCCCATTTGTGCACTATTAGTGTCTACCATCACTGCTCAATAGATGGCCTTACTTTGATTTTGGCTCTAGGTTTGGGGGATAAATATAAATGGTTTATGATCTTCTTAGTTAGACAAAATGTGAATATACAAAACACACGAGAAAATAATGGCAACTCTAAAAAAGGCTACGGGTTATGGACCAATGTCAGAATTTGGGCAAGATGAGATCTGCTACCACAACCAGGAATATGAAGTAAAAACAGAGGCAAGCATGACCTGGAGGATGAGCCCAATTTGATAACCAGCATTTCTACTTTTATATGTATATCCAAAATAATTAAAAATATATGTCTACATAAAATCTTTTACATGAGGTTTCATAGCAGCATTATCCACAATAGCCAAAAATAAAAAACACCCAAATGTCCATCAACTGAGGAATGGATAAAGAAAATGTGGTATATCCTCACAATGGAATATTATTCAACAATAAAAAAGAATGAAGTCCTGATGCATGCTACAGCAACACATGGATGAACCTAGAAAGCAGTACTTTAAGTGAAAGAAGACAGACAAAAAGTACCACAGCTTATATGGTTCCAAATGTCCAAAATAGACAAATCTATAAAGACAGAAGTAGATTAGTGGTTGCCTAGGGATGGGGGAGATGGAAGGAATGGGGGTTATGGATAAACAGTATGGAGTTTATTCCTGGGGTGATAAAAATATTCTAAAAATGACTGTGGCTATGGTTGCACAAGTTTGTGAATACAATAAAAACCACTTAATTGTACAGTGTAAAAGGGTGAACTGTATGCATGTCAATTACGTCCCAATAAAACTATTATTTAAAAAAAAAAGCAACAGAAAGGGAGAGTTGCAGCCAAACTATTCTAAATATTTATACAGGGTCACTGTGTAAATGGTGCTCTGAGCCATGCCATGGCCAATATCAGGTCTCAGCAAATTCAACAGTGTATTGGCTAAGATTCTTGTTGCAACTAACCAAAACCTAACACTAGCTGGCTTAACCAAATATATTCGGAGTTTTTATAACTCTATAAGGACATCTCACATAACCCCGGGGCATTTACAAATAAGCTACAGTTCTGATTTGTTATGTGGTAATAGATAACCAAAACAGATGAATAAGTTGAGGATTCCTATGGGGCTTATTAGAATAAATTATGTAAGATAGGAATCCAAGCTAATTCTTTTCCACACAGTGACACCAGTGTCTCAATACTTGAATATTTCCTAAGACAGAAGGTTATGCTGCCTTATTTGTACTTTGTTCCAGCATAGAATATAATGATTAATATATAATAGTTACTAAAAAATGCTTACTGAATTGAATTTATATATTCACTTTGAAAATGTGTCATCTTTACTATATTAATCCTTTTCAAGCAAGATTTCTATATTCATGTTTGCCTTTATTAATCCCCTTAGGGTTGTGTTGTTTTCTTTAAATCTCTTTAAGTCAATAAAAAATTCTATTACTATTGTAAACAGGAGCTATTTATACCACACTTCTAGTTATACAAAAATAAAACAGCCAAATTTAAAGAATTTTTAACTGATATTGTGAAATTTTGTCTCAGTGTGCATTTAAAATACCTCTAGTAACTTTGTATCAAAAGATACCATTAAGAAAATTAAAAAAAAAAAGCCACGGACTAGGAGAAAATATTTGCAAATCATATATCTGAGAAATAACTTGTATCCAGAACATATAAAGAGCTTTTACATTTCAATAAAAAGACTCTCAATTTTTAAAATGGGCAAAAAACTTGAATAAACATTTCACCAAAAAAGATAGGCAAATGGCTAATAAGCACTTGAAATATGGTCCATGCCATTTGTCATTAGGAAAATGCAAATTAAAACTACAGTGAAAAAAAACTACAATGAGATACCACTTCACATGCACTAGAATGTCTGTAATAAAGACAGAGACTAACAAGTGTCGGTGAGGAAGGGGAATAACTAGAACCCTAATCCATTTCTGGTAGAAATGTAAAGGGGTACAGACACTTTGGAAAACAGTTCAACAATTCTGTAAAACAAAACAAAACAAACAAAGAAAAACTTTCTGGGGCACCTGGGTGGCTCAGTCAATTAAGCGTCTGACTTCGGCTGAGGTCATGATCTCATGGTTTGTGAGTTTGAGTCTGTGTCAGACTCTGCTGTCAGTGCAGAGCCTGCTTTGGATCCTCTGTCCACCGCTCCCCCAACCCCCTCGCCTCTTCCTCTTCCTCTCTCTCTCAAAAATAAGTAAACGTTAAAAAAAAAAATCCATACAACCCAGCAATTCCACTCATAGGAACCTACCCAAGAGAAATGAAAACATATCCATACACAAAAACACATGTGTGCTAATTGTTCCGAGCAGCATTCTTCATAATAACTCCAAACCAGAAGCTCCCTAAATATTCATCACATGATGAATGGAAAAACAAAATATGCTATATCCCTATAATCAAATGCTAATTGGCAATAAAAAGGAATATATTTCTAATACATCCTTTAACATGGATGAACCTCAAAAACATGCTAAGTGAAAGAAGCCAGACACAGACACTATATATGATTCCATTTATATGAAATGTTCAGAAGAGGCAAATGTATGGAAACAGAAAGCCTGGTAGCCTGGGTTGAGGATGATATGCTGGAGGTGGGAGGAGAGATTAACCACAAACAGGCATGAAGTTATTTTTTGATGTCATGGAAATATCTTAAAAGTGGAGTGTGGTGATAGTTGTACAATTCCATAAATTTCTTCTAAGTCATTGAATTATACTCTTAAAATGGCTCACTGTTATAGTTGTAAACTATACCTCAATAATGCTGTTTTTAGGGAGAAAAAACACACAGATACCTAATTATGTTAGGGTTTTAATCAAGAAAGGATGCTAGATTGTAATCAGTGCTAGCAAGCACAGCAGAAATTGCCATTTAGTTAAAGGATATGACTTTTTTAAAGAGGGAAGCAATTGTCCCAGAGGAATCTATTCAGGAAATTCTGAGCCACCTTGTTAAAAAAGAATGTTCAACAATATATCATTGGTGCCAACTGCTTCTTTGGAAGCAATTTGGCTATTAACTCCATTCATCCATTCAGCAAAAGTCATAGACTGCTTACTTATTTGCCAAGTATTATTTGTCAAACAAGAGGGGGATAATAAAAAATGAAAGGCATGGCTTGGCCTTTAACCTGTCAACATTTCAAAACTTGTGGCTCCATTAGGAGTTTGGCTCTTCTTCCTTTTCTGACTGCTATCCTCTCTCCTTGACTTCAGAGCCAACTCTTATGGCTTCCATGTCCTCACCTCCCTACACACTGTGTTATTCCCTTTTAACAATATTTCAAACATAAAGAAAATTATAGAGGAAAAAATAAAATAAACATCCATGTGCCTGAATTAGCTCTTAATCTTTTTAGATCTTTTTTCAGGTTTTAATCTTGGGCCTTCAAAAAAACTAAAATATTACAGACTGAGTTGAACCTTGTTGACACTTCTTTTTTCACAGAGGTAACTGGAATCCTGAAACTGGATCCTGAAATCATTCCCACACATGTTTATATACTCTTATTTTATTTGCATATGTATTCATAAATGTATGCCAATATTTTATAATTTATAACCTTTATATAAATGATGTGATACTTTATATTTTTCCTACATTTTGTGTTCTTCACTCAACATATGTTTCTCAAGGTTGATACATATTTTAACTTCTGTTTAGTATTCCATTATATGAATAAACCAGAATTTATTTATCTATCCTGTTGGACATTTAGGTTGTTCCCATTTTTTTTCTATTGCAAACAATACTGCAATAAACATTCTTGTACATATTTTCTAATGCAAATATGCAAGGTTTTTTATGGGCTTTACATGTAGGAAGGAAATTTCTGGGCCATTAGGTTTATGCTATTTTTTAAGTTCGGTAGAGATTTCCAAATTTCTCTTCAACAACTGTTCAATCTACACTCCCACTAGTAGGACCTGAGAATTCCCATTTGTCTACATCTTTGCTAACATATGGTTTTATCAGATTAAATTTTGCCTATATAAAAGATGTAAAATGGTATTTCATTGTGGTTTTAATTTACTTCTTCCTGATTACTAGGGAGGCTGAGTATTTTTCATGTTTGTTGACACTTTAGATTTCCTAAGTTATTGTTATTCTTTAATCATTTTTTATTGGAATGTTTGTCTTTTTCTCATTGATTTGATGTGGTTCTTTAACCTTTGACTCTTACATGTATTTATCTTTTTTCAGTCTGTCTCTTTTTTGTGGTGATCTTTAGTAAAAAAAAAAAAAACCTGTTTTTAAATCTTAAATGTCAATAAACACATAAACTTTTCCTCTGTGATCTGTGCTTTTTATATTTTGTTAAGATATCCTTCCATATATTATTTTTAATTTTGTTAGGTGTGCTAATGGTTTCATGTTATTTGGAAAAAAAGTCCTTACCAATTGTAAATGAATACTGGATTATTTACAAGTGAAACTAAATGGTATCTGGGATTTGCTTTAAACTAGTTCATCAAAAAATGGTGGAGGTATGCAAAGGAAACAACACTGGAAAAATGTTAATAATTATTGAAGATGGGTAACAGGTACATGGAGGTTCATTACTCTGTCCTTTATTCTTGGTTTGGAATTTCCAGAACTATAAATTTAGAACTATAAATTTAGAAACTATAAATTTAGAGATAAGTGCTCTGCTAATTCCAAGGCATAACAATATTCTAAATCACCCACTTTTCCAAGTTTTTATTTAAATTCCAGTTAGTTAATATACAGTGTAATACTAGTTTCAGGTGTACAATTTAGTGATTCAACACGTCCATACAACACTCATCACAAGGGCCTTCCTTAATACCCATCTCCTATTGAACCCATCTCCCACACCTCCCCTCCAGTAGCCATCAGTTTGTTCATCAGTAGTTAAGTCTCTGTCCCTCCCTTTCTTCCTCCCTCCCTTCCTCCCTCTCTCTTTCCCATTCATTTATTCATTCATTCATTCACATCCAAGTTAGTTAGCATATAGTGCTGTAATGACTTCAGTAGATTCCAGTGATTCATTCCCTATGTATAATATCCAGTGCTCGTTCCAACAAGTATGCTCCCTAATGCCCCTTACCCATTTAGCTCATCCCCCCACCCACAACTCCTCCAGCAGCCCTCAGTTTGTTCTCTGTGTTTAAGAGTAAGAGTCTGTTTCTTGATTTGTCTCTTTCCCTCCCCGTGTTCTTTTGTTTTGTTTCTTAAATTCCACATATAAGTGAAATCATATGGTATTTGTCTTTCTCTAAGTTATTTCACTTAGCATAATACTCTCTAGCTCCATCCATGTCCTTGCAAATGGCAATAAATCACTGACTTCTTAACGTGCTGCAAACTCTCTTCTATCCTCACCATTCCATTGAAACTGCTCTGAAAAAGCCATCAAGGACCAAAATGAATGGAGTCTTCTTACTTTACATCTTATTTGACCTCTCTGTAGAATTTTAAAATGTTGGTAATTCCTTTTTTACTTTTAACTTTTTATAATGGAAAAGTGTAAATCTATATAAATGGAGACACAATAATATAATGCCATCCCAAGAGCTCATTACTATCTTTAACAATAATCAACTCATCTTATGTATGGAAAAATAAACAATTAACAAAATGAAAAGGCAACCTACTGAATGAGGTTTGCAACCCACATATTGAATAAGGGATTAATATCCAAAATATATAAAAACTCTTACAACTCAATAACAACAAATCCAATTTAAAAATGGGCAGAGGAACTAAATAGACATTTTTCTAAAGAAGATATCCAATGGCCAAGGTACAAGAAAAGATGCTCAACATCACTGATCTTCAGAAAATGCAAATAAAAACACCTTGAGATATCATCTCATACCTGTTTGAATGGCTGTCATCAAGAAGACGAGAGACAAGTGTTGGTGAGGATATGGAGAAAAGGGTGCACAGTTGGTGGGAATATAAATTGGTTCAGCTACTATAGGAAACATATGGAAGTTCCACAAAAATAAAAAATAATTAAAAAATTTTTTTAAATCAAAAAATTAAAAATATCTGGCAATTCTACTCTTGGGTATATACCTAAAGGAAATGAAAACGGCACTGAACAGATAAATGCACTCCCATATTTACTGCAGCATTATTCACAACAGCCTATATATGGAACCAATCTAAGTGCCCATCAAGGGATGAATAAAACAGATATAGTGTATATATACAATGGAATATTATTCAGCCATAAGAAAAAGAAATCCTGACATTTGCAACAATATAGGTGAACCTTGAGCAAATTATGCTAATGAGGTAAGTCAGAGAAAGATAAGTATTGTATGGTATGACTTATATGTAGAATCTACAAAAGCCAAACTTGGGGCACCTTGCTGGCTCAGGTGGAAGAGCATGCAACTCTTGATCTCGGATTGTGGGTTTGAGCCCCATGTTGGGTGCAGAGATTACTAAAAAATATAAATGAATAAAAAAAAATTTTTAAAAAAAAGAAAAAAAGCCAAACTCATAGAAATAGGAAGCAAAATGGTGGTTACCAAGGTATGGTGGCTAAGGGAGATAGGGTAGATGTTGTTTAAGGGTAGAAACTTACAGTGAATAATAAAAAGCCTAGAGATCTAATACACAGTATAGTGAATATAGACAACAATATTGTATTATAATGTTCAACCTTGCTAAGAGATCAGAACTTAATAATTCCAATCACTAAAAAGAAAGGATAATTATGTAGTGTGATACTGGTGCTAATTTTTGTTACAGTGGCAACCATACTATAATATATAAATGTCAAATTCACATATTGTACCCCTTAAATTTTCAAATGTTATATGTCAAATGTATTTCAATAAATACAACAAAATGTGTTATGAAAAACTTTCCACATGAAAAAAAGGAAGATTTTTTAGAAGCATTATTTCAGCTTTCTAAAATAAGCAAAATAGTCAATTCATAGCCATGCCTGTCATCTATTCTTCCATCTACTTGCTTCTTTTCATATTATTTTTTTAAAAAACACAAATATTTTATAACTATTTAATATGCATTTACTAAATTTTAAGGCTTGATTTAAATTTGTGAAAAAACAATGGTATATTTTTTAAAGTAAAAACCAATATCGGGGAGCCTGGGTGGCTCAGTAGGTTAAGCATCTGACTTTGGCTCAGGTCACGATCTCACAGCTTGTGAGTTTGAGCCCCATGTCAGTCTCTGTGCTGCTAGCTCAGAGCCGGGAGCCTGCTTCAGATTCTGTCTCCCTCGCTCTCTGCCCCTTCTCCGCTCACACGCTGTCTCTCAAAAATGAATAAATGTTAAAAAAAAATTTTTTTAATTCTAAAAAACCCCCCACCAATATCTAGAAAAAGAAACAATTTCTTAATATCAAATATTCAGTGTTTAGTTTGCAATGGTCTCAAATGTTATAAATTTATGTCTACATTTTACAATTTGTTTGAATCATGATCAAAAAAAGATCTATACATTGTGATTTGTTGGTATATACCTTCTTTTTAATTTTTTTAATGTTTATTTTTGAGAGAGAGAGACAGAGTGCAAGTGGGGGAGAGGCAGAGAGAGAGGGAGACAAAGAATCCAAAACAGGCTCCAGGCTCTGAATCGTCAGCACAGAGTCCAACATGGGTCTCAAACACATGAGCTGTGAGATCATGACCCGAGCTGAAGTCGGAGGCTTAACCAACTAAACCACCCAGGCACACCTATACCTTAATTCTTTCACTCTAGGATCCTCCTCCATTTCTCTTTTTTCCTTGAAATCTGTTCTTTTAATAAAATGGCTCATTTTTCCTGAAGAGTTCCCCACAATCTGTATTTTGCTAACTGAATGCCCATGGTGCCATTTAACATGTTTCTCTATCCTCTGATTTTTTTCCTTGTAAATTGATAATTGTATGAAAACAGGAAATTTGGTTATTTCCTCATAAATTGGATGTAAAGGCCTGGTCACATACAGGTTCAAATTTTTTTGGTACAACTTCATGGAGTAGTATTATGGACTTCATTAGTAGGCACATGATGTCTGTTTGTCTCTTTTTGTGATGTTAGCAGCTACTGAACATCAATAACTAGAACCACTAATTCATTAGGACTTACAAATGGTCATATGTAAAGTCTATCATGACTTTTTCATTTGTTAGCCGGAATACTTTTATAAAGAAATCCTGTCATCTACTATTTGGTTACCCGGTTCCTTTACAGTTCATAAAGGAAAAATAGAATATGATAATTATTTCTTCTTATTTAGCAGTTCTCAAAAAGATACACTGTTTATTTGTATCTTCCAACAGTGATCAATTAATTTGTAGTATTATTAGGAACAATGTTGACTTAAACAAATTGATATAATGCAAACATTACCCCATCTTTGGCTAGTGGAAGACTCTTAAAGTTGGCTTCTAAGTTCTTTTGATAAGACCTTAGTAGTCTTTGATAACTTTCTTGCTCCAGACATGGAATCAGCCATTTCTCCAAGGAATGCTAGTTCCTTTTAGTGGGAAAACTATTTTATGATCACAATTTGGTTACCAGCATGCTCATTTTTTTTTAAAGTTTATTTATTGAGACAGAGAGAGTGCATGAGAGGGGAAGGGGTAGAGAGAGAGGGAAAGAGAGAATCCCAAGCAGGCTCAGTGCTATCAGCACAGAGCCTGATGCGGGGCTCGAACTCATGAACCGTGAGATCACAACCTGAGCCAAAACCAAGAGTTGGACACTTAACAGACTGAGCCACCCAGGCACTCCCCAGCATGCCCATTTTTGCTTACTGGTTTCAGGCCTCTGAAATGGACTTCTTTTTCCTAAGACACATTCTTCATGAGTTTATAATGACACTTCCAACTCAGAGTGTATACTTAACTTCTATGTTATATTTGTATTTTCTTTTTCCCAGGTTGAGAATGCTGGTTCTCAGTGACACTGGGAATGATGCTAGAATGATCACATAATTACTTATTTTCTTCATCCCACAATACACATTCAACAGTCTCAGAATAATGATGTCAAGACTAATATGAATAACATGATTGCCACAAACAGTTTAAAATTCTTTAAGTAATTTTATCCTTAGGGTATATCCCACTGGGATAAGCAATCAAATTACTGTTTTACACTCACTTGAAATAGGTCCCTTCTGAGTGTCTTTGCCACTAACTTGATTTACAGTTTAGTTCATTTATTTTGCTTTTAATTTTTTTAAAAAAAGTTTGTTTATTTATTTGTTTTTGAGAGAGAGTATGAGCAAGGCAGGGGTAGAGAGAGAGGATCTGAAGTGGGCTCTGCACTGACAGCCAAGAGCCCGACATGGGGCTCAAACTCACAAACCGTGAGATCATGACCTAAGCTGACAGCAGACACATAACTAACTGAGCCACTCAGGCGCCCCTTGCTTTGAATTTTTAAGAGGTTGTTTTTAAATCTTAATTTTGTTTTATAATTATATAAAGTGTTTACATAGCTGTTAAGTAAAATCCACAAACAACTGTACCTTCTATTCCTCCCCTCTTCACTCCATTCCTCCCTCCTACAGATAATCTTTCAAAAAATATTATGGCTTATCTTTCCGTATCTTTTGAAATATAAACAGTTCTTTTACATAAATAATTTTTAATAGGAGATCCATTTTATTTGCTCTCTTCCTTTATTTTTCTCTCAAGATATTTTTTAGGATTCAGGAAGACACACCCCCCCCCCCCGCCACAAAAACACCCCCCAGACAATCCACCTTGAATCCCCCAACACAGAAAAAAGAATCTGACAGGGAGAAGAATCAGGCAAAATTCTTGGAAAATAAGGACTTCCTAGGCAAAAGGGATGTGTTGGGTATTAGAGGAGAAAGCAGTCCTACTCAGCTCCCAGCACCTTGTGTATGGCCAGTGAAGGTGGAAGGCTGGCTAGAGACACTTTTCCCACAAATGTCCCATCTTCCCCTGTCAGAAAGTTAACTGGAGGTTCTGCTAGATGGCCTGGTTTTGTGTTGTGTTTTGTTTTGCTTTCCCCTGAAGATCTGGCTATTTGCAAAAAACAAAAGACCAGGTTTGTGGAGAAATCTGAGAAACAACAGTTTTGGTTTCCTAGTTGGTGGGGAGTAAGGAACACTGAGTCGTCCTCCTAAACCTGACCCACAACTGCCCAGGACCTACTTTGGCATCAATTTGTTCAGTGGTTCCACTGACTGTCAAGGAGCAGTCTCCATGTGTGGGTAGAAGAGTGATGGCCCACTACACTATTGTGTTTGCTTCTTGCTGGAAGCTAGAATGGACAGAAACCTAACTGTGTGGTCTCAGCTCTTGGAGGACCTCAAAGACTACTCTATAAATAGGCCAGACACTACAGATTACCTGAAGGACTATGACCCTAGATTCCAGCCCTTAAATCCATAATGCACAGTCACATTAACCTTCAGATTCTTATAGACCCCTCAGGACATGTCTACTCCTATCTTCTCACCGTTCCTGCTCTGCCCAGCCCTTGAAGACACTCCGCCATGCTGTACTCAGAAACTGGCTCCACTGACCCAATACAGTGAATCTAAGTATTAGGTGAGTGAGGTACTAGATTCCTGACGATACCAATTCTACCACTTGGTCTCTTGTGAAGGGGACAGGCTGCAGGACAGCCAGGGGAACTGGACTACTGCCCTAAACCCTTTGCTATCTCTAGGAATTCTGAAAGTAACAGCCTCTCCAGGGTCAGCAAGTCCCTAGATTTCAAAATTTCAGAAATACAAAAAATAAAAAGCATGTCTAATATATCCAATGAGCCAATGCTCAGAACTCTGCTTCCGCATATACTTATCTATTGACGTGTCATCTTCTTCTGCTGGTCTATTAGAAAAAAAAATTTTTAAGACAGTTTTTTAATTTTTTAATGTATATTTATTTTTGAGAGAGAGTGAGAGCACAAGTGAGGGAGGGGCAGAGAGAGAGAGGGGGACAAAGGATCCAAAGCAGGCTCTGCACTGACAGCAGAAAGCCCCATGTGGGGCTCGAACTCATGAACCATGAGATCATGACCTAAGCCTAAGTCAGACACATAAATGACTGAGCCACCCAGGTGCCCTGAAAAAAATTTTTAAATATAATTAATTTGTATTAATATCTTTAGTACTTAGCACAGTGCATTGTTGCCCATTATAAGCAGTCAGAACCACATAGTTAAAATTGAGAGAAGCAGAAGATGACAAGAAGGCAATAGGTCGTTCTAGGAGGATTCTCTTCCTTCTGTCCACGTGTACAAGTGAGGCCCTTCAGGGTTCTATCCTGGGCCATTTTCTCTTCTCACCATACACTGTCTCCTGACACAAGTTTAACTGTGACCATGGATCTCATTGTCTTAATAAGCAGATAACTAACTCCCTTCCCTGAATCCTCAACAAAGGTTCATATATCCAGGAAGCCATAAGACTTCTTTCCTTGGACATCTCGCTGGCATTTAAAGCTCAACATGTTCAAACTAAATGATACACTTCTTCTCCAAATCAGCTCCTCCTCCCACTCTGTATTTCAGTTTGTGTCACCCTCATTCTCCTCCATGTTTTACCTGGAGATCTGAAGAGCATCCTTGACTCTTTCTCTCCCCAACCCCCCTATCCCATCAATCATTCAATCTTACTGACTCTGTCTTCTAGATATAGAGGAATGGGTCTGTTCACCATCTCTCCTACTGGCCTGCACAAGGCAATGTCCCTTCTTATCTGCAACAACCTCCTAATTGGCTTGTCTTCAGTCTTCTCTATAATATAGACATACTTTCATTTAAATCACAGAGTCAGGGCTTATTTGAACTTGTATCAGTCTTAAATCTTTTAACAACTTTTTAAAAAATGTTCATTTTTGAAAGAGAGAGAGAGAACACTAGTGGACAGGGACAAAGAGAGAAAGAGAGACAGAGGATCTGAAGCAGGCTCTGACAGCAGAGAGCCCAAATTGGGGCTTGAACTCATCAACCGTGAAATCATGACCCAAGCTGAAGTTGGACACCCAACCAACTGAACCACCCAGGCATCCCAAAGTCTTATATTTTTTCAAAAAAAAAATTAATATTTTTAGGGGCACTTGGGTGGCTCAGTTGGTTAAGCGTCTGACTCTTGGTTTGGGCTCAGGTCATGATCTCAGGGTTTTGTGGGTTCGAGCCTCGTGTCACATTCTGAGCTGGCAGCATGGAGTCTGCTTGGGATTTTCTCACTTTCCCTCTCTCTCTGCCCCTGCCCCACTCACACTGTCTCTGTCTTTCTCCAAATAAATAATTTTAAAAATATTAATATTTTTAGTAGTTTTAGAATGCTCAGTTATGAATACAGAAAAGTCTATAGTTGTCTTTTTCTTTATATAACTCTGTGTTTATTGACTTGTTTCAATGAGCATGTATTCTTATTGCATTTGAAAGGAAAATAGGATAAGCTTTAAATGGGGAAAGCTCATGTGAAAGAGAGACTGGAATCGAATTGCCAGAGAAGGAGAATGTTATTATGAAAGCCAAGGCAAGAGAGAGGTTCAAAGAAGAGGGGTGGTTACAATGCCAAGTGCTGCAGAGAGCATTCAAGTGGGATGACAACTCAAAAGCATAGAGTTTGCCAACTGTGAAGTCTTTGGTGGCCATGGCAAGTGCCATTAAGATGGAATGGTAGATGCCAAAGCAATTGCAGTGGTCTGTTGCAAAGAGGCAGAGACAATGAAATTTGTCTGTGATGGGCAAGAGAAAGATATGGTGGTAGCTAGTGAAGAATACCTTTGGCAGAGAATATTTTTTTTAAATTTTTTTTTCAACGTTTATTTATTTGGGGGACAGAGAGAGACACAGCATGAACGGGGGAGGGGCAGAGAGAGAGGGAGACACAGAATCGGAAACAGGCTCCAGGCTCTGAGCCATCAGCCCAGAGCCCGACGCGGGGCTCGAACTCACGGACCGCGAGATCGTGACCTGGCTGAAGTCGGACGCTTAACCGACTGCGCCACCCAGGCGCCCCAGGCAGAGAATATTTTTAAGGGTAGGAGAGGTGAATGGTTTAATAAAGAGACTTGTAGCTCCCAGAATGCTGAAAGAAACAAATACACAAGACTGGTGTCTTACTGTCCCTTTATAAGGCTTTAAACCTTGTGAAAGAAGGACTTCCTCCACTTCACCAGCTACAAGGATGACAAAATGACATGGGTGACAAGAATACTGATGCCAAGAGGCTGCAACAGCCAGGCCATCAGAGCAGGGGATAGGAGAAGTGCACAAGACTATCAGGGTATCAAGCCTGGAGCCAGAGCAGAGAATACTTCTTCAAGTGGGAAGGTGGGTGCCTCTAGCTTCAAGAAATCTGGGGTTGAGGAATTAAAAAACAACACCTTCAATTGTCAATACTTATGGTATTCTATCCTCTTTTGATTGTACACCTTTTGACTGTGACCAGAGTAAGTAATACATTTTCGCATTGTGATCTAATACAAATATACATAAGAAGCAAAAATTTCACAAACAAATATATATTCCTGCTATGTATAATAAAAGGTAGGGGCACCTGGGTGACTTAGTTGGTTAAGTGTCTGACTCTTGATCTCATGGTTTATGAAATCAAGACCTGCATTGTGCTCTCTCTGTGCCTCTCTCCTGTGTGTGCATGCACACTCTTTCTCCCTCTCAAAATAAATAAATAAACTTTAAAAAATATAAAGAAAAAGTACTACAAAGTTTGTGTTAAATAAAATACAATATAGAAACGCACCAAATAAAAAGTACAAAAACAAAACCTGGGAAAGACTGCAATTTGGAAAATGTGAATCTCGTTTCTAAGTTCATACAACCTGCTTAGTACTTTTCCTAAAGACAATCAACAAACTGGTTACAGGTAGCTCCAATATTTGAATAATTTTTTTTAACTTTTAAATTTTATTTTGAGAGAGAGTGAGAGCAGGGGAGGGGCAGAGTCAGAGAGAGAAAGAGAGAATCTCAAGCAGGCTCCACATTGTTAGCACAGAGCCCGACATAGGACTCAAACTCACAAACCGTGAAATCATGACCTGAGTCGAAATAGAGTCGGATGCTCAGTCACCCCTGAATAAAATATTTTTAGCAATCCCTATCAAAATAACACCATCATTCTTCACAGAGCTAGAACAAACAATCCTAAAATTTGTATGGAACCAGAAAAGATCCCAAATAGCCAAAGCAAGCCTGAAAAAGAAAACCAAAGCAGAAGGCATCACAATCCTGGACATCAAACTATATTACAAAACTGTAATCATCAAGACAGTATGGTACTGGCACAAAAACAGACACTCAGATAAATGGAACAGAATAGAGAACCCAGAAATAGACCCATAAACGTATGCCCCAACTAATATTTGACAAAGCAGGAAAGAATATCCAATGGAAAAAAAGAGAGTCTCTTCAGCAAATGGTGCTGGGAAAACTGGGCAGTGACATACAGAAAAATGAACCTGGACCACTTTCTTACACCAGACACAAAAATAAACTCAAAATGGATGAAAGACCTAAATATGAGACAGGAAGCCATCAAAATCCTTGAGGAGAAAGCAGGCAAAAACCTCTTTGACCTTGGCCACAGCAACTTCTTACTCAACATGTCTCCAGAGGCAAGGGAAACAAAAGCAAAAATGAACTATTGGAACCTCATCAAAATAAAAATCTGCTGCACAGTGAAGGAAACAATCAGCAACACTAAAAGGCAACTGACAGAATGGGAGAAGATATTTGCAAATGGCATATCAGATAAAGGGTTAGTATCCAAAATCTATAAAGAACTTATCAAACTCAACACCCAAAAAACAAATAATCCAGTGAAGAAATAGGCAAAAGACATGAATAGACACTTCTCCAAAGAAGACATCCAGATGGCCAACCGACACATGAAAAAATGCTCAACATCACTCATCATCACAATGAGATACATCTCACACCTGTCAGAATGGCTAACATTAACAACTCAGACAACAACAGATGTTGGCGAGGATGCGGAGAAAGAGGATCTCTTTTGCACTGCTGGTGGGAATGCAAGCTGGTGCAGCCACTCTAAAAACGGTATGGAGGTTCCTCAAAAAATTAAAAATAGAACTATCCTACAACCCAGCAATTGCACTACTAGGTATTTATCCAAGGGATACAGGTGTGCTGCTTGGGAGGGGCACATGCACCCCAATATTTATAGCAGTACGATCAACAATATCCACAGTTTTGAAAGAGCCCAGATGACAATCAATGGATGAATGGATAAAGAAAATGTGGTATATAATATACAATGGAGTATTACTCAGCAATCAAAAACAATGAAACCTTGCCATTTGCAACTATGTGGATGGAACTAGAGGGTATTATGCTA
The DNA here is from genome assembly GCF_018350155.1 of Leopardus geoffroyi. NCBI lineage: Eukaryota > Metazoa > Chordata > Mammalia > Carnivora > Felidae > Leopardus > Leopardus geoffroyi. The sequence goes on from NC_059333.1 coordinate 81,810,479, forward strand.
AGCAAAATTAGTTGGTCAGAGAAAGACAAATATATGACTTCACTCACATGACGACTCTAAGATACAAAACAGATGAACATAAGGGAAGGGAAGCAAAAATAATATAAAAACAGGGAGGGAGACAAAAACATAAGAGACTCTTAAATATAGAGAACAAACAGAGGGTTGGGTGAGGGGTTGCAGGGAGGGCAAGAGGCTGAATGAATAAGGGGCATTAAGGAATCTACTCTTGAAATCATTGTTGCACTATATGCTAAGTAACTTGGATGTAAATTAAAAAAAAAAACTCCTCTCTGCAAAAAAAAAAAAAAAAAATTTTAAAGGTCAGATTATTTATAACAACAAAAGAAATAGCCCAAATATTCTTTTAGAAAGAAATGGTGATAATAACTATATATGAGACATATATATAATGGAATACCACGCAGAATTAAAAATAAATGAGAACTACATTTATACACTACGATAGAGTGATACTCTGGACATACTAGTAAATGAAAAAAAGCAACCAAAACAAGTGTGCATGGTATGCTAGAGGGATGGAAAGGCTAAAGAAAAAAGGGACAGAAACTAAAACTTTCTGAATATATCTTGTTTGATACATTTGATAATAGAACCATGTAAACATTTTACATAATTATAAGGTGTGTGGTTTTAAAAGGCAATCCCTAAAAATCAGAAGTAAAATGAAACAAATAAACCTAACTCTATATTGAATGAACAGGATAAACACAGAAATATGAATTATTTCAAATGGGTTTAAAACTCTATTTTGTGTGTTCTTGGTGGGATATACCTTACAAAAAACTGAAAAAAATCTTAAACAATTTTTGGTAATCATAATGCTTGTGTCAGCGTCAGTACTGTTATCCTAAGACTGGTGTGTGTGTATGCGGGATAAAGCAAAAAAGTGATTATGTTGGTATTCCAGTGTGAGAAAAAAAGGAGAACTGGATTCAGATAGATGGGGTTAAGCGAAAATCCTATGGTCCTGGGGCGCCTGGGTGGCTCAGTCGGTTAAGCATCCGACTTCAGCTCAGGTCATGATCTCACAGTCTGTGAGTTCGAGCCCCGCATTGGGCTTTGTGCTGACAGCTCAGAGCCTGAAGCCTGCTTCAGATTCTGTGTCTCCCTCTCTCTCTGACCCTCCCCCCGTTCATGCTCTCTTTCTCTCTGTCTCAAAAATAAATAAACATTAAAAATAAATAAAAGAAATAAAAGAAAAGCAAGGGAGGGTATGTTAAAATGACTTAGGAACCAATTTTAAGAGGCATTCATTGCCCCCAAATGGGACATATGCTCAGTTGCCCAAATGTCCACAAGAATTATAAATTGGAGGCGGGGGGGTGGGGAATGCCTGGCTGGCTCAGTCGGTAGAGCATGTGACTTGTGATCTCAGGGTTGTGAGCTCAAGCCTGCTTAAAAAAAAAAAAAAAAAAAATAGGGCGCCTGGGTGGCGCAGTCGGTTAAGCGTCCGACTTCAGCCAGGTCACGATCTCGCGGTCCGTGAGTTCGAGCCCCGCGTCAGGCTCTGGGCTGATGGCTCAGAGCCTGGAGCCTGTTTCCGATTCTGTGTCTCCCTCTCTCTCTGCCCCTCCCCCGTTCATGCTGTGTCTCTCTCTGTCCCCAAAATAAATAAACGTTGAAAAAAAAAAAAAAAAAAAGAAAGAAAGAAGGGGCACCTGGGTGGCTCAGTTGGTTAAGCATTCAACTTTGGCTCAGGTCATGATCTCACAGTTCATGAGTTCAAGCTCTGCATTGTTCTTTCTGTTGTCACCACAGAGCCCACTTTAGATCTTCTGTCCTTCCCCTGCTTGCGCAAATGCACTCTCTCAAAAACAAACATTAAAAAAAAAGAATGGAATTATTTGAAATACTTCAAATATGTTCATGAATTTGTAACGATCCTTTAAAAAACAACAACAAAACTTATTAGTCACCTTTGGAAGATGCTAGGGAATCAAAATATTTTTTTGAAATCTTGTATTTTATCTTGTTTTTCCTATACAAACTGTACCTGAGGGTAAACAAACAGTTGAAGAGAAATTTCTGTTTATATAAATATGGCAGATAATAAGTGAAGAATGAGATGGGGCACCTGGGTTGTTCAGGAGGTTGGGCATCTGACTTCGGCTTAGGTTATGATTTCACAGCCCGTGAGTTTGAGCGTCGTGTCAGGCTCTGTGCTGACAGCTCAGAGCTTGGAGCTTGCTTTGGATTCTGTGTCTCCCTCTCTCTCTCTGCCCCTCCCCTGCTCATGCTCTGTCTCTGTCTCAAAAATAAATAAAAACATTAAAACAAATAAGTGAAGAATGAGATAACATTGCCATTTCGCAAATAATAATGAAATGATGGGTCTTGGTATTGATCGTCAGTGATTACTAGTATCACATAAAGAGACGACGAGACATTATATGCCTCCTGATAGAAAAATACACCTATTTATATCTTGCCTCCCACCCCCAAAACTGAACCTCAATCTGATGAAGACTGCAGATCTAATTACCAATTTACAGGAAATAAATTGGACAGAGGATCATGGTAAGCAATACTACAGGGACACAATCAGCAAAATCCAAAATCCAGACTATGGAAAACTCTGCAGGATAAGTGAATTGCTAGGAAAAAAAGAAAAGAAACAGAGGAGAGCTATTGGATAGGGTTCAATCAGGAAAGAACCTCTTTCGGTGATATAAAGGATTTATTATAAGACTTATACCCAACATAATTGGGAACTAGTTGGGTAAGCAGTCAGTGTCAATCAGTTACCCCTGCATCTGGTGCTGAGCCTGAAGTCAGGGAGGCTGACAGGGGGAGCGAGAACAAGCTGGGAACCCTATCTGTCTCTCATTAGAACCTGTGTTGGTCTTTCATCAATGCTAAGCTTCCAACTTTGATGATGTGGATGATCTACAGAAACACTAGTGTAATTCTTAATAGAGCTGCACATAATGCTGGACCATTAACAATTATGTTTGCCAGTTAAACTTGAACATGCCTCTATTTTTCACTTCATCATTTTTTACTCTTAAACAATAAATTTTATTCTTTAAATATTCAATTTTAAAGCATTTGGTACAAGTTCAGTTAAAATGCTACAATCATTACACACTCAAAATATATTGCATTGATAATAATGCCTTTTCTGAAAAACACAAAGTTCTTATCTAAAATCCATTAGAAAGTATAATTCTGCCAACAGCAAATAAAATCATACTAAACTTTGCTTCAAACTTAGCTGCAACTATACAACATTAACCCTTCCATTTTGATAGTCAAATTTATCACAATATACCAGGGAACAAAAGATCAAATGACCCAGTGCTAATGAGCTCATGAATTCATCACATCCCTCTCTCTAACCCCATTCATTGCAATTGGTGCAATATGGCATTTTTGCTAAGCAACCTTATGATGAAACTCTGGTGTTTTCTTTAAAAAAATTTTTTTTAAATGTTCTGGTTTTTTTGAGAGAGATAGAGTGTGAGCAGGTGAGGGGCAGAGAGAGAGAGAGAGAGACAGACAGACAGACAGACAGACAGAGTGCAGGTGGGGGAGGGGCAGAGAGAGAGGGAGACACAGAATCAGAAGCAGGCTCCAGGCTCTGAGCTGTTAGCACAGAGCCCGATACGGGGCTTGAACTCCTGAACCACGAGATCATGACCTGAGCTGAAGTCAGATGCTTAACTGACTGAACCACCCAGGCACCCCTGATGTTTTCTATTCCATTATGTTATAGTATATTATATTTAATTTAAAAATTAAAAAGCTGGTCAAGAGTTACTAACTTGATTTCATGACCTACTAATGGACTGTGCCCTTGGCTGGGTTATATCTACAATATTAAAATTCCCCTTCTGTTAATGTTTAAATTCACTTAACTCTTTTGAGTCTCTGTATCTTTATTTTTATTCTCCACGTATGTGCTTTTTGATTTCCACTGTTCTTACTATGATCTTTACAAGTCAGGGATATGATAGAAATTCTGAATGTGGGTGATTTTGTAAGTCATGCCATGGTTTCTTTCTGCCTTCAAACAGAAAAGTCAAACTTACTATACAATAACTCAGTTTTCTTAGATTTCTTCTTATCCAACATCGCAAGGACAGGTCTTAAAGTCACTCTTATCATAGGTTCCTAAAAGTTATTTCTCAGTTTCTATTTGCAACTCACAAAATTCTATCTTTTTAAAAAAATTTTAAACACCTGACAAAGAGGTATCTTGAAAAGGAATGAATGGATATTTTTCTGATTATTCTATTGCTATGTGACAGATCACCCCACACTTGATGGTGTAAAACTGTAATCATTTTATTATCACAGCATTCTGTGGGTAAGTAATCCAGGGAGGGCACAGCAGAATGGGCTTATCTCTTCTCCACATGTCTGGGGCCTCATTGAGACTAATGGTTTCTTCACTCATATGTCTGGTGGCCTACCTGGGATGCCTTGAGGCTGGGCTCTGTGCAGTCTGTCGACTGGAGCTCTTACTGTGGCCTCTCCCTCTGATGTGGGTTTGTTTTGCATCTTTTCGTATACATGCCCTGAGATTTAGGTTTCTGGGTTGGTGTGGATTCATCACTTATTTGTTCAGTGATATCTATTCAGATTTGTATTACTTTGCTTGATGTCTTTGGCTCATTTATTCACCCCCAAAATATTATGGGTCTGGTTGTTTCAGGCACAGTGCTGAGCACACAGATGCAGAGCTTAGACACAAGCACAAATGCACTTTAATGAATGAGCATAGACTCCAATATCAGGCAAACTGCACCTAGAATCACAGCTTCATCACTAACTAGTTGGAACCTTGCTTGAAAAATTACATAGGCCCTTGTCCTCTTTTTCCTCCTGAGGATTACTCATTTAACTAAGACAGTGCCTGGAACTTGGTGGAAACTTAATATGTTTATTCCCTTTAAAAAAAAAGAACTCAGTGGAAAATTATTAATTATATCCATACATTCACAACAGCATGAAAGGGTTAATATAAAGGTGTATATATAAGATAATCTGTGTACAGGAAAGCGCCACCTAGCTTAGGCTGACATCTTGAGAAATTTCCCATAGAATAGTAATTCCCATCTGGCGTGGGTCGGAGGAAGGAGTATGGAAGCTGATGGGGAATCTTTGCATTGAAGGGCAAAGGCTCAAAAAAATGCATTCAATATTATAACATTATTTGATAAATGAGGAAGTGAAAAAGTATGGTTTTGACAAGGAAGACTACATAAAGTAAATACAAAACCACTCCAGATGATAGATATTCAGATGTAGAGGATATATTCTGCATATCAGCAATTCTCAAAGAGGAATAATCAGAGTCTCAGGGGAAGGCTGGTATGAAATGAAGACATACATACATATACATATATCTGCTAAGGGTATGGTTTAAATTTTTTTTTAACGTTTATTTATTTTTGAGAGAGAGAGAGAGAGAGCGAGCACATGAGCAGGGCTCCACCCAGGCTCCCCAAGGGTATGTTTTTTTTAAAGATTAAGAAACTTCAGTAAAAAACATAGTGACTAAGCCTTGAATAGCGAGTAGGAATTAGCTGGGTGCAAAAGGGAAGAAAAGAAAATTCAGGGTAATAGGACCAGCCTTCACAAGTGGTCTGGGGTGTGACAGAGCTGGGCTAGTGGGAGGACCGCAGGTGGTGTTACATGGCTGTGAGTGAGGGGTAGATGAGCATAGAAAGGTCGGCAGAGACCAAATCTTGAATCACTCGTATGCTCTACTGAGGGAATACTGAAGGCAGTTGGGAGTCACTGAAGGATTCAGAGGGAGAAAGTAACAAAGGCAGATTTGCTTTTCTAATAATACCCATAAATTTCCTTCTGCAGTCATGATTTCTTCTTTGAGCTCTCAGAAAGTAGTAAGTACAAGTTTATTGACCCCGGGCTTATTCTTAGCTGGGAATGCTGCTTCTGCCCTGGTAGATGTCCTCTTTTTTGTGCTTTCTCTTTCTGTCAGAGATTTCAATCCTTATGGATTGCACAGGTGGACGCAGACAGGTGTGCTGTTTTGAAGCGGATCTTACTAAATTGCTACTTTGAACTGTCACCATTTTGGTTTTTATTGTCTATTTTTAAAAACTTTTTGTTGAGTTTATCTAGGAAGTTTCCAGTGCCGAGTTTACTGGGAGATAGCAGGAGGAAGTGAAAAACATAGTAGGCTTATAGTTCAAGTACCTTGCCCTGCATGACTTTGAGTAAGTCACAACCTCTCTGAGCTTCAGTTTCTTCACTTGAAACATAGAATAATCATCTTGTAAAACTGGGGTGGGAATTAGAGACAATGTTCACCAAGTGCCCGAATCATAGGTGTTCAATGACAGTAACTTTTGCAGATGTAGTCAGTGCTCATAGGTGTTCAATGACAGTAACTTTTGCAGATGTAGTCAGTGCCCGCTCCCTGCCCTTAGCACTCATTGTTCCCATATAACTAACAGCTACTCACTTCAAGCACCTGTGACTGCCTGCAGGCTTTCTCTAGCCACAGAAGTGCGATCAGCCCTAGCTTGGGGTAGGCTACAAATGCCAAGGAATTAATGCCCCCAGAAGCAGCCCTTTCAACCAATGGGAGTCTTTAGATTAAAACTCCTTCTTTCTTGTTCTCTGAGTGAAACAAAGCGAAGCCAATTCTACATATTGTCCCAGAGGTCTCCAATGGATTGTTAGTCAATAGTCACCAGTCATACTTCTCATTAAAGAGCACTGTATTGGCTTCTTTCCCTTCCCAGTCTCACTTCTCTATGCCCTACCAGTGATCACCTCCCAAATATATTACTTGCACTCAAATCCTTGTCCCACGGTCTGCTTCTGGGGAAGCCAGCTGAGGACAGTAACTATTGTTCATTCATTCAATAGTTATTTTAGTACAGACAATGTGTCAGGCACTGTTTTTTTTACTACTACTCCATCCTCCTGTACAATCTTACATCTGGGATTTCTGGTTTCTTACATTTTAAAAATTATATTATTAAAAAACTAAAGGAAAAATGTAAGGAAAACTCTTCTCCATAATCTCAGCAACTTAACACAAAAGGTACTTCTATGTCTTCCTATTCCCTTCTATTCTTTATCCATGCATGCACATATTTCACAGTTGCAGTTGTAGGTACAATCCAGTATTCCGTGGTTTTTTTTTTTCCACTTAGTTTCCTACCATACTCATTTTCCCTAGCCTTTACAATTAGCACTTTAAGATCTGTGTTATATTCTATTACCCTACTGTAGGACATTGGGATGGTTAATTTTATGTGTCAACTTGACTGAGCCATGGAATACCCAGGTAATATTTGGTCAAACATTATTCTGAATGTTAATGTGCTTAGATGAGATTAACATTTCAATTGATAGAATAAGTAAAGCAGACTGCCCTTTCTAGTGTGGGTGGGCCTCATCTAATCTGTTGAAGGACTGCATAGAAAAAGGCTGACTGTACCCTAAGTAAGAAAATTCTTTCTGTCTGTCCACTTTTGAATTAGGACATCAGCTTTTTATTTCCTTAGACTCAAACTAAAATCAGTTCTTCCTGAGTCTCCAGCATGTCAAGTCACTGTGCAGATCTTACGACTTAGGCCAGTCTCCATAACTGCATGAGCCAATTCCTTATAATAAATCTTTTTATACACATAATCACACTATTGGCTTTGTTTCTCTGGAAAATCCTAATACAGACATGCAGGTTGTTTTTTATTTATTCCCATTATGGCTAGCACTACACATAAAGTCTTTACATTCACAATCTACTTGTTTTTAATTTTATTTATTTTTATTTTTTTAAATGTTTATTTTTGAGAGAGACAGAGCATGAGTGGGGGAGGGGCAGAGAGCGAGGGAGACACAGAATCCAAAGCAGGCTCCAGGCTCTGAGTTGTCAGCAGAGAGCCTGACACAGGGCTCGAACTCATGAACCATGAGATCATGACCTGAGTCGAAGTCAGACACTTAACTGACTGAGCCACCCAGGTGCCTCAAATCTTATTTATCTTAAAATAGCAGTACATGAACACTGTACAAATTGAAAATATTTTCCTTCCTCCACAATGAAGCTCACTATTACAAATTTCTTGTACATCCTTCAGGAAGTAGACTATACCTGTATCACACAACTGACAGCATGCTACTCATATCATCCTGTGCTTTTTCTATTCAATGATTCAACTTGGTTATCTTTCATGCCAACATGCACTGCCTCAGTGCTTCTGACAGGCTTGTTCCCTCAGCTCCCCTTGCTGCTATTTTTTGTGACAGTACCTCCTCAGCATAGGGACTCCCTCTTAGGCAGAAAAATCACTATCCACCTTCTCTACTAATTCATTTAATCACTCTTTTAGTCACTTGACAAATGTTTACTGAATATTTACTATGAGCTGAGCACTTTGCAGGCCATGGCACAGAATGGTGAGCAGAAGAGGCCATACATATCCCTGCCCTTGTGAAGTTCAGTTTAGGGACACAGAATAATGAGCCAGAAATTTCAGAGAATCCAGGTGAGTGAAGTGATGAAGGGTGTGTGTGTGTGTGTGTGTGTGTGTGTGTGTGTGTGTGGCAGGGGGTGGGGGGGGGTGGCAATGGATGACACAGAAAGGAAAACCTGGCCCAGAAGGGCTTTATGAAATAAGTGTCACCTTGCTGAGACCTGAAGAATGAAGAGTAAGCCAAGGGAAAGGACTGTGGGAAAGATGTCCCTTGCAGGAGATGATAAGAGAGGAAGAAGACAGGAGAGGGAGAATGGAGGGAAGTAGAGACAACTTAATATGGGGAATGCTTAGTGGGCCAGAGAGATGAGGCCAGAAAAGTTGGCAGGAGCCAGGCCATGGAAGCCTCATGGACTTTGTCCTAGGGGCACTGAAGGGTCTGCTTTTTGTTAATTCCTTCAGTTTGATGTTTTCTGTCCTTTAAATATTTAAATACTTTTAACCTATTAATTTTTTCACTACATACTCTGCATTATTGTTCAGTGCTGTTCTAGGGTTTACAGTAGGCATCCTTAACATATGCAGCTTAATTTAGAGTTTATATTGTATCCCTTTATGTAAAAAGTAGAACCTTAAAACTACATGGGTCCATTTACTTACCCACTCCCATCATCCTTTATGCAACACTTGCCATTTGTATTGCTTCTGTGTACCTTATAAATCCCACAAAATTGTTAAATTTTGTTTTAAACAGTCTTATCTTTAAACAATTAAAAGGGAAAAAATAGTCTTCTATATTTATCTAGATATTTACCATTTTTATGTTCTTCATTCCTTCCTAAAGATGAATGTTCTTCATTCCTTCCTTCCATCTTAGGATCATTTCCCTTTTGCCTGAAAACTTCATTTAGCATTTCTTATTGGAGAGCCCCAGGAAAAAAATTAACTGATTTTTAATGTGCAAAAACTATCTTTTTATTTGCATTGTTGAAAGATATTTTTTGCTGGGAATATAATTCTGGGTTGACAATATTCTCTAGCATTTAAAAAATGTTGTTACTGTGAGCAATTATACATCAACAAATTGGATAACCAAAAAGAAATGGATAAATTCCTAGACACATACAATCTTCCAAAAGTGAATCAGAAAGAAAGAAAATCTCAACAGACCAATTAATAGTAATGAAACTGAATCAGTAATCAAAAAATCCCCAACAAACAAAAGTCCAGGACCAGAGAGATTCATAGATGAATTCTACCAAACATTTAAAGAAGAGATAACATCTATTCTCCTCAAAGGATTCCAAAAAATAGAAGATGAAAGAAAGCTCCCAAATACATTCTATGAGGTTAGCACTACCCTGATACCAAAACCAGTCAAAGACACTACAAATAAAGGAAACTACAGGCCAGTATCCCTGATGAACATACAAACAAATATCCTCAAAAAAATATCAGCAAATCACATTCAACAATACATTAAGAAGATCATTCACCACAATCAAGTGGGATTTATCCCTGGGGTGCAAGTATGATTCAACATTCATAAATCATTCACTGTGATGATATACCACTAACAAAATGAAAGGTTAAAATCATATGATCATCTCAACGGATGCAGAAAAAGCATTTGACAACATTTAACATCTGTTTATGACAAAACCTCTCAACAAAGTGAGTATACAGGGAACATACCTCACCATAATAAAGGGCATATATAACAAGCCCACAGCTAACATCTACTCAATGGTGGAAAACTGAAAACTCTTTCTGTAAGATCAGGAACAAAACAAGGATGTCCATTCTCACCATTTTCATTCAAGATAGTACTGGAGGTCCTAGCCACAGCAATTAGGCAAGAAAAAGAAATAAAAGTCATCTAAATTGGCAAGGAAGAAGTAAAATTTCCTATTTGCAGATGACATAATTCTACATATAGAAAACCCTAAAGATCCCACCCAAAACTGTTAGAATAAGTGGATTCAGCAAAGTTGCAGAATATAAAATCAATATACAAAAATACATTTCACTTCTATCAGAAAGAGAATTTTAAAAATCTGAATTACAGCTGGATCAAAAATAAAATATCCAGAAATAAATATAATGAATAGGTGAAAACTGAAAAAATACATATCTATATTTCAGCATACTGAAAACTATAAGACACTGAAGAAAGAAATTGAAGACACAAATAAATGGAAAGATATTATGTGCTCATGGATTACAAGAACATTGTTAAAATGTACATAATATCCAAAGCAATTCCAATGGTACTTTTCACAAAAATAGAACAAACAATCCTAAAGTTTATAGGGGACAACAAAAGACCCAGACTAGCCATGGCAATCTTAAGAAAGAAGAACATAACTTGAATCATCACATTGCTGATTTCAAATTATATTACAACTCTGTAGTAATCAAAACAGTATGGTATTGGCATAAAAACAGACACATATATCAGTGGAACAGAAGAGACTCAGAAATAGATCTATACATATATGATCAATTAATTTATCACAAAGGCACCAAGAATATACAATGGGAAAAGGATAGTCTCCTCAGTAAAAGGTGTTGGAAAACCTGGACAGCCACATGCAAAACAGTGAAACTGAACCCCTATTTTACATCATATTCAAAAATCAACTAAAATGGATTAATTACACATAACACCTGAAAACACAAAACTAGAAGAAAACATGGGGGTAAACTCTTTAACAATGGTCTTGGTGATGATTTTTACAATTTGACACTAAAAGCAAATGCAACAAAGCAAAAAATAAACAAGTGGGACTATATCAAACTGAAAAGCTTCTGTAAAGATCAACAAAATGAAAGACAACCTACAGAATAGGAGAAACTATTTGCAAATCATATCTTTGATAAGGGGTCACCATCCAAAATATAGTTAAAAACTCATACAACTCAATAACAACTGCTGTACAACAAAAGATATGGAGACCATGCAGAGAACAGGCAAAAGTGATGAAAGCATGGTAAGGAAGGGAACTTCCCCCACCCCATCATGCTACGAACTGCAGAGGGGAGGGAGAGTATAGGGAGAACATGAGCAGATTCATCTGCCCTGGGGCATGGAAGAAAAGATGCAGTTTATTATTTATTATTTTATTTTATTTTATTTTATTTTGGAGAGAGAAAAATTATGTGAGTGGGGAGAGAGGTGGAGGGAGAGAGAGCTAGAATCTCAAGCAGGCTCCGCACTCGGCATAGAGCCCAACGTAGGGCTCGATACCACGACCCTGGGATTGTGACCTGAGCAGAAATTGAGTTGGTTGCTCAACTGGCTGACACCACCTAGTTGCCCTTTTTTTTATTTATTTTTTTTTTATAATATATGAAATTTATTGTCCAAATTGGTTTCCATAAAACACCCAGTGCTCATCCCAAAAGGTGCCCTCCTCAATACCCATCACCCACCCTCTCCTCCCTCCCACCCCCCATCAACCCTCAGTTTGTTCTCAGTTTTTAACAGTCTCTTATGCTTTGGTTCTCTCCCACGCTAAACTCTTTTTTTTTTTTTTTCCCTTTTTTCCTCCCCCTCCCCCATGGGTTCCTGTTACGTTTCTCAGGATCCACATAAGAGTGAAACCATATGGTATCTGTCTTTCTCTGTATGGCTTATTTCACTTAGCATCACACTCTCCAGTTCCATCCACGTTGCTACAAAAGGCCATATTTCATTTTTTCTCATTGCCACGTAGTATTCCATTGTGTATATAAACCACAATTTCTTTATCCATTCATCAGTTGATGGACATTTAGGTTCTTTCCATAATTTGGCTATTGTTGAGAGTGCTGCTATGAACATTGGGGTACAAGTGCCCCTATGCATCAGTACTCCTGTATCCCTTGGATAAATTCCTAGCAGTGCTATTGCTGGGTCATAAGGTAGGTCTATTTTTAATTTTCTGAGGAACCTCCACACTGCTTTCCAGAGCGGCTGCACCAATTTGCATTCCCACCAACAGTGCAAGAGGGTTCCCGTTTCTCCACATCCTCGCCAGCATCTATAGTCTCCTGATTTGTTCATTTTGGCCACTCTGACTGGCGTGAGGTGATACCTGAGTGTGGTTTTGATTTGTATTTCCCTGATAAGGAGCGACGCTGAACATCTTTTCATGTGCCTGTTGGCCATCCGGATGTCTTCTTTAGAGAAGTGTCTATTCATGTTTTCTGCCCATTTCTTCACTGGGTTATTTGTTTTTCGGGTGTGGAGTTTGGTGAGCTCTTTATAGATTCTGGATACTAGCCCTTTGTCCGATATGTCATTTGCAAATATCTTTTCCCATTCCGTTGGTTGCCTTTTAGTTTTGCTGACTGTTTCCTTTGCTGTGCAGAAGCTTTTTATCTTCATAAGGTCCCAGTAATTCACTTTTGCTTTTAATTCCCTTGCCTTTGGGGATGTGTCGAGTAAGAGATTGCTACGGCTGAGGTCAGAGAGGTCTTTTCCTGCTTTCTCCTCTAAGGTTTTGATGGTTTCCTGTCTCACATTCAGGTCCTTTATCCATTTTGAGTTTATTTTTGTGAATGGTGTGAGAAAGTGGTCTAGTTTCAACCTTCTGCATGTTGCTGTCCAGTTCTCCCAGCACCATTTGTTAAAGAGACTGTCTTTTTTCCATTGGATGTTCTTTCCTGCTTTGTCAAAGATGAGTTGACCATACGTTTGTGGGTCTAGTTCTGGGGTTTCTATTCTATCCCATTGGTCTATGTGTCTGATTTTGTGCCAATACCATGCTGTCTTGATGATGACAGCTTTGTAGTAGAGGCTAAAGTCTGGGATTGTGATGCCTCCTGCTTTGGTCTTCTTCTTCAAAATTCCTTTGGCTATTCGGGGCCTTTTGTGGTTCCATATGAATTTTAGGATTGCTTGTTCTAGTTTCGAGAAGAATGCTGGTGCAATTTTGATTGGGATTGCATTGAATGTGTAGATAGCTTTGGGTAGTATTGACATTTTGACAATATTTATTTTTCCAATCCATGAGCAGGGAATGTCTTTCCATTTCTTTAAATCTTCTTCAGTTTCCTTCGTAAGCTTTCTATAGTTTTCAGCATACAGATCCTTTACATCTTTGGTTAGATTTATTCCTAGGTATTTTATGCTTCTTGGTGCAATTGTGAATGGGATCAGTTTCTTTATTTGTCTTTCTGTTGCTTCATTGTTACTGTATAAGAATGCAACTGATTTCTGTACATTGATTTTGTATCCTGCGACTTTGCTGAATTCATGTATCAATTCTAGCAGACTTTTGGTGGAGTCTATCGGATTTTCCATGTATAATATCATGTCATCTGCAAAAAGCGAAAGCTTGACTTCATCTTTGCCCATTTTGATGCCTTTGATTTCCTTTTGTTGTCTGATTGCTGATGCTAGAACTTCCAGCACTATGTTAAACAACAGCGGTGAGAGTGGGCATCCCTGTCGTGTTCCTGATCTCAGGGAAAAAGGTCTCAGTTTTTCCCCGTTGAGGATGATGTTAGCTGTGGGCTTTTCATAAATGGCTTTTATGATCTTTAAGTATGTTCCTTCTATCCCGACTTTCTCAAGGGTTTTTATTAAGAAAGGGTGCTGGATTTTGTCAAAGGCCTTTTCTGCATCGATTGACAGGATCATATGGTTCTTCTCTTTTTTTTTGTTAATGTGATGTATCACGTTGATTGATTTGCGAATGTTGAACCAGCCCTGCATCCCAGGAATGAATCCCACTTGATCATGGTGAATAATTCTTTTTATATGCCGTTGAATTCGATTTGCTAGTATCTTATTGAGAATTTTTGCATCCATATTCATCAGGGATATTGGCCGGTAGTTCTCTTTTTTTACTGGGTCTCTGTCTGGTTTAGGAATCAAAGTAATACTGGCTTCATAGAATGAGTCTGGAAGTTTTCCTTCCCTTTCTATTTCTTGGAATAGCTTGAGAAGGATAGGTATTATCTCTGCTTTAAACGTCTGGTAGAACTCCCCTGGGAAGCCATCTGGTCCTGGACTCTTATTTGTTGGGAGATTTTTGATAACCGATCCTAGTTGCCCTTTTAAACTGCTGCTTTTCTGGGATGCCTGGGTGGCTCATTCTGTTGAATGTCTGACTCTTGATTTCAGCTCAGGTCATGATCCCAGTGTTGTGGGATCAAGCCCCATGTTTGACCCCGTGTTGAATGTTGAGCCTGCTTGCGATTCTCTCTCTCTCTCTCTCTCTCTCTCTCTCAACTCTGCTCCTCTCCCCCACTCATGCTGTCTCCCTTCAATTAAAAAAAAAAAAGGCAACTAGAATATAAAGGAAGCCCTAGAACCCTGTAAAACAGCGAGGAAGCTGCTAGAACTCTCTCCAGGTCAGAGGTGCTGGTGAATGCCACAGTTTATGCTCCCCCTCCACAATGATAGCACAGATGGAGGACTGTGCAGGTGCCATAGCATGCCTGCTGCTTTAGTGAGCACTGGGCCTATAGTTCACACCAGCCCTGGATGCTCTGGGGCACAGAAAAAAAAAAAAAGCTGTGGGGAAAAAAAACAACTGGAATATAAAAGATCCAGCCCTAGAACCCTGAGAAGTGATGGGAAAGCTGCTGGAACTCTCTCAGGGTCAGAAGGGATGGCTAATGCCACAGTTGTGTTCCTTTTCCACTTAGATAGTATGGACAGGAACAGGGTCCAGGTATCCCAGCCAGCGTCTCATCTCAGCGAGTCCTGGGTCCCTGGCCAAAACTAACCCCAGCCATCCCACTGAGGCCACCCCAGCATACAGCACACTGGGATACCTCCTGTTAGCTTTCACTACCACCATCGTGACACAATGACACAGGCACAAATCACTTCAGAACACTCTAGGCCCATACAACTTTGACTTCAGATGGCTTGCTAGGGCACCCCTGGCACAGAGTGCTCTGAAAACCCTGGCTGATTCCTGCCTAGGCTCCAGCCACCCCGCCAGGGCACCCTTTGTGCAGAGAGTCCTGGGAAGCCCTCACTTGTATCTACTTCAGCTTCAGCTGTCCTCCCAGGGCATCCTCTGTATAGAGTACCCTGGGACCTCCTGGCCCATGTCCCACTTTGACTCCAGCCACCCCATCAGGGAACCCCCCCCCCCACACACACACATGAAGAGCCTCAGGACACCCTGGCTTGCCCCCACTTTAGCTTTAGCTGTCCTGCCAGAGTAACCTTTGCATAGAGAGCCAAGGGACTGCACCAGCCCACACCTACTTTAGCCTTAGCTGTCCTGCTAGGGTGCCCTCTGTAGGGAGAACCTCAGGACCTCCTGACTTGCACCACTTCAGCTTCAGCTGTCCTGCCAAGGTACCCTCTTCACAGAGAGCCCTGGGACTGTCCCAGCCTATATCCACATCAGCTCTGGCCTTCCCACTAGGGCAGCCTCAGCATGGAGCACCCAAAGACTCCAGACAGACAGCCAGAATCACCAGGCATACATAGTCTACAGAGGGGACGACCATACTTCAAATTTAGGAGGAAGAGCTATTCCTTCAAGTTTAGGAAAAGCAGCTATTCTGCCTAATTCATAGAAACAAACATAAGAAAATCAAGCAAAATGAGACACTTTCCTTCAAGTTAGGAAAAGCAGCTATTCTACCTAATTCATAGAAACAAACAGAAAGTCAAGCAAAATGATACAGAGGAATATGCTCCAAGCAAAAGAGCAAGACAAAAACCTCAGAAAAAGAACTAAATAAAACAGAGAAAAGTAATATGTCTGAATAAAGAGTTTAAAGTAATAATCATAAAGATGCTCTCTGAACTAGAGAGAAGAGTGGAAGAGCTCAGTGAAAACGTCAACAAAGAGAGAGAAAACATAAAAAAGAACCTATCAGGGTTGAAGAATACAATAATTGAAATGAAAAACCCACTAGAAGGAATCAACAGTACATTAGCGATACAGAAGAATGACCAGAGATCTGGAAGATAGGGTAATGGAAAGCATCCACATTGAACAATAAAAGGAAGAAATAACTTTAAACAATTGTCTGTTGGACAACATCAAATGAACAAATATTTGCACTATAGGGGGTGTCACAAGGAGGCGGGGGGGAGCAGAAAACTTATTTAAAGAAATAATAGTTGGGGCGCCTGGGTGGCGCAGTCGGTTAAGCGTCCGACTTCAGCCAGGTCACGATCTCGCGGTCCGTGAGTTTGAGCCCCGCGTCAGGCTCTGGGCTGATGGCTCAGAGCCTGGAGCCTGTTTCCGATTCTGTGTCTCCCTCTCTCTCTGCCCCTCCCCCCGTTCATGCTCTGTCTCTCTCTGTCCCAAAAAAATAAATAAACGTTGAAAAAAAAAAAAAAAGAAATAATAGTTAACAAGTTCCCTAACCTGAGGAAGGAAATAGTAATCCTTGTTCAGGAAGCAAAGAGAATTGCAAACAAGATAAACCCAAAGATGTTAACACCATAACACATAATGATTAAAATATCAAAGGTTAAGGATAAAGAGAATTTTAAAGACAGTAAAAGGGAAGAAGTTACATACAAGGGAAACCCCATAAGGCTATCAGCTAATTTTTCAGCAGAAACTTGATAGGCCAAAAGGGAATGGCATGATATATTCAAAGTACTGAAAGAAAAAAAAATCTACAACCAAAAATACTCTACTTGGCAAAGTTATCATTCAGAATTGAAGGATAGATAAAGAGTTTTCCAGACAAACACATTTAAAGAAGCTCATCACCACTAACAAGAAGTGTTCTTTCAGTGGAAAAGAAAAGGCCATAATTAGAAATAAAGAAGTTGTGAACAAAAAGATGTAAAATATGACAACATATAAGTAAGACATGGTGGACAGGGGAGTAAAAAAGCAGTTCTTTTAGAATGTGTTAAAACTTAAGTGACCACCAACATAATATAGACTGCTATATACTTAAAATGTTATATATGGATCTCATGGCAACCACAAGCCCAAAACCTACAACAGATACACACAAGATAAGGAGAAAGAAAAGCAAGCATAATACTACAGAAAGCCATCAATCACAAGGAAAGAGAGCAAGAAGGAACAAAGAACTATAAAAACAACCAGAAAGTAACAAAATGGCAATAAGTACATTCCTATCAATAATTACTTTAAATATAAATGGTCTAAATGCTCTAATCAAAAGACATGGGGGTGGTGGAATGGATTAAAAAAACAACAATAATCTATATGCTTCCTACAAGAGACTCATTTCAGAGGTCACAGCTGTGAGCCCTCCTCTGCTTGTGCTACCCCCACCACTATTGCTGGGAGGTCTGAGTGCCTGAGCTGCAAACCATGGCCTACTGCTGGCAGGAAGGGAAGGATCTAATTATATTTGTGACCAAAGAAGACCATGAAACTCCAGCAAAGCAGAGCTGGTGGCTGATGACCCCAATGATCCGTATGAAGAGCATGGATTGATCCTGCCAAATGGAGACATTAACTGGAACTGCCCATGTCTTGGGGGAATGGCCAGTGGCCCCTATGAGGAACAGTTCAAGTCAGACTTTTCCTGCTTCTACCATAGCACAGAGGATGTCAAGGGGTCAGACTGTGTAGACCAGTTCTGGGTCATGCAGGAATGTATGCAGAAATACCCGACCTCTATTCCCAGGAGGATGAGGAGGAGGTGGAGGAGGAAGAGGAAAAGTCAGTAGAACGTTTAGAAGAGACAGCTCCCACTGAGGCCACTGCAACCAAAGAAGAGGAGGGGTCAAACTAATAAAAGGACATAAGGCACTGGGCTCCAGTCCTTCTGCCTAGGAGTGATATGAACCTTTTGCAAAATGCCTTTTGGTCATTCTCTGAGAAACTGTCCTTCCCTCTGTTGTTCTGTGCATTATAGTGTACAAAATAACTTATTTTGATGATCTTGATGGTCTTGGTCTTTTGACATATACACTGGAAAAACATGTATGTGTGTCTCACATAAACCTATCAGCAAATGTAGCTGTCACTTTTGAATTCTTTTCTCAGATTATCCTGAATTTTGTCACTTTGAAATAATGTGCTATGATCAGCACATTATCTGGGAGTATCTTGTGAGTGAGCTGATTTATTCTTACTGATTATATTAGATTTCATACCCCTTTAGGAAGTGAAATAGAAACAAGAACATCTTTCTTTAAAAATGCTGGAGTGGGGCCATTCCTAATACAAGAGGCCAAATGATCAGATACTTCTTTCTCGAAAACCATCCTGACCTTGAATATATGAGGGAATACTATATTTCATTTCTGATGCATTTTGGTTTCCATTTTTACCTCGACTCCCAGTGTTTTCTGTGTTTGGAAACTGGAGCTTTGGACCCTCTGATTCACAATCCCTTCCTAGGTGAAAAGAAAGGCTATTTTTGTCGTTGTTGTTATCCCAAAAACCCTAGTTTGGGGCCTGTGTTCACAATGGCTCTGTGTGAGCCTGCTGGGAAACAATGTTCTTGAGAGGTGGGGACCTAATTGTTACCAAAATAAAGCCAAGAGAAGAAACAATGTGAATTAAGTAGTCAATTAAAAGGAAAACATGATAAAAAAAAAAAAAAAAAAAAGAGAGAGAGATACTCACTTCAGATGTGAAGACACATATAGACTGAAAGTGAAGAATAAAAAAAGATACTCCATGTAAAAGGAAGCAAAAAAAGAGCCAGGTAGCAATACTTACATCTGACAAAATAGACTTTAAAACAAAGACTGTATCAAGAGACAAAGAATGTCATTACATAATAATGGGATCAATCCAACAAGAGAATACAATTGTAAATATCTATGCACCCAAAAGGGGAACACCTAAATACATAAAGCAAACATTAATAAACATAAAGGGAGAAACTGATGCTAATACAATAATAATAGGGAAGTTTAACATCCCACCTACATCAATGAATAGGTCATACAGGCAGAAAATGAAGAAACAGTCTTTGAACAACACATTAGACCAGATGGACTTTATAGATATACACAGAACATTCCATCCAAAAACAACAGAATGCACATTCTTTTCGAGTGCACATAAAACATTCTCCAGGATAGATCACATTAGGCCACAAAACAAGTCTCAGTAAATTTAAGAAGACTGAACTTATATCATGAATCTTTCCCAACCACAACAATATGAAATTAGAAATAAATCATAGGAAAAAAATTTAAAAAACACAAACATGTGATGACTAACCAGCATGCTACTAAACAACTAATGGGTAAATGAAGAATCAGAAGGAAATTTAAAAAATTCATGGAGACAAATGAGAATGAGAATGAAAACACAGTGGTCCAAAATCTTTGAAACACTGTGAAAGTTGTTCTAAGAGAGAAATTTATGGTGATAAAGGCCTACTCCAAGAGACAAGAAAAATCTCAGATAAATACTCCAACTTTACACCTAAAGGAACTAGAAAAAAAATGAACAAAATCCATGGTTAGTAGAAGGGGGGGGGGAAGAATAGAGCAGATATAAATGAAATAGAGACTAACAAAATAGAAAAGATCAATGAAACCAAGAGTCAGTTCTTTGAAAAGGTAAACAAAATAAATAAACTTTTAGCCAGATTTATCAAGAAAAAAAAGAGGGAAGACCCAAATAAATAAAATCATAAATGAACAAGAAGACATAATAACCAACACTACAGAAATACAAAGGACTATAAGAGACCACTATGAAAAACAATATGCCAACAAATTGGGCAACCTAGAAAAAAATGGACAAATTCCTAGAAACATACAATTCTTCCAAAACTGAATCAAAAAGAAAGAGAAAATCTGAACAGACCAATTACTAGTAATGAAATTGAATTAGTAATAAAAACATTCCCAACAAACAAAAGTCCAGGACCAGATGGATTCACAGATGAATTCCAGCAAACATTTAAAGAAAAGCTAATATCTATTCTCCTCAAAGGATTCCAAAAAATAAATGAAAGAAAGCTCCCAAAATACATTCTATGAGGCTAGCATTACCCTGATACCGAAACCAAAGACATTACAATAAAAGGAAACTACAGGCCAATATCCCTATGAATATAGATATAAGAATCCTCAACAAAGTATTAGCAAATCACATTCGACAATACATGAAAAGGATAATTTACCATGATCAAGTAGGATTTATTTCAGAGATGCAAGGATGGTTCAATATTTACAGATCAATGAATATGATACATTGCATCAATAAAATGAAAAATAAAAATCATATGACCATCTCAATAGATGAAGAAAAAGCACTAGACACAATTCAACATCTGCATGATAAAAACTCTCAACAAAGTGGGTTTAGATGGAACATATCTCAACATAATAAAGGCCACAACTAATATCATACTCAGTGGTGAAAAACTGAGAGTTTTTCTTCTAAGATCAGGAAGAAGGCAAAGGTGTTGACTTTCCCAACTTTTATTTAATATAGTACTAGAAGTCCTAGCCACAGCAATCAGACAAGAAACAAAATGCATCCAAATTGTAAAGAAAAAGTAAAACTGTCTCTATTTGCAAATGACATATGTTGAAAACCCTTAGACCACACACACACATACACACACACACACACACACACACACACACAACCTATTAGAATAAATGAATTCGGGAAAGTTGCAGGATACAAAATATCAAAATCAGTTGCATTTCTATACACTACTAATGAAGTAGCAGAAAGGAAAATTAAAAAAACAATCTCACTTAAAATTGTACTGAAAAGAATAAAATCTGTAGGAAAAACCTTAACTGAGGAGGTGAAAACTCTGAAAACTCTAAGATACTGATGAAAGAAACTGAAGACAACAATAAGAAATGGAAAGATATTCCATGCTCATGGACTGGAAGAATATTGTTAATAAGTTGGAGGTATCACATTCCCAGATGTCAAGATACACTACAAAGCTGTAGTAATCAAAACAGTACAGTGCTGACACAAAAAGAGAGACACAGATCAATAGAACAAAACAGAGAGCACAGAAATAAACCCATGCTTGTGTGATCAATTAACCTATGTCACAGGAGGCAAGAATGAAAAAGACAGTGCGGGAATGGGCAAAATGGGTGAAGGGGAGTGGGATATATAGGCTTCCAGTTATGGAATAAGTCATGGGGATAAAAGGTAAAACATAAGTAATATAGTCAATGATATTATAATAGTGTTGTATGGTGACAGATGAAAGCTACACTTGTGGTGAGTACAGCATAATGTATAGACTACTTGAATCAATATGCTGTATACTTGAAACTGATGTAACATTGTGTTATCAACTATACTTCAATAAAAAAGTAAAAGTTCCAAAACTAAATAAAAAAACAGGCAGAGGACCAAATAAAATCACTAATGAAAGAAGAGAAATAAGGGTGCTTGGGTGACTCAGTCGGTTGGGTGTCCAGCTTTGGCTCAGGTCATGATCTCACGGTTTGTAGGTTCAAGCCCCGTGTCAGGCTCTGTGCTGACAGCTAAAAGCCTGGATCCTGCTTCAGCTTCTGTGACTCCTCTCTCTGCCCCTCCCCAGTTTGTGCTGTCTCTATCTCTCAAAAATAAATAAAAATGTTAAAAAAAAAAAGAAGAGAAATAACAACTAATAACACAGACAATTACAGCAGAATGTTATGAAAACCTACATGCCAGCAATTGGACAACTTAGAAGAAATGGATAAATTTCTGGAAACCTATAACTTACCAAAACTAAAGCAGGAAGAAATAGAAAATTTGAACAGACTAATTATTAGCAATGAAACTGAATTAGTAATCAAAAAACTTCCCAACAGACAAAAGTCCAGGATCAAACAGCCACACAGAGAACTTCTACAACATTTAAAGAAGAGTAAATACCTACTTTTCTCAAACTATTCCAAAACATAGAATAAGAAGGAAAGCTTCTAAATTCATTGTATGAGGCCAGGATCACCCGGATACCAAAACCAGAGTAAAACTACAAAAAAAGAACTACAGGGCAAGATTTCTCATGAATATAGATGCAAAAATCCTCAACAAAATATCAGTAATATGAATCTAACAATATGTTAAAAAAATAATTTACCATAATCAAGTGGAACTTTATTCCTGGAGATGTAAGAGTGGTTCAACATTTGCAAAACAATCAAGGTAATACATCACATCAGTAAGAGAAAGGATAAAAGCCATATGATCACTTCAACAGATGCAGAAAAAGCATTCAACAAAGTACAACATCCATTCATGATAAAAACTCTCAACAAAGTAGGTTTAGAGGGAACATACTCAAGATAATAAAGTCGTTATGTGAAAAACACGCAGCCAACATCATACTCAAAAACTGAGAGCTTATCCCCTAATGTTTGGAGCAAGAGAAAGATGTCCACTCTCACCACTTTTATTCAACACAGTACTGGAAGTCCTAGCCACAACAATTAGACAACACAAAGAAATAAAAAGGCATCCAGACTGGTAAGGAAGAAGTAAAATTCTCACTATTTGCAGATGACATAATACCATATATAGAAAATCCTAAATACTCTACCAAAAAACTATTGGAACTGATAAATGAATTCAGTAAAGTCACAGGATACAAAATCTATATACAGAAATCTGTTGCATTCCTATATACTAATAATGAAGCAGCAGAAAGTGAAATTAAGAAAACAATCACAGGAGTGCTCAGTGGCTCAGTCAGTTGAGCCTCCGACTTTGGCTCAGGTCATGATCTCGTGGTTGACCAGTTTGAGCCCCGCGTCGGGCTCTGTGCTGACAGCTCAGAGCCTGAAGCCAGCTTCGGATTCTGTGTCTCCCTCTCTCTCTGCCCCTCCCCCGCTCATGCTCTGTCTCTCTCTGTCTCAAAATAAACATTAAAAATTTTTTTTAAAAAAAGGAAAACAATCACATTTACAATTGCACCCAAAACAATAAAATATCTAGGAATAAACTCAACCAAAGAGGTAAAAGACTCGTACCCTGAAAACTATAAAACATGGATGAAAGAAATTCAAGACAATACAAAGAAATGCTCATGGGTTGAAAGAACAAATATTGTTAAAATGTCGATACTATCCTGGGCACCTGGCTAACTCAGTGGAGTATGCAACTCTTGATCTCAGAGTTTTAAGTTCAAGCCCCACATTGGCTGTAGAGATCACTTCAAAATATAATCTTTAAAAATAAAATAAAATGTCTATATTACCCAAAGCAATCTACAGATTTAATGCAATACCTATAAAAATACCAACATCATTTTTCACAGAACTAGAACAATCCTAAAATTTGTATGGAACCACAAAGGACCTCAAATAGCCAAAGCAATCTTGAAAAAAAAAAAAAACAACAAAAAAGGAGGTACCACAATTTCAGACTTCAAGTTATATTACAAAGCAGTACTTAAAACAGTATGGTACTGGCACAAAAATCCACACATAGATCAATGGAATAGGATAGAAAGCCCAGAAATAAACCCATAATTATATGGTCAATTAGTCTTCGACAAAGGAGAAATGAATATACGATGGGATAAAGACAGTCTCTTCAACAAATCATATTGAGAAAACTGGACAGCTACATGCAAAAGAATGAAACTGAACCACTTTCTTTCACAATACACAAAAATAACCCCAAAATAGATTAAAGACCTAAATGTGAGACCTGAAACCATAAAAACCCTTCAAGAGAGCACAAACAATAATTTCTTTGACATTGGCCATAGCAACATTTTTTTCTAAATATGTCTCCTGAGGCAAGGGAAATAAAAGCAAAAATAAACTATTGGGTCTACATCAAAATAAAGTTTCTGTACAATGAAGAAAACAAATGAGCAAAGGAAAAAAAAACAGAAAGACAAAGCAAGAAACAGACTCTTAACTGTAGAGAACAAACTGATAGTTACTAGATGGGAAATGGGTGGTGGGATGGCCGAAATATGTGATAGGGATTAAAGAGTACACTTACTATGATGGGGAAAAATAAAAGAGGAACTGAATAGACATTTTTCCAAAGAAGACATTAAATGGCCAACAGGTACATGAAAAGGTGCTCAGTATCACTAATCATGAGGGAAATGTAAATCAAAACCACAATGAGATATATCACACCTGTTATAATGACTGTTATCAAAAAAAACCCAAGAAATAACAAGTGTTGACAAGGATATGGAGAAAAGGTAACCCTTGAGAACTATCGGTGGGGCTGTAAATTGGTGCACGTATTATGGAAAACAGTATGGAGGCCCTTCAAAAAATTAAAAATAGAGCTACCATATGATCTAGCAATTCCACTACTGGGTTTTTATGTGAAGTAAAAGAAAACACTATCTCAAAACGTATCTACACCCCTATGCTCACTGCAGCATTATTTACAATAACCAAAATATGGAAGTAACCTATGTCCATTGATGGATATAAAAAACGTGATATCTATATCTATATCTATATCTATATCTATATCTATATCTATGCATGTGTATAAAAAAGAAGGAAATCTTGCTGTTTGCTATAACATGGATAGACCTTAAGGGCATTATGCTAAGTGAAATGAGTCAGACAGAGTAAGAAAAATACTGCATGATCTCACTCTTACGTGGAATTAAAAACAAAAAAAACCCCACAAGCTCACAGATGCAAAGAATATTGGTGGTTGCCAGAGGCAGAGGGTGGAAGGTGGGCAAAAGGGTGAGTGATCAAAAGGTACAAAAAAAAAATGTTTTACTGTCTCCATGTTTTCACTAAAAGTCAGCAGTTAACTGAAGCATTGTCCCTCTGCATGCAATGTTTTCATGATTTTTCCCTTCATCATTTTTCAGCAGTTTGCCTATAGTGTTTGTAAGCATGGTTTCTTTATATTTCCCCTGCCTGGATTTCACTGACTTTAATTGGTAAATTCTACCTCTTACCAAATACAGGAAAATTTTATCTATTATTTACTAGGGTTTTTTTTTTTTTTTTTAACCTCACTCTGACTTTCCTTTGATAACACATATCCTGAATTTTTTATATTGTCCCACAAGTCTTGCAGGCTTTTTTCTTTCTTTTTCCACCTTTTTTCTTTGTTATTCAGATTGCATTATTTCAAGCTCACTGGATCTTTCCTCTGCCATCCAAAACCTGCTGCTAAATTCAGCCAGTTAATTTTTCATTTCAGATATTGTATGCTTCAGTTTTAGAATTTCCACTTAGTACTTTTTTTTATAGTCTGGATGCATCTCCTTATGTTTTCCTTCATCAGGAGCACATTTTTTCTTTACTCCTTTGAACATGGTTATAACAACTTTTTGTTGTTGTTATAGTAACTTTTAAATCTTTATCTGCTAATTTCAGCATTTGAGTCCTCTCACCATTGGCCTCTGCTGATTATCTTTTCTTTTGAGAATGGGTCACATTTTCCTGTATCTTCAAATATATCTTGGATCTCATAAATGCTATGTTGTAGAAATTCCAGATTTTGCTATACTTCTCCAAAGGATTTTTTAATCAACTAGCAGTTTTCTTGGACTTAAGCTGTAAACTCTACCTTTTGGAAGGTAGCTCAAATGTCAATTCAGTTCTTCTTAAACTCAAGTATCTCCAATGCATATGTGGTTCAGGGGTCAACCAGAGATTTGGATAGCTTATACACAGAATTTAGGGGCTTCTCTCCATGACTCTCCCCTTTCTGAGATTCCACCTTCCCCTTTCCAGTACCTGGGATTTCCCTGAACTTTGTCCTGTGATGCTTTAGATCAGAAAGACAGAAAGCGTTCTGTTTTAGATCAGACAGAGCTGACTGTGGCTTGTCTATTTAGGCAAAAAGCTCCAAAAGTGGGTAATTTTCTACGACATTCTTTCTCTGAGTATTTCCAGAATCTGCTTCCTTTTGATTACTCTCCAATGTCCTCAGGTTTTGTGCTTTTGTATTTTGTCCAATTTATAGTAGTGTGTGGGAAGACTGAGTCTGCCAGAAGCCACTAAGCCAAAAAACCAATGGTGTACTCTTGTTTTGAATCATATGCTTAGGATATATTTTCAGGATGAGGCGCCTGGGTGGCTCAGTTGGTTAAGTGTTCAACTTTGGCTCAGGTCATGATCTCACACCTCATGGGTTTGAGCACTGCGTCAGGCTCTGTGCTGACAGCTCAGAGCCTGGAGCCTACTTTGGATTCTGTGTCTCCTTCTCTGCCCTTCCTCCACTCACGGTCCTTCTCTCTCTCTCTCTCTCTCTCTCAAAAATTAAAAAAAAAAACATTAAAAAAAATTTTTAAGTGATATATTTTCAGGAGTGGGATTTGCAAAAAAAAGGTATAAAATCTTATGTTTTAGAATTTGCTTGCTCATAGATATTTCTTATTAAATGATACCAAACATTTACAGAAACTCTCTTAGATTTATTTTATTGTTTTGATTGAAGTGTTTAAAAAAATGTGAATAGGGACCATAAATGTGGGATGAGTGATTAGACTTAAAGATTCACAGACTGAATCACAGTTCTCTAAAACTCACATAAGATGCCCACAGTGACTTGGTTTCAGGATCTTCCAACTCCAACCTCAAAGGCTATTGAACCTAGAACCTTATATCCTTTAGATTCATACACTTGCTGTGGCCTCATGAGCAGAATGTATTTCCATGACCTAAAAGAAAAGGACTTCCTGATGAACTCTGGAAACCAGCTTATTTCTTCTCTTTTTCTTACTGTTCATCCTTACTCTGGGCCTGGCCCACAACAACTGGCTTTCCCTACCCTAGAACTTGAGAGATTTGAGGTTTGTGCTCCTTTTCTCTCAGAATGCCATGCATTTCTATGTGAATTTTTCCCTCCTCACTGGAGACTAGCTCTCATACCAAGTAATGAGGCAGTCTGCATTAAATAAAAGGCCTTGCTATCCCTTTCCCAGATGGTAAGAACTTGTAGACCTTACATTTGTATGACCAAATTTGGACTTGTATTGCCATATCAAGAGATTCAGTTTTATTGCTTAATACGAACATCTTTATGATTCACATCTGCCATAATAATTCTATATAAAATATAACAATCCATAACTAACTTAAAACTATAATAATTTATTTTTTACTAAGTATCTTCAAGGGCACCTGGGTGGCTCAGTCAGTTAAGCGTCCGATTTCAGCTCAGGCCGTGATTTCGTGGTTCGTCAGTTTGAGTCCTGCATCAGGTCTGCTGTCAGCACAGATCCCACTTTGAATCCTGTCTTCCTCTTTCTCTGCCTCTTCCTCGCTGTCTCTCTCAAAAATAAATATTTAAAAAATATTAAAAAAACAAAACTGTGTACCTTCAGATTATCTGGGATTTAAGCTTTATGCTGCAGCCTGAGTTTATGTTTGCTCCATGTATTTCTCACTCCCTTTAGACCAGAGGTTGCTTGATTGTTCTCATGGCAAAAGGCAGGAGTACAAGAAATAAGGCTCAAATGTGCTAGTCCATTTGAAGCCTTCCTTTGCATTACTTCATCCTTAACCCACTGGCCAAAGCAAGTCACTTGGTCAAGCCTCATATCAAAATACATAGAGTCCATTCTATCCATCATGAGGCCACAACAAGGGTATGAATGTAAAACACACTTACAGGGCAGTGAGTAATTGGGACTAATAATTCAATCTACCACACTTATGGTATCACAGTTGTATTTATTTTCCACATTTTTAAAATGTTTATTTTGAGATAGAGGGAGATCAAGAATCCTGAGCAGACTCCATGCAGTTGGCACAGAGCCCATGCTCACCAACTGTGAGATCACTACCTGAGCCAAGAGCAAAAGTCAGAGGCTTAATTGACTGAGCTACCCAGGCACCCCTTCCACGTGGTTTTTAATTGTTTTTAAAGTTTATTTATTTTGAGAAAGAGAGGAGGGGAGTGGGGCAGAGAAAGAGGGAAAGAGAATCCCAAGAAGACTCCACGCTGTCAGCGCTGAGCTGGATGCAAGGCTCGATCCCACAAACTGTGAGATCATGACCTGAGCCGAAATCAGGAGTTGGATGCTTAACCGACTGAGCCATCCAGGTGCCCCTCCACATGGTTTTTTAATTTAAGGAACATTCAGCAGACGTTAGAGCATGGACTTTATAGTCAGGTAGACTTGGGTTTGAATCTTTACTCCAGCATTTTGCTACCGATGAGAACTTGGGCAAATACCCTCACTTCTCTGAACCATGATTCTATTAATTTAAACCCTATAAATATTTTGGCATGTTTATTTTTTCTATGCATATATTAATTTCCTCCACAAATATGTAATAATACAATATATTTAAAATTTTTTTATCTTCAAAATAGCATTTCCCCAGACAGTAAAAATGTTGGGAAAGAACGATTTTTTTTTCTGCTCCGCTCCCCAATTCTTATCAGAGTTAAGGTCCTAGTGGTGAGGGCGGGGGTGTGTCTCAGGCTGTGCTCATGACAGAATCATATGGAAACCTCCATAAAAATATGGACTCTGAAGGCCCCCAGACTTGCAAAGACAGAACTCCTGGAACTGGGCTTCAGTTCCCCACTCCCACCTTTAAGATGGTCTGATTTTCATAGTCAGTGGAGGAAATTAAATTCCTAAAGGGACCCAAGCCACTCTTTTCCTTCCTGAAAATCCTGGATACTCTGAATGGTTATCCACATATTTTAAACTGCCTGCCAGGTTCATGGAAAAGCATAGTTTTTAACTGCCGCATAATTTTTATCATATGGATGTAAATTTATTTTCCTTTTGCTGGGCATTTGGGTTGCTTCCAATCTGTCCCTATCTCAAGTAAATTATGTTGCAATAAACATATTATACATAATTCTTTGACCATATTTCTGATTATTTCCAGTGGAAAGATTCCTAGAAGTGTGATCACTGAACCAAAGGGTATAAACATTTTGAAGGCTCTTGTTAAGCACTATTTTGCCAAACTGCTTGACAAAAAGGTTATACCAATTCACTCTTCACACTAGCATAATCTTTACATAGTGTTGTTAGTGCTTTAAGATGGAACTCTAAAGGGATTATTTTCACTTAGGGTGAGAATGTGAAACTGTCACAGAACAGAATCAAATGTGGCACATTTAAATATAAATTTCTTTTAACAACTGAAGTTGGAAGCAATAAAATCTGTGGATATAAAAATCTGAATGACAAATGGAAGAGAGGAGTAGGAAATAAACCAGAACCTCTGTCAATACACTTCTAAGAAAAAGAGGAAAAGAAACAAAACAACAAAATGAGGTCCAGCTAGAAAATAACTTCAGGACAACAGAGGGGGCTCAGAAACATGCTGAAGAGGAAAATGATGTAACGGGAAAACACCTTATGTTCTAATCAAATTACTGGTACACAGAGGTGATCAGAGGAATTCACACTGATGTGAGGAGAGGGAAAACACTGAAGATGAAGCCAGTAGTGGTATTCGGAGCGCAGCCTGCAGATTCCACATCATTAGGGCAACCCAAAGGTTCGCTGGGCTCTGCTCATGTCTAGATCAGGTGGGCCGGGGCCCCACTGTGCCCACCCAAGGTCCACAGCCCCACTAAGCCTTCTGCTGATTCACAAGGGTATATATTTTGGAGGGCCCCTCTCCTCCCAGCTCTGGTTCTTCTGAGACCATCTCTGTTCTCCAACATGTCCATATGGTTCCCTGCTCCTCTTTCAGCAAGCTGCCACTCTCACAGAACATTAGTGTGTTTAAGTTTATGAAGACATGGAGGGTTTGGGGGAAGGGTCACACTGCCCATTATGCCACAAAGCACTTAAAATGACATTTCAGGCTGTCTGGTTTATAAACGTCCTTTTGATCATTCCCTACTGGTTTCTCCCTAGGTTTTACTGCATGCAGGGCCCTTATTCCCACAATATCCAACTCCTCCCCTCTCTTCATTCCCCCATCCTGTAGGGAGCACCTTCTCCTCACCCTGACCCCCAAGAAAAATTAATTTCCTGCTTCTGTAAGTGCAGCCTTCTGGCCCTTTTTGGTTGCCTGAGCCCTAGCCAGCCCTTACGCCCTAGGGGCTTATCATGGTATTTCCTGAAACTAAGACAGCTACTTTCCCAAGAATTCTGCTAATAGATCTTACCGCTGAAGGACACTCCCAGAAGATGATTAGAGTCAGCACTCTGCCTTCTGCAGGTAACCGAGACTCAGATTAAATGAACTGTCCCGAATTCCTAAGAGTGAAGTGGTGAGGACTAGACTCCAGGTTTTCTGTTTCTAAAGCTGTGTCTTTTCCATGTCAAATTTATGTTTATCACGTGACGGTGGCCACTGTTTGGCTTCTGAGTTTAGTAAGTGTACTCTAAGAGCTTCAATCTCTCATCAAAAGCAGCATCCCTGCCATCAATCTTTGTGCCTTTTGTTTCTGGCAGGAGTAACTGAGTTGGACAATTCAAAATTCTTTACTGCTGGATTCAAAAAGTCTGACAACTGCTAAGTTGAATACGATCATAAAGCTTGTAGATACAGTAATCATCCACTTGTACCTCAGCCTCTTCCCTTGTCTCTGAAAAGGCAGCCAGACCAGATGAAAAGCTTAGAGTTGGGCATAATGCTAGTCTTGAAATTTAATCATATTTCCCGCTGACTTCCATTATCAATTTGATGATGCCTTATCACAGAAAAAAATGTTTTGCTTGTAAGAAAAACAATACTTAAGACCACAGTAAGATTTAATAAACTATTCTTTTAAAAAACAATCAAAGAGAACCACAATGCATAGTCAGTGGACTGAACCAAAAGCAAATCGATATTTTATAAAGTTGCAGAAACCCTCCTTCCTCTGACTGGAGCACAGTGAAAAGATGCTCACTGGTGTCTTGCCTGACTTTTACATTTAGTCTTTCAGTCTAGGGCGAGCCCAGGATACATTTCCTTAGAGGCAGGGGTTAGAGATTTGTTTATTTCACTGACCTGGTGAGGGCTGCTAATAGGTCTATGTTAGGTGTTCTTCTTAATTTAGCAACAACCATAAAAAAATTGCCTATAAGCAGCTGCATGTGTGTTATTTAAAACTGTCCATATAAGCAATATTAAACTTCTGACAAAAACAACAATTTTCATTTTGGCAAGTACTTAGCTATTCTTTTTGCTGGTATTAGCTAATCAGATCATTTGCTCCTGAAGATCACTTCTGGGGTGATTGCTAAAAATGTCTTTCATATAAAGAAGGATTTTTTTTTTTTAAGTTACCCAGGAGGGTATATATCCAATTTGTCTAAAATGGGAAAAAGCTTCAAAATAAATGTTTAAAACTCGAGTTACCTGGGATATAAAAATAGATACCTCCCGGGGCGCCTGGGTGGCTCAGTTGGTTAAGCGTCCGACTTCGGCTCAGGTCATGATTGCACGGTCTGTGAGTTCGAGCCCCACGTCGGGCTCTGTGCTGACAGCTCAGAGCCTGGAGCCTGTTTCTGATTCTGTGTCTCCCTCTCTCTCTGACCCTCCCCTGTTCATACTCTGCCTCTCTCTGTCTCAAAAATAAATAAACATTAAAAAAAAAATAGATACCTCCCATTAAAACTAGAATTTAGGGGCACCTGGGTAGCTCAGGTCATGATCCCTAGAGTCGTGAGATCGCACTCTGCATCAGGTGCAAAGCCTGCTTGGGATTCCCTCTCTCCCTCTCTGTCTCTCCCTCTCCCCTTGCTTGTGCTCTTTCTCTCTCTGTCTCAAAATAGATAAACTTAAAAAAAACAAAAAACAAAAAAACCTAGAGGGGTGCCTGGGTGGCTCAGTCAGTTAAGCATCTGACTTCAGCTCAGGTCATGATCTCACACTTGGTGAGTTCAAGCCAGCTTCGGCTTCTCTGTGGTCAGCACAGAGCCCGCTTGGAATTCTCTCTCACTCTCTCTCTCTCTCTCTCTCTCTCTCCCTCCCTCCCTCCCTGCACATGCACATACATGTACTCTTCCCCACTCACTCTCAAATATATAGAAACATTTTAAAAAATTTATAAAAAACTAGAATTTAGTCTACCCATTCTAATATCAATGATATCTAATATCATTGGGTTTTAATATTTAGAAAAGAAAATCTCAAAAACCAATTATGAAACATGGTATGGAGGATTATTCAGTTGAATACAGTAATACATCCAGCCATGCTTCCTCCTTCCTCTTCTCAGAAACACTGAGAACCAGAGATAATTTCCCTGGCTTTGAACAAAATTATACCAGGCAGTACCATATTGTGTCTTCTCTATCAACATTACCAGAAAATGCCAACAATGCTGGACTTCTAGAAATTTTGCTTAGGTTTATTCTATTTTATTTTATTTATTTTTTTTTTTTTTAGAGAGAGTAAGCAAGCGAGGGGGGAGAGAGAAAGAATCCCAAGCAGTTTTCATGCTCAGCATGGAGCCTAACTCAGGGCGTGATCCCACAACCATGGGATCATGACCTGACCCAAAATCAAGAGTTGGATGCTCAACCAACTGAGACACCCAGGCGCCCCGCTTATGTTTATATTTAAAAAAATTTTTAACATTTATTTCTTTATTTTTGGGAGTCAGAGAGAGACAGCAGGAGCAGGGTAGGGGCAGAGAGAGAGGAAGACACAGAATCTGAAGCAGGTTCCAGGCTCTGAGCTGTCAGCACAGAGCCCAATGCAGGGGTCAAACCCATGAACTGTGAGATCATGACCTGAGCCGAAGTCAGATGCTTAACTGACTGAGCCAGACAGGCGCCCCTGCCTAGGTTTATTTTAAAGTCATGTATAAGTCCAATACTTCATTTGGGCAAAACTGCTAATTAACAACTCTGGTTTGGGGACAAGTCTATTTCTTCCTTTGACATGTTCCCCTGTTTCCAACCCCCTTTCTTTTTAGGTGTATTTGTTAGAGAAAAAGTTAAAATTAAATCTATATTCACAAAAATTGCTGAGCACCATCTCTAACCTGGCACAGATGTTCCAAAAACACACAAGATAAATTGTAAGTGTCCAGTGAGGAGGGCCATAGCCAAGAGGGTTATGAATAATGGCAACCAATCCTATTGCCATAGGTTACCTGCTGGTTTTGTTTAGCTCAAGTTCTTGCCTTTCTAGGTCTAATGGCCATCCCTTGTCCCAGATCTGACTCACAGATAGTCTCATTTCACCCTGCTGAAGCCAGATCACAGTAAGAATCAGGTTCAGTTCTAGGCATCACAGAATTGCATATGCAATGGTGGGTGATAGAGTGAAGAACAGACCCTCGTTCATGTGGGGGAAATTGAAGGATGGGGTATTTGAAAGAACTGGAGCCTATGATGACTGATAACACTAAAAGGCCTGGAGGAAGCTGTTCTTTGTAGCTCCACAAAGAACAATGCCTTGCCTCACCTCCCTAAGTCTCGGATTCTTCCTTTATAACATAAGCCAGTGGGCTGGAAGATCTTGCTCTAAATGGCTTTGAGTCTATAATTGGCTGGGAAACTGATTTCAGCCCAACTCAAGGAAAATCTTTCTTCCAATCAACCAATCTTCCAGTAACAGGCAGCTCCAGGACATGGTGAGCTTCTAGTTCGTATGGGCAGAGTTGGGACAATCATCTATCAGAAAGCCTATGGCAGGATCTCCTGCATCCTCTGGGAAGATGGACTAGGTTACTGTTAAAATCCTTTCCAACTTTGTCTAGAAACTTTTCCTGTTTCAAATAGTTGCCAGGAGAGAAACTCCCACTGTAGTGATGCTAAGGTGCTCAAAGTCAAGAACGTCAGGAGGAAGTGGGAAAGCAAAACAGTCTGTGTAGTAAGACTACAATATCCTCATCT
Organism: Leopardus geoffroyi; assembly: GCF_018350155.1. NCBI lineage: Eukaryota > Metazoa > Chordata > Mammalia > Carnivora > Felidae > Leopardus > Leopardus geoffroyi. The sequence continues at coordinate 81,844,516 of NC_059333.1, forward strand.
GAGTGACAGGCCTGGTGCCAGATACTTGATAAATAGTAGTTCCATAGGTAGGTATTGTTCTCCTTTTACAAAATGGAATTGAGGCTCAGAGAGGCTGCACAACTTTATTAAGGTCACACAGCTAGTAAGTGGAAGTTAGGGAATTCAATTCTAGGGCTACTGACTTTAAATTCAGCACTTTCCCTATCTCAATGTTTCCCTATCTCTAAGGAGCAGTGTACAGTGGGAGGAGGCAGAGAACATAGAGAAGGCGTAGAATACCAAGGAGGCCAAATGCAGTATAAATAAGAAACCATGAATTACAGACTAAACTTCCATGGCCTGTAGGCAGGGAGAGGGTGTTTACTTACATGCTGAGTTTGAAAGGCCACTGTACCAATAATGAACATCCAATTATAAAACAAGAGGCTCCTGGTGTTTCTGCTGACATGACTGTTTTGGACTGAATGTTTGTCTCCCTTCCAGAAAATCTGCCAGATTCCCTCACTAGGACTATCCCCAATCTCTTCAGGCATTTACCACTTTTCCACCTTTATTATAATTACTTGACTCATGTTCCTTTAGACCATAGATTCATTGACTAAAGTTGTTTTGTTTTTTATTGTTATTTTATCATTTTATCATATGCTGTACATCTATATACTTAAATGCATCATACCACTGCTTGGATAGCTTCCATGTGCCCCTCCAAATCCACTCCTCACACTTCCTTGCCCTATTGTGTGCTGGAAGCTGCCTCTTACAAATGGCACTAATGGGATCCCTTGCACTCTGCCTTCTGCTTTGGTTCAGCCATTAGGGGGCACAGGCAGGAGTGGGAGAAGAGTAAGACGATACTTATTCCCTCAGCTTCCCACTTGTCAAGCTGCAGTGAGCAGTGACCATGTTCTACCCAAATCTGAGGTTTCTACTAGGTAGTCTGCCTCTCCTGCAAATCTCTTGATTCCATTAAATTGTCCCTCCCTCCCATCACACTTGAGGCTAAGCTCCCAGTTGCTGCTTGAGCAGGGAGCTTTACCAGCCCTTGTTTATACCACCTAACCCCACCCAACACTTATAAATAGTGCTTTATCAGACTTTCAATCACTTGATAGTGTCATGTTTCTTACCAGGATCCTAACTAACACATGTACCAAAAGCCGAAGGAAGGAAGGAAGGAAGGAAGGAAGGAAGGAAGGAAGGAAGGAAGGAAGGCAGGCAGGCAAGCAGGAAGGAAGGAAGGAAGGAAGGAAGGAAGGAAGGAAAAGAGAAAGGACTCTCACTCTCATAGCTCTTACCTTTGGTAATTATCTATGTATTTGGAACTAATTTGCTTATATCCTTCCTTGATTTATCAATTTTGGCCATTATCTATCTATTAGATGGATTTCCCATTGAGGTCAATGACACTTAACCCTTCCACATCTCCCTCTTTCCAACACAGAAAGCAAGGTCTTTTGTTAGATGAGGCTGGTGAATGAAAAGACAGCTTCTGTTCTTAGGATGATTCAACATCAAAAAGACGTCTGTTATCCTTAAGTTAATTTATAACGCAATGCAATCTCAAAAAATACCAACTTTTTATGGAGCTTGACAAGCTAGTACTAAACTTCAAATAGAAAAAGAAACATGCAGGGGTGGGCTGGCTGGCTCAGTTGGGCATGTGACTGTTAATCTTAGGGTTGTGAGTTCAAGCCCTACATTGGGCATGGAGCCTACTTAAAATAAAAAGTAATAATTACAAAAAAAAAAAGAAAAAAGAAAAACAAGCATGCAAAAGTAGCAGGAATATACTTAAAAACATTTTTTTATTAAAAAAATTTTTTTTAATGTTTACTTATTTTTGAGAGAAAGAGCAAACGAGCAGGGGAGGGGCAGAGAGAGAAGGGGACACAGAATCTGAAGCAGGCTCCAGACTCCAGAGCTGTCAGCACAAGGCCTGACGTGGGGCTCAAACTCATGAACCACGAGATCATGACCTGAGCCAGAGTTGGGCGCTCAACTGACTGAGCCACCCAGGCGCCCCAGGAAAATACTTTTAAAAAGAAAAACAAATGAACAAAAGAACAAAACAAAAGAAAAAGCCACAAGGAGGATTAGGTACACTGGACATGAAAACGTACTATAATGCCTTTCTAACTAAACAGTGTGGTATGGGCAAATGAACAGACCAGTAGAAAAGAAAATCCAGACAAAGAACCAAGTATCTATGAAACTCTAGTATGTGATAAAGTTGGCATCTAAGAATACCCAGCTAAAAGAAATACCCAGCTAAAAGGTTTTTTTGATACATAGTACTGGAATAGCTAGTTAGCTATTTGGAAAAAAGGGTAAAATTAGATCCATACCTCATACCATACACAAGAACAAATTCTAAATGGATCTGAATATACAAATGAAGCCGCATAAATTTTATTTTAAAAAACGAGTGAATTCCTCTTAACCTGGGTGTAGAAGAAAATTCTGTAACTATAACTCAAAATCAAATGGAATGAAAGAAAAGATTGATAGACTCCATAAAAGCAAAAATTGTACATGGGAAAAAACACCATCAACAAAGTCAAAGAATCTGGGAGAAACTATTTACAACATGTATCACAGATAAAGGGCTGCCATTTCTCACATTTAAGTAACTCATAAAAATTGAGGAGAGGGGCACCTGGGTGGCTCAGTTAAACATCTGACTCTTGATTTCAGCTCAGGTCATGATCTCCCTGTTTGTGGGATTGAGCCCTGAATCAGGCTCTGTGTTGACAGTGCAGAGTCTGTTTGGGATTCTCTCTCTGTCCCTACCCTACTGGCTCTCTCTCTTTCTCTCAAAAATAAAATAAACATTAAATTAAAAAAAGAAAAGAAAAAAATTGAGGAGAAACATAGATCAAAACCTAACAGAAGAATGGACAAAAGACATAAACAGAAAATATGCCCCCAAAAAAGGAAATAAAGGTGATCCTTAAAACATATGAAAAGAAGTTCCTTCTCACTCATAATAAGAGAAATACAAATTAAAACTACACTGAGATACCATTTCTCACCTATTAGACTGGCAAAAATTAAAAGGTATAATCACACACCTTGTTGGCAGGCTGTAGGGGAATGGGCACTTTTATACACTGCTGATGAGAATGCACATTGGTATAACCTTTACGGAGGGGAATTTCACAACATATGTTTAAAACACTCATATGCATATCATTTTTTGACCTAGTAATCCCACTAAGAATTTACCCTGAAGATAAACATCCAACAACACAAAAATGTAAAGGTTATTATGCATAGCATCAATGTTTGTAAAATTAAAAAATACTGGAAACCACTGACATGCACATATATATGGCATACAAGTACTAAGCAGGTATTAAATAAAAAAGAATGAGAAAGATATCTATGAACTCGTATGGAGTGACTTCCAGGATAAATTAAGTGAAGAAATCAAAGTGCAAACCAGTGTCTGCAGTATGCGATCTTTTTTATGGGAAAAAAAAGGAATAAAAAAACCATACATGTGTATGTTCATTTGTGCAAAAAAAAAACCACAGGAAAGACAATCCAGAGGTATTAAGATTGGTTCTTCTCAAGAAACAAGACTCTTAACTATAGAGATCTGATGGTTACCAGTAGGGGGTGGGTGAAGGGTTAAATAGGTGATGGGGGATTAAGGAGTGCACTTGTTATGCAGAGCACCAGATGATATACAGAATTGAGTCACTATATTGTATACCCGAAACTAATATTTTTTAAATATTAAAAAAAAAAAAAAGACTGGTTACTGTCAGGGGCTGGGTAGGAATGGGTTGGGTAGAACAGACATAATGAAAATCATCTAATTATACCTTCTGTGTTGTGGAACCATGTTAATGTTTTATATACTTAAAGCAACAACAAAGAAAAAAAGAAAAAGAAAATTAACAATGATGGGGAGGGCAACTAAAATGTGCAAAACAAATGAACCAACCAAATTTCAAATGAATAAAATAACCTACGCTGAAGGGGGAAATAAAACACAAGTAACTTCTGAACACTATAATTGGACTGTATACTCTCAGACTAAACACAAAAGAATTCTAAACTAATATTAGATAACAGGAAATCAGTTAATAGACTTTTTTTTTTTCATGAAGGCATTGGTTAGCAATTCCATGTATTTAAGGATGAAGCAAGTAAGTAAATATATTGTGGATAACGGGAGCCAGTTTTCTCATCGTTGAGAGTTACAAATATGAAGCGGGAGAGAACAGAATGAACCCTATAGTGTTTCACTAGAATCAGAAGTATCAGTATGAACACATGATTTTTAAAATAGCAATAAATTGGTCAGTATAGACAGGCATACATAGATCTGCATGTGTGTATATTTACATAATCTATCTCTTAGACTTTTTGGTTGAGAGGGTCTAGAATCAACAATATTCCAGAAGCAATGAGCATATCCAACATGCAGATCTTTGTTTCTAAATACTGTTCACTGCTAAAGAAGCACCAGGGCTCCCCAGGTGAACAGCTGATTATATAGGACTGAGGCAGAGAAAGTACAAACTGGGAACAAAGTCAGAAGTTTACACCAGTCAGCTTGAAGGGGTTCTTACTAGCTAAAAGCAGGACAATCTGAGAATACTTAACGACAGTAAAAGTTTATAACACTTTGAATAAAATATGAATCCATACTGATGTATTAAATGGGGGACAAGGGAAACCTCTTCCTTTCAGTAGAAAGCCAACTAATACAAAAGGAATGATGAAATTAGCATCACCATTTGGCAACCATAATAATAATTCGTCTAGGCAAGAATCAATAATAGATACTAAAACTAGTGGTTGAAATTATGAGGAATAACAGAGTATCTCCCCAAGAGTAACTTTATAATAGAGAAACCTGGTGCACACCACTGTCAGCAAATGAGCAAAATTTTATCACCAAAGTTAGTAATGGGACAGATCAGTATCCTAAACCTACTGATACAACGTACAATAATCACTTCTGTGGTATTCCTGCAAGGAAATCTAGAACTAAAATCTAACCATGAGGAAACATCAGACAAACCCAAATTGAGGGGCATTACAAATAAGTAAGCTTTTTTAAAATCAGTAATGTGAAATTCTTGAAAAACAAAGGACTAAGGAACTGTCCAGATGAAGGAAATAGACAAAAGAGTGAAATGTAACAAATGATTTGGAATTTTCTTTTGCTCTAACAAATATGATTGGCACAATTGGTGAAGTCTGAATAAGGTTTGTAGATAATAGTATTGTTTATTTCCTGTTTATTTTTAACAACTATAATGGGGTTATGTAAAGACTGTTTTTTTTTTTTAATTTTTTTTTCAACGTTTATTTATTTTTGGGACAGAGAGAGACAGAGCATGAACGGGGGAGGGGCAGAGAGAGAGGGAGACACAGAATTGGAAACAGGCTCCAGGCTCCGAGCCATCAGCCCAGAGCCCGACGCGGGGCTCGAACTCACGGACCGCGAGATCGTGACCTGGCTGAAGTCGGAGGCTTAACCGACTGCGCCACCCAGGCGCCCCAAGACTGCTTTTTTAAAACAGATATAAACTGAAGTATTTAAGCATAAAGGGACATTCTGTCTGCAGTTCACTCTCAAATGTTTCAGAGAAAAGGATAAAACAAATGTGATAAAATGTTGACATCTGGGGAATCTTGGTAAACGGTACATAGGCCATCTCTGTACTATTTTTCCCACCTTCCTGCAAGTCCAACATTACATACATATGTTACGTATGCTTAAAATTTACATATATGTATACATAAACAAAGCAAGTTTTTATATATGTTTAAACTAAAACAACTTTTGGTTTTAAAAAAATGTAGATTCCTGGGCCCCATCTCTGAAATTTTGGGTTCAGGAGTTCTAGTGGTAGGTGTTGGGAATCTGTATGTTTAAAGTTTTTCTAGTGATTATGATGTGTAATCTGGCTTAAGAATCATCCCCTGCCAGAGAGTAATAAAAATTTTACAACTGAAGATGTAAAAAAGAGCACACATTTATCTGCCATCCAGCTTTCAAAACGAAAACAAAACTCAGTCACAATGGAAATTCCATGTATACCTTGCCATCTACTCATTTTTTTTTCCCTCCTAGAGGTAATCATCCCAAATTTGAAGTTTGTCATTCCTATGCATGTTTTCATACATTTATACCATATAAATATGTTCATATCAGCAATAGAATTGTTTTGCATGTTTTCAGACTTTATAAGTGGTTCATAACAAACACTTCTTCCTACAATATAACTTTTCATTCAGCAAGATATATTTTGGTATTTAACATTGATACAGGTAGCCTATTACATTGATTTCACCCAGAAGAGAGGGAAAAACTAAGGATTCCAGAAAAAATGAACGTGCACATTCTTTGACCTGATGTAAAATATTCAATTTATGACTATACCACAATTAAAAAAAATCCATTTTCTTGATGACGGATCTGGGTTCCACTTCTTCACTAATCCTCATGCAAAAATGAACCTCGTATATATTTGTGCACATATAGAATTTCTTTAGAGGAGAAATTGATAGGTCAAAGGGTGTGCATGTTTATTCATTTTCTCTGGAGTCATCAGTTTTTTTCCCCTTTTTTGGATCATGCATGGTTGTCCACAGCAATAGGAGAGAAGCCAGTGTCTACAGGCAAAGATGCAGGTATGTGGGCTGATAAATTTGTTGAAGCGTTCTCATTGCTTCTATTTTCTTGATGAAACAGAGAGCAAGGTTATCAGTTGAGACCTAGGGTGGATGAAGAGCAATTGGAGGGTAGAGGATGTGGAGAGAGGTGAGATACGTAAAGGCGATCTAGGAGAATGGGAGATTGCCAGGGAGTGCTATGGGCCTAGGTCTTCAGTCCTACTAGATATTGACAAACTGTTCTTCAGAGGAATTATACCAACATACACTCTTACCAGCAGTGGATGGAAGTTTCTGACGCTGTACATCTTCACCAATCCCTGTATTCAGAATTTCATAATTTTTGCCAAGTTTGTGAATAGTTTTAATTTCCTCAATTTCTCAAGAGTTGAGCTTATTGTCCATTTGTTTCATTTTCTGTGAATTAGTTAATTCATGTTTTTTCCCATTTTTCTAACAGTTGTCTTTTTCTAATTTGTAGGTTCTCTTTATGCAGTTTGGATAATATACCAGTGTTTACATTATGACTATACAAATATTTTCACTGTTGAGCCTATGACCATTGCTCCTTTCTTCTATGACTATGTGTTTTTCCTAGAGTTAATGATTTCCTTTTCCATCTGCCTAGTTTTCCATATACCTATGATTTTTTCCCCAAATGCTCCAACATGCTTGGCATCCTATTAGAAACAATTACTATGTGTTCATACAGAAGTTCCATCTTTTCGTTCCTTGAGGTCCTCTCTTAGCTACCTATCCTCTTGTTCCAATCTGTGTTGGTTGCTCTTTGGAAAACTGCATTGGTGGCATTCTGGATCTTCTATTCATCATCTCCTGGGTTGGATTCCAGATTTCCCAAATCTCGTATCTTCTTCCATGGTTTGGCTGGCACTTATTCTCTAGTAGCTTCCCCCAAAATGAGGATATATCTGAATCCTTGAATGTCTTTTTTTCCCAAGTAACTCTATGCCCAGGGTGGGGTCAAACTCAGGACCCCAAGATCAACAGTTGCATGCTCTTCCAACTGAGCCAGCCAGGTGACCGGCTCTGATCTTTTTGCTGTGCTTTCAATAAACCCTTTCAATCTGAAGAACTAGGTCTTTAATTCTGGAAACTGTTTTTGTTGTTGTTTTGGTGGGAGGCATTATTTTCTGTTCTCTTTTTCTCAAAGTTGTTTCTGAGTCAACATTTGAATCTGATTTTAGGTGTGGAGCAGATGCTTTATTATGTCTCTATGCTTTTGCATTTGTTATTCCTTCTGCCTAGCATGCAGACTCCTTCTCCTGTCCTAGCAAATCCCTGATTATCTTTCAAAACCCATTTCTGATATCAGTTCTTCCATGACGATCCCCTCCCTGACCCTAGACTGAGATGATCTTTCCTCTATGCTCAAAGTCTTTTATGGCATCTCTAATGCCATTCTATAAAGTGTTTATATATCTGCCTCTGCCCCTTTCCCCCCACCCCCCACTGATCCTAAATGCTTTGATAGGACAATGTTTATCCATTTCTGTATCCTCAGTGCCTAACAGTGTGTAATGGCATGAATAAATGAATGGATTCAATGAGGGGAGAAAAGTGAACATTTTCTCCCACTACATGGCAAGCATTGCACAAGATAGGTACAATCTCATATGCCTTCATTTAATCCTTTGAGCAAATCTCGAAGGATGTATAAGCAAATTGCTTATACAATAAATATTACCTGAACTTCTATTATGTGCAAGGTTTGATACTGGCCAAAGGATGAAAAAAAACAAAAAAACAAAAAAACAAAAACAAAATTTCATTTCTCTAGAAATTCACCATATAGAAGACTTCTTTTTCCTCATATAATTTTTAAAAATTGACAATTCACATACCAAAAATTCACATTTAAAACACACACTTCAATGGCTTTTAGTATATTCACGTCATGCAATGATCACCACTAGACAAGATATTTCTTATCTGTATGAAGTGCTGTGTGTATTCTGGGGTCAAGTCAAAGGAGGAGGCAGTCTACCAGGGGAACAAACATTCCAGAGAAAGGAGATGTGCAAAGAAGTAGAGCTGAGACAGCCCAGTATTTGAAAAAAGTATGAAAAATACAGAGAAGCTGGAGTTTATGTTGAAGTAGTAGGTTAGACTATTTTACAAATGAGGAATCTGAAACTCAGAGAGGTGAATTCACTCAAATAAGGTCAAACAATTTTTCTTCTACTAATTCAAGAAAAGCTGCTAAAAGACCTTACCCTACCACTACATCATTCCCAATGAGCAAGCAGGTGCTGACGCCACCAAATACTGAATTGGCTCCAAATATTGCTTTCCCCCCAGCCTTCTGGCAAGCAGGCTTCATTTTCCCACCCAACTCTGTGCATTACCTAGCACCATTGGCCGTTCAGACCACCATCATTAGTTGAGCAAAAACATTTCTGGTGTGTTTTTGTAGATTCAGAAGGTTAAGGTGACCACAGTGATGCTATCAGAAGGTGCTCTGTCCATAGACAGAAATATTTTGGTCATGAAAGTCCAAGGGGTGCCTGGCTGGCTCAGCAGGTGGAACATGTGACTGCTGATCTCGGGGTTGTGAGTTCGAGCTCCGTGTTGGGTGAAGAAATCATTAAAAAAAAAAACTTTAAAAAGTCCAAAATGAAGACTTAACACTTCACAGACTCTGGTTAGCTAAAATATGCTTTCCAGTCCTGTTTCAATCTCTCTGTATGACCAGGAAGAAATTTTACTTTTCTGGACCTCAGTTCTCCTACCTGCAGAGTGACATTACGAAATCTTGTCCCAGCTACCCCACTGCAAGCTTGCCCAAAGGAATCACTGAAAAATCACGAGGATCTGTACTGCCTTCAACATTCTTGAGGAAAAGGTTAATATGCCTAAAAGTAATATGCCTAATATAAAAAGGTCTCCAAATTTTTGACCTCAGTTAAACATTCATAAAAATCTTGGCTTATTAGGCTAAATTCAGTCTAGATTCATCTCCATTTCAACTCTCTAGGAGGGGATAAGTTAGGGGAACTCAGGAGAAAATAAAGTTTTGTTAGGCAAGGGCAATCACTTCTGGATTTCTGGTTTTCCAAGTTGAGGCTGTCCTGTTCTCTACCATGTGAAAGAGCAACTCTGCATTCTAGGATATGAAACTGTGGGTGCTACAAATCAGAGGGATGGTGGAAACATGTCCTCCTTACAAAATGCTGGCATGACAGAAGACACAAAGTACAGCAGTGAACAGTTACTTCTCAGAAACAATTTTCAAAGTGACCAGGTGAAACATGCTAAGAGAGTTCACCAGAAGCCACCTTGGCTAAGAATCTTTAGATGCTTGCTGCCCGCTACAGAATCCATGCTAAAATGTTTGTGGTTTTGCAGTAGGACCAAGGAATTAATATGCCTGAAAATATTACACAACAAAAAAGCTTTACTAACCTTTCAGAGAAGAGCAAGATTAAGTACCCCTGCCACTCTCATTTCTCTTGGAAGATGCAAATTTGAATTATTGGAAATAAATACCAATTAGGGGCATCTGTGTAAATAATCCGAAGATCATTACCTCTTGGTCTGCATAGGTTTATATACACACAGTTTTCATTTATGATTCTCCAGTACATTTTGGTAGGAAAGCATCTACACTCAGTTTATCCCACTCCAGGAGCAGTAAAATCCAATCCTTTTTTAGAGAGAGGAAATTTGAAAATATTTGAGAGCAAAGCCAGAATTCAAATAACTGCAATATCTAGGTAAAAATGTATCCATTCTTTCTCCTCTGGACAACGAATTATTTAAGGAGGTCTCCCTCTCCAAAAGAAAATATTTTAAAGCTCATCAGCTCCTAAGAAAAGCATTAAATGTGTTGCCACTGTCTCAACACCCTACTCAATTATCTTTCATATGGACTTCAAAACAGCCCTTCAAGATTTGGTTGTTTTCTTCTCTTTTCTTTCTTTCTTCCTTCCTTCCTACTGATGAAGAAACTTAGGCTCACAGATGCTGGAACGTTCTAAGCCACACAGCTGGGGGCAGAAAGGAGGAAGGTCTGAGTTCTAAGCCTATAGGCCTTCCACCTGCCAGGGCGTCCCAAACAAGAATTACCTGGGAGTACTTAAGGAAAATACAAACTCCAGGCTCACAGTCAGTCTTCAAAGAAAGAGGCCTGGAAACATGCTTTTAAAAAGACAAACAAACAAAACAAACAAACAAGCCGTGCTCCTTCCTACCCCTTGGTTAATAGAAAAGCTTAGGAAAGACAGTACATCACGACCCAGCCAAGAGATCTGAAGCTGTTCCATTTTCACCAAGAGACCCCCCCAACGTCCCCAAGAACTCTTATTTCTCTCGTCAAGCCATCACCCCCACTAAAGCCCCCACAAGTCCAGATCTTGGAATCATCTTCTGCCCTTTCTTCACTACTGAATCCTGCCAATTTTCTTCTTCCCTGCAGAATTTTATTTCCTGGCTGGGACTAGGCTCTAACCACCAGACTTCCAGCCGGGCCCAGGAACTCCCAACCGCCTCCAGCCCTTCTGGCTCCTTCCCTAGCCCCTCGGCTCGGGCTGCTATCAACGCAACCCTGCCTCTTCCGTCGGTCACGTTGTTTCCTCCGCTTGGAAGGACCTCTTTCCTCTCCGGGCCCTTCCCAGCGGTTGGGGAACTCCTACACAGCCCAAGCGCCTCCGCTTCCAGCCACCCTCGCCTCCCACCACCCCTGCTCTGGGACCGAACCCGGCCTCGAAATCCAGCAGCAAGCGTCCGTCCTCCTGGCCGCAGCCCCTGCCCCCTCCCCGCTGGCCTCCCCACCCGCCACCTGGCTTCGCAGCGGCCGTTCGGGAAGCCCTCGGCACTTCCCAGAATAGAGAGCAGCTGCCAACGTCAGGCTGCCGCCCGCCGCGGGGTTCCGGGCGCACGGGGTGCGGGCGGAGGGGACGTGACTACGCTCTGGCCTTCCGTCTCCCCCAACGGGCCGGGAAACTGAGGCCCAGGGCTGGCGGCAACTTCTCCAGGGTGCACAGTCCCGGGCCCCAGGCGTCCCGACCCCCGTCCGCGATCCCTCGACCACACGCGCCGCCCGGTCGCCCCGGAGAGCCGGGCGAGGAGCGGGTCTCCGAGCGAGCGCTCCGCCCGGGACCGCGCAGGGCGCCAGACGCGGCCAACTCGCCGCGAAAGTTGTTGTCTCCCAGCCTGCCCTCGCCTCTCACCTCCGAGACACACCTTCCCGCGGGCCCTGGCAGCCGCACTCTCACATCCGGTCCACCTTGCGCACACCCCTCTCCACGCTCTCTCACGGCCCCTCTCCCTCCCACGCCTGCAGCGGGCGGCCGCTCCCCCGCGCCCCCTCGTGCACTCCCACCCGCGGCCGGGGCGCGCCTTCCCCGCCCCGCCGCACGCCTGGCCTCCGCGCCGCGCCCGCCCGGGCTTCTGGCGCCCGGGAGCCCCAGCCCCGGGCCGCGACCCGCTTCCGCCCACCCGGCGGGCGGCAGAAGCCAGGGTAGCCGCGCGGGGGGCGAGGGGCTCGGCTGCGCGGGGCGGGGAGGGGGCGCTCGCTCGCTCACTCTCGGCTGCGCACACGCCCGTACAAACTCTCACACAGACACACGCGGGGTGCGCTGCCGCCGCCCGCCGCTGCTCCTCCTCCCGCCACCGCCTTGAGAGGGAGAGAGAGGGAGGCAGAGAGAGCGCTTTGTCCGCGCGCCGCCGCCCGGCCCGGGACTCTGCCCCGAGGAGGCAGCCGCGCCGAGTCCCCGCCTCCGCCTCTGCCCCCGGGCGGGCCGGGCCGGCCGCGGTGGGGGGAGCCAGGCTGAGGGTGGGGGTGGGTGGCGGGCGGGCGGAGGGCGGGGAGGGGGGGCGGAGGAGGAGGAGGAGAGACGAGGGCAGCGGAGGAGGCGAGGAGCGCCGGGTACCGGGCCGGGGGAGCCGCGGGCTCTCGGGGAAGAGACGGATGATGAACAAGCTTTACATCGGGAACCTGAGCCCCGCCGTCACCGCCGACGACCTCCGGCAGCTCTTCGGGGACAGGAAGCTGCCCCTGGCGGGACAGGTCCTGCTCAAGTCCGGCTACGCCTTCGTGGACTACCCCGACCAGAACTGGGCCATCCGCGCCATCGAGACCCTCTCGGGTGAGCAGTCGCCGCTGCCCCCTCCCCCCGCCTCGCCCAGCTCAGGCCGGGACGGCGCCCGGAGGGAGGCCGAGCCCGGCGGGCGGCGCCCGGCGGGGGCTCCCGCGCCCGCACACTCACTTCCACGCACCAGACCCTCAACTCTCGCCGCCGGCCCGCTCCCGGGACGGCCCGCTCCCCTCCCCCCACCGCTCCGGATTCCCCCCTTGCCCTCCCAGCCGCAGCCCTGGGGCGACCCCCGTGCCGCTCCGAGGGTGCCTGGGGCTCGCTCGCTCTCTGGGGGCACCCCTCCTTCCCTATGCTCCCGGGCTGCTCTCCAGAGTTTCCCCACCCCCATCCTCAGAGAACCCCCGTTCCCTCTCTTCCCTGACCTTCGCGTCACCCCCTTTGTCAGGGACCCCCTTCCAATCCTGCATCTCTTTCTCTCTTGACCGGACCTTACCCCTATCCTTGCCTCGTGCCCGGGACCTCTCGCCCTCTGGCGTCCCCTGAGCCGCACTCTCCTTTGGAGCCCCCTCCCCACCTGGCCTCGCGGTCCCCCACTTTCGGCACCCCCTCGGCGCCACCCTGATGATCCCCTCCAAGGCTTCGGGACTCCCCCAACCCCAATCCCTGCACGACGGCACATCTCTCTCGGTCCTCTCCCGAACCTTAGTCCCCTCTCGCTCGTCTCTCAAGCGCTCCTATTTTTCTCTGAATTTTTTGTCCGATTTTATTGAGAAGAACTCGGGGCTGGGGGCTTTCCGCCGCCTGTCCCCCCGCCTCCCGCTCGGCCAGAAGCACCTTTTTACGAGGTGCCCTGTCTCAACTCGGTGGGGGCCCGGGCTGAGAACCGGGAAAGAGGCGACCGGGGGGCCCGCGAGAGCGCTGGAGCCCAGACGGGAGACGGAGAGCGACACACACACACTCGCGCGCGCGCGCACTCACCAACTCTCCCTCTCGCACACGCACCGCTCGGAGCCGCGCTCGCCCCAAGGCCGGGAGCCTGTGCCCCCCGAGCCCCGGCCCGGCAGGAGACCCTTCCCCACGGGTGCGCGGGGTGGGGGCGGGGCGGCGGCGAGGCCAAGGTGACACCCTGGAGCCGGCCGGGACTGGGCTCTCGCAGCTGCGGCCCCGGGGTGGGGGGAGGTGGGTGGGGGGCTTCGGTGCGTCTTCTCCGGGCCACCGGGTGGAGAAGTCAGGGAGGGGAGCGCAGCGGAGCCCTCGGGGCCCGGGTTAGCGGAATGGAGAGGTGGGGGCCGGGAGAGGAGCGGGGCCGCGCCAGCCCTGCAGCTTGAGTTTCAAATGAGCTCATCCTTTCAAATTGGCGCCGCTCTTTATTAAATTTGTTTTTCCGGTAATGCCACCCACAGCTATACCTGGGGTCGGATCCGGGCTCGCACCCTTCCCACCTCGTCCCGAGACACGGGGCGCCCACCTTGCTTCCCACTGGCAACCAAGTTTGCCCAGCTCGAGCCCGGTAGGAGACCCCTTGAGGGCGCCCGAAGGCGGAGCCCGAGCGTGGAGTTCTGTGCGTGCCCCTCCTAGACCCCCGCCGGTTTGATCTAAGGAAGGTTCTGAGTGCTTTAATTTCTGTTTTAAAGGTAAAGTGGAATTGCATGGGAAAATCATGGAAGTTGATTACTCAGTCTCTAAAAAGCTCAGGTAAATATATTTTGCTTAGTTATTTTGTGATAGGGCTTAACGTATAAATACCACAGTACACTCAGTTTTTTAAAAATGTGCTTTTATAGTTAAAAAACTGCTTTTGTTTGTTTTGTTGGTGGAGATAGCGTAGTTTAGAAAGTTAGATTTTTTACTTTCATTATATAAGGTGTTTACTGTACTTGGAAAATATCTGGTGCCTTATTGGGGGGTGGGGGGTGGCGAACTCTAGCTGTGTGAAATTCGCTGGGACCGTTAAACTTGTTTATCAAAACTTGCCTCCCACCCCTCACTCCCACCCCTACCCCCAGCACAGTGGCTACAAATGCTTGTCAAGACTTCCTGTGAGATGTTAAGAGTAAATATTTACTTTGTCAACTAAATTGCTTAACTAAACTTCGCGATTAATTAGTTTTCTTTTTTAGATAGCTTAATGTTGAATAATAAAATAATTCAGTAAGAGGTCAGTATTTTGCATAGCACTGTAAAGAAGTGGGTTGTTTGGAATGGGTGGCAGTTAAAAAGCCAGACTTTTTTAGTCCCTGAGACTACTGAATATTGCTTCTGAGCGTTTTGTTGTTGTTGTTGTTGTTGCATTTAAGATATGTTTGAAGCTAAACAAGTATCTCTATGAGTTCTGTAGCTACATTTAAGGGCACTGTTGTTAATGAAGGAGTAAAGAATTTTGTGGAAGTTGGATTTCTCCACAGTGATTTGCCTGCAAGAGAAATATCTCTGTGGGGAGAGAATGAGGGAGAACATCTTTGTTTAAAGCTTATTGTGGACTTTAAATTGGGCCCCTTTATTACTCATTCTAGATTTTTTTTTTTCTTCTCCCATGTGTTGCAACTTAGTTTATATCCCGTTCACATACATTTCTTCACCATTAGTCATTAAGTAGCTGGATTGAAAACTCTTAAGTCTATGATTTGCCACCTTTACATTTTCTGATACTCAATAGTGCAACCACTTAACTTGATTTTTGCCAGGATTGAATAGATTCTAAAACAAACCATAATAATTTTATAAATACTTAGATGTTTTGTTGAAGAGGTTTTAAAAAACTGTGGGCTCATTTTCAGATACTTTTATTTTAACTAAGCAACAGAATATCTTCTTTGCAAATGATTGTGGCGTATCAGAAAGCTTATGCCTTTAAAAAAAGGCAAAAGTTATGATTTGCAGTTTCAAGTGAAATATAAAGCTAGTTTTTCTCTCTAGGAACAGATGTAATGTGTAGCTGATTGGTTTTTCAGTTAAGTATTCTAAATTTGTATACTTCTATATATGTGTGTGTGTGTGTACTTTTTTTTTTTTTACCTGAGAAATCCAAGTTGAAGCTTTCTGATGTATTAAGTATTTATTAAGAAATTTAAATCACTCATCTTTTACAACACTTGAAAATTTGATGAAAATATTGAACAAGGTTTGAAAGAACCACCTAAAACATTTGAAGGGCTATTATTCTATAAATGCCTAATTCTATTGGCTGTATAGCTGTTCTGAGTCCTTTTTTGGGTTATAATTAATAAAAAAAATCACTAGAATTTTAACTTTGGTGAGTTGGTGTCTCATTTCATGTTATGAAGTGCATTATCTCATGTTGCAATGTAAGTAAAATACTAATTTAAAGTTACTAACATCTCCTAAGACTTCTCACAAGTATACTTCTTCTAAACTTTTTCTTTCAAAATGCAGGAGTTATTTGCTGTTAGCCAGAGTGTCATTTAACTAATTTTGTTGTGTTTATGTAAGAGTTCAGAATTAAAAGCATGTCCCCAATTTTTAGTATTAATTAAATAAAGAACAAACTAGGACTTAATCAGCCTTATTAGTACAAGATTTCTTTGAACATGTGGGCAATATAAAATACCTAGGAGGTAGATTAAAATGCGCTGTGTATGATTCACTACACTGAAGACGTCTGACATACCAAATGTATGCATAAGCTGCTGTTTTAGAGGGTTGCATCATTTCTGATTGGATGGCTTTACTCTTTTTTTTTCCCCCTTTACTTTATTGGTTTAAAATGCAGGAATTAGTTACTTGTTCTGCAGGCTAAGGGAGAGATGTCTAATGACTGGTGTTGTGTACTGAGCTCAGACCCCTGGGATGAAGCAGCTGTATGTTCTCATGTACAGGGCACTACCACGGTGCTGGCTTTCAAAAAGCAGGGTACTGTGACATTTGAAACCAAAGCTTTTATGTTATATGGTGACTATTTTGGTGTTCCTTTGTTGCATTTCCATGAAATTTAACAAGTTAGAAGCAAATTTGTCAGCGTTAAGTCAGTTCTATATGTGGTTTTTGTGTTAGTTGAAGTGAAAATGTGAAGAAAACAATTCATCCTTATTGCTTGCTTACTTAAAAATCATTCAACAACTGAGTGCTCATTTTCTTTATATTGTTCTGATTTCTTTCTGCTCCCAGGAATGAGTTTTAATATTTACATTCCAAATAGACTTTTTAAAGCTAATGATAATTTGGGAGGAGATGTTTTTATCTTAAGTTATGAAATTATTGGCATGCCATTTGCTTACCAATTGGGTCTTTTGTTAAATGTCATTCTAGCATCATTTTATATGTGCTATTATAGTAGACAGACTATATAACCATTATATTCTCAGGGTCATCAGAAGTAGAAAACTCTTGTTTTTTTTGTTTCTTTTTGGCACATGTGTTTCATTCTTACTAGATGCAAATTATTGTAATGTAAATCATAGACACACCACCTATTTTTTACTTTCTAAGTTGGTTTCAGGCTCTGCTGAATAAAAATCTTTGGATCTTTTTTCTCTATTCATATTTCTTGGTAGTGTATATGAATCAAAGATTGCTTAAAGAGGAAGAAACTGGAAATTGCTTTAAAAATCTGTTAAAAGTTGTGGAAAATGCCTTGACAGAAATTTCATTTTTCTTGTTGAGTTTTTAGTTGGAAAAAAATATATATGTACATATCTGTATATGTACCTACACACTTGCACACGCATACACACACACACACACACACACACACACGTGCACCCACATCACATATATTGTTTGGAGCTAGAACATACACTAACCTGAATGTGCTTTGTAACTAAAGTTGAATGATTCTGTGAGAAACAAAACTTTCAAAAATGTGATTTCTGCCCACTGCTAGGAAGTAACCAAGTGGTGTAGCCATGCTTTCACTGAGATGGTGTGAATACTATGAGATAGTGTAGGAAAAAGCTATGAATTTGTCTTTCATGAGTTAAAAATCAGTAATTGTGTTGTCTCCAATGCAAATGAATTCAGTCTCCTATAGGAATGTTAAAGAAAACAGTATCTCAATTGTATTTTGCTTGTATGTACTACATTGTGTATAGTTGAATTAAATACCAAAAAGAAAAAAAACAAAAACAAAAACAAAAAAAAACCATCCAACCTCAAGCCCTTCCTGCAACAAAGGCTTTTGCTGCATCAATTTTTAATTTTGAAAAGATTTTTTTAGGTTAAAATTATATGGTAGGCTTCTATTTAAAGAATTTGTTGAATTAAAAATTGATGCCTGAATTTAATTAAATAGATTCCATGTGTGGATATAATGTATATTAATATAAAATACATGTCAAACTGTAAGATAACTTTAATTTGGCTTTGAGTTGGACATTACATTTCCCATTTTAAAAAAGGCTAATAATTTTTTCATATGGTTCTAGGCTATGCCATAAACAATTACACATTTTTGTAACCTTTAAGAGATAAGTATTAGAATTAAAATAGAAGCAATAAAAAAAACAGTTGATAATTCAGGTGGTAGTGTAGGCTTAAAATTCAAGCTTACAAATATTAAAAAACTGGTCATTTGATGTTTTTACCTTATTTAGTTAAATATTAAAAGCCACTGAAATCTACAAATCAAAATAGTTTTTATGTACTGCTTGATTTTCCAATTTGTCAAATTCATCTCCATTTTAAATTTGTATTGTAGCAATTTATGAAAGTTTTAAATGGCTACATAAACATTAATTCTAAAAGGTGATTTGGTGATATGTGATGCATTTGTCAAATTGTGTTTTTTAAAATAATATTTCCTTGTAATTATGGCTGGGTATAAGATGACCAGTAAGGGATGGTCTCAAAGGTTTATTTTTTATTATTTTAACCTGAGATTACATAAAGATGAGAGAAGATTAGTAATATTTGTGTAGCACCTTTTATATGTAATGATATAATATATTTTCTTTAAGAAGAGTTTTTACAAAGGACATTAGGCAGTTTGGAACTAATTGCATATCAAAATCAACATTTTACTATTTTGAGTAAATGTTTTTATTTTATGGAGGTTGATCCAGTTTTTCAAGTGGGGGGGTATGTAAATGATGTTGAAATGTGCATAAAAGGATAGGAACTTGGGCACATTTATTAAAAGTCAAAACTATGAAACTCAGATTTCTACAGGAACTATTTACACATATTTGATACTTCTCAGCTTTCTAAATATTTGCTGTCTATCGCTGAATCACTCTTCCAAGTCTTCTAATGGAATTCTCAAAAGTAGATGAGCAATTGGTCAGTTGTGAGAGGATATTATTTGAGCTAAGTGTGTCATCTCTGTGATTCAGTGGGGTGTGTGCACATGGGTGTCTGTGTGCGTGTGTGCTTTGTGGGGGACAGTAGTTTCAGACAGATGGTATCAGGAGGGAAGAGAAGGAAATCTTTAACTGAGCAACGATTGCTCTGGATTTCAGTCTTGACAGGGCAAATGAAAATTGCTAGGTGTTTGAACTTTGTGACAAAGGGAATCAGTATTTGCTTTGAGTGATGCATGACTCTTATAGGTGCTTAACCTTGTGGAAGCCAGGGCTCAGGTACCTGTGTGGCTTCTTCAGTGAGCTTGCTGCTGGGAGGACCATCCAATGCACAATCTATTCTTCCTTTCTTTTGCTTGGATATCCCTTCTCACTAGTAGAGTTAGTTAGCTCAGTGACTCTGTGAAGGCTCTGATGATCTATAAGCCATTTTTATAAATGCTAGAAAATTAAAGATTTGAATATGCGTTTTCACTTAGGAATTCTATACTGTGGAAGACGGGAGATTATTTTACATAACAAGTACTCTGACGGAATCAATTTCATTAGAAGCATAGTATTAGACTGGTTTCTTTGGAGACTTAAAAAAGTTGAACTATAAGTTTCAAAATACACTTTTAAAAATTCCACTTAAATGCCACCAACATGTCTTCATTGTTCTTTTCTGCGTCGAAGAACAGAGTAGTGTGACTTGGCTGAGCCGGTTTTTTAAACCAGTTTCCTAAAACTTTTAGTCAAAAGCATCATGTCTCAAAAGTTATGATTGACTTCTTAATTTGAAGGATGCGATAGTTCTGTTGAACAAAACATGCCCAAATAGTTTATTAGTCAGAGTTTATCCTTTTTACACTGAAATTCAAGTCCAATTACTTTGGGTAGTCATTCAAAACACTATCACTGAAGAAAAACATAATAGCAAATAAACAACAAACACCTACTAGTAAAGATAACAGTGCTTCCTCCCAGTTATCATCATTAAAATATTTTTAAAAATCTTTTACTTTATAATTTAACTTCATGCTTACAAAGTTATAATTTTCATTTGGTGGCATGGACTCTATGGGTTCTATTTTGGGCAGCAAAATTGCAGAGTGCTCAAAGCATTATTTTTAAGGTTTTTCTTTTCCTGTTTTGATCATGTACTTTGGTCTTTCCATAAAATAGTGAAGAAAAATTATTTTGTTTTATAGAAAAATTCAGATTCTGTTGTGCTTTGGCTTCTAAAGATGAGGGAGAATATAGTAATTATTTCTTTAATTTGGTGTAAAGTTTGGTGGCATATGGAGGTAAAGATTAAGTAGACCAGAGAAAATGGATGCTTTTGCACTCGTAGCAGGCAGATCTAAAAGCTAACCCAGCTAACCCATCATTTAATAGATACATGTCTCCTTCCCAAGCCTCTGTTTCTCACTGCATAATAAGCTTGCATTTTTGAGATACATTTTGTTCATTTATTCCTGGATTTCCTTACTATTTATCTGTTCTATACTTTATTCTGAAGATGTGAACATTAGTTAGAATTGTTTACTCTCAAGAACATTTCATTAAAGAGGTGTTTTAATAAGTCCAATAAATGAAAAGAGTTCTGATGCATATTTTAGACTTTCTGATATTTACCTATATCATAAGAAATGTTGTTACCTAATGACCAGGAAAATATGTATGGAACCATTGCAGTGAGAATGGTATTTTCAGTTTTTCTCATTATCATATAATTAATGTGTGCCTTAGGGGGAAGCTTGGATTTTTAATTTTTGTTTTAAATGTGCTCAGAAAGGTGGTTTCATGATTCCATGCGTTGATATGTGAATAATGCTATTGTTATCTCAGAGAGATACACATTTTTTGTGTGCCTGCATCTTATATTCATATAATACTGATGATGTCCCAGCCTCTTCACATTATTTCATTTATTCCAAATAATTATGGGAAGAAGATGGGACAATTAATATCATCCCCTTTTTTAGATGAGGAAACTTAGTTTCAGAGAAATTTAATAATTTGCCTGAGGACACATACCCATTAAATAGTAAAGCTAGGGCTAGAACCCAGGTCTTCTGATCCTCAGTCCACAGTGCTGAGACTTTTTTTTCTTCACTTGTTTAAATTAAAAAAGTCAATCTAAGTGTCGTATGGTTCAAAAGGTGCCATTCAAGAGTAATGGAAATAACTGAAAATAGATTTGTTTGTGAAGGACCCTTTGCAACAATCTTACTCTTACATCATTCTGAATGATCTGTACTTTGTTATTTTTTTTTTTTAGGAAAAAAATAATTAGAAACAGTCAATTTAAACATTAGCAGCAGCATTACCTCCTTTTATCACCATGCTTGCCCATAGACAGAAATGGGGTTGGATTTTATTGTTGTTGTTGTTACATTGCTTTTTTCAGTGGCTGCATTCCTTGTGTTAAGAAATAGAACACTGCCAGGGAAGATGTATCTCTCGACATCTTGAGCCGCACGCATTAGGCAGTGAGCTGTAGCCCTGGTTAAGACTAGAAGCCATGTGGAAAAGGAAAGTCTAGCTCAGGGAATTGCTTGGGTGGGTTCTTCCCAGGTTTTAACCAACCCATTGCTGGAGGTCAGGACTGTGTTCTGGTTTGTTTTCCTGGTAACTGTCAGATCTTTCCCTAGATTTGGTGTTTCTCTGCTTCAGTTTCTGTACAGAATCTGGCCTTTGGCTTCTCCGTGGGGATGGAATAAGTATTAGTAGGACAGCATCCATGAGGTTTTCAGAGTTCCTCATTAATGACATAATCACTCAAAAACATATACTAAATAAGCATGTGAGGTACAGTCCATTTCCCCTTAATTGTAAACTTTTCCCGTATTTATCCTCGTTTCCTTTAACTGTTGTGTGCTATCATATTTATATGGTGGTGGAGGGAGGAAGGCATGATCAAGAAAACAATAGGTGAAAAGATTATTTTCAACACCCCCCCCCCTTTTCTTTAAGTTAGTATAGTCTGGGGTAGGGTGTTGCATATTCTGTGCAGTTCTGACTTGGAAAATGGGCGAAGGAAGGTAACTAGTAGTTAAAAAGCAGCTCGAAGGGTGGGTGATGTGTATTGAGGAGGGCACCTTTTGGGTTGAGCACTAGGTGTTGTATGGAAACCAATCTGACAATAAATTTCATATATTGAAAAAAAAAAATAAAAAGCAGCTCGTGTCTTAGGTGCTACACCAGGCCTTATGTGTATCTTATTTTATCCTCACCACAGCCGGGGAAGATCTGTACCTCATCCCTTTTACAGATAGGGCTGTGAAGCTTCTGACTCAAAAGCAGCCCCTCCTTTCACCTGACAAAACCTGCTTGCTTCAAAGAAGCAGTGGCCCTATTACCTTTCCTGCCTCCTAATTGGAACATAGTAACAGCACTACTCCTCCAGCAGGAGCTGTGATAATGTTTGCATAGGTCACAGGGTAACTTTGTATATTTTTCCCAATGCAGAATAAAAAATCTACATGTATACAACAGATATGCTGAGGAAGATAAGAGGCTGAAGTCCACTATTTTAATTTAATATAATTGAGAAACAACTGAAAGTGTTAGTCGTAATTGGAGGGCACTTTCTGAAGTAGTCTTACTGTAGAGGCATTAGTAATTATAAAAGATAGATGTTTTAAAAAATCATTGTGGTTGAAAATGAAGTGTAAAAAAAAACAAGCCATAATGTGTATGCTTTGTGGGGAGAGGTCTGTATTCATGCCTTTGGCTCAAGTATATTTTTTTAAATCCTGAAAAATACAGCCTTTTTTGTCTAGGACCTAGAATGTTGCACAAAGTTTGGCATGCTTTCATTTTTATCTGTACATAAAAATGGCTTAGAGAAGGAAAATGGGGGATTCTCACAAATTGCTTTTCATAAGATGATTCATCTTATTAACATTAGAAAATTTTAAACCTTTTTGACACCTGGAAACAGTGAAAGCACAAGGAGTAGGAAGATCTATATGTTCTTTTTGATACGATACTGAAACCTACTATACGGTACATTGGTGACTTTGTTTTAGGTAAACAAGGTGGAAGTTACAATCATACTATGAATGAAAGAGATATGCAAGAGTTGTGCATCTAGATATAGATGTTATTTTTTGATAACATAATTTTATGAACTTAATTATAATTAAAAATAAAAATAATGACTTTTCTCAGTCAAGAACCTCTAATAGAGCTTAAAATGTTATCAGAGAAGACCTTTCTATTAACTTGCTACCTCTTCTCTTTACTCTTTGCCTTCAAAAAGCACACCAAAAAAAAAAAAAAATGTAATTGAACGGGGATTCTGTGGACAGGTTAACCTCAAGCCAATTCACAAAATAGAAGATACTTTGAAAAAGCTCATGTGAGGACAGGCTGTAACTAACTGTGTTATATGGAGACCTTTTACTTGAGTCCCTCCTGATCTTTGTGATTTTAACAATGCATATTTGAGAAATGAATGTTTTCCTTGTCATTGTGTGGATAAGATTTTGGAGTAAAATGTGCATCTTTGAGAGAGTAGGAGATAGAAGATTAGACAGTTTAACACTGAAAATAATGCACTTTAACCTCTTCAGTTAGAAAGAAAGAAAGGAGGAGGGAGGAAAGGAAGGAGGACAGGAGATAGGCAGCCACAGGAACACAGGTGACTGAGTGAACAGTGTCATGTAGCTTGTTCATTCTCTAATTCCAGAGCATGGGGAAAGACTGGTACTCACTGATAGTGTGTACAAGACAGTAAATGATTCCAGCGGTGACAGCAGGACTGGAAATCTCACGCA
Organism: Leopardus geoffroyi; assembly: GCF_018350155.1. NCBI lineage: Eukaryota > Metazoa > Chordata > Mammalia > Carnivora > Felidae > Leopardus > Leopardus geoffroyi. The sequence continues at coordinate 81,868,213 of NC_059333.1, forward strand.
ATTTGTTCTTTTCTTTGACATTTAAAAACTCTAGGAGTATGTGGCTGGCTTGCCCCACAAAAGGTTTTGCATTTCTTTCTATGAGGCCCTGTACTGGCCACTTCCTCTCTCTCTCTCATTCTCCTTCCTCTTTGCATTTCTGTGAGGATGGCTGGGCAGGGCTGGAAGGTGCTTGGTTTGTAGGCCTGCCTCCAGCTGAGTGCCCCCTAGGTGGCTGGGTTTGGGGAAGCCAGGAAGGCATGTGTGCGCTTGCTCAATGTGTTGGAATGTATGGGTTCTGTGGCATACGCTTACCCGGAAAGTGCAGCAGGCAGGCAGACAGACAGACAGACACACACACACACCCCACACACACATTCCTCAGTGGTAGTGGGGGTCAAATGTTGGCTTTTTGTGAGGAGTTGAAAGTTTGGGAAGGAATTTCCCAGTGTTGAAAGTTTAGGCTACTTTCCCGCCCCACTAAAGTGCAATTGTATTTATTCTTTGTAAAGGGAAAACATCTTGGGGTGCCTGGGTGGCTCAATTGGTTGGGCGTCCAACTTCGGCTCAGATTGTGATCTCATGGTTCGTGGGTTTGAACCCCGCATCGAGCTCTGCACTAACAGCTCAGAGCCTGGAACCTGCTTTGGATTCTGTGTCTCCCTCTCTCTCTGCCCCTTCCCCACTCACACTGCGTCTCTCTCTCTCTCTCTCTCTCTCTCTCTCAAATAAATAAACATTAAAAAAAATAAAGGGAAACCTTCTTTGTTGTTTTTTTATTTTTTGAATACTGTTGAAGGATAGAAAAAAAATTTGTGGATGCATAAATAATCTGGCCCTTCTAGATCTAGCTGTACTCTTTCCTCCTTTCTCTTCATACTAATAGTAATGTCTTTGAATAAAGGACACTGAATTTTTAAAATAAGCTTTTGAAAACTCTTGAGTTGTGCTGCTGCTAAAGATGATAAAATCAAGGATCTTTAGAAACCAAGTTTTAAGCTCAGAAATGTAGGATTTAGTCTCCCTCTGAAGGAGTAGATACTCCTCAACCAAAATACTAGTTGGTGAATATTCTTTTTATTTGTTTGCCCCTTAATATTTTTAAAAACTTACATTCGTTTTTTTATTCGCAAAAAGTTTGAGATGACAAAAGTGCTGGTTACTCAATTAGTTTAAATAAAGAAGGTAGGGATTTAATTTTATGAAGTAGGTAAGTGAAACCAGTGTTTTGTTTTAAGGGTTCTAAAAGACTGGGAACAGGTGGTTGGTTCTAATATAATTCTTTTTACATCTTAGGAGATTTGCCAGGGAAGAGTTAGCTCTTTGGCTCATTGATTTTTGTATTAATGGTTTGCTGTGCATGTCTGTTTCAATAATGATTTCAAAACAACAATTTTGATATTGAAAATTTGTGGCTTGAGTTCAAATGTAATGATTATGGTGAAGATGTTAACACTACAGCCTTAAAAATTTCCAAGCCAAAGTGCTTTTATTCCTTATGGCAGTACTTTTAACAGTATGCTCCACAAAGCCTTAGGATTCTGAGGAGATGTCAAATTTATGAGAAGGAAGGAGTGGACAATGTACCTGGGAGACCCTGGCTTCTTAACTACCTTTCAATCAGAACACAGCTACATTCATTGCTGTTTTATATATTGGAGTTCAGTCTAGAATTGGGTTCAGAAAAGGGATTTGCCACTTTGAGAAATAGTTCGAAAGTTATCTGTCATGTAGTATATAATTTTGGGCCTTGAATCCATTCCTTGTTCAGGCATTCCGGAAGATCCAAAGCTCTTTCTTGAGGAAAGTTTAGACCCTGCCTTTGCTACTTCTGAATCTACTTTCTGTGGAATGGCCTGTCACTTTTGCTTTAGTAACAAATGTTTGTTTTGCCAACTACATGCCGGACTACTAAATCTTTGGATTTTTCTACAATCAATAGCACAGAATGTTTGCCCGTCAGGAACTTTCTAGGGAACTCCTTGGCCAATGATTGCACTCCGGTTCTCAACAGAGCTATTAGCGTCAACTGACTTTGTTGAGTGATGGGTCTAGTAACATGGGACCCACTCACTCATTAACAACAAGATTTTGCTTCAGGAGGTCCAAGCAGATTGGTCCACCTGCCTCTTCTTCAAGAGAGCATCCCTACTTGATATGGTATCAAGCAAGGTATATGGTGTGGTTCTAGGTATGAAGCAGTGATCTTCAAAATATTTTCGACTGGTTCGAATGGACTCCTAACAAGTCAGAAAGGACATAAACCATTATACTCTAATACATCCTTGCACAGTATCAGTTCTGCATGCATGAGTTTTGTTCAAAAACAGGATGTTACTTCAAACAATATATATTATTCTCTCAGTGATTTCTTAACCTGTGGTCAAGGACTCTTGGGGGCAGTCCTTAAAGTCCTTGGACTTTGCTTTCTGTGTTATTTAAAGAGCCTCATAGATGGTTTTCATGCTGAGAGAGAGAGAGAGAGTGAGTGTGAGAGAGAGACAGACAGACATGCACATGGAGGCTTTCCCCTCTGAGCTCTGCTCTTTGCCCTGTACTCCATTGTTCTAGCTTCCTGAAAACTGGTCTTCGAAGATTGCTGATGTCACATCATATATGCAAGTTTTGTGGTAAGACTGTTACAAGAAACCACCATATATTTACCGGGATCCACACTCAAATACTGGCAGGTGATATAAGGGGTGGTGAGGGGAGGGGTTTCTATGAAGTACAGGATGGCTATCTCTTCAGTGGGCTTCAGCCAGCTGCTACCATGTGGAAATGTAAGGCCGGTGTTCTCAAACCTGGTTTTTCAAAAGAAGCTGGAAGTCAGAGTTCTTATGTTAAATATTGGCAACAATTCAAACATTTTTGTAGATACTATGAGGGTCAAAAAGATGATAACTTGTGGGTTGAATCTGGCCCATGGCTTGCTGGTTTGCAGTCTCTGCCCATGAAAATCTGCAACTTCTGTAAAATACTGTTGAAGACTCTCTCCATTATGTTTAGTATCTCCTACCCTTAAGGCTTGTCTGGGAGTGAGAGGGAAAAGTTCTTCTCTTCATAAACTGGTTAAACTTGTATGTCTTATCTAATGATGATGATAGCTCTTTGGGAGCTCATTTGCAGCAACCATCCTTAGTCTAGTTAGTTTTCTGGAATAATTTTTTTCCATTATAAAGTACCTTATACTTTTGGGGCGCCTGGGTGGCTCAGTCGGTTAAGCGTCTGACTTCGGCTCAGGTCATGATCTCGCGGTCCGTGAGTTTGAGCCCCGCGTTGGGCTCTGTGCTGACCGCTCAGAGCCTGGAGCCTGTTTCAGATTCTGTGTCTCCCTCTCTCTCTGACCCTCCCCCGTTCATGATCTGTCTCTCTCTGTCTCAAAAATAAATAAACGTTAAAACAATTTTTTTTAATAAAAAAATAAAGTACCTTATACTTTTAATTTTATGTAATAATTTATTGTGTTTGTTATATTAAATCATCTGAAATCCTTTTTTTTTTTAATGTTCATTTTTGAGAGAAAGAGACAGCACTAGCAGGGGAGGGGCAGAGAGAGAGGGAGACACAGAATCCCAAGCAGGCTTCAGGCTCCGAGCTGTCAGTAGGTCACAGGGCTCAAACCCATGAACCGTGAGATCACAACCTGAGCCGAAGTCAGGCGCTCAACCAACTGAACCACTCAGGCACCCCTGAAATCCTTTTGTAAATTTAGAATGTATGTATGCTGAATATGTGACAATCTTAGTTTAATGTATATGCTATTTCATAATGCCTGTTCATGAGAAAAAATTAGTCCCCGTTTTCCTATAATTGGAGGAACATACTTCCACATAAGTTTCAATTATACACTCTCCAGTTAAGCACTGGGCCAACTATAGGTAATGTTTTAAACCACTTTCTAAGAAAATATGATTCTCATATGTCTGGCAAACATTTTTTTAAGTAAGAACTTGAGTTCTGCCTGCAAGTGAACATCTAGGATAAGGCAGGTAGTTTTAAAGCATAGAGTGTACTTGGCAGGAAAATTCAGTGGTGAAAAGTAGGGCTTTTAAATATTTTGAAAAATGTTTTGGTTACTCTTGCACTTTCTTGTATTTAAGTTGACAAAATTGAAAGCCATATAGATGCTGCTTCTAGGTCCGGGGTGCAGTAAATACTCATTAAGGCCAAAGTAAATGAAACTACCAGTTACCTAAGGGACCTTACCAAAAAAAGCCAAAAAAACAGACAAAACCACCACAAAACAAAAAAGCTGTTGGACAGTTGGATTAGCATTTTAAAAATGTGTCTTTTTATTCTAAAACTTACATGAATGAAATAGCTCATTAGCAGTCACTATAATGGTGAGGTAAGTATATGTCTTGGAGAATGTGAGTTCTCAGTTCATCTATGGTAAGGCACAATAGAGTGACATGTAGGTGTCTGGGAATTCAGGATTTCATTTGGCTTCCTTCATTTGTAAAGGATTGAGTGGTCATCGGTTCCATTAAAATAGCCAACTCTGTTTTTTGCACTGGTCTTTTGAACCTTACCATTTTGAAGTTCCATGAGATCTTGCTCTTGTCTTATTTTTTAATTCCACTGCTGCAGCTTGAATGCCTTGAAAAGTGGAATGAGCTGCTCATTAAATATCTTTCAAGTTTTAAAAATTAAAGCCATAATGTATCATTAATAATTTGCTTTTATTTCTTCTTTTTATTTTCAAATTGAGGGCAGGGAGAAATAGCAGTTCAAAGTTTTTACTCTTGTGAATGGGTTTTTCAGTCTTTGTACTGAATCTTTGGCTTAAGTGGAATGAAATCTTCATGGGCATTTTAGGTACAAAGGCCCTTTAAAACATGAGGTATGTGGGGAGCCTGGGTGGCTCAGTTGGTTGAGCGTCCGACTTTGGCTCAGGTCATGATCTCACGGTCCGTGAGTTCGAGCCCCGCATCAGGCTCTGTGCTGACGGCTCGGAGCCTGGAGCCTGCTTCGGATTCTGTGTCTCCCTCTCTCTCTGACCCTCCCCCGTTCATGCTCTGTCTCTCTCTGTCTCAAAAATAAATAAACATTAAAAAAATAATTAAAAACATGAGGTATGCTGCAAAGAACAGTTGTACAGGGCTGCAAAATGAGTATTGGAAAGCAGAACTTTAGATTTGGTGTAACCAGAATAAGTTTTGCAAATCAGTCTTTTTAAAAAAATTAAGGGTGGGTTAATCTTAGTATTATTAGACTCAATGTGATTACACAAAAATACAACTTCCTCTCTAGGTATTTCTTTCTCCAACCCAAATTACATTAAAAATCTGCTGGGAGGGGTGCCTGGTGGCTCAGTCGGTTAAAGTGTCTGACTGTTGATCTCGGCTTGGGTCTGGATCTTGGAGTCGTGAGTTCAAGCCCCGTGTTGGGTGTGAAACCTACTTAAAAAAAAATCTGCCTGGAATAATAGAAGAAAAATCTATGTATATTTTTTAAGAAACAAAAACAAACCAAAACACAGAAATAGCAGTCCTCTTATTTCAAGATAGTGGGAAGATACAAGCAAGTTGTTGTGTTTTTATGTAGTAACTCAAAGATGATCAAGTTAAGCAGACAGTATCTGAGGTTGTTGTGGGAAAAAATAGACAAGTGCAAAAAATGGCAGAATTTACCAATGGCTGAGATAATTCATACCCAAGGAAATGAATGATCTTAAATGTTAATTGCAAAACAAGATACTGTCAGATGTTCTGTATTAGTAATCTATTGATGCATACAGATTACCCCAAAACTTAGCAATTTAAAGCAGCAAACATTTATTATCTCTCACATTTTCTGAGGGTCAGGAATATGGCAGCAGTTTAGCTGGGTGGTTCTAGCTCAGCATCCTTCATGAGGTTGCTATCAAGCCCGCTCATGTGGTTGTTGAAAGGCCTCAGTTTCTCTGTGGCTGTTGGCTAGAGCTTTCAGCTCTTCACAACATGGGCCTCTCCTGAGGTCTGCTCACAGCATGGCAGCAAGAGTAACCCAAGAGAGCTGACCCCACACTGCCTTGTACCACCTAATCAGTGAGTTGCACATCAGCACTTATGCCTTATTTTGTTTGTCAGACATGAGACACTAGTCTACCCCACGCTCAGTGGGAAGGAGTTACTCAAAAAGAGAATACTGAGAGATGGGAATCATTGGGAGGAGCATCTAGGATTTAACTAAGTCAATCAGGAAAAGTCAACAAATCAAAGAGAGACTTGCTTAGTCTGGGGCGTATACTGAGGAGAATAATCTCCTTCTATTAATACTCAGCCCCTTTTGGAATAAAATGAATTCCTTATAAAACACCAGTAATAACAATTGTGGATTACTGAATCCTTTTATAATTCTTATTTAATTTTTCTCAACACCTTCTAGGGTGAGGAAGACACTACTGTCCTTATTTCACAGATTAGGGATCTGAGGCCCAGACTGTTCACATTACTTAGACGACGGGATCATATATTTAACATTCAACCCGAAGTGTCCCCCCCCCCCGCCTTTTTGACTCTTTCTTTTCTCTCCCCTAAAGAGTGAGTTACTTTCTCTTTTATAAAACGCAACTTATTTTTTTCCTTTCAGACTTATCTGAAAGAGCTGAGTTTTTTAATGTTTAATTGAAAAGTTGAAAACCCTGTTCTTGTATCAATAAAGATGTTAGCTACTTTTCTGCCAGCAGTAAAATAGCCTTTTTGCTATTTTTGTAATGGGTGAGGTCTGATTTCTCCAAAATTGTGCCATACTGTGGTTAGCCATAGTCTACAAGAGGAAAATATATTTACCCTTCTTTAAAATCATTGGTTTTCTAAGAAATATGCTATTTACCACACCAAATCTGAGTAAATCTTTCTGAGACAAAACGCAGTGGTCACTTTGATACCAGACAAGGCCAATTCTCTCCCCCACTAAAAATGCAGAACATCGGGCCTTCAGATCTTTGGTATCTACCTTTATTATACATTTATCTCTTGAGGAAATTTGATACTGTTTTTGGTGTTAGTCATAGCCATGTTGGTGCTGAAGGGTTCACTCTGTAGCAGTGTCTTGCTAAACTCATGCAATCCTATCAACATTGCCTGTAGAATGTCCTATGACTTCAGTCAAATATAGTATTTTAATAGGCCCATCTTTAAATTTTCATTGAATCTTGGTGCTTACTTTACTTGCATTGCGTATTCCCATAACCCATTTAACCTTTTCTCCTAAAGGTCCTGATAACATGATAGTGTGGAGTGAGGAGTTATTTTGGTTCTTTCCTTCTGAATTTGTGTAGACTGAGGTTTATGGAGTGTTAGGGTCCTTTAGGAGTTACTGCTCTCTAGGAAAGATAGATACTTTTTATGTTGTTAAAAAAAAAAAAAACCTTTGGGGTAAATACTGAATTTTTTACATACTGTATATTCTAGTTAAACAAAGTTTATTCTGAGTTATCCTTTTTGAGAGAGGATTGTCCCTGAGTGGGTTCTTGACCCCTCCTTAGTTTAAAATCTTGATGTATTTTTTTTTTCACAAAACAATCAAATGATTACATTAAAATTTTTTTTTTCTCCAGAGATTTTAGAGAGGACCCCCCCCCCCAACTGCTTCAGTGGAAGGACCAAGTTTAAGATTTATTTCAGATTTTTGTCATCTTCAAGAGTTAGGAGGTTAAAGGTGAGCATGAACAATTCTGGGAGCTCAGAGGACCAATGTGATATGTAACTCTACACCTTTTTTATTATTTTTGTAATATTTAAATGCCAGTAGATATTTGCCCAAAGAAGTGTATTTTTTCTTATTCTTCCTCAGTGACTTATCCTCTTGTTACAATCCTAGCCCGGGGAAGAGGGAGGAGGGAAACAGTCAGAAGCCATCTAGTGGGCTGAAGTGCCTCAGATGACCTGCTTGGATCTCATATAATCTCAGTTATTCCTCCTCAAATTACCTCTCCAGTTGGTTTGTTTTCCAAGTCTTAGAAAAGCAGAATTGCAGGTAAAAGAGAATATTTCCTGCTTGGTCACGTGATGGAGCCTGGCTCCTCACAGAGCCATGTGGGTGTCTCTACCTGCAAAACACCTCAACGTAAGAGCTGTCCATATAGTTCCAGTTAGGACATCATTCCTCTGAATGTCCCTGGGTATGTGTAGTGGCCCTTGTGTATGGTTGTGTGTTTTTTGGAGACTTACATGTCCTGGTTTTTCAGAAGTGCTTCTGGGCTAATTCAGTTGTTATCTGACCCTCAGACATTCACTATTGTGTCTAACAGCCTAGGGACCACATAATGTAGAATGAATGTTGTTGGGCATTTTTCATCATCAGATGCATCGGGTCCTCTCTGAAAACAGAAGTATCAATTTTTCTGAATTTGGTTGATGCTGTTCAATTCTCAACCTGAGTTTATGGTTTGAATTAAATACATTGAAGCTTCATTGATGCAGGTTAGGGAAGATCAATGATAATTCATCAAATGTCTGAATGGGCAGATTTTTTAAAAATTTATATTATCTTCAATTAAGTATTGCAACCTGAGTAAACTAACAAAATTTTGCTAAAGAGCAGTCCTATCAGACCTTTTTATTGAATATAAAAAATGATTTCTATTCATCATATCAGTTATATGTAAATACTTCTGAAATGTGTTTAAATAGCTTATACTCTTGAGTACTTTAAATTTCCCTCTTATGATCTTGTTTGTATTGATTCTTTGGTTGAATAAGCACCCCTTCCCCTCTTTTTAAGAAAAAGGTAGAGTAGATTCCAGTTTTGTGCTGTAACAATTAGAATTCATGACATTTCACTCTTCAGTGGGTTATAATATAATCTCAGTTTTTTGTAGGTTTCCAGTGCCCTTGAGATGCAAATAATTTAATATCTGAGTATTATCCTGTTCTAGGAGAATTTAGGATGATGCCTTTGTAATTTTCACATGACAAAAAGCGGTTAAAAAATCCATCCATTCAGAAGAGAGTTCAATTTAAATCATGGCAGTCCTGTGTCACTTAATTGCCAGAAAGTGAAGGTAATTTTGATCAGAGTAATTACACCTTAATAAAATGGAAATACCTCTTTCTTTCAGTACTTTTATTTGGTTAATATTCATCAAGAAGAATCTAATAACCCAATAGAACTTTAATTTGGGGGCTGTTTTAATATTTAAAAAAATTTTAACATTTATTCATTTTTGAGAGAGACAGAGTGAGTGAGGGAGGGGCAGAGAGCGAGGGAGACACAGAATCTGAAGCAGGCTCCGGGCTCTGAGCTGTCAGTGCAGAGCCCGATGTGGGGCTGGAACCCACAAACATTGAGATCATGACCTGAGCTAAAGTCGGACGCTTGACTGAGTCACCCAGGCGCCCCTAATTTGGGGGCTGTTTAAAGTATCCAATGGAACTTTAGTTTGGGGGCTATTTTATTCTTTTTAATTTTTTTTAAAATTTATTTTGAGAGAGAGTGTGCACACACACATTCAAGCTGGAGGAGGGGCAGAGAGTGAGAGAGGGAGGAAGGGAGGGAGGGGGGTGGAGAATCCCAGGCAGGCTCCTCAGTTTTAGCACAGAGCCAGAACGGGGCGGTGGGGAGGGTGGGGGTGGGGGGGTGCTGGCTGGATCCCATGAACTGAACTGTGAGATGATGACCTGAGCCAAAATCAAGAGTTGGATGGAGCCTAATCGACTGAGCCACTCAGGTGCCCCTGGGGGCTGTATTAATATTTGATCATTTGACATTTGATTCTGTACTACCTTTACAGGTAAAATTTAAATACGTTTTAGTTTTGAAGGAAATACTGTGGGTAACTTCTAAGATTGAGCCTAGCAAGCTACATTTTTAGAGATAGGATGATAACCTTCAATATCCAGCTGTTAAGTAGAAGAGGCTGCCTGGGAGTTGTGTTCTAGTGGGAGGTATAGAGCCTGTGGTCTCCTAACCCCTACTACATCAACACTCCAAAGGGTACTTCCGGTGTTTAACTTCTACACTCATTTCAGTTCTTCTAGCAACGAAAAAGTGTTTGTGGGTGTTTTCATCTTGAGAAAAGCTTTTACTTCTGGATATTTTCTCTGTCGGGGGTCTTTAGAGACCTAAGCTTTGTTGATAGTGCTTCAGTCTGGCTGGTGGGTAAGAGGGATTCCATACCTAGTTGGTGATGTTGCATTTGGTTTTGAAATTCACTGCCTGCCAGCTCTCAATACCTCAGGTGAATGTCACATAATGTCCCAATAATTTAAAAAACGTTTTTGAGACTCAGTAAGGAATTCAAGTTATTTCAACTCAGAAGAGCGTTACTTGAGCACCTACTGTGTGTTTAGCCAGAGTGCAAGGCACAGTATATAGGATGCAGAAGAAGCCAGCCCTCAGTCTCCACATTAATGAGCTAGGTTTGGAGGAGTCTTACTCTTTCCAAATTCACAGAAGCAAACCACGAGGAAACTGCTGCTTTTCGCCCTTACTATCCCTGTACCAGCTTAACGGGTTACCATATTTCTGGTTAGTCAAGAATACTTCTCAGATGTCTGTGGTGTGTTAAGTTTGGAAGAGAGCAAGACTCTCAACCTGAAATTGAACCTAACCCCACCTTCCCCACCCCACGTGTATGCATCCCTGGGTACGTTAGGTTTCCCTTTCAGATTACATTTTTTCATCACTTACTCCCAGGTATTCATCCACACTTATGTGTGAGGCATTGTGTGTTAGGCAATTATTGTTGTAAAAAGTACAAAGGTAGATAAACCATAGAATCTGCCTTCAGGCTGGTAGTAAAATTAGCCTGTAGTTCCTGATCACACCTCTAATGCCCAGGGACAAAGTCTAGGTGCACCCTCGTAGGGCAGGAAGTACACTGCACTGCTATTGTTAAATTTGTTTGGGCAGTGGAAAACTGGCAACTGGGCGATCCCCTTGAAGATACAGGTGTAAGGTCCTCTCCTGTGTAAAGATCCCCCAGCTCCTTCTGAAATGTTCCTCTCAGGTTCTCACTATTTCCTCAGCCGTCACCAGCCTGACAGCTAGTTATCTGTGTGCACAGCAGGCCTGTCTGATAGTCTCCTCACTGCTCTAGGAAATAATGACTTAACTCACAGTGTGTGCCCAGCCATCACATAGCTGGTGCTTGCTAATGGTAGAAGTGAATTGTCTGATTTTTAACCTGGTTTAACTTTAGTAACTCAAATGCTTAGGGAATGGTACATTCTGATAAACTAAGTTATCTGTGGTAATTGATGATAAAGCAGAAAATCCTTTCTTTGGCTTGCACTGTTGAAAGCCTTTCTAAAATCTTAGATCTCACCGTATGGAGGAGTGGTCTAATATATTAATCATCAAATTAATTTAGAATAAAATTAATTTAGAATATTGTTCAGCTAGAGAAACTTTAAGGCAGTCCTTTTGTGTGGTCTTTTGACCATCAGTATCACCTCGAACTTGGTAGAAATGCAGATTTTCCACCATAGCCCAGGCCTCCTGAATCAGAAATTCCTAGGTGGGTCCAACAATCTGTGTTTTAACCAGGCCTTTACGTGATTCCGATACACTGAGTTTAAGAGCCTCTGGTATAGGTCAATTGTTCTGAACCCTGGATTCGTATTATAACTACTTGGGGAGCTTTATTTGAAAAATGAAGTCCCTGAGCTCATCTCCAGAAATTCTGATTTATTTGGCCTGGGTAGGCCTAACATACCTATTTTTTAAGTGCCCCCAGGTGATTCTGAGGTCCAGCTAGAGTTGAGAACCAGTGATGTAGGGGTGGAACAGAAATTTGGAACTTATTCCACATTATCCTCTGCAGCTCTCTTAAAAAATAAATCTGGGGCACCTGGATTGGAAGAGCATGTGACTCTTGATCTTGGGGTTGTGAGTTCGAGCCCCACACTGGGTGTAGAAATTACTAAAAAATAATAATAATAAACTTAAAAAATAAATCCAAAGTAATTCTTCTTTCACCTAAAGAAAAATTTACATTTATATTTTGCTTATCAGGGTCTCATTGAGCAAGCAGTCCCTACTTTTCATGTCACTGCCTTAATAAAAAAGCAAGTGTTTTTATGCCAGTGGTATTTTCCCACAAGAATAATGTCATATTTGGGTGTTAACTTCCTGATCAAGGCCTTGGCATCAAATAAATCATAGATGGGACCAATAATATATCATAAAATCAATGATACAATAATTATAAACCTCTATGGTCATTTAAAATCATAATATTATGCTCCAGGTCCAATAAAATCATCATAAATGTGATGTGCAACCTAGGATTGCCCCAGATGTCTCAGGGCCATAGAAAAATGCATGTGGTTGTGGTAAACACAGTTTCCTGAATCTATTATGTAATAAATATTTATTAACACTATTTGTATGCACTCTTAGAATTTGGAGAGGAAAGATTCACATAGGCTAGGTCTCTAAAAATGTCCAAGGAAGTCTTGGATGGATGCCTTTTCTACCAGTAGACTGATCAGGAGTAAGCTTGAGGGTGGATAAAAATACTGGGATCCAATCACCGTCTGCTGTTGGTGGAGGTAGTTAATGTGGGTGTTTCTATCCCTGAAAAGCTCTTCTTAGTGAAAGGACTGATCTAAGATTTCTCCTCTTGGCCTTAGTTCCTTCAAAGTTCTGCCTCTCAGCCAAAATAAAGGTAAGAGAAGAAATGATATGATCAGTACACTTCACATTTGACTGAAAAGCCATAAGTTGTTAAGTTGTTAAGGCCTGCTTTTTGAGGAAGAGACTTCAGATATTCTCTTCAAGGTGGTCCAGTTGGCATAGGGAGGTGAGAGTATGGGGGAATGGTGTGGTGGAAGGATCCCTGGACTTGGGGCCTGAACACCCAGTTCAATCTGGCTGTGCTCCTTAGCACCTGTGTGACTTTTTTTTTTTTTTTTTTTTAACATTTGTTTTTGAGAGACGGGGAGGGGGAGGGGAGAGGAAGAGAGAGGGAGACATAGAATCTGAAGCAGGCTCGAAGCTGCGTCAGCACAGAGCCCAACATAGGGCTCAAACTCAAACCGCGAGATCGTGGCCTGAGCTGAAGTCGGATGCCCAACCGACTGAGTCACCAGGTGCCCCTTGTGTGGCTCTTGATAGAACACCTCTCTGAGCTTCCCTCTTTTTTCCTGTAATGTGAGCAAGAACACACCTTACTCCCAGAATTGTAAGGATTGAATAGGTTAATATAAGTAATTGTCCCCAGCAAGGGAAGCTTTCCATAAAAGTTACTTTAAGTAGTTGAAATATTGACTGGGGAAACAGATGAGGAATTCTGTCTGTATCATGCCGCTCTTGACCCTGGAGTAGAAAGCCTGCTTCCTGATGGGTACTTAAGCAGATAGAGTTCTGGGAAGCTAGGGAAAACAAGGTGCAAATCCTTCCTGAGAAAGACAATAATAACGTCCATGGCTTGGGTCTTGGAAAGGCCCAGGAATGGCTGGAGTTTGAGTGTGTTGTCATACTTGTAGCCAGGTCTGCATGTTGACCTGAGCGCATTGTCAGTTAGGGATCTTGGTGACTGTCTGTTGCTCAGTAACTAAAGTGTTGTTTGGACCAAACTGTTGTTTCAAACTTTTCATGGCAGGTATTCCCTGTTGATTCTGAGCTCAGTGGTGTGCATTGATATCAACTACTATAAAATAACCACAAATTCATAGTGACTTAAATGAATCCACAGTGACTCAGTGTACAGGTACTATGCTCTAGAAAATTCTAAAGCAATTATCTAATGTACTGCTAGGGAAGATTATTGCCTGTTATATTAGTCTCAATGATTTTTTTTTCTAGCTCAAGTGTTCTCTTTGCCCTTGGACTCTTGTTTCAAGAATACATTAAGTTCTTTAACTAGAAACAGTTCTTTAATTTTTAATATGCTGCTTATTCAAACAGAAGTAAAGTAAAAAATGATGAAGGAACATAGTACTTCTCCAAGTTTTTCCATAGATTCCTAGAACCCACAGAATCCATAGACCTTAGGGATTACCTAGACCGCTCTCTCCTCCTACTGTCTCTCCTTAATGCCCAGAGAGGTAAAAAAAAAAAAAAAAATGTTACACTGGACATTAATACAAAGTCATTCTCCTCATTGTCATTGCGATGCTTTTTCTTCTACGTGACACAGCCTTTAAATGAGTTATCACAAAATTTGTTTTTTTTAATGAATATAATTTATTGTAAAATTGGCTTACATACAACACCCAGTGCTCATCCCAACAAGTGCCCTTCTCAATGTCCATCACCCATCTTCCCTCTCCCCCACCCTCCCATCCACCTTTAGTTTGTTGTCTGTATTTAGTAGTCTCTTGTGGTTTGCCTCCTTCCCTCTCTGTTTGTATCCGTTTTTTTCCCTTCTCTTCACCCATGGTCTTCTGTTCAGTTTCTCAAAATCCACATATGAGTGAAAACATGTGGTATGTGTCCTCTGACTGACTTATTTCACTCAGCATAAAACCTTCCAGCTCCATCTACATTGCTGCAAATGGCATGATTTCATTCTTTCTCATTGCCAAGTAGTATTCCATTGAATATGTAAACCACATCTTCTTTATCCATTCATCAGTTGATGGACATTTAGGCTCTTTCCATAATTTGGCTATTATTGAAAGCACTGCTAATAAACATTGGGGTACACATGCCCCTATGCATCATCACAGAATGGGAAAAATTTGTTTTTAAGTAAAGCTAAGTTCAGGAACAAAACAGTATTTTTCATTTTCTTGAAGAATTCATCAACCAAGATGATTTAGTTTCTTTCGTTTCCTTTGAGATACATTTCAGAATAGCACTGGTATACCATATGATCCAGCAATTCTGTTTCTGGGTATTTACCCAAAATAATTAAAAGCAAGAACTTGAACAGTTATTTGTATACCTATGTTAATAGCAGCATTATTCACAATAACCAAACTGTGAGAGCAGCTTATATTGACAGGGGCGCCTGGGTGGCTCAGTTGGTTGAGCATCTGACTCTTGATTTCTGCTCAGGTCATGATCACAGGGTCATGGGATCAAGCCCTGTGTCAGGCTGAGAGTGGAGCCTGCTTAAGATTCTCTCTCTCTCTTTATCTCCCTTCCTCCCTCCCTCCCTTTCTCTCCTTCTGCCCCCTCTCCAGCTTGCTTTCTCTCTCTCTCTTAAAAAACAAAGTCCATTGACAGATGAATGGATAAACAAGATGTGGTATATACATGCAATGGAACATTTTTCAGCCTTAAAGAGGAAGGAAATTCTGATACATGCTATAACATAATTGAACCTTGAAGATATTATGCTAGGTGAAATAAGCCAGACACAAAAAATAAAATACTGTATGATTCCACTTGTGAGGCGCCCAGCGTATTCATATTCAGGGAGACAAAGGAGAATGGTAGTTGCCAGGGGCTGGGGGAAAGGGGAGAATGGGGAGTTACTGTTTAGTAGGTACAGAGTTTCAGTTGAGGAAGATGAAAAATTCCTGTAGATGGATGATGGTCATGGATACACCAGACTACCACTGTATTTAATACTGTTGAACTATATATACTTAAAAATGGTTTACAGAGCGCCTGGTGGGCTCAATCAAAAGAACATTTGACTCTTGATCTTGGGGTCATGAGTTCAAGCCCCACATGGGGTATAGAGATTACTTCAGTTTTTTTTTTTTATGGTGTAAATGGTAAGTTTTATGTTCTGTATATTTTGTCACAATAAAAAAATGTTGGGGGAGAAAAAGAGGTGATCTTCCAAATAAAGTCAAGACTCTGAAAGACTTAAAAAAAAAAAAAACACAAGGAACGGAACTAACTGGCTGAATGAGATGATAAAGTCTGGTGGAAGGAATGCTGGTGTAGGCTCTAATTCTGGTTCTGTCTTTAACCAGCTCTGTGACCTACCCATTTGGCCATTAGTTTTGTCACTTTGTCATCAAAGTGAGGTTGTCGGCTAGGTCATGTCCAACCTTCCTGCCTGCGCTAGAATTCTGTGAGTCTACAAGTCCTTTGCAAAGAAATACTTTTTTAGGAACAACTACTCATGTGAAGGTTAGGAGCCAGACACATCTGTGAAATGAGGGCAGCTCAGTTCTCTAGGATTTGTTCTGACCAACCCTTGACTCAGGCATGTTTGAAAATATAGTAATCTTTGTAATCTTTCCTTCCTGCCACGCTGCTCGGAGGCAGGACCAAAACTCCAGAGTTGTCAGATTCTAGAGCTGTATTTTAATGTACCTGCTTTGATACCAGGCCCAGAGAAAGGGGCTGTTTCTCCCAATGCTTATGACAGAGTGTGGCATCAGAAATCAGTTTCTGGGGGCACCTGGGTGGCTCAGTTGGTTAAGTGTCTGACTTCAGCTCAGGGCATGATCTCATGGTTCATGGGTTCGAGCCCCACATCGGGCTCTGCGCTGACAGTGCAGAGCCTGCTTTGGGGTACCCTGTCCCACCCCCCCCCACCTGAGTGTGCTCTCGTTTTCTCACTCTCTCCCCAAAATAAATAAACATTAAAAAAAAATAGTTTCTGCCTTCAAAGATAGAGCTATTCCTCCTAAGTTGTTTTTATTTTCACTAATCAATGGAAAAGGGTTCTCTCTTACCTGGGCTAGTGTATCAGTTATGTAAAAGTTGTTTCTTTTGGCTTTGGAGCATATAGTTTTGTATGAAGTTAATCCTTCCTCTTAGGTTTCACGCAGACTCACGTTAGCAGAGCTTTGCTTTTATTAACCATACACAAGCTGATTGGCAGGCTGAAGCTTACCTTTAGCACACTGTGAGTGCCATGTGTGGGCAGCATGTGGATATGTTGGGTGAGAAGAAGTACGGACAGCCTGGCGT
This sequence comes from Leopardus geoffroyi, assembly GCF_018350155.1. Taxonomy (NCBI): domain Eukaryota; kingdom Metazoa; phylum Chordata; class Mammalia; order Carnivora; family Felidae; genus Leopardus; species Leopardus geoffroyi. The sequence continues at coordinate 81,884,950 of NC_059333.1, forward strand.
GAAAAATAGAGGGCATTGACTGTGCTGGTTGTTTATATGGATTATCTCCCATCTCTTGATAGCACTGTGAGTCATGGTGGCAACTTTATTCCTCAGAAGAGAAGATAGAGAGGTTCAGGAGGATTGCCACTCTCCCAAGGCCACCAGCAAGAAAGGTGACAGACCTTAGATCTGAACTTCTGTCTGATTGCAAAACCTGTGTAGTCTTTCTGCTATATGACACTTTCTAATATAGGAAGACATGTAACTATGCTATTTGATAATGTAGAACTGAAAGATTATTCCAATTCAAGAAGGCAGTAATAGAATCACTAACTAGTTTCTGTTTTTAATTTTTATCCCCATAAGGCTGAGATCTGAATAATCTGTGACTGGTGAGTCATGTTTGTGATAGCTGTGACCAAAAAGCAGAACTATTCTTCCATGCCCTTGTATCTTAGGACAATAGAATTTTCTATTCCTCTATAGAATAGAGGAGCAAGTGCTGTCGGCTGCTTAGGAGAGGGTCTCAGGTGGTTCAGAGCTATCCTAGGAGTCTAATGCTGGTAGTTCTTCATAAGTCTATTTATGGTGTCTTTTAGGAATGCTTATGGTGTGACCAGATACTCTTCTCATTTTGTTTGCACCTGTGTATTTCTAAGTAATAGTGACTCTTATTCCATCTATTTTTAACTTCTCCTCTAACACTGTAATTTATTATAGCATAGGACTTGGAATTTATCTTCCCTTCCTATTCCACTCATTAGTCATTCATATAGACTCTAACAAGTCAAGAGAAATACAAAGAATGCTATTTGATATTACTAGTTGAGGTTGTGTCCCCTTTGTGTGTTCCTCCCTCTCCCCCCCCACCCCCCAGTATTTTTTCTTAAGGCTAATGTGGTATCTGACAAATAATTTGTGTTCCATGGATGAATTTGATGAATAGGTGAAGGAGCTTGCAGTTTTATAGAGAATCACTGTTTACGTCTTTGATAACATCTATGCTAAATGAATGTATATGTAATCTCTGTCTCTGTCTCTGTCTCTCTCTTTACTTTTGGTATTGGGGGAAAAGGGCAGATACTCAATTCCAGAATTAGTTAGACTTCTATTCTGTAAATCTGTGTTTGGAGTGGTCATAATTTGATGGTGTTTGAAACCAATAAAATAATGATCTGCTTTTTAACAGGATTTGCTATGATTTGATGAGTGATTTGTCTATGATCATGCATTCAAGCTGTTGGCAATAATAGTAATATCTTTACTAAAGTGGAATTCAGAATGAGAAGATGCATCTGAGTTTAATGAAGTTCAAACTTAAAGGTATAGCCACTCCCATCTTCAAATACTCAAATAGTCCATATATATAGGAATATCACACCCACCCCCATCTTTCCTTCTCATATTTTCCCACCGTAGGAGACCCCCATTGTCAAAGATGCCCTTTGTTTCTGGAGCAAAACTTCAGAGGAGGAGAGAAGAGAAATTGGGAATTTTGAGGGCCTGTTCCTGGAACTATATAGCCTCCCTGTTAAAAAATTTTTTAGAACATATTTCTCTGTAGAAGCAGTATTATGGGAATAATTGGTTATATGATACTGTGAGCTCTTAATGGCTACTTAGGATACTTAGGTGTGTTTACAAATCACCATTCTATTAAGTTTTCCATGGCCTTCTCTCCCTCTTCCCACTTTTACAGTCCTACCTAGGATGAACCTCCTGGTGAGCTGCTAGGTCCTATGAAAGCTGGGCCTCCAGCTGATGTCAGCCCATTCTGATGTGCACGTTAGGGGTAGGGGCTCTGTCATCTTTATCTGTGTGTCTTTAGCTCCTAGTTTGGTGCCTGGCACAGAGGACATGCTACCCAATGCTTGCTGAATTAGGTTAAATTTAAGGAAGAAAAACATTTACATTCTCTATTTTCATCCTCATCAGTTTCTCAAGAACTTTCTTATCTAGAACTTGTCAGCACGAGAAGTAGAACATGGAGTGGGTTTATTCACTGATCCCTTTATTTACTTACTCAGCAAACATTTATTGGTCACCAGGCACTACTAGGCTCTAAAAACATGGCAGTGGACCAGTATGGTTCCATTGCCTGCTCTCTTGGAGCTTATGGTCTGGTGGGGGGAAAGAAGGGCCATCATCAGGAAGGCATTCACTGGGTCGGGTGGGACGGTTACTGGAAATACATAAATGGCTATTTAAAAAATACAGGGACTGGCTTTGAATTAGCCTGTGTGTCTGATGGCAAAATCTCTTTTCTTCTCCTTTTTTTTTTTTATGTTTATTTTTGAGAGAGAGAGAGAGAGAGAGAGAGAGAGAGAGAGAGAGAGAGAGAGAGAGGTGGAGAGGCAGAGAGGCAGAGAGAGGGAGACACAGAATCTGAAGTAGGCTCCGGGCTCTGAGCTGTCAGCAGAGTCTGACACAGGCTCGAACTCATGAACCGCTAGATTGTGACCTGAGCTGAAGTTGGATGCTTAACCGACTGAGACACCCAGTCTCCCCACTTTTCTTTTTTTAAGTGTATTTATTTATTTTTGAGAGAGACATAGCACAAGTAGGGGAGAGGCAAAGAGAGAGTGAAAGAGAGAGAATCCCAAGCAGGCTTCACGCTGCCAGTGCAGAGCCTGATGAAGCGCTTGAGCTCACGAAGCTGTGAGATCACGACCTGGGCGAAACCAACGAGAGTTGTACGCTTAACTGACTGAACCACCCAGATGCCCCCAAAATCTCTTTTCTTAAATATCAGTGATGAAAAAGTGACTTTTACAATTATTTAGAATTGTCCTTGAAAATAAACTAATGAAAGATGTGATGTGGGCAGTCTGTTTTTACATTTTGTTTGGTTACAGAGTAATGCCCATTTACTTTCTTTTTAAATAAAGTCTTAGAGTCGTAATCTGCAATATTAAAAAATAAACTTTTTCAAATATTCTGCTAGTAAATTATTAATTCTTTGAGTTTTCTATTAAGGCAAGCTATCAGTTTTCCTTGCGCCTGGTGACTAATTCAGTTGCATATTATTTCTATTCATAGTTCCCCAATCTTAGGTAAAACTGAGCGGATTTAATGTGAATAGCTTCATCCGTTTCATACGGGTAAAAAAAAAACCATGAAAAAGAAAGTTAAGAAAATCATAATATAAAACCAGCAAGATAAAGGGTGATTAGGCTGGTGCCTGGGTTCAAAGAAAGTGAAATTTTTTCTTGATATTCTCTCTGTGATGCAAGATTTCTTTCCATAGATTAGTAAATTTACATGAGCTGTTTGAGGAGATTACATTCTTACAGTTCCCTTAAAGCTCTTTATTACGTACAGCCTGAAGCCCAGTCACTTCTTCACACTTGTTTCTGTGAGTAAATGCTTTATTAAATGTAAAGGGGCGTTCAAGATAAAAAATAATTCTGTTTGTGGATTTTTGGGGAGCTTCTTTCTAAGACAAATGTGGGTAAACAGTACCTCCTGTCAAATCGGCCTATGTAAGGGATTCAAGCACACCTGGTAGCAAAGAGGTTTAACCTAGTTTCTCAGATAAAAACTTGAGGTGGAGGAAGGATGAGGAACCATCCAGGGTGAGCTGAAGAGCTGTCACCTTTAGCCTACTTTCCCTGTGATGGAGAACTGTATCCTCAGGTCATTTAGCCTCCTCAGCCCATCTATTAAGGTTCTTGGTCGCAAGGAACAGAAACTCACTTCATCTAGCTTAAGCAAAAGGGAGGATTTTTTTGCTTACTTAGCCACCTTGCAAAATGAGCTGGGATGACATGGGTCTTAAGGACCTTCAGAATGAGGGACTTGAACACAGCTGTAGGTCTCTGGCTCCTTCCCTCTTTCTTACCACCTTTTGTCTCTGCCTGTTAGTGTCATCATTTTTCTCTTACCTCAGATGGGCTTTCTTTACATGGAAGGTGGTGCCACATTCAGTGTCAACCTGTGGATGTTTTAAAGCCTGTGATCTGGGAGAAAACAGCTTGTGTTCTCTACAGTTTAAGTTTGAAAAATCTCAGTGAAGAATTCTGATTGGCCTGGCCTAGGTCATGCGCCTGTGACAGTTTGTACAGCCAAAGGGATGAGATATATGATAGGCTTGGCTTGTATCCCACACCCAGGGAGGTCACACAGACATTGCCCTGAGGGAATTGTTAAAAACAGCCAGAGCGGTTTCTTGCTTTTTTAGTCCATATAGGACCTAGTTCAAACAACTAGTTAAGATTCTTTCTCTAATTCATTGAAAATCATTTAAAGTATTTTGCTGTTGTTGTTTTTGTGAGGTTATGGACTTTACACCCAACTAACCTGTGGTTCCTCTTTGATTTTACTCTGTTTTTTCACAAGAGCACAGACTAGCACTCTGTGCTATAGTGTGTTCTTGAGAATTATGGTTGATTTGACTGAATGAATACCACTGGAGTAAGTAGTAAAACCTTGGTTTGCGAGCATAATTTATTCCAGAAACGTGCTTGTAATCCAAAGCACTCATATATCAAAGCGAATTTCAAGAACCATTGGCTCAGTTGTGATCATGTGGCATTCAGCATCTCATACCACTCTTATTGCAACACATCGCTCATTTATCAAGTTAAAATTTATTAGAAATGTTTACTCATCTTGTGGAACATATGCAGAACAACTTACTTGCAATCCAAAGTTTTACCGTGTATGGAGGCATAGAATCATAAAACTTAAGTGGTGAAAGAGATACTAGATTCCATCTGCCTTTAATAGTTTCACATATATTATGGGGTCTCCGAAACACAAAAGACCCAGAGATAAGAGAGGGTGGGTACTTACAAATGTAGGCCCTATTCTGGGAACTGAGGATAGTGATATGAAACAGATAAAGGTCCTTGCCCTCGTGACAGTAAATTTTTTCTTTCAATATTTTATTTATTTTTGAGAGAGAAAGAGATGGAGTACAAGTGGGGTGGGCAGAGAGAGAGAGAGAGGGAGACATAGAATCAGAAGTAGGCTCCAGGCTCCGAGCTGTCAGCACAGAGCCCGACACGGGGCTCGAACCCACAAACTGGGAGATCATGACCTGAGCTGAAGCCAGACGCTTAACCGGCTGAGCCCCCCAGGCAGCCCCCAGGCGCCTCCCGCCCCCCCCCTTATATTTACCTAAAGAAAAATATTTTTATTTATGTATTTATTTTTTTTACCTTAAGAAAAATCTTGACAGGCTAACTAAGGATGCCAAATTTCTTTGATATTTGGCTAAAATCATACCAGGTTAGAACTTTTTTTTTTTTTTTTTAATTTTTTTTTTTCAACGTTTATTTATTTTTGGGACAGAGAGAGACAGAGCATGAACGGGGGAGGGGCAGAGAGAGAGGGAGACACAGAATCGGAAACAGGCTCCAGGCTCTGAGCCATCAGCCCAGAGCCCGACGCGGGGCTCGAACTCACGGACCGTGAGATCGTGACCTGGCTGAAGTCGGATGCTTAACTGACTGCGCCACCCAGGCGCCCCTAGAACTTATCTTTTAAGAGTGGGCTGACCCAAGGGCGCCTTGGTGGCTCAGTCGGTTAAGCTTCCGATTCTTGGTTTTGGCTGAAGTCATGATCTCAGTGTTGTGAGTTCGAGCCCTGCATCAGGCTCTGTGCTGGTGACGTGGAGCCTGCTTGAGATTCTGTCTCTCCCTCTCTCTGCCAATCCCCCACTCACACTGTGTCTCTCTCTCTCTCTTTCTCTCTCTCTCTCTCTCTCTCAAATAAAATAAACCTTAAAAAAAAGAATGGGCCGACCCAGGAACAGAACTGAAGCTCTGATTGTCAATATGTATCTTTGAATAATTGTTTAAGAAGCCAAACAAATTATTAGAGAATGATGTTTGTTTAGCAGATAAAATCTTTTGAGATATGGTGTCTGTTGGAGAAAATAAATAAAAAGAGGTCTTGGTGGTGAGAATGACTAAGAGCTCAGTCTTTGAAACTGACAGACTAGGACTTAAATCTGAGCGCTCTGCTTGCTGATTTGGTAGTTCAGGCAAGTTGCTAAATCTCTTCTAGCCTCACATTCCTCAGCTGTAAAATGAAGATATCTGTTTCTTTTTTTTTTTTTTTTTCAACGTTTATTTATTTTTGGGACAGAGAGAGACAGAGCATGAACGGGGGAGGGGCAGAGAGAGAGGGAGACACAGAATCGGAAACAGGCTCCAGGCTCTGAGCCATCAGCCCAGAGCCTGACGCGGGGCTCGAACTCACGGACCGTGAGATCGTGACCTGGCTGAAGTCGGACACTTAACCGACTGCGCCACCCAGGCGCCCCAAGATATCTGTTTCTTTATGGCTTCTTGGTGAGTGTCAAGTGAAAGTTAAACAGTTACTTTTTTAATATATTTTTTTATTGTGGTAAAATGCACATAGTATAAAATTTACAGTTTTAACCGTTTTTAACTATACAGTTCAGTGGCATTAAGTACATTCATATTATTATGCAACCGTCACCACCATCTATCTCCAGAACTCTTTCATCCTGCAAAACTGAAACTCTATACCCATTAAACACTAACTCCTCATTCCCCTCTCCACTCAGCCCTGGCAACCACCATTCTACAAATAGTTACTTTTTTATAAATGGTAAGATCTCAAGAAATGTTAGCTGTTATCCCTCTAGATCAGGAGTCAGCAAACTCCAGCCCACAGGCCAAGTTTGGCCAGCAGCCTGTTTTGGTAGGGTCCTTGAGCTAAGAAAGGTTTTTTATATTTCTAAAGGGTTGTAAAAACAAAGCAAAAACAAAATAAGAAGAATATGCCACAGAGTATGTAGCCCACAAAACCTAAAATATTTACTATCTGGTCCTTTATAGAACAGAAGCTGTTCTAGATTTAATGTATGTATATATTTTATCATGGGGTTCTTTATGACTCTGATTAAAAATGAGTGTGTATGTGTACATACTCTTCCATGTATCTTATGGGGGTTATATGAACCTTTACCCTAGACCATGAATTCTTAGTGGGGCCATGTTGCCCCAAGGGAATGAAATTGGTTCTTGAAGGATAAGAAATGTTAGATATTATAAGGATTTGCGGCCTTCCAAAGAACCACAGTATGTAAACAGATATATAGTGTACCTCTGGTATTAAAATTTCTTGGGGAGAGGGGCTGGAGTGATTAGAACAAATGTCTAGTTAGGTGGTTAGGCTTGTTAGGGGAGTGATAATGATAAAAAGTTTTAGAAACACTGCCCAAGACTGAATTCTGGAAAGAAAGACATGTGTCTCTTTTAGTCTCTGAATATACCAGCATTTAACAGCAGATCTAGAATATTTTCTTTGATCTGTTAAATTCGTTGTAGCATAGTTGAGTGAATGAAGCCTCTGATCTAGTTCAGTGATCCATTCTGTCTAGAAGTTGCTTTCACAGCAAACTGTATAGCACTAGAAATTTTTAAGTTCTTTTTAACCTTAAATAAGTTAGTCAAATGATTAATCTTTCTGATATAACAGATGGTTCTTGCTTACTAGAATAGCATTTTTATTCTTATTTTTTCTTAGATTTGTTTTTTACGCAATAAAATGAGTGTAGGTGTAAAGACCTCTAACCTTATGTCTCTCTGTAACAGTTACATCAACTCTAGGTTGAAAAGAAAACACAGATATATCATTATTTTACCTGAAAAAATTAAGTCGGACTTAGAATATACAGATTTTGATAGCAGGCCACTGAAATGTCAGGAACTTAAGTGATCCTGATCTTGCCTCACAGGCAAAGACTGTCTTAGGTATCTCTGTATCCCGAGAGCCTAGGACATGGCAGGTGATTGGGGAGTGTGTTTCTGGTACTGACTATCCTGGTGATATTTCTGTACATGCTTCATGGTATCCTGGGGTTGTTTCTACCAGCAGGTTACATTCCTGTAGATACAGTTCTACCTGTCTCACTTGGGTCCCCAGGACCAGTTGGTCTTTCCGCCTCTGTCAATAGAGTTTGAGGATGATGAACAGCAGGGCATTGTTCAAACAGCAGTCATTGCACAGAGAAAGTTTTGATGGTATAACAAATGCTAATGTAGTAGTGCCCAGCTCTGTGGTTGACTGAAGAGTGTGGTATGGTGAATGGTACCGAAAAAGGCAGAGCCAAGGTTTCATGCCCCATCTGGGTTGGGAGCTGGAAGTGGTGTCTGGAGAGGGGGACCTTCCATTCCAGCCTGAGTCTCTGAGGGAACAGCCTACAAGACCCAACAGGCCATTACTCAAATAGCTCTACTAATGTTTCCCTTGGGAATCAGGAGCTATCTACCAAGAAGACCTTTATGAACATAAAACTTGTCTCCTGGTACATATTCTTTTTAACATTTCTATGTGTCTATCATATATGTATCTGCTTTCATGTAAAAATATCAGAAAACATCATAAAACTTCATAGGGAATTAATATTCCAGAAGAATTAACATTTATCCATATCCTGAGCCCATTATTTAATGAATCCCTGGGAAGTCTTACATTATAGATGGAGAAGCATAGTTAGGCTATTGATTGGGCATTAGCCAGTTGGGCCAGTCAGATCTTGGAAGTTGAAGTGTTGTCACATAAAATGATAAAAACCAAGAACTAGCTTCAGAGGCAGTGGCCTATGGTTAGAATGACAAAATGATAGCCCTCTTTGGGTCTCCTTGGTTTATGTCCCAGAGTTTGTAATCAGCTGCTGGAGTGGAGTCTCTGGGAACCCTTTGTCCTGCTCTCAAAGATGAGAACTCTGGTGACCGTGGCAGTCCCAGTGGCCCTGGGGCTCCCCGTCACCTGAAGTCCTTCTGCACCTCTGCAGAGCTCCATGCAGCCCCAAGAGGCCCACCACTATTCTTGCTGAGGGCCAGGGTGGAATTAGGCCTTCTCAGAGTAGAGGCAACAATCTCTTTTCAGTAAGAGTCCAAATGTTCCGAAACCTATATATGTGAGGGGCACACTTACTTGTATTACTGTTCATGGGTCCATTGTTGGTTTGCAAGTATTTCACATGTCTCAAATTTGAATCAAATGTATGATAACCTCCAATCTTACAATTATCCTTTTCTATAAGCCTTAAATGGCCTAGTTTCACTATGACATTTTAGTGGAATTAAACTTGAACTAAAAATTATGTAATTAATTACAACTACTAATTGAATCTAGCCTGTAACTTGATAACACAAGGCCCCCAGCTGACAGGTGGTTAATCCCTACTGCATAACTTCTTCATATGTGTTCCTTAAGATAGGATTTAAAACAAGACTTTTGGTAAAAATCTCAAGTGAGTGTTATTTGGTGACTAGGCTGGAAAGCCAGTGACTTCCACCTCCCAAGCTCTCAGCCTGAGGTCCTGGTCTACCTTCATGGAGACTTCCCTCTATGAAAGTCTTGCAACCCATGAGGCTTGCACGTTTACATATTCTAGTTACTGTGTGGACACAGTTAGTCATGGAGCTATTTTCAGACAAGATCAGTGTAGCCGTGCCCATTGATTTACATTCTGAGCTTCTGGGGATGGACTGAAATTACTAGGAATAACCATTGTTTGATGACTACCTTGTAAGTGCCATGGTGTAGTGGAAAGGCTTCTTTCTCAAAATGAGTGTGTGATAATATAATTTTCAATATAAATGAATGTGAACTTTTAAAACATGCTACATTGGAGGGGCGCCTGGATGGCTCAGTCGGTTGACCGTCCGACTCAGGCTCAGGTCATGATCTCATGGTTTGTGGGTTTGAGTCCCGCATCAGGTTCTGTGCTGACAGTTCAAAGCCTGGAACCTGCTTCAGAGTCTATGTCTCCCTCTCTCCCTGCCCCTCCCCCAATCACGCTCTGTCTCTCTGTCTCAAAAATAAACAAATATTAAAAAAATTTTTTTCAACATGCTACATTGAATAAAGCCATGGTCAAAAGACGAATGCCAAGCAGAGATGGTGTGCAAAACTTATTTCCAGACTATCTGAAGCAAACATATGGTGCCACTGGTCTAGTTGAGTGTCACTATGGTGGAGAGGAAAGGCGGTAGGTTTTGGAGTCAGATAGACCAACGTTGGAAATTAGCTGTGTTCCTAAGCAGGTTGGTCTTCAACCAGTTTTTACTCATTCAAAAGAAAGAGGGGGAAGACTAATAATTCTCTACATCATCAAAAAGTTCCTGGCACATGAAGTTCCTGGCACATAGAGGGTGTTTTTAGCAGTCTTCTCTGTTGGGGCAATCTCTTCCACTCTTCTCTCCCCAAAAGAAGAAGGAATGACTTGTCTTACTCTACTGAGTCAGGGTTTAAATTTAGTAAGATCCCAGAGTCAGTACATATATGTTTTAAATGGTTATGTGAAATGTGCCTAATGTTTGAAATGAGCTGTACATGATTCATGTTTTTAGCAATCTATATATTCTGCCCAATTCTAAAAAAAATCTTTTTTATAAGACAGTTAATTCATTTCTTAGTCACACTATGAACTCCCAGGACCTTATCCCACGAATGCAGTCCTGGATAGAGCTCTTCATAGAGCCTTGAATGTTTCAAACCCACTAACCTCATTTTGTACATTTCCCAAAAGCAAGCATGCACACACACACACACACACACACGCACGCACATACATACATGCAATTTATGATCCAACTTTTGGGAACAATGTTAAAACAAACAAACAAAATTCTTAGAAAGTTGTGAGGTGCCTAAAATAGTTTGATTTTTAAATGGTTTAGGAGCTTTTCCCATAAGACATGGTGCTTGCTGCTATAAATAGAGGCATGCATGTGTGTCCAGAGTATTCTCTGCAGTCCCAGTGCTTAAGAGGATCAAGAAACCAGTTGTATTATCTTGATATCCAAAGTCCAGTGTGAGCTTTTAACCTTGTTAACTCTAAACTTAAAAAAAAAATTATTTTAACTTCACAAAACCTCCCAATTGAGAACATTTCACATGAGAAGTTTTCAGATATCTTGTCACTTTCCTTTTTTTTTAATTAATTTATTTTGAGAAAGAGAGCATGCAGGGGAGGGGCAGAGAGAGAGAGAGAGAGAGACAGAGAGAGAGAGAGAGAATGAATGAATCCCAAGCAGGCTCCACACTGTCAGTGCAGAGCCTGATGTGGGGCTCCAACCCATGAACCATGAGTTCATGGCCTGAACCGAAAACAAGAGTTGGCTGCTTAACTGACTGAGCCACCAAGGCGCCCCCTTTCCTTTATTAAGGGCAAAACAACTAGTCCCCTACCCCCTTCACCATTTGCATCGCCACTAGGATTTTCTAATGGGCTTTGATAATTGTTAAAGCTGGGAGTTGGGTACATGGTATCTATCTACTTTCATATTTTTTTCTATATAAATTAGAGCAGATGCATTTTTAATAACTCAGACTAGCCAGAATTCACCTTTTTTTTTTTTTTTTTTAAATCTATGACTGGAGTAAGGTGGTGGTATTATTTTCTTCAGTCTCCTTGGGTTGTTCAAGGTAAGGTATTGGAAAAGAAAAGAAACTAAAAATAATTAGGTATGAGATCCCCAAAGTGTACATACTATTTTAAGATTTCTCCAATATCAGTTCTCTAATAAGCTGAGAGTTTCCAGTCTGAAGCTATCTAAAAACTTCCGGAAAATGTGGGTAAGAACCATATTTAAGTATGGCAAGATGACCAGTGTAGTGTAATTGAAGGGCAGAGGACTTGGAATCACACGTGAGAGCCAAGGCCTGGCTTTGCCACTTACTAGCTAAAGGGTCCTTGGGCATACCACCCAACCTTTCTAAGCCTGTTTCTTCAGCTATAAATTGAAGACAGTATGTGTTCTACCCCTTAGGAGTTTCTTTTTAGCTATTACTATTATACAGAGGCTGGTGAGTTACCCATTTATCTAATGTGCACCATCATCTGTTGAACCTAGAAACTGGGAATATGTAGCAATAAAAGCAATCACATAGGTAATTTATTCTCAGGTAGCTCATAGACAAATGAAGGAAATACAAAAATACACAGAAAAACAAATACCACTTTTGAAGATATTTTTAAATAGTGCAAAATATGCCCAGTACCAGCTGAATGCATGTATTGAAGAAAACAAACAAAAGTGGTCCACCATATATGCAAACAAAACTAATTTCTAAGTATCTTCAGTTTGTCAAAGGTCTTTAAACTTCCTATCCATCTATAGCCTTACCTTGATCATATTTTCTCTAGATAAACTGACTTGGTATAAGAAGCTGTATAGCTACTTAAAAAATATTGTCCTACAAGAGGTACATGAATGCATTCTCCTTTCCACAGAAAAGCAAATAGATGCCCCTTCAACTCCCCACCCCTACTCTTTTTTTTTTTTTTAAGTTTTTTTTTATTTATTTTTGGGACAGAGAGAGACAGAGCATGAACGGGGGAGGGGCAGAGAGAGAGGGAGACACAGAATCGGAAACAGGCTCCAGGCTCTGAGCCATCAGCCCAGAGCCCGACGCGGGGCTCGAACTCACGGACCGCGAGATCGTGACCTGGCTGAAGTCGGACGCTTAACCGACTGCGCCACCCAGGCGTCCCTCCACCCCTACTCTTAATCCCCTTCATCCCTTCCCAAGTATAATCACTCTTTCCTTTTGGTATCTGCCCTTCCATACCTTTTCTTTTTCTTTACACATGCATATATGTATCCAGAGAAAATACATAATGAAGCATCTGTTTTTCTTTTGTTTTAAACAAGTGTTGTTACACTAAGTGGAACATCCTGCAACTTGCTTTTTTCACCCAACAACATGTCCAGGAGAACTTTCCATGATCTGGCTCATTCATTTTAACCTCTCTGTGTCCTGTTCTGTACTGGTTTGTTTCACCATTTGTCTACTGATGGACAGCTAGGTTGTTTCCAGATCCAGACCATGCTGTCTACACATGTTTGTAATATCCTACTGAAGCATCTATGTAAATTCTTCATGTGTTCTTTAGGGTAGGTATTGAGAAGTAGAATTGCTGTGTTATAAGCTATATATTCTAAAATTCGACTAATTAATGGCAAATGGCCCTTCCAAGTAAAATGAACACTATTTTTCACACTTCAGTTTTTGGCCCACCTCCTCTGAGCCACTTAAATATTTAAAGATTTGCAGAGTATAGTGATGGTGGTCTAGAGTAGAGCAGCGCTTCTTAAATTTAATATGCAGACTGATTACCTGGGGGTTTTGTTACAATTCAGATTATGATGTAGTTTGAAATGGGGCCCACGATGCTTCATGACTTAAAAGCTCCCAGGGAATACAGACACTGCCGATCAGGGACCACACTTAGAGTAGCAGGAATTTAGAGAACAGATCTCACTCCAGCTTGTTTCTCTGTATTGCCGAAAGTTACAGTTTTTATGGGCGTGTATGTCTGTGCCTTGACATGTGGACATGAGCTGTGTCCAGAGGAGGCTCTGTTTTGACAGAGTATTTAAGCCCTGGCCCTAGAGGTCTAGATCTTAAAGCCCTGTGAACATGTATAGTAAAATGTTGACAGTTGTTGAAGCTGGGTGATGGGTACATATAGGTTCCTTGTACTGTTGTCTCTACTTTTGTGCAGAGCATTTTGTAGAGATGTTCATAATATAAACTTTAAAACAAAAGAAAGATCCTTTGAAAACTGAGTTGCTCCTAAGAATTTTCAGCTTGGTACATGCTGTTATGCTTTTCCTAGATTTCCTCTGGTAGATGATTTGAAAGTATTTTATGTTAAAAATAAGTGCAAAAAGAACTTTGTTCTGTATCTACCTACCTTAGCAACTGCAGTCAGATTCCCCCTTCACTTTTCAGAGAGGATGCCTTCCTCATTCAGAGAGGATGCCGCGAAATATGACAGATACCACGATCACAGCATGGTAGTGTGTGCGTGTGATAGCATGATAGCTCTGGAGGTACTTTGAGAGCCTCAAGGGTCAGAATGTGCATGTGCTGGTTGACTGGTGGTTATTTGGAACACTGTTGGCAGGATTCTGAGGTCTTCTCAGGATTCAGCAGGAAAAAAAAAAACTCTTATGATTCATTATTAGCAATGTCTGTCAGGTGTGCTGGATTAGAGAATGATAACACAAAGGCTGTCTGTGGTTGGTTGACTGTAACTCAGTGAAAGCACTTGTTTTGTAGTTGAGAAAACAAGGCTCAAAGAATTTCATTGATCTGCTGTGGGTTCGCGGTTAGCGGAAGAACTAAGCCTCCGGATTCCTAGTCCGGTTTCTTCCCGCCGTTCCATTCTGATAATGGAAATCCAGTTATGCTGAAGGGAACTTGCATATTGAAGCCGTTCGGTAGAGTAGAAGGAGCTGTTTGTCTTTTAACTGGGTGATCTTGGGCAAATGGCTTAATCGTAAGGAAGAGTATAGTTTCATCTTACAGAGGTAATTGCTGTCTTTTTACTTGAACAACTAGGAAGCTCAGAGCCGAACTTGCACCTTTGCAGTAGCCACTCTCTAGTCCCCCTTGGCCTGCGTAATTGTATTCTAATCCTCCTTTCTCCTCCAGCCGGCCTCTGCCTTCATTTCCTAATCTGATTCCGTATTTTGTAGCTCTGATGTATTTGTTTCATTTTTATTTCTGTTTTATTGTATGTCTTTACCATAAGCTGCCTCAAATATTTGTGAAACAGATGGTATATGAATAAAGAACATTGGAATGTTTGAAAGAGTTGTTATTGACAAGACTGATGAGGATGAAAATAGTGTCCTAGTTCTGAGAAAATGTTGGTGTCTGGGGTATCCACTCTCTTTTACTCCCTGGTCCTTAATGGACCCATCTTGCTCACTTCCACCCCCTTTCTCTCACTGTGGCTTTGCACCCCGAGCAGTGATGGCTTCATCTCCAGCCTCACCTGAATTTACAGATACACGTCCATATTTCTGACTTCCCTCTTACCAGATGGCTCCATCTGAATATCCCACAGGTACCTCAGCTCAGCATGTTCCAAATGAAGCCCTCATCTCCAAAAACGAAGCATCCTTTCCCCAAAATGCCCTGTGCCTGGATTCCAGTGGCACCACCATCCACCTCATTGCTACAGTCAGTGACCTGTGCTCACTTTTCAGTTTTTACATTCTATAATCCACTACATCTAATCAGCATCTGAGACCTGTGACTTTCACTTCTGCACAATTTTTGGGCCTATTCGCTCTTCTCCATCCTTTCTGTAAGACCCTTTGGGGTTTTCTTTATTATAGTAATGAACACTCAGTCTCCTTCCTGTTTTGTTCCCCCATTCCAGCCCATCCTATGTCCTGAAGTCAAAGGTCTGCATTTCTCTTCAGGCTGAGGTTCAAGTTACTTAGGCCTTTCATACACTTGGCTTTGCTAAGCTTATTAGTCTTATGTTTTGCTGTTCCCCAGTCTTGCCCAGAATGACCTTCTCTTTCCTTGTCCTTTGATGCACTCCAGTCTGCCTTTTTAGACTTGGCTCATCTCTCTTTCTCGGACTTCTTCAAGCTTGTTGCTTCTCAAGATCCTGTACACATCTCTATTGTAGATCTTACTGCTCTGCGACACATTCTGGCATTTGATTGGATGCTGTTTGAGGGTCCGGATTGTGGCTTTTGAGTCTGTACCTCTTGTGTTTAGCACTCTATGGATGACACATATGGTAAGTGCTCATTAAAATGTTTGCTGAATGAAGGCATTATATTCTTGGAACTCTTTTAGGAAACAACACTAGTAATAGTAGTCACATCAACAGCTATTACTACCATTATTTATTGAGCTCTTACATGCCAGATACTCTTCCAAACGCACAATCCTTTGTGGTTAGAAATTAAGCTAGCCTTATTTTACAAAGAAGGAAACTGAGACACAGAGTTATGTAACTTGTCAGAGTTTACCCAGACATAAGTGGTGGAGTCAAGATTTGAACCTAGGTTCCCTCTTGACCGTCACATATGTTGTCTATGAGACCTTATCTGTGAGAAGGCAGGACTTCACCCAGTAGTTACTTTTTGAAGTCACTTCTATTAGTGTGTGATTTTGCAGTATAGGAAAACAAGAGGATATTGGAAACCTAGTGAATGTCACTGATGCCATGTGAGCCCTATATAACAGGCTCTTCGCTTCACTCCCTTCTATTCTGGACTCTTCACTCTCCTCAGCTGTGTGGATTGGAATAAGGCTGCTGCCACAATTCTTTGCTTTTCTAGAAAGCACACGTTCTGGAGCTCCTCCAGAAAACTGTGCTCAGCACTGTATTAAGGAGAGGTGGAGAGTGGCAGGCTGCCCTCACCCCAGCGTATCAAAAGAGATTTGTTTCTCCCCTTAATCATCAAAGTCAGGACTTCCTGGAAGGGAGGGCCAGAAGTGAGAAGTCTGAGATAGTGAATGGAGCTGGACGAGTATTTGTCTTTGTCAGATCACTTACGCAAGTGTGCTCGACACGTTACAAGTATGACAAAGGGCTTCCAGAGCACTTGTTTTTTAGAGTACTCAGACTGCAAGGAATTACGATTGAGCTAATGCATTGCCATGATGTGAAAAAAAATTATTTAAGCCTAAGGAGTTACATTAAGAAATTAAACAAGAAAGAGAATGTGGCATGAAAATGAAATGATAAAAGGAATTGTAAGAAATTGTAGGGATAAGGCCAGTTGATCATTTATCCATTTGTGATGATGTTTCTTTCTGCTGTATAAATAAGCCCCTCTTTGATTTCGTGGACTTGGTTTTTATGTTGGGAATTTAAACTTACCTAAAGTCTGTTGTTGTTGTTGTTGTTGTTGTTGTTGTTGTTGTTTTTAACTAATTGATTTTAGACGTTAAACACTACATTTTAAAGCCATATATTTGGAAAATTTTCTACTTAAAATCTTAACCTTTTTCTTATGTTTTCATTTGAATGTGTAATCTGGACTTGAACTTTATATAGGAGCAATTTATGTTTCTTTAGCACTTCTGCTTTTTAAATTACTTACAAATCTAATAGATCATTTTATCTTAGCCAAACATTTAAGTTTTATAGTCTGGGTGTTATAATAGTGATTGTTCCTTCTTAATGATATACAGAAATGGGACTGATCTGTTTTACTAATCAGCACACAGAGCAGTTAAATGGCTCAGTTATAGGAGCCGGGTCAGTATCTAGGAGGTGTAAAGATTCGGCCAGCTGTCTTTTTGCAGTTTGCATGCTCCCCACCTCAGTGAAGGGATTTATAGGTGTATTGACATGGTTTGGCCTACCGGGTGGCAACCACATGATTCGCAGTTTTTGAGAATCTGATTGAAACTGTAACAGAGTCAGCAGGGCTCCCCCAAGCACCTCCTTGTTCCCTGGCTGGTATTATTTAAATTCTGGAAGTTGTGAAGTAGGAACAAGGTCTTCTGCCCATTTGTTAATAGATGGCCTGGCCAGTGACATTATTGAGAGCAGGTATTTGGAAGGATAAAAGAGAAGGAAAGAAAGGGAAATGTAGGGATTATCTTATTGTGATGATAATAGTACAGTGCACTGTATACAACAGACGTAGTACTAAAGTACTTATCCTTAAAGGGAAGAGGAGAATCTTTCACAGAATCACAGGGAACAGATACTTGCAAAAGGGTGAATTTGAAATCTTTCAGATACCGTGTGCAAGCATGGTAAAGACCAAACTCTGCAGGGGCTGGGCCTTCTTCCTTCCGCAAATGGAATGTATACACTGAATAAAACTTACTAATGGGGAAAACTAAGGCTCACAGTATTCGTTATTTAGCAAACATTTTTGAGTATCTCCTATTGGACAGGCATTGTGTGGGCACTTGTGATATAACTTGTGAATGAACAAAACATAAAAATCTCTACCCTTGAAGAGCAAACATTTTAGGGAAGCAGAAAATAAATGCATAAAATCTATGACTTAGAACCTTTTGGTTCTGTGGTAGAAACAGAATTAAGCTGGTTTAAGCAAAATGAATTGCTGCAGGGATGTTTCTGATAGGCCATCTTTGGGACAGATGTCTACTCCAGATCAATCAGATATGGACCCAGAGACAGGGTTCCAGGACATAAACATAGCCTCTAAGAGCCCATTCCTGAGATGAAGAGGCAGTTCTTGAGAGTGTGGGGAGTAGTGCACTACTGAGAGTCTCAAAAATGTGTCTATTAGAGGATTTCTATTTTTCCAGTTCTGTTGCTTTCTTTCATTACCAAGGATGAGTCTTGCAATGCAAATAAGCTGATAGGATTTGAAATGTACTGTCTTAAAAACTCCCAAGTTTGTGGGGCGCTTGGGTGGCCTAGTCAGTCAAGTGTCTGACTCTTGATTTGGGCTTAAGTCATGATCTTATGGCTGTGAGATCAAGCCCCGTGTCAGGCCCCATGTTGTCCCCCACCCCTCACTCCCACACTGAGCGTGGAGCCTGGTTAAGATTCTCTGTCTTGCCTTCTGCCCCTCCCTTGCTCGCTCGCTCTCTCTCAAAAAAAAAAAAGCTTAAAAACTCCCAAGTTCAAGACTGCTTACTAAAGCTGTAGGTAAATAGGGAAAACAAGAACATAGGAAGCAGAGAAAAAGATTGAAATTGCTGAGAAGAGAACCTAAGTTATCCGGAAGGTTTTGCAAAGTTTACCTCCTTGAGCAAATGTTTTGGTAGTTTTGGGTAGTAGTCTTTCTAACACGAATTTCTCACTTTCCTACTTCTTAATAATGAACATATTTTAACTGTAATACATTGATTACCTAAGGCTCTTTTCAAGTTTTGTAGACCTGTTTTTCCCTATTCTAAATGGTCTCAGGCTTTTTGCTTTTTAATTTCTGCAGCTGTTCCTTGGATTTTGAAATGTCTTTCCACCATGTCATTTGCTACCAGTCCTTCTCAGTTGCTCTGTGACTGCCTATGGGAGTTCCTTCTCTCCTCCCATAATGTATAGTTGCTGCTAATTAAGCCACTTCCCACTTGGGTGTCACAGGTGCTGTGGGAAATGCAGTAGACCTCAGGGTGAGTCTTGAGAGTCCGCTAACTCGCCAGGATATGCAAACAAACCATTTAAACTTCTCAGAGTCTTCTCTTCCTAATTTATAATGTTGGAATACAGGTACTTTCTCTATAGGATCGTAACCAAAGGAGCAAATGAAATATTTGCCAAAGTACTGTTAAATGTGTAAAAAAAAAAAAAAAATCTACAAATAGAAGCCACTGCTACTGCTGTCACCAATATGATGGTCTCTGTTCTCTGGTTTTGCTTATCCTGCCACGTCCCATTTCCCCGAGAGAACTAGAGAGTTTCTGGTAAATCACTAGACGTGTTCCCTAGGTTTGGCCAGTCATACTTGACCAGTCCTGAATCCTACTCTGTGGTTGTGTTCCTGCAGACCAAAGATGTAGACTTCATTTTCTGATGTCAATTATACACCCACCCACCACATCCCTTCTTATGAGACATGGATTTTCTTGGCATTTGAGCTGAAGAGGGAGACAGTCTTCCTATTCTACTTACTGAGGGATGTGGAGAAGGGAGTTGTTTCTCTTCCGGGGGTAGCTGGACTTTGCCTGGTTTGTGTGGGCCTCTAGTCTACAACAGCTGAATTGTGGAAAAAAAATATATAGTGGCTGCTGCTATAGGCAGTTACCACTTTGTTAGAGATAAAATATGAAAAGATGGTTCATTCATCCTTATTTTGTGGTTTTGCCTAATAGATAGTAAGCATGGCAGAGACATAGTCCTCTTGGTTCATGTGGTTTTGTGACTGAGATGAAGTCATTTCTAATCTTTGAGGCTGTGGTTTCTCTGTCTGTAAAATGGACTTGAGAGCAAATCAAGGAATGGCCTTAAAACTGAATACCCTTGTTTGATCATGGCTTTACCATTTAAGAGTTACAGGTTCTTAGTAATGTTTGCCATGTCTCCATAACTTTGTTTTTGTGGCTTCAACCTTGTAAAGATACTTATTGATCTCTCAAAAGCCTCAAAGTGAAAGTGTGATGCTCCACCACTAGAGGGCAGTGCTGCCTTAGTCACATGATCTCAACCTGCAAATAGCTGAATTTGAAGCTCCTCCCTTGAGTCTTCCACTTAAAATTTCTATTAGTTCTTTATATATGTTAAATATATATAATAAATACAAAATACAATAAATGTACAGAATACAATAAATAACTATGTAAGTAATATGAAATGATCTTTTCTTTTAAGTTTATGTATTTGTTTTGAGAAAGACAGAGCACGAGAGGTGGAGAGGCAGAGAGAGAGGGAGAGAGAGAATCCCAAGCAGCCTCCATGAGGTCAGTGTGCAGAGCCTAATGTGGGACTTGAACTCACAAAACCGTGAGATTATGACCTGAGCCAAAATCAAGAGTTGGATACTTAATCAGCTGAGCCACCCAGGTGCCCCAATATGAAATGATCTTTTAAAAAATACTTAACTTTAAAAAATAAATATTTAGCATATAGCTCTTTGTCATGGTCTTCACCAACTTGACCTGAATCCTAGAGTAAACCACCTGTCCCATAGTTTTGTGGTTTGTCGCCAGGCTTTAGAGGAGCTTAGGATCATAGCACCTCTAACTACATTATCTACATCACCTAGGTTTCTTCTCCCTGCTTCATTTATGGAGATGCGCTGTGTCTGGACTAGGATGCTTACATTAATGGAGATATTCTTGGGAAAATTTTCAACTTTCCTTGTTCCTTTTTATGCAGAAGGTAAAGAGCTGAATAAACGTTTATATAGTGCCCTAATGCTACTAAGAATATAGAAGCACCTTTTTCTCTTTTCCCTGCATCATAAGGAGGTCCTTTCTCTATCACCTGATTGGAAAGATGAAGTGTAGCCCTTCTTTGTGTTTTTCTCAAGTCAGAGTGTATTGTTTTTCTTTTTCATAGACTGACAAAGGTATCATAAGAACTGAGGATCTGCCATTTGCCCACGTTTCAGATTGTCTTTTTTAAGATAAATTTCTAGAAGTGGAATTAATGAGTCAAAAATCATAAGTATTAGGACACCTGCTAATTATTGCTAAATTGCTTTCCAAAAAGGAAAAGGGATATACTAACATATATCCCTCCAGCAATCTATGAAAGTATTTTTTCATTGTACCACACTCCAGAATTGGATTCCTCTCTCTACAGCCTTCTTTTAAAAAATATTTTAAAACTGTAAACATTTTTTCTATAAACATTCAAATACTGGTGATCAGTATTTCCAAAAATGTATTACTAAGTTAATGAGAAATTAAAAAATTGTTCAGTGGTCCAGTAAATTTTTTAAATATTGCATACTTGCTCCTTTTTGAAGATTTATGAAGCACACATGCATGTTAAGGCTCTGAGAAGTCATGTAGTAAAGAAATCTATTTAACTCGGTGTTTCCCAATATTATTTATCTAATTACAGAGTCTTCTTTTAAGAATAACATCTGAGGGGCGCCTGGGTGGCTCAGTCGGTTGAGCGGCCGACTTCGGCTCAGGTCATGATCTCGCGGTCCGTGAGTTCGGGCCCCGCGTCGGGCTCTGTGCTGACAGCTCGGAGCCTGGAGCCTGTTTCGGATTCTGTGTCTCCCTCTCTCTCTGACCCTCCCCCATTCATGCTCTCTCTCTCTCTCTGTCTCAAAAATAAATAAACATTAAAAAAAATTTTTTTTAAATAAAAAAAAAAAAATAACATCTGAAAATATCTTATGAAAACAGGATTGTATTTTGGAAAGTGGTGATAGCTCTTCCTGAGGCTTTTAGGAACCACTATCGTATTATAAGGATTTCTTCTCAAGTTGTATTCATCTCTGATCTTCATTCTGGAGAACAGAACCCAGAGCAGCTTGATCAAGTAGAAGAGAATTTATTAAGATATATAGATAGAGCACGAGATGGTTGGGCTGACTGAAGAAACAGACTCTAGGTTGAGCTTCCAGGAATTCCACAGAACTGGCCAGCCAGGGGAGCTGCTGCCTTTGCTACCATCAGGAAGCTTCCGCCAGAGCTGTCTGCCAAGATGGGAAACCACTGAGTCCACATTTGTGTGTCTCTGCTCAAGCAAAAAGAGGGGTTGGGGGTGTGGTGTTTGGGATCCTATTTTAGGGAGGAGGGATTTTACGCTATGGTGAACTATCAAATATGGAGAGAATGTTTAAAAGACTTTTGGCAGCCGCTGTTGGAAGACATCCAAGAGGACTAGTTGTGTAATGTGAACGCCTCTGGATGTAGGTCAGAAAATTGGAGTCTAACGCTAGCCACTTAGCAGCAAAATGACCTTGGGCAAATCCATTTCAAACCTGTGTGTTCTCATCTCTTCCGAGGGGATAATAATTTCTGCTTATCCAACTCAGTCTTGGAGTAAAGGTAAAATAAGAGTAACAAGTGTGAATGTACCTGGAAAAACTAGAAAGTATGAAATAAGGGAAAGGTATTTTTTCACACCCCAGATATGTCCCTGGACCAGGGGTTGGCAAACTTTTTATGTAAAGGGCCAGATAGTCTTTGCAGGCCATATAGTCTCTTTCTTACCTACTTAGCTTTACAAAAGGAGCCGTAGACAATATGTAAGTGAATGAGTGTGGCTGTGTTCCAATAAAATGTTATTTATGGACACTGAAATTTGAATTTCATGTAATTTTCACTTGTTGTGGAATAGTATTCTTCCTTTGATTTCTTTCAACCATTTTTAAAAAGTGAAAAACATTCTTAGATTGCAGACTGTACAAAAACAGGTGGCTTGGTGGCCTACGGTCCATACTTTGCTGACTTTGCTGACTCCTGTTTCAGAACATCATACTGAAAATACTTTAAAACGTAGAGTTATTTTGCCTTATTGTAGTTAGCAGATAAATTTGTGGCTTTTTCTGATACCGTCTAAACGAAGAGTGTGCTATCTTCATTGCTGTCTAGATAGGACTTGATAGTAGCTGCCTCTTTGATAGTAGAATTAAGTTAATTTAGTTGGCATGTATGGAGACGGGGTACATTGAGGTGAGAATATTCAGTGAAAGTTGAGTTTGCTACCCAGCCATTAAGTTCTTAGGACCTCCACATTTTCTCTCTTATCTTTTTCTGTGCCTTTGTTTTGGGAAAGGCATGAGCAATCAGGGACTTGTTTTAGGGAAAATGCTAAAGTCACATTTGGTGCCATTCCCCTTCCATGCCCACAGTTCATGCCACCATTCCTTCTTCTAGAATGTTCTGTATTTAGAGAAGAAGTTTTCCCCCAAAGTCTTATTTTATTAGTCTTTGTAGTCTCATTATCCTTATTGGAAAACCAGAACCAGAATGTTTCCCTCCGTGGTCCTTAAGTCCTAAAGAAGTTCCTTCAGTCAACAGAAGCCCACGATCAGTTTTAAATAAATCAACTAAGGTAAAAAAAAAAAAAAAAAAAATCCTGTAGAGCAGTTTCGGTAGCATGCTTCTGAACTAGCTTGGTTTAGAGTTGGTCACCTAAGTACTTCTCTGTGCTTCCTTTCATTTAAATGTACCTTTTTCAGTTTTTCTCTTTTCCTTCTAGGTGGAGGCAGAGAGTTGAGGGTGGTGTAGCTATATTGAAATCTAGAAGTGGAAAGCAGAGACATGGGGGTGGCAGTGAAGGTGGGGGGTGGGGAGACGTGGGAGCAAGAAGGGAAAGGGGCAGTCGGAGATTAAGGTGGGGAGAAGACGTGCTTGCCTTCCTGGTTGTACTGCCACGTGGTGAAGCATGAGAGGGTAGAGGCCACCTTTGGAGAAGGGCAGTGCATCTTACGAGTATATGTGTGTTCATATGAGCTTCACTTTCTTAGCTGCTGCCATATAGACTAACTGTGGGATTTACTGATTCAAAGAAACTATATTTAATTTTGCTTTGCCTGTATCCCTTTTATTTGGGCTTTACTAAATATAGCTGGATGGAAGGGAGGGAAGGAGAAAACAGTGTGTAGAGCAGAAGTTAAAACACGCCAGAGCTTTGGCAGCTTTGGGACAGAAAAATAAAACTTTAAACCTGCTTTCTATTTTGAGGCCATCACAAGATGTTTTGTGCTTACGTTCATTCCTAAGTCATAAACAGGGGTAGGAGGGGCTGGGGGATTAAGTAAGTTATCTCTTGAAAAATAGTAATTTGAAATTGAGTTAAAATTAGCAAAGGGAAGAAAGGGGAGGAATAAAACATTGGACTCAGCCTATTTGGAAGCAAAATAATAAACACCTCATGGGGGTAGAAGAGGCATGCAAATTTCCTTCCAGTCTTTGGCCTCTGCTCCTGCACAGAGCCCCATTGTCTCTGAGTAGGGGGCAAGGCTGAGTGCTGGGAGAGCTGACTTGGCAAATAAGGCCTGTCAGTGAATTTTGACACAGGTCAACCTCTTCTTCTTAAGGCTGGGATCTTAGAGTCAATATGATTTCTGATTAATAGGCACTAGCTCTCATACCATGAACCAGTTCATTGTAATATAATTATCACATACTAGATGTGGTAATTGCCTATTTTTAGGCATTTCTGTACTGGGAATCCTGCGTGGTGAGGATGGTCTCTAGGAAAGCATTCTCTAGTCCTATGAAACAAGGCCCCTTTTGGAGAGGAGACTTCCCTTCCTAGAAACCTACTGGTGCTTTGCAGATAAGTCTTTCCACTCTTGCCAGGGCCTTTCAGCTTTGCTGAAGGTAGGAGTGCTTATAGGCTTTGGTTTTGGGTTTCCCCTTCAGGTGCCACCTGCCCCTTAGGATATATTTGTGGGTCTGCCCTAAGTATCCAACACTCTCCTTACTTGCACAGGTGCAGAAATATAAGCAGGAGAAGCTGTGAACGAAACATGTATGCGAAAGCCTCTGCCAGCTACCTCCAGACCCAGAGAGTCTACTTTGTACTTAGACCGTCTTGTAGTCGACCTTCCTAAAGCATAGCCCTAGTGATGTCACACTCCTGCTCAAAAATCTTCTGTAACTATACACTAGAGAAAAGGCTGGAAGGGAATGTGCCAAACACATTAATAATGGCTTTCTCCTTGTGATGAGCTTCTTGTGATAACTTTTATTTACTTTATAATTTTTAGTCTTTTCCAATTATTTTCACAAAAAATATATGTGTTTTTTGAGAAAACAATTTTGTGATGATTAAAAAGTACCATTTAAAAACCTTTAGTGGCTCCCAGTTGCTAATCATAAAACTCCCCACCCAGCATTGAAGGCCTTTGCAATACTGCTCCAGTCTGTCCAGCGTTTCCTCCTTCTCTCTTTCTTGGTCCCACCTTACAGGTTACAGTAAAACAGAGCTACTCATGTTGCCAAGTACATTTGGTGCTTGTCTTTGCTTGTGTTCCTCCCTACCTGTCAATTTTCCATTCTTCAAACTGATTTCAACTTCTTTAGAGAGTATTTTTATCATGTGCTCCTTGTAAAAGACTTGGAAATAGAAAAATACACTTGATCTTGGCCAAGAGGCCGAGAAGTGATGGAAATAGAAATATACAAATAACAAAATCCTTAATCCCACTTCCTACAGATGCACTCTGTTAACATTTTGATATATGTCTTTGAGAAATATTTTTGAGCTCTGTAGCTAAGAATGGTCTAGCACCTCTTAGATGTCTGTTACAGACTTCATGTGCTAACTTGTGCTGTTATTCTTACCTGTCTTACATCCATTCAGGATTTGAAGTTCCTTGACTGTAAGTATAGCTACAAGAGTGATTTTTCATCTTTACAACCTCCACAGGCTTTGAGCACAGTGATTTTCACATAATAAACAGTCTCAAATCATCTAATAAATCATATGAGAGTGATATCACAAGCATGTAGGTTCAGCACAAGGCGTGGTAACAAACACAGACAAAATGGTTACATTATGAATATGATGCTGAATATATTCATAAATAGTCACAGGAAAAATACAAAAACCATAATATTGGAGGTGTATCTGGAATTGTTAAATGACTAGGGTCCTACTGAGTTAGGACCATTTGGGTACATTGCATGAAGGAGATTCATCTTTGAAGGAAGGAAACACTTACTTGAGGCATCTGTATAGACCATTGACTCTCAACCCTGGCCCACATTGGAATCATTGGGGAGTTTTTTAAAAATATCCGTGCCTAGGCTGAATCCCGGGCTATTCAGTTAGAGTCTTGGGTGGTGGAGGAGGGGGCTTAGCTGTTTGAGAAAGCTGTCCAGGTGATTCTAGTGTGCATCAGTGATTGAGAAGCACAGTCAAGGCAGAGAAATCTTCCTTTTAAAAAAAAAAGTAAACGTCTTGCTGTGACATTGTTAGAGAAACCAGGAGGTGGTCATCTTGACGATGGGAGAGCTCTGGTGATGGTAAGAAGAGCTGGTGCAGATCATTCTGTGCTCTGTGTACTTGAAAGCATTTGGATAAAATTCATCTGTTAGCTTTTATTAAGATAATAGCCTTGGGGTGCCTAGGTGGCTCATTTGGTTAAGTGTCCAACTCTTGATTTCGGCTCAAATCATGGTCTCACGGTCTGTGGGTTGAAGCCCCATGTTGGGCTCTGTGCTGGCAGCGTGGAGCCACCTTGGGATTCTCTGTCTCCCTGTCAAAAATAAATAAACTAAAAAAAAAATACATAATAGCCTTTATGCATTTCATTTTACCCAGACTTCCCCCTCACCTTCCAAATGCTGCTTTCTTCTAGAGCATTAACTGAAATAGAATACAGCTCATCCAAGTTATGTTATCATGTTTACCTCTATTATATCAGAGGTTCTTCCAAGGATTTGGCCCCTATTCAAAAACTATCAAAATCATGTTTACTCTCAGTTATGATTTTTCCCACTTTTGTGTCTTTTCTTTCACGTATTAAAGCCTAACACTGCCTGCCCCCCAATAAAATAAAACAGAGACCGCCAAGTGAATTTTTCTTCAAGCTTTTCTAGAACCACAAAGCATGGTGGAATATCTACTGCAGTTTATCACGTGGAAAAGGAGACCTCAGTCCCTTGCTCCAGCTGTCAAGTAGCCACACACCCTAGAATAACACTTTCCACTGTGTGCCCCCTTGGATTTAATAGAGGAAATGTTATTTTCCTGAGTTGTACTTTCATGTTCTGAAACATGTTTGCCTGTTGTCATACAGTAGTGTTTAAATCCAAACCAAAGTGATTTTGTTGCAATGGAAATATTTCAATTAATGTTTATAGTTGGAACATATAAACAAAACTTGAGTTGAAATTAGTTGATTAATCATTGCATTCCTGGGTGCGGGGAGAGTTTTGTTGAACTCTATCAAGGGAAGGATTACTGTGTTCTGTCGGTGAGGTCCTTCCATGAAACTTTTCCTTGGGAAAGCCTGGGTTTTAATGCTGCGTGGTACAGGATATTTTTCTTTTGGCAAAAGCAGAACAGCCAATACCACTAAGTAAAATATGCCAGCACTTGGAACAGGGATGAATACATCACACCTCTATCAGTAAAGGTGCAGTTCTTACCCTGAAATTCACACACACACATCCTTCCCAGTAAATGCAGGAGTCAGTTATTGAGACACCAGCTCAGCGGCCCAGAGTGATACCTGCCATGTCTCCTTCCTTCTTTTTCTTTATTTCCTCTGACATCACCTCTGTCATGTTTAGTTCTTTAAACCATTGAATCACCCAACTTTTCCTTCACAGATTCTTGCTGTATGCATACACCTCTTCTTTGCGAGTACAGGGATAAACTGAACATATTCTCACTCAAGTCACCTTTTATGCATTCATCCTAGGACCATATTTTTGGGAATGCCAGCCTAAGTATGCATCATCAAAAGGAAATAATTATGGCCATACAGGAGAAATTTTCCTAGGCTTTTAAGGTATGGTAGGATAGTACCAAAATGTCTGGAGAAAAATTTTATGCATTCAAATCTTGTTCCAAAAAAGTATTAAACATAAATACAGAAATTCTTGAAATATAAGCAAAAAAAAAAAAATGAAGAGAACAAAAGGAAAATTAAGGTAGTATACTCAAGTGAAGACAGAGGGAGAGTTTGGTCAGAGAAATGTATATGACAACATGCTACATGGTTATAAAAGTTGGGCCGCAAATTCAACTCTGAACTTTCTAATAGGAAAGCAAAAAGAAATGGCTGATTTTTCGCTCCCAAACTAGGGGGGAGGGGGAGCCCCTTACTGGGCCATCTTGCTGCCATGATGAATGTCAGGTACCCCAAATACCCTCCAAGGATGATAGTTCCTGCCTTGGTTGGGGGATGGGTGAGCAAACACCTAAACGATTTTAAAATAGTGTGAGAGTAAAGTAAGAATGTCCAGAAAAGGCAAAATCCACAGAGACAGAAAGCAGATTGGTAGTTTCCAGGGGCTAGAGAAGGGAGAGTGGGGCATGACTGCTGATGGGTACTGGGGTTTCTTTTGGGGGCAGTGAAAGTGTTCTAAAGTTAGATAGTGGTAATGTTGCATAACCTAGTGGGTGCACTAAAAATCCCTTTAAATGGATGAATTTTATGGTATGTGAATTATATCTTAATAAAGCTATTATTTCTAAAAAGTTGAACATTGCAATTATAAAAGTAAAATAACAGGAGGAAGATCAGCTCATGAGTCCAAGATTCACATCTTCTACAAGTTGCACACTTCTAAGGGACAGTGTCACTGCTTTAAGGAGGTTTGGGTCTATTGGGTAGAAATCGGACTGTGCCGCATCTCTAAATTTCTTTCCATTGTGAACATTCAGTGTTTGACTAACCGTAAACTTTAAGTTTATTTATTCTGAGAGAGAAAGAGAGAACAAGTGGGGGAGGGCCAGAGAGAGAAGGGGAGACAGGATCGGAAGTGGGCTCTGTGCTGACAGCAGAGAGCCTGATGCAGGGCTTGAACTCACGAACCATGAAATTATGACCCAAGCTGAAGTCAGACACTTAACCGACTGAGCCACTTTTGACTAACTGTAAAAAAAAAAAAACAAAAACAAAAAACTATTAGGTTATGAGACAATTGGGACATATTTGAACACTGGTGACATATAAAGGGATTATATACTCTTCATTGTTAGTACATGATAATGGCATGGTGGTGAGTTGTTAAAAGTCTTCGAGAGATGCATACTGAAGTATTTCTAAATAGATGCTGGGATATCAGGGTTCAGCTTGAAAATGATCCTGTGGAGAGAGTATAGATGAAACAAGGTTGGTCATATATTGATAACTGTCCAGGCTGGGTCCTTTATACTATCTCTCAACTTGTGTGTGAGTTTGAAAATTTTCACAGTAAAATGTTGAGACCGATTTTATCATTCTCTGTTAAATACAGAAAAATCTAACAACATAGCCAGGTTTCTTGCTCATGAGAAATTATGCTGTTTGCAGCACCTGCCTCATTTGCTGATTTATGGGTGACTTCTGAGAGATTGGAAGCCTGGGTGCTGGCTCTAGGTCACACATGGAAGTAACCATGAAATTCTAGTAAGGTCATCCGCAGCTTTTTCAACCTTCCCTGTGCTTCTCAGATAGTGCTGCATGGGCTGTGGAAGGAATAGTTGCTGCTCTTCAGAAAGGCAGAGGGGAACACTTGTATCTCTTAAGGGTAGTTTTGCCCTTTAAGTTTCCTTGACTCCTTTTTCTCCCTGCTTTTCTGTGGAATTTGAGTGCTAACGTACTCAAATTTAATATCTTCTTGGGAGGGGAGCTAAGAGAATAGCATTTATCTTTGACCTCCTCTATGAACTTGAAACCCATGCAACTAAAACCATGCCCACACCCCTAAGACTGGAAAAAACAGGGTCATATTGACAGTGGCACATGATTGCAAGTGAATGCCAGCTTCTCTTGTAGTAATTTTTTCAGGTACTTTTTGTTCTCAGGAGAGATTGAAGCTGGCCATTTACATTTCCTTCTGTGATTCTAAAGATTGGAATTGTTAGAGAAACATTTATTACATTGATATCCCAGGTGTTACATTAGACTGGGTGTACAGGGTTCATTGTACATGTACTGAAACTCGTTTTTATGTTCCACAAACATTTGTGTACTGTATGCTAGGTGTGTCCTCTTTACAGTGGCTTCCATGGGAGCTGAATTCTTATACTGGTTTTGGATTCCCTCATTAGCTTCTCTAAAGAACCAGCTTTGGGTTTGGGAACAACACTGGCTTTCTGGTAGTTTACAAGCTATATTTAACTAAAGGTAAAATAAATGGAAGTGCTTTGAAGTACAGGCAAATGTTCTACCACTGACCTGTATTCCCCAAAGCGGTTTGAATTGTTGAAGGTGCCAGGCGACTGTGACATCACCGTAGTTGGAGATGAGTGTTTTGCTTCATAATAGGGATAATATCGCTTGTGACGTCATTGAAACGTCTGAATCTCTACATGACTTGGACTTGAATGACAGAGTTCCAAGGCCTAAGATAGTTTTATATCTGTCCATGTTAGTTCTCTAAGCCAGGTTTTCCCTCGAGCTTGTCTTGTTGGCAGTGCTAATTGGCAGCAATGCTAATGAAGCGCAGTGCCCGGCACTGTGAACACCTCTGCTGCTTGCTATTCTTCTCCTCCAACTGTAGCAACAACTTCCCATCTCCTGAATGGATACCTGTGCCAAGTTCTTTGCATGCACTACCTCATTTAATCCTCAAAGCAGCCTTGTGAGGTTGGTGGCCCTCTCCTTGTTTTCCAGAAAGGGAAATCAAAGCTAAGCAAGGTCAGGTGTCTTTCCACACCACTGGTTAGTGCTACATCTAGGAATCAACCCAGGTGTTCTTACTTTCAAAGCCCATACTCTGTTCTATAAAATGAGTTCCCTCCTCTTGGTGTTTGGTAAATACCTGCTGAATTGATTCGTATTCTGGATGTTGGATAGAGCTTTTGCATATCTCCTAAATTTATATGAGATGAAATGGTTAGGAGTCTATAAGAAATATTGAAGGCATTACATGAATGCCGGGAATCTCTGACCAAACCCATGCCTAGACATACGAAGGCCAACCCACCGTACTGTCTTCTGTTGCCATTCAGAAGTGTGCCTTCTGCTGCTGCATCAGGGTTTCACAAAGTGGTCTCAGCGCCTAAGGCAAACTACTCACATTTTCTGTGGGAAGGAAAATTATTGTTCTTGGGGAAGGTGGCCAGTTAGCCTAGTTGGTTTTGGAGCATAGTGTTACTGAAGGTTCGTCTCTTCAGATATGAGCCAGTTAGCTTGGATGCATAAATAGCTTCTGTCACAGGCAGGTCAGGGTGTGTGTGGGTGAATAGATTGGCTCTATAAGCGCTAATCAAAAATCAATCAACGAACATTTACTGACCATTTGCCACATGCCTGGCACTATGCTAGGAGTGCTGAAGGATTAAGGAAAAAAATGTGTGAGATACAGCCTCTCAAAGGTTTACACCCAATTGGTGCAAACGTGACTCACACAGAGAGAAAAACATGAACACGGGAACCATATCTGTGTGGTTTTTTTCATCTTCTCATACTCAGCAACCAGCTTAGTGCCTGGCACATCATTAGAATGTGATATTTTTTAAATGAAAGTGCAGAGGAGAAAGATTAGTAGCTTTTTTGATGGCTTTGTAGAAGAAGTTGGATTTTAGCTGGACATTTAAATATGGATACAATTTAAGGAAGAGGAGAGGGGTGGGAAAATGGGAAGGATATTCTAATTCCAGGAGACATTGTCAATGAGTACGCTGGAAAAACAGGAGTGCATGTACAAATGTGCCCAGAAAGAGAAGATACCAGTTTTGCTGGGCCAGAGATATCACTGGAACCCTGGAGTATCTTTAGTATTGGATGAAGACATTCAGATTTTATTCTGTAGCTATCTGAATTTCTGATCAGTGGAAAGATATGATCAAAACAGATGGCCACGGATGGAATGGACTGATGGGTGGGGAGGCCAGTTAAGAAGCTACAGTTACATTTAGGTGTTTGTTTCATAAAGACCTGAACTAGGATATTGACAGAAGAAGCTGAAAGAAAGAGACAGATGGAAGAGTTACTGTGAAGAGAGAAGAAACAGTGCTTGGTGAGTAGTGACTGGATATGTGAGTCTAGAGAAGGCTAGGAAGAAGAATAATCAGAGATGGTCCAGTGGTGCTGAACCAGGGATCTTTGGAGAAGGGCGATGGTACTGTTTTATTAAGTGTAACATGGAAATCAGAAGAGGGAGGTGGGTTTGAGGAAATAAAGTTTTAAATTTGAGGCACTGGGACACCAGAAGTAAGCATTTGCTTAGTAGTAGGAGAGGATAACTATGCCCTGCTGGTGTCTTTGGACTGGGCAGTTGCCTTATCTAGGCAAGGCAGGATGGCAGATCCGTGGGTCCCCCAGGGATGACTTGTTACCGGAAGTGATAAATTATTTATAAATAAGGGATATTTGAAGTGATTCTATTAGATAATAGATATAATGTTTTTTGCATCTTTCCTAGTAATATTGGTCCTCCCAAAATGGGAAGGAAGACGTATGCTTTGAAGCAATTAGTGAGAAATGAGACTTGGAGGGGTTGGGTGGAGGGGGCAAAAGGCCCCTGTCAAGCATAGTGCATCCCTGTAGGTGCTTGAAGTGATATCCGTTGTGGATGTGGAGGCCATGCCTGTACGTGCTTCCTGAGAAGAATGTTGTGTTGCAATGATGATTCCTGTGCTCAGGATCATCAAGTTTTATGAGAGTGTTTTTGATAGGTACAGCATAAACAGGAAGAGTTGGATTTTTCTTCACATGGAGTCTTTGATTCTTTAACAACATCAGTTAATTAAAATGTGCAGCGTTAAGACTTCGATTTGTCTCTTCCCAACCACTCTGCATTATCCCTGTAGTGAATACAGAACTGAAGCATAGTAAATAACTTTCATAAGTCTTCATTCTTTCTCTTTTTTATTAAAAAAATGTTTTAAATGCTCTTCTTCTTGGGGTGCCTGGGTGGCTCAATCAGTTCAGCATCTGACTCTTGGTTTCAGCTCAGGTCATGATCTCGTAGTTCATGAGTTCAAGCCCTGTGTCGGGCTCCGCGCAGAGCCTGCTTGGGTTTCTCTCTCTCCCCCTTTCTCTCTGCCCCTCCCCCACTTACGCTTGTTCCCCTCTCTCTCTCAAAATAAACAAACTTAAAACAAAAATGCTCTTATTCTCTTTAGACCCTGAGGGATGTATGTAAAGTATATTCTGATTTAATTTCATTGACAAAATGAAATTTCTCATTAAAACAAAAGTGAGGAAAAAAATGTTCCACCTACATTGGAGTATAAAAGTTTGTGACTACCTGCTCTCCAATATTAGAATATATAGAAACAAATAGAAGTGTTCTTCATGAATTCACGTTTTTCTCTGATTTAAGAACGTCAGGCCACAAGTTCATTGGTTAATAGTTTTTTTAGCTTTATCAATCCAACAGTTCTATTCCTTTTAATTTTTTTTAATGTTTGTTTATTTTTGAGAGAGAGAGAGACAGAGTGTGAGTGGGGGAGGAGCAGAGAGAGAGGGAGACACAGAATCCAAAGCAGGCTCCAGGCTCTGAACTGTCAGCACAGAGCCTGACTCCAGACTCGAACTCATGAACCGCGAGATCATGACCTGAGCCAAAGTTGGACGCTTACCGACTGAGCCATCCAGGTGCCCCCCAACAGTTCTATTCTTACACATGGCTCAGTGATGGAGAGCAAGAAGAATAAATACAATATTTATTCTGCTGGGTCCTAAATGTACAGAGCAGCATATGTGAGAGAAAAGGTTCCAAAGGGTTAAATCGGTTGTTGCCAAACCATGCCATGAAATCCTTTGCAGCCATTAAAATTAATGTTGTAGAAGAGCATTTAAGGACCTGTACAATATACTACGTGGAAAAGATTGCAGAACAGAAATCGTATGATCCCATTTTCATAAACACGTACACAACTGTAGTAACATTCATCAGACTATTAACAGTGGTTTTCTTGTGATAGAATCACTAGTGGTCTTAATTTTCTAATTTCTATATTTATCACTTTTCTAATAAAAATGTTATAAAACTGAAACATTTTTTAAAAGTATGGAATGTGCACTGAATTACATAAATTTCAAAGGAAATGGCATGCTTTCAGGTGGTGTGATGGTTTGCTTATCTTCGGATGACTGAATTAATAATGGCCCACACCCTTCTTCCCTTTTTTCAGAAAGATGGTGTTTTGAACAGTGTTGACAGAATATAGGATGCCTGGAAGAGTTAGGCGAAAGTAGCCCAGGGAGATCTCATACATTAGCATATATGGAGGGTCTGGATTGGAGCAGAGGTACAAGGATGGCAGGAGGACAGGAGATCCAAGGGGACTGGTAATGATGTTTTCTCAGGAGATGCTCTTTCCCATTTTGGCATCTTGTTGCAGTCTGGGTAGGTGGGAGTCGTCAGTGGAGGAAAAGATCCTGGATTACAAATGTGAGAATTCCTAGAAATCTTCAGCAAGGAGTAGGCATAATAGCATCAACCCTTACTGAGTTTTCTACGAGTTAGACCTTGGGCTAAGAGCTGTGGATATACAGTTGACCCTTGAACAACATGGGTTTGAATTGCATGGGTCCACTTACGCAGTTTTTTTGTACTACGGTATTGTAAACATATTTTACTTATGATTTTTAACATTTTCTTTTCTTGGCTTTATTACAAGAATACAGTATAGAACTCATATACAAAATATGTATTAACTAACTGTTTATGTTATCAGTAAGGTTTCCAGTCAACAGTAGGCTATTACTAGTCAAGTTTTTGGGGAGTCAAAAGTTGTACCTGAATTTCTGACTGCATGTGGTGGCGGGGCAGGGGGGGGGTCAGCGTGCCTAATCCGTGCATTGGTAAAATGTCAGCTGTGTTATTATTTCATTGAATTTTCACAACCATACCGTGATTTATAGGTATTATTATGAGTTGCATTTTACAGATGAGAAAACAGTAGCTCAGAGATGAAATACCTTACCCAAGGGCTCACCATTTGATAAGAAAAAGAGTCAAGATTTGAATTCAAGTCCATCTCACTCTAAGAATTTATAGGGGACGAGATGCATGTTGTTCCAGGTGAGATGATTCCTAGGCTGAGGGAATTGCTCTCTTTTGCTTTGGAAGGTCTCACAGTCATCCAGAGAGGTTTATAATACATAGATTAAAGATCAACAGATAATAAATTCTCAGTGTCAGAGTGTGGGCCTATGTGAGCATTTCCTGGAGGATCCTTCACCTTGCAGCTTTCCGGTGCTGTTGAGGGAATGTTCCCTACAGAAAAGTGTCCTCTCATGTTTATACACCCCATGGAACGTAGAAGCCAGGATAGTGATTCTGAAAGTGTGGTCCCCTCACCATC
Organism: Leopardus geoffroyi; assembly: GCF_018350155.1. NCBI lineage: Eukaryota > Metazoa > Chordata > Mammalia > Carnivora > Felidae > Leopardus > Leopardus geoffroyi. The sequence goes on from NC_059333.1 coordinate 81,920,009, forward strand.
AACTGGGAATTTTGTTGGAAATGCAGATTTTAGGCCTCACCCCAGATCTGTTGTACCAGAAACTCTGGAGCTAGGTCCTGCAACATGTATGTTAAGTCCTCCAAGAGATTCTGATGGAGGCTGGTTTGAGACAATTGAGCTGGGATATAGCCCCACTTTTAAAGAGTTTATAGTCACATATTAAATCAGCGAGAGGGATAAAAGCCAAAATGCCAGTGTGGTTTTGGTGTACTTTTAATTTTTGTTGAAGATGCGTACATGCCTGATTTATCTCAGGAACAGGCTCTTTTCTCCCTGAGCCAAGCTAATTCATGTTCTTGGCTTGGTGTCAGGGACCCTTTTAACACACCGCAACTTTGCTAATTGTAATAGTGCCTTTGTCTTTCAGTGAGAGATCATATCCTGGCTAATTCCAAGTCCGATTATAAGCCCTAATTCCCCCCCAGCCTCTCCACACTGGTTAATAAAAGAACTTGAACTTTTCTCTCAGAATTACCCAGAGGAAGAAGTGATGGTCATAAAACAACAACAGCAACATCAACACCTTGCATTCCAGAATATTATTAGTTTCTAGAGTTTTTAAATATGCACCTGGAAGGAAGTGGCATGGGAGTTACCATAGAGATTCCAGGATAGATGGTCACAAAGACTGCATGAGGAAGAGGCCAGTCTCCATTCAGAAAAGCAGTTTGCCCGTTCATTTCATTGTTTACACTTCTTGTATCAACCTTAGTTACTTGTTTGCACTATGGACTCCAGCATAAATTATAATCATTAGTGTCTAATCAGTTGATTATATGTCCTAATATCTCTGAGTTGAATCTTCAGATGAAGACCCCCACTTCTTGGTTTTTTGTTTTTGTTTTGTTTTTTTTTTTTTCTTTTTCCGCTCTTGACATGTTAAGGCCAGGAGTCTAATAAATAAACTACAAGGTAATTATATCATTTATAGCACAGCCTTGGCATGTACATGTTTAGGTTAAATTACCATTTTCAATACAACCAAGCAGGAAAAGGGAGAAATTCTTGAATTACTCTACATATTTTTAAATAATTTGGATGGCTGGTGAGAGGTAAAAGCACCTTATGGAATTTCTGAGGTTATCAATGACTTTGGTGTTCCTTGTGTCAACAACTTCGGGAACAGGTTTCTCAAAATGTGATTTATCAGACTGATTTTTAAATTGTGTGGGGTTAGCCAGACCTGCTGGAACAGGGTTGCCAGACATGAGGCTGTGTGGGTAGGCTTAGGTGGGGTGACAGTTGGTATATTCTAAACCAAGACTTGGGGAATTCAACCTCTAATGATTGTTACATAATATGCCCTACCGCTTCCTACTGCTGGCCTAGAATTTGCTGGTTGGGAATTTTTAGAAATAAAACAAATTCTACAACTTGGAAGAGAGCTTCTGTATAACCTATTGCTGGGGGCAGGGGGATTGATATTTGAAAATGTTGCCGTTTGACTTTCCACCATAGTAACGGCCACAGGCTTTGTGGTGTATTTTTCTGTTTGCTAGTTGCTGCTTCTGGTGTTAAGGCACAAAGTACTTATTTACTGACACACTGAGCACAGGTAGGCAGTACATCATATATCTGATGGTGTGTCCATTATGCCAATCCATTAGTCCTTCCTTTGACTTTTTTGCTGGTGCTGAGGGAAAGCTGAATAGGACTGCTTAAAAAAGTGATAGGAAGGAAACCTTTATAATTTATGTTTATGATACTCTCAACCTGTTAAAGAAACTAGTTGTCCATATGTATTTTTTTAACGTGTATTTATTATTGAGAGACAGAGACAGAGCATGAGCATGGGAGGGCCCGAGAGAGGAGGAGACACAGAATCCAAAGCAGGCTCCAGGCTCTGAGCTGTCAGCACAGAGTCCAGCGTGGGTCTTGAACTCACAAACTGTGAGATCATGACCTGAGCTGAAGTCGGACGCTTAACCGACTGAGCCACCCAGGCACCCCTATATGTATTTTTTTTACTGTTTATTTATTTTGAGAGAGAGAGAGTGTGCATGCGGGGGAGGGGTAGAGAGAGAATCCCAAGCAGGCTCCATGCTGTCAGCGCAGAGACCCACACGGGGTTCATTCCCATGAGCCATGAGATCATGACCTGTGCTGAAATCAAGAGATGCCTAACTGAGTGAGCCACCCAGGTGCCCTAGTCCATATGTATTTTTTTAAATCCTGTAAGAACAGAGCACCTAGACCATAAATACCGAAGACCATCGTCAAGCCCAGGGATGGTGTCTGTACCAAAACATAAGGATAGTAAAAAGAAGTGATTTCAGAGTATTACTAGTTTTCAGAGCCTTTAAACATGTTAACATCTTAAAATCAAAATTTCTTCAGAGCAGTAAAAGTGTACTTGTTTATACTTTGTATGTCTGAAGCTACAAATAAGCAGATAATTAATGTTGAAAGCATAAGAATCCTAGAAAATTAAAATGTAGTAATTTCATTGGTACTTGCTAGATAATTGATAATTCCATGGGTAAATTGTCCTTAACTGCTAGTGACTTGGAAATGATTTATTTTGGAGTTTTCTGTGTTTCTGACTTATTTCTGTGTTTTACCTGGTTTTGCTTTTGTTTTTTATTTTGCTTTGTGCTCAATCATCCTTCCGAAAGAAGGCAGGTCCAGGATGAAAAAGAGCCCACACTCAAATTTAGCACAGCCACCTTTGGGTACCCAGATCTTTACAGATCAACTTTTCAACTTGAAGCATCAAAGAGATCCTTTTTTTGTCCTGCTTCCAGACATTAGGGCATTTTCTCTTCTCCCATAAAATATTTTGGGTAATTTCTATAGGAATCTTTAGCTCTAGAATCTGTCATTTAAATTTTTTTTTTAATGCTTATTTGTTTTCAAGACAGAGGGAGACAGCATGAGTGGAGCAGGGGCAGAGAGAGAGAGGGAGACACAGAATCTGAAACAGGCTCCAGGCTCTGAGCTGTCAGCACAGAGCCCGATGTGGGGCTCGAACCCATGAACTGTGAGATCATGACCTGAGCCGAAGTCGGATGCTTAACCGACTGAGCCAGCCAGGTGCCCCTCTAGAAATTATCATTTAAGTGGAAATCTAAAGCGGGGCGCCTGGGTGGCTCTGTGGGTTAAGCGTCGACTTCGGCTCAGGTCTGATCTCACTGTTCGTGGGTTCAAGCCCTGCATCGGGCTCTGTGCTGACAGCTAAGAGCCTGGAGCCTGCTTCGGATTCTATGTCTCCCTCCCTGTCTGACACTCTGCCGCTCATATTCTGTGTGTGTCTCTCTCTCAGAAATAAACATTAAAAACTTTTTTAATGGAAATCTAAATAAAAATTATAAATAGGTATCGTGCATAACGTGGTATATGTTCTTATTAGCTTTATCCCCACTTCTGTTCCACTCCTATATAGGCTTCCTCCTAGAGGCTCACAAAGCATATAAATCCAATGATGCTTCATACCCATGCGAGACCTGCCTTTTTTGATCCAGAAGGGAGACATTCAGTTTAAGCTAGGGGTCCAGTGCTGGAAAGACTAGTAAGGCTAGCAAAGCTTTTGAATTATATCCTACCCTGGCTGGCCTCCCCAGTGCTGCTCAGGAAAATAATTAATCACCATCAAGTAGATCAATACTGTTGTTACCAGGGGGATGCCGAGTTGCCCGCATGAGAAGCAGCTCCATGGCAGAGCAGTACTTGCCACTTAAAGCCCCTGTCCTTCGAATGCTGACGTTTGGAACCGGGATATTTTATGTCCACAGTTACTATGAACAGTCAGGTACACCTGGCCCCAGTAGCTCTGAAAGATGGCTTTCTATACCATCGAATGCCCCCCACTAACTCAGGATGTCCCCAGGCAAAATGTGTCCTGCGACATACACTGTATTTTATATTATATGGAAAACGGGCTTGTGTTTCAGAATGGGACGAGCTTAGTATTGACTCAGGGGCAGAAAGGGGTGGCTTTCCCAGCAAACCGTAGCTGAACATTTTGGTGTTTTCAGGTAGGTTTTGGAATCACTGCCTCTGGGGTCCTTAGATGATAGAGTAGATTCTCTAAAGTCTGGAGTGGTTTAGTTGTGGTACCACCTGAAGGAAGGTCATCTTCCCAGACCTAGGTTCTTGGCTCCTCAGTTAGCAAGGAATGTAAAGGAATGGACATGGCCTTGCCAAGAAGAGAACTTTCAGACCACCCACCAAACCAGAGGTAGGCTAGGACTTTTTTTGTATGTACAACCTTCCACAGCTCATGATTTTTATTGCCACCCAGTGGCATTTGCAGTATAAAATGGTGCCAGTGATATTTCAACCTGTTAGGAAACAGCTAAACTGTGTATTGCAACCAGAGCTATTTGTTTGGTCAGCTACTCCAGGCTCTCATTTTTGTGGCCAGTGTTTTGTTTATGAGTGTCCTCTCCTCTATGGTTTCCGGCTTCAGCGACCAGGGGTGGGAGTCGTGGGGGTTCGGGGGAGAGGACAGACAGAAGATGGTTGGGCTCATTTCATTTCCTGAATCATGTTAGGCGTTCTTGCATTTCTTGGTTCCATCTTGGCTGGGCAGCATTTCCCACTAGTTTGTCAGACCAGCTTTCCCAGCCACCTCCGGGGGCGGGAAGGAAACCCACACCTTGCTCTGTGTCACCAGTTAACAGGCAGAGTTTTGTTCAGTAAATATTTATAGAACCTCCCTACTAACCTCGAACCCTGCGAACCTTGTACCTTTGAAAAGTTTATTCTCCCTCCCCGGCCTCCCAAGTAACTGTTTGGACCTGGGCAGTACATCTCAGAAGGACAGTGATAGTGCCCTTTATCTCAGGCTGGGCACCACAGAAACACATCCTTCCTGATCTTAACCCTGAACTTGGTGGACTGTGCCCTTTTTTTTTAGGGTGAGAGAACATTCATGGGAAAGGGGCAGGGGTAGATTGTCTCTCACGATTTCCCCCTTTGATTTGTCAAGTTAAAACCTGTGTGATCAAAGGAAGTGCAGAGCAGTGTATGGAAAGGAATAAGCCTACAAAAACCCAGTGAACTACAGGCTGTCCTGGCCCCGTACATAGAAACAATAAGATCACCAACCTCCAAGAGCTGTTAACTTGTTCGTGAGAGAGAAAGAAATTAGATACAACCTGAATATCCAACAATAGGGAATTGGTTAATAAACTGGATTTTATCTTTAAGAAATACCACATTGAATTTTTAATGCTGTATAAAAATGTGATATGTGGGAGAGAAATGGAAAGCATGATTCCAGTTTTATAAAAACAAAGAAGGGAAAGCATCAAGTTGTTAATAGTTTCCTTTGGGAATATGAGAGATTTTTAACCTTCTTTTCCGATTTCCTGCAGTGAACATTTATTACCTTTTGTTCTTTTTGTTGCAGACTTGTATACAAAAGTACATAAAACACGTAGATGATGTTGAATGAATGAGCCTAAAGTGAATACCTGTGTAACCACTACCCAGGTCAAGAATGTTAAAAGCGGCATTACTTTTATCATTGGAATACTGATAATAAAAATTTTATTAAAAATTACATTTCCCACATGGCTATGGGAGGAATAAAATAAGACTGTATGTGAAAATGCTTATGCTTATTAAGTCCTAAAACATCCATCACACATAAGCAGTCATCTCTCTCCTCTGAGGTGCCAAATAGGACAGGTGCACATGAGCAATAAGTCATTGCTGAAGTCTAAGGCTGCTTGTGTCATACAGAGATTTGCACTGAAAATGTATCAGTGATACCACTTGTCCTTATCTGCGTGTTTCTTCCCTCACAGGGAAGTTCTGCTGCACAGTCTTGGACACCAGGAGAGGTATTTGTGATGGACTGGATGTAAAAACCTTTTTCCTTCATTTTAGACTGGATACCCTTGGTTTTCTTTTGATTCTTTGGGTTATTGCATATGGTGGAAGAAGGGTGTGTGTGTGTGTATTAGTTGATTTCACCAAAGTCAGAATTCCAAGCAGTATTTTTTTTTTTTTTTTTGCTTTATTATTGAATTATCTAGTCTCTCACCTCTGGATTTGAAGTTTGATTGGAAACAGGCAATGAAATCGCTCATAATTTAATCCCTTCATCTGTTATTGTTGTCAAGACTGCTCTGCAATTTGTTGGGCCACGTGCAGAATGAAAATAGGAGGACCTTTTTTCGAAAACACGGGAAAAGTGTTGTTAAAGGTGCTAAAATATAAAGCTTTTCCCTTTCTTCCATGGTCTCTTTCTTGACTTGTCATAGTGTATTTTATTTGCTATTTAATGTCATTCTAAATAAGAGAATTTTATGGGGCGCCTGGGTGGCTCAGTTGGTTATGCGTCCGACTCTGTTCAGGTCATGATCTCATGGTTTGTGGGTTCGAGCCCTGTGTTGGGCTCTGTGCTGTCAGCTCAGAGCCTGAAGCCTGCTTAGGATTCTGTGTCTTCCTCTCTCTCTGTTCCTCCCCTGCTCACATTCTGTCTCTCTGTCTCCCAAAAATGAATAAACCTTAAAAAAAAATTTAAAGAGAAATTAAAAATTTTTACTTATTATGAATTTTAGTGTTTACCTGTATTTAATATGATGCCAATTTATTTTATTTTTATTACATTTTAAATTTTAATTCCAGTGTAGTTAACATACAGTTATATTAATTTCAGTTGTACAATATAGTGATTCAACAATTCTGTGCAATACTCAGTGTTCATCATGATTAAGTATAGTCTTAATCCCCTCCACCTATTTCCCCCATCCTCCACCCTACCCCCCTCTGGTAGCCATCTGTTTGTTCTCTATAGTTCAGTGTCTGTTTTTTGGATTATCTCTTTTCCCCCCTTTGTTCATTTGTTTCTTAAATTCCACATATGAGTTTAAAATGCAAATCTGAGCATTTAATTCATATGCAGAATCACCAAAATTATAAAATTTTTATTTCATAGCTCATACATAGCTCTTACTAGAACAGTGGAAATACTGCACCAAACTTACTTGGCTGTTTTTATTTCACTTAATATGTGCATGTTCTATCAACACTACCTTTGGCTTACTGATAAAGGAGTGCCCTATCTTTTCCTTTCTTTTACATCAAACATCATTTTCAGTGTAAGGAGTAGCTAATGTGGGAAACTAAAATGAGTGAAAAAGGATATTATAGAGTTCCTTGGTCGTTCATGTTTCTTAGGATGGTATTACCTTCTTTCCACCTTCAAAACAAGCTCTGGTGCCAATGGAAAGCATGCTTTCTTAGGTCTGCACCTCCACTTACTCAGTCGTAGACATTGCATGCTTACCTTGAACTTGCTCTGAGTCTGGCTGAAGTCGTACATCTGGTGGGTCCACTAGAATGCTGTGTTCATAGGACGTCATGAGTGCTGTATGCAAATGGAATGACAAGGTATGGCAATATGCAACATTGCATGTATCTCCTCTGCTTGCACACCTGCTCCTGTTGGACTTCACTTACAAAGCCCAGATTCAAAGACAAAATTATTAAGAATTCCTGTGTAGTGCCAGGAGAGCATTAAACCAAGCACAGGCCCTTTAGAGTTCAGGGCCCTGAGTGACTGTACAGGTCGCCATGCCCAGGAAGCTGGCCCTGACTATTGTTATTTTTGTAATCCTAATGACTGGTTCTTGTTTCACCCTTCCCATGGTTTTCTATTCTGGGTTTTGAGTCCTCCTTATCTGTGATCCTGTTGGGCCCAGAATTCTGTTCGTGGTGAATTCTAGGTTTTTTGACAAAGATAAATAGCAGTTATTCGTAGTACAAGGTACACTTGCTGTTGATACCAGTTCATTTTTCATTATGTGTTTATCAGTCAGACACATTAGCCCAGGGATTCTGAATAGGAAAGAAAGAAAGCTGTGTATAAAAGGCCAAGCTCTTAGAATTTAAGAAGGTTAATAATAATCAAAATTTATAACTAGCAGCTTCAAAATTATACTTTTGCTGGTAGCAGGGTATTCTCCCCGTGTTACTGTTGGGTTTATAAAATCGTTGGTGGACTGGTAAGATGTTTTCAAACCAGTAACTTTCTGAGCTTATGTCTGAGACGTTATTGGAGTATTTTGCGCCTGTGCCTTGGATAGAAGATTCCTCAGAAAATATTCAAAAACTCTTTACATTTGTAACTAATCTTGATAGTCTGTTGAGTAAGTGGAGGCCACAAGCCTGGTTGTTAAGAGCACAGATTCTAGGGGCGCCTGGGTGGCTCAGTCAGTTGAGCGTCTGACTCCTGCTCAGGTGATGATGTCATGTCTCTCGAGTTTGAGCCCCACGTTGGGCTCTGAGCTGTCAGCACTGTAAGAATCTGGAGCCTGCTTCGGATTCCGTGTCTCCCTCTTTCTCTGCCTCTCCCCAACTCGTGCTCTCTCTCTCTCTTTCTCACAAAAATGAATAAACGTTAAAAAATTTTAAAAAGCAAGCACAAATTCTGGTTGGACAGACCCTAGTTCACATCCTAGCTCTACCTCTTACGAGGTATATAACTTTGGTGGGCAGGTCACCTATGGTTCTGAGTGTGGGTCCCTCATTTATGAAGAGGCAATAATAGAGTAGCTTAGGTCAAAGGATTTTGCTTGATAATATACAGAAAATGGGTTAGTTTGATATTTGACACAGAGTGGGCATCACTTCTGACTATTATGCTTAGTAGTATATACTGGGGAAAAAACTACAAATGACTGTAAAGTTAGAAGGCGAATAATATAATTATTTTCAGATTAACATATGGTCTGGTTTTGTCGGAAACCCAGCAGGTAGACATGAAGCACAAAGGAGGAAATGGTATTGTCTGTATGAAACAGAGTGTTTGAGAACAGAAGTTGTGAATTGTTCATTTCAGTGTCCTCAGCCCAGCACAGTGTCTAGCACATAGTAGGTGCTTAATTAAGTGATGAATGAAAAATAGGTAAATATTTTATTTTTCACCTTGTATGACATCTGTCCTTCTAAATTTACAAATAAACCAAGAGATAGATATACTTTGTGGTTTTCTGTGTGTTTTTTGCGTTTTGATGACAGAAAAAAAAAAAAAGAAAAAAGACAAAACCTGGTGGCGTCTTTACTTTTAATAAAGATAGGATAACTGATAATTTCCCATATCTGAATACAGGTTTGATCTCTGAATCCTGGGCTCAGTGGCAGATGGTCTGAGCCTCCACTAGGATCTGGGCTGCATTGTGGGCCTGGACAGAAACTGAAGCTCCATGTGGTTGCTTACCTGGGCTCTGGAGTCAGCCTTCCCTAGAGCTCCCGGGCTGGGCCAGAGAAGCTGTCCCCATCATGCATGCAGCGTCAGAGATGTTAAGTGTGTGCTCCCAGCCAAGCCCAGCTGCATTCCGGCAGGTGGTGGTGATTCCTAGGGAGACAGGAGAAAGCCAGGCTGTCATGTAGATTGAGGGAAGGTCTGTTTGCCTTTTGATAACAAAGCCTTTAGGAAGATAGTTGAGCCATAGGGTGCAATTTGAAGGGCTTAAATTTAAATGAAAATAATTGACAAAGTAATTCAAAAGCCATGTTCTAATAATTTATAGACCAGGGAGGCCCTTTTGTATGTGATTTTCTGCCAATTCTATTTAAATCCTCTGCACTTTAAACATCAGAGGATTAGTGACCTGGAGAGGTGTTTTCAGCTTTGAAAATTATGGAATAAATGAGAGGCTTTTGACTTAGTACAGTTGCAGTTGCCCCTCAACCCCAGTTTGCAGTGTGCTACAGAAATTCATGTTCTGCAAAAGTATGTTTTTCAGAACAGTTAAATCTCAGACACGGGTATTTATATTTGCCACTAATGACATGTGAAAACATATAAAAGGGTAGCTTTTACGGATATTTTTATGATTTGAAAGTGATACGATACCAAAATAGATTTTTATATTATTTCTGAACTGGGTTTTGTGTAGATGCAATTGACACATTTTTCTAGGAGTAGAAGGGAGCTTTTAATCTCATTTATATTCCCTCCTACCTTACTGAGAAAACTATTTTTTTTGTTGTTGTTTAAATGCCAGTTAACACAGTGTTGTATTAGGTTCAGGTGTACAATGTAGTGATTCACCACTTCCATACATCACCCTGTGCTCATCCCAAGTGCCCTCCTTAATCCCCATCACCTATTTAACCTCTCACCTCCCCTCCGGTAACCATCAGTTCTCTGTAATCAACAGTGTGTTTTTTGCTCTCTCTCTTTCTCTCTTTCTCATTTTTTCCCTTTGCTTGTTTGTTTTTTTGAATGAGGAAACTAAGGGTCATTAAGGATTAAATATCCTCTTAAAGCTTGGCAATCTAATTTTTAAAGATTATATTCAACAGAATGACTTCCTATTCATTTTTTGTGCAACAGTGTTCTCTGTGAAGGAAGCAGGAGAAATCTTGCACCCTTAGTTGGTGAATGAAGTAGCAGGAAGATTTGCTGATTGCTTTTCCATGGACAGAAATGCAACTGCGAATGATAGAGATGAAAGATAACAATAGAACTGCCCATGAGTCTCGAATCTGGGTTGCTAAGACTTTATGTAATAAAACATATTCATGGGGAGAATTATAGCAGCTGCACAAACCAGCAACTGGTTCCTGTGCCTGGATTACTCTCCTTTTTCCTTCCTTTTCTGGTCATGACCTGCTCACCCTTCAAAATGCAACTCGGATGTCACCACTTCCTTGAAGCCTCCCTGACTGCTCTGGGCCGCTTCTTTGCGTTGCTTTTGTATATTAGATGTACTTCTCAAGGAAGGAGCACTTTCCACAGTGTTCTCCCATTATTGGTGTTTATCTTTTGTATTGGATTTATGAGCCCTATGAGGGCAGAGTAACCTTTGTGGTCTAACCCCCAGTATATTGCCTGGAAAGTAATAAGCACTCAAAGCTTCTGTTGAACATTCAACTACCAGAAGGCAACACCAAAATAGGTACCAGGTGGGAATATTTTGTGTTGGTAGAAATGAATTTATTTTAGATTTTCTCCTGTTTTTATTTATGATTTCTAAAAGCAATCCATTAGATGAGAAAAAAAGATAATACTCAACATGGGCAATAGTGTAGTAAGAGATACTCATACATTGATGATGAGGGTATAAATTGGCACACACCCTTTCTGGGAAACTATTTGGAAATTTGAGGCTTAAATATGGGCATAACCTTTGACCTAGTAATTCTGTTTCATACAATTTGATTCTAAAATAATCAATCCAGTGTTTTAAAGCATGATCAAAGGAACAACAGTTATATGTCAGTTATACCTCAATAAAAAAATTATTTTTAAAGTCCAGCAGCAACAGCTTTCTGATATTATGTGATCCACTGCACGTATGTAGTGAGTTCCTAAGAACTTGAGGTGATGATGATTAACTTCTTAAAGTCCTTCTTTTATGTTCACCGTATCATCCAGCCCATCGCCTTGCATATAGTAGAGTAGAATAAATACTTTTAGTGAGTAAATAAATGAGTAATTCCATACATTGAAATAAAAAGCGTCAAAGCCTTAGAATAATGTAACCATTACTCCTGACACCACCACTGGGTTTAATAACCATTAATTGACACACTTGTTTCCAATCTTATTTTTCTTTGTTTAGGTCTTTACAATGATACAACTAATACGTGCACATTCTTCACACATAGTGCTGTATAATCTGCAGAGTGATTTTGTATTTTATCTTGTAAGCAAGTCAGAAGTATCACCCCCATTTTATAGAAGGGACAAATGAGGTTTAGAGCTGAGCCAGGATTAGAACTATCACTTCTGACTCCAGGCTCAGTATTCTTTTTACTACAGGAGTCTTCGGGAAACTCTTAGCAAACTGGGAGTACCTAGAATGTTTATTAAGGGAGGGTGTGCATCAGTTCCAGAAAGATGTTGACAGATTAGAAGGAATTTAAAGAGGAGCCAACACTGCTGGAAGGAAGGACATAGGAGAGATGAAAGGAGCTAAATATGTATAGCTTGGCCAAAGGATGATTAAAGGGGATATGATAACAGTCCCTAAGAATGTGAAGGATGTAAACATCATGGAAAGAGAAAAATGTATTTAGAACCAATCAAAGCAGTGTATAGAAAGAAATAAAAATTAATGTTAAACATCAAGAAAAGCTGTTTCATGGAGAGACTTGCTAGCTTGTAAATTGGAATCCCAAGAGAAGTATCAGAAGCCCCATATATAGGAGGCATTTACGACTGAGCTTTCCTGCCTACATTTGGGGAGGGCTTTCTAGTTCTAATTTTGATGACTGAGATCATGGCCCTTCCTAGAATGGATTTGCCACCCAGTTTCTGATTGCACAGTTTTGCATATCAGGGTCAAAAGAAAGAGTCTTGTTACACTCTTGTAGAAGCCAAACTCAGGCACGTCCCCAGCGTCATGCAGTCCAACCTTGCTGACTGTCCATGAAGCCTAAATTGAAACCCTAAGAGTGTAGCTGTTTTAACTCTGCCATCAGAAGTTGAGTGATTTCCTCCCTCCATGGTGCCCCCTGCTGGGCATTTCGGGTTGTGTGCAAGAGGAGCCTCCTTACTAGAAAATGAATAGCCACATTGGGGAAGCAAGTAGAAACCTGAGAGAGCCTGGGAGGCACTGCAGTCCTTTTCCTTTGAACGCAGTAAGACACTGACATTGCATGGGTAGGGAGTGATCTTGTACATATTGTGTGTGTGAAGTCATGTCCCCAGGAGAGGCACCAGAATCCATGGGGACATGAAATAAAATCTGAGGCTGAAGCTGTAAAAGGTATTCACCATTCAGGGGCGCCTGGGTGGTGCAATTGGTTAAGCGTCCGACTTCAGCTCAGGTCATGATCTCACAATTTGTGAGGTTGAGCCCCATGTTGGGCTCACTGCTGTCAGCACAGAGCCTGCTTCAGATCCTGTTCCTCTCTCTCTCTCTGACCCCACCCCTCACTCTCTCTGTCTCTCTCTCAAAAATAAATACATATTAAAAAAAGTTTTTTTAAAGACATTCACCATTCATTGGGATGTAGCCACAGAATTATCTCTACCCACAGGAGTCATGCGAGAGAAATGTCCAAACTAAACAAGAATTTAGAGGGCACTCTTAAAAGGAGGAGAGTGATATTTAGAATGGGAAAAGATCAGAGGTCTGTGGGGGGTCCTTGGAAGGAGCTGGAAGGGACTGAGACCTGCAAGAGTGGGCCACCCTACCTCTGAGTCCACCTGAGGCTGGGCTCAGTGCCATCTTAGACCAAAAGATCAAAAGGTGCCAATGTAGCTTCAAGCTCCTGGTGCAGGAGCACCCAGCCTTAGTGGTGTGGTGAATTTGATCTAGAAAATTGAATAGGACTGAGAATGGCAATCTGGAGTCTCTTTGGGGCCTGTAACAATAACACTAAGAAAACGTCCTGTGAGGGAGGGAAGATTCTTAGAAATCAGACCCAGCAACCTGGCCAGGCAGAACTGATTTAGGACTGGAGTTAACAAGCGTATGCTTGTTGTTGGTAAACTACCCTTTTCTTCTGCCCTTGCAGCCTTCTTCAATGCTACTATTCCTTCCCGTTTAGTCACTCACTTAAACTCAGTCAGCCCCACTTCACAGCCAGCGAGGAGCTCAAGGGTGAGGATCAGGGGGACACTGGGTAGTGGCAGAGCTGTGATTATAAGCCAGGTCTTTAGGTTTCTAGGGCAAGGAGCTTCCCCTCTGCTGCATAAAGCTTATTATCTCCTCCCAGGGGAACTCTGTCATTTAGTTTTTCTTTCCTGACTGAGGACTTGGCATCAAATCAGCCACAGATAAGACAAACAGTGTCATAAGCAAGGTAGGAAAGCTATATACTCCTTAGCAATTTATATTTATACTCTGAATCCTTTAAGATAGAATTTGCTGTGCACATAGATTATTAAAGGATTTCAATATATTTTCACATGTACACATTGTCATAAAATGCGTTCTGTTTTGACATAAAGCACATTAAGTTGTTTTCTTGAGCAGTCACTGCGATTCAGAATTCTGTCTGTCCTTTTAGAATAAGGACTGCCTTTTGTGGCTTGAGAGCTTGCTGTGTGCTCTTTCATGTATGGGTGGTATTAGGGTCTTCACTGTACCCTGTGAGGGAGGAGCAGCTCTTCTCTCCATTCTGCAGCGGGAGACTGAGACACGCTGGAGTTGAGTGATTGGCCAAGGTCACAGGGTAAGTGGCAAAATCCGGATCTGAACTCATGCCGTCTGGCTGCGAAGACCTTAACCATTGTACTGTGCTGTCTCTCACAAGAGAACGCCTTTGGAGTTAACGTTTTAGCCTGAATCTCCTAAGATCTGTCCAAGAAATCTGAGTTTTGAGTTAACTTCCCTGTCCTAAGCAATACTTAAAATTACTCTAGTTCACATTAATGCTGCCATAGAACACTGTAGACAAGTGTCAGCACACTTGTCACCTCATTGGAAACCCATAAAAGTAATTGCCAGGTGTTAACACACACTTAAAAAACAAAACAAAACAAAACAAAAAAAACACCTTTAACACTGCAAAGGCGAGCATAGTCTCCTAGATCTACCCAGTGTATAATTCTTTGCTGAAAGTAAATGGAAGGGATGGGTTGAACGATTGAGGTATGGGTTTTGATTATGCTCTTAAAGGGAAAGGAAAATACATATAGGATTTGGAAATCAGAAGACATTAATTTGAATTTGGACCTTCTTGTTACTCTGTCTTTACCCCTGGGCCAGTCACTTTACCTCTGAGTGTGTTTCCTCATCTTTAAAATAAGATTGGTAATTTTCACCCTACCCACCCTCACAGAGTTATTGTTAGAATTACATGAGATAATAATATGCAAAAAGGGTTTAACCTGCATAACTGTGCAGATACTCATTATCTTGAGGCTCAGAAGTCCGGGAGAAGAGGTGCTTGAGCAGAGGTGGGAATTTAAGTTTCTCTTGGCTACCGTATTAATAAGGAAGTGTGCACCCTCTTGTGGTGAAGTGTGGGGTGAAGGGAACCTTCTGAAAAATACTGGAATATTGCTATTGGAGTCTTTAAAATTTGTCACCAGAAATCCTTTCCCAGTAACGAATATACACACTCTTTCTAAACAGATCCTTCGATTTCAGTGTGAATAAATTGGTTTGTCTTTACTCAGTTTTGTTTGCAAGTGAGAGATAACTACATTTTTTTTCTCTGATCAGAATAAATGTTATGTTTTCCTCCATTTCTTTCCTGTTCCATTCATAGACTCTTGCTGTGTTGTTTTTTTTTTTTTTTTTCCTAGACTACTATATTTTATTTTGGCTTCCATTGTCTGTTTGCATTTACTTTTTTTTTTTTTTTTGCTCTGATTTATTATCTGTTACATTTTTAGTGTATAGTTAGAATATATTATGCCTGCTTGTGCTAACAAGGGCCTCTGGCACCCACCGTATAGTAGATAACTCAATAAATGGTCTTGAAGGAATGCTGACAATCTTCTTAAGCTTTTCCTCAGTTCCTTTCCCTTTTTTACCTGTGGGTATCCCATTTTCCTTGACATCAGTTTTCTTGGAATATACAGAGATAAATTAAGAAGTGTGGCATTGCACTCACTCACCATTATTTTTCTCTGTTCCCTTGCTAGTAAAATGAGGGTGTGAGAATAGGTGATTTCCAAGGTTCATACTCTGTAGGAGTAAGGAAATAAGATGACATTCCTTGGCAGGACCTACGGAGGTTGTGAATGTCTTATTGTGCTTGTCAGCTTTATTATATCCTCCCTCGGTTCCGAGGCAAAAAAAAGGGAAGGGGCATCAGAACAAGGTATAGTGAGTGGAAGGAAGGGAAGGGGTGGGTTGAGCAACAAGATAAGAGAACATTGTGTGTTGGGGTGGGGGTGGGGATTAACAGGACAGTAGCAGCATTCCAGAAAGAAGCTGTAACATCCTGAGCTATGTGAAAATTTTTCATAACTTATGCACATTGTATTGTCTGTGATGCTCACAGGGGATTATCTGACTCAACATCCTTTATTCCCACACATTGCTTACATTAAATTTAGGGGAAAAAAATCTTTCTCTAATTGACTTATAAAGTCCCTGATCATGTAGCAGTTCAGACTACAGCAATGCTTTTTAATTGGCTTTATATGCTCTTCATTTTACTAAAAATTTCTTCTTCAAACCTGATTCTTTAAAAGCATTTCACTGGTTTTAGAGGACTTAGTACGCAGATATCACAGATAGAGGCCAGTGTCCTTACAGGGAGGGACCTTGTAGTGTGGGGAGGGCGCAGGGGAAGCCTGCCTTGAATTTGGTCTCCGTTTTACAATTTCAAGATTCATACCAATCTAATAAAAGACTTGATAGTCAAAGTGTCAGTTGAGTGACATGCTGAGAAGGACTGTAGCCCTGCACTGTTACTCTTGGCTCGCCGATAGTCTCTCCCCCTGGAGAGGTCAGGTTGCCGCTACAAGATTGCTTGGTGCGTGGTGGGCAGTTAATTAGTTTCATTAATTGAACAGATCTTTTTTGAGTTTCACTCTGTGTGCCAAGTACTGAGCAAAATGCTGGATTTAAGACAAAATCCTACCTTTCAAGGCCTTATACTTCCAACAGTGAGCCACGTAAGCAAATATTATAGCCACGTATGCTTGGTGCTGCAGAAAAGGGACGTACACGGTGCTTGGAGGCGGAAGGAAGAGATGAGCACGTACTGTGCCAGAAGTCTCCTTCAAGGAGAGTAAGAGTTTCTCGGAACAAGACAGAGAATGTGTACTCTCTGGGAATTGCAAAGAGTTGAGAATGATCTTTAACACTTACTGTCATTAAGCCATAAAACCTGATGAGAAATGGAGCCCTTGAAACTTACTAGCTGAGAAATCTGTGAAATGCATGGTGGCTAGTTAATGTATGCTCTCACCTGGAAAATGATGCAGCTGTACCATCTGCTCTTTGGGCTTCTCTTCTAGGTTCCATGCTGTACAGCAGCAGTTTTCAAACTTCTGGTGTCTGGACTTTATGCTCCTACAAATTATTGAGGACTCCAAAGAACTTTTGATATTCACCATATGTGAAGTTAAAACGAAGAAAGTTTGAAGATATGTATTAATTCACTTAAAAACAATAGGGGCGCGCCTGGGTGGTGCAATCGGTTAAGCGTCTGACGCTTCATTTCGGCTCAGGTCATGATCTCACAGTTTGTGAGGTTGAGTCCTGCGTCAGACTCTGCCTTGACGCTGACGGTGTGGAACCCGCTTGGGATTCTCTCCTTCTCTTTCTGCCCCTCCCCCGCTCTTTCTCAAAATAAATAAAAATGAACTTAAAAAAAATAACAATAGTAAAACAATTACATGTTAATATAAATAATGCTTTCTTAAAAATAGCTATATTTTATAAGGCCAGAAAATTGAGAATATTGGCTTTGCTGCTTTTGCAAATCTCCTTAATGCCTTGCCTAAGAGAAGGATATACATTTGTGTATCTGCTTCTGCCTTCAGTCTGATATATTATTTTGGTTGAAATTCATGAAGAAATCTGGGCTCATCCAGATATACAGTTGGAAAGAGTCTTTCAAAAGCCTTTTCAGATAATTGTGGATATTCTTCTTTGATACTACATCAAAAGTTGATTTTTTTCTTCAAGGTTAGTTGCCGTATAGTATCTGAAACCATACCAATGAACTTTAATATTCTGTTACATTAGAATCTTTTACTAATGCAGAAATTTGTAATATCATACCTTAGTTGGTTAGAAAATATTGGTTCACTGGGTTATTCAGATCTTCCACATGTTGACATGTTATATTTTACAATATCAAAAACTCACAGTCGTCGGTATCATGACCAATCTCATCTCCGAAGTCTTTTTTCTATTATTTATTTATTTTTTTTTAAATTTTTTTTTTCAACGTTTATTTATTTTTGGGACAGAGAGAGACAGAGCATGAACGGGAGAGGGGCAGAGAGAGAGGGAGACACAGAATCAGAAACAGGCTCCAGGCTCTGAGCCATCAGCCCAGAGCCCGACGCGGGGCTCGAACTCACGGACCGCGAGATCGTGACCTGGCTGAAGTCGGACGCTTAACCGACTGCGCCACCCAGGCGCCCCATCTATTATTTTTTTTAATGTGTATTTATTTTTGAGAGAGAGAGAGACAGAGATAGTGTGCAAGCAGGGGAGGGGCAGAGAGAGAGGGAGACAGGATCCAAAGCAGGCTCCAGGCTCCGAGCTGTCAGCACGGGAGCCTAATGGGGGACCCGAACTCATGAACAGTGAGATCATGACCCAAGCCAAAGTCAGATGCCCAACCGACTGAGCCACACAGGTGCCCCAGATTCTTTAAATGTTGGTAAGCTGCAAGCTTATGATGGTAAAATACAAGTTTCCCCAAATCCCGCTTTTTGCTGGAAAGGTCATATTGTCATCATTAGCAGCATGAATACTGTCAGTTGTCTTCTGTGAAGTAGCAGTTCCCCTTCATTTATTTTCAAGAGCATGTCAGGTACCCAGTTCTGAACAGTTCTCAATTCTGAATAGCTGTGGCTGCCTGTCAGGCGTGTTGTTTTGTTTTGTTTTGTTTTGTTTTGTTTTGTTTTGTTTTTTCAGATAGAAATGGTATTCCGTGAAGAAAGTGGCTATTGCAGCTCACAGCTCAGTCACACAAGTTCTTTTCCTTGAGACACCATCTTACTTCAGTCTGCAAAAGCGCTTTATGTGTCCTTTCCATTTGAGCATGCAATATTTTGGAAGACCAGTGCTCCAGGGTCAGGATTTTTAAAAATTAGTAATTTTTGACCAGCGGATCAAGGGCTCTGTTAGGGAATACAGAACAGTGAGAATGCAATGACTGTTGGTACATTTTGGTGCCATTGCCTTTATTCATGCTAAAGTTTCAGCAGGTGTACCTATGAATGCTTTTGCACCATATGTGCAAATGCCAACACAGTGAAAAAGGCAACATTTTGGTATTATTAGGAAAATAGTTTTAGCCTTTTGCAACTGCTGAGTCTCAGGGATCCCAAAGGTCTGCAAATCACACTTCAAGAACTATGTGGGGGTAGTGGTTAAGAGCATGAGGTCTAGACTGCCTGTGCTTAATGCCTTTCTGCTACCGATTAGCTGTGTGACTTTGGGAGGATATTGAACCTCTGTGTGGCTGTTTCCTCTCTGTAAAATGGGTGTAATAATAGTACCTACCTCATTAAATCAGCTAATCAGCTTAATAGTTAACCCATCAGTAGGTAATGATAAAACTTTATTACCTAGTTGATTGATTATCTAAGGAAATGCTGAGTTGCCCAGAAACTGCCTCTTATGTTAGTCTTCCACGATGCCTGAGATGTCCACCATTATAATTAGTTTTTTGGTACCCTTATGGTGGTAAAATACTATTAACTGAGTTAAAACCCACATCCTAGTGAGGATAATGTATCAGCTAACAATTTAGCAGGGGGTTGGTTTATCTAATTAACTCAACACTCTTGCCAATGGAGTCAAGACTGAGGGAATGGAGAAGAACAGTGCTTGATGAAGGGATGGGGATGAGAAAATCCACCCCCAGGAGCAGTGAGGGGTCCATTGGACACCTAGCTCTCTGGGGAGGGGATGAATGCCTCCCATTCATTGGGATTAATCCTGATCACGTCTTTGTCCTTCGTGAGTTGCACACATAGTTCAGGCATATGTAATGTAAATGCCCCTCCCTGTGCCTTCTCCAGTTCCGTCCAAGGCACAATCATCTCTGGGCGGTACAATAAACTCATTAGTTCAGACCTGACTAATGTTGAACTTGTGACTATTGGGAGGTAGGCGGTGCAATGCACAGAAAAGAACATGAGCTTTGCAATGAGGCATGTCAGGACTCAAATCCTGGCTCTCTTGTCAACTAGCTGTATGGCCTTGGGCAAGGGGTGAACCTTTCTAGGCCTCGGTTTTATCTCTGTGAAATGGGGCTACCATTACCACCAGAGGGGGTTGCAAATATTAAATGAGATAGCTGATGGTAGGTATTCAGTAAATGCCTATGACCTTCTCCATGCCATCTTCATTTATCTCCAACTCCACCACTGGTAATTTCTATTAAGGCTCTAACTACTGTTCAGTGTCATCATTGCTTTTTTCACTTTTATTAAGAAATTGAGTTTTTGGAAAAAGGTTGATACTGTCCTGGAAGGATTATAATGTGGCTTCTTCTCCAGGGATTTCCAGTAAATATTTCACAAAACCATGAGCTGTCTTCTTCACTGTTTCTGGGGACCCCGGAGGTGCTCTGATCCAGAACCCCTTGGCTCCAAGGGTCTGCCCTTTTGTTCACCAGCTCAGCCTGGAAGTAGCCCCGTTATTGTTGAGTTCATCCCAGCCACTTTCATGCTAGCTGCCCAAAGTGAAGAAGCAGAAGGAAGCCATGTGTGGGACAGCTGGCACACAGCCACCTCTCCAAAGTCCGTCCCCAGTCGCCTGTTCCCTTCTGATTGCCACCCACACTGAGTCTTCCCCAGTGCCTTGTCTCTCTGGCTGTTCTTAGAATCCTCATTGTTCCTGGAATGTCTTTTATTGTTTCTAGACTCTGGGTGGCTGCACCTTTTTTTCCATATCACCCTTGGTGAGTTTCAGAAAACCTTATGGTCATTAACGAATCTATTTTCACCGCCTCCCCAGAAACAAGCCTCTTCCGTGTTACAGATCAAAGAACCTATTACTGACACAAAAGGAATCCAGCCAACTGGCCTTCCCCCCCACGGGAGGCAGGCCCCATTCTAATCTTGCCTTGGCTTTTGACTTGCTGTGTGGCCTTTGTTTCCTCATCCAATGATAATATCTACCTCACAGGAATGTTGTGGAGTTCAACAAATCCTAAGAACTGTTCCTCTTCAAGGCTGAAAGATCAGTATCTCATCTACTACAATGCCAGAGAACTCAAAGCACTTCGTAGGAGTCTAATCTGTCCCTTATCTTGGTAAGGTAGATTAGTGGCAGGTGTTGTTGTGCCCACTTTGTACCCTTACAGACATGCCTTTCACCATCCAAACTCACAGGAAATTGTCTATCTGAATGGATACTAAAGACTGATGTACTAAGCAGGCTTTGTGCCATTTCACTCTTCTGTTTGTATGTCTGATTCCACTTTAGGTCAGGGGTGGAGATGGTCTCCATTGACCGTGGTCCTTTCCTGGTCTCCTTTTTGGTTTCAGTCCCTTTTTCTCAATACTTTATCTCTTTGACCTCTTGGCAGTATCTGGCACTAATAATGATCACTTTTTCCAAAACTTGTTTGTGATGTTATACCCTCAGGATTCTGCCTCTGTGACTTACCAAACCTGGTCCCTCTCACCTGTTGTTCGTCTAAGTAAAGGCTGAGGTTAAAACCTTTTCTCAGCATAATCTCAGAGGTAGTCTCATCCATTTGCAAGGTTTTAACCAAAACCAGTGTTCCACTTCTAGTCTTAATTTTTTTCTTGCTTGACACTTCTTAGATTCTGTATATCATGCAGATTCAATATGTTTAGAATGGAACTTACTTTCTTCTACCCACCAGAAAAAAAAAAAAAAAAAGTCCCTCTTCTGGACGACCTTAATTCTGTCATGGCCTCCACCATTAATTCAAACATTGGAGTCATTTACGCTCTCTTTTTCTCAGCCCCTGCATCATATAAAACATGCCATATTGTATCACTGGTTCCCGACTGGGTCCCTCTACCACCATTGCCAGTCCACTGCATTCAGGTTAGCCATCTGGTGAAAAGGATTTTCAGACCTTTCTGTTGCCTTAAAGCAATTGTAGTGATTAACTGTTGCTATGTAACAAACCCAAACTAAGTGGCATAAAACAGCCACCATTTTTTTAGGCTCACAAATTGTCTGGGTCAGGAATTTGAAAAGGACACGGCGGGTTGGCTTGTCTTTGCTCTGTGATGTCTGGGCCCTCTGATGGGAAGATTCAGAGGCTGGGGTGTGACTTGACATCTGAGGGCTTACTTACTCATATGTTGGGCGATTTGATGCTGGCTGTTGGCTGGGTCCTCAGCTGGAGCTGTCATCCAGAACACTGGTCTCTTCATGTGGTTGCTTGTGCTTCCTCACAGCATGGTGACTGGGTTCCAAGAGCAAACATTGATAAGAGAGGCAGGATACGGTCTAGCTTCAGAAGCCATATACTGTCACTTTTGCTGTGGTCACTGGCCTGCTGGATTCAAGGGAGGGAACATAGAATGCCATCTTTCAATGGAAGAAGTATTCAAGTCACATCGTAAGAACATGTGGATGGTTTTGTTGCTGTCGTCGTGGAAAATACAATCTGCCTTTAAGACTCCTGAATTAATGGGAATGCTTTTAATTATGGCCCAGCTTACCTTTTAAACAGAACACAAGAGTTTCTACCACGCATGAGCACTTCTCATGTGTCAGGCACTGTGTTGAATGCACTGTGTGCATTCTCACCTAATCTAACAATTCTGAAAGTCTAGATGAGAGAACTGAGGTTAAAGAAGCTTTGTCAAGGGTCATCCAATTAGTACATAGCTGGGTAGGGTTTGAATGTAGAACCTTTGACTCCAGTCTTAACCTCCATGGTGTCTCTACTTATCAGGGAAAAAGCCCAAGTACAGAAAGAGATGGGGAAAATGACAGCCGTTATAAAAGCTTACTAGGAATTAGTTTTAATTTAGACACTGACCTCCCCACTTGGCCAGTTGTAGTCCTGCAAGGCTCTCAACTCAAGAGAAGGAAGACTCTTGTTGGCTGATAGTTCAGGCCAGCTTAGTCCCTGGACTGCACTGGCCCCTGTGGATGGGAGCCCAGGGAATGATCTCAGTGACTGTCTCGGTGTCTGCCTTTTCAGGCCTCAGCCAAACTGTTCCACTCATGTGCTCTCTGGGAAGCTTGCTTTCTCTTCTGTTCTCTCCATCTGTTCATTCCTTCCTGGTCCCGGTGCCCATTTAGGCCTCCCTGCCCCTACCGTGTGTTCACTTTGACCTCATCCTCATTGCAGCCCCATTGAGAATTAGAGATTTGTCTCTGCAAGGTTTGACTTCTCACTGGATTTGGCTCCTCTGGCTTCCTTCGGTTTGCCCAGCCTGAACCTGCTTTCCTGGGGTTTACTCTCAACCTTGCTCCTGCTGTTTTCCCTGCAGGATAAATGTCCTTTGCTTCCCCCCTCCGCCCCACTTTTTTTTTTTTTTACCTGGATGATGCCTACTCTTTCTTCAAGGTTCAGCTCAGGTTTCTACTCCTCTCACTCACAGCTGGTTGTGGCCACTCCTCAGAGCTCCCAGAGTTTCCTGTACATTCTTGTAGAATGGTTTCCCCTCCATTCTGTACTTACCTGTTGTTTCGTTCCATGTGACCCTTACTAGCTTGGGAGTTCCAGCAGGGAAGAAACTGCCATTCATCTTGGAGCCCTCAGTGCCTGTTAAGAGTTGAGCGTATCAGAGACACTCAAATCCTCCTGGGGCGGTTGGTGCCGTGCCTGGAACACCAGCGCTTGCTCATGTCTGTTAATGGATTGACCGAGGTGGGTGCTACCGACAGAGGTATTGGGGTGGGAAGAAGCTTCAAGGATCTTGAGACTCAGAAGATGTGGCTTCTTATCTACAAAACTGTTGTGTGTCTTTGGACAGATCACTTCTCTGGGATGCAGTCTTTGAGATGAAAGGGTTTCCTCTAAGGACCTTCCCAGCCTTAATACTCTATGAAGATAACTTTATCTGATAAGCTTTTGACTGTCTATACAGTACCATGGAGCTAAGTAGTGAGTTCTAAGTATTGGAAATACGATCCAATATCATTATTTCCTAAGGATAGGATTTAGTTACTTGCACAATTTTGTTTTTTTTTAAATTTTTTAAAAATGTTTGTTTATTTTTGAGAGAGAGAGAGAGAGAGAGAGAGAGAGAGAGAGAGAGAGGCAGAACACGAGTGGGGGAGGGGCAGGAAGAGAGGAAGACACAGAATCCGAAGCAGGCTCCAGGCTCTGAATTGTCAGCACAGAGCCCGACACGGGGCTTGAACCCACAGACGGTGAGATCATGACCTGAACTGAAGTCGGATACTTAACTGACTGAGCCACCCAGGCACCCCACTTGCACAATTTTGATTGTGCCCCTGGTGGGGGACTGTGGCTGACTGGATTTGATAGAATCATAAACACATCCACAGTCCATAAACCCTTTTCCTTTCCCACATAAACCTCAGTGGATCCTAAATCTCATAACTTACAAGTCTCCATTGAGTTTTATTGTCTTCTCTCCAGGTTAGCCAGTAAGAAACGTTTAGCAATTTTTAACTCTTAATTATCAAAGCAAGACAAAAGGACATATCCCTTTGGAAAAAAGACAAAAACAGTGTTTTTATGGCTAACAGTTTTATAATGAAGTCTTGTCTTGAAAGCATGCCAACATAGTAGGTTCTTATGACTCAATTATGTACATATATAAGATGTACATAATTCTATGTACATTACTATCCATTTACTGTATGATTACGGTATGTGTGTGTATGCACATGTATTGCGTGCATGTGTGTGTTGGGTGCACACGTACAGTTGATCCTTTAACAATGCAGTTTGATCTGCACAGGCCCACTTAAATGCTTACATGCACATTTTTTGTATTGTAAATGTACTTTCTCTTCCTTGAGATTTTCTTAATATTTTTTCCCTATCTTAATTTATTATAAGACTATAGTATATAATACATAGAACATACAAAGTATGTGTTAATCAGCTGCTTATGTTGTCAGTAAGGCTTCCAATCAACAGTAGGCTATTAGTAGTTACAATTTTGGTGGGCCAAAAATCATGTGCAGGTTTTTGACTGTGTGAGGTGGAGGGTCAACACCCTTAATCCATGCGGTGTTCAGGGGTCAGCTGAATTTACATAATTACACAGCATCAGGCCTGAATTCTCCACCCACCAGCCCTGATGTAAAGAGGCGACATAATTTTCCAGTGAGCTTACATGTGAGTACAGCTGAGGGTCATTTCCTGGAGCTTCTTGTAGAGCCTCCACCAAACTGATCATTCTTAGCTTGATTATCCCAGTCTGGATCTCACAAGCCTCTTACTTTACTTTTCTGTCTCCACCCTCCTACTATATCACCTGTTTCCAAGCTCACTCTCCCTCCTCCAGAAAGCACAGAATTGGCATAAAATTGAAAACTTAAGAAATCTGTCAGGGTTGCCCCTCATTAGAGTTTCATTTCACAGTTGAAGTGTGAAGGAAGGCAGTACTGTATGAGGTTCTTGTTACAATCCCTTCTTCAGTTTTTGAAAATAACCCACGAAGCTGAATTACTCTTATCTTGTATCTTGCTCCTGTGGCATGTCTTGACAGTGATTTGCTCTTCTTGTGCCTCAGTTTCGCCCCCTACAGAATGGGGATAAACAAACACCGCCACCTGGAAGTTCCTAAGGGCCGCCAAGGAGGCTGGTTAGTGGTGAGTGAGTGGTTGGTAAATAGAAGGCATTATCTGCCACCCAGAAGAAAAGTGCCTCACAGACAGACCCAAAGGCTGCCCTGACTTGCCAGAGGAGCATTCTTTGTAAGCAGGAAGAGTCCGGAAGGAAGCTAACTTGGTGAATTTTCCCCAGGGTCTGTTGGTCCTGATGACAGGGAACTCACAAGGTGGGTGTTCCTGTCTTTTCAGATGAAGGTGAAGGGAGTGGTGGTCAGAAAGGGAGGAGGAACACAAGTACCTAAGAGACATACTTGAGGTTTTGATTGATAAACAGCATTTTATTAGTCTGAAGGAAACCAGTGTAAAGTACAGGTTTTGGAGGAAGAATTGATTTCCAATAAAATCTATAGTTCATTTGCTGAGATGAGCAGGTAACAAAATTCAAAGTTTTAACCATAAAAATAAAATGAAGAGACAGGAAAAAAAAAAACCCTGGAAGAAGAAGAGAGTATGAACCTATCCTTTCACATGTGATTTTACCTGGTTAAAATTTACACACTAACTTTTTGTTATTTCAAATAAGATTCCTGGAGTGTTTTGCTCTATTGACAGTACTTAGGAAGTGGCACTTGAGAACGCTTTGTGACATCTGCCCACTTAACATATGCGCGCGCGCGCACACACACGCACACAGCTTCTAGGTGTCCTCGATGAACTTTCTTTTCTTTAGCCAGGCTACCCGTGGAGTACTTTGCCAGCTCTGTATTAACTGCACTTGGATGTGGCCTGTTTGTAGCCCACCTTCTCACTCTAGAGGTACTCCCTTTTTGGTTTCAGAATTTGTTTCTGATCGTGCAGAGCATGTTCCCAGCCCTGCCACGCAGTCCAGCGTGAGCGGTTCTGTAGCTCTGAGCCTGTTTCCTTATCTGAAGAGTGAAGTTGTTCTGAGATTTGAAAGCAAGCTTCTTCATAAACCTTTGGAGAATGTGCCCTGAAAGATCTCAGGCTCAACAACTGTGGGTGAAGTAGCTTCAGCAGCATGACCTCTGAGTGCCCTGTGTCCTCTCACATCATCTAGGTAAGAGCTGACGTAGGCAACGCGCTGAGTGTCTTTGCTGGTTTGCTGGAGAAGGCTCGCTCTGCTCAGCGGAGTCAGGTGCATCCCTGTCCAGCTTCCACTTGGTGATGTCATGTTAGTGGCTTTAAATTAGCAGTGCTAAGAGTATTTACACCACGGAAAATGGTGGAACTGCAAATTGCTGCCCTTCCCACCGGGTTTATGTGTCAGTCAGTGGCCCTTGGGTCCAGTACAGCTTGTCTCTCTCATTTGAAGTCGTCTTTAACAAGGCTCACTTATTTGCAATCCATCCTTTACTCCCCAGTCAACATTCCTGGTCACTTCAGAGTCATCACTGTCTTGTTTCTGTTTGACTCCTAGAAATGTCCATGCAAATGAAATGAGGCACATGAAAGAAGAGGTGGCCTTGGTGTCTTGAGCCTGTGGTGGCAGCAGATTCCCACACTCCAGCGATAGACATCGTCATTCTAGCAAACCCAGTCCATTTTGGCTTTTACATTATTGTTACCCAAAGATAGGTGGTATTTCCCCGTCTTGTTGAGCTTTGTCATGCCCCACTATCTGCCTCACAAATAACTGGAATTGCAGATTACTGCCCAGCTCAAATGCCTGCAGCGATCTCCCATAGCCTGCTGTATTAGTGCAACGCCTCACCCAGTAAGATAAGGCCTCTGCAGTTGTCCCAGCCTAGTGTTCACCTGTCTCCTCATTGGGTGTACCCGTTGGCCCTTGCTTAAATGCAATCTGTTATTTCTTCTCCCTACCCAACCTCACGTGTCACCATCACAATCCTATCTTGGTTCACGCAGAATATCACCTGGCAAGGCATGACTGGGGGCCTGGTTTCCCAAGGATGGGGCTCCTTTAAGCTGCAAAGGGCAGCAACTTGGGAAGGTCTGGGAAGCCCAGAATAGCCCATAACAAAGGAAGTTCTTGAGACCAAAAGATGCAAAACCATTATCTCTGGTGTTACCTTGCCCCTTGTTCATCTTTCTTCTCAAGTTTCGATCATGGGTTTGCTCTTCCCCTCTTCCTGCTTCAGTTTTCCATTTAGATTTCTTCTTACCTATCTACCAGTTGCGGTGGGGAGGGGGGGGCAGTTTCTGACTTAATTTCTGGCAGAGTTATTGCTTTGGCCCTTGAACTACACTTAGCATTCTTCCTTGGCTCTAATATACAACACCTGGCCTCCTGGGTACAAGGGTCAGTTTTTTTGTTTGTTTGGTTTTGGGTTTTTTTTTTGGGTAAAGAGCTAGGTAGTAAATGTATTGGGCTTTGTGGCACATGGTCTCCATCACAACTACTCAGTGCTGCCATCGTAGTGGCAACATATGTGTAAACAGTATGTTTACAAGGCATACAGAAATGGGAGTTTCAGTAAAACTTTATTTACAAAAATAGGCTTTGGGCTAGGTGTAGCTTACCAGCCATAACTTTCTGGCCTTACTCTAGTCAAACACTTGTTAATATCCACTTCTTACACTTGTTCACGTAACTGTTTGCCAGCCTGGATACATGATGTTCGTTGCTGTAGCCCATGCAAGAGATCATGTCCGGGACATGTCAGCTGGGAATCCTGCAGCCTCGGACTTGAGAGTTCTAGAGAACATTACTTGTCTCATTTAATCTACTCACGAAGGAGTACTAATTCAGAACTGGTGAGAAGCCAGAGTACTTCAGTACTACCAAAATGAAAGTACTGGTGACTTGGACAACAGATCTATGTTCAGATTCCTGGCTTGTTTTCTGAGGGCTAGTGTGACGTAGAGTAACATTTCCCAAATTTCAGCCATCAATGTTTTCTGCCATATCTCCACCACCTGCATATTAACTATTTTATTTTCCTTTAAAGTGATCCCCCCTTTAAAAACCTTAACGTAGGGGTACCTGGCTAAGCTCAGGGGTACCTGGCTGGTTCAGTCTGTAGAACATGTGACTGTTGATATGGGGGTCATGAGTTCAAACCCCACATTGGGTGTAGAGCTTACTTAAACAAAAAGCTTAAGGTAAGTTTACTTTTAAAAGAGACTTTATATTATTTATCTAAATGGAAAATCAGCCCCATTTGCAATCAATAAAAAGTAACCATAAAAAATAAAATACACTGTGAATAAAAGTGTAGCTACAAGAAATTCTAGCTACTGTTACTTGTTGAAAGGTTCTGAACCTGACATCATCTGCTTTTTTAAAGAGAGAGGAGGGGCACCTGGGTGGCGCAGTCGGTTAAGCGTCCGACTTCAGCCAGGTCACGATCTCGCGGTCCGTGAGTTCGAGCCCCGCGTCAGGCTCTGGGCTGATGGCTCAGAGCCTGGAGCCTGTTTCCGATTCTGTGTCTCCCTCTCTCTCTGCCCCTCCCCCGTTCATGCTCTGTCTCTCTCTGTCCCAAAAATAAATAAACGTTGAAAAAAAAAAAATTTTAAAGAGAGAGGAGCATTAGTATTGAAGAGGTATTAAAAACCGTCCAGCTGCAGCCTCAGACTTTTTCCTTGATGTACAAAGAAATATTAGAAAATAAGACAAATGTGATATGTTGTTTTTTATTGCTGGATTTGCTCACCTCCTGCAGTTACTGCATGGAACCATTGGTCTCATGTTCCACCTAAAAATACTACCAGAATGAAGAGACTAATGACTTGGGCATCAGATCTATGTTCAGACTCCTGGCTTCACCTTGGATTCCCCAAGTGCAAAGTGAAAGCAGCTAATACTTATTTCACCTTCATGCATGCAGCAGATAGGAGCCACATAATGACAGGGCCAGGCTGAGCAGCAGTGTGGGGCTCTTTTAGGCACCTCACTTAGTGTTCATAGGATACCCACCACAATGCCAGTCCCTCCCATGGGCACTGTTGTCCTTGGAACCCTGTGACTTCAAAATGTCTTGTACAGTTCTTACAGTTTCATCTGGGAAATTTCTATAATCATCACATCACAGCTGAGGGACCTTGGGCAAGTTACTTTCATTCCCTGCCAGCACGCTGGCCCGTGTGAGAATTAAACAAGATGGCTGTGGGGCACCTGGGTGGCTTGGATAAGTGTCCGACTCTTGATTTCAGCTCAGGTCACGATCTCACCGTTGGTGAGTTTGAGCCCCACGTCAGGCTGTGCTGCACTGGTTTTATCCTTGGTGGTGCCTTGGATGATAGGTTTTGGTATCCTGTCTCTTCCTCGCCTCCAGGACTGCGTTCCTGGGAGGCAGAGGGTAGGACAGGAGTCTTTCATCTACATCACCACCCCTTTGCATTTACAGCCTGTGAACACCTGTCAGTGAAGGGAATGGGAAACGTAATTCCTGTTCATTCTGATTTCTCTACCTCCCAAGGCCGGAGCCTTTGGCCTTACAAACTCTAATGGATCTCAGTAGCCCATGTGGAAAATACTAGTATGGTAGACGAAGCTATGCCCATTGGTGCAGGCCTGGGATGAAACTGTGTCTGCTTGTCCTCTGCTGGCTGCGGGTGCTGGAGGATTTGTATGTGTCGCCTCCCGCAGTCCCATTCTGCACCATTTGCCCTTAAGCCGGTTAATTCTCTGCCATTTCAAAGCTCACTCCCCACCTCCTGTGATCCTGCTGATTCACAGTCTTTCCTTTAGAACTTTTGTTTGTTACAGATGTTTTTACAAGTTCTTAGCCATGGGGTTCTTTTCTTCTAGCCTTTACAAACCATTTTTATTGGCTCACAGATTAAAGTCTATCTGTGTCATTGAATGAAGATTTCTAAGACTTCTCTGAGTCTTATTCTCAGGATAAACCACTCACAGCATAGAAATTCTTCCTTCAAAGGTTTTCTTCTCCTTTTCTTTTCTTTTCTTTTCTTTTCTTTTCTTTTCTTTTCTTTTCTTTTGCCTGGACAACTTAGTTCTAGTACAGATTTCTATGGGAGGAAGAGACATCTGTGTGTTCTTGAGGGAAGACAGCAGGCAGGACTGGAGAATTCTTGACACAGAGGAGGTTCGTAGAAAGAGGCCATCTGGCCCCAAGAAATTAAGTAGCCTGCCATAGTCGTATATCTGGGGTGGTGACCCCATGCTCAACAGTCCTGGTGCCTCACCACTCTGCCTGTGACCTCCCAATAAACTGGGGTCTAAAGGCATCAGGGAATGAGCTTTCTTTCAGAGCTCTCTGTCCATCAGAGTGCTGCAAGGAACATGGTCAGAGATGGAGTGGCCTCTTCACGTTCAAATGACCTGTCCTGCCCAACGTGGGTTGAATTGAGAGGTCCAATTACTTGGGCTTACAGGGCGGCTCCTTCTGATACCTGTTCATTTGTTTATAGTCATCCCTTGAGGATGGAAAGTGCTGGGTAATGAGGTGTGGAAATCACAGGGAGCAGAGTCTGGCTGGGCAGAAAAGATGTAAACAGCGGGTGGAGATAAATGCAACAAAGAAGGCAGAGCTAAGGGCTGGGAGCACTGACCTTGCCAGGATAGGCAGCCTTCCCCAGTTAAGGTAAAATTTTAATGCTGGCACCTAATGTTAACTAGACGATACCTGGAAATGAAGAATGTCCCCTGCCCTCATTCTGATGATCAGCCAACTCCGATGTGGTTGGTTTCCCCATGTACCAGCCTGGCCCTGAGTAAATACCCTCCGTAACCAGATCAGGGAGCTCAAGACAGCCAAGGGTGTGCTCCCTGGTGCTGCTCCTCTACACCCTCCCTGAAGGAAGGTAGGAGCTGAATCCCCTATGAGGATAGGTTGGTGACATGGATGTGGTGGCCAGCCCAGCAGTCCTGGCATCTAAGGAGGGCTGCAAAGTAAGCCAGCCTACTCTCCAGAGTTCGGTTCTGTGTGCTGTTAGCAGAGGCGTTAAGGAGAGACCTCTGAGTTTTGTTTTGTTTCTGTTGAATATAGAAGGAGGAAGATAAAGGAAAAGAGGCATATCCATTTTCAGCACCCAGCATATTTGTAAGATTGCACTACAGACCAAACGTAGATCAGTGTTTGTTAGGTAGCTGCTGAAGAAAATATCAATTAATCCAAAACACGGGGCACCTGGATGGCTCAGGCAGTTGAGCGTCCAACTTCAGCTCAGATCACGACGTCATTCATGGTTTGTGGGTTTGAGCTCAGTGTCGGGCTCTGTGCTGACAGCTAGGGGCCTAGAGCCTTCTTTGGGTTTTGTTTCTCCATCTCTCTCTGCCTTTCCCCCGGTTGCATCCTCTCTCTCTCTCTCTCTCTCAAAACAAAATAAACATTTAAAAAAATATTTTAAAAAATCCAAAAATATGTTGGGAAGAGGAATCCTTATTGGGATAAGTAAATAGTCTTCTAAGGGCATTACTTTGATGGAGGCATTATTTATGTGGATTAAAAAAAAAAAAGTGCTAGTGCATTTGTTTAAAAAAATCAATTGTAGGGGCACCTGGGTGGCTCAGTCAGTGGAGCGTCCGACTTCAGCTCAGGTCATTATCACCTGGTTCATGAGTTCAAGCCCCGCATCAGGCTCTGTGCTGACAGCTCAGAGCCTGGAACCTGCTTCTGATCCTCTCTCTCTCTCTCTCTCTCTCTCTCTCTCTGCCCCTCCCCAGCTCATACTCTGTCTCTCTCTTTCTCAAAAATAAATATTAAAGAAATTTTTTAATCAATCATGTTATTTAATCCTACCTTTCACTAGCCTAAAACATAAAACAGTCTTACTATTTTTAATAGATTTATCTATTATAATCTCAATAGGTATGGTAAATACCTGCTAGGAACAGAGAAGTGTATTATAATGGTAGTTGGTGGCACTTAATTTGTTGGTTAAATATACCTGGCAGCCCCATGTCAAGGAGAAGTGAGGAAGGGTCAGCAGATTTCCCCAGTGGTGGTGTGCACACGGCCGCAAGAAAGGGTATAATTAATGTTCATACCCAGATTTTCAGAGCCTCAAGGCTCTTTTCTCTGAGGAAGGAAACCAGCAAGAAGAAAGAAAGCAACAGCTTCTGAAAAGAAAGTTAATGCTGATGGCTGTGTTTATGTGTCTCCAGTGTTTCACCTGGTGGTCACCAACCCTGCAAAGGGCCTGATGTTTCTTTTCTGGGTCTTGGTGGAAGGTTTATCATTTTCATGTTTCAGCTCAGGAAATAGTTCCTGCCAGCATCTCCAGCCTGCTCTCTTGACCTTCCTTGGAAGCATTCTTTGCTCCTCTCAAACAATGTGACCTGGCCACCGTGCCTATGTGTACCTCATTGCCTTGACTAGGAAGTCATTTCTGGACCTTTCTCTACTTGTGACCTTGCTTCTAGACCCCTTTACACTCCCAACCCTTACCTTTGTTCACGTGGCCCACTCTGTCTCCTACTGCTCAGGACTTGGCTGAGGTGCCTCTGGGGGCCCTTGCTGGGTTCCCCTCCTGCCTGTCTGAGCACCCTGGCGCCCTCCAGCATGACGCAGGCCTGTCTTGTAGCAGCGTGGCTGAGAGCGCACTGGCTTCTTGAGTGGCGGTCTTCCCAACCAGACTGTTGGTGCTTCATGGTAGAGGACTGGCTCTTCATCGGTCTGATGTCTAGCATAAATGCTCAGCAAGTATTTGTCAGGTAACTGAAATGAGTGGGGTTACTCAAATCCAGAAGTCACCTTCTAGAATCCTGAAGTAAAGGAAGAATTCTGTCAAGTTCCCCAGTGAAGTGAGGGAGGTTCTTCAACATACAAAGAACGATCGACCTCATAAGTAATTAAAATGCAGGTAAGATAGTACTTTTCATCTCTGAATAGGCAGAAATAAAAAAAAAAATGATAAATGTGTTTTCACATATGTGAAGAAACATCACTGCATTTGTATTTTAACGTTATGTGACCCAGTAATTCTACTCCCAGGGGCTCATCTTCCAAGATACAGTCACACATGTGCAAGATTAGTAGCTGGCCAGATAGATACTAATGACAGCGTTTAGGTTTTTGTTTTTATTTGTTTTGAAATAGAAGAATAGAAACATTATATGTCCGTCAGGAGACCAGTTAATTATGGTACTTTCATAAAATTGACTATTCTACAGTCATCAGAAAAGAATAATACAATTTTATGTGTTTTAGTATGAAACAGTCTCCAAGTGAAAAAAAAGTGTATACAGAGCACTAACATTTTTATTTTGGGGAAAAAAGAATATATACATATCTGTTTACATATAGAATACTCTGGAATGATTTTTTAAAAATTGGTATCAAGAACAAGAGGGTGGAAGAATGGTACAGAAGGGAGAATTGTTCTACTATACCCTTGGGTATCTGCTGACCTTTGTGCGTAGAATATCTTCCTTCCTTCCGTCCTTCTTTCTCCCTCCCTCTCTCTCTGTCTCTCTGTCTCTGTCTCTGTCTCTCTCTACTATTTTAGAGGGAGAGAGAGAGAGTGCAAGCCAGGGAGAGGGGCAGAGGGAGACAGAATCTTAAGCAGGTTCCATATTCAGCTTGGAGCCCAACACAGAGCTTGATCCCACAACCCGGGATCATGACCTGAGCTGAAATCAAGAGTCAGGCACTCAACTGACTCAGCCACCAGGCACCCCTGTAGTATTTGTTTCTAAAAAGTACATTTGTTTGAAAGAAACCAGTTGAGCAGTAGGTATAAGTGTTCAGATTTGCTGAAATCTGCAAAATCACTTTAAAAGTCACCGGGAAGAACTCTGTAATACAAACACTTTTCCTCCTGATGTTCCCGCACACCCTCCCACCCTCTAGCCCCTGCCTTTGAAGTCTCTCTTACTTACCTGTTTCCTAGTCCCTTGTTCTAGAAGAACCTTGGACAATTATCTACTGGTGTCTGCATTAAATCAAGCTGAACATGGCTGCTTTTCCAATAAATGTGCAATGCCTTAAGTTTCTCTCACCTGCTGTTAAAGCATGTTGCTTTAAATATATGAATGTGGGGGCGCCTGGGTGGCTCCATTGGTTAAGGTTTCTTTTTTTTTTTTTTTAATGTTTATTTTATTTTTGAGACAGAGAGAGACAGAGCATGGACAGGGGAGGGTCAGAGAGAGAGGGAGACACAGAATCCAAAGCAGGCTCCAGGCTCTGAGCTGTCAGCACAGAGCCCGATGCAGGGCTCGAACTCACGGACCGCGAGATCGTGACCTGAGCTGAAGTCGGACGCTTAACCCACCGAGCCACCCAGGCGCCCCTCCATTGGTTAAGGTTTCAACTCATGGTTTTGGCTCATGGTTCCATGAGTTCAAGCCCCGAGTCCAGCTCCATGCTGATAGCACGGAGCCTGCTTGGGATCCTCTGTCTCCCTCTCTGTCTGCCCCTCTTTTCCTCTCAAAATAAATAAACTTGAAAAAAATTAAAATATGAATGTGGGCTTTTCAGAACTATTTAGATCAAAGTTGAAATAACAAGTAGAGAGTATCACTACTATACTAATTAACCGACATCTGAATTATGGGCCAGAACTCTGTTTCTGTGTAGTGGAAATACAGGCTTTGATCTGGTGGTTTTGACATCAGTGCAATTCCTTGGAAGCAATTATAGTCTCCTCATTCACAGTGCCATGCCAAGACCAACATACACCTATAGGAAATGGGCAAGCTCCTACTTAGCTGTGCGATACCCTCCATTCCTAGTAAATATCATGAACTAACATCACACATTCAAAATCCAGATACCAGAGATTGTGCAAGAGTAATGCTGACAGTAGTGAAAGTGTGAACATAATACTTCTGTAATAAGGTAGAAAAGGGAATAAATGGGGTAAATTGTGGCTGTTGGGGTAGGCTATGATACAAGTACTGTCAAAACCCCTCTTTTGGGATCGCAAGCCATCCAGTTATAAAACACTGTGGACTCTGGGGACACCTGGGTGGCTTAGTCGGTTGAGCCTGCCAACTCCTGATTTCAGCTCAGGTCACGATCCCAGGATCGTGGGACTGAGCCCCTCATCAGGCTGTGCGCTGACAAACAAATAAATAAAATGACATACTATAGACTCTGTCATCTAACTTATTTATTGATTTGTTAAAAATTGTGATGGCAAACAGGGGTGCCTGGGTGGCTCAGTCGGTTAAGCATCCAACTTCGGCTTAGGTCATGATCTCACAGTTCATGAGTTTGAGTCCTGCGTTGGGCTGTGTGCTGACAGCTCAGAGCCTGGAGCTTCCTTCAGATTCTGTGTCTCCCTCTCTTTCTGCCCCTCCCCGCTCGTGCTCTGTCTCTCTCTCTCTCTCAAAAATAAAAAAAAAAAAAAAATTAAAAAAAGTTTTTTTTAAATGTGGCCCAAACAAAATGCAAGCTTTGCTGAATTGTTTGGTTTGTGGTTTTTTTTCCCCCATTTCCATTTGTAGCTTAAATCCATGAGATATCTCTTCTGTTTCTTACCTTCTCTTTGTGACAGTTTTGTTTTGCTGCTAAAATGAAGTGAATTTTAGTTTGGAAAAGCATTTGGTCTATTATCTTGTCTAACTGTCTCATGTCTGAGGCATTAACCAGAGAGGTTAAAGGACTAGTCCAACATCTGTCTGATAATGTGTCGGAAAGGGAGCGGGATTCAAACTCAGCTGGGTGCGCCTTCCACTCTGCTTCTCTCTTGTGCTGCAATAATGGCAGTCTCTGGTAACAGAATGTTTTATTAGGGATGGGGAGAATGATTGAGTTAGAAAATCCAGGGAATATATTTAAATTTATATTTTTTTCTCAAATCATATTTCCCTAAGAAATCAGGTCCTTTTGCTTCTAGACATTAGTATATAAAGTGTTTGCATTTCCACAAGTTTCTAAGGAATTCTACAAGTTTTGTATTTTCTACCCAGGAACAAAAGTGCTCTCACCAAAACACAATAATCAGGGTGCTCTTAGTTTGCCAGTTGTACTCCTCAGCTTCTAAAATTATCCTGAAATGGATTTTTTAGCCTGACTTCTAAGGTGACTCTGTGTAACTTCAGTAGCTTCTGTCCTGGCTCACTGCTAGTGACATAGTTGTGACTCACCAGATGAAGTCAGATTCATTGACATTTCCTAGGAAAACCAGCTCTCCTGGGCACATCAGAACCAAAGCTGGGAATGAGAGAATGTTGGAGGCTGTTGTGCATCTCTCACAATAGCCCTACTGCCCACTTCATAGTGTGCACGCAGTTCACGGAATGCTTTTTCATAATTCCTAGGGGTGGGGCAAGGAACACATTAAGAGGGGAGGGCAGTTGCTCATCACAACACTAAGGAGACTGGGACTCTGTGAACAGCGGAGGGGAGGGCACTCACTTAACTCTGTTCCCTACACCAGTCCTGTTGCTGAGGACCTGACCGCAGGCAAAGGAAGAAGCAGGGTCCTGGGGTGGGGGGTGGGGTGGGGGGCAATGCTGGGCTGCATCCAGGGAAGGGGAAAGAAATGGGGAAAGGAATTTGAAGCTGTGGTCGCAGGACCTCCTACGGCCACCTGCTGAGTCAGGTAGGTTGTTCACCTTTATTCAAGTCAGGTGTTGAAACCTCTGTGCCACTTCCCACTGATGGATCCTGCTGGGGCCCACCCAGCCAATGGTGCTGGCTTAAGAGGAAGTGATGAAAAGTCAGGAACCAACCGAGACAGATGCTCTGTTTACAGTCTTTGTAAAACAGGGAACTCAGAAGAGAGTGAATCAGCAGCTGGAAAGAGTTCTGTGTTTAAGTGCCAGAGACGTTAACCCTGTCATGCACATTCATTCGTTCATTCATTAAGTTTACGGAACGACTCCTGTACAGGCCACCAGGCTAGAAGCTGTGGCTGTGCAGGGGTAGTGATAGGGTGCGCATAGTTGAGGAAGGATACGGTTCACGAATCTTGCGTTTCTATTAGCACTCCTGGGAAAAGTTCTCTGTGCAAAAATCTAGCCTCTCAAAATTGGTTATAAATCAAATTTGTGTATTTGAAGTTTTCTCCCTGCTCATTTGTTTCATTTCAGAATTGATGTAAGGGGATCACAAAAGAATCCTTTTTAAAATAAGAGCAGTTTATACACTCTTTCCCTAGTTCATTCATATGTTTTTATTTTTTTTTAAAGCTCTGCATTTTCTTTTCTTTTTTTCTTTAATGTTTATTTTTGAGAGAGAGAGAGAAAGACAGCATGAACGGGGGAGGGGCAGAGAGAAAGGAAGACACAGAGTCTGAAGCAGGCTCCAGGCTCTGAGCTGTCAGCACAGAGCCCAAAGCAGTGCTCGAACTCACAGACTGTGAGATCATGACCTGAGCTGAAGTCAGATGCTCAACCGCCTGAGCTACCCAGGGTTCCCTCATTCATGTGTGTTAAAGTTGACTATTAGAGGATTTAAAAAGCAAATTGCATTCTATTCAAATCATGTAATTTTAATAGCTAGTGATTTTCCTTTCTTTTTTCATCAGTACTTTATGAGATACCAGTTGGTCACTGATTTTTTTTTTCCTTTGTATCCTGTGAACTGTGTTTGTCTTTTTATTGACATGTGTGAAAAGTTGGTTTTCTTACTTCTCTCCCTCCCAATTTTGATACAAACTTTTCCCATGACCTTTTTTATCTTCTCCAGAGCATCCTTTTGTATAGCAGAGAAAACTTTAGTGGGTCCAGTGCCACGGGGACTGCAGGTACAGCTGCAATGAAGAATACTGTGCAGAAATAGGTGCTTAAAAATACTTAGTTACTTCTAGCTAAACCCTAAAAAATTTAAGTTAGCAAAAAGCAGAATTAGCCTTTTTCCTTAACTGTTTTAGATCAAGGCACCAGCTTTAAAGTGCTTTCTTGTTTTGTTGAAATTAAGTTGAGAGTCCTAAGGCTTGCTGGGGTCAGTGTTGTCTCCTTTTTACTCTCTAGAACCCAAGCATCATGAGGATATTGGTTGTTGTTGTTTGCTAATATAATGCAGAACCTAAGACAAATGCTTGGCATACAACAGGTGTTCAGTGAACGTTTGCTAAATGACTTTGGAAAACTTTTAACTTTAATCTTAGAAATTACCCTGTTCTCCAAAATTGGATAAGATGTCGTCTATTTAATCTCCTGTCAGAACATTGGATAGGGGTGGTTTGGATTGCTCACACCATCCCATCCCCCAGTATAGGTGAGAGGTTACTCTTTTTTTTTTTTTTTTAATATTTTTTTAAGTTTATTTTTAAGAGAGAGTGTGTGTGAGCAGGGCAGGGGCAGAGAGAGAGGGGGACAGAGGATCCAAAGCAGGCTCTGTGCTGACAGCAGAGAGCCGTGTGTGGAGCTCGAACTCACAGACTATGAGATCATGACCCGAGCCAGAGGCAGACACTTTACCAACTGAGCCACCCAGGCTCCCCGTGACATGTTACTCTTGTGTGAGATGGTGAATCCTACTTGCTTTGCAAGGCAGGGGGAGGGAATTCCTTTGTGAGGGAGGAATATGTGACTTGGCTGACCCTTTCCTGCCTTTCTCTGCTTATTGGGATTTAGGGCTATAGTGGAGATGAATTTAATTTTTCTTAATCATCATCATGACTATAATGAAATGATCAAAGTCTTTTATAACTGCTGGGAATAATTCCTTCTTTTCAGAAGTAAAATGTTGTTGGTTTATCACTCATTCCCAGACTTTGAGGGCTCAGAACTTCTGGCTTGAATTTTTGTGTTAATTGTGAAACTGTTTCTTCGGTAAGTCAAGGCATGCTGACGCATTTCTTGTCTTGAGGGTAAAAACACCACCTCTATGTGAGTCATTACATCTAATCACGGGAAATGTATGTAGTGGCTACTGTGTTAGGAAATATCTTGTCCTATATTTTTCGGTCAGCAGCCTATTGCATTGAGTCGATGAGCATAAACTGGAGTGGAAAAAAAACCAAGTGGCTTGGTTGAAGACCAGTCAGTGTCTTCAGTAAGCACATATTCCTCTTATAGTTGGAAGTTAGAATATGGGATGGAGAGAGCCAGGAAAAAGAAGCCAGCTGTCAGCAACAAATGCTTCTGGTGAATTTGCTGATTGCTGAGCACCTGCTCTGTTCCAGATGTTGCTTTGGCTGTGGAGGGGAGAAAAAACGAAAAAGGACCAGGTAGGAAGGAAGGAAGGAGCGGGACAGATTTGTGTGCTGTTTGGAAAACTAACGAAAGCAGTTATTGAAAATGGGTTGAAGAGTTGCTGGAAGGATGTCACAGTTGTGGGTGACGAAGCATGTGGCTCCCTTTGCCTTTACAAAGATGATTTTGTGTTTACCATGCACCACACAAGGCAAACATTTATATACTCAGATTATAACTTGTGTTGCATCGTGTTTATGTATATCATTTATCTTGGCTCAAATTATGATGTGTAAATATGTGTTTTTACCCTGGTTAGTCTTAATTACAGATAATGAGTTTGAGGGCCTTGTAAAGAGTAACTAATCACTTCTGTAGAAACACAGTTTGGTTTTGTTAACTGGAATCTCCATCACAGCCGAATGAAAATATTAAGGAAAATCCTTACTCTGTTTAGATCTTGAAAAGCTGGAAGTTGGTGTGCAGAGTTTTAGTTCACAAACACTCAGCCTTACCCTCTCAAAATCTCACCTTCCTGAATTCAAATTCATGTTTGTACTCTGGCACACATAAATGTTCTAGCCTTCTGAGGACCTTGTCTCCCTGTCTGGGGTTCACTCCGCCTTTCCCCATACAGCAATCTGTATTTGGGAGAGGGTTCTCAAGCTTTATCATGCCTCACGAGGTTCAGCACAGCCCTGGATTTGGCCAGTGTTACTAAGCAAAACTATGAGGCAGATCTTTCCTATACTTAGTCCCACCCTCAGGCCTTTACAAAGAGGTATGTATGGCTCCCAGCCATGGGCCAAGAGACCCTGTCAACCAGGAGTCAGCTGACCTGGTGAAAGAGTTTACTAGGTAATGCCTTTGTTACCTTTTCTAAAAGGTGTTTGTATGTAAGTAAATTCTTTTGAGGAGCAAAGAGTGAGCAGCTTTGGTGAAGTTTTCAAAATAACCCTTCCTAGAGGAGGTGTTTTTGGTCAGAGTCTATAGCGAGGTTGACACTGAATGGGAAAGGCTAGATAGAAGTCCAATCCTAAGACCCATTTTCCTAGAATTTGCCTGAAAAGGCATATCTTGTCCGAAATTCATTGCTGTGTGTGTGTGTGTGTGTGTGTGTGTGTGTGTGTGTGTGTGTGTATATATATATATGTAAATGTGTGTGTGTGTGGTATACACGTGTTATATACACACACACATACACATATACATACATATACATAAAGTGTAAATTTTGTTACTGGTGAATCAACAATTCCAAAGTGGTGTTTTAGGAACAAAGATTTAAACTTGCAGAGCACAAGTCAAAAATATCACTCCCTACCTGTGAGATGTAGACAGGGCACTCATCAACTCCTCAGTTTACTTATCTGAAAAATGGGGATAGCAATGCGTACTTCATGTAGGGGTTGGTAAGGCTTAAATGAGACACTTATTAGTATCCGTTAAGGTAAGTAGTAGTGGTGGTGTGAGGATAGCTTCCTGCTAAAAATACCGTGATGAATGTTTCTGGTGTACCTCTGAACCTTTATTAGACTTCCTTAAATAAAATAACTTGTATGAGGAAGAAATAGTGTTCAGTGAAGCACATGGAGAAGTTCTGGTAAAACTAGAGCTAAATCTATTTTTTTTTCTCTGTCATGTCACAAAATGAATTAAGGAGGGAGATGGTAGATGGGAAAGATGGTATTATCTGTAGGAAATTGTACACAAACCTTGATAAGAGTGGGTCACAATTTTCCTGTTTTTTTTTTTCATTTTATTTTAATTTCCTAAAGAAGTTTTTGGCAAAGAAAAATATTAGTTTTTCCCCAAATAATTATTTAGATTTTTTTCTCTTTCTTTACTTCAAATCGTTCTACTCTTTGCCACCATTCCTGTAAAAGGAGCCCCTTTGCCAAAAAGTGAATATGAATCAAAAAAGAGAAAGTTTTAGATATTGACTTTTTTTTTTTTTTTTTAAGTTTATCTATTTACTTTGAGAGAAAGCAGGAGTGGCAGAGAGAGAGGGAAAGAGAATCCCAAGCAGACTCCGTGCTGTCAGTGCATAGCCGGATGCAGGGCTCGAATTCATGAACCATGAGATCATGACCTGATCCTAAACCAAGAGTCTCAGACACTTAACCAACTAGGCCACCCAGGCACCCCTTGACTTCCTTTTTACAGAGCTAAAATATCAAATTTCTGAGAAATCTGGTTGTCTGCTTTACTAGAACAGTATATGGTCATCACAGCGTACATAGTAAATCCTGCTGATTCCTTTTTTTTTTTTTTTTTTTAAGATTTGATTTTTAAGTAATCTCTACACCCGACATGGGGCACAAACCCACAACCTCAAGATCAAGAGTTGCATGTTCCACTGACTGACAGAACCAGCCAGGTCCCCCATACTGATTCCTTTTAACAGGAGATTATTTTAACCTTACAATTTCCAGAGCATTTGTAGAATCCTGCAATTGAAATGAAACTTAATGATCTTTTAATGCAAATTACACTCACTGTACCCCTTCCCAGTGGGGGAATTACTTCACCATCTTGCCCAGGAATAGCAGTCTGGCCAGTCTTCTCATGAACATCTAATCATCATAAATCATCCCATTCACTCTTCTCTTTCCCCTTCTCCCTGTTTCAACAACAATTAAGAATCCCCAGTGTTTTCCTCAAAAGGGAAATCTGGAATTGTGTTAGCAACTTCTTAAAAAGTCAAGGCCTTTCTATAAGCTAGTAGACTGGTTAGGAGGGTGTAGGAGATTAAGTGAGTTACAAAGTCTTGGGCTACTGCTTACCATATTCACTGACTTTTGTCCTGTTCAGACAGTGGACTTTTCATGAGCTCCTGCCTCTGAATGTCAGGAAGCATGAGTATGTTGGGGCCGCTTGGGGATTTATGGTTTTGTGGACTTGAGTTTATAGAGGAAAGGAAGTTGTCAGCTTTATAACTGCAGTTCTTCTGGCTCAAAACCCTTTGCAGTAGGTCACCACAATAATACCTGATTTAATCTTTTTATGATTTGGCCCATAACACTGTTAATATTCACAAAGACTTTGATCACATAATTTTTCTTGCTAAAAAATCCCTAAACTTTTTTTTCACTTTTTAACAGTTTATATATTGAAAGCATCGTTTTCTGATAACTATTATAATACATTTATTTTAGATCCCAGAGAGGCAAAGGCAATTGTTCTTAATAATTTTGTAACAAAGTGACTAAACAATTTGTTTAATTGACTTTTAAACCATATACCTGTCCCCTGCCTGTGTGTGTGTGTGTGTGTGTGTGT
The DNA here is from genome assembly GCF_018350155.1 of Leopardus geoffroyi. NCBI lineage: Eukaryota > Metazoa > Chordata > Mammalia > Carnivora > Felidae > Leopardus > Leopardus geoffroyi. The sequence goes on from NC_059333.1 coordinate 81,962,543, forward strand.
GTGTGTGTGTGTGAGAGAGAGAGAGAGAGAGAGACAGAGAAAGACAGAGAGAGGCAGAGACAGAGACAAAGAGGGGGATTTAAGTGACAGTTGGGTAGAGGATTGGACTTGGCTATCTCTGGTGATTCATTTGCTTCCCTGAGCAGCCCTAGGTCCTAGTTCAGCTTAGCACAGAATATCCTTGTACAGACTGTCCAGAAGTTCTAAGTTTAAGGTTTAAACACATACTAATGAGTGCATGGGATACAGCACTATACTGACTATAGCACTATATGCTGGGGGAGGGCAACAGGAGAATCATTGTGGGTTTAGTCTTAGCTCTCCCACAGTCCTTGGAGTTGGTTAGCATACTTGCCACTCCATAGGTAATCCATGGTGCTCTAATTTCCCTCCAAGGTGAGGACTGTGTGTCATCTGATGGCACCCAGAATGGCTATGGAAACAGATGGGACCTAGTTAGGTAGAATTCTTCATTGAACCCCACAGAACTCTTTCATAGGACTCTACTTTCTATGTTGCCTCTTTTGTCCACAGTTTACCTGGGGATTCTCTAGTCTCTAGATGACCTAATTTTCAAATGGAACCTGAGATCTTATAAGCTGGGTTCTCACATTTGTGTTAACTTTGTTCTCCACTCAAGTCCCCATCATGGTTAAGGCTTGGGTTAGAGTTCCCAAGGTGGCTGATCAGACTTGTGGCTCATTACCATATACCATTATCCTCTGCACATGCAAGCATGTGTTTTACCCCCAATATAGGTAAAATGGTTAATTTTTTTTTACCCCCCAAATATAGGTAAAATGGTTCTTCATAATCACAGAAATTCCATGACAATTAAATATGATTGTATTTCCCAAATGCTTGGCCACTTGTTTTTAAGCTACAAATTCTACCACACAAAATAATTTCTGCCAGGCTATTGAAATTTATAACACTGGACATCTAGTTTATCTGAAATTCACTCAAGTTGGAACTTTCTATTTCCTCTGGGCATCTACACTACAAAGATAATAACATTTATAAAAAGTATTCTGAGGCACTTAGATGTTGAAAAGCTCTATATACCATGAACCAGGTCGGTTAGAATTAGATGAGCTGGGGTTAAGTGTATTTTGTTTTGTAGTTAAGATTTGATAGTCTGTACGTGTATACTGCAATCACTGATTAACCAGAATATAGAATTAGAGTAGCCAAGTTCCCCAGTCCATCCCCAAGATGGCTGGAGGGCTATATTACCCCTTTCCTGGTAGTGTGGAGGCCGAGCTTCTTTCCTTTTCTCATCCTAAGTGCTTGCTTGAATTATGAGAGGGGGAAATTCTAAATTCCTAAATCCCAAAGCCACTAGGGAAGACCCTGTTTGTCTACATTAAAGGGTACCCTCTGCTTGACTATGGGTCTTGCTCTGCTTTTGATTAAAATGAAAAAGAAAAAAGTCAAAACCGTGCTCCTTACTGCCCTCTTTACTCTTGTTCCCCTGTCCCCCTTGGTTTTTGGATCTCTTTATTCTCTTCTAATCTAGAGCAATGTTTGGATTTTTTATGACATTGACATTTTGAAAAGTCCAGACTAGTTGTCTCCTAGAAGATTTCATATTGTTTCCTTTGCATTGCTCTTTTTTTGTATAGTACTTTTTTTATGGTGGTAAAAAATACATAACAAAATTTGCTCTTTTAGCCATTTTTAAGTGTACAGCTCAGCAGCATTAAGAACACTGATGGTGTTGTACAACCATCGCCACTATTTTCAGAACTTTTTCATCATCCCAAGCAGGAACTCTGTACCAGTAAATACTAACTATCTGTTCCCTCTTCCCCCAACCCACTGATCTAGATCTAATTAACTTAGCCAGTATAAAAGTCTGGGTGGATTGTCTTAAAATTGGTAAAAATCCAAAACATTCCTTCATGTGAAAAAAAAGTTAAAAGGAAATAGAAGACCTTAACAGATGGGGCACCTGGGTAGCTCAGTCGGTTGAGTGGCTGACTCTTGACTTAGGCTCAGATCATGATCTCATGGTCATGAGATCGAGTCCTGCTTCAGGCTCCGCACTGGGCATGGAGCCTGTTTAAAATTCTCTCTTTCCTTCTGCCCTTGCCCTGCCTGTCTCCTCTCTCTCTCCCCCTCCCTCCCTCTCAAAAAAAAAAAAAAAAAAAAAAAAAAAAAAAACAGACCCTAACAGATTAACTTTAGTGTATGTACTGCTGAAGCGGCCACACTAACAGGTTAACTTTAAAAAGCAGTGCATAGAATACAGTGTTGATACGTGCTACAACATGGATGAACCTTGAAAACATTATGTGAACTGTCATAAGCCAAACTCAAGAGGACAAATACTGTATGATTCCACTTACTGAGATATCTAGAATAGACAAATTCTTTAGTCCTGTTTTTAAGGTAGACTGAAGGCATCAAAAGCATGCATATAAACTGCCGGTGTAACATACTACTTTTGATGAAGGGAGAAGTGCATAAAGTTTGGGCAGTTTGGCAACATAAAGAGATGGGGAAGGAGACAGTAACCGGGTCGTGAAAGGGAATTTGGATGTGGTGACAGGGAGTCAAAAAAGGCAAGAGTAACCAGTCATATTTGTGCTTTAGAAAGTCACTGACAGGGACACCTGGGTGGCTCAGTCGGTTAAGCATCTGACTCTTGATTTCAGCTCAGGTCATGATCTTGTGGTTTGTGAGCTCGAGCCCCACTCGGGCTCTGTGTTGATGGCATGGAGACTGCTTGGGATTCTCTCTCTCTTCCTGTCTCTCTGCTCCTCCCCTACTCACTCTTTCTCTGTCTCTCAAAAATAAATAAACTTAAAAAAAGAAAAAGAAAAAGTCAGTCAGTCACTGGCAGCCCAGGAGGGCTGGCTGGCAGAGGAAGGAGTGCAGTACTGGAAGACAGGCCAGATAGGAAGCTGCTGTAATGCTTCTGGGCAGTGAAGATGAGAAACATCATTATGTGTGTTTAGGGAAGGTTGATTTCTTTTTTAAAATAAAGGAACTGTGAGATTATTCCTTTTTTTTTAAGAAACAAAATTATTTTCTTAAAACCAATAATTTTCCCGAGTTATTGTGTATGTTTGCCTTCTTAAAGCAGGGCATACTTTTATGGATTTCAAAAGGGAAAGAGGGTAAAGAACCCTTCCCTCTTCTCTTGACTACCTGGCACAGGAAAAATAAACAGTTGGCCTTCCGGGGTGGGGTCAGGGGGATCCACATCATAGGCATGCTACAGCCAGCATTAGGAGTGCTTTTCCCAGCCCTGGGGTGCCATGTTCTGCTTTTACACTAGACACTTGGCCCTGTGCTGGACAGAAGACTAGTAAATAAAGAGCTTGTCCTTGAGGAAATTACCATCAAGCAGAAGGTTGGTGGTGGGGGAACATGACAGCCCTAGCAGAAAAATAATTACAGCAGAGAGTGAGCTGTTACAAAAGCTGAAGAGTGCAGAGGAGACAGTTCTGCCTGGAGACGCCCTGGAAGCCTCTGCACATGTGAGCGGGATTTGAAGGACATGTGGAAGTCCCTCCCTGGGGGCTGAAGGGGACAAGCATCCCTGGCCCCTGAGAAGGAGGCATAGCATCCTGATCACGCTGTGGAAGTTAGCAGAACTCACAGGTCCTGCCCACTCCTGATCCTGAAAGATAATAGCTCAGGATAATCTTCCCAGTTACCTAAGGATCAGTGTAATTGGTTCTCCTATAGTGATCTCCAGTTCCTTTTTCACTTCCCAGTTCTTTTTCTTTCTTTCCATTCAGACCTAAGATTAGAAATGCCACACACTAGCTTTTTTAGGGATTATTTCTCCTGGAATCGTGATTAACGAACATTCCAGTTCCTGAACTGATTGCGTGATGTGCATTCTTTACATGAGGCATTAAGGGAAACATTATTGTTTCAGACCCAGTTAGTTAGGATTTGCAGTAATCTGGATCAGACAGAGTTTGATGGCTTATACGTTAGGAACAAAGTTTGCTAAATAAATTAATATTCTGTTAAATACGATTTCAAGAATACCTAACCTAGTTATGGAAAAAGTGAGGTGTTTGGTTTTTGTTCTTTCCTTTTTTTAATTTAGTAGGTTCTAGTATACTTTTCAAAAATAAATCTTGTATATTCATTAAAGCAGACTTAGTAGGAGTTTTAATTGTTAATTTTTTAAAGCAAGTAAGGCATGAGTACATTCTCGTTTTTTAAAACAAATGACAGAAGTAGCTAAAATTAAAAGTATATGTCCCCTTTCGCCAACTGCCTGTACCTTCCTTTTTTTATGCGTTTACAAGCACACACATTTAATAGCATGTTGTATGTTTTGTGCACTTAAAAAACATGATCTGCCTTGGGCACCTGGGTGGTTCAGCCAGTTAAGCGTCCAACTTCAGCTCACAGAACGATCTCACAGGTTCGTGAGTTTGAGCCCCACATCAGGCTCTCTGCTGTTAGCACAGAACCTATTTCAGATCCTCTGTCCCCTCTCTCTCTGCCCCTCCCCTGCTTACACTGTCTCTCAAAAATAAACATTAAAAACATTAAAAAAACCAAGATCTTCCTAATCTATAATTAGCTCTTTTCTTACAACAGCATGCAGTGGATGGTTCCTTATGACCATGCCTATATGTCGACCTCATTTTTTTTTTTTTTAAGTAATCTGTACACCCAACATGAGGCTTGAACTCAAGACCCAGAGATCAAGAGTTGGATGCTCTACCGACTGAGCCAGCCAGGCACCCCTGCTTCATTCTTTTTAAAAGGTGTATAATGTTCCATCTTGTGGCTGTCCTGTGATTCATTTTTTCATTTCCCTGTTGGTCAGTATTTAGATTGTTTGCCATCTTTGCCGTCACAAACAATGCTATGGTTGTCTTTTTTCAAATCTTTGTGTTCGTGAATGAGTTTCTTCCAGTAAGACTTATATACTAGTAAATTCTTGGTTAGTATTTAGAGTTGATGTTTATATTTGGAGATTAAAAAAAATATTTTTCTTTTGAAATACTCAATTTCTTAAAGATATTTATGAATGACATATCAGATAAAGGGCTAGCATCCAAAATCTATAAAGAACTCCCCAAACTCCACACCCGAAAAGCAAATAATCCAGTGAAGAAATGGGCAGAAGACATGAATAGACACACTTTTCCAAAGAAGACATCCAGATGGCCAACAAACACATGAAACGATGGACAACGTCACTCATCATTAGGGAAATTCAAATCAAAGACACACTGAGATACCACCTCACACCGGTCAGAGTGGCTAAAGTGAACAAATTAGGAAACTATGGATGCTGGTGAGGATGTGGAGAAACGGGAACACTCTTGCACTGCTGGTGGGAATGCAAACTGGTGCAGCCGCTCTGGAAAACACTGTGGAGGTTCTTGAAAAAAATAAAAATAGAATTACCCTATGACCCAGCAATAGCACTGCTAGGAATTTACCCAAGGGATACAGGAGTGCTGATGCATAGGGGCATATGTACCCCAGTGTTTACAGCAGCACTTTTCAACAATAGCCAAATTATGGAAAGAGCCTAAATGTCCATCAACTGACGAATGGATAAAGAAGATGTGATTCATATATACAATGGAATACTACTTGGCAATGAGAAAGAATGAAATCCTGCCATTTGCAGCAACGTGGATGAAACCTGGAGGGTATTATGCTACGTGAAATAAGTCAGAGAAAGACAGATATACGTTTTCACTCATATATGGATCTTGAGAAACTTAACAGAAGTCCATGGGGGAGGGGAAGGGGGGAAAATAGTTACAGAGAGGGAGGGAGGCAAACCATAAGAGACTCTTAAATACAGAGAACAAACTGAGGGTTGAAGGGGAGTGGGGGATGGGGAAATGGGTGATGGACATTGAAGAGGGCACTTGTTGGGATGAACACTGGGTTTTGTATGTAAGCTAATTTGACATTAAATTATATTTAAAAGAAGTATTCAATTTCTTGCAAATTCTGATGTCTTGTCTGTAAATAGACTTGTGACATCTTCTGTGGAGCATTCCGTTGAGCCACTACATGGGATAGTGTCAGCAGTTTTATTGTGAACTATTGCCAAAGGCAGTGTCAGGAAAGGGACTTCATAGCGTAGAGGTAGAAATTAGTTCTTGGTTCATCTTCCTCCTTCCTATCCTGATACCAGATTAGAGGTTCTGTAGACTGGTTTGCCCTGTAGTAAAGCATGAATGCACTCTCATTTTTTAAAAATTAGAAGTACTGTGTAGGATCTAGAACATAGAAGTGCCCCGCCTTTGCATTCAATAAAAACCATGAGAAAACTGGAGCCCCTGATTTACTTGATTGTTTGTTTTCATGTTTCCTCTGTGTACCTCTCTTTCTTTTCCTCTCTGCATGAATTGCTAACATTTCTTTCTGGGGCTATTGCCCAGATTAAAGCCATGGAAAAACTTGTGGCTGTGTGTAGTTCCTATTTGGTACCTCTGACACCAGAAAAAAAAAAGTAATGGCAGGTACACTTTTGCCATTACATCCCTTTTCTTACAATGCCCCCAAATGGATATTTAGGGGAATCAGATGTCAAGTCCTTCCATTAAAATATACCTCTCTAATATTTAAATGCTGATTTGTGTTTTCTTTCTAGGATCTGACATATTCTTAAAAGATAGAAAAATTCTTATGCTTCCATTTCTTTCCTTTTTGTATGTAATTTTAATGTTTACTTAAAAACAAGAAACAATCTAAATCACTTAATTATCAGACCAGCAGGATGTCCCAGAAAAACAGAAAAATCCTCTGACTAAAAAGGTGAAAGAAGGCCCAAGGGGGATGGGTTGAATGCACTTTGGTACCTCCACATAATATAAAATAGAATGAAGGCTCTGTCAGCATGGGAAGATCTCCAGGATTATACTGTTCAGGTGAAAAAATCATTTAGAGAGTTTGTAGAATATGTAAATATTTCTGTAAGAGAGGGGGAGAAATAAGAATTTATATTTGCATTTGCTATTATTTGCATAAAGAAACTGAAGAGTACACGAGTGATAAGTAAAAGTGTTTATTTCTGGTAAAGGAAGGGAGTGGGTGGGAGTAAGACTTTTTCTAGCACACCTTTTTATAGTGTTCTAATTTTTAAATTATTACTGTATTACTTATTCAAAGATAAAAGTAATTTTCGAAAGCAAGTTTTACATTATTAGGTAAAGGGTGAACTAAATCTGACCTCATTTAAGTCCACTATTTATGTGACCTCACCTGTCGCATTTGAGCCTTAGTACCCACTGGGGTAGGGTCAGTTGCAGGACCATCTATTTTGGGGAGGAAGGTACTAAATTCTATAATTAGAATCTGTATGGTAATTTAGGTTCTAACTGCTTTGGCAAGAAATTGAAAAGGCACGTCTGTATTTAAGCTGTTTCACTTAGCATATTCACTCTTGTTGGGTTTATTCTTTTTTTCCCCAAAGTAATTGAAAACCTTAAAACATGATGCTCATGAGTCACAGCTGGGATCTCTTGCCGATGCCTCAGTAAACACAGTGAGAAAGTGAACTCAAACTATGGTCTTGAGACATTTTGTCATTTGCTGAAGTCTGTGTCCTAGAGAAAGTGTTATAGTCTGAGCTTTCATTTTTACAGGAGCAGGAAAATTCAGATCCGAAACATCCCTCCTCACCTGCAGTGGGAGGTAAGCCAGTGTCACCTGTGTGTTTACCGTCTTCCTGCCCTCCATCCTCATCTTCCTTTTTAATAGGTCAGCAAAACCGCTCTCCCTCTGTGAGTTCCCTGGGGAATTAGAGGTCCTCATACCTCTCCACAAAGCTCCTGCGTGCTCTGTCTTCCTTTTTCAGTATCCTAATGTACGTGATCTGTCACAACTTTAGGGTTGTGTTCGTCTCTTTTGTTGTGCAAGATGTGTGCTTTGAGCCCTCCTGTTCTCTCTTCTCAGGCACCAAGCACTGACAAACTATGAAAATGTATACCTGGTTTGTGATTTTTTGGTCATGATTTTGTAAAAGACTTTTTACCTTTCCAAATTATGATTTTGGAAAAATAAAATCAGTGGAAACCCAATAAAAATAGAAGATTGTTAGTTTGGGTAGGTTTTTTGTTGATTGTGAATGAGTTGCTATGAGTAATAGTGAAGATATAGTTTCAGAGTTGTAAAACTTCTTATAAGATTGCTACCTTAAAATTCAAGAAGACAGAATGTGAGGAGTGGCCTCATTGCATTATTTAAAAACAAACTGCCCCAATGTTTATTTCCAACCCAAACAAAGTCAAAACAGCCTTAAAGGAAATAGAATGTTTTGTCTGACATTTTTATTACTTAAAAAAATCCTTTATTATGGAAAATTTCAAAGTAAAAAAAATATATATCCCACTGCTTTGTAAAATAAGGAGATCCCTAGAGAAAAACAGAAGGAAGAATGGTTAAAACTTGTAAGAAGGGCAAGTAAACCTTGTCCTTTATTCTGCTTGTCCTAAAGCATTGTGCCCCAACCATCACGATGGATGTGATTGTTAACAGTAAGACTCTGAAATTCTGCTGTGTCACCTTAGTGGACAGATTACTTGACAGCTAATAACCAAGTGCAAGTCCCATATATTTATTCATTTTTAACTGTTTTGATGGAAGACCTGAAATATCAATTTAGTTAGATTATTCCTGTAACTGTCCTTGTTTTGTTTTCGTTCATTTGCTGGGAGATATCACTATACTATTTTTGTGTGTGTGAGTACAATCTTATCTTCCTGTTCTGACATGGGATCTCTCTTTTTCAGGTGCTGGATGGACTTTTGGCTCAGTATGGGACAGTGGAGAATGTAGAACAAGGTATTAAGTGAGCAAATTAGCCTATTGAATTTTGAGTGGGATTGTTATCTGTTATAGGCTGGGTCAACTCCAAAGACAAATAGTAAATTCAAATTTTTTTGAAACCAGCTTTCTCTGTTAGAGATATTCAGATCTTTTTATCCATATCTATAAAATTTATTGTTTCAAAGAATATGACTTTCAGGTTTGGTTTATATATAAAGTGTGTGTGTGTGTGTGTGTGTGTGTGTGTGTGTGTGTGTATATATTCTGTTAATGTGCTCTCAAACACTGTCAGGCTAGGGTAAGCTTAATTCACTTGGAAGTAATTGAATTTATGCTGTCACAGTTTTCCTTTCCCTGGCTAAGAACAACAGATCACTAGTGTCTTAGACTGAGTGTTTCTCAAGGAGTAGGACTCCTATACCAGAATCTCCCACAGTGCTTATGAAAATGCACATTCCTGGGGTTCACCATAAACTGACAAAGTAAGACTCTTTGGGGCAAGAGTTGATGAATCTGTACTTTAAACAAGCACCCCCAACTGATTTTTGTGTGTACTCAAGTTTGAGAGCCACAGGCTTAGGCCATCAGTGTTGGACATCCACAGAAAATGTATACCCTTCTTTCTGCTGCTCTCGCTTATATCATCTAAAACATGAAATGCTATGATTTTAAACAGTAAAAAGTTTTTCTTTAAAAAGTTTATCTTTTTAAAGAAATTGATACCTCACATAGCTCTTTAAGAGTCACCGAAAAGTAGATTCCAAGCTCCTGATGTGGCAAGCAGTAACATGTGATAAAGATTTTTTTCTTTTGGCCTAAAAAGCAGAATGTGAATGCAGTTATTTACTGACTGTGAAGCCCTGGGAAAAGTCACTTAACCCTCACTGACTCAGTTTCCACATGTATAAAATGGGGAGAATAAATTCTATCCCTTCTATATCACTGAGTAGTTGTGGCATCCAAAGTGAACCTGTATAAAAATTTGTAGGCAACAGAGTCCTATATAATCTCAAGGGATTGTTAGGATTCACTTGGGAATGAATAATCACAGAGAACCAATTGTCTGATATGCAATCTGTTCTATCTGCCAGTATAATTAAAGTAATCATTTTAAAGTAGTAATTATTCAGCTGTTCTCCACTCCATGAATATTAAAAATATTATTATTCAATTTCATGCTGCTGACTGCCCATGCCCAAAGGTGAAGGGAAAGAGCTCAGAAAGAAGACATGATTTACAAGGATTCTGTTTCTCAGTTCTTGTTATTTCCCTCAACATGGAGAAGAAGACATTCTTATAAGGATTGGATGTAGTAGGCAAGATGGCCTCACAGACATGAGCCTGTAAAAGTTACTAGCTAAGACAATCTTATAAATTCAGGACACTGCCATGCGAGGAGGAAATACTGCAGGTCCCTGGGGCAGTGACAGCTCCTAGTGCACCTGTGCCCTGGAGACCATCCAGTTTCCAGCCGCCTCACAACTACAGGATAGAAGTGTTGGGCTTTTGTTTTGTTTTGTTTCATAGGTGATTCCTGATTCAGCAGGAAAATATTTTCAGTAGAGTTTTAAGAAACTTTTTAGAGCTTTTATGTCCAGCGAAATAAATTATTCGAATGGAGCTCAGTTCTTTCCAGAATCACAGAACTGTCTGATTTCCTGAAGACAAAGGTCTTTGAATAACAGAATATGACTAAGAAGTGAGAACAAAATCTGAGAATCTGAGAATCCTAGTGGATAGATTTATTCAGGAGGTTCAAAGCCATCCCTTTCTCCCTTTCTGGGAGTCTACAGCCTCATCTGGAGCACTAGAAAGCAGCAAATAGGAACCCTCTGGTACATTCTGTGTGTCAGCACTGAGAGAGGACGGTTGTGGGCTACTCATCCCCTGTTTTGCACTGTGAGAACTTCTCTGGGTAAGTGTGAATGAGAGGCAGCAAGAACACTCCCGGGCAGAGCCGGGCTGGGCTCAGCATTTATGACGTGTAAATCTCAATATCACCTCTTTCCTGAAGACTGTGCATCCCTTCCCTTTGAAGGTTGCAGCTATTTTGAAGTTATTGAATAAACAATATTTTTGACTGTGGTCTTTAACCTCTTTGAGAGTCTTATGGAGATTATAAACCAGAAAAATTCATACATCCATCCACACATTTGAATCTTTGGTTGTGGTGGAGGTGGGGGGAGGAGGAGGTGTTCGTGATGGTGGTGGTGGTGGTGGTGTGAGGTTATAAAATTTCTGAAGCTCTAACATGGATCCAAATTAGGAATCCCTATACTACAAGGTTTTATTATTACTTGGAAAGCAGCTTTATCATGGTTTTCTTGAATTAACTCTATCATTAACTTAATATGGTTAACTCCAAGTCTCCCAGTAGCTTAAATATTTTTAAAAAAATTTTTTAGTATTTTATTTATTTTTGAGAGAGAGAGAGCAGGGAAGGGTCAGAGAGAGAGGGAGACACAGATTCTGAAACAGGCTCCAGGCTCTGAGCTGTCAGCACAGAGCCCGATGCAGGGCTTGAACTTGTGAACATTGGGATCATCACCTGAGCCAGAGTCAGACACTTAACCAATTGAGCCACTCAGGTGCCCCATAGCTTAAGTGTTTTTTAAAGGGAGGATCTGACTTAGTCATAGCTACTTGTTTTGGGGAAAAACAGAATTTTTGGTTTAAGTTTACTGGCTTAGATTGAGAAAGTTTTATCTTGACTTCTGAATTTATTTTTAACTTCTGATTTTGGAAGAAGAGGCAATTACGAACCAAGATAAGCCAGCTCACAAGAGTTTTATATTAGCCACTCTTAAAGTTTGTGTTCCCTCCTTCAACCAAATGACTTACAACTTTTCTTTATTTATTATACAGTTACTAATTTAACTCAGAGTCATGGAGCTCAAAGGGAAACAAAAATATTAATAATTCTACTTTAGGAATAAATGAAGAATTAAAATACTTTCTTATTTTATATGTATATCCAGTTATTTAAAAATAAATGCAAACATAACAGACTTCTACCTTGATGGTGGTACAATAAATTGACATAAACTTTTAGGAAAGTAATCTGAAAATATGCATTAAGAAGCATTATGTTCCATTACCCAGTTATTTTTCTTCATGATTTAGCCTAAAAGAGTGATTCAGAAGAGAACACAATTCAAATGATATTTGCAGTAAAGCTGATTTTTAGCAGCACGACTTAGAATAGCAAATATTGGGAATAACTCATTTTTCAACAATTGAGGAATGGCTTGTCAAAAATCATGGCACAATTACTAAAATTTTGTGTAGACATTAGAAATGGAAAATACAAACATAATGAGCATATACATATGTACATGCAGTGGTATTATAAGTGAAAATACAGCTTTGAGCTGTATATACAGTTGATTACAGATATGTATATACAATTGATTACTATTTATGAATGCACATGAATAAAGATAGAGATTCAAATACTGTGGAGTTAGGGTGATGAGTTTTTTGTGCATTCTTCTCTAAAGTTAGTCTGTTTACATTGAGCCAGAGGGTGACAGCTTTTTTGTTCTATGACAGTATAGTTTTTGCTTCTTTCCCAGTCAACACAGACACAGAAACTGCTGTTGTCAACGTCACATATGCAACAAGAGAAGAAGCAAAAATGTAAGTGGATTTGGGCTTCTTTCCTTTTAAATTTTTGGAGGGTTGTCTTTGAATTCCAAAAAGATGCCTACCTTTGACCTGCCTGAGGAGCCTCAGGGCATCTGTGCATGCCTTTGACATGTCAGTGGAGCTTAGGGCATTTATAATAGGATGGCTGTTTGTTGGCTGTACAGAGACTTTATCGTGAAAAATGTTGAGCCTTGGCATCAAAACTGAGGTGGGACCTGTGTCTGGACATGGTCACGAATAGAGGCACCAGCTCTGTGATGTTCTGTCCCTGGTCCCTGTTGACCACAGAGCTTTTACCTGGAGCTTCCTCCATGCACTATGAGGAAGAAGCACAAGCCTATTTCTGTCCACACTTGGTGAAGAGATCATGAAACACCCATTTTTCCTCTATGTAGTGTTAAAAAGCAGACCCATCCCCATGACATCAGCAACAGGGGGAATTGTCTGGGAGTGGTTAGTCAAAGATCACCTGGCTTGGGTTCTCATTCCTGACCTCCATTTACTTCCTAGTCCCCAAGCATGAGTACCTTGTTTCAATGATGGTTAATTTTGAGGTTGGCAATTAATGGACATGGGATTGAGTTTTTAAAACAACTACAAGAAAACAAGTTCCTTTTTGTAGGAGGTCCTTAAAGTGAAATGCCTGTCAGGTCATTGTAACTACAGTTATGGTCACACATGTTTCATGCATATGGCATAACCTTTGTTCTACATCCCAGAATTATAGTTTTATTTATTTTTCAAGGTTTCAGCACACATGAAGACATATTTAACCCATCCTCATACCCCTAGTCTTTAAAAAGTTAATTTTGCATTGAAAAAGGCAATAGATCATTTGCTGTTGACTTTAGCCCCACACATATAAGCAAGATATATGCCAGGAACTCACCTTTAGAGTTTGTATCCAGCTGCCACTTAGGTAGGACCTCCCATAGGTGATATTACTTTGTTGCTTCTATTGAATTCAAAGGTGCTGCTTTGTAATAAATTCACAAACACTAAACATTAATATAGTAGAATAGCATTGTTGTTTTCACATATTGCCAGAAAGCTTATGAAAAAAATGTTCTACTTCCTATATAATTTTAAAAATTCAATAATGGGATATCATTTATTCCCTATCAAATTGATAAATAATTTTAAATAATACTCCAGTTTTGAAGACTCAAGAAACAAACGCTGTCTTAACTGCTATGGGATAGTAAGTGTTGAAACTTTTACAGAAGCACACTGAGGGGTACTTAATAATATTGGAATTCTGCATTCTTTCTGACCCAGCAATTCCACTAGGAATTTGTCCTGTGTGCAGCTGTAGTTGCAAAAATGCCCACGACACTTAATAATAGATAAATAAAAAATTTTATTATGACATAATAAAAGATTGGATATAGATATATATCTAACGATAGGGAATGAGTTGCAAAAACTGTGATAAATCAATAGTGTTAAACAGCCAGTAAAAATTAAATTGCAGGACATTTAGTGACTTGGAAAATATTTAGAGTGTTAACTCTCTTTTAAAGATTAGAAAATAGTATATGTAATATTAATCCATGTTTATAAATGATAATTATATTTAAGAAAAAGATACAGGATGGACTAGGATTTTTTTCTAATCCGTACTTAACCATTTCTGAATTTTCAATGATAAATATGTATTATGATCAAGCTGAGAAAAAAAGTGAGTCATAATTTTATACTAGTACTTACAAAGAGTTTTTGATGAGGAGGATACAGCCTCAGGCAGTGGAAAAAAAGCAGAATGCATAGTTGTGTATCAAGTCTGACCAGGCCTATATTTTGTGATAATTTAACTGTTAACCATCAGTTCTGAGGGAGCAAAGCAGGCACCTGCCTTGCTCACCAGGCTCTCCTCAAGGGGTAGTGCTGCTCACATAGGCAACTAGGAAAGCAGACTGATTGACCCCGTCCACTGGCCTGAGGGTCTTCTTTGACGTCAGGGTCTAACAAGGCTCACTTGCTGCTGCTGCGTTTCAGAGCCATCGAGAAGCTAAGCGGGCATCAGTTTGAGAACTACTCCTTCAAGATTTCCTACATCCCGGATGAAGAGGTGAGCTCCCCTTCGCCCCCACAGCGAGCCCAGCGTGGGGACCACTCTTCCCGGGAGCAAGGCCACGCCCCTGGGGGCTCTTCTCAGGCCAGACAGATTGATTTCCCGCTGCGGATCCTGGTCCCCACCCAGTTTGTTGGTGCCATCATCGGAAAGGAGGGCTTGACCATAAAGAACATCACTAAGCAGACCCAGTCCCGGTACGTGCCTCCGGGGCTTCCTTTGCTTCCTTCTGACAGGCCCCCTGAGTGCTGGTGGGCCCCAGTCATCCTAGGTGGCTATCGCTTGCATCAGCAGGGGGGCTGTGCTAAATGGGATGGTGGCTTCTCAGAACTACTAACAGACTAACAAAGCTGGGGACTTCACCGTGCTTTCATGCCAATAGCCTAAAGGTCATACCCTGAATTACTAAAGGTTCTTAAAGCGGCAGAGAATTATTCTCATAAGTTTACTAGTGCTTGTGAGTATATCACTTTCTAAAACAGCAGAGGTATGGGGCTGAACTTTGTGGGATCCCAGAGAGCAGTTACCTTAGTTCTTACCTCCTCTCTTGAGCTGGAGCCCTGGATGGTAGTCATTCTTTGAGATCACTTAGGTGGTCCCATAAATAGCTACGTAAAAGGAGTAAGTGAGTCTGCTGTATTGAGTGAGAAATGAAGTATATTAGCCTCAGTTTAGTCATCTAAGGAGATGGAACTGGTAGTAGGAGTTGTAGTGGTTTGTTGGTTTTTGTATATTCTTAAGAACACAGCCTGATGTAACAAAGTACAGGATGCAAAGACCCCTGTTCAAGATTTACCACTAAATGTATAATCTTGGGGAAAAAATTAACTTCTCCGAGCATTAATGTCTTGTTCTGTAAGCCAGGATTATTGTTAGAATTAGGACAGCCAGGCAGATTGAATGAAATAATTGCTATGAAAGCATTTAAATTGCAAAACACCAAGTTACTGGTGAACATGAGTTCCTTACACGGCCTAGTGCACTTTATTCACGTCATTCATTGAGTATCTTGTAACCCGAAAGAGAAAAAACACTGTTTTCTTCAAAGTGTCTGAGTTACTGCCAACTAATGGACACTTACAGGTATGAGTCTCAAGTTCATGATCATAGCAGTGAAATGATGACCTAGTAGAAAGGGGAAGTACTGTCTGCTGTTCCATTTATTTTAAAATCAGCCCTTTCTTCCCCTGCAAGTTTGCTTCACTGCAAAAGTAATTTTTAGTTGTATGTCTTTTTGTTCCAAAAATTTCTTAAAGTGGCTTTAAAAGTGCAAAAAGTTTAAGTGGAAGTGTAACACGTTAGTTCTCAAAGTATGTGGCCATTTTTTTTACAAGTAGGTCAAAGACTTGGATCTGGGCTTTCTAACAGCCAAAATAAGAAGGGATACGATCAATTACGTGATTTTCAGAGTCAACAAAAACAAGTAGGGCCACAACAACCCCACGGAGTCTGATAAAGTCATCAAGCTTTTGAGCCATTAGTTTTAAGAGCCTGGAAGAAGGCAGGATGCCAGGGGCAAGGAAACCAAAAACTTAGGCAGAGAGAGGGCATGCCTCTGTTTTTAATCCACACTCAAATATACAAAGCTTGCTTGAATTTGGTGTTTGGATTTGGATTAACATGTGGCTTTTAAAAGCTACAATCAGTGCAGAGACTGGCACCATGCCAGCATGCAGCGTTACCCTACTCCCTTTACCCTTCGCTTCTATGATCATTTGAAAGACTACACAAAATACTTCATTTACCAAACTGGCTTCATTACCAAGTGGGCTCAGTGCCTTTGTCCCACAGCACTCCTGCAAGGAATACTCCTTTCTAAATGAAACTGCAAAGTATTCAAGTTTGGCACAAGACCTCCTGCACTGCTTGCCACCTTATTGAAGAATGGCATTGGTTGCAAACGTGCTAATGACACTTCATGGTCTCTGTCCTTTTGCTGTACATTGGCCCGTGCGACGCTTTCTCAAGACTAGGATCCTGTCCCAGATGACATTGTATTATGGCTTCTGATTCTTTCCCTACAGGGTAGACATCCATAGAAAGGAGAACTCTGGGGCTGCAGAGAAGCCCGTCACCATCCATGCCACCCCAGAGGGGACCTCTGAAGCCTGCCGCATGATTCTTGAAATCATGCAGAAA
Organism: Leopardus geoffroyi; assembly: GCF_018350155.1. Taxonomy (NCBI): domain Eukaryota; kingdom Metazoa; phylum Chordata; class Mammalia; order Carnivora; family Felidae; genus Leopardus; species Leopardus geoffroyi. The sequence continues at coordinate 81,979,182 of NC_059333.1, forward strand.
GAGGCTGATGAGACCAAATTGTAAGTTTGCATGTAATGCCCAGATCACTTAACAGAGAATAAGAGTAAGTTCTCAGTCTTTTAAGACAAATTTTTTAAAAGCTGTAATTCTGAGGGGCGCCTGGGTGGCGCAGTCGGTTAAGCGTCCGACTTCAGCCGGGTCACGATCTTGCGGTCCGTGAGTCCGAGCCCCCCGTCAGGCTCTGGGGGAGCCTGGAGCCTGTTTCCGATTCTGTGTCTCCCTCTCTCTCTGCCCCTCCCCCGTTCATGCTCTGTCTCTCTCTGTCCCCCCCCCAAAAAAAAAAAAAAAAAAAATTTAAAAGCTGTAATTCTGTTATTTAGTTAAAGGGACCAGAGGACAGATTATTTTTAAGAAATTTGTTCCCGGGGCGCCTGGGTGGCTCAGTCGGTTAAGCGTCCGACTTCGGCTCAGGTCATGATCTCGTGGTCCGTGGGTTCGAGCCCCACGTCGGGCTCTGTGCTGACAGCTCAGAGCCTGGAGCCTGTTTCAGATTCTGTGTCTCCCTCTTTCTCTGACCCTCCCCTGTTCATGCTCGCTCTTTCTCTCTGTCTCAAAAATAAATAAAAACATTAAAAAAAAAAAAAAAAGAAATTTGTTCCCAAGAAGGATACAGTAGGAAATAGATGTTTTATGTTTATGATATGGCTGTTTCTCCACTTACATGTTTCTTTCAGTGATCTGAATGCTTCCATCACCCATTACTAACATCTGTTTGTAGAAACATATAGATCCGTGCTAATGTTGTGCAATGACAGAAATGCTGTATATTTGCACTGTTCAATGTGATAGCCGTAGCTGCATGTTGCTACTGAGTGTTTGAAATGTGGCTAGTGCAATGGAAAAGCTGAATATTTATTTTAATTCATTCAAATTAAATAGTCATATTCATGGCTAATGGCTGTCATACTGGACCGTGCAGGTATGTATGGAATGTACCTTGTCATCAAAACCCATCAGTTACTGTTCCAGAAAACGTTTTTACCACCATGTTGCACTCGTGTAAATTTTCCTTAAGTGATAGAAACTGGTATCCAAGTAACTACTCTTCTTCCATCTCCTTCCTTCCTTTTCTGTTTTTTACAAAATACTTCTTAGGATTTCTGAGTGTCATACCAATCTGAATGGCAGGTATGGTTCTTACTAAATCCATAGACTTTGTATTGTAAACGAATTAATGATAATGGAATAGACAGCATAACAAAAAAAGTTCTGTCATTTTGGCAAAAATCCATTTATGGGTAGTTTGACAGAGAAGCAGTGAGGGATGAATCAAATATAAAATTAATTTAGCAAATACAGTAATCTCAAATAAGAGTGTTTTAAAACCAAGAAGATGGAAGTAGTCCTTAAAAGGAAAACATTGCAAATCTCTTCTCGGATTTCATAAGGGACTCTAACATAGGAATTATTACTTATGAATTATTTACTCTGGGGCTTTCGAAACCCCCCAGATACCATGGCTTAATTTGAATAGCCCCTCCCCCAACCAGGGTATTGAAAACTTTTAAAAATAGCACCCTTTTTGGTCCCTCAACCTCTGTACAAGCAACTTAGAATATTCTAATTAATCAAAAAGACTGAGTTATAAATTAGATTTTTAAGTTTTTGTGTAGAGCCGACATAGAGTTGGAACATCTTTGAAATTAATGTTTTTGAGTGCCACAGTGTGGTAAGCACTGTGCCCGGAGATGAGGCTGTAACCATAAGCAAGACCCAGTTCTTGCTTTCATGGAGCTTACAGTCCAGTGGGAGAGTCCGTTTGCTAAATGGATAGTTATAGGTAATTAAGTACAGCCACAAGAAGTGTGAGAGTAGAAGGTGGTTGCCTGTAGTGGAGACCTAATCAGGGTTTTCAGAGAACAGGAAGAGATTTTGGGGGCTTCAGAGAAGACCTCCCTGGGTAAGGACATTTAAGCTGAGCCCTGAGGGGGATGAGCAGGAGGTACAGGATGTAGAAGAGGGATCCTAAATTTTCTTTTTATTCATTTATCAAGTGTTTGTTGAGCATCTACTATGTGCCGGCACTGTTCTGTGCGCCAGTGAACAAAGCCAACAAAAATCCTGCCCTCTGAATACATTCTGGTGGAGTTTCTTTTTTACTGTTGATAGTAGCAATGCATCTGGTACATGCCTTTGGTCCTAACTAGCAAAAAAAAAATATAACAAGTGACTTTGAAATTAAGAAACGATATTGTTCTGTCACATAATGAGAAGTCCAAAGATGGGTGGCTCCAGGGTCAGTTGAATCATGGACTCAGAGACCCACAACCTTTCTTTCTACTTTATCTTCCTCAGAGGTATCTGATGCTCCCATGGTGATGACAGGATGGCTATAGTAATTTCAGACCTTGTGTCCCCACAAAAAAAATAGTCAAAAGTTGAAAGAGAGAGCATCCTTGTTCCTTCTGTTTTGAACATTTTTTGGTTCAAAAACACATAAAATTTATCATCTTAACCATTTTTTAATTGGGGTATAATTGATAGATAACACTATATTTCAGTTATCCAACATAATTATTGAGTATTTGTATATATTGTGAAATGATCACCACAATTAGTTAACCTGTGTCATCATACATAATTATAATTTTACAATTTTTTTCTTGTGATGATAACTTTTAAGATTTGCTCCCTTAGGAACTTCGAAATATTCAATACAGTATTATCTGTAATCACCATGCTGTACATTATATCCCATGACTTATTTATTTTATAACTGGAAGTTTGTAACTTTTGACTCCCTTCACTCATTTTGCCCACCCCTCATCCCCTACCTCTGGCAACCACTAATCTGTTCTGTGTACGTATGAGCTTGTGTTTTGTTTTAGATTCCACATGTAAATGAGATTATGCAGTATTTGTTTTTTCTGATTTATTTCACTTAACCATTTGTAAGTGTACAGTTCAGTAATGTTTTATATATTCACATTATTGTGAAACAGATCTCCAGAACTTTTTCATCTTGCAAAACTGAAATTGTACCCATTGAACAACTCCCCTTTTCCCTCTCCCTCTAGCCTCTGGTAACTACCATATTACTTTCTGTTTCTATGAATTTGACTACTTTAGAGACCACATATAACTGGAATCATGCAGTATTTGTCTTTTTGTGACTGGCTTATTTCACTTAGCACAATGTCTTCAAGATTCATCCATGTTGTAGCATGCGAAAGGATTTTCTTCCTTTTTAAGGCTGCATAATATTCCATTGTATGCATATATCACATTTTATTTATTCATCCATGGATAGACTTTGGGTTGCTTTCACCTTCTGGCTATTGTGAATAGTGCTGTTATGAACATGAGTGTGCAAATATCTCTTTAAAATCCTACCTTCAATTCTTTTGAATTGAGAAGTGAGATTGCTAGATCATATGGTAGTTCTATTTTTAATTTTTGGAGGAACCTCCATACTGTTTTCCATAGCAATTACATCATTTTATAATACCAGTAATGCACAAGGGATTCAATTTCTCCATATCCTCACCAGCACTTGTTATTTTCTATTATTTGGATGGTAGCCAAAAGAATGGGTGTGAAATAATATTTTGTGTTCACAGTATCTCTTTGGTTTTTACTTGCATTTCTCTGATGATTGGTGAGATTGAGCATTTTTTCATATGCTTATTGGCCATTTGTATACATTTTTGGAGAATGTTTAACTCTTTTGCCTATTTTTAAAATGGGTCATTTGAGGGGGTTGCCTGGGTGGCTCAGTCAGTTAAGCATCCAACTCTTGGTTTTGGTCAGGTTGTGATCTAACAGTTTCGTGAGTTTGAGCCCTACATAGGGCTTCTTGCTGAAGTTCAGAGCCTGCTTGGGATTCTGTGTCCCCCTTGCTCCCCCCCCCCCCCCAACATATGCTATCTCGTTCTCTCTCAAAATAAATAAATACACTTTAAAATTTTATAAAAATAAACAAAATGGGTCATTTGATTCTTTTGTTGTTGAGTTGTAGGAGTTCTTAATATATTCTGGATTTAATCCCTTATCAGATATGTGATTTGCAGATATTTACTTCTTTTCCCTAGGTTGCCTTTTCACTCTGTTGATTGTGTCCTTTGATGCACAAAAGTTTTTAAATTTGATGTTGGATTTTTCTATTTTGATGTTTGTTGCCTGTGCTTTTGTGGTCTCATGTCTAAGAAACTGTTGCTAAGTCTAATGTCATGAAGCTCTCTCCTGTGTTTCTTCTAGGAATATTATAGTTTTACATTTACATTTATTCCATTTTGAGTTAATTTTTGTGTATGGAGTAAGATAAAGGTGTAGCTTCATTCTTTTTCATGTGGATATCCTGCTTTCCCAGCACCATTTGTCCTTTTCCCCACTGTGTTATCTTGGCACCCTTATCAAAGATCATTTGATCATATATGCAAGGGTTTATTTCTGGGTTCTGTTCCATTGATTTCTTTGTCTGTCTTATTTAATTGTAGAGAGAGAGAAAGCACATGAGCAAGGAAGAGGGGCAGAGGGAGAGAAAGAGAGAATCTCAAACAGGCTCCACACTCAGTGCAGAGCCCAACATGGGACTCGATCGCACGACCCTGGAATCATGACCCAAGCCGAAATCAAGAGTTGGATACTCAACTGACTGAGTCATGCAGTTACCCCTATTTGTCTATGTTGATGCCACTACCATGCTCTTTTAATTACTGTAGCCTTGTAATATGTTTTGAAATCAGGAAGTGTGAGTTCTCCAACTTTGTTCTTCTTTTTCAAAATTGTTTTGACTGTTCAGGGTCCCTTGCAATTCCAAATGAATATTTCTGCAAAAAATTCCATTGGGATTTTAGTAAGGGATTGCACTGAAACTGTAGATCACTTTGGGTAGTGTGGACATTTAAACAATATTAAATCTTCCAATTCACGAACATAGGATGTCTTTACATTTATTTTTGTCTTCTTTACTTTCTTTCACCAGTGTTATATAGTTTTCAGTGTATAAATATATTACCTCCCTGGTTAGGTTTATTCCTAAGTATTTTATTCTTTATGATACTATTGTAAATGAAATTATTTTCTTAATTTTCTTTTCAGGTTGTTCATTGTTAGTGTATAGAAACATAATTGATTTTTGTATGTTGATTTTATATCCTGCAACTTTGCTGAATGAGTTTATTCTAACAGTTTTTGTTTTGTTTTATTTTGTTGGAAATTCAGAGTTCTCTTTATATAAGATTATATTATCTGCAAACAGAGTCTTTAGGTTTTCAATTTGGAATTGAATCAATTTCAATTTTTGTATCTTTTTCTTACCTAATTGCTCTAGCTAGCACTTCCAATACTAAGTTGAATACAAGTGGTGAAAGTGAGTATCCTTCTCTGATTCCTGATCTTAGAGGAAAGCTTGCAGTCTTTCAGCATTGAATATGATATTCACTGTGGGCTTTTCACAAATGGCCTTTGTTAAGGTAGTTTCCTTCTATTCCTAGATTGTTAAGTGTTTTTATCATGAAAGGGTGTTAATTTTTTGTCAAATGCTTTTTCTACGTCAAGTGAGATGATCATGTGGTTTTTGACCTTCATTGTATTAATGTGGTGTATTACATAGATTTTTATATATTGAACCCACCCTGCATTGCAGAAATATGTCCTACTTGGTCATAATGTATCATCCTTTTATGGTGTAATGCTTTTGGATTCTGTTTACTTGTATTTTGTTAAGGACTTTTGTATCAATGTTTATCAGGGATATTGGCCTGTAGTTTTCTTTCCTTGAAATGTCTTTGTCTAGCTTTGGTATTAGAGTAAAGCTGGCCTCATAGAATCAGTTTGGAAATGTTCCCTCTTCTTCAGTTTTTTGGAAGAGTTGGAGAAGGATTGGTGTTAATTCTTTTTTTTTTTTTTTTTTTTAATTTTTTTAATGTTTGTTTTTTGAGAGAGAGACAGAGCACAAGCTGGGGAGGGGCAGAGAGAGGGAGACACAGAATCTGAAGCAGGCTCCAGGCTCTGGAGCTGTCAGCACAGAGCCTGATGTGGGGCTCCAAACCCCCCAAATCACAAGATCATGACCCAAGCTGAAGTCAGAGGCCTAACTGACTGAGCCACCCAGGTGCCCCTGTTGGGAGGTTTTTAATTACGATTCAGTCTCCTTACTCATTATTGATCTGTTCAGATTTTCTATTCAAGGTTCAGTTTTAGTAGGGTTTGTGTTTCTGGGAACATCCATTTCTTCTAGGTTACCTATTTTGTTGATGTACAACTATAAATAATATTCTCTTGTAATGATTTTTATTTCTATGACATGAGTTACACTGTCTTCTCTTTCATTTCTGATTTTAGATATTTGAGTGTTCTTTCTTTTCTTAGTTAATCTAGATAATGTTTGTCAGTTTTGTTGATCTTTTCAGAACAGTTCTTGGTTTCTCCTTTTTTCTCTCTCTCTCTTTTGCTTATCTTTGCTCTAATCTTTATCATTTCCATCCTTAAATTAGCTTTGGGTTTAGTTTATTCTCTTCCTAATTCCTTGAAGTTGTTGATTTGAAGCCTTTAATTCTGTTTCTTTGGGTTGTTTTTTTTTTTTTTTTTTAAATCCATTCAGCCAATCCCTGTCTTTAGATTGGGAAGTTTAATTATTTTACATTTAAAGTAATTACTCATCAGAAAGACTTACTATTGCCATTTTGTTGTCTGTAAGTCTCATAGCTTTACTGTCCCTCATTTTCTCTTACTGCTTTCTTTTGTGTGTTTTTTTCTTTGTTCTTTGCTTTTTGGGTGTTTTTAGTTATACTTTGAGTCCCTTCTCATTTCCTTTTATGTGTATATCCTATAGACATTTTCTATGTGGTTACCATTGCAATTACATAAAACATCTTAAAGTTATAGCATTCTGTTTTAAACTGATAGCAACTTAACTTTAATAATACTCAAAAACTCTGCTCTTTTACAGCTCTATCCCCCCACTTTGTTATTGATGTCACATATTACTCTTTATGTATTTTATACCCACTAACAGATTTATCTTTTTTGAAATGTTATTTAAATTCTATGCATCAGAATTCTTACAGTACAGGTTATATTCTATTTGTGTGTTTACTTTTACTAGAGAACCTGATATTTTCATATGGCTTTGTGTTGCTGTCTACTGTCCTTTTTTTCCATTAAAGGACTCCTTTTAGCATTTCTTATAGAGCAAGTGTAATAATAATGAACTCCCTTAGCTTTTGTTTATCTGGGAAAGTCTTATTTCTCCTTCATTTTCAAAGGACACTTTTGCCAGTTACAGTATTCCTGGATGATGTGTTTTTCTTTAAGCATTTTGAATATATCATCCCACTCCCTTTTGTCTTGCAAAGTTTCTGTTGAGAAAACTGCTAATAATCTTATGGAAACTCCCTTGTATGTGACTAATCACTTTTCTCTTGCTGCTTTCAGGATTCTCTCTTTGACTTTGGACACTTGAATTATAATATGTCTCAGTGTGGTTCTCTTGGGTTTTGTCCCAGTTAGAGTTCTTTGAGCTTCTTGAATCTATGTGTCCATTTCTTTCCTGAGATTTGGAAACTTTTCTGCCATCTTCAAATGAGCTCTCTGCCGTCTTTCCTCCTTCTGGGATTCACATGAGTATCCGTTAGCATGGCCCATAAGTCCCTTAGCCTTTCTTTGTGCTTTTTGGGGGCTTTTTTCATTCTTTTTTCTTTTTCCTCCTTTAACTTCCTGATTTCAAATGACCAGTCTTCAAGTTTGATCAGTCTTTCTTCTGCCTGTCAAGTCTGCTTGTTGAACCTCTTTAATGAGTTTTTTTGATTTGGTTATTATATTTTTTAGTTCCATTATTTGTTTTTATAGTTTTTATCTTTGTTGATATTCTAATTTTTTCATGCATAGTTTTCCTGATTTTGTTTAGTTGTCTGTCTGTGTTCTCATTGAGTGTCTTTCTGACAGTTATATAAATTCTTTGTCAGGTAGCTCATAGATCTGCATTTCTTTAGGGTTGTTTTCTGGAGTTAAATTTTGATCCTTTGATTAGGCCATGTTTCCCTGTTTCTTTGTATGTCCTTTAATATTTTGTTGGGATTTGAACATTTGAAAAAACAACCATCTCTCAGTCTTTGTGTACTGGTTTCATTCAGGGGAAGACCTTCACTTACCAGCCCTGCTTATGGTCTTAGGGATTCTCAAACCTTTTCTCATCTCTTTCTTCCCCTGGTTTCTGACTGTAGAACTGCAGCTCTAACATATTGCTCACCTCTGTTTTCAGTGCCTTCCAAAACTCTAGCACCACTCTCCTAAGTGCTCCAAGTCAGCAAGACAGAAACCGACCCCTTGGTGGCTCCTAGATAAGACATATGTTGAATATATGGTCAAGTCTTTGGTTTCCATCCCATGGGAGGATTCCTGATAAGGGATATTTCCTCCCATTTGCTCCTAGCTATGCTGCATAGAGGAAGGAGCATGTACAGGCACACCAAATGCTGTAAATTTTCCTACTCCTTTTGCTAGAATCCTTTCTTGGTGGCCAAGGTGCTATAGCTTCTCAGCTGATCTCTAGAATTCTCACAGAGGTATTCTAGTCTCTCTGTTGTTAACTTGATGTCTCTGTGGGGTTAGGAGAACCTGTGGCTTCCTACTCTGCCATCTGGCTGGTGTTCTTCCTTGTGTTTTTTAAGAGCAAGGAAACCTTCCTAAAGTCCTGTAACAGACTTCTCCTCTTACTTCCTTGGCTAGATTTGCCTCATGGCACCCACTTCCAATCAGTCTCAACAAGGGAATATAATTATTATGATTTGGCTTATGTTAATCAGAACTCATGTACTCTGGGATCACCATTTGATACCTAAACAAAATGGCTCCCATTTGTAAAGGGAACAAAAGTGGTTTAATAGCTATTAGGAGACGACCAATGTGCCCACCATAAGTGTTAAATTGTTGTTTGTCTCTTTTAGAGCCGAAGAGATTCCTCTGAAGATCTTGGCCCACAATGGCTTAGTTGGAAGACTTATTGGAAAAGAAGGCAGAAATTTGAAGAAAATTGAACATGAGACAGGGACCAAGATAACAATCTCATCGTAAGCCACCCATTCAGATTAATTGTGCCCAAAATGGAGAATTTGAGCATTTTGATATGCCCAACTCCTTCATCTACTTTTCCTTAAAACGGGAACATAATTATAAACGATGTAAATATATCTAACACCATCAAAACAAATACATAAATAGTTACAGTCAGACATTTTCTACTATGGATATGAGCTAAGTCATCTCTAAGACGCGAGATCAGATGGCAAGTATTTGATACGACAGTGTGTGGTGAGGGAATCCAGTTTTCTCCCCACGTCCTCCACCAAGACTTGTTTGTGATCCTTCTGGGATTTTATTTTTCCTTTTGAAAAAAGGAAATCTCTCTTTTTTCCCGGTGGCCAGCTTGCAGGATTTGAGCATATACAACCCCGAAAGAACCATCACTGTGAAGGGCACAGTCGAGGCCTGTGCCAATGCAGAGGTAGAGATTATGAAGAAGCTCCGTGAGGCCTTTGAAAATGATATGCTGGCTGTTAATGTAAGTGCCAATGCTTTCTTCTCTACTGGTTTTCACATGTGTTTTCAGGCAGGACAGAAGCCTCTCTAAGAATAGTTGTCATTCAGCTGGTGAGGAAGTGCCTTAGAATAGATCTGCAGAGTTATTCCTGCCTTCCTGGGGTAAGAGCATTAAAACAAGCAGGAAACCAACTAGTAAATTATGATAAATGCACTGGACAAAATAGTGTGAAGCTATTAAAATCTTAACTTTGAGGATTATAAAATGACGAATTGCTTATGATATTAATTAAGAAAAGAACAGATAGAAGTGTATTTAACTAGGGTTACAGTTATGTAAAATAGTATGGAGCAAAATGGAAGGCTACCTACAAAAATAAAAACAGCTGGTATATTAGGAAAGTGGGATTTTTTTCTACTTTACAAACTTTCTGTCATGTTGTCCTGTTAACTTTTTAAATTTAAAAATGCTTCAAAAGTAAACTCTGATTTTCATCCCTGTCTTACTGATGTGCACTTCTGGATCACCCGGGAAATGTCAATCACCTTGGCTGTCCCTGATTGTTCCGGCAGACGTCTGGATTTGGGCTTGTCCTTCCTGTTACTGCTAACTGATTCTCACTTTACAATGGGGAGACACCAGTCTGACCTTCAGAAATCTTAAAAATCTCGTCTGTCAGCAAAGCCCAAGCCCAACTCAGAGGAGTCATTTGTTTCATTGTTTTTTATTATAATGATGTTCTGACATAAAAGAGGAAAGGATACTGCAATAAGTCGTCATATGCCTATAGTTCATCTTCAGCGGTTATCAACTCATGGCCTGCTTTGTTTCACCTAAGCCTCCATGTGCTTTCCCAGCCTCCCTGAATGACCTGGAAGCAAATCCCAGACCTGGTGATGTTTCATAGAGGAGTAAATGTTGACAAAGAGTTAACGTAGGCTAAAGCCAGTGCCATCAGTGCACCTCTTTCTAAGGACCCTCCTGCTCAGGTCAGAACACTATCCCCTTCTCGCCCCAGCACCCCCTTAGCAGCCCACATCACATATGGGACATGATGAGTACAGGATCACATTGTCACCTTCTCCCTGTTTGTGTGTATTTGTCTGTGGAAATATCCTCAGATGACATCACTGTCTTCTTTTGGACTCTTGACATCATATGATGTCATCCAGAAAAGCTACAAAAGGGTCTGGGTGCTCTAAGTGTCTCCACTTAGCGTATCGTTTAGATTCATCCATATCTGTACCAAAGTCACGCGTTGACAGATGATTAACAAAATTACTGGATCTCATATATCAAATGGGGTAAAGGTTAAAGAACCCAGCTGTCCTATTCCAAACATCCTAAAAGAAGGCAAGTTAATGGGTGACCCTAGTCACAGATAAGAAAACAGAAAATGTTAGAGAACTGCTTAGTGTTCGGGGAGATGAAGGTAGGGGCAGGGTGGACACAGCCCAGATGACTGCATCCCTGTGCAGTTAATACCCACCCCCTGCCTAGGTGAGCATCCCCATGTTGAAATGTGAAATAAGTAAGCAAGTGAGATAATCACAACACTCGCAACTAAATGGTGAAAAATTCAAAGTTGTGAACCATCCTGAACCTGAGAATGGAGTTTACGTGTGTTATAGTATCCTAGTGAAAGATCTGATCTTTCTCTGGATAGAGTTGGAAAAACATATTAACCCAATATTTTTTAAACATATTCATTCCACAAGTATTTATTGAGTACTTACTATGTACCAGGCACTGAGCACACAACACTGAGGAATATAGTCTCTGTCCATGAGGAAGTTATGATCTAAAAGGGAAGGGGCAACTACACAGGCAAGTCAAATACCATGTGATGAGATTTCAAATATTATTTGAAGGAAACACAGGAATGTTGGTGGGGCACACAGAAAGGTCACTGGAGTGGAGACCTTTGGAGTGAGGAGACACCTAAGCTCAGGTGAAACCCACATGGCAAGTAGGACTTAGGTCAGGAGGAAGAGAAGCAGTTTCCCTGCAAGATGGATAATGTGTGCAGAGGCCCAGAAGGGAGAGAGGAGTGGGACTGGGCAGGGTGGGGATGAGTGGTTAGCAGGAGAGAAGATATGGTGGCCTGGGTCCCCCAGAGGAGCATTGTTGGCTGTGTTAACATGTGTAGACACTCTCAGAGAAGCTTTGAAGGTCAGCTTGAGGTTTGGAGAGCCCACCCCAGCAGCAAGGGGGTCCATGAGGCCAGGGCAGAGCTGATTAGGAGACCGGACAAAAGATGGAGGTTGACTCAGGCAAGCTGGGCCTCTCTGGTCTCCTCCCCTCATCTTTTTCTCCATTTCTGTTCCCAGCAACAAGCCAATCTGATCCCGGGGTTGAACCTCAGCGCACTTGGCATCTTTTCAACAGGACTGTCCGTGCTGCCTCCACCAACAGGGCCCCGAGGAGCTCCCCCCGCTCCCCCTTACCACCCTTTCGCTGTAAGTAGCTCAGCACCCAGAGGTTTGCTCATGTTCTGGGCACCCCCAGGCAGCAGCGTTACTCTGCTATGTTGAATCAGAGCTAAAGCTTTAATTTGGAGGCTGTGCTCATAAGTGATTGTAGGATAAATCCAACATTTCTTAGGACTTCTTCCTAATGGACAGATAAATATTATTAAAAATCCTCTAAATACGTGCTCTGAAACATAGTATATGTCATACCTACCTAGGAAAGAAACTACAGTGCTAGCAAATTCACTAACTAGAAGCTAGCCTATTCACTAACTAGAATTCCTATAAAAAAGGAAATTTGAATTTCTTAATTCAAATAAGAATCATGAGTATTGTTCATTTATTAAAATAATAGGGTACCTGGATGACTCTTGAATATATATATATATGTACATATATATATACACACATATATATATTACATATATTTCTCGCCTGTGTCTACAACTCAAATGCATCATATTTTATTAATAGACAGTTTTTAAAAGAAAATAATACACAATATTTGTTTCTAAACAGCACAATGCCTGGCATTTAGTAGGTTCTCAATAAGTATTTACTGAGTCCTAATTAACAACAAAAGAAGAAATGTGAATGTTCACAAGTTTTCTAATTGTTGCTTCCATTTACAAGCATTATAGATCAATACATTATCAAATTGGGGTTCAGGATACTTGACAGCTTTTTTTTTTCACTCCTAATTCTTCTGTATATGTATTGCTTATTTTTTTAAGCAAACTTTCTTTCCTCCAACGTTCATACTTTTTAGTGAGAAGAATTAGGTTGATGAACACTACCTTGGCCACTCTCTTCTTTTGAGAGGTGGTTTCTAGTGTAGGCATTGCAGCATGAGCATTCCTAGTAGCTCTTTGGATTATTCGTAGAGAGGCTGAAACCACTGTGCTCTTCTTCCAAGAATATACAGACATGAACTGGCACCCACATTTTTAGTCACAAGAATGTACACATTCTGCAGTCTTGTTTATGTACAGATCTTCTGAGCCATTTCTAAATCTTCATACCATTTCTTTGGAGTTACATCCATTTTCTCTTAAACTAAAGGATGGGGCCCAGTATTGAGCCATGTGTGTGGAGATGAGAGCCGGGATAAGTGGGATCTGGGATGTGACAAGAAGGATTGTGGCAGCTGTGACAGTCATGTGTCTGCTCCAGGGACTTAGAACAGTGATGACAGGTGCCTGTCCCAAGTCTTTGCTGTGAGATTTAACAATGATCAAGCTTGGGACATTTCAGTGGTGTTGAGACACATCTCCTTTTCTTAGGAGAAAGGCTGTGTCTACTGCCTACAGAAGATAACCTCAGAACTTGAGATAAACAGTGGGGGAAAGGTATGTTAAAACAGGCCACTTCTAAAATTGGTAATCTGAGGGGGTGAGCAAACCCTTACTCTGAGATTTGGCACAAGGGCCAGACTCCCCCACCACTTATTTTTGTAAATAAAAAAAAAAATTTTTATGTTTTTTTTTTTAAACTTTTTTCAACGTTTTTTTTTTTTTTTTTTTTTTTTTTTTTTTTGGGACAGAGAGAGACAGAGCATGAATGGGGGAGGGGCAGAGAGAGAGGGAGACACAGAATCGGAAACAGGCTCCAGGCTCTGAGCCATCAGCCCAGAGCCCGACGCGGGGCTCGAACTCCCGGACCGCGAGATCGTGACCTGGCTGAAGTCGGACGCCTAACCGACTGCGCCACCCAGGCGCCCCAAAAAATTTTTATGTTTTATTTACTTTTGAGAGAGAGAGAGAGAGCACACATGAGCAGGGTAGGGGCAGAGAGAAGGGGGGAGAGAGGATCCAAAGCGGGCTCTGCACTGACAGCAGTGAGCCCAGTGCAGGTCTTGAACTCATGAACCGTGAGACTGTGAGCTGAACCAAAGTCGGACACTCAACCCACTGAGCCACCCAGGCACCCCTGTAAATAAAATTTTATTGGAATATAGCCATGACCCTTTGTTTATATATTGTCTATTTGCTTTTTTTGCTATGATGGTGGAGTTGAGTAGATGCAGTTAGAAACCTTGTGCCCTGCAGAGCCTAAAATAGATATTTGGCCCTTTACAGAAAGAGTTCACAGACCCTTGAAATAAAACCAGGGGAGAAGCTCTCATGTGATAGCAGGATATTTTCTAAACTTGAAAATAAGGTTTGCCAGTTGGAAAGCTCCTTTTCATCTGAGATTTTCACTAAAACAGTACAATAGCCATTTTACTAAATAAAATACATAGTTCCTGTTCTTCATCAAATAGATTTTACTTTCTTTATGAAGCTAAAAGCCATGTGGTTCTGATCTTGATCACATAGATCAAGATTAGATTCTTTTTTTTTTTTTTTTTCCCAACGTTTATTCATTTTTGGGACAGAGAGAGACAGAGCATGAACGGGGGAGGGGCAGAGAGAGAGGGAGACACAGAATCGGAAACAGGCTCCAGGCTCTGAGCCATCAGCCCAGAGCCCGACGCGGGGCTCGAACTCCCGGACCGCGAGATCGTGACCTGGCTGAAGTCGGACGCTTAACCGACTGCGCCACCCAGGCGCCCCCAAGATTAGATTCTAACCACAGCACATAGTTGCCCCAACTCTCTGTGACTCTCCTTCCCTGGGGCGGCTGTTGAAGTGCAGAGCCAGGGAATGGAGGTGGCCATCACTGCCTACCTGTGCAGGACCTAGGACAGGTCCCCAAAGCCACACCTGCAGAGTGTGCATTGCAGGTTGATGGGCCCAGGCATCCTGAGGACAGAGTGGGGTGGGAGCGATAGGCATGTTTTAAATACTTCTATTATTTTCTTGTCATGTAGGCTTTCAGGTTTTCAGAAACCTTGGGTATTTCTTTCCTTTTATGTATCACAAAACACCAGTATTTTTGCTCTTGGGATCCAAAGGTCAGGAAGTCTCTGTACCTCTATACATGGAGCTTACACGTGCCAAGGTTAGTCTCTAACCTCTTCAATTTTGAAAGCATATGTGTATGTATGAAAACTTACTATTCTCTGGTTATAAAAGTAATATGTACATAGCATTTAAGAAGCAAATAATACAGGGGTGCCTGGGTGGCTCAGTCGGTTAAGCGTCCGACTTCGGCTCAGGTCATGATCTCGCGGTTTGTGAGTTCGAGCCCCGTGTCGGGCTCTGTGCTGACAGCTCAGAGCCTGGAGCCTGCTTTGGATTCTGTGTCTCCCCCTCTCTGCCCCTCTCCTGCTCATGCTCTCTCTCTGTCTCTCAAAAATAAATAAATGTTAAAATAAATTTAAAATAAAAAAGAAATAATACAGAAATGTAGAAAGTGCAAGTTTTTTCTCAATGTAGAAATAACCAGTGTTTGCACATATGAGTGTGTGTACATATAATTTCTAAATGTTAAATACATGCTACATGTACCTAAAATATATATATTCAAGGCATTCACTCTGCTGTGGAAATCCTTGTACGTTGGCTCTTTTATCCAGTTATTTCCTCAGAATAAATTCCTTGAAATAGAATTGCTGAGCCAAAGAATATATAAATTTTCTACATGATATATAATTATAAAATACATAAATGTTGATACATAATACATAAATTTCAATACATGGAGGATGTATACTACTTTTCCCTCCCACCAATGTGTGATACAGATTTTTTCTCCCATACTCTCATAACCCATGTGATTATCCCTTGCAGTCTGATACTTCATACATTTCTTTTGTTATTATGAGGCTCAGCAGTTTTTACTGGCCATTTTTTCCCCTCTGATGAATTGTCTTTCTATATCCTTCGCCCATCAGGCAGTATAGGTTCTGGAGCCAGACCACTTGCATTTGAATCTCTCTACTATCACTTGCTGTTTTTAACCTCGGACAAATGCCTTAACCTCTTTGCATCTCAGTGTCCCTGTCTATAAGATGGGGGTGGTAATTGTATATGTCATGGTGTTGTTGTAAGGGTTTTTGAGTAAGTTAAAACCTGCACATAATTATTTCTGTGTAAAATTAGTGCTATTGTCATCATCTTTATTTTCCGTCTTTTTGTTACTGATTTGTAACAGCTAATTACATAGTAAGGCCATTATCCACTTGTCATACTGTAAGTATTTTTCACCAGCTTGTTATTTCTCTTTGCTTTATTTGTCGTGTCTTGTGCCATAATAATTTTAAATATATTTTGGACAAACTGTTGTATGAAGTAAATCGTAAACATGTCCCTTGGCCTGCCTTCTCTTACCCAAATTTTACCCAATAACCACTCCCCCAAAGTATAGCACCTTTATGTTTCCATTTTTCAAAAATGTTTTCTAAGCATATATACAATCATATTATTCAAAACTATAAGTGGAATCATGTCATACACACAGAATTACAAGGGTTTTGTCTTTGTTTCACTTATGGGCATTTTTTCACAATTAAACCTAATTCTCTTTAATGTCTACATAGTATACCATTGTATGAATTTACTATAATTTTTCTAACCAGCACACTATTTTTAGACATTTGAATTGTTTCCAGGTTTTCTCTACTACACGTAGGATCAAAATGAATATTCTTTTTCATAAGTCTTTGCACAATGTGTGAGTATTATCCAAAAGTAAATTATCTAAGACTAGAACTATTGCATCAAAAGGCATATGCAATTTAAATTCTCACAGATTTCTCTTCACCAGAATTCATGTAGAAATTTTAAGAAGTAAGGTAGTTAAATCAGTGATGTTTTGTATTTTGGCCTTTGGTGTCATGCTAAAGAAAACATGTCCCATCCAACACTGTAAAGGTATTCTCCCATGTTTTCTTATAATAGTTTTTAATTGTTGGATTTTGAGGATTGTTATTTGTATCTGTAATTCATAGGGAATTTATCTTGACTTAAACTTTGACAAAAAGATCTTTTTTTTTTTTTTTTCCCAAATGGATAGCCAGTTTTCCCCAAATCACTTCTTGAATAATGTACCATTTAATCACTTAGTTTGAAATTCCAGGTGTCTCATACACTAAATTCCCACTTAGTTATCTTCCTGGACTCTGCTCCATTCATCTCTTTGTCTATGCTATCATTACTGTAGTTGTATACTCTCTTTGACAGCTTTAACAGCAGGATTATTTTTTTTCCTAAAAGAATGAGTTGGAGAGATGACCAACTTTTAATATGCTTGGGAAAATTAAAGAATATGTAACTTTTCTGTTCCTTGAAGATTTTATCCATAAAACATCTGGGCCTACCACCTTTTGGAGAAAAATCATTTATAAACTTTTCAGTTTATTATAAATTATTGACTTGGTTTTATTGGTTTTTATTTGTCCATAAAAGTATTTGTTTCATCTAGCTTTCACATGTGTTGGCATAACGTTGTACAAAGTGGACTATTGCCTTTTAAGTCTCCCAACTTGTGTATTACTCTTTTGTAATTCCTAGCATCATATATTTGTGTTTTCTTTTTTTCCTTAACCACATTTGCCAGGGCTTTGTTTGTTTGTTTGTTTGTTTGTTTTTAATTTCTAAGTAGTTGATGGGTTCTTTTTTGTTATCTTGCAGTTCTTTTCTATACTTGGTATTCAGACAGTGTTATTGCAGCGTTTCTGATTTTTGTGACCTTACTCATGCATGGTCAGTTTTTTAATTCGTGGGCATTTGGAAGGATGCACCTTCTCTGATGGGCTCAAAGTTGTGTTTATAGCTATAAAAGCAAGCTTCTGATTGGTGGCTCATATCCTCTATCTGATTATTTTTATCTGTATGACTTATGGGAGGAGTTTGCTCTTCTCCCACCATGATTATGGTTTTGTCAGATTCTTTATTCTAATAAGTTTTATTTCATGTATTTTGGTCATAGCACTCTAGAAATAATCTGGAATTTTATTCCAAACTGTTCGGCTTCTTTTCCTAATGAATACACAGTCTCATAACCTGTGGTTTAGAATTAACTAAACTGTAACTGGTTACTTTGTCCACTGCAGATGGTTTCTTGTGCTCCATATCCTCTCATTTTTTGAGTTATTTGGGGGCTTTTTTGTTTGTCAGGAATGCTTCCTTATACAACTTTTTTCAGCAATTACACTTATGTAATATAAATTCTAAACCTTTCTAGATCTGAAAATGCCCTTCTTTTCTTTTCCCTTCACATGAATGAAAGTTCAACTGGGTGTCTAGAATTTCTAGAGTAATAGTTCCTCTACAACGCTGAAAACATTACTTTTAGTATTTTTTTTTTCAGATAAATGTGCTACCAGCCTGATTTATTTTGTAAATTGCTTTTTTTTCCTTCTGTCTGTAAGAGTTTTTTTTCTGGTTTGGTTTGTTTTGTTTTTGCCTTTTTTTAGTATTTTGCCTTTACACTTGAGTTCAGAAATGTGAGTCTCTGCCCTTTGATCTGAAGATTCAGGTTTTTCTTTGGTTCAGGAAAATCTTTTGCTTCTGTACTTCATGTTAGTATTACTTCTCCCTCCCACCCTCCCCCCATTTCATTTTGTCCTTCTGAAATTCCCACTTTATGGATTGTAGCTCTTCTCCGTTCTCATATCCAGTTCCTTCTTTTTGTTTTGCATGGGTTGATCTTCTGATGCACTGATGGACTTTTTAGGAGTGTCTTTTCTGCTATTTATACAGCCTTTGTGGAGTTTTTCCTTTCCAAATCAATCTAGGTCTCTGATTGATCTTTTCTCATAGCAGTATACTTACAGATGAATGAAGTCAAATCAAATTTTTTTAAAAAGTTCTGTTTTCTGAGTGAATTCACTTGGGCCATTTGTTTGCCTTGCTCGGCTTTGCTCCCTTCTTCCATGCTCCTGATTCTTTATACACATCTAATAATTTTAATTGTCCATTTGTATACTTAAATAAACTCAACAGAAGGCATATTGGAATCCTTAGGGGAGTTTTTTCATAACATGCCATGGGCCCCACCTGAACCAGTGAATTCAGAATGTTCCAGGTGGGGCAGCATTGGGGGTGGTAGTTGAGATCTTGGGCTGCAGAGTCAGATACAGATCTGTGCTCAAGTTTTGGCTTTGTCTCTTGCTAACTTAACAGTTTCTAGTTTTCCTCAGCTCCTGAGGTTGTCCCTTGAGAGCACATAGAGGTGGATAAGCAGCCATTGTGGAGAGGCCCTTTGACAAGCTGGCGTAGAATGGTGTACCTTCTGAATCTTGGAGAGGCTCTGCCCATGACACTGACCCCTCTGGCCGAGTCCACTCCATCCCCCCAGGCCCATGCCCACATCCCTGGTTCCTAGGGAGAGCATCCACCATCTTTGCAATGTGGTATCAGTCTTTCTTCACAGTACAGCTGTTTCAGTATTTGAAATTTGTATGCCTGACACTTGCTCTGTCCACTGCTCGTTTCCCACCCCTCACTCTTCCCACCCCGTGATTTCTTCATGCTTCAGTTTGTCACCTAAATCATACATCATGGTTATGATCATACATAGCAGCTTGGGACTAAAGACTCTGCAGTTCTTCCAGGAAAAGAAGGTCCAACTGTTTATAATTGCTTTTTTAGTTTTTACTAATGCATTTGATATATACTCCTCTACCTACCCCTCCCCCCCAGCAGAGTGAAGCATAAAGGAAGAGCAGACACCAGTTTCCCTCAAACTGAGAATACAACACAAACCGGTGGATAATAATGACCACCCACCTTGCAGCCTCTGTTGGCAGGGGGTGGGGACACACTTGGCAGGGTCACCTTTACTGTAACACCCCTCCCCCACTCCCTAGTGTCATAGTGCTTCTTAAATTCTTAAAGATAGAGGAGCTTTTTCACTGCCCCCTCATCTCTCTGGCATTGGAATTCTTATCTTGGGATGTAGCCTAAGACCAAAAAGAGCTCATGTGGTTTCTGGTGGCTTCTAAACCTTCAGATGGAGGGTCTGTGGGAGCAATACATGGGGAAGGAGGCGTCTAAAAAAATAGTAATTAAAAATAATAATAATAAGTAAAAGAGCTTCTCCTTTGTAAAATAACTAGGGACTCTCAAACTGGGACAGTGAGACCGACTGCCGTGTTGGGTTGGGTGGGCTTCCTTGCCGACCTCCCCCTCCTTGGGCCCTTGGTTCATCAGATGGCTGCAACCTGTTTTCCCATTAAAGAGACATTTATTCAAGTCATCAGCGGGTGATTTCTCTGACGGTTGTGATGAAGCGTGTTTTGAAAACCTTCCTCCATTTGAGATTGTATATTCCATCCATAGAAGGTTGGGAAATCGTGTGCTTTAAGCATACATTTCATTATAAATAAGTACTCTTTTAACACTAACAATTCAGTACTACAGTACCCAATGATAGATCCTTCCACTCCTGTGACCCCACTCAATGCCACGTAACATCCTTCAGGGGCATCCATGGTACTTCATAGAGTCAGATCCAAGTTCAGACCAAGGCCCACAAGCCCCGTGTGATCTCAGACTGCCTGCTCCCCCCCATCGTTTGCAGCTTTTACCCTACCGGTCCCTTTTTTGTTTTTCCAAAGGCCAACTCCTGTCCTAGCTCAGCACCTCTAAGAATCTTGCTTACAATGTTTCCTTCCCCAGTGCCTTGTGTGCAGTTCCTTCTCCTCCATGGAGCCCAACTCAGAGGTCACCTCTTCAGAGAGTCTTCCTGGGCCCCTCCAGCTAAATTTGGCATCCCAGCCCTAATCTCCACAGCTTTGTTTCCTCACGTCGTCCCGTTCATTTCTTTCACAATACTTGTCTGTCTCCCCAATAGGACATAAGTCCCATGGTAGCAGGGACCTTTTCTGTCTTAATAGCTGTGTCCCCAGCACCTAGAACAGTGCTTTGTGTATGATAGGTGCTCAGATATCTTTTTCATAAATGAATGAACAAACGATTGAAGGAACCCTCACAACATATTAGAAGATCTAATTTCTAAAAGATCTAGATATTTTATTTTCTAGATCTAGACATGTTATTTTAATCCATTTGTGGATGAGGCTCAGAAGAGTTGAATAAATTATTCCAGCTTGTATGGAGCTGATGATTCAGACTCAGGTCTTATGAGTATTCTGATTCCGAAAACCAACTTAACGTACATAAAGCCAGCACCTCTGCTAGAAACGAGCTCCTGACTGCCAAGTTTGGGATTCTTTCCCCACAAGTTTTCCCACTGTAGTAGCTCGTGAACACAAGGAGTGGGGAATTAGTCCTTTTTATACTTTTATAGCTAATTGTCTCTCCTAACCCAAGTGGTAGGTCTAAATTTGATACAGTGTTTATGTTGGGAGTATTCAAACCCAGAATAGGAGTCACACTGTGGCTGGTCTATTCTTGGTCTCATGTGAGTTTGTGGAGGAAAAGGCAAGTCACAATTCAAAAGAATTATTGCTGCTCTGAGGCCTGAAAGAAAGGATGTCCTGCAAGAGGAAATGGAGGGGGAGCAAGGGGAAGCATCCTTTCCCCAAGGTAGAGCTTTGAGCAGAAAGCCACAGAAATTCTCCCCTCACCCTACATGGCTCAGGACAGGGACCTGCAGGAAGGGTCTGGAGCTGAATGCCCTTCAAGGAAGAAGCAGGACCAGGTAAGCCCTCTTCACTCAGCTTCCAGTCAGAAGTGGAAGGTGCCAAGGCAATGCTGGTCTCATAGTACCCTCTTGTGGGTGTGAGGTGTCACTACAGCTTCCTTCCAAAACCTGAGAGCAAAGGCTTGCGTCTACACAGTAGTTCCTAAGCACAGCCCTGTGATCACCTAGGCCCACAGTGGGGGAAGCCCCTCCTGCAGTGTCCATGTCTCCTCTTTCCCGAGGCCAGAAGTCCACTCTCCAAGCTCAGAAAGGGAAACCCTTTCATTTGGTCCCTGGTGTTATAAGATGAAGTTGTGATATGGAACTCAAAGTCCATCTGGAGATCTGGGAGACTGAGAACACAACGGGATTTGTTCAAGGGCCCTCCAACAAACACTAGACCCCTGTAAGAAGCCTAGGAGGTCATCTTGCAGGGCGGGTCCACAGACATTGACCCCGTGGTGCTCTGAGCCATTCACCTCCTTTCCTGTAACAGGTGTGCCAGCATTTACGTGGCCTTATGCAAAGTGCAGTTAACTAGACTGCGGATTCTGTCAGTGTCCTGCCTGTACGAATGTATGATATCAGACCTATTTCTGTCTTGCAGGCCTGTTATGAGGATGCAGAGTTTGTGAATAAATTACCTACCACAGTGCCTTGTATATTAGATATTCAACAAAAAGCAGCTACTTTTTTTTTAAGTTCACTTTTTATTTTTTTATTTTTTAAATTTTTTTAACATTTATTTTTGAGACAGAGACAGAGTGTGAGTGGGGGAGGGGCAGAGAGAGAGGGAGACACAGAATCTGAGGCAAGCTCCAGCCTCCATGCTGTCAGCATAGAGCCCGACACGGGGCTCGAACCCACAAACCATGAGATCATGACCTGAGCTGAAGTCGGGCGCTTAACCGACTGAGCCACCCAGGCACCCCATAAGTTTATTTATTTTTGAAAGAGAGAGCAGGGGACAGGCAGAGAGAGGGAGAGAGAGAGAACCTCAAGCAGTCTCTGCACGGTCAGCGTGGAGCTCGACGTAGGGCTCAAACGCACAAACCGTGAGATCATGACATAAGCTGAGATCAAGAGTCAGATGCTTAACCGACTGAGCCACCCAGGTGTCCCAAAAGCAGCTGCTTTTTAAATGTTATTGTAATAGCTCTTTTGTTTTCTATCCACATTTGTCTTCCTGTTCCCTCCCGGCCCTCCCTCACACTCACACATGATGCTATTTATTCACTCATTATCACTCCTCTCTCAGCATCATTTTCAATCCCTCCATTCTCAGTCCCTCCATTCCTTTCAAAACTCTCTGAGGGAGCTCACAGACCTGGCTTCCCAGGAGCACATTTGCTGGCCATGAATAACTCTAGATTTTGTCCTACTGTCTCTGTGCCTTTTAATCCACAGTCCGTGGCTTCCCAGAAAATAGAAGCCACTGGGCCTGCCTGTCTGAGGGAGGGCAGGTCCAAAGAGTTACTCCCGTGGTGGTAAGTTCCCAGGGGCCTAAAGCATGGTGCAGCTTAACCGTGATAAACATTCAGCCAGGCATTCAGTGCTGCGGTGGGAGAAGTGGAGCAGAGATCTGAGCTGCCAGGGGCCAGGTGGAGCCAGGTGACGGTACGCAGAGCCTGTGCTGTGTGCGGGAATCTTGCCTCCCTGAGTTTGGAGAATGTCCCTGTAGGCAGCCGCTGACTGACCGACTATTTCTTTCATGCTGCAGACTCACTCCGGATACTTCTCCAGCTTGTACCCCCCTCACCAGTTTGGGCCGTTCCCGCATCACCACTCCGTAAGTGCCCCTCGGTTCAGCCCGTCGGCCACTTTTCCCTCTCCTTCGGCGGGTACCACATAGGCTGTGGTGGACTGACCAGTGAACGTCCTGGCGTGAGTGCTAGGTCCTATGTGTCCAGGGCTTCTTGTGACACCAAACTACCCCAACAGTCAGCACTCCTGCCAATGCTTACAAATCCACAGGTGGCAGGAAATGGGTACATACGAATGATCAAGAGATAAAATTAGGAGGTAGTATTTAGCAAAGAAGAGCATTTCTAAAGGTCTTTGAACAAATGGGGTCATGTCATTCCCACAGACCCCTGTGGGGACGACCCCTGGTCTCTTTGGGCTGTCACCATGTGGCATGGTCACAGCAGGTTTACTTCTCTTCTTTCGAACCTGATGTCACTCTGGTGAAGATACCAGTCGTGGCTACAAGGTGTGCAGAGTTGTTTCCTGTTCTTCTAACAAAGTGCCTCAGGACCCTGTCCTCAGGCCAGGTATATTTAATAACAGTATTGATTTATTGGATAAAGACACAGGAGCGAGCAGTACCTATCACATTTGCATATAACAGAAAGCCTGTGAACAGACAGCTTTCTGAATCCAGCAAATTCAGAGCTGCTCAAGAGGAGTTCCTATTTCGATTGTCATGTAGTGCTCCCTGTGCCCAGGTTTGTTCCTTAGGCCTCACACCTGCAGCTCCTAGGCCGCAGGAGCATCCCATGCACCATTTTGACCATTTCCTTGGGTATTAGGGCTCCCACGGCACACAGCTCGTCGTAGATGCTAGGTACCTGCTGAGTGCCTGATGGAACAACCCAGTGGGAATGATGTCTTGTCTTGTGCTGCCCTTCCAGTACCCAGAGCAGGAGATTGTGAATCTCTTCATCCCGACCCAGGCTGTAGGTGCCATCATTGGGAAGAAGGGGGCGCACATTAAACAGCTGGCTCGATTCGCTGGGGCCTCCATCAAGGTAAAGCTGCTCTCCACAGCCACCTGTTTCCCGCCTTCTTCCATCACCACCTTCCCACCCCATGTGCCTTGTTCCTTCTGCTAGTCCTGAGCAACGCTGCTAGTCCTGAGCAACGCTGACTCCTTCTGGGGACAGACTCCCACAGTATCTGGCAAATTGGCCCTCAAGATTAATCCTATCTGCTCTCATCTTTACCTCTCTCATTCCTTTCTTGCTCAACTAACAACTGAATTAGAAAAATTTCTAGTAACAGACAAGCCAACCCAGTCCTGTTTGGGCTACCATAGTCTTCTTCTTAAGAAGATAAAGCAAAAAAAAAAAAAAAAAAAAAAAAGAAGGAAGGAAGGAAAAAAGGAAGGGAGGAAGGGAGGGAGGGAGGAAAGAAAAAGGCTGAGGGTTTTTTCCCCAACCTAAGGGAGCAGACTTCAGCAGAGCATCATTTTCACTTCGCTGTTATCAGTGCTTTGACGCTTTAATTAGTCTCTCTGCTTCACAAATTCTCAAGAAAGTAGTTTGGATGAAAAACTCTTTGGAAAGTGATAAAATTGTAGGTAAACAAAAGCTGGTATCACAGCTGGACAGGCAGTCCTGGGACTGCACAGAGTGGCTCAGGAAGGAAGGCCCCTTGATTTATGGAAATGGTGGTGAGTGTAGTTACAGACCCACATCCTGCCCCTTCGAGCGCCATGTGAAGAAGCGCCTGAGAAGCTGAAAGGGAAGGATTATTCGACCCTGGTCCTGCTCCAAGCCCAGCTATCGGCTCTGACTCACAGGCAGAATGCTGAGCACGTCCCAAGCCTCATGAAACTCTTTTGAAAACAGAGTTTCCGTTGTTACGTAAAATAATTTGCTACCATGGGACAACCCGGAATTCCGAGAGAGAAGTCTCATGACTTGGAGAGAAAGAATGCTTGCGCTTTCTCCACAAGAAGAGCTGGAATTTCTCCCACAGCAAGTGTGCTGGAGAAAAAGCAAAAACAAAACATTCTGAGTAGTACAGCACAAGAATTGCAGCGAGACCATCAAAGAGTATTATTTGGGCAAATCATTTCCCGTCTCAGGCCTCAGCTCTGTTACCTGCCACGCACAGAGGCTAGGCGGGAGCCCTGAGGTGCGGGCGGACTGCAGCGCAGCACACGGGGGGCCATGGCTTCTAACAGGCTTGTTGCAGCTAAGACCCTAGCCCACATGCCGGCAGCCGTGGCAGGACAGGTAGAGCGTGGAGGACCACTGGGCCGGCTGCCCCCAAGGGCCTTTCCCTGTGTCCAGTCATGTGGCCTGAGATACCGTGCAGGAGACAGAAGGAGATGATTTCCACTCAAAGGGGCTCAAGGGATTATGACATGAAATCCTCTCTTTTTCCCTGGGAAAAGTGGGACTTAGAGACGCCCAGGGACCAGGCCAAGGCACACAAGTGGTAGGACCGGCCCTGACCTCATCGGTTGTGCTGCCCTGTAGTGTGCTGAGCACCACTGGGACTGGCCGGAGCACTTGCTTCCCACTTACTGTTGCCCGTGAGGAACAGGGCCCAGAGGGTTTCACTGAGTGTTGAAGGTCAGGAAGGTAAAGAATACAAGAGCCGACATTTGACCAGGTGATCTGATCTCTGGTCCAGTGTTTTTTCCACCTCAGCAACCTGAGTGCTATACCAGAGTCACTCCCAGCTGGCCTTAGGGAAACTAAGAGAGAGGGCAATCCCTTGGGCTCCACTCCACAGCGTCCCCACCATCCTTCTATGTCCCAGCAAGGTTGAGCAGGGGTGTATCACCTGACTCATGGCCTCTGATGGGCAGACACAGCAGGGCAGGACCAGGGGAACAGAACGGGCTCTGCAGGCTGGCAGTACCCCATTATCCTTTATGCTGCACACAACATCCTGCTTCTCCAGCCGCTGCCTTCTTTCCCAATCCCTGCCTGTCTCCATAGCAGTAGAGGAGAGAAAACCACAGAAGCCAAGTATTGGTGAGAGAAGCTTTCTACTTTTAAAAATCAGACCTGGCTTTGTTATTTTCAACAGGACTGAAAGCATTTTCTCTAAAGCAAAATGGATAATCTCACTCTAAAGAACCCTCCATTCCTGCTTTGCCTGTCTTCAGAGACCACAGCTACAGGCACAGGGAGATGTTCCCAGGGCAGGGAGAGAGCTGTACACTTATATGTGGGAGCTGAGTGCTGGCAGGGGCTGGGTTGAGGTGAGGTCGGGAAGATAACACCCCAAGATGCCTTGGTTACAGACAACAACTGGGCTCCCGTCACTCTGCCCTGCAGAGCATCCGGCAGGCTTCAGAATGCCACACAAATCTCCTGAGCCTTACTCCAGCCCCTTCTCACCCTGGGATCTCGGCAGTCACCTCCCCTCCGGGTCCTGTTTGTTTCAGTGGTAAAACAGCATTCTCCTTCCTGGTGCTCTTGAGGGAGTTTGCCGGTGGAATGTCATTCCAAAGCTGCAGGAGCACACGAGTAGCTCTTGGACTGCTGGTCTTGGCTGGTGAATGTCAGACAGTTGTACTAACCTCACGCTTGACTCATTCCTAAATGGTGTACCCTTAACTTATTTTAAATTAACTTTAGTTTTGCTACACTGTTTTCATTTTCAAAGCTACCTTAATGATTTTCAGAATAAGGCAGGGTATGCAGAAAAGAATATAAAATGAGTCTAACGACAACAACAACAAAAAATCATGCTTGCTTGGTCTGTCATTGAGTTGTGTTACAAGAGAACTCAGAATCACAAATAGAGCAGATAGACTCACAAATAGAAGGCAGCATTGAGCTTGCCAGATTTCACCTCCAAATTTCACAGATGAGGACATGGAGGCCGGAGAGGGGAGGGATTTGCAGAGCAGACACTGGGACCAGGGTGACCTCATCCTTGCTCTGGTGCTGTCACACTTGGTTCCTGTGCCGTGGAGGAGCTGGTCCTGGCCACTCATGCTCTAGCTCAACTCTCCCTTGCAGCCAGTTGCCTCTGTGAGCTGAGAACTAGAACCAGGGGCACCTTTCCTGCAAGTTGGCTCCACAGTAGTGCCTCTGTGGACTTAGCCCTTACCCCCTCAGGGCCCTGGGTGGGCTGGTTGAGCCTACACCTCCTTCTTCCTCCTAGAGCTCTTGACTCCCTTGGCTCAGTAAAAGGAGGCCAGTCATTGCAGGTGCTCAGGGCAGGGACGGGCAGGAACTCCTTGCACTGCTTCCAAGTCTGCCTGGATGGTCAAAGACCCAAATTTGATACTGGGCACTATGGTGGTATCTTCCTAAGACCCAGAGTGAAAGCAGCAGTTGCAAAGGCAGAAACCACACCATAATCCCTTGCTAGTATGTGAGAGGGGACTGGGGACCACAGCCTGGCAGCAGCATTTTCCTCTTGCCTTGTAAACTGCAGATTGCCCCGGCGGAAGGTCCAGATGTCAGCGAAAGAATGGTCATCATCACCGGCCCACCTGAAGCCCAGTTCAAGGTCAGTGCCAGGGGCCACCTCAGCCCTGCAGTAGCTAAGGGCCTTTAGCAGGTGGTGGCCATCTCAGACGCATGTTCAAGACTTCTTTGCAAGGCCCAGCCTCGATTTTTCTTCTTGCTGCTGCTCACTAGTCTCAGACTCATGCTGTCTTGCCTACCTCCAGGTTGTTCCCTGGAGCTCTGCTTCCTGGAGCACTCCTTCCCTTCTCTCTCATGGAAATGTAGATTGTCAGTGCCTAGTTCAAATGACACTCCTCTGGGCTATCTCTGACCCCTTAGCCACAGTTTTGAGGATAAGTGTCTCAGACTCCTTTAGTATTTTATACCCTTCAAGCTGTGGGGGCATAACCATGGGGTGTAAGGGGAAAGAGCAGTAGCTTGTTGGGAGTTTGGTCGGATGCATTTTGTTTTTGCCCTTTTTTCTCCCCTGGGAAAATTATAAATTGAGTTTTCTAAAAGAAACATATTTATAAAAGTATAGTCCTTATCATTAAAAATACTGAAAATTTGAGAAAACATTAACACATGTGAAAACATTTAAGAAAAATAGCCTTTCAGCTCATGAGTGGATAAACAAAATGTGATCTATGCACTCAGTAAGAAATTAGTCAGCCATGAAAAGGAGCAAAATTCTGATGTATGCTACAGCATGGATAAACCTAGAAAACACTGCATGAAGTGAAAGAAGACAGACACAAAAGGCCGCATATTATGAGAGTCCCTTTATACGAAATGTCCAGCAAAGGTAAATCCAGAGACAGAAAGTAGGGGCTGGGGAAGGGATGAATGGGGACTGCCTGCTAGGTATGGAGTTTTGCTCCGGGGGACTGGGATGGAGATGTCCTGAATAGTGGTACTGGCTGCTTAATGTAGTGAATACACAGTAAACTCCTGGACTGTATACTTCAAAATGATGAATTTTAGGCTGTAAGAATTATATCTCAATTGTTAAAGTTTTTTTGTTTTTTTGTCTTAAACCGTAATGTCTCAGCTTCCCTGGCTGGAGTTAAGACATCAGAAAGCATCCCCAGTCACCACCTACCTCGCCTCCATCCTTTTGTAACCCGGGGTCTAAACATACCACGATGGGAGGAAGTTAAGAGTCCCCTGGACAGGTTCATTCAGCCAGGCGTTCGTAGGTGCTGTGGATAAGGGAACTAAGACCTAGTTCTGCCCCATCACCACCACCCCCGGCCCCACACACAAGCTTCCAAGAGGCAGCGGTCAGGTACGTTCCTTGAGTGTGGCAGGAACAGCCAGGTCTCTGAAGGAGGGAAGCAGGATACACAGCTCCCCCGTGGTGGCCCCAGTGAATTCGGGGCTGGGGGTGTGCAGGCCTGGGCTCCCCGGCCGGTTCTGGCAGCAGCACGGCGAAGCGGTCACGCCTTGCTCTCTCAGGCCCAGGGGCGGATCTTTGGGAAACTGAAGGAAGAAAACTTCTTTAACCCCAAAGAAGAGGTGAAGCTGGAAGCGCACATCAGAGTGCCCTCTTCTACAGCTGGCCGGGTGATCGGCAAGGGCGGCAAAACCGTAAGTTTGCTCTGAGCTGGCTTCATCTCCTGGGCCCATTCCCTGCCCCAGCCTGACCCGATTTCCTTGAGACCCCCACTGGCTCTGGAAGGACATTCTTCCAGAGCCGAGGGCCCCGAATCCGTGGTACTGGGCCAGGCCACCAAAAACACCAGGGTTCTGTGCCTAGAAATAGGACATCTCAGCTACATGCTGGGAAGTGAAGGTCCTCCCCGAAGAGGAGGAGGCTGCCTCCTGCCCCCTTTAAACCCACACAAAACAGCAGGAAAACACTAGGGAATAGAGCTCCACCCAGTGTATACCTACTTAGCAGACTGTCATCTTCTCTAAATTCACATTCGGAAGCCTGCAGGGTCTGGTGTCCTACACTCTCCCCTCACTTTTCAAACTTTCCATCCTGCAGATTCTGTCTTCTGGCTCTTTCCCAAACCTGCCCACCTGTTACAAGGGAGCTAGGTTAGCAACTGCGTGGTGGGTAAAAAAGGAAATACTTTAAAACAAAAAACAAAAAGCAATGAAGGTTTTCAACATGAAGGTGGCAGCAACACAAAGTAATTTGAAAAGTGCCAGAGGATCGATTCTGAAGCCTGTAGGAATGAGCAGATAGTTCTGTCAGACACAGAAGTGATCTAGAACGTGACTTACGTGGTGGGGATATGACCCCGAGAGCCCATGCACACCAGCAAGGTGACAGTGTTGAGTGGCAGGAATTTGAGGGATCTCTAGAGTTGTATGTGTGTGCACGTGCACACGCCTGCTATTTTCTTTACACAGAAATTCTTACTAAGGACTCAAAGCCAAGTTCTACATACAGTGAGTCACCTTTATACAAAAGAAGAAAGTTGAATGGTTTGTGGATTACTCCCCACATCCAGGAATGTGACCAGTATCAGAGGGCACACACCAGCTCTAGGCCGCTTGGGATGCCCTAGGCAAGAGAGAGCAAATGGCCCATGGGGGATTAGACTCCTGAGCCCTTTGATCTCCTATTTGGTCGTTTTAGAACCTGTCAGTGAATTCTGTTCATCAAGCCAACACTGCCCCCCAGAGACTGTGAGCTGTCCACCGGGCCTTGCAGACCCCACCTGTGTGTTCAGCACCCTGCCAGGGCCTGGGGTGAACCCCGGGCAGTGTTGGCTTGTTGAGGCTGGTGAGGAGGAGCACCAGAGTGCAGGAGGTGGGCTGCAGGTGAGGGAGAGCAGCACGGGCTGGCCACTTCCCGCAGGTGACCGGCACGGAACTGGAGTGGCAGGGAGAAAAGGTAACAATCCAGCGGCTGAAGCAGCCTAAGTAGGACTCGGAGGCAGGGATGAAAATGAAGAGCGGGCACCAGAGCAAGGTCTGATTAGAAAGGAAAGTTTACTTTGGTGATTTTCCTTCCTTGGTGCTGGGAGAGCCTGGGTCACTGCAAGCATGTGCAGGAACCACACCGCGGAGACTCCAGAATAAGAATTCAGCCCCAAAAGGAGCTCCAGGCAGTCGGAGGCTGGACCCTCCCTGGGCCTCCCATTGATCCCATGTGATCAGGGACTGGGAAGCCCCCGGACATGTTCTAGACTGAAGGAAAGGAGAATAGCCTCTAGCTGCCTTGCCCTCCAGCACGCCCCTCTCCCACTGCCTCCTGACCCCGCTTTTCTCCCTTCACAGGTGAACGAACTGCAGAACTTAACCAGTGCAGAAGTCATCGTGCCTCGTGACCAAACGCCGGATGAAAATGAGGAAGTGATCGTCAGAATTATCGGGCACTTCTTTGCTAGCCAGGTACCTGTGCTGTGAGGGTCTGGTCTCTCGTGCCAGTCTCTTTTCAGTTCTGAGCTACTGGTGGCCTGTTGGGTTGGCCGTGCCCTGCACACACACCCCACGACAGATGGAACCTCTACCTGGCTCTACAGGGCAGGGGAAATTGTTCCACACCTTCTCAGCCCTGCTCTCCCCCAGGCATGCTAGGGGAGCTTGAGGAAGAGGCTAGCACTTTGAAGTCAAGCCAAGCACATCTCAAGCCCCCTGAAATGCTAAAGCATAAGGTCTCCCCTTCCTCTGCCGTCTCCTCAGGCCTCAGTCACCACGTTCCCCTGGTGGGAACTACATACCAGGCAAGGACCCTGCCTCAGGGTGCCCCAGTCAGGCTTTGAGTGCCAGAATTCTACTGTTAAGAGTTAAACATGCTCATTGCTGGAGACCTTCATTTCTCTGCTGTCCTTCTCCATCTCACCATGACATGCCCCGTCAGAGCACAGGGCCACTTCTGTTTCATTCAGAAGGACCAGTGACTCGGCATCATGTACTCCTGGTTATTTTTGACGCCTTTATATACATACATTTATATACATACATATTATATACATAACATACATTTATTTATTGAGACAGAGAGAGAATCCATGTGTGTGGGAGGGAGGGGCAGAGAGAGGGAATCCCAAGCAGGCTCCACACCATTGGAGCAGAGCCCAACAAAGGGCTTGAACTCATGAACCAAGAGATCATGACCTGAGCTGAAAGTAAGAGTCGGACGCTTAATTGACTGAGCCACCCAGGCGCCCCTCTTTTTGATGCTTTTTGTTGTTTGGGTGTGGGGATAGAGCAGTCCCAGTCCTTGCTCTAAACCATTGAGGGCGGTCAAAGCTTACACTAAAGCCTTGTCTGAGCGCTCCACTTGTTCTCCCAAAGCCACGCCAGGGGACCTGTGTGGGCAAGGCACTTGCACACAGCTGCTCTCCCGTGCCCCTTCCTCCAGCCAGAGCCCCGGCCACACCTCCCTCTTCTGCCGTTGTGTCCCAGCTCCTCAGGTGCCCTGGGAATGTGTGTGAACTGCCACATTCTCACAGGCGTGCAGCCTCAGGGTTCTCCCTGCACTGGAGTACTAGGGTGGGGTGAGGGGTCAGGTTTGGGCTCACGTGTTTTCTTTAGTGCAGGATAGAGTGTCTGGGCCAGTTTCTCACTTCTTCCTCGTCCCATTTCTTGTCCATCTTTCCCAGCATCACACTCGTGTTCTTCCTAGTGACTCCAGAAAGGTGGGGGTGGGGGGGGGGGAGGGAAGGGTTAAAGCTGCCATGTGTATAGTGGGAGGGGGATTGCTGTCTGACCTCCATGAGGCCCCCTCCTCACTGGTTCCCTGGCTCTGCTTGGCTTATCTGTCCATCAGCCACTTGGAAGCTTCTGGGCTCCCATCTCCTTATTCTACACCCAGTTGCCTTAAAGTAGGGGTGGGGGGAACCCTGCCACTTTAGGCAGAAAAAGCCCCCGGAGTGAGGGCCTCAGCGGGTAGACAACAGTTTTCTGAGCTTCCCACTTCCTTTCCCCAAGTCCCAACCCCACCCTCCCACCTCCCGACCCCCACTGCTTGTCCTCAGAACCGGGTTCCTTTTTCTCCCCTGTCCCCTCCTCTCCCTTGCTGCAGACTGCACAGCGCAAGATCAGGGAAATTGTACAACAGGTGAAGCAGCAGGAGCAGAAATATCCTCAGGGAGTCGCCTCACAGCGCAGCAAGTGAGGCTCCCACAGGCACCAGCAAAACAACGGATGAATGTAGCCCTTCCAACACCTGACAGAATGAGACCAAACACAGCCAGCCAGCTCGGGAGCAAACCAAAGACCATCCTGAGGAATGAGAAGTCTGCGGAGGCACCGGGGACTCTGCAGAGGCCCTGAGAATCCCAGGGGCCAGGAGGATGGTGGGAGGTCAGACCGGGTCCCTGCCCGGCCTCCTGCCTCCCCCAGGGCCTCTGCAGGCTTCCCAGCCATCCACTGCACCATCCACTCGGATCTCTCCTTACCTCCTACAACGCTATCCCTTTTAGTTGAACTAACATAGGTGAACGTGTTCAAAGCAAAGCAAAATTCACACCCTTTTCTTTTTGTGGAAATTGTCTCTGTACATGTGTGTACATATTAGAAGGGAAAAGATGTTAAGATATGTGGCCTGTGGGTTACACAGGGTGCCTGCAGCGTTAATATATTTTAGAAATAATATATCAAATAACTCAACTAACTCCAGGTTTTAATCAATTATTAATTTTTTTTTTCTTTTTAAAGAGAAAGCAGGCTTTTCTAGACTTTAAAGAATCAAGTCGTTCTTTGGGAGGTCTAATGGTTTAGTAAGGAGCTTCGAGACCACCCACACAAATTCACCCGAGGGGAATCTCGGAAGGACACTCACAGCAGTTCTGGACCACCTGTGTATGTCAACAGAAGGGATACCGTCTCTCTGAAGAGGAAACTCTGTCTCTCTTCATCCCTGTCTAGCTCACACACCCATTTCTCTTTGCTTCACAGGTTTTAAACTGGTTTTTTGCATACTGCTATATAATTCTCTGTCTCTCTCTGTTTATCTCTCCCCTACCTTCTCTCCCTCCCCTTCTTTTCCATCCCCATTCTTTTTAATTCCCTCATCCCTCTTTCTCAATTCCCAGTATCTACGCACCCCCCCAGGCAAAGCAGTGCTCTGAGTATCACATCACACAAAAGGAACAAAAGCGAAACACACAAACCAGCCTCAACTTACACTTGGTTACTCAAAAGAACAAGAGTCAATGGTACTTGTCCTAGCATTTTGGAAGAAGAAAACAGGAACCCATCAAACCAACCAACCAAACAAAGAAAAATTCCACAAAGAAAGAATGTATTTTGTCTTTTTACATTTTGGTGTATAAGCCATCAATATTCAGCGAAATGATTTCTTTCTTTAAAAAAAAAAAAAAAATGGAGGAAAATAGCAATTTACACGAGGTCGTTGGCCCAGGGCGTTAAATTTACAGATTTTTTTAAACGAGAAAAACACACAAAAAAAGCTACCTCAGGTGTTTTTTACCTCAGCACCTTGCTCTTGTGTTTCCCTTAGAGATTTTGTAAAACTGATAGTTGGAGCATTTTTTTATTTTTTTAATAAAAATGAGTTGGAAAAAAAATAAGATATCAACTGCCAGCCTGGAGAAGGTGACAGTCCAAGTGTGCAACAGCTGTTCTGAATTGTCTTCCGCTAGCCAAGAACCTATATGGCCTTCTTTTGGACAAACCTTGAAAATGTTTATTAAAAAACAAAAAAAAAACAAAAAAAAAAGATGACAAAGAAAAACAGAGAGAGAAAATATTGGAGATGTCCTGAATTTCAATAGGGTACGCGCCATTAGGGCTTTTTGCGCTAAAGGATGAACATGTACTGGTTTATGTGAACAAGCCATTTTACCACCAGACTGCAATGCCAGTTTCCTCTACTGCAAACAGTGTTCTGTGACAAAAACAAAAAACAAAAACAAACAAACAAAAAAAAAAAATGAAATATATCCAGCTAACAAGATCCTGGTGTCTTGGTCTCTTATTTTACTAAGCATTGCCTGTCCTGAAGTGTCAGCAGAATTCCAGCTCTGAAGGACTTAGGGGAATGGGCAGCCATACTGAGGAGGCAGGCTTCTCCAGGGCACTTTCTGGAAGAAGCTTAACTAAGCCAGTGGTGCTTAAAGTGTGGCCCCCAACTGGCAACATCAGTATCACCTGGGAACTTGCTGGAAATGCAGATTCTTGGGGTCCACCTTGAATCAGGAATTCGGAGGGGCCCCTCAGTCTGCTTCAGCAAGCCCTCTGGTTGATTCCTGTGTATGCTAGAGGTTGACAGCCATGGAACTGGAGGGACGGACTGGCTGCGTGTCAAGGTAGGTAAGGCCAGCCCCTAGCTTTAGGGAACTGTAAACCTGGCCAGCACGGAGTTGATTTTCATGTGGGGGAGTGCGAGAGCATAAAATGGCTGACAATTCAAGGGAAGAGGTAGTCATCCCTCCCCAGAAGCCTAAATTGTTAAGTATTCCAGGAGATCAGACAGGCAGGGGTAACGTTGGATTGGAGGGCGGGGGGTGCGCTGTACTGGACACATGAACGTGTTGTGAAAAGGTTGGAGGGAACGGCCCTGCTCCGTTTATGAGCCTTCGTTCCTAGACCTGTGGCGTCTACTAGAAATGGATGCTAGCAGTCCAAGCAATCTTAGGAATTGCGGTGAAACTTGACTGCCAGTGGGGGTCAGTCAGGCTTTTGGGGGTGATTGTCCAGGGCACAGCAAGGACAGGTGGAGGGGAGCTGATGGGACTGCAGAATAGCCACGTCCCCCTTGCAACAAACTTCGAGGGCTCTCGAATCACTTAAAATTTGTTCCTCACTGATGTCCTGTCCCCATTCCCCACTGTCTCAGAATTCCAATTTCTGTGATGCTGTTTGTACTTTTAAAGTTTCTGGCACAACGATGCCAGCTGATCCTCTCCCTGCTATGGCTGGCAGGCATACAGGTAGGAACAGACTGTCCATTCCTGTGGCTCCACCATCCCTCCTCCTCCATTTCAGACTCCAGCCATTGCCCTCTCAGAGGGAGAAATCAACCACAGGTTGACGAGAGAAGCCACGCGTGCGAGAGAAGCCACGCGGTTATTTCTGAAAGCTGTGCCCTGGGTTGAGGGGTCCTTCTTAGATGAACAGAGAAACAGCACATTTAAAGGGCTTTAAATATAAGCCCACGGGCCTGGTAACCATTCCATCAAGATGAGAAATCAGGGTGAGAGAAGACACAGGAACCTCCAAAATGCACTCTTAGCTCTACTTCTCTGGTTGCATTCCTTGGCCTTTAAAATTGCAGGTGGCACAATCTGAGTTTTAACTCTAGTTCCTAAACTGCCCGTTTGCACAATCGTCCCCGAACACGTGAGAGAAAGACAGGGAAAGGAGTCCTGAGGTGATGCCTGCCCTGCCCTGGTACAAAGCACCCGGAAGTTGTCCTGGGGTCACAGAAATGAAGGGGAGGTCACATGGAGAGGCAGAAGACAAGAAGGAGACAGCTGGCCTGGTTCCTAAGCAAGAATGTTCTCCCCACAACCCATTTTCTGAGAACCCCAGTGCTGGATGAAATGCTGTCCCACCTTCCTGTAAATAACAGCTTTGCGGGTGTGTACTGGACCCTGATGAAGTAAATGCTCGCCAAATGGGCGTGAGCTCAGACTGTTGCAAACTTTGTATCCATTTCTTTGAATCCCAGACTTCCTGTCTTGACAAGTCCTGACATCCCAGAAAGTCCTAATTGCATGATTTTATGCAAAATAAAGGACAGTTGTTAAATGGAGACTTAATAACAGAGGGGTTTCTTCATTAGCCTGCACTCGAAAAGCGCTCCCCCCACTCCATTGTCTTGAATCGAACCTCTTTAAAACCCATGACCCATAGTGGTTTTGAAGGTACTAGCATCTCCCTAGACTGGGTGAGTAGCCTTGAACATCCCTTCTGCCCTGGTTACATTTCCCTCTAACTAGGCTTCTAGGTGTTCTTGTTTCCTCCAGCATGGAGCTCTGGAAAAGGATGACAAAGATTGGTTGCAAATTAGCAGAGGGGTCCGGCATGGAGGGGGAGCTTAAAAACAGGAAAAGAAGAACCCAAAGAAAAGTTTGGAGGGGTTTTGACAAAGAATCAAAGGAAGTGATTAGCCTAGGACAGAAGGAAGGCATCCTGACAAGACAAGAGGTGAGGAGTGGAGAAAACACGGACTTCTAAGGGAATAACCTGGCACCAAGTGAGGATGTGAGCGACTCAGTGACTCAGCAGACTGGTGGGATGAGGACGCGAAGAGTATGAAAAAGAATTGGGCCTCATCTTATTCCTACACCTCTGGGGAAAGATGCGGGCAACAGCGGTGGGCCCAGGCTAACAATGAGAGAAGCCCACAGTGTATATTTTGAGAGACTAGCCTAGCCTGGTGTACGCGCATCAAGATCTCTGTCTTAAGGCCTCCGGAGGTTTCTTTGGCCTGCTAAGCACACGCGTCTAGTAATACTATTAGCATATCCCCCAGTCAGTTGTCACTGCTGCCTTTTATTTCCTTTCTACATTCCCCTTAAGGTGCTGCTGAATCGGAATTTAAAACTTTCCCCATATGCAGGTTAATTTTCTATTCTAGCTCCCATCAGCCACAGAGTCACTGTCTTTCTAGAGGCCGGGATTGCTCTTAATAACTCTTCCTCTCTCAGAAACAGCAGGCAAGAGCAGGATACCTCGTAGAACAAAATTATATTCTACCTTGATCTCAGTACCCTCTGTAGTCTTTTGTAAAAGCAGTGATTCAGTGATACATCCCCAGGCACTTGGTTTGTTTCCATTTTAGGGCACTGCCTCTCATCTCAGATACAGCTGACCATAAAGTGAAGAATATATTCATTTGTCCCCAATAACCTCTAGTGATCAAACTATGAATGAAAAACTAAACAGTCTGATCCCTATCAGTTTATCTGTAATTTCAACAGTTTCCGATATGAAAGATTCAGTGACTTCTATGACTCATGAATGTCCCTGCTTCTCCCATAGTTACGAAACTGCTTCCAGTCACCCTCTGTGAAGTCAGTAAAACCTATCCTTTAACCCTGGATTCACAGAACAGTAGTCATGGCAAAGGACCTTAGAGATCACTCAGTCCTCTTGACTAATGTAGAACATGAGTCATAGAAAATCCTCAAATCTCTCTAATAGCTGAAGGCACCATGGGGGAGGGGGCGGCAGGCAGGTCTGCCCTCGCTCGGCCTCTCACGTTTCTTCCTTCCATGATCAGAAATCTCCCAGCGACCACCCACACACAGTGCCTGCTCTGCCTTCCTGAAAACAACCTTCCTACTGTCTGCAGACAACTGCCTGGTCCTGCCTTCTCCCAGCTCCTCCAGGCCTCATCTCTAGGACTTGCTTTCTCTCAGCTCTTCAACACCATCTTGTGGAGAAATATAACCGGCCCCTGCATCATCCACCTTCAAGTGCCACAGAACTGGTGGTAGGCATGGGAGGCCTTGCTCAAGAAACAGCAAGAGGCTGTGGAGGGAGCGGGACAGGGCAGAGCTCAGTGTCACCAAGGGCTGTCCTGAAGGGGGGGGACTGGGACTCTCCTACCATAGCTCCCTTTACTGGGGTCTCACTGCTTCATCAGAGAAAGCTCAGGCCCAGAAATTTTCTCCCTGCTTGCCTGTACTCTAGCGGTATAACCTTGGAGACCTGTCTCCTTATATATAAAATAAAAGTTTAGGGGCACCTGGGTGGCTCAGTTGGTTAAGTATCCAACTCTTGGTTTCAGCTCAGAGGTCATGATCTTATGGTTCATGAGTTGAGCCCTGTGTTGGGCTCTGTGCTGCCAGTGTGGACCCTGCTTCAGATATTCTCTCTCTCTCCTGCTCTCTGTCCCTCACCCTCTTACACACACACTCTCTCTCCGTCTCTCAAAATAAATAAACTTTAAAAGTTTAAGCATAACAAAGTCCTTCCAAGTAAAAAATGGCTTCTGGTGGGGCGCCTGGGTGCCTGAGTCGGTCAAGCATCCAACTTCGGCCCAGGTCATGATCTCACCGTGAGTTTGAGCTCTGCATCAGGCTCGGCTGACAGTTCAGAGCCTGGAGCCTGCTTCGGATTCGGTGTCTCCCTCTCTCTCTCTGCTCCTCCCCATCACACTCTGTCTCTCTTTCTCTCTCTCAAAAATAAACATTAAAAAAAAAAAAAAAAAAGCCTTCTGGTTACCAGCCATCAATGTTTCTTCTCATGGTTTCTTGTTAAATATCGAACAAGATGATCGGGTGCCTGGGTGGCTCAATCGGTTAATTATAAAAATGATGAAAAGAGCACCAAAAACAGAAAACCAACTAAACAAAAAGCAAAGGGAAACTGACAATAATTATAAGCTCTACAGAACTATAGTGGTTCCGTATAGCTTATACGTACAAACTTCAATGCATGCCATGGTCTGGTTTTCATGGAACCACTTTCTTAAAAGATAGAAAAACAATGCATACCTGCCATCTCCAGGATGTACCCACCACTTCCCACTTCCCGTGGGGTGGAATGCAGATGTGGAAGTGAGAGCAGGGATGGAGTAGGAAAGGCCACCTTAAAATGCAAAGTGGCAGCCAAGTGTGAAGGAAAGCTCTTGACATTATGTTGCTGCTACATCAGACTGGAGGGCTTAGGCTCAAATCGGTACCTGAGAGAGAAAACTGGTTTTTAAGCCACTGCTATTTTATGATCTTTGTTACAGCAACAAAGCAGTATCTTTATACAACCAGACAAAGAGATTTGGACCTAGATAGATTCTGGCATATATTTTTGGATAGTACTAAAATTCTAATAGGATACAGACCCCAAAAGAATGATTTACAAAACAAAATAACAAGCAAAAATCAAGCTAGTTTCAGCTCTCTCTGCTCCACTACAGAGTGCCAGAAAGCACGTTTTGAGAAGAAAAAGGGCCGTGACTCGAGAATTTGAATACCCAGTCATCTTTCAAGTGTGAAAACTTCAAAAAAGTTCTGTTTGCAGGGGCTCAGATAATATTCCTATGTCTTTAAAAATATGTGAAAAGGTTTCCAACTAAAGCCAAATAAAACCCATGTAAAAAAGACTAAAAGCATCGAAACCAATTAAACTAGAAATGCTTAAATTGTTGCAAATCTACAATTATAACTAAGTTTAAAACAATTTCAGTATCAACATTACCCTTGAAGAGGCAGCAAAATACAGTAATAATAAAATCCCAAAACTTACGTTAACAAAGACCAAAAATGTATGAAATATATATATGGGGAAAGGGTGGGGGGGGGATTCAAAGTGTCATAAACAGGACAAAATTGATAATTGTGACAGGGTGCTGGCTACAGAACCAAAATCCATGGTTTCCTCTTCGTAGGCACCCAACCCCACTGTCTCCTAGTCGCCCTTCCCTGGCAGACCGTGTGAACACATGACTGAGCACGAGATCCGGGCCACTGCTACCCTGGCCCATTGAAAACTACCTCCACGACCTCCCCCCATGGGCTCTCTGCTGGCTGGCCAGACCTTAAGGATTGCAATAAGGGGGTTGGCAACCCTTTTCTGTAAATAGTAAATATCTGAGGCTTTGTAGATAAGACTACGAGGTGACACACACGATGCTACCTATCCCTGAAAAGGGAAATTTGGCAAATTACATATGCTAGGTATTTGACCCAGCAATTCCACTTCTAGGAATCTATCCCAAAGAGAGGTCAGCGAAAACAGAACGTGACATGCACAAGGCACCTGCACTGCAGCATTATTTGTACCAAAAAAAGATTGATAGCCTAAACATCCATCATGAGGGGACTGGTAATGAGGCACAGCCTCCTGAAACAATGGATTATTATGAAGCTATAAAAAAACTGAAGAATGAGGGGTAACTTATTTTGTAAAATAAATTGAAGTTTTTTGAAAAATCAAGCATGTGGTTATTTTTTAATGTTTTATTGGTTTTGAGAGAGAGTGAGAGACTGTGCTAGCAGGGGAAGGGCAGAGAGAGGTGGGGGAGCGAGAATCCCAAGCAGGATCCGTGCTGTCAGCGCAGAGCCTGCTGTGGGGCTCAAACTCATGGGAACTGTGAGCCAAAATCAAGAACTGGACGCTTAACCACCCCAAGCATAAGTATTTTTGACATGGTATTTTTACTAGTGTAAAAAAGAAAAGAATTATGAATGCATATATGTCTAGCTATATTTTCAAAAAAACGAAGATTAAGAGATGACAGGTTATCTAAAGGCACCTGGGTGGCTCAGTCAATTAAGCATCTGACTCTTGATCTCAGCTCAGATCTTGATTTCAGGGTCATGAGTTCAAGCCCCATGTTGGGCTCTGTGCTGGGCATGAGGCCTACTTAAAGAAAAGAAAGCTTACACGTTATCTCGACAAGGAAAGTGAACAGGGTGAGGCAAGTAAACTGTGAATGTATCTTACATAGTTTTGCTCTTGGACTAATGTTTGTTTTACATAATTAAAAAACAAAGCAAAAAGCAATCTCTCAACACCAAGAACGAATTAATCCAACTGTGTATCAAGTTGATGGCATAATTACTGGAAGAAAAAAGTAAGTGATTTTAAGAGGGTATTTTCACCGTGAATCTCTAGTGAGACATGGCCTAAAAATAAAAGAATTGCAAAGAAATCTTAAGCTGTATTTAGTGGCCTAGTTAGTTGTTATGCTGGTATTGATATTTTGAAATTATTTAAGTATACTACGGGGTAAAACAATTATGTTGATGTTGTTAGCAACCAAGATTTTCAAGATTACAATATAAAATCAAGAAAAATCTGATACTCTTACCTTGGAATTGGAAATCAGTAGAACATTTTTTCCCTTTGAAGAAAAAGTAAAGGCCTAGAAACACAAGTTAACCCAGTAGTAATCAGCATTAATAGTGCCCAAATTCTGGTCTCTAACATTTCTCACTAAAAGAAATCCTTCAACAAATGGCCAATTCCAGGTCTGGAGCAGGAGATGTGTAAGATGAGCCTTTATCATACCAGTTAAGCAAGAAAGCCATCACAATCAGGCTTGTGGGATTCTGTCACAAGGACACGGAAACCTAAAATAAGGCAATTTGAACATCAAAGAGTAATAATGAGTCAAAACATACATTCTTTCCTGTATGAAATGCATCTCAGGGTAACCAAATAGTTAATAAGTTTCTTTTACAGGAGAATTCAAGAATTCGGTGAACACAGAGGCAATGATAGAATTTGAAAAGTACCATTTTGGGCCTCTTCAAGAAATAATGGGTCGTCAATTAAATTTAAAACCAAGATGAAAAAGACGGATAGGAACCCTTACAGCCTGACCTCACAGCTCACAATCTTAGCACCTCTAAGCACCAGACATTTTGTGCCACAAGATTCAGTACAACAGGACACTAATGAAGTGTCCTTATCCAATTCAACCTGAATCCAATCAGGCCTCTAGATTAAACTTAACCAGTTTATATGAAATACAAGTGCTTGGAGGAAATTGTCCAACACCACCAAGGAGCTATAAGCCAAATCTGGAATGTGGGATCTTCCACAGGAAAACCCAGTTTCTCTAATAAGTAATAGTACAAGGAGGGAGACTATTGAATAAGAGTCTCAAGAGCTATCATAATCAAAGACAATGTATACATCTTATCTGGAACCTTCATTAGATTTCTGATACCACTGTAACTACCACAAATTTATTCTCTCACAGTTCTAGGGCCAGAAGTCCAAAAGCTAGGTGTCAGCAGGGCATTGTTCTGTGGAAGGCTCTTCCAGCTTTGGTGGCTCCAGGCTTCCTTGGCTTGTGGTAGCATCACCTCAGTCTCTAGAGGCTTCTGTAGTCTTATTGCCTTTTTTTTTTCCTTAAACTCCAAAAACAGGTTTACAGAGTAGAAACTAACAGCCTATCCAGACCACCATTATTAACACTTGGTATCTTTTTCCAGATTTTGTTTTAGAGATGTGTAAACAGAATTTTTTCCCACAAAAGTGGGCATAAAATATAAACACTGCCTAGGCCCATTTTAATACCTCCTCTTCTTCTGTCTCAAAACTCAGTCTCTTGGGGCGCCTGGGTGGTTTAATTGGTTAAGCATCTGACTTCGGCTCAGGTCATGATCTCTTGTGAGTTCGAGCCCCGCGTCAGGCTCTTTGCTGACAGCTCGGAGCCTGGAGCCTGCTTCAGATTCTGTGTCTCCCTCTCTCTGCCCCTCCCCTGCTTGTGTTCTCGCTCTCAAAAATAAACATTCAAAAATCAAAAAACAAAAAAATCTCTTATAAGCCCTCTGATTGCACTTAGGACCCACCCAGATAATCCAAGATAAATTCCTTTTCTCAAGTCCTTTAACTTAGTCATCTTTTGCCACAGAAGGTAATATTCACAGGTTCCAAGGATTAGGATATGGGCCTATCATTTGGGGGAACACCATTCAGCCCACTGTATATCCTCATTAGAAGAACATAATAAAACATTTGTTAAAGGATCAGGAAAATTTGAATATGAACTGAGTATTAGATGATATTAGCAAATCCTTATTTTGTTAGATGTGAAAATGACACAGTTTTTTGTTTTTGTTTTTTTTTAATTATTAGGGAGACATCCTTAAGTGGTTAGGTAGAATGAGATGTTAGGGTTTTGCTTTAAAATACTCCAGACTCTTCCCTCCCCTATGAAAAAGTAAATCAAGATTAGTCATATTTTAATAATTGCTGAAAAGGGGGTGATGACTGTATAGGTCTTAGGATTCCGGTAGTAAAGTTTTTTGTAAAGCAGTTGGAAAAAACGTAAAATTGTCCACTAAAATTAGACAGTAAATGTCTCAGAATGAACTTATCCAGAAGATCTACACATGAAAAATATTACAAGACTTAAATCAGTGGAGGGGCAACTGGGTGACTCAGTCCGTTAAGCCTTTGATTCTTGCTTTCAGCTCAGGTCATGATCTCATGGTTTGTGGGATCGAGCCCTATTTTGGGCTCTGTGCTGACAATGTGAAGCCTGCTTGCGATTCTCTCTCTCCCCCTCTCTCTCCACCCCTGCCCTGCTCGCTCTTTCAAAATAAACTTAAAAAAAAAAAAAAAATCAGTGGAGACACAGATCATCATCTTGTGCAAGCAGAAATAAGTCAAAACACCAACAGGTGACTTTTTAAAATACACCTAACCTTAACTCCAAAATTTTAATTAGGAATTTCTCCTAAGAGAATAACCCACACATGGTGCCAGATGGTGCAACAATACTGGATAAAGTAAATTATGTTAAAGCCATATTCTAGAACACTATGCCGCAACTAAATGATGTCAATATTTATTGACCTGAAAATATGTTCAAGATAAATTAAGTAGAAAAGGGGTTATATAGCCATATAGAGTATGATTCCATTATTTGTTAATAAAATATATGTGTGAACATGTACAACTCACACCCTTATTTACACATATCAGAAGGGGCAATATACCAAAGGCCAGGATATATACCAAAATGTTAATATTCAGTTATTAACTCTGAATGGTGAGTTTGCAGAATTCTTATTCTTTACCTTTTATCAGCATTTCATTTTTCTTTTTTTTTTTTTTAATTTTTTTTTTCAACGTTTATTTATTTTTGGGACAGAGAGAGACAGAGCATGAACGGGGGAGGGGCAGAGAGAGAGGGAGACACAGAATCGGAAACAGGCTCCAGGCTCCGAGCCATCAGCCCAGAGCCTGACGCGGGGCTCGAACTCACAGACCGCGAGATCGTGACCTGGCTGAAGTCGGACGCTCAACCGACTGCGCCACCCAGGCGCCCCAGCATTTCATTTTTCTACTATGAACACCTATTACTGATACAATTAAAGAAAAATAAAAGTGTGGCTACAGACTTTATGATCACCATATGCCCTCAAGAGGCAGTGGGGGGTGGGGGAGACAGTGCTTCCCTTGCCAATGTATTGTTGAAAGTTCTAAGAACTTTGTATTACTTCTCCTGGCACTTTCCAAAATGTGTTCCATAGAACAGTTCCACAGGTGTCACACAAAGAAGGGTTCAATGTCCAAGTTTTCAGAAATGCGAGGTTAAGACATTAATCTGT
The DNA here is from genome assembly GCF_018350155.1 of Leopardus geoffroyi. NCBI lineage: Eukaryota > Metazoa > Chordata > Mammalia > Carnivora > Felidae > Leopardus > Leopardus geoffroyi. The sequence continues at coordinate 82,023,721 of NC_059333.1, forward strand.
TGTTTGCTAGGCATTCCAGGAGGAAAAGACATGGGTCACACACATTCTTTGGGCCACAGAACCTCTTCTTTTACATCCTACATAGTAGTAATAGGACTTGTATTTAACATATTTTAGGAAATGCCAACGTACAAACCTGAAGAAAAAGGACTATTTACATACTTACATCGAGAATCTAAAAGCTTCTGGCCCATTTTTCCTAGACTTAGATTGATTCATCTCAAAATAGTCCCAAACTTATCATATTTTTGTGGTCTCAAGCTTTATAGTTTTAAATATAATTTGCATCCTGCCGTCAGGTGACTTAGAGCCATGTTTTTTAAACTGGATTTCTACCAGGTGTTGAGAAATCAGCTTGGTGGTCACAAACTACACTTTTTTAAAAACTGAAATAAAACTCAAGAGTTTAGTAAGGGTAATGTCTTTGTGAAACTTTTGTGTCCACATATAATCACATAAAAAATATATATATAATCACATAAATATATATATAATTGCATAAATATATATATATAATCACATAAATATATATATATAATCACACACACACACACGTGTGTACTGGTCACAACAAAAAATGCCAAAAAATTCTTTGCCTTAAAAAAAATTGAAAGCCACTGAATTAAAGACATGAATTTATTGGTAAATAAGTTAAAATCAACACCTACTGATTTGATAAAATACCTATTCATCTATTGGTAAATAGATAAAATCAATACCTATTTCAATACACCCAAACATTTCCTTGTATATGTTAGGTGAATTAAAAGAAAAAGAAGTTATCAAAGCAGTATAGCCAGCTAGATCCCAGACTTACAAACAAGTACCAAAAATGTGTTTGAATATTAGGTGCTTAGAGTTTTTCCTCAAAGTAACTAGAGATCAGGTTTCCAATTAGTTCACAAAAGCCAATTTAAACTATGTAGCTTAACTATAGTACTAAGGTTATCACAGACTTAAATTGATCTTATTTATTTGTATCTGAGGTTCAATAGATCTCTAAGGACACATTCTCTTACACCCACACCACGGTCCCAGCACCCAGCAACTCCTTACAGTGCAGGCAAACATCCACCACTCGACGTGCACTCCCCAAGTTGTGCTTAGGATTTCAGGAGAGGAAAGGATCAGAAGTTCTGACAGTCTTAGGCAACTGACGTAGACTATGGGGGTCTCCAGAACATCTTCCAAATGCCCCAGCTCCGTGTCCCTCCCACCACATCCCAGCTCTGGTATAAGCTCAAACATGAAAGACGCTTACCAATGGTTTTTGTGTGTGTGTGTGTGTGTGTGTGTGTGTGTTTCCCATCTTTACGAATCTTTAGGAGAGACTGCCTACTAAAAACGAACGGTGGTCCACTCTACCTTTTTTTCAGATCCCCAAACTACTGCAGTTAAAAAAATATACATCTCGCTGGCTTTATGTTGATTATTTGCTACCGGTAAGATCAGCTATTGATTTTATCACCTGACTGCTTTTCTCATAAGCTGTCTAGATATAAAAATTCTATTACCAACAGGTTTCTCTGCACCAAGAGAGACAGGTCAGTGCCTAGAGAAGCACGGCCTGTGGGATCTCCTATTAAATCCAGGAACTCGGGGTAAACGAGAATGCTATTCTCTAGCTTAACGCTCTGCTCTTACTGATCTCATGATGTCCTGGGAGATTATTAAGAGCCATCCTGAAGAGTACACATCAGTGGAAAGCTCAGTGAAAGCTGCTCGAAGAAGCCCCTGGGATACTCGTGTAACACGACTGCGTCACTCACCGGGACAGAATACAAACCGCCACTCCTCACAGGATGTACCCAACACAGAACGGATCTTAACAAAAGTGCTCAATTCTCAGGTGAAACCTAAGACAGCCAAGCGGGCACCAGGTTTTTAGTATAAGGCTGACCCAGTCAATCTCTCGGCTTTTTGGCTGTGTCAGCAGCCTGATCCCAAGACTCACCGGTACAGCTCCAGCAGCCTCAGGAAAGGGCTCTGTGCAGCCTAAGCTTGAGGCACGAGCAGCTCACTCTTTTCATCACCATCGAGCACACGGCCTCTGGTGTGCCTGTCAAGTAGGCACATCAAGTTCAGTGCAGCCCCAGGTCCCATACCAAGACTTCCCCTCAAGGGAAACCCGCCACCGGACCCTGCCTCCGCCACCAGCGGCCGCGCCCTCCGGATGGCAGACGCGCATTCGCGAACACGTGGCCAATATTCCCGGTTTTACACCCCCTTGCTTTTGTGCACCAGGGCAGGTGCGGGAGGTTTAAGTAAGGGAAGGGTTAGAAATCATCTCAGCATATCCTTTTCAGGTTCTGCCAGACAACCTTTATTACATCGGAAAAAGCAACACTAGGCACTAGATCTTGCAAAATATGTTCTGACCAACTCTAAACTTTCTGAAATTAAAAATGCGTAACCACTGTAAAGTTTTTAATGAACAAAAAAGTTAAATACAAACTTTCATATGCAAAATAGATTATTGTATAACTGGCAGCCTCACAGCCAAGTACTAAATTTTCTTCCAAATTTCCGTGGGGGTGGAATGGGGGGGATGTAAATCCTAATGAGTACAAAACTTAATTTCGGCTTTATATATAGAAAAAAAAACAAACTTTGAGGAAAAATAGCTTTTACATTGAATAGTATCTCTTGAAATAAACAGCCCAGGCCAGCCCTTACAATTCTGAGGTTTATACTCAACCAGATCTGGGATGAAAATTAAGCTTTAGGGTTTATAGTTACTTCAAATCCAGTTTCAAGAGTAGCCAAGTCAGCTCATTCCCAGAAAGAGCAGTCTCTTTAGGATGACCACCACTCTTCTGAAGACTCCTGGATCGCCAGAGTTCCTAGGCCACTGTTCCACTTTTCCACGCCCCCAGGCCAAGGCCGTAGTGTCAGACGTCCTCTGAAAGGCAATGAGAGCCCTACCCAAGGAGAAGGCGTTTCTCCTCTCCGGCACTTCCAAGCCTCAAGAACAAGAGCTCCAGCTTCAAGTTGGCAGTTTCTGCTCCAGCCTTCGGGAAGTTAATTAACACTTCCTTCCTCCCCCCACTGATTCCCCTCCTGATCTTCAGCTGGGAGTGGAGCTTGATTAACATTCCTTTCAAAAATAAATAGTTCAAACAGGTAATTCAGAGTTAACTGTGGAGCAGCAGCAAACAGCCACTGCCATTATGTTTGTAAATGAGTGAGCGAATGAACACACGTGAACAAACACACAAAAAACAAATCATAGAATAAATCCTGCATTTCCCACATTCATAGGGAAAAAAAAAAATCTTAAAAAAAAAAAAGTATTAATTAGCGTTTGTTCTTGTGTGGGTTGAATAGTCCAGGGCTCTGAGCAGGCACAGGCTCACACACAGGGTCCACGCACCAAGTCGGGCCCAGGGTGCAGGGAGAGGCCTGCGTGCGCGTCCTACAGCCCAGTACCTGTGAGCCAGCAGGGGTGATGCGGGGACTGTTGAACCCACGATGCATGAGGTATATGGAAACATCCGTCCTCCGTGAAAGAACCACCAGCAGCTAGAGGGACCGGGCGGGGCATTCTCACAGCAACTGCTGATGAAGGATTTCCCACACCATCTTCTTCCGGAAGAGAGGCATCTGGTGCTGTGGAGGACCCACAAACGACACGTACGTTACACATTACCGTGCACAGCGTCAGCCTGCAAGTGTAATCAAGTAAATAACCCATGTCCTTTCTATAGCCTTGACTCTCTCATGTCATGGTTCAGACTTACAAAGCCAAAAAAAATGAGGCTATAATGTTATTATGTTGCATGTATCATAAGCATCTGTACATGCTAAGGAAAATCTGAGGAGGATGCAGAATTACACATAGACTCCAACAACTACCTCATAACACAAAAACATGTGCCAAAATGGAAACACCCAAGTGATGGCATAATACCAAACTTTTCTACTTACGTACATTTTCAGAACATTCTAAAATGAGTATCTTCTGCTTTTTTGAGAAACAACATGAACTTTATTTAAATAAAGGAAAAAACATTAAAAAAAATTAAAAATTAAAAACCAGTTCTACCAAATGTTGTACACTGTCAATTCTGTTCAAATGGCAACTTCAGCCCTTCAGACCTCACGTCAGCAGGTTCAGAGAGCAAATAACTCCTTGTATTCAGAAGCATCAAAGAACAGAATGCCTTAATATTCTGCTTTAAGATCATCACTGCAGGAGCCAATTTTCAAATGCAGCAGCACGCAAGACAAATCCAAATCACCTGTAATTCAACTAGTCCTCTTTTTAGTGAAATCAGAAGTTCACACCCTTGAGGTACTCCTGATGTCTCATTATAATAAGATGAATACACCACTTTATTATAAACTAGGGCTTTCCTACCTGGAGGGGCCTAACACATCTTAACACATGGATGCGTAAGTTATTTTAAATAGCTTGAAACCTGTAGTAAAAAATTACACATTTATTCTTAGTAAAACTACTCAAACTAACCAATTAATAAGTGCCTTTATTTTAGACTAGAATTGTCTTAATTCAGCATGGGAGCCCTAGAAGCATGAAATAGGGTTATTAGTCCTATTCAATAAGTACAGTTTGGTAGACAACATTTATCAAAATGAGGTCTCTTTAGGAAAAATGTGTCTTACAGGGGTTGTCTTCAGTTACACAAAGGTTGAGAATCCACTATTACAAATTAATTCTCAAGAGTTCCCAACACACTCTAATAATCCCCGCCCAAATGGAGAACCCCAAATAACCAGCACAGAAGGGAAAAGCAGTATTTGTAGTTACAGCTTACACCTGTGGCTTAAATTCTCACGAGGCCTGATTTTCCAGAGGGAAAAATCTTACATGCCTCCTCCTTTGGCTAGAAATATCAGTAATACTCAGGAATTAGAGAGCTCCAGAGTCCAGACATATGCAAATTGTCTCACTGGTCACCAAAGACTAAACACAAGAGCAGTGGCAGTGACAAACCCTGATACCAGCAAGAGCAGGGCCATGGCCAAGGGTTACGGCAATAATAATAGTGGCACAGCCACCATTATTAAGACCTTAATGTGACCCAGGCACTGGTAACATGCTCTAAGTTTATCTGGTTTAGAAACAAGTAAGTAGGTGAGGAGGGATCTTCACTCACCTGAGTAAATGTGATAGGTTTGTCCCTAGAGATATAATCTGCATATTTACAAGTAAACATTCCACAATCACTCCCATTTAACTGTTGAGGAATCTCCTAAAATTACAAAAAAAAAAAAAAAAAAAAGGGAGAAAAAGGCATAAAATTTCATCACACACAAACTCCTTTGACTTCTTACAAATATTCCCGTGGATAAACAATATTATAAAGGTGTACGTTAAAGGTACTACACAAACACAGTCTTTATGTTGTATAAAAACCCTAACCATGACATGAAGTATGTGACCCACACAGAAAATATTTTTTTGGAAAGAAAAAAAAAAAGCAAAGTGAGAATTCCTTCTCTCAGCTCTCCTATCAAGAAACCAAACTGAAAGAAAGTTTACTACTAGGAACAGGAATTCTAGTCAGAATGGTTTCAGAAGCACTTTATAACTTTTGAAAAGGGCTAAATGTGAGGAGCACCTGGGTAGCTCAGTCCGTTAAGCTTCCGACTTTGGCTCAGGTCGTGACCTCAGTCTGTGGGTTTGAGCCCCGTGTCGGGCTCTGTACTGGCAGCTTGGGCCTGGAGTCTGCTTTGGATTCTGTGTGTGTCTCTCTCTGTCCTCCCCGCCACTCACACTCGGTCTCTCCCTCTCTCAAAAATAAACATTAAAATTTTTTTTTTCTGAAAAGGGCTAAATGTGGCACAATCAGAAACACATACAACACAACGAACCTACTTGAAGACTGCACGGTTTAGCTTCTCTAGCCAAGAAAATAGGATGAAAACTTTCAACCCCCACAACAAGCAGGAGAAAGAAAAAAGCTTCTTGATAGGCTTTAACTAACCAAGATCTTGCTCCGATGGCTCAATTTTGTCCTAAGCAAGAGCCCAGCTTCCTGCAAGCAGTGCTAAAGGCATCATAAACCGATCTAAGTGAGGTAAATTCACACACTCCCCAGGCCTCTGCTGCCCTGATCTTGGCCAGACCCTACACACTTTGGCTGCCGGCTCAGCGGAGCACAAGACAATAATAAGAGAGAGTCTGAACCCCTGCTGGAAAACATTCTAGATGACAACAGCTAATTTTTATTCAAAGAAATACAGAGGATTATTGTGAAAAAAGAAGACTGTTTGAACATGTGTGACACCCACGCACACGGTAGGTAGCTCGTGCTTTTCTCCTGAGCACAGCAGCTCAGGAGTGGAGAACTATGGACACCGATACACAAAGGAAGAGAATTTGTTTTCTTTATCACGTTCCCCACACCAGAACGTGGCATTCGTCCTAACAGACTCTCCTTATATCTGTGCTCTCCTCAGGAAATTTCAAAGCTCAACCTTTAAATCATTCAACTTAGGAAAATCCTAGGGGCGCCTGGGTGGCGCAGTCGGTTAAGTGTCCGACTTCAGCCAGGTCACGATCTCGCGGTCCGTGAGTTTGAGCCCCGCGTCGGGCTCTTGGCTGATGGCTCAGAGCCTGGAGCCTGTTTCCGATTCTGTGTCTCCCTCTCTCTCTGCCCCTCCCCCGTTCATGCTCTGTCTCTCTCTGTCCCAAAAATGAATAAACGTTGAAAAAAAAAAATTTAGAAAGGTAAATCCTGTGGGACAGGTGAGCCATTACACACAGGTGAGGGCTAAAATTGAATTCATGTGGCTTACTTTTAAAAGAAGCCATTAGGACTCAAAATGTATGCAATCTCCAACCCCGAATGAGATTCAAATCTGGCAAGTATAATACAAAGCATATTCACAAACAGCGTACTTGACTCTTTTGAGAACCTGTGGCACGGGACCCTTAAGATCTAAATAAACAAAATTCTCAGAGAAGTAACAAGAACTTTAAACCTTCATTAGCACCAAACAAGAAAAGTGGCTGACTTTAACCTATTTGCTTTTCTGAGAAACATACTAGCATGCAGTTAACGTTTACAGCTTAAACAAGAAATAAGGCTAAGAAGCAGGCATCTTAGTTAAATCTTGCCTTTCTCAAGATTTAGAAGTACGTAATAATTCTTAAGAGTACACTTCAGGAGAATGCATGCCTAAGGGTATGAGTGAGTGAGGGGAGGGAGGAAGCCAAGTCTACTAACAGGCCTCTGTCACTAAATGCAAGAAAGCACTTCAGATACAGACAGATCATTACTTACATGTGGCTTCATGCTGTAGTGGGTCCACTCTAAAAGATTTAGATCAATATTTCTTTTGGTCTTACTTTCATCCTGTAAATACTGACTAAAAAAACAACAAAGAAGGAATATATTGATGAATCCCTGTGGAGACTTACCATTCTGATTACAAAGGACATTACAAACGATGTTAACAGACATGCTATTCACAAATCCATCTCCATTAGCTTTTTTAAAAATGTGATTGCTTCCGGTTTTTAAATTGAAGTTTTTCCTTATAAAAACTGTACATGCTTTAGAAAATTAAAACCTGTAAAATGTCATATGCAAAAGACCTTATAATAGCCACTCCAGAAGTAATTAGTATTAATAGTTTGCTGTGTATTCTTCTAGCTCTCCACCCCTAACACACAATGTAAAAACATACACTTTATCCTATTTTTAAAAGGACTTCATTTTACAACTCGCTTTTTCTCACTTAACAATAGACATAAAATGTGGTGGGGGATGGGTGAAGCAGGTGAAGGGGATTAAGAGGACACGTATCGTGATGTGCACAAATAATGTTCTATAATTGTCGAATCACTAGGTTGGCTGTAGTGCACACCTGAAACTAATAAAACACTGTATGTTACCTATGCTGGAAGTTAAACAGAAAGATAAACCAGAAGGTACCTATATACTTGTGGTAAGCACAGCATAGCTATAGAGATGTCAAATCACTAAGCTATACACCTAAAACTAATGTACCGTTATGTGTCAACTATACTTCAATTATAAATAAATAGATTAAAAACAACGGGCCTAGACTCAAAACAAAAAGAAAAACAAAAAGAAAAAAACGAAAAAAAAATGTCATTGCCATGAAAAACAAAAAAAGGAAGACTATTTTAAATTAGACTAAAGAGACATTAAGTCCATGTGTGAACCTGACTGGCTTCCTGGATTTGGAAAAAACTATAAAACATACCTGAAGAAACCAGAACATGAACCATATGTTACATATGACCGATTGCTAATTTTCTTAAGTGTGATAATGACATTGTGATTATGTAAGGAAACTTCCTTGTTCCTAAGAGATATATACTTAAGTATTAAGAGTGATTTAAGGGGCACCTGGGTGGCATAGTTGGTTAAGCATCTGATTCCTGATCTCAACTCAGGTCATGACCTTGTGGTTCGGGGGTTCAAGCCCCACATCAGGCTCTGCGCTAATGGTGCAGAGCCTGACTGAGATTCTGTCTCTGCTTCTCTGCTCCTCCCCTTCTTGCGTGCACGTGTGCACTCTCTCTCTCTCAAACATTAAAAAAAAAAAAAAAAAAAGAGTGATTTAATTTTATCCAGATCTCCCAAGGGTCATCAAATTCAACCCAGGCATCTGGGTTCTCACCCTAAGCTGCATGTAAAGTAAACCAGCATGGGTTTGCTAGGGCATGCACTCTCAGTGGGAGCATTACCAGCCCCAAGCTGTAGAAATTGGTTCTGGGAAGGCAAAAATCTTACATATTTCAATGGTTTGTAGCCCTCTAAACCCAACAAAACAAAAAGTCTTATTCCTTAGCACTATTTTGTCTTGCCATGGAGGAATTAAATTTTTCTCTGGGCAGGGGAACTAATAATGCAAAAAAAGTTCAGAAAAGCTGAACCAGGAGCATCAGGAAAGGGAGAGGAACTCGGATACCCACAAGAGGTGGGGGGGGGGGGTGCAGAGAAAGAAGAAGAGTGAATGTAACAGAAGTATGATTTTTTTGTAACTTTTTTGTAACTGTAACAGCAGCTTACTTTGCTGTATGATTTCAGTGAGAACATTTCTATGTATGTGATATTACATATGTGTATGTGCACATGTATGTATGTGTGCACATTTTATATACATCCTAAACAAAACAGACTAGGAGGAAATAACTGCTTTATAAACAATTTGGTGTATCTTCTGATTTTTTTAAATCTTTTTTCTCTTCTGTTTAAACTTTCTATTCAAGATAAATACCTATAAATAAAGGATCTTTTACACTAAAATAATATTGAAAAAGAGAGAATTGAACTGTTGTTAATAACAAATTTCCTTGTCGTTCATTTAAAAGGCTCCTTACTTAAGTATCCTTATGAAAATTATCCAAGTATCTTTACTAAAATTACAAACAAGAACCCCCATTTGCGTCTGGTGAGCCAAAGAGGTTCAAAATAGACTGCTCTTACTGAACTACTTCCTCACTGTGAAAATCATGTCAGCACGTTACACAGCTAATAAGTGGCTATGGTTTAAAGGCAGGTTTCTAGCAATTACTGTTTGAAATAGTTGCCTACAAACCATATCCATATGCTTGAATTTAAAAGTTACCTCTTGGTTCTGAGATGAACCCAACCATCATGGAAAGCACAGGGACATGACTGGGTTTAAGAATCAGAGAAATAAGACTCTCTAGCTAGGGGTGCCTGGGTGGCTCAGTCAGCTGAGTGTCCGACTCTTGATTCCAGCTTAGGTCATGGTCCCAAGGTCGTGGGATCGAGTCCCCATTGGGCTCCAAGCTGAGCATGGAGCCTGCTTAAGACTCTCTCTCTTTCTCCCTCTGCCCCTCTCCCTCACTCATGCTCTCTCTCTCTAAAATAAAAAAATAATAATAAAAAAAAGCCTCCCTAGCTAACAGTTCTTTAGAACATTCAGAAGAATGTATCAATCCCAAAGAAACCTAATTCAAATCACAGGATTCTAATAAGATATATTTTATATTATAACACATGATAAACTTGTTTCTAATGATGCTACTAAATAAAACTTCTCAGTTAAGATCAGATATTAGGTTCTTTTTGACAAGAAGGTGAATTCAAGTCAATTCCTGAATAACCGAGAAGATAGCCTTCACTTAACATTAGACCATCACCCAACAGAGCCTCCTAGGATTGGATAGAAGATAGACCACCTAACAAGAGCATAATGACCCAACAGTGAAGTTTTTTAGCCTTTACTTACAGGAGAATCTCACAGATCCTGTGGCCCTTTTGTCCCATAGAATCCAGATATTTGAGACACCTTTTTCGTAGGTCTATCACCTATAATGGAAAATTACAACATCCAGAAACATCTTAACCACAACAGGAGAATTTTATTTCTAAAAATAAAGCCTCTTTTAAAAAGTCAATACACATATCAACATAAATGGATGTCTAAGACACATTTTTTATAAAATATCACAGATGATATGAGCTTCATTTCTATAAAGTTATATATTTCAATTCCTGGAAAAAAGCCTAGGGGCACCTGGGTGGCGCAGTCGGTTAAGCGTCCGACTTCAGCCAGGTCACGACCTCGCGGTCCGTGAGTTCGAGCCCCGCGTCAGGCTCTGGGCTGATGGCTCAGAGCCTGGAGCCTGTTTCCGATTCTGTGTCTTCCTCTCTCCCTCTCTCGCTGCTCCTCCCCCGTTCATGCTCTGCCTCTCTCTGTCCCCAAAATAAATAAACGTTGAAAAAAATAATTTAAAAAAATAAATAAATAAATAAATAAATAAAAAGACTAGAAATTTACCAAAACATTAGTGGTCTTCTCAAAGTGAAGAGATTTTTTTTTTTTTTTTTTTGCTTTTTGCTTTATATCTGTACTTTTCTATAATAAATCTGTACCTTCTTGTAAACAAAACTAAGAAAATCAAATACAGAGCACATATGTGTTACTAAAACCCTTTCCTGTCTTCCTGTATGCCATCTAGTTTTCTAAGCTGTTCAACTCAAGAACAAAAAAGGACTCTACAGAGTACACTTTATATGTACTACTGGACTCTAACTGGACAGAAAAGGGTAGACTTCATTATCCAAGAAAACAGCTATTACAGAGGTGCCTGAGTGGCTCAATCAGTTAAGCGTCTGACTCTCGGTTTCAGCTCAGGTCAAGATCTCATGGTTTGTGGGTTCAAGCCCCACATCAGGCTCTGTGCTGACAGCATGGAGCCTCTTGGGATTCTCTCTCTCAAAAATACGTAAATAAACATTTATTATTTATTTATTTTTTGTTTTAAAGTTTATTTCAAGAGAGATAGTGGGAGTGGGAGTGGGGGGCAGAGAGACAGGGAGAGACAGAATGCAAGCTCTGCACTATCAGCACAGAGCATGACATGGGGCTCAATCATGACCTGAGCCCAAATCAAGAGTGGAACGCATGACCGACTGAACCATCCAGGCACCCCAATATATAAACATTTACAAGAAGAGAGGAGGGGAGGGAAGGGGAAGGAAGGGGAAGGAAGGGAACACAGCCATTATGTAAACTCCAACAATTACCCCTCTCAACTTACCACCAGGCTCCAATGTACCTTCCGATGAATAGGCACCAGAATAAGTTCCTGTTCAAAGAGATTGACCCCTTTGGTCCATCTTTTCACTGCTTGGTAACCACCAGACTTTAATTTGGGATAGAAAAAAGTACTGAATGCATGAAGTGCTGGATACCCTTGTTTTTTGTTTCTTTCCACCAGAAGATTCATGTAAAAATTAATGACCTGTAATACCAAGGGAGTAAACATCAGAACACAGCAAGTACATTACCCAGACTACATTTCTACCTAACTGAATTAGGATGAATTGGAGATAAGAAGCTCCAAGAAAAGAAGGTACTAGAGATGGGGATGAAAGGGCTGTTTACTGCAGAAAATGGAAAATAAAAGATAATCAGGGCAAAATGGGAGGGACTAAGAAGGAGTGAAATTGTACTTTTGAACCATGTGAGTAAGAGAGCCATGGGAAGGAACTCAAGGAGAAAGTCTGCAATAATGAAAAGGTGTATGTAACTATATCACACACAATAATATGCAAAATATGAAACAGAACTGAATCTTACTATTTATAAATTTTACTATATATAAAAATATTAACAGGAAGAAAATATACCTAAACATTAATATTTTGTTTACCTTTGGTGGCACTTTTGAATGATATTTTTCTTTTACCTTTCCTGTATTTTCCTAATGTTCTATAATAAATATATAACATTTATAATGTAAAACAAAAATTCTAGTTTTACAAGAATGTGTTTATGGGTCATTAGTCGTTGGCGGAGAGAGGAGGAAGGCAAAGGGGGAAAATGCAGGGACTTTGGGGGGTTAGGGAAAGGAAAGCTAGAAAACATTAAGAAGTAAGAACTCATTTTAGCTAAGTATGTAAGGATACAAGACGACAATTAGGCAAATTTTTGCAGTTATTGCACAAATAAAGAAAAAAGACATTTTACATATACATTTATGCACAATGATCAATCTATTTATCACTGAAAAGATAAAATGGCTCTTATAAGAATTCATCTAAAATGAAGTATCACTTGCTGCTTCCTTCAACTCATCAGCTACACCCAAGGTTTATCAAAATGTCACTGGCTGGCTTAGTCTATAGAGCATGTTGACTCTTGATCTCAGGGTTGTGAGTTAAACACCATGTTGGTCATAGAGTTTACTTAAAAACAAATAAATCAATCTGTAAAAAAAAAAAAAAAAATGTACTGAAAACTACTAGTAAATGAAGTGGTGGATGAAACAAAGCACCGATGCAGAAGAGGGAACCATTATTAATTAAAGGCAACAAACAATCAGAATTGACTACCATTTTAAGGTTTGAAATGTTTCTGGTTTTTTACTTATTTATTTTTTTTATTGTTTTGAGAGGAGGAGAGGGGCAGAGAGAGACAGACGGACAGAGAGAATCACAAGCAGGCTCCACACTGTCAGCACACAGCCTGATGTGCTGATGTGGGGCTCAAACTCACAAACTGTGAGATCATGACAAGGTGCCCCTGTTTTGTTTTGCTTTAATGTGTATTTATTTTTGAGGGAGAAAGAGAGATAGAGCATGAGCAGGGAAGGGGCAGAGACAGAGAGGGAGACACAGAATCCGAAGCAGGCTCCAGGCTCTGAGCTGTCAGCACAGAGCCCGACACGGGGCTCAAACCCACAAACTGTGAGATCATGACCGGAGCCGAAGTAGGACACTTAACCAACTGAGCCACCCAGGCACCCCATGAAGTGTTTCTGTTTTAAATGAAACTAAAAGTGCGTTATTATAACTGGGTAGAAATCACTTTGGCTGTGGACAGTAACGGTTAAGCATAATGACAGAACAGGGAGGGGAGGGAGAGACAACTTACTTCATCATTGAGCCAATGATAGTTCTTCAAGGTCTGTATATCTCCTCGAGTGATTCGCAACTTGAAAGCGCTACTTAGGATCTCATCCTGTGGGCCATGACCTAGGGCATTACTGATCTCCTTTTCCATGTCCTAAATTAGAAAGTCCAGAGGTTGTATTTTAAATAGAACCAACAGTCAGATTTCAAAAGTCTGAAATTTAAAAAAGCTTTTCATCTCTGTAATACAAAGTAGACTTACTAATGGTTATAAAAAATGTTAGTTCAATTACTAGCTTCTGGAAACAATAATTTGGTAATAACATTTGTATTTATAATTTCAATGATCTCACTACCATTTACTGAGCACTCTGAGCCAAACATGGTACCAGATGCTGAAGCACATCATTAATCCCTGCTTGTGGGGAAAGTATTATCACCATTTTACATAAGAAGTAAAGCTCAGAGAACTTAGGTTACATGTTCACAGTTATTAAGAGCCCAGCCTGGAACCCAGGGGTGTCTAACTTTCTAGTCTTTGCTCCTTTCACAATACTCTTAAAGTATTTTGACACTTTCCTTATTTACCTACTAAACTTTTATTTAAACATAGCAAAGTAATAAAATTAGGACCCGTAAGAGATGATACTATGCAGTTTGGAAATGAAGGAAATAAGCAAACAGGGAGAAACTGGAAAACAAGGCACTGGTCCAGCAACTGAGTCCTCACTGAATAGATGGCTTCTTTACTCTGAAGAATTACACAGATAAACGCATATTCAAGCTACTGAGACTGAATCTATAAACCCAATAGAAATTATTTTCATTCAAGTATTTTAAGTCCTGCTTCTCCCACTACATACAATTGTGCTATTTTATGGATCTCTCCACTTGCATGTCCAACATACAGTAGGTGCTCAACAGATACTCACTGCTTCGGACTGACTACCACCTACCAATACAACATTGGAAAATAAGCCACAATGTGGGCTCACCTTTAAAATGAGAATTTACAACTATTTTCATTTCCTTAGTTTTTCACTAATCACTTTTAAAAAATACAGTGGACTCATTTCTAATGCTAAACTCATACTATGTAACCCAAAATATTTGAAGGTTAGGGAAAAAAATCTACAAAGAACCCATTATATTCCGAGATACGTGACACATATGTCTGCTCACATTTGCTGAACATTAATCTGATCCTTTAGGCCACCTTCACAGATCACTAATGATCAATGTAACCAGTGACTGGACAGCCCTTAGACCTGATTTGTTTCATACACTCATCCCTAGCCTGGAGAAACGCCTCAAAACAAAACATCTGTTCAAGTCTTGAATAACTGGGGCTACTTAAAAACACACCTCTTATTCTGATCAACACAAGAAATAATACCTCTGTAAGTTCAAGAAGATCATCCATCCTTTTATCCCTCTCTTTGCCCGAGCAATGTTTTTCTTTTGTCTCAAGTATTGACATTTTCCTCCTGAGTAAGCCATTGCTCCCATTGCCCAGGCGGAGTCGGGCCGACACCTCTTCGGATAGGTCAGGTTCCAGTTGGTGTCCCCTCCTCTGATCAAAAAAGTTTCTATATTCTATTGACATGTTTGATATTTACACATATAAACATACATAACACATGAAACATGAAACAGTGCCATTATCCTGAAAGAAGAGAGAAAGCAAATCTCCCAAATAAGTAAAGGAGATTTTGTGTATCTATCTCTGCAAGATGAAACAAAAAAATGTTCAAGACCTAAGGTTCACAGGACACCTCAATTACAAACCATGAAACAGAACACTCATCACTTTCCCTGGAGGCAGCAAGGAAAGTATTTTCAGCTCTCTTATGCCAGTGGAAAAATAAGACGGTTATAGGACATTCTGAAATGTTCAAAAAAAGCAAAAAAAAAAAAAAAAAAAGACCCATAATCCCATCACTCAGAATAAAGCATTACGATCCTTATAATAAGTAAACTTGTTCTATTTCATCTTTTAAGAAAAATAATTACTCATATAGAAAAATGTACATTTATGTACCACTTAATTTTTTGTAAAATTAACACCTATGTAAGCACCATTTGGGTCAACAAATAGAACTCTGCCAACATTCCAGAAACTCTGACAATACCCTTCCATATTGTGACCTTATGTAATGTTTAATATTAAATTTCAGTTATCTAGTAGACCATGAGTTACAAATAGAGCTTCAGACTAGGACCACACTAGTCTCAACATGCTTAGCCCGTACTCTTCACTCTAGCTGACTGCCAGGTATACTGGTCCTAGGAAACTAGCAGCTGCTGGCCCCTCCCCACATTCCCGGGCAGCAAAGCCTTCAGGTTCAGCAAGAATAGAAGCAAGAGATAGTTGGGTTCTTTTGTTTGTTTTGTTTTGTTTTTAATGTTTATTTATTTTTGAGAGAAAGAGAGAGAGTGTGAGCAAGGGAGGGGCAGAGAGAGAGGGAGACACAGAATCCAAAACAGGCTCCAGGCTCAGAGGTGTCCACACAGAGCCCAACGAGGGACTCGAACCTATGGACCACCAGATCATGACCTGAGCTGAAGTTGGATGCTTAAGCGACTGAGCCACCCAGGTGCCCCAGCAGGACGTAGTTTTTAGCCAGGTTCCAAATATGCTCCCTCTCTTTCCTCTCTCAGGCTTAGTTCCTCTCTTCTTTCAGTTTGTGCTCCATAGGTGATAAATGCTAACTCAATACAAAAGGCTTCGCTCCAAATTACTGGGGATGGGGAAGTTCTGAGACCTAGAACTTAACGAATGACTTAGCCTTCAGACTAATTCTTACAAAAAGGTCTAATGGGAGAAGAAAAACTTGATTATACTGGTACTTCACATAAATCAGTGTCCTAAACTCTGGCATTTCCATGTATCTAAAATGTGAAGTAATCCAAAACTTCAAGCTCGCATTTAATTTAGTATTTAGTATTTCTTTTGGATACAGAGTGTTTAGCAAAGCACTCTACTACTATTGTTTAAAATATTAGTGTTGGTATGGGGATCACTGGAACACTTTTTGTTCTAATACTTACATAGAAAAACATTAAATCCAATTAAGCCTAAGACTGCTAATATTTTCAAATAAATCTGAGATCTTGACTCTGAAAAGAAATCCTGAACCTATTTTTCCTAGAGACATACGGTTTTTAAAAATTCTCCAAAAGAAGCCAGGCAACACAGATAAGGGTTGGGATGGAGGCAAGTTGGTCTCTCTCACAAAAAAAGGTGGCTACCATACAGAGGTAAAACCCCAGGAATTCAGAAGGAAGCCAGAAGTTGTGTATCTTCAATGCCTGCTGCTTTTTCAAAGAAAACAACAAAATTAGAAATCAAAGTAATATTTTTCATCTTTCTTACTTGTCATGAGCACCAAAACTTTAACATGAATCAGCTGAAAGAGTAAAATGATATAAAATTGAACTAGGGTTTCCACTTACACCTTCATTTTCAAGTCTGAGTCCAACTGTCCTCTCTGTATCAGAAATTTTCCCCTTTGAACAACACCTGAGGAAAAAAATTGGGAGAGTGTAGACTGGATATATACTTTTTAATGTTTATTCATTTATTTTGAGAGAGAGAGAAAGAGAGTATAAGCGGGGAATGGGCAGAGGAAGAGGGAGAGGGAGAATCCCAAGCAGGTTCCATGCTGTCAGCGCAGAGCGTGACACTGGGCTCAAACCCACAAACCATGAGATCATGACCTGAGCCGAAATCAAGAGTCGGACACTTAGCCGACTGAGCCACCCAAGCACCTCTAGACTGGATTAATTTTAACCTGTAAATGATACACTAGTTTTAGAAATAAGACTTAATAATTTGTAAATAAAAACTGCCTTGAGTTTATATAGTCCTCTAAACCAAGAGTCAGCAAAGTTTCTGAAAAAGGATCAGATAGTCAATATTTTAGGCTTTGCAAGTCTTGTGGGTTTTTTAAGTAATCTCTGTCTACCATGGGGCTCAAACTCACGACTCTGAGGACCCCAAGATCAAGAGCCACATGCTTTACCACTGAGCCAGCCAGGTGCCCCAAGTCTTAGAATTTTTGTCACATTTTCTCAACTTCCATCATAGCTTAAAAGCAGCCAGACAACATGTAAATGAATTAGCATGAATGTGTTCCAATAAAACTCTACTTAAAAAAATAGGCAGGTGGGGCGCCTGGGTGGCGCAGTCGGTTAAGCGTCCGACTTCAGCCAGGTCACGATCTCGCGGTCCGTGGGTTCGAGCCCCGCATCAGGCTCTGGGCTGATGGCTCAGAGCCTGGAGCCTGTTTCCGATTCTGTGTCTCCCTCTCTCTCTGACCCTCCCCCGTTCATGCTCTGTCTCTCTCTGTCCCCCAAAAAATAAATAAAAACGTTGGAAAAAAAAAAATAGGCAGGTGGACCAGATTTGGACAATGGCCCATAGTCTACCCCAAACTCTGTTATCAAGGAACTATCATCCAAAATACTAAGGGCACACAGAACTGCCTTCACTGTTCTTATACTAGAGGTGCTAATGCCTAAAGATGCCTACCACAACCACACTCCTATCCAAGTGGTACCTGCCTGCATCTCCCAACCCCTAAAGCCCAGAAGAGAAGAGCACCCTCTGAGCTAGGGTGGGCATTAGACACAACAGCTACCCGTGTACCCATATATGCTAACCAGCTACCAGAGCTGAGTAGAGTTCATAAGTCTTTAGACATAGTTATTCATAAAAATAGCTTACAAAGAAAATAATCCATCAAAAGAAAACTTAGAATGAACTGAACCATGTACCTCTTCTCACTTCTCACTGAGCATAGAGGTCCCCTTGTTTCAACAACTCTATCTGCAAAGATGACAAAGAAAAGATTGAATGTTTCCTTTATTAACCAACCATATAGCTAGAATTTCAACTTACGCAGTTTCCAAAGTATCAAGACATTCACTTATCATTTAGTGCCGTTAGTGAACAGCCAGTGGAGAAATATGAAGAAATTAACAAAATAAATATTAAGAAACTAACTCTAGGCTCACAAAATACTTGCTATGTAGAAGCTAAGAATAACAATCAAGAGGTATTTTATGAATCTACCTCATCTTGAAATCGCTTTTTTACTAAAGTACTTGTACTGAATAAGACCAAGTCAATGCCCTGGGTCAGACAATGTTTTAAAGTTTGGTACACCATCTTTCACTAGCACATCATTTCTCAATTTCGTATGCACATGAACTAAGGTCAATACATGGAGATAGGGCTAAATCTGGGAACTCACATTGTTTTGGAACAAACTGAGTTGTTTTGACTCCGTGACTTTGCTCTTCCCCCCAGCCTTTGGTCTTTAATGTGTCCATGTGACTTCTTTGAGAGCTTAGAAACATAAAAAGTGAAGAAGGTCAAATACAAAAGGAAAGTCCACCATAAATATTCACGATCTCCGACTGACAAGCTTCTCGAAATAGGAGTTATTGATTACCCTGTAACTTCAAAATTATGAGAGGATGCAACATAGTAACATCTGGGACTTGGATACAAGGAGTGTAATCCTGATTCTAATACCTCAGCCAAGTTACCTAACCTCCAGTTTCTCTGTAAAATTGGATGTTCTCAATCCCCAGCACCACCCTGACTAAAAAAATCTCAGTGTGATAAAACTCAGGTTAAAAGATGAAAAATTTTAAATGATATAATGAAATGGACCCTGAAACCATACAATAAAAGCAGGACTGTAAACGGCAAAATAGTTTGAGGATTTTGCCAACATGATAAAAGCAAAAGCTCAGGAAGCATACTGCTGCTTCCAACAGTGGCTAATCAAAACGGAGAAAATATTAACATTCTGCCTAAGAGAATACAAAAAAATCTCACAGCAAAAGTTAAAATTCCTAGACAAATAATCTTCCGCTATTTGTACATTCAACAAGCTAGACAGTCCTGTGACTTTTTCACCTTCAACTTGCCGTTACATAATTTCCAGGATCTTCCCCACCCCCACCATGTATTCTCACACCACTTGTTAGAATTATCACCTGTGCCTCAATCCTGAGCTCATATATTTTTTGTCCCTTTTTTACAGGCTAATATAAGGCCAGACATCAGCTCCTTCTGCCACTGTCATCTATTTTCCCAAAGCACTAGAATATTTAATTAACAAACAAGAAGCCTTATAAGAAAAACTTTCTATGACCTGGGGTGACTTGAATCTCGTCTCTGAAGTGGAGGACTTCCAATTGTGCAAAAATGCATTCACTAACATGCCACTGGGACTGTGTGTATATCTGACAGAGAAGCTGGGATGGGAGGGAGAACTGGGCTGAAAAGGGGAAGGAGGGAGAAAGGGACAGAGAAAGACAAGAGATTGTGGGAAATGTGAGTGCTGGAGTGTTCGAAAAACCTCTCTGCTCAGTAAGAACCTGACTTCAACCTGTAATTCTACTTTTCTATATCAGAGTTTCAAGAGTTCATGTGAACAAAAGAGTCCAAAGCTGACAGAAAATTCTGTTTTGCAAAACCACTGCCGTGTGTCTCATTACTAGATACAACATTCAGGCATATAACAAGGCTAATTCTCTCAAAGCTAACCTCTTTTTTCAACAAAGCCCTTCTCACCAATCCCCTGTCCAAAAATAAGGAAAAAGATGTCTGGCAAAGCATTTATTTTGTTAGCTCATTTCTACCTGTGATAAGTTGAAGTTACAGAAGGAACAGAGTTTCCATGACCACCTTCTTTAAGTCGCTCCAATAACCTTCGGTATTTCTCCCTTTCCTCTTTCTGAACACCCTAAGTAAAAGAAAGCATGTTAGTTAAGTACTGTAACATTAAACCTATCATTAAATCCTAAACAGAAACTAAGAGGTCAAATGCTGCCCACAAACGTGTTTTATTTGTCAGCATTTTAAAAATTTCTTTGAGTTCCCAACTTCACAAATCTGAAAAGAAAAATCCAAACATCTGGCCTGTTTCAAAAAACTGAATCAACAATGTGGAGCTGTGTAGGGCTATTCTCCTTAGATGGGCCATTCACTCCAGCCCACTTCACTCATTTGTGTTACCTGCTTGACTCAGATGGCATCTAGGTTTTTGACAGCAGTTTTTTGTCAACCACAAAAAACTCAACGGAAATAATCCACCTGCATATTTAGAACATTCAGCTTCCACAGTGAATATGGTCTCACTAAGTCACCAATGACTTCCATGGCCAGACCCAGCAGATACTTCTTCAGCCCTCATGTTACTCGACCACTCTCTCTGGCATCTCACCCTGCTGACCTCACCTTGCCTTCCTAGACTATACACTCCTGATTTCTTCTTATCTTCTTAGTCTCCACTGCCAATTATTTCTCCTTCTGCCTGCCCTCAAATACAGGCAGTCTGCCTGTCATCTCTTCTCACACTACATTCTCTCCCTGAGTCATCTCTCCCTTGATTTATTGAACACCGATACACAGAAGATACAGAAATGTGTCTCTAACCCTGCCTTCTTCTTATAACTCCCATCACCTATATCCAAGAGTCTACAGACAGGTCTTGCGGTTTCACAGGCACTTTAAACAATGTCCCAAAACTGAAGTCATCATCTTCCCCCTACACACACTGGGTATCTTGGTCAGTGACCAAGACTGAAATCTGAGACTCAGGCTCTTCTCTCTAGCTTTGTATTACACTTAACCAATGAAAATGTCCTTGCTAATATTACCTTCTAATATTTCTAGAATATATCCTGTGTGCACCTCATATATATTTGCTCAGTCTCATCTCTGACTTCTCACCTAAGAGGTACTGGAGCCTACTTCCATCCCTTCCTCCCTCTGCTTGCCTCTGTGGGTTCACCTAGTTAGGCACAAGCTCCGAGAGGATGGGGGCTACATTTTATTCAATTTTTGAATTGAACTGAATTGAATTTGAATTGAATTGCTGACAACTAGCACAACACCTGGGCCTAAAATAAGTAATTCTTAGACAAATTGAACTAAGTGGCTCAGAAAACCATCCAGCAAATTGCACTAGGTGATGGTCCTGAGAAATGCCATGGATACACAAATAATTCTAAATTTTCCTAGAATAAGCAAAGATTTCAAGAGGGAAGTAAAAAGAAGACTGTTGATGAAGACATCATGCTAAGTACCCTGAAAAGGGAAGGAAAAAGCAGACGTGTTCACCATTTACTTCTCTTACTTAGCCACAGTTATTACACTTCATGAAAGAAACAAGTTAAAATAATTCAAACAGCGAAAAGGAATACAATCTCCTCTCTTTCTAGCATGATTCCTTTTTCTGTCCCACAGTGAAAAAGAATCTGAAAATTGACTAACTTATATACGTATAGAAGCCTCCAGAAGTATCAGTGGTTACTTGTTTAGCATCAGACATGGTGGTGGGGCCACGCACTAAAAGGGAGACTGGGAAATTTACAGTGTACATCCTTTTCTTACCTTTTGAATTTTGTACTCCAGTACACATACTATTTATTCCCCTAAAAATTCATAAAATATTTTTTAAAAGAGATCAGGCTAAAACGGCTTACCTCCTCCACAGTACAGTGGGGACGCCTCAGACCCTTGCCACCCTCTTCAGAAATCATCTCTGTTACAACCTGTTCCTGAGGCTTCCAGGTTAAAGAACTTTCTGAAGGGCCTTTGCTGTGGCGACGGCCACCGGGTCTTCTACTATACCCTTCTGAGTTCAAAGTAAAACTGCGAGACAGAAAAAAAGAAAAGAAAAAATTATCGCCAAACTGCTTAAATTGCCATTATTTAATCTCCCAAACCATCCTGTGATTAAGCTGTCTGTCCTAGGTTGAGCCTGCTCCTGGCAAACCAGAAAACTACCACTCACAACAGTTAAATCGGTCTCTAAAGTGGAGGGCACCCCAGCATTCCGCCCTGGAATGTCTGTTTGCAGCAACAGGGCTGCCACACGGAAGCCTCTGCCTTCTTCCTCATGCTCACATGTCCAACCACAACTCTGGATTTAGCTGTGTTATTACACATACCCTCCTCAGACACTACACTCTCGCTTTAGTCACCTGCACCAGTGGCATTACTGATTCGTGTGACTCCCTGTTTACTGTGTCTATCCCACACTAAACTTCAAATTCCATGAAAACAGAGATGACATCCTTTCACCACTGTACCCTAGTACAGGACCTAAGCCAAAAGGCACTCAGTAAATATCCACTGAATGCTGAATTAATGAATGCTAAAGAAATGGAAGCCATGAAGCCCCCACCCAGTCCTTGTTGCTGGTGACACAGCCTGCTTCTCCTGATGTCATTAGTAATGTGTCAAACTGGTATCATACCCCTCTTGATGAGATATTTTAAAGAAGATAAACCACTGATGTAGTATTTTCACAAAACGAAAAAAAACAAACAAAAAAACACTGCATAATCTTGAACAAATAATAAGTAAACATCAGACAAAATTAAAGAACGTTCTACAAAAGAAATGCCTTCGACTCTGTAAAAATATCCATGCCATCAAGGACAAAGAAAGGCTAAGGAATTGTTCCAGATTAAAGGAGATCAAAAAGCCATGAAAATTAAATGTAATACATGACCCTGCACTGAATCCTTGACCAGAAAAAAAATAATCTCTATAATGGAAAAATTTTAATGAGATTATAGAATAGTATTGTACCAATGTTAAATTTTCTGATTTTGTTAATCTGTGATTATGTAAGTGAATGTCCTCACGCTTAAGAAATAAACACGCTCATGAGCTTATGATTAAAGGAGCATGAGCCTAAGACTTACTCTCAAAAGCTTCGAAAAAAATATTAGGTATATATGACAGAGCATGATGAAGCAAATGAGGCAAAATGGTAATAACTGGTGCAAGAGGGGGAGGGGCAGAGAGAGGGGGAGAGAATCTCAAGCAGGCTCTACGATGTCAGCACAGAGCCTGACACAGGACTCAATCTCATAAACCATGAGATCATGACCTGAGCCGAAATCAAGAGTCAGATGCTCAACTGACGGAGCCACCCAGATGCCCCTATAGAGTTTTAAAATACATAAAGACAAAATACATGAAGCAAAAACTGACATAACTAGATGGAAAAATAGACACATCCATAATTATAGTAGAAAACATCAACACTCCTCGGTCATCAATCCATAAAAAGGTAGGTACAAAATCAGTAAGACCCTGGTTGATGCTTATGGTAATTCTCTACAACAACAGTGTAGACTATATGCACATAATGGTAATTTTAGAGTGGAAACATATCAATCACAATTTGTACATATAATTTTGGAAGACATGGTGTGCCATAAAATGTCTCCTAGGAATGTGTTTACTCTGCAAGGAAATTAAATGTTGTTCTACATAAATGTTAGCGAATATAAAAAAAAGAAGAAGAAGAAGAAAAAAGAAAATCAGTAAGACTGTAAAACATTATCAGTCAACTTGACCTAACTGGCAATCTAGAACATTCCACCTAAAAATAACAGAATACATATTCTTTTCAAGTGCACATTGAACATCATCCAGGCAGGCCATATTCAGGTCATAAAACAAAGGTTAACAAATTTTAAAGAACTGGAATTATACTACCGTATATCTCTGACAGTAATGGAATTAAATGAGAAACAACAAAATGATATTTGTACTTTCTCTCTTAACCCTACAATCAGCTATTTATTCAACAAAGTGAGAACACAGAAAGGAGAAGAAAATTACTAATAAAAACATTTCATAAAACTGATGTGTTTAGTATACGGAAACTTATCATGGTTTCTGCACTTTCTATACGTATATTATGCTTCCAAAATAAAGTTTAGGGAAAAAATTAAATTTAGGGGAGGTGGGGGGGGGATGGGTGAAATAGGCGACGGGGATTAAAGAGTACACTTATGACGGGGAATTGAGCAATGTGTATAAATGTTGACTCACTCTATGGTACAGCTAAAACTAACATTAACACTGTATGTTAACTATACTAGAATTAAAATAAAAAACTTAAAAAAATAAAGTTTAGAAGTGAGCAACAAATCTTTTTTAAAAGGTTTACAACATCAGATGCTATAAGCATATGATGATATAGAAAGAGTAACACACACCTGAGTTCAAATCTCTCAACAGCTGTATGATATCTGGCAAATTACTAAACTCGGAGTACTTCTTAACAAGATTACATAAAAGAATAAGTTTCCATTTACAGGAAGGCAGAATTTAACACTTACCCAAAGGAAGGCAGGACTCTGCGAGGCTGATCTCGGGTTACTGTCACTCTGATCTTTGGATAGTCACTTATTCCATTAGGAGATTTATTACCTATTTTAAAAATGCATTTGTAATTGTAAAAAAAAAAAAAACAAAAAACAACCCAACCCAAAAACCTGTGAACAGTCTGCATTAGAAAATCTGTGAGCAGGCTACATTGTAGAACTAAATACCCTATTCTTTCAAATTCTATTACTATATAGCACAGAGATCCAGTACAAATTGTAAAAGTTGAAGGAAAAGCAATAGTGCTTAGTTTGCCTTGGACCTCAGAGAGACCGTAAAAATTCACAGGCAAGCTCTTCAAGTTTCACTTGCATCCTGGGACCATCAAGAAGCATGGGGAACTCAGCGATTACAAACTCCCTGTAATCTAATCAAATTGAGTGAGTTGTTCAAATCATTTCTTCTTCCCAAGAAAACAGAAGTTATTATTATTATTTTTAAACAGAAGTTATTTTTAAATGAAAACTTGCTATAGGCTACTACAGTTCACTGGAAGCTTCCAACACTTATGAGACGGTTACTATACCTCAAAAACAAGTAACCACACTTTCATCAGCCCCATTCACTGCTGGAGCTATTATAGAGGTGTAGAGTCTCTGAGGACTCCAAAATGTAAAGAGATTTAAAACTGAAAGTTTTTTCATTTAAGTCTGTAGCAGCAAAACTTAAACTGACCTGAATTCATTTGTTTGCAAAATCTGATTTGAACCACTGTTCAATCCTAATGGATTGTTAACAATATTCAATAAACACAACATATCTAAAATATGAAAGATTCTAATTCCCAAGCCCATCTTCAAGGGTTTCAGATAAGAGACTGTACAAGAAAGGTGCCCTAGGAATATCTGTGTTTCTCTGACTAGGCTACACAAATACACAGAAACATAGTGTTGGTACCTCAGGCACAAGACAAAGGTATCATCCCTTCCATATGTCCAACTTAATAATAAATAACTTTTTTAATAGTTTTTTTTAATGTTTATTTTATTTTTGAGAGAGAGAGCACAAGCAGGGGAAGGTGGTGGGGGGTGGGGGGAGCAGGGGATCTGAAGCAGGCTCCAGGCTCTGTGTTGACAACAGAGAGCCCAATGTGGGGCTCAAACTCATGAACTGTGAGATTCTGACCTGAGCTGAAGTAGGATGCTTAACCGACTGAGACACCCAGATGCCCCGAAGATAAATAACTTTTAATATTTATATATTCAAATGATACGAATAGATTATAAAATCTAATTTGTATTGCTTCTAAAATGAAAGACTGCAAAAAAAAGTATCATCTTTGTTCCAGGTCTTTTGGAACTAGATTCTCAGACTCAGGGGTATGCATTTACTCCCCTTTGCTCTTCTCTTCTACCAGAGATACTTTACTAAAAAAGTTTGAGTAGCACTACTGTAAGGTTTTTGTCATTTCCTCAATTTCTTCTATTTTTGATCTCTGAACCCACAACTTTTCTAAAAGCTTTTTTCTCTTTCTCTCAAACTTCATATGCTGTGTGACAGAGATCACAGCCATTTTCAGGAGTCTGGATTCTTCCTATTCTTCCCCATGATAGAATTTTATACAGTATGTACAATAATTACAATTCAACTTTGGGCTCCAACAACATATGGAGATTCGTAATCCATAAAAATATAAGAACTGGAAACTTAAAGTTGCTTCCCAATCAGATGATGTTCCTCAAAGGCAGGGTTTAATTATTTTGTTATTTGTTTTATATTTTGTTATGAAAAGTTTTAATTATTGTTTTGTTATTTTGTTATTCTTGATAACTTAACGCATGCCTAGCACAGAGTAAGCTCTCAGGAAATTTTTTTTTTTTTTTTTTTTTTTTAATTTTTTTTTTTTCAACATTTATTCATTTTTTGGGACAGAGAGAGACAGAGCATGAACGGGGGAGGGGCAGAGAGAGAGGGAGACACAGAATCGGAAACAGGCTCCAGGCTCCGAGCCATCAGCCCAGAGCCTGACGCGGGGCTCGAACTCCCGGACCGCGAGATCGTGACCTGGCTGAAGTCGGACGCCTAACCGACTGCGCCACCCAGGCGCCCCTCTCAGGAAATGTTTTTATTTGTTTTTTTTTTTTATGAATGAACCTTGAACTAAGTCACATTAAAGACACTGATAATACAAAAACACAACCAGTAAATTCAATGACAATTCTAAAAGAAAGCTATTTCATTTTTAGAATGGTAGAGAGAATATGTCTATGTTCTTATCCCAACCCAAATCAGTGTTTTCCTTTCATATTCTCAAAACTCAGAAAACAGAGGCAGAAGGAGGTAGAGGAAAGCAGAAAGATTTTTGACCACCTCACCCAGTTTCAGCATGTTGTTCCAGGATCCAGAACCTGTCAGTTCACAAGATGAAGAATTCGAAAATACCTTAAAATCAAATAGAACCACCTCTGTAGTATCTAAATTTTAGAATTTAAGTAAGTTCTTAATATAAAAAAAATCACTCTATTGGTGATTATTTTGCTAGCTCACAGAAGAGACATCATTAGTGAGACCAAAGGTTTAACTGGTGAAGACTCACAAAATTATGTACAAAATAACAATTCTAGGTTCTTTACATATAGTACTTAAATAAGAAAAGATGTATTAGTAGCTGGGTTCTTTATAAATATTTTTTAACTGCATAATTTCTTAACTTTTAAATTCTTGGCCTTTATATCAACATTAATAAAGAATGGTTCTGGGGGGGAAAAAAAAGAATGTTTTTGGAATCAATGTTTCTGGGAAAAAGTCATTCTACTCATTAATTCCTAAAAAGAGAATATTTCTTTTTTTTTAATAAAATGTTATTTATTTAAGTAATCTCTGTATCTAACGTGGGGCTTGAACACACGACCCCAAGATCAAGAGTTGCATGCTCTCTGACTGAGCCAGCCAAACATCCCATAAAAAGAGAATATTTCTAAAATTTAATTTTAATGATGAAGTACAAAAATCAGTAGCCCCAATGGAACCCTATCCCCACTGACCTCTCCTGAAGGGGCCACATTCCGTGTTCCATTACAAGCAGAAGTTACCATGGGCTTTGTGGTCAGCTGGAATGGGAATCCAAATAAGCTGGCAGCATTGTAGAGACTGGTTTTCACTTGGTGAATGAAATAATCTAGAAAATATAGTATAGATTATACACATATAGAGTAATACACTTCTAGCAAAAAATTAAGAGTATGTCTTAGAAAGGCCTCTCTCAATCTTTATTAGAAGTCCTACTTTCAATCACTGAGATAAGACGGTAACTGTAAAAGTAATTTTTCTCCTATCTGAATAACTGAAATTCCAGCATTCCAGCATTTGGAGGTTTTTTTGTTTTGTTTTTTGAGTTGCTTTTTGGGTTTTTGTTTTTTTTTTAAGTAAACTCTAGGCCCAACATGGGACTTGAACTCACAATCCCAAGTTCAAGTTCAAGAGTCGCATGCTCTACTAACTGAGCCAGCCAGGTGCCCCAAAATTTTTGTTTATCAATAAAATATCTCTTCTGGGATGCTATACAAACATGAAATTATCACTTCAGCAAATCACATACTAATTCATAAAAAAAAATCCTAAAATGACAACTTTTTAAAAATGTTTATTTAGAGACAGAGAGAGAGCATGCACAAGTGGGAGGGGGCACAAAAGAGGGAGAGAGAATCCCAAGTAGGCTTTGCGCTGTCAGCAGAGCCCTACAAGGGGGCTCAATCTCAAGAACCATGAGATCATGACCTGAGCCAAATCGAGAGTTAGACACTTAACAAACTGAGCCAACCAGGCACCCATTGAAATGACCACTTTTAAGCAATGAGTTCTTCAGAATATATAAAATAAATAAGCCAGAGAGATAGGGGCATAACTTAACCTGCAGCATATAGACACTAAACGTGGCAGAATCCGACAGGAAGCACTATAATTTACTCACTGGTTTGTTCTTACTTCCTGGGAAGGTAACAATACACTCCTAAATAACTACTTACTAAGTGCCTATTATACATTGGCTACTTCCAAGGTGGAAATTAGTGAAGTATAAAACATGTAGCTCTTAAACATCTCTGATGAAATAAGGCTATTCCTCTACTGGAGAAGACATGTTAGATCTGATGCCCCTCCCTGCCACCAAAAATAAAGATTACAAAATAAGTAAGTAAACAAATAAGGGGGAAGGGTAAATTTCAGTACTTGCCCCACTTCCTCTTTTTAGGACACTACCCCTTTCTCATTTCCTACACTGTTGATTGGTTGTCTACAATTTCCTTTCTATTTCCCAGTTAAGGTATTTTAAACCACTAGCTTGAGAGAGAAAGAGACCATCAATTTAGCCACACTCTGCTAAATTTTTTTAGAGAAAAAAAAGCCTGAAACTGAAATGGTGGCTCTTAAACAACAAGCACTCCAGAACATATAAAATATAAAACAGAAATAGAAAGATAGGGGAATAATTTAAACAACAGGGAGATGGGGCACCTGGATGGCTCAGTCAGTTAAGCATTGAACTTCTGCTCAGGTCATGATCTCACGGGTTCCTGGGTTCGAGGCTCAAGCAGTGCTGAGCCTGCTTGAGATTCTCTCTCTCTCCTTTGCTCTCTGCCCCTGCCCCACTCGTGAGCGCACACATGCTCTCTCTGTCAAAATAAATAAATAAACTTAAAAAAAAATTCCAGATTATCCTCTAGTAATGTATCTTATGTTCTGCTGTGGTTTTTTTTTTTTTTTAATGTTCATTGATATTTGAGAGAGAGAGAGCACACACATGGGAGGGGCAGAGAGAGAGAGAGCAGGACAGAGGATCCAAAGAGGGCTCTGTATTGACAGCAGAGAGCCCAATGCAGGGCTCAAACTCACAAACCATGAGATCATGGCCTAAGCTGAAGTCGGATGCTTAACCGACTGAGCCACCCAGGTGCCCCTCTGCTGTGTTTTCTTAAGTGAAAGAGTAAGAGTTTTAGAGATTTATGCTTAACCACTAGACTGTCATTCAGGCCCCAGAGGGCATAGTATACTCGTAATAACTAACATAGTTAAATAACGGATGCTAAAAAGCATTGTAATACTTATTTTCCTACAAATTTGTCAGAATCTGAGTATTCCTTTTTTTTTTTTAATGTTTATGCATTTTTGAGAGAGAGAGAGAGAGAGCGAGCATGAGCTGGGGAGGTGCAGAGAGAGAGGGAAACACAGAATCTGAAGCAGGCTCCAGGCTCTGAGCTGTCAGCACCATGAGATCATGACCTGAGCTGAAGTCAGATGCTTTGACCTCGACTGAGCTACCCAGGCACCCCAAAATCTGAGTATTCCTAGAGACTAGGCCAAAAAAATCTAAATTACTCAAAAAAGAAAGGGGAGGGGGGAGAAAGGAGGACAGGAGAGGAGGGGAAGGAGGAGGAGGAGAGGAAGAAAGTAGACGGCCTATATAATGGGGATAAGACCACCTTACTTTCTTCACACTAGACTAGGTTAGATCTCTTAAAACCCCTCTGATCTGTAAGATCATAAGTCTGAGATTCTAAGGTCCCCTTTTCTTTTACCCTCCTTTCTTCCTCTCTCAAAAGCAACTAAGAGAGTTGTATTATCCAACACAGTTGCCAATGGCCACATGTAGTTACCTAAGTTTATATTTAGTTAAAATTAAATTCAGTTCCTCAGGCACACTGGCCCCATTTCAAGTGTTCAACAGGCATCATCACAGAGAGGTCTATTGGATGCAGTGCTGTAGACCTTTACAAACTCTGCCAATAAGGATTATATCCTCTACCCACTGCTTCCCCCTTGGTTCCCATCTATAATTTCAATTCAGAAATTATAAAACATATTTCATGGAATCATGGAGGGAGAGATCTTTAACACGGAAGTCCATGAAATAGATGATTACCCTTATTATTTAAGGAACCTTCTATAATATCGCCAAAGTTCTTTTGTTTTTCTTGTTTTGTTGAAGTATAGTTGACACACAATGTTTTGTTGGTTTCAGGTGTAACCACTGTCAAAGTTTTTTATTTATATAAATAACTGTTACTTACTTATATTTTTGTTTAAAATTGACTCATGTTTTTTGCTAAATAAATGTATTTGAAAGGTAATTTTATACCACTACTCTAAATGTAAAGAAACATTCTTTGCCTTATAAAGAAATGAAAACATAAAAATGTTAAGTTCTAGCTGGGCCTATTAAAAGAAAGGAGAGTCACATGTAATAGCAAGTAATAAAAACAAACTAGCATTAAATCAGGATATTCTGCTTGAAATAATCAGAAAATTAAAAACAACTGAAAAGGATACAACATTTTACTATGTAACATAATTCACATGTTACTTAATGCTATGAAATGCTGTATCCCCTAAAATCCTTTCCTAAACTGATACCCATCTTGTGCTTTGAGAAACACTGTCCCAGTGAATTTAATATAAATTCCTCGCACTCAAAGTCCTCTTTAATTTGACATGCTTCTCTTTAGCCAACTTCTCCCCTGAATTCTATTCACTACTTCCTAAATTGCACAACTCTTCCATACTGTTCCCTCTGCTTAGAATGCTTTTCCTTCCTATTGCTCTGCTGATATCCCATCCACCCTTTAAGATCCATCTTACACACTAGCTCTTTCATCAAATATTTACTGAGACTTTTAATCAGCTGAAAATTGGACAGTATTTTGTTACTATCTTTCTTATTTCATTTATCACATCCCTTCTGACATTAGTAATAATTTATATGCTTGCCTTATACCCTCTACTATACAATTATATACCTCCACAATTGTAAGGTCCTTAAAAATAGAGACCCTGTCTTACTCATTTTTCTATTTCCTGTAGAACCTAACACATTGCTCAGCAGTAAGACATGCTTAATAATTGCTCATTGGATTTAAATGAAATCTTTTTTTTTTTTTTTAAGTTTTCTTTATTTATTTTGAGGGACAGCAAGAGAACCAGCAGGGAAAGAGGCAGAGAGAAAGAGAGAAAGAATCCCAAGCAGACTCTGTGCTGTCAACGCAAAGCCTGATGTGGAGCTCGAACTCGTGACCATGAGATCATGACCTGAACCCAAATCAAGAGTTGGACGCTCAACAGACTGAGCCATCCAAGTGCCCCTGGATTTAAATGAAATCTTAACAGACATTTCTACTCTTAACTACCACATCTGGAGGAGATCAAAATTCACATTCATTTTTGAGACAGAGGAAATATTATAGCACTCCATTTTGCCTTTTTTCCTTTAATCTAGTTTTATTCTCTTCTTTAAAGCTATGTCTAGCCTTCTGGATCCAGAGAAGTAAACAATTTGGGGCAACACATTAGATTCATTCACTCAGCTATATGAACTAGATGACTCAATTTGAAGTAGTTTTTACAGTGTTTTTTCCTCAAAAATAAAAAGCACCTTTTTTTATAGAAAGATTCAGAATTTTAAAATACACATTCAACACACAGGCTTATCTATCTGGAAGGATACTTAAGACCCTGATAACAGTCCCTAGAAAAGATAACTGAGTAGAAAAGGGACAGGAAAGAGACTTACTTTTCACAGCATAAACTTTTTACCTTTTGAATTTTGTTCCATGCATATACTTTTCCTACTAAAAAAAACTAATTTTTAAAATTCATATTCAATACCTAATCTTGGTCTTTTGGCTGGTATTTCATCAGTGTCCACTGTAGAAAACAAAGTGCTGAAAAGAAAAAGAGAAAAACATATATATATTTACATATACACACACATATCCATTTCTATAAGTAAACCTAATATGCATACAACACACCCCCTCCATCCACGTTGTCAAAAAATGAGACTCAACTGATGTTTGAAGAGAAAACACTCCTCTGTAGTAGGCCTTCACCATTTGAGGACTTAACACTCTTGTTTAAACTATTTGAAAGAGACCCAAAACTCCCTATCAAATGATAATCTGTAATCTGGCTAAATCACAAACTTGAAATTCGCCAGAAATCATTTGGCTAGTAAATGAACATAGGTGACAGCCTAGGGCTGGTATATCCTTTTTCTCTCCAGCAATGATTTTAAGACAACAAATAACTTCCTTTTGAAAGATGACAACATCTCCCCACCCTCACAAGAAAAGCCATCTTCTACTTCACTAGAAGCAGACAATATAAGAAGCCTTAAAATATAGTTCTTAGCCAGAAAAGGTGTTATATTTAACTGCATTTTTATCATGGAAACTATATTACAGTGGTAATAAAAAATTGGGGAATTCAGGAAAGTTTTTGGGCCTATATATACCTCAAGAATGTTAAAAGCTTACGGTATACTATAATCATCTTTCTAAAGATAATTATAATTGATCATTTTTACCAAAAAAAATTAACAGAATAAATCCCAGGAGAATACCATTCAGTTAATAACTTTGAACATCCCAGTAAGACCTCCTGGCTTCATTTTGACTGAAACATGGCTTACATTGTGAAGAATTGTTTTAGATAAAGGATGTGTAGTGAAGAACAGGGTTTTGATCTCCAAACCATTGTTTCACTCACTGGCAGGGATTCACAGCAGAAAGAAAGGACAGGAGAGGAAATTAATATTCTCTTATTCAATAAATATGTACAAGTACCTATCATGCACCAGCCTCAGCACAAGGCCGCTGAGGTAGAATAAACAAATACCACCCTTATAATACATTAAGCATCATTTAAGGCACTTTACAACATGCTCCCAAATGATCCTCTTATCAACCTCACAAAAAGGTAGAAAAGACTAAGTTGAAACCTTGGTTTCTCTAGAACACATGATGGAATGTAGCCAACAGCCTATTTCATCAATGATCTGCATTTTCAGACTCATGTATTAAATCACCTTGCTCTCTCAAGCTCCAAGAAACTATCCTTCAATAATCCTGGGCTTAATAAAAAAAATGAAATTAACACGGTCACTAAAAGTTGATGGGGGAGTAGAGAATTGGTATGGTCTTTTATTCTCTAGATTAATTCTCAAGCAAGGGGTACACACTATGAAATGAGACAAACCAAGGG
Organism: Leopardus geoffroyi; assembly: GCF_018350155.1. Lineage (NCBI taxonomy): Eukaryota > Metazoa > Chordata > Mammalia > Carnivora > Felidae > Leopardus > Leopardus geoffroyi. The sequence goes on from NC_059333.1 coordinate 82,057,243, forward strand.
GCAGATACTAAGTAAGAACAGTTTTAGTTTCCCCCAAAATTTTTTAAGCACAAACTAGTGATCTTTTTAAAGAAATGAGACACCTAATTTTCCCCCCCTCATATACTAACTCTAAAGCACAGAACCATCCTCCCTCCCTCCCTCGCAAAACACACACACACACACAGTTTGACAGCTGTTTCAGAACAAAACAGCTGCTGTTCTTTGGTGCTAAGAGAACAATTCTTGTAGTCAAAACGGCTTTGGTCAAGCTATGAATCTCCCTTCCTTTAGCTGCACTTATTGCCTACATATGACACTTGGGAGTGTGCTGTGTAAACAGTGAACCACAACACAGACACTATTCCTTCAATTGTTACTTTTCAACTAACGAAAGAGTAGCAAGATACAATAAAACCCCATTTGACAGCAATCAGCTCGGACTCTGACAAGAACATCAAAGATCCTAACCATCACGGTGCACTCCAAAGACAACTAGCTCGTTCCATCAGCAGCAGCCGCATCGCACAGCGTGGAGGGAGCGACTACGTCACCAGGATACCCGCGACTCGCACCTCCACCGCCTTGGCCTGGCCAACTGTTTCGGCAGAGCAGGGCCTGCCTGGCTGGATCAGCGCTCTCGGGGCCGAGCCCCGGGTGGGGGAGGGAGTACAGCCAGGCTGGCTCTCGGCCCCCTCTCCTCTCACCTGTTCGAGCGCCGCCTCTTCAGGAGGGCCCGGGCAGGGGGCACCGGCCGGTCACAGAAACGGAAAATGGTGCCGAGAATCCTAACCAGCCATTTGTACATACCAGGCCCAAGCAGCAGCGGCGGCCGACACACCCCGAGAAGCAAACCCCAGAGCTGTCGCCGCCGCTGCCGCCTTCGCCGCCTCGGCCACCACCGCCAAGGCTCAGTCGCCGACTTATGACGCGATTGGAGGGCCCACAGATAAAACGTCCTGAGGGCTATAGGAGGCCCCCCGCCTGCCACCACTCCTGACGTCACCTCCTCCCGCCGGACCGGAAAGCATCTTCGTCCTCAATCTGCGCACGCGCAGCTTCACCGCGTACCACATCCCGAACCTAGCAACCAGAATGCGTGCGAAACTGTCTCGGTCCAATCGTTGACGAGATCGAAAGGGCTGTGGGCGGGGCTTTCTGTTCGGCGTAGCCAGTCGCGAGACGGCCCGCCGGACAAGGCCCACAGGCCACAACAAGTGAGGCTTCCTCACCTGGGAGCCAGCGCTCCGGAGGCCTGAAATATACTGTAGGTACTCAGTAAATGTTTGTTGAGGGCACAAAATAAAGGTAGGTCAGAACAAATGTTTACCCTGCTAAGTGCCCTTTGGTTTGCATATACCTAAGGTCTAGCACTTTACCACGTATTGTCATGTTCGTTTCTCCCAGCAACCTCAGGCGATGGTGAGGAGTCTTGTGCCCATTTTTAATAAATCAGGAAATCAACTGCAGAGCGATTAAGTAATTTGTCTAAAGTCACAAAGCTAACTAGTGGCGTAGCAGGATTGGAACCGGGATCTCAGAACCAGCGCCAGTCCCTCGCCTGTGAGGCGAGTTTACTGGAAGAGACATGATTATAAATTACAAGATAATTGTGTGCAAAATGCAGTAGGAGCCAGAGAAAGGAAAACTACACGTTGGAGAGGGATAGGGAAGGGCATAATTCAAAGAAGGCTTCACAGAAACTTAAAGACAAGAGGTACCTGTGGCCTAGTACCTGCTAGTCTCCACCCCTGGGCTGGCAGGGAATGCAGATTAACTCTCCCTGTTATCTAGAGGTCATACTTCTGGTTAATTATCAATAAGAGAAAAAAGTCCCACCCTATTTAGGGACAAGAATATCCAGTCCCCTCCCCCAAACATTGCTGGAATCCTTTTCTGGCCCCACAAATCCATCCCTGACTACACTTGACCTTTACCTCTGATTTAGTTAAGGCCAGACTTCGGCCTTCCTTGAACTTAACAAAGGCACTCCCCATTACAGCCTCATCCTGTACTCAATAAAGTGTTCTGGAATTCTGGTGCAAGATACCACCTAGAGCTCCAGAACCACCTGTGGCTATCACCACTCTGGCTTGGGCATATGGGAGGCAGTTCCTAGAGAGTGGAACCAAATCCTAAATGTGGACATAGGCCCCTTCCATAATTCTACAAAACACAGTTAACACCAGACTGTTTTTTTTTTTTTAATTTTTTTCTAATGTTTATTTATTTCTTGAGAGAGACAGAGACAGAATGTGAGTGGGTTAGGGGCAGAGAGAGAGGGAGACACAGAATCCGAAACAGGCCCCAGGCTCTGAGCCATCAGCACAGAGCCCGACGCGGGGCTCGAACCCACGAGCTGTGAGATCATGACCTGAGCCGAAGTCGGACGCTCAACCGACTGAGCTACCCAGGCACCCCAACACCAGACTGTTAAGTCTGAAAGTTTGAGAATAGAAAGACCAGAAGTTTTGTGGGTTTTTTTTTTTAAAGAAACTGTTTCATTTCCATCAACCCTATTCCATATTGTTTGCCGTTGTAGAAAAGCAGCTTAAGACCACTCGGTGTTGTTCCTATCCATTCAGTGGTCTCAGCAGTGGGAGCTGCAGAACAGTCTTCACCGGCAGGCTGAGCACTCCGGTCTTCAGTAGAGGACTGCTGAATAGGCATAGAGGGCACCTGCACACCTTCAGTTCAGTCTGCAACTTCAGGGTGAGTAGCAGTGAACTCAGGAAGCTGCTCTTCCTTTTCAATCTCTTCAAGATCTCTGTAGAAGAGGAGACAGGTAGGACCTGATGGTGCCATAGATGTGCAGAACTTCCCAGGCCAGCATCCACCACATCAGACCCACTGAGTGAGCTCTCTTGTTGTAAGCGATAGCAATGTCTATATAGCACATAGGAGAGTTTGTGTTACATGAGCGATGGTAGGCAGGTTAACATAAGATGCCTCTGTGAGAGGCTAGTGGTCAGCCCTGGGATCTGTAACCACCAGAAGTCTCGGTTCCAGGAAGGCTGCCTGGATCTACTTAGTGAAGTTTCCAGGGGTGGAGCAGCCAGCAGCAGGGAGTGGCTCCAGTAGCAGCAGCAAACTTCAGCACAGCTCTCTGGCCAGTATTCCCAGATGATATGACACTGACATCAGCTGGGTTTTCAAGGCTCCAATGGCACAAGCTGCCAGCAGAAGCTTCTCTCAGGTTCTCTTCAGATTTATGATGTAGATCCCATCACTTTTCCTTTTGTAGGTGTACTGTTCCATTTGGAAGTCAAGGTTAGTGCCACTTAAGTGGGTTCCTGCTGCAAGGAATTTGAGGACATCCTCCTTCTTCATTTGCAGGCCATCATGGGCTCTGAACATTGTGAAAGTTTGCTTTAAGCTATGATGGGAATGTAGAACAAGACTGCTGTGTGGCCCCTCTCTGGGTAATTTGGAAAGCAAAGACCAGAAGATTTAGAAGTGGCTATTATCATCCATAGCCCATTGCTCATTGCCTCCCAGAAGGACTTTACTCCCCTCAAGGTCATCTCTCCACTCTTTTACAAGCCACCAACAGAAGAGAATTTTCTCTCCACCTCTACTCCAACCTATTTCAGGCTGGACTCCCGGTTAACTTAAAAAATAGTAGGGGCGCCTGGGTGGTGCAGTCGGTTGAGCGTCCGACTTCAGCCAGGTCACGATCTCGCGGTCCGTGAGTTCGAGCCCCGCGTCGGGCTCTGGGCTGATGGCTCGGAGCCTGGAGCCTGTTTCCGATTCTGTGTCTCCCTCTCTCTCTGCCCCTCCCCCGTTCATGCTCTGTCTCTCTCTGTCCCAAAAATAAATAAACGTTGAAAAAAAAATTAAAAAAAAAATAGTCTACCATGGCATTAGTATGCACAGCACTTGAGCTGTGTCCCATGTGTCCATTCCACTATAAAAGATGGCCTTTGCCTTCACTGAACCGAAAAGAACACTCAAGCATTGCAAAGGGATTTTCGGAGACAAAAGAGCAGTCTCTGTTCAAAACATAAATGGGAAAACTGCAAGGTGTTTTAGAATAGCAGCGTATCTCAGGTTTGGGCCACCAAGATTTAAGAAAGATTGACACCAAGTCCAGGCCACTCCAGTACAACACATTTTTTTTTTCCTCCCTCACTAATAGCACCTGCGCATACCTAATGCTGAAATGTTAGACCCCCTCTATGAAAAGTGGAGGGCTTTGGAATTACCTCAGTCGAATCTCTGGGCCTCATCAGGAAGCAATAACTCTCGAGTGCAGCAACTGCCAGCCACCGCCTGCACCTGACATTTTGCCACTTGGTGCGCTCGCTGTCCTATCATCCCCAGGAGAGGCATGGGCCGATGCCCATCCAGTGGTCAAGGAGTGGAACCACGCTTACTCCAAACCCACCACTGTTGCACCCATTCCTGGACTCAGGAACTCTTCACCAGAGGGCTAGAGGAGAAAAACAAAGCCATATGGAGAAATAAGGACATTGAGGTTTGGATAACTTGCACCCGTGTACTGTTGGAGGGGCACATCCTCATTGCTTAAGTTTTCATTAGGTTACCCTAAACGATTGCCCAATTTTCTGAAAAACAAAATGACAACAAAAACTTTGTTGACAAAAAACAACAAAAAACTTCTCCTCTTCCCTCTTCCCCTCCCCTCCTCCTCCTCCTCTTCCTCTTGCTGAGATCCTCTCCTTCAAGCCTTTCCAGGGTCCATCCCAATTTTCCTCAAAACCTACCTCTCCTCCACAGAACAATAAAGACCCAGCCCTCCAATTCATTGCTCAGTCTTGAACATTTTCCCTTTACCAGCATTCTCAGAGTATTAAAAGATTTATTGTCAGCTTTGGTTTTGCTGACCCCTGCCCGAACTCTGATCCATTTGATAGAAGTAGATTGAAGCCCATAGGTGAGATGGGCTCACCTATGGGCTGTTGGTTTGGGCTTAATGTACCTAAAATCCAACATAGCTCATCACCCTAAATATTAATTTCCTTCTGGGGACCAACTCTGGTATTCAAGAAAAACGTATCCTCCTAATAATGAGGACTTTGATCTTATTCAGTCTAATAATATAACCTTGGCCTTATTATCCCAAAGCAAGTGTAGTTCCTTGTCCTAGATTTTATTAGAAAAGGTGCTCACATTAACTTCAGGTTTGGCCTGCCTTGTGAAGAAGTATCTGAGCCTATTTTCTAATCTATAAAATAGAGTTAATCAAATCTGCCTCTCAGATCTGTGGGCCAGTTAAATGTGCTTACGTACGTGAAGGACTGACTTCAGTATCCAGCATGGCTAAGTGCTTAATGTTTCTCTTCCCTCTTCTTCCTTCAGTTATCTAATAAGCCATTTAATTTGTCAGTTCCACATCCTACACTTTCCTGCATTCTCCGTGGATCCGCCTTTTCTCCTCTCCAAACCCATCAAACATACTATTATTCAAGGCCTGATCACTTCTCAGGCCTTCCCAAAAGCCACCTCCTCTTGTATTCTGTCCCTTTTCTATGTATTTGCAGGGTGATCTCTCTTGTGTTGTCTTTTGTTGTTGTTTTGTTCTCTGCTGTGGCTGTTGTTGCTAAGGAAGGTAAATTTATAGTGTTCTTATTTATTAAGGAAAGTAAATGTATAAATTAAATTTGTGGTTTTCTGTTACCATATCCTAAAAGTGGTTGGGTTGATTTTAATCAAATTCCAGATGTTTGGAGTGATCTGACTTCAATGATGGGTACAAGATTCTCATGACCAGTGCTTGGGAAGCCAGCTAAGTAAACATAAAAACAGAAATCTGGTTCTAATAATAATAATATTTTAGATCCAAATAAATCTAACATATGTGGTACCAGCGTTCCTGAGTCGCTCAGTCAGTTAAGGGTCTGACTTCGGCTCAGGTCATGATCTCATGGTTCGTGAGTTTGCGCCCCATGTCGGGCTCTGTGCTAATAGCTCAGAGCCTAGAGCCTGCTTCTGATTCTGTGTCTCCTGCTCTCTGCCCCTCCCCAGCTTGCACTCTGTTGCTCTCTCTCTCAAAGATAAATAAACATTAAAAAAAATTTTTTTTTAATAATAACATAAAATGTGTGGTACCAACGGATGTTCAATATTGGCACTACCCCCAAATTTTTTATTTTTTGAAATGAACTTTTAACTAGTGAAACCATTTGCCTCTGTCTTGCCAGTGTGCATACAGGCCTTGCTAGAGCCTTCTATCCTTGAAATGCTCTGGGCAGCACTCTGCAAACAAGCAGTTATTGAAAGCGCTGGACTTGCATTTATTTTATTTGATACATTGTTTGTAAGGAAATCATGGTTTCTTTCTTTCTTTTTTTTTTTTTTTTTGACGTTTATTTATTTTTTGAAAGACAGAGACAGAGCGCCAGCAGGAGAGGGGCAGAGAGAGAGGGAGACACAGACTCCAAAGCAGGCTCCAGGCTCTGAGCTGTCAGCACAGAGCCGGAAGCAGGGCTCCAACCAAGGAACTGTTAGATCATGACCTGAACTGAAGTCGGAAGCTTAACTGACTGAGCCACTCAGGTGCCCCAGGAAGTCATGGTTTCTAAAACAAGGTAGCTCTATTCCATGAAGAATACTTCTTAGGCCAGGAAAGTAGTATACAGACATTTTCGCTCCTGTTTTGCAATAAACTACAAAAAAAAAAAGTTAATAAGCTAACCTAAATGTGTTATTCTCTCTATATATTATTTCTTACATTTGTTATATATTATTGTGGCATATATTATTTATTATGTTTATGTGTATTACATGATACTAATATATTAACATACAAAGAAGTGAACAGGAAAAAAAACTTACGTTCTTGCTGCCTTGAAGATAAAATCCACTATCTTAAGCATGGCATGCAGAGTGCCTCCTACCCTGACTTCAAGTTAGTTTATCATTTCCCTATGCATCCATCCCAACTGGCAATCCACACTTCTTTTATAACTCCAAGTTTGTTCCCTCTGCCTGAATTGCTTTTCCTCTACTTTCTTCACCTCACAGGCTCCTACCTAGTCTTTTTTTTTTTTTTTTTAATTTTTTTTTTCAACGTTTATTTATTTTTGGGACAGAGAGAGACAGAGCATGAACGGGGGAGGGGCAGAGAGAGAGGGAGACACAGAATCGGAAACCGGCTCCAGGCTCTGAGCCATCAGCCCAGAGCCCGACGCGGGGCTCGAACTCCCGGACCGCGAGATCGCGACCTGGCTGAAGTCGGACGCTTAACTGACTGCGCCACCCAGGCGCCCCTCCTACCTAGTCTTTAGAATCCAGCTCAAAAAGGATGTCCTGTGTGAAGCTTTTTCCACGGCCCCTCCCCGTGGGATTCCCAGCAACTTACTGCTTCCTCCTCGGTTCTATGGAAGGTGTATCCGTAACTCTATATCAGTATTACTAGTATCATTAATATGTCTGTCTCCTTGTGAGAAGGAGCCATCCCCTATTGTTTCCTCATTATTTTTTTAAATAGAAGCTTGAGAAATGTTCAATAAATGAAGGAATGAAGACATGAAACAAATACATGGATTAGGGGAAAGTTACCCTGATCTCCTTGTAGAAAATGAATCAAGGAAACATTTATTTCTCCAAACGTGGACAGCTAGTGAGATTGTGGGGTCACTGAAGCAGATGAAAGGACAAAATTCTATGTGATAGTGAGTCATATACCAGCTTAGAGCATGAAACCAGGGTGAGAGAGGACATAGGTCACCTTTCCTGACAGCTGAAGCCAATGAGAGTTATAAAAACACCTCCCTTCAGTTCATTACACTTCCATACCTGTTTTTCCTGTCCACGCATTTGGAAGCTTGCCTGCCCCCTTTCTAATCTGCTCTCTGTAGCAAGCGATTTCTAGGTTAAGAAGAAGAAAAAAAGCCGATACATAATACTAAATTGGAAATGAGGCAAACTGTGTTATTCTTGAGTTGTGATCATTTTTCAGAATCATCATATGAAGAAGATTGATGATGATGATGAGAAATAAAGACATGGTTTTCCTCAGGATACCTTTGAGTAAATGTTAACATTCAAATAGTTATGAGTTACCCCATCTTTTGGAACTTTGAAAAACTTTTAGTTACTTTTTAAATGTTCATTTATCTGAGAGAGAGAGAGAGAGAGTGAGCAGGGGAGGAGCAGAGAGTGAGAGAGACAGAGAATCCCAAGCAGGCTCTGTGATGTCACCAAACCCTGAGATCATGACCTGAACTGAAACCAAGAGTAGGACAGTTAACCAACGGAGCCACGGAGGCACCCCTAAAAACTTTTATTTTGAAATAATTATAGACTCACGGAAAGCTGCAAAAATAGTACAGGGATGTCCCATGGACCCCCAGTCAGTTTCCCCCAATTGTAACATCTTACATAACTAGAATGCACTATGAAAGCCAATAAATTGACATTAGTACAATCTACAGATCTTATTTACATTTTACCAGTTTTACATGCACGTGTGTGTGTGTGTGTGCACGCGCGCACGGTTCTATGCAATCTTATCACTACTGTGTAGATTGCTGTAACCCCCACCACAAGCAGGCGACAGAACGAATTCACCTCTCAAAGATTCCCTATTCTCCAATTCTCCCTCGCTTTCCTCTCCCTCCACCTTTTGAAATGCTTTTTGTTTTTTCATATTTGATATTTCTAACTCTCTCTTCTTGAGAGGATGGGTCCTCCCATTGATACCTTGTGCTATTTTGAACGCTGGAAGTAGAAAAGCACAGACAGCTAGGAAGTTGTAGGAAAACTTGTGTGCCTACTGGCAGGAAAATCAATACTAACACCAAAAGCCCTCCCAACAGAAATTATTCTTATTCCCATAATTGGCTGGTTTCCAGGAAAACGTACATTGGCTCTGTCTAGATAAAGACTTGGCGTGGTACTAAACTGATAGGAGCTCAACAAATATTTATCAGACAAGTACACTGACCCAACAGTGCATTCCACAACAGGTTCCTAAGAGAATGTGGAACAATTCTCCATTTGTTCCAGAGGGCAGTTGTTGCCAAACCAGTAAAGCTTACTGCAAATGGAAAACTAAAAAAGCTAGCAGGCCACCTATTTGTTTTTCCTATTTATGTATCCCTAATTTATTTCTCCAGCAGGAGACAAAAAAAAAAAAAAACAAAAAACAAAACACTACAGTACTGACTAAAGTCATTTACCTAAAACATCACTGCTATCAGGTGCCCTCCATTCCTAAAATCCACCTGACCCCTCTTCTCAGCACTGTGCAGACTGCCCTCTGACAGAAGGGAAAGGTGTAGACTGTGTAACCACTTAAGTAACATAGTTACCAAGTGCTGAGTGAGCTTACCTTGGTAGCAGACTGTAACGCTAAGAACTTTACTCATATTAGCTCATTTAATCCGAATAACAGCCCTGTGAGATACCTGCTTTTGTTTTCCTCATTTCACAGTTGAGAAAAGTTAAGAATGGAAATGTTTTGCTTCAAGCCACACAACTAGTGAGTGGAAGATGTGGGATTTGAACCACTGCTAGCGGGTCTTGGCCTTCATTAGGTCTGAGGTGTGACACAGAATCCATATGCAATACTCTGAAAAGCCCCCCCCCCCCCCGCCGCCCCCTCCCCCCCACTAGCAGGGGAAATCTGATGTACTGATTCTTTGGGAAGCACTGCTGGAATCTACTTCCCGCAAGGAATCCCCTGCTATTCGAATGGGATGCAGACACAGAAAACCGATAAACTTCTATGAAAGATAACTTTGCTTCATAAATGTGTATTTCAGGTAGACAATGCTAAATGACTAGTGGCTTTTGCCTGATGCCCTGGATAACAATGTATTCTTTTTTTTTTTTTAATTTTTTTTTTTTAACATTTATTTATTCTTGAGACAGAGAAAGAGCATGAACAGGGGAGGGTCAGAGAAAGAGGGAGACACAGAATCTGAAACAGACTCCAGGCTCTGAGCTGTCAGCACAGAGCCCGACACGGGGCTTGAACCCACAGACCGCGAGATCATGACGTGAGCTGAAGTCGGACGCTTAACCAACTGAGCCACCCAGACGCCCCACAATGTATTCTTTAAATTGTTTGTGTCTTTCTTTATAAATGCATGTTTCAGTTCATCAGACAACCCCCCCCCCGCTTCCCCCCCCCCCCATAAGCCTGAGTGACTGTTACAAGCCCTTCCACCCAGAAAGGTAATTAAATTACCTCATAGCCAGGAGAACACAAGTTCAGTTACTTCCAACACTGAAGTGGATGGATTCTGGCAGAACTCTCTTTTTAAAGCTTTTGCATTTAATTTTCCTTTAGAAAGTAGGAGGCAAGGGTGAGGGAGAGATAGGCTCTGGAGAGGAAGAAATAAAAATATGTATAATGCCATAAAAATGTTCCTTTAATCTGAAGCGTATCTGGACAAATACAGGTATATGAATGGACTTAATGAAATGTTCTTAACAAAATATAAAGACTGCCTGATGAGGAATGCGTGTGTGAATTAACATAAAAAGTAGTTTTGTGGACACAGACCAACAGGATACTCATTGATTTGTTTCATTCACAAGAGCAGGGAGGCAAATATCTCAGATCACACTTGATTTCAACATACCAAGCCAAGCCACTAATAAACCGCCCACAAAGAATGAAACTATTTTGAACTCGTCATTCTACAAATACACATTATAATATTAAGATATGCATAAAATTAAAAAAAAAAGATGTGCATAAAATTGTGTAAGGTAGAAAGTACTCGACCTTCCACTGAAAAGAGGAGGAGTCAAATATCCTGAAAGGGTTGGGACCCGCCTGCAGTCCCTCGGGAACTTCCTGTTGTCACCACACCTCTGGTGTAGTTATCTGAGCTCCCTCTGAGCAAAGCCCTCAGTGGAAACTCCAAGGCTCTGCAAAGGAAATTATTCTTGTGAATGTGACACACACTCTCTCCAGTTTCCATATGCTGAGATTATCGTTCTTCTTCGGTTTGATTTGCTTGGTGAAAACAGGTAGGTCATTTAGTGAATGGTTTACTTAATTATTTAAAAAATATTATTTTATATTGTCACTTTGCATTTTATCAGCCCACTCCCTTCAGTGGACTTTTTGAATCTTACTTAGTCATTGTGAAGGAAAGAAGATACGGATTAAATGAACTTTCTAATCCTCAAAATTTTTTTTTTAGTAATGAAAGAAATTATTACTCCTTTGAATTAACTTCTTCTGATGTATGAAAAATAAATGCGTTGGGAAATCTAAAGGTTATTTTCTTTCATAGTTAAGTTTTCTGTGCCTTTCCACCTCTATGAAATAAAATCATTTATGTTGTAGAAATTTTAAGTTTTGTTTTATTATAATATCTAATACATAGAGGATAGGTTTTTATAAGCTTTCATACACTGAGGGTTTATTTAAATTATCTTTTAGGAAAACATAGTTTTATTATGTAAACCCCTTGGAATTGTGTCTAGCATATTGATAACTTAAAAATTATTAATGATAATGAATAAAAATTAAAACAGTGATGTACAGGGGCACCTGGCTGGCTCAGTTGGAAGGGCATGCAAGTCTTGATCTCTGGGTCATGAGTTTGAGCCCCACGTTTAGTGTAGAGATTACTAAATAAATAAAACAGTAATTTACACAGCAAGATAACAAAAATAAAGTGAAATGCTGTTTTATTTTTATTTTAATTAATTAATTAATTAATTAATTAATTTTTGAGAGAGAGAGAGAGCATGAGGGGGAGAGAGCTGCAGAGAGAGGGGGGGAGAGAGAGAGAGAGAGAGAGAGATTGAGAATCCCAAGCAGGCTTCACGACCCTGGGATCATGACCTGAGCCGAAATCAAGAGGGGGAAGCTCACCTGACTGAAACCCCCAGGACTACCTGAAGTGAAATACTTTTTAAAAAGAAACTCAACACTTCTCAGCCTTCTTAGGAATCCAGTTCTTTATCACATAGTTTATGGTAAAAAATTGGTACAGTTTTTTGAAGGGAAATGTGTTACATACAGTATCCGTAAAAATGTTTATGACATTTGAACTACTAAAACCATTGCTGAGAATTTATTCTAAAGAAATAGCTTTTGAAAGGAAAAAAACTTGGGGCGCCTGTCTGGCTCAGCCAGAAGACCATGTGACTCTTGATCTCGGGGTTGTGAACTGCAAGCCCTACCCTGAATGTAGAGATTACTTAAATAAATAAAACTTAAAAAAATAAGAAAATAAAAGAAAAAAACTCATCTAGGAAGATGATTCTAACTATGTTATTTATAATAACTTGGAACTAGATATAGCAGAAATGTTTCTACACACAGTAATGGATAAAGTATCAACTTTTTAAAAAATGTAGCCTTTAAGATTCTGAAGCTATGCAGAAATGTGCAAACATGTTTATAAAATAATGCAAGTAGACAAAACAATTCACATTTATAAGTCAACAAAGATAACAGCTATGTTAAAATCATGTATGTATGTCTGTAGATAAAGTTTAGGAGGGAAATGGAAAAATTAAACTAGCTGTATTAGGATTTCAGGCTTATAAACAAATTTTTCTCAATTTGTGCTTTTGAAGCTGATTTAATAGTAAACTAAAATTATGCTAATGATGATATTTTTCACCGAGAAGTCAACCTTTTAAGAAGTGTGTGTTTATAATAATTTTTAAATTTAGAAAATGAACATAAATTTAGAGATAGTTTTAGGAGAGTGGAACTAACCCTGACACAAAAGCCTGATGATAGTTTGTGGGTACTTTCTTTGAATCTCGCATTATGTATCTCTATACGTAAAGTTGGAACTTAATGTTTTTGTGATCTGCCTTTTTACTTAACGTTATCTCATCAGCAAAGTCTTTTTTAAATGATTCTAGAAGACTTACTGCTGAATGACAGAATCTAAGGAGAGACACAGCACAATAAACTTCTGTAGCTAGAAGGAAAAAACATAATTATAGCTGTAAACTAAATTTAGATTTCTCAGTATCTGCAAAACCATGAACTTGCAACTTCCAGGAGAGAGGGTTTGAATGATAGGCACCTGATAGTGTAAATTATTCATCACAAATACATCGACTTTTTGTTTTTCCCCTTCTTTAGCTTGCCGTCCAAAAATCAACAACTATTAAGATGTGATTCTGAAATGCAGAGAATATAGGTCATTCACTTTTGGAAATCTTTGTTTTGCTCTAACCTTTGTGATATCATGGCAGGAATATTTGCCGTATTTTACCAGTGAATAAAGCAATCGCTAGCAAGCTCTAGTGTGCACCAGAATCGCCTGGGAATTTGTTTAAAATGCAGACCACCCTCAGAGATCCAGACTCGGTGGGTCTGGGGCGAGAGCTTAAAATCTGCATTTCTTCTAACAAACCCTCTGGTTTTTCAGCTGCAGGTGGTCCAAGGAAAAAAGTTGATAACTATTTTTCTAAATTAAGGCTGTTGTCATAAATATATTTTAAAGTTACTCTTCTGCAATATTTTGGCTTATGGCAAATTTGTATAAAACTATGTAGATATTTGCCTAGGGGAAATAGCTTAGTGCCCAAAAAACAGAGAATTATTTCCTCAGACTTGAAATCCTCTACAGATAATTTATAACTCCATTTTTGGTGTGTGTGTGTGTGAGAGAGAGAGAGACAGAGAGAGACAGAGAGAAAGAGACAGAGACAGAGAGAGACTCCTTCTCTGACAGGGAGACAAAGGTGAGTAAGGGGGTGGAGTGTGAATGTGCATGTTTATGCACATGATTAAGAGAAGAGAGTGAGGAAATCTAGTATCTCTTTTGTTTTCTCAGTTGTATTCTTAAAAAATGCTGGTGGTTCGAAGCAGAAATGTCCAACCAAGAGAGCATTTTGCCCATATACTTCTTGCCTATAGTTATTGGGGTAAAAAATAAACAAGAGGGGCGCCTGGGTGGCTCAGTTGGCTAAGAGTCCAACTCTGGCTCAGGTCATGACCTCACAGTTTGTGAGTTCGAAAGCCCCCACGTCAGGCTCTGTGCTGACAGCTCAGAGCCTGGAGGCTGCTTCAGATTCTGTGTCTCCTTCTCTCTGCCCCTTCAGATTCTGTGTCTCCTTCTCTCTGCCCCTCCCCAGCTCAGCTCACGTTCTGTCTCTCTCTCTCTCTCTCTCTCTCTCTCTCAAAAATAAATAAACATTTAAAAAACAAACAAACAAACAAGAGATACTCCACCAGGTTTGGCCCTAGTCAACTGTGAATGTTTCTGTTGGGGAGCAAGAATTTCCTGTCCCCTTCAAAGTGCTTCTAGCAGGTCTAAGAATCAAATCGACTTGAGACAGATTAATAGGAGAAAATCAAATTCCACACAGACATGGTAATGCCAAAGACAGGCAAGATGAAGCATATCTATCATTCTCAGCTAAGGAGAAGGTAGGGGTCTAGGAATGAATTCACAAGAAATGAATTCACAGGAAAATGAAAAAGAGTTAAGTGTTTGGTAAACATGTTTGCTGGACCAGTCAGAAACAATGCGACACAGAGAATTTTTATTATTTTATTTTATTTTGTTTTGTTTTATTTTATTTTTTTATTTTAGAGAGGGAGTGTGAGGGAGAGGAAAAAAGAATCTTTAGCAGGTTTCATACCCGAGTTCGGAGCTGAAAGCAGAGCTCCATCTCACGACCGTGAGATTGTGAGATCCTGACCCAAGCCAAAATCAAGAGTTTCACACTTAACCTACTGAGCTACCCAGGACATACAGAACTTTGATCAAAGAGGCCTCGCTAGGTTACTCCCCATCTACCACACCTGGTTCATAACAGAAGGGTTATCTATGGTGATAGCTCTCTTCCTGGAGTAGGTCTTCTATCTAAATCCTTTTAGGGCTTTGAGGGGGAGAGGTAAAGAGCTTTTTCAGAATCTGCTGGGTTTTGATTGTTTTGTATCTGAAGATAATCTTCATGCCAACGTGGCCTGTTTGGAGGCAGCCTGCCCTTGGCCCCTACACTTCACCATCTGGCTCAGAACAGGTTTTTGTGTTTTTTTTTTTTTTTTTTTCAATGTTTATTTATTTTTTTGGGGACAGAGAGAGACAGAGCATGAACGGGGGAGGGGCAGAGAGAGAGGGAGACACAGAATCAGAAACAGGCTCCAGGCTCTGAGCTATCAGCCCAGAGCCCGACGTGGGGCTCGAACTCACGGGCCGCGAGATCGTGACCTGGCTGAAGTCGGACGCTTAACCGACTGCGCCACCCAGGCGCCCCGTTGTGTTTTTGTTTTTAATTAAAGTTCATTTATTTTATCTATCTATCTATCTATCTATCTATCATCTATCTATAGAGAGAGTATTAATTTCCAGATTTAAAAAATGTAATAGAATTTCATGGTAGGTAGATATTACTCCCCTCTCTCCCTTCTACTTCTGTTAAAAATAGGAGTCCAACTCATATTCTGATCTCTCCAAGGCAGTTTCTGGCCTAAAGGGATTTTCATTTCTGGGACTTTTGGAAATTACTTCAGAACATTGTTTTCAGGCAAGCATTAAAATGTGCTCTAGTGTGGGTTGCTGGAAACATGCTGGCTTCACCAATTAACATGTGGTGAGCTGTGTCCCAGACACTGACGAGTACCCATTGCCCAGAATGCAGAATCCTCAACAGTGTATCCCTTAACCTTGGTCTCAGTAAATATTTTCAGGAAACATCAAGTCAGTATGCCTGACTGTGGACCTCAGTTCTAAAGAAGGTATTAGCACATCTGTGTCATGCTGGGGGGTAAGAGAAATGATTGCTTGAGCAAGCCCCGGAACCCAAAACTTGAAATAAAAGAAGTGTGAGTCAGGGCCACACTTGTTTCACTTCCTGACTACATACCATGCATCAAGATTAAATTAGGTGGAATTTCACGCCCATCGCTTGGGTTTGGTCACTGGACTACCATTCCCCAACCATAAATCTGAGAGAAACTGATACTTTTCTTTCTAATCAGTTGACCCAGCCACACTGAGAGGCTTAATAGGAACCTACCTGTGCTTATTGATTCTCATAGAATCTCAGAACTTTCTCTCCCCTTGCCCACACGTACAATTGCTTCATCAGTGGGTTATTTCTGTCTACAGTTCCATCTTCTCTTTTCACTGACAACTCTTTGGATCTGAGTCAGGAGCCTCTGCCTTTTTTTTTTTTTTTTTAAGCCTCTGTTTTTTGTAGAAGTTTTCCCCCAGTCAGAAATGTGGGAAATGAAATCCATCCCAAAAGCAGGTAGAAACTAAAAAGCTAGAAAAGTGTGTGTGACACCAGAACAGCATGCTCCAGGGCAGTAGGCCTTTTGAAGATAAAGCAAAAGTATCCCTTGGAAGCTTCATCAGAAAACGAGTGGGGTTGTCAGTGATCAATCAGAGGGAATCACACTTTTGTCTCCAACTGGGACTCAGATGAAACAGGTCAATCCAGGGAAACAAATGTCTGTTTAGTCTCTTGTATCCTAAATAAATACAGCCAGTGGTTAAAGGTTGGAGATGTCCTTCCAATCAAGAGGGCGGTTTGTCTATCCAGTACAGTTTTCTCTGGCAAAGATAAAACAAGATAACAGCTATAAGTAGTTCCTAAGCCTGAGCATAAGAGTAGTTTATTTTGCACAGGAACAGCCACAAATCCTCCTCAGAAAGGCTGACTGAAATGGGAGTTTTATTTAACCTCCAGTGGTACAAAATGGAGGTCCATCGGGGAAAGAAAATGAAGCTTGTTTTGATATTGACACAAAAAGAGAAACTTCTGCCCAGTTACCTCCAAAAGACTTCATCTTTTCACTCTGAAAAGTTGGAAATTATAGGAACCATTTCTTAAAACAGTTGTATTGAGATATAATTCACATACATGTAATTCACCCATTTAAAGTGTACAATTCAATATTTTTACTACATACACAGATATATGCAACTCTCACCAGTCAATTTTAGAACATTTTCATGACCTCCAAAAGGAACCTGATACCCTTTAGTTATTGCACCCCTGTGTCCCCATCTCCCTTCATCCTCCAGCCCCTAGCAACCACTGATCTACCTTCTGTCTCTATAGATTTCCCTATTCTGGATATTTCATGGGAATGGAATAGTATGATTTGTGGCCTTTGGTGACTAGCTTCTTTCACTTATAATGTTTTCAAGATTCATCCTCATTGTAGCATATTGTTGCAGGATTTTTTTACCTCAATACCCGGGGTTCATTGAATAGCCACTTCGAAGAAGGAAGAGGAGGACACAAAATGAGCAGCAGGAAAAAGTTTATTAGAATATAATATCAGAAAGGATATTCGAAAGTGAATGCCCATAGCTATAGGCAAGGGTCCTTGTTTTATAAGGTTCTGGTCAGCCCTCCCATCTCTACCCACTTGTTCCTTCTTAGGTCCTACCCTTATTGGCTTGATAGCTCTAGGTGCTGGGTTGTCCATCCTGATTGGTTCGATTCCGTTGTATGAAGGGCGCTCTATGGCCATATCATTCCTGTGGGTCATAAGTTTTATGATCTACTACTTATTTTTAGTTAGGTCTTTAGTCAAATTCCAGAGCAGAACCTGAGGGGGAGTAGGTGGGTCTGTTACATTCTTAAGAGGAACCTTATGCCTGAGGGAGTTTGCTGTGGTCAGATACTCCCAGCATTGTTCCAAAGTATGTGTTTTTCCCCACCCAGGGACCTCAGGTTCTAATTTTTCCCCCTCTGCCTAATGAATCCTACCTATCTTTTCTTATCATAATATGGAACTATGAATGTTAACTAAAGGATATTTAATAAGCCAAAAAAACCTGCTTAACATAAAGGTGACAAGACATCCATTTGGTCAACGTTTTAATTCCAAGAGTAAAGTATGATTAGGTTCAGATCTTTTAAATAAAATTAAAAGAAAATTTTAATTTCTTGCTATATTAATTTTTTGAGATTTGGGTTGTCTTTGGTCAGTAAGACTCCCCTGGAAATTTGTTTTCCTAAATAGAAGCCTCATGTCCTTTCAAACCAGCTAGCTTGCAGATCTTAGAATTTTGTGTCCAAAAGGAATGCAAGAGATTAGCTAAATCTCTAAGGAATGAGGAACCAATCTCTCAGTGTGTGAAAAGGGATGGCCCAAATAATTTATTTGTTTTGTCTTGTTAATGACAGAGCCGGAACCAAACCACGGTCTCTGACCAGGTAGAGCACTCTTACTAATATGCTTCCCTTTTCCAAAATCCTTCCAAAATGATGGGAGGAAAATAATTGGCACTTACTGAGCACTTGCTTTAGCAAATCCCACGCTAAGCAATTTACTTATATTATTTTATTTAGCCTTCACAACAACCCTTTAAGATCAGTACTATGTTGGGGAGCAAGAATTTCCTGTACCTTCAAGGTGCTTCTAGCCAGACCAAGAATCAAAATGACATGAGACAAAAGAAAATCAAATTTAGGGGCGCTTGGGTGACTCAGTCCATTAAGTGTCTAACTCTTGATTTTGGCTCAGGTCATGATTTCAGGGTTTCATGGTTTGGAGCCCCGTCTAGAACTCTGAGCACTGGCCTCAGGGAGCCTGCTTGGGATTCTCCCTGTTTCCCTCTCTCTCTGCCTCTCCCTGACTCATATTCTGTCTCAAAATAAATACATAAACTTAAAAAAAAAAAAAAAAAAAAGGAAAATCAAACTTAATTTAGTACCTACAGAGAATCCACACAGACATGGAAATTCCAAAGGACAGTCAGGCAAAATGTGGTATATATGTCATTCTAAACAGAGGAGAAGCAGGTATGGGTCTAGGACCTCAAAAGGAAGAAATGAATTCACAGGAAAATGAAAAAGTAAATATTTGGTCATCGTGTTTGCTGGGCCACTCAGAAACAATGGGGTAGAAAGAATTTTGGTCAAAGATGTCTTACTAGGTTCCTCCCCGTCTACAGTACCTACTTTATAACATAAGGTAGTCATCTATGGTGATAGCTATCTTCCTGGAACAGGTCTTCTATCTAAATTCTTTTTAGGCAGTTGAGGGGGAGGTAAAGAGGTTTTCCTGAATCTGCTTTTTGATTGCTTTTTAACTCAAAATAATCTTCATGCCAAGTAGCCCATGTTGGAGTGGACTGCCCTTGGCCCCTGCAACTATTAACCCAACTCATCTTCCACATCATCAACAACTATTAATTTTTAAGCATTTACTGTGCACCAGTGAATGCTCGCCTTATTAATTAATTTATTTCTTTAATTCTTTTCTTTCTTTCTTTCTTCTTCTTTTTCTTCTTCTTCTTTTTTTTTTTTTTTAAATTGAGAGAGAGAGGCAGAGAGAGAGAGAATCCCAAGCAGGCTCCAGGCCCAGCTAGGAGCCTGACCCAGAGCTCAATCTCATGACCATGAGATCATGACCTGACAGAAATCAACAGTTGGACGCTTAACTGACTGACCCACCAAGGCACCCTGCAGCTAATGCTTTAGATACTTCATAGACATGTCTATTTCTCACAACAATCCTGACAGCAGGGCTAGGATCAGGGTAAAGTCAGTGAGGCACTCACCAGGTGCAAAATTTAAGGGGATAAGGGACACCTAAACTCAATAATCAAGATAAATTATATTTATGATTTTAAAGCAATAAAAATTTTATCTTTCACGATATTTTAATGCAATGTGCAAATGCTATTTTAATATTTAAGTGATATTTTACTGCAAATAATAATATGAATATCATTAATAATGCATTCTCACAGTGCATAACAAATGATTTGGATAAGTGATACTTTTTTGGCATAAGTGATATTTTAGTGTAATGTCTTTGAGAGATGAAAATCCATGCAAATAAGTCAATGATGAAAAAAATCAAAATTTTAAATAAAGATAGACTGTTTTACAACTCTGTGTTATTGTATAATGGAAAAGGTCATTTCCAATCAGCCAGCCATTCCTGGGCCTGTGCCATGTTCCTTTCCTTGCTGGGTGGTTTGGTTTATGAGAGTTAACAATGATGTATAAACAGACTGAATAACAAAGGGCTATATCTATGATCATGGCTTTAAGTTTACTTATTTATTTTGAGAGAGACAGAGAGAAAGAACGAGCTGGGGAGGGGCAGAGGGAGAGGGGGACAGAGGATCCACAGCAGGCTCTGTGCTTACAGTAGAGAGCCTGAAGCAGGGCTCAAACTCATGAACGATGAGATCAAGACTTGAGCCAAAGTTGGACGCTTAACCAACTGAGCCACTCAGCTACCCCTATGGTCCTGTGTTTTGACTGACTGCAGAGCTTTTACAAACTTTTCCCACTGGTTCAAAATCTGGGAGGATATTTTGATAAGTATATATATAGTTTTTTTTTCTTTTGCCTCAGGCTCAATATGGCTCAGCAGAGCACTGCCTGACAGATTGGCATTACTATGGTCATTTTACACATGTGAAACTGAGGCTCAGAGAGGTTAGATAATTAATTACCTGAGGTCACATAGCTAGGAGGCAATGGAGTTGACTTCAAGTCTAGATCTGACTCTAAAATCTATGCTTCCAAATCGGATTTGGGTATTATGTTTATGACATTAGACCTGGTTGGCAAACTTTTTCCATGAAGAGCCAGATAGTAAATATTTTCAGCTTTGTGGGTCATTGGTCACATTTACAATCACTCAGCTTTGCCTTTCCTTATAACAGGAAAGCAGCCATAGACAATACATAAATGGTCACGGCCAACTTGGCCTGTGGGCGACCATGCATTAGATCATAACAAAATACCTCAGGCACAAATATGTTATTTCTGAAGATGTTCTATCCAGATTTCTTTGACATCCTATCCTACTCTACTCTTATCTCTGGCTGCTCTCCATAGGAGTCTGAATTCCTCATTGGATAGGAGATATCACCCATCCGATTGTTATTTTCCAATTGTTAACAGGAACTGGCACTTCAGAGTAATTGAATTTCAAAATAAGCTGAAGAGGAAAGGCCATGTTTTTCCGGCTTCCAATAAACAATAATACAAGAGGTTAAGCTTTAGAAACCAGTTTAACATGTTCTGGGTTACTTGGTTAAAGGCTCTATTAATACTACTTCTGAGTGAAGTTGACTTTGTACCAAAACAACACAATAACCAAAAAGAGGTTTGCTTTCTGAATTATTTTAGAAATATAAACTAGAAATTAAATATAAATAAAAAGAACTATATTTATGAGGGTAAAGCAATTTAACAAATTTGCTATTCACAAATAAGATAAATTTAATATTTTCCTTTAAAATGTTATTAATTCTTGAGGGGAAAATAATGAATAACCTTAGGTAGTTTTAAGCAGAGAACATCAGAAATGGAATGCATAACCCATTTTTGTTTGCGGATTATTTTGCAGAGCCTGTCACCTGCAGACATATTTTTTACATAGTTTCAGTCATAATGCATGTGTCACTTCATACTCCATTTATGTTATAAACATGACATCATACACTATTTGCAGCGTTCAGATGGATCATTCTGAATGACTGAATAATGTGTTAACAGGTTGATATTCGCTTCTTCACGCAATGTTTGTTGGTGCCAACTCTAAGCCAGACTCTGTTGTTGGCACAGGGTATATACAACAATGGATAAACAGATCAGTTATCTTGCAGCATCTACATGAGCAGGGGAAATTATTTCAGAACAAAGAAAGAATGCTTCAGGCGTGTGGTAGGAAAAAAGCAAGTAGCATATAAGGGACAAAGTTCTCTAGAGTGGAATTCAATATAAGAAGAAAGTAGAATAAATAATAAATCCTGGGGGAAAGAATACTGTTCGAAGCCAGGTCGTCATTTAGGCCTAGGAATTCATTTATGGATATGAATAAACTTAGGAACTATATTACCCATTAACCCTTCTTGAAAAGGCAGTAATATTTAAAAATAAATATTTAAGACTCTACGTATTGATGTATCCACAGAAACAGAGAGTTTCTGTTCTATTTACTCAGAGTATCTATTCTACCTCCTCATTTTCTACCAAGAAACACAAGAAAGTTTAACACACGTCCCCTTTCACACCTTCTCTGTTCCCTCCTTCAGAACACACACACACATTTTTTAAAAATGTTTATTTATTCTGAGAGAGAGGGAGGGAGAGAAGCAAGTGGTGGGTGAGTGGGGTGGGGGGGGAGGCGGGGGCTCAGAGAGGAAGACAGAGAATCCCAAGCAGATTCCACACTGTCAGTGCAGAGCCTGTCACGGGGCTTGATCTCACAGACCATGAGATCATGACCTGAGCCGAAATCAAGAGTAGGACACTTAACCGACCGAGCCACCAGGTGCTGCTTAAATATTTATTCTGAAACTCAAAAAGGAATCACTAGATGAACTAAAAAGAATTTTGGAACTAGTGAAAAGCAGGACGTAGACACTGGATCAGTAGGGAGAAGTACTGAGTGTGCTGATACCATCATCATTTTTTTAATTTAAAAAATTATTTATTTTTTTAACATTTATTTTATTTTTTGAGACAGAGACAGAGCATGAGTGAAGGAGGGGCAGAGAGAGAGGGAGACACAGAACCCAAAGCAGACTCCAGGCTCTGAGCTGTCAACACTGAGCCCCACACGGGGCCCGAATCCACAAACCATGAGATCATGACCTGAACTGAAGTCGGATGTTTAACCGACTGAGCCACCCAAGCATCCCTTAGACACTGTCTGTCACTAACGCAAGGACTAGAGCAGAGTAAGGGAAGACAACTGTGTTGACCAAGGACAGCAGCAGGAAACATGGCAGAAGTTAGAAACGCGCTCCCCAGTAGTCTGAAATACAGCTTCCAGATCCCCAAGAATTCTTGCTAGGGGTTCACACCGGTGGATAATGAAGTCTGAATAAATATACCCACGTTTGGAATCTGGAGCAGCTCTGCATGTAGTCTGCTTCTGGCCTACAGTCCACACATTTACATCCCATGAACAAAGATGTGGGTATTTCATATCAAGTTATAAAGGTAAACACCAGAAAAATTAAAGCAGGCAATAATCTTCCCAGTATGAGAAAGAGTACGTAAACGAGAACAACAGAGTGAGAAAACAGGGCAATCCATATGGCAACAGATGGTAAAGCAAGAAAGCACTAAAATCAGAAAATATAGCGTTACAGTATCAAGTCCATGCGTGTCAGCTGGGGTCCTCCCAGAAGCAGACACCATCACGGGGCTGGACACACGAGCGATCTACCTGAGGAACTGTGTGGGAAGGACAAAGGAGGTGGGGCAAGCAGAGAGAGCCTTTCCCCAACAATGCACATTTGACATGCAGGAAAGTGGAGGCGAGGAAGGATTGCACAGGAAGAGCTCAGCACAGTTGTGAGGATCCTTCAGCCAGGCTGATGGGGTGTGTCTGAGCCAGTTATTGGAATCTCACGTGAGGCAGAAGAGCCTGCCTGGCCTGGCTCTAGTACCCCACTGTGGGTACTCAGTCACTGGCTGGGAGCGGCCTGAGGGAGCCACGGCTTCATGTGAACACTGTGGAGTGGCCGGAGGCACAGGTGACTCAGCCGTGCTCCCTGCAGCA
Organism: Leopardus geoffroyi; assembly: GCF_018350155.1. Lineage (NCBI taxonomy): Eukaryota > Metazoa > Chordata > Mammalia > Carnivora > Felidae > Leopardus > Leopardus geoffroyi. The sequence goes on from NC_059333.1 coordinate 82,080,632, forward strand.
GGGTCTAGTGAAGGCAGATCTGAGCCAGGCACTTCTATGGCCTCCACACCAATTATGTCTGTTAGGCCAATAAACGTGAACTCACCTATTTTGTTTAAAATTTTTTATTATTTTTTTCATATTTGAGAGAGAGAAAGAGACAGAGTGCAAGCAGGGGAGGGGCGGAGAGACGGAGACAGAATCTGAAGCAGGCTCCAGGCCCTGAGCTGTAAGCACAGAGCCCAATGTGGGGCTCGAACACCCAAGCAGTGAGATCATGACCTGAGCCGAAGTCGGATGCTTAACTGACTGAGCCACTCAGGTGCCCCTCATGTATTTTCTTGGAAAGCGTTCTCAGATTCGGCCATAAAATAAAACCCAGCTAGATGCTATATGAAAGATCCCTTAAAACACAGGGATTCAAAGGTTACAAAGGATAAAAACACGGTAGGCAAATGCTAACAAAAAGACGGTCTAGTTATAGCTTGTAATATTATTTGGTGGAATTCAAGGCAAATAAAGCACATAAAAATGAAGAAGGATATAATACGTGAAATATTAAGTCTAGGTAATAAAAGTAAAAATCTATGAAAATAAAACTTAATAGTTTGGGAACCTGAATTTGTCCTTCAGTGTAATGATGTTATACTTTGCTAAAGGGATCTTCCATTCTTAGTATTTAAATACATTATTTCACGATGATGTAAAAGAAGATTCTTGATTCCCAGACCAGGTGAAACTCCCCGTTTAATCCTCATTTTATACCATATCTCTTTTAACATGGCATATATCACAAGTTGCAATTTCATACTTGTTTGTGTGTTTTACTTCTTTAATGCCTGACTCTCCCTCTAAAATGCCGCCTGACCCAGAACCTAGGAGAAAGTAGACTCTTGTTGGATGAATTGCACATTTCTTCTGAGGATGAGAGAAAATATATATAAAGCTGTTATAATATTTTGTACTGAGAGAAAGGAACGAGGAAATCCATTTTTCACTCAGTACTTACAATGGGCTTTTCCAGAGCCCAATGCATGCATTGAAAAACACATGATGTCAGAGTGGTTCTAGCAAATGAAAAATAAATATCAACTTGTTCCGGAGGCTCCTGGGTGGCTCAGTCGGTTAAGCATCCGATTTCAGCTCAGGTCATGATCTCACAGTTTGTGAGTTCAAGCCCCACATTGGGCTCTTTGCTGTCAGCACAGAGCCTGCTTTGGATCCTCTGTCCCCCTCCCTCTCTGTCTCTCTCTCTCTCTCTGAAAAATAAATCTTAAAAAAATCCACTTGTTCTGTCCTTTTTGCCTTTCAGTAACTGTCTGTTGTAAAGGGTCTGGTGAAGGCTCAGCAAGTCAAGGAGGTTGGCTGAGCTGTTCCATAGACATGGAAGGTGTGGCGGATGTGCTGAGAAATAGCTCTGGCCCAAACTTTACGACTCTTACCTGAGCTTTCCAATGACTCAGATATGTGACTTCTGACACACTGGCCTAATATTGCTCAAAACAAACAGATCTCTTCTTTGGAAGGGGATCTCTCCCTTCCCCAGTATGACCTCATTTGTGATTAATCTGAAAGCATTCCTTTCTGGGGCAGGTAGGTGGCAAGTGAAAGATGGCATGATTTCCCCAGGCCACCTGGTGAGTCAGTTACACAACAAGGAACAAAGCCCAGTTTTACTGATGGCTAAGACCAAGAGGCTCAGCCCTACCTCATGACACCTCCCGTTCAGTAAAATGACTAATTAAACAGTCAATTATGTGCTCTGGGTCTTGCTCTACAAGCACCAGACAAGTTTCAGTCCACGTTCTCCAGGAGCATGCAATCTACAGGAAGAGAAAAATGAAAGAGGCCAAGAGATGGAGAAAATATTTACATAGGTGAGTGAGTAAGTTCTGGCATTTAAGGCACAACATAGTGACTGTAGTTAATTATACCATACTGTATGCTTGAAATTTGCTAAGAGAGTAGATCTAAAATGTTCTTGCCACATACACAAAAATATGTAACTATGTGGGTGCATTAACCTTATTGTGGAAATCATTTTATAATGTACGCATATATCAAATCATCATGTTTTACCCTTTAAACTTACTCCAATGTTACTTGTTGACTATATCTCAATTAAGCTGTGGGAGCGGGGAGGACAGACAATTGTAAGCATGCCTCCCTGCATATACTACTTGCCAGTGTAGAGCAAAAGGAGGAATATGTGAGTTTGGGGCTCAGTTTTTAGCCAGTATTTTCTAGGGTGAGGGATTTCAAAGCCTCAATTTTTAACCTTCTATTTGAGCTTCTTCTGCCTCTTCTATGTTGGCACTTCATTCATTGCTGAGTATCCAGAGCCTCTGCAAGAAGTTTTAAATAAAAGAATACATAGGGGAGCCCGGGTGGCTCAGTCAGTTAAGCGTCTGACTTTGGCTCAGGTCATGATATCATGGTTCTTGAATTGGAGCCCCACGTCTGGCTCTGTGCTGACAGCTCAGAGCCTGGAGCCTGCTTCAGATTCTGTGTCTCCCTTTCTCTCTGCCCCTCCCAACCCCCCCACCCTTAAAAATAAATAAACATTAAAAAAAAAGCATAACGAATGGACCCAGGTTATTAAGAAAGGGTAGAGGGGCGCCAGAGTGGCTCAGTCAGTTAAGCGTCCAACTTTGGCTAAGATCATGATCTCACAGTTTGTGAATTAGAGCCCCGCATCGGGCTCTGTGCTGACAGCTCAGAGCCTGAAGCCTGCTTTGGATTCTGTCTCCCTCTCTCTCTGCCCCTCTCCTGGTCACTCTCTCTCTCTCTCTCTCTCTCTCTCTCTCTCTCTCTCTCTCAAAAATAAGCATTAAAAAAAAAAGAAAGAAAGAAAGGGCAGAGATGCCAGGATGAAGTCTGTTCTGAGGCTCAGAATGAGGGAAGAGCAATTCCTGGGTATGTAAGTATAGATTGACTGAGAATAAGGGCCCAGGGCAAATGGTTCTTAAATTTCTACTGGAGGAAGACACAGCAGGTGTTTCCCAAGGTACTCCTGTCTCCTTTTGGCCAGTCGCAAGTCAATAGTCTTCTTCTTCTATGCCCTCCCACGAAGAATGGTCATCCATAGGACCTTGCCCCCTCTACTGAATAGCTAAAGGACCATCTCCAACTTGCACCTAGGGACTGTTTGTTGCTCCACTTCACCTCCTTCTGGACTCTTCTCTCTCGGCCAAGTAGGATGTAGGAGAGTGTGCCCTAATAGTTTTAAATCGTTTTTGTAATTAAAAAAAAAAAAAAAACAAACAAACCACAGTTTTCTCAAACATCATATTGTTGGGTCTGCATGCCAATGTTGACCTGAGCTTTCATTTGATTGAGATTCATGATCACCGCCTTATACAATGTTGCAAAAGTAACACTTTATTTCAGTACTCAAGGACCCCAAAGCCCTCCTTCCTTCCTAACTCCTCTTTCAAGTTGCATCTTGATCTTTAGTTTATTTCCAACTTCCTGTTCCCTTTCAAGCAGATTTAAGCATTCTTGCCTACCTTCATTTTCTCATATCAGAACTCGCAACCTCCCTCCTGCTTTGCATGCTACTGATACGGCTCTTGCCCTTTCTTTTTCCCTTTTATTTAAGCTTTTCTTTGAAAATAATTTTAAACTTACAGAAAAGCTATAAGAACTTTTTAAAAATACACAGAACACCAATAATCCTTTACATGGACTCACCCACTGCTAACATTTTGCTACAAATGCTTTATCATTTACTGTCTCTCTTTGCCTCTAATTTTTTTTTTCTGAGCCATTTGAGAATAAGTTGGCCATTTAGTTATAGATAAACACTTTAGTTGTATTTCCTAAGAATTCAGATTTTCTCCTACAAAACCACTATATAGTTATCAACCTCAATTAATGTAACACCAATACCATAATTTTATCTGATTTAGTGTTCATAGCCCCATTTTGTCAATTGACCCAATAATTTCTTGTATAGCAATTTTTTTCTTCCATGGCAGGATCCAGTCTAAGACCAGATAATTGCACTTACTCATCATCCTACCTCTTCAGCCTCCTCTAATCTAGAGCATTTCCACAGTCTTTCTTTGTCATTTATGACATTGATCTTTTTTAAGAATAGAGGCCTTTTTTATTTTTAATTTTTAAAACTTTTTTTCTTGAAAAAAATTTTTTTTTTTTTTTGGTGCCATAAGCCCCCTTCCCTGGCAGCCTGGCCACAGCTACATCACACCCAGCTCCTACAGGTCCTTTAAAAAAAAAAAAAAAGAATATTCCTCATCTTGTGTTTGTCTGGTGTTTTCCCCATAATTAGGTTCAGGTTAATACATTCCCCACTGGAATACGACAGCAAGAGGCACATGTGTCCATCTGCCCCTCAATGGTAATGTTTTAGTTTGACAACCTAGTCAAGGTGTTGCTCCATTTCTCCATTGCACAGTTACTACTTTCCCCTTACTCATTAGCAGTCTGTGGAAGTTTAAGGAAATAAACATGTGCTCCTTCTCAAAATAACCACCTCTTCAGTTTAATTCTTGCATAACCAATTTATTATGATGGCTGCCAAATGATGAGTTTCAACCCCAGCGTTCACTCCACATTTACCAGCTGGCATTCAGCACTATACCTTAAGAGTCCTCCTGTCTCTTCCATTTATTTGTTTCTTTGCTTGTTTATCTTGTTTCTTTGCTTGTTTATCTTGTTTCTTTGCTTGTTACAGAATCATGGATCCATTGTTTCCCTGAAGGTCTATAGTTCATTACTGTCCTTAATTATTTTGTGCTCAAATTATCCCAGATCTGGCCAGCAGAAGCCCCTTCAAGCTGGCTTTCTAGGTCCTTGTGGCATGTTTTTAAACACTCGCTTACACTCTGCCACGACAAGATGTTCCAGCTTCATCATTTGCTTTTCTCCACCTCATCCCCAACCTTTCTCCTAAAGCCATCCTTAGAGCTTACTCAGCAGGATGAATGCTAGAAGATGGTGCTTGAGGAACAAAGAAGGATAGGGTCCAAGAAGGCACCGTGGTTCAACTGTTTCAGATGCTACTGAAAGGGTCAGGGCAAGGCACATCACGTTCTCCACTGTTGTCCCAGGCAGGTGCTCTAGACAAGGAAAGAGGTGTTTGGACCATGCAGATGCAGTTACTGAGACCTCTACTAGGTGCTGGGCACTGTGAGGGATACATGGATTACAAAACACCATTCCAAGGAAGTGGGCCAGCAAGATAGACACACATGTACGTAAATATCCATTATGCACCCCTGAAAGTGTTTTCGTTTTGCTGTCAATGAGACATACACAAGGTTTTGGGGAGTTCTGGGATGAAAGAGTATTAGAGCTGGGAGAGTTGGAGGAGGCTTCACTGGGGTGACTTTTGGATTAGACCTTGAAGGACAGTAAGACTTGGAAAAATGGTTTTCCTGCTGAAGAAGAAGTCACTACTTCTGTGTGCTGAATAACGTTTGACTTTGCAACTTCATTCAACTAGATCCAGCCTCCTGCTGGGTGCTGTAAAGCACAGAAGGAACTCCAGTGAATGTAGGGCAGCACTCTTGTTTGACGCCCAGCTAAGGAAAGAATTGTCATGCCATCTAATTTTTATTTTCAGACACGGATGAAACATGTCCTTCATTCACCAAACTGAGCTTTCACAGTGCAGTGGTCGGTACAGGACTAAATGTGAAGTTGATGCTCTACACCAGAAAAAACCTGACCTGTGCACAAGTCATCAACTCCACAATTTTTGGGAACTTGAATGTGACCAAGAAAACCACCTTTATTGTCCATGGATTCCGACCTACAGGCTCCCCTCCAGTTTGGATGGAGGACTTGGTACAGAGTTTGCTCTCCGTAGAAGACATGAACGTGATTGTTGTTGATTGGAATCGAGGAGCTACAACTGTGATATATAACCACGCCTCTAGTAAGACCAGAAAAGTAGCAGAAGTCTTGAAGAAATTTATCGACCAGGTGTTGGTAAGAGAGCATTCTCTGACATCATTCAGGGGCAAATTGAAGCTGGCCCATTATCTGGAGATTTAAAACCAAGAGATAGCTGCAGTGAACAGAGGGACTATTTTAAAAACCTGAATAAGCCCCAGGGAAGCTAGACGGAACGCCTAGAGGGAAGGCCCATAGATATGGTTGTGCAAGTTGTGCACTGCACATCTAAGGGAGCACAGCTGTCATTGTACATGACACAGATCTATATATTTATTATGATATTGTCCCACCAATAACAGTAAAGTGTCCTCAGGAAGGGACATCTTTTCCTAATTCACATAAAGGTGTCTTACAGGTCAGAGAGATTTTTGTCTAGGGGCTTTCTGGCTTCACTGTAGAGAGATTCCTCATCTTCTGTAACTATTCCTTTTCCTAGAAAAGCCTAAGATTTACTGACCAGATTATCCAAAAACCAAAACCGATGAACATGGTCTGATGAGAGATTTGTGTGTGTGTATGATTTATATTTTTAGAAGACTCACAAAGATTAAATAGATCTTGAATTTTATTTAGTGATCTATCTCATGAATTGCCCCCTTTATAAAAAACAACAACAGGGGCGCCTGGGTGGCTCAGTCGGTTAAGTGGCTGACTTTGGCTCAGGTCATGATCTCGTGGTCTGTGAGTTCGAGCCCCACATGGGGCTCTGTGCTGACAGCTCAGAGCCTGGAGCCTGTTTCAGATTCTGTGTCTCCCTCTCTCTGACCCTCCCCCGTTCATGCTTTGTCTCCCTGTCTCAAAAATAAATAAACGTTAAAAAAAAATTAAAAACAACAACAACAACAACAACAACAAAAAAGTTACTTTATATCAGGACTATTTCAGAGAGAATTAGGTCAGGTGGCCACTGTGGCCAGAGGCAGCAGAAGTTTCACAAAGCTTTCCACTTAAGCCGCAGCCTTAAAGTGAATATTAAAATGACTCACGACAGGCTGTCCCAGCAGACTGTGGTCAGTGTCGTCCCCCACCCCCACCCCTTCCTTTTCTTCCTTCTCTCTCCATGGAGAATTCATTAACTGAGCCAGCCTGATGATAAAGGAGTTTATCAAAATGTTTCTTTGCCCTTCTCCTCAACTGGGAGGGATTTAAAGATGTCTCAGCTTGGTTTCTAGCAGAAGCATGAATAGAGACACCATGGCATAAAGGTTAAGGCACAGGCGTGGAGTTGAACAGACTGGTTTGACTCCTGCTCTGCCCCTCCCCAATTGCCTGACATTGGGCAGGTTACTTTGACTCTGGGCCTTAGTTTCCGCATCTGTATAATCAAAGAAGAATGTTTACTTTGTTGTTGTGACATTTAAATGAGCTCATAGATAAAAGTTGCTTAGAAATGTTTCTCCAAAGAAGTGTCTTCAAAGTCAAGTTTAGGCAATTTCTCCAAATGTTGTCAACGCCATGGCCCCTCACAATTTATAACGATGGACCTCTTAAAATTCCAGGTAGAAGGAGCTTCTCTTGACAACATTTATATGATTGGAGTAAGTCTAGGAGCCCACATATCCGGGTTTGTTGGAAAGATGTACAATGGGCAGCTGGGAAGAATTACAGGTAAGGCTTCCTGTGAATGGACACGGGGCAGTTGGCCTGGGCAGGATGTTCACTGGGAGATCATGATACAGACAAAAGTCTTTGGGTTCAAAGCCAGCTCTTCCAATTACTTAACCTCTCTGAGTGTGTGTCCTTTTGTGCAAGGTGAGGCCATGATAATACTGACCTCAGGTTATTATTTAATAAAATATGTGCAAAACACTCAGCAAGTTGTATATGCCATAGAAAAGGTTGGTGGTAACTTTATTTCTCTTATGGTTAGGAATAACAGCTATGTCCCATGGGGATTTGATCTGTGCTGTCCAAACAGCGATCTTCCTTTCATTTAATCTAATATAGCCTGAACTATATACGTAATATGTTTCCATCCCCAGGCACAGCTGGAATCTCATGATAGGAAAATGAGACGGGAATTTTGATAGAGGGGTTTACTCTCTGAATATCAGCTTTCAGGACAAAGCTGAATGAAAACTCAGAAACAGCAGGTGAAATCCCAAACAAAAGGTTCTTTTGCTGGGTTCTCTTGCCTACTGCTCCAGTAACTTTCCACAGCTACAGAGGATGGGATGAGGGAGGCTTTCTGTTTCAGAGACTCAAGTCTTCTCCCCCCATTCATACCCTTCCCAGAATCCATTCTTACACACAGAGAACTATTTTCAATCTAGGAAATCCGGAGGGTAGTAGAGAATGAGGAAGAAGAGATTCAAACCTACTATACTTGTGAGGTAAACTTGTAGGGCCACTGTTTCTAAATGTGCTTCCTGGTACCCCTGGGCAAGTCATTCTCTCTCTCTCTCTGTGTTACACGTGCGTGTGCACACACACACACACACACACACACGCGCGTGCGCGCGCATCATGGGTGTCTCCTTTAGCCCTGCTACTTGAGGTCACATTGTTCTGTTTTTCCTGGATTTTTTTCTCTCACTTTCACACCAGGGGCCAAGGCCTCCCTCATCTTATTTACCTGCTTTCCTCGGGAGGCAGAGCACTTTTTTACATTTTTAATATTATTTTTATGTTTTAGAATGCAACATGTCCTTTTAAAAAATTTCATTTCCCTTATGGGATCAAAGGACAGGTAGCTTGAATCTGCTTGTGTCCCTTATCTGTTGGGAACTCTTCTTCTGGTGGGTGGGACTCTCCCTGAGTGTGTGTTAAGAACCTGAACAGCTCTCCAAAAAAAAAAAAAAAAAAAAAAAAATTCCTGATTTTTAGTGTCTGCTGATCTCCATGGTCAATACTCTCACCACTGCTGATTTCAAGCTACCAATCTGACATTAATAACCACAAAGTTTGGGAAGAGATGAGCAAAATCTGCCCTCCAGTCCTGGGCCTGGAGGGCTCCAGCCCACCACTACTTCATTCAGTCTCACCCCCAGCTTGGTTCCCAGCAAACCTGCTCCCATGACTATTGTGAATGTGAGTGCAGTGTAACCAGCTTTCTGACCGTGGAAATTCCCCACGCCAGTCTGCCTTCCACTCTGGGCCCACGAGGCCCGGACTCAGCTAATGGTCCACAGCTCAATTTTCTGTGGCCCATGACTTCCCCATGTCCTCCGGATTCCTCATCCTCTCTGATCCCCAAAGTCAAATCTCAGCTGTTCTCCAGAGCGGCTTCAGGGGTGAAGTGTTCCCCTTCTCTGCTCACCTTCCACCACCTTTTCTGACTGGGTTCACCAGATTGTAGAGTGGGAACTTGGTCTGTTGCCTAAGGATGAAATTCATACCCAACTCCCCCAATTGGATGGTTCTGCTTTTAATTATCTGGCCTGTAATGGCGGCTTTTTTCTTCCATTTCTCTTTCTTCTGACATTTTGTTTTTTCTCTCCAGGCACATCTCCTGGTTTCTCAGTAACTTCTTAGTTTTTCTTTCTTTTTTTTTTTTTTTTTAATTTTAAGTAGACTCCCTGCCCAGTGTGGGGCTTGAACTCATGACCTTGAGATTAAGTCTCATGCTCTACCAACTGAGCCAGCCAGGCACCACTATTTCTCTTTAGCTTCTTTAGCACAAGACGGCAGAGCATAAGTGGATTTTAAAATATTCCAAGTACCTACATCACTTGATAATATATTACATTTGCTTCTCAAACTTAAGGGTGTAAAAAAATCTCCTTAGGGGTGCTGGTTACAATGCCAACTTGTTGAATCAGCACTCTGGGGTGGGGTCCAGAAGTCTACTTAAAAAAATTTTTTTTAATGTTTATTTATTTTTGAGACAGAGAGAGACAGAGCATGAATGGGGGAGGGTCAGACAGAGAGGGAGACACAGCAGGCTCCAGGCTCTGAGCTGTCAGCACAGAGCCTGATGTGGGGCTCAAACTCACAGACCGTGAGATCATGACCTGAGCCGAAGTTGGAAGCTCAACAGACTGAGCCACCCAGGTGCCCCTAGAAGTCTACTAACACCATACTTTGAGAAATGACCATAGAGCTATGCTGTCCAATATAGTAGCCACTAACTACATGCAGCCACTGAGCACTTGAAATGTGGCTAATGCAAACTGAGATGTTCTGTAAGTGCAAGATACACACTGGATTTCAAAGACTAAGTAAAAAGAAAAGGATATTAAAAATCTCAATTTTTGTATATGGAGTGTATGTTGAAATGACAATATTTTAGATATGCTAGGTTAAATAAAATGGGTTAGATACAATGTATTCTTAAAATTAATTCTCCTCTGGGTGCCTGGGTGGCTCAGTTGGTTGAGCGTCCAACTGATTTTGGCTCAGGTCACGACCGCAGTGTCATCGGATTGAGTCCCGAGTCAGGCCCTGTGCTGAACATGGAGCCTGCTTAAGATTCTCTCTCTCCCTCTGCCCCTCTCCCTTGCTCACAGGCTCTCTCTCTCTCAAATCAATAAATAAAATTAAAAAAAATAAAAAAATTAATTCTCCTTAATTCTATTTACTTTTTTAAAATTGGCTTCTAGAAATTTTAAAATTATATACGTAGCTCACATTATTGGACAGCGGTGCCTTAGAGAGTCCATGGTGAGGTTGGGGATGGGAATATGAGGCCCCTGAAACTGCATGCAAAATGTCAGCTGTCTGTCCTGGGGAGAGGTATATTTTGGATGTCCAGGGAGAGGTCTAGGACTTTCATCAAATTCTTTAACTGGTTAATACTGTAATAAAAGCCAATGAGGGGCACCTGGGTGGCTCAGTCGGTTGAGCTTCCAACTTCAGCTCAGGTCATGATCTCACAGTTCATGAGTTTGAGCCCCATGTCAGTCTCTGTTCTGACAGCTTGGAGCCTGGAGCCTGCTTCAGATTCTGTGTCTCCCTCTCTGCCTGCCCCTCCCCCACTCATGCGCGCACTCTCTCTCTTTCTCTCTCAAAAGTAAATAAACATTACAAAAATTAAAAAAATATGGGGCGCCTGGGTGGCTCAGTCGGTTAAGCGGCCGACTTCAGCTCAGGTCACGATCTCGCCGTCTGTGAGTTCGAGTCCCGCGTCGGGCTCTGTGCTGACAGCTCAGAGCCTGGAGCCTGTTTCAGATTCTGTGTCTCCCTCTCTCTGACCCTCCCCCGTTCATGCTCTGTCTCTCTCTGTCTCAAAAATAAATAAACGTTAAAAAAAAATTTAAAAAAAAATTAAAAAAATAAAAGCCAATGAGCACTATCTAGACACTTTCTTGGTGATCTTTAGGCAATAAGAAAGAGCTCCATTTTCTCATTTTGTTTCTAGTCTATAATAATCTCAAAATGTTCTGGATTCAGATCTAGGAGTCCTTTTATATGTCTTCTGAGGTAGCCATTGATTCCACCTCCAGTTTGCAGATTAAAAAAAACTGAGGCTCAGAGAAGTAAAGTGACCTGCCTAAGGTCATACAGCTGGTTGGTGCTAGGTTTGGGGCCCCACGTCACATCTGTCTGACTCCAATGGTCTCTGTCCACACAAAATATATCGCTTATTGGGCACTGTAACTGTGATTTTTGGCTGACATTGTAAGCTGATTATTTGCTACGAATTGTCACTAAGGTGATCATATATCCAAGCTCACTATCCCTGTCTCCATTTGTGCCTTCTGTCCTGACATAATTGTCAATAGTGCCCTCATCACTCTCAAATTTGCCCTGGTTTGAATGTTATATAGTAAACCAATTTATCTGCTATAGATCCGGAGGTTGCTACAAACTGGGGCTCTGACTGTTCATTTCCTTAGACCAGAACGGCTTCCTGAGCAAACTCTTTCCAAGATTATGAGTGTCTCATGCTGTGTTGAGAATGTCCTGACGACTTGGGTGTCTGGGTGTTCATCCATCTCACATCAGTTTCAGTTGAGAACCGACCAAGGAAGAAGAAAAGCTGGAGGGGTGGGGAAGAGAAAGATAAGGAAAGGAGGCAGATAAAGACAAGCCTCAAGGAAGCAAAGTGTTGGCAGAGGAGAAATAGAAAGATTGAGGCTAGAACCAGGGAAGTCGAGGCAAGAATGCTACCTCTTGGATTTTATATCTAACCCCAGGGGATGGAAGATGCTTTTTAAAATGTCTTTCACAGGGGGCGCCTGGGTGGCACAGTTAAGTGTCCGACTTTGGCTCAGGTCACAGTTCGTGGGTTCAAGTCCTGCATTGGGCTCTGTGCTGACAGCTCAGAGCCTGGAGCCTGTTTCAGATTCTCTGTCTCCTTCTCTCTCTGCCCCTCCCCTGCTCACGCTCTGTCTCCCTCTGTCCCAAAAATAAAAAAAAAAACATTAAAAACAAAATTTAAAATGTCTTTAATAGGTTAAAAATTTTGTTAAAAATTTTTTTAATATTTATTTATTTATTTTTTTTCAACGTTTATTTATTTTTGGGACAGAGAGAGACAGAGCATGAACGGGGGAGGGGCAGAGAGAGAGGGAGACACAGAATCGGAAACAGGCTCCAGGCTCTGAGCCATCAGCCCAGCGCCTGACGCGGGGCTCGAACTCACGGACCGCAAGATCGTGACCTGGCTGAAGTCGGACGCTTAACCGACTGCGCCACCCAGGCGCCCCCAATATTTATTTATTTTTGAGACAGAGACAGAGCGTGAACAGGGGAGGGGCAGAGAAAGAGGGAGACACAGAATCTGAAGCAGCTCCAGGCTCTGAGCTGTCAGCACAGATCCCGACGCGGGGCTCGAACTCACGAACTGTGAGATTATGACCTGAGCTGAAGTCAGACGCTTTACTGACTGAGCCACCCAGGTGCCCCGATAGGTTAAAAATTTTGAAACATCCCTTGAAACATTCTTCACTCCAGGTAGGTTTCTAGTAAGCAGGGTTTTGAGTACCTCTGGTGTTTTCCTGTTATTGTTTTAAAGTTGTTAGCTGTGGTCAGAATCTGGTAGGAGCTGCACTCTTGTTTTTCCAGCTGATGGTTAGGAATGCCCAGCTAACAGTGACCAAGGGCAAGAAATCAGCTCAGGCATTTATGGAGTGGGTTAATTCTGCAGGAACGGACACCCATTTTTTATCCCTCTTTTATACCTGGCCTGACCAGTGAGGTTCATACTTTCCCACTGAGCTTGCCAAACCCAGTGCAATGAAACCAAGAGCTCCATAGAGAGAGTTCGTTGCATTGTGAGGCTGCCACTCTGGTTAAAATACTTGAACTCCCCGAACCTCAGTTCATGCATCTGCAAAATGGGAATAATATCTACCCTGCCTCCCTAACAGGCTTGTGATGTGGATCATATGACTTAGGATATATGAATAAAAATTGAAACTGTACAGGAGTTTTATTAATAATAAGAAGGAAAGGTTGAGTGGGGTTTCTGGATCACTTAAAATAGAATCAGGATAAGTATAGCATCTGCTTTTTATAGGCACCTTCAGGTGCTTTTTCCCGAGGAACCAGTTTATCCTCATGTCCCTGGTCCCCACGTCTGTGCGCTCCCTGTTATTGAGCCCTGCACAAGATATAGCTCCTAATGGGGTCTGGATGCCATTCTCAGAGGGCACTGCCTCTGCTGTGGGAAAAGGCTACGGGGCTGTAGAAAGGAGGCTGACAAAGCAGGAAGGGAATGCGAGTGCTGGCCCACACGAGCGTGCCCTGCAGCCTACTTGCCATCCTCATGGAGAGGGATCAAAAGCCTGGCTGCAGGTGACTCATGGCGTGGGGCTACCAAGCCGACTCCGTTTTCTTTCCAGGTCTCGACCCTGCGGGCCCTTTATTCAACGGGAGACCTCCCGAGGACAGATTAGATCCCGGTGATGCACAGTTTGTTGACGTCATCCACTCCGACATTGATGGTAACATTCCTGTCCTTGTGGGTCAGCGAGCACCAGGCTCCCAGACTCCTAAAGAGTCTCCCCCCCGAGGGGATCCTCATGCAGGGGTGGATCAGGTTCTTCCAGATTCCCTCTTTTCCTGCGGGGCAGGGTTCCAAATCCACCCAGGTATTGAAGGGACACTGGTTTAATGCAGGCATCCAGGATGTCTTGCTGGAGTGGAGGTTTCCCATCAACTTTTCTTATTCTTAAAGTGACCATCTTGACCAATCAAGGACAGGGTGATTTTCACACCGTGTGGACAAATGTTTCCACATATGCAGCAGGGTTTGGATGCATGATTTCCATTTTTTGGGTTTTTCTTGGGTCTTTCTCGTTTTCTTAAGCTGAAAGATAAGTTCGTGTTGTGTCTCTCTCTGGAGAGCGATTCTGAGCCATGTTTAGCTCTCCAACTTTCTCTGGATCTTCCTGGCCATTTCCATCTTTTATGGTGCTGATTTCATAGCTGGCATTTGGAATAGGATATAGGGTTTGGGTGATGTTAAAGGTGAGTCTTTATATCCAGACGTCTGGGACAAGAACTAGAGTAGGGACCTCAGAAGGCTGAGGGGACAGAGCAGAGTAGTCTTTAATAATACATCCTCTTTGTGATACAGCCACCTGAAAAACCCTTGATCACCTATCATGGGCTCTCTGGTGTGGTATTCAGCAATTGTTGGCCTTAAAGGAAACAGCTGCATTCTTACGACGCAGTTTGCAAAGCGTTACCTTACTTAAGTGCAGTACCTCGATGCCATTTTAATGCTTGATGGAATAGAGTAATGTATTTTTTATTCTTGGAGAGAAAGTGAATTTTGAGGAAAGAATAAGCTTTGCAGTCAGGCAGGGGTGGACTCAGATCCCAGGTTTTGTCCTTTCTAGCGGGATCATTTCATTCTGTAAGTCCTCTGAACCTCAGTGTCTTCATCTGTAGCTTACTTCACCTGAATTTACCAATGGCCACTTTTTGGACAGTGTGAATGTTAGAGGAAAGGTGTATAAAAGGTATAAAAACCCCCACAGACACATGTAGGTTCTCAATAAATAACAGGTATTATTATTATCGCAACGGTGCACTATGTATACATGTATAAATAGTCTTTTAAATCAAACATTTGACTGATTAGTTTGTAGTTATAAGGTTAAAAAGAATAAGCAATTATTAAATCAATCTATATTTTTCCTGGTCCCCGTTTTCTAGAAGAGTTTCCACTTAAAAAATTTTTTTTTTCTTACAAAGTAAAAGTTCATTTTTTCCTGTTTCTTTCTTTTTTTTCTTCATTTTTCCCCCGTTTTTTATTCATTAAAGTCTGGCACAAATGCAGTTAGAGACCCAGGAAGCACTGGCAATTAGAAGGTTCCAGCCAAATATAAAGAAGAAGCATACAGTTTTATCAGACTTGCTGTGAATGACTGACCAAAACTCCCTTACATCTTGAGAAATATTGGAAATAGGTTCCCCTACTGTCTTTATAATCTCCTAGTTGGAAATCCCTGCTTCCTAACTAACTAGCTGGGTAGCTTTGAGCAAAATATTTAAATATGTAGAACAACAACAACACAAATGCCTGCCTATATCCTTCAGGCAAATGAGCTACATGATGTGAAAAGTTCAAAAATAAAACCATAATATATTTTCCTTTAGCACTGGGCTACAAGGAGCCATTAGGAAACATAGACTTCTACCCAAATGGAGGATTGGATCAACCTGGTTGCCCCAAAACAATATTGGGAGGTAAGGGCAAATACTTTATATATTGTATAATAGTGGTTTTTAAAAGGGCATATTTCAAAAATCTGATATTATTCTATGGGCAATAGTTTTTAATAGAAAACAAATCATCTGAGAAGATAGAGATAGTATAAATATAAATGAAAAATGTAAAATTATTACTCAAATATACTACTTAAAAAAAACAAAACATTGCAGCATTATTGGCAATAATGAAGATACGGAAGCAACCCAAGTATCCATCGATAGATGAATGGATAAAGAAGATGTGGTATGTTTACACAATGGAATATTGCTCAGCTATAAAAGGGAATCAATCAAATCATTTGCCACAACATGGATGAATCCAAAGGCTATTATACTAAGTGAAATTAGTCAGAGAAAGACAAAGGGGAGATGGGTGAAATGGGTGAAGGAAATTAGGAGTACATTTACCATGATGAGCACTGAATAACGTACAGAATTGCTGAACCATTATATTGTACATCTGAAACTAATATAACAGCGTATGTTAATTATGCTTCACTTAAAAATTTTTTTTAATGTTTTTTATTCATTTTTTTTGAGACAGAGAGAGACAGAGCATGAACGGGGGAGGGTCAGAGAGAGAGAGGGAGACACAGAATCGGAAGCAGGCTGCAGGCTCTGAGCCATCAGCCCAGAGCCCGACGCGGGGCTCGAACTCACGGACTGTGAGATCATGACCTGAACTGAAGTCGGACGCTTAGCCGACTGAGCCACTCAGGTGCCCCAATTATGCTTCATTTAAAAAATAAATTAAAAAAATAAGTAACCATAACCATATGATTAAGAGCTATTATGAATTATTGCTCTCTCATGAAAAGGTGTGTCCTTGACCTAGAAATTCCATATCTGGAAATCTCTCCTAGAGGAAATAATGGAAAATGTAAACAAAAATCAAAGTGCAAAAATATCTGACATAGTATTATTTATAGTAGCTACATTTTAAGAAATAATCTAAATATCCAACATGGAAAATTGTTAGATAACTATGATATGCCCACACAAAGGAATATAATTGCCAAAAAGCCATATTTTCAGATTAATGAAAATGCTTACAATGGGATGTTAAGTGAAAATGACACAAAACTATACAGTATCATCCCAATTTGTTTTTTAAATGTGTATTTGTACATGTGTAAGTATAGAAAAAAAGACCAAGCATAAATGCTGCAAATAATTATTAGGGGTGAACTGTGGATATTGGACTTTTGGGTGATTTTTGCATCATTATTTCCCATTATTTTGTATTTTCTAAATCAGCATGTATTATTTTATAATAAGAAAAACTTCACAAAGCAAAAAAAAAAAAAAAAAAAAAAAAGGTAGATGGCAACATAAAAGTAATAGTAGTATTTTATTCCGATAAAAAACCCATCCGTAGGTGCTCTTAATCTGTATTTCATCATTGCCAGAGAAAGTTAAACAATCATGGATATGATTCTAGAAAAAGGTAATCTTGTTACAAAACAGTAGCTGTATATGGCCCCATGGGGACATGGTGTTTGAAAATGATCCAGATTAAATGGCATAAGTAGGGTAAACCATATTTCACCAAAAATGGTGTGTGTTCAAATCCTGTCCTGTAGGATGTAGGGTAAATACCTCTGAGGAGCCAAGATAATGTGATTTGCTTATAAAGGCCATTCTCTGTATTGTTAGCAACATCATTGTTTTGGCAAGTGAAAGTTCCAGGAACAATAAGTAAATATTGACTTGTCAGATTTGTTCCTGTCTGGCTTGGTCCCATGCCAACCCATGTTTCTCCTCTCTTGCCCTAGTTTATTTCTGTCCTTCACTGAGCTCCTCTATGGGCATACATAAGTGGACTGTGGGGAAAGAAGAAACATTGTTCTTACTCAAGCAACAGTGCCTCTCCAAACCACTAGCTCACAATCATAACTCCTTTCTTATTTGATTCACTGTTTCCTACTCAGATCCTCACCTCCTCTGATTACCCATCTTTGGGACCCAGTTCCCCTTCATCATCTGACCCATCAACCTTCCAACCACCTTTCAGTTTTGTGTGCTGCATTGCTTCATCATGTCCAACTCTCCTGACGCCGTCTCCATGCCTTGCTGGCCTCCTGTCTCACCACTGCATCACCTGGCACCCACCAGGAATTAACTAGAGGCTTGCCTCTTGCCTCTTCTTGCCCATTCATGGCTTCTGGTGCCACCTCCTATTGTTCAGTCCCTCTCATTCCACCCTTCACTCTGTAGCAGAAACAGAGCCCCTGCCACTGGGCTTCTCTCATGAATGTAATCCCATTAGAGACCCCCTTAGGTCTCTGTCATGTCAGCCACCACCTTGGCTTGAGAACATTCCGGAGCTGTCACGGAGCCTGGTTAATTGAGTACAAGGTCCAGGAAAACTTGGTTACTTCTCCATGGCCCTCAATAACGTCACAGAATCCTCATGTTTATCTCTTGCCAACTCCCTACAATCACTCCTCATGCTTCTATTCTGAAAATCTCCCCACCTATAAACCCTCACCTCTTAGAGGTGATCTAGATTTGCCTTTTTACCTAGATTAAAGATCTCACCTGAGGGAGCCATTCTATGTATCCTCATTTTAGTTTACAAGGTCAGTCTTTACATTTTTGTTTCCTTCTGCCCCCAAGGTGGAGGCATCCCCCATCCTTTTTCAAAGCTGTCTCCTGTGCCTGCCCTCCTTGGGGATCTTCCTCTAACAATTACTCCTCAATGGCCCCTTTCTCTGATGTCTTTACTAGTTTAAATGTGCTCTGCTGAAAATCTCTGGGGAAACTCTGACTACCATTGAATCTTTCTTGTCCTTTTCACTGACAAAGGAAGGACATAGGTTGAATCCTGATTCAACCACATAATAGTCGTGTGACCTTGGTCAAGTCATTTAAGCTGAGTCTCAATGTGCTACTAGGTAAAATGGGGATGATCATGCCTATCTTCTTTTATCCTGCCACGTGCCAGTATGAATGCTGATCTATAGGTTTTTGTAAGGGTTAAATGGAAGCTGTTAGCACAGTGCTTGGCCTATAGCAGACAGATGGTGAACTGTGTGTGCCTATAATGTGTGATGTATTATTGTTAAATGCTACGACTGCTCTACTCTTTCATTGTTCCCTTTATGATAAAGGATTGCAATATTTTAAGTGTGACCATCAGAGGTCCGTGTACCTGTACCTTTCTTCTCTGAGAGAGAACTGTGCTATCACTGCATATCCCTGTGACTCCTACCGGGATTATAGGAATGGCAAATGTGTCAACTGTGGCATGCCACAAAAGGAGTCCTGTCCCCTGCTGGGTAAG
This sequence comes from Leopardus geoffroyi, assembly GCF_018350155.1. Lineage (NCBI taxonomy): Eukaryota > Metazoa > Chordata > Mammalia > Carnivora > Felidae > Leopardus > Leopardus geoffroyi. The sequence goes on from NC_059333.1 coordinate 82,099,428, forward strand.
TCCAACAAGCAATTTTACCCTCTGATTAACAAATAGTTCATTTTGGGTAGAATCCGAGCACCACTTTACTATCTAAAAATGGGCCTGAAAATTGTGTGCTTAAAAAAGAATTTACTTAGCTTTTTCTAGCTAATTTGTTCTGTGAAATACTCTTGAATGTCCTAATCAGAAACTGTGTTAGAAAAGCCATTTATATACAATTTCAGCTAGAGGGCAGTACAACCTCCCTGGACACTCTAGCATAAAAAAGAAGGTTCCAAAGAGTTTCCAGGCCCACCCAGGGCAAAGTCACCTCATATAGCCTGCTCCCATGGGGACAGAAACAACCTCTTCACGCACACAACCTCTCTGCTGGGGGAAGGTCACAGTGAGCTCTGACTCTCCTGTCAAATGAGCCTTGCAGAATGATCCCTTCCAACAAGTCTTGTCTGTAGATGCCCTCACGCCGCACCCTGGTTTCTATGTGCACATTCAGGGCGGGGTAACAGATACTACGGAGGCTGCTTGGGTATTTGCTAAGGGTTGGTAGAAATATTCCAGATGGTGAGGACTAGAAACGGGATGATGATGAAAATTTTCTGATTGTTCTAAGGAAAAATCCAAGTTAACATTAGAGCATGCTACAGACAAGGGGTTCTCAACCTTGGTTGTGCATAAATTAATTGGAAAGCTCTAGGGAGCTTTTAAAAATTACCAATGTTTCCATTCCAGATCAATTAGTCAGCATGCAAAGGCCATTCTCTAGGGGTGGGGACAGAAGAGAGAGAGAGAGACACCTCACTGATGTGACTCAGCTTCATTCCTGCAGGCACAGAAGTGAAGAAGAGTCCCCTGCTGGTTGACATAGTCACTTAGCAAGCTCAGGTTCTGTGGGATTTAGGGGCCTAATTGTAGTTCTTCAGGAAAGCACAATGCTTTGCAAGAGAGATGCTATTTTAGGTATAAACCTGAAACTGCTTTAAACTATAAAATGAATGTATTACTGAAAAATGTCAGCGCTATTCTTAGCCTACCCAGTGTGTGAGAGAACCAGCATGCTGCTGAGAACTAGGGTGATGTAATGTCAGGGAAAGGCAGGAGGAGACACTGTAGTGTCATGTTGCCAGTCCCAGCTCTGAGGGACAGGGCATCGAGCAAGATATGGTGGATGCAGGGGAGGCAAGCCCTGGTGGCCCTGCAGGTCCACCCCCACAGGGGTGGGTACGAGGGAGATTGTCTTGGTGGTGTGGGGGCTCAAACTCACTGCTCTCACTACCTCCCCAGCTGCTTTTACATTTATAGAATACATGCTAATGTTACATTTTTCCAACTTGCTTTATAGGCTATTATGCTGATAATTGGAAAGAGTATTTAAAGCAGAAAGAGCCTCCTATGACTAAAGCATTCTTTGACACAGCCGAGGAGAAACCATTCTGCAGTGAGTGGTGGATGTGGTTGTTTGCTTTTGCCCAAACCCCCCCCCTTTTTTTAAGTTTATTTATTTTGAGAGAGACAGAGACAGTGTGAGTGGGGGAGGGGCCGAGAGGGAGGGGGAGAGAGAATCCCAAACAGGCTCCGTGCTGTCAGCCTGATGTGGGGCTTGAAGCCACGAAACCGTGAGATCATGACCTGAACCAAAACCAAGAGTCAGACGCTCAACTGACTGAACCACCCAGGCACCCCCCAAACCCCTTCTTTTTAAAAAATGGCTGAGTCTCAGCTTCCTGGCTACCTCTTGGCAAATGAAGGGCATGTTAAAGTGTGGATTTTGGAACTGGGAAGACTTCGGTTGAATCCTGACTCTATCACGTAATAGCTGTGTGACCTTGGTGAAGTCATTTAAACTCTTTGAGTCTCATTGTCCCGCTAGGTAATAATGCCTATCTTCTGGGTTAAGGATTAAATCTCAACAAATCGTAATTATTAGCTTCATTGGATGGCTATTCTTTTTACTTTTTTAATTAAAACAATTTTTTTAAAGTATACTCTATGCCACACACAGGGCTTGAACTCATGACCCTGGGACCACGAGTGGCATGCTCTACTGACTGAGCCAGCCATGCACCCCTTAGATGGCCATTTTACTCACTAAGATCTTCCAGAAAATTTGCTTGCCCCCCAAAAGACATGACACTTCAGCTAGGTAAAATCAGGTGTCAGCTACATCTGTAGGTCAGTTTCAGCTCCAAAGCAACCATGATGACCTTCTACAGACATTGAGAGCTTGGGTATTCCAGATGGGGGCTAAGTGGGGCAGCAGATGATGAGATGTCCTGGGAAGTAGGAATTTTCTTGGGCAGATGGATGTCTTACAATCTTGTCCCCCTTTTCACTTTTCTTAGGAGCAACTCTTATAAAAGAGGGTGCAGATCAGTGGGGTTCCTTCCTCCTTTGGAGCCATGTGTGGCAGCCCAGGGATTGCTGTCTGCCTGGTCCAAGTGAGGCAAGTGCCTGAGTAATAGTGGGCCATGAAATGGCAACTCCAGGGTGGATCTTATTCCTTTGTGGGACCAACATCTCCTGAGCCTCCTTCCCCTTCTATATTTCTCAGGCAATATTTGTATACATGTACCCATATATTTACCACTTTTTTGATTATCATTTTTTTCATGTATTTCGTAAATACAGGTAAGTGTGCTAATGATGGGAGAACACCAGAGCATGAGAAGAACTCAAAGAGGCAAACCTGACTTAGTCTAAGGGTCAGTGAAGGTCTCCTGGAGGAAGGGACTAAGCCAAAACCTGAAGGATGAGTTGGCAAAGGGGGCAAAGTAAGAGTGTTCGAGTGGGGAGAAGGCCCAGGAGCAAGAGGCAGCCTGGCAGTGCAGGCGACACACATGGTGTGGCATGACTGGAGATGAGATGATGGCGGCTGGTGGACATGGCCCCGATTGCAGACAACCTTGTCAGCCGTGGAGGGTCTCTACATGGCCACCTGCCTGGTTTATTTTAAAAGGCAGGAAATGCAGTGAACCAATCATACTCAGCAGTAGGCCATGATACCTCAGTGAATAAGGTGGAATGCCAATCCAACTGTGATGCCCAAACATGACAACTAGAGACCACTGGATTCTGCCATCATGCAGGCCATCTTTACCAAAAAGAATGGAAAGGAATTTTAGAAAATTCTGCCCAGGTCTTTGCAGAGAAACTAGAGAGGAAGAGAACAAGAAACTCAAGTTATGAAGGAGGTTGGGTTTTTAGGAATTGACCTATCGGGAGAGCAGTTGCGAGTCTCTCTCTCTTACTGTGCTCTCTCCCTGTTTTGCAGTATATCATTACTTTGTGGACATTATAACTTGGAACAAGAACATAAGAAGAGGATCCATTACAATCAGATTGACAGACAGAGCTGGAAACACCACAGAATCCAAAATCAATCAGTAAGTTGGGCTGGGGTAGTTCACAGTTTGCTGTTTCCTTTTTTGACTGGAGAAATTAAATCTCAAATATATCTACTTTCTTACTTATAGGTCTGTACTTATCTTTGTTCTACAAAAACATAAGGGGGCATTTTTCTTAGTTGCTTCTCATGGTTCTTGATCTTCTAGGCTCTGTACAAATGGAATTGGTACAGGGATTTACTTTCTTTCCTTCCTTCCTTCCTTTCTTTCTTCCTTCCCACCTCTCTCCCTCTCCCTCCCTCCTCTCTCCTTCCCTTCCTTCCTCTCCTCCTTCCTTCGTTTAAACATTTAATTACCAAAGTCATCCTTGCTTGCTGTGAAAGATTTACACAGTAAAGAAATATGTAACATAAAAGTGCAAATACTTGCCCCAGCTCAACAATCCCACACCTAAAGGCACTCACCCCCACACACATATTTCAATCTTTTTATGCGCTCATAATATACATATATATAAACATGTAAATGTATGTTTCTCAAACTCAGAAAATGTGATGTGCAATAATAGAAAATTGGAAACACACTAAAAATCTAACAATGGGAAAATGGTTACTTAAATATTCCCATATAATAAAATACTATTCATAGGTTAATTTTTGCAACATATTGAATGAAATGCTTATAATGTGCTAAATGAAAAATCCAGGATATTAAATTATATAAAGTACAAAATTAGTTCAACAATGTAAAAAAAATGAAAAAGAAATATGCCTAACATGTTAGCTGGCCTTTGGGTGGTAGGAATATGAGTGCTTTATTCAGCTTCTCTTTACTTTTCAATTTTATATGATATTGTATATATAGAGTTTAAAAATAGTTAATCATTTTCATCAATTAATTTTATAATCAGGAAAAAGGGGGAAACAATTCAAAGAAATTTGAGGTTCATTTTATTCATTTACTCAGGAAACATTTTTTGGGGGTCCTGTTATCTACTAGGCACTTGGGTTGTCTGTTGGCTTCACTCATAGAGGACCAACTAAAATGTCATCTGAAACTGGCAACTGCCTGTAGGTTCACCATGTAGATGAATAGAGAAGGAGTGTGTTGGTGGTCTGGAGGTGACTTTTTTTTTTAACGTATCCTTGGATGATAATAACAACAGCCTTTCTTTATTGAACTAAACACATTACACATGCTGGCTAATGCAATTCACACTAAAACCCTGTGAGGTGGTATTATAATCTGTATTATATACATAAGAACACAGGCTTAGAGAGGCCAAGTGATTGGCCAATATCACATGCCTTTCAGCACCAATGTCCCCAAACCCAGTGGTGCTACATTTTCAGGGAGGGCACGGCTAGGGGGAGCATCTTGAACAACCAGCGTCAGGTAGTTTATGGGCTGTGATCTTCAGTAAGGAAGCTGGGCAGAGACCTCATCTGGAGACTCTAAGAAATAGCAAGGAAAATTGTGCAGTTCTATGAGAAGTAGTGACCTACAAAATTTGGTTATTCATGCCAGTAACTGATTACATATTGGCTTTACATGTCTTAGAAATTTTAATTTTATGTAGTGAATTTCTCCCAACTAGGACTTCCTAACTGCAGAGGGGTTTTTTTTCTCTCAATTAAGATAGAGACCTTAACCTCTCTATTTTATTCATGTTTAGTTGTTCTTATTTTAGTCATGCTTGTGAAAAGTCATCACCAATCAGAGAATATATGGAAAAAAAGGAAATGGTTACTCTATTACGTGGTGAGATTATCTCTACCCTTCTATTTTTTGCAAGGTAAACTATTGGATTTAGTGTTTAGTGTTTTTACAATTTAAGAAAAGGAAAATAATATCAGAGTATGTGCCCTAAGTTTATTTGGTCTTACCAGACTATGGGTACAAATATAGTCACATTCAAGAATATTACCTTCCTGGTGACTCTCCCTGTATCCATGTTTTGGATGTATTTCATTTTTACTTTATAACCTTTTTTTTTTTTTTTAATTGAGATATAATTCACACACCATCAAACTCACAGTTTTAAAGTTTACATTTCAGTGGTTTTGAGTATATTAACAAAATGTGCAAACGTCATTACCATCTAATTCCAGAACATTTTTTTAAAGTTTATGTATTTATTTTGAGAGAGAGAGAGAGAGAGCATAAGCAGGGGAGGGGCAGAGAGAGAGGAAGAGAGAATCATAAGCAGACTCCACACTGCTTACAAACCACAAGATCATGACCTGAACTGAAATCAAGAGTCTGATGCTTAACCAACTGAGCCACCCAGGTGCCCCTCTGGAACATTTTTATCAATTCAAAAAGAAACCCTATACCTGTTAGTAATTCCTCATTCCTCCTTCCTCCCCATCCCCTGTCAACCACTAATCTGCTTTCTGTCTCTATAGATTTACCTATTCTGGGAATGTCATATAAATGGAATAATATGTGGTCTTTTTGTGTCTGACTTTTTTTGCTTAATGTTTTCAGGATACTATAGCAATACTTCATTTTTTTTTATGGTCAAATAATATTCCATGGTATGGATATGTCCTATTTTATTTCAATCCACTGACCTCTGGGTTATGAGCCCAGCTCACTCCCACTGTGCCATTCTGCTCACACATACCACATTTTATTCATTCTTTTGCCAGTTGATGGACATTCGGGTTATTTCCACTTTGGGGGCTATTATGAATAATGTTGCTATGAAAATGTGTCTCCATTTCCACGTAGACATACATTTTCATTTCTCTTGGGTATATACCTAGGAGTGGAATTGCTGGGTCATATGATAACTCCATTTCACATTTTAGGAAATGCCAAAGCAGCTACACCATTTTATATTCCCACCAGCCATGTGTAAGAGTTTTAATTTCTCCACATCCTCGCCAACACTTATTATCTGTCTTTAAATTTTTTTCTTTTTAATTGTGATTGAAAAATGCAACATAAAATTTACCATCTTAATCATTTTTTGAGTGTACAATTTAGTAGTGTAAAGTATATTCACATTGTTGTGAAACAGATTTCTAGAATTTCTTCATCTTGCAAAACTCAAACTCTATACCCATTAAATAACAACTCCCCCATTTCCCTCTCCCCCTAGCAACTACCATTCTAGTGTCCCTATGAATTTGACTACTTTAGATACCTCATATAAGTGGAATCCTACAATATTTATCTTTTTGTGATTGGCTTATTTTACCTAACATAGTATCTTCAAGGGTCATCCATGTTATAGCTTGTGACAGGATTTCTCTTGTTTTTTAAAGGCAGAGTAATATTTTGTATGTATATAAAGACATTTTGTATGTCTTTATCACAGACATATCCATCTTCTTTATTGTAGCCATTCTAGTGGGCATTATGGTATATCTCATGATTTTGTTTCGCAATTCCCTAATGATTAATAACATTGAGTCTTTCATGTGCTTATGGGCCATTTCTAGATATTTTTTTGGGAAATGTCTATTCAGGTCCTTTATTCATTTTTTCCCCTTTTATTTATTTTTGAGAGGTGGGGGGAAGGGCACAGAGAGAGGGGAACAGAAGGTCCAAAGTGGGCTCCCCTGAGGGAGACCGATTCGGGGCTCGAACTTACAAACGATAAACTGTGAACTAAGAGATCACAACCTGAGCCGAAGTTGGATGCCCAACCGACTAAACTACCGAGTGCCCTCATTTTTTTCCCTTTTAAATAGACTTCATTTTTTAGAGCAGTTTTAGATTCACAGCAAAATTAAACAGGAAGTGCAGAGATTTCCCATATACCCTCTCGCCCACATAAACACAGCCTCCCCACTATCAAAACCTGATAATAGGGTGGCATACACAGTTACAGCTGAAGCATCTACATTGACGCATCATTACCCAAAGTCCATAGCCTACATTAGGGTTCACTGGTGGTGGTGTACATTCTATGGGTTTTGACAAACGTGTAAGAACATGTATCAACCATTATAGGATCATGGAGTTGTTTCACTGCCCTAAAAATCCTCTGTGTTCTGCCTATAATATCCTTCTCTTCCCTAACCTTTGGCAGGGAATGGTCTTTTTACTGTCTCCATAGTTTTGCCTTTTCCAGAATGTCATGTAATTGGAGTCATACAGTATGTAATCTTCAGAGTGGCTTCTTTCACTTAATAATAGAATTTAAGCTTCTTCATTTTTTTTTCATAGCTTGCTAGTTCATTTCCTTTTAGCACTGAATAATATTCCACTGTCTGAATGTACTACAGTTTATTTATCCATTTTCCTGATGAAGGACATTTTGGCTATTTGATAATTCTGAATAAAGCTGCTATAAACATCCGGGTATAGGTTTTGTGTGTGTGTGTGTGCCTTAGTCACTTTATTTTTAAAAACAGGCATTTATTATTTTATTTTTATTTTTATAGTTTTTGAGAGAGAGAGAGAGGGGGCACAAGTGAGCAAGAGACAGAGAGAGAGAGAGAATCCCAGGAGGGGCAGAGAGAGAAGTGGGGCTCATCCGAAGCAGGGCTTGAGCTCACAAACCGTGAGATCATGACCTGAGCCGAAGTCAGATGTTTAATGACTGAGCCACCCAGGGGCCCCTCACTCACTTTAAAATTGAGTTATCTTTTTATTGTTGATTTGCAAGAATTTTTTATGTACTCTGGACACAAATCCTTGATAGTTTTAGGTCTCACTTAGGTCTTTGATCCATTTTGAGTTCACTTTTGCATATAGAATGATGTAGGATGTCCTACTTCATTCTTTTGCCTTTGGATATCCAGTTGTCACAGCACTATTTATTGAAAAAACTATTCTTTTTCTGTGAATGTCTTGACATCCTTGCCTAAGTCAGGTGACAGTGAATGAAGGGCTTCTTTCTGGACTCTCAATTCTATTCCATTGATCTATACATCTATCCTTATGCAAGTACCACATTGTCATGTAGCTTATAGCATTACTGTGGCTTTCTAACAAATTTTGAAATCAGGAAGTGTGAATCCCCTAAGTTGGGTCTTTTTCAAAGTTGTTTTGACTATTCTGGGTCTCTTGAATTTCCATATGCATTGTAAAATTAGTTTGACAATTTCTGCAAAAAAAGAAAAAAGAAAAAAAGGCAGCTGGGATTTTGATAGGGATTGTTTCTGTCCCCTTAGGTGGTAGGAAGTTTTACTTGGAAATCATTTTTAGTTCACCCCTCCCCAGAGAGTCTCCTATTCAACTCTCCTCCATGACTGGCTTTGTTTCATGTCTGATTGCGCTGCACTGAAAAAGAAAACTCATTACTAACTTTGAAAAAAGGCCAACAAAAGTCGATTTCAGTATTTCTGCCTTCACATATTTTTAAGGTTCCTCAGTATTCTTTACTTTCCTCTTAGTTCAGTGTGATTCAAAAGGGTTTTAGTTTTGTTTTTGCTTTAATGGTATCCACCACTAGGAGTTTCCAGGGTGTTTAGTGTACCTACTACCAGAAACAAACATCTGGCTCCTATTATAGGTCATAACCCATAGTTTGCTGGCTCTTGTTCCCTTTATTCTTATATGAACTCAATACCTAGGTTTGTGCCTCCCCGTGTATTTCTGGACATCCCTCCAGGTGGAAGAGGGGGTCCTACCTGTACTCAGAGACAAGCTTCACCAGCTCCAAGAGGTCTTTTCCCTCTCCTGCCTTCCATCTACTCCCACGGGGTTTTGCCATCTGCAGGGTGCCATCACCCCCTCCTGAGTCTCTGCACTCTTGTGGTTCCACAGCTGCTCCTGGAGAGGGATCCAATTGAGGATCACTGACTGAGGTTGGTTATCCTGTCTCTTTAGTCTTCACATAGGAATAGTTCTTCTATCTTTCCTCGACTTTCCTGACTTTACAGGTCAGTTATTTTCAGAATGTCTTCCATTTGGGTTTGTCTGATGCTTCTTCATGATGACATTCAGATCATGCATCTCTGGCAAAAACTGCATAGAAGTGATGTTATGTTTGGCTCCGTGTGTCCTATTAGGAGGCCCACACTTTGGTTCATTTCATGAACTTGGATCAGTTTATTACGGTGTTTTTTCCCCCCAGTTTCTCCACTATGAAGTTACTGTTTTTCCCTGGTATTAGTAAGTATGTTGCAGGGAGGTACTTTGAGACCCATTATTGATAAAATGTCCCATTATTCCTGAAACTTTTACCCAACAGTTTTGATGTTTTGTGGTTGGATTGTTACTATGATGGTTGAATGGTGATTTTTCAAATTCATCATTTAGGAAAAGCTTTCTTTTCCTCCCATTTATTTATTCATTTATTTGGTTATATCAATATGGACTCGTGGATTTTTATTTTATTTTAAATGTTTATTTATTTTTGAGAGAATGGGAGAGAGAGAGGGAGACAGAGTTCTGAAGTGGCTCTGTGCTGACAGCAGAGAGTCCAACGCTGGGCTTGAACTCACGAACCATGAGATCATGACCTGAGCCGAAGTTGGACGCTTAACTGACTGAGCCATCCAGGCGCCCTGGATTTTTATTTTATTAATGGAGACTTATAATTAGTTACTACCATTATTTATTTATTTTGATATTTAAATTGTCTCAAATCTGGCCATTAGAAGCTCTTCAAACTGGGTCTGCACCCTTTTTTTAAAATGCATTTTTTATTGTGATGAAACCATATAATGTAAAATTTATCTTCTTAATCATTTATAAGTATACAGTTCAGTAGTGTTAAGAATATGCACATTATTGTGAAATAAATCTCCAGAACTTTTCACCTTGCAAACTGAAATTCTATACCCATTGAACAACAACTCCCTTTTCTCTCTCCCTCCAGCCTCTGATAACTACCATTCTACTTTCTGTTTCTATGAATTTGATTACTTTAGACACCTTATACAAATGGAGTCAAACAACATATATCTTTTTGTGATTGGCTTATTTCATTTAGCGGAATGTCCTCAAGGTTTATCCGTGTTGTAGCATGTGACAGAATTTCCTTCATTTTAAAGGCTGAATAATATTCATTGTATGTATCACATGTTGATAATCCATTATCCACTGATGGGCATTTGGGTTGCTTCTACCTCTTGGCTCTTATGAACGATGCTGCTATGAACACGGGTGTGCAAATATCTCTCGGAGACCTTGTTTTTGTTTCTTTGGGGCACATACCCGGAAGCAGAATTGCTGGATCACATGGTAATTCTATTCTTCATTCTTTGAAGAGACCCCATACCATTTGCCATTGTGGTCGTACCATTTTATATTCCTAGCAACAGTGCACAAGGGTTCCAGTTTCTCCATATCCTCATCAACACTTCTTCGCCATCCTAATTCACGTGAAGTGATTCTATATTCTTTTTTTTTTTTTTTTTTAATTTTTTTTTTTCAACGTTTATTTATTTTTGGGACAGAGAGAGACAGAGCATGAACGGGGGAGGGGCAGAGAGAGAGGGAGACACAGAATCGGAAACAGGCTCCAGGCTCTGAGCCACCAGCCCAGAGCCTGACGCGGGGCTCGAACTCACGGACCGCGAGATCGTGACCTGGCTGAAGTCGGATGCTTAACCGACTGCGCCACCCAGGCGCCCCTATTCTGTATTCTTTTGAACATTTCCACCATTCTGTGAGCATTCCTTACTTTCTGGCATACGGCTTGTTGCAGGATCACTTTGCACTTTCCCTGACCTAGCCCTGGAATCAACCATTTCTCCCGGAAGCCTACTACCCATTCCTTTTAGCGAGGATGGTATTTAGAAACTAAAATCTGGGTACCTTTCGGATTAATTTTACTTGTGGCACTTTTGCTCCTCCCAGGACTCAACACATGATTCTAGTGAGGCTGGGGTGACACACCCCCCCTCACCCTAATCCCCACCTCCAAACTGATGATTCATTTCTAGAGCAAGTCTCCCATGGTCTACTTCCCCAGATCCCTAGAGGGACACTGACCCAGGGACACTGACCCAGCGAACCTCCCCAGTGGATATTCCGTAGGCTCAATTTGAGATTCCAACTGTAGGAAGCATCACATACCTAGGAAAAAGTATTGGAACTTAGGATTTAGCTATTTTATTTGAGAGGCATGACTGAAAAAAATATTTGCTTAAGCATAACTTCTGAATTAGTATCTAGTTGGGCTAAACATATACATATGCAACTAGCAATGCAGTTGAATGGAAAGATTGTAACTTTGAACTCTGAACTGAGTTTGAATCCCTGCACTGATTCTGATAAGCATTGTGACCTGGGTGAGTTTAAGCTCTGCAAGCATCTGTTTCCTTGTCTGTAAAATGAAGAGAATAGTCATCTTGAAGAATTTTTCAGGGGAATGGAGACATGTGTCAAGAAATGAGGATGCTATCCGGTATATAGTAGGCAGAGCATGCCTCTCTTATGCCATAATATTTCATCATTCCTGGGGCCAGCAGCTTCACTTATGCAATCCTCTGAAATCCAGCAGACTGTGGGGTCAAGGGACTACCTGCTTATGAGTGATTTGTAGCTTTTGAAACTGTTTTCTTTCGTTAGCAATCTATATCCACTTACTTCATTTCTTCTCTCCAGTGAACCTGCAACTTTTCAGAAATACCACCAAGTGAGTCTGCTTGCAAGATTTAATCAAGACTTGGATAAAGTTGCAGCCATTTCCTTGGTGTTCTCTACAGGATCTACAATAGGCCCGAAGTATAAGCTCAGGATTCTCCGAATGAAGTTGAGGTCACTTGCCCATCCAGAGAGGTGAGCCATCAGCAGCGTTTGACAAGCTCTGGTTTTCCAAAGATGCTATTGATTTCTGTCCAATCTCCTTGGTCTGATGTTTTAGTAGGACCTCATCAATTACAATGAAGGAAGTGGAGGGTTTTCAAAAAATAGACTTGAGAAAGATGAGTAGCCCCATAATTCAAGACAATTTTACTGGTAGGAGCTTAAAGATAAATGGCCCAATTAATCCAAAAAAATAACGTTGCTACATGCTTACAGCTATAGAATTCTTCCCTAATCACTCCACCCACACTGCTTGCAAGCTGGTATATGTTGTGGAAAAGAAAGCCTCATATAATCTGGCAAATGCACAGCCTAGTATAAAAAAAGGTACAGAATAATTGGAATATTTTATTCCATGGATACAGTATGAAAGCACTACTCCAGGTTGAATTTGATAACTGCCCTGAGAATGTGCTTGTTCTTAGGAAATACACACTGAAGTATTAAGGGGTAAACAATCTATCTTCATTGGTTCCAAAAAAATAAGCAACAGAGTGTGTGTGTGTGTGTGTGTGTGTGTGTGTGTGTGTGCATGTGTGTGCACGTGTGTATGTACAGGGGGGACAGAGTCAAAGAGGGGGAGAAAGAGCAAAGCTGTGGTGGCATGTACGTTTTGTGACTAATGCCACTCCAATGTATAGTCCTAGCATACAATCTATGGACAAGACAGAAAATGCTGTGAGCATTCAGCACTTTATGCTTATGAATTCTTTTTAAATTTTAATGTTTATTTATTTATTTTGAGAGAGAGATTGTAAGCAGGGGTGGGGCAGAGACAGAGGGGGAGAAAGAGAAAGAATCCCAAGCAGGCTCCATGCTGCCAGTACAGAGCCTGATGCCAGGCTTGAACCCACAAACCCTGAGATCATGACCTGAGCTGAAAACAAGAGTCAGAGGCTTAACCTACTGAGCCACCCAGGTGCCCCTGGATTCCTTTTTCCTGAAGGCAAACATTTAATAATGCAAGTTTCTTCTAAGAGGACAGTCATTACATCTTAAAACCATGAGACTTTTCAATACTTTTTTTTCCGGATTACCAAAGGAATACATGTTGATTTTATAAAATCTGGAAAGTGCAAAAAGTGTTAAGAAGCAGAAAAATACCATCCATAATGTTATTATTCAGGGGCAACAACTGTTATTTCTTTCTAACCTCCTTTCTATCATTGCTTTAAACCTGGAAATAGTTAGGTGGTAAATAAAATTTTATATCTCATTGTTGTTGATGTGGGCTATGCTTATTTACCATAAGCACTTTCCTGTAATGTTAGAAATAATTGCTCCACAATTTTATAACCTAAGGATATAATACAATTTATTTTTCTAGAATGGGATATTTTTACTACTCGATTGGCAAGGATATCCTGTCTTATTTTTACAGGCCCCAGTTGTGTCGGTATGATCTTGTTCTGATGGAAAACACCGAAACAGTCTTCCAACCTATTCTGTGCCCAAAGTTGCAGATGTAACATGTCGGGACACATGGGCACCAGTGACATCAAGAAAGCTACAACTACAGGCTTTTTTAAAGCGTCACCTCACCTTTTGCCTCAAGGCACATGGACGTATGAATAAGCAGGGTTTTTTCCAGCAGCGTCCCATGGATGTCACATTGCAAAATGTCAAACGACCTTGGGTTATGGAACAGTCCTGGGAAGGGAGCCCCTAAGTAGGGCAAGTCAGAAATAGCTAGGCTCCCAACAGCCCAGTGCCTTGTCTGGCTGCGTCCTGGGGCCTCGTTTGTTCTGGCCTGTCAGTTCTGCTGCCGGTCACTCAGGCAGCTCTGCTCATCAAGCATCTTAAAGGGAAGGTCTAACGGGAGACCTCACTCTGGACTCGACCCCACATGCCCTGTGCCAAACTCCTCCAGGTCCCTGCATGCAGAAAGGAATGGAGACTGACCTACTTCACAGGGCTGCTGTGTGGGTTCGGGAGGCAAGTCTGTGAAGGGTTCTTTGAAATCCCATGGGGGCCACATCTGTGAGTGGTTTGATAAATGTGAATATGCTTTTATTTATTTTGCTTTGGCTTATCTAATATGCAATAAGAGAGCTCCTCCTTATTGACAACAGCCTGTCTCTTGGGCTGTTTGCTCTGGGAAGGCAGGAAAGCCACACCCCAGCTTCCCATCTCCTCTAAAGTGGGTTGGTGCTGGAGGAAGTGGGGACAGAGAGACAGCAAAGGGGGCAGCTGCTGAGACTTAGATAGTAAGTGGATAAGGGAAGAAGGGCAGATGAAGACAGTGACAGCCTTGCTTACAGTGACAGTGGATGGAGAGATAGGAGAGAAACAAATGGAGCTTGTTTTTCAGTTGAAGTGAAGAAGGGTCACTTTACAGGCCAATTCTCATTTTAAGCAATCCTTAAGAAATGTTTATCTTTTGGGGCACCTGGGTGGATCAGTTGGTTAAGCAGCCAACTCTTGATTTCAGCTCAGGTCATGATCTCACGGTTCATGAGTTCGGGCCCTACGGTGGGCTCTGTACTGACAGGATGGAACCTGCTTGGGATTCTCTCCACCACCCCCCCCCCCCCTTTGCCCCTACCCCACTCTGGCTCTCTCAAACTAAACTAAAAAAAAAAAAAAGAAGAAATGTTTATTTTTCTTTGTTACTGATGGAATCTGTGGTTATTTGAAAGAAATTTAGAAAATGCACAGATGCAAAAAGAAAATATGCTATCTACAATCCACCTGTTGGGGATAATTAAGGCAAACCTTTTGGAATGATGCTAACTTGTGTTGCTAACAGGTGAATTCAAAGCATACACAGGTTTGCTCTTGGAGCACGGGAGGCCTCCAGTTTGAGAAATTCTTAGGCTTCCCCAGGAGTAGGTATGATCAGTGAATGTAAATTGACAACAGCAGCTAAAACAAGAGACGTTGGAGGGCCAAGGCCAGATCAAGGGACGACCATCCCGGGACCAGGGTGCCCAATGCAGGCAGTCACAGGGGCGGGCACCACCCAGCCCATGACTGTGGCCACTGCAGGCGGGTTCCTGGGATTCCTGAGAGTCACAGGCTCTATAACCTCCTCCTTATCCAAGTGACTGTTCTACAGCTTTCTGTGAGAACACCCCTTTTAAAAGAAATGGACTCTTCATTTTATAAACTATAGAGCTCTGTAAATATATTCCTGTGTGGCACATCATTTACAGATTTCTACATGTATCACATACACTCTTCACCTCGGTGAAGGGTGCCTAAAGCGAATGCCTGATCTTGGAAAGGAATGAGGCTTCGAGAAGCTTCTGTCCACTTCGATATCATCTCACCCTTCATCCCACTTCCCACATTTCTTCAGCAATTTGTGCACAGAGAGATAAGTGTGCTGATAGGCCCTGATTTCTTTTTAAGGTTCTACTGGTCCCACAATTTGATTAGTACAGCCATTTCTTTGTCCTTTCCCTTGCCTGTAGGAAAGGGAGTCAAAACAACAGTAGAAAAATGTTACAAATAGCATTTCTATCATTTATAAACTTCTCAGGCTGGAGGGTCTCTCTCAGCTTTTTTTTTTTTTTAATGTTTATTTTGAGAGAGAGTGCAGGAGAGAGGCCGAGAGAGAATCCCAAGCAGGCTCTGCACTGTCAGGCAGAGCCTGATGCGGGCTCAGTCTCATAAACCATGAGATCAGTACCTGAGCCGAGATCAAGAGTCAGATGCTTAACTGACTGAGCCACACAGGCATCCCTTTCAGCTTCTTCCCTAGTGTTTCCTAGCACAGTACCTGGCTTACTGGGGAATGGATGGATGGATGGACAAATGGATGAATGAATAAAGGAAGGAAGTTTGTTCCCTGGATGGAGATGAATTTCAATGAGTCTCACATGATTTGGAGAAATGAAAGCAGTTACAGGTGTGGCCACTCCCTCTGTAGATTCTCCCAAGGCCCCTGAACTTCCTCTCTCCCTTGTCATCTTTGTTTCTTTTCCCCTCTCTTTGTCAGAGTGTCTGTCTGAATCCCAAATCCAAGATGCAATTAAATTGTAGTCTACCCACTTCCCTCCATCTTCACCAGTTATCTTCTACTGAGTTTTTTTTGTTTTTTTTTTACATTTATTTGTGTGATTATTTGATTAATGTCTGTCTTCTCCACTTGACTGCTCTGCAAGGCAGGGGCCATGTGCCCACTGTGGCACCTACGATGTAGACTGTGCCCAGGAAATATTAAATGAACACTCGCCATTATCTTCGGAGCCCTTAAACCGTGTCCAGTTCCCTCTACTCCCAGCCATTGCTCATTCCTGAGATGCCCACCCTTCTCTGCCTTAGCTTTCTCTCCCAGCACCTTTTTTATTATTGTTTCTATTCTCTTTGGCGACCCATGCCCCATTTCCCAGTCTCCCTGGGAAAAAAAGAGAGGTTGGCTCTTTCTTCACTCATCTTAGAACCTTCCAGATGGTCCTGACACCATTCTTCAGCAAGCCCACCTGTGCTGAATGCAAAGAGATTTTGCTCTCTCCCACTTTCCCGTTTCAGTGCCTCAGCCAAAACCCTCCAGGTCCTTCCAGAATTCCTGGATGACTCCAAGCTGTGGTCCAAAGTCCCCCTTGCTTTCCACAACTCCCTTCTGCCACCCGCTTTGCCGTTGACTTTGTATGTCCATCATCATTGCTTTCATTATGTTATATTATAATATATTTCTGTGTCTGTACCCACTCTGAAACTGTGAGCACAAGAGCAGCTGCGGGTTATTTGCTGCCCTAGTACCCAGCACAGTGCCAGGTACAAAGCAAGTGCCCAATAAATGTCTGCCAAACAAAATGGAATGGATTCATCTTTACAATTTGAGGGAGGGAGTCACAGCCACTCGGATTTAGACATCAACACTTAACTGTGGTGCTTCCCAAACCCTAAACTTCTAACTTCTCATCCTTGGATCCCTGCTCCATGCTCTCAGTCCTGCAAAACCCTATCTTTGCCAAGGAGACCTTGGATAACACTAACAGAAATCTACTCATACTAACCCAAATTTTACTAGAGAGGACTTGTGGAAACCCGAGAGCTGAACCATCAGCCTTCAAGAAGAGCAGGGATGGGGGCAGCTGAAAGCCTTTAGCAAGAGTTCACGGACCTTTATTAACCCCGTGCTCTGCCATGAGTCTCCCTGACTCAGCTCGGTTCCCTCACAGGGCAGCTGTAGACCACTGCAGTCATTAGTACCATTGTGTCCCCAGCTATTCAATCACTAGGTGGCCCAGTTCCAAAGTCCAGGGAGAGGAGCCAACCCTTAGATCCTCCTCTTGGGGAAGGTGTGCATCCTGTTCCAATCAGTTATGGTTGGAATGGGGATAGGGAAGCTAAATCATGTGGTCCTCGAGCTACTCCTGTCAATTGCTCTGTGCAGATCCAATTAAGCCAGTAAAGGAAGTTGAGCACTATTGACAAAGAGCCTCGGTGAGTGCCTGGCTAACTCACTCTCACTGGAACCTCTTGCCTTTTCTTCCCTCCCGCTTCCCTGAGCCATTGGCACCTACCTGCTTGTCCAGCATGTGTCCTTGGTAGGGGGTCACCGTTGTCCTTTGTCAGGCTGCCTGGGCATGTGCTGTAAATGAATGGTCTCAACGGAGGTTGGTGTAGCTTGCAGGTGGTGCACCAGTGGGTTAGAGTTAGCTCTGCAGGTGCTGGGTCAGGAAGACAGATCAGCGTGGAGGTGGGTTGGGAGTGAGAAGCGCAGTCCAAGCCTTCTTCCCTAAGCAGACAGGTTGAGCAGGAGAAATCAGAATAGGAATCCGGGAGAGTGGGGCAGGTCAGGCAGTAAGCAGAGGCTTGGGTAGTGAGCCTGAGGAAGTTAGGTTTCCATCTCCCAAAAGAGCTCTGTTAAAGGTCTCTTACCAACGCGGGTCGGTGGAATCCCACAACCTTCAAGTCTCTTTGCTGGGTTTTTCCATGGACTTGGACTCTGTACACTGGTTCCTTTTCTAACAGGGTTTCTTGGACTCTCAGGACACTTGTCCCCCCTTATCAACATCCCTAAATAAGCCATCTTGTTCTCTGGTTCCATGATTTCCTTACCAGGCTTCTGATCTCATCCTCTCTCTCAAGAAGGTAGCATAAAGTAAGAGGTTAGGTTCTGGTGTGTGACTTCTGTTGACTTAACTCTTCCTAAGGTCCCCTTTCCTGGACTGTAAAGTGGGACTATTAAGAGTCCCTGCTTCACAAGGGGTGTTACGTGGCATAAATACATTCATGCATGCACGTAAAATGCTTACCGTGGAGTCTGGAGTGCACTAAGTTCTCAGTAACTATCAGCTGCCGTTACTTTCCAAAGTCTTGGTGTCTCCCTAGGAGATCTTCTCATCTCCCGTTTCAACTCTCTAGACAGATGACCCCCAGATCTGAATGCAGTTAGAGCTCTGGATTTTCACCTGCTTGTTGAGAGGCAACAGGGCAGAGGAAAGAGCACGGGCTCAGGAGGGGCAGACAGGGGCTTGAGTCCTGTTCAGCACTCACAACTGTGGCCCTCAGCAGTATTCACAGAGTGCCTTCCTCTGAACACCTGCTCATTCACTCATCATCAGTGGATTAATGATACTTGCTTCTCTGGAATTGAATAAGCTGAATAAGTCATGTCCATTTCCCCCATAGCACCTATTATACTCTATAATTATAACTCTCACTGGAGCCTCTTGCTGTCCCCCGACCAAAGGGAAAGTCAAGTCCTTGACAGTAGAAGCCTTGCCTTCTTGTTCACTACTGTTCCTTGTCCCAGTACACTCCTGGCATAGGCTCAATAATGTTATTTTTTCATTTACTTTCTCTCCTCCTATATTCCTTTGACTTCTCAAAATCTGTATGTACCAATCCAAACAACTAATCATTTCTTCACTAGACCTGACCCACTAATTTAACAAACATTTGTTAAATGCCAATTTTAAGCCAAACACAGGGCTAAGAGTTGGGACAAAAGACAGATGAGACATTTATTTATAGAAATGTTTACTGTAGGGGCGCCTGGGTGGCTCAGTTGGTTAAGCGTACGACTTCGGCTTAGGTCATGATCTCGCGGTTTGTGAGTTCGAGGCCCATGTCGGGCTCTGTGCAGACAGCTCAGAGCCTGGAGCCTGCTTCAGATTCTGTGTCTCCCCTCTCTCTGCCCCTCTCATGCTCTGTCTCTCTCTGTCTCTCAATAATAAATAAACATTAAAAAAAATTTTTTAAAAAAGAAATGTTTACTGTCTACGGGGGAGATGAATAATGACATAGTATTTGCAATAATAGTAATACAGACACTCACAGGGAACCCCCACACAGAGAAGGAACAATCTGATTGTAGGAGCTGGATAAGGCTTTTCAGACGGGGTGACAATTGTCCTGGGTGGTCATGAAAGAGTAGCAATTTTTCTGACAGAGATTGCCAGACAGAGGGAAGAGTGTCTTTAGAGACATGAACTAACATGGTGCATAAGCTCAGCTGGAATGGAGGGCTGGAGGGAAGAAAATGAGAATGAAATTGATTATTTCCCCACATTTTTAAAGTGGAAAATTTGCAACATATACAGAAATAGAATAAACGGCATAAAAATCTACCTGCATGTGCCCGTCATCCAGTTTCAACAATTATCAATTCAATGGCCAATCTTGTTTCATTTACATCCCTACCCACTAAACTCCCATCCCATTGTTTTGATGCAAATCCCAGACATTGAATCATTTCATTCATAAATACCTCAGTAAAGCATTTCAGTAAAGCATACCCCCCCCCTTTTCTCCCCTTTTTACAGATGTGTCATAGTACAGGTATACCCTATCAATGCGACTTGTTTGTTCGATGTTCATCCCTGATATGTCTATGGTGACTGCACTATATCAGGATATACAGACTTGGCTCCCTCTTTTAGGAAGCTACTTAGTGTTCCTTTTGTGACTATTTCACAATTAACGTCACCAGTCCCCAACTGATGGGCATTTAAGTTGTTCCCAACCTCTTAATAACAAAACAAAGCTGGGAGAATACTCTTGAACCCACACCTTTGTCTGCGGGCGTATCTGTAGGTTAAATTCCTGGACGTGGAATTGCTAGGACCTGGTACACTTCGAATTCTGACAGGCACTCCCTATTTGGCCGAAGAGGTGCTTTGAATGATATGGTGAGGGTGCTTACTCTCTGTTGTCTAGGCTCGTGGCATTTTGGGGTCCTCTCTGCCTCTTCTCCGTGTAATCAGTCATATGTCCTACCAACTCAGCTCCTCTTCGTGTGTCCATCCTCTTCCCTTCATTCCCACTGCTATGGTCCTGGCTCAGCCTGCATCCTTTTTTTTTTAACCAGGACAGTTGCAACTACCAATTCAGAATGTATTTTAATCATCTGCCAGAGCAAATATCCAAAAATGGGAACTAAATCATTCCCATTGGTGTCTCACCATGTACCATATGGAAAAATCCACCTCCTGAGCCCGCTTCCCAGTGTTTTCCAGTTTGTCTCCAACTTCTCGCTCATTTCTCGTACAGTTTAGGCTTCACAAAACTGGACTCTGGTGCCTTACTTGGGCCCCCGGCTCACCTTCTCCCTCCTTTCTCTGTTGTAGAAGTCCTGCTCATCTTTAAGGTACACTCAAACCATGCCTCCTCCATGAATCCACACAGTGTAGGACCACTAGTTTTGGACCCAGGTTGACTTGGATTCTAATCCTGACACACAAACTCTCTCTCTCTTTTAACATCTGGAGTCCTCTGCTCACCAGAGGAATACATTTTCATTTGTAAATAGGATTACCAGCTTTGGGCTTATGAATGTCTTAATAGTTGAAGGCCTCAGAGATACATGTTTTCTAGGATACCTAAGACCCCTTTTTACTGTTCTTAAAATGATTACAGCTGCTACCCTTAAACCTCACTTAACAATGTCAAGAGCCTTATCAATAACAGAAAGCTATCCACATAAGGACCCTTCTAAATATAAAAACAAGAGCTGTGGTCATAGCCAAGGCTGCCATCTTCCTGAGGAATATTCCAGAGATCAGTTTAGCTGATAATTTAGAATCACAGGTTCATGGCTTGAATCAGTCACAGCAGACCTAGAAATTATGATAAGAAGTCTTACCAGAAACGTTAACAAAATAAGCTGACTCTGCCGCCGGAGCTATCAGAGACCAGCAAAGATCTTGAGATGCCCTAGCTCAGGTGGTCCTAGACAACAGTAATCAGGGCTCTCTTCTGGGGGGATGTCACTTAATCTGAGGCTCAGATTTTTCAGTTAAATAAAGACAGGGCGCCTGGGTGGCTCAGTCAGTTACGTGTCCGCTGCTTGGTTTCGGCTCAGGTCATGATCTCACAGTAATGGGTTCGAGCCCTGCATCTGGCTCTGTGCTGACAGTGCAGAGCCTGCTTGGGATTCTCTCTCCCTGTCTCTCTTTCTCTCTCTCTCTCTCTCTCTGCCCCTCCCCTGCTTGCTTTCTCTCTCTCTTAAAAAATTTTTTTAAAATAAAGACAAAAATACCAACCTTGTGGGATAATGGACATATAGTAGGCGCTGAATAAAAAGTAATTTTCATCATTTTGTGGTGACTATGACCCTCCCACCGCACTTGATTGGAGCACTGGCTGTATTTGCTTTGTATCACAGCTGGCTGTGGACAAGAGTATCTTGAGCACTAGACTGAAAGCCCGCTGTGGGCAGGGCGCGTGAATCACTCCTGATCTCCCAGCGCCTGGCAAAGAGCCTGCAAATAAGCAAAGAAAGAATCAAAGGTAAACGTGTAAAAAGATGAGCGGATGGGAGGTCAGACGCACCCGTTGAGCTGCCCGAAGACAGGGTTCCTCTGGAATCTCGACGGGCAGGCACAACTTGCGCAGCGCAGGCCGGAGGCGGGGCCTGGATTCGGGGGCGGGGCTTGGTGCGGACCCCGCCCCGGTCCGTCCGTGAATACGCTCCGGAGGCATAAGCCAACGCGCAGCCTCGCCCGGCGCTGCCTGCAGGCTCCTCTGTGGCCCTGCGGGTCCGGTCGCCGGCTCCGAGATGCGCCCCCTGCTTGGCTTCCTGCTGGTCTTCGTCTGCTGCACCTTCGCCCTGTACTTGCTGTCGACGCGACTGCCCCGCGGGCGGACGCTGGGCCCGGACGAGGAGACTGGAGGCAGGTGGGTCCGAGGAAGGGAGACAGATTCGAGGATGGGGTCTTCGAATCGGATATTGGGTTCCAGGATCGGAGGCGTCGGGGGCCGGGGTTCAGGTCTGGGACTGGAGATCAGGGTCTGTCTCCTGGCCGCGTCTGTCCGGTCTCGGGCGGGCGGGGTGGATGGGAGTTGTGGTCCGCCCGGACTGAACCTGCGCTGTGCTGGTTGCGCGGAGTGCAGTTTGGGCGCGCTATCCGTGGCTTTGCACGCAGGGCGGTGATTTGCTGAGGGAAACGCGGCGCCTCATGCCGGCGGCACCGGTTCGCGCACCTCTGTCTGCGCCGTGGCATCGCCACGGGAGCCCGGTGCCGATCGCCTTCCCGGCCCAGCCCTGACCCGCATTTTCAGCCGACTCTCGCCCTTGTGTGGTCCCGCAGCCTCATCTCTACGACAGCTTTCGGCCTCCCTCCATCGTTCTTCCCACCCCATCTCACTTCCGTCAGCCCTGCCCTTGGGACTCTACGGCATTTGGCATTCGGTCTGCAGAAGTGTTGCAAGGACCTCTTTAAATATTCACGAATTAATTATCGGAGCCGCCCCTCTTCCTGAATATCTCTACTTTCCCCCTTCTCATGACCATCTGGGTGGGGCTGGAGGCGGTGCGATTCCTACCGGGCTGGTTTGCCGTCAGTGTTGCATACTGTTCATAAAGTTTATGGAAATGTGCCTGCCACAGCATGGCGTTCACAAGAATGTTACTGATATTTGAATATGAGGGTAACTTTTCGGTTACCCTAGTTGGGAGGTTGGGAAGGCTCTGCTGTGGGTGTCAGACACACTAAGAGAAACATTCTGATGAGAACTAGGAGGGTGTGCTCATAATTGATCATTGATAGATTCAAGGGTTATTCTTATGTCAGAGGCAAGGTAGCCCTTACACTGTAACCCTTGTACAGGGTTCAGAATGCACTAAGGGCCAGATAAAGAGCGGGATGAACAAGCAGCCTCTTTGAAAGGATTAGTTCAAGCTTGACATATTATCAAGAAGGTTATGTTTGTGGTGTGGGACAGATATACTTTCCAAGAGAATCTTTAATTGGCTTGTTAGTGACTGATAAAATAGTCTTTTACCTAGTAACTCAGGAGTGATGTGAAGTTTTAATTGTCCTTGGCCTGAAGTTTGTGGGGGAGGGGGTGTTCCAGGAAGGGAAGGCAGTTTAGGACATTTAGTTCTTGCCTGAAAATTAATCCATTTGTCTCTTAAGAATAGATCATAAAACCTGAGAACTAAAAGGGAACTTAACACTCATTTTTTCTATAAGGAAACTGAGGCCCAGGGACTAGCCTGAGATCACACTACTGGACAGTAGCAGAGTTGAGATGTTAACCCAGGTCTCTTGCTTCCAAAAGCAGGGCTCTTATGTCTCTGTCTTTGGAAAGAGGACACAAAGGACTTTTCTAGGTGCTAGGCTGATCTGGTCTCATGTTTCCATCTGCTTTTCCAAATCCCCAGGTCACTGTGGTTCCCCTCAGACTTGGCCGAGCTGCGGGAACTTTCTGAGGTCCTTCGAGAGTACCGGAAGGAGCACCAGGCCTACGTGTTCCTGCTGTTCTGCAGTGCCTACCTCTACAAACAGGGCTTTGCCATCCCTGGCTCCAGCTTCCTGGTCAGTGCCTTGCTCTCCTTCTGTGTGTGCTAGAAAGCTACTTTCTGTCTTTTATTTATTTATTTATTTATTTATTTATTTATTTATTTATTTATTTATATTTTGGAGAGAGAGAGAGCCTGTGCCCAAGCAGGGGAGGGGCAGAAAGAAGGAAACACAAAATCAGAAGCATGCTCCAGGCTCTGAGCTGTCAGCACAGAGCCCAACGTGGGCTTGACCCCACGAACCGAGAGATCGTGACCTGAGCTGGAGTCGGATGCTTATCCGACTGAGCCACCCAGTGCCCCCCCCCCTTTTTCCCAATATTTATTTATTTTTGAGAGCACAAGGTGGGGAGGGGCAGAGAGAGGGGGCCAGATGATCCGAAGCGGGCTCTGTGCTGACAGCAGTGAACCTTATGTAGGGCTTGAACTTAAAAACCGTAAGATCATGACCTGAGCTGAAGTCAGATGCTCAACCGACTGAGTCACCCAGGTGCTCTGCCACCTTCTGTCTTTGTAGAGTCCGCCTCAGGCTGCAAATCATATGGTCCAGAGCTAGACTACTGTGGCAATGATTTGATGACAGCTTCCCAAATGTCAGACACTTTCACAGTTGCCTCACTGACCTTAGTTAATTCTCCTAACAGCCTTATAACGTGGGCCTGATTATCACACTTTACAAATAAGGAAACAGGCAGTGAGAAGGAACTGTCCAAGTTGACAGTGAGGAGGGGCAGGGCTGGGGTCTGAACCCATGTCTGCCCAGCTCCAGAGTCTGCCTCTTCTCTCAAATGTGCTGTTTTTGTTTCTAAGGCATTGATGGCTGTGTGCTGTCCTGGACACACACACAGTCTGAGCTGGCTCAGCTGTTCCTCCTCAGAGCTTCCATAACGTTCTGATTTTGGCACTGTTTTCTGTTATTTTTTTTAAATCCGTTTTTTCCACCAGTCTTTGAGCTCTTGGCGAACCAGGCCCGTTCCTTACTCTCAGCTTTGTATTTCTTTGCCTGGTACAGGGAAGTGCCTTCACAAATGTTCGATGAACAAATGCAAGTTGTTCATGATGATGCTAGACTGGCGAGGCTGGAAGCTTCCCTGGTGTGGGGAGGAAAAGTTATTTGGAATTCCCAGGCGGCCCCCAGCACTCGGAGACGCAGTGCTGGGCCTAGACATGTGCTCTAGTCGCGAGCTGCTTCTCATCCACCCCCACCTCAGATTCTACAGAAGAACCTTGCTGTGCTCCCTGCGGCGTTTTAAGCTCCTGCATGTAAATATGTGTATATTTTAGGGCTTGGGGTGGGTTTAAATCCCAGCTGTGTAACCATGAGCCAGCCCTTTAACTTCTGCAACCCCGTTTCCTCATCTGGAGAACGGGGATACTCACACAACCCCCTAGGACTGTTGCGTGGCAGAACTGAATGGAACGTGGGCATAGAGCAGCTGGCTCAGTGATGGTGCCTGGCATGCAATGGCCTTCAGCATTTATTGAATGACTAAGAGACTGAGCAGAAAATCCCTGAAAGCTTCCTTCTGTCATGCTTCTTTCTCCTGCCCTGGTATCTTTTCTTCACCCCAGGCTCAGCTGGATGCACTTAAGCAATCTCTTTGTCGGAAACTGGAAGAAAAGCAAACATGTCCATGCCGAGAGAGACAGGGGAGGTGTGTGGTCCTGGAAGTCAGGGGCTGGCTTTTTGGGGTTGCCCCTGTACCTGCCCTCCCTCTTGAGCTGATCCCTCTTCAGGGCAAAGAGTCAGATG
This sequence comes from Leopardus geoffroyi, assembly GCF_018350155.1. NCBI lineage: Eukaryota > Metazoa > Chordata > Mammalia > Carnivora > Felidae > Leopardus > Leopardus geoffroyi. The sequence continues at coordinate 82,124,923 of NC_059333.1, forward strand.
CTACCGGAGGGTGAATCCTGTCTCTGCCTAGTGTGAGCTTGGGCCTGATACTTAGTCTCTTATCCCTGTAGAATGGTGTAAGGATGGCAGATGACACAGGGTCATCATGAGGATTAAATAAGACATACAGTCAAGCACTTAACATATAATAGGTGCTCATCAGACCCCACCGTCTCACTTCTAACTTCCCCTTTTACTTTCTGTCTTGGATCCCATGTTGACAGGGTGATGTCTACTGGCCAAAGTGTATTTAGGGCATACCGGTTCACTTTCCATTTTTGTTAATCTAAGACTTTTGTGAGTGTCAGCTAGAGCTCTCATCAACGTGGAACCCCCAATGTTGTGTACCACATAGATGTAATTCCAGCAAGAAGCAAAGAAAGAAGATGTTTTATATAGCTTATGTGGTCTTATTGAAGGAGAGAATTCATGGTTTGTGTTCATTTAAGATAATTAAAATAACGTGTGAGTTCCATTTCTCCCTTCTTGGAGCACCAGTGTTTGCAGGACCTACTACAACCCAGGCAGCAGGCTGGGGGCTGTATACACTGTTATCCCATTTAATTATCACCTGCCTTCTGAAGTGTTAATCTTCCCTGTTTGAAAGGTGAAGAGACCAAGGCCAAGGTTGGAGTTTCCAGCTCTTCCATCACTCTTTGTTCACACCTTTAAAATGGGAGTTGAGGGGGGGGCCTGGGTGGCTCCGTCGGTTGAACGTCCAACTTCGGCTCAGGTCATGATCTCGCGGTCCATGAGTTCGAGCCCCGGGTCGGGCTCTGTGCTGACAGCTCAGAGCCTGGATCCTACTTCAGATTCTGTGTCTTCCTCCCTTTCTGCCTCTCCCCCACTCACACTGTGTCTTCCTCTCTCTCTCAAAAATACATAAACATTAAAAAAAATAAATAATAAAATAAAATGGGAATTGGGTTTTGGTTGGGAAAATCACTAAAAGAGGAGGGAACCTATGACTCTTGGGCTCCAGTACAAGGTGGCTGGTAGCCACCAGATGTTCTAATGGCTGAGGGTTTTGTTTTGTTTTTGCAGAACATTTTAGCTGGTGCTTTGTTTGGACCATGGCTGGGGCTTCTGCTGTGTTGTGTGTTGACATCAGTGGGCGCCACATGCTGCTATCTGCTCTCTAGTATTTTTGGCAAACAGCTGGTGGTCTCCTACTTCCCTGATAAAGTATGCCTGCTGCAGAGGAAGGTAAGCGGAGGGGCCACAACTGAGTGCCGGGCCCTGGAGTGTCACCTCAGGGCCCTGCGGAGTTTCCCACTGTGCTCCTCCACCCTGCTTTGGAGCTCCCGGGGGTTCCTTTTGATGTGATCAAGAGTCACAGACCTGGGATCAATTCCAGCCTCATCATTACCAGCTCTGTGATTTGAGGCAAGTTCCTGACTTCTTGGAGCTTCAGGTACTTTCATTTAAAAAATGAGGAAAACATGGGGCGCCTGGGTGGCTCAGTCGGTTGAGCGTCCGACTTTGGCTCAGGTCATGATCTCGCGGTCTGTGAGTTCGAGCCCCGCGTCGGGCTCTGTGCTGACAACTTAGAGTCTGGAGCCTGCTTCGGATTCTGTGTCTCCTTCTCTCTCTGCCCCTCCCCTGCTCATGCTCCATCTCTCTCTCTCTCTCTCTCTCTCTCTCTCTCTCTCTCTCTCTCTGTCAAAAATAAATAAACATTAAAAAAAAAAAATTTAAAAGATGAGGAAAACAATCTGTACTCTGGAGGGTTGTTGGAAGATTCAGGAAGAGAATATGTGAAGTATCTAGAAAAGTGCTTGGCACTAACAGATTGTCATGTCTAGAGATTCTTTCTGCTTCTTAATGACCTTGTCTTTTTTGGCTACAGGTGGAAGAGAACAGAAACAGCTTGTTTTTTTTCTTACTGTTTTTGAGACTTTTCCCCATGACACCAAACTGGTTCTTGAACCTCTCAGCTCCGATTCTGAACATCCCGATTGTGCATTTCTTCTTCTCTGTTCTGATCGGTAAGAAGCTGGTGGGTTAAGTCTGTGTCTTCAGCATTGTCATGTTGGGGGCCTGCCCTGGGTTATCAGCCACATGGGCATGTGCCTGGCTCTGGCCTCTGTTTAAGATCTGCCTTGAAAAAAAGAGGTGGTGCTAGTGAAGTTCTTTGTTGCCTTTTGACAATTGTATGACCTTCAATAAGCTACTTACCCTCCATGAACCATTTGGCCAGATGAGGGGCTGGGACCAGAGCAGTGTTTCTCAAAGTCTGTGCCTTGGATCGCCTTTATCAGAGTGGTAATGTGCTAACATCCTGTAAAATCAGTGACTGTTGTTTTCTCCACACTAGAAGTAAACCAACCCTACTTTAAGCCTAGGCAAGGATTGCCTCTCTTAAACCTACTTTAGAGCATGGAGGGAAAGACTATTCAGGGCTTCTAGGTGGAACATAACAAATCTGTGGTTGAACAACTGCTGTTAATAGGGAATTCTTGAGAGAGAGTAAGATCTTAAAGCAAAACTGACCACAGCTCATTCTGGTCATTTTGGCTTTGAAACAAAGTGCCTTAGTACCTCAGTTAACAGCCTGTAATTACCTAGGTGGCAGAAGGCTTGGCAAGACTCTGGAGACCGGGGCTCCAGTCCCCCTTCTGACAAGCTGTGTGACCTGGAGTGCTCTATGAACTTGAGGCATCTACTGTAGGGAAGGAACAGGTTGTTAGGGGGTCCCAAACCAGTCAGAGTCTCCAGGGTAGAGGTCAGGAGAAGCTATTAGAGTTTCCTGGGTTTTACTCCAGGCCCAGGTAACCAGAATCTCTGTGGGGAGCCCAAGAATGTGTTTTTTAACAGCTTCCCCTGGGATTGTTATATAACCAGCCTGTCTGCTACCAGTCAGACTTTTGGGATCCAGTGGATTTGATGATGGCTTAAAGACAGTATAGAACATGAAAGTAGTACTATTTCTAAGAAACGTGTTTTTCTCTTAGCATGCTATAAATCTCATAATACTGGTACCTCTCATTACTTAGGCTGTTGGATGCTCAGAACCCAGTTTGGGGCACTTCTAGCAAATTGGTGAACCTTATACTTTTTTGTACTAACTGTATCTCCTGATTAACTTATTCTTGACTTTTCTTTTTCCTATTAAACATTTTTCGTCTTATTGTAGTATATGTATTTTTGTAAATCATCACAAGCCTGTTTGTTAAACAAGGCAGTTGTTTATGGGAAGTGAGGAAAGGAGGGGAAGGAGTAGAGAGGGAGGGAAAGAGGTAATGTGCTTACGGGTCAGGAGTTAGGCAAAAAAAAAAAAAAAAAAATCTGGAGTCTGGGTTGTGAATTCCTGGGGACATTTGTGAAGGGCTATTATTTTTTATTTTGCTGCCCCTAGTAACAGTCTCTTTCCCTTTTCTTCCAGGTTTGGTCCCATACAATTTTATCTGTGTGCAGACAGGCTCCATCCTGTCAACTCTGACCTCTCTGGATGCTCTTTTCTCCTGGGAAACCGTCTTCAAGCTTTTGGCCATTGCTCTGGTGGCCTTAGTTCCTGGAACCCTCATTAAAAAATTTAGTCAAAAGGACCTGCATTTGAATGAAATAAGCAACACTAATCATCTAAATAGTAGAAAGGACACATGATATGGGTTTTTGGTTGCCATGTCCTTGGACTTTGTTGTTTATTTGTATAATGGGTGTGGTCCTGTGCAGCCCGTCATTGTTTTTTAATTACCCTCAACAGGTGATTTTGGACACTATATATCTGTGTGCAGTGTTTTTATAAAGGACGCTCTGTTCTAGAAGGTGAACTGTATCAGGTTCTCAAACCAGTCCTGGTTTAGCAGGGCACTCCGTGAAACGGATGGCCTTCTAGAAAATCCTATTTGTATTTTGTTGAAAAACAAGGAACTCAGGATGGTCTGTTGTATTTGTCTCTCAGCAAGCCCTGCGCTGCTTCAGGCGAGGATGCTGATTGTCCTTATCCAGAGTGCCTCTTCTGCAAAGTGATAGGCTGTTGTGACAGGTGTTCTGTTAAATCCCTGGTGGATGTTACTGGTGTAAATGATGTGAACCCACATCACTGACATTACCTTTTATCCTGTTAGTCTCATGGAGAGTGTTTTCTTCTGTATTTTTTTTTTTTTTTTTTTTTTTTTTTTTTGCCAATGACCTACCTCTTCCATAAGCCAAGGGGAACTAGCTGACAAACTGCATAGAACTTTCACATACAACTCAAATGCACAGTGATTTCTGTGATGCTTTGTGTTCAGATGCACTGATGTTACCAAACGTGTCAAATCTCTTGGTTGCGTGTTCTGACAATTCAGCTGATTGCAAATAGACTATTAAATATAAATGCAGCAAATTCTGCATGTTATGGGTATATTCTGGGGACATTCTTACCTGTCTGAATGGGGCTGGGCCCCTTGACTCACTGGAACCAAATGACCTGTCGGTACATTTTCTAATCTGTCCTTTCTGTGTGGGAATCCTGTCTCTGTCCTGCTAGGAGAATGGATTCAGTACACTCAGCTATCAGCCAGCATAGCCTCTGAATTTTTTTCATTTTGTCATTTGTCAAGAATAACTGAGGAGTAATTCTATTTTATCTTTTAATCCAAGGGGGAGAACTTGGTTTTGGATTACTGTGTTGTGTTGTATTTTTAATGATCTGTAGCTGCTGCTGCTGCTTACAGCTGCAGTACTGAACTGGCACAGACCTGGGTTAATGCTTCCAAGTACAGCAGGACCTTGGCACCTACACTGACCATCTCTGGGATCCTGTACCGTACAGGACTAACTCGCCATTTCTTACCAGAACCGTTGCTGTTGGGCATCCTCTGCTGGGTTTTGATTTGGTGCGGCCAAGAATCTTGCCATCTTGCCAAGGCTTTCCCTCAAGCCACGTGTTCTGCATGAATTCTTGAGAATACTCCTGTTCAGGAGGAAGAATGAATTCCTAAGCAGTGTTTTTTGGACAGGGTATGATCCAAAAAACACGACAAGGACTTCATTTTTAAAGGCACATTGCTTTAGAAGAGGCATGCTTACAGGAGCGGGGGTGAGGAGAAGGCTGTGTGAAATCTGTGGCTCTTTGTGTTCTGGAGGAGCAGGAGGCAAGGGGAAGCCAGTATGTTTTCTACACGACTGCAAGTGTGTGCCCTTTATCAAGATCCTTATGTTTGTCTCTCTCCCTCTCGCCTCATGATTTTGCTACACTGTGCCTTACCAGTTGTGAGTTTACAGGCAAAGCAATTTCCCAAATAAATGGATATAAACGTTCTGTATGGGGTGTGTTGTACATGTTGCTTACGTTCAGTTCCCCTTGCCAGCGGGAATCAGGATTGGCTGAAAATCAAACAATCCAAAATGGCGTTTTAGCATCACTCTCAGGAGGCTTCTTACCAGTATGATTCCTTAGAAGCCAGATTGTCATTTTCACCTTTTCCTTCTCTACACTTACTTTATAGTGGAGTCACTAATGAAGAGTAGCTACAAGACGGGCAGCAGGAAGGCCATGGGAAAGAAGAAGGGCACGTGTCCACCATCAAGAGGAAACTATTAAGGAAAGAGAGGGATGGTTGTCCCCTCCTTCTGTAGGTGTGTCTGAAACCACAGCCACAGAAACCTTCTCCACACCCGGCTTTCCTGGCTGCAGGCCACCCTGCATGTGAAGTTTTCCTTTCCCTACAGCTCTGACAAGTGCTGAGACCCGTGAAGGCAGCTTTCAGGACACAAACAGAACCTTAGGAAAAGACAGGACCAGAAAGGAGTGAAGCACGCTTTTTGTTTAATTCCATGCATTGGTTTGCTTCGATAGTCGCTCTTGTTCCCATCAGTGTACAATTATTCAGTACAAATGGAGCTGGCATCAGAAACCACAGGGAGCAGGGGACTGATGGTACTGGAGGTCCAGGGAGACAGATGAGGAAGCTCATTTTGAGACTTAACCCCAAAAAAGAATTTGCTCCAAATTGATAGGAACTCAAATTACTGCAATAAAGAATCAGAGTGGGTCTTCCCACTTCCAGAGTCTGAGAAGAGGGCACTGGAGGTAGAAAGCCACTCAGATGATATGGTCAATAAGGGTTATCTTCTTGGGGCACCTTGGTGGCTCAGTTAAGCATCTGACTCTGGACTTCGGCTCAGGTCATGATCTCACAGTTCCTGAGTTTGAGCCCCATATTGGGCTCTGTGCTGACAGTGTGGAGCCTGCTTGGGATTTTCTCCCTCTGTCTCTCCTTCTCTGCCCCTCCCCTGCTCTCTCTGTCAAAATAAGGCTAAAAAAAAAAATTTATTTGTGGAAAAAAAAAAAGGCTATCTTCCTAAGAGCTTGCACATTCTGGCTGCAGGGTCCCTCTGTGTATGACCATTGGAGGACCCCGTCTGTCAGGCCAATGGGCAACAGCCTGGGGCCAGGAGGCAGCATTCCTGAGTGTGGTGAAGTGGCTCCAGAGAGTAAGCCTGGGGGTCGGGGGTCTGCCGAAAGTTTTCTTACAGTGGCCTTGCATCTGCCTAGGGGCTTGTCTCTATGAAATCCTGCCATCATGTTCTGGTCATGTGACAAGTTAACAAAAGCTTTAGTCCAACTCCTTTGGGGTAACCCTGTTTTTCAGAGCAGTGCTTTCAGAGCTCCCCTCTTGTGCCACCTGTCCCTGAGAAATGTTCCAGGTTCCAGAAGGCTCTTCCACTTGGCAACCTACTTCATTCCAGTTTGAATAGGCACTTGCAGTACTGGCTGCAACATGCAAACAAACAGACTAATGTGATTTTCACGTGCTAGTCTGTGAGGTTGGTAACGTTGGTGATAAGAGTATAGTAAGTAGGACATTTATTCTATCTATGAAATCAGCAAAGAAGAAAAATCTTGCTGCCTGGAAAGGCACTAAATTCATACTGACAGTACAAGTCAAAGTCTTAAGAATATCACACTGTTTTGATACATTAGCCTCACAGAGTCTAAGAAAGAAGCAGGTAACTGGGACCTAACTTTAGCTTTCTGTTTATAGAAGGGGAGGGAGGAACATGCCTATTTAACACAATGAAATGACGTAAATGAAGAGACACTTTGGAATTCAATCCATCAGTGACTGGAAATTATTCAATTGGAATTGTAGTCCAAAAGGGCGGTGGGTGGAAGCAAGTGGCCTTTTTCCTGCCAGTGGTGCTGACCTCCACAGCCACAGGGTGGGCTCCAAAAGGAGAACACTGGTGTGGTCCTGTCATTCTCCCTTCAGGGCTAACTCAAGATCTCAAACCACCTTGAGAAAATTAATTGTGAGGTTCGAGTTGGGATGCTGAAATAGATGTCCCCTTTTCCAATCAAGCTGTCATTGTTTCTCCAAGTGCTGTGTTATGAGAGGTTCTGAGGCTGTGTCCGGGCTGGGCGGGAAAGAATATGGCGATCAATAAATAACATCAGTCTTGGGTGTTAGGGTGGAGGTGGTAGGTGGTGGTATGTGGTAGTATATTGGCTTCTGGTTTCGTGGAAAAACAAAACAGCAAACTGTACTGCAGAGCAAGGCAGGAATCCCTTGCATTCCAAGTATGTTCTATTCTAGAGAATTCGGTTCCAGGAAGTTCAAGTAGGAACATTTTACGAAAAGGGGGAACACTTGAGACAAAAAGGCATGGGGATAAAAAAGTAAATTAGTTGATCAGTGAGGATGCATTCACATGGAAAGGATGTGTGAGGGCTTCACAGTAGGGGAGGGCATTTAAAATTGGGTTGGTACCCGGAAAATCCCAAATCATCGTATCTATTACTTAGAGTAAGAGGGAAATTTAGCACAATGAGGCCCTGAAATATATGTCCAGTACTTAGTACGTCCTACTAAAAAATCCTTAATTCTAGAAGGATGGTTTGTTGGTACTAAAGTTTTAAATATCTGAACTTCAAGTAGGCTGTACCAAATCCTTTTTGAGTAGGAGCTCCCCCAATCTTGCAAACAGGTCTAAACTTCAGTGGCAGTAAGGTCTATTATGATTTCAAAGGAAGTTGGCTTCTCAGTCCCTCTGCAAAACAATTTTAATAGGAATTGTTACCAGAGGACATGATCTAGAAATAGATGCAAATCAGAACCAATGTTCATCTGCAACACAGATTAAAACTCGTTATCTTGTAGTCGGTCAAAAACAGATGCTAAATGAATGTGGACACTGATCCCAAGGGGGTTAAGCTTTCCATCAACAATGAAGCTTGAAATCACAGTCTTGTGAGGTTCCTTAAAGCATTGTGGCACAGTCCTCAGGACTGAAGGATCCGCTCTTCAATTTCCTGAGCTCTTAGATTCAGCACTCCTCAGAGGATGTGGAGCTGTTCTCCAAGAAACACACACGGATTCAAAATTGTCCTGGTTAGCTCAAGGCAGGCAGTGAAGGGCAAGGCTGGGATAGAGAAGGCATTTCTCTTTTTAACCTAGACTATTTTTAACCTAGACTTTTCTGAAGCCTCTCGTCACTTCTACTAAAAATACATAAATAAATAAATAAAAGGGTTCAATGTGGAGCTTTATTCAACTCTCAACAATACAGTGAATGACTCATGATTCAACACTGTCTACTACCCTAACATGCTTATAACAGTTAACCCAGATAGGTATATGGCATTATCATATTTGGGAATTCAAAAAACATCAAAGTTATGAGGTATCAGGTGTGGGTTTTCGAGGAAGACCATCACTGAAAGATGTAAGACAGAAGCCGACCCTCCTGTTTCCTTTTGCCACTACAGGTGGGCAAGAACTGGACGAGCTAAAGTGTGTTTTATGGTGGAGAGAAAGGGGACATAGACTTGTTCCCAGAAGAAATGAACCAGAGAGATTCATAGTTTAGTGTGGTCTGAAGTCTCAAGAGATGAACTCTCAGTTCCCAGAAGAAATGAACCAGAGAGATTCACAGTTGAGTGTGGTCTGAAGTCCAAGGATGGAAAATATGGCCTTTTAAGGTACTTTTCCGGCCCGATCACCCTCTAAGTGAGTAGGCCTCCTTCTAGAATGCCTCTAGTCTTATTACGGGATGACATCATAGCTAGGCATTTTATTTCAATGTCATGATATACATATTCTTTTTGTTTGCTTGTTTCTTTTTATGTTTCCCTGCTACTCCCAGCCAGGAGAAATAAAAAGTTGTTACTATGGGACCTGGAAAGAAGGAGATGACAAACTGTGCTGCCCGCTCTTGAATCTGCCTAACCCATGGGCCCCGGGCAGCAACTCCCTAGGTTGGCTCCTCCCAGGGGACTAAATAATTCTCTTTTTGCCTCTAATGTAGTCCCATGATTTTATTTCTTAAGAAACTTGAGAAAGTTTACAGCTTTTGAAGTATTTGTCCATCCACTCAGTCATCTGCCCACCCGGGAGCTTTCAGGATCAAGTCAAAGCCACAGTGCATCCACTGGCCTCCAGGGCAGAACCCGCATCCTCAGATGATTGTTGTTGCACACAGAAAATGAGGGAATACAACTAAGATGAATACCAGGGAGCTCCCAAATGGCAGTTCCATTTTCATTCCTTCATAAAAATCATAAAAACCCATAATTATTCATGGTTAGCAATAAACACAATCATTGTGCTACACTGTAAAGCCACACCTTCTGATCGACAGAAAATGAGAATAATTATTATAAAACAAAATAACAGTGATAATAATGCCATAACTTAAGATCTTTCATGTAGTCCAGCTACAGAATTTATACAAAATGGAATAATTTAATGCAAACAATACTGCTCTCTGTATAAGTTAAACATTTTCCTTCATCTTACCTAAGAGCTATAAATTATAGACACTAAATTTTAAATCAACGACTCAACATAAAGTGTAAACACATGGAGGGATCAGACAAGCAAAGGAAGTGCTCTAAATTCCCTCCACCTTTCCTTTTTGGCTGATGCAATCGGCGACCCCCAGCGGAGGGCAACGTTTTCATCCTTGTTGGAAATAGTTTAATACCTGTAATGTGTAAGTCTTTCCTAATGTCCAACGTGATGCAGTGTCAAAGAGTCAAGCCATGTTCTTCAGGTCTTGAGCCTAGAGAGGTTGTTTGACAGAAACCTGTCTTGGAGACAGAGATGGAAACTAGGCCAACACCCGTTTTTATATAAAATTCTAGATAAAAATTTCCTTGAAGCTGAGGCATGATGAAATTCCTTGGGATGCTTTTCAAAGACCGTGACCCCAGAGACAAGCCAGGACCTCATGTCTTGGACAATGTAAAATCTCTCTAATTGCTGCTCAGCATCAGTTGTTCTTTCTATAAATTTCCAGATTCAATTATTTCCAACTGCATTGATCCAAAGTGCAGTAAAATACACTTTACCAGTTGCATTTAACAAAAATGCTATTGTAATGTGGGAGGGGTTGACTTTTACAAGTTGCTTATGCTGCCTTTATCCTGATAGTGGTAGCTAGGCACTAAAGCTTCCCAGATAGAATGAGTTAATGAATAAAAACAAGGGGGTGGTTCGGGATTGGACTTTGGACAGACTCACACACACGCTAGCTGCCTTCAAAGTCTGTTCTGTTTGAATCAATATGACTCTAGTAGACAAGTAACCTGGTTCCACAGAGGGGTGATCTGATCTTCTTCACGTAGCTGAACTGAGACATTGTGAGAATGTACTTTCACAAATTCCACATTTGCTTTTCTAATACTGTTGTAAATTTCCTTTTTCTCTTTTTGGCACCCCCTGCCTTTTTTCCTAAAGGAAGTGGTCAACAGGTGGAAAGGAAATAGGCTATAAGAAAATGGCACTTGAGTCTCAAAAATCAACACATTGGTCAAGGTAACACATTTGTCAAGGTAATGACAATGACAGCATTAAAAAGGGAAGCATTTGTCAAAGACAAGGCTTGATGCTATCTGTAAGTCTCACTACCAAATACTGCTTCAAGTTCTTGAAATGAAATCAGCTTCCAGATGTGTAGTTGTCTTTTTTCCTCCTAGAGGAAGCACATGCCCTCAAGGACCTTGGGTGCAAGTATCTGGTCATCAGTCTCTTCTAGATCATTTCCATCACCCATGTGGGCAAGCTGGTTGAACTTAATGTGGTCTGTTCACAAGTTACCTGGAATTGCTTTTCTTTGTTTTCTAAAATAATCAGTATGTCTTGCTCTGGCTCTTCTTCGTCTCTTATGGCCAAAAGAACTGGTCCCCTGTTCAAGTAGCAATAATATCTCCTGGCCCCACAAATTCCCAATGATGTTGCTCCTAAATTCCACTTCTTTCTTTCTTTTCTTTCTTCCTTTATCTCTCTCTCTCTCTCTCTCTCTCTCTCTCTTTTTGCAAGAAATTATTGTGTCTCTCTCTATATCATATATAGTTCACTCTTTACAGTACAAAGTGTTAAAATGTCAAACAAAAATAAATATCAATGTTACAGTAGCTAGAATATTCAATAAAATAGATCCCTGCCATTCTTGATTGAAATGTTCAGTGAGACTTAATTTCATTTGGATATTTTTTTCCAAGAGATTTGCGAAGTCTCATGTTCCTGTTATTGCAGCTCATTTCTAGGGGTAAGAAAGAGGGGGCAGCTCTCTTCCCAGATGAAAAAGCAGGGAGAGAGTGGGAAGAGTCTGGGGGTGGGATGGATCTGAAATGCCAGTATAGTCATGAGATCTTCAGGATGGGTTTTCTTTCATTACCAAGTAGCAGAGTTGTAGTGTTTATTGGTCCTGACTGTGGCATCAGAACACTCTCCATCTGAAGAGTCACAGTCCGATTCTTCAAACTGCATAGGATTCTGCAAAGTCGAGACAAAAGAAAACCTTAATTTGTTTGGGAAATCACTTAGTAAACATGTATGGAACGCTTCCCAGAGGACAGGCACTGTGCTGGGTTGCTGGCTATGATACATGAGACCAGGTCCTGTCCTTGCAGGGCTTCTGGAGAGAGAAGACATATAAACATGACATGGCCTTATATGTGGAATTTAAGAAACAAAACAGATGAACAAGGGGAAGGGAAGGAAAAATAAAATAAGATAAAAACGGAGAGGGAGGCAAACCATAAGAGGCTCTTAACGACAGGGAGCAAACTGAGGGTTGCTGGAGGGAGGTGGGTGGGGGATGGGCCAAATGGGTGATGGGCTCTAAGGAGGGCACTTGTTGGGATGAGCACTGGGTGTTGTATGTAAGAGATGAACCACTAAATTCTACTCCTGAAACCAATACTACAGTACTATACTATATGTTAACTAACTGGAATTTAGGGAAAATCTTGGAAGAAAAAAAATGATGTCGATGATGATAGCAATTATAGCAATATCACCTCAGCCCCATTTACATAGTGTTCACTATGTGCCAGGCACTGCTGTAAGTGGTTTTCATCTAGAAATTCATTTAATCCTCACAAGCACCCTAGGAGATAAGTGCTGTTAATCACTCCCACTTTACAGGTAAGGAAACTGACCTACAGGGAGGTTAGTAGCTTGCCCAATGCTGCGGTCAGTCAGTAGAGAACTCAGTTCTACTCAGAACTCAGTAGAGAACTAGGCAGTCAGATTCCAGGTGTAAACTTACAACCACTATGCTATCCTGCCTTCAAAGGCAGCACTGGACAGGCATTGAAGTGTTCCCTGTGCTATGAGAGCATCATCCAGGGGACATGGAGGGGGGAGGCTCATACCCTTAACCACAAGAGGGATGGGGTCAGGAGAAGGAGATGTTTGAGTTAAATCTTAGAAGAAAGGATGCCCGAGCAGTTCGATGTTTGTGCCTCATTTAGGAGAACTGCCTTTATTTCAGGGAGCTCTGTGGATCTCTGCACTTCTACTTACTTCCAAGAGGCAGTTGTTTTATCTTATACCCTAAATGACTTGAGCATGCTCTAAACCCAAAGAGCTACAGTGATCAGAGGAGAAGGGAGGAGAAGCCCCACCTCGTAGCCACGTTCCTCCGCACACAGCTTGCCCAGAGACATCTGCGTCTTCACGCGGCGCACGGCGCACTCCTTGTCAGAGAGCCCATCTGAATGCGAGGATATCTCAATGGGGATCTCTGGCGTCTGGGACAGCAGGTCATCTAGCTTCTCGGCCAGGCGGTCTTCCAGTTTATCCGCTAACTCATCAGGACTGTTGGAGTGGTCACTGGTATTTCCCTCCTCTCCATCAGACACAGAGAAATTCTCAGAGCTAAAGGTTGAATACGACTGGCAGCTGCTGATACAGCGATGGGGCCTAGAACCACAAAAAACCAGAGGAACTTAATCACGGGAACAACTACTGTTCTTAGACCATAGCCTTGGTGAGAGGTTTTCTAGGTTTCTCCCTGCCCCCGAGGGAGACTCAAAACTCCAGGTGGATAGACACTATTAAATTTTATAAGACCAGTGCTCTAACCCCTGAGCTATGGAGCCAACACTACTAAATTTTAAAGCAAACGAGAAGGAAATTTGCATTTCCAGTTCATTTGGTTTGTATGTTTATGTGGCTAAACAGTACACTCCACTGTTGATGGCTACTACTGGTCTTTGAGAAACTCAGCAGCTCTGATCACAGTTGTGAACACGCATGCATGGTATGGAAAAGTTCAAACTGAAATTCAGCTGCTTATACACAAACCTCCCAGATTCTTACAGGTAAACGAGTCTCGAGAGATTCTTCGGTTTAACTCATTTCTCAGGCCATAACACTGGAGCCAGACAAGGAAAGTGACTTGTTCCAGGCCACACCATCAGAGAAGGCAGAGCTGCAGCTTGGGCCGGGTCTACGCATACCCTGCTCAGTGTCATTCTCTACCAGCTGCATTTCCCACTGGGCATGGCGGCTGTGGAAGGCCACGTGTGTCCGCCCTGTCAGCCAACCCCCAGTGCAGATGAGCTTGGAAGGAACGTTCCCTCTGCAGCTATGGCCACTGCCTAGTCAGCTAATGACTGATTCCTGTTAACATGTGGGTTTAGCTCAGATGAGGCAAAATCTGCAGGGCGTGGGGAGCAGAGGGAGAATTTGCAAAAGTTCTTCAGTTTTTCCCCATTGTTTATAAGTAGCCTAGCAAATAAGAATGCTGTTAGTTCGCTTTGGTTTCAAAAGAAAACAAATAATAAAAAGAAGACTGACTTTTTCCTCTGTCATTGTCAGATCTTTCTGTATCTCTTAGTACAAAGTGATTTTGATGGCATACGATCTGAGCCTCGCCAATGACAAGGTCAGGTGATAGGCTGCAAGGCTGGGGGGACCAAGGACACATGAAAAGAGCCTGTGGGAGAAGGAAATTAAAGTAGGACTTACACAACATCTCAAGGCTAGGAATCCAGAAAAGAGATAGGGAGCAAAATGTTATAAAAAGGAAAACCATGCAGTAAAAACATACATATAATTTGCATCATGGCCAACAAGAAAGGCGGGAAGCCATTAGGTGGGCTGAGTGTATGGTGTGTCATGGGAACAAAGCTGGGAGTCACGTAATTGTGATGTCGGTAGAGTGAGTTCAGAGAACGAAAAGACATTTTACTCAGATTCAATCTCACTGCATAGGAGAAACCAAGGAGGCAATAAGGCAGCAATAGCAATGTAGCAGGAATAGCTCAGGGGATGAGAACAGATTTCAATTCTTTGTACAGCGTTGGGACCCAGAATACAATTTACCAAAGGAATCCCTTGGTTTGCAGAGAATTCCTGTTTCTGGGCAGGTACACAAACCTTTCTGGCAGATTCTTAGAGCCATATTCTTCAAGAACAGAATGCCTAATTGCAGAAAAGGCTTTCTTGGAGGAAAACTACCTTCCCCACTCCTACATAAGGGCAGCTCTTTTCTAGAAGTAGGGGGATGTAGTACTTCTTTAATTTACAATGACTATTTCTGGCTAAGCACGAAGCTATTTTTAAGGCTGGGTTGAAGGAGGACTCAACCTAATTAATTATACTTAACTTGAGGCATAAAATCCAAGGCATGGAGAGTGCTATGGACTGAACTGTGTTCCCTCCCACCTCCACCCCAATTCGTATATTGAAGCCCTACCCCAGTGTGACCGAATCTGGAGATAGGTTCCTAGGAGATAATTAAGGTTAAATGAGATCATAAGCACAGGTCCAAAATCCCATGGGACTGTGATCTTATAAGAGGAAGATATTTTCCCTTCCCTTCATTCCCTTCTCCACCTTCTCTGTCCCATACTCCCCCACCTCAACCCCTGTAAGGACACAGCAAGAAGGCTGCTGTCTGCAAGCTAGGAAGAGAGTCCTCACCAGGAACCTTGATCTGGGACTTCCCAGCCTCCAGAACCGCGAAAGATAAATTCCCATTGTTTAAGCCACCCAGCCTGTGGTATTTTGTTATAGCAGCCCAAGAGACTAATAAAAGGAGGTACACCAGAAATCAATGATATTATCCACAAAACAGCATGGCCATCTCTCATAAAATTCCCACTACATTCTCAAATGCACATTGAATCCATATTTATACTCCTCATCTTGAAGCTCCTAAGAAATGAATTCTGATGACTAGAATCAGCTGTGCATAGCCAGCAATGGGAAAGGAAGAAATGTGAGTTCAAATCTCCCTACAAGGTGGTTGTTCGAAGGTGATCTGTGACTGAACAGGAGGTATGGCAAACTCAGGATTTTCCCCATTACAATGAAAGCAGTCACAGGTGTTTATTGGTTTTACCTCTGTCTTCGTGGAAATTCAACTTCACTATCTACTTCCCCTTCTTCTTCTTCTGAGGAGTCATCTCCACTCTGAGGAGAACAAGGGGAGAGTTTTACCTCAATCTGTCTCTGTCTCTCTCTCTCTCTCTCATACACACATACACACACACACTCCATATAAAAGATTTAATTATAATAAAAAGGCATTGAATAGTAGTTTGCTGAATGTCATCTTTAAACACATATGTTTTCCTTTATTCATTCAGCAACTTTTCCTCAGTGTCCGTGATGACTGGGTCTGTGCTCTTTGCTGGAAGACACACAGACCTGAGTAAATGTGAGCCTTGCCCTCAGGTAGGTGAGGACTCCATGAGACTGTCCAAGGTGAGCGATGAGGAGGGGAAACTAGAGACAAGGTCTGGATTTGGGGGCAGCCTTGTAATTATTGTTATTCATGGTTCCAGGCCCTGACACAGGGACTCCACCAAGAAGTGATCTTTCAATTCTTCAAAACCTAACAACTACTTTCCCCCTTCTATGTCACCAGTCACCTTTTCACTAATATTATAGTTACTATGCTTACATCATTTGCACTACTAAGGCATACATTATTTGAGGGTCAGGCCATATCTTGTATTGTATTTCTCATTCCACCATGAATACAACACTGCATACACTGCACTAAACAGGTGCTCAGTGCATTATTGAGCCCGCATGTTGGCCAGGATAAGGGAGCTCTGCTTGGGACATCTGAGGCCTCATGATTGCTAGGGCTCTGTGGTTCATCTGGAAGTCTGGGTAAGTGTCCTGAGAAGATGATCTTCCTTCACAGGAAGAGTTCATTTCTCTTTGAGGACATAAGAACAGTCACACTTAAAATCAGCTGTCCTTACTCACAGAATCATGATGCACTGGATTACTATCACCCCTTGCAAGGTGGGTAACTGGGCCCAAGTAATCGTACCAAAGTTTGAGGATAATTTACTTTAAAGTCAGGTTTTTTTTTAATTTTTAAAAAAATGTTTTTATTTATTTTGGAGACAGAGAGTGACAGAGCATAAGCGGGGAAGGGGCAGAGAGAGAGGGAGACACAGAATCTGAAGCAGGCTCCAGGCTCTGAGCTGTCAGCACAGAGCCTGATGTGGGGCTCGAACTCACAGACTGTGAGATCATGACCTGAGCTGAAGTTGGACGCTTAACCAACGGAGCCACCCAGGTGCCCCTTAAAGTCAGTTTTAATATACCATCACTCTTACCAATTTGTATTCTGATATGCCTTTTTGAGTAGTAAAGACAGGCATGGGGTTATACTGACTGCCGAGATGAGCATTTACCCTAGGCATACCTCAGAAGTGTATCCCGGTCGAGAGAAGTTGAACTGTCCTGTGGGAGTGCTGTTCCAGGGAGGCCAAATGTATGGGGTGTGTGTTTCCTGGCCCGTGGGCCCAAAGAATGCATCAAAATGGCATCAGAATGGCTCAAAGGTACATGTTACTTGGGAGGGGACTGGGGTGACTGCTAAAGGGTGCTGGGTTTGTTTGTGGGATGATGAAAATATTCTAAAATTGGTTGTGGTGGTGACTGCATAGCTATGAATAAAAGCACTGAGTTGTACACTTAATAGGAGAGCTTTATGGTATGTAAATTATATCTCAATAAAGTTGTTACTGAAAAAAATACATGTTACTGGCCATATAGGGAGTAAGAGCACCCAAAACACAACTTAATCTCTGGGAATGCTTAGTCACTCAGGAGAAGCACTCGGGAGAAGAAATACAGTTCTGAGATAGTAGCCCTCAGCTTCAACTTTTTTTTTTTAAATTGAAGTGTAATTAATTTTTATATAAGTTCCAGGTGTGTAACATAGTGATTCAACAAGTGCATATATTATGCTATGCTTGCCAAAACAAGTATAGTTAGCATAGGTCACCTTACAAAGTTATTACAGTATTATTGACTATATTTCCTATGCTTTACTCTTCATCCCTTGTGACCTATTTATTTTATAACTGGAAGTCCGAACCTCTTAACCCCCTTTACCTATTTCACCCATTCCCCCACCCCCACCCCTTTGGCAACCATTAGTTTGTTCTCCACATTTATGAATCTATTTCTTCTTTGCTCATTTGTTTTGTTTTTTAGATTCCACACATAAGTGAATGATATGGTATCTGTCTCTTTATGTCTGACTTATTTCACTTAGCATAATGCCCTTTAGGTCCATCCATGTTGTCACAAATGGCAAGATTTCATTCTTTTTTTGTGTCTGAGTATATCCCATTGTATGTATGTATGAATATATGTATGTATGTAAGTGTGTATGTGTGTGTGTGTATAAGTGCACACACACACACACACACACACACACACCATATCTTCTTTATCCATTCATCCATTGATGGACACTCAGGTTATTTCCGTATCTTGGCCATTGTAAACAATACTGCAATAAACACAAGGGTGCACATATTTTTTCTAATTAGTGCTTTCGTTTTCTTTGGGTAAATACCCAGAAGTGAAGTTACTAGGTCATAGGGTGGTTCTATTTTTAATATTTTGAGGAACCTCCATAGTGTTTATCATCGTGGCTGCACGAGTTGACATTCCCACCAACACTGCACATGAGTTCCCTTTCTTCCACATCCTCTCCAACTTGTTACTTCTTATCTTCTTGATGCTAGTCATTCTTTTTTTATTTAATGTTTACTTATTTTTGAGAGAGAGACACACACATACAGAGTGGGCGTGGGGGAGGGGCAGAAAAAAAGGGGATGACAGAATCTGAAGCAGTCTCCAGGCTTCATGTTGTCAGCATAGAGCCTGACATGGGGCTCAAACCCACAAACTGTGAGATCATGACCTGAGCTGAAGTCAGATGCTTAACCAACTGAGCCACCCAGGCATCCCTGATTCTAGTCATTCTGAAATATATGTCAACTTCTTTTAAATGTCTAGTTGACCAAAACAAGCTCATTTACATTTTAGACCCTTTCATTCCTTCACCTGAGCTCCTGCTGAGTGTTGCTGAAGTGAAGCATTACTGAAGGACTGAGTGGGTATCTGCCCTGTGCTAAATACTTTTCATACGTAATCTTATTTTTAACTCATTAGCAAAATGAACTAACATTTTTGGAAGATTGTTATGTTCCAGGCCCTGTTCAAAATGCTTTATATGTATTAACCCATTTAATCCACATCAGCCAGTGAGACAGGGGCCAGTATTTGCCCCATTTATAGACAAGGGCAGCATAGAGGTTCTAAATGTAAGAGCCTTGCTTTGAATTCATATCTGTCTGGCTCCCAGGCTCATGCTGTTAACCACTATGGTAGACTGCCTCCAAGCTAATAAACCCTAGGCATCTAGTGGGTGAGGAGGAGAAGAACAGGTTTGAATGACAAAGAACTCACTGGGTCATGATGGTTATTAATAAAGGCAGGGCTTTCCAAAATATACTGTTTTTCTTAATATTTTATTTTTTCTTAAGTAGGCTCCACAACTAACGTGGGACTTGAACTCATGACCCTAAGTTCAAGAGTCACATACATGCTGTACCAACTGAGCCAGGCAAACACTCCTCCAAAATATATTATGAAGAAGGCTAGTTCCATGGGATATTAATAGATGTTATTTTTAAAGCCATTATGGCCAACTAGGTGAGGAAAATGCTGGATTAAACAAGGTACAGTATGATTTTTTTTTTTCCAGAGAGAGGGTACAAGTGAATGAGGGGCAGAGAGAGAGGGAGAGAGAGAGAATTCCATGAGGGGCAGAGAGGAGGAAGAAGAGAGTGAGAGAGAGAGAAGCAGGTGATGCAGGGTTCCAGCTCACCCGAAGTGGGACACATGCTCACCCAAAGCGGGGCTGGAGCTCACCGGATGCGGTGTTCAAACAGCTGAACTGTGAGATCATGACCTGAGCTGAAGCCCAATGCTTAACCAACTGAGCCACCCAGACGCCCCTGTATGATTTTTTTAAAGCCTAGGATTTGTTGATGTGCACAAGGAATCTCCAAGAGAGGACAGAGAATACTGTTTTTCAAACTTGTTTTATAATGGGACCCTTTCTTCTTGCAACATCCATCATGACTAGGCTAGGGTAGTTCTAGTTTTGATTACAGATCCCTGGTTATCTATTTATAACTTATATATATTTGAACCAGTCCTCTGGGGTCAGTAGTTCCCAAAGCGTATTCTCTCTATCACTTAAGCAGTGTGGCAAGAGAGCACCTAAGCTAAAAAAACCCTTCTGTTTATGCTTCTGCCATCACATCCTTTTACAAAACGGACACATGTTACACGTTTTCCAATATGCACCACACGACAGGCTCTAACATTCCACGAAGGCAGTGGCACATACTGCTGTTGTCATTACGGCTTACCTTTTGCAGGGGCCTTGTGTTTCGAGGTAGCACTGGGGGGGTGACGTGATGAGGGATGCCAAGGGATGATGCAGACCTACAACCTTTGAATTCATTTTCTTCCATTTTCTCAGAACCCTGGGCATTTTCCGAGAGGGGATTGTGTGCTGGTGACTTGAAAAGGTCGGGTCTCCTCCCCACTGGCTCAGCAGAGGGTATGTCTAAGGAACCACACCGTTCTGGCCTGCATTGGAGGCAGGGGTCATAAGGGTCAGCCTGACAACAGCCCCAGGGGCCAGCTGGGCCCTCGTCAGGCTCAGAACTTCTCCAGCAATCTGCCGCCATGGCTGTGGAGATGAGGTCAGGGCTAGAGCCAGGCATCTGTCTTTGAGCATGGTTGCTGAGTGGGCTCCGCAGGGCTGCTGCTGGGCCAAAATACCTCAGGTTGTTGGCGCAAGTTGCAATGTCCTGTCCGTGCATGTTGAGTCTGGGATGGTGACTCTGAGGCACGGCAGGAGGGCATTGCTGGTATTGCTGCTGCAGAGGATTATGGTGATGGGAAGAAGGGTGCTGGGATTGAGCCTGGTGTACATAAGCGGGATGGGGTGAATTTTCTTGCACTGGCTGGTTTTTCAAGATCGCTGCAAAGTCACTATGGCTGCCTCTGCTATTCCCTCGGCGGTGGCGGGGTTTGCTCCGATATCGGCTCTTGCTGCTTGAGGTGGACATTTTGGGACTTCCAGACAAAGGGGATGCGGCGGGAGCCACCTCCATACTGGGGATACCTTCAGATCTCAACAGATCTGGCCTGGGAGAAAACAAAAGGTTGAGTTTTAAACGTATGAAAATACACATTCAAGTTAGGGGAAATGTAACGCAAACCTTAAGATACACACACACCCTGTGATACAGCAGTCACATAGGCAGGGATTTATCCAGTGGAGACAACAGATGTGCATGAAGATGTGTGTCTGAAGATGTTATGTTATACCATAGTTTAAAACACCAGAAAATTAGAAGCAACTTAGATGTTCACCCATAGAGGATTTCCTTTATTCCTTTTGGATATTATTCTGTGCCTCACTAGCTAAGGTACTCAATCCCTTTAAATTCTAATTCTACCCTATAGGCTTCTTAATCTCTTCCTTATAATCTCATCTATCAGCCTGGTGTCAATATGCCAAAGCACAGGCATGGGTTTGCCCATGATTAGAAATCTGTCTGATGATGGATCTAGATAGATCCCACAAAAGATCACAAATCACAGGGGTCTGATACAAGAGAAGGAAACCTCAGATTAATTAGGCAAGAGGCTAAGTTCAAGGATCTTGGTTTAGACATGGTCTCCTGGGTCTGGGACTATGTCCATCCATCTCTGTATGGGAGGGGCATTAGCAGGGAGCCCTGCTCACACTCAGTACTCAAAAATGTTTAAGGAAGACTGAGAAAGGGGTGGAGCCAGAGGAAGGGGAAACAGTACGGAGCCTAGGAGGTTGAACAGACCCAGCAAGAGAAGGGCCAGTGAGGAGTGACCTGGCATTGTCCTGGCTCCTTACGGGAGGAGGTCCTCTCACAGTCCTGTTTTCAAGTGCTGTCTGGGCTGGTCATGTAGGTCATGTGCAAGAGGAAGCCAGAGCTTGAAGGTAAACCTCACACACACTGATTCCAGGGTGCACAGGTAAACAATAGCTGGTTTCTGATTGATGAATGGGTATGGGCAGAGACTTGAGGATACCAGGTAGGACCACTACATCCTTCCTTCTTTGGGACCAGATAGACACAAATCAGCAAATTATAGAGCAGGAAGACCCAAACTTTTTTTAAACAACAGAATCTTTTTCTTAAATGAATTATGAGAAATTCAGTATATAAAATAGATATAGTAAGAGAACAGACTGGTGGTTTCCAGATATGGGGAGTAGGAAAAGATGGGTGAAATGGGTGAAGAGCGTCCAAAAGGCACAAACTTCTGGTTATAAAATATATAAGTCCTGTGGATGTAATGTACAGCATGGAGACTATAGTTAATGATACAGTTGATCTTTGAATAACATGCACGGTCAAAAATCCAAGCATAACTTTTGACTCCAGAAAACTTAATAATAGCCTGCTGTTGACCAGATGTCTTACTGATAAGATAAATAGTGGATTCATACATATGTTGTATATTATATGTATTATATACTGTATTTTTAAAGTGAGCTAGGGAAAAGAAAATGTTAAGAAAATCATAAGAGAAAATACATATACTGGACTGTGCTGCAAAACATTTACATATAAGTGCATTTGTTGGAAACCATGCTGTTCAATGGTCAACTGTTTCAAATATTGCATATTTGAAAGTCTCTAAGAGATCTTGAAAGTTATTATCACAAGAAAAAAAATGTATTTATTTATTTAAAAAATTTTTTTTTAAATGTTTATTTTTGAGAGAGAGAGACACACACACACAGTGCAAGTGGAGGAGGGGCAGAGAGAGAGGAAGACACAGAATCCGAAGCAGGCTTCAGGCTCTGAGCTGTCAGCACAGAGCCCTACGCGGGACTCAAACCCGCAAATCGTGAGATCACGACCCGAGCTGAAGTCAGACACTTAACCGATTGAGCCACCCACACGCCCCCAAAATGTAATTATTTATGCTGAATTATTTATGCAGATGAATGGATCACATAACTAGAGTTCTGTGATAATTATTTCAAAATATATACATGTTTATTGAATTGTTACATTGTACACTTGAAACGAATATGATGTTTTATGTCAAGTATATCTCCCCTCCCCCCCCCCCGCCCCGCCAGATATAGTGGAACAGTTGAAGAGGGGTGGCAGAGCAGAACCCCCTCCCTGCAGGGCTCCCCCTCCTCATCTTCTCTACTTCTTCAGTAATCCTTGACACCTCTATGCGGGCCCAGGGGTGTCCCAGACGTTGCTTGAAAACCACAGATACAGTCCTGTCTTCACCTTATGTGAGGAGGAATCCAAAGCCCAAGTGTTTCATGGTCTCACAGTGCATTACTGGCAAAATCCAGACGAGAAGTTTCTCCTAATTTCCAGTCTGGCTTATCAGAGATTCAGAGGACAAGCTTAAAGGTACCTACAAATAGGGGCGCCTGGGTGGCGCAGTCGGTTAAGCGTCCGACTTCAGCCAGGTCATGATCTTGCGGTCCGTGAGTTCGAGCCCCGCGTCAGGCTCTGGGCTGATGGCTCAGAGCCTGGAGCCTGTTTCCGATTCTGTGTCTCCCTCTCTCTCTGCCCCTCCCCCGTTCATGCTCTGTCTCTCTCTGTCCCAAAAATAAATAAACGTTGAAAAAAAAAATTAAAAAAAAAAAGGTACCTACAAATCACTTGGGGCTTATTAAAATGGTTGAATAGGTCAGGTCTGGGGCCTAAGAGTCTGCATTTCTAATAATGTGAGCACACGAGCAGGGGAGGGCTGAGAGAGAGAGGCAAAGAGCGAATCCCAAGTAGGCTCTGTGCTGACAGTGTAGAGCATGACACAGGGCTCGATCCATGAACTGTGAGATCATGACCTGAGCTGAGAAATCAGGAGTTGGATGCTCAACCGACTGAGCCACCCAGGCGCCCCAAGAGCTAACACACTCTCAGATGATGCTGAACTGAGGACAGCATTTAAATAGCTAGGGCTCACCGGAAATTAGTAGGTATCAGGTTGTAGCAGATGGGTTTTTCTTCTTTCTCAGGAGGACGGTTCAAGGCTCATCTTAGAACAGAAGTTCCAGGTAACACTGGTATATAATAATGTGGGCAGGGTATTGTGCTGCTATAAGTGTCTTCCTGCCTCAGATTCACGGTTCTGTGGTCACCTGGCCAAATTGTGCCAGAGAAAATATGTGAATTGAGGAGGTCCTGGGGCTTTTACTGAGGCAAGAGAGCCATCCAAGGCCCATTTATGGGTATCTACTTACACAGTGACTGGCCAGGGTGGGACCTAAAAGAGAGCTGAGGTAGAAGTGTCCCGGGGCACTGGGTGGCTCAGTTGGTTAGGCGACCAGCTTCGGCTCAGGTCATGATCTCACAGTTTGTGAGTTTGAGCCCTGTGTCAGGCTCTGTGCTAATAGCTCAGAGCCTGGAGCCTGCTTCAGATTCTGTGTCTCCCTCTCTCTCTACCCCTCCTCCCCTGCTCACGCTGTGTCTCTCTCTGTCTCTCAATAATAAGTAAACGTTAAAAAAAAATTAATAAGTGTCCTAAGTCAGGTGAAGCCTGCTTTTATAGAACCTAGCAGTACAAACATCACAGAATAACAATGATACAGCACTTCACCATTTACAAAGCACTTTATAATGTATAAAACACTTGTTTCCTATGATTCATTTTCCAATATTCATTTTATAGATAATGGCACTGAGGGATCCTAGAGGTTAATTGACTTGTATCCATCACAAAATAAGTTAAATGCCAGGACTCATAACTCAAACCCCAGTCTTTTGACACTAAGGAATAGCTCTTCCCCATTCCAAGCTTCTCTTTATTATGAGGTGTTTAGACTATTGTACTGGATTATACTTGCTTGTGATAGGCTTAGGGGATCCATACTTGAACTCCGATTCTCTTCTTTTTAGTCCCCAACTGAACCCACACTGACACACCATAGATGGTGGATGGATTTTCCTCTCTGATCTCCTCAGAGGTCACTGGGCTTCTAACTTAATCATTGGACTGTCCAAATAATCTGAAAGTGAAATCCTCCAGGGGCAAGTAGAACTCTTTGCAGCTCAAAGACCTGTTCCAGGTTGCCTTCCTGGATGAGTTCAGTTAGTTTGGAGACTAAGCATCTGCTGATGATGGCAAACTCTTCCAAACATATTCCTCATAGCCAAAATTAAAAGTAAACGTGAGCTCATACTATTTTCTCCTCCAAAGCTCTTAGTTTTATCTGTAGCAGAATGGAGGGAGGAGCCAGAAGGTGAACTCTGTCCCTGATTAATACAGCAAAACAAAGAGGTGTTGGGATCTTCAGAGGTTTTGCCAGGTGCCATCTGCAAACAGTTTCTCAGAACTGACTAGAAGGTGGTCAGGGGTGGTAAGTAAAAGCAAAATTGGAATTAATCCATGTAGTTACTCCTTAGTAGTTTAAGCTTCTATTAGTCATGCTATGGTGGAATGGCCACCATTCTCAAAGCCTTAAAATACATTTTTGGTTTTAATTTTGTCCTTACTTTGATCCTTACTGCATTGTTCTCAGGTCTCACCATTGGGTCTATACCCCAGGTTTAGGGACATTTCTCTCCTCTACATTACTTGGCTGGAACAGAGTCCACTCTCCATTATTTGGGAGGAATGGGGATCTAGCAGAGCCTGATAATAAAACAACTGACTAGAAGAGCATTCTAAGATTAAACTAATACAAGGAAAATGTGCTGTAATTAGTGGAAAGGGCAACCTTTTAAAAAATTATTCAAAAACTAATTTTTAGCACCTATGGTTTATAATTTTATCTTAAAATTTTTTTTTAACATTTATTCATTTTTGAGAAACAGAGTGTGAGTGGGGAGGGGCAGAGAGCAAAGGAGACACAGAATCCAAAGCAAGCTCCAGGCTCTGAGCCGTCAGCACAGAGCCCGACGTGGGGCTCAAACTCACAGACCATGAGATCATGGCCTGAGCCAAAGTCGGACGCTTATCTGACTGAGGTACCCAGACACTCTTTACATTTATCTTTTTAAACTTCACAGAAGTCCCATGCAGGAGTAGAAATGACGGGACCCACACGGTTGGGTATAGGTAATTATCAAAGCCCCCCCTTTTGTTTTTGGTGGTAGATTTATAGACACTTACTACATTGTTAAAAAGAACTCAATGAATAAATAAAAGTGGGACATACATGGACCAATGTTGCATAAAACAAGAATTATGATGAACCCAATTCTGTGTGCTACGGGTCAAAAAAAGAAAAAGAAATCTCATGTGTGATCGTTACACCATTTTACCTATGGGGTTGACAGAGGTCAAGTGACGTGACCCACATCATGCAGTTTATCAGAGGCAGAGCTGGGATTTGAATCTAGGTCTGTCTGGCCCCAAGTGCTTTTTCTTTTCACTATTCCATGCTAAGTCAATAAATATCTCTGTCCTCAGGCAGTAAAAACTAGACTCCTAGAGTTTGTGACACATTCTCTCACTTTCCCATCCTGTTTTATCTAGAGGCAAGTGTGCCAATGATGAGCTATGGAGTGGACACACCAACCATGATGTGATAATGTATTTTTAGGGAGATATTTTCCCATTTCTCTGAATACCAGGTTGGGACAGTGTCTCACCGTTTGGTCTGCATCCCTGATTTATGAGGCGCACCTTTCCTCTTCATGAGTTTCTCCATGGCGTTGGGGTGGATTATTGGACGGACGGGGTGTCGTTTGTAAGTTCCAGGGTACTTCTTTTCCACTGCTTGCTCACGCCTGCAGAATGAAAGGAAAAGCCACATCTCAGTCACTGTAGACAGACGGGCAGAATGTTTTCACAGGCTAATTCCACTCACAGATGCCGGGCACACTTAACAGATATATGCTCTTTGAATTACAAGGTTACTATTCAGGTTAAAAAGGGGAGAAAAGATACGAAATTCAACTAATGTCACTTAAATGTGCTCTTCTACTCTCAGGTGGACTCAGGGGCTGACCTTCCCTCCCCCAACACACCTCATGGGAGACACAATGCGACGGTAGATGACCTACTTATTTTCGGTCGCTGTTTTGGTCAGGACCAGCGGGTTTTCTTGTCCTTGTCAAGAGTACCTTAAACCACTTTCATCAGCCACCTTACTTCCCTGGGGGGGCAAAAAGCTCCTACTCATCCACACCAAGCTTTTCTAGAAATGAGGACTCTTTCTTGGGGTCATTCAATAGGGTGAAGTTGCAAATGGCTATCAAGTGCACATTTCTCTACGACCAGCTCCACCCAACTGAAACTTCTTCAGGGGAAGAGACCTGAGCACAGCACATCCCTTAGGGAATGTTGGGTAATTGAATAAAGTATTTGCTATTTTTAGTTTTGAGTAGTAGCAGTGTGGAGGAGCAGTACATTTCTGCTCATTGGTAGACCCAACTCAGTAAGGACAGACAGAAGTCTGG
The DNA here is from genome assembly GCF_018350155.1 of Leopardus geoffroyi. Lineage (NCBI taxonomy): Eukaryota > Metazoa > Chordata > Mammalia > Carnivora > Felidae > Leopardus > Leopardus geoffroyi. Next base: position 82,151,921 of record NC_059333.1, read on the forward strand.
ATACATACTTAATGAGCTCCTTCTCCCGCATTTCCAGCTGCAGCATGATGGCACTCAGTTCCATGTATAAATTATTAGCCCGCTCAAGTTTTCTCTCATAGTGTTCACGAATATCCAAAGCATGCCTATCAAAGAAAATACAGCATCAGCAAAGCTGGCTACCTTGGGGGAGAACAAAGAATTGCACTAAAGAAATAAGAACCAGGATGGTTTATCTCAAAAACATTGGTGTGGGGCGCCTGAGTGGCTCAGGTGGTTAGGCGTCTGACTTCGGCTCAGGTCATGATCTCGCGGTTCACAGGTTCGAGCCCTGTGTTGGGCTCTGTGCTGACAGCTCGGAGCCTGGAGCCTCCTTCAGATTCTGTGTCTCCCTCTCTCTCTGCCCCTTCCTGGCTCTCTCTCAAAAATAAACATTAAAAAAAAAAAAAAAGCATTGGTCTGAGTGTCGTCTAAATTTAAGGATGCCCTTTTTGATGTAATGACTCTGACAAGGAGTGGGGGATGGGAAACCCAAGCTTTCACTTGGTTTATCCTTAGGGGTCACATCCAGCTACACAGAATAGCCAGGAGGGCCACAGATAAAATCTGAATGTGATTTGTGTATACTTTGTAGCCTTTGTGCAGTGTTGACGGTATCTTAATAAGAATACTATATGTTAATGGGAATATGCAATCAAGGCTGACCCTGTGACCTTGCACTTATCTGTGGTACAGATCTTGCCTAATACAGTGGCTATCTATGACTGTGTCTTGTACCTCTTCATTGATCATAAGCACCTTGAGACCAGGCGCTACGTCTTATAAAGTGCTGCCTTCCAGGTCACCTAGGACAGGCACTGAATGAAGAAAGAGCATTGCTCCAAGAGTGTTTGCTGCAGAGATATAATAAAGGAGGATAACAAGATTGCAGGGAGAAGACAGAACAGCAGTACAAAGGACAGCTAACTTTTAAAGAGAATTAACAGTAAGTAGCACAGGTGAAAGGTGTGTACGAGGCGAAATGGTGATTCACAAGGAGAGTTCCTGCCAGTATCTGAAGATCTAGGGACAAGAAGAGATGGGCAAGGACAGAGCAGCAGACCTGAGCTCTTCTCTGCGCCTCCGAATCAGTTCTTCATCTAATCGGTGTATACAGGTTCCCTCACTTTTGATCTTCTCAAAGTGTTTTTTCACCTCTTCTCTCCATTCAGCCTGGGTAGGACAAATTAGACTTTGTTAATAGTCTAGGAGTGTTAATCCCTGATAGAACCATGGGGTCATGTGCAAGATTTTTTTTTTTCCCTGAATGCTTTTACTGAAGAGACTTAACAAATAAATGTTCAATAACTATTAGTTGATTACAGCAAAATACCTCATGCTCCGCTATCTGCACCCCCCACCCCACACACCATGACCTTATTTTCTGTATTTAGTCCCACATGTGATGCTGTCTCTTTTTCCAGTTTTCTTGTAATACTGGCCACCAGAAATATCACAGCTGGCATACTAGCCATCACCCCTGGAATAAGAGCTCAGTTTTAAGTGAAGATGGTGGCTGAGGTGACCTGGTTGGAAAGAAAGGCTCTGGTAACCCTCTGTATAAGTATATGCTAGTGAGAATATGATCATGTTTACAATTGGCTCCAGAAGTCCTCTGAGGTTCTGTTTATGAAAATACCTTGAAAAAATATTGGTAGAAGACCCAAGGGGAAGGAACAACAGGAGTTGGGAATACAAATATAGGAAATTATACAGGAATTTGGGAGTGAGGGAAAGAACAGGAAAGGACAAAGAGGAGGAGAAAGAGTATGGCTAAACTGTTTAATAGTTGGACAAAATTTTTAGAATGGGGATAAAATGTCTAATATGTGAGTTCGATTGTTCAAAATGTGAGCCCTTTCCAATTTCCTAAACCGTTAGTAAAGTCTCTGACATTCACCTTGACTTTGGATGAGTGTTTTTGTTTTTTTAGACATCAAGGAAAGGTGCTGAACTCCACGTTTGGGTCAATGACAGGACAAAGATAGAGAAACAACCACAAGATGGCAGGGATGGGGCCCCAAAATTTTAGAAAGGCAGAGCCAGAGGGACCAGGAAATTATAAATTTCCCAGGAATTCACAGAAGCATTAGGACACGGAACTTTCCACAGAGCATGGAATTCCAAGCCCATTTTATCTAAATTTTAGGGAATAGAAAAACCTCTGCTGCAATATAGTCTACAGGCAATTTCTAGAAAAGAGCTAAAGGAGATGTTTCCTCAAATGACATATAAACTACAATCCCCAAGAAGCTAATGAGACTAAGATAATTTCCAGTAAAGGCTAGACATATAACTAAATGCCTCTAATTACATATTCTTCCTCTGGAGCTATTCTATTACTTTTAGATTCATGTTTAAAATTATTTCTCTAGATCATGGAAGAAGTTATGCTTAAGTAATTGTGAAATTCCAGAAGGTTTCTCCCCAAATTTGCTATTTCTCATTTAGTTTTTAGAGGAAATCATATCATACGTATTTAAAAAGTGATCATCCTGCTAATCTATTTATAATACACTAGACATTCATGTATCTCTCTATATATGTTGACTGACCATTGGAGAAAGATTTCTGTCAGTCAGCTGACTTTTGGGCACCAAACCTGCCGACCAACGTCATCAGAAAGTCAAGGTCATCAGAAAGATCCAGAATGCACTGCCCATTGTTTGGTAACACTCTTTGACAGTATCTAAGCAATAAATGCAGGTTTGGTTGAGCTCCTAAAGTAATGCTGTTCTGTCAATCATCAGATCAAAGTCTGAAGTAAAAAGAATATCTGAGCCTCAAGAAGCCTAAGATCGGGGTGCCTGGGTGGCTCAGTTGGTTAAGCGTCTGACGTCAGGTCAGGTCATGATCTCACGGTTTATGAGTTCGAGCCTCACGTTGGGCTCTGTGCTGACAGCTCTGAGCCTAGAGCCTGCTTTGGATTCTGTGTCTCCCTCTCTCTTTCTGCCCTTCCCCCCATTTGCACTCTCTCTCTCTCTCTCTCTCTCTCTCAAAAATAAACATTTAAAAAAAAAAAAAAAGCCTAATATTGACAATCAAGAGATGTTAGACCAAAAAAGGATAAGGGAGCTGGCCAGGTCTGGGCCTTAAAGTGTCCTCTTTTGTGCAAAAACATATGAGTAGATCCTAGTACAATACCTAAAAAGAAGGGACCAGGAAAAGAAACATCTCCCTCTGGTGGTCAGGAATCAGATGTCACAGAATAGATTTTTTTTTTTTTTTTTTTTTTTCATTTCTTGAGGAAATAAACCCTTTGGAAGATTGGAACCTATTAAAAAGGAGATTTCCAAAAAGAAGTACCCCCTTCCCTATGAAGAGGGAACAAGATATATGGGAAAACACCAGTACTGATTAATCATATATTTTCCCGGCAGGTATAGTGTTACTGGTAGATGTTAATTTTGGACTTTCACCACATTTGCTTAGAATCTTTACATTATAGGAGTTCCAATTTGCACTTAATCTTCAGTGCAGACATGTCTGGGTATATCTGAAAAAAATGGAAGGTGGGTAGGCCTGAAACCAATTTGTAAAGACTGAGGTGCCTCGGAGAGAACATATGGCATGAGAGAAGGAGGAATCCTACATGAACCTGACCTATAACAAAGCCACGATAAGAGTGGAGAAGCATTTCCCATTGTTTCATTAAAATGCCTGTAAAACACTGGGCCGTAAACAGCACTGCTCTGTTACCTTTAACAAAGTGTAACTCACCAGAGAAAGGAAGAGGTCATTGTGTAAATAGAACAATATGCAGCTTTGGAATCTTGAGAATTCCAAGCTTCAGTTACAGCAGGAAATGGCAGCACTCAGTGGGTGATGGCAGTGCCTTAAAGATATGGCAGCACCCAATGGATGCCAGATGGGGACTATGGTCTTGTGGCAGAAAACAATGCTAACCCATAAAGTAATATCTAGCAGATACTAGGCAGGAGACTACTGTGTCTGGCCATTCAGTGGAAAGCAGAGCAGATGTTACTATGTATGAAGTTACTGAGATCTCCACTCTTTACTGGGGATTCCCCCAAAATGCATTGGGGGGGGCAGTGAAGGGAGGCAACACAAGGTGCTTCACAAGGTATTCTTGCATAAGCAGGTAAGGGAAAAATCTAGTGACACCTAGGTTATTACCATTAATGGGATCCTTTAGAAAAATTTTTTTAATTCTTTTTAAAAAAATGTTTATTTTTGAGAGAGAGAGAGTGCAAGCAGGGCAAGGGCAGAGAGAGAGGGGGGGGTACAGAGAATCCAAAGCAGGCTCTGCTGACAGCAGAGAGCCTGACGTGGGGCTTTGAACTTAAGAACCACAAGACCGTGACCTGAGCTGAAGTTGGATACTTAACCAACTGAGCCACCCAGGCACCCCAACTGGATCCTTTTAATGTCCCGGATAAGGCCTGGGAAAGGTCACAACATTTAAAAGGTTTTTGTCTTCTCCAGCCTTCCAGTTATTCAATCAGTAGATTGAATATGTAAATTCATAGAGACAGAAAGGACGACAGAGATTACCAGGGGCGAGGGGAGGAGGGAATGGGAAGTTATTGCTTAATGGGATGATGAAAACTTTTGGAAATTGTGGTGACAGTTTCACAATGTTGTGAATTTAATGAATGCCACTGAACTGTACACTTCAAAATGGGTAAAGTGGCAATTTTTGTATTCTATGTATTTTACCACAAATTTTAAAGAGGAAAAAAAGAAGTTGAGCCAGCTCCAGCCTAGCTGAAGGAAGAGAGAAGCAGGACCGTAGGAGGCTAAGTGGCTGGAAATCATAGATTCTGAATCAGAAAAGACTTAGAGGTCATCAAGGCCAACCCTTTACTGGCACATGAATCCCCTTTACTGCCTTCCCAGGTAAGGAAGTGCCCAGCCTCTGCCCAAGTACCTACTTGCTCATGAGATAGCTCTTTTTTTTTTTTTTAAGTTTAAAAAATTTATTTAAGTAATCTCTACATTCCATGAGGGGCTCGAACTCACGATCCCAAGATAAAGTATTGTATGCTGTTCCAGCTGAGCCAGCCAGGCGCCCCATGGTGAGATTACTCTTGAGGAGCACAGTCTGTCCCTATAATGAGCTTGGTGTCTGCAACTCCCAGCCCCCGAATTTGAGTGGTCGCAGTGGTACTCAAGAGGGAACCAGATGGTACAAAAAGCAGAGGGTGGTGGGAGAACTTAGAAGCAGGGCACGTGGCCCACCTAGCAGCAGGGATCTGGGACCCTCGATAAAATGTTTTCTAAAGACTGATATCAAATGCAGTGAATACCAGGAACAATAATTGCCTACTTGGAGAAATGGGTTATTGCCTAGGAACAAGGCAGTGGCTTTGGCAGAATCTAATACTGTACTGAAATTGGTTGCTTCGTTCATCTGTTCTGTGTGTGCTGCATCTTTATACGTGTGTAGGCTGAGCAACAGCTAAAGCAATTTCTCTCAGAAAGAAGTCAGCTGGGCTCTTGCCGGTGCTCTTGCCTGACAGTTTTGGTGGAAAGTGGAGACCTGTGGCTAACCACCGCTGATTGATAACTGATGCTGACAGGGCTTTGTCAGCAGGCAGGAGGAGGGGAAGCCTCAGGTACGAGGGGCACAACCAGCTCTTCCCCTTTGGGGTGGCATAAAACCAAGGCACCGTGAAGAGGAGTTCCCCAGCTGCCATCTTATCTGTCTCAGGAGCTCAACAGCATGTAACAACCTGGAGGAAGCTTCATTTCCGTAGCTTTGTGGGCCATGAATAACATCTTAAATCGGATAGTTCTTTAGTTTCCAATACAGTTGCATTTCTGTCTTCTCATTTGATCCTAGCTAAAACTCCATAAGGAAGAGAAGAGATGATTATCTTCATTGTTTAGATGAGTAAGCTGAGGTTTAGAGAAATGTAGCAACTTGTCTAAGATCATAGGACAAGGGCTTAGACTCAAGTCTGTTGCTTTTCTGAGTACTTCAGTACATAAACTCAGTTCATAAATACTTTATCAGTAGCCAGAGATAGTCTGAATTTCAGACCCAGAGACAAATCAGCTTGTAAGTATCTGAAATAATTCTAGGAACTAGCAAGGATAGCAGATTTGGGGCTTTTTAAGGAGAGGTAAAATTTCATGTTGGGAGAAAAATGTAGAAGAATTGATGGATATTGTAAGATTTCCAATGTAATGTTTTCCCTTTCCTTTCTTCCCCCACTTCTTCCCTTCAAGAATATGTTTATTTATTTACTTTGAGAGAGACAGAGAGAGAGAGAGAAAGCATGAGCAGAGAAGGGACAGAGAAAGAGAGAGACAGAGAATCCCAATCAGGGTCTGCACTGTCAGCACAGAGCCCAATGTGGGGCTCGATCTCATGAACTGTGAGATCATGACCTGAGCTGAAATCAAGAGTTGGACCTTAACCGACTGAGCCACCAAGGTGCTCCCCAAAGAAACTTTTCTGAGTTCAATTTTACTCGTAAAAGTGAGTTTGTACAAATAAAGATACCAAATGTGGGTGCTTAGTTGCATGACATTGTACTTTGCATAGGGTGGGTACTCAGAAAATATGGTACTGGCTTCATAAGTGACGTTTTGGGAGCATTCAGGTAAAATCTGTCTAGAATTTGAAGTTTTCCAAGTATATACAGTTATGCAGTCTCAGTGGCTTGTGAGTTAGTACTGTCACCAAAAACTGCTTTTCCAAATTTTGGTATATATACTTTTATGGTAAGGGAAGCAAAGCTGTGATTGAAATCATATCCTAAAGTCTAAAAGACTCCTTAGAAAGTACTTACTATTACTCTCTTTCATTTCACGAAAGGGCCTAAGTCTTTTTATGAATACAAACACAAAAAGAGATTGGGCAGATTTCTTTTCCAGTGGCCCTTATTTATGTGTATTTGAATAGAGAGGTCATGGTTTTTGAAAGTTCTAAGGGAGTTTATTGGAATGCATATCAAAGGACATAGGAAATGATATGATAAAGTCAACCCCCCACATCCTTGCGTTTTCTCTGAAATCAAACACTTTGCTTACATAATAATTCCTCAGAAACACTAAAGATCTGTGGGGGCAATACTGACTATTTAAAGACACAGTTGTGAGGAGAGCTACGTTTGTGGACCATAGAGTGTGTGTTGGAACTTGGGGCAACAAGATAAAAGTCTCTGATTTATCAGTCCTTAGGCGGTCCGAGATAAAACAAAAAAACAAAAAACAAAAAACAAACAAAAAAACACCCCACCTTGTATTTTTATTAAGGTATCCCCTAATGTCTGATGGGCAGAGTGTCTGCATTTATCAGACACGTAAGAAGCAGGTACTCCAAGCCTCGAGTCGGGCCAAGTCGTAAAGCACACTGGAGGGCTTGTTGAACTCGCAGGGATGATGCCCCTCCCAGTGCGGTACTCTTTTCAACACATACTTTCCTGGCAGGTACCCTCATCACCCACTGGAGATGGGTGGAGATGAGGGGTAGACTGAGATACCAATTGTTAATAAAACGTCTTCTCCGAGAATGACTCTTTTAAGTGATACTGCAAGTGAGTGCAGAGATGAAATCCTTATGACGTTACAGCATTTTTATTCAACAGTCACAAATTGTTCCCCCTCTGCACCTATGCCCTCACAGAGTGCCGGGGCAGATTCCTTCGCCAAGAGGTGAAGTCTGCTTCTCATCCTGGGGTTGGCCTGTGACTTGCTTTGACCAAAGAGACATTAGCACGCATGGTGCACACCTAGGCTTAAAAATCCCTTGTGCCCTGGGTCTTGCTGTCTTACCGAATTTGTGACCCTGATAACAGCTTGTGAACAAGCCCAAGCTAGGCTGCCGAGGGACAAGAGGCCACGTGGAAGAGAACCGAGGTGCTCTTGGTGACAGCCGGCCAATCACCACACTTGTGAATGAAGCTGCTGAGAACCTGCCAGCCTCCCAGGGGACCCAGCAATGGACTACAGATATGTGAGTGAGCCCAGTGGAACCGGCAGGAGAACCGCCCACTCAAACTGCCGACCCACAGAACCATAAGCTAAACTAAAGCTTATTGTTTTAAGATATAAGTCTGGAATGGTCCGTAAGACAGTAAAGGCTAACAGATACATTAAATTACATTTTATCTGGGGCACCTGGGTGGCTCAGTCAGTTGAGCGTCTGACTGGCTCAAGTCATGATCTCACAGTTCGTGGGTTTGAGCCCCGCATCGGGCTCTGTGCTGACAGCTCGGAGCCTGAAGCCTGTTTCAGATTCTGCGTCTTCCTCTCTCTCTGCCCCCTCCCCCACTCGCGCTCTGTCTCCCTCTGTCTCAAAAATAAATAAACATTAAAAAAATTACATTTTATCTGGTGCTCGTGGGTGACACATAAAGGTAGAGGAAAGGTTCTCTCTGGGCCTGATTCTATCATGGGCTCTCTCTCTCTGGTATTTCACTTCCCTCCTCTGTACTTTAGCTTTTCCCCTTCAAGGGAAGCAATCTTTTCATGAAGGTCAGCAGTAATTTAAAAAAAAAATTTTTTTTTTAATGTTTATTTTTGACAGAGAGAGAGAGAGAGAGACAGAGCATGAGTGGGGGAGGGGCAGAGAGAGAGGGAAACACAGAATCCAAAGCAGGCTCCAGGCTCTGAGCTGTCAGCACAGAGCCCGACGCGGGGCTTGAACCCACAGACCGCGAGATCATGACCTGAGCCAAAGTCGGACGCTCAACCGACTGAGCCACCCAGGCGCCCCTGGTCAGGAGTAATTCTAATTCAAATATATTCCTCTTTACTCTTCAACAGTTTCACCACTATAAGGATGACATTCCAATACATGTTCCTTTCAAATGAGATAATGATATATCTTAAGTGCTTAAAAAGCTCCAAAATTTCCTCTGTGTGAGGGATCATAATTACTGCTTCACAATGACTAGGGCTGTATCATTGTTAGAAGAATCGGAATGGTTCTGAGTTACTCTTTCTCATCGAGACCTCCCTGTCTGTGTGTTCAGCACACTGGAAGAGAGTTTCCAGACTCACCTGAGACTTGAAGTAGGTTTCTTGTGGGGTGGCAAGAACATCAGCAGAAGCGATGTCTAAATGCATGAGCGTCTGCCGGAAAGAAGGCCGGTTGCGAGGTTTACTCTGCCTACAAGTTAAAAAAAGACAGCTTGTGCACTGCGGCAGTTGGGTCCAGGAGGATAAAGATTTTATTCTGCTTTATAAAAAACATTTTTGGCTCCACACCTGGCTATTTCTCAGGCAGTGTTCATGCACTGAGGAGCAAAAGGAAAATGTAATTATGAGAAACCTATAATAATAAAATGGAAATCTGTAGGATCAGTGACCTGTTTGATAATAATAGTCCCTTAGGACAAGTAAAGTAATAATAGTTACCATAGCTATCATTTATTAAGGCCTATTGTAGCAGGATATAACAAATTTGTTATTTATAAATAACTCCAAGTCCACCAGTCTTTAACCAGTTGATTTGCTCCAAATCCATATTAGAGACCTCCCTGAAGTTTTAGAGAAGTTTTAAATGTGGTTTTGAGGAAGAAGGTAAAAGAGAATATTGGGAGAAATATATTTCTTACCATGTCTGTTTCATAAGGATTTTGAATCCATCAGGGCAAGTGGAAGGAACTGGAAGGTGTAGGCTATTGCTTCCAACACCCCAAATGATGGCTGAAGAGTCCACATCTTTGTAAGGGATCTCTCCCGTCAGCAGCTCCCAAAGCACCACTCCAAAAGACCTACAGTAGTACCAGGAACAGGTACCAAAGACACGGCAGAAAGACTGGTTTGTATTTTTGTTCTCTATTCATTTTTAATCAAAAGTATAACCAGTTTCAAAATTCTAATACTGCCATAAGAAGAACAGAAACAGAAAAACTCTGAAAAACAAACTCAGTAAGGGGTAACCAATGCTGCTAGATATTAAGACATATTATAAGGTTTTCATAATTAACTCTGGCACGTGAATAGACAGCCCGACTCCGTGAATGTAATAAAGATCCATAAATAGGCCAAATACATATGGGATTGAGTATGTGATAGAAGCGACATCCCAAACCAATGAGGGAAAACAGACTATACAATATATGCCATTGGGACAACTGGGGGAAAAATTAAATCTATAGTTCATCTTACATCAAGATAAATTCCCAAAGAATCAAAAATTCAAATGTGAGAAGAAAAAATGAAGCCATAAACATCCTGAAAGAACACATGAGAAATTTTTTTCTTTTTACTAATCTTACAGTGGTGAAGGCTTTCCAGTTATGAAATCCAGAAGCCATAAGGGGAGAGCATTTTCAAAAAAATCTAGCATGGAGAAAACTCCACCATAAACAAAATAGCAAAGGTGAAAAGTATCTGTAATTCCTATGCACAAAAGGCTAATCTCCTTAGTATACAAAATACCCCTATAAATTGATAAGAATGAAGATCAGAAAGTTTAGCAAGGGATCAGAATAGTTCACAAATAAGGAATTACAAATGGTTTGTGAACATATGAAAAAATGAACAACCTAACTTATGAGAGGAATGTGCATTAAAGCCACACCCAAGATACCATTTGTTACCTAGATGGTTGGCAAAAATCCAAAAATTTAACACATTTTGGCGGTGAGACTGAGAAAATACTTACACATTTCTGTTGGGAACGTAATTGGTATAATCCCTAAGGAGTATGCGTTGGTAATAATTACCCAAATTACAAATGATCCCACATTTCTACTTTATCTTATTCTGGTGTTACATGTAATTTTAATATATGCTATTATTTTGTTTTTAAGGCTAAAAGTTATTAGTAGCCAATTTTAAGAATGGAAGAAAAGTAACTACGGGGAAATATACTATTAATAGTAAAGATTCATAATCTCAAAGGAAAAACTGATAAAGATTTTTAAAAGGTCAAAAAAAAATAGCATAGCTCATGGGGACTGTTTCTTAAAAGGGCAAATAGTCCTATTATATACTTCAGATAGCTCTAAAGCACATAAACTGTATTACAGCAAAGTACATCACTGATATATACAGTGATGGTCTGAGTCACCAAGACTAAGTAAACTTTGTTTAATGTATTTTATTTAAGAAGTTGAGAATTATATAATATATTTCAGAAAGACTTTGATACTAAATGTTTATTTGAAGTAAATTTTCGATTTTCCAGAGAGTTCAGCACATTCTGTGAAAGTCTCCAAAACTGATGATTTACTAAATACATATTCACCCTATTACCTCTCAATCCTTCTTAACACATTCATCATTACACTGGTTAGTACCTCAGATAAGAGGAGACTGAAATCAGCCAGGAGTGAGGGACACTAAAGAATATTTTGGGAAAGCAGAAGAGTTGAAGGAGGAAAGGTCTAATAGGGTGAAGTGGGAGAGGCTTTCTAGTTGGGACAGACGGCACCACTCACCATATATCAACTTTTTCAGAGACAGGTTCATTGCGTATCACCTCTGGTGCCATCCACGCGACTGTGCCAGCAAAGGACATCTTGGTACTTTTGTCACTGAGTTCCTTAGATGTACCAAAATCCGAAATTTTTACTGCATCTGTGTGAGTCACCAAAACACTTTAAAAAGAAATAGAGAGAACATCCAGATCATTAGTACTAATAAACACCATGACTGTAATTGGCAACTTAGTTTGCTGCCTCCTACTTGTGGAATTCAGCTTGTGAGTTCCAATATTACTGGGGCATCAGCATCACTCAAACATGTAAGGCAGCACAGCATAGTGGGCTTTTTCTACCTGGTTTGAGCCTGCCTCCACCACTTACTGGCTGTGTGACCTCTGCTTCCTAATTCTCCAAAGCTGGTTTTCTCATTTGTAAGATGGGGACAATTTGGGTCACAGTATGTTCTCCAGAATTCAAACATGCAGAAAACTCTGAAAATAGTATATAAATATTTTCTCATCTATATCAAGCAAACTCATTTTATTTATCTGTGGCTCATTAGAGAGTGTTGTCCTAGACTTTGCTGGGGGTGTGAGGTAATGCTATCTGATATCCTCTGACTCTAAGAGTTTTGGATACGGAACTATGGGCCTATAATAATGGCCTTCATGGAATTTTCACTTGAATTAAATGAGATTAGATATATAAAACACCCCTCCTCTATAAATATCAGTTTCCATCCTTGCCAGTCTCAGACAAATCACTAAGAAAAACACTTCTTTTAAACATTGTTTAAATAACGGCCAACTAAAATCATGCATGGAACCATGACACTAAACGCTAATAAGGAAAAGCTGGGACACATTTAGGCTTAAGCAGATTCCACACAAGTCGTGTTCTCCTTTTCACAGTATTTATCTGAAATGTTACCTGGGGAAAATTGCTCTTTTAGCCTTAAAGATGAATACAATCTGGTACCAGTTGATTCCAAAATAGTAATATCCTTACACACCAGACTGAATTCACTTGAAATAACCTGTTTAGAACTTTAGAATATTCATGAGTTAGGGTTTCAGACGCTTAATGATATAGAGACCTATTTTTAATAATAAGAAGGCTTGATATTCAGAGTATCAGAATTGAGGTGGCTAGAAAACAGGAAACTTCTCTATCTCCTCCCTTGTCTGAACCAGGGACGTCACATTGGCCCCCCTCTCCATCAGTGTCACATGGCTTTCTAGTTACCAGATTTACGACTGCTTTAGAATACCTTCATCCACATCCTACCCCTGATTTTGCACCTGATATGTAAAATTTACATAATTTGCACACTTCGATTTAATGGTGTTAGTCTTGGTGAAAATGCATAAGGATTTAAATATTATGGGGTATTTGGCATAACTGCAGAACTGATGGTATCATATACCATGAAAGTCAGAAAAGGTGATAAGCCCCTAGAAAGAAAAATACTAGAAACTTCCTCTTCTGTCTCTTTTGTGCTGCTCACTATGGGATTTCTTGGCATGAGAAGAGGGAATGGACATAGGGACAGACTAAAGAGCACATGAGGTTGGAACTTTTGTCAGGTCTTCTCTGAGACAAAGCTGGGGTCACACAGCCTAAGATTTAATGCAGGTCATGGAATCTCTCTTTACTACAAGCCAGACTGATCTTTGTCTTCTCAAAGTTAGCCTGAAACGCAAAGAGGCCAAGGCTGCTGGAAGTTCAGGGGAATACTGATAATGGAGGGAAAGGCTCATTGGGTGACTTATTACTCTAATCTCTAAATGAGAGGAGTTAAAGAAAGTAGCATGTGACTTTATATATTCTAAAATTTCCCGACCTCTTCCTCTAAAGTGAATTCTCCAGGAGAACAAGGTGGTTAAGGAGACCATTCAAAGAGGCCTTGGGCAATATTTTGTGTCCCTTATGTGTATGTAGTGGATGACAAAAGCAACAGGTTGTGTAAGAATGTGAATATATGCAATGAAATAGAGTTCATTTCCAAGTAAAGCAGGAGAAGGTTGTTCAGGGAGCTAATGACTATGATAAGCACTAATGAGAATCATGGTGACAAATTAGAGCTGCTTTGAAGTTTATAATCGAGGATTGATTGGTGTCTTCCATCAAGAGGATTCACTGAATCCTTCACTTTCACATGATGAGGTAGAATTTAGACTTTTTGGTCTAAAAGTTCTGGGTTCAAGTCCTAGCTCCATGACTTCAGGCTTTTCTAATATAAAATAAGAATAATTATACTTGTTGCAGCTGCCCCACACAATTTTTGCTAAGATCAAAGCAGATGTGATTATAGATATTGAAAAAAATACTGTAGACTATGAAAGTGCTAATTTTGAAAAGAGATTAATTCCTCTCTGCTTCTCTAAACCAAAAATGTGATGAGAAATAATAAAAATAATGTTTAAATATAGGAGCTACAATGAAATCTATCATTTTATCAGTTCCTTTCTTCCTTTCATGCAGTTTGCAGGAACTGAATTAACACTCCTCTTAAAGTGGTTAGTGATGGCCAAAGAACAGAAATTACTAGAAACAACCTGTTTCTCTTAAATAGCCAGTTTATATTATCTTATGGATACCATGAACCTTGAAGCTATGTATTTCCTTCTTTGCTTAGATTCTACGAAGGTCAAAGCCAAATCTTTAGCTTTAGTTCTAATGCTCTTATTTTCTCTTTGCCTCAGTCTCTTATTTATCCATTTTTATCCCGTTGTATACATCTTTGAAACTTGGTTTCTAAAACTTGGGTCTTTGGGGAAAACACTAGGAAAACAACAAAGCAAGCCATTAGATGGGAACATTTGGCATTAATTATCTGAGACAATGGAAAGTGAATACTTCAGTTAATAAAGAATCTTGTTTCACAGTTGCACAATCAAAATGCAACCCAAAGGAGAAAACTAGTGTCAGGTGCCTAGAGCTATCTGCCATTTAAGTGAGTCAACTGGTCAACAATAATCCAGAAAATATGCAAATAGGGTACCCTCCATGCTGATTTAAACTAAACTGAAAGGATGATGTCTGAAAACTTCAACTATGCTCAATAAAATTCCTTATTTTAAAGCAATACAACAAAATGGCTGAAAAACTCACTTAGGTGATTTGAGATCACGGTGAATAATTTTATGGAGGTGCAAATAATTCATTCCACTTGCAATTCCTGTAGACCAGTCCACTAGTAATCGGGGTGTGATCTTCCTGCCAGCTCGCAAAACCTCATAGAGTTGTCCGTGGGCACAGTATTCCATGATGATGCAGTAACATGGGGCCTGAGTACAAACACCCCTTTCAAGAAAACACAAGCACGTTTATAAATACACACATACATACAAACATACATATATCCATATTTATATTTTAAGAATATTTAATAAATGTACTAATTAAGACCCAGTTCTTTACCCATATTATTTTTAAAAGGCATAATCTTTCCCGATTCATCAATTACCATTAAAACCCCTCTGGTCTACAGGCTTCCCCGTTATGCGCATAGACAATTTTCATTAATTTGATTCACTCCAGATTATCTCTGTTTTGTGCTGTATCTGGTGCTTTTCTGTGGGTCCATTCCATTCTGGAACAAAGAGCACCTTTCCTGAGACATATATAGGCCAAGGATTATGTTGTTTTAGATCTTTAAGAATAATTTAAATATCTTCCTGTTAAAATTAAATAGAGGGTTTTATATATAGTGTATAGGGAGAATTCAAATAAAACATTGCTATTTTTACTATTAATAATTGAATTTTGAATTTGCCAAATTTAAGATAACTAGACTGAGGACCCCAAAAAGAGTTAATTTTCTGTATTATATAGTCTTTGAAAAACATTTCTGTTTTAAAAATATTTAAAAATATTTTTTTAATGTTTATTTATTTATATTTGAGAGAGAGAGAGAGAGAGAGAGAGAGCAAGAGGGGATACACAGTGAGAGAGGGAGAGAGAGAATCCCAAACAGACCTTGTGCTGTCTGCGTAGAGCCCGATGTGGGGCTAGATCCCACAAACCATGAGATCATAATCTGAGCCAAAGTCAAGAGTTGGACCTTTAACTGACTGAGCCACCCAGGTGCCCCTAGAATAAAAACAATACTATACAATGTATCACATATCTATGTGGTCTGTGCTTCCATCAATTCCTACATCTTCCACAAAGCCTTTTCTGATTATTCCAGTTCAAGAAGATCTTTCTCTTCTATAAATTCCTATGCTACACAGGAGCCATTAGTTTTTTATATGCAATTTTCCTCTCCCCATACAGACTATAGGCTCCTTGAAGGGAAGGTCTTGGATTCTTTTCTTTCTACCACGAGGCCTAGAAGTTCACAGCAAGTCCTTTGCAATTTTTTTATTTTTTGAGAGAGAGAGAGAGAGAGAGAGAGAGAGTGAGCAAGTGGGGTAGGGGAGAGGCAGATGGAGAAGGAGAATCTCAAGTAGGCTCGACGCCCAGCATGGAGCCCAACCTGGGCTTGATCTAACAACAATAAGATCATGACCTGAGTTGAAATCGAGAGTCAGATGCTTAACTGATGGAGCCACCCAGGCATCTAACTTTGCAAATATTTTTTTCTTTTTCTTTCTTTCTTTCTTTCTTTCTTTCTTTCTTTCTTTCTTTCTTTCTGCAAATATATGTTTTTAAGTTTATTTATTTATTTTGAGAGAGACAGAGACAGCACAGTGGGGAAGGGGCAGAGAGAGAGGGAGATGGAGAATCCCAAGCAGGCTCTGCACTGTCAGCACAGAGCCCGATGCGGGGCTTAATCTCACAAACCATGAGATCATGACCTGAGCCCAAACCAAGAACTGGAAGTTTAACTGACTGAGCCACCCAGGTGCCCTATTTTTGCAAATATTTCTTAGCTTCAACTTAACTTTCTCTGCTGATAAAATCCTTCACAGAGACATGTGCAGTTGCAAGGGGTAGGAAGAAAGGAACTAACATGGAAGAACATCTTTTATTTGTCCAGAATATTTCCATGTTTATTTGTCTTGTTTAATCTGCCCCAAACCATTGCACAATAAATATGACCTCTTCCATTTTTACAGGTAAGGCTCAGAGAGGGAAAGTGACTTGCCCTAGATCATAGACCTGTGACAGGGCTGGGATTCAAATCCAGTCTAACTTCAAAGCCCATGCTCTTTCCACTCATCATGTTACACTGCCTCCCTTTTTTGCTTTTTAACTTCTGTATACATAAGCATATTGGAGATTCCTATATTAATGCTCCCTTAGAAAAGTGGTAATAGTCATATCAGCCCTACGTCACACTTTTGTTCTGAAGATGAGAAAAGAGAAGAAAAATTATCGTATGCAATGATATGATGATGAGAAGATTTAGAGGCCATGGCTTGTGATCATGTGAAAGTCTTATAACAAAGGCAGGTCATGAAGAAGAGTAATTACTCTTCATTTCCCCTGCCTTCGTATGCCTGTCAAATGTCACAAAGCTGTTTCTATTACTCTCTTATCATTTTCTAAGCTACCCAGAATTCCCACCCTCATTTCTAATGAAAATTTTTTTCAAGTTCCTGTTACTTTTTAGGAGACCTCAGTGGAGTACAAATATACCACAATCATAAGAAGGCAATTTAATTTTCATTACAGAAAAACAATGAATAGGCAGGAACAATGTAACGTGCTCAAGGATATCAAACTAAATATTTGTCTGAAGCCACTCAGTAGCCTATTCAAGTATGTTTCAACCTGTCACACAAACAGACAGAAAGGGTAACAGTGATATGTTATGTACTTTTCATGTTTCTTGACTAATGAATGAGAAGCAATCATTCCATCAACCCTGTACTATGACAAGGCTTCTTAGTAGCTATAAATAGCAGCTCTATAATCGCTTCTAATTGCTACCTTTTCTTCCCTTTGGCACCCAATGCCACTAGGAACAGTCAGGTTGGGTTTTTTCAAAGATTGCTTTCAAAAAACTGGGGGAAAAATACATAAGTCTTCTCTTTCACTTCCCCTTCTGTATACAGTTCTTAACTTCAAAGGAAGCTGTAGGCACAGCAATCAGTATCCAGAGAGACATACTGAAATCTAATCATGGCTTCATATCTTCCAGACGGTCCTGAATGATTCATTGGCCAAGCAACACATGGCACAGATGGCTGCGAACGTAACACTGCACAATGCCTCAAGAGTGTGGTGTAATGGGCCAGGGACACAGTCTCGCTATTGTTTTCCACGTAGAGGTAAAGACTATTCAAGCATCTTTGGCCTATATAATGGGGTACTGGCATGGCAATACTTGCCCAAAATGCTGAAAACTGCAAATGTAGGTAGGAGGGTCAGAGGAGTGAGGTGGGGAAAAGGTTGTGAGGAAAAAGGAAAAAGCAAAAGAAAGGAAGGAAAAATAAAGCTTCTCACACCCAATACTCTTAGGACACATTTCTACCTTTAGTTACTCAGGACATCTTGCTAGAAAGCCTTCATACCTGGGACCTACAGCCCAGCTCACTTCAGGAGGCCAAAAAGCCATGCTAATCTATAGAATATGCTGTGTCTCAAACTCAGTATCCTAGTAATCTAAGCTTAAAAGTTTAGTTAAATGGAAGTTAAATGAAAGGCCCTTCCTTCCACTTAGAATGTAGCATACTAGAAGTGATGATTTTCTCAGGGAAGGAAAATGAAGGAAAGAAGTGAGTCTCTGACAGTCTGTCTACAAATAATCCTTCAATTGTCTTTTGAAATTTATCATCTTTGGAAAGATTATAATTCGTCTGTATAGTATTTCATTTTCATCTCATATCCTCCTGCCCTAATAGGACAACAAAAGATGGAATCATTACAACAACTAAGCTCTCTCCCATGTCCACTGTATTGATGTGCCTTCTACAAGGAAATAAATCCAAGCATTTCAGTTAGTATCCCAGCTGAATGCTTCTCTTCTTTTCACACCTCTTTCCCTTTCCATAAAGGGGTCTTGTTTGGGAATCAAAACTCAACATCAATACTCACTTAAACGCATTCTACAAAACTGGTACCCAAGATTTCTATTCCTTAGTTGAGGGGTGTGATTCCATTGAAATATCATCACATGACCTGTTTACCTTTATAATGAAAGTTTTATCAAGAAAGGATTCCTCTTGGGGGCTGGGAGAAGTTCCTCCTAGTTTAGGGAAGGGGAATTTGTATATTATTCCACTTTTAGCTGTAGCCTCATCAGTCATACTATTTTCCAGGATTGAAATACATATATATATGTATGTATACATATGTATACATACATATATATTTTATACACACACACACACACACACACACACACACACACACACACACTTGGTATATATAAAATATGCCAAGAAGCTCTAGTTTCTAAACTTTCCTTCTACCTAAAGGCTAGCTTTCCTATTCTTCATCTTCCCTCCTGTAAAGTCACTCACCATTCATTTGTTGAAGGTAGGGCAGAATTTGGAGGCTGGGAAGACAGGGAACTCAAGAGAAAGGTACTGGCAGAAGAGATTACACATATTTAGAGCTCAGTACTGCTAAATTTGGGGGATTCAGCAAATTTACCTTTGTGCCTCCCCTTTTTACTAGTGGTTCCTGCTAATATTATGAAAATAACAGTCTGAACTAGAAAGATATATTCATACACTCTTGGAAATGACTACTTTCTGGAATGAGCATAGCATACAACTTACTATGCTTGAAAAGGGATCTAGCAAAACTTGAGGCAAGGAGAAATACTCCGAAGGTGCCTGTTATTACAAGTTAATATTTAATAAGGGAGGCTAATAGAAACTAATAAAAAATACCTGTCTGTTGCACAGGGACTAATTGTTCTGTGATCACTTCAGACATTAACTTTGTTTTCTTAAGTGAATTTTAAGATGTACAGGTTATCTTGAAGTGACTTCTGTCATCCCACTAATAAATGGGGTTGATTCATCAGATCTGACTGCTTCGCAAAAATCCACCTTCTCTCTCTCCGTCCCATGTACATCCTTTCTGAGAAGGGTGTACTCTGGCAAAAAGAGCTGCTAGATTGTAAGATCCTTAAACCCATGACTTTCATTGAATCGTTCTTTGGTATCCTCCCCAAACACCTAGCACAGTATTAAGTCTATAGAGTATTCTTAATATGTCTTTCCAAGCAGGAACTCATATGCAGATACTGGGGCAAAGAAAATCTCTCTATTTCTTTTTTAAAAAAAGCCTTGACCTACTTGAAAGCGATGATGTTAGGGTGCTTCAACTTCCTCAAATGCTTGATATCCGTCTCATTCTGTTCTCTCACTTTCTTGATGGCCACCTCCTCCGCTCGGAACTTGCCCAAGAAGACAGCTCCTTGGGCTCCACTACCCAGCCACTGCAGCTCTGAGATCTCCTCAAATGGCACTTCCCAAGTATCTAGGCACACAAGCGAGAAACAAACTTAGAGGGATCTCAGAATTTGCTCAGGGACCATTCTACAAGGCTGCTCCGGAGGTACCAACTTCAGCATCACCCAAAGTGATCTCTACACTTTGACTCCTACCTGGTAACTCACCAAAAGATATAACCTTTCTACAGGTCTTGGTACTACAGATCAGATGTTCTCACATATTAGTTTGTATCAGTTTTTAACCAATGGAATCATGCAGATCAGAGATCTCCAATAGACTCTCCTCCAAACGAAACATATTTTGATATTCCCATGGCCCCACCTCACTTCAAGCTTCCATGTTCGATCCACTTATTTGTCTCTATACCACTATCCCTACTCCATCACCCGTGGTAAGTGTTGTTTTATTCCTCTTTGAATTTCGAGTGCAGATGTTCAATTAATCCTTGCTGAATGAATTTTCAATGATACTCTCCCAAGGACCTAAGTATGCATAATATTTATATTAATATTTACCTTTTATTGAGTACTAGTGTAGTATAGAGCTTTACATCTCATGTGCCTATTCTTTCAACAATCTTATAAATCTGGCCTTATTACGGTTATTTGTAGATGAGAAAACAGAGACAAGGAGATTAAGAACTTACCCAAGGTCATAGAGCTGGTAAGTGGCAGAACTTGGCCCAGAACTCAAAAATTGGCTGATTCCAGGGACAGTGCTTTTTCCACTGTACCACATTGCCTCTCATTAAGTAACTAAGAGGGTCATTAGCCATGATAGATTTACTCATATAGATGCACTATTTTCAAGTTTCTCTCTTTCTTAG
The DNA here is from genome assembly GCF_018350155.1 of Leopardus geoffroyi. Lineage (NCBI taxonomy): Eukaryota > Metazoa > Chordata > Mammalia > Carnivora > Felidae > Leopardus > Leopardus geoffroyi. The sequence continues at coordinate 82,172,479 of NC_059333.1, forward strand.
ATTTCGATTTTTTTGCACCAAAAAAGCAACAGGGGTCATTTCTAAGTGGCAACATTATTGATGATTCATATTATGTTCTTTATCCTTTTCTGTATTAGTTTTTTTTTTTTTTTACCACGAGCCTGTAATCCTTTTATAGTGAATAAAATGCTATTTTAAATAAGGCACCTCAAAAATTCAATCAATATGTGCTTTAATCTCATGGAACTTAAAAAGAAGAATATGATCCATTGATGCTTCTCCTTGCCCCACTTTTTATCAGTGCATTGTCACTACACTGCTAAGAAATAAACATCAAAGTACCCGAAGTCCCATGGAGTGAGGAGAGGATGATGACAATGTCAAAGGTTATGGGAGATTTTCATTAGATCACCAATCACTAAAAGGTCACTGTTGGCAGAACACTGAACGAGGTAGTGTTGAGTCAGCTTTGAAGATATTCTGGTCTTGAAAGCAAATCAACTCATATCTACTATGGTGATGAAGCAGCAGAAAGAAGTCATCAGTACCTAGAAGGGAAATATATTTCCTTCTTCTCTAACTTTCTCAACCTTAAGAGAAAAGAAATTCTGTAAATTCTTAATAAGATGTGGCTTCTCATTACAGCGGTCAAAACATGACCTTCCGTATATGATTACATAGAGCTCAACAAATAAAAGGGAGGGTGGTTGATAGCATAGGTATTTAACCCATTTTTCTGCTATGAGCAGATTGAAGGTTTCTGCTCTATTGAAGTTAGATGGATGTTATCTAAAAACAAATTTCTCTAAAACAGAAATAGCTCACAATTATGAAGTCACCACACAAACAAATGATACCAAGTAAGATGTGAAGGGAAAGAGTAACTTAAAGCCTTGACTGCTTCGAGTATCTTGCTGGCTTCGAATGACTGACAGGAGTTAAGTGTCTCACACGGTCTCACTTCCATCCCCAAGGGCTTATCTGTGCAGCACACACAGGACCCGGATATTGATGGCATACTGTCGGAGGGGTTTAGTGGTTAGGGGTCCAGTGAAGAACTAAACACAGTGTCATTTTGGCCATTCAGGGGCTCAATAAAGTACTCTTACTGGATTCTGGGACAAGAACATACGGGGCAATATTTTTCTGAGAAACTTCATAAATGCCCGTTATCCTAATTTTTAATAACTACTAAAATTAGATATCTTTGGGTGTTTTCCCCCTATTTACTCAATTTTTATTTACTGTTAAATGCTAGAAACACTAGAAAATATTAGAAAAAACAACAAAAGAAAGTATTTTATCTGCAATCCCATCCTGTATTCAGTTTTCATCTAACCTTCTGATCTTTGCTTGTATGGATATAGCTGTGTAAAAGTTGTATGTGACATACAACCTTTTCTACTTTTTTCATGTATTATTTCCCATGTATTTACAGGTTTTATTATAGGCTTTAATAGTTGCTTATTGTACCCTTTTACCTTTTCTTTTTCCATCTTTTTGTTTGCTGATTTAAATTGGATACTTTTTTCTTTCTTTATATTATTTCCTCAAAATCAGTCCTTAGGTTAAAGAGTGTAGTTTCCTGGCTCTTCGTATACCATTCAAAACTGCCATTCAACAGGATTTCGCTAGTTTTTGCTGACAGTATTAATGTATGAGTGTGTCCCTTTTACTTTAACTTTGCTAGCAGTGAATATTGTCAATAGTCTTTTTGGTTCTAATTTATTTAGGTGTAAAGTAGTGTTTTATAAGTTCGCACTACTTTGATTGCCAGTCATATAGAATATTTTCTCCACATCTGTTTAACACTCACATCTGCTGTGCATGAATGGTCATTTTTATCTGTTGTGCATTTATCTGTTGGGGTCTTATAGTTCTCTAAACTGGAAGGAGTTTTCTATTTCTTCGATACATATGAAAAGAATATTTTTAAAAAGACTTTTTCTTTGTATTTTACTATTTTTTGAATGAAATATTTTCATAGATGCATGTCATTTCCTTTGAAATTTCTTCTACTGCCCAATCAATCTTCTAAGAGTGATCTATAGTTGATTTTATTTTAAGTTTAACCTTTACATCCATCTGGAGTTTATTTTGGTGTATGGAGTGAGGACCAAGGCAAGTTCATTTTTTTCATATTGTTATTTAATGATTCCAAACCAATTTGTTAAATAATTCTTTCTTTTCATACCATTTTATACTGTTTATATTATAATTTATTATATTTTTAGTGTATATATATTTTTAAGCAATCTCTATGCCCAACGTGGGGCTCAAACTCATGACCCCTAGATGAAGAGTTGCATGCTCTACCGACTGAACCAGCTAGGCACCCCTATGATTTATTATATTCTTATTTTTTTTTATTAAAAAAAATCTTTTTTAATGTTTTTATTCTTGAGAAAGAGAGAGAGACAGAGCATGAGTTGGGGAGGGGCAGAGAGAGAGGGAGAAACAGAATCCGAGGCAGACGCCAGGCTCCGAGCCGTCAACACAGAGCCCGATGCAGGGCTTGAACCCACAAACTGCAAAATCATGACCTGAGCTGAAGTTGGACGCTTCACCGACTGAGCCACCCAGGCACCCCTAGTATATTTTTAAATAAATAATTCCTATTATTTATTATTTTTATAAAATGAGAAATAAATTAAAATACAAATGATAAATACATTTGACACTCAAATACCAAAAAGGTTGATGATTCAATACTAAAGGATAAAATTTTCCTCTACTAACAGTAGCTCATGCCTGTGTTACTCAGCTATGTTTAGCCAATTCTCAATTATCCATGCAAAAATAGAGGGGACCACACTGGAAATTCAGGAATCTTCATATACTTCAACCACCTTCCCATCAGTCTTTTTACTGGACATAAGTATCAGAAGTAAAAGTGATTGATGTGGTTTAGTCCTCTTGTCCCATCCCAATGTCCCTGTCAATATCTAGCTGGCAGCCAATGAATAGGAAAATGATAGAAAAAAGAATATTAATAATGAGGATGTGCAAAATTGGAGGCTCCCGATAGTTGATGAGCGACCGACCTGGCTGTGTTCGGTTCAGGATTAGTCCCAGACTTTCTACTGCTTTTATATCTGTTCATTGGTACTCTTCCCCAGCTTTTATCTTATGATTCATCACTATGACTACTATTTTAATTCCAATATCCACTGTGATCCGTAACCACATGCCCCGCCCCCTTAAGGCATAAGTTCTCCTTAGTTTGTATTCAGACTTGACTATGACAATACTTGCTATAAGACTGGGAACTATTTGGCAGTAAAAGATTTCAATTACACACGCTACCTTACTTGGACTTCACTACCAAATACTAAATGGGAGATGAAGATGTCATTAAAATTTTTGAAAAATCAAGTGAAATTTCCTTGTAAGTATACCAAATGCAGAGACACATCTGTTCTGTGGGCTATCCTCTGGTTGACTGTAATCCAGGATTAAAGATTAGCTCCCTGATCCCAGAGCTGACAAGGAAAAAAACTACACCTAGTTTCTGGCTAGTGAATCTCTTTCATGGCCCCCAGTAACACCAGCCTGCAGTGGGGTATCCTGTCATCTGCTGAGGAGTTAGGCAGCTATAAGCTGCCTTGTAAGCTTAAGCTGACCAGGCCGGTTTCTTATTTACTCTTGAAATAAGCCTTTCTGAAAGTCACATAATCAATTGGAAGACAATTAAATACAAGTTTACAGGATAATTCAAAAGTTTGTAAAGCTCCTGTTGACAGACACATAAGATGTATCTGTTGCTCCTCTTTATGAGCCTGAACCTACATTTGGGTCCTGAGACCTCCAAATTACCACCAAAATAATTATTAGACTGGACAAGTTAAGACCCTAAAAACCAAATGCAGTTCATCACATAAGCAGATATTAGTAGGTTTTATGTCTAAGTAGAGAAGAAGGAACTTTTAAAGAAGTAATAAATTGAGGGCGGTTATCTCTGGGTTGTGGGATGACAAGTGATTTTTATTTTCTTCTTTGTGTTTATCTTTATTCCCAAGTTTTAAAATAATAATACTGTTTAACATAGAAACCCCTAAAGTTTGTGTGACAAGGGACAGCTTTTTAACTTCCTTGAAGGCTTAAGACCATAGCGGGGGGAAAGAAAGGTGGAATGTGCAGGGTGAATGGGATGGAGGATGTATGAAAGACAGAGAGAGAGAGGCAGACAGACACATCCTGGGGACTGACAAAGAATTACTGCATGGAGCAGGAATGGATATTGTGATTGACAAATCCTGGAAAGCACACCTGGGATCGATAGATTTGCCGACAAATCCCGATACACTTATGGGAAAGGGGTATAGAAGGAGAGGCTGGTATTGGTTAAGAGAAAGTATTTCAGAAATATGAGAAAATGAGAAAAGAAAAAAATGAGAAAAGTGGTGACTGATGTCAACTGGCTGTTGTGGAAAAGCCAGCAACAGTCTCGACTGAAAGAGATGAACATGTTTTTAAGAGAGTCACAGAGTCCAACATGCAGTTATAAAATAAATAAAACAGTCTCATTTCTGATCTATATTTCCGGTCCTTTCCAAAATGTCTTGATGAGAGAACTGTTAACCAAATCATTTACATGAGGCTACCAAGATACCTATCAAAAGCCTTAAAAAGCCACAAACCCTCTTAACCCAACCACTCCCTCTTCTAAGAACTTATCCTAAGGAAACCAAAGACATGATAAAAATAATCACAGACATAATCAAAGATATGTGTGAAAGTTTAATAATAAACAGATGTTCCTTGCAGTGTAGCTTATGATCACTAAAAACAGCAAACTGCCAAGCGATTGAGGATTGCTTAAATAAATCTTAGCACATTCACGCAATTTAATATAATGCAAGCATTAAAAATGCTGAGGAAGTATGTTTCATGATATGGGAAATGTTCACAATGTGAAGTGAAAAAGCGTAACTAGTTTAACTCTGTATCTATTAAAGCACACAAACACACACACAATAAGACTAATATATATACCAAAAACATTAATAGTGGAAACTAGGGATCACAGATAAAGTTTTACTTTTTGGGGGAAACTTACCTGTAAGTTACCAATCTTTCTACATATATTACTTTTGATACCAGGAAGAAAAAAATTCTTTTAAGGAATATAAATGGAGTTATAAAGAACACTAGGGCCATGTGTTCTCTCCAGATGCATAATGCTTGAATCGGTATATATGAATATGTAAATTACACAATGGTGAGAGTTAATTTACTTTTCCAAAAGCTGTGAGATCTAGACATAATAATGCTTCTCAAGATTGGTTAGATACTTGTTCTTTCCTCACAATGTGAGCTTTCTGTGACCTGGCTGTAAGAAAATGATTCCTTTTGGGGAGCCTGGGTGGCTCAGTCAGTTGGGCGACTGACTTCAGCTCAAGTCATGATCTCACAGTCTGTTCTGTGGGTTCGAGCCCTGCGTCAGGCTCTGTGTTGACAGCTCAGAGCCTGGAACCTGCTTCAGATTCTGTGTCTCCGTCTCTCTCTTCTCCTCCCCCCCTTGTGTTCTATCAAAAATAAACATTTAAAAAAAATAATTAAAAAAAAAGAAAATGATTCCTTTTTACTACAACCTACGATAGGGCAGCAATTTTCAGGCACAGAACCATGTGGCTTCTGTCTGGCTTAGAATCAACCCAGTGGCCATCAGACTTTTTGACTGAATAAATTTTCAATAAAAAATTTTCCATAGGCTTCACGCCCAGCGCGGAACCCAACGTGGTGCTAGAACTCACGACCCTGAGATCATGAGTGGGACGCCTATCCGACTGAGCCACCCAGGTAACCCCTCAACAAAAAATTTTTAAACATGCATTCACTATGTGATTTATTTATAAATTATGTATCTGTACAGCTTTATTCAAATACCAAATATATATGAAAACATGCATGAAAATAGAAATTTAAAATGATGATAGGAGGAACAGGAGCTCTAACATCTTCTTCCTCATAACACTGTGGATTGTCTTTCTGTACCTTACTTGACACCACTTGACTGGACAGCTGCAAAAGATGGGCTTCGAAAAAAAGACCAACCAAATGTGAGTCTGCTCCAGTCAGACAGTTTATAGGAGATTGGTATGGGGTATTCATCTGATACTAGTTTTCTTTTTAATTTATTTTTTTAATTTATATCAAAGTTAGCTAGCATATAGTGAAACAATGATTTCAGGAGTAGATTCCTTAATGTCCCTTACCCATTTGGCCCATCCGCCCTCCCACTACCCCTCCAGTATAACCCTCTGTTTGTTCTCTATATTTAAGAGTCTCTTATGTTTTGTCTTCCTCTCTGTTTTTATATTATTTTTGCTTCCCTTCCCTTATGTTCATCTGTTGTGTATCTTAAAGTCCTCATATGAGTGAAGTCGTATGATATTTGTCTTTCTCTGACTGACTAATTTTGCTTAGCATAATACCCTGTAATTCCATCTACATAGTTGCAAATGGCAAGATTTCATTCTTTTTGATTGGCACCAGTTTTTTAAATCAAAGGTTGTCCAGTGAATGGTGGTGGTATGTTTATACAGGAAATGTTTCCCAAATCCACGCTCTAACTTACCTTGCTGCTGCAATTTGTAATCAGTGGAATATGCCTTGCCAATGATATTCCATACAGGCCTCAAGCATCCAAATAGTCCTTCCAGAAACCCACCACTGCCACTACCCGACCTGCTGAACTGAATCTTGATGTCTTCGGTTCCACTTGTGCTCTCTCTGTCTGTGGTGTTGCTGTTCCCCTGAGACACGGCCATTTCCGATTCATCTTGTTCCCTTAGTTGAAGAACGCTGTTCTCAAACTGGTCCCTGGAATCTTCGCTCACACTCGTCAACACTGTTGTGGTGATGGGGCTGTTCATGTTCTCGGTTAGCTCTGCGTGTACTCCCCCCTTTTCCTGCGGGTCCTTAAGGAGCTTGGGTGAAGGGTGGCTCCCCGTAGGTGTGAGCTCATCTTGTAGTCCATTGAAGGTTCTGTTTTCACTCAAGGGTAAGTGTGGGGAAGAGGAGCAGCTCAGGTGCTCCTGAGGGTTGGCCATCGTGCCATGAGTGTGCCCAGGATCCTGAGGTGACACTCAGAGGATTAGGAGGACAGAGTTCTGATGCAAGAGAGGGCTCCAAAACCTGGGAAAACAGGAGGAGGACATGAGTTCACCCTTCCTTTCGTCACCCACACTACTACACCTCTGTTTTTAATAACAAGAATATTGAAACAATGGGGATTGGTTAAATAAATACATCCACATGATGGAATACTGTGCAGCAATTAAAAATGATGCTGTAGAAGAGTATTTACTAACCTGAGAAAACGTTCAAGACATGTTAATATAAAAAACAGGTGAGAACAATATGTACAACATAAACCCTTACATTTTTTAAAAATTCGTATTTATATTCCAGTTAGTTAACATACAGCATAATAGTAGTTTCAGGTGATATAATATGGTGATTCAACACTTCCATACATCACCTGGTGCTCATCACAAGTGCACTCAATCCCCATCATCTGTTTAAACCATCCCCCAACTTTTATTTGAAAAGACACATAAACACATATTTGTATGTGTGTAAGAAAAAAGACTGGAGGAATATACTCCAAGAATTAACTATTGTTAACTACTAACTTTTGTTAATTCTAGGTGGTTAGATTTGGGAGAGGCTTATGTCGTTGTGTTTCTCAGAATATTCCAAGCATTCTGCATTAACGTGTTGCTATAAAGTGAATGTTTGTGTCCCCCTCCTCCAAAATCCGTATGTTGAAACCCAATCCCCAATGTGATAGTATTTGGAAGTGAGGTCTTTGGGATGTAATGATTAGGTCAGAAAGGTGGAGCCCTCAGAGGATTAGTGCCCTTATAACAGAGATCCCGGAGTGAGGTATCTGGGTTGCTCAGTTGGTTGACTGTCTGACTCTTGATTTCAGCTCAGGTCATGATCCCAGGGTTGTGGGATTGAGCCTGCTTAAAATTCTCTCTCTCTCCTCATTCTCTCTTGCTCAAAAAAAAAAAAAAAAAATACTGGAGAGCTCCCTGTATTTCCTCTTCTGCCGTGTGAGGACACAGTGAGAAAACAGCTGTCTCTGAACCAGGAAGGAGGCGCTTACCAGACATATAGAACATGCCAGTGGCTTGATCTTGGATTTCGTAGCCTCTAGAACTGTGAGAAATACATATTTGTTCTTTGAACCACCTGGTCTATGGTATTTTTGTTATAGCAGCCTAAACAGACTAAGACATATATATTAGGTTTATAATCAGAAAAAAAAATTTCCCTTCCCAAACAGAAATTAAATATCTTGATACACACACTTTTATTAAAAACTATATCCTGCTCATTTTTTTCCTAATTTCTTTAGTGTTTTATCTATTGGGGCATTGTTTTACTTTCTAAAGTATTCATTAAGTCATTTAGATAAATGTCTTTTGTATGTGCCAAGATAAATTCCTAAGATATAAAATTTGTTTTTACTGTACTAAACCAATTCTGGGGCACAGACTAAGCCCCAGTGTTTTAAACTTATTAATTGCTTCTGATATGTCCATTAGCACCAATTTTTCAGGGAAACCCAACCTCTGAAAAGAAAGACATGGGATTGTTCCAGATTGTCCAGATCATGCAAATTCAATCTTAAATTTATTCAATGTATGTCTATTATCAGAAATTTACTTTCTTTACAAATCCCTATATAATAGTTATTCCTTTCTTCCTTCACTCTGTATTAAACATCTAGAATACATTAGAAGTCAGGGTATGAAGATAATCTCACTTTACAGAGGAAGCAAGAAACAGACCAACAATGACTGACAGCATAGTGCTTATAATGAATCAACCACGTGCTCTAGGGGCACAGAATAGGGAGGGATACTTTCAGAGCTAGCTACCCAAAGGTGGTAACTATTGATCAGTGTTGGAAGTATAGAACCTCATCAGGCATGCAGGAGAGGGGTGAGTGAGAGAAGACGGAGAGGGTGCCACAGGTGTGGGGAAAGTATGAACGAAGGCATGGAGGCATGAAAGACTATGGAGTATATGAGAAATCAAAGTGGATGGAATGCAGGTTATATGTATACATAGAAAGATAAGAATGGAGAGAAAGTCAGGGTCTATGTTATAAGGAGCTTTGTATGCTAGGCTAAAAGACTTGGATTTTATGCTGAAGGTGATGGGGACTCAATAGTATCCTATATTAAGTTTTGTGGATAAAAAGAAATTATCCCTATTTTATTAATTTCTCATCTGCATTACGGAGACCCAAAATTTTTAAAGTTTTTTATTTATTCATTAGGGGGGAGGGGCAAAGAGAGGGGGGAGAAAGAGAATCTCAAGCAGGCTCCCAACTGTCAGCGCAGAGCCTGATGCAGGGCTTGATTCCACAAACTCTGAGATCATGACCTAGGCTGAAATCAAGAGTCGGACACTTAACCGACTTAGCCACCCAGGCACCCCTCTGAGACCCAAATTTTAAGCCTTGTTTTCATTGCCTATGAGGAGCTTGTGTGAATGAACCAATGAAAATACCATATCCTTTGAAGTCTCATTCATTCATTTAAACATGTATTGAGCTCCTATCACATGCTATACAGTGTGTTAGGCATTAATGAATGGTACATATGTTTCTACTCTATAGGAACTTAAAATCTAGAGGGAAAGACCAAATGACGAGAAAAGCCATATGGTTAGATATATAGTACAAAGACATGAACAAGGTGCTATGAGGGCTCAGGAAAATAAACATCAAATATGTCTAGAGATGTCATAGAGGAAATGCTGTTTGGGTTGGAGGGTAAACCAAGTAAAAGTGAGACCTGACATTCCAGGAAGTCAAAGTTGGGTGTCCAACTTTGGCTCAGGTCATGATCTCATGGTTTGTAAGTTTGAGCCCCACATCGGGCTTTCTGCTCTCAGCAAAGAGCCCTCTTCGATTCCTGTCTCTCTCTCTCTGCCTTTCCCCTGTTTGTGTGCTCATGCTCTCTCTCTAAAAAATAAATAAATGTTAAAAAAAAAATAAAAAAGAGGTAGGACTTGAGATGAATCTTTAAAAAGAGGATGATTTGAGATCCATAGAAGAAAGGAAGTCAGGTTGGCTAAGGGAATTAGCAGAGGCAAGCAGAAACCACCAGGGCATGTGTGAGAAGTTTGGTAACTCAGAAATAATGGAATAGCCAGCTAATGTTGGGGAGCAGTTAAGGTAATGCCTTTCCTTCATATATGGGTTCTGAAAGTTCATAAAATGATGCAGATGATTTTTCCTTTAAATAAATCAGAGAGATGAGGTTGGGTTGGATGAGGTTAGCTTAGAGGTGGACTTAAATTCTAGGGAATGGAGAAATTTGGGAGCTAGGAAGCTGCCTGGGACTATAAGGTTGGGGGGAAAAAGAAATAAAAAGAAAAGCTGAAGCCCTCTGTTACAGCAATAGCTGTTTGCGGAATTGACCCTCATTCCCGTCACCCTATCCTCCCCACCCCATTCCTTTTGTGCTGATCTCTCAGCTTTCACATTACTGATCCCTTCGTTTTGTTTTCCTGCTGATTTCTTGCCACAACCTTGAGCTCTCTTGACTTTGCCCTCTCTTACCTTGTTCTGATTGAGGTCTTTTAAGACTGCTGACTCGATACTATCTGCCCTGGCCACTGCCTCAGCAGTTACTTCCAGTCTACCTTTGCCAGTTGGGACTCATGGTTATGCTATACAGCACAGGGTGTACATCGTGCTTTTGGCTCACATCAGACTTGAGGGTAATGCAAATACCCAAATGAATATGTGAATTTCAGCCAAACACCTATTTGTGCAATTTGTTCTTTGAATCAGACTATAGAACTTTATGTTAATTCCTGGTGAATTTCCATTTTTGTCAGTTTGTATTCTGAGTTTCTCCCTAATGACACCACATTGTAATGAGCTCATGCACTAAAAGTTAGAAAAACATGTTTGTTTTGTAACCTTTTCCTACTTCTAAGAGGTTAAGGGTGCACATGAAGCAGACTAGTCCCCCCTGGCACTGGGAATGAGTCTAAGGAAGAGAACTTCAGCATGCTCGTCACACTTGGTTTGATTTTTTTTTTTTTTGAAGTTTATTTATTTTGAGAGAGAGAGAGAGAGAGAGCACATCAGGGCAGGGGCAAAGAGAGAGGGAGAGAGAGTCCAGGCAGGGTACATGCTGTCAATGCAGAGCCTGATGCAGGGCTCAAACACACCAACTGTGAGATCATGACCTGAGTAGAAACCAAGAGTCAGACACGTAAATGACTGGGCCACCCAGGTGCCCCTTGGTTGGACATTTATCAAGGAATGCCTAGCAAGGAATATGGTCCAAACAACTTGCTTTACCTATGAGAATAACATGTTCAAATTCAAATTCCTATGATATTGCTGACTTGCTCAATGCAACAGCTAATCAGTGGCAGAGCTGGAAATGAATTCTCCTTCCTCATCCTACAGTCTTTCCCTAGTCTGGTTGTTTGTTTATTCAGACAGAGAGATACAAATAGCCGTGGTATCATGATCATTGATGACAAAAACAATAGTAATTCTCACTGTTATTTTAGATGCACTAAAGATACTCTCAAGAAAGCACAAGTATCCACCTAGAGGGATGACTGTACCAGTCAACAGAGCCGCGACAGGCCATCCAGCTACTGGCAACTCAGCAGTGCTCTGGGAGGGGGCACAAGCAAGGGGAACCTCAAGGCGTGTATAAAGATGTGTACAGTCCAAGAGGCTTCCCTCTGCTCACCAAGAATATCAGGTCCAATCTCAACCAACAAAGGCAGAGAAATGGAGAGGCACAAGAACAAAGGGAAAGAAATCATCCCGTGACTGTCTTAAAATATGATCAGAGCTGACTACGTTTAAGAAGAGTGTAGGAGGATAAAGATAGCTAAATTTTACCTGTGTGTATGTGAACACACCCACACACTGCCACTGCACAGTGAAGAAGCTGGTAAGTGCAAACAGGCAACACAGGCAGCCCCACTCTAACTGCTCCTTTGCCATCTCAGTGCCTCTCTCCCCGTCCAGATTTGGCTCAGGCACCCTCATGGCAACTGTTTGGATCTTTTAATTCATGAGAAGTCAAAGCTAGTATTGACCAGAAAATGTTAAAAATGAAAACAGAAAAAAAAAATGAGGCAAAATCTTTAAACATTGAGAGTCAAATAGAGAAAGATAAGGAAGAGCAGGAGGGTAAAAGGGCAAGGTTGGAATGTCACCTTTCTCAGTAGGAAGCTCTGTGAGCAGGGGTGCAGGGGAGGTGATGCTGCTGTTACCTTTAAGGGCTTTTGAATCTGCCAGAGGCACAAGGTAGCGCTTCCATATCTGCCCTCCCGGCACATTTCCCTTGCCCTGTGAATTTCTCAGCTCCAAGAGGAGGAAGTGGTTTGTGCAAAATTAGTAGGTAGGGGCTGGAGACGGTAGCAGCTGTGCATTTGCCAGGGCACTGCCAATTTCTGGAAATTACCTTGGCTTTGTGCCAAAATGGATTCGGCACAGAGAAAAGGGAATGGAAGAAGCGATGTGGCCAGATAGCCCTTGAGTTCTTGTGTTTTTCTTATATAATACAAAAATTTCCAAGTTGCTAATAAAGGGTATTTTTATAATAGATTAAGTTTTGAGTTTTATACCATAAATATGAGTATATCAAAGATTTTGGAAGAATTTGCCCCATAGATAAAGTTTTTGGTATAACTAAAATTGAATAAAATTATAAATTACGAATTATTGCTGAGATTTCTTGAATGGCGTTAAGCTATTCCCAAGCTGTCTTCTCTTTGCTTGGCATTTTCTGGCCTTAAAATAAATCCAACTCTTCCATCTCTACAATTCATATAACAGTATCTAGGGCATAAGAGACATTTCTGCTACTAAGGCATCATTCCCATTTTAAAACTGGGATTAAGCTACTTGTTTGTAGTAATAACATAAAATTGATCTTCCCAGGCTAGAGGTCTGTTAATAAGATCCTGATTTGAACTTAAAGAAAAAAATAGATAGCTTTTTCTAATGGAACGTAAAAAATCGTAAGTATGTGATTTAAATTAGATCAAAAGAGTGGCCTACAAAGCATCCCTACAAAGCAGCTCCAGCCACTTCTCATCCTGCAAGCAGCCCCAGCAGGGACCAGCACCAATGCAAAGTGACTCCTGCCCTGGAAAGGGGAAGGTAACCACACACACCAGTTCCACTACAGCCACAGGAGGCAAACCTTATAACTGACAGCATGGAGAGTGCCCTGCCAATCAGTACATCTGTAGCCCCAACATACAGTCTGGGGGCAGTCATCTGATCCTACTGCTGGCCTTGCCTACCAACAAAAACCTCTCAAAGGCAGCATAGGGAGAGAGCCCTGGAGTTCAGGGTCACTGCAGCCCAGGCAGAGGGATTGGAGGCAGGTATCCAGTTTGTCTGCAGGACCTGCCCATCAATGAAAGCTTCTCAGGGGACAATGTGGGGAGAGTGTCCTGCATTTCACTGTGGCCTGGGCAAATGAACTGAGGGCAGGTATCTGGTCTTACTGTTGACACTGACCAAATACAAGCTTACAGCAGCCCCAGAACTGCCCTTTAGCACAGGAACCAAACCTGGCCCACGACAGGCAAAGTGGGCCATTGCAGCTAAATGGACTGAAGGCAAATGAGGCTCAGCCACAACAGTAAGGTGCACACAACCCACATAGGCGATTCCCCTGAAGTGCTGGTTTTGGTGAACAGCGGACACTATGCTACAGGGCACAACAAGACCTCTTCTTCAAAAGGCCACTATTTTTTCAAGATCAGGAGACATAAAGGACTTTCCTAACACAGAGAAACAGACACAGAGAGATAAAATGAGGAGACAGAGGGATATGTCTTAATGAAGGGACATGACAAAGTCACAGCAAGAGAGCTAAATGAAACAGAGATAAGCAATATGCCTGATAACGAATTGAAAGTACTGGTCGTAAAGATACTCAACTTGAGAAAAGAGTGAAGGATCTCAGTGAGATCTTCAACAAAGAGATAGAAAATATAAAAAAGAACCAATAAGACATGATGAACTCAATAACTGAAGTTAAAAACACACTAGAGGGAATGAGGAGCAGATTAGAGGAGCAGAAGAACATATCAGCTACCTGGAGGACAGGGTAATGAAAAGCAATCAAGATGAAAAGCAAAAAGGGAAATGAATAATTAAAAATGAGAATAGGTTAAGGGAACTCAGTGATATCATCATGCATAATAACATTTGCATTATAGGGATCCCAGAAGAAGAGACTGAAGAAGGAGCAAAAAAATTTATTTGAAGAAATAATAGCTAAAAACTTCCCTAATATGGTGAAGTAAACAGAAATCCAGATCCAGGAAGCACAGAGAGTGCCCAAACAAATCAACCCAAAGAGGTCTACACCAAGACACATAATTATTAAAATGGCCAAAAGTAGTGATAGAGGATTTTAAAAGTGTCAAGGGAAAAGAAAATAGGTACATACAAGGGAAACCCCAGAAAGCTTTCAGCTCATTTTTCAACAGAATCTTTGCAGGCCAGAGGGAGTGGCATGAAATACTCAAAGTCCTGAAAGAAAAAAACCCTGCAACCAAGAATACTCTATCCAGGAAGGCTACCATTTACAATAGAAGAAGAGACAGAGTTTCCCAAACAGAAGTTTGAGAATTCAACATCACTAAATCAGCCTTACAAGAAATGTTAAAGGGAGTTCTTCGAGTATAAAGAAAAAGCTATAATCAGAAGAAAGAAAATTATGAAAGGAAAAAATTTCACAGGTAAATAGAAACATAATAAAAGTAGTAGATTAATCACTTATAAAACTAGTACAGAGGTTAAAGCACAAAATAAATAAAATCAATTATAGCTATGAAAATCAGTCAAAAGATTCACAAAATTAAAGAACGTAAAGTATAAGATCATATACATAAAACGTGGGGTGAGAGAATAACCATTTAGTGCTTTTAGAATGAGTTCAAACAGGGGCATCTGGGTGGCTCAGTCAGTTAAGCACCAGACGTCAGCTCAGGTCATGATCTCACAGTTTGTGAGTTTGAGCCCCACGTCAGGCTCTGTGCTGACAGCTCAAAGCCTGGAGCCTGCTTCAGATCCTGTGTCTCCCTCTCTCTCTGCCCCTCCCCTGCTTGCACTCTGTCTGTCTCTCTCTCTCTCAAAACGAAATAAACATTAAAAAGTTTTTTTCTTACAAAAAAGAATGAGTTTAAACTTAAAAAAAGAGTTGTCTACAACTGCACCTTACCTCTAACTTGCTCTCTTAACTGTGAATCGTCTACTGAAACTCCTATTTGAAAGGACAATAACCTCATATCAACCAAATTCACTGACCTACCTCATTCCTCATCTTTATAATATTTCATTCAACAATCATGCATTCAAAAATATTGTTTCAGTGCCTAAAATTTACATATATTTTTCATTAAGATTATGAATACTTAATAATATTGAAAGTATGCTAGAGCCAACAAAATATAACAATTACAAAATGGCAAATTCTCCATGGTAATATTATTTCTGAATACTAGTACCTATAAATACAATCATGATTAAAGCTAAAACAATTTTTATGTAGGTTTTTTTAAATAAAATTTTTAAATGTTTACTTATTTTTGAGATGGAGGGAAGGGCAGAGGGAGAGGGAGACAGAAGATCTGAAGCAGACTCTACCCTGTCACCACAGAGCCCGATGTGGGGCTCTAACTCACAAACCATGAGATCATGACCTGAATCAAAGTCAGACACTTAACCGACTGAGCCTACCAGGCACCCCTATTGTTATATAGATTTAAAAGTGAATAAAGATGCTTTATTTTCAGAGTTGTAGACTGTAAATTTATCAAGAAATAGAAACTTGTGAGGCTTCAAATATACCTTAAATGCTAAATGCCTCAAATGCTAAACATATTTCTTGACTAAAGAAATGACTTCCCCATAACTTCATAAGTCTTTAATAAATAATATGGACTATGGTAAGTACAAATATTCCAGAATAGAATCAACATTTTCTGACCTAAATCTGACTTGTAGTAGCTAGATAAGTTTACTTAAAATGTCTTAAATAGTAAGATATAGACATATATGCCTTTAAATATACAAACATTAATAAATACAAAAATAATTATATATGCATTCCAAGAATATAAGAAAATAGGTTTAAAAGGTCAACAGTGGTTATCACTGTTGTTCTTTTAAATGTTTTATATTTCCCCAAATTTCTAGTATTAGCATGCATTACTCTTTTAGTAAGAAGTTTTCAATCCAAATATCTGTTGCTTTATACACAGACTAAAAGCTTTACTACTTTTGCATATACGAAAAATCATATGAAATGTTAAGGACATTGTTGAGAAACCTAACTGTCAGTGTTTGCTAAGGCTTGCAAACAGCTTAAGAATAATTATAAACTGAAAACAAAAGAATAAAAACAGATGACAACGAGGAAACAAAAGTTGACAACTCCTATTTTGTTTTTACCTTTTTGACTAGTAAGGATCATATTCAAGCTGGAGAAGGTAGAATAATCATGACTAAGAGACTGGAAACTCAAGACAGATGAAGAGACAAGGGTGTATCTAAGTGTTGTGATTATTTCCAACTTCTAAGGTCAAGATGAATAACATGCAAAGGCACTAAAACTCTTGCATTTAGGATCACAAAAACGCCCTTTGGTAAAGGATTACCTTTAGGAACTGTGAGCAAAACAGCTATCCGTGGAAAAGTAGAAGATAGAGAAATACCATAATTAAAAAAAAAAAAAGGAAAAGGAGGCTTACAAAATACGTAGAATTATGAACTTGAATTAGCCCCTGGTAAAAGCTTCCAGTACACAGTAAGCACTCAATGAATGCTAGTCCCTTTTCTTCTTTTCTTTGCCTATTAGTTTATGCCTTCCCCTTCTCTTTTTGGATATCTATGGCTCTAAGATAAATAATTCATCAGACTGGTGGATGCCAGAGGGAGGTGGGGAAATCGGCAAACTGGGTGATAGGGAGTGAGAAGTACAGGCTTCCAGTCATGGAATGAATAAGTCATGGGAATACAGTCAATGGTATTGTAAGAGCGTTATATGGTTAACAGATGGTAGCTACAATAGTAGTGAGCATAGCGTAGCATATAGAGTTGTTGATCGCTATGCTGTGCACGTGAAACTAATGGAACACTGTGTCAACTCTACTATCCTTCAACAAAAACATAACAAAAATAAAATAAAATTTTAAATGACTAATAGCATAAAAAGATAAATAGTTCAGGAGGACAACTGAAATGACCGTTGAAATTAATTTAAAATTATTATTTAAGGGGCGCCTGGGTGGCTCAGTCGGTTGAACAGCCGACTTGGGCTCAGGTCATAATCTCGTGGTCCGTGAGTTCGAGCCCCACGTCAGTCTCTGTGCTAACAGCTCGGAGCCTGGAGCCTGTTTCGGATTCTGTGTCTCCCTCTCTCTGACCCTCCCCTGTTCATGCTCTGTCTCCCCCTGTCTCAAAAATAAATAAAACGTTAAAAAATTTTTTTAATTATTATTTAAAATTAAAATTATTTTTAAAAATTTGGGCTATAATGCACACTTTAAAATTATTTCCCAATCAATCAATTCAGAACCTTCTATGCACTTCATGATATGGAGAGCAATATTGTGAGGGGATAGGAGGGAAAGCACTGTAGGAAGATAGACCTGGATTCAAATCCTCATCATTAACTTGCGCTGAACTCTCTAAACCTCAATTTCATTATATCCATAACTGGTATAACACCAGATCCCACGCACTTAAGAGACTAGAGAATTGCATGAGATCATGTATAGATAACACACCCAATACGCACTGAATCCTCAATACTTGCTAACTATCCAAGTCTTTAACTAGAAAAACTAGAATAAGAAGACATATGTCAATATGCTCAATATATATGTGAAATCAAGGGACATGAGAGAAAGGGAAAATGGAAGGTAAGTTTTTCTTAAGTGGAAAAGTGAGAAAAAGAGGAAAAGAAGGCGGGGAAAGATCAATACACTTAGAAACTGAGACACATTGAGCTTTTAACATTCATATGAAATTATAAATGAAGACCCAAAAAATCAATAAACAGAGACATGGGGTCAAAAGGGCAAAAGTAAGATGGAAAACAGAAGAGGATAATCTCAAGTGTATGCACCTTCTTTTTCATATTTAATTTCCTTTGTCTGTAATTTAATTATAGCAGTTATTTTTATTTTTTATTTATTTATTTTTTACATTCCAGGGTTTAATTAAATTGAAAAAAGAGGGAAGGCTGTATGTAGCTATAGTAATGTTTAGGAGAGTATCATCAATGCTATGTCATTTCAATATTTGGGAGAAAAAATGAATTGCCATGTTTCTAAATTGCTATGTTAAATTAGGAGTTAATTTTATTGATTCAAGAAAATATCTCTAGGAAAAGGCTGCTTATACTTTAAACAAAAGGGTAATTAGAACATAAGAGAATCATTGCAGAACAGTGGTCCCAAGGGAGATCATGGAATGTTCTTCCCTAGAGATATGAATGGTTTCACACCATGTTAGGTGCTCTGCCTTTCAGGGATTGCCTAACCCCACTCTTGTGTCACCTAACTTTCAGCAATGTTACTACCTTCAGGCAGTTTGCCTTCACTTTCCCTAGGAAGGCTTATGTCCAGGGCAGAGTCTAAAAAGTTTGCTGTAGCTCTAAGCCTAGAGAACTCTGTACAATGGCAACTTCCCACAAACTTAGAAAAATTATAAAAAATAGTCCTTACGTGACAAATTTAATATTGTAGTAAAATGAGCGAGCTCTGGATTCAAACTCTCTGGGTCCTAATGCTGATTCTGTCCGTGGGAAAGTTTCTTATCTTTGTGTGCTTCAGTTTCCGTTATCAAAAACTGGAATAATAAGGGTATCTACCTCATAGGGTTGTAATGAGGATTAAATAACACTTGCGGAGTGCTTAACATACTACCTGGCACAGAGTAAGCACTCAGTAAAAGTCTCCTATTTATATTTTAAATTAACAAACATTTTATTTTTAAGTAAGAAAGTATATGCTTATTAATAATAACTATATAATTAAAGGAGTAAGATCAAATAAAAACATATATTTTATTTTAAAATTTAACAGTTAAAAAGGCAAGAAAGACTTTATTTAAAACTATTGCAATGGAGGAGAGGGACAAAAAGCAGGAGGATTTGTAAACATTGGGGTAAGCTAATGAAAAATACTTGGAGGACTGTGAGGTGTGAGAAGTGGGAAGTTTGGTCAAAGTGATTAGGCCATCTATGAAAACATATAGTTTATTATTATTATTAATTTATCTTTTTAAAATTGAAATAGAGTTGACACAATTCATACAACATAGTGATTCAACAACTCTATATGTTATGCTGTGCTCACCATAAATGTAGTCACCATCTGTCCCCATATAACGCTAGTACAATACCATTGACTGTATTCCCCATGCTGTACCTTTCATACTCATGATTTATTCACTCCATAACTGAAAGTCTGTATCTCCCACTTCCCCTGACCCATTTTGTCCATCCCTCCTCCTGATTTCTGGCAACCATTAGTTTGTTCTCTGTATTTATGAGTCTGTCTCTGTTTTTTGTTTGTTCATTTGTTTTGTTTTTTAGGTTCCACATATAAGTGAAATCACATGGTATTTGTCTTTCTCTGCCTGACTTATTTCACTTAGAATAATACCCTATAGGGTCCACCCATGTTGTCCCAAATGGCGAGATCTCATCTTTTTTTATGGCTAAGCAATATTGCTGTGTGTATGTGTGTACACACACATATATACACACCCACACACACATAAATACACACACATACCATATCTTTATCCATTCATCTAATCAATGGACACAAGTTGCTTCCACATCTTAGCTATTGAAAATAGTCATGCAATAAACATAGGGGTACATATATCTTTTTTAATTAGTGTTTTCATTTCCTTTGGGTAAACACACAGTAGCAGAACTAACTACTGGATTGTATGGTATTTCTGTTTTTAATTTTTTGAGGAACCTCTATACTGTTTTCCACAGTGGGTGCACCAATTTACATTCCCACCAACAGTGTGCAAGTGTTCCTCCTTTTCCATATCCTCACCAACACTTTTTATTTCTTGTCTTAAATTTTTTTTAATGTTTATGAGAGAGAGAGAGAGAGGGAGAATGAGTGGGGGAGGGACAGAGAGAGAGGAAGACACAGAATCCAAAGCAGGCTCCAGGCTCCAAACTGTCAGCACAGAGCCTGACGCAGGGCTTGAACTCACGAACTGCGAGATCATGACCTGAGCCAGAGCTGGATGCTTAACTCAGGCAACTCTATTTCTTGTCTTTTTGCTTCTAGCCATTCTGACAGGTATAAGGTGATATCTCATTGTGGTCTTGATTTGATTTTCCTGATAATGAGTGTGTCTATTGGCCACGTGTCTATTGGCCATCTATATGTCTTCTTTTGAAAAATGTCTATTCAGGTCCTCTGGCCATTTTTAAATCAGATTGTTTTGTTGGTGTTAAGCTTTATAATTTCTTTACATATTTTGGATAATAACCCTTTATCAGATATTTCATTTGCAAATATCTTCTCCCATTCAGTAGGTTGCCTTTTTGTTTTGTTGATGGTTTCCTTGACTGCACAGAGAATATTAAAACAATTTGTCCTCAGTTACTTCATGGCTATAACTTTGGAAAAAGGAAACCTTAAGGTTGTCCCAAAGGATGGCTATTTCAATTTTATAATAAAAAGAACTCTTTCCTTTCTTTAGAGAGAGCAAGCAAGTGAGCAGGGGAGAGGAGCAGAGTGGGTGGGGGGAGAGAGGGGGAGAGAAAAAGAAAGAGAGAATCTTAAGCAGGCTCCACAGAGCCCAACACGGGGCTCGATCCCATGACCCTGGGAACATGACCTGAGTTGAGATCAAGAATCAGATGCTCGGGGCGCCTGGGTGGCGCAGTCGGTTAAGCGTCCGACTTCAGTCAGGTCACGATCTCGCGGTCCGTGAGTTCGAGCCCCGCGTCGGGCTCTGGGCTGATGGCTCAGAGCCTGGAGCCTGTTTCCGATTCTGTGTCTCCCTCTCTCTCTGCCCCTCCCCCGTTCATGCTGTGTCTCTCTCTGTCCCAAAAATAAATAAACGTTGAAAAAAAAAATTAAAAAAAAAAAAAAAAAAAGAATCAGATGCTCAACTGACTGAGCCACCAAGGTGTCCCATAAGACCTCTTATTTCCAAGGGGTTAAGTAGAGCAGCTTAGCCCAGAAATAAGCAATGGCCTAGCCTGCAGGATTTGACATCACTATTCATTGGCCTGAGGCCCTGAGTCTCCTCTGACTATTCTTATAGTCTCTATGCATTTTCTAGTTTTCAAAGAAAAAAAAATCTTTTTTGGATGTAACTTGAAGAATTACAGCTGTTGAGACCATAATAATCCCCAAATTAGGAGACAGTATGAGTAGCACAAGTTAGTACTTTGATGTTGAGGATAAACACATAATTAATAATTACTTCTTATAAGTATCAGAGTCTTAGGATACACATTAACTACATTTGTTTACTATGTCACCTGTATCTTCCTTTGTAGATGAGGTATGTTTCTAAAGAACAAAATAAGCAGAATCCAATTAGAGGTTAATTCATATTCCAAATGTGCTGGGGACGAAACTGAAGGAAACTTTTTAGGTTGTGTATAATCCTTTTTCTGACTTAGGATTTTCTGAAGTATGCGTGAATACTGCTTGCATGATGAGCAAGCAGAAGTAGGCACTATCACTGAAGAAGGACCCCATGTTAGCCCAGGCCCTAACAAATGGGGCAAGTGAGAATTTAATGAGACTGCTTACAAAAGTCAGGACAGAAAAAGCAACAGGGATGGTATTATGCCCCAAAGCTAGTAATAGCCAGTCGGCTTTAACTGGGGAGGGGAAAGAATGCTCACCAGAACCTGGAGAGTGTAGCTATACAAGAAGGTCATCCAACAAGAGCTGTGGCCTTTGGTAGAGGGATGCAACCATGGTGCACTGACCTGATAGGGAGAGAGTCAGTGGAGTTAATATTGAACCACAATTTCACTTTCCTTTTGCTTTCAAAGACCCTGCAGGTGTTTGCCAATGGTTGAACCCAACAGAGAACCAGAGGACGAGAAAGTCCACTGATGCAGTCCAGACAAGTCAACCTCCAGGGACACAGAACAGGGTGCTTTGAGCAGGACAGAAAGTGGATCTGATCCTAAGCCCCGAGATCCTGCTGCTACAGGTAGAAACATAATGGTCAAAGCTGGAAATGCAACCCACAGTGCTGAGCCTCAGCTATTAAGAGGTCTACATCTGGCTTCTGAATTTTTTGGTTTGGTGAGAAAATTTGAACTCTGGTATCAGTCATGGGCTCTACAGCAGTTGGGTGTCTGTTGGACAACTATTCCTTCCGCCTGGGCTAAAGTATGGGGGGTATTTTCCCTTCTAAACATGCAAAATTCTATCCATGAGTCTCAATACTATGTAATATGTTCCAAAAAAAGTATTTCATCAATAAAAACTAAATGATATATAGATACTGTGATTAAATACTTATAGCAGAGGCTGTCTGCTACACATGGGTTCTGAAAAATGGGCATCTTCATAGGACTTATGTCAGTATTAAATGAGATAATAGGCATGAAAGTGCTTTTTAAGCTGTGAAGTAGTATTCTGATGCTAGTTGTTCCTGTTAAAATATATGCCAACCATAGGGAGGTGAGGGATAGTGTACTGCTTGGTAAGAACTCGTTGGCTCTGCAGTCGGGAGCTACTGTTTATGACTCTCAGCAAGTGAGAGAGAAGAGAAACTATTTTTTAATAAAATTGTATTATTAAAGTTCTATTTTCCCATTAAATTTACTGTCATTATTTGGACTATTTAGTTGGATAGTAAAATATAACAGAAGTAGAGATACGAATATAATGCATTCAATACTTGTTTTATGCTATATAACATTAAACCAAATAATACATTGCCAGCTTGGTATAACAGAGCTATTGGAGAGCATCAGTAAAAGACTTCCAAGGGTATATTTGGAAGTTCCCACAAAGCACTAGGTCCTGCATACTGCTCCTGGGCAAGTCCTACATGTACTTGGCAAGCAAGAAGTCAACAGGGGTCCTTCTGCCTTCCCTGCATCACTTAGGAATGATAGAACCATAGATTGTTAGAATTGCGGGGAGCAAACGTTAGGTCATGACTCCCATTTTTCAACAGAAGTAACTCATTCTCATTAGTTTGTCAATTCACTAGGAGAATGCAAGTATCATTTATATCTGTACCTCATCCCTCCTCTTTCCCTTCCTTCTAGCTTCAAAATTTAGTTCAGAACCTGATATAATATGATGCAGTTTACTTTTTGGATGGGAGAACTTTACATACACACCAACACACACATTCACACAGAGAGAGCAATGTGAAAAACAATATATTAAAATCAATAGCTAACATTTGTTGAGATTATTGCCACTCATTCTTCTGCCCATGTCACCTGTATTAACTTTTTTAATCCTCACATCAACCCTTTGAGAACAGCATTATTACTAACCTGGTAAGAACTGATAAGAAAGTGATGCACTGAGAGTTCAAATAATTCACTACAACTACTAAGTGGTAAAGACAGGAGGTGAACCCAGCTCCATTCCAGTCCCAAAGCCTGGGCCTGAGCTTTTAGTCCAAGCCCATGGCCCCACTCACAACACTCTACTGTCAATATTCTAATGGGCTTCTATTTAATTAAGAAATGTCTAAGTCAGAAAAATATGGACTCGACTCACGTTTTGCTTCAGGCTGAGGTTCTACATTTAGGATAAAGCTAAAACTTCCTGGTAACAAATAAAGATAAGTGGAGAATTCTAAAATATGCCCATCTTCTGTAGGGTTGACTCCATTATATTTTAACACTAAACCTCTATGCCTGCACTGTCTAATACTGTAGCTTCCAGTTACATGTGGTTATTTAACTTAAAATCCATTAAAATTAAATTGAAATTAGGTTCCTAAGTTGCTCAGGTCCATTTCAAGTGCTCAGGAGCCACATGTGGCTAGCGGCAACCATACCGGACAGTGCAAAATAGAACATTTCCGTCACCACAGAAGGTTCTTTGTACAGTTGTGCTCTGTGTGTTTTATTCACCTGAATAGATTTGTTTGTTGTGAGAATTAATAAGTATTGTGGCTTCCCTTTGTACATGAGGCTTTGCTAAATGCATAGAACTTGATTACTTCTTTTCTTTTCTTTTTTTTAACGTTTATTTATTTTTGAGACAGAGAGAGACAGAGCATGAACGGGGGAGGGTCAGAGAGAGAGAGAGGGAGACACAGAATCTGAAGCAGGCTCCAGGCTCTGAGCCATCAGCACAGAGCCTGACGCGGGGCTTGAACTCACGGACCACGAGATCATGACCTGAGCCGAAGTCAGCCGCTTAACCGACTGAGCCACCCAGGCGCCCCACGATTACTTCTTTTAAAATAACAGGTTTGCTCTCATATTTTAGTAATGCCTGTGAATGAAATGCTTTAAATACACCTCATCCCAGTGATGGTTTGCCAGGATTAAATCTGAGATTTTTTTAAAAAAAGATTTTCCAGGAGACCATAACCAGGTGTCCAAAATAATGAAAGGAGCCAAAGGAATAATTTTCTTTTTTTTTTTCCACCCAGAGTCCCTTTTATTCCAAGGTAATATTAACATTCAATATCCTTCCAGTACCTTCTCTATACCCATCCAGACATGCACACTCACAAACAGACATATGCAAAATCTCATCTTTTGAAAATGAAGTGTACTGTACATATTCTGCAACTTGGCCTTCTTGCTTATCACTGCATCATGGACACCTCTCCAAGTTGGCAGATAGCAATAAAATATATTTTTTTAAATAGCTGCACAGTCTTCTCTAGTATGGATGTGGCATAACTAATCTCTCCCTGATGGCAGAAACTGATTTGGTTTCCAGTTTAGAGCACTGGAAGACACTGAGGCAAATGAGCTGTAACATGCATCTGATCTCTACCTCCTGATGTTTGCTTTTCAGAGATCCTCTGAAGTTGGATGGTTAAGTCAAAGCATATGTATATATTTTTTTATATTGCACAATAACTTTCAAAAATGGTAACAACCGAATATCCAGCCAGCAATGTGTAAGACTGCCCATTTCCTAACATGCTTACTAGTAATGGGTACTTTTATTCTTTTTTTTTTCAATATATGAAATTTATTGTCAAAATGGTTTCCATACAACACCCAGTGCTCATCCCAACAGGTGCCCTCCTCAATACCCATCACCCACCCTCCCCTCCCTCCCACCCCCCCCCCCCCATCAACCCTCAGTTTGTTCTCAGTTTTTAAGAGTCTCTTATGCTTTGGCTTTCTCCCACTCTAACCTCTTTTTTTTTCCCCCCTTCCCCTCCCCCATGGGTTT
Source organism: Leopardus geoffroyi (assembly GCF_018350155.1). NCBI lineage: Eukaryota > Metazoa > Chordata > Mammalia > Carnivora > Felidae > Leopardus > Leopardus geoffroyi. The sequence continues at coordinate 82,197,883 of NC_059333.1, forward strand.
CTGTTAAGTTTCTTAGGATCCACATAAGAGTGAAAACATATGGTATCTGTCTTTCTCTGTATGGCTTATTTCACTTAGCATCACACTCTCCAGTTCCATCCACGTTGCTACAAAGGGCCATATTTCCTTCTTTCTCATTGCCCTGTAGTACTCCATTGTGTATATAAACCACAATTTCTTTATCCATTCATCAGTTGATGGACATTTAGGCTCTTTCCATAATTTGGCTATTGTTGAGAGTGCTGCTATAAACATTGGGGTACAAGTGCCCCTATGCACCAGTACTCCTGTATCCCTTGGGTAAATTCCTAGCAGAGCTATTGCTGGGTCATAGGGTAGGTCTATTTTTAATTTTCTGAGGAACGTCCACACTGTTTTCCAGAGTGGCTGCACCAATTTGCATTCCCACCAACAGTGCAAGAGGGTTCCCATTTCTCCACATCCTCTCCAGCGTCTATAGTCTCCTGATTTGTTCATTTTGGCCACTCTGACTGGCGTGAGGTGATATCTGAGTGTGGTTTTGATTTGTATTTCCCTGATAAGGAGCGACGTTGAGCATCTTTTCATGTGCCTGTTGGCCATCCGGATGTCTTCTTTAGAGAAGTGACTATTCATGTTTTCTGCCCATTTCTTCACTGGGTTATTTGTTTTTCGGGTGTGGAGTTTGGTGAGCTCTTTATAGATTTTGGATACTAGCCCTTTGTCCGATATGTCATTTGCAAATATCTTTTCCCATTCCGTTGGTTGCCTTTTAGTTTTATTGGTTGTTTCCTTTGCTGTGCAGAAGCTTTTTATCTTCATAAGGTCCCAGTAATTCATTTTTGCTTTTAATTCCCTTGCCTTTGGGGATGTGTCAAGTAAGAGATTGCTACGGCTGAGGTCAAAGAGGTCTTTTCCTGCTTTCTCCTCTAGGGTTTTGATGGTTTCCTGTCTCACATTCAAGACCTTTATCCATTTTGAGTTTATTTTTGTGAATGGTGTGAGAAAGTGGTCTAGTTTCAACCTTCTGCATGTTGCTGTCCAGTTCTCCCAGCACCATTTGTTAAAGAGACTGTCTTTTTTCCATTGGATGTTCTTTCCTGCTTTGTCAAAGATTAGTTGGCCATACATTTGTGGGTCTAGTTCTGGGGTTTCTATTCTATTCCATTGGTCTATGTGTCTGTTTTTGTGCCACAAAGGAATAATTTTCAAGTACCTAAGCAGTTTCAACAGTCATTTGTGGAGAATTCAGAGTTGAAATTGTGTCATTGCTATTTTCATAGTTACCCTTCTTTGAAGTCTCTAATCACAGGACGAGTGAAGGTAAAAGGCAGAGAAGTAGGAAAAGGCTAATGGAGGGAAGAGTGAACACAACCAGAAGTTGCTACTAAATCACCAACAGCTCTTGTCACTTCTCAGAGATGACTGCATTACAGATAACTAGGATAAAAATTCCAAGAGGAGCAAGGAACTCTAGACTCTGGATCCAAGGTCCAATTTTAACTGAGAAGTAATTAAAATCACAATAAAATCCTATTGCTTTAGACTTTTAACATTGTTCTGTTCCCCTCACTTAATACTGTTTTTGCTCACAGAAGCAGTCCTAAGTTTTAATTTTTTAAGATAATGATTCAATCCAGATGATACCCTTCAAAATGTATGATAGAACATCTTGGGCTTTACCAAGAATAGAAATTTGAAATTGGCAAAGATCAATCATTTTTCACCTGTCCCATGTCATTGTTTTGGAATGTGAATTTGACTTTATGCTAGAGAGTAATCTAAATCTGTTACTTAATTATTCATTGGGGTAGTTTCCATTTCTATTCCTAATATATAGCTGAAATTTGCAGACTACTAAAGGATCCTTGATAAGTCCCATCTGTTCAAGGTGAGGATGACAAAGAAGAACATCAATAAATATTAAATATTTATTCTAAGTGTTAAAAAATAATAAATGAATAAGACAGTTCTAATGGAAAGAAAAATAAATGTCAAATAATAACTGTGACAGAAACCAGGATGTAGTCCCTCAATACAAAGATTAATATTACATAGGATGGAATTTAAAGATGTATTTCACTGTCTCCTTTCAGAAATTATAATCTGAACTCATTACAAGTGCATGTTTTAAAAATATCTGTCTCTAAAAAAATCATTTTTTTAAAAAAGCAAACATTAAGGGGCGCCTGGGTGGCTCAGTCGGTTAAGTGTCCGACTTCAGCTCAGGTCACGATCTCATGGTCTGTGAGTTCGAGCCCCGCGTCGGGCTCTGGGCTGATGGCTCAGAGCCTGGAGCCTACTTCCGATTCTGTGTCTCCCTCTCTCTCTGCCCTTCCCCCGTTCATGCTCTGTCTCTCTCTGTCTCAAAAATAAATAAACGTTAAAAAAAAATTAAAAAAAAAAGCAAACATTATTTGAAATAATACTGGTAATGGGGCGCCTGGGTGGCTCAGTCGGTTAAACGTCCAGCTTCGGCTCAGGTCATGATCTCATGGCTTGTTAGTTTGAGCCCCGCGTCGGGATCTGTGCTGACAGCTCGGAGCCTGGAGCCTGCTTCAGATTCCGTGTCTCCCGCTCTCTCTGCCCCTAACCCACTTGCATTCTGTCTCTCTCTCTCTCAAAAATAAATAAACATTGAAATAATACCGGTAAATCTATTTACAAAATGGAAAATCCTTTTGAAATCCTAATGATTGCTTTATTATTGTACTTGTTTCATTAATTTGAGTTTTCTTCTGTTTCAGTGTCTGGTTTGAAGCCACTAGTCAACTCAGGAGCCATCGCTTTTCATAGCTCTTGGTAAATCAGCCTGAATAGTTAGTATATCCTTATAGTTTGTCCTGGGCTTAAAACCAGATAACCAAACTTGTTAAAAATATGTGCATAATAATAGCAATTTTTTTAACTTTATTTATTTAGTTTGAGAGAGAGAGAGCACACCCGAGAGAGAGTGAGCAGGGGAGGGGCCAAGAGAGAAGGAGAGAGAGAATCCCAAGCAGGTTCCACATTCAGCATGGAGCCTGACATGGGGCTGGATCCCATACTGCGAGATCACGACCTGAGCCTCACAACTGAACCAATATCAAGAGTCAGTGGCTTAACCCACTGAGCCCCCCAGGCACCCTTAGCAATTGGGTTTTATACGAAGGCTTGAAGAATCTTCTTATAAGTAAACTATAAGGGTTGGTACATGGACTTTATGATGTTTATTCTGGCTATGTGAAAGCATCCTCCCCCTTTTCTGGTTCTCAATAACTACTGGCATGTTTAGCTGTTCTTAAAATATAGCATGATCTATAGCCACAACACCTTGTCAAGTGAGGACAAGAAGAAACAACTCTACCCAAAGAATGTACAAAATGCCAGTGGTCCTTTTGGCCTAAAAGGTTGTCTGTGACAATAGCTTTGAAGGGGCTGTAATTATTCTTTTGTGACTACTACTTCCAAAAGGAATAGATATAACATAATCATCATCTGCTTCCCTTCATAATCCATTAAAAAATCTTATTCATGTGTTAAGCTTATTTTTTATTAAACCTTAAAACCTTTATCTTATCACTAACAATATTATAAATGACCTCTTAAATACGTTTCTTTCTCTAGAAGAGAAGCTTGCTGAGTGTAGGGGCTATCTTATAACCGTTTTCCCCAACACCTAGCATGCAACCCGACATTAATAAAGGTCTTATGAATTAATGAATTGAGGTAAAAATGCCTTCAAAATGTAAAAGTAACACTTTAAAAATTTTGTTCCAAAATGCTTTCATGCTTAAGGTGATGGACGTCTATAATTCAGAATTTATGCACCATAAGTTTATAAATATCAACCTGTGTTCATTTATACTGATGAGTCTTATAAGTTCCAGCCTACATTCCTAAGGCAGGACACACATACCCCTTGAATCATTTTAACTGATTCTGATCCATCTTCAACTTCACACCATCTTTCCCCAAGATTAGCACCCAGAATTATGCTCCAAATGTCACTGCTCCCATGGTTGTGGATTAAAGAGAACATATTGTTTTTTATTTCATTGCTAGACCCTTTCTGACGATGCCCAACATGTTAGTGGGTCATGAACATACACTGTGTACATTTCATCAGTGAATAACTTGCCATTACTACAAAGTTCCTCTCAGAACTGTAATGAATTAGAGCATAATAAACCCCAATATATTATAAACAGTTGCTTTCCCCATGTCGATTACATTATGCTTATGATGTGTTGTAATAGGAAAGAATGTGGAGTTTCAAGTTGGAAGATCTTATTTGAATCCTAGCTCTACCATATATTTCTTAAACAAGTTATAGAAATACCTCATTTGTTCATTGGCATTAATAAACTTCTCTTTTAGGGTTGTTGTAGATGCAAATCGAACCAGCAGGTGTGTTTTTAAATTTACAATAGTCAAGACATGGAAGCAATCTAAGTGTCTATCAGTGGATGAATGGATAAAGAAAATGTGATGTGTACACACACACACACACACACACACACTCGAATATTCAGCCATAAAAAAGAATGAACTCTTGCCATTTGCAACAACATGGTTGGACCCTGAGGGCATTATGCTGAGTGAAAGAAGTCAACAGAGAAAGACATATCGTATATGACCTCACTTATACATGATATCTAAAAAATAAGACAAAAAAACCCAAGCTCTTAGGTACAGAGAATAGACTGGTGGTTGCCAGAGGTAGGCGGTAGTGTGGGCAAAATGGGTGAAGGGGGTCAAAAGGCACAAACTTTCAGTTATAAAATAAATAAGTCATGGGGATGTAATGTACAGCATGGTGACTACAGTTAATAATACCATTTTGCATATATGAAAGTTGCTAAAAGAGTAAATGTTAAAAGTTCGTATCACAAGATAAAAAATTTTAGAATGATGTATTAAAATAAATGTTGTTATTTATTGTGATAATCATTTCACCATATATACAGATACCTAATCATGATATCGTATATCTGAAACTAATAAAATGTAATATGTCAATTATAACTCAAAAACAAAACAGGCATTTTATTGAGTGCTTACTATAAAGACTCTGAAGTCTTTAAACGGTTTCTTTCTGTCATCTTGGCATTTCTTACCAAGATACGTTTAATTTCAATCGGAAAATAGGAACATTTCATTCTATACTCACACTCTCTGATTTTTTAAAAATCGTTAAATAAGAATCCTAGTTAAACCTGGTAAATTGAACACAATCTCTAGTTCTCCCCATCCCTACACCAAACCACACTAACATGAAAGGCAAAAAACAAAACAAACAAACAAACAAAAAAAACCCAAAAAACAAAAAAAACCAGCAGGCAATAAAGTGGGTGAATCTCAAAAGCACTATGCTAAGAAAAAAAAAGCCAAACACAAAAGGCTACATACTATGATTTCACTTATGAAATCCATTTATAGCACAGACAAAACCACACGGACAGAAAATACAACAATGGTTATTAACAAGGGCAGGAGAGGGGCACCGACTTGGGTGTTTTCCTTCCTAACTCAAGAACTGAGATCTTCAAAAAGCATTCTGAAAGCAAGGTCCCTGAGCTTCCCTGAGCAATGGCAGAACCACCAGAACACATCGATAGCCTTCCAAAAGGCTCATTGGAAACCATCAGTGTTCTAAATACACTGCTTTTCCTGACACTTTTACCAGAATGCTTTTGATACAGACAAAGTTCATTTTGGTATGTGAATTGTAGCATTCATATTGCTTTACAACTTTCCACGTGTGTATATGTTAGAATTAATTTTTAATTAGAACCCTTTAGCATCCTTCGAGATAGGGGTGCCTCAAGGTGTTTCTAAATGAAAGTGAATAAGCATGAGTCTAGAGAATAAAAGGAGATAAGAATTTAGCATATCAAGCTTACATGTCCGTAGAATCTAAAAACCACCCCTAGAGTTTTCCAGCTCAGAGTCAGTGTTGAGTTAAAGGTTATGGTACAGATCCAGGATCTGGTGGCAGAAAATGGTTAAGGAAGGAGACACTGGTTATATCCTGAGGGTTCACAGACAGACACGTAATCAGCCCATGAATCCGTTCCCTCACTTACTGAGGCAAATCAAAGCGTCTTTCCCATAAAATCTAGGGTTTCTATCATCCTTTTATGATTTTCTTTCCTTTCCAGGCTTGCTTTCAGAATGAATTTTTTTTAATTTTTATTTTAAAGAGAGAGAGAGAGAGAGAGAGAGAGAGAGAGCACATGAGCAGGGGAGAGGCGCAGAGGAAGAGAGAGAGAGAATCTTAAGCAGGCTCCACACTCAGTGTGGAGCCCAAAGCAGGGCTCCATCGCAGAACCCTGGGTTCATGACCTGAGCCAAAATCAAGAGTCTAACACTCAATTCATGGAGCCACCCAGGTGCCCCTCAGTATGATTTTTTTTTTTTTTTTTTTGAGAAAGAGAGAGAGGGCACAAGTGAGCAAGGGGCAGAGAGAGAGAAAGAGAGTCTGGGGAGAGGCAGAGAAAGAGAGAGAGAGGGAGAGAAATGGAACTCACCCAAAGTGGGGCTCATGCTCACCCAATGTGGGACTCGAACTCACGAACTGTGAGATTATGACCTGAGCTGAAGTCAGATGCTTAACAACTGAGCCACCCAGGTGGTCCTCAGTATGAATTTTTAAATTTTATTTTACTGAATAAATTCTGGAACATACCCCACATCTCTTCTGGGGTGATCCCACCCTCCCTACTCTATAATTTCCAACTTTCATTGCAAGATTTTTCCACAGAGCCCTTTTTCACTTGCCCAGCATAATAAAAGTATATTCATTGGTGAGAATGGATTTTTGCAATGAAGCATCCTTTCAATCTTACTAGACTAAAATGAATTGAGCACCAAAAATTTAAATATGAAAATAAATCATTAAATTAAGTACCTTTGAGGAACCACAAAGCCCTTATACCTAGTAGACTCAATGGCCTTCTTCTCATAATCATAGAAATAACAATAGGGCTAGGATGTTCCACTAATTATACATAACTTAGAAATTAAGCCACTTACAATGCCTTGGACAATCCAGGTTTGGGGATTAGTGGCTTTTTCCTTCACCCTACATATGTCTAATCCTGTGGGACAAAATTAAAGGCATGATTGGTTGTGCACACAGAGAAGCTCAAAGAGCCTGATTATTTTTTAACCCCAGTAGATTCAGCTTCTGATTCTGATTTATTCTCTTTTTCTCTCTTTCCTTACTCCCAGTCTAGGCAAAATCAAGAGAAAAGCCAAATTCCACAATAGCTAGGGTTTAGTTTGAGAGTCAAAGGAGTAGAATAAAAATGTATTTAGCATTCTCCTAAATAGGCCTGCCATGTTACTGGCTTTATTTCAAGACCTTTCTTGTTGACATGGCAGTATAATTTAATTAAGGGAAGGTGCTACAAAAAGAGAAGTTGAGAACGAAATTGCTGGCTAGGGATGACTAAATTGAGAGTCAAGTGGTACCCTAGGCTTCCTGTTTTTCTGACTTCAAACTGTTTTTGGTAATTTTCCCTGGGGCCCTCCAGTCTTTTTTTTTTTTTTTTTCTTTTCTGCTACTGGACTCTCACTGCTCTTTCGCCCATGATCCCTACATTATACATTATACAATTCTAGGAGGCCTCATTCCCAATGACATCCCTGCTTTTATTATTTCTCTCTTCTGCAAATGATTCTCAAAGTTGAAACTATTTCCCACAAGATCCACTGATGTCAACTGGCTGTTTCACTTTGGGGAATTACAACCAAGTGTTTTAAACACACGAGTAACACTGTAAAGGAACTAGAGTAGTCCTTCCAATACCCTTGCTGTAATAATCAGAATATCTGTGTCTCCCCAAAGTTCATATGTTGAAATCCTAGTCCCTAAAAGTGATGGTATTAGTAGGTGGGGCCTTTGGCAGATGCTGAGGTCATGAGAGTGGAGTCCTTGTGAATGGGATTAGTGCCCTTATAAAAGAGGCTCCAGAGAGATCCCTTGCCCTTCTGCCATGGCAGAACACAGCAAGAAGTCTGCGACCCAGAAGAGGGCCCTCATCCAACCATGCCAGTACTCTGATCTGACTTCCAACCTCTAGAGCTGTGAGCAATAAATTTCTGTTGTTTATAAGCTACCCAGTCTGTGGTGTTTTGTTACAGCAGCCTGAATAGACAAAGACACTCACTTAGTAACCATGCACTGAGAGTGTGCCTGACAATTATGATGCCACGGATGATGGACTAGAGATATGTTAGACCATCCTACCCTCGAGAAGCATTCAACCTAGTGTTTCAGATAGGCGAGTAAAGAAGTAACTATAGTACAGGGCAGAACTAAGTAAGACTTTAAGAGCTGAGATTCAGCTAGAATCTACAGGGCTGTAAAATGCCCAGCACAGTAGATGGCAATAACTAACGTACTGTGTTTTAGTGCAATAACTAAACTGGGGGGTGCAATAACTAACTGAAAATATCAGGGGAAATTTCCATAGAGGAAGAAAAAATGTCATCAACAAAGTGGGATCATGAAGTAAGAGTCACACCAGCAGAGAAGGGGTGAGGATGGGGGAGCTGTTTGGAGCACACATACGTTCCCATCAAACAGAATTTCATAAAGAAGAGAATGGAGGGTGGAACGGATTCTGTGAGCAATTCAAACAAATAGCAGCACTTACAGACTGAACTAAAAAAAAAATTAAAAGAAAAAGAATGGAGGGCAAGAAAATAAAAGGCATTTTCCAGGAATAGCAAGCAGTCTGGAATAGTTGGAACATAAGGTGCATGGAGGGCAGTGATCAGCACAGCTATAACTATAGGGTGGTGTTGCATCATGGAAGGTTTGGAATGCTGAGCTAACAACTCTCTTTTCTTTGATCAGATGAACTTGGCTTCATAAAAACCACGACTCATTACTCATGCAATGATCAAAAAAACGTTTGTTCAAGACCACAGTAATTGGAATGAGCAAAATATGCAGTTTCTGAAATCATGCTATTACTCTAAATAATGCCTACATACCTTATTAACAAAATAGTATTGTTTGGGGCATAAAACTGGGGTAGTTGCCTGTAGTACATTCATTGACACAAACCCATTCTTCAGAGCCACTTCTAGAAATCTAATGGTGGCCAGAAAGGAATAAACATGCTGGCCTTTGAGCAAAAAGGAACATGCTGTAGGAAACGTTCAACATACTGAGAGGCACTGCTAGTAAGAACAGCATCTAAGGGCTTCTGACAATTTTATATGTTAACAGGACCAGCTACAAAACTTGCAGGACCACTGCCAAATGAAAATGCTAGACGCTCTGTTCGAGAACTATTAAGAATTTCAAGACAAAGATAGCAGAGCATTAAGCCATGTGCGGGGCCCTACGGTTATACACCCATGAAGCTGGTCTGATTGCCAACTGTAACTTTTAATGATAATCCACTTAGTTTACACAGCCTGGGTTGTGTAAAGCAGCTCTCACATTCAAGTGTGAACTTCTGCCACCAATTTACTCCTTAGAATTTAACTCAACCCCACCAGTCTGCTTTCCTCTCAGCCTTTGCCGGCAATGGTGACTACAGGAGAGCCTGTCTTAGACAAGCTCTAGCTTCCTCACCTATTCTTATAATGCCATTCTTCTGTACGCTGAAAATAGGCCCTCTCTCTTTAATCAATTTTTAAAAAATATTTTAATGTTTATTTATTTTTGAGAGAGAGACAGAGTGCAAGTTGGGGAGGGGCAGAGGAGACACAGAATCCAAAGCAGGCTCCAGGGTCTGAGCTGTCAGCACAGAGCCCGACATGGCTGGAACTCATGGACGGTGAGATCATGACCTGAGCCAAAGTTGGGCGCTTAACCAACGGAGCCACATAGGGCGCCTCTCTTTAATATTTTATGTTTAAAATTTTACCTCTTCATAAAGTCTTCACTAATAGGAGGTAAGGTAATAAGTTCTCAACCACATCCAGGACTTAATCTTAAATCGATGCAATATTCAGGCTACTATTTCTGCAGAGTGTAAATAGAGCTACTACCACTACTGCTGATACTGATGAAGGTGGCCAAGCACCTAGGTTCTATGCCGGAAAATTGATCAATGGTGATCCCACTGCTACACGACTTCCTTGTTCTTTATATGTTAGCCCTATTCCTCAGCATGTTGACACTTTCCCCAAAGGAAAGAGGAGGAGAAAAAAAGACTTAGGTCAGCCAATTTTGTTACTTGTTAATAGGGTTGGTAAGAAAAAAACCTGTTAATGACTTAAATAAATTAATTTTTTAATTAATTACAGCTCCTGAATTATCTGTGCATTTCATTTATTCTCCCTGACCCTCAATGGATAAACTGACCATTAGGCTCATCTATCTCAATTAGTTGGTTGTCCTAGGCAATAAAATCATTGAGAAAAGGCATCATGTCTTTTTGAGGTGTATTAGTACATCATATACATAGCATTAGCTGTCAACAGAAAAAACTGAAACAGATCATTTACTGTAGTTGTGAATTCTTCCAAACTAATATGTGTATTACATAGAGGCTTAGGCTTCCTGCTATATTATCCGAGTGCAAGTTGTCACATTGTTCGTATACTACCATCACTGAAGAACTTCAAACAAGACCCTCCGGTGGCCTCGAATCTGTATTTGGTTCAGAGTGCTAAGTGGGATTAATTTGTTTAGACTTCACCAGTTTCAGAACATCTAAACATCTAAATCAGATATTCTGAACTGATTTGAATTAAACTCTTTGTATTACATTACTACTGTTTGTTTAAGCTAGATAGGAATTATTTTGCTCTACAAACAGTTTCCAATGTACTATATATGTAGCTGATGTTTGGCACACAGTTCGTCTTTTTTTTTTTTTTTTTTTTTTTTTCATTTTGCCTCTCTGTTTTGGATTTGAGAAGACAATATACTACTGTACTGTGAATATGAGAAGAAGGCTTTTTCTTTTTACATGCAGAAGATATATCTAAGTACCTGAGAACATTTTCCCTCCTGAGTCACAGCTTAACAACATTAGCAGACGCAGTTCAGCCAGAGGGGAATTGAATAGCAGCTGAGTACAGTCTAATAATTTACACTGGGGAAAGCCCTTGGAATTCAGAGGCACATTGCCCAGCTGGAGAGACAAATCTAATCTCTGCTAATGATGTTCCTCCTTCTCTTTCCTATCAGGGCTGGGCTTTTTACACATGCGCACATAATTATATATGCACACTCAGAGTCCAGTGAAGCCAAACAACACAGCACCCAGTATTAAATTACACAGTAAGACTTCCAGGCGTCATCTGGCTTCTATATCCTGTCCAATAAAATGCTGTCCATGTTCATGTTGTGGAGCTGTTAAAGGTCTCAAGAGTTCAAAACCATATACAGCTAAATACTAAAATTCAAAAGTGATAATATTATGGTGTTATTTTAGACCGAATATAATAAGCATGACTTCTTAAACTGGCTCAAGTGAACAAATACATATTAGGAGACGGACACATGGACTTTGTCCTAAAAAAGACGTGAGACTGTTGGCAAAAATGCACGCAATACAATAGGGAAATAGATGAAGGGAAAATAAGACTGAAAGGTAAAAAACAAAAAACAAAAAAGCCAAAGTAAAACCGGTGGACAAAAGTAATTTGTATGCTAAAAACTGTTAAAGAAGGTATAAATTTGGACCAGAGCTTTCTGTGGATCAAATGAAAGAGAAAGACACAATTAATTATTTGAGTAAGATAAAAACACACCAATTGTCCAGGTGAAGCAGTTGCTACTCGTACTAAGACCTGTTAGGCCTTTTTTCCATTGATCCACACAAAATGAGGAAGATAAAATAGCCTCAACAATATGTTCACAACAAATACAGCAGCATCTTTCCTGGGACAGTTTTCAGGGCGCCTCTCCCTACAAGGTATTCCAGGAGAGCAAGGCTTACAGCAAGAGATTCCAAGCACTTAGAAAATCTGATTTAAACCAGAAGGGCATGGACTACATCTTCTTCGGGAAATCTTCCCTGATCATCATTTATCATTCAAGCTTTCAAAAAAACTGAGTTGCCGGAATGCTAATATTCTGGGTTTACGTGTAAAGGACAGACCCATAAATCATAACAATCAACCAAGAAGAAAGAGCTGATATCCTCCGATGAAAATTCAGAAATGTGACCAGAATTAGTGTCTCCAAACCTCATTTCCATACAGAATTCGACCAAGAAAAATAAGCCTGACCATGTGGTTATAACATTATAATGTATAACGTTCTTCACACTCTGATGAAACTTTATTTTTTTCAATGTTTTTATAGGTATTTTTATACAAAGCCCTTTGCAAATACCATCAATTATTTTAAAAAGAATGAAGCAATTGAATAGTTAATACCTCTGCTGCTTTACTGAAGTAAATGGGGAGGGGGAGGAGGGTAAGTCACCATCTGGGGCTATAAATTATAATCCTGCTACATGGTAATGGATGGAGGGCTGATCCATGAAGCTCCCCTAGGAGAATCCATCTATCGGTGCAGCCATCCATAGAAGGCACTAAAGAAAAGGGCGGCTCCAGGTCCAGACAAGGGACTGCTGCAGCAAAAGGATACAGAGCTGGCTGATTTTCAAAAGCAACTCTCAGACATCACCCCCCATTCACCCATACCCAATTTCTGAATTCAGGAAATTACAGGGAAAATTCACATACTTTAAATACTGGCAATTAAAGGGAAAGCGAGGATTTGAGAAGTTCTGGGCAAAAAAAATTCTCAAGCGAAAAAGACAAATGATTGATTCAGAGCTGCTTCCCCCATCTTTAATGAACTTACAAATATGTCTCAAAAAGAAAAAAGTGACATTATTTACCATAGAATGAAAACTACTGAGAGGGGAGACTGGCTGGCTCGTCGGTAGAACATGGAACTCCAACTCTTGATCTTGGAGTTGTGAGTTGGAGCCCCATGTTTGGGTGTAGAGATTACTTAAAAAAAAAAAAAAAAATATATATATATATATATATATATATATATATAATATACATATTTTATAAAAAATATTTAGGGGCGCCTAGGTGGCTCAGTCGGTTAAGCGGCCGACTTCAGCTGTGAGTTCGAGCCCCGCGTTGGGCTCTGGGTTGATGGCTCAGAGCCTGGAGCCTGCTTCCGATTCTGTGTCTCCCTCTCTCTCTGCCCCTCCCCCGTTCATGCTCTGTCTCTCTCTGTCTCAAAAATAAATAAAAGTTAAAAAAAAAATTAAAAAATAATTAAAAAAATAAAAAAATATTTATATATATATACAATATACATATTTTATAAAAAATATTTTTATAAAAAATATATAGAGAGTTTAAAAAATATTTGAGAGAGAGTGCGCGCACACATGCAAGCAGGGGAGGGGCAGAGAAGGAGGGAGAGAGACAGAATCCTAAGCAGGCTCCACACTCAGCACAGAGCCCAACATAGGGCTGGATCTCAAAACGATTAGATCATGACCTGAGCGGAAATCAAGAGTCAGATGCTTAACTGACTGAGCTACCCAGGCACACCAACCTCCCAAAAATAAAATCTTTTTTTTTTTTAATTTTTTTTTTCAACGTTTATTTATTTTTGGGACAGAGAGAGACAGAGCATGAACGGGGGAGGGGCAGAGAGAGAGGGAGACACAGAATCGGAAACAGGCTCCAGGCTCTGAGCCACCAGCCCAGAGCCCGACGTGGGGCTCGAACTCACGGACCGCGAGATTGTGACCTGGCTGAAGTCGGACGCTTAACCGACTGCGCCACCCAGGCGCCCCAAAAATAAAATCTTAAAAAAAAAAAAAAAAAAAAAAAAACTTCCGAGAAGTTAACCTAGCAAAAAGCTTCATGATTTTGCATGCATCTGCCTGTATAAAGTTTTACATCCCAAACAAGGTGCCCTAGTAGCTGGTACTTCTCTTTTGCCTCTTATCTCAGGCTAAGGGATTTGTTGCTTTGGACAATTTCCTCCAAATATGATAATTTCATAAATGGTATGAGCAAGTAAGAAAACAAAAGGCAGAAATGATCCTAATAAGAAGGAAAACAGCGCTGAGAATTCAGTTTATAAAAATAATCAGAAAATTACAAGTGGAAAGAAAAACTTACAGTTAGGATACTTTTTGAGGTCTTACACTAAGCCTTAAAGGGCACCTGAGATCATTTTTAGAAAAAGAATCCAAGGGCTTCTGGGGGGTTCAGTTGGTTGAGTGCCAGACTTGTGATTTCTGCTAAGAGCATGATCTCATAGTTTGTGAGTTTGAGCCCCGCATTGGGCTCCTCACTGTCACCAGGGAAACTGTTTGGGATTCTCTCTCTCTCCTGCTCTCTCTGCCCCTCCCCCGTGCTCTCTCTCTCTCTCTCTCTCTCTCAAAATAAATAAATTTTAAAAAGAAAGAGAATACAAATTAGAAGTGCTAAAACAATATGGTTTTTTGGTATGTTGCTTAAATACCTAAAGCTTAAACCTATCACATCTCCTAAGATACTCAAGGACTTTCCCAGCCATTCTCACATCAGCTTTCACCACAGCCATCTGAGAAAGGCATGCATCAGATTTGCCACTGAACTCACAAGACTGCATGGAAAAACTCTCATTTCTGTGAGGAAGGTGACTGCTTATCAGATATTTTCTATTCAGCTCATTCATGATTCAACAAATTCTTTGTTAATCACCTACGGTGCTGGCTCTGTATCAAGCAAGGACGAGGAAGCAAAGATGAACAAGGTGGTGGACTTACTCTGAAGGAGCTTACAATCTATCAGAGGAGAAATAGGTAAATAAATTATTGAAAGATGATTCTATTTAAGGGCAGAAAATGGATGGATGGACGCTAAAGTATGGGAAAGTTACTATGGAGAGACCGGGAAAAATCTGAGAGTTATATAGAAGATAGGATTGGCAGGACACAGTGACTGGCTGGGTGTGATGGTCAAAGAGTTTTCTAGTGAGGAGGACTACATGCTACCACTAATTGAGGCATAAAATCCTGAACAGGTGACAGCATGGGGACTTCAGTGAGAAGGTAACAAGCTATGGTTTCCACTTTCACATATTCGATCAGGCAAGGCAGCTGTAAATGGAATAAGGAAGTAGCTAAACTGAAACTGGGACAAAGGGCTGCAAACACTGTTGAGACAAACATTAAGAGAAAGGTTTCACATAATTGTTATACTCACATCAGTTATACATTTTATGGACTCACTTTACCCTTAGCTTGGTGACCAGTATTATCTCTCAAGTGTCGTTTTATCATTTTCTTTTATCTCTTTCATGATCCTCCCGAATCTACCAAAAAGCTCTTCACCCTCCCCCACACCACACATCATACACACAAATAATCTCCTCCTACTCTTTCCTAAATCCAAGAGTATTCCTTTCTTCCAATCCCTCTGTCTTCCATGAGCCACTTTCTGGGTCTCTTCAAAAAATCAGTGACGGCTAATGGGTACGACAGTGAACACATATAATAAGCTACTTTTATCATTTATGGCCAAGTCCATATTCCCATTTGTTACTTACACCTTTATTGTTTCATTCCTTCATTTAAACTTTGAATAGTGCACTTCTGAAGAGAACACTACTTCTGAGTGCTATGACTGTCAAGAATTAGGACTGTCTGATGTTAGGGCAGCACTGTTCCTAAGGCCTTTCAGAGCAGCTCCTGTTTCTATGAATATTGGAGTATATTTGCATTGACCCTGAGAGTTTAGGTCCCAGGGAAAATGATTCTGATTCTGCATAAATCTGCAAGGGATAAGAAGCATGACTGCACCAGTACAAGAAAGAAGTTAGCACTGCAATTCAACACATGTTTCCTGAGTGCCCGCTGCATACCAGGTGCGTACGATGCTTCTTAGAAGCTATGCGGGGGTATAAAGGTGCAAAGATGGCATCCTCTTTATCTTTTGGTATCCTCAGATATTTCATAATTAAAAACAATGGTCCTTGCTCTCCAGAACTCAAGTCCAGTGGGGGAGATAGCCACAAACATAAACCAGGGCAGGCCATGATAAATGCTTATAACAGAGGTGCAAAGTACAGTGGGATAATAAATAATAGGTTCTTCTTTCTGCTTTGGGGAACGAGAGTCTGTTCATCTGTCTTCACAAGGATACGAGACCAACAGTTTGAAATCTGGAGAGGAAAATGTCTTTCTTGTTGATGCATCCAACAAGCCTTAATATTTTTGAATCTACAACAGATAGGGAATTAAGGTTGGACCCCTGGATGGCAGGCCCGAATCTGCTGCCAGGTGCTCCTTCTGAGGTCTTGGTGATTTCTCAGAACAGACAGCATTGCTTGTCACTCTTTACTACAGCACACCATTCCCAACACTCCTTCTCCCACATCTGTGCACGTGCCCCAAACCCCCTTGAGTCTATTGGCTTCTCTCAGCATGGCTTCTGTACTGCCTTCCTCTTCACTATCCACCCCACACACAGGAAAAGGGGTGACCCTAGAGCCTCCAGCAAGTAATTTCACGGGACAAAAAGGCTGCAGATTTCCTTTAAATGCAGCCCTTCCAGAAGGCAAGGATAGGCCAGGCAACCTTTCAAAGTCCCCTTGGCATATGGGCAGGCTCTACTCCTGTCTCATGGTCATTGCCACTGACAGGCCTGGGACCAAAGCCCAACAGGAATATAAAAAAGTCCCTGGCTCCAATCCATTCCCCAATCCTCATGTGAAGCAGAAAAATGTGGTTTTGTGTCTTTTTTGGCCATATGACTTCTCAGATAGAAGAATCAGACTGATGACTTCCTTTCCCTCCCCTCTAAAAAGGAGAACAAAGAAAAAAAGTCTTGAAGCAGGGAGCTTCTCATGAAGCTTTAAGGAGATATTTATACATAATTAAAAGGAAAGATTTAGATTTTCCTCATCAAAATCAAAATAAGTTTATCTATATTAAACCTAAATATTTGCCATGCTAAAAGATGTTCCATATTAAAGCATTTTTTTTTACTGTATAATAGCATTTGATACTACTCAACATTTATGACTTCAGTAATTTTGCAGTTTAATGATTTGGAAAGAAGCTACCAGGAATCAGGAGTCCCCACTGTGTCATAAATTAGTTGTTTGGCCTTGGGCAAGTCACCTAACCTCTTTGGGCCTCAATCTCCTCATCTGCAAATGGAAGGAACCGGACTAGAATGGTCTCCAAGGTCCCTTTTAGCAATTAAAAAGAAAAAGAAAGAAAAAGAAAAAAGTTCTGCCAATATACAGAATCAGAACAATCAAGAACGGAAAAGGATATTTCACAACTGATTCGCTCTCTCCATCACTGGAAATGCTCAATCTATTAGAGAATTCTAAGACTCCCAAAGAAGATTGAACCAAATGACCTCTCCTATGTCTTTCAGTCATAAGATTCTGTCAATCGATGGATTACTTCTGAAGATTACAAAACAATTACAGAAAAAGATTAATTTAATAGGAAAGGCGGGGAAGGGGAACACCATCTTCTAGGTAAAATAAATGTTTGCTGTTACGGTAACAGAGCAATGACAGGTATAGCAAGTCACTGTGTAGCTAATAGGGACTGTTTGTCTTGGGCCAGGTTGCTAGGTGGTGTAAATAACTGCAAACACAACACCCAGCAATGAAAAGGTCTAAATGTCTTCAGTCACTCCACAGTGAGTATATAGGGTTTCATCACATAAAGCCTTCCGAGTGCCAGGCGGAAACACTAAGGAAGGACGGAAGAGGATCACAACTGGGTCTCATTTGTCTGGGAGCATTCAGACACTCCCTGCGGTGTGCTCCGTTGGTCTATGTTCTTAGGGACATATGTCAAGAGACTGGCAAAAAACAACAATAATCCCTGCATTTTCTTACATTTATATATTGAGTGGAGTTTCCAAGGTAATTCCATACATTTTAGTTTCATTTGAGCCCCATAATAGCCATGTGAGGTGAACAGAACAGGTGTTATCGACCCTCCACTGAGGAAAATTGAGGCTTACCAAGATTTAGTAACATCCCCCTCCCCCAATAATGGGAAACAGATCAAATCCTTATTATATCACTTTCAACTCCCTGAAATGCTTTTGTCACAAGAGGTCTGGCAGGACAGATGTACCTGTTTGTGATTTCAGTATATTTGCATATTTCAGGAAATAGCAGAGGAATGGAATACTCCCACGGAATTTCAGGAAATTCCTTTTAAAAAGGAAACCAACAACAATCTTCAATCGTAATGGTATTTTAAAGCTGAATTAGAAATAGACATTAAATTAGAAATGCCTGTTGAATCTGAAAAATAAAGGGGACCAAAATTCTATAACTAATCAAAACAAATTTAAGTTCTTATATAGTGATGTGATTCTGGAAACATGTAATGTATACTGGGAAGAAAAAAAAGCAAGGCATTTTAAATAGGTGATAGATATATCAAGAAACAAAATCTTTCTACAGGAATTATATTTAAAAAAACAAATTTAGATTGGATAAGAATTAAACAAAAGATTTAAGTCTTAAATATAGCCCATGTTAAAATAAAGGCAGATTTTTGTATAAAGTAAGCATGTAAACCACTTTAAGCCTTACAAGAAAAACATACTAACATCTGTTAAGATAACTATTACACTTCTACTTTTTACCTATTTTATTTCATTTAATCTTTTTACCTTCACGAAGGTCAATAGCATCACCATTTATAGATTAAAAACTAAGGCTCTGAGAGGTTAAATAACTTGTCCAAGGTTATAGGACATCCAATTTCAAGCTGGGTCCTTTCAGAGGGTTACCTCTCCTTAGAAAAAGTATATTTAGGGTGCCTGGGAAGCTCAGTCTGTTAAGTGTCTGACTCTTGATTTCAGTTCAGGTCATGATGTCACAGTTGTGGGATCGAGCCCCGCATCAGGCTCCATGCTGAGTACTGAGTGTGGAGCCTGCCTGGGATTCTCTCTCTCCTCTCTGCCCCACCCTGACTCATGCTCTCTCTCTTTCTCAAAATAAATAAAAATAAACAAAAATAAACATTTAAAAAAGTATATCTAAAATTTGCAGTTATATTTAGTTACTAGAAACATAAGAAATTTAAAAATCAAAGTACCTCAGTCATTTGGGCCTCTGACTTCAGCTCAGGTCATGATCTCACCATGCATAAGTTTGAGCCCTGCATCTGGTTCCGTGCTGACAGCTCTGAGCCTGGAGCCTGCTTCAGATTCTGTGTCTCCCTCTCTCTCTCTCTGCCCCTCCCCATTCATGCTCTCTTTGTCTCTCAAAAATAAATAAACATTAAAAAAAAAAAAGAAAATTCTATGAGATTGTAATTTAACTCACTCATCCTAGTGACATGAGTTTTAGAGTCAGAAGAATTGGGTTTGAATCCTAGAATCCTCACATGAGCAGCCAAATGATCTGAGAGGTAAGCCCTTAAATTCTACAGGCCACAATCCAATATGTTTGTCTTTCATTCTATATATTTATGAAATGTCATTACTGGATGTTATGCTAGACACTCCAGGGAAAGAAAGATACACAAGACATGGTTCTCTGTACTCGGAGTTTATTTGCTTTAAATCTACTTTGTTAAATCAAAAATCTCTTTCTACATTATTTTAAACATTAAAAAAATGTTTATTCATTTATTTTGAGGGGTGGGAGGAAGGGGCAGAGAGAGAGGGAGAGAGAGAATTCCAAGCAGACCCGGCCCTGTCAGTGTATAGCCCAACGTGGGGCCCGAGCTCATGAACTGTGAGATCATGACCTGATGCTTAACCAACTGAGCCACCCAGGTGCCTCTGCAGTTGTTGATTATCAATGTTCTGTGGATATTGACTGGTTTCGCCTCTAACTGCACATTCATTTTGACATGCCAGCATTCCTTGTTGCTTACATATATATGTGTTCTTTGAATTTTCCTTATAGCATCTTACTCGTTCCCTCATTAATTCCATTCTCTCCATAGCCAGAGGGCTTTTTCCAACATGTAATTCTGAACACGCTACTTAACATTGTAAAATCTCTGGTTCCTAAAATAAAGTCCAACCCTCTTGGCATAATTTGCTTCTCTAGCCTCATGTTTGATACAGCCCTGCAATTCACCAAATTATTTTTGTTTCTCTGAATTCACTGCCCTCTCCCTCACTTCTGGGCACTTGTAGTCCCCGTTGCATGCAATTCACTCAGTACACTCTTCCTGCTCACCTCTTGCTTTTAGGGCTCATGTCTGTTATCAGTTTCTTCCTGGATCACTCAAGTCTGGGTGAGATGCTCCACTTATGTCCTCCTCTAGCAGCCTATACTCATTTACCCCTTCCCCTCCTCCCCCAGTAGCACGTATCTCTATATTACAATGACTCTCTGATGATCTCCCCTACTAGACTATAAGTTCTGTGAGGGCAGGTGCATGACTAGGTTGTTCACTACATCCCCAGTACGCAGCACAGCATCCAGCACAGAGCAGTCATTCAAGAACATACTCTTAAAGCTGCATTACCTGCATGGTCCAAGGATAATAACAGGAACTTTCTTACACAAATCCTTCTCAAGGACTCTGATCGACCTCACCCATCCTACCCCTCCCCTACAAAAAAAAAAAGCACAGCTTATACTCAAATAGAATATGTGTACTTCCGTTTTAGGCTTCTATTTTACAGAGTCAGAGTGAAATATTCAACTAATCTGCTTTTTAAAGGGTGAACAGCTCCATAAAATGGCCATTCCTAGGAGAGATGAAAGATGGTTTTGTTTTACTTTGTCTATGGCAAGGGAAAGGGAATGGGAACAGAAAAAAGCATGAAGAAGGGAAGAGAAGGGCAGAATCATGAGAAATGGCCAGAGCACACATGCTCAGCCTTTCATTCAACCCTCACTAGGTTCTATAATTACCCTCATTATATCCATGTTGCGGTGGGGGGGGGGGGGGGGAAACTTAGGGGTGTTCAGTAACTTAAAAGGCATAGATAGCTAATAAATGGGACTGCCAGGACTCAACTCTCTGACTTCAGAAGCGAAGCTATCAACCATGTTAAAAGAGTGGAAAATGTAGAAAAATTAGAAAAACTTTGTTTAAGCAAGACAAATTATTGACAAAGCTTGGTTTCAGTAGTACCGATCAAGCACCTAGTTTACCTTTGCTAGGGGTATGTAAGCCTGAATTTCTCTTGAATATGAACATGTGACTTGGAACAATTTTGATTTGGCTTAACAGAGAGAGGATACTTTCTTACACTAATGTTAATAAGGTCTTTTCTAAGAAGGTCAATTCCTTAACCAGAATATATTGCCTCTGTCTCTCAAGGAGGTGAAAAGGTGCTCTCTCTTAGTACTTTATACCTCTGAAAGAACTAGTAAGACACACATTTTAAAAGTGTAACATTATAAAAGCATCTTAATGGTATTACAAAAACTTGAGAAATACAGAAAAGATAATTCTACCATCCTAACTCAAAAAACTGTGGTGTATTTCCATCAATTTTTTACTCGCAGGGCTTGATCTCATGAACTGTGAGATCATGACCTGAGCCTAAATCAAGAGTTGGATGCTTAACTGACTGAGCCACCCAGGTGCCCCCAAAGAATCTTAAACATGACTCTTGAAACTTTTACTCCTAATTCTTTTCTCTTACCAAAACATATACATATTTTCATTTCATTGCACAGATTATATCACCATCATCTAAAAATGGCAGCATACATTCTATCAATTGGCTATTAACTAAGTTAACTCCATTTTGCTTTGTTCCATAAAGTCACTGCGAACACTGAATTAGTGGATACTGAACCACACTGTTCCTAGGAGAAATACAGGGGTATGGTTTCTGGTCATTTCTTTTTTATTCAGAGAGAAATGGTGCAAGTGATCAAGGGCAGAGAGAGAGAGAGAGAGAGAGAGGGAGAGAGAGAGTATCTCACGAGGAGCAGAGAGAGAGAGAGAAGTGGGGCTCACCCGAAGTGGGGCTTGAGCTCACCCGAAGCGAGACTTGAACTCATGAACCATGAGATAACGACCTGAGCCTAAGTCAGATGCTTAACCAACTGAGCCACCCGGGCGCCCAGGCTATTTTTCTATTAAAATAATTCTGTGATTAATATCTTTATGCCTAAAACTTCCTCCTCTTTTAGGAGTATTTCCTTAGAAACTACTGATAGTTATAATTTTGGCAAAGCCTGCTTAATGCAGCAGTTCTTGGAATGGATCATACCTAGATTCTTCAAATCCTCACGACTTACAAAGTGTGGGCCTAGGACTAGTGTCATCAGCATCACCTGGGCACTAATTAGAAATGCTGACAAAATCACCTGAAACTAAATGAATTAGAATCTGGTTTTTAACAAAATCCTAGGCAGTTCCTATGCACATGAGAAGTCAGACAAGTTCTATTAACCAAGGATTCTCACATTTTAGTGTGCATCAGTGTCACCTGTCAGCTGTTAAGACACAGCTCCCTGGGCACCCTCCACTCCGAGGATTTCAGATTCAGAACATATGGGGAGTGGACTGAAAATGTGCATTTTTAACAAGTTCCCAGATGATGCTTGATAGTTCTGCTTCTAGGACCACACTTTGAGAACTGCTGTGTTAGCTGCTTCAGGAGTAGGTCTCTTGCTAGATTTATTTATTCATTATTTTTTATTTTTAGGTAGGCTCCATGCCCAGCATGTAGCCCAACATGGGGCTTGAACTCATGACCCTGAGATCAAGACCTGAGCTGAGATCGAGAATCAGACACTTAACCAACTAAACCACCCAAGCACCCCGATCTTGTAGGATTTAAACTTGAAGTTTTCAAACTGGTAATACATCTTTTTTTTTTTTTTTTTTTTGAGGGGGAAGGTAGGGAAAAATAACATGCATTTCAAAAGAAATCCTCATTGAATAGGGCCATGTTTGTGGAGGCGAGCTAGCTAGTCAGGATGGTTAGACCTACTCACGGCTGGTGGGGGGAGGCCAATATGGAAGGGTCAACTGAGAAACAGAAATAGAGGGAAAAAATTATTTTTTTTCCTCTTGTTATTTAGGCACACTTTATTAAAAATCTAACATTAAAGTATCTGAAAAAATCTTATTGAATAGTTTTCATTAACTATATTTTATGGATTACATACAAAAATAGAATCTGGAGAATCTGCTTGGTAAAAAGTGTCAAAGAAAATCTTTTCTTTTTCTTTTTACTCTTTCAGTTTCCTGTGATAATATACAGCAATGAAAGGATAGGTCCCCAAACCAGGCCCTCAAGCTTACTTTCTGGGTCTTTGGCAAATCCTTAGCTGCAACCACCCAGGAATAAGCCAGAAGAGATTTCCTTAGAAAATGGAAGTCCTGAGACTACAGTTTCCTCATCCTGAGCCTTCAAGTAAATCCCCATGCATAACTCTTCTCCGGCATAAAGACATCTCTGAGTACAAGCCATATGCATCTCAGGTAAATCACAATTGCCATTTCACATTGCTCTTGAGCTTGGCGAAGCTTTAATGAAGTACAGTCAGTCTCCTGGATAGGTACTCCCTTGGAATGACTTCCTTTTCCTTACCCTAGGGACCTTTTTGCTCTGCATTAATAATGAGGTTCTCTTGGTCATTCCTTTTCACTTTCCAGACATGGCCCAAGGCTTTTAGAATCTGCATGGCTAGCTGTTCTTTTGTTTTTAAAACTATTCCATGGGCTTTATAATAGTTAGCAGGAAAAAGACAAAGGCTATTTATAAGACCATCTGTGGCAAAAGCAGTTCTAACTCTAACAAACACCACTATCAAAGGTGTTAAGATTCAGTTAAAGGAAACCCTTATCAATGTAAATAACCTGTGATCAAAGGAGAGCCTGTCAGTGATGGGGACCGTCTACTGTTTCAAAGTGTTATGGCAGAAGCCCTGATTGGAGAAAAGATCGTAATAGAAAATATAAAGGATTATGTGATTGTTTTCTCTTTCTCAAAGAAATCTGCTCTGGTCTCCAGGGCTCTGAGAACACTTAAGGGTTAGATTAGAGCCTAACTTTGATCATTAACATAAGCAGTATAAAGCAAATGTTCAGCTATTTTTGATTAGACAAACAGATGGAAGGGGTTCTGTTCAAAAATGGCCAGAAACAGGAGGAGGAAGATGAGGAAGGGGACGGAGAACCTGGCAAAGGAGTAAAATTTCTTTTCAAATTGGCTCTTGAGCCCTAGCAGCTGTAATATCAGGTGGGTATTTCCCAGGAGTTTCTATGCTTACACAAAGATTCTAAACGAATCTATAATTTCGGTCTAGAAAGTCGTGACTGGAAATATCCAAAGGCATGTTACATCTGTTTTTTTTGGTGTGCGTATGTATTTGAATTTGTTACGAGGGAGGAAATAATTGGTGACTAATTAGTAAAATGCTTAATCTCACTTTAATCAAAAGATTATCTTCCCCGGAAAACTCAATCATGGCTTTGTATTTTGGTGGGCTTGATCTCACTGGTCTCAATTATCCATGGTTATCCGCGCCTGCAGATAGCCTACTGTGTCCCATTAGAGGCAGGCAGGACAGCTACCACAAATGCAGGCACAGTGCCTCGGGGGTAATAAGTAGCCTCGGTGGACGTATTTTGCAAATTGAACCCTCTTTAGTAATAGCAACTGTGACAGCCCTCTTTAGGACTCTAAATGAATCTTTTTTTTTCTTCCCCAGTCTGGTTCCCAAATCTACTCCTTGTTTTAAGATGAGAGCTGCCCTCCTAGCTGCCATTTGCCTATGGTGAACCATCAGCCCGGCCAGTCTCCTTGGGCTCTGCCTACCCCCTCCCCCCCACCTCCCATTCAGTTTTTTCTATCACCTTTCTCCAGTCCTTTGTCTTTGACTATTTCTTAAGTCCTTCACCCTCAATCAACTCATTTTTCCATTTTTCTGGCCTTTTTGGAATCTAGAGTTTCACTGAAATGTCCTCCTTGTACTGTTCAATTCAACTATCACCCCAGCCCAGGAATACAATACAAATTAGCAGATTGAAGACAATTACCATCTGTCAGTGGGAAGTCCTACATTGTTTTCCCCTAATTTTTAAACAATTAAAATTGCACAGTTACTACACCTTCCTCTTAGGGTTGCCCTGCAATACACGATTGCTTTTTGCAAGACATAAGTATTCCAACACATATAAGTATTGTCACTAAATGGATCCCACTATCTGAAGTTATTACAGCTGTTAGGACTAGACATTGGACATCTCGGCTTGACTACTATACAAATGAAAAAGAATATTTTCTTATATTATTCTAGATTATAGATGATACTATTCTAGATTGATGAAATAAACACAGAAATACATGAAATAAATACAGAAATGGAAAGGATGCTTTCTGTTTTGTAATTTTTACGTTTTATCTGTTTCCTTAAAAAAATCCACACTCAAAACACCAATCCACAACCAACTTGTTATTTGAACAATTCTAGAAAGAATAATTTTCAAAAGCTAGCAACTCTCATACAAAATAACAAAATCTTATTTTTTCACAAAATCTTATTTTTTCAAAGACTGGTTGTACCACTTATGGATTTAGTGGCTTCATTTTCTTAATTAGTGTCGTCTTTCATCATGCTTCAGCCTGATTTAAAGAATGATAGGAGATAGTGAGAGATGGACAGAAAGAACAAATATCATCAATTTTGCTTCTTAAGAACACTTACAAAAGTCAGATCAGGGAAAAGGCTGTAACACACAACCAAACTCGGTTTACTAGATTATCTGTTGCCATATTCCTTCTTAGCCCAGACCACCAAATCACGAGTTTAGTGGAAGCTCTCTCTTCACTGCAAAGAACAATGGCCGAGACAAATAACATTTATAAGGGCATGGTTAAAGGTGGCAAGGTCAGATCTCATCAGGCCTTTATTTCCTACTTATGAGAAGTCCATAGGCAGATCTAAGTGATTTAACCTTTCTATGTCTCACCCAGATAGCTCCATCTGAAACATTTCTGACATTTTCCCCTCCTCGTCAGCTACAGCAGTATCCCATGGGGGTTAACACCTCTAGAAAAGTACTAGGAATGAACTGGAATAAAGGTAGATTTCAACCAGATGGTCTTAGAAGTTGTCACTTGTCTATTTGATGTTGGTAATAATGAGATTCCAAGAACCTTACAATGTTAGAATTAGAAAAGACATTTGAGATCACTAAAAAAATTCCATCTCATATTTTCAAATGAAAGTTGAAGACAAATTTTAAAAAGCTCAAAGAATTCTCTTGCCAAGCATGACCTGATACTGCTCCCTAGGTCCTTACTGCCACAGTCTGGTTGTTTTTCCACCACATCATTGTGCCTTATAGCAGGCACACAGAAAGCACATTGATTTTACCCATTTTAATATAAGTAATCTTTTAGATAATAAGCCAGGTAAATGGTTGCATTAAAAAACCCCTCATTATTAAAAACTTTACAAGGGTTTGATTCACCCTGTGTGCAAGGTGGTGCATGTAAATCTTCTGCTAAAGTATAATAAGCAAAAGAAATTTAAGCCTACACTGGCAGTTCCTTGCTTGATTCATCTGAATACTAGAACACATCCTCCTCATTGACAATCACTCACCATGAAGTGATTCTCAGTGGTGACATTATGAAAGGACACCCCCCCCAACACACACACACACACACACACACACACACACACACACACACCCATCCACATACATCTATCCTAATAGGGCAGCAAGGAAAATTTGAAAAAGTTTCTCAAGTACCACCCCTGCTCTGGACTCTACCCAGCAGAAAAATCACTAATCCACCCCACCCCACCCCCAAAAACGGTACTCATACAATAAACAAATGTAGGCAAAAAAGTGTACTCTGTGTCAGGCACAGGCTGTAAAGTGAATGAATCCTAAATATTCACTTTGAGTTTTAATACTTAGAAGCAGCACTCTTTATATACCCATTGTGCCTGACTTGGTCAACCAATGACCCCTTGGTTTGATGGTTCCTTAATTTCTCTGAATCTATATATGCAAATACAGCATACAATGAGAAAGTCCCTTTAAAAAATTTTTTTTTACATTTTAATTAAATTATTTTTTTAAGTAGGCTCCACACCCAATGTGGGGATTGAACTCATGACTCTGAGATCAAGAGCCACATGCTCTACTGACTGAACTAGCCAGTTGCCCTGAAAAAAAAAGGCTCTTTTTTACTTTACTCCACTCCCAGCACTCTCTATTCCTCTCCCACTTTTACTTTTCTCTTTAACATTTATCACTGCCTAAACATAATTTACTTCATTGTTTGTCTTCCCCAAGAGAGCGAGAATTTTTGTCTGGTTTTTTTTTTTCACTGCTGTGTGTAGTCAGTACCTAGAACACATATGAAATGCTCAAGAAGTATCTGTTGGTTAAAAGCATGCCAACATTTTGACACCTGCCAGTTCTATTTGATACATCCTCTTTTCCATTATAGCCTCCTGACCATTCCCTTCAATCATTCTCTCATCCCTAGTATATTGCCCCTCTGTCCTTGTAGGATTTTTCCTGCCAGTTATATGTAGGCACAGTATAGCTAGCCTGGGCTCCATGATTAACTGTCACATGATAATCCTCATTTACGCACACCTTCTTATCTTTCACTGCACCTGCCATACCAACACTTAGCCCTATATTACCTCCACCACCCAACTTATCTTACTGTATTGTCCAGTCCAGAGCATTGCAAGAGAAGACCTTAGAGTCATGCTAAGACTGGACCAATGACAAGTCAAGGTAGACCTCAACGTTCAAAATCCATGGTATACAAAAGAAAGAGAATGGGACGAAGATTTAGAGCTGGATTTGAAGACTGTGTATACTGTGCACCACTTGGTATCTTTGGCTGAGTCAGCAACCTTCCTGAGCCTGTTTTCTCATCTATACAATGGGGATAGTAGTACCTACTTCATATCATGAGGATATTTTAAATGAAATAATGTATGTGAAAGGCCTAGCAGATTCCTAGGCATGTGGAAGTTGCTTAATAAGTGTTAGTTTCTTCTCTTCCTTTAATGTATTTCACTAATGTCCGATGATGCCCTATTTGAAAATGACTAATTCTTACTTAGCAAGAAAATCCATGCTTTCTGGTATGAACCTTCTTAATTTTCCTCTCTTAACTCCTTTCCATATAGAATTTTATATCTCCACTCTCTGCTCCTGATTCAGAAGCAGTGTCCTTCTTCTTTTCTACAACTAACCCTCTATCCATGCCAGTAGTTTTCAATCCTGGCTGCACATTAGAATCATCAATGCAGATGTCTGGGCCCCACCACAGACCAATTAAATATGACTCTCTGGAGGTGGGAGCATGGTATCAGTATTTTTTTTAAGTTCCTGGTAGGGTGCCAAGATAATTCAGTGGGGGAAAGAACAGTCTTTTCAACAAATATTGTTGGAACTGGATATCCTCATTTAAAAGAAAGTAGTTGAACACTTCCTTATACCATGCACAAAAATTAATTCAAACTGGATCATAGACTTAAATGTAAGAGATAAAACTCTAAAACTCTTTGAAAAAACATAGGGATAAATCTTCATAACCTTGGGGTAGACAAAGTCTTCTTGGAAAAGACACTAAGAGCACAAATAACAACAACAAAAGTGAAGAAATTGAATTTATCAAAATTTAAAACTTTGGTGCTACAAATAATATCACCAAGAAAGGAACAAATAATATCACCAAGAAAGGAAAAAGACAATTCACAGAACGAAAAAAGTATTTGCAAACCGTGTATCTGATAAGGAACTTGTATCTAGACCAGATCAAAGACTCCTTTTTTTAAGTTTATTTATTTGTTTTGAGAGAGAGAGAGAGAGAGAGAGAGAGAGAGAGACAGCGTGAGAGGGGAAGGGACAGAGAGAGAGGCAGAAAGAGAGAATCCCAAGCAGGCTCCACAATGTCAGCACAGAGCCCGACATGGGGCTCAAACTCAGGAACCGTGAGATTATGACCTGAGTCAAAATCAAGAGTTGGACGCTTAACCAACTGAGCCACCAGGCATCCCAGAACATATCAAAGACTCTTAAACTCAATTATAAAAAGAGAAATAACTTAACTTTTTAAGGCAAAGGATCTGAATAGACATTTCTCCAAAGAAGAAATACAGAGAGCCAATAAGCACATAAAAAAATGCTCAACATCATTAACCATTAGGGACATGTATACAAAAACACGGAGATAGCATTTCAAATCCACTAAGATCACTTTTATCAAAACTATAGATAGTAAGAAGTGTTGACAAGATTGTGGAAAGATCGAAAGCCTCATATACTGCTGGAGGGAATGTAAAATGGTACAGCTGCTTCGGGAAACATTTTGGCAGTTCCTGAAAATGTGAAACAGAGTTATCATGTGATCTAGCAATTCCACTCCTAGGTATATACCCGAGAGAAATGAAAACATATGTTCACACAAGAACTTGTATGCAGATTTTCATAGCAGCATTATACATAACAGCCAAAAAGTAGAAACAGCCCAAATGTCCATCAACTGATGGATGGATAAGTAAAATATGGTGTATCTGTACAGTGGAATATTATTCCACAATGAAAGGAATGAAGTACTGATATATGTTAAAACATGGAGAACTCTGAAAACCTTATTTAAGTGAAAGAAGCTAGTCACAAAAGCCTGTATAGTATATGATTTCATTAATACGAAATGATCAAAATAGGCAAATCTATGTATAGAGAAAGTGGATTAGTGGTTGCCTAGAGCTGGGGGGTTGAGAGGAGATAAGGAGTGACTGCTAATGTGTATGAGTTTTGTTTTATTTTACATTGATGAAAATATTCTAAAAGTGATTGTGGTGATGGTTGAACAACCCTATGAACATACTAAAAATACTGAAAAGGAAACAGACAGAAAGTTCTCCAGTTAATTCCAATCTTCACAATACTGTAGGTGAATGGTATCTTACCTTCTAGATTCCTTGGGAGGAAATACGGCATCTTCTAAATCTTTCTCTCCCCCATAGCCTTAAGAAATAATAACCAACACAGGACGGTGATATCTTTTGAATGACTTTTTTTTTTTTAAATAAAGGAGTCTTGTTGGTGAATGTTTTTTTCTATTTTAATCAAAATTGCAAGAGTCAGGCTGTCACCTGGCAGCATTGGTCATCTTGGCTATCTTGATTCATTTGAGCTCCCCAAGTAATTAATTCAGCTGTAGCACATAAAGAGAGGGTAGGTAGACAGTGTAAACCAAACTGACCGGTTCTGCCATCCAAAGTACTGTAGTTCCCTCATATACCAGTAGATGTGGCCTCTGGCCCTTAGGAACCATTCTTTTGACAGTTCCCCAGGACATGGCTCTGGTTTGACTGACTTTGTTTACTAAATAAATTAATTCCTACTTCTGGAGTAGCTTCAATTTTGAAACAGAAAGCCATCTATTGACAGTCACTGATACACAGGATTTTATTGTTTGATATTAAACAATTAAGAGTTATTGTTTTTCCCCCACAAGTACATTATACAGGAAAATAAATATAATCTAGAATACAGCCACTAGGAGTGGAGAGAGAGGGAGATTCTATATCTACTCTGTGTCTTAAAGGGATAGTTTTACTTTAATAAATGCAAAGGGCAGACTGCATCTCCCTCATGGAAATAAAGCTCTCTCAACAAAATGTGTAGAAAGACAGTATCTGATGAACATTTCTTGAGTTTGATTTATATAAATACACTTTTTCAAAAAAAATCCTAAGAATTTAGTCTTTTGGTCCAGCTGGGGTCTAGACTTCAATAATTTGAAACAACTTTGCAATTGCTACTTCCAAAAAGTCTGAAGGTACGCAAAAGAAGAAAATGATAAAATGAGTCTAGATGTTTGCAAATACAGGGGAAGTGTGTCATTTGTTCAACTCAGCAAATAAAAGATGGCAAAATATGAAGCCATAGTTGTCTGAGTACAGGACAAAGATCTGATTTAGAATCAGGCAGAAGTTTTCCCTTCTATAGCTCTAGGGAGTTCAGATGCACTCAGAAAAACCATCTGATCAAGGGCAATGTCAAGATGAGAAAAGAAAATTCCAAGTCCTTATATGATTTTGAATGAGTTAACAGTTGGAAGTCTCACTAGTAATTCCAAATATATCATTACACTCCTAGCTGAGAAGCCCTATTTCATGAGAAAAGATTATAATATGAAAATCTCAGAACTAATTGATTATACAAGGTAAACATGACAAGCCTGGATGATAAGAAATTAACAGACATTTTGCTTTCCCTCTCACTGAAAAGTATGGCCAGGTACATGCTGCCCACTAGAATACAATTTGCTTAAAGTGAGGGAGTTAGAAAATGCTATTAGGTTATCTGGGTTGAGGAGCTGACCCGGGGCCGAGCATGTCACCGTGTCACATCCCTCTTCTTTACCATCACTACTTTCACCAGAATAATCCAGAACCTTGGAGAATAAATTAAATCACAAATGCTAACTTTTTGCCAAAACTCCAAGCAAAGTATCAAACCAACTTAATACATTGGAACCTAGCAGAACTTTTCCACGTTTGCCAAACACAGCCGAATAAACTATTTTCAGCTCGGAGTTCATCTTCAGAAAAGATGTGCATTTCTGTGCAATATAATGATGGAATATATTAAGAAACCACTTCTTAATTTTCATTGAGGGGTCTCTTAAAAATCAGAATTTAAGGATAATTCCCCTTTTGTCTCTGGTGCCGGCTTTCAGGTTTTTAAAAATATGAAATGCACAGCGTGACATAAAGAGCTGCAAATATATAAATACACCACGGTGGCTCCCATAATAAAAGCTTATTGGGGGGAAAAATGGTCGGGCAAGTATTCCTCTTCCCCCAATTGCAACCTCAAGTCCCAGACCGGTACGCAATTACGAAACAAAGGCGAGGTGAAGGGTGAGAAACAACAGAAAAGGCAGCAGAAAGGAAGACAAGTACTCAGCAAGCCTGAGTCTGCTTCGTCTGGCTGGCCCGGCTGGCCCCAGCACCTTTCTGGTACCAGTTCCGGGCTTTTCCTCTGACATATCCACATCATCTTCTCAGAGAAATAAATCTGCCTTTAAGGGAAGCCAAGCTAGCATTCAGAGGTAACGTGCAGAACCGTAAATGAAAAATGTCCACGTCTAGCAGGCAGACAAGCCAAGGAAAACCAGCTGTCAGTTTCGGTGGCTCCTAGCTCTAACGGGGTTTCAGGTTACTCTTTGCCTCTGTCTCTCTGTCTTTCTCACCCTGTCTCCCTCAGTAATATCAGCTTTCTAATCAACTCAAATCTCAAATACCTTCTCCAGCTGTCCTTGGGAAATAAATGCTGATGAAACAGAAAAAAGAGTAAGATACTCACAACAATGAAGAATTCCTACACATGCCGGTCCATTTTCTTGCTTTAGAAAGATGGAAGGTTAATTTAAAAAGCCTTGCAGAATTAGAAAAATAAGGGGGAGGGGGATTCCACCCACACAATCCTCCAGCCCACCGCAAAGAAGCCCAAAGGCTTGCTGACGTCACGGATTCATGAATGGATGTAAATCGGGCTGGTTTAGGATTCCGCACAGACTTCGCTGTGGTGTGTGCCATGAAAAAGAAAGGGAGGGTCCAGAGCAGACCCGACCAATAGGCTTCAGGCACTCATGGCCTGCCTTCTTTTAGAAGGAATCTGGTCACAGAATAAACAGAGCCCGCCAATCAGGCGTCTGCCACTGCCATAAGACAGACTGGCAGCTCAGGGTGGGGGTGTGGAGGGGGGGAGGAGGGCGCTGGTGTGCGTGTGTGTGCGTGCGTGTGTGTGTGTGTGTGTGTGTGTGTGTATGTAGCTGTGATAGTCATGAAAACATTATTATTGCTATTGAATGAAGGAATCAAAATAGAATTTCAGTGGAATCAGTGCTACTAAAAATCCATATAGAAGAAATCACAATCTTTTATTTATTAGAGCTATTTTCTTTAATTCCTTTCTTGATGTTGGGCAATGTGCCTGATCGGATGGGATAAAAACAAATTAGAGTCAGGGAAACAGTTTCTAAAACTAGTGACCAGTAAGAAATGTATACCCTGCACATCAAGGCTTGTAAAAGCAAAATAGTAAGGAAATTATAATGGGAATAACCTAAGGATTAAGATACAGAAATATATAAGGCAATATTATGTAACTGTAATTAATTTTTAGAACAATATCATCTTTGTAAAGTATCAAAAGTGGGTGTGGAAGAGTGATTGCCTGCTACATTTAAATAAGGTAGGTAAATATTTCCTCATTAAGATACAGCTCCAAAAGAGCTCTTCATGATTCTTAGAGCAAATTTTGGTTTTAATAAGATACCTTATTATTAACAGCAAAATCAGCTATATTAAATTCTCCTAGGAGCCCATGACATTTAAAAAATTGTTTAATTAAAAAAATCTTACCAGCTTTACTGAGGTATAATTGATATACAATGAACTGCACATACTTAATGTGTACAATTTGGTGAGTTTAGAATTATGCAAACACCCATGATATCATTACCACAGTCAAACAGTAGACATATCACAGGGTTTCCTTGTGTTCCTTTGGAGGTTTTTTGGTTTGTCTTTATGGTAAGAATACTTAACATGAGACCTACCCTCTTAGCAAATTTTGAAGTGTACAATATAATACTGCATTGTTAACCATAGGCACTATGTTATAGAGCAGATCTCTAAGAACTTACTCATCTAGCATAACTGAAACGTTATATCCATCGAATAACAATTCGTATTTCCCTCTCCACCCACCCCCGCCCCCCATCCCTGACAACCACTATTGTATTCTCTGCTTCTAGGAGTTTGACTATTTTAGATATCTCATTTAAGTGGAATCATACAGTATTTGTCTTTTTGTGACTGGCTTATTTTACATGGCATAATGCCCTTCAGGCTCATCCATGTTGTTTCAAGTGGCAGAATTTCTTTTTTTTAAGTTTTTTTTTTTAATATTCCCCTGTACGTATACACCACATTTTCTTTATCCATTCATCTGCCTATGGACACTTGGATTGTTACCATATGTTACCTATTGTGAATAGTGCTACAATGAACATGGGACTGCAGATAGCTCTTGGAGATCTTGACTTCAGTTATTTTGGACATATATCCAGACGTGGGATTGCTGAATCATATGATAGTTCTATTTTTAATTTTATGAGGAATCTCCATACTGTTTTCCATAGCCACTACACCATTTTACATACCCACCAACAGCGTACAAGGGTTCTAATTTCTCCAAACCTTGCCAACACGTGCTATCTTTTTCTAAATAATAGCTATCCTATGAGGTGTGAGGTGATATCTCACTGTGATTTTGCTTTGCATTTCTCTGATAATTAATGATACTGTGCACCTTTTCATATACCTATTGGTCATCTGTATGTGTGTCTTCTTTGAAGAAATGTCTATTCAAGTCCTTTGCCCATTCTTGACACTGGTTTTGGCAATAATTTCTTGAAATAACATCAAAAGAACAGGCAACAAAAGCAAAAATAGACAAGTGGGACTACATCGAACTAAAAAGCTTTAATCAACAGAATGAAAAAGGCAACCTACAGACTAGGAGAAACATTTGCACAACACGTATCTGATAAAAGATTAATTTCCAAAATATAAGGAACTCATAAAACACAACAGCAAAATAAAGAAGTCATAACATTTCTTTACTCTTTATTTTAAAATTGTTAGAAGTTACACAAAAGTGGAAATTAACATAATTCCCTAGACCCCATCATTTCACTTCACGATTACCAATACTTTACTAACACTGATCACAAGTTTTTTTTTTAACTTGGGAAGCCCTTGAAACTTGAACAATAGTGGTTAATACGAAGCCTTGGTTATGAGGTGTCCAGTGGCCAAGAACATTCTGAACAGAGATCTTACTCTATCTCTTAATCAGACTATTTGTACAGCTGAGAGAAGGAGAGCAGTTGCCTGTTTCTGCGTGGCTATGGAGGCTTCAAGCCTGACACTAGTATTACACACTGCTTAGCTCATTTGGAAAAACAAAATGAAACAAAACTTTCCAGGACTATTTTATACACAGCAAAGATGTTCAGGGCACTGTTCTGTATACTCCAGCAATTGACTATCACTGGCAGACAACATACTTAACAAATTTCTCTAAAGGAGGTTATTGTGGAATAGGACTATGGAAAATATAGACCAAAGAAGTTTACCCCTGTTTACAGGTGTGCTCAAGACAAATGCAGTACTGGTACATTCCTAGTAGGCCTGAGTGCAACACATTGGCTTATATCAATAT
Source organism: Leopardus geoffroyi (assembly GCF_018350155.1). Classification (NCBI taxonomy): domain Eukaryota; kingdom Metazoa; phylum Chordata; class Mammalia; order Carnivora; family Felidae; genus Leopardus; species Leopardus geoffroyi. The sequence goes on from NC_059333.1 coordinate 82,233,009, forward strand.
GTACGGGTACTAGGATTATTTTAGAATGCATGAGTGGAAAGGAGATGAAGAATACACATCTCTGGCTCTTTTAACAGCAATCAAAACCAACCAGGATACACTAAAAGAATCAGATTTATAAAAAATTGTTTTTCTTCCAAAGTAACGCAGACTAATAGAAGGAGGCAATCTCTTTGTGGAACATATCAACAAGATGGCCAATTCTGCTCTAGAAGCTAACACATTTGCTGTAAAGTTTGACAACAACATCATTACTCAACAAGTCTACCAGGGATCAGGGTAGTCTCTGATGCAATTCAGAAGAAAACAGTCTATAAATTGTTCTAAACACAGCCACCTAAGAAGTTGGCTCAATATGTGATCTGGAAAATAAAAACTAGCTGTCTCTATGAACTTGCCATTTTAGTAGATGAATTTGATCTAGGTTAGCGCTTCCCTGTACCACAGAAATATCAACTGAGCCAACAATTTCTCCATGTCGAGTATCATGGGAAATCATCTGGAAGATAAGTTATCTCCCCAAATTACAGAAACTATAGAGGCCATTCTTGGAGGAAATTATTGTTGTTTTTGGAGCAGAAGGAAGGCAGGGAGAGGGAGCCATGAAAATGTCCATTCTAGAGCAGCACTGCCTAAGAACTTCCTGTGATGATGGAAACGTTCTATAATTTGCACGAATACAGTAGCCACATGTGGCTGTTCGGCATTTAAGATGTGACTAATGTGACTGAGGAGTTGAATTTTAAATTATATTTCAGTTAATTTAAACTTTAAATAAAATAGTCACATGTGACTGGCTGGTACCTACTGTATGGGACACTGCAACTCTAGAGATATCAAGCTAAGTCCCATCATCAAAAGTGACTTTTTATTTCAGTGTGTGGGGCATGCCAAGTGTAGAGGACTACAAAGCATCATCAAGGTAAGTAAGCACTTTTAAGAGCCAAATGAACCTCAGGGTGCCTGGGTGGCTCAGTTGTTTAGTTGTCTGACTCTTGATTTCAGCTCAGGTCATGATCTCATGGTGTGTAAGTTTGAGCCCTGCATTGGGCTCCACGCTGACAGTGTGGAGCATGCTTGGGATTCTCTCTTCCCCACTCTCTCTCTCTCTCTGCCCCTCCCTCATGCTCTTTTCAAATCTCGATAATGACTGGAGGATAACTCTGGTCTTGTTTCCCAATAAGATATTCAAATCTCATTATTACAAAATGACCTAAGAATAGAAGTTAAGGTACAATTATTCTGCTATAAAAATATAAGCTCTTCTAAGGATGGTTTTTTTTTTTTTTGAGAAAAATGGTCTTTTATAAAGGAAAATGACTCATTTAAGCCACAATCTAAGAGAAGTTCAAAGTGTAACCCAGTGACAATTTTTGTCAGAAACACCATGAAAAAGAAAGAGGATAATGACCTCAAGGCTAATGCATGAAGATTCATATTTCTTCCACAGGCACCAGTGTGTAGTAGTTAACAGCTAGTAAAGAGATCTGGGTTCAAATCCTGACTCTGTCACTTGTTAATTATGTAAGTTCAGGTAAACGGGAGGTTCAATTTTCTCATTAAAATGGAGGTAATAATAGGTCATGTCTATCATGTGAAAGCTAAATAAAATAATATATGAGAAGATTAGCATAGAACATGTAATATAGAAGATATTCAGCAAGCAATACTAATAGTTTATTAGTATTAATAGCTTATTAGTATAGAATACTAATGCTTATTCTTATTTTACTGTTGTTATTCAAATACCATGGGCCTTTCTATTCTCACAAGGGAAATTTCAACAACTCTGCAGATCCAGGGATAAACGCCACAGAGAAAAACACATGTTTATTTTGCTTAGAATAAGCTTGAACAGCTCTTTGTAGGAAATTCTTAAAAATATGTACCGGTGACACATCTTCCAAGGAAAAGCTCTTCCAAATCATTTTCCTTTGGAAGATTGCAGGATAGTTGCTGAGGTTCTGAAGCTGAGAGGGGTAAAACCCTCTGGAAGTTAAGCCAGGTGACCAGCAACTCTCTTTATTACAAAACAAACACAAAATAATGCTAAATTTTTCTTTTTTTTTTTTTTATTTATTTTTTATTTTTTATTTTTTATTTTTTTTAAATTTTTTTTTTCAACGTTTATTTATTTTTGGGACAGAGAGAGACAGAGCATGAACGGGGGAGGGGCAGTGAGAGAGGGAGACACAGAATCGGAAACAGGCTCCAGGCTCTGAGCCATCAGCCCAGAGCCTGACGCGGGGCTCGAACTCACGGACCGCGAGATCGTGACCTGGCTGAAGTAGGACGCTTAACCGACTGCGCCACCCAGGCGCCCCAATGCTAAATTTTTCTAAATAAAACTGTGGTTTATATACAACAGTTTGAACTAATATGGGAAATAATCTGTCTACTAGGTGACAATACTGGTCAAAATTCTTTGCTTTCATATAAGAATGTTAATTCTAACTTTGCCTATTTTCAAAGCATATGGTTTGATAGCATGGACAGCAATGTCAATATGCAAGATTCAAATTTCAATATTCAAAGACTTCAGCGAACTGTTAATTCAATTTTGTTGTTATTGTTGCCGTCTAGTTCCCATTAGATGCCTAGCTGAGAAAGTGATTTTTAAGAAACATCTAAGGAATTCTTTTAAGTAGCACTAAAATTTATCCTTGTATCAAGTGAGATAGATCATCAGAAAGCTACATGTTACCTAAATATCATTAGCCTAGTGCCTCTTAGCAGAATCACTGTCACCGAGTTCTATCACTTTCATGTTATGGCCTTGCTTTTAACAAGAATTATTATAAGGAACAGCAATATTGACTATCTTGCACGATGTCTCCTATGCAAGGAATTCACACACTTGTTTTAGAACTTAATACCAGGGAAAAGCTTTCTGTTCCTGAAGAATTATTAGGCATCCACATTTTCAATAATAACAATGTAATCTACTGAATTTCCATTTTTCTGTCCTTCTGGTGGGGAGCTCAAAGTTAACTTTATACTCAAATCTGTCTATCATTCAATCTGTATATCTATATCTAATTTATTTTAGCTTTTGTGGTTAGCATATTTGCCTTCTCTTTCTTGTTTTGGGTTTAATTTCCCTTTTATTAACCGTATTGTATATATACTTCATGATAGGGACTTCAAATCCTTTTTTTTTTTTTTAATTTTTTTTAACGTTTATTTATTTTTGAGACAGAGAGAGACAGAGTATGAACGGGGGAGGGTCAGAGAGAGGGAGACACAGAATCTGAAACAGGCTCCAGGCTCTGAGCTGTCAGCACAGAGCCTGACGCGGGGCTCGAACTCACGGACTGCGAGATCATGACCTGAGCCGAAGTCGGCCGCTTAACCGACTGAGCCACCCAGGCGCCCCTTCAAATCCTTTTTGAAACAGACTATAAATAAAAATGTATACTAAACACACATCTATTAACTTTAAAAAATATGGAAGTCTCATGTCTATAAATTCTACAGTCATCTTTATGATAAAAGAAAACCCTAAAGATACACATAATTATGGCAAACTTTGAAAAATATTCTGAGTTAAATGGATTTGAAGTCCTTAATATTTTTTATCAAAGTATAATAAAATATCTAGTTAGCTGGAGAAGAGCAATTGCTTAGAGATTTTATATGCTATAAAATAAATCTTTATAATAAATCTTAACAGCTTAGTGAAGTTTTAATGTATTATCCCTGTCCAAAGGATGACTACAAAGGATGTAAGAATTCTTCTCTGATCAATAATGAGAGTGCACCGAAATAAATCAAAAGCAAATGGATTTCTCAATTAATAAAATATTTAGCATCCCTGAAATACACCATTCCATAATATACAAATTCTGGCAAGGTACCACAAACCTAACCTTTGTGAGACTGAAAATACTATCTTGAGTTTATAAAGGCATTTCCATATTGCAAAAGGAAAAGGAAAATTTCTGCATTACTTTACTCATCCACATAGAATTCATACTGCTTCTGAGAGGCCATGTAAACCATCTAACTTCTGTTCTTCTGAACCTGTTTTAATTTCCCCCCTTCTTTAGCTAGATACAAGTTGGCATTTCCATTTTAGCTTCATAGTGCAAGCAACAGAACTGAAGAGCCAAACATAGGAATAGTGAACATCTGCCATTTTGTTTTTAGTTTGCTCCTGCATCTTCTGCATTTGAGAGCACAGTCTCTCCACCACATTCAGTCCAAGTGGTTCAGAGGGAGCTGAAGCCACCAGAAGCTAGGGCTCCAAGAGTGAACACATGGCACAAGGCTGGCATTGCCTCTTGTACTAAAATATCTTCCTTACATAAGTGTGTTCTTTTACAGCATGGGATATCTAAATTCCAGAAATAATGATCAGGAACAAATCTGGTCGTTAGACATTCTTTGTAAACAATCCTGCACTTAGCTTTATGCTTTACAAAGTACTTTAAAATAGGGGAGATATTAGTCCTATTTTATATGTGAGAAAACTAAGGTTCAGGGAGATTGGCTCATCTAATCTAATTTAGCTCTATCTAAACTCTGTAACCTATTGCCTCTACTTTTAAATTCTATCCATTACCCCTTGTCCCTCCCCCATTAAAGACCTGTCTACAATCATTCAATGACTAAAAATTAAAAGTGAACTAAAAAAGTGGCAAAGCAAAGATAAAAAAAGCCATCTCTTGATATCAAGGAGCTTTAGTGAGATGACCAACTACACAAAATGGTGAAGGTGCTAAATCAGTGGGGTAGAAAGGGATGTCTTACTTGAGGATGGAGAATAGCACTAGAAGGAAGTTAACTGACATTTGGGGGTGAGAATATTCTTGCTTGCATGGGGCTTTCCGACATAATGCAAAATGTTTAGCGCCCCTCCAGACCTGTAACAGCACCAGGCTTTCTCATAGTTAAAGAAGTCCCCCGTGTGTGTCTCCCTAGGCACGAGGGGATTGGGACTGACTGCCCTACTTTGAGACCTACAGGTTAGGCTATAGAGTGGTGCTCTCTGCTGCCCTCTGGTGACATACAGAGGTAAGATTAAAGCCCCTGGCAGAAAAACAGGCCCCGTCCTTTGGAGAAAAATGTCCCAAGAGCAAAGAAACACCAAAGATGCCTGATGTTAAGGCTTAGCAAGAGCTTTGGAAATGTGGGGTGAGGCTGAATAAAGGCTGGGAGCCCTCCTCCCGGTCCAGACCATAGCTAGTACTTGCCGTTTGCTTGTCTTTGGCAAATTGGCATGTTTGTAAAGGGAATAAAGGCTTGTCCTTAAGCAAACACACATTGTCCTTATGCTGCAGTTTGCCCAGGCAGGGCTTGAAGTAGGTCTTCTCTTTCTGATACAATGATTATTTGGGACTGGGTGGTTACAGTCAGTTATAAAAAGGAAGAAAACTGGAACTGGACCTCCAAGAGGAAGGATTTGGGGAAACAGGATACGAGAGAACAAGGACAGCTGTTCCAAGGTAGCTTATATCAAAGGTAAAGCTGGTAAGGCACACGCTAGTGCTTTTCATGCCAATACAGGATCAGCGTGTACCAGTGCAGTAGATAAGGAACTGGAAGTCAGAGTGGATAATACATTAACACTGAGTCAGTAAACCATGAACTGTTTTTAAAATGAGCCTTACACAACTATCAGTGAATAGGCTCACACTATATAGATTCACACTTGGTACTACAGCCAGTACCTTATTATTAACACTACTGAAGGGAGCAGAGAAGATAAAACCCAAGGATATGTCAGGGAAGTATCTGTTTTCAAGTTTACTCATAAATATAATTATATGTGATGTCTTAAAGCCAAATGAGGAAGCCACACTGGGAAAACTCTTGGTTTTCTATTACCAATGATTACATGCTACCCCCCAAATAAGGTAATACTATGTTTACTGTGAGTAGTAAAAGACAGCAGCTGCTGCTAGCAGCAACCTGCTCCCAATCAATCTACCTGTCTTTATATAATATATATTTTAAAAATGTTACTACTTCATAGGTTCTTATCTAGTCTGCTTGAGATTGAGAATTAGGGTTTGACATATAACATTCACTAAACAAGCAACAAATAGAGCAGGGTGTTGGTGGGGGGAGGTATGAACATAGTGCTTACTTAGATGTCCTGAAAAAATCAATGCATAAATGAAATATACACATTTTTATTGAATGCCATCTATGTTTGAGATAGCTTGACACGCACTGTGGGATAAATCACAGATCCTGATCTCAGCCTATTTCATTAAATAAGATAGAAGCACAATAAGCAGCAAAATAAAAAAACTGTTATTGTGGCTTAAAATAACAAAGCAGATGAGGCGCCTGGGTGGCTCAGTTGATTAAGCATCTTACTCTTGATTTCGGCTCAGGTCACGATATCACGGTTCGTGAGTTCCAGCCCCACACGGGGCACTGGCAGGGCAGATCCTGCTTAGGATTTTCTCCTTCTCCTCTCTTTCTGCCCCTCCCCTGCTCTCTCTCTCTCTCTCTCAAAATAAATAAATAAATAAATAAACTTAAAATAACAGAAAATAGAATCTGTCCCCCAGTATTCAATCTCTTCTCTTTCCTTTTAGGTATACAACGCTTACCCCACCCCCACTCTTAAAGTTTTAGGTGAGTACATGCTATGCTCCTGAAGACTTTATTCTACTGACTATGGATGTGACCACATGACTAAGTTCTAGCCCATGGGAAGTCAGTAGAAGTGAGGTCTGCAACTTCCAGGTCTTCTTATCCATGAGGCTAAGCTGCTGGTCCTGGAGTGTCTTCCTTCCCGTGCTGAGTCAGCTTCTACCATGCACATGATGAAACCACCCACGGGCAATAGCAGAGGAACAAAACAATGAACTTTGGGCTTTGATGCTCTAGTGAATCAGAGTGTCTATCTGTACCACAACACCTGCCTACTTTAGGATTGTTAATGAAGGCTGAAATAACAGCCTTTCTTTTTTGAGCCACCAAATTTTGTTGAGACCCTTACTGCTGTTTAGCCTTATATCCCAACTAATGTCTCTTGTTACAAGGTGTTATATGGTTATTTCCTCAACGAGACAGAGAAGAAATAATTGTTCCAAACATCTTGAGAAGAAATGCTGACTCAGAGGATCAAGGACCTACCTGAAAGAAACCTTAAAGGTCAAATCTACTCTGTCTTTTTTTACATATGAAGAAATTGAGGTTGAGATTTGTCCATCGTGTTTGAATTTGTGACAGAGCCAGGAATTGATCCCAGGTCTCCTGAGTGTTTTTGTAGTACACTATCCTGTCTATAAAATAACAGTGACCACTAATGGTTCCTCTTTCTTTTCCTGACACAGTTAAGATTCACTCAGTATCCCTGGGACATGGACGGCTATCCCCAGTTCTAAAGGAAAGCCAACAAGAATTTTTTTTTTTTCAACGTTTATTTATTTTTGGGACAGAGAGAGACAGAGCATGAATGGGGGAGGTGCAGAGAGAGAGGGAGACACAGAATCGGAAACAGGCTCCAGGCTCTGAGCCATCAGCCCAGAGCCCGACGCGGGGCTCGAACTCACGGACCGCGAGATCGTGACCTGGCTGAAGTCGGACGCTCAACCGACTGCGCCACCCAGGCGCCCCAACAAGAATTTTTTAAAGTCACATTTTTTTGTCTCAAAGGCATCTGAAATCTAACACAAGAGAAAATTCTAGAATAGCTATATGGTACTACTAAAACAAGGATAAAGAAATGAAAACATAGACCCAAACAATTAGTGATCCAGCAAGCTATAAGTGGAAATGGTCATACAAGAATTATATAAGCAGTTTATCTCCTGATAACAAATCCTCTGAAATTTAGAAAATATGATTGGAAAATACTTGAATCAATTCTTAATTGCTCTATTAAAACCTAATTAAACATGCCAGGGCCTGAAAATACATTTTTCATTCTTACAAAATTCCTTTTACTCTTAGCCCAGAAAGTTGTAATGCTTTAAGTTTTTAAAAACCACCCCCAAAAGCCACAGCCTAGGCATCTCTTCTGTGTTGGCTAGTTAACAACAGCCATCCTTTACCAGAAACCTCTTTGGTAAGCTATGCTGTTGCTGAGGAGGAAGAGTTATGCATACGCCATTGTAAGTGCACAGTCCTCCACAGAGCGCTGAAGTGAGCAGTTTTAGGGAGATATGAAAGGCGAGAATGCAAGGAGAGGGTTGGTCCCAGTTCAGAACAGTCTGGTCTCTCTGCCATCAAAATTATCATTAGCTTTCAATAGGCCATAGTAGCAAAACCCACAACTGCAGGGCCTACTTTATAGTCTCCCTCCTGGCTATGGAACATAATATCTACCTGTCACTGTAGTTTGGAAACAAACACAGTTGTATTTCCAAATCCCCTGTTGTAGTGTTGGTTGTCCCTGTCATGAAAGGATCACAGACAATGCTTATTCAACTTCAGGGGGAGTATTAAGATCTATAGAAAATTATTACAGGGGCGCCTGGGTGGCGCAGTCGATTAAGCGTCCGACTTCAGCCAGGTCACGATCTCGCGGTCCGTGAGTTCGAGCCCCGCGTCGGGCTCTGGGCTGATGGCTCAGAGCCTGGAGCCTGTTTCCGATTCTGTGTCTCCCTCTCTCTCTGCCCCTCCCCCGTTCATGCTCTGTCTCTCTCTGTCCCAAAAATAAATAAACGTTGAAAAAAAAATTAAAAAAAAAAAAAAGAAAATTATTACAAATACTCTTGGCCCTGAATTTTAAAGTTAGCAAAATGAAGTCCTGCTGAAGACCACCCATAAAGAAGCAGTGGCCTCAAAAGGCCACATTATCTCAGCATGTATTTTTAGTGTATTAATCAAAATTCTGTACTAAATAGTCATCGTTCAAAAGGCCACTCCTTGGGGCACCTGGGTGGCTCAGTCAATTAAGCGTTGGACTTCAGCTCAGGTCATGATCTCGTGGTTCATGAGTTCGAGCCCTGCGTTGGGCTCTGCACTGACAACTCAGAGTCTGGAGCCAGAGTCTGGATTCTGTGTCTTCCTCTCTCTGCCCCTCCCCCACTCACACTGTGTGTGTGTGTGTGTGTGTGTGTGTGTGTGTGTGTGTGTGTCTCAAAAATAAAGAAACATTAAAAAAGAAATAAAAAAAAAAAAAAGACAAAAGGCCACTCCTCTGCAAAAGAGGCTGGTGTCTTGAAGTTGCTTTCACTATAAATCTAAAAAGATGTGTGTGAGGGGAGAATAAGACTCTAGAAAAAAAAGTAAAACATACTCTAATTAGTAAATATTTGAAAAACAAAATGTGTTTTCCGAGGTAGAGTATTTGTTGGAGTTTACTTCTTAGCTGGACTATGAAATAGTCACAAATTTCATGCTGAATGCCCATTTCTGAGTAGCTTTCATCACAAAGCTCTTCACATTTAGGGCTAGTTTCCTTATACTGTCCCCTATAAATGCCTGGTTACATTTTGAAGCAAATGAAGTAATGCTTTCTGCTGCTGCCACCTAGTGCAAACTTGAAAAATATGCATGAAAATTTTTAAAGACAAAATGCAGTATATTACTGCATAATTATTATTATGAAGAATAATTTATAAGTAGACTGAGATCAATGGTATGTTAATTAAGCTACTGATTATTCCAGAAACTTGAATGAAGATCAATAAGTTAGTGTTGCATAAAGAGGGTAAATAAGCTAAGAATAGTATTAGGTGGCTTTGTCAAAGCCACAGCTTGACAGATACGTTTTCTCTAATCGATCGTATATACAAAACCTAGTCTATTCTTTGGTTGAGAAAAACCCGACTCAGAGCTACCAGAAAAATGAAGAAGAAAATATACTTTTACAAATTTGAACAACTTTGAGTTCAAAAATTACCAGGGTAGATAAACAAACAAATACAGTGGGGGGAGGAGGAAAACGTTCATGAACAGGCAATTCACAAAAAGAGAGATGCAAAGACCAATGAGAAAAAATGTGTAACTTCAGTATCAAAGAATGGCAAATTAAAACAAAATGAGATACCAGATTCTCCTTGCAAAGTGGCTAATATTGTTTTTTTACACGTGGTAATATGCCACTTTGGAAAGGATGTGGGAAAACTTTCTTTCTTTCCTTCTTTTTTTTTAGTATAGTTGACACACAACGTTACATTGTTTCAGGTGTACCACACTTTGATTGGACAGCTCTGTAAGTTATGCCATGTTCACCAACAGTGTAGCTACCATCAAACAGACACTCTCACACACCTCTGATGGTTAAATAATTGTTACAACTTTTTTGGAGTACAATTACTTGGCAAGAGGTATCAGTAGACTTCAGCTGTAAATACCCTTTGGTCCAAAATTCACCTTTAAGGAATTTATTCTAAACGAGTAATCAGGAACTTGTAAAAATGGTCTAGCTATAAATATTTCATTAAATAATCATTTAAAACAAAAATAATTTGGAACATTAGAATACCCCTAAAGAGAAGATTTGTTAAATGTATTATGGGAAAACTATACAATAGAATATTTAAAACCTTTACAAATTATATACTAAAATATATAAAAGTATTCATGACAAAGTGTGAAAAAAGGAAGGTAACATGATAATAGGTACTATGTGACCCAATATCTATCTATCTATCTATCTATATATATACACATACATACACACACATATACATATATATATACACATACACACACATCTAGAAGGATATATATAATATTAACCATGGTTATCTCCATATGTAGGGAGAGGGATAATTTTATTTTTTTCTCCTTTAATCTAGATTTCTCAATTATCTATGAAGTACAAATGTATTACTTTTGGAAAAAAAATTTTTAAAGTCGCTAATTTTTTTTCTTCCAAGATTTTATTTAAATTGAAGTTAGTGAACATATAGTGTAGTATAGGTTTCAGGAGTAAAATTTAGTGATTCATCACTTACATATAACACCCAATGCTCATTACAGTTGCTAATTTAATAATTCTCAGTGTTGTTAAGTCAGACACTCAACCAACTGAGCCACCCAGGCACTCCCTCCCCCTGTAATTTTAAAGGAGATATCAAATTTCAAGACACAGATGGCATGGAAACAATTTTGTAATATACCATGCTGTAGTAGGTGATATGTCTTTTCACTAGAATGAGGAATGGATAAAGAAGATGTGGTACACACACACACACACACACACACACACACACACACACACACACTGGAATATTACCTGGTGAGCAAAATGAATGAAATCTTGCCATTTGCAACAATGTGGATAGAACTAGAATGCACTATTCTCAGTGGAATAAATCAGAGAAAGATAAATATCATGATTTCACTCATATGTGGAATTTTTTTTTAATTTTTTTTTCAACGTTTATTTATTTTTGGGACAGAGAGAGACAGAGCATGAACGGGGGAGGGGCAGAGAGAGAGGGAGACACAGAATCGGAAACAGGCTCCAGGCTCTGAGCCATCAGCCCAGAGCCTGACGCGGGGCTCGAACTCCCGGACCGCGAGACCGTGACCTGGCTGATGTCGGACACTTAACCGACTGCGCCACCCAGGCGCCCCTCATATGTGGAATTTAAGAAACAAAACAGATGAACATGGAGAAGGGAAAGAAAAATAAAATTAGATAGAAACAGAGAGGGAGGCAAACCATAAGAGACTCAAACACAGAGAACAAACTGAGGGTTGCTGGAAGGGTGTTGGGTGGGGAGATGGGCTAATTGGGTGATGGGTATTGAGGGCACTTGTTGGGATGAGCACTGGGTGTTATATGTAAATGATGAAACACTAAATTCTACTCCTGAAACCATTATTACACTATATGTTAACTAACTTGGATTTAAATAAATGTTTTAAAAAAGAATGAGAGATGGTCACAGTTGGCATAAGCTTTGTGGAGGTGGGAGAATTTGGGACTAAAAAAGCCCTACTGAGAAGGTGTGTGTGTGTGTGTGTGTGTGTGTGTGTGTGTGTGTGTGTGTGTTGACTTACTTTGTTTTGCAAGAAAATAGAAAAGTGAGGATGGCAACAGAGATTATGAGATGAGTAGAAAGGAAGTGGGAAGCCCCAAAAAGGGGCACAGTCACCTGGTGAAAGAGAATGACAGCTGGAATCACAGAGAACAGAAGAGGTTTAGATAGCTACTGTGGGAAATGCAAATAGATACCAATTAAAGGTCACCAGCCAACAGTAAGGAACCTAACTGAGGATGAAAGTAATCAACATGGCAGCAGAAAAAATGATTAGGGAAGTACTCTGGGTTGGGCCCCAAGAAGGAAGAGCCAAAGATTGACAAGGGGTAGAGGAAGTGATTGTTGAAACGGCTAATGATGTTCCAAGCTGGATGAGGCATAAAGGGAAAGGGATCGGGGATGTATTCAGTTTGGCTACCATGGTGTCTACTACATGTATGACACATGGTAGAACAGTATATGTTTAAGAAAATAGAAAATGAGGAGAGACTGTATAAAGAGAGAGGTAAGACAACTGATATAACTGAGTACCTACTATCTTTGGGCACAGATAAATCTATCATCTTCCGTCTCTTTTGCCTTCTCCTTTGCCATATCCATGTCTCTCCCTTTCAAAAATTTCCTATGACTTACCTACTCACTTTCTTGTCCTTTGCCACCAAACTTCTTGTAAGAACACTATCTGCCAGGGCTGGCAGAACGAGCCCTATGGGCCTCTACTCCTCCTTCCACACCCATGGCAGATGTAGCCAGTAGATGATGGCACTTTTTCCATTGCCACAGACCATAAACATATGTAAAACTGAACAGCGCTAGCAAAGGGCCTGTATATGGTAAGCATTCAGTAAAAATTCACTGAGTGAATGAATGAAGGCATGTCACACATTAAGGTGGATTTGGGATCTATCACATCTATTAGTTGCCCTTCTTATTCTAAGGTCTTACTAAAACTTGAATACAACCTATGTAGGTATGATTGAAAAGGAACAAATAATAGAACTTTTCATACTGTATCTGTGACCTTGTGAAAATGGGCTCCCTTTGTGCTACTGGCAACGGCACCTTAGGCTCCCCATATACAGGAAGCCTTTGTTCAAGGTCAGTTTACCTAGCTGTATGTCAAGTTGTTTCCAGCTACAGTATTTTCCAGCCTGAAGGTGTGTTTGGGATTAGGTATATCTTTTATCTTCCTTGCTTTTTGCTTTCCCATCTTTATTCATTTTTCCTCCATTCTTCTAATTCAATACCCTCCTTGGTGTCATCCATTTGTAGCACAGAGGATAAAAACAAACAAAACAAAACAAAAAAAAACTCTGAAACAAAAAACAATGGACCACATTCTTTTTTTTAGGTACAGAAATTATCTTTGGTGAGGCATTTAGTCCACCTTGCAGATAGTATTTGCATGATCACCATGTCCATTGAGATAGACATATTCTTTAAAAAAATTTTTTTTTAATGTTTTTTTATTTGAGAGACAGAGTATGAGTGGGGGGAGGGGCTCTCATGACCTCTGCTTCCTAATGTTCACACCTTTGTGTGATCCCTTGCCTTAAGTGTGAATGAGACTTACTTCCAATCAATAGAATACTGAAAAGGTGCTGGGATGTATGTGATTACATGCACATAATTATGTGATGATGCTGTATAAAACCCAAAATGCCTGTCTTGCTGAAATGTCTCCCTGGCTAGCCATGAGGAAGCAAGTGGCCATGTTGGGAAACCCCACATGTAAAGGAAGTATGATGGCTTCTATAAGCTGATAGCACCCTCTGGCCAACAGGTAATAACAACCAAAGGGGAAAAAATCCCAAAACACACTCTCGGTCCTAACCCACAAGGAATTGAATGCAGTCAACAATCACAGGAGTGCCCCAGTTGAATCCAGCCCTGGCCAAACCTTGATTGAAGCCTTGTAAGACCATAAGCAGAAGGCCCAACAAGGCCATGTTCAGAGCCCTCTTCCACAGAATTGGGGCAATAAATGTGTATTGTTCTAAGCCACTAAGTTTGTGATAATACTGTTATCAGCAATAGAAAACTAACATACTCACAGAACTCAACACCATCCCAACTAGAGACAACTTGGTTTATACTTACAGAAAGCAACTAAAAGCCTCAAGGCACACTTAATAAAGATTTTAACGGCATACCCTAATACTCCTTTTTAAATATATAATAGCGAGTAACATAACAGAGCAAACATCCTACCTGATGACTCAAACAAACATGGTTGCAAACCTAATATTTTGTTAGCGACAGTCAAAATCAGTAGCAATGATCACAGTGCTATGTTGGTTAATAAGGAGAATTATGAAAAATATGGGAGATACAGCCCTTGCCTTCCACTATACTTTGTTTCCTAAAGTCTTATCTATGTCATCTGAGAGTTTCCTTATAAAAAGGTTTCATTCCCCAGTATGTTTCTAAAATAGCAAAGTCTGTGACGTAGATAAGACATGCAGAACAGCTTACAGCCTGCATTCAAAACTGTACAAGGAGCGGATGAGTGGACTGGTTATGTACTGCAGCATAACAAATTGCCCTGAAACTCAGCAGCTTAAAAAAACAAACATGTATTATCTCACACAGTTTCTAAAGGTCAGGAATCTGGGAGCAGCTTAGGTGGGTGGTTCTGGCTCAGGGTCTCAGGAAGTTTCAGTCAAGCTGTTGACCAGGGATGCAGTTCACTTACATGGCTGTTTGCAGGAGGCCCCAGGTCCTTGCCATGTGGACCTTTCACCAGGGCTGTCGTCTGGGTGTCCTCGTGACAAGGCAGCTGGCTTTCCCCAGAGCAAGTTATCAAGAGCAAGCAAAAAGCTGCAGTGCTTTTTATGACCTAGTTTGGGGATTGGCAAACTTTTTCTTAAAGGGCTAGACAGTAAGTATTTTAGGTTTGCATGCCATGTGGTCTCTACTGTAACTACTCACCTCAGTTGTTTTAGAGCAAAAACAACCATATATAATACATAAACAAATGGGCCTGGTACAATCCAATACAACTTTACAAAAATTGGCGGCCGGCCTACGGACCGTAGTTTGCCAAGCCCTGCTGTGGTCTTCAAACCTGTATTCCCTCATTTTCCCTTTATTCATTAGAGGCAAGTCATTAGGTCCAGTCCACCCTCAAGAGGAGAGGAATCAGGCTCTGCCTCTTGAAAAAATACAAACATTTGTGCACATATCTTAAAACTATGACAATGAACTGAACACATAACAAGCAGAATGTGGGTTAAACATTGCAAAAGTTTCCTAAGGCTATTGTAACAAGTTATGCAAACTGAGTAGCTCCCGGTTCTTGAGACTAGATGTGTGAAACCAGGGTGTGTCAGCAGGGCCATGCTCCCCCTGAAGGCTCTAAGGAAGAATCCTTTGCCTCTTCCCAACATGTGGTGGCTCCCAGCAATACGTGCCATTCCTTGCCTTGTAGCTGCTTTGCTCCAATCTCTCCCTCTGTCTTCACATGGCCTTTCCTCTATGTGTATCTCTCTGTGTTCTCTCCTCTTTTTGTAATTGAACCCACCACAACATACAATAGTGTTCCCCTCCACATTCACATTCATCTAGAACTTCAGATGTGACCTTCTTAGGAAATAGAGTCTTTGCAGATGTAATTATTTAAGTTAATATGAGGTCATACTAGATCGAGTGGGCCTTAAAATCCAATGACCAGTATCCTTATAAGAGGAGGAAAGGATATACATGTAAGCCCTAAAGTATGTAAGGGAAGTTCCTCAAAATCCTCAGGATAAAGTACTAAGTCCTTAACTTGGCACATGAAGCCATTTTTTTTTTAATTTTTTTTTTTTCAACGTTTATTTATTTTTGGGACAGAGAGAGACAGAGCATGAACGGGGGAGGGGCAGAGAGAGAGGGAGACACAGAATCGGAAACAGGCTCCAGGCTCTGAGCCATCAGCCCCGAGCCTGATGTGGGGCTCGAACTCACGGACCGCGAGATCGTGACCTGGCTGAAGTCGGATGCTTAACCGACTGCGCCACCCAGGCGCCCCCACATGAAGCCATTTTTAAAGCAATCCTACCAACTTGTCTGTCCTCACTTCCTGCCTCTCCTAGTTCTAGGCTCCAGCCAAAGTGAACTGCTTATTCTCCTAACCTACAGGCTCCATGACCTTCCTGTTGCCTCTGCCTAGAGGCACCTGTCAGCTCTTCCTTGCTGCTACTATTCTCTAAGGCTTTGTTCAAATATCCCTTCCTTCAGAAACCCTTGATGACCTTTTTGGATCTGTTGGAGGTCCTTCCTCGGTTTCCACAGCACCCTATGCATATATAACACATTTCTATTGTAATGGCTGGTGTAGAAGTTTCTATTCTGTACCAAACCCTAAGATTCTTAAAGTCTGTAACCGTGTCATTTTCATTCCTGTGTCCTCAGCATTTAGAAGAATACTTAAACAGAAGGTGTTTAAGAAACATTTGTTGGTTGAATAAAGTTACAGATTTTTCTTCTTATAAATTCTTTTTTTAAGTTTATTTATTTAGTTTGAGAGAGAGAACAAGAGAGCAAGTGGGGGATGGGCAGACGGAGAGGGGGAGAGAGAATCCCAATCTCCGTACTGAGAGCCCTGACATAGGGCTGGATCCCACAAAATGTGAGATCATGACTTGACCCAAGATCAAGAGCTGGATGTTTAACCAACTGAGCCAACCAGGCACCCTTGTTCTTACAAATTCTAAATCACAGGATAAAATCTCTTTGGGCTGGGATACTTTTAACCCAATCTTGCATGAACACAGCAAGTTGGATTTGATATTCCAATAGCTACTTTTATGACAGTCCTTTTAGGCCTGGGCATGGCAATGAAGACTTATTGATGCACAACTGGCCTGCATCTAGCACATATAAGTGCAGGTATGCTGATAGATATGGTTCATTCTTAAAAAAATTTTTTTAAGTTTATTTATTTTTGAGAGAGACAGCACTAGCAGGGGAGGGGAAGAGAGAGAGAGAGAAGGAAAGAGACACAGAATCTGAAACAGGTTCCAGGCTCTGAGCTGTCAGCACAGAGCCTGATGTGGGGCTTGAACTCATGAGCTGTGAGACCGTGACCTGAGCAGAAGTCAGAGACTTAACCGACTGAGCCACCCAGGCACCCCTGATTAATATGGTTCTTAATCCCTTCTACCACTCTCTACCAACCAGGCAATGGGAACTGTGAAGTAGTGAATAGTCTACTTTTAGAATATATAAATCAAAGTAGAAATGTGCTTTGTCTGACTTTTTTCTTTCTTGATACTTGAAGGCCCCTTACTTTAAGCAATGGAATTCAGATATAGCAAGAACATTTTTTATTTTTATTGAGATAATTGCAGATTCGCACATAGTTATAAGAAATAATATGGACAGATCCCTTGTAAATGCTGTCCAGTTTTCCCCAGTGGTAACATTTTGCACTATAATAAAATTTATATCGCAAGCAGGATAGTGACATTGATATGATCTGCTGGCCTTATTTATATTTCTCCAGTTTTACTTAGATTCAGGTGTGTGTGTGTGTGTGTGTGTGTGTGTGTGTATTACAGTCTATGCAATTTTATCATCTGTATAAGTTCATTTATCCACTTCCACAGTTAAGAAACTGAAGAGTTTCAACACTGCAAGTATCCCTCATGTTATGCTAATATAGTATAATTCTACCACATCCCATCTTTTGTGTTCTTGTCATATGTTTTCTATTTGCAGTTTTTACATTTTATAAGAAATGACATAATGTTAATAAGTAGACTATGATAATTTAAGGATACTTAGGAAAATCTCTGGAGCAAATACTAAAAATATTTGAAAGATATAGCTCAACAGTCATTAGATGAATTGACATGAATACTACAAAATATCTGATAATCAGTGAGTGAATCAAAGAAGGAAATGGGGCACAAATTCCAGATAGGATAAATAGAAAACAAAGGAAAGGCACACGTAAGTGCAACCAGATCAATAAATACATAAAATATAGACGGACTAGAAGGTAGAGACCGTGAGACTGGATTAAAAAAGCAAGACTCAACCATATGCTATTTATAAAAAAGACACCTCAAATATAAAACCACAGACAAGATGGGAGTGGGGGAAGGGGAGATGTACCATGGAAATACTAAACATAAAAAAGCTGGTGTGACTGTATATTATCAGACAAAGTAGATTTCAAGGCAAAGAGTATTAGCAGAGAAAAAGGGGGAGATTTAATAAAAATAAAAGCAACTTAATCAAGAAGACCTAAGAACCCTAAATATGGTTGTACTCAACAACAGAGCTCCAAGTACAAAACTGACAGAACTAAAGAGAGAAATAGGTAAGACCACAATCATAGAGATTTTAAAACACCTTTTTAAATCAAAACCACACTCAGATATCACCTCACGCCAGTCAGAGTGGCCAAAATGAACAAATCAGGAGACTATGGACGCTGGAGAGGATGTGGAGAAACGAGAACCCTCTTGCACTGTTGGTGGGAATGCAAACTGGTGCAGCCACTCTGGAAAACAGTGTGGAGGTTCCTCAAAAAACTAAAAATAGACCTACCCTATGACCCAGCAATAGCACTGCTAGGAATTTACCCAAGGGATACAGGAGTACTGATGCATAGGGGCACTTGTACCCCAATGTTTATAGCAGCACTCTCAACAATAGCCAAATTATGGAAAGAGCCTAAATGTCCATCAACTGATGAATGGATAAAGAAATTGTGGTTTATATACACAATGGAGTACTACGTGGCAATGAGAAAGAATGAAATATGGCCCTTTGCAGCAACGTGGATGGAACTGGAGAGTGTTATGCTAAGTGAAATAAGCCATACAGAGAAAGACAGATACCATACGTGTTCACTCTTATGTGGATCCTGAGAAACTTAAGAGGAACCCATGGGGGAGGGGAAGGAAAAACAAACAAAAAAAAGAGGTTAGAGTGGGAGAGAGCCAAAGCATAAGAGACTCTTAAAAACTGAGAACAAACTGAGGGTTGATGGGGGGTGGGAGGGAGGGGAGGGTGGGTGATGGGTATTGAGGAGGGCACCTGTTGGGATGAGCACTGGGTGTTGTATGGAAACCAATTTGACAATAAACTTCATGTATTTAAAAAAAAAATGAAAAAAAAAACCCACCTTTTTTAGTAACAGTACTACACCAAAACAAAACAAAACAAAACAAAACAAAAAAAAACAAAAAACAATCAGTAAGCAGATAGATTTAAACAATACTCTCAACCATCTTGACGTAATTGACACTTAGAGAACACTGCACTCTGTGCAGAGAAGTCTCACCCACATAGATCTTACTCTAGGTCTTAACATGGATCTCAAATTTTCAAAAGACTGAAGTCTTTTTATCTGTTTTTTGTATATCAATATCTTTTTTAAAAAAATCACTGTAATATTTGGATACTAAACAACACACATCTCATGACCCATGGATGAAAAAACAAATCACCAGGAAAATAAGATTTCAAACTAAATGAAAATGAAGAAAGCGTATCAGAATGTGTGAGATACAACTAAACCAGTGCTTAGAGGAAATTTTATAGCTTTAAATGTGTAGTTTAGAGAAGGACTTAAAAGCAATGATTTGCTTCCACCAAAAAAGACTGGAAAAATTAACTACACAAACTATTAAAAAATAAACTAAACCCAAAGAAAGAAGAAGAAATAATAAAGATAAGAACAGAAACCAGTGAAATTTAAAAACACAGAAATTTAATAAATTTTCTATAGCTAATTTGTTTTACAATAGTAATGAAACTGTCAATACCTTAGCAAGACAGATGGGGGGAAAAGGAAATAAAAAACAAATTGTGTTAAGTGAAAGGAGTCAATCTAAGAAAGCTACCTACTGTATGATTCCAGCTATATGGCATTCTGGAAAAGGCAAAACTATGGAGACGGTAAAAAGATCAGTGGTTGCCAGAGGTTTGTGGTAGGGAGGAAGGATGAAGAGGTGGAACACAGGGGATTTTTATGGCAGTGAAACTGTTCTGTAGGATACAATGCAGAGAACGAGCCCTAATGTAAACTATGGACTTTAATTAATAAAAATGTATTGTTATTGGTTCATCAGTTCTACAAATGTACCATGCTACTCCCAGATATTAATAATAGGGAAAACTGAGTATAGGGGTGAGGAAGGATATGGAAACTCTTTGTGTGTTTTGCTCATTCTCAGATAAACCTAAAACAGCAAAGAAGAGTCTATTGGTTTAAAAAAGACAAAAGTAAAAAATTGCCATTAGGAATGAAAGAAGGGATATCATGTCAAATACTGAAGACACTAAGAACAATACAAATGTTATGAATGTTTTGCCAGTATATGCAACAATTTAGATAATACGGACAAATCTTGAAAAATGTAAATTACTTAAACTGACCTAAAAAGAATTAGAAAAATCTAAGTCTCCCCATATCTATTAAAATAATCCATAATGAATCAAATTCATAATAAAAATCTTCTCTCAAAAAAAGCCTCCAGGCCCACATGGCTTCACCAGGGAATAAAAGATCAAACATTTACTACCATCACTATCACGACCCACTACTGCCAATAAAAAATAATATGAATTCTACACAAACTCAGAAAACGGGAAGAGTAAAACACTTATTAATTCATTCTAGAATGTCAGCATAACCCTGATACAAAAACATAACCAAGACATCATTAAAAAAACAAAGTGACAGACCAATATCCTTCACAGATACTGATATTCCTCATCGCATCCCACATAGATGCAAAAATGTTCTTCCAAGCACCAGTAAATTGAATCTAGCGATTTTTTTAAGACACATAGCACAACATGACTGAAATGGCAGTTCTCCCAAGAATGCAAAGTTGGTTTAATGTCAGAAAACCCAAACAATGTAATATATAACATTAAGAGAATAAAAGAGAATAATGATACAGCCATCTCAATAGATGCAGCAAAAGCATCTGACAGAACTCAACACTGCTTCCTAATAAAAGTTCTCATAAAACTAGGAACAGAAGAGAAGCTCCTCAAACTGATAAAACGTTATCTACAAAAAACCTACAGCAATACCATACTCATGATGAAACATGAAATGAGTTTCCTCTAAGATTGGGAACAAGGCAAGGATGCCCACCCTCACCACTGCAATTCAACATATATATGAAGTGCTCAGGACAAGACCTGACACGTAGGTGTTCCGTAAATGTTATTAGCTTCTGGGTCGTATGAGGTGTACGCTCAGCTTTAATAGATACTACCAAACAGTTTTCCAAAGAGGTTGGTGTGGACTGTTTTTAAAATGATGATCTTTTTCTGTTTTTAAAAATTAAAATATTAAAAGGAGTTCACCACAATAACCATTGATCATGTTTTTTGCACATTACCTTTCAGGCTTTTTATTGCCTGTTTATCAATGAGCTAGGATTGTGGTTTTTATGCAGTTTTGTATCTCACTTTTTAAACTTAACATTAAGGGGCGCCGGGGTGGCTCAGTCGGTTGGGCGTCCGACTTCGGCTCAGGTCATGATCTCACGGTTCGTGGGTTCGAGCCCCGCATCGGGCTCTGGGCTGATGGCCCAGAGCCTGGAGCCTGCTTCAGATTCTGTGTCTCCCTCTCTCTCTGACCCTCCCCCGTTCATGCTCTGTCTCTCTCTGTCTCAAAAATTAATAAACATTAAAAAAAATTAAAAAGAAACTAACTTAACATTAAAACATAAACATTTTGGGGCACCTGGGTGGTTCAGCTGGGTCGGTTGAGCGACCAACTTCAGCTCAGGTCATGATCTCACAGTTCGTGGGTTCTAGCCCCGCATTGACTCTGACAGCTCAGAGCCTGGACCCTGCTTCTGATTCTGTCTCCCCCTCTCCCTACCCCTCCCCAGCTTGCACTCTGTCTCTCTCAAAAATAAATAAACATTAAAAAAAATAAAAACAAAAAAACATAAACATCTTCCCATGTTTCAAAAAGCTTAAAGACTTACTACACATGTGTGATTTGAATAAGTTAGGAAACTTACTTTGTTCTTATTCACAAATTCTGAAAAAATATTTTGTAGTCCATCGAATATTTTTAAACATCATTTATAATATTAAATAAATCACATCTTGTTATGAAGTTAATAGCCTCGTTTTCTTTTTAAAACTTGCCTCCGGTTTTATTGAGATATAATTGACAAAAATTATATTTATTTAGAGTGTACATGTGATGGTGATGGTTTGATACATATGTTCATTGTGAAAGGATTACCACAATTAACACATCCATCACCTCACATAGTTACCATTTGTGTGTGTGTATATAGTGAGAACATTTAAGATCCACTTTCTTAGAAAATTTCAAGTACTCAATACAGTATTACTAACTGTAGTTGCTATGCTGTACATTGTATCTCCAGAATTTATTCATCTTACAACTAAAAGTCCGCACCCTTTAACCAATGTCTTCCATCTTTCCTACCTCACAGTCCCTGGTAACCACAGTTCTACTCTCTGAGTCTCATGTTTTTAGATTCCACACATAAGTGAGATAATACAGTATTTATCTTTCTGAGTTATTTTACTTAATATCCTCTGGGCTCATCTGTGTTGTCCCAAGGGTCTCCCTTTTTTATGGCTGAATATTCCATTGTATATATACACCCCACATTTTCTTTCTCCACTCATCCATCGATGGGCACATAGGTTGCTTCCATATGTTGACTATTGTGAACAATGCTGCAATGAACATGGGAGAACAGATCATCTCAAGATCTTGATTTTATTTCCTTTGGATATATAACCTCTAGTGGGCTTGCTGGGTTGAATTGTAGTTCTATTTTTGATTTTTTAAGGAACCTCTACACCGTTTCTCATAATGGTTGTACCAGTCTTTCTTTTTCTGATATTGAGCCACTTTTTACTGTTAGGTAAAATTCTAGCTTTCATCAGTGAGTTTATGTTCATTAGAGGTATGGAATGATAATTTGCTTGATAGTGCCTGTTTTTAATTAACTAATTTGAGGACCACTGTTATAAATGATTTGAGGGGCTCCTGGGTGGCTCAGTCGGTTAAGCATCCAACTTTGGCTCAGGTCATGATCTCATGGTTCATGACTTTGAGGCCTGCATCGGTCTCTGCTGACGACTTGGAGCCTGGAGCCTGCTTTGGATTCTGTGTCTCCCTCTCTCTCTGCCCTTGTCCCGCTCATGCTCTCTCTCTCTCAAAAATAAACATCAAAAAAATTTTTTTAAGTTAAAAAAATGATTTGAAAATATTATTGGACAATATTTTGTTTTTGTTTAATGTTGTTTTAAATTTATTTTTGAGAAGGAGAGAAAGAGAGCTCATGCGAGTGGGGTAAGGGCAGAGAGAGAAAGGATACAGAGGATTCGAAGCAGGCTCCACTGTGAGAGGACAGCCGGTTGTGGGGTTCCAACTCATGAACTGTGAGCTCATGACGTGAGCCAAAGATGGATGCTTAACTGACTGAGCCACCCAGGCACCCCTTGGGTAATGTTTTTTGAATTATATTTTTAAAATATTAAAATGTATCTTTGTCATCAATACAAATTTTCTTTTTGAGGAACTTAATGCAATATAACTTTCTTTAAGCAGCACTTTAGAATCTTTCCACATGATATTAATCTCTGGTTTATAATATTTCTGACCATTATTTATGCAAGTATTTTCTAGTTTATGAAAAAAAAATATTGATTCCTTTTAATGAAACTGCAATATGATTTCAATTTTATATGTTTTTTTTCTTGTGTATACTAATAAACTTAATACTTAGTACTAAAGATTTTGGGGGGAAATTAATAGAGTCAGAAATATACTCATGTGAAATCTTATTTAATTGTTCCCTTGAAAATGTGGCATAGATTGTGTGTTCCAAGGGTTTTATTTGAATCAAGTATTTCTTTTGATTTTACAATTTGCTTGACTTTTCTAAATTTTGTTATGAAATTAGCCTTGCATTATTTTCTCTCTTATTGTGTTAGCGTTTTTGGAAATAAATTATCTTAAGAATTCTCATACCTCGGGGGCGCCTGGGTGGCGCAGTCGGTTAAGCGTCCGACTTCAGCCAGGTCACGATCTCGCGGTCCGGGAGTTCGAGCCCCGCGTCAGGCTCTGGGCTGATGGCTCAGAGCCTGGAGCCTGTTTCCGATTCTGTGTCTCCCTCTCTCTCTGCCCCTACCCCGTTCATGCTCTGTCTCTCTCTGTCCCAAAAATAAATAAACATTGAAAAAAAAAATTAAAAAAAAAAAAAAAAAAGAATTCTCATACCTCATTACTGAGAAACTGTACATTATAAACCATGGCTCTACCCCTTTCAAGCTATGTAACCTTGGTCAAGTTACATTGCATTACCTGTAAAATGGAGACACGACAGTGGTGGTGGTGATAATTAGAATACCTACCTACATGGTCATTATGAAGGTTAAACAAGATAAGGCATGGCAGCCCAAAGCACAATGCCTGGCTCACAAATGTTTCCTAATATTTTAATCTAGTCAGTCACTAAACCCAATTGATTCTAAATATCGTTCAAGTTTATGCCCTACTCTTGGTTCTCACAGCCTTTGTCTTAGGTACTTTTCATGTGTCACCTGAACTGTTAACAGTACCCTCTTTATCTCCCTACTTCTAATCTCTTTACCCTTCAATTCACACAAGAGTGATCTTTGTAGAACACAGTCTGATTATTTCACTTCTCTCATGAAAATCTTCTGATGACTCTCCATCACATAGAACAAAGTTTCCCAAACTTTATTCACTCCCGTGCTTCTTCCCAAGTGTTGCAAATGGTTTCTTTACCTGGACTGTTTTCCCCATCTTTCTCCTAAAGAACTTATTCCTCATAATTTATCTTATTTTATCTGCAAGAAGGATGTTACCTAATGTAAAGTGAAGATTTTATTTCAGACCCTTAATTTGTACTTAAAAAAAAAAATTTTGTTTACCTGTAATTTACACACATGAAATGCACAGATCTCAAGCGTTCAATTTAATGTGTTGACAATTCTATACATCCATGTAACTACCAACCAAATCAAGATTTAGAACATTTCCAGAACTCTTGAAAGTTCTCTGATGACACTTTCCAGTAAATAAAATATCCTCCTCTTCCCTTCCCAACAAAAATGTTCTGACAAAAAAAAATTTTTTAGGGTCACCGAACCATAATTCTTCTCATTGATATTAAAAGTGCTTTGCATGATTACAACTTGCATGATCATTTTTATGGTCCCATATTACCGTGCAAAGTTAGGATGATCTGTATTTTTAAGTATTTCATTTTACTTCTTTTTTGGCATTGTAGCTGTATCTGTGTATGTGTATGTGTGCATGTACCTGTATGTGTTAATGGATACCCTAAAGCAGAAGTCAGCAAACTACAGCACATGGGCCAAATCCAAATGGCCTGTTGTTTTTTTTTTTAAATTTTTTTGTTAACGTTTATTTATTTTTGAGACAGAGACAGAGCATGAACAGGGGAGGGTCAGAGAGAGAGGGAGACACAGAATCGGAAGCAGGCTCCAGGCTCTGAGCCATCAGCCCAGAGCCGGACGCGGGGCTCAAACTCACGGACCGCGAGATCGTGACCTGAGCTGAAGTCGGACGCTTAACCGACTGAGCCACCCAGGCGCCCCGGCCTGTTTTTATAAAAAACACTTCATTAGAATCCAACCGTAATTCATTTACGTATTGTCTATGTCTGTTTTTGTGCTACAAAGGCAGAGTTGGTTGCTACAAAGACTATTTTGCCCACAAAGCCTAAAATATTTATTATTTGGTCCTTTACCAAAAAAATTATCCAACCATTGGTCTAAAGCATTGGTTCTTAAATTCTAGTGTATATCAGAATCACAGAGAGATTATTGTGCCACATCCCCAGAGTTTTTAATTCAGTTAGGTCTATGGTGGAACGAAGAGAATCTGATTTCTAACAAGATCCCAGGTGATCCTGATGCTGTTGGTCTGCCAACCACACTTTGGGAAACACTATTTGAGAGATTACATTATATAATTTTAATGTATTACAGTCTACCTCCTGTTATACTACCTCATTTCCACCCTTTGTACTCTTGTTGTCACATACTTTGTTTCTTTATATGCTCTTAACTCTACTGTCCGTTATTATTTTTGCTTTGAACAGGCCATAACTTTTTTTTGTAAATTAATGCACAGTAAAATGGACTTTTATGGTGTACATTTCCTACAGCTTTTAACTTATGTATGGACTCTTGTCACTGCTACCACAATAACTTCCTCTGTTAAAGGACCTAGTAGAAAAGAAGAGCATCGAAGTATAAAAAAAAAAAAGAATCAAAAAGAAATGCTAGAAATAAATACCAAAATGGAAAACCTCATTTGATAGATGTAAAGGTCATGCTATTGAGTGAAGGTAACTTCTGTACCAGGTTGTAAAATTTTCATGTTTTCTTTTTCTTGATTCAGTGAACCAGCACTATTAACATCTACCTACATGTAGTGATTTCCAATTTGTTATTTATTGCTGCTAATGTGTATCTTGTATGATTTCTTAAGTGTATTGCCTGAACACTTTATTTAAACTTTCCAGTTGGAAAAAATTTCAACTTTCACTTTTTTTTTTTTTTTTTTTTTTTTTTTTTGAGAGAGAGCGCAAGTGGGAGAGGGGCAGAGATAGAGGGAAACACAGAACCCAAAGCAGGCTCCAGGCTCTGAGCTGTCAGCACAGAGCCCAATGTGGGGCTCGAACCCATGAACCATGAGATCATGACCTAAGCCAGAGTTGGACACATAACCAATTGAGCCACCCTATTTTTTTTTTTTTTTTTTTTTTTTTTTACTCTCACACTTTCTCAGAGCAGCCATATAAGCCATCTTATTTTTCATGTCTGTTTCTATGGACCCCATTATCTAACATTTTCTAGATAATAGATTATACAAGCATCCTTTTTCAATTTTTTATTAAGATTTTATTTTTAAGTAATGTCTACACCCAACATGGGGGCTCGAACTCACAGCCCCAAGATCAAGAGTTAAATGCTCCACAGACTGAGCCAGCCAGGTGCCCTTCAATTTTTAAATTAGTAACTTTTTATAGTCTTCTTTTGATAAATTTGTTTACTAGTGTATGACCCCCTGGTTCTTTTAGGGAACTTCAGTGAGAAAAGCTTATAGTTTCTTAGATACTTGGTAGCCATTGTGCCTCCACCCCCACCATCTTATTAAATTCTGAAAGCTATAAGGACAATGGAAAGACAGCCTACAGGTGGGTTCAGTAGCTCTGAAATCTTCCATTCTGATTATAATAAAGGATCAGGCTGATAGAAGAGAGATCAAGTTTCTTTCAGCTCCCAGGTCCAGGTTAATAAGCAGTAGAGTTCAATAAGCATCCATCCATTTGACCCCCACAGCCCCAGATGCCTTCTGTAGTACTTCTTATCTTTCTGTTTATCCTACCTTAATATAGGCTAAAACTTGGTTTTCAATTTTTAATGTAAAATTCTTTTTATTGTCATTTAAACTGTTATCTTGCCTCTACCTATTTGCCTAAGTATCTCTCTTTCCTGTTTTTCTTTGATGAGTTGTGTCATAAAATACTGTGAGGGCTGTGTTTACTTTGTGTTGCATTTATCGAGAAGTACAAAAAAAGGTTGTTCCTTACTTTCCAGGTGTTCCATAATTGTCTTTGATGTGTATAAAACATCCTGTGACAATCATTCCTGCTAAGTTTGTATTGCAAATACATTTTAAATGAATTTTACCAGCATCCAGCACACCATTTTGCTGGTATACATCTCACAATATGACATTCAAGATTTATTCCTTAAATTCCAGAATAATGCTCAAAGGAATCTATTATCTGGTGATCATTCCACGTGTTGTCCTGGGAAGAAGGCAGAGTGAGATATTATTATCTCATTTTCCAGAGGAGAAAGTGGAGGTATAGAGATGATTAAATAGGACAGCACATGTAAAAGTATCTGAGACAGAGCCTGGTATATATGTAGTTGTGTGTGTGTGTATACATATACATACAGACACACACATACATCTTTTGCAATGAGGTGAAGGGCATATTTTCCCCTCTTTACAATAATATATTTACTTACCATCAAAAAGCAAATTGGTGGTAGGTCTGAAATTAAAGCTACTTAACTTCTAGTCTAGTCTTTCTAGTAAGCTCTATTCAGATGACACAGATGATATTTCCATATCTGGCTAATAGCTTTCCATAATCAGGACAAACTAACATCTATTACTGTAGTTCATTTTTAGAAATATAATCCAGAAAAAGAAGATGTGGTATATATACACAATGGAATATTACTTAGCAATCAAAAAGAATGAAATCTTACCATTTGCAACAATGTGGATGAACCAGAGTGTATTATGCTAAGCAAAATAAGACAAGTTTGTCAGAGAAAGACATATCATATGGTTTTACTCATATGTGGAATTTAAGAAACAAAACAGATGAACATAGGGGAAGGGAAGCAAAACTAAGATGAAAACAGAGAGGCAGACAAACCATAGAGACTCTTATATATACAGAGAACAAACTGAAGGCTGCTGGCGGGGTGTTGGGTGGGGGATGGGCTAAATGAGTGATGGGCATTAAGGAGGGCACTTCGGATGAGCACTGGGCGTTACATGTAAGTGATGAATCACTAAATTCTACACCTGAAATCATTATTACACTATATGTTAACTAACTTGGATTTAAGTTTTAAAAATCTTTTTTTTTTTAATGTTTATTTATTTTTGAGAGAGACAGACAGAATGCGAGTGCGTCAGGGGCAGAGAGAGAGGGAGACACAGAATCTGAAGCAGGCTCCAGGCTCTAAGCTGTCAGCACAGAGCCTAAAGTGGGGCTCGAACTCACAAGCTGTGAGATCATGACCTTAGCCGAAGTCGGACGCTCAACCGACTGAACCACCCAGGCGCCCTTAAATTTTAAAAATCTTTAAAAATGTATCTATACGAATCTATCTAGAGATATAATCCATAGATATCATAGGCACACTTCCTTAAACTTTGTTCTTTATACATTTCTTTTTTAATTTTTTTTTAACATTTATTTATTGCTGAGAGACAGAGACAGAGCATGAGCAGGGGAGGGGCAGAGAGGGAGGGAGACACAGAATCTGAAGCAGGCTCCAGGCTCTAAGCTGTCAGGACAAAACCCCATGCGGGGGTCGAGCCCACGAACTGTGAGATCATGACCTGAGCCAAAGTTGGACGCTTAACCAACTGAGCCACCCAGGCGCCCTGTTCTTTATACATCTCTACTGGCATTACATGTCATTTCGACTTCTTGAGATCTCTTTCCTTGAACAGAGAGAGCCTTGGGCCAAATTTTGGTTTAGGTGAAGTTTGGCTTTGTTTTCCTTCTACCTTCTTTTCTGGTTCTTCTATTTCTTATGTGACAACTCATATTCCATGAAAATCAGTTCATGGGCAGCAACAGCAGGCAGAGGAGTATAATTAGGACAGGGAACCATGAGTCAGAAACTAGAAATGCCACAGAAAAGCATCTCCAGCGATTAGGAACTGAGAGGAGTGAGGGCAATCTGAGTGAAGTAAAGGGTTAACAATTTGGAGTTTGACAGGCAGTGAGGAAGCAGGGCAGAGCAGACCAGCAGAGTACAATGCTTTGCACCTTCAATCACCCATTATTTCTTTTACTATGGTGAATTCCAATCTAATATGACATTGACTTAGAATCCTACTAGTAGTAATAATTCCAACAGTTGGCTGGCTGACCAGTCATTTGGAGTGAAGTGTGATCACAGTTCTTTGGCAGAGGGTTTTTTTTATTCTGGTTGTTGAAATAGACGCAATTATATTAACTCACCCTAAAGAGGGAGAAACTGATCGTTAATTTATTGCACCTCTCAAAAATAGTATGTTTTGAGGAAAGAACCAAAGCAACAACTTCTCCAAGTATATTCTATGGCATACTGACTCCTGCGGTTTAGCTGAATGCTCCAGAGGAAAACAAGGATTCTGTGGTCAAAAACTTAGGGAAATGTTACATGACCTTCTTACTAGAAACATCAACATATTAAAGATCCTGAGAAGCCTTGTAGTAAATATATAAACTCATTCAATTTTACTTTTGTGGTTAGTGCTTTTAGTGTCCTGTTCAAGAAATCTTTGCATACCCCAAGACTGCAAAGATATTTTCCATTGTTTTTTTCTATCTTTCTGGTTCTGGGTTTTATGTTTAGATCTATAATCAATGTCTATTTCATTTTTGTGTATGGAAAGATAAAGACATGACAGTTCTTTTCTTTCTATCCCATAGGAAAATCCATTTGGCCCAGCAACATGTTTAAAAAGACTCCCTTTGTCATTGAACTGATGTGCCACCTTGATCAAATATCAATTGACCTTATATGTGTAGGTCTATTTCTGGACATTCTATTCTGCTCCCTTGATATATTCATCTATTCTTAGAGCAATAATTGTTGATAACAGTATAACAATATATAACAATAATAACAGTTGATAGCTTTTTTAATTTTTTAAATGTTTATTTTAGAGAGACAGAGCACAAACAGGGGAGGGCCAGAGAGAGAGGGAGACACAGAATGGAAGCAAGCTCCACGCTCTGAGCTGTCAGTACAGAACCCGAAGTGGGACTCGAACCCACGAACTGTGAGATCATGACCTAAGCCAAAGTCGGCTGCTCAACCGACTGAGCCACCCAGGAGTCCCAATAGTTGATAGCTTTATAGTTAAGTCTTAAAAGCACATATAAATCATCCAACTTGTTCTTTTTCAAGATTTTAGCTATTCAATATCCATTACATTACCAGATAAATTTTAGAATCAGCTTGACAATTTCTTCAAAAACACCTGCTAGAATTTTGATAGGAATTATACTGGCTCTATAAATTTATTTAAGGAGAACTGGCATCTTAACAATTTTGAGTTTTATAATCCATGATCATGTTTTTTTGTTTGTTTTTGTTTGTTTTTTAAGACTGTTGATTGGTTGATTTTATAGTAGGCTCCATGCCCAATGTGGGGCTTGAACTCAGGACCCTGAGAGTAAGAGTTGCATGCTCTACCAACTAAGCCAGCCCGGTGCCCCAGTGGTATTTTTATTGAGCTTTTTAATTGTCGTCTTTCATTTTTCTCAGTAATGTTCTGTATTTTTCAGTATAAAGGTCCTTGTGCTCTTTTTAAAGATTCATTGCTATGTATTTGATATTTTTAATGGTGATATTTTCATCTATTTTCTAATTGTTTTATCTGTCCTAATTATTTCCAATATAAGTTTTTATACTGACTAACTGGTGACCTTGCAAAATTCATTAATTAGTTCAAATAGCTTTTTATAGATTCTACAGGGGTTTCTGTATACACAATCATACGATATGTAAATAATGACACTTTTGCTTCCTTTCTGGACTTTGGCCTTTTATTTCTTTTTCTTGCCTTATCATACTGGTTCTATATTAAACACCTAATATACATCATCTCATTTAATCTTTACAACAATTCATTGTTATTACTATTTACATAAGGCAAGAAAACTGAGACTCAGAAATGTTCAGTAACTTGCCCACTCAAGATTGCACAACTATTAACAGATCTAGAATTCAACCCCAGGCACTTTTACTCCAAACATGTACCAGTGACCCCTAGCTTATGAGTTTGGAAAACTGAGAGGCACAAAAGCCAAAAAAAAATGTTATCAAATTAATAATGGGAAAAAATCCCATCAAAGTCAAAGGATATGAACAATTCACTGAAAAAAGAGCAGGTTTCTTTTAAATATGAAAAGATGCTCAACCCCGCTCACAAGGAGAGATACACACATTAAAACAATGCTAAAATGATGCAGCCTCTACGGACAGAAGTATGTAATTACTGAAAAATTGAAAAATGTAACTACCATGTGATTCAACAATCTCACTTCTGGGTATATATCCAAAAAAACTGAAAGCAGGATGACCTCAAAATGTTATCTGCACACCCATATTCATAGCAGCATTATTCACAACAGCCAAGAAGCAGAAACAATCCAAGTGTCCATCAATGGACAAATGGATAAACAAACTGTGGTATACAATGGAATGTTATTCAACCTTAAAAGGGAAGGAAATCCTGTGATTTGCTATAACACAGGTGAAACTTGAGGACTTTACACAAAGTGAAATAAGCCAATCACAAAAAGACAAAAACGGTGTGATTCCACTTATATGAGGTATGTAAAGTAATCAAACTCATAGAGATAGAAAGTAGAGTGGTGGTTGCCAGGGGCTGGAGGGAGGGGGAAATGGGGAGTTGTTATTTAGTGGGTATAGAGTTTCAGTTTGGCAAGGTGAAAAAGTTTTGGAGATCTGTTTCACAACAATGTTAATATACTTATTACTGTTGAACTGAGCACTTAAAAATGGTTAAGATGGTAAATTTTATATTCTGTGTTTCTCATCACAATTTAAATTTAAAAATTATTTTTAAAAACTTGAACAAAATTTATTATGAATTCTAAAAAAAGCTATGCTGAAACCACTTTTTAACCTATCAGATGGGCAAAAATCCAAAAGTCTGATAACACTCTCTTAGTTGGCAAGGATATGAGAAACAGTATTTTTTATTCACTGCTGGTAGAGTACAAATTGGTACAAACCCTGTGAAAGGCAACTAAGCAATATTTATGGCACCTTTTGTTACAGCTATTATACTGTGATAAATTTAATCTTGGAGATATATTGTATGCATGTATGAAATGATATATGCATGGGTTATGAACTTCAGCATTATTTACAATGGGAAGATACTGGAAACAACCAAAATGCCCATCACTAAGTGACTAGTTGGATAAATTACAATACATCCATACAATGGAATACTATACAGCTATTTAAAAGTGAAGACACGGGGCGCCTGGGTGGCGCAGTTGGTTAAGCGTCCGACTTCAGCTAGGTCACGATCTCGCGGTCCGTGAGTTCGAGCCCCGCATCAGGCTCTGGGCTGTTGGCTCAGAGCCTGGAGCCTGTTTCCGATTCTGTGTCTCCCTCTCTCTCTGCCCCTCCCCCGTTCATGCTCTGTCTCTCTCTGTCCCAAAAATAAATAAACGTTGAAAAAAAAAAAAAAGTGAAGACATTAAAAAAAAAATAAAAATAAATAAAAGTGAAGACATTCAACATATATTACAAATTAAAAAATTAATAACAGTATGTGTAACAGTATTTGTAAAAAGGAGAAAAGAATCTGTGTATAGTTTTATATTTCCCCGGCATGTACATCAAGAAACTCTGGAAGGATACATCGAATAGTAATAATAATAGCAGTTTGGGGCCCTGAATGGAAACTGAATGGATAGAGGACTGGTAAGGAAGGAAGACTTTTCAATGCACAGTTTTCTGTAAATTTTGGTTTGGGAGTCATGTGAATATATCACCTATTCAAAAAATTAACTAAAAAATTTCTATGCTTAAAAATAAATTTTAATGGCACTGACATTAATATATTTATAAAATGAGTATTTACGAAGTGTCTACTATATGTCAAGTAGGTACTATCTTGGACACTGGCGATATAGCACTGAACAAGACAAGCTTCTTATATTCTGGTGGGAAAGAATGTATATGTTGATTTTATTTAAAAAAATATACACATACATATAATTCTGAATATTATATATATTCATATATATATTCATTCATATATAGCATGTACATTTGGCTATATGTCGTATGTGTGTATACATATATATTTTTTCGATAAAATGAATTAAATAGTGCTAGGTAGCGGGGCGCCTGGGTGGCTCAGTCGGTTAAGTGTCGGTCTTCAACTCAGGTCACGATCTCGCGGTCCGGGAGTTCGAGCCCCGCGTCAGGCTCTGGGCTGATGGCTCAGAGCCTGGAGCCTGCTTCCGATTCTGTGTCTCCCAATCTCTCTGCCCCTCCCCCTCCCCCGTTCATGCTCTGTCTCTGTCTCAAAAATAAATAAACGTTAAAAAAAAATTAAAAAAAATAGTGCTAGGTAGCTATTTTTTTTTAACTTTTTAAAATTTATTTTGGAGACAGGGAGAGACAGAGCATGAACAGGGGAGGATCAGAGAGAGGGAGACACAGAATCTGAAACAGGCTCCAGGCTGTCAGCACAGAGCCCAACGCGGGGCTCGAACTCACGGACCGCGAGATCATGACCTGAGCGAAGTCGGACGCTTAACCGACTGAGCCACTCAGACGCCCCGGCTATTGTTAACAGTCAATTAAGGTAAAGGAAAAAAGGGCAATGTGGCAGAAGTTGGGCGGTAGTGCCTCGGAAGAGGAGGTATTTGAGTAGAGATCTGAATGAAAAGAAGGAAGAAACAATACAGGGAAGAGCTTTCCAGGCAGCAAAGACCCTGAGGCATGAACAAGTTTGCTGTGTTCCAGAAGCAGTAAAAACACTTACTTAGCTCGAGCAAACTGTGTGAGGGGAACAATGGTAGATAATGATGTTAAACAGATGGTCAGAAGGTAGATCATGTGGGCTTTGTAGGGCAGGAGCAAGGGTTTCGATGTTAGAGGCTCTTACAGAAGGTTTTTAAAAATATCTGAAAGGAGCCCAGAAGGCTAGGAAGGTCGAGTAGGAGGACCCTGAGCTCACCTTGTCCCATGGATGCAACCAGATAACACTCACATCAGTGTAAGTAACCCAGAAAATGACCCGAAGACTGGCAGAGCAAACTCTACAACTAAATGTAAAGAAGAGGCCACATCAAAGAGGATAGGAAGGTCAGAGATGCAGTGGGAAAGCTAAATGGACCCACAGGACTATCTGCCGGAGGGAGGGACGAGCGAACTCAGAGAAGGGAAGAAATAGATGTCATAGTGTCCCGGTGTCATAACCTAGAAGCCCACAAGGGGAAGATGAATCCCCATAACATTTGGCTTTGAAAACTAGAGGGGCTGGATTTTGCGAGTACTTACAACCAGTGGGACTTAAAGCCTGGAATTTTAAAAATCAGTGAGCTCAGTTCTGGGGGAGCTTTGGAGAGTGATAGGAAACTGCGCTCTTACCCTTAGAGAAAGCACAATAAACAGCTCAGGAAGATACAACATGGAAGCAGTAGTTTGAAAATGCCTGGGGCATATGGGAAGGAGAGGTATTTATTCATCTTAGAGCCTGTCCTGGAGAGTTAGGGATTATAGGGAGACTCCTGCAGGAACAAAGGAGCTGGCAGGTGCTATTTCCCTCACCTGCCCCCCGGCATAAATACACAGTCACCTGCACAGCACCAACATTCCCTACCTAGCTTGCTTACACCAAGCCCTGGCCCCCTTTAGCCAAGCTTGCCTCAGTCCAGGTGCTCCAGGTCCCCTCCCCAAGACACCTGAGCAAACCTTGCAAACACCATGTCTTCTGACCCATGTACTTTATGGAGCCTCAATCCTGACAGCAGGAGCAGTGGATCCCCTTTCATAGAGGCCCTGCACACACCTTGTTAAAACTGCATGCACCACGTCCATGAATTTTATGGATTAGCCCAGCCAGTCCTGTTCCCAGCAGCAGAGGCACGTCCCTTCTTCCCATGTCCAAATCTTGCAGGCACTACAGCCTTGCCCCGAAGCATGTTGCAGATCTACCCCCTCCAATAGACTTTCTTTTTTTTAATGTTTTATTTATTCTTGAGAGAGAGAGAGAGAGAGAGAGAGAGACAGACAGACAGAGACAGAGAGAGACAGAGCAGAGCATGAGTGAGGGAGGGTCAGAGAGAGAGAAGGACACAGAATCCGAAGCAGACTTCAGGCTCTGAGCTGTCAACACAGAGCACAACATGGGGCTCGAACTCACTAGCTATGAGATCATGACTTGAGCCGAAGTCGGATGCTCAACCGACTGAGCCACCCAGGCGCCCCTAGCCCCTCCAACAGACTATCAGTTAGAGTCCATTCAAACCAGGGCCACAAGCCTGGCAGTGTGCAAGCAGCCCCGACAGGGGCCAGCACCAATCCAAAGAGATTCCTGCCCTGGGGACAGGGAAAAATACACACACAAATCAGACTATGGCCCCACAAATGTGCTGGGGCAGACAGCTGGTCTGATTTCAGGCCTCCTTCAACAACAAAAACTTCTTAGGGGACAAACAGGGAAAGTGCCCTGCAGTTTGGTGCTACTACATCTCTGGCAAATGCCTGGTCTGACTAAACTCAAGCCAAAGGCAGCCCCAGATCGGCCCACTAACAACATAGGTACCATACCCTGCCCACAACAGGCAAAGAGAGCCATTGGAGATGACTGGACTGAGGGAAAAAGCAGCTCAGTCACAACAGCCAAAAAGTAGCATGCAACACACACACGAGACACCCCTGCAGTGCCAGGTTCTAGAGAGGACACTGCATTGTAGAGCACTACAGGATCTCTTCTTCATAAGGCCAATGCTTTCAAGGTCAGGAGACATAGCTGACTTTTCTAACACACAGAAACAGACATAGAGAGTTAGACCAAATGAGAAAAGAGAGGAATATGTCCCAAATGAAAGAACAGGATAAAATCACAGCATGAGAACGAAATGAAATGGAGATAGGTAATATGCCGGTAAAAAATTTCAAGTAACAGTCACAAAGATACTCACTGGACTTGAGAAAAAAGTGGAGGACATCAATGAGACTGTTAACAAACAGATAAAAAAGAACCAATCAGAGATCAAGAAAATAATAAATGAAAATAAAAATCCAGTAGATGGAATAAATAGCAGACTAGAGGAAGCAGAAGAATGAATCATCAATCTGGAGGAAAGAGTAATGAAAAAGCTGAGCAGGTGACAGAACAAAATTATGCAAAATGGGAATAGACTTAGGGAACTCAGTGACTCCATCAAGCATAATAACATTCATATTATAGGGATCCTAGAAGAAGAAAGAGAAAAGGGGGCAGAAAATTTATCTGAAGAAAAAATAGCTGAAAACATCCCAAATCAAGGGAAGGAAACAGAAATTCAGATCCAAAAGGCACAGAGATCCCCCAACAAAATCAACCCAAACAGGTCCAAACCAAGGCATATAGTAATTAAAATGGCAAAAAAGTAGTGATAAAGAGAGAATTTTAAAAGAAGCAAGAGAAAAAGAAGACCCTTGCATACAAGGGAAACCTTGTAAGGCTGTTAGCAGAAATTCTGCAGGCCAGAAAGGAGTGGCATGATATATTTAATGTGCTGAAAGGAAAAAAATCTGTAGCCAAGAACACTCTATCCAGCAAGACTATCATTCAGAATAGAAGGAGAAATAGTTTCCCAGACAGACAAAAATTAAAGAAATTCATGACCATTTAACCAGCCCTACAAGAAATGTATGCTTTGAGTGGAAAGGAAAGTCCATAAGTATGAGTAAGAAAAGTAGGAAGCACAAAAGCAGTAAAGTATATCTGTATTAATCAGTCACAGGACTCACACACACAAAAAAGGATGTAATGTATGACACTATATACCTAAAACGTTGAGAGGAGGAGGAATAAAGAATGCGTTCAGACTTAAGCAACCATCAACTTAATATTGACTTCTATATGCAAAAGATGTTTTATATACAGACCTAATGGTAACCACCAATCAAAAACCAGTAATAGATATGCAAAGAATAAAGAGCAATGAATCCAAGTATATCACTAAAGAAAGCCAACTTATCATGAGAGAAGAGAGCAAGAGAAGGTACAGAAAAGAATATGCTGCCTACAAGAGACTTATTTCAGACCTATAGACACATGCAGATTGAAAGTGAGGTCATGGAGAAACAGTTATCATGCAAACTTATGTGAAAAGAAAGCCAGGGTAGCAATGCTTAAAGTAAACAAAATAGACTAAACAAAGACCGTAACAAGAGACAGAGAAGAACACTATATAATCATAAAAGGGGACAATCCAACAAGAAGACATAACAATTGTAAATATTTATGCACCCAACATGGAAGATCCTATATACATAAAACAGTAACAAATATAAAGGAACTTATCAATAGTAATACAATAATAGTAGGGGATTCTGGGGCGCCTGGGTGGCGCAGTCGGTTAAGCGTCCGACTTCAGCCAGGTCACGATCTCGCAGTACGTGAGTTCGAGCCCCGCGTCAGGCTCTGGGCTGATGGCTCAGAGCCTGGAGCCTGTTTCCGATTCTGTATCTCCCTCTCTCTCTGCCCCTCCCCCGTTCATGCTCTGTCTCTCTTGTCCCAAAAATAAATAAACGTTGAAAAAAAAAAAAATTAAAAAAAAAAAAAAAAAAAAAAATAGTAGGGGATTCTAACACTCCACTTACAACATCAGACAGATCATCCAAACAGAAATCAATAAGGAAACAGTGGCTTTGAATGATACATTGAATCAGATGGCTCTAACAGATATATTCAGAACATTCCATCCTAAAAAAGCAGAATACACATTCTTTTCAAGTGCACACAGAACATTCTCCAGAATAGATCATATATTAGGCCACAAAACAAGACTCAACAAATGCACAAAGATTCAAGTCATAACACGCATTTTTCGGACCACAACACTATTAAACTAGAAATCAACCACAAGAAAAAAATCTCAAAGGCCACAAATACATACAGATTAAATTACATGGAGACAAATGAAAATGAAAATACAATGGTCTAAAACAAAAGTGGTTTTGTTTTTATTTTAATTAACAAAAGTGGTTCTAAGAGGGTAGTTTATAACAATACAGGCCTACCTCAAGAAGCAAGAAAACAACTCAACCTAACCTTACACCTAAAGGACCTAGAAAAGAACAACAAACAAAACTCAAAACCAGCACCAGCTGAAAGAAGGAAACAATAAAGATTAGACCAGAAATAAATGATACAGAAATGAAAACACAGAAACAATAGAACAGATCAATGAAACCAGGAACTGGTTCTTTGAAAAAAATCAACAAAATTGATAAACCTCTAGCCAGATTCATAAAAAGAGAGAGGGAAGACTCAAGTAAACAAAATCAGAAAGAGGGGAAATAACAACCAATACCACAAAAACACAAACAATTGTAGGAGAATATTATGAAAAATTATATGACAACAAATTGGACAATCTAGAAAAACCGGATGAATTCCTAGAAACACATAAACTACCAAAAATGAAGCAGAAGAAATAGAAAATTTTAACAAACCAATTACCAATAATGAAATTGAATCAATAATCAAAAAACTCACAACAAACAAAAGTCCAGGACCAGATGGCTACACAGCTGAATTCTACCAAACACTTAAAGAAGAGCTAATACCTATTCTTCCCAAACTTTTCCAAAAAAAAGAAGAGGAAGGAAAGCTTCCAAATTCATTCTATGAGGCCAACATTACCCTGACACGGAAACCAGATTAAGACATCACCAAATAAGAGAACTACAGGCCAATATCTCTGATGAACATAGATCAAAAACCTTCAACAAAATATTAGCAACCTGAACCCAACAATACACTAAAAAAAAAATCATTCACCATGATCAAGTGGGATTTATTCCTGGGATGCAAGACTGGTTCAATATTCACAAATCAATCAACATGATACATCACATCAACAAGAGAAAGGATAAGAACCATATG
This sequence comes from Leopardus geoffroyi, assembly GCF_018350155.1. Taxonomy (NCBI): domain Eukaryota; kingdom Metazoa; phylum Chordata; class Mammalia; order Carnivora; family Felidae; genus Leopardus; species Leopardus geoffroyi. The sequence continues at coordinate 82,272,402 of NC_059333.1, forward strand.
ATAATTTCAATAGATTCAGAAGAAGCATTTGACAAACTACAACACCCATTCATGATAAAAACCTTCAATGAAGATTAGAGGGAACATACCTCAACATATTAACGGCCTCATATGAAAAACCCACAGCTAACATCATACTTGATGGGGAAAAACTGAGAGCTTTTCCCCTAAGTTCAATAACAAGACAAGGATGTCCACTCTCATCACTTTTATTCAACATATTACTGGAAATCCTAACCATAGCAATCAGATAAGAAAAAGCTGGTAAGGAAAAAGTAAAACTTTTGCTATTTGCAGATGATATGATACTTTATGTAGAAAATCTGAGATACTCCACCAAACATCTACTAGAATTGATAAATGAATTCAGTAAGGTCTCAGGATATAAAAATCAATGTACATAAATCCATTGCATTTTTAAAGTTTATTTATTTTAAGAGAGCAAGAGAGCAAGCATGGGTGTCAGAGATACAGAGAGGGAGAGAGAGTACCCTAAGTTCATACTCACGAACCACGAGATCATCACCTGCACTGAAATCAAGAGTCTGATGCTGAACTTACTGAGCCACCCAGGTGCCCCTAATCCACTGCATTTCTATATACTAATAATGAAGCAGCAGAAAGAGAAATTTAAAAAACTACCCCATTTCAACTGCACCAAAAATAATACCTAGGAATAAACTTAACCAACGAGGTGAAAGACCTGTACTCTGAAAAGTATAAAACATGGATGAAAGAAATTGGAGATAACACAAAGAAATATAAAGACATTTCATGCTTATTAATTGGAAGATCAAATATTGTTAAAATGTCCATACTACCCCAAGTAATCTACACACTTAATGCAATCCCTATCAAAATACCACCGGCATTTTTCACAGAACTAGAACAAACAATCCTAAAATTTGTATAGAACCACAAAGACTCTGAGTAGCCACAGCAATCTTGAAAAACAAAACAAAACTGGAGATATTACAATTTCAGACTTTAAGTTATATTACAAAGCTGTAGTAATCAAAACGGTATGGTACTGGCACAAAAATAGACACATAGATCAATAGAACAGAATAAAAGGCCTAGAAATAAACCTATATTATATGGTCAATTAGTCTTCAACAAAGCAGGAAAGAATATCCAATGGGAAAAAGTCGCTTCAACAAATGGTGTTGGAAAAACTGGACAGGTACATACAAAAGAATGAAACTGGACCACTTTTTTACACCATACACAAAAATAAACTCAAAGTGGATCAAAGACCTAAATGTGAGGCCTGAAACCATAAAAATCCTAAAGAGAGCCAAGGCAGTAATTTTTCTGACATTGGCCAGAACAACAAAGCAGAATACACATTCTTTTCAAGTGTACACAGAACATTCTCCAGAACAGATCACATATTAGGCCACAAAACAAGTCTCAAAAAATGCAAAAAGATTGAAGTCATAACATGCATTTTTCAGACCACAGATATGTCTCCTGAAGAAAGATAAACAAAAGCAAAAATAAACTATTGGGACATCAAAATAAAAAGCTTCTGTACAGCAAAGGAAATAATCAACAAAACTAAAAGACAACTTACTGAATGGGAGAAGATATTTGCAAATGACATATCCAATTAAAGGTCAGTATCCAAAATATATGAAGGACTTATACAAGTCAACACCAAAAAAAAAAAAAAAAAAATTCAATTAAAATATGGGCAGAAGACATGAACAGGTATTTCTCCAAAGAAGACATACAGATGGCCAACAGACATAAAAAGATGCTCAACATCACTCATCATCAGGGAAATGCAAATCAAAAGCCCAATGAGATATCACCTCGCACCTGCCAGAATGGCTAAAATAAAAAACAAGAAACAACAAGTACTGGTGAGGATGTAGAGAAAAAGGAACCCTCGTGCATTGTGGGTGGCAATACAAACTGGTGTAGCCACAGTGTAAGACAGTATGCAGGTTCCTCATTAAAAATAGAGCTACCTTGGGGCGCCTGGGTGGCTTAGTCAGTTAAATGTCTGACTCTTGATCTCAACTCAGGTCATGATCTCAAGGTTTGTGAGTTCAAGCCCCGCATGAGGCTCTGTGCTTACATCGCAGAGCCTGCTTGGGATTCTGTCTCTCCTTCTCTCTGCCCCTCCCTTGCTGTGCTCTCTGTCTCTCTCAAAATAAATTAACTAAAAAGTTTTTAATTAAAAAAAAAAAATAGAGAGGGGGCGCCTGGGTGGTGCAGTCGGTTAAGCGTCCGACTTCAGCCAGGTCACGATCTCGCGGTCCGGGAGTTCGAGCCCCGTGTCAGGCTCTGGGCTGATGGCTCAGAGCCTGGAGCCTGTTTCCGATTCTGTGTCTCCCTCTCTCTCTGCCCCTCCCCCGTTCATGCTCTGTCTCTCTCTGTCCCAAAAATAAATAAACGTTAAAAAAAAAAAAAAAATAGAGCTACCACATGCTCCAGCAATTGCACTACTGGGTATTTACACAAAGAATACAAAAACACTAATTCAAAGGGTTACATGCACCCCTATGTTTATTGCAGCATAATTTACAACAGTCAAATTATAGAAGCAGCCCAAGTGTCCATTAATAGATGAATAAAGAAGATGTGGTGTGTGTGTGTGTATGGATGGATCAAGAAAGTATAATGCTAAGTGAAATAAGCCAGTCAGAAAGAGAAATACCATATGATTTCACACATATGTAGAATGTAAGAAACAAAACAGGACCTCCTGGTTGGCTCATTTGGTTGAGCGTCTGACTCTTGATTTCAGCTCAGATTCATGATCCCAGGGTCCAGCATGGATCAACCCCCACATTGGGGCTCCAACATCAGGGCTCCAACAGAGCCTGCTTGGGATTCTTTCTCTCTCTCTCTCTCTCTCTCTCTCCTTCTGCCCCTCTCTCCCCTGCTTGTGAGCTCTCTCTCTCTAAAAAAAGAAACAAATATACAAAGAAAAGGTAGACAAACCAAAAACCAGTCTCTTAACTATGGAGATCAAACAGAGCGGTATGGGGGGGGGGGGGGGTGGGGGGATGGGTGAAATAGGTGAAGGAAATTAAGAGTACACTTAGCATGATGAGAACTGAGTAATGTATAGAATTGTTGAATCACTATATTGTACAAGTGAAACTAATATAACACTGTACATTAACTACATTGGAATTAAAAAAAAAAAAGAAAAAGGGCACCCTTCCTACTTAGCTCCCATGAAGGGAGGGGGGCATGACTTAGCAGACACCTGGGGATGAAGAGAACATCACCATCCTGTGGTTCAGGGTTTGTGTGAGGTCCCAAATCCCTTCCATCCAGGAGCAGTGAACCAAAGTTTCATCTGTGGCCTTGTGTCCTTTCCTAGCACCAAAGAGGCTTCCAACCAGACCTCAGGCTTAGACAGAACCCTAACTATAAAAATGTCAATTAAAAATAGAAAAACAAATGAAAAAATATCCAAAATGGTCTTACGATTCAGCTGGTACACCCTTGTATGGCCTTCCAGGTTGTTAAAAGATTGAAAGAGCTTCTTCCCTGGCAATAGAGCCACCTGCCATGCTGGCTCCCTTCCTAGGACCTTTCCACCACTGCCCACCAACAACCAACAACTATAAGTAACCTGGCCCAAGAGAGGCTATTGAGTGGGAGGAATGAATCAGCTCAGGAACCAAGAATCATGGAGATTCAGCAAGCTAAAGGGTGAGTAAAGGTTTCACTTTATTACAGTCCTAGAACCTGCTTAGGACAGTGTGTCTTGGGCTTCTATTCCACCCACAGTCAGTTGGGGCCAATTACCATCATCTGGGCTTCCGCTCAGTCCTGCAGAAATATGAGGCAGTCTAGAGAAACAGACTGGATGTCCCTGAGATCTGAGATAAAGACAGAGGAAAGCGGAAACCATGTGTACTTACTTCTACATAAACAATGTGTATCCTCAGCACTCCTTGATTGATTTGAAAGGCTACTGGCTAACAGGTGGCATTTATAACTTTTATATATTAATGACATCAAACTTTGTTTCTATATTAAAAGTCATAAAACTGTCCTGTACCAGGAGGACATTGTTTTGTTTTGTATTGTATTTTTTTTTTTAAATACATGTGGCAAAACAGAAAAAGAAAATATCAACTTCTCCAACACCAAATGCAAACTTAACATTCTTAGAGCCGCACTCAATAAAGTCAATGTTTGTGTAACGATGTGTGTAGTTCCTGGAATCTTTATCAACGTTGAACTGCAACAGCTGAAATACAACAATTCCAATTTAATATATGAAATTTTATTGTACTGGGAATTTAGACTGGGAAATTAGTATGCATGTCAAAATCTTAAAACAGATTTCTACAAAGTTGCATGAAATTCCTAAAGCTGCTTGCCATTTCCCTCTAGTTCACCAAGTTCCTCCCCTTTGAAAACACTTTATGCTGTTCTTAAATCTAGGCTCTCAACAGTTTATTACATTGTATTAAGTTCTACTTTATTTTCATTCATTTCATTTCTTTGGATCACAAAACCCCCAGTTTGTCTGAAAGACCATTAAATATTTGCTAACATAAACTTGTAACACGAACCTGAACTAAAGGAAAAGCCGCTGGAAAGAGCACAGGGGAGAAATCTAAGCACTACCGAAGATTATTTCTAGGTATTATTTTCTGGCCGCAAACATCTTCACTCAGCCAAAGACAAGACATTAAAAGCCATCTTATGCAAGCAGGACCCGTTTTAGCAGAACACCTGCTGAAAAATTTCATGGTGTTCCTCTTCATTTTTTAAAATGCTGAAGCTTTCTTTTAACTAAGTGCAGTTACACAAGATTTACACCAGGCAAGACCTTATTTTAATCTAAGATGGAAATTATTCCCACAATCTTTCTACATTGGAATGTATTTAAAAAAAAAATTACTTACACCACACAGCAAAGTGAAATCTGGACAGACAGCATGAAACTACCGGCAGCCACCTATTTCCTCACAGACTAAACTTTGTTCCCTTCCTGGCTGTTTCTGGATCAGGTTCACACTGATACACGTTTACTGTGGCCTTGGAAGCTACCACCCAGTGGAGCGAGGTGGGAGGGTTTGTTAATTTAACTACTGCTTGACCACTATTTAGCAGCAGCTTCTTTAAGGTCGAGTTCAACGTGTTTAAAGAGACAAACGCAAGGAAGATCATAAGGTGAGCCTGAAAAATCTCATAATCTCTGATAGTTGGGCTTTGGTTTCTGAGGACGTTTCTTTCCCATATGTTCCTGGGGGAAAAACTAATACAGTCGTTCCTCTGAGCTTCAAAAACCGTGTTTTCTTTTAATAAAAGTTTTCTCTTGTCCTTAGAATCTATACATTGTGCAATCATGGCAAAAAAGAGACCAGAAAGTTGCTTCTCCCCCACCTTCATTCCCTCTCTTTCACTAGTTAGGGGAATAATGCAGAGTTCTTGTTAAACTTAGTTCTTTCTGACATTGAAACCACCTGCTTACCTAAGAGTAAAAGTGGATCCCGAATTCTGTTCTTGGCAAGATAAAATGTTATGCTGCTTCATCTTCTTCCACATCCCCAAGCTTCTTTCTCTTCTGAGCTACTGTATTTCTGTAATTTGTAGCATTAGCTGTTGAAGCAGAAACCATTTATTATGTACTTACTGCACTAATCACTTTATAAACATTATCTCATTCTCTCCTAGGCAACATATTTGGGGATCATCTTCAATTCTTCTTAGTCTGCTTCTCTATCCAATTAGCCCCTTCTCTATCCTGGTGATCTTCTGCAGTTAGAACTGTGGTAGGCAGAATAATGGTCCCCCACAAAGATGTCCATTCTCTTATCACCAGAAGCTGTGAATATGTTACTTTACATGGCGCAAGGGACTTTGGCAATGTGGTTAAGGTTAAGGACTTTTAGATGGGGAGATCATCCAGATGGGGCCAACCTGACCACACGAATCCTTTAAAAGCAGTGAGCCTTTCTCAGCTGTGGTCAGTGAGGACTGGACTTGCTTCTGCTGGCTTTGAAGGGGAAGGAAGGGAACCACTAGAAGCTAGAAAAGGCAGGAAAACAGATTCTCTTCTAGATCCTCCAGAAAGGGATGCAGCCCTGATGATACCACAGTTTTAGCCTACTGAGATCCGTGTTGGATTTTTTTTTTCCTAATGTTTATTTATTTTGAGAGAGAGAGAACACGTGTGCAAGTGGGGGAGGGGCAGAGAAAGAGAGAGAGAGAGAGAGAAAGGGAGAATCCCAAACAGACTCCACCTTTCCAGTGCAGAGCCCACCTCGGGGCTAGATCCCATGAACGGTGAGATCATGACTTGAGCCAAAATCAAGAGTCAGGGGGCTAACGAAGCCACCCAGGCACCCCTTTGTGTTGGATTTCTCACCTACAGAACTGTAAGATAATAAATATGCATTGCTTTAGTCCACTAAGTTTGTGATAATTCATCACGACCGCAATAGAAACATAATACAGGTACTTTAATTTCAAAATTAATTTCCTTTGAAAATATAATACCAAAACTGAATAGTATACTCCAAATGAAGTCTGATAAAGAAAAAGCTAATTGTAGAACTATTAAGTTCCTTATTCTGATGCTACACTTGGTGGACTCCTAACTTTTAGTCATACAAACTATATCACACCAGGCGCCTGACTCTACCCTCATTCTTTCTTTCAACTAATTTTGGAGATGAAATGCAGAGCTTTATGTTCAATTCAATTGAAATTTCACCTTATTTGTTCTAGCCCATCCTTCCCAACGATTATGTTTAATCATGCCTCTGTACTGTCATAGGAAGTACCTTTTTAAGCCTAACTGCATTTACTTAATTCTCATGTATCCATCAAGTTATTAGTAAATAAACATTGACCAATCAAGATCAAAAACAGAGTTCTGAAATGGAGGACAGATTTTTGTTATTAGAGATCTTCAGTTTGACACTGATCATGAAACAAAACTCTTTGGGAGGCGCCTGGATGCTCAGTTGGTTAAGCATCCTACCCTTGACTTTAGCTCAGGTTATGATCTCATGGTTGGTGAGATCAAGCCCCACATCAGGCTCTGAGCTAACAGCATGGAGCCTGCTTGGGATTCTCTCTCTCCCTCTCTCTCTGTCTTTCCCCAATGCACACTCACTCTCACACAATATATACATAAACATAAAAAAGGAAACTTCTTTGGGTACACAAGTTTGATCAGCTACAAACCACCTACTCTCATACAGCTTACTTTTTTTTTTAATTTCTCACACATATCAAGAGAATAAAATGCCTTAATAAATAAAGATGTGTCCACAGCATACTGGAAATGGAGATGTGGTTAGGTTGATATGAGCAGTTTTTGTTTTTTAATAGTTTGGTGCTGTCTCAATGATTACCATTTTCTTTGTTAAGAGTTTACAAACTATCAGGGTGCCTGGATGGTTCAGTCAGTTAAGTGTCTGACTCTTGATCTTGGTTCAGATCATGATCTCATGGTTTGAGAGATTGAGCCCTGCCTTGGACTCTATGCTGACAAAGCAGTGCCTGCTTGGGTTTCTCTCTCTCCCTCCCTCTCTGCCCCTCCCCAACTGGCACTGTCTTTCTCTTTCTTTCTCAATAATTAAATAAATAAATAAATAAATAAGCAAGCAAACTTAAAAAAAAAAAGTTTACAAACTATCAGTTAATTATTCTTTCTAGAAGTCTACTTGAAATTAAAAGAAAGTTTATCCAATTGAAGGAAGTGACAACTAATTCTGTCTCAAAAGAGGATATATGAATGGAGAGGGGGATAGGGGAAACACTATGAAAGAAGGCATGGTGGAAGGAATGAGCACAGGGCACCCTTGGGAGAGTATAAAAATCCAACTGGTCAGAGCGATAGTGGTTATTGGAAAGTAGTGTGAACTGGGGTTGAAACATATGATGTAGTCTTAAAAGGGGGACTAGGACTTCAACTTAACACAGGAGAAAATAGAAAGAAGTAAAAGATTATTTTTTAAAGTTTATTTTTGAGAGACAGAGAGAGCATGAGCATGTGTGCCCAAGTAGGAGAGGGGCAGAGAGAGGGAAAGAGAGAATCCTAAGCGGGCTGCATACTGACAGCATCAGTGGGGAGGGGGTGCTCAATTCCACGGACCTCAAGATCATGACCTGAGCTGAAATCAAAAGCCAGGTGCTCAACCGACTGAGCCACCCAGATGCCCCAAGAATTAAAGGATTTTAAAGCAAGAAAATGAAATAATAACAGTAGTGCTTTAATAGCCTAATTGAAAAATGGGAAAGTATATGAAGAGTTCACAGAAGAAAATGTAAATGGCTCTTAAATATATGTAAAGACACTCCACCTCATTTTTAATAAGAGAAATATAAACTGAAGGTACAATGACATAATTTTAAGCTATATTTTAACCTATCAAATTGGCAAAATTCAAAGTCTCATAAGACACAATTTTGGTAAGGCTATAGGGAAATAATAGAGGATAAAATGGTGGAAACCCTAAAATGCAAATTGGCAATCAAATTATGAATGCGCATTCTCTTTTACCTAGTAGTAACTAAAAACATACACATGTAAAATGATGTATGTTCGTGGATATTCACTACAGAGAGAATTGTTTGCAAAGGTAAAAGGGGTCAATCAGTAGGGAACTGGCAAATCAAATTACAGTACAGATATCCAATAAGACACTAGAATTTAAAAAAAAAAAAGCAACTTTGTGTTATTGATTAAAATAATGAAACTATAACAAATTTTAAAAAAGATATAGACCAGCATATTTAGAATGCAACTATTTGTGTATGTATGAAAGAGTATGTGTGTATATGTATATGAGTTATGTACTCAGAGAATCTCTTAGGAAGAATATCCAAGAAACCAGAAATAATGGGTCGTCTTTAAGGAAGAGACAGGATAGTTATAGTTCAGAGGTATGAAGGAAACTTCTATATCCTTTTGTCTGTTTTGAATTCTCACCAAAGTTGATATTACCTATTTAAAAATTGATAGGTGTGCTAAATAGCAATGTTGTATTCTGGAATAGAAAAAAGTATAGTAGTGGGGTGCCTGGGTGACTCAGTCAGTTGAGCAGTCCAACTCTTGATTTTGGCTCAGATCAAGATCCCAGGGTCGTGGGATCAAGCCCTGCATCGGGCTCTGTGCTGAGCATGGAGCCTGCTTAAGATTCTCTCTCTCTCTCTCTCTCTCTCTCTCTCTCTCTCTCTCTCTCTCTCTCCCTCTCCCTTTGCCCTCTCCCTTGCTCTCTCCCTCTTTCTCTAAAATAAGAAAAGAAAAAGTACAGTAGGAAAAAGTCTGGTGAAAACTTATAGTCTGGATTTTAGTTGTCATGCACCAATGTTAATTTCTTAATTTTGAAATTAAGCCAAAGCCAAACAAGCCAAAGTTATGAGAGGTGTTAACATCAGGAGAAACTGAGTGAAGGTACCATTTTTGCAACTTTTTATAAACCTAAAATTATCTCAAAAATAAAAAATTTCATAAACCAATAAATAAATATTAAACAGCTATTAGGGCAGTTGCAGGGGCAATGGCTTGGAGAGAAGAGGGATTAGAATCAGAGAGGCCAGATGGGAAACTGGGAGTAATCTTGGCATGAGGTGCATTAGGGTAAAAGTTATGAAAATACAATGAAACGAGCTAATGTGGAGATGAGATTCATTTCAAAAGAAAAAAAATCAACAAAATACTTGCAATAGCAGAAAGCAGAGATAAGATCAGTGATGCCAGTGACAAAAGATGGAACTGAGAGGAGGAAGCTTATTTAAAAGGCAATGAAGTTCATTCATTCATTCATTCATTCATTCATCCATTCATCCATTCATAAGTATTTGCTGGTACCCTCATGCCAGGCTCTATGCAAGGCACTGGGGATATGAATAAGTTTATAAATGCCAAGTAAGAAGTGACCCTAAAATGTCCAAGCTCAATTGTCCAAAAGGCATTTGGACATTACAAGGTGACAGTCCTGGTGAGGGCACAGAACTGGGGTAGCTGAGAAAGATGACAGAGACTGAGGAAGAAGAAGCGAAAACTGAGCCATGGGACAGAAACACAATTAGGGGGAGAGAGGAGTAGCAAAGGAGACAGGGAAGGAATGGTCAAAGGGGATAGAAAATAAGCAGGACATGGCAATTTCCTGGAAACCAAGATAAAAGAAAGATCAAAGAAGAAGGGTTCCATCAAATGCACTGTTCAAAAAATGAGGGTAGACAAAAGTCCATAAGACAGTTAACAAGAGAAATCGCTGATGGCAAAGGAGGTCACTCAAGAGAACTTTTTCACCTTCAGTAAAGCCTAAATGGAACCCAAATTACCCAAATTACAGAAGTCAAAATTTTCTTACAAGAAAGCACTTCTAATTTAAAGGCCTTTGGGAAATGAGATCCCATCTGTTATCATGCTTCTCAAACTGAGATACTTGAAACCACAAAATAGATCTGTATGCAACATCAATTTTGTTTGGAGGAAAATATATTGAAACAGAGGAATGCAAACTATGCATGAGCTCTGAAGACAAATCCTGAAATTTCAAGCATAGAATGTCTTATAGGAGGTCCCCTTCCAAATTCTAGGGCTACAAATTCATTCTCTGCTTCTTTAAAGGGGTTCTTGGGCAGAGATCTGAGAAGCACTGATGTAATGGCCAGCTATACTGAAATGTATCCTTTCTACTGAAATTCAGGATACCTAAAACTTAAAAAATAACTTTATGGGTGGCTCAGTTAAACATTTAACTCGATTTGGGTTTAGGTCGTGATCTCATGGTTCGTGAGTTCAAGCCCTGTGTCAAGCTCTGTGCTGACAGCTCAGAGCCTGGAGCCTACTTCAGATTCTGTGTCTCCCTCTCTCTCTGCCTTTCTCCCTCTCTCTCTCTCTCTCTCTCTCTCAAAAATGAACATTAAAAAAAAAGAAAATGTCATGGAAAAACTATCTAGGGTTAGTGATTTTTGTAAAATCAATGGTCTACTCTGATGTCATGTGAATGGAGAAATTATCATCATTTCTTATCCTAGTGCAATTCTGATACTTAAGAGATTTTTACTGTCTAAAAGAAAATCAACTTTAAGAATGGTTAAAATGAACCAGCTTCTTTTCTAAGTGTTTGGGTTTTTAAACTAAAAGTTATATAGCAAACACCTCTCATATTCCATCTTATATATACTCCCTTACATTTCAAGGCTAAGAAAAAAAAAAAAAAGCTAATGCAACGCTAAACCTAGAATATAGAATGACAGCTCTCACAAGTATTTCATTCAGCCCAGGCTGTTGGCTCTCATGATTAAAAACAACTAACAACTATGGGGGCGCGTTATCACTTCTTAACACCACCCAAGGCCTATAACTCTCTGCGGTCTCATTTTAAAGGAATTTTGACATTATCATATTTCGAGAAAGCAAATCTGAATTGATACCCTAGGGAATAAACAATACATTATTTTCTTTTCCCACCTGACCTTCATAATCATGAGATTGGTAGAATTCTCAATGATTCCCTTTTCGTCTTAAATATATATTCATGAATGTGAACTGAATACATGCACTTTGAATGTCAGGTAAGTGGAATTATTAATACCACCATGCAATTTGGTATTTCCTGAAAGAATTGAAGCGTGTTTCTACAACCAGCAATTCAACTCTCAGGCACACCCCCTAGCAGAGCTTCTCAACTGCTGTGCCATGGTGCCCAGGTAGGCAACAAATAGGTTACAGGTGTGCCCAGATATGGCTCTCCTCAGCTCTCCAGCCAAGCAGAAGCTCCCAGGCCAGAGACACGGCTTTGTTCTTTTAATGCAGCATGTGAAACAAACACTACCTATCATTTCCTATGTGTGCCATGACATGGAAAAGGTTGAGAAACATTGACAGAGAAGTTCTTGCACATGTGTAGCAGATACGTATACAGGAATATATGTATATATAGGAACAATGTTTATAGTATCTAAAAACTGGTGCATCTCAAATGTCTATCGATCAATTCATCTGCTAATAAGTTCTGGAGTACTTGTACAATGCAATATTATACAGCAGTGAAAACTAATGAGCAATAGCTATGTGCATTGACACAGATAAATATAAAAATATAATTCTGAGTAAAAAAAAAAAAATTCCCAGAAAAATACACATGATAGGATTCCATTTTTATGAAGTTCCAAAACATGTTAAACTAATCAATATACCATTTGGGGATACACAGTGTGTGATAAAAACCATGAAAAAAGAAAATTAACAAAAAAAATTCAGAACTTTAGTTACCTCTGAGGGAGCAAGAGAAGTTTGGGAGAAGAGAGGAGTATATACAGTATATTGGAGGTAAAGGTAACAGAGCTTTTTTAAAAGTGGGCTATAGGGAAATGTACTATGTTTTCTACATAGTTATTCGATAAACCCTACAGATATTTTACAAACATTGTGTATCTACTCAATATTTAATAAGCATCTTTTATAAGAGCCCTACTTTGTCCAAAAGTAGATAGTGAATGCATGTGCTGTCCCTGTAATAGTATGAAGTACATGGAATGGCAGGGAACAGAAAGCATGAAATTCTACAGAACACTGCAGGTCAGGCCCTGAATCTTTCACAAAGGCCCTACAGACTCACACATGAGTACAACAATAAGAGATTTGAAAGCTAGACAGTAATTAAAATTAAAACCAAATTTAATATGCTATCATTTTATGAGGCACCATATACACAAATTTTAACATTAACTAAAATATGGATTTAAAGAATCAGGACCGAATAAACTGCCAGCCTGTGGATGAATAACTCTTCTTGCTATTTTCTAAACAGTCAACATTTCATTGTGTATTTAGACCACACAAAAGACATTTACAGAATGACAATACTTTAATTCATCATGTATATCCAGCAAATGTTTGCTTAGTCAAATGCCGGTCTGTTTGTCAATGTCATTTAAGGGCAGGTTTATAAAGCTTCAAGAGCAAGAACTGGGTCTGTTTCAACTGATATGACTCCCAAGGAAAGCACAATGAAAACATTTTAAGAATTCTGTCTGTCCTCTGTCTCCTTTTATTTTAAGGACTAGACAGTGAAAAGCCATTTTTCTAAGCAGGGGATATTTTGCCAATATAAAAGAGATATAAGCACTTAACCTCCAATAGATACACTTAACCTCCAAATTAATTAAATTTATTATTTTTTATTTGAAATATAAAAGAAATCCAGTTTGAACTCTCCCTTAAAAAAAAAAAACAACGACTAGCAGCAGATAGGTTAATGTTTACACAAAGCCAATTTTTTTCTCTTTGTTTTTTTTTTTTTCCTTTAAAGTTTTAATGGGTGAATGACCTTGCTGGAATTCCCCGTCAGTTCTGGAGTATCTGTTTGGAAATTTCAAATAGAAACTACTTTCACATGATACATTCGAATGGTATGCCAAGTGGTATCTGTCTCTGCACCTTCAACCTGGACGTTATATAACAGATGAATCAATAAACTTTACACAAAATGAAAGGCTTCTTTTTCTCCTTATGCTATTTAAGAAAAGATCACTTAAACGTGTTTGGCATTATATATTTATAGAGCCAGTTACACATAGAAAACCTTCACATATTTACCCTGTTCAAGAAAATTGCCCTTGATACAGCTTCAAGTTATCAAAGACAGACCAGTTTTTAAGCATGTCAAACATTGAACATTTCAGGCTGAAATGAGAATCTGAGCCAAGAATTAATTCCTGTTAACTAGTAAACATTAGTTACACAAGTAGAATAACTATCTTAAAATCTAGATAATATAAGGCATTTTTATTTTGCTTTATTTTGGAATTTCTTAAAATACTTACTTTCACTGAGAGGGAGTTATCTCAGATTTATTGTGCAAGGCTTTGGACACGCTGCCTTTTCCAGTGTGTGGCAATTACGAAACTAACTCGAAACCACCAATAATCAATAGGGTCATAAGTAACAGTGGGGATGATTTAGAACAGAAACAAAAGACTTCCCCAACAAAAATTTTCCCCACACCTCTTAGTTTCACCCTTGGCTCTTCTCTCCCTCATTTTCAGAAGATGAAAGTACATTAAATGTTGCCTAGGATTTTAGCCCAGTCATCTATCCTGCTCTCAAAAATTGGTTCAGGATAGATCAAAATGAAACATTTCCCAATCTGAGTTTCTATAGAACTTGTCAGTGTCTCAGAAGTCGAGATGAAGGGTAGAGTGAATGGGGAAAGACTATCAGGGCAAGTTCAGGAGAGGAATCACTGCATTTGAACATTGTCCCTAGACTATTTCTCTACCATTTTATAATAGTGCCTGGAATCTTCTCATTACAGGTTTCTTAAAGAATTTTAATCCATTAGTATGACATCACAATAGTTACAGGATAGAATTAGAAGCCATTGAATTGTTCCTCTTGCCCAAGCTCACAATGTTTCCTGTCCCTACCTACGTCTAGTTAGGAAGAACAATGAATGGGATAGTAATTCAATGTCTAACTGCAGCCCTGATTTTTCAGAGGAAGTTGGAATAAAAATGTGATGGCGAGAGGCAGGGAAGAAAGAAAACTTAATCAAATTGCTTTCTCTCAAGCATTCCCCCTTCCATCTCCACGTCCCTATTCCCATCTAGTTAGCAAAAAGGAAAAAAAAAAAAAAACTTTTGCTATTAGTTTAGAAATATTAGTTATGTAACATAAACAATTCATAATTATTTCCTAACCTTTACATTCCAAAATGCTTTCTTTAAAAGTGGTGCAGGGGCGCCTGGGTGGCTCAGTCAGTTAAGCGGCCGACTTCAGCTTAGGTCATGACCTCTCGGTCCGTGAGTTCAAGCCCTGCGTTGCGCTCTGTGCTGACAGCTCAGAGCCTGGAGCCTGTTTCAGATTCTGTGTCTCCCTCTCTCTGATCCTCCCCTGTTCATGCTCTGTCTCTCCCTGTCTCAAAAATAAATAAAACTTAAAAAAAAAAAAGTGGTGCAGTATAGGGACACCTGGGTGGCTCAGTCGGCTAAGTATCTGACTCTAATTTCGGCTCAGGTCATGATCTCACAGTTGTGAGGTTGGGCTCTGCACTGGGCGTGGAGCCTGCTTAAGATTCTCTCTTTCTCCCTCTCCCTCTGCTCCTCTCCACTCATGCTCTCTTTCTTTCTCAAAATAAAAATAAAAAATAAAATAAATAAAAGACGCAATGCAATATGGACGGATGTCTTAAAGCATATTAGTTAAAACAACGGCATCTCAGGCAAGGGAGGGGATTTTAAGAACACCTTTTATGATTTTTAATATATTTTGGCACACATATATTTATAACCAAAAAGATTCCAATAAGGTTATTTTTATTTTGGAAAATAAAAAATATAAGCCATTCAATGCAAAGATTTTTATGTGATGTTACCTACCAAACAGTAAACTCTTAAATGTAAAAAGAAGTGTTTTGGCTTCTAGGATATAGTTTCATTTTCACAAATTATGGAAAGTATATTCAGAGCCCTTTGTTGTTGTTGTTGTTCAGGGCTTTCTCTTCTTGACCTCCTTTGTCCTAATGACTCCCATATTGATGTCTTCTGCTCAGACCTCTTTTTTCTTCTATGGTTAGTCTTGAAATTTCTCAACCAAAAACAGTAATAGCTAATGTATATTAAGCCAGACATTGTTCTGAACACTTTACCTAACCAATTTAATCTTTACAACCCTGGGAGATACTTCCAGTTTAAAAACATACTGTTATACCCACTTTACAGATTAGGATCTGGAAGCAGAGGTGGTTAATACCCCATTTGCAACAGGGCAGAGTAGCAAAATTTGTGTTTTAAATAATTTGCTTGTCTTTTCCTTTTCCTTTGTTGTTGTTTTTTTTTTTTTTTAAATCTCTTTAGGAAGTATTCCCAAAGGAGTGATACATGGAGGAAAAGGGTATGTGATTTTGTTATTTTCATTATGTATCTCCATGTTTTTTTCCCAGGATTTTTCTAATGCAGTGACTCTCAACTTATTGTCTCTGGACCAGCAGCATCACCATTACATGGGAACTTGTTAGAAATGCAAATTATCTATCAGGTCCCATCCAGCCCTACTAAATCAGAAACTTTAGGGTAAGGCCTACCAATATGTTTTTGTTCACACACACACGCACCTAATTTTTGTTAAATTACTCCTCTGGAGTGATTCTGATGCATATTAAAGTTTGAGAACCATTGTTCTAAAGGGTAAGATAGCCATCGGTTATGCAAAAGATCCCATTTGGCCACATATTTAATGTACTGAGGTGTAACTGCCTATCTTTTACTAATTTTATTGCATCTCTTGGAAAGGGGCACTCATTTCCACAAATATTTATTAAGCATCTACTATGTGCTTGAGAATGAGTGCTTGAAGAGCTAACCGTCTAGTTGGACAAGGAGAAATATATTTTTTTATTATTTTTTTAAATGTTTATTTATTTTTGCGAGAGACAGTGTGAGTAGGGAGAAGGACGAGAGAAAGGGGGACAGAGGATCCAAAACAGGCTTTGCATTGATAGCAGCGAGCCTGATGCGGGGCTTAAACCCATGAACCGTGAGATCATGACCTGAACTAGAGTTGGAGGCTCAACTGACTGAGCCCCCCAGGCGCCTCTACAGGGAGAAATTTAATAATTACAATGCCAGGTAGTAATTCAGTGACAGAGATGCACTGATGCTGAGGGGAAGTAAACTGTAGTAGGTTATGTCTTGATCTCTTAGGAATTGCTGTACTCTACCGCACCATTTGAGAAACGTTATTTTATGCCAGTATATCCCACCCCTCACCCAGGGCCCATGCCCCAAATCAGGGCATTACCATAGCAGCACTCACTGTTATACAGTGATTAACAAACTCAGCAAGGTAGTTCCTCCGTGGTTAGAATCCAGAGCCTGTGTAGAGAAAGGAGCCAGTGTCTAGAGCTCCTAAGAGTCTAAAGAGCTTTCCTATTCTACTCCACAGGTAACTTGACAATAATTCACCCTTTTCCCACCACTATCTCATGTTTTTCATGATTGTGTCAGATAGTTTCCAAAATATAAAAACTTTCAAATACCCTCTGTACCCTTCCAAGTTCACATTCTCCTCTATAATACTTTAATCACTATTCTGAATCTAGTGTTTATCAACCCCCCCAAAGTACTATTTTTCATCTTTATGAAAATGTATAAGGTGCTTTTGAAACTTATTTTACTTAATATTCCTTTTTGAGATTGATCCCTGTTGAGGTAAGAAGTTCTATAATGCATTGATGAATTTATGCCATTGAATGAATAGCCCAGCAAAGTTTATTCATCCATTTTCCTCTTGATAGATGTTTGGGCTATTTCTTTTTTTCTTTCTCTTTTAAAATAGTGATGCAATATGGGCATCTGGGTGGCACAGTCTATTAAGCGTCCGACTTCAGCTCAGGTCATGATCTCATGATCTCATGGTAAAGGGATTTGAGCCCCATGTTGGGCTCTGCACTGACAGCACGGAGCCTGCTGGGGATTCTCTGTCTACAGCCTCCCTCTGCCCCTCCCCTGCTTGCACACATGCACGTGCTCTCTCCCAGAAATAAATAAGCATTTAAAAAATAAAACAGTGATGCAATGAACATTTTAATAGATCACTTCAGCAAATATGAAGGACCGCCACATTTTAAAAAAATGTGTCTGAATCTTCTTTCCCCTTTTTTATAGTTTATATTTCTCTGCTAAAATTCTTCATCTGTTCATGCATATGTCCTACCTTTTCCACTAGATTCTTTAACATACTAGTCACAATTAAAGTTCCTGTCTGATAGTTCCAACATGAATCATCTCTGGTGCTGGGTCTGTCCGTTGCTTTGTGTCTTAAAAATGGATGGGTTTTTTTTCATATATTTTTAAATTTTTGATTGAATGCCACACACTGACTACAGAATAACCATACAAACTAGGGAAAAGAATAGTAACTCTTGGAAAAACGTGCATGCCTATTCTTCTGTCCTGCAACCAGGTAAACTGAAATTCCAAAGAGACATAATCTAGTCAGTAGGTGAGCTGGTTTTATTGTTGCTATAGTTACTTTCTGTGCCTCTTCCTCCAGCAGTGGGCAACAGCTACTTTGTGCTTAGTGTGGACCCCAAGATACTCAGGTTTTATTCAATGTTCCTGCTCCACACTCAGCTTTCAGTGGTCACTGCATGTCTGTGCCACAGAAGGGGTTCTTTCTCTGCATCCTTGCCCCTTCTGAAGAGATAGACTGCTGTTGTTTGTTACTCAGTGTTAAGTGTATTCGTTCTCTTGGTCTGGCCTCAGTCTTAGGCAGGCCCTATACGTCTATGCCTCAGGTATAGACACCCCCAACCCCCCGTGGCAGTGAAACTCTGCCTTGTATCTATAAGGGAACACTGCAAAAACCCCTCCAGCACGCCAGACCCCATACTAACCACAAGTAGTAGTAGCAGCAGCTAATGGTGGAGAGTTTCCTGTACCTCCCAGCGCAGAAAGCTTTTGCTTCTACCTTACCCTCAGAAGCAATGAATCTTTGCCTGGACCCTGAAAAACAAAGTTTCCTGTCCCTTCCCCAGTGGCTTAAGATTTTTGCTTCACACAAGAAAATTATTGGTGGGGCACCTGGGTGACTCAGTCGGTTAAGCATCTGACTTTGGCTCAGGTCATGATCTTGTGTGAGTTCAAGCCCTGGATCGGGCTCTGGGCTGACAGGGTCAGTAAGATGGCTAAATAGGAAGCCCCAGATCTAGCTCCCCCAATGAGACACTAACTTAACAATATATGGTCTAAAAGGCCTGTATGTGGCCTCCAAAAACCAGTTAAGAAGTTGTAGTACCCCGGAAAAACTCAAACCCAAGAACAGCCACATTGAATGGGTAAGAAAGCCATTTCACTTCACCTGTTGTAGCCCTTCCCCCGAGGTGGTACACTTCTGTGTGATCAGAAGTAAACACCCAATCCACAGCAACTCCATCAGAATAAGAAGAACAGAACATTCCAAATATTCGAAAGACTGCCTGAGAGACTGGTTTGTCTCATCTGACTTGGAATGCTGAGGCATACTTTGGATGCCTTGGGGTCACTGGAAATGGGAGAACACAGAGTTGAGCTCTTGCACCAGAAAGCCTACAATACCACAGACGAACATCAGAGCGAGCAAAAGATTACCAACTCCTGAAAAAGCAACTGGAGAACCTTTCTAACTGGGAAGGCACGCAAACAAGCCCAGAGAAGACGCATACCCATGCCAAGTTTGAGAAGTCTCCAGAATCTTTAGTTGGCTGACTGATGAAAGTCTCCCCGTGTATGAAGCCAGTCCATAGAACTGAGAGAGGTAGCTGTTTTTTCAAATGCACAAATCCCAGCAAAATTCCCTGAAGAAACAGAAACGTGGCCCAAAGTCAAGAGAACAAAATAAATCTTCAGAAACTGATCCTGAAGGGATGGAAGTGCATGAATTACCTGACAAAAAATGCAAAACAATCATCTTAAAGATGCTCACTGTGCTAAAAGAGAGCATGGTCAAATAAAAGAAATTAGGAAAATGATGCATGAACAAAATGAGAACACCAACAAAGACAGAAACAGAAATTCTAGAGCAGAAGAAAACGAATGGGAAAATCCCCAAATATGTGGAAATTAAACAACACACTCTTAACCATGGTCAAAGAAAAAAAATCACATAAGAAATTAGAAAACACTTTGAGACAAATGAAAACAGAAACACAACATACCAAAATTTATAGGGGGCAACAAAAGCAGTATTAAGAATGGAGCTTATAGCAGCAAATGCCTACATTTAAGAAGAAAAAAGAAAGAAAAGAAGAAAGGAAGGAAGAAAGAAAGATTAAAAGTTAAAAAAATAAAGAGGAAAAAAGATCTCAAATCAATAACCTAACTTAAAGAACTAGAAAAAGAACAAACTAAACCCAATTAGCAGAAGGAAGGAAATAATAAAAATTGGTGCAGTAATAAACAAAATTTGGAAAAAATTTAAAAATCAACAAAATGAAAGGCTGATTTTTAAAAAGATCAACAAAATTGACAAGTCTTAGCTTCATGAATAAAAATAAAAAAAGAGAAAATTCAAACAAAAATCCAAAGTGGAAGAGGAGATACTACAACTGATACTGCAGAAATAAAAAAATCAGAGAGTACTATAAGCAACTATCAACTGTATACCAACATGTCTCCTCGTATTCTTTTTTTTTTTTTTTTTGAGAAACATGGAGCATAAATGAGTTTTCAAAAATACACATTTTCATTATTTCTCTAAGTCTAATGTTGGTTCAGTTCTCCTCTTTCAATCCTGAAAAGCAGGGCAGAACAGAAGATTTTATTTCAAAAAGTACCGTTTATGTCCAGGTCAAAGATAGAAAGGAGAAAGGTAAAAAAGAAGAAAAAATCAAATAAGAGCACATTTTGCCAGTGGAACCCCACCTAGCTAAATATTCTCATCTTTTGCTTCAAAATACCAGCCTTGTTTAACAAAGTACTGCAGTTAACTGAAAGGCTTGCAGTCTACACTCACACACATCCCCTGTTATCTCTAACCTACAGTGATCTCCACAATTCTCAGACTCAGTTTTAAATGGCAAAAAGACAAAACAGAATTGGGAAAGTATACATCGCATGAACACAAAGGCATGTACTCTATGATGTCCCATTTAACTTCACACACACACAAATACACACACACATGCACGCACATACACACCAGGTAACTTTCATTTTGGTTACTATATCGGTGAAAGATTTCTTGAAGTCTAATTCATCTGCTTTACTCCCAATCCTTCACCTCAATTCAATTGTTAATTATATAAAAGTCTATTTCTTTTTTTCCAGTTTTATTGATATAATTAACATATATAACCTTGCATTGGTTAAAGTGTAGGGCAATCATTTGATACATGTATATACTGCAGAATGAAAACTCTTTCTTTTTTTTTTTTAAGTTTATTTATTTTGAGAGAGAAAGAGTGTGAGTGGGGGAGGGGCAGGGAGAGGAGAGAGAATTCCAAGCAGGCTCTGCATTGTCAGGGCAGAGCCCTACACAGGGCTCCAACCCACAAACTGCGAGATCATGACCTGAGCTGAAGTCGGACTTTTAACCGACTGAGCCACCCAGGCGCCCATGAAAAATCAATTTCTAAGTTGCCAATTCTCTACCTCAAGAGGAAGGAGGCCATAACCACTGGAATCTCATACTATCTCGTGATTAGAGTCAGAGAAACTAGAATAATTAATGTCCTGGTAGGTTTCTTTGACAGTGGACTTTCAAAATTATTCCATTACTAAGTTTGAATCAACCTTGGAAATGTCCTGCACACAATATAAGCATGGTGGCCATGACTGTAATCTCTCAGATGTAGCAGAGGCTTTATTATGGGTAGACTGTTCATGTTTTATACCAATGGAAAATTTCCTAATACAGATAGCAAGTTCTTTCTAGGAGAGTAATTTCATGGGAGCGCCTGGGTGGCTCAGTCAGGTAAGCATCTGGCTCTTGATTTTGGCTCAGGCCAAGATCTCATAGTCAAGCCCCAAGTTTGGCTCTTCACTGACAGCATGGAGCCTACTTGGGATTCTCTCTCCCTCTCTCTGCCCCTCCTGGACTCATGTGTGTGTTCTCTCTCTCTCTCAAAATAAATAAATAATACATTTTTAAAAGAAGAGTAATTTCATGACTTCCTATTATTAAATCAAGTAGGTTTTCTGGGTTTCTATGTATGACCCCAATGTCTGTGACCTGTGCCACAGAACAAAGTTCATTATTCCAGTCCAATGATCATTTCTGATCAAGTTAAATTCTTTAATAAGCCAAATTTACAACCTGCCTCTTGTTCTGGCTGCTGGGGAGAAACAATGCTGAATAGTGTGTCAGTCAGAGGTAAGTACCATAGAGAAAAATAAAGCAGGGAAGGGGAAGAGAAATGTCATGGGGTGGTGATGAGGTTACAATTTTAAATAAGATGGTCAGAGAGGGACTTATTGAGGGGACAAACCATGACGTGAAGGAACTGAAGATGAGAGATTAAACCCACATAGATATCTAAGGCAAGAGCATCTCAGGCACAGGGAATATCAAGTACCAAGTTCCCAAGGCAGAACAGAGATTTGTGTTTCTGAGGGTCAGCTAGGAGACCAGAGTGGCTGGGGCTGACCATCAGATGATTGAGAGATAAGGGGAGAGCAAAGGCACCTCAGGTAAGGCCCTGGAGACCATCATAAAGACTCTGGCTTATAAATGGAATGAGATGAGAAGCAACTGGAAGGTTCTGAAGAGAAGAAATTACATAAATTAGAAGAATGTACAGTATCTGAAATATCTAAATGAAAAGAGTGGTAGTTGTGGGAAGCATTAGTCTGCAATTATTTACTGAATCCATACTATTTACTAGGATTTTCCTAGGCACAGAGCCCAACACAGGGCTTGAACCCACAAATCTTGAGATTATGATGTGAGTCAAAGTCAGATGCTTAACCGACTGAGCCACCCAGGCACCCCTAGAGTTGTGTTTTTTGAAGATGACTCAAAAGAAATTAGAGTTGTATTTTTAGAAGATGACTCTAGGGGCACCTGGGTGGCTCAGTCGGTTGAGCCTCCGACTTCGGCTCAGGTCATGATCTCTCAGTTCGTGAGTTCGAGCCCCGCGTCCGACTCTGTGCTGACAGCTCAGAGCCTGGAGCCTGCTTCGGATTCTGTGACTCCCTTTCTCTCTGTCCCTCTCTCTCAAAAATGAATAAACGTTAAAAAAATTTTTTTTAAAGATGACTCTAAAAGCAATGAGATTAGAGGAGTAAGGAGTGTGTACATACAGCAGGCCAATCAGCTATTAAAGAAGTGAGGGCAAAGATAATGGAGGTGTAAATAAGTGTAGTGGATGTGGGACTAGAAAGACGTGGAGAGTTTGAAAGACACTTAGGAAGGAGAAAAGACAGAATATGATGATGGATTAAATTCCTGAGAGTTGAGGAAGAAAGTCAAGAATGGCTGAGGTTGCCTACTTTTCTTGACTTTTTGTGTAGATAGATCCTATCTCCTTCACAGAGAGAATATAGATACCGATGTGATTCCTTCTGCAGAGGAGGAATAAGAAAAAGCTGATCATATATGCTAATAAGCCTATATGCCATTGCTGCCAATTGTTATACACAAATTGCACAAGTTATGCAATTTGTTCTGTTTCCACCGATGTATGAAACTTGGCTATGACTGTTCAGCAAAATGAAGCAGCTGGATTCTACATCTTAAATCTTCGGATAAATATTCATGTTGCTAGTATTATATAGATTTATATAATACAAATTATATACATGATTTAAGCACATTTACATTATACATGCTTACAAAGCAGGGAACATCAATGTTTTCTACAGCATTCCATCAAAGCTTAAGTAAATAATCCCAAGGCACCAAATATAAATTTTCAGTACACTATAGCACTAAAGAATTAGTTCTTTAAAAGTCACCTTATTCCTACCAATGCTGTCACCAAAAAAGTGGATTATCTGTTTTTAGGAAAAGTTGAATAATACTGGTGACTTACTTAAGTCATTAAAGATAAATTTAGTCACTCAAAGAAAGACAACTTGACATTTTCTCTTTTAGAGACCATCAAACTCCTAGTCGTGCTAACTATATTCTCTATAGCCTGTCTCCCTGGAGTCCTCAAACAATTTTAACCTAAATGGGAGTTTTTTGTTTTCCATTAGGCCAAGAAGATAAAAGCAAAAGATTTTTAAAAGAAAATACATTTGATACAATCTTTCTACTAGTATGAGGTTGAACCAACCTTAAATGTTTTTAACATTTAAGAGTTGATGTGTCAGAGTTGATGGTATTAGACTATTAAATAAAATACCCAAAAGGCCTAGAGGCTTTCTTTGTGCTCTGAAATGAAAAAAATCTCATTAATTAGGCTAAAAATCAGAGTGATATTAATCGTCAATTCCTTTGTCACAAGTAGCAGTAGTATGAAGTAAAAAAGAAACAGTGTCCTAAGAATCCAAATGGGTAGAAAAGCATTAATGCTAAAATAAGACACCTGGATCAGCGACTGCAACTCATAGGAAAAAAATGCATTTTATTTATGAAGAAGTACACAAATACAAACACACACACATTCACACATACATATTACTGTACTCTTACTGTGTGGGATGCAGGGTGAAATTTTTTGCTCTACGTTCCTTCACTTAAAAAAAATGCTGGTCACAACTTAGTAGGCAAATGTTGTGAGCTATGAATGTATTACAACACATAACTGCTCTAGAGCAATATAAATGCTAACTTACAATTTTAGGGAAATTTACAGTTTTCCTCCTTCTTAGAATTAGCCTGCAAGAGTACTCGGAGTACTCAGTGAAAACAAAAATTAACATAGCCTTGTTCCCATGTATGTAGCCTGGATGTGGTGTCCACTTTCAATGTGCTTAAATCATCTACCTTCCCAGGCCCAAGACCTGAGGGAATGACTTGTAACAGGACTCTATGTCTATACTGCACATTTATATAAAAGTCCTTTTTATATACATTATTTCATTTGACCCTCACAACAACCCTGGAAGGTAGGCAGGGAAGATATTATCAGATTTACTTTACAGATGAAATTAAGGTTGAGAGGGTATGTGACTTTCCCAGTTACAAAATATCTAGTAAGAGGCAGAGAATAAGCATCATTAACTTTTAGGTCAAGGGCTCTTCTCTCTAAGCCACTGACAATATAATCTGACCTCAAATATTTTTGCCACTTCACTCTCACTGCTTTTTGTTGATTCAGGTTTTTATAGGCTACAACAAAAGACCTGATTCTAAACTTATCATGCCCAGTTTATGCTTCTCTACTGATGAAAACTATGGCCACTGGACATATATTCTTTTGGAAGGCACTGTTTCTTGGCTCCAATCTGAAGGAACATAAGCAATATGAAAGACCGTAAAGGCCAAGGAAATTGAAGAGAAATCAGAGGAAAGGATACAAAATGGAATGCTTTGGTGGATTTTAGTCCCTGTAAGCTTTTACTTTTGTAAGAGGATTCAATGAAAAGCTTTAATGCAGATGAAACTTGAGGCTTTTGAAGAGGATCTCAGTCTTGATGAAGTTATTCAAACTCAAATCTTGAATGCATAATGATGGAGGGCCCCACGGTCTTCAAAAATGTGTACTTGATGCTTAAAACACACACACACACACACACACACACACAAATTCTACTAGCAAGCCTAACCAATTTTTTTAAGGGTTCTGAAAAGCTTTAACTCTTTGGCCAATAATTAGTCAGACTACCAGATACCATGCTGAAAGAATAAAAAGAGAAAACCCAAGTGAAATAAAGAAAAAGAAAAGGAAACAAAGATTTTAAGAGATATAGTATACAGAATGGCTAAATATGCTCACTGGCTTATCTAATTAATATTCTTCACTTCAAATTGCAGAAATCAAACTTCTTATAGAACAACCGGGGCTGTAATCAGATAAACTGACTTAATGATAATTTCCTGAATCTCTCTGATCACTAGCCACGGTATTCGATAGTCTAAAACAGCTTTTGATCTTTGAAAGCATGGCCAAAATATTTGTTGGAAGAGACAGCATAAAATAAGGTTGCTTTTGTGGGGTACAGAAAGAAACTGAACTAGGAATATTATGGTTTGAAAATATTTAACAAGGGAGAAAAGACAACACCATACAGTGGAAAAATTCAGACCAGTTTGCAGGTTTTAATGAAAAACATATAGTAAATCTCACTGACTACCTGAGTGCTCATTGTTTCTTTTTATTTATGTGCTCCTATAAACCTGCCTTTTTTCCAAGAAAACTTTTAAGCTTTTAAAAATTAACAATAATAATAGCAACTAATATATACTGATTCTATACTTTGTGCTGGGCACTACTCAAGGAATTTTATGTAGATTAATTTATTTAACCCTCACAACAATCTTATGAATTTGATAATTGTGTTATCCTCAATTTACAAAGGAAGAAACTGAGGCACACAAAAATTAAGAAAATCTGGTAGTTTACCTGGCTGGTAAATAGTGGAATTAGGATTCAAACTCGGGCCCTCTGTCTCAAGACTATCAACCTATACCCACTAATATAAAATTGGTTTCAGTGCAACAAAATCGACCAAGACTAAGGCTTTCTTCAAATCAGCATTCTGCCATGTCACAATCTTTCACTGCATGTTCTGATTAGAAAGGATAGTGACTAATTTCAGTTTCCAAACAGGAGTAATGTAGAATCAGTTTCAGCAGTCACTACTCCAAAGTGACATCCTGCAGGAATGTCAAAGGACTTTAAAAATAACATACCACTAAAATATTAATAATGGTAGGGGATTATAGGTGATTATTTCTCTTTTGGTGATATATAAATATAAATATATATATGTGTATATTTATATCACCCCAAAATGTATTTCTATATTCTAGTTTTTGTCAAGTGGACATGGGTCACTTGTATAATAAAAAAAAAAGGCTGTTACACATGTCATCACCATTATTAGCATGCATATATATTGAACTTACAATAGCACTTGGCCCACTCACAATTTGCTGCTTCTAGCATACTGTGGGGTAAGACACCAGTTAATTAAGTCTATTAGAACTATCTTTTAAAAAAAAGTCAATAAACTGACCAAGGACCTAAGAAAAAGCCTATGGGTTTTGCATCTTAAAATTTGGCAAGTCAGGTAATTTTTAAATTTACTTCCTGGTTTAGGTCAGTTGAGATTAGTGGATAAGTGATCGGTTGATAAGTTAGCTATCAGTATTTAATGACAGGGATGATACGGGCTCCTGGGTGGCTCAGTTGGTTAAGCGTCCGACTTTGGCTCAAGTCATGATCTCGCCGTTCCTGAGTTCAAGCCCTGCATTGGGCTCTGTGCTGACAGCTTGCAGCCTGGAGCCTGTTTCAGATTCTGTGTCTCCCTCTTTCTCTCTTCCCTTGCCCTGCTTGTGCTCTGTCTCTCTCTCTCTCTCTCTCTCAAAAATAAATAAATATTTAAAAAAACTTTAAAGACAGGGATGATAGAATGTATACTCATACTGTGATAAATACTTCATTGCAGTATAAAAAGAAATTTTTAGGATTTGAAAGGAACCTTTATAATAATCTAGTACAATCTCCCATACAATGAGAATCCCCTATACAACAGTCCTGATGTTCAATGTTCAATCTCTGCTTAAGCAGCCCTAATGACCTCAAGTTCACTGCCTCTAGACACAATCTGCTCCCCTGCTGACTAGTTTCCTACCTTTATTTGGCCTCAAACAACAGACAAGTATGCTTCCTAGCCTACAGTTTCTCCAACTCTTCCAAAGTCTTCTATTTTCTGAACAAAATGGTCCAGTCCCCTCCATCTAGATCACCACAGTTATCCTTTTACATAATCACAAAACTGATTAAAAACAATTCTTGTGTTCTTCAAGGTATAAATAACAATGAAATCAGGTTCTGTAGAATAATGTCTTGTTAGTTAGTGGATCTAGTTCATCCATCTTGGTCATACACAATTGGAAAGATAGTAAAGACTTATGGTCCGAGCTCAAATTCAAATTGAACAGCCATGTATTTTTGAGTACTCCTTTCTTTTCTCTTCCCCAAAACAATACCACAGAACAGAATCTTAAGACATACCTTCATCCATAATCTTACATGTAGCTAGATTTTAATTTTCTCTCAGGCTTCTATCTACCTTGCCATCACTTGAACTTGTGAATGATCTTAAAACATCCCAAATTCTTTAAGTTGCTCTCACAATCATGAATTAGCCCACGACAGGCCCAGCTCTGAGGTCTTAAAATTCTGACTTTTTCTCCTGTGCTAACTGGATATCTTTCTATCCAGAACTTCTGGTTTTACAGAAAATTGTATATACATTATATACATTGTTATTGTATACATTTATATACATTTTATATACATTATGTGTAAAATAAAATATATATGCATTTTATAAATCCATATCTATATGCATAGACAAACACATATACATGTATCTTCCCCAATTCTATGTTATCTACATGTAACTTTCCTGTTCACCTGCTCCTTTCTTTCTATGTGTTACCTTTACCATATCCATCTTGACTCTGGAAAACACAATCTACTCTTGGATTCAATTCATTGCAAGAAAAGGAGTCCAACTCTAGGCATCCTGCCCAATGATTTCCACTTTGTGGCTTGTAGTGATTAATCTCATTGACCTCAAGAAGCAAAGCATCATTTAACTTAAAGGATTATATGCAAAATACTCTGCCAAAGTATGTATAAAACACCTAACATACCATAATCTGTTCTATTGCATTAATCATGACTCAGTCCCCCTGATAAGTGGCCTTCATTTTGATTTCATGAAATACACAATCAGTGGTATCATAGAGGTATGTATCTTACAAAGCCTATTCTTAAGCAAGTTTCAAATAAAATCCCTTTACTAATGAAATGAAGATTATTATATCTTTAAATTTCTTGTATTCACCTATTACTATTCCAAATTTCCCACAATGAAACTGTGGAAAGACAAAGATGGCTAGAGAAGTAAATGTCACGAGAAATTTTTGCTGAGTCCCATGACAAATAATCAGTCACCTCAAACTATTCTTTGTGGTTTACTGATTGTGCTAACAGAGAGAATAAGCCATTCTTTGAAATGTTTTAAACCAGCTCTAAACATCAAGACAAAGTAAAAGAATAACTAAGATTTGTTTAAAGAGAGAGTCCTTCAATTGCAATTCAAATAAAACAAAGTCCATCACATTCAGTAATACTGAGAGGCTCAGAAGAACCATGCCCATATAATGCAAACCTAGCTTGCAAACAAAGGTAACATCCATATTACCTAGTGAGGTCAGCAACATGCTATAAATTCTATGTGAGTATAAATTCAAGATTAAAAGCCTATAATAATATCATCAAACCTTCCATGCAGCTCTGACAAAATGTTACCTCACTTAGGCAACCCTACTCCCTCTGAATGATGCAAATAATTACAAGGACAAAAGTCATAGGAATAGTTGTTGGTTCCCATAATTCTTAAATTAGGCTGAAGCCTTGCCATTTGTTTGTTCTTTAGTATTATAAAAACATGTTCATAATTGAAAATTCAATCCACCAAAAAGAGTACACAGAAAAAAATATATCATCTTCCTACTGTAAACCTATAGTCCCATTTACCAGGAGTACCTGTCAATAGTTTCTCACATAGATTTAAAGAAATTTTGCATGTATATATATAAATGTATGCTTTTAAAAACACAAAGTGAAAACATACTATACAAAGAGTTCTATATCGTTTTTTTCTCAGTTAACAATATATCTTAGAGGTTTTGCCATATCTCTGCCTATGAATTTGCTTCGTTCATTCTAAGAGCTACAAAGTACTACATTGCATGAAGGCATTTATTTAACCAGACCTCTGCTGAGGGATGTTTAGGTTATTCCTACTTTGCTTTTTTAATTTTAAATAATATGGTAATGATACCTTTATATACAAATTTTTGTATGCAAGCACAAATATATATGAAAGATGAACTCCTAGAAGTACTGGCTGGTTTTGGAATTGAGCAAATTCTAAAAAAGCAGTCAGTGTGTCTACAAAGGAGACCAGGAAAAACTATAAGTTTAATGCTTAGTGATTAAAAGGTGCTGAACATGATCACAAAGTTAGAAGTTAAGGATTTGAAAGTTAAACTCCTAAGCTAGGAAAGGTGAAATAGGAAAAAAAACAGAAAGCTTACCCCTGGGACAGAAAGATAAAAGGCCTGTAGAATGAATCATGTAAGAGATTTTTTTTTTCCAACGTTTATTTATTTTTGGGACAGAGAGAGACAGAGCATGAACGGGGAGGGGCAGAGAGAGAGGGAGACACAGAATTGGAAACAGGCTCCAGGCTCTGAGCCATCAGCCCAGAGCCTGACGCGGGCTCGAACTCACGGACTGCGAGATCGTGACCTGGCTCAAGTCGGACGCTTAACCGACTGCGCCACCCAGGCACCCCAAGAGATTTTTTTTAAAGGAAAAAAAATAGCATAAATAAAGCAGGATAAAGGGTGAAAAAAAAGAACTTTTTTTTTTTTTTTTTTTTACTTTTCTCGCTTTAACCTAACATATAAAGTAAAATTGGCCAAAAGATTTGGTACATATATTATTACAGAGCCAAACTTGGATGTGAGATGATTTAAATGACTATCTGAGGCCCTATTGCTACAGGGTATCCCCAGGTTGATATATTCTATCAGGCCCTAATGTGCTGAGGGATCTCCCAAAAAAAAAGGGTAGAGCAGTAATCTTCCAGGAATAATATAACTTGCCAATCTCTTTAATTTCTGATCAATTTTATAGGGAATGGTAATACTTGCCTCATATATACAGAACAAACTTCTCTCTGGAAGGTCTAGATTAAAACATAATTTGAAGAGACTCATTCTACATTTTCCAAACACAATCCTACAATTACCAAGACCAATCCAAGGCTGTTCTATTTCTCACCTAACATAAAACATAGTCAACAACTTACCTTTCCCAAAGTGCTAGGATTTGAATGCCACAATACAAATTGATTCATGTTTTTGTCCAATAATGGTCGGTGGATTTCTTTAAATGAAGTCCATGTTAGAGTCCATTGATATCAGTGTTCTGCAAAACTGAAACCTCAAGAACGTCAATGCACATACTTAAGTTACCACTTGGACACTAACTTACTATGAATAATAGTTATGATAGTTATTATTATGAATATAGACATTTAGATATGCAAAATCAGTGAATATGGCCTTGGACAGCAGAGTGAGGTGGCAAAACTATATTTTCAAGTAAGACATTACTATTAACAAAATCTAGAGGATCTGAAAACACTGCTTTGTACCAAATTTATATGTATTCTAAAGGTGGCACCATAGTGAGAACATGTAAAGATGGTAATGATTTGGATACCAACACTTTCCAGAAATTGGGAAAACAAGTTTTAAAGGCAGGCAAACTTTTTAAATTTAAATGACTATAAAAATGTATTTACATGTCTACTTTCTAGTTTTTTTCAACCTATTTTTAAAAATATCTTGAATTTCTTTTTTACGATTTTATTTTTAAGTAATCTCTACATCTAACACAGGGCTCAAACCCACAACCCTGAGATCAAGTCACATGCTCCACTGACCGAGGCAGCCAGGTGCCCCTTGGATTTTTAAATCTAAAAATGCTTACTAGTTTCTTCTCTGTAAAAACAAACAAAGGCATACATTCAGGTTTTCCTATTCCATTATATCCAGTCTAAAAAGATTCTAGAACCTCTTAGGAGCTACATTAGACAGCACAAAGCCCATAAACACAATCACTGCATCCAGATAATGATTCATGCCCAGATCCCATTACACTGCCTGATGTGTCCGTCCTCCACACTTTTTCTCATTTGACAATCGAAACCAATCTGGTTACAGCACCTGTTCTTTAGGTCTGTGTCCACTCTTCATCACATTTAAGACACCTAAACAAATATTTTATAGAGAAGACAATTTAATCTCCTGGGAGTCATTCTTTTGGATGCCTCCTACAACTGTGTGTAAGGAGTTGATGTTATGTGAACACACCAGGTGAAATCTCTGACTGGACTTTTATAAATTAATATTTTCATCTTTGTTATGAAATAATTCTTATTTACCTCTCAAATGTAAGAAGTACCCCAATATAAGAAAGAAAACATGGAAAAAATGGAAAGTAAGTTACATTGCTGAAAAGAAAGCACTTATATCACTAATTAAAAGCTCCGTGCTACACCTGCAGCTTACCGTTTGATGGCCACCTCCCCCACCTACCCCATCATTACCTGGAAGTTCTTCCCAGAAAAGTAAAAGAATCTGAAAGAAGCTAAATTAGTCGCCTTATCCTCCACGCCCACCATCGAAAATATTAAGACAAATATTTCTAAATTGCAATAACCCCACAAAACAACAATCGTGTTCTGAATACTCCTTCAGCATCCTCGTAACTCACAGGCTAGCAAACTAAATTGGAGTCACTTCCACACTCAGGTAGAGATCCTGAAGTTCGGGAGAAGTTCTCCCTTCTCAGTGAGAATCTGGTTTGTGCGTTCATATTAAATTATTCATTCATCCAACAACATCTAAAGAATGCCCAATAGTGGCAAGGTATTATCCTGGATTAAGAGGTGAAGTACCTGTCCCCTATTAACAGAACGGAGGCGGGGGTCGGAGTGGGTAAGAAATGAACTCTAGATCTGCTCATCTCAATGCCCAGGCTCCACCTCTAACCCCAGAGCGCCAAGGCTCAGGAGCTCATGAACCCCCGGCGATGACCAATTCCTGAAGTCTCAACCTGTATTTCCTCGACGACCTGGGTCCTCACAACCCGGTTCCCAAAGTTCCTCGCACCCCTGTCTCCCCGGGCAGTCCCACGGCAAGGAGCTTTTCCTCCAGCCTAACGCAAGCCACCTCTCCCTGCCCAAACTGGGGCCTGCAGCAAGTTAGGCCGCCAACCTCAACTTCCACCCCTGACCCCGTCCAAGTTTGGCCCGCAGGTTACCTGCCCCGGATCCAAGGTTCCAGGATGACCACAGACGCTCCGCCCCTCCCATCGCGACGCCCTCCACCACCAGGGACCGCCTCCAGGGCGTAACTTCCTGTGCATCACTTCCGGCCGAAATTCCGCTAGGCCAGGTAGTCCCGCTGAGCGCCCGATCCCGCTAGATGTCACTTCCGATTTCTTCCTCGGTTTCCCCCGGATCCCAAAGCGCTCCTGATCCTATTTATCGGGTTCTCTTGCGGCCAGCTTTTCTAAACGGCTGTATAATCCAGCTCGGAGAAGTTCATTTTTTGTTTTTCAGACTTCTTTGCCAGCTTCTTCAGGCTTCTGAAGTTTCTTATACTCCCTCTGTGTCTTGAACACAGATTGTTGTGATTTTTCCGATTTCTCTGCGCCGTGGAGTGCTTGGGAGTGTGGGCAGCTGTGCTGCCAAGTTCCAAATGCTGCCTCTCACTTGTAAGAGTGTTACCTTGGCAAGTCACTTAACCTTTCTGTGCCCGTTTCTTTGTGAAACAGAGATGATCCTCGTACCTGGAACATGGAGGGGGGTGTATTTCTTGAGATTATACATGTAAAACTCTGGCTCAATGAGGCTTAACCATTAGAAGCACTCTCTTGTTTCCTGTTGGAACATGTAAGTAGTTAGGAAAGCTGGAACCGGTTTTCCTGTTATCTGTTGTATCCTCAGCATGTAATCAAGTGATTAATGATACTTGGTACCTTCCTCTGAACTGTGAGCTCCTCCAAAGGTGGAATTTTGTATAAGAACATACTTCAACCCTATTTGAAATCACCTACCTGCTTGGTTATTATGCTAGATACTGGGAGAAAGGTGAATGAAACCCAGGTTCTTCCCTCAAAAATACGGAGATAATAAATTGTGGAAGAAAGAAAGTTAACCTAGGAAAAAACTGGAGACCAGTTGAGGTGAGAATTTATCCTTACAACAAAAACCTCACAGAATGTTAGAAGTGAAAAGAACTGTAATTTAGTTGACCTCTTGATGTTACAAGTAAGGAAAACTGGATCCAAAGAAGCAACTGACTAAGAGTCACACAATTAATGGCAGGGCTAGGACTAGAAGTGGAGTCTCAAAATCCTCACTACCTTCCTCCATTTCCCAAATCTGCCTCAAGGTGTTAATTAGGTAAAAGCAGGTTCACTTTCAAGACCATCACTCTTAAGTGAAAAGGACTAGGAAAATCCCAGTCCAGGAGAGGCAGGAGCAATGTAACCTAGCAGATATCACATGGTTCTGATGATCGTCTATCTGAATGTTCTGGTCTGGCACTGCTGAGTTCATTTCAAACACAGTCCCCTCTCGCCTGGCATATTTCTTATATTTACCCAGAACTGAGGGATTAAGTATCCACTCCTGTGAGTTCTATCTTGTTTTAATTGGCTGGACAAGAATAAGTAACTGATCCAAGCAGTAACCAAAGGTTAACAAAGATTGTGAATGCATTGCCAATGACTTAACAAAATTTTATTTAGACTTCTTTATTGCTAGGAATTTCTCTTAAATATTTAATCTTTGTTCTAGGAATATGACAAAGCTAGCATGGTATTATTATTGAAATGTCAGTAATAAGTCTATGTTCCAAATAATCAGGTAATTCCATAGACCCATAGAATAATGTAATTGGTGTGGATGAAATTTAAAGTTTTTTCCAACTCAATCATTTAAAAAAGTCGATGACATTTTTAGTGTATCTGTGGACCATAGGTATTAAATAGTCTACTGAAGATCACAGTTAGCCAGTGGCAGTCAATAGAGAACTGATCAGAATCTAGAATGACTAGTTCTGACTAGAATCTAGAACTGACTAGTTCTAGAATCTAAGCCTCTTGATTCCATTCATTCATTTATTCATTCATTCAGGAGAGACACCATGCCAGGCATTGGGATACAAATATGAATAAAATAATCTGCCTTCGAGGAACTTCCTATCTGGTGTGGGAGGCAGAACTTTTTTTTCTTAAGATTTTATTTTTTTAGTATAATTTATTGTCAAATTGGCTTCCATATAACACCCAGTGCTCATCCCAACAAGTGCCCTCCATTAAGTAATCGCTACATCCAACATGGAGCTCGAACTTACAACTTTGAAATCAAAAGCCACATGCTCTACTGACTGAGTCATCTGGGCACCCCAGGGAGGCAGAACTTTTAATGGAAAAAATAATTCAGTGTTAATATTATCATAGGTTCATCTAGTTCCTTCTTTCAATCAATATACTTTTGCCCTTTTGCTACCAAAATACTATAACTTGATAAAAATAAATGCAAAAAAATATGTTTTAATTATATTTAAAATCTTTCAAGGCACATTTTTAAGAGTTTGAAACAATCACAATTCACATAGGTCTTAGAGTCAACATTTGGGTTCTAAGCCTACATCTGCTATTAACTAGCCACGTGAACTTAGACAAATCACTTCATTTCTCTGGGCCTCAAATTCCTCTTTAAGGTCCTTCCTGGAGTAAACATTTTCTTGCTTTTTGTAGTAGAAAACAATGTGTATTTCCCACTGTGACTACTAGGTGAGATGCTTTCTCTTCCTCCTTCCCTCCCTCCCTCTTCCTTTCATTCCTTCCTTTCTCTCTCTCCCACCTTCCCTCTGTCCATCTCTCTCTCTTCCTTTCTCTCTCTATCTCTTCCTCTCTTTTTCTTCCTTCCTTCGTTCCTTCGTTCCTTCCTGCCTGCCTTCCTTCCTTCCTTCCTTCCTTCCTTCCTTCATCTGACGAAGATATCGTTACACTGCCTATCTGAACAACCATGTATATGGGTAACAACTGAATATCCCAAGACTTTGGGAGATAACAGGCCTTTAAATGTTTGTTGAATGAGTGAAAGAATGAATAGATTTTAGGATTATTTCTGGGCCCTTTTATCCCTACTATTACTGCCTTTTCTTCTATTAAAATACTCTTTTGAAAGATGTGGTGGTAGAAAGAGGAAGAAAAGAGACAACTGATAGGAGTTGGGTTGGACCCTGCATTGCATCTCAAAGCAAACATCAGTGTGCTGTGGTATTTATAGATGAAATCCTGTAGTGTCTGAGATGTATTTTAAAACAATATTGGAAGGGTTCAGATGATAAAGATTAGTCATATATTGATATTTTTGAAGTTGGGTATATTGGGTTTCATTATATTCTTTCTATATTTTGTATATGCTTGAAAATTTCCACAACACAAAGTTAAAAATAAAATCATGAGTGCATTTCCCTTCCTCTAGTCAAGACCAAGTTCAAACTATCCCATGGGATCTCAATTTGGATGCTTTAGGCTGATGTTACAGAAAACTTGTCACAGACTGTTTTTGAGTAGACACTGATATGAAGATGGGGATTTTTATTAGGAAAGGGCAGGAGCAGGGTTGGTCTGAGGAAGATGTTGAACTGCTATTCAGGTCAAAGGAATCTTCAGCCTACTTGGGAGAGAGCTGTAGAGTGAGTGATGCCCATCAGAGTATCCTGTGGCAGGTTGAAATGGCCCTTTGTATTGGATGCTGTCTGCCTCAGGAAGGGTATAATTTCAAGCAAGGCAGCTCTCTGCAGCTGAGATAGACCCCAGAGAATCTGAAAGCTGGGGACTGCCTGCTGGCCATACTCCCTGGAACTGTGCAGCAAGTCCTTCCTTGAAAGGGAATCTGGGCAGCACATCTTTGAGGCTTCCACAAAACATAGCAGAACATTGCTTAAACATAGGGGATGTGTTGACTTCTGTCAGTGGACTGTCATGACAGTCATCAGGGTTAGTTGTTCCAGCAACTCAGTGATATCATTCAGGACCCATCCTTCTTCCCCTCTCTACTCTGCCTTCAGTAGCATCTGCTTCAGCTTAGGATCAGCTTCTCTCGACATGGCAAAATGACTATAGCAGCTCATCTCACATCTACATATTGCACACACTCTCAGAGGGGATGGATATGCATTCAGTAATTCCAAGGTGATTCTCAGGCTAGAAAAGAGCAAAAATATACATTCATTTCTAGACTTGACACTCTACAATACTTATCTTTTCAACTGTAGAGCTTTACACTACTCACCATTAAATGTCATGCTGTTACAAACTCACCCTAGAATTCTGTATCAGGATAGGCAGGGTACTGCTGCAGGAAATAAACAATATCTTTAAACAACGCAAATTAATTTCTTAATCATGCTAAAGGATTAGTCTGGGTTTGCAGAGGGACTCGGCTCATTGTAGTCACTAGCAAACCTAGACCAGTTGAACAACCACTGTTGAATGTTGCCAGTAGCCAAGCCGAAGGAAAAAAGAATCTGGTGAAGCACCATTGACTTAATGCTTCACGTTTTATTGGCTACAGTAATGTCACATGACCTCACTTCAAGTGGGCAGGGAAGTGCACTCCTACCATGGGTAACAAGGGGTGAAAACTAGACTGTTTCTGAACAGCAGTGATGACCATTACAAAGCCAGCTCTGTATTTTACATCTCACTGACACGAACTCATCTAGAATCCAACTCTGATAATTTGTGAATAAAATATAAAGCAGTAGGAAAATTCCTCAACAGTTTCTTTCATTTAATTCTATTTTAATGTGTGCAATTATAGATGTATATATGAAATTATTCTGACATTATTAGTTGCTCAGTTTGGAAAGTGGTTCAAGGTAGAATCAAGTCAAGAACAGTGCAGGGCCACCTGGGTGGCTCAGTTGGTTAAGTGTCTGACTCTTGGTTTCAGCTCAGCTCATGATCTCATGATCGAACCCTGAGCTGGGCTCCATGCTGACAGTGCAGAGTCTGCTTGAAATTCTCTCTCTCCCTTTTTCTCTGTCCTTCCCCTGCTTGTGCATGCACTCCCTCTCAAAATAAATAAATAAATTTTAAGAAAAAAAGCTTCCCAGAGAATTTTAACGCACATCCTTGGTTAAGAAAATCTCATGAGGGAAATTTATGGTAGTCCACTGCACCGTTCTTTTTTTTTTTTTTTTTAATTTATTTATTTATTTTGAGAGAGAGAGAAAGAGAGAGAATCCCAAGCAGACAGCATGGAACTTGGTGTGGGGGCTCCAATTCACAAACCATGAGATCATGTCCTGAGCAGAGATCAAGAGTGAGCAGAGATCAAGAATCGGATGCTTAACCAACTGAGTCAACCAGGAACCCCTCTGGGAAGCTTTTTTAAACTATTGGGTCTGCCCAGAATCAGAACCTCCCAGAGTGAGTGCCAGATGTGTGTATTTTCTAGGTGAAGGAGATTAAAAGTTCAATTATCTTTCTTTTTTAAGTTTATTTATTCATTTTGAGAGAGAGAGAGAGAGAGAGAGAGAGAGAGAGCACTCACATGCAAGTAGGGGAGGGGGAGAGAGAGAGAGAGAAAGAGAGAGAGAGAATCCCAAGCCGGCTCCGCACTGACAGCCCCAGTGTGGGGTCTAACTCACAAACCAGGAGAGCATGACCTGGGCTGAAGTTGGATGCTTAAACTGGCAGAGCCACCCAGATGCCCCCAAAAGTTCACTTATCTTGATGAGCACTGAGTAATATATGGAACTGGTAAGTCACTATATTGTGTACCTGAAATGAATATAACACTGTATGTTAACTACACTGGAATTTAAAAATTTTTTAATATTTTTAAAAGGCCATATGTTTCGAACAACAAAACAAAACTGGGAAAGGATATTTTCCCACGTGTCCAGAGTGTTATTTCTCATTGATAAAATTACAGATGATTTTCTTCTTTTTGTCAGCCTACATTTTCTACAGTATTTTCAAAATGCTAGCTTCCTCCTCCCCCTTCCTGAGTTAAGATCTACTGTCCCATAATACTATGAAGAAAGCAGTATGAAGGCAGGTACCATATCTGTTTTTGCTCACATTGCATTAGCAGTGCCTTGTTTGTATAACTGGTCAATAAAAGTATGATTGGTTAGATATTTATTCATAAAACGTAGTTACACACAACCCACAGCATGTCCACAAGGATTCCATTTTCTCACCTTGTTCAATTTCT
This sequence comes from Leopardus geoffroyi, assembly GCF_018350155.1. Classification (NCBI taxonomy): domain Eukaryota; kingdom Metazoa; phylum Chordata; class Mammalia; order Carnivora; family Felidae; genus Leopardus; species Leopardus geoffroyi. Next base: position 82,310,847 of record NC_059333.1, read on the forward strand.
CTAGGAATTTCAACACAACATTTCTCTGACCCTCTGATATATTAATCCTTGCAAAACTGAAAGAAAATTAACGGCGTATCTTGTTCTGAGTGAACATTATATATTTTTGATAATCACCACTTCCTTTTCACAAACTATTTCCTTAATGAATTCTTCTGAAATTTCGTAAGGTATTAATTTAGAGCTCACCAATCTGCAACATCTTTTATCTTCTTACCTATTCAAAAATTGAAACATTTGCCCTCCATTAGTTTTCTGCTCCCTTTCATTTTCCTTGAGATTTCTCAAGACTATAATCATGTGGCTTAATATCGAGGCACTTTGACAGGAAACCTGGAAATACATAACAGTTGCTAGACATCGGATAATTCTATTAATGGAGGTATGAGTTATGACAACCTGTTTTATTTGACCCTAAAAATTCATGTTATATTAATTTGCAAACTGTTATTCAAAGCAGATGGGAATAAAATCCTAGAGGAAAGACACAATTTAATCCATCTCAAAAGAACATAATACTAATAATGGCTAATAATATGACTATTTTTCCTAAGTGATTTCCATAAGCCAGGCAGATTCTATTTAGAATTCACTCAGAAAGGAAGAAGGCCATGTTTGGTGACAAAGAAAGCACAATATAACTCATGAACAAAAAAATAATAAAAAATAGACAACAAGAACTGGCATGGATTTGGATAAATTGGAAACTCACATATTGCTGGTGGAAGTGTCAAGTGATGCAGCTGCTTTGGAAAACAGTTTGACAGTTCCTTAAAAAAGACATATACAACCCAAGTGTCCATTGGCAGATGGATGGATAAAGAAGAGGTACACACACACACACACACACACACACACACACACACATACTGAAATATTATTAAGCCATACAAAAGAATGAATGTTGGAGTGCCTGGGTGATTCAGTTGGTTGAGCGTCTGACTTGATTTCTGTTCAAGTCATGATCCAGGGTCAGGGGATCAAGCCCCATGTTGGGCTCTGTGCTGAGCATCGAGCCTGCTTAAGATTCTCTCTCTCCTTCTGCCCCTCTCCCCGGCTTAGGCACTGTCTCTCTCTCTCTCTCTCTCTCTCTCTCAAAGATAAATTTTAAAAATTAGAAAAAAAAAAAAAAGAATGAATGTTGCCATTTGCAAACACATGGAAGGAGCTGGAGAGTTTAATGCTAAGTGAAACAAGTCAAACAGAAAAAGACAAATACCATATGATTTCACCCATATGCAAATATACAAAGCAAATATACAAAGGACAAACTGGTGATTGCCAGAGGGGAGGTGTGTACGGGGGTTAGGGAAAATAGATAAAAGAGATTAAGTGTACATTTGTAATGAGCACTGAGTAATGTATAGAGATGTTTAACCTTTATATTGTACACCTGAAACCAATATAGCACTGTATGTTGATTATAGTTCAATAAAGAAAATTTTGTTTTTAATTTTTTTTTTTTCTCAACGTTTATTTTATTTTTGGGACAGAGAGAGACAGAGCATGAACGGGGGAGGGGCAGAGAGAGAGGGAGACACAGAATTGGAAACAGGCCCCAGGCTCCGAGCCATCAGCCCAGAGCCCGACGTGGGGCTCGAACTCACGGACCGCGAGATCGTGACCTGGCTAAAGTCGGATGCTTAACCGACTGCGCCACCCAGGCGCCCCGAAAATTTTGTTTTTAAAAGTTAAACATAGAATTACCATATGACCCAGCAATTCTACTAGGTACATACCAAAGAGAATTAAAATCATAGTTTATGCAAAAACTTGTACATGAAGTGTTCATAGCAGCATTATTCACTGTCGTAGACTCTGGCTCTAAAGTTCTCTCTTGTCTAGCAAGAGAGTGGGACACAGGAACAAAAGCGAGAGATGGCTAATGTCTGGGAAAAGACAAGAGCCCCGAATAAGGGCTCTTGCCCTGTATTTATTCAGATCAGAAGGCTTACAAACATGATAGGCGTGTACAAAGAGACAAAGAAACTGGGAATATTAACTTGGGGATGTGAGGAAAAAGGGGGTTTTTGAAGATATACAATGTTTGGGGTTTGGGTCAATATAAAACAAAATCCTGGCGCCAGGCAGATGGGTAGATGGTTTTTAACGGCACACAGGAGGTGCCGTGTCTGTTTAACTTAGCTAGCCTAGGGGATGAGACAGATAGGGGAAATAACCTCGGGGTTGACAAGGCACCTTTTTTTTTTTTTTGTTGACTGTCTCTGCCCTGGGCTGCTTTGCCTGCAGCACAGAGGTGCATAGTCCAAGTCCCCGATTTACCTACCCTGGCCCTATCCTCCTGTGAAAGCAGCTTTTCTGCTATAGTACTAAATTGGGGGTGCTTCTACCCTGAATATCTTATCTTGTTTATTTCATATATGTATGTATTGGGCACCTTTGCGCCTGTTCCTATTTAGGCCTTTGCCTCTCCCTCTCAATTCTGGGGGCTCTGCACCCCTTCTCTATTTTGGGGTGCATTTGCACCTTCATATTCCTGGCACCTTTGCACCCCCCTATTCTTGAGCTGCCAATATGGTTTACCTAAACTTGGGTGTGAGCATTTTGTGGCTTTGTATTTCCTTATGCCTTGTTAACCCATTGGTGTAAGCCCGGGGGATTCCTAAGCTTATCCTCCACAATTCACAATAGCCAAAAAATGGAAATAACCCAAATATCCATAAATTGATGACTAGATAAATAAAATGCGGTATATACATACAGTGAACTATTATTCAGCCATAAAAAGATATGGAGTACTGATACATGCCACAACATGGATGAATCTTAAAAGCATGCCAACACAGGCTCCAGAACCAGACTTTCTGGGTCCACGCTTCCATTCCACTTCTTAGTAGCAAAGTGGCCTTAGGCAAGATAGCTCTCTGTGCCTCTTCTATAAAATGGTGATTAACAATGATGCCTTATCCATAGGGTTGTGGTGAGGACTAAGTGTATTAATACATGCAAAGCATTTAGGGCAAAGCATGGCACATGGAGAGAATGAAATATTAGTTATTTTATTTTGTATTATTGTGTTTATTATCCTAAATGTACTTAGCTGGAGAAACGACTTGAATCACAATATGGTGTTAGAATTGAAGACAATGTTCTATAGAACATCTAAATGAGAAAAAAAAAACTTTTCTACCTGCCTATTTCAAAGGAGAAAACTTGCACAGTTTTAAGTGTTAAGCCTTTTCTTATGAAACATCAAAAGCTCATTTTTCAAAATGTCCTTTATTACTTTGGTGTGCATCCTATCAACTTAAAGGGCTTTGTCCACCCTCCCCCAGAAAAATAATGTCAGGTGGAGGCTGCATCTTTTCTGTTTATTTTAATTTATAAAATATCCAGTAACCTTTAGGTGTAGCTGTTAATGCCCAAATCTTTCTTCTCATGGTGATTCATTCATATGGAAAAGCTGGCTTGTGTGGTTTTTTTTTAAGCATTAACATTTCTCCATTCTGGACAGTTTTGCTTACTTTTTAGGAAAAAAAGAATCAAATGTGACCTAATGTAAACTATGAATTATGATTCAGAAGAGTGGAAGTCATTGCCATTTCTGTGGCTTCAGATACCAAGATTGCCTGGCTGCCTGTGGTACTCAGGCTGACTTTTGTTGCTCTGCCCCATAAAAGGGCGTCTACTGCAGTGACTGCATGGGGCTGTTATGGGTTGAACTGTGTTCCTCAAAAAGCTGTAAAGTCCATGAGACGCCTGGGTGATCATCAGACTCTTGGTTTTGGCCTAGGTCACAATCTCATGGTTTGTGGGTGTGATACCCATGTTGGGCTCTGTGCTGGCAGTGCAGGGCCAGCTTGGGATTCTCTCTCTACCCACCCCCACCCCCCCACTCGCACACTCTTGTGCTCGCTCTCTCTCTTTCTCAAAATAAAGAAATAAAGTTAAAAAAATAAAAAAGATGTGACGTCCTAACGAGCAAAACCTGTGAATGTGACCTGATTTGGAAATAGGGTCTTTGTGGATGATCAAATTAAGATGGGGTCATTTAATATCCTTATAAAAAGGGGAAATTTGGACTCAGAGATACACCCACACAGAGAAAACACCACTGAAGGTTGCAGTTATGTTGTCACAAAGCCAGGGAACTACCAAAAGCTAGGAGAGAGGCCTGGAATCAACCCTTCCCTGAAACAAATGAAAACATTATGCTATAATGAAAGAAACCAGGCATAGAGCCACATATTGTGTGATTCCATTTATATGAAATATGTGGAGTAGGCAAATGTGCTTAATGGATACAGGGTTCATTTGGGGGTGATTACAATGTCCTGGAATTTGGGAGTGGTGATGGTGTCCACCTTGTGAATATACTAAAAATCACTGAATTGTACACTTTAAAAGGATAAATTGCATAGTGTGTGAGTTATATCTCAATTTAAAAAGGAGTAAACACAAGTTTGGGAAATATGAATATGATCTGATTGATGCCAGGCCATAAGCAGCCCTCACCAAAAAGCTGAGAGATTGAAATGTGGGAGACAGCAGTGAACAGATTCTCAGTTCAGTTTTTGGCTACGTTCAGTTCAGATTTGGTTGCAGTGTATGTGCAAGAGCTTTAAATCTGCACAATAATACATCATTGATCTTTGGCATTTCAACCAGTCAAGATAATTGACAAGACTGAGTCTTTTTTTTTTTTTTTTTGCCGCAGTTAGGACTTCCTTAGGAATCTTGAGTGTGTGTGTGTGTATGTGTGTGTGTGTGTGTGTGTGTGTGTGTGTGTGTGTTATATCTCCAAGTCTCCAAACTTGAGCAAGCCACTTGAAATTATAGAAATTGTCATTACTAATATTATTGGTACCATGAAGAAACTATTTATATCCCATCTCTTATTTCAAGTACTTATGTGAGCAGCTTTTCTCCTCAACTGTCAGCCAACTTCACTGTGGAAGAGTATACTCACCGCCCATTTCTTCTCTGTATTAGTTAGGACAGGTTAGAATTCTTTAACAAACGGACCCACACTTCCTTCTCATGCTGGTTCTAGTCAGCAGGCAGCTCTCCTCCACAAAATCATTTGGAAAGTCAGCCTTCTTCTGTCTATGGCTCTATCCTTCTCTGAGGCCTAGTGCCCATTTATATCCCACAGTGAAAGGGGAAAAGACTTGGAAGAGAACATGTGAAAGATTGTATCACTCCAGCTGGAAAGCAATATTTTCTGTTGTGACAGAAAAATCTGATTAGCTCTCCGGAGAATGCTCTGGCTTCATGGCACTATTGAATAAAGTTTCACAGCACAACACCAAGTTTACACAGTCATCTCTGTTCCTACTGTGCGTACACATAGGTGTGATCTAGCACATGAACTTCTACATTTACATTCTTTTGTTTTTCTTAAAAACCTCTTCGGCTCAGCCAGTAGAGCATGCGACACTCGATCACACACACACAAAACCTCTTCTGATTAACCGATCTATTTTCCTAAGTTGCAACACAACAATGAAAATGACATAGTAGGGGCGCCTGGGTGGCGCAGTCGGTTAAGCGTCTGACTTCAGCCAGGTCACCATCTCGCGTCCGTGAGTTCGAGCCCCGCGTCGGGCTCTGGGCTGATGGCCCAGAGCCTGGAGCCTGCTTCCGATTCTGTGTCTCCCTCTCTCTCTGCCCCTCCCCCCGTTCATGCTCTGTCTCTCTCTGTACCAAAAATAAATAAACGTTGGGAAAAAAAATTAAAAAAAAAAAAAATAAAATAAAATAAAAAAAGAAAATGACATAGTAAGCAAAGCACATGCAAAATGAAGGAAGTGCCTTAGCCAAGAGGAATGATGTGCTATTATGTAGCACTTAGTGAGACAAATTAAATGAGAAGGCAACTTCAGAATATAACAATTCATCGCAATGATCAAGAGACTGTCAAACGGTCACACAGTCTGTCAGCAGCAGCATGGTGGCACTTGCTGGCTTGCCACATTCCCATAGATTTGGTCTATAAGGAGACCAAATAGATTTATTATTTACACAGATAGTAAGAGAAAGATCAGCATGGTATCAGCTCCCTGCATCCCTAATTCCACAGGATGACACCGAATAGGAGGAGCTAGACGACAGATCCCAGGAACTGCGGTGGAGGAGCGGAGCAGGGTAGGCACTTGTAGGACACTGACAGTGAATGCCCTCTTAAATTTTGCCCAGTGGGTGTGTCACTGGCTTACCTTGGTCCCTGCCCTGTTGAGGAGCCTACTCTAAACTATTATTAAGCAGTTCAGTAGATTTACAAAGAAGTTTGTAGCCATACCAAAGGGGCTGGGGAGCACAGGCAGAAAGTTTGGCATTCAACCAAAACCAGGGAAATAGATGAGAAATGACCTATAGCTAACACCTCCAAGATAGAGATGAGAACCTGCCTCAAAACAGCTCCACACCTTGCTCCTCTCCCCTTGATCCAGGAAGAATTTCAGGCCATTCAGAACTGTTAAGTCTTGCCTACAACAGCCTTTGTGGAGGCATTCCAAATTGCTAGGATGCCTCTGCGGAGCTGTTCCCCCAGAGCCCAATATCGGAATTGAGAAGACAAAGCTGAATTTATTGCTTCTTATAATAAGGGAAAGCTATGCTCCTAATGCACAGTTTCTCCAAGCAGAGCAGACTGTTGATCTTACATCATTTTTGAGCAAGGTGGAATTCAGGGACTGGCAAATTTTAAGGGGCATTAGAGAGTGATATCACCTGTAGGAGCTGATTGTTGTTGAAGGCTGACAGAGGCATTTGCACTGGGTTGTTTGTAAATGGCCGCCTATTGGAAGGGAAGGCTGTCCTTACTACGCTGTCCTTGATGGGTGGATACCTTCAGACTGCTGCCTGTTTCCAGGGCTTCAAGGCAATGCTACTTTCCTAGGAGTTGGAACCTGTTTTTATTTCCAAGAGGCAAAAGAATATGAAAATAGTCCCAGTGAACAAAGATATTCCATTGTGTTCTTTTCCTCTGAAACTTCCAGACTGCTTTCTGACCATTTGATGGACTGTGGAGACCACCAGAGGCCAATGGAATCTAGAAAAACCTTGTTTCAGTGGTGAACTTTTGGAGGGAAGGGGCTGGGCCTCATTTGTCTTTAATCTCCTGCCTAGTCCTAGCATATAACAGGTGTGCAATTCACAATGAATGAAGTACTAGAAATCACATTCCTTAGAAATGACAGAAAAAGAAAAGAGAGGTGTTTTTTTTTTCTTTTGTCTATTTTTGTATCTATATGAGATTAGATGTTAACTAAACTTACTGTGGCAATCATTTCGTGAGCTATGTGAGTCAAATCATTAGGCTGTACACCTTTAACTTACATAGTGAAGTAGTCAAGTATATCTCAATAAAACTGGGGGAAACGTTTTAAAAAGAAAAAAAGAGAAGGTTTGGTTATCAGACAAGATACCCATGCATTTCACTAGGTTGCCCCGTTACAGTAAGACAGGTAACATTAATGGTTATGTCCGCGGTGGGTACCATACAGATTTAGGTGAAACGCACGGTGCATGTATTTTATGTGCCAAGTGGTTGTGTCATGTCACCTAATTGTCAAGACCCCAGGTATCTATTCCTGTTAAGAAGGATCATGAAGATGAAAACTGATGAGGACAGCTCTACCAACTTAGTGAACCCTGAAGTTATCCAGAGAAGGCAGCCTCTTTGGGCCAGGGTGTTGTAAACTCCGACTTGCTGGCAACTGCACCCATTTTCCACCGTCCTCTCTGACCTAGGTTGTGATGGGAACCACTCCGGAGAAAGAGAGCACAAGTGACTGCAGAGCGCGGGACTGGGGTCCCGGGAGGAGGAGGAGCGGGTGGGAGGATGCGCAGCGGGAGGTGGCGCCGGGCTCGGGCTCTCATTGGCCCAGCGGGCGCCCCTCCTCGCGGGGCCGGCTCAGCCGCGGCTGGAAAAGCGGCAGTGCCCAGGGGTGAGAGGCGCAAGCGATCTCCGCGACCGAGCAGACCAGACATGGCCGAGTACACGCGGCCGCGGAACTGGCTGGCGCTGATCCGCCTTCGAAACCCGCCGGTCAACGCCATCAGGTAACGGGCTGGGTTGCCTCCAGCCCGGGCACGGAGGGCCCTTCGCCGCCTGCCTGCTCCGAGGCTTTGACTTTCCCCTGCTGGATTAAAAGCAGAGAGACACCAACACAGACAACCGCGGCGAATGCCCGGGCCTTGTGCATAGGTTAGCTTGGTTAACGTTCGCAGCGAACTCCTACCGGTGTTTCACTGGTGAGGAAACTGAGGCTCAGAGGCAGGCAGATGGCCTCTAAGTGGGCGAGCTGGACTCCAACACGGGCCATACGTGCCAGTTTCCTGCTCTTCTACTTGCTGGCAGCTTTGACTTCTCATGTGTACATTCTGTTCTAAAGGTGCAATGCCCGCTAGACCTTGACCTCTTACTTCCCAATCTCGAATATAGGCTGCCCTAATAAAGTGTAACTCATAAGATTTAGAAATCTGATGATAAAGTTTCCTATTAATGCCAAAGCAGTGAGTAAAGGTGAATTGTGGCCTGGACAGAAATGCAAAGTTCTTTCTCCTGATTTGCTCTAAACTTGAAGGCTTTAGTGCTGTAGTGGAGGATCCATTTGGAGTAAGCCTAGTAAGTAGCCTATGGAGTAGACTGTGCAGTTTATCTTCTTTGATTTCATCATGGAGCACCTTCGCCCCTTTTATTATTTTTTTTTCTTAAAAAAATTTTTTTTTAAGGTTTATTTATTTTTGAGACAGAGAGAGACAGAGTATGAACGGGGGAGGGGCAGAGAGAGAGGGAGACACAGAATCTGAAACAGGCTCCAGGCTCTGAGCTGTCAGCACAGAGTCCGACGCGGGGCTCGAACTCACGGACCGCGAGATCATGACCTGAGCTGAAGTCGGCCGCTTAACCGACTGGGCCACCCAGGCGCCCCACCTTTGCCTATTTTAAATTCTCCCACCTACGTGTGCAATGCGCTTACGGCATTGCTTTCAAAACTGAGATTAATGCTAGTTGTTTTTGGTTTTGTTTTAATTAATGAGGTTATTAGATAGGTTTGGTCTTCCATATCTTTGGAAAAAAGGATAGTGATCCATCAGCCCAGGATAGAGCCGTCCATCCCCGGAGAGTAGGATTAGCCAAAATTAAAATTTACAATGAGTATATAAAACAGGGTGAAAGACCTTTGGTCAACATTCTTAGCACATACCGCTGGAACAAAAGAGAAACTGGATTGACGAGACCAGCTAATTTTACCTGAATTTTTATCTTAGTGTCATCAGATTTGATTTTATCATATTAATATTATAATTTTTATTTTTCAGATGAGTTATTGCATTTAGTCATGCAAAAAAAAGTGCAGCAATGAAAATCATACAAGGATGATATGTCCACTTTCTTGCCATTCTCAGAAAAAAAAAGCAAAATAACTTATTTTGGTTTTGATGAAGAAAAACATAATATAATTACATATCCATTTTGGACTCGTCTGTATTTTAGTTAGAATTACTAAATATTAGGACTCTGCCTCAGCCTCTGCTCATAAGAGGAAACCATGCCCATCAAGAACTTGGGGGAAACGTTTCACAGTCTAACACCCATAACAAGAAATATTTTCTCATAGCTATTTTAAACGTTTCTAGTCGTTAGCCTGCCCCTTCCCCTCTTGTAAGAGAAACGTTTGTATCTACCTCATAAAGTTGTGGTGAAGTTTACATACGCCGGAAGTCATAAACTGGCATGGAACATGTGTTAGCTGCCATCATTGCAAGGCCCTCCAGCAGGCCCTGCTGCCTGGGGTTCATTTCAGCTTCCTCAAGTTTTCTCTACTTGGGGATACTTTCCTGCCCTTTCTTCTGTCTTCTTCTGAAGTTATATATGTGGATATTTTCTTCTCTCTCTTTTTGTCAGCTTCATCATTTTCCATAATTTTATCTTCTTTTCCACTTAATCTCCCCTCTGCCTCCATCCTTGCAGTCACTGCATCTAGTTTATTTTGCACCTCATTTATAGCATTTCTTAATTCACTGTGACTATTTCTTAGTTCCTTGATCTCTGCAGCAATAGATTCTCTGCTCTCTTCTATGCTCTTTTCAATCCCAGTTATTAATCTTACGACCGTTATTCTAAATTCTTTCTCAGTTACATTGTTTATAACTGTTTTGAGCAGTTCTCTGGCTGTCATTTCTTCCTGGAATTTCTTTTGAGGAGAATTCTTCCGTTTCGTCATATTGGCTAGTTTTCTGTCCCTTATGTGTTTTAATAGCTTGTTACGTCCAGGGCCTGGCCGTTCAGAAGGTGTTTTTGGAGTGTGTTTTGTGCTCTCTGTTGAGACTCTGGTTGCTTTGTCTCCCTACTCGTAGTGGTGGTTTGGAACTTCTACCACGTGTGCTATGATTTGTTCCTTGAAGTATCCCTGGAGAAAAATTTTAGAAGGGGGGGTTGTGGTGAAAAAGGCCTTATCCTATACAAGGAGAGAAATGACAGGGCGGGGAAAAGTAAAAGAAAAAAAATTGCTCAGGAAGACAGTGAGAGAAACTATATGGCTAGTCCAGAGAGAGAGAGGAAAATAAAAAAGGAGATACAGAAGAGGTGTTAAAAGAACAGATTAAAAAAAAAAATGTTTAAACAAACCAACAGCCAGAATAACCCAACTAGAGAAGTGAAGAAATAAGAGGAAGAAAAGAAAAAAATATGTATCTACATATACACAGAAAATAAGAATTGACCATGAATCAAATCAGAGAATGTAAATCCCCTAGACCAATATCTGACAGTGCCTTGGAACTAGTGTCTGCGCTGGTCTGGAGGGGCTGTCTGGTTGGTCAGTGTCGATCTTGCTCTGTTAGACGGCCAAGTTACTAGGCATGGAGGGGCGTGGTTTGGTGTAGGCAGGTCCTGCCTGCACTGCGGCCCTGATCCCTGAAACCCCACGTTGTTGGTGATGGAGAGAAAAATGGAGACACCCCAGTCTCTCCTTCCTGGACTGGGTGTCCCAAACCACTCTGTTTAGGCCCTCCTCACAGTGCCACGTGGGTGTGAGTGGGCCACTATGTCCCGTTCCACTGTCTCCCGCACCTCCCTGGTGCTTGGCTGGGATTCAAACCCTTATGTCATAAAGGCACTGGGTGCCCCGGTTCTGGGGTAGTGTCGCCACCCACCCAGCCGACAAAGGTCCTCTAGCTGGTGGGCGCCTGCAGGGTCTTTTGTCCTTGGAATGGCTATTTGCCTTCTTCCCACAGCATTCAAGGAAGAGGATTGTTCTCTCCCACTGCTGGGAGCTAGCTACCTAGCCTGGGGCTGACTCCCCTCCTCTCTAGGTGCAGGAACAGGGCAGAGAAAGCCCCACGGTTAGAAACTGGTTCTTTCTCCATTTTTTCCATTCCCTCATCTGTGGTTTTTTTTCAACGTTTATTTATTTTTGGGACAGAGAGAGACAGAGCATGAACGGGGGAGGGGCAGAGAGAGAGGGAGACACAGAATCGGAAACAGGCTCCAGGCTCTGAGCCATCAGCCCAGAGCCCGACGCGGGGCTCGAACTCACGGACCGCAAGATCGTGACCTGGCTGAAGTCGGACGCTTAACCGACTGCGCCACCCAGGCGCCCCTCATCTGTGGTTTTTCAGTTGTCCAAATACAATCCTACACTTCCACAGCCTCTCTTTCTCTTCCTTTTCTCCACAGAAGGGGATCCCTCCCCTCCGCGCCTATACCACCCATTTTATCTCTACCAGTTCGTAATCATGCACCTATGGCTCACCATGTTGTCCCTGTGGGCCCCTGGAGATGTTTCTGTCACTCCGTAGCCCGGATTCCTGGAATTCCATGTCTTCTGGCCTCAACACTGCTGTGTTTGAGGGGTGAGGGAACTTCGGGTCCCCCTACTTCTCCACCACGTTGACTCCTCTCTCCCCAACTGCTCTTTAAAATTCTCCCACTTCTGGGGCGCCTGGGTGGCGCAGTCGGTTAAGCGTCCGACTTCAGCCAGGTCACGATCTCACGGTCTGTGAGTTCGAGCCCCGCGTCGGGGTCTGGGCTGATGGCTCAGAGCCTGGAGCCTGTTTCCGATTCTGTGTCTCCCTCTCTCTGCCCCTCCGCCGTTCATGCTCTGCCTCTCTCTGTCCCAAAAATAAATAAACGTTGAAAAAAAATTTTTTTTTAAATTCTCCCACTTCTTAAATGAGAGTGCATCCAGAGGATTTACACTCAACTCTTTTTGCCTTTGGCTGACTCATTCAATCTTGACTATAGCTCTCCTTTATAGATGACTCCCTCATCAACTGAAACTTACCAAAATCTACTGCATGCCCTTTTTTTCCCAGATCTTGCCTCTGCCTCCTAAATTAGTTAGTTTTAGCTTTGGCTGTCAGTGACAGAAAACTCAAAAGAGTAGGGGATTAAGCAAAATAAGGTTGATTTCCTTCATAGCAGTGTCTCAGAACGATGTGATTGTTCCACAATCATCAGGGTTCCCAATTCTGTTTATCTTTTGCTCTGCCATCCTCATTTCAGGTCTTCCACCTCTTGGTCCATGATGGCTGCTTATGATCTAGCCATCACATCCCCGTTCCTGCCAGAAAAGGAAAAGAGAAAAGCATACCCAATCCTTCAAGAACTCTTCCCAAAGTTGGATATACCAAATCTGCTTCCATCCTATTGACCACAACTTAATGCCTTAGGCTGACTTTACTGCATAACAAGCTGGAAAATGCAACCTTTATTTTGGGCAGTCATGTATCCAGCTAAAAACTAGATGCTTAATATTTTGAAGGAAGTGGGGAAGGTTGGATATTTGGGGTAATTTGAAGCCCCTGACACATCTCTTGGGTTGTTTCTTTTAGACTATTTCAGTTTTCTTATATTTTGCCAATATGACAAATTGAAAGTAATTTCTTCTCACTGTGAATGTCCACATCACTTTATTTGTATTTTCATTACAACACTCATCTTAGTGTGACATTTTGTCATTTCCTAGGATGTTATAAGCTCCTTTCAGTATACATAGAAGATGTACAATGATATTTTTAAATTGATTAGTGCTGCTTCTAAGTGGCCAAAGTTACAGCAAACTGTAGGAAAATACTATTTTTTAAAAATTTTAGGGGCGCCTGGGTGGCTCAGCCGGTTGAGCATCTGACTTTGGCTCAGGTCATGATCTCGCAGTCTGTGAGTTCGAGCCCCGCGTCAGGCTCTGTGCTGACAGCTCGGAGCCTGGAGCCTGTTTCAGATTCTGTGTCTCTTTCTCTCTCTGACCCTCCCCCATTCATGCTCTGTCTCTCTCTGTCCCAAAAATGAATAAACTTAAAAAAAATTTTTTTATTCATTTGGAGCACCTGGGTGCCTCAGTCAATTAAGCATCTGAATTCAGCACAGGTCACAATCTCATGGTTCATGAGTTTGAGCCCTACATTGGACTGTGCACTGACAGTACAGAGTCTGCTTGGGATTCTCTCTGTCCCTCCCTGACTCGCTTGCTCTCTCTCAAATAAATAAATAAACTTAAAAACAAGAAAAAGCTTATTCATTTATTTAGTCCAGTGCTTAATTCACAGTTGACATGTTTATTATTAGTTGATCAAATTAGTGAAAACTGAATAGTGAGTAACTAGGGTTTTTATACATTCCGTGTGTGTTTCAATTTTCATTGTTAGGAAAGAAGTCTGAGATGGTATAAATTTAATTCTAATGCCTCGTGTAATTTTTTTTCTTTTAGTACATCTGTACTCCATGGAATAAAAGAGGGACTGCAGAAAGCTATAACAGACCATACAGTAAAAGCCATTGTGATTTGTGGAGCAGATGGCAAATTCTCTGCAGGTAACCAGTCTCTAACTCTTTCTCATTATCTTTGGAATCCAACCACAGCCTGAGACCGATGCTGCCTTAGCCGTCCCTGTGGGTAATACCGTAGGGTGGGTAATGGATATGGGAGACTTGAATGGGAATGGGAAACATTGCAGAGAGACAAGAGTCACAGAAAGACCCAGAGAAGACTTTGACCTTGCTCTCTTTTGTATTGGATGGGCCTTTGGAGGACATCCAGGCTTGATGGGTGTTATACCTGCTAATATACACCTGTTGGTACATACCTGCTCTGCATATATCTCCACCCTATGGGAGCTTGGACGAATCCCTGTAATCTCCGGAACTCCTCAATTTCTCTGTTTAGAAAGTGGATAGTAGTATCTATCTTAATAGGTTTTTGTGAGGTTACATGAGATATATCTGAAAGTCCCTAGTGCAGTGCCTGCATCAGAAGATGTTCAATAAATATTATTTTTTATTTCTTTTTGACGGAGACTTGAAATTGACTTCATTTTTCTTCTTTAAAAAAATTTTTTTTAACGTATATTTATTTTTGAGACAGAAAGAGACAGAGCATGAGCAGGGGAGGAACAGAGAGAGAGGGAGACACAGAATCTGAAGCAGGCTCCAGGCTCTGAGCTGTTGGCACAGAGCCTGATGTGGGGCTTGAAACCACAAACCACGAGATCATGACCTGAGCCGAAGTCAGACACTTAACTGGCTGAGCCACCCAGGCACCCCTGAGTTCATTTTTCTTCTAATAGTCACCCATCTAAGTGACCATGACTATCTTTATTGGGTTATTCTATGAAGATGCAAAAATATTGAAAACATATGGCAAAAGAATCTGAAATGGTGATTCAGTGGTATTTGTAGTAGCTTTTCTTCTTTTCCCAAATGAATATATTATGCCTTTTGTCCTATATGAAGGCCTGTGTAATGTTACTGTAGCCAATGGAATTTAATGTATGTTAATTGCAGCCTGAGAAGAAATAGATATTGGAATCATGACAGTAAAGAAATGTAAAAATGATAATCATTATAAAATTACCATTTATCTTGCCTGCTATGTGCCAGTACTATATGGGTTATTTATTTATTAATAATGAAAACAGTAGTATTTTTACACATACTTTAATCCTCAGTAAATCCTACAATCTCCATTTATAGATGATAAGGATGAGCCTGAGAGAGATTAAAATAATGTGCCAAACATTAATCAGTTATGAAATGGCTTACTTGTTGTTTTGAAACTTCAGGTCAGAAGCCCAAGATAGTGACTTTGCACCATGGAGAGAGGGATCTTAATTATGGAAAACTCAATATTTCTTTGTAAGAAAGAAGGTAGAAAAGGGAGAATGTAGTTAGAACTCAGGGATAGAAAAAAAAAATTCTCCTAGAAAAGCATTAGAGGTGGTTAGACTTAATGGGTTTATATAGAACAATTGGAAAATATACATTCTTCTCAAATTTGCAACATTTACAGATCTGACCAGATACTGGACCACAAAAACTTGTCTTAATAAATTTTACTTAGAATATGTTCTCTGACAGCAATGCAATTAAACTAGAAATCAATAACAAAAATATAACTAAAAATACTCATATGTTTAGAAATTAAATTCATTTCTTAATCCCTGAGTCAAAGTGAAATCATAATAGAATTTAGAAAATATTTAGAACTGAATGATAGTGAAAATGCAACATATATAACTGAAGGATACAGCTAACGCAAAACTTAGCAGGAGATTTATAGTCTTAAAGGTATTTATCAGAAAAGAAAACAGACTGAAACATAACGAGTTAAGCATCTATATCAAGGAACTAACCAATGAACTACTAGACCCAATGAAGTAGAAGAAAGGGAATAATGAAGAGGAGAAATTACTGTGATAGAAACAAATGTGATTCAAGACTGTCAAAAGTTAGTTCTTTGAAAGACTAATGAAATCTACAAACCTCTGGAGAGACTGATCAAGAAAAAAAGGGAAGGCACAATGTATATAGGGAATGGCAAATGGGATATCACTGCAGATACTGTAGCCATTAAAAAAGATAATGAAAATATTATGGCTTCCCAATATGACTCAAGTGGAAATAAAAAACCATTAAAGAAATCGAATCAGTAATCAAAAATCTCACAGAGTAAATTCCAGCCACAAATGACTTTATTGGCAAGCTCTAACTGGAAAGTCAAGGAAAATATTATTTGAATTTCACATAAATGTTTTAGGGAATAAAAGAAGAGGGAACGCTTCCCATATTAGTTTCCTTGGGCTGCCATAACTGATGACTTGTGGAGGGTAGAAGTTCAAACTCAAGGTATCTGTATGGTCATTCTTACTCCAGAGGCTCTAGGGAAGACTCTTTGCTTGCCTCCTCTAGCTTCTGTGGTTGCAGGCAATCCTTGGTGTTCCTTGGCTTATTGCTTTATCACTCCTGTCTCTTTCCATGGCCTTCTCGCCTGCGTCCAGATTTCCCTGATCTTATATAGACCCACCCAAATCCAGGATGACCTCATCTTTACTCAGTTATATCTGCAAAGACCCTATTTCCAAATAAGGTAAGTTTCACAGGTTCTGCGTGGGCACCATTCAATCCAGTACTCTTTCTAACTCATTTCATGATGCTAGCATAATCTTGATACCAACACCTATCAAGGCCAGTATGAAAAAGCAAAATTTACAAATGAAATTTGCAATGAAAGGAAAGCAAAATGAAAGGCAAGCTTCGTTCATAAACATAAGTATAAAAATCTTAAATAATATATCATAAAATTGAATCTAACAATATATAAAAAGTGGAAGGCATCACTTTTTTTCCCCGGAAATTCCAGATTGGTTGAACATTATAACATTAATGTAGTTCATTCTATTAAAAGATTAAAAGAGAAAAATCATATGAATTTTTTAAGAACTGCAGAAAAAACATTTGATATCATTTGACATGCATTAAAAATAAAAATTTTTAGTAAACTAGGTATAGAAAGAAACTGTCTTAATCCATTTTTGAAAACCTATAGAAAACATCAGATAAAATGGTAAGTTGAAAGCCTTCCTGGGGCACCTGGCTGGCTCAATCAGTAGAGCATGAGACTCTTGATCTTGGGGTTTTGTGCTCAAGCCCCACGTTGGGTATAAAGATTACTTAAAAACGAAAAAATCAAAACAAAACAAAACAAAGCTTTCCTTCTGAGATAGGAGCAAGATGAGGCTAGCTACTCTCCCCATTTCTGTTTGACATTGTGTTTTAGGCCCTGGCCAGTCCAGTAAGGCTAGAGAGACAAATGAAAGGTATTGGGATTGGAAAGGAAGAAACAAAACTTCATCATCCAGAAGATATGATAGAGTTTGCAGAAAAATCAAAATAATCTATTAGAAAGGTATTATAATTAATAACTTAGTAATTTTGCTAGATATAAAATCAATATCCAAAACTTTATTGCATTTCTATATGCCAGAAATAAACAGTTAAAAAGTGAAATCACTGTACTCTTGTTTGTGCCTTGGTTTCTGTAAAATTCGGATACTAGTACTAACCTTATGCTGCAAGTAGAAAAATGTAGTAATAACGTTTAAGAATGTGGGCTCTGTAGTTAAACTGAGTTCAAATCCTTATTCTACCAGTAATTAACTGGTCATATGTTTGAACTAGTCACTTAACATCTCGAAGCCTTAGCTTCCTGACCTGTGAAATGGAGATTGTTATACTACTTAACCTACGTGTTAAGAAAATCAAATATGAGAGTATATGAAACTACTTAGCACGGTGCCCAATGTAAAGTGTATATCCAGTGCGCACTAATTGCTATTATGACATGAAAAATCATTTAAATCTAAACTTACAGGATTGATAGGCCTGAGATATCTTGTTTTTCTTGAGCCAAAAAAGGAATAGAAATAATAACTAATAACACTAGATGAGAGTGTGAGTATGATGGATTGGTAAGCAAAAAAATCATAATCTTGGATTGATTCTGGGTAAGGTACAGGTAGAAATGAAAAGTTAAATAAGTTGGTATGAAAGAATTACTTTAACTTTTTAACTCTTGCCAAGCTTAATGTTTCCAAGAATAGATAATTCTGTGGGGAAGAGTTCAGTATAATGTTATGTGAAAAAAGGAAAATATGAAAAATTATGTTATAGAATGCTTTCAATATTGTTAAATATATATGATAGCAAACTTTCATTTAATTCTCTTCTAAGTCACTGAAGATAGGTGTTATGATAAAAAAGTTGCATAAGTTACTGAAGGTCACAAAGCCATTTACATATATGCATTGGGAAACAATTAAGAATTCACGAAAATATTACATTGTTATCTCTGTGTGGTGATTTTGGGGTGATCCTTATGTTCTTTATTATTTTGTGTATTTTTCAAATTTTCTATAATGCATGTGTTATTTTTATAATTAGGAAAAGAAATAAATGTTGCTTTTATTGATCACAAAAACAATCTATTACAAAAACATAAAACATATAACTCACAAATATGTATGTGTTTTATGCTGAGGTTTTATGTTGTAATGATTTATGCTCTTAACAAAGATATAATAAGGTTGGTGAGCAATACTATACAAAAAAAAAGAAGGGGAGGGAGGGCTGGTTCAACTTCTGAATCTCTATTCCCCCTTCTCTGAGGCTTTTAATTTTTTACAGGTAGAGTTACTACCTATCATATGGAAGACAGATTTTAGATTACAGGATTCCTGATCAAGGTTTGAGGATTTTCTCTTGTAATGTTCTACATTTTCCAGGTTATTTTTCCTTCACTGTGTGTCCAGCCAAAGAATTAAATGTTTTGTGGTCCCAAGAAGGTCTGAAATTCCTTGAGAGTTATCTGATACCTTATTGTCTATAACAAAGCCCAAGTCTCTCCACCTCTCTTTTTCCTTGTCTGTGTCCTTAGGTGCTGATATCCACAGCTTCACTGCTCCTAGAAAGCCCACCATCGTATTGGGACATGTAGTAGATGAAATACAGAGAAATGAGAAGCCCGTGGTGGCAGCTATTCAAGGCATGGCTTTAGGAGGGGGACTAGAGCTGGCCCTGGGCTGTCACTATAGGATTGCCCATGCAGAGGTAACCGCTAAAGCTCCATATGGGGCTCGGTGTGGGGGGCTTTTCTTTAAGGCGATGTCTAAATGTTGTATAAGCCTCAGTGGTGATCATTTTGAAAGGCTAGCTTCCTGGTTGACAACTCTTATGTATTTTTAGCACTGGTTTTTCAGCTGCTATGCATCAGCACAGTGGTAGTAGTTGTTGACATGTTGAAAAATGTCCATTCCATGAGTAAATAGCTGTTACCCTGAACCCCATGACTGTCCCTTTGCTTCCCTAGCCCTAGCCCTTGGGTCTCCCCATAAAACACAAACCAAAGGGGAACTACTGGGTCGGTACAGGGCCCCCACGACTCTGCTCCAGTAGTACGACCCACATCATGTTCCGCTGAGCCATGCTTATGCAGCATGAGGTATAAAATATTTTGACTCTCATCCCTGAGTATGCATACTTATTTAAATTTTTATTTCCTCAAAGGTTTTGGTTTTGTGGTCCCTTGTAATTATTAGTACCTTAGAAGACAATTTCCTATTTGAAAATAGCACAAAATTGTAAATCCATTTGTTTCTGGAAATAGATTTAATTTGGGCTATTAAGTATGTAGATGAGGTCTGTGATACCAGTCTCAGAATGGAAACATTTTGTAAGTAACATATTTTTCTAATGATAAAGATAATGTTGATCATTGTGATAGACTAAAAAATACAGGAAAGTATAAAGATGTAAACTAAAATCCCCATAAACTCACAGTTCAGAAATAACCACTATTAATATTCTATTTTATTTTCTTTTGGTCTTCTTCCCATGTAATACATTTTTCTTATAGCTTTTTTAAAATTTATTTTTCTTTGCTGTCTTTAAAAAAAAAAACACCTACAGGGACGCCTTGTTGGCTCAGTTGGTTAAGTGTCTGACTCTTGGTTTCCGTTCAGGTCATGATCTCATGGTTCCATCTGTGGGATCAAGCCCCAAGTAGGGCTCCATGCTGTTAGTGTTGGATCCTCCCTCTCCCTTCTCTCTGCCCCTCCCACGTGCTCTCTCTCAAAATAAATGAACTAAACACACACACACACACACACACACAAACACAAAAAAACACCTACCTTTGGAATTATATTGTATTTCATTTGTACTCCATTTTTATACTAATATCATATTTAACCTATTTGTTTATGCATTCTGCCAATTTGTTTTAGAGAGTTTAATCTATTTACATGTAACACAATTACTAATAAGGAAGTACTTCTGCCATTTTGCTATTTTTTTCCTTTGTCTTATATCTTTTTTGTTTCTCAATTATTCCATTAATGCTTTCATTTGTATTAAATAGATATTTTCTATTACCCTTTTCATTTTCTTGTTCCTTCTCTTACTATGTATTTTTGAGTTATTTTCTTACTGGTGGTAAGAAAGTCCTGGTGATTACAATTAACGTCTTAATTTAAAACAATCTACTTCAGATTAATGCCAACTTAATTTCAATAGTATACAAAAAAGTTTGCTTCTATATGGTTCCATTACCCACTACTTTTATGCTGTTACTGTCACAAATTGTATCATTACACATTTGTATGCCCATTAACATAGATTTTTTTTTTAAATATGAAATTTATTGTCAAATTGGTTTCCATACAACACCTAGTGCTCATCCCAACAGGTGCCCTCTCAATGCCCATCACCCACTTTCCCCTCCCTCCCCCCCATCAACCCTCAGTTTATTCCCAGTTTTTATTAAAAAAAATTTTTTTTTAATTTTTTTTTCAACGTTTATTTATTTTTGGGACAGAGAGAGACAGAGCATGAACGGGGGAGGGGCAGAGAGAGAGGGAGACACAGAATCGGA
This sequence comes from Leopardus geoffroyi, assembly GCF_018350155.1. Lineage (NCBI taxonomy): Eukaryota > Metazoa > Chordata > Mammalia > Carnivora > Felidae > Leopardus > Leopardus geoffroyi. The sequence goes on from NC_059333.1 coordinate 82,331,522, forward strand.
AACAGGCTCCAGGCTCTGAGCCATCAGCCCAGAGCCCGACGCGGGGCTCGAACTCCTGGACCGCGAGATCGTGACCTGGCTGAAGTCGGACGCTTAACCGACTGCGCCACCCAGGCGCCCCTATTCCCAGTTTTTAAAAGTCTCTTATTGGGGCGCCTGGGTGGCGCAGTCGGTTAAGCGTCCGACTTCAGCCAGGTCACGATCTCGCGGTCCGTGAGTTCGAGCCCCGCGTCGGGCTCTGGGCTGATGGCTCAGAGCCTGGAGCCTGTTTCCGATTCTGTGTCTCCCTCTCTCTCTGCCCCTCCCCCGTTCATGCTCTGTCTCTCTCTGTCCCAAAAATAAATAAACGTTGAAAAAATAAAAATAAAAAAAAATAAAAGTCTCTTATGGTTTGCCTCCTTCCCTCTCTGTAACTTTCCCCCCCCTCCCCCTCCCCCATGGTCTTCTGTTAAGTTTCTCAGGATCCCCATAAGAGTGAAAACATATAGATTTTTTTATTATTGCTTAATGTAGGGGTCTTTTAAATCAGATAGGAAAGAAGAATTATACAGAAAAGTTTATATTAATTTGTCCTTTATATTTACCTAAATAGTGATCCTTTATCATTGTTTTTTATTACTTCACATGGATTTGAGTTCCTGTCTAGTGTCCTTTCATTTCACTGTGAAGGATTTCTTGTGGGGCAGATGTGCTGGCAACAAATCCAATTTTTGTTTTTACCTCAGAATGCTTTAATTTGTCTTCATTTTGATTTTTCTGAAGTTTATTTATTTACTTTGAGAGAGAGAGAGAGAGAGAGAATGGGGGAGGGGCAGAGAGAAGGAGAGAGAGAATCCCAAGCAGGATTGGGAGTGTGGAGCCTGACATGGGCCTCGAACCCATGAACCATGAGATCATAACCTGAGCCAAAATCTAGAGTTGGATGTGTAATCAACTAACCCACCCAGGTGCCTCTTGTTTTCATTTTCAAAAGCTAGTTTTGCTGGATGTAGAATTTTTGTTTGACATGTTTTTTCTTTTAGTGCTTTGAATATGTCTACCTACTGCCTTTTGGTCTCCATGGTTTCTGACAAGAAACCTGCTGTTAAGCTTATTGTAAATAGTCTTTAAACATATCATTTTATTTTATTTTATTTTTTTCAACGTTTATTTATTTTTGGGACAGAGAGAGACAGAGCATGAACGGGGGAGGGGCAGAGAGAGAGGGAGACACAGAATCGGAAACAGGCTCCAGGCTCTGAGCCATCAGCCCAGAGCCTGACGCGGGGCTCGAACTCACGGACTGCGAGATCATGACCTGGCTGAAGTCGGACGCTTAACCGACTGCGCCACCCAGGCGCCCCTAAACATACCATTTTAAATGGCTGTATAATTTTGTCTTATAGATATACCATAATTTATTTAACATTCCCTTGTAGCATTAAATTTTTTTAATGTTTATTTATTTATTTTGAGAGAGAGAGCAGGGGAGGGCAGGGAGAGAGGGAAAGAGAAAATCCCAAGCAGGCTCTGCATTGTCAGCACAGAGCCAGACATGGGGCTCAAGCCCATGAACCCCGAGATCATAAAATGAGCTGAAATCAAGAATTGGACACTCAGTCAACTGAGCCACCCAGGCACCCCAGCATTTTAATTTTTATAAGGGTTTATGAATAAAGATATATATCCTAAGTGCTCCTTTTTCTGTGTCCCTCTTACCATGCCTTCTGCACACTGAGTGTAGATATAAGTTATAAGCAATGATAAGTCAGGGGATGGGGATGAACAGTGGTGGAAAAATTCTTGACTGACTGTTAGGAATGCCTTGTGTGAGAAACGCTTAAATATTCCAGGTATTCTGGAGCTCTTGGAATCACAATGTGGGTAAATGACAGTCTGCATTAAAGCACCCTCCTCCTCCCATCCTGTACCTGTAACAAAACTAACAGAACTTTAGCGACTTTTAAATAGCCAAGAGAGGCATGTGGTAAAGGGCTTGAACTCATTCTCTTGCCTGGACTGAGGTTGCTGTCTAATTTTTTTTCTGTAAGAGCTTTATTGAGATACAACTCAAAAACCATATAATGCATTCATTTAAAGTGTACAATTGAGGGTGCCTGGCTGGCTCAGTCAGTTAAGTGTCTGACTGGCTCTGGTCATGATCTCATTGTTCCTGGGTTCAAGCCCTGCATCAGGCTCAGCACTGACAGCTCGGAGCCTGCTTTGGATTCTCTGTCTCCCTCACTCTCTCTGCCCCTCCCCTGCTCATGCTCCCTCTCTCTCAAAAATAAATAAATAAACAACAACAACAACAAAAACCATTTAAGGGGCACCTGGGTGACTCAGTCAGTTGAGCATCCAACTTCAGCTCAGGTCACGATCTCGCAGTTGGTGGGTTCGAGCCCCACGGTAGGCTCTGTGCTGACAGCTCAGAGCCTGGAGCCTGTTTCTGATTCTGTGTCTCCATCTCTCTTTGTCCCTCCCCTGCCTTTGCTGTCTCTCTCTCAAAAATAAACATTTTTAAAAATTAAAAAAAACATTTAAAAATAAAATGTACAATTGAGGGGTGCCTGGGTGGCTCAGTTGGTTATCTGACTCTTGATTGGTCTTGATCTCGGGGTTGTGAGTTCAAGCCCTGCACTGGGCTTCACGCTGGACGTGGAGCCTACTTAAAAAAATAAAAATAAAGTGTACAACTGAATAGTATATTAACATATTCACAGGGCTGTGTAACCCTTACCACAGTGGATTTTAGAACATTTATTATACCAAAAAGAAAATTCATACCCTTTAGGAGTAACCCACCATCTCCCCTCTCCCCCAGTCCTAGGCAACCACTAATCTACTCTCTGTCTCTATGGGTTTGCCTATTCTAGACATTTCATATACACAGAATCATACAACATGTTGTCTTTTATGACTGGCTTCTATCACTTAGCATAATGTTGTCATCGTTCACCCATGTTGTAGCTTGTCAGTACTTCATTCCTTTCTATGGCCAAATAATATTTCCTTGTGTGGATATACCACATTTTCTTTATCCATTCATCAGTTGATGAACACGTGAATTGTTTCTATTTTCTTGGCTTTTATGAACAATGATGCTAGGAAAATTTGTGTAACATTGTGTATGTTGTGTGTGTGTGTGTGTGTGTGTGTGTGTTTATTATAGTCATCCTATTGGATGTGAAATAGTATCTTGTTGTGGTTTTGATTTGCATTTTCCTGATGGGCTAATGATATTGAACATCTCTTCATGTGCTTATTGGCTATTTTGTATCTCTTCTTTAGAGAAATGTCTGTTCAGATCCTTTGCCAATTTTTTAAATGTTTTTTATTTACTTTTGAGAGAGAGAGAGAGAGAGATTGAGTGGGGGAGGAGCAGAGAGTGAGGGATACCCGGAATCCGAAGCAGGCTCCAGGCTCTGAGCTGTCAGCACAGAGCCCAATGCAGGGCTCAAACCCATGAGCTGTGAAATCATGACCTGAGCTGAAGTCGGAGGCTTAACCAACTAAGCCACCCAGGTGCCCCTCCTTTGCCCATTTAAAAAAAAATTTTTTTTTCAACGTTTATTTATTTTTGGGACAGAGAGAGACAGAGCATGAACGGGGGAGGGGCAGAGAGAGAGGGAGACACAGAATCGGAAACAGGCTCCAGGCTCTGAGCCATCAGCCCAGAGGCCGACGCGGGGCTCGAACTCACGGACCGCGAGATGGTGACCTGGCTGAAGTCGGACGCTTAACCGACTGCGCCACCCAGGCGCCCCCTTTGCCCATTTTTAATTGGATTGTCTTTTTATTACTGAGTTGTAAAAAGTTCTTTATATATTCTACATACATGATTAGCAAATATTCTCTCCTATTCTGTGAGTTTTCCTTTTAATTTTTCGGCTTCCTGGCTCTTTTAGGGCTCCATAACGCTGTTTCTGGACAATATAACTTTTGTTGGCTGAAACAGATCACAATGGAGTCAGAGAAAAAAATATGTAAGAAGTTAGAGATGTATTTCAACATGAAGACTTAGGGACAGCACAGCTCTGTTTATGTTGTTAACCTAAGTAGAGGGTGTGCACTAATTTGCCCTGTAAAAACTTTTTTTTTTTTTAATTTATTTAAAGTGTCAGGGTGCCTGGGTGGCTCAGTCAGTTAAGCGTCTGACTTCTGCTCAGGCCATGATTTCAATGGTTGAGGCTCTATGCTGATGGCTCAGAGCCTGGAGCCTGCCCCTCCCCCACTAGTGCTTTGTCTTTCTCTCTCTCTTTTTTCTCAAAAATGAATAAACATTAAACATTTTTTAATTTATTTAAAGTGTCTTATTTATTTTGAGAGTAGGGGGAGGGGCAGAGAGAGGGAGAGAGAGAATCCCAAGCAGGCTCCACACTGTCAGGGCAGAGCCTGATGCAGGGCTTGATCTCAGGAACCTTGAGATCAGGACCTGAGCCAAAATCAAGAGTCGGACGCTTAACCAACTGAGCCACCCAGGCACTCTCGCTTTTTGTTATGTATTTATTTTAAGAGAGAGAGTGTGTGTGCATTGCTCTGCAGAAACTCCTGAAACAGTGTTTTTGAAAGTGTGGGAAATCCAGAGGAATCCTCCCCTTTACTCTACATGCTGTCTCATTCTAATGACCTTTATGCCTTCAAACTTTAATAGGCTCAAATTGGCTTCCCAGAAGTCAGACTAGGACTCCTTCCTGGTGCAAGAGGAACCCAGCTTCTCCCCAGACTCATTGGAGTTCCTGCTGCACTCGATTTAATTACCTCAGGTCAGTACAAACCCTGACAACAGCTTTCTAGAACAATGCAAGGAACTGGTTTAAGATTTAGAGAAATTCTGGATTGACCATTACCCACTCAAGTAATCTTAAGAGGATACTTTAATTTCTTTGACTATCAATTTTCTCATCTGTAAAATGGAAGGAGTACTTTCCCTGAGAGCTTCTCAGACATTACCATGAAGATCACATGTAAGTGCCTCCCCCCAAAAATTTCTTTAATGTTTATTCATTTTTGAGAGACAGAGACAGAGCATGAGCGGGGGAGGGGCAGATAGCGAGGGAGACACAGCATCTGAAGCAGGCTCCAGGCTCTGAGCTGTCAGCACAGAGCCCGTCGTGGGCTCAAACCCACAAACCACAAGATCATGACCTGAGCTGAACTTGGTCGCTTAACCAGCCGAGCCACCCAGGCACCCCATGTGCCTTCTAAATGAAAGTGTTTACAGAGCACTAATTATAAGTAAGATTTTATTATAGCTCACGTGTCCATGCATAAGCACTTGTATTCACATAGGGTGTATTATATGCAGACTCAATTTAGAAATTATAATGTACATGAGAATTAAAACCAGAATTGTCATGGAAAGGTTTGAAGTTATAGTGTGGAAATGACTGAATTTTTCATTTCCCAAGTATTAAGATATTAGCTACAAATGAAAGTTCTCTTTCCATAGGGAAAGTGAACAATGCAACAATAGAAAACATTTAGAGATCCTGGATTTACCAAATCCTGTAAGGCTTATAAAGAGATTTCCAGTTGAAGTAAGGTTGGAAGAAAGAGTCATGTTTTGATTGACAGTGTTTCTACTCTCTTATATTTCTGTGGGTCGGGAATTTGGGACCAGCTTAGTTGGACTCTAAGCTCAGGGTTTCTCATGAAGTTGTAATCAAGACATTGATTAGAGCTGTAGTTGTCTGAAAACTTGAGTGGGGCTGAAGGATCTACTTCCAAGATAGCTTCCTCACATGGATGGCTAGTTGGTGCTGACTGTTGGCATTTCTTCTCCACATAGACCTCTCTCTAAAGCTGCCTGAGTGTCTTCACAATATGGAAGCTGACTACCTCTGGACTGAGAGATCCAAGAGACAGCAAGGCAATAGCTGCGATATCTTTTAGGACCTAGCTTTGGAGTTATACACCATCTTTTCTGATTATGTATTATATATGTATATGTGTATATATATATATATATATATATATATATATGAAATTATTTATACAGGTCTTCCCTATTCAACATGGGAGGGGGCTTGAACACCAAGAGGTGAAACTCACTGGAGCCACTTTGGAGGCTAGTTACTTCAACTTTATACTCACACATATGCCTATCTATTATGTATATATATGTGTGTATATATATATATATATATATATATGTATATAATATGTATATACATACATAGTAAGTTAGATATATATGTAAGTTACATATTACTATGTATAGACATAGTAAGTTAGAAGGAGATAAGTGCTAAGGAGAAAACAAAACAAAGTGGGAATATAAAATGTTAGAGATGGAGGTGTAGGTAATATTTTAATATAAAATGTTAGGGATGGAGGGATTAAAAAGGCTTTCCTACTAAATGACATCTGAGTAAAGACCTGAAAGAGATGAGGAGGCTTGTTATGCCAATATCTGGAGAAATGCATTCCACATGGATAAATAGCAAATGCAAAGCCCTGAGGCAGCAGGATACTTGGAAGTTTCAAAGAAAAGCGAGAAGGTGGATACAGCTAGAGTGAAGTGAGGAAGGGAAAGAGAGGTAGGGGATGAAGTCACATCGCGTAAGGCTTTGAAGAGTATACAAAGACCTTTGGCTTTTCTTCTCAATGAGGTAGAAAGCCATCGGAGTGTTCTGAGCAGAGTCACATGCTCTCATTTGTTTTTTAAAGGATCACCCTGGCTGTTGAAAATACATTAATTAGAGGTAAGGCAGACACAGGAAGGCTGATTAGAAGCCTGCTACAGTCATCCAAGGGACAGATGATGAGAGCTGGGACCTGAGCGGTAACAACGTAAATGGTGAATCATGGTCAAATTCGGCATATATTATGAGGGTAGAGCCAGCAGGATTTTGTGATTTATCAAAAAAGTGAAATGTGCAAGGAAGAGCAGAGCGAAGGATGATTCTAATGACCTGCGCAGCTGGAAAGATGGTGCCATTTTTGAGACAGAGATTGCTACTGGCAGAGTAGGATGTAGGGAGGAATCCCAAGCGCTTAGCTGGGGGCATGTTACGTTTGAGAGGTCTGTTAGACATCCAAGTGGAGATGCCAAGTAGACAGTTGGACAGACTGGCCTGGAGTTTAGGAGAGAGGTCTTCTGATCTCCTCTCAGACTCCATTTTCTCAACAGAAAACAACTACATGGTTGCCTTGAGGAATAATGAAATGACATAACATGCTTCTGGTACAGTACCTGACACATAGAAGACATTTTATAAATGGTAACTGTGGTAGGCAGAATAATGCCTCCCACCCCACCAAAGTTGTCTGTGTCCTAATCCCCAGGACTTGTGAATATGATGCCTCACATTCAAAAGTGACTTTGCAGGTGTGATTAAATTAAGGATCTTAAGATGGTAGATTACTTTGGATTTTCCAGGTTGGTCCAGTTCATCACAAGGGTACTTAGAAGAGGAGGGCAGGAAGTTAGAGAGGAGACAAGATGCTACCAGCTGGCTCTGAAGATGGAGGAAGTGGCCACAAGCTAAGCAACGCAGGCAGCCTCTAGAGGCGGGCAAAGACGATGCAACAGATTCTCCCTTAGAGCCTCCAGAGGGAACACAATTTTGCCGACCTATTTTAGACTTCTGATATCCTAAACTAAGATAATAAATGTATGTTGTTTTAAGCTGCTCTGTTTGTGGGAATTTGCATAAGAAACTAATACAGTAGCTATTAATAATGATGCTATTACGACTGTTGCTGTTCGGTTTGGAAGGTTGTTTTTTTTTCCCCTAACCGACTATGCTAAAAAAATTGTTATTGAAAGTTGAAGATCCCCTACTGATGTTAATGTTGTAAAAACACTGGCTTTGTAGGCACTGTCCCCATAGGAAGTTAATAAGTAAACAGATTTAAATGAAATTAATAAGTAAGTAGCTAACCTTTTCTGATCTGAAAACCATTAGAGAGGTAATTCTGGAAAGTGGAGCAATTATAGCAGCCACCGTTGCTTTTCCACAGTTGCCTGGAAATGCTACCCGGAAACAGCTGAACCTTTAGCAGTAACCACAAAAGATTTGCTAGAGCACCTTGCAATTCATTCCCTGATGTTCTCTGTCCGATCAAGTGACAAGAACTACAGTTCCCTGCTCTTGCTTCTGCTTCATTTTTTATGGCTTGTCCTCCTTGTTCACTGAACAGCACACAAAATCCCTGCTCTGTTCTCACAGAGCTTTGCTCTAGCCCATGAATTTCTTTATGGTCATTCCCAGGACAAGGATACATTCAGGCTCTAGACGCTGAGGGGATGCCTCTTACCATCTAGAGTAGTGGGGGAGAAGTTGTGAGTGACATCTTTATCCTACCTGCCTTTCAGGTGGGTTAAGTCCAGGTGAGTTTTCTCTATATTTGAGCAAGAGGTTGAGGGTGAATTTTAGTAGCCGGGGCTCCCAGGCAGTGATAATATATATCAGCAAGTATCATTCTGTGACTAAAACAAACAAAAATAAACTTAACACTAAACCCAAAACCTATAAAGATATTCTGTGACTTTAAAAGAGTGAAACAAGCCCTGGGTGTTGTATGGAAACCAATTTGACAATAAATTTCATATATTGAAAAAAAAAAAGAGTGAAACATTCATATGAAACAGATCAAAGAAAATGACAGTTTTAGAAAATATTCTAAATTAGAAAAGAACATCTATTATTTGTTAAATAAGAACACACTATCTGGAAGTAAAACATTTGCCCAAATAACTTCTTTTAGAAGCAATAAAAAGAAGATATGATCAAACAGACAACTCAGTCAGCAACATGGAGGATAAACAGAGGCACATTTATGGAATTTTGTGAAGTCAGAAGAATTTAACAAAAAGATACATAAAATGTAAAGGAAGGCGGCAGATATGGAAGGTATATAATCAGAGTCTCTGCTATGAAAAATAAGAGCTCTCAAAGCATGAAGCAAAGATGTGAGAAGCAGTAACCAAAAGAAAAAATAGAAGAAACTCTTCAGATATGAAATGGAATCAGAGATCATGTTTCAGCAGGCTCACCATTTTCCTGGAAAAACTGATGCGGAGATATCAATTCCCTGATGTATTTTGGTAAAGATTTTGAACTTCCAGGAAATGGATCCTGCAAGCTTCCAAAGGATAAAACAAAGCAAAAGATTACTTTCCAAATAACTAAAATCACTCAGCCACAAATAAATGCTAAATGTATGGAACATTCATATATGATCCTGGTACCCACGCTCCAACGCAGCAATAACATATATCAGATTAGATAATACACGACCCTAGTACATGAATGTGTCATACATTTGTCATATATTATCATCATTTTAAAGACTGTGGATTCTATTCTAGGATTCTATACAGTCTTTAAAATGATAATCTAAATCAGAAGTTCTTATAGTGTGGTCCAGGGACTCCTGGGTATGCCTAAGATCCTTTGGGGCGGTTCATAAAGTCAGAGCTACTTTCATAACAATAGGACATTATTTGCCTTTCCACTCATTCTCTTACACATGTATACTAGAATTTTCCAGAGGTTGTTGTATGCCACATGATGTCAGAACAGATAGAATAAAGAAGCAGATAATGAGAATCCATCTGTCTTCTATTAAGCCAGATTTGAAAGAAATTTGTAAAAATGTAAACTAATGACACTCTCTAAGCTTTTAAAATTTTGAAATAGTTTTTTGCATAAAAATTTATTCATGTTAACATCAATGTTAACATTTATCGTTGTTATTTTAAAGTAATACAATAAACATTTTAAAGTTCTCAGCTTTAACTTAAAAAAAATTTTTTTAGTGTTTATTTTTGAGAGAGTGAAAGACAGAGCATGAATAGGGGAGGGGCAGAGAGGGAGATACAAAATCCGAATCCAGGCTCCAGGCTCCAAGCTGTCAGCACAGAGCCCGTCACGGGGCTCGAACTCACAAATCGTGAGATCATGACCTGAGCCGAAGTTGGACGCTTAACCAACAGAGCCGCCCAGGCACCCCAGTTTTCCTTTCTAATACAGTAAATACCGATAGAAATAATCTACATAGGGGCACCTGGGTGACTTTATGTTTAAATAAACATTTTTAAAAATTAAAAAAAAAAGAAATAATCCACATAAAAGCTTTTAAGAGTCCTCCATTATTTTTTATTTATTTATTTATAGGTGTTTTTTTTTAATGTTTATTTATTCTTGAGAGAGAGAGAGAGAGAGAGAGAGAGAGAGAGAGACACAGAGCATGAGCGGGGGAGGGGCAGAGAGAGGGGAGACACAGAATCCGAAGCAGGCTCCAGGGTCTGAGCTATCAGCACAGAGCCTGACATGGTGCTCAAACTCACAAGCCGTGAGATCATGACCTGAGCCGAAGTTGGACACTCAACCAACTGAGCCACTCAGGTGCCCCTGGAGTCCTCCATTATTTTTAAGAGTGCAAAGGGATCCTAAGATTAAAAATTTTGAGAATTGCTAATTGAGATCTCTTTTCTTAGACACAGAAACCACAATACAAAACTGTGTATATGTGGTCCAAATTAGAAAATAATACGAGTCTATGTGTGTAAAAAAGGCTTATTTTTTCTTTCAAATCATGGGGGGGGATAGTTAGAAAAACTTATGAAAGGGTAGTTAGAAAAACTAAATATACTAAACTTCTTGTCTTTAATAAGTTAAAGTAGAAATTGTTTTAATTTACAATGTTATGATAAGTACACTTTTAAGAATGTACAGTATGTTAAGTATCTAAATGTAAAATTCCTAAGATGATACTTATCATCCAACAAACTACAGAAATTCAAAGCACAGAAGACAGTTCATTCTGCAAAAGATGAAATAGAAAGGAAGCAAAGCAGAAGAAAATATAGGGGAAATTATAATAGTGTGAAATGAGTCTGTAAAGCCTAAGGTTTACAAAAATTGAAGCATGTGGGGGAATATTGAGGAATTTTGTGTCTCTGTTTTTATCATTAAGTCTGGAAGGCAAGTGTATCTTGGGGGAAATCAGGAAGAAATCTGGCTGCTTTGACAAAAAGAAATGAAGTGAACTAGGATTGCCTTTTCCAAAGCACGGCTGCTTATAGAAATATCACTATTTTTAACTTGATGAAGAGAAGAAGTAAAAACTAAGAATATGATGGATTTTGATTTGCATAGAAAAGGTCACAGTGAGTTAGAAGAAAACTAACAGAATCATACACCTATCTTTTTACGTTGTCTGTACAATTTTAGGGGGACTTTAAAATGACATCTGGAAAGGATTCTATGTAGGCAAAAATGTTCTAAAGGTTGGAAAAGAAGCCATGAAAAACATTGGAAAAAATTGAGATTACCCACTTTGAAGAAGAGAAGTCTGAACTTTGGTTACCCTGGGTCTCCTTATAGTAGCTCTAGTCAGGGGTCTTATTAAAGTCCATTGGACAGTGGTTGTTGTCTACACTGAAGTAGAAAGAGAAAAAGCAAGTTTAATCTGAGCCTGAAGATTTGGGTTGTATATACAGAGCTGCGTCTTTAGGCCCTTGAGACAATAAAACTACCTAGAATCTCACTGACTAAGAACAGCAGTGATACACCTGCACTTTTGTGAAATCCAGGCCAGAAGAGACCATCACAGCTGAAGGAATTTTCAGTGCATCTTTTGGGTAGCTCACATTTCCTACTCAGTTTCCCCAAAGACCCTTTTAGTACTCAGGTTTCCATTTTCCATTTTGTCTGCAGGCTGCAGGCTGGGCACTCACCCCTCACCCAAGTGATCTTCTACACAGGAGATGTGACCCCCGCAGCCACTCATCCACTCTTCACCGCCTGCCTCACCCCAGGAGGAAATCTGGGAGCCTGTTTTCAAAGGCACTTCCAGAAAACTAACCAAATAATGTTGTTGCAGAGTGACTCCTGCCAAAAATCATTGAACTGTCTCTCTAATCAAGAAAACCCATTTCTAACTCTCTGAAGCGCTACTAAGAATCAGGAATGGAGGGTTTGTCTCAAAGATGGCATCCACTAACACTGTAAGAGCAGCAAGGACTGTGGAATTATCGCCACCAAGACTGATCTGATGATCACTTTCACAAGGCAAGATGTTACTGGCAAGAAAGCAAGCAAGCCAGGTGTTATTGTTTCCTTTCTTCTTGACCCTGTGATAAGGGATGCTTCTATCCCTTAACCCTCTACTTCAAAATATTCAGATTAATTTACATATTTATACCTGGTGAAGAACTCAGGAGTGATGCTCATCAAACTTTTTTTTTTTAATTTTTTTTTTAATGTTTATTTCTTTTTCAGAGACAGAGACAGAGCATGAGTGGGGGAGGGGCAGAGAGAGAGGGAGACAGAATCTGAAGCAGGCTCCAGGCTCTGAGTTGTCAGCACAAAGCCCAACATGGGGCTCAAACCCACGAACTGGGGGATCATGACCTGAGCTGAAGTCAGACGTTCAACTGACTGAGCCACCTAGGCGCCCCTCATCAAATTTCTTAACACCCTGAAGCTGCCATTCTATACTTGGAGGCTGCCAGTGCCACCACCAGACGCTAGATGTCGCTAGTTGCCGCTTAGTGTCATTACCCCAGGCTAAAAACCCTCTATGGAGCACTCCTTTCGCCAAACTTGGGGTCATGGGCCACACCCTAACTGCGTGGACCTGAAGGAACAATTGTCTGATCACTTCTGCTTCCCTTTTAGCTTCTGCAATAAAAGGCAGGGTCCAAAGCTCACACAATAGCAATTCCACAAACTTAGGGTGGGGTTGAGATGCTGGGTCGGCAAAAAATGACAGAAGTCCACCCATTTGTCCTGTGTAATTTTGATTATAACTTACATAATGTCAACTTAATCATTAATTTCCCCGTTTCCCAGCTATATTTCTGTTTTAGGACTGTGTTTATTTGTGTTTTTTTGTGTTTTTTGTTTTTTGCAGTCAGTGTTGGTATGTATGTTGGTGTAAGATAGATAGTGCTACTGCTCTGCTGTTACTACCTCTATTATTATTAGCAAAAAACCAATCATCACTTATATAGAGACTTATAGTTAACAAAGTGCTTCTATAGAGATTTACAGAATATGAAGAAAATGTATTATTCTCAGTTGATACTCAGAATTACCAAGGTAAGCATAATTTTTCCCATTTACCTAGGAGGAAGGTGTGGTCTCTCTACAATTCTTCATCATCACACAAAGAAGGTAGAGCTGAAGCTTGAACTAAGTTTTCTGGTTACCTCTGCAGTGACCTGTCTACTACTTTCTACCATGCTGCTTACTTATTTCACTTAGGAATAGATGTTTGTATCCAGGAAAGATAACCTTCCTTACCAGAGAAAGTAATGCTTTTGCTTTAATCTCACACAGTTCTCTGGGTTTGTTTTATTCTGTTTTGTTCTAGGAAGACACATTTTGGCAGACAAAGCACTCAAGCTGGGCATTCTAGATGAAATGGTGAACTCAGACCCGGTTGAAGAAGCAATCAAATTCGCCCAGAGAATTTCTGGTAAGGAGATAATAATGAAAATAGCGCAAGTTTGGGAGCAAGCTAAACTTTCGTTTTAATAAGGAATTCCTTAAATATCTTATGGTACATCCATGCAATAGAATATGATACAACTTTAAAATGAATGACAAACTACGTATTGATTTGGTGTGAATGCTATGATTTAACCTACTCTTAAGTGAAAAGCGTCACTGTGAACAGTGGTTCACCATTTGTGCAAAAAGGAAAGGGGGATGGGACTGAATGTCTATATGGAGAGAATGTATATATGTAACTGTTCTTCTACATATAAGATATTTATGTAAAGATTCACAAGAAATGGTTCATGGTTGCCTCTGGGAATGGGGCTGGTCAGCCAGGGAAGCCATTGGAAGAAGACTTTTCATTGTTTACCGTTTAGTACCTTTTGATTTTGTTTTGAAATAATGAATTTTCTGTAAGAAATAATTAAAATGAAAACAAGCAAACATTTCAGCAACTAGAAACAAGCCTCTCTAATTTACCGCAATAAAACCGTAGTTTTGTCTCAGTGAGCTTGTATTTTCTTTCTGTCACTGCTTTCTCATTTTGTGGGTTCATGGCATCCCTTTAAAAGTTCTCTGGAGTGGCACTATTCCTTTTCAATTTATGGAGAGCAGCAGCAAGATGGAGAGGGTTAAAGAGTGCCAGAAAAAATAATTGGGAGCAGTGTTGGGTCACAGATAGAGCAGCATGTTCATCTTTCTGCTTGGTGGTAGGCAATGGCTCAGTGTCACTCAAAAGCATTCCTTTGAAAAAGTCATTCTTTTGTTGACCCCAGCAGGAACCAAACACTTCCCTGAAATAATCTTTCTTTTTGTGGCTCTAGCCAGTTGCTGTTTCAATGCAATAGGAAAAGCTTGAACTGGAGAGTCCAGGACCGTGGAGAGAAAATCCTGGTGACTCATAAAGAGAATCAGCAAGTCTTTGCCCAAAAGGGAATGAGTTTCCTGGTGTCTTTCTCTGCCTTCCAAACAGTCTTCACCAACTTTTCATCACTGATTTCATTGTGCCTCCTGGCAGAGCTTATAGTTTCGTTAGAAGTCACCCGGCTGACAACAAAGGCTATTTGCATTTGGAAATCCATTCGTGATTTTTTGGCTTGAGGCTTATGGTAGACCCATGTCTAACAGTTACACCTGTGGCTTTAGGTTGTAAAGAACTAGGTTTCCACAGGAAGTTCTTGTCCTTAACTGAATTCCCTAGATTGAGATTTGAGAGTTAAGTAACTAAAAGAGATAGATGAGGATCATGGTCTTTTTACAGTAAACTGTAAAATGGTCTGTTTTAATTTTTGTAATTTATTTAACTTTTAAAATAAATTTTAAATTAGAAAACTAAGCATTAAATTACTGTTTATAAAATTTATAAAATGGCCTTTTCAATCTCAGTAACATTGCACAGTTTTTCCACTTGGTGGCGTCCAAATATTGAGAAGGAACCGTGCTTTATTTTATTTTATTTTTCTTTATTCCTTCTTTTTTTAGGAATCATCTGTTTTAAAATTTAGCAATTCACCTGTTAACAGTAGGGAAATGGTTTGGGGCTTTGGGAAATTATGTATAACTATTTTAAATTATAATTATGAAAACTATACCGAAATATGTAACATTGTGGATAAAAATGTCCAAAATATAAATTTACATATATTCTATAATTATAGCTACATAGAGTATGAATATAGCCCCAAAAGTAAAGGAAATATGCAAAAATTACAATAATTTAATTTCTCTCAAAAAATTTCATAAGTAATCTTTGCTTCTGTGTTTATTTTTTCCAGCTTCATTGAGGTATACTTTACACACATTAAAACCTACCCATTTCAAGTATAGAGTTTGAAGAATTTTTGTAATTGTTTGTAGCTGTGTAACTACTATCACAATCAGTATATAATTCTATTACCCTAAAAAAAAAAAAAGTATTTTTATGCCTCTTTTCAGTAGATTCTCTTCCCTGCCCCCTGACCGCAGATAATCAATGACCTACTTTCTGTTACTATAGTTTTTGTTTTTAAGAATTTCATATAAAGTTGGAATCACAATATAGCATGTAGTCTGTCATGTCTGACTCCTTTCATGTAACATAATGTCTTTGGTATTCATCCAGGTTGTTTCATGTAATAATATTTCATTTTTTTAAATTACCTTGTAGCATTCATTCCATAGTATGGATGTCCCGCACATTGCTTATCCCATTTATTAGTTGATGGACATTTAGGTTGTTTTCACTTTGGACCTACACAAGTCTTTGTAGACATATTTACCTTTCTCTTGGGTAAATACCTAAGAATAACGCTACTGAGTTGTATAGTAAGTATATATTTGGTTCTTAAATGCTTTTTAAACTTGATGGGTAATGAAAAATTCACTAGTGAACTGGAAGATGCTAATTTTTGCCAAGCAAATTGGAAAAGAAAAATAATATGGTGAGATTGAGCTTAGACAAGCTCTTATTATACTGCTTGTAATACATCTCACCTAAAGGCAATTTGGCAGTTAGGTACTGAGACTTGCTCACATCTTTTGACTTAGTATTTCTATTCTTAGGAAGTTATCATAAAGAAATAATCACAGAAGTATACGAAGATTTGTGTACAGTGATACCCACTGAAGTTTATCATCGTAAAATACTGGAAACAACTCAAAAACCTAATTTAATTTTAGGGGATTAGTTACATAAAAGATGATAGATCTCAATGAAGCAAACTAATCAGCCATTAAAACTTCCATTTTTTAAGGAATTTGAAGAACTTGGGAAAATGCTTACATGTAATGCTAAGTAGAAAACAGCTAGGTAGGAAATTGCACAAATGTGTGTGTTTATGTCTTCATGTGCATATTTGCATGAGGAAATAAACCAAGAAATTTTTATCACTGGTTGTGATAGGTAATGAATTTTTATTGCTGGGTAGTAGGTAACGAAGACTTCTGATTTTTTTTTTTTAAAGGCTTATCTTTTCCTAATACCTGAGTCATTAAATTTACCCAGAGGAAAAATGGATGCCTGGCCAGTGTGGAGAAGATGCAGGAAGAGGTGCATTTCTCTGTAGAGAAATGAGCTCAGGACAGGAAGTCAGGAGACCTGGATGATATAGTCTCAATCTTCTATCGATCTTAGTAAATTAGCTTTTTGGGCTTTATCGATAAAAGGAAAAGATTCAATAAAATTAGCTGGTTTCAGATCCTGTTCTGAGACCTCCCAGGCTCCAATGGTTGAGCTCCAGTTTTTGGTTCTTGCTACAACCTGGGCAGCTCCACTGTGTGTCTTTTGGGGATTAAGGCTTAGAATCCCATGGAAAACTCTGGGAATTTTACTATTTGTTGCTGTTTTTAGAATGAGTTCCACTGTTTGGAAGCCTATGATTCCTTGCTGCTGCTGTAATAGGTAAATGCCAGAGATACAAGGTAGAGAAATAGTGCAAATTAACAAAGGACTACTTGAAAGAATTGTATGTACATTTGCCATTCATTATCTTACAAAATGCATAGCTTAGAGAGGCTTATTTATTTTGCCTTTCACTTTCATTTGAGGTCTTGTGTTTTTCCTTTCTTTTTGTTCCAGGCTTTCCCCTCCTCCTCCTCCTCCTCCTCCTCTTCTTTTTCTTCTTTTGGGTCTTTGTTTGCTTTTAAATATAGCTATTAGTATGTTGTTATTTGCCAGAACAAAAATGGTGGATTGACTTGAAAGAGAAGCTCCACAAAAATCTTTTATAAACATATATTTATATTTTATAATAGGTATTTGTGAGTATGAGAAAAACCACTGAAGTGTAAACTTTAAAATGGTGACTTTTATGGTATGTGATTTATACCTCAATTTTTAAAATACATGTGAAATGATTGAGTTCTCCTTTCCCATTTGTAAAACTATTTCACTAATACAGCTTATTCCCACTCCATCCTGGCAACTCACACCCCACGCTCCCACCCTCACCCCACCCCCACTTCCCCTGGTGAAAGGTTGATTTAAAAATAATAACATGGAAACCATTAAGGAATTTCTTTAGTTTCAATTTCCAATGGTCAACGTTACAATCAGCAGTTTGGAACAAGTTATGGGTGGGAGGGGAATATAGGAGGTTAGCATATATCTAAAAATATGATTTGGGAAGTAGCTGCAAATTTCTCTGCAAACTTAACATGCATCCTGGAGAGTTGACTGTGAAAGTTAATTAGCTTCAGGCATCTTAATGCTCTTGTTATATGAAGCTTCTCAGACTACTGCAGTGCAGTGCAATGGATTTAGCAGAGCAATTCCAAATTACTTGGCCAAACCAGATTGCTTTGCTAAACTGGGGAAGAGAGGGTCCTGTAAAATGCTATTTATTTGCACTTGCATTTGGCCAACAGCCTGCTTATTTCCAGACTAAGAATTCCCTGTTCCCATGTGCATGCTTCTGGTGTGAAGCTGAAAGTGTGTGCTGTTATTCAAAGATGAGCACAGGGGACATCCAGCTGGGGGCCTCAACCCAGGAACCTAATGCTGTTTTTGTCCCTGTAATGAATCCTGGTTCTGTTACTGTTACTGCACCGTGTTAGCCATTTTTAGCGATTCTAATTCTGCCTAAAGACTTTGGTCTGTTTATTCATTTCAATTTTGTGACTTTAAACAAATCTTACCTGGTTTCATCGCCTTTTCTCCATTTTATCTTCTGCTTTTTGTAATTTTTTTTGCTCTCTGTGAACATTTATATACACATGTCTCACAAGAGCAGAGTGACCCTGCCTCACATAGACGGCTGAAGCACATGTCTAAATGGAGCTTCCTTTTTCTGTGATACCTAAGTTCTGAGGGTGACCTCCTGTAAGACTGGAAAAGTGCAGTGGTTCTGTCTGTCCTTTGCAGAGCTTCTGTGACAAACACAGCTTACTGTTTGTCAGAATTGGAGGAGTCAGTCTTTTATGTCTTAGGTAACCATTTCCGTAAATTGCATGTTGTGTCTCTCTTTAAACTAGGCGGAGAATATCTTTCTGTCAGTTTCCCGGAAAGAAAAGAGGGAAAATAATCACTTCTTTATTTTTCCTTTAGGAGGGTGATTTGCTTTTTTTTTTTTTTTTTTTTTTTTTTTAAATCACAACTTGAATATTCTTCTGCCTTAGAATACCTCAAAGAATTAAGGGAAAAAATGTGAATGGGTCAAGGAAATAATTATAAGCATATTTGAATCACTAATTAGTTCCTCCCCTCCCATTTTCCTGGGCAGCAAATGCTGGTGCTGTCCTGCCCATACTTGCCTCTCTTACTATGTAGGCACAGCTGAGTGAGTTTAAAACGACCAGGATTTTCAAACAACCAGGTGTACAGAAACACACACTGAAAACACCACACCTGTAGACCCAAAGGGGAAATTCTGAAGATATTTTGTTCTAATAGAAAAAATTTGTAAGATAATAGCTTCCTTTATAGTTACAGCAGGAAAGAGAGAGGAAATTGAGCAGGGAAAAAGCATCCATATTTGCACTCTGATCCAAAACTCTCCAGTGGATGTGCTCAGCTTGGCCCTAGACTGGTCTGGACGAGTGCCATGGTAGTTCCCAGAATGCCCATCTGCAGCCTGAGAGATTCTGAGTATCCCCAGGATAACAGCATTATGCTGATCAGCAATAATTACTGCAGTAATTACTGCACACCACTAAGCAGGCTTTTCTTTTTTCTTCTCTCTCCCTCTTTTTTCTTTCTTTCCTTTTCAGTTTCTGGCCTGGGGCAAAGTTTGCCAGGAGCTGCAGCCATCTTGGATACGCAGTGGCTGACCTAATGCTCTACTCCTGGACTTTCCAGAGGCTACACCTCAAAATCAAGTGTTGAATTTTTAAAAATATTCATGTGTAGGCCCCACCCTTAAATATTCTTTTTTTTTTTCAAAAAATTTTTAATGTTTATTTATTTTTTGAGAGAGAGATAGAATGTGAGCAGGGGAGGGACAGAGAGAGAGGGAGACACAGAATCCGAAGCAGGCTCCAAGTTCTGAGCTGTCGGCACAGAGCCTGATGTGGGGCTCGAACTCATGAACTGTGAGATCGTGACCTGAGCTGAAGTCGGATGCTTAACTGACTGAGCCACCCAGGCACCCCCCACCCTTAAATATTCTTAACTGAGCCTGCAGTGGGGCATGGGCATCTGAACTTCTTAAATTTCTTGGATAACTCTGATGAGTACTATGGTGTTGGAGTTAGTCCTAATGAGACGGAAACACTGGTAGGGTCACAAGGACAGAGATCCAGCGCTCAGACTATGTAGGTACAGCTAAGTGAATTTAAAATTACCAAGACTTTAAAACTACCAAGTGTATAAGAAACACACTCTGAAAATATCGTACCTGTCCCTGGCACAGACTGCCCCAGCTGCCCGTTTGTGCTATAACACTGACAGCTCAGCCCCCTTTCCTCCTCCACTTGTCCTCCACATACTTGGCCCTTCTCCCTCCTGTCCCCACTGACCGTTCCTGTCTTCCTTTTGGGCCATCGGGAATTAAATCAACTGTAGGCCCTGGAAAGGTCTCCATCCTTCTCTGCTAAGCTTGCCTTCCTATAAGTTGAGGATCAGGCTAATACATTGCATAATTGAGCAAATAATTGGAAACCTGTTGGGTAGAGTTCATGTCCTTCCAACAATAGCAGGGCAAACAGGGACCATATGCTATCCACTGTCTTCCCCTCCTTTCCTGAATCCTGTTATTAACATCATATGGGAAAGCATTAATTTAAAAATCCATTATTTTCAATTCTACTTAGTAATCATGCATTAAAGAAGTATTGTTGCCTCCTAGGTTAAAAAAATTTTTTTGAGATTATACAATGCCTCACAGATAAATTTACATGCGTACATGGTTAAATCCAAACCTTACTCACTCTCCCCTGCACACATAATAACACACCAATGCCAGACAGGTTCACGTTCATATACCTTTTTATGGTGAAACTGCTTTATAAGGCCTGGTAGGTTTTCTGTCTAATTAACTGAAGTGTACCTTCTTGATATAATGGTGTATCCTTGAAGAGTTGGTAGCACTTTTTAAAAAAAAGTCTCTGGTATAGTGGTTTAGACAACAGTTTTCGTAATATGTTACACGTTTATTCTTTTTATTTTAAGATCTGATAATGTGTTTCTTATAATGCAGTTGACAAGAGAGTTTATTATATTGCAGGTGACAAGAGAATTTGGTTATTTCTGTGACATACATCTTAAAATTATGACTGATAACATTATAACAGGACATAACAGGTTTTTAGGAATTTTATGTAAGTATATTCTAATATATAACATATAATGTAATGTTTTAATACACATTTATTCTTTTATGCAAACTTTAGAATCATTCTGTTGAGTTTTTTTAATTTTTTTTTTTAGCATTTATTCATTTTTGAGAGGCAGAGAGAGACAGAGTGTGAGTGGGGGAGGGGCAGGGAGAGGGGGAGACACGGAATCCAAAGCAGGCTCCAGGCACTGAGCTGTGAGCACAGAGCCTGACTCGGGGCTCGAACTCACAGAGAGATCATGACCTGAGTTGAAGTCGGATGCTTAACCAACTGAGCCACTCAGGCGCCCCAAATTATTTTTATTTTTATTAATATTATTATTAAGTAGGCGCCATGACCCCTGTGGGGCTCAGACTTACGATCCTGAGAGCAAGAGTTACATGCTCTACTGGCTAGCTAGCCAGGTGCCCCCGTTGAGTTATTATTTTTTTTAATACAGAACCACAAGGGTTCTAATGAGAAATTCATATATAATATATATGGAAAATATTTATATTTTCATGCTATTAAATGTTTATATCCAGAAACATGAGTCTGTCTTTATTAAGGTCTTATTATATGTTCTTCAATAAAATGGTATAGTTACATTCTTAAAGGTCTTGTATATTTCTTGATAAATTCATTTCTAGGCATTTTTAAAAACAGCTTTAGTGATGCATAATTCACTTTATAGAGTTGCACAACCATCACCATGTATCAGTTTTAGGACTTGTCTTTACCCCCAAAATTTCCCTCAAGTCTTTTTGCAGCTTACCCCCCTCCTACCCCTGGCCTTAGGCAACCACTGATCTTTCTGTCTCTATAGATTTGCCTTTTTGGACATTTACTGTGAATGGCATCATGTGATATGTAATTTTTTGTATCTGGCTTCCTTCAGTTTGCATAATGTTTTGAGGCTCATTTGAATTGTAGCATGTATCAGTAGTTTGCTGATAGTGTTTTGATTGCTGAATAGTATTCTAATGTATAGCTATACCACATCATTTTTTTATCCATTCATCAGTTGATGAGCTATTATGAATAATACTATTTTGGACATTTATATACAAGTTTTATGTGGAAATATGTTTTCATTTTTCTTAGGTAGATTCCTAGGAGTGAAGTTGCTCAGTTGAACAATAAGCTTATCTTTTTAAAAAATTACGAGACTTTTTAAAGTAGGTATACTGTTGTAGATTTTCACAAGTAATGTCTGAGGATTTCAGTTACTCCACATCATCACCAACATTTGGTAGTGATGTCTTTTTGATAGTAGTCATTCTAGTGGGTCTATATTAGTTCTCTCTAGCTACATAACACATTACCCCCAAATGTAACTGCTTAAAATCAAACATTTATTATTTGGCAGTTTCTGTGGGTCAGGAATGTAGATGTGGTTAGCTTGGTCCTCTGGTTTAGGGTTTCACAAAAGATTGCATTCAAGGTATTGCCTCTGGTTCTTTTCACCTCAAGGCTTGAATGGGGGAGAATCTGCTTCCAAATTCATTCAAGTAGTTGTTAGTAAGATTCAGTCCCATAGGGTGTGTTGGCCCTGTTCCTCGTTGGCTGTTGGCTGAAGGTCTCCTTCAGTTCTTTGCCACATGAGCTTCCCCAAAGGGCAGTTCACATATGGCAGCTGGCTTCCATTAGAATGAACAGGTGAGAGAGCAAGAGAGGGTGAACGAGACTGAAGCCAGTCTTTTTGTAACTTAATCTCAAAAATGACATTACTTAGAGACTACCTACCACATTCACTATGGTTTGTTTGTTTTTTATCACTGTGGTTTGAATTTGCATTTCCTTATTGACTGATGATATTGAATACCTCTTCACATATGTATTAGCCATTCATATATCCTCTTTGGTGAAATATCCCTCAAAATTTTGCCCATTTAGAAAATTGAGTTGTTTGCCTTCTTACTATTGAGAGACAAGAATTCTTTAAATACTCTGGATACAAATACTTCATTAGATATTTGATTTGTAAATCATGCTAGTCTTCTGTTGATAACAATTACTGCAAGTTTCGCAGTTTAAACACCAATTTTTATTATCTTACAGATCTATAGGTCAGAAGTGTGGTGGGAGGTTTTCACTGGCCTAAAATCCAGTGTCTGCAGTTGTACTCCTTTCTGGAAGCTTTAGGGGAAAATCTGTTTCCTGCTCAGTCAGGTTGTTGGCACAATTCAGTGTCTTGTGTTATAGGACCAACATCTCCAAGTTCTTGCTGGTTGTAAGTTGAAATGAATGGCTTAGAGGCCACTGAGTTCCCTGATTCTTGGCCTCTTACCTCCACCTTCAAAGCCACTTCATCACCAACAGGTCAAACCTTCCCCATGCTGTGTCTCTCTTACCTTTCCTCCTCACCAGTGTCTCTCTCCACATAGCTGGGAAAGGGTCTCCTCTTTTAAGGACTCATGTGATTAGGTTGGGAACATCTAGACAATAAAGGATACTCTCCACATCTCAAGTTCTTTAACATTCATCATATCTGTAGAGTCCCTTTGCCATGTAAGGTTACATACCCATAGGTTCTAGGGATTAGGAAGTAGACATGGGGAGGGGGGCATTACTCTGCCTGCCATACAAATATTTTCTCCCAGTCTATGGCTTATCATTTCTTTTTCTTTTTCTTTTTTAATGTTTATTTATTTTTGAGACAGAGAGAGACAGAGAATAAGCGGAGGAGGGTAGAGAGAGAGGGAGACCCAGAATCCGAAGCAGGCTCCAGGCTCTGAGCTGTCGGCACAGAGCCCGATGCAGGACTCGAACTTACAAGCTGTGAGATCATGACCTGAGCCCAAGTCGGATGCTCAACCGACCGAGCCACCC
This sequence comes from Leopardus geoffroyi, assembly GCF_018350155.1. Classification (NCBI taxonomy): domain Eukaryota; kingdom Metazoa; phylum Chordata; class Mammalia; order Carnivora; family Felidae; genus Leopardus; species Leopardus geoffroyi. The sequence continues at coordinate 82,355,023 of NC_059333.1, forward strand.
AAGCGCCCCAATCATTTCTTTTTCTTTATGGTGTTCTTTGAAGTGCAATGTCTTTAATTTTGATGAAGTTCAGTTTATTGATTTTTTTCTTTCATGGATTATGCTAAGAATACTTTGCCTAACCCGAGGTCCTGAAGCTTTTCTGTTTTCTTCTAGGAATTTTTATAGTTTTAGCTCTTCAATGTAGATTTATGATCCACTGTGAGTTAATTTTTGTATATGGTTCTAGGTAAGGATCCATTTTTTTTTTTTTTTTTTTTTGCATGTAGCTATCCAGTTATTTCAGCACCATTTATCGAAAAAACTCTCCTTACTTCACTTGAATTGTTTTGGCACCTGTGTTGAAAATCAGTTGGCTCTCATTGTCAGGATTAAATTTTGAACACTCAGTTCTCTTCCACTGATTTGTACATCTCTCCTTGCACCAATATAGCACTGCCTTCTTTTCTAGGTGTTTTTAAATTTTTGTTACTGTTAGGAACAGAGTTAAGATTATTTTGGATTTAAAATATTCTTAACTCAGAAATATTTTCCTGAAACCTACGGAGAGTTTAATATTTCATCTACTATAACACTGTCTCGGTTTTGGAACAGAAGGAAAATGCAATTTTTATGCCGAAATTAGGTAACTTGAAAATTACTTTGAATCTGTTGAATTCTATCTTGCAGGACTAAGGTGCAAAGATAACAGATATTTTGATATTAGTGTTACGTTAAGTATTTTGATGAATAGCATTTAATTTTGTATTTGAATAGGTTATATTATTGTTATTATTGTTATTATTTGCTCATATTCCTTTGGTACAAGTAACATTTCCAAAGATGTGATTATGTTTCTTATTTCTGGAAGGTCAATCTCTAGAATCCCGTAGACTCTGCAACAAGCCAATTCAGAGCTTGCCCAACATGGACGAAATTTTCAGTGAAGCCCTTTTGAAGATGCGGAAGCAGCATCCTGGGTGCCTTTCTCAGGAGACTTGTGTCCGTGCAGTCCAGGCTGCTGTACAGTATCCCTATGAGGTGGGCATCAAGAAGGAAGAGGAGCTGTTTATGTACCTTCAGAAATCAGGGCAGGCTCAAGCCCTGCAATATGTTTTCTTTGCTGAGAGGAAGGCAAATAAGTGGTCAGCTCCCTCTGGAGCATCCTGGAAAACAGCGTCAGCGCGGCCCATCTCCTCAGTTGGTGTTGTCGGTAAGAACGTAGTGTGGTTAAAGTCATTTTCCAAATCTGCACATATAAAGTGATACCATTTGCTTAGGGCCACTGGGTATCAGACTCTATGCTAAACATGTTACTTGTGTAGCTAACTTATGTTGCACCCCAGCCCATGAATTATCTTCATTTTACATGTAAGGCCTAGAGACACCAACCTTCTCAACAGTAAGCTAAACACAGGCGGTGTAAGGGTCTACATTCGGTCTGTCTGACTCCAGACTCTGGACATTTTTTACTCATCCCCTCCTCTTCCCTGCATGAATCTCTCACTCCTGGGTTTCCCAACAATGGTTATTACTTGTGCCACATTTCAAGGTATGGTCTATCACTCTTATAGCTAGGTATTTGGAATGAAGGCTCTGCCTTTCTGGTCCCTGGATCCATTCACTTCTCATCATTCAACATCACTCTCCTCAAATCTCTCTGCACCCTGAAACAGTGACCTTAATTTTTCCCTCAGCGATTTTCCCAAACAAAACGTCTTCTTTCCTCAGAAGCTAGCCCTCTGATTAGCTTCTTTGTGCCACTTTCCTAATCTTCCTTTGCTCTTAGTCTTGACCCAAGAATGGTCTTTGGTGGATTTTATTTTTTTTTTTTTTAAATATAATTTATTGTCAAGTTAGCTAGCATACAGTGTATACAGTGTGCTCTTGGCTTCGGGAGTAGATTCCCATGATTGATCGCTTATATACAACACCAGAGCTCATCCCAGCAAATGCTTCATCCCTCAATGCCCATCATCCATTTTCCCCTCTCTCCTGCACCGCCCCCATCAACCCTCAGTTTGTTCTCTGTATTTAAGAGTCTTATATGGTTTGCCTCCCTCTCTCTTTGAAACTATTTTTTCCCCTTCCCGTCCCCCATGGTCTGTTAAGGTTCTCAAATTCCACATATGAGTGAAAACATAGGATATCTGTCTTTCTCTGACTGACTTATCTCACTTAACATAATACCCTCGAGTTTCATCCACCTTATTGCAAATGGCAAGATTTCATTCTTTCTTATTGCCAAGTAGTATTCCATGATATATATAAACCACATCTTCTTTATCCATTCATCAGTTGACGGACATTTGGGCTCTTTCCATAATTTGGCTATTGTTGAAAGTGCTGCTACAAACAGTGGGGTACATGTGTCCCTATGAATCAATACTTCTATATCCTTTGGATAAACTTCTAGTAGTGCTATTTCTGGGTCATAGGGTAATTCTATTTTTAATTTTTTGAGGAACCTCCACACTGTTTTCCAGAGTGCTGCACCAGTTTGCATTCCCACCAACAGTGTAAGAGGCTTCCTGTTTCTCCACATCCTCGCCAACATCTCTTGTTGCCTGAGTTGTTAATTTTAGCTACTCTAACTGGTGTGAGGTAGTGTTGCAAGGTGGTTTTGATTTGTATTTCCCTGATGATGAGCGATGTTGAGCATCTTTTCATGTGTCTGTTGGCCATCTGGATGTCTTCTTTGGGGAAGTGTCTCTTCATGTCTTCTGCCCATTTCTTCACTGGATTATTTGTTTTTTCAGGTGTTGAGTTTGGTAAGTTCTTTATAGATTTTGGATACTAACCCTTTATCCAATATGTCATTTGCAAATACCTTTTCCTATTCCATCACAAAAATTAACTGTTGGGACTTCATCAAGATAAAAAGCTTCTGCACTGCAAAGGAAACAACCAACTAAAAGGCAACTGATGGAATAGGAGAAGATATTTGCAAATGACATATTGGATAAAGGGTCTCTGGTGGATTTTAAACCCCCGGAAATGGTAAGCAAAATGTTATATGTGTCAGCTTATGTACAGTCTTCTGGGGGAGGAAGTCCATAGTTTCCTGAAAGTGTCAGCTTTCTTAACCCTCACCCAGCTGTCCAGCACCAACCCAGTTTGGAGGAAAAGAGCCCGCTCAACATCTTCTTGGCCTATTGTATCAGTCACGCTGTGCTCCTTCCAGTCTGGACTCTGCTCACTTTTGACTTTTTTTAATGCTTATTTATTTATTTATTTTGAGAAAGAGAGCAAGAAGCACATGTTCACAGTAGGGGAGGGGCAGAGAGAGAGGGAGAGAGAGAATCCCAAGCAGGCTCCGTGCTGTCAGCACAGGACCTAACATGGGACTCAATCCCATGAACCATAAGATCCTGACCTGGGCTGAAATCAACAGTTGGACACTTAACTGACTGAGCTACCCAGACACCCCCCAGTTACAGTTTTTAAACAAGGTGGATAGAGAGAGTGAGACAGAGAACTATGAATGTTCCTTTTTTTTGTGCTTTTTCAGCAGCACCAATATTTATTCCTAGTTGAAGTGCACTTAACCTGTTTCTTCTTCTCTATATTCCTTCACGCCAAGAATAATTAATGCAATACAATTGCAAAGGTGAAATATATCAGTATTGCGTTGGTCAATCATTGTTTGAGAGTTTCCCTAGTTCCTTGTTGTGAGCCTTTATAAAAAGATTCTAAATTCATGTCTGACATGAAATGTCTAAAAGTCTGAAGTTGTTTTGCTTCTGTTTTTGGTTTTGAGTTTGTTTATTTATTTTCAGTCAGAGAGAGGGGGAAAGAGCTGGGGAAGGGCAGAGAGAGAGGGAGAGAGAGAATCCTAAGCAGGCTCTGCGCTATGAGTGGAGAGCCCAATGCAGGGCGCAATCTCACAGTTTGTGAGATCATGATTTGAGCTCAGTCTCACAAACTGTGAGATCATGATTTGAGCCAAAATAAAGAGTTGAGCGCTTAACTGACTGAGCCACCTAGGTGCCCCTGAAGTTGTTTTTTTTAAGTGTACCCCATATTGTTCAGAAAAATATTTGTAAAAGCATTTAAGGGGCACTTGCGTGGCTCAGTTGGTTGAATGTCTGACTTCGGCTGTGCTCCTGCTCAACAGTTTGTGAATTCAAGCCCCATGTTGGACTCTCTGCTGAAAGCTCAGAGCCAAGAGCCTGTTTCAGATTCTGTGTCTCCCTCTCTTTCTACCTCTCACCTGCTTGCACTCTCTCTCTCTCTCTCTCTCTCAAAAATAAATAAACATTAAAAAATTTTTTGAAGAAAAAGCATTTAAAATACATAGATGATAACTTGGATACAAATAAAGTGAGAGTTTGGTCATCTCCCCCTTCTTCATGTGTGTCCCCATGCTGCCCTGTACTTGTTCATTGTGATTCAGCCTCCCACTGTACCCAGTGCCCTCTGGAACGCTCCTACAGCCTCTTCTGCTTCACTAATGACTCCTTGTCTGTCTCCTGCCTGAAACCTTGCTTACTCTGGGCACCCCTCTCAGGAGAATGCTACTGCATCTTTCACGGCCCAGGAGCCCCAGTGGCACTTCCCAATTCCCTTCTCAGACCATTATCTCTTTCAAGACACTCCTCTGTAGCTCTGCCATCTGCTCTTATCGTTCTGTCCCTCCTCATTACTGTATTGCGCCCCCCACCCCCACCTCCACTTGGCTGAAAATTCTGGTACCTGGCTCACAGTTATCCACTTTCTCCCCAATCCAGCTGCCATCCTGATTGTCTTCATCATCTGTGTGGACAATGCATCCAGTCCTGTTCCTTCCAGGTGCCTTTGCCTCCTCAGATCCAGTAATGTTCATATACTTCAATTCCATGACCCCTACTCATGCCTTTACCATGGGTCTTGTCTTTACCCTGAATATTCCTCCACCTCTGAAATTCCAAATCCAACCTTTACCCCACAACCTTGTATCTTCCCACATCTTTTAGTTGGTTATTCCAACTGCATCCATTACTTGATCAGCTCCCCTTATCTTGACTTTCTTGTCCATTCAGATTTCATTTCCAGGGTCATCATGTCAGCCACACTCTTGTCAGTGACTTCAAACACTCCATGACTTACCGCCCTTTCACTCTGCCCTCTGGCAAAACCCCAACTGTGTACTTCCACGAGCCCATTTCCAGGCTTCTCAGAACAGGGCTGGGCGCTCTCAAAGCCATCAAAAGGGGAGGAGACTGCAGTGGACTAGAACTGCAGAACCAGTAGTGAAAGCAGCCCTTATTCTTTATTTACTTCTGTCAAAAGAAGAGGTTCTTGACCAGATTTAATTCCATGGCAGTTAAAGACAATAGGTTGTTAGGGAAGCAGGACTCCTTGCTCCTGTCTATATGTGTTTAATGAGGAAAAATTAGGAAACTAAAGTCAATATCAATATAATATGTACCTTTGAAAAGGTAATTCCCAACAGTGAAAAGCTTGGCTTTTCAGCCCTTTGTTTGTGAGATCTTGGAGACACAAGTTTGTGAAAAGAAAAATTAGGAGCTAAGAACTTTTTAAAGAGAAATACATATTGTGTTTTCATGTATGTTTTGGTTTCAGTGATTAAATGATCTGTGTCAGTTTATCATCGAGCTAAAGAGAATCTAAAATTATGGCTAGGACACTTACAAAAAGCATTTATGGTTTGGATTATGAGTGGATTTGTAGCCAAAGGTCATTTAGCAGATCTCTAAGAGATGAGCTCTGAAGAACTGAACTCTATTGGGGCACCTGGGTGGCTCAATTGGTTAAGCATCCGACTTTGGATTAGGCCATGATCTTCTGGTGTGTGAGTTGGGCTCTGCACTGATGGCTTGGAGCCTGGAGCCTGCTTCCGATTCTCTGTCTCCTTCTCTCTCTCTGCCCCTCCCCCACTCAGGTGCTCACTCTCTCTCCCTCACAAATAAATAAACAAAACATTAGAAAAAAAAAGAACTATACCTTCAGAAGTTGCCTTTCCTTCCCTGCTCTGTTGTCAGTTCTGAGATATCACTTACCTTACGCTACACTTTACAAATTGCTTTCACGCTACGTCTTGTTAGTCCCTGTTGTCTCTGTGAGATTATAATTTCTATAATGGTAGAAATGTGATGTGGAGCTTGAGACTGACAGCCAGGAGGCCAGGGTTTTGAACGCCATGCTCTACCTCCTATTTACCCAGGCTAAAGTTTAGGATACAAGTTGCCATAGCAGTGAGAGCTATCCAGCCTTCTTGCTACTGAGTGAAATGCAGATGTTTATTAATTTTGGAAAACTAAACGTTTTCAAATAATGTAATATATTTGTTATATTAAGTAAGTTAATACAATTTGAAAATTAAGTATATCCCAGAGAAACAATGATTTCTGATGACTGATAGCATTCTGTATTCAAAACCAATCCCAAAGCTGGTCAGTGGGTTTCATCCACAATGGGTTTCATCAACAAAATGGTTTCATCCACAATGGGTTGGTTAGGTAACAGATAACCTGCTGCTGTAATAGATAATACTGGTTTAACACAATAAAGATTTATTTCCTGCTTGCTCCATATGGTCATCTAAGACCAGTTTTTTTGTTTTGTTTTGTTTTCTGTTGTTGTTGTTGTTGTTGTTGTTGTTGTTTTTTTTCCAACTAATGGCTCTGCCATTCTCCTTTGGAGAGAGTCAGTAAACTTTTTTTGTTAAGGGCCAGATAATAAATATTTTAGGCTTTCTGGGCCATATCATCTCTTTAACAACTGCTCAACTCTGCACACAAAAACAGCCATAGATAATATGGAGTCAAATTAGTGTGGTTGTGTTCCAATAAAACTTTATTTATGGGACTGAAATTTGAATTTGATATAATTCGCATGTGTCAGAAAATATTATTCTTTTATGTTGTTGTTGTTTTCAACTATTTGAAATGCAAAGCCATTCTTAGCTCACCGGCAGTACTAAAATAGGCAGTGGGATGGATTTGGCCCTCAGACCATAGTTTGCCAGCACCTGCTCGACAGTCTCCTCCAAGGCCTTACAGTTGTTCTCTGCATCTTCTACATCCTGGTAGTAATGAGGGATCTTGTGTGAATTGTTAGAGTTCTTTATATATTTTGATGCAAGTCCTTTACTAGATATATGATTCCATGGTTCTTGTTATTTTCTTTATGGCATCCTTTGAAGCACAAAAATTTTTAATTTTGATGGTGTCTAATTTATCTATTTTTTTCTTTTGTTGCTTATGCTTTTGGTATCATGTCTAAGAAACCATTGCCTTATCCAAGGTCATGGAGATTTACTCATAAGAGTTTTATAGTTTTAACTCTTCAGGCTGTGATCCAATTTGAATTAATTTTTGTAAATGATGTGAGGTAGGAGCTCAACATCATTCTTTTGCATATGGATATCCTGTTGTCCCAGCATAATTTGTTGAAAAGACTATCCTTTCCCCCATTGAATTACCTTGGCACCCTTATCAAAAATTGATTGGCCATAAGTTATGAGATTATTTCAGAACTCTCAATTATATTTCATTGCTCTATTATGTCTATCCTTATACCACACTGTCTTGAATACCATAGCTTTGTCATAAATTTTTAAATGGGGAAGAGTGAATCCTCCAACTTTGTTCTTCCTCTTCAATATTATTTTGGTTATTCTAGATTCCTTGTATTTCTATATGAGTTTTAGGGATATCATGTTAATTTCTGCAAAAAGCCAGTTGGATTTTTGATAGGGATTACATTGGATCTGCAGATCAATTTGGGTAGTGTTGCCATTTTAACAATATTAAGTCTTCTGATCTATGAACATGGGTTGTCTTTCTATATATTTAGGTCTTCTTTAATTTATTTCAACAATGTTTTCTGTTTTTTAGGGTACAAGTCTTACAATTCTTTCTTAAATTTATTGTGAAGTATTTTATTTTTTTTAATGCTATTGTAAGCAGATTTGTTTTCTTAATTTCATATTCAGATTGTTCATTGCTAGTATGTAGAAATAAAATTTATTTTTGTATATAGATCTTGTATAATGCAACCTTGCTGAACTTGCTTATTAATTCTAATAGTGTGTGTGTGTGAATATTACTGAATGTCCCATCCTCTGGAGCACTTAACACAGTGCCTAATCTTAACTAATATTCAATCCATTTGTATTTCTTGAGAGCTTGTTTGGAGGTTCTAGCAGCTACTCATATACCCTTGACCAAAGAACAGTCCTTCTGTATCAGGGAAGGTTGTCCTCTTCAACCAAGAATGCGGCTTCTATTTGTATTCCTTGAATTGATCTCTTTAAATGTCCCATTGCCACAGAAGCCTCTCATTTACTGAGTATTTTCCAGTTCCCAACATCACTGAATCATTCTTTCTCTGCTTCACTCTTATCTGCAGGCTTGGGAACAATGGGCCGAGGCATCGTCATTTCTTTTGCAAAGGCCAAGATCCCTGTGATTGCTGTAGAATTGGACAAGAAACAGCTAGAGACTGCCGATGGGATAATAACCTCCGTTTTGGAAAAGGAAGCATCCAAAATGCAGCATAGCAGCCACCATTGGTCAGGACCAAAACCCAGGTTAACTACGTCTATGAAAGAGCTTGGTGGTGTAGATTTAGTCATTGAAGCAGTATTTGAGGAAATTAACTTGAAGAAGCAAGTCTTTGCTGAATTGTCAGCTGTGTGCAAGCCAGAAACTTTTTTGTGCACCAATACTTCAGCCCTGGACATTGATGAGATTGCTTCTTCCACTGATCGCCCTCACTTGGTCATTGGCACTCACTTCTTCTCACCAGCTCATATCATGAGGTTGTTAGAGATTATTCCCAGCCAATACTCTTCCCCTACTACTATTGCCACAATTATGAATTTATCAGAAAAGATTAAAAAAATTGGAGTAGTTGTAGGTAACTGTAAGGGATTTGTTGGCAATCGAATGTTAAAGCATTATTACAATCAGTCATATTTCTTGTTAGAAGAAGGCAGTAAGCCAGAAGAGATAGACCAGGTGCTAGAAGAGTTTGGTTTCAAAATAGGACCTTTTAAAGTGTCAGATCTTTCTGGATTGGATGTGGGTTGGAAATGTCGACAAGGGCAAGGCCTTACTGGACCTATGTTGCCTCCAGGAACTCCTGCCCGAAAGCGGGGCAATGAGAGATATTGCCCAATTCCCGATATGCTCTGTGAATTAGGACGATTTGGCCAGAAGACAGGTAAGGGTTGGTACCAATATGATAAGCCATTGGGTAGGATTCACAAACCTGATCCCTGGCTTTCTGAATTTCTGTCACAGTACAGAGAAACCTATCACATTGAACCACGCATCATTAGCCGGGATGAGATCCTTGAGCGCTGCTTATATTCACTCATCAATGAAGCATTCCGTATCTTGGGAGAAGGGATAGCTGCTACTCCAGAGCACATTGATGTTGTCTATTTACATGGGTATGGATGGCCAAGGCACGTGGGTGGGCCCATGTTCTATGCCTCCACAGTTGGGTTGCCGACAGTGCTAGAGAAGTTGCAGAAATATTATAGGCAGAATCTTGATATTCCACAACTAGAGCCCTGTGACTATCTGAAAAAATTGGCTTCCTTAGGAAACCCTCCTCTGAAAGAATGGCAAAGCTTGGCAGGACCCCCTAGCAGTAAATTGTGATTCAGCCTTCCAGGTTGTGCCTCACATGCTGACATCAGGTGATGCTCACTGAATTTCACTGAAATTAAATCTGAAAATCCAAAGTAAGATTGCTCTGAAATACAAAGCAAAAGAAATAATTGGTTAGATAAACCTTCTCTTTGGGTCTTCTGTCTGATTATTCTAATGGGTCAAATCTTTAGGAGTGTGCTTCCTATGCCTCTGAATCTGTCCCTATCGAGTAAATTATTTCAATCCCACTGAATAAACTGTGTTAATACCAAAATAGCCAAGGAAAGAGACTCATGAATAAGTTGAGGCTTCCAAGTGCTTTGATCATTGGAGAAGGGTGTCATCAATTAATGACTGAAAAATGCAACTAAGCCACAAATTCATTTTATCCCTTTAAAACTCACACACGTGGCACTGGTAGGAAATCTTATGGATCTGTCATTCAACAAACATCCACTGTGCACCTCCTGAGCATCTTGCACAGCATGTGGCAAACCTGGAGTCCAGAGGGGCATTAATCCAGCATGGAAAGCTGTGATGAAGTTTAGTCCATAGTCTGCGAGGTGGAGGGGAGATAGTTGGCAGGGTTGAATCAACGATGAGGGTCTTTGTGAGTGAGAATGGAAAGTTGCTCAAGGAGAGGCAGAAGTAGTTACCAGAAAGAGAGGAAGAGTGTCAAAAGCATAACAGTATTAAAGTGGGCAAAACACAGTTGAGAAATAGTGAGGGAGTCAAGTACTTCACACTAGAATGGGGAACTCAGAGTAGCTTGGCAAGTCATACTTGGTGTATTACTTCCATCTACAGCCCAGGTACATGTGCACAGTTGTGCTTGCTGCTTGTAAGGCGCTCAGTAATGTTTGTTGATAATTTCCGCAGGACCAGGAGATGTCTACAACCTATCTTTCTTTTCTGTGCATGAAGACGAAACAGAAAGTAATCCTTATTGATTTAATGTAAGAAGGGATCTTAGAAAACATCTAATCTCCTCTGATTCTATGATAAAGTAATGATGCCAATTTCCCGGTCATGATGAGCTTTGTGATGCCGGATATGCAAACTGTTGAATCTTGAAAAGTCTGACATGACTGCAAAATAAATTCTGTATAGTTTTGTTATAATTATAAGAGTTCTCTTTATACTTTTAATGGGCTGGTCAACGCAAAAACTTGTACACAAGTGTTTATAGTAATGTACTTCGTAGGAGCCCCAAGTTGGAAACAACCTAAATCTCCACCAACTGGTGAATAGATGAACAAAGTATAGTATAGCTATATAATAGAATATTTGGCCATAGAAAGAAGTAAAGTACTGATATTTACTACAACATGATGAACCTTCAAAATGTCATGCTAAATGAAAAAAGCCAATCACAGAAGGCCACATATTGTATAGACATTTATATGAAATTTCCAAAGTAGGCAAACCTGTAGGGAAAGAAAGCAGATCGTAGGATGCCTAAGACTGGAATAATTAGGGGCTAGGGAATGGGGAGTGACTGCTAATGGGGACAGGGTTTCTTTTTGGGTTGACGAAAACGTTCTGAAATTATTGTGGTGATGGTTACATTACTCTGTGAATCTACTAAAAACCACTGAGTTGTGTAGTTTTAAATGAGTGAATTGTATGGTATGTGAATTATTCCTCAGAATTGTCAGTAAATAAGTAAATAAACAAATGGGCTCAAGTTGTCTTTTAGTGTGATGTAAATGAACTTTCATAGTATTTTCACCTGTGAACCCAAATAAAATTATCAAACGTTCTGATAGAGAAATGTGGAATGAATATGTTTTCTGTTATCAAAAACAAAAACAAACAAAAACCCTAGAGTGTGCCTTGAATTGTAGTTTAATTTAGAATAATTTTTAAATTGTATGTTGCTGGATTTTTATATAAATTGGTCCTTGAAATTAAAGATAACAATAGAAAAGGGGCGCCTGGCTGGCTCAATCAGTAGAGCATGCAACTCTTGATTTGGGGTTGTGAGTTTGAGCCCCATATTGGGTGCAGAGATTACTTAAAAATAAAATCTTTAGGAGCGCCTCGGTGGCTTAGTCAGTTAAGTGTCTGACTTCACCTCGGGTCATGATCCTGCTATTCATGAGTTCCAGCCCCATGTAGGGCTCTGTGCTGACAGCTCAGAGCTGGAACCTGCTTTGGATTCTATGTCTCCTTCTCTCTCTGCCCTTCCCCCACTTGCATTCTGTCTCTCTCTCTCTCTCTCTCTCTCTCTCAAAAATAAATAAATATTAAAAAAATTAAAATAAAATAGGGGCGCCTGGGTGGCGCAGTCGGTTAAGCGTCCGACTTCAGCCAGGTCACGATCTCGCGGTCCGTGAGTTCGAGCCCCGCATCGGGCTCTGGGCTGATGGCTCAGAGCCTGGAGCCTGCTTCCAATTCTGTGTCTCCCTCTCTGCCCCTCCCCCGTTCATGCTCTGTCTCCCTCTGTCCCAAAAATAAATAAAAAAGTTGAAAAAAAAAGTTAAAATAAAATAAAAAATAAAATCTTAAAAAAAGACAACAATGGAAAAGATTTCTGGGGACCCTTGGTGGGGGGCTCAGTCGGTTAAGCGTCCGACTTCGGCTCAGGTCATGATCTCACGGTTTGTGGATTGGGGTCTCACGTTGGGCTCTGCGCTGACAGTTCAGAGACTGGAGACTGCTTCAGATTCTGTCTCTCTGTCTCTCTCTCTGCACCCCTTTCCCACTCCCGCTGTCTGTCTCTCTGTCTCTCAAAAATAAATAAACGTTAAAAAAAAGAAAATATTTCTGTAATTTCTTGCAGCTTGGTCTGCAAGGTGACTTATTTTCAAATTAATGTTAAAGTGCATGCACACACATACACACACACACTTTTTCTTCTTTAGACACTGAGTGGATTTTATTCTTTTTTTTTCTTTTAATATTTATTTTTGAGAGAGAGAGAGACAGAGCGCGAGGAGGAGAGGGGCAGAGAGAGAGGGAGACACAGAATCTGAAAGAGGATCCAGGCTCTGAGCTGTCAGCACAGAACCCAACGTGGGGCTCGAACTCACAGACCGCGAGATCATGACCTGAGCTGAAGTCAGCCGCTTAACTGACTGAGCCACCCAGGCGTCCCTGAGTGGATTTTATTCTGAGTTCTTAAAACTACACTACCCTCTAGATTGGGGCTTTGAAACTAAAGTGTCTATGAGTAGATTTTATGAGTCAATAATCCCTAAAAATTTACACTAATGTTTGTGTATATGTATCTGAGTGTCTTTCTTAGAAGACATACCCTATCTTACATCATATTCTCAAAGTGTCTGTGACCCAGTAAAAGTTAAAGACTAACATTCTCTATATAATGTGGAAAGAAGAAATGGGAGTTCATTTTTTCTTATTTTATATCAAAGGAGGCAAACCTCATTTAAATTTGTTGGGTTCTACATACAACAGTGGTTAATATGATGAAACCTGTCCAGGATATTCTATTTCATCCTTGAAAATGCACTTGCTTAAAAGGTTATTTTGTTGTTGTGGTGGTTGATAACTTTAAAACTGCCTATCTTAAAAAAAAAAAAAAAAAAAACAGCTTCTGAATGACATTTTAAAAATGTGTCCTAATGGCAATTGACTCTGAAAAGAACTATATATTAGAAGCACCCTTGAAGCTTTGCCATAATACTCCAGCTTTAAAGATGACACTAATGATGTTCCTTAAATCAGTAAAGCCACTGTGCAGCTGCAGTTGCTATCTACTTATTCATTTCTAGCAAGAACAGGTGTGCGTGAGAGATAAGGTGTAGAATCCTAAACTCCTTTGATTAATGATGTTTCCAAGTGTGTATGCAAATCATACTCCACAGCACGGTAGGAACCTGAAATTCCTAGGGTCTAACATTTGTCTTTCAAATAGACACCTAGTTGGGGCACCTGGGTGGCTCAGTCGGTTAAGCATCTGACTTTGGCTCAGGTCGTGATCTCACGGTTGCAGAGTTCAAACTCCACGTTGGGCTCTGTGCTGACAGCTCAGAGCTTGGAGCCTGCTTCGGATTCTGTGTCTCCTTCTCTCTCTGCCCCTCCCCCACTCATGCTCTCTCTCCCTCTCTCTCAAAAATAAATAAACATTAATATTTAAAAATAAAAATAAAATAAAATAGGCACCTAGAAATCAGAAATACTGTAGGCTTACTTAGATTGGCTGGACCTTCTTGGTAGCCACTGATGAGATGAATAGAAACTAAGTTCTCTGGACTATGTTTAATAATAGCTTTCTGCGAGAACAAAATAGACTTTGATTATTGGGACTATCAATGCCATCTGCTTATCTTGCCACCTTATAATTTTGAGATTAATAGACAAGTTACGCTGCTTCCTAGCAGGACAGCAACATTATACAACTGTGAGGACACCATTCATACTGTGTTCCAAGGCGTTGCCATTCACCTAGAAATACTGTGAATAGCATCCCCTGGAGTTGGGCAACACCCTGTATTGTTTCCAGGGTACTCTGTAGAGATTTCAAGTCAAAAACTCTTCTGTTTATCGCTCTAAATATCTTTCTTTTTAATTTTTTTAATGTTTATTTATTTTTGAGAGAGAGAGACAAGCAGAATATGAGCGGGGAGGGGCAGAGAGAGAGGGAGACGCAGAATCCAAAGCAGGCTCCAGGCTCTGAGCTGTCAGCGCAGAGCCCGACATGGGGTTTCAACGCACGAACTGCAAGATCATGACCTGAGCTGAAGTCTGATGCTCAACTGACTGAGCCACCCAGGCGCCCTGCTCTAAGTATCTTTCTAAACAAAAGTTAGTTGACAAAAGTAAAGGTAATGTCTCTCTTTAGGTTGGTGTCTCCAATGGATCCAAAGTTTTACAAAGGTTTCGTCTTGTCTGTTCATCTTAGTATTTTTTCTTCTAGCATTCTGACAAAGAGGAACATGAGAGAGATGAGCAGAGCTTTTAATTCTTGTCCAGAGTATTCCAGGGCATTTCAATTGTAATATTTATTTATTGTCTTTCACCAAACTTAAAATAGCCTAGCAGAATGAGTGCCTGAAAGCATCTAATAAGATGACGTGAGCAGAGCTGATGCAATCTCTCTCGTGCACATCTTTCACTGTAGTTAGGGTTATTCCACCTTCTCTAAGAGGCAGCAGTTGCTAATTCTAGCCATAATGTGAAATCCTTCGGATGGGTAGGGCAAAACCTTCTCCAACCCAACCATAGATGCATTTGGATTCCCGAAGCCTGCCAAGGCCTAGAGAGTTGTTTGTTTGTACGTTTTGGCAGACTGTTGGCTGTCCCCCAATGTTTTTCTTCTTCTGTAGTAATGAACTTCTCACTTTTTAGTTGAGCATTTGATAGCTCAAAATACACAATATATTTGTCAGCTTCTCTTGTACCAGTTGTGAACATGTGACTGCGATCTAGACAATGGGATGCAAATGGAAGCATCACATGGCAGCTTTGAGGGACCTCCCTTAAAATTCACATGAT
Source organism: Leopardus geoffroyi (assembly GCF_018350155.1). NCBI lineage: Eukaryota > Metazoa > Chordata > Mammalia > Carnivora > Felidae > Leopardus > Leopardus geoffroyi. Next base: position 82,370,070 of record NC_059333.1, read on the forward strand.
GTGCTTCCTTTGCTCATTTCTTTTTTGTCCCCTCTTCCATTTTGCTGCCTGCAACACAGGTTTGACAGCTGGAGTCCAACCACTATGCTAGGCCAGGAGGACAAAGGTCATGCCTTAGGGATAGCAGAATGGAGGGCTGTGAAGAGGTTGGTCCCCAAAGACCTCATGGAGCAGAGCTGCTACTTCGCCAACAGTCATTTATGTAAGAGAGAAATCAATTCCTATCATGTGTGAATAAGCCAGTGTTATTGCAGTTCTTTCGTTATCACTGGTAGGGCCAAGAATCAGTGGGTCTTTGTTTTTGTTTGTTTGTTTGTTTTTGTTTTTCGCAGTGCCATAGGTAATTCGGATGCACAGGCAGGATTGAGAATCCAGTCTCATTAAACAGGATGTCTTGTTTTAAGGAAAAAAAAAATTTCCCAGTGTGATATGATTTTCAACCTGATATTGAATTGTTCATAAATTTTTATGTTATGTTTCACTTCGAATTATTGTAGGCAGTTCATGGAGATGCCCAGTAAGAAACTGAGAATAGGGTTTTAAGTCAACATTTAGTAGGAAACAGCCTCACAAGCCTACTTGAACCTCAAATGGACTCTACTTAGAGACAAAAACACTCAAAGAAAGTTTGCATTATCAGAAGGAAAGGGGATCGACAATGGCACAAAGGAAAAGAAGAGTAAGTTAAGAAGCAGTATCTCTGTGCACTGACCACAAGGGAGGTGCTAAAAATGGAGTACACAAACCTTCTGCTCAGTAGGTCAGAGACCTCCACATGGAGTGCCCCTACCCAAGGAAGTGTAACAGACGACTCGTAGAGGTACAGGCAGAAAGTACTAGAAATAGGATTGTCTAAAAACAAATTAATCGTTATTAATATTTCATGCACGTGTAGACACCGTCAGCCTGCCCAGGTTGCATCTCAGACAGCCCTATGTCAGGACTGAAGTATCCTGCAGGGAGAGGGCGAGTTCTAACACATATAAAAGGTTCACAGTGGCTTCCTCCTCTTTCATTCGCTGCCAGCATATTAAGAAATACTGCAGAATATGTATGCTGGGGTAAGTGGATATTTAGACTTAATTATTTAATCTGACTACATGAAGCCTCACAAAAGATTCCTTGAAAGAAAGCACAATTAAAGATAATGCAAATAATGCAAGCAAAGGTAAACAAGAAAACTCCAGAGCTGTTAGGTCTGATACCAGCTTTTTGTCAGGTACATTACAAGGTAGAATTATTTAGTCAGATCTGGCAAGACGTTGATCAAAGAGCTTTGAAACGATCAAAAAAATTATTAGGAATGTTGATTTATAACCTACTATTCATGATGAAGCTTGGCCTAAGTGTGTGTTGTGTCCTATGGTATTAGTTAATAATAGTATGAAACCGTCACCTATTAAAACAGGTTTTAACATTATTTCATCATTATCTCATCACTTATAAATTTCTATCTTATCATGTTTTATAATGTGTGTACACATCAATATAGTAACAAAAATATCCAATTTACAAACATCCTACATGTTAGAGATGTATGCTAAGACGTAAGTGATCCTTTACTCAGATCCTCCTTTAGAATGAGAGATTTATTTTCCTAGCTGCCAGCAGTGCAGCCAGAAAATGGCCTTCTCTGGGGATTGCCTTGCTCAAAGTCACATCTTCTTCCAAAGGGGTCTTGCACCCAATGAGTGCTCAGTGCAGGAGTATAAGTGCCTGGTCCTCTTGTCCTAATTCTGAAGGTCTGACAGCTCTAGAGCTCCCAGTGGCATCGGTCTGAGGCCGTCATCCATATGGCATTGAAGCTCAAGTTCTCCCTCTCCTCCTCCTCTCTCCTTCACAGGTATGAATCCCAAGAACACTCCCTAAACATTCTGCACACTAATCTCCATGACAGAGTCAGCCTCCCAGGGAATCTAAACTACGACAATGAAGGGGTGTGATCCAAAATGTTTGGAAACCATTGATCCACATGCTACTTGGTATTCATTTAATAGGTTTCTTTTGATCTCACATGTCATCATTTAAAAAAAAAAATTTTTTTTAACGTTTATTTATTTTTGAGACAGAGAGAGGCAGAGCATGAACGGGGGAGGGTCAGAGAGAGAGGGAGACACAGAATCGGAAGCAGGCTCCAGGCTCTGGGCCATCATCAGCCCAGAGCCCGACGCGGGGCTCGAACCCACGGACCGCGAGATCGTGACCCGAGCTGAAGTCGGACGCTTAACCGACTGAGCCACCCAGGCGCCCCATCACATGTCATCATTTTTTATAAATATTCTGGGTGTGCTAGAAAAGAATGTGCATTCTTTGATAAATACAGGATTCTATTGTAAGCTCAAGGTTGTTAATTAAATTATGTTTGTCAGATTTTCTATTTAACCTTGATGATGTTTTATCTGCAGTGTGCCCCCTCCTGTGATCAGGGTCAATTACCCATGCCACAGTGGTGACTCCTTTCCTTGGCACAAAGAACCAACAGTGACTGGGTGCACATACAGTGTAAAAAGGCTCTTACTGTGTCCCTGGTGGAAGCATTTCCTCTCTAGGAACCAGGCCTTCTAGATCTCAGTGTTAGTTGCTGATACGTAAGCAAAATTCTGCAAGTGGGTCACTGGCAGTGACGGTAGATGGGGCCATATCGGTTTCCACTCTTTGTTTCCTATAACCTTGTATTCTACCTATTAGGAACATAGCACCACATTAATGGTTATTGATTTAGGGTGTGAACTGCATCCGGAGGACCATACCCCATCCTCACAGATTATCATCTCCGAGCTGCTACCTCAACAGTAACTTCAAAGAGATGTTATTCTATTAGGAAGGCTAACAGCTTCTGGGTGTTGTGGTATGTAACCAAAGTAGGGAACCCATGGTCAAATGGCCACTTCCATATCATCTTTGTTTTAAAGTGTGTCCTTTGATGCAATATTATGTGGGCTCTTGTGTGACTGGTTCAGACCCTCTCTAAGTCCTCGGAAAATGAAGCCCTGTAATCAGGAGAGGAAAACACACACGTGGGTGTGTCAGTTTCAGTCAAGATAAATCACTGATCTGCTGACTGAAGAGTTCCAGTGTAATCGGGTTAGCACCAAGTGGTTGGTTGGTCTCAAAGGACAGTACAACGTCTGGTGCTAGTTGTGTGTTCAGCAGCTAGATTAGCGTTGGTGAGTGGGAGCCCATTCTGATGGGCTCATGAATACCTTCCATCCTGACGGCCAAGCCCACTCTGTTTACAGGATATTTCTGCCCGAAATAAGGTGGGCAAGGACTGGATCATTAATGACAGCAGGCCTGGCCACTCTACCTACTTGTTTGTTTGATTACTCTTTTATCGTAGAAGTTTTCTGAATGATATTAACACAGAGCTCTTCACGCTTTGCACCCATTCCCAGAGGTCCATCCCTCAGTTCCCCAGTTTTTGCTGTCTCTTATATTCCAATATTTTTCCTTCTAGGCCCTGACCAACCATCTGACCATTTGGCAATTTGCCATTGCCCATACATATTCTTACCTGAAGCCACTTCTCTTGAGTCTTTTGATTCCTTCTTCTTCCACCATCTGCCATGACGGTTCTGGGATTTCTACTTCGCTGAGTATGTGCCATCACGTTCTCCAAGCCTCCAAGAGCCTACTTAGCAGTCTATTAGTAATGTGTCCCAGAGTCTTTGCCTAGGCATTAAATTCTCTATCTCGGAGAATGCTTCCATATTGATAAGCTCTCTTTACCAACGCTTATGTCTGCCTTCACCTTGATCCAGCACACTCAGGGCCCACTCCCAAACATACTCTCCTGGTTTCTGCTGATACATGTTGGCTAGTCCTATAGATCCTTGAGGTTATAAAACCTTCCCTTAGTCTCAGCACTGCCCTGAATGGGTTATTTTGTGACTTAACTCTAATTATTTTTCTGGTGGCCAGGAAGGAAGATATTTCCTGAGTTGGGCATGTGTCTGGCAGAACAGAAGCCTCTGAATTGTCTTGGAGCAAAGGGTGGGGGTTGCGGAATCACAAGTCTTTAGAAAGCATGGCAGCTCTCTTCCACAGAATTTTATGTTTTCAAATTCATTGATCCAGATGTCCCCATTCCAAGCCACAGGGTCCCTTTTCTTCCCAATGAAGGCCCTAACTTTGGCAAAGCAGAACTGCCATGAGAATCCAGCCCTCTCTGGAACTCCATTTCCATTGTAATGTAGTCCTCGGCTAGATCCTGTTTTTCCTGCACTGTGACTACAGGAGGTGAGTCTCTTACATGCTGCCAGGGGAGGCCTCTGACACTCACTGTTCATCTTACATTGGTAATTAATGACCTTCACACCTTTTATTGTATTTCTCTAGAGCAGCAGTAGCCCCCAGCAACAGCCGTCTGACTCCATGTAATTACAACTTCCTATAAACCTCTCAAATGCCTGAGGTATTGCTCTCATTACCTTCTGTGGATATCCCACCTCAACTTCTCCACTGATGAAAATTTTAACTTTTGCACGGCTACAGCATGCTAGAAACTTTTGATATTCCACTTACCACCAGTGATGACGTTTTCATTGTCAGTTGCCTGGTTTGTAACGCAGCTCCAAAATCCCATTTTAGAGTTTGCTTCCTGGGACCAGTTCTGTTAGCATCTGTCATAGGCCATGATCCCCAGGAAAGAGACTCTGGTGATGAGATTTCCATGCAGAAGGTCTGCTTCTGAGTGCTCTGGGTAACAACATCTGTAAAGGAATGAAGAAAGCAAGACTCAGCTGAAGGAGGAGTTGAACTGCAAGGCAGGTACAGCAAAGCTTCAGCGGGCCTCCTGAATTTGCATGCCTTTACTTGCTTTCGAATGTGGGTTGTCTCCAGTGAGGCATGGCCTTGAACAAGGTATCTATCTACCTTCAGGTCCTCGGCCTCTCCCAGCAGCCAACTCCCCCGGGGGCTAAGGGAGTAAGTGCCTTGGTACTAAAAGGAGGGATGTGGGCAGTGTACCACAGCATTCAATACACAGCTTTGCCGTGTATGCATATTACTCTCATTGTACCTTATCCCTGTTTTGGTCATTTACTGCAGAAAGCCCAAACCCCCAGCCACCTCTCACTTCATCCCTGAACTCTCGGCCCTACGCAGCTCTGTGTATCTATCTGATGCCCTGTCTTCCTCAACTTTCCAAATCCTTCCCTTGAATCCTCAAGGAACTCAATTCCCAATCAGCAGAATCTTCTCTAGTCTCAAAATATTCTCTGAATATCCCGACATCTCCTTGGCCTAAATTCTTAGGGTCTTCAAGGGGGTCTCCAATGAATGGTTTCACCAGCAAGCTTCCGAATAAATTAAGGAATAAATCAGAAAGTAACTATGGGGGCCTAATATCACCTTTATTAGTGGTACAGTCCAGATGGAAGGATGTGGGTTTCGGTATGTTAACTCTGCAGATTGGATAGCACTGTACTTGAGAATTAGATCTCCCCAAACAGTGGCTGCAGTACTGGACCACACGTATAGCATTTTTTTTTTTTTCTGAAGCCCTCAGTTACATAGTTTTAAATAATTCTCTATGGCATGTGAGTTGTCTCAGACCCTTTTGCAAACAGGTGAGGAATAATTGGGAAAAAAAAAAGAGATAGGACTCTCAAAATCAGATAAACAGTAATAGAATGAAATGTGTCATGGGGAAATGAATAATGTAGAACATTAGTATTGGAATTCAGAGAAGGAGGTGGCCACTAAAAAATTAATGCCACTAACCTCAAGGAAGCTATCCTATTACATTTCCTCATCCATTCATTTCCCCAGTCCTCTGGCTGACTGTTCATACCTCCTATTCTGAATTCCATCACTGCCTTCTCCATCCTCCTTCTCAGTTGATGTCTTTGTTTCCTTCCCAGAGAAAATAGAAGCAATCAGAAGAGAACTTCCACAGGCAGCCATCAACACATATACCCACCTCCCTGCATCTGTGCTCATGTATCCTGTCTTCCCTCCTATTTCTGTGAACGAACTATTTGTCAAAACCCAACTCCTCCACTCGGCTCTGGATCCCATCCCCTTTCACCTACTCAGATCCATTCTCCTAGCAACCCTTCCCTCTTTCTTCTGCCCCAATTTCCCTTTCTCTGTGGCTTCTTACCAATCAGTCTACAAACAAGCTGTAATATTTTCCGTTAAAAAATATTTTAAAAAACCTTCTTCCTGTCTTAAAAAATCTTGATCCTGTCTCCCCTTCTAGCTCCCAACACTTTTCTTTCATTCATAGTAAAACTTCCATACTGATTATTCTCCTTGCTTCCCATTGCCTTCCTCTTATTCTCTCTTGAACCTATTCTAATCAGCCTAATATCCCCACCACTCTACCAATACTGCCTGGTCAAGGTCACCAATGCTCTTCTATTGCTGAGTCCAATGGTCAATCATAGTTTTTATCCTACTTGACTCATCAATCATTCCCTCTTCCTTACAAAGCTTGCTTCACCCCGTTCCAGGATCCTACCCCTCTCTTAATTTCCTCCACCTCACTAGCCTCCTTCCTGGTTTCCACTGCTGGTTCTTTATTTCTCTCACCTCCAAATGTTGGAAGGCCTTGGGGCCCAATCTTTAAAGCTCTTCTTTTGTTTATGTACATCTACTCTCTTGATGATCTCAGCTGCATGACTTTAAATATCATCAACACACTGAAAACTCCTAATTTCACACCTTTAGCCTGGACAACTCCCATTTGTCTTGTCTACTTGAAATATACATTTGGATGTTTAACAGATATCTAAAACTTAGAATGTTCAAAACTGAGCTCTTTGATATCTGTCAGCCCCCACTCCCCCCTACAGGCTTTACCTAAAGCTTGTCTCATTCTCAGTAAGTAGCAGTCCCATCCAGCCGTTTACTCAGATTGTAAACCTTAGTGTCATCTTTGACTCTTCTATCTCACTCCATATCAAATCCACCAGCAAATCTTAGTGGCTGTACCTGCAAATATATTCAGAATATAAGTACTTACCACTGATTCCTCTGTGGTCACCTGGATCCAAGCTATAATTCCTCACCTAGGGTAAGCACATCCTAACTGGACTCCTTCCTTCAGCCTTTGTTTTACTACGCCCTTACTGACACAATAGCCAGAGCAACTCTTCTATTCAAAATCCTCCAGTGGTTTCCCATCTCATTTAGAATAAAAATGAGATTATTTGCAATGCCTCAAGGCCCCATAACTTCCTGGTCTCCTTGGTGTTCTCAGAATATGTCAAGCCAACTCCCACCCCAGGGCCTTTGCACTTCCTATTCTGTCTACCGGAAACTCACTCCCCTCAGCTATCTGCATAGGTTGCTCTCTCTCTCTTCTTTTGCTGTTTCAATGTCACCTTGTGAGATCTTTCTCTGCCTATACCACATACAATAACAACAATTCCCTTCCCCTATTCTTCCTATTTCTTCAATATTGCATTTTTTTCCATAGCACAATTACCATCTGAAATATTATATATTTCTTTGCTTATTTGCTCTGCTCCCTCCCCAAATGTAAGCTCCTAGAAGGCAGGCATTTTGGATAGAAACATTGATGATCAATTGTCTGTTTAAAAAGTGTCTAGCACAGCTTAACATAATGTGTAAAAACTAAATTTCCATTGGTAACCTAACTTTTGCCTTGTTTACCCACCCCTGACTTTAGAACACATGATCCAATAAAATGTTTCCTAATTTGTGACTTAAATTTAAGAATGCTCACAAAAAGGGGCACCTGGGTGGCTCAGTCGGTTAAGCGTCTGACATCGGCTCAGGTCATGATCTCACGGTTGGTGAGTTCAAGCCCCACGTTGGGCTTTGTGCTGACAGCTCAGAGCCTGGAGCCTGCCACAGATTCTGTGTGTCCCTCTCTCTCTGCCCTTCCCCCATTCACACCCTGTGTCTCTCAAAAATGGATAAATGTTAAAAAAATTTTAAGAATGCTTACAAAGAACTAAAAACCAAATTACATTTTGTGGTGTAACTAACAAATTCTCTTTATTTAAGACCATAACATTACATAAAAAGAAATACAAAATTCAAGAATATTTATTAGAATATATGGAAATTTGAAATCTGAAGTGTTGGAGAAAATCTAAGTTTTGCTATACTACTATTTTTTCTATTACCCAAGTAGTCCTTAAGACTATCTCATAATTTAGGCTCTATGTCAGAAAATGGAACAAGCTTCATTAAGTAAAATTTAAATCATTCCAAGAACTAACTGTATTCAGACTGGGTTTTTTTCTGCACTCCCCACTAGATGGCGCTGCTAAGAAGTTTTCTAAGAAATTCCAATTTAGGGGTTCTCTTTTAACTAAGCAATAGTATATAATTCATATGTTTAAGGATGGTTCTCTAATAACATTTGTTTTTATAACTTTAGACAAAGTATTCTGTGGGCTCCTAGGGCTTGTGTGTGGACGTGATGAGGGTCAGTTTCATAAATAATAGACAATCTGAGTAGGTGGAAATTGGAGATAGAATTTCAGCTGCAACAGCATTTGAAATTATTAAATTCTCAGCGGTCAGCATGTGCTTGGCTTCCAATAACCTTTCCCAGAAGTTTTAGCAGGACTCCTGAATCATAGATTTTGTTAAGTCTATAAGAGTGAGCATTATAATGTCAATTTAAAAACACAGTTACTTATTCTTATATGGTTCATGAAAAGCCAGCTTTATTAACTGTTTAAAATAGGGCAAGAGTTTTTAAAATAGAAATTGAACAGTCGGACCTATGTTTTTTTATATGAAGATATTTTGTCTATTAGGCAGAAGATTCAGGATTTTTTTCAGTGTATAATACACCAATGTAATAGTATGAGGTCCTGATAAAATACAGAAATTAGTCCCCTTGACCATTTCCTAAGAATCACTAATTTCAGTGGGAAAACACAATGGGTATAGGGAGCCAGATTCTATAATTTGCTACAGATGTGAGGCTTTCATGGAAACTTAAGGATCAAAGACCTCCTTTATTTTATCCTCTGTGGAAATAAATTTTTGCTGTGAAATAGCCATTATGTTTTATTTTCTAGATTAAAATTAGAGCTTCTTTGCTGTTTACACGTTGATTCTAGTTCCCATCTTTCAATCCTTTTTTTCCCCAGCTTTATTGAGATAATAACTGACATATAACATCATATAAGCTTACAACATGATAATCTGATATATGCATATATTACAAATTATTGCCACAATAATGTTAGTTAACATCCATCGCTTCACCTAATTACCTTTGGTTCATGAGTGGTGAGAACATCTAAGATCCACTCTCTTAGCAACTTTCAAATATACAGCACAGTATTGTTAACTATAGTCACCTTGCGGTACATTAGATCCCCAGAAGCTATTCAGCTTATAACTGGAAGTTTGTAACCTTGATCACCTTTGCCCTCCAGCCCCTGACAACCACCAATCAATCTACTCTCTGTTTCTGTGCGTTCGGTTTTTTAAAAAAATTCCACATGTATAAGTGAAATCATGCAGTATTTGTCTTTCTGTGTCTGACTTATTTCATTTAGCATAATGCCCTCAGGGTTTATCCATGTTTGTCTCGAATGCCAGGGCTTAATCACTATTGTTCCTTTCTCCCAGTGTTACCAGAATTGGGATGGAGAAAAGGAAAGGTGTCATTTGCATAACCATTTGCCTAATCATCTACATGTATTTGCATAAGTTATAAATCTATCTGGAGTAAATGAGAGGCAGACCCAATGAGAGAGAGGAGCCTGGAGTGGGGGTTGGGACTTAGCAAGGGTCTTCAGGGATTTTCCTTCAGGAGGAAGGGAATCTGGATGATAGCATCTGGGAAGTCAGGAAAGCCAGACCAGCTGACCTCTTGGCTTGAGGGCGTTGAGGCTTCAGGAGGATACAGACTGTGAAATTGTCCCTGGAAAGAGCAAAAGAGGAAAGAAAAGTCAACAGCATAAGCAAAACTCAACTTCTTTCTCTTTTTCTCTAAAGCTGATGTTGCCACTTCCCGGTGCCTCAGCCTGGAGATGAGGCAAGAGGGATCTCAGGGCAGGGGATCAGCAGCTGTTCTGCCAGGCTGCTGGCAGGGGAGGGGCCCCCGGCACACAGACCCCTTTCTTCTTCCAGGAGGGAGTGGCAAGCTGCTGTAAGTGGAGCCTTGTTATTTGGTCTCTCCACCCCCAGTTTTCAGAGGGAAGCTCTCTGTAGCAGTCTGTTTCCCATTCCTGGGCAGGAGAACAACACAAAGAGAAATAATTTCAGCGTATCAGCGCCTCTTTTAACTCTTGTGTAGTTAGGCAGTTTGGCAGTGCTAGCCCAGATCCCAAAGCTAGAATCTGGCTTAAGCAGGAGGAGGCAGCTTGGCGGGGGGAGGTGGGGGGAGTCTTGATCTGCTGCCCCAGATTCATTTGTTTCTCTGCTTCTACAATAGTTAGTTGAATTGTTAGAGCTGTAATTGCCAAACTTTTAAGATCACACCTTTTTTGGTTGAGAGAGAGAGAATGTACCCTTAATATATGCATAATAATCATTGTTTTAATTACAGAAAAAAAAAAACTTCCACAGCACTTACTATATTGCAGGACACTATTCTTAATATCCTGCATGCGTTAACTCAATTTTCACAACTCTATGCAGTAGGTATTATTATCTCCATTTTATAGGTGAGGAAACTGAAGCACAGAAAATATTCTTTTCCAAGGACATACAAACGCAAACCCAACATTTTAACCCAGACAGTTTGACCCCAGAGTCTGTGCTCTTAACTTTTATGTCATGCAATATGTACTTATTTATAATTACAAACGTGTGTATACCTTATGAAACATAAACATACATGGATATTTTTAAAGGTAAGGGTACGAATAAACATAGATAGAATTTCTGACATAGTCTTCCTTTACCCTAACAGACTGTTTTGTGATCTCTCATTTTAGAGACCACTATTTGAGAAGAGTCCCTCCAAACCTTTCCAGCACCAGGATCCCTTTTAAAATAAAAAAAGTTCTGCAAGTGCTCATATAAGAGTTGTACTTTCCATATCTCTTGATTGAGAAAGGAGACTGCGATTTAGGCTATTAAGTAACACTTGTGCTTTTAAATGATTTCTAACTACAACAGCATCTATATAATGTAGAAAACATTCCCTATATATATGCAAGCCACCTTAATTTTTCAACCTGCATACAATACTTGGTATACTTATAGATTTGCCTACCTCTGATGATGATCCCAGGCCCCAGGGCATACACAACCTCTGTAGATATTGAGATCTGCTGGTGTGATGGAAACAGTCTGGGTCCAGAAACCAGCCAGAACTAGATCAAATTCTAGTTCCACATATGTGACTTCCACATATGTGACTTCCGCATAAGTAACAAACACTTTTGAACCAGGGGTTCCTCCTTTGTAAGATTAGGATAACCCATCCTTGCTTGTTTGTTGTAAAGAGAGCCATAAATGAAAAGTCTCTGGTACAAACTGACACAGTAAATCATAGCTACTAGTCTCAGAAGCAGGTCTGCTCTGAACCTGCTGAAGCTTAAAATGCAGGTTGTGGCACTTGCGCTGGCCCTTCCCCAAACTTTGGGAAGGCCTTAGCAATTTTGTGATTTGTATTCTTTTTCTTAAAAAGGTCCCTAAATTTATATATATTTCAGGCTCACATTGGACCCTCCTCATTACTACCATACAACCCTTCTGCCCCAGAGGGAAAGCCCCAAGGGATGAAGTACCGTAATGCCAAATGAAGGGCCCCATCCCCCTCATTAGGAGTAAAGGCAAGCCTGTGAATGAGTGAGGCAGCATTCAAAGCCAGCTCCAGGAGACAGGGCTTAAACAGCTAGCCTTCAAGAACATGTGAAAGTGATAACTATAAGCATTCAGCCTCACGGGGGGGGGGGGGGGGGGGTGGAGGGGGAGGCCCTGACTGGGAGCTGAGATGCTTCCTGACTTCCCTAATCCCTGCATAGCAACCCTATCAGCAGGGTGCCCTTCCCCATCTGCCCAGTCAGACTCAGAATTGCGATCATCTCTTAGTTTGGCCCTGAAGCTCTGAATTATGTCCTAAATTGATGGTTCTCAATCCTGGCAGCATGGGCAAATCCATCTGGGGAACTTTGAAAAAGTATGGATACTTGGGCCCACTCCCAGAGATTCTGATTTAATTGGCTTTGGGTGGGGACCTGGCCCTGGTATTTTTATAAGCTCTCCAGGAGATTCCCATGTGCATCAGGGCTAAGAACCACTGTCTAAATCGTATGAGCAGCTTCAGTAGGACAAACAGTGATGTCAGACTAGTGGCCAGCAGTGAAATAGACAGCAGCAGATGGCACAAAACCTTCCCCAGGACGAGCGTGGGCCTGCACCGTGCTAGGAACAAGGACGGCCAAGAGCTATGACTGTCTCTGGCCCACAAGAAATTTGCAACCTAGTCGGGGAGAAATGCACCGGTGGGTTGCTATGATGCTTGGAAGAGGGCTTTTGGTTCAGCTAGGATGTGTCAAGGAAGCCTGCCTGGAGGAGTTACCTGAGTCATAAAGGATAAAGTATCCAGATGAAGAAGAGAAAGGGAAAGGGCAAAGGCTTTGAGGTATGAACTGCGCAGCGAGTCTGTGACGGCTAATTTTTTGTGTGAACTTGACTGGACCACCTGGGGTGCCCAGAGATTTGGTTGAGTATTATTTCTGGGTATGCCTGGGAGGGTGTTTTTTGGATAAGATTAGCATTTGAATTGATACACTTAGTAAAGCAGAATGCCCTTCCCACTGTGGGTGGGCTTCCCCCATGAAGGCCCAAATAGAAGAAAAAAGCAAGTGCACAGAGAATTCTCTCTCTGCCTTATGTCTCAGAACTGGGCTATCAGTCTTCTGCATTCAGGCTTTCCTTACATTGGAACTGCACCATCGGTTCTCTTGGGTCTGGGCTTCTCAGCCTTCATAATTGTGTGAGCCAATTCCTTACAAAAAATCTCAGGGCACCTGTGTGGCTCAGTCATTTGAATGACTCTTGATTTCGGCTCAGGTCATGACCTCATGGTTCATGGGTTCGCGTTGGGCTCTGGGCTGATAGCCTGGGGCCTGCTTGGGATTCTCTGTCTCCCTCTCTCTCTCTGCCCCTCTGCCGCTCGCTCACTCGCTCTCTCAAAATAAATAAACATTTCAAGAAAAATCTCTTCATGTATTGAAGAACCCTGAGTAATACAGAAGGTGTATCGGTCGGGGTGGGGATGTGGGAATGACATACAATTTGGGATTACTAGAGCAGAAAAAAAAAAAAATGGTGAGGCAATGACATTAATTAGGTGGGTGGAGGGGTAAACAGGACACGGATGGGACCATTGAGCAGGCTGGAGGAGGCTGCCAGAAGCAGCTGGACTGTCTGGAGCTGGGCCGGATGAGCAGCCTCTGTGGAGAGAGAGAGGGGCTCAGCTGGCAGTGCAAACTGGGAGAACCAGGAACCTGTCCTGCCCACACAAAGCCCCTCTGGACCGCAAGCTGGAGGAGAAGGGACCACAGGGCTCTGGATAAACCTAGCCGAAGGAGGTGTTAGAACAGGGAGGGTGCCACCTTTGCTGGGTTTGAGTTCCTTCGGGTTCATATAAAGAAAGCCCTGGGCACACCCCTCCCCTAGGATAGGGCTTTTTGACAGAGACTTCAGACCATCCTCAAATTTAGTCCAGCACCAACCCCCACACTCCCACCTACCCCCACTACCCTCCCCCCATTACCTTGGCTGGCAACAGTCTTTCCAAAGCCACCTCACTTAGGAGCTCAATAATATGTATTTATTCTCAATAATACATTCTGTTTGAAAGTTTTTTTTTTTTTAAGTTTTTGTTTGTCCGTCTTGTCTCTGATAATGTTCTTCATGCTTCTATGATCAGAAATTTGTTTCTTCTCCACCACTGGGATAAATGCTTTCCTGTTTACATTTCTGGATCATTTAGCCAGTTCTAGTTTGTATTTAACGCTCTGATTCAGGATAATATTACTCACTATGTTCCTGGCACTGTGCTAAATGCTTTACATACATTATTAAGTTACTCCTCAAAACTATCTTCAAACATAGGTGTTATAAGTCCTACCATACCAAGAATAAAAGGAGTCTTAGGAATTTTAAAGACTTGCCATAGTCTGGCAAATGAACTGATTCCAATTTGGTTCTTAAGTACTGCATAAGTAAATGATTTTTATACCAATTTCTGGTTGTCTCAGTAGCATTTATTACTGATTCCTTTCCTCACTGTATTACTTTTGATTTGTCATACTCAAACTCTTTGAATGAATCTATTACATCTGTTTTTTCTGATTTAATTATGTTTTCAATGTCGTGCCCTATTGCCTTCATGATTAGCACTTTATGTTTTAAAATGTACTAACACAAAATATAAAGTAGGATAAGTCTGTAATCATTATATTTCTTAAAATAACCCTTCTTTGGATTTTTTCTTGTTATTATACCAGAGGAATTGTACTCTTTGTTAGGTACGTTAACCTGCTGAGGCTTTGATAAATCTACAGACTAACCTTGAAAATACTATTATATTTACTTTCCTAATTAGGAGCAGGCATAGCACTCAATATGTTACGCTGTCTATAATTTCTCTGAATAACCCTTGCCACAAATTAAGTCAATCCCCATGCATTTAATCTGTTTTTGTTGTAATAGCAACAATAGAAATCCATTTTTATTGTATTCCCTGGTTTTATATCAGCATATATATTGACGTGAACATATAATTCAATGCAATCTATACATAAATATTATATATACATATATACAAAATTTTTAGTGTCAGTTCTGTAGCTAAACTCATTACTTTCCGTAATTTTTGGTTGATTTCCTTAGATTTCTAGGTCTGCAATCATGCCATCTGTAAAATAAACACTCTTGTTTCTTCCTTTCCAACATTTATACATAATATTTTCTTCTTGATAGTTACTGACAACATTTCTAGAACAACAAATCCTGATTGAGAAAACCAATGTGTGTTTCTTTAAGAATAAAATAGACTCTTTCTTTTCCGTGCATAGTGCATACTCCATCATGTTTAGACTGGCAATCCAACATTGCTAACATTGCCTTCATTTCCTGTTTGGAATGGCTGAAGATAAAAATAGTTTGGAGGCAGCTGAAAGAAAAATAAGCAAAAAGGAAAAAAAGTATATCATTAGGGCATTTGGAAGCAATTGTTCCTATTCCCTTTTCCTGGGCATTGCTAAGTTATTTCCTACATGTGAGCCTCTTGAATTCATCTCTCCTTGGATCCTGGATCCCTAGTGCCACAATCTGTAAATATGAGAGTCCCTGCCCTGAGGTGCTAATATTTTTCTTGTTACCAGTCCTCCTTCCTGCACATGCTTTCTCCAGAGTAAAGGATATATTCTCATATAAGAGAAATGGTTTTAAACAATGCTGACCAGAAATCCACCTTTCTGATGAATTACTAAATTCCATATGACAAAAAAGCAATCTCTAAATTATGAACACTTGATTTTAAAATTTTTCATTAGGAAGAGATGAGAATTATAGCCAACAACTTATTAAAATCTCTTTGGATAAAACATATATCCAACATGATGTGCTATATTGTTTTTACTTCTTTGTACAAGTTTTGGATTTCTGGAATTAAGCATAGTGACTAGCACATGTAAAATATTTTTCTCTCCTTTTGTTTGTTTTCTCTCCTTAATGTTTTTGTTTATTAATGAGATTTACCTATAATTTGATTTCAGTTTCCTATTCAAATTTTGAAATCAATCATTTTCACTTTATAAAATAAGTTGGTTAACCTACAACATACACATGCAAACACTCACACATTTAAAGTTTATGTGACATAGGAATTTTTTTGTTCTTTGAAAGTTTGGAGAATTTTCATGTCCACCAGGATCAGGCATCTTTGTGGGCTAATTGCTTATGTTTCTTTTTGATGCTTTATATTTTTGTAAGCAAGCACACAATCAGAAATATAGTTTGTTCTTATTTCTAATCTTATTAATTCATATTTATCCCCTTGTTTTGATTGAGATAATAATCATTTACACACACACACACACAAACCACTTTTTACTATTTTTTTGTTTGCTATTTAAATTTATTTATTTATTTATTTATTTATTTATTTATTTATTTATTTTAAATTTACATCCAAGTTAGTTACCAGATAGTGCAATAATGATTTCAGGAGTAGATTCTAGTGATTCATCCTCTACATATAACACCCAGGGCTCATCCCAACAAGTGTCTTCCTTAATGCCGCTATCCACTTAGCCCATCCCTGTACCCACAGCCCCTCCAGCAACCCTCAGTTTGTTCTCTGTATTTTAAGAGTCTCTTATGTTTTGTCCCCCTCTCTGTTTTTATATTATTTTTGCTTCCCTTCCCTTATGTTCATCTGTTTTGTATCTTAAATTCCACATATGAGTGAAGTCATATACTTGTCTTTTTCTGACTGACTTATTTTGCTTAGCATAACACTCTCTAGTTCTATCCATGTTGTTGCAAATGGAAAGATTTCATTCTTTTTGATTGCCGAGTAATACTCCATTGTGTATGTATACTACATCTTCTTTATCCATTCATCCGTCAATGGACATTTGGGCTCTTTCCATACTTTGGCTATTGTCGATAGTGCTGCTATAAACATTTGTGTGCACGTGCCCCATTGAAACAGCACACCTGTATCCCTTGGATAAATACCTAGTAGTGCAATTGCTGGGTCGTAGGGTGGTTCTATTTTTCACTTTTTGAGGAACCTCCATACTGTTTTCCAGAGTGGCTGTACCAGTTTGCATTCCCACCAATAGTGCAAAAGAGATCCTCTTTCTCTGCATTCTTGCCAACATCTGTTGTTGCCTAAGTTGTTAATTTTAGCCATTCTGACTGGTGTGAGGTGGTAATATACTAATTTGTTTTTGTTTTTTTTTATTTTATTTATATATATTCTTGTTTAATTACAAAAATTTTTTTTGAATGTTTTACTTTAGAGAGAGAGAGAGACTGAGCACAAGCAGGGGAGGGGCAGAGAGAGAGGGAGACACAGAATCAGAAGCAGGCTCCAGGCCCTGAGCTGTCAGCACAGAGTCCTACGTGGGGCTAGAACTTGTGAACTATGAGATCATGACTTGAGCCAAAGTCAGATGCTTAACCGACTGAGCCACCCAGGGACCCCTTGTTTCATTTTTTTCCTACTCCTGACTTGCTACTTTTTCCCCTCACTAAATACTTTATGTAGGGTTTTAGTTTATTGTGTTCATCTTTACTATTAATAGAGGTCTCCTTTATTAATGATCTTTCCTCGTGATAACTGGGTTTTATGAAGTTTCCCTGTATCATAACACAATAGTTAAGAGTGTGGACTCCAGAGTTAGGCTGCCTGTGTTCAAACCTCAGCTTTAGGCCTTATCAGCTGGGCTGCTTTGGGCAAGTTACTGAACATCTCTGTGCTTCCAGCATTCTCATCTGTAAAGGTGGGGTGGTTCCCAGCACCTAGCTCAGAGATTATTTTTGTAAAGATTATTTGAAGATACTGTGGTCATTTAACATAGTATGTGGCACATAGTAAGCTCTTGATCAATGTTAGTATGATAGTTATTGCTTTTAATTTAAAAATATGAATTACCTAGTCCCTTCTGTAGGAGTACTCAGAGGAAAGAGGCATTTCTTGTGAGGGGTAGGATGAAGGGGAAGACTGGCCTCCAGGGTTGGTCTCTGGGTGAGAGGTAGAGGAGGATCTATGGTCCCCAAGCCAATACTGTGGGTTTACAGCTGGAAAACCATGTAAACTGTTTTCCAGAACTGGGCAATGGTGAAATGTAACACAGCAATTTCCAGGTAACTATAGCTTCCACTCCTTCTGCTTTTCCTTTCTCCTCTGCCTTATCCTCACCAGCTTCTCAATCCATTGCTTTTCCCCTTTTCCCTCAGTTCAAACCCAAATGAACTTCCATTAAGGTATACATGATTAACAAGATAGAACTTCTATTGTATTTGAATTTAACACTTGGTACAATATCAAGACAAATTAACTTTCCCATGGATTTCTCAGACAGTGTGATATAGTGTTAGGTTTTATTTTGTTTTGTTTGGAGGAGGGTTGACTGGGCAAGGGTCCTTCTTGAATATCCACATATCCTCTTACCTATCGACCCAGTGCTATGCATAAGTCAAAACTGGACAGTTTGTTTGAATTTGTTTTCTGGCCAAGGTAAGGGAGTTATGAAGAGATTGAAATAGGGGTCTCTAAATTAATATCTGTAGGAATACGGTGGTGTTTCTGTGAGAAATAAAATTTTAGGCCCTCTTCCCATCTGGGCTTATCTCAGATCACCCTTCTTCCAACTCCCCACTCAGTAAGGAGGAAGTTTTGTTTTTGTTTTTAAGGTTTTATTTTTAAGTAATCTCTACATCCAACGTGGGGCTCGAACTTACAACCCCAAGATCGAGCTGCATGCTCCACTGACTGAGCCAGCCAGGTGCTCCAGTAAGGAAGTTTCTAATCTGAATGGTCAGAGCCCAAGACATTGATTGGACCATGTGGCAGATTGTATTTTCCTAAAATGTCTCGTCTCTCATGGTCTTCATACAATGTAACATTGACATGCTTCATCATGAGGCAGGGTCTGTGGAGAACAGGGGGAGCCCTCTGGATGTAGGCGGACCTCTGTAACTGCCACAACTACACCAATGTCACAGAAATGATGTTGCACGACTTTTGAAGCTGGATCGTAACAGTTAATATGACTTCCTGGGAGCTCTCTCTCAGGACACTTAGCATGTTTGGGGGAAGACACAGAGAGAGGCCACATGTGAGTGTCCTGACAGACAGCTAACTACCAGACACGTGAGTAGGCAAACGTTTCTCAGACAGGTCCAGTCCTCAGTCTTTGAGTCTTCCAGTGGAGACTCCAGAAATTGTGCAGCAGAGAAAAGCCATCCTTGCAATGCCTTGTCTGAATTCCCAGCCCACAGAAGTTGTCGGAGATAATAATGATCATTACTGTAAGTCACTAAGTTTTGATTTGTTACACAGCGTCAGGTTACTAATATGGGCTGTATTTACTCAACGGTGTGAACTCCTGTGTTCCTCTCTTGTGTTTCCTGTATCACTTCTAGATGGATCAGGCTTAGCCAGTTTCTTCTCATCTCCTACTTTTCTCCTAATGTGCATTTGGGTGAGCAAATAAGCCAAAGCCTGTTGTGCAAACCTGGCCATACAGTTCCCCTATTTCTTAGGCTTCCTCCTCTTTGTGTATGGTCAGAGGGCAGCGATATCCCAAAAAGAAGAAAGCCGCACTTAATATTTTACCAGAGAGCTATACATTGGAGTATGTGTGCCTGGGCCATGTTAATAAAGAGGTATTTTGTTCACAATCTATGATTATTTATTGTGCTTGGCTTCCTTGGAGCCTGGTGGGAAGAGGAGAGGGAAGTAGGAGGCAAGGCAGGGTTGGGGCATTGCTGGGTCCTTGCCTATAATAACACAGAATCAAAACATCACTCTAATAACGAATAGTGGGTGGAGAACAAACAGGAGTCATCAAAATTTAAATTTTTTTGTGTTTTTATTTTCTTTTTGAGAGAGAGAGAGACAGACAGAGTGAGAGTAGGGGAGAGGCAGATAGAGAGGGAGACACAGAATCTGAAGAAGGCTTCAGACTCTGAGCTGTCAGCACGCAGCCCGACACGGGGCTCGAACCCACAAACCGCAAGATCATGAACTGAGCTGAAGTCGGACGCTTAACCGACTAAACCACCCAGGCACCCCAGGAGTAATCAAAATTTAAAATGTGTGAAAGCAGAAGCCAGTTCCTCTTCAAACCTCTAAGGTAGAAGGAAGAGCAGTAGCCTTGGAAACATGAAATATGGTTTTTATTTCTTCTCCACCAGGAATAAATTGCAGAATGAGGAGTTTTATGACCTTGGGCAAGTCACCTCATCACTTTTCTGTGCCTCCACTTCCTGAGTAATAAAAGGGGTGTTTTACTGAACTAATTCTGTCAATCTATGAATCTACACGTTTCTCCTTTCAGTCACTTTCAAAGCTACTCACACCTTCAGCTTCCAAACAGGAACATGTGTGTTCGGATGGACACCCATGGGAGATGCAGGGAGGGCAGGGAAGCCCCAGTTCTGTGCTTTCTGGAAATCACAACAGCTGCCACTGGGGCTTGGCCCTCTCTGTGGGAAGTAGAGGATGAAAATCCTGGGGGACAACAGCTGCCTGGGGAAAGCCGGCTGCCAGTGAGGACAAAGACTTTCTCCTACCCTTATTTCACCCTAGATGAGCTCTGCTGAGGACTGGAGTAACAGTAATGTCCCAGATTCCACACCCAGCCAAGTAGGAATGAGGAGCAGAGAAAGAAAACAAGTCTTATCCTTGCCCTTGACGTTGGAGCAGAGCAGAGGTTCATTTTCCAAATGTCTATATAAAGAACCTAAATGCAGCCACCACAGACATTACACTTGGAGTCAACTGCATTGGTAATTCTTTGCACCTGATGCATTGGCCGAGGGCAAAAAGCAGGGCTCCTGGAAGAAGCTAACAGTGCTGTCATGTTGCATGTCACCTTCTTGTAACTAATTTCCTACTGACTATTTTTGAGATATAATTGACATAGAACATTTTATTAGTTCCAGGTGTATAACTGAATGATTTCTTATTTGTATGTATTATGAAATGATCACAGTAAGTCTGGTTTAGACCTATTACTACACATAGTTACCAATTTTTTTTTTATGATGAGAATTTTTAAGATTTTCTATCTTAGCAGCTTTAAAATATACAATACCATATTATTGACTGTAGTCACCATGTTGTACCTTACATCTCCGGGACTTATCCCATACCTGGAAGTTTGTACCTTTGACCACCTTCACCCATTTCCCCTACCCCCCACCCCTTCCTGCCTTTGGCAACCACCACTATGTTCTCTCTGTGAGTTCAGGGGTTTTTGTTTGTTTGTTTTAGATGCCATGTATAAGTAAGATCATATAGTATTTGTCTTTCTCTGTTTGGTTTATTTCACTTAGCATAATGCTGTCAAGGTCCATCCATGTTGTTGCAAATGGCAGGATTTCCCTTATTTTTATGGCTGAATAATATTTTCATACTGACTTCTAAAATTAGAGTATCCTCCATATGGTTTCACTCTTATGTGGATCCTGAGATACTTAACAGAAACCCATGGGGGAGGGGAAGGAAAAAAAAAAAAAAGAGGTTAGAGTGGAAGAGAGCCAAAGCATAAGAGACTCTTAAAAACTGAGAACAAACTGAGGGTTGATGGGGGGTGGGAAGGAGGGGAAGGTGGGTGATGGGTATTGAGGAGGGCACATTTTGGGATGAGCACTGGGTGTTGTATGGAAACCAATTTGACAATAAACTTCATATATTGAAAAATAAATAAATAAAACAAAATTAGAGTATCCTATTTTTTATCTGTCCTGTCATCCAGCCTCCTGGCCTGTGCTAGACACATGCTCACATATGCGTTATAGTAGGGATGTCAGTCATGGTGCCTCCATGCCCACAGTCCCTTCTACAGGAAACTGTCCACTCACAGCTCTTGCTAAAGCTTAGGTGGCTTAAAAAAAATTTTTTTTTTTTTTTTTTACCATCTATTCATTTTTGAGAGACAGAGACAGAGTACAAGCAGGGCAGGGACAGAGAGAGAGGGAGACACAAGATCTGAAGCACTCCGGGCTCTGAGCTGTCAGCACAGAGCCCAAAGTGGGGCTTGAACCACAAGCTGTGAGATCATGACCTGAGCCCAAGTTGGCTGCTTAACCGACTGAGCCACCCAGGCGCCCCTAGGTGGCTTTTATATCACATGACTTCCCTTTCTCTTTCTTCAGCTGTAGATGACTGTGGTTGAAACAGATTCTTGTTCTCAAACTGCAAGGGAAGAGGAAAAGGTAGGTCTATCAAGAACTGAATTAGAAAGGATTAACAATGGAAAGGAATAGGTGGGGCTGGGACTATATAGGTCAAAGTTAGGAGGAAACAGACACTATGAGGGAAGAGAAACTATAAGGTGGAACAAACAAAAAGTAGAAAAAATAAATGTGCCGGCAATGTGAGCACCAGCACATGGAGAATAGCAAAGTCCTATTTCCAGAGCACAAGTATGAAGCTCTGTCAACCCCTGTTGCTGTCAGTTCCAGGGCTGCTTTGGTTGCAACCCCAGTTCCTGGGGGCCTGGATGTACCATGGCTTCTGTTTTCGGTTTCTATTATTGTACCATGTACCTCCTGACCTTGAACTTTCCATTACTTAAAGTACTTGCAACACACACACACACACACACACACACACTCACTCACACTCCCTTTCCATCTCCGTTTCCGTCTCCCTCTCTTTCTTTCTCTCTCTCTCACTCACCATTCTGGACACACTGAGTACTAAGAGTTCTAGCGTGGGTGCTCTGTGGTGACTCTTGTGCTCTCTGAACAGAATGGTGGGCACATTCAATATGTTGGAGTGTCCTTCAGTGAGAGAGAATGGCTACTAATGTATCACAATCATAATGGCAGCTACAACTTCTGAAGTACCTATTTTGTGCCAGGAACTGTCCTTAGCATTAAAAATCATTATCTCACTTAATCACAACAATTCCATTAAAATTGGTATTCCTCACCCTGTATATAGCTAAGGAAACGCTGGCTCGGAGAGTATAAGCGACCTGCCCCGTGACACCAATTAGTGAGTGGTAGAGGCAAGATTTGAACTTAGTGCTGCCTGACTCATGCCAAAGCTCGTGCCCTTTTCACTCTGTTGTGATATCTTCCTCAGGAATTCTGTTAAAACCAGCTTCTCTTGAAGCTGAATTCAGCCTCCCAGAGAGCAGTGGTTCAAGTGTGTTTGGCTTTGATACCTTTAAGTAAGGCAGGCACCTTGCAGTTCAACACAGTCTCCACTGTTCCCTATTACTTTATACCCAGAACTCTTCCCTCCTTTATGTTATTTTCTTAACCCCCAAGGGCACTGAGTTTGCAGCCTCTATGAGTAAGTACAATTTCTTACGTAGAGCACCCGATTTCAGACTTCTTTGTACCATGCCTCCAAGTAACTATTAGTGTTCCCCATAAGGATGACTCTCAGCCACTTTGATCTCCACACGTGCCAAAATTAAACTTTTTTTCTTTCTCTATAAACATGTTCCTCCTCCTTCATTCCTTAGCTAATGACTGGCATTGTCCCTGAAACTCCTTTACTCCCCAGAACCAAATAATGTCAAGTTTTATTAATTTTACCTCTTCAGTGTTTATACCACTTCTCCTTTCCACCGCCACTACTCAGGCCCTCTTCATCTTCTTCCTGGGATAGCAAATGCTTCATCTTGGTCTTGTCCCAATAAATTTCTCCTGCAGGCTCATTCCTGAGTTCACATTTAAAATTCACATGGGGCGCCTGGGTGGCGCAGTCGGTTAAGCGTCCGACTTCAGCTCAGGTCACGATCTCGCGGTCCGTGAGTTCGAGCCCCGCGTCGGGCTCTGGGCTGATGGCTCAGAGCCTGGAGCCTGTTTCCCATTCTGTGTCTCCCTCTCTCTCTGCCCCTCCCCCGTTCATGCTCTGTCTCTCTCTGTCCCAAAAATAAATAAACGTTGAAAAAAAAAATTTTTTTTTAAAAAATAAAATTCACATTTGATCTTATCACTCTGTGCTCAGAATTCTGCAGTGGTGCCTGTATTAGTTATCACTTGCTGCATAACAAGTGGCCCCATAATTTAGAGACTTAAACAGCAAAGCATTTATTATCTCATACTTTCTTTGGGTCAGGAATCTGAATGTAGCTTAGCTGGCTTGAGGTCTCTTACAAGGCTCCAATCAAGGTGTTGGCTAGAACTGTGGTTTCATCTCAGGATTCAACTGGGAGGATTTCCTTCCAAGATCACTCCTGTGATAGTTGGCAGTCTTCGTGTCCTTATTGGCTATTGGCCAGAGATGTCAGTTCCTTCCCATGTGGGCTTTTCCATAGGACCACTCACAATATGACAGTTGGCTCCCTCAGAATGAGATCTCTGAGAGAGACGGGGAGAGAGATGAAAGCAGCATAAGTCACAGTCTTTGCAACCTTATCTCAGAAGTGACTTCGTGACTACTTCTGGAGTTGCTAGATCCAGCCCATACTGGAGGGAAGGAATGATGCAGGGTGTGAATACCAGGAGGTGGTGACCATTGGGAGCCATGGTAGAGGCTGCCTACCACAACCTCCCCCTCCCGAAGCAATGGTTTGGCTTTGGTGTTGTGGAGGTTACAAACACATAGGTTTCCTCACCAACATGTATCATGCCTCAACAGAAGCAGCTGGGCTTCCCAAATCTGTTTCTTTTATGCTTTCTGATAAGTGTTTCCAATGAACAAAGTGCCTGTAGCTTAGAGCTGTTCAAAAACTACTGGTTTAGAGGACTAAATCGAAACTTTGTTGGGCTTCACATGATTTGACCCCTGTCTACCAATTCTGCCTCTTATCTGACCCCTCCTTTAGCGCACATTACTTCCAAGCAAGACAGACTTCCAGAACAGCCCTTTGCCTTTCTTGCTAGCATGCATGCTGTTCCCTCTCCCATAATACATCACTCCCAGCTTGTCTGCATTGCCGGTGTTACTAAGTCACCCTTTCCATGAAGTACTTTTTGATGGTTCCAGGCAGACTTAGCTGTTTCTTTCTTATTCTTCTAGTTTGCTTTGTTTAAACCCCTTAATCAAAGCAATTACCTTTTATACTCTTTTATGATCGGTTTATGTCTCCCCTTTAAGTTATCTCCAGCATCCAACCCAGAGCCTGGCACGTAGGAGACACTCAATAGCTATCTGTGGAGATCAATGAGCCCAGCATTGCCCAAGTGCTTGGGGCCCTGGGTGTGGATGGAGTGCTGACCATAGCCTGGCATCTTCACGGGATGCATGCGGTATCTCAGCTGCCTCATTTATAAACCATGAGTCAGTCATTGTATTCCAGATTGCTCTTCACTGTCATTTTAGCCTTTAGCTACTGACTGAAGTGAGCTAATTAAAGCTGAACTATTTTAATTGCTAATCATCAAGAAATCAGATTTTTTTTAGTGGAAATGGCAGAATGTGTGTGTTATCCTACCATTAAAACAAGCCGGAGTGTTCTTGTTTCAAAATTATGATAGGTCCATTGCATCCAGAAGTAAGTGTGAACTGTCAGAGCGTAAGGAATGGGTTGTGTTGTGTGGAGCACAAAATCGACCCAGCTCCTACTTCTATTAGTGTCACATCACATCACTCAGGAAAAGTCCAGTGGTTATTGGGCTTGAACACGCAGGATGTTTACTGATGCCCACAGGAGGCTGATTGCTTGGCACGTTAAGGACTGGCCTTTTGCCCTCCCTCTTTATATTCAAAACCTACTCTGGAAGTTTATTTTTTCACTAAGATGTTTTTTATCTATAAAAAGAGTTCTCTAGTTGATAAAAAAAAAAGTGGCACAAAAGTGGTGTGTCCCTTTCAAATGAAAGTTGAAGAATAAAATGGTGAATTTTGAAAATCATATTAAGACAATCCACATATAATAACCACTCCCACCACTATAAAAACAAGAGAAATGCTACTTTGGACCAGTTTGGGGTCCATCTGTTTTTCTATTTTGCCTCTGATGGTGGCACAATGGGATACTTTGGGGGAAACCTGCCCTTCATGGTTCCGTATCAGAATGTTACAGAGGGACCATGAATATTTCTCAATTATGTGTCTGTCATTATTGCGATGTCTAAAATACCTCTTTGGGTCTACAGTTGTTACAGCCTGGGTCACCTATAGAGGTGAGACATTCAATAAGATTATAAGCAAGTTTATTTAAGTTAGGCTTCTTTTTAATTTCAAAGGTTTCAAAGGAATCTCTTAGGCCTGGGGGCTTAAGCTTTGAAAACATGTTTTGCTTTTTCTACACTATGAATTTTTAGTCATAAATCTTTTAATGTATCCATTCAAAAATATTTGTTGAGAATCTCCTAGTACCCAAAACAATGACAGGCACTGGAAATACACAGTACCTGCTTCACTATTTGAGGTACCAAGTGGTAGGCACAGCATGTCGTTGAGTATGGAAAAAGGAGTGAACTAAGAAAGGGATTCAAGCAGCATTTGAGCTAGAACTTGAAGGAAGGGTAGGAATTGCATGCATAAAAAAGATTAGGCACTTCAAGACAAAGGAAAGGATGAGAGAAGAATGAGGGACGACACAGGCGAGCAGGAGGGGATATTACATGCGTAGAAACCAAACAGCAATCCCGTGAGGGTACAGATTTGGTGGCATGGGGAAGAGTAGCTGGAGAAGACATCAGGGGGGCTTTGTATAGCCTACAAAGAAGTATGAATTCTTTTTCACTAGGCAGTGAGAAGTATTAAGGGTGTTTAAGGCCAGATATGATATCAGATTTTAGAGAGTTCTCTTCTCAGCATTCTGAAGGAAGGATTGGAGCATGGAGAGTCTGTTGACGGGGAAGGTATTTGGAATGCTTGGAAGTGGGAAACTAATACTTATTGAGGATCTGCAATCTGCCAGATCCAGTGCTAGGCTCTTCACATATGTTATCATATTTAGTGTTCACTGCAAGTGTATGAGGTATGAATTCTAATTCTCATTTAAGAAATGAGGCTACATAACTTGCCCAAGATCACCCAGCTAGAGGTGGTGGTGGAGCTGAGCTTTGATTGATTCCACCTGCCTGATTCCAAAGCCGCCCTTCTTTCCTTTATGCTGAAGGGGACGGTGAGGGTCTGAATTATGCCAGCGGCAATGCTAGAGAGGTGTCCTCCCTCCCCACAGAAGACTCCTCATTTAATTGTACCTCATTTGGAAGCTTCTCCAACTACTTCATCATTCGAATTGCTTTAATATGACAAATTGACCAATTACTAGCAGGTTATTTATAACCATAGTGAAATTAGTTACTTGGTTCCATCAAGCAACCAAACAGTAACTGATTTGTAATGACTTGATTTATCAAAGTGTTCAGAACGGTTGGTGTAAATAGATGTAACTTACATTAGCATTAGACAAATATGTGCAATAGAATAGGAAGGCAATATCTGATTATTCACAAATGACATCTGAACCAAAAGGATTTTAACCCTAGCTCGATCTGTAACCAACTGGACAAATCATAGCTTTGAGTGCAAAAAGATGTTCTGGGAAACTTTCTGTTTTATTTTGCTGATAAAGAAACGGAAGCCCAGAAAGCATAAGGGATTTGCCAAGGTCTCCCAGCCAGAAAACAACAGAGCTGAAAATACAGACTTGGACCATCTGTATTTTTCTGATGCCAGGTCCTGGAGAACTTTTCCCACTATGCCTGCTGCACTGTGACAATGACCAGTCACTTAGCCTCTTGAATCCTCAATTTTCCCACAACAAGAGAGAGTTGGTTGGTGGGTGTATCAGTTAGCTTTTACTGTGTAAGAAACAGCCCAAAACAACAGGTTTTACAACACTTGTTTTATGTAGCTCCTGATTCTATAATGTGTCCTGGTGGCTGTTCAGGTCAGGACTGGCTCAGCCGATTTCTACTGGACTTGCTCATGCTGCTGTGGTTAACTAGTGGGTCTTGGATGATCTAGTATAGCCTCACTGATAGGGGTTGGTAGACCATTGGCTAGAGATCAGCTGTTCATCAAGTGGGGCACCTTCATTTTCCTCCGCAAAGCATTTCATCCTCCAGCAGGCTTGATTAAGTTTGTATACCTGATGCTCTCAGGGTTCTAAGCACAAAAAGAGAGAAACCCCACTGAGCATGCTCTTTGGAAATCTTTGTGATGCCAAGTTTGGTATTCTCTCATTGGCTAAAGTCAGTCACATGATGTGGCAGGCAGCTTGTGAAGTGGTTCCCAATAATTCCTACCTCCTGATATTCATGTCCTTGTGTAATCTCCCCCTGTGTGAGGACTGGACCTCAAGATTGGCTTCTAATGAATAGATTCATTAGACCTCAAGTCAATAGACTGGACCTCAAGATTGGCTTCTGTGAAAGTGATGGGGTATAGCTTCTAAAATTAGGTTAGTGACACTCTCTTTGACCCTTTCTATGTGCTTGCTCTGGTAAAGCAAGCTGCCATGTGTGTACTGCCTTATGGAGTGGTCCATGTGGCAAGGAACAGAGAGAGCCCTCTAGCCAATAACCAGTGATGAACTGAGACCCTCAGTCCAACAGTTCCTTGAAGAACTGAATCCTGTCAACAACCGGTGAGTGAGTGAACTTGGAAGTGGACCCAACCCCCATTGAACTCTAGATGACACCGCAGCCCTGCCCCATAGCTTCATTGCAGTCTTGTGAGAAACTTTCAAACAGAAGACCTAGCTAAGTTATGCCTGACTCACAGAAACTGAGTTGTTTTAACCTTGTAGTGATTGGTTATATAGCAATAGATAACTAATACACACAGCTAAGTTCAGAGTCAGTAGGGAGGGTGAGTATCCAACAGTGTGGTTATAGGAAGAGTAATTATATAAACTATTCACACATATTTGCAAACAATTTACTACAGTTTTCCAGCCTTTGGGAGTCTGAGGTGGAATGATTTTCACTACTTCAACATTTATTCTCTGTGCAAAGAACTGGGAACAAGATGGTGAACAAGACAGATTTCCTGCCCTTAAGGAGCTTACAGTTTGTGGCAGGGGAGGGGAAGAATGGGGAAAGACATTAGTTCAATAATTCCTTCTTTAATTATTTGTTTAAAGTGATATTAAGGGAGAATGTGTATAACA
Source organism: Leopardus geoffroyi (assembly GCF_018350155.1). NCBI lineage: Eukaryota > Metazoa > Chordata > Mammalia > Carnivora > Felidae > Leopardus > Leopardus geoffroyi. The sequence goes on from NC_059333.1 coordinate 82,398,752, forward strand.
GACTAGGTTGGTCAGAGTAAAGCTTCTTTGAGAAAGTGGCACATAAGCTGAAGAGGCAGGCAGAAGAGAAAGAGAGGGAAAGAGGAAAATTCCAGGTAGAACGGTGACATTCTTAAAGAGGAGGCAGAGAGGTGGTCAGCAGATATGGGACAAGTTCCTATTTATGATCAAATTGTATCTTATTATGTAATAATGATGTTATGGGTTATGGTTTTAGAGATAAATGCAAAAATATTTATGGATGAAATTATTTGATGTCTGGGATTTGCTTCAAAACAATCCAGTGGCGGGATAGGGGTCAGGAGTGGGTGGAGCTATAAATGAAACAAGAATGAGTTAATTAATACATTTTTGTGTATTTTTTGTTTTCCATAATAATACTTTAAAAACTTGTATCTGGGGGTGCCTGTGTGGCTCAGTCGGTTGAGCATCCAACTCTTGATTTTGGCTAGGTCATGATCTCATGTTTCGTGGGATCGAGCTCCGTTTTGGGTTCTGTGCTGACAGTGTGGAGCCTGCTTGGGATTCTCTCTCTGTCTCTCCCTGTCCCTCTCCCCCTTTCAAAATAAATAAATATTAAAAAAAAAACTTGTATCGTGACAACACATCCTGAATGCTGTATGTATATATGTTTGAGAGGTCACAGGACACTTATTTCCTCCTGCTCCACTGCAGAGTAGAGGTTAATAGCATCTTTAGGGCAAGGGGATGGAATGAGTTTTGTGTTACAGAAAATGTAAAGGCTTCTCAGCTTCAAATCTTGTGGCTAACATAAAGAAGGATATTTGGGTAATTTACCTTGCCTCCTGGTTATAAGATGCTATATTGCATTATTTCTCATCCTCATTTGTCACTAGCTAAGATGGTATGGTTTCATATGTAATAGAATCTTATAACGTGGTTTTTACCCTAGAGTAAAAGGCAGTGAGAGGATGCTGTTTAAATATTAGTAAAATGCTGAAAAGATTCTGTTATAAGGCCTTATATAATCTGGGAAGTATTAAAGAGCTTATGGGTAGGGAAGGAGAAAAATAGGGTAGAAGAGATGGAAATCCCCCTTTGTTAAAAAAATTCTGGGTTGGCTTGCTACAGCAATACTGGATTAAGGATTTATTTGATTAAGTTTTCCTTTCACTCATGTTATTCTGAGGTGGGTCAGACTGAAATTAATAGCCAGCATAGATAGATTTTATGAGTCAGGGATGTATTTCATTAGGATTTTTTTCAGGACAGGGGCAGTTGGGGCTGAAGCTGAAGAGATGATGCTTCATATTTATAACTGTTTCAATGTTATTGGGGGAACCGTATTTTGTGATTTTGATTTACATCTTTCTTGAAAATTCCTTTGCCACCAAATTGAGTCTCTCCCTAACCCCTAATAAATGAAGACTTCACTAGAGTCAGATATATGCAAATTACCTTTCCCTTCTCAAGCTAAGGTTAAATAAAAGGGAAAATTATCAAAGATTGCTTATGGCAGCAAGGATTTTCAGTGCTTGAAGATGAATTTCGTTATTTCAAAACCATGATGAGTCTCCTCAGTCAGTGCAAAGCAGGAAAGGAATAAAGTAACGGAGAAAGGGGACCTGGGCATAAACATGTTCCCACACATTCGTGCTGAAAGGCTTTGTTGGTGTTCCCTGAACCTTGGCAATTACAGGCATTTTCCTTTGCTCGGAAAAACGTCTGGCAAATACCGAGAGTAGGTTCCCTCCTATTCTGTGTTCAAGGCTAGGTTCTGGCCTTGTTGCAGGGAAACACTAATTCCTAACCATGCTATGCTCCCTGGGAGCAAATGGTTTGTTTTCTCTTCACTGAATCCAGCCTGGGGTGGGTTCTCAGCAGCTGAGCCTGGCATGGAAAATCTATTTGGAGCAACTTGTCCCCAGGAGGGAAGAAGGCAAGCTGATTGTGCGGAGGAGTCGCAGCCACCATCCGGGTCAGCCACACTCGCTGGTCAGTGCAGGCATCAACACACAGAGGCACACACGAGAGTCCACAGCAAACAGGAGTCCTGTTTGTGTGCCCACACCCGCATGTATCACGCATACCCAGCTCTACCCATATATGCACTGTGCACCCACACTTGACATACCAGTCACATGTACCACAATGACACACAGACACCACACACATATACACAACACGTATATAACCACATCCACCCGCACATCGTGTACAAATACACACACATACACAGCTGCACATACTACCCAGACCACATATACTCCACTACACACACACACCACCCACAATCCACCCTGGTCATATACATCCATACCACATACTCCTGTATACACACACCTCATCACACACCATGTAATGTCACATGCATCACGCACACCACATACATTCCGTACATACCATGTACACACTTGAACACATCCAACTACACACAGATACCCACCACACATACTCCGCATAGCAACCATACACACCTACATACCACACACACACACACACCCATGCAACACATTCCACACACCAGTCCTGTGCACCACAAATGCATCTCTGTGTCTGAGACACCCACACACCCACCCCGGTTACTTTCCCGCTCAGCAAGGCGGGGCTGCAGTCCCCTGCGGGACTGGGGCGGGCGGGCGCTCAGGGCCGGCGGGCCTTGGTTACTGCGGGCGGCGAGGCGGCGGGGCTGGGGTCTCGGGGGCCGGCGGCTAGAGCTCCGGAGGCGTGGCTGAGCGGCCGCACCTGGAGCGGGTGGCTTGCCCTGGGGTAGTGCGCGCGAGCGTGAACGTGCGCGCGCCTCCGAGGGGCCTCTGTGCCCCCTCCGGGAGGTGTGTACTGGGGGAAACGTGAGCCGCTCGAGGGGAGACGCTGTGTGTGCGAGAAAACCTCGCTGGCGGATGCGCAGGGACCGGCCCCCCGAGCGGTTAGGGTGGGCGTGTCCTCGGTGCGCCCGGCCCTCGGTGGAGTTCTCCAGACGACCCAGCTCGGCTGGAAGTGTGTGTGGGAAGCGCGCGCGCAAGCCGCTGTGCGTGTGAACACCAAGCCGCCAAGGCGTGTGTGTGTTCATAATGGCCGTCCGTCGGTTGGGGTGGGTCTCGGAGGAATGAATGAGTGTGTGTCAGAGACTCGCTGTGACAGGAGGGGACGCCGCTAGTGTGTGCGGAGAGGCCGGGCTAGCATCGGCCGGCGCCGGTCGGCGCGCGCGTGTGTGCGCGTGCGTGTGCACGTGGGGACGCGGCGCGCGCCGCGGCGGAGGGAGGCGGGCGGCGGCAGGCCCAGCCCCCGGTCGCAGCGCCCGGGGCGGCTCCTCTGCGAGCCTGGGACCGCCGTGCTCCCGCCACCACCACCGCCGCCGCCGCCACGCGCTGGCGTGACTCCCGGCCCGCGCCCTCCCACGTCTGCAGCCTGCTCGGCTTTTTGCCCGCCCAGACGCCGCTTCTCCCGTCTCCCGGCCTCGGCTCCGCGGAGGGAGCGGAAATGAGTGCGGCGTCGGCGTCGGCGTCCGAGCGGGGTTGGAAGAGCGAGAAAGTGGACGAGGCTCAGGCCCTGGCGCGGAGTTGCGCTGCCCGAAGACCCGACTTCCAGCCGTGCGACGGGCTCTCCATCTGTGCCACGCACAGCCATGGCAAGTGCTTCAAGCTGCACTGGTGCTGTCACCTAGGATGGTGTCACTGTAAGTCGAGCCGCGTCTCCCCTCCTTCCGCCGCCGTCCCAGGGCGCTCGGTGTCCCGGGTCGCGGTTGCCACTCTGCGGTCGCGGGTCTCGGCTCGGCGGGGGCTATCCAGCTGCTAGCTGGAGCCACCCTGGGCTCCCGGCGGGCAGGCGGGAGCTGCCCGAGGCGCCGGACGCCTCGGTTGGCGCTGCCTTGGCAACGAGATGAAATCCCGTGGGGAGCTTAGCTTTAGCCACTTCTACAAAAGGGGATCTCCCCGTCCCAGAAAAACTGGAGTTTGTTTTTTTTTTTCCCCTTGCTTTTTTATCTGAAATGACCAGGCACTGTGTTGAGAAATGGTAGAGCGCCGTCAGAGTTGACAGCCAGAGGGGAAGCCTTTTTTTCAGGGCTAGTGGAAATGCTCCCCTTTCTTTCTCACTTTTGTTTTTTTCAGGCTGCTCATGAAAAGAAAGAGCCCTTGGAAATCGAATTGTGGCCCATTTATTGTATCCAAATTGAGAAAACACTGAAGTGTAAGAGAAAGCTTCCGAGAAGTTAATATTAACAGTTTGGAAGGGTGAACTCCTTCAATACCCAGTTGTAGCGTATAGAGCCAATATATGAGATTGTTTTAAAATTACGAAATAAAATAAATGAAAGTAAGCTTTAACAATCTCAAACCAATTTACAGAAGCCAGAGCTAACTGGTCTAGACCTTTTCTCTATGTTTATCCTGCCTGTGATTTTTAAAACGTATTAAACTTAAGTAGCCATTTAATCAGAATTCCACAATTTGATTAGTTCACGATATTAGGCCTGCTGTATCCAATAAATCATCATTTAAAGAAATATGTTATAAACTTAAGTTTCAACATACCCTTATAATAGAGGTTTTTGGAGTGTTTATTCAGGACACAAATTCTGGAAGTGCTCTTAAGTTAAAATTGTTTTTTCCTTGTTGGTTAGGAAAAAATGGCTCCCAACAAGAGATGCAGTACATTGACAAGTCCTTGTTTACGTTAATTGAACACAGGGGGATATTTTAAATTGAATTTATGATTTGAAGAATAGGAGAATTCCTGCCTTTTCTTTACATTGAACAGTATTGATTTTTTTGTGTTGTCTGCTGAAGGGTCAGGTTCTTCCTATATTTCATTATTCCTATTGCTCTCAGATCCATTCCTCATTATAAAGCATCATTTCAGTGGGGGACAGGATACAAAGTTGGAAGTAGCAACTGTAAGAAACCTGTGATGCTGAAGTGCACAAGTACGATGAATCTGGTGAGAGTCCATTTTCTAGGGAGGTATAGAATCATAGTACAGAATATGAGGAACATTAAAGACGGTCAGGTCAGTGCCTGTCTTATTTCAGCAGTCTCTCCACTAAGTACCAACATTCCTGATAGGAACCTTGCAGTCTTCTCAGGTAGCTTTGATTCTTAAAAATAGTCTCATATGGAGCTAAAATCAGTTACTTTCTAACTTCTTTCCACTGGTCTTATTTCTACCTTATGAAATCATGTAGAACAGTCTAATCCTTTTTTAGATCATGTTTTTTTTTTTTTTTCCCAGCCCTTCAGATATACATATGAATATTCCACGGACATAGACTGTCTTCTCTTTGTATTCCCAGCCATTGTCACAATGTCTGGCCTGAAATAGATTTGAAATTCATGTTCGTTGAGTGACTGAATGAAAGTAGCCATCGTTTTCCTCTCGGGCATTGTTTTGTCCTGTTTATAAATCTCTAGTCCCTTCTGCCTCTCCTTGTGTGGAATAGTATCCAGGCTCCAGAGCATCCTGGCTGTTCTTTTCTGAATTTGTGCCAGTATGGTTATGATCCTTTGAAGACTGTGACCCTTAGAAGGGTACGTAATATCCCAATTGTGGTTTGAGTCGAGCAGGACTGCTGTCTCCCATGTGTGAGATACTGCTGCTGCTGCATCTAGCAACACATTAGCTTTTCTCATATCCTCATCATATTGAGCTTGCTGCTGTCAGATTGAACTAAGATTGCTGTCGACTAAAGACATTAAGCCCCTTTTTTGTTTGTTTTACGTACATGGCAGTTAAGTCATGATGCTTGCCCATTGCACAGTTATATATGGATTTCTTTGGACTCTGATACCTTAGATGTTTTTCCCCATTAAATTTCATCTTCATTAGAATTATCCATTTATCTGGCTTATCGTTGTTTTTTCAGATCCCAGCTCTTTCTTAGTCCATATTTGAGCCCCCTAGTTTCATGTGAGTCATATATGGGATGCCAACAGTAGTGTAGTAACCTTTTGCATCTTCATTCAAATTATCGATAAAATTGTTGAATAGGAGAAGGCCACATACAAGAATCCTGAAGCTCACAGGTAGGACTGACCTTTAAGTTGATGGCAGTTCATTAAGAAGCACTCATTGTTATGGTCATTCAAATAATTAGCTAGCCACTTAGTATTGTATTTATCTTATCCATGTGGTATAATGAGAGCCTGGTCATATGCCTTATTGAAATCCTACCTTGTTGATATCTGACACTATTTATATTGCTTCTTTTTAATACATGATCTATCTATAAACACACTCTCTAAACAAGAAAGGAAATTTGATTAGTCTGGTTATTTAGTTTGGCTCCACAAATGCTTACCATTTTCTTTTCTTAGGGATTAGAAGCTATTTTTTAAATAAAATATCTGAATTAGGAAAGGATTGATGTCGAGTCTACTGGACTATCGTCAGTTCTTTTCTTTAAAAATCAGATCTACATTTGTTTGCTTGCTTCCAGTCTTTGGCAACCCTCCGGGTATCCATGCTTCCTCCACTGGCAGCAATTCAGTGATCACATTCACAAGAAGCTTCATTTCATTGAGAGCAGCAGCAAGGTGCTTTGTTACAGTCTTCTGTCCTATACTGGGAATCAATTCTTTCTATCCCTTTTTTAGTCCAACTATCATTTTTCTTGAAAAGATGAAGAGCTCACACATTTGAGAAGTTCTACTTTCTTTTTGGCACTCACAAACATTACAGCATCAGTCCTAAGCCGAATTTTTAAATTCTGTTTAATGTATATTGAGCACTTTTTTCTTTGTGAGACGTTATTATGGAAGTTAGGGATATAAATATGAATACAGCTGGGCCGTGCCATTTAAGTATAAGGACATGATTAATACTATATTTATTTTTGTATTCCTTTAAAATCACAAATGAGGGACATCTGGGTGGCTCAGTCGGTTAAGTGTCCGACTTCAGCTCAGGTTATGATCTCATGGTTCATGGGTTCGGGCCTGCGTCAGGCTCTGAGCTGACAGCTCAGGATTCTGTGTCTCCCTCTCTCTCTGCCCCTTCCCTGCTTGCACTCTGTCTCTCAAAAATAAATAAACATAAAAAAATTTTTTAAATAAAATCATAAATGGTAAGGGTGAGAAAACTATCAACTTGTTCACCAAATCAGAAAATGGTAAAATGAGAGGACCACTTTGATATTTGAGAGAGGAATTTCAGAACAAATGAAGAAAGATCAGTTATATATGGTTCGTGTTAAACTTGTGAAATTCATAACCTTAGGAAATAGAAAAGACTAAAAATATATACATGTTCATAAAAGACATATAAAACATGTATATATTCATAGATGTGGTACTTGATGTATTATTAAAGGAAATAGTGTTTGGATAATGGCAGAGTTTGAGAATCATGTCTGGGAGGAAAACTATGATACGTACTGTAGGTGTCACTATCAAAAATAGGTTATTTAGTTGAAGAAACTGTGGCCCTGAATGTGTAACTTTTTTTCTTCCCCCAGTAAAGAGCGATATTGGATGGAATTACTGAGTGAAGGATTCCAAGAGGAGTTTTGAGAGGAAAAAAAAGACATAGCTTGGCTAGGGAAGAGGAATGGGAAAGAATAAACCACATGCAGATACAAAGTAGATTTTGTGGCGAGAATAGGTAGAACATGTAGAAGGCATAACAAATTAGATTGTTGAACAGGGAAGGTGGGAAGTCTGAGGTTTCAGTTGATAGAGACCTTAACATGATAGCAGTGATATGGGTAGTAGAGGAATGAAACTAGCAAGGGAGATTATTTTGTTATTAGTGTAAAATAGAAATTCATTCAATAATATCCATAAATGGAGATTGGAATAGATTATTAATTTGGAGATAGAGGAAGAGAAAAGTTATAACGGATAACTTCTAGACTTCTGCCTCATGCATATAGGATGGATGGTAGTGCCATTCATTCTCTAACAAAAAGAAAATATTAAAGAAGAGCTAGGGTTTGGCTGAGCATGGATTGTGAATCCAGTTTTGAATCATGAATCCTGGGAGACCAGGAATTCAGTTTTGGATCTATCGAGTTTAAGCTGCCTTGTCATCACATAGTAATAATGTGAGTAGGCAATTGGATGCAGGGATCTAGAACTTAGAGGAGAGGTCTTCACTAGAGATAAAATAGAAGTCATTTACTTATTTTTAGATTACAGTTGTGGCCATGGTGAAGCCAGAAGATCACCAAGGGAGGGACTATGGTATAAGAAATGAAAATCTTTAGGCTTTCCCTTTAGAATGCTAATATTTAGAACACTAATATCTGGGTACAGGAGGATCAGCTTGCAGCAGAGTCCAGGAGGGAAGAAAAATATGGAAAGTTATTTTTTTGCATATTTTATTGCAGAAGCAGAGGGAAATGAGTGTTTTAAGAAACAGTATGAAAATTAGGGGTGCCTGGCTGGCTTAGTTGGAGTGTGTGGCTCTTGATCTCGGGTGGTGAGTTTGAGCCCCATGTTGGGTATAGAGATTACTTAAAAATAAAATCTTTAAAAAAAGAAAGTATGAAGATTAAATCAGTTTTCGGCAGCTTATTTCTTAGAAATTGGCAAAATATACAAATAGTGATTTTCTTTATTGCTGAAGAAGAGGGTAAAAGGTGTAGTCTCACAACAGTAACTTCAAAAATATATTTAATTGCAGGGGCACCTGGGTGGCTCAGTTAGGCATCTGACTTCAGCTCAGGTCATGATCTCACAGCTCCTGGGTTCGAGCCCTGTGTCAGGCTTCTGTGCTGACATGACAGCTCAGAGCCTGGAGCCTGCTTTGGATTCTGTGTCTCCCTCTCTCTCTGCCCCTTCCCTGCTCACACTCTGTCTCTCTCTCCTTCAAAAATAAATAAACATTTAAAAAAAAAGAATATATTTAATTGCAGTATTAGTCAAAGCTATTTGAGACAGTAAATTCTTCAAACTAGAAAGAAAAGAATAGAATGACAGGAGCTGAGAATTAGGACACAGAAATTACAGTTAATATTTATTGAGTGATTACTTTGTACCAGAGTAAGCTTATTATGCTAAGCACTAAATAGACAATTATGTCATTATGTCCATTCTACAATTGAGGAAGGAGGCTTAGGGAAGTTAAGCTAGTAAAAGTAGAGCCTGGATTTGGATCCAGGCCTGTCTGATTCTAGGACCGAGACTCTTAACCACCATAGGTTCTACAGAGTAATTTAAAATTAATGCACAAAATCAACAGTTTTTGGCTCCACCAAAGCCAGTGATGGGAAAAATTGTTAAGAAATGAGTGGAAAAATGTAACACTTGCAAAAATGAAATACAGAAGAATGAGAACTGTAAAGAGGTCATGAGATGTGATGGGGAATGACATCTAAGTTAAGAGTTAAGGAAGAAAAAGTGATTAGAAGGTGACAGGGGTGGGTGGGTAGTGTACGTGGTATGATGTTGGTGCCACCAGCAGAACTCAGAGTTGGCTTAATAAAATCACATAATAGATTAGTTCAGTTTTTTGCAGAAGACATCTTAAAAGATGTCTGTCTTTTTCAGATTGAAAGCAGGAAGAGTGGGACTTGATGTAGTCTAATAGATGGTATTAACATATCTAAAGAAAGACTGTCGCAGCAGAAGGTGGATGGGCAGCATGGAAATATAGAAAAATGGGTCTTGGAGAGGCAGAATTTGGAAGTGTTTTTTTCAGAACTGTTCAGAGAAGGTGATAACACTGCCTAGAGCTTAAATATCTGGTCTGTATGATTGGACTGTCCTACAAATATTTGGCTATAAGTTGGTTTCCTATTTATAGATTTTCTATAGAGAGAGGAGCTGATTAGAGAATTTAACTCTTAGGACCTTTTAGCAAATATACTTGTCTCCACTAGGTACTGTATTAGCATTGTGGTTTTTGTGTCATTGTATTTGTTTTGGTTTCCTGCTTCTACACAACTTAGGGTAAACCCACAAAATCAAGTTCTGACTTAGCCAGGGTAATGCCTGCTGGTTTTCCTAAGGGGCATCTCAATCATATCAATAGCAGTTGCTACAGAAAAATATATTTAAGAAGTTTGATGGTGAAAACTATAAAAAAAAAAAAATGGAGTGGTAGTTTTATTGGATGAAGGAGTCAGCGGAAGCTTTTTTTTCCCCCTAAGAATGAGGCTTCTTATCATGTCTAGTGGCTGAAGGAAGAGGATATGGAGTTAAGAAGACAAGTGTGACATGAAGTTCTGAGTGAGATTCCTCAAAGCCTTTCAAAGAAAGAGAAAACTGATGGGTGTTTTTCCATCCACATGGTGCTTCAATCATAACACACATCAACTTCAACAATAACAATAACGGTGCTTATGGCAGGCATCTCTTTTTGCATGCAATCTTTATATATGCAGGCATCATCTTTTTGCATGTGTCACCTCACTTAAACCTTAGAACAGCCCTGTGAGGTAGGTATTGCTACTACCCTCATTTTTTAGTTTAGGAAACTTGCTGAAGGTTACCTGTAGTCGCTTTGGCTGTATATGGCAAATGTACATCAGAATCTTACAAACCAAGTGCCAACCAGGGCTCTGGGGCACTTGGTTCCACTCAGGGTACAGTGAGGATGACCTTCAGCTGTTTTAAATTCTTTCTGGAATAAGCAGGAATTCAGTAAATAAAGTAAAATAAGAACAGTTTCTGATTTTAAAAGAAGGGCAATTGTATGCAATATGAGCATTTTCAGAGTGGTTGCAAACACTATAAAAACTGCTTTTAAAAACTACTTAACAGTGTATTGTATAATATGAATCTTCAGTCACCTCATGTCCTCAGCTGATCCCTAACTGGTGCAAACCCTTTTGGTTGTTGTTAGATTTGCATGCATACCATTAATTATTGCTGGCTTCCAAGCCTGTTGCATTTAGGGATTTGAACTGGATAGCTTTTGAGGATGTTTCTGTGGTAATTTCCTACATCCCAAGACTCCCATTTTGTTTAGGTTTATTCTCTCATACTGTAGAATTTCATTTATTAAAAGAATATTATAGAGAAATGTTATTAATTCCAAACAATAGTAGTAACATATGTTTAACAATCAAAAGTTGTCTAGTAGAAGATTTGCTTTCTTGAAAAATAAAGAATGGTGTATACATAAAATGAGGAAGGCACAGTGTAATCCTAGAAGGGACAAGGGCCATGGAGTCTGATACACCTTAATTGGAATCATGGTTCCTCCATTTATTGGCAGTGTGACCTTGGACAGGTTAGTCAACCTCTCTCAGTCAGTCTTAATGTTCCCTCTGGAAAACAGGAATAGAGGTTCCTATTTCACAGGGTGGTTGTGAGGATTAAGTGACACACGCAAAGTACTTAGTGCAAGTATTTAGTAAAAGTGGCTTGAGCCCCTCCTCAAGAAAACCAAACAAACAATATATAGAAATACCAGCTAGTATAATCATCCTGAGGGCAGGCTCTGGCTTGGACTTGGTGTTTGAATGCTGGATCTGCCCACTTGACCAGTTATATGGTTTGAGGGAAGTTAACCTCTTTCAGTTTCCTCACTTTTAATATAGAGATAATAATAGCACCAGTTTCATGGTGTAATGACTGCCAGTCTCCAGATCCTTCTCCCTTCCACAAATGTTTAATGTTTAATCTGAAATTCACTTTGTGACCATACTCATTTGTTCAGTTAAACACTCAAAACAGCAAAGGTAGTATATACATTGTGAAAAATATATTTAGAAATTAATCAGTTTTTTGTTACCCTCCATTGGAAGGTCTGTTTTGTAATAGTTACTATGTGATGATAATCTACTTCTTGTCATGAGATCTGACAATGTGCTCCAACTCCCATGCCCCTCCTGCATCCTGTTTTCCACCATTGTTTAAGCAATGGATAGTTCTGGTTTATTAGATATACCAGTTAATAGCTTTCATATATAGCAAATAAGGGTCAGAAGGTTTCAAAGGATCAGAATATTATAAAAGTTACATTGTATTAAAGTGAAATGAACATGTTTAATTTTAATGATTTAGAAGCTTTGTTAGGATCCTGTGGTCATACTTGGCCATCATTTGGAATGCTGATTTTATATGGAAAAATGGCAAAAGTACTAGTTGATACAGTAGTCCTGGCTGCTAGAATGTTGGACAAAGGACACTTAATTGTAGTCTTTGCAAATTACTTTACTTAGGTTGACAGAATTTTCATTCTGTGTTTCTCCTGTTATAATTGTTGGTTCTTCAATTTTCTGATGGTTAACAATATTCTGTAAGCACACTGCCAAAAACGTTCAGTACCAGAGTGCCAACAATATATAATAAATCCCTCCAGCTGTGTCTGCACAGTGTCCTAAAACAGTCCTTTCAGGACAATTCTTTAAACTTGCCTAGTGCTTATAAAACTAGATTATTTTGGTGTGATACAGATGTGTATTTCTTCCTCTGTATCTCATTACAACAGACTTTAGTGAAATAAAAACACTGAGAGTGTAATGATTTGGTATTTTCAGCATGCCTTTCGTAAGAATGAGGACATTTTCCTATATAATTACAATACTAGTCACATCTAAGATAATTAACACGAACTCAGCAGTGCTATCTGATATACAGTTTCCTTAATTGTCAAAAAATGACTTTCATAGCTGACTTTTTAAAAAATTCAGGGTCCAATCAAGATTCATACATCAGATTTCATTATTATATTGTTTTAGTTTCTTTTAATCATTCTAGAATAATCACACTTTTGGGGGGATGACATTGAAATTTTTGAACAATCCAAGTTAACTGCCTGTAGCATTTCCCATATTTTAAGTTTGCCTAATTGTTTAATTATGATTAGATTTAGGTTAACATTTTCATTGAGTTATTACAGAGGTGATATTGTATCCTATCACGTGAGAAGACATAGAATGTTGAGGTGTTCCACTACTGCTAATGCTAAGGTGGTAACTGACAAGTCTTTTATAAAGATACATTTCCCCTTTATTGTTTTTCTTTTTAAAAACCTTTTTTATTCCTTTTGTTTTTAGCATACTATCTGTGGGATACTTTGACAATGAATATTCTGTTCTCTAACAGACTTTATCCTAGTGATTTTAGTATTGACTGAGGAGTCTTAAGTGGATCACTTATTACATTGGCGGTTGCATAACAGTGATTTTCTAATTCTGCCATTCTTTCTACCATTGATGGAATTGTTTTATAAAAAAGAGGTTGGGGGGCACCTGGGTGGCTCAGTTGGTTAAGTGTCCGACTCTTAATTTTTCGCTCAGGTCATGATCTCACAGTTTGTGATATCAAGCCCTCGTGTAGTACTCTGCCCTGACAGCACTGAGCCTGCTTGAGATTCTCATTCATTCATTCATTCATTCATTCATTCATTCCCTCTCCCTCCCCCTCTCCCCTCTTTGTGCGCATGTGCTGTTCTGTCTCTCAAAATACATAAATACACCTTTTTAAAAAAAAAAAAAAAGAAGAGGGTTTTCTTTTCTACCTGCATACCATCTTTTTTAAGTATTACTGTAGATTATTTGGTTCTCTTTTATTTGTTATAAGTAAACATCATAACTCTTTTTGATGCTCAAACTGTCTTAAATTTGGTCAGTGAGAGCCCCTTCAAGCTGGCTTCTGTGTCCTTTTGACATGTTCCTGTCAGTTTTTGAGTACTTCCCTGTTTTCTGGAACAAATTGTTCCAGGCTTACCTAGTAATTTCTGTGCCTCAGACCAGAAATGCGTTGTTTTTCTAAGGATCCCAGATTCCTTTTAGTGATGAATGGCATGGAAACCATTATCTGGGCTTTTGGTGTGCTTATTTCTCCTGAGATGTTACTGCATTTAGGCCCGTTCAGTGGATAGGGTGTGTGTGTGTGTGTGTGTGTGTGTGTGTGTGTGTGTCCGTCCGCCCGCCCGTCCATCCATCCGTGTGTGTCCGCCCATGCCCATTCCCATCACCTTTCCCCAATACATATTTGTACCTTGCTTCTCTCTGAGTAAAAATCCTGGTTTCCAATACATCATAATATTTACTCATTTCCTTTATTCTCAGCTACACACAGGATAGTTTAGGGATTAGTACATTAGTACCACTACCAACAACAAACTGATGAATAAAGTTCAAGAATCTTTGCATGTTTTGGTCTTTAGGCTATATCCTAGGAACAATGTATAGTCAGAGCACTCTGTTCAAAAGTTTCTTGAGTTAATTTTTTTTTTCTGTGTTATCAAGTTCATTGATTTCTGATTCTAATCAATTTCATGTTCACATTTTAATTTTTTTAATTGAACTTTTTATTTAGAAATAATTTATAGCTTTACATGCAGTTGTGAGAAATAATACAGAGATCTGGTATATCCTTATCCAGTTTCCCAGTGGTAGCATCTTGCAAAACTGTTCTATGGTGTCACAACCAGGAAATTGACATTGATACAGCGAAAATAATATTTCCATCATTGCAAGACACCTCGTGCTGCCCTTTAATTGATGTTTATTTTCAAGAGAGAGAGAGACAGAGGGTGATCAGGGGAGGGTTAGAGAGAGGGGGAGACACAAAATCTGAAGCAGGCTCCAGGCTTCGAGCTGTCAGCACAGAGCCCGATGATGCAGGGCTCAAACTCACAAACTATGAGATCATGGCCTGCGCCAAAGTCGTATGCTTAATTGACTGAGACACCCAGGCGCCCCTGGTGTTGCCCTTTTATAGACATACTTTCCCTCTTGCCCCAGCCCCTCATTAATGTCTGGCAATCACTAATCTGTTCTCCGTTTCTATAATTTTGTCATTTCCAGAAGGTTTTATAAATGCAATCATACAGTATGTAACCTTTTGGGATTGGCTTTTCTTCACTCAGCATTATCTCTGAAGATTCATCCACGCTGTTGAGTGTATCAATAATTTGTTCCTTTGTACTGCTGAGTAGTATTCCATGGTGTACATGTACCATAGTTTAATCATTCACACATTGAAAGGCATTTTGTGTTGCTAGTTTGTAGTTATAAGTAAACCTGACATAAACAAACGTGTACAGTTTTCTGTTTGAGCAGAAGTCTTCATTTCTCTGGGATAAATGCCCAGGAGTGCAACTGCTGGGTTGTATGGTAGTTGCATGTTTAGTTTTTTAAGAAGCTGCTAAACCATTTTCCATAGAGATTGCCCCATTTTATATTCCCACCCACAATGTATGAGTGATCCAGTTTCTTCGCCACATTCATGTCAGCATTTGGTGGTGTTGCTCTTTTTATTTCACTTTTATTTCAGCCATTCTGATAGGTGTGTACTGATAGTTCATTTTGATTTTAATCTGGATTTACCTATTAACATTCATGTGCTTATTTGCCTTTTGTGTATCCTCTTTGGTGAAATACATTTTATCTTTTTTTTTTTTTTTTTAGGACTTTCTTAGAGCAGTTTTAGGTTTACAGAAAAATTGAGTTGGAGGTACAGAGATTTCTCACATATTTTGCTGCCACCCATGTGGCAGCCTCCCCTACTCTACTATCAATATCACTCATCAGAGCAGTACATTTTTTACCAAAAGTGAACCTCCATTGACACATCATAATCACCTTGACTATAGTTTACCTTATGGCTCAGTCTTGGTATTGTACATCCTATTTGGACAAATGTATAAAGACCTATATCCATCATAATATCACTGCCCTAAAAATCCCTTCTGCTCTGCCTCTTTATTTCTTCCCACATGTCCCTGGCAATCACTGATCTTTTCATTATCTCCATAGTTTTGCCTTTACCATAATGTCATATAATTGGAATCCTATAGTAGCCTTTTTAGATTAGTCTTTTTCACTTAGTCATATGCATTTTAAGGTTCCTTCATGTCTTTTCATGGCTTGGTAGTTCGTTTTTTGTTTTTTGTTTTTTGTTTTTTTTTTAGTGCTGAATAATATTCCATTGTATGGATCTATTCCATTTTATTTATTCACCTACTGAAGGATATCTTGGTTCCTTCTAAGTTTTGGCAGTTACAAATAAATCTGTTGAAAATATCCATATGTGGGTTTTTGTGTGGATGTTTTTTCACCTCCTTTGGGTAAATACCGAGGAGGGAGCACTATTGCCAGATTCTATGGTAAGAGTATGTTTAGTTTCCTAAGAAACTGACAAGCTGTCTTCCCACCAGCAGTGTATGAGGTTTCTTATTGCTCTGCATCTTTGCCAGCATTTTACGTTGTCAGGGTTCCATATTTTGGTCATTCTAATGAATGTGTAGTGGCATCTCACATTGTTTTAATTTGTGTTTTTATGATATATGATGTGGGTGGAGTATCTTTTTTTTTTTTTTTTCCTATGTGGAGTATCTTTGACATGCTTATTTGCCATCTGCATATCATCTTTGGTGAGTTGTCTGTTAAGATCTTTGGCCCACTTTTTTAACCGACTGAGCCACCCAGGCGCCCCATTGGCCCACTTTTAAATCAGAGTTTTAAGAGTTCTTTGTGTATTTTGGGGGCACCTGGGTGGCTTAGTCAGTTGGGCGTCTGACTTCGGCTTAGGTCATGATCTCACAGTCCGTGAGTTCAAGCCCCGCGTCGGGCTCTGTGCTGACAGCTCAGAGCCTGGAGCCTACTTCGGATTCTGTGTCTCCCTCTCTCTCTGCGCCTCTCCTGCTTGCTCTCTGTGTCTCTCACTCTCAAAAATTAATAAACATAAATTTTTAAAAAATTAAAAAAAGTTCTTTGTACATTTTGGATAATCTTTATCAGATATGTGTAATTCTTTTTATTATGTATTACTGAATTTTATTTGCTAATAGCTTTGTAAGGATTTTTATGTCTATATTTATGATGGGTGTTGGTCTGTAGTTTTCTTTTTTGTATTCTCTTTGGTTTTGGTATCAGGGTAATAAAGGTTCATACAATGAATTGAAAAGTTTTCCTCTCTCTTTTCTGAAATAAAGTGTTTAGAAATGATGTGAATTTTTCTTTTAACATTTGGTGAATTCTCTAGTGCAACCATCTAGGTCTAGAGATTTTCTTCTTGGGAGTTTTAAATTACTAATTCAATTTCCTTAATAGTTAAGAGGTTCTTCAAATTATTACTAATGAGTAAATTGGGGTAGTTCATTTTTTAAAGGAATTGGTTCATTTCATTCTAAGTTGTCAAATTTATATGTGTAGAGTTTTTGTAGTATTTCCTACTTATACTTTTGATGTTTGCATGGTCTGTAGCGATACCCCTTACTTCATTCCTAACATCGCTAATTTGTATCTTTTTTATTCTTTGTCAGTCTGCTAAAGGTCTGTGAATTGTATTGATCTTTTCAAAGAAACAGTTCTTTGTTTCCTTAATTTTCTCTGTTGTTTTTGTTTTCAGTATCTGATTTCTGCTGTTGTGTTTATTATGTCCTTCTGCTTGCTTTGGGTTTGTTTTATGCTGCTTGTTTTAGCTTCTTGAGGATAAGAATTTAAGATTGTTGGTTTGAGATTTTTCCTCTTTTCTAATATATGCATTAAATTTTTTTTAATGTTTATTTATTATTGAGAGAGAGAGACAGAGTGTGAGCAGGGGAGGGGCAGAGAGAGAGGGAGACATAGAATCCAAAGCAGGCTCCAGGCTCTGAGCTGTCAGCACAGAGCCTGACATGGGGCTCGAATTCACAAACCACGAGATGATGACCTGAGCGGAAGTTGGTAGCCAACAATTTGAGCCACCGAGGCGCCCCTAATATATGTATTTGTTGCTGTAAAATCCCTCCCACAACACTGCATTAGCTGTGTACCACAGATTTTGAGATGTTTTATTTCCATTTTCATTCAGTTCAGTGTATATTTTGATTTCTTTTGAGACATCTTTCTGACTCATGGATTCCTTTAGAAGTGTTAGGAGACTTTTCTGTTATTTTTATGTCAATTGATTTATAGCTTGATTCTATGTCGTCAGAGAATATACTTTGTACGATTTTAATTCTTTTAAACTTGTTGAATTTTGTTTTATGGCCCAGTATATGGCCCAGGTGTCATGGGCAATTGAAAAGAATGGGAATTCTGCTTTTGTTGGGTGAAACTCTCTCTATAAATGTCTATTAGATCCTGTTGGTTATTATGTTGTTGCTTATTTTATGTCTATGTATTATGTCAGTTGTCAAAAGAAGAGTGTTGATGACTCCCAACTAAATTATGAATTTGTGTATTCTCCTTTCAACTCTGTCAGTGTTTGCTTCAGCTCTGTTGTTTGGTGCATATACATTTAGAATTGTCATTATCAAATGTTCCTCTCTGCTCTGGTAATGTTCTTTGCTCTTAATTCTGCTTTGTCTGGTATAGGTATAACATAACTGCTTTCCTTTGACGTATGCCTCCATAATATATCTTTCCCCCACCTGTTGCAATACCACTGACTAGATTGCTTACGCTGTGCCTCTTATTCTCATGACTTATTCATTCTGTAACTGGAAGCCTGTACTTGCCACTCCCCTTCACCTATCTAGCCTATTCTCCCACTGGCAGCCATCAGTTCTCTAGGTTTCTAAGTCTAATTTTTAATTTCTAGGTGTGATTCTGCTTTTTGTATATTTACATGGTTTGTGTTTTAGATTCCACATGTAAGTTAAATCATAAAGTATTTGTCTTTCTGTGACTGACTTATTACCTTAGCATAATAGTCTCATGTTCCACCCCACATGGCAAGATCTCATCCTTTTTTATGGCTGAGTAATATGCTATTGTACATATATACCACTTTTTCTTTATCCATTCATCTATTGATGGACATTCGGGCTGCTTCCATAATTTTGCTGCTGTAAATAGTACTTCAGTAAACATAGGGACGTGTATGTCTTTTTGAATTAGTGTTTTTATTTTCTTTGGTTAAATACTGAGTGATAGAATTATTGGGTCATACGGTATTTCTGTTTTTAATATTTTGAGACCTCCATACTGTTTTCCACAGTGGCTGTACCAATTTACATTCCCAGCAGTGCACAAGGGTTCCTTTCTTCCACACCCTTGTCAGCACTTATTATTGTCTTTTTGATTCTAGACATTCTACCAGGTGTGAGGTAATATCTCAGTGTGGTTTTGATTTGCATTTCTCTGATTATTAGAGCATCTTTCCATGTGACTGTTTGATATCTGTATGTATTTTCTGGAAAAATGTCTATTTAGGTCCTCTGACCATTTTTTTTTTTTTTTCAATTTTTTTTTTTCAACGTTTATTTATTTTTGGGACAGAGAGAGACAGAGCATGAACGGGGGAGGGGCAGAGAGAGAGGGAGACACAGAATCGGAAACAGGCTCCAGACCCTGAGCCATCAGCCCAGAGCCCGACGCGGGGCTCGAACTCACGGACCGCAAGATCGTGACCTGGCTGAAGTCGGACGCTCAACCGACTGCGCCACCCAGGCGCCCCATCCTCTGACCATTTTTACTCAGATGCTGATGGTTTGGTGTTGAGTTGTATAAGTTCTTTATATATTCTGGATATTAACTCCTTATTGGGTATGTCATTTGCAAATATCTTCTTCCATTCAGTAGGTTGCCTTGCCATTTTGTTGATGGTTTCCTTTGCTCTGCAGAATCTTTTTATTTTAATGTAGTCCCAATAATTTATTTTTGATTTTGTTTCCCTTGCCTTAGGAGACATATTTAGAAAAATATTGCTACCACCAATGTCAAAGAAATTACTGCCTGTGTTTTCCTCTAGGAGTTTTATAGTTTCAGGTCTCACATTTAGGCCTTTAATCCATTTTCAGTTTATTTTCGTTTATAAGAAAGTGGTCCATTTTAATTCTTTTGTGTATAGAATCCAGCACCATTTGTTGGAGAGACTGTCTTTTCTCCATTGTGTATTCTTACCTACCTAGTCATAGATTAGTTGATCATTTGTGTCACACTCACACATTTGAGTGTGAGTTTATTTCTGGGCTTTTTATATTCTGTTCTGTTGATCTTTGTGTCTGTTTTTGTGCCAGTACCATCCTGTTTTGATTACTACAGCTTTGTATTGTAGTATATCTTGAAACCTGAGATTGTGGTACTTCCAGTTTTATTCTTATTTTTCAAGGTTGCTTTGTCTCTTTGTGGGTCTTTTGTGGTTCCATACAAATAATAGGATTGTTTGTTCTGGTTCTGTGAAAAATGCTGTTGATATTTTGATAGAGATTGCACTGAATCTGTAGATTGCTTTGGGCAGTATGAACATTTTAACAATATTTTTCCAGTCTGTGAGCATGGGATATCTTTCTATTTATTTGTGTCATCTTCAGTTTCTTTCATCAGTGTTTCATAGTTTTCAGAGTATAGGTCTTTAACCTCCCTTGGTTAAGTTTTTTTGGCATTTTATTCTTTTTGGTGCAACTATAAATGGATTTGTTTTCTTAATTTCTCTGTCTGCTACTTCATTATTAATGTATAGAAATGCAACCAATTTCTTGGTATTTTGTATCCTGCAGCTTTACTGAATTGATTTATTACTTCCAGTAGTTTTTTGGTGGAGTTTTTAGGGTTTTATGTATAGTATCGTGTCATCTGCAGATAGTGATGGTTTAACTTCTTTCTTTCTAATATGAATGCCTTTTATTTTTTTCTTGTCTGACTGCCATGGGTAGGACTTCTGTACTGTGCTGAGTAAAAGTGGTGAAGTGGACATCCTTATCTTGTTCCTCGTCCTGGAGGAAAAGCTGTCAGTTTTCCACCATCAAATATGATGTGAACTGCTGTTTTTTCTTATATGGCCTTTATGTTGAGGCACGTTTCCTCTAAACCCATTTTGCTGAGAGTTTTTATCATCAGTGGATATTTAATTTTGTCAAAGGTTTTTTTGTATCTATTGAGATGATCATACGATTTTTATTCTTTGTCAATGTAGTGTATCACGTTTGTGAATGTTAAATCATCTTTGTGTCCTTGGATTTAATCCCACTTGATTGTGGTGAATTATCCTTTTAATGTATTGTTGAATGCAACTTGCTACTATTATGTTGAGGATTTTTGCATCTATGTTCATCAGTGATATCGGCCTGTAGAGTGTGTGTGTGTGTGTGGGGGGGGTCTCTTTGTCTGGTTTTGGTATCAATGTAATGCTGGTCTTGTAAAATGTGTTTGGAAGCCTTTGTTCCTTTTCTACTTCTTGGAATATTTTGAGGAGAATAGGTATTAGCTCTTCTTTAAATGGTAGAATTCACCTGTGAATCCATCTGGTCCTGTACTTTTATTTTTTTGGTAGTTTTTTTGATTACCAGTTCAATTTTATTACCAGTGGTTGATCTGTTTAGATTTTCTGTTTCTTCCTGATTCACTTTTGGAAGACTGTATGTTTCTGGGAATTTACTTATTTCTTCTAGGTTGTCTAATTTCCTGGCATAAATTTTTTTTTGTGGTAGTCTTTTATAATTCACTGTATTTCTGTGGTGTCTCTTGTTCTCTTTTGTTTTCAATTTTCTTTATTTGGGTTCTTTCTCTTTTTTTCTTCATGAATCTGGCTAAAAGTTTAACAGTTTTTTTTTCTTCTCAAAGAACCAGCTCTTGATTTAATTAATCTTTTTTTGTTTGTTTAGTTTCTATGTCATTTATTTCTGCTTTGGTCTTTATTGTTTCACTTCTCACCTTATGCATTATTCTTTTTCTAGTTTGTTTAGGTGTAAGGTTAGATTGTTTATCTGAGCTTTTATTTGTTCTCAAGTTAGGCCTGTGTCACTCTGTATTTCCTTCTTAGAACTGCTTTTGCCATATCCTAAAGAATTTAGGTCATAGTGTTTTCATTTAAATTAAATTTTTTTAACATTTATTTATTTTTGAGAGAGAGAGAGAAACAGAACATGAAAGGGGGAAGAGAAGAGAGAGAGGTAGACACAGAATCTGAAGAGGCTTCAGGCTATGAGCTGTCAGCACAGAGCCCAATACAGGGCTCAAACCCACGACCTGTGAGATCATGACCTGAGCTGAAGTCAGACACTTAATTGACTGAGCCACCCAGGTGCTGCTCATTTAAATTTAAAGTGGCTGTCTTATATATAGCATATATTAGTTATGTCTTTTTTAATAATTAAATTTTTTTTCTTAATGTTTATTTATTTTTGAGAGATAGAGACAGAGACAGGACATAAGAGGGAGAGAGGCATAGAGAAAGGGAGATACAGAATCCAAAGCATGGTCCAGACCCTGAGCTGTCAGCACACAGCCTAACTTGGAGCTCAAAGCCATGAACTGTGAGATCATGACCTGAGCCAAAGTTGGATGCTCAATCCACTGAGCCACCCATATGCCCCATATTAGTCATGTTTTCTAAGCCACTCTGCCAGTCTTTCTATTTTAATTGCTGTGTTTAGACCATTTATATTTAATGTAATTATTGGTAAGTTAGGGATTAGGTCTGCCACTTAATTTTTTGCTTTATTTGGTCTTCCTGTTTTTTGTTTCTCATTTTTTTCCCTGTTTTGCTGTGAGTTACTTGGC
This sequence comes from Leopardus geoffroyi, assembly GCF_018350155.1. Taxonomy (NCBI): domain Eukaryota; kingdom Metazoa; phylum Chordata; class Mammalia; order Carnivora; family Felidae; genus Leopardus; species Leopardus geoffroyi. The sequence continues at coordinate 82,421,037 of NC_059333.1, forward strand.
CATTTATTTAGAATTTCATCTTGATTTATCTGTAATATTTCTGAATATTCTCTTTATGTAGCTTTTTAAGGTTTGCTGTAGTTACTACATTATGTATCTGTAGATTATCGTAGTGTATTAGTGTCCATCTTGAGTGAAGTATAAAAACCTTCCCTTTTTGTCATTGTTTCCTACACTCATTTATAATATAACAATTTTAATATAACTATATCTCTATATACTTAGAACCATGTCACACAGGGTTATAATTTCTGTATTAATTGTCAAATATAATTTAGAAAATTCGGGGTAGAGCAGGTAAGTATTTTTCTACATTTTGCTTATTGTTTTTTTATTTTTTCCTTTCAAAAGTTTCTTCTTTTATTATTCCCTTTTTGTTTATAGAACTTCCTTTAGCCATTCTTTTACAATAAGCCTGTTGGTGACAAATTCTGTTAGTTTTTTTTTCACATGAGAATGTCTTGATTTCTCCTTCATTTTTGAAGGATACTATTATTATTGGGTATAGGATTCAGGATTGATGCTCTTTCCTTTTTGGCACTTGAAAAAATTGTGCTACTTCCTTCTGGCCTCCGTGATTTCTTCTTCGTTTTTTTTTTAATGTTTATTTTTGAGAGACAGAGACACAGTGTAAGCAGGGAAGGGTCAGAGAGAGACGCACACACAGAATCTGAAGCAGGCTCTAGGCTCTGAGCTGTAAGCACAGAGCCCAACATGGGACTCAAACTCACAAACCATGGGATCGTGACCTGAACTGAAGTTGGCCACCCAGGCACCCCATGGCCTCTATGATTTCTGATGAGAAATCCACAGACATTTGTATTTTTTCACCTTATAGGTAAGGAATTTTTTTCCCCGGCTGCTTTTAAGATTTTTTTTTTCTTTTTCTTTAGTTTTCAGAAGTTTGAATATGATGTGTCCTGGCCTGGATTTGTGGGGGCTTACCCTGTTTGTGGTTTGCTCAGCTTCTTGAGTTGGTATAATATGTCTCTAGCCAAATCTGGAAGGTTTTCAGCCATTATTTCTTCAAATAGTTTCTCAGCTCTGCTTTTTTTTTTCTTCTGGCAGCTTCATTAATGCAAAACATTAGATTTTGTTGTTATAATCTCATGGCTTCTGAGGCTTTATCCCTTTTTTAAGTCTATATTCTCACTGTTGTTCAAATTGGGTAATTTCTGTTGTATCTTCTAGTCCATTGAAACTTTCCTTTTCCATTCTTCTGTTGAGCCCATCCACTGAGCTTTTTGTTTTAGTTGTGTTTTTCAGTTTTCATATTGGTTTGGTTCTTATTTTTCTATTTCTTTGCTGAGACTGTTTCTTTTCTGGGGCTTGCTTTATTTGCCACTGCTTCAAGCATATTTATAATTGCTCACTGAAGTGTTTTTTTGAAATAATGGCTGCTATAAATTCCTTGTCAGATAATTCTGACATCTCTGCCATCTCAGTGTTGGCATCTATTGTCATTTTTCATTCAGTTTGCATTCTCCCTGGGTTTTTGGTGCAACAAGTGATTTTTAGTTGAAACCTGGACTTTTATAAGACTCTTGATTCTTTTTTTAAAGTTTTTTTATTTTGAGAGAGAGAGCACACGCACAGGAGGGGCAGAGAGAGAGAGAGGGAGGGAGAGGGGAACCCAAGCGGCTCCACACTGTCAGCATTGGAGCCCAGTGTGGAAATTGAACTCATGAAACATGAGATCATGACCTGAACCAGTCAAGAGTCAGTCACTTAACTGACTGAGCCACCCAGGTGCCCTGTAAGACTCTTGATCTTAAACCCTCAGTTTTTACTGGATATATATATATATATTTTTGACAGTGCACCATGAAGGGAAAGGGACACTGCCTCATTACTGATAGGAAGAGGTAGAAGTCCAGGCACCACCTTCACCTAGTGGAGAGGAGTGTTCCTTGTCTCCTTGTTTCTGGTGGATGGGAGTGGGTTCTGGCTCTCCATGTGGTCTCCACTGGCACCACAGTAGAGATGACCTCATTACCAGACTTTCCACTGGGTCTCTGACACCACCAGGCTGGAGTGTTGAGAAACCTTTATTAGAGCCTCTCCAGATTAGAAGTCCAGATTCTTTCTCTCCTCTTGGTCTTTGCTGTCATGGATTGGGTGGAGTACACAGTTTTTTCCCCTGATGTTTGGTTGGAATAGAGTGATAATTGTCTTCAAGTTTTCTGCTCCTTGTCCTTTGGCCAGAGAGAGCAGACATTTGTTGGGGTATCTTTTGTCTAGTTCCATTGGCAACCCTGGCATATAAACCCACACAAAGAAACTGGGAACTAACTGTCATGTTAGTCCCTGAGGACGCTTGGGCCCTGAGGTCACTAACTGGTCAGCCTTCTTTTCTCCCTTGTTAGGAGTCATATTCTGTCTTTTATATTTAATGTCTAGGGTTTTTAGTTGTACTTATTAGTAAGGAAGAATAGGAAAAAGTATGTTTACTTAATTTTGCTGGAAGTATTTGTTTCTATTTTCTTGATTTGATTTTAATTTTTGGATACATATTCAAAAATCAAAACTATATAAAAGAATACTGAGAAAAATCTCATTTGTATTTCTGTGCCTTCAACCCTATTCCAATTCACCTCCTCCTATTCATTTTTATTAATTTTCTGTTGTATTCTGTGTTTCTTTTTGCAGAAGTATGTGTATTATATGAGTGCGCACATTTGTGTATTTATGTATGCATACATATTCTTATTTCTCCTTCTTAAACAAAGGCTTATCATACTGTATTACTTGTGTATTTATATACACATATATATTTTTTTCTCCTTCTTAAAAGCCTATATATACTCTTATTATTTACTGCATTGTGCTTTTAATTTTGCTATTTATTCCTAAAAACCATTTCATAGATCCTTCTCATTTCTTTATGCCTGTATAGTGCTCTGTTGTGTCTATATGTGCAGTAGGTTTTTAACTTATTTGTTATTGCTGGATATTTTTTTGTCATATTTTGTTACAAATAATGTTGCAGTGCATAACTCGCACATATACTGTTATATTTTTGTGGTGGTGTTTCTTTAAAGTTTTAGAAGTGATGTTGCTGGACCAATTATAAACGCATGCATATATTTATTTATTTATTTTGGTATCGCCAGATTTTACTCCATGTGGGTTGTACCTTTTGCCTTCTTGCTAGCAGCATATAAGCATACTTATTTTGGGGGCACCTGAGTGGTTCAGTTTTTTTGAGCATCCACTCTTGATTTCAGCTCAGGTCATTATCCCAGGGTTGTGGGATTGAGCCCTGCCTTGGGCTCTGAGCTGAATATGGATCCTGCTTGAGATCCTGCTTGCCTGTTCTCTCACAGCCTTTCCAGTAGAGTGTATTGTCAAGCTTTTGAGTTTTGGCTGGTGTGATTGGTTAGAAATGGTATTTCATTTTAATACCTTTAGCTTTCATTTCTTATGTTATGAGTGAGGTTGAGAATATTTGTTTTCACCCCCATTTTTCAAAGATATTTCCATTGAGTAGAGACTTTCAGTATATTGAATATATCATTCCACTTTCTTCTCATCTCATTGGTATTGTGGAGAAGTCAGCTGTCAGTTTGTTCGTTTGAAAGTTATTTCTTCACTCTTAAGATAGTCTCTTTGTCTTTGGTGTTCTATATTTCTTTGTGTGTCTATATGTGGAATTCTTTTTCTTTATTCTGTTTGGGATTTGTTTAGAGTCTTCAGTCTGTAGATTGATGTCTTTCATCAGTTTCAGAAAATGCTTGACCACTCTTCAAATTTTATGATTTCCCTATTCTCACTATTTTCTTTTGAAACTCTAATTATTGAATTTTATATTTTCACTTTATCCATGTCTTTTAACTTTGGCTTCATGTTGTGAATCCGTTTGTCACTCTGTCTTGCATCCTCAATGATTTCTTTGGATATGCCTCTGACTAGCTCTTCAGGTGGGTTTAAGCTGTTATTAGTTTAATCCATTGAGTTTTTTACTTTATTGTGTTATGTTATAGACATTCTATTTGATAGCTTATGGAATAATAATTTTGAAAAGACTTGCTCATTTAATAGTTAACTTGTTTTTACTCATCTTTTCAGTTCCTTTTATTTCTATAAATATAACAAGTATACTTACTTTATATTGTTTCTTATTGGTCCAGTAGTTGAAACTTTATAGATCTGATTCTACTGGATTTCCTAAGAGTCTTGTTCATTTGTATATTTTGTGATTTTTTTTTAACTGTGAGTGCCTCCTTCTTGGGATGTTACCCATAGGAATTCCTCCAGACAGGATTTGTGTTTATTTTTGCCTGATGTCATATGGGTACTATTAGTACAGGATTGCTTTAAACTAAACAAATAGCTTGATGTATTTGGACCACTTAGGAGGATGAAGTTTGGTGAAACCTGTCGAAGGACAGCTTTTGCTTATGAGATATTATTTTGCTTCCTTTTCTCCTCATATGTCTTAAGTTTCAGATTTGTAAAATCCCTGCAGGAATATTTTTATTTCTAATTTACTGTTACTACACTGATACCAACTTTATGGGGAGTTTCTTCTTAGACTATTTATGGCAAGAATTAAGCTTTGTCTCTTGGACCCCGAGCTCCCAAAAGGTCATAAACCAAAGCTCAAGTTCACCTGTTTCTGCAAATGTCTACAAAGTAAAAATCATGTTCATTCATACACTAATTTTTCTGAATTTCTACTTTTAATTAGATTTTGGCTTGATAATTCCATACTTTTTTCAGTTCATCAGTGTAGTGGGAATATTAAAATTTTTTTTTGACGTTTAAAATTTGTTTTTGTCAGGATTAGTTTGGTTGCCTAGTAAACCATACAGTCAGAAACAAATCTATTTTTAAAATTCCTAACATATGGTATGTCTTTTTAAAAGTTGCTTCAAAGCTTTTTTGAAACAGCATAGAATATAAATACATTCCCATATGAATTCATTATAGTAAAAGGCAGTAAGTATAATAATGATCTGGTTAACAGACATTAGACTGTAGGCAAGCTCTAACTATAACAAAATATCATCACTTGGTTCCTTTTGTGGAGTAGTAAGTGCTTCCATTCAAACATTGAAGAAATTATCACCTGATCATAGACTTAACTGTGGTTAATTTTTGGGTCAAATTATCACTTCTGTAAAATTATTTTGATTTGGGTAAGGCAATAATCATTTGATTTCTTATAATTTTAGGCCAGCAGGTCATTTAAGAATTACTTTTTAAAGCCACAGTGTGATACCACTTCACACCCACTATGAGGCAATAACAAAAGGGAAGATAATAACAAACGTTGGCAAGGATGTAGAGAGGTTAGAACCTTCGTGCACTTTACATTGGGAATGTAAAGTGGTATCCATTTTGGAAAACAGCTTGGCCATTACCAAAAATGCTAAACATGGAGTTATCATATGACTTAACAGTTTCACTCCTAGATATATACCCAAGAGAAGTGAAACATGTCCACACAAAAACGTGTCCAAAAATGTTATAGAAGCATTATCCATCATGTCCAAAAAGTAGAAACAACCTAAATGTCCGTTAGTTGATGAATGAATAAACAATATGTGGTATATCCACACATGGACTGTTATTTGGCAGCAAAAATGAATGCATTACTACTGGTACATGACTACAATATGGATGAACCTTGAAAACATTATGCTAAGTACAATAAGCAAGCCACAAAATCCACATATGGTATGAGTCTTTTTATATGAAATACCCAGAATAGGGAAATCCATAGAGACAGAGAATAGATTAGTGATTGACACTAGCTGGAGGAGGGAAGAGTTGAGAATGTTTTAGGGTTCTCCAGAGAAGCAATCTGTAAAAGATGTGCATGCACACACACACACACACACACACAACACACACAACACACAACACACACACACACACACACACACACACACACACAAAAGATTTATGGTGATGAATTGGCTTATGTGATTGTGGAGGCTAAGTCCTACAGTCTGCCATCTGCAAGCTAGAGACCCAGGAAAGCTAGTAGTGTAATTCATTTCGAGTCTGAAGGTTTGAGAACCAGGGTAGCTGATGGTTTGAATCCCAGTCTGAAGTTTGGAGAAGATGAGGTGTCCCAACTTAAGCAGGCAGGCAGGCAGGAAGTAAAAAGGAAAGAGTTCTTTTTTCCTTTTCTTTTGTTCTTTTTAGGCCCTAAAGAATTGGATGATGCTTACCTACATGGGTGCAGGGGGCAGATCTTCTTTACTAATTCCATTTGGTCAAATGCTAACCTTATCTGGAAACACTTCTACAGACACACCCTGAAATACTAGGCACAATGTGATCAGTCAGGTTGACATAAAATTCATCACAGAGAGTGACTGCTAAGGGGTATGGGGTTTCTTTTCAGGCTGATGAACATGTTATGGAATTAGATAATGGTGATGTTTGTACAACTTTGTGAATATACTAAAAACTGCTGGCTGATACACTTTAAAAGAATGAATTTTATAGTGTGTGAATTATATGAATAAAAATTGTATGAAAAAATTTTAATTTTATGTCTTATATTGAGAAACAGATTTCCTTCATTGTATTTATTTTTAGTCCAAACCTCAGGAAAATATTTTTACAGGGTTATTTTGTTGTATAATTTATATAACATGAAATGACTTCATAAGAAGAAATCAGCAGGAAGAATGTGTTTTGTGTACGTGGGTGTGTTTTGTTTCTTGTGGTTGTTTTTTTAAGTAGTGTCAATTTACCTTAGTTAAAAGATTATGTGTGTGCGTGTGTGTGTATACATATATATATATATATATATTTTTTTTTTTTTTTTTTTTTTTTTTGAGAGAGAGAGAGAGTGAGTGCACATGGGGAAGGAGCAGAGAGAGGGAGAGAGAAAATCCCAAGCAGGCTCCGTGCTGTCAGTATGGAGCCTGCTGTGGGGCTCCAACTCAAACCATGAGATCACGGCCTGAGTCAAAGTCAAGAGTCAGACACTTAACCGACTGAGCCACCCAGTTGCCCCACTTAAAAGGTTATATTTTAAGAGGTGCACGGAAGGATAAGCCAGCTCTTATTTTAGTTGCTCACTTTGAGAATGTCTCTAAACCAAATTATCAGTGGATATTTAGCTTTCATTGTATAACTAAGGTAGAAATACTACTTTTGTTTTAATCTGTTTATTCTTAATATAGACTTTACTTTTTGGGTGTCATATCTTTTATTACTCTTTAGGCTTTCTTAACTCAGAATATGAACAAGTGTGTTATAATTTTCTGTTTGAATATTTATATATTTTGGTAATAGAAAAGGTCTAAAATTGCCTTCTTAATAGTAAGAAGATTAATATTATCAGATTTGTTGTTAAAATAACTGCATTTTTTATATTTACCTTTAATAAGTTTATACATTCATTATATTTCCACCTCACCTTTTTGCCCTGGTAAATTGTTAACCTTGCTCTTGTTATTAATTTTGTTGGATGGCACAGTGTTTGTCTTGTTAGCCATGTTGCTCTGCCTATGTTATATAGTGGCTATTTTTTTTAAGTTTATTTATTTATTTTGAGAGAGAGAGAGAGAGGGAGGGCAGGAGGGAATATGAGTGGGGGAGGGGCAGAGAGAGAGGAAGAGAAAGAGAATCCCAAGCAGGCTCCAGTGCAGAGCCCAATGCGGGGCTTGAACTCAAAAAAAGCAAGATCATGACCTGAGCTGAAGTTGGATGCTTAACCGACTGAGCCACTCAAGTTCCCCTATACTGGCTGTTTTTATAAAATAATTTTAGATTTATAGTCATAATTCTGTTAATTCATCATTTAGTATATAACATATGAGAGCCCTAATTATTTGTGAATAATATTGACAAGAATGTAAAATTGGAGAAACTTAAACTATCTGAGTTTAACTTGTTACTTTGAATATTTTCTATAATCCTTTTTCAAAATGGTCATCAGCCTCTACAGAGGCTTAGGATGCTATGGATTCTATCTTTGGCAGTATAATTATTAGCAAGTTGTTTCTTAAATTGAGAAGTCCTACTTCTTAGTCCACCTCTGATTTCTGCTCTTTGTCCTACCTGTCCCTACTATCCATCCACTATTTACTTAGCACCACCTGTGTGTAAAGCCCTGCGCTAAGTGCTGGGAATATTGCCTTGAATAAGATACCCATGATTACTATGTCATGGTGCTTACATTCTAGCAGGAGAGGCAGGCATTAAACGACTTATTACACAATTAAGTGTTTAATTACAAGTGCCATTTTTATTATGAAGGAAAGAGAGCTTAGAGTGTGATACCAATGGGTGGGGTGATAAGGGGAAAGGCTTTTTTGAGAAAGTGATGCTTGAGTTGAGAGCTGAAGTACAGGTAGGAACTATATAAAGGACTCTGGGGGAGTGGAAGGAAAAGAGAGAGCCATCATAAACGGGTGGTAGGGAGGCAAATGCATGGAGATCCCTTGGGAGGAAAGGAGATTGGTTTCAAGGAGTCAAAAAAAGGCCAATATCAGTCTTCATTGTTGTCATTTATTTGCTTGTTGGACATGGAAGTGATCTAATCAAGATTTGTATTTTATTTACTTAACTTTTATTTAACTCTTCATTTTGAATAATTTTAGACTGAGGAAAATACTATAAAATCAGTATACATTCTTTACCCAGATTTCCCCAAATATTAATATTAATCTTATATATCTATGGTATAACTATCAAAATCAGGCCTACTGCATGTTTTGTAAGACCTATAAGTTAAGATTGATTGTACATTTTTAAAGAGTTATTGGGGCACCTGGGTGGCGCAGTCGGTTAAGCGTCCGACTTCAGCCAGGTCACGATCTCGCGGTCCGTGAATTCGAGCCCCGCATCAGGCTCTGGGCTGATGGCTCAGAGCCTGGAGCCTGTTTCCGATTCTGTGTCTCCCTCTCTCTCTGCCCCTCCCCCGTTCATGCTCTGTCTCTCTCTGTCCCAAAAATAAAATAAACGTTGAAAAAAAAAATTTAAAGAGTTATTAAAAAAGAAAAGGACTGTGTGATGGAGACCTTATGTGGCCTACACATCCTAAGATATTTATTATCTGGCCCTTTACACAAAGGTTTCCTGATGCCTGATCTAATCCATAGACTATTCAAATTTCACCAGTTGTCCTACCAACATCCTTTTTCTGCTCCAGGATCAAATCCACAATGCCATGTTGCCTTTAGTTGGTATGTCTCTTTTACTATTGAACAACTCAGTCTTTCATGACCTTGATACTTGAATGACTACTGGCCAGTTATTTTATTGGATATCCCTCAACTTGGGTTTGTCTTGTATTTCCTCATGATTAATTTCAGGGAATATACAATTTGGTAAACTAGCTTTTTAAAAAAATGAACATTTTATATAGATTGCAATCACATTGTTACAGAATTATATCTCTAGGTTTTCAATATGAGAGCAATACAGGCATACCTCATTTTATCATTCTGTTGTGCTTCACTTTACAGTAGTACTTTGCAGATACTGCATTTTTTACAAATTGAAGGTTGGTGGCTACTGTGGAGCAAGTTTATTGGTGCCATTTTCCAACAATTTTGCTCACTTCGTGTTTCTGTGTCACATTTTGGTATTTCATTACATATTTCAAACTTTATCTTTCTAATGGTGATCTGTGCTCAGTGATCTTTGATGTTACTATTGTAATTGTCTTGGGGTGCCACAGACTGCCCATATAAGATGGCAGACTTAATAAATGTTGTGTGTTCTGGCTGCTCTACCCATTGGCCTTTCCCCCTATCTCTTTCCCTCTCCTTAGGCCTCCCTATTCCCTGATACACAACAATATTGAAGTTAAGCCAACTAATAACCCTCCAGTAGTCTTTAAGTGTCAAATTAAAGGAATAGTCAATTGATGTGGCAAACTTCATTGTTTTCTTATTTTAAGAAATTGTTGGGACTCCTGGGTGGCTCAGTTGGTCGGGCATCTGACTTCGGCTCAGGTCGTGATATCACGGTCTGTGCATTTGAGCCCCGCGTTGGGCTCTGTGCTAACAGCTCAGAGCCTGGAGCCTGCTTCGGATTCTGTGTCTCCCTGTGTCTCTGACCCTCCCCCGTCCATGCTCTGTCTTTCTCTGTCTCAAAAATAAATAAACATTAACAAAAAAAATTTTTTTAAAGAAATTGTCACAGCCACCACCTTGGTCAGCAGCCATCAACATCGAGGCAGGACCCTCCACCAGCAAAAAGATAATGACTTGCTGAAAGCTCAGATGATGGGTAGTATTTTTAGCAATAACATATTAAAAAAATTTGTTTAATGTTTATTTTTGAGAGACAGAGAGTGCAAGCGGGGGAGAAGCATAGAGAGGGAGAGACAAAATCGAAGAAGTCTTCCAGCTCTGAGCTGTCAGCACAGAACCTGATGTGGGGCTCGAACTTGTGAATCACAAGATCATGATCTGAGCTGAAGTCTGACGTTTAACCAACTGAGCCACCCAGGTGCCCTAATAAAATATTAAAAAAAATTTTTTTTGTTTATTTTTGAGAGAGAGCGTGAATGGGGGAGGGGCAGAGAGAGAGAGGGAGACACAGAATCTGAAGCAGGCTCCAGGCTCTGAGCTGTGAGCACAGACAAGGGGCTCGAACTCACGAGCTGTGAGATCATGACCTGAGCCGAAGTCAGATGCTTAACTGACTGAGCCACCCAGTCACCCCTCCAATAAAATATTTTTAAGTTAAGATATGTACATTGCTCTTTTTTAGACATAATGCTATTTCACACTTAATATAGTATCATATAAACATAACTCTTTTATATGCACCAGGATACCCCAGAATTAATTTGATTTGCTTTATTGTGATACTTTATTGCAGTGTTCTGGAATGTAATCTGTGATATCTCTAAGGTATGATTGTACAAACCATAGATGACTCCTCTTCTGTCCCAGTGTTAGAATGATTATTTTTCTATAGATTCTGAATGGTGCTAGTCTTTTGTTTTGTTTTCACAATAACAGGAGATAGTCTCTGATGTTATTTATAATGGCTTTTTGTTCAAGAACTACTGAGTACATTAGCACTGTTACCAAAAATGAAGTTTTGTTTTAGTTTTGTTGGTTGCTTTTTGAGATAATATTATTATATTTAGATTAAAGAGCTAATAAGGGTTTTATTATAATTTGGTTTAATTTGATATTGACTGATGCTACCTGTAAAGTGCTTTTATTATTTTATCATTTAGCAATATCAAGCCTCATTTAAATAACAAAGACTTATTAACAGTTTCTAGCAGCTTGAGAAGCTGTTTTAGAATTGATATGCATTTCATATCATGCATGTGAATTTCAGTTGTGCAAATTTGCTAAAGTGGTGATACTAATCTGTATATTTTATATTCAGGCTATGATCAATGTTGTTAATTTCTGTATTTAAATTTGGATTTACTTTAAACAGAATTATGGATTCATAGGAACCTCCATGAAAAGTACAACTATTTTATGTACAACTATCTATTTTATGTACAACTATCATTTTGATAGACCTTTATTTTGAGAAATGTGTAAAAATGGTAACTTAATCACTAATCTCAATCATTGCATTTCTCAAAAATGTAATAATTTAAAAATCAACTTTATATACTTAGAAACTTTCTGTTTAGGAAAAACAGGTAATTGAATTTAAAAGTGTAATCAATGTGGAAGACCCTCAGTGAATATTTGTGGAATGATTTAACACAGATAACATTATTTTAAATTACTTGATTAAATACCATGCATTCATAGTGTGATAGAACTTATCTCTTAAATTCTGTAGAATGTAGAAAAGAAAATACCAAAGATCATATGTTTCAGAGTTTTTCAAATTATGCTACAAAGTAGGGTCGCCATTCCAACATGTGAAAGTAAGCTATGTATTTATTTATTTTAAAAATATTTATTTTTGAGAGAGAAAGAGAGAAGGAGCACAAGTGAGGGAGGGGCAGAGAGACAGGAGACACAGAATCCAAAGCAGGCTCCAGGCTCTGAGCTGTCAGCACAGAGCCCCGTGTGGGGCTCGAACCCATGAACAGTGAGGTCATGACCTAAGCCAAAGTTGGACGCTTAACTGACTGAGCCACCCAGGAGCCCCAATTTATTTATTTTTGAAATATTTATTTATTTATTTTTGAGAGAGAGAAAGTGAGAGCTCGTGTGCTTGTGCGCAAAAGTGGGGTGGAGCAGAGAAAGAAGACACAGAATCTGAAGCACATTTCAGGCTCTGAGCTGTTAGTGCAGAGCCTGATGTGGAGCTCGAACTCACGAACCACGAGATCATGACCTGCACCAAAGTTGGATGCTTAACTGACTGAGCCGCCCAGGTGCCCTGAAAGTAAACTTTTTATATCAAGTTCTAAGCATACTGGCTTCTTATTTTATAAACAAAGTACAATAATAATAGTATCACCACTAACATTTCTTTTGCATCCTTTTTTTTTTTTTTTTCTGTTCCTCTCTCTTCTTCTTTTTAACTTGTAACCAGGAATACTGTTTGATTTTTAAAAATAGCTGGTTATTTTGGGCTTTTTTTTTTTTTTTTTTTTACTACTGCGCTCTTTTGAAAGGAATTTCTACCAAAAGTTTGCTACCAGATTTGAGTACAGTGATTGCTGAAGTAATTGACTTTACTGCCTCTTGGATTTTTGTTTCCCTTACCATACTCAGTATTCTAAAACGTACAACCATTATTGTTTCTTACAAAGTCCCTTCATTTGTTAGTTAACTCTTGAAAGACGTTTTAACTTACATATTTAATGCCTTTTGGCTCTAAGAGCTCTTTTTTTTTTATTAAGTTTTTATTTTAATTCCAGTGTAGTCAACATACATTGTTTTATTAGTTTCAGGTGTACCATATAGTGATTCAACACTTCCATACATCACCCAGTGTTTATCATGACAGGTGCCCTCCTCATTCCCCATCACCAATCTCACCCATTCCTCCACCGCTCTCCCCTCTGATAACCATCAGTTTGTTCTCTGTGGTTAAGAGTCTGTTTCTTGGTTTCTCTATCTTTCTTTCTTTTTTCCTTTTCTCATTTGTTTTGTTTCTTTTTTCTTTTATTTATTTATTTTGAGAGTGAGCGTGAATGCAGAGGGACAGAGAGAGAAAGGGAGAGAGAGAATCCCAAGCAGGCTCTGCACTCATAGTGATGAGGGCTTCAATCCCATGAACAGAACCATGAGATCATGCCCTGAGCTGAAATCAAGGCAGACACTTAACTGACTAAGCCACCCAGGTGTTCCTCATTTGTTTCTTAAATTTCACATATAAATGAAATCATATGGTTGTCTTTCTCTGATTTATTTCACTTAGCATTGTACTCTGTAGCTCCATCCACATCATTGCAAATGGCAAAATTTTATTCTTTTTTATAGCTGAATAATATTCCATTATAAATATATATGTATATATTATACACATATATGCATATATGTATATATATGTATATATATATTTTTAATTTTTTTACGTTTGTTTTTGATAGAGAAGGAGCACAAGTGGGGGAGGGGCAGAGAGAGGAGGAGACACAGAATCCAAAGCAGGCTCCAGGCTCTGAGCTGTCAGCACAGAGCCCGATGCGGGGCTCGAACTCACAAACTGCAAGATCATGACCTGAGCTGAAGTCGGATGCTTAACTGACTGAGCCACCCAGGTGTCCCTATGTATATATTATACACATATATACCACATCTTTTTTATCCATTCATCTATCAGTGGACACTTGGACTGCTTCTATAATTTGAGTATTGTAAATAATGCTGCTATAAACATAGGGGTACACATACTCTTCTGAATTGGTGTTTTTGTATTTTGGGGGTACCCAGTAGTATGATTACTTGATTGTAGGGTGGTTCTATTCTTAACTTTTTGAGGAATCTCCATCCTGTTTTCCACAGTGGCTGCACCAGTTTGCATTCCCACTAACATGCAAGAGTGTTCCTCTTTTTCCATGTCCTCGCCAACACCTGTTGTTTCTTGTATTGTTGAGTTTAGCCATTGTGATAGCCATTGTGATAGCCATTGCTTTGCATTTCTCTGATGATGAGTGATGTTGAACGTCTTTTCATGTGTCTGTTGGCCATCTGAATGTCTTCTTAGGAGAAGTGTCTGTTCATGTCTTTTGCACATTTTAAAATTGAATTATTTGTTTTTGCAGTGTTGAGTTTTACAAGTTCTTTATATATTGTGGGTACTAACCCTTTATCAGGTATATAATTTGCAAATATCTCCTCCCACTCAGTAGGTTGTCTTTTAGTTTTGTTGATTGTTTCCTTTGCTGTGCAGAAGCTTTTTATTTTGGTGTAGTCCTAATAGTTTATGCTTGCTTTTATTTCCCTTGCCTCAGGAGACATATCTAGAAAATTGTTGCTATGGCCTATATCAGAGAAATTACTGCCTGTGCTCTCTTCTAGGATTTTTACAGTTTCAAGTTCTTAAATTTAGGTCTTTAATCCCTTTTGAATTTATTTTTGTGTATGGTGTAAGAAAGTGGTCCAGTTTCATTCTTTTGCATGTATCTGTCCAGTTTTTTCAAGAGCATTTATTGAAAAAACTTTTTTCCCACTGGATATTCTTTCCTACTTTGTTGAAGATTAATTGATCATCTAATTGTGGGTTTATTTCTGGGCTTTCTATTCTGTCTTATTGATATGTGTGTCTATTTTGGTATCAGTACTATACTGTTTTGATTATTACAGCTTTGTAATATAACTTGAAGTCTGGAATTGTGATGTCTCCAGCTTTGCTTTTCTTTTTCAAAATTGCTTTGGCTGTTTGGGGTCTTTTGTAGTCCCATACAAATTTTAGGATTGTTTGTTCTAGTTCTGTGAAAAATGTTGTTAGTATTTTAATAGGGGTTGTATTAAATCTGTAGATTGCTTTGGATAGTATGGACATTTTAACAATATTTGTTCTTCCAATCTATGAGCATGGAATACCTTTCCATTTATTTGTGTCATCTTCAATTTCTTTCATCAGTGTTTTCATTTTAGAGTATAGGTCTCTCACCTTTTGGGTTTTTTCCTAGGTACTTTATTATTTTTGATGTAATCGAAATGGGATTGTTTTACTTATTTCCTTTTCTGCTGCTTTTTTAGTATATAGAAATGGAATCAGATTTCTGTACATTTATTTTGTACCCTGAGACTTTACTGAATTCATTTATCAGTCCTAATAGCTTTTGGTGGAGTCTTTTGGATTTTCTGTATGTAGCATCATGTCATCTGCAAATACTGAAAGTTTTATTTCTTCCTTACCAATTTGGATGCCTTTTATTTCTTTTTGTTGTCTGATTGCTGTGGCTGGGACTTCCAGTACTATGTTGAATAAAAGTGGCGAGAGCGGACATCCTTGTCTTGTTCCTGACCTTAGGGGAAAGGCTCTCAATTTTTCCTCTTTGAGTATGTTTGCTGTGGGTTTCTCATATAAGGCCTTTAATATGTTGAGGTATTTTCCCTCTAAACTTACTTTGTTGAGGGTTTTTATCATGAATGGATGTTGTACTTTGTCAAATGCTTTTTCTGCATGTATTCAAATGATCATATGGTTGGGGTTTTTTTATTATTATTATTTTAGACAAAGAGTGCAAGCAGGGGAGAGGGGTAGGAAGCAGAGGAAGAGAAAGAATCCCAAGCAGGCCCCATGTCCAGTGCGTAGCCAGAAGCAGGGCTCAATCCCACAACCCTGGGATCATCTGAGCTGAAATCAAAAGTCAGATGCTCAACTGATTGAGCCACCCAGGCATCCCAATCATATGTTTTTTAGCCTTTCTCTTATTGATGTGTCACATTTGATTTGCTAATTTTAAGCCACACTTGCATCCCAGGAATAAATCCCACTTGATCATGGTGAATGATTCTTTTAATGTATTATTGGATTTGGTTTGCTACTATTCTGTTGAGGGTTTTTGTATCTGTGTTCATCAGAGATATTGGCCTGTAGTTCTCTTTTTTTGGTGGTGTCTATTGGTTTGGGTATCAGGGTAATGCTGGCCTCATAAAATGAGTTTAGAAATTTTTTGTCCTCTTCTATTTTTTGGGAAAAGTTTGGGAAGAATAGATATTAACTCTTCTTTGAACATTTGATAGGATTTGCCTGAGAATCCATCTGGTCCTGGATTTTGTCTGTTGGGAGTCTTATGATAACTGATTCAGTTTCTTTGCTAGTAATTGATCTGTTCAAATTTTCTATTTTTTCCTGCTTCAGATTTGGTAGACTATATGTTTCTAGGAATTTTTCCATTTCTTCTAAGTTGTCCAATTTGTTAGCATATAATTTTTCATAATATAGGCATATTTTTTATAGTATTCTCTTTTAATTGTTTGTATTTCTGTGGTATTGGTTATTTCCCCTCTCTCATTTGTGATTTTATTTGAACCCTTTCTCCTCCTCCTTTTGCTTTTTTTTTTTTTTATAAATTTTTTTTTTTCAACGTTTATTTATTTTTGGGACAGGGAGAGACAGAGCATGAACGGGGGAGGGGCAGAGAGAGAGGGAGACACAGAATCGGAAACAGGCTCCAGGCTCTGAGCCATCAGCCCAGAGCCCGACGCGGGGCTCGAACTCACGGACCGCGAGATCGTGACCTGGCTGAAGTCGGACGCTTAACCGACTGCGCCACCCAGGCGCCCCTCCTTTTGCTTTTTTAAAATTAATTTATTTTTTGAGAGAGAGAGAGAGGGAGGGAGGGAGGGAAGGAGGGAGAGGCAGAGAGAGAGAGAAAATCCCAAGCAGACTCCTCACTGTAAGTGTAGAACCCGATGCAGAGCTTGAACTCATGAACCATGAGATCATGACTTGAGCCAAAGTCAGATGCTTATCTGACTGAACCACCCAGGTGCCCCCTTTCTCGTTTTTTCTTGATTAGTCTAGCTAGAGGTTTATCAATTTTGTTGATTTTTTTTTTTTTTTTCAGAGAACCATCTCCTAGTTCCACTGATCTGTTCTATTCTTTATTAAGTTTCTATATCATTCATTTCTGGTCTAATTTTTATTATTTCCTTTCTTCTGCTGATTTTGGGTTTTGTTTGTTGTTCATTTTCTAGCTCCTGTAGGTGTAAGCTTGGTTGTTTATTTGAGATTTTTCTTGCTTTTTTTTTTTTTTAAGTTTATTTATTTTTGAGAGAGAGAGAAAGAGAGAGAGCTCGCATAGGTGGGGGAGGGACAGAGAGGGTGGGGAGAGAGAGAATCCCAAGCAGGTTCTTCACTGTCCATGCAGAGCCTGATGTGGGGCTCAAACCCACAAAACCATGAGATGATGACCTGAGCCAAAACCAGGAGTTGGACCCTTAACTGACTGAGCCACCCAGGTACCCCGAGATTTTTCTTCCTTCTTGAGGTGGGCATGTATTGCTATAAACTTCCCTCTTAGTACCACTTTTGCTGCATCCCAAAGGTTTTGGACCATTGTATTTTATTTTCATTTGTTTTCATGTAATTTTTGATTTCTTCTTTCATTTCTTAATTGACTCATCTATTGCTCAGTAGCATGTTATTTAACCTCCATGTATTTGTGGTCTTTCCAGATTTTTTCTTGTGATTTCTAGCTTCATAGTGTCAGGAAAAAATGCATGGCATGGCTTCAACCTTTTTGAATTTGTTGACTTGCCTAATATGTGATCAGTTCTAGAGAATGTTCCATGTGTGCTGGAAAAGAATATGTATTCTGCTCTTTTAGGATGGAATATTCTGAATATGTGTTAAATCCATTTGGTCCAGTGTGTCATTCAATGCCACTGTTTCCTTGTTGATTTTCTGTTTAGATGGTCTGTCCATTGATGTAAGCTGGGTGTTAAAGTCCCCTATTTTTATTGTATTACTGTCTATCAGTACCTTCATATTTTTTATTGACTGTTTTATATACTTGGGTGCTTCTATACTTGGGTGCATAAGTATTTACAATTTTTATATCTTCTTATTGGATTGTTCCCTTTATTATTATATAGTATTTTTTTGTCTCTTGTTACCATCTTTGTTTTACAAAGTCAATCTTGTCTTCTATAAATATTGATACCCTGGATTTTCTCAGAGTTCTTTTGGAGAGTCTCTGCTCTATGACAGTGAACACATGGGCTGTGTCCCTTATGATCTTCCTTGAACTTTAATGTCATATTTGTACAACCTCTCAGCAAGGCAGACAATATGTATTTGCAGTATTTTATTAATTTTAATACAAAGCTAAAGTATTTTTTTTCTATTTCAGTTTTCCTAAAATATGAACTATGGAGATATTGTAAAGTTTATATTACTTACGTTTGTGAATTTGTTCTTTCTTTAATTACTTCAAGAACTATTCTTTGATTTGTTGATTCTTGTGTATATTCCACTTTTAGTAGCATTCTGACTTGGAAAAGACTTACAGAATGTGTGTTGTAAAAGGCATGGTGCTTTTTATTATTAAAAAAAAAAGACATTTTTGTTATTCAACAAATTGCTCTTGAATACCTAATGGTGCCAAGTACTGTTCTAGAAGTTGAGGCTTTAGCAGTGAACAAAACACAAAAATGCCTATTATTCTAGACTTTCTAGTGGTCATTAACAATGAGGTATAATTTTGATTATGAGATTATGAGATCATAGTCATTTAGAAAATACTCGTCTTTGGGTATTATCTTAGGTACTAGGAAGATAATTTTTGTGTGTGTACATTTCCTTTTTTTAATTAATGTTTGGATAACATGATCACAAAGATACTATACAAAGCACAGAGTTTGGGAAAACCATAGTCTTTATTGTCAGATACACCTGAGTTTGAATTCTAGCTTTACCACTTATATTCATTTGGCTGGGCAGTTTGGATAAATAACTTATATGAGCTTTAGTTTACTAATTTGTCAACTGGAGAAAATAGTTATATTGTAGAGTTATTGTGAGAATTAGAAATAATGTAATATTTTGTAGCATCAGCAGCTACCATTATCTTGTCATTATATTCTTTATAATCCAGGTTCATAGCCAACAATGACAGCAACAATAGGAAGGCAAGGGCCTAGGCCCCAAGATTCAAAGGCTTCTGGATATCCATCTAAGTATTCAATTCATTGGGATTGGGACTAGGTACTGACAATAAAGGGACATTTGGGGAGGCTAGTCAGGCCTTTTAGATTCAGAAAGATTGATCAGGTTAATGTCAACAGCATTGTCTTAGAAACGTTGTTCTAACTTGCAGTTAGGGTCCTAAAAAGCTATTACATTTTACTCAACACTTAAAAATTTTTCAAATGTTGATTTTATTGTGCTAATACTGGATACCTAAACTTGGGGTTCTTTGGGCAAGAAGAACAGATAACCAGGCACTGTAGAGCAATAGCTATGTATTTGCTCCTGGAAGAATCTCTTTATATAAGCCTGAACCAAGGACATGGGTGCCTTGACAAGGCTTTTACTTCAGCAGTTTTCTAAACTGATACTGTTTATTTTGTTCAACATTTATTTATGGGGAGTGAAGAGAACTAAAAAGTTGTATATCTTTATGTTCATAAGTAGAGTTTATTGTAGATTACTAAATGGAATATAACATTTTATTCTCACCTGCAAGTTGGAAAATACAGTAAAACCTTGGTTCGTGAGCATAATTCGTTCCGGAAACATGCTTGTAATCCAAAGCACTTGTATATCAAAGCAAATTTCTCCATAAGAAATAATGGAAATTCAAATTATTCGTTCCACAACCCAAAAATACTCATATAAAAATGATTACAGTACTGTAATACAGTACAAAACAATAAAGAAAATACAAAATATAAAGAAAAATAAGTTAATCTGCACTTTACCTTTGAAAACCTTCATGGCTGGTGTGAGGGAGACAAGAGAGGAGAGGGTTATTGTGTAAGACAGCTTTCACTATCACTAACAGAATCACTGCTGTATATTGGCTCAATGGAATCTTTTTCTGCACAGGGTCATTGTATACATTTGCAAGGTTGTTGACTATAGTATTGATAAACTCTTGTCATATCCTGTATTTAATGTAACTGGCGATAAGGCAGCAGAAGAAAGGGTCTATATCTGCAGGCAGCCTGACCCAGAGTGAAGCAAAGCATTCCTAATCTTACTCTTGTATGGAAAGCAAAGGACTGTCTGTAGGCGCTTTGAAGTGACAAAAAATACACTAGTGCCAATTGTGGGCACCTGCCAATGTTCTGAAAAATCACTGGTTTCTGCCAGACACTGGCCTGACACTGAGCATCTGAGCATGGGAGACAATTACCCACAATCCCACAGAGAGAGAGAGAGAGAGACAGACAGAGAGAGAGGAACCATCGGCTCAGTTGTGATCATGTGACATTCGGCGTCATGTACTATTCTTATTGCAAGACATCGCTGGTTTATCAAGTTAAAATTTATTAGAAATGTTTTCTTGTCTTGCAGAACACTCGCAGAGCAAGTTACTCGCAATCCAACGTTTTACTGTAACAGAAATAAGTGACCTCAGCACTTTCCATATAAAAAGCTGGGGTGCCTGGGTGGCTTAGTTAGGCCTCTGACTCTGGGTTTTACTCACGTCATGATCTCATGATCTCATGAATTTGAGCTCTGCGCTGACAACATGGAGCCTGCTTGGGATTCTCTTTCTCTCTCTTCCTCTCCCTCCCTCCTTCCCTCCCTCCCTCCCTCTCCCTCTCTCCCTCTCTCTGCCCTTCCCCACCTTGTGCGCGCGCTCTCCCTCTCTCTCAAAATAAATAAATAAACTTTAAAAAAAAGCTATCTACTTAGTATAACACATTCTAGCTCCATCCATGTCATTGCAAATGGCAAGATTTCATTCTATGTTAAGTGAAATAAGTCAGAGAAAGACAAATACCATATGATTTCACATGTGGGAAGCAGAGAGGTGGGAAGAGAAGAGAGGGAAATAAACCATAAGAAACTCTTAATGATAGAGACAAATAGGATTAATGGAGGGAGGTGGGTAGGAGATGGTCTATATAGGTAATGGGTGTTAAGGAGGGCGCTTGTGATGAGCACTGGATGTTGTATATAAGTGATGAATCACTGAATTCTACTCCTGAAGCCAATATTGCACCTTATATTAACTAATTAAAAATTTTAAAAAGCTATCTCTTCAGCCACAACAGTTCTGGTTTATACTTCTGTTTTTACTGTATCTTCATAGGAAAAGAACCTTGTTAGGCCAGTAGTACCTTAAATTAGAAATAAAAGAGCATTGTTCCTATGCCCATGTGGAAGATGGGCTCTATGAGCCCTATGGACATGGGCTCCTATGTCTCTGGAAGAGACAGACCATTCTGCTATCCATTTATATGGACAGTTTGTCCCTATGTGTCAAGTGCATGCACACTAGACTTATTTTTTGAGCACCTTTTATCTACCAAGCTCAGTACTAGATTTGTTAGAAAATAAAAATATGAGTAAGAAACAGCTGCTTCTCTTAGGAATTTAGAGTCTCTTAGAGATGGAAGAAAACTAACATTTAATGAGCACCTACAGTGAAAAGCTATTTCACCTACAGTGAAAGCTGTTTACATGCATTGTCATATGTATTGTCTTATGTGAGTCTCTGTAAATGGGTAGATAGTATAGGGGTTCAGAATATGGAATCCACAGTCAGACTACTTGGGTTCAAATTCAGACTCCCAGCACTACTTTTTCCAGCCAACTATCTTCTCTGGACTTCAATTTCCTCATCTGTAAGATGTAATAATACAACTAACCTCATAAAGCTATTGGGAGGATTGAATAAATTAATATGAACAAAGAGGTTAGAAAATTATGTGGTATGTAATAAGCACTAAGTAATTATTTATTTAAAAGTTAAATAGCTATTCATCAATTGATGGAACTGGAATTCAACTATCTCTTTCCCTTTACCTTTTAGTGGACATTGATATAAGACAATGGGACAATTTACTTCTTTTGTTAGAAGAAATAAAAAAAAGTTAATAGCGATTCAGAGGAGAGAGTACTTAGTTCTGCACTGGGGATTAGAAGGAGTCCTTAATCTGGGTCTAGATGGATGAGGGAAATTCCATTTGGGAAAGGGATATTCTAGAAGGCAAATTCCTATAAAGCAGATACTATGTTTTTATAATCTTGTAGCTCTCATACCCCAAGTAGGAAGATAGTAGGCACTCAATAGCTAGTTATCAAACTGAATTGAACTTAATAAGTGGAGAATGGAGAATGTATTGAAGGAGAATAGCTGAATGGGTCAAGCTGTGAGGGTGCTAGATCCTTGGTTACCTCCTTCTCTGTCTGTCCTGGAGTTTTACTTTTTGTTTTCATTTATCACAATCAGGAATGACCTCAATTATCCATATCCTATATCAATGTAAGTAAAAATCAGTGTAGAAAAAATTTCACAGTACTTTGTTATTCTGGTTTGACAGAGACTTGAAGAGAAGATCTGATAAAAAAACAGTTGCTTCCCTTTCTTTGAAAATGTGTAAACATTATTTACTACTCTGGCCCACCAATGAAGTGAATCAGCAGATTTCTCTGGCTGGATACTTTGTATCTGGGTCTGAAATGATATAATTTGTTACTCCTGAAAATGGGAAGTGGAATAAATTAATTTAGACTAGCAGGGTGGAGGAAGTTACCTAGTGTCTAGATATATTTTGAGCCATTTTTATTGTTTTGATGTCATGGCACAGGATTTTTTTCTATTCTGACATTTTATATCCTAATTTCAAAGATGTGACAGGTTACATGTTATTTCTGCTTGCTTGTTTTAAAGTTATTGAACATGGGGATTTATTTGCAAGTTGTTTATTTGTTTTAAAGCATTTTTAGGATAGGGTAGGGATAAATTATAAATTATTAAATCATTTTTGAGATTAAAGACCTTTCTTTCCACATGGATGTACACTATTGTTTCATGACCTTATTTTAAAAATGTAAAATGTAATGTTTTTAGAAGTATTGTTTCTACAACTACAGTTGTTGCTTAGTATCTGAGAAATGAAAGGTGTAAGTGTTGTGAATAACTTATTCACAACAGAATATAATTTAAAACTAACTTCTGATTAGGTTTTAAAAATAAGAATTTGAGGGGGAGGGGCCAACATGGTGGAGAAGTAGGGGGAATCCATATTTCCCACGTCTCTCAAACAAAGAAGTGTAGAAGCCAAAGGACTTTGAACACCAGAGCCTGGGAGGAAAAGAGACTGAATCTACTAAGAAGAAAATGGGAAAGCGGGAGATAAAAAAGGCCACGTGGGCATGGAGGGGAGGGACCCCCTTCTGCGGAGAGACAAAAGGAAGAGAAAGAGTGGCTAGGGAAGTGTAGGACCGTATCTGGACAGGAGAAAGACCTGGGACTGAGACTGAGAGGGATCCGATCTCTAACTGGGGGGCCTTCTTTGGACTGGCGCTGCTCCCTGTTTGTGCACCTGGGGAGGAGGGCCTGGGTACAGTGGTAGGTCAGGGGCTCAGTCCACAGCTGGAAAAAGTGATTCCCTCCCTGGAAGGCTGCGTGATAGTACAGAACCTGCCTGCGTCCACCACTCCCCGGCACAGTGCTGGATTGAGGATGCAGTCTGCAGGAGGAAAAAGCGGCCATCTCCCTGTAGTGCTGTGGGAAAAGACAAGGCCTGCCTGCGTCCGCCATCCCAGGGGCTCGTGGCGAGGGCAGCGGCTCAGTCCACAGTAGGAGAAGGCTGTCCTCCCTGAAGTGCAGCGACATAGTCAAAGCCAGCCGGGAGCACATATTGCCGCACTAAGAGGCGCTTCCCTGGTGCCAGAGCACATGAAGCGGGACTTTGAATCCTAGCCAAGTGCAGGGTTAGGGGAGCTGGTGGAGAGAGAAAGACCACCCCGTCTGCGCCCACAGCACAGTGAGGACGACTCAAACAGTCCACTGGGTCCTGATCCATGGAGAAGAGCCTGGGGAACCACCGTTTCTAACCCCCTGCCCCCATCAACCACCACCAAGGTGGGGCCTCAGGGATCACTCCCAGGGCCCATAGTAGAGTTGGGTTCAGATTACGCCAAGCCACGCCCCTTTGCACTGGGTAACTGCGTTTCCATTGGAGCGGCACAGACCCTGCGGACAGCTACTACCTACAAGCGATGCAGCATTTCCTGGATTAACTCTAGGTCAATTCTGGATATATAGATATATTCTACCTTACCCCACCATTTCTCCTCCTTATATCTTCCCTCCCCTAGGCTGGTTACTCTGGTTATTGGTCTGTCTAAACAGGCATATTTAATCATTGTCTTGATACATGTTCTATACCTCCTTCTTTATACTCCTTTGTCTCTCTCTGAAATAATCAAGCCATATAGTTTGGGTAACTTTATCTTCGTTTCATTTTCCCTGCCTCCTTTATTTTCCTTTCTCTCTCTATTAAGCCTTTTAGTCTCTCTGCCTAATCAGTGTTTATTCCCCCTGCCCCCGTTCCTATCATTTCTCTCTTTGTATGTGCTTTTCCATCAGCACCGCCTCCACCCTCTTCTTGTAGTCAGTGTCTTTGGGTTTTTGTTTTTAGTCTTTAGTTTTTCGTTTTTGTTTGTTTGTGTGTTTGCATGTTTTTGTCTCCTGTTTGTTTTCCTCTACAGGGCTACTCCAAGGAACAAATCAAAGTACACCTAGTGGAGGGTCTGAAATATCACTACGAGTAGGGTAATAAAATAACCAAAGTCACGACAACAGAGAGCAAGTAACAGTCTCAGAAAAGACACGTCCTGAAGGGCCAGGCCTGGACAGTGTATGACCCTCCTTTAATACAGTGGTGCTCCCAGGTGCAGAGCACACAACAAGCTTTTAAAATGCATAAAGGACAGAAAACTAGCCAAAATGACAAAATGGAAGAATTCTCCTCAAAAGAAATACCAGGAAGTAGCGACAGCTAATGAATTGATCAAAACCGATTTAAGCAATATAATGGAACAAGAATTTAGAATAATAGTCATAAAATTAATTCCTGGGCTTGAAAAAAGCATAGAGGACAGCAGAGAATCTATTGCTACAGAGATCAAGGGACTAAAAAATAGTCATGATGAATTAAAAAATGCTATAAGTGAGATGCAAGATAAAATGGAGGTGGCCACAGTGCGGATTGAAGAGGCAGAGGGGAGAATAGGTGAATTAGAAGATAAAATTATGGAAAAAGAGGAAGCTGAGAAAAAGAAAAATCCAGGAGTACGAGGGGATAATTAGAGAACTAATTGATGTAATCAAATGGAACAATATCCATTTCATAGGAATTCCAGAAGAAGAGAGTGAGAAAGGGGCTGAAGGTGTACTTGAACAAATCATAGCTGAGAACTTCCCTGATCTGGGGAAAGAAACTGGCATTGAAATCCAAGAGGCACAGAGAACTCCCTTTAGATGTAACTTGAATTGATCTTCTGCACAACATATCATAGGTGAAACTGGCAAAATACAAGGATAAACAGAGAATTCTGAAAGCAGCTAGGGATAAACAGGCCCTGACTTACAAAGGTAGACACATAAGGGTAGTAGCAGACCTATCTACCGAAACTTGGCAGGCCAGAAATAAATGGCAGGAAATCTTCAATGTTATGAACAGAAAAAATATGCAGCCAAGAATCCTTTACCCAGCAAGTCTGTCATTCAGAATAGGAGAGATAAAGGTTTTCCCAAACAAACAAAAACTGAAGGAATTCATTACCACTAAATCAGCCTTATAAGAGATCCTAAGGGGGACTCTGTGAGTGAAATGTTGCAGGGACCACAAAGTACCAGAGATCACACTACAAGCATGCAACCTACAGATATTACAATGACTCTAAACACATATCTTTCAATAAAACTGAATGTAAATGGACTAAATGGCTCCAACCAAAAGACATAGGGTATCAGAATGGATAAAAACACACACACACACACACACACACAAGACCCATCTATTTGCTGTCTACAAGAGACTCATTTTAGACCTGAGGACACCTTCGGATTGAAAGTGAGGGGATGGAGAACTATCTGTCATGCTACTTGGAAGTCAAAAGAAAGCTGGAGTAGCCATACTTATATCAGACAAACTAGACTTTAAAGGTTGTAACAAGAGACGAAGAAGGGCATTATATAATAATTACAGAGTCTATCCATCAGGAAGAGCTAACAATTATAAATGTCTATGCACCAAATACAGAAGCCCCCAAATATATAAAACAATCACAAACATAAGCAACCTTATTGATAAGAATGTGGTAATTTCAGGGGAGTTTAATACTCCACTTACAACAATGGATAGATCATCTAGACACAGAATCAATAAAGAAAGAAGGGCCCTGAATGATACATTGGATCAGATGGACTTGACATATATTTAGAACTCTGCATCCCAAAGCAACAGAATATACTTTCTTCTCGAGTGCACATGGAACATTCTCCAAGATAGATCACATACTGGGTCACAAAACAGCCCTTCATAAGTATGAAAGAAGGAATTGAGATCATACCATGCACACTTTCAGACCACAAAGCTTGAAATCAACCACAGGAAAAAGTCTGAAAAACCTCCAAAAGCATAGAGGTTAAAGAACACCCTACTAAAGAATGAATGGGTCAACCAGGCAATTAGAGAAGAAATTAAAAAACATATGGAAACAGATGAAAATGAAAATACACCAATCCAAATGCTTTGGGATGCAGCAAAGGCGGTCCTGAGAGGAAAATACATTGCAATCCAGGCCTATCTCAAGAAACCAGAAGAATCCCAAATACAAAATCTAACAGCATACCTAAAGGAAATAGAAGCAGAACAGCAAAGACACCCCAAACCCAGCAGAAGAAGAGAAATAATGAAGATCAGAGCAGAAATAAACAATATAGAATCTAAAAAAACAGTAGAGCTGATCAGTGAAACCAAGAGTTGGTTTTTTGAAAAAAAAAATTGATAAACCTCTAGCGAGGCTTCTCAAAAAGAAAAGGGAGAGGACTCAGATAAAATCGTGAATGAAAATGGAATTATTACAACTAGTCCCTCAGAAATACAAGCAATTATCAGGGAATACTATGAAAAATTATATGCCAACAAACTGGACAACCTGGAAGAAATGGACAAATTCCTAAGCACCTACACACTTCCAAAACTCAAACAGGAAGAAATAGAAAATTTGAACAGACCCATAACCAGTGAAGAAATTGAATCAGTTACCAAAAATCTCCCAACAAATAAGAGTCCAGGACGAGATGGCTTCCTTGGGGAATTCTACCAGACATTTAAAGCAAAGATAATACCTGTCCTTCTCAAGCTGTTCCAAAACATAGAAAGGGAAGGAAAACTTCCAGACTCATTCTATGAAGCCAGCATTACTTTGATTCCCAAACCAGACAGAAACCCAGCAAAAAAAAAAAAAAAAAAAAAGAACTACAGGCCAATATCCCTGATGAATATGGATGCAGAAATTCCCAACAAGATACTAGCAAGTTGAATTCAACAGCATATAAAAAGAATTATTCACCATGACCAAGTGGGATTCATTCCTGGGATGCAGGGCTGGTTCAATATTCACAAATCAATCAATGTGATATGTCACATTAATAAAAGATAACCATATGATTCTGTCAATCGATGCAGGAAAAGCATTTGACAAAATTCAGCATCCTTTCTTAATAAAAACCCTCAAGAAAGTTGGGATAGAAGGAATATAACTTAAACATCATAAAAGCCATTTATGAAAAGCCCACAGCTAATATCATCCTCAATGGGGAAAAACTGAGCTTCCCCCTTGAGATCAGGAACACGACAGGGATGTCCACTCTCACTGTTGTTGTTTAACATAGTGTTGGAAGTTCTAGCATCAGCAATCAGACAGCAAAATGAAATCAAAAGCATCAAAATTGGCAAATATGAAGTCAAGTTTTCACTTTTTGCAGATGACATGGCATTATACATGGAAAACCCGACAGACTCCACCAAAAGTCTGCTAGAACTGATACATGAATTCAGCAAAGTTGCAGGGTACAAAATTAATATACAGAAATCAGTTGCATTTTTATACACTAATAATGAAGCAACAGAAAGACAAACTGTTCCCATTCACAATTGCACCAAGAATCCTAAAATAACTGGGAATAAACCTAACCAAAGATGTAAAAGATCTGTATGCTGAAAACTATAGAAAGCTTATGAAGGAAATTGAAGAAGATACAAAGAAATGGAAAAATATTCCATGCTCATGCATTGGAAGAATAAATATTGTTAAAATGTCAATACTACCCAAGGCAATCTATACATTCAGTGCAATCCTAATCAAAATTGCACCAGCATTCTTCTTGAAGCTAGAACAAGAAACCCTAAAATTTGTATGGAACCACAAAAGACCCCGAATAGCCAAAGTAAAATTGAAGAAGAAGACCAAAGCAGGAGACATCACAATCCCAGACTCTAGCCTCTACTACAAAGCTGTAATCATTAAGACACCATGGTATTGGCACAAAAACAAACACATAGACCAATGAAATAGAATAGAGACTCCAGAATTGGACCCACAAACGTATGGCCAACTCATCTTTGACAAAGCAGGAAAGAATATCCAATGGAAAAAAGACAGTCTCTTTAACAAATGGTGCTGGGAGAACTGGACAGCAACATGCAGAAGGATGAAACTAGACCACTTTCTTACACCATGCACAAAAATAAACTCAAAGTGGATGAAGGACCTGAATGTGCGACAGGAAACCATCAAAACCCTAGAGGAGAAAGCAGGTCAAAAACCTTTCTGACCTCAGCCGCAGCTATTTCTTGCTTGACACATCTCCAAAGGCAAGGGAATTAAAAGCAAAAATGAACTACTGGGACTTCATCAAGATAAAAGTCTTCTTCACTGCAAAGGAAACAATCAACAAAACTAAAAGGCAACCTATGGAATGGGAAAAGATATTTGCAAATGACATATCGGATAAGGGCTAGTATCCAAAATCTATAAAGAATTCACCAAACTCCACACCCAGAAAACAAATAATCCAGTGAAGAAATGGGCAGAAGACATGAATAGACACTTTTCTAAAGAAGATACCCAGATGGCCAACAGGCACATGAAAAGATGCTCAACATCACTCCTCATCAGGGTAATACAAATCAAAACCACACTGAGATACCACCTCACACCAGTCAGAGTGGCTAAAATGAACAAATCAGGAGACTATAGATGCTGGAGGGGATGTGGAGAAACAGAAACCCTCTTGCACTGTTGGTGGGAATGCAAACTCTGGAAAACAGTGTGGAGGTTCCTCAAAAAATTAAAAATAGATCTACCCTATGTCCCAGCAATAGCACTGCTAGGAATTTACCCAAGGGATACAGGAGTGCTGATGCATAGGGGCACTTGTACCCCAATGTTTATAGCAGCACTTTCAACAATAGCCAAATTATGGAAAGAGTCTAAATGTCCATCAACTGATGAATGGGTAAAGAAGATGTAGTTTATATATACAATGGAATACTTCTTGGCAATGAGAAAGAATGAAATCTGGCCATTTGTAGCAACATGGGTGGAACTGGAGTGTGTTATGCTAAGTGAAATAAGTCCGAGAAAGACACCATATATTTTCACTCATATGTGGATCTTGAGAAACTCAGTAGAAGACCAGGGGGGAGGGGAAGGGGGAAAAAAGTTACAGAAAGGGAAGGAGGCAAACCATAAGAGACTCTTAAATACTGAGAACAAACTGAGGGTTGATGGAGGGTGGGAGGGAGGAGAAAGTGGGTGATGGACATTGAGGAGGGCACCTGTTGGGATGAGCACTGGGTGTTGTATGGAAAACAATGTGACAATAAATTTCATATAAAAAAAGAAACCAATTTGACAATAAATTACATATTAAAAAAATAAAATGCTAAAATAAATAAATATAAATTAAAACAAAAAATGAATTTTACATTCTTAACTGTATTTCATAGATTTGTTGATCATAAAGGTATAACTTCTGGTTTGATGAAAAATTTCACTTTTTAGAGCTGACACACTCAAAGAACATGTGCTGTGGCAGGAGTACCATGGTCAGGTTTTAAGCAGTAATTAACTGTCTAAAACTCAGTATTATTTGTCACATTAAATTAATTTAATTAATTATACGATTATTGGTTTTGTTGCTTATATATTTCATTTAGAAATTAGTTTCTGCTTTGAAGTTGTATAAGAGCTATAAGCATAAGAGGTTTATATTTAATTTTGTGTTTCGGTGTTAGCATACTAATAAAATAATTGAAGCTTGAGCAGAAAATCTTCTGGGCAGATTATCATGTGACTTCACTCATTAAAATCTCAGTCTCTCACGTTTTTTGCTTGTGTTGATCTGCTCTCCGTGTTTGCCACGTGTCGGTTATATGGATTTTCTGACGGGGTTCAGTTTACTTGTACATTAAAACAAGTGTTTTTATAAGGAATAATTTGTAGATCTTCTTAGATCCTTTCTGTAAGTTAATCTTACATATCTTTTCAAGGAGTTGGAGGTTAATTAGAGTTTTTCTTAAAAATTGAGATAAAAATGATAAAAACCTTATAGTTCTACCATACTTTTAGCTTTTCAGTAGTACTTTCATGTTTATTATATCATTTTTAGATCCACTGTTTAAACAGATTAATTTCTTTCCAGAAGAGTTAGCTTGTTTTAGGCTTAAGGACAGAATGCATTGGTGTTTTACTTTTATTATCACATCCTGTGGTTCTGGATAGACAGCCCCTGATGCTTTTCAGGCATAGAAAAGGGACATCACATAGACAGTGATGGAAAGATATTTTCCGTTTTTCCTGGGTATGAGATAAAAGAGATGGGGAATTTCAATAGAAAAGATAAAAGATACCTGGAGAACTTTTCTGACACAGTAAAATGGATTTTTAAAAAGCTGTGGAATCTCCTCTGGAGATTTGAATGTGAAGGTTTAAAATAATATTTTAGCGGTATAGTTATCAATGCAGTAAGGGAATGGACAAGAGATCTCTTGCATGTTTGTGAATTTGTGCACTGTACCTTCTCCCTGCAGCTGGTTTTGTGGCCATGTGACAGGGCAGTTGGACAGGCCCTACTCTTAGAAGGGCTTTGTGCTCAGTTTAATTATTTGCTGTTGTCATCTTGAAATTCTGAAAGTTTGAGGAAGTCTCCTGGATTTTCATTTTGCATTAGGAACTGTAAATGATGTAGCCTGTTTCCCAGCACTGTTTGAAGATGAGTTAAACATGTGAAAGTCCATTCTGAGCCTCCCCCAGTGCACTGTGAGTTCTCTTTCCTATGTTATTTTCTGGGTCTCTCTTGTCAGCTGCAGGTACCTTGAGGCACCCAGAGAAGTTATTTGGGACTCCTTGCTCTAATAGTAATGACTCTTTTCTATAGCTATTTTGTCACTTATCCCTGAATTTCACTTATCTGAAAATACAGTTCCTTTAATCTGGGACTCACGTATCCTTTCTATCATCTTGCAACAAATTCTCTAAGCTGACTTACCTACAAAAACAACCCAGAGCTTTCAGCTGCCAGATTTTGTTAGCTATGTTAAGACACTGGCAGCCTGAACTCAGACTACTATATTATGTAATTTGGTATTTTTTAAAATCAAGAAATAATTAAGTTAAAGATGGTTTTACAATGATAAAAATATATAAGAAACTGCTTAGCGAAGTTGAGCATTATAGAATTGTAAGATACTTCTCATTTTTACCTTTATTTTTTCACTGGTGCCCTTTTTGTACTTTCATGAGCTTTGTTTTCTTTTTTTTAGAAAGTCAGGCTTGTTGACACATATCTCACATACAGTAAAATTCATACATTTTAAGGTGTACAGTTCTGTGCATTTTCTACAGACATATGCTGTTGTAAAACCACCCCCACATCAAGGTGTAGACTATTTCTGTCACCCCAAAAGATTCCCTCAGGCCCCTTTGTGGGCATTCCCCCCTTCCTGGTCCCAGCCCTAGCAACCTTTAATCTGTTTTTGTTCCCTGTAGTTTTGTCTTTTCCAAAATGTTTTATAAATGGAATCATACAATATGCAACCTTTTTAGTGTACTTTTTATAATATTCCAGACTGTTATATAAATGGAATTATATAATATGTAGCTTCTTCCACTTGACATAATGCTCTTGATATTCCCATGCTGTTTACCGATGCACTAGTTTGTTCCCATATATTGCAGTTTAGTATTCCGTTGTACTAATATACTACAGTTTCTTTATCCATTCATTAATTAGTTGTTGGACATTTAGGTTGTTTATAGTTTTTGCTGATTAATAACAAAGCAGATATAGACATTTGCATGCATGTTTTTATGGGGACATAAATCTTCATTTCTGTCGAGTACATATCTAGGAATGGGATTGCTGGATTGTATATGTTTAATTTTCTCCAGAACTGCTAAGTGTCTTCCAAAGTGGCTGCACTATTTTGCCCTCCCACCAGTAATGAATGGGTGTGCCTTTCGCTCTGCATCCTTGTCAGCACTTGGTGTTGTCAATTTAAAAAAATTATCCATTTAAATATGGGAGTACTATTATCTCATGGGGGTTTTAATATGATTTCTCTAATGAATAATGATATTGAGCATCTTTTCATGCATTTATTTGCCATCTGTTATAATCTTTGGTGAAATGGTTAAATTATTTGCTTAATGATTTGTTTGAATAATTTATTTTTTACTGTTGAGTTATGAGAGTTCTTTATGTATTTCAGTTATCAGTCCTTTGTCAGATATGTGTTTGCAAATATTTTCTCCCAGTCTGTGGATTGTCTTTTCACTTTCTTGCAGTGTCTAGAAAAGGGTTTTAAAATTTCATGACACCCATTTTAACAATATTTTCTTTTATGATATGCTTTTTTTTTTGATGTTTATTTTTGTGTGAGAGAGTGTGAGCGGGGGAGGTGCAGAGAGAGGGAGACAGAGGATCCAAAGCAGGCTCTGCACTGACAGCTGAGAGCCTGGTGCAGGGTTCAAAATCACAAACCCTAAGATCATGACCTGAGCCAAAGCTGGATGCTTAATTGACTGAGCCACCCAGGTGCCCCTCTTTTATAGTTTATGCTTTTTGTGGTCTCTTTTATAGTTCTTTGCCTACTCTAAAGTCGCAAAGACTTCTTCCCATGTGTTCTTCTAGAAGTTTTATAGTAGAAATTTCATATTTAGTTAATGTGATTCTTCCATTTCAAGTTAGTTTATACCTTGTGTATGGTGCTAGATATTGGTTGAGGTTTTTTTTTTAAAGACATGGATATTCAATTGTATCAGCACCCTTGTTGAAGATTCCTTTCTCCATTGAATTGCCTTAGTCTCTTTGCTGAAAATCTATTGGCCATAAATGTGCCAGAGCCATCTATTCTGTTCCACCAATATCAAAGTGTCTTAGTTACTGTGGTTTTGTTATAGGCCTGAAAGCAGGCAGTGTGAGTCCTCCAGCTTTATTGTTCTTTTTCAAAATTGTTTGGGCTATTGTAGTTCCTTTTTCTTTCCATATATGTTTTGGAATCAGCGATTTTAAAACAAATCTCCTGGGATTTGAATTGGATTTGCATTGAATTTGCAGATCAATTTGGAGAGATTTGATTTCCCTTCATGTATTTTGAAGCTCTGTTGTCAGGTCTATACATATTTAGGATTGTTATGTCTTTTTGGTCAATTGGTCCTTTTATGTAAGGGACTTTATGTAGCATCCCTCTTTATCCTTGGTAATTTAACCCTTGTTCTGAAGTCTGCTTTGATATTAATATAGTCATTGCAGCTTTCTTTTGATTAATGTTTGTATGGCATATTTTTTTTATCCTTTTACTTTTAATAAGTTTATATCTTTAAAAAAAATTTTAATGTTTATTTATTTTTGAGAGAGAGACAGAGTGTGAGCAGGGGAGGGGCAGAGCGAGAGGGAGACACAGAATCCAAAGCAGACTCCAAAGAGCTGTCAGCACAGAGCCTGTTATGGGGCTTGAACCTGTGAACTGCTAGATCATGGCCTGAGCTGAATTCAGATGCTTAACCAACTGAGCCACCCAGGTGCCCCTTAACCAGTTTATATCTTAATGTTTAAAGTGGGTCTCTTGTAAATAGCATATTGTTGGGCCTTGCATTTTTTATGCAGTTTGGCATCATGACTTTCTTTGGTTGTCCTGCATGATCTGGCTTTGTCGTTTCTCCAGTCTCACCTATCTCATTACACTCTCTCTCCTCACTGCTGTCTATCAGACTATCATTAATTTAGTTTCTGGAACTCCTACCATGCTTTCTTGCTATAAACCATTGTTCTTGCTGTTGTTTCTGCCCTGAATATTCTTATCCTACCACTCTTTTGCCCTGCAGCCTCCGCCTCATGCCATGCTGTAAACTTCTAGTAAATACCCTTCTTGTCCTTCAAGTCTCTTCTTCATAGACACCTTTCCTGATTTTCCTATCTAGAGCAGACCCTTTATATCTGTAACAGAGTCATGCTTATTTCCTTCTAGCTATACTCCTAATAGTGCATGTCAGTTTGTTTACCATACGGGAGATACATGGGAGATATTGTAAGTTTAGTTCCAGACCACCGCAATAAAGTGAATATTGCAGTAAAGCAAGTCAAATGATTTTTTTTGGTTTTCTAGTACATAAAAAGTTATGTTTACACTGTACTGCACTCTGTTAAATGTGTAATAGCATTATGTCTAAAAAAAAGTACATACCTTAATTAAAAATACTTGTAGCTAAACAAATGGTAGCCATCAGCTGAGCTTTCAGTAAATTATAATCTTTTTGCTGGTGGAGGGTCTTGCCTGGATGTTGATGGCTGCTGACTGCTCATAGTGGTGGTGGTTGAAGGCTGGGGTGGCTGTGGCAATTTCACAAAATAAGACAATAATGAAGTTTGCTGCATTGATTTACTCTCCCTTTCATAAACAATTTCTCTGTAGCATGTGAGTCTGTTTGAAAGTATTTTACCAACAGAACTTTTTTCAAAATTGGAGTCCGTCTTCTAAAACCCTGCTGCTGTTTTGTCAACCAAGTTGATGTAATATTCTAAATTCTTTGTTGTAATTTCAACAGTCTTCACAGCCTGTTAATCAGAAATAGATTTCATTTCAATACACCACTTTCTTTTCTCATCCATGAGAAGCAACTCCTCATCCATTAAAGTTTTATCATGAGACTACAGCGATTTGGGCTCAACTTCTACTTCTCTTGCTGTTTCCACCACATCTGCAGTTACTTCCTCCATGGAAGTCTTGAGCCCCTCAGAATCATTCATGAGGGTTGGAATCCACTTCTTCCAAACTCCTGTTAATGTTGATATTTTGACTTCTTTCCATAAATCACAAATTTTCTTAATGGCATCTAGAATGGTGAATGGTGAATCCTTTTCAGAAGGTTTTCAATTTACTTTGCACAGACCCATAAGAGGAATCACTGTCTATGGCAGCCATAGTATTATGAAATGTATTTCTTAAATAATAAGACTTAAAACTAAAAAATTATTCCTTGATGTATGGGCTGCAGAATGAATGTTGTATTATCAAGAATGAAAACAACATTCATTTCATTGTTTGCCTCCATCAGAGTTCTTGAGTAACCAGGTGCATTGTCAATGAACAACACCACTTTGAAAATCATCTTTTTTTTCTGAACAGTAGGTCTCAATAGCAGGCTTAAAATACTCAGTAAACCATGTGTAGACAGTTGTGCTCTCATCCAGGCTTTGTTGTTTCACTTCTAGAGCACAGGCAGAATAGGTTTAGCATAAGTTTTGGGTCCTAGGATTTTGGGGATGGTAAATGGACAGTGGCTTCAACTTCAAGTCACCAACTACATTAGCCCCTTACAAGAGAGTCAGCCTGTCCTTTGAAGCTTTGAAGCCAGGTATTGATTTTTCTTCTCTAGCTATGAAAGTCCTAGATGGAATCTTCTTCCAATAGAAGGCTGTTTCATCTGCACTGAAAATCTGTTGTTTGATGTAGCTACCTTCATTAATTATCTTAGCTAGATCTTCTGGATAACTTGCTTGCAGCTTCTATATTAGCACTTGCTGCTTCACCTCATACTTTTATGTGACAGAGATGGCTTATTCTCCCCTAAACCTCATGAACCAACCTGAGCTAGCTTCAGACTTTCCTTCTGCAGCTTTCTCACTGCTCTCAGTCTTCATAGAATTGAATGAGTTAGAGCCTTGCTCTGGATTAAGCTTTGGCTTAAGGGAATGCTGTGGCTGGCTTGATCTTCTATCGAGAACATTCCGACTTTCTCCATATCAGCAATAAAGCTGTTTTTGCTTTCTTATCATTCATGTGTTCACTGGAGTAGCACTTTTCATTTCTTTTAGGAACTTTTTCTTTGCATTCACCATTTTGATCGCTGTTTGGTGCAAGAGGCCCAGCTTTTGACCAGTCTCAGCTTTTGACGTGCATTCCTCACTAAGCTTAATCATCTCTAGTGTTTTGTTTAGAGAGAGAGCTGATTAGGAGAGAGGGGTAGAGGGAGAGAGAGAATCTCAAGCAGGCTCCACGCTCAGCACAGAGCCCAATGTGGGGCTTGATGCCATGACCTTGGGATCATGACTTGAGCTGAAATCAAGAGTCAGGTGTTCAACCAACTCAGCCACCCAGGTGCCCCAGTCATCTCTAGTTTTTTATTTAAAGTGAAAGACCTACAACTCTTCCTTTCACTTGAACACTTAGAGGCCATTGTAGGGTTATTAATTGGCCTAATTTCAATAGTTTTGTGTCTCAGGGAATAAGGAGTCCTAAAGAGAGGGAGAAAGCAGGGAAACAGCTGGTCAGTGAAGCAGTCAGAACACACACAATATTTATTGATTAAGTTTGCTACCTTACATGGATGTGGTTTGTAGCATCCCAAAACAATTATAATAATAATATCAAAGATCACTGATCATAGATCAGTATAATAAATATAATAAATGAAAAAGGTCTGTTGCCACAGACCTTCAATTTGTACAAAATGCAATATCAGTGAATTTCAATAAATCCAAGTGCAATAAAATAAGGTATGTCTGTATTGTCTACCATCTCCAATTGGAATGCCAATATTATGAAGGTAAAGGGATCTTAATCTGTTCTCCATTGAATGGTTGGCATTCACTAATAAAATGTCTGGCATATAGTATATACTTAATGAACAAATTTCTAAAATTTGGCTCTTTCTAGCAGTTATATAATATATGTATATTTTTATGTGTATGATACATGTGCATATATATGGTGTATGTTTATATGTGTATACATTCATATATATGTGTGTATGTATGTGTGTGTGGTTCATTGTATATATCCTCCATTAGGCAGAACTGGATTTATACTTGCTAAATTACTCTTTGCATATTAGCTGTCCCACATCTCAAGTAATCTGTAGTGGTGCTATTATATGACCAAGTATAGGATCTTTGTAAGACACTTTATAAAACTTAGCTTCATTTTTCTAAAAGTACCTGAAATTCTAAAAACTGCAGACATAACCAAGAGACACAAAACTAAAAATAGAGAAGTGATATACTTTTATGACAAATTCAGAATTAGATTAATTGAAAACCTAACTCAAAACTTCATAATCAGACATGCTTTTCAGTTTTTTTCCCATTTGAATATGTAATGAGATGTGGTGCAGTGTTTAAATTTGACATTTGATAACTAACATAAAGTGGTAGTAAACTAGTAGTAAGATGTTAGAGCTAATTTATCGTTAGTCCATTAGGATCAACAAACATTGGTGGTGGGAAGAGGGACAAAGTCTGCTTAGAAAGTAATTAGTACTTCTATTTTTAAGGGACATTAATGAAGACTTTAATGTTATGGGTGACATATTAAAGAGTAACTGATGGTAGTAAGGAATTTTCTGGTGAGATAATGGAATTTAAAGATAAAGGAATGTCCTTTTCCTGCTGCAAACCCAGATACATTTTGGATTAAATATAGCAACAACAAAAAAATCTTTTCACGTATAGCCACGTTTGAAGGCTGGGGAGGCAAATATCCTTGAGCCAGAGGGAACTCAGAGATTGGAAGTTAAAGTCTAGAGGCCTATGAGACAGTAATTGGACTGGAGATTGGCCTCTGGGGTTTTAACCCAGGCTGGGGATAAGAGTGGAGGTCATGGGCTGCATATATAAGTAGAAACTAGACAAAGACAGCTTATTAAAGATTTTTTTTTAATGTTAGAGTGCATGTATGAGTTGGGGAGAGGGGCAGAGGGAAAGAGAATGAGAGTGAGAGTGTGAGAGAGGCGGGGGGGAGAGACAGAGACAGAGATAGAGAGAATCTTAAGCAGTCTCCACACTCAGCATAGAGCCAAATGCAGGGCTCCATCCCCTGACCCTGGGATCATGACCTGAGCTGAAATCAAGAGTCAGACTCTCAACTGACTGAGCCATCCAGGGGCCCCTAAAGAGTATTTTTACCTCATGAATCAAATCAGATACAAGAAAGAACCTCAAAAAATTTTAAATTAGTGTAATCCAATTGTTGCTCTTGTTCAGTAAAATAGAGTGATTGGGCAATGGATTATCTATTCAAATTTGAATGAAACTCAGTTTTTTGCCATTATTCTTCTTTTAGGTCTTATCTCTGCCTTCATTGAGTTTTCATTTTATTGTATTTTGATTAAAGTTGTAAGGTACAGAAAAGGGTAGTGTTTTGGCCATTAGCCTTTTATTTATTTCTTGAAAGTGTCACATGTTCTTGGTTAAGGAGAAACTAGCTCATAAGCATGGCAAATGTGTAGTCATTTATGAGCTGTGACAGAAGCAGCCAAATAATATAAACTTCTATCCTTGTATTGTTTTAAAGATTGTCTATTAAGGAATCATTGGTGGGACGCCTGGGTGGCTCAGTTGGTTAAGCGTTCAGCTTCGACTCAGGCTCAGGCATGATCTCATGGCTCATGGGTTCGAGCCCCATGTTAGGCTCTGTGCTGACAGCTCGGAGCCTGGAACCTGCTACCAATTCTGTGTCTCCATCTCTCTCTGCCTCTGCCTCTGCCCTGCTCATGCTCCGTTTCTCTCTCTTTTAAAATAAATAAACATAAAAAAAAAAAAGAATCATTGGCAAAACATTTAATGTTTCAAAAGTCTGGAGGGATAGACAATGTGTTAAGAAAAATGAAGTTGCATTAGCAACCAACTCTTCTCTCAACATAAGGATGTAGGAGAAATTTACAGATATCATTATGTTGCTCATAAAGGGTTAACATCATTTAGAGTGGAATCCTTAAAGTATCCTTTCAATAATGGAATAACATGGTAGAGTGCTTCTTGAGATATCAGTATTTTAAAATGAGTCAGCTTGTACTGAGTGCAACCTTCAGCTTTCTTATTTTCCTAGAACTGATTTATTATTTAAATTATTTTTAAATTTTTATTTAGTGTTCTGTTTCTGCTTTTAAGTTTTTTTTTTTAGTTTTTTTAATATTTAATTTTGAGAAAGAGGGGGGAGGGAAGGGGTAGAGAGAGAAGGAGACACAGAATCTGAAGCAGGCTCCAGGCTCTGAGCTGTCTGCACAGAGCCCAATGCAGGGCTTGAATCCATGAACTGTGAGACCATGACCTGAGCCGAAGTTGGAAACTCAACCTGCTGAGCCACCCAGGCGCCCCTAAGTTTTGTTATTCTTAAAGCACACCAAGGAGAGAATATCGGTAAAAATGTTTTAAAAGCAATTTTGTAAGGTCACAGCCCTTTCTGGATAAGCTTTAATGTAATTTAAATGTTGGGGTTTTATTTCAGGCTTTATTTTTATCTTTGTAGTGTTTTCACTCAGTAGGGGTTTCTGCAGACAGGTGTGGACCTGTGTAATAAAATGCAGCATTTGTACCTCTGTACTCATTCAAACATTAACTGAATGCCCCCTCTGTGTTAGGCACTGTGCTACCTGAAGAGTATATACAGATGACTGACACAGTGGGAGAGACAGGGAGAGATAAGTACAAAGAAAACTACAGTCAAGTGTGTATGCTGTATAAAAATATATTCAGGATGCTGTGAGAACACAGATGTGGAGTAATCTAACTTGGCCTTAGAGATCAGGTTAGTTTTCCAGAGTAAATGATGCCGAGCTGCATTTTAAAGGAAAACAAGAACTGGCCAGATAAAGAAGAGAAAGTTGTTACAGATAGAAAATAGCACCCTGAAAAGACTTGTAGATATAAAAGAACACTCATTTACTTACTTGACAAATCTTCATTGAGCATCTACTGTATGCCCAGCTTATGTGAAACCTGCACTGGGGACATATTGGAGAGTAGAAAATACTTCCTGCCCTGTTGGAGTGTACAGTCTGTAGGAAAAAGAGATAAGTAATCACACAAATAATTTATAGAAACGATAGTTGTGATAAATTCAATGAAGGAGAAGTCCAAGGTGTTGTGAAAACATGTAATAGAGTTGGAGTTGGGGCAGTGTTCCTTGAAAAAGTAACACTAGACCAGACAACTAAAGGATAGGTTTGTAAACGAGCATTACACGCGGTTGTATTGATCTCATTTTTCCTGTGGTTATTAAACATAGGTTCTTGGGTATCTGTAAAGATCTTCAAGGAGTACAGAATGGTTGGAATTTAGGGTACATATGGGAGAAGGAAAGGAGATGAGGCTGGAGAGGTGCACAGGAGCAAGATCATGGAAAGCCTTGCATACCAGTCTGGGAAGTTCAGTTTTTATCTTCAAGATGATGGATTGAAGGAACCATTGAAGGACTTAAAGCAAGGCTGAAAGAAACATAATCAGATTTGTGTTTTAGAAGGATCTTTTTGAGAAAGGTTACTGTGGAGGATAGGTTAGAGAAGGCAAAACTACATTAATACCCACTTCATTCTTTGTCAAGTAATACATCATACTTTTTATTAATATTTTAGTTCCTTTATTTCTGTCACATTAGCGGCTATTCTTCTGTCTTTATTTGTGATATACACACATATGGTGAGAACTATGGTTTTTACCTTTAGTAGTAGGCATGGCTTTTAAAGATTTCTCACAGGTCTTATAAGAGCAAGATTTGGAGAAAATGCATTTCATATATTTAAAAGTGATATGGCACAGCTCTAGAAATAATACTAATATTTTTAGGAGGAAAAACAAGTAGGGAATACCTAGCTTATGCTTCTGTTTGCATTTTTATTGACATGGTTGCTGATTTTAAACATAAGAGGTTCTGCTTCAATGAATGACTTACAATAATTATTAATATTTCCATAACTGTAATTTCTCTTCTATAAAGTGCTGGACTAGTTGAGCTGTAAAGACCTTTCTGGCCATTGTAATCTATGATTCCGTGTTTGGTTTTTCAACAGGTAGTCACACTTTTGCTTTCCTGTACTGACACACCAAATTGAGGCAGTGATTCCAAACAGTGGGTGATTCTGGTACCTAGGGGACATTTGGCATGTCTGGAGACGTTTTTGGTTGTTAGAACTAGGGGAATTGCTACTCATATCTAATGATGTAGTAAGGGCCCTGGATGCAACTAAATGTAGAATGTAGAGAACAGCCCTCCCCAACAAGCATTAGCCCATTCTTTCAGAGGTGGTGGATATAGTTATGGAATACATTATGGTGATGGTTTCTGTGGGTATATTCTTCTCTCTGAACTCATCAAGTTGTGTACATCAAACATGAACAGCTTTTTGTATGTCAGTCATACTTCAACAAAGTGGTTTTGGGGGAAAAAAAAGAAGAAACTGTTCAGCTCAAAATGACATAATGACAAGGTTGAGAAACCCTAAATTAAGGCAAGATTGTTAAGACTACCTTTGGTTAAAATATAGTCTTTGAATAGATCTCTTCTGTTGTCTTAGTCACCTTGGGCTGCTGTAACAAATAGACCATAGTGGTTTAAACAATAAATACTTATTCCTCATAGTTCTGGAAGCTAGAAGTTCAGGATCAAGGTGCCAGCACACTTGTGTTCCTGGTTTATAGATGGCCACTTTCCTGATGTAACCTCAGGTGGTAGAGAGATCTTTTCTTCTGGGTCTTTTCTTATAAGGGCACCAGTCCCATTTATTAGGGCTTCACCCTCATTACCTAATTACTTCCCAAAGGCCCCACCTCCTATTACCATCACAAATGGGGTTAGGATTTCAATGTGAATTTTGGGAGGACACATTCAGTTTGTAAAACGATATTTATTCACTCACTCTGAACATTGCCAAATGATAAGCACGTTATCTTTGTATTCCTGTGGAATTGTCAAATACAGAGTAGGCCTTGTTGAGGTATCTGGGAGGACCCAATAAAACAGCATTGCTCTTCATTTACTGAATTCTAAAACAGTTGCGAAGTAGAACAAGAGTAAATATTTGGGAACCAAAATATTACCCTCTTTCTAATAAAATGTGAATTAGAGGATGCAGCTTATATTTGTTGCCAGGTGGGCTTCTAAATTCTGAAACTCAGAAGCCTTATCAACATAGTCATAGCAGCACTGGACTGGGAGGAGTAACAGAGACTGTCCTTAGAGAACGAGGTCAGAATTTGTGTTCTCTGTGCTTGGCTCATTCCCAGGAGGCACAAGGAAGCAGCTAAGCCAAGCATATACAGTTTATTCCTCCAAATTTGCCAACTAATAAACCATTCTGTCTCCTTGGATAGAGGGAAGAAAGACATAGAGAGAGGGCCAAGACTTTGATACTAATTGAGCTCCCTCCATAGAGAAAGAAAAGGTACACTAGGGAAGAGGAAGGTTTCTTCATAACAGGACTCAAGTGGTATAGAATCTACACATACCATGAATTTCTGCAGAGTCTAAAAGGGACTTTTTCTGGACTTGTGTGCATATATGGTGTCTACCCATTAGTTAACCTACAACCAAAACAAGGAAAAAGAAATTTAAATTTTATATGATAAAAGGGACCTTCAAATATTAGTGGGCCTTAGTCTTGGTTGCACATTAGAATCACTTGGAAACTTTAAAAAATACTGATGCCAGCGGACAATCCCAGAACATTTAAAATAGAATCTGTGTGGGATAGGACCTGGGTGTTGCTGTTTTTAAAAGGCCACTCAAGAGGATTCTGCTGTATAGGCAAGATTGAGTGTCACTAATCCAGTCTAACCTTCTCATTTTATAGATAAAAACTGAATCCCAGAGTTTGGTGACTTAACTAAGGCTATGGTTAGTGAGAGCTGGAGTAAGAATCTGGGCTTTTTCTACCTCAGAGTCTATGGCTTGTTATTGAAAACAAAGCTTTTGGTGGGTCCTTTTTTTTTTTTTTTTTCCCTCCCCAAATTTTAGCTCAGCAAAAGAATTTACAAAAGCACTAGTCTTATGTTGGGAGACTTGGGCTTTAATCCTGGCTCTGGCACTAGTTGGCTGAAACATTTGGCCTCAGTTTCTTTATCTTTTAAAATTAAGGGGCTAGACAAGATCATTTCCAAAGGTTTTTTAGTCAGTGAAACTCTGTGCTTCTTCTATAGTTTCACAGACTTATTGCTTCTTAGATGGTGTTAATTGCTATTGTGGTTTCAACTTTTACTAAGAATCCATTGTCTCAGGGAAGGAAAAATAACATAAAATAGAGAGGAAGACAAACCATAAGAGACTCTTAAATACAGAGAACAAACAGGGTTGCTAGAGGAAGGTGGGTGGGGGAATGGACTAAATGGGTGAGGGGCATTAAGGACACTTGTTGAGATGAGCCCTGGGTGTTATATGTAAATTATGAATCACTAAATTCTACTCCTGAAACCATTGTTACACTCTGTTTTAGCTAACTTGGATTAAATTTATTTATTTTTTTATTTTTTTTATTTTTTTTATTTTTTTTTTCAAGGTTTATTTATTTTTTTTTGGGACAGAGAGAGACAGAGCATGAACGGGGGAGGGGCAGAGAGAGAGGGAGACACAGAATCGGAAACAGGCTCCAGGCTCTGAGCCATCAGCCCAGAGCCCGACGCGGGGCTCGAACTCACGGACTGCGAGATCGTGACCTGGCTGAAGTTGGACGCTTAACCGACTGCGCCACCCAGGCGCCCCAAACTTGGATTAAATTTAAAAAAAGAATCCAGTGTCTAGCAAGTGTGATGCTAGCTGCTTTCATATACATGAACTCATCGTAATTGAAATATTTGAGGATAGGGCTAATGGGGAATCTTCAAAATAATTATTAAAATCTAGATATTACAACCACTTAAAATTATGTGTTGAAAATCTGAGTTGCTTTAATTTGTTTCATTAGTTTACTGTAGAAGTAGCCTCTAGGGATATGTTAACGTGGTAAAGAATATCAGGAAAAATGCTTCTAGTTTTTCTTGGCTATTTCCAAGTCTGGGTGTATTCAAATATCTGAATAATTATTTCAGTCATTTTAATGTAATCCTAATATTTCTCAATATATAAGTAAAACCTGAAACAAAATTATTTAATCCAGTTATGTTCTTTTAGTTATTTTTGTGTTCATTTCATCATTTTATAGTAATCAACTTAGTATTGTTTGAAATTTAAATTGTTAATTGTTTCAGCTTGTATTTCTAAGGGCAGGGCCTGTTCTATTCCAGGGATTAAATTATGTACCTTTCCCTTCTGTACCCTACATAGCTCTGTCCCTGCCACTTAAGAAGTGGTTGGCAGGTCACGATCTCGCGGTCCGTGAGTTCGAGCCCCACG
This sequence comes from Leopardus geoffroyi, assembly GCF_018350155.1. Classification (NCBI taxonomy): domain Eukaryota; kingdom Metazoa; phylum Chordata; class Mammalia; order Carnivora; family Felidae; genus Leopardus; species Leopardus geoffroyi. The sequence goes on from NC_059333.1 coordinate 82,465,490, forward strand.
TCGGGCTCTGGGCTGATGGCTCGGAGCCTGGAGCCTGTTTCTGATTCTGTGTCTCCCTCTCTCTCTGCCCCTCCCCCGTTCATGCTCTGTCTCTCTCTGTCCCAAAAATAAATAAACGTTGAAAAAAAAAATTAAAAAAAAAAAAAAGTGGTTGGCTTAATTACTGTTTTATACTCTGGTATTAACAGTCCACTGTGTCTTGTTTTTCCATATATATCACAAACTGGAATTTCCTTTTGGCACTATTTGATAATGAATTGTAATAGAAGGTCACTGTGACTAATGAATAGAATTATTTCATTAAATGGTTCTACTAGTGTTATTTATAGTCAGTTATATGCTTATCCATTATTTTATGACTTGATAAGGTTTTCCTAACTTCTTTCTACATAAATCTCAGGTGAGGCAGGAATGAAGATCTTACTATTTTCAGCCATGTTTGAGAAAAAGGAATACTCTCTTTAGGCGATCATATTTCTTTCAACTCCTATTCCTATAATTCTATCAAAAAAAAGAATGGCACAGTTCATTCTTTAGGAGTCTCATTTGTCTTTCATTTTAACTTTCTACATATTGTGTACCTTTTTTTCTAGTCTAGATAAAAGCTTCCACGGGAAGACAAATATTAGATACGCTACTTTGCTTTTGCTACAATTCTCTATAGGACTTGTGTGCATGTCAAATGGCAGTTATCAGTTTGGAGTAAAAATATTAAAAACTTAACTCCTGTTCAGTGACTCGGGTTTTGAAACAATGTCATAGGAGTTTTTTCCTGAATTTGCAGATTCTGGAATTTTTCTAAAGTACCATGATCATTATTAAGTATTATTTATTACATAGTGAGAGTTGGTTGTATGTACTATACAAAAGGTAAAATATTTTAATTACTGTAGACATATGGGGTCTAGAGATACAATGAAAAATATATTAGATAAAAATTTAAGCAAGGGGTACCTCTTGCAGTGATGGAATTGGGAGAGGGCGGAATGAAATTGAGAATGAATAAACAGAGACGACTTCAACTGTATTGCTAGTTTTATCTTTTAAACTGGATGGTGGGTACATGGGAGTTCTTTATATTTTTCTTTATACTTTTGTGCAAGACAAATATTTTCCAATGATTATTTTTAAAATGCTCAAAGTAAACTGGATGAAAATAGGTTGAATATGCAAACACCATAAGTGTAAATTTTTTTAGCCTATTGGGGATACTAATATGAATTATATATTGAAAAACTTTACAGAAATAAGTTTTCTAGTGAAATTTGAGAATACTGGAATTAGTTGGCAGTATAAGCAGAGTGTTTCCAGTCTAACAGGCAGGATGAAAGAAAGCAAGAATAGAGAAAAGGGATGCTTGCTGGGAAGTAAGGGAATGAGAGCAAGGTGGCAAATGACCATTGACTCAACCAGTTTCTTTTGTGAGTCCGAATATTGTCACAAAATGAGCCATAAGGGACGACTGTGTACTTGACACAAAAGTCATCAGTGACACCTGCTGAAGTCTTGGGACTGGGAGGAATTTGAGAGTAAGGGAAACCAAAGACCTAACTTTTCTAAAGGAAGACCTACATAAATTTCACTTACGTCTTTGAATTTTTTGTTAATAAAAGCTTAACTTCTACTTGAGCATGTTGCTTTCCATAAAGGCTTAAATCAATACTTTTCACTACATGTGAAATTCCACATCTTTTTGGAGTAAGACTGAGTCAGAATCCAAGCTGTAAATTTCAGGCTGTCTGTGCTGGCAAATGAAGACTACCAGGCTCTTGAGAAGTCATCCAGACTATCTCTTGGCCGGGTTCCAGGGATATCCCAATTAAAACATCTCTTGGGAACTGAATTCCCTTTTGAGAAATTTGAGTTTAAAATACTTAACCATTTCACAAATCACAGAAAGCAAATATGCTTGCAAATTGCATAATGAAATATTTTTGTACGGTTTCCAGATATCTCAAGTTTGATCTTTGACAAAGTTGTGAAGCCTTTTCTTTCTTTCTCTTTCTTTCTTTCTTTCTTTCTTTCTTTCTTTCTTTCTTTCTTTCTCTCTTTCTCTCTTTCTCTCTTTCTCTCTTTCTCTCTTTATGTTTATTTTTGAGAGAAATAGAACATGAGCAGGGGAGGGGCAGAGAGAGAGGGAGACACAGAATCCGAAGCAAGCTCCAGGCTCCAAGCTGTCAGCACAGAGCCCGATGCAGGGCTCGAACCCACGAACCACTAGATGAGGACCTGGGAAAGTCGGACGCTTATCTGACTGAGCCACCCAGGTACCCCAAGCCTTTTTAAGCTGTCTTCTCGGTCTGCAGCCTCTCCTTGTTTCCCTTCTTCCTTTCAGTGTTTACCGCTGTCTCTGCTTTTATTGTCCAGTTACACTTTGTTTTTTCACTCCTTCTCTGTCACAGAGAAAGTATCTGATATTACTTACTGCTAATTGATTGATTATTCTTTAGTCTCTAAAAAGTTGAATGGTAGCTCCCAAAAGATACTGTCCAAATCGTAACCCTTGGAACCTTGAATATGACCTTATTTGGAAAAAGAGTCTTTGAAGGTGTAATTCATTTAAGGTGGTGAGATCATCCTGGATTATCTAGATGGGCCCTAAATCCAATGACGGATGTCTTATAAGAGACATAAGAGGAGAAGACATCAAAAGAAGGCCTTGTGAAGACAGAGGCAGAGATTAGAATTATGTAGCCATGGGCAGGGAAGCCTGGAGCCATCAGAAACTGTAAGAAGCAAGGAAAGATTCTTCCCTAGAGCCTCTAGAGGGAGGATGGCCCTGTTGACCCCTTGATTTTAGACTTCTGGCCTCCAGAGCTGTGAGAGAATAAATTTCCATCGTTTTAAGTTACGAGATTTGTGGTCATCTGTTATGGCAGCTACAGGAAGCTAATACAGATTTCATGAGATTTCTTGCTGGTGTCAAGAAAAGTGGGTATTGATCTACTTTTCTGGACCCTGACTGTTTAGTCTGTAAGTTAAGATAATTAGATTATATCTAAGGCCTTTTATTTCTATGAATGCTTTAGAAACAAATAATCTCAAACCAATTAAATGCTACAAATTCAAATCAGGGAGAGGGAGTGCCAGAGAAGCTGGCATTAGCCAGAAGAGGCAGTTTTTTTAACAAAATTACATGTTTGTTTCTTCATCAGTGTAAGCGAAGAATACAGTTCTTCGTGTATTTGTCAAAACAAAATAAACTCTTCAAATCAAAAGAAAGTTTTAAAACCACCATACTAGAAAACAAAACAAAAATTTAAATGTTTATTTATTTGGGAGGGCAGAGTGAGGTAATTCTACTATATGGTAATTCTATTTTTAAACTTTTAAGGAACATATTCTCTTCCACAGTGGCCATAAGAATTTGCATTCCCACCAACATTCCACAAGGATTCTTTTTCTCCATATCCTCTCCAACACTTGTTGTTTCTTCTGTTTTTGATTTTAGCCATTTCAGCAGATGTGAGGTGACACCTCATTGTGGTTTTGGTTTGCATTTCCCTGATGATGAGTGATGTTGAGCATCTTGTCATGTGACTATTGGCCATCTGTATGTCTTCTTTGAACAAATGTCCATCCATGTCTTCTGCCCATTTTTAATCAGATTATTTGTTTTTTGAGTGTTGAGTTGTGTAAATTCTATCCAAATATCCAAAATATATTTTAGATATTAACCCTTAATTGGATATGTCATTTGCAGATATCTTCCCCCACTCACTAAGTTACCTTTTAGTTCTGTTGATTCTTTCTTTTGCTGTACAGAAGCTTTTTATTTTGATGTAGTCCCAATAGCTTGTTTTTGGTCTTCCTTCCCTTGCCTCAAGAGACATATCTAAGAAAATGTTGCTGTGGCTGATATCAGAGAAATTACTGCCTGTGCTGTTTTCTAGGATATTTATGGTTTCAGGTCTCACATTTAGGTCCCTGATCCATTTTGAGTTTATTTTTGTGTATGGTGTAAGAAAGTGGTCCAGTTTCATACTTTTGCATGTAGCTGCCCAGTTTTGCCAACACCATTTGTTGAAGAGACTCTTTTCCCATTGCATATTCTTGCCTCCTTTGTTGAGGATTAATTGACCATATAATCATAGATTTATTTCTGGGTTTCTTACTCTGTTCTATTGATCTGTATGTTATCTGATCTGGTACCATACTGTTTTGATTACTACAGCTTTGAAGTATATCTTGAAATCTGGAATTATGATACTTAGAGTTTTGTTCCTCTTTTTCTTTTTCTTTTTCTTTTTTTTATTTTTTTTTTGAACGTTTATTAATTTTTGAGACAGAGAGAGACAGAGCATGAATGGGGGAGGGTCAGAGAGAGAGGGAGACACAGAATCTGAAACAGGCTCCAGGCTCTGAGCTGTCAGCACAGAGCCCGACGCGGGGCTCGAACTCACGGACCGCGAGATCGTGACCTGAGCTGAAGTTGGACGCTTAACCAACGGAGCCACCCAGGCGCCCCTGTTCCTCTTTTTCAAGATTGCTTTTGCTATGCAGGGTCTTCTGAGATTCCATACAAATTTTAGGGTTGTTTATTCTAGTTCTGTGAAAAATGCCGTTGGTATTTTGATAGGGATTGCATTAAATCTGTAGATCATTTTGGATAGTATGGACATTTTAACAGTTCTTCCAATAATATCTTTCCATTTATTTGTGTCATCATTAGTTTCTTTCATCAGTGTTTTACAGTTTTCAGAGTACAAGTCTTTCACCTCCATGGCTAAATTTATTCCTAGGCATTTTTTTTTGGTGCAATTGTAAATGAGATTATTTTCTTAATTTCTCATTCTGCTTCATTACTATTATATAGAAATGCAACAGATTTTTTATATTGATTTTTTTATATTGATTTTGTATCCTGAGACTCTACTGACACTGAGCATCTTTTCATGTGTCGGCCATCTGTATGTCGTCTTTGGAAAAATGTCTATTCATGTCTTGTGCCCATTTTTTAATTGGATTATTCATCTTTTGGGATGTTGAGTTTTCTACATTCTTTATATATTTTGGATACTAATCCTTTATCACATATGTCATTTGCAAATATCTTCTCCCATTCACTAGGTTGTCTTTTAGCTTTGCTGATTGTGCTTTGCTGTGCAAAGCTTTTTTATTTTTGTATAGTCCTAGTAGTTTATTTTTGCTTTTGTTTCCCTTGCCTCAGGAGACATATCTAGAAAGAAGTTGCTATGGTCGATGTAAGAGAGGTTTCTGCCTGTGTTCTCTTCTAGGATTTTTATGGTTTCAAGTCTCACATTTAGTTCTTTAGCCCATTTTGAATTTATTTCTGTGTATGGTATAAGAAAGTGGTCTAGTTTCATTCTTTTGTATGTAGTTGTTCAGTTTTCCCAGCACCATTTGCATTTCTGTAAATATTCTTGAGCTTAGTTCTGGAAGCTAAGTCAATTAATTAGAAATAATTTTATCCTATCAACAATAGCCAAACTATGGAGAGAGCCCAAATGTCCATCAGCTGATGAATGGATAAAGATGTGGTATATATACATACTTGGGGTGCCTGGGTGGCTCAGTTGGTTAAGCATCCAACTTTGGCTCAGGTCATGATCTCACAGTTTGTGGGTTTGATCCCCACATCGGCCTCTTTGCTGACAGCTTGGAGCCTGGAGCCTGCTTCAGATTCTGTGCCTCCCTCTCTCTCTGCCCCTCCTCTGCTCACACTCTTTCTCAAAAATAAATAAATGTTTAAAAAAACTTAAGAAGATGTAGTGTGTGTGTACACACACACACACACACACACACACACACACACACACACACACAATGGAATATTACTCAGCCATCAAAAAGAATGAAATTTTGCCATTTGCAACGACTTGAATGGAGCTAGAATGTATTATGCTAAGCGAAATAAGTCAATCAGAGAAAGATAAATACCATATGATTTTGCTCATATGTGGAATTTAAGAAACAAAACAGATGAACATGTTGGAGGAGAAGAAGAGAAGAGAGGGAAACAAACCACAAGAGACTTTTAACTATAAAGAAAAAACTGAGAGTTGATGGAGGGAGGTGGATGGGAGATGGACTAGATAAGTGATAGATATTAAGGAGGGCACTTGCTGTGATGAACACTGGGTGTTGTATGTAAGTGATGAATCACTGAATTCTACTCCTGAAATCAATATTACACTGTATGTTAACTAAAATTTAAATTAAAAAAATAGTTTTATAGTTTTGCTTTTATGATTTGTTAAGTAGGTTATAAGCAGTGCTCACTCAGGACTAATTTTTCTCTAGTACAAGGCAAGACCTTCCTTAATACTGTCCTCAATGCCCTAAAAATTATGAATTTTTCTAATCTACCTGGTGGGGCCAGCTCTTTATAAGTGAGTAGTAGACCCTGTTCCCTCTGATCCTTTTCAGTCTTTTCTTGGCTGTGGTAGTTTCCTCATCAGTATGCTATTGAATACTCAAGGGGACCCTCTACAGGTCTCTGGGCTTATCTCTCTATGAGGCTCTCTCCTCCATGGTAGTCTAGCTTTCTTAGTTTACCAAGACTTTTAAGCTTTGTTTTTTTTACATTAATGAGAAATTTTTGAGGTTTTTACTATTTTCTCCTTCCCTGTGCTGTGGCCAGGAAATTATCTCAGGGCAGTAAGTTTGGGGACTTGTAAAGCTTACCTTTTTTTTTTTTTTTTTTTTTTTTGTCTCTTGGCATAAATTGTCTTTTGTTCTCTGATGTTCATTGTCTTGAAAATCATTGTTTCATGTATTTTGTCTGTTGGGTTTTGTTGTTATCTTGTTGTGGAAACTAATAACGTGGGAATCACCTTTGTCCCTTCATTTTCCCTTCCTTTACACATCAAATTAGCATGTCTCACAGAATTTATCCCTTTCTAACCTACTCCTTTGCCATTGCCTTAATTCAGTCTGTTTATTTCTCTCCTGCAACCTAAGTTGTCTTCCTGACCCTTTAGTCTGTCTTCATACTGTTGACAGTCTAAAACATAAATCTATCTGTCTAAAACTTAGACTGTCTAAAACATAAATATTATCTGGCCCCATTCTTCTTTATTTAGAATCCTTCAGTGATTCCACATTATCTTCTGGATAAAATCTCTATACCCAGTCTCTATAGCATGCTCTAACACAGACTTTTGTGATCAGGGCCTTGCTCATCTATTTGGACTCTTTTCCTTCTTAACACCTACGACTTTAAAGTGGTACTAAAGTGCTTTAATTCTTTGAAAACCTTTGCTTTTGTGCATCTTTGTGCTTTTACACGCCACACTGTCTGCTTGGAATGTCTGACCTTTCCTAGCCCCACTAAGCCTCCAACCACCATACTCTGCTCAGACATCACCCCTTATGAGTGTTTCCTGAACCACTTGCCCTCCTGTGGTTGATTCCTCTCCTCTTTCTTTGTTCTTCCTCTGTGCTCTATATATCATCCTATTAAAACACTTGCCACATTGTAGTGCAGTTGATATTTCTGGACTGTTATCCAAGATAGAAATGACAGCCATTTAATAATAATCTTGAGTTATATAGTCATTTTGTAACTAGAAAAAGGATAAAGTATGCAAAATTTGAACTAGAATCCTATGAACAGTATCAAAACTCAAAATACTTTAACATAATAATTGAAAATAAGTAAACTAACTGAAAGTATTTTAGGTACTTTTAACATACTTTTAATTTGATTTTACAGCGTTGAATTGGAACATAATACTCAGAATGCAGTTTGTCCTTATTCGCTGTCACACCAGAATGAAAATGCATAAAGAATAATGTCAGGAAAAAATTGGTATTTAAAAATACTTAAGAATCTACACTGTTGGTAGCCAAAGTAAGTGGGGAAAAATCATGCTGACAAGCAATATTAGAACACGTGATGGAAAAATCTGAAAATAACCCATCAGTGTATATGAATTCTGTCATTTTGTTATATGTGAATGAGACTAGATCTAGGTATATAATTTAATCTATTTAAAAATATGTTACACATGTATGTATGCCCTTAAAAGAGGGAAATTGGGACTTCTCAGTGCTACTTCTCACCAGCTGGCAGAGAGACAATGATGAGGTAGAAGATCCCCTTTCGGGGTGGTATCAAGAAACAAGGGCACTGGAATAAGGAGTTGGGTATGTATTTTTCCTTATTAGTGGAAATTCAAGTTGAACATATTTGATTATATTGCCATGCCAGTATCTTACAATCTCTTATTATCATTGCAGGTAAGTTGAGTCCTACTACATTAGAGGTTTCTCTAGAGAACAGAACAAATAGGATATGTGTGTATACAGAAAGGTTTATTATAAGGAATTGGCTGATACCATTATGGAGTCTGGTGAGTCTAAAATCTGTAGTGTGAGTTGGCAGGCTGCAGTCTCAGGAGGGCCAATGGTGCGGATGAAGTCCAAAGACATCTACTAGAGAAATCCCTTTTGTTCAGGGAAGCTGGTCTTTTTGTTTTTTGTTTTTTTTTTTTTTAATTTTTAAAAAAAAATTTTTTTTTCCACGTTTATTTATTTTTGGGACAGAGAGAGACAGAGCATGAATGGGGGAGGGGCAGAGAGAGAGAGAGAGGGAGACACAGAATCAGAAACAGGCTCCGGGCTCCGAGCCATCATCCCAGAGCCCGACGCGGGGCTCGAACTCACGGACCGTGAGATCGTGACCTGGCTGAAGTCGGACGCTTAACCGACTGCGCCACCCAGGCGCCCCTGGTCTTTTTATTTTTATCAGGCCTTCAACTGATTCGATGAGGCCTACACGTACCACATTATGAAGGACAGTAAGCTTTACCCAGAGTTCACTGATTTAAATGTTAATCTCATACAAAAATACCCTCCAAATTGACACATGAAATTAGCCATCGCACCCACTGAGTGGCAAAATGAGTAGTTTTGTAATCAGTTTCCTCGGGCATTATATTAATGCATCTTTTTTTTCTTTGCGGGTTCATAAAAATGTTTACTGTAAAGGAAAATTCTATTTGCTTTTATCACATCATTTTGTAATCATTTGACATTTTGTGGGAAAACTATAGATTTTCTGAATTATCATTAATGAACTCTTGGGATATTTGTTTTGGTTAGAATGTGGCCTGCTTGTATTCTAGACAGAAGCAGTAATAGCCTCATTATTCTGTTTGACACCATCAGGAAGATCCCACCTAACATTTTAGGTTCATGGTCTGCAAAGGATTCACAGAAATCATATTTGGTTCTTCATTAGCAACATATTTTTTTAAATCCATAATTAGTATGCCTCTATCAAGAACATTTGGGGATCTCTGAGCCAGCCAAATGCACAGTTAGATAATTCCCAGGATGGTTTTATCTGCTTAGATTATCCTAGGCACATCAGAACCACTGCATCTGGACATGCTTCATCCTTGCTGTGGGGCTGGTGACCCTGGAAGTGTTTTTAACCACAGCCTGTCTGTCAAAGGCCTGTGGCTTTGTTTTTCTGCAGGAGACCTGTTTGTATTAGTGATATCTTTGTTCCCTTATATTTTCAAGTGATAATTTAAAAAGTTCATCAAACCCATAGAAATCTTATTTGGCCTTGAAAATCTGCATTATCATATTATCAGATCTCATAGATGTGTCACTAGGCTAAAACCGTACAGACATGTGCTGTGGTCATAAATTACCATACACACAATGTGGGCAAACAGCTCCCACAGTGCCCATCATGGTGCTGAATGTCTTAGGCTTCTTTTATATGCTGCTCCAGTTTGTCTGTTACTTTACCTGTAATCAGAATTTCTTTTCTTAAGTGGTTGATTCTGCCTTACTTTACAGGTATGGGTGATTCCTCCTTGTCCGTCTCCATTGTTCTCCTCCTAGGCAGTTGTATCCCAGGCTGTAGGGAAAAGAGCTGTATTACTATACTTTGCCAGCCACAGTGATGATCTGTTCTCATTCATAAAACTACTGAAAGCCTACCCATTGATTTTTTTCAGTCTGGAATTAAGATTAACATATGTTGGTCTATTATGAAGCCTGGTTCAGAATATTCTTTCCTGTTATTTTTTCAGGGAAAGCACTTTTACTTCATAAGTTTTATATGTCATTCCTATGGAGGAGCATACTCAAGGATATTCAATAAGCTCTCTTTGTTTTATTGTTTTTTGACATTATTGATATAGAAATATTAAGCAAATATAGCAAAAACAGTGCTTCTTTAAAAAAATAGGTTTTAGAATGCATTCTTCCAGAATCCCCTTCTGTTATATTAAAGTTAATTGTTTATCAGTTTTCTAATTTTCAACATCTAAAGAATTATTAGCATATTAATACATAACAGTATCTATTAATAGTCTAGGTTCCAAATCTATATACAACTTAATTTCTTAATATCGTGCTTATATTTTCTCAGTAGACAAATCAGGAAAGTGCCACCTACCAGAAATCCCACACCTTAACCTTGATCACTGAATCAGTTTGAGTCCAATCAGGAAAATGGAAACCACACAATAGATTACTTGGGAAGTTTAATATAAAGAATTATTAAACTCTAAGAAATAAGTTAGTATAAGATGTAAGGAAAGTCTGTGTGGTTCCCATGGGCTGAAGGAAAATACCCACAAAGGATAAAGGTGGAAGACAGTACCCTCCCCAAGGTTGGGGTTCAGCTCTCTGTTGGAAAAAGTGTCATTCTCCCACAGGACAGCAGAGAAGCTTGCTGCTTTACCAGGCTTTACTGGTATGCAGTTACTTGGCAAGCAGGAAGCAACCCTCTGGAGTGCAGGGAAGGCACAGGCAATCAGCAGTTAAGGGTTGTGGGTGTGTAGAGGGAGTAGAGGCTTAGGTGGGCAGGAGGGCTTTGGAATGCTGGTTTCAATGTGGAGAGGGCCATGGGAAGCCTATCACCAGGCCAGGCCAAGACTGCAAATTTGCTAAGGAACTGCATGTTCTGAGTGCCTGGCTGGGGCAGAGCTCCAACAGATTTCTTCATGTTTGACCCCTCACATGTGCAGCAAACAGTAGAAGAGCCCCTTACTTCTGCAGTGTCCCTCCAGTACCCTCTCCCGAGGAAATTTACTGTCATGCCGACTGTAGTGGAAAATGCATTAAAAGCCGTGGGGGTGCCTGGGTGGCTCAGTTGGTTAAGCATCCAGCTCTTTATCTTGGCTCAAGTCATGGTCTCATGGTTCCTGGGATTGAGCCCCAGATCAGGTTCTACGTGGACAGTGCAGAGCCTGCTTGGGATTCTCTCTCTTGAGCTTTCCTCTGTCTCTGCCCTTCTCCTGCTCATGTGCGCAGGTATTCTCTGTCTCTCAAAATAAACTTTTAAAACAATTCTGTGCATTATAGCAGAGTGTATATTGAAGGGAATGTTTGGAATTGAGAGGCAGTTAATTGATATGTAGCACATTTCTTAAAATATTTTTGAGAGAGAGGGAGACAGAGTATGAGCAGGAGAGGGGCAGAGAGAGAGGGAGACACAGAATCTGAGGCAGGCTCCAGGCTCTGAGTGATCAGCACAGAGCTGGAAATGGAGCTTGAACTCATGAACCACGAGATCATGACCTGAGCTGAAGTCACACCCTCAACCAACTGAGCCACGCAGGTGCCCCGGCCTGGTAGCATATTTATAATCTCATTGTAATCTGGACCCCTTTTTCCCTCTTTACTATTAGTGTGAAGTGGGGAGTGACTCCCTCCATATATTTACAACCCAACTATTGTCATGAAGAATTAGTCCACAACACAGCTCCAAGTTGGGTTTTGGTGCCATCATCTGAGCCCCCTTGTCCCCATTCAGGAGGACAGGCATATCTCTTTCTATTTTGCTTCCCTTATTGTACTGTTTTACAAATTGAAAGTTTGTGGCAACCCTGTGTCCACCAAGTCCATCAGTGCCATTTTTCCAACAGCATTTGTTCATTTTGTGTGTCTATGTCACATTTTGGTAATTCTAGCAGTATTTCAAACTTTTTTTTTTTTTTAATTTTTTTTTTTCAACGTTTATTTATTTTTGGGACAGAGAGAGACAGAGCATGAACGGGGGAGGGGCAGAGAGAGAGGGAGACACAGAATCGGAAACAGGCTCCAGGCTCTGAGCCATCAGCCCAGAGCCCGACGCGGGGCTCGAACTCACGGACCGCGAGATCGTGACCTGGCTGAAGTCGGACGCTTAACCGACTGCGCCACCCAGGCGCCCCTCAAACTTTTTTTTATTATTGTATTTGTTCTGCTGATCTGTGATTAGTGATTACAGCTCACTGAAAGTTCAGATGATGGTTAGCATTTTTTAACAATAAAGTATTTTTAATTAAGGTATGTACATTAGCATAATGTACATAGACATAAAGCTACTACACATTTGATAGAGCACAGAATAGTGTAAACATAATTTTTATATATGCTGGGGAACCAAAAAATTCTTTTGAGTCACTTTCTTTCTTTCTTTTTTATTTTGAGAGAGATAGCACAAGCGGGGGGAGGAGAAGAGAGAGAGAATCACAAGCAGGATCTGTGCTGTCTGCGCCCGACACAGGGTCAATCCCGTGAACCACCGTGAGATCATGACCTGAGCTGAAATCAAGAGTCGGACACTTAAATGCTTAATCGACTGAATCACCCAGGTGCCCCGTCTCACTTTATTTCAGTATTCATGTTATTGCAGTAGTCTGGAACCGAACTCACAATATCTCCACGATATGCCTGTAGTTAAGTGGATAGTTAAGTAGAGATCTATTTAGTTGTGAATACCAAATTTGTTACTTCTTACTCCTTAACTCTTTGGATTCCGTGATTGGCACTGATTTTAAAATTGGCTGGCTTAGAGGCACCTGGGTGGCTCAGTTGGTTGAGTGTCTGTTAATTTCAGCTCAGGTCATGATCCCAGGGTCAGATCCCGTGTCGCAGTCTTCAGGAGCATGGAGCCTACTTGGGATTTGCTATCTCCCTCTGTCCCTCTTCCCTGTTCATGTGCGTGCTCGCTCGCTCTCTCTCTTTCTCTGTCAAATTAAAAAGAAAATAATAGTAAAATTAGCTGGCCTAACCACAGGTGCAAGAGAAATGAAAGGTAATTATTACAACTGATTAAAGAAAAAACATACTTTTATATATCAAGAAATATAAATTCTTGTATATAATTAATAATTTGATTTGAAATTACATCTCATTGATAATTTAGAATGTATTTCATTGTGATTAATAAGAAAGTTCTAGAATGCCATATTGGTTTGTATAAATTTGAAAATTAAGTGTTTGAGTATGTACATACATGTTCCCTACAAAAATAACCTACAACAAAGATACATTTTCAAAAATTCAGTAAAAATCTGCTGAATCCCTGCTGAGCCCCTGTGCTAAGCAGATACTTCAGATATTTCAAGATCTTATTTTTCTTAGATCAGGTTAACTGGTTAGCATCCTTTTCTTGTGAATTTCTGAACTTTTCATCCCCAGATCAATAGATAAATGTGACAGATGTCTTATTCCATTTCCCTTTGCATTAGTCTGTCAAGAATATCTGTCCGTTGAATTAATGGCTGCTAATAACTTTTTTGGGATCTGTAGAACTATATAGCTGTATGCTAGTAGAATGGTAGAAACCCCACCAGGGTCATCATGTTCTAGCTCTCCAGTTTTGCTGCCTTCCTTAGGGAATTTCTTTGTTCTCAAATTTTTCTAACTGCAGTTTTAGAAATCTGTTGCCCAATTTATGGACTGGGTAACTCAACCCATATACTAGTGGTTTTTGCAGAAAAAGGTAGGAGGCTGAGATGGTCACATAAAATGCCCATAAGGTCAAGGCTTGTTATAAAGAAATCAAAGGTAATGACTATTATTTTTATGATCATCCATCTTTAGATAAAAAAGGGTAGCACTCATAAAGCTTTTCTTACCTTGGAATGATCCGTAATTAGCCATTTTCTCATTAATTCCTCTTTCCCTCCATCAGGCTTATTAGTGTTTTCGTGCACTGTGATGTACAGACCCTTAATACATACTGGTTGAGTCTCTGTGTGCCCTGTCAGCTTCCATCTTTTTCTTTTTGAACATACTGTTTTCATCATCTCACTGTCAGTGGCTGACCCATCCTTGGGAGAAGACTCCCTCAGCTGTCCCTTTTTCTAAACAATTTACTATGTTTACAAAAGCTCTACAGAGCAGCTCTAGTGAATAAGTAGGACTTACAAATTAAGTGAAAAGAGGTAGACCTTATACGCTCCTACATGTGAAATACTGTTTGGCCACCTAAAAGGAAATGGTCCCTTGCTTGTGGCCTTATTTGGTCACCTAAAAGGAAATGGAAGCCCGAGAGTTCTCCTTCTCTGCCCGTTTTGTTTTGTTTAACTGTGGATTGTTTTAGCCAGACTTACCTGTTAGGATGTTTCTGAACTCTGGCCTTAGAAGAGGCTCTTTCCCAACTGGAATCATCTGTGTCTACAAGTCCAGGGAATTCCATTGTGCCAGCTTACTTAGCAGAGTATCTCCTATTGTATATAGTCTTCTAAGGCAAGGGAAGGGTGTTGCTCTCTTTCCAGATTATCTCGGTGGTGAGACTGGTCTTGGTCATAGGAGAGCCTTGTGTTCCAGTCAGGCTGGTCACCCCACCATCCCTCCAATATCCCATACTTTTTCCACCCCTGGATTTTTGGAATGCCACTTTCTTTGGTCCATGTCCCAGCTTCTCTTCAGTTTACATTCCATATTTTCTGTCTCTTTTTTTAAAAATGTTATTTTGAGAGAGAGAACGCATGTGCGCATGCACATGCGCACACAAGTGGGGGAGGGGCAGAGAGGGAGAGAAAGGATCCCAAGCACGCTCTGTGTTGTCAGCACAGAGCCCAGTACCAGGCTCCATCTCACGAACCGTGAGATCATGGCCTGAGCTGAAATCCAGAGCTGGATGCCTAACCAGCTGAGCCACCCAGGTGCCCCCATTCCATATTTTCTAAGCCCTTCCAACCCTCACTTTTCTCTGCGGTCCTACACTGTGTATAGTACATGCCTTCACAACTTAATACTTACCTTTCCTCTTGTGCTGTTTTGGATGTTTTGTATGACCCAACTAGATTGTAAGAGGGATGAATTTTATACTTCTTCTCTTTCCCCCTTATTGTTTACTGGCAGGTATTTGTAGAGTTTTTATTTCTTTTTCTTTTTTTTTGTTTTGGTATTTGTTAAAATACATAAGAGTGTGTTACTTTTATCTGTCCTTAACTGTCCCTTAAACGAGAAGAATTGGCTTCAGGTAGAACCAAACATGGTTTAAAAAAGTATAGAGCCTTCACTATTCCTCTGTTCAGACTGGCTGCTTTATAAAATGATAAATGTGGCAAACAGCTTCTCTTTCTGTTGTTGGTTTATGGCACTTTCAGAAATGATATTTTTAGGGAAGGTCTCACTATAACACCTGCCCATACCTCAAGGTGTCAGAAGTGTGGCTCAGAGCACTGTGGATTGTAGAAGTCTGTTGGTAAAGGGCTCCTGCCCAGTACCAGCTGCTAAGTGGTATTTCTTCTACCTCCTCCAGTTCTTCTCCCACTTATTTGACTGAAGTCCAGATCTGAGTGTGAAACTGGGAGAGAAGATGGTAGCTTAATTGTTAAGTCTGTTGAGTCCTTTGGATTAGCTTTGTGCCAAACTGTGAGAGGAGCAGATAGAAATGGAAGTGAGTAGAAAGGCAAAGCTGGTCACATTACTCTCTCCTTAAAGCTGTGCGGTGTCTTTCTAGCGTGCAGGATAAAATCCCCAATCTTTAACATGGTCTCTAGGGCCTTACACGGTCTGGCCCCCTCTTATTCATCATGCTTCAGCCACTCTGGCTCTTCTCCTTCTTTGCCTGGTAACCCCCACTCAGTCCTGAGGGGGCATTACTATGTATGGTCATCTCAAGGATGGCTTGCCTGACACCACCCTCCCCTCCTCCCTCCCCTGGTCCAAATCATGCATCCCACATGTAATCGCTAATCACTAATTTTGCTTTTTCTATCGCTTTTGTCTATCACTTTCTATGGTTTGTAATTGTATGTTCAAATATACATATTCCTTCCATAAGGGCAGGGATGTGGTCCCTCTTCTTGCTATTTTAACCCCCTGACCCCTAATTTAAGGCCTGGCACACAAGTGAGGCTCAATAAATACTAGTTTGAGGGAGAAGTGAAAGCATATGTAAAAGTGGATTGTAGGGTTTGTAGGGTAGGTGATGAAAGTAGGGTGGCAGAACAGCTGTGGTCAGAGAGAAGTTTACAGGCTAAACTGAATCAGGAAACTGGGTGCATTCGGAGAGTTGTAGAAACTGAGGACTAGGGGTGGTCATGGGCTTTGCAGGGCTTGGCCACATAGCAATCTGAAAAGCCAGTAGAGTGGCTTAGAGACTGGTAGGCAGCCCCTGCCTTCTGTAAGTAACACCAGTAATAGAATGTTTATAGTGTGCCAGACACTGAGTTAAAGCTTTTAAAAGGTAGACTCTGTGAACCTCCAATGCCAACTGATCCTTCCAGCTCTGCAACTGGTCTGGAGCAGTTCTATGTGCTACTCCACAGGTCCGTATCTTTTACTAGCCGTGTAAATTCCTTCAGTGAAGCCTGCAATCCTATTGTGGTGCTCAGTGAATGCCCTTGTATATTCTTACAGTTTTACTCAGTTATTGATTTCATTTTACTTTTTATCTTCTACCCTAGTTTGGAAACTTCTTGAAGCATCACTACATGTTGTATTTCTTTTTATTTCCCTGTAGCACCTGATTTAGTGGTATAAACTTGGTAGATATTCAATAAATGTTTGTTAAATGACTAAATAATTCATGCCTCTGGTATTCTGTCTCACTAGGGTTTTGTTTCACATTAATAAGTTCCATTGCACTAAAGGTTATGTAGTTTGAAGAATGAAGAAACTACGATCTTGCATAAAGTTCTCACTGGGAACTTTAACATATTGGGCAGTATATGAACTTCAGTGTTCTCCTCGATTGAAGTACAAATACATGGTAGGGGCACCTGGTGGCTCACTTGGTTAAATGTCTGACTCTTTTTTTTTTTTTTTGATGTTTCTTTCTTTATTTTTTTTTTTTTCAATGTTTATTTTGGGGACAGAGAGAGACAGAGCATGAACGGGGGAGGGGCAGAGAGAGAGGGAGACACAGAATCCGAAACAGGCTCCAGGCTCTGAGCCATCAGCCCAGAGCCTGACGTGGGGCTCGAAATCACGGACCGCGAGATCATGACCTGGCTGAAGTCGGACGCTTAACCGACTGCGCCACCCAGGCACCCCGATGTTTCTTTATTTTTGAGAGAGAGAGACAGTGCATGAGGGGACAGGGTCAGAGAGAGAGGGAGACACAGAATTGGAAGCAGGCTCCAGGCTCTGAGCTATTAGTGCAGAGCCTGATGTGGGGCTTGAACTCATGAACCACAAGATCATGACCTGAGCTGAAGTCAGACACTTAACTTACTGAGCCACCCAGGTGCCCCTTGACTCCTTTTTTTTTTTTTTTTTTTTAAGTTTATTTATTTGGTGGGGGAGGGTCAGAGAGGAAGAGAGAGAATCCCAAGCAGGCTCTGCACTGTCAGTGCAGAGTCCAACACAGGGCTCAAATTCACAAACTGTGAGATCATGACCTGAGCTGAAATCAAGAGTCAGACACTTAACAGATTGAGCCACCCAGTACCTTAAGCATTTGATTCTCGATCTTAGCTCAGGTCTTGATCTCAGGGTCATGAGTGTAAGCCCTGCAGTAGGCTCTGTGCTAAGCGTGATGCCTACTTAAGAAAAATAAAGTAAAACAAAAATATGATACATTGACTGCCAGTGGAGCAGGGTACAAGGTAAGGCCACAAAAAATGTTGGTTATAATAAATATGTTCCTTTGTTTTTAGTTTGTGATATGCTGCTCAACTTAGTAAATGTATATTGCAGAAATAGCTGAATAAGGATATTTAACATTACTTTCAGTGTAATGAATGCCCTTGGGAATAAAATAAACATAATTGTGATTCACTATATAAAATCAAAGAACTGAACTGTGGATGCAATTTCCCTTAGGCCACTCAATTTTTTTTTCAGTAGATTTACCTTTCTAATTATGTTTTGCTTAGGCTAATTTTAAAATTACTTTGCATTCCCTGAGAGCAGTGTACTTCATGTGTCAAGGGGACACACATTTAATAGTCATAAAACTATCTGTAAAAGCAAAAAGCTCATTTCCCTCCCAAAGGATCTTTTTTAAGAATCAAAATGCACAACTGTTCTTTAAAAAATAGTTTAACAAAGTGCATACAGTGGCTTAACAGGGCATATAAATTATTTTTTACATTTACTGGGGTTTTATTTTTCTCTTCCCTTTGTGCTCTAGAACCAAATGAAAGAAACTCCTTCAAGGAAATAGATCTGCTGTTTATTTATTTCTTTAATTTTTTTTTAATGTTTATTTTTGAGATAGAGACAGAGCGTGAGCAAGGGAGTGGCAGAGAGAGAGGGAGACACAGAATCCGAAGCAGGCTCCAGGCTCTGAGCTGTCAGCACAGAGCTTGATGCGGGGCTCGAACTCACAGACTTGAGATCATGACCTGAGCCAAAGTCGGACGCTTAACCGACTGAACCACCCAGGTGCCCCAATCTGCTGTTACAAATTGGAATATTAGCTGTATTTAATGGTAGAGAACAACAATATAAGCTAATAAGAGCATTATCTAAACCTTATTAATGAAGTAATGAGTACCCTCATAAAGAACACAGATGTCACAAGGCTTGGATCTTAGAACTGACTTCTGTTGTGTTACGTGATGCTGAAAAAGTAATGAAGTCTTCCCTTTCTTCTTCCATTTTTTTTTTAAACCAAAGAACTAGGATGAGAACATAAATCTTTTTTAGTGTCTCATCAAGGCATTGTTTAAAAAGTATGTATTGGGGCGCCTGGGTGGCACAGTTGGTTGGGCGTCCGACTTTGGCTCAGGTCATGATCTTGCGGTCCGTGAGTTCGAGCCCCGCGTCGGGCTCTGTGCTGACAGCTTAGAGCCTGGAGCCTGTTACAGATTCTGTGTCTCCCTCTCTCTCTGACCCATTCATGCTCTGTCTCTCTCTGTCTCAAAAATGAATAAACATTAAAAAAAAATTTTTTTAAGTATGTACTATATATTATTGCTAAACACCAAAGGGGAAGAATGATAAGGAAAGTTATGAACTCAGACTCCTAAAGAATACTAGAAGTTACTTATGTAGTGGTTTTGATCAGTCCTTGGTTGAGAAATAGCTGAAGGTGTTGGGCCAGGTTCCCAAAAAGAAACAAGATGTATGAAATTTATTTTTCACTTACAGATCACAACTGTTTTTTTTTTTAATCTTGCTGTTGTATAGTCTATTTCATTATTAAGAAGGTGATTTCAGCTCCCTTGAAAAATATTCCAGATAAATTAATGGGTTTGTGACATTAATTTTTTATATTATTTTTTAATGGGAATTAAGTACTGTAATGAGATTTAGTATTCACTTTCCTCTGGATGAGTTTAGTGAGTGATGGAATGAGTCATTAGCAAGCAAAGACTCTGCTTCCTGGGAACATTTTGAGAACAAACTTAAGAATGTCTTTAAGTTCATAAGTGAAGGACTAGGGCTCCTTGGAGAAATGACTGATTCCTGGACTGGGGCAGGGGAGTACCAGATAAGCCAGTAACATCTATGGTGCCAGAAAGCATGGAAGTCTTCAAAAAAGGATGATGGGGGCACGTTGAAAGGACTCAGGTGCTAACTTGAAGGAGCTGCCAGCAGTTAAATATGGGACAATTTGAGGAGCAAAGTAAATAATGATAGTAATGGATTACAATCCATAGAACAAAATAAATAGCTGTGAGTCATATTTAATTTAAATAATTGAAAAAATAAACAAAGGGGAATTGCTTACATGGAATTCTATTAATATAGGAGTAATGATGGAAATAGGACTGTTAAAACTACATAAGTAACTGTTGGTAAAAATACTAACTCTTCAGTGGAGAAACCTGGACAGATACCACATTAAACAAGTGTTCAAAGTTAAAATGAGATGGAGCCACAGCATGTTACCGCCTGATAAATAATGCACTAGAGGGGCACCTGGGTGGCGCAGTCGGTTAAGCGTCCGACTTCAGCCAGGTCACGATCTCGCAGTCCGTGAGTTCGAGCCCCGCATCGGGCTCTGGGCTGATGGCTCAGAGCCTGGAGCCTGTTTCCGATTCTGTGTCTCCCTCTCTCTCTGCCCCTCCCCCGTTCATGCTCTGTCTCTCTCTGTCCCAAAAATAAATAAACGTTGAAAAAAAAAAATAATAATGCACTAGAAAGGGTACAACATCACTTCTATAGTGATTTTTCCCTGTTGTTTTGAATTATATTTTTTAGTTTGAAAAAATTAAGATTCAGATGTAGTTTTACAAATAATACAGAGATTCCATGTATCCTTTACCTACTTTCCCCTAGTGACAACTGTAGTTGCAAAACAGTAGTTCATTGTCATAACCAAGATACCGATAGTGATGTAGTCAAATTACAGAGCATTTCCATCACGACAAGGATTCCTGGTATTGCTCTTGCATAGCTTCACTGCTTTTTAAAATTGGGCTGCTTGTTTTTTGTTACTGAGTTGTAAGAATTCTTTACATATTCTGGATCATATGGAGTTTCCCCTCCATATAATGAATTATACTAATTTTTTTAGTATTAAAAATTATGTTAAAATATACATAAAATATACCATCATAACTGTTTTAAAGTGTTCAGGTCCATGGTATCAACTACATTCATATTGTTGTACAACCATCACCACTATCCATCTTCAGAACTCTTTTCATCCTGCAAAACTGAAACTCTATACCCATTAAACAGCTTCCTGTTTCTTTTATCTACTGGCCTGTGACAATCACTACTCTTATTTTCTGCCTATATGAATTTGATTAAATTAGGTGGCTTATATAAGTGATACCATACAGTATTTGTCTTTTTGTGACTGGCTTATTTCACTTAGCGTAATAGCTTCCAGGTTCATCCATGTTGTACCCTGGATTTCCTTACTCTCTAAGGCTGGATAGTATTCCGTTGTATGTATATCCCACATCTTGTTTTTCCGTTCATTGATCTGTCAATAGACAGTTGGGTTGCTTTCTCCTTTTGGCTACTGTGAACAATGCTGCTATGAACATGGTTATGAAACTGCTGTCTCTTTGAGACCTTGCTTTCATTTGAGTATATGCGCAGAAGTAGGATTGCTGGATTATATTATATCTAGATTTTTCTTTTATTCTCCCTCTGCTTTCTACTTCAAGCCCTATCTCTGAGTATCTTTTCCTTTTAGAGATTTAAGTTTTAAAAGTTCTCATCTACTTCTTTCTTTCTTTGTTTTTAAAAGTTTATTTATTTTTGAGAGAGAGGGAGAGATAGAGTGTGAGCAGGGGAGGGGCAGAGAGAGAGAGGGAGACACAGAATCTGAAGCAGGTTCCAGGCTCTGAGCTGTCAGCACAGAGCCTGATGTGGGGACCGAACTTACGAGCCATGAGATCATGACCTGAGCTAAATAAAGTTGGACATTTAACCAACTGAACCATCAAGGTGCCACTACTTATTTCTTTAAATAACATCGTAAACTCTTAATTAAAAAGACTGTTCAGAGAATAAAGTATAGTGGTTGTGGAATTTTGGCCAGGAACCCCCCCCCTTTGTCCATGGTATTGTAGTGTATTAGTTCATTTTATTCCCTTAGTAAGTACAGTATAGCAGACATAATTGAATTTCTCCGATAATTCAGGATCTTGTGATGCTTTGGGGCTATCATTACAAACATAGATTCACAGTATAGTAAGCCACAGGGCAGAAGTTACCGGGGAATGGTGCAAAGTACAAACCCCTCTGGACTCTTTACAAAACTAAATCGTTGATTTCTCCTGTTAATTATGTATTTATAAGAAAATTAAACAATATAGTTTTATATAATTAATTGATGTTTGAAAGATGTTTTCTAAACTTAGTTTCTCATCTGGCTGCCTCTGCTATTTTTTTTCTCTGCCTTCCTCTTTGCATCTGTGTCCCCATATCACCAGATAAACGGGCTGTCACCTAACTCAGAGTAAGCATATTTAACAAGTACAACTTATAGAAGCAAATGAAGTGTAGAATACAGTATTCTGCATACTTTGTCTCCCAGCTGCATTTCCCTTTCTTTTACTACACTTCAAGGAAGAAAAACAGAGTTTTTGAGAAGACAGGGTTAGAGAAAGGAAGAGGTGGAAGAACTGAGATGAAGAGAAAGAGCAAAGAAATTATGAAGAAGCAGAAAGGAGGAGAAGAGAAAGGAGGGTGGGTCGAGGGCAAGTGAGAGTAGGACAGGGTGGTTACAAAAGTTCCACAGTCAGTCTTCATGGAGTTCCTCCTTCTTTGAACTAAATAAAGCCCTGATCCCTGTGAGTCTGAGAAAGAATTTTCAGGAACTTCTACAGTTGTGACAAGTGGATAACTAAACCAGAGGTCACTTGGGCCAGAAACTTAATCAGCATTTTGCAAAAGGCATTTCTTGAGTGCCTGTCATCCATAGCCTCCTGAACTCAGTAACCACCAGTCCACTAACTAAGAATAGAAAAGACCAATGTCCATTCCAGATGATTTATTCACCACTGTGAATATAAGGGACTGGAAGATTGGAGGGGAGGTTCGAAGTTCTGCCTTCTTTGCCCCTTCAGCTGATAACGCCAGTGATGCTTGGATGCAGAGGTCCTACTATACCAAACTCTAGTGATTTGAACTTTTCTTGAAAGAAATAATACTGTACTTCCTTACAGATAACAGAGAAATAAAGATACTGGCATATTTGAAACCTACTCCCCCAGGCAGGTGTGATGGATTCTTCTCACCTCTGTTTTTATCAGACCATTTAGGGTTTACATGATACATGTCCATGCTTTGAAGCAGACCTAGGAACCCAAAGGACTAACAGTTTTAAATGTACCTTTTCCATGTGTTACTCCAGAATGAAACTGAATATATCTTTGAGTAATTTAGTTACAATGAAATTATAGCATCTAAGCCTACACTTTTGTACAAGAGTCAGGAACCAGAAATAAAAAAATATAGGCAAGCTGATTGATCTTAATAGATTGCTGATGTTGTACTATTTATGGCCTAGTTTGCTTTTCTGATCTTAAATTGCTTTTCTTCCATGGCCTAAATAAATTGTTAAAAAATCTAAGGTAATTTTCCATACAAATGTGATTTCTGTCCTAGAATTTCCAGTCTGACCGAAAAATAAACAGGAGCCAGGTGCATGCACAATGAGTGAATTGCTTGCAAAGAGATGCTCATGACGGGATCATAAATCAGTAGTTCTCAGCCGGGGCGATTCTGACCCTTAGGGGTCTATGATAATGTCTGGGAACAGTTTTGTCATACCTGTGGAGGAGGTGCTCTTGGCTTCTAGTGGGTAGAGGCCACAGATGCTGCTAAACATCGTACAGTGCATAGGACAGCCCCCTACAACAAAGAATCGTCTGGTCCAAAATGGCAATAGTGCCATTAGGTTAAAAAGCCCTGTCATAATTATGTGCTGAAGATACAGTATGGACTGGTTGATACTCAACTACATTAGGAGAAACCCAAGATGGTGCCTACAGTTGTGGCCACTGTTTCTGAGTTTTTCAGGATTTTTTTTTTTACTTCCAGATTTCTATATTGAAATCATTTTAGATTTACAGACTGGATAATTTCCATCTCTATCTCTGTTTCCTTAGCACTTGGTACACAGGATCCTGGCTTTGCAAATATTGAGTGAAGTGAAAGAACAAAGAAAGACACACATTAGGACAAGATCTGTTTAGGTTGCGCTTCTAGGTGTGCTGTGTGAAGCCCTGCTCAGAGCAGAGGGGAAGGTGTGGAGATAAGCTTCTTGGTTTCCTAGAAACACTTGGTAGGTTACCCCCTACACCACCTGTGCCTTTGTTTCTGCTTGGCCTGGGCTGCTTAGTACCAGGGGAGCTGGTGTCAGGGAGAACATCTCCTGATTAGGCCATTGATGCACTTGGGCCTTGAACGAGATCATTTCCCACCTTATACCTTACCCCAGCCCTTGCCAGTGGCTGGGACAGTCCTGTAGGCCATTAAATACGCATGTGTATATGTATTCCGATTAAAACAGAAACCTAAAATGTGAAAGTCTTCTGTAATCCTGATAATAAATTGGTATATATTTCTCCAGTTTTTAAATGTATGTATTAGCATATATATTAGCATATAACTATTAAAAATAAAATGGAATTATAATTTTATAGTATGCTATTTTACAGTGTGTTTTTACCATACTTACATACTTACAATACATATATTGTGGGCTTTCCTTATTCTAGTGTAAGGGATAAATCATTTAAGACTGTTGTTAAAATAAGAATTTTAGTATATACCCACTTCAGAAGTACTAGAAAGACATCAATATAAATTAAAATGTGTAGTGTGTGAGTTTTCTTAGATGGAAATACCATGATGTTATTATGTATCATGCTGTATTTTTCATTGATTATAACAATGTAGAATGATTCTATTACTGGTTTCTTTTGATGGTGAAATATTTTTAAAAACATTCTGAATCCTCAGAAGGAAACCATTATAGCTGTGTTAATGTACTTTGTGTAATACTCTTAGATTTCAACCACTTTTTTTTGTGTTCCTCACAGGCAAGTATGTGTATCAGCCTATGACCCCTGTGGAGCAGCTTCCAAGCACTGAGATTCCTGCAAAGCCTCGGGAACCCACGAACACCATTCAGATCTCAGTCTCACTCACTGAACACTTTTTGAAATTTGCATCTGTCTTCCAACCACCCCTCCCCCCTGATTCACCAAGGTACTGTATGATCTCAGACCTCTTTATCGACAACTATCAGGTTAAATGTATTAATGGGAAGATGTGTTACGTGCAGAAGCAGCCGGCGCCACATTCCCACAAAATGAGCCCTGAGGAGGTCTCTGCACATGATGCCTTAATTTCAAGAGAGAGCAGTACACCAAAAATAGATCACTGCTCTTCTCCCTCAAGTTCTGAGGACTCCGGGATCAATGCCATTGGGGCTCACTATGTGGAATCATGTGATGAGGACACAGAAGAAGGAGCAGAACTGAGTTCAGAGGAAGATTACAGTCCGGAGAGCAGCTGGGAACCGGATGAGTGCACCCTTCTCTCCCCTTCACAGTCAGATCTGGAAGTGATTGAAACAATAGAAACCACCGTGTGAGAGTCCAAGCAGGAAGCCACGGCCTCTGATCCATGCTGAGCTTTTGTACTTTGGTCTGATGGATCCTTTTTCCACTGCAGTTGGTATTTTCTACCCCTCTCTGACAACCATAGTGGTTCAGTGGTCTGCTGATTAGCTTCACTCTTAAATTAGTCTTAGAACTAAGACCTTCTTTTTCTTATAAATGGTTTTCTTTTGTATCTTGACTTATTTTCTATGTAGCATCTGGTGTCATGAATTGTGACCCAGCCTTAATTTCACTGGGAACTCTGAAAGCAGTGAAGTGATGATTATCATGGATCAGGTTGAGGAGCTACCCACAGCGAAGGAGACAGTATTTTCTACATAGCCAGTTCTTGACACACACACACACACACACACACACACCTCTTGGCATTCCTTTTGGTGTGCCCACGGGCACCCCTACCCTGCTAGTCTCCTATGGGAATCAGCTCAGGAGCAGGGAACAGAGTGTGCACTGTAGATGCCATTCTGTCTCTTTTCTCTTCTCACCACCTGCATCGGTCTGGGGCCCTGTTGCCTCAGTTTATTTCTGGGAGGTTACTGCAGGTTCGCTCGACCCCTAGTTATGGCCAGTGTCTGCATACCCTGCGTGATCTGGGGCAGAGCCAGACCTTCATTTAAGAAGAGTTGACGCCTTCAGTTTCATGTTCAATCCACCTTTAGCTGCGTGCCTACGCTCTGCAGGGTGCACAGTGGGATGCAGACTGAGTAACACCTGACTCCTACAGGAAGGGGCCCGCAGTCCAGCAGAGGACTGTGCTAACACATGCGGGTAATGGTACCCAGAATGCTCTGGAAACCCAGGGGAAGGAGAGTACTAGGCATGCAGCTGGAGAACGTGTTGCCACGTTTGAGCTGGCCTCTTGGGTGGATTCCTCAACATTTCCCCATTTTTCTTAATTGTTCTTCAAATCTGGGGAAAACTTTTAAGAAGTTATATAGGTATTATATTTAGGAGGCAGCCACATCTGACGTCTTAAGAAAAAAATCAATAGTTTTAGTTAGCATGGAAATGCTAAACACAGCAGTCCTTTAGGGATTAGGAATGAATCTAATAGGTTTGATTAATTCTGCTTCATTTGGTTGTATGAAGCATTAGAATGGCTTAGGTGAGAAATGGATTAGAATTCAGTATGATGCATGGATTTTTTATGCAAATGCAAAAGCAGTTGAAATAGTTTGCTGCTAAGTCAGAAGATATTTTGTGTAATATTCATTCACTTTACTACAGTAATATTCATTGTGTGTTGTACATGTTCTCTTTTCTCACACACACAAAATAGTGAATAATTCTTTCTTACTTAGCTCTCTTCCGAATTCTCCTAATTTCCATTTATACAAGGTGTTATTGTGTGAGTTGCTTATCTGCCATTTCTCCACATCTCCTCTCTGTGAGGCGTAGTTAAGAGTTCAGGAAGTTTAAAATACAGCCTGATACACCTGCCAAAGTTTGGAGGTTGAGAAATACTTCTTATGCCCTCACTTTCTGTGAGCGTGCTCTCGTGGCACTGTCTCGTGCTCTGTCCGCATTTTGGCACATCTCTTCTGTGTCACTTTAGTTTGTATTTTAAGAAATAAGACGAGGCCTGTTGTGTTCCACCCTGAAGCCTCCATTTGATATCCTTCACAAATCACTCTAGGCAGAGTCTGCTGTCTTGGTTGTACATGTAGTTCAAGTGATTGGCTAGAACACTTTGTTAGGTCTAGGCGCCCAAAACAGCGCTAGGGTTTAGAAAACAGAGTACACGTATTCCTTTGAAAGCAGTGGCAGTTAAAGCTTCCTGTGCTAGATGAGAATGCAGCATAAAGTTCCCACTGACTGAAATGTAAAGACTCAACAAGTCAGACCAGTAAGGTGGTGAGAGGAGCTCCAGGAACAGCAGGCTCCAGGAAAGGGCAGGTGGCGGAGGGGGTGCAGAGAGGGCCTTCCCCAGCCTGATGGCTTAGGGACAGACATCTGATGAGCCTGTCTGAGGTTCTCAGTGCCTCCCATGATTTACTAGCCAGCTGAAGGCAGGCATGGAAGCCCAAATCCCGTGAGCCGAGCAGTGTAGCCAGCCACTGTGTACTCAGGATCGAAGCAGCGACCCCAGGGTCCTGTCTGCACCTACCCTGTGGTTGAGCTCAGTGAAGCCCCTGGGTGGGCATATGGAGGGTCTCCTTTCTCCGCACAGTTTTATCAGTTCTGTACTCTGGGCTCACATTCCTTTTCATTAAACTGATCAGAGTCAACCACCAGGTCTCCAAAGCTGTGGAAATACGTGGTCACAGGGCCATGTATCTGAAGCTGGCTGTGTCAGGGTTGGGGCCTTCATCTGTAATATCTATGACTTTTGCCTAGGTTCCTGTTTTTTAAACTCCTGAACTGCCATTCAGATTACCCATGATTTTAATGAAATTTTTGGATTTAATAATGGTTGATAATCACTTTAAATATTTGCACAATCTCTTTATAGTTAAAAATTCACTAAGCTTCACTTACTACTCTTTTATAGAATTGAGGATGTTCCATTGGATTCTAAATATCAGATGCTCCTGGATCTCAAAATAGCCTTTTCTAAACAAGCACAAGCAAGGGTTTCTTTGTCATAGCACTGTTAATAATTCTCTGAAAATCATACATGATTGAACCAGAATTGTTTCTTAATGCTTGCATTCCAAAAACAACTGATAAGGATATGAAAATGGGTATTTACAACTTAAATTCTAGGCCTATCTGTTATATATTATATAAAAGAATTTCTCTGTAAACCTGATATTATATTGCTCATTTGTATAAGCATATTTATAGGCACTTTAGAAAATGTTTAGACTGCAATGTGTATTATAGACATCGAACACAGTCATGTTAAATAGTCTTTGGATTAATACTTGTACGTTGACACGTACTAAAACTTAATAATTTGAACCTGGTAG
Organism: Leopardus geoffroyi; assembly: GCF_018350155.1. NCBI lineage: Eukaryota > Metazoa > Chordata > Mammalia > Carnivora > Felidae > Leopardus > Leopardus geoffroyi. The sequence continues at coordinate 82,493,604 of NC_059333.1, forward strand.
TTCACTTGGAGTGAAGGGTTGGGCTGTGTGGATGGAGAAAGTGCTTTGGGGGCTTTTATGGAAGCCTGGCACCATTCCCACTTCCTGAAAGTTGATGTAAGAGCTGTTAGGGTGGAAGATGCAAAAGAAGTGCTGTATGGAATTCAGCTTTATTACCTAACCAAGACTTACTTTGGAATTTTCCAGTTTCAGATATTCTGACTCTTCTGAGAAATGACAAAGCAATTAAAATGCTTTTGTGGTTATAACGATTTGGTACATTAACAAATGAGGCTTTTACAATCAAACCTAGGTATTTTTTACCTTGTAATTTTTAAGATTTGAAGTAAGAATCTGAGGAAAACCATGAAGAAAAACGGTTGCTTTCCTGGGAAAGGAAGACTTGTACTTCAAGGTAATACAATACAAAATAAAACCAAATAAACCACCCAGACTAAAACAAAACGGTGAAGTCATTGTCCTCAAGTACCTTTTGGGTTTGATCTCAGATTCGATACTGTTGTGGGGCTGGTGCTTTTATTTTTTAACCTCTACTTCCTGGCCTATTTGAAGCAGTTCTTTTGAGACTAATGAGAACAAACTCATTTTATACAAATTTCTCTATTTGGGTATAGGACACAACCTATTTTAGAAAACTGCCAAAATACCCAGATAGGTTTGGCGGTATAAATACTATTAGGCAGGGGGTCGGGGGGAAAGCACAAGTTAAACTAATATTATATGTCAGCTCTTGATTATTCCATCTTGTTTGCAAAATTGTATTGACATGTTTTGGCCTTTCACATGAGGGAAACAACATTTTAACAGTTTTCTTTCCTATCCCCTCTCCACAGGAGGTGAGGGCCAGAATTGAGGAGGACAGTTGCATTTTAGGTTTGTCTGAATAGTCTGGGATTGTGTCTGTTCCCACAGTGGAGGAGAGGGGAAGGAGGTGGGAGTCCTCACTGTCTCAGTGCCGTGAACTCCAGGGATGTCGGTATTTCTCACATCCAAACATAATTACGAGGGCACGTCTCAAAATTTTGGGATTACCTTTTAAAAATGTTACATCACTGCTCCCTTTCATTACTCTAGAGACTGGAGAGTTGACTGCTGTGAAAGGGCCATGCTTCTGTTAGTGCTTTGAGTTCCTTCTTCTGTTAAGATTGAAGCAGTGCTCTCTTCATAGTATGAACAATTCTGAAAGCAGATCATCACTAGAGGCTTTAATATTGAGCTTCTGTATCGTTGTGTCCACATACACTTTTTAAGGTTGTTCATACCTTGCAATATTCACTTACTGTGCTAATTTTTTCACCTATTTCAAAGTTTTAAGCACAATGTTGACCCCTCTGTAATTTCCTAAAATTATATTCTGTTTTCCTAAAGACAGCTCAAGTTTCCTCTATGTATAATACTTTAGGAAAATACTTAACTTGTAAAATAAATGTAATTTTTTTCTTTTGTACCAGCACAAATCTGATATTTTGGAGTCTGGAATATTCTCTCCCCCTCACTTTCTCCTTTGGAGAGGTTCTGTCTGATTCAAATAACACTGTGAACTAAAGAAAACAACCCGCATTTATGAAACATGAAACTTGTATACTGAGTGCTTAGTTTGTGCTAAGAAATAAGCAGTTTACATCATTATCACACTTAGACTTTATAAAAACTGTGAAGTGCAGGTAAGTGTTATTATCCATAATAGGCACTCATGGTCAACTGCTCACAACGACTCCCAGAACACTTTGTAATAGGAACTTTTTTATCAGCCACATGAGGTTTATGCAAATAAAACTTACATTCCCCCATGGTCTTTATTTCACACACAGCTACAGGCTTGCATGTGGTTTATATGTGCCGTGTGAGACACTTCTACCCACAGGTCCCAGGCGGTGCACTTTGTCACCCAGGCTCAGGGTCCAGACCTCAGAGTGGCAAATCCAGAAGCTCCGTTCTTTAATTCACACCTGGAAAAGAGCAGCTTGTGGGCTGGATTTCATTAAGTAACTTCACTAGGGACCGCTAAGTAAATTCATTTATCAGTAATAGTAATAATGCCATTGTTAATATTATTAATAGTTATAGCCCAACCTTACTGCTTTCCACAAGTAATCCTTAAAGCAGCCCTCTGAGGGACATTTCAGTACTGCATTTCACAAATAAGGAACAGTGCTCAAGGAGGAAATATTTTTGCCCCAAATGGCACAGCTTGTAGGTAGTAGGAGTCAGAATTGAACCCAGTTACTTTAGCTCCAGAGCTCACGTTCTTGGCCCTCTGCCTGAGTTGCTCACTCTTCTAGCACCTCTTCCCACCCTCATGGTAGTTGGAGGCTGAGTCAGGAGGCTGCTAGTGAACCTGGGAGCAGAGTGGAGGGTGTTCCATCCCTGTCCCTAACCCAGCGAACACCTTCCCACGGGCTGGTGACTCATTCCTCACCAGTGTGGCTGCTCTCCAGGCGGTGTTGAGAAACACCAACAAGATTCCTTCCTCCCTCCCCCTTTTCTGTGCTCCACACAGACCTCCTCCCAGCGCGTGTGTGTGTGCGTGCACACACACACACACACACACACACCAACTTACTGCAAATATCTCCATGCTTTGATGAGGCTATTGTTTCTTCCATGTTTAATCACATCTTGACGAGCATTCTAGCTCTTTCTGCTTTCACAAAAGATGACTTGTCTCAAAATGACTTTTGCCGACAGCTAATCTCATCTGTGTGTGCATTTTACTCACTTAACTCTACATAATTGTATTGCCAAGTTCTAGAAGGCATCTCATTGTAGCCTCTTAAACAACTGCTGACTACATACACTTTTATTCTGCAATAAACTTTAATTTAGCATCTCGTCCTCATTACAATTCAGTCATTGCGAACTGCTAATGCCTTTAACCTGTGCTGTGCTGCCTCAGTTCTGCATTGAATGCAAGGAGTGAGGCAGGACCTAGGGACTCAGGCTTGTTGCAGTAGAGTTCAGGGAGGTGTAATCAGAGGTCAGATGGAATTCTGCAGGAATCAGACAGATACAGGAACTGTTGGAAATAGAAGCAAAAACAAGGCAAAGCAAGTATGCCGGGTATTAGTGGTGTTTTTGTTTGCTTTTTTGAATTTTCCTAGTTCTCTAAAATGAGTTGATACTACTTTTATAATCAGAATCCCAGTAAATTATTTTGAGGATGATGAGTCCTAGGACAGTGAGTACAGGTGGAGCATTTGCTGGGTATGTGGGGTGGAAATGGAGAGCGCGCAGGTGTGAACAGTAACTCACCTACTCAGACACCTGCTGGACAAGACTAAAGGCTGGACTGGGGAGTGTGTGTCCTTGAACTAACTGGCCTCCACAGGGAAGTGACCCCATTCCAGCCCTCCAACCATAGATGGAAAGTTCTCGCACTGGTGGGTTGGAGAAAGAGGAGAGGATTTGCTTCGCATTGTCTTTCTCAGTCCGCAGCCTGAAGCTCTGCGTGTGAATTTGGAGATGACAGATCAGAAGGCTTGGCTTTGGTGGGAAGCCTCAGCCCACTTTATCATCTAGTGTAAGACCCCAGATAATTTATCCCAAGAAAGAGATCTGGAGCGTCATTGTGAGATGATGACCGCACAGCACCGTGAATCAGCAAAGCACTGCGACATCAGAATGGGATGTGACCAAGCATTTCCCGAGAGGTCAGCTTATCAGCCACACCCAGTAACTCTGTGTGGTCAGAGGGACAGGATAATTTTGTGAGTTTATGGCTGAAGCAACCAATAGTTAAGTCAGCTCTAAAGGTGGGTAAGTTAGTCATACATGGCTGGTAAGTGGCAGGGTTAGAGCTCCAAATGTCTGCTGAGATTCCAAATCCAACTGGGGTGACTTCCTCATTTGTTGAGCCTGTGCAGTCAAACCCTCCTCAGGCCTACTCCATCTGCTCTCCCTCATCTGTCTGTCTCTTCCTCACTGCATGCCCAGGCCTACCACAGTCTGGACCAGCCCTGGCTCTAGGTGGAGGCATCAGCGAGCCACAGCTCAGCCCTCTGGGCATCGCCTGATGTTGCCATTGTTGCCAAGTCACTCTGGCTTGACCTGGGCCTGGGTCTGGCCTTGGACCCCAGATACTGACGTGTGCTCAGGGGTGGTCCTGGATCTAAGAGCTCTGTTGGGGATTGCCCTCAGATTGTAGCACTTTTTAATCAGCTGCTTCTGCCTTCTCCCCTTCCTAGCCCTGTTAGGGTGGGGCCTTTAATACCAACTGCTCTCTTAGATATTGTATGTCCTCAGTCACCACCTGTTTTGGATTTGCCTCTTGGGGCCAGTTTGCTTCAGAGGACTGTGTAGACACTGACTCTGATTCCCAGTGACGAATATCTGATGTCTGCTTAAACAGGGCCCCATGCAGTAGACAAAGTTTCTGCCTTCAAGTTTAGAATCTGTATGAACTGTGATGCCAAAATTCACAGAGCAAATGTAGACACATCCACATATCTGTAGAAGGACCTGGAAATGCCATTGCAGTATGTCCACAATGCCTAAGAGGCCACACAGGCCACACACTCCCACACTCACCCTCACTTCCACCTGAGACGGTGGGAAGCTTTTGGGAAGACCCTGGGTGGGAAACTGCTCTGTGTCTGTAGGGAGTGCTCGCTGAGGCTAGGATGGGATTTTCACAGGGATCTACACAGCCTGTCCAACCTCAAAGCCTTGAATAATGAGAGGTGACCACAATGATGCACTGAGTGTATGGAGAGGACACCAGGGATTTGGGTTTCCCAAGGAACCCAAGGCCTTAGATAAATGTGGGAGACACAGTGGGCATCTCTGGATAGGTCATTGAGAGGGCAGTGTAAGATCATTGGGTCCAACTAGAATTCACTGAACATCCTTTTAGATTACTGGGGGTCCCAAAGGTGTCAGTTCGACCCCAAAGGATTTATTCTCACCCCATAATCAACGTATCCAAGGGTCAGGCTATGAATTCCTGGAGCTGTACTATGTTCCTGGAGTCAAACAGGAAATAACGTGGGCCCCATGTTATGTCTGATAAAGCCATTCAGAAAGGCTGTATGGGGTCACAGAGAGGTCAGCAAAGGGGAGGGTGAAGGGAGAAATCACCGTCTCAGGTGGAAGTGAGGGTGAGTGTGGGAGTGTTGAAGGGTGATGGCCTAACAATGTCCTTCTAGAGAGAAGAGGCTGGGTTCGCAAACCATGAGGTACTGGGGCATGGCACGCTCCCCAGACCATTAGGAACAAATCCTGATCTTTGAGATGGATGTGGTACAGAGTTCTGAGGGAACAGATGTCAAGCAGGAATGGGGGCTACTGGGCTATTCAGTTAGGGAAGTGCCCCAGTGTGAAGCCGAGGCCCAGCCCTACCAGCAGCTTAACAAGCAGATCCTGCCAGGCTCCTGAGCCAACTACCTACCCCCTGGTTGGGGCAGGAGGTAGATGTCAGGGCCTGTGCATCAAAGCCAAGCTTAGGAAAGGACTGTGCAAGGATGGTGTGCACATCTCCTGTCTTACTATCCCATGGTCCCCCAAAGCTGTAGACATTCGTTAGTTCATGCAGGCAGGCTGTACCCTTTGACCCTGAAAACTCATTCCTAAACTTATACCCAACAGAAGTGTGTACATATATTCAGCAAAAGACAGGAAGAAGAATGGTAATATCTGGAAATAATCCTAATGCCCACGAACAACAGAATGGATAAATTATGGTAGATTCATATAATAGACTACAGCAATGAGAATGAATAACAATTCTCACAAACATAACTGGAGTGAAAGAAGTCATTTCCAGAAGAGTACGTAATGTATTTTTATAAAGTTCAAAATAAGCAAAACTATGCCAATGGAAGTCAGGATAGTGGTTAACTTGGGGGACATGAACAGAGAATTCAGGGGACCTCTGTGGTGCTGGTCATTTCTTTTGGCTTGATCTGGGTGCTGGTTATACAGGTGTGTTCACTGAATTAGTCCAGCTGTACACATAGGGTTTCTGAACGTTTTTGGCCCATAAAAAAGTGACTTGAAAGAAAATGTGACATGTTACATTTTAAGCACTGTGCTATGGAAGACATGGGAGTGTACAGAACACAGTTCTGCTCTCAGGAGTGATGGAGACAGGCAGGAAGCCATCCAGGTGTGGACAAAAGGTAAGTCAAACTGCCATTTTCCTCACGGAGTTGTGGAAGGCTTCATAGAGTATCAACGTGTGAAGGAGGCTTGTGGCAGAAAGAGGGACCCCTGGGATGTAACCTGATGAGCCAGGGCTGCCCTTTGGGAGCTCAGGGGTGCTCAGACTCCCCAGGGCCTGGAGTTGGCTGTGGGCTGCCCAGAGGACAACACACACAGGCCTGCCCTGCATCTTTGGGCACATCACAGGCTTGTGATTCTGGAGATGCACCTTTGGAAAAACATTTTCAGTGGGCAGAGCTAAGTGGAAACATACTGTTTCTAAAAGGATCCCCAAAGCTCTGAATTATTTATTCACTAAAGCATTCATCATTGATGAGGCCCCTGTTGGCTCTCCTCTTCCACAAATGCCTTCCCTCCTCCTCACCACAGAAGGTTCTAGTTGGCAATGTTATCCTTGTAAAGCATCTTCCCACCCATCACTTGGACCTTTGCTATAGATGGAGCAGATTGCTTTTATTTTTATTTTTCAGAAGAGCAAACAGCCTTCCTCAGCTGACAAGTGGGCCCATGGTGGGGCTGTGCCTGCAACCCCAGGCTCCTGATTGGCAGCCCAGGGCTCTTTCTAGTAGTCCATTCTGGCTCTTGTGGAGAACTGAGTGAGACCCTGTCCCCCTGATGGCAAGAGCGAGGGGCAAGTATGGTGGGAAGGGGAGCATTCAGTGGAAGCTGGGAGTTGAAAGTAACCGTTTTCAGGTGGGCCAGAGTAATATTCAAATACTTACCATTTACCAGGTACAAGGAAGAAAGAAAACTGTGATGGACACTGCTGTATTATTGGCCAACGAGAATCCACTAACCTCTCCCATCCGGGCCTTAATGTCCTTTCAGAGGATCATCTCTCCCTCTCCCACAGGGAGCAGCATGAGAAGAGACTGTTTAGACCAGGTACCTGCCCTCCCCAAATGGTAGCTGAAGGGTCTATGGAACCTTCTCTCCTAGATCCTTCCTTTACCGCCTGTCACAGCCAAGGGGTGAGCATGGGACCTAGCAAAGCAGCTGGGGCTCGGCACAAGGGCTGGAGTGGGGGTACTTAGAGCTGTCTGCTCTTCGTCTGCTCCTTGATCTTGTGAGTTCCTCCATTCCTCTCTGTGAGCTCCATGGAGATGTCAGCAGAACCACTGCTGTTGTTGACTGGAGTCTAGAAAGATTTCCAGACAAATCTTTGCCCCCGAGGAACTGCTTTGAAGCAGGACCTGACATTACTGCAAGGTAGAACATCTGCTCAGTGCCATGGGAGAGGTCAGGGACAGTGGCTTCCAGATGGCAGGGATTGGGGCTCAGCTCAGGCCTGCCACATCCCCAGTGCTGCCCAGAACTCAGAGTCCGTTTCTCATCTACTCTGAGGTGAGACCAGAGGGCTCTTCAAATCCAATCCAGAGTATACTCTTAGGAAGGCATGACCTGAATATAAAGATGCTGTAATGTATCCATTGGTGCTGTGACTTGAATGAGAAGGTGAAGAACCAAGGACTGATAGAACAGGACAGGGGCTAAAGAAGAGTGATTTGCTGTTTACTGGCCCTGATTTGAACAGAGGTTCTGATATTCCAACTGCTTTTGCTCTTTAGACTATATAATGAAGAAGGGCAATCACCAAATTTTGCTTTGAGAATATCAAGTGCCTTTGTCCTTAATTTTAGACTCATCAAGAAACCTTCTGATAGGTAATTTGGGCAGGGAGCATCACTAGCTCTGGAATCACAGTTGAGTTCAAATCCCTGATTTGTTCCTTGAAATATATATATATGTTTCATGTGTGCAGCTTTATAATTCAACATCTGTATGCACTACAGAGTGATCACCGCACATCACCAAACAGCTGGCCCCTTCACACATTTTGCTCACCCTCCAACTCCCCTCCCCTCTGCTGGTAACCACGAGTCTTTTCTCTGTATCTATGAGTTTGTTTTGTTTTATCTTGTTTGTTCATTTGCTTTTTTTTTTAGATTCCACAAAGGAGTGAAATCACACAGTATTTGTCTTTTGCTGTCTGACCTATCTCACTTAGCATAAGTGAATAAGAATATCAAGGTCCATCCATGTTGTTGTAAATGGCCAGGTCTCATTCTTTTTTATGGCTAATATTACATTAAAAAAATATTTATTTAGTTTTGAGAGACAGAGAGCTAATGGGGGGAGGGCAGAGACAGAGAAAGAGAGAGAAAGGATCCAAAGCGGACTCTGTGCACTGACAGAGTGTGTCTGTTTTTGTACCAAAACCATACTATTTTGATTATTCTAGTTTTGTGGTATGACATCAGAGAGTACAGAATCTCTGGCTCTGTTATTTTTTTCTCAAGATTGCTGTGGCTTTTGGGGATCTTTTGTGGTTCCATGCACATTTTAGAATTATTTGTTCTAGTTCTGTGGAATATTCCATTGGTATTTTGAATCTGTAGATTCCTTTGGGTAGTATGGACATTTTAACAGTATTAATTCTTCCAATTCATGAGCATAGAATACCTTTCCACTAGTGTCTTCTTCAGTTTCTTTCATCCGTGTCTTAACAGTTTTCAATGTACAGGTCTTTCACCTCCTCAGTTTATTTCTGGGTATTTCATTCTTTTAGATGCAGTTATAACTGGGAATGTTTTCTTAATTTCTATGTTTTGTTGTTAGTGTGTAGAAATGCCACAGATTTCTGTATGTTGATTTTGTATCCTATAACTTCACTGAATTCATTTATCAGTTCTAGCAGTTTGTTTGTTTGTTTGTTTTGGTAGAGTCCTTAGGGTATTCCACATAGAGCATCATGTCATCTGCAAATACTGGCAGTTTTACCTCTTCCTTTCTGTTTGGATGCTTGTTTTTTCTTCTTTTTGCCTAACTGCCTTGGCTTAACTGCTTTTGTCCTAACTTCTTTTTGCCTAACTGCTTCCAAGGTACTTTGGATTGGACTTGAAGTATTTGACTTCCAATACTATGTTGAATAAAAATGGTAAGAGTGGGCACACTTATCTTGTTCCTGTTCTTAAAGGAAAGCTTTCAGCTTTTCACCATTGAGTGTGATATTAGGTTGTAAGATTGTCATATGTGACTTATTATGTTGAGGTACCCACTTGGGTACTTGATACCCACTTTGTTGACAGATTTAAAAAAAAATGTTTTATTATTTATTTTTGAGAGAGAGTGTGTGTGTGAGCAAGGCAGGGTCAGAGAGAGGGAGACACAGGAACCAAAGAAGGCTCAGTGCTGAGTGCAGAGCCTGACGCAGGACTCCTACTGACGAACCATGAGATCATGACCTGAGCTGAAGTCAGACACTTAACAAACTGAGACACCCAGGTGCCCCTATTGAGAGATTTTTTTTAAACCATAATTGGATGTTGCATTTTGTCGAGTGTTTTTTCTGTATCTATAGAGATGAACGTATTATTTTTATCTTTCATTTTGTTAACGTGACATATGTTGATTGATTTGCAGACACTGAACCATCCTTGGATGGTATACCAGGAATAAATCTTACTTGACCGTGGTGTATGATCCTTTTGATATACTGTTGGATTTTATCTGCTAATATTTTGTTAGGAATTTTTGCATCTGTGTTCATCAAAGATATTGGCCTGCAATTTTCTTTTTTTGTGGTGTCCTTATCAGGTTTTGGTATCAGGGTAATGCTGGCCTCATAAAATGCGTTTGGAATCTTTCATTCCTCTTCAGTTTTTTGAAATAGTTGGAGAAGAATAGGTAGTAAATCTTTGAGTGTTTGGTAGAATTTGCCAGTGAAACCATCCAATCCCTGACTTTTATTTTTATTGCGAGGTTTCTGATTACTCTTTCAATCTGCTTACTAGTAGTTGGACTATTCACATTTTCTGTTTCTTCATAATTCAACCTTAGAAGAATGTATATTTCTAGGAATTTATCCATTTCCTCTATGTTGTCAAGTTTGTTGGCATATAATTATTCATAGTAGTCTCTTACGATCCTTTGTATTTCTGTGGTATCAATTACAACTTCTCTCTCAGTCTATTTTTAAAGTTTATTCATTTATTTTGAGAGAGTGAGAGCATGTGTGAGCTGGGAAGGGGCAGAGAGAGAAGAATGAGAGGGAGAGAGAGAGAATCTCAGGCAGGCTCCACACTAGCAACATGGAGCCTGAAGCAGGCCTTAAACCCACAAACCATGAGATCATGACCTAAGCTGAAGCCAAGAGTCGGACACTTAACCGACTGAGCCACCCAGGAGCCTACTTCTTCTTCATTGTTGATTTTATTTATTTGAGTCCTCTCTTTTTTCTTGTGCTGTCTAGCTAAGGATTTTATCTTTTCAAAGAACCAGCTCTTAATTTCATTGATCTTTTCTATTGTCCTTTTAGTCTTTATTTCATTTATTTCCATTCTGATCTTTATTATTACCTTTCTTTCACTCCTTAGGTGTGAAGTTAAATTGAGATTTTTCTTGTTTTTTGAGGTAGGCCTATATAGCTATGAACTCCCCTCTTAGAACTGCTTTTGCTGCATGCAATAAATTTTGGTATGTTCTGTTTCAGTTTCCATTTGTCTCTAGGTAATTTTTTATTTCTCCTTTGATTTCTTTGATGACCCATTGGATGCTTAGTAGCATGTTATTTAATTTCCACTTTTTCGTGGTTTTCCCCATTTTCTTCTTGTAATTTCTAATTTCATACCATTATGATCAGAAAAGGTGCTTGATGTGATTTAAATTTTCTTGAATTTATTGAGACTTGTTTTGTGGCCCAACACACGACTGTCCTGGAGGATGTTCCATGTATATTACATCTGTTTTTGGATGGAATGTTCTGTATATACCTAGTAAATCCATCTGGCCTAATGTGTTTTTTAAGGCCAATGTTTTCTAATTGATTTTTTGTTTGGATGATCTATCCATTGATGAAAGGAGGGTATTAAAGTCTCTTACTATTACTGTATTGCTTTCAATTAATCTCTTTAGATCTGTTAATATTTGCTGTATATACTTTTATGCTCCTATGTTGTGTGTATATACATTTACAAATGTTACATCTTCTTGCTGGATTGACCCCTTTATGTAATGCCTTTTCACTCTATGAGTCTTTGTTTTAAAGTCTATTTTGTCTGATGAGTATAGTTACTCCAGCTTTCTTTTCATTTCCATTTTCATGGAATTCTTCTATTGCTCCACTTTCAGTCTGTGCATGTCTTTAGATCTGAAGAGAGACTTTTGTAGACACCGTATAGATAGTTCTTGCTTTTAAAAAAATCTGTTCACGGGGCACCTGACTGACTCAGTTGGTTAAGCCTCTGTCTCTTGGTTTGGGTTCAGGTCATGATCTTGCAGTTCATGGATTTGAGCCCCGCGTCGGGCTCTGTGCTGAGAGCTCAGAGCCTGGAGCCTGCTTTGGGTTCTGTCTCCCTCTCTTTCTGTCCCTCTCCCTTCTCAAAAATAAATAAACATTAAAAAAATCTATTCAGCCACCCTATATTTTTTGACTGGTGAACGTAGTCCACTGACATTGAATGTAATTATTGGTAAGTATAAACGTATTGCCATTTTATTGTTTTCTGGCTGTTTGGGTAGATTCTCCCTGTTCCTTCTTTTCTTGGTCTCTTCCCTTGCAGTTTGATGTCTTCCTTCCTCCCTTCCCTTCCCTTTCTCCCTTCTCTTTCTTTTTTGTGTATCTATTGCAGGTTTTTGGTTGTAGTTACCATGGGGTTCATATATATTGACACAAAGAAACACAGAGCAGTCTATTTTAAACTGATAGTTGCTTAAATTTGAACACATTCTAAAAGCACTACACTTTTACTGCCCTTCTCCAGTTTTTTAAAAAATTTATTTGGTGGGGGAGGCGCAGAGACAGAGGTAGAGAGAGAAATCCATGCTGAGCATGAAGCCCGATGTGGGACTCGAATTCACGAACTGTGAGATCATGACCTGAGCTGAAGTTGGATGCTTAACTAAGCCACTCAGGCACCCCCAGTTTTGTTTCCTATGTCCTATGTTACTTTTATTTTGTGTATCTCTTAACTACTTATCATAGGTACAGTTGATTTTATTATTTTTGTCATTTGACCTTCATACTAACTTTGTAAGTGACTGATCCACTGCCTTTATCATGTGTTTGCCTTTACCAGTGATAATTTTTCTTATGTTTTATTTCTGGTTATAGCTTTTTCTTTTCCACTTAAACTGTTCTTTAGCGTTTATTTTTGAGACAGAGACAGAGCATGAACAGGGGAGGGTCAGAGAGAGGGAGACACAGCATCTGAAATAGGCTCCAGGCTCTGAGCTGTCAGCCCAGAGCCTGATGTGGGGCTCGAACTCACAGGCCGCGAGATCATGACCTGAGCTGAAGTCAGATGCTTAACCGACTGAGCCACCCAGGCGCCCTCCACTTAAAGACCCTTTAACATTTCTTGGAAGGTTGGTTAAGTGATTAACTCCTTTAGGTTTTTTGCTTGTCTGGGAACCTTCTATTCTAAATGATATCTTGCTGAGTATTCTTGGTTGGAATACTCCCAGTGCTTTAAATACATCCTTTCAGTCCCTTTGGGCCTGCAAAATTTCTGAAAAATCAGCTGATAGTCTTATGGGATTTCCTTTGTATGTGACTTTTTTTTTTTTTTTTTTTCCCTTGCTGCTTTTAGGGTTGTCTCTTTAACTTTTGCAACGTTAATTATGTCTTCATGTGGCTCTCTTTGGGTTCATCTTATTTGGAATTTTCTGCTTCCTGTACCTGAATGTCCATTTCTTTTGCCATGTTAGTGAAGTTTTTAGTCATTATTTCTTCAAATAAGTTTTCTGCCCCCCTTCTCTCTCTTTTCTCTTTCTGGGACCTCTATCATGTGAATGTTAGTATACTTGATATTTTCCTAGAGGTTCCTTAAATATTGTTTTTACAAAATTCTTTTTTCTTTTTCCTGTTCTGGTGATTTCCACTATTCTGTCTTCAAGATTGCTGATCCATTCTTCTGCATCATCTTATCTGCTGCTGATTCCATGTAGTGTATTTTTCATTTTAATTATTATATTCTTCAGCTCTGATTGGTTATGTCTTACATTTTCTTTGTTGAAGTTTTCATTGTGTTCCTCTATTCTTCTCCCAATTTCAGTGAGCATTTTTATGACTATTACTTTGAGCTCTTTATCAGATAAATTACTTCCATTTCTTTAGGGTTTTTTTTTTTCCCCCTGGGATATTTATCTTGTTTGGAACATACTTCACTGTCTCCTTATTTTAGTTTTATTTTGTGTTTGTTTCTATAAATTAGGTGGAATAGCTACCTGTCCTGGTCTTGAAGGAGTGGCCCTGTACAGGACCATATCCTGTGTAGACTGTGACTGGAAGCTTTGGCTGGCTGGTTGGAGCTAAGCAAGTGGGCTGGGTTTGGGGTGGGTGCGGTGTCCCAGGGCACTCACTTGGTATGGTGGTTGAAGCTAGAGTGGGCATAGGCCAGGGAGTCCTGGATGCACTGTGCTAGGGCCACATTGATGCCAGAGTGGCATGGACTGGGGGATCTAGGGTGTGCTTTGTCAAGGCCATCTTGTGGGTAGTCCCTGGGTACCCTGCCTAGAGCTGCCCTGGCAGGATGGCTGGAGCCGGAGCAAGCTGGGGGTCCTGGGGTGAATCATGCCAGGGCCACCCTGGTGAGATGGGCACAGGCCAGAGGCATCCTGGGGCACACCATGTCAGAGCTGCCCTTGCAAGACAGCAGGCATGGGCTGAGGGGAATCCTCAGATGCGCTGAACTGGGGCTGTCTGGCTGGTGGGATGACTGGGTTCGGTATGTGCTGAGGGTGGAGGGAGGAGTCCCAGAGTGCACTGTGCCAGAGCTATCTTGGGGGGATGGTTGGAGCTGGTGTGGGCCAAGGGTTCAGGGTCCACTGGGGCAGCCCTGACAGGCTGGCTTAAGCACCTGGTCCCTGCTCCTGCTTGTGCTGTCAAGGTGGAGGAAGAGTGTAAAAAATGGCATTCACCGTGCCTCTTATCCTGGAGAGTTCCAGCAGTTCCCTGCCAGTTTGGTGGATGCCCTAAGGTTAGTAAACGGATTTCCTTTGCTCATAGTTTAACCTGTTTTTCACTGTGCCTCAGGGTAGATGAATCTGGACTGGGCCCAAGTGACATCTCTCCCTATTGCAGGTTGCTGCTTTGAGGTTGGGGTTCTCATGGTATCGTGTCTCCTGTTCTCTGTGTGGTCCCTCTATTGTTTGTTGGGCAGAGACTGTTCAATCAGCTCTCACTTCTTCCTTAGGAGGAACTGCTCTATTATATGTGTGTCAGTGGGAAGAGATGAGTTTAGGGTCTTTCTATGCTGCCATCTTGGGCCACCTCCCTTAATTTTACTACTTTGGTCTTTTAACCTTCATGCTGGCTTTACAAGTGATTGATTCACTGGCTTTGTTATTTTTCCAGTGAGATTTTTACTTTCCTATACTTTATTGGTGCCATTTCTTCTCAGTTTAACGAAGTCCCTTTAAAACATTTATTGTAGGGCTGGTTTAGTGGCGATGAACTCCTTTAGCTTTTACTTATCTGGAAAGCTGTTAATCCCTCCAATTTGGAATAATCTTGCTGGGCAGAGGATTCTTGGTTGGAAGTTTTTTCCTTTCTGCACTTTGAATATGTCATGCCATTTCCTCCTGGTCTGTAAAGTTTCTGCTGAAAAATCTGATAGCTTTATGGAGTTTTCCTTATATGTAATAAGTTGTTTTTCTCCTGCTCCTGATTTTGTCTTTATTCTTAATTTCTACCATTTTAATTATAATGTGTGTTGGTGTGGATCTCTTTGTGTTTATCATGGACTTGGATGTCTGATTCCTTTCCCAGAGAAGTTTTCAGCCAGGATTTCTTCAAATTATTTTTCTGGCCCTTTCTGTCTTCCCCTGGGATCTATATAATGTGATTGTTATTCTGCTTGATGTCTGTTAAGGTATCTTCATTTTTCTTAATGCTTTTTTCATTTGCTACTTTGTCTGGGTGAGTTCCATAGCTCCTCCTCCAGCTCACCTGATCTATTCTACTTCATCCAGTCTGCTTTGGAACCCCTCTAGTGTATTTTTTAGTTGTTATAACTTCTGTTTGGTACTTATATATTCTCCTTGTTGAAGTTCACACTGCGTTCATCTGTTCTTCTCCTGAGTTTGGTGAGCATCTTTATGACCATTCCTTGGAACTCTTTATGAAGTAGTTTGTGTATCTCTGTTTCCCTTTTTTTCCTGAGGTTTTGTCTTGTTCTTTTGTTTGGAGATATTCTTCTGTCCCCATTTTGTCTGTGTGTGTTTCTATTTATAGGTAGGTCAGTGACCTCTCTCAGTCTTGAAGGAGTGGCCTTATGTAGGAGATGTCCTGTGGGACCCAGAAGGGCAATTTCCTTTTGTCACCAGGCCAGGTGCCTAAGGGTGTCCTCTATGTGAGCTGTGTGCTCCCTTCTATTGTGGTGGGCTGTGACTGTGGTGCATTGGTAGGCAGGGCTGGCCCCTGGCCCATCTGTATGGTGTATCTAGGACTACTGGGGTGTGTTGGGTGGAGCTGTCAGTGGAGTATACCCTTTCTGGGGCTAGCAGATTAGAGGGAGAATTCCAAAATGGCCCACGAGTACTGGTATTATTGAGGTAGACTGAGGTTGTAGAAGTGGCTCATACCAGTGTCTCCGTCCCCAGGGGGAGTTTCTGCTGTTTCCCGCTGCTGTGACGGATGCTTTAAGGTTAGTAAATGGATCTCCTTTACTTATGGTCTGCTTTTTAAAATGGTGTTTTTGCACTGGTCTCTGGGTACAGTGAGTCTGCAACTCAGCCCTTTAAGAGTGGGTTTTCCATTCTCTACAGTTTTATACTTTTCCTGAACATAATCCTCATTGAGTTTTCAAAACCTGGTGTTTTGGGAGCTCATCTCTCCTGTGGAGGATCTAAGGTTTGGGGTGCCTGATGTAGAGCTCAAATCCATCACTCCTCAGGGAAAAGTTCCATACCTTTGAGATCCCTCCTAGTTGTGCTTCCCCATGGCTGATGTGTTTTCCCCCCTGGCAAGTCCACATCTCTGTGTCTCCTCCTTCCCATCCTGATGTTACCCTTTCAGCCTTTGTCGTGGAGGCTTTGGTCATCCAATTTTCAGGTTCCTTTCAGAGGGCATTATTCCATATGTAGTGGTAGATTTGTTGGTCTGTGGAAGGAGGTGAATTCAGGGTCTTGTTACACTGCCATCTTGAGACCAACTCTGTTCTGCCATTTCTTGAGTGTGTTGCCTTGGTTAAGAACAATTATTTATCGTGTGGGTCTCAGCTTTTTTATCTGTAAAATAGGGTTGAGACTATGTCCTGTAACTGTAACCAGCATCCCATTGGTGATCACTTAATGCTCAACCACCTCCCCCAATTTGACCTCCTTTCACATCCCCATCACGAGGCAGCTAGCTGCCTGTGCAGCCAGGTCTTGGGAGGAGTTCCATAATGAAAGCTAAACTCACATTTTGGGGGCATCTGCCATGTGCCCACACAGTGCTAAATGTTAACATGGATTGTCTCATTCAGTCTTCACAATGGCTTTGTTAAAGTCGAAGCTTAGAGAAGTGATCTGCTCAGGATCACAGCACATGGCAGGATCGATTTTCTATTCCAAGTCAACATATTTGCTTCTAGTTTATGTATCTATTTCCTGTGGGCTTGGTTAGTGTAAGCCAGTGTTGATCCCTGAGTGAACAGATGAAAGGAGCACCTCGACCTGTGAGGTGGAAACCTGGTCTCTGCAGCTGTGACCTCCTGTGGCTGTTGGTTCAAGGATGTCCAGAGTCCCAGGGCCAAGGAATGGAAAAATACTGCTCTGGCTCACCTACTCGCTGCCATAGGAGCACTTGGGTGGCTGGGCCACTCTGAATGGAGCCTGTGATGGAGCTGATCATGTGAATAAAGGTAGGGTTGCCACAATCAGGGTCCCTGACCTTGAATTAATAAAACCAATTGTGGCAACAAGGGTTCTGATGTCCTTTGTGACTTAGACTGAGAGCTAGACAGCCAGTCAGAAGGCCTGCAGAACTTAAACACAGAGGCATTTATTGTCAGAAAGGGCAAATCTTACACTCAAATGGGTTTTGCCATATATGCATCAAAAGGGAGATGCCCCCACCTCCCCCCACAGTGCAGGTTCCAGTTATCCTGTGGCCTGGCAACCACTGTTCTCTTTTTCCAACAGCAACAGAAGTTGAAGTCCCTCCAGGTTACCCAGCAGCTAGAGGGGATGAGGCAGGACAGACTCCTGAATGCCATCTGCCTGAGTCCCACCTATTCTCTAAGCTTCAGGGAAACTGGAAAACGTCCCAACTGGCAAAGCGTACTTTCTTAAAAAGCTGGACGAAAGTATGGGACATTCCTTTGCTTAACAAAACAAAATCAACTGGTCTGGTGACCTGATGCATCTTGGAAGAGACAGGGAGTCTCCCTGGGGAATGAGGGGCAGGAAGAAAGGCCCAGGCTTAGATGTCCCCCTCGGAACCTCTGCTCAGAAGGGGGCAGACGGAGGGGCCAAGCCAGTTAGAGAGGGGGTCCCTCCCTGGCTGCATTAGGATGGTCTCTGGTCTTCAGTGCCAGGCCTCAGTCCTCAGTCACAGGTGGGGGAATGAGGTGCAGCTGGAAGTTCTCATTCTGGAAGATGCTGTTGAAAGCAGGGCCACTCTGGGAGCCACTGAACGGCCTGTAGCTGTCGCTGCTGCGATTCTGGGAGAGTTCTGTAAGGAGGGCCAGCTGCAAAGGAGGGGACACACATCAACCAAGGTGAGTAGGGGAAGACAATGTGGGTGGGTTTGGCAGGGGGTGTGGAACAGAGTGGAGGGTCCTCAGTTCCTTGGCCTCGAATACACAAGGGACAGCACTGTGCTGCAGGGTATAGACCCCAGGGCTGCATCTCACAAACGAGTAATGTGACTTCGGGCAAGTTCATTTCACTTTCAGGGCCCAAATTTCCTCCTTTAATAATGATGAGACTGCACTGGGGACGTCTCATTCCGAACCTCCCTTGCTCTGAGCACTCCCACCCTGGCTAGCACAGGAAGGACCCTGCCGCCCCCTCTGCACACACGCCCTGAGCTGAGGTTCTCAGCAGAGCTTGTTCCACACTCTGCCTCTGACCTCTCCTTTGCAACCTGGATAGCTCCAAGTGTCCAGCTGCCACTTTAAATTCAGGGACTCTACTTGTCCTCTTAGAGTCCTGCTTCCACCAATGACACCAGCAAAACCCTCTGTTAGTGGCTCTGTTCCGAAAGATTAGGTAAGGTTAATACCAACCCACTGGGAAGCCAGACTGTCACTCCGAGGGCCATCCCTTTTACCTCAAAGGCTTTCTGCAAAAGTAGGGAGCAGAGAGCCTGGCCCTCATGGTCACAGAAGAGACAAATTTTACACCCAAAGTCCTTCACCTGGACAGGGCAGCTGTGAGGAGTGAGCCATCAAAGTCTGTCAGGCTCTGGACCCAAAGTCCACAGGTACTTCTGATAGTCCAAGGTAACTGTAATGAGTGCCTTCTAGGTGCCAGGCACTGTGCTAGGTCCTTTACACATGTACTATTTTTTAAAAACTTATATAAACATTAAAAAATACGGTATTTTGAGAGACAGCGAGCATGTGCGTGAGTGGTGGAGGGGAAGAGAAAGACTCTCGAGCAGGCTCTACACAGGGCAGAGCCCAACATGGGGCTCGATCCCACAAACCATGAGATCATGACCTGAGCAAGAATGAAGAATTAACCAACTGAGCCACCTAGGCGCCCCCACATGTGTACTATTTCTAATCTTCCACAACCCTCTGGGTAAAAAACCCAGAGCCCCAAGAGTTAAATTAACTTGCCCCAAGTTACTCTGTGGTGAGTGGCAAATGGTGTGTGGGATTCAAACTCAGGTCCATGTGGCAAGTTCTGCTCAGCTGAGCCACAGACAGTTGTGCCTTCCCTAGAGGTAACTCGTCTATCACCTGCTCCCTACTCACCTACCCCACCAGGAACCCGGTCTTCTGGCTGACCCAGCAGCTGTTCTCTGATCCTGGCAAGGGGTTCTCTCTCCATCCAAACACTAATGGCACAAGACTCGCCTGTCTCATTTGTCACTTTTGT
This sequence comes from Leopardus geoffroyi, assembly GCF_018350155.1. Lineage (NCBI taxonomy): Eukaryota > Metazoa > Chordata > Mammalia > Carnivora > Felidae > Leopardus > Leopardus geoffroyi. The sequence goes on from NC_059333.1 coordinate 82,512,798, forward strand.
TGAAAACTTACTACCAGGATTATGGTAACTGGAGAGACACCCAAAGGACCTCTAAGTTCAAAGTGCCAATTCATCTAAAGCAATCCAGTGACACGTGTGGGGCCCAATTCACAGCACTGGCTCAGAAGCTCCAAGTCACTCAGCTAAGGACACACAGGAGGTACACTTGCTCAAGTGTATGCACTGCTGGTCAAGCAGGTTGCAGAGAGATGTCCCTCGCTCTGCTCGAGTCCCATCTCGTGCCACTTCTTATCCTCTACAACCCTCTCAGCTGCCCATCGGCCTGTGAAGTTCTCCGCAAGAACAATTCTGTACAGTGCTGGGAACAGAACGGGCGACAGATGTTACATAAACTCAACGTTCTTTCACATTCAGACACTGTGAGGTAGAAAGATCAACCACAAAGATATTTTCTATTTCCTAAGAGAAGACATTTCTGTGTTCTACTTCTGTAACTTTGTGATCTGGAATCAAGGAGTCCTGAAAAATGGCTCAACAGTTTGAAGCCATGGACCTTGCTGAGAAGGCCCAGAAAACCAACTCCTGGGGCAGAGCTTGGCTGAGGCTGAGAAGGGACACAGGTGATGCCAGTTCAATAAAGCTGCTGGACCACATTCAGGAGACCCCTGGAGAAGTCCCCTGGGATAAAAACCAACTCTCAAAGAACGAACACAAGTTTTCCTCTGGGCTACCAAGCCACCCAGCAGGCATCTGCATAAGAACAGGGTGGGAGAAGGGAGTCCAGGCCTAGAAGCAGACACACAGTCTGTGCAAGCTCAGGATAAGCTCAGAGGACAAATCTGGCGGGACAGGAATTTAGGTATGACTTGGGGAGTGGAGAAGGTGGTAGTCTGGACTCCACCTTCAGGTTACAGAGGTCCAGGAAAGTGTTTAAACAAGAGGGTAACAAGACATTGGGGTCTGGAGTGAGCATCCAGACAGCAGCATGGAGCAAGGACAGAAGGTCTGCAGCGGCCTCTGTGAGTGACAGTTTGGAGGGGAGGGGAAGGGAAGAAATACAGAGGAGGAAAAAAAAAGATGCCTACCCGATCTCTGGGGGAAAGGGCTGTTGTGGGGTTTCTGCTCTGGGTGACTGGACAGGCCACCTGGAGATAGGCAGTAGGCAAGGAAGGACAGGCTGAGAAAGTTACTGAGCACACCTGGGACGGGCCTGTGGGGCACCCAGACGGATGCTGGGGCATGACTGCTAGCAGCTCTTCCAGTCTGTTCTCTTCTACAGTTCTAGACAGGTACTCAGAGTTTGAGCCCAGGGCCTTTGGAATGAAGACCAATCTTCCTAGTCTCCACTGCAGTTCCCACTGCCTCTGTATCCTCTGCTAAATCCAGAATGCTCCCCGGGGCTGGGGCTCCACATGGCCTTAACCAGGGTTCCAAACTGAAGAGGCAGCAGGAGGACCTGAGGACACTGCATTTCCCAAACAGTATCTATAAATAGGGAAATACAAATCTAAACCACTACATAAACATTACCCGGGAACTTCCTCGGTAGAGACGGCAAAGTTGATCAAACGCTTGGATTTGCTGTGGGTCCAGAACAGGTTCTGAGGCTGCCTGTAAATTAGAAAAGATAAGGTGAACAAAACCCATGGGCGGCCTCTGCACGTGGCCAATGCTGAAACAGAATACGGTCTTCCTTTGTGCTTTTCAGAGGAAACCCATGCTACCACCAAACAGATTTTACTGAACATTGATTAGAATTGGGCGCATCTTTTCCTCCTCAATATTTTTACTATCTTTGGGGGGGGGGGGAAACGCACGAAGAGCTCAGAGAGAATGGAAGCAAGAGTACCCTTGAAATCACTCATGCTGGCCTAGTGTGGAACTATGTTACCGCTTCAGCCCCTATCTGGGTGAAAAGCATCTCGTTTTCAGTCCAGAGAGCAGCTGTCAGTGAGGAGGCTCACACCTCATGCGCTTCTGGAATCCCACAGTTGTGGCCCCAAAGTAACACTTAGTTCTTGTGATGCTGTCAGTGGTGTGGGGATGGCTGAGGACAAGGTGGCTCAGTGGAAATCCTGGGAGGGGCAGTATGATCCAAAACTGCCCGAAAGAGAACAGTGGACCCATGGAGGCTCTGTTTTTCATTCTGTTCCATGTCTCTGAGTCTGCCAGACACATGGAGAGATCATTCTCTAATGAGAATGTTTAAACTTGCCTTGACACTTTTTTTTTTATTTTTAAAGGGGTGCCTGGGTGGCTCAGTTGGTTAAGCAGCCGACTTTGGTTCAGGTCATGATCTCATGGTTTGTGGGTTCGAGCCCCCACATAGGGCTCTGTGCTGACAGAGCCTGGAGCCTGCTTCAGGTTCAGTGTCTCCATCTCTCTCTGTGCTTTGCCTGCTTGTACTCTTTCTCTCTCTCAAAAATAAACAAACAGAAAAAAAAAGGAGAGAGAGAAAGCGTACCTTCAAGTGGGGGAGAGGTAGAGAGAGAGGGAGAGAAACAATCCCAGGCAGGCTTAGCACTGAGCGCAGAGCCTGGCACAGGCTCAATCTCATGACAGTCAGATTATGACCTGAGTCGATATCAATAGTCGGATGCTCTTGTAGGAAAAATATCGTATTTTTGGAGATAAAGTGTGTGGAGTGTTACACTTCTGACAAACACTAGGTAAAATACGCAGGGGAGATCCAAGCTAAAGACGATCTGTAAGTCTAAGAAAGACTATACACGTAGCTCCAACAAAGCAAAACAAGAAAAAAATATAATTATCTTTGAGACACTTAACAACGAAAAACATGGTTTTGCCACCTGGTTTCCTGAATCCCTTTAGTATTACTGGCATAAACTGGGGAGCAGGGTGGGTTAAGGACAAGGGTGATACATGCCTTTTATTAGCCATTCAAAACCTCAGCTGTGGGCTTGCCACTGCCACAGTCCATATGACAAGGGACCAGCCACCCCCATTTCACCTGTGCTTATTCCCTGGTTACTCTGTAATAAGGTTTAACTAGGAAGGCCCACTCAGAAACAAGTCAGCAGTAGACTGAGGAGGGTGTTGGGAGGTGGGGGTGATGGTGAGGGGCAAGGCAAGTTAATTAAAAAGAAGATTTAAATGTCAAGTTTGCATATGATCAAGCAGCAAGAGCCAGAAAAGGTCTCCCCTTATAGAAGTATTTTTATAAAACAGTCCTTTGCCTTGAAGGGATATTGTAAGAAAAAAATCTCATGAAATGTACTATTGTACTTGCTACAAAAGTGTGGATGGTACAGGTCACTTACAGCGATCCACTGAAAAAAGTCCCATCAGACTCTGCACTGAGAAGAGCTGTACTGGACCCAGACTTGCTAATAATTGTATTTTCTTTTCTGCTTTTATCACTAGGGAACGCAGGGCTAAAGAGTCAGCTGCATAGACTAGCAACTGCTGAGGACTTGGTGGCACACATTTATGTATGCAATTACAACCCAGTTTTATATTATTCTTCAATCATATAGTTTTTTTTTTTTTAAATCTAATTTCCTCATTTATTTACTTCATTTATGGATGTATTTTGGAACCAACTCATTGAGGCCGGAAAGTGAAGGCCGGGTCAAGTCATAAGTAGAAAATGCCACTGCTAAAAACAGAATCATGCTTTCACCACCCCCGCTGCCCCCCCAGGAAATACTATGTGGCAGAAGAGTCTATTCCAGGCACAGAATAAATGGCTCCAGCCTCTGGGAGTTTGCTCACCGAGGCAGAAAGTGCAAAAGTCAAAAATGATGGTCCAGATCATGTTTTATGAGCCAGTACCTCTCAGATTTTAAGGTGCATAATAATCACTGAGAGGTCTGGTTAGCAGGTTTGGGGTGGGGCCTGCGATTCTGGGTTTCTAGCATATCCCCCCCCCCCCCCCCCGGAGTGCTGAGACTGCTACCTAGTCTAGCTAGTGTCAGTCTGCACTTCCGGGCCCAGGTGCTAATCTGTACTGCAAGAACAGTTGAGGGCAGCCAGAGACGTCCCGTCCTGAGTCCTGTGGTAACAGGAGTCTCTCGGGTTACGAGTATTTTGCCCCCCATTGATTCAACTGTACCAAATCAACCACTCAATTAGCATTTCTTTTTTTCTAATGCACTCAGACTAGGGATGTTGGTTTTCAACACTTACTAGGTTCACATGCACCTTACCAACGCTTGGATATAATAAGAAAATTATTTAATAAGGATGTTCCTGCCACATGCTTTATCTTGAATCTTATGGAACTGCAAGCCCTACACCTATTTTACTAAATAAGTGCTCACGACTGTGTAAACTGAGGAAGAGAAGGCTAGGAGACTTGCCTAATATGAATAAAAATTTCAGAACCAATTAAGGGTCCATAAACAGGGCCTTTACCTTATTAACCCTAGTTCTCCCCTTGTCTGAGGAAATCCTCAGCATCCTAGAGCCTGGAAAGCAAGTGCTTTTTGGTGAATGTACTGACTTCTTCCCAGCCTGCTGTTGTGGACCTGAGCTGGGGCCTCCAGCCCTGCTATCCCTCCTGCACACTGGCTCCCCCCACAGCCATTTCTCTGTTGTCATGGAGTGTTTGCGCAGCCTTTTGTCCATGGGAAATCTTGGGAAACCAAGGACCGGTTTTCCCTCTGACATCTGTGAATGCCTTAACCTCCTTTATTCTACATTAAGTCCTAGTTCAGGTTCTTTTGAGAATGGGGGGTTGGGGGGGGAGGGAAGGGGTAGAGAATCCCGAGCGGGCACTGCTCTGGTAGGTTAGCTCAATGCAGAGGGTCACCTGAGCTGAAACCAAGAGTCCACATGCTTAACTGACTCAGCCACCCAGGTACCCCAGTCCTATTTTAGCCTTAGAACTCCAAATGGTGAAACACTTCAATAAAATAACCATGATTTTGAAAACAAAAACAAAAACAAAACTCTAGTTCTCCTTTGCTAGAACACATAAACACACACATACACAGACTCAGAATTTCCAACAATATGACATGCCCAGATCAGTGTGCTGTGGTGGCTTGTCAGGGTCTTACTCCTCCTCGAGGCCCTTAAACTCCTTGGAAATACCAAAAGAAGGAGTTTCCAACAGTGGCATCTTTCAGAAACTGAAAAATGCAGTTGTTCCACGGGTGTGAAATAACTAAGGATTACAGGTCCTATCTTACAATGCAAGCCATCATCCTGGACAACCAGAGACTGAACTAAGGAGTGACTGCTGGGGCTTCCCCGGAACCCCCTGGAAGCAAAGTCACTGCAGGTTGGAGACGTTCTGTTCTTGCCTGGGCCATAACGCTGTCACTGCGATAAAGTGAAGGCAAGTCATTTGAGGCAAAATGGGAGAGCTGGTTGTAGACGTGCCCGGGACCTAGTAGACGTTCACCTGTATTAAAGGCCTTCCTAGAGTAAGACAGTATTTTTAAAAAGGAAGCATTAAAGGAAGCATTCAGGAAATGACTAGTCAATCACTGAGGCAAGCATTTCTGTACTCTTTTTCCTGGTGCAGGCTTGAAGAGTGGGATGGGGAGACGATGAGAGGAGGGACAGGGCCTCTGGGATGGCAGCTTGTGCGCTGAAGACCCGTTTATCTGGTTTGTGCCCTGCCTATGCAGGCTCCTGCCCTATCACCTCCAGGCCTCGTGAGCGGAAGACCCATTTCTACGGTTTAACAAGTATCTCTGGAATCCCTGCTGTTATCAGGCCTGAGGCACAAAGATGAACAAGAAGAGCCTAACGTCCCAGCATCTGTGGGGCATGAAAACCCCACAAAAAGATTTCACCTTCTCCAGTGCTGATAAAATATGGTTGTTATTGTGCCCCAGCAGCCTCTCAAGCTCTGCTTATTCGCCAGGGCAGGCCTCGTTTGCAACATGCTCTCACATCGTCTACATAAACCAACAGGACGTCCCTGCTATTGCAACATTTTTGGGCCCAGATTACACCCTTGCACATGAGACATGCAAGTGTCAGGTCGGCACGCTCTCCGGAACGCCCCCTCCGTGCGCCCCAGTCGTGTCGACCGATCAGCTTCCACATGAACCCTGCAGAACCGCTGTGTCACATTCACGGTGGTGTGATTCTGTTAGACCGTGAGCTACCTGAACACCAGCGCGGTGTCTTGGTCACTCTTCTGTCCCCCATGCTCCATATCCAGCAAACGCTCAAGAAACCGCTGCTGAGGGGCGCCTGGGTGGCGCAGTCGGTTAAGCGTCCGACTTCAGCCAGGTCACGATCTCGCGGTCCGTGAGTTCAAGCCCCGCGTCAGGCTCTGGGCTGATGGCTCAGAGCCTGGAGCCTGTTTCCGATTCTGTGTCTCCCTCTCTCTCTGCCCCTCCCCCTTTCATGCTGTGTCTCTCTCTGTCCCAAAAATAAATAAACGTTGAAAAAAAAAAAAAAAAAAAAGAAACCGCTGCTGAACAACCACATACCCTGGTCTATTTGGAACTGTCATTTTAGGTGTCTGAACCCACAGTCGCTTGGCTCTCCTGGTCCAGTGTGAAATCACTGGCCCTTGTCTTCCTGTTTCAGGAACTCGGGACCTGTAAAGATTTTTTGTGATTTCTGGCATATCTGCCCTATATCTCAGAGAAGACATCAATTTCATTTTATCTAATTCGCTTTTGGAGCAAGGATTATTTTTAAAGTATCAAAAATATAGGTATCAACCCTTTTAAGAGGTAGGAAAATTTACCAAGCAAGTGGGGACTTGTAGTTAAAAGCGTCTTTCTGTTGTTGCCTTAGTACTTCCAAGGGCAGACCTTCCACTTGGTGTGACTGTGGCCTGTGGGGGGGGGGGGCGGGGGGGAGACCGGGCCTGCTCCCCATGTGTGGTTGGTGGTTAAGAGCCTACACACTGAAGCCATCTGCCTAAGCCCAAACCTGACATCGCCAGTCACCAGACCACACGTAGGCAAGTTACCTGTTCTGAGCTGGTTGGTTTTTTCATTTTTCTTTTGTAATGTGGGATAAGCTAATAGCTGTGCCACAGAAGGTGGCTGGGATTGGGAAGTGATGCATACAGCACTTGGGAAATGCCCAGGGAGCTGTAAGTTCTCATTTGGGGTTATTTACTGGACGAGGCACACAAGGGCCCTGTATGCACCACCACACCCAGAGTCAGTCTAACACGGGACTCTGGTCGTGCACACCTCCTCCTAATGTGGCCAATGAAAGGGAAAGAAACCAGACATAGAGCGCAGTGCAGTCCAAAGTGGCAAAGGTGGCAAAGGAAGGGGTGTCAAAGAGAGGGAGTGGGGGGAAAGCTTTACAAAAAGGAGAGCTCCCCAAGGACGGGGCCTCTGTCTTCTCCTGCTTACTGGCACCCGCACTGGATTTGGCACGTGTGAAATAATTGCCTGCGGGTGAGATGCAGGAAGGGACGGGAAGGGCAAGCAAGCATTTCTCTTGGTCACATGCTCACAGGAGCTTTCTCAAGCCCTCTGTGGTGCAGCAGGAACACAGGCACAGACTCTGGCAAACCTGGGCTCCATCAGGATTCTGCAACAACTAGCCGAGGGCCTCTGGCCAACTTATTTAGCTTTTCTCAGTCTCTGTCATTATCTGTAAACTCTACATTGCAGAACTGTTGTGAGGACCGGAGGTAACATGTGGGCCTGGTGCCTATTTGATGTTCAATAAACGGCAGTGATTACTGCAACTGTGTCATCTATACTCCCAGGAGAAGAGCCTGGGGGAAAGAACAATGGGCTGGGACTCAGGAGCCCTGAGCTCTAATTCTGTCACAGCCCCTTACATAACTTGGGCAGGTCATGGCACTCCCCCGGGTCTATATTCTGATCAAGAGGCAAGGTCACCAGGGGCCATTCTCTACCACCAGGGAGAGATTACCATGAGATAATAAGCATTTAGGGCACAAAGGTTTCAAGTAAGTAAGTAAGTAAGTAAGTAAGTAAGTAAGTAAGTAACATTTACTGAAATTACTCATGGCAAAGGAGGAGTTAAGATGGTGGAGAAACACAGGGACCCTGGGCTTTCCTTGTCCTTCAAACAGAGCTGTTTTGAGGTCAGACCACTTGAACACCCAGGAAACTGATCTGCAGAGTGGCAGAAGGATCTCTACGGTTGGAGGGAGACAGGTGGCAGGTGCACGGTGTGTGGATACGAATGGGGGAGAAAAAACAGCATTGCCGCAGAGTGGAGGGAACTCTTCCGTGGAGAGACAAAAGGGAAAGAAAAAAGAAAAGGGTTGAGAAAGTGCAGCATTGGATTCACACAAGAGGAAAACCTCTGTAGACCACAGACTGGGCAGCGAGAAGTACTGGGTGTCCCGGATCTTTTTTGCAAACAGCGTTTGGAGCTCAAAATCCAAGGTTTTGGAAGTGCGTGACTTTTTTCCAGAATGGAGCCTTGGCATGTGCTCCTGGGCAGGAGGGAGCTGGCCTAGACAGCATAGCATAGGGTGGTGTAGAGATCTCTGGGGCACACTGGGAAAGAACATTCCCCTTCCTAGAGTACTTTTGGAAGAGGGTTTTTTGCCTCCCCTAGGATAAAAGACCCTGTAGGTGCCAGCCAAAGGCCTTTCATCAGTAGGGTGGAGAGCCTCTACTCTGGAGGATGGGGGAGGATCCATGTGGTGCCGGCTCCTTTAAGGCTGGGTTTTGAATCCCAGCCACACGTCAAAGAAAAACCACAGGAGATCTGTGGCACAGGGCAAGCTAAGTGCCGTTGCTACTCTGTGAGGGGGCCTGACAGCAGGGGTTGAGATCCTTGGTCGGTCCAGGATGAGAGACTGCGGTGGTGCCATTTTCCCCCAATACCAACATGGTGGGACCTCAGAGAACAACACAGTGGCCCCAGTGAAGGTGGGACCTACTTACACCAAACACCCTCCCCCCAACCCATGCCTGACAACTGTTCATTTACTGGGGCAAGAAGGACTCTGAGCCAGCGCAGGGGACCTCTCCTCCAAAAACCAGCATGGGCAGCATTCCCTATGCCCTAAGTGCACTGAAAATCGTGCCTCAAAACGACACTGACAGTTCTTTTTTCTTTTGTTCTTCCTTCTTCTTTTCTTTTGGAATCAAGCTCAGAGTTTCTTGTTTGTTTTTTTCAATTCCTTTTCTTTCTTTTTTTTTTTTGGATCAGGCTTTTTTTCCTTTTTCTTTCTTTTTTTTTTTTTTTTTTCTTGTCTTTGTCTTTGGAATCAGCCTTATGGTTTTTGATTCTGTTTTGTTTTTGTTTTTGTTCTCTTCCCTTTTCTCCTTTTTTGGGATCTGGCTCCCCTGCTTTTTTCCAGGATTATTTTAACAAATCAAAGCACACTTAGGAAAAGGTCCAAACACTCCTCATGGCAAGCAAGGAGGAGGTCTGCAGAGGACTGAGCAGTGGCAAAGGGCAGCCAAAACCCAACAGCAGAGTGCACACAGCGTACACCAGAAACACTTCCTGAAGTTCCAGGCAGGCCCCGGATAGTGTACGACCCCTTTTTGATACAGCAGTACGCTCAGGTGCAGGAAACATGCAAGCTTTTAAAACACACACAAGATAGAAACTTAGTCAAAATGACAAGACGGAGGAATTTCCCCCCAAAAGAAAGGTCAAGAAGAAATCACAGCCAGGGATGCACTCAAAACAGATGTAAGCAATATATCTGAACAAGGATTTAGAACAACAGTCGTGAGACAAGTGGCTAGGTTTGAAAACAGCATAAAAGACACCAGAGAGACCCTTGCTGCGGAGACGAAAGGCCTAAGAACTAGTCAGGATGAAACAAAAAATGCTATAACTGAGATGCAAAATAAACTGGATACAGTGAGAATGAGGAGGAAGCAGAGGAGAGAATAGGTGAAACAGAAGATAAAATTATGGAAAATAATAAAGCTGAAAAAAAGAGCGAAGAGAAATAACTAGAGCACGAGGAGAGACTTAGAGCAACTAAGTGATTCCATGAAATGAAACAGTGTCTGTTATCAAAGGAGTCCTGAAGAAGAGCAAGTAAAAGGGGCAGAAGTTTTATTTGAACAAATCATAGCTGAGAACCTCCCTAATCTGGAGAAGGAAACTGGGCACAGAGACCCCCCTCAAAATCAACAAAAACAGGTCAGCACCATGACATATCATAGCAAAACACAAAGATAAGGAGAGAATTCTGAAAGCAGCCAGGGACAGAAGGTCCTGAACCTACACGGGTAGACACGTAAGGTCAGCAGCACACCTGTCCACTGAAACTTGTCAGGCCAGGAAGAGTGGCAGGAAATATTCAATGTGCTGAATGGGAAAAATATGCAGCCAAGAATTCTTATCCAGCAAGGCTGTCGTTCGGAACAGGAGAGATAAAGAGTTTCCCAGACAAAATAAAAGGAGTTCGTGACAACTAAACCAGACCTGCAAGTAATTTCAAGGGGGACTCTGAGTGGAGGGAAAAAAAAAAAAAAAAAAAAAGAAGACCAAAGCAGCAAAGACTACAAAGGACCAGAGGACATCACCAGAAACACCAACTCCAACACAATGGCACTAAATTCATATCTTTCAATCATGGAAATGGACTAAATGCTTCAATCAAAAGACATAGGGTATCAGAATAAAACAAAAACAAAAACCCCAAGATCCATCTAGATGCTGCCGACAAGAGACTCATTTTAGACCTAAAAACACCTGCAGATTCAAAGTGAAGGGATGGAGAGCCATCTATCATGCCAAGGGACAGCAAAAGAGAGCCGGAGTAACTATACTCATATCAGACAACTAGATTTGAAAATAAAGACTGTAACAAGAGATGAAGAAGGGCGTTACATCATAATTAAGGGGTCTATCCATCAAGAAGATCTAACAATTGTAAATATCTATGCCAACTTAGGAGCACCCAAATATATAAATCAATTAGTAACAAACATAAAGAAACTTACTGATAATAATACGATAACAGGAGACTTTAATACCCCACTTATAGCAATGGACAGATCATCTAAGCAGAAAACCAACAAGGAATCTAGGCTTTGAATGACACACTGGACCAGATGGACTTAACAGATACATTTAGAGTATTTCATTCTAAAGCAGAAGAATACACATTCTTCTTGAAATTACTCGTGGCTTTTACTGCACAATTATATGCAAACTAGGGCAACCAACTACAGGCATTAGAGACAGTGTCACAAAGACCCAAGATAGTCTTGAAGAGGAATGACAGATTTAGTCTAAGATGCTGTACAGAGAATGTGATTTGCCAAATCACTGTCATGCACAAAATCAAAGTGGGAGCAAGCAGATTTGAATTTGATCCCAGTATGGCAAATCTATAAACACAAAGCACCCTTCCCAGTGTTCCCAGACCATCTAACCCCCCAGCAGAGGACTGATTATGAGTGATTTTCCAATTGGAAGAGAAGGAAAAACACATTTGATGCTATCTGCCAGAGCACATTTCTTTCTTCCCATGTAATATAGTGACAAAAGCTGAAAATTAAACTGCAGCTAAACATGAGAGGGATAAACGGCGACAGCCCTGGAAATGACCTTGTAACACTCAGTGTTAAAGTACATCTGGTGGAAAATGAGGTCCCGATGATGGAGGAAAGCCCTGGGCAGAAGGACACTGGGCTAAGATAGTGTGCCAGCACATGTCAGAGGCTCAATGACTCACATGGGGTAGAAATGAGAGCTGTTAATTACCTCAGCTGGAAGGAAGGAAAACAACCTAAGACTTTCAGGAATCCACAGACTTAACTAGAGCATCAAGCTTCACTATAGAAAAGCCGCCATGATCCACTGTCGCCCTGAAGGCTGGATTCCTAGGAATGGGGATAACATAATACTAGGCATCCTGGATACAAAGGCTTTCAAATCACACATGAAGCCAGGGCAGTCACAGAATCTCTACAATAATTAAGGTCATGAAATCAAAACCCCAACATTTCTTCTCCTAAGCATCTTCCCACACTAGCACACAATCAGGCCAAACCTAGTTTACCAGAGATGTGGGATGCTGGATATGATTCTGGAACAAATTATTTGTCTTTTCTGCATTCCAGGAAACTTCTGGCATTTTTGTAACGTGCTGGTAGGGGTGGAGCTGGAGGTGGAGTAGGACGAGTGGAATGAGAATCGTATTTTCTCACTTCTCCCCCTCCCTGCCTGCTATCGGCCTCGCTTTTAAATCTTTCTATCTGTTACAGGCTTCAGTCAGACTTTTGCTACAACCTAAGCTGTTTCAAACTAGAGGTCTTTAATATTTTGCCTGCAATGAAACCCTGGCCTCAGAGATACGTATGAGTGAAGCCACATTTCCTTTCTCCCTGCAAACAGGAAAGGAAACACCCTTAAAATTCCCATCCCCAGCACAGTTTGCTCCAGACAGAACCCTCACCTCTCACTCATCTTTATTTCCTAAGGTCACAACACTCTCAATAGGTCACAATTAATAATGAACTAGGTAACGAAATAATAAAATAAGCACATGTGTTGCTGAGCTGAATGAAGAGAGGAGGGAAACACCTGGCAGAATCTCTCTTAAGGAGATTTCACTTAGAGTAGTAACCATAGCTTGCTCTAGAATGAGCAGCTCTCGGGCAAAGAGTGCGTCAGGTGGGAGACGGAAATTATGAATATCTGACTAGAAAATACCCATAAAAACCCAAAACCTTTAATACTACAATTAAAGAGAAACAACACAGGGGCGCCTGGGTGGCTCATTTGGTTGAGTACCCAACTCTTGATTTTGGCTCAAGTCACAATCCCAAGGTCATGGATTAAGCCCTGTTTTAGGCTCTGTGCTGAGCATGGAGGCTGCTTAGGATTCTCGCTCTCACACCCTCTGCCCCTCTCCTGCTGGTATGCTGGATCTCTACAATAAAAATAATAATAATAATAAAACAATAAAAAAAAGAAACAACATAGTGACTTCTCAGCAGTATGAAAAAATGCTGGATTAAGTCAGCTAGGATATGAAAGGAGTAACAATAACCACTACTACAGCAGCTAAGTTATGGAGCAATCACTACTGTCTGCCACTGTTCCAAATACTGTGCATGTATTATCTCACTTAATCACCACAAAAACCCTATGAGGCCAGTACTTTATCCTTATTTTACAGGTAAAGCAAGTAAGGTCCTGGGGTGCAGCGCTGTGCCTGAGGTCACTGTGGTTGGTGGTGGAACTCACACCTGAATTTGGGCAGTCCAATTCCAGAAGTTTCTTTCATTTGCCTTGCTTTTGGCATCAGTCTGGAAGAGGTGGGACAGTCCCTTTCAAGGGACACAAAAGGTGATGTCAGGAGCAGAGTAGGACCGACTGGGGATCAATATGCCTATGCCATGCTCTTAAAACACTGATGGCCCCTGACCTCTTTCTGGGATTTTTCATGATTCTGCTTTCTAGTTAAGGAAACTGGGCCTACGAAATCTTAATAAAAGAACCAGGAGGGAGAGCAGCTGATGAAATGAGCTACAATGATTAGCCTCACGCTTAAAAGTACATTTTGGAGAAGTAAGCTGCAGAAGACCAGTGAAAGCTGACAATATTAAGAACTAAGCTAAGTTTTTAGAACAAACAATCCTAAAATTTGTATGGAACCAGAAAAGATCCCCCACCCCCAGAGCAATCTTTAAAAAGGAGAACAAAACTGGAGCCATCACAATCCCAGATTTTTTGTAGTATATCTACAAAGCTGTAGTAATCAAAACAATATGGTATTGGCACAAAAACAGATACAGGGATCAGTAAAACAGAATAGAGAGCCAAGAAATAAACCCATGATTATATGGTCCGTTAATCTCTGACAAAGGAGGCAGGAATATGCAGTGGGAAAAATACACTCTCTTCAAGAAATTGTGTTTACAAAACTGGACAGCAACATGCAAAAGAAAGAAACTGGACCACTTTCTTACACCATACATGACAACAAAATCAAAATGGATGAAAGACCTAAATGTGAGCCTGAAACCATAAAATTCCTAGAAGGAAGGACAGACAGTAATTTCTCTGACATTGACCATAGCAACGTTTTTCTAGATAGGTCTTCTCAGGGAAGGGAAACAAACAAAAAGCTATTGGGACTACATCAAATAATTTCCTTCTGCACAGCAAAGGAAATAATCAACAAAACTAAAACACAACTTACAGAGTGGGAGAAGACTCTGCAAATGACATATCTGATAAAGGGTTAGTATCCAAAATACATAAAGAATTTATACAACACAAAACCCCAAATAATTAAAAAATGGACAGAAGACATGAACAAATATTTTTCCAAAGAAGATATCCAGAGAGCCAACAGACATGAAAAGATGCTTAACATCACTCCTCATCAGGGAAATGCAAATCAAAACCACAATGAGAGATCACCTCACACCTGTCAGAATCGCTGAAGTAAACAACTCATGAAACAGATATTGGTGAGGATGTGAAGAAAAGGGAACCCTTGAGCACTGCTGGTGGGAATGCAAACTGGTGCAGCCACTGTGGAAAAAAGTATGGAGGTTCCTCAAAATATTAAAAATAGAATTACCATATGATCCACTGCTGGGTATTTACCCAAAGAATATAAAAACACTAATCGAAAAAGACATATGCACCCCTATGTTTACCACAGTATTATTTACAATAGCCAAATTATGGAAGCAACCCAAGTGCCCACTGATAGATGAATGGATAAAGATATGGTGTGTATATATAACAGAATAATATCCAGCCATAAAAAAAAGAATGAAATCTTGCCATTTGCAACACTGATGGATCTAGTGGGTACAGTGCTAAGTGAAGTAAGTCAGAGAAAGACAAATAACATCTGATTTCACTCATATATGAAATTTAAGAAACAAAACAAATGGACAAAGAAAAAGAGAGACAAACCAAAAAACAGACTCTTAACTATAGAGAGCAAACTGATGGTTGCCAGAGGGGAAGTGGTTGGGGAGCGGGGGGTGAAATAGGTGAGGGGATTAAGAGTACACTTATCACGCTGAATGCTATGTATAGAATTGTTCACTTGAAACTAATACAACACTGTATGTTAATTATAGTGGAATTTAAAAAAACAATCTAAATTCTTCAGTGACAGATCTCACACACAACACACAGTGAGAAGGCAGTTTTGTACACACACTAGGTGCTCATGAACTTTTTCTGCAATTACAGAAGAAATTCTGAACTTGGCTCTGACACTAACTAGTTGTGTTGATATCCCTGATGTTAGAATATCTCATTTATAAAACAGAGAAAATATCTGCATAGCCTACCTCATGAGGCTCTTGTAGGGATCAAAGTGGGGAGGGGGAAATGGAGAAAATACATTTCCTGTCATCTCTTTAGTCTCTGGCCTTACTCTAGCTGCTTTCATGTTTAATGCATACATTAGCCCAATGAGGTAGACCTTACTGTCTCTAATTTACATGTGAGGAAACTTGAGGTTCAGACATGTCAAAAATTACAGCTTGTAAGGCACATGTTAAATTACCTCCTGATGACCTATAACCCACTATACACATGTTGGTGACAAATGTAAGGTGCTATGTATGTGTGAGGTGTTATGGACTTTCCATGGACCATCTCAGCTGCTCGGTGTGCCGGGAGTGCATTTACCTAAATACCCATCAGGATCCTTGGTGGAATGATTCATAACACTAGCACCATGTCATGCTGCATCATTAAATAAAGGAACGTGATAAGTTTTGTTTGGCTTGTCTATCCTTTTTGCTTCCTCACAAAAATTACTGTCCCCACTTGGGTTTAAAGTCTCCGATACCTGAACATTCTACCTGTTCATGCTTGCCTACTCCTTGCCTAATGTGCTTTAAAAGGCAACAACCTGGGGAAATCTGCCGTGGCAAAAACTGAAAATCTCATTATACCTAAAAAAAATGGACTTTTAGAAAGTTTTAGACAACTGCAGAATGTAGTTTTAAACTTTAAATAACTAGTATCACTCCTGGGTCAAATTCATTAAAATCTGTCAATTATCTTGACAGAGATTATTATAATTATTACAAAAGTTTGGTCATCTTAGTTTAAATGCCTCACGGGCATGGGAAACTCAAATTCCCAAACACATTAAAGAAGAACTGCTTGGGTGTTGTTGCCCCCGGTGTGATGCAGCATTATAAGCAGAAATAAAAAAAAGGCAATACTGGGAAATAAAATGGTTGACAACTGGGCTAGGACCCCCACCTCCTTCCTTCCTGAGAGAACTGTCCTGTGCAAACTTGCTTCATGGTGTACTGTGGTCTTTCCTTTTTGTCAGCAGAGGAAGATCTAAAAAAAGTCCAGTAAGGGCTTTATTGTTGCTTAGTTAATTTCATTTCACCATTGGCTTCAAATATATTGAAGGTGGTGTCAGGATTCTCTTGTCTGGAGAGCTTAGTATCTGAATATTGGCAAGTTTTCAGACATCTCTCAGAAGCTGAGTCCCCAGCTTTCTGAAATGCAGAAGATTTCTGTTTCATTGTCTGTCAAATGGTTTTGGTTTATCCTTCCTGTGTTTATTCTTAAAAAAAATTTGCATATACATGCATATTTTTATTTCCTCTTTCTTACAGAAAAGGTAGCATAGTATACTACTCTTTTGCGTTTTGCTTTTTTTTACTTAACAATATACCTTGAAAATAATTTTATGTTACAGAGATGTTATTTCCTTTTTTTTTTTTTTTTAACAGTTGTATATAGTACTTCATTGTGTATATGGGCCATGATTTATTTATTTGATCTCCTATATTTGGATATTTACCTAGTTTCCAGTATGTGGCAATAAAAAAATTGATAACTTTTTTTAATGATAAATAAAAAATAAAAAATTAAAAAAAATTAAAAAATAAAAAAAGTCTAGTAAGATTTATTTTTATGGTAAGTAGAGTTAAAAGAAAGATTCTTAGTGGAGTGGAATTTTTCTTTTCTTTTTTTTTTTTTAATATGAAATTTATTGTCAAATTGGTTTCCATACAACACCCAGTGCTCATCCCAACAGGTGCCCTCCTCAATGCCCATCACCCACTCTCCCCTCCCTCCCACCCCCCATCAACCCTCAGTTTGTTCTCAGTTTTTAAGAGTCTCTTATGGTTTGCCTCCCTCCCTCTCTTTTTTTTTCTTCCCCTCCCCCATGGTCTTCTGTTAAGTTTCTCAGGATCCACATAAGAGTGAAAACGCTTTCTCTATATGACTTATTTCACTTAGCATAACGCTCTCCAGTTCCATCCACATTGCTACAAAAGGTCATATTTCATTTGGAGTGGCATTTTTCTAATGCTAATCAGAAATCCTCCTTTGTCTTATCATTGACCTTTTTTTTAAAAAAAAATAGAAACAGGGAAATCATTCACTTCATATATGTAATTAAGGCCTGCTACCCTTTGATTATCTAACTGACTGTTGCCTACTTAAGAAGAAAGTTGAACAATTATCTTGATGGATGTCACTGTGGGATAGCAATTATGACAAAGAGCTCTTCTGAGGGCAGGGTCCTTAAGGATTTTCTATCAGAGCCATGATTGCTGGAACATTTTCAGTTCTAGTATTCCTGCCCATCTTAACTAGATAGACCTAAAAAATGATTACCTAACAAGAGGAATACAGAATCATATGGAAAAGCACATTTAACCCTGAAATTAGCAAAACCCAATAAAAGTTCACAATGTAATTACAAATCAAAAAAAAAAAAAAAAAAAAAAAGAGCACTGATGCACTGTGGTTGTACTCTACCTAGTTTAGATGTCAATTCACTGGTGAAAAGAGAGAAAAGCTTTTGGACCATTTCTCTCTGTAGAACTTGGTTGTTGGGAGGAAAAGGGCAGGAAGTGGAGTGATAATATGGAAACTGAGTGAAATTAATAAATTATTGTTTACTGTACCTTAAAAATCTCCCCCCAAACTGCAGAGATTTCCAAATCTTGCCATTATAAAGTAACGGTACTGAACTAGCCTAGCTCTCCCATAATAATATAAAACCAGCCAAAATACATATACCTGTTGTTTTCTAACTTTGGACAAAAGGTGGAAAAGGACTATAATCCTTGACAGAAGAGAAACATTCAAAGTGAGTCCCATGATTTCCCTGGAATTCTATCTGGAGACACTTTCTGGATTGTGGCACAGGGAGGGAGAACCTAAGCAGACCATGGAAGTCTTGCTGAGCTGAGGAAATAGGAGTTTGGGGATAGGAATTAGGTAAATTTGAAGAGGAGGAAGCTGAGTTGAAATTGAGCTCAGCTAAAAATCTATATAGGAGTCCCCTGAAGTTTATGGCCTGATACTCAACTGCACATATACGGGCAAGACTCCAGAAGCCTTGCAGAGAACAGGTGCTAGAGAGCTATGAGTTAAATGGAGATTCTAGAGGTTGCAAAGTCCTAGAAGATATGGGAATACTAACCAGGCAGAGTGCAAGGACCTTGAAAAACACTCTGGTATCCAATGAGACCATCAAGTTGCAGGGGTATTCTAGACCTGCCTGAACACAACTCAGAAGTCTCTAAAGGAAGACAACAAAATCCAGATGCTCAACAACACTGCATTCACAATGCCAACCACACAATCAAAAGTTTCTAGATACGTGTAGTAGGAAAACATGATTTATAACCAGGAAAGCAATTGATAAAAACAGACTCAGAGAGGACAGAGGTACTGAATTAGCAAACAAGGAATTTAAAATATCTGTTTTATAGGGGTGCCTGGGTGGCTCAGTTGGTTAAGTGTCTGACTTTTGATTTTGGCTCAGGTCATGTCAGAGATTGAGCCCTGCATCGGGCTCCACGTTAGGCATGAAGCCTGCTTGAGATTCTCTCTCTTTTCCTCTCCCTCTGCCCCTCCTCTGTTCATACTCTCTCTTGCTTTCTCTCTCTCTCAAAAAAAAAAAAAAAAAAGCAAGACCCAATTATATACTGTTTTCAAGAGATGCACTTTAATACAAAAACAAAAATAAACAGCTAAAGGATGGAAAAAAGATATATAATCAAAACATGAATCACATGAAAGCTTGAATGGCTTATGTACAGAGAATAGATTTTGATACAAGGAGTATTACTAGAGGTAAGGAAGAACTAAAGACAGACAAATCAAGTCATAGTTGGAGATTTTTAACATTCTCAGTCAGTAGTTAATAAGATAACTAGATAAAAAAATCAATAAGCATACAGAAGATCTGAGTAATACTAACAACTGCCTTCACTTAACATTTACAGGAATTATACCCAACAACTGCATATTACAGTTTGTTTCAAGTGCATAAATAATGTTCAGTTAGGTAGAATGTATGCTTGCCCATAAAAAAGTCTCAGTGACTTTCCAAAGAATTATATCATAAAGGGCATGCTCTCTGACTGCAACAGAATTAAAGTAGAAATTCTTAACAAGATATCCAAAGACGCCTCAAATATTAGAAATTAAGTAACCAATAAGTGAGAGAAATAAATCACAAAGTAAATTAGAAAATACTTCAAGGTGAGTTCTAATGAAAATACAACATTAGCAAAATTTGTTGGATGGAGCTAAAGTAGTGCTTACACAGAAATTTATAGCTTAAAAATTTCATATTGGGTAATAAGAAAGGCTTAATATTAATGACCTAAGTCTCCACCTTAGGAGGCTAGAAAAAAAAAGTAAGTTAAACCATAAGTGAAGGAAGACAAAATAATAAAATGGAAATTGTAGAAAGGACAAGTGTAATATGTAATATGAAAAACTGAGCTGATGACCTAGACAGCAGATTTGATAATGCAGAAGAGAAGATCTGTGAATTTGAAGACAACAGAAACTATTCAATTTAAGCAGACAAAAAATAAGGTAAAAATAATGAAAAAAGTGTCAGTGACCTGTGGAACATTACACTAACATACATGTAATTACAGGTTGAGAAAAAGAGATCTTGGGGCAGAAAATATATTCAAAGAAATAGCAGTCAACTGTTTTCCAAATCTGATGAAAATCATAAACATACAGATCCAATATATTTAATGAACACCAAGAAAGAACACAAAACCACACCTAGTCATACCACTGATGAAAACAAAAGATAAAGCAAAAAATACAAAAGATACAAAAGATGGGGAAAAAGATGCATTATAAACACACAAGGTGTTATTGGTTGGCTTCCCTGGAAAAAAGACTCTGAAGTGGAGATCTGTGTGCCAGAACTTACTGGTGGGTAAGTTCTTACTTACTTGGAATGGAAACCTACGGAGAAGTAAAGGAAGCAGAACTAGGCATAAGGAGAAGTTCTATTGTGATGCGATTACCACAGAGGCCCTCAGGTGATCCCAAGGAGAGCTCTGGAGCTAAGATGGCCTTGAAGAACTATCCTGCATTAATTAATTAAGGGGGTTCTGCCCTTTTTAAGTCTTCAATGACTAGTCATCAGATGCTGGCTGCTCTCAGGCAGAGAGGCTGTCATTGTTGGCAAGGTAGATCTCTTTAGCTGAGGACAATTCCTAGAGAAGGAAGAGCTGATAGCTATCAGTTGCTAAAACTCCCAGCAGTGAAGGGAATTTCATATTGGGTAACAAGAAAGGCTTAATATTAATGACCTAAGTCTCCACCTTAGGAGGGAAGGAGAACTTCTCATTCTCCTGAAAGATGGGAAAAGAAGGTGTCATTGCAACCAAAAGAAGATAACAGTAAGAATTACTGCCAAAGACTTATTAGAAACAATGCAAATCATGAGACAGTGGAACAGCATTTTAACATGAGCTGAAAGAAAAAAATATATAATGTGATCATCATGGACATTTTTCAAGTAACAATCAATAAAAACTTCTCGAGGAGGAAAGTCCTTACAGATCCCTTTGTGGGATGAACTTGCACTTTGGCTCAGGAGATTCTTGGGTCCTGTAGTGCCTGTCCAGGACTCCTAGGGGCCTGTGAGTAAACTGTGCCAGACATTTACTCCCAGCATACAGGCCTCTGCACATGCTCTTCTCAGTAAGTTTCATGGCAACCACTGTAGTCCTTACCAAATATTTCTGACACGACAGTGTAAATTGTAAGGAATCACTATCCTGAGTACATATAAAACATTTTCCCTGGGAATCAAGGTGAATGTGAGGGGCAAAAACTGAGGCAATGCAAATGTGGGTTTCACTGTAATGTTACAGGAATGCTGTGAAGATTTTCCAATTTCAATAAAATGTCTGTTTTAGGTATTGGAGATTTCACAAAGTTTCATTCAAGATTCCTCCTCCCCAAATATGTTAAGCTATTACTGAATTCTACTCAGATATATTTTCATTATTTTTTTGACACCTTCAACTGTTCATTTTTGTCCTTTTCTGCTGTGTGCATATTGAAAGCTGCCTTAAAGCAGCAGAGGACCCAGGTGAGGTATAACATTTACGAAAAACAACAAATCACAAGTTAGAAACTTAGTCCAGACACCAAACCTGTAATAGAAGGAAGTGCACGCCAAGTGCCAAATGAAGAACGGGCAATGACTGCTGCAAGAATTCAGAGTAGGAGGGGATCGGTTCAAAGCCATTTAATTCATGACTCTGAAATGCAAGTGGCCTGAGACTTCCTAGTCTACGCACTCCACCACTATGCCAGGTGCTTAGTTCATATCTTGACCTCTCTCTTCAAACCTCCAACATTTCTCACCCCCCTCCACATTCTCAATTATTTCCACAGATTTCTATTCTCTCAGTGAACTAGAAAACAAGGATGAAGAGAACCTCCGAAAGTGTTCACCACCACACCCACCAGGCTGTGTGCCCATGCACAGTGGTCCCATTATTCCTGGGATACACCAGGAATTCTCCTGCTTCAAGACCTCTGCATTTGCTGTTCTTTCTGCTTGGAATGCTCTTTCCTCTCATGTTCACATCGACTGTAACTTCACAGTTTTTAGACAGAATATATGACCTATCAACATTCCATGACCACTCTGTATAAAACAGCAATATCCTTTTTATCTCCCTCATCATGCTTTTCTTCCATAGCCTTATCAAAATCTGAGATACCTTCATATCTTCATATCATATCATATCATATCATATCATATCATGTATCTTCATTTGTTTAATATCTACCCCCTGCCACCAGAATGGGAGCTCTGTGAAGGCAGAGACTGGTCTTGTTTCTTACAGGATCCCTGGCACTTAGACCCATGCTTGCTACATAGTAAGTGCCCAATACATATTTTTTGGTTTTTTGTTTTGCTTTTTTAGAGAGAGAGGGAGAGCATGAGCAGGAGCAGGGGAGAGGGGCAGAGGGGGAGAGAGAAAGAATCTTAAGCAGGCTCCATGCTCAGCAGAGAGCCCAACACAGGGCTCGATCCCACAACCCTGGGATCATGACCTAAGCTGAAATGAAGAGTCGGGTGCTCAACTGATTGGGCACCCCCAATACATATTTTTTGAATGAATGAAGCAGAACTTGAACTGGAGGCTAAAAACAAAGTATTACCTAAGAGGGGAGAGAAGGAAGGACATACCAGATTATGAAAAGGCAAGGAAGAGTAGATATATGGACATGGTATTGGTTATGTTTAGGAAACCATGAGAAATTTCCTTTGATTAAAGAAGAAAGAAAAGAAGATTAAGATATGTGGGCTGGTGTTGCATCAAAAGCTGACACTGTCAATCTAAACCAATTTAGACTTAACTTTGTTAGCAATGGGGCACCACTGAAGTTTTCCAGGCATTAGAAGAGGTGGAGAATGAACTGGAGCCCCAGAAGACAGAGACTGTGGGGTCGATGAAGACTTTTGCAACAGTGGAGGTACACACTGACTGGGGATGAAGACACTGTGGAGGTAACTGGGAAGCATAGAAAGCCTCTGGGAGCTCAGTGAATGCAGACAGAGGGCACTGTAACTGGAGAATTTCTTCCTTCCAAGGAATGCAAAGACATTTCTGTATGATTTTATTTTATATTGCTATGAAGTTGCCAGAGACAGACATGGACTGTCCCATTTAGTGCCATATAAACTGAGTCCATAAATGAAAACGTGATGTGACTTAAGCATATAGAGAGGAGTCTCTCCTTTTAAAAATATGCTGTATCTGAAATAATATCTACCATTAGTAGATATTTCACTACAAAACAGGGAGCTACGGCTTATTTATGGCACAGGGGAAGAGCCAATGTAATTGAAACTAGAATGCCCCAAGAATAAGTGCAGAAAACAACAAAACACAAAAGACCCAGGGCTGTGGCTTTTGACAGAACAGACTGTAGTAAGGACCAGCTTACATTTCATCTGCATCTTTTCCTTTCCTTCTACTATAACCAATGATTTCTCACTGTTTCTTGAACATACTCAACCCGTGTTCTGATATTACATGAAAGGAGTATAAGCTCTCAGGGATGGCACATTCATTGATTCGGAACAGCAGTCCAGACAGAAAGCTATTCTATGGTAACAGTCTATCGGACACTCAAGAACAACACATACATTAAAGCAGCTCAAACTCTGCAAAGCTCTGCTGTCTGGATTCTATGACCTTTACAAATGGATGATCATTCAGCACAGTGCAATTAAGAATGGCCTACTGAGTTGTTTTAATGCAAAATAATAGGCTGTTAGTTGCTCTGTCAAATATACTGAAGAGAAAAAAAGACACCTGCCATGTATTGTAGGAAATTCCTAAAAGCTTCATCTGGAAACACTGTTGGAAGGGAAAGGCCCATTTGTAACTCAATCAATACTCTTAACTTCAGTAGGGTCCAAAATTCCAAGGAGATGGTGGACATGATGACATCATTTCTTTTGATAAGGGAGTTCACTTCCGTACACTGAGAGGGTACATCTAAAGATGGAGTAAAGAACCACCACTGGCCCTGACACAGTCTCAAACACAATCCCATTGGGAGAAAAGAAACTCTTATGATCTGACTCCATTCAGTGAAAACAATCTTGTCAACTGTTCATGATGGAGTGTCATATTAGAAGCAGAAAAATCACACCCATTAACTCTTAATTAACATAGCATGGTGACTAATAAATAATACTATCTAGGTCTCTACCCTTGGCTTTGTTTTATACAAATATTTTATCAGTGACACGGAATGAAAACACGTGATCCCCAAAGGGATAAACTGAAACAATAAGAGTCTTGCACTTGGCTCTACAAACCAACAGGAGTTACATAGGATGGGATCAGTACCATGTGTGAACAGATTCAGGAGTTTGCGATCAATATAATGGCTGCTAAAAAAGCTAATATGCTTCTGGTTTCATTCATAGAGCCTAGAATGAAGAAAGTGATGATCTCATTCTGCTCTAAATTGACCTCCTGAAGCACCTTGGTGATGGCTGGAGATGAGGTATGACAGGGTAGAGGTGAGTAAGGAACAGAACTATGAATGTTCTGCCTTGACAGGAGAAGACTAGGGGCTGGGGATTCATGATTTCAATTACATAAAGCACTGGGATGGTTGCTATCTAAAAAAGGACTTAGACACCTTTTTGATGGCTTCTAGAGGCAGGGCCAGGATCAAAGGGTAGCAAGGTGTCACCCAGAATAAGGAAGAACTTTCAAAGATGGAACGTCCTGCCTTAGGACGTGGTTTTCTTTTCTTTCTTCTTCTTCTTTTTTTTTTTTCAAGTTTGTTTGTTTGTTTATTTGGAGCAGAGGAGGAGCAGAGAGAGAGAGAGGGAGAGAGAGAACCCAAGCAGGCTCCATCCTGGCAGAGCCAGACATGGGGCTCATTCTTATAAACAGCATGATCATGACCTGAGCCGCAATCAAGAGTCTAATGCTTAACTGACTGAGCCACCCAGGTGGCCCAGGAGGTGGTTTTCAATCAGATGCAGGACACTGCTTGTTAGAAATGGATGAGGAAAGAGATCAACTCCTACTAGCATGACAGTATGAGATACTCTGATGACCTTTTCAGCACTGACGCTAGCTAGCTAGCTACACCTGTCTGTCTGTCTGTCTGTCTGTCTATCTATCCATCCACCCATCCGTCCATCCATCCCAAATCAACCATTTATAGACCTTGGAAATTGTCCTAAGGGCAAATAGCAAATGAAGAAATAACTCCTTCAAAAAAAAAAATCTATGTAAATTCAGTAAGAAAGTGGAGTGTGTGGTTTCTGAACCAAGACCTCTCCCTCCTCCCACCTCAGCTTAATGAGGTAGAGACTCTACTGCAGAGTGTTGCAGCCAAGAACACCAGCTCCTTCTCTCCCAAGCTCCTAGCTGGATGGCTTTGGACTTTAGCACTTCTCATCCTGCCTTTAGCTACATGCTGCTGAGGCCAATTAGGCAAGCATAGTCAAGGAGTGTTGGGGCTCCATTTTCCCACCCACACTCCACTCACAGAATACAGGCTTTATCCTGGGTGCTGTCCACTGAAAATACTGGCTCTCTGATCAGCCCTGCTCCAGTCTGTGAAGCAGTGGTTCCATGACAGGAAAGGCAAGCCAAGCAGACCTCAGGCTTTTCCCCCTTGCAACAAGAATATAAATCCCACAGTGGGCATGCCATTCAGAGAGAATCTTGCCATTGTACCTACTTCCAGAAACAGAGTCCTGGATCACAGATTATTCCTTGGGGAAGAAGCATGCAGTACAACAGGTCCTAAACTCTTCTCAAAGGAACTGACTTGGCTTTCAACTGTGTGGAGAAGTTCAAACCTAAGTGTATCATAAGAACAGTGGAGGGTGTGGTGAAAGGCAACTGGGAGGAGATTCATGGATTTAATGTAGACACAACCTAGACTAGACGAGCTACTCTGCAGAAGAGAACTGACAGAAATGATAGCTGGGAGGAGCCCTAACAAGGTCAAAACAAGTATCAAAAACAGACCTCAGAAACTATTCCTTTTCAAAGGAGTCACAATTTCACTGGATGACTGTGTAGAGCAATTTTTGCAGCCAGGACATTGTTGAAAACAACAGAGCAATCAGTGGAGTTTAATGGCTGGGTGTGGTCAAGGAAAAAGAGAAAGAGAGCCCTACCAATACCACTGCCATCCCCCCAGCGACTTTGGGTAAACCCAAGGCCATACCTCCTAAGGAGCAATATGAGAGGCTTAACACTTGGGGATGAGTAGAGGCACAGACTTCACTAAAATAGCCTAGCCAGTCACTAAAAGTAATAGTTTGGGCTGCAGCAGTCTGGAGTGGAGTGGCACAAATAAGAATAATTCCACGAGTGGGGGAATCAATGCAGAGTTTCTAACCAGAAATTACAGTTTCTAACCAGAAATTACAAGGCACGTAAAGAAATAGGAAAGTACAATCACATACTAGGGGAAAAAAGGCAAACAAACACAACCTGCCTGAGAGAGTAGCCAGATGTTACATTTAACAGAAAGACTTCAAACCAACCATTATAAATATACTTCCTTTGGCAGAACCAAAGGAAAGCATGATTTTAAAAGTAAAGTATGATGCCAATGTTGCACCAGATACTGAGTGCCAATAAAGAAACAAACTACAAAAAAGGATCAAATGAAACTTCTGGAGCTGAAAAATAACTAAAATAAATTCAGGAGAGGGGCTCAACAGTAGATCTGAACTGGCAGAAGAAATAATTAATGAACTTGAAGATAAATCAAGAGAGTGTATGCAAGGGGCACCTGGGTGGCTCAGCTGGTTAAGTGTCCGACTCTTGATTTTGGCTCAGATCTCATACTTTGTGAGTTCAAGCCCCACATCAGGCTCTGAGATAATGGTGCAGAGCCTGCTTGGGATTCTCTCTCTCTGTCTCTCTCTCTCTCTCTCAGTTCCTCCCCCGCTTGTGCTCTCTCAAAATAAATAAATAAACTTCAAAAAAAAAAAAAAAAAAACCCCACAAAAAAACAGAGTATGCAAGCTAAAGAACACAATGAAACAATGAAACTGGACGGAGAAATTCAAGACACCATCAGTACAGCAACAAATATGTAATGGAAGAACAAAATGAGAGGACAGGAAAGGGAGAAGAAAAAATATTTGAAGAAATTATGGTTGAAGAGTCCCAAATTTAATGAAAAACAGTAACCTACCCACCCAGGAAGCTTAACAACTCCAAGCAGGATAAGGGCAAAGAGATCCATAAATACCTCACAGTAAAAATGCCACGAGTCAAAGTCCTGGAAAAAAGCTTGAAGAGAAAAAAGACTAGTCATTTACAAGGGAACCCCAGTAAGATTAATAGCTGAATTCTCAGCAGAAACAATAGAGGCCAGAAGACAATGGGATAACACAGTCAAAGTGCTACAAGAAAAAACCTGTCTATCAATAATCCTATATCCAGTAAAGCTATCTTTCAAATATGAAGATGAAATAAACACTTAACCAAGTGAACAAAAACTGAGAGAATTTGTTGCTAACAGACTCACCTTATAAAAAATACTAATGTAAATTCACCAGTCACTGTTCACAGGGTCACTAGTGGAAAGCAATTCAAATCCACATAAGAAAATACAAAAGAGAACTGGTAAATATAATTATGTAATTTTAATATGCAGTACAAATAAGTGTATTTCTTCCTTCTCAAAACTGATTTTATAAGGCAATTATATAATAATACAATTGCATACATTGTACAATGTAATGTTGGCCTATAACATGCAGAAATGCAATACATGTGACGCATAATATATTTGCACAAAGGAGATGAGTAGGGGCAAATGCTTTACTGGGTTAAGAAAACGGCTACAGACTATAAAGCAGTAATTATCACAATGTGTTATTTGCTTTGTAACATTAATACATGTATTATGTATAAAAAATATCACAGAATGCAGGAAAAGGCAATAGAGCTAAATAGGAGTAACAATTCTCTCTATATAACTGGAATTAAGCTAGTTTAGACCAGAAGCTGAATCAGAAGAGTTAAGCTGTATAGGGTAAACCCTAGAGCACCACTATAACAAAAAAAGCAAAAACCAGAAAAAAAAAATCCCTCAAAAACATTTAAAGATCTCACCAAAGAAGATATAGAGATGGCAAATAAGTGTATGAAAAAATACTCAACATCATATGTCATTAGGTAAATGCAGATTCAAACGAGACACCGCTTCACACCAATAGGAATGGCTAAAATCCAAAACACTGACAACACCAAACACTGGGAAGGATGTAGGGTAATAGAAACGCACATTCACTGTGTGGGAATGCAAAAATAGTGCAGCCACTTTGGAAGATGGTTTGGCAGCTTCTCAGAAAACTGAACATTCTTAACCATACAATCTAGCAGTTGCTCCTTGGTATCTACCCAAATGGGCTGCAAACTTATGTGCACACAAACCCCTGTACACATGGATGTTTATAGTAGCTTTTTGACAACTGCTAAAACCTGGAAGCAACCAAGATGTCCTTGAGGAGGTGAATGGATGAATGACAAACTGTGGTATATCCAGACGATGGAATATTATTCAACGCTAAAAAGAAATGAGACATCAAGACACAAGAAGACATGGAGGAACCTTAAATGGGTATCACTGAAGTAAGAGAACCAATGTGAAAAGACTACATACCATGCAACTATATGGCACTCTGGAAAAGGCAATACTAGGGAGACAGTATAAAAAAGATTAGCAGTTGCCGGGAAGTCTGGGTGGTGGGAGGGAAGGATGAATAAGTGGAGCACGAGATTTCTGGGGTAGTCTGACTATCCTGCAAGATGCTGTAATGGTGGCTACGTTTCATTCTACATTTGTCAGAACCCACAGAATGTACAACACAAGGGGTGAACTCTAATACAAACCATGGACTTTCATTAATAATAATGTAGCTATGTTAGCTCATCAATTATAATAAATGTACCAGGGGAATGCAAGATGTTAATGACAGGGTAAAGTGGAGGGGAAATTTATGGGAACTCTGTACTCTCTGCTCAATTTTCCTATAAATCTAAAATTGCTCTGAAAAATAGCCCATTAATTTAGGAAATCGTTAAAGAAATCCAAATGCTACATTAGAAAATATTCACTTAATACAAAAGAAATGGGTGAGGCATTGATTTGCATACTGGGTAAGATCTCTGAAATCCTTTGAAACTCTCAGCTAGTCTTACTTTTTAGGCCAGAAGATGTGCATAATTATCAGCAAGACAGTACCAGAAACAAATCGTCCCTAGTGTCCCTCTCTGTAACTATTTACAGCTGACATTCTCTCCCTCTAAAGGAGGACTCATGAACAGGTTTCAGAAAGGCCCAGACCATGGACTGCAGATCATAACCATGGAGAAGAATAAGAAAAGAACACGGCAGCAGCAGGAAGGCCCAGGACTGTGTTAAACTTCACGTGAGCCCACAGTTCCTGGAAAACAGCTACAGTTAAGGAAGTCATCATACCCTGTTCTGGGAAACAGCTTACTGCAAAGAGCCCTCCTTTGCCCTAAGTCTGAGACAAAATCCACCATGCTACCAAGCTCATCTATGACAAAGCCAGACACAGACCCACCAAATTTCCATTCTTTACCTCCTAAAAGACTAATGGAACTGTTTGCCCCGATTCAGGGAACAAAATGTTAACTGATGACCAAGCTTTAGTTAAGCTTCTTTCCTTCCCCAAGCCTTTGACACACCCTCAACCTGAGCCAGCCTACAACCCCTCAATGGTTCCTTCTGAGAATAGGCTGACTGTAAGGAAACATTTCTAGTTAACTATCTGATTCTACCACCGACTCCCTCATATCTGATTCTTTCTAGCCCTGTTTACTAGCCCCTGTAAATAAATTCCTTTCTGCCTTTCTTTCTTTCTTTTTTTTCTTTAAGTAATCTCTATGCCCAACGTGGGGTGGGGCTCAAACTCATGACCTCAAGATCAAGAGTCGCATGTTCTACCAAATGAGCCAGCCAGACACCCCTGCCTGATTTTTTGACACGCTTGTAATCTTAAGGTCGGACTATTCTCCTAATGGCAAAAGCCCCTCCTTTTACTGCAATGATTCTTTTGAATAAAGTCTCCCCTGACTTAAGTCAACATTTTTGTTTTTGTTATTTTTTTTTATAGACAATATACTCTATTAGCTCAGGCTAGATGTTAGGGTCCAGCTGAAATCACCCAGCACATCAATGAAAATGTCACTTGAGTTTTATGCAACTGTAGGCTCAGAAAAGCAGCCCAACTTCTCACCCATGGCAGGAAAAGCTCTGCAGGAGTCCTGAGTGGCAGACATCCTGCCAAGGATCAAACACCTCCACTAACAGATAACGAATGTGCCATCTCAGAAGGTAACTTCGCCCCCTATTAGAAAATTCTCATAATTAAGCTGACATTTCCATCTCCGTGGCTGTGACCCACAGGCACTAGTTCTGTCCTCTGAACTACACAGAATTCCTATGTTTCCTTTTAAATCTTTCCGCTGTCTGAAGGCAGCTGCACCTCATCTACTTCACATCGGCATAACAAGGCACCTGGCCCGTAGAGACCATCCATCCTGTCTACGCCAAAAAAAAAAAAAAAAAAAAAAAAAAAAAGACCAAATCTTGTCCTCAGTTTGCTTATTTTAAAGAAATTTTTAAAATGTTTTTTAAAGCTTATGTATTTATTTTGAGTGAGTGAGAGAGAGAGAGGCAGAGAGAAAAGGAGAGAGACAATCCCACGTAGGCTCTGCGCTGTCAGTGTTGACCCTGACGTGGTGCTCGAACCCATGAACCATGAGATCGTGACCTGAGCCCAAATCAAGATTTGGATGCTCAACCAACTGAGCCACCCAGGCACCCCCTTTTAAAAATCAGCAGAGGCATGGAAGTCGTATTTGGATATTAAGTTCTACTAAGAAGAATTAGGAAAGAGGCAGCACACATCCAGCAAGGGCTATCTATCACTATTTGTTCAGGAGGGTCCAGTCAGCTGAGACATTGCAGCCAGCTTTTCCTGTTGTTATGGAAACAGTGCCTCTGTGAAAGGCCTTTTCCCTTAAAAATAACCCCTCAGTCTCCCCCCTCCAATGATTCAATAAAAATCATGAGTGAGTATAGTTGTCCACATTCCTGACATGAGTGGCAAGACTGGGAACAGACTATAAAAATTTTAACCCACCAGAACACTTGGACAAAACAAACAAAACAAAACAAAAAAACTGCTCCAAATTCTTATAATATACTTGAACACTTGAGAAACTGCTAATCAATTTCTAGGAGGCTTGGCTATTAAATCCAACAGTTTAGCACTATTAACTTGTAAATGTGTTGACAGAAAGAACTACATTTCACTGACTTTT
Organism: Leopardus geoffroyi; assembly: GCF_018350155.1. Lineage (NCBI taxonomy): Eukaryota > Metazoa > Chordata > Mammalia > Carnivora > Felidae > Leopardus > Leopardus geoffroyi. The sequence goes on from NC_059333.1 coordinate 82,543,790, forward strand.
GTCCTTCCAAGATCAGGCATCTTGAGGCATGTTGAATACTGACTAAATTTACCCAGGCCTATCAGAAAGGCCTTCCACTCCGCCACTCCCAGTACCTTGTTCCTAACTGGAGTAAGTCACTCTGGAGACACAATCAACTGTGGACTCTTCCAGTGGGTTCCACCAGCCTGAGGATACTCTTTAGCCAGAGCTCCTGGTCCCTCAGACTTCTGCAAACACACCAGCAGAGACAGCTCATCTCAAACAGGAGATGGCTCAGGGAATATAACCATGCTTTTGTGATTGAGATGTAAGACAAAATTGCTTTCTCTGGTTATTGTGCGTGTAATAATCCCAACCTTGCTACACAAATTCCTAGTTGGTGTTTCTTTAATACTCAAGAAAAGATCCATCAAAGCTGAGTGGTTTTTGATGCTGCCTTCAACTAACTCTCCAAACTCATTTATCACCTCAAACATTCTCAACACCTCCAATTTTAATCTCTTCTAGTGAGTTAATTGCAAGGGACTTTTACAATAATTTTTATCTTAGGAAAATGCTGCCTGGTCTTTAAATTTCTGGCCATCCATGATCAAACACTGAAAAAGTCCTAGGGAAGCATGTGTATCCAACTTCATTGAGGTTATCAGACCTTCTGATGAAGAAATTTTATATACATAAGATAGATATTACACACAAATCTTATATGACATATACATATGCATTTTTAAAAAATATCTAAAATGCAAAATGCTCATGTTGCAAACAGATGTTATGTACATATATGCATGGAATTTGCAGATTCTGACATGTGGCAGCAGAGTGAAGAGCGACTCCTACATGAGACAACGACCTCAGGAAGTTCAGCAGAACCCTACAGAACATGCCTCTATTTCCTCAGCACTTGAATCCAGCTCTTGACAGAGCCAATATTGACAACACAGTCACAAACACTCTCTTCAGTTATTGGTCAACAGAGGCTCTTTGGCTCAAATCAAGAACATTATTGCTCCTTTGTGTTTCTTACACATGTCACTTTTGGCAGTCAACTGCTCAACAGACACTGCTGGTGCCTCCATCTGCCAATGCCACTTTGACAATGTAGCTCCAGGATGATAACCAGAATATACGTGTAGGTGTACATATATATGCACACACAAACAAAAATACATACACAACTAGGGAAGTACCGATTAGGTATTCAGTTTCACAGTGTGCTCACTCAAATGCTGCCGATACAGCTCAAACAGTAAGGGACTGACCATGCTGGGAATATAAGCCTGGCACAGCAGTGATGATTCATTTGTTCGTTCTCTATTTATTCAGGCCCAGAAACTTCTTTTCCCCTCACTTCCCATATATGGAATCTCTTTCATGTACCTCTCATTCACTCAACAACTACTGATTGACGACTTCATTCTACACTAAGGGATTCAACAGCAAGCAAGACCGACGTAGTTCCTGCCCTCATGAGGCATACAGTCTCCAATGGGGGATACATATAGATAAGGAGGCAATTTCAACATAGCCAGGTAAACATGTTGGTAGGTGGGGACCAGTTCAGGCGCTATGAGGGAGAGCTCAATAAAGGAAAGACACCTAGCTCATACTTAAGGTGTCAGAAAGAGTTTTGGGGGGAAAAATACCTAAGACCTGAATCTATTTCATCTCCTCATTCCATTAATACAGCAGACTGAGGACCTTCTTTCTTGCCTGGACACGGTCTATTCTTCTGATCGATCTTTCTGCCTTTAATCTCACCTTTGACAGAAACCTTTATCTTCAAGATAAAAAGCGAGCTTCACACACTAGGGCTCTTTGTGATCTCCCACTTATTTCACCAGGCTTTTGCACGCTCCCATATTTAAGGCATACAGAACCATTTCTGAAGTGTCCTGTACTCACCCATGTCTAGCCGAAATATCTCTTCCCTTGTGTTTCAAGGCTGATCAAGCTTTATCTTCTTTGGGAAACCTTCCCTGACCAGTTATTCTGAGAGAGGCAACTGTTCTGATATGTATTTTAGCATTAATTCAGACATCATAAACAGTGTGATATTAAGTATGTGCTATTTTGTTTAGGGTTCAACTTAGGGACACTCAGTGGCACCAACCTAGAATCCGTACTTCAGAGATTGCTAGCTAACATGAATTCCCAAAAGCATCTATTAAAAGTCCTTTAGCTGTCCATAGCTGTTCACCAACACCTAAGACTTTGCTCATTACCTCAAAAAAAAAAAAAAAAAAAAAAAAAAAAAACAACAAAAACAAACAAACAAAAACACGCAGAAATTTTTCTGTTGGTGAGATTAATGTCTTAGTAATCAGAATGATAACTATGATAGACTGTCATTGCTAACATAAAAGGTATTCATATATATTTTTATGCACTGAATAAAATGTTTTAGAAATAGTCCCGATTCTTGAATGGAGAGTGAGTCTGTACCTGATCACTTAGGAATGCCACCGGGGGCCACCTGTGTCCAGTCATTCTAGGCTTTGGAAGTTTCTGTTTGTCTGATGCTGATTACAAGAGGATGAGAATCCTACTTCTGTAACATTGCTACACCTCTGACAGTGGTTAGATAGCTAGGACATTCCCAAGTTTAAAATATAGGTTACAGGAACCAATTTCTAAATGAATATTTAATAAACATCTTTAAGTATGGCAGAATTTGCTTTCATTATAATCTAGTAATAAAGCTCTAAGGGAGCAGCTAAGTATTTCTCAAACTTTTTCATTGGGATTTTTACACAAAGAGCATAAGAGCTGTAGTAAATCCACCTAGTCATCCCCAACCAGCCTCTCCTCTCTGCTCTTTGTACCCTGTGCACCTTCCATGGCATGTGTCAAACTGTATGGTAATGTCTACCTTCCCCACTAAATGCTGAGGTCCTTAAGAACAAAGGCTATTTTTCATCTCTGTTGCCCCTTGCTTATTTATTAGCTCAGCATCTACATAAAGAAACACGTGTTGGATGGACAATAATACAAAGTAGCGTAACAGAGTGACAGGACATCTAACTAGGATGGGGGGATTTGTGTTTTAACACTAGTTTTAGCAACAGCTGAGTCCTTATGTCAATAATTTACCAGGTTAGGCACTTAAATAGTATCTCACTTAATCTTCAGGATCCTTCTGAGAGGTAGTACCATCATTTACAGCAAAGGAAGCAGAGAGACTGGCTAAGAAAGTTATTCAGATAAGTAAGAGGAAGAGTCAATATTTGAACCCAAATCTGGTTGAATCTAAAGCACATTTTTAACCTCTACTTTAGAAGTGTGTTCCATAGCTCACACTTGAAAACTTAGGTGAAAAAAATCTCCCTCTGGATTCCAATTTCCTCATCTGTTTACTGAATGACACCAAGCATCTCCAGCCCTCTCCACTCCTCAGGTTACAGTGTGGCGGTTCCAGCAACAACCAAAGCCTCAATCTTGCCTGCCTTTGCTGTCTTGACAAAAATGGAAGAGATTTTCCTGTGCAACATGTGACAGGGCTTTTCACCTAACATATCTTCTTTTCATTCTTTTTTTCTTTTAAAAACGTCTCAGGGGATTCTGCAGGCAGAGAAGAGGGATCCGTTTTTGGCACATTGCTTTGAAGCTAGAACCTGCTGTTAGTTAACAGAGCCAGCAAGTTGTTATTTTTGTTCTACAATTCTTCACTGACATGGATGCTGGCTGAAATTATAAAAAAGGGCAAGGAAAGAAAACCTACATCCAGGGACACTTCAATTGTCAGAAAAATAAAAGTGGTAAAAGAAAACAGTAAAAATGTCAGCTTGTTTACCACATTTCAACTGCACTCTTGCAGCTGTACACAGAAAAAGATTTTAAGTGGTTCTCTTCACATCATCTGAGAATTGCTCAACTGAAAGACTCACACCTTATCTGTGCTACAAATTTTATAGTCAGGGATTGAAGTGGCATACGTAAATACCACAAATATTTACTGAGCACCTTCTTATGTAGTACATGCTGAAATGTTAACATCTCGGGCCAGTTTTCTATAGGCACAGCTATCTGGAGGGAAAGCACATCAGTAAGGAAAGAGTATCTTGAACCATCCTCCTTAGAATATCTTTCATATGCACCATTCAATGATCAGAATACTTGCCTGGTAAAGCAAATGGTAATTCTAGAACAATTAAAGTTCTTAGTTGCCAGGAGACTGATGCTAGGCCCAAATCCCCACTTGGCTTCTCTGGAAAAGCCAAGGAATTCTGGTGAAATGTCATTGAGGTATTTAATCAGAAAAAACTTTTGACAGCATTAAGATGATTAAAAATCAGGGCCATTTTGAGAAAATTGTTCAACAGAGAATAAACACACTGAAGGAGGAAGGTGGGTTTGTGCCTTTAAAACTCACTGTCTACAAATGAGCAAAGGAAAAAAAAAGACCAAGAAACAGACTCAACTATAGAGAACAAACTGATGGTTACCAGAGGGGAGGTGGGTGGGGTACAATGGGTGAAATGAGTGATGAGGATTAAGGAGGGCACTTGTGATGAGCACTGGGCCATGTATGGAATTGTTGAATCACTATATTGTACACCTGAAACTAATATAACACTGTATGTTAATTATACTGGAATCAAAATAAAAATTTAATAAATTAAAAAAAACCCTCACTTACCTTCTTAACAGCAGGATCCCCTTTGGATGGAGGACAAGGAGGAGACATTTTTACCTGGGAAAAAAAAGGCAAACATTTTATTTTATTTAATGCTTTTTTTGAGAGAGAGAGACAGAGAACGGGGGGTGGGGTGGGGGCAGCGAGAGAAGAGACATAGAATTCGAAGCAGGCTCCAGGCTCTGAGCTGTCAGCACAGAGCCTGATGTGGGGCTCGAACTCATGAACCATGAGATCGCGACCTGAGCCGAAGTTGGATGCTTAACTGACTGAGCCACCCAGGCGCCCCAAAGGCAAATATTTTAATACACTTTTGGTTATAATCTAGTTTTATTTGACCCACACTCAAAACAACTCAACTAGAATTGGTATAACCGAGATAAAATAGACCTTTTCAGAGGAACAATGAAGAGGTTTTTTTAAGTCCCTATGAAACTTTTCCAGAGATCAAAAGTCAGTAGTTAGCCAAAATTAAAATATGATTAGTGTAAGAAAAGTAGAACAGATGGTTCAGACTGGTTTTAACCAAATAGTGGGGAACCAAATAGACACAGATCTTTGTTGACAATGTTAACCAAGTGACACACTATGCAATAGTCAGCATTTCTTGCAGAGGCCAACTCAAAGCATTCTTTGTGATATAATAGCCCTTTTTAAGTAAAACAGGCACAAAAGAGTTTGATAAAATAGTGAAAGATTTAGAAGAAGTATCAGCCAAACCATAATAAAACAATGTTTAGCTCAAGGAAGAGAAGATTGATGGTATAGGGATATCTTGAAATATTTGAGGGTTGAAAGAGATTGTCAGATTAGAAAAATGAGCAAGACTCAACTACACGTTGCCTGCAAAACCCATATTTTAAATATAAAGGCACAAATAGGCTACAAGCAAAGGGATTGCAAAGACAGCACTAGATTTCAGAGCAAAGACTATTAGCATGGATAAAGAAGATCATTTCACAATAATAAAGGGGTCCAATTCATCAGGAAGACGTAACAATCCTAAATGTCCATGCATCTAATAGCTTAAAAATACATAAAATAAAAATTGATAGAATTGAAAGGAGAAAAAGATTTTATAGTTATAGATTTCCATATCCTTCTCTCTCATTATTAGAGAACAAATAGGCAGATAATTAGCAAGGATTTAGAAGATTTACATGATGCAATCAACTAACTCGATCAGTTGGACATCAACAGAACACTCCACCCAGCAAAAGCAGAATATACATTCTTTTCAAGTGAATGCAGACCACTTACAAGCCACATAGACTATTTTATACCAATAAAACAATTCTCAGCAAACGTAAACAGATCCAAGTGATACTAAAAAGTTTCTCTGATAACAATTTATCATGGAAATAATTTAGAATCAGTAACAGAAAGATCTCTAAAAAAAATTCCCAAATATTTAGGAACTATTAACCAAATAACCAATGGGTCAAAGAAGAAATCAAAAGGAAATTAGATCCTAGAAACACCCAACCTAGCAAGAATGAATCATGAAGAAACAGAAAATCTGAACAGCCAATAACTAGTAAGGACACTGAATCCATAATCAAAACCTCCCAACAAAGAAAAGCCCAGGTCCAGATAACTTCATTGATGAACTCTAACAAACATTCAAAGAATTAACACCAATCCTTCTAAAACTCTCCCAAAAAATTAAGGAGAAGGGAACACTTCCAACCTCATTTTAGGAGGTCAGCATTACCCTGATATTAAAGCCAGAAAAGGACACTACAAGAAAATTACAGGCCAATATCCCTGATAAACAAGGATGGAAAATCCTCAACAAAATACTAGCAAACTGAATTCAACAGTACATTAAAAGGACCATATACCACGATTAAGTGGGATATATCCCTGGGCTGCAAAGATGTTTTAACATATACAAATTAATAAAGGTGATATGTCACATTAACAGAATTAAGGGGGGGAAAACTCTGATCATCTCAATCGATGCAGAAAAATTCTTTGCCTTTTCATGATAAAAACACTCAATAAACTAGGATTAGAAGGAAACTACCTTCTTCTTACATAATACCTACCTTCTTACATAATAAAGGCCATGTATAAAAAAATCTCCACAACTAACACCACACTCAATGATGAAACATTAAAAGCTTTTCCTCTAAAATTAGCAACAATGCCTGCTTTCACCACTTCTACTGAATATAGTATTGGAAATTCTTGCCAGAGCAATTGGGCAAGAAAAAGAAATAAAGGCCATTCGCATTGGAAAGGGGAAAAGTAAAACTATTTCTATTTGCCGATGACATATTGTATGTATAAAACTACAGAATCCACAAAAATATCCGTTAGAATAAACAAATAAAGGACACAAATCAGCATATAAAAATCAGTGTGTTTTTGATGAACAATCTGAAAATGAAATTAAGAAAACAATTTCACTTACCACAGCATCAAAAAGAATAAAATACTTAGGAATAAACTTAGCCAAGGAGGCAAAAGACTGGTACACTGAAAACTTTTTATAAACTGTTGCTGAAAAAAATTAAAGGAGACAAAGATAAAAAGAAAACATCCTGTATCCATGGACTGGAAGACTGAATTGTTAAGATGTCCATACTACCGAAAGCAATCTATAAATTCAAGGCAATTCTTATCAAAATCTCAGTGACATTATTGTAGCAGGAATCTTGCACAGAGAGTCATGACACTGAAGCTTTTCTCCCCAGGAAGCAACTTTATTCGTGCCGTCACTGCTCAGTTCGGTTCCTACAGAAGAACTGAGCCCCAAGCGCCACGTGGTGTAGTTTTTGTACACATTTTTTACTTCTTTGTCTCCCACATATGGTAACAGACAAACACACAGTCTGATTAAGTGGTCTCATGTTACAAGGTCATGAGGGATGTTGTCACGTATGCTTATAGCCAGGTTGCCTTGAGGTTTTTTTTTTTTTTTTTTTTCTTAGTGAGGGGACCCTACCACATTATAACAGAAATAGAAAAATCCATCCTAAAATTCACATGGAACCTCATGGGACTCTAAATAGCCAAAACAATCTTGAAAAAAACCCAAAGTTGGAGGTCTCATATTTCCTAGTTTCTAAATTTCTATAAAACTATAGAAATCAGAACTGTGCTACTGGGCTAAAGACATACAGACCAATGGAATAATGAGACCAGAAATAAATCTTCACAGATAAGGTCAAATGGTTTTTGACAAGGGTGCCAAGACCCACTCAAAAGGGGAAAACAACAGTCTTTTCAATAAATGGTACTGGAAAACCAGATATCCATATGCAAGAGAATCAAGTTAGACTTTTATCTTACACCACATATAAAAACTAACTCAAAGTGGATCAAAAAGACCTAAATACAAAAGCTAAAACTATAAAACTCTTATAAGAAAACATGGAAAATTTCATAACACTGGATTTAGCAATGATTTCTTAAAGATGACACCAAAGGTACAAACAACAATTAACAAAAAAGTAGACAACTGAACTACATCAAATTAAAAATTTTTGCATACCAAAGGACACTTATAGAGTAAAAAGGCAAGTCACTGAATGGAAGAAAATATTGGCAAATGCCACATGACAAATATCCAGAATAAGGGATTAATATCTTGAATATACAGAGAATGCTTAAAATTCAATAACAAACCAAAGTACCAGATCAAAAATGAGCAAAGCACTTGGACATTTCTCTAAAGACATACAGATAGCCAATAAGCATACGAAAAGATGCACAACAGCATTAGTCATTCACAAAACGCAAATTAAAAATACAATGAGATATCATCACACACATACCAGAGCAGCTGAAACTAAAAAGACTAACTACACCAAGGATGTGGAAGAACTGGAACCCTCATGTAATGCTGGTAGGAGAGTAAAATGGTACAACCGCTTTGGAAAGCAGTTTGGTAGCTTCTTAAGATGATAAACACACATTTGCCATATGGGTCAGTCATTCCATTCCAAACGTATTTACCCAAGAGAAATGAAAGTATATGTCCACACAAAGACTTGTACACAAGTTTTCAAAACAGCTTCATCTGTAACAGCCAGAAACTGGACAAATGCAAATATCAACAGGTGAAATCATCAATAAGTAATGGTATATCCTTAGAACAAATCACTACTCAGCAGTAAGAAGAAATGAACTCTTATAAAAATATGGATGAATCGTAATTATGCTAATTGAAAAAAGACCAAAAAAGTTTACTTCCTTGATGGTTCCACTGATCTAAAATTCTAGAAAATGCAAAATAATCTACTGTAACAAAGCCAGTCGGTGCCTTCTGGGGAAGAGAATTGAAGAACTGAGTAAGTTTTTAGTAGTGAGAGGGTCACTCTCACTTTAGTAGTGAGAGTAGTAACAGGTCTGCACAATGACCTTGATTGTAGTGATGGATTCAAGGATATATACATGCCGTATTTGTACAATCTGTATGCGTGTATTTTATGTTAATTATACTTTAATAAAGCATTTAAAGAAATTTATAGGATAAAGCTAAAACAGTGCTTAGAGGAAGAAATTTATAGCTTTTTATACGATCCTGGAGAATAAGAAAGGTTTAAAACGAAGGACCTATGCAAGCGAGAAAAAGAAAATCAAAGTAAAACCAAACTAAGTTGAGGGAAGGAAATAAGGAACAGAAATCAACGCAATTGAAATCAAACAAAATAACAGAGAAAATTAACAAAGCCAAAAGTTGGTTCTTTGAACATATCAACAAGACTGATAAACTCTTAGATTGATCAAGAGAATATAAATCAACAATATCAGTAATGAAAGATATACTACTACATACTACAATAGTTACACACATTTAAAAGAGGCCATTATGAAAAACTTTATGCCAATAAATTTGACAAATTAGAATGACACTTTCCTTGAAAAGCAACTCAATAAAATGGACCCAAGATGAAACAGGAAATATGAATAACCCTATATTTATTAAAGAATTAAATGTTATCTAATCTCATAAGGAAAACTCCCAAGTCCACATGCTTTTAGCAGTGAATTCTAGCAAATATGAAGTACACAGAGACTAATCTATACTAATATAAAATTAGAACATCAACTCGTTAGTTTACAAGGAAAAATATAATCCTTATTGCAAGTAGTTCAACAGACAGTAGATACGATCTGTCTAGGATGATGCCACAGAGGTAGAAGTAATAGACAAGCAACTGGATTCAAGTTCTCCAGCCCCTTCAATTCTGATGGTCTACTTCTAAGAGTATACATGTTAAAGATACTTCCTATCACTGTGACATGAGGCTATTCAAATAGGACCATACTGCAGCCTTTCTTTTTCTTTTTTTTTTTTTTTTTTTTTTTTTTTTTTTTTTTTTTTTTGCCTTTCCCCTTTGACTTTCAGAATAAGTTTAGAAAACATAACCTCAGCTCAGGGGTCAAAACTGCTGGCTGTTCAGACTTTCCTTTCAGTCTGGTCGTTCAGCAGGTCTGCAAAAATTAGACTTGACAGTCTTTGCTTTAACATACCATGACATTAATACTCGGGAATTCACTACAGATGTATGATATAGCTTGCTAAACGTTATCCAATTTTAACTACGGGTATGCTCTTTTTGAAAAGAGAGAAAATAGATTTTCAAAGCAAAGTAGGTATTTAAGCTTAAAAAAATGACCTCATGAAAGAATCCGCAGATTTTTAAAAACAAGCCAAGAACTAGATGTGATGCTGGACAATTTATCTGTGAAAGCTGTTCTCTGGAGATTAAGTTAGAGAGTGTTTGAAGTGGCAACAGAAATGGTTCAGCATTGCTCATGAAAGGTCTTATTTTTCATTTAACAGGATTCCTTCTGGAAATGCCCCAGGCAATGCAGCTTCAAAGAGACACTTTAAATCCAGGTGTGCAGACACCAGATCTGGGGATATGGACGATGTATTAAGCTATGGCCTTAGTAATGCTGAACTGTGGGGCACCTGGGTGGCTTAGTCAGTTGGGCATCCGACTTTGGCTCAGGTCACGATCTCACAGCTCGTGAGTTTGAGCCCGGCGTCGGGCTCTAGGCTGACAGCTCAGAGCCCGGAGACTGCTTGGGATTCTGTGTCTCCCTCTCTCTGCCTCTCCCCTGCTAGCGCTCTCTCTCTCTCTCTCTCTCTCAAAAATAAACATTTAAAAAATTTTTTTTAAATGCTGAACTTTTTTGATTTTTGTTAAAATGATTTCTGACTTAGACAAGCAATCTGATCTGAAGTTTAATAGCAATATGAATACCTTCCTTATCACTTTGTTAAACAAGCCTTGGTTTTTCTGATTACTAAAGGAATACATGTTCACTAATAGAAATTTAGAAAATAATAAAGAGCAAAACAAAGGAAATAAAAATCACAATCTAACCACACAGCAGCAACCACTATTAACATTTGGAATCACGCTGTTTTGTGATCTTTTCATGTTACATGTTGAAAGTGTCTATTTCACCATATCAGTATTCTTCTATGATTTTTCTATGAAGCAGTCCATTCACTGTATAGATATGCTGTGACTAACTTCACCGACTATTTGGAGGTTACTAGGACATGTGTTTTCAAAATTTTTTAATTAAGAAAATGTTGTCATAAACATCTTGACACATACTCTTGATGTGTTATTTCCATTGCATATAGATTTACTAAGTCCCTGCTTCAAAGGGCATAGATGTTCAAAAACACATACTGCCGGTTTTTCTCCTGACAAGGAAGATGGATCCACAAACCTGCTTCCTAGAATTCTGAAATCCAAAGACTCTGAAACAAAAAAGATTTTTTTTTTTTTTTAAACTTTTGGCACTGACAGCAAAATCCAACTGGAAGTGAAGTAAGGCTATTTATAGTCTTTATTTTTCCCACGTAAGTGTTTGATTATGGGATGCTGTCCTAGACTCTACTGGGAATGTTACATAATATACAATATATATACTGTATTACTTTTCTTTTAGCACTTCAAGGATGGCATTTTATTGTTTCTTTGTTTCTTGAGAAGTCAGCCATCAGAAACTTCTGCTTGCTCTCTAAACAACATTTTTTCCCATTTTGTTTAGAGCTAGGGCTGTTTGGCAGAAAGGCTGTTCAATATAGGTAACCCTTACCATTACTACAATTGGACCTTGTATTACATTTCTTTAAATACTCTTCCTGTAGGATTCCTGCCTCTGCTTCCTCCAGGACTTTAATTACAGGTGTTGTCTTTTGGTACCTGAAGTTGTTCCACAGTTCACTGCTGCTTTATTCATTTTTCCTCTTTGATTTGGGATATTTTCTGTTGCTATGTATTCAAGTTCACTAATCATTTCTTCTGCTACGTCCATTATGCTGTTAATCCCATTCAGTGTGCTCTGCAGCTCAGACACTGTAGTTTTAATCTCTAGATGTTCTATTGACTCTTTATAATTTCCATAACTCTATTGAACAGGTCTAGTCTCTCCTCTAGCTTCCTGAACATATGGAATACAATTATAATAACTGTTTTAATGTTCTTATTTACCAATTCTATCATTTGTGCCATTTCTGGGTCTGTTTCAATGGACTGCCCTTTTTTTTTTTTTTTTTTAATTTTAGAGAGAGCTCACTCGCATGAGGAGGGGGAGAAGGGCAGGTGGAGAGACAGATCATCTTAAGCACGCACAACACTCAGCATGGAGCCCGATGCAGGACTTGATCCCATGACGCTGGGATCATGACCTGAGCAAAAATCAAGAGTAGGACACTCAACCAACTAAGCCATCCACGCGCCCTAAGGATTGCTTTTTTTCCCCCCAATATAAGAAATTTATTGTCAAATTGGTTTCCATACAACACCCAGTGCTCATCCCAAAAGGTGCCCTCCTCAGTACCCATCACCCACCCTTCCCTCCCTCCCACCCCCCATCAACCCTCAGTTTGTTCTCAGTTTTTAAGAGTCTCTTATGCTTTGGCTCTCTCCCACTCTAACCTCTTTTTTTTTTTTTTCCCCTTCCCCTCCCCCATGGGTTTCTGTTAAGTTTCTCAGGATCCACATAAGAGTGAACACATATGGTATCTGTCTTTCTCTGTATGGCTTATTTCACTTAGCATCACACTCTCCAGTTCCATCCACGTTGCTACAAAGGGCCATATTTCATTCTTTCCCATTGCCACGCAGTACTCCATTGTGTATATAAACCACAATTTCTTTATCCATTCATCAGTTGATGGACATTTAGGCTCTTTCCATAATTTGGCTATTGTTGAGAGTGCTGCTATAAACATTGGGGTACAAGTGCCCCTATGCATCAGTACTCCTGTATCCCTTGGGTAAATTCCTAGCAGTGCTATTGCTGGGTCATAGGGTAGGTCTATTTTTAATTTTTTGAAGAACCTCCACACTGTTTTCCAGAGTGGCTGCGCCAATTTGCATTCCCACCAACGGTGCAAGAGGGTTCCCGTTTCTCCACATCCTCTCCAGCATCTATGGTCTCCTGATTTGTTCATTTTGGCCACTCTGACTGGCGTGAGGTGATATCTGAGTGTGGTTTTGATTTGTATTTCCCTGATGAGGAGTGACGTTGAGCATCTTTTCATGTGCCTGTTGGCCATCCGGATGTCTTCTTTAGAGAAGTGTCTATTCATGTTTTCTGCCCATTTCTTCACTGGGTTATTTGTTTTTCGGGTGTGGCGTTTGGTGAGCTCTTTATAGATTTTGGATACTAGCCCTTTGTCCAATATGTCATTTGCAAATATCTTTTCCCATTCTGTTGGTTGCCTTTTAGTTTTGTTGGTTGTTTCCTTTGCTGTGCAGAAGCTTTTTATCTTCATAAGGTCCCAGTAGTTCATTTTTGCTTTTAATTCTCTTGCCTTTGGGGATGTGTCGAGTAAGAAATTGCTACAACTGAGGTCAGAGAGGTCTCTTCCTGCTTTCTCCTCTAGGGTTTTGATGGTTTCCTGTCTCACATTCAGGTCCTTTATCCATTTTGAGTTTATTTTTGTGCATGGTGTGAGAAAGTGGTCTAGTTTCAACCTTCTGCATGTTGCTGTCCAGTTCTCCCAGCACCATTTGTTAAAGAGACTGTCTTTTTTCCATTGGATGGTCTTTCCTGCTTTGTCAAAGATGAGTTGGCCATACGTTTGTGGGTCTAGTTCTGGGGTTTCTATTCTATCCCATTGGTCTATGTGTCTGTTTTTGTGCCAATACCATGCTGTCTTAATGATTACAGCTTTGTAGTAGAGGCTAAAGTCTGGGATTGTGATGCCTCCTGCTTTGGTCTTCTTCTTCAAAATCACTTTGGCTATTCGGGGCCTTTTGTGGTTCCATATGAATTTTAGGATTGCTTGTTCTAGCTTCGAGAAGAATGCTGGTGCAATTTTGATTGGGATTGCATTGAATGTGTAGACAGCTTTGGGTAGTATTAAGGATTGCTTTTTTTAAAGAAAAATTTTTAGAGCAGTTTCGGGTTTGCATCAAAATTGAGAGGAAGGTACAGAATAGTGCATACATCCCATGCTCCCACACCTGCACAGCCTTCCCCCTTATCAACATCCTCCACCACAGCAGTACATCTGTTACAACTGATGACACATTACACTGACACATCATTATCACCCAGAGTGATATAAACCCAGTTTATATTAGGGTTCACATTTGGTGTCGTTGCGTTCTATGGGTTTAGACAAACGTGTAATGACATATGTCCACTACTGTAATATTACACAGAGTATCTTCACTGCCCTAAAGTCTTCTGTGTTCCATTTATTCATCCCCCCTCCCCACTGGCCCCTGGCAGCCACTGATGTTTTTACTCCCTCCACAGCTTTGCCTTCTTCAGAATGTCATACAGTTGATTTTTTCCCTCCTCTTTATGACTTGCATTTTTCCTGCTTTCTTGCATACCTGGTAACTTTTGATCAAATGTCAGACATTGTGAATTTTACCTTGTTGGGTAAAATATTTTTGTAATCCCTACCATACTCTTGAACTTTGTTCTGGGATGTAGTTAAAATACTTGGAAATAATTTGGGGCACCTGTCTAGCCCAGCCAGAAGAGGATGTGACTTCACCTCGGGGTCGTGAGTTCGAGTCCTATGTTGGGTATACAGATTACTAAAAAAAAAAACAAACCTAAAAAAAAAAAATAAATACTTGGAAATAATTTGATCTTTTTTAGGTTTTAAGTTTTGTGAGGTGGGATCAAAGCAGCTGTTAGTCTAGGGTTAACTTTTCCCTCAATATGATGGTCAAGACATGACTTAGTACTCAGTGCTGCCCTGTGAAGGATGCAGTGTTCCAGGCTGGCATTATTCCTGGCTGTATGTCAATCTGGGGTACTGCTACCTCTAATCCTTTTGTGTGGTTCTTCTTCAGGCCTTGAGTGTTCTGCTTCCTCACACATGAGTGGACAATATTCAACTTAATACTGAAGGTTGTCTTATGCAGGTCTCTGGGGCTTTTTCCCTGTGCAGCTCTTTCCTGTTCATACTCTGTTCGGCAACCTCAAGCCACCTCGCCTTCTCTGGACTCCAGCTCTGCCTCCTTAACTCGGAGAGACCGGTGAGCTCTGCCTCGGTTTCCTCCTCCCTGTGCCATGGCTAACCTTTCTGCTAGCAGTATACTAAGGATGATCCTAGGGCTTACGTTATTTGTTTCTCATGTCTCAGGGGCCACACTTCTTCACTGCTCAATGTCCAATGTCTTGAGAACCACTGTTTATAAATGTTGTCTATTTCCGCCCAAGAACTCCAAATGCATCCTGTCAGAAATTGAAGTCCCTATATTACCTTTTAAATAAAAAAACTTCTCAATTCTGAAACCTATCTTGTCAAAGGGATCTGGATAAGGGATTGTGCACTTGTACAAACATACCTTCCCACTACTAATGATTAAAAAGTGTCTGCCTCTTCACATCCTTAACAATATAAATGCGTATCTATTTTGAAATGTGTGCCAGTTTATTGTGTATTTTTAAAAATTAGCCAGTTTAATAACTTAAAAAAACGGCATCATATTGTTGTTTTAATTTGTATTTCTTTGATCACTGGTAATGAAGTTGAACATTTTTTCACATTTCATTGAACACTATTATTTTTAAATGTCACTTGCCCACATTCCCATCAAAGCTTTAGTTCTACATAAATACTGGAAACACTTTTTGGGTACTATTGTTATCCTCTGGTCTTTTGGACATAAGCCTTTTCCTCTGGATCAAAGTGAAGGGTGCAAACTTTCAGGGCTTTAAGCATCTGTTAAACCACTCTGGCAGTGGTGACAAGGGAGGTGCTCACAGAGACGTGACTGTCTATCCATTTTCCACAATCACAGTCAATACATTACATGTGTCCTCTGTTTCAAACCCTTCAATATTTCCTTCTACTTTAAGAATAAAAAGTAAACTCTTCACCAGATCTTCCAGGCTATTCAGGACATGGCCCTGCCTACCTCTTCAACCTCATTCCTTGCCACACTCCTCTTTAGTTTCTATGTTTCACCCACTGATCTTTTCTCAGTTCCTTGAACAAGTCAACCCTCTCCTCAGTTCCTCTGTGCTTGCTCTTCTCTTGCTTGGAATATTCTTCACATGGATGGTACTTTCCTGTCCTTCAGATCTTAGCTTAAATATCACCTCTGCAGATGGATATTCCTGGACCACCCTCCAGAGTAGGTTTCCCTCATGCTATTCTTCCCATAACATTCTATTCTTTCCCGATAGCACTTACAACCTATCACAATTTGGAGTTACACATGCAATTACAGTTTGCTTACAATTTAATTATCGTCTAGCTCTCTTCCTATATGGTAAGCTACGTAATGGTAGGAAATGTGTTTTCAGGTTTTTTATTGTTGTTGTTGTTCAGTAATGTATACTCAGTCCCGAAAATATAGCATTTGGCCCAAAGTAGGCATATGTTAAATACTGGCTGAAATAATGAATCACTTAATACTAGGGTATAATAACAAGATTACTGGAAAATGGGCAAAAGTCTCCTCAAAGAGATTCATTTAAATTAGAATCATTTATCACCTCTCTGCACATCTAAGATACATTAACCCTCATTTAACTTGTAAATTTAAGTTACAGGATATTCTTTTGAGAAATGCTGCTATCACCAGATACTGAAATTTCATTGTTTAGCATTTAATTGGAATCTAATGTTTATAATGGGGAACTGACACTCTTTAAAAACGACAGATGAACACAGGGCATTAATACCAGTGTTCTGATTTCATTAAGCAGCTGGTAAAAACAAATCTTCAATTTATAGTGGGAATCCAAATTAAATAAGAATTGGACAATGGTTAATAGAAAATTATGACCAGTGAGCCCAAATAAATGTCATGTACTGAGTAATTTCTTTGAAGTTGTAAATACTCTCCTCTGACATTATTTATAAATTTACCCCAAAAGACAAAACATTTTCTTAGACAACTCTAAAAATCAAAATATAAAACCAACCCCAAGTACCAAGAAAAGTATCAGCTTATTTCATTTAATTCTTTTCTGATGATTAAAGAAAAAATAGGCTGTTATAGGTTTATTTCGAGTCTTCTCATGTATTTACCTCTTATAAAAAAAGTAAACAAAAAACCCCACCTCTGATATTTGACTAATGTACCTGCCTCTCTACCAGTAAGAGATGATTTATCCAACTCTGAAAAGTTATCAAGCAATACATTATAAAACTTTCTGATAAGTCTTTAAATGTTGCTGGCACATAAAATGTGTTAGCTTACTACCAGCTCTCAAGAATTCTAAGCATACAATCTAGTAAATCTTCAATCATGTTTCTTTGAATTTGCAGCATGTTGTCTGTTGATCAACAATTATTTTAAAAATGAATACCAAGTTAATTTCTTCTATTGCTCATCAGTGCCAATGAAGATGGTTTTCTGCTACTATAAATTTGATAAAGGAATAGGAAAAGAAAATTTAATAACCCAAGAAAACTATTACATTATATTATATAGCAATACCATTTGTTGAGAAAATATAGTAGAATGATAAGTACTTCAGTTGAAATTAATTCTCCAATGTATGTCATCTGTGGGTAATACACACAGAAAACAAAACGGCGAATCAGAGAGACTTACAAGGTTTATTTGTGGACCTCAACACTTCAGACTAAGCTTTGTAAACCTGAGGCAATGATGGAGATAAGGAAGAAAAGACGGAGTCATTTTTCTGGCTTGTAAAGAGTAAAAGTAGTTATTCCATAGGAGAGCAGGCTTCCTGGGGGAATAACTCCCCTCATGTCTGTGCCGACCCGCTTGGAGGCAACCAATGTGTCAGAGTTATTGCTTATATATACTGACCAGTTGTGCAAAAAAGACATGAGGTAAGGAGCAGAAGAAGACAGGCCTTCTCCACCAAAAATACAGTTCTCAGGGTAACTGTTCCATCTTGTTGAGCCAGAGTTAGAAAATGACCATGGAAAAAATTATCCTAGGTCTTGGAAAAGAATGAAACAAAAAGGGATTTGACTGAAGGATCATAGAGGCAGTGAGAAGGTTCAAATGCATTCAGTATCTCCTGGGAGTAGAGAGCAACAAGTGGAAACTGACTGGCAATCTCAACCTGATTTTGGAGTCACTGGGCCCTCACCTCTGTGATCCTCCCTGCACTGGCTAGGAACTTAATGACCAGGGTTGACATTTTTCAAAGGAAATTGAGAGCACAAAGTGCACAAAGTACAACTTTCATAAAATACAATTTAATAAAAACCATCATAGACAGAATTAGTATTTTCATTTAAAATTTTCTTATAATTAAAAATGGAATGGCTCACACGTGGTAAGAAATCTTAATTAGCACAGCCAATATGGTATGGATGTATTTTAAAAATCAGCTTTATCAGGTTTCAATCAAGTCAGAATGCTAAAAATAGGAACAGGCTGGAGGTAGGAAAATTGGGGGTGATAATGGTCCTATAAAACCTTGAGTTCAAATATTGGCCTCCCTTCTCTGAGCTACATCCAGTTCCTATAAAATAGGGAATATATCACTCTCATAAAATTGTGGAAACTAGCATAAACACATCTTCAACATATATTTGATAAATTTAATGTTCTCTTTCCTTCTTGTGTTACCAATCCACTAGATCTTTTTACAGTATCCTAGTAACACAGACAGCTAGAAGAAAATTTAAGAAATCCCAAATAGTTCTTACTCTAGAACTACTGCTTCATATGATTTGAGAATCATTGCTTCATTATTAGCAAGTATCAAAGATTTAAAAAAAAATTTTTTTTAAGTTTATTTATTTTCAGAGAGACAGACAACGGGAGTTGGGGAGGAGCAGAGAGAGACACAGAATCCCAAGTAGGCCCTGCACCGTCAGCAGCGCCTGATATGGGGCTCAAACTCACAAAACCATGAGATCATGACCTGAGCCAAAACCAAGAGTCAGATGCTTAACTAACTGAGCCACCCAGGAGCCCCAACAAAAGATTTTCAAGAGGATCTGACTAGTAATCTTACTGGAGTTTCCTGAACAATGAAAAAATTGAGTCATCTCTCTTCCCTTCCAGAATGGGACTGCCTCATACAGCCTCAGAAGTAAAGCTGCCTTTGACATGTAGGTACAACTTCAAGATAATTTACCTTTTCTAGATGTTCTGAGAGAAGGCAGGAGGAAAGTCAATGAAATAGATTACTATCTTTCTTCACTGTATGAGGTGTGGGGACGCTGGTACAAGGCAACCAATGTACTATAAATGGCTTCAGGATTCAACACCTATTTAGGAAAAATTTCTCAGCAAAACATGGAATAAAAAATAACTTCCTAAAACATGATATAAAGGTTACACACTAAATGTCTGTGGTTAACATTAAACTTAATGATGAAAAATTGAACACTTTCCCCCTAAGATCAGTAACAAGGCAAACAGGTCTATTCTTATCATTCCTATTCAACACTGTACTGGAGGCCAATGTAATAAGGAAAGGAAAAGAAATAAAAGGCATAAGATTGGAAACAAACAAATAAAAGTCTTCATTTGCATATGATCTGATTATCTATGTAGGAAATACCAAAGAACCTATAAGAAAAATATTAGTACTAACAAGTAAGCTTTGTAAGGTCACTGGTCACTGGACACAAGATCAATATATGAAAAGAAGTTGTATTTCTGTATCCTAGCAATGAACAGTTAGAAAATTGAAATATAAAACTGTAAAATATATATCAAAAGAAACTACATACTTAGAAATAAATCTTAAAAACAAAACATGCAAGATTTACATGCCAAAAACTATAAAGCATTGGTGAAATAAGTCAAAGAAGATTGAAATAAATTGATAGATATACCATGTTAATGGATTGGAAGACTCAATATTGTTAAGCTATCAACTATCCCCAAATTGATCGTTCAACAGATCCAACACAATCCCAATAAAATTCCAGCATGACTTTTTTTGTAGAAATTGACAAGCTGATTTTAAAATTTAGATGGAAAAGCAAAGGGATTAGAACATCCAAATGTTAGTAAGAACAACAAACTTGGAGGACTCATAATACCTGATAGATTTACTATAAAACTACCATATTGGAGAAAGGATAAATAGGTCAATGGAAGAAGAGAAAGTCAAAAAACAGACCTGCACATACATAGTCAATTGATTTTTGACTAAGATACCACGGCAATTCAATGCAAAAGAATGAACTTCAATCCTATCTTGTACCCTAGTAAAAATTAACTCAAAGTGCATCAGTGGTTGCCAGGAATAGACAGTAGGGGGAAAGACTGACTACAAAGAGATATGGGGGACTTTTGAGAGTCGGTTATAACACTGCTCTATATCTTGATTGTAAAGGTGGCTGTCAACACTCTCAACAATAGCCAAATTGTGGAAAAAGCCTAAATGTCCATCAACTGATGAATGGATAAAGAAATTGTGGTTTATATACACAATGGAGTACTACGTGGCCATGGGGAAGAATGAAATATGGCCCTTTGTAGCAACGTGGATGGAACTGGAGAGTGTGATGCTAAGTGAAATAAGCCATACAGAGAAAGACAGATACCATATGTGTTCACTCTTATGTGGATCCTGAGAAACTTAACAGAAACCCATGGGGGAGGGGAAGGAAAAAAAAAAAAAAAAAAGAGGTTAGAGTGGGAGAGAGCCAAAGCATAAGAGACTCTTAAAAACTGAGAACAAACTGAGGGTTGATGTGGGGTGGGAGGGAGGAGGGGGGAGGTGATGGGCATTGAAGAGGGCATCTTTTGGGGTGAGCACTGGGTGTTGTATGGAAACCAATCTGACAATAAATTTCATATATTAAAATAAATACAAAAAAAATAGCTAAAGATAAAAAAAAAAGGTGGCTGTCAAAACTCAACAAAAGGTAAATTTACTGCTTGTAAATTATGCATTAAAATACGTAATAACATGCATAAAACATAACTATTTTTTAAAAAAGGAAAAAATGGTCTATTTTAGCTAAGGACTATCTAGAAAGAAAGACATTAGTTGGTAATATCCAAGCAGTTATATGCATACAATCACAAGTTGGTTTACGAGCAGGATAAAACTGAAAGAGGAAAAAAACTGAAGTGCCCCAAGATGTGACTTAAGTATTTGCATAAAAAAGGTTCCCTCATCTGCATTTGGATGCAGCTTGGAAACAGGGTGGAAATCATAAGATCTGTCTTTCCTTCCCTAAATGCAAACAAGGAAGCATTTTAGATGATTAATGAAATTTTCAATCTGGAAACCATACTGAACATCTTTACCTGTAATGTCCTGCCAAAGTCTCTAAATTCAACAATGACTTCTCTTATTCCCAAGTATGTTCTTTGTTTATTGCTTTCTACCTCAGTAAATGGTACCATCATCCACCGGTTGTTCAAGTAAGAAATCTGGGTACTAATTTTGACTCCTCCCTCTGTCTTACCTGCCCCATCCAACAGTTTTATCACCAACTCCTGATAATTCTATCCCTCAAATATAGCATCTCTGCTATAAACCAGAAAATAACATGGAACTGGAAGTTGAATGTGACTGGATGACAGGGTGAAAGAGAGTGGTCTGAGATGCAGCTGGTGAGGTAAGCAAGGACCATGTTAACTGTTCTGATGTCTCTGCGCATCTCAAACACATCTCAAATAGGTACTAGTTTCTCCATCCCAACTTCTATCATTCTAGTATAAGTTACCACTTCTTTCCTCCAAATTACTTCAGTGTTCTTGGGTCTCCCTACATCTGTTCTTATTTTCCTTTCATTTTCTACACTGCAGTTAGAGTGCTCTAAAAATATCGCTCTGAAAAAAAAATGCTATTCTGATCAGATATTATTCCTTCCTTAAAACCCCTTAATACACTTTCTTTAGCACAAACATCAAAGTAATTAATATGGTCCCTGTTTACTACAGCAGCCTCACCTCATACCACTCATTTTCTCATATTCTTGATCCAGTCATGCTCAATGTCTAGCTTCACAGCAGAGAGGTTATGTCTGTTCTATATATATGGTTCCCTCAGTCTAGAGTATCCCTCTTTCTACCCACCATTGCACCTAAACTTGTCTAGCTCATGTCTCTCTTCCTTCAGGGGAAGCTAACATGGCACTTCCAGGAAGCCTTCCATGATTTTTCATGTCGACTAAGTCCACTCATTGCCTGCTCTTACAGCATAGTTCATCTCCAAGTACTTGTGGCACAATAAAAAGATAAATATTTGGTCTTTGTCCCTGGTTTCTGGTACATAGCTCCTTAAACTCTTGGAATCTCCTGAGTGATAAGAGTGCCTTCTGTATACTAATGAGATGACTGGTAGCTGTGGATGCCTAGATTGCTTCAAGTTGGGGGCTGGTCATTACAAAGATCAGGTCATGCTTAGAGGCTCTACCCTCCCCTGCTTGCCCTTCATCCCCAACTTCTAGGGAGGGGAGAAGGGCTAGAGATGGAGTATAATCACCAAGGGCCAATGATTTAATCAATCATGGTTGCATAATGAGACTGCCACAGAAGCCCTGAAGCAGCCAGGTTCAAGGAGCTTCTGAGTTGGTGAACACACTGAGGTACTGGGAAGGTAGTGTGCTGGGAGAGGACAAGGAAGCACCCTTCTCCCTCCATACCTTGCCCTGCTCATTTTTTCCCATATCTGTTCCTGAGTTGGATCCTCTTCTAAACAGGCAAATATAAAGTTTCAGGAGTTGCTCCTGGTGCATTGTCAAACTGCAGGGGGATTGATCACGGGAACCTCTGACTCTGCCAAGTCAGACAGAAGGGTAGGTAACTGGACATTCCATTTGCAACTGATGTTTGAAGTAAGGGTAGGCTCATGTGAATGAGCCCTTGAACCTGTGGAATCTGACGCTAACTCCTGATAGTTAGTGTCAGAATTGAATTACTGGACACCCAGCTGGTGTGCAGAGTACTGACAGAATTAGTGTCAGACCTGGTGTTGGAAAAGATACCACGCATTTGGCGCCAGAAAGAACTTGACAATACTTATTCAAAGTCTGTTTGTAACTTCATTGGTTGTGTACTCCCTGAGACAAATTCGTGTCTACTACTATACCCCCAGCATTTAGCACAGTGCCTGGCACGCTGTTTTGTACATACTTGACGAATATAAATGAACGTCTACCACCAGAGTATAAAAATTCTGAACTGTTATCTGGGAGAAACTAGGTCAAAGTTTTTTTTCTGGGTCTACCTCTGACGCAGCACTGAAAGCTGACAGAACAAGGACAGAAGATCAACAGGTTCCACTTTTCACTAAGTGATGTTAAGGCCAACTACAAGGTGGGGGCACAGAGGAAGGAGCAAGAAATGGCAACCGTGACACCTCTTCTCACTCCGAAGAGGAAATAAATTGAGAATAGAATAATGATCAAATGCTGGTCCTAGCAGCGGCTCCTCCTCCACACTGGGCCCCTCGTGTTGTCAAGTTCTGTTCTCCCAACAGTTATTAAGCAGCACAGTTCAAATGCACCACTGCCTGCTTAAGAAGGAAAAAAGAAAGGCTGTCAAATGAACAAAAGTTGTATCTAGTCCATGAGTCGAACTCCAAAGGCAATGACAAATTCTCAAATGAACATTACTGCATCAAGTTCTTTGAAGAAAGTGACCCAGCTGAGAGAGCCATGCACAGAGCACATGTGCACTTAGCTTGTCCACTGGTCCCATTGAAGAGGGACAGCTCTGTTCTCGAGCACACAGGTAGCCATCAGTACTTGCTGACCTCTCACTTTGTCAAAGGCTTAAGGAGGCTCATGTATGTACATCGCCCCCCCCCACCCCCCACCTTCAAGTAGATCTTAAACTTTTTCAGAGAAGAAAATGTCTTCTGCCTTTAAAATGTCTTAAATCCCTATTTTCAGCGTAGGGCAAGGAGGAGAAGTTCTTCAAATACTAAATAGAACTGAACAGAAGGTGTCATGCACTAGATACCAATGAGGTAAAGTTGCTGAGGTCTACAAGAAAAACGAGGCCAGGCCCGAAAGACCCTGGTAAGAAAAGACTATCTCCATCTTGCCGTGAAAACAAGTCTTACCTGTGATGGGGCTGTCTTCCCCTTTTTAATTTCAGATGAATTTTCACTTAATTTCCCTACTTTGTTACTTGAGCTGCATTTGTAGCATGTCCATCTTGTCCGCCCCTCAGTTTCTATGGTGCACTCTTTGTTTTGCAGACAGAATGAGTGATACAAATGGCCACAGCTGCAAAATAAAGGCAACCAATTTGCACTTTTCCTTAACATAAAATCTCCAAACATAAGCTATGCTAGAGTGTATTTATAAGTGGCAAAGACTTCCGGTAAGTTGTAATACACTGACTGTTGTACAGTTAAGAAGAAAGGAAATTTACTTGTTGCCATCCTCTCTTTTTTAAAACCCAGACTCACGTATTTGCACACCTACATTGGGAGCAGGAACAGAATCACAATTCTCTTGACTACAAACCACGTGGGAGATGACTTGAACTTCTGTTCATTTCTCAAACTATGAAATGTTTTTAGCAAGTATGAAAAAAATGCAATTGGGGAAAGCCCTAATGATTTAAGTAGCTTGGTAACAACATGAGTGGTCTGCCTCATCAAATCCAAGGCAACAGTTGTGATTTGATTAATACAAAACTGTCAGGGCTGCAGTAATTCTTACACTATTCCTAAGAAGAAACTCCCTGCTGATTGCCAAGTGAGCCTCCCTAAAGTGAGTGTTGAGTATAATTCTCTGTCATCTTTACTGATTGCTCCTCAACTCTCCAGCCTGAAATGTTGGACTACCTCAGAAGTCAATTCTTTTCTATAGTCTTTATAGTCTTTCTCTACTTTTTTTCTTCTAGAGCTACGCTTGCTCTTTCAGTGATTACTCCAGGTCCACAGCTTTAAAATGCCACCTATGTGTGGATGGGATATCTTACAGGCATCTTAACGCTAACATGTGTCAAACCAAATTCTTGATTTCACTCTGCTCTACCCCAACTGCATTGCTCTCATCCAACCTTTCCCACCTCAACAACTACATTCTTCCAGTTTCTCAGGCCAAAAAGTTTGGCATCATCCTTCACTATTCTCTTTCTTTCACACCTCACATGCAGTCTATAAACAAATCTTACCAGCTCTACCTTTAAAATATGTCCAGAATCCTACCACTTCTTACTTCATTACCACCACCTTGGGCCATCTCTCACTTGGATTACTGCAATAACCTAAATGGTTTCCCTGCTTTCACCCTTGAACTTCTGTAGTCCATTCTCAACATAGCAAAGAGATCCTTAAGACACAGACCAGACGTCAAACCTATCCTCAAAACCATCCAATGGCTTCTCATCTCAGAGTAAAAGTTTAACCCTTTATAATGACCCAGTTGCTATATAATTTGGCCTCTGTTCTTCTGAAGTCAACTGTTATCATCTTCCCTTTCCTTCACTCTGCTTCGCCAGCACAAGCCTACTCACTCATTACTCTCCAAGTATGTGACCAAGCTCTAGCCTCAAGGTGTCTGCCCTTGCTGATCCTCTGCCTGGGGCTGCCGTGATACTGCACGGCCACTTCCCTTAGGTCTCTACTCAAATGTCACTAAACTAGTGAGACTTTCCCTAGTTACTCTTTAGAAATTAGTAGCTCCCAACATTCCTTTACATCATATTTTATTTTACTCATGGTAATTATTACATTTTTTTAAATTTTTAAATTGTTATTAAGTCACCTTAACAGTGATGCCTTCCAAGACTACTCTGTATAAAATATCTTCCCCCACCAAACACTCTTTCGTGGGCTTTTTGTGTGATGAGAGCTTCTTCCCCTTCCAACTACAAAATCTGCTAATCTTCCTGCGTCTATACTAATAGAAGTTATAACACTTATATAGCTCTTGCTATGTCAACACGATTACAAGTATCTTATGTAATTTATCTCATTTAATATTCACAATAAGCTAAGAAAAAGGTACCATTATTATCCCAATTTACAGATAAGGAAACTAACATGTAAAGAGATTAAATAACATGTTCAAAGTCTCACAGCTAGCAAGTGGCAGAAACAGGATGGGAACTCAAAAAGCGTGGTTCCAGAGTCCATCTTTTATTGCCTTTACCCCATATATTCTCCCAAACCCTAAGCAGAATGTAAGGTCTATGAGGGCAGAACTTTGCCCTGTTTTGTTCACTGCTAGAAAGACTGACTAGAGCTGTGTATCCACATGTATACCTGCCTGGTAATACCATACATGTCGCACACTGTATGTGTAACATTTCCTTCCCTTGATTACCTAAAGACAATTATTTCATCCGCCATTTCTTGGCGTCTCTTGTACTGCTGCAAACATATAGAGCAGTAATCCTGCTTGGGATTCAGTCCTCTGGTGACTGAAGCTCTCAGGTTACACAGTGACCAATGGAGATCTTGGTTTAGAAGGCTAGTAGTTGTTTCCAGCAGAGTCTAGGAAAGACCAAAACAGAAACCAAACACACAAAAATGGTTCTTTAAGTGAAAGAGATGGGAGGAGGTGAATGAGGAGAGACACTTGTTTGGTTTTTTACCACAAACAACTGAAATTAGAATATACTATCTGGGGCACCTGGGTGGCTCAGTCGGTTAAGCGGCCGACTTCAGCTCAGGTCATGATCTCGTGGTCCGTGAGTTCGAGACCCGCGTCAGGCTCTGTGCTGACTGCTCAGAGGCTGGAGCCTGTTTCAGATTCTGTGTCTCTCTCTCTCTCTGACCCTCCCCCGTTCATGCTCTGTCTCTCTCTGTCTCAAAAATAAATAAATGTTTAAAAAAAAAAAGAATATACTATGAAGGCATAACATTAATAAAAACAAACCCCAAATACTCCCAAATTTAAGTGGTTAACTTTAATGTGCAAGAAATGACAAGGGCATACATCGAGAGTCTCAAAATATTTATTAAAAGGCTATCATTAGTTTCTACTGAGAAATGTGTGCTCTGCCATTCTGTGGCTTAACTCAGCACTGATGGCTTTCAAATGACTAGATAAATACAAACCTATTTTTTAATTACGTTTTTCTAATAAGTTCCCTCTGAATGGCTCAAAGTGTTACAACAGACAACCAAAAACTCCGATTTTTTTTTTTTTATAGAAACTGCATCCATGGCAATATTTCAAATAACCTTTCACTGAAAAAGCTAATGGCCGTTCCTCAGTTTTCATCTCCCTTGGGCAGAAAGATCACATTTTCCTGATCAGCACTCACAACTCATTTGAATCTACTTAAGACTGTGACATCTGTCAGTAAGTCACATAAAGACATTTTCATAGCTATCACATTAAGTCATTTTAATACTTTGTGTGCTTATGTTGCTTACATACTCTATCTAATTCTCAACATTCATATCTATCATTCAGATGTGCAGCTGGGCTCTTTTCTGTCAGTCCCAAAGGGGAAGACATACTGCCCATCCTCCTTGCTATAAGCCTAGTCCTTTAATTTTACCTGTAATGGAGAATTTTTAGGTCTAACAGTCTTACCACTGTAATTCTTTCCAATCAACCCTATCTTTTCCTGCTCTTCCAAAGTTTGCAAACATTTCCTCCTTGTTCTCAGCTTCCCTTCTGCCAACACGGAGTGCATGCCTGCAGGGGTATCTGTTTCACTGGGCTATGCTTGGCAAAACTGTAGTCCTTCATCACCCTAAGAAAAGCTCTGTCACCCCAATTTTTCTTTTTTTCTCTCAGATTATTAAAGAAGCAGATACTGTATCTACCATACCTAAATGGTGCTTTTCTTAGGTGGCTTCATCAGTCACTTTGAAGTATACTAAGAAAAAAATCTGTATACCATGGTGGCTCCTACTGAGAATCAATGCTATAGGCAGTTTTGAGTTAAACAAAGACTAATGACCACTTTTGGTTAGTGGCAATCATCTGCTTCAGAACGTTTGAAAGAAAATTCATTTAATTTTATTTTGCAATTTCTATACTCATGCTGACTCTTCCTTTTCATGGTTACATTCTTCCATTTAATTATTTTCCAGAATATTTCTCACACTTTTCACTTAGAAAAAAAGAACTGTTTCATTCCCAATGAATAAAATGAGTCCAAATTTGATACATTTCCACATTCTACAATATCTCTGTGTGTGTATACACATATTAATTAAGGCCAAGAGATTTATAAGCTTTTAAAAAGCATACACTTCAATCTACCAAACTTCCATTAAATAGGAATTTTTAAAGAAAAAGTATGGGTGCAAAGAAAAAAGAAATAGCTTCTTTTTACCTTAGGACAGCCTCAGAAATAGAAAGCTTACTTGTTCATAGTTAAAGGTATCCAACATTCCCAGAATGAGTCCCTGGATTTCTCCAAGTTTTCCTTTTCCGTAAACTGGATCCTAATTAGAAAAAAGTTGCAAACGTGTCATTTTGTTCTTGATACTTTAAAATCACTTTAACATATAAGTTATCAGAAAGAGCCAACACTCAAGTACTTTTCTACAGTCACAAAATATTTATTCTTTCATGAACCTTCCACTAGAAATATGTATCAGTCTCCCTCTGTCCATCATAAATATTTTGAAAAAAAAAGATAAAATTTAAGTGATATGAGCCCCTTACCTAATCATCTTTTTGCAAGTGTAATTAAAGTTCACCCTGGTTTTGTTTCTGCAAGAAGCTTCCTCTCCTTCTTTATATTAAACATCACCCATGCCTCTTTGAGCTCTTATTTATCTGCTACATTAAAACCAACGTCCACCTGAATGCCAGAATCTGTCCAACAACCCCTTCTATGACCCACACCTGGCCCCCTCCTGGCTCCCACCAACTAAATCGTTTCAGTTTAGGAGATTAATTTTTGGATCCAAGGAGCAACTTTAAGTTTTTTAAAGCTTTTTTCAATAAAGTCACTACTGATCAACAACACATACTCAGACAACCAATCTCCCCCTCACTGCTTTTCCTATGAGGTATGCCAAGTAACTTGTTTAGTAGGTACAATCTGGAAAAAAAAAAAAACTGAAATGTATAAAAACAATTCAAAAAATAGACACAAAAAACTGAAATCCAGCCACACAGAGATAAACACTGTTGATATTTTGATGCACATTTTTCCAGTCTTGTTTCTGGGAAAGGAGACAAAGGGCAAGAGGGAGAGATGTATTTCTTAGTGTACAAAATTTGAGCATTTTACATACTTTTATAACAGTATATTGTGAGAAGTTTCCCATATCAAATATTTCATAACAGCTACAGAATATGAATCATGTAAAAATATCACTTGTCATTCAACCCTTCTCTACTGCTGGACATGTAAGTTTGCCTCCCCCTTCCTAACTCCCACTCACAATTGTCAAATGCTGGTGGCTGTAAATTTTAGTCTAAATCTCTCATTTTTTCTTTAGAGATTTCTAGAAAGGGAATTACAGATTCAAAGAGGGTTTTTATGGGTATCGATATATACTGCCAAATTGCTCTACCGCTAAGTTGTATTATGCAACTTTTATCTCCATAGGCCTATTTGAGTGATCATTTTACCACACCTTTGGCTAGGCCCAGAATTATAATTAAAACATTGCTAATAAATGAGTATGTCAAATCTATTACTTTACTCTAATATGGGATTATGTCTGACATAAATGATTCTCCCATGCCAAACAGGGGAGCCCAACCATACAGTAATGATGAATATAGCTATTTATTTAAGTGGGTAGCACATGCCAAGCACAGTACTCTGTACTTTTTATATGTACCATATCATTACACTCCTTCCAGAACATTTATAAATGAAGAAATTCAAGCTCAGAAAGGTTAAGTAAAATTCTCTAAGATCACAAAACTATTACACAGATAAACTGGGATTTGAACCTAGGTACTTCAGAAACCATGTTTTTAATTAATATGTTATACTGGTCTCCCAAGTACATACATAGACTGATAAACTAAATAATAAGCTAATGTTTGCTGGAAAATGTAGGTAACATTTCTGGCTACTTCTTAGAGAGTGGCAGTTATTAAAATCTTGGGGCATTAAGAGTAATTCGGAGTTTAGATGTTAAGAAAAGACTGTGAAACAGGAAAAACATTGGAGAGAGGTTCAGAAATGTGAGAAGAAACTGTTTTTCTGCTCTTATACCACATAGTCTGAGTATTTGCTTCCCTTTCTCTTCTAAGCTCCGATGATGGCTCTTGAAGACTGGGTGGGCACAGTTTCTAACCGAGATTGTTTTTCAGTACTTTCAGTTGGGTGAGAGCAGCACAAGATATTAATCTTTTATTAGAAAAACAACTCAAGCCATATACTCACCAGATAATTTTTTGTTTTCTTTTTTTTTTTTTTTGCATAAAAATAGACACATGTTAATGCTTCTAAGCTTATACTCAATTTTGCTTTTGGTCAAGCTCTTAATAAATACACCTATTTCTCAAAGTATCAAGAGACAGTGTAATACTTTATTACAAAAAATATGTATTACAGTATCTACCATACTATATACATCCAACACACTAATAAGCTCTAGCACAGAAAAGCTCTGTCATTTGTTTATGACAAGGGTGGTTTGGAGAATAAAAAGGTCTTTAAAAGGTTAAATTCTGGGGAAAGGAAAAAATCTTTATAGGTCATGTCTATATTTGTATCAGTACATTTCACTTTAATATGCATAATTTAAAAGCAAAATCATGAAAATTACCTCATGCTGTGGCAACATATAAATTATAGAATGCAAAAGGGAGCTCAAGGCTTCTAGCACAGCATGTACACAATCCACTAGTTTTTCCAATTATTTCCCAAAGATGTCAGTTAGATTCTTTAGCAATGAATAACTACTGAGGTTTCTCTTCAACTCATTTTTTAAAAAGTTCTTTGGCAAAAGACGTGATGACCACTTTCCCCCATCTTGCTTTTTCTGGAACCTACTGTAGCATGTATGTGGTTTGTTTTATAATTAAAATCGTTACTAATCAAGCATTACTTTAAAATATGAATAATGCCCTCAGCAGGTTAGCATATAAATCATTTGTTTGCTTTAATTTCCTCAGTAAGACAGTCATAAACAGCTTCTCAGAACACAAGAATTACTTTTTGCCATAGAGTAAAGATCAATAAAACCAAGCGGGGAAGACAGAATATATGTAACATAAACATGTTCCCTTAAAAACACTAACTTACCATCTAATGTCCATGGAAGAAGCCTGCACAATTCAGGTGCCAGGCATCAGTTTGAATAAACATTTAGAGGTCAAGAAGATCTTTGAGAACCTCTTATCATGAGAACATCTCCTCTGGAAAAACTAATTATGTGAGCAACTGCTCGTCTAAATAACTGTCACTCCCTCTCTTCTCTCCAAGGGGCCTGATAAAGGGAGGTGGATCTGAAGTACACCAGGGCTGGTGTGGGCTGGTGTTAGGTATGGGAGGCCTAAAATTTGGAGTTCAGTTAATGTTCTAGCTATGCCCACCTAATAAGTGAGTAAACTAAGGAAAGTTAGTTAATGTGAGTAGCACATTCCTATTGAGAAACATGGGGATATCACT
This sequence comes from Leopardus geoffroyi, assembly GCF_018350155.1. Lineage (NCBI taxonomy): Eukaryota > Metazoa > Chordata > Mammalia > Carnivora > Felidae > Leopardus > Leopardus geoffroyi. The sequence goes on from NC_059333.1 coordinate 82,575,287, forward strand.
ACTTCCCCAGCTTAGTGTATACAGAGATCAAAGGAGATAAAGAACACAAAAGTGCTTTATAAACTGCTTAGAACTACCCCAAAACATGAGGTGATTGAGCCAACTAATATTTGTTGAGTATGGACTATGAACATAGGAAATGTTCTAGAAAATATTCTACTGGAGAAAACTTACAGTGCATTAAAAACTGGGGCAGACAAAAAAATGATAAGGGACAAGATTTCAAAAAAAAACAAAAAACGGGGATGCCTGGGTGGCTCAATCAGTTAAGTTTCCAACTTTGGCTAAGGTCATGATCTCAGGGTTCGTGAGTTCCAGCCCCGCATCGGTCTCTGTGCTGATAGCTCAGAGCGTGGAGCCTGCTTCAGATTCTGTGTCTCCCTCTCTCTTTGCCCCTTCCCTGTTCATGCTCTGTGTCTCTCAAAAACAAACATTAGAAAAAAAAAATGCCCCAAATCCTAAGAACATAAAAATTCCGGTTAGAGTTCTTGATAACTTAGATGTAAAGGATCAATACCTTGAAAGACACTATCTACCAAAACTCATACAAGGGGAAATAGATAAACAAGGCCTGTGTCTCTTAACCAAACTGAATCCTTAATTAAGAACATTTCAAAACAGAAGGCACCAGGCCCACATGGTTTTTCATTGGTTTATTCTACCAAATATTTAAGAAGAAATTATATCAATATTCTACAATGTTTCAGAAAACAGAAGAAAAGAAAACATTTTCTACTTATTTGATGAGGCCAGCATTACCCAGATAAAACCAGACAATCTCTATCAAAATGCTAGCAAGTTATTTTATGCATAGAGACAAAATTATTCTATAGTTTATATGGAAAGGCAAAAAACCCAAAATAGCTAACACAATACTGAAGAAGGACAAGATCAGAGGACTGACACTACCTGACTTTCGGATTTACTATGAAGCTACAATAATCAAGACCATGTCACATTGGCAAATGACTAAACAAATAGATCACTGGAAAAGAATAGAGGACTCTGAAATCATGCCCCATAAATACAGTCAACTGACCAAAGGCTATTCAGTGAAGAAATGGACAGTCATTTCAAAAATTTTTTTTTTCAACGTTTATTTATTTTTGGGACAGAGAGAGACAGAGCATGAACGGGGGAGGGGCAGAGAGAGAGGGAGACACAGAATCGGAAACAGGCTCCAGGCTCTGAAACATCAGCCCAGAGCCTGACGCAGGGCTCGAACTCACGGACCGCGAGATCGTGACCTGGCTGAAGTCGGACGCTTAACCGACTGCGCCACCCAGGCACCCCGGGACAGTCATTTCAACAAGTGGTGCTGGAAGAACCGTACATCCACATGGAGAAAGAGAACTCCAGACACTGACCTTCTATCTTTCACAAAAATTAACTCAAAATGGATCATAGACCTAAAATGTAAAATGCCGAACTTTATAACTTCTAGAACATGGAGAAACAAATCTAGGTGATCCTGGGTTTGAGGATGAGTTTTTAGATACAACACTAAAAGCACAATCCATTAGGGTGCCTGGGTTGCTCAGCTGGTTAGGCATCCAACTCTTGATTTAGGCTCTAGTCACAATCTCATGGTTCGTGAGGTTGAGCCCCGCATTGGGCTCTGCGCTGTGCAGAGCCTGTTTAGGATTCTTTCTCTGCCCCTTCCCTGCTCGTGTGCACACATGTGCATGCTCTCTCTCTCAAAATAAACATTAAAAAAATAAATAAATAAAAGCACAATCCATGAAAAAAGACCCTGAAAAGTTGGACCTCATTAAAATTAAAAAACTTCTGGGGCGCCTGGGTGGCTCAGTCGGTTCAGTGTCCAGCTTCAGCCCAGATCATGATCTCACAGTTCGTGAGTTCAAGCCCCATATCGGGCTCTGTGCTGACAGCTCGGAGCCTGGAGCCTGCTTCAGATTCTGTGTCTCCCTCTCTCTCTCTCTGCCCCTCCCCAGCTTGCGATCTGTCTCTGTCTCTCTCAAAAATAAATAAACATTAAAAAAATTTATCAATCAATCAAATTAAAAAACTGCTTCATGAAAAGATCTGTTGAGAGCATGAAAAGACAAGCTACCAACTGGGAGAAACAAGGGCAAAACATATCTGACAAAACACTTGTATAAAAAATATACAAAGAACTCTTAAAACTCAACAATAAAAAGAACCTCCAAACCCAACTAAAAAGTGGGCCAAAGATGTGAACAGACACCTTACCAATGGGGGCACAGATGGCAAATGAGCAACATGAAAAGGTGTTCAACGTCACAGTTCATTAGGGGACTGCACATTAAAACAACGAGAGACCACTACACATCTATTAGAATGATTAAAATCCAAAACACTGGATTTATGGACACTTGCTTTATAGCCCAGAGTATGGTCTTGGTAGATATTGCATGTACAGCTTGAGAAGAATGTGTTGTAATTGATATGTAAAGGTCAACTAGGTCAAAGCAGTTAAAATTGTTCAGCAGAAAGGTGTTGTCATCTTTATTTTTGGTCCTCTGCCTTTTTTCTCTGGCTGCTTTTAAGCTTCTCTGTTAATCTCTGATTTTGAGCAATCATGATGCGCCTGGTAGTTTTCCTCATACTGCTCGGGTTTGGGGTTATGGATCTGTGTGCTAACAGTTCTCCATAAATCTGGAAAATATGCAGCCAGTATTTCTTCAAGTAGTTTTTCTGTTCTGATTCCGTTTTCAGGATTCCATTTTATTTTGGGCTGTTTGAAATTGTCCCACAGCTGATAACTCTGGTTCATTTTTTTTTCCAATTCATTCTACTTGGTTTTATTTTGGATTGTCTATATTGTTATGTCTTCAAATTCACTTATCTTTTTTCTGTTTTGGTGTCCTTGTCTGCTAATTCTAACATCCAATGTCATATCTGGGTTTCATTTTCCAACTTTTTTGCACACCTTGTAATTTTTGATTCAGTGTCACATGCTATTGGGACCTAGATATTTTTTTTATTCCTAAAAGCATTTTTAACCTTTGTTCTGGGATGCAATTAAATTACTTGGAAAGTTTGATCCTTTCAGGTCTTGCTTTTAAGATTTGCAAGGCATGGCTGGAGCTATGTGTAGTTTAGGGCTGTTTCCTACTACTGAGTACTTCCAAATACTTTACCCAATGTTCGGTGAATTATGAGGTCTTCTTCCTTCTAGTCTTGTTGGTCTTGTGTGAGTACAAGTATAATTCCCTCTGATCCTTTCATGTGGTTCTTTCCCTGGCCTCCCTAGTTTCCTGAGATTGTGTACGTTTTGAGGAGGGCCTTTGGTCTATCTCCAGAGTTCTTTTGCCTGGTACTTGCCTGAAAACTCTGGGCATCTTGGACTCCTGACTCCCAGCGCCATCTCCTCAAAGCAATGAATATACTGGAAACTGGCTGTGATACCCCTTCCTGCACTATTGCCTAGAAAGTCTCTCAAGACATTAAGCTGGGGCAAACACAGGGCTTACTCTGTTTCCTGTCCCTCAGGTATCACTGACCTTCATTGCCTGATACTCAGTGGTTTTTTAAAACTATTTCATATACTTTTTCCATTTTTTGGGTTGTTTCCGGCAAAGGAGATAAATCGGGCCTCTGTTACTCCATCTTGGCCAGAAGTGGAATTCTTCCATCCTTGACCTTTTATCCACTCTAAAAATATTAAGTACCTACTGTATGCCAGGTGCCTCTGAGCTAGGTGATGGTGACAGAGTACTAGTAAAGTATAGTCTTATTCCCAAGCCCTTCTGTTCTAATGGTAAATAAAAATCAGTAAATAGGGGCGCCTGACTGGCTTAGTCGGTTAGGATTCCAACTCTTGATATTGGCTCAGATCATGAATTCACTGTCATAAGAGTGAGCCCCCCCCATCAGGCTCTGTGCTGAGCATGGAGCCTACTTGGGATTCTCTCTCTCCCTCTCTCTCTGCCCCTCCCCTGCTCTCTCTCTCTCTCAAAATAAATAAACAAACTTAAAAAAATCGGTAAATAGACCTGATTCTTAGATGTTCTGTAACTCCAATTTTGGCCTTCTGCTTTCTTTGCAAATTCACTTCCTCCTAAAGTTCACTTAGTTTCAAGTATTGAACTACTACTTCTGTGTTGATGACTTCCAAGTCTATGTCTCCACTTTTATCTTTTTCTATAAACTCCAGTCTTGTATTCTCCCACGGCTCATTGTTAGTCAATCACACTAACAAGTTCTTCTTAAATTTCCCTACCTCTAAACATCAAAAAGTCAAGTGGATTCTACTAATTTCCAAATTCATCTTCTCTTAGCCATTCTATGCAACTCAATTAACAAACTTTGAGTACCTAATACATTCTAGGTATTTCTATGCCTTCAGTCTTGATCCCTTCCAATTTATCCTATATAACATACAGGGTGAATGATCTTTCTAAAGAGAAACCTCATTCCATCATTCCTCTGCTTAAAATCCTTTGATGAGAATCTACAAATTTTAAAATTAAATCCAAAGTCCAACCTTATGGTTCACAAAGCAATTAAAGGCACAATCCCTGCAAGTCTCAAATTTCAGCTCCGTGACTCACCTTTATTCTTGTCTTATGTTCCAAGCATACTTAAACATTTGCAACTCCCCCAAATGTACCATGTTTTACCTCACATTCTTTGTATATATAGTTCACTCCGCTTAGAATAGTGCTATCTCCTTTTTTCCCCCTGATTCCTTTAGGCTATTTAAGATTCAGTTCAGACATCTCCTCCTCCAGGAAATCTTCTCAAATTACCCAATCTGTTTCAGAGATAAACTTTCTTTCTTTCTTTTTTTTTTTAAGTTTATTTATTTTGAGAGAGAGTGAGCATGGGAGGGGCAGAGAGAAAGGGAGGGAAGGAGGGAGGGAGGGAGAGAGAGAGAATCCCAAGCAGGCTCCACACTGGCAGCACAGAGTTCAATGTGGGACTCTAACTCATGAACTGTTGAGATCATGACCTGAGCTGAAACCAGGAGTTGGCTGCTCAACCGACTGAGTGACCCGGCGCCCCCAGAGATGTACTTTCATTGGTACTCCTCTGCTAAAGTTATGTAGAAACTCAACTCATTCTAATTTATTCAAAAAACAAAACTATTATGAAGCTACTCGGCTCTTCTAGGTCAGGAGCTAAGCCTTTCATCTACACAGGAAATGACCAAACAGGGAAACATATAGTAAACGAATAATTAATTAAACTCCTCAAAAGACCAGGCAGTGAAACAACTGAAAAGCTTATATGACATAAAAGGAAAGAGAATAAATTAGGAGGTGAGAGACTTCAGTGGTAGCCTGGGTTTTGACACTAACGGCGGGCCACGTACTAACTTTTCCATACTTTAGTTTCTTCCTTCATCAAGAAATTTCTGTAGTAGCCCTCTCTACCTCAAGAGGTTGTTGTGAGTTTCAAAGGAGATACTATTTGTGAAAACACCTTGAAAAAATAAAAATCTCCACACAAATATAAGGTAGAGTTACTATTACAGTAATCACAGCATGCAAATAAGGAGAACAAACTGAGGTTTGATGAGGGGTGGCAGGGAGGGGAGGGTGCGTGAGGGGTATTGAGGAGGGCACCTTTTGGGATGAGCACTGGGTATTGCATGGAAACCAATCTGACAATAAATTTCATATTAAAAAAAACTGCAACAACTTAAAAAAAACCTGCAACAAATTTAAAAGGAAAAAAAAATAAAAAATAAAATAAAAAATAGCATACACTCCTTATTAATGGGAGTAGAAGGTGGCAGGTACTTTTTCTACTACTGAAGGTAGAAATATGATAAGAACGCAGTTAAAATGAATGCCAAAAAAAAAAAAAAATGAAATGACTGCCAATATAGCTCAAAATAAAGGGAAGGTTTTCTAATATCAAAAGCCTTCAAAGTCAGGAAGCTTGAAAAACAAAATTTTTAAAATCACCAAGAGAAAAATTGATTTTTATTTATTATAATTCATGTATCATCAAGTGTGGTTACAGCTCAACATAAAGCAAAATGCATACACTGAGAGAGGAGCCACTTTCGGCTTTAAGATTTCATTTTTTCTGATTTACTTGGTAAAGTATTCCTGCCTTACGAAAATATTACTTTATATATGACTAAAAAACATTATGACTAAAGTATTCCAAAATGGATATAAGAGAAGCAGTCTATATCAAAGACTTATCCAACACATGATAAGGACCGAATGAATGAGATAATGCATGTAAAGATACATAAGCTGTGATGAGAGACTACGGACGCAGCAGTCTGTATCCGCAGAGGCCCAGACACTTAATACCAGATTGAAGTAGAGCTTGGCGAGCCTTAAAAGAGAGCTGACAGGGACATTCTTTATGGGAGAAAAATCATCTGAAAATTAGAAAGACCAATGGTATCACAGTGCTGTTGGATTTTTTCTTTCTCTTTTTCTTTTTCTTGGCGTGTCTCATGCTGCATAAGATGAAAGAAGACAAAATGGATTCCAAGGATAATTCCCACTGTTTCCCCAAAAATGTTCACAGGTTTTTCACAAAATATATCATAGGGTATTTTTAGCGTTCTTTTGATGATGTTGGGAGTGTTCAGCCCTTTTTGCTGAGGAAAACAGGGTAAAATAATGTTTCCTACAAAGGCTTTGGACACAAAGTCGGCTAGAATCTAGAACAGGGGATGAAATCTTGAACATAACAACATTTTTTTTGATGAGCTAGAAAATTTAAGTTACAACCAATAATTAGGAAATGCTGATATTAACTTCATTTGTAAGTTATCTTTTTTTTTTTTAATCTAAAAAGCATATTTAGCTGGAAATAAATGGTGATTCTCTCCCAGTTAGCATATGAATAGGAAGCTTGTACATCTGAATCCCAAGATAACAGTGAACATCTGAAGGCTGCACACCCTAACTGAAGCTCATGGGTGTGTGCCAGGCAAGCCTAGCCTCCTGGAGCACCAGGAAAGGTTCAAGGACGTCTGTCCTAAGTTAGATATTTAGCAATGCCAAAAATCAGCTGCATTACTCTAGAGACCCATGTAAACATTAGCTTCATTTGCCTGTTATTTAAACATAACTAAAATATTCATTGAAGTTGATCAACACTGAATCCCGCCCCCCTTTTAACTCACCTGTAAGATTCTTTGCAAGATGGATGGAAGGGCAATAAAAGCTGCCATGCTGTTTAGAACTTGCATGGTCAGAGATCTCAGAGCTGTTACAGTAACAAAATGTTAACATTAAGGTTAGTTTAAAATAAGAGGTTTTGGTTTTCCCTATAAGTTACTGAAAAATAGTGGATTTACCTAGCTTCCTAGAAACTTAGCTAACCGGGGCCAGCTGGATATTTTAAAGTTACTGTTGATAAGTAACAAAGCTACTATTATTCAAGACAAATGACAGAATTGGTGCCATAGAAAAAACTGAATATAAAAGGGGTGATTAACACTACACTATGATTTCATTAAGAAAAACAGTAATGATAATTTTTAGCAGATAATAATTGGCGATGGTGTAGGTGGACTCGATAAACCTACCTTCAGGGTGTAGATGAGGTGCAGCTGAACCAGACAGCTTCTGAGGGGCCATCATTGCCTCCAATAATGGAAACCAGAGTGCCTATAATGTCAGAGGAAACCACAGCGCTCTGTTATTTTTAAGAGTAGCATCAGCATAGTGTTTTATAGGTTGAAATGTGCCTCTGACATACATTTGTTTGCAAAAAAAAATTTTTTTTTAAAGAAAAGATGGAACACTTGACTGGGAAGAGAAAAGACAGTAAGAAACAATGACCATAGCTCAAACAGATGTCTTTACCATGCACCCTGGGAAAATAAAGAAACTGAAGTCAGTAAGTCTAGACCTTGGAACTATAATCTCCTGTGTCTCGGGAGAAGGTAGGTTCAAAGCAGACACGGCAGAGCCTCCAGTGAGGTTCTTGTATACTATGCTATAAAACTATCACTGAGCAAGTCTAAATAACCCTATGTACTGCAGGAGAGAACAGAGAACAGCCCCCTCCACTTCCTCATCTCCACCCCCTCCCCCATTTCTCTTTAGCGATGTCAAGCAAGATCAATCAATGAAGGTTATCCAAAATTTGTTCCCACTCTCAAGCATTATTTTGTATTTCCTTAGTCATCACAGACCAAGAAGTAGAAGTTAACATTATTTCAATTAACATTTCCAACCACATCAGTAGGTAGATCATCATTTATTCCTATTATGTTGGGTGCTCTATTAAATGATTTACACAAATTTTTTCATTTCAATCTTGTAACAGCCTTACACCGTAAGCATGACCTTCACTTGAGATAAGAACTGAGATTTAGAAAAGTAATTTGCCAAAGATCACACCGTCAGTAAACTGGTGCTGTGACTCCAAAATCTGTGTTTTCCTAAGCCTTGGGAAAAATCTTTATCATCAAAAATCAAACTAATACATTTCAAAACTTCGACTACGGTTTCTTGTTGGATAATCATTTACAAAAGCTTTATTTAACTCTATGTCTTGGGAGGAACCTATTCCTGCAAACATCTGGGAATCATGAAGAAAGGTCAGAGCAGAACAAGAGTGGTTCTAGGAAGCTCTGTAAATACAGAAGGGAAATGTGTCACTCATTACCTGACACTGTACAAGTCCTATGGCAGTGGAGATATGGGAGCCCCTTAAGGCAAAGGAGACAGGCTGAGGGTCCAGCAACTTTCCCACTGGGTGACCTCCCAACTGAAGAGCTCTATTGAAGAGCTCAGATTTTATACTGATGACTTTTCATGCATTCCAGTTCTTAAGATACTGGTTTTAACTTGGTTTTTATTTTATTGAAATTTTAATTTATTTTATCTAGTACTCATGAACTTTTAATCTTGTATTTTATTCTGAGATAGCTTTACTTAGCTTACCTTTTAGTTGCCTATTTTAGCTTGTTTTTATAACCACATCATTTATTTCTGTGTATTTTAATTGTGTAATTTAATTGTATATGGCAAAATTTTTACCTTGTTTTTTATATTTATTATGTTTATAAATTTGGTTTTTAAATTTTCTTATTTAATCCAGACAATTTAGAAGAAATACCTTTGTAAAGATTAGTTGTTTAATGAGTATAAATGGCAGCCTGGGGGGAAGCATGGTTGCAAGAGGTAACAGCCATGAAATGCGTTCACACCCTACTTCCAGGAGTTATTCTTCTTTAACTAAATCTCCACATGAACCATCCCCTGAAAGCAACACAACTAAACTTGAATTCCTTTGTTATGTTATGTAATAAACAGCTTTCTTCTTAGGGAATTATACGCACAACAAAGCCAGATTCTTTATTATATGTGTATCAGGAAAGCCTTGTAAACAGATAAACAAAGGTAGGACAGGTAGAGATTCAACTTGAGAAAGGACAAGCAGCCCAACTTCCTGCAGTCTGACTTTCACGTAAATACTCGTAACATTAAATCTTGTGATGACAACTTTTAGAAAAAGATACTACAAACAGTTCATCATTAAACTTTTGAGTACTTCAAATTTTCTAGTTAGTTTAGTGTCTGTGGCAACAGCTTTTGCTCTCTCTCTCCAAAACAAAACAAAAACAAAGCAAAGAGAATCAAGGCAAACAACCATGAAAATCCCCCAAACTTAATGTTTTGGTATCACACAAAATCAGTCTAGCATTTTTCAGACAATAAAGTAAGAAATTAACATTCAAATATTTTTGTTGTTGTCATAAAACTTGTTCAGAAATGAAGCAGAAACCAATTGTTGGAGAGTGGGGTCACAAAGAGAGTAGTGAGCATGTGTGTGTCCGCATGCGTGTGTGTGTCTAAGACAAGGATAGACAGACTTTTCTTACACGCAGCCAGTGAATGGTATAATAATAGTCTTAAAGAATGAAAATTTCAAAGGATAGGAAGAAGTCTAACATCTAATACCTTTATTAAAACAAATTCCAACTCAGACAAAAAAAAAAAAAAGAATAAATTTTCCTTTGGCCACATCAAAGGAAGCGTTGTTCCCGTCTGATTAAGAGATACGGAGTTCAAATACAGTCAGAATAATCCCTAGAGTTCTGGAGGCATGGATTTTTATAACTAATTCTACCATTAATGCATGTGAATCTGGACATATTTTCAGCTTATGTGAACCTAAACAGCCTTACTTAAAAGACATAATCATCGTTTTTTGCTTAAACTGTCCACGAGAAGTTGCGAGAGTCTCAAATAAGATACTGGAGAGGAGATGGGAGGGTTGAAAAGTGAAAAAGACTTAGAATTAAGTATATATGAACACAGCTTTAAGAATTCTACCCTATTATGTTCTCTACCAAAATATAACCATGTCCAAATACAGCCAGCTAACCAAAAGATAAATGAAAATAAAAACTTTAGGAATGGAAAAATCATGGCAAAAAGGACTGGTGTAAAGCTTATCATCCATTTAAAAAAGGTTGAACAATTTGTGGGAATTTTGGATACAGAAAAGAATGTGTTACTAGCCTTAATGAGGTAAAATAACATAACCTATTAAAATTAAGAGGGATGGAGAAGAGAGGTTGGAGCAAGCATGAGTTCGTACCAATTTCCTTACTGGCTTCGCATCGCAGATATTATAAAAACTGAAATGTAATTATAAACATAGTAATTCCAATCTATTGCAGTCATTCAGATTTTCTTAAACTGTAGTGATATTCATTAAGAGATAGTATGGTGCAGAAATATTGTTTGAAATTCAGAAAGTCCTCAGTTTTACCTAAGCTTCCTAAATGAGTTGGACACTATATTTATTTATAAAAGCAAGTATTACGTGATCCAGTTTTTCTACAATCATGTTAACCTAGGCAGATAAAAAATATCTAGACTGATGGTCACCAAATGATAATGATGGTTATTTCTGGGTGATAGGATTTTATAGGGTAATTTTTTGTTAAAGTTTATTTATTTATTTTGAGAGAATGAGAGCAGGAACAAAGGAGGAGGAGCGGGAGGGGCAGAGACAGGGAGAGAAAGAGAATCCCAAGCACACTCAGCACTATCAGCACAGAGGCTGACACAGGGCTCGAACCCACGAACCGTGAGATCATGACCAGAGCCCAAACCAAGAGTCAGACACTGAACCAATGGAGCCACTGAGGTACCCTTACAGGGTAATTAAAAAAAAAAAAAAAAAACATTCTTCTATGTAACTTTCTGGATTGCAGGATTTTTAAAAATGATAACTACTGGGGCTCCTGGGTGGCTCAGTTGGTTGAGTGTCCAATTGCTGTTTTGGCTCAGGTCATGATCTCAGTTTGTGAGTTCGAACTCCACATTGGGCTCTATGTTGACAGTGTGGAACCTGCTTGGAATTCTCTCTCTCCTCTCTCTCTGTCTCTCCCCTGCTTGCACACAAGCACTCTCTTGCTCTCTCTCAAAATAAATAAACCCTAAAAAAAATGATGAATGTGTATCAAAGCACATAAAAAATTTTTTTAATAAAGAAACAAAAATCACATCTATTATGTAAATGTGTTTGCTGTACACATTTATCTTCTAAAAGGTTTTCAAAATTTATGGCCTAATTAAAAAATCCTCGACAAAAATGTAAAGCAGAAATTTACCCAACTGATAAGAACAGAAAACAAAAATAAGTTTATTACTTTCATTGTAACATGTATGGCTAAACATACATAAAAAAATTTCTCCTACTTCCCATTTCGGAAAGCCAGTAAGAGAAAGGGGCTAGGTGGTATCAAGACAGAGGCTGCAGCCTGGAGAGGCAGGCACAGAGGAGTCACGATGCCGTATCACACTGTAACTTAACTTCCTTTTTAAATTTATCTTTAATGTTTTTATTTATTTTTGAGACAGAGAGAGACAGAGCATGAGCAGGGGAGGGGCAGAGAGGGAGGGAGGCACAGAATCCGAAGCAGGCTCCAGGCTCTGAGCTGTCAGCCCAGGGCCCAAGGTGGGGCTCCCACTCCCGGACTGTGAGATCATGACCTGAGCTGAATGAAGTCAGACGCTTAACCGACTGAGCCACCCAGGCGCCCCAACACTGTAACTTAACTTCTTAAAACTGAAGCAGAATTTGGCTGTCAAGTCACATCTCGCCCCCTTAGTTTCTGCTTCGCTGCTCTAACTCCCACCTGCACCAGGTGCTCAACTCTACCTCCTTCCGTTTTGTGCTCTTCCTTGTGGCAGTCTGAATCTGTTACAGCAATGGTTCCAGTCTTGGCTATACAGTGCAATCATGTGGGAAGCTTTAAAACACACTGACAACTGGGTCCCGATCCAGAGACTTTAATTTACTTGATCTGGGGTGCAGCCTCAGTGCTGGGATTTTTCAAAGCTCCCCAAGTCACTGTAATGTGCAGCCAAGGCTGAGAAACCGTATCGCAGCCTTCTCGACCTTTTCCAGCTCTGTGTCCCTGGAGGGGTTCCCTCCAGTTCCTCATGCTCACTTTCCTCCACAGGGGATAGAAGAGATGATAAATGAGGACACGTCCAACAGTATCACTACACAGAATACACAAAATCTCAGTCCAAAGAGAACAGGGACATCTCGTATTCATGCACCTAAATTCTGCAGCACAGCCAGATCTAGGAATATAAAGCTTTTTGTGAGAACAAAGAGGACAGACACTCCTCATAATAACGTTAGGAGGCTTGTACTCCTGGGAGCACTAAACAGTGATTAAAATCCAGCTGAATTAAACTCAGGTGGCTCAGAGGGCAGGGAAAAGAGAATTAATTCTGGGTTTCAGACCAAAACAGACTTTTTAAATATGCCTAAGTAGTCATTCTCCTACCTCTCTTTGCTGCTGGTTCAAATTATGTGAATTTCTCTGGCAAAGGGCAATTGTCTCCACCATGGTATCTTCAACATCCTTCAATGAAAGGTCCTCTTTGGCCTCTAGATTCAGAAAAATTGTTAACAATACTTAAGGATACATTACTGATAATCTCAGAGCTTCTGGAAAAAATTAAACTATTTTTTCTTTGCAGAGCCCTAGTTTTCCATTATATAATTCTTATATAATACCATTCTTCCATAAGAATGATACCAAGGCTTAGATTACAAAACAGACAATTTAGCGTAAGAGGAGTTTTCCATGTAAACGTCTGACATTCACAGCACATATAAAGCACATCATACTTAACATTTTAATATGTTTTGGCTATGTTAAAGTCCCAATCCTCTGTTTGTGGGTTAGTGGAAAGGTTACTTTTCACCTTTCTTGCCCTACCATTTCTTTTTCCATTTGTTTGTTTGTTTGTTTATTTCTTCATTCTGAGAGAGAGAGCATGTGTGTGTGAGCGGGGAAGGGGTATTGGGTGAGGGAGAAAGAGAATCCCAAGCAGGCTCTGTGCTGGTGGCATGTGACACGCCAACGTGGGGCTCGAACGCACGAACCATGAGATCATGACCTGAGCAGAAGTCAAGAGTCTGACGCTTAACCGACTAAGCCAGTCAGGCGCCCCTTCCATTTCTTAAATGTAGGTTTAATATCTTAGGCCCTTTCCTTTTCATTTTTCAATAATTCCTCCCCTCCTATGGTTTCAACTCTTAGGTCCTTGCTAATAAATAAGCTTATTTATTCATTTTGAAAGAGAGAGAGAGAGAGAGTGCATGCGTGCATGAGCAAAGGTGGGGCAAAGAGAGACGGAAGAGAGAGGGGAGAGAGAGAATCCTAAGAGGCTCTGCACTGATGCGCAGAGCCCCAAACGGGGCTCGAACTCACAAACTTTGAAATTATGACTTGAGCCGAAATCAAGAGTCAAACGCTTAACTGACTGAGCCACCTAGATGCCCCACTAATAACTTTTGAACATACACCTCCAGCCCTTATTCTTTTCATAATCTGCAGGGTGAATTTTTGACAGACTCTGTCAGACTCTGCTTAATCGATGACTACAAGCACCTTGAACTTGTATGTGCAAAACCCAACCCATTTTTCCCACCTCAAATCTTCTCCTCCCCCTTCCCAAAATAAGTTAATGAAACCATCACCTCTAAGTCGGTTTATAAATCTCCGTCATCTCTGATGCCCCACCCCCCTTCACCCACATGTCCAACTAAATCGCCACTTTTGCTGATTTTACTTTTGTGCCCTCACATGCCATGACTTCTGCCCTGTGGCTCTCTCCACCTCACGTTCACAACTGCAACAGCTTCTTAATTAAACTTCTGACTTCCAAATCTTGCTTCCCTCATTCTCCTTTATACTGTCACAAACACATCAATTCTAGCCACAAAAATCATTAAAGACTTCCAAGTTTTAAAAACAGAACATAAATAAACCTCTGACCCTAACTAAACATAGTAACGGTCTGGCTCAGGTTCTCACCCTCTGTGCTCTTAGGTCACTGCACCAGGTCTTACTCCTGAGGTTCCTGACCAGGCACTTTCATAATGATGTGCTCCTTAGCCCAGATGCTTTTTCCTTGCTTTTCCCTATCAAACTTCTATTCACTATTCCAGTCTTACTTGACAGGTCATGTCTTTCACAAACTATTTTTGATTCATCAGTTTCAAACCATTCCCTAAGTTTCCACAATCCTTTGCCACTCTCACTGTACCTCTTTTATAATACTTGATTCTTCTAGCATTTGATGTTTTCATTTACCTGTCTCCTTCACAAGATGCTAATTCTTTGGATGACGGCTATGTTAGCCATCTGTGTATAATCCACAGGAACTAGCACAATGTCTTGCAATTAGCAGAACCTCCCAAATTCTTAAGTATCTAGAAAAATATTAAATCTGAAAGTAAATAGTGGACATGAGACCATTACTGAGAAATTTATTTTCACTAAAATTCAAAGAACTAGCTTCTCTATACATATCACTTGCAAATCATTGCAGTGATTTTAGGGAAACATTCTTCTTACTTTTCCCTCAATCTTTTATGTAATGTCTGCAAAAATTATTAACAAGGAAAATATCATAAATGCAATAAATCTCACATAATCTGACTGAACAGAGATTGACAGTACAAAAAAAATTATTAAATGTTTAGCTAAATTAAAAATGGAAAAATCACTCAATTGTATGCTGACGTTCCAAAAAGATTCAGTATAATAGCAAATGACCCCAGTACAACACAGACCCTAACACCTAGGATCTAACCATAAAGAATATAGATAAATAAGTAATTTATAAAGAATTAGGGTAAACGTGTTTAAGGAAATGTGTGGGCCACGGGCTGAGAGAAGTGCTGATTGTTAAATACATAGGACAATCTAAAAATCGCCTATCAAATGAACTTTGGAAGAGTTATTTTGAAAATTTCAAGTGATGTGAAAACATATAATCCAATTCAAAAGTGGGCAAAGAACTTGAGTAAACATTTCTCTGAAGATACACCAATAACCAATATGCACACGAAAAGGTGAAAGGGTGGACCTATGCCAGCCAACTCCATCTTGTGCTGTGTCCTCCACCTTGAGTGACTATGTCCCCTATGTGCCCCCTTTACGGGAAAATCACAGAAACCTCAGACCACGCCTCCTCCCCTTGAGTAACCTCGGCTCACCCGTTCAAACTTCCCGATCAAAACATGCCCGGTGACCTGCGTAACAGAACGCCGACCCTTCCCCAGCCAGTCGGCCGAGGCCACGACCCTTCCCCAGCCGATCGGCTGAGGCCACAGCCATTACCTCACCAACTGCCCCTAGACTCCTATAAAACCTTTGTGCTTTTGAAACTCGCTCTCTCTCTCCGGTATCTCACCGCTGCCTCGGTGCAGGTAGGGGATTGAGCTCGAGCTAGCTCCAATAAAGGCTCTTTGCTTTTGCATCCGACTCGGCTCCCTGGTGGTCTTTGGGGATCACGAATTCTGGGCATAACAAAGGCACTCTACATTACTACTCAACAGGGAAATACGAATGAAAACCACAATAAGCTACTACTTCACACACGAGGATAGCTACTATTAAAGAAAACAGAGGGGCGCCTGGGTGACTCAGTCGGTTAAGCATCCAACTCTTGATACAGGCTGAGGTCATGACCTCACAGTTTTGCAATTGAGCCCATATGTGGCTCTGTGCTGACAGCATGGAGCCTGTTTGGGATTCTCTCTCTTCCTCTCTCTCTGCCCCTCCCCCACATGCATTCTCTCTCTCTCTCAGAATAAATAAACTTAAAAAAAAAAAAAAAAGAAAACAGCAAGTGTTGGTGGGGACTTAAATAAACTGGAACCCTGTGTATTGCTGATGGGAATGTAAAAATGATGCAGCCACTGTAGAAAAAAGCAACCCAACTGTTGCTCAAAAATTAGAATCACCATTTAATCCAGCAATTCCACTTCTGGGTGTATACCCGGAAGAAATGAAAGCAGTGTTTCAAAAAGATACCTGTACACCCATGTTCACGGAAGTATTACTCACAATGGCCAAAAGGTGGAAGCAACTGAAGTGTCCACTGACAGACAAAAGGATACAAAATGCAGTTGGTATATACATGAAACGAAATATCATTCAGCCTTAAAAAGGAATGAAATTCTGACATGTGCTACAACATGGGTAAACTGTGAAGACATTATGCTAGGCCAGTAAGCCAGACTTAGAAAAGGATAAATGTTGTATAATTCTACTTTTATAAGATACCTCATCAAACTCAGAGTGAGAAAGTAGAATGGTAGGTGCCAGAGACTGACTGGGGGGAGGGGGGGCAGGGAACGGGAGTAATTGTCTAATGGATACAAAATTTCAGTTTGGGAAGTTGAAAAACTTCTGGAGATTGATGGTGAGGTGGGTTGCACAACACTGTGAATGTACTTAATGCCACTGAACTGTACATTTACAAATGATTAAGATGGTAAATTTTGTGCTATGAATTTTACCACAATTAAAAAAAAATAAATCTAGTTTCTAAAATGTCCAGGATTATAGGGGCTCCTGGGTGGCTCAGTTGGCTAAGCATCGAACTTTTGATTTTGGCTCAGGTCATGATCTCACAGTTCGTTGAGTTCAAGCCCTGCATCAGACTCTGCCGAGCCTGCTTGGGATTCTCTCCTTCCCTCCCTCTCTACCCCTCCCCCACTTGCACACTCTCGCTTTCTCTCTCAGAAGAAATAAACATTTTTTAAAAACCCACTCAAGTGTCTAGGAAAATAATGGGAATTTTGTATCTATCTGTGACAAGGCCATTTAACATTCCATACTGTCAAGTTTTACTGCTTTGTGCTAAAAATTACATAAATTCAGTGCAGAAAACACTGGCTATTCCTCATTAGAAGCTCTGATTTGCTATTGCTTAGCATATTACAGTAATATTTAGGTATATTAGTAATATTTAGTAATATTTAGGTATTACAGTAATATTTAGTTATGCACCTTATTTATATATAACTAAAAATTGGCAGAGAAATATAATCAAAAAAATAATACCAGTGAAAAGTGCCTACTTTTCTGTACCCTGAACTCCACTCATGGCACCACAAAGCCACAATGGTTTACATGATTTCCTATTAGGAGCTCTTGAAAACAAGCTAAAATTGGGATCAATGTTCAAGTATTTATGTGGATCGACGTAATTATTAGTCAATAAATGCAGTTTGTTAGACAACATCTTTTAAAACATGGGGTCCATGGGAAGAAATAATTGTAAATTATACTCAGGAACTTACTTTCATCTTGATGCGTTATCTCCTGAAGTTTGCTTTGTAGTCTCTAGGAGGTAAAAACACAAAACAAAAACACAGGAGGTAAGAGGAACACTGTTACCTAATCCACAAATATTTGAACTACATATTTTACAAGAGAAAACCTAAAGAAACAACAAGGTTATAAAGAATGACCCTTACTGTCATTCAGAAGAGAATTCTTGTGTATATAGAAAGCAGAGCTAGCAGTACCGAAGGGGACCCAAAATATCAAGTGTCACTTAATCTGCCCCGCTCTGCTTCTGTTGTACCACCATATAGTCATCAATGACATTCTCTAGCAGGGTAATTAGGAGTAGGATTTATCCGAGCTTTGTATAAGGGAATAAAATTCACACTGGGCTATGAGAAAAAGGGGTGAGAGGGAATAAGAAAGAACATACAAGACTGTCTGCACAGCAGAGGGCACAGCCTTGAGTGTGGCACCTCTAAATATGCAATTGCAGTGTCCACTGCTCTAACCGAATACTAGGATCCTCAGAAAGCATTAACTGATAGTCCAGCATTACTGATATTCCAGATATTACTATACACTGAGAGTGACCTTTAATATATCCCTCCTACTCCAAATTTGCTCTTTTTCTTGAGGTCCCTTATAGGCTAAAAATCATACAACTGTCATCAACCACTTCCTCTTACTTCCTCCATACTATATTCAAAGATCAAAAGTTCTCAAATCCAATCCTCTTCCCACTCCACCACCACCGCCTCCGGCTCAAGCCTCACAGATTCACACCCACACCACACAGCTTCGCAAGTGCTCTCTGCTTCCTCCCTAAGATGAACCTCCCCCTTTTCTACCTCCCCTCAGTCTCCTACCTAACCAGAGCAGTCTTAATGAAACAACATGGTATCAGTTCCTTCGCTTATAAACTTTTAGTTGATCTTGTGTGAACAACAGAGTCTGTCCTAATTCTTTAGGGTGTCCTACAAAATCTTCCCAGATCTGCACCCAGCCTTTGCTTCTAGCCTGCCAATACATGGATAGTGGAGCCCTAGTAAAATGCCGGCTGCTCTCCTAGTCTTTCGTATTTCTTTGTACTCCTATGCTTTTGTAAATGATGGTGTTAGTCCCTTCAAGGATATACTGCCTCTCTTTCCCCCATCCGTGCCAGGAATACTTTTAACTATCCTTTAAAACTAGATTCACGATATCTTCAACAAATAAACGACAAGGAAAAAAGAGATGTAGGGATAACTTCTACATTAAAAGAGGTTGAGAGCTTACACAAAACCTCTGTGGAATATTCTTCCTGGCCCGTTTTATGATTACACAGCTAGAGAAAAACTAGAAGCCAATAAAGAAATTCTTTTTTTTTTCCTTGCTCTAAACATCTTTTTTAACTTAAATTCAAGTTAGTTAACATGTAGTGTAGTACTGGTTTCAGGACTAGAATTTAGTGATTCATCACTTCCATATAATCTGACCTGTCAGATGCCGTTTAGTTTTGTTGATTGCTTCCTTCACTGTGCAGAAGCTTTTTATCTTGATGGGGTCCCAATAGTTCATTTTTGCTTTTGTTTCCCTTGCCTCCTGAAATATGTCTAGTAAGAAGTATAGTCACATTTTTGCTGCAGCTAAGGTCAAAGAGGCTGCTGCCTGTATTCTTCTCTAGGATTTTGATGGTTTCCTGTCTCACATTTAGGTCTTTCATTCATTTTGAATTTACTTTTGTGTATGGTGTAAGAAAGTGGTCCAGTTCCATTCCTCTGCATGTTGCTGCATGTATGCTGGATACACATACATACATAAATAGGAAGAGAGGATATCCCTAATCTATTCCTTAGCTAGATAGCAGTATTTAAAAAACTGATACAATACTTCACACTTATTAGAATGGCTACCAACAAGAAAACAGAGAAAAGCAAGTGTTGGAGAAAATGTAAAGAAATTAAAAGCCTTTGTGCGTTTCTGATGAGAATGTAAAATGGTGTAGCCACTATGGAAAGCAGTATGGCAATTCTTTAAAAATTAAAAATAGTATTTTCATTTAATTCAGTAATTCCATTCTGGTTGTATGCCCAGAATAAATGAAAGCAGAGTCTTGAAAAGATGTTTGTACACCCATGTTCATGGCAGAATTATTCACAAAGTTTGAAAGGCAGAAGCAACCCAAGTGTCTACCAACAGATGAATGAATAAACAAAATTTGGTATATACATAAAATGGAGTACTATCCAGCCTTAAAACTGAATGAAATTCTGGCACATGCTACAACATGGGTAAATCTTTAAGACTTTATGATTAATGTATACAAAAAGGCAAATACTGTGTGATTCCATGTATGTGAGGTAGAGTAGTCAAATTCATGGAGTCATAAAGAATGGGGGCTGGGGGCGCCTGGGTGGCGCAGTCGGTTAAGCGTCCGACTTCAGCCAGGTCACGATCTCGCGGTCCGTGAGTTCGAGCCCCATGTCAGGCCCTGGGCTGATGGCTCAGAGCCTGGAGCCTGTTTCCGATTCTGTGTCTTCCTCTCTCTCTGCCCCTCCCCCGTTCATGCTGTGTCTCTCTCTGTCCCAAAAATAAATAAACGTTGAAAAAAAAAAAATTAAAAAAAAAAAAAAAAGAATGGGGGCTGCCAGGGGATGTGGGGAGGGAGGAATGGGAGATTACCATTTAATGGGTATAGAGTTTCAGTTTGGGAAGTTGAAAAAGTTCTGGAGAGGGATAGTGGTGACGATTGCACAAAAATGTGACTATACTTAATACCACCAAAATGATAAATTTTTATTGTAGGTATAACAATTTTAAAAATGGATAAAAATTTTTGTGAAAAACTGATAGAACATCAACTGTTAGTGAGAATTAGCAACCCAAACTCTTATACATTATTGGAGGGGATGTAAAATGGAATAACCACTTTGGAAAGAGGTCTGGTAATATCTTATAGACCCAAAACCTAGACCTATCCTATGACCTAGGGATTCCAGTCCTTGGTACTGACATTTTCCTATGAAAATGAAAATATTTGTGTACAAAAGTGATCGTAGTAGCTTTACTCTTAATAGCCAAAAACTAGAAATAGCCCAGGTATCAATCATCAAGAGACTGAATGAATAGTAGTATATTCGTACAATACCATTCAGCAATAGAAGAAACGGACTACTGATACATCTCAAAAATATAGTGAAAGGAGAATTATACAAGACTACTAAGGGAGGAACCCATGAATGCATGAATGCATAAAATAGGTAAAACTAATACACAGTGAAAAAAAAAATCAGAAAAATGATGATCTGTGGGGGGACAAAAGTGGGAATGCGTATGAAGAGGCATGAAGGAACTTTCTCTGATGAAGCTAATGTTCTCTATCTTGTTAGGGACTAGGGACATAGGTGTATGCATTTGTCACAACTCAGTACATGACACATTTAAGACTTGTGCACTTTATTGTATATAAATTTCACCTTAAAAGTATACCAGAAAGAAATGTTCTACCCAATGACTAAACTCTAGTCATGATAAAAATAGTCAGTGGTAAGATGCAATACTGTCTGCAACTTACTTTGACACACAAGAAATGAAGATGGACTGATGAAAACTTACACAATGCTACAGGTCAATTATATCTCAATAAAAAGACAGACTGATGAATGGAGGCATGGACAGAAAATGACAAAGCAAATATAGTAAAATATTACCTTTAGCATTATTAAGAAGGCCCCATGAATATCTCCTTTTTTTTCTAATAGATAGGCAGTGACTTCATGAAGTTGATACTTCTGGGTAATCTAGGAAAGAAGAAATGATAAGGATTTTTGTTCACAAATCTTGACTGTGGAGAGGATCCTACTAAAGATGAAAACAATATGACAGTAAATAATGAATTCATACCTCAGTACATTACTTTCCAGTGTAATATGAAATATTGGACTTTCTGGTGTTAGAAGTTGCCCATCTTGGCAGTTCTAACTAAACCATGTTCATTCACTTTTTTCTTCACTATTGTTTAATTTAAAGTTTTCATTTACCTGACTGAGTATATCCACTGGAAAAAAGGTAACACATATGTATAAGTGAGATCTTAATAAGAATCAATAAACTAAAAGTTTCTAATTAGTAAAAAAGAAATACCAAGTAAACTAAGAAGATAAATGAAAGATATTAAGTGCAGAAAATAATGCTCTGGGAAAGAAACAACAGAGAAACAATACAGAGTTTCAACAAACCCCAAAATAGTCTTTGAAAAGACTAATAAAGTAGAATAAAACTTTCTTAGCAGCAAGAAAAAAGAGCGGCACAAATAACATTATTAGCATATTAACAGGTTCAAAGGAGAAAAGTGTGATCATCTCAATAAATGCAGGAAAAAGTATTTGATAAAATGCAGTACCCATTCTTAGCAAAAACAAAACACTCTTACCTAAACTGAGAATTGAACTCTTAATTTATTAAAAATTATCTATCAAAATCCTAAAATAAACACCATATTTAATGTAAAATGTTAGACCCATTCCCTTTAAAATCAGAAGCAAGGCAAGATTGCATACTATCACTGTTTCTAAATAATATCCTGGAGCTCTTAGACATCTGGTAAGAGAGAGAAAACAGTGTAAATGTAAAAAAAATTTTTTTAAAAAGAAAGAAAAGCTAAAGACAAGAAAAACTACCATTATCCTTGAAAAATAGTATTGTCATTAAAAAATCTAGAAACTATTTAAATGAAGAAAGAATTCAGATTCTTTTCGATACAAAACAATGTATAAAAATTAGTAACATACAGCAGCAGCAATCAACAAAGATGTCATTTCAAAAACTTTCCTTCCACATTGTTAACAAAAAGTGTAAGTATCTAGGAACAAATTTAAGATAACATTTGCAAGAACCTCGTATATCATATAAAAGTTGTTGAAACCTCACTAAAGAATGTAAAAGGCTTTTAAAAAGACAACCATGTTCCTGAATGTGAAGACTCTATGTTGTAAGATGTCAATCTTCCCTGAATTAACCTATAAATTCATTGTATATATTTCATCAAAATGCCGGAAGTTTGTTGGTTTTTTAATTTTTTTTTAATGTTTGTTTATTTTTGAGAGACAGAGACAGAGCAAAAGTGGGGGAGGCGCAGAGAGAGAGAGGGAGACACAGAATCAGCAGCAGGCTCCAGGCTCTGAGCTGTCAGCACCGAGCCCAACATGGGGCTCAAACTCACGAAACGTGACATCATGACCTGAGCCCAAGTCAGCCGCTTAACCTACTGAGCTATCCAGGTGCCCCTGTTTTTTGTTTTTTTAAAGGAAGATGATGGGGCGCCTGGGTGGCGCAGTCGGTTAAGCGTCCGACTTCAGCCAGGTCACGATCTCGCGGTCCGTGAGTTCGAGCCCTGCGTCGGGCTCTGGGCTGATGGCTCAGAGCCTGGAGCCTGTTTCCGATTCTGTGTCTCCCTCTCTCTCTGCCCCTCCCCCGTTCATGCTCTGTCTCTCTCTGTCCCAAAAATAAATAAACGTTGAAAAAAAAAAAGGAAGATGACAACATGATTCCTAATTTGATGTAGAATAGTAAGAGCCTAAGAGTACACATGAATTTTAAAGAAAAACAATGAGGAGGGAAGACTCTTCTTTCAAATAATAAGCCTTACTGTGAAGCTATATTATTTAAAATATGTGGTAACAGTAAAAGGAAAGACATGACCAAATGAACAGAAGAGATTCCACAAAAAGATCCATGTATATCTGAGAGTTCAGTATACAGCAGAATGGCATTATGAATCAGTGAGGAAAGGATACTAGAAATACCACATACACCACCGGTTATACACAGGGGAAAAAAAAATACAGAAATCCCTCCCTTGATCTGTTTACAAAAATTAATTCCAGATGGATTAAAAGCCTAAATGTAAAAAGCTAAGCTATAAAACTCGTATAAGAGGGTATCTTTTATACCATCAAGGTAGAAAAGGAAGACTCACACACAAAAATTTAAACCTTAAAGGAAAAGAATGATAAATTAAAATAGAAGTCACTAGAAACCAAATTAAAAAAACGTACCACAATACACTGGAAGAAGGCATCCCCAACATATAAAATCAGTGAAGGATTAGAGATGCAGAAATTAGAATTTCTACAAATCAGTAAGGGCAAAAACTCAGTAGAAAAATGGGCAAATGATATGAACAGATAATTCAGAGAAAAAAAACTGAAAGTCATTAAACATATGGAAAGATGTTCAATGTCATGAATAATCAATGATACCCATCATGCTGGCAAAAATTAAAAGTCTAAGAGTGTAGGGCTCCTGGGTGGCTCAGTTGGTTAAGTGTCTGACTCTTGATTTCTGCTCAGATCATGATCTCACAGTTTATAAGTTTGAGCCCTGAGTCAGGCTCTGCGTTGAGGGTGTGGATCCTGCTTGGGGTTCTCATTCATTTTCCCTCTCTCTCTCTCTCTCTCTCTCCCACTCTCACTCTCATTTTCCCTCTCTCTGTGCCCCTCCCCAGCTCTCTCTCTCTTTCTCTCAAAAATAAATAAACTTAAAAAAAAAAAAGCCAAAAAATGTTAGGAATCAACTAGAATGTGGAAAAATAACAAATAGCAAACATTGATGGTGAGAATAGAAACAAACAGGAGATCAACTTGGCAGTAACAATAGAATAAGCTAGTCTACTGTCTAAGAATTCCACTTCCAGGTAATTACTTAGAGAAAGCTCACATGGGCACATAAGAAGGTTCATACAAAGATGTATAAGGTAGCATTGTTTAGGATGTGAAGGAGTGGAAACAATTTGAATGCCTATCCATAGGGAAATAAACTGTGGCATACTCATTCAATTGATATTATATGATCATTAAAATGAATGAGCTAATTCTACATGTATAACAATTGATAAATTTAAAAAATTTAATAAAAAAGCAATTTGCAATAGGATATGTTCCATATGATACCATTATTACAAATTCTATAAACATGGAAGACTGTGTCAGGCATTTTATTTATTTTTTTATTATTTTTTTAATATGAAATTTATTGTCAAATTGGTTTCCATACAACACCCAGTGCTCATCCCAACAGGCGCCCTCCTCAATGCCCATCACCCAACCTCCCCTCCCTCCCACCCCCCATCAACCCTCAGTTTGTTCTCAGTTTTTAAGAGTCTCTTATGTTTTGGCTCCCTCCCTCTCTAACCTTTTTTTTTTTCTTTTTCCTTCCCCTCCCCCATGGTCTTCTGTTAAGTGTCTCAGGATCCGCATAAGAGTGAAAATATATGGTACCTGTCTTTCTCTGTATCACTTGTTTCACTTAGCATAACACTCTCCAGTTCCATCCACGTTGCTACAAAAGGCCATATTTCATTCTTTCTCATTGCCACGTAGTATTCCATTGTGTATATAAACCACAATTTCTTTGTCCATTCATCAGTTGATGGACATTTAGGCTCTTTCCATAATTTGGCTATTGTTGAAGGTGCTGCTATAAACATTGGGGTACAAGTGCCCCTATGCATCAGCACTCCTGTATCCCTTGAATAAATTCCTAGCAGTGCTATTGCTGTATCATGCATTTTATAGGAAAAATAAACATAGATGGGAAGAATATGCTTCCCATCTTCAGGTTGGTGGTAACCTCGGTGGGGGGGGGGGGGGGGGGGGGGGGGGGGGGAGGGGAAAGAGGATGATTTCTAAAACAAACAACAAAGATTTAAAGCCAGTATGTCAAACATGAACATCTATAAAACTGGGTTGGTGGGTACATTGATATTTGAAATTCTGTACAATTCTATATACTTTAAATATTTTACACTTAAAAAATTTTTAAAGTGTGTGAGTAGTTCAGAAGGTGGCACAGGGAATACAGATTACTGTTTCATAAGTATTGATAATAAAGGAAAGGATATATAACAGTAGTTTAAAAATAAATTTTAAATACTAGCTTCTTATTGATTAGAATATGTATGTGTGTATACGTACACGCATGCACACACACACGTGCACATAGTCATGTTCATGTGGAAACAGGAGAAAAGAAGGGAAGGGACCCAAGGCAATGACCGTCTTGAGACTACTGACTGCCACTGAGCCTGTCTTATGCCCAGCAAGCTATCTAACCATCAGAGCCTACAAACAAGAGCTTGGTTTCTCCTTTTAATATATTTATTGTATTCCTTTGTCTTGGCTTGTGTGTTGGCTAGAACGTCTGTGAAACTTGATTAGTAACAGCGATGGACATGCGCTGTTTCTGACTTTACTGGAATAAAGGGACAGCAGTTTACCACAGCAATGTAGAGCAGGCACTGTGGAGGCAGACTATTTGGGTTCGATCCCGGGGGCTATGTTATGTTAGTCTCCTTTTGCTCATGTTTAAACTGGTGAATGGTTAGGATGAGTTTACTCACATCCGCTCTGCATTCCAGGTCTTACCTGGATGGTTTCTTCCAGGCGGTAGCACTCAAGGACCTGCAGCGTCTCTATAACCTGGTTTGGGTCGAACTGACACAACAACTCAATGAACTGCTCCGTAACAGAGGGAGGCATCTGCAGCGATTCCTGATTTACATGAATACCTTCCCTGAAAACATAAATAGAAAGAGAACGGCATTAATTCATCACATCTGTCATTAAGTATGTAATGACAGGTAAAAAGTACGTCAACCTTAAAAGCAAAACTCCCTTCTGGTGATATAAAATCGTGAATTCAAAGTCTCACTTTTACTTAGGGTGTTAGGGTGAGCTGTGTATTATATCAGACACAGTCTAAATCACAACAGTTCTCAGTTTATAGTGAATAATTAAGGAAATAATATTCAGTGAAAGTTCCTCTAAATAAATACCAAAGTTGTACTGTTGCTCTAGAAGAAACAAAAATTAACCAAAGATCCACGAGTAACTATATATAGTAAACCATCTTCCACTTTTAACAACTGGCCCTACCATACTTCGTTGGTAGCACCAATCACACCATGTTGTAACTACTTCTTTAATTATCTTTCTTATCTAAAGACTATAAACTCTTTGAGGATAGGTACCAGGTATCTTCTCACCAACGAATTCTTAAAGCCTGCAACAGTACCCTGCATGTTGCAAGGGCTAGTTATTTACACGCTACTAAAACAAATTTATAAAGTGGATCAATAGTAGGACACACAATATTCATGTGTTCATTTATTTTGTATGTCAGCTAGTCACCAAAGCCCACTGTTCAGAATACCTACAACAAAAGCTAGAGATACTGGGGTGCCGGGGTAGCTCAATCAGCAGAGCACGTGACTCGAGCTCAAAGTTATGAGTTCAACCCCTACGTTGGATGCAGAGCTTTCTTTAAAGAAAAAAAAAAGCTAGAGAAATACAGAATTAGTTTTATCACAGTGGACACTCAACTACTGGTGGCCAAAAGAAATTATTTAGAAAATCAACTACTGCTCATTACAGACATACAAATCATCTTTAAAAGAAGTCAGTTCCTTTTGAGAGCCCTATCTTTTCTTCACCTCAACTAAAGCTCCTTATATAAAGAACTGGAATAGGGTTAATAAGATACAAAACTGCTTGGGAAACTCGCTTTGTGAAGAAACGTTAAGGCAGATGGTTTAAAGCAACATCTCCCAGCTTTTCTCACATCACGCATACAGAGAAGGACAGCATTTGCATGGCCCATCAGAACAAAGTAAGACTGATCACAGGGGACTATGGGTACCCCAAGACCCACCCCAAGAGCTGAGGGGATCCGTCTCTAGGCACACCTGTGACCCATGTGCAGCACACCAACAGTCATAGGCGGGAATCTCTGACTCCGCAGAGAACAATTTGAGGTTATAAAGGTCCTATAAATAATAGTAAATAGCCCTCCTATTTTTACCAGTAAGAGCCTTCAGCTACAGAAAGAGGAATTCTATTTAGACATAGGAAATCTTTCCTAAACTAAGAGTTTTGTGACACTTAGTCCCTACCAGGGGTTGACTGATGAACTCATTAATTAAGCTCTGCTGCTTGGAGCTGTCAATACTTGCTGATGGGCTAATTCGGTATGTCCTCAAATTGGCTGTAAATCTCTAAGTTCGAGTTTCATTTCGTTAGTTCACAGCTGCCTTTAAAGCAGGATTTAGGTAAGTAACTGGTTATTCCTTAAGTACAGCATCACCTTAGTTCTTCCTATGTAACATGAAAATTATCTTTTTAAGTGTCTAGGTCCCAACTACACTATAAACCCTGAGAGCAAAGACTGCTGCATTCAATGTCTCCCAGCACTCACACAGTCTTGGCACATAATAAATAAGCACTCGGTAAATGTACACTGAATTGAACTGGACAGGCAATAATGTGCTGGATTGCCTTCAAAAAACCAAATACAGGATAGAGGGGTGCAAAGGACAAGGACTAGGGCTATGAAATCAGATTCAGCTGTGAATGAATGCTGTCAGAAAGCTCTACACAGACCAAATAGAAAATGCACATGATAATCACAGGGCAATGATGGGTCTTTATGTAAGATCAACGTTTTGTCCCAACAGAATATGCCCACGTAAAAGAAAAAGGGAATGCTAATCGACGATCGTTAACATTAAGGTGAGCTGGTGTACTTCTCAGATGTTTATGTCATATTGTAGGTAGTGTTAATATTTTATCTACGCCACACTTCTGTTACTATGTCTTATAAATGCAAGACTATGGAGCAAATTAAGACTAGACATAAGCATCTGCCAATAAATCCCAGTATTTAATTCTTTCCAGAACACTTATTGACAAAACTCTTTACAAGTACTAAGGATGTGAATATGCATCAAACCAAGCAAATCACTCATATGAATAGATTCTGATGCATTCATTTGTGAGGGAAATAATATGTCTGCTGGGAAATGATCAGGCAACATCAACATAATGAAAACTTTAATAAACTAACACGTATGCGCTTACACCCATTTCTGACTGCTGCTTCACAGTCTTGCACATAAATACAAATTGTTATATTCCCTTCTCAAAGCTACTTCTGTTACTCTTCTATTACCTATCTGCTTTGCCACTGTTAACTTTAGTGTATCAAAACTATATGTTTTAAACCTAAACCTTATCTATTCTTTTGGGAATTTCTATTTTAATCATAGCAATGACATATAAGATATAAACACTTAAGTATATATAAAAGGTAGATTTTTATAAGGCATACACTAGACTTTCTCTTGTCATTTTTTTAAATTTCAATTTTATTTAAATTCTAGTTAACATATATTGTAATATTGATTTCAGGAGTAGAATTAGGGATTCATCACTTACATAAAAAACTCAGTGCTTATCCCAACAAGAGCCC
Source organism: Leopardus geoffroyi (assembly GCF_018350155.1). Taxonomy (NCBI): domain Eukaryota; kingdom Metazoa; phylum Chordata; class Mammalia; order Carnivora; family Felidae; genus Leopardus; species Leopardus geoffroyi. The sequence goes on from NC_059333.1 coordinate 82,604,112, forward strand.
TACTTTATACCCATCACCCACTTAGCACATCCCCTGCCATTTCCCTCCATCAACCTTCAGTTTGTTCTCTATAGTTAAGAGTCTCTTACAGCTTGCTTCCATCTCCCTCTTTTTCCCCTCCCTTCCCTATGTTCATCTGTTCTGTTTCTTAAATTCCACATATGAGTGAAATCATATGGTATTTGTCTTTCTCTGACTTATTTTGCTTAGCATAATACACTCTAGCTCCATCTACATCATTGCAAATGGCAAGATTTCATTCTTTTTGATGGCTGAGTAATATTCCATTGTGTATATATACCATATCTTCTTTATCCATTCATCAATCAGTGGACATTTGGGCTCTTCCCATAGTTTGGCTATTGTTGATAATGCTGCTATAAATATCCGGGTGCATGTGCCTCTTCAAATCAGTATTTTTGTAGCCTATGAGTAAATACCTAGTAGTGTAATTGCTGGTTATAGGGTAGTTCCATTTTTAACTTTTTGAGGAAACTCCATACTGTTCTGCACAGTGACTACACCAGTTTGTATTCCCACCAATAGTACAAGAGGATTCCCCTTTCTCCACATGCTCACCGATACCCGTTGTTTCCTGTGTTGTTTTAAAGCAGAGTATTTATATGCCTTGTGAAATACATGCACACCAACCATACCCAAAAATTCAGGTTGGGGAAGGCATTCACACTTACTCAGGTTGTGATAAATAATTTAAAATTATGATCTTGTACATTTGGCTGTTACTGGGAAGGATAAACTACGCTTCAGTTTTGAATAAATGACGTCATTAAAATGACTCTAAAATTCTGATAAAAATATTTGACAAAGAAAATAAATGTTGCAGGGAGATGAAAAAAAGTCTGGTCTGGTCTCTCCCCTTCACTCTAAATATTGCACAAAAATAGGCCAGTCTAGAATACTCTACATTTCTGAGGGAGAGAATTTCACAATCTCCTGGTAACTTGTGCTGACAACTTAGGGCCACCTCAGCTAGCCTAAATCCTGACTGCTTGAATTCTCTGCTTATCCCCATATAACGAGTCCTTAGAGGTAGTGGCGTACTGATGACTGCTTGGTACCTTTTAGACTGAAAACTCAAATACATCATTCACAACACACGAGAGTGAAGACAATTATTGTCCATGAAGTTATCATTCTAATCAAGTTGTTTTACAAGGTTGTTAAGCTGAGCTTCCAGTTTTCCATTTTACATTCCACGTTAAAAATGCCACAATGTAATCCCATGTCCTTTGAACAAAACATAAGTGAATGTGCCAATCTGCCTGAAAAACACTTTAAGAGGCATTATTATAGGCAGCAAAGACAATACCCACAAAATGCGCATGGAATTGTAACAACAGTAACGCCTCACAAACCAGACAGGAGACTGGCTTAGGTGGAAACCCGTCCATTGCAAGAAAGAACATAGTAGGTGTGGCTCTCCATGATGGCTCTCTAAGTCAGGCAGAGATGACAGTATCCCTCATACAGAACAGCCACACTTCCCTATCAACTTTTATGAGGCGCAGACCAAAGCAGACAAGAGCACCGTTCTGTCTAATGGCAAAGATTCTGCCACATCAAATCAATGTAACAACAGGCGTAATTCAGGTCTTCAGGGGACTGGTTCACTTTCCATTTCCCTAGTCTGATACTAGTGTCAAAGATGTCCTTCCCAAAACTTAATAGAATTTTTGTTCTCTTTCTGATATTCACAAAAGAGAAAGTGTATTGTTTTCAATGTTCTCCTGCATAAAGAGGAAAAATGGCTTTTATAAGCTAACAGAAATAAGAGACTAATGATTTTCATAGAAAAATAATTTAGTTCCATAACCTCATCAGGTATAAAGAGTACCTGGGGATGCCTGGGTGGCTCAGTCAGTTGAGCACCCAACTCTTGATTTTGGTTCTGACCATGATCTCGCAGATTGTGGGATCGAGCTCCACGTCAGGCTCTGCACTGATTGTGTGGAGCCTGCTTGGCAGTCTTCGCCCTCTCTCTACGCCTCCCCCACTTACACACTCTCTCTCCCAAAATAAACATTAAAAAAAAAAATGTATCTGGATCATTCCAATGTTGTACAGATTTCAATTAAAACAGGGTAAGCTAAAACAACTTTTCCAAAATGCTACTATTAAAAATGGTAATAAGAAGAATGCTGAGGTTATTTGTAATGTGTACTTTCTTCCTACTGCAAAGCTCTCCCTAACACTGAAATATGCCAGTGATCCCACCAGCAAGAATTGTCTTAACGTGGCCTAATTCAAAGAAAGACTGGGAAGGTGCAGGTCCTGCCACCTCGGCATAATACCTAAATTGGGGCATTTGTAGGTCTGGATGAGACGCCTGATGCCATTCTCTCCCCAAAGTGATAGATGGAACTAGAGAGACAAAGGAGATGCAGTTCTGTGACCCCACTGCAGAGACATTCTTTCAACAGTTCTCAGAAGTACGGTTTGAACTGATGCTGGGTCAGACTACATAAATCTGATATCCACATGTAATTCTGAACATATAGAGAACAAAGACATTTAGTTTCTGGTCTGGCATGTAAAGAGCTTGAGAGTTAACACCTCCATCCTCTCAGGAAAAATGCTGAGCAAACAGAAAATCAACAACTCTTGTTCCATCTACCTGAGAGCTGAAGTCGTGGGGCCAGCTGCCACCCCTGAGTTAGAGAGCAACAGACAGGTGGGTATAAATGATCGCAGCCTACTGGAGCCGAAGCCACCACTGCTGGAGCTGGTACACTGGGGTAGGAAGACTTCAGCCGTCAATGACAAAATGCCAGAGATTCGGTGTGGACGGACTCAAGAATTAAATATCCTAGGGGGCCGAGTCTTGGGGGGAGTTTCCCTACTTTCATGGATTTTATCCTGAGGAGCTACCAGGTTCTCATTGTGAAGACCGGAGAAAAATCCAGTCATGCTTCCAGTACCAGAGAGGAGAAAAGTGGCCGTTTAAAAATATATCCAGAGCATTTTGTTCTTCTTAACAAGGCCTGCTATGGACTGAATTATGTCCCCTGCAAATTCATACGTTGAAGTCCCAACTCCCGATATCTCACAATGTGACCTTATTTGGAAACAGGACTTTGTAGATGTAATTAGTTAGGATGAGGTTATACCGGAGTAAAGTGGACTCGTAATCCAACATAACCAGTGTCCTTAAAAGAAGAGAAAATTTTGACATAAACTATACATACAGGGAGAATGCATGTGAAAATGAAGGTTGAAATCAGGGTGATGCTTTCACAAGCTAAGGAATGACAAAGATTGCCGGCAAAGCACCAGAAAGTAGAGGAGGAACATGGAACTCTTTCTCACAACCCTCCCAACACTTATCTTGGACTTCCAGTCTCCACAACTGAGACAATAAATTTCTGTTGTTTAACCACACAGTTGTGGTACTTTGTGAAGGCAGGCCTTGCAAAGTAATACAACTGTCCTCAAGGGAAACTATTTTATCAGAGACTAACCAAGCTGAGGGAAGAGAAATAACCACATCCAGCCCTCTCTAGCCTTCCTGTCTCACTTAAAGGGGTACAAGGGGGTTACTGAGAAGTACTTGGGAGGGTCATTGCCAGAGACACAACTCACCAAGAGTGAACACTAATCACAGGACTAAAGAATGCTTCTCCTCCACCACACCTCACCACTACATCAATAGGGCATGCCTATATAATAACAGGGGAAAAGAACCGAAAGAACTACACAGCTCAGGCTTTACGAAAAGTCTCTAGGGAAATCTAAAGACAACCAGGGAGAGAAAAACATGGACACCGAAGTAACTTTCAAGGTCAGACAACTACCGCTACGGCAAACAGTAAGCAAAGCCTCACGCTTAACCAGATAAACATAAAACTTCACACCAAAGGCCTATTTGCCATAGTTCCTTTTATGCAGTACATCATCTCCAGCTTTCAATAAAAAGTTACAAGACAACATAAAAAACAACAACAACAAATACAGTTTGAAGAGATTTAGCAAGCATCAGAACCAAACTCAAATATGCCGGAGATGTTGGATGTATTACATGGGATCTTAAAACTTATGATCAATATGCTGAGGGCTCTTACTGGAAAAAGTGACAACATGTAAGTACAGATGGGTAAAGTAAGCAGAGAAATGGAAACTCTAAGAAAGGATCAAAAGAAAATGCTAGAAATGAAAAAAACACGAAATAAAATTAAGAATGCCTTTGATGGCCTCATCAACAGCCTGGATACCGCTGAGGAAAGAATCAGTGAGTTTAAAGGTGTGTCAATAACATGTCAATAGAAATTCCCAAACTGAAACACAAAGAGAAAAGAGACTTGAGGGCAGAAAGACCCAGAACAGAATATCCAAAGACTGTGGCACAAATATAAAAGGTAACGCCATAAGAAGAAAGAGAAAATGGGAAAGAAATATTTGCACAGCAATAATCACTGAGAATTTCCCCAAATTAATGATAGATATCAAACTACTGATTCAGGAACCTCAGAGAACACCAAAGAGGACAAACAGCAAAAATCTATACCTAGGCATATTATATTCAAACTGCAGAAAATCAAAGACAAAGAGAAAATCTTAAAAGAAGTCGGAGGGAAGGAAAACACTACCTACAGAGGAGCAAGGCTAAGAATTACACTACACCTTCTCTCCATAAACCATGCAAGCAAAAGACAGCAGAATGAAATATTTAAAGTCTTGGAAGAAAAAACCCACCAACCTACAATTGTGTATCCAGGAAAATTCTCTCTCAAAAGTGAAGGGGAAATACTTTCTGAGACAAACAAAAATTGTGAGAATATGTCATCAGTAGACTTGCCTTTCAAGAAATGTTAGTTCTTCAGAAGGAAGAAAAAATAGGTCATAAATCTGCATCTACATAAAGAGCATTAGAGAGGGAATAAATTAAGGTAAAATAAATGTTTTATTTTTCTTATTCTTAACTGATCTAACAGAAAACAATTTGTCCTGTGCTTGCTTTGGCGGCACATATACAGAAGACAATTTGTCCAAAAGAATAATAGTTACAATGTATTCAGTGATTATGGTTTATGGTTAAGTGAATGACAGCAAATATTATAAGGGATAAGAGGGAGGAATTAGGAATCCTTTATCATAAGGTACTGACACTACGCATGAAGCACTATAGTGTTATCTGTTACTGGACTTGGATTAGTTATAAATGTACACTGCCAACTGAAGGGCAACCACTAAAAGAAGTAAAAAAAGAAATATAATCGATATACTAAGAGAAGAGAAAAAATGGAATCATATAAAATGCTCAATTAAAACCAAAGGCAGAAAAGTAGAATACCAAAAAAAAAAAACCACAAAAAAACAAAACAAAAAAAAAGAAACAAAAAAACAAGGCAATGAAAGCAACAAATAAAAAATAGCAACATAAATAGAAAAGAAAGGGTAGGATTACAAAAATCACGCAGAACCTTGAAATGTGTCCTTTTCACTGAAAACAGAAAACAAAAACAGGTGTTTGGAAAGACTTCTTTAAATACACATGAAGCAATTAGAAAAAAAACTTTAATATGTGGCACTTATATCTTAGTTTTGTTTCAAAAAATTTAAAAGCAAAGAGCAGACCCTTCCAAACTACTTATAATTGCTCTCATATTTATTATTAACATAAGCAAATCTATGGGGGCAAAGAATATAGTGAACATTAAGCTACCAGTCTACAGATCTGTCTACATCTGTACATGTCCTCTTGTCATTCAATCATATACACATACAGTACGTATGCAAACTATTTCTTGTTAACGTATTTTTCCAGTTTAGCATTATTTTTACATTCACATTGCCATGTTTGCCAATTTGGTATTCAATTTTGCTCATATACCTTAGTATTTACTTAGTCACCTCCCCATCCTCTTTTATAAATAGCTTTTTCACTATGTAAATGCGAATACAGTTAATTTAATATCAGCCACATTTTTTTCACAGTATTTCCTTAAAATACTTTCCAAAATTGAAACACTGATATATAACTTTTAGAGCTCTTAATAGCTAATTACATATACATATATGTATATATATACACGTGTGTGTACATATATATATATATATATATATATATATATATACATACATACATAAAGTGCATACATTAAATTGCTCTCAAGAAAACAAAGTGGACTAAGGGAGAAACACATATGCAAAGGAAGGAATGACAGCACATAGTGCCTCCTCTAATCAAACAGGTCAGTACTGGGGAGTAATAAAGGGGCAAAGAGAAATAGGAGAAAGGAAGCAAATGAAGCCAGACAGAAAGGCCATGAGGAATTTGTATTTGGCCTTGGATAATGGGAATGGAAAGAACTTTGAGAAGGAGAGCTTTGAAGGGTGGTTAGGAGGCCAGCAGGAGGGATCAGGAGAGAGATACTGTGTGCCTGAACCAGGGCAGTGGGCAACAGAACAGAGGAGGACTCCCGTATTACGGAGCTATCCAAGAGGTTGATGTCATGACTGGTTCTGTGTGGTATGGCTAAGGTAGAATGGAGTAGGTAAAGCAAAGTGAAGAATCCATCATCACTCTCAAAATTTTATTGAAGACACTTAAACATAATTGTCTGCTTGCTTGTCTATTTCCTCCATTAGAATGTAAATTCTGTCAAGGCAGGGCATCTTATTCACTATTTTACTTTCCATGCCTGTCAGTGTGCTTAGCATGCTGTAGTTACTCAGTCAATTGTTAAGTGAAATAAATGGGCGGAGAATGCCATTTGCTAGGAGAGAAAATAAAAAAGAAGAAACAGGTCTGGATTGAGAACATGTGAGTATAATTTTGAGCCATTTCAACCTCTAGCACAGTACTTAGCAGACAGCAATTTCATTACAAAGAAGTACTGATTATAGGAATAAAGAAATAAATGCAGGCAGGCTATTTTCTCTTCCTTCCTTCCTTCCTTCCTTCCTTCCTTCCTTCCTCCCTCCCTCCCTCCCTCCCTTCCTTCTCTCTGTTTCTTTCTCCTTTCTTTCCTCCTTACCTCCCTCTATATCTATCTAGCTAGCTAGCTGAAAAGATTTGGAGATTAGGAAATGATATGTTAGGATTTAAAAGGTTTAATCTGAGCTTCTGGCGAAGTACTAACCAAAGACACTAAAGGGTTTGAAACAAGTCTCCTCAAAACGTGCCATTTTGGCATATGGACTGTTCTGAACTGACGGCAATCAAGACCCTGTGAGTTCAAGAGAAACCTTTGCCCCTCCATTAACTGATGTGAAAATGTTGGGGTTTGGAGCAAACGGTCAAGAAAGAATTCTTGAGGTGTCTTCAGTGCAAAAAGGAGGGTTTTATTAAAGCATGGGACAGGACCTATGGGCAGAAAGAGCTGCAGTGGGTTGTGAGGGATGGCTGATTATGTACTTTCAAATTGGGAGGGAGTCAGAGATAGCATAAATCTCCAAGGAACTTGGAAGCAAGGCTTCCAGGACCTTGAGGGGCTAGCTGTTGTTAGGAAAGGTCATTTACCAGTGTCTAGTAAAACCCTAGTCATGAGATCCTTAGAATGTATCTCAGTGGGCTATATGCTTGGAGGATGATTGCTGGCATCTCTCTGGGGGGGAGGAGGGACAGGTAGAGATAAAGGAAGTTTCCAAAGGAACTTTTACCTGTTAAAGGTGACTTATAGGATCCTGGAGGTTGGGTTAATATTAAGATAAGGTTGTCTTTTGCCCTCAGCAAAATATGAACACTGAGGCACGTCTCAAGGACTGGTCAATGGGCTGTAAGTTGTAAGGAAATTTGATTTTTTTTCTTTTGCCTTTATTGTCCACATCATAAACTATCTAAAAGAATCTAAATTTGGAGCTTTTCCCAGAATAAGAGTTATTATCAGAGATCAATTTTCTCTGAAGTGACCCATCTTATGGCAGGGCAAATACCTAAATACCCAACATCTGCTCTTCTCCTTGCCCTGTGAAGTGCCCTCCTCCCCGCTGAAGCCCCAGGCCCCTATCCCACTCCTTAGTTCAGGATGGCATACAGATCTCACTTTACCTTTCTGTCTTTGAACCTCTCATGTATGTAGGGGTTCTATACATATGAAATTAAATCTGACTTTCTCGTGTTCATCTGTGTCATCTCAATTTGATTCTGAATCCAGCCAGAAGAACCTTTGAAGGGTAGAGAAAAATTCACCCTAACAATATGATATCTGGTGGTATGCCCAGCCAAGCTGATAGGCACTCAATGAAATAGAAATGAATTTTCCTATGTCAAAGTTCATGAACATAATGTTCTAATTTTTTATTCTAATTTTGAAATATGCTATTTCAACACTGAGGGTCAACATTTTTTTTTTTTTTTAATGTTTATTTTTGAGAGAGGGACAGAGCGTGAGCGAGGGAGGGGTAGAGAAAGGGGGGGAGGGAGGGAGAAGGAGGGAGAGAGAGAGAGAGAAGGAGGGAGGGGGAAGGGAGGGAGACAGAGAGGGAGGGGGGAGGGAGGGAGACAGAGAGAGAGAAAGAGAGGGAGGGAGGGAGGGAGGGAGGGAGGGAGGGAGAGAACTAACGAATCTGAAGCAGGCTCCAGGCTCTGAGCTGTCAGCACAGAGCCCAGACACAGGGATCAAACTCATGAACCGTGAGATCATGACCTGAGCTGAACACTTAGCCGACTGAGCTACCCAGGCGCCAAGAGAGTCAACATCTTAAAATGTCCCCTCAAAATTATCCATAGAAACACTGACAGGTTCAGCTTAAATCCAATGTATAACCATTTCCATAATCTATGTTTTGCTCCTTGGTAAAGCTACTCATTTTCTTAGCAATGCTCAATTTTTACTTTACTTTGATTAAATATTAGAAATACAATGTGACTTTTATGTGTTTTTTATTTCCTACAAGAAAGTCATACCATATATTTCAGAGGTCTCCAGGAGATGGTTAACAAAGGCTAAATTGACATTACTAAGAGAAGTGTACTGAGGAAAATATTGTGAATATAAATATACTTGCACATTTTCTTTACTCCTTATGTAAGCTCATAGCCCCACAAAAACCATCAGTGTCCTTTGTATTATCCTTCAAGCATTCCCACTGCACAAAAGGCCTACATCTGGATGTAAATATATCAGGAGAACTCCCATGAGAATTCTCGGCAAGCAGGAGTGCACACGGTGAGTGGGGGTGGGGTGGGCTTTATGTAGCAGCTGTCCCAAAGAAGGGAATTGGAAGAGAATGCAAATCCTTTCTCTCCCAAGCTGTTGGCCTCAATTCAGGCAAGTAATTTGTTTCAGTAGGATTAACTCCCCCACCAAAAATTATCTAATCTTTCTATGTACAGATGCCACCAATATCTTTATAGGTCAATTAATTCTACTGAGGACATTATTTACATAGTAAAGATAACATAAAGAAATTGAATAAAGACAATTTATAAAGAGAAATATACCTAAGAATTCAACTAGATGATTTGTCCCTTTAAAAATGTTACTGACGAAATAAAAATCTACCCCCTCCAGAACAATTCAATGAATACTCAAAAATGTTAAATCAAATATGCATAAACTATATATATATATTTCTATACACACACACACACACACACACACACATGCATACACACACACATCGATGAGGATTCTACTAACTCAGGTTTTGGGGGCAAAAGTAAAAACAAGCAATATTCTGACATGACACACACATATAGCGTCTCCATCTGAAAATGACTGTTTTCTTTCATTTTCCTTACTTGCCAGAATGCTGCTAAAAGAGCTTCCTGAGTGGTAGAAGGAGAACCTGGTTGTTAAAAAACAGTCTGTTGCTTAAGAACAAAAAGGGAAGAATGAAAGGCAAAAACAGTCTCCATTGTGGGCCAGTGAAAACTGCCAGTCAGGGCCAGTCTACTTATGTTTGATGCTATTTTCCTCTAAGTATCTTTTCCATACTCCCTTGTTTCCCAGAATGTGACAAGACCCTAATCCCCGTCTTTTGTTTTTCAGGTTAGTCAACAAGCATATTTATTTAAAAAGGCTAAAATGTGATGGACAATCATTCAGAGTAATGACTATATTGATATCCATATTACCTAATACTGGCATTTTTTTATTTAAAAATAGTAAGATTTGGTAAATATCATCTTCTATATTTTATTACATGTGAGAAAAGGCCAAGCTCAAGGCTGAACTTCCTCTGTCCTCCTAGCTTGCGTCTCCTCAGGTAGGATGGTCGGGGGAAAAAGGACTTGATCAAATAAATTGTCCTATGGGAAGAGGCTCCAGGTGCTAAGAGAACAGGTCAGACACAAGAGAGGAACAGAAGGAACTGTGCCATGGGAAAAGGGATGCACAGGTCCCAAAGAAAGGGCTGGGACTGGATGCCTCCTTCCTCAGCCTGCCCAGAATTCCCACCTCTCTCTCACATCTCTGTTCCCAGCTCCTCCCATCCTTTTTTCCACCAACCCCCAACTCTGATATAAGATGTTTTCATCAGTTAATTCCAGAAGTAGACTTGGGCCCATACTGGCTCTGAGGGAGAGCCGAATGATTAACATAAATTAACAAAAAAAAAGGTATCTAGCCTCAGTGATATTCTGAGAACAGGGAATTAATACATAAATAATTTGACGTCCATCGACTGATGAATGGATACAGAAGATGTATATATGAAAAATGGAATATTACTAGGCAACCAAAAAGAATGAAATCTTGCCATGTGCAACAACATGGATGGAACTAGAGTGTATTTTGCTAAGTGAGGTAAGTCAGTCAGACAAAGACAAATACCATATGATTTCACTCATATGTCTCATATGTGAAATTTAAGAAACAACAGATAAACATAGGGGAAGAGAAGGAAAAGTAAGATAAAAATAGGGAGGGGGGCAAACCATAAGAGACTCTTATTTTTTTTTTTAATTTTTTTAATGTTTATTTATTTTTGACAGAGAGACAGAGCACGAGCGGGGGAGGGGCAGAGAGAGAGGGAGACCGTTCATCTGAAGCAGGCTCCAGGCTCTGAGCTGTCAGCACAGAACCTGATGCGGGGCTCGAACTCACACTGCGAGATCATGACCTGAGCCAAAGTCGGACGCTTAACCAACTGAGCCACCCAGGCACCCAGGAGACTCTTAAATACAGAGAACAAACTGAGGGTTGCTGGAGCAGAGGTGAGTGGGGGGATGGGCTAGATGGGTGATGAGCATTAAGGAGGGCATTGTTGGGATGAACGCCAGGTGCTATATGGAAGTGATGAATCACTGGGTTCTACTGCTGAAACCAATACCACACTGTATGTTAACTAACTTGAATTTAAATTAAAAAACACCACCACCACCACCAAAACATAGATAATTTGAAAATGTCTTGAACAGGGGTGCTGGGGTACACAGTCAGACTGATTTTCTAAACGTGCATATGCACATTTGGATGACTGAATTTAAATGCAGCATAGCGTGCTCTAGATTTAAATGACTGAGATTTCAAAAATTAGTACACAATCAACAAAACTACTGGCATTTTGGGTATGTAAAGATAGCACAGAATACTGGAATAACCCAAACTGACATGAAGACTAAAGCAAATGTCTGTTTTCAATGACTAGTGTACATTCTAATGCAACATAAAAGTTTGTATGTCTCGTGTGAAAACTATGTCATACTGGAATATTATACTTATGCCACTGAGGCTTAACTCTGGGTGTACATCAAAAATAGCCCCACCCACAATGATTCTGTGAGTTTGGGCCCAGATGTCTGTATTTTTACAAGTTTCTTAGGTGATTCTGACACATACTTCCATTTAAGACAGAGTGACTGTCTTAGAGGATGTTAAATATTATTCCACTCAACTCCCAATGTACTCCGCTTAGTCACAGCAAAATGTTAAGATCTCACACATAAAGCTGCTTTGCTTACAAATCCATTACTAATCTCATCATCTCCCTGGGTTAGTTTTTATTTGATGAGTACCACAGCAGCACTTAAAAAAAAAATTAAACTTTGCTTCTCATACCACCACGTGAAGTTATTAAAAACTAACACTTGAAATAAGTATTTAAGAGGTAATAAATTCAGAGGTGAGCTGGGAACTAGGTGTTTACTTTCAAAGTAAAACTATCAATCCACAGCAGTATGGAATAAAGAACAGGAAGGAGTGAAGTCAGGAATAGAGAGGGGAAGCTAGATGGTCATCAGATTCCTCCTGAAACATGTTTTCATGATTTTTTTTTACACTGATAACAACTCACCATGTATGCTCATGTTTGAACAGAAAAAAGTATTCCCTCAAGATATAATCGATATTCACCATATATTTTGTATAATCTATGAAACTGTTAATCAAAAACTAACACTAAGAATCAAAAGCTGATTATACTATTTGGATGCCATGGGCCAGTTTCTTCACCTCAATTTATTTCTTTTGATTTTTCATCTACATAAAAAAAAAAAAAATTTATGAACATACCTTGGGTCAAGAAGACTCCTCAAAAACTTGAAAAGCAAAACCTGGTTCTGAATAAAAAAAAACAATTAAAAATACAATTAAATATTAAAGAACATATTTTCAAACTATGCCATGATAAAGAATGACTCTAAAAAGTCTCTAAAGTGCACACAATTCCATTAAGTCTTCTGTACAGATCTAAGAAATTTTAAAGACTCATTTGGAGGTCATTTCCTCTCAGTAATTCAAATCATTGGCACACATTCCACTTTGAGTGCAGAAGAAACACAAATGCCTTGTTATTGCAAAAAAAACAAAAAACAAAAAATGCCTTCTATTAAGGCATATATCCCCTCGCAGTTCTCAGCACAAGGACCCTGAGACGGGCAGATGCTCTGAACTACTCTGCAGATAGTGGGCTCTAGCTACACGGACGGGTTCAGATTGCTTCACCTGGGCCTCCTTGTGATAATGGCCTATTGCAAGGCAATTAATCTAAGTAGGGTAGGAGCTTGAGGCCCAAATAACAACCACCACCAAAAAAAATCCAACTCCCCAATGTAATCAACTACAGAAGAGATGGCACACTGCAACATTTTAGCAATTAATATGCCATAAAATCTGGGTGCTGTTTCTTCCACTTATTAGCTGTGTGACTTTGTGTAAGTCACTGACTCTCTCAGCAATTCAGTTTACATATGTGAAAAAAGAGAACAAGAGTATCTTTTCTTTCCTCTGCACAGGGTGTAGAGAATTAAATGAGATACACCTTAAAATACACTATGGAGGCACCTGAGTGGCTCATTCATTTGATCATCTGACTCTTGATTTCGGCTCAGGTCATGATCCCATGGTCGTGAGATCAAGTGGTCATGATCCCAGGATCATGGGATTGAGCCCCTCGTTGGGCTCTGTACTGAGCATAGAGCCTGCTTGAGATTCTCTCTTCCTCTCCCTCTTCCCCTTTTCCTTGCTCACATGCTCTCTCTCTCTCTAAAAGATAATAAAATAAAATACATGAATTAATATAAATAATGTTTTAAGTTCTTAGGAAAGCTAAGCAAAATTATTATAGCTTAGTTTTTCTTTTTGATACATTCAAACTTCACGTATATAAAGCAGGGGAGTCTCCAAACTAGAAGGATCAATGTAATTTAGAATATGAGATTTTAAATACATTTATCAGTCTTTGATTTTCTATCTTTTCCCTAGTCTATAATTTTGTTTCATTTTATATGACTTTCCTTCTGGTTATAACCTAATATTCTGGCTTTTTTTTTTTTTTTCATCTCAAGAATTCTGAAAACGAGTGGTCAGAAGCATTATCTCTTGCCACCAAAAGTAAAGGTGCTTTATAAAATTTGTGTAGGATTCTCTCATATTCAGTAAAGCACTGCAATAAAATACCTCATTTCTTTAAAAGAAATGTGTGAAGACTCCACAAACAGTCCACAATCAAATATCCACCCTTTTTAAAATCTATGACACTTCAGCTTTTATAGGTTTGCCTGATGAGTGACACTATATTTACTTACTTGGTCTCTCTGCCTCTAAGTATTGTTAGAGACTAAGAGAAATAGAAAATCCGGCACTGGATAACCTTACATTTTAAATGACAGTAACAACACTAAAGGTCAGGAAATACATTAGAAACTGCTGACTTTTAAAGGGGGGGTGGCTCTGTGATTTGAGAAGAGTTTTATCAGAAGTGTCCTCCTGTCCCCACCACTAGAATGGACAGGATGACTCTCTATGTACTTCCTCAGTATCTTGGGCAATGCTCTATATCATTCAAGTCCAAATATTCTGCAACTGTCTTTGGCTTCTCTTCTTCCTTCAGCACAGGAATACATGTTTATGTTTTTTCCTCAGCACTTAACAGTGTTTTGGGTCCACAGCAGGTACATAATATTTATTGAATCCATGGACGTGTCTTTATCTTGAGTTAATGAACCTAATCATGCTGGGCAGCCAAGCCTGATGTCTGGGAGTGACCTTTAAACTCTCCCATCACTTTCAATTCATTTCTAAGTCCCACATGTTTTACTTCACAAACACATCCTGAACCCACCCACACCACTGTCACTGACTTAGTACCCCTCCTCACCATCTTTTGCCTGGAACTGTCACCTTCTAACTGGTCTACATGGTCTCTGTCCACCATCCTCTCTTTGCTAGTCTGTTCCATACACTACAAAGTTAACTTTCTGTAAAATCAATCTAGTGATGGCCTTCTTTTGCTGAAAAACTTGAGTAATTCTCTAGGACACAGAAGACACAGTATCATTTCTTAGCACTACACATAAAATTGTTCAGTATCAGAGCCCAAACTCTATTTTCTGGCCTCAATACTTTTAACTCCTCCCTCCAACAGACCTGTTCTGGCTTAACCTAATGCTCCTCCAGGCATCATCTCCGGCATGTCATACTTCACAAAGACCTGGCCGTTATCTGGATATACATATTGCCTTGTGCCTTCAAGTCTTAACATACCCAGGGCATTCTATCTAGAAAGTGCTTCTCAATTCTCTGCCTAGAAAACTGATGCCAATCACTCAAGACCCAGCCCAGGCATTTCTGGGAGCTCTTGTCTGACCTCACAGTTGGCGGTCTCCTCTTACTCCTCTTGTTCCTACAGTATTTTGCCCCTGTGTCTGGTGTAGCACTTATAACCTTGCATTTTGGTTATATAAGTGCTTCTTTCCTCCACAAGAAAAATTAAAAGACTGCATTTTTATTTGTCACCCAAGGCCTACCATACTGTGGTACATTGTGGGGCCATAAGTGTTTAAGTTAATAAATTCCATCTTTGTCTCTCATGCCAGCTGCCCCCACCTCACTGCTTTGGTTTTCATCTTGTATAGTTATCCCCTCCTACAATCACTGCCACTTGGGGACTCTGGGTCATGCTTTATGTTGCTGTCATCATCCTATTGTCCACCTCTATCACTTGAGGCCATAATGACAATGAACAAAACTCACTACTAGCACTGCAATGATAGTGACAAGTGGAATAGTAAGTCCACTAAATAGTATTTCAAACTGGGCATCTCAATATTTGACATTAATATAACTGTATTGTAGTTAAGATTTTCCAAGAAAAATTCTAAATAGTCAGCATTAGCCCACTTTGAGAATTACACATCTGAATGAATAATAAATAACATCAGCCTCAAAGAGAATACAGCTATAGTTCCTATAGCCAAAAAAAAAAGGGGGGGGGGAGGGGGATCTTTTGTGGATTACAAATTCTAGAATAAGTATAGGGTACAGTTCTGTTTCTGTGATGTTACTATTTAATATGCAGAAAGATGAACTCCCTTGTTTCTAGATGTAGAGATTATCACACAGATGTAGAGATTATCACACAACTGCTCCCAAATATACACATACACAGTGCAGAAACTGCTTAAATGGCAACTATCTATTGAAGAAATTACCACAATCAAAAGCTCATAGGTGGATATTCAATAATTGTCTTTCTACTACATGTTTCTTCCCCATATATTTTTGCAATATTTACCTGAAGTTTTTTAATGACTATTTCAATCTGTTCAGAAAAGTGAGTAGCAACCAGCTCTGCAGCTTTACAGGGCTTCAGGGATACAAGTTCCTAAAGTGAAAGAGAAAGAGAAAATGATCTTTAATGTTAAGTTTAAATAGAATTTCCATAGATGTGAAGCATGATTACGTACTTCAGCATTTTCAAGAGCTTCTACACTGCACTTCAGAAGACCTCACTATAAGGTCTCAATTTAAAGGCACATTGCAAATAAACAAAATTAGAAATATGCCATGTAAAAAATTAGATTTTGATATAAAAGGTAATTCAGAATGTTTAGTAAATGAAAGCACTAAAACTCTGGATTTAAGCCTTGATATCTACAGGATGAACAGAAGGAACAAAAGCTTTCCTAAATTTCCTGCCGGTGAATTTCACCCTGGAGCTTAAAGTAATAACTTGAAACAAGGAAAAAAGAGTATAGTTGCAAATTTTCTAGCTACGAATTTGAAAACTTTACTTTTGATGCCAGTGGATTTTGAAACAAGGAGTATCTTAAAACAATGTAAGCTCACAAGTCTTAAATGAGACTAAGAGGTTGACCACTGTTTATTAACTGCTGTTAATAAGATCCATTTCTGTCAAATTTAAGACTTCCAATCTGCCCCCTCCTTGAACCTTCCTAGACATTACTGGCTACTTATGTTCCTGAAACTCTCTTCTAACTTGTTTTCTGTAACCTACTCATCTACCATTCCAATTGCATGTTCACATTGATAAAATGCAAACACCGACTAGAGATCAACATGGTAAATTGTCAAATAAAAATTAGACAAGTTATTGTGACTGCAGTAACAGTCAATTAACAGTTAGCAATGAGAAAAAACCTACATTGATTTTTAGCTACTAAAGAAACTGAATGAATACTCAAAAATTTTCCATATGGAAAACTCCAGGCCCAAACAGCTTCCCTGGTGAGTTCAAGCAACTATTTAAGGAAGAGACAATTTCCAACATTAATTAGCCTCTTACAGAGAACAGGAAAAACAACAACTTCAGCACATTTTATAACACTAGCAAAACTTTTGATACCTAAACCCAACAGGACAATATAAGAAAGGAGAACTACAGATCAGTCTTAATCATGAACATTGATATAAGCATCCTAAAACAAAACAAAATCCAATAATATTTAAAAGGATAAGATCAGGATCAAGTTGCATTTATCCACAGAACTCAAGTCTGATTTAATATCAGTAAGATTTACCATAAATATAGAATAAGAAAGAAAAGGTGAAAAATTCCTTCATGAAAAAACTGTTAGCGTACCAGAAAGAGAAGACTTCCATAAAATAAATAAAAGGATACAGAGTCTGACACAATATACTTACAACCTGGGAGGAGAGGGACTAAAGAATGGGCTCAAACTTAAGTGACCATCAACCTAACACAGACTGCTATGTGCATAAGATGTTACATATGAGCCTAAGGTAACCACAAATCAAAAACCAGTAATAGGTATGCAAAAAATAAAGTACAAGGAATCCAAGTATATCACTAAACAGAGTCGACAAACCATGAAAGAAAAGAGCATTAGAACAAAGGAACAGAGAAAAACTACAAAAACAACCATAAGATGCATAACAAACAACAGTATGTAAATACCTATCAATAATTACTGTGAATGCAATGGGTTGGATGCTCCAATCAAAAGACACAGGGTGACAGAATGGATAAAAAACAAGATCCATTTATATGCTGCCTATAAGAGATTCATTTCAGACCTAAAGACACATGCAGGTTGAAAGTGAAGGGATAGAAAGGAATTTATTATGCAAATAAAAGTAAAAAGAAAGCTGAGGTAGCTTTCTTTAATTTATTTTGGACAAACTAGACTTTAAACAAAGAGTGTAAAAAGAAACCAAAAAAAAAAAAAAAAAAAAAAAAAAAGAAGACACTATATAATTATAAAGGGAACAATCCAATAAGATACAACAATTGTAAATATTTATGCAAGCAACATGAAAGCACCCAAATACATAAAGCAGTTAGTAACAAACAGAAAGTAACTGATAGTAACGCAATAATAGGGAAATTTCACACCCCACTTACATTAGTGGACAAGATGGTCTAAACAGAAAATCAACAAGGAAATAGTGGTTTTGAATGACACGTTGAACCAGATAGATTTAACAGATATATTCAGAACGTTGTATCCTATAACAGCAGAATACACATTTTTTTCAAATGGCACATGAAACATTCTCCAGAGTAGATCATATGTTAGGCCACAAGTCTAAACAAATTCAAAAAGATTGAAATGCATCTTTTCCAACCACGATGTTATGCAACTAGAAATCGACCAAAAGAAAGAGTGTGGAAAGACCACAAATACATGGAGTTAAATAACATGTTACTAAACAATGAATGGGTCGACTAAGAAACAAGAGTAAATAAAAAAACATGGAAAATGGAAATGAGAACACAAGGTCCAAAAGCTTTGAGATGCAGCAAAAGCTGTTGCATATAACAATACAAGCCAACCTCAAGAACCAAGAAAAATCTCAAATAAACAACCTAATCTTATATCTAAGGAGCTAGAAAAAGAACAACAAAGAAAACCCGAAACAGTAGAAGGAAGGAAATAAAGATAAGAGCAGAAATAAATGATATAGAAACTAAAATAAAAGAGCAGAACAATGAAACCAGGAGCTGGTTGTTTGACACAAATCAACAAATTGATAAACTTTAAGTCAAACTCATCCAAAAAACAAAACAGAAAAAAAAATGGAGAGGGCTCAAATAAACAAAATCAAAAATGAAAGAGGAGAAATAACAACAGACACCACAGAAAAACAAACTGTAAGAGAATATTATGAAAAATTATATGACAACAAATTGGACAACCTAGAAGAAATGGATAAATTCCTAGAAACATATAATCTCCAAAAACTGAATTAGGTAGGAACAGAAAATTTGGACAGATCAATAACCAGCAATGAAATTGAATCAATAATAAAAAAAAACTCCCTACAAACAAAAGTCCAGGACCAGATGGCCTCACAGGTGAATTCTACCAAACATTTAAAGAAAAGTTAATACCTATTCTTCTCAAACTATTTCAAAAATCAGAAGGGAAAGGGGCACCCAGGTGTCTCAGTCGGTTGAGCATCCGACTTCAGTTCAGGTCATGGTCTCACGGTTTGTGAGTTCAGGCCCCACGTCAGGCTCTATGCTGACAGCTAGGAGCCTGGAGCCTGCTTCGGATTCTGTGTCTCCCTCTCTCTCTGCCACTTCCCTGATCCTTCTGTGTCTCTCTCTCACTCTCTCAAAAATAAATAAACATTAAAAAAAAATTAGAAGGGCAAGGAAAGCTTCCAAATTCATTCCATGAGGCCAGCATTCTCTGATACCAAAACCAGATAAAGACCCAATGAAAAACAGAACTACAGTTCAATATCTCTGACAAACACATGCAAAAATTCTCAACAAAATATTGGCAAACTGAATCTACCAATATATTAAAAACATCATTCACCACGATCAAATGGGGTATATTATATTCCCAGTATGCAAGAGTGGTTCAACATTCACAAAACAATCAACATGATACATCACATCAACTAGAAAAAGGATAAAAACCATATGACCATTTCAATAACTACAGAAAAAGCACTTTAAAGTACAACATTCGTTCATAATAAAAACCCTCAACAAAGTACGTTTACAGGGAACGTATCTCATCATAATAAAGGCCATGGATGAAAAATCCACAGCTGACATCATACTCAATGGTGAAACAGGGAGCTTTTCCCCTAAAATGAAGAACAAGAGAAGGATGTCCACTCTCACCACTTTAATCAACATAGTACTACAAGTTCTAGCCACAACAATCAGACAAGGAAAAGAAATAAAAGGCATCCAAACTGGTAAGGAAAAAGTAGAACTTTCACTATTTGCAGATGACATGATACTATATATTATAGAAAATGCTAACGACTCTACCGAAAAACTACTAGAATGGGTAAATGGATTCAGTAAGGTCACAGGATACAAAATCTATATACAGAAACTTATTGCCTTTCTATACACTAATAGTGAAGTAGCAGAAAGAGAAATTAAGAAAACAATCTCATTTATAACTGCACCCAAGATAATTCAATACCTAGGAATAAACTTAACCAAGGAGGTAAAAGACCTATACTCTGAAAACTATAAAACACTGATGAAAGAAATTGGAGATGACAAAAACAACAAATGGAAAGATATTCCATGCTCATAGATTTGAAGAATAAATACTATTAAAATGTCCAAACTACTCAAAGCAATCTATAGATTTAATGCAATCCCTACCAAAATACCAAAAGCATTTTTCACAGAACTAGAACAAACAATCCTTAAATTTGTATGAAAGCACAAAAGACTCCAAAGAAGAACAAAACTGGTGGTATCACAATCCCAGATTTCAAGATACACTACAAAACTGTAGTAGTCAAGACAGTATGGTACTGACACAAAAACAGACACATAAAAACAGACCAAAGGAACAGAATAGAGTACCTAGAAACAAACCCACCAATATATAGTCAATTAATCTTCGACAAAGGAGGCAAGAATACGCAATAGAAAAAAGACAGCTTCTTCAACAAATGGTGCTGGGAAAACTGGACAGCTACACACAAAAGAATGAAATGGGACCGCTTTCTTACACCATACACAAAAATGAACTCAAAATAGATTAAGGACCTAAATGTCAGACCTGAAACCATAAAAATCCTACAAGAGAACCCAGGCAGTAATTTCTGTGACATTGGCCATAACAACATTTTCCTAGATATGTCTCCTGAGGCAAGAGAAAAACAAAAACAAAAATAAGCTATTAGAACTACATCAAAATAAAAAGCTTCTGCACAGCAAAGGAAATAGTCAACAAAACAAAAAGACAACCTACTGAATGGGAGAAGATATTTACAAGTGACTTTTCCGATAAAGGGTTAGTACCCAAAATACATAAAGAAATTTGTATAACTCAACACCAAAAAAACAAATAATACAATTAAAAATGGCCACAAGACATCAACAGACATTTCTGCAAAGATGACATACAGATGGCAAACAGACATATGAAAAGATGCTCAACGTCACTTATCATCAGGGAAATGCATCAGGGAAATGCAAATCAAAACCACAATGAGGTATCACCTCATACCTGTCAGAATGGCTAAAATCAAAAACACAAGAAACAGCAAGCATTGGTGAGGATGTGAAGAAATAGGCACCCTAGTGCACTGTTGGTAGGAATGCACACTGATGTGGGAAATAGTGTGGAAGTTCCTCAAAAAATTAAAAATAGCACTACTGTATGATATAGTAATTCCACTACTGGTTATTTATCCAAAGAAGATGAAAACACTAATTTGAAAAGATATATGAACCCCTATATTTACTGCAGCCTCATTTACAATAGCCAAATTATGGAAAAGGTCCAAGTGTCTTTTGACAGATGAATGGATAAAGAAAAGATGGTATACACTGGAATATTATTCAGCCATAAAAAAGAATGTAATCTTGCCATTTGCAACAACATGGAGAGAGTATAATGCTAAGTGAAATAAATCAGTCAGAGAAGGACAAATACCATATAATTTCACTCATATGGAATTTAAGAAACAAAACAAAGGAAAAAGGAGACAAACCAAAAAACTAAAAAAGCTATAGAGAACTGAAGGTTACCAGAACAGAGATGGGTGGGGGATGGGTGGAATAGATGGAGATTAAAGAGTACACTTACCACGATGAGCACGGAGTAATGTACAGAACTGATGAATCACTATATTGTACACATGATATAATATAATATAGTGTGTTAACTATATTGGAATTAAAATTTAGAAATTAAGAAATAAAAGCATAAAAGGTCAAGAATAGCCAATACTCTTGGGGCACCTAGGTGGCTCAGGTGGTTAAATGTCCAACTCTTGATTTTGGCTCAGGTCACGATCTCACTGTTTGTGGGTTCAAGCCCCACATTCAGCTCAGCAGTGACAGAGCCTGCTTGGGATTCTCTTGTTCCCTGCCCCTCCCCCACTCACACGCATATGCTCACTTGCTCTTTTTCTCAAAATAAATACATAAATTTTTAAAAATAGCCAACACTCCCTTAAAGATGTCAAGATTTATTATAAAGCAGTAATATTTAATAGTGCTGTACCAATGCACAGACAAATAGAGCAGTGAAGCAGAATAGAGTGCTGGAAAACAAACATATGCATCCTTGATATACTCCTGACAAAGTAACACTATTGAACAATGGAGAAAGGTAACCTTTAAAAATAGCTAACTGTTGCTGGGAAAACTGGACATCCATATTTTAAAAACTAATTGGGGGCGCCTGGGTGGCGCAGTCGGTTGAGCGTCCGACTTCAGCCAGGTCATGATCTCGCGGTCCATGAGTTCGAGCCCCGCGTCAGGCTCTGGGCTGATGGCTCAGAGCCTGGAGCCTGTTTCCGATTCTGTGTCTCCCTCTCTCTCTGCCCCTCCCCCGTTCATGCTCTGTCTCTCTCTGTCCCAAAAATAAAATAAAACGTTGAAAAAAAAATTTAAAAAAAAATATTAAAAAAAAAAAAAAAAAACTAATTGGACACCCCCCTTACATCTGTACAAAAACTGCTTGCAAGTGCACCTAAGATTCAAAAACAAAACCAAAAGAAACAAGAAAGCTCTTAGACAATAATATAGGAGAATTTCTCCTTCAGTCTAGAAGGAAAAAACTGATTTGATTACTTAAAAAAAAAAAAAAACTTTTCTTAAAAAGAACTACATAAAAAAGCCACAGAGTGAAAGATAACTATAACACGTATCACTGAAAAAAGACTAATATCCAGGATGTGTGAAATTCTCCTATAAGTACAAGAGACATTCTAATAGAAAAATGGGCCAAAGACTTGAACTGACACATCACAGAAAGAGAATTTAAATGGCTAATAAACAATGAAAGGCTATCAATCTCATTAGTAATTAAGGGTATGCAAGTTTTAAACATAATAAAATATCCTTATACATGCACTAGATTGGCAAAATCTTATTTTTTTTTAAGTATTTTTTTAACTTATTTTGAGAGAGAGAGAGAGAGAGACAAAGAGAGAGCAGGGGAGGGACAGGGGAAATGGAGAGACAGAATCCCAAGCAGGCTCTGCACTGTCAGCACAGAGCCCGATGCAGGGATCAAACTCACGAACCATGAGATCATGACCTGAGCCAAAATCAAGAGTTGAACACTTAACCAACTGAGCCACCCAGGCGCCCCTAGATTGGCAACATTTTAAAGTCTAACAAGGATAAAGAGCTAATGGAAAATCTCATACAATGCCAGCATCTGGTGAAGTTGAATATACTTACCCAATTAACTGGCAATTATAGGCCCAAGAGTAGAGATTGTCAAATGTTATTAGCATGCATCAAAATCACCTGGAGGGCTTATTGAACCACAATGCTGGGCCCCAACTCCAGAGTTTCTGATTCACTAGGTGTGAGCAAAGACTGAAACTACCTTTCTATCAAGTTCTCAGCTGATGCTGTAATGCTAGGCTGCTCTCAAGAAATGCTGTGCTTAAGATGCATGTATAATGATCACAGAATGACTATTTTTATTTTATTTTTTTTTAATTTTTTTAACGTTTTTTATTTATTTTTGAGACAGGGAGAGACAGGGCATGAACGGGGGAGGGTCAGAGAGAGAGGGAGACACAGAATCTCAAACAGGCTCCAGGCTCTGAGCTGTCAGCACAGAGCCCGATGCGGGGCTTGAACCCATGGATCGTGAGATCATGACCTGAGCCGAAGTCGGCCGCCCAACCGACTGAGCCACCCAGGTGCCCCCAGAATGACTATTTTTAATAGAAACTAGAAAGAATAGAAATGTTCACTAACAGTAGAAATGAATAAATTGTAATACACTTGTAAAATGGAATACTACACAAGAATTAAAATGAACCACAGCTACCTACAACAGAATATACAAACTTCATTTACTGAAGTTCAGAAAAAGGCAAAACAAACATATGTCTTTTCAGGGACGCAGGCATGTACAGTAGCAATATATAGAAAGGCAGGAGATTATCAGAAAAACCTGGGATTATCAGGATCCTGGGCATATTAGGGGAAGCAAGAGACTCTGATCAGGAAAGGATACACAAAAAGGGTCTGGTGTATTGGAAGTAACTCAATTTCTTGACCTGGGCCTGGGACGTTTGCTTTTTAAATGTATTATTAAGTTGTACATTTGTTTTATGAACTTTTTGGGGATGCTTACATATTTTAAAATGAAAAATATTTTTAAAAAGCTAACGAAACATGTTTTGTCCATATTGGAAAAAGCATCGAAACTAGCAATTCTTTACCTGGAATCCACAGGCCCAATCTAAGAATGCCTTTTAGGGAGTCTATGGATCCCTGCAATAATAAACAAAATTATGTATCTGTGCACATGCACGATATTATGTGCCACAGGTCCAAATCTTTCATTAGATTCTCACAAGAGGTCTATAACTCCAGAGTATTAAGAAATCTATACACTGTGTATACTGTCAGAAAATTTTATGATGAGGATGTTTCCCCCTACACATTGAATATTGACTTTATTCACATTACTGCAGCCACAGAAGTCCTTCAACAAAAAATCTGTATGTTTGTAATTGTGGCCTTAAGAGATATTAAAAAGTTCAAGGTGAAAAAATGTGCAGATGTGGAGAAAACAGTCAGCAGAAATAATTGTTGTGCAACAAAAACCCTTCTAGTTTCTCCAATATGAGTTTTCTGCTGAGTAATTTGTTTGCTCCTTGATTAATTCATCACGTTTCACATTATGCAGAGACATAGCTCCATTTTCCGATGTCTGGAGTCCATGTGCTCAAACCACTGCATAATGCAGATGAAGTGAAATGAAGAATGAGCCATAATGTAACTATGGGGACAAAGGGGATGATGAAAGGAAAAAGAATACAAAATGATTAAAGGAAAAAAGCTACAACTGAAAATAGGGAAAGGTTTTCTTGAGTTCTTTCCACCAAGATATATTCATTCATCTTGTTAGCAGGAATATGGTAACATTAAATAACATATATGTTCTCAATCCTCCAGATAAAGAAGTGTGGCAATTACTTCAGACCACATATCTGGTGATTGGCTGAGCCACCTTGCACACCACATGTTTCCCATAAGATGCTATTCACATTTCTGATCTCTCTAAACTTTATAACCATTGGGAACTAGAACAAAGAATTCACATCACAAGCAATGTTTCAGAGCTCATCCTTTCTTATCATTTTCCATATGGATGACATTTTTTTTTTAAAGATACTGAATAATCATATCTTTCACTACATCTCTAAACCCATCACCAGAAGTTCCCCCATCAGCTGACCCTTGCTACAGGAAGAAACACTTTGTAATCTCTTATCTCCAAAACTAGGATTATCTCAGCATCTTTTGTCATAGTTTTTTCTTTTTTTTTTCAATTACCAGTAATCCATAAAACAGAATAGATTCAAAAAACCTATAGATCTGTTGGTTTCTGAGGTGTTGTGTACATGATGAACCTAAGGAAATGAACGTGAGGACTGATTCCGGGACCTCTCTTCAGATTCATCGTGATCACATGTATTAGTCTCTCCACTTAAGCATCTATAAGCTTGTTTTTTAAAAAGAAGTTCTTGCTCTAAAGTCAACTCCTGTATTCTTGTAAAACAGCATGCATAAAGAAAATCAGAAACGTTGTTTTGTTACATATGGAGAGGGAAATACATCAGAGAGAATAATGTACTGCAGTAATGTTTCTAAAAGTCCACTGGGTGACTGGGGGAAATGGCTCCCTATCACATATCAGGTGCAAAGACCAGGACTACTCTCAGAATCATTCTAAGAAGGCTGTTAAGAACCCACTAATATTCCAGTTTGTCAACCAGCTGATTGATATTTTTAGAAGTTATGATATAATACATTGTATATGACATGGACTTTATGAATACAAATATGAGGTAAAATAAATTATGTGAAAAAAGTTAATTTTCAATTAGATCAACTTAATAATATGACACCTGCTATTGCTTAGTTAGCATACACTTAATTTGGGAGATATCCATCCAAATGGGGAAGTTTAAGAAATTTTGTTGGCTCAGCACCTCAATATGATCCATTGCTTTCTGCCATACAGACTGCTTTTCCTCTGCACTGTGTCCAGGAATGGATAAGATATTGTGAATGTAGTTAAAGACTTCTTCCTGAAAAACACAAGGCAATATATTCATTCATTCACTGAAGCAATATTGAGTCACTATCTACTATCTGTACCTGTCTTGGTAAGTATCTATTATTTGGAGATGGAAAACCACTTGTAGATAAACTGCTGGGAAACTGACACTAAAGACAATGAGTCATTGTTTAAAGTTTAGGATAGACTCCTGGCAGGAGCAAATCCATTCCAATTAATTTTGGTCCCCATTTCATTAAGCTAATGAAAGAATATCATACTTTTGTCTTTAGTGGTCCCTATCCACATTCCCAATTCAATCTCACACCATTCCTGCCCTTTTGTGTTATCCTTGTCCCTATCTTGGAATACTTTTTCCACTGGCTCTTTGCTTGACGGGCTTCATCTCAAATTCCAAAACTCAGTCTGTGTGTCACCTCCTCCGAGATTCCTTCCCTGGCTGCTCTGTGTAAGTCAGGTCCCCCAACATCTTCTCAAGTTACACCCATTTTCTCCTTCCTAGCACCCATCACAATCTGTGATTACATATATGGTTTCCTTATGGTCAGTCTCCATCACTAAACTCTGAGTTCTAAAATTATAGAAAATATATGTTTTAATGATCAATGTATACTTGGCTAATAGTAGGCACTTGATAAAAAAAAATCTGTTGAATAAATGAAAAAAAACCTTGAATCAGTAAACATGTCCCAATAGGTGTACTGAATAGTTATACCTACTTACTAGTTATTTCTACTCAATAAGGGGAGGGGAAGACTGAGCAAGACAAAAGGGTAAAGTAGTCTCATAACTCACCTCCCTCAGTGGATCACGTAAGTAACAATCAATAATTTTGTCATACTGGTGTTCTCGTTCATACATAAACTCACAAATTTGATAGCTAGAACATAAAAGGAAAAAGTTCAGAGTACCAAACAGGCAGATGGTTATTAGCTTATTGTTTCAAGAAGTTTGCTCATAGAAGTTGGTATTAAGAAAAATGAATATAGATTTGATTTCTACTGTGAAATGAAGTTATAGTAGCTAAGGGAGAGTAGTATCTGCCATTCCTCTAAATACAGGTTTAAGATGCTGTATTTCAAAGAAATTTCGAAGCTGGGTACAAAATAAATGTTAAAGCAATAATGTGTCACATAAAAAATAGTTAAAATATTAGTTATCAATTAACTATATGAATTTTCTCTGTTGACACTTAAATATGTCAAATGAAATATTCAACAAATCAGATAAATAGTAGTGTTAACACATCATATCTCATTAGCTATGTTAAATTCTGCATTGTTTAGAATATGTATGAATAAGGCAACTCAGAAATCTATAAAATGATGGAAATTTTAAGTAAACAAAACTAAAATTATAAATCATAAGACTGTTGTTTCTTTTTCACACTAAAACAAATGTACAAACACTTCAAATTTACTCGTTGTTAATTTTTGCAAATGTTACTTACTCATTTCTAGACTTGAAAGACAAAAACTTTGCACTTAGGTTTTTTGTTGTTATTTGCATAGCTTTTCTTAATTAAAAATTGGTAATTTACCAATAAACCAGGCTTCCAGTTACAGAAGTTTCACTTAGTAATTCCATGGGGACTAATGTATGCCTTAAAAACAACTTACAACTCTGCTTTTTCTGCCATACGGATGAGCCGACTCTCTTCAAACTGAACTATGCCACCAGCCTGCAGCAATTCTAAAAGGACCTGAATATTTAAAATAAATGAGTAAAACACTTTAGAATCTACTTTTATTTACTAACTCTCTAAGAGTCCATTCAGCCACACAAAATGTAACTTTTCCTTTTTTTTTTTTTTTTTTTTTGGTCTTATCAGTTGATGTTTTGACTTGGCTTTCCCATATACGAAGTACCAGGAGGTACCCTTATGTTGATCACATTGTAATGAAGTCTTACAAAAAGATAAATGGCTCTATTTTTCAAACATGGAAGAAATGCCACAGTGTTTGTAAATAAATCCTTATTAGAATATCTAATATTCTAATATCTGACCCTCCACTAAGCCAAAAATGTCCATATATATTCTTTCAAGAAGTGAATTTTTGTCTGGTGCTTTCATGTCTCACGGTTCTTTAAAATCTACTGTCCATAGGTAGTATCCATGCTTACATGTTTAATTTTTCTACTTAAACATTAGGGTTTTTCAAAATAGCATTATTCATAAGAGCCAAAAGGTAGAAATAACCCAAATGTCCATTAATGGATGAATGGATGTACAAATTATGGTATATGCATATAATGGAATATTATTCAGCCTTAAAACAGAATGGAATTCTGTCACATGAAATAACATGGATGAACCTTAAAAACATTATGCTAAGTGAAACAAGCCAGTCACAAAAGGATAAATATTATATGATTCTATTTATATGAGGTACCCAAAGTAGTCAAATTCATAGAGACAGAAAGTAGAATGGTGGCTGGCAGGGGCTGGGGAAGGTGGTAATGGGGAGTTAATGCTTACTGCTTAATGGGGAAGCTCAGTTCAGGAATTCATGATAAAGTTCTAAAGATGGACGGTGGTGATCACTGCACAACAATCATATATACTTAAAGCCACTGAAATGTACACTGAAAGTGGTTAAAATCAATTTTATGGCATACACACACACACACAAATAAAACACTGGGGTTCATATAATTAAGCTTTAACCACACCAGGTAGCTGAATAAAAAAGTGAATAGGATGTTGAGGTTGATTCACCAATATTTTAAAATAAAACTCAAAATACAACAGAAACATTATACAGTCATAGAACAATATGAGAAAGCTCTCTCTTATATTTAAGTTTGAGATCCAGAGTAACATGACCCTTCCCAGAACTTCAGGAAACCATTTAACAAATATTTTTCTAACATAGAAAACTGATAATTTTTTAAAGATTTTTTTAATGCTTATTTTTGAGAGAGAGAGAGAGAGAGAGAGAGAGAGAGCAAGTGAGCAGGGGAGGGGAGGAGCAGAGAGAGACAGAGATACAGAATCCAAAGCAGGCTCCAGGCTCTGAGCTATCAGCCCAGAGCCTGACATGGTGCTCAAACTCACAAGCTGTGAGATCATGACCTGAGCCGAAGTTGGACACTTAACCGCCTGAGCCACCCAGGCACTCCCAGGAAATTGATTACTTTCAAGTTAAGAAAAGACAAAAAAGCAGAAAAGAAATAAAACCTATCTAAAACTTACTGTTCAGAACCTTAATTGAGTCCATTTTGAGCATTATAATATACTGTAGTATAGAACTATGGAGTGAACTCATCTACTGGGAGCCTCAATTTGGAATAATGTAATAGAAATGCCATCGCTGAAGCCAGTCTTAACAATTCAGCAGAATTAAGTTTTCAGGAACTGTATAAGCCAGTTGTTAAACACAGTGATTGTTAAAAATTAAATTATACAAATTTACAATTAAATTAAAAAAGGTAATTAATACAATTAACTACTTCCTAATTATTTTACTACATTTTACTGTGTATGCTCTTGAGGTTTGTTACTTCATCCATGTGGTGGAAATATTATACCAGGGTGTGGCACTGTGCATCTCTTCCCAATTCCATGTTCAGTGACATCATGTTGGTAGGCTGAAATCAGCCATGGTGGGAGTACTTACACTATGGAAATCGACACATGTTATAAAAATCAGGGGTTACTATATTTTACTTATTTTAAAGGGATGTAAAATAAACAAAAAGACACATGTGTGACATGGAACCTATCTGTCCCACAAAGCCTAAAATATTTACTCTTTGGTCCTTTACAGAACAAAAACAAAAAAAGCAAAAACCTGCCAATCCCTGGCTAAGAGAGTGATGGAAACAAGGTTAATAAGGCCATCAAATTTAAAAGTGTGCTTGTCACAATCATCACATTGCACATAGCACAGAAAATTAAGGCCTTATATGTTTCCAGTATTTAAGAACTGATTCAGCAAAGACATCACTGATGAATGTACAAAGTCCTGCCATGCTTTCACTCCCGTACTTTCATCTTACTCACTCAAACATTGAAAATATCAACTAACATTCATGTCAGAATTACACCTGGGGAACCAGCTGTTAAAATTTTTATCAGTATACCACCAGAAAACAATAAAAAATACTGCATACAAAAATTTTTACATATAGAGTACAAGAGTGCTGGACTAGAACGGAAGGAATTGAGTTCTAATCTTAGTTTTGAACTTGAGCAATTTACTGCGTCAGTTTTCTGTATTTCTCAAATGAATCGAGAAAAAACCCTAATAGTCTCAAAGGAGACTCCCGATAATAGAACATTACTATACAAGGATTACTTTTCAAGGTTTGACTTGTACATTTAGATTTGGTTTTTATTTCTATTTCTATTTATTTTAGTTATTTATATTAAAATTCTTTATCATTGTACATAGCAACACCAAGATCCACTTTTCCTGCCAATAGAGAGATAGGGGCAAAGTGAGGGGTCCACATTATTATTTATATTCAATATAATTTGAGATAATCAAAATTCTAGCAGCTGTCTTATCTTCCTAAAATAGTCAGTCTGCAGCAGTCACTGGGCCACAGCTGTGAGGAGAAATGGGTCACTGCTGCTATCCTAAGTTCTTTAGCCAAGTCTCAAGAGTCTCAACCTCCCAGCTGTGCACTATTACCATAAAAAAGACCAGCGTAGCTTTCACAGTACTTATATTTTGTAGCTTGCTTGTCTGACAAAGTCTAGCCATAACTTTTAAATAGGATGACTCTCTTAGTGGGTAAGCTTTGAAAGAATCCTACTCCTAGAAGAGACTCTCGAGAAAGTGACCTAAGTAGAAAAAAGCGGTAATCCAACAGTTACTATCTCACAGTGATTAGTGGAAGGACAGATGGATTCTAGTCTCCAGAAATGTTTAGCCCTAATGCAGTGGGGCTATAGAGTACTCCCAAAGTTCAATGTCCCAATACTCAAGATCTGGCAGCCTTTCTGGTTCAGAACCAGAGCAGCTACGAGTGGTTGTCAGATAAATGGCCCTAGTGGAAAGCAGGATACAACAGGTGCCAAATGTTGCTACTTAATGGAGAAGGATGAAGTATTCCCTGTGAGTCATGCTGAATGCAAAACAGGTCCAGTCTTCCTAGGAATTTAGTTTGATATGAATTCTTTATAAATGTACTCCTAACAACCATCTGCACTATTTTCTAGTTGCCACTATCTAGCTTAGGGTAGATAGTATTAGTATTAGTATTAGTATTAGTATTAGTATTAGTATTAGTATTAGTATTAGTATTAGTATTAATACTAGTATAGTATTAGTATTAATACTAGTATAAGCCTAGTATTAGGGTTTGGCACAATTTTTCCCCCTTATGTTTCATGAGGTCTAGCACAGAAGGGTTCTTTCCAGTTTATTCTGTCCTCTTTCCCATACTTGAGCAATAAGAGTCCCAGGGGTTCATACCTGCTGTCTTTCAGAGTGTCGGGAGTCATCATCAGGACTACAGAGGAATTCAAGGACCTGGTCAAAGGAAAGGTATTTTTTTTTATTGGAGACTAGCATGCATGCCGTAACATTGTATAATGAAAACAACAATAACTACCCCTTCTATATCATCAATTCATCCATACTCAGCCATAACAAATACCACAGATATATGGTGTCTTCCCAACCGACTGGCCTATTACATGGCACCACAGGCTCAAGTATGCTATCAATTTAATATGTATCTTATCTTTACTGTTCAGAAACATGGCTGGAAGGCAGCGCTACCAGCACACCTTAACCTTAAGATCCCTGATACCATGGACCAAGAAAAGCATGGACTTCAGAGTCAGGCCACTTGGATTTCAGTCTCAACTTTATTAACATGTAATAATAGTATTTATTGCTAAGAATCACACTTACTAAGTATGAGCCTGGATGAGTGACATAACCTCTCCAGGCTTTAGTTTCCTCATCTGCAGAATGGGGGTGCTCGGGGAGCAGTGAGTTAACATACACATATAAAACTCTAGAACAGAGCCTGGTGTTATAAAGTGCTCAATAAATGCTTGTCATTATTGGCAACTTTCTCCAGAGATAAAGTGTTTTGTTTTGTTTTGCCACCCATGTGTTGATATGCAGGAGCTATTTAACTGGGATTAAGAGAGATCTTCAAAGTCAAAGTCATTTGTATGGACATTGAGACTTTCTAAAAGAAATCTCTCTTACAGATGATCAACATCAGAGACTTGCTACCGATGAGATGGGTGACTTCTAAAATTGAAAAATTCTTGAGCAAAGAATTCTAGGCAATTCAGAGAACACAATTAAAAGAACAAAATCTCTATAAACCAATTTCCACAAGCCATAACCCCCATGATACCAAGTTACTAAGAAAAGTCATACTACACAGGCAAAACATTAAAAGAAACAACCAATTTAATCCAAATTAAAACCTCAACAGGTTTCTACCTGATAAGACATTTATCTAGTTTCTTATTTATATTAAGAAACTATATACTCCAGTGAACTTTTCTGTGAACAGCAAACAGCATAAAAACAATTCTAGCTCTCATCATTAAAGACACTCACCTGATCAAAAAGGGTTCTGTTTACAAACAAGGTATTGTCAGGCTTTGCAAGCTGCCGGGCAAGGAACGTAAAGAGACACCCTACTTGTGAAGGAGTAAAATCTGAATTCTCCACCATAACCTAATGAGCAAAAGAGACCATTTATTCAATACATCATCTGGTTTGACACAAAATTATACCATTAGAAGGGGAAGAGGGAGCCTCATTACTGGAGACTCAAGAAAAGATTCTTTTATAGGCTGTGCAACAATTGAGTTCAATGTCATTTAGAGAAGGAGCAAAAACTATTCATATTCTGAAAGGAAAACATTTTCTTGATTTTTAGCATATTTCTAGGCACAATTTGGATAAGAACTGAATTGCAAGAGAGGTGATTTCAAAGAAATAATAATCATGTTTCCCTCTGGAATTCTTAGAATCCTACTGAAGTTAAATTTAAATTAAAGTAAACCTACCAAAAAGCTGCCTACCAACACAGAGAGAACAAAGTCATTCTGGGGTTTAAAACTAAGGTAACTTGAAGGCACAGGAAAAGATGTCCAACATCACTCATCATCGGGAAAATACAAATCAAAACCACCATGAGGTATCACCTCACACCTGTCAGAATGGCACGTATCAAAAAGATAAATAATCCAAGAGTAAGCAAGGATGTAGAGAAAAGGGAAGACTCATGCAGTGTTGGTGGGAATGTAAATCAGTGCAGCCACTATAGAAAACAGTATGGAGGTCCCTCAAAAAACTGAAAATAGTATTGATCCAGAAATTCCACTTCTAAGTATTTATCTAAAGAAAACAAAAACACTAATTCAAAAAGATATATGCATCCCTGTTTACTGCAACATTACTTATAACAGCCAAGATATGGAAGCAACTTAAATTCCATCGATAGATAAATGGATAAAGATGTGGTATTTACGGGGCACCTGAGTGGCTCAGTTGGTTAAGAATCCGACTCTGGCTCAGGTCACAATCTCACAGTTCGTGAGTTCAAACCCCACATCGGGCTCTGTGCTGACAGGGTGAAGCTGCTAGGATCCTCTGTCTCACTCCCTCTCTGCCCCTCCCTCGCTTGCCTGCAGATGTGTGCGCTCTCTCTCAAAAATAAACATTAAAAATTTTTTTAAAAAAAGAAGATGTGGTATTTATATACAATAGAATATTACTCAGCCACAAAAAAGAATGAAATCTTAACCATGTGTTACAACATGGATGGACACTATGCTAAGTGAAATAAGTCAGAGAAAGACAAATACCATATGATTTCACTTATTATGTGAAATCTAAAGAACAAAACAAAACAGAAACAGATGCAGAACTAACTGAGGGTTGCTGGGGGGTGGAGTGGGGAAGGGGGTTGAATAAAACAGGTAAAGAGGATTAAGAGGTACAAACTTCCAGTTATAAAACAAATAAGATACAGACAGGAAATGTACAGCATAGGGAATATAGTCAATACTACTGTAACAGCTTTGTATGGTAACAGATGGTAACTAGATTTACTGTGGTGACCATTTCATAATGTATGTAAATACTGAAATCACTATGTTACACATCTGAAACTAGTACAGTATTGTATGTCAATTATTCTTAAATAAAAACACTTTTTTAAGTAAGATAACTAGAGAGTGAAGGCATCCCAAAAAAGACGTCAGCTAGCCCAGGAATCAGTGAAGTGAATGGCTTCTGCCCTGTCTATAAGCAGTTCCTTAAACAGATGGTTTCATATAACAGGCTGTTTATGATCACACACAGTTATCAAACCATAATCGTTCCTCTGCTTTAGGTGAGCTCTCATCTCCTGAGTACCTCCTATGAGTGAGATGGTATAGCAAATACCTTCAAGGAAATTATGAGCAAGAACGCAAGGTGAAACAGGTAACAAATCTTAAATAAAAGGTATAATGCAACTAACATTGTCATAAAGGAACAAATGGCTACAAAAGCACAGTAGGGAAAATGAGAGAAGGAATTTGAAAAGAAATGAGGAAAGTAGGGGAATGTGAGATGAGAGAGTAACCCATGCCAGAGAGAAGACTGTGAGCAAAAGCATGGACACTGGAAAATACAAGTGCGTGCAAAGAAACTGGGTTTCTTTAGAGTGCAGCCACATGCAAGAGGAGGAGGGAGATATTAGATTGAAAAGATGAGGCCTTGAATACATTCTAAGGAATCTAGAGTTTATTCCATAAAAAAAACTGGGGCTCTATTGACCATGTTCAACCATGAGAGCTTATCATCATCAGGATTGGGCTTGGGAAAATTATCCAGTTGGAGAACAGAGTGAAATAACACAAGGAAGAATTAAAAGGTAGGGAGCCCAAGCAAGATGCATATGACTGCAATGGAGTCTCTCCTCCAACGGATAATTGGGGTCCGAACTAGGGCAGTGATCATGAAAACAGAAGCAGGAACAGGTGCAAAAGACGCCACCGGAAAGAGGCAACAGGACAAGGATTTATCTGTGTGGAAATGTGTGGCTTTTAAAAAGGAAGAATAAACAATGACAGACCTTGAGCCTGACAGGCAGGTAGGACGATGATGCCATTAGCAAAGAAAGAGAATACAGAAGACAGGGAAGGAAGATCAGGCATTGTTTTGAATTAGCTAAACAACAAATTGTCTCATCTATCGGAAGTCCTAAGTCCCCTCTCCCACTCTCATTCAAAGATAAAATGTAAGATTCCTCCTGTTATAAAACATTCCCTTGGGGCCCAGCTTTTGGCCTACCTCCTTGTACTTTGCTAGCAGTGTATCCCTTTCTTTAACTCTCCTTGCTTTAGTCCAGCAAACACAGCTTGTTCAAGTGCATAATTCAGCATTACCAGAGTATGAGAATATTTCAAGTTATAATCTGTGTATGTGTATATCTAAATTCTAATTGATGATAGATAATTCAAAGAGCTTTCTCCAGCTTTAAAATACTCAATCATCACTCCCTTTCAGTGTACAGGTGCTTTCCTGGGACTCAAATCTTGGGCCCAGCCAGTGCTCCTCTCTGCTTATTTAGCTCTTTCTTCTGGTTTCTGGGTGTGAACTCCTTAATTATATGATCCTAGAAATAACTCCTGAGAAAAGAGTTCTAACTCTCAGCCAATTCCCTTGCCACCTCAGCAAGTGTCTAACTGGTTATCATCCTCGAA
Organism: Leopardus geoffroyi; assembly: GCF_018350155.1. NCBI lineage: Eukaryota > Metazoa > Chordata > Mammalia > Carnivora > Felidae > Leopardus > Leopardus geoffroyi. The sequence continues at coordinate 82,639,958 of NC_059333.1, forward strand.
ATTCTGGCCCCTCTGTGTTTCCTTTCTTACCTATTCCAGGGCCCATGCTTACAAAAATTCTGAGTAATCTTATACAAAGTCACAAATTAACAGCTTTTTACTTCTACGTCTGTAGTCATGCAGCACACATCATATCACCTTACATTCAATGTTCATCCGGTGTTCCCTGGTCACTGCCTACATTCCTATTTTCACTGGCCCCATCAGTACTACACTTGTTAGTGCAACTCTTTCATCAAAAATGAGAAAAAAACTCTCAAAAGTTCATTCTTCATTGACACAAGATAAATACTACCAAAACAATATACAAGGATAGCAATTCACCAACTCTAATAGTTTAAGTACTTTATGGAGCTTCAGGCTCTTCATTTGGATCATTCCTCCAACTTAGTATAGTTTTAAATTCCAATTCCAATTCAATAAACTTGCAAACATGCCTTGAACATCTACTAGCTTCCATTGCGCTGGACACGTTAAAACAAGGATACACATAAAAAAAAAACTTCACAGTCTCTATCCATAGGAAACTCAGTCCCAGGCAGGAAAACATAGATGTAAACAATTACCATACAGTGCGCCGCATATATTATAAAGTGTTGTATGAACACAGAGAAGGGGCAACTAATCCAACTGGAAATACGGAAGAGGATTCTAGATTCTAAAAGAGTTTCTCATGGATGATATTTGAGTTATGCCTTGGACAATGGTTAGGAATCTGCCAGGCAGAGAAAGGGAAGGAAAGGCATGATGGGATAAAAGAAAACTACACAAAGAACTTAAGACATAAAGATGACACAGAAAGCTCATGAATTGCAATAACTTAATATAGTTGAGAAGTCTGTAATATAGAGAGTGTGTTGCAGGCGGTGTGGTGGAGATAGGAGAGAAAAGTTACAGAGAAGCAGTCAAGGACCAGAAAATATAGAAGGATCTTGGATGTCATGTTAAACAGCTTTAGATGAGTATGGCAGAAACTAGTACTTGTGCTCCAACATCTGTTCTTCCTTCCTAACTTAGAAACAGAACTCCTCATTTTAGGCTAAACACATGGTAACCCACAATACAGAGTACATTTCTCAGTCTCTCTTAGCAGCTGAGAAGCAATATATCTAAGTTCTAATCAACATGTTATAAGCAGAATTGTAGTACACAACTTCTAAAAAGTTTTCTTAAAGAGAGGGAACTCCTTTCTTCATCTCTTTCTGCATTCAGGCTGGTTAGAATGTAGAGGTGATGGCTGGAACCCAGGCAGATATTTTGGACCAAAAGACAGAAACCATGTACTAAGAATAGTAACAGTGAAAGCAGAAGGCATCTGCATCCCTAATGAGTTTGTGAAGCCACTCTAGCAGATCAGGTTGCCTACCTGCAGACTCCCACGGAGAAAAATAAATTCCCATCACAATTAAACTATCGTTATTTTGTATTTTCTCTCACAGCCGTACTCAATTCCAACTGATCCAACAGGGAGTCAGAGAAGAATAAAGGAAAGGCAAGATCACAAATTAAAGGAAGACAAGATTAGGTATTGAGAGACCATTTAGGAACTCCAGGTAAAAACTCTCCATACTACCTACCTGGATCAAACTGGCATTCTTTGGGGGCTTAGCAAGCTTATTCTCATATTCATCACTGCCTATCTTACAAGGTTAATAAATAGCTCAATTAAGATAATGTATATAAACATGCTTTGAAAATTATAAAGAACTATTATAAATGTAATGCATTAATGTCATACACAATTAGAGAACATTTAATTTTGGTATCTTGTCCAAAATAATTGAAAACTCCCTAAGAGGAAGAAATCTCCATTCTACAGCCAAATGAACAGGATGAAAATTCTAAGCTTTCAACTACAAGAAACTGGCCTGGTTCAAACTGTGCAGATGGAAAGGAAAAGCATCTGTCTCTGCATTCATTCATTAGCAACAGCATGGATCTCAAAATAGCTCTGGACTGAATTTAGTTAGATTTAAACTGAGATGATCTTCTCTGTGCCTCTAATCATTCTGAAGTGTTACCACCATCTCAGTGCCACGGTCAAACTACAGCAACACAGCGATGCTGGTCTGAGACAGAAGAAGATTCTTCACATTAATTATTTTCTTAAAGCATTCTGAAGTCAGTCAGTCATTTTATTTCACAAAATCATATTAATATAGTAATTACCACAAAATGCATCTCTCAAGGGCAGTACCCTGTATCCTAGTAGCAAGTCTACAGCTGAGATACAGTAACAATTTTTTTTTGAATTAATGGTTAGTTTTTCACTCAGGTTTGGAAGACAAAGACATCACAACAAAATTTCTTTGGACATACTGCTTTATTAAATAAGATTATTAAATAAGATTATTTTTGCTATAAAACAATTCAACTTTCTTAAACATTAATACAAAGACATCTATTCTCTGAGTACTCACTTTCAACAAAATGTCCACAATTCGTTGTTGATATTCCACAGCTTGCTTGTCATTTTTAAAATCTTCAAAAGTCTAACAGGAAGAAATTTTTAAAAATAATTATTATTTGTAAAATTTGAAGGAAACAAGATATTAATTTCTTACTAATAGGCAGGTAAAATCCCAAATAAGATAATCATTCCTCATCAGGTTTTCCTTCTATACCTTTAAATAGTAAGTTGTTTTTAGTAAGTTAGCCAGAGAGCTATAGCATTTAATACTGCATGGTATTCTAGGACTTTAAAACCAGATAACAAGTATAAAAATATAGTAACTATCATACAACCAAAGAGTGACTTCAGAAAGGAGGGCAAAGTTTACAGGCAATGAAAAAGAAGAAACACTAAGGGTAAGAGGCAAATTTATGAACAAGGGCTTGAGAAAATACATGTTACATGCTAAGCCATCATTCCATTTATGTTATTTAGAAATAATAACTGAAGTACAGTTTATTAACTTTCATGAAAAATAACTTTCATGATTTTCATTAAAACTAAAAAAAATGATGTTCGATGACAGATTTTTTTTAAAATTATGGTAAAACTGTCACAATGTTAAAATCCTCAAGCCTACATATAAGGACTAAGTATCCCATTTCAAAACACACCAAGTACAGCACTCTTATGTCCTTGCACAACTAGAGACAGATATATTTAGAACAAAACATGTACCAAAGTAAATGACAGCATCGGATTCTGAAAATACCTAGTACCTATAAAATGCATATATGAAGGAATTAAAATTGTTTTCACTACCGAAAAAATTAAAACAAAAATATTTATTGAATAATAAAAGTGATGAAAGACTTGAAGATCTTTCCTGTGGTTTTCACTTAGCACATGTGGGTCTTAGAAATACAGCAGTAATTTAGTGCTTATTTTCCTGAAACAATAAAATAGACCACATAGTGTCCCAAGAGATTTAAAAAAAGGAATTTTAAAGCCATGAACTTTCAAGACTACATTATGGTTACATTCAAACCAAAATACTGCTGTTCTTTAAGTAGGCCCTAAATTTCCCCAACTTCTGCAATAATACTTTGGATGAGTATGCCCTTCCTTCTCCTCTCTTGACACACACTAAGTGCTTTAAACAAATGATGCTCATCTGTCTACTTAATGACAGAAAAATAAAATCTTTTCTTTTTTTAAAGCTCTTTCTTCAACGAGACTGCTTTGCTGCCAGTTAGTTGAGAAAAGTTGAGATGAGTTACCAAGGAGACTGCAGGAACTCTCAGTCTGTAAACTCAAACAGAACATATTTTAATGTTTAAGTGGGTTAAATTTTACCCTGCCTGAAGACAGAAAGATGAACTACAAAGTCTCTCAGTTCTATCTTCAGGTTTATGAACACACTAATACACACTAATACAAACACATACCTCCACCCCCACCTCAGCCTGCCAAAATGAGATGTCACTCTGCAGGTACAAATAAAAGGTACTATCTGCTACAAGTGCTATTTAACTAAAAATCATGGAGAAATTAACATATGTATTAAAAACAACAGCAGTGACAGCTAGTAAGAAAAGAATTTCTTATCCATTTTCCTTTTGGCAGCATGTATTCACTGCTTTGAAACATATTGAAAGTTTACTTGTATAAACATAATTAAGTGGTGATATACTATAGTATGAATATTATGATATATATAATGACATATTTTGGTTGTAGTTTACAGCTGCCACTAAAATGGCATGTCATTGTCATTATCACTCCATTGAAGATGCTTCCAATTATACAATGCTTGTTGGAGGAATAACATGTCCTAATGGAGAATGACAGTTTGTGAAGCACAAAGACCTACCTACAAGCCACCCAAAAGCACAGACATGACCACAAGTAAACTAAGAGAAATCAAATGCATATATGAAGAGAACTAATAAAATTTAAATAAAAAAGTAAAAGAGATCAGAGAAAAGATGACAAATAGAGAAGATAAAGAAAATACAATATACAAATAATTGTAGTTTAAGATGAAACAAAATAATGAAGTAGAAAAAGCATTTAAATCTGTAATTCAAGAAGACTTTCTTGAAATAAAAGGACTTGAATTCACACATTGAACAGGCCTATAGTAATACATGGTATGACCCAGAAAAGTCAATTCTGAGTGATATCTTAGAGTAAAACTATCAGTCTTTAAAGACAAACTAGACTGGGAGAAAACATTTGCTAAGCTTATGTAATCTGACAAAGAACTTGTATTTCAAATTTGTAAAGAACTTTCAAACCGAGCAAGAAAATACACAATTTTTAAAAATATGAACAGATATTTCACCAAAGAGAATATATACAGATGACAAACATGTCTTCTCTTCTAATATATTTTAATGAAAAGATGCTTACTGACATTAGTTAAAAGGAAACTATAATTAAAACCATACTGAGATACCACTACACACCTTTTAGAATGGTCAATTTAAAAAAATAAACTATAGCAAGTGTTGGTGAGATGAAGGAACAGACTGATACCTATACTACTAGCAGGAATGTAAAATGGTAGAACCACTTTAGAAAACAGCCTGTCAGTTTCTTACAAAGTAAAATAAAACACTTAACAAATGACCCAGCAATTCTAGTCTTTGGTATTTACTCAAGAAATATATGTCCACACAAAGACCCATATGTAAATGTTCATAATAGTGGTGTTCAAAACAAGAACCAAGAACCACCTACTGGTGAACAGATCAACAAACTGTACACACATAAAATGGAAAATTACACAGCCTTAAAAAGGAACAACCTGGTTCAGGAGAATATGACAGCAGAGTAGAAGGATCCTAGACTCACCTAGTCCCATAAATACAACTAGATACCTATCAAATCATCCTACATACCTCAGAAATTGACCTGAAGATTGACTGAACAAACTCCACTAAAGGGAGAAAAGAGGCCACACTGAAGATGGTGGAAAGTGTGGAGACATGGTTTAGAAGAGTAACAGCAGCTCCTTTGGAGGGGAGGGAGCCATAGTCTTGGAGAAGAATGAGAGAGAAAGGAGCACACAGGGGAAAGCACAAGGAGAACGTTTCTCCAAAGCCATTAGCTTGGAAAACAAGAGGGGCTGAATTTCACGAATTCTTGCAATCAGCAGGGCTTAAAACCTGGAATTTTATTTTTATTTTATTTTTATTTATTTATTCTAATATGAAATTTATTGTCAAATTGGTTTCCATATAACACCCAGTGCTCATCCCAAAAGGTGCCCTCCTCAATACACATCACCCACCCTCCCCAGACTCTTAAAGACTGAAAACAAACTGAAGGTTGATGGGGGTGGGAAGCCTGGAATTTTAAAGGTCACAGGCTTAGCTGTGAAAGAGCTGGAGGGCACTGAGGGGCTCCTGGAGAGAAGGTAAGCAAGCAACTTGGGGGCAGACAGTGTGGAAGCAGCAGTCTCAAGAGTGGCTGAGGCACATGGTGGTGGGCGGGGGGGGGGGGGGGGGGGGAGGGGATGTACATTATTTGCTCTTCTCAGAACTCTTCCTGGAGAGGCAGCAGTCATGGACACACCACACCTCTCTGGGAAACAAAGGAGCTGGCTAGTGCTATTTTCTTCTCTTGCCCCTCAGCAGAAACACAGAGCCACCTGTGGGAAGCAGTGCAGTTCTGACACCAGGCTGCCTAACTTGCTTACAACAAGCCCCACCCCTCTGTACTCTGGTGGAACTGCCCTTCTCAGTCACGCCTGCATCAGTTCCAGCACAGTGGGCCCCCCCTTAGAAAACCAACACAAACCCCCTGCCCATACCACATCTCCCGACCAGAAAGTTTTGCAGGGCCTCAGTTCCAGTGGAGGTGGTGACAGGTCTCACTCCACAAGCAGATCAGAGCACACTTAGTTAAAACTCCCCACATGCAGGCCAAGACCAAACATTGTCTATGGCAGGCAAGGAGAGCTTCTAAGACCACTGGCCTGAAGGATAGAGCAACCAAAAAACAACAGCAGAGCAAACAAGCACACACTAGAGACATTCCCTGAAGCACTAGGTAGGCCCTGGGCACTACACGACCTTAAGGCCATTACTTTCAGGAGCAGGACACATAACTAGCATTTCTAACACACATAAGGCAGAGATTTAGACAAAATGCAAAGACAGAAAAATTTATCCTAAGTAAAAGAATACGATAAGGCCGCAGCCAGAGATTGAAGTGAAAGTGACATAAGTAACATACCTTACAGAGAATTTAAAGCAACAACCACAAGGATACTCACTGGGTTTGAGAAAAGAAGACATCAGTGAGATCCTTACCACAAAGATAAGAGTTAAAGAAGAATCAATCAGAGATAAAGAGTGCAACAAACAAGATTAGAAACATTCTTGATGCAATGAAAAGCAGGCTAGAAAAGCAGAAGAATCAATTAATGACCCAGAGAAAAAGTAAAAGAAAGTAATGAAGCTGAACAAGAGAGAAAGAATTATGTTAAGACCAGACACAGGGAACTCAGGGACTCTATCAAATATAACAACATTCATATTACAGGAGCCCTAGAGGAAGAGAGAGAAAAGAGGGCAGAAAATTTATTTAAAGAAATAATAGCTGAAAACTTCCCTAATCCAGGGAAGGAAACAGACATCTAGATCCAGGAGGCACACACAACACCCATCAAAATCAACAAAATCAGGCCAACACCAAGACATATTGTAATTAAATTTTTAAAATATAGCAATGAAGAAAAGAATCTTAAAAGCAACAAAAGAAGTCATTACCTTACAAGGGAAAATCCATAAGGCTATCTGGAGATTTTTCAACAAAACTTGGCAAGCCAGAAGGCAGTGGTTTGATATATTCAAAGTGCTGAATGGGAAAAATCTGCAGCCAAAAATACTCTGCCCAGCAAGGCTACCATTTGGAATAGAAGGAGAGATAAAAGCTTCACAGACAAACAAAAAACTAAAGGAGTTCGTGACCACTACACCAGCCCTGCAAGAAATAGTAAAGAGGACTCTTTGAGCGGAAAGGAGAGGACAAAAGTGACAGTATAAAACCACAAAACACAAAGCAGTAAAAATGAGTATTTCTGTAATATTTAGCCAAACAACTCACACAAGAAAAAGGATATAAAATATAATAACATATACCCAAAATGTGCACAAAAGGGAAGAGAATGGATACAAAGTTGAACAACCATCAACTTAATAAGAACTATTATTTGCAGAAGAGGTTATATACAAACCTAATAGTAACCATATATCAAAACCCACTAATAAACATGCAACAAATAAAGAGAAATCCAAATATATCACTAAAGAAAATCAGCAAAACTCAAGAGAAAGACAAGACAGGATGAGAGAAAATCTCCAAAAACAACCACAAAGTAAGTGATAAGATGGAAATAAATACATATCTATCAGGAATAACTTTGAATGTAAGGGGCTAAATACTTCAGTCAAAAGACATAGGGTGTCAGAATGGAGAAGGAAACAAGACCCATCTACATGTTGCCTACAAGAGACTCGTTTTAGATATAAAGACACCTTCAGATTGAAAGTGAGGAGATGGGAGAAATATTTATCATGCAAATGGTTGCCAAAAGAAAGAGGAGCAATACTTAACACTGGACAAACTGGACTTTAAAACAAAGACTGTAACAAGAGACAAAGAAGGGCATTATATAATAATAAAGGGAACAATCCAGCAAGAAGACGACATAACAATTGTAAATATTTATGCAGCAAACAAGTAGCACCCAAATATATCAAACAATTAGTAACAAACAAAAAGGAACTAATTGATAATAATACAATTATAGTAGGGGACTTTACCACCCACTTAGATCAATGGACAGATCATCTAAACAGAAAAAGAATGGGTTTAAATGATATACTGGATTAGATAGACTTAAATATATATTCAGAACTTTCCAACCTAAAATAGCAAAATGCACATTGTTTTCAAGTGCACATGGAACATTCTCTAGAATAGGTCACATATTAGGTCACACAACAGGCCTCAACAAATGCAAAAAGATTAAAATCATACCATGCACCTTTTCTGATCACAACACTATAAAACTAGAAGTCAACCATAAGAAAACATTTGGAAAGACCACAAATACAGGAGGGTTAAACAACATGCTACTAAACAATGAATGTTCAACCAGGAAATCAAAGAAGAAATGAAAAAAATACATGGACACAAATGAAAATGAGAACACAATGGTCCAAAACCTTTGGGATACAGCAAAAGGAGTCCAAAACTTTATAGCAATTCAGGCCTACCTCAGGAAGCAAGAAATATCTCAAATAAACAACCTAGCCTTACAACTAAAGGAGCTAGGAAAAGAACACACAAAATCCAAAAACAGTAAAAGGAAGGAAATAAGAAAGATAAGACCAGAAATAAATGAAACAGAAACTAAAAAATGGAACAGGGGCTGAATGAAACCACGGCTGGTTCTTTGAAAAAATTAATAAAATTGATAAACTCCTAGGCAGTCTTCTCAAAAAGGACCCAAATAAATAAATCACAATGAGAGTAGAGAAATAACAACCAACACCACAGAAATACAAACAATTATGAGAGATTATGAAAAACTATATGCCAACAAATTGGACAACCTAGAAGAAATGGATAAATTCCCAGAAACATATAAACTACCAAAACTGAAATGGGAAGCAGTAAACTTGAACAGATGAATAACTAGCAAAGAAATTGAAACAGTAGGGGCGCCTGGGTGGCGCAGTCGGTTAAGCGTCCGACTTCAGCCAGGTCACGATCTCACGGTCCGTGAGTTCGAGCCCCGCGTCAGGCTCTGGGCTGATGGCTCAGAGCCTGGAGCCTGTTTCCGATTCTGTGTCTCCCTCTCTCTCTGCCCCTCCCCCGTTCATGCTCTGTCTCTCTCTGTCCCAAAAATAAATAAACGTTGAAAAAAAGAATTTTTAAAAAAAATAAAAAAATAAAAAAATTGAAATTGAAACAGTAATCAAAAAACTCCCAAACAAGAAAAGTCCGGGACCAGATGGCTTCACAGGTAAGTTCTACCAAACAATTAAATAAGAGTTAATATCTATTCTTCTCAAACTATTACAAAAAACAGAAAAGAGAGAAAAACTTCCAAATTTATTCTATGAGGCCAGCATTACCCTTATACCAAAACCAGATAAACACACCACTAAAAAAGATAACTAGAATAAACTTAAAAAAAAAAAAAAAAAAGAAGGGGTGCCTGGGTGGCTTAGTTGGTGTCCTCTGACTGCAGCTCAGGTCATGATCTCGTGGTTTATGAGTTCAAGCCCCACATTGGGCTTCGCACTGACAGTACAGAGCCTGCATGAGAGTCTCTCTCCCTCTCTCTGGTCCTCCCCTATCTGCTTGCTCTCTCTCTCTCTCTTTCAAAATAATAAATTAACTTAAAAAACATAAAGAGAGGGGCGCCTGGGTGGCTCAGTCGGCTAAGCGTCCGACTTCGGCTCAGGTCATGATCTCACGGTTCGTGAGTTCGAGCCCCGTGTCGGGCTCTGTGCTGACAGCTCAGAGCCTGGAGCCTGCTTCAGATTCTGTGTCTCCCTCTCCCTCTGCCACTCCCCTGCTCACGCTCTGTCTCTCTCTGTCTCAAAAATAAATAAACGTTAAAAAAATAAAAAATAAAAAAAAATAAAGAGAACTAGAGGCCAATTTCCTCAGGAACACAGATGCAAAAATTCTCAATAAAATATTAACAAACCAAATCCAACAATATATTAAAAAAAAAAAAAAAAGCATTCACCATAGTGAAGTGGGATTTATTCCTGGGTTGCAAGGGTGGTTCAATATTCCCAATCAACGTGATACATCACATTAACAAAAGAAAGGATAAGAACCATATGATCCTTTCAATAGATGAAGAAAAAACATTTGACAAAGTATACCATTTTTCATGATAAAAACCCTCAACAAAGTAGGTTTAGAGGGAACACACCTCAACATAACACAGGCCATATATGAAAAACCCATAGCTAAAATCCTCCTAAATGGGGAAAAACTAAGAGCTTTTCCTCTAGTGTAAGGAACAAGATAGGGATGTCCACTCTCACCACTTTTATTCAACATAGTAATGGAAATCCTAGCCACAGCAATCAAACAAAAAGAAATAAAAGGCATTGAAATCATCGAAGAAGTAAAACTTTCACTATATGCAGATGACATGATGCTATATATAGAAAACCTTAAAGATTCAACCAAAAAACTGCTAGAACTGATAAACAAGTTCGGTAAAGTTGCAGGATATAAATCAACATACAGAAATCTATTGCATTTCTATATACCAATAACGAAGCAGCAAAAAGAGAAATCAAGGAATCAACCCCACTTACAACTGCACCAAAAACAGTAAGATAGCTAGGAATAAATCTAAGCAAAGAGTTGAAAGAGCTGTACTCTAAAGCACTGATGAAAAAAATGGAAGATGACACAAAGAAATGTAAAGACATTCCAAGGGCACCTGGGTGGCCGAGTCTGTTAAGTGTCCAAATTCACACCAGGTCATGATCTCGCAGTTCCTGAGTTCTGGACCTGCATAGGGCTCCATGCTGACAGTGCTGAGTCTGCTTAGGATTCTCTCTCTCCCTCACCCTCTGCCCCTCCCCTGCTCGTGCTTTCTCTTTGTCAAAATAAATAAACTTTAAAAAAACAAAAAGAAAGAAACACATTCCATGTCATGCACTAGAAGAACAAATACTGTAAAATATCTACACTACCCAAAGCAATCTATAGATTTAATGTAATCCTTATCAAAATACCAACAGCATTTTTCACAGAACTACAATAAATGATCCTAAAATTTGTATGGAACCACAAAAGATTCCAAATAGTTAAAGCAATTTTTTTTTTGATGTTTATTTATTTTTGAGAGACAGAGTGACAGAGCAGAAGGGGACATAGAATCTAAAGTAGGCTCCAGGCTCTGAGCTGTCAGCACAGAGCTCAACATGGGGCTCAAACTCATGAGCCACGAGATCATGACCTGAGCTGAAGTCAGCCCCTTAACCAACTAAGTCACCCAGGCACCCCCAAAGCAATCTTGACAAAAGAAAAGCAAAGTTGGGAGCATCACAATTCTGGATTTCAAGTTTTATTACAAAGCTGTACTAATCAAAGCAGTATGGTACTGGCACAAAAACACAAACAAAGATCAATACAACAGAATAGAAAACCCAGAAATGAACTCACAATTATATGGTCAATTAATCTTTGACAAAGCAGGCAAGAATATGCAATGGGAAAAAGTGTCTTCAACAAATGCTGCTGGGAAAAATGAACAGCTACATGCAAAAGAATGAAACTGGACTATTTTCTTACATCAAACACAAAAATAAATTCAAAATGGATTAGGAACCTAAATGTGAGAACTGAAACCCTAAAAATCTTAGAGGAGAACATAGGCAGTGACATAAGCCATAGCAACTTATTTCAAGATATATCTCCTGAGGCAAGGGCAACAAAAGCAAAAATAAACTACTAGAACTATATTAAAATAAAAACAGCAAAGGAAGCAATCAACGAAACTAAAAAGGTAACCTATGGAATGGGAGAAGATATTTACAAATGACATATTTGATAAAGGGTTATTATCCAAAATATATAAAGAACTTATAAGACTCAACAGCTTAAAAATGAATAATTCAATTAAAAAATGGACAGAAGACTTGAACATTCTTCCAAAAGATGACATACAGATGGCCAACAGACACATGGAAAAGATGCTCAACATCACTGATTATCAGGGAAATGCAAATCAAAACTACAATGAGATTTCACTTCACACCTGTCACAATGCCTAAAATCAACAATACAGAAACAACAGGCGTTGGTGATGATATGAAGAAAGAGGAACCTTCTTGCACTGTTGGTAGGAATGAAAGCTGATGTAGCCACTATGGAAAACAATATAGAGGTTCCTCAAAAAGTTAAAAATAGAACTACCCCATGATTCATCAGTCATACTACTGGGTATTTACCCAAGGAATACAAAAATAAATTGAAGAGATACACGAACTCTGATGTTTATAACCACATTATCTATAATAGCCAAATTATGGAAAAAGCTCAAGTGTCCACTGATTGATGAATGGATAAAGAAGATATGGTGGGGGTGCCTGGGTAGCTAGTTGGTTAAGCATCTGGCTTTGGCTCACGTCATAATCTCAAGGTTTATGGGTTCGGGCCTCGCAACGGGCTCTGTGCTGACAGTTGAGAACCTAAAGACTGCTTTGGATTCTGTGTCTCCCCCTCTCTCTGCCCCTCTCCACTTATACCTTCTCCTCTCTCCATCTCTCAAAAATTAATAAACTTTAAAAAAATTAGAAAAAAAAGAAGATATGGCATGCGCGCGCGCGCACGCACACACACAATGGAATATTACTCAGCCATAAAAAAAGAATGAAATCTTGCCATTTGCAATGGCACAGATGGAGTTAGTACTATGGTAAGTGAACTAAGTTGGTCAGAGAAACACAAATACCATATGATTTCACTCATATGTGGAATTTAAGAAACAAAACAAATGAGCAAAGGGGAAAACAAAAGAGAGAGGCAAACCAAGAAACAGACTCTTAACTATAGAGAACAAACTGATGGTTACCAGAGGGGAGGTGGGGGGGATGGGTTAAATAGATAGTGGGGATTAAGGAGTACACATGTGATGAGCACTGAATATTGTATGGAAATGTTAAATCACGATACTGTACAACTGAAACTAATATTATATTGTATGTTAACTAACTGGAATTTAAATAAAAACTTGTTAAAAAGAAGGGCCAACCTATTAATACAAGCAACAGCACTGATAAATCTCAAAAGCATTATTTTAAGTGAAAGAAGCCCGAAAAAACTACAGTGTATATGATACTATTTATATGACATCCTGGCAAGGGCAGAATTTCAGTATTAGAAAGCAAATTGGCAACTGCCAGGGGCTGGCATTTAGGATGTGATGGAAATGTTCCATATTAGTTGTAAGAGTGGTCACAAGACCGTATGCATTTGTAAAACTCTTCTCTTGAAATGGATGAACCATACTATATTTTATATAAATTATACCTCAAGGAAGCTAAATTTAAAAACCTTACTTTAAAAAATATTCCAAAATGAAAAAAAGTGGTAAAATGGGATTTAAAAATCTGTCACATAAAACAAGCCCCTGAAAATGTTTTTTATTAAGATATATTAACTGAATTAGGAAAGTTGGATGATGTATCAATCGTGGCAAAATAGGTAGTGAATTCAGGATTTCAGATCCTAGGTCTTGTCAATTTCTCCAGCTCTGGTACTTGGGCATGCAGCCAACACATGATACAAGCATGTAAGAAAACTTCCACATGCCTTTCAAGCATTTCAAATTCATTAAGTCCAAAAGAGAATTAATATCTATATGTTTCCCCATCGCTCACCACAACCTCGTCCTACCCCTCATCTTCTGAGAAACCAGTTTCTCTTCTGATTCCCTAATGAATAAACCACCATATATCCAATTAACCAAGTCAGAAATCTAGGAATCTTTGACACTTCCCATTTGTCTTATCCTTCACATCCAGTGGCACAATAAGCCCTATGTTTTAGGCCAATTTGCTTCCTAAAATATCTTTCAAATCCCTTCACATCTTATTATCCCTGGTATCACAGCCTTAATTCAAGCCACCTCTATACTATACTTAGATTACTACAAAAATTTGCTAAAATATCTTCTTGCCTCCAAAGTTGTCTTATTACAACCCATTTTCATACAACAGTTAGGGGGAGTTTTTCTAAACTACAAATCATGATATTCCTCTACTTAAAAGGTTTCGGTGGCTACCTACTACTCTAGTGTAGAAGTCTAAACTTCTCACCATGGATTAAAAAACTCAGTCTCTTCCTACCTTTTCGATTTGTTTCTCACTATAGGCTTCCTTACACTTCAAGATGTGGTCATACTGATTTTTTTTTTTTTTTCCAATTCCTTAGTATACATTGTTCTGTCTTGTTTCCAGGCCTTTTTATATATTCTGTCCTTCTACCTAGAATACTTTTCCCTAATCCTAACCTAATTTCTATCCATCCTTTGAGACTCAACATGAACATCATTTCATACAAGAAACCTTCCTTAACCTTCCATTAGATTCCTCTCTTAGGTGTGTGTATGGCATCCTGCACTTCACCAATGGCACACACTACACTTTGCTATAATTACTTATCTAAAAGTCTAGAAGCTCTCCTCCACAAAGGCAGGGTTGATATCTTGTCAGCCAAGGGTACACTCCCAGTTAGTACAGTACATGTGACATACTAGGTGCTCATATTTGCTATGCAAATGAGATTGTACTGCAACCTTACTATCAATCAATCCTCAATTCAGATATCAGCACAATTCCAAATGCTACCAGAGCCCTTAAAAAAAAAAAAGGAAAATTAGTTAAAATTCTTTGTTGCTCTCTACTACTTTTTCTGTACCCCCTGCCTCATCACTGTTTCTTTTTTCCTACATGCCAGAGACCAACTATCCTTATGTTCTCTAAGGTTGTTTAAGGTTTCTTTTTTTTCTTTTTTTTTTTTTTTTTTTCAACGTTTATTTATTTTTGGGACAGAGAGAGACAGAGCATGAACGGGGGAGGGGCAGAGAGAGAGGGAGACACAGAATCGGAAACAGGCTCCAGGCTCTGAGCCATCAGCCCAGAGCCCGACGCGGGGCTCGAACTCACGGACTGCGAGATCATGACCTGGCTGAAGTCGGACGCTCAACCGACTGTGCCACCCAGGCGCCCCTTTCTTTTTTGTTTTAATGTTTATTTATTCTTGACACAGAGAGACACACAGCATGAGCAAGGAAGGGGCAGAGAGACAGGGAGACACAGAATGTGAAGCAGGCTCCAGGCTCTGAGCTGTCAGCACAGAGCCCGACGCGGGGCTCGAACCCACAAACTGTGAGATCATGACCTGAGCTGAAGTCGGACGCTAAACCGACTGAGCCACCAAGGCACCCCAAGGTTTCTTAAACCAATCAGATCTGACTTCCAGTTCTAAGTTTCTCTTCCCTTCTTCCTATGCAATTAAAATTACTACTTCTGAAGCCAAATATTCAGATAAACTAATTAAAAGAATAATATAACTGGGAATCTTAACTTTCTCATAGGCTTTTTATTTAACAGTTTATTACATTATTCAATTCATAAATGTACTGTATGCTCATTAGAGAAATTTGCCCCATCTCACAATCACTAATAATACTTAAGTCTTATTTCCTTCTGGTCTTTTTTCTCTAAATATTGTGCATATGCAACATTTGTGTGTTTTATACATTTGTGGGTCTATTGTTTCACTAACCACTGTAATATAAGCACTATCCGTATCATCAAAAGCTTTTTAAAAAACAACTACAATACTATTTAATTGGAATGATACATTATGTGTTATATAATTATTCCCCTGGGGGCATTTTCATAGACAACCTGGCTCACCCAAATCCATCTTTAATTAAACATGTATAAGGATTTTTTTTCAGCACGAAGCTCCCAGATTCCTTTTAAATTCCAGTTATTTCCACTATCATCACCACTACATGTCCTTCAACCTTCTTCCATATTCAGTATATGAAATAATATAATTTATGAAACCAAAAATGTACCACACATCTAATTCTGCTTTAGCTTTTTGATAAGGATGTGTTAGAAAGAGACAGAGAGACACAGGGGAGTGGGGGGAGAAGAAGGGACAAAAGGACGAGGGGGAAAGGAAGGGAGATAAAGAATTATAAAATATGGGTGGCACAACAAAATTAAACATTTTGAAATGTTTACTGCTCGCTGTCAGGGTATCAAAACTGTATCTGCATACACATCTTTCTTTCCATTAAAAAAAATTTATTACCCTGGTTCCTCTAAAAACATCTTAAGATCATATGATTTCTTACCAGTGCCAATACATTTAGAAATTCTCTTGTGTCAAAATGTAGCAAAGTCCGAACATAGGGGTAGATTTCTTCCTCAGGGGAGGCTTCCGCTGAATGCAGGCGAATCAGAAATTCAAAAACCTTCAAGTTTAAAAAAAAAAAGTTGACGATCTTCTCTCCTTACAAAGTATCTTGCTGAAGCAACAACTGCCAGTTGGACAAAATAAAGGCAGGTGGAATTTAGTTTAAATTGCCACCGTGTTGTAACTTCTCTAACCTGATTCCGCTATCATTACTGGCTGTAGTGATGGTGGGTAGGTTCTCTCCTACCATAGCAGATAGCTCCTGACTCACATGTAACCTTCACTTACAGTTCATCTATAGTACATATTAACAAGAGGTGTGGATCATAAAACAAGAGATGTGGATCATAATATAGTACATATTAACAAGAGGTGTGGAAATAGCACCAACCTGGTTTTTAACCAAGGGAACAAGATCTTCAGGGATGTCACCAAGGGGATAGGCTCGGCCTGCTAGACAACAGCTAGAAGAAAAGGAGAACAGATTTGGTGACTTGTAATGGGCTAACTTTCAGGTAACACATTGTTTCTCAAACCCAAGATACTCATTTGGTGTTTAAGCACACTCGGCTTTTGTCACATCAAGTTCAAACTTGATCAAGATGAGAGCCAGTTCAGAAAATGTGAGCAACAGGGATGGTGGTGTAATAAACACATCCCGTGACAGAGTAAGCACTTTCATTTCTTCTTATTTTTCCTAAAAGAAACCTATGCCACGCTAAGTGGACAGGAAGGAATGAGAACAGACTATCTGAAAGTCTCATACTCAGCACCAGAAAAATACCTAATGGCACCATTACGTTATGTTTTACCAGTGAAAAGCCTAATGTTCTCACAAACTTCAAACCAGTGGCTCTAAGAACAGTGATTAAAGACAGGGAACAAGCTAGTCTAACAAAGGTCTGGAAAATGTCTGCAACAGAACAAGTCTTCAGGGAGAGGAGAAACTGATGAGAAATTAACTATACAGTTTTACCTCCAAATCAGACCTTCCTTATGGCTAATGTTTTATGGTTTATGCCTTGCGGGTTCAACTATAAAGATGTCTTCTGAATATGTCCTCGTTCTGGGGGGGAAAGGCACAAATTTTAAACTTCTTTGAACTAGCCATCAATTTTGAATGTTGGATTAGAGACAGCATATTCTAAGAAATTTCAAGTACAGACAATAAAGTACTGGGGAGATGCTGCATATGTTCTTCTAAAGAATCGATGTAACAAGTGTGAAACAGGTCTCAAAGTTAACTCTGGCACTAGATAGGAGCTAAAATGATGCTTTGGCAGGTTCTGCCACCTTCCGCCCTGCCAGCCTGCCAGCCAGCTATCTGTCCAAAAGTTCTATTGGGACATAATTCTGAGCCTCCATAGTTTGTGGAAAGAATTCTGTTTGAGGAGTAAGGAGAGGAGATAAACATTTCACAGCTTAACCTCTGTCACTAACTTTTTCATGATCTAAACACATCTCTTGCCCTTTTATAAAAAAGAGAGAGAACACATATTCCACAGAGATTCCAGTGCTAAAAATAAAATACTCTACCACCAGGCTTTCTCAACCTCAGCCTTATTGATACTTTGACAGAGATAATTCTTCGTTGTATGGACTACCCTATGCACTCGGCAACACCGCTGGCCACCACCCATTAGATGCCAGCAGCATATCTCTCCCAGCCCCAAATGTGACAAGCAAAAATGTCTCTAGACATTGCCCAAGATCGGGGCGGGGGGGGGGGGGGGGGACGGCGGTGTACCAATGGGGGACAAAATCACCCATGGTTGAAAACCACTACTGTACAAGCAATGAAACATGAAAAGCACTATACACATAGGACATGACAGTACCTCTAAGAATACGGGGCGGGGGGGGGGGTGGATTATAGAAAAAGTACACGTAGATAAATTAAAAAAAAAAAATCTCTTACCTAATATATACAAGCAGCTTGTTGCCCATAACAACTTGCTCATCTAAAACAGAAAAAGTATCTTCAGCAATTCTCTCAAAACCTTTTCAGAAATAAAATCTTTATGTGGAAACAAAAAATAAAACTTGGCATTTGAGTTAAGTATCTTCCTAAAGAATACATAGAGAAAAAAACCACCTTAATTCTTGTTTTTAGAATTTCCATTAGATTCTTTTCACAGAGAAAAAAACCAATGAGTCAATGAAGCATACAGAAGAAGGAATACATCTGAGGGTAGAGAACCATATATTGTTGGCTTAACCAATAGTTTGGGACCAGGGTAAAGTGTAGAGCAGGCAGTTAGTTAATGAGTTAAAGGTCATGACCAATTAAGTAATATTAAGGACTAATAATGTCTTCTCATTTGTAACATGGACTCTTACCACCGACTGTGCTCTAGGGTTGTGAAGGCCACTGTTCACAAATGTTTAAAATAAGAGACTTAGATTAAATGATCTTTAGGACCCTTTTTATTCTAAGTTACATCTAAAAAGATTCTGTCACATGATAATATAGGTCTATCTCTTGGTTAAAAGAAATCAGAAATATAATTATATCAGGTGTAGGCAAAGGGGTCAAGGGCAACAAGACAATAAAGTAAGAGCCTCAAGAGTGGGTGAAGTGACCAGTAATTCTTATGGTGTGCAGATTATAGGAATTTGCAATTGGTTATAATAAACTGAAATTTCTACTTTTGGTATATGAATAGTGAGCATAATGTAAGCAAGTGTACATTTCTTAATCAGTAATCCTTTCTAAATACAATAATGCCTTGCATTGTGAGTAACTTGTTCTGTGAGTGTTCCACGAGACAAGCAAACATTTCTAATAAATTTTAACTTGATAAACGAGTGATGTCTTGCAATATGAGTAGTACAAGATGCTGAATGTCACATGATCACAACTGACCCAGTGGTTCTTCTCTCTTTCACTTGCAGGATTGTGGGTGATTGTCTCCCATTGCTCAGATGCTCGGTCTCAGGCCACGGTGTTTGGCAGTAATCTGCGATTTTTCAGAACGGTGGAAGGTGCCCACAACTGGCACTAGTGTATTTTTTGTCACTTCAAAGCACCTATGGACAGTTCCTTGTTTTTCCATACAATAGCTTAGCAATGCTTTGCTTTATTCTAGATTAGGCTGCCTCCAGATATAGACCCTTTCCTTTGCTGCCAGCTACATTAAATATAGTATATGCCAAGAGTTTATTAATACTGTACTGTAGCCAACAACCATGCGAACATATACAATGGCCTGCATGCAGAAAAAGGCTGAAAAGAAAGGCGGTAAGGAGATGATTACAATGGAAGTTAAGAAGGAAATCATCGAGGAAGTATGAATGAGGTATGCAAGTGGCCGATATTGCAAGATTTTATAAGAAGTCTGTGTCTGCATCTCACCTGCAGAGGAGGAGGAGAAAAAGGCAGAGAAATCCCTCACTTCAAATGAGATTAGGGAGATGTATAAAATGTGGGAAAAGTACAAGATTTTGTAGAAAAGCACTACCCAAATAAGGCTGTAGCAGTGAGAGCAATGAATCTATTTAACAACAATGCAATGTCACATTTCCACAAAATTCTCAAAAGGAGGCAAAAGAAAGCGTCACTGGATAGGCTCCTTGTTAAAGTTGCACAAAACAAAAAAGATTCCATTGAGGCAATAAACAGCAGTGATTCCATCAGTGATAGTGAAAGTCGTCCTGCACAATAACCCTCCTCTCTCATCTCCCTCACAGCAGCCATGAAGGTTTTCAAAGGTAAGTGCAGTTTAATTTATTTTCCTTTCTATATTGTATTTTCTTTATTATTTTGTATTATATTACAGTATTATAATCATTTTTATATGAGTATTTTTGCATTGTGGTACGAATCATCTGAGTTTCCATTATTTCTTCTGAGGAAATTCACTTTGGTATACAAGTATGTTTCCAGAACAAATTATGCTCGCAAACCAAGGTTTTACTGTACTCCAGATCTGTGTTGTCATAAGTGCAAATAAACTTGAATTGCTTGAAATTATGAGTAACTATAATATGCTTCAATTCCAATTTTTTTAATTAATAAATTTCATTTTTTAGAGACGTTTCACTAGGTTCGCAGCAAAAATGAGAGAAAGGTATAGATATTCCCCATATAGCCCCTCTCCCCACACCACACAATCTCCCCCACTATCAACATCTGCTCCAGAGTAATATATTTCTTATAATCAATGAATCTTCAGTGACACATCATCACATGAAGTCCATAGTTTACATTAGGGCTCACTCTTAATGTTGTGCATACTATGTATGGGTTTTGGCAAATTTATGCTGACATATGAACACCATTATAGTATTGTCAGTTGTACAGAATAGTTTCACTTTTGTAACTCCTCTGTGCTCAGCCTATTCATCTCTCCCTTTTCATCAACCCCTATCTCACAGTTTGTGAGTTCAAGCACCATGTCGGGCTCTGAGCCAACAGCACGGAGCCTGCTTGGTATTTTTCTCTCCCTCTCTCTCTGCCCCTCTGAGGCTTGCTATCTCTCTCAAAAAACAAAATAAATAAACAAACAAACAAACAAACATTAAAAAAAAAGGGACATCACACTAATGAATGAATGGGTTAACCAGGGAATTGAAGAAGAAATAAAAAAATACATGGAGGCAAATGAAAATGAAAACAAAACAGTCCAAAACTTTTGGGATGCAGCAAAGACAGTCCTAAGAGGGAAGTATACTGCAATTCAGACCTATCTCAAGAAGCAAGAAAGGACCCAAATACACAACCTAACCTTACACCTAAGGGAGCTAGAAAAGGAACAGCAAATAGAGTCCTAAAACCAGCAGAAGAAGGGAAATAATAAAGAGCAGAACAGAAATAAATGATAAAAAAAAAAAAAAACCCATAGAATAGATCAATGAAACTAAGAGCTAGTTCTTTGAAAGAATTAACAAAATTGATAAACCCCTAGTCAGACTTAACAGAAAGAAAAAAGACCCAAATACATAAAATCACAAATGAAAAAGGAGTGATCACAACCAACACCACAGAAACACAAACAATTATAAAGGAATACTATGAAAAAAATTATATGCCAACGAACTGGGCAATCTGGAAAAAATGGACAAATTCCCAGAAACTCACATACCACAAAAACTGAAAGAGGAAGAAATAGAAAATTTGAACAGACCCATAACAGCAAACAAATTGTATGAATAATCAAAAATCTCCCAGGGCACCTGGGTGGCTCAGTTGGTTGAGCGTCCAACTTTGGCTCAGGTTATGATCTCATGGTTTGTGAGTTCGAGCCCCGCGTCAGGCTCTGTGCTGCCAGCTCAGGGCCTGGAGCCTGCTTCAAATTCTGTTTTGCTCTCTCTTTGCTCCTCCCCTGCTCACACTCTGTGAGTGAATAAAGATTTAACAAGAAAAAAAAAAAATCTCCCAATAAACAAGAGTCCTGGGCCAGATGCCTTCCCAGGGGAATTCTACCAGACATTTAAAGAAGAGTTAATACCTATTCTTCTCAATCTGTTCCAAAAAAATGGAAATGGAAGGAAAACTTCCAAACTCATTCTATGAAGCCAGCATTACCTTGATTCTAAAACCAAAGACCCCACTAAAAAGGACAACCACAAGGCCAATATCCCTGATGAACATGAATGCAAAAATTCTCAATAAAATACTAGCAAATTGAACTCAACAGTACATTAGAAGAACTATTCACCATGATCAAGTGGGATTTATTCCTGGGCTGTGGGGCTGGTTCAATATTTGCAAATCAACGTGATACACCACATTAATAAAAGAAAGGATGAGAACCATATGATCTTGTCAATAGATGCAGAAAAGCATTTGACAAAATACAGCATCCTTTCTTGATAAAAACCCTCAACAAAGTAAGAACAGATGGAATATACCTCACATCACAAAAGCCATATACCAAATACCCACGGCTAGTATCTTCCTCAATGGGGAAAAACTGAGAGCTTTCCGCCTGAGATCAGGAACATGACAGGGATGTCCACTCTCACTTCTGTTGTTTAACATAGTATTGGAAGTCTTAGCCTCAGCAATCAGACAACACAAAGGAATAAAGGCATCCAAATCAGCAAGGAGGAAGTCAAACTTTCACTCTTCGCAGATGACATGATACTCTACATGAAAAACCCAAAAGATTCCACCAAAAAACTTCTAGAACTGATCCATGAATTCAACAAAATTACAGGATATAAAATCAATGCACAGAAATCGGTTGCATTCCTATATACCAATAATGAAGCAACATAAAAAGAAATCAAGGAATCGATCCCATTTGCAAGTGCACCAAAAACAGTAAGATACTTAGCAATCAACCTACTAAAGAGGTAAAAGATCTATACTCTGAAAACTATAGAACACTTCTGAAAGAAATTGAAGAGGACACAAAGAAATGGAAAAGCATTCCATGCTTATGGATTGGAAGAACAAACATTGTTAAAAGCCTATACTACCCAAAGTAATCTATAAATGTAATGTAATCCCTATCAAAACACCACCAGCATTTTTCGCAGAGCTAGAATGAACAATCATTAAGTTTGTACGGAATCACAAAAGACCCCAAATAGCCAAAGCAATCCAGAAAAAGAAAAAACTGAAGGTACCACAATTCCAGATTTCAAGCTGTATTACAAAGCTGTAGTCATCAAGACAGTATAGTACTGGTGCAAAAACAGACACATAGGTCACAGGAAAAGAATAGAGAACCCAGAAATGGATGCACAAGTGTATGGTCAACTAATCCTTGACAAAGCAGGAAAGAATATCCAATGTAAAAAGGACAGTCTCTTCAACAAATGGTGCTGGGAAAACTGGATGGTGACATGCAGAAGAATGAAACTGGACCACTCTCTTACACCATACACAAAAATAAATTCAAAATGGATGAAAGATCTAAATGTGAGACAGGAAACCATCAAAAACCTAGAGGAGAAAATAGACAGCAACCTCTCTGACCTCAGCCAGAGCAATTTACTAGACACATCACCGAAGGCAAGAGAAACAAAAGTAAACATGAACCACTGGAACCTCATCAAGATAAAAAGCTTCTGCACTGCAAAGGAAACAATAAACAAAACTACAAGGCAGCTTATGGAATGGGAGAAGATATTTGCAAATGATGTATCTGATAAAGGGTTAGCATCCAAAATATATACAGAACTTAGCAAACTCAACACCCAAAAAACAAATAACCCAGTGAAGAAATGGACAAAAGACATGAACATATACTTTTCCAAAGAAGACATCCAGATGACCAACCAACACATGAAAAGATGAGATACCACCTCACACCTGCCAGAATGGCTAAAATTAATAACACAAGAAACAACAGGTGTTGGTAAGGATATGGACAATGGGGAACCCTCTTGCACTGCTGATGGGAATGCAAACTGGTGCAGCCACTCTGGAGAAGAGTATGGAGGTTCCTAAAAAAACTAAAAATAGAACTACCCTACAGTTCAGCAATTGCACTACTAGGTATTCACCCAAAGGATAAAAAAAATACAGATTCAAAGGGGACAAGCACCCCGATTTTTATAGCAGCATTATCAACAATAGTCAAACTATGGAAAAGAGCCCCAAAGTCCATCAACTGATGAATGGATAAAGATGATGTGGGGTGTGTGTGTGTGTGCGCGTGTACGCATGCATGTGTAATGGAATATCATTCAGCCATCAAAAAGAATGAAATCTTGCCATTTGCAATGACGTGGATAGAACCAGAATGTATTATGCTAAGTGAAATAAGTCAATAAAAGAAACAAATATTTCACTCACATCTGGAATTTAAGAAACAAAAACAGATGAACATATGGGAAGAGGGGGGAACAACATATGGGGGGGAGAGGAAACAAAATGAGACAAGCCACAAGAGACTCTTAATGATAGAGAACAAACAGGGTTTATGGAGGGAGGTGGGTGGAAGATGGGCTAGATGGGTCATGGGTATTTAGGAGGGCACTGTGATGAGCACTGGGTATTGTATATAAGTGATGATTCACTGAATTCTACTCCTCAAACCAATATTGTACTGTATGTTAACTAAAATTTAACTTAAAAATAAAATATGTTTCTTATACACAACTTTTAGTTGAGTCTTATTTTTTGATCCATTCTAATAATCCCTTTCTTTTAATTGGTGTATTTAGACTATCGACATTTTAAATGATTATTGATAAGGTTGGATCAATGCCTACCATATTTTACTGTTTTCTATTTCTTGTCCTTATTCTTTATTCTTGTTTTGTCTTCAACACTTTTTCTGCCTTTTGAAGTTTTAACTGAGCATTTTATATAATTCTGTTTTTTCATTTTCCTAGTATATCAATTATACATCCTTTTTTAAGTTGTTGCTCTCAAGTTTACAACATAAATTTACTAATGATTTACAATCCAAATAGATTTACAATCCAAATCTACTTCCAAGTAACACTATACTGCTTCACAGGTACTAGAAGTATCTTACACTAACCAAATACTCTTAATTCTTCTCTCCTGTTCCTGTGTCCTTGCTCCCATTCATTTCATTTATACATAAACATAAAACACACAAGCATCTGCACACACATAATCAAATATATTGTTATTATTATCTTGAACTATTACCTGACAGGTCAATTAAGAATAAGAAAAACAGAGTTCTTCTTGAGCCAAGCTGTTTGAATCTTGTTGCTTGGTGGTGTGGTCCATATATGCTGTGTTTGGAAGGAAGCAGGGGAGTAGGTTCCTGACCTCAGCTGGCCTCGGGGTAGAGGACACCACTCCAATTACACCTCAGGACTGCAGTCCAGGCCTCAACATTGCAACATCCCTAGACTCCATGACCAGAAGACGCCATTTGCAGAGGCTCATGGCAGAGCAGCTTGTAAAAGTCGGGGTACATCCTGAGAAAACTGGGCAGTATGTTTCTGGAAACTACTGTTGGAGCTAAGCTCTTGGTTTCTCTGCTGGACCACAGATTTCTGGGGGGTACACTCAGTCCCCTAGATGTTGGCTGACATGCCACTGTCTTTGAAAAGACTGCGCATCACTGAGGCAGCCCCCTTTTCCCAGTAAAAAGTCTGGAGTCCTCAGCAGTGGCTGGTTAGAGGGGAATCAGGTTGCACTTTGTCTACTCCTCATAGTTTCCCTGCTTGTCAACTGAGTTTCCTCCTGAGGAAGATCATTTCCCTCACAAAGCCCAGGTCTCTGCAGACCAATTAGCAAGGGGCACTAACAGCCATGCATGTCTGTCCTGGCAAAGGCCAATGTTTTTTGACAAGAGCTCAAACTCCCTCTCCAGCCCATGTCTAGTGAACATCAGAGCAGGGAAAGAATCAAGTCCATTCCCTGTCCTCTTCTCCTCTGTGAACTGAATTTCAGAAATTTTTTTCTACACGCAACACAAAGCGTCCAGATCGATAAAACAATAAGGAGGGGAAATGTGTTTTGTTTTGTTTTATTTTTTCCTGGAAATTTTGCTTCAAATTTTGCCGTACCATAGAGCCCAGAAAGACATGTGTTCTCATTTGCCTGCCTGACTCCATGGTGGCGTCGCTTTTATGTTCCATTCGTGGCATTCGAGTTGCTCTCCTTTACAGCCCTGTTTCTCAAGTTCTGTTCAAGTTAAACTCGTGTAAAACTCTCCATGGTGCTGGGAGCAGCATGTGTGTTGCTGCTGCATAAGAATCTGTACTTGGATGCCGATCTAGAGACCTGATGGAATCGACAGTTGTGTACCTGTAATCATTAGTGGCAATGATGGCATTCTGAAAAGCAATTCTTATACAGTAAGTTCTACAATTCTTTGGTAAAAGGAATAAGAAAAATAAAAGTTTTTGTTTTACCTTCACTTATTCTGATGTTCTTTCTTGAATCTGAGTTTCTTATCTATATTATTTTCTTTCTCTCTAAAGATTTTCTATTAATATTTCTTGTAAGACAGGTCTATTGGCAACAAATTCCCTCAATTTTTGTTTGTCTAAGAAAGTCTATTTCCCCTTCACTTTTGAAGGATAATTTTACAAAGGATACAAAATTCTATGTTGATGGGCTTTTCTCTCAACGTTTTAAGTATTTGTTCCCAACACTTTAAATATTTACTCCACTCTCTTCTTTCCCGCATGGTTTCTAAGAAGTTGGATGTCATTCTCATTTTTGCTCCTTGTAAGTAAGGTTCTTTTTCCCTGTGGCCTCTTTCAGAATCTCTAGCTTTAATTTCTGCAATTTAAATATAATAGCCTAGGTTTGGGGTTTTTGGGGTTTTTTGTTGTTTATCCTGCTTGGTGTTCTCCTAGCTTCCTGGATCTGTGGTTTGATGTCTGACATACATTTGGGGAAATCCTCAGTAATTATTGCTTCAGATGCTGCTTCTGTTCCTTTCTTTCTTCTCCCTCTGGCAGTCCCATTATGTGTAAGTTACACCTTTTGTACTTGTCCCACAGGCCTTAGATGTTCTCTTCTGCTTTTTTCAGTCTTTCTTCCCTTGGCTTTTCAGTTTTTGGGTTTTTTTTTTTTTTTTTTTTTTTTTTTTTACTTTTCTGTTATGTCCCCAACCTCAGAGATTCTTTCCTCAGCTATGTCCAGTCTATTAACGAGCCCATCAAAGGCATTCTTCATTTCTGTGAGCTTTGTGGTATTTTAACTTTACCTAGTCCCATCTCCCTTTCCCCAGCTTTACCAGAGCTCTGAAAACCAAAAGCCTTGTACAAATCAGCAACCTTATGAGGGGACAAAATAGGTTGGGAGCTTGCCCACACAAAAACTTACTCATATCTAAGGGTGATGGGGGGAAAAGGCAATATAAGGGATACCTGTGGTTAATAAAACTGTATCTCTACTTTATCAGTGTGAATATTCAGTTTTGACATTGTGCTTTTGTTTTGCAAGGTGTTATCACTGGGGGAAATTGGGTAAAGAGAATACATGATCTCTTGTGTTATTTCTTTCAACTGCACGTGACTCTATAATTTCCTCATAAAAAAGTTTAATTAGAAACAAAACTTGTTCACTAATGTAGCAGCATTACTTAGAACAGCTCCAAATTGTAAGCAACTCAAATGTCCATCATCTGGTGAATAAACAAATGACAGTATATCCAACCCATGAAATACTACTCAGAAGTAAAAGTGAGCAAAATATTAACACATGCAACAAGATGGATGTATCTCTACAAACAAGTGAAGTAAAAGTGAAGAAATAAAGCTAAGTGAAAGAAATAAAACACCAAAGATCACCTACTGTATGACTCCACTTACAAGAAACGTAGTGACAGAAAGTACATCAGTGATTGCATGGAGGTCAGCCTGGAGGAAAAGCTTGAGTAGTACCACGGGCAGGAAGAAACTTTTTAGTGTGAAGGAACTCTAGCTCCTTCTACTGTTTGATTATGGTGGTGATGATATGATTATATATGATTATCAAAATTCATACTGCACACATAAAATTGAATTTTATGAAATTTAAGTATCTTAAAATAGAAAAAGGAGAAAAAAATTAAGACTTAGAAAAGTAATACCTGTTAGTGTTCTTCCTGCACTCAGAGGAGGAGAAATGACTCTGAAAAGTTTCTGCATTAAAATTAAAAATAAAACAATCACCATCATTTTTAAAAAAATTGTATTTTCAAAAAACAATCAAGAATCTTATACTATTAATCACCTTTCTCTGAATAAATCAGTTATTTGCTATTGGGATTAAATACAAAAACTTTTAAGGCGGACACAAACTATTATTGAAGAATCAGTAGGAAACAACTGTTACCATATTCCTCACTGAAAGAAACCATTTAGTAAATACCATTTAGGTGAAAGTGTTTGTTGAGTTGTAATTTCTGATATAAATATCCTTAGGCTCATCAAAATGATTAAAAAAAAAAAGTGAAGGGATTAATAGCCCACCAAAATGGCAATAAAGATTATTTTAAACTGAAAACATCTGAACAGCAGACACAAAAGGAAACATTATCTAAATTTAAACACAGCCTCTGAAAACACAGTAAGATTAATGATAAAACTACATTGGCCTTCCTCAGAGGGAGTTTCCTGTTTGGGAGAGGACAGGCCCTTAGAACTGGGAACTGCAAATCAAACTGTTCATTAGCCAAAAAAAAACCAATCCTTATTTTCCTAGGAAGGCCCTAAATCCCTCCCTCCCCGCTAACCAACATTTTGTTAAACAGGTGTATAAACCTTTAGTTCCCGCCCGTCAGTAAAGTCCTCATTACTAAGTGCTCCCTCCCAGTACGTGTGTGAATAAACCTTTCCTTTTCTCCTGTTAATCTGTCTTTTGTCAGCTAATCTGCAGCCCTCCTCCCCCCACTGAGACCTAAATTCCTAGAGGAAGTGCTTTCCCTCCCAACACAAGGCACTACTTTTACCTCAGAAGCAGCCACAGCTACAACTAAGGAAAGATTTCAGAGACCCTGGTAGTCATCTCAAATATGATGACACTGTCATTCCAGAAAATCTAGAAATTCTCAAGAGGCAGGAGACCTTTTAATTTAGACCTCTTTAAGTACTAAAATAATTAAACTTCAAATAATGACAAGTGATTTCCTTGTGAGCAGAAAGTTACAAATACAGAATCACAGAACACACCTACCTAACCTCCCATTGCTAAACTCTCCAAATGACTATTTAATAACAAATACCAAGCTCTTTCTGAAAACCATTAAACTTGAAAACCTCTCTTAACACAAAACAAGGCAACCTTAATAGCCCACAGCCCATCTGAGATGCGTAGATATAAATGCAAACCAGATTTTGAGGATTAAAACACACACATACAAAACTAAAATTTAAAATGCAACAATAACAAAAACCCAGCAATCATTTTTATCACCATAGAATATATCAAATTAGAATCTGTTTCTAAGGATTGTTTTGAGAGAAGGCAGAAATTGTAGAGGCCGCTTTTAGAGAACGGGCTTGGGCAATGGAAACCTGATCAAGGTAAAAGGGCCCACGGCAACCAAGACCAAGGAGCTGAAAGCAAACAGGAAATTCAAATAGGTTCATTGAGCGACCCACCTCAAAATAGCCACAGTCCCTAACTGACCAATTATAACCACGCACAGTTCCTAAGATTACCAAAGAAGAGAAAATTCCATTTTCCCCATATTCCCTGACTTGACCCTGTAACTGCGGCCGCTCACGACTGCCTTTGCTGTCTCTCCTTTGCTGTCCTGCCTGCCTTCCACACCTTTACGGTGTATTCAGTAAACTTTTATATCTCTTTCTGCCTTGGGTGAATTTTTCACCACCTGTGCCACCAGCCCCCATGTGATCAGAGCGCCCCACATTTGCAACTGGGATGTCCAACATTTGGTGGCCCAAATGAGACCCTCTGATGGCCTGGAGCTCTCCCCGGATTCTCTGGGAATTTCTCGGGGCTTTCCCTCCGCGGACCATCCAACTGGAGCATCCCACAGAAACTGCATTAATTCTTCCTAACTGTGGTTTAAGAGTGAGACAAAACATTTTTTGCATGTAGGGAGGTCCTGGATCTCACTGAGGAGCCAGCTGACAGTTCTTTCCAGGGAAGTACTGGACTTCGGAGGAAAGCAGCTGAGAGATGTTCAAGTGTAAAAAATCCTTACTAGACACACAGACAATCAGGGTCAAAACCAGGGGAAGAGGGCTGTGGCACATTTTGGAAACTGACCAAGAGAAGAGAGGGACAACCAAAACTGGAGGAGTTTTGAATTAGAGTAATATTCACCTACCTACAAAGCTAAGGGTGTTTAAGAAAGCATGAAATATCACAAGACAACTGCTGACTTAGCAATACCAAAGACAGTTTTGGATAGCCATTAAATACGCAAAAAAAAAAAAAAAAAAAAAAAGGTTGACTGGATGCCTTCCACAGATGCCTGGCTCTTCTAAGCCAGGTAATTAGTCATTGTAATAAAACAATGGGCTGGCAGGGTGCTACATATATCCACAATCCATTATCTACAATTCTGTCCTCAATTTAAGGCAAATAACAAAGTGGATACGGCATTTGGTTCTTTTTAAAATAAGACCAAATGCTTTTTAGTGATGAGGAGAATAAATTATAATGCATGCTGTAAGTGCTAAACTGGAAAAAGCAACAAATTAGCAATTAACAAATAAAGATACTCCACCATTATCAGGACCTTCCCCCAGCACAATATATCTACAAATAATATTTCTTAATAGTACATTTACTACACACAGTAAGTATATGAATATTTTATACCTTTTGGAAAACTTACTATAATATCAAAAATTCTTAAACAAACAAACCAACTTAGTCTAACAGGCAGGCATTACTTTTATCTATTGCTCCCTGGGATTTAAATACCTATTTATGCAGACAAAAAAGAAAGCAATGGCAGAAGGTATGAAATTCAAGGTCACCTAATGCCCCAAGCTAAAATGGGTGCAAGTCTAATAATATATCTACAAGAAATTAAACAATGATTGGATGAAAACAGAATCTATTCAAAGTAAATGAATAGGAAAAAAGCCATTCATAGACAAATGTGTGTCCAAGTTAGGAAATATCTTACCTCCATTGGACTAATAAATTCATTCATGCCTCTGTTGTAAACATAGATCATAGCATCATACAGACGATTTTCCCAACACATGAGAACTACCTGTAAAAAGAAGAGTTGTCTCACCAATTATTTTCCTTAAAGCTTTAACAATGGAGAAGATCTTAAATACTCTTCCCTAATCTATCTTAGTCCTTCTCTGAAAAAAACTGAAGTACAGTTGACCCTTGAACAATGTGGAGGTTAGGGGCGCTAACCCCTCCTCACCCCCACACAAAAACCCATATATAACTTTTGACTCCCCCACAACTCAACTACGAATAGCCTACAGTTGACCAGAAGCCCTATTGATAACAGAGTCAAGTAACACTTATTTCATATGTTATGTGTGTTATATTCTGTATTCTTACAATAAAGATAGAGAAAATATGTTATTAATAAAATTATAAAGAGAAGGAGATACATTTACAGTACTGTGCTTGCATTTATTGAAAAAATTCCACATATAAATATACCTGTGTAGTTCAAAATCCTGTTGTTCAAGGATCAACAGTACTCAAACACAGTGTCAGGGTAACAGCTGTTGTAGGTTCAATACTACTTTTAATTGTACAATGGCTACTTTCAAACATCCCCAATGTCTATTTTTCTCTCCATCCTCCCCCTGTCCATACTCATTTTGCCCTTGGTCAATAGCTCTACAAATTATTTACTGAACACTTATATTCATTCAGGCCCACTCCTAGGCATCAGAGATAAAGTGATAGATCAGACAAATCTCAACTTAGTCTCTACCCTTACAGAACTACTGTTCATCTTGGACACTTAACAAAAGAAGGGAGGGGCAGAAAATGATATGTGAGTTACACCTGGGGAAGTTACTCAATTACACAAATAATTCATTTACAAGTGTGATGTGTTACAAAGCAACCTGACATGCTCTAGAGTATTCAGAAGGTCATCCCTGAGGAAGCAATATTTAACTTAGGACCTAAAGGATGCATATAATGAGAGGCAAAAGCAGAGATGAACTCTAGGGACTATGTGGGCTGAAGCAGTAAGGATGAAGGTCTACGGAAGAAAGAAGCTTGAAGTGTTTAAGGATGGAGAGAACTGATCTGTGAAAATATTCAGAAGAGGAACAGTGGTGACCTGCAGTGTATAGTACTTTATATTCTGTTCCTATGAGAGTTACACTCCCGACGGACAAGGGAAGAGGGCTGTTAGAAGAGCAGAGGTTGGCAAAGGAGAATGATAAGGACCAACCAGAGAATTAAGAGGAAAAACAGAGGTGAGGTGTCATGGGAGAGTCTTGAGACTGAGGCAGGTTCTGGGACCTCTTGTCTTCTCTCACTAACCACCCTATGAGCCAGTGTTGTGATCATACATCTCTGTACTGATGATTAACACATTTACGGCTTTAGGCCTACCTCCCCTCTGATCCATATATCCAACCACTTACTTGGTATCTTCACCTGAATATCTAATAGCAATCTCAAAATAAAAACAGAACTCCTGATTTTGTCTCTCAAACTTCGACCTATCCAGTCTTCCAATCTTCTTAGAGGCATCACTACCTGCATTTATCTCAAGCCAAAAAAACTAAGTGTCATCCTTAAATTCTCTCTTTCCCACACTTTCACACTCTTGCATCCGATTCATTAGCAAATCAATTCTACTGCCATAACATATCCAAAATCAGGCCATCTCTCTCCATCTCATTGCAACCATCTCTGGTCAAGACCACCTCCTGAACCGGTGTCTAATTAATCTTACTTCTGATCTTGACTCCCACCTTCATTCTGTTATACCTAAGTAAACCAGAGTCATCTTGCTTAAAACCGTTTAATGATTTCCCAGAGCACTCAGAATAAAATGGAAAAATCTGGACCTTGCCCTGAAAGGACTACCTCTCTGTTTCAACCAAGCTCCAAGTCTATTTGCCCTTTATCTGTAACTTCAACATGAGGTTTTTTGTTTTTTTGTTTTTGTTTTTTTGCATTAGCTGTTGCTTTTGCCTGGAACAATCTTCTCCAAGATCTCTGCATTGCTGATTCCTTCTTGTCAGATTCCAGACTCAATGTTACTTCCTTAGGGAGATTTTCTACAGTTAACCAATCTATAAGGTAGCCTCACATCCTCTACTATATTGACTTTTAACATAACACTTATTTTTTTATACTTCTGGTTTATCTGTTTGTTGTCAAACTTTTTGGCTAAAATGTAAGCATCTGAGAGGATAAACATTGTCCACTAGGGTCATTGAAGCATCCTCGGAGCCTTACACTCAATGCCCCTCGAATTAATAACAAATGAGTAAGTAAAATGTGAAAAATATGACTTGATATAGTGAACATGGAGGGCATAGCTGATCCACTAAAAGCAAGGTTGAAGAGTTATTAGGATGTGGGAAAAATGGAAGTACAACCTAGATGATGCTTTCAAGACATTCGGCTATGACTAGGAAGAGTGACATGGGGCAGTAACCTATGGGGAAGAAGGAAAGAAGGCTTGATATGAAGAGAAGGGAAACTGAAGAGATTTTTTTAAATTGTTATTTTAACATAAAAAACACTAGAGCATATTTATATTTACATAGTGTTGGGGAAAAGCTAAAAATATTGGGAAGACAAGAAATGAGAAATTTCTCTTACACTAATATGGGTAAATCAAACTAGATTGATAACATGCTCTCAAATCACTTTAACTATTATCTGACATGAAAACTCTGCCAAATTACCCACACAACAGAAAGGCATACATAAAAGAGTATCTGGCTTTACTTAGGAAACTCACAGCCATTCATAAAGAGCTTCCAGGAAGAAAACAATAACTATTTCTCCAAGCCCTTCATTTCTGTGTGACTTTGCACCTTTTAAAAAAGTACTTTTGGTCAAAGATCTTTAAGTCATCATATTTTAGCTCAATAGGGCTTGCTTATTAGGACCTTGTACCTTTGCAGAAGTGGCATGCTCATTAGTAGGGCTAATATGGAACTGAACAGTTAAGAGTGAAATGTCTAGGGGCGCCTGGGTGGCTCAGTCAGTTGAGCAGACGACTTCGGCTCAGGTCATGATCTCGTGGTTTGTGAGTCTGAGCCCCGTGTAGGGCTGGGTCCTCACAGCTCAGAGCCTGGAGCCTGCTTCCATTCTGTGTCTCCCTCTCTCTCTGCCCCTCCTCTGCTTGCACTCTGTCTCTCTCAAATATAAATAAACATTAAAAAAAAAAAATAGACTGGGGAGCCTGGGTGGCTCAATCGGTTAGGCATCTGACTTTGGCTCAGGTCATGATCTCTCAGTTTGTGGGTTCGAGCCCTGCATCGGGCTCTGTGCTGACGGCTCAGAGCCTGGAGCCTGCTTCGGATTCTGTGTCTCCCTCTCTCTCTGACCCTCCCCTGCTCATGCTTTGTCTCTGTCTCAAAAAAAAAAAAAAAAAAAAAGAGTGAAATGTCTAAGGCCAAAATATATAATGCTCCTCAATTTAGGACTGAAAACTTACTGTAGAGACCTCAGATACACTTGGAGGTAGATTATCAAACAATGGGCTGGCTGGTCAAGCTAAGACATCCTGTAATTTGCTTCTTATACTGTGTTCTGCATTTCAAAACTCAATGTATGAAAGTTATGAACACTGGACATATAAAGTACCTTTCTGAAAAATGGCATCATATTCTTAAAAGTAAAAATATTCTATTATTTGCGTGGAAGTACTCATAGTTGAAATTCACTTGTAGGATGAAAAATGTACTAGTGAATAAGCAAATGGATGAAGAAGGATTAGTCAATAAGCATTTATTGAGCAACTACCAAATGTAAACTTTATGCTCAGTGCTTTGGTGGATTTCAAAGAAACAGAAGACTCTTGGCTTGCAGGAGTTCATAACCTAGCTTTCACTAAAGACCAGTCCTAAGAAATATTGACAAAGACAAGTTTAAGAGACATCTTACCAAAAGTGCTCCGTAAACAACTGGGGTTGATAGAAGGCACAGTGAGGCCCAATCAGTCAGGTAAGTATAATCAATAAAGGAATGTTGTTTATTCCATATATTAGTAAAGTTTGTATAAACTCACCTGCTGAATATCTAGGCTGGTGATATCCATATGTACAATGAGGGCTTCCACATTTTCCATTAACTTTTTATCTTGGAAATGAACAATCAAGTCTTTCATTACCTGGGGGGTCATCCCCACCAATTTATCACTTAAAATATATGGTTCAAGGCACTCCAAAAACACTCCTTTAGCCACTGAATTCTCACTTAATTTGTCATACATCTGGCTAAATAAAAGATCCCTGTAACAGAGAAAAAAAAAAAACTTTCAGAAATATTCTGAACCATCCATTAAATTCAGCCTGCTAACTATATGTCCTCGTTTTCCTATTTCAACAAAGCTTAACAAAACAAGCTTAACAAAAACAGTAACAACAAGAGTCTCAATCAATTCTCCCAAAACTTTTACAACCAAGAAAAGCAGAATAAGTTAAATTATTTGCTATAAGTAACATAGCCAACATGTGATGGAGTCAGAATTCGAACTCAGCCTGCTGACCTAAATCCTGTGTTGAGTCTATTATGGCACACTGCTTCTTAAAGCAATGGTGATATGGCAGTGGGTAATAAAGTAAACATGATAGAGTAGAAAAAATATGAAAAAGGACTATTCCTAGGGGTGCCTGGCTGGCTCGGCAGAGCATGCAACACTTGATCCTGGGGTCATGAGTTTGAGACCCATGTTGGGTGCAGAAATTACTCAAAACAGGACTATTCCTGATTTATCCTTTCCCCTTTCCTGGTATCTAAATATTCCCAGCTCATATACAAAGCCAATATGTTTCCTGATCTAGCTCTTACCCCTTAATTCCCAAAGGGTTTAGGCAGGGATTACTGATAAGAAAGGAAGAAGAAAATATTCACTATTTTAAAAATATATCTGGAATTTATTTTATTGCAGAAACAAAATTTTTTCATTAATCTAAATGCCACCACACTCAATAACTATACTTTATTTATTTCATATTTCTTCTGCAAGTAGTCCATGAATAATTTTAGAGTTATACTCATTGTAGATATAATTCCAAATTCTTTCATGCAACATTATATAATACACATCATTCTATGATGCTACCTACCCTTAAATTTACCATTTTGTCTCACTCACAATGTTTCAACATGCTGAAATATTAGAATTTACTTAAGTATTCCTGTACTTACTTCCAGTATTTTACTATCATGAATGATGACACAATGAACATCTACATATACACTCTTTCCCATCTGGGGGATTTAATTCCTTAGTCATTCTACTTTTAGAAATTTATCTTAAATCAAAAGATATGAAAAAATCTTGTGGTGGGGCACCTGGGTGGTTCAGGTGGTTAAGCATCTGACTTCGGCTCACGTCACGATCTCACAGTTCGTGAGTTCGAGCCCACTGTGGGCTCTGGGCTGACAACTCAGAGCCTAGAGCCTGCTTCCGATTCTGTGTCTTCCTCCCTCCCTGCTCCTCCCCCACTCACGTTCTGTCTCTCTCTCCTTCAAAAATAAATAAACACTTGGGGCGCCTAGGTGGCGCAGTCGGTTAAGCGTCCGACTTCAGCCAGGTCACGATCTCGCGGTCCGTGAGTTCGAGCCCCGCGTCAGGCTCTGGGCTGATGGCTCAGAGCCTGGAGCCTGTTTCCGATTCTGTGTCTCCCTCTCTCTCTGCCCCTCCCCCGTTCATGCTCTGTCTCTCTCTGTCCCAAAAATAAATAAACGTTGAAAAAAAAAATTAAAAAAAAAACAAAAAAAAAAATAAAATAAAATAAACACTTAAAAAAATTAAACAAGAAAAATCTTGTGGTATTTGAAATTACTAAATCATCTTCAAAAAGTATCATAGCACCAATTTACGCTGCCACCAGCAATGTAGAATTATACACTTTCACCAGACAATTGTGTTTGATTCTACTACCAGATAATTTAATAAGTGTAAATTAAATATTATTGCTGTCTTTAATTCTTTGACGACTGGCAAAATTAAATGTTTTCCATGTTCCCATTCATACATTGTATTGCTTTGTTTTCGTTCACCTGGTTCATTCATTTCCTTTTTTTGTTTAATACAAGAACTGTGCTAGTTCTATTTATCTCTTAAGACTATTTATTTTTTACTAAATGTGAAAATAAATGTTTTTAGAAATGTTATTTCTTTACATGTGTGTCATGTCGCGCGTGAAAAGTGGTAGCTGGTTCATCTACAAGTGTGGTCTTTCATGACAGTTCCACAAAAAGGCCAAGGAAGATTCTGGAGGCAGTAGGAGGGGGCCCTTGCCTCATCTGAAGTCTTGGAAGAGGGCAGATGATAAGAGAACTGGCTACAAATGCACCAGAACGACATACCACTCTTCAGTAAACAGTTCCTGCAATGTCCTGGGAGGGAAATCCATATCCATTTATTGTTTTTTCTCATATCCACAAATGTAATTTTTATAACAGTTTTCCCCTTGCTGCATATTCTTCATGTTGGTTTCATTTTAATCAATAGTCCATCACATTTTTGTGATTACCAATTATTAACCAAGTAAAAGTCACGGAGATTAATAAAACTTTACTGCTACAAAGAGTTACCATGTAACTCTAATGAATATAAAGAAAATGCCATATTTGCTAGCCCTTCCACTCCGTAATGCGTTGTTAAAAACAACATGCTAGGGAAGACAATTATATATTTTAGTTCAACACCAAAAGCCCTGGAGAGGAAAATTAAACAGTGAAAAATTCAGTAAACAGAGCATAAACGGTGACAAACAGCAGCATGAATTGCTGGTAAGATTAATGGCAAAACCATATATTTCTTTCTTAACCAGTCAGAGGCTATAAATAAAGAAGCAAGAAAAATAAAACTCAGCAACTCTTATTGCTATCTCTACATTTAAAATAAAAATAAAACAAAATACAAAGACATGTTCTCATCATTTTGGAAGAATATTTATTAGAGCATCAGGGAAGAAGGAAGAAAGAAAAGCACATACCAAAAAAAAAAAAAAAAAAAAGTGTTTAGCTCCTGTGTTTCTTTCTATATTTAGGAATGATACTCCAGAGTGCTGACTCTGTTACCTGGAAGTCCTAA
This sequence comes from Leopardus geoffroyi, assembly GCF_018350155.1. Taxonomy (NCBI): domain Eukaryota; kingdom Metazoa; phylum Chordata; class Mammalia; order Carnivora; family Felidae; genus Leopardus; species Leopardus geoffroyi. The sequence goes on from NC_059333.1 coordinate 82,677,932, forward strand.
CTTTAAAACTGTTTTTTATCACTTCAAACTTAGCCACCCTGTAGCCAGTAGAACACAAAATCCATTCTGAATAATAGAGGACCAAAGAGGCTGTCTTTCCATGTAGCTTCACTTTACGTTAATACTCATATTAAAGACATTATTGGGGGTTTACCATTCATAGCTTCAAACTGATTAAGAAAATGGCCAAATTCACTTCATGCATTATCAATTTTGCAATTTAAAAAATGAGAAGAACTCAGCTTTGATTATAAGTACAAACTCAGACTGTCAGAAACAGAGCAAGAACGTCAACCCTTAACACTTGCCAGTCTTTACTACACATCTAGCCAGAGCTAAATAAACAAATCCCCACTACATTTAAGTAGGACTTGAATCCAAAGTTGGTTTGGGCTGCTCTCTTTATTTATAAAAGTAATGACAAAGTTCAAATGAACTTTAAGAAATTATGTTCAAAATGTTCTATTTTCTGATACAAGGATCATGGTTTGTAAAGATTTCCTTTAAAAAGGCATGGCTTACTTCTGGTGATGGTTGTACAACTCTGTGAATATACTAAAACCCTACTGAATTGTACACTTTAAAAAGGGCGAATTTTGTGGTATGAATTATATAGTTCGATGTAGCTGTTATAAAATAGAAAAGGTTTTTCCCCTAGCTTTGATGCTTAAAATATTAACATGCAGTTGTCAGGAAAACAGGATCTAAAACATCTAGTTCCTCAACTATGTTTGATAATTAAGATCTTTCTGTTTCTCGAACAATAATACTGATGTTGAACAAGACTAAACACACACCCTGGCTATCAAAAGACCACTTCAGATTCACTTTAGATTTAACAGAAATATTTTTGGTTCAGATTTATATATAATTCAAGTCATTTGAATAACGGCTTCTTTTTGGATATCAGCTTACAGTGATATACGCTCAAAGTGGTCAAGATCATGTATGTGCAGCACCTGTTTGGTTTTGTCTTACAATGGCTTTATTGAGATACAATTCACATAAGATAGAACCTATTTTTATTATTTTTTTAATGTTTATTTATTTTGAGAGTCTGAGAGACAGAGAGAGAGAAGAGCAAGCGAGCATGAAGGGAGGAGGGACAGAGAGAGAGGGTGAGAGAGGGAATCCAAAGCAGGCTCCACGCTGTCAACACAGAGCCCGGGGAGGGGCTCAATCTCGCGGTTCACGAGATCATGACCTGAGCTGAAATCAAGACTGAGACACTAAACTGATTGAGCCACCCAGGCACCCCCCCATAGCACCTATTTTTAAACAATGTTCAAAATTATGATTATAGTTCAAGTAAACTCTAGACCTATTTTCAAAATAAATTGAAATTATGGCTACTATTGCATAAGCAAAATTACAAATCATTAAAGGTCCTACAAAAAGCCTTGAGATATATCTTTTGTCTAATACTAAAAAGAAAATATACACTGCCAAACTGAAGTGAAATTGTGAAATGAATCAAATTATGGGGGTGCCTGGGGAGCTCAGTCAGTTAAGTGTTGGACTCTTGATTTCAGCTCAAGTCATGATCGCGCAGTTCAGGAGTTCAAGCCCCACATCAAACTCTGTACTGACAATGCAGAATCTACTTAGGATATTCTCTCTCTCTCTCTCTCTCTCTCTCTCTCCTGTCTCTCTGCCCCTACCCTGCTTGCTCTCTCTTTCAAAATAAATAAAAGAAAAAAAATTATTTTAATAAATAAAAATCAAATTATGAAAATAAAAGTACGAGTCTTCAAAAACAGAATTTCCTGTCACTTCTGATTTTAAACAATTCACAAAAAGACTATAAAGCCAAATTTTAACCAAAAAAAAAAGATGTCTATAACATATTGGTCAGTATGTCCTACAGAGAAAAAGAAGTGTAATTCCTGCCACAGTAAAAGGATTTTACACTATAAAAGAATTCTTAAGTATGAATGGGAACATACACACACACACACACACATACACACACTAGTTCAATTAGTATTACTGCTGGGTATGGATAGGCTTCTATGAATTATGATACTGAAGTAACTAACAGTGATCATAGGGTATTGGTCATAGTACTCAGTCAAAATCAATTCAGAATATGTATTGTGTCTATAATTTGACTCACACAAGAAACAGCATGTGAAAAAGGACTAACTATAAAAACAATGTACTCTACCAGAGGATATTAATATAAAAAGCTTCTGGGAGCCAGACTGAATGTCTGAGTGATGACTCTAGAAGTAGAAGAAGTTACCTGAAATTAGCTGAGTACTACATTATGTTTTGTAAAATTGTATTTGTGTTATGCACAACCTAAGCATTCCTTAAAGCCATCTTAAGGTCACAGATACTTCAGAAATCTGGGAATATAAAGAGAAGACCCTACAGAGAAATGAAACCAAACATCAAAGAAGATGGCATAAAGAGACAGTGCAGTTTAGGAAGAAAGATGTCATACTGGAATGAAGCTACATACATCTTACAATTACCACTTCAATTTATCCTAGGGAATTGAGTACTTTTAGCCTGTCTATGGCAACTCTAAGAAAAAATTGCAAAAACCCTACCATTTGAGAGTGATGACACTGAACTATTTTTATATCTAATCCACCTTTAATCACTGCATGTTTGGAATGGAAGGAGATTGAAAGATGACCTAGACACAAAGAATCAAAGTTGATCAACTGGCCTATTTGACCCCATACACAGGATCTTTCTGATGAAAAAGAAACCCAGTATGGTGAGAAGTAAGCAAGCATAAAAGCATACCATCTAGAACACAAAAGGGAACATTTGACCCAATGCCTAGTATAACAGCCCCACACTTCCTTATACTTTTAGCTAATGGACAGCAAATTGTATAAATAATTTAAGTTTTCTAGAAAGCTAAGAGCCGTGATATACTATTCAGGAAATATACACATATTTCTGGCACTCAGACCTGAGGGAAATCTTTCCCATAGGCCCTCATAGAAGAGAAAATGTGTAACATAAAGCCATGTTTCAACAATATCCCAATCATGAACACAACGTATTTCATTGGATAATTACATATAACACTGTATAGCTAAAACACTGGAATGAACTTAAGTAAACAGAAGCTATAGTTCTTCATGACTTAAAGGTCTGACCTAGCAAATAACTGCCGTCTTGATAACATTCACTGATACATACTTTCTAAAGCATGATGCAGGCTACCTGCATATCAATCCATGCATCAGCTCAGGTTGTACAAGGTTTTGCACTGGGTCCTCAGTTGTTCTCTACCACTCAGAAACAAACTAGTTGTTAAAAGCAAGGACTCAGAAGCCAGACTGCCTGTACTGGAATCCTATCTTCGCTCCTCAAAAGAAGTGTGAGTTAGCTTTGGCAAATTATTTAACGGCTTTCTGTCTCTGGAACCACCTATGGAAAGTGGAGCTGAAAATAATACCTACCTCGCTATTACCAAAATTAGACAAATTAATGTAAAGCGCTTAGAACAATACCTGGCATGGGGGAAGCTATTATTTTAAGTGTGAAAAACTGTGAACTACCAAGATGGGTTAATTTAAATGTACTGATTTCTCCCTGACAAAAGGCTCTAAAAACCAACACTCCAGAGGCACTCTGAATTTGAATTTTGCCCTGTTTTGGGTGGTATGTAATACTGTGTCTTAATGCTAGTTCATGAAAGAGGATATATATATATATATATATATATATATATATATGAAGGACATGAATCATACACTTTTAAGATCTTTTAGTAGGACTACCTTGTTGTTAGCCATGTTTGCCTCCACTATCCGGCCACACAAACACACAGATGATACGCCCACACCACCTATTTTGGAAAAGTTAGTTTTACTGGTAAATGCACTGAAAATTGTTAAAGAATCAAATTTCTGTAAATTAAACTAAAATATATCCAAATTCATAGAATTCACAACAGTAAATTACCATATAAGCAACAGGCACTGTGGGTTCAAAATAATTGAATCTGACAGGCAATGTATACTTACTTTCGCTCTAGCAGCAGGCAGTAATCAACTATGACAGGCACCGTGTCCTGAAGAGAAACCATAAAGAAAGCATCACAACTCTGTCCCCTTTGTCCCTTGGTTACATGTAACACATACTCAAAATGGTCTGCTAAAGACCACTGGTAGAATGTTGGGAGAATATAACTTTATACCATGCTTTATGCCATATCTTAAAAATGTGAAAACACTTTTACCCAGTAATTCTGTCTGGAAATTTATCCTGAATACATTTGAGGAAAAAAATGTTTAATGCATTAAGGTGTTCACTGTGCAGCCCTATATCAGAAGCAACAGGAGAAGAGGGAGGACAGGAAGAAATTGCAATTAAATACACATACAACATGGGAAAACAGTTAAGTAAATCTGTCTTTTAAATAAAATATTAGGTAGATATTACAAATTTATAGTTTATAATAACATAACAAATATTAGGTGACCCATATGTATTTATCTCCCAACCTTATAAAGAAAATTTGCAAAGGAAAAGAAAAAAGAGAATACATCAAATTGATAATAGAATATAGTTGGTCTTGTTGGTGGCTCAGTTGATTAAGGTTGTCCATATTTTGTCACAAGCCTCCAAACTAGCTATTTCAAGGTTGATTTAACTTCTCGGTTTCATAACATTTTGATTGCTTTAAATTCATCTTGTACAAACTTGTACAACTGAATGGCAACCCATAATTTTGGCCTTTTTCAAGAGAAACAGTCTGAAGGAGAAACAGAACCTTATTATTAGTGGAAACTGTCAAGTAACCAAGCATTAGATTTCAGTAGCACTCTTTCATTTTCTGCTGGCTGCAGGGAAACGGTTTCCTTTAAAAAGAAGGCCTAGATTCTAGGTAGAAAAAAATCCCACCAGGGAAGAAGGCACTATGTGAAGAAGAGAATACTACATGCTAACACGTGTTTGACAAAACAAATAAAACCGAGGAACCCTTATCATTTGAGAGAGGTATCAGAAGGACTTAACAACCTTAAAAGGATTATGGGGCTATACCTGACCCATCCATTCTGCTTCCTTTAGTCACCAATATTCCTTATAATAAGATTTAAAATCTTATTTAGATTCTTGAAAAACATGAACTAAAATCACAGAGAAGTGTTAAATCATATTAAAATCATGTGAAAAGTGTTAATGCTACAGCAACTGTCAACCCTGCATGAGAGTACAGTGGGCCAAATAATTTGGAGGGAAAAAAAAATCTCCCTAGAAATTCTGGGGGAAAATTTTAATAAACATTCCTTACAATACATAGCTGAGTTCCTAAGAAAGTGAGGGCAATACTCAAGAGTCGAAAAGTGAAAAGGGAACTGAAAATCAAAGCCATAAGCCCAAAGTTGTCACAGAGACTGTCTTACACATTTGTTGGTCTCATCAAAAGCTTGGATTTTAATGCCAGAAAGATTTCTCTAAAAATTTTTAAAGAAAGATTACCAAAATTAAAGATTATATATAAAAACAATAATAAAAGTGATACATGTTGAATTGATAGCCTTACGTCTGTAAATTGTCATTTTTAGAACACTCCAACAGCATCAAAATATACAGTTTTCTTAAGTATATGGAACATTTACTAAGATAGATAATGTATTTTAGGCCATAAATCAAGTTTCAAATTTAAAAAGATTTAAGTCATACAAATTACGTTCTCTGACCACAATGGAATCAGAAATTAACAAAATAAAGACTGAAGAGATGACATCACTATAGATTCTCCAGATATAAAAAGGGTAATTAAAATGTCATGAGCAACTTTTACCCAGTAAGTCTGACAACTCAGATGAAATGGCCAAATCTCTTTAAAGATAGAAAATACCAAAAACAGAAGAAATACATAACCTCCTAAAAATCTCCATTTGTAGCTAAAAACCGTCCTACAAACTCTTTTTAAGTTTTTATTTAAATTCTAGTTAACATATAGTGTAATATTGGTTTCAGTCGAGTTGAGTGATTCATCACTTACATGTAACACCCAATGTTCATCCCAACAAGTGCCCTCCTTAATACCCATCATCCATTTAGCCTATCTCCGGCTCACCTCCCCTCCAGCAACCTTCAGTTTGTTCTCTATAGTTAAGAGTCTCTTATGGTTTGCCTCATTCTTTTCTTTTCCCTTTCCCTATGAAATGTTTTGTTTCTTAAATTGTACATATGAGTGAAATCATATGGTATTTATTTTTCTCTGACTTATGTCACTTACCATACAGTCTAGCTCTATCCACAGTGTTGTAAATGGCAAGATTTCATTCTTTTTGATGCCTGAGTAAGATTCTATTACACATACACAGACATACACGCACTTCCTTTTTATCCATTCATTAGTTGATGGACATTTGGGCTCCGTCCATAGTTTGACTATTGTTGATAATGCTGCTATAAATATGGGGTGCGTGTGCCCCTTCGAAATATTTTTGTATCCTTTGGATAATACGTAAGAGTGAACATAAACGTCCTTATAAAAAAAGTCATGTGGCTATACATCATAACCACATGACTTTCTCCCAGGTATGCCAGGTTGGTTTCAAAAACCAATCAACATAATTCACCATATTAACAAATAAAAAAAGAAAAACTATATGATCATCTCTACAAAGAAAAACAATTTGACAAAAGCCAACAACATTTATATTTCTTAGGATATTAAGAATAGAAATTCCTCAACCTGATAATGAGCATCTTTGAAAAACTACAGCTATCATCATATTTATAAATCAAAGACTGATGCTTTCCCACTAACACCAGGAACAAGACAAAGATGTCAATTTTCAAAATTTCTATTCAACATTAATACTGGAGGTAATACTGGAGCCAGTGTAATAAGGCAAGAAAGAGAAATAAAAGACTGCCAGATTGGAAAAGAATAAATAAATCTGTCTTTATTTGTGGACAACATGATTATCTTTGTAGAAAATCTGGTGGAATATACAAAAAAAAATATTAGAATAAACAAGTTTAGCAAGGTTGCAAGATGGAAGATCAAAGTACTAAAATCACTTGCATTTCTATATACTAGAAACAAGCTGAAACAGAAGTAAAAAAAAAAAAATACCATTAGCGTCAAAAAAAAAAAATATTATGCAACTACCAAAATGGAAAAAAAAGACATTCTTTGTGAACCAGTATAAAAAGATTTCCAAGATATATTAAGTAGGAAAACAATACAAAATCACAAGGAAAAAATTTGTGTTAAAGAAGGAAAAAAATACGAATGTGTGGGTGGTTACAACTGTGTACGTTTGCTTGTATTTATGTAAAGAAAATCTGGAAATCTACATGAAAATTAGTAACAATGGTGAGAGGCAGGTGGAATCTGGGCAGATGGCATCAAGGTGGCAGACTTTTCATTGTATCCATTTTTATACTTTGCAATTTAAAAAAATTTTTTTAAATATTTATTTTGAACCAGAAAAGAAAGAGTGAGTAGGGGAGGGGCAGAGAGAGAGCCCCAAGCAGGCTCCGCACTGTCAGTGCAGAGCCCAATGTGGGGTTTGATCTCATGAACTGTGGGATCATGACCTGAGGTGAGGTCAAGAGTCAGACACTTAACTGACTGAGCCACCCAGGCACCCTATACTTTCTGATTTTTAAATTATACAAATATATAACTAATACAAAAAATTGAATGACACAGGTAATACACCTATGTATAGTAGACCTCAACACTACAGAAATAACTGGCTAGAACATTAAGAGGACACAAATATGTATAAGTCATATTTATGTAAACTGTATTTATATAAAGCATCTACCGTAGACCAGGGCCATTGCTAGGTGTTAATGATACAGATTTAACAAAACAGACATATATTACGGTCTGGTACAAAGATTTTTTAAAAAGTAACAACGAAGGATGATGAAAGTTATGAGAAGGGAAATACGAAATGCCAGGGCATGAATGTTAGGAAGGAGGCCTAACTAACCTAAGTCTGCCTTCCTTGGAATGGGATGTTTAAGTGAATACCTGACAGACAGCAGTGACCAAGCCAACTACAGGGATGAATGCGCCATCCAGTGAGAGGGAACAGTAACTTGCAGGAGTCCAGACATAGGAGACAGCAGAGAACCTTGGGGATTGAGAGAGACAGTACGACCAGAGCATGGAAAAAGAAGGCTGGCAGTAGATGCGAAGGGGCATGTGCAAGATTCTGGACTTTATTCTAACATAACGGAAAACCACTGAAGGGGTTTAAAGCAGAGAAGATTAAAAATTTAAGAATTGGGGCAGTTTTACAAGTGGTTTAGAGTCTCAGAATACATGTGTAGATTTTAATTACTTCTTTGCAAGTCTCTACTATATGCCACTCGCCAACTTCCATTCCCTGCAGCACTTCTTAGTTCTCTTGGTCTAACCTCTTTCCAATTCCAAATTTCTGTTCACTCCCTTCTCTTTCTTTATCCAACGAACTTTGCAATGCCTTGAAAAGAGTACACATAGGAGACTCCCACTTCTAGGGAGGTGGACCAGACATATTTTTCCCTATCTCTCCTACTAATATAACTAAAATCCCTGGACAATATATACAACACAAACCTAAGACTCTGAAAGGTGGAAAAAGATGGCGGACCTACCAGGGATCTCAGGACCTGAGGAACAACACAATGGTGAGCTTTCCAGTTCCCTTTTATCATATATCCCAGACTTGGAAGTGAAGAAGACTGGCAAGGTGGAAATGCCCAGGCACACATATAGAAAAAGGCTCAATGAAAGCTACTCTCTCTAGCCAAAAAACCAGAAAAGAAAGAATCTAGCAGGAAAAAAAAAAAAACAAAAAACCAACAACCCTTGTAACAGTATCTGCTCTATTCTGGTCAAACACCACAGAAAAAAACTGTGCCCCCACACCCACTGTGATGCGTAGTTTTATGTATCAAGTTGGCTGGACCACAAGGTGCCTAAATATTTGGTCAAACATTATTCTGCTGTGTCTGATGTGTCATGTTTTTAAATGAGATTAACATATGAGTCAGATTCAGTAAAGCAGATTGCCCTCCCTAATGCAGAAGGAAACATCTGTTCTTCTTGGGTCTCAAGCCTGCCAGCTTTCAAGCTGCAACTACATCACTGGCTCTCCTGGTTCTGAGGCCTTCAGAGTTGGACTGGAATTACACATTAGCTCTCCCAGGGCTCCGACTTGCCAAATAAAGATACTGGGACTTCTCAGCCTCCCAAATCCAGTGAGCTAGCTCCTTATAATCTCTTTATTTATATATTTATAGTTATGTTTTATGGTTGAGGCAAAAATTGTAATACTGTGTGATGTGGTTCTATATACACATAAAGAGAGAAAGAGAGAGGGAGGGGGGGAGACATGTCTATACCCCCTAATGGTTCTGTCTCTCTGGAAAACCTTGACTAATATACTCACCCATGCCAGCCAAAGCTGTGTGGAAAACCTAGATTTCTACTCTCCACAGCACATAACAAGGTATCACAGTCCTCCCTCTGCTGAGCAGGGTGTTATCAGAGAAGTCTATGAAAGTCGGGACTTTCAGTTCTAAGAGTGCAGTAACAAACCCCTACTCCTCCCACATGGAGATTGCTACTGGAATTCATGTAATGAGGCCCAATGGAGTGGTGTCAGAGGAGACTTACAAAATAATTAGAATTTTCAGCAATGCCCAATCCAGCATGGTGAAGCTACTCTCACCATGTGTCAATGGAGGCCACATGGGGAGCAGTACTGAGACATTCCTATCCCTAACTAGTCAGTGAAGTACCAAAGAAGGCCTAGTAAGGGGCAGGAACCCCCATCTCTGTCCAGCAGTGAGGATGAGCACCCTCTATCAGGTATTAATGGAGGTTGAGTGGGGAACCTATACTTTTGCCCCCACCTAACAGTAAGAAGGTAGGATCCCTTCCCTTATCAGAGCAGTACCAGAAGAAAGCAGGTAAAACAGAAAGTTTAAATAAGATTTGGAGTCTCACAGTAAGATCTGGACATCCACAATGTCTAGATTTCAAAAGGAAATCATAAATCATACCAAGAACCAAAAAGATCTCAAACTGAATTAAAAAGCAGTAATCGGGGCGCCTGGGTGGCGCAGTCGGTTAAGCGTCCGACTTCAGCCAGGTCACGATCTCGCAGTCTGTGAGTTCGAGCCCCGCGTCAGGCTCTGGGCTGATGGCTCAGAGCCTGGAGCCTGTTTCCGATTCTGTGTCTCCCTCTCTCTCTGCCCCTCCCCCGTTCATGCTCTGTCTCTCTCTGTCCCAAAAATAAACGTTGAAAAAAAAAATTAAAAAAAAAAAAAAAAAAGCAGTAATCAATAGATGCCAACACTAAAATGACAGAGATGTCAGAATGATCTAACAATGATTTTTAAAACAGCCATGATAAAGTTGTCTCAATAAGTAACTGAAATCTTGAAACAAATGAAAATATACAAAGTTTCATCACAGAAATAGAAAGAGATATAAAGAATAACCAAATGAAAATTTTAGAACTGAAAAATACAGTAACTGAATGTTTAAAAAACTCTAAGGACTCAACAACAGAATAGATGGTTCAGAGGGAAAAAAAAAATGAATGAACAGGAAGAAAGGAACAAACAACAGAAATTTCCAATCTGAAGGAGAAAACAGGCTGAAAAAAAAAATGGGACACTCAGGGACTTGTGGGGCTAGAACAAAAGACCTAATGTATCATAAGAGTCTCGGGAGAAAAGATAGAAGGTAGAACTCAAAAAGTCCTCAAAGACATAATGGCCAAAAATATCCCAAATTTGGCAGAAGACATAAACACACAGATTTATGCAAATATTACAAATGTAAAGGAATCCACACCAAATACATTTTCAAACTTCTGAAAACTAAAGACCAAAAAAACCCCAGAAATCTTCAAAGTGGCAGGAAAGAAATGACACCTTAGCTATAGGGAAAAACAATTTGAATGACTGGGTTTCTCATCAGAAACCATGGAGGCCAAGGCAAGTGGCAGAGCCGTATTTTTCAAGTGCTGAAAGTAAGTAACTGTCAACCTGGAATACTAAATTCATTGGAATATCCTTGAAGAATGAAGGGGCAATCAAGGCATTCTATGATGAAAAGACTCTACTTCCAGCAAAACTACCCCCGAAGAATGGATGATGAAGGTTTTCTAATCAGAAAGGAAACAAAAGAATAGACACCCTGGAACACTGAAAGAAGATGATAAGCAAAAATAAAGGGTAAAAGTTAATAGGCTTTCCTTGTCTTAAGTTTTCTTAGGTTTTATGGTTGAAGTAAAATTACAGTACTGTGTGATGTGGTTCTAAATGAAGATTAGGAAGGGAATACAACTCAGAAATAAAAAGCAGCAAACTACTGACAAATGCAACAACCTAGATGAATCATCAGGGAATTATGCTGAGGTAAAAAAAAAAAAAAAAAAGGCCAATCCCCAAAGCCTACATACTATATAACTCCATTTACATGACATTCCTGAAATGACAAAATCATAGAAATGGGAATAATTAATGGTTGGCAGGGCCTAAAGAGGGGATAAGGATGGGAGGAAAGAAGGTGTGGCTATAAAAGGGCAAAATGAGGGATTCTTGTGGTGATGGAAATGTTCTGTATCTTCACTGTATTGGTCAAAATCCTGGTTATACAGTTGTAATACAGTTTTACAAGATGTTCCCGCTGGAGAAAACGGAGTTGAAGGTACTTGGGATCTCTTTGTATTTCTTACAATTGAATGTAAATTTACAATTATCCCAAAACAAACAAAACTAATTAAAAGAAAAAAGAAAGAGGATACACATAGTTCTCATGCCTGCCCCTAGCTGTTCTCAACTCACTTAAATAGAGCTAAATCACTCAAGGTAATGCTTTCAATCTAGCTTCCTAAAGAAACCAGGTCCTTATCAATTTTGAACATTTGTAACTATAAACAAGATAAAATACTACTTAAAGCCAAATCTGTTTCCATATATTAAACCTTCCTTTCCAGAATCTAATTATGGAGAGACAAGGCAGGTTGTCCAGTGTATTATCCCTGGTGGCAATCTCCTAGACACCTGAAAATAAGTTAGGTGGGACCAGTAAGATCTCTACCTCCCAACTGCAAGGACTAAGCGCAGACTCAACTTTGCACAGGATCTGTAGGCAAAACTGGGCAGAGGACATTCCAGGACTAGTCTACAATCACCTTAAGCAGTTGCTGCCCAAGATGATCACCCCGCTTAACCCATTTAGAAGGCTGCTCTCACAAGAGCCCTAAACGAAAGGAGAGCGGAAAAGGACAGGTCCCTCTCTTGAAGCAAAACCTTCAGACCATCCAGCCAGACCTGGTCTGGAGAGACACATGCCTCTCCACAGGATATTGAGAGATCAAGGGCCTACATGCAAACTTCTGATCCTTCTGCCATTAAGTACAGCCTGTGCTATGCGCTGCTTAAGGCTATGTGCCTGAAGTCTTTCAGTGCAAACACCGTGAGCCAATACCTGCTTTAAGAATACTCCTCTTAGTCTCAAAAACTTGCAGAATGCCTCTAAAAAAAAAGTCTGAATTTTTAGTCTCCAAAATAAAAATCAAAAAAAGAAAAAGCAATTATTTCTCTAATCTCTTCTTCAATGCACAGTCCTATCAACTGGCCTAGGTGAACTGCTTCTCTTGTTAGATATTTGTATATATTTAAAATTAAAGAAGCAATATAGATATGTGAATAAAACACTGAACTGACAGAAAATCCATATTTAAGCCTGTCAATTGTTTGAATGAGTGAACAGATCATTTTATTGCACTGTGACTATCTTACCATCTGCCAACTGAAGATATAATCTCTGGCTTTCCCTCTTTCATAAGGATGATGTGAGAAGAAATGAGCAGACACATTCCTTTGCTTTTTGGAACAACAGCATTAATTCTCATAATTTATATTCTAGAAGTCAATCAGGCAATGAAAACTGCATTATTTGAAAATGATTCAAAATTTTAACAAACCCTACAATGAATACATACATATTCATATATATGTATACATACATATATGTATATATGTGTATATATGTATATGTATGCACACACATACACACACACACCAAAGTACATAAACATTCCTATACCCAGATCAATAGATCTTTCTCTGTGGGCTATCAAAACTAGGCAGCTGTATTCCTGTATTAGTACACAGACACCATGAGTAGCTATGTAGATATAGGTATTCTCTGTATGTGTATGTGTATATTTGTACTTTTCCTTTTTTTTCCTCACAGGTATGACAAAAAAAATAATCTAGGAAAGACTTGACTCCCCAGAACCAACATTCTAATCAAGCCTCAGGAATAAGGTGAGGTACTAGACACCAATACTTATTATTCACATCATCTCAGGGAAACATGAATTAGACAAAGAAGGCTCCTATTGCTTCACTCTATGTTTAGCTTTTAGAGTCTGTCCACTATTTGGCATGAACTCCTAATACAAAAACATATGGCAACAGCTGCTATAACAATGGCCTTGAATGATCTGCAGCTCACGGAGGTGGAAATGAAGCAGAAAGGAGAGTGTGAGAACAATTAATGTAAGGCTTTACTTTTAAGAGCTTTTAAAATTATATTATTTTTCAAATTATTTTAGCTTGATTTATATTATTAAAATTCCCCATGTTTATTTATTTATACCTCTACCTATTACATAAACAAACATGACTATAATAAGATAAAATATTCCAAAATACATGAAACTGCTTCCATAGTTAACTGACCAGCTTCTGAGTTTAGAACAGTTAGTAGAGAATTCTGATAGGAGAAAAGACAACAGGACAGTTTCAAGAAGTCGTTCACTGTTGAATGCTATGGAGGACCAATAAGATGAAGAATAAAATGGTCCACAATCATTCAAATACGATTACCGTGATCATACTAAAATGAATTCATTTTGTATTTTTTTATACATTTCAATATCTTCCTAAAATTTATATATTACTTAGTCCTCTCTGTTTCAAAGTGAGCCAGTTAACAACATATTGGTCTGAGATTATCAAAGAATGAAGTGTGCATGAAACCTAAGCAGACTGTAGGCTCAAAGCTCCTTGTGCCAGACAGCCTGGGTGCCTACTGTGATTCTGTTTATTGGTTGTATGACATAAGGCAAGTTATTCAACCCTCTGTGTGTCTGTGTACACATGCAAACATTTGTAAAATGGAGATAAATAATAACTACTCCTCAAGTATATTATGAAGATTAAATAAGATACTTGCCAGGCACACAGCACATAATAATATTTGTCATGATTATGAACATCTGTGTGATTGTACTAAGTTCTATTCTCAGTTCAAACCTTCCAGAGTTAGATTTAAACATATGCCCAAGGGGCACCTGGCTGGCTCAGTTGGTAGAGTATGGGACACCTGACCTCAGGGTCATGAGTTCAAGCCCCATGATGGGCATGGAGACTACTTAAAAACAAACCAAAAAAACTACATATGCCCAAGACAAGCACTATATACAATACAAACACATATTTTTAAAAAAAAATCCATCAAGAAATATTTCTCAAATTGAAGGGCACTAAACCAGATGCTGGGAAAACAGTGGTGGCTCCAATTCATTTTAATCCAACTAGTTACTATACAAATATAGTTAAAGGTTCAAATATTTTCCCAGATAAATAAAAGCCACAGCCTATCAAAAAGTTACTATGAGATCCAAAAGTTACTTTCTATAGTTAAGAAAGGATAAAATATTGATTGATCTTTGGAGAAAAGCAAAAATATTGAATGGTATTATAATATATCCTGACTCTAAGGAAAAGGTGAGGCTCTTCATCAAAGGTAAAAATTAAAATTGAGGCAGCAAGCATGAGTGCCACCTGCTGGTAAAATATAAATTCTCAGTATTTTGACTGAAATAGAAACCAGTTGTACTAGAAATTTCAACTCACTAGATTAGAGGTCATCTGTTTCCAACAATCATTTCTTCACACTGATACAGAATATCAGCTCTTCCTGCCTGACAAAGAAAGTCTTTAGTCAGCTGGTCTTCCTCCATTTCAATAAATTCAACAGTAGGAGGCACATAAATCCAAGAGCATTTTTACATTATCCCTGGGTAATTTTAGACTGAAATACACATCCTAATTTCCACCCACTTATACTAGCCCTCCTTTTGCTGCAATACAGTAAACCCCTATTTCACAGCCCGTCATCAACTGAAGGCAGACATGTTTCCACTTACTTACTCCTCAGATTAAACAACCCCACTATATTTTTTTCAGTCATTTTTTAAATCTCCCACCATCCTGGTTGTGGATGTAGCTTAATCTGTCAGTAGTCCATAAATACCTCAGAGCTTTTATTTCCAACCAATAGCCCAATGGAACTATTCCCTACCTTTATCTTGGGCCTTAACACACTATTAACTCATGCTAAGTTTGTGGTCAACTGAAATCTTATCCAGCTAGATCTTCCCAAACCAGTATTCATGTACTTAAATTATTTGGATCTAATGCAGTCTTGATGTTCATCCTTGTTGAATTTTATCTCATGACAATTTGGTTCCATTTTGTCAAGATCATTTTGAACTCAGACTCCTGGTGCCACCCACCTATATTTGACAAGTCACTCACTAAATCGTCACCCCAAATCAATTATAAAAAATTGCACAAGGGGGCACCTGGGTGGCTCGGTCGGTTAAGCGTCCGACTTCGGCTCAGGTCATGATCTCACGGTCTGTGAGTTCGAGCCCCGCGTCGGGCTCTGTGCTGACAACTCAGAGCCTGGAGCCTGTTTCAGATTCTGTGTCTCCCTCTCTCTCTGCCCCTCCCCTGTTCATGCTCTGTCTCTCTCTGTCTCAAAAATAAATAAACGTTAAAAAAAAAAAAAAACTTAAACAAAAATTGCACAGGAAAGAGCCCTAACATGTAATTAATACCAAGCCACCAAAGAATACTCTTTGGGTAGGGATGTTTATCTAGCTACAAATCTACTTACTATTTACTTATCTATTTACTACTCATCAATCTATTTCTGCCATTAGGATAATGGAAAATTTAGACAAACGCTTTAATGAAATCAAGACATTATGTAATAAGCATTCCATGGATATGCTGTCCTCAAATTCCTTTCAAAACGGCAATTTATGAGTTTAACGTGGTCAATTTCAAGCAAGCTCACAGAAAACATTCATACACCACACTGGAACTATCAGTGGATAATTTCTTAAGTCCACTCTTCCTTTAAAAAAAACTCTAACAGCCAACTTATTTAATTATTTCATGATTAACTAATTAAGATCAAACACTTAAAATGGCAGATTCATAGCCAACCATACATGGATTTCACTCATCCTAATGGGCTGAAGATCATCTTTTTCAGAAGAAAATTGTCCTCCTGAGTGAAATAAATTGTGTCTCCTCTGCTGAGGCATCCATGCTTAATTGAATATGCTTTATTTAAAAAAAAAAAAACGATACAAAGTTACTTAAAAATTATGAATAGTGACACAGACTGTTCAAACAGTATCCTGGGTTATAATTCTACTGAGTTTTGAGTTTTAAACAATCATTATGCAACGAACTATATATCACATATGCTGGGCTTCAGCTTTTTAATATATTTTTAACTAGATTTTTCCACTTTAAAGACCATTCTCTTTGCCCATGAAAATGGGAGTTGGGGCGCCTGGGTGGCGCAGTCGGTTAAGTGTCCGACTTCAGCCAGGTCGCAATCTCGCGGTCCGTGAGTTTGAGCCCCGCGTCAGGCTCTGGGCTGATGGCTCGGAGCCTGGAGCCTGTTTCCGATTCTGTGTCTCCCTCTCTCTCTGCCCCTCCCCCGTTCATGCTCTCTCTCTGTCCCAAAAATAAATAAACGTTGAAAAAAAAAAAAAAAAAGAAAATGGGAGCAAAATAAGAAGTGTGCTTCTTCAGTACAGTATAGCAATCCAGATGTGGACCCTGAAGCCCAACTTCCTGAATTCTAATCTCAGTTCTATCATTTATGAACTGTGTAACCTGGAACAGGTTACTTAACCTCTCTGTGCCTCAGTCTCATCTATACATATGAATAATAACAGGACTCATCTTACACAGTTATGAAAGAATTAAATGAGTTAATATATGTAAAGCATTATTAACAGTGCCTGCCACACAGTAAGCATTAAATGGCTTAGATGTCTGCTGTCATTCTCATCCTTGATCATCTGTTAACATCACCCCTTTCTCACCGATCTTTTCCTTGCACTTGTTCTGAAAATAACCATACAGAACACTAGTTAGGTTAAGAGCTGGGCTTTGAAGTCACAAAGGCCTGGATTGGAGTACAGACCCCAACACTTACCAGCAATGTTACCTTGGAAAATCACCTAATTTCTCCCAACCTAACTTTCCTCATCTATGCATTGGGATTAAAAACAGTATCTATCTCCACGGGGTTGTTGTGAGAATTAAATAAAAATTAAATACAAAAAACTTTACACAGTGCTTGGCATGTAGAATATACTCAGTGAATCTTGGTCACAATCCCTTATTTTGTAACCCTTAGCATGTTAGTAGGCACAATCCAGGTACTATTTTCCTTTCTGACAGTCTTACAGGTTCATGCTGCTTTTTACATAGATCTTTGATTATCTGCCTCTCTCCATCTTTTGTAGCTGTTCTGTGCTTTGTAGACAGATACTTCTCTCAATATTCGTCCCCATTACCATTCTCTTTGAATTTTTGTGGTTACTATGTCAAAATTTAAGAATTTCCTGTTCTTTGTGAATCCATTTGTATTTTGAGGCCTATAACCATGAGACTGTGCCCATAGTTTTCTTCTGAAACATGTACTTTCTCACAGGATTCAAGCTGAGCTTATTTTGCAACATTATTACAATCTTTAAAATAAAGTGGTATTTTTTTCCCTTGGGAGTCTATCTACTCTCTTCCCCCGATTACTGGTAAAAAGTAAATCCAGAATAATGGTTCACCACTGTTTCCTTCAGCTTCTATAAGACTAAATCATTAATAAATCAAAAAATTTTAGGAGATATTCTTTTAGCAGAATGAAACTTCCAACATATATCTAGAAGTTGAACAACACATTACTACTACAGTTTGTTTCTCTGTAAATTTTATAAACTGCATTAGAAGCAATCATCTATAGGGGCGCCTGGGTGGCTCAGTGGTTTCAGCATCCGCCTCTTGATTTCAGCTCAGGTCATGATCTCATGGTTTGTGAGATCAACCCCCGTGTTGGGCTCTGCGCAGAAAGCACGGAGCCTGCCTGGGATTCTCTCTCTCTGCCCCTCCCTCACTCAGGCTCTTGAAATTAAAAAAAAAAAGAAAGAAAAAGAAAAGAAACAATCCTCTATAGTCCCTGTCATGCCAAGATTCTTTCATATTTCTCCACCAGAACATCACTTTTTTTCCTTTCTTTTATAGCTCTCTGCCATATCCTTCCCCAGCACTGTGGTTTCTCTATCACACATACACACACCCCTCATTAGCCCCTCCCAGTGTTCCCTATGGTTTTTTCTTTTTTTTTCAACAAGGTGTACCTTTCAATAGCCAGAGTTCTTTCATAAGTACCATCTCATCACTTCAAGGTAATAGACATCCCCTCGTTAAAATACTGTATTCTATTTACACTGCAATGGTATACAAAATTTATATACAAGATATTGCTGCCAAACAGTATTGTCCCCATGTGCTTTCTTTCTGCCGTATGCCTTCCTCTTAAGTTATCTTTTTCCGTAATTTTATAGGGGCTCATTTCTCTATTTTATTGATAAATGTAATGAGCTTGCAGTCAAATAGTAATAAAAGTTACCCTGCCAGAAGCCCACTACTATGACATTAAAGAGTACAGCTCAGGAAACCAAATCCTTCTCTCATACCTTCCATCTCTAGCCTTGTCTTCCAAAGTTACCAGCATCAAATGGAGACATGGAAATAGATAAGCTGTGCCTGCTCTTTAGAACTTCAAAACCCTTAGATGTCTTTTAAATGTTTCCATTAATGTAAACAAGAAAAATAAGCTTGACTGGAGTGCAAACTTTAAGACAGCGAGGACCATGTCTATTTTACACACTGAATGTCCAGTGCCTAGTACATGTAAGACCAGGAGGTGCACACTTTGGCCCATGGACCAAGTCCTGCCCACAGCCTGTTTCTGAACGGCTCATAGCTAAGAATGGTTTTTACATTTTTTAAGCGTTGTTTAAAAGAAAGAAGAAAGAAAGAAAACAAAGAGGAACATATGACACAGACCATAGGCTCCCCACAAAGCCTAAATTTGCCCATCATGGCCCTTCTTAGAAAATGTTCGCTGACTCCTGTATTAGACCCTCCAATATGTATTACAAGTGAAGGCAGGGAAGGGAGAGGTGAGGGAGCTCTAAAAAATGGAGAAGGACAAACAGAAATTTGCAATAAATATAACTGGTGATCACTACAAACAGTAAAACTCGCATAACAAAAATTGTACATGTCTTTAAACTGTTCCTTGACTTCCATTTTCAATGAGTTCCAGAAGAAACTAAAGATCTTTCACCTGCATGTTTTAGAGATCTTTTTGTTTTGTTTTGTTTTGTTTTTTTAGGTAACCAAGTTGTTGTTGAATCACAGGTGCTCCTAGGAGAACTAAATTTAAACCTTGGTGGTACACCTCTTCTCCAACTAGCCTAGTTAACATAAATGTTAGTCATCAGCCAGGTGTCAGCCACTGGGAGGTGTCAGTTCATAGGTATATACCTATAGGTATATATGAGGTATATACCCTCATGTACACATCCTTGCCATCCACACGGTACTAGAGCTAAGCATCAACACTCCACATTTTACCATCTATCCCCATGTTACCTATTACTTCAAAATTTCATTATTTAGAATGCTCCAAAAGCCCTGCAATAAAGTTTTGAATGCTGAAAATGTTTAACCAAAACATGAAAGCCCTATTCTCAAGTAATATAAAAGAGCAGTATTAGACCTATTCATAGCAATGTCTATTAGAAGCACATGCAAAGGTGTACCTGAAAATGCTGCTCCATCACTTGGATTTTTCCCTGGTCTGGACACTTTTTCAGAGCTCGATCTGCATAATGGAATAGGATTTCTACCATCTGTAAGGAAAACAGCCTTGTATAGAAAATCAAAATCTCTCTAAAATTTTTCAATACTTAATATACGTAGGTCCTCCTAAATAATACAGAATTGAGTTTTATTAAAGATATAACTTTAAAAAAAATTTTTTAATGTTTTTATTTATTTTTGAGATAGATAGAGCACGAGCAGGGGAGGGGCAGAGAGAGAGGGAGACGCAGAATCTGAAGCGGGCTCCAGGCTCTGAGCTGTCAGCACAGAGCCCGACGCAGGGCTCGAACTCATGGACTGTGAGATCATGACCTGAGCTGAAGTCGGACACCCCAACCGACTGAACCACCCAGGCACCCCAAAGATATAACAAAATTAATATATATATAAATATATATATATATATATATGTTTATACATATATGTATAAATGTATATGTATAAACATATAATTACAAGTTTTATATATATATATATATAATTTAAAAAATTCAGTGGCAGTTTTTAAGAGTCTCTTAGGCTTTGGCTCTCTCCCACTCTAAACTCTTTTTTTTTGGGGGCGCCTGGGTGGCACAGTCGGTTGAGCATCCGACTTCAGCCAGGTCACGATCTCGCGGTCCGGGAGTTTGAGCCCTGCATCAGGCTCTGGGCTGATGGCTCAGAGGCTGGAGCCTGTTTCCAATTCTGTGTCTCCCTCTCTCTCTGCCCCTCCCCTATTCATGCTCTGTCTCTCTCTGTCCCAAAAATAAATAAAAACGTTGAAAAAAAATTAAAAAAAAAAATAAAAAGTAAAAAAAAAAACTCTTTTTTTTTTTTTTCCCCTTCCCCTCCCCCATGGGTTTCTGTTAAGTTTCTCAGGATCCACATAAGAGTGAAAACATACGGTATCTGTCTTTCTCTGTATGGCTTATTTCACTTAGCATCACACTCTCCAGTTCCATCCACGTTGCTACAAAGGGCCATATTTCATTCTTTCTCATTGCCACGTAGTATTCCATTGTGTATATAAACCACAATTTCTTTATCCATTCATCAGTTGATGGCCATTTAGGCTCTTTCCATAATTTGGCTACTGTTGAGAGTGCTGCTATAAACATTGGGGTACAAGTGCCCCTATGCATCAGTACTCCTGTATCCCTTGGGTAAATTCCTAGCAGTGCTATTGCTGGGTCATGGGGTAGGTCTATTTTTAATTTTTTGAGGAACCTCCACACTGTTTTCCAGAGTGGCTGCACCAATTTGCATTCATTTGACAATAAATTTCATATATTGGAAAAAAAAAATTCAGTGGCTTTATTTCCCAATATTTTTAACCTCAGACTAATTTCTTGCAGCCTCAGGGCTAGTACTGATTTGCTAATCTCCAGGTTCTAGACTCAGTAGTACCTCTGTTGCTCAGGAAATGAAAAATCGAAGTTAAGGTCTTCAGAAAGCTCTGCTGTAGGTCTTTGCCTCGAGAACACAGACAGAACATAAATTCCTAAAGTATTTTAGCTAATACTGAGACAATTAATCATTCATGAGTCTGAAGAGTGACCAATTTCTATTCATGTTTTCTATATGCTTACACTTATTTTGGAATGTAATTTTTACCAATGCACTTGCACAATAAAAACAGAGAAGAATGACTATAATAAATGAATTTAAATTCAACCAGGTCTAGATTAGGAAAACAAAGTCAATATTAAATATTGGCATTAATCATATTAATGCTAATTAATAATAATAAAATCAGCCATCTCTGTTACCTCAGGCAACACAAAGACTTGCATGTGTAGTATTTCTCATAATTACTTATCTATTCATAAAAACTAACAATTGTCAACTTTCTATGGGCTATATATAATCAGACTCATAAATAATCCAGATCCCTGAGTTTTTCCGTCTTCCTTTCTGCTGTCCTTTGGCTCTTTTTTTTGGTTTTGTTTTGTTTTGTTTTACAATTTTATCATCGTCATAAGGGAGTGAGCAAGGGAAAAAAAGAAAGGTGATAAGAAGAAAGTTTAAAAGAATTCAAGATGACACCAGGGAATTATACACTTGTTTTTTTACACACTCTCTCCTTGACTGTAGCCATTTACCTAATCGTGCCCCAAAATTATTAGCTGATACCAAAGGCAAATCTGTACTGTACCCTAGTAAAGCCCCTACTAAAATACTCACCCGATCTGCAACAACAGCCTTTCGCTTACTGGCATCCCCTGATAATCCTGCAGAGAAGTAAAATTCAGCATAAAAACAAAATCCATAATGTGCTAACAAAAGACATAATTATAACAATCCTTAGATATCAAAGTATTGGCTAATATGCCATAGTAAGAGCATCTCACATCTATTGGATCAGATAACCTATCAACGTACTTTCTTTTTATTCCAACTACAAATTCTCCTTATGAAATTAAAGAATTTTAAAAGCAATATTTAAAATTCTATGTCCTGTATTTGTCATTAACCTTTTTCACTGGAAGTCTGTAAGGTTTGATGACATCTTGTTTAGAAAATATTTGAACGCTATGCTAAAAAATGTCCTATGAGTGATTAGTATTCATTTTCTCTACTCCAGAAAAACAATGTCTACAACACTGGTATTCTGTCAACTTACCCACTACTGCTTTTGCTTTTCCTTCATGGAAAGACCATGCAAGAGCCAAGGCTTCTGTAAGACAATCTTGTTTCAGAAGATGATCCACTCTCTAAAATGAGTAAATGAGAGAAACTAAACCCCTTTGTCTGACCAACTACTAGGTAGAATTCCTATTCTACCTAATACCTTTTCAGACGTTATTGCTTAACAGCTAAAATTATTTCAATAATCATGTGACTATCTTATTTCTATGAAAACAATTTCTTAAAGCACTACATAGTACAGTGATTGTATGGGCTAATACAGGTAGCCACAAGGCCTAAATATGAAAAGAGGAAACAGCTGGAATGTCACTGTAACAGAAAAGGTTAGTTGTTTACCACAACATCCATTCACACCCTCCTCCCTTGTTTTTAAAATTTTTTTAATGTTTTTATTTATTTTGGAAGGAGAAAGAGAGATAGAGCATGAGTGGGGAGAGGCCGGGGTTGGGGGAGAGACAGAATCAGAAGTGAGCTCCAGGTTCTGAGCTGTCAGCACAGAGCCTGGCAACGGGGCTCAAACTCAGGAGTCGTGAGATCATGACCTGAGCCGAAGTCAGACAGACACTCAACGGACTGAGTCACCCAGGTGCCTCCATTCCCTCCTCCTTAGTAACAAATCCCAAGTTTACCTGAGACAGCAATATACCAGCAAAAGGACACTTCTAAGACTCCCTTGTAGCCACTTGGGGCCATATGACTAAGTTCTAGCCAATGATAAATAAGTGGAAAAGTTTGGCCTTTCTTGGGGATAACCTTAAAAGGCAGGCGCCAGCCCTTCTCTTCCCCTTCCTCCTTCCTGGAATGTGGACTTAACAGCTGGAGCTCCGTCAGCCACACTGGAACATTAAACGACTTTGAGACTAGAATTCACACACAAGAATGGTGGAATAGTACAGTATACTAAAGACCACTGAGCTGCCGCACTAGCCACAGACTACCTACCTCCAGATTGTTTTTACATTAGAGAGAAATCTTATTGAAGCCACTGTTATTTTAAATTTCCTGACTTTTGTAGCTAAATCTAATCCTAATTTATAGTCAGTATTAGCAAATCAAGTACCTAATAGTTATAAAGATTCTGATGTATACTTCTGAAATTAAAAAGCACAAATACAAATAATCTTTTCCTGCAAAGTCAAAACAGAATGTTAAGATGCTAATCAATTCAACAGCTCTAACATATAAAATTACTTTGAACTCACCTCTCTCCAGCTTCTCAGCATCATCACATAAACAGACTAGAAAATAAAGAAACAATAATTAAAATGATCATCTTTAACAGCTTAGTTTGGGAGACACATTTGTCCCAGTCCTGCATCTCATTTTACATCTCTTTAGGTAAAAATATTTCATAGTACAATTAGAAGTATTTACTAAAGGGTTTTCAAGGGCCCACATTAAAGAGTAAATCAAACAAATATTTAAAATTAAGTCTACAGTCCAAGGAATTAATTCCACAGGCAAGAAACAAAGAATGCCCCAAATCCCTGTAATATTTTGAATTTTAATAATGAATATTTCTCTAAGTTAAAAAAAAAAAAAAAAGCAAGGAACAAATTGATACACAAACAAGTTCCTATTCCGGTGATTCTATTTTAAGTCAAATACCTCAATGCATTTTAATATAGCCTAAGCTGATCTAAGCTAAAGGACATGACAAATATACATGATAAGCTATCTTCGTCTTGAAAACCATAAATGTAAAGATTATGAAAGTATATCCTTGAATCAAGAAAATAAGCATCTTAGAACCTAAATGAAAGTAAAAATGTCTGAAAGGCAAAATAAATTAGCTAAAAATCACAACTATATACCCCTGAAAGGGGCACCTGGCTGGCTCAGTCATTAGAGCATGCAACTGTTGATCTCAGGGTTGTGAGTACAAGCCCCACACTGGGCACAGTGGTTACTTAAAAAATAAATTCCTTAAAAAAAAAAAAAAAAATACACACACACACACACACACACACACACACCCTAAAAGTGTTAGATTCCTGATGATCAATATGCACTTTGTAACGCACTGCTCTCTGTACCAGCAACCCCCTTCAGCCGCAACTATCCTGGCACAAACAAATGTCAAGTCAGAGTGGAAGAGCTTACTTTTGTCCCCAAGTAAAAGATCTGACCACCGTAACTACTGATGGACTGATAACAAGCCTTCTCTCCAACCAAAGCCTATAAAAAAAAAAAAGTAAAAATAACATGTATTAGAGAATTGACATTTTAAAGAATGTCAATTACACAGACATTTTAGATCAACAGTTTTATCCCACAAATTAGTGAGGGAAAAATGTCAGTCAAGCGCCAGTCAGTGAAGTGGCAGAAAAGACAAAGTGCAAAAAGTTAATTCTCTGCCTACCCACGGCCTTTTTATTTTTCAGAATAATACAAAAATGGGAAGAATAAGCCAACTTTCTAAATCTAAAGGGAAAATGCTGCAACCTGCCCATTACTGGAAGACAGGTATTCACTGCTTCTGACAAAGAATAGGGCTGTTTGAAAATGGCACCTCCATGTTCTTTGAAATAAACACCAATATAAAACACAAGAAGAAACTGGAAGACAAAGCAGAATAATATATGGAAGTCAGCATAGCCCAGCAAAAGAGAAATGAAACCTACCGTGTGATAAATTTGGATTGCCAATTTTGGCTCGGTCACTTAAGGTATGACCCTAAACATGTTTCAAACTTCTGACATTTATTTTTCATCTTTGAAAAACCATGCAGTTTCTATGAAACTTAAATATATTAACATTTATAAATGTCCCAAAATATGCAAATGGCCAATAACTGATAACTAGGATAACCTTTAAACTTAAGCTATGAAATTTAAAAATATATCCAAAAGTAGAGAGAATACTCTTCATCCATTAATCAGCTTCATTAATTACCAATATCATCACCAATCTTGTCTCACCTATATTCCCACTGACTCCCCTATACATAGTATAATTTTGAGATGAATCTCAGACTTTGAGTATTTCATTTATAAAAATTCAGTATATGCATAAATTAGTCCTTTTTAACGTAACCACTTCATTAGCATATTTTTAAAAATTTAACAATCATTCCTTAGTATGAAATATCCAGTGTTTAGATTTCAAATGGTCTCATAAATGTCAAATGTTGTTGAGATTTTTGTTGTTTTGTTTTTGCTTTTTCTACATTTCATTTGACTAAATCTAAGATCCAGTGAAAGGCCACATGTTGGAGCTGGCTGATAAGTCCCTCAATTTTCTTTTAATTTATAGGTTTTGACTCCATCTCTCTCAAACCTTTATTTTCCTTGAAGTTAACTGTTGAAGAAACTGGAACGCTTAATTCCATAGTTTCCCACTGTCTGGATTTTGCTAACTGCATCCACATGGAATCTTTTAACATGTTCCTCTGTCTTCCATATTTTCTCTAGAAGATGCTTGATCAGAATCAGCATCTTTGATTTTGGGGGGTTTTTTTGGCAATACTATTTTAAGTATGATGTTAGCTTTAATATTTTGGAGATGTCCTTGACTATCAGGTTGAAAAAGTTCCCTTCTATTCCCAGTTTGCCATGAATATTCTCAGGAATGGCTATCGAACTTTGTCAAATACTTACTTCTGAGATGATATTATGGTTTTTCTTTTACAATCAACTAGTATGGTAAATTATATTGATTTTGAATGTTAAGCACCCTTGCATGCCTTGGATAAATACCATTTGCTCATTTTAGTACTCTTATTATACATTGCTTGTTTCTATTTGCTAATATTTTGAGTATTTTTGCTTCTATGCTTATGAGGATATTAATCTGTAGTGTTCTCTATTGTAGTATCTTTGTCTGATTTTATCATCAGAGTCAATCTAATCTCATAAAAAGAGTTACATGCTCCCTTTTCCTCCATTTTTTAAAGATTTTTGTGTACAGTTTTTTTTTGTTTTTTTTTTTTTCCTTAAATATGATAGACTTCACCAGTGAAGCTGTCTGGGCCTGGGGCTTCTCTATAGAGAACCAATCATTTCTTTAACTGATGTACAGTGACTTAGACTTTCTATTGCTTTTGAGTCAGCTTTGGTAATCTGTGCATTCCAAAGAATTTTTCCATTTCACCTAAAGTTGTTGAATTCATTGGTATAAAATTATGCACATTATCTTTTTAATATCTATACTCTCTACAGTGATGACACCTCTTCCATTCCTGATACTGGTAACTGTGTCTTCCCTTTTCCTTAATTAGTCTCACTAGAGGCTTATCAATTTTATTTCTCTTTTAAAGAACCAGCTTTTGATTCCTTTGATTTTCTCTAAGGTCTGTCGATTTTCTATTTAACTAATTTGTGTTCACCTTTTTATTTCTTTCTTCAATCTAAGTTATATTTCTCTATTTCCTTAATTAAGGTAGAAGCTTAGGGCATTAATTTGAGATTTTTCTTCTTTCCTAATACACGTATTTAATGCTGTAAGTTACTCTTAAAAACGGATTTAACTGTAGGCCCCGGATTTTGATATGTTGTAATTTCATTTTCATTCAGTTTAAAATATATTCCAATTTCCTCTGAGATTTCTTCTTTGACTCATGGGTTATTTATAAAAGTGTGGTTTAGGGGCGCCTGGGTGGTGCAGTCGGTTAAGCGTCCGACTTCAGCCAGGTCACGATCTCGCGGTCCATGAGTTCGAGCCCCGCGTCGGGCTCTGGGCTGATGGCTCAGAGCCTGGAGCCTGTTTCCGATTCTGTGTCTCCCTCTCTGTCTGCCCCTCCCCCGTTCATGCTCTGTCTCTCTCTGTCCCAAAAATAAATAAACGTTGAAAAAAAATAAATAAATAAAAGTGTGGTTTAAATTCCAAATATTTGGGATCTTCCCAGACTTACTCTGATGATTCCTTCAACAATTTATGAAAGTTTGTTTTATGGCTTATCATATAACCTATATTGGTGCATACTCCACGTGCTCTTGAAAAAGGTTTGTAACTTGCTTTTGTTTGGTGGAATATTCTGTAAATGTCACTTAGGTCAATTGGTCAATCAATAGTGTCTAAGTCTTCCATACCTTTAATGATTTTCTGTCTACTAATTCTATTAATGACCGAAAGGAGTTTTGTGTAATTGTGGTTTGTCAGTTTCTCCTTTCCATTCTGTCAGTGTTTGCTTCACATGTATTGGAGGTCTGACATTGGGTGCTTAAATCTTTAAGATGGTTTATCTTCTTGTAACCCCTTTTTACCAATTTGAAATTTCTCTTTATCTCAGACAGTATTTCCTACTCTGAAATCTAGTGATTATGATTAGAGTTTGCAGGGTATGTCTTTTTCTATCATCTTTTAATTTATCTAGGTCTTCGTACTTCACGCGTTTTGTCCACAGCACAGATTTGGTTCTTAAATTTCTTTCTCCAGTCTGACAATCTACTTTTTAACTGAAATCTTTAGACTATTTCCACTTGCTGTAATTGATATGGTTGGCTTTAGATTGATGATCATATTAACTGTTTTTTCTACTTGTATTGTCTGTTCCTATTTTTTAGGCTTCACTGAATTTAATATTTTTTAACATTCCATTTTGTCACTACTATTAACTTATTTAGTTACACATCTTTTTTTCAGCGATTCCTCTAGTGTTTACAACATGTAACTTTAACTCACCTCTATCTACATTTAAGTAATATCATACTATTTGATGTATAATGTAAATCCTTATAATGATATACTTCTATGCCCCACTCCCTGCTATGCACTATTTTCATCATACACACTACTTCCACATTATCATAAACATTACATTATTTTTGTTTTAAACAGTCAATAGCTCTTGTTAAAATAACAGTGCTGAGATATGATTTATATACCACGTAATTCACTCATTAAATGTAAAATTCAATAATTTTAATACATTTACAGTTACCCAACCATCACTAAAATCCAGTTTTAGAACATTTCCATCAATCCACAAAGATCCCTTGTATTCATTTCCAGTCAACCCTTATTCCCACTCCCACTCTCAAGTAACTACTACTCTACATCTATCTCCGTAAACTTGGCCTTTCTGGACATCTCCCAGAATCAATCTTTCCATATGGCTTCTTTCACTTAACATAGTTTTTGAAAAGGTTCATCCATCCATGTTGTAGCACGTGTCAGTAGTTCATCCTTTTTATTGTGGGACAGTATTCTATTACATGGCTATGTCACTTTTTATTCATCCACTTACCAAGTGGTGGACACTGGACTGTTTCCATTTTTTGGCTATTATGAATAATGCTGCCATGAACATTTGTGAACAAGTGTTTCTGTGGACATATTTTCACTTCTCTTGGGTATATACCTAGGAGAATTGCTCAAATGAATCCTTATGAATATGTTTAACATTTTGAGGAACTGCCACAATGTTTTCCACAGCAGCTGTACCATTTCCCACCAGCAGCATATAACAGTCCCATTTTTTCCTTATCTTCACCAATACTTATGACTGTCTACGTTTTTAGTTACAGCCGGCCTAGTGGGTATGAAGTGAATATCTCATTGCGTTTTGATATGCATTTCCTTAATGATTAACAACGCTGAGCATCTTGGCTATGCTTATTGACCATCTATATATCTTTGGAGATTGCTCAAATTGTTTCTGATGAGGAATCTGCTTTCATACTTACTGTTGCTCTTCTGCATTTAATGTGCCTTTCTTCTCCAGCTGCTTTAATATTTTTCTCTTTAACTACTTATTTTGAACAATCTATATATGGTTTTATTTTACTTGTGCTTGAGTTTGCTGAGCTTCTTTTTTTTTTAATTTTATTTTTTTAATTTACATCTAAGTTAGTTAGCATATAGTGCAACAATGATTTCAGGAGTAGATTCCTTAATGCCCCTTACCCATTTAGCCCAACCCCCACTCCCACAACCCCTCCAGCAACCCTCTGTTTGTTCTCCATATTTGAGAGTCTCTTATGTTTTGGTCCCCCTCCCAGTTTTTATATTTTTGCTTCCCTTCCTTATGTTCATCTGTTTCGTTTTTTTTTTTTTAATTTTTTTTTTCAACGTTTATTTATTTTTGGGACAGAGAGAGACAGAGCATGAACGGGGGAGGGGCAGACAGAGAGGGAGACACAGAATCGGAAACAGGCTCCAGGCTCTGAGCCATCAGCCCAGAGCCTGACGCGGGGCTCGAACTCACGGACCGCGAGATCGTGACCTGGCTGAAGTCGGACGCTTAACCGACTGCGCCACCCAGGCGCCCCTGTTTCGTATCTTAAAATCCTCATATGAGTGAAGTCATATATTTGTCTTTCTCTGACTAATTTCGCTCAGCATAATATCCCCCAGTTCCATCCACGTAGTTGCAAATGGCAACATTTCATTCTTTTTGATTGCTGAGTAATACTCCATTGTATATATATACCACATCTTCTTTATCCATTCATCCATCGATGTACATTTGGGCTCTTTCCATACTTTGGCTATTGTTGACAGTGTTGCTATAAACATGGGGGGTGCATGTGTCCCTTCGAAACAGCACACCTGTATCCCATGGATAAATGCCTAGTAGTGCAATTGCTGGGTCGTAGGGTTGTTCTATTTTCAATTTTTTGAGGAACCTCCACAGTGTTTTCCAGAATGGCTGCACCAGTTTGCATTCCCACCAACAATGCAAAAGAGATCCTCTTTCTCCACATCCTTACCAACATCTGTCATTGCCTGAGTTGTTAATGTTAGCCATTCTGACAGGTGTAAGGGTATCTCATTGTGGTTTTGATTTGTATTTCCCTGATGATGAGTGACGTTGAGCATTTTTTCATGTGTCAGTTGGCCATCTGTATGTCTATTGATGTCTTTTGCCCATTTCTTCACTGGATTATTTGTTTTGTGGGTGTTGAGTTTGATAAGCTCTTTATAGATTTTGGATACTAACCCTTTATCTGATATGCTGTTTGCAAATATCTTCTCCCATTCCGTCGGTTGCCTTTTAGTTTTGCTGATTGTTTCCTTCACTGTGCAGAAGCTTTTTATTTTGATGAGGTCCCAATAGTTCATTTTTGCTTTTGTTTCCCTTGCCTCCGGAGAGGTGTTGAGTAAGAAGTTGCTGCAGCCAAGGTCAAAGAGGTTTTTGCCTGCTTTCTCCTCTAGAAGTTTGATGGCTTCCCGTCTTACACTGAGGTCTTTCATCCATTTTGAGTTTATTTTTCTGTCTGGTGTAAGAAAGTGGCCCAGGTTCATTCTTCTGCATGTCGCTATCCAGTTTTCCCAGCACCACTTGCTGAAGAGACACTGTCTTTATTCTAGTGGATATTCTTTCCTGCTTTGTCAAAGATTAGTTGACCATACGTTTGTGGGTCCATTTCTGGGTTCTCTATTCTGTTCCACTGATCTGAGTGTCTGTTCTTGTGCCAGTACCATACTGTCTTGATGATCACAGCTTTGTAATAC
Source organism: Leopardus geoffroyi (assembly GCF_018350155.1). Classification (NCBI taxonomy): domain Eukaryota; kingdom Metazoa; phylum Chordata; class Mammalia; order Carnivora; family Felidae; genus Leopardus; species Leopardus geoffroyi. Next base: position 82,708,967 of record NC_059333.1, read on the forward strand.
AGCTTGAAGTCCGGGGTTCGCTGAGCTTCTTGAAAATTTGTGTTTATAGTTTTGGAAAGTTTTTGATCGTTCCTTCTTCCATTTTTTTCCTCTTTTTTTTTTTTTAAACATTTTTATTTATTTTTGAGAGACAGAGAGAGACAGAGTACAAGTGGGGGAGGGACAGAGACAGAAGGAGACACAGAATCTGAAGCAGGCTCCAGGCTCTGAGCTGTCAGCACAGAGCCCAACATGGGGCTCAAACCCACAAACCACAAGATCATGACCTGAGCTGAAATATGATGCTTAACCAACTGAGCTAATCAGGCGCCCCTCCTCTCCTTTTCTTCAGAGATTCCAACTGCTCACATGTTAGCCTACTCAATGTGTCTCACAGGTCACAAATATTTTTTTAAATTATTTTTTCTGTGTTTCATTTTGGATAAATTCTATTGCTCTATCTTCAAGTTCACTAACGTTCCTATAATGTCTACTCTCTAACATTAATCTCATCCAGGGCATTTTTCATTTCAAGCACTGTAATTTTTATCTCTAGAAGTTAGATTTGTACTTTTCTAAATATCCTTCATGTCACTACTTAACTTTTTGGATATATGGACTATAGTTATAATAACTGTTATGTCCTTGTCTGCTAATTCTAACATCTGTTTCCGGTCTAAGTCAGTTTTGATTGATTTGTCTCCTCACTCTAAATTGTGTTTCTCTTCTTCTTTACATGCCTAGTAATCTCTGACTGAATGGCAGACACTGTGAATTTTATCTTGTTGGGTTCTGGACATTTCTGTTTTCCTACTGATATTCCTGTGCTTTTGGGGGGCACCTGGGTGTCTCGGTTGAGCGTCCTACTCTTGATTTTGGCTCAGATCACGATCTTGTGGCTTGTGAGATGGAGCCAGTGTCAGTATCTGCGCCAACCAAGCAGAGCCTACTTGGGATTCTCTCTGCCCCCTCCATCTCCCTCTCAAAATAAATAAATAAAACATTACAAACAAAATATTCTTGTGCTTTGTTTTGTGAGGTAGTTATGTGGAAACAGTTTGATTCTTTCTGGTCTTGCTTTTAAGATCTGTAGTAGGGACCAGAGCAGTGTTTATTCTGGTCCTAATTATTCCCCACTACCAAACCAAGATATAACCTGAGTATTCTACCCAATGCCCTATAAATCATGAAGCTTTCCACTCTGGCTGGTATAAACAAGCCAGTGCGAGCACTGGATACAGTTCCTTCCAAACCTATCACATAGTTCTTGGAGTTCCCTCATATGTCTGTTGATCAACTGTCTGCTGAATACCCAAAGGGAACCACAGGTATGGTGCTGTCTGTCCTCTCCAGTACACTGTCCTACACTGTCCTGTAAACTCAACCCACCTTAGTCTTCCACAGTCTCAGTTTATAGAGTCCTTCAGACTCCAAGTGGGTCCCTTACCCCTGAGCTACAGCCTAGAACTTCTCTCTAGGCTAGAAGCTAGGATAATGACAGGGCTCATGCCATTTGTTTCCCATTTTGTCAGAGATCGCTGGCCTTCACTACCTGGTAGCCAGTATCTTGAAAAGTTTTTTTTTTTTTTTCTTTCTTCTATACGGGAGAGTAATCCAGTGCCCACTAATCCATCCTGGCCAAAAGTACAAGTTCAAAGTCAAACACCATTTTTAATAACCATTCTAACACAAGAAAATACGTAAGTGTGGGATAATAATTAGTCTTTAGTGAACTCTACTGCATTACCATTTCTTAGTCTGGATTTTCTTGGTTTCTAAATTCTGAGGATGGAAGACCCTTTCACATATTTTTTTAAATGCTGAAGTCCCAATATCTCAGCGAGATGTGACCAATGGCTGCATATCACACAGTAGATGCTCATTAAATATGAACATCATTACTTTTTTCTTCCAAGAAATTAACCAGGAAAGCCTCTAAATTTCCTGCTTAGAAATTACTGCTTTTGGAAACAAGAGATCACAATTCAAAGAAATTGAACTGTAAACTGCATGTGTAAAACTGCCTTTAGCAAAAGGCTATCATTGTGGTTGCTTAAAATACAGTAAAATTAACACTAAGATCATACTTCTGTGTCTTCCTTCTCTCTCGACTCCTACATTTCATATACCTGTTTCTAAAGAACCTTCTTTCCTCCTCTCAGAGCCATCTTTACCTTTTAGTTCCCACAGCCACCACACCTGCTAAAGCCTTTACCAATCACCCAAATATTTCCAAAGCCTCACAGGCTATTTGTCTCCAGTCATTCAGCCCTTAAATCTATCAGGCTTATTGCCACCATATTAAACTTCCTAAAATATTCTGCTTTTATAATTTCTTTCTCATAAATTTTCAATTTCATTTTATTATTTTAGTATAAATGTTAAAATTCTTTGGTATTATATTAGTCACATTTTTTAAATAGAAGACCACAGGAATTACTGTTTTAGTTCACATCCCTGAAGACTCATAAACACACCCATATCCACTTCAATCTAGTGGCTTTTAAAGAAACACCTAACTAACTCCTCAGTTCCTATTTCTAAAACAAACAACAACAAAATACCAAGTTTATCAAAGCAGTACTAAGATAATGGATTGCCCTTACCAGTGCCTGGCTAACATTTCCTCCAGTGGCTAGGGATTTGAAATGGCTGCTGTTATAGACCAACTGAACTTCTGAGATCTCCACTGTTTCTAATTCCTCTTGAGTCTGCCGATCGATCACATGCAACTTCTCCACGCTGTCCAAGAGCACAACTGTACGTGAGTTTATCCACTGCAAATCAAGCACACCACAAAACAAACGTGAGGCCCATCCCACATCATTCAAGACAAAAAGGAAGCCTGGCCACTCAGGTTAAATTACGTTGAGGATTTTATCCATTCAGTAACTTGATAACAAACAATCACAGCAAGAACTACTCTGGTGACAGTAGTGGCCACACTGTGGTGGGTGACAGTGCACAACACGGTATTGAGTCTGACGGTGTTAAAATGACTCCTAGTCTTTAAAAAAGGTAACTAAGAGCTTTAACAGATATATTACAGGATATGTTAGTTTCAGTACAATTATAAGGTACACTGGCACAAATGACTTAAGGAAAATGACAAAATATGCATTTCTTGTGTTTCTGATATTAATTTTTAAAAAGGGCAAACAAACCTCCTAAACCTAGGTGGTCAAATGATTGTTAGCGTTTATATGTGTTTTAAAACAGAAGCTGTTTAAAACATGTATTTCCTTTAAAACCTCCCTACCAATTATGGGAGAGTCCTTTGCTTTTCTATTTCTCTATGTTCCAAATTTTCTTTAATAAGTACTATTATAATTTTAGAATAACTTAATAATAATATTAAAAATCTTCTGAAGGATGCCATTTTGATAAATTTCTTGGGTTTTATATAAGATTTCTTATTTTCAAAATGATTTTTTTTTTTAATTTCAATACTTCCCCAGGAAATAAATGGAGTTTTAAAAGCTGCTCAATTAGAATTCTAAATAAGCCAGAATAGAGTGCTTCTCCTACACTCTCTCTGGCATTCATGTTGTTTTATTTATATGACCTATTCCATGTCATCAGAGATTATCTGCATAATGCCATATAAAAAAAACCAAGTTAAAGTGGATACATTTTAACATGCTGAAAATGCATTCTGTCACCGTATAGTGGTTACTGTAAGGGAAGGGTGTTTCTCTGTTTTGGTTTTCCCCTCAAAAATTATCTCTCACAGAACAGGGAGTTTGATACTCAAGACTTTACAAAGAGCACTTACAAGGTGCTCTCTTCATTATTTTAAAAAACAAAGTATCATTTAGGAAAGACACATTATTAGCCTTATACAAACTTAGCGCTAGTTTTTTGTTTTTGTTTTTTTTTTTTTTACAGGGAGAAAAATCTAATAGTCATACATTTTACAGAGAGATCATCAGTTTTGAAAAATATTTATCATCCTATTTTTTTTTAAGGAGGGTATACATCTGTTCTTTATTTACCATTCCACTTATCAGTCAGAACCAGTGTTGCTATCTTCTTTGTTTGGATTTTTATAAAGATAGGCTCCTTTCACAAATACAAGCAAGATCATCATCTAGGTAATTCAAGTCAAAAATTACTTAGATATCTTCACAGAATACAGGAGAAAAAGAATACCTGAATCCAGATTACCACTTATCTGTAAGATATCTTATTTGAATTTTTACAGACAGGTTTGGAACTCTTTGCAGCATCAAATATGAAAACAAATCACAGTAATAATTAATAGATTTGGCTAAGTTTTAGCCATGTTCACAATTCTGTTTTTTAAAATAAACTTTTTATTTTTACTACAGTTTTAGATTTACAGAAAAATTGAGGACAGTGCAGAGATTTCTCTTACGGTCCCACACACAGTTTCCCCTACTATTAATTTCTTATATCAGTACAGTTGCCAAAATCAATATTGATACATAGTTTTAACTGAGATCCATACTTCATTCAGAGTCCCTTCATTTTTATCTAATGTCCCTTTTCTGTCTCAGGCTCTCATTCAGGGAACTGCATTACATTTAGTTGTCACGTCTTCTTGGGCTCCTCTTGGCTATGACAGTTTTTTTTTTTTTTATACTCCCCTTGTTTTTGATAACTTTAACAGTTTTGTTTTGTTTTAGAGAGAGAGAGCACACAAACAGGGGAGAGGAGCAGAGGGAGAGAGAGAAACAATCTCAAGCAGGCTCCACACTCTGTGGAGCGGATGTGGGGCTCGATCCCACAACCCTGGGATCATAATCTGAGCCAAAATCAAGAGTTGGATGCTCAACCGAGCCACCCAGGTGCCCCAACTTTAGCAGTTTTAAAGAGCACTGGTCAGGTATTTTTTAGAATGTAATTCATTCAGGATTTGTCTAGTGCTTTTCTCATGAGTAGGCTCGAGTTATATAGGTTTTTGGAAAGAAGACCATAGAAATAAAGTGTCATTTTAATCACATCATATTAGATGCTTTCACAGGTCACCTGGTTAAAACAGAGAGAATGACAAAGAGTGTCAGCAGGCATAGCAATTATTTCGAAGATTAGACCCTCACGACTGCAACTGCTGACATTGTTGTAAACAAGCCTTTTAATGGTAACTTGTAAAGCAATGCAGTTAGTGTTGCATCATGGGTAAGCCACAGGACAAATGAAAACACCTACTGCCCTCCTATTCAGAGAATGGCTACTTGTGGTCGAGGGAAAATTTTCCAGGGACAGAATTACACGCAGATTTTAGAAGTGCCATATCTCAAATATCTTAAACAGAAGTAATGATGAAGAATTCTGGGAAACTGCTAGATAATTCAACAGGGGCTCTGGTGATGACAAAGACACTGATGTCTTACATTCATGAGAAGAACTTGAACAAAATTACTTTATGAAATGAGTATGGAAAAAAGTATTATTTCTAAATTTATAGTCTATATGTGAGATGAAAAGACAATGTGCAACTAAATTAATAAACTGTATATTATAAAGAAAAGATCATTTCATCTATATCCTAAAAAGTTACATATCATCGAGTTAGGGGAGTAACTTTTTTTAGCCATTTTATTAGAAAAATGAGGCACTGTCTCTTATCTAAGGTTGCCTATATTCATGCATATATAGAATATTTCACTGGATATTGATATGCCAAAAGGACCAATGATAGAAACCTAGAAATATTATAATTACACTACTTACAAAATGGACACACCATTTGAAAAAGAAAAGATAAAATTTGATACAAAAAAGACACACTCTCTTTTTTTAAACCAAGTTGCTCAGGAAGGACTGAGAGGTATCATATAGAGAAAATTCTGCTAAGCTTTTAGCCACGCAAAAAGAATTACATAAACTCCTGAACCAATTAGGACAAGCCCACAAGTACAAAAGTGTGTTTACCAAGAAAGCCAGGCAATGATCTTTAAGAAATCCACCCAAATTCTTCTGAACACCCCTTTGAACTAATCAGGACATCAAAGAAAACTTTTCCTAATCCTGTCGGTGTTCAACAGGACATAAGGCTGAAAGGCAATTAAAAATATGATGGCATCACACCAAACTCAGACTCCATTCAGTATAAACAGAACTTTACTTCTGTCCATATTTTACATAATCCTAAAGGTCATGGTTCATGACAGAAATCCTGGTAGCTCAAATACACCACGGACTCAAAACAATTACATGAAATGAATGGGGCACATCAATGTGAATAATACTCACAGTGAAGTTGATGAGGTCATAGTAGAGGTGAAGATGCTTTTGCTTAGTAACATGTATTGCTCCAGACTCATCTCTCTTCACCTGATGATGAAATAAAAACCACCTAAACACCAGCTGCTTTTTGAGGGACTTGTTTTAGGTACTTAATTATACTCCACCTAGAAAATGATTTCCATTCACATTGTGGATAAGCCCAGAAATACTGGCAACTACAGAAACTATTACACAAATGAAAAAAAAACATTCACACCATGATCTGTAGTGAAATCCAAGGCATATGTGACAGTGGTCTAGTTGTCAGTACTTCACGTATTTTCACTCTACTATAATTCAGAACAAACTAACTTCATCCCATCAGTGACTGTACTTAGCTAGAGTTAAGCATAAAATGGGATTGACAACATGGCGTGATAGTCAAACAGGTCATTAAAAAAAAAAAAAAAAAAACAAGAAGGAGGCTGTGACAAAACTAGACTTTTCTGAAGTATGCTATTACAGCTCAAATAGACCCAAAATTTCCCAAGAGAAGCTCAAGTGTCAATATTTTATTTACGTATGTGTACATACAGTCTCTAATCTTTAATCATCCTTATAATTTGCTTTCTCTACTTCTACTTCAAGGTGACAGAGCACTGAAAAAGAGACACAGTAGTAATCCAACCCTCCTGAAATGCATGACATCCCATCCAACCTGGGTTCTCTTACACTCTCCCATAGTAATGTTCTAAATGTCTTCCTTTCCCTTTAAGCCCCAATTTCTCTTTCCCTTTAAGCCCCAATGTCTCTTTGCTCCAATCACTTACAGTGTTGGCCTCTCCAGACACCTTAACAACTGAGACCTCTTAATGCAGGCCCTTCATGTTCTCTCATCTTTGGTTCACTAAGTCACTTCCCCTGTAAGAAATGATACTCTAGCAGAAGGAGAATGTGTTTCAGCTCCACTATTATAGCTGTGTGACCGAGGGCCAATCACTTACTCTTTCTCAGTTTCCTCCTTTGAAAAATGAAAATAAGCACCAAATTGTTCCCTATTTGGCATATGCTGAAAGTGTTTCACAAACAAACAAACAAACAAAAAATAATGCCAACGTTACCTATTCTCCTAAGATTCACTGGAGCCCTTGGTAAAGAAAATCCCTTCATTTCTATACACTCTAAATCCCACCCCCTCCATCACTGTTTAATATTACCCCTCCCTTGCTGGCATATTCATTCACACTCCCTTTAAAGGGCCCTTTTCCTTTTGCTATCCAACATGTTTCTGACTTTTCTATCTTCAAATTAAAAAACAAAAGCAAAAAAGCCTTTCCTTGATTTGTTTCTTACAGACATTGAATCATTGTCTTTCCTCTTTTGGCTAAATGCAATGATTATGTGAATTTGTTCTCCTACACACCCATTTCTTTAACAAGGCTCTACACTGTGGCTTCCACCTCCATTCCATTGATATTCAGTCCTCTGAAAAGTTTCTAATCAAGAACATTTGCATATCCAGTGGTCTTATCTTCAGTCTTGCCCCTTGATCTTTATTTAATAATGCTATTACCCTGAAACTGACATGGTCCAGAAACCTTTCCTATGTCTCCTGTGTGACACCATACCATCTTACTTCCCCTTCTACCTCTGGGTGCCTTTATTGGAACATTCTTTCTTGACTTTTTTTTTTTTTTCCTTTCCCTTGTGAGTGCCCACCAAGGTTATGTATGCTCTGGCTTTTGATCTTCACAGCTTCAACTACATCTCTATTCTGAAATTCTCACTTGCACTGCAGACCTGGATTGCCATCTGCCCAGAGGACATTCCCTGAGAGAACACTTAAGAATCACACCTTCACTTCTATCTCAATACATTCAAATCCTCTGTAACCCTAACCTTTCAAATAGTTCATGCTTCTAAAATGCAAAGCCAGAATCACAATGTTTCATTCATGTCCTTCAGTTTCCGGATGCAGTAAGATAAGAAGCTTCATCTTTCCTTTAAAATTTCACCCTAACTCTCACTGCAACCAAGCATCCTTGTCTAAAAACCTCACACCTGCTTTGACACAAGAACAAAACCCTCCATTTCCCTGCTACCACCTATAATCTATTCTTTCCCCTACTTCTACATTGATCTTCCTAAAATACCACTTTAATCACATCTTTATCTCTTTAATTACCTAAGAACCTGTGACAACTCCTCATTACCAATCTAGGCCAATTATGTAAACTAGATCAGGGGGTCACCAAACTTTTTCTGTAAAAGGCCACGTAATAAATATTCTAGGTTCTGTGGACTATACAGTCCTGTAACAACTGCTCATTCCTGCCACTGTAGTGTGAAAGCTGCCACAAATAATACATAATCAAATGGGCATGACTGTGTTCCAATAAAACTTTATTTAAAAAATCAAGCAGTTGGCCAGATTTGGTACACAGGCTTTTGTTTGCCGCACTGAATAAAAATCTACACCATATATTCAACTTTATTTTCCACAGGTTTCTCACTCTCATTAAACATTTATTAAGCATCGACTACATATAGGCACTGTCCTCACTGCTGGAATCCTTAGACTTATGGAGCTTTCACTCTAATGATGAAGAAAAATATTAGACATGTAATTTTAAAAGTGCTGAATATTACCAAAGGAGAACACAGAAGGTCTTATGGGTGTACGTAGCAGGCAACAGTTCAGGAAGTCAGGGAAGACAATGTTAATCATTATTTAGGTAGGATAAAGCGGAAGAGAGCACAGAGCTTCCCTGGCAGAGGTGAGAGCATATGCAAAGACACCAAGGCTAGCACCTGGTTAGAAAGCTCTGCCAGAGCCACAGCTAAAAGAAATGTCAGTGGTTTAGGCTAGGGAAGCAGCCAAAAAAAAAAAAAAAAAAGGGAGTAAATTCAGGAGATGTTGGAGATAGAGTCAACAGGAAGCAGTGAAGAAGCAGAAATGAAAAGGAGAAAGGGAAGTGAAAGGCAACCCCTAGGTTTCTAGCTGGAGAAACTAGGTGAACAGTTGTGTCCTTGCTTCACTGAGCTAGGAAACCCAAGAAGAGATTATGCAGACATTCTTACCTCTATAACTTCAGTTCATCTTATTTCTCCCAATATGCATACCCACCCCTCCTGTGATATTGGCCATATATCCTTCATAGAGTCTTACAGGGCCTACCCAGTCCATACAAATCTCTCCATACTCTGAACTTACATCAACTTTTAGTTCTCATCACATAGCTGAATCCTTAAACATAGTCGTCTCCCTAGTAGTAATGAGCATACTGGTTTTGCCTCTCAAACAATACTTGAAGTTATGTGAAAGAAGAAATGTTTGAGACTTCCTTCAACTGTTTCTATGTCCATCAGTGTAGAGAACACAGAACGTGACCAATGATATCTGTTGTCTAATAAATACAGCATATGTAGATAGGTAAGCCTTTAATAGACACATGTACATTCATATATTTATACATACACATAAACCATTATTTGTTGGTCAAAGGAGTTGGAACTGAGGAATACACCATGAAGGGGCATGGAGCTGAGGTGATCAGTTGTTTTCCGTGTTAATCACTAAAGCCCTAAATTAAAATAAATGATCACTCTCTCTCCAAAGAATTATAATAGCATATTTCTTTGACACAATCAATATTAAATCACTGGTAAATCAGGAAAAAATATTATGATAAAAGACTTTTTAACAAATCTAGTATCATATCAGGATTTACCAACAGAAAATGAACAACATCTCCTCTGCAGAAGGCAAGCATGGGATTCACGTAATTATGCACTGCCACAAAGTGCCAGGCCAGCAACGGAACACTGGAAGGATCCATCTAAGTGAAGAGAAGGCCAAAAAAAAACAAAAAAAACAACAAATCATCATAGTTAACAGACAGCAAGAAAAAGAGAAAATTAATTAAAAACAGCATCTGACTACTGTTCCTTGATAAAACATCTCCCAATTTCTCATTACAATTCCAGTGAAGCAGGAACTGACTGGGAGGTGTCATGAGGGTACTTTCTGGGTTGATGCTAATCTTGACAGAGGTTTGGGCTACAAAAGTATATACATTTGTTAAAGTTCAGCAAATGTATATTCAAGATGTATGCGTTTCATTGCAAGTAAATTCTACACCAAAGGAGAAACAAATATTCAACTCTAGCTAAACATAATAATGCATGTTGCATATTTAGGCAAAAGAGTGTTTACTTCTGCAATTTAGTTGGAAATACATTTAAAATAAGTGATGGGTGGAGAGAGATGGCTAAATATATAATAAAGTAAGCTATTAATAACAGAATTTAGATAGTAGGTACACAGGTGTTCAATGTAAAATTCTGTTTCTTTTTTTGAAAATGTTAATATTGGTAAAAACGATAAAAGACATTAGGAAGATGCAAACACATACCACCATGATAAACCTCACTTAGCCAGGGAAGCTTGGGTTTCTTAGGTTTAAGAAATGTTAATGACAATCTAAGCTAGCTGCACCATCTGAAAGAGCAGATCTGCTTCCCCAGGGACCCAGAGATACACAGAGTACCAACAAACAGAAGAGTGATCTCCCTCAGTATCGGCACTGCGTTTGCAATTAGTCTTGGCTCTGTACCATCGTTCTCCATCTCATCCTATCAATACCTCTCCTCACATATACACTGGAAGATCACAACTCTCTGAAAACAACCAAGCAGGAAAAGAAAAGGAAACTGGGGTATGCATAATCGATTCTGGGAAGTATCATCCCCCAAAGTAAAATACTAGGCAGAAGCCAAAGAAAGCACAAATAGTAGCAATTTATGCTAGATCTTACGATGGGGTGTTCTCTATCCGTAGTTCAGTAGCAAAGCAGCAGCTGTTTATGAGAGAACAACTTAAAACAATAAAGGTAGAAAATTAAAAGTCTCATGATCCCAGAACACCGCTCTAGTCACCAGTTTATGCTGCTTTGGTCACATGAAGGTTAAGTCCAGACAAATGATCTTTGGAGCAGTGACTTCCATTCTACCTCATTTTCTAACAATCTCACAGAATTCACCACATGCAAGTCATTTTCCCCCTCCTGGATTGGTCTTTTTGCTAATAAGATGGAGAGGTTTACTCACCCGTCCATAGGGAAAAGTCATCCACACTTTCAAGGATGGTTTCAATCCAATGACCAGTATCTTTAGAAGAAAAATGTATTTTTTAATGTTTATAATTTTCTATTTTGGGTATTCAAAGCCTCTAAAAGTTATGAGTTTCACCTTCTAAATACACTGACCTTTGTTAAGGATGCCATGGCCAATAAGGAAAACTGTGTGATGGGATGATCTTTCAACTCAGGCTTAGAATGAAGAGGCTCAATACAGCAAACTTCACCCTTGGAACCACTGAACAGACACCTAGATTCACACGTCCTCACTCCCATCACTCTCCTGCAAATGTAACCAAAACATTCAGAATTGATTTAGTAATGAGATTCAAGACACTACCATCTCAAGCATGGACTACTACAGTAGCCTCCTAACTCCTATTCTTGCCTCCAACAATCTAACTCCGTAAGACAGCAACACAATCTCTGTAACGTAGAAGTCAGATTTATCACTCTTCTCCTAAAAACAGCCCAATGCCTGGCCGCTGTACATAAAATAAAATCCAAACTCTTTACAATTTTTTAAAAGTTCCTGTATGATCTGGCTCCTACCTTCACTGCTCTCCCACTACTGCCAAAGTCACGCTCCAGCCACAACTGCCTTCTTCCCATTGTTCTAGCAAGCCAAATTTGTGCTTGCTTCAAGCCTTTGTGCTTGAACATCCCTCTGCCTAGAACACTTCTTTGCATTTGTTGACCAGATTATCATTCAGGTCTTTGCTCAAGTGTCACCTTCCTGAATTATCTTCAGGTGCACTCCAGCAAGCTGACTGGTCTTATTCTCTTCACAGCACTCATAACTATCTGAACTTACCTCATTTATGTGTTCATTTATTGTCTGTATCCCTACCCCAGCCCCAACTAGAAAGTAGGTTCTATCAGAGGAGCAACCTTGTCTGGTTCACAGCTGCAAGTCTGACGCCTAGAACAATGTCCACCCATAGGAGATGCTCAACAAATATTAGCAGAATTAATAGTACTTTGTAAGCAATTACCTTGTGCTTAGCAGTGTTAGAAAGTATAAGAAATAGAAGAAGCATAATCCTTACTCTGAAAACTTATGGAAACACAGTACACATTGAATTTTATGTTCTACTTCTTTTTTAAAACTCTGCCTTATAATTATTCTCCCATGTATCCAAACAGTCTCTACTCTTAAAGAGAAATTGGGCAATTCGAAGGTAATAAAAACCTTTCTACACCTGTCTGTTAGGGTTATAATCACCTAGACCTGAAGCCTAAACCAAAATTGTGACATACTCCAGAATTATGGTTCCTCAGCCTGACAGCTCATATGAATTCCTTGGGGAAGAGTTCAGCATCCCAACTCAGACCTACTGAGATAGAATTTTGGGACACCAGGCCTGGAGCTCCAAATGCCTCCCAGGTCACGATAATATACAGACATAACCTATTTTCAATCACATGGGTTTTCCAGACCTCTTCATGTTTAACTTCAAGTCATTAAACCAGAGTTAGTCTTTTGATTTCATTTCTCAACAAATGTCCATTAGTCTCTTACTTAAATGTCAATTCAAAAACAGAGCCTCCGCTGTCATTGCAAATTGCAAGAGTTGGATCATCTGTAAACTAAACAGAGAAGAAATTAATTTCTTACAGATTTTTCAACAACCAGTCAAGTATCAAAAAGGTAAGGGAAAAAACTTTCACACTTTAAAAATCTAAAAACAAACATATTCAATAGCATTTGAAATCACCTAAACTTGATTTAGCTCATCATCCTAAATATTCAGAATAAAAATGACTCACTGTCTTCAAAAAACTGAGGCTTTAAAAAAGTAAAACCACCTTCGATCAGGATAAAAGAAAAATAAAAACTACGACTCATATAAGCCCTAAAGTTTTCCACTTGGTTTCTTAATGTTAACTTTTTCTAACATGCTATTAAACTGAATAGGATACACTGGATACATTTGCAGTTGTCTAGTTTCCAAGAACAAAGACACAGTAAAAGATATTTGCTATCTTTGGGAAATAAAGTTGAATATGTTTTCTATATAACTGAAGAATTAACCCATTTAAAATAGTTGAACTTTTTATGTAACTCTACCAAAAATGTGCTTCCGCCTGATCTTTGACAGGGTATACTTCAGTTATTATTACCTACTCTGGAAAACCTAAAATAACGAATAATGTTCACAATGACAGCCTTAAGGGCTTATGAGGTATGGTAAATATGAATGCTGTATGATACAAAAGTGAGCAACCTGAGTCATTTATAGTGACTAGTCTCCCTAACCCCATAGGTTGGTAAGCCATCCCAAAGCACATGTCTTCATCCTCTTAGTCAGGGACAGTTGAGGTACCGGAGGCTACTGTAAAATTATTTTTCCTCAACCCCACACACAACCATAACAAAGAAGACCCACACCTGTGCTCTCAACTCTCCTAGCTGAGCAACTGCCAGAGTGGGAGGTATATACCTGGAATGTAGGAAAAGCAGTTGAACTTGCAGTTTTATTAGTCTTCTACTTATATGTATGCGTTTTGTAATGTGCTTAAATATTAGTACAGTAGTACATTCATAATATTTCTTAAAAAAATATATATATATATATATACACACACACACATACATAAAGGATGTAATCCCAAATTGTTATTGATGGTACACAGGGTTAAGTTTGGAGAACAATGAGTAAGAGTACTAAAGCACACATGGCCGTTGTCAATCCAAGACCCAGGAAGTATTCAACCATATACATCACTTGCTACTTCTTACTGCAATGTCCAATCTCAAGCAAAACAATGGCTATTACTTCTATGCTTTTAAGTTTATTTTGAGAGACGGGGGTGGGGAGAACACGTGTGCACCTACGTGTGTGAATGGGACAGGGAAAGAGACAGAGGGAGAGAAAGAATCCCAAGCAGGCTCCATGTTGTCAGCACAGAGCCTGATGTGGGACTCAATCTTACAAATTGTGAGATCATGACCTGAGTTGAAATCAAGAGTTGGACGCTCAACCAACTGAGCCACCCAGGTACCCCTGACTTCTATGCTTTTCACCTCGGCTGTATTCCTCTCTTTCCTGTCGGCCTGTATCTCTTCTGTTTCCTATTGTTTCTCTCAAGGATTTTGCTTTTTGCTGTAAATGGACTATCCTTTTACAAACACCACCAATTAGTTATTCCTTCAAGCAAACATTTATTGAGCAGCTACCATGCATAACACAAAAATAAATGAGAAACAGATTCTAGTTTCAAAAATCTTCATCTATTAAAGGATGTAAGACATAAAAACAAACAACTATAACATTTTAGAAGTTGGCACATACCATAGGAAAGGAGGTCAAGAAAAATTGCCATGATGTTCAGAAAGAGGAGAAATTCTACTTTTACTGGTCTGGTTGTTTTCGTTGTTACTAAATGCTTCAATGCTGCTCTGTCACAAAAGACTTTTATGTAACTAACCTAGATGCAGACACATAAACTCCAGATGCTTACAGACTTTAAAAAGCATATGTATGGATAAGAGAGGTCTGCTCAGCTAAGCAACCAAATGTGTACATGATTAAAATCTAGAAGATCTGATTTTAGACTTCCCTAGTTACAGTCCTTTACCTTTTATGCTTCTGAACATGGGCTTGACAGCATACAAAATCCAAAGTTCACATTGTATTTATAAATGAAATCTGTTACCTAGGTTGGTTTATTTTTTTCAGATTGTAAGGAGAAAGCCAAGATGCAAATCTTAATGCTTTTCCCTTAGAGGTCTGAAAGAAAATAAACCAACAGATGCATTTTTAAACATAACGCGAACCTTGGTTCTTTCACAGTTGGTGCCTTGAACCTCGGGTAATTCTCAACCAAGTGTCACAGAGCAACGCTGGTGGGTAAAAAGACCTTTTTAAATCTCCCCATGAGTTTTCAGCAGGGAAATGCCTGTCTACTGACAACCTGTGGTCCAGGATCACATCAATGTTCTCTTTCTGCTACTCATCTATACAATAGGCTAGCCCATCTTCAGTTCTAACCTGGAAAACATCCCATTGGGCTAGTAAAAAAAACCTTCATTTTCAAGGATTCTGTTTATAAAGAAATGTGCTTAAAGATGCATTCAAAAGCATAATAACTAAAATGATCAGACAAAGTAAGCAAAGATATTACCTTAATATGCAATATTGCTGTTCCTGGAGGATGAGCATCTGTTATTGATCTTAGAAGTTTTCCACTGGCCAAATCCCACATCGTGATCTACAAGACAACTAAATGCTTCAAAAACCAATTTATTGCTCTTTTTTGGACTCAAGTATCCTGCCTTCTGGCTGAAATAATCCATCCCTGGTCTATAAACATTGCAGGCAAAGAACTATGAAGTTGAAACATAATTGAAGATTGCAGATCCATTAAAGCACAGGGCCTTTGTTCTGTCTTCATCTTCCCTTCATCCTGCCCAACCTACTTTTCCCTTCAGATTTCAAATATTGCTCTTATACTGAGACAAGTAAAAAACTTCTTTAATGAGTCAATCTCTTTAGCAATGGTAAACCTTATAGGAAAGGCTTACTGCCAAACTAACTAGTGATGTATAAGTCAGAAGATGAGAAAGGCCAAACCTTACTGCTAGTTTCATAAGTAGAAAGCAATACCCAAAGAGCTATCCAGTAACACAGCGATGAGAAGACAGAAAGCAGAATATAGTATATTTAAAAAGCAGCAACAACTATCTACACTACTCTAAGGAAGTAAATTTTGGTGTCACAGTCAGGTTGGTTTATAAAAGCTATTTACTTGTAAATATGGATAAAATAAAGTTCACGTTTACCTGTCCCTTAGCAAAGCCACAGAGAAGTCTTGAGCAGTCATTGTTGATACTGAGGGCAGAGATGGCTCCATACTGACCTCCAACACTAGTGTTCCCCAGACAGAGTCGCAAAGCTTGATTCTGATCTAAAAAACAACATATAAAATCAGGTGAAAGAAATGAAGAGTGAAAAAAATATAGTATTAGCTTGTTTTTAAAGACTTGGGAGGTAGCAACAATCACAAGAACCATATGATGAAGCTATATTCATTTTAATGTATTTACTGAGTGTCTACTAGATGCTGGGCATTGAGTTAGACACTAAGAAAGAAGAAAAGGGGAGCCTGGATGGCTCAGTCGGTTAAGCATCCGACTTTGGCTCAGGTCATGATCTCGCAGTTTGTGAGTTTGAGCCCCATGTTGGGCTCTGTGCTGACAGCTCAGAGCCTGGAGCCTGCTTCAGATTCTGTCTCTCCATCTCTTGGCCCCTCCCCTGTTCATGCTCTGTGCCTATTTGTCTCTCAATAATAAATAAATGTTAAAACAATTTAAAAAAGAAGAAAAAACCAGTTATCTACAAATAAGCATAATGTAGAACATGCTAACAATAAGTGAAAAAATCCGTAAGTATCTGTAGGTCTTTGAACAAACCAACTATCTTTCATCTGTCTCATTCTACAATTGTATTTCCTGCTGTTTTCAGGATGCGAGGTTACAGAGAATACCATCTTTTAAAGTAGCTCTAAAATTTCAAATATCAAAATTTATTAATTTGGAATTTGGCTGAAATTTACATTTATATTATCCATGAAGAAAAGGTTTCCTAGGGTAATTAACGATGCAAAGAAAATTACAGGGTAAACATTTAAACTACTTATTTTTCAAGCACCAACATTTGAGATGCTAAAAGCAAATAATTCAAATCTCTACTAGATTAAGTTACTTAAGGGCAAGGATCTTGCCTCAATCACCTCTGATTTTCTCCAGGAGGTACTTAAATTTATTATTTAATAATTAAAAGAAATTCCTCTAATGTTCTCATAGGCAATGCTTATTTTGTATAGAGTTCATTATTGTACCTACTTGAAAACAATGAAATAAAAAATTTACGAAGTCACACCTACAGGGGCGCCTGGGTGGCTCTGTTGGTTAAGCGTCCAACTCTTGATTTCGGCTCAAGTCTGATCCCAGGGTCATGGGATCGAGCCCCCTCTGGGCCTCCACACTGGCGTGGAACCTGGTTAAGATTCTCTCTCCCTCTTCCTCTGCCCCCTTCCCCACCTGCACCTGTGGTCCCACATGCGCATTCTCTCAAAAAAAAAAAAGGCATATCTACAAATTTTAACTGTTTGGGGGAAAAACTCACCATATTTGCACAATCTGGAGTTCTATGACCTCATTTGGCAACTGCTTGTGCCTCCCTTAACTACTTACATGCTACTCTCTGGAGATAAGTATGTCTTACTTCCACTATTAGACTATGTTAACATTCCCAGAATACCAAGCCTGGTGCCTTGCACTCAAGAGGCACCTGACAATCATCTGAATAGCTTCCACATTTGCAAATCTTCTGTCTGTAATGGTAAAACTAATTACCAGAAAGACCCTAAAGATACTCATTCTCAGATCTAGGTAGTAATACCATGTAGACCTTTTGCTTGTCCAAAGTGAATACTATACAGTTTTCTGTGTTCATAAACTGCGCAAATAGCATTCCTCACCTACCAAAGGAGCTCTGACACAATTAATGGATGTATCATATCTGACATACAGAAAATATTCAGTGTTTTCTGAAACCATCTTATTTTTTTATGTTTTGAAAGTTTTTATTTAAGTAATCTCTACACCCAACATGGGGCTTGAACTCAGAACTGAAGAGCTGCATGCTCTTCCGACTGAGCCAGCCAGGCACCCTTGAAATTATTTTAGATTTCAGCCTTCTAAGATGAATATTCAAAAAGGAATAAAATTCATAAATATACAAGGTCTTATGTATTTAAAAAGTATACATACTTTTATATATATATATATATATATATATATATATATATATATACATACACATACATACACACAAGGTCTTATGTATTTAAAAAGTCATTATCTTTACCCACATCTAGAATTATTATAATTACCGATTTTTCCCCTTACTTTTTCTTTACTTAAATTCTTTTCCTCTCTCTCCCAATTTGATGCAAATTATTAAAATGTCCTTTATTCAGTTTTCCCAACTCTGAACATGACACCTCATTTTATTTTACTTTACTGAAACTGCCTGCCTAAAATAGTGTTTTCCATGATCTTATCTTGTCAGGGCTGCCTTTTACAGTTAGTGGATTATCCATGTACCTTATTTTGCAAACTGTCAAGACAGGATGGTTAGGCAACAGTGTTCTATATATATATATACATATATACATATATATATATGTATATATATATGTATATATATATATGTGTGTGTATATATATATATATATATATATATATATATATATATATATGTATATACATACACACACACACACACCCTATTTGGGTCCTGCATGTAGGCAACAGACGGAATGAAAGGAAGACAAAGACAGACATTCCTTATCAGCCTCACAAAGAAGCCCCTTAAGTCTGGGCTACCTGCCTTCCAGGTACAGAAAAGTGATTGAATAGCAGCCTGCTGGGATCTTTGTGCTTTGAGATCCAAACTGTACACATTCTGATCCACCAATACTTAAAGATACTACTGCTTTCAGATTTAGCAAAGTTCACACATTAGACTATTTTAAGTATTCTTATAACTCAAGGACAGTAAGAATAAAATTAAGGAAAACGATAAAGAATTACCATACCATTAAGAGAGGAAATAAAAAGAGGAAAAGAAAAACTTCTAGATTAAAAAACCCAAACAGGACTCTCCTTTCCTGACTGTGGATCCTGAGCACTAAAAACCAGCTAAGAAAGGGGACCAAATTATCAAACTTGGTCACTCCTGAAGTATGTATGAAGTTTACATCCCACAGGACTGTGTTAATGAAAGCATTCTCAACTTTTTCCCTCGATTTTTACAACGTATTCATTATCTTCATAATGTTCCTTTATATGGTAAGCATGGCAGTGAGGAGATAGTGTATAAAATGTAACCTGGTTTTTAACTCCACAAAGATATTTATTAGTTCATATTGCTGTCTTTATACATTCTATATTTGTGGTACCAAAGTAATAAACCTATCAAGCAATTTAGATGAAATTCAGAAAAGGGAGAATTTCTGTGTAAAGAAGAAACCAGAATCTCATGGGAGAGGTTTCTTCTACTGAGGTAACTAAACATTCTTTATCCCAGATTATTCTGGACACTTCTGGGAAAAGGTATTTGGTAAAAATAAACATAAAACCTCTTCCAAACACTTGAATTCTAAAGTTATATGGAAAGAACAGAAGGATCTGGACAGAAGTAAGAGATGAAAATCAGAGCTCTCCATATTGCACTCCCCCAGGGGGGGCTCTTGATCACCTTAATTTTTAAGGAAAAATTCTATTTTTCCCTATTCTCGAAGTCTGCTTTGCCTATTGTTGGGAGAAACCATTAAATTAGCAGTACATCTAATTTCATTTACAGAGCCAAATAAAATCACATTTGGTTGGCATTCTCAACTTAGTTTTCAAAAAAACTTGAGTGGGTCCTTATAAAGCAAATAACTCCAGGCAAGAAATATGAAATGAGACTATCGGTTTTCCCATAAACTTCACAGAGTTGGCACAGAGTTTAAATAAGAAAATGCCTGTGAAAAATGTGAAAACTATCAAATGGTACAAATGCAAGGAATTATTGTAAATGATAATAGCTTGCCAATTAAGACAACGTGAAGTCTAGTTATCACAAACACTGCAATGAATTATATCTGCTTATTAGTATATCTTTCAAAGTATACTTTGCTTAGGGCAGATCTCCTCAGCATATTCTGGGCTTAAGAGTAACGTGCTAAATAGCAAAGAAAAGCCACAAGTAATGTATAAAGTCTGTAATAGCCATAAAATCTAAATCTGAACATACTTCAAGAGAATTTCTGCTCTTTCCATATACCAAAATTGACCCCATCCTCTATTTCTCCATCCCTAATTTGTTTTAACTAGTTCCCAAAGACTTTCAAAGAAGGAAATAACTAGATCCTAGAAGAAATCAAGTTTAATTGTGTGTATAGAGCTCTCTTATTGCCAGCATTCATCATTCTTTAATACTACTCTTTTCTTACCCTTTGTGCATATTAAAATATTCTCTAAGACCAAAAGAAAAGAGAAGAGGTATTAGAAAATATGTTTCATCAATGATCATAAAACAGGTGAAGCACTTTACCTGTCCTCCACCTAACCAACACACAGAATTGGGAGTGCTCATCCCCTCTGGAAAGCTCACTGAAAGAAAGAAGCCCAGGATACAGAGAAACCCCATGGCTAACTGGCTATCATCTAGAATGATGACGCTTACAAATAAGTTAGCAGTGTTCATTTATAAACCTGCTCATACCACCGTAATGTTACTGGATTTTAAAAACTTAATTAAACAATACGTTAACTGATGAAATACAGTGACCAAAAAAAAAGTTGTTTCCATGAAAAGTAAATTAATGCTCACAAAAAAACTTGGTAAAGGTGTTTCTTTGAAAATCTGTCCCGTAATAAGATGTGGACAAGACAACTGGAGAAGATTCAAGAGTTGTTTTGTAAAAATCTGTAATTTTGCACTCCTCAACTGATTCACAGGTGCCTAAGCTTTTACCATTTTTTCTTTTAAGTAAAAGTGCAAATTTTATATGACTCATTACTGATGCAGGTTATTCCAAAAAAGAGCCACAGACTTCCAACTGGCAGATACAAATTCAAAGAAAAGTCTTTGGACTGTATCAAAGGATTAAGGAGAAAATGAATATTTGTATATTTTCAATTAAAATAAAACACTGAAGGTACACATACATATCTTTATAATTTTTAACAAATCCCTGCTTTAACCAGTTTGTTAGCTGGATTTTTTTTAGTAAGCAGTTCATAAAAGGGCACCAACTGTAACTGACAGCATTCTCTTTCAACACTAAAAAGGTCAAAAGAAAAACAGTCACTCATGCAAACCAAAATTACTATACCTTTTCCTTTGAATCCATGGAGAAAAGATCAAAAGAAAGAGAAAAGCAAGAAATCAGTCAAAAGTTCAGAGAAAAGACAGGTAAAATTTCAAAAGCATAAGTGACAACCTTTAGTTATTTCTGGGAATGATACTAAATGTGATTAACTGATTTACGATTGCATTCAGATATTGGTTATGGCAAAGAGAAAATGCACAATATTCAAATTATAGTACAATAAGTAAATCCAAGTCCAGTAAGTTTGGTAGAAATAAAAACAACTTCAAAAGATAATCTATGAAAGTATACTAACAATCCCCCAAAATAGGAAACTAAGAGCCCCGGAATAGAGACACATCTTTACAAAGATTTGAATTTTGAGATCCTGTATAATAGATAAGAACCAAGATATATAATAAATATCATATACCTACAGTCTGTAAGAATAGGCAACATACATCACCTCTAAGAAGCTTATAATTATCACTATTTTAATGACCCACCTCTAGTCCAAAAAGAAACTAATGTTACTTAAAACAAACATAATTCTTCTGCTACATTTTTCCTACAATCACCAAAGATATTTAAACAAGACCAGATTTAACCCGACCTCTAATCTAGACACTTCATAGTATCATTATTCTGACATTTGTTACTGCCATTAAAATGAGTTTCAATCCATTTGTTAAAACTCACTGTCCAAATAATTTGATTCTACAAAAATAATGACAAAAAGTTAATAACTGCATGCTTAAAACCCCAAAGCATAACCAGAATATTATCATTCTTTCTCGAAATATTCACTTTGGCATACTTTCTCTTGCATGAGACTGTAGAGAAAGATTACTGTTTCATCATATCTACAAGAAAGCTGTTGAGGGGCACCTGGGTGGCTCAGTCAGTTAAGTGTCCGACTTCAGCTCAGGTCATGATCTCATGGTTCCCGAGTTCCAGCCCCATGTCGGGCTCTGTGCTGACAGCTCAGAGCCTGGAGCCTGCTTCGGATTCTGTGTCTCCCTTTCTCTCTGACCCTCCCCTGCTCGAGTTCTGACTCTCTCTCTCTCAAAAATAAATAAACATTAAAAATTTTTTTAAAAAAGAAAGAAAGCTGTTGAGACCTAAAAAAATTAAGAAGCAGGCCCAAGGAAATTAAGGAGACAGTAGCAAAAGACATCACATACTCTTCTGTTGGTTTTTAAAGTATTAATTTTAATTTGTCGCAGTAGCTTTACATGAGTTTGCTTATAAACAGACACATATTCCTATAACTTTGTGGTAAGGAAGGGATGTCAAAGCAAACAGAGTTGAGGAAAAGTGAGCATTAGTAAGCAAGAACAAAAAAATCAACTTGCATTCTGCTGACAGACAAACATACACATTATACTCGATCCTCATTCATCTTAGTTCTTCTATTCTTTTCTTCATATATCTTGGAATTTGCCTCCTTTTCTCTCAGGACAGACTTGCTGAGAATGGTGAAAATGCACTGATGTAGGATTCAGTGTTTCTTAATTCTGAACTTGGCTCTGTGCAAATCTCTTAACCTCTCTGGTTCTCACCCACCTCATGTAAAAGAGGACTGACCTAAAAAGTAAGATCCTTTCCCCAAATTCTTTTGATCTAACACCAATTCTGCTCCCAAAGGAAAATAAGCATTCTTACACCTGATAGGACAGCAGGTGGCTAAAACTTCCCAGAAGCAATCAGGTTATATCACAAGTGTTTAAAATGTTCATACCCTAATTCATTCATTCATTCATTCATTCATTAAATGTATAAAACCTGGAAAAAATAAAAAAAAAAATGTTCTGACCTTAAGTAATTCTACTTTTAAGAATTTGTCCTAAAGAAGTAATCAGGTGCACAAAAATGCAGTTACAAAGATGTTCATTGCTATACTGTTTGTTTAGAAACAACCTATAGTAGGAAATGGTTAAGTAAATTGTGGTGAATCCATTTAAAAGAATACTGTGTAGCCATTAGAGATGATGTTACAGGTGAATATATAATTACATGGGAAGATGTTCATTATGATAAAAAGCAGGTTACAAATTCACATGATTCCATTTTAGATGTGTACATATACACACACATGTACAAAATAAAAGATTAAAGAGCCATATAGAAATGTCAGGGATTATTCCAGGATGCTGGAATCTGCTATTTTATATCTTTAATCTTTTGCTCATCTCAATTTTCTACTATAAACACGGATCAATTATAAAATAAGAAAAAAATTATTGAAAGAATCAATTCTAAAGTACTCTCAAAAGAATTATATTTTTGTATCCATTCTTCCTACCTCCAAACAATAAAGCTTTATTTAAATCAATCACCTTTGAAAAATCGCATGATAATTTAGATTATTTGTAAACAGGAATTCAAATTGTTATGAATAGGAATTCAATATTTATAAGTAGGAATTCAAAAATTGCTCAAAAACAAGGGAAAATAACCAGTTTTTCATTCATACGGTAAATAATGATGTAAGCCCCACAGAGATCAAATTGCAGTACTGTTACTAAAGTATTCCCAGGTGATCCTTCTACAAATCCTGTAGACTCCTTAATAAAATACAGTGTTACTGGGAATTCCATTTAGGAGAGATGCAAAAGACTTAAGATTCAGAAGAGAACAATTAAAACTGCCAGACAAATATTATCTAACAGTTTTTAAATTAAAAAAAACAGAAGAAAATGTACTGCTCATTGTACTAAATTCAAAAGCAAAGAGTAATGAAACTAGGGTTATTTCGTCTCAGGTAGAAAAAGAAAGAGAAAATACTTAAGACTATCATCTAACATACAAACGAATGAATGTTATATTCTCAACCAACAAACACATGTGATTATGGGCTAGAAAATTTTCAATTTAGAGGAATTTACAATGTAAATGAAAAAGAACTTATTGTCAGTTTGAGTTACTAGAAAATCCTGTGAATCTCTCTTCCTGAAGATCTGCTAGGATATGATTTAGAATCAAAAATCACCACCACCACAAACTGAGGCAGACAAGATGACAACCCAAGGTCCCTTTCAACTTTATATTCTTTCTGTCTAGGTCTGTAGAATCAAAAGATATGATATGATAACTTATAAATTCTTAAAGAAGAAAATCAACTTGCAATGAGCAACAAAATGAACTTGGGTCAAGTAATTTTAACTATAAAACTACTGACTGCTACTTTTCAAGTCTTCCTGTTTTTGTTTTTGTTTTTGTTTTACAAGAATATAAAGTTTACAATTAAACTGTTATTAAAAGATATAAAATATAAAAGGATACTTAACATTCACAATAAAGAAAGTACTTAGAAAATTTACCAAATATTAAAGCCAATCCATGAGATGTACCCACTGCTATCAGACTGGACACTGCCTGAGAACAAAAGGGAAGATTATGTTTTGAGATATTACATTGAGGATCTTGAAACAATGCGAGTTGAATTTGTTGGTTTTCTTTCCTCTAGGCACCAGATGACATACCAACTATTATAAATAAGGAGAATTTCATCTAGGAGGCAAAAGGGGAAATGAAACTCAGGACCTTTAATTT
This sequence comes from Leopardus geoffroyi, assembly GCF_018350155.1. NCBI lineage: Eukaryota > Metazoa > Chordata > Mammalia > Carnivora > Felidae > Leopardus > Leopardus geoffroyi. The sequence continues at coordinate 82,733,701 of NC_059333.1, forward strand.
CTGGGAATCCCTCTAAATTTACTCTAAGGGTAACAATATCAAAATATCATATGTTCAACATTATAGGCAAAAACACACCACTTCTATTCTAAAGCAATTTAAAAAAAAAAAAAAAAAACTCAGAGGTCCAGACAAAGTAGGAGGCACTTATGCTACCCAACCAAGAGCCAGCTATGAGGTGTGGGAAAGGGGTTGATAAAGCCCTTCAGTTTATTCACAGGAGCTAAAAGGCACCAGAAATATTCAAATTTCAGCCCACTTCCTCACCCATTAACTAACTAATAAGAAAGCTACAGGAGGCAGCTGGAAGTATTCAGGAAAAGAGGGCACTAGTGTGCTTTCAATATCCCCGGTTCTCTATAATCGCACCACAGATTTACTATTTGGCAGGCCTGGCAATGGAGTTCAGAACTATTAAATGTACTATTTACCACAAAGTGATTTCACCAAATGCTGTGTTCCACTCCCTTGTAACCAAAGGGAGGCCAAATCACAGAGGGAGCAAATTTACTTGGGCATGGGAGGACCACATATAAATAAACCTGGAAAAGGCTAACCATTATTCCATTATATGGAAGAATAACAATACACTAGAAACAGAACATTCAATATGGAAAAATGTTAAACCTGATTACTGGCAGTAAATGACTTACGAATTTATTATCATAATAATTTATGCAATAACTCTGAACATTAGAAGAATAAATCTAAGAAAACCCAATGAAATAGAATGCTTACCTTTAAAGGATTATTTAAAGTGTACTTACAATTGCTGTAGGCAAGCCAGCATCAACTTTGTCCTAAGTGAAATTAAAAAAGTATTTGAAAACATACTCTCATTTTTAAACAGAAAATGATATAAGCCCCTCTCTTTACATAAACTTTAATCCAAATCAATTCAGATAAGAGATGGGATCCTCATTTTTGCCCCCAACTAAGAGAAACCACAAAAGTTGTACAGACCAAGAAAATATAAAGAGCATGAAAGTGGATCATTTTATTTTACTAACGGTAACAAATGCTTTAAGAAAGGCATGATTATAAATGAAAACGTAAGAAGAGAGAGGAAAGAAGTCCTATTTTCAATAACATGGATACACTCTAAGTAGTATAGGTTACAATGACAGGAGTACATAAAGATTTTAGAAAAGGGAAACATGCTACAGATATTCTTTCTCTAAGCTTCCTATCCAGCAAATTATCTAATAATCCTTCAATAAAACCCAAGCTGGGTGTATTCAGTCAGTTCAAGCAAGCATCAGAAAATTAAAAATTAAGTGCTGGTCCCAGCTCCATACCAGTAACTCTATGACCTAGGGAAAGTCACCTAACCTTCTGGGTATTAGCCTCCTCATCTGTTAAAGGAAATAGCAAATAATGCCCTATGTACCTCAATAATTTGTCCTGAGGTACAAATTATATGTAAAGTATCACGTAAATGTCCAGTTATCTATTTAATGCTTCTATAGCTTTAAATAGTAAGAGCTTACAATAATTAGCACCATAGTAGCAAAGAGCTTTCATGTACATGTATTACACTATTGACTCTCAATCTGGAAGAGATAGACAAAACATGTATTATTCTGATTTTCCAGACTAAGAAAACAGAAGTTTTAAAAAGTGTACCTGACTTGCCCAAGATTATTCAAGAAGTGATAGAAAACTATGTCTCAAACTCAGAGTTTCCAGTTCCCAGACCTGGCTCTTTATATCATTTCTATAGTTCTTTTCTATGTCTGTCCCTGTCAATGTGGTCAATTAGTTATTATAATCTCTCAGAAGGCAGAATCAATTTTATCCAACTTTACAGAGTGTCCTGGGAACTAACTCAAGAAACTTACTCTAGTGCATGGGAGTATGAGGAAGAACAATCACAAGGCTGCTATGTTCAATGTTCTGGATGGAGGATATACCCCACTCTGTATGGATATGTGTATGTAAAGTACACCTAACATGCTTGACAATTAAGATGCATACAATAAATATCTGATGAATGATTGATTTGTGTCCTGGATAGGGGAAAAGAATGAAAGAGCAGATAAAAAGCATACTATATTCAAAATGGAACCTGAATAATGAAATGAGAAGTCAGCTTCCTTTAAAAGCCAAAAAACCAGGGGTGCCTGCGTGGCTCAGTCAGTTAAGTGTCCGATTCTTGGTTTTGGCTCAGGTCATGATCTCACAGTTCTTGGGTTCGAGCCTTGCATCAAGTTCTGTGCTGACGGTGTAGAGCCTGCTTGGTATATGTGCTGCCGAAGCAAGCACAAGCCTGCTTGAGATTCTCTGTCACTCCCCCACTAGCTCTGTCTCTCTCAAAATAAATTAAAAAAAAATTTTTTTTAAGCCAAAGAAACAGACATATGCGAAGCACTAGAGATTACAGAATTTTGCATCACAACATCATAACTGCATTACAATTGTCTGGTGTGTCTGGCAAAAGATGGTGTGGCAACATCTTAGGGTAATGATTCTCAAAAGCCAGGCTACCTTGAAATCACCTAAGATACACATTCCTGTTATACTGTTAAAACGCAGATTTCCTATGCTATACTACTAAGATTCCAATTAAGCACGTTTGGGTGCTCAGGAATCTGCATTTCAATCAGTACCAGGAGATTCTTACACAATGGACGCATTTCGGAAAAAAACACTGTGCTAAGGCATCTCTACTACCTTAGGCAATCATAAAAGTGATAAATACCCTTTGAAATTAGTCTAAACAAATTTAAAATACAGTCATCTGTCATATTATTTTCATTTGTGAATCAGAAGTTCACAATTCCAAAAATTCCATCTCTCCTAACTGTTCTCTATGCGTATGGACGACAAAGCCATTGTGAGCAAGGCCCCAGGCAGCCCTAATAACACCACTATCCACATGGCTGAAGGCATCATTGAACAACTATTCAGGAGAGATGCCCAAAAATAAAACTAGCTTTACATGTTAACACACCGAACATCACAGAAAAGCATACAATTTAAATTGAGCTGGTAATTCAAAATTAGGAAGGCAGAGTATGAAGACTGTCATAGGAAAAGCAGTTTTCATTTTAAAAGACCAAAGGAGCTCAGCCATAGCAATGAAATAAGAACAGAATGCAAACACTCTGGGATTTATTAGAATTTTTCCCTCCTCTTCAAGAGGGAGAAGAAACCCTTTTAAATAACAGATTTATCTAATCAATGTTCAGCGTCTGAGTTTTAGTTCAGTCTCCATTATTCAAAATATTTTTAAAACTGCACAGGTGGGTCAAATGACTGTTCTGGTTCATCTTGATCTTGAAAGGAATGAATTTCATCACCTACATAAGGATTAAATTCAGAAAACGTCATGGAAATGTAATCCTCAACAGGTGGTTCCCATTCTAGCAAATATGAGTTACTCTCCACCTAAAAGAGGAAGGACAATTGCCCAGGTTTCCTCCATTGCTTGACTATCTATTTAAATTGACTTCATGATATATAAGTTGGGTCGGGGTATACCAACTGCCCACAGAGGACACCTTTTCTTATTTTTTCTTTTTTTGTTTGTTTGTTTGGTTTGGTTTTTATACGAGCTTTCTCTGATAAATATGACAATTGCAATGCAGTTATGATGTTGTGATGCTACTCCTGTATCAATCTCTTCTTACCCTTTTGGGAAATCAAAATTTTGTCCAAACTGAATTTGCAAAATACCAATTAAACTCCATAAAAACATTAAAAAAGTCAAAGTTCCTGGGACATGAATATGTCACCGTGGTTGCCATCATCATCATCATTATACATAAGATCTATACAATGAATTCAGAAAACTAAAATTGAAAGACTACATAGAATTATAGGCTCTGAGGTCAAAGAAAAATTTGATAAAGCCTACCAGAATCATCATCTATTGTCTTGATGGTCTATTAAATACTTTTGCATGAAATCAGTGCTCTAAAAAATGTTCAAAAAAGACCGCAGATATTCTGTTCTAACCATTATACTCTGGCCACATTCACCAATACCACCCCCATTTCACAACAAAGCAGCACTACAGTTGGAGCCAGAAACCCCAATTTTGAGTAATTATTCTGCTATCTCCAAACTCAATGATGTAAGACAAGTTAATGTATCACCTTTCTGAGTCTCTCTTCTCATTTGTAAAACAGGATATGGCTTTCCTTACGTTCAAAGTTGTAAGAGTAAATAAAATAAGGTACATGAAAAGAGTTTTGTGAATTACAAAAAAAAATCACTGAGTTGTAAAAGATTCTGATCAATCATTTCTCCATATGAAAAGACTAAAAAAAAAAACAAAAAACGAGCACTCTAACTCAACCAAATACACAAGATGGCAACTAAACTGAAAAGGAATTTAAAGAAAAGGCAGATAGTGTTCCTTTTAGGCTTGCTGCCATATTTCATTTAGGCACACCAGAGACTCTGAGCAGACCTTTATTTCATGGCTGCACTAATTTCTATGTCAAGATGTATAGCCATGTCTTATGAGTCAAAAACAATCACACAAAACCCATGAAAGCCAGATTCTATTTTTTTTAAGCCTCGGGCCAAGAGAAGTGCTGTGCTTTGTTTTATGCTCATTCCTGCTTCATTATGCCATTGCAGGTTACAAAGCTGGGAAAGAGAACAAAATACTTACAGCTGCAGACACTATCTGGGCAGAAATTCCCTTCAAAAGTGAATGTCGCATAACTGACCCATGGAGTGAAAAAGAATCAGGTAATTTCTTCTTCCTAAAAGAAGGGGGGGGAAGCATTTAAGAATATTAAAAAAAAAAAAAAAAAAAAAAAAAGTCTTTTTTGAAAGACCAAAAAACACATAAAAATAAGGAAAGCAGAAAACAACACTGAATGTAATTTGTAGCTCTGTTTGCAAAGAGGTATTGAGAGCCTGACAGTCCTAAATTAAGATGTTGTACTAAACCCACCTTGAACCCCAGAGAAGCACAAGTAGGAAAGTGAATAAAGCCATCACTTCTTTTTCATTGATTCAAACTGTTCCTTCCCCACCTAAAATATGGCAAGAGGTTTTACTCCTCACCATAAGGTTGCCTGCCCTGCCCTACTTGTCTACATTACCTCTCCCTTCCTTCCACCTTTGCCCACCTTTCTGGCCTTTCTATCTGTAACTGCCCTCTCTCATTCTTCAACCAAGCACCTCAAATTTCACAGTCCTCTCTGCTGCTCCTACTAATAGTTCCTTTCACTTACCCAACTCGTCAGCATTCAAAAAATAATATCATCCTTTACCAAACACTGAGCACCTCTATCATGTGACTAAAAGTATGCTTCAGGCATACAAAAATAAGAAAGGCAAGATTCCCACTCTCAAGGACCTCACGGCATAGCTAGAGGGACCAATAAGTAACTCACTCTTAAAAGATAAATGTTAGAGGGGCGCCTGGGTGGCTCAGTCGGTTGAGCGTCCGACTTCGGCTCAGGTCATGATCTCACGGGTCGTGAGTTCGAGCCCCGCGTTGGGCTCTGTGCTGACGGCTCAGAGCCTGGAGCCTGTTTAGGATTCTGTGTCTCCCTCTCTCTCTGCCCCTCCCCTGCTTATGCTCTGTCTCTGTCTCAAAATAAATAAAACATTAAAAAAAATTTTTTTTAAATGTTAGAAAAGAACAATGGATAAAGCACTACAGAAATGAAATAAAGAAGAGTTTAATCCTATCTATTGGGGGGATATCAGGGACAACTATAGAAAAAAAGATGTCTGATCTAGCCTTGATAGACAACCAGGAGTATGGCAGGCAACAAAAAAGCACAAACAGAGATATGAGGATGTCAATGTGTGCTGTGTGTGGAGGGAATGTAAGTACCCAAAAGGCATTGACCAGCAGGATGGGAGTGGGGGTGCTTAGAGATAGGTCAAAATAGTGAGCAGGGTCCAGACTAATGCTACGCAAAAGAGTTCTGACATTAAATGAGACCAAAAAATAAAGACTATATATATATACATATATATATATGTATATATATATGTATATGTATATATGTATATATACACACACTCTTTTTTAGTATAGTTGACAATGTTACATTAGTTTCAGATGTACAACTTAGTTATTTGACAATTTTATACATTGTTATGTTCACAAGTATAGCTAGCAGCTGTCCCATTCCATTGTTATTAGAGTATCACTGATTGTATTCCTTATCCTGTGCCTTTTATTCCTGTGACTTATTCATTTAAAAATATCATAGGGCCGCCTAGGTGGCTCAGTTGGTTAAGCGTCTGACTCTTGATTTTGACTCAAGTCATGATCTCACAGTACAGGAGTTCAAGCCCCATGCTGGGCTCTGTGCTGACAGTACAGAGCCTGCTTGGGATTCTCTGTCTCCCTCTTTCTCTGCCCCTCCCCCACTCACAAGCACACATGCACGTGCGCGCACACACTCTCTCAAAATAAATAAACTTAAAAAAATCATTTAAATTATCATGGTTCCATACAAATACTGAGATTTTGTTCTATTTCTATGAAATGTGCCACTGGGATTTTGATAGGGATTGCACTGAATCTACAGATGGTCTGGAGAAATATGGACATCTTAACAATACTAATCCATGAACACAGGATATTTTTCCATTTATTTGTGTCTTTAATTTCTTTCACCAATGTCTTATATATAATTTCCAGTGTATAGCTCTTTCATGTCCTTGGTTAAACTTATTCCTAAGTATTTTCTTGCTTTCGATGATACTATAAATTGAATTATTTTATTCCTTTTTCAGTATCTCATTGTTAGTATTTAGAAACACAACTAACTCCAATTAGCCAAAGCAATCTTGAGAAAGAAGAACAAAGATGGAGGCATCACACTTCCTGATTTCAAACTATATTACAAAGTCAAAAACAAAACAGTATGGTACTTGCATAAAAACTGACACAGAAACCAATGGAAAAGAACTGAGAGCCCAGACATAAATAGTTATATATACAGCCAACTAATATTTGACAAAGGAGCCAAAAACACTCAGTGGGGAAAGAATACAGTCTCCAATAAACGGTGTTGGGAAAACTGGGTAATCACATGCAAAAGGAACTATACCCCTATTTTATATCACTCACAAATTTTATATGAATTAAGTGGATCAAAGACTCAAATATAAGACTTAAGCTATAAAACTCCTAGAAGAAAGCATAGGGGAAAAGCTCCTTGACCTTGGTCTTGAGGGCAATGGGTTTTCTGTATATGACACCAAAAAAGAAAAAAGAAAAAAAAGGGGAGGGGGGGCAACAAAAGCAAACATAAATGAGACTATATCAAACTAAAAAGCTTTGGCACAGCAAAAGAAAATCAACAAAATTTTAAAAACCCATGGAATAGAAAATATTTGTAAACCAGGGCACCCTGGGTGGTTCAGTCTACTGAGCATCTGACTCTTGATTTTGGCTCAGGTCATGATCTCACAGTTAGTGGGATCCAGCCCCACATCAGACTCTGAGCTCACAGCACTTAAAAAAAAAAAGTGCTTAAAACTTGAAAGAAAGAAAGAAAGAAAGAAAGAAAATATTTATAAACCATTTATCTGTAAAAGGTTAATATCCAAAATATACAGTAGTTCTCCTTTATCTGGTTTCAGTTACTTGTGGCCAACCACAGTCTAGAAGCAGATGATCCTTCTTCTGAGGTATTGTCAGGTGTCAACAGTAGCCTAACCTGATGTCAGGCCTTCATTCTTTACCTCACTTCATCTCATCACAGAGGCATTTTATCATCTCAAGTCATTGTTAAGAAGAGGGAGTACAGTACAAAATATTTCAAGAGACCATGTTCACGTAACTTTTATTACAGTATATTGTTATAATTGTTCTATTTTATTATTGATTATATATAATCTCTTACTGTGCCTAATTTATAAATTAAACTTTATCGTAGGTATGTACAAAAAGAAACATAGTTTATATAGGATTCAGTGCTATCTGCAGTATTTACAGGAAGAAACATAATTTATATAGGATTCAGTACTATTTGCAGTTTTAAGCATCCACTGGAAGTCTTGGACTGTATTCTCAGCGGAAAAGGAAGACTACTACATACGGAACTCTTACACCTCAACAGCAAAAAAACCCAAACAACTGAAGTTAAACACAGGCAAAGGATCCGAACAGACATTTTTCTGAAGAAGACACACAGGTGGCCAAAAAGCATATGGAAAAATGTTCAGCATCACTAACCATCAGGGAAATACAAACCAAAACCACAATGAGATACTGCCTACGGGGATGGCTATTATCAAAAAGACAAGAGATCACAAGTACTAGTGAGGATTTGAGAAAAGAGAATCCTTGTGTACTGGTGGCAGCCACTATGGAAAACAATATAGGGGTTACCCCCAAAATTAAACATAAAATTACCATATGATCCAGAAATTCCACTTCTGAGGATATATCAAAAAAAAAAAAAAATCACTATCTCAAAAAGATATCTCCACTGCTGTGTTCATTACACCATTATTCACAATAGCCAAGATATGGAAATAATCTAAGTGTCCACCTTCAAACAAATGGATAAAGAGGTGAGACAGACAGACAGACAGACACACACACACACACACACACACATACACACACATCATTCAGCCATGATAAAAAAAGGAAATCCTACCATTTGCAACAACATGGACAGACCTTGAGGGCCTTATGCCACATGAAATAAGTCATACAGGGAAAGACAAATACTATATGATCTCACTTACATGTGGAATTTTAAAAAGCCTACCTCATAGAGGCAGAATAGAACAGTAGCTGTCAGGGGCTGGGGAGTGAAGGAAGAGTGTAGATGTTGGTCAAAGGGTACAACCTTGTACTTGTAAGATAAGTTCTGGGGATGTAATGTACAGCATGATGTAACAGCATTATCTAACAATAATGTATTATATACTTGAAAATTACTAAAAGAGTTAAATGTTCTTACCACAACAGAAACGGTAATTATCTGAGGTAATAAAGGTGTTAACTAACCCTATTGTGGTAATCATTTCACAATACATAGTATATCAAAGAATCACATTGTATATGTTACATTTAACCAATGTTATACATCAGTTATATCTCAATAAAGCTGGAAAAAAAAAACATTTATCTATTTGTAGGAGATAGTGATGAACAGGTAAATATATCCAGCAATGGTTCCTATCCAACAAGAGTTGACAACCTAAAGAAGACAACACTAATACAGGCAACATTTAAGAAAGGAAAAATACACATGACTTTATCAACATTAAAGTTACACATGAATTCAATAAAGTATTTACATTATGCTTCCTCCACTTCTCTTTCCTTTTCATGTGCTCTCCAAGAATTTGGAAGGTGAAAAGCAGCCAAAATGAAGTTATTTAGGGTTAGAAATCTTTTTCCCAAATCTTGAATCATTTTGTGATTCTCCTCTGAACCCATTCCAAAGGAATGAAGGAATGCTGGAGCTGACCTGAGAGTGGGAGGAAGGGGGCGGGGAGTGCAGAGAGCACAGGGTGACGAAATGAACCTAGCTCCATGTTTCCACCACAGACACAGTGCCAAGTTTGACCAATGCTTCCTCCAAAGGCTCTACTGCTTCCGGAAGTCCCTGGCTGTTATTATGGCTTCCTGCTGGGGGTGCAGAGGACAGTGGTTATGGCATGCACCTTTTCATTATTCTCTCCCCTCAGTAGTGCCAAAATCTTTAGGGTCTAATAAGCATATTATTTCCACCCAAGTGGGCCTTCCATTCCCTATGCAAAGGCTTCAGCAGACCATACCACACCAAAGAGAGATTAACATTTTAAATGATCAAATATTTCAACCATATGCCAGTGTGATTTACATGAATACCTACCTTTTTAAGTTGGTCCTGTCACCACTATCTGAACTTGCCACAGACGAAGTATCATAGGAGTGGGAATCAATAGTATCAATGTTTAACAATGTAGGGTCCTCCAGAACAAAAGACTCCTCTTCATCATCAGTCTAAATTGGAAGAATATGGATCAATAAACTTACAATTCCAAATACCCTGTAAGTCAGACAAGCATAAATGTGTTCTCTAAAATGCTCACATGCTTATTTCTGCTTTTCATCTCTTTTCCAAGCATTGTTATTGACTAGAGAAGCATAGAAAATTAATTTCCAAATCTAGATAGATATCTGTCTCTACAAAGAGTTCGCTCCAAAAATTTCTTCCTTGTAGCAGGAAGCAGCAGAAGCAGTTATGCAAATTATTGTTAGCAGCAAAACACTTCTTAAAATTCAAACCCGTAAATAAGCTTTACTAGTTAACTAACAGCCAGTAGCTAATTAGAAGAAAACAAATACCACCTGACTACAAATAGTATACCATGAGAAATAGGACAAACAAAAGAAAAGCATTCTGGGTTAGGAAAACCATAAGGGACTCTTAAAAACTGAGAATGAACTGAGGGTTGATGGAGGGGTGAGAGGGAGGGGAAAGTAAGTGATGGGCATTGAGGAGGGCACCTGTTGGGATGAGCACAGGGTGTTGTATGGAAACCAATTTGACAATAAATTTCATATTAAAAAATAAATAAATAAATAAATAAATAAATAAATAAATAAATAAATAAACAGTGTGAAAAAAAAAGAAAGACCATCTGCAAACACAGTTTTTATAAGTTATAAAGTTTTTATAAGTTATAAAACTTGTAAGTTTATAAGTTTTTATAAGGTGAATTTCACTCCTAGAAAAGGAAGAAGTCCCAAATGACTAGAATATTATGAGGAGTTAGAGTGATCCTAGAAAGATAAGCTAGGACCAATTTATAAAAAGCTTTATATTCCATGAGCCAAGTGACAGCAGGGCCTATGTCCTCCTTGTCTACCACTATATCCCTACTGCCCAGTACAATGCCTGGCATATAATTACTACTCATTCATTTACTGAATTAGTGTACTGTATATAGTAGACAATAGGAAGGAAACCGAGATGTTTAAGAAGTAGGCACACATGATGGGACCAACGTTTTATAAAGATAAATGGGGCAGCAGGAAGATGGATGAGTGTAGTCAGAGAAACTGAGACAAAGAAACTATTAAGAACCTGTAACAAGGTAGGGGCACCTGGGTGGCTCAGTTGGTTAAACATCTGACTTCAGCTGAGGTCATAATCTCGTGTCTTGTGGGTTCGAGACCCACATCGGGCTCTGTGCTAACAGTTCAGTACCTGGAGCCTGCTTCAGATTCTGTATCTCCCTCTCTCTCTGCCCCTCCCCCACCCCCACGCACACGCATGCACTCTTTCTCTCTCTCTCAAAAATAAAAAATAATTTAAAAGGAACCAGTAACAAAGCTATTGCAGTGTCAAGGGAAAAGAAAGAGGAGGGCGCCTGGGTGGCTCAGTCCATTAAGCATCCAACTTCAGCTCAGGTCATGATCTCATGGCTGGTCAGTTCGAGCCCCACATTGGGCTCTGGGCTGACAGCTCAGAGCCTGGAGCCTGTTTCAGATTCTGTGGCTCCCTCTCTCTCTGCCTCTACCCCACTCATACTCTGTTTATCTCTCAAAAATAAATAATAAACATTAAAAAAAATTTTTTAAAGGCGGGGAGTGGAGCTTAAGAACTTGTCAGAAGAGGTCAAGAGAAGGAATAATGAAAGAGACATTACTGAGAAAACCCAAAGTCCCTGGCTACCATTTTTTTTTTAACGTTTATTTATTTTTGAGAGAGTACACAAGCAGAGGAGGGTCAGAGAGAGGGGGAGACGCAGAATCTGAAACAGGCTCCAGGCTCTGAGCTGTCAGTACAGAGCCCAATGCAGGGCTTGAACTCATGAACTGTGAGATCATGACCTGAGCCAAAGTTGGACGCTTAATGGACTGAGCCACCCAGGTGCCCCCCCTCCCCACTACTATTTAATGGCAGGGGATGGGAGGTGGGGATGTCAGGGAGAAATCAAAGAGGACTTCAAGGTTTCTAGCTTGAACAACTAGGCAAAAGGTAATACTTCTGAGATAAAAAGCAGAATAGCAGATAAAGCAGAATGAAGAGTTCAGCTTTGAACAGGTTGATTCTGAGCAACAGACATTAAAGAAAAATGTTCTGATCATACTCCTCTTTCAACTGGACTACGTTCTGCCTTACCATTTCCATTAAAACTCATTATCTCCACTTTCTCCACCATTGCTAGCCACTACTACCTTTGCTGAAGTTACCAGCCAAATTCACAGGCCTATTTTCAGGTAACGTGCCCTTGTCCCCTTGGCATCCTTTAACACTACAACCATTCCCTCCCTACTTCTTGGAAATTTCTCTTCCCTTGGCTTCCAGTGCATCCCTTTTCTGCTACTCCTCCCAACTTACGAGGCCTCTTCTACCAGTCATGTTCTCTATTTTCTACTCAGCCAAACCTTTAAATCATGCTATTCCCTGGGATTATATTCTTAGCTCTCTTCCTACTTCACACACTTTCTATATGAGCAAGCTAATCCATACTTATAGCTTGAAGTACTATGTCATGCTAATGACTCCGAAATCTGCATCTTCAGTATCAACATTTCTCTTAAGGTTCAGGCCCATATTGCCAACTGCTTTTCATATATCTACATACATACACACACACCTGCTAAGAACAAGATTAGAACCACAAGGAGAGACGGTCTCTTGAGAGCCGGACAGAGGTGGGACAACTGCCTTAGGAAAGGAAAGGAAAGAACACAAAAATTAGAACTGCAGCACCAAGAAGCAAGAGGGCTAATCAGAATCTTACCTGATTTTCTTAAGCACCCTGAGGATGTAATTAAAGAAAACAGATCCATTAAATGAAGCCAGGGTTGAGGACTTACAAAATACATGAAAGAAAAAATGAAAGAAGAAAACTGAGCTTATCAATAAGGCTGAATTTAAAACTACTAGCTACACAGCAGAGATATTAATTTTCCCACACTGATGCATAAAATCTACATAATCCTTTCAAATTTCATTGTGTCTGTGTGTCTGTATGTGTAAACTAATAAAGTGATTCTAAAATTTACATGATGCAGAAGACCAAGAATAAGCAAGGCAACCTTGAAGAACAACACCAAAGATTTGAAACTACTAGTTATCAAGACCTATCATAACAAACATTAGAATGTGGTATTAGGGCAAGTATAGAAAGACCAATGGAATCAGACCCACACAAAAATGATCACCTGATTTAAAACAAAAGTGACACCACAGAAAAGAATATTTTTTTTCAGTAAATGGTGCTGGCTCATACCTCACACCATCACACACAAAAAATTCCAGATGAATCACAGACCAAAGTTTAAAAGGTAGAACAATAAAGATATTAAAACAAGATAGTATCATCATGACCTCAGAATTTTCAAAATTTTCTCAAAACAAGACACACAAAAACACTAACCATAACAGAAAACCAAAATAAGCTGAACTACATTAAGTACTTCTGCTCATCAAAAGAAACCATTAAAAGAGTGAAAAAGTAACCCACAGAATGGAAGAAGATATTTGCAATACATATACCTAATAAAGGGCCTATATACATCACACGTAAAGAACTCCTACAGGGTGCCTGGGTGGCTCAGTCGTTTAAGCATCTGACTCTTGGTTTCAGCTCAGATCATGAGTTTACGGTTTCAAGAGTTCGAGCCCCACATCAGGCTCTGCATTGGCAGGATAGAGCCTGCTTGGGATTCTCTCTCTTTCCTTCGCTCTCTTCCCCTCCCCTGCTCATGCTGCCTGTCTCTCTCAACATAAACAAACTTTAAAAAATTTTTTAAAAAGAACTCCTGTAAGCTTAAAAAAAAAAAAAAGTGAGCAAAAGACATGAAAAGGCAATTCACAAAAGAGATATCCAAAAGCCCAAAACCTATGTCAAAATACCCAATTTCATCAGTCTTCAAAGAGAGAAATTCAGATTAAAATAATGATGTGATACCACTGTACTTGGATACAGTGAAAAAGAGAAAATTCAAAAGTTGATGAGGCTATGGTATTCAGCACTCTCATATACTCCTGCTGGAAGTATGTATTATTCCAACCACTCTAAAAAAACCTAAGGCGGGGCACTCAGCTCAGTGGGCTGAGTGTCCGAATTCGGCTCCGGTCATGACCTCACAGTTTGTTAGTTAGAAGCCCACATTGGGCTCGCTGCTGTCAGCACAGAGGCCACTTCAGATCCTCTGTCTCTGTCTCTCTCTCTCTGCCCTTCCCCCACTTGCACTCTCTCTCTCTCTCTCAAAAAGAAATAAACATAAAAACAACACCTGCGGCAATATCTACTAAAGCTGAACATACCCGTATCTGACGACCTAGAAATTCTATTCCTAAGTATATAACCAACAGAAATGTGTGTGTACATATATATGTGTATAAACATACCTAAAGACGTGAATAAGAATATTCACAGCAACTTTTCATAGTAGCCAGAAATTAGATATTATACAAATGCCCGTCAAAAGTAGAATGAACAATGGTATACACATAATATAAAGAGTTTTATGTATGGGAATGAATAATTACATACAAAAATATGAGTGAATCTAATAAAATATGGAGGAAAACAGATCAGACACACAAAAGCACATACTGTATAATTCCATTTATATGAAGTTCAAAGCAGGCAAGCTGATCAATGCTAGAAGTTAGAACCGTGATTATCCTCGGCTTAGGTACTCAAGGGGCACAAGAAGAGGTTCTGGGGTGTTAGTGATGTTTTATTTCTTCATCTGGATTCTAGCTGCACAGGGTATTCAATTTGTGAAAATTCACCAAACTATACACTTACAATTTGTGCACTTTTTCTATATATATGTTACACTTCAATAAAAAGTTCAAAATAAATTTCTGGCTGCACAGTAGTAATGAAGTGAAGCAGGAATTTCCCAGACTGGAAGACTAGGAAGGATGAAGAGACTTGGTCCTGATTAGGCCAAAGAATAGGTTTAACGGAAGAAAAAGGTGGGGAGGTGGGGAGGTGGGCAGGCGGCTATGGTGAAAGAATGGAATTTCACAATTAAAAACCTCAGAGGTAGCACAGTTTCAAATAATGACAAGGCCTAGTAACATTATTTCATACCCTAAATTCTGAGATTTAGGATATCTCAATAATCTCTAACTTTCCATCCTATAACATATCTTGGATGCCCATTTCTTCCCAGCTTCTCTTCAGGTTGACATCAATGAACATTACTGAATATGTACACCCACATATCACATATCCTGGAGCAAGTGCTTACTTACACTTTGCATTTTTGCCCTTTCCATTTTGTCCTTTTCTAAAATCATTTTAATACTTTCTCCCCCTGTAGTCTTCATAACGTTCTACAACTTAAATTTTATTTTTACTTTCACTTATCCACCTGCCTAGCTCCTTGGAGGTGTGAAGGCTAGCCAAATTGCAGTCCTATGTCTCTCCCAAAGTCAGAGACAGTCATACAACATTTTATAATCCTGGCATCTAACACTATGACCCAAATACCTGAGGCACCCAAATTACTACTGAGGATGATAACAGTATTATCTTCTCAGTAAGCCACTAATGACTGTACTTACTGTTACTTATAGATAAGTAAATTGCACAAAGATGGTTTTTCTTCATTATGAACCTGTTTCATTCATGAGCATTTTCTTCGCCATTTGTGCACAAATATGATTAAATATGGCTTTATACACACCGTTCTAATATTACTTTTATTTCACACTTAGTGAAATGAGGATGTGATTAAGATGTTAACAAAAATGACTAAGATTACTCTCTTCATCTCTAAATGAAAGATTTCCTATTAGAAAGCAATAAATATCACTGTAATTGGTTAATCTTTCATTTACCAAAGCCTTGTCAAAATTTAAAATGTTTAAGTCTTAGCACAGATCATACATTTTTGAAGTTAAAATATATTCAAAGTAACAGCAATATCAAACTGATGCAAAAAATAGATATCAAAGTCATACAAGAAAAATAAAAGATACAATTCACAGAGAAGGTAGTTCACATCCTACAAAGTGTTGCCTATAACCCCAAAAGTATAGGTAAAAAAGTAACAAAAACCAAGACTCAACTTATTCAAAGCTATGGGATCAGTGGGCATTTCTTTTGGGGAACCTATGCATCATTATCTTTTAGAAAACTATGGATCTGAAGTAGATTAACACACTTAAAAAATCTTTCTTGTATTAGAACCTAAAACCTCTGAGAGGAGTCTTAAGCAAGTTTTTAAAAGATCAATAAGACAGAATTAAAGAACTGTCAGCAGACACAAGGTACATAAAAACTCACATACTTCACCAACATGTTACTGCCACCAAGCTCCTTTATAAAGTCTTTATGATCCGCTAATTCAGAAAGTAACATCATTTCAAAACTCTGACAAACTTTTTAACAAAGATGGCACCCATAAGACAAACTGTGCAAGTTTTGTTTTCTTTACACAGAAGAGTGATGAGGTGCATTTGAAGGCTGCAGCTGCTCTCTACTATCAGAGGATGGGTTGAGTATCACTCATAGAGAGGACGTTATCGAAACATTATACAAAGCTCCAGAGTGACACGAATTTAGTATTTTAGCTTGCTTCATAAAACATTTTTTCAAATCTACCAAGTATGAGGCATTGTACTTGGCACAGGCATGAAAAGACATGGCTTCTGCCCTTGAGAAGTTCATAATTTAGGTGAGCACTGTCCAACAGAACTTTCTGCAACAATGGAAATATTCTGTATCTGTTCTGTCCACCTTAGTAGCCACTAGCCACATGGGGCAACTGAGCACCTAAAATACACCTTGCACAACTGAGAGATTGAATTTTTCATTTTTATCGAACTATAATTAATTTAAATCTAAATTGCTCCGTGTGACTAGTGGCTCCCATACTGGACAGTGCAGATCTAGATACATACACTATAATTAATCCAAAAGCATTAAAATCAATTCCATAAAATGACAATGATCATTAATACATACTTACCTCATTGAGTATGCTTTCCAGTGTTGGAGGCGTATCAACTTGAGGAATATCAAATTCCTTGTCATCAATCTAAATAGAGAAAAGAAACTAATGCTCATATAATGCTGCTCTCCCTCTTAAAATTGTGGGAGTGCTTTAATTTATTAGAACCATTACCAATTAAAGAGATAAACATACCAACAAACTGATCACGCAGAGCACCAACCCAATAGTCCACGTTAATAAGGTCAAAAGACTACAGAATTGTTTCCTCTCCTATCCACATATTCAGTGGTTATTAAAAACAAATATGCAGTAACTGCAACATCCTGACAGCCCTTTCCAGAAAGCTTCTGTTCAAGGACTCAGGCATCTGCATTCTTAAATAGTATAAAACAGCATGTCTTACGACAAGCCCCAATTTTCTAAGTGTAAAAAGCAATATACAGAGCAATGTACAACATCATAAGCAATATACAAAGGTCTGACATTGCATTTCTTAGTTATTTCATAAATTATGGTGAGAAATGATTAGGTCAAACAAATTGCCATTATTCTCCTGGTCACAAAAACTTATTAATATCAAATCAATGGGAGAAAAGTCACTTCATAAGATATCTAAACCTACCACTAGCTCTGTGACCTTGAGCATCTAGTTAACATAGTCAGCTGTACTTCAGTTTCTTCCTCAATGAAGTGGCTTATCAGAGTGTGTGAAGCTCGAATGAGAACATATGTTAAAAGTGTTTCATAAATGGTAAATGTACACAAATGAAGACTGATAGGATCTCATAAACCTGTTCATAGACTTCTACTAATTCATGTGAAAATGATAAAAAGTCTTTAGGTTCTAACTCTAACCAACGTTCTGGTTAAATAACATCATTTGACAAAAGTTGAATTTTTACCAGATCATTTTTGAACTCCAGTTCCTTGTCCAGATCTATGTAAGAAAATTTTGAAAGCGAAGCTTCAAGATTGAAAGACTTATTCAGTTCTTCTTCTGTAGTCTTGGCACAAAGGCTCTGTTCCACATTTTCATGGTCTGGTTCGTTTTCCATAGTTACTTATAATAATTGTAGTTCAGTCAATCCAAGCAAGTTTTTGTTTGTTTTGTTTTGATTTTTGGCCTTAGATCATGATGACCTGAATGATCTGATCTCTTTTTAAAAAGAAAAAAATATACATCATTTAGATTTCATCAATTGGACATTTCAAAGACGTACTTGGTTAGACTTGTGTGGAAATGGATTCTTCATTCAATCACCTGACTGTGAAGCAAAGAGAAATCAATCCTAGGGTTTGAGGTATGATACTGGGGAAGAGCTTCTATGGAAGCACAGAGGAGACATATCTCACTACGGAGTCTGGGAAGGGGTCCACCACCCAAAGTCATTAAGTCTGGTGATAGTGATAGACTTGGGATAAGTTCAGCCACTAGACTTGGGACCAAACAGATTTATGTTTTAAGAGAATAAGGGTAAATTGGTGCCAAGAACTGCAATTAACCGCCCCCCCCCCACCTTACACTCCTAAACCCCACAAATCTCCAGTTCCCCTGGAGAAAAGCATACACATCAGTTTTGTTGTTGGCATCCATCAACAGTTGGCTTAACCAACTGAGCCACCCAGGTACCCCAATAAATAAGCTTTTTAAAAAAATAAAATAGAGTTGAAAATTAGTTGCTGTTATTGTTTTTTTTTAATGCCTAAAATTCACTGACAATTTTATCCAACTAGGCTCATTGTGTTTTAGTACTGATGATGAATTTCACTTTGTTCTAACTTTCATTTTTATCAGATTAAAAGAAACGAGTAACTACTATATGTAAGACATGTAGACTCATGAAGACAGATTTTTCAAGAGCTGAAACCAATTTTTCTTGCTAGTACATTTGGTATATTACCAAATACAGACTAATTTCTTTCACATGTTACAGAAGATAGACTAAAG
Source organism: Leopardus geoffroyi (assembly GCF_018350155.1). Classification (NCBI taxonomy): domain Eukaryota; kingdom Metazoa; phylum Chordata; class Mammalia; order Carnivora; family Felidae; genus Leopardus; species Leopardus geoffroyi. The sequence continues at coordinate 82,752,522 of NC_059333.1, forward strand.
CTCTGTTCTACAAACACATGATATCAAATACATTCCTAGAAGACATAAGTGAGGGCACTCTGTATCTGGCAACATTTGAAAGTAGCTTTCCAATCTCAGGTACTAAACATATTTCCCCTTTTGCAATGAGCCAAGGGCAGAAGCAATATTAACAATAATATGACTTTCTTCGAAGAGCACTGAATTGACTCATGACAAATTCCTTGTTAATAAGGTTCTCTCGTATTTGCTCCACTTAGGAAAAATGATTACAATTAGTCAAGGAATGTTCACAAACATGCACAATCTAATACACATTCAGTGATTCCTGAGGACAGTTATTAAGTTTTATCCTTACACATTAAAAAAAAGAATGGAAAAGACCACAATAGCTCCCCCAAAAAAAACACTTTTATTTAAATGATTTAACAACCTAAAATATTTCACTCTTCACATTCATCTTTCTAAAACAACTCACAAAGGAAAACAATTTTTTTTCTGGCTCTTTTTTTACATCTCCTATCTGGTATCAGTTAAGAGGTTCTCAGGGCAGCTCAGCATCTATGAACACCAATACCACATTCAAGAAGTTTCAAGTGATCAAGCATCCCCTAAACAAAGAGTACCATCTTGCCATGCTACCCTACTCCACTTTCAACCTTCACTTCACCAAGTTCCTATTATTGTGATATGCTGGCAAAGTGGAAAGAACATAAGCCAAACAGTCCATTAAAATCAGGTTTGACTTTGGGCTTTACCAGCTCCAATCTGTGACCCTGGCTAATTTGTCTACCCTTTCTGAGCCACTCTATATTTTGGAAGATGAAATATCGTGGCCATATATGTTTTTGCCCATAACAGCACCTCTTGTTGGAGGAAGGGCTCCTTCAAACCATGTGGTTCTTGTGGAGGCTGCCAATCAAAACTCCCCTAGTAACAGAGACTGCATAATGCAGCCAGAGTGCTTCAGGGGGATTCATTAAAATGGAACCGGTGAGGAAAAGCTGCTTCCACTGTGTTCTAAACAATGAATAGTAAGGCTGAGCAGCACTCCCACCCTACACCCCACCCTGTTCTGCAGAAAAGGAGGTCATTTATTCAATACATATCAACTAAACACATACTATAAATGCCACTGGAGATCCACCACTACGGACTCAATTTACATCCTAGAAACAGATTCTCTAACAATAATAAAATCAACCTACAAAAAGAACCAGAGAAGATGAGGAAGGGGTGTCCTGATACCACTCAGGCCCCCTTATTCCAGTCTTGTATGATGTTCGCTCTAGCCACAGTCTTCTGGTGGTTTGACTCTATAAGCCAGCATACTCTCCCAACTCTTTTTTTTTTTTTTTTTTTTTTTTTTTTTTTTAAACTTACAATGGAGAGTGCTGACTTTTAGGAATGCAGCTACCTATTTTGCAGAGCTACTGTGAGGAATATATTAGATTATGACTATAAAGCATTTAGAATAATGCCTGGACACAGAATAGGTTTTCAAGAAATACTAGCTATTATCATTTAAAATTTCCTCAAGATTTCCAAATTCTTCCAGAGCTAAACATCCTGAAACAATATCCAGTACTTCTGTAACAGTCTGGCCAGTGTTAAGCTTATCATAAGGATACCTTACTGGAAGAGTACACTTACTTCTGCTCCCAGAAGTTTCTTTATGAGCTTAATGTTAAGGGTTTTATCTAAGACTAGTACAGCCCCCAGTAAAGCATCAGAGACCCTTCAGGAAAAACGTTTAATTATTATAATAATTGTCATATACTACTAATTCATTCTAAAATTGTGCTCTTAGGGGTGTCTAGGTGGCTCAGTTGGTTGAGTATCCGACTCGTGATTTCAGCTCAGGTCATGTTCTCAGAATCCTAGGATTAAGCCCCACATCAGGCTCTGTGTAGAGTGTAGAGCCTGCTTGGGATTCTCTCTCTCTCCCTTTGCCCCTCTCTCCAGCTCACACTCACTTGCAGGCTCTCTCTCTCTCAAATAAATGAATGAATGAATGAATAAATAAATAAATAAATAAATAAATAAATAAATAAATAAAACTGTGCTTTTACATCTACTTCCTCTTTTATCAGTTACCAGCAATTACACTTTTATGTTAGTGAGCAAATTTATGCAACCCAAATAGACCTAGGAAACAAAAGGTCACCATGCTCAGATTTTCTTTAAAAAAGGAGTCCAATTTGTTAGAAATTGAGCTGTGCTTGAATCTACCTGCGGTAAGTAAAATACCCAGTGATGTCTGTCCTGATCTCCAGAACCTATGACTCTGTTACCTTACATGTCCAAAGGAACTTCACAGAGGTGATAAAATGAAGATCTTGACTTGGGGAGATTATCCAGGATGAGCCATGTTGGCTCAATGAGGGTCTTAAAAAGTGGAAGAGGGAGGCAGAAGAGTGTGTCAGAGAAAGAGATAAGACAATAAAAGCAGGGTCACAGAGACGTTGTGTTGCAGGCTTTGAAGGAGGAGGGAGGATGCCAGCAGTCAAAGAATTTAGGCAGTCTCTAGAAGCTGCAGAAGGCAAAAATGGATTCTCTCCCAGAGCCTCTAGAAGGACCCCAGCCCTGCACAGCTTGATCTTGGCCTAGTAAGAGCAGTGCTGCTCTCGTGAACTAAAGAACTGTAAAATGATAAATCTGTGTTTTAAGCTACATTTGGGGTAATCTGTTACAGCAGGAATAAGAAATGAATACACTACCCGGGTGCCTGGGTGGCTCAGTTGGATACGCAGCTGACTTCGGTTCAGGTCATGATCTCACAGTTTATGGGTTCAAGCTCTGCATCGGGCTCTGTGCTGACAGTTCAGAGCCTGGAGCCTGCTTCTGATTCTGTATCTCCCTTTCTCTCTGCTCTTCCCCCACTCCTGCTCTGTCTCTCTCTCTCTCAAAATTAAATAAACATTTAAAAATTTAAAAAAAGAGGGGCACCTGGGTGGCTCAGTCGGTTAAGCGTCCCACTTCGACTCAGGTCATGATCTCACAGTTCGTGGGTTCGAACCCCGCGTCGGGCTCTGTGCTGACAGCTCAGAGCCTGGAGCCTGTTTCAGATTCTGTGTCTCCCTCTCTCTCTGCCCCTCCCCTGTTCATGCTCTGTCTCTGTCTCAAGAATAAATAAACACTAAAAAAAAATTTTTTTTTAATAAAAAGAAAAAAGAAAGAAAGAAATGAATATACTATCAAACTTCAACTATTTTGTTTCTGGTCACATTGCCAATATTCTGAAATACTAATCCCTCCCTCATGAGTTTGTGTGCCCAAATATTTATTGAGCAAGCTCTTCATTCCAATATGCAGACCAATGATGAAATGCTTAATATATAACGCTTCCTATTACACATGATGCAGACACTGCCTACAGATATCACTTAAGTGATATTCCAGTACTACTGATAATTTCCTTTCAAGACTAAATTCTACAACTAGCTTTCCACCCAACCATCCTGCAATCTAGTGTTTCTATAGTTCTTAAGGAGATGCCAAGTCAGATAGTACCTGCAGACAACACAATAGGTAAAATCAATTGTTTCTTAGTCTCTCCCAGAATGAAGTCACATTACTCTGACAGGAAATATCATAAAATCATGATTACCCAGTATGCTGTCATCTTCTGAGTCCTGATAAACTAACATTTTAATAGTTCTGATTTAAGATTATCTGACACCTTGACAGTTCTCAAGGCTATTCCCTCTTAACTAATAAGGTTATTCCCTACCAAGTAATAATAGATTCAAGGATCATTTAAAAATAAATATGTGTATCATATAAACAGCAATGACCCCATTTCAACCCTGGTTAACTGAATAAGAACTCTAGAATGTAACCTATATTAGGCAGGGTGACTATGAAACTCTTTGACCAATTTTTTTTTTTGTTGTCACGGTTTTGTTTTCACCTCGGCAGACCTTCCCAACTGTTTTCAAATTCCAGGATCCTATTTAATTCACTGACATTCCTTTCCTCCTAAAAGTGTCATATGAGACACTTTTCACATTATGATGAAATCGAATCAAGTTTTCTTTTTATAACTTACTGTAGCCCCAGAAAGGTATCACGAAATCATGGTATGGAAACAATTTTACATTCCAACTTTGTTTCCAGCTCTCCCAATCTAAGTATTTCTCTTCTTCCATGGCTTTGTTTTGCTTTGTCTTCTTGTGGTTTGTTTGTGAAGAAAAATACAATAGAGGATTAACTTCTATTTGTTTTCTGTGCTCTTTCTCTACTAAATGGACTCATTCTGAACAGCTCCCCAATGCCTACCACATAAAATTCCATAATCTAAGCCTAGGATCCCAGATAGCACATGAGCTGACCCTACCTCCCTTTACAACAAAAGGTAACTTGTATTCAGAGTCCTTCAAGAAGAGCTTCCCTTTTCCCTCCATGTCTGCTCGTGCTAGTTCACCTGCCCTTTCCTTTTCCTCTCCATTTATCTAAGTTCCTTCTTTCCTCCCTTCCCTAAGCATCCTCTGAATCCAGAATCCATGTCTTCTTTACAACAGTGCCTTGGTGCTTTCCTCATACTGATTCATTAACTTACCATGTGACTATGTCTTTTGTCCCCAACAGAAATGAAGCCAGGCTTCTTTGTATACTCCACATCAGTAGGCTCACTGAGTTACATAGCTATGTAGACATTCAATAAATATTTGCTGATTAACGCAAGAATTGGAAGACAGGACTAACACCTGTGTTGCAAATTAAATGTATCAGTTTTATTACCTATAATTGTTATTTGACTCACAGCCTATAGGAATCTGTGCCATAGTAAGCCAAGTTATAATTGAGCTCTACCTTTCTGTAATCAGGCTTGTCAATTACTGTTGATCATATTCATCCCTCAGATATCAGCTAAAACTTTCCTTCCTCAAAAAGACTTTTTTTGTCCTGCTCAACTAAACCAGGTTCCCTGTTAATATGCACCTATAACATTGTTCTCCTCTTTCACTAAACTTGTCACATTGCGATCATTGTTTGTGTCTGAACCGTGATTCCCTTCCCTCAGGAAGGAAAGGAATGCAGGTTCCAGGAGAGCAAAGACCAGATCTACCTTGTTCACCAATGTATTCCCAATGCTAATCAACCCATCAATCCTTCCCTCCTCTCCTCAATCCCTACCCACCCCCGCCTCCCCGCCCCCACCCCCGCCCCCCCCGCCCCCCCCCCCCCCCCCCCCCCCACCAATAAGCAGCCAAGCAACACTGCATCACTGGCTTCTAGAGCCCCAAATAGCAGTTCTGGTCATTCAAAATAAGATATGGTTAGTCATTCTACCCCCAAAGCCTCCCACCTTACAAGTTCCACTCTTTGCATCTAGGTGAGATTTTTAAAAATCCATAACAGTGCTTTTTAAAAAATGATCATTTAGTTCATGTATAACATGACACAAACTCCACAATTTCATATGTTTTGTTTTCTTTTACATTAACTCAGACTACAAAACCAAGATGAAAACAATGGAGATGCATCCTATGTCCATTCTGTTTACAGGAATTCAACTATTATCTTCAGCAAAGAGAAAGAAAAAAAAGAAATGATTCACAAATACATGGGGACTCTGCACACCATTCCACCCAATACTATACACTTCAGGGTGAGCACGCGACAGGAGATGGATATCTGCTGCCCTTTTGGTCTCAGTTCTTGAATGCCTTGTACATAAGTGATCCATTTCATCTATGCCCAAAATAACAAATAGCATGCTGTTCCAACATGGAGGAAAAACTGGCTGCGTTGCACTTCCTGAGAGACAGGTCTGCAACCTGGGAGACTCCCTCCCAGGTATTTTTCAGGAGTACTCAAGTTTCACCTTACTCATGGACTTCAGAAACAGACCCTCTGTTAGACACAATGCTACTATACACTCCGATGAGAGGCATACTTGGCTCGAGTTTCTTTCCAAGAATAGGCACATTTAAGCCCACAATGCTCAGAGCGGCCACTATGAAAAAGCCCAAACCTGTTTCCCTTTCTCTTCTCTCGGTAAATGTCTAAATGAGAAGAGTAATTATTTAAAACTTAGGAAATGCATATAGAACAACAAATGTTAAAAAGAAAAGTGAGGGGGGCACCGGGGTGGCTCAGTCGGTTAAGCGTCCGACTTCGGCTCAGGTCATGATCTTACAGTTTGTGAGTTCGAGCCCCACATCAGGTTCTGTGCTAACAATTCGGAGCCTGGAGCCTGCTTCAGATTCTGTGTCTCCCTCTCTCTCTGCCCCTCCCCTGCTCACGCTCTGTCTGAGCATGGTGCTAAGTTACTGCTATGAACCATCAGGCACAACCTTCAAGGTGCCACATTCTAAAAAAGAAAAAACTGGGGCGCCTGGGTGGCTCAGTCGGTTAAGCATCTGACTTCTGCTCAGGTCATGATCTCACAGTCTGTGAGTTCGAGCTCCACGTCGGGCTCTGTGTTGACAGCTCAGAGCCTAGAGCCTGTTTCAGATTCTGTGTCTCCCTCTCTCTCTGCCCCTCCCCCATTCATGCTCTGTCTCTCTCTGTCTCAAAAATAAATAAACGTTAAAAAAAAAATGAAAAGCTTTAAAATAAATAAATAAATAAAAAAGAAAAAACTAATCCCTATCATAATATACAAAATAATGGTAAGATCCATGTCTACAAACATCTATATTATGCATAAACCCTAATATTATTCATCAATTTTATATCAATGTGTACAGAGGTGATGTGTGAAATGAGACAGGAAAAAAAAATCACTTCTTTCCAGCTTCCAGTAGGTCCTTAGTCTTATAAGAATTACTCTTCAAAGACCCACCCCACCCTTAGAGAACTTCTCCTAAGAAGTACGTGTAGACTGAAATATATTCCCCTTTCTTCTTTCCTAAATTGGTACGAGCGAATTCTTTTCAGTTAAATGCACAGAAGATAGGATTCCATTCAGTTGTAGGCTGAGTAGATGGTAGCCTTCCCACTCATCTTAATTAGCTCCCAATTAATTGTCATCTCAATTTCTCTTGGTTAGGGGGTCGAGAAGGATGTGGAGTCACAAGAGATTTTTTTTTTTAAGAGCAAAAGGAAACTTCTTACTGAACCACAGAAGATAAACAAATTTGATTATGGTTAAAACATCCCTTCAACATCTTTCCTTTGGAAAACTGCTCGTCCTACACTCCAACCTAGCCGGAAGAGTAGGACATGACATTCTGGTATCCGTTCAGCCAATCACTATCCTTCCCTGGAATCTGTAAATACTGAAGGTAGGAGTTTTCTCTTTGTTCTGGGAAGATGTTAACACAGGGGCTGTTACACAGAAATGAAGATAATTCAAACGTTAATTCAAGATTCAATTAAGACTCGAACAGTTCGAGTCTATATATATAGATTACACCCGACGCTGTGAATCAAGACACTATCTAACCTCTGTGAAAAGTAGAAACAGATGGAAAGTTAAACATACTTCCTTAAGTTGAAAACGCCTTACTTTTAATTCACCTACATAACTGACATTTGGTATCACAATGGTTGACATCTCTATAAAAGAGTGACAAATGGCTATAAAGTGCCAAGAAGCCTCAATATTCCAAACACAAAAAACATCCATCTGCTGATGCTGGTCCAGGTGCAAAGAAAATATATAAAGGATAATCAACATACTATTATCTTAGCGCTCTAGAAAGAATTTTTTCACATGTCTCTTTAACATATAAAGCCCAATAGTTCAACCAGAATTCCCCCCCCCCCACCCCACTTATCTTTTATTATGCTTTCTATGGAACAGGTCACCTGTTGACGGAGGATTCAGTATCCATTTACTTTCTCCTTAAAGTTAACCATAAGCAAACCCATGTCTTCCACAAACATGTAGATTCTCCATCCCCATTTGTATTAGACTTCAAACACACACACACCTGACATGTAATTAACTACCTCTCAATCACAGACATCTGAAGGAGAGGTGGTGCCACAAGTCAACCTCCATGATTGTTTTGCTTGTGTTTTCTTTTTATGGGGGGGAGGGAAGAGTGTGGTAGATGGTGGGCATGCAGAGGACACAAGCCTTTCTGTCCATGTCTAGTATGAGTCTAATATTAGGAGGTTATGGAAGAGGCATGCCTAGTTGAAGAAGGTTCCCAGCTCTTCCTGACAACCCATGGCCATGGAACCTCCCTAGCTGACCCTACTTCATCACACCCTACCCTCCCTTTGAAGCACACCCAAACATTTGAGGCAGCTCTGTTTCCCTCTTTCCCCAGATACCACACTTGGGAGAACACAACAGGACACAGGAGTGGCCTCAAACTTTACAGACCCACCTGTCCTCCTGCTGCCCTCACTCTGGAGCACACTTGCAGGCAGAGACAAACTGGAACCAGCCTCACAGGGTGCACATCCATCCTAAGAGGTGGACACCTCATCTAAGCCTTGGCCCCACACTTGGGGAGCACACTTGTCCCGACCTTCAAGAGACAAAGTAGCCTACACCTGTACCAGGGGCCTGAAAGGCGAATTGCACATCTGTTTCATCCGGGGGAGGGTGATCACCCGCCGCCTAGTCTCACAATCAGGAGAAGCGGGTGCACCTGACCCTCGGCCTCACATTTGTTAGGAACAAGTGTAAACCGCCTAAGCCAATTCCAGGCCAAACGCCGGACACGCCCCTCCGCCCCAGTGTCAACCCTGCCGAGCTCGTGGGCCCCAGTCCAGTTAGTCAGCCTGGGGCTGCTCCGTCAGTCACTCCAGGGCCGCGCCACCGCGCGGGGGAAAGGGCCGAGGCTCAGAAACCCGGCGCGTTCTCCTCCCGCCCGGGGGACAGCCCCTCACTACAGTCCCCACCCCGCTGGCCCGCTCCCAGGAGATTCTTTACCTGCGCTCGCGGCCATTCCAGCCCAGGACCCGCGGCCCACGTGACCCCGCCCCCTGGCTCCAGCCTCACGCATGCGCAGTCTACACCACTGATGGCCACGCTTCCGCTTTCTTCCCCGCACTCTTGTCACTCCTGGGCGGTCCGCCCCCCTACACCACGCCCCCATTTAAAGGGCCAGAGATTCAATGTCTCACACCAGGGACTTAATGGGTGATTAACATCTTGCGGAACAGGAGAGTGGAAACGTTAGTGAAGCGCAGACCGGTACATACAAGTCTTTGAAATGGGAAGACAAACGCCTCCAGCCCTATGTCGATGAATTCATCTGGCCTTTATTTAAGAAAGAGACCCTACCTCAGCCAGGCAAGAAAGGTAGTTGATTTCCAGACTTTTGGAATTTGTAACCGGTAAATTTTTACTTAATCTTTTTAAAGACGCACAAAGAATTGCCAGCTTTTGGGGCGCCTGGGTGGCGCAGTCGGTTAGGCGTCTGACTTCAGCCAGGTCACGATCTCGCGGTCCGTGGGTTCGAGCCCCGCATCAGGCTCTGGGCTGATGGCTCAGAGCCTGGAGCCTGTTTCCGATTCTGTGTCTCCCTCTCTCTCTGCCCCTCCCCCGTTCATGCTCTGTCTCTCTCTGTCCCAAAAATGAATAAACGTTGAAAAAAAAATTAAAAAAAAAAAGAATTGTCAGCTTTTTATTTTGCCAAGTAAGGACAATAAATACACACTAAAAAACAACTATTATTTTCTAACTTATGGTAAACATTGATCCACAAAAAGTACATCTTAACACCAAACGTATAGGAGAGACACTCTCAAATAAAGGAGATATCTTTTAAATGGATAAAAATGTATGTTTATTTCTCTTATTCCTCCTGGAGAAAGATGAAAGCTTTCAGGACAGACTGGATTTTAGAGCCACCACTGTAGATAACCCTAGCCCCAAAGCACAGATCTTATGCTTACTGGGGCCTATAGTAAAGAAAATGGAAGGAGGAAGAATAGAAGATGCTCCTAGAAGGAGATTTCGAAAATATTCAGTTGGGAAGATATTATTGCACAGCAACTAGGCACACTACACTTCTGAGCCTCTGAAGGGCTCAGAGGTGGGTGAGACACAGCCCTGCCCCCAGGGCTAAGAACTCCATATAGGGACCTAGCTACAATGCTAGTGCATTGTAATGCAAGTCAGGCTCTTTTAAGTGGTATAAGAAAGGTAAGAGACCATCGCTTTAGGACACAGATGAAGAAAAATGGTGGAACTATTTTCCTGAGGTGGGCCTCAGGAAGCTAAAAGGAGAAGTTGGAAGGGGGAACCAACTACTACTCAATGTCAATTACAGGAAGAATTGTCAATTACAGACCCCAACAGAAGAATATTCAACAGAGCGAATCATCCATTACAGGACCCAACAGGGAAAGATGTACATTGCATTTCCTCCGAGAAATCAACTACCCCTGGGACTCAGCCAATGAACAATCTGAATCCCCGCTTTCACCAATGGATTTTCCTTCAAAACAACCCCTTCCAACTTACTTCTTCTCCATTAAATAAGTTCCTTGGCTTTGGTGGACTTGCCTATAGTTCTGCCACAGCTTGCTTGTCTGGAATTGCAATTCTTGGTTATTCCCTAATAGACCCATTTTTACTGGTAAAAACTTGTATTTTTCAGGCTAACACTATGCATTTATGCATGTACACACACACACACACACACACACACACACACACACACTGTGTGTAAATCCTAGACAGTAATCACCTTTAGCATGTGCAATACAACTTGGCATTTTATATTTTAGTCTATTTTTTTTAATGCTGGTTACTAAATTGATTTCATGACTCACTAATGCATAGCAACCCATAGCTTGAAAGTACAGCATGGAATATGTTAAAGGTACAACAGGATATAAGGCTGGAAAGACAAAGCCCATATCCAAGGAGGACATTGAATGCCAAGCTGGGGGTGTCTGCTCTTCTGGTAAGAGGCCCTGGAGGTTCTTAAGCAGAGAACTGCTTAAAATGGCATGACTATAGCTGTGCCTTAGAAGTCTGAAGACCTGCCTTCAGTTCTCAGTATCACATTTTTAGAGGAAAACTATTAAACAGGAGCCTGGCTAGAAGAGAGTCAGCAGGCTGGTGAGATCAGAAACTCTAACAGAGAACTGTTAAAAGTGTTGGGCAGAAAGGAAATTGGCAGAAGTGGGGGACTGGATTATGATACTGAGGGGTGGGGAAGGTTGTTCCCTGACCTTTCTGAATCTGTACAGCAGTTTGAGATGTATTCTGTGTAACTCTAGGGAGTAAATCTAGGACCCTTGCTGGATGTTATAGGGAAATGATTCCAAATCACAATAAGAATTATTTTAGGTCAGTCTAAACTGACACAGGCTGTTTGCATTAATTAAATTAAAATATTGTAGGGCACGTGGGTGGCTCAGTCAGCTAAGCATCCACCTCTTGATTTCAGCTCAGATCATGATCTCTCAGTTCATGAGATCTCTCAGTTCATGAGTTCATGAGATTGTCCGGCTTTGCGCTAACAGCAGGGAGCCTGCTTGGGGTTCTCTCCCTCTCTCTCTTCTCCTCCTCTGCTGATGCTCTCTCTCTCTTTCAAGATAAATAAATAAACTTTAAAAAATTAAAATATTATATGCTTATTATATAAAGCTTGGAAAATTCAGGAAATATGAAAAGTAAAGCAGAAATTATCCACATCCCAGGAAACAGCACTTTTGGCTTATTTTCTTTGAGTCTTTTTCTTTGCACATTTACAGTCTTTTACATAATAGAACTATATAAATATATAGTTCTGTGTACCGGTTTTTTTTTTTTTGTTTTTATTTGGTTTTTTGCTCAGTGTTGTATCTTGAGCACCATCCACTGTTATTAAAATTTGTCACAAATATTCTTTGTAATGGCTGCATAATTGTTGATAATATAGTTTATTTCTTAATTTTTGGACATTTAGGGGGTTAACTATTTTTTCACTGTTAACAAGAACGTTGACATGAATATCCTTATATGGAAATCTTTGCCCACATGTAAAAATTATTTCCTTAAGATAGAAACCCTATAAGTGAAATTGCAGACTCGAAGACTTTTGAAAGCTCTTCATTCTGTGAATACCTTCTGCCAAATTGCTTTCCAGAAAGGTCAGGCCAGTTTTCATTCTCACCAGAAGTACTCAAGGGTGCCCATCACACATACCCATCAGCATTTATTTTATCTTTTTAAAAAAGCTTTCCCAATTTGATAGAGGAAATGGCCTCGCATTTTAATTTGTATTGGATTACTAGCAAGATGGAATATGTTTATAAATTTATCAACCCTTTATAGTTATTCTGGGAATGCAGTTTCACTGCCTATGTTTGGATTTGTGATTACCAAATAGTACTAAGTGAATTGTTGCAGACTTATGAGGAAAAAAAAAAAAAAAGAGAGAAGAACTTTAAAAATAAATAATGTGGTCACACCAAGTTATAGCTGGATTACATTGTGGTATACTGTATAAACAAAGGTTAGTAGAACTGAGTCATCACAAGGTATGTGGTTAAATACGGCTGTGCTCTTGTGATCAGTAAAATATTCATGTGGTGAGGGGCAATTTGGGTTCAGCAAAATATCATTCCTTACGTTAAATCAACATTATAAATTTTAATTTTCTCATTTGGTAGTTTTGGTTTTTCCTTTTTTTAAGTAAGTTCAACATCTAGCTCTAACTCACAACCCTGAGATCAAGAGCCTCATGTGCTACCGACTGAGCCAGCCAGGCGTCCCTCTTTGTATTTAATTTATAAATTTGTTTTGGTTCTATAGATACATAAAATCTACAAAAATAAGGAGGCTTTTCCTTAGTTTTGTGTTTCCATAGGTATACATATACATATGTAGGCGACATGATAAAAAATAATTTAAGCTGACTTTAGAGATCTGGGAGAATCTTTTTCCCTTACAAGGAATCTGAACATCATTTAAGTTTGAGAAACATTGATTTAGGAGGTTTCTTAAAGTTTCGTTCGTAATGATCTAAACATAGGCCCTGGAATTCTTTTTAAAGGGAACATTTTAGTACTGTATGTTCACTGCACTACAATTAAAATAAAATTTAAAAAAAGAAACCAGAAGAAAAAAATAAAAATAAAAAAATAAAATGGTAAAAATGGTGTCAGGTTTTATACCAGAATTTTTTATATGGAATATTGTGATAATTTTCTTGCCTTTGGAAAGAGCACCAAAAGTTAACTATGTTTAGCATTCAGAGAGTATGTTTTGGCTTAATACGTACCATTTGTCAAAGTTAACTTTGTGTAGGTAAGACCTAGACAGAAGAATGTTTGAATTATTAAACTCGTCTTTTTAAGTAAGACAAAGCAGTTGAGCAGTTGGTAATGAAAATGGAACTTCTGTGAACTGGTCTTAGAAGAAATTTAACTAATGAGACAAAAAACTCACGTGTGATGTAAGAGCCTGGGAGCATGCGAGTCAGCAAGGGCTGGCTGTTCTGATGGCCAGGAGCTAGAAAGGGAGCAGCAGCCAAGGGCTCCTGCTGTTGGATGATGTCCCCATACACAGTCCTAGTCCTCCAGCTCTCCCCACAACAGGAAGGATGAAGAGCATGGTCCAGGCACTGCTATTAACATTGCATCATGAGTAAGCCACATTTATCCTGAAGGTAAAAATGGCTGGTTCCTGGTAACAAGGGGCAGAGACTAGGAGATGGGTTGTGTCGTTTTTTTCTTTGCTCACAATCACAAGATAAATTGGGCTCTTCTCCTTTTTTAATAAGGAGCCTGATATACAGGGTTCTTAATGGAGTCAAAATATCCAAGAGAAGTGAAATTGGGTGTCTGTAAGTTACTCAAGCTCATCCAGATGTCATTCTCAGGTGCCCTCTGCCTGGAATGCTCTTCTCCTCCAAGATAACCACATGGCTCACTCCCTTGCCTTCTTTGGGGCTTTGCTCAAATGCCACTGCATTAGTCAGGGCAATAAATACAGGCAGATGGCAGAGGAGTATTCTCCATCCAGGTCTCAGGGACCCAGCTTCTTTCCATCGGGTGATGCTTTCAGCTGAACACATGGCCTCCAAGTTCTCCAAGGCAGGGGGATGGAAAAGGCCCATTAGTTCTCAACTGCGTTGGCCAGAAAGTGACATGTGCCCCTTCTGCTCATAGTCCATTGGCCAGCACCCACCACCTGGCCTTGCTTTACTACAAGGGAGGCCAAGAAGTATCGGGAAGCCCTCAGAATATCTGCAGAGTGCATGCAGTCTCTTCCATGGTCATCTCCATAAGGTCTTCCCTGACTACCCCTACCTCCCCCAGCATTCCCTCACCACCATTTTAGGCTTCATTTTTCTCTATAGTATTTATCACAGTCCAACATGCTATGTATTTTACTCATCCACTAAGTTTCTGTCTTCTCCACTGGTACATAGGCATTATGAAAATTATAATTTTTGTCTTCTTCATTTATGGTTTTCTCCCTAGCATCCAAAACAGTACTTGGCATATGGTAGGAGCTCCATAATTTTTTATTAAACGAATGAATGAATTCTGCAATGACAGTCTATATTTGTATGTGGAAAGGGTATCACATACACTGACCTGAGGATGTTTCCTAAGGAATAAAGAACCCCCTTACAGCATACAGAAGCATGTATTGAGTACCTACTATGTGCCAGACACCATGCCTGGTGCCAGGAACACAGACGTGAGAAATAGTCCTTGGTATCTGGCCAGAAAGAAACAATAAAAATGGAATACTTATTAAGATCCATAATAGAAATAAATTATGAGAACTCAAAGGCCAAATGCTTCTGACCTTTAGCAAGAATCAGATTTTAGATCCAAACATTACTAGAATAGCAACAATCACAAAAGAAGCGATGGGTGGGGGAAATGGGTAGGGGACTCAGGAGTAATAAATTGCTTCCCAAAGTCATAAAAGAAATAATAGCTGTATTTTCTGCCATTTTGTATTCTCGACAACAAGTTGCCTTCCATTTGCCATTCACCCATTCATTCTAGTGCCCTCCCATATCCCTCTTTCCTTCAGCTTTGGAGTATGTAGCAGCCCATGTGCATTCAGTTCAGAGACACTTGGAAGGTCTCACTATTTAAAAGCATTTCTCCTTCTTATAATTTCACAATTCCAGAAATGCCATCACTTGAAATCTGCTTATTATGTCTTCCAGCCCCACCTATACTTTGCAAAAACCAAGCACAACATATCAGTCTTTTGAACTGAGGACTGCCATCACAGGAGCCCTGCTGGAACTCATGAGCAAAAAATGGATGGAAAGGGAGGTCCAGGACTGGAACCTGGTATAGAAAAGGGAACCCTGGGAAGGCCCTGAAGAGGACTGGGCATTAGACCAGGGAAAGGGCAAGGAGAGAATAAGAAGATGCAGAAACAACAAAAGCATCAAAGGTAAACTTGACCTATTTCACCATCTTTCATGGGTATAGTCTTGTTTACATAGAAGGACACAAACTATCTCTTTAACACACACACACAAAGGAAGAGTTGGGCTCAGCTGAGAATGAGAGAAAATTCAAAATAATAGCAATGTTCCGCTATGTCAGGACCCAGATTCCTATCTCACTGTTCTACCATGGAAAGCCTCAATTCCCAAGGCCATCTCATGGTCCAAGACATCAGCTCCAACCGTCACATTCACTTTCCAATTGTCAGGGAAGAGAAAAGGAAGGGAGAAGGTATGTAAATTATCTACTGCTTTGTAACTACTCTAAAAATTACAGGCTTGAAGCAGCAGCATGTATTACAGTTTTTGTAGAACAGGAATCTAGGTGTGGGTTAGCTAAGTCCTTTGGCTTAGGGTCTCTCACAAGCTTACAATCAAGGTAGCGGCTCAGGCTACAGACATCTCAAGGCTCAAATTAGGAAGGAGCTATTTCCAAGGTCACGTGAGTAAAGGCAGGATTTGCTTCCCTGCAGGCCATTGGACTGAGGGCCTCAGTTCCCACCGGTTTTTGGCCAGAGGTGCCCTCACTTCCTTGTCACTTGGGTTTTTCCACAAGGCAACTCACAACATGGTAACTTGTTTCATCCAAGTAGGCAAACAAGAAGAGCCATCAAGAATGTGAGCAAGATGGAAGTCACAGTCTTTTGTAAGCTGATCTTGGAGGTGACTCCACATCATTTTTTGCTACATTCTATTTGTTAGAAGCACTAGCTCCAGCCCACACTCAAGGGGAGGGGATCATACAAGAATGTGACTTCCAGAAAGTGAGATCACTAGGAGGCAAATTTTAGAAGCTTCCACCAAAGAAAATTGTGCCCATTCCCTTCAAAGATGGTTACCTGAAATTGCCTTTACCAGTTCTGTCCGCATCTAGCTGCAAGGGAGGCTGGAAAATACAGTCTTTATTCTGGGTGACTATCAGCCCAGCTGAAAATTAGGGATTCAATCCTGAAAAGGAGTTACAGAATTCTAGAGAGTAGAAGCCTTGGTTATTCCATGCAGCAGCCACAGGTATTGAGGAGGAGGATAAATATGGCTGGGTAGAATTATAGAATCAGAGTTCAAATCCTACCTGTGTCACACCCTATGCTGAGTGAATTACTTAACCACACCGAGTCTCATTTCTATGTTCAGACTAAATGAAATGACCTATGTGAAACATTTTGCACTAGGTAGGTTCTCAATAATTATCTGCTAAAAATCTGTTTCAGAGATAGCTTAATCTCCCAGAAACTGTTAAGCCAGGCTCTGACAGCGAACCAGCTTGCTGTGTGACTCCATGCCATTCATCTTGTTTCTTCTGGCACAAGCTCCCTGTCGGTAAAAGTCAGTACTAAACATCTGCCCTACCTATCTTAATAGGTTGCTGTAAAGATAATGTGTGCGAACATTATCGATTTTTTTTTTATTGCACGCAAACTTAATGTGGCACTAGTGACCACCAGGTGGCAGTGGGAGGTAATGGGCTTAGGTTATGGCCCATGGCCACCAGATGGTGCTGGCATTCAGCAGATAACACCCTGGCTTTTCTGGGAGCCTATGGAGGAGCACCAAAGGGCCCCTGATGGCCAGTGCAAACCCCTCATCCTACAGAGTAGAGAATTGAGACTGGGGAAAGATTTGTCAGCAGGGGAGGGAAGTGTTCCATTGCAATAAGGGCTTGGGGCCAGGCTTCTTGATTCTCAGCTCAGGGTAGCTCTTATCCCTACACATTAATGATGGTCTTATATTCTCTCTAGACTTGCACTGGAGACCAAAGATGCCTACTGTCTTCTTGTTCATGAATTCACCAAATTTTAAAAGCCTAAAAAATGTCCACAAACATCATCTATCTCTCTGGCTATGTAGCATAGTGGTTAAGAGTCAGACGTCCATTTATATCTGTATAGCAGCAGGCTCCTCACTGCAATGTTGGGATAAGAATTTCTACCTGATAGGGTTGATGTGAAATTAAGTTAAATGAGATAAAATATGTGAAAATAATAGGTAACATTAAAGAGTCCATACTTGTCTAAGCAGTTTACATATATAGTTTACATACACAGTAAAACCTTGGATTGTGAGTAACTTGTTTTGCAAGTATTCCGCAAGACAAGCAAACATTCTAATAAAGTTTAACTTGGTAAACGAGCAATGTCTTGCAAAATGAGTAGTACATGATGCCGAATGTCACATGATCACAACTGAGCCAGTGGTTCTTCGCTCTCTCTCTCCCTCTCTCTCTCTCTCACTGTTTCTCTCACTGCAGGATTGTGGGTGATCGTCTCCCATGCTCAGATGCTTAGTCTCAGGCCATGGTGTTTGGCAGAAATCAGTGATTTTTCAGAACATTGGAAGGTGCCCACAACTGGCACTAATGTATTTTTTGTCACTTTAAAGCACCTATGGACAGTCCTTTGCTTTTCCATACAAGAGTAGCTTAGGAATGCTTTGCTTCATTCTAGGTCAGGCTGCCTGCAGATATAGACCCTTTCTTCTGCTGCCTTATCGCCAGTTACATTAAACACAGTATATGACAAGCGTTTATTAATACTGTACTATAGTCAACATCCATACAAGTGTATACAGTGGCCCCCTTGCATAAAAAGATTCCATTGAGCCAATAGATAGCAGTGATTTCATTAGTGATAGTGAAAGTCATTCTATACAATGACCCTCCTCTCTCTTGTCTCCCTCACACCAGCCACAAAGGTTTTAAAAGGTAATTGCAGGTTAATGTGTTTATTTTTCTTTATATTTTGCACTATATTATAGTATTGTAATCATTTTTATATGAATATTTTTGGGTTGTGGAACAAATCATCTGAGTTTCCATTATTTCTCATGGGGAAATTCACTTTGATATACAAGTGCTTTAGATTACAAACATGTTTCTGGAATGAATTATGCTCACAAACCAAGTTTCTACTGTATTTTATTCATTTAATACATAATATTTAATATTTAATTTAAGTGATTTAATCATTATGGGAACACTATGAATTAAATGAATCATTTAATTCATAATACATAACATTTAATTCTCCCCATAACCTTATGTGGTATCTACTATTATTAGGTCCATTTTACAGAGGAAGAAACTGAAGCACAGAGAGGTTGTAGCTTGCCCATTCTCATAGCTATCAGTTAAGGAGTTGGATTTAAACCTATCTTCAGAGCCCATGCCCTTAACTTTATTTATTGTTTGGCAGAGATTAAATACCCAATAAATGACAGATACGGATCCAGAGTGGCCAAGCTGAGGACTCAGGCTTGAGGGACAAGGGTTTAGAAGAGAAAGATAACCCCAACATGCCTACATTTCCAGAATGGTGGGAGTAACACACAGTTGGAAGAAAAATGCTAAGTACCCACGTTCATAAAACAAAGGTAACTTACAAAATTAAAAAAATAAAGATAACTCAAATACAGCAGGTGGGATTTAGACTTTAGACACAGAAAAAAAAACAGAATTTGAATTCTGATCCTGCCTCTTGGTAGACCTCAGGCAAGTTGTTCAATATCTTGAAGCATCAGGTTCTGCATCTAAAAATTGAAGCTAGGGGTGCCTGGGTGGCTCAGTTGGTTGAGCATCCAACTTCGGCTCAGGTCATGATCTTACAGTTTGTGAGTTTGAACCCCACATCTGGCTTGCTGCTACCAGCGCAGAGCCTGCTTCAGATCTAATGTCCCCCCTCACTGTGTGTCCCTCCCTGGCTCCTGCTTGTGCTTTCTCTCTCAAAAATAAATAAAACATTAAAAAAAACTTTTTTAATTGAAGCTAATACTCTACTTTGCAGAATTACTGCATTAGAAGCCAATGTGATTAAAATGCACATTTAAAAAATGTACACAGTAGGGCAGACATTTGATTATTACAATTCTCATTACTCAACAAATATATATTGTGCTAGTTGAAAGGGATTCAAGATGCTAAGATATTGTCCCTTCCCTCAAAGAAGAGGAGAGGTGATGGATGTACACACCACTTGGTAGAAGGTGCCTTAGGGAGAGGTGAAACATGCAATGGTCATTAGAGGAGGCCAAGATGTTTTTCTAGCAGTGACAACTGGAGACATTTTCATGGATATGATACTGAAGAATAGCCTTGAAGGAAGCAAGGAAGGTGAGGAGAGCATTCCATAAACTTTATTAGCAAAAGTAAGGGGGCCAGAAAGAGCCTGTTTGTTTGGGGAGTAGTAAGCAGTTCAGACTGGAAGTATGAGTCAGGTTTAAGAGTGTAGCAGCAGAACGAGGAGGGAATTTCTGGTTAGACTTGGCACATTAAACGTATGCATTTGACTCCGTTCCTAAAATGACAGTAAAGGATAAAGTGTAAACCCACAAGAACTCTAGGAACAGAGGAGAGACAATGGCTGGTGGGAGATGTCAAAAACAAAAATTAGAAGATGAATGGTAGTTGGATGAGTATTGACTGACTTAGTAAAGACAAGAAAGCTGCCTACAGGGCAGGGAGGGGGCTGAGAAGTTTTCAAGAAGGAAGCCAACTTGATATGAAAAACGAAAACAAATAAAAATGTTTAGAAAATAGAGGTGCTAAGTAACCCTAAAGCTGATGGGATGGAGCTGGACTGAAAAAAATCAGTATGAGTTGAAAGTCCAATTCCTTGACCCAGCCCTGTATCCACATGGCTTTCTCTACCCACCCAGCAAAATACAGGAGGTATACTCTCTGGAGAGGTCAAGGAGAGAGGTCTGGACTTAGGGAAGACACTAAGCAAGGCAGATGGAGGACGTCAATCACCGTACTGAAAACAGGGGCATTATGTGAGAACTTCATCCCGAGCAGTGTGATCACCTACCTCTTCCCGTGTTGAGCTCCCAGAACACTGAAAACCTGGCTTACATTCTAGGGGAAAGTGATTAGGGAAGGGGCTGTGGGGTAAGCCAGCTGACCCTACAGAATGACCTACTGATACTGACATTTGGTTGGGGGTGGAGGACTGTGTCCAGTAAAAGGTCAGCTTCCTACCAGATAATCCTGAAGTGGAGTCCACCACTCGACTGGCCCTGTGCACACAAAAGAGATTTTAGTGTACTCAGGAGAAACAGACAATTTAAGGAGATTTTTTTTTTAATTAACAGAAACATTAATATCCTTAGAGGGAAAGAAAACCATTGCACCCATGAAACAAGATTAGGGAGCTATAGAAAAAAGAAACTTTATGGGGCGCCTGGGTGGCGCAGTCGGTTAAGCGTCCGACTTCAGCCAGGTCACGATCTCGCGGTCCGTGAGTTCGAGCCCCGCGTCAGGCTCTGGGCTGGTGGCTCAGAGCCTGCAGCCTGTTTCCGATTCTGTGTCTCCCTCTCTCTCTGCCCCTCCCCCGTTCATGCTCTGTCTCTCTGTCCCAAAAATAAATAAACGTTGAAAAAAAAAAATTAAAAAAAAAAAAAAAAAGAAAAAAGAAACTTTAGAGGCTTGGTTTTTTGTTTGTTTGTTTTTTAAGACTCTTGGAGATAAACATAGCTAAAAATTTTAAATTGTATAGGTTTGGAGGAAAAATTAGAGGAAATCTCCCAAAAGTAAAACAATTACAGGTTTGTTTGTTTTGTTTTTTTTAAAAAAAGAATTAATAAGAGAAAAAAGACAAGAACACTAAAGGATTATTCCAGAAGGCTCACCACTAAAACAGGGGTTCCAGAAAGAGGAAACTGAGAAAAATTGGGGAAATAATAACCAAAGAAATGACTTAACATTTTTTTCTAGGACAGTTTAAAAAAATCATATTAAGGCCCATCATTGTGATATTTCAGAGATCAGAAATAAAGAGCAGATCTTCAAAGCTTCTAGATAGAAATATCAGGCCACATACAGAGGATTAGGGTTCAGAATGTATCAGACTTGTCAAAAGCAATGCTAAAAGGGCATGAGGAATCTTATTGGGGTGTTCTAGAAAATATGCATTTAGAAAATGTTCTGGGGCCCCTGGGTGGCTCAGTAAGGTAAGCATCTGCCTCTTGATTTCAGCTCAGGTCATGATCTCACAGTTTGTGAGATGGAGCCCCATGTTAGGCTAATAGCGTAGAGCCTGCTTGGGATTCTCTCTCCTTTCTCTCTGCCCCTATCCCTGCTCACACCCAATTTCTCTCTCTCAAAGTCAATTCAAAAAATTTTTTTAAAAGAAAATGTTCTAAAATTTGTTTGTGATGATGGTTGTACAACTTGGTAAATATAATAAAAATCATTAAAGTACACACTTGAAATGGGTAAATTTTCTAAGTCCAAAAATATAGCTCAATATTATCACACAAAAGAATTCACAAAATAAAAAACTGTAGGTTGATATATAAGGCATTTCAAATATAAAAATGTATAAGCATATTATAAAATGGCTACTAAAACAATTCATGTATAAATATTAAACATATCATTCAAATAAATTACTATATAAAGTTAAACAAAAACAAATAACAGCAATGCTGGATGGAAGCTGGAAGACAATTGAGCAATTTCTTCTAAATTTTTAAAGAAAGTTATTTTACATCTAGAATATTCTAGCCATTCAAGGTGTCAATAAAATGTGAAGTAAGTTCACATTTCATGTCAGGTTTCAAAAACTTGGTCTCTGATGTATCCATTCTCATAAAGATATTAAAAATGTAATGAGGTATAAACCAAGGAAGAAAACATAGGACACAAGAAAAAGAGAGAATCTAATACAGGAGAAAGACTGAAGAACTTTCCAGAAAGATGATGAGGGAAGTTCCAGGATGACACTCATGCAGGAAACGAGGAAAGAAACCAATCCAGATTGAAGCAGGAAATCTTCAGGCTACAGGAGTGAAGTTTCCAAGAAAATAATGCAACATACGTATAGATAACCTGATTCATTTGACTAGAGAGCGAGAGAGAGAGAGAGAGTTCTAGCCTATAAGAAAGACTGGGGATGAATTAGTGATAAGTACATAGAAAAAAACTAAGCAGAGAAAAAAAAGAAGTATCAACCTTAGGGGGAAAATATTATTTCAAAAATAAATGTAATCACACATAGTTTATAATGTCACTCAGCTGTAAGCAATGTTTACTTAGTCATAATAACGTAAATACTGAACCTTGATTCAACTAAAAATCATGCTTCAACAATACTGGGAGAGAGCGAGAGAGAGAGAGAGAGAGAGAGAGAGAGTTCAGGCAAAGGGCCTATAAGAGAAATAAATCCCCATCTTCCTATGGAAGTTGTCTTAGTTTGAATTTCCCCAGAGGCAGACCCTGAGACAATGATTTGCCGACAAGTAGTTTATTTGGGCAGTGCAGGGGACACTCAGAGAAGGTGACACAGGGAAGGGAAAACAACAAATAAGGAGTGTGGGATTAGAGGGGACCTGGGTGGCTCAGTCGGTTAAGTGTCCTACTCTTGGTTTTGGCTCAGGTCATGATCTCAAGGTTTGTGGGTTCAAGCCTCACGTCAGGCAACGCGAAGCCTGCTTGAGATTTGCTCTCTCTACCTCTCAGGCAGCGAACTGACATTCTAGGAAATGAATATTCCATTTCCCCTACCTTGCAGTCCTCAACTAATGACTCTCAGGGGTTGGTGTATAAATACATCTGCTCCCTCCCTCTCAGGGGGAATAATTCTGGGGGGTGTGTTTTGTCCCATTTCCCAGGGTCTTCCCAGCGGGACTAAGTTCTAATCACTCACAGTGGTGTCTGGCTTAATCCCACATGCATGTTTTTTAGGTTTATTTATTTATTTTGAGAGAGAGAGAGAGAGCATGCGCATGTGCACGCACATGTTTCCTAGAATGTCAGTCTGCCGCCTGTGAGGACAGAGCCCCAAAACCTTCAGGCACAGAGATACAGGCCCTGGCAGCTGGAGGTGAGGAAGTCTGCTTCACGGGAAGGTCTAAGGGGTACAAGTGGGGCACTGACAGCATCTGAAATAGAAGTCTATAGATAATGTCTAAACTGGAAACATCTAAAATTACAATGCAAGCCTTTACCTCCATCAGACAAACGAAGGTAAATACCTGAAGAAAAATAAATGTTGAAGCAACTACCTTTGAGAAGTCAGAATCAGAAGTGGGGAGAAATGAAGCAAGGAGCAATTTGTTTTGCATTATATACATAGTAGGGCTATTTTTAACTTTTAAAGTTAGGACCTTTTAAACACGTAGTACTTTAATGAAAATTCAAATGACATTAACCTAAAAATTACCCGACCAGTGCAAAGGAAAATGGAATCACGATCCCAGGGTGGGACAGGGTGGCAGGAGATCAGACACCAGCCTCAGCCTTGACTTCTGAACTCAGCTTCCCTCAGGGTTTCTGAGAGCATCTGGTGCTAGCAGGAGGATGGCTATCATGGAGCACTGGCCCATGGGTATTCTGCCCCGTGACTCTTGTCTGGTCTACATGACTGGGAAAATGGTGCTGTCATTTATAGGCACTGAAAGCAAGTTTGGGAGGAGAAGGTGGTGAGGTCACTTGGGGATATGTTGAGGTGGGGTAGTTAGGAGGATACCTGGGGGAGAGGTCCATCGGCCAGCTCAGGGGAGGAATGAGGGCCTCAGGAAGTTTCTGGGTGATTGTTCTGAGCCAGATAATAGCAGATGGTGTGGGGACCAGTGAAGACCATCCAAGCGACAGTCGAGTGTGGGAATTCAGGGACAGAATCATGACACATCCAAGGGTGAGACAGAGGAGATGGTGAGTAGATAAGAAGACGTGATGACAGACATATGAAGAGAAGTATGAGGTCAGAGATCAAGTTTCAAGAGCCGCAGTCATGGGTGTTCAAGGCTGCTGTGCTGTCATCTGGGAGGATGAAACACAAACAAAAGCTTTTGTATTTAGCATGTGCTCTGAGGTGGTAGAAAAACCTCTGCCTGTGCAGTCAGGGGACCTCACTTTTGGTCCTCTTTTCACCTCTCACCCTGGGCAAGTTACTTATCTCCCTGAATCTCAATTCCCACATCAGCACAACTGGACTGACAGTCACGGGCAGCACTGCAGGAGTTACACACGCTTGGGAGACACAAATGCTTCCAGACTGCTTGGTAAAAAGCCACTTCCCTGAGTCCTTCAGATGTGACCTGCTTTGCCTCCACACTCCCGGTCCCTATGCTGGGACCGTTCCCCTTCCTAGACCTTCCTCCACCAAGGGAGGACACTCTCGCAGCCTTATGACCTGCACCCGTTCCAATCGGTTGGGCCCATACTATATTGGTTGCTAAATATTTTAACTATCACCCCTGCTAATAATACCTTCCCTGCCTACTTGATGGTGACCTGGGGAGGATCAAATGAAATAACAGATGTGAAAGGCCTTTGCACAGCCTCGAAGCGCTGCCACGTATTGGCTAAAATGTTGTTTTAACATCAAAATGCGAAAGTAGTGCTGTGGAGAGATGCGGTCGCAGAGGGCATAGACACAGAGCTGTGATGAATTGCAGGGCCGGAGACGGTGAGGGGGAGGGGAAGGAGGGAGCTGCAGGGCAGAGAAGGGAGAGAGGAAGGGAGGGGCTGAAACCAGGCCGATTGTACCACCTCCATCCCTAAGTCATAGAGATGTTGTATGCAGGACACAGGGGGTTTGAATCCCCCACCCTCAACCCCCATACCAAATCCAGCTCAGACATCTGCTGGGTTTTTGCTCTTGCACCAAGCTTCGTGTGTGTGTGTGTGTGTGTGTGTGTGTGTGTGTGTGTGTGGAGGGTGGGGAAAGCAGAGGATGTAAGTTCTTATGCCTATGTTTTTGTTCATGCAGCTTGACGTGGCCTGTCTTTGGTAAAAGCCCCCGGATGACAGAAATCCAGCTATCCAGCTATCTCCTCTAGATGTCTGACATTCTTAGAGCCAAACCCCACATGTGGCGGCTTCCTGTAATATCAATCCCAGTAGGCCTCTACTCTCCCTAGGACCTCTACCCTCTCTCTACAAACATGTTCAAACACATTTCGTCATTCGATGTTCACAGGCACCCTGCAAATGGGGTAATGTTATTCCTGGTTTACCGTTGAGGAAACTGAGGTTTAGAGAAGTTAGTTGACTTGCCAGAGATACCCAGGGAGCAAATGGCAGGGCCAAGACTTGGACCCAGGTTTGTGCTTGTTTTCTTCTTCTTTACTAAAGAGACAGGATTTACTGCAGAGAGGGGCGAGTATCAGTTTTGAAAGAAGGAGGCCCTTCTTTTTATTTTTTATTTATTTTTTTTAATAGTACTTGCCTTTTAATTTTTTTTTTAATGTTTTTATTATTTATTTTTGAGAGAGAGAGAGAGACAGAGCATGAACGGGGGAGGGGCAAAGAGAGAGGTAGACACAGAATCTGAAACAGGCTCCAGGCTCTGAGCCATCAGCCCAGAGCCCGACGCAGGGCTCGAACTCACGGACCGCGAGATCGTGACCTGAGCTGCAGTGGGACGCTTAACCAACTGAGCCACCCAGGCGCCCCAAGGCCCTTCTTTTTAAATTCAAGTCCTCTCACTCCAAGTCCTGAGCCCACAGCAATGACTCTCCTGGAACAACTGTTGCTTCAGCCAGAAGAGGAATTTTCCAGGAGGATCCACCGCTACCCTCGTGACTAATAATTTCAACATTGCCTCCATCTCTCTCCCATCTACCCTGTCTTCTGTAGTCCTCTTATCTTGCGCTCCTCTGCTTAATAACCTTCAAAGACGTCTGACTGATTGCCTTTAGAATAAAATTTACATCCTGACAGAGAACACTGGGCCCTTCGAAACTAAGTCTGATCATCTAGCCCAATGGTTGCAAACTCAAAAGCCCGTAGAAGCCAGGTACC
The DNA here is from genome assembly GCF_018350155.1 of Leopardus geoffroyi. NCBI lineage: Eukaryota > Metazoa > Chordata > Mammalia > Carnivora > Felidae > Leopardus > Leopardus geoffroyi. Next base: position 82,778,577 of record NC_059333.1, read on the forward strand.
TTACTTAAATAAATGGATGAAGCAGGCCAAGGCCCAGGAATGCAAGAAAGTGGTAAGGGTTACAGCAACCTAGGGCACGGCTGTCCATCTGAAGGAGGTAGCAGCTTTCCAGCTCCCAGCAAAGGTGGCCATATGTGAACACAAGCGTAGGGTTACCTAGGGTTATCTTCTGCTTTTTCAAAAAGACCCAAAAGTCTAGAGTTTTACGCAAAATCACTCAATTTTTAAATGTTGGGACAATTAAAAGATACATCTTTATCTATCCCTATACCTATCTCTATACCTATGTCTATATATCTACATCTATATCTATATATCTATATCTAACACAAGCCAAACAACTCATATTTTCAGGTTGAATTGGGGCGGGGAGGTGCTGCCATTTTGTGATCTCTATTTTGGGCAATCTGGTCCACTCATTATTCCCCAAACACACCATATATAGCTCAAGTCTCAGGATCTTTGCTCACACTGTTCCCTCCAGCTAGAACGTCATTTCCTCCCTTACCTCATCTTGTCCCTTTGACAAATCCCTACTCATCTTTCAAGACCCATGTCAGCTGTCACCTTCTTTCTGTGACTGTTCATGACCCCCTCTGCCTCCCACACTAACTCCAGGCAGAGTTAACTGCTCAGTCATCTGCATTCCCAGCACACTTCATACTAATGTCTAATAACATCCTTATCGCCTGGGTTCTTACCAGCACATGAGGGGACTCAATGTGCTCATTCCACAGTCTGACTCTGGGACAAACTGCTTCGTTTAAGTACTAGGTTAAGTACTTAACCTTTCAATGCCTCCATTTTCTCATTTAATGAATGGAAATAAAAACAGTGCCTACCTCAGAGGTTTATAAGGAGGAGTAAATGTGTGCGTGTAAATTGCCTTCTCCTATTTTAGCTAAACCAAAAAAAAACAAAATCCATAAACACTTCCTGAGCACCTACTGTGTGCCAGGTTTAGGGGGTGGGTACCTCATTTCCATGCTCCCTACGGGAGGTGAAGTGATTTATTTAAGAACAAGTTTGAGAGAAAGACCTGAGCATGCCAAGGTCAACCCCTTACTCTCCATTTCTCTCTCTTGGAGCCAGTCTGTCTGCAGAACACCTACATTTGGATTACCCCTTCAGGTGATGGTTCCAGAAGAGGCCTGCAGTGTCTAAGCTCCACCAGCTCAGCTCAGGGAGCCACATCAGAAAGTCCACTGTGTCCATGCAGTCAGCCTCATTTTCTATCCCAAGTTTACCAAAGATAAAGCTGATTTTTCTAGTTGTGTGATTCTCAACAGGTCCCAAAACCAAGTTGAGAGGACAACCAAGTTGGCTCCTCCAACAGAATCCCATGCTGGGGATATCCAGGCGAATGAGAGAGGCAGCCTTGGCTCCTGAGTAGCTCAGTCTGGCTCCTGCCTGGCCCCCGGTGGAGAAGAGATTCTCTGAGATCATGTAGTATGGGTTGAAGAGCACAGGCGTCAGAGTCACACAGATCCCTTTGAGTCCCAGTACTGTCCTAGTACCTATTAGCTGGGCAAGGTGTGGGCAAATTTTTCTGGCTCTCAGTTTTGTCCTTGGTAATTTGGGGTTGTGGCAAGGGTCAAGACCCGTTCCAGGGGAGGGCCGTTTGCACATTCCCACCAGCACTCAAATGAAAAGTTTTGACATTTTGCCCCACCATGTTGCCTCCTACAGCCTTCTCTGTCTCAATACGTAGGGACTCTGTCCTTCCGCCGCTCAGGTCAGAAAGCTTGGAGTCATTCTTCTCCTCCCCGCCCCCCATATCCAATCCACCAGTGAATTCTGTTGGCTTCAAGAAATACATCCAGAATCTGACCACTGCTCCTCACCTCGCCTGCTGCCCCCTGGTCTAAGCTGCCATCTCTTCTCACCGTGGCCACTGCAATAGCTTCCCCAACGGTCCCCTGCTTCTGCTCTTCCCTCCTGTACTGTACTCGCAGCCCAGCAGCCAGATGGAGCTCATTAAAAATAAGTCAAAGCATGTCCCTCCTCTGTTCAAAACCCTTCAAAGGCTTCCCATGTCACTCAGAGTGAAAGCCGAAGTCCTTACAATGGCCCTACTCGGCAATATCTGGCCCCCAGCTGCCTTCCTGATCCAGTCGCCCCGCTTTTCCCCTTGTTCTCCCTGCTCCAGCCAGGCTCCCTGCTCTCCGAGGCCCTCAGGCCTCCGTGCTGCTCCTTAGATATGCCAGGCAGGCTCCTATCGCAAGCCTTTGCACTTCCTGTTCCCGAGAGCCCGAGAATGCTCTTCCCTCAAGGAGCCACATGGCTTGTTAATTCATCCCCTTCAAGTCTCTGTTCAAGTGTCATTTTCTTGTGGAGTCTTTCTAATTTTTTGAATTGCAACATCCCTTTCCCTTTACCATCTGTCTCCCCTAGTTGACATATTTCCATCATGCAATTGGCATTCTATCTAGGGCTGCCGGGTCAAGGTATGCAGGTTGGACACCTGGCTGAGGGAGCAAGGGTGGGCTCGGGCTCTGTACACTAAGCTGCGCACCCAGAGTTGCCTCTCACACCCAGAGGAGTGACTCTCCCCTAACTTGCATGAAGATGCTGTATAAGCTTGTGGATACCCAAATACTATATATTTTTATTTCTTTTCTTATCATTTGTCTTCCCATCCTCTCTTACCAGAAGGTAAGCTCCACAAGGCAGGGATTTTTGTCTGTTTTCTTTACTGCTATATCCCCAGCTCTTATAAAGGCACCTGGCACAAAGTAGGTGCTCAATAAATGCTAAACCAGTGAATAGGATGACTGTTTAACAGGTTTTCGTTGTATTGAATTAAACGTTGACCCGAAAAAGAAAAGAGAATCATACCTTCATTGAATTCTCTTTCCAAATCTCTCATGGATTCCCACTGTCTGGTAGAGTGAATATTCTGAGCATCCATTGCCACCTTCATCCTGTCCTCTTTGATCACTTTCTGTTGTGTCTGACAGAGTCTGGGTTTGTTGCCATCCAATACTGACTTCGTTTCTTCTGCATTAATCACGCTTAGCCTTGCCAGCCCCAGATCCCGCCGTCTAAAGTGTCCTGTCATTGTGTTCCCGAGGAAGAGCTGTCTGAAGGACGGGGGGCAGAGAAGATAGAATGGTGGCCAAGGCCATCCAGATCCATGTATCTAATTGCCTGCTGCCCTCTCCACACCTGGGTGTCCCTTGGCACCCCCAATGCATCATGTCCAAAATTGAACTCATTGGCTCCCTACCTTCACCCTCCCACAAACCTGCTTTTTCTATCCCAACTGGTGGCCATAGCAGTTCCCAAGCCAGAGACCTAGGGCTCGTCCTCACCACCTCTCACTCCTTCCTCTCCCAACCCCACATCCAAACAACCACCGAGGCCTGCCGACTCAATGTTCTAAATGAATTTTCAAAAAGCTGTCCACTTTCACTGCCTTAGTTTAGTTCCTCATCATCTTGTTCACTGTGACAACAACCTCCCAACTGTTGTCCTCTCCTACCACCCAAATCATCCAGTGGCCAGAGTGGTATTTGTTAAGAGTATATCTGACCTTGTCACCATCCCCAAAGATCCCCTTTAAGGGTGCCTCATGACAAGGGGGTGAAGTTTCAGCTCTCAGACCCACATGGTCTGGCCCCTGCCTGCCTCTCCAGCCTCACTTTCCACTCCTTCCTGTGCTTACACTTCTTGCTTCTGCAGAAACCAAGCTGCATATGATTCCTAGGACATGCCATGGGACCTCATGCTCCCCTGCTTTGTCTATGCTCTTCCTCCTGCCTGCAATGCTTTCCTATGCCTTCTCTCCCAGGCAAACTCCTTTTTCATTTAATATCTTAGGAAGTCAGCGGAACGTAGGGGCATCAAATCCTGCTTTCCCACTTACTAGCTATGTCAACTTGAGTTACTTTTCTAAACCCCCTGCGCCTCTGTTTCCTCCTCTGTCAAATGAGAATACTAACAGAATCTATCTCATTGGGTTTTTCTGATTGTTAAGGGAGTTAATTGATGGAAGACTCTAGCACTGTGTCTGGAACATGATAAATACTTAACAAATGCTTGCTGGTTTTTAATTATGTGTCCCTTAAATAAACCCTTTCTTCCCTCTTCTATGCCATTTCTGTACCTTGTTCAAATGGCCGTCATGCATGATGAGAGATGACAGAACACTCATCTGCCCCTCAGACAGGACTTACTAGACTGGGAGCTCCTTGAAGGCCAGTCTTTACATGTCGGCTCAGTAAAAATTGACTCCATTTAATTGACCAAATGAAATAAAGACTAACCTTAAGCAAGACATTCAGAAGGGTTGTGCCAAGAGGGAATGTTGCAAACTTTTTTCTTCCAGTTCATGGCTGTGTTGCACCGATTGTGCTCCATGGGGGCCTGGCAGCCTTCATGGCTAAGGGTGCCCGTCTCAGCATTCCACATTGCCACTGGCTGTCCTCAGCACTGTCTTGCGCCAGGGATTCTGGGCAGGAGGCCTCTCTTCTGTGCTGATGGCATACAGGCAGCATTCCAGGGCCTGGTGGTGACATCCGGGCTCACCATCTACTGCTAAGGACCGCTAATAGGGAACGTCCGATGAACTTGCCTGGGAGTCTGGAAGCAGGACTGTGAGGGGTCCAGACCCGGAGCACACAGACAGCTACACCCTCCTCGTGCTCCGAGCAGCCCCCACGTGGGCTGCAGCTAGATGTTTCCTTGTTTAGGGCTTTGACAGCCAGCCTCCCAAAAAGCATGCTGGGTTTCTTCCTTCACTCATTCCCTACTCTCTTGGTATACACCACTATTGAACATCAGGTACCTCTCACCTTAGTGGCAAAAATCAGTCTTTTCACCTTTCCGTGCCTTTGGGAAATGTGGGCTGCATTTCTGTCTCTCTCTGTCTCTCTCTGATTTCTTATATAATACAGCACAAATGAACAACTGCCCCCCCCACACACACACATACCAATCTGGAATTTCTGCCGTCATTGCTGAATGTCCAGAAGAAACATGCTTCTAAACATTTGCTGACTGTTCTTCCTTTGCAAGAAAAGGCTCCCAGCGCTCTGCCCCAGCCCCTGCTATCCATGCCAGACCCTCCCTCAGAAAGAAGTCCTGGTCAGAGCCCCTGTCACATCTCACAGGGTGTGCTGAACGGGCTGCCCAGGGCACGAAAACCCCATTTTTGAGACATAAAGAGCCCACCACTTTGTTAGCATTTTCAGACCCTGTTAGTTTCCATCTGTCTCGTATTTACAATTAAACATCAAAACTGCCCTGCTCAGCCTGGCTATTGAAGTGAAGGAGAGGAGCATACCCAGAACATCACTGGGTAGGGACGGAAGGAAACAGCTTGAGTTTGCCAAGTACTCTACAGACAGTAATGCAATGAACAAATCAGGAACTATTCATGCGTGTGTGTCTGTGTCCGGCTCTATGCAGAAAGAAGCAGACTAAGGACAAGAACAGATGACGACTAAGTTAAATTACCCTTTGCTTGGTTCCTCGGAACGGTTGGGCAGGAACGCTGCCTCCCACGCTGTTCCTGGTGTTTTGGTGGCCTCTTCCCTTGTCCCTCCTTTCTGTCTGCTTTTTCTTTCGGAGAGCCTCATTCTCTCTCCCACCCTGCTGTTCCCTGTCCCTCGCCTTCCACCTCGGTTTGCCTTTCTCCAGGGGCCATTTCTTTCCTTGAACTTGATTCTTCAGTCTGCCACTTCCTGGCCAGCTCTCCCCTCTCCTTTCCGAGCTCTGTCCCCCATCTCTCAGCCATACCTTAGTTTCCCCTCTTGCTCCTGTGGTTTCTTAGTGCTTTCCCACCGACTTTAAGTTCCAGACAGTGGAACTGTGAAGGAAGTGGACCCTCCCCAAGTAACTTCTACTCATAGAGGCTTGTGTCCTTTTGGGGGAGACTGCCTGAAGCAGGCAAGTCCGCCATTGTTCAGGGCAATTAGCCACCATGGACTAGATTCATTGAAAGGTTGCCCACGAGTGGGAGGCTCTTGGGTACAAAAGCCCTATTCGCGATAGTACATTTTGTAGACACCCAGAGGGCTATGAGAACCTCTATCTAGACACCCCACTCTGCAGGAGACAGCATCCCTGTCAGCTCTAAAGGAACAGATTTAATTCCCTCAGATTAACCATAAATTGGGAGTATCCCATATGCAAACGAGCTTTCTGAAGGCTCTCTATAGAACAGCCCTTCTTCTTCCACGAAGGCCGGAAGGGATAACCTTAGGAAAACTGTGTTTCAGCATCCTCCTGTGCCTAATTACCGAGCTCATTTCTTTCTAATCGTTTTTATTTTAATGTAAGAATATGGTAAATGTCAGAATGTCATGAGATGAATGTATGACATAATTTATTTTTGCAGGGGAGAAAAATGGGACCTGAAACACCTATTTAAGTCAGGTGTTCTGAAAATGATTAAATAAGAGGAATAAAAGTAGGACCTAAGTGTAAAATACAGCTCAAGAGGCCTAGTGCCACAGATTCAACCTGCTTATTACACTGTGCGATGTGAATAATTTATCACATTTTACCCCGCACTAAGTACTGTTGAGGATTAATCTTCAGTTTATTTGCAGACCACATTAACCCCTACTTGCCTCCATGTGCCGCTTTCCTGGGGGAGGTTTGGGGAAAGTCTGTGGAATGCTCTTGTGCACACATTAGCAAGTGATGGACAGCAGTAATTACCCTAACTAATCAGCCCCTCCCGGGAAGTCATCTGGGACCATAAGGTACCCCTGTCTCTTGCTCCTGGCACTTTCCTCTTTGTGACTTTTCAAACCCTCCCCCTCTTGGGCTGTCTTCTCCTATTGTCATTTTCTCTCCGCTTCACCTTTTTTTTTTTTATGCCCTTGGACTGAGAGCCAAAGCCTCCTTCAAGACCTCACTGGCCAGTCCCACTGTCCAGTTTATCCTACATATGACCAATGTGCCTACAATCTGATTTTCACTCCAGCTTTGCTGGGCTTGGAAACCTTCAGTGGAGGGCCCTGCTCGAGGACACGGACCTACCTCCTTCATCCAGCACTCAAGACCTCCCTGGGTCTGGCAACACCATCTGTTCAGCTTCATCTTCTACTTCTCCTTTCCAGATACCTTCCCTTTTGACAGACCAACCCCTAAACAGCCAGACTCCCACCACCACCCTTGCCCTCCTCCCTAGGGAAGTGTACCTCTGCCTTTTCTGCATCCTGCCTGCCTGACATCCCTATTGTGCCATGAACTCATCCCTGATGGCCCCAGAAGGCTCTGAGCTTCTCCTTCCCGCCAGCCCTTCCTCCGTCCGGTGCATTGTGGAGTGCCCCTTGGACTGACTTCGAAACAGCAGTCTGGTTGGTAGCAGGAACTGGGGACTTGTCTCAGAGCTGTGGTGGGCATTCAGGTGATTCTTTACAGATCAATAAAAATAGCAACTTTTCTAATGGGGCTTGTAGTCACATTTTACATAAGACTAAAAAGACATTGACTGCCTATGTCCAAAAAACACTGTCCTTATTTAGTGTTTTTTTTTTGGGGGGGTGGTGATTTGCAAACAGATCCTTTGTATGTAAAACCGTTAGATATAAAGTGCACCTAGTACCTGTCGCAATTAGGTATAGCTATGACCCCAACTATTGGAACCATTTATTGGCCTCATTTTCTGCCATCTTATTTGGTCTTCCAGATGTCTTAGAAGATCTGTTCCTGCTGCTTTCCAATGCAGCAGCTCTCTAGGTCTGGTGTACTAGGAGCATACAGCTTCATCTGCTTCTTCTGCTGCTCCTGAGGATCCCACACCAGGCCCTCCAGGGCCTCCACCTCTGTGTCCTCCCTACTCACCGAGCCTTACAATGCCAACCTCCTGTTTACTTCCTTTACTCCCACTGGAGACAATCTCAGACATTATCTTATACTTTAGGATCTCAACGTCATTTTTCCTTTGTCCATTTTCCAGTCGGGGCCCCTTGCCTCAAATCCCTTTTAGAATGAGGTAGGAAATGAACGAACAAGAGAATGATGTGTCTCTCATGCCCTCACCTGTGTAACAATATCATTGTTGCCCTTTAGTGGCCTCTCACAGACATCACATCACATTAGCCCTGAGGTTACGCAGCCATGAGAGTATCACCCTTTCCAAGGGACTTTTAGGCCACCCTGGAGCACTCTGTGTTTTTGCCTGAGCCAGGCTCAAAACTGAGGTTTACAGGATCCCACAGTAAATGACCTTCACTCGTACTGACCTACATACTTGGCTGAAGGACAGAACAGGGACAGGTCTGTGAGCCCAAACAGGATGGGTGGTAGCTTTCAAGTGGTTCTTCTTTGTGGTGAGTAGCTCAGTTTCTATGCCTGGAATGTGCTGGAGAACTGCCTTCCGGTCCTCCCCTCATCAACTTCCTAGTGACACAGGTTACTTCCCCATTCACTTCCTGTCCAGACTCATTTCCAGCTGCAGTCTCAGCCCACAGGCCCAGCAGGCACCTGGGAAACAATGGCAGGTGACCCAGATGGCTTGAGGTCAAGGCCAGCCCAGTGCAGACTACAAGGAGCAACTCATGAAACCCAAAAACATATAGTCCCAGGAGTTCTGCCTCCTTCCCAGGGAGGCAGAGGCATGTGGCCAGCTGCCCTAGGGTCACCATCAGGTCTTATAAATGGTCAGCCCCAGGATTCCAAGGACCAGATGGACCCAGGGACACCCCATCTCCAGAGTGGTGATTCAATCTGCCCTTGGATGGGGCCACTGATTCACACAGGCCACCCTGACCCCACTGCTCAGCAACTTAATTCAGCATCTGAACAATCAGAATCACGCATAGACTAAGTAGAATTATTCACAGTCAAGGAAGCAAATTCAGAGGAATCTAGAAATCTTAATGAATTCTCTGCACTAGAAGAAAGGATTAGAATCTAAGCAAGGTAGAGGACTGCAAAGAGAAAAAACCCTCAAGTGTGACAAGAGAGGCTATAATTAAAATAGCAAATTGCAATTTTGGGGTGGGGGGAGGGTGATGGGGGGAGGGTGGAAGGGGAGAGATGAGTATAAAAACCAACGGACACCCAATGAAGCATCTGACAGAAATGATTCCCAGGGACGTTCTGGGGAGAAAAATCCATCTGGAAACAGAGAAAAGGAAATGAAACAAGAATTTGCTGCATTATTTAAAGCTTTCTGTGGTGGGGGTGGGGGGTGAGGGACATTCAGGAGAGAGGAGGTTAAGGGAGAAGAGAATGGAATCGCTCTACCAAAGGGGATTAAAGGAATCGTAAGGGCTTTTTAAAATGACTCAAGCAAAAAAAGGATGCAAATAATTGTAGGCTGTGAAATTAATGGTGACCAAGATTCTTAGTTCATTCTTTAAATCTGCTTAACAGGAAAAATGAAGGAGAGAGACATTTGTATGCCTGGGGAGTGATGGAGTCCTTGAAAATGCAGTTCCACAGAGCACTGACAAAACCAGATGCATGCCAGAGAATATGTGTCCTGGGATAGGGCAGAGCTGGCAGGGAAATTAGACTCCATGGCAGGGGCAATCTGCTTACATAAAAATACCTGGCACTCCCTCTCTTGAATGTTTGGCTTCCCGAATATTTGACTCTTTCGTGGAAGTCTCCACAGCATGTCCAGAAATTAGCAAAGTCCAAAGATGCTCTTGTAACAAACTACATGGGAATTAGAGGGTCTGGGTTTGAATCTTAGTACAGTCACTTACTGCTTTGTGACCTTGGGCCAGTTACTTAACCTCTCTGAGTTTCGTTGCCTTATAGGTCTGTGGTAAGGATTAAATGAGACTAAATATGAGCAAGTGCCTATCACAGTGTTGGGTCCATAGTAGGCTGTCAGTGAAGGTTCACTGAATCTATATTTTTCATTCCCTGCCAATTTCTTTGGTCCAAAGGACCTTCTTCACTGAGTCCTGCCTATGGAATATACCAGTTCCTAGGACTGCCATTTTATAGCTCACTAGAAAACACCATGGCCTAGAATCCTGGGGGAAGCACAAGTCACTGGGAGCCCCAGCAGGGGCTTAACATCCTCTCTCACCTAAATGTTAACATGTGCCACTCTCACCTTGGTCAGCCCAGCTGCTGCACGCAGCCACTCAGTCAAGCCCACCACGGTGTTTTACCACACGATGGTCTCTTCACCCCACTCTGGCCCTGCTCTTTCTCGTCAGCCTTTTCCAGCCCCTTCCCAGCATTACGTCCACACCTACAGCATGTTTGTACACCCTGGGGCTCAGACCACGCATGCTAAGGGACTCCAGCAGATGGGACCCAGGCAAAGGAGGGAGGCTGTGTGGAGGAGAGAGAGTAACAGTTGGGAAACAAACTGGATTTCCAAGCAGAGAGTGATGGGACTTGCCCTGGACCCAGGGCCAGCAGTGGGGTTATTGAACATTCTAGGGAAGGAGTCAGCAAGACCCCTTGATGAAGTAGCTCTGAGGCATGAGGATGAGAGGGGAGCCTAAATGGACCCCCAACTCCATCAGCCAGGAGTACAAGGTCTGTCTCCAGGGCCGATAGTGGTGGATGATTTCCCCCTACCGCCAGGGCTGTGCCCAACTGCTGTCGGCCATTTTACTCCACCTGCTTTTAAATAGCTGAACTGAACTGTTCCTTCTTTACCAAGGAGTCCAGTGGGACCTGCAGGGTGTCATTGGCAGTGGAGGGGTGTAGAAGATGAGGATCCTCCTAGGGGTTTTGTGCCCTACCCCGAGGCCGGCCAACCTTACCACGGTTCTGGCAGGGCGTCTGTGCTCAGCTCGTGCTCCTGAGCTCTGATCCAACCACATGCGCAGTGGCAGGCAGTGAAGAGGAAACTAACCATCACTCTCGTGTCCATCACGTCTAGATTTGTGAGGAGCATGTGATGTATCCACCAGGCCCAGGATTCTTCAGTTTCATTAGCCCCCTGAGGCCCACCAGGCATCACTGTGCATCTCTGGGGAAAGAGAACCCTGTTCCCTGGAGGATGGGAGAGGGCTGCTTAGCTCTTCAAACCCCTAACTTACCAGTCTTTTTGTGGTCACCCCCCCGCCTCAACCCCTGCCTGGCATACCCACCTCTCTATAGGCTGTCTGGTCTAGTTGGAGTGCTTGCAAACTGTACTAATCAAATAAGAGTCAATTACAAGACTGTGACTTGAGTAAATCATTTAGTGTCTCTGAGCCTCAGTGTCTTCATCTGTAAAATGGAGACAATTATATGTATTTCATGAGACTATCAGTAGGATAAACTGGAAAATGCAACTGCCACTTTTTTTGTGAACCGTAAACTCCAGGACAAATGAATGTTAATAATCGATTGTTGGTGCATAGCCTGGGAAGTCTGTCAGCCCACACCCCTTGACTGAATCTTTCCTAGGTTCCTTCGCCTGGAAGCTGGGATGTTACCTACTCACCCCCTTCTTTTTTAGCTTCTATTGTACTCTAAGCTTACCTCTATAATAGCATTAATCAACCCGCATTGAAGCTGTTGCTTTGCATATCAATCTCCTACAGTCTACTGGCCACTCCTTTCCCTGGCCCACAGCAGGGGGCTCATTGCCTGTTTGATGAATGTGTAGACTGAGGCCCTGGGGAACTGGGGCTGAAGATGCCACACATGGCCACCAGGGGGCAATCAAATCCTTCCTAAGCAGGTCAACTTGAGTCATTGCAGAGGCTCTTCTCAGAGGGAGAGCAAGCTCTGCAAGAATTGCTCTCTGGTGGGTGAAGGCCAGGGCCTAGGGCCTGCAGCGAGAATTACCCTCTTTGTGACTGACATCAGCTCTGTGCAAAGACTGGACCATATTTACCAAGGTGTTCTGAGTCTTCATTTCTGCCTGGGGCCTGAGTTTCTGAGAGGAGAGGCCCAGGTTGTTCTGGGGCCTCCCAGGTTGTTCTGGGGCCCAGGTGTTCTGGACCCACCCACCCAGATGAGCTCTGCTGACAAAGTCCGAGGGACAGTGTACATGTTGTGTGCACATATACGTGTAAGTCCATGCATGGCATGGTTATAAGAGCTCTTGGCCCCTCCGTGGAGATCTGGCCATTCACTTACCCTAATAAGCAACATGGCAGACTGCAGAGTGTCAGATAGCACCAAGGCCTGGGAAGTAGGTCTAGTCCACTTGCTGACCCACTGTGTGGCCTAAGCAGGTAGCTGCCCCTCCCTGGGCCCTGTCTCCTCACCTGTGAAATGAAAGCACCGAGCTAGGTAACTAAGGGCCCTTCTAGCTCTGACATTCATCCTTTGTATCTCTAAGGTGTGGGATGATTCAAGTTCAGGGACTCTGGGTAATCTTGGGGATACTCAGACTGGGTTAGAACCTGAATTCTCAGGATGGGCTTCTACCACCTCTGGCTTCCTATCAGGGCAAAGCCCAGACTCATTTGGGTGGTCACCTGCCCACTCAGGTGGGGCTCAGAGGGGAAGCCTTCTGAATACCTGTGGGGATGCTGTCACTTGCCTTTGTCTGTGGAGGTGTCCTAGGTGGGATAGCCCCAGCAGTTCTCCCCTTGCCCTGTGCTTCCCCTGTCCCCACTTCTCAAACCACCACTGCTCTCCTCTGCCATCGATGTTGCTATCTGCTGGGCAGGTGAGAATCCGTGACAGACCCACTGGTCTGGGACACTGACAACAAGCAGAGCCTATAGCCTCGGTCTCTGGGGGCCTCAAGGGGCCTGTTTTCTCTGGGACCCCACCCTATTCCCTCCTTTACCTTCAGGCAGGACAGGCCAGACAGATGAAAATCTACCCAAGCACAAGCTGCTGTTGAAATAAAGGCAGAGATGTTTCTTTATAATTTTCCCCTTGAAATAAACCCAGACTTAAGAACAACAGAAACACGCAAAATGTGTTTTTAGTGGAACCCAGATGGAGGGCTGGAAGCCCAGCGGGCTGTCTCCATAGAGGGTTCTTGTCTCTGGAATTCGATCCTCTCCTCCCCAACCCCCTCACCCCCAACCCTTGGGCTTGGGCTTGGGCTTGCTGGCCTGGGGTTGGCTCCTTGGGGCCAACTCCCTGGGGTTGTTCCCAGGTGGGCAGCACGCTCCCCCCATCACCCTCCGGACATAAGGCTGAGTCTGGCATCTAGAAAGATCTGGGGTTTCAGAGGTTTGGGGGAGGGGAAAGGGGACCAGGACCAACTCAAATCCAAACACCTGGATCTGCCGAAACACAACAAAGAGAGTGAATTAAGACATCTGAAAAAAATACTCTGAGGAATTCTCCTCACCCACATGGCCCACTGCTTCTCGTTAAATTGCTACAGTTCTCCACATTAACATATGCAAATCCAGCCCTGTGCTGATGACTTAGGAAAGAAAGGTAAGTCCTGACAACCTCCTTCCACCCCAGAATTGGTCAAAGCATTCCCTGTGGGATGAAGATATGTCACCATTCCCACTTTAATTCTACTTGAGAGTCGTAGCCCTGGGATGGTCTGTGTCCTTGGGAAACAGATGTGAGGGTTTCAGGGGGAAAGGAGGGAAACCAATCCTGCAGGGGCTGCCTCCTCTATGAAGTGGTACTGGTCATTTGTCAACAAATTTTCCTGGACACCTACCATGTGCCAGAGGCTATACTGTGCGCTAGGGCCACAGAGGTGACCAAGACATGGGGCCTAGCCCCAGATTGCTAGTGTTCTGGTGGAGGAGGAGGAGGAAACCAGAGATTATAATGAAATAACTGATGGAGGATGATAAGTTCGGTCATGGATGGTTTGCCTCTGGGACCTCCAGGTAAAGTTACTTGGATAGAGGGGATCTGACACTCAAAAGCGAAGTTTTTGGTGAGAAATAGAGACTTGGGAGTTATCAGCATAGATGTGGTGGACAAGCCACCTGGAGAGAGGAGCGGAGGGCTGGGAGCCATTTTGCAGGAAGGGGGTCATGTGGGCTTCCAAATCATTTGTAGAGCCTGGTTTTCTATTTCACTTCCTCCCGAGGTCATTCCTGACCACAACCCTTCCTCCTGGCCACCTCCTCTCTCTTACTTTCCCCCTTTCCCCTTTTTCCTCTTTGTTACTAACTGGTCTGCAAGGTGATCAGAACTGAATAGCAGGTAAGGATGCCCTGAGGACAGGGACAGTGCCCCTCTTGTTTCCCAGCTCCCAGCTCCCTGTCTAGCATATAGGGGCCCTCAGTACAGAGGGCCTTGGTGTTTGTTGCCTGAATAAGACCAGGCTAGCATTCCCTTTTCTCCCTCCCTTCAGGCCTGTGCAGGGCCTCAGTGCTGCTCTGAAAAGGAAAGGGAGCACCAGGGAAATGAGCGGCAGGGGGTCCTGCCAAGGCCCAGGAACGGGGAGGAAAGCATCCTCTCTGAATTTCACCTCCCATAGTCAGCCGCGACACTTGGACCGAGTGAAGCTGCGTGCTGTCCCTGGGGACCCTCACACATGAGCCCTGCTCCATATGCATCGAGGAGCCGGCCAAGAGTGGAAGGAAGTGCCCAGACAGAGGGAGACAGAGTATTAAAATTCCACCGACAATTCCATGGGAAGGAGTTTACAGTTCCTAACTGACCGTAAACCCTTTCTCCTGACAGGTCTTGGAATACATCACTTCGGGCTTTCCCAGAGCAGCTGACACATCGCAGTAACGCTTCTCCAGAAGTCAGGGTCTGCTGATTCCAGCGGGGACGGGGAGGCAAGCTGGGAGCAGCTGAAATGGCCCCTGTCTCCTCTGACTTCAGAGACCCAGGGCAGGCGGCCGGCTGAATGGAGTACAGGCTGTCCAAGTGCAGCCCTGAGATTCCCAGCCCGAGCCAGAGAAGGTGGTTTGTTAACCGTCTGCCTCTGGGCGGAATTCTGTTCACCTAGTGGGGGGAACTCGTTTTCTCTCAACAGAAAGCCCCGAGTGTCATGTCGCATATGTCTTTTATTAATAAAAATGAGAAAATGGAGTCATTATTACTGCATAATTGCAGTTCATTTGCTAGGCCAAATCTTTCAAAGCCCAGGTGCTGGGGGTGGGGCAGGGGGAGAAAATAAAAGGGACCTTGATATGAACCGCTTGGGAACCACCTGTGTAGGGGGCACCTCGGGAGAGACTCTCAAACAGCAAAGTGCCTGAAGAGAATCGGAGCTGGCGTGGGTAGCAACATGCACACTTCTGTCAGTGCATCCAGACTGCACCACAGCCCTGGTGTCGGCTCCAGGAATCAGGTGACCTTAAGCAGGACCCTACCCTCCTGGAGGCTCCTTTTCTTTTCTTTTCTTTTCTTTTCTTTTCTTTTCTTTTCTTTTCTTTTTCCTTTACTTCCTTACCCGCCCCCCCCCCTTCCCCAGGAAATCAGAGCTCATATTCTTGCCCTCCTTGGCTCCCAGGGTTGTCCTGGGAATCAAGTGACATCCATCATGGATCTCTTCCTTCCTTCCCTCACTCACCCAACAGTCATCCACCCAGTCTATTTATGGGCCAGATGCTGTGCTGGGTAATGAGATACAAAAAAAGAATAAAAAGTAAACCCTGCCTTCAAGGAGCCCACAGTCTAGTGGGAGCCACAAAGAGTATTAGATAGGAATAATGATGCAGTGATGTCCACAGTGCTTTGGAAAGCCAGAGGAAAGGCACCCCACTAACCTTGTTTAGAGATGGCTTCAGGATGGTGATGTCTGAGGTGACTTGTGAAAGGCGAG
Source organism: Leopardus geoffroyi (assembly GCF_018350155.1). Lineage (NCBI taxonomy): Eukaryota > Metazoa > Chordata > Mammalia > Carnivora > Felidae > Leopardus > Leopardus geoffroyi. The sequence goes on from NC_059333.1 coordinate 82,794,163, forward strand.
CAAGAAAACTGAAGATATAGCATATCGTTTCCAAAATGTGGACATGATCACAGTGTATATGACCTTGGAGGCGGACCTCGATGCTCCAGTCTGAATATAACTATCGCTGTGCACGTTTGATGACCATGACTGCCCGGTGAGGCTATAAAAGAAGGAGGGGTGGCAGCCAATTGGGTACTTTTGCCAGGCTGCTTTGCCCCATGTGGAGGACAGCAACTTGTCTCCGTAAGTCATTTACACTACCTCCAGTCTGCTACGGATAAAGCCTGCTCTTCGGACCAGAACCTCGATGTGAACAAGAAGCCCCAGGTGGGCTGTTAGAATGTCATCTTTCAGGCTTGTCAGAGAAGATATTAAGATGGGAGATTGGCCATTTTTAACATGGTGGCCTCCACATGAACACAGCAGGGGTCCAGGCCAAGTGTATATAAATTGCTTCGGCCCTCTAACGCAAGGACAGAGTTAAGAACAAAGCTAAGGTAGAACAAGACACCCATATTTTGGAAACATGCCCATCCTTATGCTGTCAACGTTTTCCGGAATTATTTTCTTTTTGGCCTCCTTTGATATTAAGTAAGGGTTTTCTTTTCTGAGCTATAATTGACATAACATTACATTACTTTCAGATATACAACATGACTCAATATTGAGGTATATTGGGAAATGATCACAATAAGTCTAGTTAACATTCATCACCACACAGTTACAATTTTTTCCTTGTGATGAGACTTTTAAGATCTGCTCTCTTATCAACCTTTAAATATGCAATTCACTATTTTAACCACAGTCATCACACTGTACATTATATCCCATGACTTCATTTCTTTTTAAATGAGAAGGTTGTATCTTTTGACCCCCTTTACCCAATGTGGGTGTTTTTTTTTTGTTTTGGCGGGGGGCGGATTGGGAGGTTGTTTTCTAGATTGCGCATAAAGTGAGATCACATGGTATTTGTCTTTCTCTAGCTTATTTCACTTAACATAATGCCCTCAAAGTCCATCCGTGTTATCACAGTGGTAAGATTACCCTTTTTCTTAACTTTTATTTTATTTCATTTGAGAGAGAGAGAAAGCATGAGTGGGGGAGAGGGGCAGAGAGAGAAAGAGAATCTTGAGCAGGCTCCACGTTCAGTGCAGAGTCCAATGCAGGGCTCAATCTCATGACCCTGGGCTTATGATCTGAGCTGAAATCAGGAGTTGACTGTTCAACTGACTGAGCCACCCACCTTCTTTTTTATGGCTGAATAATATTCCTATGTGTGTGTGCAACATATATATTTTGTATGTATAATTTCACATTTTATTTATTGATCCATTAATAAACATAGGTTCCTTCCATGCCTTGGTTATTGTAAATAATGCTGCGATGAACAGGAGGGTGCAAATATCTTTTTGAGTTACTGTCTTCATTTCCTCCAGGTAAATACTCAGAAGAGAACTTGCTGCTAATTCTCTTTTTAATTTTTTGAGAAACCTCCATACTGTTTTAAAAGTAGCGTTATTTTTGGGGCGCCTGGGTGGCGCAGTCGGTTAAGCGTCCGACTTCAGCCAGGTCACGATCTCGCGGTCCGTGAGTTCGAGCCCCGCGTCAGGCTCTGGGCTGATGGCTCAGAGCCTGGAGCCTGTTTCCGATTCTGTGTCTCCCTCTCTCTCTGCCCCTCCCCCGTTCATGCTCTGTCTCTCTCTGTCCCAAAAATGAATAAACGTTGAAAAAAAAAATTAAAAAAAAAAAAAAAAGTAGCGTTATTTTTAAAGATGCCAGTCTCCGCCCCAGAGAACCTGAACTAGAACCTGAAAGGAGTGATCTTGCACTCTTGGGAGCCTGCACGGTGGTGACAACAAAAATCGGAGGCGAGAATTTCTTCTATTCTCAGAAAGATGAGCTCAAGAGATCCAGGTTCAGGCCACATTGTCAGCCACCCACCTCTCCCAGCTGGAGTCTCTCCTTCCAGCATTCTTCTGGGTCACACTTTGGAGCATGTCTGTATTTCTGTGTGTTTCTTTTCACAGAGAAGGCATTCACTTAACATGCCTGTAAGAAAATAAGAACAAGACTAAACACTGAGAATTTCCCTTCTCCAACACAAGGGAGAGGTCCCAGGAAAATGGGCTGAGATGCGTTGTCGGGACCTTTATAACCTGTCACGCTGTGGATGCTAGGTGCTATTTATTGTCTCTGCCAGCACCGCCTGGGGTTCCCACACCAGCCAGTGGTGCAGCCAGGGGTCCTGCCAGAGAGGTGGGTGGGCAGGCAGGAGAGTCACACAAGATAAGGTCTGTTTCCTGGCTGAACTAGGGGAGAAATGTTTATCCCTCACCTCTGGGCCTCTAATGAATTCCAATTCAAGCCACACAAGCCTAGGAATCCATAGTTTTAATCATTTCAAAAACTAGCCCCACTCTGGGTAAAATTACAATGCGCAAGAAGCTCAATGGAGCTTAAAGGCCACAACCTCATTATCATTTCATTAGACTCACATTTCAGCAAGATGGAAAGAAATGTTCTCACACACCACCCCCTCCCACGGCTCTCCTCTCCTCCCCCAGCCCTGTGGAATAACTCTGGAGGACAGAGATGGTTTACAACAGCTGTCAGCTACGAGAGCCACTGGCCCACTCCCATCATGCACTCTGCCCGAGGAGGAAGCTCGGTGCAGCCGCTGGAGACCTCAGCGCAAATCAGTACAAATGCTTCCCAAATCAAGTTTGCAATCCTGCGAAGTTTAGTAAAAACAACCCTGCTGTCAGTTTGGCTTCTCACAGCTGGAGGGGTCAAGCCATCAACACAGTATAAACCCAGGCCAGCAGAACCTTGTCCTGCCCAGGGCCCCAGACGCCCTCTGGGAAGCAAAGGGTTTGAAAATGTCTTAAACTTTCCCAGTTTGTTTATTTTCCAATGTTTAATGATATTGTCCATGCAAAGGAGCAGAACCCCAGCTCCTGCTAACAATTAAAGAGGTTTCCTAATTTAGGAGAAAATGTGATTTAAAAAGAGAAAGAACTTGCACAGGAAGTAAAGCACATAATTCACATTGAGAACGCGTATGCAGAAGAGCCTTGAGTTGCGAGGGTCCAGACTGGATGGTGAGCACGTGGCGTGAAAGCCGTTTCAGGGGCACTGACCTGACTGGAGGCCATCTCAGAGCAGGCTGGCAAATGTCTGCTTCTCTGGCACACCCCTGTGGTACCTTATCACCCCAGCCCCACTTCCAGTTTCGTGACTGTGCCTTGTATCTGCCACCCAGGTGTTTACAGACCTCACCAATCCCGTAAGTCCAGCGGGCTCCCATCAGTGAAATTACCCCATTCCGCGGCCGCTTGCCCCCACCTGCCACAGGCTCACTCTGTGATGTGCAGGACTCCTTGGAGGTGCCCTGCATGTGCTCGTGAATAGGATGCCATCAAGAGCGGATGCCAAATCCTGCCAAACATTCACCGTCTCCCCCTTCTTTGCTCTCTGATGCCATGTGGCCCACCGTCACTTGCTGCTGGCTTGGCCTGTAAGAATGCTGCTGCCCGTGCCCAGTGCCTCGTCTCAAAGCTCCTCAAAAGGGTGGTGCTGCCCACCTGCTATCCTTGGTGCACTGGAGCCTCATGGTGTCCTGCGCCCTTCCCGCTTCTGTCACACCCTGTCACCTGGACACCGAACACCACTGCCCTCCCTGAGTCTTACAGGAGCCTCTAGGAAGTAGCCCCATTGGCTTCTTCTGAGGCCTCTCTCTCCACAGGGCTGAGATGCTAGGGTAGGTAGAGGCAGGGGTGCAGTGAGGTGCACCCCCTTCCACTTCTGTTTCCTTCCCCTCACTGCTAATAATATGCCTGTGCCCCAGGCTTTCCCCCAGTCCAGCAGACACATCTGAATCCCACCGGTAGAAATGGTTTAGGCTGGAGCTGGGTTCCCTACTACATGTCCTCAGACCAGCAGGCCTCACCCTAGGCTGCGCATTAGAATCACCTCGGGAGCTTTTCCCAAATCCTGTGGCCAAGCCTACACCCCACACCAGGAAATCAGAATCTCTGGGCACCAGTAATTTCCTTTAATGTTTATTTATTTATTTTTGAGAGGGAGAATGTGCGTGTGAGTGGGGGAAGGGCAGAGAGAGAGGAAGAGAGAGAATCCCAAGCAAGCTCCTTGCTGACAGCAGAGAGCTCAACACAGGGCTCAAACCTACAAACCGTGAGCTCATGACCTGAGTTGAAACCAAGAGTCGGATGCTTAACCAATTGAGCCACCCAGGCGCCCCTGGGCACCGGTAATTTTTAAGTCTCCCTAGGTGATTCCAAAGTGCAGCCAAGGTGGAGAACCACTGCCTTAGAGGAATGAAGGGAAGGGAATATGAAGGCACAGAAGGCAAGCCCAAAATTGGGAGTCCTTTCCCTGTGATGGAAGAGAACCGAAGCAAGCCAGACCTGGTGCCACACCCCGGGACACACACCGAGAAAACCCAATGATTCTTTTGCCAAACCTGCCAGTGACTCCTGCTGTTGTTGTCAGTATCTCTTTCAGCTGAGTCAACCTATTGGGAGAGTCAAAGAAGACAAGCGCAGTTCAGATCTGGTGGCATCCCAGGCGCCTGGAGGGAGGAGGCCTTGTTGGTGGTTGGGGCGGAGACAGAATCCCGGGATTAACAGTGCACCGGGAGAGCTCTGATCTAACCCTGTGTAGATTGCCAAACTCTCCAGCATAGCTAGCCCTCTGCCATCCAAAACAAGGTGACCAGGGACAGGCCTGCATTAGATAGGTGCGCAGAGTTCATTCGTTCATTCATTCATTCATTCGTCTGTTCCTTCCTTTGTCCATTTGTCTATTTGCTCACTCGTATCTAAGCATGTCAGAGCTGTATGTAAGGACCTCAGATATCAAATGCAACCCAGTAGCTCCTAGGCTTTGTTTTCAACTGGGGAATGCTGGTTTAAGTGGCGCCATAGGGAAGCATAAACAAATACAAGGACAGTTGCTCTGGTGAAAATAGGACAGGAGGCCCTGGGGCTGGCCTGCTCACCTCCCTTCTCCTGTGGGGGCTTCACCAGATTCTCTTGTTCAAGGAGCAACAGGGTGTGGAAAGTTCTCATCTTATGAGGACACCGAGGCACAGAGCAGGATAGTGCCTTGTCCAGAGCCATACGGATTTCATGGAACGAATTTTACTATGCTAGGTATGGGGGAGTAAGACACAATCCTTGCAAAATGGAGAAGCTTACAGACTAAATTAATACCTCTGAACAAAATGTCCTATTTCATCAGTAAACCCACCTCTCTCTGTTTTCTGCAGAAAGCCCTTCCTGGGTTCTTCCTTAATACATGGCACTCATGGGAAGCCTTGTCCTTCAGCACCCACCAGGTCTGATTCATGTCCACCCAGGATACATACTGCCTACACTCACTTAAACTGTCCAGGTTGTGTTACTGGTTGTTAAATGTTTTGAATATCATACTTGGATTCCACCATCAAAGTTTCCAAAGAGTAAGAGCCAGATAGTAACAGAAAACTTCAGTAACTAGATCAGCAAAACCTGCCTTCTCACTGCAATTATTTGACACCAGATCTACTCAAGATCTTTCATACAAAGGAGAGACCATTTTCTTCATGAGGAGATTTCCATTGGGAACTTTCTGGGCATGGCCTTCCGAAGATGCATCTTGAGCACAGAGCAGCCAGGCTATCTTCTGAAATGAATTGAAAGCCACATGGTGCCTCAGGACCAAGACAGGCCCGAGGTCAGCCCCTAACCCTTCTACTGGCCGGCAGTGTTGTGTGCGTGCCGGACAGGCACCTCTCGGGGCTCGGGTTGTGTGTGTAGTGTGTGTGGTCTTCCCAGGAACTGCCCTCAGCTGAAGGGAGCTAGCTGTCTTGCCTAAGCGATGCCCAGAGGGTACAATGACCCAGCCCCATGGCCTCGATGGGGAAACCTCTTTGAAGGGCCACCCAAGCTTCAGCATGCCCCATGGGAGCAGCTGAGGCTTCCTGGCAACCCCACTGCCATTTAACCACTCCCTCTGCCCAGTCTGGCTCCCATGACTCCCTTATAGGAGTTGTTCCATGAGCATTCCCCAACCAACCTTCTGCATTCAGGTCTTCCTCTGGAAGTCCATTTCCAAAGAACCTGACTCTCAAAACTACACATCTACAAAATGGGGGCAATAATCCCTACCCCTCAGAGCTATTGTGAGGGATAAATGAGCTCATTGTTCACATGACATTTCCTCTTTAACATAGTACCTGGAATATAGTGAATGATCCATACACACTTACTCACTTCCTTCCTCTCTCTATTCTTTCTTCCTCCAAGTGTGTTTATAAGTTTTATAATGAGTGTTCTCTCTCTCCTCTGAGGGAGACATCTGGCTCTCTGTTCATTGGTAGGGCAGAAGTGATTGACATATTCCACACCCAGTAAATACCCAATCCCTTCTTTGTGTTCAGGTGTTCTGCATAGCTGTGCTCACCCCTCATACCAAAACATAAACACACACACATGCACACATACACAACATTGCGGAATTCTGCAATCTTTGGAGTTTTACAAACATCCAAAGCTTTACACCATCACCACAGCACACACAATCCAAGAATTGCTTGTGTAGAGACGTATATAAACAAGTCAGACATCCCAGGAAGGAAAGATCATTTCCTGGTGGTGGAATCAAGGAGGTCCTCATGAAGGAAGTTGCATTTGTCATAGATTTTGAAGGATGAATAAAAATCCAGCAGGCAAAGAGGGTGGGAGTAGATTTCTAGGCCAAAGGAATGATATGGCGGTCAACTGTGGAGTTGGGAAAACACAAAGCATGCCCAGACAAGTCCTACAATCTTGGCTCAAGACAGGATTTTGCAGAGGAGGATGAGGGGGAGGGGCCAAGCCTGGGAAGACAGTTTGGGACCTGATTGGGTGGGGCCCTGAACCTCAAGCTGAGGCTGGAAGTAATGGGGTTCCACTGACTATTTATGAGAGGTGAGAAGAGCTTTAGGAAAATCAGTCATGGAGAGAATTGAATGAGAATGACACCAGAGGTCAAGAAATCAGTGCAGAGGCTGTGCTAATAGACAGGGCAAGAGAGGACACCCCTATCTGGCAGGGGCATTGCTGGGTCAGGAGAGCAGGAGTCCCAGGGTAGGAGTGCTGACTTCTTTTTCAGATCACCACTATTAAAACCTTCAGGGGCAACTGTGCAAATAACTCATCTCCTGATCTTGGGATAGGCAACAAGTGAGCTCGCTCCCCAACTATAGTTTGGGGAAGTGAAAGAGGAAACCAACCTCAACATAGTGTGCCTGACTCACTGTTTCTGAGTGACCTTGTACACAACTCTCTGAGCCTGCTGCCAGTCACCTCCTCTGTGCACACCTTACCTCATAGGAATGTAGACACCAAAAAGGAGTCCCATGCATGAAACACCTAGAGAAACTTCTCGAAATAGGACAGACCCAGCCTTATCCCTCACTTGGCCTTGGGCAAATCACTTAACACCTTTCTGGGCCTCAGTTTCCTCATCTATAAAATGAATAGTAACTATCACCATCCATTTGTGGGACTTTTATGAGATAAAATAGCCTAATAAACCTGAAGGTACTTAAAGCTCTTTGGAAGCAGGTGCTAAAGAAAGACAAGATGTAATTGTTGATGCTGTTATGTAATTGGTATTACAATTGCCACCACCCCTGTAGCCTTGTCTTTCTTTTCCCTGAAGAGCCCAAATACCGTTCATGGTGTTCTGTTCTTCATGAATAATTCTCAAATGCCTCCTCTTGTTTAGATGTGGACGTATACCAGAAGGCTCCACAGATACTGCCTACCTGAAGTGGACCTTGAGTCAGATCCTGCGAAAGCCAGGAGGAGGGCCTGGCTGAGAGTACCTTGGGGAGGTGGCAAAAGGGAGATGAGTCACCACCGCTCAGCAGGGAGGCTGCTGGTGTGTTGGTCAGGGAAAGGCAGGTGACTCAAGGTGGGACTTTCTGGGCACAGAGGACCTATGATCACTCACCCCTCTAATTCTTCCATCTCCTTCCATCTACCTCGATCCAGAGGCCACCCCTAGCCCATGTCTGGTCCCACGGCCTAGAAATCTAACAGCGTAGTCGGTGTGACTCAGCAACCATGTGACCTAATTTTCCTCATCTGTAAAATGGGTCTGATCTTCTCTGAGCTATCTGCCTTACAGGGCTGATGTGAAGAGGGTCCCCTGGGCTGAGGATGCAAGAATGGTTGGTGACAATAACATGTTGTACCAACGTAAAGGGCTATTTAAGTGGATTTTTCAAGGCTATGTTATAAGATAATCTGTTGCCTGGGGGGAGGGGGATGATTTTGGCTAGAGGCCATGAGGAAAGCTGTGGGGATCCCAGAGTGTCAGTTCCCTCCAGACTCAAAGTTCCACACTTGATCTTAGCCAAAAGGCCGAGAAGCGATCAGACTCAAAGTTCCAAAGCTGGGTAGAAAGTGTCTCTCGAAGGTGGTGTCCAAGAGAAGCTCTCTTGGTGTTCTGATATAAAGCAACCCCGCCCCCCCAAAAAATCCCCAAAACCCAACCACAAGACCAGGACAGTATGGGACTCATCAACTTCCATCAGCCCATGGCTTGGCTGTTCTCAAGTGTCTTTGGACTCTGTGCACAGAGGCATAGGGCTGGCCGGGTACAGTGACATCCACCCACCCAGACCACAAAGGAGCATGGCTGGGAGATGGCAGTCTCCATTTAACTAGGGAGAAGTCAGAGCTGAGCTACCAAGAGGCTTTAAGTCCCTTTTCTGTGTTGGGGGGCCTGCCCTGAATGGAGAAAGGAAGATGTCCCCAGCAGCAAAGTACCCAGTCCTCCCAGGACAGCAAACATCCAGCAGGAACAAGGGCAAGGCCAAGGGCAGAGCCTGCTTGCTGTCTCTGGCTTGGATCCCCTCCTTACAGGTGGGCTGGGAAGGGAGAGGAAATAGGTTAGTGTTCTCTAGGAGAAGTAGCCTAGGAAGAACCCTTTGGGACCTCCTCATGGGGGTAGGACAGGGTTGATGGATTGGTGAACCCCCAAGTCCCTGAAACACAGACAAATTCTCCAATGCACAGAGAAGGTTTGGACTATAAAGACTCTGCCCCTGCCCCTGACTTCTAAGGGTTCCCCAGCCTCAAATGATTTCCTAACCTATCAGACTGGGGTTTAAGTCTTTTCTTTAATTTGATGGCTCCTATCCCTTAAACCAGATCTGATCATACTCCTAGACTGCCAGTCTGACCCTCCATGTTAAGGACCCTCCATAACCATGCTCTCCTTCCTTGGTGTAGTGGCCATGAGAATGGGCTTGGGAATCAAGACTGTCTGGGTTCAAATCCCAGGTCTATCACTAACCAGCTATGGGAACTTAGGCAGCTTATTTAACCTTTCTGGGCCACCACTAACTCATCAATATTTGGGAATAATAGTGGGACGCACCTCAAAACTTTGTTATAAGAATTAAATGTATTAAATGGCTCAGCATAGGGCTTGCCACCCAGTAAGCACTCTTGTCTTGGCTCCTTTGGAAAATCACCCTCCATTGCCTTTTCTTTTTTTAAATTTTTTTTTTCAACGTTTATTTATTTTTGGGACAGAGAGAGACAGAGCATGAACGGGGGAGGGGCAGAGAGAGAGGGAGACACAGAATCGGAAACAGGCTCCAGGCTCCGAGCCATCAGCCCAGAGCCTGACGCGGGGCTCGAACTCACGGACCGCGAGATCGTGACCTGGCTGAAGTCGGACGCTTAACCGACTGCGCCACCCAGGCGCCCCTCCATTGCCTTTTCAAGATGGGGCTTCTGATCTATCTTTTACAGGCCTTCTTTTCTCTCTGTCCTGCACCTTCCTCCACAGTGACACTGTCCCTTGTCATATTGGTTTTCTCCTGATTTCCTGGTCACATAGTAGCTTATGTAAGCTCATGGGACAAGCTAGCCACCATTCATCCTTCTTGGAAACCCTCAGTTCTTCACCTGCCTGGGCTTGAGATCCTTCTCTATGAAGCTGTGTCCCTCTCATCTTTTATAAACTCAAAATTCATGACTTTCATGAAACATGGCATAGTGTTTCAGAGAAGCATAACCTCTGGGCTGAGACAAACCAGCTTAACCTATTATCAGCTGTGTGACCTTGGGCAGGTTACCTAACCTTCCTTAGTCTCAGTTTCCTGATATGTTAGATGACATAGGTACCCCTCCCTCACAGGGTGAAGGAGAGGATAATGTAAAATAACATTCCCCCCCCCCCGGGGCCTGGGGCAGTGCTGGGGGCCTTCTCTCCTCTCCACCCTGCTCTGATAGCACCTTCTCTTTGTCCTCCAGCCCTCAACAATCTTCCCAGCCAAAATTAGCTTACTCTGTGTATGTTCGTGGGGATTTATCATGTGGTGGTTACTCGTTCGTTCATTCAACATTTATTGGGCATTTACTATTTGTCCTACACTGTGTAGGCTCTAGAGATGACTATGACCTAACTCCTGTCCTGGAGAACTCACGGAAAATTGAGAGGCTCAATATATGTGCAGCTAATCTTGTGGGAAGTGTTACATGGGGGCCTGTATACAAGGTACTCTAGATCACAGCCTATGGAGTGACTAACACTGATTTCAGCAGTCAAGGGCTTAAACCCAATTCGGCAAGCATTGACTAAGCCCATGCTGTGTGCCAGGCACAGTACTAGTCACCGGGGATTCAGGATAAAGAAGACAATGTCTCTATCCTCAGGGAATATGGGGTCCAGTGGGAAAGTCAGACAAGAAGATGTAAGGATTATATCATATGAAAAGTACCTGTGTGCCCAGGGTGCTATTATGTAAGGGGGGGACAACTAAGTTATGTAGCAAGGAAGACTTCCTGGATGAGGTGACATCAAGATTTGAAGGACAAGTAGGAATCAGCTAAACAAAGGAAAGATAGGAAGGTCTGCCCAGAGGGAGGGAAACAGCCTGTGCAAAGTCCAGGAGGAGTGAGGCCAGGTAAAGGGTTCAGAAACTTCGAAAGTGTTCTGTAATTCTGGATGCATATGCATGAGGCTTTGAGCTTCTGGAAAGTTCTCTCCAACATCCCATCTCTGGTCAAATCCTTAAACCCCAGCTCCAGCTCTCCCATTTCCCAGAGGCTTCAGCCCCTCTGGTGCCCTAGTTTGGAGTCATGCAATCCAGACTCCTAGGAAGCTGCCAAAGGAATAAGGGGGAGACCCGTGGTGGGTGCTTAGGCTGAGCTGGAAAGGGAAAAGCTTCCCACCCCCTGCTCCCTATGAAAGGACACTGACCAATGGCCAGGGTTAGCCTTGGGTTGTGGTCAGTCCATGGTAACAGCTGCTAGATAGCAGGAAAAAACCTGCTTCCTCAGTCGAAGCCTCCCCCCAAGCCCTCGGCCTCTCTGCTCTATGTTTGGTCCCCTAGGGCTCCGCTCCTGCCAAATCATTTCCTGCTAATTTGGTCAAGGTGAAGGTCCCCTCACCTTCCTGGAATTTTACCATGCAGCCAGCAGGCTGCAGAGACTCCCAGCATACCCCACACCTGCTGTTGGGGCACAGTCACCGCATACACACGCTCACATATGTGCACACACTCCTCTCCCACATGCAGACTCAGAACTCACAGTCACACACAGCCTCTCACCCCCCTTAGCCATGCATCTGCTCATAGACACACACACACACACACACACACACACACTCGAGCACTAGGAGGGCACAGCTTGCCTCTGTTCTGTGAGTCCCCCATGGGGAGGATCAGCCCCTCAGAAGGTTTTGGGCCTCCAGCCGAGGGACGGACATCAAGCCCTGCTCCAGAAAGCCCCAGGATCTCTCACTGAAAAGGTACCAAAGGGTTAAGAAAGAACATTTCCAGGGAGTTTGCCTCTTAATCAACACAGTTAATTCTTTTCCTTTTACAAACACAAATTCTTGGCAGTCACTAACCAAGAAAGAAAGGGGTAAGAAAAAAAACCTTAACCCAACATTAGTCAAATCTTTGCCTCTTCCCATTTTTTTTTTTTTTCAAGTTAAAACCCAGGGGAATTCAAAGCAATGAGAGAAATCCCAACCCAGATGGAATGTTTTTGCTAATATACGTCTGCAAGTTATTGAAATGTATGTTTAAGTGTGCATGCGTGGAGGTGGGGGGGAGGGTGTAGGGAGTGTGAGAGCGAGCAAGTATGGCTGAGTGGGTGTGTGTGTGCATGCGCACGTGTGACTGGAGCAGACCCTGGCTGTCCTCCGGCCCCAGCTCTCCCGTCTAGACCTGAAGCGGGACAAGGCCGTTGTCCAGGACTGTCCTTGTCCTGCCACCTAGGGTCTCCTGGGACCACAGCCCCTGTACCTGCCGCCCCCACCCCCAGCCCCAGGATGGCCTGGGGGACATCTTCTGCCAACAGTAACCCACCCACCATACACTTTCTTGCCCTTCTTTCCTGCATAGTCAGAAGAGGGAAAGGGACATTTTAGAGGACCAAGCGCTCACCACAGAGCTGCCCCCGCAGTGGCCCTGCTTGGACTGGAGGTCCGACTTGGGCTCTGTTCCTGACCTCTTGCTACCCCCTCTCAGAACTCTCATATGATCTTCAGACCCCTGTCATAGTCCCTGTCTACTTTTTCCCTCACCCCCTTGGAACCCCCCCCAGATGACAGGCCTGACCCTCCCATACACCCCACCCCAGCAAGGGTCCTTACCTCCTCCCCAGAAGCCCCTCCCAGCTGGGCTGAGGGTGCAGGGGCTTCACGGACCACCCCCTCAGCCCCTACCTGCCCCAGGCGCCCTCTCTTCTACTCCCCCCCATGAGCCAACTTTAATTCTGTTAATCTTTTTTCTGAAATTGCTCCTCTGGCCCCCTAATCAGCTGTGTGGGTTCCAACTTCCTGATTTCCAGGGGAAGATTAAGCAGCTTTCTCCATCTAAAGGCTTTTTGGATGCCTGGGCCACCCCACAGGCTGGCTAGACCCCCTCGGTGAGAGGCCTGCCCTCACTCTTCTGAGCCTCGCCCCCACCCTGAGTCCTGGGCCTTCCATGAGGAACTTCCCATGCCCCTACCCTGCCCTGGCCCCCCAGAGACTCCAGCCCTCCTGTCATTTCCCCTCCACACAAAGGCCTCTCAGCTCCTCCTGCCTGGGCCCAAGGCCTGGAGCCCACCACCTACTCTCACCAGCTCTTGGGAAAGGAGTACGGCAGGAGGGGTGGGGGGCAGTGCTCAGGGGCTGGAATTTGCAGACTCCTCACTCAGTAGCTCCCCTCCTCCACCCAGTTTCTCCTCTGGCTTCTCTGCTCTTCCCACCCACTCTTGCCCTCGGAGGCCCTTTTTCTGAGAACGTGGCCATCCACGGTCTCCCATGGCTGAGGAGGGGACAAGATGTACCAGCTTTCAGCTCTGCACATGAGTCACCTACACGGCTCATCTCCTTGAGCCATGTCAGGATCTGGTGCTCATCTGGGTCCCGGCAAAAAGGAGTCGGGATCACAGAATGAGTGAGGAAGGGCCATTGGGAGGGGAGATGGAGAGAGAGACAGAGTCCAAGGGAAAGTAGCAATGAGTTTTGGACTATGTGTCATCCGACTTGTCTGACATGTAGCTAGGGGATAGTGTAGCTTACATCTGACTTTTGACATGGAAGAAATAGTTGCCTGGAGAGGAATCTCTGAGACAGAAAGAGGAAAAGAAGACATTTGGTAGAAAGTGTCCAAGAATGCCCCCTTATCAGGGCTACAGCTTCCTTCTGAAATGGGTGGGGTCTTAGGACCTCCACCCCTGGAACTGACTTCCTAAGGCCTGAAGATGTCAGGAACTCTTCAGCCAGTCTTCAGAGAGTCCATGAATCCCCTGACACCATGCAACATCTTTGTGAATATGGGCATTATTATAAGAACCTCCATGACCTTAATCATGTTCTCAAAAGGATTCCTCACTCCATGAGGCTAACAACCCATAAACTAGAGATTAACATGAAGGTGACACTTGAAGTTGGCCAGGGTGACCCAAAGAACTGAGCCAGAGTGGCTGAACCAAGTGGACTGGATCAGGCTCAGGCGGTAACGCGAGTCTGAGGAGCTGACCTTTGCTTCTAGGTGAGTGCTTGGGGACAGGGGTCAGGGGGTCCCCAGAGATGAGCTGGGTTCGTGGAGACCACATAGAAAAGCTGATCTCTGCCAGGTGAAATCCTGGGGTGCATGTGACACGCTTTCCCTGGGCCGAGCTAGTTTTTGGCTTTGTCTACTGCAGCCCTAACAAGTACTGCTAAAGCAAGCCCTTAGGTCTTCCTGGGGCTTCAGTGACAAGTGCACAGGAGGGTCTGCGCACAGAACTTTCACAACATGTACAAAGTTCATCTGTCTCAGAATAAAAGCAGCATCCACTCAGGGTGCCTGGGTGACTCAGTCGGTTAAGCGTCCCACTCTTGATTTTGGCTCAGGTCATGACCTCACGGTTTGTGCATTTGAGGCCCGTGTCAGGCTCTGTGCTGACAGTGCAGAGCCTGCTTGGGATTCTCTCTCTCTCTCTGTCTCTCTCTCACTCTCAAAATAAATAAAATAAACTTAAAACAAATAGTTTCCTATCTTCCAAGGGCTGTGAGCACACGTGTTCAGCACTGATGTGGGTGAGTCAGAGCCATTACAGAAAAAGAGAGGGGAAGGTCATCAATACCAAGGGACTGTTTGGAGGAAATGATAGCTGCTTGGCAAAAGGCCCCTTGCCTACCTCTGCGCTGACCAAGCTGTAGGACCTTTCTGGGTCACAGCTCCCTCTCCCGGGAAATGATGATGTGGGGCGGTTGGGTCTTTGAGCACACCTTCAGCGCTGCCATCTTGGAAATTTAAGTACCCTCTCCTGTCCCCTTCCTGGAGTTCCTGTGTGGGGCAAGTGGAGATTATCTAAGAGCCACAGGGCGCCTTCCCAGCCTTCTCCCATGTGCCTCAAGACCACCCGCCCAGGGTCTACACACAGCCCTCTTCTCTTACAAAGTCAATTTCCCTACAAAACGGGCTGTGGGAACAAGGTTTTCCTCTTTCTTTTTTGACCTGGCCACTCTTCTGCTTGCTTTCATGCTCAGATTGAGCACATTCAAAACAAAGGACAGAGCTGGGGAGCCAGGCTCAGACAGGTGCAGAAGGAGCATTCTGGCACCAGGGGTACTGGCCACCACAGAGGACAGCTGGGAGGTGGGGGGCGTGAACTTTCCCCTAGCCCTCTGATGAAGCGATAACCTTCCTCTGTTCTAGGACTGCATGCTGCTGTCCTAGATAACCTCCCAATCTGGCTTCTGGAGCCTGATGGATCCAGAATGCACGCTAGCCCGTGCGTGCCTGTGTGGTTTAGATCCGTATGTGTCTATAGCTGTGTGTATAAATATAGATAGATGGGTACAAACCAAGGGTTTACGAGGTGGCAGCGATGCTTTCTGCCAGGCTGCTGCCAGTGCCTCTAAGAGGGGAGCTCCGGTGTCTCTCCCTGCAGGTCTTTCCTGTCACTTCCGCCCGTGACTCCTTTCCCCATTTCCCCACCCCAAGCTGTCACACCACCATCTCCTCCCTCGCTTTTCCTCCCCGAAGCCAGGCTGCTGCTATATCTTCACTTTTTCCTCCACAGCAACTCCGAAATCTGTTCCTTTCTTGGTCTCCGCCCCCACCCCCCATTGGCATCCCCCTCCTTGTCTCTCCTGTCTCCCCTGTTTCCCCCATCTCTCCTCTCTTGCCTCTGCTTCTCTTTGGTTGTCACCCTCCCTGATTCTGTGCCACCTCTGTCTGCTCTTTGTCCATCTGTCTGTCCCTCTCTGTGCCTGTTTTACGTGCAGCTCTGTCTCCCAGCCCCTCCGAGTCCCTGTCTGCCTCTCTCTGTTTTGTGCGTCTCTCCATCTCTCAACAAGGAACTCAGCCAGGAACTCCTCTGGGAAGCAGTGTTTCTAGCCTCCTCCTTCTAACCTCGCCGTCAAGCTGACTTTTCATCTGGCCCGGACTGGGAGCAGAGCAGAGGCTGCCCAGAGTGGGATGGACCTCTTTGGCCTGTGAGAACCAGCGGGCCATGGGAAGAACAGCTGGGCTGGGGACGAGTGATGCAGGCCTGCCTGTTACTAAAACGAGTGGCAGCTCTGGCTCATTTGCATGTCAGGACTCTTTTACATAAATCTGCATGTCAAGCTAGAGGCCCTGGAGCCAGGTAATGCAAAATGATGCAAAATAAATTAATCAGTGTGCCCTGCTGCAGGTGTAAGCCAGCCCTGTCTTCCAACTGCCAGCGCAAATCCCTTTGGGCTGATTTCCTTACAGGGTAGGGGGTGGAGAGTGGGGCATGGGCAGGGTGCTGGCCCACAGTGGGCAGGCAGTGCTTCCCCAGGCTGTGGAAGGCCCCAGGGGCGGCCTATTGTCCAGTCTGGCTCCAGAATGGCCCTGAGAGAGGATGGACCCTGACGGCTGGAGACGGCTGTGAAGCCAGCCAGCCTGGACCACGGCCTCATCCAGGCCCTGGATACTCAGACTCCAGAGCTGGGGAAAAGGTGGGTGCAGGCTATACCTCATCCAGGGGGAAAATTGAGGTGCAGAGAGTGGAGGAGGGATTATTCCAAGGCTGCCTGGCTCCTCGTGGTGGGTCTGGCTCAGAAGCCTGCACTTCAAGCCCTCAGTAAGCAGCCTCCCTGCTCCTTACCACTGGCTAGAAGTGGGTGAATTTTACTGCTCCATTTGAGGGCTCAGAGGTGACAGTCTGATCTTCTTCTCCAGTCCAGCCTTTGGGAGCACTGCCCTGTTCTAACCACCTCGGGAGACCCCTCAGGCCTCCCTGACCCAGACATGGAGTCCTGCTCCTCCTTTAGGAAGAGGCAGCATGTGAAAGAGATGGTGGCCATTCTCCCTCTGTGTTCTCCAGCCTCTGGGAAGCGTGACTTCTTGGCTCCCCTCTGGACTGGGAAATGACACAGAAGCCCCAAGGCTTCTGAGAGGAGACCCCTTCATATGAAAGGGGGATGAAGGGCAGGGTCACTAGCACCAGAGCCTGACCCATCCTCAGCTCCGTTTCTCCTCCAAAGGCCAAGGTGAACTAGCCTTGGGAGCCCCAACGCTCCCAAAGACCTCGCACCCTCTCCAGACACAACCCGCAGGTTGGTCAAAGGAGAGCCACGGCAAATCATTTTTGTACCAACTATGGCTGCTCTCCTTCTCCTCTGCTGCAGGAATCTGGCCAATAGGGCTCCATCCTGCCATTGGAGCGTGCAGACCAACTGCGCCGTGACGGCCACCTCAGGGGGCAGGGCATCCAGTGGTTAAAAGCAGGATCTTTGGAATGAGCCACATCTCTGTCTGTGTTCTGCTGCTACGATTACCAGCTGTGTGACCCAGGGCAAGGCACCTGGCCTTTCTGAGCCTAGTTTTCTCATCTGTAAAATACGGGTGGTTTTACTTCCTACCTCATAGGGTTATTAGGAGGCTTAAAGGAGACAAAGCGTGCACAGCACCTGGCGCAGAGTAAGCATCTATCTATAGATGCTGGCCATTACTACCACGGGCAAATACAAGCAGTCCAGTCTAGGGCAGAGGAAAGGGGATGGGAAGCAGAAGAAAGTCCACCTGGAGCCCTTCGTCTGCCTTGGCTTTCCCTGTGCCCTCCCTTCAATTTATTCTCCACATTTGCACCAGAGGCAACATTCTGAGACACAAATGCTGTCATGCCACTTCCTGGCGTTAGACCTTTTCTGACTCCCTATTGCTTTTCGGATAGAGCCCAAGCTCCCTGACTTGGTTTTACAAGGCTTCTGCTTATCTCTGAGTCTCACATCTCACCTTCTTGTAACCTAAAGTCAGGCCTGTGGTTACTCAGACACACACATCTGTGCTCACCTTCAGGCCTCTGCACGGCTGGTCCTGACCCCAGCTACTCACCTCTTCTCTTAGCTTAGAAGTTGCCTTCTCCAGAACACTCCCACCCTCTGGCTAAGGATGGAAAGAGGAATATAAGGAGCTCCTCGCCCCTGGGGGATTTCCCCTGAGAGGTCTAAGCAGTAAGGTTGTCCAAGATCATCTAGTGACTTCGGCTTTGGCAGAGGAGAAACCTGGGTTCCCAGAGGGAAGGGGCGTCCCACCCACCCCTCTGCATACTTGGGCAAATCAGTGACCCTCCAATCAGTGACTCCTCCTCTGACACCAAGGGCCTCTCATTCTAATTCATCTGCATTTAATCATTTAATCCCTTCTACGAAGGGAGAACGAATAAACAGAAAAGACTTGGGGACCCAAGGGAATGAATTCCAAGCGCCAGTAGAGACCATGAGGGATTACATATTCGGGGGCAACAGCTATTTTATAGCACCCCTCGAGTATCCCCATAGGGGCGTTCATCTCCTTTTTACCTTTTCGTAGAATTCTGGTCTGCGTCATCTGCCCAGTAGGGCCTGTGACCAGATGAGACCCAGTCAAGGCCACCATGGGAGCATGAAAAGCACCCAGGATCAGGAATCAGAAGACTTGAGTTCAAGTTCCACCTGCTAGCTGTGCAAATGGGCAAATCACTTAACCTCTGCACCCAAGTCTCCTCAACTGTAAAAAGGGTTAGTAACAGGTCTCACCAGGCTGTGGTGAGGCTCATGTGAGGTGATGGATGTGAAAGTACCTTCTAAACAGTTCGACATTCAACATGCTTTTTTAATGAGACGGGACAAGCCCAGGAAGGTTCTGATCAGAAACCAGGCTTTAATGTCCACAGTCGATTGCTAACCCACCCTGTGTTCCTGTTCACATTCTGTGCCTAATCTGTTAGGGACTGAAAGGTGCTGGGCTTATAAATATTTGTTCCTTATGGCCAGACTTCCCTGGGTTTTATCAGCCTGGCTGATAAGATAATCCTGCCCTGTGGGGTGAGTTCTGGCACCTGGCGTTCTGCATTGCAGGTGACCTCTCAGACCTAACTTTTTAATACCTAGCAAGGCAATACATCGGCTCTCAAATTACAGGCTGGAGGTGGAGGGGCTGTCTAAGGGGGCCTCTGAAATTAATTCTCTTTGTTTCTGAATCTGATGTCTAGAGCTGACCAGAGACTCCAAATTAACACCTTTCATGCCAGATGGTGACTGGGTCTCCACTGGCTCCACTAAGCTCAGAACCAAAACGGTTTTGAAAAGACTTGAAGTGAGCACCCTTCTCCTTTAATTAAGTGCGAAATCTCCGTATCTGTTTCAGCCTTTGAAAAGTGAAACCCAGGAAGGCAGCTTCCCCAGGCAGAGAGGAGAGGTGTGCAGAATTAATATTCCATCTCGATTTTTCCTGTGTAATTTAATAAGTTGACTAAGCTTATCAGGGGGACCCGGGCTGCATTTAGCCACTGGGTGAGCCAGACTCCTGCCGCCTCACTTTCCCAGTCAACAAAGCTCACATTAGAGCGGTTGACTGGTCAGGCGAGGTGAGTCAGGGTTAAGGTGAAGAGCTGGGACCAGGCTCACCTTGCTCAGTCACATGTTACCATTTGGCAACCCGTCCCTCCTCCCTCAAACATGCTAGCCGGATCCTCGATCCTCACGGAATCCTGGGTGCAGCCTGAACCACACCTGCCCTCCCAGGCGTTGTCCCTCCGGTCCCAGATGGGCCCACTGCCTTCCGCCACCCCAGCCTCAGGTGAGACTGATCGGAGCAAGGTATGGACTTGCTAGGTATTAAAAAACAAACAAAAAAGGAACTACTTGGGGACTGCCCCAGCCCTGTACCTCCAGGAAGAAAGACAATTGCCTGGCCTAGCTGAGACTTGACCTCCAGCGGGCCCTGCTCCCCACCCTCCCTCCCACCCCCTTTCTCTCCCTCTTCTGCAGGGCTGGAGGGCAACCCCAGGGCTGCTTCTCTCTGGAGTTTCTCTCTCCCTCAAGGAATCTGATTCACAAAAGTAAAATCCTCACAGAAAACTCCAGAATCCCTAGAAAGAAATCCTTGGAACCCAGTGTGGGAAATATTACTCTCTCTGGGTATTTGTCTCTTTTTGAACATCTCCTGAGCGTCTGCTCATCTGCACAAGAAGTACATGGAGGTGGGAAGGGGGGAGATACCAATATAGCATGTTCTCCCCGTAATAACAGAACTCTAGAGCTAGAAGAGATTTCAGAGATCAACTAATGCAACCCCTCTTTTTTGCAGGGTAGTCTGAGGTTCAAGGAGGAAAAGTGGTCTGTCCAGTGAGTTCTAATAACTAAGGCAGGGCCGGAGGGAGGGGGGGGGGATTTAGCTCTGGATGCCCCAGTAGGGTAGTCTATCACGTTCCTGGGGTTTAAAGCAGGGGCTCTGGACTTGGATGGACCTGAGTTCAAAGTCTGGCTCAGCTTGAGATTTGGCAAGTATTTAAAGCTTCTGTTGGCCTCAGTTTCATCATTTGTAGAATGGGGATGATAGTGATCACCTCACAGGATCAATACATGAGATAATGTGTGTCAGTGTCTGACATGCATTACATTAGCACATAAGCTCCCTGAAGGCAAGGGCTTGGTTTCACCTACTGCTGTAACCTCAGAGCCTAGAACATGCCCTGCCCAGAGCAGCAGTCAATAAATACCTATTGAGTGGATGAAAGCAGCATATGGTTCTTACATTATTGCCCAGAGTATTTTCTTTTTTCTAAATTTTTTTTTTCAACGTTTATTTATTTTTGGGACAGAGAGAGACAGAGCATGAACGGGGGAGGGGCAGAGAGAGAGGGAGACACAGAATCGGAAACAGGCTCCAGGCTCTGAGCCATCAGCCCAGAGCCCGACGCGGGGCTCGAACTCATGGACCGCGAGATCGTGACCTGGCTGAAGTCGGACGCTTAACCGACTGCGCCACCCAGGCGCCCCGCCCAGAGTATTTTCTTATGCAGCTTCAATCCCCGTTTCTTTTCTTCTCCTGGACACCTTTCTCTGCCTACTCCTTGTAGCAGTGTGGATTGTACATGAACATTCCTGCACACACACCCACACCTGCACGTCCCTTTGCCGCTCTGCTGCTCTGTCCTGTGTCTCTTCTCACCTGTAGGGGGAGAAGGGAACCATAAGGTTGAATCCAATCCTTACTTTCCTACCCAACACCCCCTGCCCCACCCCCACCACTGCCATCCCATTGGGTGATCACATTCCTGCCCCTATGTACCTGAAATCCTGACCCCCCCGCCCCCCCGCCAATATCCTTGGTGTCGCCTAGCAAGCCAGGGGTGGTTTTAAAAAAAAAAAATCACCACCAGTTTTTGCTTTCCAAGGAGGGCTGCCCACTTATTTTTGTTTTGTCTGATTCAAAACGGACTGACGCAATTCCCCTCTGCTCTGACAAATAGGGACCCTCACCAAAGAAGGAAACAGAGCCAGAGTGAGAAGAGAGCAGGTCGGAGGCTTTCTGGAGACTTCTATGGTTCCCATTAGAGCACAGACAGCCGGACAGTTCTCTCCTGGGTTCAGGCCTGGAGTTTCAGGAAAACACAAAGACCCAGAGACGTGCCTTCATTTGAGTCATTTGGGTGGAGTTGCTGTTTTTATCTGTGTTATCTTCCCCATTTCCCTCTGCTTCCGAGCTGGAAGCAGTGAGCAGAGAGTGGGAATACCTACCCGCTTTCTCCTGCCTTTGGAGTCTAGGACACTGAGGCAAGATACAGAGAAAACGCTACAGTTCCTCTCAAATCCTGCTTTGTCCCCTTTCCACCCCCCACCCCCGCCCCCTGCATTTAGGGATTTCATTCATTTTGAATTAGTGATCATCTTGAGGAGGAAAATGCAGGAAACCGATAGACTAGATTATAATACAGTGTAAATAACTCAACCCTGCAAATTAACATAGGCCCACAAGCCTGGACCTGAAAGAAGCAGACCACAAGCACAGAAGAATGTGTCTAATAGTAGCAAATAACCATAACAACAAATAAGGTCTATGGTCTGCCAAGGACTGGATTGGTGTGACCAAAAGACAAATGGTAGTCTGTAGGGGTTGGGTGTTTGTGCGCTCCCTTGACGTGTATGACCAAAGAACAGATTCCGTTTGCTTTCACCTTCTTTTTAATAACTGAACAAGGGTCTCCGTTTATTAAATTAATAAATGTTGGAAATGTTGGCTCTGTGCAGGTAAGTAGTTTCCATCCTTTTGAGGTTGGCCTCCCCCTGTTTGAGCTCAGATCTTACTAGGCACAGTGCCTGATGCCAGTAAGTGTCCCGTACCCCTGCCACTGCCCACCAGCCAAGCAGAGAGGCCAGGCAGGGTGGTCCACCCAGTGGGGCTCCAGTGGGCTGAAGCAGGGGGCAAGGAACAACTCTTACCACAATTATGGGCGCTGGATGTACCTACCCCATTGAGAATGCGCCATGCACATCAAGTTCAACAAACTGATGCAGAGGTCTATTATGAACTAAATTCCATGCCCTGCCCACCCCTAATTTGTAGGTTGAAATCCAATCCCCAATATGATGGTATCAGGAGGTGGGGCCTTTGGAAGGTGAATGGGTCATGAGGATGGAGCCCTCATGAATGGGATTAGTGCCCTCAGAAAAAAGACCTTGGAGAGCTCTCTCACCCCTCTGCCACATGAAGACACAGGGAGAAGACAGCCGTCTTCAAAACAGGAAATGGAACCTCACCAGACACTGAGTCAGCTGGTCCTTTGGTTTTGGATTTCCCAGCCTCCAGAACTGTGAGAAGTAACGGTTGCTTAAGCTACCCAGTCTATGGTGGTGTTGTTAGAGCAGTTCCAACAGACCAAGACAGAGTCTCAGAGCATTACAGGAGCGAGAAAGAGTCTGAGGTGGTCGTGAGGGCTGGAGTGCGTAGCAGGGAGTCACAGAGCTGGGGAGGTTCTCCCCTAGCCTGGGACTTAACCCAAGAAGCTTGCTTCTGCTTGGGCCACAGGAGCCACATAAAAACCCTGCCTGCTCATTAGTTCAGTGTCTACAGCTCAGTTCTGCCCCAGACATTGGCTCGCAGTTGGTCCTGTTAGAAATGAGCCCATCAGCCCACTCAAATGAGGGACGCAGAAATTCAGCACAGTGAAGCGAGGCTTTAATCAATGTCTTGCAAGAGCAGGTGTCTGATGGACAAGCACACTCAGGGCAGTTACAGCAGATAATTTATCTCCTACCATGAAAGTCCCTCCCCTGGTTCCTCATTGGCTGAGAACTACAGAGGTTACAGCCGCACCTGGAAGTCATCTATGCCCATGTAAGGCAAAAAGTAGTTTGATTGAAACAAGTGTACATTCCCTGAGGTGACCCAGAGATTTTCAGTCCCTCCTCCCTTTGTTCTTTTGCATACGCTCATCGCAAATCCTGCAAAAATAAGCCCACGAAATGGAGAGGGGAAGAAGAACCAGGAAGTGAAGTGTCTAAAGGTTGGGGGCTCCATTTGGGTGGGGGGAGTTGTACATTCTTCCAATAGGTTGTAAACCTACTGTTAACTAGACAGCACGGCTTCTATTTGGTATTTCTGAAAATGAATCCTCTCCCTTACTTCTCACAGTCCCAGGCTGTCTCTCAGTTCAGCTTTCCAGGCTTGCCGTACCTGGGACTTGGCAGCCTGGTTCCATTTCTGCTTCATGACTGTCTTGGAAATCCCATAACCTCAGTCACCAACAATTACCCTCTAAGCACCAAAATCTACCTCAGACCCTACATCCAACTCAAGTGTCTGGGACGCCACAACATGCCAGACTCCTAGTGGGGGTAGGGAGGGGGCTTGTGGGGAAGAAGGAGTGGATCAAGATGGGCAAGGAGGAGAATGGTTTGGGTGAATATTAGGAAGAGAGTTAAAAATAGACTCCTGCGCCATGTGGCATGAGTGGGTTGGGTTCTTTAAAGGGCTACTGGAGTGAGATTGAAACACTAAATTGATTTCCAACACCCTTTGGCATAAGCAGAGAGTCCCTGCTGTGAACCCCAATGATGTGGCCTCCATCTGATTCTTTTGGCTTTTAGGTGTGACCTCCAAGGAATGACAGAAGGGAATAATTTTTGAGCTGAGAAGAATGTATTCAAACTCCATGCAGTGTTGTTAAAGGTCTTTTTTTGTTAGCTCTGTTTTTGCTCTGAGAAGGTCTTTTTTTTTTTTTTTTTTTTTTTTTTTTTTTTCTTTTTACTTCTGGAGGTCTTGATGCTTACAGCAATCACCTGGCTTTTTCTGGTCTGGAAGTCATATCTGTCTCCTCACCAAGGGCCTTGCTTCCACTTCATAACATCCTCCATTTCAACTCTCCATACTTGTCAGCAGAGGATACACACGTAGGAAACAATCAGATCTATGAACCAAGCTATCAATATTTGCCTTCCTGCCCCGTCATGGGTCATAGGCTCTGACGCAGAAGTGATGCTGTAAGAGTCTGCCTGGTTACCCCACTCACCTCCCCAGAAAGTGCACGCTGGTCACTCATGTTGATCCAAACAGAAAACAGCCCTTTGACGTCACCCCAGCTTTGCCTCCTCTTTCTCCACAAGCCCAACCTTGGAAAATTTCCTATTCGGCTTTAAAAAAAAAAATGAATGATAACCTGAATGGAAACAGAGATAGCCTATTTATCAGAATTTCATACGATACAAAATGGAATCACTAAAAATAGGGTAAAGGAGTAAGGTTCCAAGTCAACCTCGACAGGACTCGACTTTAACAAGATGACATTTACTAGTGGTCAATGAAAAGTGCCCCCAAAATAGCACAGCTATATAATTTCAGAGTTTGAAAGATAGAACTAACAGAGCTACACATTGACCTGCAAGCTCAGTAGGAGTCAAGGGCACAACGTGACTCTCAAAAAACCTAAAGCAAGTTTAGGCTGCATCATCAGAAATGTCAAGAACAAGAGAAGGAGGTGATGATCCCGTTCTTCTCGGCTCTGCTGGGCCACACCTGACGTGTTGTGTTTCCCTTCTGACACCACTCCAGGATGAACACTGACAAAAACTATCTTGTATTAGAGGAGTGGAAACAGGAAGACAAAGAATCTGGAAACTATAACAAGCGAGGACCATGAAAGAACGAAGGAAGTTTAACGCCAAAGAGGAAAAAGATTTAAGGGGGCCTGAAAGCTGTTTTTCAAGTATGTTAACGACTAACCTGTACACAAGAGATAAAGCTTCCCTGCCCCCATCTCTAGAGGACAAAGTCGGTGTTCTGAGTTGGGGAGCTAAATTTCAGTCTGGCCTGAAGAAGAATTTTCATTCCCAACTGTGAGAATTGTCCAAAGCTAGGATGGTCTGCCGGATGAGGTAATGATTCCCCATTACTGGAGGTATTCAGGCAAAAGCTGGAGGTTCACATATGAGGGATGCTAAAGAGAGAATTGTCGAATTCGTCCAAGGAGTAGTTCAGATCCTTTCAATTCACAGCCACTCTGACTCTAGGGATTGTTATTATAATTTATTATACTGTCCCCTACATGAAAGTATCAAATTCCCTTTGTTAATGCAATAAAGCTGATGAATTTCGGAAAGGTTTCCCAGTTCTTTTCAGACTCAGTTTTAAAATTTCAGACAAAGAGGGCGCCTAGGTGGCTCAGTGGGTTAAGTGTCCAACTTTCGCTTGGGTCATGATCTCACAGTTCATGGGTTCGAGCCCAGCCATTGGTCTCTGTGCTGACAGCTCAGAGCCTGGACCCTGCTTTGGATTCTGTGTCTCCCTCTCTCTCTGTCCCTCCCCCACTCACACTCTGTCTCTCTCTCTCTCTCTCTCTCTCTCTCTCAAAAATAAATAAACATTAAAACATTTTTTAATAAAAAAATTAAAAAAATAAAATTTCAGATAAAGAGCACAGACTCTGGAGACGACTGCCTGGGTTCAAATCTGGCTCTGTTACTTATTAGCTGTGTGACCTTGGACAAGTCACTTAACTTCTCTGGGCCTCAATTTCATCATCTATGAAATAGGGATAATACTAGTACCTGCCCCAGAGGGACATGACTGGGATTAAATACAGTAGTATTTGAAAAGCACTCAGAACACTGCCGGCATATAGTAAGGACTGTGTTTGTTTTAAAAAATAATGTAAAATGGCTGAAAACAAAGAACAGGAATGGTCTCAAATTTAACAAACAGTTCACGGATGTCTTCCTCCTTTACCGACCATCACTAGCAGCTCTAGCTGTAAAATAGCCAAGAGCCCAGAGGTGGAAAAAAAAAAAAAAAAAAAAAAAAGAATAGAAAAATCACAGTCTCCCTAAGCTCTCAGGGGGGAAGCAAAAGCTTCCTGCTATTGGCTTACGGTAACCTCTGAAAAGGCCTGTGTGTTTAATGACGCCAGCTTATCCCTACCTCCCCCACCCCTCCTCTCCCTTGGAGTTGCTAGGAGGCCAGGGGTGTGCTGCATTGTAATAAAGCAGTGCCTGGGGACGGCGGGGGCCAGAGCATGTTAGATATACAGGGTCTGTCCGCAGGAGCTTAATATCCTCTTACTGGAATAACTATTGTCCCAGCTTCTCGACAAATACCAACCATCATTAATAAAAGGACTAATAAAAGCATTTATTGCGCACAGGCAATGGCCTTGCTTTTTCTAGCTCCAGGGCCTTGGCAGAGGCAGCTGTTGAGGATGAGGGCTGGAAAAGCGAGACTCCCACTGCAGCCAGGGGATCAGCCCCCGCTCCCAGCCCCGACCCAGCACCCTTCCCAAGGGGTGGGCAGCCAGAACAGTGAGAGACTGGAACATGAAGATAATGCCTCATGAAGGCATCAGACTCCTGGGTCCTTTTTGGTGGCAAATATGGGGTGGTGATGCCTAAAGAAAAAATTCTTATTATGACATATTTTCAAGACCCTTAAAGCACACCATCTTGCAAGATTATTAACCCCATCTTACTGAGAGGAAAACGAGGTACAGAGGGATTTAGGGGCTCACACAGCCTCACGGCGTATGGCATCCTTGCCAGAACTAAAGCTGGGCTGCAATATTCTTGACTCCCAAATTCAGGACCGTTCTGAAATTGAAAGAGGGCGAGGCCATATCTATCTGTGTCCACCTCCGAAGGGGGATCAGTGAATGCTGGGCACATCATCACTGCTTCTCTAAATTATTATTGTTGTTATTATAATAACTAGTGGGTAGAGTTGAGTGGGTGGTGGATACCAGATAATTACCAAGACCCCAAAATTAAAGCGTGGAGTCTTTACTTTTCCACGGCTGCTCAAAGATGAAAATGAAAGCTGGCCTCCAGGGATCCCTGGGAAGAGCCCTAATCTTGAGATAGAGTGAGTCCAGAAGAGGCAGGCAATGGAGAAAGGCCAGGCCCAAAGGCTTAGGAAGCCAGCCGTGGAGACCCTGGGATTATTGAGTGTGGGGGGCACAGTTGCACGGGAGGCCGAGGAGGCACAGTCAACAACCTGCGTTCAAATTCTGACCTTGCCACTCTTTTGCTGCTCGACCATGGGAGCTCTGTGAACTTCAGGTACCTCATCCTTAAAATGGAATAATAATCATCCCTCACCCTAGGGATGTTGTAAGTAAGGATTAGAGGATAGACTCTAGAACTACAAAAAGGAAGGGGAAGGTTCTTTCCCCTTCTGGGCCTAGAGCTTTGCCGGTGTCTTTTTCTCAGGTCTACCCTGGAGAATAACTCTGGCTTCAGTTTCCCCCTATTTGAGACAGGGCAATAAAACCCCTGCCCTCAGCTCCTCCCTGCCCCCCAGGGTTGTCAGATGGATGGAGGAGATACCACCCTGGGAGCAAAGGTGGGAGTTAATAATAGCACCCTGGATCTCTGTTATTATTGTCATTATTCGGGCTCTGTCCAGTAAGCAGCGGGGACCCGGGTGACTCACTGTCTGCATGCTGCAGCCCTCGTCAGCCTGTTGGGACTTGCCTGCCTGCCAGGATGCCTTCACCCAAGAGGCCTCCACCTCTTTCCCAGCTCCTGTTGGCAGTTCATGGTCTTCCATCGCTGGATGGGAAGGGAGCATGGGGGGGTGACCTTTGGGAATCGAGTACCCAGCTCCCGTCCCATTAGCTGCAGCCCTGCCTGACATCAACAGCCACAAGATGAGCCTAGGGTAGGGTGGGGTGGTTGGAGCAGGAGCGTCTAAATGTTGCAAGGTTCAAACCATCAACTCCTGGAGAGATCTCCTGATTCCTGTGCAGTAGCCCTGAGGAGGGCAGGGACCAGGGAGAGAGGGGTTCAAGAGAGAGGGCACCCAGGCATCAGTCTGACCCTGTGACGGCCCTCCCAGGTGGGGTGGGGTGGAGACATGATATGAGGGGCAAGTCCCTGCCCACCTCCAGGGGACGTGCTCTGTGTGGCAAAGTTCTGGCACAAGGAGCTGCCTAGAAACTACGGGTCCATCAAGGATGGTTCTTAAATGCTGTAACCCAAATACCGGGGTTCTAAACTCTCAACAACTGCTGGAGTAGAGAAAGAGAACTGGGGTGCTTCTGACAGCTACACAACAACCCCCCACTCGCAAGCACTCTATAAATGTGAACTGAACATCTGTGACTCGCCCGCACACACCCCTGCAGTTTCGTGGCGAGGACACAGCTAATCATAGCTGGCGTTTGGGGGAGAAAGAGGGATTTTGCCACAAGCTCCATGACAGACTGTCTCCCTCCCTCTCCAGAATGTTAAAGAAAGTATGACTGGCTGGGAGGTGGATGAGAGGGAGTTTCTGTCTCCCTGAGGATTGGCGTTGCCTGGGAGAAGAGCACACCTCCCAGAAGGCCATGAAGGTCAGGGCCGATCCCCTGGTTCCTGCTCAGCACTCACACCAGGAAGAACAGAGCTGGAATCCCTATGCTCTATCAGTGATATGTGCTTTGGTTTTGTGTAGGTTTCTTTTAAAGCTGGAAGGGACCCAATTATAGGACATCTAGTTATATCCCTCACTCTTTACATGAGAAAACTGAAGTCTGGAAAGGCTGAAATGACTTGTCCGAAGTCGTTTGGGGTCTTAGACACACAGCTGTAGCCCTGACTCCACAGTCAGTATGCTTTCTATGGACTCCTCTAAATCCATTTTGAGTCCCTGGAAAACCACAGCAACAGCCACCCGTCAGTGAACGTCTAATATGTGCCAGCTACTAGATTAGCTGGTTTTGTGTATATAGTTCGAGACAGAAAGTAGAGGGGTGAAGGGGAGGATGGAAAATGATGCTACACAGGTAATTCGAGGCCCGCCTGAGGAAGGTCTTACTGCCAGGCTAAGGAGGGCACCGCTCGAGAGTTTTAGCTTTGGATGTCTGCTTTGGAAGAACTCTGCGATTCTCATTCCTAGCTTATTGATACATATTCTACCTCTGATTTGGCCTGACTCCCCCACCCTCCCCCCAACTCTCCACATTGGCCTGGGCACCTGTGAATGTGTTTGTCCACCTGCAGTTCTAATTAGGCCCTCCGGGGAGTCTCACACCAACCACCAGCTGTGGTCACAACCTCCAGCTCTTCACCTCTGCACAGGAACTTTCTCGGCACTCCTCTGGTGTTCCCCTCGTTACTGGATGTTAATGGAGTCTTTACCCCTTGGCATTCGGCTTGGTCAGGCCTGGTTAGATGGCCCCTTCAGTGGGGCGTGTGTGGAATCCCCAGCTGGGCCGTGGAACCGCAACAACCCCTTTCCTGTCCCTGTTCTGGTCCCAGCTCTTGGCCCACCTCAGGCCAAGCTCTGCCCCCATCAAAACTAAAACTACCCAGCCCCAACTCCCACCCTAGGACGTTTTCAATCTTCCTTTTAGAGCAACATGCCTTCTCTGCTTTCTTCCTGGTTGGCTTTTCAGTTCACCCTACTCTGGGGGTGCCTGGAATACAGTGGCATGCTTAGTTCTTCCAAAGTTGAGAGGAGATCCTTGCCCCCATGTATATTTTCATTTTCAACTCAGATAATCATCCCCAAGGAAGCTTCCTGAAAGAGAAGACAGACGATTCATTTTGGAGCCTGACAGTTTTGAACACTGGCTGTGTGACCTTTGGCAAATTGTTTCCCTTCTCTGAGCTTCTGTTTCCTCATCTGTAAAATGGGGACACCAGCCCTCACTGCACAGGGATTAAAAGAGGTAACACGCAAGACGCCAATCAAGGAATGGCTAAGTTCAGCTGAGAGCCTCAAGCAGGAAGGGACACATTCCTGTGCTTCCTCTTAGAACCGGTACCTTTAGCTTCTAGGACCTAGGGGAAAAGAACACAAACAAAATAGAATGCATTCGACCAGGGCTTTGAGCTGTTGCAAATGGCTCAGTAGTGAAATGGGACAGAGCCCACCCTTTGAAAGGTTCCCCAGACCTCTGCCACCCAGAGGAAGATGTGTCCTTCCTGCTCCAAAGGGAATGAAGAACTCCAGCCAAAAGCCAAAGCCATCCTCCACAGCCAGGCAGACAGGTGGCTCTAGGGCTGACCTTTGCCAGGCCCGGTAAGCAACATAGTTTCATTGTTCCACCCGGCTGCAGAGCTGGTTGGTGGAGTTGGCTTAGAGAAGGATATTTTGTATTTGGCTTTTGGAATGACTAATGAATGAGCTGTCTCCACTGCGGGAGAATTATGCCACTTAAGCAAAACCCAGCCCGGCTGGTCCGCTCAGAGATAGCTAATAGGAAATGCCTGTCAGAACACTGACGCTTCAAAGCCAAATATATTCTCACTGTGTTCTCTGTTTGCTAAGTTTACTTTATGCAAAATATAACTCAGCTGAAAATATGTCGATGGCAGAAAGCTTGCTCCTTCCCTCGGTAAGAAATTGTGACGACAAAGAGGAGAGTGGCTCCTTGTTAACCCTACTGGTCCTGTCAGGCTGAAGAATAGTCAGACTGTTGGTGTGGCCAAAGAGCACATACCTCCACTCGACAGAAAGTCTGTGCCAGTAATGGGCCCATAGCAACGAGAGTCCTCAAAATAGAGGCAAGTGTCCTCCCACGAGGCGTCCAGACAATGAGAACAGAGGGAGTGTGGGCAACATGAGCACGAACCGCCATTTTGTCAAGCTGCAAGGGCCAAAAAGGACCCACAGGGCACATTTGAATTTTTGCCCTTAAGTGGTCTTACCCGCCAATGCCCACTCCCCAGAGGTGAGGTACAAAGTCCTCCAACCAAGAAGCAACCGAGGAAAATCAACAAACTCCAGAACCCCAAACTGGGTGGCAGTGCTTTGGGAATGGAGTTGATGCTGGAGCAACCAATCTGTGGGAAGAGGATGGGATGGGGAGTCAAGGCGTTTCTACTTCTTCTCCCTATGTGACCTTGCAGGACACATAGGGACTTCCTTTCTTCTGGCCTTGGCTTCACCATCTACACATGGAGAGACTGGACCAGCTCAGCAATTCCTAGGGTCACACTGACTTCACACTGTCTATGGTACAGGATAGAAGAGAGGCAGGAGGGGTGCCTGGGTGGCTCAGTTGGTTAAGCATTCAACTTCAGCTCAGGTCATGATCTCACGATACGTGGGTTCGAGCCCCGCGTCGGACTCTGTGCTGAGAGCTCAGAGCCTGGAGCCTGCTTCAGATTCTGTGTCCCCCTGTCTCTCTGACCCTCCTCCTCTCACACTCTGTCTCTCTCCGTCTCTCAAAAATGAATAAATATTAAAACAAACAAACACACAAAAAGACGAGAGGCAGGCGTGAGGTAACAGGGTCCACTTCTCCATGCTCCAACCCTCTCCCTCTCTCAAGGATTGCCATGGGTTGCCATGAGGAATCGGGTATGAAGACAGGATCATCCTTATAGTTAGAGATAGCTAGGATTTCTCAACACCTGAAGTGGGAAAGATTCTTTGAAGCCACGACCAGAGACATTAGTATACGGAGAGGACTTGCTGAGGAGGAGCAAAGACATAGGGGCTCCTACAGCCTCTGACCTGGAAACACCCTACTGCTAGAGGGCCACAGCCACCAAGCCACTCGGTGGCAGCTCGGTTTCCCTTCCCAAACATCCTCCCCAGATAAGAGGTCTGGCCCTGCCTCGTGAAAGGCGTTGTATTTACTCCTTTGGGATCAAAGTGAGAACGGAGCCTAAGGAAATTTGGGCTTCCCAGAAGGACCTGGAGAATGCGTAGCATGGAGCACCTATAGCGTGCCAGGCAGTGGGGATGCGGATAGGAGTCAGACACAGCTTTGCTTTCAAACAGCTCGGTTTCGGGGCAAGACGGGTCCCCATCTGGGGAAACAAAGAATGCTGTGGGGTCAGTCACATGACTCAGACATCAAGCACATTAGAGGCTCAGAGAGGCAAAGCCCTTGGGCAAGCTGCTGAAAGTCTCTCTGCCTTGGTCCTCATCTGTAAAATGGGGACAATGGTGACCTACCTTAGAGGACCAGAGGCAATATAAATGCCTACCCTACCACCTGCCACATTTTAATCGCTCGATAAAAAGGAGTTACTATTTTTATTGCCATGGCTTAGAGGTGAGCTTCTTAACAGAATGGGTTCCAGGTGAGCAGGGACTCATCCATCCCTGTAGCCGCTGGAACCAAGCCTGAGGTGTCTGGACCTCCCAGCTAGCTTTTCCTGGGCTGCCAGCCATTCCTCCATGTACCCCAATTTGCCACACAAACAGTGTCCTTTTCTTTGTGTGCAAAGAACCCTGGAAAGCCCTGCCTCATATCCTCAGAGAAAGCTCCAGAGCATATGAGGCCTTTGGTGAGGTGGGGAGAGGGAAGGGGGGTCTGCTGTAGTGGAATCCAGTAGAACAGCAAAAAACCTGGCACAAAGGGTACGTGGCAGTGAGTCTGGGAGCAAGAGGCAGCTGGGAGGTCTCAGTGCCCCACACAATGTCTTGCATATGGGCCACCGGCACAAATTATTAGTTGAGTGATTGATTCTGCTCTAAGTGGAGCAGAGTCCAAGTTGGAAGATGTTGAGAAAAAAAGGCTGGATAATGTCTTATCAAGGGCGGCAGGAGAAGTGATTGGACAGGGGTCATGAGGCAAGACCCAGGCCTGTGGGGACATGCTGAGGCTTTGGGGCATGTGCTTCTTGGGGACAGAGGGAGACAGGGGGCAGGAGTCAATGCACACAGACTCAGGCAGGCATCAAATGGCAGACAGGGCAGAATCAGCATTGAGCAGGTCAGCAGGGAGCTGAGACCCAGCAAGGAGTGTAAGCCAACGCCAAGAAAGCCCTGAGCCAGGCTCGGCCAAGAATAGGGACTGACCTGAGAATTTTGGGGTCCCAGGGCCACAGGGAAAGGTTGTCACTGGTGGATAGAAGCAGGGCAGCTATATGATGCCCAGGAAGACAAGCAGAAGAGTTTGGACTCACTCGAGCCACCTTAGAAAGCCATGAAGTGCACAAGCAGGTTATCGTAGCCCGTCAGTCTTGTGGGGAGATGGTGGGTGGTGTGAATCACACAGGGACCTCCACACACACAGGTGAGGGCAGAGTTTGGGCTATGGAGGAAGCTAGGCCAAAGCGACTGGTTGGCCAGCAGCACCAAGCACCGTGCCCAGAGGGGCAAGCGGACGTAGCTCACTTGGAGTTGAGCTGGAAGGATGGTCCATTCGGCAGGTGGGGTAGACAGCAGGAGTCCAGAGGCTGAAAGGCAGGGGCAAGCTGGTTTGGGGGCAGCTGGACCTCAGTGAGGAGAGGAAAGCAGTGTCAGCCAGCTCGTGCAAGAGCAGTGAAGCACATGCGCTCTGGGCTCAGACAACCCTGCTTTGCATCCCAGCTCCCTCACCTGAGTGGACATATGATCAGAGGCAGTATCCACATCTCTCAGGGTCCTTGTCTGCCCTTCACAGGCGTGAAGTCAAATAAGGTCATTTGTGGGGCTTCTGGCACATGTAGATGCTCACAAACTTGTACCTGTTCTAACTATGATTATTAGCCCCTGAGGTTGTCAGCTTCCCAGGAAATGAAGAGGGATTTAGAGTTTTGATGGGTAGAATGTGACATCAGCCCAGCCCCTGGGAGGAAGGGCAGCGAAGGGAAAATCACAAAGCCTCCAATCTCGGATGAACCCTGTTCAGATCCTCCCTCCCCCCAACCATCTGTGAATCCTGTAGCAAGTGATGTAATCTCTTCAAGCCTCAGTTTCCTCAAGTGTAACACAGATGTACTAATATCTGTCTTTTGAAGTTTTTATGACAATTAAATGTGATAATGTATGTGAAGCGCCTGACCCAGTGGGTGCTTAATAAATGGCTACCCTATCGACGAGGCTGATATGTGAGGGAGGTAAGGAAGGATGGGACCTGGGGGCATATTGGGGCCCAGGACTCACCCCCTGCACCCTGGGGCTTGGATCTGTCACAGCAGAAAAGATTTTTTTCCTTGCAGATGCAGAAGCATCCAGAACTAGAGGGGGAGCTCCA
The DNA here is from genome assembly GCF_018350155.1 of Leopardus geoffroyi. NCBI lineage: Eukaryota > Metazoa > Chordata > Mammalia > Carnivora > Felidae > Leopardus > Leopardus geoffroyi. Next base: position 82,828,320 of record NC_059333.1, read on the forward strand.
CAGGAATGGACCCTGCCAGTGTACTCTGATGCTCTGACAGGATTCCACCTGCCTGGACAGGATTGGCTCAGGAAACTGGGAAGCCATGTCTGACGGTGGAGGGTAGCGGTGGCTCCAGCTGGGAAGGACCCAAAAAAGAGAGAATAAGGGAGGGACTGGTAGAGGAAAGAGGTATTTTCTATTAGCATTCTGGGTCTTCAGTTCCCTTCTCTGTAAGATGAGAATAATAGTACCTGCCCCGCAGGGTCTGTGGTGACTCTTAAATTAAGTGACTGACACACAGAAATCCTGGCTGTCAGTAAATGTTCAATAAATGGGGCTGTTGTTAATAAGAACATTAATAACAAGGTGAATCTGGGAAATACTTTGCAGGAATAAATGACAAGACTTGGTGTCAGGGCGTGGGAAATAGCTTAGCTCACACGTGAACAAGTGTAATGTGATCGAGCATCTTCAGGGGTCAGAATTGGAATTCCCTGCTGGGAAAGAAGGCTTGGACTGGAGTGGGATGGGGCATCCAGTCCCAGCAAAGGAGAATGCTGAAGTCACCTCAAGCCAGGATATACGGTGCCGTTTAGGAAAAAAGCACTTGAGTTCAGTCTCTGGGTTAAATGTTTCCACCTTTATTTTCTCCTAGATTCCCTCAGACAGCAGTTGGAAGGAATCCCTCAGGACCCCAGAGCCAGAGCCAGCATTGGACCCCAGGTAGTCCTTGGTCCCACACTCTGGGAGAAAGATCCTGGACCCAAAGAGTAGAACACAGCAAAACGGCTGCTCAGTGAACATCTTCCCTTTCCCTATACTGAACAAAAACCTCAGTAGACACCTTACCTTTTCCCCCTTTTAAGTGGCAGCCCCATTGTAAGCAAGGGGCTGACAGGACACGACCCCAGATAGGAACAAAGGAAACCCTCCCACCAGCTCTCTTGCCAGGAATGAGCTGAAATTCTTGGAGAAGTCTCTGAGCCAAAATTCTCAGGGAGAAGACCCAGAAGACTGCCCATCAGGTGAGAAAACGTAGGCAAAATGTAATGTGCAAAATCACGAACCAGAAAATCACCCAGCAAGCCCGCATCCAGCTATGTCTTAATGAGGCAAACTCCAAAGAAGTTTTTCCTTTAATCTGGCATTTGAAACGAAATGCTGCTAAGAAGCCCCCACCTCACTCACCCCACCCTTATATGTTGCCATGACTACCCAAGTTCTTAGAACATGAAAGAACTACCTCAGCATTTCCCTCCAAAACAAAAGAAAATTATTCCAGGTTTCTGGGCAGAGAACTCCAAGGAATGGGACCTGTTACTGGATAGCAGGTTCTTCAGAGTTGCCAGTGATGAAATATGAGCCTCTGGGGACGGGGCCTTCAGAAAAGCTGGGGAAGGAAACTGGGGATGACGGGACCCCAGCGTTCGCCCCTGCTTGCAAAGCTGTACTCTGCCGTCATTGCTGGCTCTCTCCCCTCAGCTGGGCCTCATTTGCCCCTGCAATGAAGCGCATTAAAAGAAAACACATCCTCTCTCCAGATGGGAAGGGCAGGAGTTTGGAGGGGAGCAGGTCCTGGCTCAGTAGACCCCAGGGTTGCAGCAAAAAATGCTCTCTACGCCAGTTTGTTCCTGGAACAGGTGAAGTGAGGCCAACCTGTGGCATGATGAGGAAGCCCCTGCAAATCCCCCTTGAAAGCCCGAGGTCCTGCTAGTAAGGGCCAATCGAAGCCTTCCCTTGGATCCAGAAAGCCAAGCCAAGGAGGAGACGGCTGGACAGCCACACTGCCCCCTCCCATGCCTGAGCTTCAGGTGAAAACCCAGGGCATTGTCCTGACACCTCCCTCTTTCTCAACCACGACATCCGATTCTTCATCACATTTTGAGTCTACTTCCTAAAAGTTTCTAAAATCCATCCACTTCTTTTTCTCCCCAGTGCCCCTGGGGGAGTCTCTAGTCCAAAGAGATGCCTTCAAATCATCTGCACACCAGAGTCAGAGTGGCCATTTAAAAACCCAATTGTAATCACATCACCTCCCGCCCAAACTCTTCAGGGATCCCCTTGCCTTTGGGTTAAATTTCCAAACTCCTCAGAAGGGTACGGAAGGCCATTCATGATGGCCCCCTTACTCCCTGCCCTAGCTTTAAAGAATGTATTTTCCCAACTGGCGGTCTGCCCCCCTCCGGGACTTCACAAACAGTTCTCTACTTGGCGATGCCTTCCCTAACTCAGTATGCCCCGTGTCTTCTGTTTGCTTCTCAGATGCACTCTCTGCCCTGCTCGGTGCCCCCAGAGACTGCCCTGCAGGATCGCATCAACAAAACCCAGTGCCCTCTGGCTTCTGGTTGGGTTTGGCCAACAGGGAGCACCAGCAGAGATTCAAGGATAGAAAAGAGTGAGGATAGGGCATTTAATGCCTCCCTGTAAGGTCGTATTAGGCTGGCTGGTCCCAGATGGAAGGCCACTCCTTCTTCCAAGGTGGCCTATGCTACACTGCGTCTTCCCAGAGTACAGTAGGCCCCCTCCCCACTTCTTCTGGACTAAAGGTGGTGATAACTCTGCTGCTGCTCCCCCTGGGTTTCTGTGCTACCTGTGACGTTCCCCATCCCCTACCTACACCCTTGCAAATAACCCCTTTGTACACAAACCTTTCTCAAATTATCTGAACTAAGTGTGTTGGGATCCTAATATGGTCATCCTTTGTCTTTGCTAAATCATAAACTTTCCTCAAGACTAAGCACAGTCAACACCTCCTCCAGGAAGGCTTCCCTCTTCTCCCCAGTCTGGGTCAGACCTGGGTTCCCAGAGCCTCTGTATAGTCCTTTGCCACAACTCGGTCCACACTTTATTGCAAAAGTCAGTCCTTTGTCCTAAATCTGAGCCTCTGGAGGGTGAGGACCATGTGTTGTTTGTTCATTCCTGCACCCCAGTAGCTGGCACAAAGCAAGAGCTCAGAAAATATTTGCTGAATGAAGAAATAAAGAAGCACAGAGTGAGACCCTGCCAAAGATCCATAAGAAACACAGAGCAGGGGCGCCTGGATGGCTCAGTCGGTTAAGCAACCGACTTGCTCAGGTCAAGATCTCATGGTCCCTGAGTTTAAGCCCTGCATCAGGCTCCATGCTGACAGTGTAGAGCCTGCTTGGGATTCTCTCTCTCCCTCTCCCTCTGCCCCTCCCCCACTTGTGTGCACGTTCCTTCTCTCTCTCTCTCTCAAAATAAATAAATAAACTTTAAAAAAAATGAAAAGAAAAGAAACAGCATCCCTTTGTGGGTTGCCCATGCTGTAGGAGCTGGCATCCCTGAGCCAGAGTCAGATTACAGACCAAAGGGCCCAAAGAAAGGCTGTTATTTAAAAACACCCACCTCCAGGGCCTGGAGCCCATGTCAATGACTATGGGGAAAGAGTGAGAAAGTTGCGCTGGTTTCTATTTCAACAGCTGTGTTTCCTGGGCCAGGGGGGTGGGGGAGAGTGACCAGCCTTCCTCAGGCCTGGGGAGACAGTGGAAGTGTCCACCCTTGAGCTGTCTGTCCTTGAGTGCCAACCCCTGGATAACTCATATCAACTTACTGAAATAAGTTATTAAAAGTCCAGGGGCTGTTCCGAAGGACCCCGCATCACTCTCCCCAAAATACCACCAAATCACTCACTCATTCATTCCCTCAACAAAGTTCATTAGCAGTCTGCTCTATGCAAAACACCCTTTGATTTACTCTGTAGAGATTCTACCAAAAAGGGAAAAGACATTTTTTCTTCCAGTCTGTGTCCCAAGCCCTGTAAGAGGCTTGGCAGGGTCAGAGGATGGACTTCCAGGTAGAAAGGCCTCGGTCACCTGGACAAATCAAGGCGAATGGGGCAGACATAGTGGGTGGAAGGCAGAATAGTGAACTGGAATAGTGAGAGGGCTCTAGAATATGTGTAACCTTGGACAAGTTACCTCACGTCTCTGTGCCTCAGTTTCCTCCTGTGCAACATGGTGGTCATAACATGAACAAACTCATAGAACTGTTGTGAAAATTAGATAAAACAAAATACCCTCCAGGAGGCTGCCTAGAGCAGAGGGGCCCAATCCTAGCTGACCTGATGCTCCCTTTTATAGCAAATATTTTATAGCAAATAAGACCATCTTTACTATGCTGAAATGAAATTTAGAGATAATATAACCCACCTACACACATAATTTTTAAAAGAATAAATGTACTGCTATAACTATGGGATAAAGAATGAAAAGGAAATAATTCAGAATAAGATAATATGCATTTTAATCTGTAAATGTTTGAGTATAACTCCACTAGAAGATATAAGACGATTATACCCACTTATAATGAATAAGTTTGAACTTAAGTAAAAAACATTGACTGGAACATTATGGGTACTTCTTTGTAATTGATGTTCTGAAACAAAACTAAATAAGTGCTGTATATTCATGCAGATATGTATGAATACAGATATGTTATTTTGGCAACTCAAATACCATGAGCATTTTGCTGCTGGTATTGTGGTTTCCTGACCTGGTGAACAACTCCTGGGCAGCATAAAACACAGCATTCTCTGCATTTATATGATGTTAGCATTTATGAAAAATTCAGTGTATATTAAAACTACAAAAAGTACTTTGTGTTTACATACAAAATGGAATGACATTCTAAGCTCAGACCAATGTAGAGATTTTCTACCTATATGAATATCTGGTGGAGCATTCAAAAGTCATATGAAGGGCAGGACAATCTTCATTGTACAAAACTGCCCCACCTAAGGCAAGAAGTCTGCTTCCCTCTGCCTTCCTCAAGACGTGCATGGTCAGCAAATGTTAACAAACATAAACACACCACACATGTATAAAGTGCCTCTAGGCGGCAGCACTGACTCCACTGAGGATCACTGGGCCAGAGTTTATGGGGTTATCCAAATGATAAGGACCAAAGAATGATAGCCACACAACTTTCAGGAACACAAACGAGACAGACAGCATTAGGTAGCCTATCAGCACATCACACTCTGACCCCAGTGTTTTGTTGTATCCCGCTACATTTGCGTTTCGTTGGGGCGGTAGGCTAACGCCATTCCCCAATGGGAGGTGAGGTCTCTCTTGAGTGTGAAGAAGAAATCAACACCAAAATAGGCAGAGCTCTGTCACCCATAAATACCAGGTAGACTGGTAGACTACCCGATAGAGAAAAAGTCTCAGCAAACTGCTAAGACACTTGTATTTTTCTCCCCCTACACAACTATTGGAATCTCTTTGAAAAGTGTATCATCAGCACTCTATAAATAACCATTGGCGTGCTCACCTATGTCTCTATCGTGAATCAACACCACAGAGTATTTCACAATGTTGTGACATTATGCCTCTCGACTGAATGTATCTTAAGAAAGAAAAAAACAACAACAACATTGTCTTTGGTGGCTATAAACCACCCTCCTAGCAGTCAAGGCAGTTAGGTGAGTTGGTGTGTGCCCACTCCATTCCTTCCCGTGTGCAGCCTTGATGATCAGTAAAACCTTACTTAAATCCAAGGTCCCATTTCCCACAAAAAGAGGCAATCATGTCAATTCTCCCAGGAAGAGGCAGCTCCTCAGACAGGAAACTAAATTCAGACAGTGGCACCCGGCAGAAGAGGAACTCTCATCTCCTTCTTGGCTTCATTCTTTTAGTGGATCCATCTGAACATTCAAGAGGGCAGCTGTCCAGGCTTCTGCCCCACAACCAGGGCTGCTGTGATGGTACTGACCACACAGGGGCATCCCTCTCACTAGGAGAAGGCAGGCCCTGAGCCCTCATGATCAAGTCCTGTCTTGTAAATGAGATTATATGAAGTCATGTTACTCTTTCTGTTTCTCTTTTGTTATCCCCAACTTGCAATAAAGGCTGGTCTGAAGGATCCAGTCTATGGATCCTGTGTGTGTGTATATGTGTATTGGAGGGTGGGGACACTGACTAGTGTCCATGATGAGTGAGAAACCCCAGGGGAAAATTCCAGTCACCTCTCTCCACAGAGATTCTCCCTTCATGGCTAAGCTTGGAGGAGTTGGTTTTAATTCATTAGGAAAGGTGGTGACTCTTCCCCTTGGGCCTGGTGGAAGCAGGTGAGAGATCTAGAAGAGGACTCAAGCCCATAGGGTAAGCCCACAGTCAGGTTATCAAAACTGGAGAATGAGATGAAGACTGATCTTGTAGCAAAAAGACATGATGTTAGGATGTCCTGTGGGCTGTATTGAGCACACTTGTATCTATTTCACCAGGTAGCAAAGTAGGTCCACCAATAGTTGGTGGGGGTGAGTCTGCCTTTGGGAGAAAGTGGATTCATCCATGGATAGAATGGATCCACTGAGGGATGCCTGGGTGGCTTAACCGGTTGAGCGTCTGACTCTTGATTTCGGCTCAGGTCATGATCCCAGGGTCTTGGGATCAAGCCCTGAATTGGGCTCTGCACTGTGCATGGAGCCTGCTGAAGATTCTCTCTCTTCCCCTCTGCCATGCCCCCTGCTCACTCTTTCTCTCTCTCTCTCTCTCTCTAAAAATAAAGAAAGAAAGAAAGAAAGAAAGAAAGAAAGAAAGAAAGAAAGAAAGAAAGAAAGAAAAAAGAAAGAACAGAAAAGAGAACAGATCCACTGAAGCTGGGAACCAAGCAGGCTTGACATGTATCACCTACATGTGTTTTGGACTGAGAAGGGCTCAAGAGGAAAAGAGAACACATAAGCAAATAAACAAAATAGAAATAAATCTACAGGTATTTTCTCAAAGTTTGTTTCTCATCACCTCCACTCTCCTCAGGAGTCAAAACCAGTGTGGTCCCAGGAAGCCCCTCGAAGCAGGAGGCATGAGGGAAGGGACTGGGATAGCTCTATTTTTTTTTTTTTTTTTTTTTTTTGAAGAAAAATTGCCAACACCATTTCCAAACGTCCCAGAGGAATGTGACTTTCAGGGCTACAGAGACCTGAGAATTGGAGCTGCTCTACTCAGCCAGCAACAGCCTCTGGAACATCCCTGACATCTCCACCATCTAGCCTTCTGCTCTATAGTGACCACCAACCCCCAACTTTATGCACATTTTGGGGAAGAGCCAGAATGGAAGACCACTGAGTGTGAATACAGATCTCACAAAGCCAGTGCACTCAGCCAATGGTTCTCAGTCTTGCTCACAAGTTAGAATCACCTGCAGAGTTTTTTTTTTTTTTTAAACACACCCAAGCCCGGGCCCCACCACCAGAGATGCTGATTTAATTGGTCTGGGGTAGAACCCAGGCGTGGATATGCTTTAAAAACTCTCCAGGTGATTCTAATGTGCAAGCAGACTTGTGAACCACTACATTATACAACAGGAGAGGCCCTCAGGCCCTCACTCAGATCCCAGTTACTCTTAATTTATATACACTTCTAATAATCCAGTTGTCTGGTTTCCTAGCTGGTATAAGATTAAAAGCAGCATATTTAGAAGGGGAGAGAAAGGCTGTTAATGAAAAAACACTAAAAGCAGCAAGACATAACAAATGAGAGTCTGATCACAAGTGTAAAGATAGAAAACCTATAAAAAGCACACACAGCACTTAACCCCTCCCCTCTCCAGCATATCCTATTTACAGTAAGGGCTGCAGGAGATCATGAGACGGTTGCAGCATGAAGGGCAAATGATGTATGTTGACCGTGATACGTAAGGCATATGTCAACTGTTGCTACAAACGTTACTTCATCTAATTCTCATCACAGCCCTGTAAGATAAGTGTTATTACCCCATTTTACAGATGAAGAAACCAAGACTCAAGGAGGAGTATGAGCTTGCTCAAAGTTGCACAAGCATGGAGATGTGATGCTGGGATTTGAATGTCAAATGTTGGTTAGTTTGACTCAAAAGCCCACATATGTTGGTAAGTGCCATATCTGCCTGTTTAGTATGATAACTGATATTTCCAATGATGACCCAAAATCTAGAGCTGGACTACCCTCAGTATCCAGCTGTTCAAGATATTCATCTTAGGAATAGTTACATACACACACACACACACACACACACACACACACACACACACACACACATATATGCCTTTTAACAGTGATGAAAGGACAGGGTATCCATTTGGGAAATAAATAAATAAAGAATACAAGTTATTTCCCAGCTCACACCATTTATCAAAATTAATACCAGATGGGTAAAGATGGAAATGAAACCATAAAGGTACTAGAAGAAAATAATAAGTGAATATTTTATAATCTTAGGATGGGGAAGAACTTTCTAAATATGTCAACAAAAGCAGAAACCATAGAGGAAAAGATTGATAGATTTGACTACATAAAAAATTAAAAACTTCTGTACATCAAAAACCGCCATAAATTGAAAAAATATTCAACCTCACTAGCATTCAAAGAAAGCAAATTAAAACAGCAATGAGAGCCCTTTTTTCCCCTTTTTTGCTGATCAGATTGGCAATGATTAAAAAGAATGATAATACTGAGAGTTGGCATGGGTGAGGGGAAATCAACACTTGTACATCGTTGGAGGGAGTGTAAATTGGTACAATCTTTCTAGAAGGCATTTTGGCAACATGCATGAAAAAAGTCTAAGAAGGCACATACCTTTTGGCCAGTAATTCCATGTATAAAATTTATCCAAGGGAAAGGATTGATCCACTAAACACAAATGCACAAATTAAAACATTATTTTTTTTAATTACTAGAAAAACAATAGAACCCCTTTATAATCTTAGAGTAGTGAAGACCTTTTTAATTGATTAAAAATCCAGAAATCATGAAATAAAATACTGATTAATATAGCAATATAAAAATCTTAAAACTCCTGTATGATAAAAGCACCATAGTTAAAAAAAAAAAAAAGTAAATTACTAACTGGAGGGAAAAAAATCACAACTCGTTCCACAAAGGGTCAATCACTATAGTACATACTTTATTTCGTAAATCAAGGAGAGACAAACAACCCAACAGAAAAAATATGTCTCCAGGAAAAAAAAAAAACAAAACACAGATGGCTTTTAAGCACATGAAAGAACATTCAACTTCATTAATAATAAGAAGAGTGCAAATTATAGTTGCAATGATATACCTATTTTTCATGTAGCAGATCTGTTCATATCCAAAATACACTTGATTGGAGGAAGTTGTAGGAAAATAGGCCTTCTCGTACAATGTTGGTAGGAATACAAAATGGTATACCCCTATGTAGGCCAATTTGGCATTTTCTATTAATATTATTAATATATTTACCCCTTGACTCATCAATCTCACTTTGAGAATTTTTCCTGCAAATATATTAGCACACATACAGAAATTACATTTGCATGTATTATAGCATTCTTCATGATACTGAAAATTTGGGGATAGCCAAAATGCCCAATTATACGAAATTGCTTAGATATTATGGTCCATCTACACCATGATATACCAGGAAACTCTCTACGTACTGATAAGGAAAAGTCTATGTTACACACTATTAAGTTCTGTTTTAAGTAAGGAGTGTGCAACTTCTGTATAAGAAAGGACATGGCATACATAATTACATTTGCTTGTATTTTCAAAAGGGAACATTGTAACTATTAAAAGCAATGACCTATGGGAGGGGAAATCAGAAAAACAGATGAAATAGGGGATGGGGATTAAGGAGTGCACTTGTCGTGATGAACACCGGGTGATGTATGGAATTGTTGAATCACTATATTGTACACCTGAAACTAATAAAACCCTGTGTGTTTTTTTAAAAAAAAAAAAAAAGAAAGAAAGAAAACCAGGTGAAGTAGGACATGCATGGAAGCCAGAATTCTCAATGTTGTTTTTATGTTGTTTTTATTTTTATTTTTTTTAGTTTATTATTTATTTTGAGAGAGAGAAAGAGAGCGGGGGAGGGTCAGAGAGAGAGAGAGAGAGAGAGAGAGAGAGAATTTCTGCTGACAGCACAGAGCCAGACTCTGGGCTCTAGCTCATGAACTGTGAGATCATGACCTGAGCCAAAACTGGATGCTTAATCAACTGAGCCACCCAGGCACCCTACATTACTTTGATTTTTGAACTATGTGAAGGTATTGTCTATTTTATTTTCTTACTTATAAAAGTTTTTTTTTTTTCAACGTTTATTTATTTTTGGGATAGAGAGAGACAGAGCATGAACGGGGGAGGGGCAGAGAGAGAGGGAGACACAGAATCGGAAACAGGCTCCAGGCTCTGAGCCATCAGCCCAGAGCCTGACGCGGGGCTCGAACTCACGGGCCGCGAGATCGTGACCTGGCTGAAGTCGGACGCTTAACCGACTGCACCACCCAGGCGCCCCAGGTTTTTTTGTTGTTGTTGTTAAGTAATTTCTATGCCCAAGGTGGGCCTCGAACTCAGCACCCTGAGATCAAGAGTCACATGCTTCTACTGACTGAGCTAGCCACGTGCCCTAAATATGGTCTATTTTTAAAATAAAATTAATTTAATTTATGATGGTTCAAATTCATTTGTGTTGACATGAAAGATTTTCTAAATGGATTTAGTGCATGAAGTAGGTTACAGAAATATATATACAAGAATCTCAATTTTGTTTTTAAAATAATCATTATCTATATGGTCATATTCTTATATATATATACATAGGGAAACAGGAAAATCTAGAAAGATAGATTATAAGATATTAGCAGTGGTTACCTTCAGTTGGGGGATTTAGGATTCTTTAGTTTTAATTTTTTTCTTTTTATCTACATTTTTTAATTTTTGTACAATGACCATGTTTTATTTCCATAATCACAAAATAAAAGGAAAAAGACTTGCCTTAGACAAGCCTCAAGGAAAAATAATAACCCAGGAAAAATTTGTAAAATGCCAAAAATTTTAATATCCTTAATATTTAAAGAATTCTCTCAAAAATATAATAAAAAATACTCCAGAAAAAATTCAAATAAAAAACAAAAGAACAAATAAACATATATATATATAATTATACAATGGGTTATTGGAAAGCAATAAAATAATATTGAACACTGTTAAGTGGCAAGGATAATCATTATATGTTAAGAAGGAAAAGCAGGCTGGCAAATAGTGTTATTTTAATAAAAATATATTTATACCAGATTTACAGACTTTACTGGGTGCATATACTTAGGTACACATATAAATATATGCATAGAATAAAATCTGTAAGGACAGGCTCTGAAAGATAAATAGGTATGATGTCTGAATGGTAGGAATATAGGTGCTTACTTTTTTTCGTCTCAACTTCCATTTTTCTGCAATGAAATGGTTATTTGTATAATATAAAATAAAAGTAAATACAATGGGTGTTTTTTTATGTTTATTTTTGAGAGAGAGAGAGAGAGAAAGAGGGAGGAGCAGAGGGGGAAGGAGGAGCAGAGAGAGGGAGACAGGGATCTGAAGCAGGCTCCACACCATCAGCACAGAGCCCCATGCAGGGATCGAACTCACAAACGGTGAGATCACGATCTGAGTCAAAGTCAGACGCTTAATCACTTAACCGACTGAGCCACCCAGGCGCCCCAGTAAATACTATTTGTAATATTGCCTTGTGAAAGATTTAGCCACAGGTAAGTTCATCGCATTGTATTTAGTAAAGAAAAACTGAAAACAACCTAAGTATGTAACAATAGGCTTTAAAGGCAACAGGGAGTCTGTGAACTCCACAAATAACTGTTATAGAAAAATATTTATTAGTGTGAAAGATGCACAGTTTGTAAAGAAGTATGTATTATATGTACATATAGCAGTATATGCTATAACTCCATTAAAAAATGTATATGCTTAGAAAAATTGGGAGAGGATACACACCAAGGTATTTGTTAACTGTGGTTACCCCTGGGTAGCGGAATTCTAAGTGTTTTTTGTTTTATTCTTTTGGATGTTCAGGGGTTTTTCAATGCTCTACAATAAACAAACCCTTCTAAAATGAGAAAAAAATAAAGCACCAAGAAATGTTTGCATGCTTTAAAAAAAGAATTCTTTAAGAGACAAATTCTAGGGACGCCTGGGTGGCTCAGTCGGTTAAGTGCCAGACTTCCACTCAGGTCATGATCTCATGGTTTGTGGGTTCGATCCCCGTGTCAGGCTCTGTGCTGACAGCTTGGAGCCTGGAGCCTGGAGCCTGTTTCAGATTCTGTGTCCCATTCTGTCTCTGCCCCTCCCCCACTTGTGCTCTGTCTCTCTGTCTCTGAAAAATAAATTTAAAAAATAATAAAGAAAGAAAGAGACAAATTCTAAACTATCTAAAAAATACCCCTCCAAAAGGAAAGACTGGCTAACTAAGGTGTGGGCTACCTCTAGCTACTGATGGCAGGGAGAAGTAAAGCTTGGTCTTGATCCTAAACTGAGATGCCATATTCTCTCCATCCTCCCTTTGAGTCTCTCTGGACCACCGGGTGTTGGCCACCACATTGGCACAAAGGCCCTGCCCACCAGTAGAGGAGGCAGGACCTACCTGCCCCCACCCCTACCAGAAAATCATTGGTCCAACCACTTGCCTTCCGGCAGTTAAGCGGTAAACCTGCTGGGCTGGAAGGTGATTGGCAGGCAGTGTGCCAGTGAAGTGACCAGTGAAGGACCTGCACGAAGGTCCTCTGTGCAGAATCATTCCTGGCCCAGGCCCTCCTTTGGCTGCTTCTGCTACCACCTCCCTGGCCATCCTAGAGTAAACACTCAAGAGGAAAGAGCGGCTTGTGGGGAGGTGTGTTGTAGGGGGTGGGCATTCCCCTCAGACGGTCCCCTCCAGAAAGACCAACGCAAAGAGGTGGGCTCTGAGGCCCAGGTAGCCCCCTAGGCCCTTCATGCCTTCTCAGAGTTTATTACAACATTCTCTTCACTGGACTCCTGCCCTCAGTCCCTGCCCTGTCCGATCCATCTTCCAAGCCCCTGTCGCCCTTCTTAAAATACAGCTAATCATTTTATTGCTGGGATCAAAACATTTCATCCAAAGGCAGTACTTCTCAAACTCCCCTCCCCGCCCTGCGCCCCCCCCCGCCAAGGGCACCAAGAGCAGACAAAAGAAATGCCTTCAGGTCCCCCAGGGGACCACGTCGCCTGAAGTTCCTGCCAGCACACCCAAACGCTCTTTGAAGGCTTCTGTTTTCTCTTAAAAATTCATGAGAATTTTACATTCTATTCCATGATATATCTGAATTTCTCTTATTATGAAGATGTTTAAATTTATTCACCTCAAGGAAAACTGATGCTCCTGAAAGAAATACTGTGTGTACCTGGAGGCTCAAGTATCCTCCCTGGAGAAGTACCTACAACCTAAAATCCAAACTCCCGACGGGCGAGGCTCTTTACAATTTGGCCCTCACAAACCTCTCGGCTGCCTTCCCACTGCTCCTCCGCACACCCCCTAGTCACTGGGCCACCTGGACTGCTGTCATTTCCTGATATGCCAGGTCCGCCCACCCCCCCCCCCCGCCCCGACCCCGCCTCTGTGTTCCTGCCCAGACTCCTCCTTCTGGAGTACCCCCCACTCTACCTGCTGACAACCCACTCTCCTCAAAGGCCTCAAGGGGAATCAAACACCACCTTCCCCATGAAACTTCTCTGATGGCTCTTGACAGACGCAGCATGAGAGATCGCATGACGCCGCCCGTGAGAACAGCCTGGGTTTTGGAATCACAAGACCGGGGTTCAAATCTTGCCTCCAACTCTCGACACCAGGCAAACTGCCTGATCTCCTCTTAGATCCCGTTTGTACAATGGGGGATAATCACGCTTCTCTCACAGGGCCGTTACAGGGATTGAAGCACATTCAAACAACAACGTAGTGCCCAGCACATGCTCCCTTCCCCTCCCGCCAACTCCTATAGCATGTTATTTACACTACTCATGTGAAGAACGTAAGTTTACACATTCTTTTTTTTTTTTATAATGGCTTCTTTCCCCCAAACAGATCAGTGGCTCCCTATCACCCAAAGAGGCTTCTTGTATTACCCCCACGATCTCATGGCTTGAAAGATTTTGGTTATTAAATCAAACACATTTATGGAATAGCAGCCTGCTTTTCGAAGTTCTCTATCCTATTAAGCTTTTTCGAAGACTGAGAGCGGTCCCAGCCTTTCCTCTCCTGCCTAACTTTAGGGACTGGGACTTGGGAGCCACCCATGGAGACCATAAACACCTTGAGACCACAGCTCCGTCTTCACACTTCTCACGGCACCTTGCTCAGAGCCTCGCACTTAGAACACACCTAGTAACTGCTTGTGGCATAAACAAGAAGTTTCACACAGATGACAGGGGGGAAAAGCCCTCTCGAAATTAGCCAGTTGGTGAGCAGAAAGGGGTCATTGTTATGGGAGGCAGAGTTGGAGGCAAGCCCTTCTCCCCCCACCCACCCGCAGCAGCACCCCCAATTATACCAGCTGGCCTCCAACTTCAGCGTGTGAGCCGATTAAAAAGCGCCCTCTCTTCAGTGTCTGGAAACTCCTGCAAGGAAAGTTTGCTGCCCAAAGTTGGCTTTTGACTACAGTCTTAATAAGAGGCCTCAGCAGGCTACGGCTAGAGAGACAATGTCACTTAGAGGAGCAGCTTGAAGCGGCAGTTAGGAGAAGAATTATTTTAATGAATACATTTCCTTTCAATTGTATGGGAATATCAAGATCCCATTAGAATAGGGAAGCAATTAGAACTAATAAAGATGAATGCACAGTGCTCCGTGCGTGCGGAATAACAAGCAGCCAACAAAGGGACTCCGGAGAGCCTGCTCTAATCCAAATGAACTGGCGGCCAGCGGAGGGGAAACGGCTCCGTTCAGCTGCTCAAAGCCCGTGGGTCCCGCGCATTCTGATCACGGCCAGCGAATGGCGCGAGTTGGACCTCGGAGGTGGGGGTTGAGGGCCCCCGCCTTGGTCCTGGCCTGGCCTCTCGGGGATAGAGATGGGCCGTTGGCAGCCCCTTGGCGACGGCCATTCAGACTGGGGCCCTGGCTCGCAGCCAGCCTCACGCCTGCCCCTCGCACTGGGCCTCATTGTGTCCAGGTGGCAAATGCCTTCTCGCCAACTCTCCTTCGAGGTTTAGAGAGGGGGTGGGACAGTGGAGGAGGGAGAAGGGGGCCCTGTGCCCCCCTCTCCTGCATCTCTCCCCTCCCCGGCTGGCCCGGGTCTGCTCCTCCTCTGGGGTGGGTGTTATGTTACAGATACTGGTGGGTCACAGGCAGCCTAACACAGAAGCACTGTTGCTTACACAATTGCTCTTCAAACAGTAACAAACAATTTTCATTACCCAAGTCAGATCGAATCATCCGCCTAGCCATCCTGCTTCAATCCCAGCCGCTCATACAGGACCCATGGCTCTGCCCATTCTGCTGGGACAAAACTGGGCTCCTTTCTCCCCCTGGCCCGGGGACAGAGGACAAAGCTCTTCCTCTGATCCCGTCTTTGAGCCAGATCAGCGGGACGGCTGTCAAAACTGTCAGGAGAAATAGTGAAGACACAAGCACCTGTGCAGACTGGGGCTCACTCAAATCTGGGGTGACATGTTACTCAGCATCTCTGTGAAGAAGGCACTCAGGGGTTTGGAGGACTCTATTGCCAAGTTTAGAAGGAATCCAGAGAGATAACCCTGGCTGTCCACCAAAGCATTCACTGGCCTTAGAAGGAGTGTCAGGACTTGACATTTCTTTACTTAATCTTTTTTGGCCAGACAGTTTTTTCAACCAGGAATGTGTAAACTCGTTCCAAAATGTCTGCATGAGAGACGAGTCACACTCATTACAGAGATTTTTCTACCACTTCTCTTACAAAGAAAAAAAAAAAAAGTCTGTAACATTTTTTAATGATAGAGCACTTTAAAAGTATGTTTACATTTATAATCTTACCCTCAAAATAACTCTGCGGACAGGCAAAGCATGGGTTGTCGGGCCTAAAGATGAGGAAACAGTAGCCCAGAGAGGTTAAGTGTCCTGTGCGATGTCACAGAATGAGTGACGAGGGACACCAGAACTCAGGTCTTCTGATCTAGTTCAGCGCTTGGTTCTGGGACACACCTTTCCTACACCCACAGAGTGTTAGACATTTCCAGGGTAATTCATCCTGCAATTCTGCTTTTCCAGTGTAACTCCCTTCTCCCTTTCCGCATACTAAACAGTAGCCTAGACTACTCGAGGTTACAAAAGATCATCCCTCACGAAGGTTTCAAGGTAGTAGTCACCAAAGTATTTGTTTTGCTGTCCACCCCCCAACCAAATATGTATACATTTCCTCCCTTTTAATAGCTTAGGTAAGGATTGCTTTAAAAGTCTGTCTGTCCAATATAAGATAGGCACAATCAAAACTGTAAAAATGACTGCCTAGGTCCCTTCCAGTAGAACATTGTAGCATCCAGGGATTGGCAAATGATTAAACAAAGCCATTCACTTTTTATACCGCCCCCCACCCCAACCTCTTATACCCAAAGGCCCATTCGTTTGGTATTTTAAAAATATTTTTTAAAATAATTTTGGGGTATAATTTATATTTTGTGAGATGCAAAGAAATTAAGGGTACAGTTTGGTAAGTTTTGACAAATACACCCAAATCAAGACAGAATATTTCCATCACTCCCAGAAAGTTCCTGCATACCACTTTCCAGCCAACCCCACTCCAGACCTCCACTGTTCCAATTTCTATTGCCATAGATTAGGATAACCTGTCTTGAACATCCAATTAACTGGAATCATATTGCATGTAATCTTTTGTCTCTTTCTTCTTTCACTCAACATAATGTCTGCCAGACTCATCCATGTTGCTTCAGTGGTTCCTCCTTTTTTTGATGGGTAGCATTACATTATTAACTCAGTTTTTAAAACCCAGTCATATTACTGCTAATTTGTCCCTCAAAATTCTTTCCATTCAGTGTAATTCCTGTATGCTCCTTTCCATGCATACATCTCCTGCCTATCTCCTTGGCAATTCTTGAATTGAAAGAAATATGGAAATGGCCTCTTGGATCTCTAGCACTGTCCCTCCAGGTGGGAGTGGTTCTCTCTACCTTCAGGAGAAACAGATACCCAGGCAGTCTAGCATGAGTACATGAAGACAGTCATGAGTACAGTCTTCAGAATAGAGAGATCTAGGTGGTTGTGGCTGGTCCAGCTCTTCACAGACCGTTGGTTAGCACTATTTTCCCATTTGTAAAATGAGGATAATAATATCTTCTTAGTAGGGATTTGTGAGGACTAAATTATATTGTACACAAAATATTTGGCACAATGGAAACTCATAAGAAACAGCCCAAGCTAGGCTGTAATAAACATCCTTCTCTTCATTCACACACTTTCCATTTTTACCATATAGTATTAGTGGATATATATTTTCAGAAGTCTTTAAAACGAAGAGCTCATGATTATATCTAGAAAAACCAAACAGATATTTACTTAAAGTAAATGTTATTTCCTATGGAAACAAGTAAAGCCTTCTGTCACTTATTCAGTGACAATTACGTAGTGAATGCTGATTCTGAGGGGTTCTTCAAGGGTTAAAGACATAGCCCTAGCTTTTAGGATGTTTGGTTTTAAAGGGTAACAAGGTAGGGGCGCCTGGGTGGCGCAGTCGGTTGAGCGTCCGACTTCAGCCAGGTCACGATCTCGCGGTCCGTGAGTTCGAGCCCCGCATCGGGCTCTGGGCTGATGGCTCAGAGCCTGGAGCCTGTTTCCGATTCTGTGTCTCCCTCTCTCTCTGCCCCTCCCCCGTTCATGCTCTGTCTCTCTCTGTCCCAAAAATAAATAAACGTTGGAAAAAAAAAAATTTAATAAAGGGTAACAAGGTAAACACAAAAATAATAATAATACAAAGCACAGTATGGTCAACAATAATTAACATCTATTAATATGGCGGCTAAGAGCATGGTCTTTAGAGTCATACTCCATGGTTCAGATCTCAGTCATGGGATGTTGGGGAGTTACTTAACGTCTTTGTGTGCTACTTCGCTCATAAAATGGGAATGATAATACCATTTCTGTGGCAGGGCTGTCATGACTAGATGAGTTAATACACGTAAATACTTAGCACAGTATCACACACTAAAATATGCAATAAGTAATAGCTAATAGTTCCACTTATGGAACACTCAATATGTGTAGAACACTGCATTAAATATATGCATCACTTCACATAATCTCCAGAATACTGTTACGGCTATTATATCCATTTTACTGGTAAGGTAACTGAGGGGCAGGGTGTTTAGGTAACTTGCCCAAGATTACATAGGTAGTAAGTAGCAAATGCCAGAGGAGAGACAGATCTATAAAATGGGGATGATGATAACAATAGTACTTACCTTAATAAGAATTAAACTAATATTTTAAAACTGGTTAGAATAGAGCCTAGTACATAATAAGGTCTATATAAGTGGATGTTAAATAAATGTAAATTGCTATGGTGATTGAGAGATGGCAGTAAATAACTTCCACACATGGAGATTAAGGCAGGCTTTGGAAAGGTGACATTTAAGCTGAGCCCTGAAATAGAAAGAAGGAAGAAGGAAGGAAGGAACGAACGAACGAACGAAGAAACGAAAGAAGGAAGGAAGGAAAAGTGAGAGAGAGAGAGAGAGAGAGAGAGAGGAGAAAGAACTGGGGGTATGTCGGGGCTCCTGGGTGGCTCAGTTGGTTGAGTGTGGGACTCTTGATTTCAGCTCAGGTCATGATCTCAAGATTGTGGGGTCAGACTCCATGCTGAGTGTGGAACCCGCTTGGGATTCTCTCTCTCCCTCTCCAGATCTGCACCCCCCCCCCTCCCATGCGTGCTCTTTCTGTTTCTCAAATAAAATTTGAAAAAGGAAAAAACTGGGGATAAAAAGAGAACAAGTAATGGGACTAGCTAAGTTTGATGAGGTCAAAGAATCTCCCCATTCCTCCAGTCAGTGGCTAATTCTGTCAGCTGTACTTCATTATATCTCTTATCATTTTTCTTTCATCCCTGTATAATATGCTATCCTCACTCCGTCATTATCCATTTTACAATATTTATGGAGAGCCTCTAGGTGCCGGGCACTGTTCTGGGCACTGGTAATACACCAATGAACAAGACAGGCCAAGTCTCAGTTCCTATTCTGCACTATAATAATACTCCAAACTGGATTCTCAGCTTTCGGTGTCCCTACTCCAATCCATCCTGCAAACTGCCACCGGGCAAACTGCAAAGATATAGATCTGGCCCCAACACTCCCTTGCTTAAACTCCCTGTAGTGTTTCCCATCGTGTTTAGAATAAATTTCAATATCCCTAGTGTCCTCTTCAAAGTTCTTCACTAATTGGCCCCCACAGCCTCATCTCCCAGCCTTCACCTCCCTGCACTATGCACTTGAACCAGTAAAATCGCCGAAAATCCTTGATACACATACTTATAAATAAGCACTTGCTGAAAAGACGTGGTTAGTACTCCATCCCTATTTCAACCTTGTCCATGGAAACATTTCCCATTCTGCGTGCTTTGGACGAAAAAGCCCTAGTTAGCCCCTCCGGCTCTGGAGCCTAAAAGCGCAGAAGGAACACTTCCCACCTCCCTTGCACGCAAATCCAAACCCAGAGGGAGCCGGAAGGGGAGGGGCTTCGCGCGGCCCCGCGGCCTCCATCTTGGCTGAGCTGGCCGGAAGTGGCCGGGCGAACGGGTGCGCGGGCGCGCATTGAGCCTGCGCCGGGGCCGCGCCGTAGGTGTTCTGTGCCGCGGCGTTGCGGCGACCATCCCGAGTCCTCTGTTGTGCCGCCCAGCAGCCCGAAAGCCCCCTCTGACCTTTCTCCTAGTCCTCCTCCCGCCGCCTCAGCCATTGTCCCACCCCTCCGCCGGGGTTTGCGCAGCGGCTTGCACACCCCTCGGCCCGTGTACGCGCTCTGCACCTGCATTCCCGAAAACATGTTGCAGAAACCCGAGAGCGGGGCTCTCCCCATCCCTCAGGCCGAGGGGAAGGATGGCGGCCGTGACGGTGAGACCCAGGCCCTGACCGCCTCTCAGGAGGAGGCCCCGAGTCCCCTCCTGCAGGAGAGCTCCAAGGAGGATCTTGGCGCCGGGAGGGAGGAGGGGGCTGCGGAGCCCGCCCTCACCCCAAAAGGCGCGAGGACCTTGGCAGCCAAAGCTTTGGCCCGGCGCAGGGCCTACCGCCGTCTGGATCGGACGGTGGCCGAGCTGGTGCAGTTTCTGCTGGTGAAGGACAAGAAGAAGAGTCCCATCACTCGCTCCGAGATGGTGAAATACGTTATCGGAGACTTGAAGGATCTGTTCCCTGAGATCATCGCAAGGGCCGCAGAACATCTGCGGTATGTCTTTGGTTTCGAGCTAAAACAGCTTGGTCGCAAGCACCACACTTACATCCTGATCAACAAACTAAAACCTCTGGAGGAGGAGGAGGAGGAGGAGAATCTGGGAGGAGATGGCCCCAGATTGGGTCTCTTAATAATGATCTTAGGCCTTATCTACATGAAAGGTAATAGTGCCAGGGAGACACAGGTCTGGGAGATGCTGCGTCGGTTGGGGATGCGTCCGTCAAAGTATCACTTCCTCTTTGGGTACCCGAAGAGGCTTATTCTGGAAGATTTCGTGCAGCAGCGATACCTCAATTACAGGCAGGTGCCTCACACCAACCCGCCGGAATGTGAATTCTCTTGGGGTCCCCGGAGCAACCTGGAAATCAGCAAGATGAAAGTCCTGGGGTTCGTGGCCAAACTCCATAAGAAAGAACCCCACCACTGGCCAGTGCAGTACCGTGAGGCCCTGGCAGACGAAGCCGACAGGGCCAGGGCCAAGGCCAGAGCTGAGGCCAGTATGAGGGCTAGGGCTAGAGCCAATCAAAGGGCTGGTATCCACCCTTGGTGAGGGCCGGTGGATAGGTGGCCAGCAGGGTCCTCCTGGTTATGAAAGCTACTGTCTGAGTCATAAGTAGTATCGTTGGGTGTAGGCCGTTAATTAGAAGTTGAGTTTGTGTAACTAGGTTTTGTATCTTGCTATGTTTTGTTACATTTTACATACCGTTACACTGATGTTTATAAATGAGATTGTTCTACTTTTTCCTGTAGGATTTTGTTGTAGAGTTTTGCTGGTTTTGTAAAATGGATTGAAAACTTTACATCTTATTGTATGATCTTGGACAAATTACTCAGCATTGTAATGCTGTACGTTAATGGTTTGAAGGAACTCAGCAGTATAGCTGATTGGTATCTAGCTTCCCGATGCTTTTTGTCTATATTGTATAAAGAAAAAAGACTAGCATGTAACTCTATTTGCTTAGCTATTCTAGTACCTAGAGAAAAATGAAAATGCAGTAAATTAGAAGTCTATCCTGGTACACTTAATAAATTAAACATTTGTTGAGCATCTGCTTCTGTGTGGTGTTTGGGGCATTTGGGGATAGCATGCTAAACAAGATAAAGGTCCTACTTTTCAGAACTGGAAAGGAAGTAAATAAACCAGAAGTTACAGTGCAGTGAGTTGAAGGCTACAGAGGGACCCCTAACCCAGCTGGGTGATTGGGCTTGCCTGAAATTACCTGTAGTCAGACTTTAGGGGTACAGGGGAAAGATAGGGCATGTGGAGGGGAGGGAAAGGAAAAGAGGAAGAAGGTGGGAGTGGGAAGTGGGACTGCTTAAAAGAACTGAAAGTCACAGATATTCCTCAATAACATGGGAAGAAAACTTGATACATAGCAGAGCTGAAGAACATCCTACCTTCCACAGTGCTCTTGTTCCAGGGCAACTCATTACAGTGCACAAACAGTGATGGTGACTATTAGCATTTTGGTCCTCTCCATCTCCCTTCTCTCAACTTCTACAAGGTCCCCTCTTCTACCAAAGCTGTCAGAGATCAAATACTGTAACAATTCTAGAATAATATGTCACGTGGGTGGAGGGTTCATGTGATATCCCCTACTACCCCAAGAAGTTCCACTTCAAGATTTCTCCCCTGGCACTAGGAAGCCTAGGGCCCTCATCCCTGTTTCCACCTGCTGCTTTCCACCTGCCACCTCCCATTTGGAGGAGACTTGTAAAGCATTGCTCACATTCTTTTTTTTTTTTTTTTTAATGTTTATTTTTGAGAGAGATAGAGCTCGAGTGCAAATGGGGGAGGAGGGAGCACAGAGAGAGGGAGACACCAGAATTGGAAGCAGGCTCCAGGCTCTGAGCTGTCAGCCCAGAGCCCTATACGGTTCAAACTCATGAACCATGAGATCATGACCTGAGCCAAAATCAGAAGCTTAACTGCTTAACCGACTGAGCACCCAGGCACCCCAGCATTGCTCACATTGTTAAGTAGCCATGAAGGGTCATCTACATAAGCAGCTGGGGGCCTCTGCAATGCCTGCCACCTTCATTCTGGGGATAAGTCCTGTAGAAAAGATACATAGAGTAATAGGGAGAATAGAAACCAAACCAGAGATGGGTGTAGAAGGCACTGTGAAACCAGCCCCGCTGCAGCTGCCATAGACAGAAGAGCTGCTTTTCTTCTCGTTACTGCCCGTTTTCCCTGCTTTCAGCTGTGTTCAGATAACATTTCTGAGTATGTTAAGGTTGGTGTGGAATACAAATAACTTTGGGATACAGGCCCAGAGATCCAGCAAACCAGATGGAGACCAAAAGCTCTAAGTTTATGGACAAAAAAGTGTACTAGTGAATAAAAAGATGACTTCTGGACAGTTCATAATTCATTACACAGAACTATTGAGTGCCCACTGGAGGCTGAGGACTTTGCCGGGTTACAAGATTCATTTGGGAAGACTGGCTTGGCCCTCAAGGAACAGTGACAGTGATAATTTCTCACATTTGCATTTTCTCACCAGCAATGTGTGCACCTGAGGGTCAGATCACTTGCTGATTTGCCTCAGGTCTCTAGGTCAGCCAAAGGCAGCACCAAGACTAGAACCCCAAGCCCTCGGTCCCCCAATCTAGTGTGTTTCACTTTAGCACATTGTTCTCCATTCCTGGCTTCCAGTATGTTGTGCATGGTTTTAGTTATCACAATTCCAAAACACAAGCGGGGCCTGTATAATTATCTCCAGTCACCATGGTAGTCTTTATGGCAGTGACCTAGCATAGGGACACTCCCCCATTTTACCTGTAGCAGATGTGACTGCCAAAACTCAGACATGTAACACCTAGCAAAGACAGTACTAATAACAGTACCATTTATTAAACATCTAATATAGGCTAAAGGCATTTCCCCCCCTGCCTTTCACAACCATACTGCAAAGTAGGTATTACTAAATACCTCCATTTTATAGACGGTAAAGATGGTAATTCTTGCCATTTATCCTTGCCATTATTTGCCTAAGAGAAGCCTGCTTTTTAAAGCTTTTAACAATCAATGGCAACTTTACAGGGTAGATACCTGTTCCATTTTGCACGAAGCAAAGAGAGTTAGAGAAGCTAGAAAGTTCTCACAGTGTATAACAAGGAGTGCCACTGAAGTCGGAGTCAAAAGCTTGCACTGTTCACTATTTTACATTTCCTTCTTTTTTGGGGGTCTTTCCAGGCTTGGGTCATCTGTCTCTGGACTCATGTTCTTCCTTTAAACACTGCTGTCTCTCTGGAGATACAAACAAGGATTATGTAGCCAGGCTAATTATGACAAGACACTGGCCTGCAGGAGGGTAGAAAGGAAGCTAAAATAAAGTCGAGGGGTTATCTGTTACACTGATTGTAGCTCTGCTCACTCTCTCCCCAGTGTGCTGAGCATCGACTACATGTAGAATGTGTCTCTGTGCTCAAAGTCAGCATGTTTTGCCCTTTATAGGCCATGTTTCCTCAGTCTTGTTTAGTCTGTTCTCTCCACTACACCTCAAATTAAGACATTCATGCCATGGAACAAGCAAGTAACCTTTGTGGACCTGCAAATATGATTCCCAGCATTGCTCCCACATGGTACAAAGGGCTGCCAGAACTCGTACCCTTGCCTCAGCGTGAAAGATCTCCCATGTCACAAATGTCATCGTCAGCTTCTCAGAAGTACTGAAAGTATGGCCTCTGGGCGCATGTGTAGAGCAGACATTGGCCATAGTGAGGGCAAGAGATGACGTCTCTTGTTGCTTACGGTCATTCACATGAAGGGGAAAAATGGTCTGGGTCCCCCTCGCCCCCTTCAGGCACAAGCAGAACTAACGTTTGCCGGGTGAAACGGTGGCTGAAGAAGCAGGGCATTGCTGTGGGGGGAGTGGTGACCATTGGATTATTCCAAACCATACGTAGCACGCTGCAACTCGGAAGCAAAGCCAGTAAGGGAAATTTCCTTGAAAACTGTGAATCATGTCTTGAACAATGGGAAGCTCTCAGTTCAACCACGGCCTCGGCAGAGATCCTGGCACTCGCCAGAGTGGGGACTTTTGACCCACTGGAACTTGGAGAATGGGTGTTTGGAAACAGGCTCAGGTTGATTATAGCCCCAACATGTAGCAGGCACATAGTGCCCCAGAGGTGGCAGGCAGCTCATCTAGAGCCCCTGTAAATCAGGCCTCAATTCACAGGCTCAATCACAGTTTCCACTTGAGATAATTATGCTCCTTGCCTTGGTCATGGTGGCAATTGATGCTTGTACAAATTATTCCTCAAATTGTGCAGCCCAGCAGAGATGGTAACAATCATCTCCCAGCAGAAACAGAGTGTACTAAGGTTAGGTATTCTGAAAAGTGTCCTAATCAAGGCCTTTTAAAAATCATGACTATGTGCCTTTGAACAAGGAATTCCAAACTCAGAAGACTGAAACTCTAGGAAAAAGTTTAGTGGGTGATGGGAGTAGTGGTCAGCTACAATCGACACCCCACACCACATTCTACCAACTGAATGCGGACCCTGCCCAGTTCCCAAGCCAGTCGTGATCGACGATGATAACGGCCAGCATTTATTAAGCCTAACCAGCATCAGGCATGATGCTAAGGATGAAAACTGCTTTGTCTCACACATCTGCACAACAGCCTCAATATTACAATGCTATAAGGGAAACCATAAGGAAGGAATAATTCCTTCCATTCTGTCAATGCACAAGTTAAATGACTTGCCCAAGCTCATGACATAGCTAGTGAGCAGCAGATCTAGAACTTGAACTTAAACGTTCTGGGTTCTTGTGGGCATTCTACCCTTCTGGTCTTCGGAAGGCTCTTGGGGAGCAACGAACCCCCCTTTGGGAAAATGGAAAGAAAAGCTCTCATCCTGCTCAGTTATACCATAACCTAGAGCACGCAGGCTAGGGAGTAAAGTGATGAGGGAGAGGGGCAAGGGGACTTCTCTGGTTGTAGGGTTATGGGCCTTTGGTCACAAGAAGGGAGAGGAATTCTTGAGGAATGAGCCCCCTAAGCACCAGTTCTGTGCTTCCCACAGTGGGGGAGTTAGTGCAAGGGAAGCAGCAGCCTCAGCCTGAAACTATTCAGGAGCCCTCCTGGGTGTCGAGCACAGTGAGCGGTGGCCGCATCCCCTGGACCCACGGGGACAGAGGAGACCTGAGATGGAAAGCTCCCGGCCCCTGAAGTAGACGGACCCGCATTCCAGTCCCACTCTCTGCCACCTGAGCTACCTAACCTCTCTGAGTTTTGGCTTCCTACCTCAAAATCTGTGAAAACTGAATGAGGGAATTACCAAGCACCTGCCACAGTATCTGGCACATGGTGACAACTATTACCATGAAAGGTATTGACTCGCTCAACAAATATTTTGTGAGCATCTTCTCTACACGTTAGGCACGTTAGACACAGATGCTAAGGAGTGAGATTACAGCAAAGAACAAAAGGGACAAAAATCCTTGTGCTCACAGAGCTTACATACTAGTATTAGGAGACAGATAATAAGGTAAAGAAGTATATAGCACACAGCATGTCAGATGGAGACCTATGTCCTAGGGAGAAATGAAATAGGACCAGGGAACAGGTACTGGAAGGGTGTGCAATTTCACATTGCCTGGTGAGGGGCTCCTGGATGGCTCGGTCAATTAAGCAGCCCACTCAAGTTCTACTCAGGTCATGATCTCACAGTTCATGGGATCAAGCCCCACATCGGACTCTGCACTGACAGTGCAAAGCCTGCTTGGGACTCTCTCGCTCTCTCTGCCCATCCCCTGCTTGCGCTCTCGTTCTCTCTCTCAAAATAAATGAACTTTTTAAAAAAAATAAAAGAATAATTACAATAAAGTAGCCTGATTAGGGAAAGCCTCTCTGGGAAATGGTATCTGAGTCAAAACTGTAGGCGATAAGCAGGAAGCCCACAAGCTCTCTGGGGGGGACTGTGGAACGGGGGTGCTGGCAGATGGCACAGCAAGTGTGAGGGCTCAGGTGGGAGCAGGCCAGGCAGGTTCAGAGAAGCAGCTCCCAAAGCAGAGCGAGCCGAGAGGGAGGGGTCAAGTAGAAGGTCATGCGAGTTCCTTTGGCACAAGTGCCTGAAACAATGAATGAAGATGGATCTGTACCCAAGCGTCACCATAGGAGTTCACCAGGGGGAGAGAGCACCGTGACCTTAGGCTGTGCCGAGGTGTCCTTTGGGCCCAGAAGGAGAAGGAAAGAGAAAATATTCTCCCTCCATAGCTTTTGTTTCTCTAATTACAAATGCTTATAGTTGAAAACTTGGAAAGTTCCATAAGAATATAAAGAAGAAAACGCATTCTCAGGAATACTGGCACCCAGGGGGCACCTGTGGTTAATGGGGTGGCATGGTTTTATGTCCATCACTACGGTACTTGGTTTTCACCTGCCAAGGGTATAAATGATTTGTTGCTATTTTTTTTTTTTTTTTAATTTTTTTTTTTCAACGTTTATTTATTTTTGGGACAGAGAGAGACAGAGCATGAACGGGGGAGGGGCAGAGAGAGAGGGAGACACAGAATCGGAAACAGGCTCCAGGCTCTGAGCCATCAGCCCAGAGCCTGACGCGGGGCTCGAACTCACGGACCGCGAGATCGTGACCTGGCTGAAGTCGGACGCTTAACCGACTGCGCCACCCAGGTGCCCCTGATTTGTTGCTATTTTAACAATGAGTTACAATGACAGTGAGTCTTACTCTTTGCAACATTTCCTTCAAATATTTTCAGGAGCTCCCAGTGTCTTCTCTGATGACGTCACAAATCATCTGTCCACAGCAGTCACCATGCCGGGCTCATGGAGGCCCACGAAAGGAGCCTCTGCTGGAGATGCTCCTTCTGGTGTCCCCCCGCATCAATGGCTGCTGCCTCCTGTGATGCCCCCAGGAGTCTGGAGAGCTGCTGCGTCTAGACAGAGGTGGACAGAGCATCTTTCTCCCCAACTCTTAGCTAAGGTATGTCACCCAGGTCCCAAAGCAACAGTGCCAGGCCCTCTCCAACCTCCTCAGGAAGCCTGCTTGTCTCTGCCTGCGATCTCTTGCAAATAACTCTCTAAACTTGAGCTGAAAATAGCCAAGTCACCTACACAGGGACCAGTCTAGGCTTCCCCCTCCTCCACAAGTCCTCCCCTCAAACCTTAGGAGAAAAAGGAATGTAAAGGCACTCCCTCTCTCCCTAGGGATGGCTATTTACATTGCTGAACCAGAACATTCAGGCTGATGATGACCACATTGTTTCAGGTTCACGCTGCTTTTCCCCAAAGAAAAGGCTACCCCAAAGGTGAACTAAATTCTCTACCTCTAGCAAACTGCTAACAACTCTAGCTCCCTCCTCCCCTCTTCTCCCACCTGCTCAGCATGTTTTCAAAACCAGGAGTGTTATATGGTGTGAGAGATGGCTAGGGTTTAGGTAAAACTTTGGGATGGGGAAAAGGATTCCAGGCAAGGGAAACCATCCCAGCAAAGGTACGGTTGCAGGAGTGTGCACAGCGTCCTGGGAACTGAGAGGGGACCGGAAGGTTGGAGCAGAGTCTGTGGAAGAGAGGAGAGGGAGCTGTGGCTGAAGGGAGCCACAAAGAGGGGTGGGGGGTGGCTGAGGGGGGCAATGAGCCCATGGCAGTACTCTAGGAAGGTGAACTGGCTGGTCAGGAGGGGGTAGCTGGAGGCAGAGAGGACAAAGGGGAGACCCTGGCAATAGTCCAAATAGGAGCTGATAACAGCCTGATTGGCTAGGGGACTAACTTGAAATGATTTGATAACTGATTAGTTGTGGGAAATGAAACAGAGGGACAGGCGAGGCACGACTCAGCAATTTCAAGCTGGCGTGATTGGAAGAAACCGGAGTTGTTCGCCAGAACAGCTGGATGCCCAGAGGGAGCTGGCCCGGGGTCAGGAGACAGATGTGGCTTCAGGTACATTGAGTCTCGATTGCTCAGCTGGATATCCAATGGACACTTAACGATGGAGCAGAGGAGGGACACTGAGGCTGCAGGTAGGCTCTGTGAGTCAGCCTCCCAGAGCGCATAGCCCAAACCAGACTTTCTGCGTGTGGAAGTGTCTAGCCCAGAAACCTGACCCACCTCTCCCCCGGTCATGAGCGAGAAAGCGAGGGTCTTGGAAGCCCCAACAGATCACACAGAAATGCAGTCCTGCCCCCACAGATGGCTTTGGAGCCTGCTTCTGGATCCATCTTCTAGATTCACTTCTACAAGTGATCCGCGGGCTCAGATGAAGGTCTCCGCGTGGCCAGGAAGTCATGAAGCTGGGGAAAGAGAAGCTGCAGTTTGTTGTAGCTGGGTGTCAACGAAGGGGCGGCCACAATGCTTTGTGGACACTTGAAACAGAACTTCAAACAACAGAGTCACAGTGCAGCTGGAAAGACTCATGACAGACCCAAGCCAAGGCTTAAACAGCCAAAGCATTGGGACTCCAGACGTAGTGGCCTTTCTCTCCCTGCCTTAGAGCAGGCCTTCTTGCTTAGAAAGGAACTTTCCAGGCAACACCATCACCTTTAATCAGACCTGAGACATCTCCACAGCACAAGATATACTCTGAGGGACAGGGGTTCTCACTCGAGGAGAACCCACATGTTCAGACCTCACCCAGACACAAACATGAACTTGGCACACACATGTAAATATATCTCCTCCGACTCCATAGAAGAAATGAAGAAAAAATACCATTTGGCAACCGTCATATACCATGTACTTTGCCTAGAGCCCTCCAAGTATTTTCGCATTTAGTCTCACAACAATTATGAGACAGAGATTGTTTTCCCATTTTATAGAAAACTGAGGGTCAGAAAAATTAAGTATTTTGCCCAGGATCACATACTCGGAAAATGGCAGATGGGGGCGTCCGAGTGGCTCAGTCAGTTAAGCGGTTAAGCGTCCGACTTCGGCTCAGGTCATGATCTCACAGTCTGTGAGTTTGAGCCTTGCATCGGGCTCTGCACTGACAGCTCAGAGCCTGGAGCCTGCTTCGGATTCTGTGTCTCCCTCTCTCTCTGCCCCTGCCTGTTTGTGCTCTCTCTTTCTCTCAAAAATAAACATTTTTTTTTAATTGAAAAAAGAAGATGGCAGATGGTTCCTGACCCACGTCTGCCTGTCCACTCATGTGTTATTCTTCTTCCTTCTTCACAGAGGTAGACACAGCAGGATCATACACACAAACACACCCACCCCCCCTACACTACAAAACCCCCATAGAATGTAAGCTCCTTGGAGGCAGGATCTTCATTTTGCTCACTGATATATCCCAGGCATCTGGGACCGTGTCTGGCACATAGTACACACTCAGGAAATATTTTGTGGCTGTTGTCAAATGAATTACATGAATATATGCATATATAACACTCACCTATGCACATCTACACACACACACACACACACACACACACACACACACCCCTTCACATACACTTATAGACACATTAAATTCACCACCTGAAAGGAGATCCCAGGTAAGTGGGACCCAGCACTCAGAGCTGCCTGGCAGGTCTGCTCCTGGAGGGGAGACCTCGGCCTCACGAGCCCACAGCTCATCTCCCCAGTCTCCTCCCCGGAGCAGGCAACTGGCGTTAGCACGGCCCATGTCCTTCTCTCCCTAGCTCAGTCAAAACAAAGAATTTTCCTAAAAGATCTCTACTAAGAGAGAAAGCAGAGAACAATAAATCAAGAAACTGCAAGGTCCTGAGTGGAGGAGTCGACAGAGCCAGATTCTTATCCTCAGCCATGCCCTCCAGTCTGGCCTCAGCCCGGCTCGGCTGCTGAGGCAGTCGGCTCGTGGAGCCTGGGCCCTGCTCGGATGCCAATGACTCAGATGCCCGGCCCGGGGGAGGAGGGAGTTGGCACAGATGCTCGATCTGGGGGATTCTCTCTTCCTCCAGATACTGCTTCTTCTGCTGTCGGGGCACAGACCTTCTGCCACGCTGGCCCTGGGCGAACTGCAATTTTACACCCTCCTTGCCATCTGCTGTGCCCTGGGTTTGTAAACCAGGCTGGTCCAACCCAAGTTACTCGGTAGGCCTGTGTAAATCCCTTGATTAAAACCCGAACAACCTTAATTCCTTAGAGTCTCAGGGCTCTGCCTGGGAAGGCTCCTGACTACCTCTCGGCCTCATCCCACTCCACCCCTTCATCTGGTCTCCAGCAACATTTACAAAGCTGTTCTGATTGATGTACCAGAGCCCAAGATTCCAAGGATCGATTTATCCAGATACCTCAAATGACTCCAGATCAGACCACAGACTAGTGCATGAGCATCACCAGGCCTCTGAATTAAAATGTGAATTCTGAGCCTGTCCAACACCAGCTGAATCAGAATCTCTGCAGGTGAGGCCCAGAATCCAGCACTTTGAACAAGCTCCCCAGGCAATTCTCACACTCCAGAGTCCAAGAAGCACCACTCCAAATCTCCTACATTCCGTACCTATCCTCACGTATATGTAATAATAGCTAAAACATTTATTGAGCACCTACTATACGCCAGGAGGCATTTTCACATATCAACTCACTTAACCTTCACAACAGTGCTGTGAGGGAAGTGCGTCACCCTTCCCACTAACCTGCGCAAGGGGCACAGCCATGGGTGGGAAGGTCAAGAATCGAACCCCGGTCCCGTGACCTGGGTGCCTGCGCGTAACCGACACACTCTCTCCAGTACACGCGAGTTTACTCCCACACCCCCACCGACTCCCACACCGACCACACACAGGACCCTCACCCCTGAGAGCCGGCGGCAAGAGGAGACCGAGGCCAGGGTATTTTCGAAGGCTCCCGGTCTCTTTCCCACCCCAAGTCTGGCGTACGCAGACCTGAGCCGAGACAGCCAGCAGCCACAGCCAGCAGGGCCAGGGCGTTGGCGAACCGCGGCTCCAGGGCTCTGGCAGCACCCACAGGCCCTGAGGCTCAGCCCTGCCTGCTGCAATGCGTGTGCCTACTACAGGCCTCGACTGCCGGGGGCCCCGCACCCTGCGCGCCAGCCTCAGCTGCCCAGAGTGTCCTGGCTCCCCGAGACCTGAGCCCCTGACAGGGCCCTCCTGGAATGCTGCAGCTAGAGAGCAGATGTGCTCACAGCTCTCTCCAAAAACTAGTCTTCTTAGGAATCCTGCCACGGGGGAAAGGCAGGGGGGTGGGGGAGGGATTGGAAAAACAACCGAAATACCATAACACAGAAAAGCGATCCAAATAAAAAGCAGCAACTGTGTATCTGGAAGGAATAAACTGAGGAGGAGAGGCGCAGAGTCGAGCAGCGTGGCCACGAGGCTGCCAACCTTGGAGGCCGGTGGGGGAAGGGGGGGGGGGGCTGGGGGCTGGGCGGCAGCCACCGACTGGCCACAGGGCTGCTCTGGCCGGGGACTGGGGTGCGGGAAGAACAGAGTCTGGGCTGACTCATGGGCATGAAGAGTGGATCTCAACCAGCATCCTCCTTCCCAGAGCTCCAGGCACTGTGTTCTTTAGTTCCCAAAGCCCCAGCATTCAAGACATATCTAGAGTGTTCTTCTCTCACTGTTCTCTGCTTAGGCCCACAGAAAGAGCCAGACCAGCCTCACTGGTATTCTGTGCAGGGGGAGAGAGGACTTTCTCAGAAGACGGCTGGGATGCTCTGACAGTGAAGGAAGCAAGGTGGGAGAGATTTAGTTTGAGGCCACAGAACGCAGAACTAAAACACATCCCCACCCACTTGTCTCCCGATGAGTAGTGCAAACTTGGGCAACTCACTTATGTGCATGGAGCCCAAACTTCCTCACCATAAAATGGGCTAATACAAGCTCTCTCTGCACAGCTCAGGATCAAACAAGACTGATGGGATGGACAGGGTATCAAGGCTTGGTTCGAGCACAGAAAGCAAGATGGTGGTTGGTCACCACATATGGAGTCGGAGAATCACCTACTTACTAGCCAGGAGACCTTGGAGTAGACAGCTAAACCATCTGTGCTTAAGAGAACCAAAGCCTAGGTGAAAAGCTGTTGAAAAGCTTTTTTTTTTTTTTAAATTTGAGAGAGAGAAAGCATGTGAAAGTCAGGGAGAGGGGGTGAGAGAGACAGAATCTTAAGCAGGCTCCATGCTCAGCATGGGCTCAATCCCATGACCCTGGGATCATGACGGGAGCTGAAATCAAGAGTCAGATGCTCAATTGAGTGAGCCACCCAGGCGCCTAAAAAGCTTTTATAAGCAGTAACTGCTACCAACTCTCACTCCTAAGCCATGTATCAGGTACAGAAATGAGCATTTTCACATACCTGTCCATATATTTCTGTGACGTGTTATTCCCATTTTACCGATGGGAAACCAAGGCTCAGGAAAGTTAAGGAACTTCTGAAAGCTGGCAGATGCAGGACTTGAACCATATCTGTCTGTGGAACCCATGCCCTCTCTCCTACTGCCATTTAGTGGGCAGGGATGGGCAGTGTCACAGTTGGGAAGCTGAGAGAGGAGACTGAGTCCTGGCAGAAGAGACCACTGGGGACATCAGGCAGCAGCGGGCTGGGGCTCTGGGGTTGGCCACTGCAGGAGGCTTAGTGGAGGGAGGTACCCAGACCTGGAGGAACTAAAGCCCCCAGTGTCCCCATGACAACCTGAGGCCAGGCGCCCAAGGGTTCAAAACCGATATAAGCCACCATGAGGGAGATAGCCAGACAGGGCCTGGGGAACAAAGCGGGGAGCATGAGAGCTGCTAAGTAGGTCAGCAGAGCATCAAACTGTTGAGCGAGACAGGTGAGAATCTGGGAACAAGCTGGATTATTAACAGATAAAAGGAGGCCCACATAGGTCACCAGGATGGTGCAGAAATAAACTCCATAGCCACTGGAGAGGCCTCCACTTACATCGCCTGCTCTGTGAGACTATGAGGGTTTTCAGATGGACACTTTATTAAGGCCTAGCCTCCAGCACAGAAAGCAAGATGGCGGTGTGTCACAGGATATGAAGCCAAAGAATCAGGTTTGAGACCTACTTACTAGCTATGTGACCCTGGAGTAGCCCCTTAACCTCTCTGTGCTTGAGAGAGCCAAAGACTAGAGAGGAGCAGAGCAAAGAGTTTCCCTCCGTGTCTGCTCTCCAGGCCCTCCTCCAAGCCCCTGCCCCTCACCCCTCTGTAAAGCCTGCCATTCTGACAGTGACGAGCGACTCCCTTCCTGGTGCCTCGTAGCCCCTGCTCATGCCTCAAATGTGCCCATGGTTTTGACCATTCAACTCTAACAACCAGCGACCAGCATGTGTATCTGTCACCAACCAGGACTGTGGGTTTCTCAAGGGCAGCCCATCGTGTGTCTGAGAGAGGGGCTGGTTAAGTGTTTGAGAAATTAAGGAGGGACTAAGTGAACAAAAATTCAACAAGGGAGTTTCCTAAAGCAGGTAGCGGTCGATCTGGGTCTTAAAGAGAGTTGCTGTATTTGGATAGTACCTTGTCTTCAAAGAAATCAAAGCCAAGCTCTTCTTGGCTCTTTGTGCCTGAGTTAGTCAGCCATACCAGTCCCCGAGTGCTAGAAGAACTCTTTTAACAATGATTATTTATTTGGTCCATAAGCACTTAATGAGCATATACTACATGGCAGATTGCAAAGCAAAAGCTAAGAATATATGGGCCTTGTCCTCAGAAGTGTAACTGTGAAGTGACTGGGAATGGGGTATAGATAAACACATGGATAATTATAATCTGTGACCACCTAGAGGATTCCATGGCAGCATATTAAAGAGATAACCAATCCATGTAGGAGGGAGCAAGGAAACATAGGACTGTCATGTGTGGCTGTTCAGGTTGTGCACTGCACCGTACAAGCCAGAGTGCTTCCTGGAGTTGAGCAATGCAGGGGCTCCGTCCTTCTAGGCCAGCAGCATCTGAAGCCCTGCTGCCACCTTCAATCCCCAAATGCTAGTTCATCAATTTGGCCCCATTGGGTCTTTCTTTTCCTCCTCCGACTTCCCTCCTCTCTGAGAATTCCTTTCTCCAGTCTTCCAGAGAGGGTTTATTCGGGGAAACTCCCCCCAGGAGCCCCTGCTATCCCTTTTCTCCTATTAGCTCTATAAAGCAAGCTGACTCCTTTCAGAGAATTACATTTTTGGGAAGTGTGATTCATGGGGAAAGAACTCTTTCCACGGCTTTCTAACCTTTGATGTGACCCCAAAAAAACCTGTGGCTAATACAGAGCGATCTAAATCTCACAAAGCTCATAAACACAAGAGCTGCGCTGCATTGGGCCGTGAAAAAAGGCCTCTGGCTAGCCAGCTCCTGCCACCAGCTGGAGGAATTTTCCCCATTCTCACCCTTCACCAACAGCCCTCCCTACAAATCCTCCACTCTCCTGTCAGCTCCTGCAGGGGCAGTGTCCCAGGACCCCAGTGGCTGGGAGAGGGGCTTGCCAAGGCCCCCATGGTCCACCGGTCTGTAGCTGGACCCAGAACTTCCACCCCCCAGTTCTGATAGGATAGGCCTCAGTTGTGAGCAAGGGGAAAAAAAGAGGCCAGGGAAACATGTAAAATACAGCTTCTTTGATGCGAAGAACAGGTGGGGCCAGAAGGGTGCCTGTGAATTGTAGATGACATATCTGCAGAGGTCGTACCCATTGTGGACACCAGCAGCCTGGCTGAGACTGAGGTTTCTGGAAGTTTCCTGAAAAGCAAAACAATATAAAGGAAGTCTATCTTTCCCATGAAAATAGGGACTAATAGATATAAAGACTAATCCACCAGCAACAAATTTAATGGACTAGAAACCGTATACCTGTTCCGTATATCGCATACCTCTTTCTAAAGCAGGGTATCGCACAAACAGGACAAGGTGGTAACTAATGAGATAATATAAATGAAACGCCTCGCGGAGCGTCTGGCTTATGGTAGGTGATCAATAAACGGTAACTGTTATTATAATGCCTTATTTTATTATTGGAGAGGCACGAAGCAGAGCAGGGAGAGGGGCCATAAAGTTTCCAGGAACTAGTGAGAGGCCCTGCCTGCCTGCCGGCCCGGGAAGGGGCCCGGACCTCCGGGCTAGGGTTTCACATCGGGAAGCTGGCCGACTGCAGAGGACATTTGGGCTCCTGCTGCTCATGCTGAAAATAGTAGCACCACACAGCCGGCCACAAAGGCAGAGGACCGGGCAGTGGCCAAAGTGAAATGACTGCTGGCCTCAGGACACTTCTCCCAGGTCTTCCTTTCCTCCCCGACCCCCCCCACCCCCCCCACCCCAGCAGAGCACAGCAATGTCGAAGTCCAGGGCTCTTAAGGGAAGTGTTCGTCACTGGGTTTGGGCCTCACAGGTGGTGGGATCCTAGGCCACCACTCTCTCTCTCTGCAGGTGGGGAATGGGGCCTGGCGAGCTGCCAGCAGCCGGACCTTAGCGAGTCTGCCCCCATCCCTCGCCTTCTAGCTGGTCGGTGACATGGCCGCTGACCCAGGCGGAGGACAACTGGAAGAAGGGGATCATTTCCTACCCCTCTGAGCACTGTGGGGGTCTTGCCCTCTGGGAGGGCTTTCCAGGGATTTCTCGTCCCCCATGGCCAGGGGTGTACCAGAAAGGAGACTTTTGTTCTCTTCCAAGGATGTGGCTGCATTGTAGGAAGGACTCGGTCATGCGTGTCCCTGTGGGGCCACCTCAGGTGTGGGGCCAGCTAACCCCCACCCCTTGAAACACCACCCATGGCAGGGAGGCGTCTACCTTCTCAGCTTGTTAATTTCACACTCAGCACCTGGGGAAAATTACCTCCCCTCCCCCTCTGTTTTCCCCACCTCCACTTAAAACGGATTCACACTTTCTCTACTGAAGGGAGAACAGAAGGGATCTCCTTTCTGTGTGTGCAGGGAGTCAAAACAAAAGGAGGAACCCCAGGGACTTGTCACTGAACACTGCCCCCACCCCATCTCCAACCTCCATTTACCCTGTTTACTGTCCAGGATTTTTGGTCAGGAGACATCACTTTATCACTTGTGTATTCTCACTATTTACTCCTTTTGAGCCTCAGGGGCTCATTGGTGAAATGAAGATAACAATAGCACCCCACGAGGTTGTTCGAGAGGAGTAAGAAGAGGTATGAGAAAGTGCTTTGCAAACTGGAGTGCCACACGACAAATTGTTGTGATTAATATTACAGAACTGCAAGTACTATAAAAACAGCCACTGTCCCCCCCACCCCCACAAAGCAGTACCCCCAAAGCCTGTGTATGTTTCTAGACTGGAGTGTCTGTGTCTTGCTGCCCAATCCCACAGTGGGGGGTGGCCAGGGTGAGCATGGGGGTGGTCAGGATGGGGCAGGGTGAGGACAGCCCTGCCACCATCATCATGCAACCTCCGGCAAGAGGACCGTGATTGTAACGCCCTAAAACTGAGTGAGGTTCTCTCCCCAGGGACTGCCTCACTCCTCCAGAGCCAAGTAGACATAAAGAAAGGGAGAAGCGGGCACTCAGGAAACAGCCTTAAGTCATGCAACTTCCCCAAAGCCAGCCCCAAAGGCAGGGCCCTAAGAGCAAACCATCAAAAGGGGCTGATCCCTAAAATCAAATCCAAGGTGCTCCCCAAACCCCAAGAGCTCAGCTTGGGAGGGGCCAAGGTGACAGAAACCCCAACAACAGCTGTTGTTTGTTCAGCCTGTGCTAAGTGCCTGGCGTCCATTTTCTCTCATTTGACCCTAATCATAGCCCCACCAGACAGGGTGCCATTCTTCAGATGAGGCTCTGATCACATGTAATTTGCCTGAGATTGCTCATTTAGTTAGTGGCGAAACTGGTCAAGATTTGAACAAGGTCTAATTGGGTACAAAGCTCAGAATCACTGTACTCACTGCCTGCTTGCCTGTGGGCTGGCCCCAAATGGCAGGGTGGGCTGGGCTAACTTCCGGGCGGGGTCCCCGGGCACACCAGGGAGGGTGGGAGCCTAAGTGGAAAGGAAGGTTGTTCACTCTCAGTAACTGCACTTCTGGACACCGACCCACCCTGCACGCACCGGGCTCAGACCACAGGGTGGCCGTGCCCTTGTGCCTGACTGGCTTAAGTGTCAAGGGTGGCCTGCTCCAGCACTTGACTCCAAACGTAGGGGAGGCACTGGCGGGTTCCAGAAGGAGGTCTTCCCACTTCCCTTCCTGCAGAACAACAGGAATTAGATTATGGAGGCCAAAGGACCCTGCTCTCCGAGAGGAGGACACAGCCCTTCAGACTTGGACTCCCAGACAGGCTGTGGAAAAAAGTGCCCCAAGCCCTCATCCCAGGGAAGGTGCTGGCCAGCTCTCCAGGGTGCCCTGTTGAGTTCCCCCCAGCTCTGTTCTTGTCATCTCCCAGGAAGGGGTAGGGATGAGGTGGCCTGGGCTGAGCCAGAAGATGAAGGAATGCAGATCAAATCTTATGGTTTTTGTTGGGATGCGTCACCGAAAAGGAATTTTTCTTTCCATCTATTATAAAAGCCGTTTGGACATATTACAGAAAATTTGGCACATACAAGAACTATCTGTAATTTCACCACCACAACACAACCACTGGTAACATTTTCATGTGAGTCCTTCCCTGATGTCCCACTTCTTTTAAGACTTTTAATAATTGTAATTATGTCATTTCCAGAATGTGCATCTGGATTTTCCCACCACTTGTCACGATATTACAATCTTCTTTCCACGTCACCATGCAGGAGGCCTGCCCTCCTGTGCACGGCTGCCCGTGAGTCCATCGTGTAAGTGAAGACAAAGGCTTTCACCATCTGATTTAAGAGTGTTTGTATTTGCAGTCATACAAAACTAGAGAACTTGAATCACATTTAGCCAAGCCTTTCAGAAACCACCTATTTTGAGAAGAATAAAATTATATGGACTCAGAGGTGGTCCAGAAAATCCAGGCAGCCCTTGATTGTGGCAGATTGGAGAGGGGTCCTTCTAGTAGGGGAGGCACAGCTGGGGTGGGGTTGGGCCACCTGCCAGCAACCCAGGAAGCACAAAAACCAGGCGCCTGGGACTGCTGTCTTTTCCAGAGCCTTCCTGCACGCTTTCAGGGCCTGCCTGGGATAGGTAGTCCTGAATGCTGTGGCCCACTGCTTGGAGCAGAGCACAGATCCCAGTCATCTCCAGGTGGGTCCCAGTCCACCAGTTTGCTCAGGGACACTCTCAAGCAGACACTTTGAGGGTTATTCAGTATTTATCAAGGGGTACTGCATGAATCATGAGTCCTGTTGCAAACAGGAAGAAACCATCCCTGCACCCAGAAGCTTATATTCTAGTTACTGGAGAATTTAAAATGAAGTCAGGCCACACAGGTGGCCAATGGCTCACAATCTGGAGTCAGACTTAGCTGGGTTGAGTGCATCCCCGTGGTTCCCCTCCACTTACTGAACAAGTAAGTTGCTTTAACCTTTCTAAGCCCCAGCTTCCTCATCTGCAGAATGGGGTTAATCTAATTTACCTCGCAGAGTTGTGGTAAGGATTAGAGACAATATATGTAAAGGGCCAGACATTTGGTGGGCTCCCGGAAATGTTGCTTATACTTAAATTAGCACAAAACACATATAAGATGCTAAAAAGATGCCTCATAGACCAAGGGGGTCAGAGCATTGAAGGGTGATGAAGTGAAGAGTTCATCCAGGGCAGGGATCTTAACCCTGGCTACACATAACAATCACCTGGGGGAGCTTTGAAATTATATAGATGCCTAGCCAGGCCCCACTCAGACCAATAAAGCCTGATATGAGGCCCAGGGCTGGGTATACTTTTTAAAAGCTGGCCAGGTGGATCTGTGTGCATCCGGAGTTGAGAACCACTGCTCCAGGGAGTGTTTGAAATGGGATTTGGAAAGGAAAGATAAGGTAACCGACATGCATGGAGTTAACTTGTATAAGCTAGGTGCTTGCACAGTTTGGCTAATTTAGGTTCTCCCAAGAATCATCTAAAGCAGGTACTTTTTTTTTTTAAAGTTTATTTATCTATTTTTGAGAGACAGAGCACACATGCACACAAATGGGGGAGGGAGAGGGAGAGAGGGAGAGAGGGAGAGAGAGAGAGAGAGAGAGAGAGAGAGAGAGAGAGAGAGAGAATCCAAAGCAGGCTCCAGGCTCTGAGCTGTCAGCACAGAGCCCGACACGGGGCTTGAACTCACAAACTGTCAGATCATGACCTGAGCCGAAGTCAGACGCTTAACCGACTGAGCCACCCAGGTGCCTCTGAAGCACATACTTTTAATCCCATTTGAAACAAAGGAAAGCAGAGGTTTAGAAAGGTCACTGAAATCTGCCCACTACCCAGCACACTTTTTATGCATAGTAGCCACATTTTTTAAAAAAATTAAAAAGAAACAGGAGAAATTTTAATGATTTTTTTTACTTAATTCAGTATATCCAAAATATTACTTCAAGATGTAACCAAAATAAAAATTATTAAGGAGATATTTTACATTACTTTTTTTAGACTGAGTCTTCACAACCTGATGTATATTTTACACTTCTAGCACATCTCAATTTGGATTAGCCACAAGTGTTCAACTTACCACATGTGGCTAGTGGCTACAGTATTGGACTGGTTAAAGGGACAGTTGACCCAGAATCCCCCTGGGCAGATAGTAAGAGGCAGTGGGAAAGACCTATGGGTGGGGGCTGAGGACTTTCGGGATTAGCCAAGAGGTTCTTAAGCAAGAGTGTGTCCTGGGACCTGGTGACTGAGATGACACTTGATGGCTGGGGAGTTTGGAGATGACCCACAAGCCAGAACAAGAAGTCCCACCGGACAGCCACATGAAAAAGAATAAAATGGGACCTTTATGTTACATCATACACAAAAATCAACTCAGAATGGATTAAAGACTTAACCATAAGACCTGAATCTATAAAATTCCACGAAGAAAACCTAAAGGAAAAGCTCCTTGACATTGGTCTTGGCAATTAGTTTTTGGATCGGACACCAACCTTGCAGGCAACAAAAGCAAAAACAAACAAATGAGATGACATCAAACTAAAAAGTTTCTGTACAGCAAAGGGAACAATGAATAAAATGAAAAGGCAACCTACAGAACAGGACAAAATATTTGAAAGTCCTACATCCAGAAAGGAGTCATATATATGCATATATATATATATAAATATATATATATATATATATATACACACATACACATATATTTGTCTCACAAATCAATAGCAAAAAAAAAAAAAAAAAAAAGAGTAACCCAATTAAAAATTGGGCAAAGGAGAGGCTCCTGGTGGCTCAGTCGGTTGAGCATCTGACTCCAGCTCAGGTCATGATCTCACAGTTCATGAGTTCCAGCCCTGCATTAGGCTCTGTGCTGACAGCTCAGAGCCTGGATCTTGCTTCAGATTCTGTCTCCCTCTCTCTGCCCCTCCCTCCCTCCCTCCCTCTCTCTCTCTCTCAAAAATAAATAAATATTAGAAAAAATTTTTAATTGGGCAAAGGACTTGGATATTTTTCCAAAGACATACAAATAACCAACAGTTATATGAAAACGTATTCAACCTCACTAAACATCCAAGAGACGTAAATCAAAACTGCAATGTGATACCATCTCACAACCGTTAGGGTTGTCTATTATCCAAGACAAGAGATAACAGGTGTTGTCAGGATGTGGCGAAAAGGGAATCCTTGTAGACTGTTGGTGGGAATGCACAACCCACATTGGTACAACCATCATGGAAAACAGTATGGATGTTCCCCCCAAAATTAAAAACAGAACTACCATTTGATCCAGCAATCCCACTTCTGGCTATATATCTAAAGGCAATGAAATTACTACATCAAAGAGATCTCCACTTCCATGTTCACTGCCACATCATTCCCAGTAGCCAAGGTATGGAAACAACCAAAGTGTCCATTGACAGATGAATGGATAAAGAACATGTGACACACACATATATACACACACATACACAATGGCATATTATTCAGCCATTAAAAAAGAAGGAAATTATTTGCAACAACATGAATGAAAGTATAGGGCATTATACTAGGAGGAATAAGTCAAAGACAAATACTGAATGGTATCACTTATAGGTGGACTCTAAAAACAAAGTCAACCTCCTAGAATAGTAGAATGATGGTTGCCAGGAGCTAGAAGGTAGAAGAAATAGGGAAGTGTTGATCAAAGGGTACAAACGTTTAGTTACGAGTGCATCCTGGGGATCTAACGTCCCAGGTATTTGCTAAGAAAGTAAATCTTAGCCCTTCTTACCCCACAAAAGGCGGGAAACCATGTGAGGTGATGGTTGTATTGTTGATTAACTTGATTGTAGTAATCGTTTCACAACGTATACAGATATCAGATCCTCATATTGTACATTTTAAATACACACAATTTTATTTGTGAATCACACCTCAATAAAGCTGTGCTGCGGGGAAAGTCCAAAGAAGAAGGAAACCCCAGCAGGCGGCTAGCCCCATAAATAGGACTGGGAACCTTGGCCCCTGCCCTCAAGGGCCTGGAGGAGACCCCAGGCAGGAGCTGCAAGTGTGAATTTACCGCTGTTTTACAGTTCTTTTGGTTTGGTTCCCCACTCACGGAAGCAGACTTACACCAGATCCTCCCCTCCTCCCCCGCAGCCCTGCAGCCCATAAAGGGTAATGGAGCTGAAGTTAAAATAGTTACATGAAACCCACCTCATTTGAAAGGGCACCTGCTTTAAAGGCCAAATTTCCTGAGCCCAGGTTTATACATTAAGCTACAGAAAGACCTAATTAATTCAGACCCCACTGACTCTGAATTTGGGATAAAGTCGGCCTCAGGCCGGTCTGAAGACTTGCGTCTTGCACTATCTATGAAGAAATGGTTTGCTAAGCAAATAAATAGTGCAGGCCAGATTACAGAGACAAGTCTGGTTTACTTAAAAGTGTTTTTAAGGACTGTAAGAATTGCTTTAGCAGCCTCATTCACAGAACGTTAATGAGATCATTACAGCTGGTCCTCATCTATTTATTTCAACATTTCAGTTTTCCAAGCACCTTCATACACATTATTTGACGTGACCCCTCGGGTGGAAATCCTGTTACTTTTCAGTCTCCAGGAACTGACTTAAGGGTTGGCACACAGTAGGCACTTAATGGTTGCTAGGTGAATGGAGGCAAATAATAGCGGTCCCATATTCCAGGTGAGAAAAATGAGGCTCCATTTTTTTCATAATGTGTCTTGGGGTGTAAGTTACATTGTAGCACGGTTAGTAAGTAAAACTGCGGTTTAAGCCATTCCTTGCTTTCTGGATCTTTCCACTCTATTATACAGTAGTCTGCAGAGGTTCCACTTCGAGACCCCCATGGATATCTGAAACTGCAGATAGAACCAAAGCCTATAGATACTGTGTTTTTCTTGTATGTACATATTTATGATAAAGTTTAACTTCTAAATTAAGCACAACATTAATTTAGAGACATTAACAGCATTAACTGATAATGAAACAGAACAATTATACTGTAAAAGTGATGTGAATGTGGTCTCTCTCTCTAAATATCTTAGTAGGCTGTACTCACCCTTCTTCCCGTGATGGTATGAGATGATAAAATGCCTACACGGTGAGATTAAGCCAGATGAATGGCATTTAGGCATTGTAGGCATTGTGACATAGTGTCAGGCTACGACTCACTTTCCGATGACAGTCAGGAGGGTCATCTGCTCTCAGACCAGGCATGCTGACCTCGGGCAACCGAAACTGCAGAGAGCAAAACCGTGAATAAGGGGTAGTCCCTGTACTGTCATCAGGATTATAACTTGACAGCGAAGTTTGAGGAGGAGTCTGTTTTTAGGAACAACAACAAAAAGCCCAATTCTTCTTGTATAAATAGACTTTTCTCCAGGTAAGGGCAACAGTGAGTTCTGGAACCAGTGGCTCTCCACTACCCACCCCCAGTCCCCTTCTGTCTCGAGCATGGGAGGCCTTTCTGAGCAGGCCTGACTATAACACAGGTCATCTACCAAGCGTGGCTGTTGGGATGTCAGGACCAGGGTAGGTGCGTTTCCTCCCTGTGGAGGGAAGAGCTGGAAGAAATGGGAACTGCTCCAAACGGATCCGGGCCAGGCTACTCCAGGCATCACTTCCCAAGGCTCCAACCTCCCCGGAAAGGATGGTCTCTGTCCTCTGGGTCTCCCTTGCCCCAGAGCCAGGAAACAGCCTCTGTCCACTGGGTCTCCCCTGCCTCCGGACTGGGGGGAGGAGGTTGGTGAAGCGGGGAAGATGGTTGCTGTCTCTCCCTGCCCTTTGTGCTGGAGGCTCTGCTGGCTTGGAACACTGCACAGAGAAAATTCCCTGACCGTGAGATCTACAGGCTGCAGGGTCCCGGGGGAAGGCTGGGCCTGGGGCTCTTTCTTGCTGCAGCTGGAAAGAGGGGTTGGGTTTCAGTGAGCCGGGCTGGGGGAAGGCAGCCTGCCTTCCAGGCGGTGAGGGAGCTGGCCCTGCGAGTCAGTGGTGCCGACAGCTTCCTGTCGAGAGCTGGGGGTCCACGTGACCGCTCCCCACTCTGTGGATTAGGGGGTGAAAGGCCCAAGGGGAGGGAGAACAGGAGGGGCACCCAGGCGCTCTCTGGCCTGGCTGGAGGAGTCAAGCAAAGCCTCAAATCCTTTTTCCCTAAATGAATTCTGCTGCCTCCTTGTCACATGGTCCAGCCAGCCACCTCTGTCTGGGGAGGGGGGAGGGGTGCAGCGAGCCTTGGCACTGATTGGAGCCGTGGGCTTCCCCCCAACACCTGGCCACACACATCCAACACCGTGCTCAACAGGGAGGGAATGTAGTAGCCTCAGACCTACTCAGTGAAGAGGAGACAGGCTTTGACTGTGACAGGGGACAGACTGGT
Source organism: Leopardus geoffroyi (assembly GCF_018350155.1). Taxonomy (NCBI): domain Eukaryota; kingdom Metazoa; phylum Chordata; class Mammalia; order Carnivora; family Felidae; genus Leopardus; species Leopardus geoffroyi. Next base: position 82,872,260 of record NC_059333.1, read on the forward strand.
GACTGGGCTGAGGGCGGTGCACAGGGCTCCGACCTCCCTGGCCTCTCGGCCAACTGCTCCCTCCAGGCCAAGGTCCCATGAATCAGGCCTGGTCTAGAGATGCCCTTGTTCTGTTCAACAAGCATTTACTGAGCACCTACTGTGTATGGCAGTGAGCACAGAGACAAGTCAAATACAGACTTGCCTTAAGGAGAAAGACTTGAGATGATAAGGTGTGAGTGTGACAGGGTGCAGTGGGGCACAGAAGAGGGCGCCCAGCTGGGCCTTGGGGCTCAGAGTGAGCTTCTGGAACAGATGGTGACTCTGAGGAGGGAGAGAGAGGCTATCGGAGGGGAGGACAGTTCGGAAGGAGTCCCCTGAGGACCCAGCTTGGTGGTGGATTTCCAGGGGCAGCATCAGACCCACCTGTGTGCAGTCACCTTTCCCTCTCCATCCCTGTTCTGGCCACTGCCCTGCTCAAGAGATGGCCCAGAACCAGGGATCCGGGCAGCACCTGACAGCTTCCCCGCTGGCCCGGGGTTGGCCAGGGTTTCTGGGTCAACTAAGTTCACTTCTCCCCTGCCCACATCTTTGTGAAGGATGCATTGGAGGGCAGGGCGAGAGAAGGGGCCGCCATTCGGGCCACCAGGCCTCCACCACCCTTCCTCCGCACCCCCGGGGCAAAAGCCCACACCACTGGGCACCTCACCGACGTCTGAGTGTGTGTGCTGGTAAATGCCACCGCGGAACCTTGGAGCCTCTGCCGCCTCCGCTTTGGGATTTCTGGTGTGGCTCTGTCTGCCCTGTGGGTAATTTTTGCTCCAAGTTCCAGGTGTGTTGTTTACACAGCTCAGCCTTCCATGGAGTCAGGACAACAGGCTTTCCTTCCCACCAAAGGCGCTGTGAAAAACACCCGGTCTGAGGGGAGAGGCGGGTGGTTGGAAAGGCCACGTGTGCTGTCGGGAACCTCATTCTGATGGTGCAGAATACCTGTCTGTGATGCCTTCCTCAGAGCTGGCTCAGCCCCAGTGCTGGGATTTCCATTTCCTGGAAGTGGCCTGGGACTCTGAGGGAGCCCATGTTCTGGAACCTTTACTGGGGGTTCTGGCTCTAAGAATGAAGTATCCCTGCATGGGGTCCTACCAAAAGGGGAGGAGGATCCACCAAAAGGGGAGGTGATGGGAATGTATCCCCCTCCAACCCAGCTACCAGCTGCCACCTTCCTGAGGACCCTGGGGAGGACGAAGGAAGCTGATGCTGGATGTCCCACAGGCAGGATGTTGGCAGATTATGGGTAGGGGATGGAGTGGGTGGAGAAGAGGAGAAAGGCCATCTGCTCACTTTGAGGAGGGTCTGGAAACTTCTCCCTCAGGGGAAAAGCATGTTCTGCCTCTGGGTATTCTCTTCAGCACCTTTATTTCCCTCTCTACTGGAAAGATCTGGCTTCCCTCTTGCTTTATGTAAGAACTATCTAGATGCAGTGAGCAGAGGTCTGGATGCTTGAGGACTCTGGCAGTTATTCCTCAGGGTCTCATCCTGATGTCCCCGGAGAACCTGGCTCAATGCTCTCCACCCTCCAATGAATCTCCCTGCTGCTTTTTTTTTTTTTTTTTTTTTCCTGCTTTCTCCTCACCTTCTGCCCTCCAGCCCCTATCCCTCCAACACACTCTCCCTCTGGGTCTGAGTCTTCTCCACTCACTCTGCATGTTGCTTGTCCCTGGCCATCAGCCAACAAACACTAGAGCAAATCCTCTCCCTTCCCTGAGCCTCTGTTTCCTTGTCTATCAGGGAAGAGCAGGTAAGCGTGGGGAGTTACACTGTCCCGAGAATCCCTGCAGGCCCTTCCCCTCTAAGATCTAAAGCACCTACCTACTGACAGCCCGGGCAAGATTATGAAAAGAAAAAAAAGACTTCTCAGTATGTGCACCAGGCCACCTGACTCCTCCAGCCCTGGCCAGTTCAGGGCTGGGGAGCAACAGGTCGGACGACAGGCAGGGACAGAGATGACCCCGCACCAGTGGGGAAAGGGAAGCAGCAGGGAAAGGAGATGAGCCTTCTGTTCTGCCCTCTCCCTTGATGAGTTCAAATACTCTTGAGCTCTGACAAATTCCCAAATGTTTCTGAGCCAAGAACCCCCCAAAGGAGTGGCTCAGTGTCTGGGGTTACAAGGACTTTGTTACTCCAGCAAAGCATACTACAAGCCATTTACTGGTTTAATTTAATTATTTACGATAACACTTCAGAGTAAAAACTACACTTGTCAAAATAAAGGGGACTTTGTGCTGCAATGACCCAAATTTTATTGTTGCATTACTTAATGCAGCGAAACCTGGTAATCGGCACCAGATCTCCCCGCAACTCGGGCAAATCAGCAACTTGGGCAAATCAGCACCGCATGAGGAGGACTGAAATGGATTACTGCTTCCTGGGGGAATTATTTTAAGCTATTTTAACAAAAAAGGCATTTGGAGCCCATTCTCCCACCCTGGTCACATCTTCTTTCCCCCAAATAAACTGGTTTCCAGACCCATTTGACTATTTGCCATTTCCTGTGTGCCCTTGGGTTGCCTGCCTTCCTTTGCACGTGCAGTCCCCTCTAGGATTCCTTCCCCACCAACCACTAGTCTGTCTGCACAACGGAACGCCCTGATGAATATTTAAAAGAATTCAGATTCCCAGGACCCACCCTGAAGAACTCCCACGGAGGGTAAAGTGCCCCTTCACCAACGTCCCCACCCTGTCAGGCATTTCCTCCTCCGTGGTTCACTAGCATTTTGCTCTTTTCCTATCCGTCTCCACTGCTTGACTGTCAGTTCCTTGGGGCCAGGGACTGTATCTTTTACCTCTTACCCTCAGCAGAGCAGAGTGTCTGCCCAAGGGGGAGATCGCTAAGGGGGGCTGGCTGAGCGTAGAGCAGTACTTTGAGGAACTAAGAGATTGTGGGTTACACAGACCCAATGCAGGACTCCAACTCTTGTCCTCAGCCCACACTGGGCCCCTCTCTTTTCCATCTCATGCCTGTAGGACCACACTCTTCCTTTGGCAGAAGTGGCTTTTTTGGCCAAATGACCTTTGAGGATGGGAAACTCCTGGCTGTGCTGTGTCATGGGCTTTGGATGTTGTGGATTCACAGCAGAGTATAACGGGCATGTAATCTGGCTTTGCCATTCACAGCAAGTCTGTTAAGACTAGCTTTGGATACTTACTCCTTATTAACAGCCCTCTCCCTTGTCCCAAGGCTAACAGTTTCCCCTCAGTCTCTGTCCCTCCATTATTCACAGCAGTGACGGCGGAGATGGCAGTCCAAGTGACCCACAGTCAAGTCTACTGATAAGTGCCCCAAACAAGGATGGCTCCGCCCATTCGTCCCATCTATCCATTCGTCCATCTATCTGTCAGTCATTTAGTGCCAAGTCAGGAGGAGGATATCAAAACAACAAACCAAACCAGGAGACCTGACCCTTGCATTTAAGGGGCTTACAAGGTGGGAAGGCAGGGAGTGGTTATAATTCCAAGGCTCCAGTTTTGCTCTTTGTCCTCAACTATTTCCATCTGTAATGAGAATAACCTCCCAACTTGCTGATGCTTTACATATACGAACCACTTTCCGTGGGGCCTGGGCTTGCTCACACAGAGAAGAGGATTCCTCCGGCTTGCCATCTCTAAAACCAATTTGGACCAGTTCTGAGGCCCCTTTCTACTCCAGTCCAGTGCGGGTTTGTTCAGGAGGAACTCCTGGTGCAGGGACATCTGGGGGCTCACATTCTGCAAATTAATGGCTTCCTGGAGGTGGTTGCTAAGGAACCAGGAATTTTCAAGGAAAGCCTAATAAGCCATAGAGTCAGACCTTGGGAACCACCCAAAGCAATGGCTTGGAACCCTGGCTGCATATTACAATCATTAGAGGACGTTGGGGGCGGGGGGATGGAGATTTCTGAAACCCCCTTGAAGCAGATCTCTGGGAGTGGGGCCTGGGTATAGTTCTTAAGAGCTCCTCAGGTGACCCCAATGTGCAGCCAGGGTTGAGAACCATTGATCTCACAAACTGGCCTATTCTGTGTTTGAGGGACTTGAGGCCAAGGGAGGTATAACAAGGCAGAGACACATGTAGAGAGCAGAAGAGAACACACACCAAGCTCCAAAAACCCCTGCTTTCCCACGGTGTCCGCCTGCTTACCCACTTCTCTGTGTAGGGTTAGTTCTCTCTGGACTCACCTCCGAAGATGTACTATCCTTAGAGATCCAGCTCTGTGCCCACCTGAGGACAATGCCCAGAGCTGCCAGCCTGGATGTGTCTTTTCCCACTCCGGGGCGGGTGGGGGGGGGGGGGGTGCGGAGAGCAGAAGGGCCAGTGGTGGCAGGTCACGGCAGGTGAGGCTGGGGCTCCCACCAAGGGTTTTCTCCGGAATCAATTCGGATTGTTTGTCTTAAACAAACAGGGTTTGTTCCAGGAAGACGTTTGTCTGCATGGGGCAGCAGCGCCATTCATCATGGTGGCTCTGGGGCTGGGGGCAAGATGTCAGCTTTCCAAGGCCCAGGCCCACAGAGAGCAGCCCGGGGGGCTGCTCCCCTAGGAACAGCCCGGAGAAGATGTCAGGAAAGCTAATGAGCAACCGGACAGCTGCAGCTTGTTAAAGAGCGCCCGGGGCCCATTGTAACTGAGACCTTTAAATATACATCATAGTCAAATAAACATCATCCTCCCAATGGCCAGTCCCTCCAGTGCCAGGCCAGTCCGGCCCAGCCCACCCAGCGCCTCCCCTTCCTCCGTACCTTCCTCCTTCCTTGACTGGAAATGAAAGGATTACAACTGGGAGAGATGGATACAGCCACGTTCTCTGACGAACCCCCTCCTGCCTCCCTCTAAATAGAAACAGCTGTACCCCATTGCAGCCCTATCACCCTGTTGAGGTCCCTGTGGGTTTCGGCAAATCAAAACGGCACTGGAGGTCCCTGGACAGTCTCTGTAGGTTCACCCCCCTCACTGGTCAGAACCTTCCAGAACTGCCGAGCACTGACCTGGAATGCTTGGTCCCTGGTTCTCTATTCCTATCCCCGCTTCAAAAACCACCCCAGAGGTCACCACCTCAGGGAAGCCTTATCAGAGTTTCCTCGGCACAGCTAGTTGCCTGTTTTCTGATCTGAAGATGTGGTTCAAGCCTCTGGGAGCACTTGAAGTCCAGGTGAATCTAGGAGGTCCGTGTCCCCTGCCCCACTGAGCTGCTGGTATGGAGACCAGTTTTGATTCAGGTCTGAATCCCCAGAGATTAGCACAGTGGGTGACACCTGGGAGGATTCAGTAAGTGTGCGCAGAATTGACCCCCATGTACTCATTAACGGTCTCATCCATCTGCCAGATGTGTTAGGTATCAGGGTGACACATGGTAAGTGGGCTCTGAACAGAGCAAACTATCTCCCTGCAGCAAGGCAGGGAGGAGAATGGGCAGGAGGTCACTGGGCTGTTCTTAGGGTAGTGTCTGTTGGGCAGCAGTGCTTACAGGTTCATTAGGGAAGGGAGCCTGTCCAGAAGAAGTCTAAGAGCGGAAGAGTAGACATGGGAAGACAAATAGGACTGCGAAGTGGAGGGCCACACTTCCCTACCAGAGCATTTTTCCTCCCCACAGCAGGCCTCAGTTTACCACTATACCCATATCATCTCAGTGACCAGCAGCTTCCCACAGTGCATGCTACCGCATCACAAGGTCTGTCACCTCCCCCACTGTCCCTACCTCATCACAGCATCCCTCACCTCCCCCAGTGTACCATCTCATCACAGGGACCTTCACCTCCCTACAGTACTCTCCACCTTTCTACAGTGTAGCAGTAGGCATTCTATATCATACGTCACCACGAATACCATAGAAGTGCAAGGTATGGTGTTAAAGTCTGAAAGGCTCCTCCATGGTCAGCAGAGGCAACCTTATCTCCAAGCTCATTGGAGCTCAAGCTCCAAGCTCGCTGGGGGAGGAACCAGAGGGAGAAAAGAGACCCAAGACAAATCAAACAGAATGGGTCTCTGTATGCCCACAGGAGGAAGCTTGAGCCAGCCCAGCCACCTTGACCTTTCTGATGTAGACATTCCAAAAAGAGAGTGTGTGTGTGTGTGCGCGTCCGCATGCCCATGCATACACATGTGTAGGAAATGACATCTACTGAACATTTACTAATTTTTACAGTCCTTGTGCTAGGTGCTTGATACACACACACACACACACACACACACACACATCATACATATACACACACATTCAATCTTCATAAACCCCGGAGCATGGTATAATTGAATTTATTTTACAGATAATGAAACTTGACCCTTATCCAGGGTTATATACCTTGCAAATTATAGAGCTAAAGGCTGGGATTTGAACCCTGGTCTCCCCAACCCCTAAAATTTGTTACCTCAGGACACATATAGGCTGAAGATCATTATCTTGTGTTGATAGTGAAAAAAGCAGAACATACCAGATGCAGTGGGCAGGTCAGACAACCTCTAATTAAAATTGGTTGTAGGCATCTTGCCCTAGGGATGATCCAGAAGCTGCTGCTGACCATGTATCTCTGTGTACCAAGCTTAGTACAGAGAAGCATCACTGCCTAAGGGTGCCCAGTCTTACCAGCCAGTTCCTCCAGGCGATAAGCAAACTGAGTGCCTCGTGCAAACTCGCTCTCCTCAGGATCCTTGCTCTCCAGTCAAGCCAGGCTGCCTCCCAAGTCTGGACCTCAGGTCAGCTACCTCAGTGTGGTCCTTTCCATGTCCCTGTCCCTTCAACCTGCACTGGGTCTGCAATGCCGGTGCCCAGCACCAATCACTCCTGTCACCTTTCACATCCCTGCTTCCTGGGCTTAAAGGCCTGCAGAAGCAAAGTGCATGGAGTTCAAGGTTGTGCTGTCTAACTGATTGCCTCTCCTCTCCTGCTCCCTCCACCCTCACAATATTGGATATTTCAGAGCATGGGCTGGGACTTCCATAGCTCAGAAGACTCGATAGGGTCGAGCACAGTACCTGATACATAAGCCAATGGGTATATTTGGGGAAGCCATTTACAATGTAAAGACATTCAGCCCTGTGGCCAGGTAGGGGTTGAAATCCCAATTCCCTCAGAGATGCTGTCTACTTCCTAAGCCCTACACCCTTGAGGCTGTATCTGCCGGGGAAGGAGGTGGAGTGCTTTTTCTCTAATTCACACAAAGGGGCTGTGTATATGCTGAGGGTCCTGCTGGTGCGAGAGGCACACTCTTATGGAACAAATGAATGAATGAATAATTCTAACCTGCTCTCTAAATCTTAGCCATAGCAGATGGGGACAGATTTTCCTTCTGGGTACCTGTCCCCATCCCCGACTCCATCACACCTCTGTTTCTCTGTCCACTCTTCCCACTTGCTCTGCTCTGAATACGAAATGTCCTTCACACTTTTCCAAAAGCATCCCCATTAGGACACAAGGCCCCCAGTTCTGCCTGCATGGCGTCCTTGCAATCCCCTTCTTCCCTACTTCCTTTCCTCCTCCTCTTCCTTTCGTAATTCTTCTCCTTTACTTATTTTTAACTTTAAAAGGTTGTAGTAAAATATATATCACATACAATTTACCACTTCAACCACGTTTCTGTGTACAATTTTGTGGCACGAAGAACATTCACACTGGTGTGCACCCGTCACCACTACCCATCCCCAGAACTTTTTTCATGAAAACTGAAACTCTGCGCTCATTAAACAACAACACCTCATTCCTCCCTCCCCCCAGGCCCCGGCCACCACCACCCTACTGTCTGTCTCTTTGAGTTTGACTACTCCAAGAACGTCTCAGAAGTGGAATCATTGGCTACGTGTCCTTTGTGCCCAGCTTATCTCACTTAGCATAATATCTTCAAGGTTCATCTATGTTTCAGAATTTCCATCCTCTTTAAGGCTGAATAATATTCCATCATCTGTATATACCATACTTAATCTCTTCACCTGTCAGTGGACGCATCGGCTGCATCCAGCTTTTGCGTATTGTAAGTGATGCTGCTATAAACATGGGTATCTCCCACTTCTTAGCATCCTCGTTATCTTCACCTTTATTTGTTTCCTTCCTTTCCAGTTGGAAACCCAAACCCACACAATATTCAGCAGCCACTCAGCCTGCATTCCAGGACAATCCTAGTTTCATATCATTTTTGTCTGTTGTCCCCACAAGCCACAAAAATGTCCCAGAAATTCCAATACACTTTCTCCCTCTCATATCCAGAAGAAACACAAAAGTCCTTTATAAGATCTTGATTTTTTTTTTTTTTACTCAAGAAATTTCATTACCTTTAAAAGTCCCTCCCACATTAAATAAAGAGCAAACATCTTTGCTTGGCCCTGCTGCCTCCAGGTATCATCCCCGTCCTTCTATTTACTGCCAAACCTCTCTGAGCGTTCCACGCATGCTTCTTCCGCTTCCTCACCCCCTGCCACTTTCTTAATGCCTTGCAATCTGGCTTGGCGGAACAACTCTACTGAAGCTGTTCTTGCCAAGGTCACCAGTGACTTCTTTTCCAAACAAGTTTCAATTGTTCTAGTTCTTGGTTATCATATAAATACTTCATCGTAGAAAAAATGGCAAGTACAGAGCAGGGCAGAGGAGCAGAAAAAGGATTACCCTTCCATGATCGCACTACCACGAGCAAAGGACTATGAGCACCTTGGCATACTTCCTTCTAGTCTTTTTTTCTTTATTCCAATCGTTTTCTTACTTTTTACCATCCTCATCTTTCCTGATCCCTGCGGCGCTTAATGTTTTGGAATATTTACTTCTTGAAACTCCCTCGTCTGGCCTCCTTCTCTGGTTTCTGCTCCAGTCTTACCACCTTTGCGAGCTGCTTTCTTCCTGAGTTTCACCAGGATTTAAATGGTGGCTAAGTTGAGGTCTCTGTAAGCGTGACAAGGTATGTCCAGCCAAGTAGTGACCCAGGGCACATCACTATTGGAATTCAGGAGTACAATTGAAGTGATGAAACCAGGTCACCAAACCCCAAAGTGGGGTACCCCCACCCCCTCATCTGCCGGACCAACTCCCATCATCCTTCAAATCCTTATTCAGAGGTTACCTCTTCTGTAAGGTCTTCCTTGACTCCCCCAGGCAGGGCTGGTCACTCTCCCCTCTGTTCTTGCCTCTTTCCCCTCAATGTGCTATCCATCCTTCCACCAAAGAAGTAACCACCTTACTTACAACAGATCTACTTACCTGACTATATTCCTCTCTAGACTGGGAGCTCCTTGAAGGCAGGGACCCTCTGTTATTGACCCTTGAATTTCCTGGATCTAGCGGAAAGCTCACTGGCCAGTTCTGAGGCCCAGAGAGGGCAGCTGAGTTGTCCGAGGTCACATAGGGATCTATGACCGAGACCACCAAACCCCAGGCCTGTGGAACTCCCGGTCCTGAGTTCTTTTTACAACACCATGATGGAACCACGATTATGTAGCATTAAGAGGGAGGGTATGGTGTGCCTGCCAGGAAACCTCAGACATCCAAATGCAAAGGAGCAACACAGGACTGGTAAGGAACGTGAAGGAAAGCAGAGACATGATCAGAGCTGTATTTGCACCTGCTGCTGTGAGAGGTGGTCCTCGCTGCCCTATCACCCACCTCACCAAGACTAACTCAAGCTCCCAGATTGGAACTCTATATTCCAGGAAGCCCTTCCTCAAACATAAGTCCCCCAACCATTTGGGCCAGATAAAGAGAGGAGGCTCAGTGTCCTACCCACTACATAAAAGCCAGAGAGAGTTCAGAGAGGGAATATACAACTAGGGTTAGGAGATCAAGGAAAAGTCATAGAAGAAGAGCCCTTGGAGCTCATCCTAAAGGACAGGTAGGATTTGACATATAAACACACACACACACACACACACACACACCACAATGTTTTAAATGTTTTATTTATTTTTGAGAGAGAGTGTGTGAGCAGGGGAGGGACAGACAGAAGGGGACCGAGGATCCAAAGCTGACTCTGACAGCAGCGAGCCCGATGCGGGGGGCTCAAACTCATGAACCATGAGATCATAACCTGAGCCGAAGTTGGATGCTTAACTGACTGAGCCATCCAGGCGCCCCTAAACACAAAACATTTTTAAAGCAGGAAGGAAACAGCACGAGCCAAAGCATGGGAATGAGCTAGTGTCGGGTGCTAGAAAACAGCTAATCAGCCAGCAGCTTCTGGGATAACCCTCCTTGGCTTTAAGAATGCTCCCAAGATGCTCCTGAGTCATGGCCCAAACTTTCTTTCCATGGATACAGCAGTTCCAGCCATGTGACATTTGTGTCATGTGGAGCATGGGACGATGGAAGGATTGCGGGCTTCGAAGACCAAACAATCAAAGCTGAAATCTTGGTTCTGCCTTTTACTGGTTCGAGGACAATGAAGAAGTCAGGTAATGTTTAGAGCCTCAGTTTCCTCATCTGCAAAACAAGGATTATAATACCTACCTTGGGCATCGTTGTAAGGATTACATGCAGTAATCTTGAACATGTAGTAGCTGTTCAATAAGTGGTACGTTACAGCAACCTCCTCGTAATTACTGTTTTAAGGACTCCTATGTTCACACGTAAACAATGCTGGGGAACAACCCAGTCATTGGAGGGAGTTAGTCAGATTTCTCTATCCTCACCCTTTGCCATGTCTGTTTTTGCTGAGATGAGAGGGAATCGGAAGAGCTGGGTCCTTAAAAAAAGAGAGAGAGAGAAAAAAGAAATCAAGAAACAGACTCTTAACTATAGAGAACAAACTGATACTTTACCAAAGGGGAGGTGGGTGGAATCGGGGAAGGGAATTAAAGAATACATTTATAATAAAAAAAAAAAAAAAGAGAGAGAGAGAGTACGCTTACCGTGATGAGCACTGAGTCATGTATAGAATTATTGAATCACTATAGCATACACCTGAAACTAATATAACACTGTATGTTTACCAACTGGAATTTAAAAAAAGACTTAACAAAAAAAGAAAAAGAAGAAGGAGGAGAAGGAGAAGGAGACCTGGATCCTTGTTCCACTTGGCTATGTGACCTTGAGCAGAGCATTTCAAACTCAGTGTCTCCACCTGTAAAATGGGACTGGTAACCACTATCCCAAAGGCTTGTTGGGAAGATTCATGATGCATGTGTGTTACAGCCGCTGCCAACATACTCCAAGTCCTCAGTCAAGGTTTTGGAAATCTTTGCCCTCCCTGTCACCCTCCCAGAGCCCAGTGTGCAACCCAGGGCTAGGCTGCGGGTCAGAGTGGCCGGGTGGTGGGTGGGGTGGGGTAGAGGCAGGGCCCAGAGCTGAATGCATAAATAACCAGCCTTCCCAGTCTTGCTTCAAAAGTCCTGGTCTCCAACCCTTTAATCATGGAGCTGCTCTTCCCTGGCTACCCTCCAGGTCCCGCCCGCCCACTTCCCAGGCAGAGGAGTGCCTGTGAAGGGAGCCCTGGATCTTTGCAGCCTGCCTGTTTTGTATGGCATGCTCATGAATAGATCCCAGGAACCCAGGGGGCCGTCTCTCAGCTGACTCACCCTGTACCCAACGTCCCCCACCCCACCTCATAAGCTAGGCTCTGGGCGCCCCACATCACCCCCTCTCTGACCAGGCCTATCCTTCAGCCCTGCCGGGCTGGAAAATGGGTTTGAGAGGACAGTGTCCTCCATGGAGACCACATTTTACAAACCAAAGCATCAATCCCCAACGCCTGATAGTTCCAAGTGTTCTCATGGGACAATGGAAACCTAATATTAGAAAGTGAGCCAGTCTCAGAAAATCCAGGACATGTGTTTGCCATGTTGATTACCAGCCCCCCTCACTGTAGGCAAACCTCTCTTTAGGCAAGGCGGAGTATTCCTTTGGGATCAGGAGTGAGAAGTATGTTGGGGCTGGGGGTGGGGAGAGGGGATTGCATATGAAATCACATTTGGCAACTTGAGTCGTATTTTTAATGCACTAATGGAGTTGGCTTCTTGAAGAAAAGAACCAGTGATTCTTTTTCATATGGGAATGAATTCATATGGGAAAGAGTTCCAATATAAGGAGCTATTTTTAGATCTGGGTATACTAGATTTGCTTAGACTGAGGCTCACGAGTATTCAGTTTGCAACCCTTTCATTTGAGGTTTCCTTCTCTGAGTATCCACGGTGTTGAAATTCAACTGCCAGCCCTGTCATTTGCACTCCTCCCCAGTGGAGAGGGGATGCAGAGCAACATGGTGGAGTGCACGGTACCTGGGCATTGGCACCAGCGGGGCCTGGGTTTGAATCTCCTTCCACCACCTCCCAGCCAGATAACACACCTTACAGTCTGCTTTGGCCTCTGAGCCAAAGCTCAGAAGGATGGTGCTGGGAGGGGGGGTGGGGCGCAATATCCTTCCCTGATAGATCGGGTGGGAGAATTAAATCAGGTCATGTTCATAAGTCACTGAGCATTTGCTGGGGCACAGAAGAGATGAGACCACAAGATTCCCTCCCCCCAGGACTCTGCCTTCAGAAGTTCTTAAAAAATAACATCTGCCAGCCTAGGGAGCACATCTGTCTGTTCCCCGACACACCATTAGGCCCTGCTAACCTGAGCACATCCTGCTTTTGTAAATCATTTTCAACCAGGGCTCCCCTTATCCCAGATGAGCCCCTCCTCCCGAGTCTGAGCTCTGGCAGACAATGAGGCTGCAAGATTAGAGCCGACCAACGCACCTTGGCGAGAACGCCCGCTGATCACTGCTTCCCTGCACCCAGGCGTGGCTAGCCCACGGCACTCTCACAAGTCACAGAATCCTAGAATCCTATGGCTGGGGATGTCCTTGGAGGCCTATGCTTTCTGCTCCCTGCGGTACAAACAGGGAAACTGAGGCCGGGGGGAGGCAGCCCGTATTCGACGTCACACAGCTGGTTAGTGGCAGAAATGAGAGTGGGACTCTTAGGGGACACAGAATGTCCTCTCTCTCCTGTTTCCCCCTGGAGGGCTGCAGGTCTGGCCTCCCTGGGAGCCTGCATTCCATCCGGGCAAGAACTGTGTCCCTCATTAGTCCACACCCAGAGCTCTGAGTAAGTGGTGTTGGCTGATGGCTGACAGAATTCTTCACAAAGGAAGATTTAAAAAGAGCTTTGGAAGCCTCCTGGTTTTCCATCCTTGTCTTTGGGAGGCAGTGTGGTGCCGAGAAAGAATGCGGATCTGGAGCCAAGACACTTGGGTTCTGTAAAATGCAACAAGCTCACATATACAAAGTGACCGGCACAGTGCTGGGCTCAAGGAACGTGCTAGACAGCGGGGGCCATCATCTGGTATAATAGTCCTGATTCTGCCACCGAGTGACCTCGGGCAAGTCAACAAACCTCTTAGAGTCTCCGTTTTCCGGAGAATAGGAACAATAACATCCCCAGCTTCCCTCCCGGGGGAAATCAGTTCTCCCAGGGATTTTGCGGGGCTTCACAGAGGAGGTGACACTTGAGAGAAGAGATGAGCTTACTACAAGTTCAAGGGTGAGACAGGAATCTCAGGTTGAAGGAGCCACAAGACGACAGTGATTCAGGGAGAAAAGTATGGGATGGATAAAGAGGATCCTGTCTGGTGGCCACTAAACACAAAACCCAGAAGCTTCTATGTACACACAGTCTTCATTCCCTCACTGTCACCCAAGGACTGGGGGCCTGAGGAGAACCAACGTGTATGGAGCTCCGCGGATTGCCCTGCATGTAGCATACCTTGTTTAATCCTCCCCACTGCCCTGCTGGGCTTGACACTATTCTCCAGACAAAGGTTAATTGCCTCAGGTCAAGCAGGTTGAGAATGGAGGCGCTGGGATGAAACCCCAACACGCCCAGGGCCCGGGACATCTCTCTGTGAGCCACAGGCCTGAACATCATTCCTTCAGGTCCTCCTCACATCCGGAGAGCTGTCCTCACCCCTGGCCTCAGTGCCTTGAACCCCACTCCCTGGAAGGACCTCCAAGTCGGTGTCCTTGCCAAGACTCAGGAGCAGGACTTAAACTGGTTCCTCTGACACGGACATGGGTTACAGGCGTTTGTGTCTGTGAAACCTGTGAAATCGGGTGCAAGCCCATATGTGTGAGTGTGTGTGTGTGTGGACACGCATGTGCACACGTGTGCACAAATGTGCGCTTTTCTGAGGAGCAGCCTCCAGCTCTCACCAGCTGTTCAAGGAGGGCCACACCTCAGCATGGTTAGGAACCTCCAGGCTCCACAACCTTCCGCAGCTGCGACACCAGAGAGACCCTTGAACTCCAAGTGAGAAATGCGGCCCACCTGAGCACCTACCAGCTCCAGGCTAGAAGTCCTTGGGCTTCAGGGAACTCGCGTCACATCTTGACAGACTCAGTGCCCTCACGTGGGTTGTTTCTGTTGCATCCTCCATGGAGGCAGAGCAAGAGGCTGGTGAGCTCTTGCGGGTGTTATAGGGGAAATGGAAATGAAGGGGCAGACTGGGATTTGGGCTTCTGGAAGTATCCAGGGTGGGGTGTGTTGTGAGATGAGCAGCTGGCCCTGGGCCGTGGGTGCTGACAGAGCAGAGAGGATCTGCCCTTCCCCCTCAGGTTGGGGCAGATGAGGAGTGAGTGACAGCAGCAGGTCCAAGCCAAGTGGCCTGAAGGGGCTCTCAGGGGCTCTTCAGCCACCACAGAGGCCCCGGAAATACCAGGGCTGGGAGAGGCGATGGGGGGGGTGGGCCACTTCTCCCAGGCACCCTTTGCTGCCATCAGACCCATTGCGTCTCCCCAGCTAGGCCCCGAGCTTCCTTTCCTATCAGGCTCCAACACCACACTCAGAAAGACCTTGTATGTTTTTCAAATTAATGCAATTAAGAGCATTAAAGTTTGCAAACGATAGAGTTTTTCATTTTCCTTTTATTTGATTAGAGAAATTCCCACCGCACGGTTCTTCCAAATGAAACCCAGACCCGAGGCCCATTGTTCCGGGGGCTTCCATGAGAATGTGTTACCTTTCAATCTCACACACTAATGTGTTTAGCGTTACAGTCCCCCCCGGGCGGCTGCAGGAAGGATCTGGAGCCTTGATTAAAGCGGTCTTTGCTGGGCAGGAATGTGGGCTCCTCCACCGGGGAGTCACGCAGGGGCTGGGTGTTTGCTCGGCAGGCCTCTGCTCACAGGGCCGGTGGGCTGGGGTCTGGGCTCAGGGGCAGTTGTGCCTCCCTGCCATTAGGCATTTCCCCCTCTCTACCGCCTTTCCTCCCAGACCTCCTGTACCACCAGCTCCAGCCCCAACATACATGCGACGATACAGTCCCCACCCATACATACCCTCTCCTCTCCTCTTTATCACCCTTCTCGACGCTCCTCTCCTCTTGCCTATCGTCTGTCCCCCCGGCTGATGCTGGGCTTCCCGGCAGCCTCTCTCCGTGGTCAGCTCTGTTCAGGGGCAGCGTTCAAGACATCACACTGATCACTCTGTTCCTCCCTCAGTTGGGCCCAAAGCTCCAAGGTGAAGAGCAGAATTAGAGCCAAAAGCGAAAAATTGATTAGAGGAATATGTAAGGATAGGCCTGGGAAAGGGAGGAGGGCGGGTCGTAACCCCTGTTAAAAATGCGACAGAGTGCCAAATTTAAACAGGATGTTAAGTCTACACCCCTCCCACCCCAAATCACCAAAGGCTCAGTGCTGGGAGGCCCAGGTTCCTTCCTCCTCCAACTGGAGCGGCTGGTCCTGGCCCCAGGATGGCTGCGTAGGCTGTATTCTGCCAATGCCCAGGGACAGGAAGCTGGCGGGACTTCTCTGCCCCGAGAGCTCGTGTCCTGCAGACCTTCAACGGCCCAAACCAGGGTCCTAGGAGACACCATCGAGACCTGGCCCAAATTAGGCAAAACTGAAAAACAATTGGGCTGGTGAGCTAGAATCCAAACTAAAAATAAGCCTGTCAACTCTCAGAGGCCCTGCCACTCCTGGGTCCCAAGGAGTTGGAGGACTTGTGAGAGAAACATGATCTACCTTCACCCCCTGCCAAGGCTGCCCAGACCCCGCTGCATTCCAGACGCCCCGGAGTCATTCCACAGGCATCCTTGTGGGACCATGTCCCGTGGAGCAGAGTGGGCACTGGAGGGGTTCAGAAAGGAGCACTGTCCTCCCCCAGGGTGGTCAAAGAAGCACGGGGCCTAGGTGTTGTCCTGGTGGTAACATTCTCTGAGGGAGAAGAGTCTCCAGAAGCAGGACCAGCAGGGACCAACTCACACTTGCAAACAGAAAGTCCCCTGGCCCCACTAGACTAAGAAAGGGGCCTAACCCAGACTGAGCCATCCCTTACCATCTCCCTTCCAGGCCTCTGCAGAGCTCCGTACCTGGTTGTACCTTGGAAGTCCCAGGCCATTCGCATGCTCAGATTTGCTTTTGAAGAAGGCTTCTCTGTGGAGAGTGGAGGCAGGGAGGCTGGTCCCTTGGGGCAAGGGAAGATGGAGCTGAACAAAAGCTATGGTAGAGGGTGGGGAGAAGGGGGAAGACCAGAGGGATGACTCAGCCATTTCAGAACCAGGTCCCCCACCTCCCACCTGAGCTGCTGCCTCATTTATTCTCTACTGAGTCCTAGGGGAGAAAAATACCCCCACATGGGCTGGGAAAGTTGGGGGACTGATTTGCAAGGCTAAGTGAGAGGAGTTCACTGTCCTTTTGTGCTCGCAGACACTCACTCAGGCAATACTCGACCGATGAGATAAATCCACCTACACCTTTAAGCTGTACCTCCCCACGCAGGGCCCAGAAGGTCTAACCCTTGGATCAGTCCCAGGGTTCTGCCGCAAACATCTGCCAGGGCCAACAGCCCCCAGGTAGCAGATGCATAATGTGAACTGCATTTGGATGAAGAAGGAGTTGGAGAAGGCAGTGTGAGGGAATCTGGATTGCAGGGGAAACTGCTCAGGAATTTGGCTTCATGTCCAAGTTGATTCTTCCTAGACAATCACCTTAATGTGGGTATCTCTTGGTTACCCATGCTTCAGGGAAGGATGGGGAGGGGGTGGATGATACCAAAGGTGAATAATCCAAAGACTATTTCTGATTATTCCTGTTGGACTTTGCCAGTTGGCTTTTTTTTCCCCCTGCTGGGAAACTTGCTTTCCTAAGCAGGATTTTCTTTGACTATTTTTCAAAATTTACTCATGATTTCCAACCACGAACAATGTTTCCCTGAGATGACCAGGCTTGGCTTTATCCTGAGCTCCATTTAAACCACAAAGACAGAAAGCAGGGGGTGGGGATGGCGATTAACTGAGATGGTGCTGGGGGCCAGGCACCCTTACTGAGGGGTGAGAATTGGTTGTGGACAAGTCCCAGGGTGAGGAAACTGCCATGGGAAATTCTAGTTGCTGGGATCAGTGCCTGCCCACTCTGTCCCTGTCCATTATCCACGGGAAGGCCCTGAAAGGACGTGGCCACAAGGCATGCAAAGGCCTAAGTGGTGGCTAGGTCAGAAGCAGAAAAGCAAGCTTGAATGATACGGGGTCGGGGTGAGGGATAGTGGCCCAGGTAATAGGCTGGTTCCCACAGAAGATGGGGAACAGGAGGCTGAATACAATTTCCAAAGGGTTATGGAAACATTCTAATCTAAGCCAGCACCTATATTCCTGTACAGCCGCCAGCACAGAGGCTCAGAACAATACAAGGGCCACTTAGGAGCCAGTGCCCATGCACCGGGGGCCTCTGTAGTGCCCACAGAAGATGGCGAAAGACACGGTTCTCTATCCTGTCCACATCACTCCACCCCCCTTAGCTCACAGTCCAAGAGGCACTGCAACAAGGATTCTTCTCTGAGTTTCAATTTTCATGGAAATGAACCATTTTATCTCAGAACACAGGGTGGGGTGGGGGGAGGAATGAATTCCCTTTCCTTAATGCAGATGGACTAAATCCCTTCGCTTCTTACTTTAAAAAAAGAAATCCAAAAGCTGCTGCCATTTGCTCTGTTGGATGCCAGCTGATAACTCAAAGCCAGGAGAATAAATTCAGAGGCTAGGTGGCTTGTAGCTCCTCTGCCTGGGCCCCCAGTGGAGCTGCCTCTGTGACCCCTCCTGGTGGCCAAGGGTCTCGGGAAGGACAGAGCAGGGCTGGGGGTGGGGGACAACCTGACTTTGAGGAAAGTGACCAGACTTGAGCAGGAGGACTGGAACTCTTTGAGCCAAAAGACCAGTGCCTTCAGGAAGGGTTTCACAAAATACTGACTAGTTTGCCATAGCTTCGGCCCAGGCCTGATTCAGTCAACATCAGCCCACACATGGTACAAATCCTCAAGCCTTTATTCAGCAACAACCTAGCATTAATTGACCGAGCTCTGACTCTATGTCAGGCATTTACATGCACTCCCTCACTAACAATCCTGAGAGTAGACATTAGCATTAGCCCCACTTTGCAGATTGTGGAAACAAGGCCCAAAAGATTAGGTAACCTCCTTTAGGTCATGCAAAAAATAAGTAGCAGAATCAGGATTCAAACTCGCGTATATGATTTCTGAAACTGTGCTCTTCACTGCTAAGTTAGGTCCATCTTACCAGGCTTTTCCGCTTTGCTCCTCATATGGACATTCCAGTTCAGCCCCAGAAGTGCACCATCTGCTAGACTCTCCTCTACCTGGAAGGCCCTTCACCCTGGCCTCCATCTATGACCTTCCACACGGACTCATTGTGCCAAAGGCCTGTTTCCTCTTCTGGGCCCCCTTGGCATTTGTTCACCTTAGTGGTCCTCCAAGAATATCTCCAGACCAACAGCAGCAGCAGCAGACCCCACCTCATACCTGCTGAATCAGAAACTCTGGGCATGGGTCCCAGCAATCTGTTTTAACAAGCCCGTCAGGAGATTCTGATGCACACTCAGCTGGAGAACTAGTGGGCGACCTCTTGCTTCTCCAGACCCCATCAGTCCTGGTAACATTTTTTTTTTTAATTTTTTTTTTCAATGTTTATTTATTTTTGGGACAGAGAGAGACAGAGCATGAACGGGGGAGGGGCAGAGAGAGAGGGAGACACAGAATCGGAAACAGGCTCCAGGCTCTGAGCCATCAGCCCAGAGCCTGACGCGGGGCTCGAACTCACAGACCACGAGATCGTGACCTGGCTGAAGTCGGACGCTTAACCGACTGCGCCCCCCAGGCGCCCCAGTCCTGGTAACATTTAAGGATAAGGTTAGCTCTTGCTGTAATCTTTGACACCTGAGCCCACATCATCAGGTATATTATAAAGGAATTCTGAGCAGCTAATAATGAAATCAGTGAGGATTGTTTTGGCTTCTGCTGCTGCTTTCTGCTCCACTGCTTGGCATCTTGTTCTGGAACAGAGTGACCATCGCCACATGGGCATTATTACTACTATCTTCAGAACGAGCTTCAATACCTTCAACCACTCCCTCCCCACCTCAACTGGGGCCTGAGCTATAGGGTCTCCATAAAAATCACCTGGAACCATTAGTATTCCATCCTCAAAGAACCTCTCCAGGCTTTGTTGCTGAACTGCTGCTTAACTCCCTTCCTTGAAGTTTCTCACCACAACCCACAGCCAGGCCCTGGCCTAGAGGATGACCTTCCAAACCCATTTGTCCCAGATGTGCAATCAGACAACTCCACCCTTACTGATGAAATCTCCATCTCTGATTATGATATTTTCTATGTCTCCCTTTAATTCTGTCAATGTTTGCTTCATGTGTTTGAAGCGCTGTTATTAGTTGCATACATACTTATGTTTTTACTTCCTGATGGATTGGCCCTTCTACCATTGTAAAATATCCCTCTTTATCTCTGGTAATATCCTTTGGCTTGAAATCTATTCTATCTGATATTTATACAGCTTCTCCAGTTTTTGAATGTATATCATTTTTCATCCATTTATTTTCAACATATCTGTGTCTTTATATTTAAAGTATCTCTTGTAGAGGGGCACCTGGGTGGCTCAGTCAGTTAAGCATCCAACTTCAGCTCAGGTCATGATCTCACAGTCCATGGGTTTGAGCCCCGCATTGGGCTCTGTGCTGACAGCTCAGAGCCTGGAGCCTACTTCGGATTCTGTGTCTCCTCTCTCTCTGCCCCTCCCCTGCTCATGCTCTGTCTCAAAATAAATAAAAACATTAAAAACATTGTTTTTAATAATAAATAAAAAAATGTAAAGTATCTCTTGTAGATTACAAAGGTTTTTTTTCCTTTATCTATTCTGACAATCTCTGCCTTTTAATTGAAATGTTTAGTCCATTAACATTTAATGTAATTATTGATATGGTTACATTTAGTTTTATTTGCCTCCTCTGTTTTCTATTTCTCTGTTCCTTCTTCTCTGCCTTCTCTTAGATTTTTGGAATTCCATTTAAATTTATCTATTGGATTTGTAGCTATACCTCTTTGCATTAATTTTTTTATTACTGCCTCAGGGATTACAATATATATCCTTAACTTTTCACAGTCCACTTAGGGTTACTATTTCAAGTAAAATGTAGAAACCTTGCAACCACAGAGGTCCATTTCTCTCCACCCCCATCCTTTCTGCTATAGTTATCATGTGTATTTCATCTACATATATTATAAAACCCACAAGACAATGTTATAATTTTTGCTTCAAATAGTCATGTGAACTTCAGAGCAATTAAGAGGGCTTATTGCCAAAGGGAATCTCAAAATTAGAAGAAGCTTTCTTAGAAAGCTAATTCAGCTCATTCTTAGCAAAAAGGAACCTGGAGTTTTTAATGTTCCTTCGCTCCGTTCTAGCTGATGTGGTCCTAAGTCCACGGGGCAGAACCACAGTTGATTTATCCTTTATCTTGTCTTTAAGAGTCTTTACCCAGTCCCCTGAGACCTGATTATCAGACTCAATGTTTTTTTCAAAGTTTTTTAGGAGTTCTTGGCATTCAGACATGATAACCCAGAATTCCCAGATTATGCAGATTAGGCCTCACCAACACCTTGTCTCTCAAAAGAGGTACTTTCTCCCATGTTATTACTCCTATGTATTATTATTCTTCCATGTTATAGTGTGTGGTTTTTTTTCTCACCTCTCCTCTTAGATTGTAAATCCTGAAGGTAAAGAATATGGTCTTATGCATAGTAGGTACTTAGACAACTTTGCTGAATGAGCAAATGAACCCCAAATACATTTTCTGGCACCTCTGAGGACAGATGGGCACAGAAGGGAAAGTGTGCTGGGAAGAGAGGGAGGTCCATGTGTCTGCATCTGGAGTGGTGGGAAATCATTTCCAGGGACAGGGGGTATATAGCCAAAAACATCACTGTGGATTGATGGGGGGGATCACAGAAAGCCTGGGGTTGACTCCGATGAAATGTAAATGTGGGAGTGGAGAATGTGAAGGCTGCAAAGTGGAAGAGGGGGAGGCTACCCGGCCAGGATGTGTGGGTGGGACCAGGATTTCCAGCATGCTCACATGTACCTGGAGGAAGTATGTGCTGGGCCACCCAGAGCTGCTGACACTGCAGCCTGGAGGGCTGAAGCTTTTTAGAGAAACCATTAGTCTAGTGACAGGGAGAAGAATGAAAAAGCCGCCAGGGCCAGGGTAAGCACAGGGCTGTTCCACAGGGCTCTGGGCCACACCATAAGGGAGGCAAATGGAGGTAATTCATCTGGGTACTTCTAGGAGACACCAGGGAGTGAGGGTTCAAGGGGGTGGAACTGAAGCTGGTCAGAAAGGCCCTTTGCCCTGGAACCAGGGGACCTGAGCGTGTAGTTTAACCCAAGCCTCCGGGAAGAAGGGTGTCCTGACAAGACAGGGTCTTCCCGGGGTCAGGACAAAGGAGGAGGCCATGACTGAAAAGATGTGAAACTGGGAGCGCCTCTGAGTCATGCCCGCAGCCTGTGCTGAGCTAATTGAATAACATAAGACCTGCAATACCTAATTTCATATGAAATGTGATAATCGAGTAATAGGGCAGAGTTCTGCATGTGGCTGGGAGAAAAGCTGAGAGGGAGGAGAGGCGGGGCAGGAACTAGCCGCAGCACGTTTCGGCCTGTGTGAGCCAGCGAGCCAGTCTGCTGGGCGCTGCCAGCTGAGGTGAATGAAATGCCTGTTGTTTCAAGGCAGGGGGAAAATGAGTGACCGTTATTTAGAGTAAGGAATCTGTACCCAACGTGGTGTGAGGCTAAACAAATCTGCCAGTGAGACTTGACCTGTTACAATAACCTTAAATGTTTGGGGCTTACACAAGGAGGGTGAGGGGAGGGCACGTGTGCTTATGAGAACCTACTATGTGCACATCCCCGTGGCAAACTGGCCACCAGTGGAGGGCAACACTAGTACTCATCGGGTTCTAGAACGGCACTGGGAGATTTTTAGGTTGCAGGAATTTTCCTATTTTACAACAAAGAATGGCTGCCTCCTTTATGCATTAAACTTTCTTCTAATACCATGCGGTAAGCACGATTACAAAAAGACAGTGCAAGCCTTCCGTTAGGGTTCCGGGGATTCAAGCTAAGAAGAGTATGAATCCCAACCCCAGCCCCTTTCCACAATAGGCAATGTCTGAATATTTGAAAACACACTTCTCCTTCCAGTCCAATCCAGCTAGATCGCCGACATCCAAGCTGACTGTCATTTCTAGTTGATTAAAGGCCTGGACAAACTGGATCTTGAAAGAATTCAAAGCAGATTTGAATAAGTCCTAAAGGCCTTCTCCAGCATGGGAATCGGAAGCCATTTCCCCAAGCCTTCCTCTCCCATGATGGTCTCTTGGCTCGTCAGCAAAAGAGATGAGCTCTTTCTTGTCTGGGTAACTATCCAATTCTATAAGGTGATCCTGCTTCTCTGCCCAGTGCAAGAGATGGCAGGGCTTATCCCAACTTTTATAAATTGGGTTGCTCACCACTTTAGGGGAATTCTGCACTCAGCAAGGTCCCTGGTCAGGATCAGTTGATCAGAATATCCCATTTTGGACTCTACAGCATGAATGGTTCTACCTGGACACAGGTTTAGGCAGGTCTGTTCTGGTTGAAGTTCTTCTTCTTCTTCTTCTTCTTCTTCTTCTTCTTCTTCTTCTTCTTCTTCTTCTTCTTCTTTTTTAAACATTTGTATTTATTTATTTAAAGTAAGCCCTACACCCAACGTGGGACTTGAACTCATGACCCCAAGGTCAAGCGTCACATCCATTACCGATTGAGCCAGTCAGGTGCCCCAGTCCTGATGGAAGTTCTTAAGTGAGGACTTCAAAACAAAGGAATTACTGAATTCCTGGTGAATAGCCAAATCACAGAAAGAGTCAGCTACAACTTTCTTAAACAACTAAAGTAAGCATTTTGCCTAATTACAGGGGTAAGGCATGGCTGTCTTTCTGGTTCTAGCGGCCCATCCCTGCTCCTCGGGTCAAGGGTAGGTGAGCCTCATGCTGCCCCTGAACTTCAGTCATCTCCATGGTGTCAGTTTCTGTCCTCTGCATCTGCCATGTTGCCAGGCGCCTGGAGACCCTATTTCTATTTTCTTAATACCTGGTGATTATATTGCAATACTTGGCGGCGGGATTGGCACAAAGCTCAGGAGAGCTCTTCTGCTGCCAATTTTCAGCATGCTTCTCACCCCCCCACCTCTCATCACATCACCCTCTGCTGGCTCACACTTCTGCTCTCCCCAGTCCTCTGCTGGCCTTACTCCCCTGGTTCCTGCACCAGCATCGCAGCGCCCACTCGTAAGGCTCTGGCAGGACTCAGCAGCCCTCGGGCCCAGGCTGCCTTACTGCCTTGACTGTGCAGGCTCCAGAGGCTGGGCTGCAAGGCCTCCTTGTGACAGCGCCCTTCGGCCACGCTTGGTGGTCAGGGCTGACAGTTGGCATTTGGACACCCACATACTTTTTTGTTGTCATTACATATCAGCCCTGTGATCCCAGTTACATACCTTGATTGCTTTCTGATTGGTCTTTTGGCCAAAAAAAGTTCCCTCAGCCTAGCGTTGTTGTGATGACCATAATCATGCTGGGCCACTAGTTCATAAGCCCCATCATTATTAGTACCCTAATGGCTAATCAAATATTAATACATATTTTGTTTAATAATTAGAATGATTAATGATGATTCATTATTAAAATATCATCATCAGTCCGGGCCTCCACTCAACTCCCTGAGGGCTTTGGCCAGCTTTTGCAAGTGGTACCTGTGACCACTGGTTACATGTGGAACTCTGACCCCTGGGGTAGCTGAGGCCTTTTGTTTTTTGTTCGGTGATGAATGTTCATATTGTGCCTCGGCGCCCACTGCTTCCTGTGCCTCCTCCCCTTGGCTCTCCCAATGTCACATGACTGTCACAAGCTCCCACACATGCATATCACACAGGTGTAGGTCAATGGGTAACCCCTAAAAAACAAAGGGGAAAAAAGGAGAAATGCTCTATGTTTCTGAAGGCTGTTAGTGGGAAAGCTCCATGGTCACATTATGTTTTCAGTGTATGAGGGTGGGCCTCCTAGGTGGGTTCACACACTAGCATGGTACCTATGGCTTCTAGAGTGTCGGGTGTGGAGAAGAGGAGGAGGGCCTAGAACAGGCCTTCGGAGAGTCCAAAGCACTGGCCTTCATACTCATAGCCTTCCCTCCAGGTACTCGGGGTGGATATGGTTGGTCCTCCACTGCCGGAGAAGAAACTGAGGCCCAGTGAGATTACATGACTTACCTCAAGCCACACAGCCGATAAAAACAGGAGGAAAATCTGGGTCTCCTGTCGCTTCAGCCAGGGGTTTTCTGTTCTGTTTTCTGAAACAGAGGTAAAATTCTTTCAGTCACCCTCTCTCTCTTTTTTCTCTGGTGTTTCTGGGGAGATGTATGGCTGGTTCCCAACTGCTTCGAGGAAAGCGGCAAAAATCACTCCAGCTAAGTGGGTTTGGGGCATTGACAAAGGAACTCTTGGCTTTCCAGAGGCTACTAATGGGAGCGGGGGCGGGGCTTAGCTGGGGATGGATAGAATCACTTGCAAAACCCTAATAAATCTGCAGGCCCAGCTGTTCCTCATCTGATGATCCTGAAGGGAAAGTGTGAAATAGTAGAGATGCTGATGGGCCTGGGGGGCCCCTTCAAAGGCAACCCGGTTTTCCCAAGGACCCCGGAGCGGGGGTGGGAAGTGTCCGGAAATGTCTGAAAGGCGTTTGTTACAGTTGGGAGGCCTAAGGCCCCAGAGGCCATATGCACACGTGGAGTGTGCCTGGGAACGCCCCAGGCCTAGAAGTGCTGGAGGGGTGGTCAAGCCATCCTCTCCCAGAGCAAGAGAGCATGGGCTGGGAGTCGGCAGCCCAGAGTTTGAATCCCAGCTCCCCCGTTCACGGTCTGTGTGGGCCTGAGTGAGATATTTAACCTCTCTGAACTTCATTTTTGTCACTTGTAAAATGCGGATAATAATCCTCCCTTCGGGATTGCTGTGAGGATTAAACGTGCTAATGTATGTAAAGCTTCTGGCATAGGATAGGCGCGCAATCGAAGTTCTTTCCCTTTCCTTCTTTTTCCTCTTTCCCCTGCCCCAGGGAATCAAGTGAGGCTAAGCCTGGGAAGGAGGAGCAGCCCCCTACCCCACCCCCCCACCCCACCCACACACTCACCTACTCTGCTGGGTGTG
Source organism: Leopardus geoffroyi (assembly GCF_018350155.1). Lineage (NCBI taxonomy): Eukaryota > Metazoa > Chordata > Mammalia > Carnivora > Felidae > Leopardus > Leopardus geoffroyi. Next base: position 82,897,751 of record NC_059333.1, read on the forward strand.
GATGGGGGTGGAGTCTTGCAGAGCAGTGTTCACACCTCCCTTGCCTCCCCAGCTCCCCTCCAGCCCCTGCAGGGGCAGGCCGGAGGCGGCAGGTGGGATTGCAGAGTAGTGTCCCTCCTGACCTGACCTTGATCATTCTAGGCCTACAGGAGCTGGGGGCGGAGGGGGGTGCTCAGTCCTGCTTCCAGAGAATGAGCCGTGGACCCCAAGGCAAAGGGCACCCTCTCTGTGGCTGAGGACTCTGGCAGGAGTTGAAAAGCCTTTAATTGAGTTCTGACTCCTCCATTCCCTAGGTGATAGTCACCCATCGTTCCCAGCAAATGGGCCAGCCACAAGCCTAGCCTCTGAGAGCAATTCCAGGGAGATCTAACCACAAGGACACCAGGCCCTTGGGACATCCCTGGCTACTTGAGCTCACACGGCCTAAGCCAGGATGTGAGAGCCCTGCATTCTCTGGGCTTGAGAATAGGTTCAAGACTTTCACCCGCTGGGGAACCCCAGGCAAGCCGGGGAACCCCACTGATTGGCGGTTGCACACCTTCAAAACGCTAACACTTGTCTAAGAGTTATGAAGCTTGCCCAGATCATCCTCCTGTATTAAGCCCTGGTTTGGTGACTTGGCCCAAGTGACACTAATTGGGGCCTGTGGTTTTCTTTTCAACACTGTAAACAGAAAAGTATCTATCAGGTTAGAAAGATTAAGGCCAGATCAGAGCAAGGAGTTGGGCCTTTGCTGGGTTGACAATGAAAAGTGATGATATGTTAGGAGAATTATACACTCAGAATACACAGTAGAGAATTTTAGTTAGCCATGCGTAGATGCTCAGGTCTGGCTCCTGGAAGAACCTTAGACCCAAGCCTGAAAGGCCCCAGCTCTGAGCTTCCTTGTAGGGTCTGCATAAGCTTCTACCCTCATGTGGAGATCAGATGTCCAAAGAATGGGGCAATGGTGCATGATTTTAGAAACCGTGGATGCGTTTGGATGTATGTATATGCTCGTATTCAGTGCATGTGCACAAGGCCCATCTCATTACGGAGTCGGGGAAAAAGATGCCAGCTTGATTTATAAATCTTGGGCATTTAGACATATGGCATGTAAACCTCTGTTAGTACTCTCATGCTGAATCCTGCAAATGTTAGTGGCAAGACTAACATAAGAATGGCCCCTAGTAGATGCTCAGTAAACTTTGGGGGAATGAATACTTGACCCAACGCGCACAATAACTCAAAAGGAGGAGAATTGGCAGAGAATGGACCAAACTGGCCAGAATTTCCCAGAGACCAACTCTTCTGCTGTATTTCCAATTCTGTTGAGACAAACAGCATAAATTCAGTGAAGCCTGCCTGATGGGCTCTCTGCACATAATTCCCCTTCCTGCATTTCTTTTCCATTGTTTCCTGTCTTGGATTTTTCTCTTTCCTTGTCCCTTTGACCTTTTTCCAGCTCTGATTCCCTCCCCAGCACTTTCTTCAGTTGCTCAGGCGGGTTGTTCTCTCCTTCCCACAAGTCAGCGGCAGAGGTGAGGAGCCATGGGCCCTGCACTCACAGGCCTGTCTGGCACTGGGTTCACCTGGGCTTGCAGCCTCAGAGCAGATCCTGGTACTGACCTGGGCTCCTCTCTCCTTCTGGAAACTTCTATCTGGTTCAAAAATGGGCGAGGTCAGGAGACAGCAGGGTGAGATGGGGAGCAGAGGTGGTAGCCCTCTTGAAACAAAGATGGGTGGAGCTGCGGTAAGTAAATGTGACCAGAGCCCTTAAGCCGCAGAGTAATCCAGGAGGGCAGCCCAGCTGCTCCCCTCCACATCACTTGCTGCCACTGGCTGCCTTGTGTCCCAGCCCCAGAAGGAAGTCCTTCCTCATATCTAACCAATACCCTTCCTGCTGTGATTCCTGCCTACTTCCTTCTGGTCCATGTGGATGATGCTATCCTCCTCATCTGTCCACTGGCACCTCCTCAACAGGCCTCTCCTCCAATCCCTTCAGCTCACAGGCTCCGGGGAGTGAAAGCAAACTTTAAGAGGATGTTTAAAGTTTGGCTTCTCATCACCACATCTCAGCTGAGTCCATAAAACGGCCTTATAAAGCCCACTGGCCAGCCAGCTGCCCTCAGCCTCAGGGGCCTCCCTGTTTTACGACCGGCCCCAATTCAGACACCAGCTGGATGTAGGAACTCGCTGGCTTTTATGAAGAGATGTTAACGAGAAGCATCTCTTCCCTTCTGTCCTGTTCCGAGTCTCTACTCCTCTCATTCATGTGCTTCTTCAGTCAACAACCATTTACCAAGCACCTCCTTGAGACAGGCTCTGGGTCAGGCCCTGGGGTGGGGGAGATCACAGGTCAGAGCTGGGGTGAGGGGTGGTTCTACCTTGGAAGGGCTGACCCTGCAGGAACTAGAACCTGGGTGGAACCTCAACAGTAGCTGTAGTAGCTAGATCACACTGCACTGTCAGTGTTTGTAAATTACACAGTAATTGTGAAACAGTGTTGGAAAAACAAACAATTACAGAGCGCCTGATAAGAGCTGCCACAAGATGTGCTCAGAGAGCTGGGAAGCCTTGCAGAGGAGACTCCAACTGTGCTGAGGATCAGGGAAGTCTTCCCAGAGGAGGTGCCCTTTGAGCTGTTACCTAAAGGATACTTAAGAGTTTGCAAAGCGGGCAAGGTGGGGCAGGTGGAGGAAATGATAGCAAAGGTCAGGCCTTCTTTTGCTAAAGACTGGGCATGAGGGCTGGGTAATTAGTGCTGGGCTCCTAGCAAAAAGCCCGGGAGCAACAGGGGGTCAGGTCTTTCCATCTGTGAAATGGATAGTGTTAGTTAAATGAAAAACCAGAAGTACTAATAGCTGGCACGTGACTATAGCCTTTCATCATTTCTAGCCACTTTTCATATGCATTGCCTCTCTCTGTGCTTACAATGCTATTTTAATCCCCATTTTGCAGATGAAGAAACAGTCTTAAAGAAGTGCGATGACTTGTGGCTAGAGACCCAGCTGGCGAGTAGCAAGTGTGGAGCTTGTATTCCAAAGCCAGGGCTCTTTCTCTGGGTCAGTCTGGAGGTGCTTAGGGGAGTGCTGAGGGATGAAGGCGAGCAGTGGGGAGGGAGGAGCCAGGGCAAAGAAAGCATTTCCTTTTAGAAGCCTCTGTTTTGGTGTCTGTATCCTACTCCTCTCTGTGCACCACCTAATACTGGGGTGAGCGCTGGGGTGTGGCAGGTGAGAGAATATAGGCAGGTAAAATCTGAGATTCCTCGATTTCTCTGGGAGCAGGGGAAGGAAAAAGAGGAGGCCCCCCAAAAGTAGACTCACCTGGAGAAGAGTCCTTGGCAGCATCACATTTATAGGGGTCCCTAGACAAAAGGAAGGATTTAGGGAAAAGACACCAGGATCAGCCATGAGCCCCCAGGGCAGCCACTGTCTCTGGGTGGGTGTATTCAGGGGCTGAATGCCCCCTCTGGCTTGCCCTTGTGCCCTCCCACCTGCAAGGGGCCAGTCCAAGCCTCAGATGTGTATGTAAAACCCCAGGGACTAGGGAGAAAATCTGAACCCACAGACACACCTCCATAGTCAGCTGCTCGGAATGGAAGGGGTGGAGGGAATAGGGACTCAGGCACGCAGCATCACACTGTCCCAAACACGTGGAGGCAGTCGTAGACAAACAACGGCCTGCACTCATACCTGCTCACCTGGACTGGAACACACACAGCCCCTCTACTCCCACCCTAAACGCAGCCACACACCCCGCCGCCCACGACCCTCTTCTATACATGCAATCGAATCCCTATCCCACCCGCACGGGCCCACTCATCCTCACACACAAGTATGAGCACCACATGGGGCGACCAGCATTTACAGACTGCTCATACACACGAAAGCACCACTCCCCAGGTCCACAACAGCACCCAGGGCCACTTGTCCTCTCAGGTATATGACTATGTATGGAAATAATGTTCACACACGGCCCTGTGGGCCGGAGATAAGGGACCCAGAGAGCACTGGGGTTTAAGCTGAGGTGCCCAGCAAGTGTCCCCAGCCTGGCTTCCCTCAATCTTGTCATTCTCTTCTCACCCCTTCACTCACTCTCAGCTCTGGCAGATAAGAGTTGACCTGACGGGGACCAGGTCTCCATCCCTATCTCCAACCCCCTCTCCCCTCCTTACAACCCCGTAAGTGCCTGTCAGGACAGCAGGGACACATGTAACATTACCCTCCCCCTAGCTCTACCACCATGCCCAGTACCTGGGGCCAGAGAAGTGTGGGGTTAAGAATGGCTGCCTGGTCCCAGGGTCCCTTCTGGTGGGGGACTGGGTGCCACCGGAAGCCAGAAACATTCCCACCAGGGCCTCCCTCCTCAGGCCTCTGTAGGGTGGGCTGGGAGGGTCGGAAGGGGGTGATGCCGAACCCCCAGTGGGAAAAAGGGGTGGCATCTTCTGGCCAGCAGTGTCTAAGTCTCTCTCTCTCTCTCTCACACACACACACACACACGCACGCACACACTTGCACACTCACACTTTCATACATTCTCACACTCACACACACTTACACATACTCTCGCACACTTACACACACATGCACACCTCCCCCACTGTAATTAAAACAGTCGCTCCAGCACCAGGGGAACGGCCGTGATTTATGAATGGGAGTTGGTGTAGAGAGATTCCAGCACCATCTGCTTGGAAGCAAACAGGAAGCACTTCAACGTGCTGCAGACCTGGGGGAGGGAGCCAGTTGGTGGAACAGGCTCATAAAAGCCCGTCCTAACGGCCACAGGTGCTCCTCCCTGCCCCCACCCCCAGCTCCCCTTGGTGGCACACGCTCCCCTAGCTAAGGCCATGCTGCCCAGAGGTGGCGTGGTGGAAGGAAGAGCCTAGACCTTCTAGCAGACCTGCGTGCATATAGGGAGAGCTACTTACAGCTGGGCTCCAGTGTATTCATCTGTAAGATGGAGGAAACGGCAACAAACAGCTATAATGTACTAAACATTTACCATGTGCCTGACCAGGTAAACTGTCTTAGCCCCATTTTACAGATAAAGACACTGAGGCTGTGGAGGTTAAGAGACAGCTCCAAGTTAATGCTAGTGAACCGCGGGGCCACAGCTTGAACCTGGGTCAGCAGAGGTCTCTGCTCTGAACCCTTTTTTTTCCCCACAATGCTCCCCAATATAGAAGTATTGGGGATTAAAAGAGTTAAGTATTTTTAGTGCCTGGCCTATGACAGGTGCTTGGTATGCGTTAATTTTCTTCTTTCCAGGGATCTACTTCTGGAAGCCAAAAGATTGAAAGACCAAGTAGGGAAGAGAGCCGGTGCGATATGCTGTGATTAGCACTTGGTGCTTTGGGCAACAGCGGCCATGTCAGGCCAGTCCTGAGAAGTTTAGAATCATAATCTAATGTCACCTACAAAAACAAAAAGAGAGAGAGCTACCACCTTTTAACACCCAATTGTTGTTGTACTTCACAGTGATGAGTTTTTGGTTGTACGCAGGGCTCATAAAGAACTGTCACCATTATATGCCCAATCTGAATTTAGTTTTTCTCTTCTTCCGTTGTCAGTCCCCAGCGTGCTTAATTATATCTCCCCGGTAGTCGTTCTCAACTAGAAGTAAGATTCAGAACCACCTGACATGTCTAAAAATTCAGCAGTCCTGACCCTCGTCCCCCACCTGCTACCTCCAGATCCCTGGGTATAGCCTCTAACCTTGAAAGGTTCCCCACGTGCTTTCAGGGTAATTCCTACCCCCCTTCCCTCAGCCTTCTGTTTGCAAGTCCTAGCCCTTCGGATCCAGAAATCAATAGCAATTCATTGACTCTATAACCAGAATGCAAGCTCCTCCCCACAAAGGCCGTGTCTTACTCGTCCCCACGGCCCCTTCAGAGGTCTTGTCTTCAAGAATGAAGTCGTATAGGAAATATAGACTCTTAGCAACCAACCTGAAGACTGGTGGACACACATGCCAAATGGAAGGACCAAGAATCTTGCTATCAAAGTAACTGATAGCAAGAAGGAGAGATGAGAAAGGAGGTGACACCTTTTGGCGGGGGGGGGGGGGGGGCTTGAAGGTCAAGCAGGATTTTGATAGGGGCTAGAGGGGATGAGGCATTTCAGACAGAGTAAGCTGCCATGATAACTGGATACCACCATGCCTTAGCCTATGACCTAACACTCAGCATCTCTTGGTATTGGCTTAATTTTCCATGGGGGAGTTGAAAGATAGAAAAGTTCTGCATGTCCCAAGGAGATGGGGAAGGGGCAGAGAAGGCTGGCAGATGGTATAGCTTGGTCTAGAACAGCCCTATGCTGTCAGTATCCCAAGCTGTAGTGCCCAGGCTCCTCTGTGCCGTGTGCATGGCCCATTTTTCAGCATATACAGGATCCACAATATATAGGGGCCACAATCCACTCTACACACAGAGTCCTGCCCTACCACCTGGAGGGGAGAAAATTTAAATATTGGGGTGTGTATACACAAAGATTAAGCTGAGTCCTTCAGACTCAAAGAACAATGGAGGCCAAGAAGACAGTGAGCAGGTGAGCCTGCAGGGGGCGCCTGGCCAAGCTGGGGAAAGAATCAACATTCCCCCACCTTCCTCCACCACCTCAGTCCATTATACTTCCTCTCCCCCTCAGAATCAGACCTCCAGGGGAGCCCACTGTCCAGCCAGTATGCTCTTTACCCAACCTGGCCTTATCACCTCTCCACCCACAGGTCACCCAACAACTTTTGAGGACTTGGTCACGGGCTCACAGGCTTCCTCTGCATCCTAACACCTGCCATCATGCTAGGTAACTTGAATGTCCACAAAGACACCCCGCCTTCCTCACGTATCGGCTCCTCTACCTCCCCATCTTCAGTGACTTTCTTCCCGGCACCTCAGCCACCCCCAAATACTTCCTGGAATGTCGCCTATAAAATCTTAAACTCCAATATCCTCCTCTTGGACCACAGCTTCTTTCCTTTCCTCCCACAAAACCTGGTCTCCTCTCACTGAGATTTCTCCAATTCCCGCATTCTGTCTTGCTCATTCAACTATGGGACCAGAGCACTGGCTTTGGACGAGGCACTCTGCCAGGCTGTCAGCTCCTTCCTGGCTCTCTTCCTCCCCTATCGACCTGCCTGTGATTGGCCACATCATTCATTCTCCTTGGCACCCTCGATTCCCACACCCCCTTGCCCTGCCTTTCCCAGCCCTGGAGGATTCCAGTCATCTGCTTTCTCCATCATGATTCCCAGGCTACGAGAAGGCACAGGAAAATCACCCAACCGTGCAAACTGGTGCCACTCCAGATTTATGGTCCCTGACGTCAGCCAAGCCCTCCAGGCTGCTGGGCCCCTGGTGGTCAGCTCCTGTTCTAAACCTTTACCACCCTTCCAGGCTTCTGGCCTGCCCCTGCCTCACATATACTCATCAGAGAAAATAGAGATCCTCCAACCAGACCCCACCCCCAGGTTTCCTCCGCTCCTCCTTTGGACTTAACCCAGACCCAACCACACCTATTTCCAATGCCCTGTTTTCACTCTACAGACCTCCAGCTCTCTCTCAGCTGCTGTGACACCACCAGCCTCTTCCAGACTCCTTACTTTCTGATCACCCTTTCCCTATCTCTGTTGCTCATTCCTCCTCCTCTGTCATTTGCCTCTGTGTTTGGTTCCCAGGACTCCACCTATGACTACTGGTCTTGCCCTGGCTCCTGCACCCCGAATTTTCTCATCTAAACCCACGGCTTCTTGCTCCAGTAGCTCTGATATCTGTAGCTCTGTGTCCAAGCTTGTCCTGCTGTCCTGGATGTTTGCCTATCTATCCTGCAGCAACACCAAAGCAGCATGTCCCCAACCAGGGCTCTTAGCATCTTCTTCATATCTCAAACCTCTCCCTCACACCTTCCTTGTTCCCTGGATGTTCAGCTATAACATCCCTGTCCACCCAGCTCTCCAAGCTAGAGAACTGGGACTCGCCTCAGCTTCTTCCCGCCCCTAGCTCCATCCCCAGTCACCACATCCCATCCACCTGTCTCAGAGATGGCGCCCAGAGCCACCCGTCACCCGGCCACTCTTTTCTCCAGTCCCATTCAGTCGTTTGCAATAGCCTCCGACTGGTCTCCCTCCCTCCAAATGCTCCTTGCTCCCAAGGAGCATTGCTCCAAATTTAAGCTCTGTATTTAAGCCAACCATCCTGTGAGGGCTCACAGAGGCCTTCACGTGGACAAGTCCAACCCCTCCCTGCTTGCCTTTCCTGCCTCCTCTGCCTGCCACTCTCAACCCACTGCCTCCAGGACACGCAGAAACTGCCCAGAAACCCTGCCTGTGAACGCTCTCCCTCCCTCTTCCTTGACTGGGGACTTGACCCTCCAAGAGCTAACGGAGAGGTCACCTTCCCAGACACCCCAACTCCTGAGGCAGAATCCACTATGCTCTTCTCTCTGTTCCCCTGTCCTCAGTTTACCCAATCTGTGCTATCTCTTGGTTTCTGTTTGGGGCCTTCATGAACAATGCCTGCCATGAACACTCTTGCACTTGAATTCATGTCTGGGGTGCTCATATCTTTGACTTGACTACCTAAATACTGGTAGGCCGCTACCAAAGAGGTATTTGAGAACTCCCGTTCCACAGCTTCCCCAATACTTGGTTTTAGCAGACTTTTACATTTTTGCTAATCTGGTGAATATGTAATAAAATCTCATTGGGTTTTTTTTTTAAGTTTATTTTTGAGAGAGAGAGAGAGAGAGAGAAAGAAAGAGAGAGCACGTGCAGTAGGGGCAGAGAGAGAGAGAGAGAGAAAGAGAAAATCCCAAGCAAGCTCCATGCTGTCAGCTCAGAGATCAACGTGGGGTTCGAACTCATGAACCATGAGATCATGACCTGAGCTGAAATTAAGAGTTGGTCACTTAACTGACTGAGCCACCCAGGCGCCCCAAATCACACTGGGTATTAATTAGCATTTGTTTCATTACTAATCAGGTCAGACACCTTCTCATGTATTTATTGGCCATTTGAATGTTCAATCCTCTAGGCCAATTTTTCCACTGTGTTGTCAGTCTCCTGCATAGTCCGTTGTAGTTCTTTACACACCTTCCCGAGATGAGCCCTTTGTTGGCTGTATGTGTTGCAAAATCTTTTCCCCACTGGGATTTCCCTTTTACTCTCTTAATGGTGTCTTTTGAAGAACAGAACTTCTTGATTTTAATGTACTCAAATGTATCAGTCTTTCCCTCTACGGTTGGTGCTATTTTTGTGTGTTGTTTAACAAATCTTTCCCTGCCCTGAGGTCATGGAGATATTTTTCTACATTGTCTTATAAAAGCTGTCTTGTTTTGCTTTTCACATTGAGGCCCATGTTCCACCTGGGATCCCACAGCACTTTGTACTTAACTGCTAGAGTACCGCTAACTCCATCTGTTTATGTGTCTGTCTCCCCAGCTAAACAAAGACTTCCATTAGGGCAAAGCACAAACGCATTTTTTAAATCTCTGTGTCTGGGGGTCTTAATACAGTGCCTTGCACACAGTAGGTACTCTATAAATGCCCTTAAGTACACAGATTGCAGAATCTAGGTAGAGCTGCTTCCAAACTGGAAGGCCCTCTCTTCTGAAGGCTCCTACCTTTGCTGACTCCTGCCCTCCCTTCGATACCTAATGTTCATTCCACAATATGCATCAAGCAGGACCTGGGCACAGTCTAGATATGCACAGCTACAGGTGGTCAAGTCTCAGACTTCAAGGAGCTCACCACCTAGCACTTGGCTTTCTGGCACTGCCCAGAGGGCCACACGCTGATTTGGGAAGTCAGACAGACCTGGGTTCAAATCCCAGCTTAATCATCTGCATGACCTTGGGCAAGTCACTTCAGTTTTCTGGGGTTTCAGCTTTCTACGTTGTTAAAGGAAGAATAACAGATCACTTCCTGGGTTGCTGTGAGGACCGAATGAGACCGTAAATATAAAAATACCAAACAGGTGCTGGACGCATGGTTGGTATCCAAAGATTGTGGAGTAAAGGACAGAACGAATGAATGAATGAGTAAGTGAATGAAGTGGGACAGGGGACAGAGTGCTGGAACTGGCAGGGGCAGCCGGCAGGATGCAGGGGCCGCTTGCGGGTCTGTGGCAGGCCTTCCTTGTTGTCACAGTAACTGCTGTCAGCAAATGTCTCCAAGACAGGAATCCCCTTCAGGGCTCCCTTCCCCAGCCCACTGCATTTGTTGACTCAAAACCTCTCCACTGCCAATTTAGCCTGCAGTAAGGAAGGGGGTGGGGAGGGGGAAAGAGGTGTAGGAGGGGTGGAACTGTATAGAAAGGGGTCTTTGTCTTAGTACTCTGTGGCATTTCGAATTTCAGCCGAGTTTTTTTTTTTTTTTTTTTTTTTTTCTTTTTAAGCCTCCTAAAGAGTTGAGTGGGCTGCACTTGCAGTGGGAGGTATCTGAATTAGACATCAGGGAGGACTTCCAATAGGCTCTGTGTTGAGCAGCGGGACAGTGGAATGCGTTGCCAAGGCCCTGGGAAATCCACCTGGGGCTCAGGCATAGATGCAAGGCACCCTCCCTGTGAGGGTCTCCAAGGGGCTTAGCCCTGTGGTTCCCCAGAAGCTCCCTTCCTGCTGAGAGTAAGAGGCTCCACATTCAGGAAGCTCCTCTGGACCCAGCAACCCCTGGCCCATCTGGCTTCAAGGCTTGGACCTATCGCCCCCTGCCATTGGGTCTCCCTTCCTGGGAGGCAACTGTTGGGGCAACTCTGGATCCTGAAGGGACCAAGGCTCTCCTCTGACTTGCAGAGCCCTTCCAGCCAGCCCTGCTTTCCACCCACAGTTCCTAGCCCAGGAGAGCAGCCTCGCTGACAGGCCCCGGCCTGCCCTGGTCCCCTCGGAGCATCAGGCTGGAGCCTTCCCCCCTCAACACCCTCTCTGTCCCTTTAGGTGGTTTTCTGGCTCCCTTCATTAGGTATGTAGATGTTTGTTGACCTTTTCTCAGGTTCTCCCGTACCCATATGTCTGTCTGTGTATGTCTCTCCTGACACCTGCCTTCCTCTCTCTGCCTCTTCCTGTCCTCTCTGCCTGCCTCCCTTTTGTCTCTTCTATTCATCTCTCTGACTTTCTCTTCCCTTCTATGATTTTGTTTCTGACTTTGAGCATCTGTAAACCTTTTTCTGTGTCTTTCAGTCTGTCTTTGAGTCTGTCTCTCTTTTGGTGACTGTGTCTCTATCTCCTCTTTTTCTCTCTGTCCCTCTCTCTTTCTCCATGTGTCTGTCTCATTCACAGTCCCTGCCTAGGCCTTTAAGCCTCTGTCTCTGCCTCTCTCCCTCTGAGCCTTTCACTCTCCTGGACTCTCAGCAGACCAATGTCAGAGCCAGAGCCTGCCCAGCGCCCCCCACCTCCGGCATCTCTGCTGGGGTCAGTCTTCACTAGTAGCTGCCAGGTGAGAGTGCCCTTGTGTCCCCTTGCCCAGCCCTATGAGCTGGAGTCTCAGTGGACTGCAGCCCATCTTCACTCAGCACATGCTGAGGGATCCTTTCCCCCCACTCTTCCAGACTTGAACTCAGCACCCCTGCCTCTCCCCTCCGAAGACCCCAAGCCCTGGCTGTGAGCCCAGCACTGCTCTGAATTCGTGGGGGCTCTCTGGCAGGAGCTCCACACCACCCCTCCACACCCCTTGGGAGTTCACAGGCCAGATGAGGTGATCCCACACTCCTGCACAGGAAGCCGTGTGGACCATGCAGGGCATAAGAATCTGAGGCCTGGTGTGGGCCACAGACTGGAAAATCCTGAAGGAAAGAGTCTGTGTCAGAGAGGTGAGGCTCGTGCTGGCCAGGACTGAGTCAAGTGGAGAGGACGTTCAGATGAGAGGTCTGAACTGGCAAAAGCATGGAGGTGGGAATAACTGAGGGACCCTTGAGGGGCAATAGTGCTGTAAGCATCTAAGAGCAGGGAGAAGATTGAAAACCTGGCAGGTGGAGGGATGCAGAGCTTTCACAAGGGACAATGATATTCACCCCAGGTAAAGAAGAGAGAAAAAGCATTGCAGGGAATGTGGCCAGGCAGGCAGAGAGGCACGGAAGGGCCTGCTGTGCTCAGGGAGCCACTGGCTCTGTGCAGTGGGGAGTGGAGCTGTAAGGGACAAAGAACCGAACGAGGAGGCTGGCATGCCACCCAAGGGGTCTCCCCTCTACCTGCTGGCTACCGGGGAAGGGTTTGGAGCAGGAGAATGACACTGTCAGGTTTTTTTTTAATTTCACCTTTTTTTAAAAATTTATTTTTGAGAGAGACAGACAGAGAAGGGGAGGGGCAGAGAGAGAGGGAGCGAGAGAATCCCAAGCAAGCTCCGTGCTGTCACAAACTGTGAGCCAAAATGAAGTCAGATGCTTAACTGACCGAGCCACTCAGGTGCCCTGTGGTTTTTACTTTTTAACACATCACTGACAGCCGTTTGGAGGATGAACTGGCAGGGAGGGAAACCAAGGGTGGGAGGCCAGCTAGGAGCTACTGCAGTGGTCCTGGCAAAAGCTAAAGAAGGGCCTACCGGGGCTCTGCTCATGGGAGTGGGGACAAGAGAATGCTTGGAGGGCACCAGCTGAGGCAGAATTTTGACCCCCAGCCAGAAAGGAGAAGGCAGGGAGGAAGGTAGGGATGTTCGAAGTTTCCAGCAAAGGGAACACAGGGGAGGAGGAGGTATTTAGAGGAAAATACCAAGCACTTTGGGTTTGACATATCTATGGGACTTCCTGGGGGTAGAGCTCTCTCCCCCAGGGCCCCTCTTCAACTCCTGGCAGGTGTGGAGGCCTAGAGAGGGCCCAAGTGGCGCAGAGAAGGCCAGGAGCTGTCAATCCCTAGGGCTGAGCAGAAGCTGGGCATGGGTCTGATCTATTTACGGCTGGTTCCAGCTCCTAAGCAAGAAAGGGGTAAGGAAACATTGCCTGGTGACCTCTCTTGACTATTGCTTCCTCAGTGTCTTCTCACCCACGCCCCCTACACACACACACACACACACACACACACACACACACACACACAATTGGGTCAGCAACACACCAAATGTTTCAGGCCAACCAACAAATATTTTCAAATGCAAATTCCCTTCCCTGGTCCCCACACAACTGCTCTCTGAGCAGCTGGAGGTGTGAGGGGGGAGGGGGGGGTGGTGGGGAACAGCAAAAATAAATCCCATTTTCTGCTCCTTTTCAGTGCCGGGCTACAATCCCCTACTAGCTTCCCTCCCTCTCCGAAGATGGGGGATTCGACTGGTCTCAGGTTTGGCTCTGTCTCACGGGGAGGGTGATGGGCAGGGCAGGGACTGAGCTGGGGTGGGGGGGGGGGGTGGAAGTGTTCAGTGACAGGGCTAAGAATAACAGCCTCCATCAGGCCCGGCACCCTCTTCCACTTGCCATGGCTCAGGTTGTTCCGTGTGTGCAGGAGACAGACAGATACGGGGTGTCTGCACAGGGCCGTGTGTGTTTGTGCATGAGACAAGGACCAAAGCTGGGGGTGGGGGGTGGGGGTAGAGCTGACAGGCAAATGGCTCAGACGTGACCGGGAAAGGCTGGAGACAGAGCAGCCCTGTGTGACAGCGAGCCAGCCGAGAGAGGGAGAGAGGGAAAGCACCAGCCAGCATGCTGTGTGTGTGTGTGTGTGTGTGTGTGTGTGTGTGTGTGTGTGTGTGTCAGAGGCTGGAGCGGGTGAGGGGAGCATGCTGTGGTGAGAGAGGCTGTGGTATGGGCGAGAGAAGACCGGACAGGCAGGGGAAAGCTGGGTCCCAGTGTGTGTTTGAGTGGCCACGGTGGGGGAGTGGCAGGGGAGGGCCTGGCAGTTAAGCCTCTCTCTGCCTGGAACCATGAAGAAGCCACCCACATGGGGCAGTTCAGGTGCTGCCTTCTCCTCTCCGAAGGGCAAATGAAGAGGGAACATGTGGTGTGTGCTCACTCATGGGTGTGTCTGAGGGTATGGAGTCTGTATTTCGTGAGGGTGTGTCTTGTACGAGTGTCAGGGTTTGTGTACCCGTATCTCTGCACGAGTGTGCGTTAGAGTGGGTCTCTGTGTATAGAAATTTGTGTACATGTCCGTTTGTGTGTGTGTGGTCTTTAGAAGTCTTGTGTATGAATGTGTATGTCTGCGCGCGAGCACGTATGTGTATGCACACGAGAGTGTGTGTGTGTGTAGGTATGAGCCGCAGAGGGGTAGGGGTGGGGTCAAGAGCCTGCTGCACTAACTGCCCTGCCCAGGATGGGGAGGGAAGAATGAGGGCCAGTGTCTGCTGACCACGATGAGTCCACCCAGCCACCTCCACTGTTAGCTGGCAGGGCAGTGATGCCTCAGTTTACCCGAAGCCCATGTCGGGGGAGGCGCATACATTGGAATTTCTGTCTGGGAATCACGAATGCCGTGGGAGGTTCTCAAAACAGACTTACGGTGCCTTCTTTGTCGAGCAGTGCGTCGTGTAGAGTGTGGTGCCCCAGCCTCTCGTCAAAGCAGCCGCCTGGGAGGATGGCGTCTTCCCAGGACTTTTAAGGTCTGGGCCCCCCGCCTTGCCTTCAGCGGCCAGGAGGGTCCACCTAGCCCAGGTATCCATCCATCTGTAACATCACCTAGACGGGTTCTTTAATTCACGACTTTATGAAGCCAACTAAATGGTTCATTGAGAATGACTAAACTCAACCTTGGAAAGAAAATCGTAAACATTTTACTACCTGGCTAAGCCAAGCATGATTACATGTGGAAACTATGGACGCTACTCAGTGGGATTTTGATATTAATTTCCAATTTCCTCTTCACTGAGGAACTGTTGAAAAGCCCGTCTCTGTGCTATCCAGGCGAGAATCCACATTCCGCACACCGTCCGCGCACACTCCGCTGCTCCCCGCCCTGTCACGCCGTCCCCCTGCCGCGCCACGCTGGCTCTTCTGGAGGTCTGCCTTGACCCGCAGCCTGCAAGGGTGTGCTCGCTCTGGGTTAATTTGAGTGCAGCCTCTGTCGGCTGTATTAAGGAAAGCTGCTTCAGCTGGCCATTCTCTCTGAAAACAGCGGTAGCCTCTGTCACAAGGGGTCCCTCCCTCTGTGGGCTCCCTGCTGAGCCACTGCTCTCTGTCCTGTTCCTAGGCACGGGATGCCTGCCCACTCGGGCCTGTCCTTTCTGCTCTGCGCACAGGTGCCAGCGTTGCTTGGAACAAGTAGCTTCAAGTGGGAAATCACTCTGGGGTGGGGGTGGCGGGGGGCCAGAACACGGTTTGGAGACAGGCAGCACACCTCAATTTATCTCTCAGCCCTGCCGCTGTGTGACTCTGGGTAAGTTAGTTATCCTGTCTGTGAAAAAGGTATAGTCATACCCTTCTTGAAGATATGAAAAATGAAATAACATATTCATATATAAAGGCCATGCACCTAGAAGGCATTCAGTAAGTGATACTTATCACCATTCTACCAACAGAGGGGATTTGGAGAACATCCACTGTTCACCCAGCTTTGGCTGTACCTCACATCCCCTGGACAGCTGTTTGAAGTGCAGATCCCTGGGCCCAGGGCCTCTGCCTCAGTAGGTCAGGCCTCAGGCCCTCCATGTGCTCTGGCTTCAGGATGCCAGACAGTTTATGGAAAAGGCTGGGCTCTGCCCACCTCCCTCCCCCTTGCTTGCATTTCAGAGGCCCTAATGTGCGCCAGCTCCTGGGGACCCCATCGCAGGTGAGGGCCCTATTGAGTTTGACATCGTCCTCACCCGAGAGCACCCTGGCGGCCGCTTTGGTTTTGATTACAGGCGGCCTGGCACCGGGTAGCCGTGGCCTGTTCACCTGAACTGCCGGCACAAGGCACAGATGCTAATTACACGGGTAAGTACTTACAGATTTCCCAGGAACAACAAAGATAATTTGTTTGCTGCATGGCTTGTTAGGAGGGAAGCCGGGCTCTGGTGGCTGGGTGGCTTGTAGATTAGGCCCATGGCCTTTCACCTCCTCCTGCCCTTGCCTGCTGGTTCTCCCAGCTGTGCTGATTAGAAGCAGGAGAAATTAAGATCTCTCCCTCACCACCACCACCCCCCCGCCACAGGCTGGAGGAGGTGGGGGGAGGAAAGAGAGATCTGGCTGCGAGGCTAGGCCAGGCTGAGGACATCTAGCAGGAGTCCCGCCTGCCCAGCCTGGAGCACGTGGAGACAGTGCAGACAATGAGCCGGAAGCAGGGCTTTTTCTCTAGGTCTCCCTGCGGACACACACAACATTGCTGCCATTGCTGGTGTGCGATGCCAGCAGGCAGGCTGGGTGGGGGGCAGAGGAGGGATGAGAAGGGGTCACGCACAAGGGCTGTGGGAGCTGGGGCAGCTGAAAGAGCTGGACAGGGAACTTCCTGGGGCTCCTACAAATGGTGGCAAGAGGGTGGCTGCCACGGGGAGGGGCACCCCCTGCCCTGGCCTTGACTGTTCCAGAGTGGGCGGGAGTGGCACTCTATCCAGCTGAGAACAGGGTCGTGCCAGATCTCTGGGTCCGAACAGCATTGTGCACGAGGAATTTCGCCATGGAAATTAGCCAGAGCCCATCTGCCTAAGAGCAATGCGAGAGGCCCCATGAGAAGCCAGGCATCGGGGCGGGAAGTCCTCTCTCTCCTTGCTTCCTTCTGCCTGAGGGAATAAGAAGGATGGGATAATTACTATAATTATTATTAATGTTGGTATCCCTTATGCGTTTATGTGTCTTTATGGTTTTACACACTAATAGTCACTATTTATCAATGGCCTACTATGTGCCAGACAATGAAATGGGTGCTCTGCATATGTGATTAGGCCTATAATATAGAAGCCATTAGCTCCATATTACAGATGAGGAAATTGTTGCTGAGTGAGGTTAAGTACCTTGATCAAGGTCACACAGAAAGACACAGAACAAGGATTTGCACCCAGCGCCCAAGTCTTCCCCTGGCCTCAGGTGACAAGCATCCCTTCATGGGCTCCTCCCCTTTGGGACACTGGGGTGTGTCAGGACCAGAATGCAGATCTCTGCCTCCCTAGAACATGGCTTTCTCGGAGAGGCTGGTAAGTGGAACAGACTGGGGACGGAGAATGAGTTATGTGTCCCCTGTCAGGTATGATGATGAGCAGACTTACAGGGGAGTCCACCCTTATTCCGGGAAGGTGGAAACCGCATCAGAAAAACCTTGCTATGTTCCAGTGAGAAGAGCCCACATCCTGGGCCTCACACCCCTCATTTCTCTTAAGCTGCAGGAGACTTTGCAGATAGATGGAAACTCTGTATGGGGGCTGGGAACCTGGTCTCCCCCCAGTACAGAGGCCAGTCTGGGGTGGGCATCGGTATGGGACCTGAGCAGCTAGCAAGCTGTTGGGGGGGGATGAGATCAATAAAACGACCATGCCAACCCTTTGATCACCTGCTCTCCATGGCCCCGGACTTGCTCTCACACTGCATCTATTTATATCTTTTCATTCTGGTTTCACTAAGCATCATGCCTCTATATCCCCTTGAAAAAATGTTAAAAAGCTGCTAGTTTGGGAGAATTTGTTCAAGGCAAGTAAATTCTGCCCATGGCCACCCCCTTCTACCTCTCCACTTCTATCCCCGGGCCTAAGACTTCAACCCCTTAGCTGTTGAGAAAGAAACCTCTCCTGACATCATTAGTGTGTCCAAAACAGCCGTTTGCACATATTTGTGTTCCTTCCAATTAAGGTGATTCATTAAACCTCTGGCAGAGTTCATTTTTATTCCTTGATAAGAAATTTCAAATAAATACCTTCAGTCATGGAAAGAATCCTTTGACAGAGCACATGTCCTAATTTTGGCTGATGGAATGTAGTCCTCAAATCATCAGCTGGGGATGTGCAGGAGAGACCTGGGGGCAGTTCTGCAGACTTTGTGCAAGGGACGTGGGCAGGCCAACTTGACTCTGGTCACTTGGTGGGAAGCAGGGGAGCTCACGCTCTAGCCTGGGGGGCCTGGGGACAGCACCCAGCTCCCAAGGTTTCAGCAGGCCCCGCAGGCCCTGCAGCCCAGAAGCGAAGGCTCCTTTCCCTCGCCTGTTATGGAGTGGGGTAAGCACCAGCCTCAGCGAACACTGAGTTGCTACCCGGATACAAACCAGCGCTGTATTTTCTGTTCTGAGTGACTGGGGAGGAGTGTCCATCACTCCAGGCACCAGGCCTCCACAGAGGAGGCCACATGGCTACAGAAACACACCTTGACGGAGACTCGGCATGCTGAGTCTATCCTCAACTCTGCAACATGATGATTCGGACTCCTCGATGCTCCTCTCTGAGCCTTGGTTGTCTTCGAGTGGAAGACATTTCTCAGGCACCTACCATGTTACCAGATTTGCACTTCTAAATCCTACCAGCAACCCCAGTTGGCCCCATTTTACAGATGAAGAGATTGCTGCTCAGAGAGACTGACTTGACCAAGGCCATATGACTATAAGGGAAAGATCCAGAATCAATCCAGGACTCTTGGCTCAGGATTCTCTTGACACCTCAAAGGGCACCAGTAATCGGCATTGCCTGAGCACAAGGTCCTGGCCTGGTGGCTCTCCTGAAAAAACAAACAGGGCTCAGGCCTCCAAGTCTGAGGCCCACTGGGAGCACCCAGAGCTAGAAGGGGAATACCACCCAGACTGTGGGTGGGCAGGCAGTAAATGTTCCGGGCTGCAAAAATCCACCTCTCCAATTCCAAGAGACAGCATTGAACTCTAGTGGAACAGGACTAGAATCTGAATTCCAGGTGCTGAGGAGATAGGACACGGTGGTAGAGTCCTAGATCTATTAGGAAGCATTTGATTACAAGCAACAGAAAATCTAACAATGGTTTAGTCAAATAAGGGGTTGTTTCTCCCAGAAAACAGGAAATTCGAGGTAGGTGGTTGATGGTATTAATTAGCCACTTAAATAGTACTATCAAGGATCCAATTTCTTTTTTTTTTTTTTTTTAATTTTTTTTTTTTTTTCAACGTTTATTTATTTTTGGGACAGAGAGAGACAGAGCAGGAACAGGGGAGGGGCAGAGAGAGAGGGAGACACAGAATCGGAAACAGGCTCCAGGCTCTGAGCTATCAGCTCAGAGCCCGACGCGGGGCTCGAACTCCCGGACCGCGAGATCGTGACCTGGCTGAAGTCGGACGCTTAACCGACTGCGCCACCCAGGCGCCCCAAGGATCCAATTTCTTTCTGTCTTGCCTTTCTGCCACCCTCACTATGTTGGCTTTTTGTCCTCATGCTTGTCTACCCTTATGATATTAATGTGGCTGCTGTAGCTCCACACATTACATCTGCATTCAAGGAAAGAAGGAGAGATGGTACCAATGGCATTTCCTCCCATAATCAGGAAATCAGAAACCTTTAGCTTCCCAGTTGAAAGATTTGATAAGCAGGTTGAAAATGTAGAAGAAAGGAAGGAAGGAAGGCAGGGAGGGAGGGAGGAAGGAAAGTAAGAAGCAAGGAAGGAGAAAGGAAGGGAGAGACCTGGGGGAAGAAAAGAAGGAAGAAAGGAAGGAAGGAATTCTTCTCACCCCTTACATCTTTTTGGACAGAATGGAGCCATGTTGTCACTTGTAGCTGAAAAAGAAGCTGGGAAGCAGATTATCTGGCTTTTACCTTCTATGGTGAGAGAAGAGCAAGTAAGAAGGAGATTGAGAAAAGCTATTGGGTTTACCACCAACAGAATCTGCCATACAATTCTCCATCTTGGCCATGTCATGGCATTCAAGGGATAAATCACACAAGTCTGTCCCAGTCCACACACCTTTACACATGCTGTTTCCTGGAATTGGGACCCCCCATCCCATTTCTATACCTCTCATATTTGCCTAACAAAGCCCTCAGTGTATTCTGGAACTATACTTTTAGAAGCAATTTGGCAACATGTTTCAAGGGCCATAAAAGTGTTCATAAATTTTGACCCAGTATTTCCACTTCTGAGAATTTATTTGTTCCAAGGAAATAACCCAAGGGGTGGGGGGAACTACATGCTCCAGGCTGTTCATTGCAACTTTAGAAGTAAGAAACAACCTAAAGATCCACCAATAGGGGAATGGGTAGTTAAATCATATAGTACACCCATGGCATATTGCACAGCCATTAAAAGTGATCGTTATAAATTTCACTTAGTAATATAAAAAAGGACTATGATATAATGTTACATTAAAAAACAAAACAGGGGCGCCTGGGTGGCGCAGTCGGTTAAGCGTCCGACTTCAGCCAGGTCACGATCTCGCGGTCCGTGAGTTCGAGCCCCACGTCGGGCTCTGTGCTGGCAGCTCAGAGCCTGGAGCCTGCTTCCGATTCTGTGTCTTCCTCTCTCTGACCCTCCCCCGTTCATGCTCTATCTCTCTCTGTCCCAAAAATAAATAAACGTTGAAAAAAAAATTTTAAAAAACAAAACATATAGGAGCGCCCCTCCCCCCCACCCCCCCCCCCCACCCCCCGGCTCAGTTGGAAAAGCATGTGACTCTTGATCTCAGGGTCATGAGTTCAAGCCCCACGTTTGGTGTAGAGATTACTTAAAAAATAGATTTTTTAAAAAACCTTAAAAAAATACATACAACCAAATACATTATTCAAACTGTATACTTGTCTTAGACAGCCCAGGCTGCCATAACAAAATATCATAGACTGGTTGGCTTGAACAATTGAAATTTATTTCTCACAGTTCTGGAGACTAGAAGTCCAAGAGGTCAAGTTGCTGGCAGGGTCCAGGCAGGGTGAAAGCTCTCTTTGGGTTTCAGATGGCTGTCTCCTCACTGTGTACTCACAAGGCCTTTCCTAGGTGTGTGCAGAGAGAGAGAGAGAGAGAGAGAGGGAGAGAGAGTTCTGGTGTCTCTTCTCCTCCTTATAAGGGCACTAATCCCACCATGTGGCAACACTCTCATGACCTCATCTTATCTCCCAAAGGCTCCATCTCCAAATAGCACAACATTTGGGGGTTGGGCTTCAACATAAGAATTTTGGTAGCATACAATTCAGTCCATAGCAATACTTACACTTACGTCTGCCTTGTGGACAAAGACTTGAAGGGAATTCACAAAAGTCATTGACTTAGGGTGATGGGATTATGGGTAGTGTTTTTTTCTCTCTGTCATTCAAAACTTCTGTAATGGTCTTATGTAGGTTTTTTTTAAAGTTTATTCATTTTTGAGAGAGAGCACACGCACAAGTGGGGGAGGTGCAGAGAGGGAGAGGGAGAGAATCCCAAATAGGCTCTGCACTGTCAGCACGGAGCCCAATGTGAGACCCGAACTCACAAACTGTGAGATCACGACCTGAGCTAGACACTTAACCAACTGAGACACCCAGACGCCCATGGTGTTATGTAGTTTTTAATATAATGCATGTATTGTGGGGTAGGATAAAAAATGATCCATTTTTTTGATGTGGCCTCAGCTCACATGCCGCCTTCTCTAGAAAGCCTTCCTGGCTTTTCCCCAAAACACCTTTGCTGAAGTTATTTTACTGGACCACGTGCTCTTCTGGAGCAAGGGCCATGAGTAATTCCCCTTTGTTCCTGACTACGATAGACCAAATGGCATAGGCTGAGAATTCAGACAAGGAGCCCAGTGTTAGGAGTTGGAGAAGGGTGGGTGATGTGTGCAGTCAGGAACCAGGCATGGGATTTGAGCAAGAGGAACACCAGCAGGTTCAACCTTGAACACGAGGGACACAAACTGCTGGGCACTGAATAAATCCAGTCTTTCTAGTAATTTTAAACTTAGTACTAGTAGGAGTAGTAGGAGTAGTAATACATATATACATACTCATTGTAAAAAAAAATTAAAATATTTCAGATAAAGCCCACCTTGCTCTTATACAATCCTACCTCCTTCCCCAAGGATTGTCTGTTTGGTATGCACCCTTCCAGAATATTCTTACTTATGCACATAGTTTCAAAGCAAGTGCCTGTGTTTACATAACCGGAGCCAGATTGTTCTGTGACTTGCTTCTCTCTCATTATGAGACCTTTTCACTTCAGCATGCAGAGGTCTGCTTCATCTGTTTGAACATCAGAAAACCATCACTAACGTGGATATTTAGAAATGGATCTAGCTCTTTCTCTATTAATGAGCATTTGGGCTGTTTCTGATTGTTCACATTTCTGCCACTGCCATCCTGGCCCCTGTGACCGGGCGGGTGTCTTCATGCTCCTGGAGCATCTCTCCAGGCAGAGGTGTGGGATCGCTGTGGTGAAGAGTCTGGACACTGTGCATTTTCACAGGCGCTGCCAGACCACGCTCTATAAACACCCTGACAACTTCCATTCTTACCAACAGCGGAAGAGGTGTTTGTTGCCCTTAAATTGTTGCCAATGGTAGCTATTGAGAATCTTTTTAAAATTGTGCAGATCTGATGGGTGAAAAATGTTAACTCAGTATTGGTTGACTTGCATGTCTTTGATGACTAGAGTGGCTGAGCCTTTTAGACACTTAATTGGCCATCTGCAGTTCCTCCGAGGGGAGCTGTCTGTTACCGACCATCGCTCATTTTTTCTAGGGTGGTTTATCTCTTAATTTGTGGGAATTCATTACATATCCTAAATATGAATCCTTCCATTTTTTCTGTCTTGCAGATGCCTCCTTCCAGTGTGTCACTTGTCTTTTAACAGTATTTATGGTGTCTTTTGTCATTCAGCAGTTTCAGATTGGGACATAATCAATGTTAGCAGTCTTTTCCTTTATGGTTTCTGTGTTTTATGTCTTGCTAAAGAAAGCCTTTCCTACCCCAAGGTTATAAGCAAATTCTCCTATATTTTCTTTTAATAGTTTTATAGCTTTGTTTTTTCACTCTGAGCTCTCTAATCCATCTGGAATTTATTTAGTGAGTAGTATAAAGCAGGAAGCAACTTTCTGCTTTTTCACAAGGATAGCCAATTGTCTCCACAGAATTTATTGAAGAGCGCATCATTTCCCTACCATTTTTATTTTTTTAATGTTTATTTCTTTATTTTGAGGGAGAGAGAGAGAGAGAGAAAGTGAGCATGAGCAGGGGAGGGGTAGAGAGGGAGAGAGAGAATCCTAAGCAGACTCTGGCTGTCAGCGTGGAGCCCAACACAGGACTCAATCCCACCAACCGTGAGATCATGACCTGAGCTGAAGTCAAGAGGTGGGCGCTCACTGACTGAGCCACTCCCTACTGATTTTCAGTGCTACTTTACCACACCGGATTCCTCTTTATACAAGAGCCCTTCCTACACTCTGTTCTGTGACCTTGATCCTCATGTCTTGTCCCATGTCAGCACACCACCATTTTAATTCGCACAACTTGGTGGTGTTTTATTATCTATAGGGCATGTCGCCTTGTTATCCTTCTTTGTCAAGTATTTCTTGGCTATTCCAACTGTTATTCTTGTTCCACATTAGTTTTAGAATTGGCTTGTTAAATTTCACACACACACTCACAGGGACAAATCCTGTTGTGATTTTGATTGGCATTATGTTGCATTTATAGAATTATTTGGGAATTATTTGGGCAGAAGTGATATCTTGGGCAGAACAGTATCACATGTTCTCACTCACAGGCTCTGTCTACTTACGGCTGCTTTTCTGTCTCAGGCCTGATTCTAAGCCAACTCCACTGCTTCCTAGCTCTGTGATCTTGGGGGTGCTCAGCCTCTGAGTCCTGGATGAGGCAGGAGTACTACCTCCTGTCCCAGAGCTGATGGAGGACTGACTGAGAGAAAGTGTGTGAAAATACTGGATCTTGAGCATTTTATTTAAGTTGACCAACCCAGGACAGTGAGTTCTTTGGGTGGGTGTGTGTTTGTTTGTTTGTTTGAAGTGGGCTTTACACCCAGCATGGAGCCCGATGCGGGGCCTGAACTCACAACTCTGAGATCAAGAGGAGAGCTGAGAGCTGAGATCAAGAGTCAGAAGCATAACTGACTGAGCCACCCAGGTCCCCCAACAGGGAGTTCTTTGAACAGTCCTAAGAGGAAGAGGAGAACACAATGTTTTCATTTCATTAGATTCAGGGGGTTTACAGGGTGGAAGGTCGGCATGGAGAGACAGTCAAAGAATGAACATGTTGAACAAGCACTGTGTGAGGTACTTTACATATATTACCTCATTTGTCCTCAAAACAAGCTGGTGAGGTAGGTACTATCATCTTCTTTTTATAGCTGAGAAAACGAAGACTCAGACAGTGACCTGTCTGGACTGAGTCAAGGTTCTACTAAGCTGCAACCTCTGTCCTGTCCTGTCCTTCCTGGCCTTAAAGCCAGTGCTGCTAGAGGGTCTGCTGAAATCTAATGAGCATGGGATAGACTTAGCCCCAAGACACACACGTGAGCATTCAGCACTTAGCACCGTGCCTAGCACATATTAGGAGCTTGTTGAATTAGATTGGGGCAAAGTCCAAATGTTATAATGTGAATGCTACAGATAGTCCAGTAACTGCTAGACAGAAGAAGAAAAGGATCTGTGGACTGGGGAAATCAGGGAAGGCTTCCAGGTAGAGGTGAGATTGGAACTTGGCCCTGAGATATATAGAGGATACAGACAAACATAAAACAAAACAAAAACAAAAAAACAAAAAAAAAAAAAAACCCCAGAGCATTCCAGAATCAGAGCTAGTGTGGCCAATCAGAGCTAATCGAAACCCACTGGCTGGATAGGCAGTGTGAACAGAGAAAGGCATTTGTCGATGACTAAAGGCTTGGTTAGGCTGGGTGGTGTCTCCAGGCTGGAGCAAAGCTGGGAGGCCAGAGGTCATGGACTTGGTATCTTCTAGATGCATCTAGTTCCCCACAGTGTCCTAAGGTGAAGCTTCACTCTCCACAGGCAGCCCTCACGACCCGTTGCCATGGCACCAAAACACACAGACCAGTGTGGGAAGCCAGCTGGGAGGGGCAGGAAGGGGCTGCTTTCCCCATGCACAGCTCCTGCCCCACACTGCATGCTGACCCCATCTCTTCACTCTGACTTTGACCCCCTACTCCATGCATCACTGGGTATACATTTGGGCATCTGGGAATGAGCTGTGTTTCCTTAGGGGGATGCCTCCGCCTCTCTGAACTCAGGATATATAGTTTCCAGGTAGGCACAAATTCTCCTGATCACAGCATGGTCCATTTTGCTGTCACTCAAAACTGCCTCACGGCATAGCCACCATTAACACCTTCACACACTCTGAGAGGAAAAGAGAAATAACCCAGTACATGCCAGGTGCTTTATATACACACTGCCAGGTTGAGTTTAGGGGTTTAAAAAACCAAAGCACATCAGTTCAGGTCCTCTAAGAAGCCAGACCCTGAGGTGGGATTAGATATACATGAGCTTTATTTGTGGAAACATCTGTAAAAAGAAAAAGAGAATCGAGCCAGAGAAGCACAGAACTGTCAAACCATGACATGGGTCCGACCTCTGTGAGGGACAGAGGGAAGGAAGGACTGTCAGATGAGCAAAGTCTCAGATTAAATCATGATTCTAAGGAGGATTCGGCCAAGCCAAGAGAAGTCCCTGAGCTAAAGTCGTCCCCAGAGGAGGCCTGCATCTCTCAGGAATGGGCCTGTCTTAGTGCCCCTGCTGTGCTCAGTGCTCAGTGAAGGGGGAGCAGCCCATGAGAAGTGTGGCCACAGCACCAATGCACAGCACCCGGGCTCCTGGGTCAACTAAACCCCCCGCAGCTGAAGATCCGAGTGGCGCATTTTCATGACTGCCACCCAAAGCAATGTGGCACTACCACTTTCTAGATTCTGACATGACTTAAGCCCAAGAGAGGCTAGACGTCAAGGCAGAAAGAGGAGCTTGGGCAGACCTCACCGTAAGGCTCCTGCACTTACTAGCTGCATGATCACAATCCGGTTTCTCACTCATCTGACTCAACTTTTCTACAAAATAGGGTAACAACAACCTTTTTCGTGGGTTGCTAAGAAGATAATCGAGGGCCTAAAACCCTCTCTTCCCCAGCTCCACTGGAGGAAAACTAGATGCAACTGACTGAATGAGAACCTAGGTCAGAGGCCCAGAGAGGGAAGCTCCTTCCTTTTTCTGAAGGGAGGGTCAAGAGGTCAAAAGACTGAGAAACAAGGATAGAAAGGAAAGCCTCCCTGAGGCCCAGTCAAGGTAGACAGAGAGGCGGTACGGTCATTTGCCAGGAAAAGTACAAATTCTCCTGCACCGTCTGGATACTAAGTGCTTCCTAATCTCATAAAAATGTACAGGTTCTGGGGCGCCTGGGTGGCGCAGTCGGTTAAGCGTCCGACTTCAGCCAGGTCACGATCTCGCGGTCCGTGAGTTCGAGCCCCGCGTCAGGCTCTGGGCTGATGGCTCAGAGCCTGGAGCCTGTTTCCGATTCTGTGTCTCCCTCTCTCTCTGCCCCTCCCCTGTTCATGCTCTGTCTCTCTCTGTCCCAAAAATAAATAAACGTTGGAAAAAAAAAATTAAAAAAAAAAAAAAAGTACACGTTCTGCAATTACCTCAAAATAATAAGTTTATTCACAACATGTATTAGTTAAGAATGTCTTCAGCTGCAAATATCAGAAAAGCCAACTAATTGTGTCTCCCCCCCCCCCCCAATAAATTGTGTCTTAAGCAAGCAGGTCATTTAATTACCTCACATAACAACAAGTTGGAAGGTAGGGGGGGTCTGGGGTTTGTTTAGTTCCTCCATAATGCCATGATGCGGGATCCATGTCTCTGTGCTTCTCTTGACCTTTGTCTCATGGTCACAAGATGGGTGTCACAGCTCCAAATATCACACCCTCATAAAATAGTGTCCCAAACAGGAGGAGAAGGAAAGGTGTACAAGGGGCCATTTCTTCTTCTCTCGTTTCTTCTTTTCAAGCAGACAAACTTTTCC
This sequence comes from Leopardus geoffroyi, assembly GCF_018350155.1. Classification (NCBI taxonomy): domain Eukaryota; kingdom Metazoa; phylum Chordata; class Mammalia; order Carnivora; family Felidae; genus Leopardus; species Leopardus geoffroyi. The sequence goes on from NC_059333.1 coordinate 82,924,499, forward strand.
AGAAGCCCCCTAAAGACTAGTCCTTTGTGTCTCATTGGTCAGAAGTAGACCACTCCTCAACCAGTCACTGGCAGAGGTATCTCTGGGCACATGGCTCCTTGAACAAGACCAAGGTCTGTTAGCAAAGACTGCAGGGTTATTCCCTCTTGAGGAGGCAACAAGAGCATCTTCCACAGGAAGAATTTCTAGAAACAGAATGAATCTTTCTATCCTTCTGAGCATAGCTGAGGGGTTGCACAATTATATAAACACATATAGTGTAATGGGAACAACGATAAATAATGTACATGACACAGGAGTCAGGCTAAGAAAGGAATCCATTCAATCAATGCAGGGCGGGGGTTCAGGGGTGACTAGAATAGTGGACACAAGTCCATTACAGTGGAGCTGACAGACTCTTTGTCCTGGGGGTAGGAACAGGTCAGAGAAACCCTCACAGAATCTAAGTCTGAACAGAGCACTGCCAAATGAGTAGGAGTTCCCTAGGCAAACTGAGTTGGAGATGAGCAGACGCAACCCATGAAAAGCTATGTGTGTGCAGGTGAACAAACGGTTCAGTATTCCTAAAGGTTAAAGTTGAAGAACGGGCAATGTGTAAGATGAGGCCAGATCACGCAGGGTCCGGGAATGTGGATCATGAGGAATGTAGCCACTGAATAGCTTTAAGCAGGAGATTGACTGAAATAAACATCCTCTTGTAAATGATTAGGACATGACAACATGAAGGGATCTCAAAAACATTTTGCTAAGCAAAGAATGCAAACCATATAATTTCATTTACAGGAAGTCTATAGAAGAGTCAACATTCACCTCTGATAAAGCAATCAGTGGAGTGATGGGCCACAGGACAGGGGCTGACTGAGAAGGATCACAAGGAACTTGAAGGGATGATAGAATTTTTCTGTATCTTTATCGTAGTGGTTACACAGATGTAATGTATTCATTAAAATTTGTCAAACTGTATGCTTAAAATATGTGCATTTTATTGTATGTAAATTATACCTCAACGTTAAAAAAAAGTATTGGTGGGGTGCCTGGGGGGCTCAGTCGGTTAAGGGTCTGACTGTTTCGGCTCAGGTCATGATCCCACTGCTAGTGAGTTCAAGCCCCGCATCAGGCTCTATGCTGACAGTGAGGACCCTGCTTGGATCCTCTGTCTCCCCTTCTCTCTGCCCTTCCCCTGCACATGTGCCTGCGCACGCTCTCTCTCCCTCTCAAAAATAAATAAACACCTTAATTAACTGATTGATCGATTAAAAGTATTGGTGAAAAGTATCCCAGTGGGTGGATTCTAGGAGGATCTGGGGGTGGGGAGCCCCTGTGAAGGCTGTGGGCACAGTCTAGGAGGAAGACCCCAGGGCCTGCACTGAGGCAGGGAGTGGGAGCAGAGGAGGGGCAGGGCTGAGGGGAGGAACGAGGCTGTTCGAGGCACTGGATTTGAGAGGGGCGCAGGAGGGAACGAGAAGACTTCCCTTCTTGTTATTCCGGCTTCTCGCTAGGAAGAAGAGCATTAGTCACTGAGACAGACTCCAAGGGAGTAAGGAGGAGTGAGCCCAGATGTGGAAACACTTGAGCTAGTGATGGGGATGTCTTCGAGACATGGCTATGTGTGGATTTAAATTTCAGGGAAGGCGATGGGCCGGAGAGAGTTTGGTTCTCAAACGTATGGAACGTGGTCATCCGAAAGGACCAAACTGCATGGGAAGAGGTGGGAAGAGGCAGGAGGGAGAGAGCCCTGGGGAGTTCCAACATCTAAGTACTAGTCAGAAGAAAAGGTTCTAGTTCAGGAAACTGTGAAGGACAAGTAAAACACAAGAAAAGGGCTGAGGTAGCAGATGTCATCACAGGGGCCAGAGGGAGGAAGGTCAAGGAGGAGAGAGTGGTCAGTTGTATTAAATGCCTCAGAAATGTCCAATGGACTCAGAGAGATGTATGGATAAATCTGAGACCCACACACATGGGTATAAGAGGCAGTGTTCAGACTCATTTCCTGACTCTTGAACCAGGGCTTCCTATAGCCTTTGAATCACTGGGCTCCAAAGGAACAAGGAAAATACATGAAAATTAGGGCACCTGGCTGGCTCAGTCAGTGGAGCATGGGACTCTTGAGCTCAGGGTTATGGGCTTGAGTCCCACGTTGGGTGTGGAGATTATTAAAAATAAAATGAATGAAAGGAAGGAAGGAAGGAAGGAAGGAAGGAAGGAAGGAAGGAAGGAAGGAAGGGGGAGGGAGGAAGAAAGAAAAGAAAAGGAAATGCAGGAGAATCTACAAAGGCCCCTCCTCATTTTTTTTCAGTCAGCACCGCCCATGGAGCCTCCATGTCTAAATTGTGGCTCCCTAGAGCAGTGGAGTACCATGTAGCAGTTTTAAATAAGAAGGGGGACCCGTATGTACTTCTGAAAGACACCCACATGGCTGACTACATGTTTTGTTAAAGGAAATTATGCATCTGGGAGGATGAACAACAACATGTCACCAAGGTTAATTCCAAATGGTGGGATCACATTTGATTTTTGAAACTGCTTTTAAATGTTTGCTAATCTGTATTTTCCATTTTTTTTTAACATAAAAAAATTTAATCTAGAGTGTAGAGGGTGTTTAGCTGGATCCTGGGGGAGAAGAGAACAGCCCCGTCTTGGCAGTGGGATGTTCAAAAAGGGGTTCATGGGTTCCCACTGTCATAACCACTATGAAAGGCAAGGGATGAGGTCCCAAGCTCCTCTCAGGGATGCAGGGACACTGGTCAGCCAGGCTGAGTGCAGAAAGTCATCACTGGGGAGGCAAGTCTGAAGACCACAGCAGAGGCCTCGGAGCGCTGGGCCCCCTGCAAGATCCACCCAGACGGTGGGACCTGGGAAGACTACGGGCCCTCACAGAGTACAAAGGCTCCGCCTGCCCCACATGGCCCATCCCAGACATCCCTCTCTGCCTCTGCATATCCTGTTCCACCTGGAATGCCCTTCTGTATCCCCATTCTTGGCAAACATCTTGCTAATTCCAAAGACCCCGCTCTAGTATGGCGCACAGCATACCGTGCACACGCCAGTGTCTTCATGCCTCACGACAGCCACTTCTATGTAGTTTCAGGTCTGTGTACCATACTAGCTGGTGTGCCCCCCGGGTCGTCCTCACCCCGACTCTCAGGAAGACCCATCTACCCTGTGAACCCGCAGCTGTCAGGGCCCCAGACAAAAATAGAAATTCTAGAGGGAATGAGGGAGTCTGAGAATGAACAAATGGGTCCTTGCACAGGGAAAACCCTCCATGTTAACCAAACACTCCTGGTAAGCGTCCACACCCAAACTCGGGCACCAGCCACCCGATCCAGGTGCTAGTCCCCTCCCCCTGTGGTTACCCCAGTATGTGTCCTGGGGAGCAGGTGCCAACTAGGTATGACACACACACTGAAGCTGCTGGAGAACAGAAGGGCATAGGAGAAAGGTGACCACTGCCTGAAAGAAAGGGAGGAAAAACAGGAACTCAGGCAAGATGCAGAAATTGGCCCTTTCTAAAAGCTTTCCACACCAAGCTTTGGGAGCCAAGATGAAAAGCACAAATACTGAGTTTAAGAACCAAAGGCACTCTCTAAGGAGAATTGGACATTTCCACATAAGGCAACAAAATTAGGAGAAGAGAATGAAACTCTCCTGATGCATAAACCAGCTAAAGGAGGCCCGGAGATTACTTGCTAGTTATGCAGCAAGCTTCCCAGAGAGCTAAAATGAAAATGGCCGTGCCAAAGAAAGTGGAAATCAGGCCAGGTTACGAAGGAGGGGCACATATAAAAAAAAAATAACAAAAGCCTACACAGATAAAATCAGAAGAGTCGTTCAGAGAAAGAAATGAGATACAACTTGCACAAGGCGGCAAAAGAATGAGAAAAACATTTTCTAACTATAACAGGCCAACGAAAGGGGATAAGGAGATTGCTGGCTCCTTTTGAGTGGGGAGAGAAAGCCTATAAGCAATGACACTAAAAAAGCAGAGGCTTTTATTTTTTTTCTTAGCCTAAAAAGGTCAGCTGTGATCTGAAAACTGAAAGAGGCACCGCATGGGATCATGAGAAGGCAGGAAGCCAAGAGGGAAAGAACTTGTGTATTCACATCCACAGGCCCTGATGACTTACATGCTTAGGTACTTAAGGAATTGGCCCAAGGTGGAGTCAGCTCACTAGCTCTCGCTCTGAGGGGATTTATGGAGAACTGGTGAGGAGCCTGGAGACCGAGGGAGACCCAGGCAGCCTGTCCTTGCCTCTTTTTAAACGTGGGGGAAAGCAGATGTCTCTGGAAGTGCGTGGCCCATCAGCCGAGCTGCTATAATAGAAAACTACTGGGACACGTCGTCAAAAAATCAATCTGCAAACACTAGGTCACAAGGAATTAGGTAATAACCAGCACTGCTTTCCAAAGAACACATTCTGTCAGAGTAATCCAATTTCCTTCCAGGACAGAGTGATGGGCCTGGTAAATCAGGAACGGCAAGAGACACATCATCGTCCTTAACTTAAAGAACACGGCATTTAATTTCATCTTCTATGAGAAACCTCAAAAGAAAACCTGGGGAAATGGGGTCAACAGTTGGGCTTTCTGGGTTTGGACAAATGACAAGAGGTTGAAGGGTTAACCCAAATAGCAGTTCTTTTATATTGTATGTAGTGTAGACGGATTAAAACGGGCAGAGGTAGAGGTGGGCGGTAGCAGGCATTGGAAGTATTAGGGGAGGTGAGGGGTGGCCATCAGGGGCGGTGATCATGGTGGAGTTGGTCCCGGTGTTCCCGGAAGTGGTGAGGTGACGGTGGAGGAGTCGAAGGTGATGATGCTGGTGGAGGTGGAAGTATGGTCATGGTAGGGGTGGTCGTGGTAATGGATGTAGTGATTGAGTGGGGCCATGGAGATGGAGGTCATGGTTGAAACAGAGATGGAAATGCTAATAGCAGTGGGGGTGGAGGTGGTTGTTATAATGGAGATATTGATAGTGGAGGGGATAGAGGTGACGGTGGTTGTGGTGTTGACAAAGGTGACAGTGGTGGTGGTCATGGAAATAGCAACCAAACCTAGACCAGACGTAGTAAATCTGAGTTTCACAGCCATGCTGTTTTTAGCCTTTAATTGACACCCACAATAGGCTGTTCTTTCCACATCTTTGCTGAAAGAAGCTGGCACAAGACCCTAGGCCATTCTGGGTTCAGCCCCACTCTGACCACCTCACTATTACCCCATTAGTCCTGGGGCAACGAGCCCCCTCTGCCCAGATAGGATGGGTGACCACAGACCCTAAGAGGCTGATGTGAGGGGAGGATTTCCTCCAGCCCAAAGAGGTGGGCACAGCCTGAGATTCCCTGCCCTCTCCCCCTGCAAGGAGAGGAAAGACTTCTAAGGCCAAGTGGAGGCAGGCTGCCCGTGCCCAAGAGCCCCCCCCCCCCCACCCCCCTGCCCAGGAAACTGTGCAAGCTAGGGTCTGGGCAGGACTTTTGCGGGTTCTGACTTTCACACCTTTTTTGAATCTGAGTTCGATTACTGTAGGCCAACGACTAGGGGTTGGGAACAGTGGGCTAAAGACCTCCCTCCACTTTGGTTTCTGCCAGGATGTGGCTGTTCTGTTGACTGGAAATAAAATTTAAAAAACCTCAGGTCTGTGGGGCAGTGTGCCTCTGGAGTCCCGGGGGCTGCAAGAGAGGTGGGTTGCTGGAGTCGGCATAGGCTTCGTGGCATGTATGGTGCGAGAGGGGGTTGCCAGCAGGGGCTGGACTCCCTGAAAACATTCTCGAGGCTGCAAACTCGGCTCCAGATTGAAAAAAAAAAAATTCTTGCCTACCTCCTTGCTGTCTGTAGGACCCTAACTGGCTGTGTGACCTTGGGAAGGCCCTTGAGCCAATTTGGGATTCATGATGTTCTCTTATATATAAGAGAACTAGCAAGTTGGATGAGATAATCCTTATATTTTCAACTATAGGTCTAGTACCCTAAATGTACTTCACACCTCAGCTCTGTCCCCAAGCCCACCCTGCCCAACCCTCTCAAGGCCCAGCTCAAAGCCACTGCCACTTTTCTTTTTTTTTTTTTTTTTTTTAAATTTTTTTTTTTTTCAACGTTTATTTATTTTTGGGACAGAGACAGAGCATGAACGGGGGAGGGGCAGAGAGAGAGGGAGACACAGAATCGGAAGCAGGCTCCAGGCTCTGAGCCATCAGCCCAGAGCCTGATGCGGGGCTCGAACTCCCGGACCGCGAGATCGTGACCTGGCTGAAGTCGGACGCTTAACCGACTGCGCCACCCAGGCGCCCCACTTTTCTTTTTTTAAAGTAAGCTCTCTACTCAAGGTGGGGCTTGAACTCACGACCCCAAGATCAAGAGGCACAGACTCTACTGACCGAACTAGCCAGGTGCCCCTCCAAGTCACTTCTGTCACAAAGCCCACCTGTACCCAGCAGGCACAAGTGACCAACCTCTTCCTCTGTTACACCCTGTAGGTTTTTCCTACCCTCTGTCTTGAACTGTCAGACAGGAGGGTGCCAGGCTCAGTGCCTTCACCAGCTTGTCTGGACCTCATAGGCTTAAACCTCCTTCATCTCCTGTCCCTCTCAGCACCAGCACGCGTCTGACACACAGGATACTACAAGCATAAAGGGCAAGTGGATTTTCCACCTGAAGAAACTGAGACCCCAAGTGACCACATGAGTGAGACTAGAACCCAGATCTGTCCCCAGCACATTGGCAGACATGATGCCATAGCAAAGAGCTCATGCCACAGTGGTCCTTGCACGGAGTCTCCCAAACTTGCAAATGAACAGACCTCTTAAAAGGGAAGGTAATTCTCATAGATCCCATCTGCAAGCTCCCAGCAGCTCCCAGCAGCTCCCAGGCCCATTGTTGGTGCACACCAACTGAAGGAACTAAAATCCTAGTCCATGAAAATGTTTAACTTCAGAGCCCTGTCCTTATAATTGCTAAAATATTTTAATACCAGTGGAATCCAAATTTTAAAAGTATTCAGAGAACTTATTCTGAGGATAGATACCCTAGTTTGTGACACACTGTCCTAGCTAACAAACTAATTCCCAGAAAGGTGTGAATGACATATACCCTCTTCACTGTTGCTAGGTCCCAGGGTACTTTGCATTTTACATGTACCTTTGGGTCATGTGGCCCAGTAAGGTGAAAAGGCAGTCTTTGGGTCACCCAGAATGGTAGGAGGTTCTCGGAACCCTTTAAAAGCTCTGTCTAGGACAGCAGTTTATGCTAATATGCAGGTTGGTCATGTATATGCAGTGGGGGTGTAGAAGGGGAAAGGGGAAGGGGAGAGTTTCCAGGTTCTGGTTATAGGAAAAGTATGGCATGCTCAGATTCCCCTTCCAAACTGCCACTCCGTGTCCCAGTCAGCCCTGCTGATGAGGGAGTGCCTTTCCCAGCACTGCATGTGGCTCCCTGCCCACACGTACCCCACAACCACACACACACACACACACACACACACACACACACACACACACACATTCTCCCTCCAAGCTGCACTCACATGTGCTCTCACCTCTACAGAGATGAGGCAAAGCCTCTAATCCCCAGAGAGGACCAGGTGTCTGTCTAGGAAATGTGCTTTGTTCTGAGACTTGCCATGTAACCTTGGGCAAGTACCCTCTCTGACCCTCCATTTCTCCATCTATGATGAGAGATTCAGATTGGATGGTTTCAGAGATCCTTCCAGCCCTGGCTGTTCTGTGGTCGTGTGATTTCTCCTCTCCTTACATTGTGAAAGGCCCTGGGGTGATGTGGAAGGGGCAGGAGCTTTTGATTCATATGGATCTGTGTGTAAATTCTAGCTCAAATTCTTTTTAGCTGCGTGATCTTAACCAACGTATTCAGCTTCTCTGAACTTCACCTTCTCATCTTTAAATTAAGGGTAACACTTACTATTACATACGCTACTTGTAAGCATCAGAGACAAAAACAGTATGCCTGGTCTGCTCTCAATTAATGGTGGTTATTATTATATTAGCTAATGAAGGCCATAAAAAGTCATATGTGGTGGTTGGAAGCATGGACTCTGAAGCCCTGTGGCCTGAGTTCCAATCCCACCTAGACACTTTAAAAAAAAATTTTTTTTTTTTTAATGTTTATTTTTGACAGAGAGAGAGACAGAGCATGAATAGGGGAGGGGCTAAAAGAGAGGGAGACACAGAATCCGAAGGAGGCTCCAAGCTCTGAGCTGTCAGCACAGAGCCGGATGCGGGGCTCAAACTCACAGGCCGCGAGATCATGACCTGAGCTAAAGTCGGAAGCTTAACTGACTGAGCCACCCAAGTGCCCCCCACCTAGCCACTTTTAGGCTATGTGACCTTGGATAAGCAACTTAACACTATGTTTCCATGTCCTCATCTGTACAGTGGGGATCATAATTATACCTATCTCATAGAATTGTTGCAAGTATAAAATTATTTGATAAACTGAAACACTTAGAGCAATGTCATACAATAAGCACTCAAAAAAAAAATATCAGCTATGGTATTATGAACAGGCTGGGGACAGAAGTCCATATGGATCTGGGGAGGATACCGCCAGCACTTTATATCTACTCCCTCCCCACCTTTGTTGAGTCTGGAGTCCCATTCCTTTCCCATCATTCACCTCCCCAGCCTGAGGCTCTCCCAGCTTTCATTTCACACCCACAACCCAGTGACCCTCATCTTCCCTGTGCCCTCCCTGGAACCTGCCGTCCTCTGCCCCACGTGGCCTGTTAGCCTTCACCAGTGGGTATCTATCTGGCTGCTGGCCATGAGCCCCTAGATACCCAGACCTCGCCCAGAGCTCTGGGGGTCCTGATCAACCCAGAGCATAGGAATGTGCACAGAGAAAGCAATTCTGCTGCTTCCCTTACCTAGATCCTGAGAGCATTCATTCACTGGCATTAAGTTCTTCCTCAGGGCTGCCCTAAATTTGCTACTCATTCTTAAGCTCATCTTCGGGTCTTCACAAACGATGCTTTCTTCTGCTTATGGGCCTGTGGCTGAGCTGTAGAGACTCAGGAAAATAGAGATGAAAACAAAAGTGAAAAACTCTTTTTGTCCCACTAGATTGGCAAATCTGTATATATTCTATGATACCCAGTGGCAGGAATGTGAAAGAATGAGCACCCTCATATTTGGATGGAGGGAGTATGAATTGATATAGCCTCTTTGGAGGCAAGTTTAGTACTAACTGTAAGAATTTAAAACAAGCATATTCTTGGGGCACCTGGGTGGCTCAGTCAGTTAAGCGTCCGACTTCGGCTCAGGTCATGATCTTGCAGTTTGTGAGTTTGAGCCCCGCGTCGGGCTGTGTGCTGACAACTCAGAGCCTGGAGCCTCCTTCGGATTCTGTGTCTCCGTCTCTCTCTGCCCCTCCCCCACTTGTGCTCTGTCTATCAAAAATATATAAAATGTAAAAAAAATAAAATTAAAATGAGCATATTCTTGACCCAATGATGCCACTTCTAGGAACTTATCCTATAGAGCTGACCAAATGCAGGATTAAAGGAGAACAGCATTACAGTGTGTGGATCCAGGAAGAGAACATAATTGGGGCTAGTTCTGCAATCTACTAATGGTACTTATGTCGATAACTGTTCCCAAATCACCGGTCTCTGAATAATAAAGCTATAGAAATACTTCTGTTTGCACAAAGATATTCTTACGAGGATAGATGTGCACTGTAGAACTGTTGTGACTGCAAAACTTTGGAGTCAATATAAATGTCCAGAGGGAGGGCACTAGATAAATAATAAGTGGAATATCTATATAAAGGAATACTATACAACTTTAAAAAATTATACAGACATATATATATGTACATATATATATGCATGGAAATATTAGGAGAAAAAATAACACGTTGCAGGACAACATATATGGTTTGATCTCATTTAGGGAAAGAAAAAAAACAAAAACAAAAATCCCCACCCTTTCCCCCTCCTCTCAGCTGGGTGGAGGCTTCCTGCTAAGTTCGGGCTGGCTCAGGACAGGCTGCCCTGGGTCAAAAGCCCAGCCTCTTCCTTCCAGCCAAATGGGTCAGTGCCCCAGGATGGCCACACCTGGGGAAGGAAGCACTGCTGAGGCCCCAGGGTCAGGTCTCTTGCCCCATGGAGCACAATGGAAGCAGCCTCCATTCTAAAGCAGACAGACCTGGGTTCAAATCATGTTCATCAATCACCAGCTGAGTGACCTTAGGCAAGTTTCCTCACCACTCTGAGCCTACATTTCCCCATTTATAAACTGGGATGCTAACACCTGCTGCACTCTGTAATGGGAATTAAATGAGGCAATGTATAGACGGGTGCAAGACCATCTCAGTAAATGCTGGCCCTCTCCCATCCCCACAAAAGCTTCTTTTACACTGCTTTCAAATTCCTGCAACCCAGCCTCAGCTGTGACCCTGCTCATCAGCACTTCCATCACCCCCACCCTACTCCTGATCCGGTCTCCATAATGGACTCTTCCCAGGTCCACTTACTCCTCACTCAGTGACAACACTGAGGCCTCCTCCAACAATGAGTTGAATAAGACCAATGAAGACTTCCCTCAGGGTTGAAATATCCTCTCCTACCCTCCCCCAAATGTGTCTCCTGTTCTTCCAACATGTGCCCTAGCTCTCAACCCTCACCGGCCTTCAGGACATGACCCCATCAGTCATCTCCCCTTTCACACGGCCATCCCTCCCTGCCACCCCAACCTTATGATTAAGCTCAGGTGGGTGCCACCATAAAACACCCATTTCTCTACCCTGCTCCCCACCCCATCTCCCTGTCTTCTTTAACCACAGTGTCACCTCCTTCTGCCCTCCTGCCATCTATTCGGGGACTTTTGTTCAGCCTCCCTCCCCTGGCCCGCCTCATTTTCACCTCTGGGCAACGGTGGAGACCGCCATAGACCCCTGGAAATGTGCTCCTGGCTTTTGCGACTCCGATGCTCTGCACCGGCCAGGATTCTTCCTTCTGCCACACACTCACCCCTCCTGCAACCCATCTGCCCTCTATCCTCCGGGAGCAACCTGACCGCCAGATTTCCTCTCTTCGCTGAATGATTGAGCTTGGGAAAAAAACGTGACCCGAGTTGCCGGTTTTTCAGAGAAAACTGAAGTCCCCAAGTAACTTCCCCAAAGCCACACAGCGGGTGAGCAGTAGAGCCGGGTAGTCTTTAATCGTGGAATCAAGTGCTTCCGGAAGTTTCTGGCTCTCCGGAACTTCTTCCCTTCAATTCTACACACTTTCTCGGCCCTAGAAAAGTTCAGCCAGGTGCATATTAGCATAAAAACGTCCCTAATTAGTCTCCATTTCCGCCCGGGTGGGTCAACCCAGCCTCTGGCCCGGCACCCCTTCCCAACCTCCCCGGTGCCCAGGAATCTCCGAGCACCTGCCCGGAGAGTGGGCGGGCGGCGAGCGCTGAGGCCCGGCCCCAGCAGCACACTGGGCTGGCCTGGCCCCGGATGCCCACCTCCAGCCCCTCGCCCCCCCGCTGCCAGGAGCACGCGGCGCGCACCGCCTGAGCGTGGGAGGGGTTGGATTGACCTTGGCAAGCAGCAGCGAAGCCCTCAAAGGCCCCGGCCCCTCGCGGCCGCTCCGGCGCCGGGGCTCCAGTTTCTGCTGCCACCATCTCTGTTTCTCGTCCAGCCAGGGCCCGGGGGAGGGGAGCTGGGAGGAGCCCGGCCAGACCCCCGGCAGCAGCTCTCGGCTGCCGGAGACGAGATCTGATGAGAATGTCTTCCTGCAAATTAAGCATTCTCGGGACTCTCCATCCGGTGCCGGCAGCAAGCCCGGCGCGCGGGGAGCCAGGCTTGGGGGGCGGCGGAGGGGGCCGGCGCGGGCGCAGCAGCGGCCAGGGCGCAGCACCCCACCCTCTGTCCCCGCCCCCTCCCGCCTGCCCCCGGGGTCCGAGCGTGGAGCCCACCTACCACAGCTCCCTGAAAGAGGGCAGCTGTGCCTCTCTCCTCTGCCCCGCTCGGGCCACCGAAGGTGTTCAAGCACCCTGTCTCTCTTGTACCCTTTACCCGAGGAGAGAAACCCTCCTGGGTTCCGGTCCTGGCTCCAACCCCAAGCTAGCCGTGGTACTCGGACAGTTGCTTCTCCCTTTCCCCAGGAGTAAATCAGGGGCAAGAGCACCCTTTGCCTTCCGCTCTGGTGAGGATTCATGATCCCGCATGCGAAGGACCCGCCACAGTGCCCAGTACAGAGTGAGCCTAGGGTCCTACCGGCTTCGAGCCCTGGAGCTCTGGGACCTCCTCCCACCTCCATTGTTTGCACGTTAGCTATCTGCGTTTTTCTGTGCAAGGGAAGCTATGTAGAAGAGTCTGCAAGGAGTGTGAGAATTTCAGGTGTATTTGGAAAAATAAGAGGTAGAATTTTGGAACACACTGCCATCCTAGAAAAATACTAGACTCCGAGATTTTCTCCAGGAAAACAAAAAGCGATAATGAAAGATCTTCACCTTTCTTTGGCTGTGAACCTATGGGCGATAAATCTCATTGTTGTTTAATAACTTACTTTTATCCCCCATTTTACAGAGAGGGAACTGATTCCTCAAGATTACACAAGTGTTTAAACAACGGAGTTCCCAGTTGAACACAGCTCCTCTCATTCCAAGTCCTGTGCTCTTTGCTATTCCATGTCTTTGGGCATGACTATTTTGTACTATTTATAGTTTCCGTACTTATCACTTTTTTCCTTAGTATTGGCGAATTAAAAAAAAAAAAAGACTCCAACCTGTTTTAACTGTGCTAAAAGGAAGACAAAAAGCAAAGTGGGTGTCTATACTTGCATCTGGGTTCAAAATACGTGACAGGGTGTTGGGGTGGGGTCCGGTGAGCAGAGTGGCAGGGAAGTGGAGATCCCAGGAGCCAGAGTGGCAGGGCATCTAGAGAAGCCGCTGGGGATTCCCTCTGGCTCTATGAAGAGTTGGTGCCTCAAACCCAGCTCTCCCACTCTTCCCACACTGGGGATCCAGGTCAGTCGCAAGTGCCCAGCCCCAGGCCAGCACAGCCCTGCAGTGGGAAGGATGCTTGGCCCAGAGGTGGCTCAGCACTCCCCTGCTCCCCCTTGGGGATATCTGCCCGGCAGCCAGGGCGGGATGCACCTCTGGGAGGACAGACAGAGAGGCATTCAGGGGTTTAGACGGGGAGAGACAAAGGTGGGGAGGAAGCAATGGAATGAGAGGGAGAGACAGGAACCCAGAGGAGGAACAAGGAAGCTATTCAGAGTTAAGAGAGGGGAGGCCGCCGGGGAGAGAAAAGATGGAGAAAGAGGGGAGAAAAGAGAGACAGACAAGCAAAGGGGTGGTGGGCAGAGGGGGAGAGTGAAGGAGTAACAAAGATGGGCAGAAAGGAGACAAAAGAGAGGAGAGAAAAGGAGAAGCAGAGGAGACAGGGAGAGGCGACAAAAAGAGGAGAGGAGAAAGGAAGGAGGCAGGAGGGGAGGGAAGGAGAGGGAGAGGAGACGCTGGCGGGCGGGGGACGGTGAGGCCGCGGGAAGCGCTGGGAGAAGGAGAGGGAGACAGTGAGCTCGACGCGTAGGGCTGCGGGGCCGGTGGGTGGGACCGAGTGCTAAGCCTTTTCTTTCTCTTTTTGGGGTGGGCGGCGAATCTCCGCCGAGATAACCCAGCCAAGCCCCCTGCCCCGCGCCCCAGCGAGGGGCCGCAGCTGTATAAATACCGGGGGTGGGGGAGCGAGGCTGCTGCCCAGGGGTCAGCGACACCGGAGAAGGCTTTGCTGTCATTAGCTAATTGAGCCCCAGATGTTAAGAAAAGGTTACGTCCTCCTCCGGAGAGTTTTTCTTTTTAAACACTTTACACAGACTCCCCGGCCAAAATGGCCGGGAGGGCCGGCCACCCCCACCCCGGCCTCCCCTGGCCCCGCCCCCCAGGGCCCCTGGCCCCCACCCCGACCCCCCCATCCGGCTCCCCGAAGCCGCCAGCCGCGGCTGCTGCCCCTGTAATCCAAGTGGCCTGCCCGGAGGCGCGGCGGGGACCACCGGCGGTGGAGCCAGCCCCCAGCCCGGGCCGCGCCGACTGGGAGGTCAGCCCGGAGGGAGGGCGGCTGGGAGCGGGGGACCCCGGGGAGCGGGGCTCTCAGGCTCTTAATCCCCCTGAAGGTTGCAGATCAAAGACGCTGGTACCGAGGCAAAGGCGGTGCGGGTGGGGGCGGGGGCTGGCTCGGGCCGCAGCCTTCCCCCTGCTCTGCGGGCTGGGGCTCCCTGGCCCAGGACCCCAGGCTGCCAGCTCAGCGGAGGGGGGAGGCTCCGGCTGCCTGCTGCCGGTTGAGGACCGCAGGCCTGAGGGAAAGTTGCCCAAGCGCCCCCACAAGGCCTTCATGGAACTTGCCCCTCCCCTGGGGCTGAGGAAGGGTGTTTGTCCAGACCACTCCCAGGGAACAAAACCGTAGAATGCCAGGCACTTGATACATATTATTTCGTTTACCCTTCACAAAAACCCAATGGGGTTTTTTAATTGTTGTTATTATTATTAGTTCATAAATGAGGAAACGGGCTTCTAAAAGGTTAAAGACGCTTGCCCAAGGACACACATGGCTAAAAGTGGCAGAACTAGAACCCCACAGGGCTCAAGGCCTTGCCTTGCTTTTTCCCCTCACTACTCTCCTCCAAACCCCCTACCCTTCCCTCTCCGCTCCCATCCCCTTCCTCTAGCCTCCCAGGCTTCTTCAGCCCCCGAGAAGGGATCCACCCACCTGTGGCCCTGGCAAGCGGGGTGGGGTGGGGGAGCAGCATAGTGCCAAGGGCGTGGCCAGTGTGGCAACAGCTACGGGCTAAATGTGCGGGATGGGGCTGGGCAAGCATGTGCCTGGGTTGAATCTGAGCTGAAGGAATGTTCATGTTGCCCCTGTCCCAGAGGTGGGGCTCCCTGCTCAGAATAGAACCAAGCAAGTCAGAGCTGGAAGGGGCCTTCAAGATGATCTGATCCAACCCTCTTGTTTGATAGATGAAGCTGAGCCCCAGAATAGTGATGTGTCCTCGTCAAGGTGGAGACTGAGGGATGGGGCGAGACACGTGCTCAACAGCTCTAGAGGCACAATAGGAAGGGAACATAGGCTGGGAAACGTCTCATCCTCAGCTTAGGCTAGACCAGCTCTCCATGACCTTCATAAAGTGGCCCAAATATTGAGGTCCTCCCCAAATTCCATTCTGAGAGGGTAAGTCTGGGGGCGGGGAGGTGGAAACAAGGTGGTTAGTGGCCCTTCACAGTTGTGAGGGTCTGGAGATTCAAGAGAGGTCTTAATCCACAGGCTTCTTTCTGATTTCCTACCTAAGGTTCAGCTGAGAAGATGAACAGGCCCTAAGGCTTAGCTGCCCCACCCCAGAGCCACACCTGGCTTCCGGGGGCAGCGCTGCCCCAGCTCCACAGTCAGACTCCAAAAGCTTCATCCTCATACCTCTTCCCCTTCCTAGCCTCCTTCTATGATCCTGACTTACCATTTCTTAGCTTTCTACTGGCTCCATTTCACTCATTTATCCATAAATGCATTCAACAAAAATTTATCAAGTACCTACTATGTGTCACCATTGTGCCAGCCCTGGGGATACACCAGAAAGCAGACTGCCCTTTAGAAGCTTGCAGCAGGAAGACAGAATTAACTACATAGATGTGTAAATAAATTTGTAATTACAAATCGGTGTTGTAAAGGAAAGTGCTGGGTGCTTTGAGAAGTTATAACAATAACATGCCTGAATGTACGGATGAGATGATTATTAAGACAATAATTACCCAAACAGGGGGGCTGAGGCAACTCCTCATTTGTAATCATGCCCACAATTCTACAGTGGGTCTCCAGTCCTCCCCCAATGGTGACCACCCAGTCTGTCCCAGAGGGTCCAGCTGATGATGTGGGTGGGAGTGGGATGATTAGATGATGGCCCCAGTGTCAACAGTCCCCTCTGCTAGCCAGCTCAGGATTGGGGAGATCCCAGTCCAGAGGTGGTGAGGAAGCTGGGAGAGAGGCAGGTGAGGGCCAAGGCTTGAGTCTGGGAGCACTGGGAGAGGAGGGGGCAGTGTGCCTACTGATGAGTGTGTGAGCCTCCAGCATCACTCCAGGGAAAAATTCCTCCTGCTCTGCCTTTTGACTGGGTCCTCCCGTACACACACTTAAACAGATGCGCTCTCCCTGACTCTTTAGGGAAGGGCTGGACCAGCCCACAAAAAGCATAGTAGAGCTGGACAGGTCCTGCCTTGATATCAAACAGCGTTGGGCTCAAATCCCACTTCAGCCAGTTTCTGACTATGTGACCTCAGGCAAGGCTCTTGGTATCCCTCAGCCTTCGTCCCCTTTGAGGTAACATGAGCCTCTGCCACGGAGGGCTGTGAGGATTTGATAAACTCATGTGCGGAAAGCACTGAATACAGTACCCAGCCCATGGTTCACCATTAATGAGGGACGGCTGTCACTCTGATTATATAACCCGATAATTAATATATAATGGTAATAAAAGAAACCTCACTCATGCCCTCTGGGCTCCCACCTGGTTTCTGAGCCTCTCTGGGAGGTCACTCTCAGTTGGCCTCCCGTGAGAAGGAGTTTTACAAGTCTGTGAAAATTGTCCCAGCAACCCAAGAACCTCTTGAGGTCCAGGCAAGGCACACAGTAGGTATTCAGCATTGACTAGGGTAGGTGGGGAGAGGTGGAGAAGGAAAGCCTGGGAAACCCCCATGTGTGCCGCCAGGGGTGGGCACAGCACCTCTCTGAGCACAAGGCCGGCCATCCCACCACAGTGGGGAGCTCGACATGCTATGCTGTCCTGGCTCTACACTCTTCAGAGGCTGCAGGGACAAGCTGGAGAGGTCTGACTTAGTTGAGCCTTCCCAGCCAGACAGGGAAAGTCATAGCCACAGCCAGCGCGCTGGCTCAGCCTCTGCAGGGCACAGAGTGCACCTGGAACCCATTAGGCCTGGCCAGGCCCTTGTTCCCTCTTGGCATAAATAGAGTGAAGAATTTGTTTTGACTACTTCAAATTGTGCAGATTTTAGGGCCTGAGAATTGGAAGTCCCCAATGCCCTGATGGACAAACGGACCAAGAGACAGAGGGCTGAGGCAGCAGGAAGAGAGTCCAGTCCCGTTCCTGTTCCTTGTTACCATCTCTGCTTAGCTGGGCCTCTGATAATGGTAATCACAGCCATGCTCCATGGAGTGCGAGCTGCTTCCTCAAGTGTCCTATCTTCTCAGCAACCATGCAAGATAGAAATTAGAATCCCTGACTTCTAGGTGAGGAGGGCTATTGACTTGCCCCAGGTCACTGAACTAGTAAGTGGCCGCTCTAGATTCTACACCAGGTTTGTCTGACGTCAAGGCCAGTGGCAATCTTTCCAGGGACCACCACGAAGACTACAGTGGGGGATGGGGTAGAGCCCGGGGTCACTGTCAGAGACACAAGGCTCACAGAGCTGAAGTCGCTCAGATCCTCACCCCAGCCAGAGGACAGGAGTCTTAACCTCTGCACTGGGCTCCCTCTCCCAAGTTACCAGCTCTTGACCTCAACTGCTCCAGGGAGTTGTGCCCCCCAGGTCAGGGTTGGGTTGACCTTGGCAGGAGGGAGAGTCTGTGGGCCCTGGGATGCTGCCAAGACCTCGTGAAATGAAAGGGAACCTTGTCCTGTCCCACACAGGGCCCATTCTCTGAGCACTCTTGAGCCAGCCTGGCCTCCATGGACCAAGACCTGATCCCTCTGTGCCAGCTATTCATAGACTCACAGAAGAGCATCCGTCGCCAGGGGCAGGGCCCTTAGAAGTCCCCGAGCCCAGCCCATAAAGTTTACAGTTATGGAAACTGAGGCCCAGGGAAGGGAGGGACTCCGTCAAGGCCACACAGTGAGTTAGTGGCAGAACAAAGACTCAAGCCCCATCTCCGGCTTCTGAGGGCTGAGCCTTTTCTCCAGGATCCTGGACCTCACTCCAAATAGGTAGCCCTGCTTTACTTCCCTCCCTTATAGAGACGTCCACAGCTGTGCTCCCTGACCCCCTCTTCGCTCCCCCAGAAGGACTGGCAATAAATACTTGTTGGATTCTCCATTTGTAACTGTTCAATCTCAGTACCCAAGCTAAAAGGGCTGCCTTGTGAAGTAATGAGTGCCCCATCCCTGGGATGGTCAAACAGAGGCTGGATGACCACCTGCCATGGAGGTTGCAGAGTGAGGAACTTGTTGTCTGAGAAATGGTCTCCCTAGACAGCCGCAGCTGACCTGGCTGGTCTCCTGATAGCCCCAGGGTGACCCAAGTGAAGATGAGGCCTTGTAAGAGCAAGAGACCCAGAGGGGCTGGCATCTAGTGGAGGTGACAGATTTGTAAAGGTACTGTCTTTTTTTTTTTTTTAATGTTTATTCATTTTTGAGAGGGGTGGGTACAGAGAGGGGACAGAGGATCCAAAGCAGGCTCTGCTGACAGCAGAAAGCCCAGTGTGGGGCTCAAACTCATGAACCATGAGATCAGATGAGCCAAGTCAGATGTTCAACCGATTGAGCCACCCAGGCGGCCCTGTAAAGGTACTATCTTTACAAGGATACCCATCACCATTCCCTGTCCTCCAACTTCCCATACTTCCTTGACCATGGGGGGGCCCCGTGGTCAGCAGTGTAGTCCCCACAAGAGCCACCCAGCAAAGTACAGGTCCTCTTGGCCCTCTGATTCCACTGTCCCCTGCATCTTGGGACACAGTCCCTTGAGGCCACATCAGGGTATGAAATTCTAGAGGAAAGCAAGGCCTCCTGGGAAAAGGGAACCCCAGCTAGAGATTTTCAAGGGGGACCAGACCAACCCCCTCCCAACTCCAAGCTGTGCCCTTGACATGGCCCAGCCTAGTGGGTCTGTTCAGACTCAAGAATAGAGACCTGGAGTAGTAGCCTGTACTTGGTTGCACACTCCCTAACCAAACACATCTACACTCTAGAGATTTCCTGAGACCTAGAAAAGGAGGTGAGTCTGGGAGTGGGGAGAAGATGGGTTGGTCAAAGATATTTTCCTGGAAAATAATAATAGAATGTAGCTGCAAAGAAAACATTTTCTAGGAAACAAACACTGCTGCCTTTCAGCATTCTCTCAGAGGAACAGAAGATACCTCAAAAGTCAGCCCCTTTTGTTGGCTGAAATATCTCGATGTATCATAATGGGGATCTGGTTGAAATGGGGTGAGGCCCAGGTCCAGCAGGGACCCAAGGGTAGCACAAAGGGGTGCTGAGGGGCTCTGGCGGTAGCCACAGGAATCTGGATGGGACAGACTGGGAGGCAGGAATGGGACGCTGTGAGGTGGTACCTAGAGGGGAAGGCTGAGGAAAGACCATGCTGGACCCCTGCAGGCAGAGGCCCGTGGATGGCAGGACTAGGCGGTTAGGGCAGGGTGGCCGATCTTCAAGTGCACATGGCTGGCCACATTGTACTGGCTGTATCCTCCTTCTGTATCCCAGCCCTTCAGTGATGGCCCACAAGGCACAGGCCCAGAGTTCATGTGTCCCCAGCGGGGCAGCAGCCAAGCGGGGCAACAGCTCAGATAAACACCAGCCATGGCAGGAGGGATGAGGGGGAGCAGAACCACTGACATTTCAAGAGTCTAGGCAAATACTGAGGGGGTGGGTTTGCGAGGGCCTCTATGTTTGGGAGCTGGGGACACCTGATCATTATTAATACTTGAGTAATAAAGGAAAGAGGTGATCCTTTGGAAGGCTGGGAGACTTGCAAACACCCAAGAGGCAGACACAAAATCAACAGCCTTTGACTGAGAATCTGCCCCGCCAGACCCTTTACACTACATTGTCTCCTTCATGCTCACCACAGCTCTGCCAGGGAGGTATTATTATGCCCATTTGACAGATGCAGAAACTGAGGATCTGAGAGGTTATGTGCCCCACACAAGGCCAAAGTTATTCAAGGGCAGAGGCTGGACTCTTGGCTATTGTCCTGGCCGCTCATGAGCAACAGGCTTTCCTCTGCCAAGCACTGAGAAGGGCTGTAGCAGCGGTGCCAGGGGACTGAACCAACCCCGCACCCTCATACGCCTGAGGTAACTGAGGCCTGGAGAAGTGAAACAACGTGTCTGAAATCATACAGCTCCTCAGGAGTTGAACCAGGCCAGAATTCAGGGCAATAAAAGTGTTCTGAATTGCTGACCAGAAGGGCATTCCTCCCCCCTCCCCATGCCACCCCCATCAATCTGTCACAGCCACCCTGGTTCAGCTCCTATAGTCGTGAAGTTGTTTTCTTAGACTCCTCCCCTGCCACACACACACCTGTTGTTTTGGGGGGCTTGAGGCAGGGCTGTCTGAGCAGGATGCTGCCCCTCATTTCAGCCTTCCCTCCCCCGCAACCCATCGGATGGTCTGGGCCCCCCTCCCCTGCTACAGCCCCCAAGGGACCCTCGGTCTCTGGTTTTTGTCAGGCCTGAGAGCGGGTGGGATTGATTTATGAGAGGAGCCCCTACCCCCACCTCACCCTGAGCCCTTGGTCCTCCTCCCCCTTCTCCTCCTCTTCCTCTTCCAACTCCTCCTCCCCTGCCTGACTGCCTGCTCAGTTTTCCACAGAGTCAGGATTTCCCTGGGGCCGGGGGCTCCAAGCCAAGAACAACACAAGACCGGTTCCCCCACCTCCCCTGCCCCTCCTATCCCCCTCCAGCTCACTCACCCGCCACAGTGGCCCCTCAGTCGAGAGGAGGGATTGAGAGTAGAGGTCCAGGCCCAGTCTGATCCCGAAGGAGGGGCCAGAAGCTGACGTCCCTCCCATCGTGAGCCACAATTGCCCCCCCTTCCCTTCCTGAGAAGTGCCTTTCTTCTATGGCCCCCATTGGCGCTTGCACAGAGACTTTGCAAATCCACACTGGGATGTGAGGAGGACAGAATTCTGAGAGCTCAATGAGGTGGGCTGGGGGTGTCTGGAGTGGCGAACAAGACTTGTGACCCACACTCTAAGGGGACAGGTTGGTGAAGACCCTTGGGGATCCATACGGAGGGCAAAGCAGAGAGGACTCTGGGATCCTCTCTTGGCTCTGGGAGGTGGAAGGGCAGAGAGGCCTCTGAGACCCCCACACTGGAGGTGGGTGGGAATAAGTTCTCCCATTGGTTAGTGGGCTCAGGGAGAAGTGGGGGGGGGGGGGGTCCGAAACAGTCTCTCCTTCCCTCTCCATGGAAAGGAACTTGAGTCACAAAGGAAGAGATGGGAATGGAAGGAAGGACAAAGGCAGACTCTTGCATGATGGCAGTAGTGTTGAAGAAGCAGTAAGCCAGATGGACCCCTGGGCTGGGATCAGAGCAGGGAAGGATCAGGGCAGAAAGAGGGTGGGGAGGTGGGGGGGGGGGGGTCACTGCTTGTTTCCGAGTCCTACTTCCGGCTGGCTCTGAGACTTGATCTTGGCTCTTGAGGAGGTGTAGAGATATGGAGGTATGGGGGTGGGGTGGCTGAGAAACCCTGTTTCCTCCCTAGAAAGAGGCCCAGACACCCAGACCATGGCAGGCAGACACAGAGCTTCTCCCTAGAAAAGAGTTCCACGACTCTCTGCCTTTGGCTGGTCCGAAGAGCCTACTGTCCTGTGCTTTGCAACTCCCTCTCTCAGCCCCAGGCACCTCCCCCTCCCCCCATCGGACTAGGCCTGCATCCCTTGACAGGCTGCATGAACCCGGGTGACCCCTCCAAGGTTGCCCCTTTCACACAGCAGCTTCTTTGATGAGTCTCTGAAGGCTTCGGTTTTCCTCTGCTGCTGCAAGCCCCTGCCTGGCCCCACAGTGAACCCCCCCAACCCCCCCTCCCCCCCCACCCTCCCCTCATTTCTGACCCATGCCTATCCCTAGCTCTGCCTGGGAAGGAGAGGCATTCCCCAGACTGCCCAGGGCACCCCCTCCCTCCCCACCAGAACATCTCCCTAGTTAGAACAAGGAATGAGAATCCACGTTTTAAGTCACACCTCAAAGGCTCAGCGATGGACTCCTTCCCACCTAGCCCTCTTGCTGAGTTCATCCTTGCATCTCAGGCTTAGCACAACACAGGGGACTCAAAAAGGAAACAGAAAATTTTGAATGAGTACTTGGTAAGATGGGGAGTCACAGAGACTTCTCTGCCTCAGAGGTAGGG
Organism: Leopardus geoffroyi; assembly: GCF_018350155.1. NCBI lineage: Eukaryota > Metazoa > Chordata > Mammalia > Carnivora > Felidae > Leopardus > Leopardus geoffroyi. The sequence continues at coordinate 82,946,569 of NC_059333.1, forward strand.
CAGGAACAGGGGAAGGATGTAGGAGGATCACAGCTGGGCAGTCCTAGAGAGTGTCGTCGAGGGGTGGACACCTTCCCTTCAGGACAGGCAGATGGGTGGCTGGGGCACCTGACTTCTCCCTCCTATACCACTGCAGGCAGTCCAGGGGAAGACAGGGGGACAGCTGCCCCCTCTACCCATCACAGCTCCGACCTGGTCTCTAGGGAATACACAGGGGGAGTCCTGTCCAGCCCCTCCCCCTCAGCCTGGGCCCAACCTCCTCCACTCCCCAAGCAACCCCCCTCCCCCCCAGGCCAAATCTGGCCAATTTGTTCTAAGACTGGATTCTGGTTTCATAGCCTCATTTGAATGATTTCCAACCAGAATTCCTGCCTCCTTTGCAAAGCTCTGCCCTCCCATCCCCCAGCCTCCCTGCCGCCTGGGCTGCTGTCTCGGCCAAGGCTGGTATGGAAGGAGAAGTGATGATCTGACCACCCTCACCCAATCTGAAACGACACAAGCCATCCCCCCTTCCCCTCTGGGCACTCCTGGCCTCCACACAGCTTGCAACCCCAAAAAGGAGGCTGCCGGCTCAGCTCTGTCTCAGGCCTGAGAATGTGGGAGCTCAGGCTCTGTTGGCAGTCTCCTCTGGGGCCTCAGTCACCCTACTTGTGCCAGGAGCAGATGATGTTCTAGATCTGAGCCCAGAGCCCAGCCCTCCCCACAATAGCCTTTAGTTGCCAAATTAGAGTGAATGCCATACTACTAGCCCTCCCTGCCTGCCCCTGAACACATTCTCTAGCCCCCCGGGAATAGGAAACGTTCTGTTTCAGATACCAGAGAAAGGGTGTCAAGAGGAAGCTTCCCCTTAACAGCCAGACTTGGGGGGGGGGAGGGGGCGGGGAATAAATTACAGGCAGCCCCCAGGGTGCTCTTTCATTCTTACCAACAGAGAATCAGGCAGAGATTCTGTTCCCTGACCTCTTTCTAGTGACTGTATTCTGACCCAGAGTCAGAGCTCCTTGGGGTAGGGGGTCTCTCTTCCTCCAGGCCCTATGCCAAGAAGGTAAGCCAAAGGAAGCTTCTCCCTTTGTTTACAAAAGAGGGGTATGAGGCCCAGAGATATTTAGCAAATTAAGATCACACAGCAGGACTTGAGCCACGGGCTGATGTGTCCACCACCCCACACTGCCAAGTCTGGCTCAGACTGGAGGGCACTCCTCAGCCCTCCTCCCTCCGAGGGGCAGCTGAGCAACCATCTGCAAACCCCTCCCCTGGGAGGTGATCCTGGAGACGGGTCCAACAATCTGTTCTGCAGTTCAGGTGTGTCATTTCCTGAGCCCTCGGGTGGGGGCTGGGGTTGGGTATGGCCCTGCTGGCACCTGTTCGGCACCTTCATTTCACACATGCAGAACCGGGCTTCCGGTACAGGGCTGCAAGTGCAGCCAGGAGCCCTGGGGCTGAGTTAAACAGAACAGGACCCCAGTCCTCCCCACGCCACGACAGCCTCTTGCCTCCTCTTCTAGACCCCTGTGGGCTCCCTCTCTTCAAGGCCCCCCTCTCAGGTACCACTCTTATCAACTCTCAGACAGCCTGGGTTCAGATACAGGCTCTAACTTTTCCTAGGCATGGGACCTCAGGTAAGTTCTTTCCCTCAGCCTGTTTCCTTATCTGTAAAATGGGGGAATACTGTCTTCCTTACAACTTCAAAGGTTGCTATGAAGAAAACTACATAAAGTCTAGGGGCGCCTGGGCGGTTCAGTAGGTTAAGCATCTGACTTTGGCTCAGGTCATGATCTCGCGATTCGTGAGCCTGAGCCCTGTGTCGGGCTCTGTGCTGTCAGCACAGAGGCCACTTCAGATCCTCTGTTGCTTCTTTTCTGCCCCTCCTCTTCCCACACATGCTCTCTCCCTCAAAATTAAACATTTAAAAATTGTTTAGAAAATACAGATTAAAAAGTTTATATATATATATATATATATATATAATTAAAAAGTCTAATACAAGACATAGTCATCCCCTTCTCCTCCCTTCACATATCCTGTGTTTAAGCCTCGTACAAGCCCAGTTTAGGAGGAAAAAGTGTCCCCAGCAGAGTCAAAAGTCCAGCTATTCAATATCATAGATATCTCTGAAATCCAAGGCAAGATTCCCAGCCTCTGTTCTTTCATCTGAAAGCATAAACATGGTGTAGATAAAAATGAGACAAGAGAGGTGAAATAAAACAGTGGGAAGGGAAGGGTACAAACCCCAGTTTCTGGCTCCCTTGAATGCCCATGACCCACACCGAGGTCTGGTTGTGAGAGATGGCCCATTCCTGGGTCAGGAAGAACCCTCTCCCCATTTTCCTCCCAGGGCCATTCTAGGGTCTCCATGACTCATCCTCCACAACAAGCAGCTCTTTTTTTGTTAAGCACCAAGCTGGGTGCCCTGCCTGCTGGCGCCTGGCCCAGAAAAAGGAGTCAGGAGCTCTGGGGATGGTCTGGCCTCCTCAGGGGTTCCAAGGCTAGCTCTCACTCCCACCTGCACCCTGATGCTACTTCTTTCTGCTCAAGCCTTGGAAATTTCCAAGGACCTGAACTTATGGGGACAGGAAACAGGACATGGCTTCTCAAGGTGATTCCCATGAGGCTTTGCTGGTACCTGGAGGCCATGGGGACCCTAGACCTGTGATGTAATCATCTTCCCAAACCCATACTCTCCTAAACAGACACAGAGCAGAGGCTCCTGAGTTTATCTTCCCCCAGAAAAAAAATAAATAAATAAATCTACATACTTTATTACCTCTTAAAAGCACTTTGTTAATGGCCTACTATGTGCCTCACACTCTTTGCATCGTCTTGTTTTATTCTCTCAGTAGCCATGTGAGGTGGAGGTTAATTAGTTCATTTTACAGGTAAGGAAACTCAGAAAGGCTAAGTGAGTTGTCTAAGGTCATATAGTTCCCATGTAATCGAGCTGAGGGCTTACAGTTGGATGTCTTCAGAGGTGGATACTGTCTTCAAGCTCAGAAAGGCTTTATTTCCTCCATTCTACCTGAATGCCCCTTCAAAAAATCCCTTCTCTGCCTGAGAATAGATATGGCTGTCCCGCCAGCCCCACAGAGCATACCTTCCCACTGACGCTGTGCCCCTAACACTTCCTGTGATGCCTGTTAATTTCCCACTCTGATCACTACTTCCAACCCTGGCATCTGATTGGGTCCTGGGCCTCTAGGGTTAGGCCTGTTAAAGACACAACAGGGGACCGAAGGAGGAGCCCTCACAACCACCACTTGCCTTTTTCCTGCATGGTTGTTTGAAAGGGGCTTTCCCTGGACATCAAGGCAGAAGAACAGAAAGAGAAACTGAATGGCTGAAATCCATTCCGCAATGTCTCTGTACTTGGGGGTGATGGTGGGTAGATGAGGACCAAGCTTTGGTGCCTTGTTAGGGGTGGGGGGTGGGGTAGGACAGGACAGATTCTATATACTACTGTGGAAGAAATGGCCAGGAGAAGGCATAGATATATCTAAAGGAAGGTGTAGGGGCCATAATTTGTGAATTTCCTTACTCTCTTTTATAGCCCTAAACATAGGAATTCCTTCCTTTATCCATCGAACCACCTAAACATCCACTCATCCATTCATCTAATCATCCATTCATCTAATCATCTAATTATCTATCCATTCATTCACCCTACCATTCATCTGTCTTTCCATTCACCCATTCATTTATCTACTCATCCACCCATTCACCCATTCATCCAGCTATCTATCTTTTCATCTATGCTTGTGTACCCATTAGTCTTTCCATCTCTTCCGTTTTTCCTTCCTTCCTTCCTTCCTTCCTTCCTTCCTTCCTTCCTTCCTTCTTGTATTTTGAGAGAGAGAGAGCCTGGGGAGGGGCTGAGATGAAATCGAGAGTTGGATACTTAACCAACTGAGCCATCCAGGCACTCCATCCATCCATCCATCCATCCACCCATCCATCCATGCATTTTCTCATCCATACACCTGCTTGCCTATCCTTTAATCCAGTCATCCATCCATCCATCCACATATCCATTCATTTATTCATTCACCTACCCATCATTCATTCATTCAACTATTCTTCTTTCGTACATACATTCACCTATCTATCCATCATTCCATCTATCCTTCCATTTACTTTTTCATCTACCCATTCATTCACCCATCCATTCATCCACTTATCCACATATACACACATGAGTACATGTTTATTTTATTCCACCCATCAATACATTCATCTATTAACCCATTTTTACAGAATTAAATTAAATAATTTAATAAAGTTCTCAGCACAGTGCCTGGCACAGTAAGCATTCGATTATGGTAATCACAGTAGATTTTAAGATTTTATTTAAGAAGCAGAATAGTATGAGAATAAAAAGTATCAGCTCTGGAACGAAACTACCTGGATTCAAATCTTGGCTCTGTCACTTACTAGTACTATGACCTTGGACAAGTTACTTAATTTCTCTTAACCAAGCTTTCCCATCTGTAAGACAGAAATGCTAAGAGTACATTTCAATTGAGAGTTAGAAATGTAGAGTTGTCCTGAAGATTAATTACTAAATGTAATACACTTAGAATGGTGCCCCACACATACTAAGCTCTCAACACATCACTATTACTATCCATTCATCCCTCAGGCATTATTGAGCCCTTATCTTGTGCCAGACCTGGGCCCATCTTCCTGTGAGACATGCATCATCAGGAAGGAGCATACATCAAGGCAGAGAAGACAAACAGGAACACTTACAATGTACTATGATAAGGGCTCTCAGAAAGGCATGAAGGATGCTTGCAGGAGCAGTGAGGAGGGCATTCCCCACACACCCACCTCGGCCTCTTCTCTTTACTCTACAACTCTTGAAGGCAATCTTACCTGTTCTCCAAACTTGATCACTGGCCTCCATGCTCAGACCTCACTCCTGAGCTCCAGATCCATATATGCAATGCCTGCCTTACTGGGCATCTCTCCTTGAAAGCTCCAAACTTAATCCACTGTTCTCCTTCAACTATACTGTTCTTCCTGTACTTTCTGAATCTATAAATGGTCCCAAAGTACACCCAAATACCCAGTCCTCAGAATCACCCAGGCTCAGACTTCTACTGTCTCTCCCCTCCCACATCTTGTCAGTCACTAAACATGTTGCTTCTTACCTCTGCAAGATCCCTTACACCTGCCTCCTCGTCACCTCTACAACACCTCCTCCTCACCCCATCTCCATCTAGGACCTTATTACCCTTCACCTACACTGTGGCCTCCTTCCCTGCCTTCCTGCTGTCATCTCTGTGTCCTCCAGTGCATCCTACACCTGTCTCACTCCACTTCCCAAGACACCGTTCTCATGTCACTCAAAATCCATCAGTGACACTTGGAATATTTCTGTCACCCTATTACCTGTCTTTCTCCTCCACTGGATTGTAGGCTTCTTGAGGGCAGCTCACTTACCTCTACTGCCTGAAGCTCCGTGTTCGGCAAAGAGGAAATCTCAACAGGTGTTCGTTGAGAGAATGCATTATTTTAGTAAACTAGGAGGTGAGAATGGAAGAAGCTGCAACTGGGGGACCTGAGTAGTATAGGAAAGTCTGTACCAGGTGCTGTCAGAGAGTTTTGTTCAAAATTAGCAAAACAAGTGCTCGCTTTGGCAGCACACCTACTAAAACTTAGCAAAACAAGAAAAGGATTGGTCAGAGAGGTCACGGTGGCAATGTCTGTGAGTGAGAATAGGCCAAGTTGGGTACACCCCAGAAGGCCCCCAGGTGGGGAGAAAAAGGAATTTGAGGACCAGAGATTTCAAAACTGGGCAGACAGGAGGAAGTGGTGAGAGACTGGAATATCAGACTTCCAGTCTTGGAGATGGCTAGATGATAATAAGGATCAATGTGTAGCTCAGTGTGTTGTTGGAGGCCAATTGGAAATGAAGATCACTGGAGGGGGCGCCTGGCTGGCTCACTCAGTAGAGCATGCACTCTCAGGGTAGTGAGTTCAAGCCCCACATTGGGCATGGAGCCTACTTTAAAAGAAGAGGAAGAAGGAGAATAAGACCACCCAGAACCGCCACCACCACCACCACCACTGGAGGTGAGAGGTCAAGCTAGAGCTGAGAAGAATCTGGTCAGCCAGGCACCCCAAGTCCAAGGAAGAAGGCTGACTGTGAACATGAGGCTCAGAAAAAATGAGGGAGGTGAGGATGAGAAGGTAGTGTAGGGAAGATTTCAATAGTGGAGGTGGTTTCAAAAGTAAGCAGAGAGGACGTTGGGAGCACAGTGCTTGGGAGTGGTGCTGGAGTGGCAGTGCGGGTGGGAGTCGCAGGGTATGTGGGAGGCCATGGTGTCTGGGGAAAGTCAGCTTCTGTACCCCCCACATTCCTGGAGACACACCCTTGCCTGGTCCTCCAGGCCAGTACCTCTCTCACCTGCCCCAAGTTCAGTGCCCAGAGGAGGGAAAGGGGTTCAGGGACAATTGTTTCCTGCCTCTCCTTCTCCCTGTCAGGGCAGGATAAAGTGGGGTAGGGGGTCTTCCCCAGCCCCCAGTAGTCAGGGTCGGGGCAGCCACCTCTAGGCTGATGTCACAGCAGGCCTTGAGCCAGAGCCTGAGTCTGTTTTCATTCCTGACCCATGAGAGGGGAATAATTAATGAGAAACAGAGAGGGGCAGGGAGGGGAAGTAGAGGGACAGAGCTCTTGCCTGTCAGACCTGTGCCCCCACCCCCAAGCTGGAACCCTATGCATTCCTGGACTGTGCTCCTACAGATGCCTTCAGTGCCTGGGACCCAGCTCTCCTCTCTCCTCTTCCCTCTCTGAAAAAGGAAAGCTTAGGTAGCCATTGCCCGTGTGCAGAGCCCTCTCCTTGTGGGGAGAGTGTCAATTTGAAGTGACCCAGGAAGGGCCCGGGTGTGCCATAGAGGTGCAGCACTTCTAGGTTCCCCTGGGCCCTCTTCCAAGGTATCCTGCTAGAGTGGGAAGAACCCAGAATAGTGGATAGGTTAGATCCAATTCAGATCTTGGCTTTGCCGTTGACTGGCTCTGGGACCTCAGGCAACCCATGTAATCTTTCTGAGCTCTTCTGTAGAAATGGGGACAGAACGCATCACCCGTACTCAGAAATGCCTGTGGACAAATGTGCCTTGAGGCAGGGAAGAGGTAGAGCAGAGGGCTCCGGAAGTGGTGACAGATAGGGTGCCGAAGGAACACTGCGGAGCTGTAGAACTGCTGGGACCAGGTGCCCACGACTGGCCCTCTGGGCTATGAGAAGTAAATGGCCGAGCTGGGGACGAATTATGAGGAAGGGAAGGCTCAGTCGATGGCATATGTCTACGACCCTGTTTCTTCCTCATCCTCTGAGTTAGAATGGTCTCCGTGCCCCTAGACTGCCCTGCTCGTACAAGCCCCAAGACTTTCGCACAGACTGTTTCCTTCTCCCTTCCTGCTAACTGCTAATAGCCTCTAAGGCTTAATTTAGGTCCCCTTTTCAAGCACCCTTCTTTGACAGAATTCCCAGCCTGAGTCCCTTCCTTACAGTTCCTGGTGCTTACCTAGCTGCAGCACTTACTGTATGTACCACATTGCGTCAGCTGATTTATCTATCGGTGATCCCCTCTGAGCTGTGTGCACCTGCAAGGAATAGGAGCTATAGCTGGTTCACCTCGGTATCCCCAACTCCATACACTGGGACTGGCATACAGAAGGGTCCCACTGAATAAATGAATGAGTGAGGGAGGGAGTGAATGAAGATATGCTCAGGGTCAGATACCAAAAGGTTAAAAGGACTTGGAGGGCAATGGGGGCCCCAGCTCCCTCTCCTGGGCACCAGATAACTGGTTAAAGGACCCTCAGCCTTGCCCAAGACTAGCTCAGGTCTCTAGAGCTGTGATTTGGTCCCACATCCATTAACATTTACCTTGACTTGTAATTTTATACATTTCTTGGTATGACTATGTGAATAGCATCCATGTTCCTATTAGACTGAGTTCTTTGAAGCAGTGGCTATCTCTATTTTTGCTCATCACAAATTCCTAGTGCCCAGCAAAGCACCTGGCACATAGTAGACATCCAGTAAACTTCACCTGAAGAATGAGTGAATATTGGGGAGGAGCCCCCCACTCTAAGCCAGATCCCAGATCAGCGTGCTAAGGGGATAGATGCAGAAACCACATTCCCTCCACAACTTGCTGGATTCTCTACCTCTTAATGGACTTTTGCACCCTTGTTGCCTTCAAACCACCCAAGCCCCAACAGTCCTATCCCAGGAAGTGGGCCAGGGCCTGGGCTAGGCCTGCAGGAAAATGTCTAACACCCTGTGCATGGAAAGGGGATGGTGGATTTCCCCAAGTGCCTTGGTTTATTCGGCTCCTGCTATGCGTCAAGCACTATTCAGCGTTTTCCTATCTTTTCCTATAAGTTATTTACACTTCATACTAATAAAAATATTAGCTGCAATTTTTGAGTACTTCCTATGATCTTGGCACATACTTTACATTCATTAACTTAGTGTTTGTAACAGTCTCATGAAGTAGGAATGATTACTACACCTTTTTACAGATGAGAGCATTGAGGCACAAAGAAGTCAACCTGCCCAAGGTCACAGACTAGGAAGCTGGGCCTTGACCCCAGGTCTGCCTAGACTCTAAATCTGCAGCCCTTCCCACTGCACTACCCCAGTCCCCCCAGATTTCCAGTTTCTAATCCAGGGTCTGGCCACTCAGGCTTAGATCTAAGGGCTGCTGTCCAGGTCCTTCTCCCTGGAGCCACCCCTGTTGGAGGGAGATACTGCTTAGAGCAGTTTACTTTCCCTACCCGTCCATACTCTTGAGTTTAGGTCATTTGGGGCTGCAACTGCCCCTCTGGGGCAGATGGGATAAGAGAGGTGTGCCAGAGTGCCTCTCCCCCAGCCTCAATACTCCCTCCTCCCACTGGCTTCCCTTTTTAAGCACTAACTTGGGAGATCTAATTTTCTGCCCCCAGGAGTGTGTAATTAACTAAGACTGGGCAGAGTAAGACCACACTACCTCTCATTCCTTTTCTGTCCCCAGAAAAGACAGACCCCTCCTGAATACCCTCATTCTTTCTCTCCCCTAACCACGCCCCACCCCTCCCTGCATCACTGCTCAGAGGTCTTGAGGACTCAACCCAACCCCCAGGGAGATACAGGTTAGCTGGCTTAGGCCTCTCAGGTAGGAATGCACCAGAGCAGGGCCTTCAAGGAGGGGTCGGCTTTAGTGCTTTGTGGTCTTTGCATCCCTTCCCCCACCTCTTCTCAGTCACGGAAGCTCTAGCCGTGTGTAGGTTGGGTAGTTGGGACAGAGGGTCTTATAACTGAGGACGTGTGAACCTGAATAAAGGAGGTGACTTAGACACATGGTGTGGGTATGGCTTGGGTAAGTGTAGGGTGTCCCTGTCTGCTGTTTCAGTGGTTAAGTGAAAGGAGAGAGGTGGGCATGCAAGGGAGTACAAATCTGAACACACATGGAGGGAGGTATGTGCGGTGAGCTGCACAGGGCACATCCAACAGAATGCCTTACGTACCCCGGATTTCTGGAGTCAAGACGTCCCTCGACATCCCTAGAAATCTTCGGCCTGGGGTGCACACACCAAGTGCCCTCTCTGTAGGGCTCCTGGCCCCCAGTTCCTCTGGTGGCGCTCCACGTCCACCATCCCGCCCTCGTTGCGGACCCAGTAGGGGGCGATATCTTACCTCTCCGGGTGGAGCCCCCATCCCAGGCTCCCGCTAAGACTATTAAAGTGACGGGTAGGGCGCTGAGGGAGTCAGTCCAGGAGACGTGAGCCACGGGCCCTTCCTCACCTCGGAGCCTCAGGAGCAGGAAGTGGACACTTGAGCAGGCGCTTGGAGGGCCCCTCCCCTTTATCTGTACCCTCAGTCCGGGAATGCGGCGCGGGGTGTGCAGGACGCCACTCCGCACCGCGTCCCCTCCCCTGGCCGCCCGAGACACCTCGCGCTGTTGACAGCTCTGGCGCCTGGGTCCAAGGCGACCTGGGGGGGCGGGGGGGGGGCGGGAGGGGAGAGCACCGTCCCCGTCACCCCCCACCCTCGGCAGTCCCCAGCCAGGGAAGGAGGGTTCGGCGGAGGAGCTCGGTGCCCACCCACCTCCCGACCCTCGGGGACGCGGAGGACGGAGCCTGACGGGGCGCCCCTCCCCCGGACCAGCCACTGCAGCGCGGCGCTCGGCTCCGTGGGGGGAATACTAAGGAGCGGGCGCGGCGGGAGCAGCGGAGCGCTGGAGCGCGCGGCGGAGGGGCTGGAGCGGGCGGGGAGCCCGCACCGCGAGCCGCCCGCCGCCGGCTCCCCTGCGCCTGCTCTCAGCTCACTGGTCCGCCCGACTCGGAGGGCCTGCTCCCCTGCGCCTGAAGTAGCTCCCCCTTGCCTCCCCGTCCGCAGCAGCGCCAACCCCGGACTACCTCCCCCACTGAGAACTCTGCCCTGCCAGGAAATGTCCGGGAGATGTGTGGGGCCCGCGGCGCGTGAACCCGGAGATCTACGGGGCTTTGTCCACGCCCCTCCCCCTACCAGGTCCAGCCAAGACTCTGATTTAGGGAATGCGGGTACCTTGGAAACCTGTTCCACGCCCTGCAGAGGTTTACTGCCAGAGTGTCCCTCCTGACACTGGGAAAAACGACTGCACTTGCCTCCCTCCAACTTGTGTGTTTCTGCATCCAAGGGGCCTCTGAGCGCCGCCCCCCCACAATTTCTCCTTTGACATTTCCAGAAGCTGTTTTCCTAATCCTCTCCCTGGTTCTTGTTATTTATCCTCTGAACCTTTCAAGTGTGCAGGCAGTCTCTGGGTGGGAATCCCAGCCCCAGGACTCACTGGCTCAGCGACTTTGGGCAAGTTACTTAACCTCTCCCTTTCCTCCTCTGTAAAAAAGAGATAAAAATACTTCCTTCCTTGGCTGGTTGTTGTGAGATTAAATAAAGATCCATGTATAAATGGAGCATTTTAGCCCAGTGCCTGGAGCATAGTAAGCGCTCAGTAAAGAGTACCCACACTTCCGGTCTGATGCTTGCTGAAAGGAGCGCCTCTGCATCTCAACACCAGTGGCCTCTTGAGCCCTTTGTCCAAGGCCACATGACCTTGGGAGCTGACCAACCCCTTCCACCCTCCACTCCCTCAAAGACAATGGGTGTGAAAGGGCTCTGTCACACCATGCCGACTCCAGCATCTGCCCTGGCCCCAGGAACACCTGGGCCTGAGAAGGCAGGAAGTCAGGAGCAGTTTGCTTTCTACTGTTACCACCCACTTCCAAGAAGTTAGATGCAATAAGGCCAAAGCACAAAAGGGAAGGTGAGCCTGGCTAGGCCCAAAACTGGTCTCCCAATGACTCCAGAGAATTCTGAAGAGGGCTGGCGCTGAGGGACTGTGAACCTGAGGTCATGAGAGAATTCTGCCTCAGGAGGTGCAAAGAGAAGGGGCAAGAGAATCATCTTATTGCCTTTATTCCGCTGTCGGCCCAGCTGGCCCCACTGCAGGGCACAGGGCCAATCTTTTACACACTCACCCATGCTCTCTGTGCAGGTCCATGCATGCACAGACACACACACACACACACACACACACACACAAACACACTCACATACACACCCAAACTCTGGCTCTGAGAGTCAGTCTCTGGGGGGCAAGGGGCTACTCCTCAGCCTGCCCCTGCCTGCCCTTTTATGACAGCACCAAGGGCGGGGGTGGGGCAGGGCCCTCAGCCCCCAGAACAAGTCCCTGTGCAAACTGGAGGTGCCAGCTGGCTTCAGGATGGGGTGTCACATTTCCCCATTCCTGGAGTCCCCTCCTCCAGTTCCTGAGGGAGGGACTGCTCTCTGCCTACCTGGGGGGCCAGACCCCTGCCAGGGCTGGGCCCTATAGAACCCAGGCTTATCCTCCACCTGACCCTGCCAGGACCTTCAGCACTGAAGAACAGCGAAGTCTGAGGTGGTGGGTATCCCCCACTGGAGAGCAGGAAGGCCTGGGCCCTGAGGGGCTTGGGGAGGGGTCATCACCCCCTCTCCTAATCCATCTTCAATATGAAGAGGTTTGGGACACACTTCCTGGGGAGGGAGCACAGGCTTGTAGGAGAAGTCCCAGCTTGGGCCTTCCCCAAACTTCCATCTTCTGGGCCACAGCCTAAGGCCAGGCATCCAAAAGTCCAAAAGTCCAGCCGGCTGGTCAGAGTCCCTGCACAGTCCTTGGGGGAGTACCCACCCCATGGGAGTCAGGTGTCAGACCTGCACGGGCAGTGTCTGGTTCATCTGCAGCCGCATGTCCTGGATACTGCTAAGGATCTTCTTCTGGTGGCCAGCCAAGGTGACCCCAATCCGCAGCAGGTCTCTGCAGATGGACCAAGGGCAGGGTCAGTCCCTCCCCTCCTGCCCACCACTCTGGGCCCTGCACAGGTCCCCCTGCCCTACCCCACCAAATCCGAGGCACACTCACTCTGCGGTCATCTGAGCTACCAGGTCAAAGGATGCAAACCCCGCGCTGACAAAGCTCTCCTTGTACCGCCCCATCTTGATGGCATCTAGCCAGTCACCAACTGTCGTGAAGGTCGTGTAATCCGGGACCGTGCGGTCTAGGAGGGGCTGTGACATGCTGTGGGGAGAAGAGAGAGACTTGGTGAATCCTGACGGCAAGGGAAGCAGGGGTAGGACTGCTGCCTCAAAAGCAGAGCGGGAAAAGAGGCAGAAATACTGACCCAGACTGGGCACTGGCGATGACCTTGAGGCTGGCAGCATTTCGGATGAGTTTGTCCAGGGTGTTGACGATCTGGGAGAATTTGGGCCTGAGGTTCCGGTCCCGTACCCAGCAGTCCAGCATGAGCTGGTGCAGTGCCGTGGGGCAGTCCATGGGTGGGGGCAGCCGGTAATCCTGCTCTACAGCATTGATGACCTGAACAGAGAATAGGGAAACCTGGCGTGAGCCGCCGTTTTGCCCCACAAGGGCTCCCACCCACCTGACCACTCTGGCTGGCCCCACTCACATCCTGGTTGCTCATGTCCCAGTAGGGTCGCTCTCCATAGCTCATGACCTCCCACATGACGATTCCATAGCTCCAGACATCACTAGCAGAGGTGAACTTCCGATAGGCTATGGCCTCTGGGGCAGTCCAGCGGATGGGGATCTTCCCGCCCTGGTGGGGGGGGCACACGCCCTTCACCCTATGACTCGGGGCTGGTCCCCAGCCCCGAGCCCCTGCCTGGTTGGCCCCGCCCCCGGTCTCCCTCCCAGCTGCTTCCTGTACCAGGGAGCTGGTGTAGGTAGGATCAGAAGGATCATCCTCCAGGAAGCGGGAGAGGCCGAAGTCTGAGACTTTGCAGACCAAGTTGCTGTTGACAAGAATGTTGCGGGCAGCCAGGTCTCGGTGCACGTAGTTCATCTCGGACAGGTATTTCATGCCAGCGGCAATGCCCCGCAACATGCCCACCAGCTGGATGACTGTGAACTGTCCGTCGTTGAGCTAGAGGCAACACACAGGCTCAGGTGGGCCCACCACTTCCCTACTGGCCCAGGGCGTGCCCAACTGTGTGTATACAACATCCCAGGAAACCCCAGTGAGGATCCAAATAGCTCCGACCACTCTCATTTTACAAACAAGGTAGCTCAAACGCAGAGAGATTAAGTAAAGCCTGAGGTCACCCAGGCAGTAGCGGACGGAGTCAGGATGAGAACTTTGGTCTTTCTGGCTCTGAGGCCCTGGCTGCTTCCCTGCACCATGCCACCTCGGTGAATATTCGCAGACTTGAAGAGGGTAGGGTCTGTCTAACCTTGTGGGAGGGTGTGGTCTGCCCAACCCAGCTCTCTGGGGGAGGGGAGGGAGTTGAGAGAGCTGCCTCTTACCCGGAGGAAGGAGTCCAGGGCACAATTCTCCATGAACTCGGTGAGAATCATGACTGGCCGACTTTTAGTGACCACGCCCTCTAGCCGGATTATGTTGGGGTGGTCAAACTGACCCATGATGGAGGCCTCACTTAGGAAGTCCCGCCGCTGCCTCTCCGTGTAGCCCACCTTCAGCGTCTTGATGGCCACAAACACCTCCCTGCGGCCTGGCTGTTTTAGGCGACCCCGACAGACTTCCCCAAATTCCCCTGCAGGGCAAAGGGCACAAGTAGGAAGTGGCTTCTGGGTTTGGCCCTGTCCCCAGTGCATGCCGGTCCCTCCCCAGGGTAACCCCAGCCTCTCCTCCCCACTGTGCCCCAGGAGGACTCACCAGCTCCAATCACTTCCTCGATCTTGACACAGGACACATCGATTTCCTTGGCAAATTCCCGCACCGCCTCATTAGGGTCCTCGTAGGTAAAAGGGTCAATATAAACCTTCATTCCAGGAGCAACTAGAGGAAAGAAAAGTGGGCATGAGGGACTTTGGGCTAGGGCTGGGGACAGTGAGGGAACTCTTCAGGCTGCACCCTCAGGCCCAGGGTACTGCCCCATGCTCTCACCCTGATGGGAGCACATTTTGCACTCTCCCTACTAAGTCTGCTCCATATTCCTCTCTGCTGGAGTCCCATTTGGGCCCCTCCCCACCATCCCCTCCGTGGGAATCAGTGACCATAAAAGTTAGACACCGAGGAACTTATTCTTCTTTCTCTCTCATCTCTCATCATGTCAAAACCTCTCTCAGATTCATTCTTCCCCTCATTCCCACTGCCCCTGACCTTATCCAGACCTTCAACACTCAGACTCTTGCAATAGTCTCCCAGCTGGGCTCTCTGCCTCTGGACTTTTCCCACCAATCTATCCAGCATACCTGTCTTCCTAAAACAATACTCGCATTGTATTACTCCGAAGCTCGAGAGCCTTTCGGATTACCTATGGTGGAGTCAAGTCCAAACTCCTCTGCCTGCCTTTCACGACCCTCTGACGACTGGCCACAACTACCCAGCCTTGCTCCCTGGCAGCTGTCAAACCAGTCTTCTCACTGCCCCCACAGTCGGGCACTCTCCCCACCCCACCCACTGCCTTCCAGAGGCTCCTCTAGCCAGGAATGCTCTCTCCCACCTGTCTAAACCCTGCTCAACCCGCCTGGCGTAGCTCACCCCAAGGCCACCTCCTCCAGGAAGGCTTCCTCTTTTCTGAGCTCTCACTGTCCTTGGTAACAGGAACACCCAGCTTAACACTTAATTGTTCTTTCCTTTTTTTCCTGTGTGTACGATTCTTGTCTTTCTCATAGGATTAACTGCCTTTGAGGAAAGGGGTCACTTCTCATTCATCTCTGGGGCTAGCAGGAGTGAGGCAGGGGCTCAGGAAACAGCCCTTGAGTGGAAGCATGAGGGGCTGTCCGGGATAGAAGTACAATGAACAAAACCCCAGGCAGGGAAAAGGGTATCTCCCAGCCCCGCAGGGACCAAGGGAATGTTGGGGGCTGGGGGAGGAAACAGGGTGAAGAGACACTCACTGTATTGCTGTAGCTTCTCTGTGTACTCCGAATCAGAGCTGTGCCGCTGCTTCCTGGAGGGGGCAGGATGGAGGCGAGGCCTGAGACAAGTCCAAGAACTCCCTTTGTTCAGGGAACCCTCGGGCTCACAAGAGGGGCAGGGTGCACAGAGGACGGCCCGGTGTCTGGTCCCACAGTCAGTGGTAACAGCAGCCACCGGGTCTCCGGGTAAGGGGCTTGGTGGACTTGGTCCCCCAGGGGATCTGCCAGGGAAAAGGCAGGGGACAGTATGAGGACATGGGCGTGAACTAGAGAGGGCCTTGCCAGCAAGGAGAGCCTGGGCCCACCAAGGGCCTCTGTGGCATGGGGGCTCTACGGTGCCAAAGGGAAGCTCTTGCCAGCCCATGGGAGAAACTCGGGCCTGAGAGTACCTGAGGCAGACGACAGCGATGACCACGACAGCCACCACGAAGACAAGTCCAGCTGTGGCAGAACCCACAATGAGGGGAAGTTGCTCCTGGAGCTGCTGGGCACCAGAGCCTGGAGACCAGGAGGGGACTGGTAAGTGGGGGGGATGGAAAGTATTAGGTGAGCGGGAGCAGGCGCAGTGGGCTACGTACCTCTCTCACTTGTGGTCTCAAACTCAGCAGGACGGCTGTACTGCCCGTAGCCAGCTACGGTGCGGGCACGGACCTGGACCACATAGCGGGCGTCAGGCCGCAGCCCGTCCAGCTGCACGGAATTCTTCTGGCTGGTCACCGTAGAGGCAATGCCCTCACTCTGCAACACCAGGAGGAATGAGGCGCCTCAGTGGGTCCTGAGGCTCATCAGCCCCCGCCAGCCCTGGGCCTACCTGTGGCTGCCTCAGTACCTGAGACCTGGCTCCCAAGGGCCCCGACCCTATCTGGGGGTAATCTTCTCACCCCAAGGCATCCTCCTGCCCCTCAGGGCTCTGACCTTCTCAAAGTACTTCATCTCATAGTCCAGGATGACTCCGTTGGGCCGCTCTGGGGGTGCCCAGGACAAGGTCAGGCTGCTGCCTGAGCTGCTGTGCAGATGTAGAGTAGGCACTTCAGATGGGGCTACGGGAAGAGACAGGGCAGGGGCTCACAATGGGCTCCTTGGGCCCTGGCATCCTTCCCAAGGACCCAGTTCCCATGGGACCCCTGGTGGTCCACTGACAAGCCCTGGGCAACCTAAGCTCTGTGTGGGAGAAAATGACCCAGGCCCTACCCTCCCGTGTCCCCTCCTCACCAGCCTGGTTGGTGGTGATATTCACAGCCGCATAGCGGGGGGGCAGAGGGCTCTTGCCCGAGACGCCATTGACTGCCTGCACTTCAAAGGTGTAGCGCGTGTGGGCCAGCAGATGGCTGATGTGGACCCGGCGCTCTGTCAGGCCCAGCTGCCGAGGCACAAACTCCACATTGTCATCACAGCGAGAGCAGGTTGAGGCACCCGTGGCCCCAGGGCCCCCACGGCACTTCTTGCAGATGACGTTGTATAGGAGGTCGTCCCGGCCACCCAGGTCCCGGGGTTCGCTCCACTCAAGGATCAGCGAGGTCTCATTCACGTTGGAGATCACACCCCGAGGAGGGGATGGCACCGCTGGAGGGAAGGTGGAGGGAGAGGGCAGTGAGCTTGGGCCACAGCACCACCCTTCTACCCAGAGTTCCTGCATACTACAAGCTGCTTCCCACCTCCTTGCCTTGGTCTCTGCTCTAAGAAGCAGAATATCTCTCCTACACTTCTTCGCTGGGAAGACTGTAGTTAGCCTTTAAGGCCCAACTTGAGGTGTCACCTCCTCTTGGAAGCCTTCCTTGATTCTTCCTCCTCCTGTCCTCTGCACTCCCGTAACACAATTCCTGGGCATCCTTCCAGCCCAGCACTTAACACATTATATGGTCATTATCTGTTTTCACATGTGCTTCTCCCACCAGGTGGCAAGCTCCTGTAGGACTGTGACTGTATCTTATTTTCCGCCACATTCCTGGCCGCCTGGCACAATGGCTGGCACCAAAGGCCGCATCAGGGAGAAGGCAGGACACTAGAATGCCCCAGGGATATGAGGCCAACGGTTAGCATTGGGCCAAGAGAACGGCAGTTCTACACAGCGCAAGGAGCAAGGGACTAGAAGTCCCAGGGACTCCTGATGCCTGGCTAGGAGCTAGTAGGCATTTGTTCAATGTTGGTGGAAAGGCTGAGCCAGCTGACCTGGATTCCGGCTCAGGGCCAGTCACTTCCCAGCTGTGCCATGTTGAGCACAACGTCTAACCTCCCCAAGCCTCAGTTTCCCTATCTGGAAAATGGATATGCATGGCAACTGTTTAGGCCCCTAGACAGAAGGTCCTGGGCAGGAGAGAGCAAGACCGGGAGTTCACTCACTGGTACAGGCACTGTCTGCAGAGTCCGAATCTGCACGGTAGAAGTTATTGTGGCACGTGCAGATGCTGGCAGCTGGCGAGGTGGTGCGGCTGTTGGGGGGGCAGGGGAGGCAGGGCCCCTCTCCCTGCTTTGCCTTGTAACTCCCAGGGGGACAGGCTGCGGGGGGAGAAGAGGAGGGACATGCTCTTCAGATCCATGAGAATCTGGCCCTCCCCCAGCACAGGACTTGGCCCCTCTACCTCCTAGACTATGGGGGCCACACTGGGATTGCCTCACTCCAGTGCAGCTACAAAAGGCCCTTTTGCCCTGTGGAAACCCCACGTCAGCGGATTCCTCCCCGCCCCGGCCCCCCACCCCTACCCTGGGGCCTCATGGGCGAAGACGTCAGGCCGATCACCTGGGCAGCCTGGGCTTGTCGAGGCAGGGAAGAGAGAGAGAAGGAAGAGGAGGGGTGGGGAAGAGACCACTGGCAAGCCGGCAGCACCCTACTCTGCCAGGATGCTCCCGCCCCTCCTTGAAGCTGGAGGAAAATCACTCCTAGGATCCTCGTGGCCAACCCAGAACAGCCCCGCTCACAGGACCAGTCTCTCTCCCCACCCACCAGGAGCCAGACAGCAGCTCCTTTCTGCCTTGGGCACGGGTGGGGGCCGAAGAGGAGTAAGAATAGAAGACAGCAGACAGGAAGGCTGGGGTCACCGGGAGTTCAGAGGCCCCAAAGCATCCACAAAGGGCATCCCTGGCCCCAAAGTGAGCCCAGGGATGGGTGCTTGAACATCCCTTCGACTCTGCTTCCTCTCCTGCCATCTATGTTTGGGCCCCTGGACCTGGGCTGTGGGATTCTGCATATCTATGACAGCCATATAATTTATTATTCAAATTGGAATATTTTGGGAGTGAAAAGGGCCGCTAGTAATAATCATGTTATAAGGAGCATAAGCCAGGCCTGCCCCGGACACTCAAAAGCATGTGGCCACTCTATCCCTATAGGACTACCTCTGGGGAGGTCATCTAGAATATGGAATGCCCAGAGTTGGGGCTATGCCCTTCTCTGGGGTTTAATCTCCCCTCACTAAGGTGATATTCCACCCAAGCTCTTTTGAGCCAGTGGGGGAGGGGGCAGATGCCAGGCCAGGCTGGTTGCTATGGGAACCAGCATATATTTCCTGTCAGGGACCTGCAGAGTGTTAGCCCCTCTTCAGGCTGTCAGGCTCATCACCCCCACCCCCTTTCTCCACTTAGGAAGAGGAAGTCTGGGGCAGGTTCCCATAGAGAAGTGGAGAGGCGCCGGGCAAGGCACTATTCACCTTGCCATGACAACACCCAACACTGGGTTTTCCAGCCAGGCTGGGCCGCCAGCCCCCTCATACCTAGGGCTGTGCTAAGAGCCAGCTCCCACCCCCGGAGCTATAGGCCGCAAGCACCAGGGCAGAGGGGTTAGAAGACAAAGCCCTTGGCATCTTGTCCTGCATGGTAGAGCATGGACAAGGCTGTGGCCCCAGCTCCCACATTCCCAGCTATGATGCCTTGAGTACAATTGTTCTCTGAGCCTCAGTTTCCGTATTAGCAAAATAGGGGAGATAACTGTAATCTACCTTACAGGACTGTGATGACACTCAAATGAGAACCCTTCATGAATGGGTTTTATAGCTGGAAGTCTAGGACACTGTAAGGTCTTAAGAGTCTTGGCAAGCCACCACAGACAAGTCTCCTAACCTCCTCCTGTATGAAATAAGGACAAGAGAATCCCTGTCGCCCATGCATCCCAGGGCTCCTGAGAGCCAAGGCTGACACTTACGTGGCACTTGTGTCACCATGTGCCAGGTACTGTTCCAAGAGCTTCGCATGCATTGACTTGCTTAAGCCCACTACAAGTCTATAAAGCAATCATCATTATTGTCCCCATCTTGCACATGAAGAAACCAAGGTTCAAAGAGTTAAGTAACTTGCTCAAGGTCTCACAGGTGCTAACTGACAGAGTGAGGACTCAGACTTCAGGGACCGGGCCCCTGACCACTATGCTATCTATACTGCCTCTCAAGGAAATGAGACCTCAAGGTAAAAGGGACAAGCATGAGGTACCCACAGCCCTTGTCCCCACAGCTCTGGGGATCATCTAGAACTTCCAGGGTGAAGTGTCTACTTGGGGCCAAACAAAGCAGGTATCTCTGCTGGCTTCCTGACTCTCTGACCAGCTGCCTCCTTATCAAGGATTCTCCATGTTTCTCCACCTCTGTCTTGAGTTCTATTCTTTCTCTTATTATTCTGGTATGTCTCCTCATTTTCGCTCATCTCCCCCCTTGCATCACATGCTATGCACCTGATACCCCTCTTCCCTTTCTTCCATCCGCCTCAGACCTGAAGCCAGACCTCCTTGACTGGCAGGTAGGAAGTAGCAGGTAGGAGGCAGTACGTGGCTTTGGCCCAAGTCCTCCCCTCCTCCCCCAGGCCAGTCCCCACTCACGGCGGCACTGGGACTCCTTGGCAGCTGGCTCATGGCCGGTGGCACAGGTGCAGGCTCCCACAGGCACCATCCATTCCCCATCGCCATTGCAGTAGAGCTTGAGTGGCACTGACACCTCCACAGCATTAGCGATGCAGGTGCCAGGGGCGATGACCAGAGAAGTGGGCTCGGCCCCCGTGAGGGTCTCGGGAAAAAGGGCAAAGCCTGCGGTGGTGGATGCACACTTCTTGTAGAAGGCACGCACAGAGATGAGCGACATGCAGGCACCTTGGTCCTGGAAGGCCAAGTAGAAACCGGCCTTGGAGAGCGGCCCAAAGCTTCGCACCTTGGTGTTGACACGGCCAGCATCAAGCCGCGAGAAGCTCTCATCGGGAGCAATGGTGTCCACCTTCACGTAGGGGTTCTCCATCCAGAAGGGGGAGGAAGCCGAGGCCACATCGCTGTCAGCCTCATAGTAGAAGAGGTTGAAGGTCTCTTTACAGGAGCCAGGGATGTTGGGGATGCTGTTGCAGTCACGCACGGTAAACTTGAGCTCCACGTAGACCCGCTGCACGTCTCGCCGCCAGATGAACCCCGTGCGGAGCCAGTTGTTCTGGCTTGACTCTCGCACGTTACACACCTGGTACGTGCGGATGGGGTTCATGGCCTCATCGTAGCCACTCACCTCTTCCCACTGTGCACAGACCAAGTGAAAAAGACGGAATGAGCACCAACATTTGCCAGGTGCTTACCACATGCCCAGATCTGTATTCACTTCACAGAGATGCTTCTGTGGTGTAGTGGCTGAGCACGCAGACTACATGGGTTCCAATCCCGGTTCTTGTTGGGTGACTATGGGTTAAGTCACTTAACCTCCTTGTACCATCGTTTTCCCATCAGCAACATGGCGAGAATAAGGAATAAGTGAGTTTAAATGAATAAAGAACTTAGAACAGAGCGATTGGTAAGTACTACAGGGGTATTAGCTATAATATTTGTTATCTTTACACCTCCGTTTCGTTGTCTGTAAAATGAGGCTGGGATTGGGTGTAAACGAGGTGGTAGGGAATCAAGTCAGTTTCACATATATAATGGATTTGTAACAATGTCCAATACAGGGCAATCACAATCACGTTTAACCTTCACAACAACTCCATGAGAAGGTACATCTGTTGTCCTCACTCTCCAGAAGAGGAAGCCAAGACCCTCAAAGGGAGAGACTTGCCCAAGGTCACACAGTTTGGCCTGGTGAATGAGGGCCTGTGGTTCCATCCCACCCCAGCGTTTCAGAGCTTAGTGCAGTTGTGTTGTGTAGGCCACGTAGGGAGGTTTTTGTTTGTTCTTGAAGTTTATTTATTTATTTTTGAGAGAGAGAGGGAGAGCACAAGCAGGGAGGGGCAGAGAGAGAGGGAGACACGGAATCTGAAGCAGGCGCCAGGCTCTGAGCTGTTGGCACAGAGCCTGACGCAGGGCTCGAACTCACTCATGAACTGTGAGATCATGACCTGAGCCAAAGTCGGATGCTTAACCAACTGAGCCACCCAGGTGCCCCTAGGGAGGTTGATGAGGATATTTTAGAAATGTCAGAACTACAGGAATTTAACAGTGAAGAAATGGAAGCCCAGAAAGGTAAACTGCCTTGCTAAAATCACAAAGCAAGTTAGAGATCTGGAACCAAGGTTTCTGGTCCCCAAGCCAGTGCCCTACCCAGGGACCCAGGAAGGAGGGAGATGGTTGGAGAAGACACACAAAGAGCAGTCATGCAGGGAAGGGATGGGGTAGGCTAAAGGCAGGCTGAGGGGCACGCAGAGGGAGAATGGGACAAAGGTGGTGTGTATGGGGAGGGGGACACAGGCAGGCTGAAGGCTGAGAGGGTGCGAAACACCCATAGGCAAAGAAGGAAGGTGACAGAAGCAGAGGATAGGAATGGCGAAGGAGGTGAACCTGATAGGCAGGGGCAGCCCTTCTCCGGCCCTGGTGAGGCGAGGGGAATGGCCGCTGGAGTAGGGAGTGGCCTAACTGGCAACCAACACTGAGGGGAGATGGTGGGGGAGGCTTACCCCACTTTCTGGATGAGATGTCCATGCCAATTCAGAAGTCACCCATTTTGTGTCCATGAGGGTCTCTGGGGAGCAACAGAAGAACAAAGGTCAGAGGCCACGCTCAGGATGGGGAGAAAGAGGCTGTCCAGGAAAGGCCAGGACACCAGAGAATGATTCTCAGCAGGCACTGCCCCATCCCACCCCACCCCCAAGTCCTCTCGGCTACCCTGCCCTGGAGAAGACCCTGCAGCCATCTCCGGAAATGTCACAGCCCCAAAGAAGTCAGGTCGGGTTGGCCAGCGGGAGGCAGGTGTCTGCTGCTGACCCCAGGCAAGAGCTGGGGCCAGTTCACACACCTACAGGCGCTGCTAATCTCCACACAAAGGGGCGGCAGGCCCTTTATCCTGGAACAAAGGACCTTATGCTTCAGACCCTGCTGCCCAGGCCTCCCCTGACTCCACTCCCAACACAAAGGCCCAGTGCCACACATGCCCAGGGGAAGGGGAGGGCAGTGACGGGAGCAGAGCCTGCTCCCATCCAACCTCCCACTCAATCTCCTCTAGGGGATGGGGCAGGAATGCTCTTTGAGGGCGGGGTGAGGGCCAGCAAGACCCAGACCAGCTCCCTGCAAGCTAGTTCAGTTCTTCCTACGATCCTCAGATAAATAAAGGGGCTGTGGGTGCACCTCTTTTACAGGTGAGAACGCTTGAGGCCCAGATAAAGTCTCTATGTGGCCTGAGGCAAAACTGCTAGGACTTGGGGTGAAATGTCACTCAAATGCAGGTCTGACTCCACAACTAACCCCTTAACCAGGGCACTCTGAGTGCAGTGTGAAGGGGAGAACAGGGAAAGGAGGAATAGAGAAAGCCTAGAAAGCTCCTATGTATCCTTTAAATCCCGCTCAAACTGTCACCTCCTCCAGGAAGCCTTCCCTGGACCCCCAAATCAAGGTTAGATGCCTTCCTCTGTGCATCCAGGACCAGGGGCTTTGTCACAGCACCGATCCTGTTCCAAGCTTCCACTACTTATCTGTCTCCCCCTGCTCAGCCAAAGGGGGGGCCCATTTAGGTTTCCAACATAAACTCACTCCCCTAGGAATCGGGTTCTGGATTCTGGCTCTCTGAGAGGAAAGATGCCAACTCCTTCCTTCTAGCCTGGGAGACAGGGCAGCCAGCAGTCCTCCCCTCTGCCCTGAGCTGGAGGGGGCAGGTCAGGGCTGCCCAGGAGGACAAAGCCCCGAACCCCACAGGTTCCAGGCTTGCGGCCGGCACTGGTTTCCCGCAGTCTGGGTCTGAGCTGAGGATGGTGCATGAGGCAGCTGTGGCCCCAGACCCTCATGTTAGACACAGGGGGAGTGAGGCTCCCTCGTCTTCCACCAGAGGAGGCCGGTCCCTGGAGGGCCTGGCTGCAGGGTGAGCTCTCCCAGCCTCATCGTCGGTGGCCTGATGGGCCCTTCTGGCAGACAGACAGACAGACAGACACAGACATTTGGCAGGGGGGTAGGGGAGGGAAGGAGAGATGGGCAGAAGCAGGGGCCCAGAAACAGGCGGGGAGAGAGGCAGTGGAGCAGGGGCCTTGCTGGGGTGGATGGCGAGAGGCTCGGATCTGGATAGAGCCGGCTGGCTAGGACCAGACAGTGGGGTGGCCAGCTGAGGACAGTGAGGTGGAGAGACAGGGAGGCCCAAAGAGACAGAGATAGAGAGCGAGGTTGCCAAGTGGCCTCTTCTCCAGACAGCAGCCCAGAGTATTCCTGTTCCTGGAGCCAGTGGAGCCAAGTGCACCCCCTCCCCCCTCAAGCCAGCCAGCCAGCCAGCCAGTCCGCCTGCTTGTCTGCCCGCTGCCCGCCACCCGCCCGCCCGAGCAGGCAGGGGCTCCCACCGCTCCCTCGAGTTGCCTCCCTCCTCCCTCTCCCTCACTTCCTTCTGCTCAGCCTGTGCCAAACCCATCTGGAACTGTTTAAACCCAAATATTCAGCCCCCTCCCCCCTCCAGCCAGATTCCTCCACAGTTTAAAACAAGCCCTGTGCTGGCTCTGAGAGGAGGGAGGGGACGGTGGGGAGGGGGAGGGGTGGGGGGAGGCAGGGGTGGAGGGAGGCTCTTCATTTCTGTTTAATTTCTGGGGAGCGGGAGAGGGAGAGGGAGGGGGCGGGGATCGGCCCTTGGCCATCGCTCAGCCTTGGCCATCGCTCAATCTCGGCACATTTTTCCCATTAATGAGGAGAGGACTTGGATTTCGAGTCATGTGTGCCTGAGGAAGGGCTCCGGTCACCCTGGTGGGGAGGGGGCTTACTCTCTGGGGGAGGGGAGGGGCCTGCTCCCCTTCAGCAAGAGGGAGACCCTGAGGTGCCTGTGTCCCAGCCTCAGGAAGGGCATGGAGGAGGTCCCAGAATGCATCTGTCTGTGGCATTGGGAAGGACAGGCCCAACCCAACAGAGCCCACCTTTTCTCTGCTATGTGTGTGCCCCGCGTGCATGTGCATGTACACACGCTGAGGTAAAGGATATGAGATGCACGGGGTAAGGACAAAAGAGGACTGAGTGAGCAGTCGCCAAACTCCCCAGCTGGCGACCGCACCCCCATCCTCCTCTGCCCCCCATGTGGCTGCCGGAGGGAAACCAGAGCGCGGACAGGGCAGCCATTCTCGGATACGGGGCTCCATCAGGCTGGAAACCCCCACCAGCCCCTCAAAACCGAAAAGGGAAGGGGACAGCAGGCTTGGGGGCGTTCTGAGACTGGGGCTTCAGTGCTCAGAAGTGAAGCCGCACCCCTTTCAGGTTTCCACAGGGCCACGGAGCACAGCCACGTGGCGGCAGCTGTGCGGCTCCTGCCTGTGCACAAATACACACACGCACGAACATTACCCAGTCCTCAGTGCCTGGGCTCATTCTCTGCCACTGGGGCCAAAGAATGGCAAGTCAACACATATGGTGGACAAAAACACACAAAGCCACAGCCGCCCACAAACATACACGCCGCTTCATACACGGCCTCGGCCTTTTTCAGACACACAGATGCATATGGTGCAAATAGATTAGCCTTCCTTAGGCATTCACACACAGCGAGTCTTTCCTACACACAGATCTGGCTTGCCTTCGGCAAAAACTCGCTCTTACAGTCTTCATATGTGCAGATTTCCAGAGACATATGCATATACGGAGGGCACGCACACCCAATAGTACATTCTCCTTACACACCCAACTGCACACGACTGCCGGCCACAAGTCACAGTCTTGAGTGTGGTCAAGTGCAACCACAAACACCAGTTTGTTTCTCTCTACAGACTCAGTGACGTGCTCTTATGCAGTCACACACAACTAGCATCAGCTGCACACGCTGGTGCCCACTTGCACTGAAACAGGCCACAGGAGCCTGCAGACGCAGTACAAATATCAACACCTACCGTTTGTACAGAGCCTCAGAGGTGCATCCTCCATGCACGTGCAACACACACACACATGCGCGCACACACAGACACACACACACACTGCAAGCATGTTCTTTCCATGAGAGGAGACTTCGGGTGGGGTGGAGGTAGGGCTAGGAGAGGGGCAATGTCTGCTAAGAAAGCGGAGGTGCTAGGCCAGTCTTGGCCAGAGGTGCGGGGAAGAAGCAAGCCCCAGACCTGTTTCCTGGGGCCCTGGCCCAGGCCGAAGCAGTCACTGGTCACGAGGCTGGGGGTGGGGCAGGGACATGAAGATGATTTCGGGTGTGGGTGGGTGTGGCCTCCCCAGGGACAGCCCCTGCCCAAGCAGCAGGCCATTTCCCTGCCAGTACAATGGCACGGACCCCAGCACTGAGCCCTTAGGGAGGGGATGGCATCATGAAGAGACATAGCCCCAGGAGCTTCAGGCAATACTTCCACACACAAGTTGGGCACCCAGCAAGAGGAGAATATAATGGGCACCCAGCAAGAGGAGAATATAATGGGCACCCAGACTATGTCTGAAGACCTCATTGGGTGGCCCTGGTGCAGAGGCACCAGCTGGGAGCCTGCCACTGCCCTGGTGAAGGGCCAAGTACACACAGCTTTATGGAGCTGCCAGACCCCACAGCACCCCAGGTTCCAGGTCATTCAGAGCACACTGCTCCGTGTCAGTGAGACCCGGGAAATTAAAAAAAAAAAAAAAAAAAAAAAAAAAAAAAAAAAAAAACCTCCAGAGACAAAAGCATAAAGCCCAAGCTCCAGATCAGGGACTTTGAGGTGACACAGAAGGTCACGCTTCTGGGCTGGGCCAGCACAGTGTGCAGGTGCAAGTGGACAGAGGAGTAGAGTCTGGACAAGAAGGTGCAAAGCCCTGGCTGCAAAGAGAGGGAGAAAACCCCATGCCAGCCCTCAGGTGGTCCCCCTTCTCCTTGCTGGGGTTCCCACCTCAGGCAACCAACCTAAGGGATCTGTCCGGTCTTCTTCCATCCTGTCCCTACCCTTTGTGTCAGTGTGTATATAAGCATGTACCAACCTGCACAATCAGGGTGGTCAGCCTGTGGAGGAAGGGGACTTGGGGGGCTCCTGCTATGGGACCTAGAAGAGCCTAACTCACCCCAGGGCCGCCTCTCCCTTCCCCGCTCATGGCCCCGTGGCCTTCAAATCTGGGATGCAGGGGAGGGGAACATCTCAAAACAGAGAACACATTTTGTTTTCCATTCTTCCCCTCAGATCGTGGGGATTTATAATTAAATAAACCTGAAAGGGAGAAGGGAGGAAAAAGCACAGAGCAAGGAGCCCAGATGCCTCAGTGTTCACCCATGCCCCCCGCCCCAGTCCCCGCCTTGCCAGCCAGCCAGCCAGGATGGATGGACAGCTAGCCCTTCTGTGAGGCCTTTGAGCCCTTCCCTGGGATCCCAGCCACAGCAAGCCTGGCCAGGATTCTGGGGGCAGGAGGTGATAGGAGATCCAGGGCCAGGGCAGCCCTTGGGGTAGGGGGCCTCTCTCACCCCATCGGGTGCCCAGCTGTACCCAGTCTCTTCTGTCCCGTTCCCCCCCCCCCCCCCACCTCCCCAGCTGCCCAATCCCGACAAACCAGTTTGACTCAGCACAACAGGCAGGGCTACAATTTTCAAACTATGCAGGCCTGGTGATTCAGCCTCTTCATGCTGTTTAATTAGTGTAAGGCCGGGTGGCGGAGGCCTTGCCCACGGCAGCTTAGGCTTTAGCTCCAAGCCGCTGAGGCCACAGAGACGGCGGTGGCAGCAGTTCTGGCTAAAGGGAAGGCAGTGACGAGCAAACTGGTTCCCCCGAATACCTGCCGCTGTCCTTCAGTGGCAGCTCTTAAGTGCCAGCTCATGACAAACAGAGATGGGGTGGGGGGCACCAGAGGCAAGTCTACAAGTAAGAAACCACAGAAATGCCAGGCCTGTTGACCCCTCTCAGCTGGCACCTCCTCAGGGACCACTGCTGCTGCCTCTGACGGAGGGAGGGGTTCACACACTGCCTCTTGCCACCCGGGGACCAGGCCCACTGCAGTGGCTACTCAGCTAACACAGCCTGGCTGGGAGGGGGGCTGTCCCGTCCCCACCTCTCACATCTGGGAATGGTTTCTCTTTTCTCAAAAGGGTTGGCTCTCAGCAGACTCCTCCATCCTATCTGGGGTATTAAGTACCCTAACGCTCAGACACCCTTCCTCCTCTCATGCCCGTTCTGGGTCTGCTCACCTTCCTGGTCTGTTCACCTTCCGGTTCTTGGTACTGAAGGGGAGAATGATCTTGGCTCGGGGCACTGGGAAACATTACTCAAAAGGAGAGTGAGCAACAGGATGGCCCTGTTTCCCTATGACTGAGGGTAAATCTGAGGGCAATTTGTGTTGTGTTTAGGGGGGAGGTAAGCAATCAGAGGGCAAGGGGAGGGGTGTTTCTTTAACCAAGGAGAGGGGGCAAGGACCCTGGTTCCATCCTCAGGTAAAACCAATGAGATCCTTGGATGCAGTCCTGGTGGACCCCAAGTGTATAGGGAGGCAGAACAACCAGGTGCTAGACAGTACCTAACCAATGGAGCCATGAGGACACAGCACCCACAGCTCAGGACACCGGGCCTAAATATAACTCAGAGAGCCAAAAGTCTCCCCCTAGGCCCCGGGCAAACCAAATCCTGGCAAAGCCAAATGGAAAGCTGGAGCAGAGGCTAGATACCCTGCCCATAAAGCTTAGGAGTGGGGAGGGACCCACCTAACCCTCCCCGCTGGCCATAGCCCAGGACCACCAAGTCTCCCCATCTCACCCTTCCAGCTCTAGACAGGGCTGAGGGATGGGCGGGATGCAGGGACGGCTGTCCCCCACCTAGCTCTCTTCCCATCCCATCCCATCCCTCCCAGAGCTGAAGAGAGATGGAGGTGGGGAGACAACTTTCTCCCCAGACCAACCTTCCTGCCCCCATCACTCCTTCCTCTAAACTCCCTCCAGCAGGTAAGGCACACACCAGTTTCATTTCTGCCCCTCCTCATGGAGCAGATCCTAGAATAATAATAGTTAATCCCCGAATAATAATGGCTGTGTGCTAAGCACCCCACAACACGTTATGGACTCAGTCCATACCCACTCCAGGGATAGTGGGTACTATCACTATCCCATGTCACAGTGAGGGAGGACAGAGGGGTGGGTAGGCACACCTCCGAGTGTGGGTCTGAGCCCTGACGCATCTCTCTTTCTCTTTGCGTAGTCCCGCACACACGCCGAAAACCCTAAGGTCTGAGGTATGGCGAAAGTGAGGGAACAGGTAAAAAAGCCACACACCAAGGCACTGCTACTTCCTAGGGGCACCCCACACTGGCCTGGCCTCCTAGCCACCACCCACCTAGCCAGGGAGTAGTCCCGGATCCCACTTCACAGCTGAGCAGGGAGGGGGAACACGGCTGGGGCAGTGGCCGTGCTGCCCTCTCTTTCCTGTGCTGCTGCTGTTCATCAGTTCTCTGCCTCCTGGTCAGCCCCTCGGCTCTTTGGCTTGGAGGCCCGGATGCCAGCTCCCAGCCACGGCCTGCCTCTGAGGGTCTAGCTGATTGTGAGGGGTGAAAAGGGGGGAAAGGGGGAGGGAAAGAGGAATGGAGGAAGGACTGAGCCTCTTCAGGTAGCCCTTGCGCACCTGACCCAAACCACACCCCCTCCACCCCACTGTCAGCACAAGCACCCACCACACCTGACAACACGGGCCCTGCTCCTGGCACACACAGCGCCTAAGTGTGTGTGTCTGTGTCACCTCTCCCGGGCTAAGACACAGAGACACAGACCTGGGAACTCCAACAGGCTCCCTGGCTCACACCCTTGAGGCAATCAACAACAAAGCCCCACACCGGTTTCTCACGCCTGAGATCCTATCACACACATGTGGGCGCGACCTCACTGTGTCTGCTTGCATTTGCATGTGTCCACCCGTGTGAATCGGTCAGTCGGCACCAGTGGGCTCAGAGCTTAAAGGGGGTGGGGGCTCATAGGAACGTTTTTCCCCTAAAGAAAATCAGAAAGCACCAGAAGATGCCTTTCTTTCGGAACGGTGTTCTTTTTTCCTTCCAACCCTTACGGTTACTGTGAACATACGAACAGACCAACTT
Organism: Leopardus geoffroyi; assembly: GCF_018350155.1. Classification (NCBI taxonomy): domain Eukaryota; kingdom Metazoa; phylum Chordata; class Mammalia; order Carnivora; family Felidae; genus Leopardus; species Leopardus geoffroyi. Next base: position 82,976,330 of record NC_059333.1, read on the forward strand.
ACACAGAATTCATATTTTTGTTCCTGTACTAAGAAAGTGACTAGATCTGTTGTTAAAGATACCAAAAATAAGTGCTCCAGTTTCCCCCAAATTTCTGTGGGTTCTTCCCTCCACATTAAGGAAGGTTTTATTCTTCCCTCATTTAATGGCTCCAACATTTTTGGAAACTGTGTGTGTGTGTGTGTGTGTGTCTATCCTGTATGACCAGCGTCAGTGGCTCTATGTCCCCAAGGCTTGTGTCAAGTGGCCTATGTGTGAGCTCTCCCACCAGGGCCAACAGCATCCTGTTCACCCAAATACAGTCATCTGGAAGTTGGAGCTACCCCCTCAGCATCAGCACCGTCTGGGTAGTTCACACAGTCTATTGAGAAACTCAGCCTTTTCGCACCGGCTAATGGGGCAAACCCCAGAACTTCAGGGGTTCAGTGGAGACCCAAGCACTCGGATGTCTTGCTAGAAGGCGGAGGGAGAGCCGCATAGCAGTGTGGATGGCCACTGCACACTGCACCTCGTGTGTAACTGGCGCTCCATAAACCATAAACAATAACAGGCCCCCGCCTCTCCACCCCCGCAGTCATCCCCTGACAAAGGGGTGTACGCACTCACACCTCTCGCTCAACTCCAACGGGTTCCGAAACAACGCCGCCCCCCAGCCTGGGAGTCCGCTTGGCCCCCACCCGCCACAACCCCGCGGCGGTCTCAGAGGCCCGGCCTCGCCTAGTGGGTCGCCCCCACTTCTTCGCCTCCCGCGGCCGCCGAGAGCCCCTCTTCTCTGCGGCGAGTGCGGAGTTCGCCCACAAGAGCTCGCAGCTGGGCCGTGACTTTCGGGGACGCTCCACCCCAGTCAAGCCGCCTGCGGTCCACAACTCGCCGACCGCGGGCCTCGGAGCCAGCTGGAGCCTCCAAGGCAGCTCCGGGGGCGTCCTCCCCACCCATCCTCCGGCCCCCGGAGCGGCGCGGGTGACGGAGCCTCCTCCGACGTGCGCCCAGCCCTCATCTGACCCACACCGTGGGTCCACTCTGGCCCAAGCGCGGGCGACCCCGGGCGCCGTAAGCCTTGGACGCACCCCCCGACGCCGCTCACCTTCCAGAGCCCGGCAGCCGGCGGGCAGCAGCAGCGGGAGCAGCAGCAGCGGAGGGAGCAGCGGCAGGAGCCCCGGCGGCGGCGGCGACGGCGGCGGCGGGCGGGCTCGGGCCATGGCCGGGGAGGGCTCCAGGAGCCGAGCCGGGCCGCGCCGGGCCGCGCCGGCGGGGCTAGGGGCACCTGGGGGAGGGTCCGCTCCGCGGGCTCCGAGGAACGCTCGCGTACGGTCCCAGGAGGTCCGGGCAAGAAGAGGGTGCAATCCAGGCGGGCGGCTCCGGGACCGAGGCGGCGGCCCGAGCCCGTAGATGCTGGGGGATGCAGGCAGGTCGGTCCCGCGGCAATCTGGACGGACCGGTCCAGGAGGATCCCGGGCGCTGGAGAGCTCGGAGCCGGAGAACTCCGCGAGGCGGGCCGGGGCAGGAGGGCGCAAGTGGTGGTAGTTAGGGGGTACAGTTATCTGGCGGCCTGCCGCGGGCCCGCCTCGGATTCGGGGCACCGGGTGCGCTCACCGTCCGGGGTCCGAGCAGGGATCTTGCTGCGCCGCTCGCGTACTCACTTCTGCTGTCCCCAGCGCTGGCTCTGCCGCTCTGGTCGAGAGGGGCGGGACCGGCCGCCTGCCTGTCAGCGCCGTGGCCCCACCCCTCGCCGCAGGCCGCCCACTCACAGACCGCCAGGCGGGCTGGTTCGGCCTCGAGAGCTCTCTGCTGGAGTTGAGTTGGCGGCGCCTCCATCAGGCCCACCCTCAGCGTCTCGGAGGCCTGGAGGGGGCGGAGCGAAGAAAAAGATGAATTAGATTGGGCGGAGCGATACTGTCAATCAGAGGGAAACCCCGCCTCCTATCTCCCATTGGCCATTAGTAACCAAACCTGAATCTAAAGAGGTGCCAGTCACATACAACGAGCTGAGGGCGCCCCCCTGTGGCCTGTACCTGCCCAGAGACGCCCCCACGTGGCTGTCTTCTCTCCAGGCACGTCCATATCCTAAACTGAGTTGAGGCACTATCAAGGGGACGCCCATCTGCAACACATCCTGCGACCAGGGTCTTCTGCTCATTTATTTATTTATTCATTCATTCAGCAGGGTATTTCGTCGTCCTTTGAGCATAGACTGTATTACTGCTGCTGCTACAGCAACAGATTTTTCATTCTCTTGGAGTTAGTTTACTGATGGAGGCTGGCATGAAGTTATCACAACAGAGTATAACAGGTGTGATTATGGAGGAAGGACAGAGTTGCCACAGCACCTGTGAGGGGAATGGCTACGTCTGGCTCTGAGTAAATGACATTTCATCTGAAAGATGAAAAATGAGTAGTAGGTGAAAGATGTGTGTTTGGGGACAGGATGGGGGTGGGGTGGCTGTTTCAGACACAGGGAACACACTTTGCATGAAGTCCCTGTGGCAAGAGAAACTGATATTCACTAAAGGAATCTGAAAGAAGTTCAGAATATCTTGAGTGTAGAGTTAGAGGCTGAGAGGAGCTGAAAGGAGGCTTAGAAGTAGGTGTGGGGGACCAAAAGAGTTGTTTTTAGACTCAAGGCCTTCCTGAGAGCTGGAGCTTGAAGCAGAGGCATTGCCATATCAGATTAGCAGGGCTGCCCTGGAAAGAAGGGGAGGAGGCAAGGGTGGAAATAGGGAGATGGAGAGAGGACTGTGCAGTCGTCAGGTAGAAGCAGGTGGTGGCTTGGACTAGGGTGGAGGCTGTGGGGATGGAGAAAAGTGGGCAGGTCTTAGATGTTTTAGGAGGTAGAATTCATGAGATTTGTGACTGAGTGTTTGAGAGAGATGTGGTAGATGGAGAACCCCTGGGTTTCTGGATTGACAATGAACTTCTACCTCCTTTGCTTGACAAACATTTACAAAGTGCAATAAACACTCTGAAATAATAGCTTTTGTTTATTAAGCGGTAGATGTTATTATAACCTCATTTTACAAACAAAATTGACATGTAGAATGGCTTAGGGACTTGCCCCAAGTCATAGTGCGAATAAGTGACAGAGGTAGGATTTGAATCCAGGACTGTATAGCTTTTAGACTCACTCATTCCACTTCATCAGAGACCTAAAGATCACCTAGGTGCTTGTTAAAAACTCAGAATCCTGGGGCGCCTGGGTGGCGCAGTCGGTTGGGCGTCCGACTTCAGCCAGGTCACGATCTCGTGGTCCGTGAGTTCGAGCCCCGCATCAGGCTCTGGGCTGATGGCTCAGAGCCTGGAGCCTGTTTCCGATTCTGTGTCTCCCTCTCTCTCTGCCCCTCCCCCATTCATGCTCTGTCTCTCTCTGTCCCAAAAATAAATAAACGTTGAAAAAAAAAAAATTAAAAAAAAAAAAAAACTCAGAATCCTGAGCTACCCATTCCACCTTGGACCTTGGGACTCAATCTCTGGGGTATAGGGCCCAGGAATCTGTATCTTAAATAAGCATTCCAGGTGCTTCTGATGAATGCTAAAGTCTGTGAATATCACCGTGTAGCCTCTCACTGTCCTAGTTGGAGAAACATCCCTCCATGGGCCCTCTGAATCTTCCCCAGCTACACTAAGATTTCTGGGGGGCAGAAAGTAAGGGATCACATACTAGGTGGCCTCAGAAACAAGATGGTCATACTTAATCCTTTGATCATGAAATACCTTAGTTTCAGTTCTGGAAGCTCCATTAGAGCAAATGAAGTCATGGATCTGGTACTTGAAGACATTCCTCTGAGGGAGGTCCATCCTCCCAGCCACAGACATGTGTGGATACATGGGGCTAAGGCAGGGGATGCCATGAGACAGAGGCCCAGATTCCACCTCAGATCTGTTCTCAAGCCCTAGGAACTTCCCACAACATCATTCAAGGCTCTAGACCACAGAAGGGATCTTGGAGATCATCTTGTACAACTGTTCCATTGTAGAGCTAGAAAGCTTGAGGCTTAGGGATAGGACTGCTTGCCCTACAGTCCCCCCTGCCCTGGGGTGCTGGTTGGCATTGGGAAGGGTAGTGTTTTGGGAGGTGGCCTGAGAGCAATACCTCTCCGCCAAAGGCCTGCTCGTTGTAAGGCAGATCTGTGAGGCCGGCACTCCTGTTTGCTCAGCATCTGTGCCAGGCTAGGCCTCGCCCTGGACAAACACAGCCTGCCGAGCGGCAGGCACCAAGCTCCTTTGTTCTTGGGTTGATAGCAGGGCTAGTAGGGCCCGTCCTCACCGGATGTTGGCACCATGGTTCCCACGGGAATGCTTCCTGATCAAGAGGCCGATAGACTGAAGGGCACCGAGGTACCGGCTACAACAGCCTGGGGCAGGAAGGTGACCACCTGCCAACAGAACGGATGTGAGAGAGGAGCAGGTGGAGGTGTGGGGACTGAACGCCAAGCCGGTTAATGAAAGCTGGGACACCTTCATCTCTTTGGGAGCAGGTGGGCAGAAGGTCCAAACCATCTTTCCAGGCTGAGGAGGTACCAAAGATCCCAGGGAGCAGGCTCTGACACTTGATTTGGAATGAAGGGAAAATATCCAGACTGAGGTCAAGGTTCTTCTCACTGAGCCCACCATCCTTTGCCCATTTGAGACTGAAAAAAGCTTAACATGTAAGCAAGAGTTTGAGCTTTGGGATCAGAGAGACCTGAGTGCAAATTTTGGCATGGTCATTCACCAGCTGGGGTATTCACGATAAGAAGCTGAACCTTTCTGAGTCCTAGTACCCACAGGAAGGAAGGTGGGGGGATGACCATACCTCCTTGTCTATTGTGATGCTCTGGCCCGAGGGCCAGGAGCACAGCAGGTGCCTGTTATATATATGGTCCCTATGACAATTAATACCCAGTGCCCAGAACCTCTCTGGAAACCCTGTCTGTTTGGGGACAACTAGAGGAATTGATTTGGGGCTTAATGTCCCCTGCATCTGTGACCAACTTCACATTGTCTTTTAAAAAGATGGTAAATATGTGTTCCTGGGCTTGTGGGCTGGAGATTGTTGCAAGAAAGTCAAAACTGGGAGAAGAGAGCTTGGAGGCAATGAAGGATGGCGGGGTTGATTTGATGAGTGCTTTTTGGGCTCCTGTCAAAGACCAGGGTGGAGGCAAGGAGACCAGCAAGGTGACCACAGGTTGATGATGACCGGGCTGGTTGTAGCTCAGTGATCTGAGCAGCAGCATGGGTGCTTATTTATAGGAAGAGAAGTAAAGACTTGAGGAGGAACAGTTTGGGTGGGGAGGGGCTGGGGGATGAGGACTGAGGGTATCATTTTGGACTGGCTAAGTTTAGGCCTGTCAGACATCCAACTATGCACATGAAGCAGAGAGCTGGCTTCACGGCTCCCACCTCCTCCACTGACCATCTCCCTTGCCATCTATACAGCCTCAACTGTGGTATCTCTCTGTCCCCTGGAGGCTTGATCTCAGGGCTTTTGCACTGGCTCTTCCTTCTGCCTGGGTGCTCTATTTCTCTGCTTTCTCTCAGAATTAAGATCTCTGCTTAGATGTTACCTTCCTAACCAGTTTGATTTCTTCCCTCCTCTCCTGCACCATCACTGTCTAGCCCATTGCACTATTTAATTTCCATATACTACTCAGCACTAATTCAGATTATACTGTTTAGTCATTAGCTTACGTGTGTGTTATCTGTCTCCTTTCTAGACTGTAAGCTTCTTGAGAGCAGGGGCTTGCTTTATTTACCACTGAATCCCTGGTATAAGGCCAGTGCGCTGCATGAAGTGGCCCCTCAATAACAATTTACTGACCGAGTCAGTAAGTATGGCCAATATATGGTGTTCATGCTGCCACTTTTTCTTCCCAAGCTCATGGCAGGCCCTGCTCATTGATTCTGAACTCTTTCTTCAACGTGATGCGGACAGCCCTTGTCAACCCATCAGGTTTGGCACAGGAAGTCAAACCTACCTGCCATCCCTGTGGTGAACAAAAGTCCCCTTCTAGCTACCTGTGTGACTTTGTCAGAGTCTTTTAAAGCTGAGTCTTGGACTTCAGCTTCCTCATGTGATGTCTCCTCCAAGATGTAGAGGAGTCTTTCCACCCCTCTTGGCTGGGCGGGGCCTCCAGGCTGGAACCTGCTGCCACGTGCAGACAAGGCGCTCGGTTCCTGTCTTTCCCCTGAGTCACAACTGCTCCTGCGCCTTCCTCTCCCTCTGTTCGCGCCCCTACCGCCATCCGGTTTTCTCACCAGCCCCAGAAGATGAGGCTACAAGGGACCTTTGATACCTGGCCCAACAAAACCTTCCTTTTCAGATGGGGAAACTGAGATCAGAGAAGGACAGTCACTGGAGCCAGAAATCCAACAAAGACTAGCTGTCCACACCCAGTATTTGGGCAGCAGCCATCCCTTCCCCGGAACCCTGGCGGGGCCTGGGCACTTGCTGTCAGCACCTCCTCTCCATGATAGGGAGCCGGGGGGGGGGGGGGGGGGGCCGCAGCTTCCTTGTACTCAGGCACATTCCCAAGCCCCAGGAGGCGCGCGGCCTGGCCTCCCTCCAGGCCCTGGCAGTTGGCAGGAGAAGGATGCCCTGTGGATTCCTGGCTCCTTCCCCCCCCCCCCCCCCCCCCCCCCGCTTCCGAGCTGCTTGTTGGAAAGAGGTGAGAAAGGTGCAGGCCTCTTCCTTCACAGTTGCTTTTGGAAATTGCCTCAAGTTGTTTGGACCAGGGCGAGGCTCTAAGCTGTTGCAAAGCCAATTAATACCCTGTTGGCAGTTTCTCGCCTTCGTCCTTGTCCGATCCAACCTGGATCATCCCCTCCACTCTCTTGAAGCTATTCCGCAGCCTCTCTGACAAGAGCTCCATTCTGGCTTCCCTTGAGGAAAGGTGGAGGAAGAAATGGATGAGTATTGACTAAATCTCTCTGTGATCTTACGTGGAGGTGCTTTAAATGTCTCCCAGAGAGGGGACGCTTAGGTTGCCTTTGAGCCTGCCTGCACAAAGCCCTTGTTTGCAAACTGTCTTTTCTCGTGGAGCAGCCGCACTTCCTTTTCTAGGAGCTATTTGGGGAAACTCTAATGTTTGAGGGAACAGAGAGCCAGCTCCTGCTCAGGAGGACAGTGAGGACCCAGAGGCATCCAAAAGTGCTAATTAAGGACCAATACCCATAGACATCTGGGGAAAGTTAAAAAAAAAAAAAAAATGGAAAAGGCTTGGGCTTTCATGTTTAATGAGGAAGGAGGGAATATCAGGGACTAAGGGAAATTTCTGGGAGACAGATTTTGACTTGATATTGAACATTTCAGCTTTCAGCCCACTTATTGAACAGTTACTGTATGCTGTGGGGCACAGACATAAATGGGCGCCAGCCCACTCTGCCCAGGAGAGGGGTCACAGAAGCCTTCCCGAGGAGGCAGGCACCGAGCTGAGACCAGGCTGAGGCCCGGAGAATAAGAAAGATCAGCAAGGTTTCTTGGCCCTAGAAACACAATGGAAGCACCTGGCGAGCTTTTTGTTTTTTGTTTTCTGTTTTTAATGAAGGATGCCTACCCCCAGAAAGACTGGTTTGGGGCAGGACCTGAGCACTGATATCTTTGAAAAGCTCCCCAGGTGGGTCTAATTTTGGGGGCAGGTGGGGAGATCATGAAGTATGTGCTGGGGGACAGTCCAGGAGTCACTGGTGACACTGTCAGCAGTAACCACATTGCCGTGTTAGGGAGTCTGGAGCTCAGGTGAGGGAGATGGGAAGCCCCTGGTGGGTTTTAAGGTTCAAGCAGGGGGTTAAGTCAGTCCCATTTGCTTTTTGAAATTATGCCTTTTAGTCTAGCTTTCTCCCACTCCCCTCCCTTACACTCACCTGATGTAGAAGGGTCCCTACAGAGGCCCACTCAGGACCACCAGAATCAATGAGGCCTCTGTCTGGGGCTCTCCTTTCTCCTGCCAGGCCCAGCCTCGGTGCCCGGGCAGTGTGGGTCCTTTGTACCTGCCTCAGGTGGGGAAGGGTCATCAGGATGCCCAGCCCCTTTTCCTTGCTTGTCTTCTCTCCCCAGCACCTGCCCAGGTAGTGGCTCTGGCCAATTCATCCTGGGCTTCTTTCCCAGCCCAGCCAGAAATGGTGCCACATCCACCTTAGGGTTCCAGCAGGTACTATCCAGGCGAGGCATCTTCTCCTCTCTGTTTTCCAAAGCTACCACTCTTGGGTCAGACCTAACGGCCTTTTCCCTCTCAGAAAGCTTTTTTTTTTTTTTTTTTCCAGGCCTTTCCAGGTCTCTGCTGCTGCTCCCAGAACCCTCCGTGTGATGCCGCTCCTACTTCCCTCCAGAAGGAGAACACAGTGAGAGAAAGCAGGGCTTCAGAGCCCATGGCACTTGGCTTAGAAATCTGACACCACCTCTCTTGAGCTTTGTGACCTCAGGCAAGTCACTTCAACTCTTTGATTCTGTTTTTTCACTTGTAAAACTACACAATCTCATGGGACAGTTCTGAGCATTAAATGAGAGAAGTATGTAAAGGCTTGAATGGAGTACCTAGTACCTAGCAGGTCTTCAATAAATGCTAGTACCACTCACTATCATCATCATCATCATCATCATCATTATTGCTAGTACGGAGCCTGAGAGGGTGAGGGTTTCCACCTCCTACAGGGATGCAACCATGACACCAGATAGGTGGGGTCTCAGCCTTCATGCAGTTTCCAGTCAAAGAGATCTACGATGTTACAAAGCACATTTGGGAGGCCAGCAAGGCTGTGCTCAGAAGACGCTATGGCCTCTGAAATATTGACACTGACTTACCCAAGTAAGGGAAGGGAGGAGAAGCAGCAGGGCCAGAAGAGGCGGAAAGAATCACACTGATGTGGGGCACCTGGTTGGCTCAGTCAGTTAAGCGTCGTGGAATCAAGCCCCAGGTCGGGCTCTTCACTGTCAGTGTGGAGCCTGTTTGGGATTCCCTCTCTCCCTCTCTCTGCCCCTCTCTCAAAATAAATAATTTTTTAAAAATCTTAAAAAAAAAAAAAAGAATCACACTGATGTGCAGTAAGGAATGAGATACTTCCCCCATATCTTCTCACACAATTGCAGAACCCAACAAGTATGCTGAATTACTCCCAAATGCTGTGATTCCCCAGACTTGATCTGCAGATCCACAGACTTTTGTCAGGCTCATACTACACAGTGTCCCCGGGGGACACCACCTTTGCCTATGGCTCTTTTCCATGTCCCAGATCCCGCCTGTCCACTGGCTCCTGGACATGTCTCCATTTCGGTATCAAATCCAACATGTCCTCAAATCCAGTATGTCCAAAATTATACTCCTCTTCCTTCTCCCCCAGCCCCACCAGTTCCTTCTGGGTCTGTATCTCAGCGAGGGACAGACAGTTCCATCTACCAGGTGTCCACACCCAAAACCAGAATGTCCATGTAGACTACTGTCCTTCCTTCACGCATCCTATTAGTCATCAATCATGACAGATTTTAGCCACTTAACGTCTCTTTTCATGCTCTCTCGTGGTTCATATCCTCATATCCATATTAACTACTGCCCTGGTGTAAGCTAGTCCTTCCTCTCCTGCCTGTTTGGTGGCAGTTACCTTCCAACTTGTCCCCAAACTTTTGACTACTATGACATTTTGTAAATTATCATTTGTGATTAAGTGAAGCACCTCCACCAGCCACCTATCCTTGGATAGAGAGTCAGAATGTGGGCTCTGAAATCAAACAGGTTGGGTTTAAGTCCTATCACTCACTAGCAGTGTGAATTTGAGCAAGTTATATAACCTCTCTGAGCCTCAGTTCCTCACCTGGAAAACAGGCATACCTATGTGGTACACGGTGGCTATTTTTGTCTACCCCCAATATACTCCTTCCTTCTCGCTCTTCCTTTGGGTCACCACTCCTCCTCAACTCCACAGAGAAGAACTGCCAATACACAACCTGATCCCTGATCACAGGGGTGGGCATTGGCCCAAATCAGGCCAGTCGGAGCCTTCTCTTGGGAACTGGACTCTTGTGAGAAGTCACAGGGACTGAAGGTAGCTGGTGCTGAGCCAGTAGAGCAGTACCCTCTAGACAAGGTCCACACAGAGCCATGGCAAGCCCTGGTCCTGTCCCAGTCCATCCCAAATCCTGGCCTGGCTACTCATCTTTTTCTTCAATTCTGTGAACTAACCAATGTCTTCCCAACATATTCTCTCTCCCTCTCTCTTTCCCTCCCCACCTCCCTTCTCACCTCTGCTCTTCCTCTCTCCTTTTTTGCTTAAATTAGGGCCTATTTCTGGCCCTATATCTTAAAATCTACACTATAGCACTGTTGCCAGGATGAAATGGGCCCTGCCCATCAAGCCCAGTTCCAAGAATGTTAGCTTAGGGTTGTCCTGGAACCAAAGCCTGCTTGGAGGTGAGGCTCAGTGGGGGCCATTCAGGGGACCTTGGGCATTGAGTAGATGGTGAGCCATGTAAGGGCGGAGAATGCCTCTGGCTGCGGACCGCTGACCCCCCGGCCTGCGCAGTGTCCCACATCTAGCATCCAGCATCTAGTAAACATCTGCTGACTGTTGATGTTCAGAGTCTACAGATATAGCCACCTGCCATGCTTGCAGAGGGGATCATCCTTGTAAAACCTGGCTGGCCTGTGGTTATTAGAAGTGCCAGAGTCACCCCTCCTACAAGAGCAGTCCTGGCCTCCAGCTCAGAACTGGTCTTTTTAGGAACTGCTCAGGCTTCAGTGTGGTGGCCCTGCAAAGCTGTTATTTTTTTCTCTTCAAGATCAGCTCAATCCCCCCACTTTGGGAAACTGCTTCTGCCCCAGTCCAATTTGGTGATTCTAGTGAACCCTCCGGTCAGTGTACCCCATGCCATGGTCCCAGGGGTGATCCAGGGATCAGGGGAGACCATGGAGGTGCCTTCATTTCCCAGGCAGCTGTTGTGAATTGGGGCTTGCTGGTTGCCATCCTCCCTAAACATGGAGACAGTCTGTGTACTACAAAATGAGACAGAAGAGAAGGACAGAAGAAAAAAGAAGACTTGCCATTGTCACTGAGTTCCTCCATCCAGTCTGCTTCTGGGACCAACCCTTTCCAAGCAAAGGATTGGCTCATTTCTTTTTTTTTTTTTTAATTAAAAAAAATTTTTAAATTTTATTTATTTATTTTGAGAGAGAGAGAGAGAGAGAGAGAGAACAAGCACAAATAAGGAGGGGCAGAGAGAGAAGGAGAGAAAGAGAATTCCAAGCAGGCTCTGCACTGTGAGCACAGAGCACCCCGTGTGGGGCTCAAACTCATTGACACATAAGATCATGACCTAAGCTGAAATCAAGAGTCAGATGCTTAACCAACTGAGCCACCCAGGCGCCCCTCATTTCTTCATTTAACAAACTTTCACTGAGCTTTTAGTTGCCGAAGTAAGATAGTGTCACTGTCCTTGACAGAATAATTACGTTATGACAGGCATGTATGTGTGCACGTACACACACATGCACACACCCACACATTCACTGTGGATCATGGAGGAGGCACAAAAGCAAGAGGGCCAACATAGGGTGGGGGCAGCTCAACAAAGACTCCCAGAGGAGTCTTGAATGCCACCGGTAGAAGTAATCCTCAGTGGGTCTACTCTTTAAGGTAAGAGGCTAAGCCTCCGAGGCCAATCAGTTGGAAATCCTGTGTGGACTTCTTTCTAAGAGAAGCCTTTGTCATATGAGCATGCTGCTGAGCTGCAGGCCTCCACCTGGGCGGTGGCACAGTGCTGGAAGGGAACCACTGAAGGCTGATGCCCTGAGCTGTCCCCCACCACAGATCTCCCATTGTGTCCTGTCATTTCCTCCGGAAGTTTCAATGTTGGAAGGCGGCCCTGACCTACCTCTTCAGGTTGATCAAATGGCCCAATTATCTATCTAGGATCCCAGATTGTCTTGAACTGAATGGGTGTAAGGGGTTGGGGGTGGGCTGTCTAGAAAAGAAAGTGCCAGAGGGAGGCCAGCCATCCACAAGCTGTTAGCCGGAGCCGGCTGCCCACAAAGGGTCCCTTTGTTATTGCAGGAGGTGTTGTCACAAGAGCTTGGCCACAACTCATGAAGCACATCCAGGAACTGTTTTCGTGAAAGGGCTGGCAGGGAGCACTGTCTGGTGGCCTGGAACAGACTCTGATCTTGAGGGGACCGGGAGGGGAACACCCCCCAGGCTACCCGGCACCACCTGTGCCTGGAGCTGGCCGTCCAGTGGGCAGTGACCAGCAAGCATGTCCAGGACTCCACAGTGAAAGCACCAGAGCTTCTCAGGGAAGGGATTCTGGGCTGTGGTCAGCTCCCTCTGGAACCTTCTGAGGGCTCCGACTTCTATCTTAAACCTCGTTACTGCAGCAACAATTGCAGTTCTTCCCCTGTGACTTGCAACACACAGGCTCTCCAGCCACCGGTCAAGTCCACACTGACCTCAGCAGAGCACCAGAAATCTGAACAGTCTGGATAGGAGATTGATTTGAATTGCCACTCTTATAGCTAGGGTGACTGTATAACTTATCTTTCGAACCTAAACACTCCCAAGGAGTGTCAAAGGAGGTGCTATTAATGATTTTACTGGGACAACTGTCGTGAACAGGCAAACCTAGAAGTCAGGGCTTCCTATTTATTCCCTCCAACAAAAGGTGAGGACAAAAGGATAATGCCTTGAAGCCTATCGTTGGTGGAGATGGCCAGCACACCTGTCCAAATTCCTAGTGTGCTTTCTGCTTCTTACCCCATGTTTTGTAACAGGATGTTCTGAATTAATAATGGCACAGATTGCCTTAGCAGCCTCCATCCAGACTTTGCTGAGGACTTCATAGCCAAGAACATAGTCTAGATGCATTCCTGTGTAACTATTCTCCCATTGTTTTTACCACAAGAGGCTAATAAGCACAGAAGCCAAGATAGGCTTGTACATGTGAGATCTGGCGAGGCGAGGGCACAGAGCAATAGAAACTCTGTTACACTGCTAGTGCATAAATTGCACAATGAATCTGAAGAGCACAATGCCCTCAGCCCAGTTGGTCCACTCCTGGGTGTATACCCTTGTGAAACTCTCATGTGTGTGCAGAAAGAAAGCTGAGCAAAAAATCCTTACAGCAGTATTGTCTGTCGTAGTAAAAAAAAAAATTGAGGGCAACCCAAAGGTCCATCAACTGAGTCATGGATTTTAAAAAGGAATGATAAAAACAAACAGTCTGATTTTAAAATGGGCAGAAGATCTAAATAGACATTTTCCAAAGGAGACATACAGATGGCCAAGGGGTACATGAAAAGGTGGTCAATATCACTAGTGATCAGGAAAATGCAAATCAAAACCATAATGAGGTACCACCTCATACGTGTTAGAATGGCTATTATCAAAAGTGTAAGAGATAACAGGGGTTGGTGAGAATGTGGAGAAAAGAGAATCATTACGCATTTCTATGGTAGGAATGTAAACTGGTGCAGCCATTATGGAAAACAGTATGGAGATTCCTCAAAAACACTGAAAATGGAACTATCATGTCATCCACCAAGTCATATCATTCTGGATAATTCCAAAGGAAATGAAATCATGATCTCGAAAAGATATATCTGCACCCCCATGTTCATAGCATCATCATTTATAATAGCCAAGATAGGAAAACAGCTCAAGTATCCATTGACAAATAAAAGGATAAAGAAAATGCAGTAATATATACAATGGACTATTATTCAGTCACATAAAAGAAAGAAATCCTGCCCTTTGCAACAACAAGGATGGACCTTAAGGGTCCCTGCCATTTGCAACAACATGGATGGACCTAAAGTGAGATAAGTCAGACTGGGAAAGACAAATACTACATGATCTCATTTACATGTAGAATCTAAAAAACAGAAAGCGCAAAGAAAGCAAACTGAGATTCAGAGAACAGATTGGTTATTGTCAGAGGCCAGGGGTGGGGAGATGGGTGAAATGGCTTAGGGTCGTCAAAAGGTACAAACTTCCAGTTATAAGATAAATAAGTCCTAATGATGTCATGTATAGTATGATGGCCTTAGCTAATAATACTGAATCATATATTTGAAAGTTGCTAAAAGAGTAGATCTTAAAAGTTCTTGTCACAGAAAAAAATGGTACCTGTGTGTGGTGATGGACATTCATTAGACTTCTTGGAGTGATCATTTCACAGTATATACAAATATCAAATCATTACATTGACACTAAGCACCTGAAACTAATACAAAGATAAATGTCAATTGTAGCTTAGTTTTAAAAAATAAGTTTCAAGGGGCGCCTGGGTGGCTCAGTCAGTTAAGTATCTGACTCTTGATTCTGGCTCAGGTCATGATCTCATGGTTAGTGGGTTCGAGGCCCATCGGTGCAGAACTTTCTTGGGATTCTCACTCTCTCCTCTTTCTCTGCTTCTCCCCCACTTGTGCCTTCTCTCTTTCTCAAAATAAATAAACCTTAAAAAATTTAAAAATAAAAAATAAATTTTAAAAAGTGATGATAATAGGTAGGTTGGAGATATATGCATCAACGTGGATAAATGTCAAAAACAATATTGAGAAAAAAATGCAAGTGGCAGGAGGATTTCTTTCTTGTGACACTGTGTATAAAAGGTCTAAACATACAGTAGGGGACTGCATGCTGTTTACGAATTCTTGTATAGATGCTAAACAAACATAAAGATGCATGAAAATGATAAACACCAACTCCGGGAGAGTGGCTGTAGGGGAGAGGAAAGGGAGTCAGCAGAGGAAGCCAGAGGCTTCCACTGTGTAATATTTTTTAGCTGGATGTTGAACAACACTCATCCTTGGCTTTCTTGGGACAGGTCTGCATACCTAACTTCAGGTGCCTCTGACACACAACTTAACCTCTCAGTGTACCCATTTCTTTCTCTGTAATGGGGGTACACCTTATAACCACCTCATGGGGTGGCCGTGAAAACCCTTCCATAACCTTTTACAAGGATTTGCTGTGTTCCCTACAAAAAGGTGCCATCTTGGCTCCTTTGGCAATAACCCTGGAGGCAGGTGCTCCAGAAATGGAGACGAGACTGAGTGTGTGCCCATGACTAGACCCGTGGCCTGGGGTGCAGCCGGGCCTGTGTGGTGTGACCACTTGCAAAGACGCCCTGCCCCCGCCCTAGTGTCCCCTGGCTGGGTACACTGCTCAATAAATCTCTCCTTATTTCCCTTTCTCTCCCTCCTTTCTTCCTGATCCTCCTCTTGCTCACTCATGGGATGAGAGAGGTGGATGCCACAGTCACACAACTGTTAAGTGGCAAAGCTAGGATTCTGATCCAGGTGTCTCAAAGACGAAGCTCTTCCCAACTAAGCTGGGGGTCCACAATCTTACCTTAGTACCACCTGGGGATTTTTAAAAACCACCAGATTCCTGGACCCTCCCGTGGAATCTCCAGAAACCCTGACCACACGGCTCCCTAGGTGATGCTAATTCCCAGCCAGGGCTTCGGGCTCACATATTCCAGTTCCTATGTGCTCTGCCCTTCCCACTTATCCCACCAATCCAAGCGTCCTTGTGCTATGACTGCTCACCAGCCCAGAGACCCTGAGTCCATGAACTTCTTGACAGCATAGTATAAACCTTTCATCCTTATGTCCCCAACATACACAATGGTCTCTGGCATGGTTTTGGAAGAGTGCCCAGAACTCTGCAAGACGGAAGAACTGAGAGCAAGAAGAGGGTTTCAGGGAGGCAGACAGACTTGGCTTGCCCTGCATCTGGTGTCGACTAACAGAAAGGGCCACACAACTAATGAGCGCCCCGCTGGGCGAAGTGTTCCTGAAGAAGCAGAGGCTGACGCTTCCTAAAGAGCCATTTCCTATGTCCAGATCCCGCTTATCTCACCACCACCAGTAAAGTGGGAATTTCCTCTTCACATTTCTTATTCCTAGAGATCTAGCATTCCCATGCAGGAAGGTAACAGGAGATCATCTACTCCAGCCTCCAGCCAACCTGTATGTACAGAAATGTTCTCAGCAGAAGCTCTGCACTTTCCACGGTGGGACCTTGCCCTTCATTATGTAGGCAGCCTGCACAGCTTTGATTCTTGAAAATTCCTTCCTTCCTTGGGTCAAAGTTCATGCTCTGCAACCCCTGTCAACTGGCCCTGTTCTGCCTTCTGGAGTGGCTTTATTCTTGTGTTCCACACATAGGGTCTTGTAGGCCACAGGAAGGAGTTTGGATTTTATTTCAAGTGAAATGGGAAACAAATAAAGTGGTATTAAACAGGGTGTGGCAACATGATCTGACTTATGGTTTAACAAAATTTTTTTTTAAATGTTTATTTATTTTTGAGAGAGAGAGACTGAGAACGAGCAGAGGAGGGGCAGAGAGAAAGGCACAGAATCCGAAGCAGGCTCCAGGCTCCCAGCTGTCAGCACAGAGCCCAACGTGGGGCTCAAACTCACCAATTGCAAGATCGTGATCTGAGCTGAAGCTGGACACTTAACCGACTGAGCCACCCAAGCACCCCTGACTTATGGTTTTAAAAGAACATTCTGGCACTGTATGGAGTCTGGCACTGTATGGTACAGGGAATAAGAGTAGAACCCACAGGGTGCGTTGGTGATCATTCAGACCAGAGATAATGTGGCTTGGGCAATGGCCTGACAGTGAGGGTGGATTTGGGATGGGTTTCAGATCCAGAACCCACAGAATTTGCTGATGTCTTAGATGTGGGTATGCAAGCATGAACTTGGCGTAAGAGAATCGGGATCTTTATGTGTCATCTTGTTTTAGGTACCCTTTTTTAAAAAATTAACAAAACTGGGGCAACTGTTGAGTCATTTCCGCCTGAGAAGAAAAGAAGAGAAGCTTGGGAAGGAAGGGACAGGTTGGGTTTCCCCGATTTACCCTGCTCTTCTGCCAGGCGCCTATCTGGTCTTCTCCCCCGCCACCCAGCCTCACCCAGCTCTCACACACAGCCTCTGCAAGGCAGAGGGACCAACAGCAACGGAAGCCAAGCCTGGCTGGATTACCAAAACAGACCTGAGCTTTACTGTTCTAGGGCTCGCAGAACCTCAAACTTTAAGAAGTTCAGCGAACGTCCACTAGAGGGCACTGCAGGGCTGCCCAGAAAAGACAACCCCAGGACGGACTTTCCACTTTCAATTAGCAAAGAAGTACTTACTCTGTATTGAGCACACGTTTAGGCGAAGCCCTGGGTTAAACACTGAGATACGAAGATCGGGGCACAGGTGCTGTCCACTGCCGAGTTGGGGAAGCAGGGACGGGCTCTGGGCCCGCGGAGGTCGGTGAGGTGGTGGTATCCAGGCAGGGGGCAGTCTGTGTCTTTTTCCTGCTTCTGTGGACTTAACTCTAAGACATACACTTACATACAACACATTAACAACACACATACACAACTGCACGCACCCCGCAGTCCCGCGAGGGCTGCAGAGGAGATAGGCTAGAACTCTGAGAATACTGGGGAGTAGAGGAATGGTGAGTTTACAACTCGAGAACACAGCCCTACCGCCCCCAAACAATCCACACATCATTAGCGTCACTGTAAAAAAGCCTGTTAAAACACACACATGCTAACCACATGTGACCCAAGGTTACATGAACTCATCGACACCCACTAACACATTAGCACAGATTTACTGAGCCCTGTGGGTGGAGTGGGGTAATCTTCTGTCAGAGGGTCACAGGGGAGAAGAATGAGAGCCAGCCTTTCAGGAATGCTGACGATGTGCAGACACCATTCCAGGGGCTCGTGTGCTTTCTTTTCTTAATGCCCACAGCCCCATGGCACTGTGGGCAGGGATATATCCCCAGTTTACAGAGGGGGACACCAAGGCTCCGAGAAGTGAGGGGGCTCTCCCAGGATCACATAGCTAACACAGGCAGAGGAGCAGCGATTAAATGCTGCCCTGCAGGAACTCACAGTTGGGAGAGATGTTACATAAAAAGATCACAAGAGGGGCCAGCAAAGAGCAACTTCATTTTCTCTTTCTGTCTGCCTCTCTAAGAACTTAACATGCTTAATGGCAGAGCTTCTCCTGAGACGGAAGGGGAAGCCCTCATCCAGGCTGCCCCACTCTCAAGTCTGCAGTGTCTCTGCATTATCTGAGATGCCAGCAGCTCTGTCTCCTGAACCATATGACTGGCCGATATTATGGTGGTGAAGGCTTCAGTTGTGGGGTTGGTGGCAAGCTCCCATGGGACGCTCACAATGAGACCCTTTAGTTCTCCAGCAAGGTCATGCCGTCTGCAGCAGAGAACTATTCATCAACCAGCAAAACAAAACAAACTTCCAGAGGACACCAAATGACCATGCGGCCAGAACTTCCCATCGTGAGCTGGGTCTGGTCGGACCCTCCACGTTGTAAGGTCCAGCAAGCCCAGCATCAGCCTCTTGTACATGGAAATGGTACCACCGCACTGAGCCTGAGCAGGAACAGAAGGCACGGGCAAGCTGCGGGGCCCCCATCGCTGTTTTCCCAATGCACCTCCCTCAGCTCACACCCAAGGCTATAGGGATTCTGTCCACCCAGCTGAAGGAGGACTAAAAAGCCAGAGCTGGGGTTACAGATGAGCCAGCTTCCTAGGTATGTGCCAACTAAAAATGATGGTAAGTGCACTACAGCCGCTCTTAGGAGTGACCTTTTGGAAAAAAAAAAAAAAAAAAAAAAAAGAAACAGGGTGAAAACCCTCCAGCAAATTGACAGAGCTATGGATGGTCCCTCTCATCATTTCCTTTGTGTGGATAGAGAAGTGTCCCGAAGTGAAAATATGTGCAATGCATGGGTGATGGCTAATGGCGTGGCTGGTCAGGGGCCTGGAAGGAAAAAAGATCAGAAGATGAGGATAGCGAGGGCAGGGGTAAAGGATGCAGGTAGACATACGCGAATAGGCAGAAATGTGAAGATCTCTGTGTCACATGCTAACTCCCACCAGAGAGCATCTACTATGGAAGAGGCACAGAGCAACCTAGTACCTGAAATGACCCAACTGATCAGTCAGTCTCTGTCATTAGACACCCCAGTGCTGGCACGATGGGCACAGTGGCCACAGTGCAAACATGCAGGTCACACATGGACCCCACAGCCTGATTCTCCTTACCTAAGCCCTATCCAGGTGCTTCTAGGTACCCCATCTAGGTACTTCCTCCCCTGAATGCCAACCTTCCAGGTCAGTGAAATTAGAGAGGCTCATAAGAGTCACCACCAGGGGGCACTGGTTGAGCAGTTACATCCTTGAGCGGGGAAATGACCCACCAGAGTGGAAAAAACTCCAATGTGGGGAGGAATGCGTGTTTCTCTTGTCCTAGTTACAGAGAGTGGAGCCATGGAAATTCCAGGAATTAGGGAGCTGGGGTGAGAAAATCAGCCTCTACCCAGGACGGGCCAAGTGAAGAAGGCTCCTCAAATATCTAAGAGGAATTTAAGGAGCTTGACTAGTGTTGAATCTGGGTAAAGGGAAAGGTATTTCCTTCCCCCCCATCCTTCCTTCCTTCCTTCCTCCCTCCCTCCCCACTCCCTCCCTCCCTCTTTCCCTTCCTTCTTTCTTTCTTCCCTCTATTTTGTGGCTTAAGAATATACCATATTATACTAGGATTTTAAGGTTTTCAAAGTACCCCCAGGTAGACTTTTCTCAGTTAAGTTTAGCCTCAAACAACCTTGAGAAGTAGGTATTGCCACTCTCATCTCATTGAGAGGCAGGCTCGGAGACCTTAGTCGACTTGTTTAAGGTGACACAGCTGGCAGAGGCTGGACCTGAACCCACGACCTTTGTAACCTGAATGACTTGGATTCGGACTCATGTCACCACAGTTGGATTTGTGGTCCTAAACAAGACCCTCAGGCTTTCTCCCTCCGTTAACGTTCACAGCACACTGCTGCATGTGGACAGAGGTGGGGGGCCTGGTCTTTAGCCAAGGTGGGGCCCAGCACTGCCCAGCAGGCTGACCATAATCCTCTAAACCCAGTGCCCTTCAACTCTGAGTGCACAACAGCGTCTCCCAGGGAGCTTCCAAATGATGTCAGCCCCAGCCCATCCAGGCTGAGCGTGGGGCCCTCAGGAGCACAGCAGGTCAAGGACCCCATGCTCCCGTAACTGAGGGGCAGAGCTGATGATCTGTTCACTTCTGGGTGCTCCCTTGCCAGCACAGAGGGGGGGCTTACATGGCTGGTGCAAGTTTATCCCATGTCTTTCTTCGTGAAGCTCCAGGGCAGTTGACTCAGAGAGAAACTGAGGCACGGAGAGCCCCACCCTCACCCCCAGGACGGACAGAGGATCCCATCAAGCCATGGAAGTCGATCAAAGTCTCGGGCTCTTAATCACCATACTAGAAGCCACTTGGCATAAAGGGCCCTGGGCTCAGGGTTAGACTCTGCCTCTTTATCTATGAGACCTCACATCAGTTAACTTCTCTATAAAATGAAGATAATACCCACTTACCAAGATTGTTTTGAAGGTTCAGTTAAAACCATCTATATACAGATGCTTTGATAACCTTGAATCCCTAATAGAAAATCATATATTCCTTTTTTAAAAACTTTAAATGGTACTTCGTTTTTGAAACAAGAAATAGATGTATATGGACAAAATGTAAAAAAATAAAGGACCCCCCTTCCCTTGTCCCTGGCAACAATTTCCGCCCCTGGGTGGCAACTGCCATTACCAGTTTCTGTGTGGTAGCTAAGGTATTCCTAACAGGAGCTCAGTTGAGCCAGGCAATCCCTATGTAGGCCATGAGGCCTCCCAGAATGTGCCAGATTCAGGCTCATCTAATGTTCTGGAGCACTTACTACCTGCCAGGCTCTTTGACACACAGCCTCTCTTTTGATGATCAAAAACAACAGAAAAAAAACAGTGATAACAAAAACAAAACAGTGATCCCACCAGGGCCCAAATCCAGGTGCTTTGACTCATTGAGAGGAACCACGGGCTCTACAGACTCTACCATCCAAGAAACCCCGCCCACACTTCCCCCGCCAGCCCTCCCCCCGCGCCCCCACAAGCCACAGCCCAGCTCACCCAGTCACTGTGGTGATGGAGTGGCCAGTTCTTCACTGTCCTTGGATTGTCTGCACATCCCTTACGTGCCTCGTGTGTGTGAATATGGCCTGCTTGAGCAAGCCTTTCCTTTCTAAGGAGGCTTGGCAGTCGTCCCCTGAGGAAGGCCTCCCGTGTGATACCTCCTGTGAGCCTCCCAGTGCCCCAGTCAGCGTGGGTCCCATGAGGAAACATCCCAGCCGCCTTGGCTGGACTGCATGGGCTTCAGCTCAGGCAGCTGGAATCAAGGCCTCTTTCCACACGACCCCCTCCCCACTGCACAATCACTCTGATCCTGTTCTCCCTGGAATCTTCTCCCCTGCCCCACAGGAGGCTGCCACAATCCAGGTGGGAACACCAGAGGCCACAGGGCCCGGAATGTAGAAGGTTATCCTCAAGCCAACCTCTCATCCAGTACCTGGCTGTCCTTAGTTTTACACAGCAGCCAAAGGACCACCAGAAAGAACTCACCACTCCTGATCCCTAGGACCTAGGACCTGCTGCCCCCATTGCCCTCTGGGAGCAAGATCTTGGCCTTCTGTGTTGCCTGAGACTGGAGGACAGTCACATGGGGAAATATGTAGGCCCCTGATACTCTTCTGTTCCACATGAGGAAAGGGGGTCTTGAGATAATGGTTTGCATCTGGGAAGGAGTGTCTCATTTAAAACAGATGAACCCTGTTGGAAGTCAGCCTCTCCCTTCTGAGAAGCTCGAGAAGGTTCTCCAGGGTTGTGGCTTGAATGACAGGAAAGGACAGAGATAGGCAGGAAGGCTGGGCCAAGGAGAGGTTGGGAGGAGGCTGTAGGAGAGGGGGAAGGAAGAGAAGGAGGAGGGAGACACCTGGTGGGATGGCTTTTGAAACAGAGAATGAGCAAGTGACAGAGAATGGGAACCCCACAAAAGACTTCCTGGTGGGTCCCCTCTTCTTGAAAGGTCATTCATGAATCAATCAATCAGCATTCACATGGCCCATCCCTCCCACTCAGCTTTCAAGAAAGTTTAGATTTTCATGCTACTAGTTAACTTCCTATCCTATTCCTTTTTTTTTTTTTTTAAACCTGACAACGAAGAGAATTGTAGGATTTTAGAATTATCTACCTGAGTGGAATCCCCACACTCCACCCTGACCCTGACAAACAAAGAATCTGAAAAGACATAAAGGGTGTTAATGAGGGGAAATGAGCTATTCTGTTGGGGTGATTCTGCCTTTTAAAGTAGCGCATCCTTATTTAACCTCATCTCCTCTCAGTTTCCTCATTTGTACAGCAGGGATGTTAACAATATACACCCCATAGGTTTGTTGCCAGGATGAAATGAAACAAAGTATGTACAGTGTTAAGCACGGTGTTCCGATGCACAATAAGCACCCCGTAAATGTTAACTGTTATTGCATAATAGACAAATCACTTCCAAAGCTAAGGAACAGTTTGTCACAGTTTGGTCCCTTTCTGCATCTTGATTTTCACAGCTCCTAATTGTTCACAAGCTAAATTTTCACTCACAGGAAGCATTTCTCATAGAATCTCTCTGACAGCAAGCTCCCCTAGTCAGTAAAAAATGCGATTCAATTTATAAAATTTCTATTTTTGCCCCACCATTTTTAGAACTATCTTTCTCTATTAACTAAGGAATTGGATCAGATAAGCTGTGAGATCTTTTCCAATGAAAAATTCATGACTCTGCTGTGTGAAGTGAGGAACTCTGTCTATTCAAGTATCGTCAGGGCTAAATATCAACAAAAGCAGATTAATATTTTTGCAGAGAATAATTTGCAAACTGGGAGAGCTGGACCAAAACAGTTAGCATCCAATGATGAATGTCTTGTCAATAATGAGGTCATTTGTATGCAGTGCATAATTCAGAAAGGAAGCAGACTCTTGTAGGCTTAATTTAGCAAACTTAAAAAAAAAAAAAAAAGAATTAATCCTAAGGAATCAATCCATAATGCAGGGCGGGGGAAACGTTAAGATGTTCAGCAATGCATTATTTAGAGACCTAATCAATATATAATCTAAATCTCTCACAATATGAAAATGGTTATGTAAAGTTGGCCCGTCCAAGCATTTGAAATATTATGCAATCTTCATCTGGATGCAGTACAAAGTTGTGGTTCTGGCCACCTGTTCTGGTCTTCGGCTGCCTGAGTTCAAATCCAGGCTCCACCACAGGTGAGCTGTATGACTTCGACAACTCACTTCGTTTCTGTATACCTCTTGTTTCCTCACTTGTAAAATGCGGATTAAACTAGTATGTATCTCAAAGAGCCGTTGAAGATTAAATGCAAAGCTCTTAGAACAGTTGCCGGTGAACAGTAAATATTTAACACGTGTAAGCTAGTGAGGGATGTTAATAACACAGTGTGGCAGAGACTGCTAACTTAGTATCGAAGCCTTTTCATCTTCTGGGGCTCCTGGCTAGACTACAGTTAGCAGCCTCCTTCTCAGTTCCGTGTAGCTGTGTGGCTCAGTTCAAGCCAACAGAATGAGGGCCCATGTGACGCGTGCCCCTGCCAGGCCTGGCCCGTAGAAACCTCCCACGCACAATCTCTAAGCTTTAACTCGACTGCTGGCTTGACGTAGACCCAGGCAACAGCTTTGGAAGCCATGTTGTGGAGATGGCAGAGGCCAAGATAGATTCTTAAACCACCACTTGGAGGAGAGCAGCCTGCAGACCATGAGCATCCATTTTGTACCTCCTGAGAAAGAGAAACATTTTTGATTTGGGGATTCATCAATTACAGCAGCAGGCATTAACTACCTCTTATATTAAGTGAAAAAATATAAGAGATGAATGATATGCCAGACACTGAGATGTCCCCCAATATTTGTTCTTGGTTTCCTTCTTTTTTAATCGAGGAAAACTTAAGTACAGTGAAATGCAAAGATCTCCAATGTGTAACGCGAAAGGTTTTTTTTTTTTAATGTTTATTTTTGAGAGAGAGAGCAAGCGGGGAAGGGGGAGGGGGAGGGGACAGAGGCTCCTAAGCAGGCTCTGCGCTGACAACAGCAAGCCCCATGCGGGTCTCGAACTCTTGAACCCCAAGATCGCGACCTGAGCCAAAGTTGGACGCTCAACTGACTGAGCCATTCAGGTGCCCCAACACAAAAGGTTCTGGCGAATTTTTACTCCTATGTAACCAATACACTAATCAAAATGTAGACTATGTCTAGGGCGCCTGAGTGGCTCAGTCAGTAAAGCGTCCGACTTTGGCTCCGGTCATGGTCTCATGGTTGGTGGGTTCTAGCCCCACGTCCGGCTCTGTGCTGACAGCTCAGAGCCTGGAGCCTGCTTCGGAGTCTGTGTCTCCCTCTCTCTCTGCTCCTCCCCTACTTGCGCTCTCTTTCTGCCTCTCAAAAATAAATAAATGTTAAAAAAAATAAAATGTAGACTATGTCCATCACCCCAGAAAATTTCCTTGAATCATAAATTATGTACTCATTTGTGTTTTTTTTCACTCAACAAACATGTTATGAGATTTATGCATGCTGCTGAATATACCAGTAGTTCATTCAAGTTGTTAAAGAGTATTTCATTGTATGAATATATCACACTTTGTTTATTCATTTGCCTGTTGATAGACATTTGGATTATTTCTAGGTTTTTGCTATTGTGAAAAAGGTTGCTGCAAACATTCATGTACAAGTACTCTTACAGATTTTTACTGTTCATTTCTCTTGGGGAAAATATCTAGAGGAGGAATAAGTGGGTCTATTTTTCTATTGCTGCTGTACCAAATTATCACAAACTTACTGGCTTGAAACAACACAAATTCGTTATTTTATAGTTCCGGTGGTCAGAAGTTGGACACAAGTCTCACTGGGCTAAATCAAGGCATCCCTTTCTAGGGGCTCCAGGATGGCCTCTGGCAGTTCTGGCACCCGACACAAAATACCACAGACAGGTAGCTTAAAGGACAGAAATCTATTTTCTCAGTTTTGCAGACTGGAAGTCTGAGATCAGAGTGCCAGCACAGTCAGGTGCCGAGGAAGATTTTTTTCCTGGCCACTTTCTTTCTGTGTGTTCACAATGGCCAGTAGGAGACAGACAGATAGATAGACAGAGAATCCTCTGGTGCCTCTTCTTTGGGAGCACCAATCCCATCATCAGAGCCTCACTCTTATGACCTCATGTAACCCTGATCACCTACCAAAAGTGCCGTCTCCAAATCCTACCAAAGGTGCAGTCTCCAAATACCATCACATTGGAGGTTAGGGCTTCAACATATGAATTACAGGAAGACACAGTTCAATCCACAGCAAGGATGAATCTGTCTTTGTACTTATTTCAGCTTCTAGAAGCTACCTGCATCCCTCTGTTCATGGCCCCCTCCCTCCGTCTTCAAAGCCTACAAAATCCAGTAGCCTCACATCCCTGCCAATGTTTAGAATCTTCAGTCTTTTAAATTTTACTCATCCTAATGGGTATGAAGTAATATTGTGGTTTTAACTTGCATTTCTCTGATGACTAAAAATGTTGAATGTCTTCTCCTGTGCTTATTGGCCAGAGAATCTTGTTTTGTAGTTTCTCCTCAAGTCTTTTATCAATTTTTAATTGGGTTATTCATCTTATTTTTATTGACTCACAAAAGTTCTTTATATATTCTGGATACAAGTTCTTTCTTATATACGTGTATTACAAATATTTTCTCCTAGTCTGGGTGTTGACTTTCTTTTCCTTCCCTGTCCTTCCCTTCCCTTTCCTCTCCCCCTCCCCTCCCCTCTCCTCCCCTCTCCTCCCCTGTTTCCCTTTCCTTCCCTTCCCTTCCCTTCCCTTCCCTTCCCTCCCTTCCATTTCTTTTCTTTTCTGCCAGAAGAGTCTAGACAAGCGTATTGTTCAAATATTTAAACAAACTGCAGGTCTACACAAACTGTTCTATTTACATCAGGAGCAGATTGTTCCCCACACCAGGCACAGCAGCTGCTCTGTCTGATGCCCCCTTGCAAAGCAGCCCTGGGCACACTTGTCACAGCCCATGGGGCAGCGGGAGCAGCAGCTCTTGCAGGAAGCTCATTTGCAGGAACCAGTGCAGGTGCAGTGTGGGGTCCATTTCCAGCCGAGGTGAGGCTGGAGGTGCAAAGCAAGAGACAGAAGAGTCACTCAGGCTGGCTGGAGGCGTGATGGTCTTGACTTCATTTTCATCACAGTGCCCTTTGAGGAGCAGATTTTTTAAATCTTGAGAAGTCCAATTTATTATTTTTCCTTTTGGTTTGTACTTTTTGTGTCCTAAGAAATATTCGCTTATCCCAATATCACTGGCAGATTATAATTTCCACAGATAGCTGCAACAATAATTCCTACCTATGTGCTCTTTTACAATATGATCTTGACACTATTTCCATTTTCCTTAAATGTTTGATAGAATTCTCCAGTGAGACTATATGGGCCTGGAGTTTCCTTTGTGAGAAGGTTTTGAAAAATTATTATTAGAAATTCAATTTATTAAACGGGTACAGGAATATTCAAATTTTCTTTTTCTTAGGTCAGGTTAGGTAAGTTTGAAACAAATTTGTTCACTTCATTTGTTAAATTTATTGGCGTAAGATTGTTCATAACAGTCCTTAATTTTTTTTCCCAGGGTCTGAGAATCCCAATTGACTTCCATCTTTTGTTCCTGACATTGGTATTTGTGTGTTCTCTCTCTCTCTCTCTTTTTCTTGACCACTCTTATAAAAAGTTTATCACTTTCATTAATCTTTTCACAGAACTTTTGGCTTTGTTAATTTTCTTCTGGTTTGACTATTGTGTATTTTATTGATCTTTGCCCTTTATTATTTCCTTCCTTCTACTTATTTTGAGTTTAATTTACTCATATATTTCTTATTTCTTAAGCTGGAACCTTAAATCATTGATTTTAAACACTTGTTCGTCCGACTTCAGCCAGGTCACGATCTCGCGGTCCGTGAGTTCGAGCCCCGCGTCAGGCTCTGGGCTGATGGCTCAGAGCCTGGAGCCTGTTTCCGATTCTGTGTCTCCCTCTCTCTCTGCCCCTCCCCCGTTCATGCTCTGTCTCTCTCTGTCCCAAAAATAAATAAACGTTGAAAAAAAAATTAAAAAAAAAAAAACACTTGTTGCTTTTCTGATATAAGCATTTAAACCTATACACATCCTTTTTTTTTAATCTTTATTTTTGAGAGACAGAGAGAGAGACAGAGAGAGAGAGACAGAGAGCACAAGTGGGGGTGGTGGCAGAGACAGAGGGAGACATAAAATCTGAAGCAGGCTCCAGGCTCTGAGCTGTCAGCACAGAGCCCAACGAGGGCTCAAACTCATGAACTGCGAGATCATGACCTGAGCTGAAATCGGACGCTCAAATGACTGAGCCACCCAAGCACCTCAACATGTCCTTCTAAACAATTTTAATTATTTTCTAATTTATCTTTTGATATCTTCTTTGATCTGTAATTTACTTAGAATTACCTCATTTAAAAACAAGTGCATAAACAACACAAAGCAAAATCAGATGATAAATAGAACAAACTGATGGTTGTAGGAGTGAGGGGGTAGGGGATGGGCAAAATGTGTGAAGGGGAGGGGAAGGTACAGGCTTCCAGTTAGAGGATGAATGAGTTACGGGAATGAAAGGCATAGCTTAGGGAATATAGTCAATGATGCTGTAATAGTGTCATATGGTAACAGGTGGGCTACACTTGTGGTGGGCACAACGTTGCCTATAGAGAGGGCAAATCACTATGTCGTACCCCTGAAACTAGTCTAACATTGTGTGCCAACTCTACTTCAATTAAAAAAGTCTTTTAAAAAAGAATATATAGCTATAATTAAACAAGGTGAATGTCACAAATAAAAATAACAATAAAATATATAAAATAAAAAGAATTACCTTGTTTAATTTCCAAATATTTGGGGATTTTCTAAGTATCTTATTGTTATTGATTTCTAATTTAATTTTCTTATAGTCAAAGAACATACTCCACAAGATTTCAACCTTCTGAAATGTACTGAGAGTTCTATAGTGCTCCAGCATATGGTCTATTCCACTGAATGTTCTGTGTGCACTTAAAAGAATGTGCAATTGTTGGATGTAGAATCCTATAAAGGGGTTTCTATCTAGTTTACCTCCTCTTGTACCTCAGTTTTGCTGGCAATGAATTCTCTCAGCTATCATTTATTTTTAAATGACTTTAGCCTCATTTTTGAGGAGTATATTCACAGAATATACAATTATGGATTGCCAACTTTTTCTTTCAGCCATTTAAAGATGATAGTCCATTGTCTTCTGGCCTCCCTCGTTTTTCATGAAAAGTCAGCCATCGTTCACACATTGCCATCCATAATGTGTGTTTTATCTGGCTATTTTTAAGATTTTCTCTTTCTATTTGGTTTTTAGCAGCTTGGGCCTGGGTATGGTTTTATTTTATTCATCCTGTTTGGGGTTCACTGAACTATAGGTGATGTTTTCACTAAATTTTTGGAAAATTTGACCATTATTCCTTCATATGTTTTTTTCCCCTGCCCCATTCTCTCTTCTCTTTTCTTTCTGAGACCTCTGCTTTAAATATGTTCATTATGAAGAGCAGATTTCATTACATTCATTATGAAGAGCAGCTAGTAATCATAGCCATAACATTCCAGCCAGCAGGAAAAGAAAACAAAGAGAAGTAGAGGCACACTCCTTTGCTTCTGCTCAAATTACCTTGGCCAGTTCCCTGGACAGTTGTGTATCCAAATAAAATTCTCTACCTAGAGAAGGAAGGAATTTTGATTATATTCCCAATGGAGTAACTGATAACCAGGTTCCCACCACTGCCACCATAAACAACTGTGAAACTAGACAAAATAAACTGGCAGTTGGACAGTATATTGGACAATAGGCAGTATGAGACTGTGAACCTTTAGAGAAAGGAAACACATTAGGGTGAATTCCACGTTGGCCCTGGCTTTCTTCCTGGGGGTACTTTCTGGGTCACGGTGTAGGGAGACAGCCCTCCCAGTGCATAGCACAGTATGTAGCACTCTTGCTGAGCTGAAGAAGCAGAAACTCAGGGATGCTAAATTGGCTAGAATTTTTAGGGCAGGGTAACAAAGATGTGGGAACTGCATGGGGGACAAGGGTGCTAGAAACTCTACTGTGGAGTTCTCCATAGTCCTTGGCTAAAAGCTTGGCTGCCTATGTGCAGGTAGGAGACCAGAAGGCCGAGAAGAAAGTGGCTTATGTGAGGCTGAGAGCCAAATAGGAACACCAAAAGGTGCACAATACTGGGAGATGGGGGAGTAAGGAGCATGCTTTAGAGTAGGAACCACTCCTTGGGACTAAGGACAAAACCCAAACAGACCAAGCCTGAGAGTCAATAAAATCCACCAGTAATTTAATTGCCTTCCAGAACAAAAAAGACAAGTCTGAAGTCAGTAAATTAAAGAACAAAATTTTCCCGTGTAAAAATCATGCCTAAAGAAGGACTGACTATAGATACCTGCACATGGCAGGAACAAATGCACATAGGAAACAAATGGACTCGAAGCCTACTAACTCTTAGAGTGAACTGTATTGCAAAAAAAAATCCCCTGTGTGGCCTAAAAAAGCCTGTGATTGTATTAACTCCTAAAGTAACTCCTACCCCTGCCCCCGACCCTGCAAAGGCACCAGAAGAAAAAGGCTGTGAAATACACAAGTCCCCCAAAAGGGCATCCTCTCTAATGCCCACTTGGGATGAGGCCATGAAGGAAAACAGACAAGTAATCTTGCCAAAAACTAGTCTGTCCTCTCTGGGGTCAATGCACAAGTAGCTCGCTACCAGATAGACAAGCCAAGGCACTAACTCCACCACCAGGGACGGGAGTGTTTGTAACTCCTTTGTGGTAGGATTTGATCATTGCTATGAACTAGTGACTATTGGGTGTTTTCCATTCTTCCATTTTCTGAATGGAAGTTCTGATTACTCATTCTATTTCTTTTCCACTAGTGCATTTTGGGTATGTGTGTAATTGGAAGGAGGGAAGGTAACTTTTCTCTTTGGTTAGAGATCACCAGACATAAATGGTTGCATCTGGCCCCAGGGGAGAAGACCCTGCAGCACACAGAGACCCTGAACTTTGAGCTGGAGGAGGGCGAGTGTGTTCTGTGGGTAAGATATGGATATTTGGGTGCCTTCCCAGCTGAAGACTTTCACAGCCTCCCTTGAAGCTGGGTGTAGCCATGTGATCTAGTTCTGGATGACAGTATGTGAGCATATGTGATGTGCATGACTTCCAGGTCATGCCCTTAAAAGGAAGGCGAAAACTATGCCTTTGATATATTGTTGTCCCTCTTTCCACTAGCTGGAAGGCATACATGTTGGCAGGAGCTAGAATAGATGTCTTAGACCAAGAGACAGAAGTCACATGTTGAGAACAAGAGCAACAAGATAGAAGGAGCAACCTCTTGACCTTCTCAAGCTGCCCTATCAGACCAGCACTGCCCATCTGGACTTTTATCTGAGCGAGAAACCAGCCTCTATTGTCTAAGCCACCATATTTTAGTATCTTTTTGTTACAGTTACCGTACCCGTTATTTTAACTCTCATATTTCTCCTCCTCCTGTTGTCTGAGATGGCATTTGGATGCATGGAAGATGGGGCTTCTAATGTAGTAAAGATAAAGGAGGGGAGCTAAGTTCCTGAGCACAGGGCCTTAGACTCCTCCATAGCTCCTCCAGTTTCTATAACCATGTTTCTTGTTGACTTGGTCACTGAGCAAGCATCTTGCCGACATTTGTTGCTTGTATCTATGGCTAAGAAAATCAAGAATTTTCTTAGCTTTCTTGGAGACCAATGGTCCTTTCAATGGATTTTTCTCCTCTTCAGTCCTATGGGTGCTCTGAACCCCCTGGAGGCCTGGCTACAACTCTCATTTGGCTCCCAGCCTGGGTAACTACCTGGGCCTTATATAGCGGGTCAGATCTTCCTTCCCAAGAGTATCCAGGAAATTCTGGACATCTTTCATGCCAATGAATATCAGGAAAGACTCTGGGTAGCCAACTGCTTGCCTTCTTTGTGCCTAAGTAGGCAGAAAGTTTGCTTCGAGGAAGGTGCCTGATGAGGGTTCTCTTTCCATAATCCCAAACTAAAACAGGGTCAGAAGCCTCTCTTCTGCTTTTAGTGTTTCCTTCAATCTATCTGTCTGGAACTTTGGGACAGTTGAGACACACATGTGTCACCAACTTATTCCCACCTTTCTCTCCCTCCCACAATCCTCTGGGGTCTATGTGTGACTATTTTTCCTACTTCCTCTTGGTAGTAGTTTTCCCTGTGTAGATGTTTATGATTAAGTCCACCCAGGTTGGTCCTTGATTTTTTTAAAGGGAAAAATTCAGAATAAAACTATTCTTTCTTTCCTCCACAAAGGCTGGTATTTGAGACGCTTGTCTTGCTAAACGGGTGAAGGAAATCAGGGTTGAGATTTACAGTGTTTTAGGGACCTCTCTGTCCCAAGCAGTTCCTGCCCCTCTTTCTCTGGGCAACAAGCTTCATGGCTCAGCCCTGGAGGAGAGAAGCTGAAATAGAGCATGATTTACAGGAAAATAAGATACATGGGTCTAATATCATTGCTGTTGCATATTTTATCTCAGTTTGTCACTCGTATTTTTGCTTTGTTTATGGTGTATTTCAAGGGCAAGCCTTTTTAATATTTATGGTGTCAAATTTGTCAGCTTTCCCTTAATGACTTCTGGGTTTGGTGCCCTGCAGAGGAAATTTTTCTCTGCTCTAAGACTGAACAGAACTTTTAATAGTTGTAAAATATGCCATTGTGCAAACATACAAATGTGCCCTAATTTATGTACAGATGAATAGTTAGTGCATTTCTACTGTTTAAGCTATCATACATAATGCAATAAACATCTTTATAAGTACATTTTTCTTTCTGCCATTTAAACCATTTTTTTAGGATAGATTCTTATGGGGTTTATGGGTCTTTCTATTGTAAAAGCCAACAACAATTAAACATTTACCTCTTATAAAGCGGCCCAGGCCAACTAAAATGCCAGATTTATTTTCTTTTGCCAGAACTGCAGCTGCTTAGTGTGATTATATTTATATTTCATATTTATTAGAAGCTATGGTAGTTACAAATGAGGTTGATTAATAAAAAATGGGAAAATCAATTATTAGTTAACAAATGCAATCTATTCGATAGACTAAATCTTTTCAAAACCAGGGAGAACATATTAAAGGTGTTTCCTAATTTATAGAGAAGTCCAGAGAAGAAAACAGACCATCTCAAGGATATCCAGTTCATCCCCAGCAATCAGCTTCTAGATTTCACATTATCATGCCTTCTTTGAAACAAATAAACTCATCATGGCCACCCCCACCACATGACCCCTTGTGAGTGTCCAGCTTCGCAGTGAGCTCAGGTCACCCCCTACACTGCAGTCTGAGCTGTGCTGTAGAGGTTTCACTACCTCAGGCTCACACATGAGAACAAGGAGCTCCAGAGATGTGTTTGTACATGAACAGGAAGGTGAGGTTGAACCTGGTCCCCTATCTTGTGAGATGCAGTACATTTCATCAGTCAAAAAACTAGGTTCTAGAGTCAGATGTTCTGGGTTAAAAAGCCTCTTACTAAATGTTAACCCAGGGTAAGTTTAACTCTCTGAGGTTTAGTTTCCTCCACTATAAAAGGGAGATAATGAGAGCACTTACCTCAAGGATCAAATGAGGTAATCAATAAGAAAGTGTAAATAATAAGATGACATATAAATGGAAAGAGCTATCCATTCATATACTAAGGTCTCTAGGCTCGGTGTGCCCACATAATATAAGCAATATAAGTAATAGGGACACTTGTGTGGCTCAGTCGGTTGGCCATCCAACTTGGGCTCTGTTCATGATCTCACTGCTCATGAGTGCGAGCCCCGCATCAGGCTCTGGGCTAACAGCTCAGAGCTTGGAGCCTGCTTCAGATTCTGTGTCTCCCTCTCTCTCTCTGCCCCTCCCCTGCTCATGCTCTCTTTCTCTCCAAAACAAATAAACATTAAAAAAAAAGTTTTTTAATAAAAAAATAAAAGTAATAGCCAGTAAGAAAATTTCCCTTTAACACTGCCATTTAAATGCACTCCTAGAGTCTGCCATATGCAAATTTTCTTCAGTGGGACCTTGTCCTATAAGCTCATTCAAGTGAGCACATATTTATTGAGGGTATCGGCTGAGTTTTCCGACAAAGGTGAGCCCCCTGCTGAGCCCCCTGCCAAGCCCAGGGACTGACGACCCCCTCCCCATGGACCCCCTCCCCCCAGGCAGTGTGTGAATAGATGCTCTGAGCCCAAGAGGAGGGGCAACTAATCCAGCTTCCCACAGAGGGAAATCTGTGAAATTCTGCCTGAGTCCTCTTTTTCAAATAAATAACTTCCATGGTTTTGAGCGGCACCTCTTTTTCCTTACGATAGGAGTATGTATTTATTGGAGAAAATTTAGGAAATAGAGATGAGCAAAAAGAAAATTAATATCATTTGTAATCCCATCTCCCAGAAAAAGTATAGGTGGTATGTTTTTGCACCTTTTTTGTGTATGTGTACACATTTGTGTGTTTGTGTAGGACACACATTTTAAAAAAAAACAGGGGTCACCCCACATAGACTATTCTTTCACTTTACCATATAACCTAGACACCTCTGCATGTTGACACACAGCTCCTTCCACCCTCGCTGCTCATAGCGTGGTCCTGAAGCACACAGCACAGGTTTTGCCTGGGAGCTTGGAGAAATGCAGAATTTCAGGCACCCCCTCAGATCTGCTGACTTAGAATCTGCATTTTAATACACTCTCCCAGGGGGGTTTATCTGTGGGCACAGTTTGAGGAGCATGGTCTTAAGACACCATTTTTAGAGTCTCCCATAACTGGGCTAAACCATAATCTCTTTCCTGTCACACTGGTGGGGATTTTTCCCTGTGACAAGCAGCTGGTCCCTGGAAGAACCTGGGCTTCCCAAAGCGGTCCTTGTGCTTCTTCAGATCCTCCCTCCACCACAGTGCTCTTCCTTCACTGGGGGTCCCCCCCTCCCTTCTCCCCACTTCCCAGGTGACACCTTGGTCCCAGCAGACTCCACCCCCAGGAGACTCCTGACAGCTGGGGAGGTGCTGCCCTTGCCTGTTCTCCACAGCTAAGTGCACACTGCCCACCTCTGTCATCACCTTCCTCCACCTAGCCGAGGCCTGGAGCTGCAGACTTCTCCCACCCTGCGAAGGTTCGAAGAAGACCCCTTTGGCAAATGCCAGCCCAGCTCCCGCAGGAGGTAGCCAGAGCTTGCCAATGCCTCCTCCCTCCTGAAATTCCTTTCATCCCACTATTCCACATTCCCTTCCCACTCCTTTATCCCTCAGCTAGATCTGAGTGCCCTCCCAATTGCTCTCTGCATCTCCTCTTCACATCCCTACCCCATCTCTCTACCCCACCCCCGTCTGCCCCCCCCCCTCATTTGGCCCCTACCCTCTGGTCCAGAAAGCTACTCCCAGGCCCTCCCGTTTCCCCCTCTCCGGCCTCCCCTCTTCCACCACCATCCCACCCCCCCCCCCAACTCTAAAACTCTAAAACAGCCTCCCACCTCCCATCCAGCCCTTCACACCTCCCTTTCCAACTTCCTCAATTCCCGCCTCTCCCCGCCCCCAAATTCCAGCCCAGCCCACGGGAAAGGACAAGCCCCTCTGGTCCCACCCCGCCTGTGTGTGGCCCAAGGTGGAGGGGAGGGGCAGGCGCCCACCCCACTCACCAGGTCCGGGAAGGGTAAATGGAGCCCTGTGCGCCCTCGCTTCGTGGGCGGATGTCAATGGCCAGTGTGTCACTGGGTGAGAAGAGGCCCAAAGACGGCTGTGAGGCAGCCCTGTACTCTAGCCCCAGCCCACCCGCCAAGGCGTGAGCCCAAAGCCACCCATCGGCAGGAAAGAATGAGAGTGAAAAGTAAACTATGCCACCGACGAGCTCGCTGTGCTTTGGGAGTCGGGGGTGGGCGGGTTCCGCAGATCAGACCCACTGTCCCCCCTGCGCTGAGCGTGGGAGGAAGGGCTGTGTGGGTGAGGCCGGACCTCCGAGCTGCACCTGCCGCCAGGCCCACTGCGCGGGTCCCAGGGCGCCCTCAACAGTAAAGCTTTTCTTCCTTTATAAATGAATGATAAGCAGTTAGGGGAAATGTTTCTCAAAATAATACATTTTCACAGATCAAAATATTAAGGATTGGGGCACCTGGGTGGCTCAGTCGGTTAAGTGGTGGACTCTACTTGATATTCACTCAGGTCAGGGTCTCCCTGTGGGGGGATCGAGCCCACCACACACACACACACTGTGGGCTCTGCACTAG
Source organism: Leopardus geoffroyi (assembly GCF_018350155.1). Lineage (NCBI taxonomy): Eukaryota > Metazoa > Chordata > Mammalia > Carnivora > Felidae > Leopardus > Leopardus geoffroyi. Next base: position 83,011,591 of record NC_059333.1, read on the forward strand.
CTGAGCCTCAAGCCTGCTTGGGATTCTCTCTCCCCCTCTGTCTCTGCCCCTCCCCTGCTCATGCTGTCTCTCAAAAATAAACAAACATTTAAAAAATATGTTAAAGATTTTTTTTTTTTTTTTTGCAAGAATATTTAGTACTGACAGAGCTCCGGAAGAAATGGAGGCACCAATGCGCTGCTGGAGGCTGTGACAGCGAATTGGTCCAACCCTTGGCAAAATGTGGTAAGAAAGAGTACTAAACGTCTTTGAGTGCTCATACAATTTGACACTGTAATTCGACCTGTGAAAACGTATCAGAAGGAATAACCCTAAATATTCCCAAAGTGCAGATATTCCTTGTACTGAAAATGAGAAAGCACTTAAGTGAAAGAATATATATGGGATTATTACAAATATATAAAATAAGCAGAGAAGGACGAGAAGGAAATCAATTAAATGGAAGTGTGTGATTTTTTTCCCTCTATATTTTACTGTTTTATGAACTACCCTGGAGATGCATTGAGATAGAATAGTTTAGCTGTCACTAAGCATTAGAAATGCAGCATCTTTCTTGAGGAAGCCCCTCAGGGACCGTCCTTACTCCCTTCCCTCACTCTCACCCCTGTGGTAACCTCTCCATACACTTTTATTACATATGGCTAAATTCTTGAACATGACATAATAATACTGTCTTAAATATTTCAAATTTACACACATGGTAAAGTATTGCACAAATACCTCTGTAACTTGCTGTCTGCAGTCGACATAGTGCTTTTGGGATTTATCCTTGTTGACTCATGTTGATAAATTTAGCTCAGGTTCATTCAGTAAATGAGTCAATATTTATAAAGAACTTAGAACAGAGCCTGGCATGTGGTGCCACCTAAGTTTTGGGGTCTCTTTGATAAATAAAAATTCATTTTCATGGAAGTATAGTATACTATTGTGTTAATATTATATTGAATTTATTTATCCATTCTCCTACCGATGAAAATTTAGACTGTTTGTGCATTTTGTCCCGGTTACAAACAGTCCTGCTATGGACATTCTAGTCCGTGTCTTCTGTGCCTGTGTGTGAACTTCTAGGGTGCACAGCCAGGACTGGGGCTGCAGGGTTGCAAAGGAGGCCTAGCTTCAACATTACTAGCGACTGCCCACTTGCTCTCCAAAGTGATCATACCAACAACAGATGAATTATTGTGTTCCCAATCCTCATCAAACTTGCTATTGTCTGATTTTTTCCCTCAATTTATTGGGTTTATGATATTATTTCTTTATGGTTTTAATTTGCATCTCCCTGATTACTATGAAGTTGGGGGTTAAGTATCTGTTTATATGCTTACTGGTCATTTGTATATTTAATTCTGTAAACTCCTTTTCATAACCTTTTCCTATTTTTCTATTGGTTCTTGTAATTTTCTTATTGATTTTTAAAAATTCTTTATATATTTTGGATATTATTCCCTTTTCAGATGGATGTGTTGCAAATACTGTCATTCAGCCCGTGGCCTATCTTAAAAACTTTCTATAGTGTCTTTTAAGGCACAGAAAATATAAGTGCTAATGTAGTCTAATATATCTATTTCTTTATAGTTTGTGCTTTGGGTGACTTGGTTAAAAAAAAAAAACCCTTTCTTGGGGCACCTGGGTGGCTCAGTTGGTTGAGTACCTGACTTTGGCTCAGGTCATGATCTCACAGTTCACAAGTTCGAGCCTCACATCAGGCTCGCTACTGTCAGCGTAGAGCCCACTCTGGATCCTCTGTCCTCCTCTCTCTGTCCCTCCCCTGCTCATGCTCTCTCTCTTCTCTCAAAAATAAATAAACATTAAAAAAAAAACCCTTTCTTATTTCAAGGTCCTAACTCTCTCTATATTTTCTTCTAGAACTTTAAAAATTTTGCTGTTTTATATTTGGTCTTACATCCACCAGATCTGATTCTTCATGAAAGGAGTTACAGAGAGATCTTTCTCATACAGATAACAATTGCCCTAGAACCATTTTTTCCAGTCATTTGAAATACCAGCTTTGTCATAAATCAAATTCCCCAAAATGTGTTGGTCTCTTTCTAGCTATTTTGTTCCATTGGTCTATTTGTCTACCCTTGAGCAATACCACACTCTTAATTACTATAACTTGATAATAAGTCTTGATTTCTACATGAGTGTGTATTCTCACATTTTTTCAAGACTATCTTGACCATTTGGGGTCCTTTACATTTCCATATATGTCTTAGAGTTAACTTGTTTTACAAAGCCTTTGTTGGGGTTTGGCTTAAACAATGACCTCACAGAGTAATTTTGGCATATTGGCATCTTTATGGTATTGGGTCCATATATATATATATGGACCCTATATATATATATATATATATATATATATATATATATATATACATATATATATATATATATATATATATATATATATATATATATGGCAAATATCTCCATTTATTTTATTTAGGTCTTCTTCAAAATCCTACCATAAAGTTTACATGTTTTCCGTATACATCTAATACCTTTTATTATGCTTATTACTAGATACTTTAGGATTCATTTTCATAATTTAAAAAAAACCTTTATTGTTTTAACTGTATATTTTTTCAGTATTTAAGAATTTAAATCAACTTGCAGATTGGGCTCATGGGAAGATTGTCTACTCTATAGCCAGTTTTCTCAGGTTTGATAAAAAGTGTTAGAACCTTTGGAGGAAGGAAAAAGGCAAAATAATTTTTTTTTTAGTGCACTTGAGAATTGAAAAAAAAATCGTGTGTGCATGCATGTGTATGTGTGAGGGGGATGGAAGGAGGGGAGAGGTATAGAAGGAGAGGTTTATAAAAAATCAAAAAGTGCAGAGCAGAAAACAATGCAATTAAATTCAACTGCCCAGGTTCTCAGGCCCCCAGTAGCTTTTTCCAAAACATATGCTGCTTATAGGCGCTTGTAATATGTTAATGTCCTACAATCCTGTATATGGTTGATGCTCTCTCCAAATCTATCCGATCCATTTTTGACACAAATGGAAGCATAAAATACACAACAGTTCATCATCTTGCTTTTTTCATTGAACAACTTATCTGTACTCTTTCTTGCTCACTGTGAAAATAGCTACACAGTAGTTCAGTTTCAGTTTCGTATTGGTGGACATTAAGCTGTTTCCAGGATTCCTCAATAACAACACAGCAATCAATATCCTTAAATATATATATATGACCAAAGGCTCCTGTGTCTGACTCTTGATATCGGCTCAGGTCTTGATCCAGGTTTGTGGGATCAAGCCCCACATCAGGCTCTGTGCTGAGCACGGAACCTGCTTAAGATTCTCTTTCTCTCTCCCTCTGCTCCTCTACCCCATTCGTTCTCTCTCTCCCCCTCTAAAATAAAATTTTGAAAATTCAAAAAATATGTATGGCTGTACACATACAGGATTATAACTATAGGATGACAGAGTAATTCATGTGTAATTTCGATAGACTTCTCCAAATTTGTTTCTAAAAAAGGCTACAATTTACAATTCCAACAAATGCATGAGCATGCCTGTTTACATTGTCCTCATTCACACTCACACTTTGTTTTTTTAATGCTTATTTATTTTTGAGAGAGAGAGAGACAGAATGCGAGCAGGGGAGGGGCAGAGAGAGGGAGACACAGAATCTGAAGCAGGCTCCAGGCTCCAAGCTGTCAGCACATAGCCTGATGCAGGCTTGAAGCCACAAGCCGTGAGACCATGACCACAGCCAAAGTCTCACGCTTAACTGACCGAGCCACCCAGGTGCCCCACACTCACACTTTATATTATCAAATTTCTTAATGAAAAACAGCTCATTTTTATTTTCAATTTGCATTTCCTTATTTATGGGTGAAATGGAGTATCTTTTATTTTTCAGCCATTTGTGTATCTTTTTCTGCCATATGTCCATTTTTCTACCTTTTCCTTTATTGATTTATGAGAATTTACAATATATGGTAATGAAATTAGCCATTTATCCGACATATGAGTTGCACTTATTTTCTTCTTCTAACTTGTCATTTATTTTTTATTTTGTATTTGTGTATATTTCTCCACAGATAATTTCTCCACGTATAATTTTGTCTTAATGCCCATTTTTTTCCCCTTTTGGCTTCTGAGTTTTTCCCCTTACCTGGAAACACTTTCTCCATTCCAAGATTTTTATTTTTTAATTCTTTCATCTTCTATTTTATACTTTATATGCATATTTTAACGGAGAAATATACATATATCTTGTTTAATTAGCTTGCCAATTCCATGCAAATTTTTGCTAGGATTTTGATTAAAACAAAAACTTCATAGATTAATTTGGGAAGTTGACATCTTTATGATAATTAATAAGCATGGTATATATCTCCATATAGAAACCTGGGCTTTTATACTCCATATATATACAACAAACTGAAATATATATATATATATATATATATATATATATATATATATATATAGCATAATAATATATATACATGCAATACTGTCAATGCCCTAACACCCCTGAAGCCATTCCCGTGTCCTGCTTTGCTTCAGCAGAGGGAGGGATTTCTAATTTCTGTAATATCTGATTTCTGAAATAAACTATGTATCACTATTACTAAACAATATAGCTTAGTTTTGCCTTTTGTAAACATCATTCAAATGGAATGAATTTATACCATGCGGGTTTTTTTTTTTTTTCATGTTTAATTTTGAGAGAGAAAGTGTGAGCAGGGGAGGGGCAGAGAGAGAGAGGAGGACAGGAGGATCCCAAGTGGGCTCTGTGCTGACCGCAGAGAGCCCAACACCGGGCTAAGAACCCGTGAACCGCAAGATCATGACCTGAGTCGAAGCTGGACACTTAACTGACTCAGCCACCCACTACCCCTCTTTTATGTTCTTTAGTTCCATGATTTCCCTTCCCCTTGGTCTTTTGTTCCTGATTCTTGATGAACTGTTTGACTCGGCTTGGTTTCTTCCTTTTAAAAGCTCTAATGATTTGGAAGTTTAACATTCTGTTTGTAGTCTTCTGGTCTACAGAAGTCTTCTGGTTCAGGGTCTCAAGAGTCATTTTAAATATTAACCTCACCCCTCTGTTGATCTTTCTACCTCCACCTTTTCCCCTTTCTTTAACTTCCTCAGAAATCTGTGTGATCACTTCAAATCCTTTTTACAAGTAGTGAGTCTCCACATGGCTGAGTGAAGCTGCCCGGCACATAAATATTCATTTCTCCCTTTTCCCTCAAGGACAACGAAGACCCGAGAGTTGAGGCCAGCGTGGGGGCCAGGGAACAGCAGGAGGAGGATTCTAGCTTTCCTGGGTCGGGCCTGACTCCAACCTGGCTCATTCGAGGACTGCACCATCTTCATTCTCCCAGCCCAGCCCCGGCCCGCACACTCCCAGGGCGACACTGCTCCCGGCTCTCCGCAGGCCCCGTCCGACGCTAGCGGGTTGGGATGCCCGGGGATTCGTACCTTCGCCCCCGGCAGAGCGGCGGGACCTCGGAAGGTTCAGAGCTCAGCCACTAGGGGGCATCGGCGCGCTTCCCAGAGGAGACCTTACCAGGAGCGTCAGGGCTGTCACTTGGCGCTGCGTAGTCTGCTTGGACGGGCTCTGCGCCAGGCGCGGGAGATGAGGCGGGGGAGCCCAGAGCCCCACCGTCCGGCCGGCATGGGGGAGGGGACAGAGCGCAGGCCACCCGCAGCATCCACCCCGCACCTGCAGACTCGAGGGTCTGGAGGAGGCTGGCAGGGCCAGAGCCGTGGAAGCTCGTCGGTTAGAGACGCAGCCAGAGCACAATGGCGTGCGGACCGTGGGGGATCGCGGGGGTTCCCGGTTCAGTTCGAGACGAAAAATTCTCTCACCTTCACCCCAGCCCAAAGCAGTTCTCCCAACGCTACCCCGTGCCTGAATCCCTACTGTTAGAATCACTCCATTTATTAAGGAAGACCGGTCAAGGGCACATGTGTTAACCACATGTTACCCAGAGACAACACATTAACCCTTTGGGACACAGTGACACGTTAGCGCAGATTAATTTTGCACCGAGGTAGGATTGGGATGGAGGGATTTCTGGGCCATAGTTGCCATTATTATCTCAAGGACTAAAATACATAATAATTATTTATGGACTTGTCCCTTGCCAGGCAGCTGGGAGCTTTGTCCCATCAACTCTTTTAACAAAACGGCATTTGGAGATCACTTGGTTAAGGTGAGATCTGCTGCGTTTCTCCACTGTGAAGTTACTACTTTTCCCTTTGTAATTAATAAATACTGGCAGGTGGGGGGAGATCCTTTGAGACTATGACATGTTCTGTTTCTTCTCAAGTTTCCGTCCTGCTTCTCAGTGCCCTTGGTGGGCCTCTGGGACACCACTCCATGCTGTCACTGATGGTTTGGCACTTGGCTCACAGTCTTCCTTTCACCCCAGTCCTGCCACCATCCTCAGTAAGTCACGGTGTTAGCCTCCCCTCACCCCTCAACTCCTGTTCTTTGCTTACTGCCTCTCTCCCTGTACCTGGCTTGACACTCAGCCTCCTCCTCTGCTTTCCTCTAGGCTCCTTTCCCTCTCTCCCCACGCCCCTCAGAGGACTCTTCCTCTGTAGTTACATCTCTGCTGACTTCCCAGATCCTTCAAACTCTGCAGATAATACCCCTTACCACTTTCCTGGAAATAACCAAGCCTTGAGCCTGAACTGCTTCAACTTCCTAATCCTTTCTCTATATTCTCCAAACAGCTGCACCTCTATGGTCATCCTCTCCTCCTTCTATCCCATCTCAGCCCAATGAAAGGTCTTTTTGAGGTCAGCTGGAGCTCTGAGAGCAGCCTGGTGGAGTAGAAAGGACAAGGACTTTGGGGTAGATCAGATCTGATTGGGATCTTAGTGCCCCCATTTACTAGCCATACTTTACAACCAAGTTGTTGTGGTTTTTTTTTTTTCTTTGAACTTTCTGAGCATCAATTAGCATGTATCAGTGATGTCCAAATACAATTACTAGCGGTTAAGGATTTTAACTTCCTGAAACAAATTCTGACATGTAGTGCTCAATAAATTTATAGGTATTATAGGTATTATAATTATAAATTATTCACAGTATGGATCCCTGTTCCTCTAAAAATGTCTTCATGTATTACCTCTCTTCTCCTGTGTTGTTGTTGTTTCATTTCCCACTTGCCCCAAGACAGAGAGACAGAGTGCAAGTGGGGGAGGGGGAGAGAGAGGGGGAGCCACAGAAGCAGGCTCCAGGCTCTGAGCTGTCAGATGTGGGGCTTGAACCCATGAACCTTGAGATCATGACCTAAGCCGAAGTTGGCCACTTAACTGACTAAGCCACCCAGGCGCCCCTCTTCTGTGTTTTCAATCTGTCACTCTCAGCTGGTTTCTTCCCTCAGCTTATAAACAAGGTCAAATCTCTCCCATCTTCAAAAACAAACTAACAAGAACACCTCCATAAAGAAATCCACCAGCTCCCTCAAGTACTCTCACACCTTGTCATGGAGGGAGAACTTCCCAAGCGGGAATTCTTGGCCTAACCAATGCCTGGTTCTTTGAGATTTCTATTTCCTGTGGCAGTCTCTCCTTTCGCTTTTTGAATCAGAGAATTGGCTTATTTCATCAATTCTGGAAAATTTCCAACCTTTATCTCCTCAGATGTTCCCTCCCCTCCATTCTCTGTCTCCCCTGCTTCCAGATCTCCAATGAAACATGTATCAGGTTTTCTGTATCTTCTCTTATCATCTCTTTTGTATTTTCCATTTTTCTGTCTCACTGTGGTTCATTCTTGATGATTTCTTCTGACTTATCTTCCTTTCCACTATGTTATTAAACCCTTTATTGAGTTCTTAATTGGATTATTGGACTTAAAATTTTTTTTAAGCTTTATTTATTTTTGAGAGAAAGAGAAAGACAGAATGTGAGTGGGGAAGGAACAGAGAGAGACACACACACAGAATCTGAAGCAGGCTCCAGGCTCTAAGCTGTCAGCACAGAGCCCTACGTGGGTCTCAAACTCTCTGAGATCACGACCTAAGCCAAAGTCAGATGCTCAGCTGACTGAGCCACCCAGGTGCCCCATGATTTTTGCACTTTTTAGTTCTATAATGTCTAATTGATTTTTTTTTTTTAATCAGCAGTGTGGCTTTAAATTTTCCATATCCTTATATAAAACTTTAAATTCTGCTTTTACCTCCCTGACACAGTAAGCATTATTCTATTACAGGTTGTACCTAGGAACTCTATCTGAGATCCTGGTGGGTCTATTTCTATGGCTTACGGCTTCTGTTGATTCTGAGACATGTTGTTTTGTCTCATGTGCCTTGTGTGCCTGTGTTCCTTCTGGACATGTTAAATGAAATGATTATTTGAAAATTAATTTGAGACCTAGGATCTTCTTTCGGAGAGGCTCAACCTTTCTTTGGCCAGCACCTGAGGGCACTCAGTCCAGGAACAGGGCTTGAGAATATTCTAGAGGGTGGGCTCTCTGTATAAGCAGGGAATGGGCTTGGACTAGGTTTCCACCTTGGTAGACAGTGACCACCAGTTCTGTCCCTCCAGCTCTACACTCTAGAGGAATGACAGTGTCTTCACAGTGTCAGTGTCTTCAGGACACTGTGGAATGCAATATTGCCCCTCCTACTCACCCCAGAAGGTTGGCCTGTTAGCTGCCTTTTCCCAGACAAGGAGCAAAACCTCACCCATTTAGACTCTTACCCCTCCAGGGTAATAGAGTTCTACTCTATTAACTCCTTTTTTTTCCCCTTTAGTTAGGCCTTCAATATTATTGAGAAGACGGTTTGAGTTCTCCTTTAACTGCTACCATTTCTTTAGAGGGAGAGTGGTTTGTCCCTTAGTCAGAGGAAGCAGATGCCAGGGAATTGCTAATGCCCTTGGTACCACTTCTTTCCTGGCTGAGCTTAGATCCTTCCTTTTATTCATGCACAGTTGAACTTTTTATGAGGAGGCATTATAATATGGAGAGCAATTTCCAATTAGCCACTGGAGATGGCCTAGCACATGCTTCTGGGTCCACTAGAGTGCTCTGGGCCCAGCCAGGAGGCCATCTTTATGTCTTCCTGACCATCCATCAGGACATATGAGCATCACTGATGTAAGTGCTATGCTTCTGGTGTGCTAATCAAATATGGATTTGATCCCAAGGTCCATATAAGGGGGTGGAAAGGTTCTTCTATGATGTGAGCAGACCTCTTTGATGAGCCACCTGGAAAGAGGCCTATTCTTAGGTAGGTAACATTTACTCAGATGTAGCCTGCTCTGATTCTCCTAACATGGACAGGGTCTTTCCCTGCCCTGTCTCACGTGGCCCACCCTCAGTGCCTGCTGTGGCATCCACATCACCCTCTACCTGTGTAATCAAGATTTTACCTACACATCATGCTTGCTCTTTAGTGGTGGTGGTTGTTTTTGTCTGTTTCATTTTGTTTGCTTTGGTTGAAGAGGCTCGAATTACTCCTATTGCTCCGTCCATGCCGCATTATTATTCTTGGTCTGCACAAAGTCCTTTGGTTCTTTTATTAATTAATGTGCCTTCTTTTATCCCACTTCCCTACTCTCATTCCCCTCTTTCTACAGGTCATTCTTTTACTGTATTAACGCTCATCTATATTTGGATGTGTTCTTGCAAAATGTGCATTGCTGATTTACGTGCATATATTTTTAAAGTTTACAGGAAAGCAATTATACAATATATCTTCTTATGTTTCCTCTTGTCTGTGCTTGTACCATTCTGCCCTGTTGCTGTGTGACACCTACCTCAAGACATCTAACCTCGCTGTAACACCCTATCGTGTGCCCTGGCCCCAGTCTCCCAGCAGTGGACACTCAGTTACCTCTAATTACCAGCCACCATATAAATATGCTGCAAGGAACTTCTTTATAAGTGTTCTCTTATGTGTTGGTATGACGATTTCCCTGGGTTGTATATCCAGGAGCAGGATTGTTAGGTCATGGGGCGTGCAAACGTAGGACTCGACTCAACCAAATAGAACCAGACTGCTTTCCAGAGTGGCTGTACCTATCTACACTTCCATCAGCGATACATGATTGATATCTATGTCACCAGATCCCCTCCAGCTCTGCATTACCTGGTTTTTGAATGGTTGCCAGCCTAACAGGTGCCTGTGAGATAAACGCTATCTCACAGAGCTTTTAATTTGGGTTTCTCTGATTATCAGTGATTTTGAGCATCTGGTCATATCCTTAGTAGCTTCTTGTGTTTCTCTTCTGTTGTTTGCCTGTCTATGTCCTTTGCCCATTTTTCTATTGAAGTTGCTGGTTTTTTTCCTTACTGATCAGCAGGAAAGGGGAACAGATAGGGAGGGGAAAGGAAAGGAGGAAGAGAGACAACCGAACACATTTTTATCTAACAGGGTGGAGCTAGGGTCAGGTAGAAATGAAACTCTTCACTTCAGACAGGATTCTTAGCCTCCAATCATCAACAATCTCTGGTGGATTTTAGCAGAAAGGAGCATTATTAAAGGAATTATTTGGAGGGCTAAGAGCCAAGGCAGAGTCTAGGGCAGGTGGGTGGGGACTGTGCCCACTTCAAGAGAGGCCACTAAGGACCAACCTGGCATTTCCAGCTCCTTGTGGGGAGCTGAACTCGGCCTCATGCATGTCTAGTAGGTGGGACAATTCCTTAGATAGAGGGAGGGGGTTTAGATGCTGGGCAACCACACAGAATAACTGTGTCCACTAAGCTCCTCCTCTGTTCCCTGGACTGTGTGGGCCTGAGGTATGTCTGGAAAAGCAAAAACTTAAACTTTGTTAATAGGGTACAGAGATAGCTGATACCCTAGGGTCCCTGACAAGAGTCATTGTAGGAAGGAGCAATACGGCATCACAGAGAATGTTTGCTACAACAGACAAAGGCATCTCATATGCAAACCCCACTCATCTTCAAACTCTGAGGGCCCAAGTAACTTACTGGTTTTACAAAAACAGAGAGGCTGGTCCTTGACCTGACCCAAACCCAGATTACTATAGCCGCAGGTATGTACTTTTAGAAGATAGGCTGGGTGGAGGACCTAGGAGAGTGGCCTCACAGAACATTAGAGACTTACAGAGCTCAAAGAATCTTCCTGTGAGGTCCCTCTCTCCAGTGAATAAATAGCTGCCTCTGTCTCACATGGCACAAGCATAATTCCCTTGGAAGAACTGGTAGAGATCTTGAATCTAGACCAAGCAAGACCAGAACCCTCCTAGCTCTTGAAGCCATTATCTGTGGATCCCCAGCCCCAGAGACCCAACACGGCCAGCAGCAAGAGTGGACTCCCACAATGATGGCGACACCATAGGTCAAGAGAGGACATTCATGAAGGTTGTAGTGTAGCCCGGGTGCTACAGCTTTTCAGGGGCTGCTGAGGACAGCAGCTACAGAAACAATGCCCAGAAAGCAGCATGGCCAGTACATCTGCACCTGACCAGCAACGTGGTGACAGAGCAGTAGCCAGAACTGACTCTTGGGCAGCGAGATTCCAGAATCATCCTTAGCATAGGAACTGAAGTCAAATTCTGCAAGATTCTAAGACCCTCTGTGAACAGGTGAAGGCCAAGAGTCATTAAAATGTAGATACTTATGTTCACCAGACTGGACTTGTAGCCCCAGACTGGTGAAACCTGGTATATTGGTACCACAGTCATAATAACGAACATAGTTGTTATGCTGTGTACGATTCTCATGTATTAGCTTAATGCCTGGGCACAACAGAGGCATAAATGAAAGTACAGGGAGCAAAGTGGTGTTGTCTAGGCACCTTCTTCTGTCCCCTATGAGCACCTACCTGAGAGGTGAACCTACCTGTACAGGCGTTGTTGGGCTGTCCTCATGTTCCTGGCAGTATAGAAAAGGCACTCATTCCATGTGAAGAGTCCTGGGCTCTTCTCCTCAGGGCTGGTGTCCTGCCCTACTGGTACCATGTCCTATCAGGAGATGTGAGGGCAGAGGTACCTGTGGAAGAGGTGGAGGGAGCTGTTGCCTTCTTAATAACATCCTTGCTAAGTTCTTCTGTTCTTCAAGGATAAGCAGATAGTGACGGTGGACTGGGAAGAGCCTGAGGAGCTGGTCCTATGCCACACACTGGGGCAAGCAAGTCCCTGTGTTTAGCATTCTTCCTGCAGAGCCTGTGGTGGCTGTAATGAAACATGTGTGGCTAGCACAGCAGCAGATGAAGCGGGGGTGGGCAGCCAAGACCGTGGCCTCTGACATAACCTATTGGTCAGCTACCTGGCCATTGCAACACTGTGTGATGATGTGTCTTCCAGCCACTGGAGACCCTGGGCTTCCCCACTACCTTCCACTGTTACTTGACCTTAAAGGCTTCTGTGCTGGCACTGTCTGCAGTCTCTGACATCATAATTGCTCCTCCTAGCAAAGGGTAGGTGCCAGCTACCACCATGCCCCATGGGCCCCGGCGAAGAGCTTGAGAAGCTCAAGGCAGAGGTCATACCACAGGATGGGGCATCTGGGCTCAGAACTGACCACTGGTAGGCAGAGTGAAGTGTCCTGAGGGCCACAGTTTGACTTCCTATCTATCCCATGAGCCCTGTCTTTGTTTACCTGGGGCTTTTAGCTTCTGATGGCTTCAGGATCTGTCAGTCTGTCTGTGTCATGTATACAAGTGGTACTCTGGGCCTCTCTGGGAGGTCAAAAAGCATGTCCCTTGGTCCTCTTTGAAAACACTGTTAACAGGTCAAAATCCCAAACTGCCCTCTGGGAAGCAGAGGCTGGGTAGGTGAGAGAATTCTCTATACTCACCTGAAGAAAGTCTGTATGGAGGGAGAGTCTAGAAACATGCTTGGGCATGAGGGAGCTGATGGCCTTCTTTCTTCTGTATTTTTTAATGTGAAATTTTTACCAAAGCATAACACAAATACAGGAAGTACCCAAATCATAAGGATACAGATCCATAGCTTTCCCCCAAGTCACCTGTATAACCAGCACCTAGACAAAAGAATTTTGCCAGAATTCCTGAAGCCCCCTCATGCTAATCACTATCCTGACTTCTAACAGCGCAGGTTAGTTTTGCCAGTTTGGGGATTATAGGAATAGAATCATATATTGCCCTTCAGTAATAGGGCTTCTAAGAACAAAATTACCTAATACCCAAAATAGCAAGAGTTTTGCTCTGGGATGATGTAATATGCCATCATCATCCTCACACAAACAATAAACCCTACTTCACAAATAAATGCCTTTTGTAAACATTTTTGTTTTGTTTTGTGTTCCAAAGGGTAGAGGTGGGAATCAATGAAAAGGGGCTGAGTCTCCCCTCTGGGTCAAGTGTAAAAGAGAGCAAAGGGAGTTGCCACAGAGGGTATCTGCAAGTATGAACACAGCCGGAGCAGATCTAGACCCTCTGAGTCAGTCAGGAGCAAAGCCCCAGCTCTAGAGCATTCAAGAACTGTAGACAGAGTGTTGGACTTCCCCCAGAGTGTGGGATAGGACCTCAGTAAATTCATATACATTTCAAAAGACAGAGTGACCTCTGCTGACATCTGGGTTCCAAAATAGGTTAGCATTTCATCAGAGAAGATATGAAGAACTTGTCATCCCCATAGACATATGGTTATCCCAATTTGACATTAACAGGCTTATTATTCCTGTGTGATGTATACCTGCATGAGTCAGATAACGGGGCTGAGTCAAACGTGGCATGCCTAAGTCTGGAAAAAGAGAGGGGAGGGAGGCTCTAGCCACAGATACCAGAAGGGACCAGAGAATAAAACCTTTGCTGATAGAGATTGCCATTTAGTCACCTGCATGGAAATGTTGCTGTTAGATACAGAAGGCATGGAGAGTGTTTCCAGGACCAGTCTCAGGCAGGAGATAGACCAAATCTTAAAGGAAAAGTGAAAAGTGAAAGTTCTTTGCCCCTAGTAGCAGCGACAGTTAAACCATGAGCAGCGCCCCGCTGAGCCTTCTGGAGAGGCAGGGAGCCCACTCAGGTTGAGAGGACAGGACTCAGCTGTCAGTAGTAACCCCAAATAGCAGAAGGTGGTCCTCAACCTGACCGCAAGTTACAATCACCAGAAAGGAGTTTAATTTTCACCTTTTTATTGTACATAACATTTATCACTTTAACTATTTTTAGGTGCACAGTTCAGTGGCATTAAGTATATTCCCACTGTTGTGCAGCCATCACCACCGTCCTTCTCCAAAACTCTTTCATCTTCCCAAATGGAGAGGCTCTATATTGGTCAAACAGTCTCTCTCCAATCCCCTCTCCCCTGAGCTCCTGGCAACTGCCTTTCTATTTTCTGTCTCTATGAATTTGACCACTCTAGATACCTCATATAAGTGAAATTCTACAGTATTTGTCCTTTTGTGTCTGCAGGGGAGATTTTTAAAACCTGAACCCCAGACCAATTAAATCAGAATACCAGGGTCGGGCCCAAACATTTAAAAAGCTCCCTGGTGATTCTAAAGGGCAGCCTTGAAAACCACTGGGCTAGAAGATCTAAATCAGATTTACTTTCAGGAATCCCTCCGAATAGCAAACACATCTCAGCACCTGCTGGCTGATGCCTAAAATTCCTTTAGTCATAGGCAAAGCTAAGGATTTTCCTTCTTCAGCTGGAGATGAGGGGCTTTAAATGACTGATTGACATATCACAGTGACTGAAACTCATCTGCTAAAGATTAATCTATCAGTCAACAAATGTAAGTGAGTATTATCAGACACTGTCTCCTTTTGAAAGCCAGGAAGACTCAGAGAGTAGCAGATGATGAGTAACTGTCCACTTGGGAGATGAGAAGAGACAGACACACCAGGGACTCATGGTCACTTGTTGGGGTGATAAAAGTTAGTGTTTACCTTTAACTACCCTTAGGACCAACATATCTGTCTACCTGCCTATTTGCTGGAACAGGGCCACTATGACATATGGTTCCCATCAACTGTATTTTTGCATGATTCTTGAATCTCCTCTTTTTTATTTAACCACACTGACTTCATTTCAAAGGAACTTCACTTACATGGGTCCTAATTGAGGCATGACCAGTGCCTTGTTCAAGGAAGAGCTTCTGCTGCTGCTGGTTTCTTCAGAACTAGAAATACATAGAAAATGGTCAGGTTTAAACAGAGAGACAAGACAGGGATAGGCACAAACATTTATAAAATGACAAAATAACAGGGAAGATCCATACCAAAATTATATCAGTTCCCATGATGAAGGGAGGACGGTATGGGAATGAGAGTGGAAGGGTTTGAATGTTCATTTTTCTAAACCGTGGAAGCAAACATGACAAAATGTTAACCCACTTGTTCTGCGTTGGCATTTTGTTATATTACTTTTTAAAATTTTTTAAATGTTTATTAATTTTTGAGAAAAAGAGAGAGAGAGAGAGCATGAGTGGGGGGAGGAGCAGAGAGAGGGAGACACAGAATCTGAGGCAGACTCCAGGCTCCCAGCTGTCAGCATGGAACCTGACTCAGGGCTCGAAGTCACAAACTGTGAGATCATGACCTGAGCCAAAGTCAGATGCTTAACTAACTGAGCCACCCAGGTGCCCTGTTATATCACTTTTTAAACTTACCTTTGGGCTTTTCAGCCTTTACAAGATGTTAATATTAGTGGCTTCATCAGGCTGTCTATGGTCAGCACAGAGCCCACTTTGGATCCTCTATCCCCCTCTCTCTCTGCCCCTCCTCTGTTTATATACTCTCTCTTTCAAAAATAAATATTAAAAAAATTCAATATTACATATATGCCTATATAAATAATTGTACACATAAATATACATAAAGAAATGCTTTAATGACTGAGGCTTTTACAAAAATTTCAGATTGATAATTCTGCCATAAAATTAAATTACTAAAGCCTCATAGAACATTTGAAAAATACAGAAGAGATGGAGACACAAATTAATATTCCCCATAACACTGGGATGTAGAGATTGCCACATTTTGATGTCTTCATATCCAGGCTCTTTCTCTATGAATGAAATAACTGCATCATTGATTTCAAATTTGCAGATAGTTACTGATTACAAAAATACCTGCTCACTGTAAAATGCAGGAAAATAAAGATAAGGAGGACAAATTACTTATGTCCTTACTACCTGAATGTGATACCGGTGAAGAAGAGAAGGATGTAACCGGAAAGACTGGAAATAGGACAGAAACATTGTCAATAAGGAGTTGTATTTACCAGGGTCTTTGGTCTCATTCACCTTCTCCTCTGGTCTTTATGGGATAAAGTGACCCCAACATTCAGTCAGATATCGCATGGCTGGACCCTAATGCCAGTTTGATCTTGGTTTAAGTGTTATTTCTTTGGTGGCTCAATCTGAAGGATTCACTCACTATTATAATAGCCTTAATTTTTTTGGGGGGGGGTTATTATTTATCACCCTCTACCATTTTTTTGTTTACTTGTATATTTATTTGTTTCTTATCTCGCTTCTTCATTGTTGTATCCCCAGGACCTGGAAGTGTCAAGGGTCTGGATTTATTGTTGAATGAAAAAAATGAATCAAAGAGCCTTCAGTGGTCCTGCCTGCATAGGATTGTGAAAGTATCTTCCTTTAACTACCATTGGATACTTACTTAAGAAGGCAACCTGGTGAGGCACCTGTTTTTCATCTACACGTCTTCCCACCACCACCACCCCCCCACCACCAACTACCTCCTTACTTGGCAGCAATTCTATGTGCCTGTGATAATCAGAACCACTTGCCACAGCAAATGCCACATCCTTCTTTTCTGCTTGTTTGCCTTGTGGAGCCTGAATATACATGTGACTGCCTCAGCTTCCAGTTCAATGAAATCATCAATGTGTCCTTTAGTGGCCATGTTCTTCCCTTTGGTACTAAAAACTTTGAACTCTCAGGATTCAGTGTTGTTAGGATGGGAAAAAATATTTTAGATAGCCATTTACTATTGCAGTAGCCTTAACATTTTTAAAAAGCTTATCATTTATCATTCTTTACCACTTTTTCCATTTTACATTGAGGAGTGGATGCACATTATCTGTGTTGTTAAGGCTGCAGAGATGCTCCACCTTTTATAGATTTATTGGCCACCTACAGTTTTCCTTGAATGACTAGCCGCTTATGACCTTTGCCCCTTTACCTACTGAGGTGTTCATTTTTAACTTTTTGATTTGTAAGAGTTCTTTATATTATAAGGAGTCTAACACTTTGTCACGTATAGAGTACAATTTTAAGTTGATTTTTCTTTTGGAATTAATGTTTAACAGTAATTTTAATATAGAATAATTGTAATGTTTAATTTCTTAAGTAGGCTCCATGCCCAATGCAGAGCCCAAAGTGGGGCTTGAACTCACAACCCTGAGGTCAAGACCTCAGCTGAGATCAAGAGTCAGATGCTTAACTGACTGGGCCACCCAGGCACCCCTGTAATGTCTAATGTCTATTAATAAAAAACTTTAAAATTTTATGGAGTGCCTGGGTGGCTTAGTCAGTTGAGAATCTGACTCTTGATTTCATCTCAGGTCATGATCCCAGGGTCATGGGTCGAGCCCCATGTCAGTCTCTATGCTGAGCATGGAGGCTGCTGATTCTCTCTCTCTCTCTCTCTCTCTCTCTCTCTCTCTCTCTCTCTCCCTGAGCCCCTTCTCCCCCACTCATGCTAACATTAAAAAAAAAAAAAACTTAAAAAAATTTAAATATAATTAAGTTCTTGACCTTTTTTAAGTGATTCTTGCTCTGGCATTATTTATAGGAATACTTGAACAACTTCAGCATCATAGGAATTCAGCAAGGAATGTTAGTAATAACAGTAAAATTACTAATAATCATTACTATTCATTATTTACTATGTATCAGACACTCTACATACTTTATTCTATTTAATACAATAAACCTATGACATAATTATTATTCCCATTCTACAGGTCAGGAAACTGAGGCTCAAGAAGACAGAGTCACTGCCCATAGTCATGTAACTTACAAGTGTTGGAGCTGAAGTTCAGTCACTTAGTTATGTACAAATTCTGGACTTTGTCAGCAGATGAGTAGACCTGGGTCCCCATCCCAGCTCTGCTATGCTGGCTGTGATACCTGTGTATGTGCCTTCACCCCCTGAGCCTTAATGTCACCTATAAAATTTGTTTAACAATAACCCTCTCATAGAGTTGTTGAGGTATTTAAATGAGGAAAAGGAGATGTCATATGGCTGGCACCAAGCGACAGCCAACAAAAGAAAATCCACCACCACCACCCCTTTGCTGGGGCCCCTTATTACTTTTTTCCCTCCCCTCTCTTTGGGGAGGGGTGGGGCAGGATTGGAGAGGAGACAAAGGGTAAACTAGCTCCTGCAGTGAGGTGCAGAGGTTGGAGGCCCAAGCCCGGCTCGTCTAAGTAAGGAACAGAGCAAGGTGAAGTGCCACCTAAGAGAGATCCCACCCAGGGAGTGGCTCAGATGCTTCCAGCACACACATAGGCCTTTTTGTGTGTGGGAGGCAGGGGTGGAGCTGGATCAGAAAGATCTCACCACAGCTTGGAAGCAGCCACCTCACTTGCGAGGAGAGCCCTGGGAGGTTGCCTCTCATCTGCCAGCTCTTGTTCTGTTGGCCCCAACATACACACAGAGACCATGGGTACCCTCGAGGGACACTTGCTGCCGGGGATATGCCTCCTCATCTTTTCTCTCCACTACTCAGTGATGGTGTCCTTGGCCCTGCTACGGGGACAGAGGTTTCTCAAACCCCCTCTGACCCCAAAGGAGAAGCGAGGACACAGGTGGTGGCAGCTGGTACCTGTGGAAGGGATGATGAAGGTGGCCATCTCCCTGACTGGCATCATAACCGAGTTCTTCTACCCCCCAGGAGTAAACCGGATGATGATGGTAGACTGGGAGGACCCTCGGCGGCCATTCGTGTTCTGTGACAACTGGTATCACGTCACCATGTATGGGTTTTTCATGCTCAGTGGCGTTGTGGACATCGTGAGCCGGGCGTGTCAGGCGCAGCAGAACGTGAAGCTGGAGCGAGCAGCTGAGGCCCTGGCCTTCTGTGTGCTGGTCCTGCTGATGGCATGTCACCTGGAGAACAAGGGCACCCTGGAGGTCCGCACGCACCTGCTGTTCGTGGCGCCCACCTTCCTGGTTACCCTGGTGCTCACCATGGAAGTCTGGGTCCCTGACCAACCCACGCTCTGGGTGCTGAAGACCTGGATGGGGCTGGTGCTCAGCACATGGATGCTGCAGCTGTGTGTGCTGATGTACGCTCCTCCCTCCGGGCAGCCCTGGAGGGCAGAAAACCCTGGCGACCTTGCCTTCCTCTCCATCTTCTTCTGCTGGCACCTGGGCTTTGGGGCTGTCGTGCTGGCCGCTGTCTATGGCCTCTGCAGCCTCTGGCACCATCGCGTCTCCTCTTGGAGGGAAGTCCCACGTGCCAAGTACCAGCTGTGTCCCAGAAGCTACAGCAGCGAAGAGCTGGAGAAGCTCGGGACAGAGGCCATGCTGCAGGATGGGGGCATCTAGGTACAGAATCTTTGTGCTATGCCTTTCGTCACGAGAGTTTTGAGGGTACCCACTGTGCGCAGAGCACAGAAATGTGCTGGGATCTACAAGGTGGCTTTCTGTCACAGGAGCCACCTTCCTTGTTCCTAAATAAACCTTTCAGTTCCTGGGATTACTTCACTCTGTGGCTCTGTTTTCTCCAGGTCTGCCTCTTTTCCTGCCTCACTGCCTCACTGCTCCGCATGGTTCCTGACCGTGGACTTGTGTGGAGTGAGAACAAGGAGGGGGCTTTTCTCTCACAAATGAGGAAATAGAGGAAATAGGTGGAGGGGCGCTGGGGACCCAGGGGTGTTCCATCCGTTGGAGGCAGAGCTAGCTGGCTTAGTGTGTGCCTGCAGCTAGAGTATTTAAATGTGCGAAAGAGAAGGGGTCCATTTTTGCATAATGGTGAGGACTTCTGTTTCTCTTCATTTTTCTGCTTTCTTTACACTAAGCATGGCAGGATGATGAACTTGTTTCCTTGTTGCTATAGTTATTTTTAATCTACACGGGATGAGGCTACATCTGCCTTCTGAGGGGGAAGTGGGGAAGGGGTGACAGTCAACTTAGCAGGGGCTCAAGTCTGAGAGAAAGGAGGCAGAAGAGCAAGGAAGTCCCAAAGGAAACAAGGATGACCGAAATATAATTTTAAGGTGTTCAGGTTTTGCTGGGATGTAAAACTCCATTGTTCCTACTCTTTCAGTAACGTCTGTGATGCAAGTATATGCGTGTCTTGTGTGAGTGATTCTGGAGCCAGACCAAAGAGAAGGCTCAGATGTCAGTTGGCAGAAGCAGAAGGGGAAGAATGGCTATGAGATGTGGGGTGCAAACCGTCTTCAGTGGTTCTGAAGATGCAGAACTCGGAGCCGAGAGGAAACGGGAAATGTCAGCCCCTGGAATTTGCAGAAATTTCTAGCCAGTCATTGAGCTTCTCCCAGAATGAGGAGAGAAGGTGCTGGTAAATCCATACACTCAGTAAGACATATGAAAGCAAATTTTATAAAAACGCTTATCCCTGGGTACAACTAGATATCCACTGCTTCTGCTAGCATGAGCCTGCGTGAGACAGATAAATCCAGCATCTGGAAATGTGAGGAGGCAGGAAGAAGAGATGGGGTGCTGGCCGTAGATGTGGAGAAAGGACCAGAGAGAAAAGCTCCCTCTCATGAAGCAGCTGCAGCGACACCACCTCTCGTGCAGTTAGAAATGCTGTCCTCAGAGACTAAAAAGCTGTAAGAAGCATAGAGAGGTGTTTGCATTTGCAAGATGGAAGACAGGCTGCACATTGTCATCTGAAATGTCTCCGGACACTCCCTAAAGAAATAGTGTGTGGGAGCATGGAAAATAGGCTCCAGAAACTCCAGGATGAGAGCTTGAGGCAGGGAAGGGAGCCAGGGGAAGGTCTGGCAACTCACCCTGGCAGGGTTTGGAGGGGAGGAACACTCTGGATCTAGAGGAAGAGAAATGTGTCCTGCAGCAGCTGGAACCAGCTGAGGCCAGCCTCAGGTTCCATCCCAGCAAAGCAGGAACCAACCTAAGGAGAGGCCAGCACCTTTCCTTCTGTCCCCACCCTAAAAATCCCAGAAGCAGAGCCAAATTTACCCTGAAGCTAAGATAATAAAGCTTAAGCTTCAGAGCCCCTCACTTTACATCTCCAAACATAAAGCTCTGGGAGGGGCCACAGCAATGTGTTGATATGATCACTGAAAAATTGCAAAAGTAAGGTATTTCTGTATTCTTCTTCTTTTAAAAAAAATGTTTGTTTTTGAGAGAGAGACAGAGAGACAGAGTACAAGCAGGGCAGGGGCAGGGAGAAGGAGACACAGAATCCAAAGCAGGCTCTGAGCTGGACCAACACGGGGCTTGAACTAGATGTTTAACTGACTGAGCCACCCAGGCACCCCTGTATTCTTCTTTTCTAAAGAAGGACCTCCAACTGGTATAAGCTGTAGGCTCCACAAAACCTAGCTTTGCCTCCACCCTGAAGATTTCACAGTTTTACTTTCAAGATGCCTTATAATAAACATCTCTTTGCCCTTTAGTAGGACATTCCTTAGTTGAGGGTAATGGTAAGACTCTATCTCCTTTAACTTGGAAACAAGAAGCTTAAAATGCTAATGACCTCACCAACTAATTGAAAACCACCTGCTAAAGCATAATCCATCAGTCAACAAATCCATCAGTCACCTGTGATCAGATGCTTGGCCTGATTTAATAAAGAGGAATTCGACATCTAGAAGACTGGTGCCTGAGGGAGAGGCGGGCAGTGATTTACAGAGGTGGGTCCTGCTTATCTTCATTTGTGCTGGGAGGTGGCACGGGTTGCCCTGCACATTTGGCCCTTGCCCAGTGTATTAGTCAGTGTTCTCCAGAGAAACAGAACCAATGGGATATGGATAGATCAAAATTTTTTAAGAATTGGCCTATGAGATTGTGAGGGTTAGCAAGTCCAAAACAGACAGGGCAGGCCAGCCGCCCAGACACCGGAGGAAGAGTTAATGTTGCCATCTTGAATTTGAAGGCAGAACTCCTTCTTGCTTAACGCACCTCAATTTTGTCTTTTAAGACCTTCCACTGATTGGATGAGACCCACCCATATTATGGAGGGCAATCTGCTTATTCAAAATCTACAGATTTATGGGTTTTTTTTTAAATTTTCATTTATTTATTTTGAGAGAGAGAGAGAGAGTGTGTGTGTGCATGTGAGCAGGGGAGGGACAGAGAGAGATGGGGAGAGAGAATCCCAAGCAGGCTCCATGCTGTCAATGCAGAACCTGATGTGGGGCTTGAACCCACAAACCCTGAGATGATGACCTGAGCTGAGATCAAGAGTTTGTTGCTTAACTGACGGAGCCACCCAGGTGCCCCTCAAAGTCTACTGATTTAAATGTTAATCAGATCCTGAGGTGCCTGGGTGGCTCGGTCAGTTAAGCATCCGACTTTGACTCAGGTTGTGATCTCACGGCTTGTGAGTTTGAGCCCTACATCAGGCTCTGTGCTGACAGCTGGGAGTCTGGAGCCTGCTTCAGATTCTGTGTCTCCCTCTCTCTCTGCTCCTCCCATGTTTCACACACACACACTCTCTCTCTCTCTCTCTCTCAAAAATAAATAAAACATTAAAAAATAATAATATAATAAAAGTTAATCAGATCTAAAAAATACTGGCACAAAGCCACATCTAAACCAGTGTCTGACCAAATAACTGAGTGCTGTGGCCTAGTCAAACTGACACATAAAATTAACCATCATGCTCAGCATATTGGAACATGGCCACCTAAACATAATTTATGTCAACTATGTTTGTTGTTACTTTAGAGACCTTCCAAAATAATAATAGTAACTTCATTTTTTTTTTTTACTTTTTAAAAGTTTTTATTTATTTATTTTGAGAGAGAGAAAGAGTGTGTGTGTGTGCATGCGTGCACACGCAGAGAAGGGAAAGAGAGAGAGAAAATCCCAAGCAGGCTCCACGCTGTCAGTGCATAGCTGGACATAGGGCTCCATCTCAGGAACAGTGAGATTAGAACCTGAGCCGAAATCAAGAGTTGGATGCTTAAAGGACTGAGCCACCCAGGCACGCCAATAGTAACTTCATTTTATTTTATTATTTTTCTTTTATTTTTTTAATGTTTATTTTTGAGACACAGAGAGAGAAAGAGCATGAGCGGGGGAGGGGCAGAGGAAGAGAGAGAGACAGACAGAATGCGAAGCAGACTCCAGGCTCCAAGCCGAGCCATTAGCACAGAGCCCAATGCGGGGCTTGAACCCACAAACTGTGAGATCATGACCTGAGCCAAAGTAGGACGCTCAGTCGACTGAGCCACCCAGGTACCCTGTAACTTCATTTTAAAAGGACTTCACCATTATAGGTTCTGACTGCAGTATGACTATGACTATATAGTGCTAAATGGCCTTCTTCCCTTCCCTGTTTCCTCTAGGGAAAGATAGTGGTGTGTGTGTACAAGTGACTCTTATTTTTAAAAATTCAAATAATGTTTAGAGAGGTTTTTTAATTTTATATGTTATACATTTTAGACATCTTACAATATAGCAAAAAAGCATTTTAAAGTATTTTGAAATCTACCATGATTCCCCCACCCAGAATTAATTACTGCCTGGGAAGACTAAAAGGTCAGGAAGTTATTTCAATCAGAGTAAATGATAAGATTTATATATCAGAGATGAGACCTTTCTTGGTGATGATGACTGATGTGCCTGATGATTCAGGTGTGGATGACTAAAGAGACGTGGAGGTGAAGGTCACTGAAGATGAAGAAATCCAGAGCTGGAAGTCTAGTGTCGTGGGAAGGAACTGAGCAAGGATCATGCCAGGCCCAGGAAGATGGCAGTCTTGGGCTGGAGAATGCCAGAGCCCCAGTCCTCAGTGAATTTAGTGGGGGTGGGGATGGGGAGGAACTTAAGGCACCCAGGAGGGCAGAAGACAGAAAGTGTGGTTAGCATGAGCTGCAAAGGAGGGAGCAATCAGGGTTAGGCAGAAATGGTACCACTTACCCCACAGAGGTGTTGTGAGAAGTGAGGTCCTGCATATGCAACACTGAATTCAGAGCATGGGGTGTGGGTTTGATAAATCTTAGTTTGAGAGACTGAGTATACAAATGGGCAATGGCCAGACTACATATAAAAATAAAAATCTCGGGGATGCCTGGGTGGCTCAGTCGGTTAAGGGTCTGCTGACTCTTCATTTTGGTTCAGGTCACAGTCTTGCTGTTTGTGAATTTCAGCCCCACATCAGGCTCTGCACTGATAGTATAGAGCCTGCTTGGGATTCTCTCTCTCTCTCTCTCTCTCTCTCTCTCTCTCTCTCTCTCCCTCTCTGCTTCTCTCTCTCTCTCTCAAAATAAATAAGTTTAAAAAATTATAAACAGATAGATGATAGATAGATAGATAGATAGATAGATAGATAGATAGATAGATAAATCTATCTCTGACCTACAATCTACAGTAACGAGCCCAGGAAGCCAGCCTGCTACCTATAAGTCACACTGAAGAAAGTCAGTTAGCTATCCCTAGTAACCAGTCCAGGAAGACCCCAAATGGGCAGGATTTGATTAATAACCAACAGCCTCCCTAAATTTTGCCCTGTTTCCAACATAGGACCAATCAGAGAAAGCCAAATATGCACCCCTAACCAAGCACAAAGGATACCCCACTTCTAATTAGCCTGACTTCAGCTTCCCCATGCTAAGAGCCTCCAATCAGGCATACCTGAAGCTTCCCCTTTTCTCCACTGTGAAGCTTTCCCATTTACTCTGCCTGACAGAAAACAACTGATGGCAGCTGACTCCCTCGCTACAGCAAACTCTGAATGGATAGCCTCTGCTTGGTCTTCATTTATTTCCACATGTTCAATTCTTTCACGCAAGCAGTTACTTGATTTTTATTGAACATCTACTACACACCAGCCTCCATGCTAGGCCCTGGGCATAATGAAGTGACACAGATGCCAGGGTCTCTGCCTCCAGGCTGATTATGACTCAGTGGGAGAAGAAAAGCAAATAAATAAACAGCAAGCTAAGCACAGTCTGAAAAAGGATGTAATGAAAGACAGTTAAGCCAGACTTGGGGATCAGGGAATGCTTCCAAGAAAAGTGATGTTTCCACCGGAACCTGAAGACGAGTGTGGCCAGGGGAAGAGGGGTTGGGCAAATACTCAGGAGAGGTGGAAAAAGCCAAGGGAAAGTCCTCCGGTCATTGCACAGACACTGAAGGAAGTGAACAAAAGTGGGATGTTTGGACCTTGGTGTCTAAGCCTGGAATGGCAAGAGGGCAGACAAGAACCTGATTCCTTCTAGGTCCCATGAAGGAATTTGGTGTTTGTCCTGAAGCCAGTGGTAATGATCATATTTCCATTTTGGATACGTCACTCAGGCTCAATGTGGAATGAGGTGTTGGGGGCGGTGGTTGGCAAACCTGAAAGCAGGGAGACCAGCTAGGAGACTGATAGGCCACGGTGCTGGATGAGAAGAGAAGAGCTCATTTAGAAGGTTCCTGACCTGGACGTCATGGCTGGAGGTCAGAAAGCCAAAGCTTGGACTGCTGAGGAGGAAAGGAAATGCAATCACTGAGAAAACGAAAATCGGGACCAGGGGCTGCAGAAGAGTGGAATTCTGATTGGAGAAATGCAGCCTGAGGTGTTGTTCTGGAAGTAGGTGTGTGTATGAGCCTGGAGCTCCACCCTGGTTGGGGGGAGAGAGAAATCTGGGAGTCATAAATGAGCACTGAGCTCATCCAGGGAGAGGGTGAAGGCAAGTGGGCTTGGAACACAACTCTCAGAGGCACCATGTCTAACTGGGAAAAAGAAGAGACACACTTATAAAGCAGACCAAGAAAGAGCACCCAGGGAGGGAGGAGGAAGCCCCTGAACTTGTTGCAACACAGAAACCAAATACTGATATTGCTCCCAAAAGGGAGTCACCAACAAAACCTTGTTTCTTATCCCCGGTTCCTCCTTCCTTTCCCTCCCCTCCCAGAGAAGGAAGGCCTGGAGGACATTGGGAGGGAACATACCCTTCCAAGACTAGTGGAACTGGTCCTGCATTGCCCCACAGTGTTGCCCAAGCTTTATCAAATGCTGATGTCAGTATGGGTCATAAAGAAAACTGGATGATGAAAGAAGAAGAAGAAATAAATATGCTTCAGACAAAGATTTGCCCCTAAATTATGCCCAGCCAAGGATGGTACCAATATCTTGGTGAGGTGAGTCTGGAAGTTAATTCTGGGACAGCAGTGAGCACTGTCCCTTGATGATTGTACATTACAGAGTTAACTATTTCCTTCGTTGGCCCTGGTTACTGAGTGCCTACCACACAGCAGACTGAAACTGAAATCAAATTTCCTCTCTCCTCACTAGGCTGTGAGTGCAAAAGGGACCACAGCAAGGATAATGATCCCTATTTCAAGGACCCTCTAACCTCTTAAAGTCTCACCCAGATATCCCTCTGAGTCCCCATAGATCTCTATCTTTTCCTCTCCGTCTCAATATTCCTCTCTTTCCTTCTCTCATTAGCTGCCCGTCCCACTCCCTTTCTCCTCCACACTCCCCTTCTCTCTCACCCCCCACTACCTACAGCTCAGTTCTGCCCGCAGGCTTCAGCATGACCAGAGATTACCCCTCCCCCCGCCTCACTCCCTGCGGTGTCCGGTGTCCTCCGGAAGGAGGAAGAGGCCGGGACATGTTCTTCTCTACTTGGCAACTCTTGGAGGACAGAGCAGAGCCTCCCTCAACCTGGAGAACACCTTCTCCCTGCCCTGTGCATCTACCCCCATGGCCCTAGCGAAAACATTTCCTTAAGTTCTCCCAGGATGCGGTTCCGGAGCACTAGCAACCTCTGTGTGACAGCATCCTCACGATTCAACCAGTCCTGGTGTCCTAGGACAGAATCTAGGGTTGTTTGCTTAATTTGTTTGGTTTGGGTTTTTTTTGTTTTGTTTTGTTTTGTAGCTCTGATTGTGTTCCCATGTGCAAAAGAAAGAATACAAACAATACGCTTGATTTTTTTAAATACCAAAATGAAAAGTTTGCCAAGGGCACAAGACTAGCCAGTAAACTGTGAGGAACACAAAGAGCCCAGCTCTCCCAGGCCGTCCCCGGCACCCTCCACTGCCACCCTCTGATGAAAGGGCTTCTGGCCTGAGACTGGCCAGGGAGCCAGCGCCCCACAGCCCTAGGTGCGTCCGTCATCCCTTCTCCCTCCTAGGGGACCCCCAGCTCTGCCCAGGCTAGGGACTGTGGGAGCTGAGCCTGGAAGCAGGATTCCCCAGCCTGCGCTCCCCAGGGAGGAGCGCGCCGCCCACACCCTCGCCCACACCTTCTGTTCCAGCTGGCAGCCTGGGAGAGGGCCCGGAGCATGGGAGGATGTGGCGGACCCACCCCTCCGGGGTCACCTGTGTCCTCCGCGCTTGGCACAGCATCAGATTGGGCACTTCGCCTAGGCTGTGCCGCGGAAGGTGTCTCGCGCACGTCCCACGTGGGTGACCAGGCAGTCCCCAGCACAGCACAGCGTCCTTCTCCCACAACCACAGACCCGCTGCGGGCGAGGGCCGAGTGGCCCTCGGTACTCAAAGGTTCACACACCTGAAGTGAGGGAGATGGATAAATCACCGACTGATCAACTGACTGATTGATTCACCCACTCACACATGCCAAAAGTATTTCTCTAGCACGTTCTAAGCACTTGAAAGGAATCAGTGGACAAAACGAAGATTTCTGTGCTGCAGACCTGGGATGGGAGGTGGTCGGGTAGAAATGAGCAGTGACCTTCTAAGATCATGTATTAATGTTTAGTCCTAGGTAACCTAAATCATCTCTTCCTACACACTGTTAAAAACAAAACTTCTTTGACAGATTGCTCTTTTCATTTAACAGTCAGTCCCTGGTAGGGTGGTTGACCTGTCAGTCAGAAGAAAATGCACACATCTGAAAGTCAAATGATAGGGAAACATGAAGGTCCCTAAATGGCAACAAGGTTTAATGCTCCAACAACACTGCCCAGTATGTCCAATTAACAGGGAAGCATGAGACAATGACAATAGCTTGCTCTGTATTTAATGAGAGAACAATGTGTGTGTGGGTTCTATCAACAGTCCTACCAAACTCAGGGCCCTCTTTTTATAACATCCTTTGCAACCCTCCTTTATGATTCTGAAATGAAATTCAGAGATAATATAATCAGCCTATATACATAATCACAAAAACTACATATAAATATATAGATATATATAATTACAATATCTGTTGGTGTCTCCCTGCCCAAAGACCCTCATGAACACAGCTGTGGTTGAACAAGTTTTCATTTATTGCTCACTGCAAGGAGGGAGAGTATGTCCCTTTCACATGGTAGAAAGGACTTTTAGGATTTAGGTTTGTGTTAGGTGATTTGGGGGAAGATTCATGGAAGCAGAGCTTTGCTTTGGATTTGATGCTATCACGAAGCAGCAATCGTTCTATAACGGGGCGTTTTAATAAATGTTACCGAGAAGGAGGGCAGACTAGAGCGAGGCTAAAACTATCATTGTAAAGGAGAAGCCAGGACCAGGAGATGTTTGGTCACTTCTGTGCTTTGGACCATGTTAATCTTTTGTCTGTGTTCAGACACCATTGCAGAGCGCAATTATTTTTATCTAGATCCACAAAGGTCACAGAGTGGCCTTGCCAAATACTGGTGTTCTGTGAAATTGCTTATGTGCAACAGGAGAACCCAATAAATGTTCTCAGTGAGTGCCATACTGGCTTCTGAGTATGAGGGACAGATTTTCTCTTTCTCATATCCTAGCTGAACTACAGAGGAGAGACAAAAACAACTGATAATAAAATAATATACATTTCTATATGTAAATACCGTGGCACAACTATACTAGAATGCATAATAGAGTCAGATGAGTGTACCTCCTTATTTGAGCCGGTCTAGATTTAAAAGTAAAAATATTAGAAGGGTTTCCTTCCAGAGACACCTCAGTGGCTCAGCAAGTTAAGCAGCCAACTGTTGATTCTTGCTCAGGTCATGATCTCAGGCGGGTGAGATCGAGCTCTGCAATGAGTGTGGAGCCTACTTGGGATTCTCTCTCTCCCTCTCTTCCTGCCCCTCCTCCTCTCCCATGAGCACACACTCTCTCTCAAAATAAATAAATAAACATTTTATTTTATTTTTTTTTGTTTTTTCAACGTTTATTCATTTTTGGGACAGAGAGAGACAGAGCATGAACGGGGGAGGGGCAGAGAGAGAGGGAGACACAGAATCGGAAACAGGCTCCAGGCTTTGAGCCATCAGCCCAGAGCCCGACGCGGGGCTCGAACTCACGGACCGCGAGATCGTGACCTGGCTGAAGTCGGACGCTTAAATAAACATTTTAAAAGAGTGTTTTCTTGGGGCACCTGGGTGGCTCAGTCGGTTAAGCGTCTGACTTCGGCTCAGGTCATGACCTCACATTCATGGGTTTGAGCCCCAGGTTGGGTTCTGTGCTCACAGATCAGAGCCTGGAGCCTGCTTTGGATTCTGTGTCTCCCCCTCTCTGCCCCTCCCCCGCTTGTGCTCTGTCTCTCTCTGTCTCTCAAAAACAAATAAATGTTAAACAAATTTTTAAGGGTTTTCTTACAATAAATACAGAAGAATTAGAGTTCCAGTTAAAATCAGAATTAAAATTAGAATTAAGATAAATAATAGCATGCCACACTCATTTGTTTATGATAAGAGAAAAAAGGATTAATTAACCTTAATGGAAACAGAAATAACATGTTAAGTAAATTATAGGCTGTCAAAAATGAAAATACAAGAACAATATTCTCATACCAGCGTTGACCTTGTTTGCATGAACAGTGATTAAAAAAAAAAAAAAATTCCTTCTGCATGACATGGAACAAAGTAGTGATGAAATATCTCAGAGACCATATCTCCTGTCTTGAAATTTCAATATTCATTCAAGGCATGCCTTCTAGTACTTCAAAAGACCCTGGTGACCATACACAATAAGCTCCAAGATCTTGCATATTTTAATATAATGAGATTTGTTCCAGGCCCCTGACCAGCATCGGTTCCCAAACCTCAGTCTCCAACTGAGGCAGACTAAAGAGATAACAACACTTACCCTACAAGGTGGGTGCTGTAAGAATGTTTGGGACGTGCACAATTCACAGTGCTCTCAAGGCTAGCTTTGGCATCGTTTCAGTCTGTGCAAGCAAGCAGGCGCCTGTGCGCACACGCACACAGACAGAGAGAGAGGATGTATACTTGCTCGAGTCTCTATGACTGCAAGGAATGTGCTTGATTGAATGTGCAGGGTCATGTTTGTAGGAGAATCCCAGGCAAGGCTATTGCAAGCTTTAGACAACGTGGGCCAGTACTGGGGGGTCATGGGGACTGGAGAGGACAGGTTGAACATAACTGAATTGGGACTTGCTCGGATGGATATATGCATAGTTGTATATAACATATATAACACGCTTCCAGGGACGCTTGGGTGGCTCAGTTGGCTAAGATCCGACGTTGGCTCAGATCATGATCTCGCGGATTGTGAATTCGAGTCCCACGTCAGGCTCTGTGCTGACAGCTTGGAGCCTGGAGCCTGCTTCTGATTCTGTGTCTCCCTCTCTCTCTGGTCCTCCCATGTTTTCTCACACACACACACACACACACACACACACACACTCTCTCTCTCTCTCTCTCTCTCTCTCTCTCTCTGAAAACTAAACATTTAAAAAAATTTTATAACATGCTTCCATATATTTACCTTTGTGCCTTCTTTTCTTGGGGGGCGGGGGTGGATAGTACAGACCTTCTGGAAAATAGTTTCCTTGTTCATACCACAAAAATGCATCCCTACATCATTTTACATGGTTGAGTTTTCTACCCCATTTATTTCACTGTGGCCTGGGGTTATTTTGTTTCAAGTGGAGAATAGAGGCTGAACTGGAAAAGAATACAAGACATCTTAGAGAAGTTAGGGCTTCAAAGGTGGAACACTGTATCAGAGTAGCAGTGAAAAATCATAGAAAACAGCAAGATATCCAAAGTCAGTAAAATTATGCACAATTTTCACAAAATATTTTTCTTTGCAGCAGTGTTAAACATCTGGCGCTAATTTTTTTTAAAGGCCTGCAAACTCATTGCCAACAAATTTAGCTGAGGCTCAATCTGAGGCACATACAATGACATTGGAAAAGGAAATTGTTTCTTTCTATGGAATTATTTTTAAGGGTTTTGAACACTGTCAACACCTTTGTAGCCATTGTCAGTAACTCTGAAAATATATTTCCACTGTGGCCGTTTTCATCCCTTAACCTTATCCATGTGAGTAGAGAGCTTCCTTATCCCACCAGGGCCCTCACCCACTAGGAACGGAAATGAACTTGCCTGATCTCATTACACAGATGATCCTGAACAGCGTTCACCATCTCATCGATTTTCTTAGAACAATATCATCAGAATTAGTGGAATAAAACATCGTGTCAACTGGACTTTTTCCCATTGTTATTCTAATAACCTATCGTTCCCTGGGTAACTTGAGTTTCTTCTACTATGGGTTGCCTATTTTGCAAGCATTTACATTCCTTTGAAAGAAAACAGCAACAACTTTACCTTCTACTCAAAGATGTTTTTTACCATTCAGTGAAAATTCTAATTTTCCAACTTTGTCTTCAAATCTCTGATGAATGATATACTGCCAAGGTAATAAATGTGTTTCTTTGTAAAATCTTCACTTTATCTTGAGAGGTAGCTGTTTACCTAAAAAGAACCACAAAGGGGCACCTGGGTGGCTCAGTCAGTTAAGTGTCTGACTCTTAAAATATGAACATTAAGGTCATGATCTCACGGTTTGTGGATTCGAGTCTGGCATCAGGCTCTGAGTTGTCAGCACAGAGCCCACTTCAGATCCTCTGTCTCCTTTTCTCTCTGCCCCTCCCCAACATGTGGTCGGTCTGTCTGTATGTCTCTCTCTCTCTCAGAAATAAATAAAGAAATAAACAACAATAACAAAAAGAACTGCCGAGATGGCATGTTGGCAACTGTCCACATGCTGGCAGATATAAAACCAGATTTTCAATATTCAATTGAATGTTGTTGATTGTTTTCCTTTATATCTGACATTTTGTCACACAGGTTAAATCAGCATGTTACTATGTAAATGTAGAATCACCATGAAGAGGACAGTTAACATGCCGCAGATTTGGTGACTCCAGTAATACAGGAGGATTGGCTGTCAACAACTTTTCAAAACGGTAAACTCAGTAAAATTTTAAATACAACACAATGCAATCTTTCCTTGATATAGGCAGCTGTTACTTCCTAGGAAATTTGGTACTCATTAAACCTTGCTTAAAAAAAAAAAGCAAAAGCAAAAAGAAAAACAGAAGACAAAAACAAATACTTCGTGTTCATCTGTAAAATAGAATTCATTCTGGGCTCCAGTATTTATAAGCAGATTTTTCATCTACATAATTCCAGGTTCTGTTAGATTCTAGAATTGAATCATTATAAACAGGTTTTTCACTTACATTTGAAAGTCCTTGGAGCGCCTGGGTGGCTCTGCATCTGACTCCTGATTTCGGCTCAGGTCATGATCTCAAGGTTCGTGAGTCTGAGCCTCGTGTCAAGCTCAGGCTCGGAGCTGATAGTACCGAGCCTGCTTGGGGTCCTCTCTCTGCCTGTCTCTCTGCCCCTCCCCTGCTCACATGTTCTCTCTCTCTCTCTCAAAATAAATAAATAAACTTAAAAAAAAAAAAAAAAAAGTCCTGTGGGACACAGGAGAAATCCTTTGTCATGCTAATCTGGCTCCACTAAATGCCAGCAGTAACCCCTTCATTATGACCAAAAGTAAATAAATAAATAAATACTCAAATTTTCCAAATACCCCTGGGAGCATTATCATTCTGCAGAGAGCCACTAATTTTTACACAGATAAAATCACACATCTGTGGTTTGCAATCTAAGTTACACATGATCTATAAAAATATATGGTCATATAAACATGATCAGGGCTGTTTTAAGCACTTTCTTTGTGAGGCTCAGGCCATTTCTTTGGAGGCCCTCGCTTACTTATATCAAGCATATTAAAATGTGTCCTCATCCTGCTAACAGCCAGACCTGCTGTGTGCCAGGCACCATTCTAAGTATTTAACAACAACCCTCTAAAGTAGGCACAGTAATCATATCTATTTTACAGATAAGGGACAGGCACAGAGAGATTCAGTGGCTTACCCAACAATCAGTAAGTGCTAAAGCCAACAAACAACACTAGGCACTCTGATGTCACATATCGTGGCCTATATAGCTTTTCACAGTTTATATTGAAGAATAAGTTATCACTTATGAGTTAGTCTAGTTGCAGATGACTTAACCTTTGTCATTTTCAGTTGTGGAGTTTTTGCTTTGTATTTTGAGCCAATCGGTTAATTTGAAGTCTCAAACGTTATTGTGAGGCCCTTGAAAGGCCCCAGACGCCCAATACCAAGACTGCACTGGCTAAAGCCTACAATAGTACCTTCCATGAAATTGGGGAACCCACACAGGTACTCAACTTCTCTTTCCTGTTTTTTAGTGTGTGTGTGTGTGTGTGTGTGTGTGTGTGTGTGTGTGTACCCATGCACTGAAAACAATGACAGTGGCTAGCTTCTACAGCACTGTTGCACGTCCAACTGTCATCTCTAAGCTTAGCACCTGTTCTGTAAGGTAAGTGTTGTCTCAATTTATAGATGAGCAAACTGGTGTCCACATGACTGACTTGCCCCATGTTCCCCAGAAATGACAGTTGGTCCTTAGGGCTCCAAAGCCTCTGCCCCTCCTCTGTCCCTGGTGAACTATTTTGGTCCCTTGGGGCTTTCCTCTCTCTTTGCCTGAAACCCCTTCCCCAGTAACGGAACCTCAGTACGTTTCCAGTTGTACTGCCACCCAGTTCCCATCTGCAAGAGATCACAGCCACTGGTTCTTTCCCTACAGCTACTGTCATCCCATTCCAGAACCTGATTAAGCCCTCAGACTCTTGTTAGAGCACCATCAACTGCAGAGGTTGTTCTGGATGGGGAACTCCAGAGGACAATTTTCTGAATGCCAGGCCCTACCTTCTCTTCTTTTCCTGGGCACTAAAATCACTCATCACTTCTCTTGACGATGCTCTCTTAGAGATCCCTGCCCCCCCGCCACACACACAACCCCAGAGACCATGACTGCACCAAGTTGCCCCTCTCTTGGCTACATGGACCCTAGAAGATGCAAAGCTTAGGGTCAGGGTGGGGAAATGTTACCCCCTGGTTCCCCTCTATTGAGACAGACAGGCTCCATGGGCCCTTCACCTAGAGGTCTCAGAGAACAAGGCTGAAACAGCCAAATTTTACTGGGCATGTGGTAAAGTAGAGAAAACTCAAGGAAGGGAGTGGAGACACAGGCAGAGAGAAGCAAACAAGAGAGACCTTGCCGAGCCAGAGACAGGGAGCATGCATGTGCACAAAATAAGAAATTTGGTCCCTGCCCTTCCATTCCCCAAACCCTCCTGAGGCCTCCCACCGTTCCAGTCTTTAGGCTTCATGAGATCTGCCAGTACCCTTCCAATAAATTCCTTTCTTGTAACCGATGGACAGACTTTGCCTGCCTTACCTATTGAGGCGCATTACAGCCCCGGGTGCTGAAACCTGAAGAGGAGCTAAAAGAACCAGCTCATTAGTTCCAGTGGCACTTCCCACCCCCGCCTCCCTGGCAGGTTGTGGCACTAAAGGCAGTTTTCTGAGAGCCTATCACCTGTTGACCTCTGAGTCATTACCACTTACCCCATGGCCTTACCTGGGGTGCTGAGCTCTGCCTCACAGCCCCACCAGGATGCCCCAAGTCCAGCCCCACTGTGGACCCCAGTTCACTTTCTTCTAAGTAAGCCCTGGCCATTGAAAGGCTGGACCTGCTCCCTGAGGTCCTCCTTCTCAAATTGGCTTTGCCAATTCCAGACTCTGAAGACTCAGCAGTGACACCAATGACTCAAAGCCTGCCTGCCCCATCCCCCCACTGGATGGTCCCTCTCAGTTCAGAGGCTTATCTATTTACCTGAGCTTGCTGGACCCACACAGTGGAGCATCACACAGCTGGTTAAGTGATGGTTGCCTGATGATCTAGAAATATATGCACAAATCTACATCATGGAGAGTAGGTATGTAGATATGCTTGTAACCAGACACGTCTTCATAGGAAGCAGCCTAGTAGGCATCATGGCTGATTTTTCTTTCTGGTTTTTTTTTTTGTTTGTTTTTTTGTTTTTTTTTGCTTAAACATTGTTCTGGTTTTTACTATTCACTACAACATGGATGAATCTCACAGAAACAAACATAAAAGGAACCAGACACTAAAGAGCAGATACTATATATCTCCATATATATATCTTCATATATATATATATGAATATCTATATATCTTCATATATAGATGTTAGAGCACCATCTAATATATATATATGAAATTCAAAAACAAGGATCCAATCTATAAGGATAGGACTCAGGATAGTGGAAATTTCCGTGTTGACTGGGAAGGGAGTGAGGGGGACCTCTGGAGTGCTGGAGATGTTCTCTCTTTCTTGATCTGGGGGGTGGTCACATGGGTCTATACATGTGTAAAAATCTGTCAAGCAGTACCCTTAAGATTAGAGTGCTTAATTGCATGTAAATTATACCTCAATTAAGTACAAAAACATTTATTATGAGTTCCTCCCTTCCCCTAGAGTAGTCCCTGGTTGGGTATACTCCCCACCATGCTGATCTGTCTTCCTGAATTTCTGGGCTCCTTTTCCCCTTTCTAGTGCCTAGAGATTTTGGAGCTGAGAGCTACCAAATGGAATTAAGATACTCCTAACTGAGAGACCAGGTTCTATGTTCCATGTGCCAGTTATCAAATCATTCCCTCTCCAAGTCTATTGCCCTGTGATAATGGAGCTGGACCCTAAAGTATTTCTCCCTCGTAGCTGTCAAATGCTAAGCTTTCTCAGTGGTGGGTACCGGAAGGAGGCTGGAGGGGGAAGGGGCCAGGCTTCCAAGTTCCAGTATTCTCCCCTGGGCAGCCTCCCGCAGCTCCTGGCCCGCCTACATGTGTGGTTTTTGTAGCAGCCAGCACATCTGCACGGCCAGCTCCACCCCACCCCAGCCCCACACCCCTGGGAACTGTTGCTCAGTGAGTCCTGCTTGCACTGCACCTCACCACACCTGACCTCAGCCAGTGAGTCCTGGCTGCGCCTTTCCTCCATGAGGTCAGTGTCTCAGCCCTGCAGAGGGAGACCCTCTTGCAGATCTGCTCTGTCCCAGATCTGGAGGTATAGGCTGCTCCCTATATCTGCTTACCCGATTTTCATTTGAGTTTTCTCCACCAATTACTAGCCAATCTTCCTTTATCCCAATCCTCTCTTACAGTCAATAATTTTTTATAGTGAACTTGCCCTGTTCAAGTTACTGTGTGGTTACCATCTTTTGATTGGACCCTGACTGATTCATTTCACCTCTGGGGTTTGGGGTGTGGAGTTGGGAAATAGAATTAGCAATTGTCTGAGTAGTAATGCACTGAGGGAAAAGGCTCTGCTATGAAACTGCTGTGCGATCCTGGTGTCTTAGTCTGTTCAGGCTGCTATAACAAAATACATTAGACTAATGGGCCTGAACAGCAAACAACTATTTCTCACCATTCTGGAGGCTAGAAGTCTGAGATCAGGGTGCCAGCAAGGTCAGGTTTTTGGTGAGTGCCCTCTTTATGGTTTGCAGATGGCTTCCTCATTGTGTCCTCACATGGCAGAGAAACAGATCATCTCTCCGTGTCTCTTCCTATAAGCGCACTAATCCCATCCATGAGGTCCACCCTCCTGACTAATCACCCCGCAAAGGCCTCACCTCCAAATACCACCACGTTGGGGGTTAGGATTTCAAAATACAAATTTTAGAGAGGAATGCAAACATTTAGTCCACAACATTGGGAAGTCACTTTTCCTCTCTGGCCTCAGTTTCTCCTTGGGTGAAATGGGGAATGTGTCCACTATCCTCTCCTAACTTCAAAGAGATATTATGAGAATAAAGTAAAAGCACTATGAGCTTCTTGGTGAAAAAGTGCTACTAAAATTCCTGGAGCTATTTGTCGTCACTTTGACCATAAAAACAGCTCAACCTAGGCACCCACCAGCCCAGTATCACTGCCTACTGAAGTGGCATAAAATTGACTGTCCTGTAAATTGGGGCCTCTGTATTCACTGCCACCCCTCCCACTACTGGAATGGAGGAAATAGATGGAGGAATGCAAGAAGGCCTGGAGGGGCTTTTGGAGGTGGCAGGACCTCTGCGAGATTCAAGGCAAGGACAGATTTTAATACCCACACCCTATCTACACTCTCAGACTAAACTGATCCTAGAGGTTCACTTAGCATCAAATTTGTTACACTGTTCCACAGTGCTGAAATCTGATGCTTTTTGGTAGAACCTCTGTTCTGCACAACTGCAGGGGTGCCATACAGGTCATAATTTTGCAAATTGCACTCCCTGCTGTGGTGCAGTGTACAACCTGTGCAGCCATACACAGTATGCCTGCTCAGTTGAGTGAATCTGAGGCCCTAAACATAAGTCCCCTATGAGCCATCTTCTCCAAGGTTCTGAAGGGAAGACCCTTCAAGCAAATGTATGAGAACTTGGGCTAAGCCTTCAGCAGCTACAGAACAACCATACTGATTTCTACCTGACTGTCCATTGCCACCCAAAGGACAGCATACCTTCCCTGGTTTCCTTTCCTGCCTGTAGGTCTTCTACTAGTACCACAATCTTCAGGCTTACAAAATTCGTTATCTATTAATGCAATGTATCACATACCCTTACTGCAGAACAGGAACCCAACTTATGGCAAAGGCAGTGTGACGTGGACATATTTTTGTAGGATCTACTGATCTTTCTGTATTCTTCAGCACCCGAAACAAACAACCTAAGACAACATTGGAATGGCCCTTTAAAGCCTTGCTTTTGGCACCAGCTTGAAGACAACACCCTGTGGCGTTGAAGTACACCCTCTGAGATGACAGATAGCCACTGGCCAATGGGTGATACATAGTGTTGTTTCCTCATTAGCTATTGCGCACGGGCCCAGGAACCAAGAGACAGAAGTAGGATTGACCCCTCCCTCCATTCAGTCCAGTGGCCCACTTTCAGACTTTGTGCTTCCTGCACCTACAGCCTTATGCTCTATTGTGTTAGAAGGCCTGGCTGCTGGGGTGCCTGGGTGACTCAGTTGGTTAAGCATCCAACTCTTGATTTCAGCACCGGTCATGATCTCACGGCCGTGAGATGGAACACCACTTTGGGCTCCACACTGGGCATGGAGCTTGCTTAAGATTCTCTCTCTACCTCTCCCTTTCCCACTCACTTTCTCCCTGGACCTCCTGGAATCCCATGCCAGTGAACCAATAAGCAGATTACTTGTAGGAGTGACAATCGATGCTGACTGCCACAAAGAGCTAGGGTTGTTATCTGATGGGAGCAGGAAGGACTATGACTGAAACTCAGAGGCTCTATGGTCCAGTAATGGTGAGCCAGCAGTGACTACAACTGCTGCCCAAACAGGGGGAAGGTTGCTAAGGCTCAGATCCCTTGGGGTAAAGGACTAAGTCTCCCCACCAGGCAGCCAACCCACACCTATCAAAGTGCTGGCTGATGGACATGGAAACATGTAATGGTGATGGGAGAAGACGATGATAAATGCCAGTTTCAGCTATGGGACTGGCAGCACCAGTGGGGACCATAGCTTGTTCTACTAACCTTCTTGTGTTACATTCTTGCAGAGAGTGTAGCTGACCACCTTCTTGATGGGGACTCTATGCTGGACTGGACATGATGGAAGGCAAGAACAGATACGAGTGATACAAGGAGCTCTCTTGTGCACCATTTCAAATCCTCTTGGCCACATCTCTTACTCCAGCTGCTGCTTTGACAATCACTTTTGCACAGACCTCAACCAGTTCCTTTTCTGTGCAACCTTACAGTGCCTTGCCTTGGGCCCAGTGCCACATACAACTAGTTCTATCCTCAATGCTGTTGGCACTTATATATGCGCAGCCCAAAATACAGGGGGATTTAAGGCTTATATGGTCTATTTTTAGAGTCTAGGGCTCAGATCAATGGGGGTGGAAGCCAAGGATAAATTATTCCCCTTTCAACCCCAAGCAGACATCTCTGAGATGCATTTATGGGGCTTATCAGAAAGTGTTCTAGTTTGTGGGGCGCCTGGGTGGCGCAGTCGGTTAAGCGTCCGACTTCAGCCAGGTCACGATCTCGCGGTCCGTGAGTTCGAGCCCCGCGTCGGGCTCTGGGCTGATGGCTCAGAGCCTGGAGCCTGTTTCCGATTCTGTGTCTCCCTCTCTCTCTGCCCCTCCCCCGTTCATGCTCTGTCTCTCTCTGTCCCAAAAATAAATAAACGTTGAAAAAAAAAATTTTTTAAAAAAAAAAAGAAAGTGTTCTAGTTTGAGCATCAGTCACACATAGCAGCAGACAACAAACACATCTTTCCTTTCCTGTTTCATTTTCTCATGCTTCACTCTTACTCTCTGAGATCATATTCCCCCAAAAAATACCCACACTAAAGCCTTTATCTCAATCTCTACTGTGTGTGGGGGTGGGAGGTGAGGGAACCAAGATAAGATGCACCACCACACCTAATAAGTGCAAAGGAGACTGCTCTGATGGTGTCACTGGGCAGCCGTGTGTCCAGTTCTGTCACTATGGAAGGAGGGAGCAAGTTTTGGCTAGCAGTCTCAGCAGGAAAGTTAATGGAAATATTTGACAGGTGCTCCATCCAAAAATATTTATATTTTTATAAATAATAAAAGTTTCAACGCTTAACGGAATAGGTAGTAAAGCGTTGTCCTAAGAGAAGAGGACATTTCCTTGGCCATGACAGCACAGTGGGGAGAGATGAGATGTCAAGAGTCAGATGGCTGGAATGTGACAACACTTAGTGGACAGGAAGGAAAGGAAGAAAAGATGAGAAGCTTAGGTAAGGGTGGGGGATGATGGGCAAAACCAGGAAGTAAGCTTCCTACCACAAACCAATCGTGGCTATAGGTAAATTTTGGAGCTGAGACCAAATTTGGACATAAATACCATCAATACAAGAATCCTAACTTGCCTCCCTTCCCTGTCAAAACACTTCCCTTTCTTGACTCGGGGTCTCTGCTTTCTTTTTTGTCTCAGAAGAAGCTGTTTCTTTTTGCTTAGATTCATCCCTCCTTGTGTCTCACACTCTCACTTTTCGGACTTGCTTCAAATACCTCCTCTCCTTCCTCTCTGCATTTTCATGGATTCTTTCTCCTTGTCTGGATTTCCCTCATTCTCTTTGCCTTTCCCTTTCCCCCAAACTTCAAGAAAATAGTCCATATGCCTTGTCTTCACATCCTCACCACCCACCCTTAACTCATCCCCACCTAGCATCAGCCCCTGTTCCAAATAGAGACTGTTCTAAGATCAGCAAGGATTCCCAGTTGCTGGTCTAAGGGCTTTTTGTTTGTCTTGATCCTACCGGACTGTCTGCACTACTTGTTCCTCTGTACCACTCCCACACTCTAAAAACTCATTTCTTCCTGTGTCTTCTTGACCCTTCCTCCTATAAATATGGGTTCTCTCAAAGTCCAACCTTCTCGCTGTACATATTCTCTCAAGACAATCTTGTCTACCCACATTGCTTCAACTTTTCTTTTTATCAAGATATTCCCCAGATATCCATCTCTACTACCATATTGCAGACCCACATTCCCAACAGCTGTCTGGGCACTTTCACACAGAAAGCCAATGAACATTTCAGACTCAAGTAGTTCTTGCCAGAGAATTACTTTTTTTTTTCTTTTTTTTTTTTTTTTGCTATACGGAGTTGTGAACTATACATATTTATTTTATATTCATCCTATAATAAGAAAAGCAAAGTTCAACACACACACACACACACACACACACACACACACACACACACACACACCTTGAGATTCTGAGCAAGAGTGGGCAAGCAACATTCTGGATTCCCATTATCTGATTTTGTTCTCCACCCTTCTTCTATCACGTATTTCTTGACCATTCTGGCACTTGCCAATAACTAAAGCCATAATGTCAATCACGCATTCCAGTTTCTGCCCTCATCTTCTATCTTTCTAGCTCACTCCCTCATTACCCAAACTGCAGCAGTGCTTTGCCCCACAAGGACCTCAGATACATTGCTCCCACCACCTTTCCTAGTCCTTCAACCCCCAGATGTCTCCTCTTCCCTCCTTGCCAAATTTAAATTGCTCATCCAATTATTATAATTGCTCTACTTATCACAATATTAATTCCTTTGCCCCCCTTTCACTTCTTGTCACACTCTTGGAAAAACTACAAACCAGGTTAAGCCCAGCCCTCCACCTACTCCACACCTGCGCTCATACACTTGAACATGGCTGGAGAAAAAGAAACACATAATTTTCACTCTAAATTTGTGACCATAAACCTCAATCACATCTCTACTATAAGCAGGCAATCATAATATACATCCTAACACTTTCATATTCCTATAGTCATAAATGGCAATTTTCCGCCTATTTTCCCCTCAGATCCCCAACACCTTGTCTGTGTTCATTCTCACTTGTCATCTTGCTTCCTACTACACTGAAGGAATTAAACCTGTCAAAAGAGACATATCATCCCACTACTGCATCAGTGCCAGCAAATTCTGTATTACCTTCTTTGACTACAGATAAAAAGCATCAGTGGTCCTGTCTAAAGCTAAACTCTCACCTACTCAAGGACCTCTCCCAGTAATTCTACCCTCTCTCACTCTCTCACACATCATCAGATTTTCTCTCTCTACTGAGTCCTTCCCATAAGCATATAACCATACTATTATTACTCCCATCTTCAAAGGAAAACTGGTTCTTGACCCTTCCTTCTTCTCCAACTACCATCTCATTGCTCTGCTCCCCTTCATAGAAAAGCCACTTGAGGAGCGCCTGTGTGGCTCAGTCAGTTGAGTGTCGGACTCTTGATTTCAGCTTAGGTCATGATCCCAGGGTTACGGGATGGATACCCATGTTGGGCTCTTTGCTGAGTGTGGAGCCTGCTTAAGATTCTTTCTCTTTCTCCCTCTGCCCTTCTCCTCCACTCACTCTCTCTCTAAAAATAAAAATAAATTAAAATTAAAAAAACAAGAAAGAAAAGCCACTTGATGCATTACTTGTACTTACTGTCTCCAATCCTTCTCCAGTTCTGTATCAAAGTCACTGCAGTCAGGCTTTCACCCCCAGAACACTACTAAAGTGTCTCTGAACAAGGTCACCAGTGACTTCCATGATGCAAAATCCAGTGATCAGTCCTCAGTCCTCACTTTGCCTGACCTATCAACAGCATCTGGCACAGTTGATCACCCTTTCCTCCTGAAAATACTCTACCAAGATACCACACTCAGCAGTTTCCCCTTCCTCACAGACTGCTCCTTCTCAGCCTCCTTCCTGGTTCTTCATCTTCCTCTTCACTTTGGAGTACTCCAGGGTTCTTCTTCATTTCTTTGTCTATGCTAACTCCTTTGGCAGTCTCATCCAGTGCCATGATTGTGTTATGATTGTAAGTATGCTGAAAATTCCCAAACTTATACCACCTCTAGTCTTGAACCCTTCCTTGAATTCCAAATTTGTATACTCAACTGTCCAAAAGAGAATTCCTGATTTTACCTCTTCCCAAATCTGCTCAACCTGCAGTCTTCATGTAACAGCAATTCTATTTTTCCATTGCTCATGCCAAAAACCATGGACCTTGAAGCTTCTTTTTCTTTTACATCCAAATCCAATCCATTGGAATACACTGCTTTTGCTCTACATTTAGAATATGTTCAGAAGAGCACCTGCATGGCGCAGTGGTTAAGTGTCCAACTCTTGATTTTGGCTCAGGTCATGATCTCACAGCAAGTTTGAGCCCCACATCAGGTTCTGCACTGACAGCACAGAGTTTGCTTGGGATTCTCTTTCTGTCTCTGTCTCTCTCTGTCTCTCTCTGCCCCTCCCCTACCTGCACTCTCACTCTCTCAAAATAAATAAACATTAAAAAAAAGACTATGTTCAGAATCTCATCCCCAAAACTAGTACCACCCTGATATAAACCACTATCATTTCTACCTAGATTAATATATCAACCCCCTAACTTGTCTTTCTGCTTTCATTCTTGTCCCCCTACCCCATCAGCCAAAACACAAATCAAATAAAATCACTCCTCTGCTCAAAATCTTCTAGTGGTTCCTCAAATCACGCAGAGTAAAAACCAAAGTCAGAGCATTAAGGAGAACAGCTACCATGGCCTCTACGGTGAAACCTCAGCTGTGGGGAGGTGTCTGTGACTTCATATTGTTGGAGCATTTGTTCTCTTCCTAGGCTTGCAGCGCTCTTCAAGCTTGTCATGGCTGAACCAAGAAAGTAGGCATACACAGATTTCCACAGAAATTATAATTCCATGAAAGATTTTGAGGAGATGACAAAGACTGATACCTTTCAGAGCACGAAGAGATTTGGAATGTAAAGCATTTCTTTGGATTGAGTACTATGGAAGTTTGTCACTGACCTACTTTCCTGAACTGTATCACATGAATATGTGAGCTAAGGAATGAATAGTTTGTCTTGATAAATATGCAATCAACACAAACAATGAAAAACAAAGTTATTATAGTGGCTTACCAGGCTCTTCATCCTCTGGCCCCATCTCTTGCTACTCCCCACTCTCACTCGCTTTGTTTCATCCGCTTTGGCCTCTTTGCTGTTTCTCAAACACTTTCTCCTACACCATGTAGGCTTTCTCCTACATCATGGCTTTTGCATAGGAATGTCTTCTCCAGATGACCTCATTCCTCACTCTCTCATCTCCTTCAACTGTTGGCTCTAAAGTCACCATCTCAGTGAGGCCTTCTCTGGCCACTCTATTTAAAGTTGCAGCCCGTTTCCCAATGTTTCCAGTCTCCCTTACCATCCTCTGCTTTTCATATTTA
Organism: Leopardus geoffroyi; assembly: GCF_018350155.1. NCBI lineage: Eukaryota > Metazoa > Chordata > Mammalia > Carnivora > Felidae > Leopardus > Leopardus geoffroyi. The sequence goes on from NC_059333.1 coordinate 83,055,537, forward strand.
CCAGTTTCTAACACACTATGTGATTTACGTATTATGTTTATTATCTGTTACTCTTACTAGAATATAAACCTCATGAGAGTATGGATTTGTTTTCTTTGTTGATGCATTCTTAGTGTCTATAACAGGGCCTGGAACATGATAGACTTAAGTTGATATTTATTCAATGAATGAATAAAGTGGATGGGTCATGAACATTTATTGGTCTCCGGATGTTTCAATTTGGGTGCTACCATAAGGGAGTTGTGTGAAGTGTTTCCAGAAAACAGAACCACACAGAAACCCAACAGGGAGTATGTATTTCTTTATAACAACCACTGCCAACACATTACTACTTATAAAGTATCACCTTTGCTGATTTTATCCTCAAAACCTTGTGAGATATGTATTATTATCATATTTTTAAAATTTTTGTTAATGTTTATTCTTGAGAAAGAGACAGACAGAGTGAAAGTGGGGGAGGGGCAGAGAGAGAAGGAGACACAAAATCCAAAACAGGCTCCAGGCTCTGAGCTGTCAGCACAGTGCTTGACGTGGGGCTCGAACTCACAAACCGTGAGATCATGACCTGAGCTGAAGTCAGACACTTAACCAACTGAGCCATCTAGGTACCCCTATTCTTATCATTTTATAGATGATAAAACTAAGGTGTAGAAATGTTAAGTAACTTCTGAAATGTGACATAGCTAATAAATGACAGAATTGGGATTCAAATACTGGCTATTTCGATTGCATGTCCTATACTGATATCCTTTCTCTACACTGCCCAAATTTTAGCGATGGGGGAAATAATTTTCTACTACTTGGATGAAGGGGAAGGAAGGCTGAAGTAAACAAAAGTGGAGAAGCCCCAGGAATATGGTGAATGCCCCAGAGCCCACATGAACACTCAGGAGATGAGCCCCAGATACTCTATGATAAGAGAAGTAGGCAAGAATTTTAGCTTCACCTAAAGAAGATGCGGCCTTGCATTCATCCAGAGAGCATCCTTCAGATGTGCCCCAAGAGCCAGGTAGAGATAGGCCAGGGGCAAGTAGGTTAAAGCCAGGGAGACCACTAGCATAATTGAATGCAAGTCCATCTTCCCGATGTGCAGCAAAGCCAATCACTGAGACATCAAGTTTGCAGCAAGGAAAGGGTTTATTCGGAAGGGAGCCAAATGAGGAGACAGGAAGACAAGCCTCAAATCCGCCTCCCCGAAGGGGAAGAGAACAAGTTTTTTTTTTTTTTTATAATCATAGTGGTTGAGATAACATACATATTGATGAAAAAGGCAGGGAAACTTATGACTAGTCATGAGTAAAGATGGAGCATGTGCATTAAGCAAATATATCCCATATTCACTTTGGGGTGGAGACTTAACACCAGAACAAGGCAAAATTCATCCCCTGATGTGAGAAGGTTATCTTAGGACAAGGAGAAGGGGCTATGGGCATGCTCTGAGAGCCAGGATAATTTGGATAGGGTCTTGGATTTATCTTGGGTAAGGAATGCAGGGCCTTGTTTGTTCTTGGGCTGGAACCATATCAGTTGACCTTGAGTCTAGGCTTCTGCAGAAACAGCAAGTGTGTGTGTTAGTGAGGGTCTAAAAAAACAATAGCTGCTGAGGGGGAAGTTCTCTGGAAAACAAGCTTTAAATTTTCTGCTAGTTTCAACCTCATTAACCCTAAGGAGCATGGTTTCACTAGGTCAGTGGGGAAAGGGTTGTTTGAGTCAGATGATGTACCAAGAACTTCATGTTTACTATTGCATTGAAGACCCACAACCAATGAGGCACAGTAGGGCACTGTTACCCCATTTGAGCTCAGAGAGAGAGAGAGAGAGGAGAAAATGACCCTCCAAGGTCGCATATCGGTCTCCACCAATCATGTAATACCTGTAAGAGCAGTGCACACTGGCCTGGCACCCAAAGGAAGGATTTGTGGGACCACATCAGGTGTGTTTTCATCAATCAAGGGTCCAGATTCCAGGATGCTGGGAGACTCCAGACCAATGTGGAACTGGTACATAATCAGTGCACACCAGGGTCACAGGAGAGCACTGACATTGGTTTCAGAGAAAGGCTTGAAACACAAGTTCTTTCAGCTCAAAAGAGGGATTCAAGAGGGCTAGCTCCTCTGGCCTAACAAGCCAATCCCTGTGAGGAAAGGGCTCAGCTCTACCAAGACTGTACCTGCAGAAGGAGAGGGCTCTGTGCTGGGATCCAAGCCATGTCTTTGCCTTGGTGTTTTCTCAGTGTGCTTGGGCCTCCTTTTCTCAATAATTCTGTAAGCTCAAGGGCAAAGCATCCTGGGGCTTGAAAAGTCATCCATGAGGAAAGGGAAGAATCCAGAACCACACACAGATGGACGCTGACCTGGTTCTGAGGGCCTGAGGGTACAGGGAGCTCAGGCTTGGTTTTATATCAGAGCAAGTCTGGTCTAGTGGCCAGCTCCGATGAAGGGACTAGTTAAACAAAATACGGTAGTTTTCAGGATGGGGTAAAAAGTAACTTTAAACACCAGTTGGCACTCAAATATCTAATGACAGGGAAGTGATGCTCAATGTAACACATAACTACATTTTTTGTTAAGTTAAAGACATTTTTCCACAGTGCATAGAATATGAGACTTCAGCAGTGCCTGGGTGGCTCGGCCGGTTAAGTGCCAACTTGGGCTCAGATTATGATCTCGCGGTTTGTGTGTTCAAGCCCTGCATCGGGCTCTATGCTGACAGCTCAGAGCCTGGAGCCCGCTTTGGATTCTGTGTCTCCCTCTCTCTCTGCCCCTTCCCCACCTGCACTCTGTATGTCTCTGTCTCTCAAAAATAAATACACATTAAAGAAAAAAAGAATGGGAAACTTCAGACCCAGGGACAGGTGCAGGGTCTTCGGTGCCCACCACCACGGTTCTGTTGTGAACTACGCGCTCTTTCAGTCCTCAGGCACAATCATATCAGACTGTCCTCTGGCTCAGGAGTGATGGTCAGGACCACATCAAGCTTCTGGTGGCTTGTATAACCAAGAACCACCATCTTCTTCCCCTTTCTAATGGGACTGCTTTTCTTTTAAATACTCAAAACTCCAAAAGCAGACATTTCTAATTCCTAATTGAAGATGGCAGGTTAAATGTCTCTGTTTATTTCCAATCCCTCCACATCCTCAGTAAAATTAAAGTGAAGGATTAAAAAGCTGATAAACCTACAGCCAGCCACAAGAGAATGAGATGGCCCATCAACAGATGTGAGATTTCAACAGAATTCCGGAAGGTGGGAAACAGAAGGAGTCGACAAGTCACGCAGCAAGGTGAAGAAAGCTACAGACTAGAATACTGGTACAGAGAAACAAACAAACAAACAAACAAAACAGAAAAGAGCTGTTTAGCCCTACAGAATGTCAGAGAAGAGCAGTTTGCTCAGAAACCAGGTACAGTAGTACAGTGGAGAACAAGAATGATATGTGGCTAATTGAAAGCCTGTGTAGAATATAAATGATCTCCCCACTCTTCTCTTCCTCCAGTTCCCATGTGGTCAAAAACAGACATCCATCCTTCAGGGAAAAGAATAGAAGTTCCTTCCCCAGAGAAATGAGTGGGTTCATAGGAAGTCATTGCACATTAGGGTATTGGAGAACCCCTTAGCAGCATGGCCACCTCTTAAATTTTTTCTGTAACATTTATTTATTTTTGAGAGACAGAGCAAGACAAAAAAAAAAACAAAAACAAAAACAAATCACAATCTGTTAAGGAAATCTCATTTCACTTAGCAATACAAGAGAGCACTCAGGAACTAAGTATCTTAGTAAGCCACCTGAGCCCTTCACCTGTTATTGACAGTCCAGGAAAATTCAACACACTTTTTTTTTTTTTCAACGTTTATTTATTTTGGGGACAGAGAGAGACAGAGCATGAACAGGGGAGGGGCAGAGAGAGAGGGAGACACAGAATCGGAAACAGGCTCCAGGCTCTGAGCCATCAGCCCAGAGCCTGACGCGGGGCTCGAACTCACGGACCGCGAGATCGTGACCTGGCTGAAGTCGGACGCTTAACCGACTGCGCCACCCAGGCGCCCCTCAACACACTTTTAAATAGACAAATGACAGGTAGCTTCTATACCAAGACACTATGAGAAGAAAAGGAAAAGTAAGAGCCTTGTATGTTCAGCTGATGAATTCACCCCCTCCAAAAAAACAAAGGACAGATGAAAATCATCACACAATGTCCAGCACAAATTAAATATTATTAAATAGGCACTTGAGATATAAAAGAACACCAAAATTCAAAGATTCAGGATAGGAGTGGACAAAAAACAAGATGTAAAAGGAGTTAATCAAATTCAGAAAAGAGATAGAAGAAAAATTAAAGAGCAATAGATACAAATATCATATCCATATGCCGCACCCCTGAAACTAATATAATGTTATATGTCAACTGTGCCTCAATATATTTTAATTTTTAGTTAAATTATTTCAGAAGTAGAGATTAAGTCACAGGATGCCCAAAGGAGAGTAGGTTCAGCTTCAACTGAAAGTATAAGGGATACAGCCAACAGAACAAAAACCAAGAGGTATAAATGATGAGAGAGAGGGTGATAGCTGTAGAGAACAGGTAAAAAAAGATCCATATACATATAATTGGAGTTGCTGAAAAAGCAAAACAAAGCCATGGAATGGAACTAATATTTAAAACTATAATCCAGTTGGGGCACCTGGGTGGCTCAGTCGGTTAAGTGGCCGACTCTTGGTTTCAGCTCAGGTCATGATCTCACAATTCGTGGGTTCAAGCCCCGCAATGGCTCTACGCCATCAGCTTGGGATTCTCTCCCTCTCTCCCTCTTCCCCTACCCCACTTGTGATCTAGCTCTCTCTCAAAAATAAATAAACATTTTTTTAAAAGATAAAACTATAATCCAATAATGGTTACATTAATGATTACACACTGTATATTATTTTATCAAATATATACAAATTATACACTTAAGATTGGTGAGTTTCATTTTATGTAAATTATGCCACCATGAAGTCAGTTTAAAATTAAATATAAAGTGTTCAATCCAAAAATTATAATCTCAGAAAACTTTCTGAAAATAAAAATGCCCTAAGTGTACATTTTGAATACACCTATGTATATAGAAAAATTGACCAGAATAGTCAACTCAGACTTATGAGAGCAAAATCATTATAAAGGTAAAGAAGAAAATATCTTCTTGGCAAAATTTCCAAATCCCATCAAGGTACAGAAAGTAATCTATTATCCTATGGGATAATCTCTAATGCAAAGCTGAAAAAAAATAAGGAAAGAACATATAACTGTTAACTGAATAGAAGGAAAAGGGAGTTATAGAAAATATTTTATTAATCTAAAAGAAACAAGAAAGGAAGAAAAAAGGGAGCAAAAAATAAAATAAAAATAGAAGGCAGGTGTAAACCCAGTTCTATCTGTAATAACATTAAATGTAAGTGGACTAAATAGTAAGAGACTAAGATTGTCAAACTGTGTTTTAAAAATGCTGCTTATAGGAATCAAGACACGCTTACATCCATCATCGTGGAAGTACAAGATGCTGGGGTTCTAGAGATTGTTAAAAGATTCCAGAGGTATAAATAAACTAGCATGTCACCTACAAAGGACCAAGAGTCAAGTGAGGTTGTGAACATTTTTACCAGGCAGCTTGATGCTGGGCGCCCCTGAAGAGTGCACCTCGTAGAGGGAGTCCTTGGCAGCTAGCGGCTGGGCTTCTCCCAAGAAGGCCCTTATACTTTGCCCAATGCCACAGTTACGAGGACATCTTTCTTCTCCACAAGAAAGTGAAAGCAGGAATACCAACTTCATTACCTTTATATCCTCTCTCCTTTTTTTAATGTTTATTTATTCATGTTGAGAGACAGAGAGAGAGAGAGAGAGCATGAGCAGGGGAGGGGAAGAGAGAGAGGCAAGGAAGAGAATCCCAAGCAGGCTCCATGCTCTCAGTACAGAGCCAGATGCAGGGCTCAAACTCACACTGTGAGCTCATGACCTGAGCCAAAACCAAGAGTCAGACACTTAACCAACTGAGCCACCCAGATGCCCCATATCCCCTCTCTTCTTTATTTCTAAAGTCCTGCAGAGAATAGACAAAGTTCTGTTGAATAAGCTGTAGCAGTCTCTTCCTCTATCTCATCATTTCCTTCCCTCCCATTTTCTGCTCCCTTCTTTCTCTGTTCACTTGTGTAGTCCGGATATGCTGATTGGACCTCAGTGTGCTAGGTCAGGGGTTATCAAATGAACAAAGACCAGTCCTGGGGTCCAGGGGTTCACAGCTGTGAGGAGAAAGACCATGTGCAGGGACAGGGCCCTGCTGGGAGCTTGCCAGTCTTCCTCTCCAAAACAGCACGGAATCCAGCTGTACTGACATAATCATCTCTATTCCTAAACTTGAGTTCAACATGAACTAAAATTTCTGGTTTACACATTCAGCTAGCTTTTACTTATGTAATGTTCTAAAGAGTCAGTCATTCCTGAAGGAAGAAAAGTGTCCTCCTTAGTATAACCCAGGTAGAATCAGTATGTTCCCTCCGACTGCTGTACCTTCACCCCTGTGAGTTGTTCCTTGAAAGGGGAAGCCACGGATGCAGGCAAGGCCTCACCCGCAGAGCTGGGCCTGAGAATAACAGTGGGGAGTGGTCCAGGGAGCATGGGTGGGGGCTCTTCACAAACAGTTGCCAGAGGAGCAGCTCCCCCCCGTGGCTGTAAGTGGAAGCTGTAGTGCTCTCTGCCAAGGAAATGCCAACCAGGGAGTGTAAGGTTTTCCACACCTACACCCTCCACCCGGGCCGACTGTGGACACCCTTTTCAGAGTCTGGCCTCTGGAAGAGGCACACACCACCTGGGGTCTCTGTGTATACACTCTCCCTGGGTCCTGGGTGGAACTTGTCAATGTGCTGGACTCTCCTTGACTCTGCCAGATCAAAGCACCCTGCTGAGCCTGCTCTGTGAAGCTGCTTCCTGCCCAGCCCCTCTGAGCATCAGAACCTGGATAATGAAACTTAAGCTTCAGCACCCATCCCTTGCACAAGTCCCTCCTAAGGCAAAGGGCACAGACCTTGGCAAAATGTTCGTATGGACATATGTTTATGCAAAATCTGTAAAAGTAAGGGGGTGTTTTTGTATTATTTTTCCTAAAGAGAGTCATACACTATATTAACTTTAGACCACACAAAGTCTACCTCGGACCTTGATGATCACGTAGGGGCCACTCTGTCCAGAGCTCTCTGACTAGTCCTTTAACTCAAATCCAGCCCCCAACCCCACTTCAACCGCTGGAGGCCACACAGAGGACTTTGGGGGCAGGGGAGGGGGGGAGGCAGGCAATACAGGGGTTGGTCAAGAACATGAGTTTGTAGGTCAGACAAGTGTAAATCTGTCCCTAGGCACAATACTTGATTGTGCCTCTCTTTCTTCATCTGAAAAAGAGGGCTAATAATTTTACTTACTCTTAGGGATGCTGTGAGAATAGAATCAAAGGAAGCATGGTAAGACTTCTGTTTGAGGTCTGGCCTGTAGGGGGCGCTCTGGGAATACTGCCTGGGGGAAGGTCCGTAAATAGCCACCCTAGTCCGGAAATACATATACTCCTAACTTAAACTCAACTCTATTAAATTAGTCCAAATAAAATTACCAGTATTTCACTGTTTTCTGACCTACAAAAATGGCAGTTTCACATGATTCCCTCTACTAGAACAAATGACAATAATTACATAGGGCGGCTGGGGTGTGGTTATTGGTAGGTACACTTCTGGTGCACTCTCTCATGGTGTATCTGTGCTTTGCCTAGAGAGGCTGAGGGAGGTAGTTTAATTCCTTGATCTCTCCTCCCTCTGGAGCCATGCTCTGTGACCATAAAGTCCTCTGATACAAAATAAATAAGTCTTGGGGAAGTAATGTATGGCAGGATGATGACAGTTAATAATACTGAATTGTGTATTTGAAAGTTGCTAAGAGACTAGGTCTTAAAAGTTCCCAACAGAAGAAAAAGTATGTGTGATGACAGATGTTAACTAGACTTACTGTGGTGATCATTTCACAATATATACAAATACTGAGTCATTGTTGTACACTTGAAACTAATATAATGTTGTAGATCAATATTTTTAAAGAACTCTGATAAAATGACCCTCCCTGCCCCCAGTGCTTTCAGTTGTAATGGCCAAGTCAGTGTGCAGAGAGTCCCAGCAACTGAAGCCACCCTCAGATTCTCTTAAGCCAGACCATAGAGGATCCCTCTGCCCCAACACTCTAAATGCTGTCCCCTGCCTCCAGTCTCTCTGTGGCACCTGTTGTGCTCTCTGGAATGCAGCTCTTGTTCTGGATGTGCTGGGGCTCTCATGGCCTCTTCCCACCCCAGCCCTTGATACCTAATCCACAAGTCACTCTATCTTCATCTGGCCCTCAGGGAGGCAGGGGAGGGTCTGGAGATGAAGTCCACACCGCAGAGGCCCCACCTGGTGGCCAAAGTCCTCTAGCCTAAAGCTGTCCCTGAGAACTACCTACTCACAAACAAACCCTCTGGCTGCAGGGTTCCTGAGTTTCTCCTGTTTAACTATTTCCCCCTCTCCTCCCTCCCAGTGGCCTGCAGGCCGCACACTCTCGGAGAACACACACAAGAATCTTAGAGTCCCTGCCAGAGTCACAAAGCACAGTCCTGACAGCCAAGCTGGGCATTATGCAGTCAGGATGGTCAGTCGGTCAGACCACAATCAAGTACAAAGCACCTGTTGTAAAGACCAGTACTCTCAGAGATCAGAGGAGGTAGGCCAGGCTGACTATGCCCATGGAGAGGTCTCTGGAAGCAGAGGCCGACAAAGAGTTTGGAGAGCACAGGGTTCATGAGCAAGTAATGTCATGAAAGAAGTGGAGGAAGATGGTTTGGGGATACACAGCAAACACAATGCAGACAGGACAAAGTTTTTGCCACCCTGTGGGAGCACTGAAACAAAGATGTCCAAGGTTTCCTATTAGGAGAGTCCCTTACTGGGCAAAAACAGCCAGGCCCTGTCCTATCATCATGCTCAGTCACTGGCTGAGGCCAACCCAAGAAGAGCATGACCTCAGCTCAAAAGCTGAAGCTGACCGTGACGTGGATCCCCATGCTGAGGCTGTCAGCTCACCTCACCGCTCTTGGCTTCTTGAAGGGGAAGTGAGTGCTGTAGCTCTGAGTTCACCATAGTACACAGCTCATGTGGCATGGACTCACTTCTCCACACATGTGGAGAGCAGCTCCCCTTGGGCCCTAAAGGCTCTCTTCCTTAGGAAAACCTCCAAGAGGGAAGTTAAGGGATGAAATACAGACCCCATTTGCCACAGGTGATTGGGGTCCACAGCTGGTACCCATTACCTCCCTCCTCTGCTATTCATTCCAAATCCCCTCACTCTCAGCCACCACCTCTGTTGTCTCAGTGGTTCACCTGTAGTGAGACGCAGGTCCTGGTTCTTGAAGAGTCTGAGCCCCCGATAAGAAGGAAGATTCATTGTTCAGAACCTCCTTCAAGAAAAAAACATGTTGCCAATACTTGGAGACTAAAGAACATCCTACTAAAGAATGAATGGGCTAACCAAGAAGTTAAAGAGGAAATTAAAAAGTACATGGAAGCCAGTGAAAATAACACCACAGCCCAAAACCTCTGGGACGCAGCAAAGGAGGTCATAAGAGGAAAGTATATAGCAATCCAGGCCTTCCTAAAGAAGGAAGAAAGGTCTCAGATACACAACCTAACCTTACACCTTAAAGAGCTGGAAAAAGAACAGCAAATAAAACCCAAAATCAGAAGAAAAGAACTAATATAGGTTAGTTTTGATGCTATCAAAACAAAAACAAAAACAAAAAACAGTAGAACAGACCAATGAAATCAGAAGCTGGTTCTTTGAAAGAATTAAAAAAATTGATAAACCACTAGCCAGTTTGATCAAAAAGAAAAAGGACCCAAATAGATAAAATCAAGAATGAAAGAGGAGAGGTGACAACTAATATAGTAGAAATAAAAACAATAAGAGAATATTATGAGCCATTGTATGCCAATAAAATGGGAAATCTGGAAGAAATGGACAAATTCCTAGAAACATATAAACTACCAAAACTTAAACAGGAAGAAATAGAACATTTGAACAGACCCATAACCAGTAAAGAAATCAAATTAGTAATCAAAAATCTCCCAAAAAACAAGGGTCCAGGGCCAGGTGGCTTTCCAGGAGAATTCTACCAAAACTTTAAGGAAGAGTTAACACCTATTCTCTTGAAGCTGTTCCAAAGAAATAGAAATGGAAGGAAAACTTCCAAACTCTTTCTATGAAGCCAGCATTACCTTGATTCCACATCCAAAGATCCCACTAAAAAGGAGAATGATAGACCTATTTCCCTGATGAACATGGATGCAAAAATCCTCAACAAGATATTAGCCAACTGGATCCATCAATACATTAAAAAAATTATTCACCACGACCAAGTGGGATTTATACCTGGGATGCAGGGCTGGTTCAATATCCACAAAACAATCAATGTGATTCATCATACCAATAAAACAAAGGACAAGAACCGCATGATCCTCTCAATAGATGCAGAGAAATCATTTGACAAAATATGGCATCCTTTCTTGATAAAAACCCTTGAGAAAGTAGGGATAGAAGGATCATACCTTGAGATCATAAAAGCCATATATGAAAGACCCAACACTAATATCATCCTCAATGGGGAAAAACTGAGAGCTTTCCCCTTAAGGTCAGGAACAAGACGGGGATGTCCACTCTCGCCACTATTATTCAACATATTACTGGAAGTCTTAGCCTCTGCAATCAGACAACACAAAGAAATAAAAGGCATCCAAATCAGCCAGCAGGAGGTCCAACTTTCACCCTTTGCAGATGACATCATACTCTATATGGAAAACCCAAAAGATTCCACCAAAAAACTCCTAGAACTGACCCATGAATTCAGCAAAGTTGCAGGATATAAAATCAATGCACAGAAACTGGTTGCATTCCTATACACCTATGCATTTCTGAAGCAACAGACAGAGAAATCAAGGAACCGATCCCATTTACAATTGCCCCAAAAACCATAAAATACCTAGGAATAAATCTAACCAAAGAGGTGAAAAATCTATACACTGAAAACTATAGAAAGCTTATGAAACAAATTGAAGAAGACAAAACAATGGAAAAAGATTCCATGCTCCTGGATAGGAAGAATAAATATTGTTAAAATGTCAATACTACCCAAAGCAATCTACATATTCAATGAAATACCTATCAAAACAACATGAGCATTCTTCACAGAGCTAGAACAGACAATCCTAAAATTTTTGTGGAACCAGAAAAGACCCCAAATAGCCAAAGCAATCTTGAAAAAGAAAACCAAAGCAGGAGGCATCACAATCCCAGACTTCAAGCTATACTACAAAGCTGTAATCCTCCAGACAGGTATGGTACTGGCACAAGAACAGACACTCAGATCAATGGAACAGAATAGGCAACCCAGAAATGGACCCACAAACGTATGGCCAACTAACCTTTGACAAAGCAGGAAAGAATATCCAATGGAATAAAGACAGTCTCTTCAGCAAGTGGTGCTGGGAAAACTGAACAGCAACATGCAGAAAAATGAACCTGGACCACTTTCTTACACCATACACAAAAATAAACTCAAAATGGATGAAAGACCTAAATGTAAGACAGAAAGCCACCAAAATCCTCGAGGAGAAAGCAGGCAAAAAAACCTCTTTGACTTTGGCCGCAGCAACTTCTTACTCAACACGTTTCCAGAGGCAAGAGAAACAAAAGCAAAAGTTAACTATTGGGACCTCATCAAAATAAAAAGCTTCTGCACAGCGAAGGAAACAATCAGCAAAACTAAAAGGCAACCGACGGAATGGGAGAAGATATTTGCAAACAACGTATCAGATAAAGGGTTAGTATCCAAAATCTATACAGAAATTATCAAACTCAACACCCAAAAAACAATCCAGTGAAGAAATGGGCTAAAGACATGAATAGACACTTCTCCAAAGAAGACATCCAGATGGCCAACAGGCATATGAAAAAAATGCTCAACATCACTCATCATCAGGGAAATACAAATCAAAACCACAATGAGATACCACCTCACACCTGTCAGAATGGCTAACATTAACAACTCAGGCAACAACAGATGTTGATGAGGATGTGGAGAAAAAGGATCTCTTTTGCACTGCTGGTGGGAATGCAAACTGGTACGGACACTCCGGAAAACAGTATGGAGGTTCCTCAAAAAATTAAAAATAGAACTATCCTACAACCCAGCAATTGCACTACTAGGTATTTATCCAAGGGATACAGGTATGTATGCTGTTTCAAAAGGGCACATGCACTCCAATGTTTATAGCAGCACTATCAACAATAGCCAAAGTATGGAAAGAACCCAAGTGTCTATCGATGGATGAATGGATAAAGAAGATGTGGTATAGAGAGAGGTGCCTGGGTGGCTCAGTCGGTTAAGCTTCCGACTTGGGTCAAGTCATGATCTTGCAGTAAATGAATTTGAGCCCTGCATCAGGCTCTGTGCTGACAGCTCAGAGCCTGGAGCCTGCTTCCGATTCTGTGTCTCCCCTCGCTCTGTCCTGCCCCGCTCATGCTCTATCTCTCTCTCTTTCAAAAAAATAAATAAAACATTTAAAAATTTTTAAAAAAAGATGTGGTGTGTGTGTGTATGTGTGTATATATATATATATATATATATATACACACACACACATACATACCATATATATATACACACACCACATATATATGTATATATATAGATACTATATATATATATATATATATATATACACACACACACACACGCACGCACACAATGGAGTATTACTTAGCAATCAAAAAGAATGAAATCTTGCCATTTGCAACTACATGGATGGAACTAGAGGGTATTATGGTAAGCGAAATTAGAGAAAGACAAATATCATATGACTTCACTCATATGAGGACTTTAAGATACAAAACAGATGAACATAAAGGAAGGGAAGCAAAAATAATATAAAAACAGGGAGGGGGACAAAACATAAGAGACTCTTAAATATAGAGAACAGAGGGTTACTGAAGGGGTTGGGGGAGGGGCTAAATGGGTAAGGGGCATTAAGGAATCTACTCCTGAAATCATTGTTGTACTATATGCTAACTTGGATGTAAATTTTAAAAATAAATTAAATTTAAAAAAAGAAAAGAAAAAACGTTGCCAACTGCAAGAAGTGTGGTTAGCTAACAGCCTCCAGCTATTCGCTTCCTCAGGGCTCAGTAGCACCCCAAGAGTTGTTTTCCACTGCAGATGGCATGGCTTTGCTCCAGAATCCTAGAGCCCTGAGTTGTCATTCTCCCACTGGAGTTTGCCAAAACTTCCTATAGCATCTTTTACCACCAATGCCTCCAACACCATTAGATCTGTCAGGTCACATGGCCCAAGGGGCCGAGCTGCTGGCCTGCACCTGCAGCAGAGCTGTTTCCTGCTCTGGGTCCCACTCAAAGTTGGCATCCTTTTGTACTGCCTTGTATATGGGCTAGAATAGTATATCCCAGGAATGGGATATGCTTCCAGAACCCAAAGAAACCCACTAGGCATTGTGCTTTCTCCTTTGTGGTATGTGCTATAAGATGCAATAATTTGTCTTCCTCTTTGCAGGACCTATCTCAGCACACCACTGACCAGTGGATCTCTAAAAATTTTACTGATGTGGCAGGCTCCTAAATCTCCAGAGTTTATTCTCCACCCGATGGGTCTCATGTATCTCACCAAGACCTCCAGTCACCTCCTGCCCATCTGGCTTAGCCAGCATAATACTACGAATGTTGGGAATCAGTGTGATGTTTCGTTAAATATCTAGACAGTCCAGATCTCTTCATACTATATTAGGACAAAAGGTGAATGGATTAACAGACTGGACAAACTGTAAATGAATATTATTGTCCATTTCATGCGAATGCAAATTGATGCTGATCCTCTTTTCTGATTGAAGCAGCTAAGAATCTATTTTCCACATTGGTGGCTGCATCCCTTGTACCCAAGACCTTATGAATCTGCTCCAGCAGATACATTACCTCTGGCAGGAAAGCTGTGACTGGTGTTCCCATTTGCTTGAGTTTGCAGTAGGCGGTATACATTCTCCAGAATCCATCTCATTTCTGTAGGGACCAGACTGTTGATTTAAATAGAGCTAAGATGGGGACCACCTTCTCTGCATCCTTCAGGTTTTTAAGCATGGCACTAATTTCCACTTTTCCCCTCAGGAGATGACAGACGTTTTTGATTTACTATTCTGGCTGAAGGGCAGGGGGCAGTTCAGAGAGTTGCATTTAACCTTCACCATTCTGATAGCTCTTATACCACAAGCCAACGTTCCAATGTGGAGGTTACTCCAACTACCAAGTATGTTGATCTCAATTACATAGATCACCAGATGGGTCTATGAACACAATAAACCCACTGTAAGCTGGGTCTTTGGCAAGGACTCCATATGGTCTTATGCTAACAGGGGACCATGATAACATTTCAAGTCTCTGGATAGCAACATTAACTCAGACCCTGTGTCCAACAGTCCTTGAAATGTCTGAATATTACTCTTTCCCCAGGGTGTAACTACCATAGTAAAGGTAGGTCCCCTTGGGGAAGGACCAGGAATCAGTAAAGTGCATACCGGCCATGGTATTGCAGGATTCTTCCCCTGGTGTTCCAGCCCACCTCTTCTGTCAGCAGGTTCTGGGTCTGAAAACTGGCTCAAGTCCAGAAACTGGACAAAACATTATGACTTTTCATTGAGGCACTGTTAACCTCCCACTCATTCACTTTTTATCTCCTTTGATTGTATATGCATATATATACAGTACCCCTTGGCTGCCCATCTATTTTCCACTAAGAACACTGTGTTCTTTTTTTTAAATTTTTTAAAATGTTTATTTATTTTTGACAGAGAGAAACAGAGCATGAGCGGGGGAGGGGCATAGAGAGAGGGAGACATAGAATCGGAAGCAGGCTCCAGGCTCCAAGCTGTCAGCACAGAGCCTGACACAGGGCTCGAACCCGTGAACCGTGAGATCATGACCTAAGCCGAAGTCAGACGCTTAACCGACTGAGCCACCCAGGCGCCCCCCACCCCAACCTGTAAAATGTTTAAGATGGGACCACCAGTTGGGACATCTGGGTGGTTCAGTCGGTTAAGCATCTGACTTCAGCTCAGGTCATGATCTCACGGTTCGTGGGTTCAGCACAGAGCCCTTTGTCTCTCTCTCTCTCTGTCTCTCTCTCTCTCTCTGCCCCTCCCCCACATGTGCTTGTGCATGCTCTCTCTCCCTCTTTCTCAGAAAGAAATAAACTTTTTTTTTTTTTTTAAAGAAGGGACCACCAGCTCATGCTGGGGTTGTTCATACTCACCTAACTCCTGGGATGTGGCCCTCATTGCCAGTCAGGTGACGAGGTGATCAGTCCCTAAACTCCATCTTACTTACCCACCTCTCAGACCACCCTTGGAAACAGATGCTGAATTGGACCTAGGAAATCCGACAGATCTCCCACGGAGGCATAGGACTTGTGAGAGGAAGGCAGCAGAAGCCAGAGAGGGCAGGGAGAACTCACCTACTACAGTGTAGACCTGCTAGGGTTTCTGCCTGCCCAGCGGGGGACTCTGGAGCACAGCCTACTCACTAGAGAAGGCCAGCCTTGTGCGGAAATGGCTGGCCTAGTAACGCCACCTGAAAAGGATGTGGCCTCAGCTGAAGACTGAGGTTGATTCTGAAGGAGGCTACAGCTGAAGCTATCAGCTCACCATACACTTGACAGCTGGGCAATGAGTCTCTTCTCGAAGAGCTGAGAGGAACATCTCCAAGCAGCCACACAGACATTGTCAAGACAGTTTGAGAACTGTTTTTGTGCAGGCCTGTGCACGGTACAATCAACCCATAGAGCCATTTCTCAGGTTAATAAAGTGGTGTTGGGTAGAAGTTTACCAAGAAGATAAGGTGGGAGGGGATTTTGCAGACAGAGGCAACCAAATGTTCACAGACCAAGGCAATGCAAAGGATGGGAACATTCTCGAAAAATACAGAGAATCCAGTGGAGCTGAAGCATAAATGTTGGCAGGGGGTATAAATGACTGGGAGGAGTGACTAATGGGAGCAGGGGGTGAAAGACGGAAGGAGCCTAAGATGGGGTCCTGCTTTCTGGCATGGTCATCCCTTTGGCTGCTCACCTTCTCCCAAAAAACAATGACCCATGTGCTTTCTCTTTCTCCACCAATGTCCTCTTCCCCATGACCTATGTGGCCTCTTATATCATTAGACACCACTCATCCTCCATCCACCTGATGCATAAGTACAGGAGACCACACAGGAAATAGGCCCTCAGCAGAGGCTGCCAGAAATTGCCCAGGGTACAGGTCACTTGGTAAGCCCCTGCCCAGACCATCACTTAGCCCTGAGCTGTGGGGTTCTCAGTCCTATAGAAATGGGCAGTCCAACATGTAATGCCCTCCCCCAGGCTGTCCAGACATGCCTGTCTAGCCTTCCCTCTGCCCACTGTTCACCTTTCTCCGGCCTCACTGAGCCCACACTCTCCTCTTGTGATTTCCCACCCCAGGGCCCTCCCTCTGCTTGTCATGTCCACACCTTCAAGGCCCAATTCAAATGGCACCTCCTCACTGATTTCCCCAACTGTGAGTGTCTCTGTCCCTGATCTGTACTGGCTTTACACCTTGTCCTCTCCACCCCAGCTATCATGCACTTGCAGGTATCCTTTGCCACCTGTCAAGAATCCAGCTATAGCATCCATTCCAGGCAGGGCCTGCTCAGAATGGAGATAGGGGAGTGCACAGGGAAGGGGCAAGGAGCCAGGGTCAAGACCCAATAATGGAGACAGAGGGCAGGGGCCAATGCAGAAAGACAGTGCAGAGTCTTGGCCTCTCAGGGCAGAAAGAGCTGAGTGTCAGTGGCTCTACTCCCACGACTGCCCACTCAAAAACATGCCCAGCCCCATGCCAGTCTCATGGTTCTCAGTATCTACAGGGATCAGTACTCTCCTTTCATTATTAATCACTGCAACCAAGAGCCAAACAAGCTAACAGGCCACACCCTTTCCATGCAGGGCTCACCAAATACTCCCAGCTGCCTTCCCATTGGCCCCCAACTGTGCCCTTTTCTCGACTGAGGGTCCCAAAGGATGTGCCTTGGTGTCACCCCAATGAGCTCACTCACCATGGTTTGGTTCACAACCTCTGGTGGTGATGAGGCCCCAGGACATCGTTGCACCAGAGGACACCAAGTGACAAAGTGTTATGTGGGGTCACTTCCAAAGTGGGCTCAGGAATTTCTCAGAAGGAAAAGCTGACAGAGAAAAACAGATTGTGGCTGAAAAACATGCACCGGGTTATGTAGCATATCTACAGCTACATTCTTTGTTTTTTTTTCTGTTCTTGCAGATGGAAAAAAGGTGCAGAAATAAACAGATGATAGGTATGGAAAGCCCTTCCTTAGAATTAGCGGAGAGTAACCCAGGTGAAGTCCACACTGACCAGTGACCTCGGGCAGGTTACTACTCTGGGCTTTGCTTCCTCAGCCATAAAGCAGGCATCAAATGGGTTGTTACGAAGAGTGAGTTCATATGTATGTAAAGTGCTTAGAACAGTGCCTTGGCACTAATAATTACCATTATTATTTATATTACTTTTTCTAGATGATTAGAATTGCGGCAACATGTGTGTGTGTTGGCATATTTAATTAAAGGCCCAGGAAGGTATTAAGAGTATTCATTGTCAGATGGAAAGGACGATTTAATCCACTCCAGCTTGGTGCAAACCGTGAACAATTAAGCAGTAATTGAGAAGGTTAGCAAGAAAGATAATTGAGCACCCTGGGTGTTTGTGTTCCTTACAATCCTATGTGTAATGATAGGTTTTTATATTTAGAGCGGAAAATTATATGCTTTCTAATTTTAATGAAAAGTAATTTTTAATTTAAATGAAAATCATATTTGGTGAGGTCATGAGTTGCAAGAAATAAATACATTCAGAAATTTAAAAAGGATGAAAAAATTGAACGTATAGCATGAACCCCACTACATAATGTTAAAGCCCCTACATTTACATCTGTAAAATACAGCAAGTTTCTGACTGGTCTAGAGCTAAAACTCATACATATATCAAGAGTCATGTGACTTCACTCCTACAAAAAGATCTATTTAACATGAAGGCTGAAGAGACTTGTAATGGTTAATTTTATATGTCAATTTGACTGGGCCATAGTGCCCAGAAATTTGGTGAAACATTACTCTGGGTGTGTCTGTGAGGATGAGATTAGCATTTGAGTCCACAGAGGAGGTAAAGCAGATTGCCCTCCCCAGTGTGGGTGCAGAGCCTGAATAGAACAAAAAGAAGGA
Source organism: Leopardus geoffroyi (assembly GCF_018350155.1). Classification (NCBI taxonomy): domain Eukaryota; kingdom Metazoa; phylum Chordata; class Mammalia; order Carnivora; family Felidae; genus Leopardus; species Leopardus geoffroyi. The sequence continues at coordinate 83,073,933 of NC_059333.1, forward strand.
AGAATCCACTCTCTGTTGAGCTGGGACATCTGTCTTCTCCCGCCCTCAGACTGGGACACACACCATTGATGCTTCTGTTCTCAGGCCTTCAAACGTGGACTGGAACTATAGCACCAGCTTTCCTGGGTTGCACCTTGCAGACGGAGATCGTGGGACTTCTCAGTCTCTGTAATCACATGAGCCAATTCATCATAATAAATCTCTGTATGCATATATAGTATATAGAGTATACATATGCCATATATATAATATAAAATAGTATATGTTGTATATGTATGGTGTATAGTATACAATATGCTATATATGGTGTGCATGCATATGTATATGTATAGTATATATATAATACTATTCTGTTCCTCTGGAAAATCCTGACTAATATACCCGTGTACCTCTGTGTGTGTGTATGTGTATAGCTGCATGTATACATATATGTAAAAATACAAACATACAGGGGCGCCTGGGTGGCGCAGTCGGTTAAGCGTCCGACTTCAGCCAGGTCACGATCTCGCGGTCCGTGAGTTCGAGCCCCGCGTCGGGCTCTGGGCTGATGGCTCAGAGCCTGGAGCCTGTTTCCGATTCTGTGTCTCCCTCTCTCTGACCCTCCCCCGTTCATGCTCTGTCTCTCTCTGTCCCAAAAATAAATAAACGTTGAAAAAAAAAATTAAAAAAAAATACAAACATACAGATATACAAACGTGTAAATTTTATATTATCATTGTTTATGAAGGTGGGGGGTTAGACATTTGTAGACATTTTAGACAGGGCAGAATGGCTGACAAATGCTAAAATGTGCACAGGCTATAGGCCCCCTCAGAGAGAATTTCCCGTAATGTTGAAAAAGGCTGGTAGAGCAAACCAGGCCTGAAATGATCCCCCGAGGGTCTGCAGTGGCTCTGGGTGCAACATCCATGACACCTGATGCTCAGATCCGGCCCAGCTCAGTCATCCTGGCCCCAGGTAGGTCCATCAAGACAAAATAAGCCTGTGCAGATGAACTGAATGGAAGTGGATCTCCACTTCCATGACATTTTGAGCCCTAGCAACTCCTCACCCATGTGAAGACAGCACAGGCGGGAAAGGCTCTTCCCATCACTGGTCCAAGTGATGAACCTGCTTGTGGCAGAGGCCAGTGCCCAGCGAGTAGCCCTGGAGTAGCTTTCTGATGCTGAGGGGACCAGGGCAGCTGTGGCTGTGATGCCGACCATCTGATGGCAGCGGAGATGGTATGCCTTGGCATGGGCAGCCTGGCCAGAGCTGTCAGGGCCCTGCAGCCACAGGGTCGAGGCTCAGAAGCAGCACAACTGCAGAGGAAAGCAATGTCCAGCACCTAACCACACCTCTTCCCTTATGGACACTGAAAGACCTGGGGCAAGCCAGCTACGTGGGGGCTCGGTAAGGGTTGGGAACTTGGCTGTCAAAGGTGATGAGGCCGGCTTTGTACTCACTGGCTGGTGCAACTTGATGCTCCAGTTACAGCAGTGATAAATGATAATCAGTACTATCTAGTCCCAACTACTGAGTCCTGCCTGTGTTCCAAGACCGTCCCATGCGTTCTTCTACTGCCAAGGCTGAACAGCAGAATGAAACTCGGCGTTGGGGAAGGGAGAGAAGTCGTGAAAGTATCGCCCTATCCTGGGGCTTTACCATGTCAGAGAGGAGCCTGGCCAGTCCTCAGCTGCCTGAAAACAGACTTGGTGCCCCCATGGGACCTGTGCCCTGCTGCTGTGTGGGGCAGAGCTGGGGTCAGCGGGCCTATGCTAACAGCTGAGGACACACGTGCCTCACCGGGAGAGTCACGCACTCGTGGCTGAGGCAGGGGCACTCTCATGGGACACCTGACTCCAGGACTGGTCATCCATTACAATGGGCTCTACTGTGCAGGGATGGTGTCCCAGGCCCTCTTTGGGGGCCAGAAGCTCCTCTTCTTCCCAATATGCCCAAAGGACAAGCAAGGCCAGAGGTAGGAGCAACGGGTACATGTGGCGGGAATGGTGCAGGTGGGACCTGGCTCCCTCAAAGGAAGGAGACTCTGCTCTGCAACTCACCCCTTGTACTGTCAGGGTGATTTCAGCTTCTGGCTCCAAAGCTCAAGCCACATGACTTCAAACAGTAGATGGGATCTAGTGGCTTGAATAGCCAAAAGGTCTAGGGCAGAGAGAATGTCCACAGGACTTTGATCCCCAGGCCCCTATTCTATTTTCCAGTATTTCTTTTTTCTTTAATTTTTAAAAAATATTTAGTTTTGAGAGATACAAGGTGGGGAGGGGGAGAGAGAGAGAGAGAGAGGGAGGGAGACAGAGAATCCCAAGCAGGCTCCGAGCTCTCAGCATAGAGCGCAATGCAGGGCTCCAACTCATCAGTTGTGAGATACGATGTGAGCTGAAACCAAGAGTCAGACACTTAACCGACTGAGCCACCCAGTCGCCCCTCCAGCACTTCTTTTTGATAACATATAGCAGCCCTTGCCACTCACATTTTGAATAGGATAACTGAAGGGGGAAAAACCCTCCCTACATTCTAGCATTACACACATTGGTCCAATAGCATTAGCTAGAGCTGGATCCATGCAACCCTTTTTGTGTGTACGTCTATCCATTTCTGTCTCCCTGATTTTTTGGGCTGATTCTCAAAAGAATCCATGACCCCGAAGAGATTACAAACTACTGCCTAGAGTGAAAAAAAAAAACATAAGTTCATGATAATTGCCCTTGATTCTAAATGTTGAGCAAATGCTCAAATTCCGTTTGTAATTTTAAGAATCTGGATGTGACATAGGTTCATTCTGACTCCTTTGGAGGCTGAAGAAATTCTCAGAGCACAGAAAAGGCAAGACAGGGGGCACTGGAGCAGAGGCAAGACAGGAAAAGCCAGAACTGAGCACATGACTGGGTAGATTATTTCTGTTGGGTTTCAGCTAGCTTCAAATGTGAGCAAATTGCTTAAAGAGGAAAAATTCAAAGTAGTTATCAGAGCTCATTTATTACTTGTGCTAGTTATGATACATAATTACTTCTAACTGTTTATTCTTAAGGCAACTGTATGAGCAGAATAATTCTCAATTTACCTTTCTTGTTATGTTTATTAAACTCTAAATGAAAAGAACTCCACCTGAAATGCAAATTAAAGCCACAATGAGACACTCCTCTCCATCCATCTGAGTATCTATAATTAGAGCTGCCACCAAGTGAGGATGTGGAACAACTGAAACTCTCTTCATTACAGGTGGGAGGTAAAAATGAAACAACCACTTTGGAAAACATTTGGAAGTTTTCTCAAAAAGTAAACATATATGGGGACACCTGGGTGGCTCAGTCAGTCAGGTGAGCACCCAACTCTTGATTTCAGCTCCAGTCATGATCCCAGGGTTGTGGGATCAAGCCCCAAGTCAGACTCCACAATAAGCATGGAGCCTGTTTAAGATTCTCTCTCTCTCTCTCTCTCTCTCTCTTTCTCTGTCTCCCTCCCTCTGCCTCTCTGCCCCACACTCTCTCTCTCTCTCTCTCTCTAAAAAATAAAATAAAATAAAATAAAATAAAATAAAATAAAATAAAATAGGGGCACCTGGGTGGCTCAGTTGGTTAAGCATCCAACTTTGGCTCAAGTCATGATCTCATAGTTTATGAGTTTGAGCCCCACATCAGGCTCAGAGCCTGGAGCCTGCTTCAAATTCTGTGTCTCCCTCTCTCTCTGCCCTTCTCCCATTCATGCTGTCTCTCTCTCCTTCAAAAATAAACCTTAAAAATTTTTTAATAAAATAAAAAAATAAAAAATTAATTAAACATATACGTACTATATGATCCAGCCATTTCACTCCCAGGTATCTACACTGGAGAAACGAAAGCACATGTCCAGACAAATACTTGTACGTAAATGTGCATGGCACCTTTATTTGTGATAGCTAAAAACTGGAAGTAACCCAGATGTCTATCAACAAATGAAAGAATACTATTCTTAGTATTCGGTTTGTAACTGCGAATACACACAACAGCATGAATGAATCTCAAAATAATAATCCTGAGTGAAATAAGTCAGTCAGAAAAAGAGTATATACTGTATAATTTCATTTATATAAAATTTTAGAAAATTCAAGCTTCTCTATAGTGACAGAAAGCAGACCCATGGTTGTCTAGGTGCAGGGGCCAGGGGAGGGAAAAATCACAAAGGTCCACAAGGAAATTTGGAAGGTAATGGATACATTCATTATCTTGATAGTGGTGATGGTATCACAAGTACTTCCATATATCAAAACTTATCAAAGTATAGCGTGCGCCCAAGCCAGCCCCGGATCGTGCCCCCACTCAGTGCAGGATCCCCCTGAATCCCACCGGAGCTCCGTGCCCCATGTCCCCCGCCTCCCCAGCGCTGCTGGCCAAGGACCCCCATGCACCATGTGGGAGGATGGCAGGATCTGTGGTGGACAGCACTCCCACGGTGAAACTAAATGATGGGCATTTAAACAACTCCCTGGGCTCCCCAGTTCAAGCCATGTATTTCCCAAGACTGATAGTTCCATTTTGTGGGCACATGACAGGTGGCATGAGACCAGGCAAGAAGCTGTTGGTGGTGGGGGCATTGTAGACTTCAACCCAGAGAGCTTTGCCATCAGCTTGACCTGGGGTGACTCTGAAGACCCTTCAATTGCCAATGTGGCAATTGAACTCAAAGCTGGGTTCACAGACTGGCAACGACTCAGAAATTCTTGTATACCTGGGGAAAGAGGTGAAGGGCAGTCTGCGATACCTTACTTCCCATTCATCCCAGACCAGCTATTCAGGGTGGAAATTCTTTGTCAGCACCCATGTTTCAGAGCGTTTGTGGATGGACACTAATTTTTTTTTATTTTTACCACCACATTCAAATGCTATCTGCAGCTGACACCATAAAGATACATGGGGACCTCCAGATCGCTAAGCTTGGCTGATATTGTTTAAACCGCCTCTGTCTCAAACAGGATCGGGTACCACAGCTCTCTTCCGGACAAGTGTCCTAGCAAGATCTGGAGACTTAAAAAGAAACAAAAACAAAAAGCACGTTTCACTGTCTCTACTTTCTGTGCAGTTTAAACCCAAAATGACAGCTTCAAACTGTGGTTTGCCCTTAGGGAGCTGTCAGAATAAAGACACCGAGCCATTATTTCCACAACAGAACAAAGTAAGACAATTATGCTGGATTTTATTCAGACTAAAGTGGCAAAAAAAAAAAAAAGTATCAAATTGTACCCTTTAAACACGGAGTTCATTGACTATTACACCTCAATAAAGCTGTTCATTTAAAAAAGAACCCCAAGAACAAAAATGGGTGAAAAGGTTATATTTCCAACTATAAAGTAGATAAGTCGTAGTGATGATGTGTACAGCATGGTGACCATAGTTAATAATATTGTATTGAATACTCGAAGGTTGCTAAGAGAGGAGATCTTAAAAGTTCTCGTCACACACACAAACACGCAGAATTTGTAACCATGTGTAGTGATGGATGTTAATTAGACTTATTGTGGTGATCATTTCACAATATATACACATATGGAATCATGTTATACACTTGAAACTAATATAATATGTCAGCTATATCTACACTTTGAAAAGAAAGGAAGAAGGACCCCTAATAGCCACTACACCTGTCCCCCTTTTCCTCTTGGGACCTTGTGTTTCCGGCCTTGTTTTTGAAGTTTCTCCCTTTTCGGTTCTATCTCTCCTTCAATTTCAGTAATCTGCCTAAGTCAGGCAGGACTCCTCTCTCTGGGCAGGGCAGTAATGTCCTTCTTTCACAGTACGGCAATGAGATGACTGTTTAGGACTCAAAGACTGGTCACAGGGTTCACACACCCCGCACATCTTCTCATAGTACCAAGCAGTACCCAGGTAGTAACCTCATCAATTTGGCCGTATGCCAAAGGTGTGATTTCTTTGCTAGTCTAGGCAGTTGTGGATCTCAGAGCTGGGACGGCTCTCCTGGTGACAGAATAAACAGAAAGGACTCTTTTCTGGAGAGTATGGTCAAGCTCTGAGCAGCAGCCATATACCTGTTCCAACTGCAGAAAGTGCTACTACACCTGTTACTACTTTCCCCAGGACGAAAATTGTGACACCTAATTGTATATTTCTTGCATCATTCAGTGTCAGATGGAAAAATGCCCCCTATTCATGAAAAGAAAACCAAAAAACAAAGACATTGCTCCTAAACAAAGATGGATTCATAACCGGGAATCACATTTCCAATATACCTCTTGCGGTATGCATTACAAATAGAAACAATGATCAAGTGTGATAATTCCATTTGAGACCTTATAAAAAGGAAAGATTCCGCGCATGTGGTTATCAGCAGGCCTCAAGTCAATGGAGGAGATTTCCCAAGGTCTACCACAGCCCCATCCTGGCTGTTTTTCACCCTCTGCAAGTTCCCCTCCACACCCTGCGCTTTTTTCCACAGCCGGGACCTCTGCTTCCTCCTCCCCCAGCCCCACCCCGCCCCATCAGGCTTTGGCCCCACTCCTCCAGGGAGGTAGCTCGCCGAAGCCACCTGCTGCCTCAGTGTTGCCCTCTGGACCTTATTGCAGGGCAGGTCCTGACACCCCTCTGCAGTCTTCACCCTACACCTTCCTCTCTCCTCTGCCCTTCTCCAAGTCTCCTTCCCATGGGTTTCTTGTTTTATCCCAACCCGGTAAGCATGGGCAACTTCCTAAATTCTCTCCTTGGCTGGCTTTCCCTCTCTCTTGCATAGGTTCTATCTTTTTTCCTCCCCTGCTTCAAGCTTTATGTTATTCAAATGACTCCCAAATCTACAGGGCTAACCCTAAACTCTCTTTCTTTCTTGAGATTCACAGATGATGGATTATAAACAAGATACATTCCCAAGAAATGAAGGACAAAATATTCTTCTCAACCTGCAACTCAGAATCACGAAGGGGTCCCTTGGTGGATCAGAAACCGGAGAACTGCTGAAGACGCAATGCTGATGGGGTCGATGGAAGAAAGAAAACAACAAATCGTGGAGAGGAGAGCGCCAGAGGACAGGATGCCCGGAGGTTGGATGGGGCCAGGGCTACCCAAATGGAGAACTACCAAGAAGAGTAGTGTTTGGTGTCTATAAACCAGCCCCTGCCCACATTAGTACAAACACCCCGCCAGTCAGAGGCCACTGGGGCATCTCCCTCCAGGCAATGCAGTGTACATGGGCTTAGGTCTGAGAGACAAGGCAGTGTGCCATGCCACCCAGGAAGCCCACACCCACCAGACCAGCCTCTGCCACACCTTGCTCCAGCTGCCCACCCTCCCCTCGCCCACCCTTACTCCTTCGCACTCCCACCCCAGGCAAGGAGCACAAACAGAGCCCAGCGTGGCCTCTCAACCCCAATGGCGAGCACAGGCGACAATCAGCAAACATTTGAGTAAGGCCAGCACCCTGAAAGAAATTGAACGCACAATAGAAAAAGAATTTACAGAAGCAAAGTGTAAGACTTAAACATAATCCAAATCCTCAGGGGAATAAGTGAGGCATCCAAGAAACAAGAATAGACAGGCTATGAGGGAAAGGAACCAATCAGAACTCTTAAAAAGTAAATACACAACAATGGAAATGAAAAAATTAAGCCAATGAACTGATAACAAAATAATTACAGTTTACAAGAATTACTGAACTGGAAAATTGGGCTGAGGGATTCTTTGGGAAGAAGAAAAATACAAATTAATCTATTTCAGAAATTGGGAAAATAAATTCTGAAGTTCCAATATCCCTTTAATAGATGTTCCAGAAGAAGAAAATAGAAGAGAGAGGGGAATTTTTAAAGAAATGTTAAAACTACATAATGGAACTGAAAAATAATATAATATTGTGTTCCTGTCAGTCAGAACTGGCAATTTATAATGTTTTACCAGATATGCTTCAAGTAATTTTTTCAAAGAAATAAAACTACAGATAAAGTTGATGGTCTTTCTGACCCAAATTCCTTGCCTCCTCCTTTTTCTTTAAGGCAGCCATCGCCATGATGAACTCGTATATTTCTTTCCAGCCTACTGTATATATAAAATATATGATGCTTTTATGCCTGGCTTTAAATTTTACTTAAAAATTTTGTTTATGTTTATTTTATTTTTGAGAGAAAGAGAGAGAGAGGGAGACACAGGATCCGAAGCAGGCTCCAGGGTCTGAGCTGTCAGCACAGAGCCCGACGTGGGGCTCAAATACTCAGTACAGTATTATTAACTGTGGTCACCATGCTGTACATTACATCCCCAGACTCATTTATCTTATAACTGGAAGTTTGTGCCTTTTGACCACCTTCACCCATTTTTTCCTTCCACCACTCAGCCCCCTGAATCATTTTTCAATTCCACTTATAGTGGGGTTTTTTCATACAAAAGTTTCTAATTTTAATATAGTCAGATTTTTCAATCTGATGCAAGCGATCTTTTTTAAAGAATGGATGAGTATTTGTCAAACCTGAAAAACTCAAATCCTCAGAATTGCAAGGATACACTGGGCACTAAGCAGGATGAATATAATAAATACCCATGTAGTTGGACACATTGTACTGAAACTTCCAGATGTGATTGTAGAAGGGTGTTCATATTTGGGGTGGGAAGGGTTTGTGGTTTGTACTAGTGTTTGCGGTGAGACCAGAGGAGCGAGAAGGAGTCCTCTGGGTACCGGAGAAGCTGGCAAGGAGCTGAGATCTTGTGCATTGGCTGGTCTCAAGCTGTCGAGCTGTGGGTTGTAGCTACCTTACAAATCACCAGAGCCTTTGAGATGTTCCTGCAAACAGAATTCTGGAGACTCATTAGGGAATGCGGATGGAAGGCTTTTGTTTTGTTTAACACAATAACTAACAACTTAGAGCTCGTAAAACATTGTTTACATATTAGGATGAACCATCTGAAATTGCCATTTTTGGACAGTAGAGAACGATTGAAAACAGTGGCTATTTCCTAGGATTCGGCCTAATACATGATTTCCTTTCATACTCTTAACTCTCTGAGATATACATTATTATTAACTTGTTTCTACAGATGAGCAACCAGTGGGGCAAGGAGTTTAAGTCGGCCAACGGGCACCCCCCCCCCCCCGCCCGTATAACACCTAAATGGCCCAAGTTAGTCTGCCTTGCTCCATCCTGCCAGCTGGCCAGACTCTGGCAGCACTGCCCCCATCTGGGCAATGGGAAAAACACTTCATGTCCTCTCCCCCAGCAAGATTGGGCCTATCACAGAAGCCATCTGTCTTCTAAGGAGATTAGGCTCAAGTTAATCAGTGGTAAGAAATGGCTTTAGCCGAGAGAAGTTGGCCCTGACATTCTGACAACATGCTTCAGGCATAGCATAGGAGCTGGAGAAGTATGTCAGGGCAAGAGAGGACTGTGAACCAGACCCCCCTCGGTGAGTGGGAGTGGGGGGAGATGGTTGTGTGTTTCTTTTTAGGATAGGGTCTGTGGTCACTTTGGGGCGCAGACACAGTCTCAGTTCAGAAATGAGAATATTAATGCAAGGTATTCATTAGAACTCTGGACTTATTTTTACCTTAAATCCTCTCTTCCCCCAGCCAAGCCCTGCCCAACTGGGAGCCCGAGGTGGGGACAATGTAAAGGATCTGGCTTCTTCTCTCTTTTTCCACCCGGGGCCTCCCCAGCCAGTTGCCATGGCTACAACTGGCGGTCTGTGGGAGCAGTCGGGGAAGGGGCAGCTGGCTGGACGTTGACTTTAGGCATTCTTGCCAGACAGATGTTAAGTTCTGACTGTTTCTCACCAAGTGCTTTAATGCCCTTTCCACAGCTTCCCCACTCGGCCTCTTTCTCTTGAAGCTCTCTCTAACCTGTGGCTGCCTCTCAAGTTCAGTCTCATTTCAGGTGGTCATCTGAGACCCTTTCCTCAGCTCCTGGGCTGTGCAGCTCCAGCCTTTAGCTAGTCCCATACCCCATGCTTCCTGTATCCCCAAAAACTCTGGGTAGTAAGCTGGCCCCAGTGTGGTAAGAATAGCCCCACCAAAGCTGCTAGTGAGAGCACCTTCCACACTTCCCCGGGTGGACAAGAGCCCAGGCAACCACCCCAGCTGCAGGGGTCACACATTCTGTTCTTGGACACACCCTCACTAAATTTAAAGTATGAGAGCAGGAATTCACCCTGTCCAAGATGGCACTCCCGACCAACACAGCTTTCTTCAAGGAAATCCTCATGTCTCCTCTATCTCTACCTTCTCAGAGTCTCAACATGAACAAGGGGTTTCAAAAGTCTTGGGACAGATTTTTGCTATTTCCTTAGAAAATCTCTCCATTAGGTGACTTGGCATCTCACTTTGGATTTTCACAACCATAATACAGTATTAGTGCCTGGTGAAAAATATACTTTTAAGTCGCTATTACATTGGTATGCATTGACTCTTTATGTTCATAAGTACAGATAACATTTTCCAATTTAAAGATAAGGAAAAATCATCTCTGAGGACTTAAAGAGATCACCCAACCAGTCAGCGATGGAGCTGGGATTCCAACCGGGTCTGACTGGTGTCATCTGGGAGGTGTGAGCTCACTGGCCTCAAGCCCAGATGAAGAATTTGGAGACACAGAGGGAAGTGTGTCTTTCATTTAGGAACCAGGACCCAGGTCTCAAGAGGCTCTTGTCTACTATAGAGTTGATGGAGGTCAGCTCCTGTGGCCTGGCCATGCCTACATCCTCACAGGACATCCTGGGACCTAGTTTCAGAGAGAGGGCTGAGAGGACTCAGGTTGCTAGAGAGACTGATAATTATACTGGTCTGGCAACTACCCCATCTCAATGTGACTTTGACTCAAAGTAGGGTGCCAGGAGCGCTGACTCACCTAGTCTAGCATCCAAGCCAAACACTGTGAGGAAAGGGCTCAGCTCAGCCAAGACTTAACTGCGGGAGGACAGGGCTCTGTGCTGGGATCCCAGCCATGCCTTTGCCTCGGTGTTTTCTCAGTGTGCTTGGGCCTCCTTTTCCCAATAATTCTGTGAGACTCAGAGCCAGGCATGCTGGGGCTTCAACAGGTGGTCTGGAACCACACAGAAAGGTGTTGAGAGGTGAGCGAGGGAGGAACTGACTTAGCTGGTCCTTATAAGAGCAGGAAGATAAAGCACTGACCAGCTTCCCAAGATGGGCTTCGTTTGGTCTCTAAGGAGATTCAGTCTGATTGGAGTTTCCAACAAAAAGGGTGAGTTAATAAGCCATGGTCCATTCACAATGAAGTGGTGACTGAACACCGTGACATAGAACCCTGAATAAAATGGAAAGATATTTACAATATATCATTAAGTGAAAACTGTGTAGAGCAGGATCCTACCTTTATAGAAGCATCGTTCTCACTTGAACAAGTATTTCTGGAGGACAGGCTGGAAAGGTGCAGTTTGGGTTCTTGTGTCCATCAATCACTTTCCCTATTTGTCCTCAGGCTGACCCAAAGTGTAGGATCAGGACAGGGTCCAGTCCCTTCCACTCCCCAGAGTCAGAGCCACTCACCTTCATCTCCCCTACATCCTCTCCCAAGGATCTGTTGGCTAGTCTTCTACACCCTCCAGATACAAAGAGGGTTGTCGTACCCCACACCATTTCCCCAGACAACTGGGCCACTCACTGGGCACCCATTGCTTGGATTTTCCCTTTGGTGATTCCAGGAAGCCCCATCCAATCCCACTCCCAGTTTCTGTTGGGAACTACATCCCTGAGGCCAGAATGTGGTTTGACACTTCCTCAATGAAGAGAACACACACACACACACACACACACACACATACACACACACTTGTTTAAACTAGGGCAATCTACCTTGAAACAAAAACAAATACACACATATATTGTTTTGTTTTTGTTTTTACATGCAATTGGCTCATAATAGGTATGTTACTCTGCCACTAGGATTGAGCTTAATTCATACTTAGGTCTGAAACATTTCTCCAAGGAAACTCTCTGCAGAGATGCATCTCTACTGCCTCACTACGGAGGTGATCTTTCAATACTTTGTGTAAGATAGGTTGGCTTCCTCTGGTCACAAACCTTTGCACTCCAGAAGAGGGTCTTTGTAGGGCTCATATAACTAAAAACCTGGAGGGAGATTTCTTGGGAGAAGGGAAAGAGGTCAAATAGCTATCTCCCCTACACAGAACTGTTCTGCTTGTAGCTCCAAAATTATAGGGTTTGGATTCTGCTGGGTTTGTTTATTTTGACTCTTATTCTCTCCATCAGAAGGAAGGACTGACTTCCCCAGATATGTATTTATGCCTGTATACGTATGCTTAGAGAAAATTTTGGAAGGAAACACAACAAAAACTCTAAAAGTAGTTATGGCGAGGGCTTGGAATTTTTATTTTCTTTTATTGTTACCTATGTTTTCCAAAGCAAGTGTGTTCCTCCTCTACTTAGCCAAAGAAATCAAAGTCGTTAGCCTGAACCACCTTCAACTCCCGTTGCCTTCTCTCCACCCCTCCTCGAAGTCCACACCCATCTCTGTGTCCACACCCACCCTTCGCCCACTTCCCTCCAAAGTCAGAGACCAAGGCAAACTGTCCTTCTGTGTCCTTACTGCTTCTGTGTTCTTATTATACCTACTATGTAAAACTGATCTACTAATACATTAGGGAGCTGTTATCAGCAGCAATATTCCTGATAAATAAAAATAGATCAACAAGTGGTAGTGATGACATTGTTTTGCTTTTCAGTATCTCAGTTTCCTCATCTGTGAAATGGGGTCATGATAGCACTTACCTCATAGAATTGCTGTAAGAATTAAATGGGTTACAGTTATGTTAAGCACTTAGAAGAGCATCTGGTACATGGTAGGTACTCTGTTAATGTTTGCTCGTGTTAGTAGTACCACTACTAATTAGTAACGTTGGTATTAGTATTAGCGCATTCCTACATTTCTGCCAAAATCTTGGTTCATCAATTATCTCCCTCTCTCTCCCACATATTAAACCTCTCTTTCTTCAGATTCCTTCCCTGAGTTTATTCAGAGCCAGCTATGGCCCAACTCCCAACCCGGCCTGTGATTTCAGCGACCTATCTTTTCCCACCCTTTAAGTCCAGGCATCTGGAAAAAAAGTGGGTTTCAAGAGTCACTCTTCTACATTTGCTTATATTCAGCTCATCATGATTCACAGTACAATGCAGTCTTCTTTCCTGCTCACCTCTCCAGTGACCACAAATGGCCTTCTCTCACCAAATTCAAAGGACCCTGTTCAGTTTTTATCTTTCTGTACCTTTCTTCCTTATCTGACCCCACTGAACCCACTCCCTTTCCTAAAACTTGTTGCCTTGCCTCTCTTGTTCCCTCCCTTCTCTGGACTCTTGTCTCAGCCTCCTTGCCTGGGTTCTCTCTCTCCACTCAGCCCTTAAATCTTTGATGCTCCCAAGGGTCTGTCTGCAGTCACCAGCCCTCCTCATTCTACCCGCCCTCCTGGGGAACCTTGTGCACTGCCCTGGGGAACCTTATGAACCGCCCTTACTTACCCTCTTTCTCCAACACAACCAAATCAACACCTCTAGTCCTGGCCTCTCTCCTAAACTGTAGACCTAAATATCCTAGTATAAGCTGGATAATTATGCCTGGAGGTCTCATAGCAGTCTTAAATTAAACTTATCATCTTAAGTCTATGTGTCCTTCAGGGTTCCCTTTCTAGACACATAAAATGTCAGGTGGTGACTCACTATATCCAGCCCCCAAGTGAGAGGTTCAGGGAAACATCCTTGACTTCTCTCTCCAGTCATGCCTCAAGCCCAGCTAGGTTCCTTTCCCTGGCTTTTCTGAAGTCCATCTACTTCCTTCCCTAGGAGCCCACATCACATTCAGGCAGTCAAAGTATTGTCAGTCTCTCCATCCATCCTCCTCCTAACCTTCTTCCTTTTGCATTCCCCTCTGACCCATTTCCACATTCAGTCCATCCATCAGTCATTCAGTCAGCAAACATGGTTGAATATCCACACTGTGCTAGGCCCTAGGAATATAGAAAGGAGGAAGATAATGCCCCTGAGGGAGCTCAGGATGTAGGGGGAGCCCCTGTGTCATGAAATATGCATGCATAAGGAAACTAGGAGTCATCTTATCTGATCTGACAGTCACATAGATCTGGATTATTATGATTTTTACTATAATATTTCAACAAAGAAGTAAAGACACTAACATATCTTACATTTAAGCCCCCAACACCCAGCTTTGTGGAATTCTAATATTTATCATTCCCTTGTATGCTTATATTGCATAATATATACGTACTATATATAATATCCATATTTTCAACTTCATGTAAAATGTATCCCACTTTATACGTCATTTTACAAAGTGGTTTTTTCTCAGCATTACATTTTTTAGAGTTTTCCATGTTTACACATGTAGCATTTTCACTGCTCTGTCGTGTTCCATTTATTTATTCATTCTCCAGTTGATGGATATATAGATTTCCAGTTTTTCCCTAATATGAACATTGTTGTAATGAATTCTTACCCATGTATTATACATGCCTCCTTGTGCACATGTGAGGGTTTCTCTAGAAATTGAAGAGCTGAAGGACATGCACATCTGAAGTTTATTAGACATTGCCAAATTGTTCTTCACAGTGATTGCCCCAATTTATTCTCCCTCCAGCAGCCTGTGAGAATTTCAGTTTATCTACTCTATGTCCTTGTAAATACTTGGCAGTATCCCTTTTCTATTGTTGCCAGTCTAATAGATGTGTAATGATATCTCATGTAGTTTAAACTTTTATTTCCTTGCTTATTAGTGAAATTGCCCATTCGGATCTCCTTTTCTTTTAACTGCCTCTTCATACTCTAGGCATATTTTTCTATTTCGCTGTTGACCTCTTTCCTATATGATTTGTAGGCTTTCTTTACAAATTATAGATACTAGGGGCACCCAGGTGGCTCAGTAGGTTAAGCGCCCGACTTCGGCTCAGGTCATGATCTCACAGTTTGTGGGTTCGAGCCCTGCATCAGGCACTGTGCTGACAGCTCAGAGCCTGGAACCTGTTTCGGATTCTGTGTCTCCCTCTCTCTCTGCCCCTCTCCCGCTCATGATCTGTCTCTCAAAAATAAATAAACATTAAAAAATTTTAAAAAACAAAACAAATTGTAGATACTAATCTTTTGTCAGTTCTTTGTGTGGCAAATACTCCCTTAGTCTGAGCCTTTTCTTCAAGTGAATTTATGATGTCTTTTTTGAAAAGACAGTGTTCATTCATTTAAAACAGGTAAAATGTGGGGTCCCTGGGTGGCTCAGCTGGTTAAGTGTCCATCCGACTTCGGCTCAAGTCATGATCTCATGGCTCCGTGGGTTCAAGCCCCACATTGGGCTCTTTGCTGACAGCTCAGAGCCTGGAGCCTCCTTCAGATTCTGTGTCTCCCTCTCTCTGCCTCTCTCCCTGTTTGCACTCTGTCTCTGTCTTTCTCAAAAATAAATAAACATCAAAAAAATTTTTTTAAATAAAACAGGTAAAATGTCATTCTTTTTATGATTTATTTTTGCTTCCTATTTAAGAAATCATTATCTGCCCAAAGGTCATAAAGAGCTCTCCATATTTCTTCTAAAAGTTTTAAAGATTAGCTTTTTGGTTATTTATTTTGGGGTATGGAAGTAGGAATCTAACTTGTTCTTCCTTGTGGATACCCAATTTTCCAAGCATCACTTATTTTTAAAAGTAATTTCTTTCTCCTGCGGATTTGAAATGCCAGCTAGTATTTCCATATGTGCGTGGGTCTCTTCCTGGGCTCTCTGTTCTGATCACCACCCCACTCTCTAATTACTATTCCCTTGTAACACCACTAGTCTTGTATCTTGTAGGTTAAGCCTTCCTTCCATCCCACCTCCTTGTGTTCTTTTCCAAAATTATCTAGTTCTTGTTCTTCATATGAATTTAGAGATCAGTTTGTCAAGTACAATAAAAAAAACTTCATTGGGATTTTAATTAAAATTCAGTTGAATTTATAGATTATTTGGGAGACTTTGGAATATTTAGGATACGGAGTCTTCTGATCCATGAACATATGTCTCTTGGTTTATTTTCAGGTCATCTCTTGTATTCTTCCCACAAGGCTTTATAATTCTCTCCCTAAAAATTCTCCTATCTTCCATTAGATTAATTACTGGGCATCTCATACTTTATCTTCCCATTATGAATAAGATCTTTGTTTTTCCCTTTATATTTTCTAACTGGTCATGATTGATGAGTAGGAAGACTAGTAATTTTTCTCGGTTGACCTTGTGTGCAGCAATATTCATGAATTCATGTAATACTTCTAATAGTTTATCTGTAAATTTTTTTGAATTATCTCTGTAGATAATTGTAGTCTGCATAAGAGAACACTTGCATTTCTTCCTTTTCAATCCTTACACCCCTTCTTTTTTTTCTTTTCCTGTTGCATAGGCTAGGTTCTCCAATGTGGAAAAGGAGTGATGAAAGCAGGCATCCTTGTTTTATTCCTGGGTTTAAAAAAAGCCTTCTGGGGGGCACCTGGGTGGCTCAGTTAAGCGTCCAACTTCGACTCAGGTCATGATCTCACAGTTCATGAGTTCAAGCCCCACATCAGACTTCCTGCTGTCAGCACAGAGCCGGCTTCAGATCCTCTGTCCCACTTTCTCTCTGCCCCTCCCCCACTTGCATTCTCTCTCTCTCTCTCTCTCTCTCTCTCTCAAAAATAAATAAACACTAAAAAAAAATGCTTCTGAAAGTGTGCCATATGAGTATGCTTGCTGTTGATTGTTGGTAGATAAACTTTATCATGTTCAAAGTTTCCTTCTATTCCCAACTTGGTAAGTTTTATCATGAATGGATGTAAAATTTTATCAAATGCTTTCTCTGTATCTGTTAAGGTGATCATATATTTTTCTCTTTTAGTTTTTTGATATGGTGAATCACATTAATGAACTTTTCTGAGTTAAACATTCTTACATTCTGGGACAAACTCTATATATTACTTAATTCATTTTGCTAGTATTTTATTTATGACTTTTGCCTCCAGGTTCTTAAGTGATTGTATCAGTTCTCTGTCACTGCAGAGCAGTTTTTCCAAACTAGCTGATAAAAACAATACACATTTATTATTTCTCAGTTTCTGTGGGTCAGGAATATGGAACAACCTAGCTGGGTCGTTCTGTCTTGGAGCCTCTCATGAGGTTGCAGTTAAGACCACTGCCCAGTGCTGCAGTCCATCTGGAGGCTTGACTATGGCTACAGGATCCACTTCTAAGATGACTCATTCACATGAATGGCAAATTGATGTTGGCTGTTAGCAAAAGGCCCAGTTCCTCACCCTGTGACTCTCTCTACAGGGAAATTGGAATATGTTCATGACATGAACTGGCAACCTCTAGAGTGAGCTATCCAAGAAGGCAAGACAGAGAGGATGTAATGTTTTTTTATGAACTAGCCTCCAAAGTTACACTGTGTCACCTCTGTCATGTCCTATTGAACACACAGACAAGCCATGATTCAGCATGGTGGAGTACTATAGAAGGATATGAGGGGCGACTGGGTGGCTCAGTCAGTTAAGCGTCCAACTTCAGCTCAGGTCATGATCTCGTGGTCCGTGAGTTCAAGCCCTGCATCGGGCTCTGTGCTGACAGCTCAAAGCCTGGAGCCTGTTTCGGATTCTGTGTCTCCCTCTCTCTCTGACCCTCCCCCATTCATGCTCTGTCTATCTCTGTCTCAAAAATAAATAAATAAATGTTAAAAAAAAATTTTTTTTTAAAGAAGGATATGAATACCAGGAGGTAAGGGTCACTGGGAACCATCTTGGAGGCTGGCTACCAGCGACATTGGTTTATAATTTTTTCTTGACCTTTGTTTGGTTAGTATCTAAATATACTAGCTTCAAAAATTAAAATCCCTGTTTTAATTCCCTGACCAGTTATTTGAAGCTTCAGTAAAACTTTTACTTCCCATAAAACTCATGTCTTCTGAAGGGGGAGATGTTTGGTTAATTATACAATAATTATTGTTTCAAACTTTCTTTTAATTTATTTATTTAAGTAAACTCAACACTCAATGTGATGCTCACACTCATGACCTCAAGATCAAGAGTCGCACTCTCTTCCAACTGAGCCACCTAGGCGCCCCTATTTCAAACCTTCTATTTATGCTTGGGTCAAGCTTGATTATTCACATTTTTTGGGAAAAAGTATCCATGTCTTCCATGTTTTCAATTCCATTGACATAAAGGCATTCTATCCTTCTCTTACTATTTTTTAAAATGTTACTGTATTTCTAGTGCCAATTTTTGTTTCTAATATTGTTTATTTGTGATTTTTTCCTTTTCTTCCTTGATAAGTCCTGCTAGAAGTTTATCTTTTGTTATTTTTCTTTTTCAATGACGTACTATTTAGATTTTGTTTCTTTGTTTTCTATTTCATTAACTTCCATTATTTTTACTATTCTCCCCACTTTCCTTAGGCTTACTCTTGTTATACTTTTCTAGCTTCTTGAACTGATTGCTTAATTAATTATAAATCTGTCTTGCTTGTAATAAATGCCTCAAAATTTAGAATTACTTTTATTTCATCCTACAGGTTTTTTGTTTTTTGTTTTATTTTTGGGACAGAGACAGAGCATGAACGGGGGAGGGGCAGAGAGAGAGGGAGACACAGAATCGGAAACAGGCTCCAGGCTCTGAGCCATCAGCCCAGAGCCCGACGCGGGGCTCGAACTCACGGACCGCGAGATCGTGACCTGGCTGAAGTCGGACGCTTAACCGACTGCGCCACCCAGGCGCCCCTCATCCTACAAGTTTTGATATGTAGTATGTTTGTTATCATTTAGTCGTAAATATTTGGTCATTTCTAATGTGATGATATCTCTCTTAACTCATTTATTTAGGTGTGACTTTTTATAGTTCTAAACATGTTGGAGATTTCATGCTATTTTTATTGTTAATTCCTAATTTAATCTATAGACAGCACAATCTGCATGATATTGAATGACATCCTTTTTCACATGGTATGCAGCTAATATTTCATAATTGTTCCATGAGTACTTTTAAAATACGTGCTCTGAATTTGTTACACATACTAGACTAAGCTTAATAATTTTGTGGGGAAAATCACCTAAATACAATTACATTTTTGCCTACTAGATTCATCAGTGTCTGAGAGAGATGTGTTCAAATCTCCTGTTTTGAACAAAAAGAAAGAGGAAAAAATAATAAAAATTTAAATTTTAAAAAATTTTAAAAAAGAAAAAAAAAAGCAAAAACAAAATAAAATAGAATAAAATAAAATCTCCTATTATGGGAATTTTTCATTTCTCTTCATAATTCCATCAATTTTTGCTGTATTGTTAAGAGCACAGAGGTTCATGATTATCATATCTGCTTGGTGAATTGTTTCTTTTCTTATTGTATAATAGTAAAATAGAATGTCCTTTTAGTCATTTCCTAATTATGCTCTTTGCCTTGATTTTGTCTGATATTAGCCTGGCTATACCAACTTCCTTTTGAATAATATTTGCTAGTACATGTTTGTTCATCATATCATTTTTAACCTTTCCGTCTGACTCTGTTTTAAATGTGAGTCTTATAATCAGCTTATGTTTGGTTCATCTGCTTTTACCCATTCTGATCATCTCTGAATTTAATTGGTCAACTTAATCTGTTTATATAAATAGTGGTTTCTTAAGTATTGTAATGTACTGATATCATTTTGTTTCTGTCTAATAACTTTTTCTCATTTTCCTTTTCAAAACTTTTTTCTCTTTTCTGCTAGACTGATAGTTTTTTTAATATTCTCTTATTTTTCTTCTGTTGATTTAGAAGGTATATATTGTATTTTAATTCTTCAGCTCTTCCCTAATTCTTAACTGTTATATCTAATCATAATTTATTCAAACAAATCTATAGTTGTTCCATTTTCTTCATCAAGGACATTAACACACTTTACCTGTTTTTTAAAAATCTTTTTAATGTTTATTTTTTGAGAGAGAGAGAGAGACAGAGATAGAGCATGAGCAGGGGAAGGGCAGAGAGAGGGAAACACAGAATCTGAAGCAGGCTCTAGGCTCTGAGCTGTTAGCACAGAGCTGGACACGAGGTTGGAACTCACAAACCCACCAGATCATGACTTAAGCCAAAGTCAGACACCCAAGCAACTGAGCCACCCAGATGCCCCTACTTTACCTGATTATTAAACACATCCTTAATCTTTTGTCATCTAGACCAGAGCTGTCCTATGGAAATAAAAAACAACCCATGTATATAATTTTATAGTCTCTAGAAGCCACATTTTAAATAGCACAAAAAAGTGAAGTGAAAGTTACTAATATATTTTATTGAACCCAATATATCTGAAATATTTTAATTTCAATATGTAATCAATATTTTAAAATACTAATGAGATATTTTACATTCTTTTGTTCATTCTAAGTCTTAGAAATCCAATGTGTACTGCACTGTAAGTATAATACATTTCCTTTTATGAGTAGCCACATTTCAATTGCATGTGGCTAGTAGCTACCATACTGAATAGTGAAGGTCCTGGCTTTAGTTTTGTTTTTTTTTTTTAATTTATAATTTTTTTAATGTTTTTATTTATTTTTGAGACAGAGCATGAACGAGGGGAGGGGGGCAGAGAGAGAGGGAAACAGAATCTGAAGCAGGCTCCAGGCTCTGAGCTGTCAGCACAGAGCCCCATGCGGGGCTCGAACTCATGGACGGTGAGATCATGACCTGAGCTGAAGTCGGCCGCCCAGCTGACTGAGCCACCCCGGTGCCCCAGTCTTGGTTTTAGTTTTAACTATTATTTAGGGGAAAAAAAATAATAATGCAGATTTCCAATGACCTCAGCTCCTTTCCAAATCTCGATTTTAGAACTTTCTAAAATTATTTTTTAAGAGCATAGAATCACAAAAGTAGGGAGACAAAAAGACATCAATAATTTAGAAGCTGAAGAGCAGATGGACAGGAGTAGCAGGCCCAATAGACCAGAAGTGGACACCAAAGCCAACTGCATGGGAAATGCAGGGGAAAACTGAAACAGTGTGCACAATCCTGAAAAGTCATAGAAGCTGGGGACACTAGGCATCTTTGAGAGTAGGGATGTGGGTGGGACTAAATACAGGATGATCATTTAAAATCTGTATGAGAAGAATTATCCCAGTGAGCTCCCAGAACATGGCAGGCAGCCGACCCCTGGAAGATGCCTCTCTGGGGAATCTGCCCAACCCAAGAAAAGACATGTATTGATATTTGTGGGCCTATGGGAAAATGGCCCAGCCAGACATTCTAGGGTGATACCCACCTAGACAAACCCGCCCATGTACACAGAGCCTCCAGTCAGCTGTTTAGTGCTTTATCCTAAATATTAACAAGAAAGGATTGCCAGACATTTGAGCTTCCTCTGTGAAGAGACATACATACATACATACATACATGGAATTTGAGGAAATAAAGACAATTGGGAACGGGGGGGGGGGGGGAACTGCTTTATAAATCTATACTTAATATCCTTAGAGAGATAAGCAGAGATATAGGTAACAAAAATATAAGAGAAAAAATGAAAAATTTAGAAGGAGGTTTGGAAATAAAGCCAAGGAATCTCCCTGAAATCAGCCTGAAAGTAGAACAGAGAGACAGAGATTAAAAATAGGAGAGAAAAATAAGATCTTCATTTAAAAAAAATTTTTTTTAACATTTATTTATTTTAGAGAGACGGAGAAAGACAGAGCATGAGCGGGGGAGGGACAGAGAGAGACAGACAGACAGAATCTGAAGCACAGTCCAGGCTCTGAGCTGTCAGCACAGAGCCCTAAGCAGGACTCGAACCCACAAACTGAGATTGTGACCTGAGCTGAGGTTGGATGCTCAACCAACTGAGCCACCCAGGCACCCCCCCTTTTTAAAATTTTTTAAACATTTATTTATTTTTGAGAGACAGAGTCTGAGTGGGAGAGGGGAAAAGAGAGAGAGACACACATACACACACAAAATCTGAAGCAGGCTGCAGGCTCCCAGCTCTGAGCTGTCAGCCCAGAGCCCAGAAGATCTTTAAATGATCAATCCAGAAGATCCAATATCCAAATAAGAAATTTACAAAGAGAAAATGGAGAGAGAAAAATATCAAAGAAGGAATTCAAGTAAAACTTTTAAGAAGAAAGAACATGAGTTTCTTTCTTTTTTTTTAAGTTTATTTATTTATTTTGAGAGAAAGAGAGTGCAAGCAGGGGAGGGGCAGAGAGAGAGAGAGAGGGAGAGAGAGAGAGAATTCCAAGCAGAGCTGTCAGTGCAGCACTGTCAGTGCAGCACTGTCAGTGCAGAGCTCGAACTCACAAACTGCGAGATCATGACCTGAGCTGAAGTCAGAAGCTTAACTGACTGAGCCACCCAGGCATCCTAAGAATGGGAGTTTCTAGAGTAAGAGTCTCCATGCTCTCAGGACAATTAATTTCAAAAAGACCCCACCAAAGCTTATAATCATTACATATAAAAACAATAGGAATAAAAGAAAGAGCCTGGAATTTTTCCAGGAGGGAAAAAAAAAAAAAAAAGTCCTACATAGAAAATCTGGAATCAAAATAGCAACAGATGTCTAAACAGTAACATCAGACTAAAAGATAATGGAGCAATGTCTTCAAATTGTGAGAATTATTTCTGACTCAAAATTACATTTACAGCTTAATCATCACTCAAGTACTACAGTAGAATAGATATTTTCAAAGATGAAAGCTCTTAAAACATATGCCTAGGTTTTATGCACCCTTGCTCAGAAAGCCACTGGGGAATATACTCCATCAAAATGAGGGAATAAACCAACAAACAGGAAGACATGAGACACAGGATATAGGCTAAGAGATTCCCTAGGGTGATAGAGAATGGATGTTCCAGTAAGACATCTGTACAGTGGACCTAGAATGAAGCCAGCCAGGACAGAAACAGAACAGAAGGTTCTAGAAGATGTCCCCAAGAAAAAGAGGAAATTAATACATTACCTGACATGTTCAGACATACTGAAAGGAGATGAATCACTCATGAAATCTAAACAAGCAAAAAGACCAGTATTGGGGCACTTGGGTGGCTCAGTCTGCTAAGTGTCTGACTCTTGATTTCACCTCAGGTCATGATCTCATGGTTCATGGGATCAAGCCCCGTGTTGGGCTCTGTGCTGATGGTGTGGATCCTGCTTGGGATTCTGTCTCTCCCTCTCTCTGCCCCTCCCTGACTCACACAAATGTGCGCCCAGGAACACACACACACTTTCTCTGTCTCTCAAAATAAATAAATAAACTTAAAAAGAAAAAACATAGACCATTATTATCACCAGAGAAAACAAAGTTATGCAAGAAAGGAAATGTAATCATAACACAATACAAGGTTTACAAATAGTATTGATATGGTAATACCAATACAAGCACTGAATAACTAGAAAGTATGAAGTAAGTACCTTGAAAGCGAAGGGGTGGGGGATTTGTGGGAGGAGTGGGAGAAAAATATCATCTTCCATAATAGGAAATAAATATATAATATATAAAATGAAATAATAGGAAAAATATAAATAAGGTATATAGAAATATAGAGGCAAATAACAACAAAATACTAAAGATTTGAAAGTGTTTGCCTTTAGGGGTTGGGAACTGAAGTGGGTTAAGATAGGACAGGGAGCTACAATCTTTCATTATAAGCTGTATTAATCATCTGTTGTTGGGGCGCCTGGGTGGCGCAGTCGGTTAAGCGTCCGACTTCAGCCAGGTCACGATCTCACGGTCCGTGAGTTCGAGCCCCGCGTCGGGCTCTGGGCTGATGGCTCAGAGCCTGGAGCCTGCTTCCGATTCTGTGTCTCCCTCTCTCTCTGCCCCTCCCCCGTTCATGCTCTGTCTCTCTCTGTCCCAAAAATAAATAAACGTTGGAAAAAAAAAAAAAAAATTAAAAAAAAAAAAAATCATCTGTTGTTATACAACAAAACCCCCCAAACTAATCAGCTTAAAATAACGATAAACATTTGTTATCTCACTTAGTTTCTGTGTGAGAAATTCAGGGTTTCAGGCGCCTGGATGGCTCAGTCGCTAAGCATCTGACTTCAGCTCAGGTCATGATCTCACAGTTTGTGAGTTCAAGCCCCCTTATCATGCTCTCTGCTGTCAGTGCAGAGCCTACTTGGGACCTTCTGCCTCCTTCTTTCTCTGCCCTTCCCCCACTCATGCTCTCGTTCTCGCTCTCTCTCTCTTTCTCCCTCTCTCTCAAAAATAAATAAAACATTAAAAAAAGAAATTCAGGGGTTTAGCTAGGTAGCTAAGATTTCCAGGGCTGTAATCATCTGAAAGCCTGATAGAGGCTGGAGAACCCCCTTCTGAAGTGGTCTACTAACATACCTGACAGTGAGTGCTGGTTGTTAGCATGAGGCCTCAGTTCCTTACAGACCTCTCCTTGGAGCTGCTTGTGAGCTCTCACAACCTGGCAACTGCTTTCCCTCAGGGCAAGTGAGCCTAGAGAAAACCAGGTGGAAGCTGCAATGTCTTTCATCATTTAATCTCAGATGTCACACACCTGTGAAATGCAATAAGCAATATGTTCTGCAATAGGATCACACAGGTCAGCCTTATTCAGTGTGAGAGGTACAACACAAGGGCATGACTACCAGGAGTCAAGGATCACTGGGGGCCATCCTCAGAGCCTTAGAGAACTAAGTTACTTTTAAAAATATGTATACCTTTGGGGCATATGGGTGGTTCAGCCATTTAAACGCTGGACTTCAGCTCAGGTCATGGTCTCATATAGTTCATGAGTTCGAGCCCCATGTCAGGCTCTGTGCTGACAAGCTCAGAGCCTGGAGATTGCTTCCAATTCTGTGTCTCCCTCTCTCTCTGCCCCTCCCCAACTCACATGTGCTCTCTCTCTCAAAAAAATAAACATTAAAAATTTTTTTAAATATGTATATCTTTAATAAAAATGGAAATTTGTTACATTTTTGTTTATAATCTATGTTCATTTATATTTATCAACATATTTTTATCAATTTCTGTACTTAACACCATTTCTTGTATTCTTCCTTTTCTTTCTGGGTCCATTTTTCTTCTTGAAGTACATCCTATAATAATTCCTATAATAATCCTATAATAATTCCTTCAATGAAGGTCTTTACTTTTTATGCATGGAATGTCCCTTTTTACCTTTAATTTTAACTATAAGTTAGCTGGGTATAAAAGTCTGCTTGGCATTTTGAAGATACTTCTCCAACATCTCTGGTCTTGGTTTTTGCTGAGGCCAAAAGTTCCTTTGTAAGCAATCTATCTTTTCTCTGGGGTCTATTGTAAGGTTTTTTACTCTTTACCTTTGATGTTCTGCAATTTCCCCAAGGAAATTTCTCTGTTACTACTTCCTCATAATGCTTCACTGTGGTTCCATTCATTTTCTTCTTTGGAAGCTCCTATTGGGCATACATTGTCTTTCATACAAACTATCCTTCATGTTTCATAACTGCTCTTATATATTTTTAATCCTTATTTCCGTGTACTGTGTTAGTGGCAATTCTTAAATAATGTTTTCTAACTCACAAATTCATTGTGTCTAGTCTACAGTTTACTCTGTTTACTATGTTTTTTGGTGATCAAAGTTTTGATTTCCAAGATTCCAATTGATTCTTTTTATATCTACTTATTCTCATTTCTTTTTTTTTTTTTTTTTTTTTTTTCAACGTTTATTTATTTTTGGGACAGAGAGAGACAGAACATGAATGGGGGAGGGGCAGCGAGAGAGGGAGACACAGAATCAGAAACAGGCTCCAGGCTCTGAGCCATCAGCCCAGAGCCCGACGCAGGGCTCGAACTCACTGACCATGAGATCGTGACCTGGCTGAAGTCGGACGCTTAACCGACTGCGCCACCCAGGCGCCCCTTCTCATTTCATTTCTATCTGCCCCCTTCATTTCTTGTTAATTTCCAAAGGATGTGGAGCCTTCATTTGCCTTTTTAGGCTTCCTAAACATTATTTTTAATTATTTATAAGACTTTCACAAAAATAATGTAGAATGAATTCATATTCCAAATGTTGATTCTGTTGACTGATTTTCTTACCATAAGTATTTTTCATATATTTCGGTTTACAACCTCAGCTAGTTGGAGAATTATTTAATTTTGTTTTTATATCAAATTTTTGCTCTGTTTCTATCCTGAGCTGGGACCCCAGGCCCAATTGAAAACCAGGTCTTATAATAGCACTTCAGGGCTCCCACTCTGTTGTGGTATGAGATCACAGATCCAGGCACATAGCCAGAGGGTGGCTTGGCTCAGTTCCTAGTCAAGAGTCTGTCTTAGTCTTCCCACATTTCAAGCCCCAGGCTATACATGGACAGCTGCTTTTTTTTTCTTTTTCCCCTTGCTTCTTTTCACAAGCAGAGGCAGTCTTACCCCACCCCTGGTTTCAAGGAAGATGGCTGTTGTCCTGTCTTGCATGGAGCATTTGAGCTCGTTACCAGGAGCTGTGCCTTTGGCAACTATTGCTGCTTCTAGACCCCAAGTCCACCAGGCCCTCAAACCCCACTCACCACTTTGCAGTTCTGACCTGCTTCTGGTATAAAGAGATATCCATCTTGGTTTGGGGCCCAACTATGTCCTTTTGTTTATCATTTTTTCCATTTTATTTATTATTGCTATGTGTTTAGAACAGAGGGAGCAGGCCACAGCATGAACTTACCATGCCATCTTGGCTGGAAATTGAGAACTGAACTATGTGGTGGCCATACCTTTAGAGAAGTCCCATGTTTCCTTCTTTTAAATGTAAAAGAGGAGAGATCATTATAAAAATGCAGTAGGCTTTTTATACATGAACTTTGTGAGGAATACTGTCTGAAGCCAGTGGTTCTGAAGAAACACATTTCTTCCTCAGGATAAAGGAGGTAGAGTCCACGTGTTCCTGAGTTGCTCATATGCCCGCTCCACATACACACTCTGCAAGTTGTTCTTTGACCTTTATTTATTTTTGAGAGAGAGAGAGACAGAGCATGAGCAGGAGAAGGACAGAGAGGGAAGGAGACACAGAATACTAAGCAGGCTCCAGGTTCTGAGCTGTCAGCACAGAACCCAACGCGGTGCTCAAACCCACAAACTGCGAGATCACGACCTGAGCCAAAGCGTGATGCTTAACTGACTGAGCCACCCAGCAGCCCCTGCAAGTTGTTTTTTGAAAGGGGAGGCCACAGGATGCAGATGAGGCCTCTTCAGCATCCACTTCTCTCTCCTCAGAGCAGAACTGGGCCTGAGGATAACAGCCGGGAGTGGCTGTGGGACCAGCAGGCCACTGAAGGGGGTCTGAGGTGCACCTTTCCTGATGGCCCCAAGTGGAAGCTGCAGTGTCTGCAGCCAAGGAAATACCCACAGGAATTAGTTTTCCACCCACATCCTATCCAGGCAGACCTGGGACCTGCGGAGATAGCCAAGCAGCCCAAATGTCTCACTTAGGTAGGTCTCAGGGTGGATTCCCTCTCTACTCTTTCCCTGCTGTGCCAGAACAAAGCCCATCCTACATCCCATTCTGTGAAGAGGGCCACTTCCTGCCTGGCCCTTCAGAATATGAGAACCTTGACTCTAGGGGCCACTTGGTCCAGAGAGCTCTTTAAACGTGTTCCTTATCTCAAATGTCCAGATCCACCACAACCCCACCCCCCGCCATCAAGGCCACACAGAGGACTGTGGGAGTACAGTGTGTGCAGTGGTCCAAAACATGGGTTTGGGAATTAGACAGACCTGAATCTGAATCCCACCTCTGTTACTCACTAGCTGTGTGTCTCCAAGCAACTTACTTAACCTCTCTGTGCCTCTATTTCTTCATCTGTAAAATAAGGGTAATACTGTATGTACTTTAATGGGCTGCTGTGAGAATAGAGTCAGATAATCAGATAACTCCCCGTCTCCTCATATGCAGCCTGGAGATGCCTGAGCTCTTATATCTCCTTCCTATTCCAACCCTGAGACCTGCAGGCTTGGATCAGCCACCTCTGAGTCTTGGGTAGCAGGAAAGGCGGGGAATTTTTTTTTAACATTTATTCACTTTTGAGAGACAGAGAGACAGAGCACGAGTTGGGGTGGGGCAGGGAGAGAGGGAGACACAGAATAAGAAGCAGGCTCCAGGCTCTGAGCTGTCAGCAGAGAGCCCGACGCAGGGCTCGAACCCATGAACCGTGAGATCAGGACCTGAGCCAAATTCAAATGCTTAACCAACTGAGCCACCCAGGCACCCCAGGAAAGGGGGGAGTTTTTGAGGAGGAGCCAGACCCAGATGGAGTCCACACTGCAGAGGCCCTACAGAAGGGCCAAAGTCCTCCAGCCTAAAGCTGTTCCTGAGAATCACAAACTCATAAACATACCCCTAGCTGCTGGTGCCTAGGTGTTTCCTGTTTAACTCTTTCCCACTCAGCAGACTGCAGACCATTCTGTCAGAGAAGTACACATGGAATTCCGGAGTCCCTGCCAGAGGCACAATTCAAGCACAGCCAAGCTGGGCATTCAATAGGTCAGTCAGTAAGTTATTAGGCACCTGTCCTGTGCTGGGCACTGGGGCTCTGAAGGGAAGGAAGTGATCCCTGCCCTCAAGGCCTCAAGGCAGGGGAGGAAGACTGCCCTGCAGACTCTCTTTGCTAGACTCTGTGATAACTGCTTTAAAGAGAGCTACAACATTCAGTGCGAGCACAGATGAGGGTCAGCCTGGGATAGTCAGGGACGGCTTCCCAGAAGAGGGGCTTCTGGCCAGGCACTTGAAGGCGGAGCAAGAATTTGCCAAAAACAAACTTTAACCAAGTCATTCAACATGTTTGTATTCAACACCTGCCCCCTCTCCTCCAGTTTCAGTTCTATGCACCAGGATTCGATGACGATGAAGCAAAAAGCCGTCCCTGACATCCTGGCCTGGCACTCACAGCTAGGCTGTGGTGTTCTCCTGCTGAATATAAACAATTTCACAGAACATCAACATCAGACAAGGCCACTCTGTGACCATGATGGATCTAGACAAAAACAAGCCCAAACCCTATGAGCCCTTTCTGACATCCCGACGCTGAGAAGCCCACATTCCTCATGGGGTATGTTCTCCTTCATTGCAACCTGCCATAAATCCAACTTGCTCACTGCAGATAGGTTCCTGGTGGTCTTTGGGTGGAGGGCATCGACAGTGATGACCAAGAGGTAGGATCTGAGTGAAGACAATGAAATGAGGGGCAGGTCACATGGAGACATGGAGGAAGAATATTCCAGGCAGACAGAAGTGCCAGTGCAGAAGGTCTAAGGTGACAATATGACTGGCATATTTGGAAAATAGCAAGAAGGCCAATCCAGCCTGAGTAGAAAAGTCCAAGTAGGCACTCCAGGCAGAGGGAATAAACCATGAAAAAATTCATGTAGGAGAAAGTAGGCCATTTCCTGGCAAGTATGGGTAGTTCCATGTTGTTGAACTAGAAAGTCAATACATTTTGTTTTGGGGAAGAGGGACAAGTACAAGGGAAGCACAGAATGAAGAGCCTTCATTGTCTTCTTTGAGAGAGTCTTAAT
Source organism: Leopardus geoffroyi (assembly GCF_018350155.1). Lineage (NCBI taxonomy): Eukaryota > Metazoa > Chordata > Mammalia > Carnivora > Felidae > Leopardus > Leopardus geoffroyi. The sequence goes on from NC_059333.1 coordinate 83,103,386, forward strand.
GCTCTGTTGGAGAAAGTCATGATGGCATTTTTTCCTTACTATAGTAATAGATAACAATATGGTAACAGGGTACCAGATCCATACATTCTCTTTTTGAACAAGGCCTCCAAAGGGATTCCACCCGTTCATGATGATCTCCTCATGTTACCACCAAGGGAGAGGAGAAAATAGATGCCAATCCCCAGGCCTTTTGGGTGATCCTGTCAGCTCACCCTGTGGATATATGTCTCCCTGTTTCACCTGTGCCACTGGTGTAGGTCTAATAGGATTACCTAGGCCAAGCATTTGTGTGGTCCAATGTGAGGGAGATTGAACACATTTTATCACCAGCTGCAATTTATGCCCCGGAAAGAATACAAAAAAAAAGAGTCTGCCTTCTGTTACTGGCAACATAAACTAGAAATTCCCTTCAGCAACTCAGGGCCGTGGACCACAGGTGTGAAGACAAACACACACACACACACACACACACACACACACACACCACACCACACCATCAATGAGCCCCAACCCTAGCCAGTTCAGGGCTCAAGACCACTCAACAATTAAAGTTGCCCAGAGAAAAGGGACTGAAAGTGATGAGGTGGTAGCCAGTACTGTTTTAGCATTGGCATTTAATTGAGAACAAAAGTGACCTTTTGATTCTTTCTGTCTCTAGATGTTCTGAAATTTCTGTTTCATTGAAATTAATAGTATAGGGGGACCTGTGTGGCTCAGTTGGTTAAGGGTTCGACTCTTGATTTTGGCCCGCATCATGATCTCACAGTTCATGAGATCAAGCCTCGCATCAGGCTCAAGTGTACTTACAGTGCAGACCCTGCTTGGTATTCTCTCCTGCCTCTCTCTCTGCCCCTCCCCCACTCATGAATTTCTCTCTCTCTCTCTCTCTCTCTCAAAATAAATTAATTAATTCAAAAAAACTAATAGAATAAATACAGTCTGGTCCCTGATTTGGGGCAAAGCCTAAAAAATTCCATACACAAGATTTCTTTTATCTTGCTACCAATGGGAACCATGGAAATATCTTGAACAGAAGGGAAAAGTAATCAGATTTAAATGTTAGAAAGATCATTCTGGTACCTTAACAGTGGTGATTAGGCACACACATTCATCTCCACCACTACCCGAAATTCTTTTTTTTTTTTTTCTTTAAAGATTAAAAGTCCATAAGGGAAAAGAGAATAGGAGAGGTGTCAATAACAACATTTTGGAAGTTGGAAAGCAACTAGAGAAATGGTAACCAATGTAGCAGAACCAAAAAAGCTCAACCCTAAGCTATGGGCAAGTAAAGAAAAAATCTTTATTTATACCCCTGAAATGCCAAATGGAATTGGTGTCACCAGGTGCCTCTGAAAGCGGAGAGTGGGGAGGGAGGCTGGTGAAGGTGGAGCCAAAAACAGGGGGACTGAGGATTGAGTCTTTCTCTCCCCTACTCCTTCCTTCATTCTGACAGACTGGAGGTGTTTTTCTTCTGAAAGGGTAAAATTGAGGGTCTCTGCACTGGCATGCCACACACAGTGCAGTCAGGGCACCACAATGAACACACATCAAATGCGGGGTTACATGTTGAATGTTGTTGAGACATGCCCCATCCACAGCCTCCTCACCCATCTGCTCCCCACACTGGCGGCCATGTTCCTAATCCCCAGCCAGTACACTGGAAAAGCATCTGCGGGAATCTGACCAACCTGAGAAGAAAGCTCTACAGATTCTGATAATCACACTCCTTATGAAGCAGCCCAACCAGCCCAGCTTCTGGCAATGCTTGCCGCACACTGGCCATATCTGGTGACCCCCACAAGAGGTCAGGGACCTGAGAAGCCCAGACGATACCCTGGCTCCCAAAAGATACTAACCACATGCCTTCCCTCACCAATCTCTTCTTCCTGACTTGTGACCTTTTCCTCCCTCACTCCAGGTCTCTTATGGCATTGTGCTTCTCGTGCCCTCCAGTCCACCCTAGTGCATGGGGCCAGGCAGCACACAGGCACAGCATGCACTTGGGTCCCAGAGGAGGGCAATGACCATTCAAGGCCAAGATAGATGGAACTGCCCATGGGGGTGAGGGGTAGGGCCTGTGGTCTCTCAAGTACTGCCAAGACAAAACCACTCTTACAGTATGCAGGCCCTTGGCAAATAATTTTTGTAGAGCTCCTGTCAACGTAAACAGTTTGGTTTTATAATGTATTATGAAAATTTATGGACTCACGTGAGCTCTACTGATTATCGTCCAGTCAGAGTACAGAAAGATTCTCCATAATATACAGGCGCCAGCTCTTCCTGTCCAGTCCAGGAACCATCTGTTCATGTTGTTCATGGTCAAAGTCGTCATTCCTGGCCAACTTCATGAATCTCACTGTGAGGAAAAGGTAGCAAGGCTGTTATTACTCACAATGCCTTGGCTCTTCAGAACCTGTTTATAGTGAAACAATATAAACCTTCCTGCCTCTGCCATTCCCTTATGCCATTTACTTAGTGCCAGCTCCATCACTACCCTTGATGCTGCATTAACCACAGTGCAGCCATGAGTGCTGGCTACCAGTGACTCTCTCAAAGGTTGTAATGGTGCTTCCTGGAAAGTGATCACAAGTACAAGTCTCACCCAGAGTATGCAAAATATATTTACATATATGTGAGCAATTATTTATTTTCAGGTTATGTTAAATATACCATTGGGATTTTATAACATAAACACAGAGCAGCTCATCTCACAACCATGACTTCTCTAGAATTCTTCAGGCCACAATCACCGAATTCCTTGAGTCATCTCTCTTTCCCGATTGACCACACCCCTGCCTTTCACAGACCATGGGAAGGAAACTTGAGGGACCCCATGGCCAGAGTGAAAAGAACAGCCTCATTCACGCTCACCATAACCATCACAGCAAGTAAAGACTTGCATAGGAAAGGCTCCTTGTTGTGGGCTGGTGCTGAAAATCGTTGGAGGAGATGAATGACACCCAGAAGGCTGTCTGAGATGTGGTATGGAGGCGACAGAGGGCTGGGGTTATGTCCTAGTGCTGTTGGCACGGTGGGGAGGGTGCCCAGGGGACACTTCCTGCTGCCCTACCACCCTAGGGTGCTGCAGACCCGAGACAGTGCTGTGATCAGTGTGCTGCTGGGTGAGAACCAAAGCAAGGACACACGCATGGTAAAGCCCAAGGGTTGGCAGTTGTCCATCGGTAGCCCAGAGCCTTGAATTTGTCCTGTGTCCCAAGTGACTCAAACTCATGTGATCCCACAAAAAAAAAAAAAAAAAAAAAAAAACTATGCTGGCCGGCAGGAGCAATTTGCTCACCAGGCTGCCTTCCTGGAAGTGGGGCTCATAGGACAACACCTTTGGTATGAGTTCTCAAGCTCTTCAGGGCCTCTGGTTCACCCACACCTTGAGTAGAGGGCCAGAAACACCATAGAAGAGAGTAATAGGACCCAGGGCTCCTTTGGGTCCTGGTCCTAGCATGGGGTCTACCAGGAGGGCAGCTCTCTTTTATCAGAGGGGAACAGGCATCTGGATAACATGACCCATACAGACCTAGTCCTCGCTCAGGGCACCCAGCCCAGACCAGCTCAGCCCAGACACCCAAGGGGGAATTGAAACATTCTGAAGAAGGCACTCAAAAGCACCGGGCCCTCTGAGGCCCCGCCTGGGGCAAGGACCTGCTTCCTGACATCAAAGGGCAGTACTGGCCCAAGAAGACAGTTTACCTCCGAGCCAGGCTGCCACAGTCTGTCTCCAACCTCATCCCCCCCACCTCATATGCCTCCTCCAACCCCACTGAACCCACACTCTCCTCTTGCAATTTTCCACCTCAGGGCTGTGATACCTTCCCTCCACTTGCAATGTCTAAAGCTTAGGGATCCTCCAAATCTCAGCTCAAATGCTACCTCCTCTGAGGTATGATTTGTTGCCCCTGCTGGGAGTATGTCTGTCCCCAGATCTCCTCACGTGCTGCCCTCATCACTCCCTACTCCATGCCATGGGGGTTTTAAGCACACTACCAGTCTCTCTCTCTCTAGATAATAAGAACCCATAAGGCAAGGTCTCTACTGGGCAGCATGTTGGTTAGAAGGGAGGGTGGGGAAGAGCCCAGAACAGGAGCAAAAGGGCCCAGAGGAGGGGACAGGAAGAAGGGCCCACAGTGAAAGATAGATCCTGGCATCTGCAGGACAAGAGAAAGTAAGGCACTGTTGTCATCGGGCACAAAAATGTGCCCATCGCTTAAGGACTCTTTGGCCCCTAAGAATTACCTCTAGGGTGCCTCCTCTGGTCCTTTCTGTCTGTGAATTCCTCTGCCCACCTAGTTACCCACATCCCACAGAGGTGGATCCTGAACAGCCACAGTTTTCCTGTGTGACTCCATTCTCTGGCCATATTCCCTCTGCAGTGATTTGGGGCTCAAACACAGCCGGGGAGTCTCTGAGCATGGCTGGAACTGAGTATTTACAAGGCCCCTGGTTGTGGTCATGCCACTCCATACTTAGAAAGGCAGCAAACACATGTATCCAAAAGAAGGAATTGCAGCAGATGGGCCAGGACCAGGGTATCAGTCAGGTCTCATGCAGAAGCAAATGACAGAAACCCAGCTCAAACCAGCCAGAGTAAAACGGACGCTCTGGCTCATCAGGTGCAAAGCAAGAGTGCTTTGCTTCAGGCCCAGCTGTGTCCATGTGGCAGGCCTTTGTCCCTCTCTCCACTTCTTGACTCTATTTGGCTCCAGCTCTTCCCCATCACAGGTGCAGGGGCCCCTATAGGTGGCAAGGAGATCAGAATTCCTCCCCTCGTGTCCACAGATCTGCCCAGAGGAGACCAACTGCTGCTTCTGGGGCCTCCCACCAGCCCTGGAGTGGAGAGGTGGGCCAGAGAAGGCTGGTGCACCACCCTCCCCCACAGGTCCGTGAGCATCTGGGAGTGGAGGGGGCTGGCAGAATCACCCTGCAGGCACGAGAAGGGGTCGCATCTGGGCAAACAAGGTGAGCAGTCCAAAGCCCACTGACCGCAGTCCTGTTCAGAGCAGGAAGAGTGATGCCTGGCTCCTCACAGCCTCAGGAGCCCAAGCAATCCCCTCCATCCCCAAATACATCTTTTCCTTTCGGTTAATCTTACTGAGGATAGTGTCTGTTCTTTGTGACCAGGAGAGCAAGACAACCCAAATCATACGTACCTACAACAGCTTAAGAAAAAGTCTAGATGGGTTTATTTTAAGTTTATTAATTTATTTTGAGAGAAAGAGACAGCGTGAGGGGGCAGGGGGCAGAGAGAGAGAGAGAAGAGAGTGAGAGAATCCCAAGCAGCCTCCACACTGCCTGCACAGAGCCAGACGCAGTTCTTGAACCCACGAAACTGTGAGATCATGACCTGAGCTGAAACCAAGAGTAGGACGCTTAACTGACTGAGCCACTCAAGCACCCCAAGTCTACATGGTTTTACCAAAGTCTCAACAGTAGTTATTTCTGGATATTGAGATTACAGGTGATTTTAGTTTTCTTCTTTATATGCCTTTAAAATTGTTCCCAGATTACATTTATTTGACTTTTATGATATAAGTACTAAATATTTGATATAGCAAAAAATAAATACAACAGATGTTTTTCAGCAGGAATCCTGACGCTCAGGGATCATGATTATTAACATTTTGACTTCTTACACACATGCGCACACACACGCACTCTGTGACCTGTGGAGTGAGACCACCCTATAGGTACCCTTGTGCCAATGAAGTTGTCACAAAATGCTTGGAGACATTTAAAGAAGTGTTTTATACCCCATGGGAAATGACTTGAACTCTAATCATATTTGGGGTTTACATGTGCATAGACAGTGATAACTCACAGGTAGGTGGATGGTGAAGAGATCCCATAACAACAGAAGCCCCCAAGTGGAACCCCAGAAGAGAAATCACCACAAGGGAGGAAGAGGGCCAGACTCCAACACCACAGTGAGGTCAGGTGCATAGTGAGACCAAGGGGCTTGGGAGGCTGCTCCTGAATATTCCCAACCCTCCTCCTGGCATGCAAAGACCTGAGGTAAGAGGGGAGGAGGGGTATATCATGAGGAACCTACTCAGCTATGTTACTTGGAAAAATTACTTCTAGGGAGCACCCGGGGTGGCTCAGTCGGTTAAGCACTCGACTTCATCTCAGGTCATGATCTCACGGTTCATAGGTTCGAGCCCTGTGTCAGACTCTGTGCTGGCAGCTCAGAGCTGCTTTGGATGGATTCTGTGTCTCCCTCTCTCCCTGCCCCTCCCCCGCTCATTCTCTTTCTCTTTCTCTCTCTCTCTCTATCTCAAAAATAAAATAAACATTAAAAAAAGAAAAAAGAAAAGAAAAATTATTTCTGTGTACTTTGTTTTCCTCATCTGCACAAGGGGGTTGGGATGATAATATTAATGTCTTCATGTGGTTGTTTGGAGTACCACATGTATGTTAAGCTCTTATAGTGCTCCTCAGTTCATGATAAACATTCAGTAAATGGTCACAGTGGTGAGGATGGAGGAGAAGGCATGCCTCATCCCAGAGACTGCAGAGTAAAACCAGGGCCAGGAGGTGGGGGGAGGAAGCCATCATTGGGAACTCAACCATGGGACACATACATACCCTTCCCCCTTAAAATGCTAAGCTGAGGAGCTCCTGGGTGGCTCAGTCAGTTGAGCGTTGACTCTTGATTTCCACTCAGGTCATGATCTTAGGGTTGTGGGATCGAGCTCCAAGTCGGGCTCCATGCTGAGCATGGAGCTTGCTTAAGATTCTCTCTCTCTCTCTCTCTCTCTCTCTCTCTCTCTCTCAATTAAAAAGAAATGCTAAGCTAAAAAAATGGTAAACTGAAATAGGGGGACTGAGAGCCCCAGAGATCTGGGGATAGGTGACAAGATACTCTTCAGTATGGGCAGAAGAGTGAGCATTACCCCACGACCCAAAGACAGAGGATGAGAGTGGGTCATCTCCTGCACACAGGCAGCCAGCACCAAAGGCGAGGTGCAGGAGGAGCCAGAGACCAGTGGTCAGATGTGACTGACAAACAGCAGGGACAGGGACCCATGGCAGGAAAGCGGGAGACAGAGGACAGCAGAACAGAGAGATGATAGAAGCAGCAACTGAGAAGCAGGAGGCCAAGCCACAGGGGGCTGTTCTAATTTTACTCACACACACACACAGCCCTTCTTGACCCTCGACACCAAGAGAAACAATAAGGGAAAAGCCTTTGGCCCTACCTTTTGGCAGGTGATGGCAACCAACTTGGCACACTGGGGGTATGAACCAGCAGCCTTGACAAGAACCCACAGTGCAGGGGGTTTAGGAGGCTTCTGTGGGTGATCCCTAAGCCCTCCGGTACCAGCCTGGGACAATCTTCCCATGGGCACACACAACAGAGTGCGACCATTCCTCCTGACCATGGTGCACCCAGGTTGCTGCACCCAGGTTGCTGCACCCTTCCCTGGCTGGCTCCTTCGGGGAGAGCTCTGCTCTGAGGAAGGGCCAGCACATCTCCTGACCATGCCACTGAGATCTGCCTTTTTCCTCATCCCTCACCTGCAGCACAATCCCCTTTTAAAAGTGTTGCTGCCAGGACTCTCCCCTGTCACCCAGAGACTCTGGTTTAGGGGCAGGGCATAGGTGTTTTGTAAAAGCTCCAGGTCAGAGCTACCCCTCTACATAATCTGTATCTTGCAGACCTCTTGCAGACCTGCAGGGAAACAGATAAGACTTGCTAGAAAATGCCATAAACTGGATGAAGCCCTGGGAAGCCCTCCCGGGGAGTGGCTGGGAGTTGGGGGGGTGGGTAGGAACAACCTGGATCCTGGGCACTGAAACCCCTTAAAACTGAAATGATCCTTGAATCCATGTTCCATGAGTCACATCTACATCTGAACCCCTGCTCAGCCACTTACTAACCATGTGTCTTTGTATGCCTGGCCTAATCTCTCTATGCCTCAGTTTCCTCTTCTATAACGTGGGAATGATAATGCCAACCCCAGGGCATCGTGGATGAAATGAAGAAACCATGGCATAGTACAGGCACCTAACAAATGACAGCTGTTGTTATTCATTGTATTTTTACCCCACACCAGGAAGGACAGAATGAGCACATTAGCACGTCTACCACAGCAAAGCCCCAAACACACCACCACCCCAAGAAACACAACAGTTGGGGAATCAGATAATACTGCTTGCGACTTAGCATTATCAAGACTAGATTGGACACCATCCTTTGTACCAGTGACTGGCCTCTCTAATATGGGTTTGCCCTGGATTCATCACTCAATTCTGACTGCCCACGTCTACTAACCTTTCTCTTCTTGTTCCTCTTTCTCCATCTTTACTTCTATTTTCTTCTCCTCATTTCTATCTGCTCTTACCCTACTTTGTATCATCAAGTATTGTGAGTTGTAAACAACAGAAATCAAGTCTTGCCATTGTAAGCAACATAGGAATTGCTAGGATAAGGAGGAAGAAGCAGGGATGCTCTGGAGAGCAGAAAGAAGAATGTGAAGGTTTGGGCACAGACCATCTGTCCATGTGCCACTGCTATTGACACAATGAAACTCACCTGCCAGCAGCCTCAAACCTTTGGTCACATATTCTCAAGACTCAAAATCCCAGGAGAGGGTATCCAGTTGGTTGAGCCCAACTGTCCTGCCCATTTACAGTTGTCCCAAAGAGAAGGACGAGTGGTCCCTTTGGTTGACATAATGGACTGTGGGCATGCCTTTTATCAGGACCTCTCTGAGTGGGGAACTCAGAGATGATGGGTAATCTCTGAGCTGGATGATCACCCAGGTGATCCGGGAGCTAAGAGGGCTGGTAGATTTGCCTGGCATCCTCAAAATAACAAGTGATCACCACACTACCCTCCCATTTGTAGTAAGGCATAATTTGCAAACAATAAAATTCACCCTTTTTAGTATTGCATTCTGAGAGATTTTGACAAATGTATACATTCAAGTAAATACCACCACAATCAAGATTCAGAATTGTTTCCTCACCCTCTCAAAATTCTACTGTGCTCCTGTGTAGTCAACCTCTCCCCCAGTCCCAGTCCCTAAGAGCCACTCATCTCTCTTCTGTCCATATAATTTTGCCTATTATACAATGACATATATAGAGAAGCACACAGTGCATAGCCTTTTCAGTCTAGCTCTTTTTCCTGAGCATGATGAATTTGAGATTCATTCAAGTTGCTGTTGGTATTAGCAGTTCATTACTTTTCATTGCCGAGTAGTATTGTCCCACTGAATGACAGACCATGATGTGTTCATCTACTCATCTGGTGAAAACATTCGGGTTGTTCCCAGATGTTGACAGTTATTATTGAAGCTTCCAAAAACATTCAGGCACAGTGTTTTGTGCGAACAGCTTTCATTTCGCTAGGTAAATACCTACAGGTGCAATCGTCCCATTGTACGGTAAATGTGTATTTAGTAAGAAACTACCAGACTGTTTCCATTGTTTTGTTCCCACCAGTAATGTATGAGAGTTTCTGTTGCTCCACATCCCCACCAGCATTTGTCTAGAACATCTTTTCTCTTCTTTCCTCACTTCATCCATAGACTATCATCCCTACAGACAAACATTCCCTGGACATCAGCTGTGTACAAAACCCAGAGATGGGCATGGGGTCCTCCCTTCTCACTCTCTATTCTCCCCTTCTATCCAGGGTGCAGAGCCTTGGGCCACGTCAGGTCCCGAGGATGTCTGGGTGGGAGAGGTTGCACTCTCCCCAGGGAACTTGAAGGAGGAGACCACAGCCACTGACTTATTTGCTGGCCCTACTCCTTTGCCATGAAATGCAGGTCGAAGAACTGTCCGATCTTAACAAGCCAAGATACCTGGTGGGTTCCTTCTCAGAGATTTATGTTTAAGAAATACAATTTGTGGGTGCTTGGGTGACTCAGTTGACTGAGCGTCCAACTTCAGCTCAGGTCATGACGTCGAGGTTCGTGGGTCTGAGCCACTCATCAGGCTTACTGCTGTCAGGGCAGAGCCTGCTTTGGATCCTCTACCCCCCTCTCTTTCTGCACTTCCCCTGCTCACTCTGTCTCTCAAAAATAATTAAAAAGAGAAAGAAAAGAAGGAAATACAATTTGTGCCTCTGGATGCGATCCAAAGGGTAATACAGAGCTCCCCTATGAAATATTCTTGCGGAAAGCCTGAACCATAATCTATTCAAGACTCTATAGGGGCGCCTGGGTGGCTCAGTCGGTTGGGCATCCGACTTCAGCTCAGGTCACGATCTCGTGGTCCGTGAGTTTGAGCCCCGCGTCGGGCTCTGGGCTGATGGCTCAGAGGCTGGAGCCTGCTTCCGATTCTGTGTCTACCTCTCTCTCTGCCCCTCCCCCGTTCATGCTCTGTCTCTCTCTGTCTCAAAAATAAATAAACGTTAAAAAAAAATTTTTTTTAAAAGACTCTATAATTAGCTTTTAGTTTATGGGTGATATAGGGGATGGAGAAACAAATTAAAAGGCACTAACAAGAAAGCAATAAGTAAATCTAGAGGTGGATCATTCTGTAGAGACAAATAATCCAGTTTCCCCAACAAATCGATGGAATGAAATAAAGAAAGGGAAGGACTAAAACAGAATGAAAGGATTTGAGAAACAACAAGAACAAAAGACACTCAGCCAAAGGCACTTAGAGAGGAATTCCAAAGTCAAACACAGAACTATCATATGATCCACATATCCACTTCCTGGTATATATCCAAAGAATTGAAAGCAGGGACTCAACCGGATATTGTACATCAAGGTTCATGACAGCATTATTCATGGTAGCCAAAAGTTGGAAACAATCCAAATATCCATCAACAGGTGAATGGATAAACAAAAGGTGGAATATCCATACAGTGGAATAGTATTCAGTCTGAAAAAGGAATGAAATTCTGATCCATGCTACTACACAGATGAACCTTATAAATTTTACACTAGGTAAAAGAAGCCCCCCACCAAAGGCAAACATTGTATGATTCCACTTCTATAAGGTACCTAGAATAGGCAAATTCATAGAGACAGAAGTATAATTAAGGTTATCAGAGACTAGGGAGTGAAATGGGGGTTATTTTTTAATGGGTACAAAGCTTCTATTTGGGAGGATGAAAAAGTTCTGGAGATGGACAGTGGTGATGGTTGCACAACACTGTGAATGTACTTAATGCTACTGAATTGTACACTTAAAAGTGGTTAAAATGATAAATTTTTATGTTCTTTATATTTTACCACAAAAAAGAATTCCATTTTTTATTCACATCTTGAAAAATATTAAAGAACAACCAGGGGTGCCTGGGTAGCTCAGTCGGTTAAGCAACTAACTCTTGATTTCAGCTCAGGTCAAGATCTCGTGGTTCGTGAGATTGAGTGCTGAGTAGGGCTCTGTGCTGGCAGCATGGAGCCTGCTTGGGATTCTCTCTCTCCCTCTCTCTTCCCCTCTCCCACTCACACTCTTTCTGTCTCTCGAAAGAAAGAAAGAAAGAAAGAAAGAAAGAAAGAACAACCATAAACACAGCCCACAGTAACATGTTCGAATCTCTGCTCTCCTGTGAACTTCCTTCCCACCCACATACAAATTTCAACACTCACCACTCCAGCCCTGGAGCCTTCACCCCTGAACCCTAATTTCCCCACCATGCAAATGGCTTAGCCTCACTCCCAGCAACAAAGAATGCCTCCTCTCTGGGCTGGAAAAGGGAATGAGGATTAGGTTGGCTATGAAGGACTCTCTTTGACAGAGGAAAGGCTGTGGTGAGCGCCCACAGTAATATTTTTTGTCCCTTCACATAATGGACCCCTGAGCACTCAGTTTCTTCTACTCCAAAATAACCTCACCCTTTCATGGGCATGCAGAGCACTTCACACCTCCCTAAAGAGTCTCACACCCATCAGATCCAATCATGGTGTTGTCACTGAGTGCCAACTCTATACCAAGCAGGTTCCATACCTTTCCACAGTCCTTTTAACAATCAGTCAGATAACTGTTATTGTCACCGTTTTGCAAAAACTGAGGCTTTGTTGAGTGTCAAATGACCTGCCCAAGGTCACATGGCCTAAAAAACAAAACAAACAAACAAACAAACACAGCAGGCCTTGGATTCAAGCCACTATACCAAGATGCTGCTAGTTCAAGACTCGCCATATTTCTAAGAAGTTTTCACACCCAAGTAACCTCAGGTAATGGAGGTCAAGACACCAACAGGGTCACCAGCAAAACAGGCTTTTCTTGCTCCTTGGGTCCCTCCTTCCTGTGCCTTCTTCCTCACAAAATGTCATCTACTGAGCCCAAATCCACCCAGCTGAGTCTTCTTGGCAACCAAAATGAATACACACATTGCAAACTATTAAGGTAACCACAGCTATGTGGAGAGAGCTGGTCCAGCTTGGAGCAGCTTCTGGCTGATCTCAGGGGGAGCAGCCCCTCCTCCCCTGGCTTCGCATCCTGACTCCCTCTGACTGCCACTTTCCAGGCTCCTCATGGCTCCCCGCTGCTCCTGACTGTAGTTGTAGGTGTCCCAACCCATTCCTTCCTTATCCAAGCTGCTGTCACCAAGCAGCTGCTTGCCCTTACCCAGCAGGACCCAGGGCCCAGTTTGTCCCACCAAGATGGCGCTTAGGTCTCAGCCTCTACTTCAAGCTTCACCCAGATGTGGAAAAACAGGCATTTCTCAAAACTTCAACAGTCCACAGCAAAACTCATGAGATGTGTGATAATAGGGCCAAGCGAAGAAAAGAGGGATATAAAAATATAAACACAGGGTAAACTCAACAAAACACACACAAGGACGAAAAGACTTCAGAAAACTTTGTATGCTCAACAAAGGATTTTTCCTGGACTTTTCTTCAACCAAATTTTTCTACTTCAGGCAAACATTATTTTTATAATCAAAAAAGATGGTTCACTAGAAACACCATCTGAAATCTTCAAATAAATCATGGTATATTAACGTTCAGAAAAAAAAGTTAGGAGAAAAAAATCCAAGGTAATGAGGATTAGGGCACCTGGGTGGCTTAGTCCGTTAAGAGTCGGACTCTTGGTTTCGGCTCAGGTCATGATCTCACATTCTGTAAGTTCGAGCCCCACATGAGGCTCCTCACTGAAAGTGCAAAACATGCTTGGGATTCTCTCTCTCTCTCAAAATAAATAAATAAACTTAAAAAAAATAATAAAGGTAAGTGAGGATTACTTCTGAGTTGGCATTTTAATTTTATTAAGTAATTAACATTAAATTTCCTTCATGTTAGGCTGTTTTGTTTGCCAAAACTTTTCCAGTGAAGAATCATTACATTTATAATTAGACAAAAATAAAACACTACTTTTTTTTTTTTTTAATCCCATCAGGAAGTCCCCTCATTCATCTATCTCTGGAGGGAGGAGGGAAAATAAAAAAGCTTCTTCTAAAGGTCTTTGATGGTGCCGTTTCCATTGATACCTCAGTTGGAACCTATGAGAAAAAAGTTCCTTCGTAATGACCTCAGCCTTGCTTTAAAAAAAGAAAAAAAAGCCTCTAAAACTCATGAAAAACACAGTTGATGTGAATCATATGTCTGAGTGGCGAAGTTCCCGCTAAGCTGGAAGAGTGCACAGATGTGCAGGACAGAAATTCCCCCTCACACAGCAACTGTTCCCCGCGGAGCTGCTAAAGGTAAATATCCCCAGCCCTGGTCAGTGTCCCTGCCTGGAAGGTTGGCTGTCAAGTCCTCATTTCCCCACCCCTCACCCCTCAGTCATCCATCCTCTAAGTTTTTTCTAACCCTCTCCTTGTCAAAAAGGGACAGGATCTGACCATAAGCATTTATATTTGTTGACTGGTAGGTTATACTTTAGTAGATGACCTAATATCTTAACCAGTCGTTGGCATTTTAAAACTCTCATCTTCCAGTTGTGGAAAGAAAAACATCTACTAAAGGAATTTCAGGCATCAGCCAGCAGGTGCACTAATGTTTGTGTCAAGGGAAGAGGGGGATATGTCCTGGAAGTAAATCTGAGTGAGACCTCTTGGGACCTGATGGGGTGATCAGAAGGAAAGGTGCTGTGCCTCTCCCCAGATGGGTTCCGCACTCCCCTAGCACTGATCTGGCTCCAGCTGCTGGAGCTTCTGGGGGAGAATGAGGCATTTGGGGTCCTCCAACATCTGGAGTCACCCTGCCAGGAGGAATCCACCTGGTACCTCCCCACCCCCATCTTTCCTCTGCTCCCTTCTTTCACATTAGCCCCTTGCATCAGAGTTTCCAGGAGTCCATTTCTGTTTTTTGGCATGGAGCTTCTTTAGGTGGCCTTCCGTGAGATTTTCAAACTCCAGCCTGCCTGGTCTGCCAACCTGGAAACCTCTCTATGTTTCATGTGACATTTTGGCCTCTAACATTTCCAACCACAAAATATGCGCTTAAATTGCAACCTCTGCCTTGGTAGAGATTTTACTGTAAGGTTCCTTTCCTGCTGTGAAGAGAACCTCCTCCCTTCTTCCTCTCCCTCCTTCTCCAGACTCACAAATGCCTGGGGTGGGTTGTATCTTGAAGGCAAACTCATGCAGACATAACTGACCCATTAATGTATGTGACCTCATTGTACCTGGTAGTAGATATTTCTTTAACTCTTGTTCTATTCATATTTCATTTTTATATAGTATATAATTTAAATGTTAGAAGAAGAGATTTAATAGTATTGATCAAGAGTCCATTCCCTATTCTTGTGGGGGTCCAGCTCTCTCCCTAATATTCCAAGGGACTCTTTTTCTTAGAATCCCCTCTCACTCAGAGTTTAGATATCTACAGACATAGATTTCACATGTATCTCACAGTTGTGGCAGGTCTCTTCCTTTCTCCTCTCCTAATAAGGAACTTAGCCCCATTCATAATTTTATAAAAATCATTACATAGCCCCATGGTTCATTCCCTCCCCTCCTTCAGTCTTTATTCAAATGTCACCTTACCAGAGAATTCTGTGACCATCCTTATCAAAATTACCCTCAGATCCTCCTCCCCCACTTTCCCTTCTCCTGCTGTAATTTTTTTTTTCCCATAGCACCATCTTCTTCTGGCACACTGTATGTTTAACATATATCGCATTTATTGACCGTCTTCCCCAACTGGATTATAAACTCCATACAGGCAGGGCTTCTTGTCAGTGTAATTCACTGCTGAGTCCCCAGCACCTAGAGTAGTGACTGGCATAATAAAGATGCTCAATAAATATTAGTTGAGTGAATAAACTGCCATGAGGCATTGGTGGCATGGCCGATTTGTTGAAAATGTGCTGTGATGGACTTGTCTACATCCTTGCTACTCACAAAGTGTCCTGGACCAGCAGCAGCAGCAAACGGCCTGGGAGTTTGCCAGCAGTACTGAATCCCAGGCCTCACACCAGACCTGCTGAATCAGACTCTGCATTTAAACAAGATCCGAGGACAATTCATATGCACATTAAAGATTGAAAAGCACTGGTCTGGGGCACCTGGGTGGCTCAGTCCGTTAAGCATCCAACGTTGGCTCAGGTCATGATCTCACGGCTCTCATCGGACTCTGTGCTGACAGCTCAGAGCCTGGAGTCTGCTTCAAATTCTGTGTTTCCCTCTGTCTCTGCCCCTCCCCCACTCATGCTCTGTCTCTCTCTCTCTCCTTCAAAAGTAAATAAACATTTAAAAAAAAAAAAGAAAAGAAAAGAAAAGCACTGACCTGTATCACAACAATGCAAACAACTGAAACTTGGATCTTACACATCTCTGTTCTTAAAAGGCTTTCTTATAAGCAAGAAATAGGTTACAATAAGGCTCTGGGGAGGGAACCAGGTTGCCTGGGGAATGATGATGGTAGGAAGAAACTATTCCCTAGGAATCATTTTGTGCCTTTTGCATACAATTAGTATCTATTTAAAAGTGAGTAAGTTCACCAAACTCCACACCCGAAAAACAAATAACCCAGTGAAGAAATGGGCAGAAAACATGAATAGACACTTCTCTAAAGAAGACATCCGGATGGCCAACAGGCACATGAAAAGATGTTCAGCGTCGCTCCTTATCAGGGAAATACAAATCAAAACCACACTCAGATATCACCTCATGCCAGTCAGAGTGGCCAAAATGAACAAATCAGGAGACTATAGATGCTGGACAGGATGTGGAGAAACAGGAACCCTCTTGCACTGTTGGTGGGAATGCAAATTGGTGCAGCCGCTCTGGAAAGCAGTGTGGAGGTTCCTCAGAAAATTAAAAATAGACCTACCCTATGACCCAGCAATAGCACTGCTAGGAATTTACCCAAGGGATACAGGAGTACTGATGCATAGGGGCACTTGTACCCCAATGTTTATAGCAACACTCTCAACAATAGCCAAATTGTGGAAAGAGCCTAAATGTCCATCAACTGATGAATGGATAAAGAAATTGTGGTTTATATACACAATGGAATACTACTTGGCAATGAGAAAGAATGAAATATGGCCTTTTGTAGTAACGTGGATGGAACTGGAGAGTGTGATGCTAAGTGAAATAAGCCATACAGAGAAAGACAGATACCATATGGTTTCACTCTTATGTGGATCTTGAGAAACTTAACAGAAACCCATGGGGGAGGGGAAGGAAGAAAAAAAAAAAAGAGGTTAGAGTGGGAGAGAGCCAAAGCATAAGAGACTGTTAAAAACTGAGAACAAACTGAGGGTTGATGGGGGGTGGGAGGGAGGGGAGGTTGGGTGATGGGCATTGAGGAGGGCGCCTGTTGGGATGAGCACTGGGTGTTGTATGGAAACCAATTTGACAATAAATTTCATATATTGAAAAAAAATAAATAAATAAATGCAGAAGTTCATCCTAAAAAAAAAATAAAAATCAAAAAAAATAAAAGTGAGTAAATTGATTAGTTGTAAGATAGAGTACATAATTAAAGGCCTTCTGTTACTTCTCCTTGGACACCTCTCCGGGGCCTCCTTTCTCTGTAGGCTCTTGTCTTGCTGCTTACCATCCCCTACCCCAGTTCCCTCCCCAGATCAGTGTAAAGAATAGGTCTCTACAGGGGCACCTGGGTGGCTCAGTCAGTTGAGCCTCCGACTTCACCTCAGGTAGTGATCTCACGGGTTCGGGTTCATGAGTTTGAGCACCACCCCCAACCCCATCGGGCTCTATGCTGACAGCTCAGAGCCTGGAGCCTGCTTCAGATTCTGTTTCCCCCTCTCTCTCCACCCCACCCCTGCTTGTGCTCTCTCTCTCTGTCTTTCAAAAATGAATAAATATTTAAAACTTTTTTTAAAAAAATAAAAAAATAAAAATAAATAGAATAGGTCTCTATAGCTATCCACTTAGCAGGCAGAAAGGACTACAGAACCTTTGGGTTTTAAAGGACAAGTTCATTGCTTCTTTACATTCATATTAGGGGAAAGTGAACCAGAAATAAAGGAAACGGAAAACCCGTGTTCAAACAAACGTGGATGTAAATGACAAATGCAGCGTGGACAGCTTCACTCTCTCACACAGAACACACTTCAGACGTGTGTGCGGGCACGCGTGTTCACATGTCAATGCTCCCCAAAACCACCGTAAAAAGATGCGAGCTTGCATCCACTTCCCCGTCATCTTCCTTCATCTCCCCTCAGAAAGGGTGCTGGTCAGGACCCAGCCCTCCATAGTGGGCACCAGGGCCACCAGGAAGAGCGGGGGCAGCAGCAGGAAGTGCAATAGCTCCCCAGGGCGTCCTTGCCATACATGTACAAAGTCACAGCCACAGCCACCTGTGCCAGTCTCGTGTGCTGCTTCACCGGCCATGCCAGGCTCATCTGGTCCACCAGTTCCTGGGCTGGAAGGACCTGTCTGTGGCAGAGCTGTCTTCCTAGAACCCGTGCTGAATGCAGACAGCAGCCTCTCTTGTCCCCGCATGGAGAAGGACTCAGTGGGGTGCTCAGTGGCAGCTCCCCTTCCCCTGTCATTTGCTACCTTCACCCATCCCCCACCTCGTTCCACCACACAACTGGAGAGTGAGGAGTCTCTGTCCCTGCAGTAGGACCAGGGACTCAGCCAGGCATGCGGGACTCCAAAAGAGGAGGAAGCCAAAGAGGAGGAAGCCGCGTCTCAGCCAAGGAGCCAGGCCAGCCAAGGCATGCGAACGTGAGAACACGGTGAATGACTCCTCCCAAGGGACAGCTGGGGCCCTGGCTGCCAGGAGACAACCCCGCTGGCCAACCTCTGCTGCCCACATGGATGGGACAACCTTCAGACCCACCCAACACCCATCAGCTGAGGAGCTGGGACCCCACTGGCTCTAGTCAATTTGCTGAAAATCAAATCACTCAATGCCAGTTTGCCAAGTTTTCTGAGTTGGTGAGGACATTTTCAAAATTTCTGGGTTTTTGCCTCCACTGGCATTTAAAAAAATTTTTTTAATGTTTATTTTTGAGAGAGAGAGAGAGACAAAGACAAAGCACAAGCGGTGGGGGGGGGGGGGGGCGGGAGAAGGGCAGAGAGACAGGGAGACACAGAATCCAAAGCAGGCTCCAGGCTCTCAGCACAGAGCCCAATGTGGGGGTCGAACCCACGAACAGTGAGATCATGACCTAAGCCAAAGTCAGCCACTTAACCGACTGAGCCACCCAGGTGCCCCGTCCACTGGCATTTTAAATGCAAAGGGTCAGATTTCCCTTAAATGCAATCCCCTGCTTCCCCTATTTGTGCAAATTTACTTGTTCTCCAGCTCCAGAGGTATACAAATACCTCCACTGGGTCAAGGACAGACATCACTCACTTCACAAGTGGGAACAGAGGTGCTGCAGGGACAGGACCCAAAGTGGAGTGCAGGGCAGACTACAACTTAGAAAATACCCAGGGATTTTTTTTTTATTTTTTTAGTGTTTATTTATTATTGAGAGACACAGAGAGAGAGATAGAGAGTATAAGCATGGGAGGGGCAGAGAGAGAGGGAGACACAGAATCCGAAGCTGGGTCCAGGCTCTGAGTGGTCAGCACAGGGCCTGACATGGGGCTCGAACTCACAAACTGCGAGATCATGACCTAAGCCGAAGTCGGACGCTCAACCAACTGAGCCACCCAGGCGCCCCAGTACCCAAGGATTTTTAAACAGCAGCTATCCAGGGGTTGGAATTCTTTCTTTCTAACAGGTGACTTCTTCTTTCTTCCTCACACGTCTGTGTACTGCCATAATTGTTCACAATGACTTACTTCTGTGATGAGTAAAAGTAATTCTGGCAGCTCCTTTTTTTAAATAAAAACATATATCAAAGGCCAACGATGTTATAAGGGGTGGCTGCATCCTCGGTGCATAATCATTGCACAATCCCTAAGAATTCCTTCATCTGTCATCTTCTTTTTAGTTGAATTATAATTGACACACAATATCACATCAGCTTCAGGTATACAATATTTTTGACATCTTTAACAAAGTATTTCTGGGGGCGCCTGGGTGGCTCAGTCGGTTGACCATCCGACTTCAGCTCAAGTCATGATCCCACGGTTGGTGGGTTCGAGCCCCACTGTCAGGCTCTGTGCTGGCAGCTGGGAGCCTGGAGCCTGCTTCGGATTCTGTGTCTCCCTCTCTCTCTGCCCCTTCCCCCTCTCTCTCTTTCTCTCTCTCTCTCAAAAATAAACATTAAAAAAATTAAAAATAAAAGACCAACAAAATATTTCCGGTATCCCATACATGTTCTCTGTGCTTTTTTTCCTTCACACATTGTCTCTGACTACCTAGAACATGGTGAATGAAAATATGTCCCTCCCGGCCCACCTGGTGAGCTCCCTCCTCGGCCCAACTTTATTACTTTATGAAACCTCCCCCTCTGTTACTCTTATTGTGCCAGAAGAGTCACACTTTTTCTATTTCCCGTGATCTTTGTAAACAGAAGCCGAACGCAAGAGAACAGTTGTTCTGAAACTTTTTCCAAGGCAACCGATTCTTCTCTGGAATGCAGGCCTTCACAGAAGTGGTGGCCAAATGGAAGGAGAGTGGGGCCTGTCCTCCCCACTCCCAGGAAGCGCCCAGGCTACTCCCCCCGCCTCCCAGTGCCATTGCTCCCTCTGCCCAGAGGGAGGCACCGGCACTCGCTCCCTCTCAGGGTCTGAAAACGACTGCTTAAGTCATCACCATCCATTATTCTACTACCTGCACAGACGCTACCCTGAGTTGTGGCCCAACCTGAACCGGTGGGTGCTGGCAGCGCCACCTTGCGATAGCTTCACGTGGCTGTCCATCACCTGACACCGAAATCTGGAAGTGCCGTATAAACGCCTGCAAATGGTGTCACCGCGGCCCGCCTCGGCAGCGGTTCACGAGTCGAAAGCCTCCAAGCGGAGGGCTGCACGCGGAGGAGTTGTCTTCTCACAAAGCAGCTGTGCCAGAACCACCCCCATTTCTCCTCTGGCCAAGCGGGGCCCCTGTGTCCTACCTTCCATCTCTTTCTGCTGGAGAAGTGTGGAGGCTCTGTCAAAGCCTCTGCGAAGTAGAAGGCCTGACTGACACACTTTAGACATCAGATTTTAAGTCTCACCAGCAACTGTTTCAAGACACTGAAATACGCAACCCCAGGGCAAACGGGCTTCTTTTCAGGTGGTGGTGTTTTTAGAAAGGGAAAGAGCTCTCTGGGTCTTTGTGGTTCCCTAAAGGGGAACAGCTGGGGTGCCCTCTTGAGGTCTCTACAGGTCAGGGCTTCCAGTTTGTCTGACGTGTTCCTCATTCATACGCTGCACAGGGCTGGACATCCGTGGTCACCACACCACCTTCCTGGGGCTCGCAGGGCCTGGGGACCAACCAGCTTTGGTGGGGACGCGGGCTATGACAGGTGTTTCAGGGGCTGGTGTCTGAGGAGAGCCCTCCTCTGCCTGGGCCACTAGCTGTCCATTCATTTGTTCAGCTGACATCCCCTGACACTGCTCTGAAGCCCTGATGGGTCCTGCGGGTCAGGGTCCCTGGGGTAAACGCATCGAGCCAGACTGTGGATGCTCACTGCCCCTGCCCTTCCTGTCGTCTTGCGAGCATCAGTAGCAAACTCGTGTTAAACTGAGGATGAAAATTGCCTTTTCAACCAATGCTTCTTCCCACGAAGTTCCCTTGCCAGGGAGGACGGTACCGTCAGCACATCCGTTCCTGGGCCAAATCCTCCTTCTCACCACACCTGGCCCTGTACTTCGTTCTCTGCCTTTAGCCCTGTGCCAATCCTGCTGTTTGGCTTCCCTAGCTGACCCTCGCGATCCCCCTACTGGCAGCCAAGGCTCTGGGCCCAGCCCAGTTTTCCCCATCCTTATCATCCTTCATCTCCAACCAGCCTCCCCACTCCCCCTGGGCATTCGGCAGAATATCTCATAATGGAAACCCTTCGCCACACTTCCCAGACTTCCCCCTGCCTTTCACTTCCAACCAGCTCCGGGAATCCTACCTCAGCCAGAGTGCCTTTCCAACTAACGTGTGCCAGGCCCAGAGCTGCGGGGTTCACGTGTTCTGATCGGATCCTGTGAGGGAGATACCAGTTTCACAGAAAGGAAACAGGGACTTGACTCCCGAAAGTTAAATCACTGAGCTAGCTGACAGCAGAACTGGAGCTCCAAGGGGCTAGAACAATAACTTCTTTAGGACACACACCATGCTTCATCCTACACACGAAGGCTAGGATTGCTCTTTCCCACTACCCAACCAGGTCATAAAATTCCATCCTCACTTTATCCCGCATTGTTTATACAAAAGATAGATCTGCAGGTACATGTATCTGCTCTCTACCCTGACACTCTTCTTTCCCTTGTGCCCCTGAGCTCTGTGGGAATGCCCAGTTGCTGATGGCAGGAATGGGGAGGAACCGGAGAGAGGTCTTATCTTATTCTGTATACCACTTGGTACCAAGATATGCTCAGCCAAGAACGGGGCCAGGGCCTGATTCCAGTCTACTCTGATCCAGATTTGCCCCAGAATTGGTTCCAAATGCAATTCATTTCCAGAAAAGAATAACAGGGGCTTGGTTGCCTCACTTTAAACAAAGAAGACAGAGGCTGGTGGCACTTTTGTTTCTCTCTTTGGAGCCACTTCAAACATAGGGTCAGCAGGGTGGCTGGGTGGCTCAGTCAGTTAGGCATCTTGATTTTGGCTCATGTTATGATCTCACGGTTCGTGAGTTCAAGCCTAACGTCTGGCTCTGCACTGATAACACGGAAGCCGCTTGGGATTCTCTCTCTCCCTCTCTCTCTACCCCTCCCCTGCTCACACACACAACTCTTTCTCTCTCTCTCTCAAAATAAATAAATAAACTTAAAAAAAAAAAAACATGGGGTCAGCAAAATGCCAACCATGAGTAGACCAGTGGAAACCACATTTGTGTCTAAATCCTGCTTCGGGTTGCCTGAGTTCTTGAGGCTCTGGTCCATCTCAGTGACATTGCCAGGCCCCTCTGTGGAATCCCACAATGCCAGCCAACAGCTATGCCTCCACTCCCCTTCTCCAGGTCTCCTCCTGCTCCCCAAGGCTCAGAGGGAAGCCCCTGGAGTCAGGGCTCCCACTCTCAGACCTTCTCCATGGAGGCGCACTCAGGTCCCTGGCCACAAAGAAACAACTTTTAGCCCTGAGACTGAAAAAAAAAAAAAAGTTTTAATAAATACAAAAATCTCCAATAATGACTCTGCTCAGCTCAGGGGCAGCAGGAGTGAAGTGGAGGGACCCTTGGTGCTGAGTGAGGATAAATTAAAAATCCCAATAAGCCAGTGACATTATGTACAGAAAGAAAGGGGTTGGGCTTCTAAGGCAGAGGCCGGAGGGTGACTGGGCAGGAGTCAGAATGGCCGTGGCCTTGGCCTGCCCTGGCTGCCCCTTCCCCTTGTGGAATTGTGGTTCCCAGAGGTAGTGGGGGGAGGGAGAAGAGGCAGAAAAGAGCCGAAGGCACTTGATTTCCCACAGGAGGATGCAGGGCCCTTGGCGCCACTCCTTCTCCCAGCCCAGGCCCCGTCCTCTTGGTCATGTGGCCTTCTGGCTGCTCCCTAGGAGCCTTCGGCTTCTTTCTCAGGCTCTGGAACTGTCCTGGTCTCTGGGGCTGCTGGAGACAAAAGGGAATACATTTTGGAGACAGAGGAAATTGGGCGGCACGGAGGACACAGCGGAGCATCTCTGTTCTAGGCCCAGAAAGGTCAGAACTTTTAAACAAGTCAGCACACACAATCTGTGTGACTCAGTCACCCGTGAAGCAGATGGCACTGCTCCTGGCAGGCAGCAGGTGCCCCCTTCCCTCCCGGGGTGCCCCACATACAGCCCCCTCGCTTACATCGCCGGGGTGAGCAGTGGGAGCAGCAGCGACTCTCCTTCCCTGGACCGCAGGACAGTGGCAGTGAACAGTCATCCCGCTCACAGTGGGGCACCCCTGCCTGGTGCCAGACAGAGTAGATTTTGAGGGTACCCAGAGGCACAGGGGAACAGCAGCCTCCAGCCTCTTCAGGGAAGCCCACTCCCAGGAGCCTACCCTCCCTGGAAAGGTCTCCCCACTCTAAGCCAGGTCCCCAATGCCCATCTCACACAGAGCCCATTCCCCACTTACTCCACATCTGCAGGTGATACAGCTCATCTCCCCAAAGGGAGGCACCGAGGGGTGCCAGCTCTGGCTCTCTGGGAACCACTGCCCTGCAAAACGGCAGCCCCGGGGCCCATCGGCCTGCATGGGGTCCCCCAATTGGGGGTGGGCCCCTGACCCCACTGTTGGGAGGGAGGAAGAGATCAGCAGATGTGAGCTCTGTAAGGGCCACCCAGGTTTTATTTGTTTTTGAATCTCCAACACCTAGCAGTTTCTGGCACTTAGTAGGTGACAAATCTGGGTGAGAGGATGGATGGATGAATGGATGGATGGATGGATGGATGGATGGATGGGAGGGAGGGAGAAAGAAAGGGAGGGACGTGTAGGAATTGGAACCCATCATAGCCCACTAATAAATACATGCACATTCTTTCCAGTGCGTTTAGAGCCCTAGCTCCTAGGCACAGAGCAGTGCTCAGTAAACGCTGAATTAGCTGAGAAGTTCCTTCCATCCACCTTCACTATGCACCCCCTCACCCATGACAAGCCAGTAAAGCACCTCAACTGCCCCAAGAGGCCTCAGTGCCCACCCCCTCACCTGGACACTGTTTGCAGCAGTCAGTGGGGTTGGCACGGACAGGCTGGGCACAGGCCAGCCGAGGACACTGCACCTTCTCACAGTGCACCTCTCCAGTGCCCCCCTGTAGGGATCCATTGAGGAATGGGTGTCAGAAAGGAAGGGGAGCCGAGCCTCCTGCTTCCTCCCTCTCCTTTCCATCCCTCCAATGTCGTATTTCCATGGCCTTTCACTCAGAGGCCCTGGGCTGGTGCGTTATATACCTGAACTCAAATGCTCACGGTAGCCCTGCAACATAACTGCTATCATATCTGCTTGCAGGAGTGGAAAGGGAAGTTCAGGGAGGTACAGAAAGTGCCAGGGCTATATGGAGCTGGTCAGCTGGCAGAGCCAGAATTCGCACCCACATCAGCCCTTCCCTTTTCCTGCAGGGAGCTGATTCTCAAAGCTCAAAGGACTTTTCAGTGTTTTAATCCTTGAGCCTCCCTCACCAAGGCTGGGCTTTTCCCTCTGGCAGCCCCCTCCCCACCTCTGCAGACCCTGCTGGGTTATGGCACCAGAGAGGATTGGGCAGCCATACCTTGCAGGTGCAGACAGCACACTTAATTAAGCCAAAGGGGGGCACGACAGGGTGCCACCGGGTGCCCGCTGCCCGCCAGCTCCGGTCACCATCAAAATAGCAGCCTGGGGGACAGGGAGGAAGGGGGGGGGACAGTGCCCAGCTGCTGTGAGTATTGAGCTCATTGGCTGGGCCCACAATCAAGGCTGGAGTCTCAGGCCAACCCCATACTAGTCTAACACCAGGACCCATTTGTGGACCAGTGACTCTAATGAAGCCTACCAGGTGTCATTCAGAACCTGTGTCCTTCAGTCTCCCCCCCCCCATATATATTCTCACTCTTTTGTGCCCCTCCTGGTCCCACCCAACAGCTCCCCTGGATTCCTCATCCCTGCACACAGACTTCCAGCTCACCCTCTCCAGGGTCTCTGCTCCGTGACAGCCCCGACAGGTCTCTGACATCTTGCTTCTCTGTGGAGCCAAAGAAGTAGTGAAGGCAGAGGATGGCGGCCCCCCTTCCCTCCCTAGAGGCCTCAGCCCCTACAGTGGACCTTCCACTACCCTCTCCCACTGGGACAGGTCACTCACCGGGGCACACAGGACAGCACTGGTCTGGTGCCTGCACTGGGCTCGGACAGCTGGGCGGCGGGCACACCACGGGGTCACAAATCACTGTGCGTCTCTACAAAGAGAGGTGGGGTGGTTGGCTGGGACCCTTGCCCCAGAATCCAGACCCCAGTGCACCCTTCCGCAGGGGCATCCTACCTGACAGGTGCAAAGCGAGCAGAGCGGGTCGTAGTTAGGCGCCCAGCGAGCCCCATGGGGGCGCTGCTGCCCCTCAAAGAAGCAGGTGTTGGGGTCTCGCGGCCGCCCGGGGCCGCCGGGCTTGGCTGGCGCGGGGGCGTCCTGGCCAAGCACAGCCGGCAGCGCGGGCAGCGCGGCGGCCGCTGAGTCCGGCGCCCACGCTCCTTCGGCCCCCGCCGCCGCCAGGCGCAGGCCGCCCACCTCGCACTGGTTGGCGATGTGCACCTGGGAGGAGAGGCGAGTTGAGGCAGCACCCGGGCTCCCTCCGCGTCTCCACCAGCCTCGGCCAGCCCACCTGCCCGAGACACCTCGACCCCTGAGCACCTCCGCGTCCCAGGAGGATGCTATTAGCACCAGCAGTCACCCCAGTGACCAGAGACAGGGTGGTCTGCTGCCAGCCTCGTCATGTACCTTGTCTGGCTTTATCCTCCCAACCAGCCAGGGAATGTGATACTACCCCCCCCCACCCCCCACCCCCCCCCCCCCCCAGGGCTCAGAGAGAGCAAAGTGACTCAGGCAAGAGCACACAGTGCGGGCTCAACTCTGAAACATCCCCAGCGGCCCACACTGCCTGCCTACCTGCCCCCGGAGCTCCCCGTGGGGGCTACCCTTGGTGGTGATCAGCAGGGAGGCAGTGCCCTGAGCCAGGTGCCGCAGCAGCTCAGGCTCCAGGTCCTTCACCACGCCCTGGGCCTGTAAGAGCCGGGATAAGGGATGGGAACAAGGCCGTCCAGGGCTGCACCTACCCTTCTTAATTCACAGATGAGAAACCGAGACCCAAGGAGGTTAAGTAAAGTCTTCAAGGAAGTGAGCCCATTAATGGTGGTGTGGAGCTCAGGAAGCCAGGCCTCTCTGACTCCAAGTCCACCCCATTTGAGGGGTTTTGCTCCACCCCACCTGCTCCTTTGGAGGTTCAGGATGTTACATGCTATCCAAGAGATCCCACCAGAGAAGGACACAGGAAGGAGAATGGATAACAAAAGTCTGAGTCAGATTCATACCCGGGTCTGTCTGACTTCCGAGCCCATGTCAGCTCTGCCATACCAAGCTACCTGCTCTCTGCTTTCCCCGCCACAGGCCCACACAGCCCTTCGTGCTAAAAAGCAGATACTTTCAAAGCTGCCTCCACCATCATGTCCTCACCTCTGGGCCATAGAATCCCTTCAGCAGCCGCCGGGGCCCTGGCATCCCAGGAGGCCCTAGGAGGTGGGCAGTGACTGTGCCCTGTTCTGAGCCACCAAGCCCGGCCAGCAGCACTTCATAGTGCAGGTGACAGTGGGTATCCAGCGAGAGCCAGGCATGTCCTGCTGCCTGGCTCTGCACAGGGGGCAACACCAGGGCTCCTGCCAGGGGCACGGGCAGTGCTGGATCCAGACAGAGGACAGGTGACAGATGAAAAGGTGGCCTGGAGCAGCCCGGTATTCCCCATCTCCCCGGCCTCCCCCAACATGCATTCCACAAATTGGCCGACACCGTCCATAGGCCCAGGGCAGGTTGGAGGGGGAGGCAAGCAGCAAGTTTTAGACCCCTGCACCATGGCAACAGAGAAGGTCTCCCAGCAGGGCCACCCTATACATCCCCACCTTCTCCAGATGCCAACCTCGAGCTCAGGCACAGAGAAAGACACACCAGGCTCTGGCACCATGCTCACATGCTTGAGTCACAGATCACAGGACACCAAAGGGCAGGCAGATCCCAGGGCACTCACTGTCGTGGCGGGTGCTGTGTCCACTATAGGGCAGGGCAGCCACATGCCCCCTCAGTTCTCCATCTGGGAAGTCCTTGGTGCCCACATTCAGGAACAGCTCATTCTGCAGCAGCATATGAGCCCCTCGGGCACCCAGTCCAGGGCAGACACCCACAGCCTGGAGGACAGGGAAGGATGCCAGACTTAGATGCCCTAGCTGCAGTCTGCCAGATTCCAGACGAACCCCTCCTCAGCTTTCACATAAGCCCAAGGTTCCGAATGTCTTCCATGTTTTCTTACACCCAACACACTTCTACACACGCATAACACTGGATAAGAACCTTGAAAGCCCAGGTTCCAGTCCCTTCTCTGCCATTTCCTACCTATGTAACAATCTTGAGGAGTTATTTAACCTGTCTGATCCTTTGCTTCATTATCTATAAAATGGGAACTGTAAGGGCCAAAAATAATATAAGTAAGGCAACCAGTGCACTATGTAGCATGTAGAAAGGCTCAGTAAGGGGCACCTGGGTGGCTCAGTTGTTTAAGCCTCTGACTCTTGATTTCGGCTCAGGTCATGATCTCATGGTTTATGAGTTTGAGCCCCACATCCAGCCCTGCTACGAGCCCCGTGTCAGGCCCCCCTACAAGCCCCACGTCGGGCCCCACATCAAACCCCACGTCAAGCCCCACACTGGGTTCCATGCCAATGGGATTCTGTCTCCCTCTCTCAGCCCTTCTCCTGCTCTCTCTCTGTCTCTCTCTCCCTCAAAATAAATAAAAAATTTTTCAAAACCTTTTTTAAAAGTTTAAAAATGTTAACTATAGGGGCGCCTGGGTGGCGCAGTCGGTTGAGCGTCCGACTTCAGCCAGGTCACGATCTCGCGGTCCGTGAGTTCGAGCCCCGCGTCGGGCTCTGGGCTGATGGCTCGGAGCCTGGAGCCTGTTTCCGATTCTGTGTCTCCCTCTCTCTCTGCCCCTCCCCCGTTCATGCTCTGTCTCTCTCTGTCCCAAAAATAAATAAACGTTGAAAAAAAAAATTTTTTAAAAAATAAAAATAAAAATAAAAATGTTAACTATAGGGGAAAAAAAAAAAGAAGGATTCAGTAAGTGGCAGCCATTGCTATCACATTTATAATTATATGGTCTCCCTGTCCAACTCCTCCTCCCATTTGATGTGAGCTTGCTGAGGACAGGGGTCACACCTGATTTTCTTTGTATTCCAGTCTCTAGCCCGAGGCTCACTAAAAACATGTCCAGTGAGTCAACGTGTCAGTGAGAGAATCTGTTAGTGAGTGAATGATTCTGAACATCTCTGCTCATCCAACCTGGCTTCCCACACCCCTGCATTGTTAGCTCTGGGGTGTGGGCCCTGTGGCCTGGCTCTGCCTGAAGTACTCACTGTGTGTCCTCCCATCTGGAGTCCAGCCATGCGGCACAGGACGGTCCGCTGGTTCCTCCGCTGAGGCTTGGTCTCCAGTGTCATGGCCACCACCTCACTGCCTGTACCTACCACTTGTACCTGGTGGGCAGGGTTGGGGAGGGCAAAGTGAAGTGGCAGAGAAGGCCTGGGGCCTGAACCATGAAGGCCAAAGCCCGACACCCCCACCCCACCCCCCCGCTGCCCTCCCACCTCCTGCAGCCCCCGACTCTTACCTGGTAGATCAGGGAGCCATTTCCTAGTAGTGTAAGGCTGGCTGAGCCGGCTGCACCCGTCTGAACTGGGATCAGGGCATCGGCCCCGCAAAGAACGCTTTGCAGGACTGCAGAGGGGTGAGATAGGTGGAAGCCGGCTTGTCCTACAGCCATTCATACGCCCAGCCCACAGGATGCCTCCCATACCCACCCCAGCCACTTGTCTGTGCCTCTTGGTTGTGTGTGCCCGGGGTGCCAGGCCCCACCCTGCCTCACCATCGCAGCTCTGCCTGGCAGCAATGTGTCCACTGATGCGCAGCCCTGGCCCACCTGCCCTCTCCAGGGCCATCGTCAGCTCCCCCTGCACCAGCCAGTCCATCTCCTGGGCTGTCAGGTTGGGCAGCACCTCGGCAAAGCCTGGCTCCTGGAGGGAGAGCAAGGAATGGTGGGGGCAGCAAGAGGCCAGAGCAGGTGGCAGCAAGAGCCAGACCCTCACTCACCTGGACCGAGGCATTGGCGTAGAGCTCTCGCAGCAGCTGCCCCTGATGTAGAATCTGGAGCCGCAAGGGAACCTGGCTTGGCCCTGCAACAGCCATCCGTATGGATGCCTCTGACAGACAGGTGCTCTGCCTCCTCTCCTCACTTGCCCTGCCCCCTCCCACTTACCCCCACTCCTGGGTTCCAGCAGCCCACGGAAGAGCAGCAAAAAATGCAAGGAGTCCTCTGTGTCACTGAGAGTGAGTAGGGTGATGCCCCCTGTGCCAGGCTGTGGGGGGCCTTCCAGAGTCAGAATGGCACTGAAGGTCTCTGGGGGAAGGAAGACCATGAGAGCCCATCAGAAAGTCCCCTCTTCAGCCCACTCCATTCCTGGGGATAGAGAAGACTCAGAACTTCATGTCCAGGGGCCATCTGCTCCCCTCACCTGCAGCCAGGGCCCGGTGCCGGATGAGAGGCCCCCAGACCTCCCCTGAAGGGTTAGTGGGTGTCACAAGTGCCACATGTAGCTGTTCTGCCCTAAGGAGCCGCAGAGACAACCGAGGCACTGCCCGCCACACCCCACAGACCTGGAGCAGAGAGACAAGAAGGTCCTACTCAGACAGTATGTAAGACAGGCCAGCTGAGAGGCCTAGCTCTGGTGAGGAAGGAGTACAAAGGAGCCCCCAAGCCCTCCTAGGAAGCTGAAGAAGGGGCCCTGGAGCCAGAGGCTGGGGTCCAAATCCTGGCTCAACCACTTACTAGCTGTGTGACCTTGAGCAAATCACATTCTGCTACTGAGCCTCAGTTCCCTCATCTGTAAAATGGGCATCATAATGTCAGTGCTTTCCTCTCACTGGGCTGTTATGAGGACCAAAGGAGGCATTGCAGAGCACGCCCTCAGCATAGCGCCCAGACTGGAGAAGCACTCATAAATGGCATCATCTCACCAGGCCATCTTGACTGGGGGCCGCAGGGTGTTCAAACAGGACGCTGCCAGTGGAGTCTGAGAAGCGGATTCGAGTAGGGCGGTCCAGCCTGGGAATGAGGGTCTGGTGAGTATGGGCTCTGAGCCTAGGCCAGGAGCAGCTCCTCCAACCTCTCCCAACTCTCCTTCCCCAGTCCCCAGCTGGCCCCTCCTCCCACCTTCCCCTTTCTCACTGCCTGTAGGAGATGGAGAAACGCAAGCTAGAGCGCAGCAGAGACACTCGGGCCCGTGCCACGGCCTGCGACCTCGGCCCTGTCAGCAGCGCCACGAAGTCTGTGAGGAAAAGATGTCCCTAGTATCGTCACCCACTGGGGCAGCCCGGCCCCAATCACAACCCCAACTCCTGCCTGGCCCCTACCTACCGGTGTGGCCGTCTCCGCGCGTCCGATCTTCAGAGCCTGGTTCCCCGCGGTCGCTGTAGCTGCGGTGCTCTGGATCCCGCGGATACTCAAAGGCCAGGCCTGTAGGCTGCCTCTCCGGACCGCTGCGCTCTAAGCCGGGAGTGGGAAACACGGGCTTCAGCTGGGCACCGAGAAGGCAGTCGGCGGTTTCATCTGCTCCATCCGCCCCATCCATCCTTGTGGTTCAGGACCAGCTACCACTGCCCTGCCGCCCTCCCCTTACCGCGGAGCGGGCCTTACCCTGGGGACAGGTCTGGCAGCAGTGTCCCGGCAACTGACGGGGCTGCACGCAGGCCAGGGTTGGGCACTCAGGTTTGATGTTCTTGCAGCTGACCCTGCCCGGGGCCCTTGAGCGGCGACCCCACTGAGGCTGCTTGCAGAGAAGATGCAAAAACCAAGTGAGTGCAAGATGCCAATTGGTGAGACCCAGGGCGAGCAGGGGAGAGTCAGGACCAGAGCAAGGTCATCCCATGGAGTCAGACCACTCTGCTTCTTACAAGCTCTGTGACCCTAGACAATTTATTTAACCTCTCTGGGACTTAGGGTCCCTATCTGGAAAATGGGGGAAATAATAGTGTGTATCTAGCAGGGTTGTTCTAGGAGTTAAGTGAGAGACAGACGAAACCGTTGGCAAAGAGCCTGACACATAGTAGGTGATCAATAACAGTCAACACCTGAGACTTGAACGGGGCACTGCCTCCCACCAGGAGAAAAAAAAAAAAAAAAAAATATATATATATATATATATATATATATATATATATATATATATATCCCAAATACCTGCAGACTCGCTTCTTTATCCTCAGCGGCTCCGAGTGCACCCCGACATCCCGGGACGCGAGCGCTCCCCCACCCGCAAGGGCCCCCGGCTACGGCCGCTTGGTCCACTCACCGCCTCACAGGCGCACAGCACGCAGCGCATCACCCCGAAGGGCTCCCCCAGGTCCGGGTGCCACGTCTCGTCCAAGGCATAGACCTTCCCGCCGAAGGAGCAGCCTGCGGGGACGGGCTTGGCTGGCGGCCGCTGTCCCGCTCCTGCGGTGTGCCCGCCCCGGGCGCCGCCGGCCGGGCCCTGGGTCCCCCGGCACGACGCGCCTCGCGACCCGCGCCCACCCCTCCAGGCAGCCTGCCGAGCTGAGCCACCTGCGCCCGGCGCCCCCTCCGGGCGGGAGCAGACTTGCCCCGAGCCGGACTCTGCCTGCGCGTCCCTCTAGGCGCCCACCTACCTGCCGCTCCCCGAATGGGCAGCGGCTCCTTCTCGGACCGGATGGGCAGCGCGGGCGGCTCGGGGCCGGCGCCGTGGGCCGGCCGGCAGCCGAGCAGAAGCAGCCCGAGGAGCAGCAGCGGGGCCGGCGGGGCCGGGAGGCTCGGCATGACGCGAACGGGACAGCTGGGGAGGCGGGAGGGAGGAGGGAGCAGGAGAAGGAGGAGGGAGGTGGGAGGAGGGCCGGGCCGGGGGCGGTACGGCGGGAGGGGGCCGGGGCCAGGGCCCGGGCAGTGCGGCGAGGGGCTCGTCGGGCGGCGGGAGTCGGCGCCGGGCCGGGCCGGGCGGGGCGGGAGGAGCGGCCGGGAGGAGCGCGGGCGGGCGGGCGCTGACCCGGGCCGTACGCGCCTCTAGTGCCCTGGGCGCCGGCTCTGGCCCGTTTTATGCCCCGCGCCCGGCGCCCCGGCCGGGGGCCTCCTCCTCAGCAAACGGGGCGGCGGCGGCGGCTCGGCGAGGGGCCGGGCTGAGCCCGGGGGGTCCGGCCCAGCAGCAGCGGCCCGGATCGCGAGTGGGGGAGGGGAGGGAGGGGCTGGGACGGGGCAGGGGAGGAGGGAGGGGCTGCAGGGGAAGGGGGAGCGGAGGGGGTAGGGGGAGGGGAGAGACCAGGGGGCGCGAAGAGGGGAGGAGAGGCGGGTCTGGAGCCCCCCGCTGCCGGAGGCCACAGGGCGGCTGCACCGGGAGGTGCGTGTCCAGCCCGGGACGGGAGCCCCAGGCCAGGGAGGGGCAGAGGCTGGGCCTGAGGCCTGGGCCGGCCACTGGGCTAGTACTCGGTAACTGCCGGAAGGATGAAGACTTGTCTTTTAAGGATGACAACGTGCACCAAAGGCCGGTCAACTGATCTCCCCTACTGTGGGCCCACGGCACCTCTCAAACCCCACACTACCCACACTCTCTGTCTAGCTTGTGTCCCTATCTCTTCTCTGAGGTCTGTCCTCATTCTACTGGTCCCCAGGAAGTCCCATTTCAGAGTCCCATTTCTGTCTGGTGACAGTGTTTCCCTCCCTACGGTAACCTGTCCGGAGGCCCATCTAACCATCCTCATCCCCAGCCTCACATCCTTTCTCACCTTCTTCCTTCACGCAGGGGACCCTCTGCCTCTCCACCCCACCCCCAACCTCCTTTGTCTTGGTTTCCTGGTCTTGACTGCCTCCCTGTCCCCTCCCACACCCATTCACCCACCATCCTCCCAACCATCCCAGCACCCTCCTTCCTAATCTTGGGAGGCATCTCATCTGGCTGAACTGGAGAATTCCGGGATCTAGGCCATCCTCCTTAGCTGACAGCCCCATCCTTGGGAGGAGGAGCAGAAGGGGAAGAACTGAGGTGGGGGTGATGGGAACAAGGTCAGGCCAGGAGGCCCCTGAGGACAGAGACTGTGAGGAGACTGGGATTGAGGGGAAAGCAAAGGAACTAGAGCCAGGGCCAAAGGAAGAGGGGGGCCAGCAGGAGGTATTTGCGGGGGAGGTTCAGCAGCTGTCTTCCCTAAGACAGGGACACATGGGCCTGGTTATTCTTCTTGTCACATATGGAGTGGTAGGAGATGGAAGAGGGAGAAAGACAGGGCAAGTGCAGGAGAGCTTGGGCACAGAGTTAAGTGGCCTTAGCTGTCTGAGCTGCTGGGCCCTGAGCTCAGCCTCACCCCCACCCCCTCCCTACCACCACCACCACAAACAGCCCTCACCGTGCAGTCCTCTCAAATTGTCCAAACGCTTTCCCCACAACACTGACCAATGACAGCGTCATTCTCTAAAATGGGCAATACCCACATTCCCACTGGGAAAGGGGAAATAAGACATGACTCCGAGAGGGTTATAGGAAAGAAAAGCAGAAAAGCAAGAACCCTAATGGATTTCAACAGCAGGTGAAAAGAAATTTAGCCAGTCAAGAACTGAAAAACCCACCAATATATCTAAAACCAGAACCAGACCTTTGTGACTCTTCCCCAGGAACAAAAATGTCCTGCCCGATTCCTCCTAGAAAAAAACCCCGTTCCCCTCTCATCTCCTTCCCCAGCCAGGTCCCAGGTTCCCATCTCCTAGAAAAAGATGGATCCCTCTGTTCAAATCCTCTGTGTGGTGTGCGTGGGTGGAAGAGCTGGGCTCCGCTGGTGGACCATGGTCCAGGCAGGGGCTCCATGTTCAGTGCGGGTGGGAGGAGAAGGCGTCACTTCCGGGGGCCTTCGCCAGTGTCTGGTAGCTCCCTGCTCTCTGATTGGGCAGAAGTGGCCTGGGCAGGCGTGTGACCCTACTGCTGTGGAGGGGCTGTGCCCCAACACTACATGTCTTCCTACCCATCTGCACCCCAGAGGGCTGCCAGCTGTGCACCTGGGTCCTGGAGCCCTTCTCCACCCGGTGAGTGGCAAGCAGGTTTTGGAGTTAAGTGAGGGTAGGAAGGACAGGAAAGAGGAATTGGGCTTTCAGCTGGGGGAGGGGCAGGCAAACTGGAACCTACAGGCACTGACCTTTGTCGAGAAGAGTGTAGCCTTCCCAGAATGGGAGGAGCAGGACAGAGCAGGGGTAGGGGGTGGGGTGCTGGGTTCTGAGGGACTGATCTCAGACTTGGAGGAATATAGCAGTCCTGGCGGGTCCTAAGGAAAGGGGACATGTGCTCAGGGAGAAAATAAGAAAGGTGGCACATTTAGGGCTTAGGACACATAGCATCAAGCTGGACACAGATCCAATCCCCATTCTTACCCAGCCATTCCTAGTTAGCTTAAGGTTCTGAATTGTGGGACCGGAGAAGCTGGGACGAAGGAGAGGGTAATGGGAGGAGGGCTCATGCATGTTGACAGACCTACAGGAAATCCCAATATTGAATCAGGTGCAGGCCTCTTTGCACTACTCGTCAAAGAAGGAGGAGGCCATGTGGGGGGTCCTGCAAAGGAACTGGAAGGGTTCTGCAAAGGGGGCAGGGAGGAAGATATGGGCTATGAGATGGATACGGTGGGTGTCCAAGGCGAGGTAAGCCATGTAAGGTGGGTACCTCACTCAGCAGGTGCCCATTCCTGGGCATCTTGCCTCAGGTGGCAAGTCCCAAGACTGTTAGCCCATCTCTTCACCTTGGATAACCCAGTATTTCAGGACTGGGAGTGTAAAGAAAAACGCCAAGAGGCTTTTGGGTGGGGGGTAAATGGAAAGAGAATGATAGGTTCATTGCTCCCATACCACCTTCTCATAATCTTGTAATCACCAACCCCTAGTAGTCCAGTTTTGTTTTCGCCCAACTCACCTCCTCAGCCCCACTCCCCAAGCCACCCCTCAACACATTGCACATGTTTACTAGCTCCTCACCTTGACCCTGTATCCAGCTTTCCAACCTCTTCTCCAGGGCTTATGCCACAATACTTCTGTTCCCTTTCCCTGTCCTAGATTGTCTCCAACCAAACAACCAAGGTTGCTCAGAATTTGAGGCCAGTTAAGATGTGTGTGTGTGTGTGTGTGTGTGTGTGTGTGTGTGTGTGTGTGTGTGTATACAGATTCTGTCCTGCTCTCAGCAGGGGGCTGGTGCCCCACAGCAGATTCACCAAGGAGCCTGACAAAAAGGAGACGCAATATGCTGCACTCACACGGAAACCTGGGAGCAGTCAGAGCTCTAGCAGTTCTAGGCTGGTCGGCGGCTCACACCCTCCCAGCAGCTGTTCCCCCCAGCCAGGCAGTCTTTTCCTTGACACCTGATTAAATGTTCATTATTCCTGTCACTTGCAGGATAGATTCCAGACCCTCTTCCTCAGCCCACCTGTGCCCCACAGTGCAAGAAGTGCAAGAGCCCAAGCCGCCTCCATGGCCCCAGGAAGGATTCAGGGGAGAGGCCCCATCCAGGGAGCCACTCCAACCAGACAGCGTGGCCAGAATGGAGCTGACTGGTAAGAACACACTGGAGGGACCTAGGGCCAAATCAGAACATGGTTAGAGAGGAAAGACAAAGGAGATGTGCTGCAGGGGTGGAGGGCTGAGGGAACCCAATCTCCTGGGAATAAGGCTTCTGAAAGGCAAATTCCCTGGATTTCAAGTCTGGGTCTTAAATGGGAATTCCTGGACCACCACCTGACAGTGATTTCTTCTTTTTCAACCTCACTTCTCATCTAAGAACTGCTCCTCGTGGTCATGCTTCTCCTAACTGCAAGACTGAATCTATGCCTTCCGGCTCCTCCAGCCTGTGACCCCCGTCTCCTAAATAAACTGCTTCGTGATTCCCATGTCCTTCACAGCAAATTGGTGAGAATCTCCCAGCACTCACCCCTCTACCCATTAACTGGTTAGACGCCCTTACTCCCATCACTTCCTCTCACTCCATGATCCAAGCACTGTTGTCCCCATATTGTCTTTGGTGAGATCACCGCCTCCCAATCACCACTCCTTGACAAGGATTACGATTTGCAATCTAGCCCATTTTAAAAGCTCTAGCCTGGATATATATTGCTCATGGAAGTCTATCTTGGTCACGGGGTCACCATACCCCCCCCCTTTATTTGAGCTCCCTTCTCCACCTCTCCACCACCCATCTTTTTCAATAGAGCCAGTGCCCAGACGTTAACCCTTTGTCCACACCTGTCCTGCTGCCTGCTGTGGACTTTAGCCTGGGAGAATGGAAAACCCAGAAGGTAAGAAAGTCATTCCTTCCTTTAGTTTCCCTAAATCCTGTCTTCATCAGTTTTGTACTGCTTCTCATGGATTCTTTAAAATTCTTGAGCCCCCTAAGAATATCTCACTTTCAGCTTGGCCACCCTAACCTAATCTACATTCCACTATGATGTTGTCCTCTGGACAAGGTGACTTACAGTCCTAGTATGTTAAAATAGATTCAAAGCTGAACACCAAGGAAAGCTGGATAAAAGTCGCTTATGGCCATGCCTTTGACCTAGTCCCGTGCAACCTTCTTAAGTTAGCATGAAGAAGGAAGACTGATCTGTCATCCTCAGATGACACAAAACTGGGAAGCACCGCTAAAATAACAAAAGGCAGAATCAAGATTCAACTTGCTGAAAGGCTAGGTCAAAAACAAGGTAAAATTTAACAGAGATATACATAAAACTGTACATTTACTCAAAGTAATTAAATAAAGTCCTATTCCAGCTTCCAGGCCACGATGCCCCCCACTTCCTTTATATAAACTTCTAGCCCTAGAACTTACTATGAAAAAGATCCGGGAGGACGGAGTTGACCTCAAACAGCAGCTATTTTAAAAGCTAGTGATTCTAGCTGGTTTTAGATGTCTAGCATCCGCATTGTGGAAATACTCCCTAAAAAACAGTAAATGGATTGCACTTAACAGTACTGGACTGAGTACCAGACATCCTCCTCAAGATAAATGCTAATTTATTCAGAGGGACCATATTAAACTAGCATGTGTCCAGAAGGAAGAAGCAACCTGAACAGTGAGAAGCTAGAAAACAGGTTATGTGAGGAATGGCTTAAAAAAGGGCGGTGAGGGGGGTTGCTGTCTGAGTAGTTTGGAGGAAAGTGGTAGTCTTGTGGTATGGCTGGAAGTGCTTTAGTCTGAGGCTCAGGAAACCTGGGAGGGAGCACGCCTTTTAAGATCAAGCTCTTCTATCCTCAAGATCCCCAGAATGCCCTCTCTTCCCTCAGGTCTTCCAGGGGGACTGGGCCAGGGATGAAGGGTGGTCCCTAGGGATCCCTTGCAGTTCTGTGTCTGCCATTTATCAGTAAGCCCCCTTCCTTCATTTTTATGATCTCTGTGATGGCCTTATCTCTACATTAAGTTTTAAAAAACCATATGACCCTAAGATTTTGTAGCAGAAAGAGTGAACTGGCAACACTAGAACCCAGAGGTAAAAGCTGTAACAGCTCAGATTTCAGCATATAAGGGGAAAAAAAGAACTTTTCTGACTGAAATTAAGTGTGAGACCAGGCTGGGTTACTGGACACCGGAGTTACTCAAGTAGAGGCCGATGACCAATTGTCGGGAGACTCTGAAGGAATTCCTGTGCTGGGTGGGACTTTGGTCCTGTCCAATTCTCAGCTCCTATGATTCATCCCCCTGGCTACTCCTCGGGCTCCCCACCCACTACTAGCATGCCCTTTGAAGCGGGCCCTTCTCCCTTCCATCTCTTTTGCAGGAGCAGACCAAGGCACAGGACGTTCTGGGAGCCGCGACCCTTCTGCTGGAGGGAGTAATGGCAGCACGGGGACAACTGGGACCCACCTGCCTCTCCTCCCTCCTGGGACAGCTTTCTGGACAGGTCCGCCTCCTCCTTGGGGCCCTGCAGGGCCTCCTAGGAACCCAGGTAAGTAAATCCTGAGTCAAGGGGACTACAAAGACTGTCCTTTGCTGACTTAGCCCCCTTGGAAGACCTGAGGGAAGAAAGGAGAATTCTGGGAATCTTGAGGGTAGCAGAGCTGACCTACTAAGGAGTGCTTTCCCCAAGCCATAAAGTCCGGGTGCTGGCACCTTATCTTTCCCTATAGACGAGAGAGACACGATATCTGGCCCAGATCTCTGGCCTCAGGCCCATCCTCTGCCCACAGCTTCCTCCACAGGGCAGGACCACAGCTCACAAGGATCCCAATGCCATATTCCTGAGCTTCCAACAACTGCTCCGAGGAAAGGTGCGCTTCCTGCTGATTGTAGTAGGGCCCACTCTCTGTGCCAAGCAGGCCCTGCCCACTACAGCTGGCCCAAGCAATACCTCTGTAGTCCTCACACTACACAAGCTCCCAAACAGGACTTCTGGATTTTTGGAGACAGACTCCCGTGTCTCAGCCAGAATTACTGGCTTTGGACTTCTGAAGAGGCTGCAGGGATTCAGAGCCAAGATTCCTGGTCGGCTGAACCAAACCTCCAGGTACCTAGACCAAATCCCTGGACACGTGAACAGGACACACGGACCCTTGACTGGAACTCATGGACTCTTTCCTGGACCCTCACCCAGGGCTCTAGGAGCCCCAGACATCCTTCCAGGAACTTCAGACATGAGCTCCCTGCCACCCGACCTCTGGCCTGGATATTCTCCTTCCCCAACCCATCCTCCTACTGGGCAATACACACTCTTCTCTCCTTCACCCACCTCACCCACTCCCCCGATCCAGCTCCAGCCTCCACTTCCTGACCCCTCTGTCACACCCAACTCTGCCAGTCCTCTTCTAATTGCACCCCACCCTCACTTCCAGAATCTGTCTCAGGAGGAGTAAGGTACTAGGGCCCTGCCAGCTTCAGCACTGTATCCCAAGTAAAGTTCCCTTACCCGGAGGGGAGGCCCTGGGAATCAAGTTATACCAGATTTCCTGCTTTCACCTGAAACCCAAAGCCCTGCTAAAGCAGGATACACAGGACAGAAAAGGGGATCATTTTTCACTGTATAATGTAAAACTTCAGAAGCTATTTTTTTAAGCTATCAATAATATTCACTAGAGCGTCTAGTTATCTTTGGTCTATTTTCCGCACAAATTTACAGCTTACTAATTTTCTACATGCTCTTTTTCATACGGTAATTATGCAAAGGGCTGGTCTGGCCTGGCTTCTGAACAGAGGTAGAGACTAACCTTATGTCAGAAAACAGAGAAAAGAAGAGCTTTGATTTTTTTTCCTCAGAACTAAGGTTAGTGTGTTTCTCCCCTTTACTATCATTCTCAATAGGGCTCTGATCTCCTTTTCTTAGGAGATCCTTACTCTTGAAAAATGAATGAGAAGTTGTCTCTCAGAAAGGCCGTCTCTACATAATCAACAAAACTGAGCCTATATAAATAAAGAATAAATAAGAACACCCAAAAGCTAACAGAAAAGCAAAGGAAAGAGATGTTCTTCTCAGGGGGCAATAGATCTCCCCCTTCCCTCCCCTCCCAAAAAGTTAACAGGAAGCCTTGGAGAGCCTCACACCCCAGGTAAGGCTGTGCAGACAGTTCAGTCAAGACAAAACCTGGATGTGACAGCTGAGCAAACAGCGAGAGCTTCAGCAGCTCAGCAGGAAGCTTTGCCAGGCACGGGTTCCTGCCTCCCTCCTGTGGAGGTCAGGGGGAAGTGCAGGAAGTGGCAAGAGTCAGTCTCCTAGGGCTCACACAGCAGGAGGGACAAGTACAAGTTGAAGGCTCATTTCCCAATCCCAGAAGCACACAGTATCTAAGAAGCTGCCCTATGTGACCACCATGAACTCTGCTAAGGATTCTCTAGAGAAGCCAGGCTTATGGGGCCTTGCAAATAAATGCCGCTGTGGTGCCTCTGAAAAGGTTTATTATTGCCCAAAACAAAAACTCCATTGCACAGGTCAACACTACCTCCAGAGGCTCCTGTAGGAAAACTAATAGCAGCTTTTTCCTCTTCCCTCCCCGCAACTCCCCAAAGGAAAGACGACCATGTAGGTAAAACAGCCAGGAATCCAGAGTTCCAAACACTGCCACAGATACCCCAGGATTACTAGAGGTATTCCAAAATAGAAGAAATGAAAGCCAGCATGCTGGGAACCTTACATATGTTACCTTTTATAGCGCTCACACAACTCTATCACCTTGGGATTATCATCTCTACTTTGCAGACAATGAAACTGAGGCTCAGAGAAGCCAGGCATTTTCTCAATGCTTACATAGCCTGTGAGCAAGAAAAGAAGAAACCCTAGGCTGACCAGAGCCCATATGGTCCCCAGTGTGGTGTACTGTCCAACAGATCATTCAGTGATTCTATGTATCAGGAAAGATTTCCAAGTCTTGGGGGAGTAAACAGACCAACAATTAAAAAGTTCTGAGTAGAAAACCAAAAGCTCTTGGAGGGGGTGACGAACTTAGACATCTCCAGGTGTCCTTCTCTCCCATCATGGATAGAACAGTTGCCATGGAGAAGGAATCAACAAATGCACAAAGCTCAAAAGTGTACGCAGCTCAGATGGTGTCAGTTTTTGCATGGGAGAGAACAGTTCATCCACACTACAAATTCCAGCATGCAGTCAAGGGAATGGTTAAGTAGAAATTGTAATTTACTGAAATACTAACCTGGATTAAATGTAATGATCAAAATGAAGAACCTTCTGGCACATGAAAGAGTCAGCACCCAGAACAAGATATGCCGAAGGGACCAAAGACAAAGGCTTAATAAGGGTTCTCAGCACAGTCAGATGAGAGACAAGGTTGGCAAAACTGCAAGAAGTATATAGCCAATAAGTTCCAGGCATCCAGTATCAGCATTGGACTTACTTCAGGGCAAATGCAAATAACTCCTGGGCTTCTCCAATGGGAACTCATCTGTCCATATTGAGAATCTACCCTTCCCAAAACATCGTCAGACTTATTCCATCCCTTCTTCCCTTTACACAAAAAGCAAAAAACTGTGACAACCAGAACACTCTTCTCTCTATTCAACTGCATGCCAGTTCTCTCTTCTGCTACCCAGGATAGCCAGGATAGTCTG
This sequence comes from Leopardus geoffroyi, assembly GCF_018350155.1. NCBI lineage: Eukaryota > Metazoa > Chordata > Mammalia > Carnivora > Felidae > Leopardus > Leopardus geoffroyi. Next base: position 83,144,583 of record NC_059333.1, read on the forward strand.
CTATGCTACCCCACAAACTATTACTGGTAATTAAGTTTTCCCACTCTAACCTAAATCCAGCCTTCTCCAAAACCCCAAATCTGACTCCATGTAAAAAAGTTCTACGAGTCCGTGAAAATTCATTTCAACCCCCATTGCACCTTCTGTCCATCCCCCCCCCCCACAGTAAAGCAAAACACCTTTTCCTCCCCCCTGCAGAGGCCATCCATTTTCAACCCATTTCCCTAAATACTATTTCTAACACCTCATGTAAAGACCTGAAAATGATAGGGAAGGAAATACCCCAGGCATCCCAGCAGGGGGACCAGCTCCCATGGCAAAACCAGATCAAAAGAGAAAACTGCTTAATACACACTCACAATCTTTCTGGATCGTTACCCTGAATCTCCTAGGGGAAATAAGAGTCCAGAGACTTTCTCAGAGACCTCAAATGCCAGGCTAAAAAGCCAGCTCATATTCTGGAGTGCTTCTACAAGCATCACCATTTCCTCCATTTTGTTTTGCCCAGTTTTAAGTTAGGGACTGCAGTCAGGCTGCTCCATTGTCCTAGAACTGGACTGCCAGCCTCATTGGTATTGCTGCCTTGTCCACTTCACTGGTCTGTGCAGCAGCTGCCTGTTCAGTGGTACTGGTGAGAACCCCCACCACTCACCCTCCCTCCCTGCATTGCAGTAATGCAATGTAGAGCAGACACCTAGCTCCTCCACCTGTTCCTATAACCACCAAATCTGTTCTTCCTATTCTCTTCATAGTCATGTCCCATGCCTGTATCTAAAAGCTTCCACCCAAAGCTTCCACAAAAATGATGGACATTTCCAGGATATGCAAGTGGCTCATTTAAATCAACGTGATCTGACTTCCTAAGAGACTTAAAGTGTTGGAAGGACACAAGCAGGGCTCCTTGCCCATTCAAAATTCTATGCCAAATGGGTGGTATCTTCCGGTGCTGGGGTGCCCTCAGGAGCCAAAAGCACAACACTCTCCCAGACAGAAAATCACTTTGGAGGATAAATGTTGGGGTAGTTACCCAGAAGGCTGAGATAACCCTAAACCCAGATACCAAAAGGCTGGGATAGATCCTACATTGACATGTGATCATCTGGCTGTGGGCCAGAAATATAATATACCACAGGCAAAGTAGAAACAATGATTTTAGGGTAAATGCAAAAGACTTTTTTTTTAAGGGCAGGGCAGAAACGGATCTGAAAAAGTAAAGTTTAATTTAAAAATCATATACACACAAAACAACTTCTGATCCATTTTAAGCTCTCCCATTGGGTCTTTCACAGGCAAGTTTCCCATGGAGTCCAGACCACCTAAAGATGCACCCACAGTGGGCAGACAGACAGCCCCTCCTGAACAGGTGGTCAACAGTTACCGCTCCTCAGACTTGAATGAATGAATGTCCAAGCCCTAAGTGACTAAGCAGCAAGGTTGGCTTCCTGGGTGCTTCAGAAGGCCAGTTTCTTCATCAGCAGATAAACTCTGGAGTCCACTTCAAATCCGTGCAGGTTGTTGGCATCACCCTGCAGCCTCATGAGCAGGCCCCCATATGACACGTAGGCAGAGCTGAAATGGAAGGCCCCAGTCCCATGAGTCTAAGCTCTGGAGCGGCTACCCAGTGGCTCCCCATCCCAGCTTAAGAAAGAGAGGCACCCTTCTAGCGTCTGGTCATTAGGAACCAAAATTCAGACAAAGATGAATGCACAGATATGTGCATGGCAGTATTCCGGATATCAAACAAAGGTGGAAAATGCTACATGCCCAGAGTAATGGAAATGATCAAATGAACTAAGATAGATCCATTTACTGGAATGTTATGCTGCTATTAAAATGTTTAGGAAAAGCCTTAAACTGACATAGGGAAACCCATTTTACATAACTCAAAGCAAAAAGAGCAGAAGAAGGGGCGCCTGAATGCCTCAGTCGGTTAAGCGTCCAACTCTTGGTCTCGGCTCAGGTCATGATCTCACGGTTCATGAGGTGGAGATGCACCTTGGGCTCTGCACTGATGGCACAGAGCCTGCTTGGGATTCTGTTTCTCCCTCTCTCTCTCTCTCTCTCTCTCTCTCTCTGCCCCTTCCCCGCTTGCACTCTCTCTCTCAAAACTAAATAAATACTTAAAAAAAAAGAGAACAAACAACATGATCTCAAAGAAAAAAAAGTACACAGGAAAAAACCTAGAATACTCAAAAATGTTTATGTAAAAGATTCTCTTTGGGTATGGAATTATAGGTGATTTTTTTTTTGCTTCCTCACATTACTTCTCTGCTTTTCAAATTTCTTACCAAGAGCACATATTGTTTTAATAAGATTTTAAAGAACAGCTAAAATAGTTGGGCAGGGAAACCAAAGAACTAGGGATTGGATTGCAGAGTAGCAAAACACACACACAAATAAACAAAACCAAAAAAGTCTAGCAGTTTAATCACTTAATGCTGCATTTAGTTCCTGGGGAAGCAACCTGCCTTTGCACTTCACATAGCAAGATCATCGGCTTCTCACTTGGACCCCTGGGCCCTGAGGTCCTGACAAAGGGCCAAGTGAGCAGCCTACATTTCAGACTGGAAACTGTTCCCAGAACAGTCCCCTTCTGGGTCCTGCCTAGGTCTGAGGTGCCTGGGGAGAGACACAGGAAACATGAGCACGGCCCAGATTTTCAGAGCATGGCCCAAGGCAGGGGGACAAGGGTCTCACAAGACCATGGAACTTACAGACGCGTTGCTGCCTCAGTAGAAGTTTCGTCTCCCTCAATCCTGTATACTTTCCCATACATTACATACTCAAATTGGTCAGCCCTGTGAAACAACAATAGCAAGGTTATTCTTAAAAAAGTAGTTAACAATAACGAGAGGCCCTTTAATAATGGTAACTGATAACTAAGCGTCAACATTATGAAAACGGACGTCTTCCAGATACAATGCCATTTAGTCCTCACAGCGACCCAATGAGCAAAGCAGGACCATCCATACTTTACTGGTGAGGAAACTGAGGCTGAAAGAGGTTAGGTTGTTCAACAAATAAGTGGTAGGGCTGAGATTTGAACTCCGTGGAATTCCAAAGCCTTTCCATCACACCAAACTCTCTCCCAAGATGCAAGGTTCACACAGCTTAGGTCACTCAGTGGTCATTTCCTTAGCCATCAATAAACTACAACCCACAAGCACGTAATTACTGCTTGGATAAACACCTGGCTGTTCAAATTCTTAAGTGCAGCAATTTCCTTAAGGTTACTCAGATTCTGCTGATAATCATTTATTCCACAAATTAAATAAGGGTCTTTTCATACTACTTATTTACTTAATCTTCAGGCATATTTCAAGTGCTCCCTTCTTCACTTCCTCACCTGGAAGGCCTATCGTCTGTGGGGTTGTATTCACCATCATCCAGGGTACCATCTTCATATAAGGTACTGGCTATGACCAACCGGAACTTGTCACCTGAAAATAATGGCAATACCTGGGAGTGAAGAACGGCTAAAATGTCAAAAAGCCTCCTGCTATTGTCTGTGTTCAATACTTACCCAGGTCTACAGGGTAAATCTGGATGTTTACATCTAAGATTAGGTCCATCTTGAAAGATTCACTCTCACAATGTAGTCGAGACACTGGAGGGAAGCAGAGAAAAGAGTGGCATAGGTAATTGCCAGGCTCCAGCAAACGCTACAGACCCCGCTTTGGGGGATTATATGTAATTGAACACTCAGTCTAACCCAGTCTGCATCCACTAGCCTCTCATCTGCTCTCAGAGAAATGCAGAACCAGACATGTCAGAAAGAAAGGGAAGAAAACTATGGCAAGTGGACAGAATCCCAGAAAAAAACAAAGGTCCTCTGGCAATAAATAATATCCAGGTTCTAGGCCTGCCTGGGTGATTAAGAAACAACCTTGACTTTGGGCAAGTTATTCATTCATCCAAAGGTTTGTCCTTCGGTGCTGGCTGCTGTGCTGAGTGGATTATCGGGACTTGTAAGAACTGGTGTTTGTCTCGAAGAACATCTCAGTCTCCAAGCAAAGGAAGAGACATCAAGGAGGAACACTTCAATAATTGTTGATCAGTAACAGAATAAAGACGTGTATAGCAATCAATCAATTCTGACTAAGGGAGGACGTCACAAAGAACTAAAAATTCTTAGGACACTACAAGAATACAAGCTCTGAAGTCTGATTACTCACAATGTAGCCTTGGGTAGGTTACTTAACTTCTAGGAGCAAACTGGGTAAGTCACCACCTACCTCATGGAGGCTCTTGAAAGGAATAGGTAGGACCAAATGTGTGTAAGGTGCTCGATACAGCGCCTAGCTCAGAGTGAGGAGCGATTAGAAAGGTGCCCAGGAGTTTATCAGCACCATGAGAAAAACCCAGCCAGGCACAGGGCACAGCATATGTGAAGCCAGGCAGAGTTCCGAGTCTCCGTTGTCCATCTATAAAATGTTTCCCGAGGGAGAGTCCTCTATCAGGAACTGCCGGTAGGGGCAGGCCACGTGGGTGGAGTGAACAAGGGGCCCAGGGGCGTGTCCCCGAGGAGGTTAGCCCCTTCCCCTAAACCGCACCTACGTACACCTCACTTACCTCGGTCAAACTTCTTGCCCTCCGGGTCAATGTCTTTCACATCAAAAATATCCTCAAACAGGATGCCCGCCATGGTGAAACAGCCACGAGAGTAGCAGAGTGGCTGAGACCGCTACCACGACTAAGGGTACGCGCTTCCCCTCGCGTGGAGGGAGGGTAAAAGCGCCTACAGAGTGGCAGCAAGTAACTAGAATAACGCATGCGCGCCGACAAGGAGTAACGCCACCACTTCCGCTGCCTGGCTCTCGGGGCTTCCTAACTTCCGCCCCGAACGATTGCTTCCGAGAGTCCTCAGGATTTAGGGCGGGCCTCAGGGCCATATAACTCCGCCCAGGGCGGGGACACGACTAGTCCCACCTCCGGCCGTGGTGGCGCGGTTTCTCGCTCCCTGATGAGGCTCTACTGCGCCCTCTTGAGAGTCCGGGTTGGGAAGACCAGAATGCTTGCGAGCCTACCCCAGCCAGGGACCTTGATCCTTGGCCCAGAGAACCCCGACCCTAGCCCTATCCTGCTGGTCCGCGTGCCCGCCGAGGGCACAGTCCTCGCGGAGGGCAGGAGGAACAGAACCCCGCCCCCAGCGCGCTGACCCTGCAGAGCGCGGGGCCCAGTCCCTCCAGCTGGCACCGAGGTCCCCCAGCCCGGCCCCGACTGACTTGGCCCTGCTGGATGTCACCTGAGCCGGGTTTGTACAGTTTGGGAATTTGCCATGATGTCACTATGGGGAAAAGGAAAGCCTGCACTCGTCCCCTCCACTGGTACCGCACCCTCCCTACCACTGCCCTCTTCCCCTGGACCTACTCTCTTCCACAGGATCTCTTCAGCCTGGCATTAACCTCATCACACTGCTCTCCTCCTGAGCACTGCCCCTTCCGCTTGGTACTACCTGTTGCCCCACCACTGCCTTCTCCCTCCAGACGCTGATCTACATGCCCCTTCATCCTGGCGCTATCCTCTTCCACGAATACCATCTCCTCCCTTATACTGCCCCTTCCTCTCACACTGCCCCCTTCCTGGGCACCGTCCTCCCTCCTGGGCACCGCCTGTGCCTCCCACATGCCCCCTCATCCTGATCCTGCCTTCTCCCGCACACTGCCTGTTTCCTGGGCCCGAGCCTCTCCCCTGACACAATCTCTTACACTGCCCATCCACTCTGTGCTCACCCCACCCTCTGCTCTATCCTTCTTTAGACCCTGGTAGAGAATGCAGATCCCCAGCAGGCTGTTCCCCATGGTGGTGAGACGTCAGTAGCTACTCGAGTTTCTCCTTGGGACCTGCCAAGGAAAAGCGACCTCTGTACGCCCACACCCTCCTCCCAGGAGCGGCCTCCCGGCACCTAGACATCTCTTCCCTCCGGCCTCAGCCCTTCACCTTCCCTCCCCACCTCCACCCTGGTGCACCCCACAGGCCGGGTTACTCCAGGTGCGACTCCCAAGAGGACCAGCAGATAAGGGAAGGAGGAGGAAAGAGGATGAAAGAGATCAAGAGTCTCAGTTCCGAGCATCACCCCCTCACGCCCGCCTTCTGGGCCTAGCGTCTCCCAACGAGTCCCTTCAGCTTTGCTTCTCACCCTCGACGGAGCAGAAGGGCCTTGCCAGGCCCGTCTGGCCCCTCCGGAGAAGCAAGAGAGGGCGCCACTCCTGAGAGATTGAGCGCAAAGAATCTGATTAAACGGTTCAGCAGACCCCGGCCCCAGGCCCTGCTGAGCCCCAACGTCTCCGGCTCCTCCTGCTCCGGCTCCTCCTGCTCCGGCACTGGGCGCCGCGGGCCTGGCCCGGCCCTTCCACGTGCCAGCGGACCCGCCCCCGCTTGGCCCCAATTGCCCCTCTCAGTTCCTGGCCTTTGCGCGGAGGGAGCGCAGGTTAGCACGTTCCAAGCGCCCCCTGCCGCCTCCCCGGAGCCTCGGAGGCGGCCTCAACGCAGACCCCCGCCCGGCTGGGCCGGCCCCTGTGGATGGCCCGGCGGGCGGAGCAGCACAAGAGGGCACCGCCCTCGGCCCGCCCGCCGAGGAGGGGACGCGAGCTGGAGGTTGAGCCCGAAGCGCCTGCACGGGGCCCGCCGCACTCTGCACTCGGCCGCCCGGGCGGCGGGGACGGGACGGGTGCCGGCGCGGGCTCTGCCGGCCGGGAGCCGAGTCCGGGCCCGAGCCCGAGCCGCACCGGGAGGCCAGAGGACTGTGGGCGGAGATGGCGGCCGCGTCGGCCGCGACAGTGGCGGAAGGGATGGAGCCGCGGGCGCTGCAGTACGAGCAGACCCTGGTAAGTGAAGCCGAGCGGAACCCTCAGGAGTGCACTCCGGTACCGCTGCTCTGGGTTCTCCTTGGAAGCGCGAGGCCCGGGGGCCTACCCTAAGCCCGCCCCAGAAGTGAGCTGGGGAAACTGAGGCTCGAGGGCCTGAGAGGCTGAAGAGCTAAGGGGGGGGGGGAGGGGGCTGCAGAGGACAAGGACATCAGGTGCTTGTCCCAGGTGTCCTTCTCTTTACCACCCCCACATACACACGTTTTCTCTGCTCCTCCTGGACTGAAGTCTCAGCACCCCACTATCCCTCCCCAGCACCACTCACACCCTTGAACTTTTTCTCTCTACCCTCCTATCTCCACCATCCAAGACATTCCCTCTATCCCCACTAAGTGTGTGGCACTGTACTAGAATTAGAAACAAGACTGTGTGGAAAGATGGCTCAGACCCAAACCTAGCCCCCAGCCCTTACCCCTGGGGGACTGGCAACCCAGCATTGGCGAGAAGCCCTCAGGGGATTCTCTGGGGGGAAAGAGCTTTTCCTGTACACCGCCCCCCACTCTTGGTACAAGAGCTTTAGGGAGGATGGGTCAAGCGAGAATGGGTGTGGGAATTGGGACCTTTGTCCATGCTGACTGGGTATCCAGCCCCCACCCACTTCAGGGGTGTCCCTTGACCTCATTAAAAGCAGGGGTCCTGGGGCTGTGAGCTGACTCATGGCTACCATTGCAACTTAGCGTTTGAGAAGCCTTTTGCCCCTTCTTGTGTCACTAGGCGGAGGACCCAAACTCTAGGGAAGGGAGTGGGCCGGTGGCTCCTTTTTACCAGCTTGGGTTGGAATTTGCTCTGGAAGGAGGCTGGGAGGGAGCCTCTCCAGGAGGAGGGGTCCTGGGTTGTAGCTGGGGCTGGGAGGTGCCCTGTTATAAGAGAGAGACTGGATGAAACAGGATGACAGGGAGATGTGGCAGGGGCGGGGGTGGAGCCAGGGGAGAGGGGCAAGCCTTCGCATTGTGGGGGAGGTGTCTGTCAATCTGTCCTGGCTGAGAATGGGGCTTTGGTCAAAGAAGCCAGGCACCTGACCTCTGAAATGGTGTCTATCTGTTGCACCAGCCACATCTCCACCTCCTTTGCCTGGTCTCTATCTCTGGAACGAATCCTTAGGGTCATGCTGTCTCCCGAACACTCTCTGCTCCAGCCTCTCCCCCTTCTCCTTCTAATCCCTTTGTCTTTCTCACACACACTCACCTCCCCCTCCTACACTGTGTCTGCCTCTTTGTACTCTACTTTCTTTCTGTCTTTTCCTCCTTCCTTCTTCCCCTCCCTTCTCCTTTCTCTTCTCTGCCTTTCCCCTGGCTTCTCTTTTTCCCTTTCCCTCTTCTCCCTTTCCTCATTCCCTATCACTCTCTTGCTCTGTCTCTATCTTTCCCTCCCTCCCCCCCACCACCAACCCCAGCCCCAACAGGAGCCCTTTGTGTCCCGAAGCTCTGCGGGTGGCAGCCGGAATCTACTCCTCCCCACCCCCCAACACACGCCCAGCTTGGCAGGTCTAGCTGAGGCTCAGCGACTCTCACTCTCCCGTCCCAGCACCCCAACATCCCCAATCACAGCCCAGCCATCAGCTTCTGCCGGCCCCAACCCACCACTGGACTCAGGGCAGCTCCAGAGTGGGACTGAAGCCACCAGCATTCTCCACCCACCCAGAGACTTTCTACTCCCAGCTGGGCTCGCAGGCTGGGGGGGGGGGGGGTGTTAGGGGTGGAGAATGGGGACAAGGGGATTACGGTGGATGGGAAGGGTGCAGCTGAGTTGGTCACAGGCTAGAGGCCAAGCGGGAACGTGATAAGGATTGAGGCCCCGCCTGCTCTTAGGCCCAACTCAGCTGCCCCCAGCTCCATGAGGCCCTCATTGTTACCCTTCCGTCCTTGACCATCCCTTATTCTCTGACCTTCCTTCCTCCCACTTTCAGACTGCCTTAGGTTTTTCCATCTTTTCCTCCTCTGGGGCCTTCCCTCCCACTCCTCCTCCTCCATGCTCCCTGGGCAGGCCTGTGAGAAGAGGACAATTATTCTGCCACCCCCAGTGCTGTGCCCTGTACCTTGGCTGTCCCCATTACTCTGGCCAGGACAGCCTCCACGGTCTGTAATGTGCATTGTTTCCACACTCCAAGCCAAAGTGGAAACTGTGGGTTCAAGAAGGGGCATATAATATAGAGTCTGGGAGAAGGGGAATTGATGCAGGGGTCCCCACTCAGCGCACATCTGCTAATGTCCCCATATTCCCTGTTCCTCAGATGTATGGCCGGTATACTCAGGACCTTGGGGCCTTTGCCAAAGAGGAAGCTGCTCGGATTCGCCTGGGAGGGCCCGAGACCTGGAGGGGTCCACCTTCCCCTCGGGCTCCCCCAGAGCTCCTGGAATATGGACAGAGCCGTTGCGCCCGATGCCGCAGTGAGACCTGGGTTGGGGCAGGAGACCTGGCTGTGCTGTGCTGTGCTGTGCTGTGCTAAGGGGGACAGAGGCCATTAGAGCTACCCATTGGGAGGTTGAGGGTTGGGGGGCAGAGGTGGGAATACTTTGGTGCTAGCCTCCCCCCCTCCCCGCTCCATTCTTCCCTTCCCTGCTCCCAGTCTGTTCCGTACGCTGCCATAAGTTCCTAGTGTCCAGGGTTGGTGAAGACTGGATCTTCCTGGTCCTGCTGGGGCTCCTCATGGCTCTGGTCAGCTGGGCCATGGACTATGCCATCGCTGCCTGTCTGCAGGGTAAGGACAAGGGCTGGCAAGGGGAAGGCTGGGAAGAACCAACCTGCTCTCTCCATGCCACACTTGTCCAAGCATCTTGGCTACTTGGCCACTGACCACTTTCCCCAGCCAGCCTGACTGCCTCCTCTTCAGGCATAATGACTGCCACTCCCATAGGCCACAACTTCTTGCCTCCCTTCTCGAACTGCCCCTCTTCCCTGTTGTGATCTTTGTCCCAATGAATGCCCTGTAAGGCCGCCTCCCTACCCCTCATGCCCAGGCTGTCTGTGATGGATCGATTCTCCCTGGGACAGCTTGTCATGTCAGTGTGTCCCAGTGGCTAGGTGGGGACTGGGTGTGTGCATCTAGGGTCCAGCAGCTCATCTTCTCCCCACAGCTCAACAGTGGATGTCCCGAGGCTTGAACACCAGCCTCTTGCTCCAGTACCTGGCCTGGGTCACCTACCCCATCGTTCTCATCACTTTCTCAGCTGGATTCACACAGATCCTGGCTCCTCAGGCTGTCGGTACAGTAAGAAAGAAGGGGAGGGCAGTGATGGGACCTCCTGAAACGGGCACATCAAATGACTCTCCTGGGACGATAACTTCTCCAGGGTCTGGCATCCCTGAGATGAAGACCATCTTGCGAGGAGTGGTGCTGAAGGAATACCTCACCCTGAAGACCTTTGTAGCTAAGGTCATTGGGCTGACCTGTGCCCTGGGCAGCGGGATGCCCCTTGGCAAAGAGGTAACTCCAGATTGTGGATAGAAGGAGTCTGTCCCAGCGGGGGAAGAAGATAGGCCAAGGTCAAGGTGTGCCCCTTCCCCATCACCATTTGCTCCCACACCCCCAGGGCCCTTTTGTGCATATCGCCAGCATGTGTGCTGCCCTGCTCAGCAAGTTCCTCTCCCTCTTTGGTGGCATCTATGAGGTAAGGGAAACCCTGGGGGAAAGCAGAGGGGGAGGGGAGGCTGCGGAGGCCACGCTGACACCCATTTCCACCACTCTTGCCAGAATGAATCCCGGAACACAGAGATGCTGGCTGCTGCCTGTGCCGTGGGAGTAGGCTGCTGCTTTGCAGCACCTATTGGAGGTAGGCGGTCAGTCCAGCCCCTCAGCCCTGCCCTTGGCCTCACCTCCTTGGCCCCTCTCATCTGGGTCTGAGTCCTCAGGCAGGGCCCAGGCCTCATGTGGCACTCTGCTTTGCCCCCTCACAGGTGTCCTATTCAGCATTGAGGTCACCTCCACCTTCTTTGCTGTGCGGAACTACTGGCGAGGCTTCTTTGCTGCCACCTTCAGTGCCTTCATCTTCCGGGTCCTGGCGGTCTGGAACCGTGATGAAGGTGGGGAAGACCTGGGGGACAAGAGGAGCCCCTGAGATGGCTCAGGTGAGGGCCCTCAACACTACACCTGCCTCCCTCTGCTACTCTGCTTTCCTTTCAGAGACCATTACGGCTCTCTTCAAAACCCGATTCCGGCTTGACTTCCCCTTTGACCTCCAGGAGCTGCCGGCCTTTGCTGTCATTGGGTGAGGGGAGCTCAGGGAGCTGGGGTGCATCGGAGAGGAGGAGGTAGAAGAGGGAAGACCCCCTTTCACCCTGGTACTTCTCCCCTCTCTAGTATTGCTAGTGGCTTTGGGGGAGCGCTCTTTGTCTACCTGAACCGGAAGATTGTCCAGGTGATGCGGAAGCAGAAAACCATCAACCGCTTCCTCATGAAGAAGTGAGTTGGACCTGGGCTCCTCTCTGAGTTGTGCGATGGTCACAGTAGGGTGAGAGGGCCACCCTACTGTGGCAAAGAGTAGCCCAGTTAAAGATAGCACTTCATTGAGAAAATCAGCCAATGGTGTTTTCCGGAATGATTGAACATTTTGGCTTTTATATGAATTACCTCAAAATTGGCACTTTTGAATTTTTAGTCAAGGCACTTCACATCAAAGATTAAGACTTCCATGGGGCACCTGGCTAGCTCAGTCGGGAGAGCATGTGACTCTTGATCTTGGGGTTGTAAGTTTGAGCCCCACACTGAGTGTAGGGAGTATTTAAAAATAAAATTTAAAGGGGCACCTGGGTGGCTCAGTCGGTTAAGAATCCTACTTCAGCTCAGGTCACGATCTCATGGTTCTTGAGTTCGAGTCCCGCATCAGATGAGCTCAAGCCCCACTCCAGGCTCCACACTCTCCCTCTCTCTCTGCCCCTCACTTACTCGTGCTCTGTCTCTTAAAAATAAACAAACAGATAAGTAAATATTTGTATATATATATATATATATATATATATATATATATATATATATATTGTTTTTTAAAGACTAAGGCTTCCAGGACACCTGGGTGGCTCAGTCAGTTAAGCGTCTGATTTCGGCTCAGGTCATTATCTCACAGCTCGTGAATTTGAGCCTCACATTGGACTCTGTGCTGACAACTCAGAGCCTGGAGCCTGCTTCAGATTCTGTGTCTCCATCCTGCTTCAGATTCTGTGTCTCCATCTCTCTCTGCCCTTTCCGGTCACACTCTCTCTCAAAAAAAATAAACATTAAACAACAACAACAAAAACCCTAAGGCTTCCTTAGGCCCTTGGCCTGGACAGATGGCACTGCTCCCTGGAGAGTGTTTGAGCCTTAGTTTCCTCCCCGCCCCCCCCCCCCCCCCCCCGCATTGAAGCACGGAAATGGGTGAGATTTTTTAATCTCCAGAGCTTAACTCTCTCATTTGTGAACTTGAGGACTGGGAGCGGGAAGGCCTGAGACGGGACTTTTGGGACTGACGTCTTTCAGAGAAAGGGCAGCCCACTAAACCTGTTCCCTCTGGCACCTTTGGTCAACTTCATGAGTGACCGTAGCTTTTCCCAACACTGACCTTCACTCTAAGTCACCAGAGAGAAACAAAGGCATAAACTTCTCCATACTGTCACACAGTGTGCCCTTTGGCTGGGCTTCTGAGAGCATAGAGAGGAGTCACAGCTCAGAAGTGTCCAAGAGAGGGCTGGAATGGGTTGGATTTCTGCTACCTACTTGGGGAATCGAGGGCCAACAGAAAGGCATTTGGGCTTATAATAACCCCAGACAGCCATCACCCTTGGGTCCATCATATCACGAACAGCAAAAGGGACCTTCTCTCAGAACTGTGTGCTTTTATGTAAGCACGAGGCTCTGCTGCGACCTCAGCCCTGAGGTATGTGAGGGCACCCAGACTGTTAACCAGTCTGTAGTAGGTACACCACCCATGTTTGATGCTGTGAAACCCATATCTCTAGGCGCCTGCTCTTCCCAGCTCTGGTGACCCTGCTCATCTCCACTCTGACCTTCCCCCCTGGGTTTGGACAGTTCATGGCCGGACAGGTAACTCCAGGCAGAACAGACACTTGTGCTTTCCCTTGGGATATATCCCCTCTAAAGCCAACAGTCTCTGCTCTCCTTTGGGCCCCTTCCCTTCATCCTGGCTGTTCCCCAGACTGAGGCACCGTGTTCACCTACAGCTCTCACAGAAAGAGACTCTGGTCACCCTGTTTGACAACCGGACGTGGGTCCGCCAGGGCCTGGTAGAGGAGCTAGAGCCCCCGGGAACCTCACAGGCCTGGAGCCCACCACGTGCCAACGTCTTCCTCACCCTGGTCATCTTCATTCTCATGAAGGTAGGGCTCTTACATGTGTAGAGCTAATGCCAACCTGGGCTTCCTAGGTGCCAGACATTGTTCTAAGCACTTTCCATATAGTCATTCCTTTTAAGTCTCACAACACTATGAGAAAGGTACTATCAGTAGCCCTTTTTTTAAGATGGGAAGTCAAGGCACAAAGAGGTTACATAATTGTCCCAGAGCTAGACCGCAGAGTAAGATTTGAACCCAAGCCATCTGGTTCTGGAGTCTTCCTTTCTTTGATCCTGGGGGATTCTGGGATAGCTGGGAGCTTGTGCCTGATTGATAAGGAAGGTAGACGCCCCAGGGTGAAGCTGGGGGCTGCCTGGGGCCTGGCAGTGCCTCTACCTGTTTGAACCACCTCCTGCCTGCAGTTCTGGATGTCTGCACTGGCCACCACCATCCCAGTGCCCTGTGGGGCCTTCATGCCAGTCTTTGTCATTGGTGAGTCTTCAGCTGCCTATTCTCCTAGCCTCAACCTTCCCACCCACTCGCCGTCCCCTCTCTGCCTGGGAGTGGGTTTTGGTCCAGCCTCAGCCCCAACCCCACCCCCTGACTGTCCCCTGTACTGAATGACCCACTGGCCCCTCCCCCACCTTCTGACCCTCTCTCTTCCTAGTGCCCCCACCCTCCCCCTCCACTACCTGTTTCTCTTCCCACCCCCCTCCCTGAAGGAGCAGCATTTGGGCGTCTGGTGGGCGAAAGCATGGCTGCCTGGTTTCCAGATGGGATTCACACTGATGGCAGCACCTACCGGATTGTGCCTGGTGGCTATGCAGTGGTGGGTAAGTGCTCCAGGTCCCCATCTGTCTCCCAAGACCCCTGGCCACAGGGTCTGAGGTTCTGGTGCCCCCTGCTGGCAGGAACCCGGCTTCGCTCAGATGCAGAAGCCAGTCCCCAGTAGTGTACTGGGCGGCCTGGCAGGTCCCCGGTAGTGTACTGGGCGACCTGAAAGGCCCCCAGAGGACCATCCCTGGATGGGGAGGGTCATCTGGGACCTGAGCACCCTGAGGTGACTGAAGATGGCTACCTCCAGGGGCAGCTGCACTGGCAGGAGCAGTGACACACACAGTGTCCACGGCTGTGATCGTATTCGAGCTCACAGGCCAGATTGCCCACATCCTACCCGTCATGATTGCCGTCATCCTGGCCAACGCCGTTGCCCAGAGCCTACAGCCCTCACTTTATGACAGCATCATCCGGATCAAGAAACTGCCCTATTTGCCTGAACTGGGCTGGGGCCGCCACCAGTATGGAGGGCTGGGCGACAAGGGGGGTGCGGGTGAGGGTCAGAAGGACCCCCTCAGACCCACCTCCAGCAAAGTCCTCAGACAGTGAAGCTGGGAGACCAGCCACCTTGCTCTCTCCTGGCCAGAGCTGCCCTGTCCACATCCCGGGGAAGCCGCAGCTAGCCCCACCTGATCAAATGAAGGCAGAAATACTCCTTGGCTCTTAGCCCTTGTCCCCATGGGCTCTGGGGCCTCCTTATGGCCCTGATGGTAGTGCTCTGGGATCCCTTCCCCATCATGATCACAAACTAAGTGCCTTTCTCTACCCTCAGGCAGTACCGGATGCGAGTGGAGGACATCATGGTGCGGGATGTTCCCCACGTGGCCCTCAGCTGCACCTTCCGGGACCTTCGATTAGCACTGCACAGGACCAAGGGCCGCATGTTGGCCCTAGTGGAATCCCCTGGTGAGACCAGGAGGGATCCCTGGTGCTAGGGACATCTCCCAGGGTTGCTGCTCAGGAAGAGGGAGGGAACAGGAGCTCAGAACCAGTCTCCTTGGTTGGGCCAGCATTTGCCAGCCAGGGGTTCCCTCTGGTGTGTGGTCTGTGTCCAAGACCCCACTCTGGGTGTGAAAGAAGGCCGGGGGTGAGTAGGAGGGCCTCACCCCCAGCTCCTGAGTCCTCCCACCTGCTCTACCCAGAGTCCATGATCCTCCTGGGCTCCATTGAGCGCTCACAGGTGGTGGCATTGCTGGGGGCGCAGCTGAGCCCAGCCCGCCGACGGCAGTACATGCAGGAGCATCGAAATGCCCAGACCTCTCCACCATCCGATCAGGAGAGTCCCCCTAGCCCTGAGACCTCCGTCCGCTTCCAGGTGAGCAGGGGAACCCCACAACTGCACAATCTTCCCAGATGTCACGTAGACTGGGAGGGCAATACAGAAGTGATCTGGGGCCATAGCCTCACCAGCCCCTTCCTGCCTCTGCAGGTGAACACAGAGGACTCAGGTTTCCCTGCAGCCCGGGGGGAGACTCACAAGCCCCTGAAGCCTGCTCTCAAGAGGGGGCCCAGCAACACCATGAACCTCGGGGAGAGTCCCACAGGTGGGCCTCTCTCCCACTGGCAGAGCCAGAGTACGGCCCCTGAGATCCAGTGGGAGCCCTACCCAACCTTTTTGCTTGAGCACATCCCAGCTAAGAGGCTGCCCAGATGGGCCAGGGGTAGAACCAGGACACCTCTCCTCTTGCCCTCCTCACCTCTCCTGGTCCTCGCCCTCAAAGATGACATTGCCCCCGGGGCCTTGTGTTTGGGAACACAGGGAACATGGAGCAGGCAGGCATCGCCCTCAGGAGCCTCTTCTGTGGCAGTCCACCCCCCGAGGCTGCTTCAGAGGTGAGTAGTCAGAGTCTCTGTCTCTTTCTTTCCAGCTCTCTCTCTGACACTGAGACCACCCCTCCATTAACCCTACAGAGCCTGCCTCCATTGTCCCTGCTCTTCTGCCCTCCTAGATGTCAGCTCTGTCCCTGCTGTGTGCTCTTCCTCTCAGCTCCACCACTTAACCCTCACCTCCCTCCCTGTAACATCAACTCCTCTTCTCTCTGGCTCTAACAAAGTTGGAGAAGTCCGAATCATGTGACAAGCGCAAGCTGAAGCGGGTCCGAATCTCCCTGGCGGTAAGTGTTCACTTTCTTCCTGCAGCTCAGGAGCACTGGACAGGGAGGGCTGTGGGCTAGCGGGATAAGCCTCCCCAAGCCGGGGGGGTACACCCACCTCCCCCCAGCCACTAGCTGCCAACCTCTGTCCCTCTCTCCTAGAGTGACTCAGACTTGGAAGGCGAGATGACCCCTGAGGAGGTAAGGTGTGACTGGACTCTGGACCCTGTTTCTTCCTGGGAGTGTTCAGTCATCATCTTGGCTGCTGTCCCCATGGGAGGGACCATTGGGTGGGAAAAGGGGGAGCCAGCTTTCAGGAAGGTGAGAGCAGCTATTGGCATCTTCCCCCTAATCCTCTGTCTCATCCTCTCAGATTCTGGAGTGGGAGGAACAGCAACTAGATGAACCTGTCAACTTCAGCGACTGCAAAATTGACCCTGCCCCCTTCCAGCTGGTGGAGCGGACCTCTTTGCACAAGGTAGGGTCAGTCGCCAGGGGCTGCCCTGAGCTCTCAGGAGCACAGGGTGGGGATCTAGGTCCTCCCACAGTTTGGACTCAGGCAGGTGGGGGGAAACAGGGTAGCAGAGGGTGGGCTCTGTGCTGTGTTTCAAACATATTGCCTTAAAGGATGGGAGGCCGGGAGTCAGGGCCCCTTAGCCTGTTCCTGCCTACCGCAGGCATCATTTTTCCTCTGCTCAGCCTTGCCCCCAGGGAACTCTGGGCCAAAGCAGCAACAAAGACAGGGTTTGAGCTGGGTGGAAGCCAGAGGGCCAGGCCAGGGTCAGAGCCAGGCAGGAGACTGCCAGCACCCAACAAGGCTGATACACCCACAACTGAAAAAAAAAATGGGTGAGAAACAGGCAGGATAAGAAACTCTAATAAACAAGCTAGCAAATATCCAAGTAGGGGTGGGGACACTGCAGAGAAGAGATAAACAAAGTTGAGAAACGCCCAGTGGGGGGCTTGGAATGTCAGACCCCAGAAAGTCTGACTTAATAATGTAGGCCAAAGGAAAACTGGTAGGTACACAGGAAGATAGCTCAGTAGAAGGGTAAAATGGCCTACAGACAAGGGGAGAAAACTTGAGTGCAGACAGGTTGGTGGAGGGTGAGGCTGACACTCAAGGAGGGCTGGGGCTCTCTGTGGAGGACTTTCTCAGGGCCTCCCCAGCATGGACAGTGGCTTCATTGGGCATCTTCAGGCTTCTAAGCGAAGGCAGGAAGTGCAGGCACACCCAGCAGGGTGCTGGGGTAGAAACCGAGCAGAGCATTTTAGCCAAATTGTTGACAGATTTAAACGTGCAAGCCTCCAGGGCATGGGGATGCAGGCAGTGGAGGAATACTCCCAAGGTCTGCAGCTCCAGCAGCTAGCCGAGGTGCAAGCTGAGCCTAAGAGCCCAGACAAGCAGGGGCTGGGCCAGGAAGGACAGGGCACAAAGAAAGAGAAAAGCAAAAGGTAACTTAAAAAAAAAAAAAAAAAGCAAAAGGTAATAAAGGAACTTAAAAGCCTTTGGGTAAAGACATCAGATCAAAGTGACTGGGGAACTACAGTACAGTTGCAAGAAAAATATATATAGACCTGAGAATACACTGAGTTTTTATTTAAAGCCTTTCTTCCTAAGAACTCTAAAGCTTTTCTATCGTGTTGCCATTTTTTATAGTGTCCACTATGTGCCAGCCACTTGCTAAGCTCTACACACGTTTAATTTAATCCTCACAACTGGACTGTAAAATGGATACTGTGATATTCCAGTTTTTATAGATGAGGACATTAAAATTCAGAGAAGTTAAGCAAGTTGCCTAAGGTCACACAGCTAGTAAGCAGCACAATCAGACTGGAATCCAAGATGGTTTGACCCAAAAGCCTGGGGATTTAACCATTTTAATACATGGGGAGACTGAGGCAGTGAAGAGGTCACTTGCCTGAGTCAGTACAGCAGAGCCAGGCCCAGAGCCCAGATTCCCTGGCCACAATCCCAGGATTCTTTCAGAAGGCCACGCTGTCCCTCTCCCTGTCAATTCACTGTTCCCAAGCCCAAGATGTACAGGCCCTCCAATGGGCTCCCTGGTGTCTAATTAAATTGAAATGAAAAAGAACAAAGTAGGTGTTTGTTACAAACTTAAAAATCAGAGGAAGAGAAGAAGCCTTTGAGAAACCGACTAACAAAAGTACAAAGAACTAGAAGTGATAAGAACATAAAAGATGAGAATTCAAAATGGCCTTGTAGGCCTGAAGAATCAATTAGTAGTAGCCCAGTCAAGTTCAGGAGGGGAACATTCACGGGGAGAGGGAATCCACTGGAGACTATTTAGGGACCTGTGAGACTAGAGCTTGCCAGCCATACCAGCTACTTGCCACATTCATACTGAAGCCACCTGCAGACAAGCAGGGGCAGGGGAGGCTAGGATGCCAAAGCTAAGCCAGCCCGGCTTTACCTAAATCCTCAGCCTGCCATGTGTGAGCTAGCTATGTAGCCTTGGCAAATTTCTTAGCCTCTCTGTTCTTCGCTTTCCTTATCTGTAGAATGGGGCTCAGAGTACCTACATCATAGGTTTTTCTTTGGATAAAGGACTTGATACGGGATACTTAGAACAGTGCCTGGCCATAGTAAGAGTTCAATATATGTGAGGAATGACTTCTACTACTGCTTATACTAAGAGGCAGACAGCGGGGGACTTGAGGGAAGGGTTGAAGTGTCCAAGAAATTGGTGTTTTCAGAAGAAGATGAGTGATTATGTGAGGCTGGAAGCTAGAGTGTCTAGCAGAATCTGAGACCAGCTGGGATGGCCTTAGGCAGAGTCTTGTGGGCTATTCTGGGGAGTATGGGCTCTAACTCAAGTTTGAGAAAGCTCATAGGATGGCAGAGCCAAGTTGAAGGGAAGGGAGACCAAAAGCAGAACCCATGAGGATGTTGTGGCCTGGTCCTGGTAAGGATAGTGAGGGAATCAGCATGGCCAAGATGTTCAGGAAGCAGATCGGCAAGGCTTGGTGACTGCCCGGGACCAGTGGTTTGCAAACCTAAAAGGCATAGAGTCCACCAGAAGCTCATTCTAATTAAGATTGTGGAGAAAAAGAAAATCCAGGGGAACAATTTAATAGGATCCTTGGGAGAAGATAGAGGGATTATTAAACCATAAGAAGACAAAGCTAGTGGATTATTAAAACAGAAAATCTGATAATATAGGTTTCCCTTTGAAGTCAGATGAGGAAACTAAAAGGTAACATATAGCATGTAGGATTCAAGTTAGATGTGAGGAAGAACTTGCTAACGCCAACAAGTTATGATAAAGGTATTGAAGGAACGTAGAGAAGCTTATTCTAAAACTGAACTTCTAACTGCTTTATAAGTACTGTCATGCCTTAAATGGAGAGTTAGGAAAGCTCTGGAAGCCCTCTAATGATTTAGCAACTGTATAAGAAAATATTTTTGAAGCTTTCAGATGGCTATAATGAGTTCTGAGTAACTAGTATTCAAAAAGCTGGGTTATTAATGCCCATTTTGATTCAAACATTAAGCCAAGAGACTTTACAAGTAAACTGAAAACACTGCGATAAGTGATAGGCCAAAAATTCCAGGAACTGCTGTGTCAGTAGTGTTTTTCAAGACATCTGGCCCAAGAAAATCTACTTAGAACACAAGGAGAACTGGTTGACAATTCCTGAGCCCTTGGTGATTACATTTGAAAGTTGGGGGGAAAGTCCAAAGCCAGAAAGACATGGGAGTTTGTGGTTGACTGTTGTTTCCCTGGACTTCAAGCTACATCTCAACAGCACCTGGGATGCTACTTGGGCCCCAGAAAAGGCAAGCTGTATGCGGGACGTAGAGTGCTTCAGGCCATGATTGAAATGTCAGAGCCACGGTAAAGGACATTTTAACTGCCAGCCTGCTGGAGGCAAATGGGAAGCATGTGTCAGCTACTAAAGTGGGGTGAGAGGCACAAAATTCAGGGCCAGTACCCCTAAAGGATATGGAACCTCCCTGCCGGATAACTCTGTGACTGATTGGACATCTGCACAGGACCGGGGCTGTAGAGGGATGAAAACTATCCTTCTATAGAGGGATGAAAACTCCTTCTGGAGCTGCAAAGTCACTTCACCACTGAGCCTCATACTGCCTCTCGTGTAGAATGGGTATCTCAGAACAGTACTGAAGTTACTAATTTCAGAAAGATCTCGCTCAGTGCATGGCCAATCGTTACATGTCACATTTGAACAGTTGTTCTGTCCTCCATCATCCTCTTTCTAACATGGGATGAAGAATCCTTCCTCTGTTTCTCCACCAAATAAGCAACCTAAAGATTCCCTCTATCAAGTTTCTGAGGCCTGGCTGCAGAAATGTCCTCATTATTCTTTTCCCTCTGGTGGCCCTCCCTTCCCCACCCACCATCTATGTATGGCACCACTCCTATTCCCCACCCCGGCCTTGTCCTGGGGCCCTCTGGCCTGTAGATGGTGTACATGATGTCCAGTGTATTTTCTCCCCACCCTGCAGACTCACACCATCTTCTCACTACTGGGAGTGGACCATGCTTATGTCACCAGTATTGGCCGACTCATTGGGATCGTCACCCTAAAGGAGGTGAGATGATAATGGCCATCAAACCATTTCTGCTTCCAAACAGGCATGCAGGCTTGTTTGTGTCCAGTTCACCTGGGGTAAGTGTTGGGGTGGAGTCTGAGCAGGGAGCTCAGAGTCCACACATCTGACCCTCTACCCTTTCTAGCTCCGGAAGGCTATCGAGGGCTCTGTCACAGCACAGGGCGTCAAAGTCCGGCCGCCCCTGGCCAGCTTCCGTGACAGTGCCACCAGCAGCAGTGACACAGAGACCACAGAGGTGCATGCACTCTGGGGGCCCCGCTCCCATCATGGCCTCCCCCGGGAGGGGAGCCCTTCTGACAGCGATGACAAGTGCCAATGAACCCCCTCAGTGGGTGGCCTAGGATGGCAGTGGCTGTGGCTGTTGGTCTAGACCGTGAAGCTCTCCTGTCCCGTCTGCCTTGGGAAAGGAGGCGCCTGCACTAAAGGCTGGAGCCCTCGCCTCCCTTCCAGTCCTGGGGTGCCAAGCTCCTCCTGGTTCATCCTACCTGGAATCTGACCCAGTGCCCACCTGTAGCAAGTGTTCCATGGGCAGGAAGATCAGCATCCCCCTGGCAGGACAGGGGTGGAGTCACTTGACCCCTGCTCCCCCTTTGAGGGGGAAACGGGTAGAACTAAGATGGGTTTATACTGGAACCTCCAATGACCAGATGTATATAGAGATTTACAAAGATTTTTATATTAATTTAATAAAACAAATTCTTAAATAGAACAAAATAAACACCTAATGAGCCACTTATATATAGAATGCCTGTGCCCATCAGCTCTTGTTCTTACCTTGGGCCCTCTTACCTGCCAAAGCCTACAAGGCTCGGAATTCTGCAGCCACCCAAACCCCCCACAGCCATAAAACTCCAGAGCTCACGGTCTGTGGAACACAGGATCCACAGAGGCCTCCGCTGCTTAGTTATCAACACGCTAGCTGGGGCAGAGGCCCGCAGTGCTATAGCTTTGGCCTTTCATTCAGCCAAGAAAGGCACTACCCTCCTCCCTCCCCAAGGAGAGACACTCCCACATGACTGTCACTTGTTGGCACAATTCCTGCCTGGCTCAGGCCCCCACAGACAACTGCCCAGCCACCCACGTGGCCCCCTTGTGGCCCTCTCTGGAAGAACATTGAAGTCACAGCTCCGTAGCAAGTGGAGCCATCCCTTCTCCCAACTCCACTCTGACAAGAACTCGGTGAATAGGGCAGCCAGGCAGGCTGTGAGCCGCTGGGATCCTGCCCACACATCCTACAAGGGGCCAGGAAAAGGGCAGAGGGTACATGCCTTCATCAATCCACTGCCTCCCAGAGAATATCCGACTGAAAGAACAGACCAAAACCCCTCTTTAGGAAATAGAAGAAGATTTAGAGATGATGGAGAGGCAAAGCACAGCACGAGCCCAGCTGGGCGAGGGGCCCTTGGGGGAAACGGCTCAATCCTAGGCTCCAGGAGGGTAAGAGCCAGCCCGCCCTGGGATGGGGGAGGAGTCTGTCAAGCACTGCACATGGACTCAGAGGTGGAGAGAAGCAAAGAGAGAGGCACGGGGAAGGGGGAGAGGGGGCCGGGCTCCCTCCCATTCCACCCCACAGGGCCCAGTCACAACCACCCCCTTAGGGGTTCACATCATCCAAGGAGGAAATGTGTATGTGGCATTTTTGATTTAAGAACATGAACATCACTGTCTGCCACAGCTGTAGCCATGCCCCAGGGGCCCCGGGCAACCCCCGGCAAACCCCAGGAGTGGGGGCAGGACATGCGCCCCCAGCCTGGCCCCTGCCTCCTCTCCAAACACTTTCATGCAAAACACACAACGGAGGAGTGAGTGCTCCCAGGAGCCCTCTAGGCTTTGGAGCTCTGCTGGAGGCCTCCAGCCCGCACTTGGGCACAGAGGCTCTGCCCCCAGCAGCAGCCAGGGGACGCATGCCACCACCAGGCATGATTTGGGTCACTGTTCCTCTGGCTCTGCCTCATCCGCGTCTAAGGACACCACCCCAGAAGAAGCTACATCAGAGGCTTGCCGCTGCCGTTCCCAGCTGCCCACTGGTGGCGGGCAGAGAGGCTGGCAGTCCTTGCAGGGGGCTGGCTCCTCCTCGGCGGGGGAAAGGCAGGACTCCATGAGGGGCGAGTTGTAGAGCGAGTCCTGGGCCTCCAATGGGCCCAGGCTACGGAAGGCACTTTCCCGGCTGGGGGGCAGTTTGGCGAGGAGCAGCTCGTCACCCAGCAGCTGGGAGGCCAGGCGGGCTGGGGAGCCCAGCAACCCATCCTCCAGGCTGCACAGACTAGAGCACAGGGTCTCTGGGGACACGGTCTGCGAGCAGTCGCTCTCAGGCTCCACAGAGCCCTGGCGCATAGGCCTGGAGAATCGGTGGCCAGTGAAGAGGTCCTGGAGGTGGGGCCCCAGGGGCAGCTGCCCAGCCATATCTGCAGGGGGAGAAAAAAGAATTAAGCCCTACTAGCCCCATGTCAATTGACCAACCTGGAAGCCACATTCTCCCCACTCCACCCTTGGCACCCCTAGCTCTGGGGAGAGTGGGTAGGAGCTGGGTAACTGCGCAAGTCACTTAACCTCTTGGTGCCTCAGTTTCCTTAATGGCAAATTGGAGAGTCTAATATACCTACTTATGGGGTTGCGGAGAGAACAAAAGAATGTAGCACAAAGTAAGAAAGTAATAAATGCAGGGATACCACACATGGTTGTGCCAGTGGTCCATTGCACGAGGGGAGCCTATCCAAAGCAGTGAGTGGACTGAAGTTCAGCCCACCCTCTGCTCATCAAGCAGCATGCCCTAGCATGGGACTGTGCCCACCAGAGAGAGAGGTGCTTTTTTGAATTTGCACGAAGGTTCTACGTGGGGTTGTGGTGGCCTCGGATAAATGTTATTATCATTACACCAAGGATCAAAAAGCAGCCTGCAACTCAATCAAACGAGAGCATTTATGGTTTCGGGCTCCATCTTGGCCTCAGGCAACCAAATCAGTCACCTCTGGACCACAGGAGAACTCTAATGTATTGC
Source organism: Leopardus geoffroyi (assembly GCF_018350155.1). NCBI lineage: Eukaryota > Metazoa > Chordata > Mammalia > Carnivora > Felidae > Leopardus > Leopardus geoffroyi. Next base: position 83,168,241 of record NC_059333.1, read on the forward strand.
TAGTCTGCTCGAATGTATTGCTCTTGGAGAATCTGTTAATTAGCTGGAGGGGTGGGGGCTGGTGGAGGCAATCTTCAAAGGCAAAGAAGTAGGGGTGGGGGGAGTGTTGTGAGGCATAAGCCTAGAAGCTACAGAGAAAGTCAGCCATGTGGTCTGGGTATTGGAAGATGAAAGGAGGGCTGTGCACAGCTGCACAGCCCCGCAGGGTCCCCTCTGGAAGCACTGGCCCAGAGAAAGGCCGACAGGCAGGTCTCAGATGGAATTTGAGGATGCTGAGCATGAGCCAGCACGGCCCTGTGGGCGGTCCAGGCCCAGCACGCCTTCCTGTTTGTCTGGGGCCATGGCCCTGTGAGGTGCTATGCTGCTGTGGCTCATCTGTGCTGCCACAGCTGGCCAGAAGGCTGCCCTGAGAGGGAAAGGTGAGGCACAGCAGACCCTCCCAGAGACACAGTTGCACAGAAGGTATCGGTGAGGTCTCTGGACTACAAGGCCCAACGGCACAGGCAGAGAAGGCTCCGCACCTATGGGAAAGGAACTACTCCATTTCCAGGTGCTGACTGCCCCCCCATGAGCGTGGACAGCCCTCTTGCCCCTGGAAATGTCAAGGACCGCCTGGACAGGGTCTGCACCCCACCCCTTCCAAAAGCCTCTGAATCACAAGGCCTCTCATTCAGTCCCACCCCAGCTAGGGACACGAGCATGGACTGCCCCTCACCTGAGTCAGTTCCTCCAGGGTAGTCTTCATCATAGGATTCATCGGTGGAATCCTCACCATCCACCGAAGACCACGCCCGGAGCTTGGCTTCTGCAATGGCAAACTGTTCGGCCACTCCTGTCGGGGAGGACACGGAATTCATTAGCGGAGAAGGTTCGTTAGCAGAATACATTAGAGGAAGAATTAAGACTAGGGCTCAGCTTGGAGACAGGAGAGGAAAGAGAGAGGGGTATGGAAAGACTCCAACCTCCACATCAGGTGTGAGGCAATGGGAGCATCCCTATGACAAATGTGTGGCTGACCCCTTCCTGTCCCCACCTGCTGCAAAGCGAGCCTCTTGTTCACCCTCGCTGAGGTCCGAATAGGAGGAAAAGGCTGATTCCAGGGCAGCAGGTGAGTCGCTTGGCTTGCTCCAGCCCTTCCATTCAATGAGGTGAGCCACTCGGCCCTGGGCCATAGCGGTGGGCTTGGTCACGTGGTCCTTTACCACCTGGGAAATACCTGCAGGTGGGGCAGAGGGAGGCCTGGTTAGGGCACAGGCCAGGGAGCATCTGAGAGGGGAGTGGAAGGGTGGTGGTAGTCTGGGTCCACATGTGCCTTTGGATGGGAGGAGGAAGCTGGGATTCATCTGAGAAGGGGAGGAAAAGGGAGATCCCAGCAAGAGCTCACAGGATACAGTCCCCAATGTGTATGTGCAAAAGGAAGAAGGAAGGACAGAGTGGCCAAAGGTATGGGAAGGGGGTGCGTACCATGCAGGGAAGATCTGGCCAGCGCAGCAATCTCCTGGATAGTTAGGGCTCTCCGGGACTTGGGCAGCATCGCGACTGTGTCTCCAACATTCACCTTGGGTGACAGCATCAGAGAGTCAGTGCCCCTCTGACACTCTGTAGCATCCCTACATGCCCATAACCCACCCAAGGTGTCAAGGGAATATGGGAGCTGGGAAGAGACGCCAGGGCAGCACATATGTCTCAGTGGCTGCTGAGACACGTAAGAGGGAGGCAAAGAAGCCAGGACCAGCAAGCTATGTGCTCCCAAGGAGCAACAGAGATCCAGGCAGACCCAAAGGAGCAAAACTGTAGCTATCACCCCTGCCCCACCTTCTCAGCTCCCAAAGGGGAAGGAGGCAATCTGGGAAGTCAAGAACCTTTGACAAGGAAAAAGAGGAAGGGAGAAAGCTATGGCATCAAGGACTTCCTCCAGGTCCTCTCCTCTTTGACCATCTCCTCTCAATCCTCCAGCTGTTTTGACAGCCTACCAGGGCCACAGACTCAGCATGACCCAAACCAAACCCAACACCTTTTCCCACATCTGGCCCTGCTCCCCAGCTTCTTTACTCGGCATCACGCAATTTGCCCATTCAGTCTGGCTCCAAGCCTCAGCATGACCGTCAACTCTCCCCTATGCTTTGCTCATCCTTTCGGCTCCCACTGCCACTGCCTTCCCTTCGTCAAGCCCTCAATACTCCGTGTCCAGATTAGCATAGTTGGAGACCCATGAGCTCCTCCAATTCCATGCTATTTTCTTAGCCTAGGATGTTGTGTAAGTGTTCCTCTCCCTCCTCCCCATGGCTGGCTAGCTCCTTCTCATCTTTTGTCTTGGCTGAAACATCATTCCCTCAGAAGGGTCTTCCTGGCCACCCAACCAGTTTTCCATCCTCCTTCTGTAACAAGTCACCATCCTCTATAAACGTACCCTGTGTGTGTAATCATGGCCCACTTTGTGTGTTTCCTTATTTGTCGCTGGTCTCCCTCACTGATCTTTAGCTCTTGAAGTAATTTGGTCTCTTTTGTCACTGCTGCACCCCAGTGTTTAGCACAGTGCCTGGTACACAGTAACCTTTCTAAACACATAGGCTGAGTGAATGAGGCAAAGTATAAATGTAAACAAATAATTTTCCTGGAATGCAACTGGTCACGTGTCCCTATTTAAAATCTTTTCTGGGCTCCTCTGCTGTCCAATGAAGTCCTAGTTTCACAGCAAGGCACAGAATGAGCCCGCTCTGTGAGCCCCCTGCCTCCTTCCAGGCCTTGGAATCCATGACAGATCTCCTCTGCCCAATAAACCCCACTTTCACCTTCCCTGTCAGCAAGCATCCCTCCTGCCACCAGGCAAAGGAACCTGGCTTTCCCCTGGGCTAAGAACGCCATCCTTGCCTGACAAAATGCTCCCTACCATTTAAGGCCTGACTCAAGTGTCACCTCCTATTATATTTTCAGTCCAGTCTTCTGTCTCTTCTTAGATACCCCCTCCCCGCCCCCACACCCACCTCAGCATTGCCCTTCCATCTCTCCTGAGGGATCTCAGGATGGCAGGGCCTGACTGATTCACCTAGGTTCCTACCTCCACCCTACACCTGGCTCAGTGCTCCTCGGCAAGCAAGCCCCGTCAAATGTTTCCCTCAATGAATGAATGAAGTTGGAAGCACATGACCCCTCCCTGGCATTGCCTAGCTCCCACCCCTCACAAGAGGGACTCCACCTCCTCCCTTGACCTCAGGCCCACCCTCTGCCCGCACCGCACCGCCCCCCCCTCCCCCGCGTCAGTACCTGGCTTACATGGGCCCCAGGGTGGCGCCGTTAGCTTCCGGCCAGGCCTGGGGGGAGGAGCACCTGCTGGGTGTTTCCTGGCTGGCTCTCCCTCCCTCCCCTCACTGCCCCCAGCCACCGCCATCTGTGCCCGGCGCTGCGCTGCGCGCAGCTGCGGCCCAGGCCCAGAGAAAAGGTGTGTGTCTCCCTGGCAACCCATCACCATGCAACAGGATCTCCCGGGATACGGCCTGGGATGCGCTGACGTCAGCGCCCAAGGCGCGAGCAAAGCCCGCCCGCTGGCACCACGCCGAGCAGAGCAGACCGGCGCGGGGGCGGCCTCGGGCCCCGCCGGCCGGATAGCGCCTCCGCTCGCAGGAAAAGAGAGCCAGAAGCAGGCTGTCGAGGCGGAGGTGGGGGATACAGATCCCCTTCATGTGAATGCGGCCCCCCTTCCCCCTACCAACACCAGGGGCCCAGCACCTCTGGCAAGTCCTGGCTGTCCACGGAGGAAGGGCGGGAGGATCGGCTCCAGCCTCGGAGGGTCCGAGCAGATCCCAAGGAAGATAGAGAGAGGCCCCGAGGAAGTTCGATCCACTCCACAGCCCAAGCCGGGTCCGAGGCCACTGAGGGGTGGGGGAAAGGCTGTTCACCTGGGCTCTCACTTGTGCCAAAATCCTCATTTTTATCGCGCTGCCATATCATTTTTCCTCACCCCTCTCCCTCTCCCCTTCCCAATATCAGCAACCACCTGGTGCTGTCAATTCTGAAAGCCCCTATCCCACATTCCTGACCTTCAGGCCCCTGGGACCACTTTGTGGCAGCCCACTGGCCCCCTTCCTCCTCTGGATACATTTTACCGTCAGAACCCTAGGGATGAAACCTACACTTTCATAAATTCTGAATCTTGGGTTTCTCGGCCTACCCATTCCTCTTGGAAAGCACACCGCAATCTTCCACCACCATCGCCATCCTCCTCCCCACCACCACCTTGGACCCTTTACAGGCTTGCTGCCTTCCTTCTCTTGGTTCTTTCCTCTCGCCAGCATCAGCTGGTATGCAGCTCTTTACTCTTCTCTTCTGACAAACCCATGATTTTTTCTTACTTTCATCCCAGTCCCCTAAGGCTTTTTTCCTGATGCCCTGTCTGGCCCCAGCCTGGTTGTTCTTGTATCATTCTGGTTCCCACTATCTAAACCAGAGTAATTTTCCTTTTGCCACCTGAGCACCCAATTCCTCAGCTTCCCCTTACCTCCCAGATCACATCTACAGTCCCTGGTCTCACCTCTGCGACTCGTCTGACAAGTCCATCGTCCTCCAGGCCCTTCACGCTGCCATAGAAACATTTTGCCCAGCACAGAAATCATAGGCATGCTGGCTGTGTTGATGCAGAGAACCAAAAGCCCAGAACTGCTCCAGGCTCAGCTCCCAGTTCTATTCTTATTTTGGCTCCGGATGCTGAGCCAGTCCCCTCCCCACTTGGAACCTGTGCCTAGTCACAGAAGGAGAACACTCCTGCTTCATGGCTTTGAGGAGGTGGGAGTGCCAGGGGCCCAGCAGAGCTCTCTGAAGCTCAGGGAGCTGAGGCCCATCCCCTAGACAGTGCCAATAGGCAATGTACATCACAACTGACCTTTAGCTGGAGTAGCCGTCTCTGTCCCTGAGCCTCAGCCAGCTGGTGGTCCCCAGAAATGCTACCAACCAGAAGGAAGACACAAGGTTACAGGCCATCCCTGGCCCCCAGCTGGTACCTAATCAGGGCTCTCAAAGCCAGTCCTAAGGTCAGCCAAATTCTCCCCTGACTACAGGAGGAATGACTTCCTGAACCCCAAGCCTTAGCAGGGCCAGAGGGATCAAAGCAGCCTGCTGCTTCTCAGCTTCAAAAGCCATGAGGTTAATTTAGGACTACAAATCCCAGAATTCCTCATGGGAACCAAGGAAAGTACAAATCTCAGCTAGTCTTAGCTTCAAAACATCTCAAGTACCAACCACTCTAAGGCCTGTATGACTGACCACCTGCCCTGAAAGCCCAGGACCCATTCCAAAACCCAGCCTTCAACTTCATGGGAAAAAAAAAAAAAACAACAACAACAACAACAACAACGCTGCCTGGCTTTGGGCTTGGAGAAACCCAGGACACTTAAGTTGGCTGCTGGACCTCAGATAGGCATAGGCATAGGACTATGGCCAGGCCACAGCATGCACCACCCACCATCCATGGGAACCAAGGCTCAAGCAGCAGGGATCAGCAGTTGTAGGAAGCCCTGATGGCCTCTCTCCTGGCTCCTCTTTCTCTACACAAGGTAGGATAATGTTTTTGTTGGGAGTGGGGAAAAGGAACTAAAATAGTAGTTACGAGGTGATCAGGTGCTCACAGGTGCCCCAAATGGGGCCTCAGTCTCCTTCATAAACTAGCCGACTCTGGGCGGGGGAGTACAAAAACTCCGTGCTGGGGTGCTTGACAGCCTTTGCAGGCTACCTCCTTAAGGGTATTGGGACGCAGCTAGAAGAGGCAGGTTCCCAGCAGAGAGCCACTCCCAGGACAGTGAGAGGAGAGGTGTGGGCTGGGGGGCGGCGAGTGTGTGGGCGTGGATGGCCAGTTGCCATGGACAACTTGCCCCTCCCAAGGCTGTGCACCTCCTGCCACCTTCAGCGGTGGGAATCCAGGCGGAAAGACCACGAGTCTACCCTGCAAAACCCAGAAGCAGGCAGGCCGTGGGAGCGAAGCCGAGTCGCTTTAGCCCCCTCCCCGCTCCTTTCCGCTCCCTCCTCTTAACAGGCCCGCCTCCCCGGTACAAGCTCCTCCCCCTCCCGACACCGGCCCCTTCCTCAAGGCCCCCACCCACCCGCGGCCCGCGCACCGGGCAGCCGCAGCCCGATTCTCCAACCCGTGCCCGGCCTCCGCCTCTTACCCTGACCCGCCGGACTCCGAGACCCGATACAGCCCATGGCCGGGAACCCAGGCACGCTAGCCCGCGCTCGGGGTTCGGGCCATCGCCTTGCAGAGGGTCGGGCCGCGGCCGCCACCGGGGAGGGGAGAGCCCGAGAGAGGGGAGGGGGTGGGAGCCGAGCGTCCGCCGCCGCTCCCCGGAGAGGGAACCGGGCCGGTGACGTCAGCACGGGGGCGTGGCCACCCGCGTCACCACCCAAGGCAGGCGGGGCGAAACACGTCACAGCCACGCAGAGGCGGCCCGGGGCCGAGTCCGGAAACACCTCGTCCCCTCCTCCCAGGCCCTACTGCGCAGCGACCCCGAAAGGCAAGGGTGGGAGGGAACGCTCTGGACCCGGGCTGCCAGGTACACAGAATGAGGACGGTAAAAGTCGTTGCATCCAGCCCCATCCTTTCACAGATGAGACCTTGAAACCATAAAGGACTTCTCCGGCTATAAACAGTTTGAAACCCAAGGCCTCCTCCACGTTATTGGGGTCTGGATCACATTCTTCCAGGAGTTCAGTGTGTCTAAAGGTACCCCACAGCTATTTGTCTCTCTCTTCTCCCCTACCAAGCAACAGGACATCCCACCATGTCTGCTTCAAGGGTCCAATCCTACAGCGAAGTAACCCTCCAACTCCCACAATCTTGGACAGGGGAAGAGGCAAGAGGGGTGCCAGGTACAGGAACTGTTACAGTGCCAGCTCTGGAAAGGAGACTGCCCACCTATCCATATCCCTTCTCCAGAGGGAGTAGGCCATAAAGCAGGGAGGCAGTGAGCTTAATTGAATTCATATTTAATAATTACAGGCACCGTGCCCCCCCCTTCCCCCTGCCCAGGCAGCAGCAGGGGTGGTGCAGGGGCTGGGGCATATGCCCCCAGCAGCGAGGACGGCAGTCCCATGAGTGATTTTCAGAAAATAAAAAAGGACCCCAGGGGCAGGCGGTGGTGCCCCCCCCCAAGACACACCAAATTTCAAGACTTTATATATAATATATCTCTGTGCCCCAGGGGGAGGAGAGGGACACCTGGCAGCATCCTGGAGGGGGGCCCCAGGCAGCCCCACGCCATCCTGCCTCTTCAGCCATTTTATTAGCTCAGACACATCGCACTACAGGCACCCACTGCCACCGCCGCTGCTGCCGCCCCCCCTGCAGTCCGGGCGGCTGGCCGGGTCATCCGAGTGTCCATGGGGCTCCAAGTCCCCGGCCCCACCCGCCCTCAGTTGTGGTCAGACTCCTCCTCCTCCGCTTCACGAAGCCACTTGAAGAAGGCTGTGACGGATTTAAGGGCTACGCCCTTGCCCTGTTGCTCAGCGGGGTCCTTGCTACTCTCCCAGCTGTAGAAGGCATCCTCTTTCACCACGTCCTCGTCATACAGCGCATCAAAGAACATCCGAAGCAGGTCTGCAAGCAGGCAAGACAGCAGTTAAAGAGTGCTGCTCACAACCACCCAACCCACTCCCAAGCTCCACTGTTAAAAATCAAGGCCCTGACCCATCATCCTTGACGTTTGTGTGTCTGACCATTGATGAGAGTGACTAGGTAGGTCTCTAACAAGGTGTTAATCTTACTTTACGATCTAAGACTGCTGCACGCACAGGAACAAATCACGGCAGAACCTTACAAACCTGCCTTACCTTGGCAGCTTCTCCATTCATGATATATTTAATGAGGAAAACTATATACAGAATTGGTACTCCTAAATTTGGGAATCACAAAAGTCCCAGATATATCACTCACCAAAGTCAAGGGTTTATAACCTGGAACATTCACTGGCCACCATTACAGATTCTGACAAACTGTGGATCCCCATTTCCCCTTATTTTCCATACATCTGAACATACACATCCTCTCTAGCCTTGACATTTTTACGTGTGCCACATCCTTTGCCAGGATCATCTTTCTCTTGTCACCTTCCTAATGAATTCTTTTAGGTTCAACTCCAGCACCCCTTCCTCTGACCCTCTTTCTCCCCAACCTGGCTTCTAGTGAAGCCCTCCCGAGCGCTTGTCCTATCAGGCCTGAACACAACCTGTCCCATTCCCCATACTGTACTGCCAATCTTTCCAAAAGCAAATGGAGGCCAAGTAGGGAAACATTTCTTCTGAATAAAGAAATAAAGCATAGGTTCTAGAGTCCAGGCCTGGGTGAAACGCTGACAGCCATCTATGAGAAGCTGCAAACCAGGATGTTCCTCAGGGCGCACACACCCTCAAATCCACAACCACCACCCGTGGACAGCCCCCCAGCCCCATCCTATGGCAGCATAGCATTCGTCCCAAACTTGTGCTCCAAATCCAGTGCATCCCACCCTGGGGACCCTACACATCCACTCTGCCCTGTATCTTCAAACCCAAGTTTCTCCCATCTAAACACAAAAGGCCTCCATCACAACCACAATCTCTTACAGTCAAACAAAAGATTTTTGTCTTTGGACAAGACATTAAACACTTTGTCTACACTTGCTGTTTTCCTTTTTTCCTATCTCACTCAAGTATTCCTCAGTCCTTTCCAATCCAGAGTGTCCCCTGCTCTACTAAATACTGTTTATGCCAGAGCGGCCTCCATGTTTTTATACTCCAAAGGCCCTAAACTGTCAGCTCTGCTCCTATGGAACTCTCAAGCAGCATCTAGCATTACTGACCACTTCCCCCTCTTAAAATTACTTTGTCCTTTGTTCACAGGGCCCTGTCCTCCTCTGGTCCCTCCCTGTGGGTCCTCTACTTCCTCAAGGCTCTACCCCATATTCTCATTGCTCTCCCTTGGGCAATCCCATATCCTCTGAGGACTTGCACATGTGTTGCCCTGTGTCAGCTTCTCACAGATTCAGCCACCAACCCTGACCTCTTCCTCTCCAAATGAATTCCCATACTCAACTGTCTACCTGACATCTCTGATCACCCCCACCCAGGGACCACAAACCCAATTATGACCAAAATCAACTTGACCCAGTGTTCCCAACCCCCAGAGTGAATGGTATACCACACTATCACCTCACTCAAAGCATCCTGGGAGTCATACGTAGGCCAGTGTTATGTCTTAACTGTAGTTACACCCCTCCCAGCTTCACTGCCACCAGCAACACAACCCACTCCTAATTTGCTGCTCTTGCCATGTTCACACTTAACCCATTCCAAACCATTCTTCCTACCAAAGGCCCGGATGAGCTAAAAACTAAAATTTCACAAAGCCTTTTCCTGTCCTTAGGCTGAAGGCCAAAACTTGTCCCAAGGCTTAGACAGCCCTGCATGACCTAGCCAACATCCATCTCTCCAGCCCCATCTTGTCTCACATACGACTGGCTGCTGTGCTCGCCCATACTGGCCTTTCTTGAACAGTTCTCTTACTTTGTGTCAAGTACTTTCTGCCTCAGGGTCTTCCTTTACACACACAGTTCCTTCAAATCTCCCCCTCCAACTGGTCATTTAGCTACCATTTGTCACTTCCCACTCATTATCCTTTAGACTAGGTGTCCCCAGAGAGGACCCCACAGGACCCATCTTCCAACACTCATCACCACTGTGTTACTCTATGCCAACACAGAACTGTACTGGACTTTATCACTGCCAATGTCCCAGTGCTCTGGCACATACCTATCTGCTGAATGCATAATCTCAGGCATATTAACCTAAGCCTCAGTCTCCCAATAAGAAAAAGGGGATAGCAGCATCGGCCTTAAACAGTAGTTGTGAAGATTAAATAAGGCAAAAAAAGAAAATCATCTCAACCCCATGCCAGGACGCCAGAGCACTCAGTATTTAGAAATTGTTATCACTTTTCACCTCCATGCTCCTGGCACAGAACAGTAGTCAAGTAATCTTCACGATGAGTCTAACTTCTTCCATTTGTAGGCAAAGAAATAAGCAGTGCAGGGGGAAGGAATCAATCACCAGGGCATTTTGCTCTCCTATGACCAGCCCCCTTTCTTGGGTTGAGACCCTTTGCAATTACTGCCTCCTGTTCTCTGGCAGCTCCTCCACCCCACCCCTGCAGCCCGGCTCTTACTGGCGGGCTGTTCTAAGGTCACTACAAGGGCCTGGAGGGCGTAGAGCGCTTGCAACTCCTTCTGTTCATCACATAAGTATTTCTGTAGCAGTTTCGCTCGAGCTTTCAGCACCGCGACATCCACTCGGAGGGGCGTCTCAACTACAGGAAGAAAGACGGGGTTAAGCAGAACAATGCACCCTCAGCCTGGTCCAGTCCACAACTAGGAGGCAAAGACCAAAACCTTCCTCCCTCCATCTGCTGGGCCCACCCTTGCCCCTCCATCTCCCTGGCTCCTCTTACAGATAATTGCAGAATAGCAGACAGCTGTCATGAGGGCCCGAACTAGTGTGTTGGATGCTACCTGCTGCTCACTCAGGTTGGCCTGTGCAGAAGAGAAACAAATGGCCTATATGTTCTGAATTCTGTCCCTACCCGCACACCAAAAACTGCCTCTCCTGTATGCCTCTCTCCCAATATCCAGGAGACACATACCTCTATCCAGTCAAACACCCGTTGGTTACTGCTGCCCTCCTTCAGCAGCTTCTCCAACTGTTTGCTCAGCTCCTCAGAGGAGAGCATCCTCTGGCCGGGGGCTTCAGACTCCTCGCCCAAGGTATACTCCACCTTCTACAAAGGAAAAGACCCAAATAGGAGGTAAGTATACCATGTGAGTCGCTGAGGGAAGAGGGAGACGAATGGCCAGTCCCAAATGCTAGAATTAACCTAACTCCAGCCGCAAACCTGTTCAGCGACAAACGCACTGACGTCCTGGCCTTCAGGTAGAAATTCTTTCCAGCTGAGTCCAGCTTCTCGCCACAGCATCCCCACCTTTTTGGGACCCTAGAAAATGTAAGACCAATTCAGTAACCCTCTCTCCCTCTAAGACCTAGTTCCACAAATGTCATCTAGCAAATATTTACTGAAAGCCCATTAGGTGCCTAAGGGTTCAAATTGTTACAGAGATACCAACAGGCACAGTCTCTCCATGCCTACAGACTGGTACTACCACCCAAAGACACAAGAACTCATCTACCACAGTGCTAGGAAACGGAGGCGGGGGGTAGGGTGCGGTGGGGAGAATAGCCTAACAGCCTCTATGAAAGACATCAATTAGCTTTCACAAGACCACCTTTACTGAAAAAGGTAAACAACCAAATCCAAATACCTCATCCCAGACTTCTACATTCCTTGGTGTTTCTTTTTCTAAAATTGCTTAGTTTTCCATTATTCCAACTTACCAAACGCTCATGGGAGAGGACAACTTCTAACAAATATGCCTTTTTAGTTATTAAGTCCAGAAAATTTTAGATACAGATCTATCCCTCCCACAGCCCCCAAGGCAAATCAGAAATCCTCACATAAACAATAGTCTGAGCCCATTTTCTGTTAGGGAACAAGGCATTCTGAAGACATTACTCTTAAAATAACCGACACTCAAAATGATGACATTAATCCTAAATAAGACTATTATACTTCACCAATTTTAAAGATACTCATTCCAACACCACTAAAATTGAATTGCCTCCAACACCACTAAAATTGAACTGCCTCACAATTGATATATTACATTTAAACAAATGACCATAAGTTTTTTTCTTTATTAACAGTGCATGAATAACACATCCTATAACCTAATACACCAGATTTAATGAACGTGGTAGTTCAAAGTACTTTTCTCTCTTTTTTAAACACAAACTACCCTGCTACACATTTCTACCCAAAAGGATTAATAGGACGCTGAAAGAGCAAGTCCTTTCCACTAAAGTGTCATTTGTCCAGGTCCCAGGGGAGCTAGACTTTTTTTTTTTTTTTTAATGTTTATTTATTTTTGAGAGAAAGAGAGTGCGAGCAGGAGGCGGGGCAGAGAGAGGAGACACAGAACCCGAAGCAGGCTCCAGGCTCTGAGCCATCAGCACAGAGCCTGAGCTGGGCTCAAACTCACAAACCGTGAGGTCATGACCTGAGCCGAAGTTGAAGTCGAAAGCTTAATCGACTGAGCCACCCAGGAGCCCTGGGAAGCTAAACTCTTAAAAGCGCCCTTCCCAGCTCTCACTACCAGAGTACCCTGCCCAACTTGCCTTTCCCATCTCTCCACTATGACATTTTATAGTCACCACTTAACTTTCACAAAGCAGTCCCAGCGCCCTTCTGGAAAGGCTTTCTGTCATGAACATTACCAACCTCACAGTACTCAAGACACTCCATTTTGACTATTTTATTTCACGCTTTACTTAACACTGTTTTTATTAAGCTGTCATTTCTTACTTTTCTCTTCCAGCTGGTTTCCTATGTTTTATTCACAGTGGTATCTCCAGTGCCTAGTATGTGATTAGTAAATGTTTTTAAAGAATGCTAGCTTAACCGGGGCGCCTGGGTGGCTCAGTTGGTTGGGCAACTGACCTCAGCTCAAGCCATGATCTCACGGTTCAGTTCGTGAGTTCGAGCCCCACGTTAGGCTCTGTGCTGACAGCTCAGAGCCTGGAGCCTGCTTCGGATTCTGTGTCTCCGTCTCACTCTGCCCCGCCCCTGCTCACACTCTGTCTCTCTCTCAAAGATAAACAAACATTAAAAGAAAAAAAAAAATTAAAAAAAAAAAAAGAATGCTAGCTGAACAAATCAATCAATCAATCAATCAATCAATCAAGGGCTTCGGGTCTTAGATTCCCATTCTCCTCCAGCCTTGGCGAGAACTCAACAGGAACTGGTCAGTGCCAGTCTCAACATTTCCTCTCCCAGGTACCAACACACAACTACCATCACCATTAACCCCATCCCACCAAAGGACCATGAGGTTTCAGGGTCACAGCAAGGAGCCAAAACCGGATGGTGGGAAGGGAAGTCCTGACACATCACCCCCAAAAGGCTCTCACTCACCATGCTTTTACATAGAAGCCCCAGGATCTCCAGCAACAGAGAAGCAGCTTTGCCCATGGGTCTCAGAGGTTTTGTAATCTCCCTACAAGAAAATTACAGGGAGTGTTGATAGCCTCCAAAGCCCTCTCAACACACTACCCCATCCCTCCCTAAACCCAGGCATCAAACTTGCCATACGTCCCTCCTCTCCCCTCCCCAACTCTGTCTTTACCTCTCTTGAATCCCACTCAAGGGGCTTACCTGAACAGTTCCCCCATAGGTACTCCACCTTCCTGCAGAATGGGCGTTATGAGTTCTGCTAGGTAGAGCCACACATGGGGGATGTCAATTTCCATGTCTTCAGCCAATTCTAGGATTTCATACAAACTGCAGATGAAATGAATTCAAAGTCAGGGCCTTCTAGGAAAGACCAGCCAGACCTCCCACCCTCCATCTGGGGCATCACGGCATTGTTAAAGGATCAACTGTGGAGCCCCTGGGGAGCACTTCCTAGGCACGAGGCAATTATCTCAAGCTAAAGCCACACTTCAGTCCTTACATGGTACACCCCTATATCCCTGCCAAAAGATTTGTTAACTAGGACAGTTGAGGAACTCCAAGGTTCCATGGGTCCTATAAAGGAGGGAAGTCTGTGGGTATGGAAATATAGGAGGCCCTAAGAAGGCATACCCTTGGTAGTACTGAGCAGTGGAGAGGTGCCCGGCAAAGAGCAGCTGGTGCAGCAGCCGCCCCATATGCTCACGAGCGATAGTGCTGCGCTCCAGTGTTGACTCGATGCCATGCCGCACAAAGATGAAGAGCAGGGAGGGTGAGGCCAGCTCCTGTACGCACTGCACTGCCTCCTGCAGGTGTGCGGGGCAGGAGGGAGAGGGCAGTCACCGTCTGGTCCAGACCCCATATTCCATGCCTGTCCACACACGTCCTTCCCTGCCCACTCTGCTGTCACTCAGACCCCTCCCAATGCCTACCTTCATGTCATTGAGATGGAGATATTCTTCGATAATGGCTTTGGATTTCTTTTCCAGCTCTTCCTCAGAGAGTGCAGCCTTTGGGGGGCTCACCGGGGGCAAGGTGGCTTCTCGCTTCACTGAAAGGGAAAAAACAGATTGAGGACTTCAGTTCTAATTTTCCTAGAAAGAAGGGCCCAGAGCTCTGAAGACGGTCTGGGGACTGCCTAGTCCCAAACATACCCTTCCCTTCCTCTTCCAGCCCCTTACCAGCATCCCGCCCACGGTCCCGATCCTCCGTGAGGCTAGCTGCCTTGCGCAGTCCCTCAGGCTGGGAGGGCCGCTCTCTACTCCGTTCTTCCACTTCCTTGCTGAAGCTCCGCTTGGTGGCAGGTGTCCGAGAGCGATCGAGCCGGTCTCCACGCTCACTTCCCCGTTCACTCCGCTCTAGGCGGTCTCCCCGGTCCCCGGCTTTCTCACCTCTTTCCCGGCTCAAGCTACTCCTGGAGAAAAAAGCAGGCACATCACCTCTCACCTATATGCCTAGCTGCTCTCTTGTATTAACTATCCAACATGCTGAGCAACTGCAGGGCCTAGTTCCTGGCGTCAGGAATGTGCCCCATCTAGCCAGAGGTTCTGAGCATTACAGGTGTGAGGATTCCTATAGCAACCACCAAAGTCCAACCACAGCACTCTCACAGCATAAAGAAGAAAAACATCCAGGAAACCTCACCTCTGTACCACACGTCTGCTATCTGTATTTTCTGTAGGTACTGCTTGTTGAAGGGCTGAGAAGCGGTTCAAGGTACTAGTAGCTGGACGAGCAGCTTCTGATGCTGGGAAGGCAAAAAGCCCGGATCAGAATCTCTTGCTACTGTCTTCCATTCTATCTCCTACTGTTTAGGACACTTGGTCCTAGTCCCGACAAGAACACAGTTTATTCCCCAGCCCCAAACATACGCCTCCCATATAGACAACGCTCTGCCCTCAAGAGAGAATAGCCACCCAGCTCTTTACAACGGCCTCCATACCTGCATCAGAGGGCTTGGCTCCTGAGCCTCCACTGCTGCCCTTGCCCCAGCTCAATCGCCCACCAGGTGCAAAGAGCTGGTTGTTAGAATCAATGGAGCCGGGCTGAGGAAGGAAAGGGGAGTGGAGTCATGAGTCTAATCTGGCCAAAGCCCGCAGCCACAAGGTAGCAAATTGCCTAGACCAGGGGAAACTTTTCCTGTAAAAGGCCAAATAGTAAATATTTTAGGCTTTGTAGGCCATATAGTTTCTATTTCAACTACTCCACTCGGCCACTGTAGCACAAAAGCAGTCATGCACAATACTTCAGGGAAATGAGAATAGTTATATCCCAATAAAACCACGGATACTGAAATTTACATTTTGAATAATTTCATATTACATAATACCCGCTTTATTTTTCTCAACCGTTAAAAAAACACGAAGGCCATTTCTTAGCTGTGAAATGCAGAGAAGCAAGGAATGGGCCAGATTTGCTGGGTGTTTGCTGACACTGGCCCAGACGGATGTGAATACAACCCCTGCTAGAGCTGGCAGCCCTGTCACTAGCAATCTAACTAGATAGTCTAAGAGGGAAAATTCAGCCGTCGCCTTCCCAACCTCAGAAAATGAGGGGACTGAGATCCAAACCTATGCTCAATGTCTGTTTGATCCCTCTTCACCCTCCCATGACCACCACCCCTCCCTCCAATACACACACCCCTACCTTCGTGATCTTGGTGAGCCGTGAGGTGTCAATAGGGCGGCTGCCCTTGCTGATGGGGACTGTGTTCCAGCCACCATCATCCACAAGTGGGAGGCCTCGGCCTGGGACAAAGAAGAGAGCATATTGCAATAATGAGTAACTCCTAGCAGCCATATCACCTGGGGCCAGCCCAGCCTCCCTTCCTCAGATCCTCAGTTCCATCACATGGTCTCAGTGGCCCAGACACGTGGCACTAACAAGAAGTCATCAACGGAAAGCTTAACCCCTTACTCTGCCCCCTCCTTAATCTGAGCCTCAAACTCACTAATAGGTGGGCCTGGAGGGCCACCCCGACGCTTGTCGCTGCCCTTGGCCATTAGCTGCTGCACTTTTACATGTTCCCAGTGTTCCTCCATCTCAGCCTCCTTGTGGATCTGGTCAATGGTCTTGGGACCCTGGTCCCCACGGCGTGGCACCCAATTGCTCTGTGGGTAGAGAAGGCCAGTCACAAAGTAATTACATCAGATGGCCAGACAAAGCCGTGCTGGGAACTGGGGACTGTGGGGTACAGGAAGCAGACCAGCAGTGGGAAGGAGAGGACACACACCCGTCGCAGATCCAGCACGTCTTGCAGCATAAAGCGGATTCGGGATGAAGTCTTCTTTTCCTTAATGATTTTTTCCATCTGGTTGAAATACTGATCCATCCGGGGCTAGGAAGAAGCAAAGGCATCAGGTCAGGAACTTGTAATACCTCACCTCCAACTGTAGGCCTGGCCCCTCCTCAGACCTTCAGCTCCATCATTGTGGCTCAGTGGCCCACACATGACAGCCCAACAAGGGGTCTGTCGTCCCTTCCACATCCCAGGACCCCTACCTTGGCTTTTTCAAAGTCCAGATCTTTGCCAATGGTAGTGAGCAGACGACAAAGGCATTCAAGAGACTCTTCATCATGGTTCTTAAGTAGTTTAACCACACAGTCATGCATTATTGCCTCCGTTAACATCTTCAGCTTAAACAACTCCCCAATAAACTTGATATTCCCTAAAGAGCGCCGCCGGGCTATGTCTCGAGCCTCTTCCAACTCTTCCTTCAGGCGTCCTCGTTCTTCTGCCTGCCAGTTATAGGATAGACATCCATCAAAAAGGTACCCAGCCACTGGGCTAAAACGTCTCTCCTCCACTGCATTTGGATTCCTAAACGTAGCAGCAACTACTCATGCCTTAAGGCAGAGAAACCTCCAAAACACCATGAACCCCCACCCCTCCCTTATTCCCACCCCCAATTCTATAGCAGAGTAGCAACCGGATGGACAGTGGGTTGGTGGGTTTTCTCTCACCGTAGCAGCTTCATCCATTTCTTTTTGCTTCTTCTCAAAAACCTCATCATCATCTTTGTCTTTCTCAAACTCCTTCTGACATCGATTCAACAACAGTTTTCGGAAGTTCACAGTCACTGTTGGCTTTTCTGTAGTGGGCACTTTCAGCTGTATGTCAAAGAGAATGTCACATTTACACTGGTCCCAAGTGGGAAGGCCCTCCAAGAGTCTTTAACTACCTAACCCAGGAAGACCTCTGGTCCCCAATCTGCCTCCTTCTGGCTGCCATCAACGGCACAGGCTGGAAGAGAACCAAGAAGCTGGACTCAAGGAGTCTCAGGAAGAGAAGTAGGGAACTAGACCACAAGGTTTAGTAACAGTGGAAACTAACCGCCATGAGGCAGCGGCACATGTTGGCATAGGCCACAGAGAAGTTGGGCTCTGAAATGGCCTTCTCGAAGATGAGGTCAATGACCCCTTTGAGGCGTTCCTCAGTGTCGATGGCCAGCTGTGTCACCTGCTTCATCAGCTGCTGGAACATCTGGGGTGTCAGCTTATTCAGTATGGAGCGCACCCTGCGGAACAGGTCCTGGCAGAGGGGACAGAGAAGACACAGGATCCAGTGAGGTTCTCAGAAGAACAGAGGTCGCTGGGAGGAACAGTAGAGGGTGGTAGGGACTCAGGTAGACACTAGTGATAAGAATGACAGAAACAGGAGCAGCTGGGTGGCTCAGTCGGTTAGGCATCTGACTCTTGATTTCAGCTCAGGTCTGATCTCACAGTTCATGAGACAGAGCTCCACGTCGAGCTCTCCACTTTCCGTGAGGAGCCTGCTTGGGATTCTCTCGGTCTCCCTTTCTCTCTGCCCCTCCCCATATGCACATGCACTCTCCCTCTCTCTCTCTCTCAAGACAGATAAACATTTAAACAAACAAACAAACAAAAGAACAGAAACAGAGAGGGCAAAGTTGGCTCAGAGGGCAGATCTTGAAAAGAAAAATTGGAGACCAAAAACAGCACTTGTCAGTACCTGGGTTTTGCTGCCATCAGCATCTTCTTCCCCTCGATCCTTATCAGCAGCTGTCCGCTTGCTGCTGGGTTTCCAGGCTTTCTCTGCTTTGTTCAACTTTATATCTTCAGTCATTAACACCGTGGCAATGATCTTGCGTGGTTCCTTTCGGGGGCCCTGCTGAGAGCGCCGGGGTCCCAGACCAGCCTGCTAAGCAAGGGGCAAGAACAAGTGAAGACACAGAGCCAATCAGCACAACCTGTGACACTGCCACCACGCATCTCCAGGGCAGTTTTCTCCCCATCTCTCAACAAGACAAGGGAGCCATCCCCCAAACCCCCTTGACCATCTGTCCCTCTAGCCAGTCCCACTCACCGGCCCTCGGGGCAGCTCCCCACCTGGCCCACCCCTTGGGGGCCCACGGTTGCTAAGGGCTGGTCGGCCAAGGTTGGCAAAGGAAGGAGTGAAGTCTGGGCCGCAATTTATGCCTTGAAGTCTAGCGGGGTCCAGTGGCCGTAGTGGTGTTTTGTTGGCCTGTGAAGAGGATGCAGAAGGCATGAGAAACAGTTATGGCTCTTGACTACTCTCTCAGGACCTCAGGCACCTCCCCCAGCAAGCCCGCCAGCCCAAACTGACCCTCCCCCTCAAGCCTACCAACCTTATCCAACACCACATCGCTGATATGGGGCAATCCCTCTGGCTTCTGCATACTGGCAAAGATGAACTGAAAGCCAAGCAGGAACTCACGGTCATAACGCTTTTTCTCCTCAAGGTTTAGAGGCTTCCACTGATCTACGAGGAAGACAAGATGAACCAATCATATACACTGGTCTCCTAGGGGCCTGGCAAGAATATACAACCCTTCTCAACTTTTCCCTCAGCATACCTGACTTATACTCATACTTCTGCTCCCCTGGCTGGATGTTCTCAGCATTGTGAATTTTGTCTTCCTTTGAGTCCCAGGTCTCATCTGCTTCCTCAGGCCGGGGGGGCACACTGCTGCCCTCAGGCTCCAGACCAGGGCTGGTGCCTACAGGAGGCTGATTTTCCACCTCTGGTACTCCTGGGCTCACCTGTAACCACAGGACACCCCATTTTGGTTACAGTATGATCACTGTTCCATACCCACACTCTGCCCTCTCTCCTCCATTACTTTCTGCTCCCTTACCTCCTTGAAGGCATCTAGAAGGTCTCCTACAGCCTCCTTCTTATTGAGCTCCTTAATTTTCCGTCTCCTCTTTGGCACAGACACTGCCACTATTTATTTAGGGGGGAAAAAAGTGGGAATAACTTATATGGGGAACAAAAGTGGGAATAACTGGGGAAATAAAAAGCAGCTACTGTATAGTATTTCCTCTTTCCAACATACCCACTGTGGACTTAAAATTCCTTAATTTCGGAATTTTAGCTCTTAGGGTCCACGACAAGGCTTCTATGACCCAGACACAGTGGCACAAATGAGAGGTCATCAATAAAGAGAAAAAACAAAAAACAAAAACACACCTTTCAGTCCGCCCCACTTCTACCATCCCATCACACCTTACCTTGGGTGGCTGCTGCTGCCTCCAAATTCTGAGGCAGGTGGGCTGCAACAGGGGTGCTCTCTTGGGGAAGAAGTTCCTCTCCTCCTTTCTCACCCTCAGCATCTCCTGTTTCTCCTTCTTCTTCATCTTCTTCCTCTTCCTCCATTTCCTCCTCCTGGGCAGGGGAAGCAGCTGGAGGAGCCATAGCTGGAGTGGCAGAGAGGACGGCGGGGGGAGCCACTGATGCTGTAACCTCCTTGGCCTGCTCCTGTGGCTCACTGACTGGGCTTAAGTCCACAGCTGGTGGCGAGGGGGCTCCGTTGAGCAGTTCCTCAGGTTGGGCAGTTGGAGCAATGAGCACGGGGGATTCAGAAGGACAAGCTGGCGGAGGGAGAGGAGCAATCTCTGGGCTCGACTCAACCTCTGGTTCCAGATCCTCAGATGAGACCATGCCGTTAGGTTCAGGCAGAATTTCCACTTTGTGAGATGCAAGGGGGGTGGGAACCTGGAGAGGACTGGAAGAGAACTCAGATTCTGGAATCGGTTTGCTAAGTGTCACTTCTACTTCCAGTATGGGTTCGGCGAGGGGAGTGGGTTCTGGAGAGAGGCAATATGGCTCCCTAGTTTCACGGGGCAGGGGGGTGGATTCTTCTACAGACATCTGGATCATCCCCGTTGTCACAGTGTCCCCAGGAATGGAGAGGACTGCAAGATTAGGCTCAGACCCCGGTTCCAAGATTGGGGGTGGTGATGGGGTCGGACAAGGTGACGAAGGCTGGGATTCTGAAGGGCTGTGCTCTGGGCCAGGCAGCCCCGGCCGGCTCCCAATGACTGCTCCCTGGGACCGGTCATCTGCACCACAAAAAAGACAAGTAATTAAAAGCAGCTCTTCAGTGCTGTTGTTCCTCCTCCTCCCAGCTAAGACATTCCCGGCCTAAATCACCCCCGCAATCTTCTCCTATCTAAGCCTTTTCCCTTCTCACCTAAAATCTGATCCACCCGCAAAATCCCACTACCTAAACCCTAAGTCATTCTTCCCTGGCACCCAGGTCAAGTCACTCCACCTCCTCAGCATTTGAAACTGTCACACTCCTTTTCACCATAAAAGCTCTGCCCCACCTGCTTACCTACCTGGCCGGACAACAACAGCAACCTGGGGTGTCTCCCCATTAGCTTGAGGCTCCAGACCGCCTCCCGTCTGCAAGACACAAAGAGTTACCAAGTTTGCCCTGAAGAGGCCCACAACCCTTCTCTACTAGAGCCATTTCTACTTTAAGTCTGCCTAAAAATCCAGGAAAACAGGAAAACAAATCCCTTAGTTGGAAAAAAAGATCAAAGGACTTGAGAGTCCGGGTCAGAACAGCCATCGTAGCCAGGGCCTCACTCAAAGAGCAGACAGTACCTGGGGAGGGGTGGGTGTGGAGGCGGTGCGGGCCCCAGACATGATCTCCTCTGTGATATCCTTCCCTCCTTGGTTTGGATCTCGAATTCGGATCTGGGGAAAGAAAGCTCCGGGATGAGTGGGAAGCAAGGGGAGCCCACCTTTCCACCCTGCCCCACTCCTAAGATTCCACACCAACCCCCCACTCCCCACTGGGAAGCGGGTGGGTAAGTGCCAGAAACCCCATGAGTTCTACTGTCAACCCATCCAGCTCATCTTGTATTCCCTGCCCTGGCCCCCACCCCTAAGAGACCCTTGACCTCACAGAGCAATCTCGTACATCACAATGCCCCTCCCTCCCTCATCCCTGCCCCACCAGCAGTCCCCAAGTCAATTGGCTGCACACCCTAGAGCCCAGGACCCCCATCTAGAACCCATCCGGCTCACTTGTGGCTAGTCTGCCTGATCTCTGGGGGCAGGGCCCAGATCCAGTGGGTGGAGCCAGGGTGACTCAGCGGCTTCCCCAGCCCTGGCACCCTATTCTGGGCACCACGCCCAGGGCTTGAGGATTGAGCAGAGGCGGAGGCCTCAAGAGCTTCCAGGACTGGGAGGTGGGGGGTGGGGCCACAGAAAACAAACCATTTCCAAGACAAGCCACCAGAAACCCAAAACCGAACGTAGATCTTATAGACCCCAGAACCTTGGTCTCTCAGGAACTCCTGCACTAGCCACTTCAGTTCTTCCCATGAGCTGCTTCTACACTGAAGTCTTAGTATCTTATGCTTTACAGAGAACCTGAGCACTTCAGATCCCCATTCTCTAACCACTCCCGGCTGAAGATCTCCTTCCTCAACTTTCTGCTCCCTGACCCACAATATGTCTGACCTTGATTCTCCCTTTCCCAGATGTCCCAGAGCCCCTTGCTGCTACTCACGGTCTTCCGCTCCCTCTTGGGAGCAATCTGGGGTGGCTGGTTCATCAAAACTGGGGCGGGGGCCACACCAGTGGGAAACTGCTGCACACCCTGGGCTGGGTAGTAGGCGCCAGCTTGGGAGGGGGGATGGGCGAAGGGGGATGGAAGGGACACAGAAAGGAAGAATGGTGGCAGTGTCAGGGCCCAACCATGTACAAATGCCTGCTTGAACACCTCCCATCCCCAGAACCTCTCATCACCCACGGCCGGCCCCTCGCCCTGCCCCACCCACCTCCCCAAGGGAGTTAGGTGTCTATCAAAGCTGGGGAACCAGTCTGAACTGCGTTTACAAGAATTCCTGACACTGACACACACACCTTATAGGCGCACACTCCTTCCCCTCCACACCAGCTACCACTACCAGGAACTTCTGTTTCTCTTCTACCCTATAAGATATAATGTATGCCTCCGACCCCCAGCAACACACACACACATGTATTCTGAGGGAGCAGCAACTACTTAACCTGAAACAGAATCAGGTCTTTGGCTGGGAATGAGAAAAACAGATTTGCCAACCCTGTCCCACTCAACCTGAGTCCAGTTCCAATCTCCAGCCCTTTACTAAGGGGCAAGGAAACAAAGAGTAACATTATGAACCAGGCCCAGGAAGTGGAAAAATTAATTCCTTAAAGCAATGGTCTCCAAAATGGGATGCATTCTTTAATCTCATCCATAATATCCACTTGTTTGTTTTTGACAAACAACATGTTATTTGTTTAAATGATGCATATGTATAAACAAACAAAACACACATATTAGAGATACACACTCAAAATATTTCCTGAGATGATCAGAAAATTTTGGAAACGACTGCGATAAAAAAGACTAATCCTTTCCTAGAATATAAGTGAAAAACAGCTACAAAATCCTCTCAAATCCACATTACATGGGCTCCCACCAACCACAGAACAAGTGTCACAGGAAATGTTTACTAACAGGCCCTCAAACTTGTGCATGACCCTATATTCTTTGACCTGAGAAGGACTCCTAACTCTCAGCAATAGGATAAAACACTACCTGCCCCTCACCCAACAAGTTACATATTAAGCACCAATCCCTACTTAAACCTATCATTTTTAGACCAAGGAATGAGCCTAGGAAGGGTCTAGGAATTTATAGGTGAGTTTAGATGCTCCGTGGGACTCACTGTCAACCTGACTCCTTCCCCTGCTTACCATAAGTTCCAAACTCTGTAGGGCTTGCACCCGGGTAGAAGCTTGGGGCTCCTGGCTGTACAGGATACTGCTGTGTCGGGACAACATATGTGGAACGCCCCTGGTGGGGAAGGGGGAGGAGGGGAGAGCAGTTGAGGGAGCTATGAGTACCATATCAAACTACAAAAAGAACGTAGGGCAAGACAGGACAGGTCAACTATGGGCAATGACCAAAACGAAGTCCCACCTCTGGAAAAGAGATGGGACTGGAGAGTCAGGGTAGGGGAGGTGGGGGTTCGGGTTTAAGGTTCCATGGCTTCCAGTCCCCAAGCCTCCAACCTCACCTGTCCAGGGATGTAGTAGGCCCCTTGGGAGGCTGAGTAGGAAATCTGGGAAGGGATCATCATTACTTGGGATCCAGCAGGGTAGACATGAGCAGCTGGGCCAGGGCGGGCGGGGGCTGCACTCTGCACTCGGGAGGCTGCACTGCTCGGGGGCTGGGCCCGGCTAGGGTAGAAGTGCTGTCAAGAGCGAGGAAGGCAGTTGGCATTGGGAAAGGAAGGAAGTGGACAGCAAAATGGCCACTCCACAATGTCTCTACTCTGGAGAGAAATACTGGGGGCTTTGGAGCACAGGGACCAATCCTAACTCACTTGACCAACTGATGATTAAGAGGCCTCTTGTACTCACACATACTCTCCACATTCAGGTATACACTTTGCACTCCATGAATATACTCCCTCACTGCTGTGCATACTCACGTCACTTCCACCAGGCTACCCTCTGCAGAGGCTTCCGAACACCCAGATGCATCATGCCTAAGTGAAGCCCTTTTGGGCAACATACTCCCCAGCATGCATTGCTCCACCCTAAGGTACTGAGAAACTAACCACTAACATGCAACAGTCTCCCAGTTCCCAGATAATGCACTCTGCAAGACTTAGCCTCTAACATGCATCGGTCAGTCTCAGACTGAGGACCTTAACAGCAAACATGTCCCCACCCTGAAGACCCCCAGTCCCTGTATCTAGTCCTCGACTAGGGCGGAGGATAATGGTGAGACTATGAGAGGGTCCAGGATTAGCAAAGGGGTATTACCTGCAGAGACCTGAATCCTCCCTGAGAGCACATGGGGACAGGAAAGAAGAGAATTATCTCCAAGGTGATGAGGGGGAAAAATGAAGGAAGTAGGACAAGAATGCTGCCACTTAGTGAGAAAGAGTTTAGGGAACAGAGAAAGGCAAGAACCAGCTGGAGTGTTTACTTTGCCATAGTCCAAAGAGAAAGAAGGGAAGGGAAATGGAGCAACCACAACCTCCCAGTAAAAGAAGGAAATAGGAAAGAAAACAGGAGTTGGCAGCAGGGCCCAAAGCACTGCTCCCAATTCTCAAGGCACCAGGACCCCTACTAATGCCACCCCACAGACTACATACTCCCCAAGGGGCCAGCCACCGTAAGTAATCAACAGCACAAAGTGCAGAGACACATGAAAGAACACAGAGCAACTATCAGGAAATTGGGGCAGATACAGGGTCTCCACAGTTTCCATGCGAGGCCCAAACTGGCCTAAGGTTTCCATGGCTCCCACCCAGGCACCCTACTCCCCTCCCCACAGCCCCTCACCTGGCGGGGCTGAGAAGGCGTGTTCATTTGTGTCGCTTGTGGCGTACTGAACACCACCGGTGCTGTCTGCCCCGGGGGAAACGCTGGCTGAAGGGGGGAGACCAGAGTTCAGCAAGAGGGGAAACCCGGGTGGGGCAGAAACCCAAGCTGGTAAAGTAAGGGGAGCAGACCTGTGGCAAGAGCTTTAGCAGTCCACATGCCCCCTCTTCCCCATGACAGCCCCTGGGAACAGCCCAGGGGCCCTGTCTCAATTTGGCAGCAGGAAGCTGCACTTTGCCCTGACACAGATGGGGGTGGGAAAATCCAGAGGTTGGAACCTGTTCCTGACCAGCTGCCTGGTCTCCCCCACCCCCACCCCAGTCTCTGCTAATTCCTCCCTAATTACCTGTGGGAGTCCAGGGGATGGGGCAGGTGGGGGGCCTGTGGGCTGTGGAGCTTTGTTCATTTCATTTGGTGCCACATCAGGGTCCCCCCAGCACCTGTTGGGAAAGAGTGGAGCTCGGAAAGGAGAAGGGACCCAAGCTTAAGGCAAATGGAGTGGGGGGAGGGGGTGAAGCAAGGGCCGGGTTCCACACCGAGTCCCGGAGGCGCGAAGGGGTTGAAAGAGCAGAAAAGATCCAGCTTATGTCCCCACCAACACGTTGTCAAACCAGCATCACCTCCAACCACCCCCCTGATCTGCTGAAACAGCCCCCTCACTCACCCCCTCGGTTAAGAATAAGTCCACGGTGCGGCCTACAGGTTCTGGGCATCCGAGGGCCTGGGGTTGGGAGGTGAGGGGTATCAACCTGGCTCCGCGGGGCCCAAGACCAACCAGACCGGAAATTCCAGGTCTCGCTGGCACCAGGCTCCCGGATCACAAACGGAGCTAGCAGCTTCGGCCGTGGTGTCCCCACCCCCCACCTGGGGACACCGGGTTCGGGGCCAGGCCCAGGGGCACACAAGGCACGCCTGCTGCGGGTGGCCGCAGGGGCACCCGCGCGGGGCCAGACGCGAGGCCTGCCGCCGCCCAGGAGTGGAGACCAGGAAGGGCGGGAGTCGGGCCGTAAAAGGCCAGGCGGGCGGCGGCCGAAGAGGAGCCGGTTTCTAGTAAGTGAGGGTCGGCCCGGAGGGCGGGCGGGGCCGGGGGCTCCTCCCTGCCCGCCGCTGCCGCCTCCCTCCCCTGCGCCCTCCCTGCGCAGCGCCGGCCAGTGCCAAAGAACAACGTGTCACTTCCCGGCGGCCGGGCCGCAAAGGGGGGAGGGGGCGGCGGGCCGGGAGCCGCGGTGCCTGCGCCCGCGGGGCCCCCTCGGGTCAGACCGAGGTGGCACTTCGCGGCCGGCGAACCCGGCGCCCTCCCAGCCAGCGGGGACCGCATATTCCGGCCCTGCGCTCCCCCACCCCCACCCAGCAGCCAGGCCGGGCCAGGCCGGGCACACGTGGGCCAGGGATCGGGCCCTGGCGGGCCGGGGCCCGGGCCTGGGCCGCGGGGCCAGGGCGCCGGGGCGGCGGCGCAGGGTGGCCGGTCCCGGCCCGGATGGCGGCGGATGCGGGGGGAGGGGGTGGGGGGGCCGGGTCGGGCCCGGACATGGCGGCTTTACCTTCAGTCTCCTTCAGTCCGCGCGGCCGAGCCCCACGCAGCCGCACAGACGTAGTCCACAACCATTTCCGGCTCCCCGCACAGATCCCGCTCGGCGGCCACCGCTTCTCCGCAGGCGCAGCCGGCGCCCCCACGTGACCGGCGCAGAGGGAGGAGCTACGCCCGGCGCAGCGGAGCACAGAAGATTTGCCCCGCCTGGTCATGTGACAGTCACTGCCCGCCCCCGTGTCCCCTCCCGAACTTTGGAACTTCCAGACTGACCCCCATCTGCGTCTCCGTTCCGCGGTTCTTTAGTTCATTCATACTTAGAGCATTTATTGAGTGCATACTAAGTACGAGGCGAAGTGCTGGCCAGGGGCTGAGAGTAGCGAAATTCATTAAAGACTCAGTCCTGCCTAAATAAATCATGATACAAATAGGAAAATAAAAATTATGCAACCTTTGAAGATAAGGTGATTGAAATACTTATTAAACTGAATGTTAGGCCAGAAAGATTGAAACATTCTAAGAAATGAGTATGAGTAGATTTGTCTCTCAAAGATCAGCCACTCCCAGGGAGGGACAAAAGTCAATCATGGAAAGTTCAGAATAATGACGAAAGAAGTAATCCCAAAACCCCTTCCCTGCAGCCAAAAGACTTGGCACCAGGAGGAACCGTCCTAGAGCCAAATACACGTACTCAGATGGCCTGGGTTTTAATCCAAACTCTGCTGCTTCCTGGCCATGTACCTACTACCCACCTACTTAATAACTGTTGTAAAAATGGGAAGATTTGAAACCAGGCAGTCTGGCTCAAATCTAAGCTTTTAACCACCCTGCTTTCTTTACCAATGACAACATCCACTCACTCTATTGGATTGTGAAGATTAAAGGAGTTAATTCATGTGAAAGGGCTTCAGTGCCTATGTACCTAGCAAAGACACACTTGCTCTCACTCACCCATGTGTGATCTGTGGGTGTAGGTGTATGTGTACACATGTAATCTCAGAAGGTAAGAAAACATTTTCTCTGTACCAAGGATAGAGTGGTGGTTCAATATATATGGCCTATCTGATCTCAATCTTCACAATTTCCTATAAAACAGATTGTATTATTCTTCCCATTGTATATGAGGAACTGAAGCTCCAAAGCAGCAAAGTAGACAGACACATGGCAGAGGAACTATAGTGAGAGTGAATATGTAGATCTAGTGTTCTCTCACTCGATCATGTATGACCCCTTCCTCTACTCTTCTCATTTCTCTTCCTCCCTAAGCCAACTAATAAATAAAATTCAATTACTACCTACATGCCAATCTGTTTCTAACTCAGAAACCTCTCTCTCAAACTCCAGTTAGAATAAGGTACCACCTAAAAGACATCTCCACCTAATCATCCCACAGGTATCTCAAATTGTGTATGCCCAGATAGGAACTTATCATCTCTCCTTCCTCCACCTCAACCCCATACATGCTGGTGCCTGTGTATTTTTATTTTTTAAGATTTTTTTTTAAGTTTACTGTTTTTAATTTTTTTTAATGTTTATTTATTTTTGACAGAAAGAGAGTGCAAGCGGGGAAGGGGCAGAGACAGAGGGAGACACAGAGTCTGAAGCAGGCTCCAGGCTCTGAGCTATCAGCACAAAGCCTGACGCAGGGCTCAAACCCACGAACGGCGAGATCATGATCTGAGCCGAAGTCGGATGCTTAACCAAGACACCCAGGCGTCCCAACTTTATTTTTGAGAGAGAGACAAAGAGCATAGGGGGGGTGGTGGGGGGGGGACAGAGGATCCAAAGCAGGCTCTGTGATGACAGCAGAGAGCCCAATGCAGGGCTCAAACTCACAAACCATGAGATCATGACCTGAGCCGAAGTTGGAAGCTTAACTGACTGAGCCACCCAAGTGCCCCTGTGTTCTTTACCCATGAATAGCACCCAAGCTGAAAATCTGGGATTAATACTCCATTCCTTCCCATCCACATACTACCTGTAATCAAACACCAGGTCCTCTTGGTATTTGGACCAAATTCAAGTCCTATTGACTATCTTGAAAAAAATCTCTCCTGCCCTTCCCCATTTCTAATGCCCTAGTTCAGGCATTTATTTCCTTTGCCTGGTCTCCCAGCCTTCATGGTGACCTTTCTCACCCAGATAACTGATGATGTCACTTCCCTGCTCTCTTTCAGTGGTCTCTATTGAGAGATACTGTCAACTTCTTAACACAACAAAACTCTTCCAAACCCGATCTGAGCTTGGGTCTCTTTACTGTATCTCCTACCACACTTTCCCTGGCCCTGTACACTTAACCAAAGCAAACTATCCATGGTTTCTGAAAATAAATAGCTTTTCCGCCTTCCTCCTTTCCCTACTCCCTTAGTTATATTCTACCCTCTTTTTTTCTGGACAAACTCGTCTTCCTCTAGGTCCCATTTACTGCAAAATTCTCCCCTGACTTACCTAGGCATTAAGGCTCCACATTAAGGATCCCAGGGTAGCTTCTTCACACTCCAGTATGGTGTTGGTAACAATATATCATCTTTGTTTTCTTTTCCATTAAATAAGCTTTTTGAGGATAGGGTTTGGCTTTTTTCCCTCATGTTTGTATCCCCACAAACTAAAATAATGTCCAATGCAGAATAAAAGGCTCCATTGATATTTGTTGCTGAATGAATGACTGAAAGCGAAAGGTTGAGTCATTATGAAAATTTTACCCTAAAGCACAATCACTGATTTGCCAAAGAATTATCCTTTTATTTAGAGTGTTTTGCAGTTTACAAATCATTTTTTAAGTAGACTCCACACCCAACATGGGGTTCAGACTCACAACCCTGAGGTAAAGAGTTGCATGCTCCACTGAGCCAGCCAGGCACCCCTAAAAATCACTTTCTAATTTATCTTTATATCACCACCATTGCATATCAGAGAAAGCAATTACCATATTTCCATTTTACAGATAACAGAGGCTCATCAGACATGCTGATTTGCCCAGTACTACGGAAAATTCCATTAAAGGGGTATGACAGGTAGGTCTACTGACTCCCAGGTCCAGTACTTTAACTTTTAATACAGGTTTTATACAGCCTGCCAAATAAGAACAGAAAGAAGATAATAGAGACACTAATCCAAAGTTGCTACTCTCCAGCTACTCAAAACCTTGGACTACGATAGCGTCCACAAGTTTCCAAGGCTACAGAGACAGATTTGGAGTCAAACAAATTTAGATTCCCATCCTGGCTCCACCACTTACTATGTGATCTTGGATAAATTGGGTGAATCTCTTTCCAAACTTTATATCCCTCACCAAAACACGGAGATAATACCTACCCCTTAGAGCTTTGTGAGGTATCTGAGGTATATAGAACAATTATTCTTTCAACATTTATAGACCTATTAAGTGCCAGGCACTGCTTGTAAACTAAACCTACAGAAAGTGTTGGTTAGCTAGCTATGATTATCTGGCAGGGCCATATGTTCTTCTGCACTGCATCCACAGGGGTCCAAGCCCCAATTGGCAGCATAGCTATATTCATACCAACCCCACAAAGATCAAAAGTGATTACATCCCAGGAAGGAGGCCACTCCTTTATCCCACTGCTACACTAAGAGGAAAGTCAGGGTCAAGCTTTCTTACATCCAGTTTCTGCAAAGATAGCCCAGTAGATGTGAACATGACTAAACCTCTCCAATAGAAGCCTTCCAAGAGGCACAGAGGATCACAGGAGATAAAAATGTCCCTGGCTGTTCAGTCACAGACACGCAGCTCTTTGTCTGTGCCTGGGAGCTATACACCTCAAGGTCACCAGACAGGAGACAGACGGTTGCTCAGATCAAGGCTCATGTAGCCTCTCTGGAGGGCATCGCTTCAGAAGATCAAGTTGTACTTCTGGCAGGCATGCCCCTAGAGGATGAGGCTACCCTAGATCAGTGTGGACTGAAGGCTCTGACCACCCTGGAAGTAGCTGGCCACATGCTTGGAGGTAAAGTCCATGGTCTCCTGGCCCATGTTGGGAAAGTAAGAGAGCAGACTTCCAAAGTGGTCAAACAGGAGAAAAAGAAGACAAGCCGAGCCAAGCAGTGGATGCAGTACAACCAGAGCTTAGTCAATGTTGTGCCCCCCTTTGGCAAGAAGGGCCCAATGCCAACTCTTAAATCCATTGTAATCCTGGCTTTCCCCAATAAAGCCACATAGTCCAGTCAAAAAAGAAAAAATGTGTATATACATATACATACATACATACATATATATATACATATATATATATATATATATATATATATATATATACATATATCCCTTTCATTTAGCAGCAGAGAAGTTAGAAAGTAAGGCCGACTCTGCTGCTTCTTAGAACAGGGATTCTTCACCCAGTTAGTGAATGATGGGCTTGAGGTGGATGTGCATTGGCAGGGTGGGAGTGGGGGTGGGGATGGGATACACAGCCCCTCAGAAAGTTATTTGTAACAGTTTGTATCAAAATATTATTTGTAACAGTATTAAAATGTACTAAATGTGTTAAATTTTGGTATTAAAATCTTCCTAGAAGGACAATCCATTGCACTTATCAGCTTCTTAGGGGACCATGCCCCTAAAGATGAATCACTATTTTAGGATGATTAAGAAAGAGGGGGAAAAGGCATGGAGTTTAATTTGTTCCATTCAGGGCAGCCGCCCTGCTAGCCTCGGCTCAGAGTTGCTATAAACAATGCCTTTTCACATCCACTCCCCACCCCAGTCTGGCCTCTGGCCACAACACCCCAGAAAACAGACATAGAGGGACCTCAGGGATAAAGGTCTTTATTCAACAAAGTTATCTCACTCAGTAACAAAATAACAGGAGGTACCAATTCCCCCAAAGGTCTAGAGCAGTGCACACGCCTGACAACAGGAAGCATGGCCCGCTGGCCTATCAGTAGCAGCTCAGAGTCCCTGGTAGCTACTTAGAGGTCATAGTTGGGGTTCTTCCGAAGGATAACAAAACCTTCCAGAATGGGGGTGACAGGAAGAAATTCCTCAGTGGCCAATTCTGCCCGCTCCCCGTGGGCCAACAATACTGGGGTTGTGTGTGTCTGGAACCCTGTGATAGTCTTAGGCTTGCCAGCCTGGCCCACCACATCCACTGCCTGTAGGGTGAGAAAATTGAAATGGGGGTGTAGCAGATGGGAGTGTGCACACGGGAGTGCAATAACAACCCAGTGCCCATACCAGTTTCAGAGAAACAGGTACGTGTGCGTTCCCCAAGTTCTAGAGCCCTCCCGTCTGTTCAACCCCTCACCTGGCCCACACGGACAGACACCGGCAGTGGCCGCAGCTCCTCATCGAATGTAACCAGCATTCGGGGCTGCATTGCAGCCACAAGCCCATACAATACATAATGTGATTTGCCTAGGATGACTGAGGGAAGAACACAGGACAAACAGTTAGAGGCATCAAGGCAGACCTGGCCTGAACCCTGGGACTCCACTCCAGCCCTGACTCTCTAATCCCTCAGTCGTTCAGCTGAACCAACACTCCTCCCCTCATATACCCCTACTACAAACCAGAGATGCCCCTACCTTACTCTACCACAGCCTTCAGACTTGATCATAAATTTCCCCCAGTCACTTTGGAGCAGAAACTGGGATCAGCTGTTCATCCTTGAAAACAATCTCTTTGAGCCAGATCAAAACTGTGGGAGATGAGCTCCATAAGGCCCATCACAGGCCCAAAGAACATTGGGACCCAGAATGGTACAGAGCTAATTTGGAGTCTTGCTCCTAAATTATAAGGTGGCTCTGGTAAGGGTGGAGACAGGGTCATGTGCCACTGTATGAGACTCTTGACAGGAACTCACTGTTACGGACATCCAGGAAAGAGACAAGCACAGTAAGCAGCCCCGCCACTGCCACTTGACTCATAAGCTGCCGGTCACTGTGGTAGGGACAGAGGGTGAGTGTGCCCTTCCCTAAATGTGTCAGGCCCTGGGGGGAAAAAACAACAACAACAGAGAGAGAAGTGAAGGTCACATCTGAGGAGACATCACCTAACCTGGCCATATAGAAAGACCCCAACTCATTCATACACTCCCTCCTGGCTGAACTCAAAGTCCCCTGAGGTCATTCACTACATGTCCCCCTTCCATCACCACGGATACCTCCCTTGGCACACTTTAAGGAAAACAGTTCTATTCTTTACCTGTGCCAAGCGCACCATAAAGAGGTTGTTGGGGTCCTTGGCATGATACTGGGCTAACTGGCGCAGCATTGCAGCCAGACGGGCATTATTGGTACCTGGAAATGTTAACCATTACAGAGTTGAAAAATGGGCCTCAAGCATTCCCTCAAGCTACTTCTTTTTCTGACCTTTTTCTGATACTCACCACTGCCCACCATGCCCATGGCAAAAATGGAGTTGTAGGAAACTTCTGGGTCAGCATCATGGGAGAATTTGCTTAGGGTATCCAGGATGTTGAGTCGTGGATTTGAAACAGAGATTAGAGCCAGTGCTAAAGGCACAGCCCGTCGGAGTGTTGGCTCCCCATATCTCAGCTGGTGATAAAAGAGAGTAACAAGAGCATCACAGAAAGCAGTACAAACTCAGTTATAGGAAGAGACTTGATAGGTAATAGAGGCCTTTATCAAATATTACAGAAAGGGCATAGCAAAAAGACTATTTCTCAACCAGGAGAAAGGAGAAAACCCATCAGGAAAGTCTCCTCTGGGGAACTCCAAGCACCAAAACCAGTAGATATTCCAATCTCCTCCATGTGATACTCACCAGGTGGCCGAAGGTTCGTAATGCCATCTCTGCTCCAATTTCCTCCCCCATAGCAATAAGGGCAATCCCCAGCACAGCCACTCCCTGCAATTGAAGAGGCACCAGAATCCAGTAAGCTCAGGGAACAAAAAGCTCACCCTTGACTCAAGTCCCATGTAAGAAAAAAAAACTGTCCTGCGGGGGCACACCCTGACCCTTATGTATAGAACCCTGCTTAATGCCTGTCTCAATACACAGCACCACCCACAGGGTCTGTAAAACAAACCCAAACCCAGCTCCTCTGCACAGGTATCTTTTCTCAGAGCCTGACTCAGAGAGTGCCCAGTTGCGCACAGAACCTGATGTGCTCCCATGTCGGCAGGGGCTTCCTTCTTGTCCTTGTCCTTCTTTTCCTTCTTGTCCTTGTCTTCCTCTTTTTCCTTGGAGTCAAAGTGTTCACTACAAATGTGGAGCAGCTGCTGCACCTTCAGTACATTCCCAGAGCCTGCAGCATGGTGGTAAGGGTGAGAAAGAGTAGAAAGGAGAAGGCACCAAAGAAAAGTTTATTCCAGTAATAGAAGTTAAGAATCCAAAAGCAAACCAGAGAAAGAGGGCGCCTGGGTGGCTCAGTCAGTTAAGCCTCTGACTCTTGATTTGGGCTCATGTCGTGATCTTACGGTTGTGACTGAGCGCTACATGGGGATCAGTGCTAACAGCATGGAGCTTGCCTGGGATTCTCCCTCTCCCTCTCTCTCTGCTGCTCCCCTATGCACATGCGCATATTCCCTCTCTCTCAGGATAAATAAACTTAAAAATAAACAAATAAATAAATAAATAAAGGATTACTGAGAAAGGAAAAAAAGTCTGAAAAAAGGTCAGAGAGAAGTAAGGAGTCACTGGAGAGGCACAAAGACACAGACCTGCATAGGCACACACATCCACTAATGTGTTGGCAAAACTGCGGAATGGCTCTGACACAACCTCCAGCGCGGCCAGGATTGCCTCGATGGCCTCACCCTTCCCTACAGGACAAATTCAAGGAGTCAAGAGGACACTTCCTTCCATCCAGCACAGCCTAACACATAAGACCTCTGCTGTATCCAGTTACTGTCAGCCTTTGCCCAGAGAGATATCCCCTCACCCAAATGGTTGAGGCCCAGTCCAAGAGGAAGCCAACGGGCATAGGTGTCCTTGAGCTCAGTCTCTGATTTCTCCATGATGGTCTGAAGGATAGTGGAAGTAACATCTCCATTGCAGGATCCCACTGCTATCATTCCACAGGCTAGAGCTGTCACACCTGCCACCTAGAAATAGGAGAATCAGTATTATATACGTAAGTTATTAAAGTAGCTGTATACCTACCTCGATTCAAGATAGCCAATTCCTTCAGGCCACTGTAACCACACTAGGTAGTGATCCCTTTCTGATGGCATGTCAAAATAACAAGAGCAACCATTCACTGAATGCTTATGATTTATCAGCCACGTCAACTGCTCTGTACGCTATTAACATTTAATTCTCATAACCCCATGAAACAGGTCCTACTACTGTTATTCTTTCATTGATGAAGAAAATGTAACCTAAAGAGACTCGGTAACATGTCCAAGATCACACTGCTTGTAAGCAGAGGCGGCAAGATTTGAACTGAGGTCTTTCTGACTAAAGCTATGCTTTTAGCCACCATATTAAATTTATCTATTACTAATATGACTCTCCACAACTAAGAAAACTTAAGGTTGGCCAATGACTAAAACAACGAATGAGAATTAGCCACCCCAAGCTGGATTAAGCTACTCCCCACTCTAGCCGAGTACTTCCTCATGGACCTCAAGGGCTGGAACTCAATACCAAAATGTTACCTCTTTAACCTCAACACCACCTGGGTGGAACCACCAGTTCCAAGAGATTTCATTGAAGTGACACATATCACCCCCATAAACATGTGTGTGTGCGTGCACACTCACACACACACACACACACACACACACACACACACACACACAGTTTTCATTACTTATCACAGAGTGGTAGGACACAGAGCACCTTCCCTACCTCCCCTAAAAGTCCAACAGCCTCTCCTCACCTCCATACTAGACTTGGAATCTCCCATCACAGGGAGCAGCAGTGTTAGCACATCTTCACGATTGGAGCCAGCGTAAGCCAAGCCTAGCCTGCAAAAGCAAGGGAAGGGCAGTCCCCGACACACAACCAAGGATAGGACAAAGAAGGAACAAAAAGAGGACTGGTCATTTATTCATCATTTCAACAGTCACCAAGAGCCAAATACTCAACAGATATGGTGGTAGTCTTGGCAAAACAAAGATGAAAAGGACCCAGTTCCTGTCTTCACAAAGCTTACAGGCTAAGTACTACCAGAAGAAGCAAGAAGCCTTACCCAAAAATGGAACCAAGTCTCATAGTGTTGCTGTTGTGGAGAACATAGTCTGAGAGCAGTGCTAGTGCGGGGTCACATTCATTCCGGACTCCAGAGTTCACAATGCCACAGGCCAGAAGGGCTCCTGACTGCAAAATGCAAATAGATTCTTCACTCAGGCTACTGTACCTTCCTCACCACAAAGGATACAACATGGAATTCATTGTAGCTTCCACCTTAACTGGAGTTGAAAACAGAGAGATCTTACCAGTGAAAGGGAGGCCTTGAGGCCCTAGAACACGGTAGGAGAATGTCCCCATTATCAGGCTATGCCCAGACCAACCTTGATGTAGTCCTCAGAGGAGTACAAGTACTTGTCAATCTGCGTGAGGCCACCATCCACATCCCACAGTAGAATCATGCCAAGGGACGCAGCTGCACTCAACATTCCTACACCAAGGAAAGATCTATCAATCTCAAAATGATCCTACCCTAAGAAAATTGTTACAAAGAGCTCTCTAAAAAACTGCGCTGGGGACCCATCACATTAACACATGAAACTAGAAGGACAAAAGAAGCGACCAAAGCAAAACAAAGATAAAGTAGGCATAAAGTTATACCATGGTCTTTGTTCTTGTAAAGCCATTTGTTGCCATCATCAGTCAGCAGCTTGTCCTGACCAAAGGCTGCATTCACAAAGCCATTCACAAAAGAAGAGGCCAGGTTCATGCGGGCAGAGTCCACTTGAGAGCCACTGCCCCCAAATCCTGCACAGGAGGGAAATGAAAGGAAAGGCAGAAAGGTTTAGAGTAGCACAATAAAGGAACACAGCATGGTGGCTGGTCTCTGGCTCTGAACCGGCCCCTTAGAATTCTCTGTCTATGCCCCAAACAGTGACCTGGAGAAAAGGTTATGTAGGAACTCTTAGCTCTAAGGGATAAATACATTGGACCAAGCCACCACTCCAAATACAAGGTTCATAATTAAGAATCCTCCAGTTCTGGGGTGCCTGGGTGACTCAGCTAACCAGTTAAGCATCTGACTCTTGGTTTCGGCTCAAGTCATGATTTCACAGTTCATGAGTTTGAGCCCCACATCAGGCTCTGTGCTGATAGCATGGAGCCTGCTTGGGATTCTGTCTCCCTCTCTCTCTGCCCCTCCCTTGCTTGCTCTTTCTGTAAGAAAGAAAAAAAAAAAGGAAAGAAAAGAAAAAAGAAAGAAGCATTTAAAAATAATAATAATTCTCCAGTCCTCACACACATGGAGATGGCTACTCACTGTTGTTCTCTAGATGGGTTTTATAGATGTCATCAGGCACCTTGGGCTCCATAATATCCAGCTGAAGAGAAGTCAGAGGGTCACAACTGTTCCCCCACTACTCCCCCAGCTGTCCCCTTCTGCTTTCCCACTGAATAGCAATTCTAACCAATGAGAATCTAGTTAAAGTTATAGTCAGGGAGGTGAAATGACGAGTAGAACCACAACCAAAAAAAAGCCTTGATGGAAAAGGGCAAAGGGTCTCACCTCCCGAGCTAATGCCAAGAAGTTGCTGTTGAGCTGCACATTGGACATGATCTCTGTCAGGTCCTCATACTCCTCCACGTCTTCACTAAGCTCCAGAAACACCCCATGACGGCCAAGCATGAATGCCATCTGCTTCTGTACTACCCTGCGGGAGAGAGCCATCATATCAGCTCAGCCCTAGTCCACTAAGGGGACTGAAAAGCCCCTCTAGCCTTAACCAGAAACTACAAGTCCCAGCTCTTCATACAAATGCCCCATCCATGAGCTCATGTCTTCCTTTGCCAACTTCCTCTCTACATACACGTCCTTGCAGGAGGTGAAGATATCTTCTACCAGCTCCATGTCATTGAGCATCAATGCCAATCTCAGAGCTTCAGGAAAGCGACTGAACTTTCGGAACACACCCAAAGCACAGCGCAGTAGTGCAGAATTCTCAGGCTCGGGCACATAATTCACACAGCTACAGAGATAGAAATAACAAAGGAGTCAGGAAGTTCTGGAACATTCATTTACCCCATTTAATTCACTTATCCAAAATAAATACTAAATGCCTACTGTATACCAGGCATTATGCTACATGCTAGACTACTAAAGAGACATAAGTCTCTGTCCTCAAGAAGCTCACAGACATCAACAAATCAGCAGCAGCCCAATGCTAAAGATGCTCTGAGAGAACAGAGAAATCACAACTGAGAGAGAAATACTGGGGAGGGTAGGCCTACTACCCATCCCTACCATGTTCACTTACCTGGTAAGATAGAGGCAGACCTTGGCATATGCATTCTCATCAATGTCCTTCTCCAGCATGTCTACCTGCTCAATTTCCATGAGCAGGTCACAGGCCTCGTGCTCCGCGTTGTGGGCCATGTTGTAGGGGACGATCTCCTTCACCAGGGTCAGCAGTGGCTCCCGTTGTGTCTTTTCCGCATCATCTAGTTCCTGCCACTCCTTAGCCACTTCCCCTGCGAGATGCCTATGGATAGGCCCAGACCATTAAGGGGGCACAACTTCACAGGAAGCATTTCTATGGTTCAAGGAATTCAGTATTTGGGAAACACAATACACAGGTACTCCAAGACAGAACTCAGAATTGTGTCTCAAAACCCTTTTAGATTCTCAAGAAAGAAAGGTCTTACCTCACATACTCATGACCCCATGATGCCAATTCCTCTTGGGAGCCCACCAGCCGATACTTGAGACACTCACGTTCCCCACTCATGGTCATAGCCAGAACAGAGATGATGTCAGCAGCAAAACGCTACAAAGAAACCAGTGCTTTAAAGTCAAGTCCAGGGTGAGGGTAGTGGGACATTATGGAGTCAAGGCTAAGGTCACTATCTCTCCAATTAAGTTGTAACTCTTCACCAATCTCTGTATTAGAAATTTACATACTTTGTATCTAAGCTAAGGCTCAAGATAAGCCTAAGGTTAGTGTTGCTATCTCCCTTTTAAACCAACATGGCTGGGGCGCCTGGGTGGCGCAGTCGGTTAAGCGTCCGACTTCAGCCAGGTCACAATCTCGCGGTCCGTGAGTTCGAGCCCCGCGTCGGGCTCTGGGCTGATGGCTCAGAGCCTGGAGCCTGTTTCCGATTCTGTGTCTCCCTCTCTCTGCCCCTCCCCCGTTCATGCTCTGTCTCTCTCTGTCCCAAAAATAAATAAACGTTGAAAAAAAAAAAAAAAAAATTTTAAACCAACATGGCTGAAGAATGATAACAAGGAGAGAATGGAAAAAGATGGAGGCTCTAAAGTTTATTCTAGCTGCAATAATGAACTATTAAAAGGTTTTAAGAAGAAAAGATTTTCACAATCTAGAAAGACCATTGTGGCTGCTATACGAAAGACAAACTGTATAAGTCACGAACAAAAGGAAGGCAGCCAGTCAGACGGCTGCAGTTGTCTAGGTGAGAACTGAAGATTTCCTGGATTAGGATTGTACCATTAGACAGAGAAGTGACTCAACGAGGGGTTTATTTTAGAAATAAAACAAGTGAATGTACATGGGATATGAAGGAAACAGAAAGATCAAAGTTAAATATAAGTTAAAAATAGATCATGAGGGGTGCCTCTCAGTCAGTAGAACATGTGACTCTTGATCTCAGAGTTGTGAGTTTGAGACCCACCCTGGGCCCAGAGAGTACTCTAAAGAAAAAAAAACAGATCATGAAAAAGAAATCCCAAGATCCACCATAAATGACAGAAAACAGTGTATTCTGAGAAGGCAATCCTCCTGTCAGCTTTTATCCCAGTAAAAAACATACTGGCATGATCAACTGTGTTCAACTAGCTCAGATCTCAGGTCCCTTAGGCTTCCTGTGACTCACCATGAGCCCCATGGTCTAGATGAAAAGGAATTCCTAAGCTAGACCTCCACCAGCTTCTGAAACCGTTTTACCTTATTCTCCCCAGGGGGCATGTTCTCATAGATTTCCTTCAGTTTGCCATAGTGTGGACGCAGAAATTTGAGAGGCTTGGGCACTGAAGTCATGGAAGTTGTAGAAGATCGGATTTGCCTCCGCAGTTCCTCGAGGGCTGGTCGGTACAGAGATGTGTCCTTCTCCTGCTCAGGAGATGTTAGGGCTCAGACAAAAAGAAGCCACATCTCTCAAGTCAAACACAGGTGTTTACCAACTCCCCTAGGAAAGTGACTGTCTTATTCATCTGTGATTCCCCAACTCCCTGCTCACTGCCTGGTACAAAAACAAATGATCCCAGTTGAGAGTTTGTAGTAAGCTACACAATCTTCCAAATATCCTTTGTAATTCTCCTCTCTCACAACATCACCATAACGCTAACCGTAAACAGTCCATCTTTCCCTATACCTCACATAGAAATTGTTGCCCCAAAATGGAATGAAGCAACATGCAGCAAAGATCCAAATATGTACCCACTCGTGTCAACATCATGACTCACCCCCAGTCGTTCCACGAGCATCTCCAGTTCATCCTGAAGTTGTTTGTCCTCCTCAGACTGAAGGGTTGGGGGAAGAAGTTCATCAAGAGAAGGAATCCCAAACACATCCTCCTCCCATTCACCCTGGGGCAGGTAGAGAGTGAACCTGCCTCCTTAGGAGGGACCAGGTGGACACGAAAAGAGAGGAGGAATGGCACTCTGGCTGGAAGGCAGGAAAGAAGGCAACCTGGCTTCTGGGCCAGGCTGCGGGTAGTACTAAAAAATAGGGGTGACATGACCTCCCCGGGCCCACCTCACAAGTCGGTGGTGAGTACTGGTGACGTCGGCGAAGGCGACACAGCGCGGAATGGAGGATGAGGGGCAGAGAGGCTGAGCGCCAGGAGTCCCGAGGGTCGCCCCATCCGCCCTCTCCCAGACGCTGCGGGGCCGTTGGGAGTCGGGCCCAAGGCCTGCGGAGCCGCCGTGACTCAGCCCCGCGGCCTCCTCCGCCTGCTCCCAGGGCTGCGCCTCACCAGCTCCTGCTCTTTGTCCTTGTCGCCAGCATCCCGCCGCTCCTTGCCGCCCGGCTTCTCGTCCGCGATGCCCGGTGCCGTCGCCGGAGGCTGCTGAGGCTGCAGCGGAGCCTTATCCCGGCCACCCTCCTCCATCTCCACAGCCACTACCGGCCTGCTGCGCGCGCACCGCTCGCACCGCCCCGTTTCCCATACGGCCTTGCGCGGGTGGCCCACAGAGCTCCTCCTCCTGAGCCAGCAGGCGACCGGAAACGCCGCTACAACCCACTCACCCCCGCGGCGTGGGAGTCCCAGCCCTCGGACCCCGCCCACGGAAGTCGCCCGAAAACTACAATTTCCAGCCCCCAGCGCGTCTTAGGCGCGGCCTGGGTTTGGACCGGCAGTTTCCTGAACGCCACGCGACCGCGGTCTTCGATCCGGGCCAGCTAGCTGTGGTAGGAGCTGAACAAGTTGAGAGCCGACGAAACCGTTCATAGGTCTCCTCATAGCGGTGTGAATAGTACACACAGTGACACCCCAGTTGGCTCCGTAGTGGGACAGACGGACGAGATTCTTCAAATCCCGCACTGTGTGAAATCTGTAATCTATATCTACTGCCTCCCCACACACCCACACCATGGCGGAATATTAACCTGATAACATTCTCCCCCCAGTTGAAGGAGAGTGCTCTAATATTACCTTAAGAATACGATAAATCTTGGGGCGCCTGGGTGGCTCAGTCGGTTAAGCGTCCGACTTCAGCCAGGTCACGATCTCACGGTTCGTGAGTTCGAGCCCCGCGTCGGGCTCTGGGCTGATGGCTCAGAGCCTGGAGCCTGTTTCCGATTCTGTGTCTCCCTCTCTCTCTGCCCCTCCCCCGTTCATGCTCTGTCTCTCTCTGTCCCAAAAATAAAACGTTGAAAAAAAAAAAAAAAAGAATACGATAAATCTTAAATCCACCTGTGGAGCCATTTCGAGTAGAAATCAATAAATATAGTCCTATACTCCAATGCTAAATTCTGGAACTAAAACCAGATCAAGACAAGGTCTTTGCGCAAACTTCAGTCAGTCTTTTGGTCTTCCTCTCTCTTACGATTTGGAAGGCGTGCGAAGGTCACTGTTTATGTCAGGAGTGGTTTTGAATGATATATGACGTTCTCACAGCCTTTTGAATTTGGTAAGGTTATGTCCATTTTACAGAAGAAATCATATAGTAAGTAGTAGAATCAGGATTTGAACCTTGATCATTCAGTCTTCCAAGCTGGTAATTATTTCAAGCAAACCTCCATGTTTCTTCTTCTTCTTGGACCACGTGTATGCATCTAGAAGGTGAAAGAAGAGGAAGCCCCCTTCATCTGGTGGGAACACTTACCATTTGGCCTGGGGTCTTTATTCTGGGTTCTGAGGCATTAAAGAATGCAGAAAATGTTTGTTTAAAAAAACAAACAAACAAACATCTAGCACAGTGTGGCCAGCTCTGAAAGAATGTTGGCTGAATATTTGTATAGATATAAATGTAAAGATCTGAAGCCTATTCTAAAACCTATTGCTTTCTTCACTCAGTGGTTGGATTCTGGGGATGACCTTCCATTTCCATCACCAATGACTAGCTCTGGTCTGCTGAAAGAAGTTGGGCAGTCCATAGCTGTTCTGCCTAGTCTATCTGTGGCTTCAAGATGTCCATACATTGCCATGCTTTCTTCAGTCATTTGTAGACGTATTTCTCCTAAATCTCTCCTTTTTCCATGACTTCCTTCTATCAGATCTCAGATTTTGTCTTTTATACCAGTCACATCCCAACCAGTACCTTAGAGGAGATGGGGTGATACACACAAAGCACAGGCCATTAATGGCTAGTGCCTCCAGATGAAAAGTAAATGGATGTTTATTGTACTATGTTTCAACTTTTTTATAGGTTTGAAATGTTTCAAAATAAAAAGTTGTAGGGGGCAGGGGGAAGGGGGTAAGAGAACATAAGCTTTAGAGAGCAACAGACCTGGTATTTAAAACCACATTCTGCCCTTCACTAGCTGTGATACTTAGGCAAGCTCTCTAACCTCTCTCAGACAGGTTTCTGTCTCCATAAAATGTGGGTAATAAAGTATCTCCCTTGTAAGCTGTGTGTTGAAAATGAAATAAGACAATGTATATAAAGTGCCTAGCTGGGTGCCTGGCAACTGGGAAGGAGCCAATTGTCATTTTCCAACTACCTCAAATCTTCAAGACTGAAATAAACATCGTTGTCCCCTGCTCCCCACTTCCAACTACACAAGCCCCCAATCCTCTCTAGCCAAATATAAATGTCTGCCAATTATTTCCAAGGCCCCGTGATAATATTGATGTCCTGCCTCAAACTTCTTTTCCGTCAAATTGCCCTCTTAGAAACACTCCTTCCTATCATTTGGCCGAACTCCCAGCCTTGTGGCCACATTGCTCTCTAATTAAGGGCATCCCATCACCTGTCCCTTCCTACCACCTTCCTTCAAACTACATCCATAAGCCACCCATGCTACTACCCCCAAACTCATGGCTTGAGCTATAGAGCTACACATCTTGTGTATGGTTCCACTCCTTTGAAAACCATTCAACCCAAAGCATGATTTACATAACACCAGAAGTGCTCCTGGCAGGACACTGCATTGCACTATATCCACTGGGTTGCTACATTCTTTGTGTGATATTTCTCAAATAGATTGCATTGTGGCCCTTCTGACTTTTAATTCCCAGGACTGACAGTGGATGTTACAGCCTCCTCTTTTCATGAGCACTGTTACAACTTCCCTTTTCCGGACTCTCACCTTTCATCATGCGCCTTTCACCTGATCATCCTAAACCTTTCACCATTTCTGAACATGCCCTGCCCCTTCAAGATGATTGGCCTTTTCACATGGCTATTCTTTCTGTATAGAATGCCCTTCACTGTTTTTCAACTAGCAATTCTCCCATCCTCTGTACTCCAGCTCAGTGTTGTATAAGAAGCTTTTCCTGTTCTATTCTTCAAGTTTTTCATTTCTTGCCCCCCACCATGCTTGATACTTATCTCTCTTTCTCTAGATTTTGAGCTGTTAGAAGACAAGAACTGCTTCTTATTCATCCTTTGCCCCTAGCACCAACCTAATGCCTGGCTTGTGGTAAGCCTTGACAAATATTTATTGAATGAATGAATTCATTTTGCATTCAGCTTCAGGTTATCTTTATGTAAAATAATGGCCCATTAGGAGTCTCTTTGGAGCTCAGAGCTGGGCATCAAGAAACTGTTTGGCGGGGCGCCTGGGTGGCTCAGTCGGTTAAGCGTCCAACTTTGGCTCAGATCATGATCTCACGGTTCATGGGTTCATGGGTTCAAGCCCCATGTTGGGCTCTGTGCTGTGCCACACAGGCCTGGAGCCTGCTTCAGATTCTGTGTCTCCATCTCTCTCTGCC
The DNA here is from genome assembly GCF_018350155.1 of Leopardus geoffroyi. NCBI lineage: Eukaryota > Metazoa > Chordata > Mammalia > Carnivora > Felidae > Leopardus > Leopardus geoffroyi. The sequence continues at coordinate 83,211,934 of NC_059333.1, forward strand.
CTGCTCTCTCTCTCTCTCTCTCACTCTCAAAGAATAAACATTTAAAACAATTTTTTTAAATTGTTTGGATTCTCCATTTGTGAATCATGATAGGCCCACTGAAACTGCTTATTTTATCAGGGACTCTCTTCCAACCTAAAATTTTCAGAATGCTACCAAGTGTGAAATCATATCGTTTGGCATATGTTGCCTTATCGGGCATGAGAATTAGTCAGACTTCTCAATGGGACAGTGTAGGGGATGGCCTAGCACCTTACCAACAACTGTTCTCATGTGTCCACCTGGGAGCAGTATACTTTATTTCCCCTTCCGCCTTAACGCATCAGAGCATATCACAGATGCATATTCATCAATTTGTCAGGGCCACTAAGGGTGAAGATTACATCTGTTACCTGATGTTCACCTTGCCTTGCCTCTGGAACCAAGCACCTGCAGAGTGTTCAACAAACAGGTGCTACCTGGCTTAATTTCAACTCAACATGTGTTTAGGTTCCCTGCTGCTGCCTGGTTGTCTCATATGCCTGGCCCAGGGTAGCTAGATGGCATGGAAATGCACCTGCTGGTGATGGTCTGACACAGAAGTGCAGTGACATTGACCAGAAGACAGATGTTTACGCATGAGTCTAAACTCAGTCACGACCTAGGAGACTAAATGGTGGTGATTAAGAGCATCTGAGCTCCGAGTCTGACTTTAATGCAATCTGTCTTATCTGACGTTGGAAATTACCTCATTTTTTCCTTAGTTTCTCCACTTGTAAAATAGAGACAATTACAGAACCTTCTTATAAGTTGTTGTGGGAATTTAATGAGATGATTTTAAAGTACTTGGAACCAGCTTAGCAAAATAGGAACTTAGTAAATGAAAGCTGACCTTTGGCCTTTTTGCACATATGGAGCTTCACTGCCACAGTGGCCCACTAGTCAGCATCCTAAACTGGCCTCTGAAATCAGATGTAAAGGGAAGAGCTGCCAACCCTCTCTCCTCAACCATTATGATCTCTGACATTATAGATCTCATTCTCTGTGCAACACCCAAACTTCACATGTTACTTCCTAATATTTCTGAATATTTGCTAAGCCCATGAATTCACTGCTTAAAACACTAATACTGAACTGGTCCCCACAGATCATCTCATCCAACCCACTTGTTTTACAGACTGCTAAGGAAACTGAGCCCTGAAGCAGGCATGAGCCATGCCTAGTGTCACACAGCTAAGAAGTGGCAGAGCTGGAACCAGAACCAGGTCTCCAGGCATGATGGCCCTCTTCTCTCCAATACACTTTGCTGTCTCTCCCAGAGTCCTGCTTTCAGAGGCTCAGCCATGTTTTCCCTTGGTCTTAGAGATCCTGAGGCCACCGTCTTCCTTTCTGAGCAGGCAGCACCTCCAAGTAACATGACAGGGGCCCACATACAGCTCTTTATGGGGACAGGACACAGACTGTGAGGCACATGTGCCAATACCCAGGGATCAGGGCCTCAGCAGTAATCACTGCCAGAGCTTCACTTACCCTTCCAAACTCAACAGACACACCTCTGTTTAGACTTTGGAGAGCACTGAGTTTTAAAGGCAACTGTGATGATTCTTTCCACTGTCTTGCTCTGGTTCTCATTTTTCAGACAAAGAAACTGGGGCTCATGGACGTTAGAGGGAACAAGCTCAAGCTCCTACAGCTTTCCAAGCTTCAATTTCAATCCAGGCCTCTTTAACGGTAGCGAAGTACTGAGGGTTAGATCTGTAAAATGGAAACTGGAGCACTTATAAAATATGGTTGCTATGGGGATCAGATGAGCTCATGAAGGTGAAACCACCAGTAGAACAACCTGAGGGAAGGAACCATCTTATTCATCTTTGCGTCGCCCATGCCTGGCACACCGTGGGTAATAAATGTGCTTAAAAAAAAATAATAAACCCATGAATGCATAAATTAATAAATGAATGAATAAAAAATGAGGCACTTAGCAGAGGTGCCTGGAACACAAGAGGTATTCAATAAATGCTCCTTTTCCCCTCCCTTGCTCAGGAGGGTGGCAGCCAGACCCACAGTCTCTGCCTAACTCTTGGTAGGCCTTGATGGGGGTGTGTGGTGAGTGACTCTCAGGAGTACTGAGGCTATGGAGAAATGCATGTCTTCTCGGCCATAAGCAGAGACAGTGTTCTGAGCTCCAGGGAATGGCATGCTACCTTGGCCAGGGCTTTCCTCCACTGTAGGGTAAGGGCCACCCATCTTCCGAGCTGACCTTGGCCCAGTAGTTACCCAGATTCAGTGTTAGGCCTAGCTGCATGCACCAGTGGAGGGCAGTGGCAAATCCTTCCAGTGATGAAGATATGACCACCAGAGAAAGTACTCCACCCGGCCAAACTCAACTTCATTCCATTCTGTCATCCTGACTCTCTTTCTCTGTCTTCTTGGGGCTTCATATTTCCGTCCCCTGTGTCTGGCGACTGAGTAAATGAGTGTCTAGAAGCATGCCTGGCATATAGAAGGTGCTTGATAAATGTTGGTGGAATGAGTAAATGAATAAATGAAAACAGGACTGAAGGAAGAGACAGGCTGACTGATGTCTGTCTATTTATTTGCACAGGGTCCTACAGGGCCAAGACCCCTCCCTCCCCACCCTCTCCCCTGTAAAAATAAACTCTATCTTTCTCTCTCCCTGTTCTATCTGCTTTTCTGCTTGGGCCAGGGAAGATAGTCATCCCCTAAGACTTGTGCCCCAAGACACAGGAACCAGCATCCCCTATACATACACACCACACATACTTCCCCTGAGCCCAGGGAAACCAGGATGCAGCAGGAGGGCTTGTAAAGGCCCTCAGGCTTCCACTAAGAGCTGAGTACAGTTGGTCTGTCAATGAGGGTTGGCAGGAGTATCGGGAGCAGCAGCATGAGGAACATGGGGTGGGGGACAGCCCCTGAGGGGGAGCTGAAAGGAGCTGAATCCACTCCCAAGTGGACACTGAGTGAGCCTCTGGGAGAAGCATGGGAGGCACACCACTCCAGACCCTGTGTGGTCAGAGTACAGCAGGCACAGCAGGTCCCAAGGCCACCAAGTCAAGTGATCTTAGGACCAGAAGAGGCAGACTCCTTCCTGCGGGAACTGGTGCCCCCCACCCAGGCCTCTTCCAGGCAGGGTGACATGGAAGGATGTCACAGTGAATGGTGGGGGCTCCGCTGGAGGCAGGGGTACCCCCAAAGCAGAGGCACAATGTGGTGTTTGAGGGAGGACTGGGACTCACGTCACCTGTGGTGAGGAGCTGGCATTTGACCTCTCTAAACCTGGAGCGAACATCCTTGCCCGGCGAGCTGCCCCAGGCCCTGGCAACAGCCAGCCAATTCTCCCCAGTCCCACGTCTACCACACCTCACACAGCTGCCCTGGGTTCATGGGAGAGCCGACAGGGCAGCCGAAGTGCCACAGGAAGTCACGGGAGTTGGAGAGAGTACCCAGCACGCGGAAGCGGGCAGGGCTGTGGGGGTCGGTCACCAGCCCCTCGTGAGAGCTCTCGGGTGTGCGGACTGAGCACCACACCTGCAGGCCAGGACAGACACGGGGACATATGGTGTCTAGTGCGGGCAGGGCCACAGACTTGGCTGCAGCCGAGCCATCCCGGGGACGCAAACCACCACTACCCCCAGCCTCTCTGCTCAAGAGGTCTCCGGGCCACACCCAGCATCTCAGCTATAACCCCTTGCTATCAGCACCAAAGGAAGGAAGCACACCCTCCCTCCCAAACTCCTTGAAGGCCTTTCAGAGGCGCCCTGGACAGTGGGTTGCCCAGATTGGATGCATCCGAGGGGAAGAAGCATGGCCCCCAGAGGCTGCCTGCCGGAGTGCAAAGTACCTTCAGGAGACCCTGAGCAAGGAGACTTGCTCTGCCATTTCCTTTATTCCTGGGTAGCCCTGGATGAGCCACTTTGTCCCCAAGCTTCAGCTGCCTCCTCCACAGCCACCTCACAGGAACATGGCAGGGATCAATCCTGCTCCCTACCCGCCACCCCTCAAGCAGGACAGCCTCGCCCTTTGAGATCTGCAAAAGCCTGAAGAGTTCTCCTTCCTCAGGCCTCTCTGCGTGCTTTCACAAGCCCCAGCTGAGAAGCTCTGGGCACCAGGCCTTCCCAGACCACCTTCCATACCCCAACTTCAGCCCTATTTCCCAGTCCCTTTCCTGCATGCCCCAGACTTCTAATGACATGCCCAGGAGGGAGCAGGAGAGGGGCAGGCCCCAGGCCTCCTAGGAGGGTAATACCTGGGCAAATCCCACAAAGAAGAGCTGGTGATTGGTGAGCCCCACAGCCGGCAACTGCTGCTCCTCCCCGTGCTTTCTCAGCCACGCTTTGTAAGCCTGGGGTCAGGCACAGGACGGGCAAGGCCATCAGGGGTAGCCCACCACCTCCACCCGCTGCCCATGTCCCCCAGGGTGGGTGAGCCTCGGCCACCAGAGGCCCACCAGGCCACTCACGTTATAGGCAGCCTTAAGTCCCCCGTTGTCAGCGATGTTCTCCCCCAGCGTCTGGCGGCCGTTGAGCCTCTCCCCATTGACCTGGTACTGGCTGTACTGCTCCTCCATGCAGGCCGTGTGGTTCCGGAAGGCTGCCAGTGACTCATTCTGCCACCAGGGCCGCAGGTTCCCTTCCTTGTCATATTCGCGCCCTGAGAAGAACTAACCTTTGCACCACACCAAGACCAGAGCAGCCTTCCACCAGCCCTAGTCCACAGACTCCAGGGTCCGTGTGGCCTGCTCCCAATATCCCAAGGCCTCGCAAGAACCACCAGGAATTCTAGGCTGGAGGGGGCAACTCTGTGGGCCTCTACCTTGGTCATCAAAGGCATGTGTCAACTCATGGCCCATCACCACGCCGATGCCACCAAAGTTCAGGGCCCTGGTAGGTGAGGAACGCTGCATGAGGACATGGTAGGGGAACTTCTGGATCCCACCTCCAGCCCTGCGCTCAGCTCATCCGCAGGCCCAAGCCGCAGGACCCAGCCCCTCCTGCCTCAGACACACTTGGGGTGGTTCCGGGTGTAGAAGGGGGCCTGCAGGATGCCAGCGGGGAAGACGATCTCATTCTTGGTTGGAAGGTAGTAGGCATTCACCGTCTGGGGCGTCATGCTCCACCTGGGAGAGCAAAAGGGAGAGGCTGAGGCTCCTGACTCTCCTGATGCCCCTCCCAGCCCAGCAGCCTTGACCTATCTCCTGCAAAGACCTTGCGTCTCTGGTTGAAATGTCTTGCCACCCCCTTCCCCAGCCCTGGAAATCTCCCCTACCTCTCCTGCTGCCCCAAGCGTCTACAGCCCCCCCATTCTCACTGGTCCCGGCTGGGAGGCTTGCGGAGCTGGTCAGCCATCACCTTAGCAGAGAAATTGTACAAATTCAACATGTTCTGGAAAAAGGAATCTTCAGAGACTTCATACTGTGGGAGTGGTGAGAAGCAGAAAGCAAGCAAGACAACATGTTGGAGAAGATAATAGTCCCAGTTTGGCTACTAATTAGCACCTCTCTAAGCCTCTGTTTCCTCAACTGCAAAGTAAGAGCAAAATATTTAAGAAATAAGAATCACCAATATTTACATACTACCTCCTTCTATTCTCACAACAACCCTATGAGGTAGGTACTACTAGGATCCCCGTTTTACAAATGAAGACACTGAGGCCCAGAGAAGTTACATAACTTGTTCAAGGTTACCCAGTTAGGTAGAAGTAGAAACAGGATTTGTGAACACTGCATTCCACCCATCCCTGGCCTGTGCCCTGGCACAGGGCCAGCATTTGAACAATGTCAGTTGCCCATACTTGCCTCTGAAAGGAACCAAAAACCACCTCCTTCCCTCCCAGTGTTTGAGCCCCAATTACTGAGCCAAGAATAGAGCCCCCACCCCCGCTCCCCTAGATGAAATTCAGCACTGGTGAGCAGAAGTACTCACCCCGTCATAAACATCATCCAGCTCTTTGGGCTCCAGGATGAAGTCCGGGAAACCAATCATATCATAGATGGCATCTGCCTGAAGAGACTAGGTTAGAGTTTCCCTCCCCAGTCTCCCTCCAAAAAACTGTGTCCTCCATCCCCACCTGAAGATGGCGCCCCAACCCTTGCTACGGCTCACTTTCTCCTTGGCTGCCTGGCGGGTTTTCTCATCCATCCAAACCAGCTGCCCCAGGGCCTCCTCGAAGGCACTCCGGATCTCGCTGATCATCCCCTCAGCCTGCGAGGGAGCAGGCACAAGTCGGCTTCCACTCACACTGATGCATTCTTTCTCCCTGTCCACCCTAGTGTCCCATCCCTGTCCTTCCAGGGGAGTGCCCAGACTCTCGAAATAAGGCTGAGCATCTTGGGAAGATGAAAAGGAAACACTATTTGTGAAGGTGCTGAGATGGTGGGTGGCTCTTTTTCTCATTGATCAAGAACTTTAACTGACCATAAGTTAACTGAAGAAATATAATTTAATACAGTACATTGATTTTTATCTGAAAATGAAAGGAAGGCATTAAGAGCAGAAAATTTGGGAAATTAGGGGCATCCAGGTGGCTCAGTTGGTTAAGTGGCCAACTCTTGATCTTGGCTCAGGTCATGATCTCATGGTTTGTGGGATCGAGCCCTGCATCTGGCTCTGTGCTGACAGCATGGAGCCCACTTGGGATTCTCTCTCTCCCTCTCTCACTACCCCTCCCTACATGTGTGTACGTTCTCTAAATAAATAAAGAAAACTTAAAAAAGAAAAAGAAAAAAGAAAATTTGAGAAATTGGGAAAAATTGAAGAAGAATATAGACCACTTATAACCCCATCACTCAGAGATAAGCCCTCTTAACATTTTGATTATATACTTTGAGTGTCTTTCCCTGCCCAGGTATACATATATAACACAGAATTATATTGTGTAACATACATATATTTTGTAAGCTACTTCTTTTCACTTAACACTATATCATGAGCTTTAAGGCTGCCTCACAACCCACTCTAACCACAATCTTTCTTCCAGTCCCCTATGATTAGACATTTAAGTTGTTTTCATTTTCACCTATTATAAACCACCTTGCAATAAACAGTCTTGTAGATAATACTTTAAGCACATTCATTATCATCTCCTAATAAATAATAAGTATTATTTTTCTAACTGGAGAGGCAACATAAACTCATTGCAGAACATTTGGAAAATACAGAGAACTTTAAAGGACAAAAAGAACCCCTCAATCCCACCACCAAAATACTGTGCATTTATTGATGAATTTCCTTTCAGTTTTTCACCCCCTCTATGTACACACATGAACGAACAGTGAATTTTAACTAAAACAAGAGGTATTATTGGAAGGACCTTGAAGACTCACAATTTCCTTGCTTTGCCGATCAAACGTGGCCTTCACAAAGAGGGAGCCCAAAGCGAAGCCAAGTGCGTCATCCGTGTTGGAGATACAGGTCTGCCACCTTGGCGTGCAGGACTGTAAGGGACAAAGAGCCAGGCCTCCCAGAGATGGCTATGCTCTCCGTCTGGGCTGCTCTCCTCTCTGTCTCTGGGGCCAGCCCTCTTAGCTCTGAACAATGAAAGCCTGGGTTTGGAGAGCTGCCATCTCTCCCTCAGACTCCGAGGAAAATAAAGGGCAGAATGGAAAAATGTGCCAACCCCGGCAGCAAAACTGCAGGAGGAACATGTGTGCTGCCTACTCCGTGCTCAGTACTCTCCTCCTCTGAAGTTTCTAAGAGGCCCACTGGGGTCCAGAAGTTTCTTTGCTCATATCGCAGCCTTATATCCAGTCAGTCCCTCATGCAAGAAACCTGCAAAAGTCACCAGACTCCTCCATCCCCCACCCCTACATTCAATCCATCACCAAGGCTACCACTTCTACTTCTTAGTCATCTCCCCTGTCCACCCCGTTGCCACTTCCCTGCCCTACAACACTCTCACCTCCGGCCCAAGATTGCAGTCACTTCCTAACTAAGACACTCTGATTTCATTCTCATCCCTCTCCCCCTCCCCTGACACTCCCCTCCATCTTCCATTTAGCTTCCAGAAAGACTACCCGATACACAAATCTAACTGGGTTATTCTTCTGCTTAAAATCATCCCATGGTTCCCCGTTACTGAAAGAATTGAGGCCTGACTTTTTTTTTTTTTTTTTTTTTTTTTTTTTTAGGCCTGACTTCTTAATGGAGCATTCAGGTCCCTTCAGGGACTGCCCCAGGCCCACCTCACCCCCCTCAGCCTCTCAGCTGCCCCCTCTGCAAGCTCATACCAGAGCACATGCAAACCCACAATGCTCCTGGCCTCTAGGAATTTACACATGCTATTCTTTCTGACTAGAGTGCCCTTTTCCCTTGCTCCTTTGGTGAACTACCTCAAACATCACCTCTTCATAAAAGTCTTTCCTGATGCTGCCTCCTCCCCCAGGTAGAATGTGCTATCCCTTCCTCTGTTCTATAGCACAAAGGTCTTTCACACAGTGTGAGCACTTACCACCCCAAAATGCCATGTTTGGTTACATGTCCATTTTCCCCACTTAATGGGGTATCTTGAAACTAAGAACTGCATTTATTCATCTTCTTAACCATCATCATCAAAGCTGAATGCCTCTACGTACCATGTACCGGGTAGGTGCTTCACTTACATTAACTCAGTCCTCAAGACAACCCTACAAGGTACTCCTGCTTCACACACCAGGAAATGGAGAGTCAGAGAGGCTGGGTGACATGCCCAAGGTCCCATAGGCTAAAAAACGGAGGAGTTGGGATTGACACCCAAGTCATCTTGATTCCTACTCCTGTGCTCCATACTATACCATGAGGCAAATGGTGCCTGACAGTCAGCTAGGCTGGACTGGAAGGTGGGGACAGAGTCAGAAAGCCCACCTTCTTGGTGCCATAGAGGGTCTCCAGCAGCTTCTCTTGTGCAGACTCAAAGCGGTGGTCCAGGCTTGAGGTTGTCTTCTGCACCAGGTTCCAAATCAGGTAATTGTTCAGGACACTGGCATCCAGACCAGACATAAGGGAAGGGCAGGTGGGGTACCATTTTCACCCCCAATCTGCTCCATGAATGTGCAGGCAACAGAAGTCCTGAGAGGCATATGCAGGAGCTGTCCCAGAATCTCTCTCTCTCCCCTGGGACCACACACCTGCCTTCAGAAGTCAGTTTGGAGAAGGTGTGGGAATAAAGAGCACAAATGGGCCCCCTGAAGCCTCACCCTATGGGAATAGCCTGCAGACATTCTCTTTTGATGTTTGGAAGGTCCAGGACCTTGTCAAATGCTGCTCTGTGTCTGGCTGTGACAGTCCCCCGTGCCCAGTCCCTGCCTGGACCTGCATGGAGCTCTGAGTCCCACCTCCCACACTCTGGGCTCCCCCCAACCTTGGCTCTGTGTGGTTGATGAGCTCTGACACCTGCTGCAAATAATCCTTCCCATACACCACCACGGGCTCAGAGTCACCCAGCTCCAGCGGTGACAGCAAGAAAGATAGAAACTCCAGCCAGTCCATGGAGGGTGCCAGGGCCTACAAGCAAAAAAAAAAAAAAAAAAAATCTAAAGCCTCCTTGCCTACACTCCTGGTTTCCAGCAGACCCCTGCCCCACTGATATACTGGAGCCTGGGAGCCCTTCTCATTACCATGGCAACATCTATTAGCTGCTTGGTAGCCCCTTCCTATAATAAACCTTTTTCCAGGCCTGAGCACTCCTCAGTCTGGGAGCCCAATCAGTTATTATACAAGAAAAAGCACTCTATGTAATACTCAGCGGGGGCATAGATATTCAAATATTTTCATAACCATTGATAAAATACCACCCAGAGTCCCTACATAACTGGTCTCTCCTTCCAGAACCCTCCCCTCCCCCATCCAAAATCTCCATAATCCAACTAAAGTGTTGATTCCTGGCAACTAAAGGAGATGCTTCCAAATTTCTTCTGATTGTTTTGTGGACATCTTGTACAAATTGTTATAGATTTTTAATATCATCCCTCTATGCATCCCCAGGCAACATGAAGGAGGATCAAGAGATGTCCTAGTGAGAGGTGGCCTAAAATGGACACCACTTTTCTTTCCAGGATAGTAACAGTGCAGCTGGGAAGTTCACAAAAGCGAGCAAATGAGGAACCGATTGGCTGCCTCAGAAAGATGGCAGGAAGGGAAGCTGGGAGATCTGCCCCAGGGCCTGGCCCCTCCCAGCTGTCTCTGTTCCTCCCGGGCCCCACCTGCAGCTCCGCAATGCTCATCTTATGATAGATCTTCTCCTCATCCCGCCGCTGGTCCTGGGGTACTGTGATGTTGGCCAGTTGAATCTCCAGCTCCAGCACCTGTCGCATCTGCTCCCGTGTAGAGGCTGGCCGTCCACCCAGCAGCATCCCCAGCTCCTCCATGTAGTCCAGGTAGGCAGTAAGCACCTGTCAAGGCCCTGAGTCATCCTCAGAGCCCAGCAACAGGTCCTGCGCAAGGCTGAGAGGGCCTGTTCTGGCCCCCACCTCTGTTCACCATCTCTTCTGCGGATTCTCCTCACAGAAGCTTTCTTGGACGATCCTGTTTTATTTCTGTCATACTGCTTACCAGTACCTGCTAGGATCTTGGTTATTTATTTGCACGCTTGCTGATCATTTATTTCCCAAATGAGAAGGTTAGTTCAGGAGAGCACTGTTCCAAGTTACAGCAACTTAGTCACCCTTCTACCCCTAGGGCCTAGAATGGGGCCTACCACTGAACAAGTGCCCTGTAAATATTCATCCAGTAGATAGACATGCTTCCCACACTGCTCTGCCTTCTCATTTCCTAAAGCCCTTCTATTTTTCCAGCACATCAGTGACCACATGTCTTCACTTAACAACTGAGCGGACCCCATGGGGAATTTAGTCACAGTAGCTTTAATGGCCTTCCATCTCCCATCCAGCCAGGCCTCAACCTTGCTGCTTTCTCAGCTCCCCTCTAGTCTCTAAGGGGGAGAAAAGAGCAGAAAAGAAATACATATGACCACACGTAAACACATGTATCAGACTCTGCTAGGGTTCTATAAGTGATGTGTCCTTTTTCCCTCTCACTGCAGCTCCATATAGTGGGTATTAGTTCCATTTTCCAGATGGGGAAACAAGCTTGGGAAGGTTACATGACTTGACTCATATCACAAACTAGCAGATGGCAGAATCCAAATGTGGCTCAGGCCTGACGGTTCCAGGGCCGGTGCCCCAGCACTACCCAGGCCCAGGAGGCACTTGTGTTGCTTCAGCCCCTGCTGGCACTTGAGCTGAATGAGGTAGGGACTATTTTCTCTCTTCTCCACTGTAGTCTCAGGCTCTAGCCCAGCCTCTGGCACATAGTAGGTGTTCAATAAATATTTGCTGAATGAAAGGATGAGAACCTGCAAATAGACCCTCAGCACCACTCAGCACCAACTCCCTGTGGCCCTCCTCCCAGGGGCCACTCCTCACTCTGGCCCTGAAGCCCCATCCTGAGCTCCCTTAATCACCAAAGGCCGTCTCCTCTTCCACTCTATTGAAAAGTTTTAAGATCCATTAAATATCCATTTAATATCCATTCCCTGCACCTCAAAATGTCTTTCTCCCACCTCTCCTCTCCCTTGCTGCTGGTGTCAGAGGAAGACATTTGAGGACCAGTCATCCCAGGTCCTGAGGGGAATGGTTGACTCAACCAGTCACCCTGACTATGCCCTGCCCCCACCCACCTCACTTACCCCTTTCTCACCCTATCTTTAGCTGAAGACTTAACCCTGAGACTTTCCTGAACCCTGATTTACTCCTAAGTTTTTATCCTATGTGAACCTTTTATGCTACAGCTTCCACAGACTTCCTACTCGAGACAATCCAGCAACACACTGAGAGCCAAACTGAAGCTTTCTCCTGCCAGTTCCTGGTTGTTGTGGTTCTCTCCTGAATTCTCAAAATTCTCTCCTCTCCTGACTCAGGTGATGTCAAACCACATATCTGTTCATGCTACTCCCAATGTGGTATTTTAAAAATGTATATTAAATTATTTTGAGGGACACAGAGAGAGAGAGAGAGAGAGAGAGAACATGAGCAAGGGAGAGGCAGAGAAAGAGGGAGAAAGGGAATTCCACGCAGGCTCCATGCTGCAGCACAAAGCCCAACACGGGGTTTAATCCCACGAACCATGAGATCATGACCTAAACCGAAACCAAGAGTCTGACACCCAACTGACTGAGCCACTCAGATGCCCTGCCAGTCTCAGTTTTGATGAGTTTCCTTTTCTATTTCTTTTGGAATAAGTGCTAAATCTGACCCGCAGGGGTCATGCACAATATGAATCTACATACCTGTCCAGAAGGCCTTGGCCCACTCCCCTCCTACCCTTCTCTGGTCCATCAATAGGTTATATGCCTCCCCACCTCACAGCCTTTGCATAAGCTTTTCCCTTTGCCTAAGCCCTCTCCTTTCACTGCAGCCTGCTGTTACCCTAGGACTAGGCTGGTTCCCTGTGACGCTCAGTCTCAGAACACTGTGCTTCTCCTCTGTGACAGTCCCAGCAACTTCACACAGGAGAACTGTGCACTGAGCCACTTCCTGTCTCCTCCCCCACCTAGAGGCCAAAGGCAATGTCTTGTTGACCACATGCCAGGAGGAGGGTCTGCCTGAAGAATGCTCAGTGTTTGAAAACCAATGAAGGGACAAATGACTCTAGCAGTTGTTTTACTCCGCAGCAGTCTACCTCACCGGCTGTTTTTCTCCCACTGCTCTTAAAATACAGGGATATTCTTCTGTATTCTACCTCTGCCTCTCACTTCTCCTAGGCCTTTGTGTAGGTTTTTAAGGAGATGGCCCTGAAGTCCTCGGCTCCCTCCAGCCTCGTCCTGTCTCCAGGACTCCACCCAGCTTCCACAGCTGCCTGCTGACCTTTCCATCTAGACATCTAGACATTGTCTGGGTCCTTCACAACCACACATCTAAAACAAGTCGTTCCCACTCTCTGAGTGTCTACATAAGCTTGCATCCCCCCTCCCCAAACAAGCACCATAGGAGGTAAATGCTATGATCCTCACTTTACAGATGAAGAAACAACTTCCAAGAGAATTTAATCAACTTGCACCAAGCCACAGGGCTGGGATTAAAATCGAGGTCTGACCTCAAAGTCTGCCCTTGTCCTGTGATGTAACACTGTCTCCTTTTCCCCAACGTGCCCTGAGCTGGTTCTTCTTACAGGCACCCCTGGTTCTCCAAGGACCGCTCCATTCCACCATCACTCAGGCTTATAGACTCATCTGTCTTTATCTCTTCCTCCTTCTACTCCTTTCTCCAAACACCCAGCCACCAGCAACTCATGATTTCCACTAGGTCATGTCTCTTGCATCCTGCCCTTCTTAACATTCCCTCTGCCACTGGTCACATCAGGGCCCTTACAGACTCAGAGCCTGGAGTGCAGCTGACTCTTAACTCATCTCCAGGCTCCCTCTCTTGCATCTACTTGTCACACCTCAGCCAGACTGGCTTCCCAAAGCACTGCTCACTGTGTTGCTCCCTTCCTGCTCTGGAGCATGCAACAGCTCTCGGAGACCTATACAATGAACCCAGTGTGGCATTCCAGGTCCCCTCTGCAACTAGTTCCTACCCACCTGTCCAGCCCCTCATCTGCTCTGAGCTCCACATTTTGCCAAGCTGGACCCCTTCTCATGGTCCAAAAATGCCTTAGCCTTTCCTTCTTCAAGACTTTGTTTAAACTATTCTCATTACCCAGCATGCCCTCGCCCACTCTTAGATATTCTACAGGGCCCGGCTCAAACGCAATCTCATTAGGAAAGCTCTGACTACCTGAATCTCTTCTGAGGCCTAGAGATCCTCTTTTGAACCTGTTCTTAGCTATCTAGGTCCATAAAGCCATCTACATTGAAAGCTTTGTGTGACAGTGGCTCTGGAGGTACATCTCAGAATTCCCCCATTGCACCTTGCACATAGTAGAGGCCTATAAAATGTTTCCCTAGAAGAATAAAGGGGAGGAAGGAAAGAAGGGAAGAGGGAAGGGAAGGGAAGAAAAAAAAGAGGGTGGGAAAGAGAGGAGGGAGGGAAGGAAGGATGGAAGGGAGGAAGGAAAAAACTGAGGGAAGACTGAAGGGAGGAAGACGGAAGGAAGGGTAGTTGGCTCACTAGGTGACAGGACAGGTTCACCTTCCCCACTATGACCCTTGGCAAAGGGGAAAGTAAACAGGAATCAGCCCAGCTCAACAGAGGGGTGGGGTTGGGTGTTCTGGGGATGCTCCTTACTTTCTCATTGGCGGTCCTGTTTAGGTAGTAATCTCGAGAGGGGAGAAAGAGCCCAGACTGGTCCACCTGCAATAGCAAGTGAAGGGAGTAAGCCTTCCCCACACACATACCTGGACTCTTGTGCAGGAGTGGGGGGTGGGGCCAACCCAGCCTGCCTGTCATAGGGAAGGGGAGTCTGGGTCAGTCAATGGTCCATCAGTCCCTCTCAACCCTTCTCCGGAATGGTACCTGGATAACATTGCTGTTAGAACTCTTGGAGTCGGCACTGACATAGACAGTGAAGAAGGGGGTGGCTCTGTAGGTCCCTGCTACTGCCTTCAGCACTTCCATGAAGTTATCCTGCTCCCAGGACCCCGTGATGTTCCAACCACCAATCTGGGTAGAGACCATAATGGAAACTATGGCACAGAGGCCCCCAAAGCTTATCCTCTCCCAGGACCTATCCTGACCTCCCCCAGTGGTCCTACCTTGTCAATGAGGTCTCGCAGCGGCTGGGCTCCCAGCTCCTCAATGCGCTCCACCTGCAGACAGGATAGGTAGAAGCGCTGTGTCTTCCGCTCCGCTTCGCTGCTTGAGTTGAAGGTGGTGTTTTCTGTGGGGTAGACCACATTTTGCTGTGGGGTGGTTGACAGCTATGCTAACTAGTGAGAGGGGTCCTGGGCCCTTGCTTGGTCCCTCTCCCTGCCTTGTTAAGGGGCAGTCCTCCTAATGTAGACTCAGGAAGACCATCTGAAACCACCAAGCGTGACTTCTTCTCCCCTGTCCATGGAAACCCTCAAAGATCTCTAAGCTCCACAGACTCCCTTGTGCCTGCCACACCTCAACAGTGATCCAAGCAGAGTGAAGAGAAGAGTCCTTTCATTATAGTCAGAGATCTGTCCCCTCAAAGCCATCTCCACCTCTCAGGAACCCCCTGCTCTCTGCATCCCCTACCCAGGAATGTTTGCAGTCACGCACTTAGTCATTCAGTCATGGACCTTTATTGAGTACTTAAATGCGAAGCCCTGTTCCAGGCATGAGTTGTACTTGGCACAATGCCTCCCTGACAGCCCCACTCACCAAGCAGGTGTTTCAGTATGGCCTGGTTCTGGTCCCAGAGGCTGTTGAAGGTGTTCCAGCGAGAACGCCCATCGGGCAGGGGATTTCTCTGAATCCAGCCTCCACAGGAAAACTGGTAAAAGTCCTCACAGGGACTCACACTACGGTCCAGAGACTCCAGGATTTTTCCAGCCACTCGAATGCAAGCCTCTGTGAGGCAGGTGCTGTGGGATGGGTCTGTGGCAGGGGACATGGTGGGGGGAAAGGGGGTTGTCGGTGGGTCTGAGAAAACAATGCTTTGGGGAAAGCCATGACAGCAAGAAGGTTGGGAGGAGAGAGAAAAGTTGGGGGAAGACCGGCCCCAACCAGAGAAAACCTTAGGGGTCCTTGAGCCAGAGCCCCCACACCAAGAGGGCTGGTGACAGGTGTGGGCCCACCTACCTCTGTGGTACTGGACCCCCAGGGCCACGAAGCAGCCCAGAAGCAGTGCACCCAGCAGTAGAGAGACAGCTGCTAAGACCAGCTCCAGTTGGGTGTGAGAGCCCAAGAGGTCTCTTGTCCTCTTCTGGAATCCCACCTGGGAACACAGGATGACAGTGAGCTACCAAGCTGCAGGTGAGGATCCAAGTTCACAGAAGTCCTCCCAAAGGGTGAAGACACGGCCAGTTTCCAGAGCCACGGAGCAAAGACGCTAAAGGGGTTAACTTTGGGCACAGGGGCAATGAGGCAGTCTGAGTTGAGCCCTGAGCCTGTTTAGTGCAACGTCATGGCTTACAATCGCCTCACCATAGTCCTAGCGCAGAGGCCAGAGATGGAGGGGAGGTGGGGGCAGGTGACCCTCCAGGGCAGCCCAGAGCTCCTGGGTCTGCCAGACGTCCTGTCAGGGTTGGGGCCTGGTGAGAAAGGGAGAACCCCCTTGCCCACCTCCACAGCGTCCGGGGAGGCCCCGCCCTCTACGGGGGTCTCAGGTGCGTCTTCCTCCCGCAGCGTGGTCCGTTTGTACTCCACCATCTGCCAGACAGTCGGGGGCGCCAACCGAAGTCAGGCAGAGAGGGCTCTTTGGCCACGGCCCTGCCCCAGTGACCCTGGCCTGGCCAGGCCCCCTCCTCTCTGCAGTGAGGGCCCCCTCTCTCCTGCCGGGCTCGCCGGCCTGGGCGCCCCACGCCCGACCCGCGGCCCCCTCTGAGACTCAGCCCTTTCACCGCCAGCCCGAGCCCCTGCCCTGCCGACGCCACCTGCTCCCTCAGCCTCACCCCCTCCACCCAGGCCTCTCCCCGGAGCCCGGGGCTCCCACTCACGTTGCCGCCACCGCCCAGCTCCTGCAGCGCAACGTTCATGGTGGAGTCGGGGCGGGCGGCACCTTAGGGCTCCCGGCGGCTGGCCCTTGCCCAGGCCTCGGCCTCGGCTCCTGGCCCCCAGCCTTCACCGCCGCCCGCCATCAAGGCCTCTGCCGCAGCCCCTCGCTCCGCCGCTGCCGCCGCCGCCGCCGCCGCCGCCGCCGCCGCCCCCGCCTGCCCGAGCCCCCTCCCGCTGCGGCGCCCCGCCCGAGGTGGGGGTAACGTGGGGGGAGGAGCGTGCCCGCCGCTGCCCGCTGCCCGCCGCCCGCCCTGTGCGCCGGGACCTGGACCTCGCTCGGGTGCCGGCGGCCACCCTCCAGCGACACCAGGACCCCTGTCCTCTTCAGGATCAGCCTACCCCCCTCCTAGCAACACACTCCTGCCAGCCACCCATAATTTCCATGCCTTTGACCCAGTCTCAACCCCCGGTGATATTTCTTGGCCCAATTCCTCGAACTGCAGGCCCTCCCACCCCCTTTAAACACCCATTATGCTCCCGGGAGGAACATCTGTCCCCAGCAGTCCACACAGCCCCTCCTCAGCCAGCATAGGCAAAGCAGAACATGGGGGTCGACCCACATTCAGAGGGTCCATACAGCATCTACCCAGAGAGCACACAGACCCAGAGTAACACAGGCAGGCACTCAGCCCAACACATGGTCCCTGCACACACTCAGTATACACACTGCACACTCACCATGTAGAGCTCGATAAGGCACCCAGAGCCAGCACACAAACTACACCGTCCTTCTCTACACACACAGCACACATATACAGCACACACACAAAGTACATGGGCACCACACACACACACACACACACACACACACACACACACACATAATCCACACTCTGACTCCACTTTTACATGTTGCTTCAAGACTGCACTTTTACTCCCCAAGATAATTGTTGTCATCAGATCATCTCACAAAGGGAGGGTTACAGATGGTGACAAATCGGCAGGGAAAAAAACAGCCATGTACAGATATTTAAAGAAAAGACGTGCTAACACTTCTAACTTGAGGAAAGCAAACCATTTTATTTGGGAGGTTTACAAGGAAAAAAAAAAAAAAACACCAAGCAATATTTAACTGAGAGGCAGTAGTGTGGCATCTACGCATCTGCCATCTGCCTTCCATATTGTCATTCCTTAATCAGGCCTGGCGGTGTTGCAGTCTGCTGCACTGAAGAGTGCCCAGGCTTTTTGCCACAGTTTTTTTTTTTTTAAAGTGCCTCATCCTCGTCCCTCTTCCCCAGCAGAGTTCATGAATTTGACGTGAGAAGACTCAGAATGGGGGCAAATCCATAATCAATTTCTCAACACTCACGTCAGTCCTCAGCTTGCTGCATAAGGTTTTAACATGGGTTGCTCTTGTGGCTGAGAAAGGGTGGATGATGAATGGATCAGGTTAAGAATGTGGACTGCTTCCTTTGGCATTTCCACCCTCTTCCCTGTCCCGCCCCACCTACCCACCCAATTGCATGCTCTCAAGTTGGAGACATAGGAGACAGTACAGTGTCATAGGTAGGATGAAGGATTCTGGATTCAGACTCAATGCCCTCACTTGTAAAACTGAAATAAGAGTAGTACCTATTTCAAAGGACAGTGTCTGGCATATAAAGGGCACTCAATGTGTTAGCTGCTATTTTCGTGTTATTGTTGTTAAAATTCTGCAGGTAGAAATGAGAATTGTAAGGCGGGAGGAAGCCTGTCCTATTTCCCAGGTGTTAGAGTAGGTAGATGGGTTCTAAGTTGTTTAGCGGTTCCTTGTGCAAGAAGCTTTCACATCTAGCCATACTGGGGTCTGCAGCAGCAAGGCCTTGGGATATCCACTCACAACAAGTTTCTGGAGTTATTCATGTTCACTCTGATGCAGCATCGCAGTGGCACTCGCCTCTTCCCCTTGTCACCTACAAGCCTGGATGAAGGGAAACATGTCAGCAGAGGCAGTCTTGGCCCGTGGGAAATTCCACCATGGCATGACTATGTGAGTGTAACCGAAGCTACTATATAAAGGCTTCTGGCAACAGGCTCATTAGAAATAGTCCCATGCCAGGGCGCCTGGGTGGCTCAGTCGGTTGGGCGTCCGACTTCGGCTCAGGCCATGATCTCAAGGTCCGTGAGTTCGAGCCCTGTGTCGGGCTCTGTGCTGACAGCTCAGAGCCTGGAGCCTGTTTCGGATTCTGTGTCTCCCTCTCTCTCTGACCCTCCCCCGTTCATGCTCTGTCTCTCTCTGTCTCAAAAATAAATAAATGTTAAAAAAAAAAAAAAAAGAAATAGTCCCATGCCTACTGCAATGCCAAAATAGAAATAGCAAGCCTATATAACACTTTAGTATATGCCAACCGCTGTTCTAGGTGGCCACTGTTCTAGGTGCTTTACCTCTATGTACTCGTTTGCCCTTATGGCACTTATGAAGCCATTTTACAGATGAGCAGACTGAGGCATAGAAAGGCTGAGAGTCACACAACTCATAAGTAGCAGAGCTGGGATTTAAACCCAAGAAGTCTGGCTCCTTTCTGGAGAGCACTTTGGCAACATGAATCGAAAGGAGGTTATACTTCCTTCCAACATTAGTTGCTTGTCTTCTGCCACATTTTCTCTGAAAGGGTAAGGGGAAACACATCAGTTTTCAAGCCGGACAGATCTGAACTCAAATCTGGGCTCAATTCTTTATCAGCTGTATCATCTTTATCAAGTGACTTGAAAGCTCTGACCCTTAATTTTCTTTATCTGTAAAATGGGAACAATCGTCAGTGTCTCAGAGAGTTGCTGTGAGAATTAAATGCAGCCACGTATGAGAAAGACTGGTACCTAGTTTTACAGTGTTCTCAGTTTCACTAGGCTTGGCCTAAATGGACATTTCCTTTCCATGCCTCTTTCGTGATTCAAGTTATTTATTAGTCTCATAACTATTATTATTAAATACCCTACTCTGAGAGGTCGGAGGTTGCTCTAAACTATAATTCTCTTTTCTTTCCTCTGTGTTTATCACCCCTGACTCTTTTTCTTCTCTCATTCTATTGTTTTTTTCTCTTTCTCTTTTCTGCTCTTCTTTTCCTATAGGAATGATCTTTCTTTTGGTCTTTTTTTCCCTCTAAATTGATTGTGAATTGAGAGGGAATGGACAATGGCTTATGTGCTAAATTTACAGGAACAATGTAATCATGAAGATAATAAGACACATTAATGTCCAGTGTTGACAAAAATGGGAAATATGGGCACTCTCTACATTGCTGGTGGCTTATAAATTGATAAAACTTTTTGGCAATATGAATCAAAAGATGTAAGTGTATATACCCTTTGAACCAGAAAGTCTTATTCTGGGAAATTGTTCCAGGAAATAATCATGATCCATAGGATGTTTGTATCAACTAGCTTTTGCTGCATAACAACCCTCTCCAAACTTTGTGGATCAAAATAGCAAACATGTATTATTTCTTATATTCTTGCAGGTTGACTGGGTGGTTGTTCAGTTCTGGTTCAGCTCAGTAAGAGCTGGAGGGCCTAGCTGAATGGCCTCACTGACATGTTTGGGCCTCAGTCGGGATGACTGGGCCCTGTCTCTGTATGGTGTCTCCTTCTCCAGGAGGAAAACCCAGGCTCGTTCATATGGTGGTGTCAGGATTCCCAGCAACAAAAAATGGGGCAAGCCTCAGTATATAAACAGTTTTCAAGCCTCTGCCTATCCCACCTTTGCTAATGTCCTTACATGGCAAAGCAAGTCAGATGGTCAAGCCCAGATTTAGGAAGAGAAAAACAGAATTTACTATTTGATTGGAGGAGCTACAAAATATTGGAACCATTTTTTTCCTACAACGTTTGTTCATCACAGGACTGTCTGTAATAACAACAAAAACAAACAAGAAGAGTAGAGGACAAAAAAAAATTAAAGGTCTTCTCAAATAAATCAAACATCCATACAATGGGATAACAATGCAACATTTACAAATGACTGAAAGGAAGAGTTAATGCTATAGGGAAATGTTCTCCATATAGAATTAAGTGGGGGAGTAAAAGGGTTGCAAAATCTTATTTTTGTGAAGCAAAAAACTATAAAGAACAGATTTTATTTATTTATTTTGTTTATTTATTTTGGGAGAGAAAGAGAGAGAGAGCGTGTGCTCAAGCACGAGCGGCGAGGGGCAGAGAAAAAATCCCAAGCAGGCTCTGAGCTGTCAGCACAGAACCTGAGCAGGTCTTGATCTCACCAACTGAACCATGAGATCCTGACCTGAGCCAAAATCAACTCAGTCGTTTAATTGACTGGGCCACCCAGGCACCCCTAAAAAGCACAGATTTTAAAAAAGAGATTGGAAGGACAGCAACAAAATGGTAATATATCTAATGATGAGATTACTTTTAACTTCTTCCTTATGCTTTTCTGTATACAGTTAACAATTCTAGGGCACCTGGGTGGCGCAGTCGGTAAGCGTCTGACTTCAGCCAGGTCACGATCTTGCGGTCTGTGAGTTCCAGCCCCGCCTTGGGCTCTGGGCTGATGGCTCAGAGCCTGGAGCCTGTTTCCGATTCTGTGTCTCCCTCTCTCTCTGCCCCTCCCCTGTTCTTGCTCTGTCTCTCTCTCTGTCCCAAAAATAAATAAATGTTGGGAAAAAAAATTTTTTAATAAAAAAAAAAACAAAAAACAAAAAAAACCCAATTCTACTGTCCTGCACTTACCTAAGCACTTCACATATGTTAATTTAATCTTCACAATGACCCAATAAGATATAGTCTAGCAGTATCATTGTCCCTATTTTACAGATGAGGAACCTAAGACACAGGAAAGCTTACTAACATACCCAAAGTCACACATCAGGTAGAAGGCAGATCCTTGATTTCATTCTAAACTCCATGCTCTTTTAACTATTATTCTTTCTTCTAAGTCAAGTGATTTGTCTGGAACCAGAGTGTGGTGTTTGGTAAATGGACTATATCATTGGTTTTAAACCTTTAAAAAAAATCATCAAACACTTTTTCTTGCAAAAGTAATATACTCTAGAAGTAGAATAAAAAGATGACATTCCATCTGCCAGGATCCCAGTAACATCCTCAGAGAAAACCATTATTAGTAGTTTAGTATGTATCCTTCCATATCTTTCTTCTATACGCAATTACATACCTAAACACACTGTGTGTATGTGTGGGTATGCATATATGTGTGTGTATGCTTTTTCCCCATACATGAAATTATGCTCTACCCTCATTATTTGGTGACATTTGGCAGGCTTTGGAGATCTTATCATGTCAATCTACACAGATCTGTCTTATTCCTTTTTGTGACTTAATCAATTTCTGCTAAATAGAATGAGTCCCAGAAATACCCTCATGGTATGGACTTCCTTTGACAGGCTGGGAGCAAAGGGCCCCCAGAGAGAGTTTAAGAAAGGAGAAACATAGTCATGAGAGATGTAAAAAGATGACCCAAACATATTTGTAACAGGTTGTATTTGTTTCCTAGCATTGCTGTAACAAAGTACCACAAACTGAGGGGCTTAAAACAACAGAAACTTACTGTTTCACAGTTCTGGAGGTGAAAAATCCAAAATCAAAGTCGTGGCAGGACCATACTCCCTGGGAAGGCTCTGGGAGGAACCTTTCTTGCCTCTTCCAGCTTCACCTGGCTCCCAGCAATCCCTAGTGTTCCTCGGCTTGGCTCCCCTTCCTCACATAACCTTTTCCCCTGTGTGTATGTGCCTTTGTGCATCTATCCTCTTATAAAAACATCAGTGATTGGATTTAGGGCCTACCCTATTCCAGTACGACCTCATCTTAGTTTAATTAATTACATCTGCAAAGACCTTATTTCCAAATTGAAGTTTATACTCTGAGGCTCCAGGTGGACAGGAATTTTACGGGGCTTCCTATTCAACCTGCTACATAGGCCTAAAGTTTCCACCTTAATAAAAGTGGCATTATTACTCAATTGACAAAAAGCATAGTATTCTGTTTAGAGCATATGGATCAAGTCCACTAGGCTTTGAGGTACTCGCAGTTGAGAAATTCAATGCACTGTCACAAAAGTCCAAACAAACTTAGTTTCATATTAGTTGTGAAAAAGAATTTTCATCTTATGGGTAGGGATGCAAAACTTTAGAATTTTAAGTAGAGGATCACAATTTAAAGGCCCCCTCCTCCCCCATCCACCTGGGTGGCTCAGTCAGTTAAGTGTCTGACTTCAGCTCAGGTCATATCTCATGGTTTGTGAGTTCAAGCCCCACGTCTGGCTCTGTGCTGACAGCTCAGAGCCTGGAGTCTGCTTTGGATTCTCTGTCTCCCTGTCTCTGCCCCTCCCCTGCTTGTGCTCTGTCTCTCTCTCTCTCATAAATAAATAAATAAACATTAAAAAAATTAAATGATCCCCCCAACATTTTTATAACATAACTGTAGCTTATATAATGCAGTATCATTCTGATTTTGCACCTAGGTCTTTTGCTTTAATCATGACCTGGCACACACAGAAAGAACTGGAATAAGATTATTTAAGAAGGAGCTAACCAAATGAATTCCAAGGTGAATTGTTATTCCTCCAATCTTTTCATTCTGGGGGTAGACAAGAGAATAATTTCAATTCCCCCAAAAGCACTCTCATCTCATCCTTAGCAAGAACTCTTATGGTCCCTTTAGCACTTTTGGTGAAGGGAGGCTCATTACCTCCTGAGACAACCCACCTCACATAAGGACAACAATTTCATCTACAAAACTGTCCTTAATGTAGGTTCTATCATCTCTAATGCTTCAAACTGGAACATGGAGGCTCAGAGAGATATGCATAGTATGCAAACACATGAGGAAAAGCTTAGAAGGATATATATTAAAGTTTTCACGTAACTTTGCGTTTTCCTGAAATGTTAATAGTACAGTGAATACATTTTTTTTTCAGATTTTATTTTTAAGTAATCTCTACACCCAAAGTGGGGCTCTAACCTACAACCCCAAGATCAAGAGTTGCATACTCCACCAACTGAGCTATCCAGGTGCCCCAAAATGAATGTATTTTTTTTTTAGATTAAAATAATTGAAAGAACTTTGCTTTTCATATTCAGTGTTAATGATCTATTACGTTCTGAAAACAACTCAAGGTCCTATGAATGTATTTTTTTTTTTTTAACTATAATTATAAAGTCTTAAGTTCAAGGTTACACAGAAAGTGGCAGAGCCAGGATTGGAACCCATTGCGAGACAAATTCCAATGAGGGTAGAATTTTCTGGACTGTATCCTAGTGACCCTGAGCTCCAGTGTCTTGTCATTCCAGATCTCAGGGCTCCTTTCATTCAGCTGGGCCTCCACCTCCAGCTTTGGCTCTCATCCCAGAGAGCAGGATACAGCTGAGGAGGACTTGATAGGGATGAGACTCCAGGTCTGGGGCCTTGAGTGAATCTTGCACAGAGGTATTCTCTGGGACTACTCGCTCCCCCAATCCTGGTCCTTCAGGGCAGCCAACATTGCATTAGCCTCTGCATCCCTAGGAGTAGCTCTTGGTGAGAAGTTGTGGGAGGAAGGAGACCCAGCACCAGGCAGCTTCACTAACTGTGTGATTTGAAGGGAAGGAGGTAAAGCGCTTCGGAGACCGTGGAGACCCCTCCGCCCCGGGTATGGACAGAATGTACGGGATGATTATTACCCAGATCATTGCTGTCGTCACCTTCGCCGAGTGTGGGACCTCCCCGCCCCTCCAAGGCCAATGATTGCGCCAGAGCCCCTGCGCGCTAGCAAGCAGGTGACGCTGCCGCTGACGGCCAGCTGGGGGTAAGGGAGAGTAGAGGGGGGCCTTCGCGTAGGTGCAGCGAGAACTGCCACGTGATTCCCCGCAACGACGGCAGGCGTACCCTCTGTCCCTCCCCATCTGCCTCCGGATACCCACAGGCTGGCGCCGCGTCCTCAGGCGCTCCGGGCTTCCCCGCGTCACCTGCAGCCAGGGCGCCCCCCGCGTGGCCGCCATTCATTTCCTCCTACACAGCACGCGCAGCCCTAGCCTCCAGAGCCAGGAGGTCTGCGTGGCGCGGCAGGCGCTTTGAGCCCGAGTTTCGGCTTCAGCAGCAGGGTTGAGGGTCTACCCTGGTGAGCGCCCGTCGGCCCAGTAGCGAGATTCCTCCTAGAAGAGACCGAAATACAGAGACTCAGGAGAGGCAACAGTGGCACTTAGGTACAGGGGCCAAGCATGGAGACATACGAAAGGCAGTCACTTACGAGACAGACGTAGACAGAGACCACGACACAAAGCGATACGGGGCGCAGAGACATATACAGACACAGAGAGATAGAGGGACATATAGATAGGCAGAGATAGACACAGCAGGGCAGAAAAACACTCCAGATAAACAGTTTAAGACCTAAAGACCAACCCGACACGAACGCGCCAACGGCGGTGACAGCACTCACCCGCCCGCTTGAGCTATTCCCGAATCCGCGGGATTCTCACAGTCCAGCACTAACCAGTACGGGATCCTCCCTCCCTCTCCCGCCGCCAGCGCGTTTCCCAGGTCCCCTCTTTCAGATGCCGCCCAGGCTCCAGGCTTCTGGCCCGGACCCGCCCGCCAATTCCCAGTCCCCCTTGCTTGCCTCCCTAGGCTCCTTACCAGACCCTCCTCCCTCCCCTTGGTTTCTGGGCTCCCTCCCGCCCCCCTCCCCTCCCCAGACCCGCCTCTCCCGACCAGATCCTGCACCAGTTGGCCGGTAGGATTCGCCCAGCCGCCACTCCCGCCATTGTGCAGGACCCTCCCACTAACACTCCCTGCCCTCGTTTGAGTGCTGGGCGCGCTCCTGTCGCTCCCGCCCCGCCTCTCTCCCCTGGCCGGTGCCCGCCCCACCTCCACAGCGCCCCGCCTGCCGCGCTCTGCGGCAGTCGGGCGCTCATCGTCATTCCGCTCTTGCCGCCGCCGCCACCCCCGCCCCCCGCCCCCGCCCGGTCCCCGTCACCACCTCCGCCGCCGCCGCCGCCGCCTGCCCAGCGGCCCGGGAGGCGGAGGCGCGGGGGAGGAGGCCCCGCTTGGCTCCGCAGCCCCGGATGCTGCATGACTTCATCCTTCCGCCGGCTACCCTGCTGAGCTAGGGCCGGTCCGGCAGCTAGCCCGCCGCCCGCGCCCCGCTGCAGTCCCGCGCCCGCCCCGCGCCCGCCATGTCCGAGATCCTGCCCTACAGTGAGGACAAGATGGGCCGCTTCGCCGCCGACCCCGAGGGCTCCGACCTCTCGTTCAGCTGCCGCCTGCAGGACACCAACTCCTTCTTCGCGGGCAATCAAGCCAAGCGACCCCCCAAGCTGGGCCAAATCGGCCGAGCCAAGAGAGGTATGCGGCCGGGGCCCGGAGTCGCCGCTTGACCCAGAAACCCTTCGCCGGCGCCCCCCGGCTGCGGTTCCCCGCCAAGCGCCCGCAGCTCTTGCCGCAGACCAGCGCAGCCAGCCGCTCGCCGGCCAGGGTTTGGGGGGGGGGTGGTGCCCCCGCTGCAGTCTTGTGTCCCTCTCTTCCCCTCTCCCGGGAACGCAGTGCCCCGGATTCGATGCTCTCCACCTCTGGAAGTAGAGTCCTGACACCCGGGCGAGGGGGAGGGGCCGGCCGGGGCATTTGGGGCTGCCTGAAGTGGGAACGTGGGGCTACGGGCCGTTTCTTCAGGATCAAACGCTGAATTGGTGGATGCTACGGAAGAACCTTCGGGTGCGAAGGGACGTCCGATTGGAGAAAGGACAGCGGGGCTGGGGATTCGGTTGTCCTCGTTGTTTGCATGGGGAGGGGGTTCTGTTGGTGCCAGGATCTTAAGAGGGCTTCAAGCGGCGAGAGGGTTAGGGTGAGGAGAGGGTTGGACCAGGCGAAAATTCTGTTTGAGAAGAGGGTCTGTTGAAGAGGGGGCTCCCACTAGCAAAAGGAAGATCAGCTCGGATGGAGGAGAGCTCAGGCGGCGGGAGGATTTGGACTGGGAGGTAGAACAACTGGCTGGAAGAGGGGGCGTTCCTGCATCGGGAGGGGAAGAGGGTCTAAGGGGACTGGGCTCGGCGGTGGGTCGAGTCGACAGAATTCGGATGGGGAGGGCACAGTGGCACGGGCGTCCAAGGGGCGTCGCTGGGCCACGGGAAGTAGCTGAGCGGGGCGCGAGGACACGGGGCCCATTCTCGCCGCCGCCCCCCGAGGCCGCGCGGCTGACGCGCTTTCTCCCTGCGCAGTGGTGATCGAGGATGACCGGATAGACGACGTGCTGAAGGGGATGGGGGAGAAGCCGCCGTCCGGAGTGTAGACGCGCCGGCTCGGGCGGCGGGCTCCGGGCCCAGCCCCGCAGCGGCCAGGAGCGCGGGCCGGCTATGCGGCTGCCGGCGCCCCCCGCCCCGGCCCAGGCGCCCGCGGGCGGGGGCTGCAGGGCCGCGCCGCCTCCGGGTTGGAGTCGCTGCCGCCGCCGCCGCCTGGCACTCCGGAGCTGTCCGCTTCAGCACCACGGCGGCGGCGGTAGCGGCGGCGCGGACCGGCCTGGAGCCCGCCGCCGCGCTCATGCACTTTAGAACCTCGGGCCGCAGCCCCACCCCGCACACCGGAACGGACAGAGACCCGCGGCCCTCGGCCCCCGACCCGCCCCCTCCCGCACGACTCCCCTGCCCCGCCCCTCTCCGGCTGGTCAGGTCCGCAGAGCCGGCTACCGACCGGGGTCGATTCGCGTGCGCGCGCGCGCGCGCGCGCAGCCAGGGATGTTTGGCTGCGTATTTGCATGAGCTTCCCACCTACCTGAGCCCAGCCCTCCAGGCTGCTCTTCTCTCCCACCCCTGTCTGGCGTGACCCCAGCCTTAGCCTCTTTCTAAGGGACTTCCTCAGCACATTTGTATTTTTATATCCGACTCTTTGTTTACTGGCTCCCCTCATGGTTCATGCCCTCCCTCCCCCAGTCTCGGCCACGCTCTTCTGCGCCTGGCAGATAGGATGGGTGTTGAGTCTGAGATGGAACAAGCCCTAACATGGTAACCAACCACATGGCCAGTCTGCCCAGGCCTGACCCCAGGCGGGTCTCTGGCAGACCCCTCCTCTCAAGGTATCACCTTCCAAGGGCCCAAGTCTGATTTTACCTTGGACCCCTGCATCCTGCCCCTGGGAACCCAAGTGAGGACTGCTCTGCACCTTTGGATGACACCTGTGGCCCTGGAGATGTTTTCACCCCAGGGGTGTCCTTTGTAAATGTTTCTCCATCCTCACTGTACCAGGAGTGTGTGAATAAACACAGACCTCCCTGTGTGTGTGTGGCCACTGCTTTGGTCTGCTCAGGAGCCAGGCCAAAATGGCTCCAATCCCTTTTGGGGAGGGGGCAGATAACTTGGGAGTCTCAGGTGCATGTTGCTGGTAGGGGAGGGTTGCCAAGTAAACACAGGCAGGCCAATCTGGCTTGAGGACATCTTACAATGTAGCTTCCTTTGGTAAATATACAACCTAAGCAGGATAGGACACTAGAGCTTGGGCTGGAGCTGGGATCAGAAGCATAAAGCAATCTTGATTCAAAGTCTGCAGCCTCCTGTAGATAAATCCAGGTTGGATGGGGGTCAATAATAGGCCCCAGGGATGCAGGTCTCTGAGTCTGGCTGGCATGTGGAGCAGTTATGCTGAGCTTTGCCCCAGGGGATGAATCGTTGGTAGTTCAGTAGGGTAGGGGAGGAAGTTAGGGAATCCAGGAGAGATCTGAGGAACCCAAGAAGGAAACCAGAAACCTTGGATTTGGGATCTAGTTTAACATGGGCTGTATTGTTTCATGTGGGGTTGCTCCCATCAGCTCTATCTTAGGCATGGGGCCTCTGGGATTGTGAGCACCTTGAATCCAACCCTAAGCCCTAAATCAGAAATTCCAAGTACTTGAAGAGCCCAGGGGAGAAAGGCAGGGAGGACTGGAGGACATGCCTCTGGCCTCACAGGTCAATGGCACTGAGGAAGTCCTCGTGATCCGAGTCCTGGAGGAAGCAGGGTGAGGTGGGAGGTCTAGCGGGTGAGAGGATCTCAGTCCCAAGGGCAAGTTGGGCTACAGTGAGTTCTTTACCCTTCTGCATGAGGTAAAGATGGAAGTGGAAGCCACTGCCATAGGTTGCATGCTTCAGGGACCAGCCATATTGGGCTTGGGCATAGTGTCTGATCCGAAAGTGGGGCGCAGCTGAGGTCAATGAGATGAAGCGGCCTCCAGGGACCAACACCCGGCTCACCTGCAAGGCAGACAGAGAAGCCACTGGTGAGGAGTCCATCTCCAGGTTCTCAAAGGTTAGTATTGCCCCAGATGCCTTCCTAGGTACTACCCTATGTTCCATAGCTCAGGGCTCTCCATGGCAAGAGTGAGCCTTCTTCTCTGCCCCTACTCACTTCATGGGGGTAGGGCTATATTCTACCCAGGTAAGAGCATGGGAGTGATGTCAGGTGCATGGGCACTGCTTTTCTGTCACCCTCCTAGTCTGTGTTACCCATCTGGAACCTGGCTGTTACCTCATCCCTATTGGCAGCTTAATAGCTAACCATCAGCATCTGTGAGCCTGGCCACTCCAGGCCCCTATAATCTTTACCCAGCTTAACCTTCCCTTCCTTCTGGTAACCATGGTCCTAAAAGTGAGCTATTACCAATTCCAAACTATATCTCCTTCTGACTTCTGAGTTCTTTCAACCTCCCAAAACCCCAGTCCCTCCTCCCCACCTCTTGGTCTACCCTTTCTTGTTACTCCCTCACCTCACTCAGCACCTGGTCCACAGTGTGGACACCTTCAGAAGACACAGTCCAGGGATCTCGTTCTCCAGCTAACAGGGCATCCAGTGTGCCCTTCTCAAGCACCACATCGAAGGAGCCACTGGGGAAGTCCAAGGCCCGCACATCCATGGTCTCCCAGCGCAGGTTGGGCAAATGGGCATAGCGAGCCCGCATAGCAGCCACCACCACTGATGAGTAGTCCACACTGGTCACATCAGAGAAGCCTCCAAGAAACAGCTCATAGCTCAGGGCACTGTTCCCACAGCCTAGGATAGGAAGGGATGGAATGGGTGGCAAAAGGGCTAGGTTAGATTTGGTTCTCACTCCTGAAATTATCCATCTACTCTTGGCCCATCTTCTGTCAGCCTAAACCCTCCCATACCAAGGGAGAAGCAGCAGGGTGTAAGAAAGAACACAAATTTTGGAGTCCTAGTCATGCAGAACTGGGCACATATCCTGGCTCTAACATTTCTAGCTGTGTAGACTAGGGCAAGTTTACATACCAGGTTTACATACCAGGAACTTGGATTTCCTACTGAGAAAAACGAAGATAGCAATATCTAGCCTACATGCAGGATGTGATACACTAAATTTAAAAACTAAGGGGTGCCTTGGTGGCTCAGTTGGTTAAGCATCCAACTTCGGCTTAGGTCATGATCTCACAGTTCGTGGGTTCAAGCCCTGCATCGGGCTCTGTGCTGACAACTCAGAGCCTGGAGCCTGCTTCAGATTGTGTCTCCCTCTCTCTTCTCCTCCCAGGCTCACACTCTGTCTCTCTCAAATATAAACAAACATAAAAAAAAAAAAAAACCTGAAACAGCTGGAGAGTAGCTGCAGGAGCTCTGAAGCTCTGAACTTCAGAGTTCAAAGATCTAGATTCTGCTACCTCTGGTCACACAGCCATGGCAAGTCATTCAACTCTGAGCCTCAGTTTCCTCATAGACAGAATGGGGATAATACTGGCATCACTGGAACCATAACATTATTTGGATAGTGTTAGTATTATCCCAGTCCCTAACCTCTCAGAGAACCTTTGAGGATATCAGTCCTCACAGTCTGAGGATATCAGACTTCACATTAGGGGTTAGTATCCTACTTTGGTTTCCCAGGCAGAATTAACAAGTGTGGGGGAACTCGGTGGGGACACACAGTGGAGTGGATTCCTTGTAATTCCTTAATGTATTGAGCACTACATATTGGGTTCTGCAGATGAACAGGTAGCTCATGCTCTAGTGGGAGGAAAGGATGTGTATTCAGGCAACTGCCATATAATGTGAAGCGAGTTTCAATAAGAACAGTGTGCGAAAACACATAGGATGGCTCCTGTCCCCACCTCTGGTGGGTCAGCCAAGGCTTTCAGAGAAGGTGATAACCAACCAGAGTCTTGAAGAAGCCTAACACTCTGGTGGGAAGTACCTGGAAAGCAGTCCCAGAGGGCAAAGTATGGTGAGAGATGAGACAGAAGTTAGAGGACAGGATGTGGACCCAAAGCATAGGTGTGACTTCCTTTGAAGGTATGTGGGCCTCTTCCAGGCCCTCTTGTGGTCAGTCTCAGCCTGAAAATGGAGCTGGATGGCAGTTCTGGTTGACCCACAGCTCTTGGGATTAGATTGCCTTTAATCCTCATTTGCCTCCCTAAGAGGATCACAGGATCAGCTGTTAGGATAGCCCTAATCTAGTAGGGCTTGGCACCTGGACAGGGCACTGAGAGGCTGCTGGCTGGTCCTCAGCTGCCCCTTCCTATGTCCCTCCTCAGGCCCTACAGCTGAGGAAGAATACTATTTTGCCTAGGAAAACCCAGTGTGTGTTTTTCCACACTGGAACTACAAGCCCAGAGAGATACACTGCATGGAATCAGAGGTGAGGGTATATGAACAAGAGACCCTAAGTCAGTTCAGGCTAAATTCCCACTGGGTTCTCTGGCCCACAAACTCTTCACCACCCCACATCTGACCTCATATGCCCACAGAGCTCTGCCCAACTGTGGACGAACCCAAATTTCCTTTCTTTGTCCCCCATGGTACAAGAATGGCATCTTCCAAGAGAAATTCGTCCAAGGATGAAGAGAGAACAAAACCTGACCACAAACCAAATCATACTTACAAAGCAGAGATTCCTGGTCCTGCTGCCTCAGTGATTGGAGGCTAGCAACTAAGAGAAGGGTCTTGGGAAGGCCATTGCTTTCCTGGATGAGGCTTTAGGGAAGCAGAGCCCTGGAAAAATGCGCCACATCCAAGAACCCATCACATGGGAGCCCAGAGCTATGCGGATCCTATCCCAGCACCAAGAGACAGATGTATAAGCCAAAATACCAATTCACTAACTTTTAATAGGAAAAATAACCATCACAGGGACTGAGAAGGCTGTCAATCCTGGTCAGTCCCTTTTCTCTATACAGAAAATATAAACTGAAGCCGAATTATGATCAAAAGATTCCTATAAGCACATAGTCAAGCAAGGAGAATCAGAGTTGTGTGACACTGGCAAAGCTGGGAAAGCCATATGCCTGCATCCACCACGAAGATATTCTAGCCATGGGTAGAAGACACACAATTTTCACAATTTCTGACTCCCATTTTCAATAATAATAATAATTATAACTAACAGTCATTAAACATAGGGTTCTATGCTAAGCACTTTGTAAGAATTATCTCAGGTCATCTTCAAGGTAGCTCCGGATAGAAGATAACCATAACCACCATTACATGTTCTCAATGGGGAAAATGAGGCTGCCCAAAGTGGATAACGAACTTGATCCTAAGGTCACACAATCAGTGGTTGAGCCAGAATCTGGATACAGGACTGTCTCACACCAGAACCAGAGCTATTAAACCACTATGCTAAACTGTCTCAAGAGGTCTACTCACCTTCAGTAATGACATTCCAACTTTGCCTGTAACAGTAGGACCTTTAGGTTGTAATTCACAATGTTTTTATCAGTTTGAACAGAGTTCTAGATGCCTCTCTATGCCCATCTGTGTTGTGCAGCAAGAGAAATAGAAGCTCTGGAGTCCAATGGCTCTCTTACTTCACCACTTACTTGCTGCATGACAGCAGTAGGCACTGTCAGTGCTCTGACTAGATCCCTTTGGAGTGTTTCTAGGTCTTGGCCTGTGTTCTGACAGTTTGGGTTTCTGACACTTTAGGCTGAAACTACTCTCAGGGAAACTTTGCCTATGATCCCAATCCTCCTTGGCCTTTCCCCCTTCCCTCACTCTCATCAATTTCTCCTTCAAGCACATGCCTAATAAATGACTGCGACACGAATCCTAAGATGAGTCTTAGATTTGCTTCTAGAGAACCCAACTTGAGACAATGACCTAGAGCAAAGGTCACTAAATCTAGCTTGCCACCCGTTTTTATAAAGTTTTACTGCTATACAGCTATTATGTATCATTTACTTATGTATTGTCTGTGGCAGTACTGAGTAGCTATGACAGAAACTAAATAGCCCACAAAGCCTATGGTATTTACTACTTGGCCATTTTCAGAAAAAGTTTATCAACCCCCAACCTAGAGTAAGTCTTCTAATAATTATCACTCACTTCTATGGGTCGTCATGAGGACTAAATAAGTGAAAAAGGGCCCAGCACATTCCCTAACACCTACCAGGTGCTCAACTTATGTTTGCCAAGGTGGAATGTTCCATAGGGTACTCCCAGGTTGTGGGTCCTGTTCTTAGATTTTGAGAATCTTGCCTAGAAAGTTTTCCTCTATGATTTTGAGACTCTTCTCCCCTCTACCAAGAAAAGGCAACCTCCCAGTCAAGCAGATATTAAGGCAGTGTTATTCTGCGAATCACCAGCATGAGAATCAGCTGTGGGCCTGCTGAAACTACAGAATCCCAAGACCCACCTTAGACTTAGACCATCCCTGGAATTAGAATCTCGGGGGGGGGGGGGGCGCGGATCAGCTTTCCAGGTGATTTTGATGGACACTAAAGCTTGAAAAACATAGATCTATGGTAAATTTATAAACAAATACAATGGCTTAAAAGCACACAACTCAAGAGAATTTTTACCTCTGGGGAAAAGGGGTTTGGGGGACCACACAGAAAACCTTAAATATACATGGGGCCTTTTATTTTGCCAGGTATTGTTCTAGATAGCTTTCATACTCAATTATCTTAAAAACCCAATAAGTAAGTACTCATTTTTTTAAGGCTGAGAAAATGAAGGTGCAGAAATTTAGGTGTTTTTTGTCCATGATTCCACAGCTTAAGATTCTATGCTTCTGTCCATGATTTCCACGGTTAAGACTACATAAGCGAAGAGTTAACTACCTCCAGGGTCCAAGTTCGTAAGGACTAAGTTATACTTCCTTTCTAGTCCTAGGAATGTTCTATTTCTCAAATTGAGTAGGGTATACAAACACAGATTATTTATATCTTACACATATACTGTATTATAGATGTCTCATATATAAGAAATATTTCACATAAATATAAACATACTTTTACAAATACCAAAATAAAAACTATAATTGGAAGGAAACCCGTTGCTCAAACTTCACTGGAACCCCCAAGGCTGACAGTGGGAGAGAACCCTGAGGGTGCAGCTGGACCTCTCAGAGCCCGACCTTGAATCCCTGCATTTGAACGTTCGTGGTTGGAGAATCACACCAATCTTGGCTGCAATCTCCCCTCCGACCTCAGAAGGCGCTGTCCTCGTCCTCACTGCACTTGGGGGTTAGGACCAACTTTCAGTTAGGGCTCGAGAATGAAGAAAAGTCTCTAGATGACAGTGGCTTCCGGTGCCCATTGGCCCTAACAGATAAACGCTAGGCATCGTGCTCGAGGTGCCTGAACGTGCCTTATCCGACTTGAGCTCGCAGTTCCATTTCTAGAAGTGATTTTGAAGCTCAGAACGAGTTCACAACTTATCCTAAATCATACAGCCAACTAGCGTTGGAACTTGAACTAGGTCCTCTGAGCTCTCGAGTGCTCGAGGCTGCCTCTCGAGAGACCGGGACAGGGTCCTAGGACACCTGCCAAACTCAGAGAGAGACTATCTTCCTCCACGGGGCCCTTGAACCAGGAATCTCTTGACTCCCGTCGCCCTGGCTAAAGACTACCGAGATTCTGAAGGTACTGGATCTTGGCTCCCACTTGGATGTCCTCCGAGAGGGACAAACAGACTCGAGAAAAGCGGACAGGGCCAGGCCGGGACAGGACGGGTTCAGCCAGTTCCACCTCGGCTGCGCAGCACCAGGACTACCCACCTAGCACGAGGATACGGTCTTCGGGCCGCAGCTCCGGCTCTAGGAGTGCACGGAAGGAGGAGAAGTCCCCGAACCACTCGTAAGGGGCAGAGTCAGCCGCATTCCGGTAGCGCTGGTCCCAGTACTGGACCTCACGGTACCAGCAGTTCTGCTCTGGTATCTCGGGCGGGGGTGCTGGGTCCTCTGGAGAGGCCATGCCTGCAGCTGCAGAACCTCCAGGACACACAGCCCGCACGTCTAGACTGGGCTTGGCGCCCCTATGTAGCCAATCAGGATGGTAGCATTCAGGGGGCGTGGCCCTTGTGTCTCCGCCCACCACCTGCAGTTGCTCAACATAAACACGTGGAACTTCCGTTCTCTAGTAAGCGCTCTTTGAAGAATACTCCGGGTAGGAAAAATTGCAAGGTTCAGAACTTGAATCCTGCAACTGCACTGCGCCCTCACTTCTGAGAGCCAAACTCATACTAGTATCAGACTCACTCGGCTCATCACGGCTTCTTTCATTTCAGTTTGTCCGGCTCCTTCAATTAAGAAGTCTGAAAGTGAATGAAAGATTCATTTCTATCCAGTTTTGAGCACCCTAAAGGCTCACAGAGGAGGCGGGAGGGGCGCGGACACAGGTCTTGTTCTCCAGGAGAGACTGGCATGAAACACAGACGAAGTGTGATGCCAAGTGGGGGAGGACATGAACAGGAATGTTGCTTTTCTGTTCCATCTATTTTAGCACCTGTGTGCCCAGAATCAAGTATGTACGGAGGAGTGAGATTGTTCCTGCACAAATGGAATGTGAAGTCCATCAGGAAAGAGGTGGAAGAAGTAAATTTTAGTGGAGTAAATAGGACACTGGAAACTGGTTAGCTATCAGTCGGTTGGGATGGCCAGCGTGGGGAGCGGAACCTAAGTGCAGAAGGGCTGGGCTTCCGGGGTGGCGGGCCAATACGAGCGACGCACCGTCAAGATGGCGGCAGGCTTACGGAAACGCGGCCGGGGAGGTCCCTTAGCTCGAACGGCGGGATCCTGCGGACAATGGCTGCGGCGCGCCTGGCAAGAGCGGCGCCTGCTGCTGCTGGAGCCGCGCTACACGCTGCTGGTGGCCGCCTGCCTCTGCCTGGCGGAGGTGGGCATCACCTTCTGGGTCATTCACAGGGTGGCATGTGAGTGCGCCGAGGAGGAGGGGAGGGTAGGGAGAGGGACCCGAATCCCCTACTTAAACTGGGACCCAGATTCGGAGCTGAAATCTAGCCCTCAAATCCAAGCAGTCTTCAATTGCAGACCGTAATTTTTACCCAGGGGCCAAGCCTGCTCCACAGAAAACCCAACCCTATCTTAATCCCTCCCCCATGATGGAAGGGGCGACCCTAGAGATTGGCCCTCTGCCCTGAACATACAGCCTGCCAGGTTAAGAAAATAAACCAGCCTAGAAATCAATCAAAGACTTGGGTCCGAGTTAATGTACTGCTGCTCCTTCATGCCTCTGTGGTTTTGGACATGTCCCTTCCCCTGTGGGGTCTCAATTTTCTCATCTGTTCACTTCTGAGGTCTCAAAAGTCAATAATGGCAATCTGTGACCACTTGAGTCCTTTTGGTCTTATTGGGGGCTCCTTTCCAGGCTGAATCTAGATACTGGGCTGAATGAAAGCTTTCTTGCTAAAGATGATTAATTCAGCACATATTTATTGAATGTTTATTACATGCTTAACACTACTAGGTGCCAAGGGTACAGTGGTGGAAAACGTAGACACATTCCCTATTTAGATGCGTGAGCTTGGACAAAAGTGAGTTAGCAGAAAATTACAGTGCATCATACTCCTTATAGTAGTAAGGGTACCATAAAGGACACAAAAGGGCACTTACATCAGACTTGAGTTAAGGAAGGCTTTCTAGAGTGCCCCTTGAAAGGTTAAGAGCTAGCCAGTTGAGGAAATAGAGAAAAGGGGAGGAGAAAGAACACTCTAGGCAGGCAGAGCCCTGTAACTAAAACGTTCAGTCAAAAGAGAGTCGGCTTCCTTTGAGAAACTGAATGTTTTTAGAGCTGGAATAGATAGAAATCAAGTTCAGGTGGTAGTGAGAGAGGAGATTGCAGAAGTTGAGACCAGATCCTGAAGCAGTCTGTAAGTTGTGTTAAGGAGATAATTAGCATGGTCGTTAAGAATTTAGGACCTCATGGAGTTCTAATCTCATTTCTACCCTTCCTAGCTCACTGATCTTGAACGAGTCACTTAACCTCATTAATTCATAGGTTCCTCTTCTAAAAATGGGAATAATAGAGTTTGGTCTTTATTTTAAGAGCCTTGAGGAATCATCGAAGGGTTGTAAGCAGAGAGATCTAACATGATTTCTATTATAGGAAGCACTTTCTGGTTGCAGGGTGGGAAATATGTTGTGGGGTGAAAGTGGAAGCTGGGAAACGAATTACGAAGTTGTTGCATCATTGAGGCTAGAAATTGTGTTCAGTCCAAATTTGAATATGTAATAGCAGAAGAGGATGAGATAGTAGAGTCATGTAGGATGAAGAATAGGCAGGATTTGGTGATTGGGTGTTGGAAATAAGAAAGAAGGAAGTGTCAGAGATGTTACCCAGGTTTGTGATCTAGGCAGCTGGGAGGTTGATGGTGCCATTCATGGAACCTAGGAAGGGGAGCAGATTTGGAGTGGATGGTTGTGTTCAATTACAGACAAGTTGCAGATGCTTGGGTTCACCCAGAGAATGTCAGATAGGCAGTTAGATAAGAGTTGTGATAGAAGTCCTGGGAATGAGCTGGAACTCTGTGTTTTGTTTTGTTTTTTAAATTTTTTAATTGTTTATTTATTTTTTGAGAAAGACAGAGTGCAACTGGGGAGGGGTAGAGAGCAGGAGACACAATCCGAAGCAGGCTCCGCTCTGAGCTGTCAGCACAGAGCCCGACATGGGGCTCGAACTCACGAACCGCGAGATCATGACCTGAGCTGAAGTTGGATGCTCAACCGACTGAGCCACCCAAGCGCCCCTGGGACTCTGTTTTGATGGGTGGATGTGTGGGGGGACACACAAGTTCTGAACTTAGAAGTAACCACACCATTTCTGTCCTTTTCCAGATACAGAGATTGACTGGAAGGCCTACATGGCCCAGGTGGAGGGCGTCATCAATGGCACCTATGACTATACCCAACTGCAGGGTGACACTGGACCTCTTGTGTGAGTGGGGATAGCAGGTTCAGTGAGGACATGAGGGGCCGACTGGATACCAGGCTGAATAGCCTGAACCAGACTCCTCTTTCAGGTACCCAGCTGGCTTTGTGTACATCTTTATGGGGCTGTATTACGCCACTGGCAGGGGCACTGACATCCGCATGGCCCAGCACATCTTTGCTGTGCTCTACCTGGCCACCTTGCTGCTTGTCTTCTTGATCTACCACCAGACCTGCAAGGTGAGTCCATGCTACTAGGAACAGGCGGCCCCAACTGGCTGTGCTGGGGAGTCGGGATGGCTCAGGGTTGGTGAGCTGACCTTGTTCTCTATTGTCTCACTTCTCAGGTACCTCCCTTCGTCTTTTTCTTCATGTGCTGTGCCTCTTACCGTGTCCACTCCATCTTTGTGCTGCGGCTCTTCAATGACCCAGTGGCCATGGCGCTGCTCTTCCTCAGTATCAACCTCTTGCTGGCCCAGCGCTGGGGCTGGGGCTGCTGCTGTTTCAGGTCACCACCCCTTCCTTCTCCCCCCTCTCTTACTCTGTATTTCCATCATTTCCTCCCCCAGTTTTCTGCAGCGGAGGGAGTAAGGGAGTAACCAGACAATATATGGGTCAGTCAGGGTCCCACTAGACAAGTCTAGGATCTGTAGAAAGTCTCCGCCCCACCCCTCAAGAACATATACCCTGTTCCTAGCCTCTGTTCCCTCTAGACAGCATCTGTTGTTGGAGTTGTCCCTTGCACATTCTGAATACTGTAAATATGTATTTGCTGGCTCAGTCTGGTTATAGAGGCTTGATATCTGCTCCTTACCCTCAGTCTTCTCCCAGGCTGGTTTATCCTTTTTCCAGCAGTTTTAAGGGTGGACCCCATCCCAGAGCTTAGTGGCAGGGGAGGGGAGGAGTTGCTATGTGTGTGTGGGTGGGATACATGGCCTTGGAGCTGATCTCCACCCTTCCTCCCCCCTCCCTACCCTAGCCTGGCAGTCTCTGTGAAGATGAACGTGCTACTCTTCGCCCCTGGGTTACTATTTCTTCTCCTCATGCAATTTGGCTTCCGTGGAGCCCTCCCCAAGCTGGGCATCTGTGCTGTCCTTCAGGTACCCCTTCGACCCCTTCCTGTTTCTAATGAAGAGGAGGCCATTCTCTGGCCTTCTTCCATCGTTGAGACTTCCTCAGAGCTAACAGACAGGGTTTTGGAGTTGATTTTGGACTAGGCAACCGTTACCTCTGGGCTTTACTTTTATTAGCTATAAAATAAGGGTGTTGAACTATATGGTTTCTGAGGGTCTCTCTCATTCTGCCCATTTATGACTTGGTGAATCTAAACTTAAAGCACTGTTATTACCTGCCTTCTCAGCTTCTTTGGCCCCAGACTCTGGTCTCGATGAGGAGGCTGGCTTTCCTGCTATTCCTGGTGGGAATTTGAGAACCTCTGAGACCTACACCCTCTGTCCACTCCCCTTGGTGATTAGCATGAAGGCTAGACTTGAGCCTGGGCAGCTCTGCTGACCTCACACATATCCTCAGGTTGTGCTGGGCCTGCCCTTCCTTCTGGAGAACCCCATTGGCTACCTGTCCCGTTCCTTTGACCTTGGCCGCCAGTTTCTCTTCCGCTGGACAGTAAACTGGCGCTTCCTGCCTGAGGCCCTCTTCTTGCATCGTGCCTTCCACCTGGCATTGTTGGCCGCCCACCTCACCCTGCTCTTGCTCTTTGCCCTTTGCAAGTGGCACAGGTGAGAAAGGGGAGCAGTGTCACGGGTCAAGTTGGGGCAAGGAGTGTAGGGCCTGCTCGGGGCAGACGTGAAGTTCATGGGGGGTGAATCTAGAGTTTGGCCTAGGATGGGGGCTTGATAAATGTTTGAATGGCTTCTCCCCAGGACGGGGGAAAGTATCCTGTCGCTGTTGAAGGATCCCTCCAAAAGGAAGGTTCCACCACAGCCCCTCACACCCAATCATATCCTTTAAATCATGGGAAGGTAAGTCTTGCCCTCTCCAGGTACAGTTGGGGTCCTGGTCTGTTAGCCCTGGTGCCTGGTGACCTGGGCGGGGGGGGAAAGGAGGTGCCAGTAATAGCTGCAGGCCCTGTTCATGGAGGAGAGCACTTTACATATTTAAGTGTATTTTATTCTTAATCTTTTTTTTTTTTTTTAATTTTTTTTTTTAACGTTTATTTATTTTGAGACAGAGAGAGACAGAGCATGAACGGGGGAGGGGCAGAGAGAGAGGGAGACACAGAATCGGAAGCAGGCTCCAGGCTCTGAGCCATCAGCACAGAGCCCAACGCGGGGCTCGAACTCACGGACCGTGAGATCATGACCTGAGCTGAAGTCGGACGCTTAACCGACTGAGCCACCCAGGCGCCCCTTATTCTTAATCTTAAATATTATTTGATTTACCATTATGAGTACTCACTCTGCCTGGTGTACTAAGAGATTTACATACATTCTAACATGTAAAGCTCACAAGAGACTCTGAAATAGGGAGGGTTTTGTTTGTTTATTTGTTTTATTCTCATTTTAGAGATGACAAAATCAGGGCATTGAGGAGTTTAGGTAATTTACCTAGGTCACACAGCTTGTAAGTGATGGATTTAAACTCCCTGGGCCTTATGGCCCCAGTATTACTGTCTCCACATTAGATTGAGGAACAGGTCTGGAGAAGTTAAAAAATTCGTCCAGAAATATGCATCTCGGAATGGCAGAGCCAGGGGGCTATCTGACCCCAAAACCTTTGCCCCTTTGCTTTGGAACCTCCCTCTCCCCTCCTCCCCTTCCCCCCCATCCCAATTCCTGCCCCTTCTGCTCCTGCCCTTGGCCTTGACCACTGCATACAGATCATCTCTACCCTCTTCACCTCCAACTTCATTGGCATCTGCTTCAGCCGCTCCCTCCACTACCAGTTCTACGTCTGGTATTTCCACACACTGCCCTACCTCCTGTGGGCCACGCCTGCACGCTGGCTTACGCATCTGCTCAGGTACTGGCTGGGACACCCTGGGCGAGTGGGAAGGGCTAGGGAGTTCCTCGTCGCAAGGCTGACTGTGGAGGGTTGGGAGCGAGCTACGGGGCTGCAGGTCTAGAAACTGGGCAAAACCTGAGCTTTTTTCTCCTCTCCAGGTTGCTGGTGCTGGGCCTCATTGAGCTCTCCTGGAACACATACCCCTCTACATCCTGCAGCTCTGCCGCCCTGCACATATGCCATGCTGTCATCCTGCTGCAGCTCTGGCTGGGCCCCCAGCCGTTCCCCAGGAGCATCCAGCACAGCAAGAAAGCCCACTGAGATCCACTTCCCTTCCCCTCCAGTCCACTCTTAGGACCCTGGATGGGGATAGACTCTATGCCTTTCCCAATAAACCTTACCAAGCCCACTGCTGTGCAGCCTACATGGAGGTGCCTACACCAAGCCGTGAGGGGCATGCACACTGCAGATGAAGAACTCACTTGGGGAGTCTTAAGAGGCACTTTATTGCATAGGATTTGGGGACTGTGGCTCTCTACCCTTCCACCACACTGCACAGAGCTCAGAGGGGAAGAGGCATGGGATGGGAGGGGTGGGAGAGAGCACAGGCAGGCACTTTCTGTGAGGGCAGGGGGGTTCTGGGAAGGGGATGAGAAGCAGTAGGGGTCAGGTGCATACCGGCCTGCCCCTCCCAGTACCGAGAAGCCGGCCCCGGTGGCAGTGACTTGAGTGTGTTGGGCAGCGCCAGACAGAGCAGTGGGCAGCCCTCACATGTTTGCGGGGCTGTAGCACAGCAGGTGTAGCTGCAGGTTCTGGTCCCAGTGGCGCAGAAGCAGGAAGAGACCCCGGGCTGCAGCTTTGAGGGCAGCTAGGTCAAGACCATCAGGTAGGTGCTGGGCCCGTAGCCAACAGTCAGCTTTAGCTGCTGCCAGTTCCCACTCGCCGAAGGCAGCAGCGCAGCGGTGCTCCAGCCAGGCGAGCGCCACGGCGGTGGCCCAGGTCCGGCCCCGCAGGTCCGCGCCTCCGGGCCCTTCTGCGCCCTCTGAGGCCTCAGTGTCTGAACCCCGTCCGCTGTCCACCTGGCCTGGACCCTCAGAGCCTGAGCTGGGGGACGGGCTGCAGGAGGCCGTGGCACTGTCTCCCTGGCCAACACCAGGCCCCAGAAGTGCCCAGGGAGAGGAGGCCGAGGTGGGGCTGAGGCTGGCGCGGTGCGCAGCAAAGGGCGAAGCGCGGCACAGGCGCTCCCGCGGGATGTGTACTGCTGCACAGAAGGGTGCGTCTAGGCGGAAGGAGCCAGGTGCCTCCTGCAGCCGCACCTGAGGAGAGAGGAGGTGGGGGGAGAAGTGAGCTGAGACAGTGCCCTGGCCCTGGCAGCACCACCCTCCACCTCCCGAGTCCTCACCAAGGGCAAGTAGTCGTGGTCGCTGCCTTTACTGTTGCTGTCGCCAGCCTGGCCCCGGTTGGTGCTGCAGGGTCTGTGGCTGTCAGAGCCTCTGGCCCTCCCACCGCCCAGGCTGAGCCTAGAGGGAGGCTGGGGGGGCAGGCGATGAGGACTTCTGGTGACTGACTTGGAGTTGCCATTTTGGTCTGGGTTCCAGCCACCTACCACAGAGCCTCCCTGAAGTCCTGCAATGGAGCCAGTCAGTGCCATTGGTAGTCCCTAAGCCTCGTAGCTCCCTGCCCTTGCCCCAGCTTTGAGTGTTACCTTTAGCGTGGACAGCTGTAGGCAGAGGAGTTGCATCTAGTTGGCCTTGAGAGGCAGAAGTGCTTAGGGGCTCAGCTAGCTCTGTAAGGGCACAGGAGATGGGGGTAAACCAGGAGGGGGGCCAGCGAAGTGAGGGCCAGCACCTGAGAGGTCACCCAGGAGGGACTCTACCTGAGCTCCGCACCTGCAGGGCTGAGGGTAGGACCTCCCTGGTGGTAGCATCCACAGCTACGGGGCAGGTGAAGCAGGAAGGGGCAGAGCTGACCTTGCTCGTCTGAAGGGCTCGGAGCCAGGACCTCCGGGCATGGCCTGTGAAAGCAAGGAGCTGGATGCTGAACGGGAGAAGCTGCACTTCCCCCAGCCCCCTCCTACAGGGGGCTTTAGAGACAAATCTCAGTGTTCCCCATTGCTTCTCCCTCTGTCCACTTTTGAACAGAGTAGAGTTCCTTCTTGGGGCCAGGTCAGACTGCCCAACTTTGGCAAGTGGTTAGGCTGAACCCTCAGCTCCTAGCAAGACTGGACCCTCCGGCCACCCAGAAATTGAACATTCTGTACAGCACCCAAAGGAAGCACTGACTGTGGTGCCTTTCCTGTCCACTCATTCAGCACTGTCCAATAGAACTTCTTGCACTGAAGGTAGTGTTCTAGATCTGCGTGATCCAGTATGGCAGCCACTAGTCACATGTGAGTGTTAAGCACTTGAAGTGTGGCTAGTGCAACTGAAAAACTGAAATTTTAACTATTTGATGTTAATATTCTTCCTGAATGGCAGATTTGTTTTTATGTTATGGGCACTGTGAGTCATTAACAAGATCACGTTTCGCTCTGTGCTGGCTGCTAGGAAGCTTGCCAATTTGGGGACCCATGCTCACAAGGGCACAGAACGTCATCGAGTGCATCTTTAATATAATCTGATTCTCCACTTTCTTTTATTATTCCATTACCCTGTTTATTATTTTTGAGGTGAGTGAGCCACCTCAAATTGTGAACAAGATGAGGTATATAGTGACCAGACACATAGACCTATACCTCTGTCATTCGCTGCCCCATACAGGCTCCTTGGGTCCTGCCCAGGCCCACCAGCAACTCACCTTGGTCAGCCATGGCCTCAGCCCCTCCACGGAGAGCCAGCTGCTCATTGTCCCGGACCACGGAGGCTGCTGTCAGCCGATGGAGTGCTTGGTCCCAAGCACTTTCTCTTTGAGGGAGTGACGGAGGCAGTGAGCCATCACTAGGTCCCCATAGTGTCTCTAGCCCAACACCCACCTCCCAGCACATAGGCTGCTCCCCACACAGGGCTCGGATCACCACGTGGCAGCGTGGAGCCTGAGGAGGCAGTTCCACTGCTGGAGAGGCTGATTCCCCGTTGTGGGGCATAGCTGTGAATAAGAAGGGGGGTTCCATCAGCATGTCCCAGTCCATGGGGGCCGGGGAGAGCAGATTTCCTGGAGAGAGACAGCAATGAAGGCAGGGGCGGTGTGGTACCCTCTGCCCTACTTCTCAGGACCTCCTTGGTGTCAGAACCCAGCTCCCCATCCAACCCTTACCTGAGTCATCCAGGCCCTGTCCCAGCTGCTGCCCTGACTCAGGGCCTGGCCCATCTGGTGCTATGCCCAGAGAGGGGTGCCGGGGATGGCCAGGGACTGGGTTCACCTGGCCTGGGGGAGATGAGAGGCTCCGGCCAGCCAGAGCTGCTCTGCGTCGACGACCCAGCACCTCAGCACTCAAGGCCCCAGGCTGCACATAAGAAGTGTGGTCCACTGGTCAAGGAATGCAGAGCTCCTGGCCATCACACACACATGGCCACGTACCCCTTTGTCTGAAACTGTGGATGGCTGCTCACCACCCTGAGGAGCAAGGCCAAACTCAAGGCCTCCGGCCCCCTTCCCAGTGCCATCTCACTCCATGCCTGATTTCTCACTTGAGGTGGTTGTTTGTCTCTGTTTTTGTTCATGTCTTCTTCCTCTTTGCCTGGCTAACTTCTACTTATTCTTCCAGACGTGACTCTTGCTTTCCTGACTCCCTCAAACGGTGTTAGCCATCTTGATTCTGACTCTCCCCATAATACTATGTCCCTGTGTTCACCACCGTATGCCACATGGTATCATTGTAGATTTACCCATGTATCTCTTCAGCTGGGCTTAATAGTAACCACGGCACAATTTATGGCATATAGCAGATGGTCAATGAACGTTTGCTGGGTACATAGGATGGAGGTGGACTGACTCTCACCTTGACTGGAGCCATTGGGGGTAGAGGCAGGGGGCAGGAGTGGGAGCCTGCAGGTTCTCCCCAGGCCAGGCTGCGGCAGCCCTGCTGAGAAGGGGGATGCAGGGGAGCAGTGCCCTCAGGGGAGCCAGGGCCCTGGGAGCCAGGGGACTCGCTGCTGCCTGTGGAGCCTGGACCTGGCTCTGGGCTGGCAGAGCAGTGAGTGAGCACATACTGCTCCCGGATGTACGATGACTGGAAGATGCGGCGCCATATGGCTGTGTCAGAGGAGGGATTGGGTCCAGGGTCTGTGACTGGGTCTGTCAAAGCATCGGTACCTGCTGGGAGGCAAGAGAATGTATCCCAGCCGTGGCCCCTCCCATGGCCCACTCCTCCTCCAACACAGCCACACACTACACCCAGGTACTCACTCTGCTCTGAGTCCCCAG
Organism: Leopardus geoffroyi; assembly: GCF_018350155.1. Taxonomy (NCBI): domain Eukaryota; kingdom Metazoa; phylum Chordata; class Mammalia; order Carnivora; family Felidae; genus Leopardus; species Leopardus geoffroyi. Next base: position 83,256,909 of record NC_059333.1, read on the forward strand.
CAGCCCACGGGCTGGACAGCTCTGCTGACACAGTGCCCGTTCCCAACGGCTCCGAGGTGCCAGTGGGCTCAGTGCCAGGACTGGTGGCAGATGGTGCCTCCTCTGGGGATGGGAACACGGAGCCTCCCAAGCTCTGCCAGCCGGGTTCTTGGCCCTAGAGAGGGATAATCATTAGAGAAAAAACCGACTGTAGTTATATGCTACCTCTTTCCAAACAGGATTTAAGATGTCTCACCACAAAAGGCAATAAAGTTAATAAACCAGAAATGAAAGCCTAGTACTAAGGAAGGAAAAGCATACATGCTAACCATAAGGTTAATACAGCTGCTGTGGCTGAGCTTCAGGCTTGGCCCTGAGCTTCCTGGCAGGCAGGCAAAAGGGCAAACACTCCATTATATCGCATCTTTAGTTCTTTTAGAGAAAGAAAGCTTTTCATAATAAAAATAACTATCATTTCAGGGTGCCTGGCTGGCTCAGTCAGTAGAGCATGTGACTCTTGATCTCAAGGCTGTGAGTTCAGCCCCACGTTGGGCGTGGAGCCTACTTTAGAGAACAAGCAACAACAATCATTTCTTGAACTCCTGCTATGTGTCAAGTATCCTACCAAGAGTGTGCACGTTGTGACCTCTAATTACAACAACCCTGTGACAAAAATCAGTATGACGAAATGGGCTCAGAGAGGTGAAGTGACTTGCCCAAAATCAAATGGTTAGAACATGCTAGAGGTGGGATCTGAGATTTCATCTAGACTATGCTCTGTTTCTGAATGTTACAGGAAATAATCCAGGTGGTTCTTTCCTTAGGGCACTGTGTGAAGAACCTAGAAAGTTTCAACAAAACCTTCACGGCAAATTCTAGAGCTGCTTTCCGTGGCTGTGTGCTTTAGTGACCTTTGGTAAAAGCCAAGGGCAACACTTTATGGGGCAATTCAGTGGAAGACCTCATGAAGGGGGCAGACTACAGCCGCTTTGGGGTGCCCGGTGTGATCTCTGGGGAAGCCGAGAGTGCAGTGGAAGAGCTTGGCAGGGAGAGGCACCAGGAGTGGAAGAAGAGTTTTGAAGAGATGCGGGACTTTAGACATCCCAGGCCTACCACCCGCACCCCAGCCCAGGCCTACCCCTGGGGCACGGGACCGGAAGCCATCCACCCTGAAGAGTGAGCAGTAACCGAGCAGCTGGTCCCCAGGGTAGAGTGCTGGGATCTCCCGAGGGGTCAGCAGTGCCTCCACCGCATCAGGCACAAACCAGTCCACAGAGATGTCACTCAAAGCAGGCTCCAGTGCCTTCCGGAGAGCCTGCACCAGCTGTAAGGAGTGGCCAGAAGGAAGACATGGGAGAGAGAGCTCACAGAGCAGGAGGCCCACAGAGCAGGAAGGCTACCCTTCCACTGATGCCATCTGCCCAGCCCTTAGGCTGAGGGGAGCAGGGTCAGGCTGGGGTCAAGGGAAGGATTGGGGGTAGGAACAAGCAAGGGTTTGGTCTGTCTCCTGGCCTGAGCCATGCCCTGTGGATGAGGCAAGATTCGTTGAGGATATGGCTCAGTACCAGGACAAAACAGAATGAGATTTGGGGGGTGGTCAGAGGTCATGTCCCCCACACCTTTGGCCTCCTGCAGCATGCTATAGCGTCACCAGCAGCTCCTCCCCTGATTGGCGTCTCAAAGGAGGGGAGGAACTGGAATGGGGGAGGAGAAGTCCTGATCGAGGGTGCCAGGAGACCCCATGACTTGACTGGGTTCTGTTTCAGGCTCAGTGTAACTCGGGAGAAGGACTTCTAGGAGTAGGGAACAGGGCTCAGGCTCAAGCTCACCATGGGCTGCAGCCTCTCCCCAGGCCTTGGGAAGTAGGCCTGGCCCCTGCTGAGGGCAGACAGCCCCTGGAGCAGCTGGTGGCAGGCAGGCCCCAGCCCAAAGGAGAAGCACCTGATGAGGGAAGGGAAGCAGCTGTGACCTTCAGGAGCCCCTTGGGAGTGGGGGCCAATCTTAGGCATCTAGTTCAGCCCACCCCATACCTGGCTGCCCCCCTGTGCCACCTCATGAGCTCCAGGGTTTGATGGGTAGCAGCGGCCACGGGCGAGGCAGCAGTCAGGAGGAAGAGCTGCCGAGGACGGGCCTTGTGCTGGGGCTGCCCCATGGCCCAGTTCAGTGCAGCCAGCACATCTGGGGGACCACTCTCAGCCTGCAGGGTCTCAATGTTCTCACAGATCAGCTGCACAGTGTCCTGGAAAGAAAAGGCATGCTTTGGGCCGCGCCAGGCTGATATACTCTCACTGGGCCCCAATCCCTGGACCGTACTCACATCACTGCAAGGCTGGCTCTCTGGGAAGAGGGGCCGCACCGACGTGCCAAACATGGCCAGGTTGATGAGCGTTTGTGGTGGCAGTGACTTCACAGCCAAAACAATGGCATCCTGGGGAGGGCCAGGGAGGACAGCATGAAACAGGTCCTGTGGGCAGTGGTAGGGATTCCAGATTGCCTGCCTTTTCCATGCTGTGTGAAAATGAGGGGCTAGAAGTGGTGGTGTGGGAGAGGCCCTGCATGTCTGAGATTGACTATGAGGGAGACCTGGAGTGTGAGAGAGACTGAGTGTGTGAGAGACCCTGGTGGGGTATGGGAACCCTTGGTTTTGGGATTAGGTAACTTCATGTGCGAGAGAGGCTTTTGGAATCTGGGAGAGACACATGTACGTACAAGTAAGAGAGGGATGTGTGTGTGTGTGTGTGATGTGTGTGTGTGTGTGTGTGTGTGTGAGTGCGCGCACGCATGTATCTGTGAGAGGCTGCCCCCAGCCCACCTCACACCCACTGCCCCACCCAGCCCCCAGGCCCGCCCACACCCTGCCCCACAGGCCTTGTGCGCTATGCTGCTGCCATCCAGCAGGAAGAGAAGCTCCCGTGTGGCTGTGCCCAGGTTTCCAGGCTTAGAGCTCAGGTCCGGGCAGAAGCTCAGCACCAGCACGGGGTTTAACAGGATGTCCTTGTGGAAGCGTCGTTGCAGGAACCACACCTGATCATCGGAGCCCCAAGTCATCCTATGCCCTAGTGCAAACTCTTGCCTGGGCTTGCAGCAGGACTGAGCCCTCGGGCCTTTTTCTATCTAATACACTCAGAGGGAACACCTTTTTATAGTCATTCGAATAAAGGCGAGGGCAGAGGCAGGTGGCTGTCCTCTGCCTATCAGTCCTAGCTTCCATCCTTTGAGACACACCCCAGGGAGACTTGCGTGGGCCCTCCTAGGACAATACTCATCAGCCCTCTGGGATGCTGCCCTCTTAGCAGCTACTAAGAGGTCCTGCTAAAAGCCCCCCCCCCCCGCCCCCGCCACACACACACACAACTGCCCAACTGTTCCTCCTGCACAAATGCAGAATGCAGCCAGTAGTGAGAGGTCAGTGGCCAGGCCGGGACCCCATGCAGCCATACCTGCCGGTCCCCATCACTGTCCCTTCGCTGTAGCCTCTGGAAGTCCCGGCGGGCCCTCACCTGGGCCTCATATTCTGCTGAGCTCAGGCTGCCGGCCTCTAGCATCAGGTGTGGCTGGTGGGGCTCTAAGGATAAAGGGATATAGTTGTCAGGAAAGTCCCTGTCTCTGGACCTCAATTGCTCGGTCCCACTGTCCCAGGAGGACCCTGCAAGTCCAGCACATCCCTCACAGATGGCTCAATCCACCTGGCTTGGGAGCCAGAAATCTATATTTGAAAAATGCTATCCAAGTGGTCCTGAAGTAGGTGAGAGCTGGCCCACTGTGTGTCCCAGTCTCTCACCACTGGGGTGCAGCAGGATCTCCAATGACCGGTCACAGTGGTGGCCCTCTGCTAATGTGACACAGATGGTGGCTGCGGAGCTGGCATGAGGTGGGGCATCTGCCCGCAGAGCATGAGAAGGGCTCTCCAGGCCTGAGGGAGGGAGAGGCAGGGAGAGATGATCACCCCACCCCAAGCCAGTACTAATGCACAAACATCACCTTCCCAGACAACAGTGGTATGGGCAAGGATCATGACTGATTCAGCTCAGCTCTTAGCGCCTAATCTAGAGGGCTGCATGGACAAGGGGAGGGATTTTGCCTGTTTTCATGAGCTGAGAGGTAGGTTCCCAGCTCTGTTTCTGGCTGATCAGTTATACAGCAGCCAGCTGATTTAGCATCCTCCCCCACCTCTTACACAAGAAAACTCCACTTCATCACTTGGACTGGTCTCAATTTAATCCCTTTCTTCCCACTGGTGAGTGGAGTGGGGTATAAATAAATGACACTGACGAACCTGGGGGGGGGGTGTTGTGTAGAAGTGTCCAGGGGATGCTCCTACCAAAACTGGAGGTTCCTAAGACTTAGGTCCTTGTTTTCTTTTTTTCCTGTGTTCCTCCCAGTCCTGATCCCTGAATTATTATTTCCTAGTCAGCTATGCTAGGAGGGGCACCCACCTGCTAGCAGGCATGGCCCAGTGACCAGCATCTCGAAGGAGAAGGTGTACGGGGCAGGGCAGCGGGCAGGGCCTGAGAACACATCTGGAGGGGCCGCTGGCTCCTCCCAGGCCAGCCCTTCCTCCTGAGGGCTGCCCACCCCGAAGCAGCTGGTAGGGCTGGAAGGGAGCGCGAGGAGGGTCACGGGCCCACCACCAAGGCCCCTAGCCCCTCTGGATGAATAGCCCAGCCCTTCCCCACCCTATCCATCCCCCAGGGCACCCTACCAAAGCCCCCTCACCCGCACTAGACCCAGAGAAGCCGAGGGAGGGACGAAGAGAATCACCATAGGCCCAACCTGTCGTCACAGAGCCCCGGAGGCCTGGGGGGCCCCGGTGGGCCTGGTGAGGCCAGTGGGGTGAGCACAGAGGGCAGAGCCACGTGCAGCACCCCATCAGGCCTTGAGGGCAACTCCCGGCTGCTGCGCAGGGTCACTGTCATGGTGCCGGCCGCGTTGATGAGGCCTGTGGGCAGCACCAGTGTGGACCGGGCCTGGGCCAGATCCAATACAAGATGACCTATGATGAGTGAGAAAAGGGGTCAGAAGGGGCTGGAAGCAGAAGAGATGGGGGAAATAGGAAATGGGAGCAGTCACTGAGTCAGGGGAGCCTAGGCAAGGGGGACTTCACAAAGTTAGAAGGACACGGGGCTAATGTGTTGGTGATGCAGAATGGAGGCATGAGCCAAATGATGGTCAAAGCAGAGGTAGGATGATAGCAGAAGGATCTGGCTGTCATCAGGAAAAGGAGTAGTGACATCACTGCTATTAGAGAGCTGAGGAGAAGGGACATGTCCACACCACCCCCAAGATCCTAGGGGATCCATACCCTCTGCCCTGATTCCCCTGCCTGTCTCTGCCCATTCAACCCTTGGGTATCAACTTCCTCAGGACCCTCCCTGTGGACTGACATGTCCCATAGCCTGGGACCCAGTCTGCTCACAAATCCCTTGCTCATGAACAGTCAGGGGCTCCCCACTGCCCACGAGGAGTGGCTTCAGAATTTTCTACCCAAGAGGCGTTCAGTGGCTGTAATCTGCTTGGAAGCTGGCTAGAGGACTTAAAGCTGTACTGGTATGCAAAGCACACCATTTTACATCGCCCCTAGGTTCATTTGGGGACTAGTGGAATCATGGGGGTCGCTGCTACTAAAGGAAAAATGGCCACGTGTATGCAGTGGCAGTCAAGGCCTCCACATGGTCTGGCTCCAGGCTACCTTTATAGCCCTACTTGGCTTCATCTCCCCACAATAATCATTCACACATTCTTTAGAGAAATGCCTGCGGAATAAATGAAGGGAAGAAAAAGATGGAAGGAAAGAAGACAGGGAGATAAGAAGGAAAAAAGGGGCTTCTATCCCAACTAGCTAAGGCTTGGGGACAGCCTGATACAGTGGAGAGAGCACAGGATCAGGTCTTGAGTGTGACTTCTAATTCTGCCCTTGGGTAACTCTTCTGTTTTAAGGAACTTCCGTTTTCTCATCCATGAAATGGGGGTCATAATTGTGTCTCAGAGACTGTGGTGAGAAATAGATGAGATAATGTATGCATAGCATCTGACACATAAGAGGCTGTTGTATTATTTTCACACCTATAAAAGGAGGATAGAGAACAATAGTTGCATTACATACCTCTCTGGATTCAAATGAGGTGATACCAGTGACTGGACTTTGTGAACTGTAAATTGCTATAAACACGAGGTGTTTTATTTAATTTACCATCACTGTGTACAATTTACTTCCAAACCTTTGCTTATACCATCGCCCCTACTGGAGTGCCTTTTCCCTCCTCTCCACTTCACCAGTCATACTCTTCCTTTTGGTCACATGCTGGCTCCATTTCCTTCTGGAACATTCCTGGGGCCTCAGCCCAGGGCTCACTCTGGCCTCTCACTGTCTGCTGGACCTACACCAACTCTCAACACCACTGGATTCTGTCTTTCCTACAGGGATGGCAAATCCCATGCGCAGGAATCAAATGAATGTCCAAATAAATAAATGAAAGGATGAAGTGCAAACCACAAAACCTAGCACAGGGATGGGCTTCCACTCCTTCACCCAGCAATCATTGGGCCTCCTTATGCCACATTCTGTGCGAGATGCTGGGGCTTAGAGATGTCCAAAGAAAGCCCAGTCCCAGGCTCGGGAGCTAATGCTCCAGCTCGGGAGACAGACGTGTGGACCGCCTGCTGCGTCTGTCTCCCAGGCCGCGAACCTCGCGTCAGGCCTGGGTCACATTGCCCCTGCACCTGGTGCAAGTAAGGTGCCTAGTCCACGACTGTTGAATAAAGCCATGAATCAATGAATGAAAAAATCAGCGGCTGGAGGGGGAGCGGGGAGGGACGGGACGCAGAGCGGGTGCAGGAATCAGAGCGGGGCTGACTTTCGGGGCGAGGCGACGGCGCCCTGCACTCACCCTGCGCGCAGCGGCGGGGCGTGGAGGCCCCCAACCCGGGGCCCAGCGCGCGGCAGCAAGCGGCCTGTGAGCGTCGCCTGCTCTGCAGCTGGAACGAGACGCGCCGTCCCGCCGCCTCCGCCTCGAAGCCCGAGACCACTTCGGCCTCCGCCAACGGGTACACAAACACGCCTGCGGCGGGGGCAGGGGGCACAGGTGACGTCGGACCTCGCCCGGCCCCCTGTCCCCGCCACCCCGAGCCCCGCCCAGGCCTCACCGTCCACCGGCTGCGGCTGCGGGTTGTGGTAGGTGAGCCGGGCCCGCAGGCTGAGACAGGGGCCGTTGGCGCAGGCCCGGACCCAGGAGTCAGTCAGGGGCAGCGGCGTCCAGCTGGAGGGGCAGTACAGGCCGGGCATGGCGCCCCTGGGGGAGGGGGCTCGATGAAGGGGTCCGCAGGGTGGGGTCACGGGCGCCAGACCCCGCCCTCCTGAAAGCCGCCGGGAAAATCGAACTCAGGCGCTGGGACGCCGGGCAGCGAGGAGCGCGGCGGGGCTGAGCCGGGGGCTCCCGCCCGGCGGACAGGTGGCGAGGGGAGGGAAGAGGGGGATCGCGTGATGGGCATCCTCGCGGGTTACCTGGGAAGCCGGGGCGGAGCGCGGCTCCGGGCTGCTCCGGGAGCCGGGGAGCGGAGGGTTAATGATTAACTGGCGCTCCAAGCGCCCAGCACTCCCGCCGCCGGCTCCTCCGGGGACGGAGGGTAGGAATGGGGGAGGGGGTCACAGCTGTTCCACCACCCGCTCCCAGGCCTCGCCGCCGCCCCCGTACCTGCCGGCCCCCCGGGGCTCCCCGCGGCTGCCAGCTGTCGGAAGTGGCGCGGGTGGCGAGATAGAAGCAGCTCTGGGTGAGGAGCAAGGGTTTAAAGGGCCAGCATCCTCCTGGGTGTCCCCAGCCCAGCGAGGGACAGCAGGGGCGGGGTGGGAGGGGGAGCAGAAGGACCGTAGTCTTTCCCTCTCCAGCGCCTCACCTGACTGGAGCGCTGAGAGGGGCTGCAGGCCGGAGTGGAGGGGGTTGGGTGGGAAGAACGAGACAGGGAAGCGACAGGAGGGGGTCTTTAGGATGCAAGACCGGGAGAGGTGTCCGGGCAGGGGGATTGCTCGGAACCCGTCTAGGGCACCCACCTCTCCCCACCCTGGCAGAACTGATCCTAGAGTGGGCGGCCCCACAGCCGAGCTGTCGGGATGCGGCAGGCAGGGTCTAGGGGTCGTCCCCCTCCCCGCGGGCAGCCCCAGCCTCACGGTCGCGTCCTCTGCGGAGTTCTGGGCGCCACAACTGGACCACGGTGGGTAGGTCCGCCTCCGCGCTTCGGGCCGCACGCAGTCCAGGCACCCTGCGCGGCACCCGCTCCAGACTCCCGCTGCGGCCGATCTGAGTCCGCGCAGGGGCGTCGGCTCTGCGGGTGCTGGTCCCGCCCCCGCTCGGGAAGGCCGCCCCTTCAGCCCGCCCCGGCCCCGCCTGCCGCTGCGGCTGGGCTGCTGCTGGCCCCTCCGTCCCCGCTTCGGGCGCGGTGCCGCCTCCGCGCAAACCCCGGCCGCTCCAGCTAGACCGGGCACCGCAGTGCGGGGACCGCGTCCCCGCCGCCGCACAGGCCCCGGTAGATGAGGGACTCAGGCCTACAAGGCCCCACCCTTTCTGTCCTTCAGGAAGTGAAACGTTCTGCAAGTGCAGCAGAGGGCTCAGTCTGCACCCCCCCCCCCCCCCCCCAGCACTGCAGCGACCCCAGCTATTCCAGTTTCACCCCACTTCCCGCCCTGGCTAGGCTTTTCGTCAGTGCAGTGACCGTCTCTCATCACTGCAGCGAACCCAGTGCTTCTTCACCGCAGGACCCCTCCCCCCGCCCCCCAAAGCCAGCCCTTTTTCTTTGCGAAGTGCTCTTTCATCGGTGCAGAAATCTGCCCCCATCCCTGCAGCTATCTTCTGCTTGCCTGATCACTTCAGTGACCACTCACTCCAAGTAGGGGTCCCCCAACACTGCAGCGAGTTCCGCCCACCCCCAAGCAGCCAACATTCCCATCGCTGCAGTACTATCTTTCCCACCTTTCCTGCGGATGCGGAGAGTAGGTAACATCAGCCCCTCAGGCTTATAACTTCCTACTACCGTCAGCTGCCCACAGTTTTGGAAATGAGGCCTTCCAGCCTGTAGCGGCTTCCCTTGGCTTGAGACTGCCCCATCGTAACAGTGACTCCCCTCACCCCACCCCCATCACTGCAGCACCTGCAGGAGAAAATATCCCTGAGTATAAACAGGTCCCTTGTTATTGGCAGAACTTTCATGCAGCTTGACAGTGTTATGGTGCAAAAGATTAGGGGAGTCTGTAAAACCTCCCCCAGGATTCCTGAGGGAGAGTCTGGGAGCTCTGGGGACGTAATCATGTTTGGGAGTCACCCATGCAAGCTTTCTTGCAGAGGTCACACTCAGACTCTGCAAAAAGAGCTTTGAGAAGAACTGGGGGTGGTGAGGGGGTGGAAGTGGGCTTTCAAGACAGACTTAGGGTTCTTGCCCCTCCCCATTTACTCCATCCTTCTGATTCCTGTCACTATCATCATACTGACCCCACCCAGGAGGATCCCTTGCCTCCTTGAGCACTTGAGCCCTCAACCCCAACCCTTTCTCTTGCTCAAACCACTTAGTGTGGTAGAGATAGCTTGGCCTTTTCCCAGGGAACTTCAAGGGTGAAAATTCACAAGGACAATACAGGAAGCATAGACAAAATTGCAATGAAAGATCCAGCTTACAGGGAGCTCCAGCTGAGTCCCAAACTTGTTCCTTCCACACCATCTGAACTATAGTTCCATTGATTCCTCCCTTCCCTTCCCGGCTGAACCTGCCCCCTGACTCATTCTGAGTTAGGATCCCTCTTACAGGCTTAGGAGAGAAACAGTGGATGGTGAGTGGGCTGATTTTCCCTCCAGGGGACCCAGGTCTCCAGCCAGGACCAGCCTGGCCCTGAGGTCTCCATGGAAATCCAGGCAGTGGCCACCTCCCCATTGGTGTTTTTGTGCAAATGGACCAAGCGCTACATGTGATCTGCAGGCCAAACATGAAGCTGCAGAGAGTAGTCATTAGGGAGACTTAAATATACAAAAAAGGAAAAAGAGGTCCTTGTTTTAGGTTCTGAGGAGGTCTTAGATGTAAGACAGTCTCCCAGGAAGTGGTCCCTGTCAAAGATTAGACAACACATTGGTGGAAGCCAAGCTTTGCTGAGAAGCTGGACCAGCCCTGAGATCCTGCTGGAAAGCTGTCTTAGTTGAGGCAAGCTCATCAAGAAGGCAAGAGGGGTAAAGCATCCTGCAGGATAGGGCAGGACATTGAAGGCTGCCGGGAATCCCTGAGGAGGCGGATCTGTAGGGGTAGTAAGAGGGTCTCTGAGGCCCAGCTGGGAGGTGCTTTGGTAGTGGGGCTGCAGTATGACAGGCAGCTGAGGACAGGAAAGGACAGCACATTCCTGGAGGGCCCCAGAACCAGGTTCCAGGAGGTGGAGGAGGTCCTTGGCAGAGCTAAGGAATGGCACAGAGCTTGAGTGGTCTGCCATGGGCAAGGCATAGGGGAAGGAGTAGAGGAAAGAGAACTAAAAAGGCATAGCCTCTGCCTTGAAAGGCTCCCACTTAGTGAAAAAGGCAAATACACAGTTACCGTAGATTAAGATGAGTGCTGCGTTAGAGAGATGTCCTGGATATTGTAAAGCTTTTGACAAGAAGCTTTTAGGAGAGGCACCTAACTTGGTGGTGGTGGTGGGTGGGTTGCCATTTAAGTCAAGTCCTAAGCAGGAGTTAAGCAGTGAAGGAGAAAATATTTCAGGCGGAGGAATCAGCTCATTGAAAGGTGAAAGAGCCATGGGGTGCCTGGGTGGCTCAGTCAGTCAAGCATCCTACTTCAGCTCAGGTCATGATTTCATCGTTCCTGGGTTTGAGCCCCACATCGGTCTCTGTGCTGGCAGCTCAGAGCCTGGAGCCTGCTTCGGATTCTGTGTCTCCCTCTCTCTCTCTGCCTCTCCCTGGCTTCTCTCTCTCTCTCTCTCTCTCTCAAAAATGAATAAACATTAAAAAAAATTAAAAGGTGAAAGAGCCAGAGGGACTAAGTATAAATAGGTAAGTAATTGTTTTTTCTCTTAGTTAAGATTCATCAATCACTTACGGTAGGCCATGCACTGCACTGAGCATGGGTTCCCTCCTTTAATGATCAAACAGCCCAAGAGATAGGTATTATTGTTATCTTACAGATGAGAAATCCCAAGATGGGACAGGGTAAGTAACTTGCTCATCATAAGCTAGTAAAGTGGTAGAACCAGGTTGTTGAACTCAGATGGTCTGGTCTCAGAACCCTTGTTTTTAAACTACTACGATAGACAATATGGTTTTCTTGATGTTTATTTCTTGGTTTATTTCTCTTTAATTTTCCCTAAATCTCTTTTTTTTCAGTTTTTTTTTATTGACACAAAACATTGCGTTTGTTTTAGGTATATAACATAATGATTAGATATATATTGCAAAATGATTACCACACTGAGTTTAGTTAACATCCATTTAGATTCCCTATATCTCTTAATACCCTTCCTTTTGAAAATACTCATCAGTCTTGGCTGAACTAAAAGAAAAAAAAGGGGGGGAACCAGAAGAGAAAGGGTGTGTCCCACTGTCATGGCAGGAAAGCCTAGTGCCAAGCCAGTGGGCAGAAGGGGGAGCTGGTGGGACCCAGGCAGGGAATGAGATGGGAAGGGGTAGTTGAAACTAGAGCCCATGTTCTCCTCACGAGCCTGTGAGAGCCCCTGGGAGTGACTCCCTCATCCTACCACAGGGCCTGGAACACAGCAGGTGCCCAATAAGTGTTGGCTGACTCAGGAGCAGTGATGATGTGAGGAAAACCACTGGCTGTTAGTCAAATTGACCCTATTTTCTAATCTGTGTGGGTCAGGAAGCCGGGCCATTGAGGTCCCTGCTCACCTTGGCCACCACCAAGCTGGCCTGCAGGGTGCTGTTTTTCCTCTGATCTGGCCTAAGAGGGAGGATTCAAACTCACCCTTCAGCTCAGGCTAACACTGCCCAGGTTGGAGCTGGAACATGTCAACAACTTTACCAAGGGTGGTGGTGATAGAAGGTGAGGACAGGGTGAACCCAAAGAGAAATGGCCTCGGAAAATGACACTCAGCCAGGTCAACCTGTTGCAAAGCACAGCTCAATTGTCTTCTGCTTGTGGGCTGCCTCCCTGCCCTTGGGGACAGTGGTCTTATTTCCCCAAGCCTCAGAAGCATCTACACTCTCAGCTTCGAGCTCTGGAAGGGTTAGGTTTAGAGAAACAGAAGACTTTTGCCTCCTTTCTGTTGCAAGCTTGATTCCTCAAATTGCAGCCTCAATTTGAAGCCCAAACTAAAAGATGGCTTAGTTCACGACTTAATTCATCCATTTATTCACTCAATAAATATTTCTTGTTGCAGCCTACTATGTGCTAGAGCTGATGCTATAGCAGGAAACAAGATAGTGGTGGATCCCACCCCTCATGAAAGACATCAAACAAATTACACAATTAATCGTTAAACTTCTTACTTGGACATAACTTCAAAACTTGTACAAAAATTGCAATAGATTTTTTTCCTGACCTGTTTGAAAATAGGTGTACACTCTGTGCTTCTTTACCCCTAAATACTCCAATGTGTCTGTAGAACAAGGACACTCTTCCATAACCACAGAATAGTTGTCAAATTCAGGAAACTCAACTTTGAAACAATGCTACTAAACTACAGCCATATCCCAATTTCATGGATTGTTGCAAAAATGTTCCTCATAGATATCCTCCACCCCTATCCAATCCAGGATCACACATTGAATTTAGTTGATCGTTCTGTTTATAGCCTTCTTTTTCAAAAATTAGTTTCCCTTTCTTATCGTTTTTTTACAATACTGACTTGTTAAAAAGAGTACTAGTCAGTTGTTTTGTAGAATGTCCCTCAGTTTGGGTTTGTCTGTTGTTTTCTCGTGGTTAGATTCAGAGTATTTACTTTTTATTTATTATTTTACTTTTTAAAGTTTATTTATTTTGGGAAAGAGAGAGAGTGCAAGTGGGGGAGGGGCAGAGAGAGAGGGAGAGAGAGAATCCCAAGCAGGCTCTGCACTGTCAGTGCAGAGCCCGATGTGGAGCTTGAACTCATGAACTGTGAGAGCATGACCTGAGCCAAAATCAAGAGTTGGATGCTTAACCGACTGAGCCACCCAGGCACTCCCAGAATATTTATTTTTGCCAGAAATACTACAAGGTGATGTGGTGCCCTTCTCACTATATCACATCAGGATGTGCATATCAGTTTAGCATAATACACTCTAGTTCCATCCATGTTGTTGCAAATGGCAACATTTCATTCTTTTTGATCATTGAGTAACATTCCATTATATATATATATATATATATATATATATATACACACACACACACACACACACACACACACACACACCACATCTTCTTCTTTATCCATCAGTCGATGGATATTTGGGCTCTTTCCATACTTTGACTATTGTTGATAGTGCTGCTATAAACATTGGGGTGCATGTGTCCCTTCGAAACAGCACACCTGTATCCCTTGGATAAATACCTAGTAGTGCAATTGCTGGGTCACAGGGTAGTTCTACTTTTAATTTTTTGAGGAACCTCCCTGTTTTCCAGAGTGGCTGCACCAGTTTGCATTCCCACCTGCAGTGCAAAAGGTTCCCCTTTCTCCACATCTTGGCCAACATCTGTTATTTCCTGAGTTAATTTTAGCCATTCTGCCAGGTGTGAGGTGGTACCTCAGCGTGGTTCTGATTTGTATTTCTCTGATGGTAAGTGATGTTGAACATCTTTTCATGTGACTGTTAGCCACGATGAACATAGGGGAAGGGAAGAAAAAAAAAGATAAAAACAGAGAGGGAGGCAAACCACAAGAGACTCTCAAATACAGGGGTGCATGGGTGGCTCACTCGGTTAAGCTAGGACTTGGCTCAGGCCATGATCTTGCAGGTCATGGGTTTGAGCCCCACATCCGGCTTCATGCTGACAGTGTGGAGCCTGCTTGGGATTCTCTGTCTCCCTCTCTTTCTCTGCCCCTCCCCCATTTGTGTGCATGTGTACGTTCCCTCTCTCTCTGTCTCAAATAAATAAAACTTAAAAAAAGAGAGAGAGGGGTGCCTGGGTGGCTCAGTAGGTTAAGCGTCTGACTTTGGGTCAGGTAATGATCTCACTCACAGTCCATGAGTTTGAGCTTCGCATCGGGCTCTGTGACGACAGCTCAGAGCCTGAAACCTGCTTCTGATTCTGTGTCTCCCTCTCTCTCTGCCCCTCCCCCACTCATGCTCTGTCTCTCTCTCTTTCAAAAATAAAATAAAAACATTAAAGAGAGAGAGAGAGAGAGAGAGAGAGAGAGACACTTAAATACAGAGAACAAACAGGGCTGCTGGAAGGGAGGTGGGTGGAGGTATGGGCTAAATGGGTGATGGGCATTAAGGAAGGCACTTGTTGGGATATGCACTGGGTGTTATATGTAAGTGAATCACTGGGTTCTACTCCTGAAACCAATACTACACTGTATGTTAACTAACTTGAACTTAAATAAATAAATTTTTTACAAAGGATGTATCAGTTACCTTTACTGGTGATATTAACTTTGATCATTTGCTTAAGGTGGTGTATTAGGGTTTTCCAGAGAAGGAAAACCAAGAGGAGATATATCTATATCTTCTATAATGTATGTATATTTACATTTAGATGACTTATTTATTATAAGGAATTAGTTCACCCAATTTTGGAGGCAAGAAAGTTCAAATTTGCCCTGAGGGCTGGCACACTGGAGACCCAGGAGAGCTGATGGTGCAGATGAAGTCTGAAGGCAGTCTGCTGGAGAATCCCCTCTTGCTGGAGAGGCTGGTCTTTTTGTTAAATTCAAGCTTTTGGATGAGGCTCACTCACGTTATGGAAGGCAGTCGAGTTACTTACAGTTCACCGATTTAAATATTAATCACATCAAAAATCATCTCCAAGTTGACACATGAAATGGTCACAAGTATTCATGTTCCAATTAATATTTTATGTCAGTTTTATTGAGGTATAATTTACATACAATAAAATTCATTTTTTATTGTGGTAAACTACATATAAATAAAATTTACCATTAGAGATATTTCCTACATTCACAATGTTGTGCCTCCATCACTCCTATCTAGTTCCAGAACATTTTTTATCACTCCAAAAGGAAACCCCATACCCATCAGTCACTTTCCATTTCTGCCTCCTCTCTGTCCCCGGAAACTACTAATGTGCTTTCTGCTCTCTAGACTTACCTATTCTGGATATTCCATATAAATATTTATTTATTTTTTAACATTTATTTATTATTTTTGGGAGACAGAGACAGAGCGGGAGCGGGAAAGGGGCAGAGAGAGAGAGGGAGAGAGCTCTATGAGCTGTCAGTACAGAGCCTGATGTAGGGCTTGAACCCATGAGCCGTGAGATCATGACCTGAGCTGAAGTCACTTAACCAACTGAGCCACCCAGGCACCCCGATATTCCATATAAATAGAATCATATAATACATCGCCTTTTTGTCTGACTTCTTTCACTTAACATAATATTTCCAAGGTTCACCTATGCTGTAGCATGCATCGATCAGTCCTTCATTCCTGTTTATGGCTGAATAATATTCCGTTGTAATGATATTCATGTTTTATTCATCCAATCCTCAGTTGATGGACACTTGGGTTTTTTCCAACTTTCAGCTATTGTGAATAGAGCTGCTACAAACCTTTGTGTACAAGTTTTTGTTTGAACACCTGTTTTCCATTTTCAGTTCTTCTGGGTACATACCCAGAAGTGGATTTGCTGAGTCACATGGTAAATCCATGTTTAATTTATTGAGGTTTTTCATACCAGCTGAATAATTTTGCATTCCTACCAGCAATGTACAAAGTTTCCAGTTTCTCCACATCCTTGCCAATGCAAATCAAAACCTCAATTTATTGTGGGTTTGGTTTTTGTTTTTTTGCTTTGTTGTTGTTTGTTTGTTTGTTTAAATAGGCTTCTCCAGTGTGGAGCCCACTGTAGGGCTTGAACTCACAACCCCAAGATTAAGACCACCTAAGCTAAGATCAAGAGTCGGATGCTTAACTAACTAAACCATCTAGGCACCCCTTATTGTTTTTTCCTTTTTATGGATCATGTTTTCGGTATTATGTTAAGAACTCTTCACCAAGCCCTTGATCCCAAAGATTTTCTCCTATGCTAGCTTATAAACATTGTATAATTTTGCAGTTTTACATTTTATTTTTTAATTCTTTGTTTGGGTGTGTATTTATTTTAATGATTATTTATTTTGAGAGAGACAATGTGTGCGTAAGCAGGGAAAGGGCAAAGAGAGAGGAAGAGAGAGAATCCCAAGCAGGCTCTGCATTGTCATCACAGAGCCCAACACGGGGCTCAATCTCACAGAACCATGAGATCATGAGCTGAGCCAAAATCAAGAGTCAGACGCATAACCAACTGAGCCGCCCAGGTGCCCCCAGTTATACATTTTAATCTTTGATCCATTTGAAATAACTTTTTATAAGGTGTAAGGTTTAAGTCAAGATTTTAATTTTCATTTTTGGCCTATGGATATCCAATTGCTTCTGCTTGTTAAAAAGGCTGTCTTGGGGCGCCTGGGTGGCGCAGTCGGTTAAGCGTCCGACTTCAGCCAGGTCACAATCTCGCGGTCCGTGAGTTCGAGCCCCGCGTCGGGCTCTGGGCTGATGGCTCAGAGCCTGGAGCCTGTTTCCGATTCTGTGTCTCCCTCTCTCTCTGCCCCTCGCCCGTTCATGCTCTGTCTCTCTCTGTCCCAAAAATAAATAAACGTTGAAAAAAAAAATAAAAAAATAAATTAAAAAAAAAATAAAAAGGCTGTCTTTCCCCTGTTGAATTACTTTTGCATCTTTGTCAAAAATCAGTTGGCTCTACTTGTGTGGAGCTAATTCTGAGTTCTCTGTTCTGCTTCATTAGCCTATATGGCTGTCCCTCTAATGATACCAGTCTTGATTTTTCTAGATATATAATAAGTCATGAAATTGTGTTGACTGATTCCTCCCACTTTATTCTTATTTTCAAAGTTCTTTTAGTTATCCCAGTTCCTTTGCTTTTCCATCTAAATTTTAAAATAATCTTATCTTTATCTACAAAAAATCTTGCTGGGATATTGAGAAGAATTGCATTAAACCTGTATATCTTTGTGGGGAGAATTAACATCTTTACTATATTGACTCTCCCAATCCCAAACACAGTACATTTCTTGATTTGTTTAGATCTCATTTATTTATAGATTTTTAAACTATAATCATGATAATGGCTGCAAGAAAGTACATGCTTCTGTACAATTGTCATGATAAGGGAACTTGACCTTATCCTGGGGGAAGGGTCAAAGATAGCTACTCTGAACATTGACACTTGAAGCAGTAAGAATTAGCTAAAGAGGATGGAGAGAAGGTTCCCAGAAGGAGGTACAGTGTGTGCAGAGGCCATGAGTTGGGAGAAAGCTTGGAGCCTTACAGGGAATAAAAGAAAGTTTGTGTAGTTGGTAACCTGAATGCATGCAGGGAGTGAAGGAAGAGTCTGGAGAGGTCAGTAGTAACTGGGTTGGTTATTCAGAACCTTGTTAAGGATCTTCAAATTTGCTTGAAAACGAATGGAAAGCCATCAGACAGGTTTTAATCAGGGAATGATGAGATCACACAGGGTTTATTTCAACTTAATCATTTAATTAATTTTTGTATCTTTACTTTTTAAAATTGTGGTAAAATATACGTAACATAAAATTTACCTTCATAACCATTTTTTAAAGGAAAGTATTTTTTAAGTTTATTTTCATTTATTTTGAGAGAGAGACAGAGAGCAAGCAGGGGAGGGGCAGAGAGAGAGGGAGACAGAATCCCGAGCAGGCTCCACACTGTCAGCGAGTCGCCTGGTAAGTGAGGAGCCCAAGTGGGGGCTCGAACTCACACTGTGAGATCATGACCTGAGCCGAAGTTGGACGTTTAACCAACTGAGCCACCAGGCACCTCTAAATATAAAAGTTTTGTAGTAGAAAAGTTTTTTATTCAACTGAAACCACAAGTGGAGAAAAAAATAAAATTCAGTACATGGAACACATAACACAAGAAGGCAGAATGAAGTCATAAAATAACAGAAATAATTATAAATGAGTTAAAAATTAAAAGGTAAGGACTCTCAAAAACAAAACAGACTCTCAAATTGAATAAAGAACAAAACCCAACAACATGTCTTTGAAAGATAAACATAAAAGTTGAAAATGAAAGGGTGAGGGGGCGCCTGGGTGGCTCAGTCAGTTGAGCATCCGACATGGGCTCAGGTCATGATCTCATGGTTTGTGAGTTCGAGCGTGGAATCGGGCTCTGTATTGACAGCTCAGAGCCTGGAGCCCGCTTCGGGTTCTGTGTCTTTCTTTGTCTCAGTCCCTCCCCTGCTCACACTCTGTCTCTCTCTCTCTCAAAAAATAAATTTAAAAAAATGAAAGAAAGAAAGAAAGAAAGAAAGAAAGAAAGAAAGAAAGAAGAAAGAAAGAAAGAAGAAAGAAAGAAAGGAAGGGAATGGGTGGGGATACCAGGCAGCTGCTCAGTTGGAAGCAGAAGCGCACAACTCTTGATCTCAGGGTCTGAGCTCCAGCACCATGTTGGCGGTAGGGATTACTAAAAGTAAATAAATAAATAAACTTTGAAAGTGAAAAGATGAAAAAAGGTATAGCAGGAAAATATAACCTAAGGAAAGCTGGAGTACCAATTGGTTTTTTTTTTTTGTTTGTTTTTGTTTTAGTTTATTTTTGAGAGAGAGAGAGAGAGAACGAGCAAGGGAGGGGCAGAGAGAGAGAGAGCGACACACACAGAATCCAAAGCAGGCTCCAGCCTCTGAGCTGTCAGCACAGTGGACTACCAATTTTAATATCTGACCAGTAGAATTTAAATTTTAAAACATTTATAAGGAACAAGGAAGGACACGGTATACTTATTTAAAAAAAAAACCAATAGAACAGCAAAATATATCTCTCGCAAATATATACGAATATGAATATGAATCTCAAAATATACTGGACAATAGCTGGTTAACCAGCAAGAAAAAAACATAGAACAGAGATTTTACAACATTCTCCTTATAAACATAGATTTAAAAATAAAAAGGAGGGGCGCCTGGGTGGCTCAGTCGGTTAAGCGTCTGACTTCGGTTCAGGTCATGATCTCGTGGTTTGTGAGTTCTAACCCCGCGGTCGGGCTCTGTGCTGACAGCTCAGAGCCTGGAGCCTGTTTCGGATTCTGTTGTCTTCCTCTCTCTCTGCCCCTCCCCTGCTCATGCTCTGTCTCTCTCTGTCTCTCAATAATAAGTGTTAAAAAAAATAAAAAAGAAAAAGGAGGAAGGACTATAAAAGATCTAAAATATATATAATAAGTTTAGAGATATTTATTTATTTAACAAATACTAGATCACATTTACTATTTGTCAGGAATGATTCTAACACTTTACAAATATTAGCTTGTTTAATCCTTACAACAATTCTAAAAGGTAGGTAGTATTGTTATTATTCCCATTTATTAAGGAATCTGTGGCATGGAAATTAAATAAAGTTTGTCTGAGTTTATACTTTTATTAACCTACAGAGTAAGATTTAAAACTTGGCAATCTGACTCCAAAGCCTATGCTCTGAACCATCATGTTCTGCTTCAGGGAACCCTCTCTTCAAGTACATTCAAAAGATTTACAAATACAGGTCATGTATTAGGTCACAAAGAAAGACCAAAATTCATTCCAATGAATGGAATATCATGTTTCCTAACCACAATGCACTACAACTAAAAAGAATACAATAATAACTTTAAAAATGCCATAAATGGAGGCGTCTTGGTGGTTCAGTTGGTTGAGCATCCAACTCTTGGTTTCAGCTCAGGTCATGATCTTATGGTTTATGAGTTCGGGACCCTAGTCGGGCTTGGCACTGACAGCACAGAGCCTGCTTGGGATTCTCTTTCTCTCTCTCTCTGCCCCATCCCCGTTCATGCTCTCTCTCGCTCAAAATAAATAAACAAACTTTAAAAATATTTAAATAAATAATTTAAAATTTTTTTCATTTTTATTTTTGAGAGAGAGTGTGAGCGGGGGGGGGGGGGGGGGGCAGACAGGGAGATAGACACAGAATCTGAAGCAGGCTCCAGGCTCTGAGCTGTCAGCACAGAACCCATCGCGGGGCTTGAACCCACGAACCGCAAGATCATGACCTGAGCTGAAGTTGAACACTTAACTGAGTCACCCAGACACCTCTTAAATAAATAATTTAAAAAATACCATAAGTAACCACTACACACCTTTTAGAATGGATAAAACCCCCATGCTGACAATTCCATATTATGCAGCCATAAAAAAGGGTAAGGTCTTGCCCTCTGTGACAATACGAATGGACCTAGCAGCTATTATGCCAAGTGAAATAAACCAGACTGAGAAAGACAAAAACTGGATGTTTCTATTCATAAGTGGGATCTAAACACACACACAAACACACACATGAATAAAAAAACAAAAAACAGAATCAGACCTATAAATACTGAGAACAAACTGATAGTTGTCAGAGGTGAGTCGGGCAGGGGGCTGGGCAAAATGGGTGAAGGGGAGAGGGAGATACAGGCTTCCATTTATGGAATGAGTAAGTCACTGGAATAAAAGGCATAGCATAAGGAATACACTGGATGATATTGTAATAGTGTTATAATGATATAATGGACAGATAGTAGCTACACTTGTGGTGAACATAGCACAATGTATAAACTTGTCAATCACTAAGTTGTATATCTGAAACTAACATTACATTGTGTGTCAACAATACTAAAACAAACAAAATGAACAAAAAAAACCCTGAATTCCAATTGCTGATAGGAATGTAAAGCAAGAGGAACTGTCATTGTTGGCAGGAATGTAAAATGGTACAGACACTTTGGAAGACAAGTTGGTAGTTTTCTTACAAAGCTAGACATAGTTTTACCCCACAGTCCAGCAATCACACTTCTAGGTATTTACTCAGCTGATCTATAAACTAATGTCCACACAAAAACCAGCACAGAAATGTTTATAGCACCTTTATTCATAATCACCAAAACCCAAAAGCAACCAAGATGTCCTTTCAATAGGTGAACAGATGAACAAACTGTGATACATCATACAATGTAATACCATTCAGCAATAAAAAGGAATGAGCTATTAAGCAACACAAAGACAGAGACTAATTTTAAATGCATATTGCTAAGTGAAAGAAGACAGTCTGAAAGGCTACAGAGTATATGATTGCAGTTATAGGATATTTTGGCATAGGCAAAACTACAGAGTTGATATATTAGTGACTGACAGGGTTTGTGGGGGGGGGGGTGGAGGGTGCAGTGAGGGTTGAACAGGTGAAATGCAGAGGTGTTTTTTTTTTTTTTTTTTTGGAGGTGGGAACAGAGAAGTTATTTTGAAGATTTTATTTTTAATTAATCTCTACACCCAACATAGGGCTCGAACTCACAACCCTGAGATCAAAAGTTGCATGCTCCACCAACTGAGCCAGCCAGGTGGCCCTGGACCTTGAAATTATTTTGTATGATACTGTGATAGTAGATACATGACACTCTGCATCTGCCAAAACCCATAGATTTTATAGCACAGTGAACCTTAATGTATGCAAACTTTAAAAGTCATTTAGGAGATTGGGGGATCCCAGGATGAAATGAAGAATGTGACAAAAGATCTAATTGTATTACAAATGCATGAAACACCCTCACTGGAGGAGGGGAGCAGGGGAATGGTGCTAACCTAAGTTACTTTGGAAATGAAAATGAGTAGCTTAAGACTAAAGGTAAATGAATGATCCATAAGTACCATACTCTAGTTGATAAAGTTGTTTGCCTTAGAGAAATGTGTTACCAAATTTGAAAGTAGCATACACGTATACTGGTTTTGACCAATTAAATCAATGGGTGGTGGATAGTGGGAATCAGGTTTCTTACTATTGCAGTGGGAGGTTATAGACAAGAGAGAGGAGCAAGCTAGAATGACCCATGTGGTAATGGATTAGATGGAGACATCATCTAAGTAGGAAATTGTTTAGCTTAATACAAATACAGATGGATATATATATATATATATATATATATATATATATATATATATACTACTTGTTGGTGATATAATTATCTATATCAAAAAAGAAATAGAACTGAAGGGGAGCAGAATATGCCATCCCCAAAAGGTGCCACTTTGACATGTGGATTATTTTGAACAGAAGGCAATCAAGACCCAGCAGACTTGATAAAAAACTTTGACCTCTCCCTTGACTGCCTAAAAGAATTTGGGTAGGGGGCTTGGCCCAGAAAGAGAGCTATTACCAGAGAGAACTTTTTGTCAGAAAGACTTACCTACATGGCAGGGCAAAATCTGATTATCAAACATTGGCTCTTCTTTAAAAAAAAAAAAAAAAAGTTTATTTAGAGAGAGAGAGAAGGAGAGAGAGAGAGAGAGTATGGGGGAGTGGTAGAGAGAGAATCCCAAGCAGGGTCCCTATTGTCAGTGGAGAGCTGGACCTGGGGCTCAATCCCATGAACCATGAGATCATGACCTGAGCCAAGGTCAAGAGTCAGATGCTCAACTGACTGAGCCAACAAGGTGCCCCTGCTCATCTTATCTTCCTATGAATTACCCTCCTCGCCTTGGAGCCCCAGACCCCTATCCCATTCTTTAGCTCAAGATGGCATGTAAGCCTCAACTGCCTAACTGCCTTTGGGTCTCATATTCTTATGGACCTTCCATATGTATGAAATTAAATTTGTTTTCCTCCTATTAATTTGTCTTATGTCAGTTTAATTATTAGACCATCCAAAGAATCTAGAAGGGTAGAATGAAAATTTTTCCTCCCCAACAGAATCAACAAACTATTGCAACTGGTGAGAAAATTCAGCAAAAGGCCCAGATATAAGATCAATCTACAAAAATCAGTAACCCATCTCTACATCAGCTATAGCCAACTAAAAAACATAGCAAAAAAGATGTCTTTCACAATAATGGCAAAAACTATAAAGTGTCTAGGAATTTACTTAACCAAGACTATCTGAGACCTCTGTGAAGAAAACTTTAAAACTCAAAGGACAGAGGGGACGCCTGGGTGGCTCAGTCGGTTAAGTGTCCGACTTTGGCTCAGGTCATGATCCCGCCATTCATGAGTTCGAGCCCCGCGTTGGGCTCTGTGCTGACAGCTTGGAGCCTGGAGCCTGTTTTGGATTCTGTGTCTCCCTCTCTCTGGCCCTTCCTCTTTCTCTCTCTCTCTCTCTCTCTCTCTCTCTCAAAAAGTAAATAAACATTAAAAAAATAAATAAAACTCAAAGGACAGAGAATAGCTGTGAAAATAACTGGAAAGATATTCCACTGTCTTGGACGGAATGGCTTAATAACTAACAATGTTAGTTTTCCCCCAGTTAATCTATACATTCAATGCAATCCTAATTGAAATCCATGAGGATTTTCTGAAACATTATAAACTTACTCCACTATTCATACAGGGAAATAAATTTTCCAAACTAGTAAGTCTATATATATATATGAAGATAAAGAGTAGGGCTTACTCTACCAGGTTACAAAACCACAGTAATTAAAACGGAATGGTACTGTTTCTTTCTTTTTTTTTTTTTTTTTAATTTTTTTTTCAACGTTTATTTATTTTTAGGACAGAGAGAGACAGAGCATGAACGGGGGAGGGGCAGAGAGAGAGGGAGACACAGAATCGGAAACAGGCTCCAGGCTCTGAGCCATCAGCCCAGAGCCTGACGCGGGGCTCGAACTCACGGACCGCGAGATCGTGACCTGGCTGAAGTCGGACGCTTAACCGACTGCGCCACCCAGGCGCCCCAGAATGGTACTGTTTCAAGAACAAATAGGCCAATAGAGAACCTGGCCCGTGTATATAATATAAATAAGAACGTAATATGCAATAAACGTGGCACCAACATTACTGAAGAAAGGATCGGTTGTTTAGTAGATAATATTAGAAAAACTGTCTCACTACATGGAAAAAGATGAAAACCATGTTCCTATATAGCAACACATACAAGAGTGAATTCTAGATGGATTAAACTTAAATAAGAAAAACAAAATTATACAATTATTAGAAAAATAATGTTGTAGAAAATCTCTGTCACCTAGGGGTAGTGGGCAAGAACTCAAATCCTTTAATGTTTATTTTTGAGAGAGACAGAGAGAGCTCAAGCGGGAGAGGGGCAGAGAGAGAGAGGGACAGAGGGTCTGAAGCTGGCTCTGCACTGACAGCAGAGAGCCCGATGCGGGGCTCAAACTAGGAGCTGCAAGATCATGACCCAAGCTGAAGTCGGTCACATAACCAACTGAGCCACCCAGGAGCCCCAGAACTCGAACCTTTTAAAAGAATAAATCATTTTTGCAAAACATTGATGATTTTGCTTGCTTGCTTGTTTTATTTATTTGTTTGTTTGTTTATTATTTATTGCTACTTATTTGAGTATAACTGACACACAGAAACTGTTAATTTTGGCTACATAAAAATTAAGTATTTTGTCTCCACAAAATACTTATGAATTACAAAGAGAAAAATGCAGTTTACAGCATAGCAACCTCCAGACACCACCGTAACCAAGTAATCAAAATTAACATCACCAGTAATGGGACAAATTGACATCACATGCCTCCTGATAAGATACACTGAGAAGGTACAGCCTCAGTCCTATGATATTCCTGCCAAAAATCATAGCCTGAATCTTATCATAAGGAAACACCAGACTAACTCAAATTGAGGGACTTTTCTACAAGATAATTGTCCTGTACTTTTCCAAAATGTCAAGGTCATGAAAGATAAAGACTGAAGCATTGTTCCAGACCAAAGAAGGCTAAAGAGACAGGACGATTAAATGCAATGTGTAATCCTGGATCAAAAAAATTTTTTTTTCTTTTTCTGTAAAGGAAATTGATGGTACAACTGGCAAATTTTGGATAAACTCTATAGATAATGATACATATCAATATTTCCTGATATATCAGTGTTTATTTCCTGAGTTTGAGGATGGTAGTGTGGTTACATAAGGAAAGTCTTTGTTTTTAAAAAACAACATATTGGGGCGCCTGGGTGGCGCAGTCGGTTAAGCGTCCAACTTCAGCCAGGTCACGATCTCGCGGTCTGTGAGTTCGAGCCCCGCGTCGGGCTCTGGGCTGATGGCTCAGAGCCTGGAGCCTGTTTCCGATTCTGTGTCTCCCTCTCTCTCTACCCCTCCCCCGTTCATGCTGTGTCTCTCTCTGTCTCAAAAATAAATAAACGTTGAAAAAAAAATTTAAAAAAAAAACAACATATTGGGATATTGAGAAATAAAGGAACCTCATGTTCACAACTTAGTCTCATACTATTTAGGAAAAAATTATACACACACTTACACACAAATATACACAGAATGATAAAGCAAATGTGGCAACATGGCAACATTTGGGGAATCTGGCTGAGGGGAAGAGCAGAATTCTTTGTAACATTTTGCAATGTTTCTCCAAGTCTGAAATTATTTCAAAATAAAATGTTACAAAAATTAAGGATTTCTGTTTAGCGAAGGACATTAAGGAGAAAGTTAATAGCTGGCACAATACGAGAAAGTCTTTCCATACATATACATTTATAGGTTTACATGTTCATGAGATTATAGATGAATTTTGGAAAGATTGTCTAAGAAACTGGTAACGATGGTTTCTTTACAGAAGACAGGACTAAAATTGGAAGTGAGGGGGGTATTAACTTTGAATATACCATTGCATTCTTCAACTTGTTCCAACATTCATGTATTACTTTTATATTTTAAACATATTTTTGAAATTTGAAACAATCTCAAGTATACAGAAAATGTGAAGTACAGAACAAAGATCTTCCTCCTCCCCCTGATTTAATGTGTATTTTCTACAAAGACATTCTACATAACCACAGCACAACCATCAAATTAAGGGAATAAACTCAATACATTTCTACCATCTGATCCTCTAACTCCAATCCAGTTCTGTCTAGTGTCCCAATAACGTCCTTTGTAATAATAAGAATAAGAGGAGGAGGAGGAGGAGGGGGAGGGGGAGGAGGAAAGGGAAGGGGAAGAAGAAGATCCAATTCAGACCATGTGTTGCATTTTGTCAAATCTCTGTAGTCTATTCTCTCTGGAACAGTTCCTCAGTCTTTCTTTCCTTGACCAGCATGACGCTGACATTTTGAAAAGTACAGCATATTTATTCTGTAAAAGGTCCCTCAATTTGGATTTGTCTGATGCTTCCTCATGCATGTGTTCTTCTGATTGCATCCTATTAGGTGGCATAAGATTTTGATTTTACATTACTGATGATATTGACTTTACCTGTTTAAGGTAGTGTCTGCTAGGCTTCTCTCCTGTAAAGCAACTGCTTTTCTCTTTATAATAAATAAATGTTTGGTGTGGAAGTATTTTAAAAACATGTATCTCATTCCTCACCAAACTTTTAATTTATTCATGTATTTATACATATCAGTATGTATTTCTATTTTACACAGGGGTTAAAATTTCTTACTATCATTATTTACACTGATGCTGAAACCATCCCTAATTTGCCCAGTGGGAGCACATCAAGCTGACTTGTGTCCTTCTTACATGTCCCAATTATTCCTTCATCGTCTTTGCTTTCTAGTACAAGAGTTCTAGACTCATCTTGTATCTTTTCTCCCTCAGCCCAAGAACCAGCTTTTTCACTAGGGAACTCTGGCACTTTACAGTGAAGAATGTATTTAGAAGCCAAGATTTGGACACTGGATGTGCTCATTGCAATTGGGGTGGGGCTGTCACTTCTCCAAGGCCCTCTCAATAGCCAGAGCTGGGACAGAGCTATATATTCACTTACATCTGTATTTATTTCCATGTCTCTCTCTTTTTTAATGTTTATTTATTCTTGAGAGAGAGAGAGCATGTGCATGGGAGGGGCAGAGAGAAGGAGACACAGAATCTGAAGCAGGCTCCAGGCTCCGAGCTGTCAGCACAAAGCCTGATGGGGGGCTTGAACCCACAAACCGTGATATCATGACCTGAGCTGAAGTCAGATGCTTAACTGACTGAGTCACCCAGGCGCCCCTTTCCATGCTTCTTTGTATTGAAAACCATGAATTTACATCATTATCTCCAACTTTCACCCAGCATCACAATGTTGGTTCTAGTTTTCTTTTTCTTCTTCTTTTTTTGAGGTTTATTTATTTTTGAGAGAGAGAGAGAGAGAGAGAGAGCATAAGTGGGGGAGGGGCAGAGAGAGTGGAGGACAGATGATTCAAAGCGCCTCTGTGCTGACAGCAGAGAGCCCGATGGGAGACTTGGACTCACAAACCATGAGATCATGACTTGAGACTACTCAGAGGCTTAACCAATGGAGCCACACATGCATCCCTCTTATCTTTTTTTTTTTTTTTTAATGTTTCTTTATTTTGAGAGAGAGAGAGAGTGAGAGGGCAAGAGGGGGAAGGACAGAGAGAGAGGGAGAGAATCCCAAGCAGGCTCCATACTCAGCACAGATCTCCATGCAGGACTCGATTCCAGGACCATGAGATCACCACCCGAGCTGATCTCAAGAGTCTGATGCTTAACCGACTGAGCCACCCAGGTGCCCCAAGTTTTCTCTCTTCCTGTATTGTCATTTCCTTTTCCAACTGTGAGAATCTTGCTTCATTTTTCCTAATGTATTTATTCATACTTTCAACCCCCCTAATGCCGCCTCCCTCTTCCACACTCAGAAGCCCTCCCCACTCCAACCTTGCCCAACACCCTGTCCTGGTCTTTCCCTCCTTGCCCTGCTTGGGCTCTGCTCTCCACACCAGGCTGCACTCCTACCTCCCCTGCTGCAAGTACACCATCTTTACCCTGTTGGGTCTCTGATATGCATGGATGTCCTCACCTCACTCGGGCTCTGATGCTTCACACTGAGCCATCTTCTTCCAAAGATGCCCTCCTCAGCCTGTTCAGGTTCTGACACCCTGCTCAGGCTCGTTGAGGTAGACCTCATCCTAGTGTGAACAACTACATTGCTCTCCCTCACTTGATGGCTTCAGGACTGAATTGTTCAAGAAGGGAAGGGAAGGAAAGAAGAGGAGTTTTTTTAATTTTTAAAAGTGCACGAGCACATTTACAGCAATGAAACTAGTCTGTATGTTACTATAACGGTGGATATGTGTCATTATATGTTTGCCAAACCCATCGAATATACAACACTAAGAGTGAACCCTAACGTAAACTATGGACTTTGGGTGATAGTGACATGTCAGTGTAGGTTCACAAATTGTAATGATGTACCACTCTCATACAGGATATTAAAAATAGGGGAGGCTATGCATGTGTAGAGGCATGTGGTATATGGGAAATCTTCCCCTCAATTTTGCTGTGAACCTAAAACATCTCTAAAAGATAAATATATTTTTTAACAGGTTAGAATTTTATTTCCTGCAAGAAAATTGCATGTTTTATGCAGCATTATTTACAACAGCCAAATTATGGAAGCAGCCCAAGTGTCCATTGCTAGATGACACACAGCAATAAAAAGAAGGAAATCTTGCCATTTGCAACAACATGGATGGAGCCAGAGAGTATACTACTAAGTGAGATAAGTCAATGAGAGAAAGAAAAATACCGTATGATTTCACCCATATGTGGAATTTAAGAAAAAAGCAGATGAGCAGAAGAAAAAAAGAGAGACAAATGAAGAGACAGACTCTCTTTTTTTTTAAACAAACTTGTAACTATAGAGAACAAACTGATGGTTACCAGAGGGGAGGTGGGGGAGGGGTTGGGTGAAATAGGTGAAGGGGATTCAAGAGTGAACTTATCGGAAGAAAAAAAAAAAAAAGAGAGAGAGAGAGAACACTTATGATGAGCCCAGAGAATTGTGGAATCACTATCTGTACACCTGAAACTAATATAACACTGTATGCTCACTACACTGGAATTAAAATAAAAAATTTAGTAAAAAAAGAACTTCACGGGGCGCCTGGGTGGCGCAGTCGGTTAAGCGTCCGACTTCAGCCAGGTCACGATCTCGCGGTCCGTGAGTTCAAGCCCCGCGTCGGGCTCTGGGCTGATGGCTCAGAGCCTGGAGCCTGTTTCCGATTCTGTGTCTCCCTCTCTCTCTGCCCCTCCCCCGTTCATGCTGTGTCTCTCTCTGTCCCGAAAATAAATAAACGTTGAAAAAAAATAAATAAATAAAAATAAAAAAAGAACTTCACTTCTTGCAAGAAAATTGCATCTCTATGATATGTTGATTCCGTAGTATAATCGTGATTACTGAAAAATGGCTGTATGAGTAACTTGACACTTTACTAATTCTGTTAGAAACCCTTTTATAAACTGCAAAGAAAACGAAGAGAAACAAAAAACTGAAACTTATCCTACTGAAACTTATCCTGTGGTAAATATCAAAGCTATCACAAAATGGCAATCAGACATTACATTCCTCCGGGTAAGAATATGCAACACACTGTAAGCATTGTCGTGGGGTGAGGACAAAGCATGGCAAATTAGGGGAGGGGAGCAGGATTCACAGGGCAGGCAAAACAAAGGGGTAGAGATGAAACAAGATTAACTAATTTGAACCATGAATGATAATTATTGAAGCTGGTTAACATGAACATGGGGCTCATTATTCTGTGTCTCTAATCTTGTATATATTTGCGATTTCTCATAATAAATAGTTTAAAATATCTACTGCAAATTTAAAGAGAATACGTAGCATAATTTTTTTTTTTTAAGTTCAAGATCAAGCCTTGACATACACGACTAATATCTCACTAGCAACCTGGGTGATCGGAATGTCCAAGTGCTCTGCCATATTCTTTCTCCCAAAGTTGCTGCACCAGCTGTTCCAACTGAAAGAACCACGTACATCACCAAATCATACAAATATCCCTACGGGCCTGCTGGGGTGCAGGCCAGGAAGGCCAGTGATGTGTAGCTATGGAGATAAGAATATTCCTTTCCACAAACATTTTCTAAGATTGCTATTGTATACCTGACTCAACACTGGCCCAAGGAGGGATTCCTAGATCAATTCCTTGTCCTGCCACTTTGACACAACAGATGCTCCTCTCAAGGCAGAGAACACATTCTTCATTCCAATGGGTTGGATGCCAAGTGCCCTCTGAATCCAGAAGGAGAACTGGGAGATTATTTAAGGAGGAAGGCGTTTTTGTAAGTAAATGGGGGTGGGGGGAGGCTGGGTGGCTCAGTTGGCAAGCATCCAACTCTTGATTTCGGCTCAGGTCATGATCTCATGATCCGTGAGTTCGAGTCCCATGTTGGGCTCTGTGCTGATAGCAAGGAGCCTGCTTGGGATTCGCTCTCCCTCTCTCTGCCCCTCTTCTGCTCTGCATGTGCACGCTCTCTCTCCCTCTCTCAAAGACAGATGTTTAAACTTGAAAAAAAAATAGATGATAGATAAAGTTATCTTGAAACAGATTATGCTGCCTCCATTCTTCCTTTATTGTGAATTACCCTAATCTCTGTTTATTTTTCTGACACTCTCTACTGTGTAGTATGTTCTACAAGTTCACCTGTTCTCTGAGTGTGGGTGGCTTTACCTTTTTTTTTTTTCTTTAAGTTTATTGATTGAGACAGAGAGAGAGAGAGAGAGAACACACTCGCAGGAGCTGGGGAGGGGTAGAGAAGGGGGTGGGGGAGAGAATCTCAAGCAGGCTCTACACTATCAGCCCGGGACTCGATCTCACAAACCTCGAGATCATGACCTGAGCTGAAATCAAGAGTTGGATGCTTAACTGACTGAGCCACCCAGGCACCCCTAATTTTACCTTTTCTATGCAGCTCAATGCATTTTGCTGCACAAAATTTGTCTATATCTCCACTGTCTCAGAAGCTTAAAATCGCCAAAGCTCAATAGACTTCAGGGAATACATTACCATGACAGAGATTAAGAGCTGATATTAAAATTCCTAGCCTAATAATTTTGCTAAACAAGAATTCTCAGATACGTAGAAAAAGAAAGCTACTGTATATAATAAGAAAAAAGTTCAGGAAAGTTAAAACAACGTGTGAGTGACAATATTGAGGGCAGAGAATTATAGAGGTTCTTTAACAAATGACTACAGCCTTGATACATCCTTTCAGATTCTGTAAAATTTCCTTGCTTCTTTTCCCTCTCTTGAAAGTCTTTGTACACAAAAGAAAGTCTTGTCCAAATCAGTATGAATCAGGTTCTGATAATAATAGTAACCTCCATTTATTTTGTACCTAATGTATGCAAAGCTCTATATCAAGTGCTTTATACACATTACCTCATTCAATCATTATAGCTCTTTGGTGTAAATACTTTAATCCCTATACTACCAATTAAACACTCAGACAATGTGCACACAGATGTATATTGTAGCATTTATCCATAATAGTGAAAATTTAGAAGCAACTCAAATATCCAACAAAGAAATTTTAAATAAGCTATGATACATCTGCTCGGTAGACTATTTCATAGCCATTAAAGTTTTTATTTTATTTTATTTAAAAAATGATTGTTCAATTTTTGAGAGGGAGAGAGAGGGAGGGGCAGAGAGAGAGGGAGACCGAGCATCCCAAGTAGGCTCCACACTGCCAGCTCAGAGCCCAATGCGGGGCTCAAACCCATGAATCTGAGATCTTGACCTGAGCCGAAACAGATTGAGCCACGCAGGTGCTCCGCCGTTAAAAATTTTAATTATGAAAACTGTAATAGCAATTACAAAAAAGGAAAAGTTTTTGATATAGAGATAATGTTAAGTTTAAAGACAAATACAAAATAGCAAGGCTACCATGACTGTAAAAATGAAATTATATACAGTGTGTTCATGAAGAAAAATCTGGCAAGGTACAAATGAAGGCATTGTGAGTAATTTCCCCCTCTGCTTTCAAACGCCCTGCGTTTGTTGTATTTATAATACAAAGGGCAGGGACTGGTCATTGGGAAGCATGAGCTGATATTGAAGAAGGGGAGCACTTCGGAGGAATACAGAAGTTTGGCTGGGGTGAGCCCACTCTGCAACGGGGGAAAGTAAAACAGGGATTGGTTTCGGTTAGCCTCCTGTGTCAACTTGGCTGGGCTAGAGTACCTGGTTATTTAATCAAACACGAATCTGGGTGTGGCTGTGAAGGTGTTTTCTAGATGTGGTTAACCATCACCTGGTGCGCCTCATCCCATCAGCTGAAAAGTGTTGCAAACAAAAAACTGAGGTTTCTCAGAAAAGAAATTCTGCCTCAAGACTGCAGTGTTAGTTCCTCCCTGAGTTTCCAGCTTGCTGGCCCATCTACAGATTCCAGACTATCCAGTTCCCGCAATCATGTAAATCAATTCTTTCAGATAAATATATATATATTTATCAGCCTAACTACATCAGTGTTTTCCAGAAAAACAGAATCATTAGGATATATATATATATATGTATATATATATACATATATATATGAAAAAATATACATATGTGTATATATATGTGTATATATATATGTGTATATGTGTATATATGTGTATATGTGTATACAATATATGTATGTATATGTATATGTGTATATGTGTATACTATATATATGTGTGTATATATATATGTGTATATATATATATATACATATATATATGTATATTTATATATATCCTAATGATTCTGTTTTTCTGGAAAACACTGATGTAGTTAGGCTTTTACCTGGGAAAGCAGCGGGTGTCTCTAATGAGTCTCTGCTAAGCAGCATCCCCTTCATGAATTTGCCCCTGAAGAGTCTGTTTCTAGACCTTATAGGCTAAACACTTGGTCCTCACCAAGTCTTAGAGTTGAAAAGATAACACAGTTTGCACAAGCCTAAACCTTAAAACCACAATGTCAATTGTAGTGGTTTTAAAACAAGTCCACAGATTCTTTGACACTCCTCCCTTCAAAAAAGTGGAGCCTAATCCCCTACCCTTGAGTGTGAGTGAGGTGCTTCTAAGAAATAGAACGTGCTGAAAGTGATGGTGGGTGACCTGTGGGTCACAAAAGTCATCGTGGCTTCCTCCTTGCTTTCTCCCTCGGGTGGCTTGCTCTGGGGAACCAGGCACTCAGTTGTGAGGATACTCGAGCAACTCTGGGTAGAGATCCACAAGGGGAGGAACAGAGGCCACTGCAGATATGCGAGTGGAGGTCGCTCTGTGGTCAGTCAAGCCTCTAGAACCTTACAGATGAACAGAACTTGTGCTGCCTAAATGTCTATCTCTGGCTTAGCCTAAACCGTAAGAATGAGAAGCATAGGACAAACTTATTCTTAGCAATATAATAGTTATTTTTCCTGTAATACGCTCATGGCTCATGTTTTTGGTCAAACTTGAGACACTTTATCATTAAAGTGCCTATAAACTTAAATAGGCCCATGTTAACGTGAAAAGAAAAAAGTGACATTCACATTACAGAGTCCAAAGAAGTCTGAAAATGCAGGGAAAGCAGTGTGTCTATTGCTTAAAGCCCTTTCTAAGTTTCCTGCAAGTTCCCAGCAGTTGGGCCCTTATGTTTTCATTCCTATGACCATGCCTGGCTCGGAACTCTTCCATCATTATTATTTTTTGTTCCACACTGCATTGATCCGGGCTCTTTCTTGATTTCAAAAAGCAAAAATACAAGCAACAACAGCAGAAATCACTTATAAAAGATTGAGATCACTGAGGGTTTTGCGTCTCAGAAATGCAAATAACTTCAAAGAATTGACCCTTGGGGGTGCCTGGGTGGCTCAGTCGTTTAAGGTCCGACTTCTGGCTCAGGGCATGAGCTCTCTGCCCATCCCCCGCTCATGCTCTCTCTCAAAAACAAATCTAAAAAACGTTTAAAAAACAAAGAATGAGCCTTCATTTTTCTTAGACGTTCTCCCCCTCCCCACCCCGCCCCCTTTGTGAAGTGCACTGGTCCTCAGGAGGTAAGAGGATCGAACTCAGGACACATGCATATCTTCTCTTGCCCTCCCTTCCTGGTGACACTCCAACTGCAATGTTCCCATTTCATTTAGCAAAGCCTTATAGTTCTGTTTTCTAGGGCTCCTCATTGAACAGAACTCACCCTCCTTAGGTGTTCTTCCCAGCCCAGGGGTGTTAATTCTCTTAATCTCTTCAGTGATCGTTTTTCTAACGTTAAAAAAATTTTTTTTAGTTTGTTTATTTATTTTGAGAGAGAAAGAGCAAGCACGGAAGGGGCAGAGAAAGAGGGAGAGAGAGAATCCCAAGCAGGCTCCGCATTGTCAGCTCAGAGCCCAATGCAGGGCTTGAACCCATGAACCCATGAGATCATAACCTGAGCCGAAATCAAGAGTCAGCTGCTTAACTGACTGAGCCACACGGGCACCCCACGTGTTTTATTTTGTTTTTGTTTTAATTTGCATGCTCTTCCAACTGAGGCAGGCTGTGGCCCTGATATTTGTAATGATCTTATGCAAATTATCCTCCCATCTCCTCCAGAGAATTGTACTGCGAGAGGTTAGAGAACTTGGCCTGAGGCACTGAGCTGATGAGTGGTGGGGCCAGGCAGCAGTTTTGGCTACATCTTCCCTAATATGCCAGCTTAGGTGAGTGAGACACTCGAGGGGTCACTTCATGAATACGGTATCAAAACAAGGGGGGTGGTACTGTAATCAGAACTTTGATGGCACCGGCCTTAGATGGCTCCACCTGTTCATTTCCACAGGAAAGGGTCTCCTAGTAGGAGCTCTGGGATTTGGAGCAGTCTCCAGGCCACCTTTCCGGGTGGTGCTGGGATGGGCACTGTGGGTTGATACATCCCTTCTTCAGGCAGTTTGGATCAGTCTATGTCCTGTCTCTAGTCGTTTGGAAGCTGATCATTCACGGGGCACCTGT
This sequence comes from Leopardus geoffroyi, assembly GCF_018350155.1. Lineage (NCBI taxonomy): Eukaryota > Metazoa > Chordata > Mammalia > Carnivora > Felidae > Leopardus > Leopardus geoffroyi. Next base: position 83,291,721 of record NC_059333.1, read on the forward strand.
GTTGGGCGTCCGACTTCAGCTCAGGTCATGATCTCACGGTTTGTGAGTTTGAGCCCTGCATCGGGCTCTGTGCTGACAGCTCAGAGCCTGGAGCCTGCTTCGGATTCTGTGTCTCCTTCTCTCTCTGCCCCTCCCCCACTCATGCTCTGTCTCTGCCTCTCAAAAATGAATAAACATTAAAAAAATAAACAGTGTTTCTTTTCTTGTGCTGGAATCAAATAAGTTGGGTTGGCAATTGTGATTATTTAAGGCTGATCAGAAACTATGACTAGTACCATATTATATTTTGATCAAATTTTAACGGGAAAATAATTAACAAATCATATTTGTTTCATACAATCTTTTAACACATGGCAGCATGGCCCATGTGGGCTGGCAGGCTGCTCAGATGTGGGTGGCCCACCTAGGGTCCCAGGACTTACTGAGGTCACCACAGCACAGAGATGCTCCTCACCACCTCAGGTACTCAGTGCTAATGTGGTTGAGGCACCTTGCTGTGCTAGAGCGGGCAAGCTGGAGCTTTGGGCTCACCACGACCTCAGTGCAAGCCCAGCTCAGAGTCTCACGAGTGGCTAGCCCTGAGCAAGGTGTCTTTAGTTTAGATTTTTTCTGGGCCTCCATTTTCTCACTAATTGAAAACAAATTTTTTTTAAGGTTTTCATTTTCAGAGACAGAGACAAAGTGTGAGTTAGGGAGGAGCAGAGAGAGAGGGAGACATAGAATCTGAAGCAGACTCCAGGGTCTGAGCTATCAGCACAGAACCCGATGCAGGGCTCAAACTCAAGGACCACGAGAGCTGAAGTTGGACGCTTAACCAACTGAGCCACCCAGGCGCCCCTCCACTTTCTCACTTATAAAGATAATCCATACCTCACTGGTTTGTTGTGAGGATTAAATTAGTCAATTCATCGGGGCTCCTGGGTGGCTCAGTCGGTTGAGCGACCGACTTCGGCTCAGGTCATGATCTCACGGTTTGTGAGTTCGAGCCCCGCGTCAGGCTCTGTGCTGACAGCTCAGAGCCTGGAGCCTGCTTCTGATTCTGCGTCTCCCTCTCTCTCTGACCCTCCCCCACGCGTGCTCTGTCTCTCTCTGCCTCAGAAATAAACATTAAAAAATTTTAAAAAAATACATCTAAATTAGTCAATTCATGTAAAATGCTTAGAATGATGTTTGGTACATCGTGTTTAGCATATTATTATTGTTAGATAAAGCCACAGTATTGAAACTCAGAAGAGACTGACATATAAACCAGAGGTCGGTTTATTAATTTGTCATTAGAAATGCAGCTGACAAGAGGCCTGAAAATCTAACGTTCCAGTCAGTATATGCTCTCCAGGTGAGAAAGGTCACAAAAGCCAAGTCACAAGCCAAGGAATCCAGAGGAAGTTCGAATGGGATGGGGGAATTAGTGGATGAGGCTCTGGGGCCTGTGGTGTCAAGCTGTGATGGATTGGGGCATCCAGTGCCTCGATGCAAGACCTGCTAAAAAGTCAAGTCGCCAGATAGAGTCTGCCACCTGCCAGCAGGTCTGGGGACCCAGTGACAATGCTTGGTCTCTCATATTCTCTCTTCTCCACTGCAGGATCCTGGCATTCTTGATTCCAATCACATTTCATATATTGTTCCAGTCACTTATTCTTCCTTAGCTAATTGTGCCTGATAGCTCTTAAATGTACCTCCAACCTAGGGCACCTGGGTGGCTTAGTCGGTTAAGTGTCCGACTCTTTATTTTGGCTCAGATCATGATCCCAGGGTCCTGGGATCAAGCCCTGTTGTTGCGCTGCATGCTGTCAGCCAGAGTCTGCTTGGGATTCTCCCTCCTCCTCTCTCTCTTCCTCTCTTTGCCCACCCCCCCCCCCACTCTCTCTCTCTCTCAAAATAAACTTAAAAAAAAAAGTACCCCCAACCCTGACACCAAACCACAATGTACAATTTCTTGAATGACTTCATCTCACCCATTGTTCACTAGTTCTTACTAGTCTTATTCTAAGATAACTCTACTTCCAAGTTCTGGGTGTGCCATACTTTTGTTCTGACTGTAGTGTTCATGGAAGAGGAAGACGAAAAAATCTTTGGGGGTAAGAAGGTTGAGAATGACTATACTCAAAGGTCACTAGTACTCAAGAAAAACCTAGACTCCTCTACTGATGGAGAATCCCCAACTTCGAACAAAGTATTGAGTGATGGAATAGATTGAAGATAGAACATCCATAAAGAACAAGAGAAGCACGCGTGTGTGTGTAAGAATCTAAAGGATAAGTCTTTGCAGTGAGAGAAGAATCCAAGAGGGGGTCCCTTCTAGGTCCAAGGACACAAAGTTGGAAGTGTGGGTACCTGTCATTTTGGTTGAGGCACCATGACTAAATACAGTGGTCTTCAGCTCCAGAGCATCATAAATATTACCTCACTAAAATCAGTAAAGCAGTGAAGGTCACAACAAACACTAGTTATCATAATGGCTAACATTTATGGAACTAGTGGGCCCATGATGAGAATTTTGGTCGTATTATCTGATTTAATACAATAAACCTACAATGTAAGGACCATTATTGTTCCCATTTTATAGATCAGGAAACTGAGGCACTGAGAGGCATCATTTGCCAAGGTGACATAGCCATTCAATAATAGAATCCAGACTCGAATGCAATTCTGATTCCAGAGCTCGCACCCTAATACACAAGTTAAAACAAATCAGACCCGCAGGCACTAACCCTCCTTCCAGGTTCAAATACTTTCCTAAAAGGACAGAAGGGCTCCTGACCCTGGGCATGCTCAGGAGAATGTCACCCTCTGTATAAACTGTTGTGGAACAAAGCTAAGAACAGCTGATCTGGAGAGATGAACCACATACTTTGGTTCTTGCCCTCTCTCTGCACAAAAAGAGGTATCTGAACCTAAGCAAGAACCTTAACATCTGCTTCAAGCTCCTGCTCTGTAAAATGGGAATAACTCAGCAGGAGCCATTTAACACAAGGTTGGTGAGAGGATAAGACCAAAAGAGAACATTCATGAAGCATTCCTCAGTGTTAAAATGCTATAGTGTCGGTTGACAAATATTTACGTACTGTAATTTAGAGTTTCAAAGGCCTCTCTACATACAGTAAATCAGAAATCACTTTCAAACCACCCATTTACTCAACATAAAACAGAAACCTAGAATTACCGACAGGGCATGACGTATACGTATTATAATGGGCTTAAATTACATGGTGATTTCTGCCCAACCCCATGTAACTCAGCAGGGGCTAGGCATTCCTGCACCCGTGCTTTCTGATGTGCAGCTCAGCAGATGAGGGTTGTGGGGTGGCCCTTCTTGGGTGACATCTTGATGATGGCCCTGAGCATTTGTGAGACTGTCTCCAGAGGAGGCTCTAGGGTGCTTGCCGCATCAGTTCTCCCACAGGCTGATCCATAGCACTTTACAGTTTATAAAAACATTCAGTTTGCACAAGACCTTGTTTCTTTTTTTTGAGAGAGAGAGACAGAGAGAGAGAGAGAGAGAGAGAGAGACAGAGAGAGAAAACGAATGGGGGAGGGACAGAGAGAGGGAGACAGAATCCCAAGTAGGCTCTACACTGTCAGCACAGGGCCCAAGGAGAGGCTTAAACTCACAAACTGTGAGATCATGACCTGAGCTGAAATCAAGAGTCAGAACCTTAACTGACTGAGCCATCCAAGCGTGCGCAAGACCTTGTTTCAATTAATCCTTCCAACTACCCAAAGAAGCAGGCAGGACAAAGTGCAGTAAGCCCACTTAAGGATAATTTACCCAGGAGAGGTTGACTTATCCAAGATGCCACCGGTGGAAGATCTGGACTAACCCCAGTGCATGACTTTCCACTAAACTGTGTTTTGGGATTTCTTAACGACTCATTGAGCACCTAGCACATCAGCCACTGTGCCAGGTACACCTACTCATCAGCTTGGCCTCTGGAGAGGAGCTTGTTCAAACTTTCCCCCTCCCCCGCTCCATGCAACTAGTGAGTTTTAAGCATTGGAATGAAGAACCTGACTGTTCAGTATGTCACACAGTAGAGCTAAGTGGCAGCACTGTAGCAGTTAGAGATATAGAGCCAGCCTGGCCTGAATCCCAGCCCAGACACCCACGGTCAACTGTTTCCTTATCTGTAAGACGGGGATAACAACTGTGCCAGTTCATAGGGTTTCGAGGACTGATTTAGTGCAGGTGTAGCACTTACAACGGTGCCTGTTACATAAGACCCCAATAAATATTAACTGTTACTTCCGTAGCATTGTGTTGAAAGGAGGAACAAGGGAAGGTTTAAAAACAAATCTCTTTAACCTCTTAGTGTCTCGAAGTTCTCATTTCATTTCACTTATTTCAAGACTCAGGCCCAGAAAAAGGAGCCCTCCCTCATTTGGGCAGAGCTCCAAACCCCTTGCTAAGTCAGCATACCACCCTCCCTGGTCTCACCTCTGCCTCCATCATCTCGACTCCATGTCCTTAGGGCTGGATTTGGGTCATGGCCTCCCTGTTGGTCTTCTTGCCTCTGCTCTCTCCTCCATCATTCTCTACTTTTTCTCAAATTAATTTTCCCCAAATAGTCACTTAACAAGCATTTTAACTGAGAACCTATTAACTGTGAGACACTGTAGTGGATGCTGTGATGGGCTACCCAGATCCCCCTTTAGGAGTGAAGAACTTGCCCCAGCTGCTGCGTATCGACGGCAGAAAGTCCTCACTTGTCAGCCCCTGAGGAGGATTGCCTCAGCTGAAGAAAACCTTTCCGAAGGTCACGCCTCGTTCTGGTAGCAGCTGGCATCTAAAGACTAATCATTCAGCAGAATAAAGGCTGAACCCATTGCCTCAGCTTAGACCAACTCTGCAGGGCTATCCCAGCTCCAGAATGTGGGCTTGGCTGAGCCTTTCCTGGGCCTGCATCACTGCTCGGCTTCTCCCTCTGCTCAACTGATCTCAAGCTGCTTTCCAGGGAAGCCAACCTGTGACAGGCACAGGAGATGCAAAGATGAGCAAGCCATGGCCTGGCCTTCAAGGATATCAAGGCAAACCAGAACTACGATCTTATCGGCATACAGCTTATAGTGGGGGAAGCACACAGTGCCAATGAAGCCCACTTGGAAGAGGGCGGGGTTGAAGCAGAGTCCATCACCCCAGGTTTGAAAAACCCTCCCAGCCCTTCAGTCATCCAGTCTGCGGGCTCCCGCTGATGCAGTGACAGTGCTCTGATGCTGGCGGGGGTGTTGTTTGGTTTGCATCTGTGGATGGACCAGACCCAGGCCTGGGGAGCGGTTCCTAGCAAGATGTTCTGTACCCAAATGACACATCAGGCTGGGGCATGGCCAGGCAGGGTAAATGGTACCTCCTCTCCAATTCTGTGCTAAAATTTACCTGGAAAGCTCAGTAAAATGTCTAGGTCTAACAAATCTCAAGACAGCAATATCACATTGGAATAAACGATTCTGTGACTGGCATCTTTGAGGGTCGTGTAGATTGGTGCAGAGACCCACTGCACCCTTGTCCACCGGCGACCAACCAGGTTGTCTGGGAAGGCACTGGTGAGTATGGTAAGGCCAGCAGAAGCGGGGAGGCCAGCATTTCAAAGAAGACCTTGCAGACTGAGGTCTTTCAACCCGGCTGGCTCTGGACTGCTTTAAAGGCCTGATGTCGGCAGGGCAGCTCCAGCATCAGTAGCTGTGGGAAGGACCAGCTTTCCAATGGCTGGGGTTAGATAGGGTCTCCACAGCACGTAAGAGTAGACTGCTGTATTGGGCCGTCTGGAGTGATCAAGGGCAGTCTTTTGGGTCACTTTCCCCTTTGCCCTGTGGAGTGGAGATGGCTGATTTTGCTGCCATTTTCCATCCCTGAAGACCACCATCTCCTGCCAACTCACCTCCCCTAACTTCCAGAAATTCACCACACTTATCCTGGGATCTTTCTCACCTCCTGCAATTCATTCATGCCGTCTTTCTCAAGTCCTGCAGCATAGACTTATATTGTCATATATAAAAGCTCTTCATTCACATTTCTTTCATGGAATCATAAACTGGAAGCCAGTCTGGAGGCCATCTAGTGCTGGCTTCCCCCTCAGAGCCCTTCTCCATAGCCTGGCAGGGCTGAACAGTCTCTGGGAACTCACTCCCAGAAAGCAACCTATTTAAAAGTTTTCTTTCCTTTGAGCCCAAATTGGTCCACCTCTGGAGCCACTCAAGAGAAAAATTTCCTCTTTCCTCAAATAATAATAATAGTCTTTAAATCATAGACCACTCACCCAAGAATTGCTTTCTGAGGGCTTATATGTTATGTGCTTGCCATCTAAACCTCACAACAACCCTATAAAGAAACCACGTAGGAAGGTGTTCAAAAAGGTTGTGATGTGCTGTGATTACCCAGCTAATACTAGTGGCCCCTTCTACTACTGGGGATGGAGCTGGGACTTGATTTCAGGCCCTACTCCAATGCCTTTGCTCTTTGTACACAAAGCCACATCCAAAGAAGCAGACTCTGTGTCACAGAACCCTTCAGTTGCATTCTCACCGACTGAGAAATTGAGGACTCCTACAGGGATTCACAAATTAGTGAGGGGTGAAGGGGCTGAGAGCCTGGCCAAAAAGGCAGGCACAGAAACTACACCACACGGCCCCCAAACTGGCACACCTGCAGGCCTGAGGGCGAGGAGTGTGGTGGGGACCATGAGAAGACCCTCGTGACTTCAATGGTACACAGAAGTGGCTGGAACACCTCTGGACTTCTAAGAGGGAGGGAGGCTGAGGAGGCTGGCTGACTAGTGGCCCTTTGGCCAGCTTCCTCAGTCTATCAGCACCTGCTGTGTAGTGAACAGAGCCTTCTTGATTTCATTCTCCTTTCCTCCAAAAGAGGCTCTTTCCCCCAGCTACCTACATACCACAACAGCCTCAGGGGGCTACAAATCTTAGGTTGACCCCTGTGACTACAATTTCCCATGAAGCCAGCAAGTTCCTTCTGTTGATTCTGGTTTCTCTGTTGTCTTTGAGGAAGGCAAGGTTCCTATTTTAGTGTCTTCTAACAATTACATATAGAAGTGGAGTCCTCAAGAAACAATATTTATAAGAGCTACTACTCTGTTAAACAACTGCTCTCCTGAGATTCCTTGATTTAAAAACAAAGTGCTGTTTCTTCCCATTCGGCCCCATTCTCAATTCCCTACTTCCCAGGCCGCCCCTACATAGTTCAAAGGAAAATAAAGAACATGAAGCCACCCAAGCAAAATGGGACAAAGATAGTTTCTCGGTTTCTCTTCAGGTCCAGGCGAGGATCAGAGAAGCAAGGTGAGCCTGTCAGAGACCACAGGCGTAAGCAGTTGACAAACCATGCTGGAGGCCAGGTTACAGAATCAGTTCACTCCTCCAAGCAGTGGGACTGAGGCAGCACAAACCAAGCCCCCTTCTGCTGCAGCTGAGCCCAGGCTATAGGGAATAGTATACCCCAGTGATGTAATACATTGCCCTTCATTCCACCAGCTCAGGCCACCCAAAGTAAGGCAGGTGATCTCTGAGCCCAGTGGCTTTAATGACACCTCCTTCCAGAGCAAGACTGGTGCTGCCATGGACCTGGCCATGTGACTGATATAAGTGTTACAGGAAAAGCCCAAACCTCAGAGCCCACGCCCCTTAACACTGGGCAAGTGCTGCAGCCCTGCCAATGAGCAGCAGAGATGAAGCCAGGGAGATGCAGGGGGACATTTAATTTACACAGCAGCCACTTGGGGCCCAGTCAGAGCTGGGGCAGTTGGGGGGATCTATAACCAGAGGGCACCCCCACCCCTTCCCTTGAAGACCAGTCCTCACAGACACTTAGATGGGGCTCCCTGGGTTATGCAGAGGATGCTCCAGTTAAAAGGAGATTTGGAAATAAGGCTGTCCCCAAAGTTGGGGGAAGTCCGTGGCCTGGAGATGGTTGCCTATATCGCGGCCCAGGGGTCTGAGAGACCAGTCCATGTCCTGGGCACAGTCCTCGGCCTGGTGACCCTAAAGGAAGCCCTCACGGCGGAACTGTTCCTGGAGAAGGGCGCGGTACTGGTCAAACCCCCCCTCGACCCGGGTGACGCCGCCGCCTTCGCACACCCACAACTCCCGGCACACCAACCGGATGAAGCGCTCATCGTGGGATACCAATATCACACCGCCCTGAAAGAGAGGAGACCAGGAGGCACTCAGGGGGGCCCTAAGGGGTGATGACACTTGGGGAAGGGCAGGCAGCATGAAGGCACACTCACCCTGAAACTGTTAAGAGCACGGCCCAGAGCCTCAATCGTCTCCATATCCAGGTGGTTTGTGGGTTCATCCAGAATGTAGAAGTTGGGGCTAGAAGGCAGTACCCAGGAAGGTGGGTAGTTATTGGGGTTGGGAGAAAAATGAACCCTCTGATACGAAGGCAAGAGAAACATTTTCTACTTGGCTAGAGGGGTAGAGGGGCAGAGGGGTAGGGGATAGAGGGGTAGAGGGGAAGGCAAGAGCTCACCAGGGCATGGTCATCTGAGCAAAGGCTACCCGACTCTTCTGGCCCCCAGACAAGCTGGCAACAGGGCGCACGGCCAGTTCTCCAGAGATGCCATACCGGCCCAGCTGGTGACGATACTCCTCCTCAGGCCGCCCTGGAATAGGCCTCACCCCATCAAGTGGATTCTTGACCCAACTTTCTCTCTTCACCCTTCCCTCAGCCCTACCTCCAAATGCCCATGTCCTTATACTTAGACTCGGGGCTCACTGCTCATTACCCCACCCCAAGATAGGCCTAGCCGTAGGGGTCACCTCCTTTCCGGACTCAAATCCCTAAGGTACCGGGAAACTTGCGTGCCAGCAGTTCCACGGCACTGACATTCAGGTCCAGCTGCTCCACGTGGTGCTGGCTGAAGTAGCCAATCTTCAGATTCCTACAGGCAGAAACAAAGGTGGAAAGAGGGGATGGAAGGCAATGACCATAAACGAGTGTAGCTACAGTATATGAGCAGTTTGGAACTGGGGGCTTTACCTGTGAGCATGTCTGATGCCCCGGACAGGGGCCAGGTCCCCCATAAGCAGCTTCAGCATGGTAGACTTACCAGCACCATTCTCCCCAACCTGTAAAAAGAACCCTGAGAATGTTCAAGAGTGGACACGTGTGAGACACTGAAGGGAAGGAGATGAGAACTGGTTCTGACCAATGACTCCTTCAACAACGAAAAAAATATTAAGGAACTCTACAGAAAGATGAAAGAACTAGTAAAGATATAAAGGGAACTGACACCTGAATACCTACTAAGTGCAGGGGATTTAATCCTGCCAATAACTGAGACGTAGGTGTTATTTCCACTTCGTAACCAAGCTAGCAACAGGCAGAGTCAAGACCTGAAATCTGATCTCTCTTCCATGTTCCATGGTTTGAGAAAACTCAGAGCTAAGACTAGTAAGATAAAATCTTGTTCTAAGTATTCATAAAATACCACAACCAGGCTTCCTATCTCTGCAAGGAAGTATAGCAAAGCCCTTGGCCCAGGCCAATCCCTGCTCCTGTATACCACTTCCCTTTGCAGCCAGATGATCTGGGCCAATCCACACCACGTGAAGGGGTGGCAGAGTCCCAGCTCACAGAACAGAGAAACAGCAACCATACCACACAAATGCGGGACTCGAGATCAGCAGAGACGGATAGACGGCTGAAGACGACATGCTTAGGATCATAGTAGAAATCCACCTCATCTAGTTGCAGAACTGGTGGTGAGAACTTCTCAAACCCATCAGGGAACCTGCAGGAGGTGGTGGTGAGGAACACAGAGGTGGCCAGAAACAAGAGCTCCCCACCAGCCCCTTGGCCCAGCACTCACTTCATCACCACCTCCAACTCCTTGTCCACAGGTTTCAGCTCCGGTCTGAGGAAAGAGGGGGCAGGCAAACTAAATTTATGGCTTAAAAAAATGACTTTGTTCTTACTACACAAATAATAGATGTTCAGGGAAAACCTAGAAAAAACTCGTAATTCTACCATCTAGACCCCATTCTTATTTTAGAGTACCTTCTTCCAGTTCACAATATCCCTTTCAGGAGATTTTTGGCCTTCCAGTTAATACATTGTGATAAATATTTCATGCCACAAAAACCTAAGCCTTTGATTTTAGACTTCCTTCCACCACCGGCACTTCTAGAAAGGTTGCTATTAGATTAACCCCCCAATGTTCAACGTTGTTAGTCATTAAAGAAATCCAAGTCAAAACCACAGTGAGCTGTCACTCACACCCACTACGATGGCCAAAATTAAAAAGACAGATAATAAGTGTTGGCAAGGATGTGGAGAAATTGGAACCCTCATACATTGCTGGTAGAAATATAAAATGGTACAGCTGCTTTAGAAAACAGCTTGGCAGTTCCTCAAAAAGTTAAACATAGAATTATCTTGTAACCCAGCAATTCTACTCCGAGGCATATACCCAAGAGAATAGAAAACATGTCCATACGAAAACTTGTACACAAATGTTTAGAGCACTGTTATTCATAAGAGCCAAAAAACAGAAACACTTCCAATACCCCTCAACTGATGAATCAATGAACAAAATGCTGTATATCCTTATAATGAAATATTACCTAGCCATTAAAAGGCAGGCAATACTGATACATGCTACAACACGAATGAACCTCAAAAACATTACGTTAAGTGAAATAAGCCAGACACAAAATGTCGCCTGTTACAGGATTTCATTTATATAAAATATCCAGAATAAGCAAATACATTAGAGACAGAAAAGAAATTAGTGGTTGCCTAGGACTGTGGGGACAACACTAATTTACAACAGCAGTGTAAATTTCTCTGCTTTCCTGTTGGAGAGGAGATTAAAGTTGGTTTCTAGAAAAGGGGAGACCTAGAATGGGAAGACAAGGGGTACCCTGCAAAATGAGGGAAAAAATTAAGGGAATAAGAGTCAGGGCCTAATCGAGGGCACTGTACTCACAGCTTCTCCAGCATCTTGAGTTTACTCTGCACTTGAGAAGCTCTGTTGGCGTTGTAGCGAAATCGGTCAATGAAAACCTGTGGGTGGATGAGTGCAGACACTGGTCAGGCTCCCTCATCCCTGAAAACTCTAATACCCATGGGCCCCTAGCCCTGTCTGCCCCCATACCTGGATATGCTGGCGATACTGCTGTTGTGCCTCATATTCACGCTGCTGGTTGAGCAGCCGCTCTTGCTTGCTCTTGATGAAGGTCTCAAAGTCTCCCCGGTAGCCATCTAGCCGCTGGCTATGCAGGTGGATGATGTCTGTGGCTATGGCATTCAGGAAGTTGCGGTCATGGGAGACAACCAGGATTGTAGAGGGCCATGTCTGAGGGGTCACAGGATGGCAGGCCCAGTTTGGGAGGGAAATCAACTTCCAGCACCCCCCACCTCCCCACCAGTGTCTTAGAGGCAGACCTTCCTTAAACCTACTCCAGCACCTATAGCCACTCACTTGCAGGTAATTCTCCAGCCACAGGATGGCCCTTACATCCAGCATGTTTGTGGGTTCTGGAAAAGTTGGGGAGGACACATTTGGGATTGAAGGGCTAGAGAACTTGGATGCTGCCATCCTTCCTCACCCCAAAGTCAGGGTGCCCATTTTAAACTCACCATCCAACAGCAGAAGATCTGGCCTATAGAAAAGAATGCAAGCCTTGAGGTTTTAGGTCAGCAGTTCATGACCTCCCATGAACCAAGGCCAATCCTCCACAGTATCCATGGGCCCCTTCAGGCCCAGGAGACTCACCTAGCAAACAGGGCCCGGGCCAGGGCCAGTCTCATCCTCCAACCACCTGAGAACTCCCTAAAGAAACACAGATCACATCAGCTGTAGGTGTTCACCAGGACAGGTAGAGACAGAGCCAACAGTGTTCGTAACCAAGAATGGCAAGGGCCACTCACCGGGTGGGCTGCTGCTGCATTTTAGGGGTAAAGCCAAGCCCAGCAAGAATGACTGATGCCCTAGAAGTGAGGACATTAAAGAACCCCGTTGGAACAGGTAACGAAATGGAAAGGTAAAATCTGAAGGAGGGAAGGGGAACTTTAAATACCTGGCAGGTGCCTTGTCGGCCTCAATCTCCTCCAGTTTGGCATATATTTCTGCCAACTGTGCAGCTTCTGAGCCCTCAGCCCTGGAGTGGGAATGGGAGGAAGAGCACTCAGCCTGAATGCAGGTAGTCTTGGGGGAATGTCCTGCTGAAAAGCAGGTCACCGACTGCCTTGTTGCCAGGACAGGAACAGAGGACAGGAAGAACCTGCTCAAGACAGTGAGGGCAGTGGGCACTGTGGAAGGAACGGGGCTTTACAGCCCCACAGAGCCAAGTTCTAAGCTCTGCTGCTTACTAGGATGGGCATGCAAGTTATGGATTGTGGTAGTATGACAGGCACTCTGTGAAGAACTGTGGCTGCTGGTTATTACCTATTCTGGAGCCTTTACCTGCCAGTGGCAATCTGGGCGCTGAGCTCCCGCTCCCTCCGCAGAAGGTCCTCTCTCACGGTGTCACTCTCTAGCACACTCTGAAGGGCAGGGGTGTCATCTCCAGCAACCTCCTGCTCCACATGCAGCAGGGAAATGTGGGCTGGAACCCGCAGGCTCCGAGTGGCCAACATCTTCAGGAGTGTTGTCTTCCCCAGCCCATTTCGGCCCACCAGTCCATAGCGGCGGCCCCATGCCAGGTTCACATCTGCTCCAGCCAACAGTACCCTGCAGGGGTAGCAGGAAGAAAACAAAGGGTGCTGCTCTAGAAACAGGTATGCAGCAAGTTTAACAACACAAACCTAGTGTTATTTTAAGCCCCATTCCATCTGTCCAAATTCTCCTTTAATTGGAAAAAGAAAAAAGGTCACCCCCCCCCACTGCCACTCCCTCACCTATCGCCAAAAGACACATCAAAGTTCTCAATTCGAACATCATAGGATTTGTTCTTGCCAGATGATTCCAACCGACTTTCCTTTCTGCTGCCTGCCTGGCTGGCTGATGCCTCCTCCAAGACTCTTTCAAAGGAAGAAATGGATGGCTTTTAGCACTCCCAGCCACCCTTCCATCCCAATAGAGACTGCTCTATTCTCTTCTCAGCCCTTCTTACTAAACTCACAGAGGGCTGCTGGTCTTGAGTGTGTCCTTCTCTGAGCGCTTCTCCTGCTTTGCCTTCAGTCGAGCCTCAGCCTTCTCTAGCTTCTTTGCATTCACTGTCTGAAGGTCCAAACACAACCATTTCAGGCTAGGTTGTAGCCTCAGAAACAACATCTTAAGTTACCCTGCTCTCAGGGAAAGACTTTATCAGAAATTCCCCAAAAAGATACTCCGGTATTTAAAGATAGTCAATGCTCACCCTCGCTCACCCTCAGCCCCCACCCTTTCTTCCCCCTCCTCACCGAGGACTGTTCCCTCTTTAGCAGTCCTGGAAGTTTGGTGCCACAGTCTGTAAGCGATAAGAAAAGCAGTCACCTTCTCCCTGAGGGAAGGGAAACTAACATTTTGAGTAATTAATATGAATGAGACACAGACATAGACATTTAAAGAAAAGCCTTACAATCCCAGAAACAGCTGTCATCTCCCCACTTTTCAACAAAACAAAACCAAAAAACACCTTCCAGATTGACAATAGAGAGACTGAGGCAGATAAGTAACTCCTAAAAGGTCATGCAACTGGTTAGAAAAGTCACAAAATTGGGAAGTAAACCCAAGTCTGTCTAGTTACAAGGCCCATATTCTTCCTACCCTACCTAAGAGTTTGGAGACCTGTCCAATCCTACTCCCTTCATCAATGGCCTCTTTTGCCCTCAGTAAAGACATTAACTAGCTTCTACAACCTTTTCCTGTGGAAAAGGGGTACCAGGAGTCCTGGGCTCTAGGGGACAGCGGGCTGGGTAGGGGGTGAAGGCTGAGACAAGGGCAGAGGGCAGCTAGTTCAATCTTCCCTCACTCTCACCGTAGTTTTCTGTTATCTTTGACAACTGGATGGGGGCGTCTAGTAGCACCTGGCTGTTTCCCTGGGTCTGTGGCTCAGCCCTTGACGGTAGAAACAGAAAGCGCAGAATTAGGAGCTGAATAAAAAACTCTACGACCATCAGACCTTCTTCCCTTACATCTCGTCTCCTCACCGTCCGCCCTCCTATCACGCCCCCACCCCCCATCCTGGCCCAAGATTCCCCCGCCCTGGCACTTACAGGCGCAGAGTGTTGTACATGCGCTGGCACACAGCCCTGATGCCCGCGTCATCCTTGCTGTCCCCGGACACCTCCTGCAACAGTTCCCCCACTGCTTCCACCAGGTCATCCACAGACTCGAAGTCCGCGCTGCCGCTGTGCAAGACGCCTTAGGCCGGGCGTGGCAGGTCGAGGAAGAGAGCGGGTACGGTAGACATACAAGCAGTTTTAGCCCCCGAACCACGGCCCCAGTCCGGGCTCCAGACCTAACCGGCTCTCGGGACAAGAGGTCACACAGAGGAGAGGCCTAGCAGCGGTCCCGGCACTGCCCGCCCTTAGTCTTTCCCCTAATGACTTCTATTTCCGATTCCCCAGCGCGTTGATTCGGTTCCGCTCACCCGTCACGTAGTCGAAGACCTGTCCGTCAATTTCAGGGAACTCGCTCCGCAGGATTTCAGCGCAAGTCGCCATGTTCCAGTAGGGCTCCCGTCCGCGCAGGCGCCGTTAGACCTCAGCCAAGACCCGCCTCCGGCCGGTCTCCCAAAAGCTCACCCCTCCTCCCAAAGCGCATGCCTAGTAGTGACGTAAGAAAAGCGCAGAGCACTGGGAATCCGATGGACTAGGTGATCTGGGAAGGAGGAACCGTGCGCAAGCGCCGCTCAGAGTCTACGCTAGAACTGCTCTCTCTGCGCTTGCGCAACGCCGTTTCCACTGAAAAATTAGCCACATGTGCGGCTCTCGCTGCTTTCTGGGAGGTGGAGCTACGGGAGGCGGCGGGGTAGGGTGCAGGGAAGCTCGCGGTTTATCTGGACTCGAGACACCGATGGTCCGGTGGGAGGGAACCTTCTGACAGACGAGGGATTGATAATGTACGCGGGCCTCGCCCGAGTCTCTGCGTTCCCCTGAGGCGCGTCTACCGCAGCGCGCCCAGCCGGGTCCATTTTGGAGCCCACCGAGACGTTTGCTGACTCACTCGTCCCCGAGCTTTCAGAAGTCCCTGCACAGTAATGTACAGCCCACAGGTTTTGTTCGTGTCCCCAGGTCCTACGGGCTTCTGGTATCAGCCCGGTGGCCAGCCCGCTCAGGACCAGCACTCCGTTCTCTCACCTGAAAGCTCAGCAGTACTACGCGAATTATTTTCACTCGGTCCTAACCTCACCACAGGGCACAAGCTCTCTCTCCACCAAAGAGCAAGAAAACCAGATTGACAAAAGGCTGTGCAAATTCAATGGTATTTATTCCCTACCTACACCCAAAGCGTACTGCTCTGCATCAGGAAGCTCAGTAAATGACTGTAAAAAGCTACTTCCTCTGATATCCTCAGAAGTTAAGACTATTTTCCTCAAATGATGCTGCTTTACATTTAATGTGAATATTCTTCCAACCTGGCTCTAAAATTTTCACCTAAGATCCATCATCCTTTGCCATTGCGAAGGATCAGTCCTGCTATTTGAAGTTTAAAAGTTAAGCTCCTAGAGCTAACAACCATTTTATAGGCAGTAGAGGGAAAGAGGAATTTTGGGGGGGTGGGGGGAGGACTACAAACTATGCTTTCTTCAACAACACTGCACGAGCTGACAGAGAACCTGTGGTTTATATGATTTAAAAAACATTCACTGACCACAACGGACCTTTAGATCCTGATGCAAGTTGCAAAAAAAAAAAAAAAAAAAAAACCACAGAACTCTTGGATTTTGAACACAGATCATGTTGATAAGAAACTGGTCATGAGTTGATAAGTTGAATGAGGGTTCATTACATATATCTTGTTACTTCTCTTTATATTTGAAATTTTCTCTAATAGATTTAAAATGGCTGAAACCAAACAAGGGAAAACTGGTGAGGGCAGGTCTGCTCTTTTATCTGCCCCAATACACCAGCAGGGTATGGAATACTCCTCTTAAGGACTAGCTTATCACAAGATTCTCTGCAGAGGGGAAGTTACAGCAAGGAGGAGAATCCCTTTTACCAGCGACTCACCACTGTTTGGGAAGCCTGGGTAATTGCGAAAAGGGCAGAACTGAGGTCAGTTTCTCAAGATGGTGGGAAAAAACAAATGTAAACCTTGCTTAATCTCTGCTAATTAGAAAATACCTGTCTAAAGCTGGAGGTCAACTAGGGAAAGAATCTCTACCCTCAGGGAACTAGGACCAGGTGGAGCTGCTTGCCCTTGAGGTTGTGTTCTGAGAAAGGAGGCCTGGGACTGACACCAGTCAGGATAAGGGCTTGGATCACCTCAAGGGGGCCCAGAACCTTTAGAGAGCTCAATATAAAATTCTACTCAACTCACAGTACGCGGTGTTAAGATTTGGGAAGAGCAATCCCATCAGTTCCCCTCCCCGTGTAGCTCCGGCACCACCAACACTTAGCATCTCCGCTCTACAGAGTTTATTGGGTTTATAACTGGACAAAGTCACACGTGTACAAAATGAAGCTCACACTATCCCAAAGCAGAGTAGGGACTGAGGGCTGGGAATCCATTACTGGCCTTTGGGGGAGCTCCGAGGTGAGGGGCAGCCAACCCTCCCACTCCAGAGAGATGTGGCCACAGGGGAGGGGAGGAGAGGGAGCCCACCTGGCTTTGGTCACAGAACACAGAGCCTGGCATTGGGCCAGGGGACACAGATGGATGGTGGAGTAGGAACCCCAGAAACCACCCTGCCCAGGGAGCCCAGGGACTGCTCCACCAGTCCCGCTCACGATGTGGTTGGTCCAGACCTAGACTCAGGGGCTGGTGCAAAGGGAAGGCAGCAAAGCAGGAGGGAGGAGACGCTGACGTGTGGTGGCCCGGGGGCACCCAGACCTGTGGAAGAAGGTGGGTGGGGAGGCAGGCTAGCTGCTACTAGGCAGCTAGCAGCGGGTCTCATAAATGCCACTGCGGCCAATGTAGCGCACCCATTTGATGACATCATGGTCGCTGTAGTTCAGCTTCGGTTCAAACACCTTCAAGTAACGCACCTTGAGGCCAGAGGGGGCGAATGGCACCTGGGCAAGGGATAGCTCCAGTTAGGAATTTGGTCTTCCTCTCACAGCTGCTCTCCTCTGGGAAGTTCTGTAGCTCTGCCCTACTTCATCTCTCTCTACTACAGGTGTTTGAATGATCGGAGTCCTGAAAGAAGCTAGGGGAAGCTTAAGAAGGATCTTAAAAGGTTACTAAAGAAGAAAGCATATCCAAGCGTAACTAACAATCACTTGGGTTGGAAATCAGGTCCTGCCTGTGGTAACTCGAATCAATTCCTTTAATCAGCAGGAGGCAGCAACCAAAGACCCACCTTAGAACACACTTATTCTGCTCAATATTATGGGCTTAAAAAATAAGGTGGAGAAAATTATATGTCTAACATGTGCAAAGCAATGCCAGCCCAGTCTCCTGTGTGTAAACTTTGGGTCTTATCTGGTAGTCAAACAATCTAAATTTTTCCAAAAAACTGTTTTATGACAAACTTTACAAGTCACAGATTTTTTTTTTTTTTTGTCAGTGTGAGTAGTAATTTCTAGTAAGAGGCCTGAAGGGGGAGGAAACGGTCTTTGAATTATAAAAGTCACTTTCCCCTCTCTGGGTCTCATCTACAGGTCGCAAGGTGCAGAAGGTGACCTGGACGATCCTAAGATCTTTATTAGCATACCCTCTGCAGTGGCTCTAGGCGCCCCCCTTGCCATACCTCAAAGTTCATGGAAATGGGAGGTCGAGCCCATTTCTTCTTGTCATTGGTGGGCAGAAGCTCAATCTCGGCGCTGATCTGTGATTCCTTCATGCCTGCCATACGCTTGATCCTAGGAACAGAGGGGCAATGAGCAGCAAGTGCCCCTGATAGCTTGGAGGATTTTCAAGGTGGACGGTGCCCTTTCTGGAGGGGTGGGGGAACGGAACAGAGGAACTTGTGGGAAGTGCTAGGACAGGAAATGTGGTAAGGGCCCTGGCAATCACTTGCTATGGAATCTTGGGTCTGCTATTCCTTTAGCACTGTGGGCTGCAATTTCAGCCTAAATACGCAAGCATGCTATCCCTTGCTATTTCACAGAGATGTTACAAGGGCAAATAGGGAAATGTTGAGGCATTTTGATAACTAAATGCACGCATGCACCCAAGTGCAGGCATGTGCATACTCACACAGAGGTATATGGATGACAGCATAAGCAGAGGCTCCTGGAGAAGCAGACAGGCACCCCCCATCCTTGCAACACACACACACCACACTCACACTCAAGAGGATGAAGGTAAGACTTAAGGGAGTACACCAAAGCATCTTAAGCCCTGCAGTGACCTTGTGAAGGAGACTCACTTCCACACGATGGCGTTCTCGCTGGCCTTGTATTTGGCCTTCCCCTTCATGCAGATCACCTGTACCCCGCTTGTGTTCAGTGGGGTTGGGATCCTCACCTAGAAGTGATATACCTGTCAGAGAGCTCTGTCAAGCCCCGACATCAGCTGCCTTTATCTGGAGACAGTGTTTCCTCCTCCCCAAGTCCCTTGTTCTCACCTCAATCTTCTGAGCCAGTAATGAGGGCTTGAAATTGGACTTGATAACCACCTTGACCTCCAGCTTGGTGCGTCCCACTTCCCGCACTAGCGGGATCACCCGGAAAGGAAGGATGATGTCCTTGGTGGTGCGATACCTTTAGGGGTGGGGAGTAAGGTTGGCACAGCAGAGCCTGTCCTCCTCCCTCTCCCCACTCTCTGCCAGCAGCATTCCCTGCCTCCTCACACCCCAATGGTACCTCATGAGCTCAAACTCTCCATCTGGTGGGATGAAGCTAATGCTGCGTTCAGAGTCAAACTTGCTGAGTCGCACACACTGGTGGAAGGTACAGTCATCGATGGCAATTGATTGCTTCCCACTGTGAGCAGGGGCAGAAGGTCTCCTCGTTGGTACAGGAGAGTGGCGAGAGAGTTGGGCTGGGAATCTATCCCACCCCCAAAGGCTGCCACATCCTGAGTGAAGCTTGCACTACAGACTGTGGAAAGCTACCAAAATATAGCTTTTTGACTCAGGGGTCCCTGCTGCCAATTTAGGGATGAGTGGAAGCTTTGCAAATTCACCGTTTCTGGAGAACTCCGCTGCTTGGGACCCAGAGGTTTTAGGTACACTGGCCAGAAGCCATCAGTATGTTATAGAAAAATTTTAGTCCTGGGGAATCTAACAAAGGGGACTACTCTTTAAGTACGATGAGTACAATCCCCTCATCTCTCTTAAGCACAGATGTCAAGAGCTTGGAAAAATGGTATCTAGAAAGGAACCTGTGATTCACCAGACCCTGCTCAGCCCTTCGAGGCCCACCCTCTCCCACCAGCAACCCTGCCCCAGGCACCTTTTACTTGTTTCATCAGCTGTGCCTTTGCCCTGTTTCTCAATAACAATCTTGTCATTCATCCCAAACTTGCACTCAGGCATGCCACTCAGGTAGCTCTTCATCACCACCCGGCCTGACACATGGGCGCTCAGCACCTGCCCTGGTGATAGATAAATAGGAAAATCTGAGTCAGGATGAGGATCCTGCCCTGATCCTGCCCCTCCAGCTTCATCTCGAGAGGGCTCTCACCCTGTGGGGACATGAGAAGGTTCACACTCTCTAGCACATCCAAGAAGAGCTCATTCCGGCGATACTTGATGCCCTCCCGCCGCCAGCCAATCTGCCCGGTCACCTGGCTGGTGATCTGGGACTGCTCTTCTTTTGTCTACATGGGGGACAGAGACAACATAATGACTTCATTCCTCTCTACCTTCAATCATCCTGTTTCTATCCCCACTCTACCCTCATTCCCCCTGCCTTCTGGTCCCCACCCTGTAACTCATCTTCCCCATAAGCTCCATGCTGCAGGGCCTGAAGAAAACTGGAACAAAGCTGTAAAGATGGAAGCTAAGGGAACAGCTTACCTGATGCTGGAGGCCAAAGGGCCAATGTGATGCCCACAGGAAGCAGTAGGGGAGCACAGACGGGAAGAGGCAGGCAGAAAAGAAGGAGAAGGCAGCTATAAGGCCTGGATCCTAGAGGAGGGCCCACACTCTCTCCTCCTGAGGAACACCAGGCCTCCAGAGCAGCCCACACCCTCCCTTCCCTCAGTGCAGAAGGAAACTGCTTGAACTATATTCCCAGAAACAGAGATGCTGAGTTGGCTGCTCCTGGGGTGGAGGGCCACACACAGCAAAACAGGCCTGCAATCATGGCAGAGGGTTCAGGCTAGCACTTCCTGTCAGAGGTGGTGCTTGAGTCAGCCGGGACAGAGCTCAGGGGGCTTAAGGAGGATGGGCCCCACCCTGGCTGTGGCTGTACAACTGAGTACCTGGCTCTTGATACCCTGCTGAGTGATGAAGGTTTTCAGTGCTCCTGTCTCTGAATTCTGTGGATAGCCAAAGTCCAGGATCTCTGCAAAAGGAAGGGATCCATCAGCCCCTGGAAAAAGCTGAAGGTTTCTTTAGTCTAATCCCTCCCCTGGCCTGGACATAGCTGGCCAGGACAGCTCCAGAAGAGTGTGGGATCATCTACAGCACTGTCCTCTTGCTTTGTAGCATTTACTCCGGGATTTGTGCTTCATAAGAAAACATAATTAAATGTCAGTTTTTTTCACAGAGAAAATCAGCAGAAGACTCTTATGGCCAGTGAATGAGAGATCAGGAAGTGCTGAGTCCTTAGAAAACAGACAGACATTGGGAAGGTGGAAAGACTCTGTTCCCTTAAATCATATCCTACAGAGGAAGAGAGATAATGTAACCCTAGAAGCTGGTAGTAGCTCACCCTCCTCCAGGCTCTGAGGCAGCTATTGAGATAGAAAGCTGGAAGGACAGTCAGGGAACAAAGGCCCAAACCACAAAGGTGAAAGGGAAATGTGCTTAACTGCAGGAGGCCCAGCTACCAAGCCCCACAGTTAGGTTCTTATCCCCCTGAAAGATGTTTTGGTCCTCTGCCCCCTCTCCCACCTTTACTTGCTGGCCTTCAGGGCTCAAAAGACCAAATAGTCAGAAAAGTTCAGAAGGCACTGGAGGGAACCTCACACCTGCTCCTACCTCCAAGCCAGGCCCCATCAGGTTCAGCCCCACCCTAGGCCCACCGCCCTGCCAGCCTCACCATCCAGTAGCTCATATATGAGCACAAAATTGTTCTTGATGTTCTCCTCGCTGATCTTGCCAAAGTAGGCAGCCATTACGTCACACATCTTATAGAGGAATTCGAAGACCATGGCAGCATTGACATTCTGCTTGGTGACAGCTGCCAACCAGATGTTGGACCGCTTAACATGGAAGAAACTGGTGCGAGCGATGTTGGTGACAGGGCTGCGCACCTGCTGCCGGGCGTGGATAACATTGACCCGAAAGGCATCCACTGCGTTCCTCCTGAGGGAAAAGGGTACACAGGGGCTGCTCAGCGCCCAGGCAAACCTCACTCCACAGGGATCAACCACAGCTGCTAACAACTCCCCCCTCCCTATCCCCCCCCCTTCACTACTTAAGTCTGGCATGTACTCTGAAGCCAACTGCGTAAACCACTGGGGCAGTTCCCTGTGACTCCCAGCGGAGGCACAAGGGTAGGGTCAGAGCTGGGCTAGTGTCTGAAGGCCATCAGAGACAGGGAAGTCAAGTGGCAATGACAGGAGGATAGATGTAGAGTTAATAAAGTGAGATCCATCAGGCTTAAGGAGGTATGTTCCTAACTCCCAAGCTTGGCCCCAATTTCCCAGCTGCAACCTCTCTAGCTTCTCAGTAAGCTCCAGGCCCAAATGAAAGAGAGACTCTGCTTCTTTCCCAGTCTTCCCACTTGTGATTCCACCGGTTAGACAAAGTCAGCATGACTTCAGAGAAGGCTCTGATCTACCGAGGAGAAAGGACCGAGGAGGGGCCACGGAGCTGGGCCATTCATTCCTGTCCAGGATCCAATTCCAGGGCATGTTTGGGGAATGAAAACAGATGAAGAAAACAATGATGGGGGGCAGGGCCCCCCACCCACCTGTGCCTGGGCGGCAGCTTGATAGGCTGCTTACCTATTGCTACGGCAGCCAATGAGATGGGATGAGAGAAATGACGCCAGCAAGAAAAGGAGAGTGACAGCAACGAGAGAGAGGATTAGACACACAACACACTGGGGGTGGGCAGCACACACCATGAGGTGGAAGCAGACAAGCAACAGGCAAGGGGTGGAGAGCATAGCAAGGCATGCAAGACAGTATGTGCCCTAGCTTAAGCAGGTCCATCCACGGCAGGAGGGGGGTGCCTATGGGTACAGCCAGCCAGGTTCAGGCAAGCCAGGCACCGCCACAACTCTAGCTCATGCCCCACCACCAGTCAGTGGACAAACAGCCACAAAGGCCAGGCCAGCCCACTAGCCAGGGAGCTGGGAGGCAAGGAGCTAAGGCGCTGCAGCAGGCCCATCCTGTAACTCTCTATCCTAAGCTCTTAGAGGAAGAAAAACAGGGCAGCGGGAACCAGAGAAGCCTAATCTCATTAGAGTTGCTGAGGCTAGGACGAGTGCCCTCACTCAGGAAAGAACAGTGGCGTGCAGGGTGAGGCAGAATGAGAAGGCAGGCTGCGCTTCCTCGTTAAGGTCTGAGGGACCCAGAACAAGAAGCTATTCCACATCTACTCTGATAGGCCAGAAAGGGCCACATGGCCTCCCTGCCTTTCCCTCAGTGACCCAGAGAGTGCTCCAGGCTTGCTCACAACCTCTCTTCCAGGGGTAGCCCAGAGGAACTGAAAATGGCTGAGTCAGCAGCCTGCCTCCTCCTGAGAAAGGGAGTGGGAGAGGATTTGGCAGCCTGGAGAGGCTTTCAAGAGAATCCAGTGAAGGCTCTCAACAAGAGAATGGCTTTTGAGAGCAAGACTTAGATGGCCTAGTACCTCTAGCCTGGCCACGAACTCCATCCCCTGGAGAAATATCTCCCTCCTCCTCAAAGGAGAAATCAATCTGCCAGGGCAAAAGTACTCATCTCGAGCAACTAGGTCTGTCACTAAGGAAAGGAGAAGGCAGGAAGGGCAAAGGTTCCTAAGACTGCAGGGGCCACACTATTCCACAGGTCCTGCCTATCAGGCAGTAACTGGCTATCAGGCCAATACCACCAGACCTAATGGGAACCAGGTTGTATTAGCTGAGCTTCTAGGATGCAGCAAGGGAAGGGGGTGGCCCAAGTCAAGTCTCTGGTAGCAACAGACCTGGTCCTGCATGCTGGGGAGGAAGGATAAGGGGTGGGGGCACAGCTGGCTCAGCCAGGGGACTCACCCGATGTCATCTCGGTAGACCCGGGAGATTAGCACCTCCCCCTTGTGATTATAGATGAATAAGCCTCCTATCATGGCGGCAGCTCAGTCTCCAAGGCCCATCGCTCTGAGAACAGACCTAGGACAGGCGGAGGCAGGGTAAGGGAAGGCCTCAGAACCTCTGCCAACATCCCCAGTTGGGGCTGTGCAGGTCACTGGCTCGGCTTTTTTTCCTGACTCAACCCTCCAGAAGTGACCCTGCAGTCCTCCCAGGCATGCCCCTCCCCTTAGCCAGGCTCCAGTTCCTGTTTATCTCACACTGGAAAGGAGAAAGAAATGGAGAAGGACTTGGGCCCAGGATTCTAAGGCCATTTTGACCCTCCCTTTTCTGGGGCTGAGCCCAGAAAGCAGCCCCCTCCCCCTCTTCACAGTGCTGAACTCAGCAAGGATCCTTTTTGGCCCCTTCCTGTGCAGACTCTCACTCAGACTGTAGCCGGTGAGTCACCGTGAAGGCCTGCCTGCGGCTGCAGGAATGGCGGTAGGAATTACCTCCACTTGGTTCAGGCCTGGGGCCCTCAGGCACAGCTTTAGGAAGACCGGGTCTCTCAGGCTCCACTACCCTTCTGAGAAGGCAGTAGGGCCTGACCTGTGGCTCTCTAATTCACAGAAATCTAAACATTCCAGGAAAGGGTGTGCAGGGTGTGGGGAGGAGAGAAAGGGAGGCCTTAGGCCCTGACACGGACCCAGGAGTGTGGTTCCAACCAATCCCAGGCAGTCAGATAAGCAGGCAAAAGAGCAGAAAGGCCCCAGCCCTGGCAGACTACACTTTAATGACCCAAGCTGCTTATTAGTTATTTTTAACTATCTCCCTTTTAAAAAGGGAGGCTCCCTCTCAGCTCCCAAATGCAATAAAAATAAGGGGGTGGGAATATAGGCTCATAAAACAATGAGATCGATCTGGCTGAAATTCTATGATTCCAGACCCCATGACATAACTGATTTCTGGCCTGAGTACCTATAAGCAAGGGGCAGAATATATGAATTATCCAAATTATTTGGGTCAAACTAATTTAGACTGTTTGCAAGGAGAAAAAGGGTTAATTTAGTTCTAGATTTCCTGAATTAGCTCTGGTATTAATTTTCACAGGGTGGAGGGAGTTTAGCAGAGTTTTCTAGACTGGAAAATAAAGCGGATTACTGCGGCCACCAGGGTCTCCCAAACTCAGTGAGAGGTCTCTCAAGGTGGTGGTGGACACATTCCATCCCTCACTCCAAAGAGGCTGGGAGAAGAAATGCAAAATGGAGTTTAGAGCCCTGGGCAAAGACGCAAGTTCACACAGTGGTAGGGACCTCAGAGCACCAGGGCAGCCGAGGTGGGGACCAGGACAGGAATGGAATAATGAGTTAAGGGGAAAGACTGGCAGAAACAGCCAGGCAGTCTACTCAGGTGAGCCTGGAGCAGCAAAAGGGATGGTGGGGGCATCTGGGGGAAGAAGTTTCCAGTGTGGCAAAGGTCAAGGCTCTGAAGAAGAAAAACAGCAGTGAGAGACTGACAGTAGTGAATAAAGGAAAGCTGGGGCGACAGAACCTGCTTTGGAGTTCAAGTGCAGAGGCATGACGGGCTGATGGGTTTTTCGCCCTGGGGAGGAAGACATCGCGGAAAAAAATATGGCTCCACGGGGGTGCGGGGGCTGTCACAGGTCTGAGAAAAAAGAGCCGCGGGGTGTCACTCAACTGGGGGGAGGGGGTGCCGCAGGGTGGGAGACTTGTCACAGTCCAAGAAGAAGCCCACAAGGGGGTGTCACAGTCCTAGGAGATGGGGGAATTGTCCTTGCGTTGAGAGGAGACGCCAAGGGGCAGGGAGGTTGTCACGATCCCGGGGAGGGGGTCGCCGCGCGGAGGCCCCGCTCTGGAAGGATTCCAGTAAGTATCCCTCTCACGGGAGGCTCCGGACGGGTCAGGTGGAGGGCGCCGCTCCCAGCCTGTCCTGCAACCGCGCCCCAGGCGCCCCCGCCCAGCCGTCAGCTCCCTCCCGATCTGAAGGCTGAGGCCACTCCCGGGTGTGGGCAGCTTTCCGCGTAGCGTAGTGCAGGGAAGGGCAAAGCTGGGCAGCGGGGTAGGCATCCTCCCTTACCCTTGGCCAGATCCCCAGCTCACCTGGTGTCCGCGGCCCCCTTCTCAGCCTGCCCGGCCACTCTCCAGATCCCAAGATGTCCGCCCGCCCCCTGCTCGCCTGCCCGCTGCCTCGGCTTTCACTGCAGTGCCCCGGCCCCGCCCCAACCACAGTTGCGCTTGCGCGTCGGAAGACCATGCCGACTACAAATCCCGTCAAACCTCTCCTCCTTTTTGCTTACAATTTTAAGCTTCCTAGGTTTAACAAAACTACAACTACCGACTGCCTTCGGCGGGGTAGGAGTGCCTTGGGGAGGGATAGGAGAGGCCTTATTCAGCCTTACACGAAATACACATCCCATCATACGCTGCTCCACTCCCTTCATTTTCCCCACTGAGCATTCTGGGAATTGTAGTCTGGAATCCCTCCTGTTCCTATTTCAGTGTTTATGGAGAGCCTCTGAGGATTAATGCCATTTGTTGAAGCCCATCTGTTAAGCCTCAGATTGCTGTAGGCCTTTTCTGTCTCCGGAGTCCGAGGACTGGCTGTGTTCAATTCACACATACACACACACACACACACACACACACACACACACACGACTTGGCAGAAGTATTTGTCTGAATTCACTGCTTTCTAACACCACCTCTGATTCTCCCAAGATTCTTTTGTCAAATATTTGTACTAGACTTGAGCCTTTTCCCAGGGATCAAGACCCAAGGAAAAGGGTAGGGAGCGAGGAGGCAAATACTTGTAAGAAACTAGCCAAAGCTTTTCAAGAATGTTTGTTCTATCCCAGCTATGCACACCTATGTGACCCCTCAAGGCCAGGACCTGTGTGCTTTCTAGTGACCGACATATATGTTGCTTAAAAAACGTTGGCAAGTTTAATTTAATTGGACATGGAATTTGAAATGCCCTCTCTGAAGAGTTAATCCTCACATCCAAGCTGAGAATAAGAGACAGAGCCAACCCTCAAACATGAAAGGCCTTCTTGGCTTTCGCAGGACCTAAATAAAATCTGTTAGCTCTTCTCAACAGGGAGAGATACCTTGCTGCCTTCCCTGTAGCTGAGCCTATTATGGGAAGAAGGGCAAAAAAGGGCAAACCTGGTTGAAAACCCTATTATCCCTAGCATTGTCCTGCTAGAAGTCAGGATGTGGCAGGATGAAGATCTAGCCTCCCTCAAACCGTGGTCACAGTCTGAACCTCTTAAATGATCAAATATGGGCATTTCTAACTCTTGAACCAGCACTCAAGGCTTCACTGCTACCTTTCCAAAAGCTCTATCTTCAATACATGCCCTACCAATTTAGAGTCAATAATAATAATAATAATAATAATAATAATAATAATAATAGCTACCATTTATTGAGCACCTATTCTACTATGTGCCAGGCACTGTGCTAGGCACTTTTCGTACAATATCTAATTTAAATCCTCACAACAACCCTGTGAGGTAGGTATTATTATCGTCATTTTACATGAGGGAATTGAGGCTCAGAGAGATTAAATAACTCTCTTATCATGAAACCAAAAAGTAGTAGAGCTGGGATTCAAACCCAGAACAATCTGACTCCAAATCCCATGCTCCTGTGAATTAGAGTAGAGGCAGAGGGGAAAGGAAGGACCATATTCAAGAAAGATTGCTGGGGTGTAATGGATATGATATGCTGACTAGAAAGATAGGGGGAAGAATTTAAGCCCATAACTGTTCCTAGCTGGTTAGCCTACATACAGTGTGATGAAGATAACCAGGATTGGAATTCAGGAGGAACACACTTGATGGGGGAATGAGTTGAGTCCATATGGATATGTCCGTGGTGATGTCCAGTGGGTGATGATACAGATCCAAAATTTGGAGGGAAGTTGGGGCTGAAGATACATATTTTAGAATCACCAGCATATCAATGGCAATTGAGGACATCAGTATAGGTGACACCATTTGGTGAGTAAATATAGAGGAAAGAGAAGTGAACCAAAGAACACAAGGAGCACCAACATTGAAGGCATGAGCAATACTGGAGGAATTCTCAAGGGAGTTGAACATGGCAGAGTCAGAAAAGTTAAAGAAGTATAGGAGGCAGACCTATAGTGGTGGCTACAGAAAGCCGTGGCCTGGGCTCCTGGAAGGCAGGCAAGACTGAGTCACACTTCCAGCACAGCCCTTATGCACCAAAAACTCCAGAAGTATTTGTTAGAATGTCCCTACTCTGGTTTGCCCCAAAGCCTGGAGCTTAAGACTTAGTTGTACTCTTGACACCTCAGTCCTAAAACTATGGAAGCTTAGGTGAGCCAGGAGAATTTATAGAAGAGGCTTAAAGAGATCATGATTTGTTTAAACTGTAGAATAAGGTAAAAAATAAAACCCAGCATTTTAGAGGTCCCAGAAGACCCCCTGCCCAACCTTTCTCTGGGGTATCATGGTTATTGTGAAATAAGGGTGTTGGGGTAGGAAGTGGGGTGAGAACAGCCTGTCAGTTGTTTACAGAGTCCTCTGCTGAGCCTGACCTGAGATCCAGCTTATGGGCTTTATCCAGGTAGGAAGATGATGGGGACATGTGTGGATGGTTTGAAGAGAGGGAAGTCAGGGGACCAGCCCCACAACTTCGGAGAGAAGGTCCAGCCCTCTGAGCAGGGACCAGCCCTGAGGCTTAAGTGAACTTGCATAGACATGTGTATGTGTCTGTGTATGTATGTGTGCGTGTGAGAGAGAAGGAGAGAGGGCGAGAGAGAGAGTGAGAGAATGAGAGAGGGAGAGTGGGATGGGCACTCTGTGGAAAGGGGAACAGTCTCTCATACATGGGTGAGAGGCTGGAACCCTCCAACAAAGCCTAGTGATTCAACATGTTGAAGTGTGGGTTTGGGGGCTGAACATCCTTGGGAAGCCCTGAGGGGCTGCTGAAGCAGGGTTCCTGGTCTCCTCGGAGGCTGGGCCTCCCCTTGATGGGGGCTCACAGAAAGTCAAACAGCCCGAAATTCTTGGCTGCTCCAGGCCCAGGAAAAATTGAGGGAAGAAAAAAGAAAGAAAAGAAATGTTTCAGGCCCAGAGGTGAGATGAGCCTGCTGGTTAGTAGGGTTAGGGGTCGGAAGGAACCAGCACACAGGGTAGGCATGGGGGTGTGGATGTAGGGGTAGAACAGATATGCTTCCTGAAAGCCACTAGCAGCTCAGGCAACTAAGGGGGTCCTTTGGGCCTCTAGTGAAGGCCAGCACAGGCAGGGATCATGTGGATGGTTATTATAAGTGACTATAGCTCTAGGGTGCAGGACTGGGGCAGCGATGGGGGTGGGGTGGGCAGTTAGGAAGAGGAATAAATGGAGCAAATATTTTTTGGTGTCAGTATTGTGGGGGAAAAGTCGAGATTGGCACACATGCTTGAGGAGATGCAGTTAATAGAGGGCTGATGTAGCTGACTGAACAGTGCAAGGTTGCTGCGGGGGGAAAAGGCGGGGAGAAGGGGGTGAGCAGGGCCTCAAGGGCACCACTGGGGTAACTCCTGAAGTGTTTGTGGGGAATAAGGAGCAGCACCAGCAAGTCAGGTCCCAGTGACACGAAGGATCCTGGCAAGTCCTAGGCAGCAGTTAGTCGAGCAGAGGGACAAGCTGGGGCTGATGGCAGGTTAGGGGCCGCAGTGGCGATCGGTGGGTGCACCCCGCCCTCGCTGCGCCCAGCGAGCAGTTAGCGCGCCTGAATTTAGTTCAATTTATTTCCCTTTCAGGTACCAGACAAAGTAAAAAAGACGGACGGATGGAGAGAGGGACGCAACCGCCCAGGGGTGGGAGTGGGATGGACGTGGGGGAGGGGTCCTGTTCACATCACATCCACAAAGAACTCACTGGGGTTTCCCATGGCCATGCGGAAGGACTGTCTGCTGGCTGTCAGTTCGGGGGGCACGGAGGCCAGGTCGCGACCCGGAGGGGCTCCTGGGGGCCCCATGGCCGCGGGCGGAGGGGGCATCATCAGCATGGGGGGACCGTAGAGAGGGGGCACGCCAGGGGGGCCGTAGCTCGGGTGCGTGTGGTGACTGCGCAGGCTGCTGGCCATTGAGTGGTGACTGCGGTGGCTATGCTCGCTGGCGGCAGGACCTGAGCGCTCGCTGGGCGCCCGCTCCCGCGGCCCCCGCAGGCTGCTGCGGGTTGTGTGGTCCGACTCGCTGCCGCTGCCGCCAGACTTTGAGTCCCCCGCCTTCGGGTCCTTCTCCTTCCGTCGGTCACTGCCGCTACGGTTGGAGCCACTGCTCCGGCTGCCTGTAGGGGACAGGCAGGGACAGGATGGGGGATGCTCAGATCTTGCAGAAGCTTGGGGCTCATCTGTGCACCCCCACCCCCAAGCCCCCTGCCTTACCTTCACTGTGCTGACTGCTGGCGCTGCCCCCACCATAGCTGTACCCCAGCTCTGGGAAGCCTGGGTGAGGGTTGTAGGGGTGCGGGGGCGGCGGGTACTGGTAAGGGAAAGCCATGGGCCAAGGGGCTGCCCCTGGGTGTGGCAAAGGGGCCAGCGTGTCCTGGTCAGAGGCGCCGCTGGAGCCATCGTGATCATGGAGGGACAGGTTGGCCATGTCTGCAGAGGGGAGGGGAGGGCCAGATGAGCTGGGTCATGCCCCTAGGTCAGGAGAGAAAGGTCCCCCAGTCTAGGTAGGGTGGGTACATTTGCGATGACACCAACAGCAGTGGTAGTTTGTCCCCCAAATGAGAGGAGGCACAGGTCAGAGATCTCTCACTTCTTCACACCCCCTCTGCCACCCACCTGAGATGGTGGAGAGGGAGACCCTATGGACACAGCCCCAAGGAAAACCCTCCTCAGGAGGGCCCTGAGCCACCACTTCAGATGCTCAGTGCCAAATCCTTACGCTCAACTCCCAGTCTCAGGGAGGCCCCCTTCCAAGTGTTTGACAGTTTCTCCTCCTTCCTTAGTGGGCCACAAGGAGCATAACTTTTAATTGGTAATTTTCTCCTTTGTTCACTTAGACGGTAAAGGTAGGGGAATGTGGGAAGCTGAAATACCAGGCAGGTATTGCATACCTGCGATTCATTAGGCACAATACAAAGCACTTCACCTCATGCAAATGTTATCACATTTTTTCCAGATGAGGAAAGTGAAGTCCAGGGAGGTTAAATGACTGGCCTGAGGTCAATCCAAATTGTAGCCAGAGCAGAAGCTAAGAGTTGCTTCCTTTCTTCTTACCTTTCCAGATGAGTCATTAGTAAGGAGTAGGGAACAGTTTGGGGAAATTTAGGTGAAATTTTGCCCTCTCCTTTCACCTAGGACTAAAAAAAAGTACCCATTATAGGCCAGAAAGAACACAGGCCTTTCAGATTCTCCCCATACAAAAGCCCTTGGCCCAGATAAATTTTCTGGTGCTGCTGGAGAAGGTGGGAAGGGCTCAGAAAGAGAACAACTTAGGTGCCTCCTCTGTGCCCTCCACTCTATTCCCAGGGAGGCCTCATCCTTCACAGCACTCATCTCAATGTATTAATGTGACCTGGTCAGGAGAGGGGGATCTGAGGGGGCTGAGGCAGTCTGTGGAGTCTACCAGCTAAGCCATTGACCTGTTAAGGCCTGCAGCTAGCACAGGGCTGGGGGTGGGGGTTGGTGACAAGCAAGGGCCTGCCTTGGCTCATGCCCCAAGAGCTGCTGACTATTTCAGCCTCCAGGTTGTTGTCCTGAGGGGAGTTAACTGTGGACTCCTGGGGCTGGCTAGCCAGGTCACCAACTCTTTCCTTTGAGTCTGCCACATTCCCAGCTGAGGAGACCTTGGCCAGTGAGAAGAGAAAGACCTCTGTTAGCATATCCCTGAACTGGCCCTCTGGGGGCCTTGGCCCATGGGTAGAAAGAAGACCCAGGAGGCCCAGGGATAGAACAACATCTCTTGAGCAAAAACCACAGCTGTCTTGAGAAGCTTTAGGTGTCCCTAGACGTTTGGGGCTAGGCCTCACTTCTGCTAATGATGGTAATAATAACCATATAGAATTGAGTCTAAGAAGCCATTAATTTTAAGGTGTTCCCCAACTTTAGAGATATTGCAATGTGAAAAAAATGTTCACCTTAGAATCAATTAAATATATGAAAAATGGAGAACTTTTTTTAAGAGCACTTACAGTGGGCCAAACATGGTGCTAAAAGCATTATACACATTGTCTTAACCTCAAAACAGCTCTAAAATAGGTTCTACTATTACCTCCAAATTACAGATCAAGGAATTGAGACAATGAGGGGCAGTGTCACTTACTCATGTCTACATAGTCAGGGCGGAGTTAGGATTTGAACTCAGAGCTATCCAACTCTAAAACCCTATGCATCCACCACAGACTTGTGCTCTGCAGCAACAGCCTTTCTAATCCTAGAACCTAATCTGAAGCATTTTAAAAGTTAGCTTTTGGGGGCACCTGGGTGTCTCAGTCAGTTAAACATCTGACTCTCGGCTTCAGCTCAGGTCATGATCTTGCAGTTTGTGGGTTTGAGCCCTACATCGGGCTCTGCGCTGATAGTGCGGAGCCTGCTTGGGATTTTCTCTCTCCCTCTCTCTCTGCCCTTCCCCTACTGTTCTCTCTCACTCTCTCCCAAAAGAAATAAATAAACTTAAAAAAAACAAAAATAAAAAACAACATACAAAGGTTAGCTTTTGGACTTCAGCCAGCAAGCACCCTTGGCTGACAAAAGGCTCCCTGAGGCAGAGGTGGCTGCTGGGAATGCTCCAAGTCCTGAAATGTCCTGTTTTAAGAACTCCCCTTCCTTCCCAAGGTGTGTCTATGTGCTCAGGAGGAGAAGTGGGGGGGGGGGGGGTGTTCCCTGAGACCTCTCCTCCTTAAAAACCCTCACTGGCTTTGCACTCTCTCAGGATCAAGTCCAAACTGCTCAATGCAGCTTGCAGAGTCCTCTACAAGCTGGCCCTGACAGCTTTTCCAGTTTTGTCCCAAGGTCCAGCCTAGCCTCAAGGGTATGAGGAGGCTGGGGATGTGGGGCCTCAGGGCAGCCCTAGGTCTTGCCCTGGTGGAACCTGCTTGATGCTTAGAGGCTGATCGGGGGCCAACAGGAGGATCTGCGTTTGACTTTGCTAAGACAATGTTTCTGCAAACACACCTAGGTAGCCCCAGATGGTGGTAAGAATGAGGACTCTGGAGCCAGAAAGACCTGGATCCCCAAGGCCTAACTCTGCTTCTGGCTGTGAGAATGGGTGGACTATCTAACATCTCTAAGTCTCGGTTTCCTCAGCTAAAATAGGGATAGTGATCCACCTCACCCAAGGGTAAGGAGGTGGAGGTTGTGAGGACTGAGAGTGATATGCTGCTTAGAAACAACCAGCATGGTGCCAGAAACACATCAGGCACTTAGAAAATGCCAGCCCCAAGAGGGGACGCAGAGAAGGTGAAAAGGCCTGACTTGGCTCTGCTTCTACTAGAGAGGGAGGCCTGTGTCAGGCCTTGAGTTGGGCCCCCAGCTCAGCTGCCTGCTCACGCTTTGTGTGGGTTCCCTGGAGTCTGCTGCCACATCCCTGGGCACCTCCCCACTCCCAGCCAGGAGACAGAGCAAGGAGGTGGGGGAGGCACATACTGCCACAGAGGTCACCGAAGATGTAGTAGCACTGCTCGGAGAAGGTGATCTTGTTGACAGTGTGGCGGATGAAGCCGGCTTTCAGCAGGTTGCTGGCATATTTGCGGGCCTCTCGCCGGTCAGTGAAGCCTTCCACGTTGTGGTACAGCCAGTCCACCACATCTGAGCCTGGAGGCAAGGCAGCCACTTGATGGGGAGGCCCACCTGACTTGGGCTCATCCGACCTCACAAGAGCCATGAGGCTGGGGCTGTTTCTAGCTCAAAGGAGTGGCCTGAGGGCCACTTTAGCCCCCAGCCTGCCCTGCACCATCACTCCCCACCCCGGCCTTCATCCCACCATGGGGCCCTCTCACCGATGAAAGCGTTGGGGATGGTAATCTTGAGCCACATGCGGTCACGGACCTCCAGCCCAGATTCAGGGGAGGCCATGGCTTTTACGATGGCGGCCATGTCACTGTGGATGGATAGGTGGAAGTCGTCTAGGCCTAGGGGTGGGAGGCAGAATGGTGAGGCAGAAAGGGGTTACAGAGTTAGGTAGAGAAGAATTTGCATCGCAGCTCTACCATCTAATAATTGTGGACCAATGTTTGGCACATTACTGATTTCTAGGACACTCAGTTTCCTCTGTAAAAATAGGGACTTTAATATCTATTTCGAGAGTATATCTGAAGAGAGAAATAATATAAATGAAGATGCTTAGCATAGAATATGTGTATTATAATGAAAACAGCAGTCATTTATTGAGTGCTTACTTCATGCCACATATTGTGATTGAGGCTTCACTTATATTCTCTCATTAAACCCCCAGGAACCTGGTAGACTATGTATCATTAGTCCTGTTTTACTAGAGGAAACAGGCTCACTGGATGCTCAATACAGGTCCAGAAGCAAACACTGTTTAGTGAGGGTTAGGTGTCCACTGAAGGAAGCTGCAGTGTGAGGTAGCTAGGATGAACTCCCAGCTCCCTCTCACTTTTAAGCAAGAGTTTCCACGTGGGCCTTCATCAGTCCCTCCCACCTTGCCCCGTCTGGCTGGGCCTAGGGGGCAGGGCTGGACACTCACGTTCTGTATCAGGGATGGAGCTGGTGATGGAAGAGCTGGTGGAGGTGATGGTGCTCAGGGAGGGGCTCATGCCATAGGCAGGGAAGGTGCCGGTCATGGCTGCAGTGTGGGAGACCCAGGCTGCAGGGTCAATGGGCCGGATGGGCTCGCCTGCAAGGAGGATGAGAGGTCAGGGGCCGCCTACCCTGTCCACTGCCAGGCCCAACAGGGTAGGTATGAGGGCTCAAGGCAACACAGAAGGAAGGAGAGACATGGCTCATGTATGCCAAGCACCAGCTTTAGGGCTGAGTACCCATCCACTTACTCCTGGGCAGTGTGAAGCAACCACGTGGACTTGGGTCCCAGCACTTGGCTACAGTCAGGGTGATGGGCCTGAAAGCAAGGATGACCCTAGTGAGGGCAGGATGCGTGGAGGCCAGACCAACCCCCTTGCTTGATAATCAGAAATGCCTGCCCCCTCCTTCCCAACATCCCATCCCATCCGTACCCCGGTTTGTGCACAATCTCCCGCAGTACCCGGACTGCGTCGTCATTACTCATGTTCTCAAAGTTGATCTCGTTTACCTGGGAGAGAGGGCCAGGAGTGGGATAAGCAGCTGGGTTGGGGAGGTGGGTAGGGAAGCAGAGCTTGGTGGATCAGGAGGTCTTCCCCCTACCAAGAAGTGGCCTCTAAATGAGCAGGGTACAGAGGGTAGGAATATCTCCCTTCTCCCCACCCACACCGCCACGCCGGGTGGGCAGTGGTACCTGTAACAGCATATCTCCTGGCTCGATGCGTCCATCTGCAGCCACAGCCCCACCCTTCATGATAGAGCCGATGTAGATGCCTCCATCACCACGCTCGTTGCTTTGGCCCACAATGGAGATGCCCAAAAAGTTGTACTTTTCTATAGAGAGTAATAAGACCTTAAAAGGGGAACAAGGTTCCTACCTAAATTCCAAGTCCTTTATCAGTCAAGGGTGGAAAGGGATGGGAACTAACATTCATTGAACCTGAATCAGGTCCTGAATTCAGGATGGTCAAGAATATTTCCATTTAATCCTTGTTAGTTCTGCCACAGGGACTCTTAGTCCCATTTTACAAAACAGGCAAATGAGGTTCAGAGAGCTTCAATGACTTTTCTAAGCCATTAAGTGGCAGGATTCGAACTCAGGCTTAAATTCCAAGGTTGGGGCTCTTTTCACTATAGCCAGTTATTTCCTAAAGAGAGTGCCTATGACAGACATCAGAGAGCAACAAGCAATGGCTGAAAAATGGGAAGGGGGATAAGAATCAGAAATCACTTCCTCCAGGAAGCCTTCCTTGCCATTCTCTGCTTCTACAACTCTCTGTGCTGATCTCTGTCATGGCCCTGATCATGAGATACTGAAACGATCGGTTTATGTACCAGTTTATGTTTATGAGAGAGAGCTCCTCGGGGGCAGGGAATGTATCTTATGCCTCTCTGACCTCCTCAAGTTTGCCCAGTGTCTGGTATATAAATGTTCAAGAGTTGTTTCACCAGACTCACCCATGTTGAGAGTGACTGTGATGATGTTGAGTGACATGGTGGAGTCCGTGATGCTGCTGAAGGACGAGGACTGGAATAGATAGAGGCCTTGAGCAGCAGGTAGGGGTCCCAAGAACTCACTGCTCCCACCTAGCTCTTCCTCAAGGGGAGCCTTCATTACCCCCTCCCCTCTAAGGCTCTAAGGCTGGCCCAATAGGAGGGGGTCTAAGGAAGCACACACCCTGGATCTGCCTGGACAGGGCTCAGTCTGCCCCCACCCATCCCTGGCATCTCAGGCCCCATACCCGCTCAATCCGCGAAACCTTCTGCTTCCTCCGCCGCCGCTTATGTCTTCTCATCAGGCGTGAGGCGCTGCTCTGCTCTGTGGAGCTGCTGAACCTGGGGGGCCCACAGTCGTTCCCCACCAGGCTGGCCCAGCCCTGCCCCACAAGAGGCACTGCAGGGCCCAAGTCCCCCACGCAAAGCCCACAGCCCTCCCGGGGTCCCAGCATCCTTAGGGGTCAGGGCTCTTGGAGGGGCGGTTACCTGCCCCATAGTACCAATGAAACCAAAGCCCCACCTGCTGGTGGAGTCATCCTCATCCGAATCAAAGAAGCTGGTGGTCTCTAACTCGCTGCTCATAAGGGTAGATGAGCTATCGTAACCCCCTGGCTCTCGCCGCCGCTCCCCCTTTGCAGTTCCATTTAGCCGGGTTGCTGTAGGGAATAGAGGCAGCTGGGTTCACAGTGTCAACGCAGGAGGGAAGGACAGACACAGGGAGGGGCTAGGGGCTGCACCGGGGCTAGGCATATCCAGAGCTCAGAACAGGGCT
Organism: Leopardus geoffroyi; assembly: GCF_018350155.1. Taxonomy (NCBI): domain Eukaryota; kingdom Metazoa; phylum Chordata; class Mammalia; order Carnivora; family Felidae; genus Leopardus; species Leopardus geoffroyi. The sequence goes on from NC_059333.1 coordinate 83,328,089, forward strand.
GAGGGCAGCTGAATGGAGGAGTGGAGAAGGCGTCTGTGTAGGGAAGACGCACTGTGTTCTGGGCCGTCCCTCCTGCGTGGCCGCTCACGCTGGGCTGACACCAAGGAGTCCGTCTCTGTGTCATTGTCCAAGTTCTCCTGGCTGCCTCCACCAGCATGAGGGCTGCAGGGAAGAGAAGACTTGGTGGGAGAGGGGGCAGGGCTGGGGGCTCCCTCCCCCAGCCCTGGGCTGAGCTGATGCGGCCCTTCCCCAAGGGCCCTCTCTACTCTGAGGTCACACTCACTGGAAGGATGGGGGCCGGGAGTCCCCAATGCCTCCTGTGCGTTCCATGGGTGGTGGCAGTTCCGATGGGTTGTCAGCACAGAAGGGAGCAGGCTCTGGGTGTGAGCCCTCAGCAGACACCAACTGATGGGGAAAGAATGGGTGGGTAGTAGGTACAGGGGCGCCTGGGAAATAGCAGATGGATTCTGGAAGGGCAAGCAGACTTGGGGAGAATGAAGCAGGGGACATGGAGGAAGAAGAGACAGGACTGTGCAAGGTCAGCTGAGGCAAGGAATGGACTCCAGCACTGATGGGGGGATGGGAGGCATGGGCTGTTGGAAGTGTCATGGGGGCAGGGAACAAGGGTCAGTGGTCCAAAAGAGAGGTTGGCTGGAATCTGAGGCAAAGTACTTCAAAAGGCATAGGAGACATTGTCCTACAATGTCCCACATTTCCCCCTACCCCCGGCCAACTAACCTTGCACCAAGGCTACATAATCTGAGGGGAGAAACAGTTCAGGTAGAAAACTCAAGAAAGATTCAGATATTGAAGCATAAAACCACCAGCTACAATCTTAGCAATGCTTTTCCTCTGTCCAGCCCACCATAGGAATATAGGAGGAGGGGGTGCTGAGGAGAGCTCCTTACCCAGGACACCACCCGGCCATTGAAGCAGGGCAGCTTGGCATTGTCGTCAGAGATTTCCTCCTTCACCACTCTGCAGGGAAAGGGTGGGGGTGTCAGAATGAGCTTTCTGGGGTGGAAATGGAAGTGTCCTCAGAATCCTAACTCAGGGGGTCCTCCACCCTAACCTGGGAATCAAACCACCAGCCTAAGCCTTTCAAATGGGAGCAGAAGTGGGGGTCACCCAAGGACAGCTCTTTAGCACCACCAGGAAGACACCAGCCCTGCCCAGGCCAGCTGCTGCCCTAGAGTGTCCTCTCAGTCATCAGGTGATTGCAAATTACACCTGACAAATTGCTGTCCCCCCTAGTGTGGCCATTCCCTAAAATCTCGAAAGGGCTTTACCTAGCCCCAACATAGCTCTTTTGGGCTAGACCTATTCTTTCCCTCTGACCCTAAACTAGGAAAAAGTACACCCTTATTTCTCTTTCCCTTCTTAGTTGGGAATCCTGAAATTCTTCTGGAAGGTGTGGATGAGGAGTTTAAGGAAATTAGGAAAGAGAAGGGAAAAAGGTATTTACTGAACATCCTCCACTGCCACTATGGTAATAGCAACAAACTGCTCTCATTTACTGGGCATGTATCATGGGCCAAGCACTAAGCTAAGCACTTTGCTTATTTCATTTCATTTAATACTCACTGCAATGCTGAGATAGATACAGATGGGGAAATTAAGACTTAGTAGGTTCAGAAATTCACTGACAGTCACATCACCAAGAAGAGCTGGAATTTGAATCTTGGTCAGCCTGACTCTTTAGCCTTTATTCTTACCTATTACACCATCTTATCTCCCTATAGTTAGAATGTATAATCTTCACATCACCTTCATTGTGTGGACAATATCCTCTTTTTATGGGTAAAGAAATGGAGAAACATTTAGTAACTTGCCCAGGGCCACAGAGCAGAAAGACATCAGAACTAAAATTCAACCCCAAGCTTGCCTGACTCTAAAACCCATGCTCTTCCCATGGTACTTCGCATTCTTTCCTGTACAGTGAGAGGTGATGTGGATCTGTGGTGGGTAAGGGTTGGGGAGACAGGGATGTGGGGCATGGCAGGGGTGGGATGTGTATACAGGCATGTAGTCTGGCTTGAGGGGTGCATCAAGGCGAGAAGTCAGACTATGACTACAGTTTGGGGACCCCTAGACTGTGTCAAACACCCTAGGAGTACAGAGTTGGAAAGATGCCATCAATGGCAAGAAGAAGACATGTGCCTGGGATTGTGAGCAGAGAGAGAAGATAGCAAGGAAGGAGGCTGGGAAGCCTAGTCCTTCCTTGTTCTTGGAGCAGCTTCTGCCTAGAGCTGGGAACATGCCTGGCTCCTTGTGATGCTCACATTCTTGGACTCATAGCCAAGTTTGAAGACTGAGCCTGCCCTTCTCCCTCCCATCCAGCTCTGGCTCCTACACCATTTCCGACCCCACAAAGACCCCAAGAAAGCATCACAAGTCAGGCCCGTGATGCCAGAAAGCCTAGAGACAGAACATGCTGAAAAGAAGGGACATGGAAGTAGCTCAGACTCACCAGCCAGTCTGGCTATAGGGTACCCTAAACTTGCAGCCCACAAGGGGAACTGGGACTCACAGGAAAATGGGGTATGTGGGCCAAATGGCAGAGACTATGACCTGCTCTGGAGAGGGTCTCCCTGTAGTGGGAAACTGCTGCTGAGTCCCCACCACTCACTCCCCCAGCAGGCCCCACCACACAGCTCCACGCTACAGATGTTTCCTCTCTTTCTAGGGGTCACCGACAGGTCGCCAAGGCTCTGCTGACTCACAAGGATCAGCTGATCTTCAGCAGCAGCCTTGGGGGACCTCAGACAAGCCTCCCCCTCACACCACGGAGATGAATGGTTCAGAGTTCCATGCCACACACGCGCACGCACACACACACACACACACACACACACACACTCCAAGCAGAGTTGGACAAATCTGGGTTCTAATTCTGCCACTTATTAGCCCTCCTATCTCAGAGAAGTTTCTTAACTTTTCCAAGCCTTTTCTTGTCCTAGTAAGTGGGATTTGTAAACGCCTGGCATGGTCTAGGATTACAATAAAAGCTAATTACTAACTGTGTCAATTTTTAGCAGGGTCTATTCTCTCTTTCCAACTATGTGTAAATTTCTAAGGGCAGGGACCAAACAAATCTGCTCACTGTTGTCCATTCAATTAAAAAGCCTTTGCTAAGAGCCCAGCAGGTTTTAAATCCTATGCTGGCCATTGTATAAAACCTCAAGAAGCATCAGACCAGGAGCCTGCCTTGTCCTTGGAGGTTATGGCCCAATGGACAATTCACACAAGTATATGGCAAGTGGGAAGTAGTCAGAACCACAAGAGCAGCAGATGTGTTCATTGGACAGATGTCTGTTGAGTAGGTGTCTTTGGTGTCATGTCCTGGCTAGGAGCTGGGTTGGTATAAGGGTAAACAGGATAAAGTGTCATAACTTTAAAAACTAAACCCAGAGGATGGGAAAATTTGGCCCCGGGAAGACAAGAGGAGTGTGCTCTCAGTACCAAGTGCAGAGGCAAGGCAGTGTGTGACATGGAGTGGACAGGAACATAGTGGCCCAACTTCCCATGTTGCTCCTACCTACAGCTCAAGGCCACTCTAATATTCATCCACCATCTCCCTCAGTGGTGAAAATGTTTATTCTTCCTCCATTATCCAAGTAATTTAAGAGGGTTGGGCCTACCCTAGCTTGACAAATACTTCTGGAGACCAGATGGGAGTTGGGGAGTCCTCAGGCCTTATAAGCCAGAACCTTAGAGGCTGAGCCTGGAGAGCAGCCTTCCTCCTCTGACCCACTCTCCATCTGTCAGCAGAGGTTGCTGGTCTCTGCCTGACACTGGTCTCATGGGGCTAGGATAAGTGGCAACCCTATCATCTCTACAGTTTGCCAAGGCTCAGCATCTCCTTTGGAGAGGATGTGTCTGTTAAATAGTGATAATAATACCTACAATTGTGTGATTAAGGTCTTAGACTTTGGAGCCAGATTCCTGATGTAAAATCAAGCTCTGCCACTTACCAGCTATGTGACCTTGGGTAAATTACTTAAGTTTTCTGTGTTCTAGTTTTTTCATGTAAAAACTGAGAATATTACTACTTATTTCATAGATAGGGCTGTTAAGATGATTGAATGAATAAAGATTTGAAAAGCATTTAGATCAGTGCATGTATACCAAAGTACCATAAAAAGAATTTGTTAAATACATGAAATAAATATATACTTCTTAGCTACTAGTCCTGTGACAAGACAGCCCTACCACGTCTCCTGCTCATTAATCCTTCTGGGGATAAAAACAAAACCAATCTCCTCCTTTAGCTTTGTTCTCAACTCTGTTAAAACAGTCTACTATAACATTTTGCAAACGATGGTTCAAGTACCACTAATGTATGCAAGATCACTTCAGGTGTACCTGATGAATATTTAATGCAATAGTTAAGTATTTTTTTTTAACATATTTTAGAAAGAAATACAAATAGAAAATCAGACCTGTGATTTCATATTACTGACTGGGTCAAGCTAAGAAGGAGTGAGTGGGCTGACAGTGGATTTAAAGAATAGTATTAAGTCAACAGTGAGCAGATGTAACTATGATTGTAGTTAGGCCTGGCTTGATAGCAGCCCGGGTGGAGTGGGAGGCAGCCCAGAGAGGTCTAGGTTTAGGAGGTGGGAGCTAAGCCCAGTGGGTTCAGGGGTGAGTTGGGAGTGGAGACACAGGCCTACCCTAGTCCCTTAAGGCAAATGACCCCAGCACACTGGACTCTAACTGATTTCCCCTATCCCATACCCTGTGGCAGCATCTTGGTCTCTTCCAGCTTTGTTTTTCTCTTACCAGACCAAAGCATCTGCCCCCTCACTCTCACCCCTTGCAGATCGATCGATCCCTCTTCAGAATCTTCCAATCAGGAGTGTCTGTCCCTGGACTAAAGCCAGACAATGATTACTACACTACAAGTACCTCACCCCAGGGTAGGAACAACAACAGAAACGGGACTGGTCAGAAGCTGCATAGCACTTCCCACTGCACAAAGCGTTCTCACACATAGGAGCTCATGGGCTCATCAAACCCTGAGTTCCATGGGGAAAGGTGACAGCAAAACATGCTAGTCAGAAGAGAGAGAAGATGCTTGCTTTCCAGGGCCAGGAGGGCAGGGGTCTTGGAAGAGAAGCCAGAAATATCAACACCGGGGAAGAGAACATCTCCCCTCACTCAGCTCTGGGGCCTCAGCTCTAAAGAGCAGTGCAGGCCTCAGGCTAGGGCAGGAGAGACAGCCTTTAGGCCTAGAGGGCCCCGGGAAGGCCTTCCCTACAGGCCTCCAGGCCCAGTGCCCAGTTAGTGTGGGGCAGGCAAGCCTGGGGGCCTCCCCTTCCCCCAGTCCCCTGGGAGTTATGGGGGGGGGGGGTTGTGAGGGGATGGGCCAGGCTCCCCCTCCCAGGCCAGCTGCTACAGAACCTTCCGGCTCCAACATTCCATCCCCTCTTAAAGGGAAAGTCGCTGCTTCCAAACTCAGCTTGTCCAAAGCCCTGCAGCTGGGTGGAGAAGACCCCGCCAGAGAGGGGAAGATGAAGAACACTAAAAGACTCTTTCTGGCCCTCCCATCCAGGCTCTGAGGCCCTTTCCAAGGTCTCCCCCTTGGCCACCATCAGGAGGAAAAAGGCCCCAGTTCTGAAGGGAAATCAGTACCTAGGCTAGTGGGGACTTCTCAGGGGTCAGGCACTCTGATTCTCTGACAACATCCCGAACACCCCACAAGGGAGGGGAGACAGCTAAATAAACATTAGGTTTGCTGACCTTAGCTTGCAGCCTTAGTCCCTGAGCCCCCCCAACTCCCCCTCCCTCCAGTTCAAAGTCCCCAGCAAAGCCCCTGGAAGCACTACTCCAAATATGGCTCTGAGTCGTGGAGCTGAAAAGATGGAGAAGGAGAAGGCCGAGTGCCAAACATCCTAAGTCTATGCTAAAAGGTGGCTCCCATGGCAGGAGGAAGGTTAGGGACTCTGGCTCTGGAATCGGGTGGAGGGGGGTGTGTGTGTAAGTGGGCCGCTGGTCTCTGAGGAGGTGAGGAGGCTCGGAACTCCGGTTGCTCTTGGGGAGTTGGTCGTCCTCCTAAACTAGGGGGGCCTAGGTCCCCCATAAGAGGCAAAAGGAGAATCCCTAAAGAGGCTGGAACTCCAGCTGAAAGAGGCGGCCCAAATGGCCAAGTCGCCCCTGGAATCCTTAGTACGTCTAGAAGCCAGTGTAGCAAGGGGAGTCCAAACTGGCTGAGTGGGCCGCGAGAAGCCGGAGGGGCCCGGGTCCCCCAGAGGTGAGGCGGGGGCCATCCTCACCCGAAATCGTCGTCCATAGACTTGAAGAAGAACTTATAGCTGGGTCGCTGCAGAACGCCCTTAAAGTCCGCCAAGGTGACGCGCTCGGCGGGCAGGGGCAGCTTCACCAGGTACGGCGTCTCCTGCCCGTCCAGGTGGTAGATGATCTTGGTCTCGCCCATGGCTCCAGCCTCGGGCCCCGGGGCCCGCGCGCGGCCTGCTCCGGCGGCCGGGCCGGGCCTTTCGGGCGGCGACGGCGCTCGGCGCGGCCCAGCGGTTCAGCCTCGCTCGGCAGCCGGCCGCGGCGCCAGCTCCCTTGTTCTCCGGCCGCTCCCGGGTCCCAGCGCCGCCTGCCGCTGCCGCGGCCGCCGCTTCCGCTCCCCACTCTCCCGGCTCGGCTGGCGACTACGACTCTTCCGGTGGCCGCGGCCCTCCGGGTTCTGGGCTGCGGCTGGGCCCGCTCCCCTCCCCCGACCCGGGCGCTGCCCCGCCCCAGCACGAGCCCCGCCCCCGTCCGCCGCCGAGCCGCGCTGGCCTCACCGCAGATGGCCCTGCGGACACCCAGCCTACCCGCCGAGCTGCAAGCTTGGCCTCAGGCGCTCAGGTCCCAGCCCGCGGGGAGATTGGCGGCAGTCGCCTAGGCCCCCAGAAAGGAAGGGTAGATCTCACCAGGGTGGCTACGTTCCCGGACTCACCAAGGCCCCGGCTCTGGACCCAGGGGGGATCTATCGGCTGTTCCTCAGCAGCCTGGGACGGGTGTAACACAGGGGTCACTTTGGTCCCCAGAGTTGGGGGGGGGGGGGAATGTGTGATTCTGACCAGGTATCAATGGAGGAAAGTGACCTCCACATGGCCCTTTAGGGTCTTTTGAAAAGCATAGCTGCTGTCACTGAGTCTGTCAAACTGAGTTCCTTGAGGACAGAATGGGATCGAGTTCTGATTTCTTCTTATAACTTCAATACAATACCTAGGTGCAAAACAGTGGCTTAATAAATGGATTGATGCAGAACGAGTGCAAGAATGAAAATGAGTGCATGAGTGGGACAGTAAGTCTCAAACCAGAACTAGGTGTAATCGGTCCCTAATAGATTTTCTCACCCCTTAGCTTTTAATTCATTCAATAAAGTGTCCATTTAGGTGCAAGGCATACTGTAGGGAATAAAGCAAAACAAGACAGGTAAGACTACTCTCAGGACTTTCACTGATCTGAAAAGAAGCACACAAGCTTGTAATAAATAACTTCAGAGTGACAAATGCTATGAAAAAGATAAAATGGAGCAATGTGATAGTAAAAGGGAGAAGAGAATTATGGGTGCTTGGGGAAGGCCTCTTCCCTTTGAGCTAAGACAGAATGGAAGCAGCAGCAGCTATAAGAGGGTCTGGTGTGGGGGGAAAGCATTCCAAGCAGAGGGCATGGGCAAATATAAAGACTCAAGGCACAAATAACTCTCTCCCAATTTGAGGAACAAGGAGGCCATTGTGACTTTAGTGATAGTGGTAGATGAGGCTGGAAACATAGGCTGGGACTAGACCACATAGGTCTTTTAAGGCCACAGTAACAAGTGTGGGCTCCTCCCACTCTATTTTGTATCGTTGTCTAATTAGCATTTTCAGAGTAAGTACCTCTTCCACACAACTCTTCTGCTCAGGAACCTCTCGACATTCCCCCAGTGCCTTCCAAATATTCTTAGCACTGTATTCAAAACTCTCCATAATCTAAACTGCCAACCTCTACAGCTTTTTGTTTCATAATATGCTGGCTATATTTTTTACTTCAGCAAATCAACCTAATTGCTAGTACCTGCACATATCTTGTGCATTTTCACTTCATACCCTTTTTTAAAAATTGAATATATGTGCATGTTAAGCTCTTAAGAGCATTTCTCTGTCCCATTTTTCTCCCTACCCCAGTATACTTTTAAAGCTTATACTATTTCTTGATCTATACATTCTAGATATTGCATATTACTTCCAATTTTCATTGATGGATTTATTTTTCTTCCACCTTCCCCCTAGCCTCTTAAAATAGTAAAATTATCCTTTTTGGTTAAATCAGTATAGTTTTTAGTATTGACATTTTCACTGAGTAAATGCTTCCTTCACAACTTTTTGTTTCTGCTGGCATTAATCATAGCCCTCCTTTTTCATTTGCTTTTTTATATATCTACCATTAAGTCTTACTACATAATCTAAGTTTCTCAATACATATTGTTTACATAGTCAAATATATTAGATTATCCAACCATTTTCTCCCTTGGAACCTTCCACTCTCTTGCTCTGGTTGGCACTGTTGGCTGTCTCAGCCTATGCACAGCTCTCACCCTGGGACTTCTCTGCATCATGTTCTGAATTACCTCTCCTCTGTGTTGGATCCCCATTTCCTGGATACTTTTTACTCCTTTGCTTTGGTAAAGCACACCCTTTGGTGGCTTACTTTGAGAGTATGGGAAATAAAACCCCTTTTGAGAACTTGCAAATCTGAAAACATGATTGAGTTGAAAGCAATTTTCCTTCAGAATTTTGAAGGTATCACTACATTGTCTTCCAGCTTCCAGTGTTGCTATTAAGCAGTTAGATCTCTATTTTTCCCTAAGGCTTTGCACATGACTTGTTTTTACTCTTTCTGTAAGTTTTTAGAAGTTCCCTTTATTCCTGAGGTTCTGAAATTTCATGGCGATATATCTTGGTGCTTATTCACTGTGCTAGGCACTTAGTGAGTCCTTTCCATCGAGAAATTCAACAATATTTCCTTACTTAGTAACATCACTACTATTTTCCCCATACTTTTTACAACTTGTTAGATGTTGGACCTTCTGGATTCTTCCTTTATCAACCATTCCCTTTTATTTTTGAATGACTGCATCTTTTTGCAAGATTTTCTTAACATTATTTCCAACCTTTCCCCTATCCAATTGGATAGGTAAAATGTCACAACTCAAAATTCAACTACATAAGGATGGATAACATATCCATCCTATTCAGTTCTCTAGTCCTCCAATTCTCAGTAGGAAACAATTTACTTAATTTCTAAAAACTTGTTTGAAAAAAATTTTTGTTATCTAGTTCTCCCTTTTCATAGTACTTTCTTCAGACACAATATTTTTTGAGAATAATTATAGCTCTCCCCCCTCCCTGAGGTTTTCAAATAACTCCCTACTTTGTCATGGTTTTCTCGGTTTCAATTTTGTTTTGGTCTCTGCCTTTCATGTTCAAAGTTTCCTCAAATGTTTGATAACCATTGGCAGTCTATTCACATTTAAGAGTGAAATACTAAAAAGCTGATTGGAAGCTCTGTCGAGGTACAGGGCTTTTTAACTAACAGGATTCACTGTACGATGATCAAATAGGGTAAAGATGGTTTTTTGTTTTGAGAAAACAAAAAGTATAAGTATTGAAAGGCTTTTTTCCCCCTGCACTTATTTCAGCTTGTTTTTGCCTGGTGTGTGCTGATATTCAGAGCCCTACCACTCATAACACTTTCACTTAATCCCTCATTTCCAATCTAGCCCCTCACCCCTATCCCCATGTCTGCTCTTGAGTCCAGAGGCTCTAATATCTTTTCTTTAAAGTTCTGAAATTTCATGGGGCTATTTCATTCATTCTACTGGGCACTCATGAGCTGTTAGTCTGAAAAGTCCTGCCTTTTGGGTTTAAGAAAACTTCATAAATATTTCTTTTATAATTTCCTCTCCATTTTCTTCAGACTGAATCTCCCATTTCTTGCAGGACAGTTGGGGTAATTACCTGGCTAAACCAGATGAGGTAGAAACCTGGGGGGCCTTTTCTTATACAGATCTTTGATTCTCCTGCACCCACCCCATTCTCAGCCCCAATCCTTATCCCCTTTGCTGAACCTCTTCTGGGTTCAAAAGGGCACATTGGGTTTGCTTCTTGTTAATAACCACCTCAGCAGAGAGAACCCATCTCATTCTGCTCTGTTAAATCAACTTTCACTCTTTGATTTATTTTTCATTTTCCAAAATGTTAATGTCTCTTATTCATTGTGATCACCTCTGGTTTTCCTTATTGAGTCATGTGCCTTTTTTGAAGAATTTCATTACTGGCATTTGAATGGGGTTTTTGAAAAAGTAAAACAAAAAACAAAACAAAACAAAACCCCATGTGTTTAGTATACCACATTTAAATGGAAATCCTTTGCTTTGTTTTTAATATCCCCTTCTACCCTTTCCTACTTTTGGGCCACTCAAGTGTCACAATCCTCTAATCCTTCCCTAATTACTCTTCTGGAAGGAATCTCTTCCTTCTAAAAAGTTCTATAGGCCACCTCTAATCTCTGCTACCCATTAGGTACAAATCAGAGATGCCCTAAAGTTATTTGTATTTAACAGCTCCTAGTAGTCCATGCCATAACCTTCATATGCCCTCTAGGCACTAGTTCCTACATATGAAAAAGCAGAAACTGAGATTTACTGAACAAGAAAAGTAAATTAAGCCAAATCCTGTTTTTTTACTCTTTAGAAATACTCGGTACTGCCCATTCACACCCTTGAATACAATTCAGTTTTCTTTTCCTCAGCTTACTCCTTTTTACCCAACTAAAATGAATAATGGCAACCATTTTCTGTGATGTCCAGGAGGATCACTGGTTACCAGTAACATTTGCCACAGTTTAAGTGTCAATAGGGTAAAGGTTTTAGGACAGCAAAAAAGAGCTTAAAAAGATGAAACAGAAGAGCATGTCTCATAGTTGAAGTTAAAGGGGACAAAAGAGCAAAATGGCAAATTCCAGCTTTATCAATGACCAGTTATGGGACCTCTCTGAAATTTAGGTTCTTCATCTGAAAATGGGGATATGACCTATTGTCTACTGTGAAGTTTAAACACATGAAAAGTATTTAGCAAAATGCTTACCATACAGTAAGCCATTTCATAGGATCTTTCTCTGTTCTTAGGATACTCATTGCTGGCTTGGGGTTATATTTGCCTCTGGAGGCAATTTCCCTTCACTGAGACACTGAATATGCTGAAACATAAAGAATTCTAGATTATGAGATTCAAGCCCTTAGCTTTGCTCCTCAAGAGTCTTGAGACCTTAAGCAAACTTCCTTATCTTTAAGATGCTGAATATCCCAGTTTCCCTGATAATTGTACTGGATCTATTGCACAAAGCATGGCAGTTGGTCAATGGACTTTACATATGTTTGGATCATCACCCTCTGGCAGGAAAGTGTTTGCATTAGGACTCTCTATGGAAATAGGCTCAGGAATACTACTCCAGGACCACAAATTGGTCCACAGAGGCTGGAAAAGAATCTAGGCCTTTCACTACCCTTGAGCCAAGGCAATGGTCAATTAGCAAGGCACCACAGTACCACCTAGTGGCAGTAACACCCTTCCTCTCCCTCTCTCCCAGGTGTTAAGGAAAAGCTGCCAGGTTCAGAACTCTTTGGTCACCTATTTTAAGAGCTGATCAGTCAGAGTTGGAGAGAAACCAAATACATCCCCCTCTCTCTCTCTTTTTTTTAATATTAACAAATACAAGCAGCAGAAAGGGCCAGTTGCTCTCTGCTGTTCCCTGAGGGAAAGCCAGAGCACAAAACTATTCCTCTGGGCTTCCTCTAACTGCAGGGCTTGCCTTGCTCCTCTTTAGGCAGAGCTTTGTTCCAGCCCAACTTCCCTTTTCCCAACTCCCCAGTCAGGATGGGAGGCACATGGTTACTGGCGGTGGGAAGAATACTGTAGTTCCAGCCTCTGCTCCTTTAAGTCTCAGCTTGGATGGTGATCACTCATCCTTCTGCAACTAGCCTCTCATTTGCTCTGGTCCAGAAGCCGGGAGGGCTATCAACACACCCGTAGGAGCAGGCGGTGTGACTTCAGTCATCTTCAGATGATTCCTCTTCTGCCTCTTTTAGCCACTGGATGAACCTCTGCAGCTGTAAGGAAGCAGAGTGGAAAGCTATTGAGGAAGGGGAATATAACCCTTCTGTTCTCCTTAGCAGATAAACAGCTTGAGCAGCCAGAGTCCCAGGGACCAACCACTCTGGAATCTATGACCAAGAGCGAGGGACCAGACAACCATTGTGGTCACAGGAGGGCAGCCTGACTCACCTGTTGGTTCTTGCGCAATTGCTGCCCCTTATCAGTCATATCCCTTTGGCTGAACCAGCTCAGGATTGTTTCCTCAGCCAGGATCTCTAGCTGGTAGAAAGCCATCAGCACCTGCAGAAGGCCAGCAGAGGAGATCTCAGGGACCTCAAAGAATCCAGCAAGATATAATAGATAACAGAGAAAGAGGAAGCGAGATCTTAGCACCTCTTTCCACCAAACTATCAGCTTCCTTTTAAACACCAAGCAGTTGCTTTAAAAATAGACAAGAATGAGCTGTTCACTCTGCTACTGGGATAGGTTTAACTTCTGGAACTTTTGTTTGGTTTCTGGGATAATCACCAAATGGTTGCCTTACTAGCCTAGCTCCAAGCTGTACATCCTAGCAAACAGCATGATAATAGGGGTAGATGGTGCTATTAATCAAACCCCATACTGGATTCATGTCAGCCTGTTTTGTGTCTCCATGAAGGCAGCCAAGGTCTGTTTCAAAGCAAATGCAGGACTAGGGGGCTTGAGGTATTCACCTTGGCCAGGGAAGTACTAAGAGCTTCATGCTCCAGGAAGAAGTCCTCAATGGCTGCCAATGCTTCCAAATGATCAGCTGCACGCTTTATGTAGTTCCTAAAAACAGGACTCCAGGCTTTGAGAAGCTATGGAAGAAAGGAGAAGGGAACTGCAATATATTCCTGAGCATGCACCTACATCTAGATAGCAAAGAAAGTCAATATCGATAACAGAGGACTATCAGGATATGGGAAAACAAGCGGGAGATGATACAGGCCTGAGGAATCATGTCAGAGGGACTTGGGAGTTGCTGGCAGTCAGGGTTGGTGAAAAAGAAAAGATTTCCCAGAGAAGGTAAAAGGGGGTCAGATGCTACAGGCTGCCTCAACATACCTATTGCCAGCCTAAAGGTTGATCTCATTCTGTGCTAAATCATTTCAGTCAGAGAGTATAAAAGTCTAGGACTATTCTGGATATATCTTTGGGCTGCTCTTGTACCCAATCTATACCCAGAGGCAAGGAGAAAGGAACCACAAGTAACACATATCCCACAGTAAGACCTTCTACTCCCTATTTCCTTTAAAGTGAAACACAGCAAGAACGATGATCTGCCACCACCCAATCTCTTATCTCCAGCCCATCTTTACTCACGGGAAGCAGCAGGGCGCAGTAACGGTTTGGGTCCAGCAGGGAATCCATCTGTTGGAAGGGGAACTCCAGGACCACGTGGCTCAATACTTGCATCACCTCCTTTAGACTTATGTTGTAGGCGTATCTGTGGGAAGACTGGGGTGACACCAGGGCCTTCACTGGCCCTTTCAGCTTGCTTGTAGGACCATGACTTTGACAGGACACTGGGGGAGTAGTCAGATGGAACAACATGCAAGGGGAAGACTTTGGAAGAGGGAAGTCTATGCTGAGCCCAGAACCTAACATTCTCCTTGAATCATCCTAATTCTCTACTAGCCTTGCTCACTTGGGACGTTGAGGGAATCAGTTCCTATCTGGGAAAGAAACAGGAGAGAACTTCTACCTGCCTGGGATTACCCAGCAGACAGGAGCAGAGGGAAGGGCTGCTCTTACTTGAGAGAGTTGATCTCTAGGACTAGATTGTCACAAGAAATGTTCTCCTCCTTGCCCCGCTGTAGTGTTCCCAGGACTTCATTCTGGAATACTAAAATCAAATGAAAAAGTTCATGAGCCAACATCACTCCAGAATGCTTTAAGTTCTCTACTCCTGACCTTATCATTTATTTATTTTAAATATTTATTTATTTTGAGAGAGAGAGAGAGAGAGAGCGAGCATGAGTGGGGGAGAGACAGAGAGAGAGGGAGAGAAAGAATCCCAAGCAGGCTCTGCACTGTTAGCACAGTGCCCAACGTGGGGCTTGAACTCATAAACTGGGAGATCACGACCTGAGCCGAAATTAAGAGTTGGATGCTTAACCGACTGAGCCCACCCCAGCACCCTATGGGCCTGATTTTATACCAAACCCCTTCTGGGAGAAACACAAGTCTCTGGCTAGTCGATCCAGACAAAGAATGAACTGGAAGTTTTCCTCTTTTGTCCCAGGACACCGCTCCCCTGGCCACTCACCTTTGAAGTCATCCATCTGTGGGGAGCCCGTTCGGCTGTCTAGCTCCTCAGCATCCATACTCTGCTCACTCTCAGTTTCACTCTCTTCTTCCACATTGATTGTGAGTCCTGAGAACCCATTAAGGGTGAGAAACAAGAAAAGGAAAGAGCCATCGACACAGAGTAATCTATCTACCCTGTCTGAGTGAATAAAGTAATAAACAAGTGGTCTGATTCTGAAGTATTCACTCTCCTTCAAAATATTCCAACTTAGGAGTGTGTGTGTGTGTGTGTGTGTGTGTGGGGTGGGGGGGTGACAGGAATAAGGCCTAGCTCACCCCATAGATTCTGCCGTAGTTCTTCTTCCTCTTCCACATTCATGTCTGCAGCTTTCCAGAGGTAGCCCTGGCCAGCAACTCCGACTTCTGCTGGATTGTAACCTGGAAAAGCATTGATCTTTAGTGAAGGCACGTGAGAAGCACAATCACTCTAGGAGGAAATACTGGTTTTCCCACGGGGCAAAGAGACACACAGATGCCCCACACCTGCTAAGCCTCACACCTTTCAGCTTCACTTTCTCCTTTTCTTGGTTAGCCCCAGAATCGTCACTGAACTGGCCATCATCCTCATCTTCCTCTGCATCTGGAGGGTGCAAAGAGATCACCGAGCCCTCAGGCAGCGTGATGTCTGGGCCCACTACCACCTAGGGGACCAAAAAAGAGTAGGTGGCACAGATCCATCAGTGTGTTGGGAAAAGGTACATCCTGACAATGAGCAACTATTTTTACTAAGCTAAGTAGAAGATAAATGAATCCATTGGATTTGCTCTCTCTCCCCCTGTCTCTGCCCCGTGTGCTCACTCTCTTTCTCAGAATAAATAGTTTTCAATTAGCAATAATCGTGCCTCGGATAAACCTCATTGGCTACGATACTGCCACTGCACAAAGCTTCTCTCAGAATAAATAAATAAGCATTAAAAACAAGGGGGGCTGCCTGGTGGCTCAGTCAGTTAAGCCTCCAACTCTTGATTTCGGCTTGGGTCATGATCTCACATGGGATCGAGTCCTGCGTCCAGCTCTACGCTGACAGTGTGGAGCCTGCTTGGGATTCTCTCTCCCTCTCTCTCTGTCCGTCCCCTACTTGTGCGTGTGCAAGCACACGTGCTCTCTCTCAAAAAAAAAAAAAAAGAAAAAAAAAAGAATCCACTGGATTGGGACTCTCAATTCAGGCTGGAACATGGGTGGACATAAGGCCCCTCTGGCTCAACATGACCACCAACCAGTTTGGGGCTTGTGTGCAGTATGGAGATGGTCTTACCTGGGAAGTAAGGACACAGCGTGGCTTCAGTGTAACTTGTTCCTTGACTTCAGCATTGTCACAGAGCAGAGATTGATGGATCTGTGCTCCAGCAGCCACTCGGACACCCTGCCACAGGTAGGCCTGGTCCAGCACCACGTTATCACCTGGCTCAGGACAGGAAGCATTCCTGGTCACTCAGGGCTCCAGACCAGGGCCATTCCTAGAGGACAGGGCTGACTGATAGCAGCACAACTCCCACCCAGCTCTGATACTGCATCCCTAATTCACCAGAAACACCCTCTCCCCTTCTAAGCTCCAGCCTGAGAATAGAAGTGTTTACCACGACCATCCTCCACTAGGTTTGCAACAATCACAGACTATATACTGCACTTAAGTACCTGAGAAACTTCAAGATATCTGGGGACCCCTTTGAACTCAAGATCCTTGTTAGAATCATATCGACATCTAGAAGTAGAACTCAATTTTTCCATCTCTTCTTGTACATTTCAATTTTTAAAAAAGATTTTAAGGGGCGCCTTGGTGGCTCAGTCGGTTGAGCATCCGACTTGGAGTCAGGTCATGATCTCCCACTCATGGGTTCGAGCCCCACATCGGGCTCTGTGCTGACAGCTCAGAGCCTGGAGCCTTGCTTCAGATTCTGTGTGTGTCTCTCTCTCTCAAAATAAATAAACATAATAATAAAAAAATTAAAAAAAAAAAAAAGATTTTAAGTAATCTCTACACCCAGTGCAGGGCTTGAACTCACAACCCCGAGATCAAGAGTCCCGTACTCTGTCGACTAAGCCAGCCAGATGCCTGCTCCTCTTCTTGTACATTTTATTGTTCATTTTATTCAAATTTTATTGTTGTTCTTTTAAAGGGCCAGTTCCATTAAAAGCATCACATTCCTGGGGCGCCTGGGTGGCGCAGTCGGTTAAGCGTCCGACTTCAGCCAGGTCACGATCTCGCGGTCTGTGAGTTTGAGCCCCGCGTCGGGCTCTGGGCTGATGGCTCAGAGCCTGGAGCCTGTTTCCGATTCTGTGTCTCCCTCTCTCTCTGCCCCTCCCCCGTTCATGCTCTGTCTCTCTCTGTCCCAAAAATAAATAAACGTTGAAAAAAAAAAAAAAAAAAAAGCATCACATTCCTATAACCAAAGTGACTTATCAAGAAGCAACCAGATAGTAATGGTAGAGTAAAAAGAATGCTGTACTGCATTCTTCTTGAAACTAGAACAAGCAATCTTAAAATTCATATGGAACCACAAAAGGCCCCGAATAGCCAAAGTAATTTTGAAGAAGACCAAAGCAGGAGGCATCACAATCCCAGACTTTAGCCTCTACTACAAAGCTGTCATCATCAAGACAGCATGGTATTGGCACAAAAACAGACACATAGACCAATGGAATAGAATAGAAACCCCAGAACTAGACCCACAAACGTATGGCCAACTCATCTTTGACAAAGCAGGAAAGAATATCCAATGGAAAAAAGACAGCCTCTTTAACAAATGGTGCTGGGAGAACTGGACAGCAACATGCAGAAGGTTGAAACTAGACCACTTTCTCACACCATTCACAAAAATAAACTCAAAATGGATAAAGGACCTGAATGTGAGACAGGAAACCATCAAAACCTTAGAGGAGAAAGCAGGAAAAGACCTCTCTGACCTCAGCCGTAGCAATCTCTTACTCGACACATCCCCAAAGGCAAGGGAATTAAAAGCAAAAGTGAATTACTGGGACCTTATGAAGATAAAAAGCTTCTGCACAGCAAAGGAAACAACCAACAAAACTAAAAGTAACCAACGGAATGGGAAGAGATATTTGCAAATGACATATCGGACAAAGGGCTAGTATCCAAAATCTATAAAGAGCTCACCAAACTCCCCACCCGAAAAACAAATAACCCAGTGAAGAAATGGGCAGAAAACATGAATAGACACTTCTCTAAAGAAGACATCCGGATGGCCAACAGGCACATGAAAAGATGTTCAGCGTCGCTCCTTATCAGGGAAATACAAATCAAAACCACACTCAGGTATCACCTCACGCCAGTCAGAGTGGCCAAAATGAACAAATCAGGAGACTATAGATGCTGGACAGGATGTGGAGAAACGGGAACCCTCTTGCACTGTTGGTGGGAATGCAAATTGGTGCAGCCGCTCTGGAAAGCAGTGTGGAGGTTCCTCAGAAAATTAAAAATAGACCTACCCTATGACCCAGCAATAGCACTGCTAGGAATTTACCCAAGGGATACAGGAGTACTGATGCATAGGGGCACTTGTAGCCCAATGTTCATAGCAGCACTCTCAACAATAGCCAAATTATGGAAAGAGCCTAAATGTCCATCAACTGATGAATGGATAAAGAAGTGTGGTTTATATACACAATGGAATACTATGTGGCAATGAGAAAAAATGAAATATGGCCTTTTGTAGCAACGTGGATGGAACTGGAGAGTGTGATGCTAAGTGAAATAAGCCGTATAGAGAAAGACAGATACCATATGGTTTCACTCTTATGTGGATCCTGAGAAACTTAACAGGAACCCATGGGGGAGGGGGAGGAAAAAAGAAAAAAAAAAAAAAAAAAAAGAGGTTAGAGTGGGAGAGAGCCAAAGCATAAGAGACTGTTAAAAACTGAGAACAAACTGAGGGTTGATGGGGGGTGGGAGGGAGGAGAGGGTGGGTGATGGGTATTGAGGAGGGCACCTTTTGGGATGAGCACTGGGTGTTGTATGGAAACCAATTTGACAATAAATTTCATATAATAAAAAAAAAAAAAAAAAAAAAAAAAAAAGAATGCTGTACTTAGAATACTCACATCCAAGTCCTAGCACTGCCTCTCATTAGCTAATAACCCTGAGGGAGATAAACCTCTTTGAGCCTGTTTGCTTGGCTATAAACTGAGAATAAATAATACTCACTTCACAAGGTTTTTGTGAGGATAAATGAAATGATGCACGCAAAACCCCTTTGTAAAACTGCAATGCACCAAACAGATGTTATTATTGCATGTTAATTATCCACTTGGTCCTGAATGTGAATAAGGTACTCTGGAATGTGAAGGGTCACCCAATAAGAGGCTCACAGGCCACAAATTAAAGGCCACAAATTTCACATCCCTATTCTGTCCTTTACTAAGGTAGCCACACTAGTTCCTCCTTCTCAGGAAAGATCCCTCTCTTTCTCTGAAGACATGGGGCTCCCCACGTTCCTGCTCCTAGGGTGACCAGTTTGATTTCCCCACCTGTGCTCACCAATGCGGCAGCCAGGGCCAATGACACTGTTGGTAATAGAGCAATTGCTGCCAATGACAGTGCCAGAGCCCAGAAGCACATTTTCCTCCAGGACGCTGCCATGGCCTAGGCTGACTTCAGGCCCTCGGTAAATGTTATGCCGGGAATGAGTGCAGTTCTGGGTTGTGCTGTCAGTGAAGTTTGCCTCTGGCGTGAGTGGGTAGACCCATCGGCGGATGACATCAGCACAGACAGCCGCATACATGTGTAGGTTGGAGACCCGGGCGCCATATTCCCTAGTTGTCACGTGCATGTGGATCTGGTTCCCTAGGATCTGAAAGGGGACAAGGAAAGGGCGGTCACCCAAGTAAGTAAGAGAGGAAGAACACAACGAGGTACAATTCTTTCCTAACTTTAAGTTCCCCTCTGCCTTTCAATGTCCTAGCCAAATGGTCAAGATGTTTCTTTGTCTGTTGCTTCCCTCTCCCCCCCGCCCCACCCCCTAGTTCTTTTCCTTACTCCTAAGGCTCAATAAAACACAAAAGAGGACCAAAAATTATCAGCATGGGATAAAATCACAGCCCTCTTCTAAAGAGGCATGGGAACCTTTTCTTACCTCCTCATTCACTAACAGGCCTCGCACAAAGTCATCTCGAGTTTGGTAGTCAAAGTTGTCTGTAAAGAGTTGAGCCACCTGTGGGGGGGATGTTGGGTGGCACCATGGTAAGTGCTATTCTCTGGAAGCAAAGATAAGCCTCTAGAGACCTATCAGACCCTATGACAGTTGGACAAGGGCCAGAATCCCAAAAAGGCTCCCAGTGGGATCCTGGGGTCAAGATGAAGCACCCGTTTACT
The DNA here is from genome assembly GCF_018350155.1 of Leopardus geoffroyi. Lineage (NCBI taxonomy): Eukaryota > Metazoa > Chordata > Mammalia > Carnivora > Felidae > Leopardus > Leopardus geoffroyi. The sequence goes on from NC_059333.1 coordinate 83,347,886, forward strand.
GTGGAACTGATAAGAGAAAAAGGGAGAAGAAATATACCCTGGACTTCTAAAGGAGCAATAACATACCTCAGAGTTTTACTCTTTGGATATGCAGCTCTGGCCCTGAAAAGCTCACCTGAGGAGAGCAGATGCTGATGTGACAGTCCAGTAAATCATAGCGAATCTCTACACCATCTCCACTGCCCTGGAACAAACTCTGTAGGGAGAAGTTACAAGCACTTCAACGTGTCTCCTGCTAAAGCCTGTCACTTTCCCATCTCAAGGACCCCAGATAACCACATACCAGAGGAAAAGAAAACCGTCGAAGACCTTGGGTCTTCTGGAAATGAAGAACCCGGTTTGTGGCACTATCCACAGCCACTACCACATTGTCCTCATGGCAACGAGTTGGGTGGCTAGGGGATGACTCTTTGAAGATCATTGTCATCACAGATACATTTTTTTCTAGCTTCCGCCTCAATCTATAAAGGATAGGAAGGAGAGAGCAGCAAAATAGCAGTCTTTGGGCTCTGCTGGTTCCAAACCCTTTGTCCTTACCATCTTCCCATCCTGACCTGTGTTCTTCCAGGGCTTTGGTAATATTGATGTTTGAGATGACATCCCCATACACCAGAAGGAAGTCAGAGCGCACCAAGGCCTTGGCATCAACATCACGGAGAACATCCCCCAGTGATCGATATAATTCTGATGTAATTATTCGAACCACGTTGAGGGATGTAGGGCGGCACCACTTGGATTTCCTAAAGGAAGGCGGATGAGGGGAACGAGCAAATCAAGCATAAAGATTGCGTAGAGCTTCCCTATTTTTCTCCCCCATTCAACATTCACACACCTTCTCTACAGCTTTTCTGGGTTCCTGCCAGCATCCTCTACTTCAAAGAGATTTATGAACTATAATGAATGGTTTCAGCATCCTGTGTCACCAGTCTTGTTTTATGGGTTAGAGAAACATAGTTATTTCTTCTCCATACCCTGACACCTGTCCCCAAACATGGATCTGAATTCAAAATCCTGCTGAGACTTAAGAGTATACAAAGTATCCTGGGAACACACTTTCCATGCCACTTCTCTACTTGCAAAGTCCAAACCAAATTTAGGAGCTGTCTAAAGGACACCATGCTAATATCCTAGTCTTTATTCCCTAAACTTCCATAAATCCTAAGATTCACTCTTTTTCAAGAAGATTTCACCAAACATTTGTTAAGTGTTTATTTACTACGTGCTTTGTACTAAGCTAGGCACTGTGAATACAAAGATGAGGAAGAGCTCAATATTTAGAAGCTCAGTGGCAAAACAAAGATGTTTCTCTCATGACTTCCATATTGGAGCCTTTAAATAAAAGCAAAATCAACACGATCAAACTTTATAAATGAGATTTAGAAAAAATCCAAATGTTATTCTTTAATCTTTGTCACAACTTCAGCTGCTCACCTCCTGATAGGTGAAGAGAATGCCCTTAGTCCTTATGATGGAATCCAAACAGACACATTTTTCCCCCTCACAATTTCTCCTTACTTAGTTACAACCATCCTAAGGAAACTGGAAAAAATGGTGAAATATGGAAAGAAAAGTTGCAGAGTCTTACAGTAAATGTTCCTTGATTTGAGCAGCCTTCCAGCAACAAAAAACAAAGGTTTCCTGTACACCTGTGGCGGTCAGAAATTCCAGAGTGTAGTCAATTAGTGCCACATTGGCCAGGGGCAAGAGGACCTGGAGGGCAGGAGATGAAAAAAGTCTTAATTTTTGAATCCAGAAAGGTCCGCTGGGCACTATTCTTTCCTCCACTTAACCACAATTTTCACTCCCCTACCAGTGTTCCCAAACGCTATCGTTTTACTTTATCTTCTAAAGTTAAAAGAAATCAGGCCCCTACCTTTGATGTTCATGGCATGCTCTAAGCATGAGAACCTAGGATGAGAATGTAACAGCAAGCATGGAATCTGCTTGCCTAGCAACGGACACACAGCTTCTACAGGACAACAGGCCACTCTGGCAAAGGATAATACTAAAACTCAATCTTATCTCCAGAAACGTAAGCAGTGATAAGGCCCTTTCCTCCATAAAATTTCCTTCCAGATCTCTTTCTGGCCATCCCAATCATTTGTCCAAAATGAACAGCCATTAGGCTTTTTGGGAGGTGTGGGAAGTTAGGATTTTTTCTTATCCGAATGCAGCTGTCTCTGAACTAGGGACTGCTGAGTGACCCTGCAATCCCTAAGACTAGCTCAGTCCAATTCCCCAGTATCTAGACAATACGGGGTCTGCTGGCAACAGGCCACTAAACCAGTCCTGTCTTCCTTTTGACAGATGGCACCGTCTGTCATTAAAACCTGGAAAGAAAAAAAGGACACCCTCCGGGATTCAAGACAGCTCTTACTATGCGATCAGACTGTTACCGGTCTGCTCTTTTTTCAGGCATATGACCTCCCTTTTTGCAGGCAAAAGGAAGTGCTGTTCCCATTCACCTAAGGATCTCTTTTTCCATTGCACGGTTAAAGGCAGCACAGCCTCCTCCTGGGGCATTGAATCCCCGTGTGAAGACTTCTCACAAGCACTACTTCTACATTGAGCCCTATACAAGCCTTTCAAACCTGAGGTGGTCAGCATGAGTGCCCATCTGCCAGAGCACTCCCCACTAGGCAGCCGAAAGGATAACCTGCTGTAGCCCGGCCACCTTCGGGCCCTTTGGCTGCTTCCGCGCGCGGTGCTCACCCGAGGCTGGTCCTTAGAGATGGGGAAGAAGCGGCGATTGAAGCTATCTGCCACCAGAACTGCTTGTAGGGGCGGCGGCGGTTCCTCCTCCGACCCTTTGGCTCCCGCGCCGCTGCCGCTTCCCGGCCCAGGGCCGCTGCGCTTGTTGGCCCGACTAGCCACCGCACCAGGCGACGCCACCACAGTCGCCGCCATCTTCTTCCCTCACGGCCACCGCTTCCGCACGGAAGCTGACACCGCTCGGAGTAGGGGACAAAAAGGACCCAGCGCTCGAAACGCGAAGAACCAACGAAAGGAAGGAGGGAGGAGACAAGGAGAGAGCAGTGCGCAGGCGTGTTCCCTAGACGCCGGCCCCTGGGAGGAGCAAGTCGTGGGCCGCCTTTGGGCTCAGCGGATGGAGGCGCGGGGTGGGGTGGAGTCCTAAAGCGCACAGACTCGAATTGCAGGTATGGTAGGCCTTCTTTTATACACGAACTGGCTGAGATTTCTCGAGGGATGATGCGACTTGGGGTCTCTGCTTGATCCATGCGGAATATGTAATCTTCCTCGGCCGGAGCATTTAAAAAATTGCAGTCTTCCATCTACGTTCTAGTCACTTAAATATGACCCAGCACCTTGGGGAGTTCGGAACCCAAACATCTCCTTCCTCAGGGAACTCACAGTCCACCTAAATAAATGCAGAACATGGTATATAGTAGGGAGAGTAGTAATTCTGTGGAGCCTTGATGGTGGCCAGAGGACGATACAAGCATTATCTCATTTAATTTTTCACACATCTTATTCATTCGCTCAACAAACGTTTTTTGAACACTCAGAGGAGCGAACTTCACCCAGCAGCTACTAAGTGGAAGAACTGGTATTGGAACCCGATCTGTCTGACTTCAGAGTTCCACATCTTTCTGCCAGGTTACGTGAGGATAAAAGTTACTATTTTATGATTTCTTCATTTCTTCATTCATTCGGCCTATCAGCATTTCTTGAAACCCTACTGTGTCTTAGAGCGGAGTTGACGTCGATCTAAGGTTGAGTGGGACTGGAGTTAAAGCTTTGAGGCGGAAGGAACTAAGCAGCCCTAGGCTCGAGAGGCAGAGCATGATTGGGGGGAAAGGCGGTGGCTGCAGGGAGAAAACCAGTCCTGCGGAGGAGTCAGACCTTGGGGACGCGGGGGAAGCCAGGTAGCGCTGCTTGGCGGTTATTTGGAAGACTAGTTTTCCAGCAAGGCTCAGCGCCCTTTCTACACAGAACTGTGCGAAATCCATGATCCGCTTATCCGGCAAAGTTTCTGCAAACCTTGTTCTCACCATTGCTGGCCTTGCACGTTGCCATTTGGGGTTCAGAAGGCTTAGATTTGTTGTTTCCACGTGGTCATTGCGGTTTGACTAGAGGTACTCAGGCGCTCCCCTCCTAGGACCACGGAGTCTTTCATTTCTTCCCCATACTGGTTAATGATAGTGCTGAGCAAAAACCATTTCTTAAGGATTTGGGAAAATTTAGGCTGGAGAAGGAAAGGGAGAAGGCATCTCAGTAGAAGTTTCCACTTAAATATATGTGCACTGTAAAGGATGCTGTTCTACTGTCCTACAAATCCATGGGCAGAAAGAGAAAAAAAAAAAAAAAAGGCTGATTAAATTGGATTAGTGATTTGCAGGTGTTGGAGCAGTGGTGGTGGTAGTGAAGCATATGGAAAGTAGGTCCAATTTTAGGGAAAAAATTTATTTATTTATTTTGAGAGAGTGTGTGCATGCAAGCGAGCGGGGGAGCAGCAGAGAGAGAGGAAGAGAAAGAATCCCAAGCTGGCTCTGAGCTGTCAGTGCAGAGCCCAGCTGGGGGCTTGATCCCATAAACAGTGAGATCATGACCTGAGCTGAAATCAAGAGTCAGACATTTAATGGACTGAGCCACCCAGGCACCCGCAATTTTAGAAACTTTTAAATAACTCTTGTGATCCAGGAAAGTGGTGAGTGAAAAGTCTAGAGTCATGAAATTCTGTATACGGATAGCTGGGTATAAGGTTTTTAATGGAGGGGCTCAGGGAGGATGTATGTTTCAAAATTTACTCGACTCAGTAACAACAACAACAACAACAACAAAAATCCAAACAAAAATGGGTCAAATTTCTTGAATAAACATTTCTCAAAAAAAGATCTACAAATGGCCAATAAAGCACATGAAAATATGCTCAATATCACTAAACAATAAGGAATTACAGGTCAAAAGTACAATGAAATATCACCTCACATCCACTGGGATGGCTACTATCAAAAAAACAAAACAGGAGTGCCTGGGTGGCTCAGTCGGTTGGGCATCTAGTTCTTGGTTCGGCTCAGGTTGTGATCTCACAGTTTTGTGGGTTTGAGCCCCGTGTCAGGCTCTGCACTGGTGGTGTGGAGCCTGCTTGTTCCCTCTCTCTGTGCCCTTCCCCCACACTTGCGCTCTGTCTCTCTCAAAATAAATAAACTTAAAAAATATTAAAATAAAACACAGAAAATAACAAGTGTTAGTGAGGAAGTGGAGAAATTGGAATCTTTGTACCCTGTTGGTGAGAATGTAAACCAGTACAGCCACTGTGGAAAAACAGGACAGTGGTTCTTCAAAAAGATTAAACATAGAATTACCATATGATCCAGCAATTCTACTTCTGGATAAATATCCCCAAAAAGTGAAAGCTGGGACTCAGATGTTCGTACACCTATATTCATAGAAGCATTATTCACAATAGCTAAAACATGGAAGCAACCCAAGTGTCCATTGAGGAATAAATGGATAAGCAAAATGTGATATATATGTATAACAGAATATTATTCAGCCTGAAAAAGGAAGGCTATTTTGACATAAGCTATAGCAGAGATGAACCTTGAGGAATTATGCTAAGTGAAATAAACCAGTAACAAAAAGACAAATACTGTATGATTCCATTTATAGGAGGTACCATATTCATATAGACAGATAGTAATACTGTGGTTGCCATGGGCTGGCCAAGAGGAGGAAATGGGGAGTTGTTGTTTAATGTGTACAGAGTTTCGGTTTTATAACACAAAGAGTTCTGTGGATGGAGGGTGGTGATGGTTGCACAACAATGTGAATGTACTTAATGCCACTGAAATGTACAGTTAAAAATGGTTAAAGTAGTAAATTTTATGTTATATATAGATTTTCCCGCAGTAAAAAAAAAGTTGAAAAAAAGCTTACTGGAAAGATCCTAAAATCCACAAGTACATAATCACACATACACACAAGCAAAATTAGTGAAAATCCTTTCCCCTATTTCTGTCATCCTACCCAACCTTGAGAATTATAACCATTATTAATAATTCGGTAGGTAATCTTTCCACTTCTCCCCTAAGTTTATATGTCTAGGTCTGGAGATACATTATATGATTAAACACACAGACACAGACACCCACAAACATACACCATATACATATATTCATACATACATGATATACGTATATTTGCACATACCCAAGCATAGAATTATGTTTAGAGACAGTATGCTATATGATGGTACTCCAGGGTCAGAGAATCTGGGTTCCATTACAGGCTCCAGTCATTTACTAGCTGTTTAACCTTGGGCAGATTACTCATTTTCTCTATGCCTGGACTTCTTCATCTTTGAAATGGGATAATAATAGTATTTACCTCATAAGATTGTTGTGAGGATTAAATGAGATAACATATAAAAAGTTCCCCACCAGGGCATCTGGGTGGCTCAGTCAGTTAAGCATCCAACTTTTGGTTTCAGCTCAGGTCATGATCTTGCCATTTGTGGTTCTAACCTCACATCGGGCTCTGCACTGACAGTGCGAAGCCTGCTTGGGATTCTCTCTCTTCCTTTCTCTCTGCCCCTCCCCTGCTCTCTCTCCCTCTCTCTCAAAATAAATAAATAAACTTAGGGAAAAAAAATCCCTATACCTATTGTGGTGAGCACTGAGTAATGTATAGAATTGTTGAATCATATTGTACCTTGAAACTAATATAACACTGTATGCTAATTATATTTCAATAAAAATATGAAAGGCCTTTAGAACCCTGTGTGACACACTGTCAATGCAATTTGAATATTTGCTAATGATGATACATTTTTGTCTGCAACTTAATTTTTATTTAATATACTGTAGAATGTAGACAAACCTAGCTATTTTCAATGATTCCATAATATTCTGTAGTATGAATATACCATAATTTGCCCAACCATTTCTTTAAAATTTTTTTTTAAAAAATGTTTATTTGTTATTGAGAGACAGAGTGTGAGCATGGGAGGGGCAGAGAGAGGGGGAGACACAGAATCTGAAGCAGGCTCCAGGCTCTGGGCTGCCGGCACAGAGCCCAATATGGGGCTGGAACTCACAAACCTCTGAGATCATGACCTGAGTCAAAGTCAGACGCTTAACTGACTGAGCCACCCAGGTGCCCTGACATCTTACCCATTTTTAAGTGCACAGTTCAGTAGTGTTAAAGACATACACGTTGTTGTGCTACTATCACCACCATCCATCCATAGAACTCTTCTCGTGTTGCAGAACTAAAGCTCTGTCCTCATTCAACAATAACTCTTCATTTCTTTCTCCCCTTAGCTCTGACAATCACCATTCTACAATTTGTCTCTAAGCATTGACTACCCTAGATACCTATGTAAGTGGAATCATGCAATATTTGTTCTTTTGTGACTAGTTTATTTCACTTAGCATAATATCTTCTTTTTAAAGTCTTTTTTAAAGTTTATTTTTGAGAGAGACAGAGCGCAAGTGGGGGAGGGGTAGGGAGAGAGGGAGACAAAATCTTGAAGCTGTCAGCACAGAGCCCAAGCGGGGCTCGAACCCACGGCCCAAACTGAACTGTGGGATCATGACCTGAGTTGAAATCGGACGCTTAACCGACTGAGTCATCCAGGCGCCCCACTTAGCATAATATCTTCAAGGCTCATGCCTGTTGTACCATATGTCAGAATTTCCTTCCTTTTTAAGGCTGAATAACATTCCATTGTATGTATACACCATATTTGTTTATCCATTCATCTTGACACTTAATAGACACTTGGGTTCATTCCCTGTTTTCGCTATTGTGAATAATGCTCCTATGAATATGGGTGTATAAATATCTGTTTGAGTCCTTGCTTTCACTTTTTTTTGGGTATGTATCCAGAAGTGAAATTTCTGTATAATATGATAATTCTATGTTTAATTTTTTTGAAGAACCGCCTTCCTGTTTTCCACAGCAGCTGTACCACTTTGCATTCTCACCAACAGTGCACAAGGTTCTAATTTCTCCACATTCTTACCAACACTTGTTATTTTTTTATAAAGCTTTATTTTATAATCATCATCATAATAAGTATGAAGTGGTGTCTCATTGTGGTTTTTTTTTTCCTTTTTAAAAAGTTTTTATTTATTTTTGAGAGACAGAGAGAGACAGAGCATGAGCGGGGGAGGAGTAGAGAGAGAGAGAGAGAGGGAGATACAGAATCCGAAGCAGGCTCCAGGTGCCAAGCTATCAGCACAGCTGACCCTGATCCTGACTCAGGGCTTAAACCCATGAGCCCGTGAGATCTTGACCTGAGCTGAAGTCAGACCCTCAACCGACTGAGCCACCTAGGTCAAAACCTCACTGTGGTTTTGATTTTCATCTCTCTAATAACTAGTGATATTAAGTATCTTTTCACATGCATAATTATTGGCCATTTGTGTATCTTTTGAGAAATGTCTATATAAGTCCTTTGCCCATTTTTAAATAGTTTTTTTTTTTAAGTTGTAGGAGTTCTTTACATGTTCTGGATAGCAATCTCTTACCTGATAATATCATTTGCAAATATTTTCTCCAATTCCATGGGTTGTCTCTTTACTCTGTTGATAATGTCCTTTGATGCACAAAAGTTTTTACTTTTGATGACGTCCAACTTATCTATTTTTCTTTTGTTACCTGTACTTTTGGTGTCATATCTAAGAAATCGTTGCCAAAATCCAGTGTCAAGAGGTTTTTCTCCTGTGTTTTCTTTTAACTTTTAAATGGCACTTTTTTTTTTTGTCTTCAGGTTCTACTATAAAGATGTCAAAATAATGTAGGATCTGTCCCCTGCAGGGTACCCTTGATACATGCACAAGAGCAGGCCATTTCTAGGCAGTGCTAAAGAGGACTTGGGGATTGCATGCATCAGCTGGTGGATTAGAGCATTTTGACAGGAAATCTTAGAGCCTTTTGTGCTTCTCATCTGGGCTCACTGGTGGCTTAGTAATCCGAGCTGATTGTTCACTGCCACAAGTGTTGTTGTTTATTTTCTAGTTACTTTTGGATCTGGAGTTGTTCTGAAAGCGTTCTAAATATGTTATAGGATAGCTGAAATGTTTACTGTTCATGTCCTAGCTTGCTAGAAAATGAAAGAATAAGTAAAGTTCTGAGTTCTCTCCCATTCTGTTTTCTTTTCTTTTCTTTTCTTTTCTTTTCTTTTCTTTTCTTTTCTTTCCTTTTCTTTTCTTTTCTTTTTTTTTCTGGAATCTTCACTATTATCTCCAGTGATAAAACTAGTTTCTGTAGGTATAACAATCATCTTTGTCTTCCAGGATGAGCTGAGGAAGAAATATCCTCTAAACTTTCTATAGCTCAGGCAAAGCATGCTGGGATTATTCAAAAGAAACTTCACTCAAAAACTTAAGGGAAGGGGTGCTTGGGTGGCTCAGTTGGTTAAGGATCCGACATCAGCTCAGGTCATGATCTCACAGTTCGTGGGTTCAAGCCCTGAGTCGGGATCTGGGTCAGCTGTGCTGACAGCTCTGAGCCTGGAGCCTGCTTCGGATTCCGTGTCTCCCTCTCTCTCTGCCCCTCCCCCGCCTGTTCTCTCTCTCTCTCTCTCAAATAAACACTAAAAAAATTTTTTTTAAAACTTAAGAGAAGAGAAGGGAGAAAAGAGGGAAAACAGTCACTAACACACATAATACTCTGCTTGGGCTGGGCCTTAATAAGGTGCTGGAGGGTGGCTTGGGGAGTTGGGCACCACCACCCTCTGGAGGTCATTGCTGTGTTGTGCACGAACCTATTCTGCAATTATTGTAGACTTACTTAGGTACCTTTTGACAGAGTGTTCCAAAATTGTAAAGAAGGAGCCCAGCCATATCCACAATGTACTTTGAGCCCAGGACCTGGGCTACTCTGTGACCAGTTTTCTTGAAAACAGCTTGAGCTTTGTGGCTGGGGAGAGAGCCATCTCTCTGAGAGTCAATAAGGTTCCTGAGACAGCATTGCCAAGAGAAAAAAAAAGTATGGCTAACGTATCAGCTTGAACATCAGAGTCTTGAATCCTGATGGAGCAGGGATTATAGGAACAGAGGGACACTATACTTGACCTGCTTTTTATCCAGCCTCCCACAAGGGGACATGTGTGCGTGAGGAGGGGCAGAGCTGTGGTATAAAAGAGAGAAAGTAGGTAGGGTGACCAACTGTCCTTGTTATCCAGGACTATGCCAGTTTTAGCACTGAAAGTCCTGCATCCTGGACTCAAGGAAACTCTCAGTCCTTGGCAAACTGGAATGTTTGGTTACCATAGAGGCAGGTCAGTAGGTGCCAAGAATTTTGTTGGCAACTCCCTCCTAAAGAGTCTACCTGGAGAAATAACCAGAGCTTTCCCAATACCTGGACAAGAAGGGGATCCTGAGTCTGGCGGGCCAGAGGATATTAACAACACTGTGGTGCTTACAGGTGGCAGAACTGCAAAACACCAAAGGAAAAAAATTAAAGGCAGCCAGAGGAATATATATTACCTAAAGGGGAACAGGGGCACCTGAGTGGCTCAGTTGGTTCAGCATCCGACTTCAACTCAGGTCATGATCTCGAAGTTCGTGAGTTTGAGCCCCATATTGGGCTTGCTGCTGTCAGCCTGTTGGGGCAAAGACTGCTTCTGATCCTCAGTCCCCTTCTCTCTGCTCCTCCTCCGCTTGTGCTCTCCCAAAAATGAATAAATATTTTAAAAAAATAAAGGGGAATAAAAATTAGATTGACTTCACTAGAGCAAAAATGCAAGCCAGGGGCACCTGGGTGGCTCAGTTGGTTGAGCATCTGACTTTTGCTGAGCTCATGATCACACAGTTTGTGAGTTCGAGCCCCATGAGACCCATGTCAGCTCTGGCTGACAGCCCAGAGCCTGGAGCCTGGAGCCTGCTTTGGATTCTTCATCTCCCTCTCTCTCTACCCCTCCCCCTCTTGCACTCTGTCTCTGTCTCTCTCTCTCAAAAGTAAATAAACATTAAAAAATTATTTTAAAAAATGGAAGCCAGAAAATAATAATAGCATAACATCTTTAAAGTGTTAAGAGAAAATATCGTCAGCCTAGAATTCTCTTCCCAGAGAAATTATCTTTCAAGAACAAGGGTGAAATACATTTTCAGATCAACAAAAACATGCACTTAATCATCAAAAGTCCTTTATTAATGGCACTTCTAAAGTTCTACTGTCCAGTGCAGTAGCCACTAGCCACATATGGCTATTTAAATTAAAATTATAAAACAAATTCAGTAATGAGTCACATTGCCACATTTCAAGTGCTCCATAACCACATGTGGCTAGTGGCTGGTTTATTAGACAGTGCAGATATTGATTATTTCCAACATTTTGAACTGCATATTGAATAGCACAGTTAAAAGATATACCTCAAAGCAGAAGATTCCAGAACAAAGGTTTGAGATGCACAGTGAAAGATCTAGTAAACAAAACAAAACAAAACAAAACAAAACCCTGTAAAACTGTAAATGTGTGAGTTAATCTAAATAAATATTGGTGATATAAAATAATATTAATGTCTGAATTGGGGAGTTAAGAAAAGAACGTGCTAAATTACTTGTAAATATAAGTCAGAAAGGAGATGATTAGAGTTAAAACATTCTAAGATCTTTCTTATTATTCATGTAAAAACTGGGTCAAAAACTAAAATTCAGCAATATCTGTTTACAAATAACACACCTAAACATAAGGACTCAGAATAGCTGAAAGTAAAAAGATGGAAAAAGGTGCACAAGGCAAATACTGTTCAAAACAAATCTGTTAGGAAGTTTTACTAGAAATTGAAATGGTCACTTTATAATGATAAAGCTTTAATTCGCCAGGAAGAGAAAATATTTCAAATTCTGTGCACCTAAAAATGAAACTTCAGAGCATATGAAGTAAAAATTAACAAAACTATGAGAAACAATTGACAAATCCATCATCGTAGGAAGATTTTAAATATATTTCTCTCAGTGTTTGGTAGATCAAAGAAATACATGAATAAGGATACAGAAGACTTGAATATCACAAGTATCCATTTGATTTAATAGATATTTACAGCACACCATTCAATAAGCGGATTATACACATTAGTTCTAGATGCCTGTGGAATGTTTGTGAGCATTAACTATACATAAATTAAATCTCAATAGATATCAGGGAATTGGACTCCTGGGTGTCTTGGTCCGTTAAAACTCCAACTTCGGCTCAGGTGATGATCTCACGCTTCATGAGTTTGAGCCCCACGATGGGCTCTGTGCTGACAGCTCAGAGCCTGGAGTCTGCTTCAGATTCTATGTCTCCCTCTCTCTGCCGCTACCCTGCCCACATTCTGTCTCTGTCTCTCAAAAATAAAATAAACATTAAAAAAATTTTTTTAATTAAGAAAATCTCAATAGATATTAGGGAATTGGTGTTACACGGACCCTTTCCATGAAAAGTATGGTCCATAGAGCAACAGCAGAATCATGTGAAAGCCTGTTAGAAATGTATAAGCTCAGGGGTGGCTGGCCAGCTCAATCAGTAGAGCATGTGACTCTTGATCTCAGGGTTGTGAGTTTGAGCCCCACGTTGAATGTGGAACCTACTTAGAAAAAAAAAAAAGTAAAAGCTCAGGCCCCTCTCCAGACCTCCTGGGTCAGAACCTGCATTTTGACAAGATCCCCAGAGCATTCCATGTGCACATTAAAGTTTGACATGCATTGACAAAGCATGTTTTCTAACCACAGTGGAGTTTAGAAATCAATAACATGAAGATAATTAAGAAAACTCCATGCATTTGGAAATTAAAAACACCTCTGAAGATAGTTATACATACAAATATATATCAACTCACATATGATCATATAAATATATATTTGTATATATGATAATGCTTATGTCATTTATAGACTATACTTGTATATTTGTCAACCCTATAGATTGGTTCCCTGAGTCCATAACCCTAAAACAGAAATAATGCCTCAAACTTTGTGTCATAATACTAATTTAATTGTAGATAATATTTTGAGAGCCAGTAATGTGCTTTTCTTCCTTATCTTTCTGAATACATGACATCATCATAGTTGGTTTGAAGCCTGCATCTGCCTGAGAAGAGATTAGGATTTATAACAAAAAGGAAAGAAACAAGCAGGTTTTTGTTAAAACTCATTTATTTTGAGAGAGAGAGAGAGAGAGAACATACAGGTGGGGCAGAGAGAGAAGGGGAGAGAGAATTCCAAGCAGGCTCCGAACTGGCAGTGCAGAGCCTGATGTCAGGCTTGAACTCACCAACCAGGAGATCATGACCTGAGCCAGAATCAAGAATCGACATTTAACTGACTGAGCCACCCAGGTGCCCCAAGAAACAGTTTTAAAAACATTTTAGAATGAAGTTTAAACATATACAAAACTAGAGAAAGTAGTATAATGAATCCTTGTGTACCCATCACCATGTGACATGATTAACTCAAATCTTATTCCATTTGTATTTCACCTCTGCCCCCCACCCCCAGCCATTTCTCTCTTTCCCTTTGGATTATTTTTTTTTAAATTTTTTTTACATTTATTTATTTTTGATAGAGAGAGACAGAGCACAAGTGGGGAAGGGGCAGCGAGAGAAGGAGACACAGAATCTGAAGCAGGCTCCAGGCTCCGAGCTGTCAGCCCAGAGCCTGACTTGGGGCTCGAACTCACAAACCGTGAGATCATGACCTGAGCCGAAGTCGGATGCTTAACTGACTGAGCCACCCAGGCGCCCCTCCCTTTGGATTATTTTAAAGCAAATGCTAGACATTTTATCATTTCATCTGTAAATATTCCAGCACTTATCTCTAAAAAAAGGACTGTTTATGGGGCGCCTGGGTGGCGCAGTCGGTTAAGCGTCCGACTTCAGCCAGGTCACGATCTCGCGGTCCGTGAGTTCGAGCCCCGCGTCGGGCTCTGGGCTGATGGCTCAGAGCCTGGAGCCTGTTTCCGATTCTGTGTCTCCCTCTCTCTCTGCCCCTCCCCCGTTCATGCTCTGTCTCTCTCTGTCCCAAAAATAAATAAAAAAAAAAAAAACGTTGAAAAAAAAAAAGGACTGTTTAACAAAAAGAGCCATAATGTCACTATTCTACTGAAAAATAACAATAATTTTTTGATATTAAATATCTACTCAGTGCTCAAGTTTCCCTAATTATCTCATAAGGTGCCTTTTCTTTTAATAGTTTATTGTTTCATAGGGCCAAAAGAAAGTTTATATATTGGAATTTATTGAAATGTCTCCCAAATTTCTCTCTTAAAAAAAATATTCATGGGGACACCAGGCTGGCTCAGTGGGTAAAGCCTGGGACTCTTGATCTCAGGGTTGTGAATTCAAGCCCCAACTTGGGTGTGCAACCTATTTAAAATTTAAAAAAATTAAAAGAAATGTTAAAAAAAAAAGGCATATATGGAGAGAAGACAGCCTGAGTCTTTTTAGGGGCACCTGGGTGGCTCATTTGGTTAAGCATCTGACTCTTGGTTTCAACTAACATGATCTCACAGTTTCATGAGTTCGAGCCCCATATGGGGCTCTGTGCTGGTGGTGCAGGGTGTGCTTTGGATTCTCTTCCTCTCTCTCTGCCCTTCCCTGACTTGTGCTGTCTCTCTCTCTCTCTCTCAAAATAAATAAATGAAACTTGAAAAAAAAATATTCACTTTGAAATAATTTTAGATTTATAGAAAAATTGCAAAATAGTATAGAGTTTCCTAATATTCTTCCCCCAATGTTAACAATTTACATGACCGTAGTACAATTATGAAAGCCAGGAACTGGTACAATATTATTAAGTAAGCTACAGAGTTTATTAGAATTTCAACAATTTTGCTGTTCAATATCATTTTTTTCTGTTCTAGGATTCTACCAAGATCCCCCATTGCATTGCATTTGTTTTCACTTCCCCTTAGTCTCCTCCAATCTGTGACAATTCTTCAGTGTGTCCTTGTCTTTCAAGACTTTAACTTTTGGTAAGTACTGGTCAGTTATTTTGTAGAATGTCACTCAATTTAATTTACTTAGCAGCTTTCTAATTACATACCGTATAGTTCACTCATCTAATGTGTACATTTCAATGTTTTTAGTATATTTAACAGAGATGTGCAACTATCACCATAATCTAATTTTGGTACACTTTCATCATCCCATAAAGAAATTTTATACCCATCGGTAGTAAGTCCCCTTTCCTCCCAACCCAATGCTGTCTCCTCCTCCATCAGGCTAAGTCAGCTCCTTGTCTACTTTGTATGTCTATGGATTCTCTATGGATGTGCCTATTTTGAACATTTCATATAAATGGTATGACACAATATGGCCTTTTGTGTATTTCACTTAGCATTTCACTGTCCTCAAGGTTCATCCATGCTCTGGTATGTATAATTCTTTTTTTATGGCCAAATAATATTACATCACATGTATATACCACATTTTATTTATCCATCATCAGTGGATGGACATTGGCTTGTCTCCTTTTCTTAGCAATTGTGAATAATGCTGCTATGAACATTTCTGTACAGGTCTTTGTGTGGACATATGTTTTTATTTATCTTGGTCACCTACCTTGGAGTAGAATTGTTGGGTCATATGGTAACTCTAGGTTAACATTTTGAGGATCCATCAAACCATTTTCCAAAGAGGCTACACCATTTTACATTCCCATCAACAAAGTATTCAGTTTCAAAGTTTCATAGTCAAAGGTTTCAATTTCTCCATGTCCTCACCAATACTTGTTATTATTATTATGTGTGCTGCTGAAGTGAGCACACCAATACTTGTTATTGTCTTCTTAATTATAGCCATCCTTTTTAGTGTGAAGTGATATGTTATTGTGATTTTGATTTGTATTTTCCTAATGACTAAGACACTGAGCATCTTTTCATGTGTTTGTTGGCCACTTATATATCTGTTTTGATAAAATCTTTAATGCACATTCTCTGCTCTATTTTAAAAAATTGATCATCTACCTATTGTTGAATTCTAAGAATTCTTTATGTATTCTGGATACAAGTCCTTTGTCAGATATATGACCTTCAAATATTTTTCACCCATCTGTGGGGTTTTTTTCCCCCACTTTTAAAAAAGATTTTATTTACTTGAAAAGATTTTTTTGATGTTTATTTTAATTTTGAGAGAGAGAGAGCATGAGCAGGGGAGGGGAAGAGAGAGAGACACACACAGAATCTGAAGCAGGCTCCAGGCTCTGAGCTGTCAGCACAGAGCCTGACGCAGGGCTTGAACTCTTGCACCGTGAGATCATGACCTGAGTCCAAGTTGGACGCTTAACCAACTGAGCCACCCATGTACCCCTTAAGATTTTATTTTTAAGTAATCTCTTTCCCTGATGTGGGGCTCAAACCCACAACCCTGAGATTGAGTCACATGCTCCGCTGACTGAGCCAGCCAGGTACCCCTCCCACTTTTTTTTCTTTTTAAAATTATTTTAGAGAGTGAGGGAGGGTGGGGGTGGAGGGGTAAGAGAGGGGCAGAGGGAGAAAGAGAAAGGATCTTAAGCAGACTCTGGGCTCAAGGAAGAACCTAATGCAGGGCTCAATACCACGACCCTGGGATCATGACCTGAGCTGAAATCAAGAGTCAGGCATTCAACCCACTGAGTACCCGGTTGCCCTGCCTCTCCCACTTTCTTGATGGTTTCTTTAAGCACAAAAGTTTTAAATTCTGATGAAGTCCAATTTATCTACCTTTTATCATTTGTGCTTTTATTATTGTATCTAAGAAACCATTAACCAATCCAAGATCATGAAGATTTACTCCTATGTTTTTTTCTAAGAGTTTTAGCTTTTATATCGAGGTGTGTGATCTACTTGAAGTTAATTTTTGCATATGGTGTGATTTGGGGATCCAAAGGCATTATTTTTGCATATTGAAATCTAGTTATTATACTGCCATTTGCTGGAAAAGTTAGTCTTTTTCCATATTGAATTGTCTTGGTCCCTTTGTAAAAAATGAATTAATCATAAATGTTTATGAACTCTCAATTCTATATCATTGATCTATATGTCTATTCTTATGTCAGCAAAACACTATCTTGATTATTGTGGCTTGTAATAAGTTTTGAAATCAGGAAGTGTAGGACTACCAACTGTGCTCTCTTCCATGAAGAGAGTTATTTGAGTTATTCTTTAAGTATATTTTTTTTAAATTAATTTATTTATTTTTGAGAAGGAGAGAGAGAGAGAGAGAGAGAGAGAGAAACAGCAAGGGAGGGGCAGAGAGTGGGGGACAGAGGGTCCGAAGCAGGCTCTGTGATGACAGCAGAGAGCCCGGTTCGGGGCTCGAACTCACAAACTGTGAGATCATGACCTGAGCTGAAGTCAGACGCTTCACCGACTGAGCCACTTGGGCTCCCCTATTTTGGTGATTCTGAGTCTCTTGCATATCCATATGAATTTTAGAATCAGCTAGTCAATTTCTGCAAAAAAAGGCAGCTAGGACTTTGATAGGGACTGTGTTGAATCTATAGGTTAATTTGGTAAATATTGCCATCTTCACAATATTAAGTTTTCCAAATGTAGAACATGATATGTGTTTCCATTTATTTACATCCTCTTTAATTTTTTTCAGCAGTGTTTTGTAGTTTCCAGTATACAAGTCTTGTACTTCTTTTGTTAAGTTTATTCCTAAATGTCTTATATTTTATGATTCCTAATTTTAATTTCAGGTTGTTTATTGTAAATATATATAAATTAATGCTTCTTGTATATTGATTTTGCATCCTCTAATCTTGCTGAACTCATTTACAGTTATATCTCATTTTATTGCACTTTATCACACTTCACAGATATTTTGTTTTTACAAATTGAAGGTTTGTAAAAGGCCCCGAATAGCCAAAGTAATTTTGAAGAAGAAGACCAAAGCAGGAGGCATCACAATCCCAGACTTTAGCCTCTACTACAAAGCTGTAATCATCAAGACAGCATGGTATTGGCACAAAAACAGACACATAGACCAATGGAATAGAATAGAAACCCCAGAACTAGACCCACAAATGTATGGCCAACTAATCTTTGACAAAGTAGGAAAGAATATCCAATGGAAAAAAGATAGTCTCTTTAACAAATGATGCTGGGAGAACTGGACAGCAACATGCAGAAGGTTGAAACTAGACCACTTTCTCATACCATTCACAAAAATAAACTCAAAATGGATAAAGGACCTGAATGTGAGATAGGAAACCATCAAAACCCTAGAGGAGAAAGCAGGAAAAGACCTCTCTGACCTCAGCCATAGCAATTTCTTACTTCACACATCCCCAAAGGCAAGGGAATTAAAAGCAAAAATGAACTACTGGGACCTTATGAAGATAAAAAGCTTCTGCACAGCAAAGGAAACAACCAACAAAACTAAAAGGCAATCAACGGAATGGGAAAAGATATTTGCAAATGACATATCGGACAAAGGGCTAGTATCCAAAATCTATAAAGAGCTCACCAAACTCCCCACCCGAAAAACAAATAACCCAGTGAAGAAATGGGCAGAAAACATGAATAGACACTTCTCTAAAGAAGACATCCAGATGGCCAACAGGCACATGAAAAGATGCTCAACGTCGCTGCTCATCAGGGAAATACAAATCAAAACCACACTCAGATATCACCTCACGCCAGTCAGAGTGGCTAAAATGAACAAATCAGGAGACATAGATGCTGGAGAGGATGTGGAGAAACAGGAACCCTCTTGCACTGTTGGTGGGAATGCAAATTGGTGCAGCCACTCTGGAAAGCAGTGTGGAGGTTCCTCAAAAAATTAAAAATAGACTTACCCTATGACCCAGCAATAGCACTGCTAGGAATTTACCCAAGGGATACAGGAGTGCTGATGCATAGGGGCACTTGTACCCCGATATTTATAGCAGCACTCTCAACAATAGCCAAATTATGGAAAGAGCCTAAATGTCCATCAACTGATGAATGGATAAAGAAATTGTGGTTTATATACACAATGGAATACTACGTGGCAATGAGAAAGAATGAAATATGGCCCTTTGTAGCAACATGGATGGAATTGGAGAGTGTGATGCTATGTGAA
Source organism: Leopardus geoffroyi (assembly GCF_018350155.1). Taxonomy (NCBI): domain Eukaryota; kingdom Metazoa; phylum Chordata; class Mammalia; order Carnivora; family Felidae; genus Leopardus; species Leopardus geoffroyi. Next base: position 83,366,886 of record NC_059333.1, read on the forward strand.
ATAAGCCATACAGAGAAAGACAGATACCATATGTTTTCACTCTTATGTGGATCCTGAGAAACTTAACAGAAACCCATGGGGGAGGGGAAGGAAAAAAAAAAAAAAAGAGGTTAGAGTGGGAGAGAGCCAAAGCATAAGAGACTCTTAAAAACTGAGAACAAACTGAGGGTTGATGGGGGGTGGGAGGGAGGGGAGGGTGGGTGATGGGTATTGAGGAGGGCACCTGTTGGGATGAGCACTGGGTGTTGTATGGAAACCAATTTGACAATAAACTTCATATATTGAAAAAAAAAATTGAAGGTTTGTGGCAGCCCTGCATCAAGCAAGTCTATCAACACTATTTTATTTTTTTTATTAAAAAAATATTTAATGTTTATTTATTTTTTGAGAGAGAGAGGGAGACTGCAAGTGGGGAGGGGCAGAGAGAGAGGGAGGGACAGAATCAGAAACAGTCTCCAGGCTCTGAGCTGTCAGCACAGAGCCTATGCAGGGCTCAAACCCACAGACCATGAGATCATGACCTGAGCTGAATTTGGACACTCAACCAACTGAGCCACCCAGGCACCCCAGATCAACACCATTTTCAAACAGCATTTGCTCATTTCATGGCTCTGTGTCACATTTTGGTAATTCTCTCAATATTTCAAGCTTTTTTATTATATTTTTTTATGGTGATCTGTGATTAGTGATCTTTGATGTTGATGTTATAATTAGTGATCTTTGATGTTGTGGGTGCCACAAACTGTGCCCATATAAGATGGCAAACTTAATAAATGTGTGTGTTCCACCAACTGGCTATTCCCCCATCTTTCTCCCTTTCCTCAGTCTTCCCTATTATGTCAGACACGACAATATTGAAATTAGGCCAGTTAATAACCCTACAATGGCTTCTAAGTGTTCAAGTGAAAGGAAGAGTCACACGTCTCTCACTTTAGACCAAAAGCTAGAAATGATTCAGCTTAGTGAGGAAGGCATGTCAATAGCTGAGACTTGCCAAAATATGGGCCTTTTGCACCAGTTGTTCAAATTGTGAATGCAAAGGAAAAGTGCTTAAAGGAAATTAAAAGTGCTACTCCAGTGAATACATGAATGATAAGAAAGTAAAACAGCCTTATTGCTGATATGGAGCAAGTTTAGTGGTCTGGATAGAAGATCAAATCAGCCACAGCATTCCTTTAAGCCAAAGCCTAATCCAGAGCAAGCCCCTAACTCTCCTCAATTCTATGCAGCCTGAGAGAGGTGAGGAGGCTGCAGCAGAAAAGCGTGAGGCTGGCAGAGGTTGCTTCATGAGGTTTAAGGAAAGAAGACGTCTCCATAACATAAACATATAAGGTGAAGCAGCAAGTACTGATGTAAAAGCTGCAGTAAGTTATCCAGAAGATCTAGCTAAGATAATTAATGAAGGTGACTACACTAAACAGCATGTTCTCAAGGTAGAGGAAACAACATCATATCAGAAGAAGATGCTATCTAGGACTCTCATGGCTAGAGAGGAAAAGTCAATGCCTGGCTTCAAAGAATAGACTGACTCTCTTATTAGAGGCTAATGCAGCTGGTAACTTTAAGTTGAGGCCAATGCTCATTTACCATTCCAAAAATCCTAGGGCCTTTAAGAATTATGCTAAATTTACTGTACTTGTGCTCTGTAAATGGAAAAACAAAGCCTGGATGACAGCACATCTATTTATCTATTGTGGTTTACTGAATGTTTTAAGCCCACCCTTGAGACCTACTGCTCAGAAAACAATATTTCTTTCAAAATGTTACTGCTCATTGATAATACATGTGGTCATCCAAGAGCTCTAATGAGATTGATATTGTATTCTTGCCTGGTAACACAACATCCATTCTTCAGCCCATGGATCAAAGACTAACTTTGACTTTCAAGCCATATTATTTAAGAGATACATCTCATAAAGCTATAGCTGCTATGGAAATGATTGCTCTGATGGATCTGGGCAAAGTAAATAGAAAACCTTCTGGAAAGAATTCACCATTCTGGATGCCATTAAGAATATTTGTGATTCATGGGAAGAGGTCAAAATACATTACTTCCTAACAACAGTTTGAAAGAGGTTGATTCCAACACTTATGGTTGACATTGTGGGGTTCAAGACTTCAGTGGAGGAAGTAACTGCAGGTGTAGTGGAAATAGCAAGAGAACTAGAATTACAAGTGGAGCCTGAAGATGGGACTAAATTGCTGTGATCTCATGATATAACCAACTGATGAGGAGTTGCTTCTTACTAATGAGCAGAGAAAGTGTTTTCTTGAAATGGAATCTACTGCTGGTGAAGATGCTGTGAAGATTGTGGAGATGACAACAAAGAATTTAGAATATTACATAAACTCAGGATTTGAGAGGACTGACTCCAATTTTGAAAGAAGTTCCACTGGGGGCTAAATGCTATCAAACAGTATTGTGTGCTACCGAGAAATTGTTGTGAAAGGAAGAGTCAATTGATGTGGCAAACTTCATTATTGTCTTTAAGAAATTGCCGCATCTATCACAGCCTTCAGCAACCACCACCCCGAGTAGTCAGCAGCCCTCAACTTGGAGGCAAGACCCTCCAAAGCCAAAAGATTACAACTTGCTGAAAGCTGAGGATGGTTAGCATTTTTTAGTAATAAAGTATTTTTATTTTTTAAATGTTTATTTACCTGTTTTGAAAGAGAGAGAGAGAGAGTGTGAGTGAGGGGAGGGGCAGAGAGGGAGGGAGAGAGAGAAATCCCAAGCAGACTCCGGGCTGTCAGCACAGAGCCTGATGCAGAGCTTGAACCCACTAACCATGAGATCGTGACCTGAGCCAAAATCAAGAGTCGAATGCTCAACTGGCTGAACCACCCAGGTGCACCAGCAATAAAGTATTTTTAAATTAAAGTATGTACATGTTTTTTAGATATAATGCTGTTCCACACTCAATAGACTACAATATAGTGTAAACATAACTTTTATATCTACTGGGAAACCAAAAAATTCATTGACTCATTTTATTGTGACATTTGCTTTATTGTGGTGGTCTGGAACCTAACCTGCAATATCTCTGCAGAGCTCCTGTACAATAATGAAAAAGATGAATAAAAGAGTCTACAAGTAAGACATATGTCTTTAAAAATGTCCAAGAAAATTAAAACTTTCCAGACAGGACAACTGTCACGTTGGACTTGAAGGTAAGAGGATCGTCCGTTGTGAGATCAAAATGCTGTCACAGGCAGAGGGATGCACAGGTGATATTTTGAAACTATCAGTTATGAATAGTTAAGTTTCTACCTCAAAACATGACAAAGAACCAGAGGTCTCTGAAGAATGATTTATTGGGACAAGTAAGGAAGCAGAGGAGGTGGGACTGCTATGCAGAAGACATAAGGGGATCGTAGAACTTCATGAGAGGACTAAGGGGAGCCAACAGAATACAGATACAAGAGGAAAATGTCTAGAGTTGGGTTGAAACTGATCAGTGGGGCTGGATTGAGATGCATGGAATGCAGCAGGGAATGGGTCATCTTTGGGCTGTGATAGTCGATACTCAACAAAGGGTAAAGACCTGGCTGGTCTCTGGAAGCCAGAAGCAGCTCTGGGTGGGATCTGCAGGAGCAAATAGATATCATGCCTAGGTGTTCCAGAGGACGATGACTGTGACCACGGAGGTGGTCATGAAGAGCAGGTAGAGGCGGAAGAGCAGGGTGTCCATCATGTGGCTGAACTGCACCCACAGGTCGACCAAGTGCTGCTTCTGAGTCTCATCTTCCTGCTGGGCCTTTGTTGACCCAGGACACCCATTTAACTCTGTCTCTCTGGGACCTGGCATCTTCCCCACTAACTCCACTGGCTCCTTCACACCTACAGAGAGATAGAGACTCAGCATAGGCCATGAAGTTCACCTGGGGTGGAAGGAATAGGGAAGGAGATAGGAGCAGATAAATGGCTATGTGGGAAGAGGAAATGTGGGCAGTGCTGAATCTCCTTACCAGGCAGGTGGGCAGGGGGGAGGCCCGTGGCTTTATTTCTCTTCTGGAGTGCAGTGGGGCAGCATTTTGTTGGGCTGGTGCAGTAGAGGATCAGAGAATGGAGCCACTGAGGCATGGGTGGGGGCTGGCTGGTAGCCAGGTGCAGCAAGTAGGTGATGAAAATGGTCTCCAGCAGGCTGACCACCATCAGGGACAGACACAGGGCAAAGTAGACACCTGCAGGGAAGGTAGGCCTACATGTGGGTCAGAGGCACCACCTAGGGCTTCTCTCTTCCAATCCCACCCTGGCAGGCTTAGGGCCTCATTTTCCCAGTATATCTCTCTCCCTTGAGCTAGTTCAGTCAATCCTCCCCACCCTTATTTTCCCTAAGGCTGGAGATGCCATACTGATGAGGGGGGTGCCATTGGTGGGTAGTAACTCATTCATCATGAGCAGGAAGACATTGTAGCCCAGCAGAAGGGTTATCTTGAATGGCGCACGATTTCCACTTTCTGCTGGCAGGTAGAAGCTGAGGGCATCGATGGCAACCAGAAAGCCACTGGGCACCAGAAGGTTTATGATGTAGAGTCTGGGCCTGCGCCTGATGGCCACCTTGGGGGAGGAAAGAAAGGGAAGCGGATAAGGGATTTGGAAGCTGCCAGTAATAGTAGTGATTGTTTATGTCTCTGCCTTCCTTTTTGGTCTGATATCACCCTGAGATATATAGCTGTGTAGAATGCAGCTTCATAAGTAAGTATAGAGACTGCCAGTGACAAGTTAGGCCAGAGCAGTGAGCTTTAGGAAAAAGAATGTGGCTGGGCAGCCAAGAGGAAAGGTTTGAATCTGGCAGAAGTAAAACTGAGAAACCCTGAAACTTGAGAAATACCCATTTGGTGGAGATTCTAGGCAAGGGTAGAAGCAAGAAAGAAAGGAAAAATCAAGGACCTCTGAACTCACGTAGAACATGATCTGATCGTATAGGCTGGTGCCCACGGACATCTTTGGGGTGGCCTTGTTGATGCCTAGGAGCTCCCACTCTCCATGGGTTTGAACGATATCCCGGGATGTGTCTGCTATTTCCCACACTTCTTTCTCCATGCCCAGCAACATATTCTCTACTGAAAGGGAGATCCAGATCATTTCCCAAGGATACGGTTTCCTGTTGATTCAACTACATTCTCTTTTTTCATCTTCATTCAACATGTATTTTTCAGTACCTACTATTATGGCAGAAAGTTTGCAAGAGCTAGGAATGGTAATCAACAAGACAGGCTTGGATTTTCCCTTTATGGAAAATATTTAAACATCCATAAGAGCCCTAATTTTTGCTCTACCCATACACCTTAGTCACCATTTATTCATAATTTCTTTATATTTTATTTTCTGTTGTTTAATAGGTTGCTCTCATTCACCCACATCCCTGAGCCCCCACAGCAACTCACCTGTGTAAAGGAATGAACTAAAGGTGAGAGTGCAGTTCTGCTGGTCAAAAGGGAAGTAGAAGATGTCCAGGTTACAGATGCTGGTCACCTTCATGGGTTTCTTATATCTGATGCGACCTTCATTACTCACATATGCTGTGAGGCCTTTTGGGGTCTTATCCACATTCATGCTGTAAGAGAGATGAAGTGGGATGCAGGTGCTTTGTTTTTCTTTTTACCTTTCTGGTTATTTCTCATCCATCTAATACTTTTAGTGTCTCCAATGGCAGATTGTAAATTCTACTGATTCCAGAAAATGGGGCTTCCCTCTGGCTATTCCCAGCCCTTAATACGTACAACTCAACGATGAAAATGTCTGGGAGCCACAGGTTCTTGGTTGCCACACTGATCTTCGTGATGCCCTCACACTCCTCTGGGTTCCATCTGATAAATGGGTTATCCCAGACCTAGAGTCCAGGTGGAGGAGAGGTGAGAGAGCCTGATAGAAATTAAGGCTATTTTTTTCTGTCCTTTGATTTTTCTTAAAAAAAGTTATGAAATATTTCAAGCACATAAAAAAGTATATAAAATAATAAACAGGTTTCTATCACTCAACTTTGTGGAGTCAATATTTTGATAAATTTACTTTGGCTTTTTTTTTTTTTTAAGAAATAAGAATTACAAATAGACTTGAAGCTCTCTGTGTTCATTTCTTCATAAACTTTGATTCCTTTCTTTCTCCATTTCTGTGAGAAATTACTGGTGATTAGAGAAACACTATTTTTTCTTCAGTAGGAATGAGATTTAGAGGTGAAAGATCAGTAACTTAGCCTCTCTGAGCTAGAATTTCCTTAGTGTAAAATAAGGGGATTAGTAGGTATCAAATGAAATAAAGCATATCAATGAATTTTGAAACTGTAATGTTCATAGGTATTATGTATTAGTATCTAGCATGCTTTCAACTGTCTCCCAGACCCCTTTCACCAGTCTTTATTGCAAGGAGACCTTGGACAAGCTCTTGGGTTCTTTGAAGCAAGAGACTTCATGGTCTTCCTTTTGTTGGCAGGTGCCAGGTACCACCTTCTCTTGTCTTTGGGATGACCTTTCCAAACCCTCTTTTCCAAGTTTGGCAACCTTCTTTGGGAACCATTTTCAAGGATTGTCCAATTCTGGGTGGGCTTGTCTAGTCTCAGGGTACTTTCAACAGCAACTGCAGTTTGTAGAACCACAGCCAGAACGGAAGGGAGGTTCTATGCACATTAAATAAAACTTTGTACTAGATCAGTGCTTCCCAAGTCTTGCTTTGCATATAAAACACCTGGGGATCATATTGAACTACATAGATTCTGATTCAGTAGGTGGTGTGACTAACTCATCCTGATTTGCCCAGCATTTTGCTGGTTTTAGCATTGAAAATTCCATGTCCTGAGAATTCCTCAGTCTTGGGTATGCTGGGATGGTTGGTTACGCTGGGTGGGACCCAAGATTATGTGCATTTCTAGGTTTCCAGGTGGTGCAATCAACTGGTGCTGCCCATCTGGGAACTGCACTTTGAGAGCAAGATTAGGTGATTATTAGTATTATTCCCCTCCTCTCTCCTTCTCTTTAACCAAGCTTTTCAAATTGGAAACTTAATTCATTTACTTTCATTTTTTCCCCTCTTGTTTTCTTATTAATACACTTAAGATACAAAATTTCCACTGAGTTATACTTTGGCTATATTCATAGATTTTCATGTGTAGGCTCTTTGTTTCTAATTATTTTGCAATTTCTATTTAATTGTTTTATTTTTACTTTAGCCCAAAGTATTTGGAAGCTTAATTTGGGGGGGAAGTTTAGTTTTAAATTCCCAAGAAATAAGGCTTTCTGGGGGGAGGGCTGTCTTTTCCCAGTTAGTTTCATTTTCTTGTATCGTGATCAGATTGTGGTCTAGATAATTTCTGCTTTTTTGAGTTTGTTGAGATCTTCATCAGTGTGGGAAAATATTGCATTTGTATCAGAAAAGATTATGCATTTTCGTTGGTACAAAGTTTGATGTTTATTAAATCAAGTTTCCTAATTGTGCTGTTAAAAATCACAATGTTTTTTATTCTTTTTCTACTTGATTTTTGAAACCAGTATATTGAAGCCTCTCACCATGATTGTAGATTTTTCCATTTCTCCCTCATGTGTTTCAAAGATATGTTGTTAGGTACGTAAAGGTCATAATTATATCTTTGTTTAAAATCCTTTCTGAATGTAAATGAAGGGAGAGAATAAACGGTATTAGCCATACCATTTCCAGCCACAGGAATGATGACAAGAGCTGTAGATGTTCATCCTGCCAAAAGAATTTCCTGTTTCTAGTATGATGTGGGTAAGAAGTCTGTCCATCCCTCCCACTCCTCATTTTTTTTTTAAAGTTTATTTATTTTGGAGATAGAAAAAGAGTGAGTGCCTGCGAGCGGGGGGGGTGGGGGGGTGGGGGTGGGGGCGGGGAGGGACAGAGACAGTGGGAGAGAGAGGATTCCAAGAAGGCTCTGCACTGATAGTACAGAACCAGACACCAGCCTTGAACCCACAAACCGTGAGATCGTGACCTGAGCCAAAATCAAAAGTCCGCAGCCTAACCAACTGAGCCACCCAGGTGCCCCTCCTACTCCTCATTTTTGTTTACCAACTCCCAATGTATGTAAAAGTGGTGCTGTGATCAAGGTCAACATGTAGGTCAAGGACAAAAGCTTAATTGAAACAGCTTAATTGAAAAGCTTAATTCTCCCATGTGTGGGAGAATTCACAACAGGGCTGGATTAGAGTAGTGCTTCTCAATCTTGGCTGTATCTTAGAATCACTTGAGGAGCTTAAAACTACTGAAGTCTAGGTTCCATCCAATGAGAATCTCTGGGAGTGGAGACTGAACAGTGGTATATGGCCAGGGTAGAGAATCACTGGGTGAGAAAGAAAAGAAATTCTCTTCTATGTGCTGTTGCACCACATCCTGTTAAACCAGACAGAGCTTCTTTGAGATCCCCACTGGGCAAATGACATTTAGCAGTGATGGAGGAAGGTGCAATGTGGACAAGGGCTTTTGGGGTTCCCTTGCCAGGTTGGGAAAAAATTAAGGGCTAGGGGTCAGCACTCACCACATCTAGGATGGCAGACATAGTAAAGGAGATGTTGACTAGGGTGGGGATGCTGAAGTTGGTGACTGGACGGAAGGCCTTCCGCTCAAACACTGAATCCAGAACAGTGGGATACCCTCCATGCTGGCCGAACCCTGAGCAGTTGATGATGAAAGTACTGCCCCTTCCTGTAGAGGACATAGGATGTGTGAGGAGAGGGAGAGAACTCTCCTGTTGCCTATGTGAGAGGGCCCCATGATAGGATCTTGGGGGTAGTCTGTGATAATAACGATAGCTAAGACTTATTGAGCATTGATTATGTGCCAGGTATACTCTAAGCCCTTCAGAGGAAGTCCCTCACTTAATCCTCCCAAGCCCCTATCAAGGAGAAATTATTTTTGTCCTTATGTAATAAATGAGTCAACTGAGATCCAGTAAGAGGAATTAAATCCCTGAGGTCAAATATATAAGAGGCAAAAACTGGACTTGCTCTGAACCCTGGTTTGTTTGATGCTGCTGTAGTATATTCCCCCAATGATGAGATGGAGACTGGGAAAGGAGGATCACCAAGAGGATCACCAGATGCTGGGTGCCTCCCTCCAAGGCCAGGGAGGATGGGTTGGGCTGGAAGGCAAATGATGGAAGCTAATGTGGTAAGCTGAGTTAGGGCTCTGGCTGCCCTTTTAATGTTTCTGTTTCCATGCAAAGCATGCCCAAATCTATATGCAAACTGCCCCTGGGACAGTGATAGCCATCAGATAGGATTCCATTCCCAGGACCCCAAAGAGAACACACCGATTTCACCTTCACTGCCCCAAACTTCCTTCTCCCTATTTTGCTGCTCAACCTCTATCACTTTTCCAGTTTGAGGATTTTGAAGTGTTGCCTTCCCCTTTTTTCTACCCTCTCTAATTGTAGCAATTTGTTAGAGGAACAACAGCCTGGAATGAGAGAGATTGTTGTATGCTAAGGACATCAAGCCTTATCCATTCCCAAAGTCACAGTGCTGTCCAGACAAATCCTTGGATCATTCTATGAACAATGAATATTCATTTGTTGATCATGGCCAGTGAGTGGCCAGAGGAGCATCTCTAGTGTTCTCTACTGAGTAGTTAGTACAATTTGTTCCTCTTCCTTATACTGACCTCTAAAGCTGACTCTGGTTTAGCCCTACCTATGCTCTCTTATCCAGAAGTTATATGACAACCTAAGGGGGAGAGACGACATTTATTGATACCTATCATATGCCAGGCAGGCACTATGCTACTAACTTTCTCTCATTGAATCCTCACAACTCTGCAAGGCATGCCCTATTTTACAGATGAAGAAACTGGAGCTCAGGGAAGTCAAGCAATTTGCCCAAGGTTGCATAAGGTGCAAAGTGAGGGATCAAGATTCAAACCCAGGTCTGTCTGTCTCCAAATCCCATGTTCTTTCCACTATACTATATTAACTTCCTGAAAGAGAAGCATACTCTATTTTCACTCTCCATTTGCTACCCTCTGGCATCTTACCTAACCTAAAGCACTTGGATCCTGAAGGTGGATGGGGAAGTTATGGCTAAAAGTGAGTACTTTGCTACAATGGAGTGGGTTTCATAGCTGCAGAGAAAAAGAATTATACTTGTGTGTAGAAAGATGGATAGACATTAAGTCTAAATAGAAGAGAAGACAATTAGGGATGGGTCCTGGGAAGAAAAATAGTTCCTGTATGATGCATCACTGGAAAGATATATTTTTTTTAGTTTATTTTTGAGAGAGAGAGAAGAGGGAGAGAGAGGGGAAGAGAGAGAGAGAGAGGGGCAGAAGATGGCAGAGAGAGAGGGAGAGAGAGAATTGCAAGCAGGCTCTGCATGGACAGCACAAAGCCCAATGCGTGGCTCGAACTCATGAACTTTGAGATCATGACCTGAGCCAAAATCAAGAGTCATTAACTGACTGAACCACCCAGGTGCCCCTGGAAGGATATTTTCTGTCTTCCAGAGAAGGAAAGTCTATTCAGGCATTATTATAACAAAGTTATGAAATAACAATACCCATTTTAGATCATCTCTGGGAGTTGGAAATTTGAAAGAAGTTTCTAGGTGTTTAACTAGAGACAGTTTCTGCCTCTTTCCCTGTTGTTGCCCTTTTCTTACCTTGAAGTAGAAGACCGAGAGCAAGGAATAAGAGGAATCTCTCTTTGTGGAACCAGCTTCCTTCCATCTTCTTTGTCTAAATTCTTCTCCAGGAGTGTACCAGCACCGAGGAATCCCTAGATTAAAGGAGCACAGGCCACACCTAGAGTCTGATTTTGAATACTGATGGCATTAGTTGACCACTGACATTTGTTACCTTCCTGGAAAGAGAGTTTTGGTTGTCTTTCTTGCCCATGCTGGAGGTTCCATTTGCTCTTAAGACTTTCTCATATATTTCACTACAATGTGTATGGTTGTGGATTAGTTGATATGTATTACATTAAGACCTTTGTGTGATCTCTCAGTCTGAAGAGTCATCTCTTCAATTCTGGAAAATTCTCAGCCATTTAAAAGTATTATATTCTACCTTTTCTCTTATTAGACTTATGTTGGATTGTTTCCTTTTTTAACCTCTCATATTAGTTTCCTACTGCTGTTGTAACAAATCATAAACTTAGTTGGCTTTAAAAAATCACAGATTTACAGGGGCACCTGAGTGGCTCAGTTGGTTGAGCATCCGACTTTGGCTCAGGTCATGATCTCATGGTTTGTGGGTTCAAGCCCCGTGTCAGGCTCTGTGCTGACAGTTCAGAGCCTGGGACCTGCTTTAGATTCTGTGTCTCCCCTGCTCTCTGCCCCTCCCTTGCTCGCATTCTGTCTCTCTCTCAAAAATAAGACATTTTTTAAAAATTTAAGAAGCACAAACTTATTATTTTACAGTTCTGTAGGCCAGAAGTCTGAAATGAGTCTCACTGGGCTAAAATCAATGTTTTGCTAGGGCTGCATCCCTTCTGGAGTCTCTATGAGCAAATTCATTATCTTTTCCAGTTTTAGAGGCTGCCTGCATTTCGTGGTTCATGGTCCCATTTTTCCATCTTTGAAGCCAGCAACATTGGCAAGTCTTTCTCACACTACCATCTCTGCTTCTCATGCTCTTCTCTCCTCTTCCACTTTTAAGAACCCCTGTGAGTGGCGCCCGGGTGGCTCAGTCGGTTAAGCGTCCGACTTCAGCTCAGGTCACGATCTCCCCGTCCATGAGTTCGAGCCCCGCGTCCGGCTCTGGGCTGATGGCTCAGAGCCTGGAGCCTGCTTCCGATTCTGTGTCTCCCTCTCTCTCTGCCCCTACCCGTTCATGCTCTGTCTCTCTCTGTCTCAAAAATAAATAAACGTTAATAAAAATAAATAATTATTAAAAAAAAAAGAACCCCTGTGATTACAGAGGGCCCACCTGGATAATCAGGACACTCTCCCTATCTCAGGGTTAGCCAATTAGCCAATTTAATTCCATCTGTGACCTTAATTCCCCCTTTTCTGTATAACATATTCACAGGTGCCAGCAATTAGGATGTGGACATCCTTGGAGGATGATTTTTCTGCCTAACATATCCCTCTTTCATATTTTGCACCCCTTTATCTGTGTCCCTAGTAATTCTTTCACACTACTTTCCAGGTAGCAGATTTCCTTCTCTATTGTATTTGTTTTTTAATTTTATTTTTTTAAATGTTTATTTATTTTTGAGAGAGAGAAAGAGAGCATGAGCAGGGGAGGGGCAGAGAGAGGGGGTGACACAGAATCCGAAGCAGGCCCCAGGCTCCGAGCTGTCGGCACAGAGCCAGACGTGGGCTTGTACTCACGAACCAGAGATCATGACCTGAGCTGAAGTCGGACACTTAGCCTAGAGACGCCCAGGCATCCTTCTCTATTGTATTTAAACTATCCTCTAATTTTCCACTGAGTTTTCAATTTCAGTGACATATTTTTTGTTTCTATAAGTTGTTTCTGGTTCTTTTAAGAAACCAATCTATTTGGTTCTTTTCTCTCTTTCGCTGCCTCCTTCTTCCTTCCTTCCTTTCTCCCCTTTCCTTCTTCCCTCCCTTCCTCCCTTTCTTTCTTTAAAAAAAATTTTTTTTAAACATTTTTATTTATTTTTGAGAGACAGAGACAGAGCATGAGCGGGGGAGGGGCAGAGAGAGAGGGAGACACAGAATCTGAGGCAGGCTCCAGGCCCTGAGCTGTCAGCACAGAGCCCAATGCGGGACTTGAACCCACGAACTGCGAGATCATGACCCGAGCCAAAGTCGGATGCTTAACCAACTGAGCCACCCAGGCACCCCCCTTTCTTCCTTCCTTCCTTCCTTCCTTTCTTCCTTCCTTCCTTCCTTCCTTCTTTATACTGTTCTTCATTGTGGCTTCTGATATTTCTTTAATCTTTTATTATTTGGAACTGCTAAAGCAAAACCAAAATGGAGACCACAGTTTGGATATACTCCTAGACCAAAAACTCATAATCATGCAACCAAAACCTGAAACTGTCCTGCTTCCCCCAGATACTTACTCTGACCTTAAACAAAAGTTAAGATTTCTTCATGTCAGCATGACCTTAAAGCCTCTTAGCCATGGGGTGCCTGGATGGCTCAGTTGGTGGAGCATGGAACTCTTGATCTTGGGATGGTGAGTTCAAGCCCCACATTGGGCACAGAGCTTACTTTAAAAAAAGAAAAAGCTTCATAGCTAATCAGCTACAAAGTAAACTTGCAATAAAAAAGAATGTAAGTTTCTAGTAACCAATCCACAATAGAAAATGCACTTCTGCATTTATGCTTTATAAACTGAGCTGTAACTGCTGAGAGTTGAGTTTCTTAACCACTTTGGTGGTTTGTTCAGTTTGTTCCTTGCTCAGTATAATATGCATATCAACTAGAGCTCTCTGAATTTCTTTTGACAGAATATATTTATTTTACATTTCCTTTCAGATTGTTTTATTACATCTAGTTCTTGGTATGCTAACAATTTTGCTGACTTTGTCTCAATGAGGTTTATTTCCTTATATGATTTGTTAACTCTGTTGATTGGAAACTCATCTTTAGTAGGAGGTTACTTCAGTGGGAGTTTCATGTGCTTGGGTTGCAAATTTTCCCTACAAAGAACGTTGTCATTTGCCTCTGCCATAGCCTTTGGATTTTAACCAAGTCTAGTTACTGTGTGTGTGTGTGTGTGTGTGTGTGTGTGTGTGTGTGTTTGAATTTTTAAAAATCTTACATCATATGGATGGTGTAAATTCAGACTCAATACCAGTATGTGACACAGGCTTAGTGTTTCAATTCCTTCCTGGCCTCAAGTCTTTGGCTACATTTTGTACTCTGAGATAGAGGGACTAGTGGATGGCCAGCTCAGAGACATGTCAGTCTGCAGTCTACTTGCTAATGATGTCAGAAGACAAATGATAAAAACCTCATTTGGGGGAAAAAAAGGTAAGAATTAAATTTTAAATGTGTCTTAAATTTTTTTTATTAAAAATATTTTTTAAATGTTTATTTATTTTTGAGAGACAGAAAGAGACAGAGCACGAGCAGGGGAGGAGCAGAGAGAGAAGGAGACACAGAATCTGAAGCAGGCTTCAGGCTCTGAGATGTCAGCACAGATCCTGATGTGGGGCTTGAACCCACAAACTACGAGATCATGACCTGAGCCAAAGTTAGAGGCTTAACTGACTGAGCCACCCAGGTGCTCTGTGTCTTAAATTTTTTAAAAATGTTTATTTAATTATTTTGAGAGAATGAGAGAGAGAGAGAGAGAGAGAGAGAAAGAGAGAGAGAGAGAGTATGTGTGTGAGGAGGGGAAGGGCAGAGAGGGAGAGAGAGAATCCCAAGCAGGCTCCACACCATCAGCACAGAGCCCAACTTAGGGCTCAGTCCTACGGACTGTGAGATCATGATGCAAGCCAAAGTCAAGAGTCAGATGCTCAACTGAGCCACCCAGGCACCTCTTCTCCTTCCTTACATTTGTTGGTATTCAACTCTTTTGGTCATTTATGTTTATCTCCAATTGGCTTAATTTTCCTACCTAATGGAAAAGATAAAAATCTCTTCCCCAAGGATGACTCTTTCTCTTTATATGTATTCTATTCTGAATATATCAGGACATTATGGTGGGAAGAGTATTGACTTTAGAATTGGAAGACATGGATTCAAATCCTGGCTCCATCACACGCCGACTATTTCATTCTGGGAGAAGTTTAATTTCTGAGTATTTGATCTCATCTCCAAAGTGGGGATAATAATATCCACTTTATAGGTTTTGGATGGTGATTTAAAGAGATGGCGTTTGAAAAAAGTTATTTCAGTGCTGGGTATTTCCTAGGTACTGAGTAGATGTTCTCCATCCTCATTTTGGCATTATTCTCAAGCACTCACTTATTCTGGCCATTAGCTTTCCTTTACTGTTCTTACAAGTTCATGCTACTCTTTTGTTTGTGTTCTTGTTTCTGAGTTCCTTCTTCTCTTGTTTGCATTAATCTACAGGAGTATTTTATCTGTAAAGCACTGGGGGCACAGTGCATAGAGTCCAAGAGATTCCTAGCAGCCTATTAAATGGTTGAGATTTGGGGAAAGGTTATTGGCTCCAAAATATAAAAAGAAAATTGAAAAAATAAAAATTAATAAACATTTAGTTAAATGTCAAATAATATGAACATTGTTGGTAGCCTATTGAACTCTTACATTGTTATAAGTAGGCCCCCAAGTGTTTACCCACAATTCTAGAATGCAGAAAGTTCTGAAAATAAATATTTTTTTTTGTTAGTTTGGGGTGAACTGATTTGGCACCACAACATAACCTGAACTAATATGAAGCTGTTTATGATCTATGTTTATTCCTCTTAGTGTGAATATTCATACATTTTTTTTTCTGCAGAAATAGAGATGTGTTTGATTATGGGAATGCTGTCCCAAGCCCCTGTGGAAGAATTATGTAATATATGGTATATGCAATGTATTCTCATTCTAAAATCTGAGAAGTTCTGAATTCCAACAGCATATCTGCCCAAGAGAATTAGATCAAGGATTTCATTCTTATGTAAATAATATGTGAGATAGGAGTGAGTTTTCATATGTTTACTATAATGTGTGCGTGTGCGTGTGTGTGTGTGTATGTAATTCTAACATTGAGTGAGATGCTCTAAGTATCTCACAGTGGAGGGTGAGGGAAAAGGCAAGAGAACCAGCAGGAGCATGAGCAAGCATGGCCAGTACCCTTAAGAAAATCACATTCTTTGGGGGGCGCCTGGGTGGCGCAGTCGGTTAAGCGTCCGACTTCAGCCAGGTCACGATCTCACGGTCTGTGAGTTCGAGCCCCGCGTCGGGCTCTTGGCTGATGGCTCAGAGCCTGGAGCCTGTTTCCGATTCTGTGTCTCCCTCTCTCTCTGCCCCTCGCCCGTTCATGCTCTGTCTCTCTCTGTCCCAAAAATAAATAAACGTTGAAAAAAAAAAATTAAAAAAAAAAAAAAAAGAAAAAAAAAAAAAGAAAATCACATTCTTTTAAAAGGACTTCTGACTAATAAGTACATAGGGGGCTCCTGGGTGGCTCAGACAGTTAAGCGTCCAACTTCTGCTCAGGTAATGATCTCAAGGTTTGTAGGTTGAGCCCCGCGTCGGGCTCCACACTGTCAGTGCAGAGCCTGCTTGGGATTCTCTCTCTCTGCCCCTCCCTGACTCACACTTTCTCTCTCTTTCAAAATAAATAAGCTTAAAAAAATAAAAAAAGATGCTCAACATCCATAGTCATCAGAGAAATGCAAATTGAGACCACGAGATACCAGATTCTAGATAACATACTAGAAGATGTTGTATCTTCTAGAATGGTTACAATAAATAAGGCATGTAACCAATGTGTGTGAGGACATGGAGAAGCTGAGAACCTTACACACAGTGAGAATGTAAAATGGTAAAATTACTTTGAAAAACAGTTTAAAATTTCCCCAAAAAGCTAAAGGTAAAATTATTAGACTACCTAGGAATTCCATTCCTAGGCAGTTGCCCAAGAGAGATTAAAGCATATCCACAGAAAGACTTGCACATGGATGTTCATAGAAAGATTATTCATAATAGCCAAAATTTGGAAACAGCCTAAATGTCCATCAACAGTGAATGGATAGATAAATGTGATATCCATATGATGAACAGTCATACTGTTATTCACAGACTCCTATTCACAGTCAAAGGAGATAAACTATGGACACATGCTACGTCATGAATGAATCTCAAAAACACTGTGTTCAGTGCAAGAAGCCAAACACAATAGACTATATACTGTATCATTCCATTTATGTGAAATGTTTAGGAAAGGCAAATCTATACATGCATAAAGTAGATTGGTTTTCTGGGTCTGGGTGTGGAACATGGATTAGCTGTAAATGGATGTGAGGCATTTTATTGGATGAAAATGTTCTAAAGCTGACTTACAGTAATGGTTATACTATGGTGAAGTTTACTAACAATCACTGAATTGTACACTTGAAATAGGTGAATTTTATGGTATATAAAATACCTCAATAAAGTGTTTTTTTTTTTTAAGTGGCTCTTAGCCAAAGAGATATAAGCAATTAAAAGCTACAAGGTCTTTCCTTAAACCCTCTAGCCTCAGTTTCCTAATCTGCAAAATATTCTCTTTCAAAAAAAAAATTTTTTTTTTAAGTAGGCTTCATGTCCAACCCGGAGCCCAATGTAGGGCTTGAACTCAAGATCCTGAGATCAAGACCTGAGCTGAAATCAAGAGTCGGGCACATAAGTGAGTGAGCCACATAGGTGCCCCCCAGTCTGCAAAATATTCTTGCTCAGGGGCCATGCTAATCTTCTCTGTATAATTCCAGTTTTTTTAAAAAAAAATTTAATGTTTATTCATTTTTGAGAGAGAGAGAGAGAGAGAGAGAGAGAGAGAGAGAGAGAGAGAGAGTGTGAGCAGGGGGAGGGACAGAGAGAGAGGGAGACACAGAATCTGAAGCAGGCTCCAGGCTGTCAGCACAGAGCCTGACGCAGGGTTCGAACCCACAAACTGCGAGATTATGACTTGAGCCAAAGTCAGATGTTCAACCAACTGAGACACCAAGGTGCCCCTCCGGTTTGAATATATATGCTGCCAGAGCAAGTACAAAATATTCTTAATAATAGTACCTACCTCGGGGCACCTGGGTGGCTCAGTCGGCTAAGCGTCTGACTTTGGCTCAGGTCATGACCTCACAGTTCATGAGTTCAAGCCCCGCATCGGGCTCTGGGCTGACAGCTCAGAGCCCGGAGCCTGATTTGGATTCTGTGTCTCCCTCTCTCTCCTCCTTTTCTTCTACTCGCACGCTCTGTCTCTCAAAAATAAGCATCAAAAAATTAAAAAAAAAATAGTACCTACCTCTCCAAGTTAGTGTGATGATTAAATGAGATAAGCTTGTGATGCATTTAGCACAATTCCTGGCACAAAGTAAGCAATAAAGATTAGCTGTTGAAAAAGTTTTGTGTTTTTTAAAATTTTTTAAATGTTTTTTTTTTTTTTTTAATTTATTTTTGAGAGACAGAGTATGAGTGGGGAAGGGGCAGAGAGAGAAGGAGACACAGAATCCGAAGCAGGCTTCAGGCTCTGAGCTGTCAGTGCAGAGCCCGACATGGGGCTCGACCTCTTGAACCACGAGATCATGACCTGAGCTGAAGTCGGCCATTTAACCAACTGAGCCACCCAAGCACCCCGAAAAAGTTTTGTGTTTTAATGGAAAATTATGCATCACATATAGCACACCCTTCAGGGCTCTCTGATTCTAGCTGTGTTTCTTGACTTTCAGCAATTTTATCACTCTTGAAAGTTGTAGATTGCTGAAACATAGGTGAATTTTGTCCTGTCTGGTAAAAATGCAACTAACTTCCTTCCTCCTTGTGGAAAAATTAATTTTGTCTCTCCTTACAACTCATCTCACCACCCCTTTATTCCATATAAATTTGTGTTCTTTTGATTTTTCCTTTGAACTAGTTATAACATCCGCTTGGTTCCCTCATATAAGGAAAATAAAAATCTTAGCACATGTTCATTTTTATATCTGTATGAAATTCATGATTTTCCTTTTTTCCAAAGTTATCTTTTATCACTTTTGGAAGTTCCACCAAGATGCCCAAGGGATTCACCTTACAGAGCCAGGTAACATTCATCAGTCTCACGGGTGGCATAAACCTGGGCACATCTTTTCTTGGCTTCCAGAAGTAAATCCAAAGAGTCGATAGTATTTTTGTGACTCTCTGTTTCTCCAAATTTTAATTTTGTTTTCAATTTGTTTTAGCTGGTAAATTATTCCCAATTGGAAATTTGGTTTTATGGTCCGACCATTTGATGATTTCTGTAAATGGATTAATGGTTTATAGATATCTTGTCCCTGTTGGGTGAAAAATGTCAGAGACTGGTTTGTTAATCTTTTCTGTTTGTGTGTTTGCCTATTTTGAGTTCAAATCAATGAAGAATTTATATCTGCTGTGGATAGAACAGGTCTTTTATATGGACCATGGAGTTTTGTAATTTTGTGTCTACTCTTGACCTATGGATGAAATTTTAAAATTTAAGCTCGAAGTTCTATTTGCACTTGTTTGTCTGTTGTTACATCTGTAGTTCAGAAGGTTTTCTCATTGTGTGAAAGTGAAATATTTTCTACCTCCGGATGGCATTACTAAATTGATTATAAAGTCTCTTTAAGGATCTCTATCCTGATTGGCTTATAGAAATAAATAAGCACTTATTATAAACTGAATATTCTCTACTTAAAAAAAATCAGGGAGTTGAACTGGTAATACTTTCAATGTGCTATACTTAAAGAGTATTCTTACAGAAATTCTGACACAGAATTGTTAGGAATTCAAGTTCACTTGATTTAGGTAATTTTTTGGCAAATGAGACTGATTCAGTAACTTTGGCTAATAAAAAGAGCAATGTAGGGTCCCTCGGTGGCTCAGTTGGTTAAGCAGTCTCTGGGTTTCGGCTAGGGTCATGATCTCACGGTTTGTGAGTTCAAGCTTCGCGTCGGGCTCTGTGCTAACAGTGCGGAACCCGCTTGGGATTCTCTCTCTCCTCTTACTCTGCCCCTCCCCTGCTCACTCTCTATCTCTTTCTCTCTCAAAATAAATAAACTTAAAAAAAATAAAAATAGCAATGTTTCCTGTGATTTATCAATCTTAAGTATAGTATAAGCTTATGTTTTTATTCTATTTAGATAAGTTCTTCCTAAATGCATGCAGATTTACTCATCAAATAGGTTGCATTACTTCTACTAAATTTTTAAGGTTATGAAAAGTATAGATTTGTGTTTAACCAAATTGATTCATTATTCTGACAGTAATTATTTTATTATTTTGTTTATTGAAAATTGTATTTCAATAGTAACTGTGTTTTGTAGTATGTCAGCTTGAAGAGGATTTGGAAGGTAGTTAGGTAACCTAAAGCTTTGGACTGACAGTAAATTGAGATAATGGATATTTATTGGATGTTTAGATCATTTCTAAACTCAAGCACTGATTACTAAACATAATTTTGAGTTTACATATTTTTGCTTCTTCATTTTTGTTTGGTAATAATAGCTAACATTTATTGAGTGCATGGTTCCATAACATTTATGAGAATTATTTAATTTAATCCACAAAACAGCCTTATGAAACTGCAACTGTTAGTCTTCCACTGTTTAGTTAGTCTTCCCACTGTTTCCTCTTCCAGGAAACAGAGGCTCAGGGTTGCTAAGAAACTTGCCCACGGTCACATAGCCAGTAGGAAGCCCAGAGGTGCAAGGTGAACCCGGGTAGTCTGGCTCCAAAGAATGTGATCTTCATCACAAAGCTATACTTTCTCTGTTTGGGCAGTACTGCTACTGGTTAGGCTCTTGAAACCCCTTCGTAAGTTCCTCCCCTGATTTGTTAAGGTAAGCCATATATTTGTTTCTGTTTGTTTGTGTGTTTTGCTTTTATTGAGATATAATTGACATATTATATTAGTTACAGGTGCACAACAAAATGATTTGATATTTGATATATTGCAAAATCATCACCACCATAAGTCTAGTTAACATGTCACCATACAGGGGTGCCTGGGTGACTCAGTCAGCTGAGCGAGTTTTAAATAAACTTTAAAAAAATAATAAAATAAAACAAAACACGTTACCAAATATAGTTACAAATTTTTTTCTTGTGATGGGAACTTTTAAGACCTACTCTCTTGGGAACTTTTAAGATCTACTCTCTTAGGAACTCACTACTAACTGTAGTGACCATGCTGTACATTACATCCCCATGATTTATTTGTTTTATAACTGGAAGTTTTTGCCTTTTGACCCCCTTCATCCATTTCATCCTCTCTTCTTATTTTATATGCTATAAAGAGGCAATATAAACATGTTCATTTTTGCCACTTAGAGAAGGTATAAAGTTAGTGATGCATATGGCTGTAGAAAGCTGTATTAAGAACTGTGGTAATCCAATAAAATGCTGGAGTGTGACACTGCACAATCACCCACTCCCCACTCTTCACATTGTGAGAAAGAAATAAGAAGCAGCCTCTGATGTCCAGAAGTGATCTGACACTCACAGGCCATTTGTTCATTTGTAAACAGTCTTACAGAATACCAACCTCAGACATGATTATCCTGAGACCGTGACAGAATGAGACAAAACAAGGTTACTTCATACTTTTGTCTATTCACATACAAAAATAACTATGTAAAACCACAAAATACCAAATATTTCCCCTCTTGCTAAATGAATGACTATTACTTTTTATGCAATCATACCCCTGATTTCTGACAGCATTCAATTTTGAACAAATCTTTCCTTCTTTTAAAAAAAATTTTTTTTGGGGCGCCTGGGTGGCGCAGTCGGTTAAGCGTCCGACTTCAGCCAGGTCACGATCTCGCGGTCCGCGAGTTCGAGCCCCGCGTCAGGCTCTGGGCTGATGGCTCAGAGCCTGGAGCCTGTTTCTGATCCTGTTTCTCCCTCTCTCTGATTCTGTGTCTCCCTCTCTCTCTGCCCCTCCCCTGTTCATGCTCGCTCTCTCTCTGCCCCAAAAATAAATAAACGTTGAAAAAAATAAATAAATAAAGCAGCCCTTTAAAAAAAAAATTTTTTTTTAATGTTCATTTATTTTTGAGACAGAGAGAGACAGAGCATGAACGGGGGAGGGTCAGAGAGAGAGGGAGACACAGAATCCGAAGCAGGCTCCAGGCTCTGAGCTGTCAGCACAGAGCCCAATGCGGGGCTCGAACCCACGGACCGCGAGATCATGACCTGAGCCGAAGCCAGATGCTCAACTGACTGAGCCACCCAGGCGCCCCCAAATCCTTCCTTCTTTATGCTCTCCCTAAATCACCCAAAGGGAAGACCAAATCCTAGAACAGGTTCTTCTAATACTCTTGTACTGAAATACCCCATGGTTATCTATGGTTTGTGTTCTCCCTTGTTGCAATGAGCAGTAAAGCCAACTTGTTTAACTACACGTATGTTTCTGGTGGTCTTTGGCAGAAGGGCATTGACAAATGAAGTGGACATTTCCCCTACATTCCTGTCACTGCCATATTGTCAACTACTGCTTTCTTCTTTGTTGGTCTAGAGTAAGTTCAAGCAATTGAGCATCAAAATAAATATCAATAATAGTGGATTTAATTTTTTGAATAACATGATCCATGAGTATGTATTTTTAAAGTTTTTATTTATTTTTATTTTGGGGGAGGAGGGGCAGAGGGAGCAGGAGAGAGAGAATCCCAAGCAGGCTCCATACCCAGCACGGAGCTGGTGGCAGGACTAGATCCCATGACCATGAGATCATGACCTAAGCCAAAATGGAGTTGGATGCTCAACAGACTGAGCCACGCAGGCACCCCCATGAATATGTACTGATATAAATGAGTAAAATAAAAGATAAAGCTCTACTTTACATTAGAGTGCCAGTGAATAAATGTAGAAGAAATGATGGAAATAGAAAATAACGATTTGGTGGGGCGCCTGGGTGGCGCAGTCGGTTAAGCGCCGACTTCAGCCAGGTCACGATCTCGCCGTCCGGGAGTTCGAGCCCCGCGTCGGGCTCTGGGCTAATGGCTCAGAGCCTGGAGCCTGTTTCTGATTCTGTGTCTCCCTCTCTCTCTGCCCCTCCCCCGTTCATGCTCTGTCTCTCTCTGTCCCAAAAATAAATATAAATGTTGAAAAAAAAATTAGAAAATAACGATTTGGTAAAGATCCTCGAGTAAGTAATTCGTACAAGAATCACTATGGTGAGGAATGGGATAACTACATAGTCTAAAAACATCTTTCTGAAAAACTCTTATTAATTACTTATTAGTAAACATACCACACTTGATAATTATCTTTAGTTACTAATTAACTACTAATTTAATTAACTACTAGTCAACTGATTCGTTTAACTACTAGTTAACAGTTAATATCACTAAAGGGACAAATTGACATTGTGTATTTCCCTTGATGCACTGAGAAGAACCCAGCATCACTTCTGGGGTATTCCTGCAAAAAATGCATAAATTATAAGTAAATGTTAGACAAATACAATTGAGGAGCAATCTAGAAAATAACTGGCCGTACTTTTCACAAATGTCAAGATCATGAAAGACAAAGAGACTGAGAAACTGTTCTAGATTGAGGGAGAGAGGAGACTGAAGCTAAATGCAGTGTTTATTTCTGGGCTGAATACTGCACCTTATAAGACATTATTGGAAAAAGAGGCAAAATTCAAATAGGGCTTATAGATTAGATGATAATCTTGGATTGATGTTAATTTTCTGATTATGATGGTTATACTGTGGTTGTATGGAAGAGTGTCCTAGTTTTTAGGAAATATGCACTGAAATATTCAGGGTTAAGGAGTCATCAGTTCTGCAACTGTTTCTCAATGGTTTGGAAATATCCATGATTTTTTTTTTTTAATTTTTTTTTTCCGTTTATTTATTTTTGGGACAGAGAGAGACAGAGCATGAACGGGGGAGGGGCAGAGAGAGAGGGAGACACAGAATCGGAAACAGGCTCCAGGCTCTGAGCCATCAGCCCAGAGCCTGACGCGGGGCTCGAACTCCCGGACCGCGAGATCGTGACCTGGCTGAAGTCGGACGCTTAACCGACTGCGCCACCCAGGCGCCCCGGAAATATCCATGATTGAGGAATCCTGGTGAAGGGTACACGGGCACTCTTTGTAGTATTTTTAGAAATTTTATGTGAATTTAGGATCCTTTTTTAAGAGGAAGAAAGGAAGAAAAAAGCAAAAGTAAGTCTAGTAGTTTTGCATGTGTCCGTTTTCCTTTGAGCCAGAACTGAGTCATGGGGTATTGGCCTCCAGGAGAGGGCAGCAGATCTCTTGGTCATGTGGCTGGAGCCTTTGGTCATAATTTCAGTTACTATTTCTTTTTAATATTGACATCACATTTTTACTTCTTAAATTTGAATCTAGCATCTTCTGGGCTTCAACTGGGGATCACTGATCACTGATAGTTTAATATACAGATGTTTAGGACTTACTGAAGACTTACTGAATCTCTTGACATCCTTGATATGTTCTTGGTATATTCTTACAATAAGCTTGGTCTATGCATGATATATAAAGTTAGGATTATTATATGGTAGGTCTCACTATTTTTTCTTTGTTAAAAGCATGTTCATCCATTTTTATAAATTAGATGGAATGTTCAGTCTTCTTTGAAAATAGAGTTAATCATGTTTATAATTGTTTTTTCTAAGGTTTTTTTTTTGATTGACTTTATTATATTGTTTTGCATACCATAGAAACAACCAAATTTCCTTATCATTTTGCATAATTCTTATAATGAATTCTTACAAGGTCTTTCAGTTTTGAAAATTATCAATAATAAACTAGTAAGCTAACTAAAACCATTTAAATCTTCTGTCATGTACAGATATTTTTTTTTCTTTGATGCTTCCCTGAAAGTTTTTAATCAACTACAGGCCAGTGTACTTTATATTCAACAAAGGAATGTTTCAGAATTCTATGGAAAAGGACTATTCCATATACTTTGGAGTACAGGTTTCTGATAGCATTGCTTAAACAATTTTGAAACCATACTAGTGGACTCAGTCAGGATTTATAGAACTCTAGAGAAGCCAATGAGTTCATGACACCACTAGCCCAAGATCCACTGAAGCAAGAATTAGTTACATAGGACTGATGAATTGTTGAGGGATGATTACTGTTTTTGTTTAAACTATTGTTGATATTTTTGTAATGTTCTATTTTGTGGATATTTAAGTTATCTAAACTTATCTTAAACTATCTTAAACTCTAAACTCTTAAGCTGTCTATAACTCATAGCAATTTAATAATTATAACTCTGCTTTTTTTTAGACTCTGCTTTTGTACACCAAAATGAAACATTTGTGAATGATAGCTTTTTCTCCTTCCCTGAGCCCTCTAGAATTTGTAAACTCTTATTAAATAATCTTAATTTCATGACAATATAATTATCACATTTTCATAACAATATAGTTATTGGCATAGATTCAGTAAGAATCTGTCCTCCTTTTTACCAGGACATAATTGGAAACACTGCTTATGCAACCAAGGCCTCGCCTGGAGTGTTATATTTGGGAATAACACTCCTTTAATCAAATATGACCAGACACATCTAAGGAGCTAGGTTAACTTTATGGAGCCAATGCTTACAAACCCTTCCAGGAAAATTGGTTGGTACTTAGCTTACAAGGTTCCCAGCTTCTGGGTGGGTAAGGTCACTTTCTTGCCAGACCCAGGAATCTTAGGATATTTGGGGAGATTTAAGAAGAGACAAATTTACCCAATGGGTACTGTAGCTGAAATCTGGTGTTGAGTTCTTGGTGTACCTAGATTCAAGAGGCTTTTATTTTATTATTTTATTTTATGTTTTGGTTTATTTATTTATTTACTTATTTCACACCCAACACAACCCACCGTGGGGCTTGAACTCATGACCCTGAGATCAAGACCTAAGCTGAGATCAAGACCTGAGTTGAGATCAAGAGTCAGATGCTTAACCAGCTGAGCCACCCAGGCACCCATCAAGAGGCTTTTAAAAGTCAAATTTGACGTTTTGGGGGAAAACGTTCAACAAAGCAAGTTTAAGAAGGCCTAAGTGGCAAATTATCACTCTTGTTGCACCTGTATAACTAGTGAAGTTAGAGACCAGCCTTATTTGTGATAAAAAATAATCTTCCTTTGAGATTATTTTTGATCAAAAGGGTGGAAATTATAGAAAAAAATGTGTAATTCAATGAGAAATTATGCCTTGTCTATAGTAATGGTTCCCAGCTTTCGTATAACAATCCTTTCATTATCTCTGTGCTATATGTCACCTCTTTAAATTGCAGGTAACTGGTGAATATTGTCAATGACAAAAACCAAACAATTAAGAAGACGGATTTTACTTAGGCTGTTGCAGTAGGGAGATCACCCATATCCATAGATCAGCGTGTGTAAGCAGGGTGGTTTTGCCCTAGACTTTTTATAGGGAAAAGTAAGCAGGTTGTAGGTGGAATGATTTACAACTGGGCTTGTTTCCCAATCGGGGGAAGTCTCAGTCAGTTAAATAGGAAATGTTTACCTTTGTTTCTATCTAGTTTTTGGAGATAAACAGCTCTAATCTCAGTTAATCATTCATATGACAAAGAGACGGGAGTTAGAAGATCTGTGTTTTGCCTTGCCAGTGAATTCAGGCAAAAGGGGAAAAGTCTGTGTTTGGTCTTGTCACAGGTAAACAAGGGAGGCACCTGTGAATCCTACAGGAGTCATGAGAGAATGGACAGTGAGTGAGTCATTTGGGGAAAGGCGGTTCTTTTCTGAAACAAAAAAGGGTGAAGGGATTTCAGAAAGCAAAGAATTGGGAAAATTTCTTAGCCATTGGTGTTTTCTGGGAACACAGGGCTCAGGTAAAGTAACATTCAACATTATCAATATGCAACTCTGTCTTGTCCTATAGAGTTCCAGTGGACTTCCCTCCTCCTGTGGAAAAATTACCTCTATTTGCAATTCAGTATCTTTACTCTGTATAAATTTGTGCTTCTTGACTTTTCCTTTGAACCAGTTATAACACCTGTCTGCTTCTCTCATATTGTATGAGTTCAATCCATTCTTCAATATGTATTCCCTTTTATACGAGAGTCATGATTTTGCCTTTTCCTGAAAATTGTCTTTAAATGGTATAATCCATATAGCTTATTCAGATATCACCAGTTATGCATGCATTCATGTGTGTGTGTGTGTGTGTGTGTGTGTGTGTGTGTGTGTGTATGTGTGTGTGTGTGAACAAGCCAGTTTCTAAGGGTCCCAGTAAGAGTAAGAGGCCAGGGAATCATAACAGCTGTGGAAAGCCCAAAGGCCAATGGTGGCTACAGTGAAGACTGACACCCAGAGACTAAGAGTTATCAAATAGAGTGAGGTGGGATAAATCCTTTGGTAGAGATCATTCTGGATTCAGAGTCTAATGCTTAGTTTTTCATATTCAAGAATTATTATTTCTGCATTCCTTGGCAATGACCTACATGTGTTAAAACATAGGATTAAGAGTTATACATAATTGGGTTCAAAATGGTTCTATCATTTACTTGCTGTGTGACCCTGGGGAAGGATTCTAACTTCCTTCTACCTTGGCGTCCTTATCTGAAAACTGGGAATAATGTTAACACCTACCTTATAGAAGTGTTGTGAGGATAAAACAAGATAATGGATGTGATAGACTTGGCATATAGAAAGTACTCAGTAAGTGATGGCTATCATTTTTTAAAGACTTTTAAAAAATGTTTTTTTATTTATTTTGAGAGAGAGACAGAGAGAGACTGAGTGTGAGGAGGGGAGGGACAGAGAGAAAGGGAGAGGGAGAGAATCCCAAGCAGGCTTTGCACTGTCAGTGCGGAGACCGACACAGGATTTGATCTTACAAACCGTGAGATCATGACCTGAACTGAAATCAAGAGTAGGGTGCTTAAAAGACATGAATAGACACTTTTCCAAAGAAGACATAGAGATGGCTAACAGACACATGAAAAA
Source organism: Leopardus geoffroyi (assembly GCF_018350155.1). NCBI lineage: Eukaryota > Metazoa > Chordata > Mammalia > Carnivora > Felidae > Leopardus > Leopardus geoffroyi. The sequence goes on from NC_059333.1 coordinate 83,394,346, forward strand.
ATGCTCCACATCACTCATCATCAGGGCAATACAAATCAAAACCACAATGAGATCCCACCTTACACCTGTCAGAATGGCTAACATTAACTCAGGCAACAACTGATGTCGGCGAGGATGCAGAGAAAGAGGAACACTTTTGCACTGCTGGTGGGAATGCAAACTGGTGCAGCCACTTTGGAAAACAATCTGAAGGTTCCTCAAAAAATTTAAAATAGAACTATCCAATGACCCAGCGATTGTACTACTAGGTATCTATCCAAAGGATACAGGTGTGTTGTTTTGAAGGGGTACACGCACCCCAATGTTTATAGCAGCCCTATCAACAATAGCCAAAGTATGGAAAGAGCCCAAATGTCCATCGATGGATGAATGGATAAAGAAGATGTGGTATATATACACAATGGAGTATTACTCGGCAATCAAAAAGAATGAAATCTTGCCATTTGCAACAACGTGGATGGAACTAGAGTGTATTATGCAAAGCAAAATTAGACAAAGACAAATATGTATCTTTACTCATATGTGGAATTTAAGATGCAAAACAGATGAACATAAGGGAAATTATAGATAATTCTATATTATCACCCCCCCCCCCTTCCATGAAAACTGTACAAGCCACCATGTCTCTATTTTACTTCGGACTCCTTAATATTCAAATAAGCAGAGTGCTTGCTCAACAAAGGCAGGTGGAATAATAGTTCATCTACTTGTCAACTTCAACAGTAGGTCAATGATGAAAACCACAGGTGCGTGTTGATATGCATTCTTTGTTATTTTTGCTTTGTTTTGTTTTTTTGCAGATTTCATATTTCTTTTCATGTAACTTTTTTTTTTAATTTTTTTTTTCAACGTTTATTTATTTTTGGGACAGAGAGAGACAGAGCATGAACGGGGGAGGGGCAGAGAGAGAGGGAGACACAGAATCGGAAACAGGCTCCAGGCTCTGAGCCATCAGCCCAGAGCCCGACGCGGGGCTCGAACTCACGGACAGCAAGATCGTGACCTGGCTGAAGTCGGATGCTTAACCGACTGCGCCACCCAGGCGCCCCTTCATGTAACTTTTTTAATAAAGGCAATTCATTAAGTCTATGAATGTAATTTTCTTTATAGGTTTTTATACGTCTGTTCACATAAATGATTTTACAACTCATCTTACACGTTTGTCCAAATTTTAGTCGGGAAAATATGGATACACTCTGCATGTTACGCTCTTGCATACCTAAGGTTACCAACGATCTCAGACAAGGTCTGGGTAGGGTCCCCACTAGAGGGCGGTATAGACCTCCCAAAGGGCCGGCAGACACCAATTCTTTTCTTTGCCTCTTCCTTTCAGCTTTGCCCTTCTCCGAGGATCTGCTAATTCAGGATTGAGAAAAATTAGGCATTTGTAATCTAAAAATCTCACATTGCTCGATATCTTCAAGATTCAGATTTGCCATTCTACTGAGATCCTGCACACTGCAGGATGGCAAAGCTCCCTCCTGAAGGCAAACATGCAGACTGTTGGAGTTCTTTCAAGATGCAGGGCTTTTTGTTATCAGTACATCAGCAGCATTGATCTGAGGTGGTCGAGTTGCTATTCACGCTCTTTAATAAACTGCTAGCTTTGTTTCCTCGTCTATTCAACATCACTTGGTTTGTTCCATTACCCCTTTCAGGGTGTTGTGATGCATTTGCATTAAGTCATTTCACTTTGTGTTTCAGGTATCTATGGACATATACAAATCTGCCTTTGTAGTGACATTGCATTGGTGATCTTCTTTCAGAGACTAGTAGTTTGTTAAATAACTTGTAATATAATATCAAGACAAATGTTGTAAAACCTATTTTAAAGTTTACAGGGCGTTGTTTTATAATTAAATGGGTAAACTCATAGTACATATATAGTAAGTAATTCTAGCAATAACTTTAATGCAGCTTTTAATTTTGTTCTTTTTTAATTCTATATTATCACCCCCTTTTTTTTGAGGAAGGCAGTATGCATGGGTGAGTGAAATAGTTTCTGTGATCAAAACCATTTGAAAAATTCTGTTCTAAACCCTTTGAGTGGATTGTAAATGTTTACCCTTACAATTCCTAAACATACAATAGCATCAAAATAATCAATATGGGACTCTCTTTCCAATTTCTCACCTTGCTCATCCAAAGATCCTGGCTACCCAGATTTACTTCTATAAATGCCGTGCCTATCATGTTTCATCCCAACCTCCCCTTAGGACTAGATCAGTATGAATCCCAGGACACATCTCATCATTATATGATCATCTATTTCTCAGCTAACACAGATGTCACTTTCTCAGAGAGGCCTTCCTGGAACATCCTGTTAATCTGTGTGTCACTCTCTGTCCTGTTACACTCTTTATTTTCTTCAGAGCAATTATCAGTATATGAAATCATCAGTTTGTTACTTTAGAAGATTAGCCTTCTCTTGTCTGTTTTACTTGTTTATCCCCAGAACTTAAAGTATCTATTACATAAATAAGCACTTAATAAAGATTGAATAAATGAATGAATGAATGAACGCTTTACTCCATTCATTCCATGTTACTCTTCTGGGCACCAGATGACTAGATGGTCCATAGAGGTAGAAGCTCTCATTTGAGCCTGATAGCATGCCCCATGTACAGGAGCTCCACCTGCCAGGTGACCAACAGGGGTTATCAGCTACCCCAGCCTTGTGTTTTCATCTTTAATTGCAGAGAGTGAAGCAGGGCTGCTATATTCTTCATTGCAAGAATCCTCCATGGGTAATAGTCCGAGGTTCTGAGAACTATTTATCTTAGGTATAATGTCTCATTTCCCATCTCCTATCAAGGATCTCGGAGTTTATCTGACTGGTAAATGTTTCATATCGTTAGAGATGGTGGAAACTGTGTCTGACTTGAAGTTGTGGGCGATTTCCAACTCAAGGAAGCATGCAAAGCTGACAGGTGAGTGGGGAGCTGCAGTCCGTGGGTCCCTGGTGAGTCATATGATGGTGGAGGAAGATCAGGGACAGACATTGATGAAAACTGAATATATGGAGTCAGGAGTCAGAGAGTCAGGGAGATGACAGCAGGGAGCAGGGGGATGAGAGAGTAAGCAGGAGAGAAGTGATGGGCACAGATAATTTTGTGGTGGGGTTATTTATTTTTTGTTATTGTTTAGCAATTTTATTGATATATAATTTACATACCATCAAATTCACCTATTTAAAGTGTACAGTTCAATGTTTTTTTAGTATATTTATGGAGTTAGGCAGTCATCACCAGTCTACTCTTAGGACATTTTTATCATCCCCCAAAGAAATATTGTACCCATTAGTGTCCTTCTTTGTTCACCTGCCCCTTTCTCCACCAAGTCCTAGGCAACCACTAACCTACTTCCTGTCTCTATAGATTAGCATATTCTGGACATTTCACTTAAGTGGGATTATATAATATGTGGTCTTTTGTGACTGACTTTTCTCTTACTTAACATAATGTTTTCAAGGTTTATCCATGTTGTAGCATGTCTGAGTGTTTCATTCCTTTTTATAACCAAATAACAATAGTATTCCATTGTGTGGATATACGAAATTTACTTATCTATTCGTTGGTTAATGGACATTTGGGTTGTTTTAACCATTTTGAATAATGTTGCTATGAACATTGTATACAAGTTTTTGTGTGGACATATGTTTTCATTTCTCTTGGGCATGTATCTAGGAGTGGAATTGCTGGGTTATAGGGTAATTCTATGTTCAATACTTGGAGGAGCTGCTGAATTGTTTTTTGAAATGCCTGAACTATTTTGCATTCTAATGTGGGGCTATTTCTGGTAGACGATTTTATGAGTTTGTTCTGGACACTTGAGCCTTCTGAGTACCATGAGAATGAGTGTGTCGTGATTCTGCCTGGATCCCACCGTTCAACTACTGCTGCACAAACACCTGGGCCCCTGAGGCCCAACCTGCTTTGATTCTGCCCAAATGTAACTCCAGAGGTGCATTGTAATTAGACCCAGCAAGTCCTCCATCTGTTCATATATTAGTCATCCTTCAGAGTCCAAGTCAACACTGCCTCCTCCACTAGCTCAGTGGTTTCAACGCTGGCTGCACATTAGAATCTCACGGGCAGCTTCCAAGTATACCAAATCCAGGATCCACACCAAAGGTTCTGATTTCTTTGGTCTGGGATAAGCCCTGGGGGCTAGGATTATTTAAAAGTCTTTTCAGATGATTCCAATGCGCAGACAGGATCGAGAACCATTGCCCCGGCTAGAAGAATCTTTTCTCCTCTGAACTGTACAGCAGTTTCTTTATTTCTTTTTTTTAATCTTTATCTCATTTATTTATTTATTTTGAGAGAGAAAGAGAGCATGTGTGCAAGCAGGGGAGGGGCAGAGAGAGGGAGAGAGAGAGAATCCCAAGCAGACTCTGCACTGTCAGCTCAGAGCCCGATGTGGGGCTTGATCTCATGAACTGCAAGGTCATGACTTTTGACTTGATACCAAGAGTCAGATGCTTAACTGTCTGAGCCACCCAGGCTCCCCTACAGCACTTTCTTTTTAATAGCACTCACCAAAACTTTCAAAACACATTCTATATTTAATTGAAATTATTTCACATATACATTTTATTTCTCCAGCTGGGCCATAAGCCCTTGGAGGACAGAGCTCTGTTTGAGTCATCCTCAAGTCTTCATTTGTCAAGGGACATTTGTTTATAGCACCACCTGTGCCCCACCTGGTTCTTTTATGGAATAACAGCATAGGAGCCAGCCAGGCAGGAAGTTATCATGAAGCCTCCCCTGGCCACCCACCTAAACTTTCAATCTCCTCCCCCATTTCCCATTCTTCCTTCCCTAATTTGATTTTCCCTCTTGGCACTTAGCACATACTCCATGTTTCGCATATTTATCCCCTTTATTGTCAGTCTCCACCTACCCTCAATGTAAGCTCTGTGAGCGCAGAGATTTTTGTCAGTTTGGCTCACTGCTGTATCCTCAGCACTCAAAACAGTGCCTAGCACATGGTAGGTGCTCAATAAATATTTATTAAAAGAATAAGTAACTATGTTAGCCTATATTTAAAAAGAATTTTAACCCCTTTCCTCTATACCAGTCGATGAGTTATTATAAAGTATTCCTTTTCCAGTGAAAATTATATTTCTAACATAAACATGTATATTCTGAATTCATTATGTTTTAGAAATATAGTCCTATTTCTGAGAGAGTCTGCAGAGGTTCTATTTAAGCCCCGGAGCAGGGATTCTGGCATATTTGGGACCGTGTATGCAGATTGGAGCAGAGGAATGGGGTCTGGGATGGTCAGTTGACGCTGAGAGAACTTGAACACTGGGTTGCTCTTGCACCATTAGACTTCAGCTCCTAGGTGTTCCATAGAACGATGACCGTGATAATGGAGGAGGCCAAGAAGATCAGATAGAGGCGGAAGAGGAAGGTGTCCATCATGTGGCTGAACTGCATCCACAGGTCAGCTAGCTGGGTGCTTGTCAATCCTGAGCCCCCATTCAGCTCTGCCTCTCTGGATCCCAGCTCCTTCCCTACCAACTGTCCTGGCTCCTTCAGTCCTGTGGAGAAGACAGAGACTCAGCTATGAAGTGGGAAGGAGACAGGTTTGGGGAAGTGGGAGACTGGGGACTCTACACCCAGTGTAGAGAATAGGGGCAGTGCAGACTTTCCTTACCAGGCAGGTGAGTGGACATGAGGCCTGGACCTGTATTCTCATTCCAGAGTGCAACAGGGCAGCACTTCCCTGGGCTGGTGCAAAGGAAGAGCAGAGAGTAGAGCCACGGAGGCATGGGTGGGGGCTGGGTGGTGGCCATGTGCAGCAGGTAGGTGATGAAGATGGTCTCCAGCAGGCTGACCACCATCAGGGACAGACACAGGGCAAAGTAGACACCTGGGATAGGGGTAAGGAACATGTGTGATTGAGGCCCAGAAGAACCACCAATCCCCCCTTTTCTGTGTCTCACACAGAAAGCCCTTTCTGAGATGACTGCTTTTTCCTTTCTGCCTTAGCTGCCTTGGCAGGTCGAGCCAGTGCACCTGTCTACCCTGCCTCCTTTCCCTGTCCCCTACTTTCCAACAGTGAGGAGGTGGGCATACTGATGAGCGGGGTGCCACTAGCAGGAAGTAGTTTATTCATCATGAGCAGGAAGACGTTGTAGCCCAGCAAAAGTGTTATCTTGAATGGGGCACGATTCTCGCTTTCTGCTGGCAGGTAGAAGCTGAGGGCATCAATGGAAATCAGAAAGCTGCTGGGTACCAGAAGGTTTATGATGTAGAGGCTGGGCCTGCGCCTGATGGCCACCTGTGTGGGGGGAGGAGAGAGCAGAGAACCAGGTGAAGCTAGGACTGAGGGGAAATAGGGATGATTCCAGCCCCTTCCTTCCTTGATGTTCTCAACCCAACAGGGGCTCTTTCTGGGGCTGGATGAAGAAGCAGCTTTCACAAAAGAAAACCTGTGCCAGTGCTAGCAGGCTCAGAAAGGGGGGTTGATTTTGGGGACTTGGGAGAGAGGAAGGACTAAGTGTTGTGGCACCCAGCGGTTTTCTGGTCACAGGACAAGAAGTGAGAAGCTCTGTGACTTAGGAAGGTCTGATGAGGGAGGTAAGGGGGACAGACACATCTCACAGTCTCTGGGCTTACATAGAACATGATCTGGTCAAAAAGACTGGAGCCCACAGACATCTTTGGGGTGGCCTTGTTGATGCCCAGGAGCTCCCATTCCCCTTGTGTGCGGACGATGTCACGTGACGTGTCTGCTATCTCCCACACCTCCTTTTCCATGCCCAGCAACATGTTTTCCACTGCAGGGGAGACAAACATTCATTCAACACTCTGTTTAGCACCTGCTCTGTGCAGGGCTCAGAGAGATGAACTAGCAAACTGCTTTAGCGACCTCTTTCTGGTTGCCCCATAACACAGCTTCCTTGCTCCTCAGTTGCCTCTTTTCAATTTTGGGCTTTCTCAGAAGTCTTATCTCCTCCTAAGTTCAACTCCCCCACCCCACCACCCCCACACTCTCCTTTTTAGGCATTAGAAAGAATAAATTTGCCTGTGTGTGCTGTTTTGTTGTCCCATTGGTTGATCTCATTTTACCCCATCCCAGAACCCCCACTGCAACTCACCTGTGTAGAGGAAAGAGCTAAAGGTGAGTGTGCAGTTCTGCTGGTCAAAGGGGAAGTAGAAGATGTCCAGGCTACAGATGCTGGTCACCCGCATTGGTTTGTTATACACAATGTGACCGTCATTAGTCACATATGCAGAGAGGCCTTCTGGGGTCTGATCCACATCCATGCTAAGTGGCAGAAGGGGAGAGAGGCAGATGCTCTGGGTTTCACATCAGCTTAAGTTTCTCTCTTTTTTTAAAGTAGGTTCCATGCTCAGCATGGAGCCCAATGTAGGGCTCGATCTCATGACCTCGGGATCATTACCTGAGCTGAAATCAAGAGTGGAAAGCTTAACAGATTGAGCCACCCAACCCCCCAGCTTAAGTGTCTCTCTTAAGGTGGGGCTTCCCAATGTTGCTCATTGTGGCCACTCTGCCATCTTTCCTGCCCACCACTTTTTCATTTCTGTGGGAGAAGTTGGTGAGCCGTGATTGTGCTCCTCTCTGAAATAAGTTTTGGTGGCCCCAACTTAATGGGTTTGCCCTATACTGCCCTGGCCTGCTCCTTGCAAAAGGATCTCCACTCCAGTATTCCTTAGTCCTGGTACCCACGATTCCACGATGAAGATGTCTGGGAGCCACAGGTTCTCAGTCGTCACAGTGAATTTACTGATAGCACCACATTTTTCTGGATCCCAGCTGATGAATGGGTTAGTCCAGATCTAGAGCACAGAGCACAGAAGGTTGGTTATGGCTGACACCTGGAGCTAGTTTATGTCAGCATCTACCCTTCTGTTCCTTACCTATATATATATTCACATGTATGTATTTTTTCCTAAATGTATGTACTACAGGCATAGGATAAAACTTTAACCATTCCAGAAAGTATAATATAAAAAACAAGCTTCTCCTTTCTCAATTCACTCCAAATCAGTTCATATCCCCATCTCAATCTCCTTTTTAACAGCTTCTTGGTATCTTTCCAGAAAATAAATTAATACATATTCCAGCATTCATTTTTATTTACACAGATAAACTCATACTTTGCACATTGTTATGCATGTCGCTTCTTAAAAAAAACTTCATTGCTTTTAAACTCTGATTCCTCTTCTCTTCCTGGTAATAAGTTCCCCCTTCTCTAGCTAACAAAGTCTTATTGGCCTTACACTTCCCACTCAAGGGAAATCTTTTTTTTTTTAATTTATTTTTGAGAGAGAGCGTGAGAGAGCGAGGGGCGGAGGGGGGGTGGAGAGAGAGAATTCCACTAGGTGCAGAGACAGAGGGAGAGAGAGGGTGGAGCCTGGAGTGGGGCTTGAGCTCATGAACCAAACCGTGAGATCATGACTTGAGCCTAAGGCAGATGCTTAACCGACTGAACCACCCAAGCGCACCGCCCCCCCCTTCCTGTCCCCCCCCACACACACATTCAAGAGAAATCTTAAGCTGGGTGCTGGATACCTTTGGGCCCTGGAGCTTAGTTAGGGGTTCCCAACTGCACCACCCACCCTTCTTCCTATATTTTCCATTGATGTCTTTCAAAGTTCTTTGGCAGCTCAAAAAGCTATTTGTCATCAGTATGGGCCCTATTTTGGTTGGATTTGTCTATTCGCTCTGGCACTGCCAATGTCAACAAATGTGCTTTTTGCAAACAAGACCAGAAAAAAAAGGAAAGAGAAACAAAAGAGAACAAAACTGGACCTACATACCATCTTTAACCACAGAAATGATGTCAGCAGCTGAAGTTGTGCATCCTGACAAAAAAAGTCCCCGTTTAGGATGATTAATGCCTTGAGATCAGGTCCCATTCTATTTCTTGCCTTTGTTTCCTACGTGGTCCTGTGTGTCAGCTTTCAGTCACTGGTCTCGAAAGGTAGGTCCAAAAAATGTAGGTTGTATGGCAAACGTAGGGGAAAAAACCAGCATGGGGCCCACTGGAAATATGTTTTTTTTATCTGCCTACAGGGGCAGAACTCAGGACAAATGTTCCCTTTAGAAACATCATGGCAGTGTTCTCCTTCGTGTCTCTCCAGCCCATAGGATGGACATCTAACCTGTAGGGCATTTGAAGACTGGTTGCTCGCCACTAGACCAGTGCAAGGTTGGGTTATTAGGGTGAAGACTCCTTGTTCCCTACTGGCAGCCTATGGAAAGAATATAGAACTCACCACATCCAGGATGGCAGACAAAGTGAAGGAGATGTTGACCTGAGTGGGGATGCTGTAGTTGATGACTGGACGGAAGTCCTTCTGGTTAAATATAGTCTGGAAGACAGCAGGGTCCACCCCATGTCGGTCAAAGCCTGAGCAATTGATGGTGAAAGTGTTTGACCTTCCTGTAGAGAGCAGAGGCCCCGTGAGGTGGGAATAGGGCTTTCATGTTTCCTAAGCGAGAGGAGTACCAGGGTTGAGGCCTGAGAACCTCTCTGCAGAGAAAGAAAATGTGGACATGGGTTGAGGCACGTGAGCCCCTCCTTCTGGGCCAAGACTTCTGAAGGCCAACTCCTTCCTGCCAGGCTGGAGAGGATGGGCTGGTCTGGTAGGCAAATGGTGGAAGTTGATGTGGTAAGCTGAACCTGGTCTCAGCCCTTTCTTCCTGTGCTTTGCTCCCATATAAAGCCTATTCAAATTCATATGCAAACAGCCTCTCGGGGGAGTCCTATTTCTTCTGTAGTCCCAACCCTGAAGTTTTGGCTTTTGTCTGACCATACATTTTTCTTTCTAGCTCTGTTATGATTCATTCTTATAGTCACTGAACAAAATTTCCCGAAAACTTTGTTTCTTAATTTCCTCTTCCCACTTTTACGTTTCCCCATGTCCTGGAAGGAAAAGTTTAGAAAAAAGTAAATCATGAGTACATCGTAAGTGTGATGTAAAATATGTGGGAACTTAATGTTGCACTAATGTGAATTTATCAACTACCTACTATGTGCTGTGCTCTGTGCCCTTCTCAAATTCAGTGACTTCCTCAAAGATCTGTGGGAGCCATTTTCATTATCACCATTTTGAGACTATTTCATTGATCATCTACCGTGTGCTTGGTGGAGATGTACAATGAAATGTAAAAGCCCGTTGGCCCCCTTCACCCACATCCCAGCCCCAGATGACTGTGGTTATTCCTGTAACTGCGGCCCAGCAAGTTCTTTCTCGTACCTCATCCATTACCTCCCCATATCAGCTGACTCTTCAGGTACATTGCCAAACTAAGGAGAAACTTATCCCAGAGGAAGAAAACATTTCCCTTTCCCCTCCACATCACCTCCTCTGCAATATCTTCCTGAGTGAGATGGGAAAGGAGCTATGTTATTGCCAACAGGACCCAGATCACCCTGTTCATAGTTACTATATCTTGGTAGAAAGGAAAAGTTGGACACTATAAAGGGGTGGGATTGCAGAGGTGGTAAATGGAAGGACAAACAGTTTAGTAGATGCCTAGGCAGGCAAATGAAAGGGGGGTTGTGTGTACTGATCAGTGAAATGGGTTTTTCATCTGTTTCCAAGGAAGTCAAAACATAGATATTACAGAGAAAGGAAATATTTAACCCAGTTATTTTAGATGCTCCTAGTTCTGGAGAATGAGAGGATTTCTGGATTTTGCCCAGAACAGCATTCCCATCTTGTCCTGTTCTTGCCCCATCTTACCTGGAAGCAGAAGGTTGACAGTGAGGCAGAGGAGGAATGCCCCCCCAGAAGGCCACCCCCCTTCCATCCTCCTCTTCTGGACTCTTCTCTGGGGACTCACCAGGAGCCCCCAAACCCTTGAGCTTAAAGGAGCTCAGACCACACCTTGGTTCCTGGTTTTGAATAGTGTGCATGACAGGTGACCACTCCCTGGTGAGAGGCTGTGGCCAGAGAGGTCACAGCAGAGTGTCCTGCTTTGCCCCTGTGTAAGTATGCCTTCCGGGCCCCAGGCAAGGGGAAGTAAGGCCTAAACCAGGGGAAAAGCACATGTTTAGCAGGATGAGTTTGAAATCTGAGTTCCAAGTACGCTTCAGAAAAAATGGGGGACTTGGGAGATTGGGCAGGTAAGGCCATGGATAAAGGTCTCATCAGGTCCTCCTGGAACTAACTTGTGCCTCAGGGAAAGTGCATGGACTACATAGAAGGGGTGTGGTAGAGACACCTGCTAATCTTGGGGGGCAAGAACATGTAATTATTTTGTTGCATACTTGGAAATGTATTCTTTATCCACTTGTGGACATTTGGGATTATTGTCAATATTGAGCTAAAAATATGGAGAGAGTAAGTTTCTTTCTCTGGGACAGAATCCGGGCTGACAGATGTCTGTCCCCATGGCCAGCACAGCTAGCATGATCTGCATCATCCCTTGTTTGCACTATTGGGGCAGCTTCTTCAGAAGGTTTCCTCTACCTGTTTTACCCCCAGTCTAATCCTCCATTTTGCCATTCTCCTAAAACAGACCTCTCCTACTCGTGCTTCCTTACCCTAATGTCTCTAAAGGCCTACAGCTCTGGGGCCATGTAGGAATGTGTGAGCAAAAAATCATTTGATGAACTTTTTGAAAATATCTGCACTCCCACCCATCCACCCCTACGGAAGGTATGTGTATATTTATAAAATTTTTTTTAATGTTTATTTTTGAGAGAGAGAGAACGAGAGCGTGTGTGCGCACAAGTGGGGGAGGGGCAGAGAGAAAGGGAGAGACAGAATCCAAAGCAGGCTCCAGGCGCTGAGCTGTTCAGCAGAGAGTCCCATGCGGGCCTCAAACCCACAAACCATGAGATCATGAACTGAGCGGAGGTTGAAGCTTAATCACCTGAACCACCCAGGTGCCCCAGAGAATGTGTATATTTAAAAGCTCCCCAAATGGTTCTGATTCACACTCACTTCACTGGAAACCTTTGGGCTGGGCTGTGTTACCATACTACAAACAGGATACTGATATCAATATAGTCAAGATATGGAACTTTGACACCAGGATCCTTATGTTGTCCTTTTTTTTTTTTTTTTTTTTAAGTTTTATTTATTTATTTTGAGAGACAGAGAGGCAGAGAGAGAGGATCCCAAGCAGGCTCCATTCTGTCAGGGCTGAACCCCACAATGTGGGGCTCAATCTCACAAATTGTAAGATCATCACTTGAGCTGAAATCAAGAGTCAGACACTTAACCGACTGGCCACCCAGGCTTCCCCTTATGTTGTCCTTTTATAGCCACAACCACCTTCCTTCCTCCCTATGTCCCCCTACCCCGCTAACTGGCAACCATGAATTTGTTCTCCATTTCTATAATCTTGTCATTTCAAGAATTTTATAGAAATAAAATCGCACAGTATAAATCTTTTGGGACTGGCTTTTTTTCACTCAATGTAATTCTCTGGAGATCCTCCCAGATTGTGATGGGTATCATTATGCACTCCTCTTTACTTCCCACTGGTATTCTATGGTAGGAATGTCCCACAGTTTGTTCAACCACTCACTTGTTGAAGGACTTTGAGTTTTAAGGGAAAACACTTATTTCTACTTTACTCACAACACTTCTGACACCAAATTGTCGGCTTTTTCCTCACACCGAGTAATTCTGACATTAACTGCCCAGAGTTAGTGCACACCCCTTGGATTGAGGGCTCATTCCCACAAGACTGACCCCCACTTCAGGTGCCAATCGCAAGTCAGGGCCTCCTGTACTTCTGACCGACAATAAATTGGGGATTCCCATAGCCCCCTCCTCAGATTCAATAATTTGCTATAACAGCTCACAGAACTCATGGAAATATTTACTTCTCTTTACAGTCTGAAAAGGATGCAATAAAGGATACAGATGAACAGCCAGAGGAAAAGGTACACAGGGTGAGATCTGGAAGGGTTGTAAGGGCAGGAGATTCTGTCCCTGTAGAATTCCAGCATGTAGATGTGTCACCAATCTGGAAGCTCCCCAAACCCCATAGTTTAAGGATTTTTTAGGGAGGCTTCATCATGTAGGCATGATCAATTTAACTCAATCTCCAGTCCCTTTCCCCTCCCTAAAGGATGGGAATTGGGGCTGAGAGTTCCAAGCTTCTAATCATGGCTGGGTCTTCCTGATGACCAGTCCCCATCCTGAAGCTACCCAGGAGGCCACCAAGAGTCACCTTATTAGAGAGATGCTCCTGTTATTTAGGAAATTGCAAGGGATTTATAAACTCTGTGTCAGGAACTGGGACCAGAGACCAAATACCTATTTCTTCACAGAATTGTTTACAATTATTTGTCTATTACATATAAAGCTGTTATAAACATTTGTCTACAGGTTTTTGCATGAACATAAGTCTTGTGGAATAAATACTCAGAAGTACAATTGCTAGACTGTAAGGTATTTGCATGTATAGTTTTTAAAGAAATTGCAATACTCATTTTCAGAGTGGCAGAACCATTTTACATTCCTGCCCACAACATATGAGCAATCCAGTTTCTCTGCATTTTTAAGGATTTAACACTTTGGATAAGGAAGGATTTCTTAAAATAAGACCCTAAAATCACAAACATAAAGGAAAAGTGATAAATTCAGCAATTTAAAAAATCTTAAACTTATTTTCAATAAAGGGCACTAAATGTGAAAAGTCAAATCATAAACTGGGAAAATATCTTTGCAACACATATATAACTGAAAAAAAATAGTAGAAAATATACAAAACATACCTATAAATGCATAACAGTGACAAAAAAAACCCTATCAGAAAAATCGACTAAAGACATAAATTGACACTTTATAGAAGAGGAAACACAAATAGCCAACAAACGATGAGAAGAAGATATTCACATAAATACAGGGAACAAACTGCTGGTTGCCAAAGGGGGTAGGTATGGGGGAATGGGCAAAATGGGTGATGGGGAGTGGAAGGCACAGCCTTCAGGGTGGAATGACTAAGTCACAGGGATGAAAGGCACCGCGTAGGGAATACAGTATTTCAACAGTGTTGTCTGGTTCCAGATGGTAGCTACACTAGTGGTGAGCGTAGCATAATGTGTAGAGGTGTCAAATTACTATGTGGCACACCTGAAACTGGTGTAACCGTGTGTGTCAGCTATGCTTGAGTTAAAAAACAAATAAGGGGCACCTGGGTGGCTCAGGCAGTTGAGCATTCGACTTCGGCTCAGGTCACAATCTCAAGGTCTGTGGGTTTGAGCCCCGCGTCAGGCTCTGGGCTGACAGCTCGGAGCCCGGAACGTGCTTCGGATTCTGTGTCTCCCTCTCTCTCTGCCCCTCCCTTGCTTGAGCTCTGGCTCTCTCTGTCTCTCAAAAATAAATCAACATTAAAAAAAAAAAAGAAAGAAAGAAGAAGATAACACTGAGATGTGAGAAGTTTGTGAGGATACCCCTAGATACTGCTAATAGAAAATACTGCTAGTAGAAATGACAATCTGAGAAGTTAGAAGCATAATCAAACATTGGAGGTGAGTAGTAATCTAGGGCCAATGGTCTGTTTTTTACACACAGTTCATACATTTCCAATGCATACTCTTTTTTTTTTTTTTAACGTTTATTTATTTTTGAGACAGAGAGAGACAGAGCATGAACGGGGGAGGGTCAGAGAGAGAGGGAGACCCAGAATCTGAAACAGGCTCCAGGCTCTGAGCTGTCAGCACAGAGCCCGACGCGGGGCTCAAACTCACGGCCGGCGAGATCATGACCTGAGCCAAAGTCGGAAGCTCAACCGACTAAGCCCCTCAGGCGCCCCATCCAATGCATACTCTTAACAGAGGTTTACAATAGAAACTGGAGGAAAATGAAATAAAGGTATTATCACAAAGGCTGCTGTTTGTATATATCTTAAGTGGGAGAAAGGATGTCAGAAACCAGAAGCACCCCGTCTGAAATTGTGAAATACTCCTAACGTTCCTGATGGCATGTCTAGGCTAGTACTGGCTTAAAATATTTCGCTTCATTTTTAGGTCATGTTTTAGACCACAAGTCTCGCCTCAACTCTAACATACGAATAGGATGTTCTTTTGCAAAGGATATTGTCAATCATAATGGTCTTGGCACTGAAAACTAAAGTCACATTTCTGTGAGGTGGAAGAACATTGCAAAATGACATCTAAAGAAATACAATGTGGAGGGGCGCCTGGGTGGCGCAGTCGGTTAAGCGTCCGGACTTCAGCCCGGTCACGATCTCGCGGTCCATGAGTTCGAGCCCCGCGTCAGGCTCTGGGCTGATGGCTCAGAGCCTGGAGCCTGTTTCCGATTCTGTGTCTCCCTCTCTCTCTGCCCCTCCCCCGTTCATGCTCTGTCTCTCTCTGTCCCAAAAATAAATAAATGTTGAAAAAAAAATTAAAAAAAAAATACAATGTGGATATGGGAAAGGAAAAAGAAATGATGCAAAAGTCATCTTAAGAAATTGGAAATTCCTCAAAGATGTGGCAGACACTCTCCATTTTACATTATTGACAAAAGTCAAGGACAGTTTCTGAGTGAGAAATATGTTCGAAGTAATGGAAAGAAGGAAACACAAGACAATCTGCCACCAGAAATGTCTCTGCTGGTGCCTCTAATTAATGTCTCTAAGAACCCAAAGATAGCTGATGCCTAACAATGGGTAGCTTATTTCCCACGTTAGATATGGAAAAATAAAATATACCAGGATGGGATAAAGAGATTACACCTAGAGGTAGTAAAATACTAATTCTTGGTTGGCTGGCATTCACTCATACGTTTAATCATTCAGCAAGTCTATGTTAAGCACCTGTGGTATGTCAGGCATAATGCCTGATACTGAGTTAAAAAAATGAATGAGACACTGTACCTGACTTTCACGAAGACACATTCTCTTAGGGGAGGCAGAAATGTAAATAAATCTCCGAAACGTCCTCACCTAATTGGAATATAATTCAGAAATATGTCTTTGGTATTCTTTTGCCTCCATCTTCAATTTCTGTCTCTCCTCAGGGCCAGCTGTTAGAATCTTCCCCAGGATCATATCTGCCTACGAAGGTGTGAAGTACTATTAGTAAGGGGCACTTAAGAAAATAGGGGCTTGGAGTGCCTGGTGTCTCAGTCGGCTAAGTGTCTGACTTCAGGTCAGGTCATGATCTCACAGTTAGTGGGTTTAAGCCCCGTGTCCGGCTCTGCACCGACAGCTCAGAGTCTGGAGCCTGCTTCGGATTCTGTGTCCCTCTCTTTCTCCCCGCCCCCCACAACGCTCGTGCTCTGCCTCTGTCTCTCTTAAAAATAAGTAAACAGGGGCGCCTGGGTGGCTCAGTCAGTTAAGCGTCCGACTTCAGCTCAGGTCACGATCTCAGGTTCCGTGGGTTCGAGCCCCGCGTCGGGCTCTGGGCTGATGGCTCAGAGCCTGGAGCCTGCTTCCGGTTCTGTGTCTCCCTCTCTCTCTGCCCCTCCCCCGTTCATGCTCTGTCTCTCTCTCTGTCTCAAAATAAATAAATGTTAAAAAAAATTAAAAAAAAATAAGTAAACATTAATTTTTTTTTTAATTGGGGCTTTTTTGGATAGTAGAAATAATATATGCTCATTGAAAACAATTAAGAAAACACAGATGAAAGGGTACCTGGGTAACTCAGTCAGTTAAGCGTCTGACTTTGGCTCAGGCCATGATCTCTCAGTTTGTGAGTTTGAGCCCCACATTGGACTTCGCACTGACAGCGTGGAGCCTGCTTGGGATTCTCTCTTTCTCCCCCCCTATCATTTCCCCTCCTCCACTTGTTCATGTGAGTGCATGCACACACTCTGTCTTTCAAAATAAATAAACTTAAAAGGAAACACAAATGAAGATATAAAAGAAAATAGTAAACACTTCTAATTCCCTAATCCAAGACAAAGTTTGCTTATGATGTTTTGGTCTCTAGCCATCCATACCTTTTTCTCTGCCCTTCTCTCCAGCCCTCCTTTTTTTTTTTTAACAGAAATTATGTGTAATAACTTGTTTTTCCCACTTTATATATCATGGTCCTGTTTCTATGGTATGAGCATAGATCTACCTTCTTACTTTAAATGGCTACAAAACAACTAATTATGTGGCTATAGGATAATTGAACCACCCCCTTGGGGTTTTTTTGTTCTGTTTTGTTTTGTTTTGTTTTGAGAGAGAGACAGAGAGAGAGAGGCAGAAGGAAGCTTTAATCAGTCTCCATACCCCACAGCTCTATTCCACGAACTGTGAGTTCATGACCTAGCAAAAATGAAGAGTCAGACACTTAACCAACTAGCTACCCAGGCGCTCCTAACCTGAACCCTTAGTCTTCCCAGCCCTCCTCCAAACGTATATTTTCAGAAGGCCCTCTCTGATTTTGTGAATTCAGAGGGGGGGAAAAAGGACACAATATATAATTTATTTCAAAAAGCAATTTCAGGAATGAGAGAGAAGGCAAGTGAAGTGAAAGTAGTTGATACAAGAAACATTTTCCTGTTGTAAATATTTTATAGTAACTTTTTACAAATGAGACTTGACCTTTTCTTTCTTTTCAAATTCTGAAAGTGTCTTCAAATCAAATCAGATTACAGCTGTTTAAGTGAACTATCAAGTCCTCTGCAAGAGGACTCTACGTCCCAGTGTTTGTGGACCTATTACAAATGTACTGAGGAGCCAGTGCTTCCTGAAAAGTTGCGTTTGGGGGACAATCAAGGAGAGACTCTGCTGACCCTCAGCTCCACTGATAAGAGAGTCAGAAGTTATGTGTGGCTAAGGAACTCTTAAAGTGTGTGGGAATGACATACGAGAAATCAGGAAATTGTTTGGGGCTATTCTGAACCTGCTTGGTACAGTTGTGTTGGAGTTTGGGGAGTATAGATGGGGACATGGTAGTCACTGGGGTTAAGTGGCTAAGATCAGGAATGGGGCCCAGGACTGGCTGGCTCTAAGACCAAGAGAAACTCCAGGCTGTGGTTTGCAGGGACAAGTGGATATGCATGCCTGCCTAGGTGTTCCAGAGGACGATGACTGTGATGATGGAGGTGGCCGTGAAGAGCAGGTAGAGGCGGAAGAGCAGGGTGTCCATCATGTGGCTGAACTGCACCCACAGGTCGACCAAGTGCTGCTTCTGAGCCTCATCTTCCTGTTGAGCCCTTGTTGACCCAGGACACCCATTTAACCCTGTCCCTCTGGCACCTGGCACCTTCTCCACTAACTCCACGGGCTTCTTCATACCTACAGAGAGACAGAGACCCAGCCATGGGCCATGGAGTTCACCTGGGGAGCAAGGGAGGCAGGGAGGAAAGAAAGAGTAAAAGAGTGGAGGTGTGGGAAGAGAAAGTGTAGGCGGTGCTGACTCCCCTTACCGTGCAGGTGGGTGAGGGTGAGGCCGAAGCCCTTATTTCCCTTCCCAGGTGCAGTGGTGCAGCACTTCCTTGGGCTTGCACAGTTGAGGAGCAGAGAGTGGAGCCACCAAGGCATAGGTGGGGGCTGTGTGGTAGCCATGTGCGACAGGTGGATGATGAAGATGGTTTCTAGCAGGCTGATCACCATCAGGGACAGACACAGGGCAAAGTAGACACCTTAGGACAAAGCAAATTCTAAGTAAACTAGGGCAGATTCTTTTCTACACTTGTCTTAATACTCTCCAAATCCAATCTTTCCTCAGAACCCCTTCCCTCCTTAAGTGGAGAGGCAGCAGTTCTCCTGTTTCCCTCCCTGTGCCCTGCTGCCTTTGCTTCCCTGGAAAGTGGGAGGGACCATACTGATGAGAGGGGTGCCAGTTGCAGGGAGTAAGTCATTCATCATGAGCAGGAAGACGTTGTAGCCCAGCAGAAGTGTTATCTTGAATGGGGCACGAGTCTCACTTTCTGCCGGCAGGTAGAAGCTGAGGGCATCAATGGCAACCAGAAAGCCACTGGGCACCAGAAGGTTTATGATGTAGAGGCTGGGCCTGCGCCTGATGGCCACCTGTGGGGAGGATTTGTGGAGAATGTGGCAAATAAACTGATGTCAGAGAGCTCGACTTGTATATTTGACTATCTAATCCTTGCTGATGTGTTGAGGCTGGCTGTGGGAGGATCACTTTAGGTACCACATGCATTTAATTGTGCCCTCTACAGAAGTACCCACTTTGTTGTCTAATTTTCACTTGTAAATATGTCCAACCTGCTGGGAACACAACAATTGTAGACATCTAGGGACAAGTAGGGCCCTTTGGACCATCACAGAGGTGGCTGCTCCATTCTGAGCAGTAGAGCTTGTTACAGCCAAGCCCAGCCTCCTCTCTGCAGGGTGGGGAGGGGAAAGAGGTGATGGGAAGAGGTGGGGTGGGGGGGAGCCCTGGGGATCATTCTTCAGGGCAGTTAGGATAGAGGGTGGAGTGGGGAATAGGTGCTTAACCCCCCGGGAATTCTTTTTTACATTCTAAAGTGCCTTAGATTAAGAGGAAAATCAAAGAGCAACTGGGATCAGAAGTCAAACAGGGGCCCCTGGACTTACATAGAACATGATCTGGTCATATAGGTTGCTGCCCACCAACATCTTTGGGGTGGCTTTGTTGATGCCCAGGAGCTCCCACTCTCCCTGGGTCTGGATGAGGTTGCGAGATGTATCTGTTATCTCCCACACTTCCTTGTCCATGCCCAGTAGCATGCTGTCCACTGCAAGGGAGGCCAAAGGCAGTTTGGTCCAGAAGTTCTCCCAGCTTCCTGCCCCCAGACTCAATTCCTCTCCTGTTGAGCTTCTTCAACAAATTTTCCTCTCTGTTCCTTTAAGGTAAGGCATCCAAGTTTTCTCAAAAATGGATTACAGGACCACAGTTCATGGGTGTGCAGGCTGCAGCATTGATTTTTTTTTCTTTTTGGTTGAAAACAAGAATGAGTCAAAGTTGTTATGGGAATGTTGGATATGACTCAAACATGAGTCAAGAACTTCTGCAATCATTCCTATTTCCCTTCTCCATTCCCCAGTTTTATGATGTTGTTTTGGTGGAATCAAACATGAACAGCTCAACCTTTTTATAATTACATGCATGCCCATTATAATGATTAATTTATCTAAATCTGCCACATGACACCTGGTGGCATTCAATGTGTTTACTGGTAAAGTGTGTTAGCTCTCAAAATTAAAAGGTTTTAGCTACGGGTGCCTGGGTGGCTCAGTTGGTTAGGGTCTGACTCTTGATTTCGGCTCAGGTCATGATCTCCCCCCTCGTCAGGCTCTGCACTGACAGTGTGGAGCCTGCTTAAGACTCTCTCTCCCTCTCTCTGCCCTTCCCCCACTTGTGTGTGCTCTTGCTCTCTCACTCAAAGTAAAGAAATAAACATTTTTAAAAAATAAAAAAATAAAAGGTTTCAGCTAAAAATTGTGGAGGTGCAGTAGCTCAGGGTCAGATGAACCTCATTTGGCACAAGGGCCATCCAAGATATCAAGCAGTAATTCTTTTTTTTTATTTTTAGTTTTTAATGTTTATTTATTTTGAGAGACAGGGAGAGAGGCAGAGCGTGTGCGGGGGAGGGGCAGAGAGAGAGGGAGACACAGAATCCT
Source organism: Leopardus geoffroyi (assembly GCF_018350155.1). Taxonomy (NCBI): domain Eukaryota; kingdom Metazoa; phylum Chordata; class Mammalia; order Carnivora; family Felidae; genus Leopardus; species Leopardus geoffroyi. The sequence continues at coordinate 83,414,845 of NC_059333.1, forward strand.
AAGCAGGCTCCAGCCTCCAAGCTGTCAGCACAGAGCCTGACGCAGGGCTTGAACCCATGAACCATGAGATCATGAACTGAGCTGAATTTGGATGCTTAACCGAGCTACCCAGGCACCGCCTAAGTTTATTATTATTATTTTTTAGTAATCTCTACACCCAACGTGGGGCTTGAACTCACAATTTGGAGATCAAGAGTTGCATGCTCTTCTGACTCAGCCAGCGAGGCACCCCTGTAGTTCTTTTTTATAAACTTCATTGAGGAATTAAAGCAGTAATTCTTTTTTTTTTTTAATTTTTTGAATGTTTATTTGTTTTTAAGAGAGACACAGAGTCGAGTGGGGGAGGGACAGAGAGAGGGAGACACAAAATCTGAAGCAGGTTGTCAACACAGAGGCCGATATGGGGCTTGAACTCATGAACCATGAGGTCATGACTTGAGCCAAAGTCAGACACTTAGCTGACTGAACCACCAGGCACCCCTAAAGCAGTAATTCTTAATCCTGTCTGCACATTAACATCAGCTGATGACATATAAGAACTAACAGTACCTGGCGCCCCACCTGGAACAATTAAATTGGAATCTCTGGAGTGATGCATAGTCATTGGTATTTTTAAAAAGGTTTAGTGGGTGGCCACAGTTGAGAAACACTGATCTAAAACCTTCTCTAATCATGCCTATACCACTTAAATATCTTCCCCAAATCTTGAATAACAACCAACACATGTCTTGCTCACCTGTATAGAGGAAGGAGCTGAAGGTGAAGGTGCAGTTCTGTTGGTCGAAAGGGAAGTAGAAGATGTCTAGATTACAGATGCTGGTCACCCGCACTGGCCGGTCGTAGGTCATTTGACCTTCACTGCTGACGAATACAGTGAGACCTGGAGGTGCTCGATCCACATCCATGCTGCTTGTGAGAGGGAGGGAGAGGGTGCTGTGGTGCCTTCATTAGTTTTGTTTCCCTTCCCAAGTCTTCCTCTCCTATGCTCTCCAGTTGGGTTCTTTCTCTACTGTCACTCTATCTTGTCTCTCGTACTCCTTATAGTGTTTTGTGGGAGTCAATTAATTGACACTGTGCCCCGTCTGACTCTTTTGATGTCCCTGTGCCTTGCACTACCCCTAGGCTGTTTTTTGCAGATGGGCTTCCTACTGGCTTTCCCCAGCCCAGATACGCACGATTCCACAATGAAGATGTCTGGGAGCCACAGGTTTTCAGCTGATACAGTGAGTTTATTGATGCTGGCACACTCTTCTGGGTTCCAGCTGATGAAGGCATTGTCCCACATCTGTAGCCAGGGCAGTGAGCCAGGAAACAGGTGAGCAATGGTGGAGCTTATGCAATCAGCCTCTCCTGCCCCTACTATTCTTCCTTGAGCTCTGATCCTCTTTCTCCCACTTGTGTCCCTAATGACCACAGCCTGTATCCCCCCTCGTCATATAGCCAAGTGTCACTGGTACAGTCCCCTGTAGTGGCCTTTTTTCCAGGCAGACCTTAAATATAGGCTAAAATTCCTTGGTCCCAGGAGCACACCAATATATTGGCCTGTAACCATTTGGCCATTTTCTTGCATCACCACTTCCACCTTCATAAGCTACCCAGAGAGATTTGTGTCCCCAAGGCCAGTCCAGTTCTAGATGGAGTTATTTGGTCACAGAAAGATTTATACATTGAGTAGAGGTTTGGACTAGGAAACCTTTGAGTCACTCCTCAAATTTAAAATTATAAATTATAATTATATAATTATAAATTATAATTATATAATTATATAATTATAAATTATAAATGGAACTGGGAGGGAGATAGTTGAAGCTGCCTTACCAAATTCATCCACAGGAATGACGTCAGAAGCTGGAGCTGTGCATTCTGGTAAAGAAATTCCCATCCAGGGTTGTTAGTACAAAAAGACTTGACCTATGCCCACCTCATATTCGTATATTTAATAATTTATTGGGCCAGGCATAGTTCTAGATGCTGGACTGTCTTTTCCTTACTTGTCTCCCCTCATAGCTAGGGACAAATCAGTTTTAATTGACAGACCGCTCTTTTTTTCTGGAGCATTCTAGAAAGGACAGGGCTCAAGAACAAATCCTGAAAAAATATTACGGTAGCATTATTCTTTATGTCTCCCCATCCCATAGGAAAATCCTCTAATTTGTACAGAATCCATTCAGAGGACTGAATGTTCACCACTGGGCAAGTACAATGTTGGGTTGACAGGGCAGAGAATCCTTGTTCCTTATTAGAATCTATGGAAAGTGGGGACCATGTCTCACCACTTCCAGGATGGCAGACAGGGTGAAGGAGATGTTGACACGAGTGGGGATGCTGTCGTTGACGACTGGACGGAAGGCCTTTCTGTCAAACACTGCTTGGAAGGCAGCAGGATCCACCCCATGCTGGTCAAAGCCTGAGCAATTGATGGTGAAAGTGTCACCTTTTCCTGTAGTGAGCAGAGACCCTATAAGAGAGAGCCTCTATTGCCAGGGCTGAAGTCTCTCTGCAGAGAGAAAACAGGTGACATACTGGGAGGGATGGTGAGCCCTCCTCCCTGGGCCAAGATTTCCCAAGGCCAAAGCCCTTCCTGCCAGGCCAGAGAGGATGGGCTGGTCAAGTAGGCAAATGGTGGAAGTTGGTGTGGTAAGCTGAGTCAGGGCTCTATTCTCATTCCTATTGTTTCATCCTCATGCAAAATCTGCCCAAATCTATATGCAAACTTGGTCTCACTTCAACAAGTCCTCAAATGTATGTCACAGGCTTCTTGGGTCTACCTAGTAGCAACTCTCAGCACCGTCCTAACACTTGTCATCTGGGTCACTTAGAAATCTGCTATAATGTATTTTCCTCATTCTCAGGGACTTCTGTTTACTGAAGCCAAGAACTGATTTGTCAAAAAAAATAAGGGAAGTAAATAAATGTACTTCCTAGGTAGATATGGATAACATGTAGTAGGTATTCTGAATGGGTATGTACCTTGGTGCTATGCATTTATTTTTCCTTCTCAGATTTAGTGACCTCAGATATCTTGGGTTTTATTTCCAGCATTGGGATAACTAGGCAATATCACTGAGCTTGTACCATATGCCAATAGTATAGTGAGGCCTGTGTAGGTGTTGTGTTTTGGCCATGACCAGGGAGCCATCTTGGTAGTACCTGAGCAGAGTCTTAGCCCCATTTCCAGCTTTGTATGATCTTTTGCTCTGCTTGCTCCTCTACAACTCCATCTCTTTTCATAATATTTAAGGTATATATCCAGGCTAGGAACAAATATTCCCTCATGGAAGCAAATTATCTACTCCTACCTCAGATTGATTCCTACCTTTCCTCAGTGTTTTACCTACTCCTTGATGACATGTTTAAAATCAGTGGCTACCCTTCTCACAGATACTAAGTCAAGGGAAGAAGACAAGAAGAGTGGGATGAGGGTGTAGGGGGAGGGGCATCGGAAGTGGGTGAAAAGGTGTAATTGGAAGGTGGTGAAGTGGGACAGTTTGGCAGATCCCTATGCAGACAGGAATAGAGAAGTCAGTGTATACTGATCAGCAAAATGTCTTTCTATCTGATACACACACACACACACACACACACACAAATACACACACTCAAGACACAGATATTAGGGAAGAAATATTTAACATGTTAATTCTGAATGTCCTCCAAGTGCTGCAGAGAAGTTTCTAGATGTCCTTCAGAACCACTCTGGTCTTCTCTTGTTGTCCCATCTTACCTGGAAGCAGAAGGTTGACAGTGAGGTAGAGGAGGAATCCCCCCCCAGCAGGCCACCCCCCTTCCATTCTCTTCTTCTGGACTCTTCTCTGGGGACTCACCAGGAGCCCCCAAACCCTTGAGCTTAAAGGAGCTCAGACCACACCTTGGTTCCTGGTTTTGAATAATGTGTATGGCAGGTGACCACTTCCTGGTGAGAGGCTGTGGCCAGAGAGGTCACAGCAGAGTGTCCTGTTTTGCCCTTGTGCAGGTATGCCTTCCGGGCTCCAGGCAGGGAGGAAGGTAAGCCAAGACTAAGGGCAAAGCACCTGTTTGACAGCTCTGTGCTGAGATCAATAATAAAATAACTTGCCTTAGTGAGAGGGTGTGGGCTGGGGAAGTAAGAATTAAATTCTTTTAAGGCCAGGGAATTTGCAGATTTGGAAAGGTGACAATATATAGTGATTTGGTTATGTATTCATTAGAGGTAACTGCAAGCATCAAATTATAAAGCTCTGTTCATGTCCTCATCATCTGTGGTCTATATTTTTCCAACAGCCCCTAACTAGATTTCCTCCTTTCAATCTCTCTGCCTTTCTGATTCATTTTACCTAAACCAAGTTTTCTATACATTTTTTACTTTGTGCATTGATTTCATGATAATAGAAGTTATAAAATTAAGGTAGCATAGCCTTTTTAATGTCTTTGTGTTGTCAGTAGTGTTATACATTATCATAAACTAGTAATCTCCGATAACATCAATATTAATGGCATGTATCAATATTATGTCTTATGTGACATCTCTATAGAAAACACAATTGGACCGAATGAATAAATTGGAGCATTGTTATATTAAGTATCTTAGTTACATTTCCAGAAAGACTTGGAAATTTTTTTTTTTTCTTGCAGAAAGGGGAAAGGATCAGACCTAGAGTACAAAAGAAACCTTGTTTAGATGGAAGATCATGACAGCCCTAAATAGAAAGTGCTGAGGAAGACAGGAATGACCAAGGGGCCCAAAGTAGGAAAGCACAGGAGAGAGATATTTTCTGTCTAAGGTTTGAAATATCTGCAGTGCTTCAGCCCCACTAGCTCTGTAAGGCATTTCTTCCCTGTTTTAGAAACTTGGCCAGAGGATTGGGTCATGATGCCATGTAGGACCAAAGTATTACTGTGTCTATAGACACACCTGTGGGGCACTGGGCTCCTGGAATGGCTAAGAGTGAAGGTCTTTCAAGTACACCTTAGTTCCACAGGGAGGCTGGGCTACCAGACCTTGGGTCTAGGAAATGAGGGTTAACTTTAAGCCTTAATGAAAGACAGCTGATGACAATTGTGCACCTTGCTTTTATCAAGGTTGGCTGAAAAACTGGACCTAAATATATAGGTTGACTTAAAAGTAGGTTTGGCTTCTAGGAAGTGGATATGATAGAGGCAGGAGAGATAGAGCAGGCATCTCCTCTCCTGCTCTATAACCTCCTGGAAAGCAGAAAGCACATCTTGTCCTTCTCCCCACCACACTCCCCAACTCTGCCCAGTGTGTGGCATATAGTAGTTAGCAATCAATAAATGTTAGTTAAATATCTGGCCCATCAGTTCACTATGGATGGAGAGAGACACACAAACCTTGGACAGATGTAAGAAAGGTGGTTGGGAACCTAATGGGGATCCTGAGGCCAAATCAGAGAAGTTACTTGCTGCTCCCATGGTGTAGCTAAGGTGTGGGTTCCATCTTGGATGCAGTATGGTAGAGATGGGGGTTGGTGAAAGTAGCAGGTCGGATACAGAGGGCTGGAGCCAGGGCCCAGCCTTTTATTTCTGACTGCCCCCCTCTAAGTTTCCAATAAAGGTCTAACCAGAATGACTATTTATTGAGTTTGTGTCATGTGCCCTACACTGGTGTTAGACACTTTACTTATAGTCTTTTTTTTTTTTTAATGTTTATGTATTTGTTTTGAGAGAGAGAGCATGAGTGCAAGTGGGGAAGGGGCAGAGAGAGAGAGGGAGAGAGAGAATCCCAAGCAGGCTCCATGCTGTCAGCACAGAGCCTGATGCGGGGCTTGATTTCACAAACTGTGAGAAACCTGAGCTGAAATCAAGAGTTGGACGCTTAACCAACAGAGCCACCTAGTATTCTTATCCTCACAACTGCTTTATGAGGTCAGTGGAATTTCTCCCATTTTACAGATTAGAAAACTGAGGTGCAAAAGGTCAAAATATCTTGCTCAATGTCCAACCAGGTAGAAATAGGTAGAATCCAGATTCAAACCCAGGTTTGATTCCATTGTTCTTTCCTTGCTCTTTTTATTACTCCATAGCTTGGAAGTCTTATGGCCTGGATTATTAGGACCCTAGTTTCCCACAAGTGAAATCCCTAGGCCTAGACAATGCTTGGATTCAGAGGTAAACAGTGGGGACAGGAGCTGTAACTTTGCAAGTCACAGACACCAATAACTTTCTCCTTAACTTATTCCAAGTAGGATCATGCTGCATGGTCCCACTCATCTGGTTTGGGAATATAGCTGTAACCTGGCAAGGGCAGAATTAAATGGTGGAAGGGGGAAATGAGGGCCATTGTTTTGCAGCACTGATGGATGGCAGTCACACACAGAGGCCATTGGCCAAAGCTAAGGATCCAGGAGTACAGAGGCAGTTGAAACATCCAAACTGCAGAGTGGGTCACTAGCTGGGGGTCAGGCTGGGTATGATGCCTGAAGCAGAAGAGAAGGAAGGTCCTGGGACTCTGAAATGCACCTAGGAAAAGAGTCCCATGGACAAGCATTCACCTTTGACAGGTTCAGGCTCTGATCCTGGGCTCTCTTAAAGTCTGACAACCCCACACTTACCACTTCCTTTTCCTCCACTTCATTTTTCTCACCTAAAAAATGAGTGGGTTGAACTAGAAAGTCAGTAATTCTTTATGTCTACTGCCTCTCACCCACAAGTCGATTTTGCACACTCTCAGTCTGCATGATAAATAGATGTTCTCTGGTGCGTCACGTTTGGTTTTCTAGTTTCTGTAAGCTTGTAAATGATTTTTAAATCCATATTTTAAAAAATAATTTCATCTGTGCTGTTAGCTCAGCAACACAAATGGAATTTAAACATAAAGGGTGAAGCCACTTGTATAAGGTTTTATCCAACAAGTAATGCAGTCAGATTAGAACCCAAGGTTGCCAGATTCCAAAGTCTCTCTGCTATACTATTTTCGTACTTGCCATTTGGAAGAAGCAGTACTAATGAGTGACCCAATAAGAGAGGTTACCAAAGGGAGGATCAGAAATTGGAGAGGAGGAAAAGGATGGGCTTGAAATGAAGTCTGTGACTTCACATCCTAGAGTAGACCTGAAGGAAGAGGAGAGAGAGCAAAGATAGTAAGGAGATAATAAATTTTAATGTCAGGTTAATGTGGAGCCAAGAGAAAATGTATAAAAGTTGGAGAAACACTGCTTCTAATAGTTTAGAGAAAAAGGGAGTGAGCACAAATGCGTGGAAGAACCACAGGTAGCACTGCAGGTGAATGGCCAAGGTGAAGAGTGATCATCCAGACACAAGCCATCAGATGCAAGATAGCCCAAGCAGGAACAGTTGCCTATCATCAGATTTTTCTAAAGATTTTCCTAAATTTTTCTAAGTTACCTTGCAAAGCCTTTCAGTGGATTGCTCCATAACAAGAGGAAAGTCATTAGCACTAAGCGTGCCTATAGGATTCTGTTATAGGTGGAATAGAAAGGCAGAAACCATATCTGTAAATTTTCTGGTAGAGTTCTGGTTTTAAGGTTCCTCATGATTATCGTTTGTGTATTAATATCGTGTGTTCATATTTTGCTTGTGGAGAAGATAAAATCACCATATCATGCCTTCTCTTGCTGAAAAGAGATCTAGCCTCCTAATTCACATTTCAAAAAAAATAAATTGTGTATCTTCTATTCAAATAAAACATAAAGTTATGTGTTAGAAAGCACGTGAAGAAAATAAGCAGAATAATATGTACCATGAAGATGGGTGGGAAAATCAAAATGCCACAAATTGATCTTAAAGAATTTCAGAACTTTGCAAAAGCTGGGTAAATGGGCTGTTTAGCAAAGTCAAGGATGAGTTTCCAGGTGAGATGACTATCCTGGAATAAGGCATAGGAGTAGATATCCAAAAAAATATCATAGAATATGTATCAGCAGCAAAAATCTAAATCCATAGAGAATACAAAGGGAAGGTGGATTTCCCAGGTGAGATCTGGGGAAATGCATGCTACAGAAAGGAGTGGAAAAAGTGCAAGTAGTGAACTTGGCCGGCTGTGGAGGGGGTGGAGGGGAGAGAGGAGGAGTGGGGAAGGCTGAGGGAGGGAGTTAAAAGAAATGTAAAAGAAAGTTTGTCTTTGGGACCCTGATCAGAGCCTTGCTTTTTCTGTTCTAATTCTCCTAAGGTGTTAGCCTGACACGGGACTCCATCCCATGACCCTGGGATCATGACCTGAGCTGAAATCAAGAGTCAGATGCTCAACTAACTGAGCCACCCAGGTGCCCCTCTTCCTCAGTTTGGAGGGCAGTGTGGCAGGAGCTGAGAGGCTGGTGTCTGGAGTCAGCTGCCCCACAGAACTCTCATGTAACTAGCCCAGAACACTGGGAGCCCACTCAGTGGCTGTCCCTTCACCTCTCTGTGCTTCATTTGCTTCATTTATTTTATCCCTTTTATTTGAATCTATAAAATGGGGATAATAATACAAAACCACAGTACTAAAACTTAAAGAACTTTGAAAAACAAATGATTTTTCACAAATTATTTGGTGGCAAAAGATGACCTGGACTGATGAGAGTCTATCCACGGTTTTGTTTCTGCTCCCTACTATGAATATTCATAGATCTCACTGCAGAAATAGTAATGTGTTTGATTTCAGGGTGCTGCCCCCTGCCCCATACAGTATGTGCATAAATATTTCCTTTTTAAAATCTGAAAAATTCTAACTTCCAAAACGCATTTGACTCCAAGGGTTTGTGGATCTACAGTTCCCACTTCATAGAGATACTGTAAGGATTAAATGTGGTTATTTATCTAAGACACTTAGGAGAGTGCCTGCCACATATTCATAACTTAATAAGTGTTGGTATTATTATTAGTATACTGCATCCTTTCTAAGGCCCCACATTGTAGCAAGCTGTGAGTTGAGGAGTTGCAGAGATAATAACAGATACACTAATTTATTTAGGTGAATGTCAGGGCTCCTGATATGAGCCTAGATTGTGTAGATGCTAGGTTTTGGACATTCCCGGAAGATTGGTGTTGGTGAGGAGGTGCTTGACAGGGCCCTAGAAGCTGAGAAACCGAAGACCTTTCTGGAAAAGAAAAATGCAGAGAAAAGAAAAGGAGAATTAAGGAACACAACTTGAGTTAGAAGACCATGGGCATGTGCAAGGAGTGATTTGTAGTTTAGCAGGGTGTTTCTGCCTCAGTGCCCCCAGATTCTCATGAACTCCTGTCTGAGTCCTTGTGGAAGGAGACTGCAAGGAAAGAACAAGTGATATCTGGTCCTGGTGACTCAGCATTCAGCTGGGGATATCTGCCCCTGCTGGCTTGGTCTCCTGCAGCAAACACTGGGGAAGGACCCTGGCCTGCACCACCAACAGCAACCTTTCTAGTGAGCATTGGTGGTCTTGCCACTCTTTAGGCATCTACAGTGACCAGAGGGAGCCAAAGAAGTTTGAGGAAGAGCAGTGGAGAGGAGGAACCAGGGAAATATTGTTCAGTAAAGACCACCATTAATCTCTTAGGCTTACAATAGAAAGTAGTAGAAGAGACAAAAGAAAAGAAATGATTGCTAAAAATAAAAGACTTTGTATGAGTTGTAATTAATTTGCTCTCACATTTGTGCTTTTCTGAACCTGGGGTGTCCAACAAATCATGTCACGGCTCCATGGAACCTCTACCTCCCCCAGACAGCTAGTGGGAGAGATGGGCCAAAAGACAAACACTTGCAAAATCAGAAGGCAAGTTCCAGGAAGGGGAATTTTCCAGTTCATATGGGGGCATTTGTGTTATTCTCAAGTAAGGCAGATGCCATTTTCAAATGTGCTTTCCTTGGCTTCTGCTCTTTCCTTTGCATGATTAAGGGCAGTCAACTTTGATTACAGTGCAGACAGTTAACGGTAATTCAGGATTACGTTAACATCTAGATGCTTAAGGATGAATGAGTCATATGTCAGGCTGTGATGAAATGTTTCACTCTTTAAGTAAGAGATGCCTGATTCTGGCACATTATTAATTTCTAAAGCTTAAATCGGAAAATTGGATTTAGGAGATTTAGCTCTATTTTCTTATAATTCCTTGTAATGGGTTTTGAGCCCTTCTCTCCCCTCTCCTCACTTTCCTAAGTTGCGTAATAGTCTTATAAAATCCTTTTTACTTTGTTAATGAGTAGTTTCTGCAAGAAGACTCTCAATCCAAGATTTCTGACACTGTAATATAAGGTAGGGAAGAGCCAATGCTTTCTGCAAAGGGGTTTATTGGGGATGATTCAAATCAAGAAAGTATTCCAGGAACTTGAATCCTGATGAGGCAGGCAGCCATCACTTATGGGAGTGCTGACGGAAGCTGATGGAGTGCAGGAGCAAGGACCTAATCCTGGGAGGCATAGGCAATCATCCAGGTCTGGTCTGAAACCGGACAGAAGGATTGAGCAGAAAACAAGGTGGTTGCCAGGCCTGTGAGGCTGGGACTTGGACACACATGGGAGCTTGGATGGTTTCCAGAGGCAAGAGAAGCTCCAGACTGGAGCTTGCAGATGGGCATTTGCCTAGGTGTTCCAGAGGACAATGACTGTGATGATGGAGGTGGCCATGAAGAGCAGGTAGAGGCGGAAGAGCAGGGTGTCCATCATGTGGCTGAACTCTATCCACAGGTTGACCAAGTGCCGCTTCTGAGCCTCATATTCTTGTTGGGCCCTTGTTGACCCAGGGCACCCATTTAACTCTGCCTCTCTGGGACCTGGCACCTTCCCCACCAACTCCACAGGCTCCTTCACACCTACAGAGATAGAGACTTAGCCATGGGCCATGAAGTTTACCTGGGGAGTGAAGGGAACAGGGAAGGAGGCAGGAGCAGAGGAGTGGAGGTGTGGAAAGAGAATGTGTGGGCAGTGCTGACTCCCCTTACCAGGCAGATGGGTGGGGGTGAGGCCTAGGCCCTTATTTCCCTTCTGGGGTGCAGTGGGGCAGCATTTTGTTGGGCTGGTACAGTAGAGAAGGAGAGAATGGAGCCACTGAGGCATGGGTGGGGGCTGGGTGGTGGCCAGGTGCAACAGGTAGGTGATGAAGATGGTCTCTAGTAGGCTGACCACCATCAGGGACAGACACAGGGCAAAGTAGACACCTGGAGGGAAGATGGGTCAATGTAAGGGCCAGAGGTACCTCCTAGGACTTTGTGTTTCCTCTTTCCCCAGAGGGTCCTTTTCCAGGATCCCTTTTCTGACCAGGTTCCACTGGTCTGTCTCCCTACCCCACGCCCACTTTGCTTTCATTCTCCTGATGGAGGAGGGGACCATACTGATGAGGGGGGTGCCAGTTGCAGGGAGTAAGTCATTCATCATGAGCAGGAAGACGTTGTAGCCCAGCAGAAGTGTCATCTTGAATGGGGCACGATTCTCACTTTCTATTGGCAGGTAGAAGCTGAGGGCATCAATGGCAACCAGAAAGCCACTGGGCACCAGAAGGTTTATAACATAGAGTCTGGGCCTGCGCCTGATGGCAACCTGGGGGAAGGAGAGAGGGGCGCAAGTGAGGAGTAGGCTGGGAGGCTGCTGAGCCAGTTAAGAGCAAGAGTTAAGATATGTCCCAGACCACACTGTCTAGGAAGGAAATGTTGCCTCAAGTCCCTTTCACTGTCCTGTCTTTCAACAAAGTCATCTTAATCACCACTGTCTGCCTTTCCAGAGTTTGATTCTGCCATGCTGCCTACCACTGAAATGTATCTCATTCCTTCTTGACCCAAGGTGTCAACTTTCTCCACTTCCACTTTTAGCCCTACCAATGTGCTCTTAGCAGGACTGTGGGACCAGATTCTTAGGTATCATGTGCTTTTTATCTCTGTATTTCTGCTTGCTTTCTCATCAAGGTCTAATCGCTAGTGACTCTGCTGGTGTCCATTCAAAACCAGTGGAGGGAAGGCAAGACAGTGGCAGATAATTTTGAGGTCACCAAGATTTGAAAGCATAATATCCCTAAGACAGTGTTTCATAACTTTTACACCATCTTTTTTTAAAAATAAACTTAAAAACCCTTGCCTTCCATAGAGTTCTGATAGCCATGGGAGATGGAAAGCTCACTCTCACTATGAGTCACTGCCATAGGACCTTTGTTTTTTTCCCCAAGGAGGATTTATTCAATCAATATTTACTGAGTGCCAGGTACTGTCCTAGGTAGTGGAAATTTATCAGTGAAAAAAGTGATAAACATATCCACCCTCACGGAGCTTACTTTCTAGCGGGAGAGCTTACATTCTGGTGGAGGACATAAGTTATGCATCTTAGAGAAGATCACAGCCATGGCCCCTGAGCTCACATAGAAAATGATTTGGTCATACTGGTTGGTGCCCACAGTCATCTTCATCATTCTCTGGTGGATATCCAGAAGTACCCACTCCCCCTTGCTCCGAATGAGGTCCTGTGATGTGTTCGAAATCTCCTGCACTTTCTTCTCCATGCCCAGGAGCATGTTCTCCACTGCAAAAGAGACCCAGACAACTCAGCCTCCCAAATGTTCCCAAACCCCTTACCCAGACTTGCATTTCTTACCACTTAGCTTCCACGCCCCTTTAGGGGAAATCCCCTCACCATTCCCAGCTTCCTGGCCTCTTCTTTCTCAAAACACTTTCTCTGCCTCTCAATCAGCTACTATACAGAGTCTCACTTACCTGTGTAGATGAATGAGCTGAAGGTGAGTGTGCAGTTCTGTTCATCAAAGGGGAAATAGAAGATGTCCAGGTTACAGATGCTGACCACCCGCATTGGCTTATCATATTTGATGAGACCTTCACTGTTGACATAAACCATGAGACCTGTAGCTGTCTGATCCATATCCATACTGTATGTGAGAAGAATGGGAAGGTGGGTACTGTGAGCTCTCTATCAGTCTTGGCCTTCTTTCTCTCTCAGATCACACCATTCCTGTGCTCTAACCCCACTCACCTGACTTCCCCCTTCCACCTGTCACTGTGTTCTGGGGGTTTTATAAACTCAATTCAGACACTGCTCCTTCTAAACTGAGTCTTTATGTGCCCCCTATTGGTTATATCATCTCATTCCTTGGAGATAGCATTTCCTTCCTGCTGTTTTCTCAGTGCGGATACTCACAACTCCTCGATGAAGATATCCGGAAGCCAAAGATTCTCAGCTGCTATGCTGATCTTCCTGATGCCCCCACATTCCTCTGGGTTCCATGTGATGAATGGATTGTACCAGAACTATAGGAAAACATGGTGTGAGACCAATAGGGTGGGAACTTGTTTTAGTCACACTCTGTCTCTTGCACTTTGTATTTCCTTTTTCTCTCATTTCTTCACTCTCCTACCTCCTCTCTGGTGACAGATATCACAGTGCACTAACAAAGTCTTTCTTCTACTTCTCCCTTGATTCTTTCAAGGGAGACCTTGACCTCAACTTTGGAGTCCCTGGGATGGAGCCACTTAGGTATCATCTTCCATGACCTTGGTTTATGCTACCTTCTCCCTATGCCCCAAGCTGACAGAATAATCAGGAAATTTTGTGTTTTCATTGTTGGTCTGCTTCCATTTGAATTTGTCTAATTTGTGGGTATTCTAAGCTTTATCCATTGTAAAATGCAAAGTTGGACCCAGCAGTGGGAAAAGGGAGGTACCACAGTAAAGGGGAAAAAGTCTATCATACCATGTTTAGCCATAGGAAAGATGTCATCAGTTGAAGTTGTGCGTCCTGAAAAAACAATTTTCACCTGGGATCATTGCCTCCATGAAGTCAAGTCCAATGCCACCATCCACCTCTTTCTCATTTCCATGGCTGTTCTATGTCACAATTATGATTTTTAATCATAAACCACTGAAAAATGTAGGTCAAATACTCCAGAGTACATGGAAAACATAGTTTTAAAAAAAGGCAGTATAAAAGTAAATTGGGGTCATGTTTCTTATGGAATAGTCCGAAAAGGGACAGATTTTACCTGCTATGATGTCACTGAAGCATGCCCTGTCATATCTTCCCACCTCATGGAATGAGATTTTCATTTTACAAAAATCAAGTGAGGAACCCACCACCGCTTGCCACTTGCCATTGCACATTGCAATGTTGAGCCAGGACTCACCACTTCCACAATGGCTGACATAGTGAAGGAGATGTTGACACGAGTGGGGATGCTATAGTTGATGACTGGACGGAAGGCCTTTCTGTCAAACACTGCTTGGAAGGCGACAGGATCCACTCCATGCCGGTCAAAGCCTGAGCAATTGATGGTGAATGTGTCTCCTCTTCCTGAAGAGAGCAGAGACCCTGTAAGAAGAGTGTCAGGGCTGGGGGCTAGGTAGCATTTCTGCACAAAGAAAACAGGGGGCATGGGAGAAGTATGTGAGCTCCTCCTTCCTGGACCAGGGAGTGTGGGCTGGGCTGGTAGGCAAATGGTGGAAGTTGATGAGGTGAGCTGAGTCAGGGCTCCATCCTCAATTCCTTTGTTTCTGTCCACATGCAAAATTTTTCCAAACATGTAGGCAAACTCAGCCTTGACCACCACTTTTCAGTGTCCTGCTGAATCTCACCACAAACTTCTCCACCTTCACTCAGTGTCCTTCCATTGCTCATCTCTGTCCTTGAGCCATCTGGGTGATGTCAGTGACAATATTTGCAATCACAGTTCTCCTCACTATATTAATGCGCATAGATAATCATAAATTAATGATGAAGGCAATAATCAGGTAGGTAGTAGGAGGTACGTGGGACCCTAAGGAAGGAACTCAGTTTTTCAAGTTAATAAGGATTTACTGTATCTCTACTATGTGCTGTGATTGTTCTCGTCTAAAACACAGTGGTTATCACCAGTGAGACTACCTTAAAGAGAGTTCCTTGATTCCCATCTTACACCTAACCCTTTTCTAGGGTTAGAACTACTTTGTGATGCAGAAATAGAGAATTATGTGATAACATCTTCTGGTAGAGCCTATTCATATCTATCTCTGATATTGTACTAACCCTTATCGTTCATTTTTTCTAGTTTATTTATTTTGAGAGAGAGAATGAGTGAGAGAGAGAGAGAGGGAGAGAGAGAGAACCAGAAGGGGGAGGGGCAGAGAGAAGACAGAGGATCCAAAGCAGGCTCTGTGCTGACAGCCGAAAGCCTGATGCGGGGCTCAAACTCATAAGCTGTGAGATCATGACCTGAGCCAAAGTCAAATGCTTAATGGACTGAGCCACCCAGGTACTCCCTCATCATTCGTTTTCAATAATGAATGAGAAAAATAATCTACACTGAAAAATTTTACTAAAAATATTTCCCTTTTTCATGACAGACCTTCTCATCACCTTCTTCCCTTTAGAATTTTCTCTGTTCCATTTAATTTGATTCAAGAGAGCTGAGAAAGAATCTTCTTCTTTTTAACATTAGTTGATACTCAGAAACCATGTGGTTAGATTATATGCCTGGAAAGAGAAAGACATGAGAAAAGAGAAGAGGCCCAATAGAAACATAGGGACAGAAGGATCTTACAAAGAGGTACAAAGCTATCAGTGTCTTGAGTTTTCATTTTTACCTGGATGAACATCCAGACATTGACTATCTAGGAATAATAAAAATTAGTCTGGTTGGTCTGTTTCTTAGAAGTTGTATGTTTGCTTTGTTCTTGTTCTTGTCCCTTCTTACCTTGAAGCAGCAGGTGGAGAATGAGACAAAGGAAGAATCCGTGTTCATGGAGCCAACCTCTTTCCATCTTCTTCTCTTTGGCGCTTCTCTGAGATAATGTTGATCTCTGGGGACTTAGTGATGATGTTGACCTTAAAAGACCACAGGCCACACCTTGAACCCTAGTTTTGAATAATACATGTATCAGGTGGCATTAGCCGTCTCTCTAACAAGCACCACTGACAAGAGAGTGTCACAGAGGACTAGCCCACCCTGTGCCCTAACTGGGCCTGAATCTCATCTCCAAAAGTAATCCGGAAAATCAGTTAGGAGAGGGGGAAGAAAAAATATCTGGTCACTGAAGCAGTGCTAATAGTCTCCTCATACTTTAGAATCACTGTGACCTGCAATGCATCATAGACCAGGCACATAATAATTGCCATTGCTTTCAAGTGGCACATGCACTTTTTTTTTTTTAATTTTGTTTTTTTAACTTTTATTTATTTTTGAGACAGAGAGAGACAGAGCATGAATGGGGGAGGGGCAGAGAGAGAGGGAGACACAGAATCGGAAGCAGGCTTCAGGCTCTGGGCCATCAGCCCAGAGCCCGACGCGGGGCTCGAACTCACGGACCGTGAGATCGTGACCTGAGCTGAAGTCGGACGCTTAACCGACTGAGCCACCCAGGCGCCCCCACATGCACTTATTTTAACCTTGCTACCATCTTTCAGAAAAACTGGGGCCTCTTTTTTATAATCAACTTCAGACTTTGAGGTTTTAAACATGACTTCAGTACTGGCTAGTCTCAGCTTTTGATTTTGTGAGCGTGTCAAAAGCAACCCAGATCTCCTGGATGGAAGGAGTGATCAGTGAGGTAGAGGGGAGGTGGTAGAGACAATGCTATTTTTAGTAGAAGTTGACTGATGAGAACATGAAAGGAAAGCTTGCAAATTCATGTTGTTTAGACCCTGCTGTTTTTTATAAGAAATTAGTTAGTTGTCGACATATTAAAAATTGGGAGATTTCGTGCAAGACCTATATTTCTGGCTTCATTTAAAAAGTAAGATCAACCAATACTGGGCTCATGTTTTTGCTTGGCAACAATTTGCCAAAGCTAATGGTTATGCTGTTTGGATGGAACATTCTTTCTAGATCATCACAGTCTCTGTCACCAACTATTGATTATTCCTGACCAGCTCCCCTCATGTATGTTACCTGCTTATCCTCTGTAGGTGTTTGAATTTGCCTCTGAGTGTTAAGATTTACTTTCTCGTGTAGTCTTAAAAGAGCCTTGGGAAGTAATTTCAACATACCATGCCATGCCTAGGTGATCACAGGTCTTGTCAGATTTAGCATGTACAAATATTTGATTCATGGTGGAAACCAGACATGTTATGGTTAAGTGGGCCAAAGTCATCAGAGGGTTTAACCTCTTTTATTCTGGAATTAATTCCATTAGAGAAGGCTCCAGAGAGAGTAATGAGTGGCGTAGAGAGCAAAGAGAGCAATTGCTTCAGTGAAGAAGTTTATGGCCTGAGCTGGAACAATAAGGTAGCAAAGGTTTCCTTATCTCTAATATTGGGGTTTTATGTGGTTAGGGATAATGTTTGTGTGTTACCTTTTCTGTTCTAAGCAATTACTGAATTGAAACAGAAATAACAGTAAAAATGGCAATAATAATAGCTGTTATTGTTACCCTGGCTCTCTTGAGATTGTTCAGGTTGTTTCAGCCTGAATGGAATCTTCTGGATTCCAAATGTCTGGGTTGACTGAAGCAACCCTGGCTGCTGTGGGCATCAGTCTTTTCTCTCAGCCTCACTCAGCTGTAGGTTACCATAAAGGTCGTCCCTCACTCCGTAGGAGCCCTCTTCATCATTTGAGGATCCTTCTCCTTTGGGAAGTATCTTTTTTCTTTCTTTCTTTTTTTTTAAGATGGCTTTATTTGTTTGTTTGTTTGTTTGTTTGTTTGTTTGTTTAAGAGAGAGGGCACAGTGAGCAAGGGACAGAGAGAATCCCACAAGGGGCAGAAAGGGAGAGAGAGAGAGAGAAGCGGGGGCTCACCCGGAGCGAGGCTCATGCTCACCTGATGTGGGACTCTGACTCACGACCGTGAGATCATGATGTGAGCCGAAGTCCGATGCTTAACGACTGAGCCACCCAGGCACCCCTTTAGATCAGTATTTCTCAAAACATTTTCTTGCAGAACACTAGTTCCACTGGATGTTAAATTCTTTTCTAAAAAAATTATTTTTGTTATTTAAACTTCAAAGAGGTCTGAGAAACAATGAATTAAATAAGGCTAAGCAGAGTTTTTTTTTGTTTTTTGTTTTTTGTTTTTTTTACTATAGGATTCCTCAGAGTATTTAGCTAAAATGTTAATGTGACTTGAATATCATATATATAATTTCCCAGACTTAGTTGACTTTGAGAATTTCTTTTTCTCAGAATATCTTGCAGGAGTAGTACTTCATCTACTATTTTGAGGAAACAATGCTTTAGGTGAATAGAGTAAATGTAGAAGAAAAAAACTTGAAAATTCTATAGATATGGTATAGAATGCAAGCAACATATGTATAAATCAATCAGGAAATTAAAGAAATAAACTAGATGAGTGTTTTCAAAAGTTTTTAAGTCTTTATTTATTTTTGAGAAAGAGAGAGAGAGAGTGAGAGCAAGTGGGGGAGGAACAGAGAAAGAGAGGGAGACGCAGAATCCAAAGCAGGCTCCAGGCTCTGAGCTGTCAGCACAGAGTCCAGCCCGGGGCTCAAACTCATGAATCATGAGTTCATGACCTAAGCTGAAGTTGGACGCTTAATGGAGTAAGCCACCCAGATGCCCCAATAAGTATATTTTAGGTAAGTATTCTAAACATTTTTTTAATGCTTATTTATTTTTGAAGGAGAAAGAGAGCATGAGCAGAGAAGGGACAGAGAAGGAGACACAGAATCTGAAGCAGGCTCCAAGCTTTGAGCTGTCAGCACAGAGACCCATGTGGGACTTCAACTCACAAACTGTGAGATCATGACCTGAGCCGAAGTCGGACACTTAACCAATGGAGCCAGCCAGGTGCCCCTTAGGTAAGTATACTAAAACGTGAAGTTTGATTAGAACTGTAAGAACCTACAAGCAAATAGGAAGTAAAATAGATAAAATTTTAAGCTGTTTCTGATTCCATTAGCAGTATAAACTTGACTGACTTGAAAAGGAATCTTTTTCTTTCTTTTCCTTTAGATCAATTACCTACCAGCTGTAGATCACATGTCATTCGCCTAGATCCAATTTTAGAATGAGAGTTTAAAAACATATTTTGGGGGGCAGTTGGTGGGCTCAGTCAGTTGAGCATATAACTCTTGATCTCAGGATTGTGAGTTCAAGCTTCATGTTGGGTGTAGAGATTACTTAAAAAATAAAATAAAGTATTAAAAAATAAATTAATTAAATAGATAAAATGTCTTGGTATTGTTACTTCTCAAATGTGCTCAGACAGTAACATTTTATTTTTTATTTGATTTATTATTATTATTTTTTTTATTTTAGAGAGAGTGAACAAGCGGTGGAGAGGAGCAGAGGGACAGAGAGAGAGAATCTTGAGCAAGCTTTACGCTCAGTGCAAAGCCTGATGTGGGGCTTGACCTCACAACCCCAGGATCATGGCCTGAGCCAAAATGAAGAATCGGTCGTTCAACCAACTGAGCCATTCAGACACCCCCAAAGTAACATTTTAATAGCTAAAAAGCAATACTAATTTTTCTCATTGGTGGTCTTATAATCAATCAAGTATATAATTTGTGTTTTAAGAGTACATACTTTTTCCTCATGGTATTCAATAGATGAGTTACTTTGAGTGAAAAATAAATACAGCCTTCACAGATTTCTAGTTTTCCTAAACAAATATTCATGCCAAAAATGTTATCACAAACAGACTGAAGTGGTTTATCTCGTCTCATCAGAAGCCCATATTTACAAAGCAAGAACATGCAAGAAGTTTTGGGGAGTGACTGGGAGTGATTCCTGCAGCCTGTGACAGCCTGTTTTAGAAAGAAGGCTCCATTTTGGCTGCACTCTTTATTAGTTTGGCTCTTCTGGTTTAGTGGGACCCTGTTTAGTGGGGCCTCCTACGTTGGTGTCTGACAGGTGCCCACTCCATACTTCTCAATAATGTGGGAGAATCTCCCCTGCACATCTAACCAGGAGAGGCATCAGACATGCTGTCTGATTTTATTCAGTTGAGTAAGTAACCATTAGCTGTCATTCTGGGAGGTTTACAATCCCAACGCTGGTCTATGGGCTGTGATGCTTATTTTAGTTGAATAGATTTAGGTGGTTGTTCCAGGTGGAAGGAACAGCTTAAGTAAAAACATGGAAATCACAGTGTTGTGAGGACCTCAGATTTGAGTAGGAGAGTAACAGGAAATGAAGCTGTGGTATTATATGGTGCCAGATCACGGAAGGCTTTGTATACCTAGCTGAAATTTGGTTTTATTCTATCACTCAGTGGTTCCCAAAGTTGAATAAGATTCAGACCTCTTTTAAGAGAAACAAGGGGCGCCTTGATGGCTCAGTTGGTTGAGCATCTGACTTCAGCTCAGGTCATGATCTCATGGTCTGTGAGTTTGAGCTCCCCCCCAGGCCCTGTGCTGACAGCTAGCCTGCTTCAGATTCTGTGTCTCCCTCTCTTCCTGCCCCTCCCCTGCTCACGCTGCCTCTCTCTCTCAAAGTAAATAAACATTAAAAAAAAATTTTTTTTAAAGAGAAACAAAACTCCTAAACTCCTGATGTTAACTTGAATTATTTATAATATCACTTAAATATTTATAATCATAAAATCATGTATAAAGTCCTTATACTTATAGCTCTTATAAGATAAAATTATATATTAGATATTCTACAAATTAGAATTTTTTATTTGATTTATAAAAAATAAAATGTTACTGTCTGAGAACATTTGAGAAGTAACAATTCTAAAAATTAGATATTCTATAAATTAGAATAAATTTATAAATTATGTACATACAAGACTGTAGAATCAACAGAACATTAATGTGGTAGATAATATTGTTTTATTAAAATTAGATAACTGCTGTCCATTTCCCTATCTTTTTTACAAGGAGCTAGTTTTTGAACACCTATCTGTTATTTTATTGGGTCAATATGATAGTGCATGTCAATATAACTGTACTTAAAGCTTTTTTAAAGCAATTCTTCATTTCTTTCTCACTACTACCTTTACTGCTAATTACTTGAGGTGTTATTACTACGAAGGTGAGAAGTGTGTAATTCTTTCCTTCATAAAGTGGCTATGTGATATGACTTACCATAACGTGCCTCTACTGCTGTGTACTGTATGAACACTCAGCTTCACCCATTGCAGTTCTCTATTGAAAATACTGTGAAATCTTTGTCTATATAATATGCAATGTCATTTGGCTTTCATCTGGCATTGTTGACATCTTTTTTTTTTTTTAGTTTATTAAAAAAATTTTTTTTCAATTCCAGTATAATTAACATATTAGTTTTAGGCTATATTAGTCTTAGGCTATGTTGTGATTTGACAATTCTATATATTATTACTCAGTGCTCATCATGATAAGCATGCCCTTAATCCCCTTGACCTATTGCACCCACCCCCCTCCCACACCTACCACCCCTCTGGCAACCACCAGTTCTCCATATTTAAGAGTCTGTTGTTTTGAGGGGGTGTCTGGGTGGCTCAGTCAGTTAAATGTCCTACTCTTGGTCTTGGCTCAGGTCATGATCTTACAGTTCATGAGTTTGAACCCCACATCCGACACCATGCTGACAGTGTGGCGCCTGCTTGGGATTCTCTTTCCCTCTCTCTTGCCTCCCCCCTGCTTGCTCTCTCTGTCTTTCTCAAAATAAATAAGTAAACTTGAAAAAAAAGGAGTCTGGTGTTTTGGGGCCACCTGGGTGGCTTAGTTGGTTAAACAACCTACTCTTGATATCAGTTCAGGTCAAGATCTCCCTATTGTGTGATTGAGCCGCGCATGGGGCTCTGCACTGAGTGTGCAGCCTGCTTGGGATTCTCTCTCTCCCTCTTTCTCTGCCCATCTCCCACTTGTGAGCATGCTTTCTCTCTCTGTGTCAGAATAAAAAACTAAACATTAAAAAAAAAATATGACTTTTGGTGGTCTCTTTTTTCTTTGTTCATTTGTTTCTTAAATTCCACATATGAATGAAATCATATGGTATTTGTCTTTCTCTGATTGACTCATGTCATTTAGCATTATACCCTCTAGATCCATCCATGTTGTTGTAAATGGCAAGATTTCATGCTTTTTTTATGGCTGAGCAATATTCCTTTATATATATACACCTATGTGTATATATGTATATATATGTGTATATATATGTATATGTATATATATGTATATGTGTATATGTATATATATGTATATGTGTATATGTATATGTATGTATATTTGCATATATAATCTTCTATATAAATCTGTATGTATATATAGTTATAATCTTCTATATTTATATTTATATTCTATATTTATATTTTATATAAAATATAAAATCTTCTTTATGCATTCATTTATGGATGGACACTTGGGTTGTTTCCATATCCTGACTATTGTAAAAAGTGCTACAATAAACATAGGGGTGTATATATCTTTTTGAATTGGTGTTTCCATTTTCTTTGGGTAAATACCCCGTAGTGGAATTAATGAATAATAATGTAACTTTATTTTTAATTTTTTTAATGTTTATTTTTGAGAGAGAGTGTGTGTGCAAACAGGAGAGAGGCAGGGAGAGAGAGAGGGAGACAGACTGGGAGACAGACTCTGAAACAGGCTCCAGGCTCTGAACTGTCAGCACAAAGCCTGACATGGGGCACAAACTCATGAACCATGAGATCATGACCTAAGCTGGAGTCAGAAGCTCAACTGAGCCATCCAGGCGCTCCTGCTTTTAATTTTTTGAGGAAACTCCATACTGTTTTCCACAGTGGCTGCACCAATTTTGGAATTGTTGATATGTGAAATCCTTTTCTCTTTTCCAAGTTGCCAAGGGGGCACCTGGATGGCTCAGTGGCTCAGGCCATGATCTCACAGTTGTGACTCTGAGCCCTGCATCAGGCTTGCTGCTGTCAGTGTGGAGCTTGCTTCGGATCCTCTGTCCACCCCCTCTCTCTGCCCTCCCCTGGCTCTCTCTCTCTCTCTCTTTCTCTCAAAACATAAACATTTAGGGGCGCCTGGGTGGCCCAGTCAGTAGGCGTCCAACTTCGGCTCAGATCATTCCAACTTCGGCTCAGATCATGATCTCATGGTTCGTGGGTTTGAGCCCCACGTTGGGCTCTGTGCTGACAGCTCAGAGACTGGAGCCTGTTTCAGGTTCTCTATCTCCCTCTCTCTCTCTGTCCTTACCCCGCTCCCTCTCTGTCTCTCTGTCTCTCTCTCAAAAATAAATAAACATTAAAAAAAAAAAAAAAAGAATTCTCCAGGTGCCTGGGTGGCTTAGTCGGTTAAGTGACCAACTTCAGGTCAGGTCATGATCTTTCAGTCTGTGAGTTCGAGCCCTTCATCCAGCTCTGTGCTGACAGCATAGAGCCTGGAGTCTGCTTCAGATTCTGTGTCTCCCTCTCTCTCTCTTCCCTTCCCCTGCTCACGCTCTGTCTCTCTGTCTCTCTCTCAAAAATAAATAAACGTTAAAAAAAAAAATTTAAGTTGCCAGACACCGTTAAAGAGGTTTATTATTCTCTCCCACTGTTGTTTCTGTGATGGCAAGTAAAATATTCACTTTATTAGCTAACTTGAAAAAAAAGTCTTATTTCTTGAAAATGACTTTCATTGTAAAATTGATCTGCAAAAGTGAAATTTTGTCTTCATAAGAATTCAACTGCGAATGCCACAGCAGATGTGGAGTGATCATTGCCATTTGGCATTAGGTCCTGGTAACCTGGGTAGAGGAAGCTACTGCAATAAAACACTTCTGTCAATGAGCAGCAGTACCACCATCCACCCAGTTCTGCAACCAGAAACCTAGGTGGTACCCTTGACACCTTTCTTTCTCACACCACTTTACCTACTCCATCACCAAGGTCTGCTGATTGTCTTCCCTTCTAGATACTTCTAACTCTTTCTCCAGTCTACCAGCCACAGTGCAGTTTTCAAAATGCAAATTTGATTTCTCAACCCTTAACCTACTCACCATTAAAAACCTTGTCGTGGTTGCCATTTGCTCTTCCTCTGAGACCTGTAACATGGTCTACGAGGCCTTTGGAGATGTTCCCTTCCTTTTCCTTCTGCTTGGTCTTTGTTGTTCCCTCTGCTTGGAGTGCTCTCTGCTCTGCCCACCTCCACATGTTCACCTTACTAACTCCCACTGTCCTTCAGGCACAACTCATACCTTCCTTGTCTAGTACCTACTCCAGTTATAATTTAAATATGGACTCAAGTTTATTTGGAACTCCAAGCCCCATAAGGACAGGAAACTTCTCTGTTTTCGCTCCATTATATCTCCATCATATATTGAATGAATATTTTTAGTGGATTACACAAAATAAGTATTATTTTTAAAATACGTACAAGTGTGGGTTTACATAGATTCTCTACTCTAGCCCCTTGCCTGAGGATTGGAGAATATCACTCCCCCAAACATCTCACAACACAAAATCATTTTAAGGAGGGGATGCTTTGCAATCAGTATCATGTAAATAAGTAGAAGTCTAATTACACTTATAAGTAAGTATAAGTTAAGTACGATTCTTTGGCCCAGGCTATCTCTGGACAGACAGAGATAAGACCTTAGGGTATTGAGGCTTGGCACCAGGTCTGCGCAATGGTCGTCTATTATTGTTTTGTTTTGTTTTTTTCTTTTAGCCTATGATCGATATATTTGGAGTATTTCAGGGAGATTTTTAGAAGCTTTTGATTTTCTGTTAAAGTATCAGACTTGCAGCTTTGGGGTTCTACGGTGTTTGAGGCATGGTAGGAAGTGCTAGTATACCTCAGCAAGGTGGCTTGAGGTGTGCTGAGGAGGTTTATCTTATGCAACCAGATGGCCACAGGCGCTTCAGGAATTCTCATCAGCAGATATAGATATAGAGACCTGCAAGATTCTTTGGCTCAAGTGCATATAGTCCCAGTGAGAGGAGATATGATTTGTTCCTATGACACTAAAACATTTTTATTATGAAATACTTAAAGCCACCAAAACGTACAGCAAATGATATTAGAAGGACCTGTGTACCCACTCCAAACCTCGTTAAAATGAACATTTATAAGTCATTAAGTTTTTTTAATGTATATTCATTTTTTAAGAGAGCGAGAGAGACAGAGCATGAGCAGGGGAGGGGCAGAGAGAGGGGGAGACACAGAATCTGAAGCAGGCTCCAGGCTCTGAGCTGTCAGCACAGAGCCTGACACGGGGCTCCATCCATGAACCGCAAGATCATGACCTGAGCTGAAGTCGGATGCTCAACCAAAAGAGCCACCCAGGCGCCCCTATAAATCATTTTAAAAAGAAATAAAATATTACAGAAACAGATGAAGCTCCTGTGTCTCCCTCTCTGATCTTATTCTTGTGCCTCCAACACCAGCTATATCTCCAAATACACCTTGAAATTGTTGTTCATCATGCCCAGGTATTTTTTATATTTTTAAGTACATATATGTGTATTCATAAACAACATATCACATTTTTACATATTTACAAAATAAATACAAATTGGGGTTATACAATTTGAGTCTTTTTGTAACTTATTTGTGCTCAACATTGTTTTTGAAACTTATACATAGTGATACATTATAGCCCATGTTCTTTAACTGCGGTATAGTAGCTCATTATAGAAATACCATAATCTAGTTATCTGTTCTCTTGTTAATGGAATTTAGATTCTTTCCACTACTACAGACAATGCACAATGAATATATCTCCTTGTGTATTATGTGGGAGGCCCTTTAGGGCATCTTTTCTCAGCTAATAGCATTAAGCCCTGATGCCCTAAAGCATTCACTGTGTGTAATGGATTAACTTCTCTCTTGGACATCTAGAATGATACTAGATATGTGTTATCCTTGGGAGAATTGAGAAAATAATCACTCAAATAATTCTTTTTAGGGCTTAATTCACTTGCAGAAGCCTCATTGAGAAAGGCTACCCTACAGCATATATGTAGAAGTGGAATTTCTGGGTTCAAGGATAGGCATATGAGGTGGAAACCATTAGTTTCCACTGAAATCTGTTCTTTCCTTCTGCCATTGTAATGGAATTGTAGGTGGCTCATAGCTTCCCAGCTGAGGATTGCACTTCCCAGTTTCCCTCTCACTTAGATGTGCCCAGATGATTAAATTGTCACTAGTAGAATGTGAATGGAAATGATGTATATTGCTTCCCTGCTGGTGCCTCAAGATCAGGTCACACATCTCCATATTCTTCCTTCCTTCCACCCGGGTGACTCGTAATAGCAATGAGTAGAAAAATTTTGGAGCCATATGTTGAACCTGACAGAGCCACCATACCCTTGGTCTCTGACTGCCTGCAGGAAGCAGGACTACACTACTGATCTGGGATACTTACCTGAGACTTTTATTTATGAGAGAAATAAACTTCTTGACTCCGAGCCACTAAATTTTAGGTGTCTGCCAGGGATCTAACAATACTGCCCTATATATAGCCCTTTTCCAATCTACTAAATATGGCCAAACTGCTCTTTAATATGGTCCTATCAGTTTTATACACTGCCAGCAATGTGCAAAATATCCTGTTTTTCCAGATCCTTGACAATAGTCGGTGTTGTCAGGTTTTTATGTTTTCCCACGAGAAGGGCATAAAACAGTATCTCATTGCTATTTTAACTTGAATTTCCCTGTTTTTTTCTTTTTTTTTTTTTTTCCTGATTGAGTGTCTTTGCATGCTTGAATGGTTGTTCAGGTTTCCTTTACAGTGTGTTCACTGTCTGTTCATATCATTTGCCTATTTTCCGACTGAGTGATTTGCCCTTTCTTATTGAGTTGTAGAAACTATTTGTATATTTTGTATCCAAAATTTTGTTGGTTATAACTTGTGGTTTTGCTTTTCAATTTATGGCTCTTGTACAGAAATTTAAATTTAAATATAGTAAGAATGTATCAATCTTTCCTTTATTTTTTGTGTTTGCAACTTGTTTAAGAGGTTCTTCTCTACTCCCAAGGTCATGAAGTTATTTCACATTTTCTTCCCAACATTTTAAAGTTTTCCCTTTCACAGGTCGGTCTTTGATCTACCTGAAATCGATTTTTCTGTGTGGGCTGAAGTAGTAATCCCTGAGTTTTTAAAAATACAGATGACCTATTGTCCCAGCACTATTTATCCAAACTTCTTCCTTTCCCTACTGATCTGTAATGTTTTCTCAGTCACAGATCGTGTTTACATATATGCATGAGTCTGTTCCCAGCCTCTTTGTAGTGTTGCATAGTCCTATTAATCCATCCTCACTCAGGAACATCGTGTTAATTAATTATGATACCTTGGTGTCTTCACACTAGCTAGTTGTATAAAGATGAACAAGTCACTTTACCTTTTTAAAAATAATCTCTGAAATGGAAAAGATATACCTACAGTGTGGTTGTGGAGATTGAAAGAAACAAGAATTTCATGTAAAGCACCACGTACAGAGTAGGTAGGCACTCAACAGAGAGTAGTGATGTTACGATCATGTTGAAGGTACAGATGAAACACAAAGAGAAATACTGTGATCAGTCTCTTTGGGAACCTCAGTTTGATTTACAAAAAGGAGTGAGTTGGTACATCGTTTCCAAGGCTCTTGCTACCGTAGAAATTGTGATCCTGGCGTTTCATTATCTAGAAACCAGGCAGCACAAGGTTATGTGACGGGCAATGGGATAAAACTGATAAAGGTGGTATCAGCGCAGGATGCAGGTCGAATACTGAGCGAACAATCGTAAAATGTTAACTGCCATAAAAGACCCGAGTTGGGGCTAGTTGATAGCTGATGACCTTCATGATATTTTCTGGTGCATAAATGGCCGCACACCGTCGGCTCCGTCCTGCCTGCAAACACCGAGCTGCGCCCCCCACCCTCCCCCAAGGGCTACTGTCAACCCTCCCGGCTACCCACTGGGGCACACGGCCTCAGAGAAGATTCCAGACAGGCTCGCAGAACCTCTGAGAAGGATGGTGCAGAGCCAGGAGCGCGGTGGAAAGGAGGAGCAGCCTGCACCTCCTCCGGGGCTTCTGCAGCGCTTCTGGGAAATATAGTCCTTTGCCGCGTGTCGAGCCTCGGGCTCCTAGAAGAGGGACTACAATTCCCTTCAGTCTTGGGGAGTCTTTGTGCAGCACGCCTGCGCAGTCTGGCGGCCAATGCCGCTATAAAGGCTTGTTTTGCTCCGGGGCTGATGCTCGGGAGCGTGGTCGAGTGGCCGGTGCGGCCGTCCTGGAGCCGGGGCACAGGTAGGTAGCAGCTAACGTCGCACCCCCTCCTTCTCTGTTGGTTGTCACGGGGGTCACCCCTGTATGTTCCCACCTGGGGTGGCGGACTGGGATCGGGGATAAGGGGAGGTTCGGGGGGAATCCCGAGACCTGAGAAGCGCAGCCTGGCCTCCTTCTAGTGTCCCGCCGCCCCCTCCTCGGGACGCAATCCCTGAGGGCTGGCTGGTGCTGAGGTCCTGGCGTCGGAAGGCAGGTAGGGTGGGCTGAGTGGTCGAGAGTGCTGGCTATATACCCGGATGCGGCCACCAGGGGGTGCTGCGCCCGCGGCCCGTGGGTGTGGGTCGCTGTGGCCTCGTCAGGCCCAAACTGGCCGTGGGAACGCCCAAGGGTCAAGGCATCCCAGGTGAAGCTGGCGAGAGAGAAGCCCCCATCCTCATGCTTGTGGGGAGGGCGGCCCGGGGCACACCCCGCTCAAGTCTTATACCAGCGATTCTGAGCTGCCAGCGCAGCGACCTTAAAAGTCATCCTCTCGTTTTCTGCAAACGGGTAAATGGAGGTTCGTGACACAAGTACGCACAGCAAACCCTGGGCAGAGCCAGGAATGGAAGGAGTCCTGATCTCTTGACTGTCATCAGTGCCTTTCCACTTCCACCACACAGAGCTGCATGTTGCTTTGTGTTTGTTGCACAGGGGTCATCTGGCTTCTGCACAGACGTGGGGAGGCAGGAGGCAGAAGGGCACAGGAATGATTGGCAAAGTTTCAGAAGGTTTTGAAGGACAAGATGGATAGGTTATACTGGAATCTGTTGCCTAAGTGAAGGGTGCGGAAGGTTGAGGCACAACAAGTGGATTATCAGAGGGTGGTAAATAGCTTCAGGTCTTCTTGTGCAGCTTCAGGGCCTGAATGAAATTCCTGAGGTTGGATACCTAAGGAATGTTGTAATGAAGGCAATTTGGAAACACCAGTCTGGCTAGTTCCAGTTCTTGCAATCCCCCTCCCCCATGCAGTTTCCTCTGCATCATTGTGCAGGGAGAATGTCTACACTTTTACCACTGGAAGGGGAACCTTGATTTAAAAAAAAAAAAAAAGGCAGTTGTCTGGCCTCAACTCTGTTGATTTTTGAATCTGGACACTTCTTTGGGGTTCTACCACTTTGGCTGTTCTGCTAATGTTGTTGTATAGCTCTGACTCAAAAAAGAAAAAAAAAATCATTTCCTTTTTTCCGTTCTTGACAGCTGAGTCAAGTTAGCATTGCAAAACAACTTTTTAACACCCAAAAGGAAACAGAAGAAAATAGGGAAGTACAAATAGAGTCAAAAAGAGTCAAGCCTATAGTGATCCTTTCTTGGTTGCTTTATTCAGACTTGGGCTTGTTTTCTTTCTAAAACTCATAGGGATTCCTAGCTCTTGGGTGGCCTCTATGTGGGGTGCCCGGTCTTATAATCCTGATACACAGAAGATGGAATTCTTATATTCAAGGCCAAGAGATAGTAACTTTGTGCATACTCAAGGCCTGCCTACTCTCATGGCTATGCCTCTTTTCCCAGGAAGCTAAGAAACAAGAGTGTTAGAGGCAATGGAGACCTACTCCCCACCTCCTTCATACGTAGACTAACTTGAAATAAAATGATTGAAACACACTTCGGTTATCAAGAGTTCTTAGACAATTGGGATGAACTTTATGTTCTTCTTGATATGGCATTTGGAATTGTGAATTAGTTGGTTGGACCGTGCCCCTTTCACACCCACTTCCTTCCTCTTGCCTTTTTTCAAAATGGGACTTATCTGTTCAGCTTCCACACAATCAGCTAGGTTAGGGAGCCTTTTGTGAGGAAGGTTGGACTTCAGTGATCCCTCTAAAAAGAAGGATTACTCTGATCTGCAGCTGCAACCTGACATTGGGGACACAGGCAGATGCCCAGGTCTGTTTATAGTTTAGGCTTAATGAGGTCTCAGTGACGTGATTGCTGTGCTCTTGGTTGTAAGCCGGAGTGCTTTATGGTGCAGTTTGTCCTTGGACAAGGTGACTTTTTTTTTTTTAAAGATACGTAATTTAGCAGTATCGACTCAGGGTAGTTGAACTAGACTTCTGAAAGGCAAGAAGTGTGTTGGAAACACGTCTGTATGGAGGAGATTTAGTTCTTTTTTATTTAGTAAGTATTCTCCTTTTCTCTGATACCTTAGAAAAATGAATTGTAGTGGTCAGAATTTTGTCTGCAGAGTAGTACTTTTAAGACCCAGTGATAGCTAGGAAGTTATGGAATCCAAAAGGCAACACAGCTACACTTCTTTAATTTCTAGTGAGGCTGGTGCGAAAGGCGTTTTCTCAGCTTGTATCTGGGAAACTGAGCCATCTCAGAGTGGGGGAAATGTGTGTGTTTTATTTTTTCAGAATTAACCAGAGTTGATACAGTATATTGATCAAAGTTAGCCAGGCAAGCAGAGGTTTAGAACAGAGTTTCAGGTAAATATTAGGTAAGATTTTGTTGGACAGGATGGGGAATTTCTTTTTGTTATTGTTTTCTAATTACGGCTTTGTTGAGATATAAATTATATACCATTAAATGCACCCCTTTAAAGTATTACAACTCAGTTTTGAGTTAGTACATTCACAGGCTTGGGCAACCATCACCACTGTCTAATTTTAGAACACTTTCAGTACCCCAAGGGGAATTTGTTTTTAAAGTTAAGGTGTAATATTGTTGGGGCAACTGGGTGGCCCAGTCAGTTAAGCATCCTACTTCTGCTTAGGTCATGATTTCACAGCTCGGGAGTTTGAGCCCTGTGTCGGGCTCTGTGCTGAGAGTTCAGAGCCTGGACCCTGCTTCAGATTCTGTGCCTCTATTTCTCTCTGCCCCTCCCCTGTTCGTGCTGTCTCTGTCTCTCTCTTAAGAATAAATAAACATTAAAAAAAATTTTTTTTAAGTTAAGGTGTGATAATATTGTTTTGTTTTGCATTTCAGGTATAAATTTGTTTTGTATTTGTATTTATGTAACTTCATGGAGCTTTAAGATAACAAACCAATTACCCAATTATAAAAACGCAGAGGTGGGATATATCACTGGTAGAATAAGGGCTTTGTAAATTTTCATTTAGTAACATTTAGTAGGAGAAATAATATCCATTTTAAAATTGTGGAGTTTATAATGCTTGGAACAAACTTAAAAGTTGTCTTTTTTTTTTTTTTTGAAAGACTTATCTGAATGCTTCTTACATGGGTTTGAGTTTAGTTGAAGGTGATGATATCTCTTTTACTAGTGTGTTTATTTTTTTCTAATCTTTTTTTCCCCCTTAGGGGTGGGAGGTGGTAATCCTTGGTTCTATTACACTGATATTTTTTTCTTAAAAAAAAATGAAATGGCACTTTAAACATTTCTGAAAAATTATTTTTATAGGTGTAATGGTAGTAAACTTTAGTGCTTTTGCCCTTTTTTTTTTTCTAGTTTAAAGTACTTTTGCATATGATTAAGTACAAATTTAGGAAATCTCTTTCCTTAAGGAAATAAAGAAAATTTTTTTAAAAACTCTGGTATAATTAACATATAGTGTTATTCTTTGATGAATTTTTAATTTCAGAAATTCTCAAGTGAAACCAAAAGTCTGTGAGCCCTGGCACCTCTACTCAGAGAAGATGAAGGATATCGACATAGGAAAAGAGTATATCATCCCCAGTCCTGGTTATAGAAACGTGAGAGAGAGAACCAGCACTTCCGGGCAGCACAGAGACCGAGAGGACTCCAAATATAAGAGAAATCGACCGGTCAGTATTCCTTTTCCTGAATTCCTTTTCTTACCTGCTTGTTGTATTAGACTACACCTTCTTTTTTCATATAATGCATAATTAAAACAAAATTTCATTTTTGTTGTTGGCTTTATTTTTTTATTTAAAAAAATTTTTTAATATTTATTTATTTTTGAGAGAGAGAGAAACAGAGCACGAGCAGGGGAGGGGCAGAGAGAGAGGGAGACACAGAATCCAAAGCAGGGTCCAGGCTCTGAGCTGTCAGCACAGAGCCCGATGCCAGGCTCAAACCCACAAACCGTGAGATCATGACCTGAGCTGAAGTTGGAAGCTCAACCCACTGAGCCACCCAGGCATCCCTGTTGTTGGCTTTAGATCACTGGTAAGAATTTATGGTTACATATAAAAAAGGAGTGGTCGGTTGGCTTCAGGCTGCCACCTATTTCTCCTTTGGAGTTCTCTCTCCTGCTTGTACTGCCCTGTGGTGAATTCTGAAAAGGCTTTGCTTGAGAGAAGTCACCTTGTAGGGGTGGGGGTGGGGGTGCTGAAGAGGGAAGAGAGGGAATATGAACCATTAAACTTCATTCGTGTACTTAGGGGCACCTGGGTGGCTCAGTCGGTTGAGCATCAGACTTAATCTTAGCTCCTGGTCCCAGGGTTGTGGGATCGAGCCCCTTGTTGGGCTCAGTGCTGAGTGTGGAGCCTGCTTAAGATCTTCTGTCTCCCTCTCCCTCTCTCTCCCTTTGCCCCGCTCATGTTCTCTTTCTCTCTCTCTCTCTCTCTCAAATAAAACAAAACAAAACAGAAACAAACCCCCCCCCAAACTTCATTCATGTACTTAAAATTGGTTTGTTTGGTTTTTTGCCTCTGCCTCTGTTGTCTGTGTTTAAAATGTGAATCCTTTGGAGGGACTCCTGCAGATTTCAGAGTACTGGAACAATTCTAGACTGTGGTAGTATGATAAGTAAGTTTTCCAAGGAAATCCATGGATGTGAAGGAGTCTTTAGATAAGAATTTTGTTTTCTCCAAGGGAAATAATTAAAATACATTTAAAAAAATTTTTAATTAGTTTTTTTAAATGTTTATTTATTTTAAGAGAAAGAGACAGAGACAGAGACCGAGTGTGAGTGGGGGAGGGGCAGAAAGAGAGGGAGACAGAATCTGAAGCAGGCTCCAGGCTCTGAATTGTGAGCACAGAACCCCGTGCGGGGCTCAAATGTACAGGTGTGAGATCAAGACCTGAGCTGAAGTCGGACACCTAACCAACTGAGATGCCCAGGTGTGCCATGAGTATACATTTTAAAATGGAAGAAATATCTTTCTTCTGAAAAAAAAAATTATACCTTTTCTTCAATTGCAAAAGTAACTAATAAGGAAGAATGGGGGTCACTGGGTTTAGGAAGGAAAGGTTTGTATTCATGTACAGTATTTGTTATGTGAAAACTTGAGAATCAGAAAAACTTTGCAGCTGACACTGGAGTTTCATTAGCCTGACATTACCTGTCCTTCTTTGCTATGTGAAAGCTGTTGCCTTATTAAACAACATTTGCTCAGTAATAGGTGTTTTCTGTCCCCACCGTATATATATTTTTTAAGTTTATTTATTTTGAGAGAGAGAGAGGGAGGGAGGGTAGGGGCAGAGAGAGGGAGAGAGAGAATCCCAAGCAGGCTCTGTGTACCAGCTCAGAGCCTGATATGGGACTTGAACCTACGAACTGTGAGATCATGACCTGAGCCAAAATAAAGAGTTGGATGCTTACCCGAATGAGCCACCCAGGTGCTCCATCCCCACTGTTTATTATATAGTGCTTTCCTACTCAAGCTGAACTTTGGAAAACAGTCAATGTAATCACTGTCAAATCCTTAAGGTGCCAGTTTTATAACTTGTTTGTGGTTTGTGTTGTTTGTCTAAGCCTTATGTTAATTAACCATGTGGTGAGTATCTTCTGAGTGCCAGGCACTGTCAGTATGCACTTAACTCTAGAAAAAGTCACAAAGGTGACATTGGAGCAGGACTTTGAAGGATGATTAGGTAGGGATGCTTTCAAGTTACTATGTCATCTGTGGTTTGATGGTTTATGAATAAAATGGTATTGATAGTAGAACGTGACTCATGGGATTATTGAAGATTAAATGAGATAATGCATATAAAATGCTTAGACTGATGCCTGCCATTCTAAGATGGCATTCTAACATTCTAAATGTTAGATCTTAGAACCAGTTGTCTAGAGCTTAGGATGTGAAAGAGAAAATTCTGCATGCCATGCTAAGGAATCTTTTACTATGGGCACTGGGGAACTATTGGAAGTTATTGAGGATGGTTTTTGTCCCCCCCTTTTTATTTTGAGATAACTATGCAAAGAAATTCTGTATACACTTTATCCATCTTCCCCCAGTGGTAACTTCTTGCAGAAAACTATAGCACCATAGGGGCACCTGGGTCACTCAGTTGGTTAAGTGTCCAACTTCGGCTCAGGTCGTGATCTCACTGCTTGTGGGTTCGAGCCCTGCAGCTCAGCGCCTGGAGCCTGCTTCAGATTCTGTGTGTCCCTCTCTCTTTGCTCCTACCCTGCTTGTGCTCTCTTTCTCTCAAAAATAAAATAAACATAGGGGCGCCTGGGTGGCGCAGTCGGTTAAGCGTCCGACTTCAGCCAGGTCACGATCTTGCGGTCCGTGAGTTCGAGCCCCGCGTCAGGCTCTGGGCTGATGGCTCAGAGCCTGGAGCCTGTTTCCGATTCTGTGTCTCCCTCTCTCTCTGCCCCTCCCCCGTTCATGCTCTATCTCTCTCTGTCCCAAAAATAAATAAACGTTGAAAAAAAAATTAAAATAAAATAAAATAAAATAAACATAAAAAACAAAACTATAGCACCATATCTCAACATTAAAACAATCCACCCACCTTATTAAGACTTCCCCAGTTTTATGGTTTTGTGTATACTCATTTGCATGTGTATATTCTGTGCAGTTTTTTCGCATGTGTAGATTTTTGTGACCGTCACCACAGTCAGAACACAAAACAGCACCATCACAAGCATCTCTCATGCTACTCTCACCTCCCTTGCAGCCATAGCCACCTCCCTTCCCCTTGCCCCCAGTCGCTGGGAACCTCTAATCTGTTCTCCACCTTGACAACTTTGTCATTTGAAGAATGCTATAGGGACACCCGGGTGGCCCAGTCGTTTGAGTGCCCGACTCTTGATTTTGGCTCAGGTCATGATCCCAGCATTGTGGGATTGAGCCCCATGTCAGGCCCTGCACCGAGCCTGAAGCCTTCTTGAGATTCTGTCCCTCTGCCCCTCTTCCCTGCTGCTTGCTCTGTCTTAAAAAAAAAAAAAAAAAAAAAAAGGAATACTATATAAATGGAATCACGTAGCGTGTAACTTTTGAGATTGGCTTTTTTCACTGTGCATAATTTCCTTGATATCCATCTCGTTTGATATGTGGATCAGTATTTTCTTTTTGTGAGTAGTATTCCATGTTTTAGGTAGTTCTTTCCTTTTCATTGTGAGTACTATTCTATGTTATAGAGGAACCATAGATTGTTTAACCATTCATTTGTTGAAGGGCATTTTGGGTTATTTCTAGTGTGTAGTTGTTACAAATAAAGCTGCCTTGAACATTTATATATAGGATTTTGTGTGAATAAGCTCTCATTTGTCTGGATAAATGCCCAGGAATGCAGTTGCTGGGTCATATGGTAAGTGCATGTTTCGGTGTATAAGGAACTTCAGTACTCTTTTCCAGACCGGCTATACACTTTTCCATTCCCACCAGCAATATATGAGTGATCCAGTTTCTCTGCATTCTTGGCAGTATTTGGTGGTGTTGTTATTTTTATCTTAGCCATTCTGATAGGTATGTCTGATATCTCATTGTGGTTTTCATTTGTGTTACCCAAGGGCTAATGATATGGAGCTGAGAAGGGATTTTTAAGACTTGATTTTTATCTTAGGGAGATTAGTTTTGAGACAATGTAGAAAAAACCTGCATAGGAGAGAGATAAAATATAGGGAGTGGTCGGGAGGCTCCTGTGCCAATCTATGTGAAAGAGCCAGGAGTCTGCATCCAACCAAGGATAATAGTGAGGAGAGATGAGAAAGGAGAGACAGGGGCATCTCTGGAAGGAGAAGGAAGTATTGGGGGGTCTGGGATTGGTGGTAAGAGTTTAAAACTACTAATGGATGTATAGGAAGAGAAGAAGATTCAGGTGAGAATGAGTTTACTTTGAACATGTTGAATTTGAGTGCATCCAGATAAAATGATCAGAAGATAGAGCACAGGCAAGTAAGGTAGGAGAAGAAAAATTTGAAGTCATTAGTGCATCCATATAGATGAAGCCTTGGGAGTGAGCAAGGATGGCTTATAGCTCAGAAAAAAGGTGGAAGCTGGGAAGCTATTGTATGTGGGTAGTTTGGTGAAATTTCTGGAGACAGGGTCCCCACCCAGTTGGTTACAGTAGAAGTGACATTAGGACGTACAATGGCAACAGCCAGCTTTTCCTCTCCAGGTGGAGAAGAACTGTAAATAGAATCACTATTGTGCCCTTTGTCCCCTAACTTATTAAGTCAGGAGCCAGACAGCAAGTTTCCTTCATGTGATCGAGGCTTATCTTGAAGAAACAGGAAGGCTGTTACTACTTTTATAAAATGTCAAGAGTCCACATAAACTTTATTTTCACTATCCTTTCATGTTTCCCAGACTTTTAAATTTGAGTACTGTTTTCATGATTTTTATCTTATCCTTGTGCCCTCTGAACTTTTTTCTTACTTGAAGTATTTCTTTTAATCTGGATTTTTTATTTTTGCTCAGCCTTGACCTAAGCAATAAATAAATAAAATCATAAGTTTATGCTGTCTATTTTTTTATATATGTTAAAATGAATGCATAACTGTCAAGTGTTTTTAAAAGGTCACGTTCTGGGGTGCCTGGGTGGCTCAGGTCACGATCTCATGGTTCATGAGTTCGAGCCCCTTGTGGGGCTCTGTGCTGACAGCTCAGAGCCTGGAGCCTGCTTCAGATTCTGTGTCTCCCTCTCTCTCTGACCTTCCCTCCACTCACGCTTTGTCTCTCTCTCAAAAATAAGTAAACATTAAAAAAATTTTTTTTAAGTAAAAAAATAGCTTTGTCTAGTACATTATATTTTCAGATATTTGACTCTGAAAACTTTTCTGTATGGACTAAGGGTGTGTGAATTTGTCTATGCCCTTGTGTTTTCAGAGTCAGGAATATTACCTGTGAGTCTACTTGCTTTTTGGAAGGAGAGCGGGATGAAGGAGATTAGTATTTGCAGACTCTGCATTATTTTTCTCTTGATTGGTACTCAGTGACTCAGCAGATTTTCTGGACAGTCAGTGATAGGATGAGTAAGAACACCTGCTTTTTTTTTTTTTTTTTTTTTTTCCTTTTCTTTTCCCTGTCGGCATCCATAAAGCTTTATAAAGCTCAGTACGGGTGTGATACGGTTATCTGGCTTGGTGCCAGGTGTTGGTTTCCAATAGCAGCCCAGAGTCCTCTGCTGGAGATGACAACAGCACTCCTATTGGTGCAGAGCCCAGTGGCTTTCTTGCATGGTGAAATGAATCTACAGGGCCATGGGTCTCCTGAGGTTGGCCTGCTGCCGTGATCATGAGCTCTTTTACGCTGTCTGCAGTGAGGCTGCTGCTTCTTTCCTAGGAAATGCTGCTTCAGGGAAATAAATATAGCCTGTTGGCTGGAGCTGAAGGAGGCTTCTGTCAAAAGGGAAGAAGAGTATTGAAACCAGCTTCCTGTATTCTAAGCAGTTTTAAATACCTAAGCCTTTATTTGGTTAAGATGTATGATCTGGATGTTACAAATGGTTAATGAAAACTTTTTTGATGAAATCTTGGTTCTGCTTTTAGGTAGCCTTCTGCTAATGGTTTCTTTAATGTCTCGCCATTCTTCCGCTTTCTTTTAATCAGAAATAAACAGGTCAATGCCAGGAACAGGAAACTGGGCCTTCAGAGGTCTTTGTCAATGATCGAATTGGTCAATATCAAAATTACAGATTAATGTGAAGTTAATTTGGTGCACTGAAATTCACTAATTAGCAGAATTAAGCTTGTCTGTCCCTTCCCTTCTTATCCTGCCTTTAGGGAGTTAACCTATTTAGGTAATTAGATCTTACATATGTTTTAATTATTTAAGATTATTGTGTAAATTAGCTTTTCAAGGAATCAACTTCACTCTGTTTTTAGGTATCAGATGAAAACTTGTGTTTACCAAAGCAGATATGGTGTTATATCTTGGTTTTCTTAAATGTTGTATTCTCACAATAGAAAGCTAGCCAGATTGCCCCAATCTTCACTTCTTGCTTCTCACCACTGTCAGCAGTTGTAGGGGCTCTGCAGCACAGGGGTCACATGACAACCCTAACGTCATATACTAACATCTTATACTAAGCATTTAACATGGGTTTATGTATGGTACAAGGTGCTGAATGAAGTTTTTTGTTTTTGTTTTTTATGTTTGTTTATTTTTGAGAGAGGGAGACAGACAGACAGAAGGAGACACAGAATCTGAAACAGGCTCCAGGCTCTGAGCTGTCAGCACAGAGCCTGAAGCGGGGCTCAAACTCATGAACAGTGAGATCATGACCTGAGCCGAAGTCAGACACTTAACTGACTGAGCCACCCAGTTGCCCCTGGAGGAAGTTTTATTTGTGAATTATACTTTGGATTAAAAAAAACCCAAAACATGTATTTATTTATTTGAAAGAGAAAGTGTGGGTGGGGGGGGGGGAAGGGCAGAGGGAGAGGGAGAGAAAGAATCCCAAGCAGGCCCCATGCTGTCAACACAGAGCCCTACATAGGGCTCGATCCCACAAACTGTGAGATCATGACCTAAGCCAAAATCAAGAGTCAGATGCTTAACCGACTGAGCCACCTAGGTGCCCAGATTTTTTTTTTTGTAAAGCTAAAGCCTGACAGTCTTAAAGAGCTTTTGTCAAATGCAAAATATCAAAATTCTATCTAAATCTAAATCTCAGTCTGGATTGCATATGAAAATCACTTGAAGAACGTTAAAAACCATACCTATGAAGGGCCCTAAACCAGACTGATTAAACCAGTCTCTGGATTAGGGTTCCAGCATCCATGTTGTTGTAAATTTGCCCTGGTGATCATAATGTAGCCAGCACAGAGAATCTCTGCTCTGGATTTCATGGAATAAAGTTTCTTCTATCCCCTCCACCAGTGGGGCTCTAAGTGTTTCCTGTAAGTCTTTTTCTCCCCCTCTGATTCATTTTCAGTTTAAACCTTTGAAACCTTATCATTGTAATAACAAAGTTAATCTCACTCCCCAGTGTAATAGAAACTTTGAATAAGTTCCTTGGAATTTAGCTTTATATGAAGCAGCTAAAAACTCTCAAATTCCTGCCAATTATTGGGTAATGCTAGATTATGAACTGCAGAAAAATACCTATTTGCCATGGTATTGGTGTTAAGTTATATCCATTGGTTTTATGGGTGAATCCATGAAGGCTGCCTTCTAGAATTTTGCTATCCCTCTTGACTGAAGTGGCCACTTTTGGACTAAGTTCTTAAGGGAAGAGCTTGAGATGGTCAGGATTATGTTCCTAACCTATTGCAGTAAGGATGGGATGAGAATTAGGAGAGGAAATGTCCTTTGTAGTTTTCTTTAACTTGTTGTAGGTAGGGAGGATGGGAATGCCTAGAGTCAGCTGGTCTTGGGAGGGCATCAACTTTTTTATTTCTTCTCTGATTTAAAAACACATTTTTGGGGCGCCTGGGTGGCGCAGTCGGTTAAGCGTCCGACTTCAGCCAGGTCACGGTCTCGCGGTCCGTGAGTTCGAGCCCCGCGTCGGGCTCTGGGCTGATGGCTCAGAGCCTGGAGCCTGTTTCCGATTCTGTGTCTCCCTCTCTCTCTGCCCTTCCCCCGTTCATGCTCTGTCTCTCTCTGTCCCAAAAGTAAATAAATGTTGAAAAAAAAAATTAAAAAAAAAAACACATTTTAATTTCTTTTTGATTTAATTTTTAATATTTTGAGTCTCTTGAAACCTGTGTCTGATCGTACAAGAGTTCCCCTTAAAAAGTTTATCCATCTAGATGTTTGTCATAAAGGTAGCTTCAGGGGAGGGACATCTCAGAAAAACTTTTACTTGGGCCAGAAAAGTTTATAAGAGGCTACCCATTCTGTGTCTGTGAATTAAGATCTTGTGAATTAAGGAGATCTTGTGAATTAAGGAGAAGAGAGGGAGAATATGCTGTAGCGTCTGAGGCCAGTCTATTCTGATTGTACCCCAAATACTGCCTTTTTTTAAAGTTTATTTATTTATTTTTGAAAGAGAGAGTAGGGTAGGGCCAGAGAGGGGGACAGAGGATCTGAAGCAGGCTCTGTGCTGGCAGCAGAGGTTCGAACCCGCAAACCTAGAGATCATGACCTGAGCCAAAGTTGGATGCTTAACTGACTGAGCCACCCAGGCACCCCCAATTACTGCTTTCTTTGTGGAGTGTGCCAGACAGGAGTGCTGTAGCCTTTAATCCCCTTGAAAGCTGAGAGGCGCCTCTGAACTGCCAGTTGATTCCTGCCGTCCCCACATTCAGGAACAACTTGGATGAATCCTCAGCCCCCAGGCTTAGGAAGGCTGCCCTGCTGTTGTCCTGCTGTCAGGAAGGGATTGTTCAGCCTGGGGAATGATTTCTGGCCCCTAGTATCTTGTTCCAGGGGCCTCCATGCAGGGGACAGCCCATGGTTGCCCTGTCAGCAGACATTCCGCTCTGGCAGCCTGTTAAAATGAGATGGGACAAACTAGTTATGCGGTGGCCATGCTGTGCGATAGGTGTGCTAATTATCACAGCCACTGGGATGCTGTTAGTGTGCACAGCGGAGGGGAAGTCTCTTATGCAGTTATCTCCCTTTGCTTATGGATCAAATGTTCCTTGTTTCCCTCACCAGATGGACATGAATATGACTGTGTGTTTCCCTGACCTTTATTTGAACCATAGCAGAACCTGGATTTCATTGACCCCTTTTAGCTCCCCAATACCCCCCACTGTGCCCATCACCGTTGCCTTGGTAGGACAAAAAATGCTCAGTATCTTGTAGCTACATAATCCTCAGGAAGATATAAATGTCAGTAGTATTTCCTTGTTTAATGTTTTCTCAACTCCTGGATCAAGCAGTATTTTTCCCTTTGGAATGAATCGACTGCTGCAGAGGCCTTTCTCTGGCCGAGTCATCTGGCCATGGAAAGCCTTTCTGTCTGCAGTGCCTGTCAAGAGAAATAAGGAGAAATGGGCGCTCTTATCTCAGGAGAAACTGTAAAAAGTTACTTCTAAAAAGGATTTAAAATACTGTAACATAAAAAACAAATAGGCGTCATAAAATACACTCCCCCGTAGATCAGCATACGTCAAATACTAATGATATAATCTGTTTAGCTGTCTAGGACAACCTTAGCACTATTGACATTTGAGGCCAGATAATTCTTTGTTGGGGGAGGGGGAGTAGTTCTCTGCATTGTAGGATGTTCGGCATCTCTGGCCTTTACCTACAGGACAAACAGTTGTGAAAAACAAATATGTCTCCAAACATTGCCACATGTCCCCTGGGCAAGCAAAATCACCCTCTCTTGAGAACTGTGGGGCTACATACACTATGTAATACTGCGGCCACATGTCACTGAGCATTTGAAATATGTGCAGTCTGGGGCGCCTGGGTGGCGCAGTCGGTTGAGCGTCCGACTTCAGCCAGGTCACGATCTCGCGGTCCATGAGTTCGAGCCCCGCGTCGGGCTCTGGGCTGATGGCTCAGAGACTGGAGCCTGTTTCCGATTCTGTGCCTCCCTCTCTCTCTGCCCCTCCCCTGTTCATGCTCTGTCTCTCTCTGTCCCAAAAATAAATAAACGTTGAAAAAAAAAAAAAAAAAGAAATATGTGCAGTCTGAATTGAGATGTGCTAGATATATAAGATACACAGTGGGGGTGCCTGGGTGGCTCAGTCGGTTAAGCGTTCGACTCTTGTTTGTGGCTCAAGTCATGATCTCATGGTCGTGCTGACAGAGTGGAGCTGGAGCTGGCTTAGGATTCTCTTTCTCTCCCTCTTTCTCTGCCCCTCCCCTGCTCACACTCTCTCCCTCTCAAAATGAATAAACATTAAAAAAAATACACACTAGATTTCAAAGACTTGGTACAAAAAAAAGTTAAAACATCTCATTAGTAATTTTTATTATTATATTTTCACATTACATAATTAATGTAATATTTATTATATATTACATTCAAATGTAAATAACATTACATTATTACAATTTTATCAATGATGTATTTAAAAGATAATATTTTCTATTGGATTAAGTAAAATATATTATTAAAATTAATTTCACCTGTTTTTTTTACTCTTTTTTTTTTTTAATTTTTTTTTTTTTCAACGTTTATTTATTTTTGGGACAGAGAGAGACAGAGCATGAACGGGGGAGGGGCAGAGAGAGAGGGAGACACAGAATCGGAAACAGGCTCCAGGCTCTGAGCCATCAGCCCAGAGCCCGACGCGGGGCTCGAACTCATGGACCGCGAGATCGTGACCTGGCTGAAGTCGGACGCTCAACCGACTGCGCCACCCAGGCGCCCCCTTTTTTACTCTTTTAATGTAGCTACTAGAAAAACTTAAATTACATTTGCGACTTGCATTATATTTCTATTGGACAGCACTGAACTGATCTAATTGATCAAATGTAGTTTAGCCATTAATTTTGTATTAGGTATTTAATACCCAATAAACCATTGGATTGAAATTATTTTTTTCTTTTGAAAATTTTCCTTCATACATTACTATTATAAAGACAGAGAATATGTATGTAGAGTGTTACATATCACCAGTTTGTTCTCCTGAGTACCTGCCAGTGGCATATTAAAAATCACTTCAATGTTCAGGGGCGCCTGGGTGGCTCAGTTGGTTAAGTGTCCAACTCTTGATTTCCACTCAGGTCATGATCTCATGGTTTGTGGGATTGAGCCCTGAGTCAGGCTCTGCACTGATAACGTGGAACCTGCTTGGGATTTTCTCCCTGTCTCTGCCCCTCTCCTGCATGCGTTCTCTCTCTCTCTCAATAAGCAAACAAACATTAAAAAAAAAAAAAAAAAGCAAAAGGAAGACTGATTTTTAAAAAATCAGTTCAATATTCAGATGATGTATGTTTGTGTTAACACTTCCCTCCTTCTTGTATGGGAGGTATATAGAGTTGTATCTTAAAATATAATTTATTTCTCAATTGATGACATTGAATTTAGAGGCTGAAAGAAGCTTTTAAACCAGTTTAGCAGACTGTTCTGAATTTCGACCTTTTGTGAATACTAGAAAGTAACCTGCATGAAGGCAGTGATTTAGAGGTGTGGGGTCTGTCCACTCTTGCATCCCTAGCACCTAGAGCAGTATCTGGCACATAGTAGGTCCTTCAGTAAGTATTTATTGAATGAATAGATTAAAAAAATCATATATTTTTCAGTAAAAACTGGCTGTTCAAATATATCAGTTACCTTGTCATTTCTTTAGCTTTATTCCCCTTCCCCTTAATGTTAATTTCATTGTGCAAACATTTTCCTTTTTATATTTAAACTCATCCATCTTGCCTTTGATAAGTTTCTGGCTTTGGGGGAAAATGGAGACTATTTTCCTCCCATAGCTCAACTAAGTAAGCAATTTAATTCTCTTTCTTCTATGTATTTCATCTTTTTAATGTAACTTTTTGGGTTAATCCCAGATGGATTAATGTGTGGTATATCTTTTAGATGTTGGAGTTGCCAATTTCCAATGTGGGGAGCATTCCCCACCCCACCCCCCACCCCACAACACCAAGAAATTCTTGGATACCAGCAGGATGTCTGAGAGTTCAACTCAATTCTGACTCTCTCCCGAGACAGCATCAGATTCTACCTGTTAAGGGCTCAGACCTATATATAAGACTGCCCTCCATCTCTCAACTTTAGACACTAGTCGCCAGCCCCAGGTTGTTTGTTATCTTTACTTTTGACCCGACTGGCTATAGATTGAAGGTTCCACCAACTTCCTCGTTAAAGTTCTTTTAATTCACTAGAATAGCTCACAGAATTCAGGGAGACACTTACATTTATCAGTTTATAAAAGACATGTTAAGAGATATGAATGAGGGGCGCCTGGGTGGCGCAGTCGGTTAAGCGTCCGACTTCAGCCAGGTCACGATCTCGCGGTCTGTGAGTTCGAGCCCCGCGTCAGGCTCTGGGCTGATGGCTCAGAGCCTGGAGCCTGTTTCCAATTCTGTGTCTCCCTCTCTCTCTGCCCCTCCCCCCCGTTCATGCTCTGTCTCTCTCTGTCCCAAAAATAAATAAACGTTGAAAAAAAAAATTTAAAAAAAAAAAGAGATATGAATGAATAGCTAGACGAAGAGAAACACAGGGCGAGGTGTGGGGAAAGAGCATGGATCCCCAGGTGCACCAGTCTCCTGAAATCTCCATGTGTTCACCATCCTGGAAGCTCTCCAAACCCAGTCTTTTTGAGTTTTTACAGAGGTTTCATTACACAGTCATTATTGACTAAGTTATTGGCCATTGGCTGATTCAGCCTGCAGTCCCCTGGTAGGGGGCAAGACTGGAAGTTCCAACACTTTAATCACGTGGTTGGTCCTCCCAGCATCCAGCCCCCAGCTTTGGATGAGGTCCAAAAGTCACTTTCATTAAGACAATAAAAGACACCTTCATCACTCTTGGCACTTAGGAAATGCTAAGGGGTTTTGGAGCTATGATCCAGTAACTATGGTTGAAGACCAAATATATTCGAGAAATTTATTTTGGTTATGTGAGTGACCAAATATACATTTCTTATAAGTCACAGTATCACAATGTGAAACCTGGATCTCAATGAATTCATCTTTAATCTGTTATTTGTTTTTCCCAACAATAT
Source organism: Leopardus geoffroyi (assembly GCF_018350155.1). Taxonomy (NCBI): domain Eukaryota; kingdom Metazoa; phylum Chordata; class Mammalia; order Carnivora; family Felidae; genus Leopardus; species Leopardus geoffroyi. The sequence goes on from NC_059333.1 coordinate 83,459,444, forward strand.
TCACTGAATCATGTTTCTCTACCCTGTTATTTATGCTTTCATACAACAAACACTTATAGTTTGAATATGTTAAGTCTTTTCTCTTGGTTCATTTCCATCTTTAATCCATTCAAACTTAGAATGTCGATAACTCACTTTACAGAATGTTAATGTGGTGGGATAAGTTTATTTTTATCTTTAAACAGATATACTCTTTTATTCCTGGCCTGTTTGGCCAGGTAAGCTTTTTAGGAAGGCCAGAGAGGAGAAGTTAGGCCTACAATCAAATAGTTGGAAGGATGAGACATCTGTATGGTTACTGACAGGGTGGTATAAAGATAATTTTATTTTGTTTCGGTATAAGTCTATAATGTGTCTGTGTTTAACATCTGTTCATCTTTGGTTTAAAAATAATGAGGAAGCACATTTTTTATTTTTGCAATTAAATAAAATAGTTTTTTTGCATTCTAGTATTCTAATCATGTACTTGTGACTTTGACTTTGAAACTACCATTTGCTTATCATGAGGTTAGTTGAGAGAGTCAGAGTTAGAGAGTCATAGTTTATTTTAATCTGATACTCACCCTGGGGAAAGAGGAGAGCTGTTTATGAGGGTACATTTGAGGTCATCTTGTACAGTGATAGTTTATTTGCTTTTTTTGTTTGTTTGTTTGTTTGAAAGCGTCATAGCATAGTGATTAAGAGCCTCAACTCTGGAGCCTGGACGCAAATCCCTGCTCCCACTCAACATCTAAGTGCCTCCCTTTCCTCAGCTATAAAATAGGAGAAATAATAGTACCTACCTCATAGGGTTGTTATGAGGATTTAGATGAGTTAATACCTAAAAAGTATTTGAAACAATGCTTGGCACATAGGAATGCTGTGTTGACTTGTTATAAATTAATTTGCCCAGATATTCCTGTCATCTTTGAGTAAGTAAGCTGTTTGCCTTTACAGATAAATGCTAGTCATGAGATCTGGCTATAAACAAGGACAATTACTCTAGCTTCTTCTATTTCTTGCTAAAGTCCCGGGGTAGGTGGGATAGAGGCAACTTTAGGTCAACAAAATAAAACTGAAATTACTAAAGCTAATAGTAGTGGGGGAAGAAGGTTCATCAAGAGGATGCAACTGCCAGTTGACCTGTGAACTGGACCCTTACAATTGGAAGCTCCTCACTCCCTCCCCCATCCTTGGAATCTGGCTTCCACTTGCCTTCCCCTCTCCCAGAAGCTTCCTGAGGAACACAGCCTTGAGATAATAATGTGTTGTTGAGACCATCTGGACTATATACATGACTGAACCTGGTTAGGGCTTCTATATAAATTTTTAAGACTCTGGCAGGTGGGTGTGGAAGATGTACTCATCTTGTCACTCAAGAAAAGTCTCATATGTAAATTTCCTTGCTTATCAAACCTGCCACCTACCAATCTGAGGTGGTTTGCCTCTTTCCTTGGTCTCTCCTTGCCCTGCATGTATGGGGGCCAGTTTACAAACCAACTGTTGGCAAGCCAGTCAGGAGACCAAAGAAATGGCCTTGGGAAAGAGGCATCCTCCTTGGGGGAAATCCCTGGTTGGCTATCTACATTGATGTGGGGAGTGGTGGCCTGTATGTTAGATGCTTGTGGACCACCATGTGAGTACTAGGACACCCTGAAAATGCTAGCAGGTCTGATACACATTTGAGAAACTACACATAGCACACTGTGCTCACTCTGCCCAGTGAGCATTCGTTGTGAGCTGGCCTCTAGTCTGGGCAGCTCTGCTGGCCACTGATGCCCTACTAACTAGAGGCTGAAGCTTGGATCAGAAAGTTGGGTAAGGGCTGAAGTTAGAGAAGGACATGCAGTTGTCCACTATTCAGTTTTGGGACTGGCAGACTAGGTGGGAGAGGAGGATAATAAGTAGGAGACCTTAGTCTCCATTTTGCCATTTTGCCATTTTGCCATTTTGCAAAGCTAGGAGGGTGTAGGCTTCTGTGGATTGAGGTCTGAGCACTTGTGACAAAGCCTGATTAGGACTCTAAGAGGTGGCTCAGTCGGTAGAGCATCTTACTCTTGATCCCAGGGTCCTCTTGATCCCAGAGTCTTGAGTTCAAGGCCCATGTTGGGCATGGAGCCTTCTTTAAAAAAAAAAAAAAAAAAATGGATCTAAGAGTTGTAATTGCTGGAAAGTGAAGAGAATGAAGGGGAGAATATTACGGTGATTGGCAGTGAAATAGACAAAATGCCCAAGGCTGTCCAACCCTTAATACAGAGGAAAGTTCCAAATAGCAATTACTCAAAAAACTCCTAAGAGAAAACTTGTACTCTCTCTGCCCCTTAACGTTATAAATTTTATCATGTCTTTGAAATGTAAACACCCCAGGAGATAACCAAAACACTGCCCACAGAGAGTGAATTTAAAAATAGGGAAAAAGAGGGGCGCCTGGGTGGCTCAGTCTGTTGAGTGTCTGACTTTGGCTCAGGTCGTGATCTCATGGATCATGGGTTTGAGCCCAATGTCAGGCTCTGTGCTGACAGCTCAGAGGCTGGAACCTGCTTTCAGGTTCTGGGTCTCCCTCTCTCCCTGCCCCTCTCCTGCTTGCGATCTGCCTCTTTCCCTCCCTCTCTCTCTCTCTCTCTCAAAAATAAATAAACATTAAAAAAAATTTTTTTTAAATAGGGAAAAAGAGGCTTTTCAAAATATCGACTGCTGTAGAAGCTCCCTTGCCTCAGAAAGCTTTGGCCATGGAGCGCCTGATGGCTCAGTCGATTAAGCATCCGATCTCGGGTCAGGTCATGATCTCGCGGTTCATGAGTTTGAGCTCCACACTGGGCTCTGCTGACAGCGTGGAGCCCACTTCGGATCCTCTGTACCCTTCTCTCTCTGCCCCTTCCTAGCTTGTGCTCATGCGTACTCTCTCTCTCTCTCTCTTTCTTTCTCTCAAAAATAAATAAACATTAAAAAAAAGAAGAAGAAGAAAAAAAAGCTTTGGCCGTGTGAGAAATACCTGATTCACAGCTAGAGTTTTGGAATGAAAGCTACAGGGTCTCTGTGTCTGCATGTTATGTAGGTCTATGGACATATATTATATATGTGGTGTTTTTCTACCTCCAGAGGGCATTGCCAAAATTACTATGTAAAAGAGTTCTATTTAATTGGCTTCAGGAAAAATAAATTTAAATATCAATAATATACTTCTGTAAAACTGAAAAAATTTTATTTCATCTGCTAAAAGGACAAAGTTTTCTTGAACTATTGGTCTGGTCTAGATGAGAGTGTGAAAGGTTTTCCTTTACCTTTTAAGTAATCTGCCTAGAAAACAAAGATTCTATGGTTTATGAAAATAATTTATTGCACCTTATGTTACCTTTATTTTAGAAAACTGAGTCTTCTCTATTAAAAGAGCTAAGTTTTTTACAACTCTGTAGCTTTCTGTATTAGCTTTTGAAGTCTTTAATTGTCACTTTGGCAAAATGGGTAACTAAGTATTGTTTCATGGTGGCTGTAATCTAATCAAGTGTTTTAAGCCTTTTGATATTTTTGACAAACTTCCCCCAAATCAAATTCTTCTTTTTAATTGTTTTTTTTTTTTTTAATGTTTATTTGTTTTTGAGAGACAGAGAAAGACAGAGTACAAGCAGGAGAGAGGCAGAGAGAGCAGGAGGCACAGAGTCTGATGTGGGGTTCAAACCCATGAACCGTGAGATCATGACCTGAGCCGAAGTTGGATGCTTAACTGAGTGAGCCACCCAGGTGCCCCACCCCAAATCTAATTCTAATAAAGTCTTGTTCACTTTGAACTAACTTTGGGATTTTTCAGAGGGTCCCTAGAAACATCTCAAAAGATGTATTCTCTGTACTTGTGAAAGGAAGACATTGAACTAATTAGGCTTAATTTGTTTGTTAAATTTCATGGGAAGCATTGTCAAATAAGAAGTGATGCTCAACTTTCTTTATGTTGTTCCAGAAATTGTACACAATTCCTAAAAATCTGATATGTCCTGGTTCAGTCATAATTCTAATTATTATTTTAAAAAGGATGTCACAGAAATAATAAAATTTCTTCCCCCAAGTTTTCACTTTTTCTTCTTTTCTAATACATGATAAAAAAATTTTTTTTTAGATTTTTTATTACATTTGTTTATTTTTGAGAGATAGAGAGACAGAGCACAAGTGGGGAGGGGCAGAAAGAGAAGGAGACAGAATCTGAAGGAGGCTCCAGGCTCTGAGCTGTCAGCACAGAGCCCGACGCAGGGCTCGAACTCACAAACTCTGAGATCATGACCTGAGCTGAAGTTGGACGCTCAACCGACTGAGCCACCCAGGCACCCCGCAAAAAATTTGTTTAATGTTTATTTAGTTTTGAGAGAGAGACAGACAGACACGGTCCGAGCAGCGAGGAACAGAGAAAAAGGGACACACAGAATCTGAAGCAGGCTCCAGGCTCCAGGCTCCATGCTGTCAACACAGAGCCTGATGCGGGGCTGAGACTCACGAGCCGCGAGATTGTGACCTGAGCCGAAGTCAAATGCTTAACAGACTGAGCCACCCAGGCGCCCCTCTAATATATGATTTTAAAACGTTCACAGTTTTACTCCAAGTTCTGCTATAGCCCCATCCCACAAATTTGGAAGTGCTATAATTTCTTAGCATTTTGTTCAGAATATTTACTAATTTCCATTTTATATATTTAACTCATATTATTTAGAAGTGTGTTGGGGTGCCTGGGTGGCTCAGTTGGTTAAGTGTCCAACTCTTGGTTTCGGCTTAGGTCATCATCTCACAATTTGTGGGTTCAAGCCCTGCATCGGTCGCCATGCTGACAGTGTGGAGCCTGCTTGGGATTCTTTCCCTCTCTCTCTGCCTCTCTCCTGCTTGCTCTCTATCTCTCTTTCCAGCTGTCTCTCTCTCTCTCAAAATAAATAAATAAACATAAAAAAAAAAAGAAGTGTGTTGCATGATTTCTAAATATTTGGAGATTCTCTTGTGTTCTTTGTTACTGAATTTGAACTGAATTCCAAAGTGGTCAATGTATATACACCATGTGATGTCAGTCTTTTGAAATTTGTTGAGGTTTGCTTTAGGGCCCAGCATGTAGTCCATTTTGGCAAATATCCAGTGTGCACTTGAAGTGGTATTATTTTAATTTTTATCTTCTTCTGAAGCTTTGGATATCCAACTAAGGCTGGTCCTCACAACATTCTATACCTATTCTGTACGTATTCCCAGTTTCTACTTCCTTATAGTAGGTGTGTTTGTATTTTTAGTATATCTTTCTCCTTTCTCAACCCAATGGCTTTCTTCTTGTTGTGGTTATAGGCAGCCTAAAAGTTAAAAACAAAAAAACAAAAAAACAAAAAACCTACCTTTGTTGTACTTAGTTTGTTATTAGTTTCCATAGTCCCTAACCACAAAATAAGTGTTCACCTAATACCTAAGTACTTTATAAAAGAGTTAATTCTGTGGCGCGTGGGTGGCTCAGTCGGTTAGGCATCCGACTTCGGCTCAGGTCATGATCTCATGTTCTGTGAGTTCGAGCTCCACATCGGGCTCTGTGCTTACAGCTCAGAGCCTGGAGCCTACTTTGGAATCTGTGTCTCCCTCTCTCTGTGCCTCTCCCCCATTCACGCTCTGCCTTTCTCATTCTTAAAAAATAAATAAACATTAAAAAAAATTTTTTTTAAGTTAATTCGTTTCTTGGTATTGATTCATTTATCATGTTAATGTTGTTATGTTCTTGAAACTGGTCTACCTTGCCTTTATCAAAAGGGAAAAAATGTGTTTCCCAGTTGGGAGGGCTGTGTACTTTCCCAATACTAAGCAGTACCTTATCTTATCTGAAGATGCATAACTGTGTTGTGAACTAAAGCTATTGTATTTGAGGAGAGAGCCACCTAGGCATCCAGGTAACCTCCATGCATGAATTCATCTACACCAACATTTGAGTGGCCTCTGTTCTGTGTGGAAAAGAAGTGGTGCATAAAAACGGAGACTGCTTTGTGTAAGACGGTGTGTTACATGCTGCACTACTTAACTTTTCTTGATTTGGGGATCTATTCTTTCTTGCTGTTTCATAACCATTGCTGGAAATATTTGTGACAGTGTGAGAAAAGGATGATGTGCTTATAATCCATATCTGAGGAAAATAACACCTCTCTTCTGCAACAGGAAAGTGTCAACTTTTAATTACTTTTAGACTAGACAAGGATACAGGTGTTCAAATTCTTGGCCCACCGTCTTCTGCCTCAGTCAGACTTTGAATTACATGCATTTCTGTTAATGTGATTAAGTGGTATTTATAAAAGCTTTGTGGTAAATATGGTTGGTTGACTTTGTATTTCAACTCATGGGACCCTCAGCCTCATGCTGCAGATATCTGGGTATTGGAGCTCTTAGCTGTGCAGCCAGGTGAGAGCCGCTATTCTGCTCTCCCTGCTGCTGATAAAGGAGAAAGGGGGGAGACACGTGTACATACTGGCTTTTCTGTGTGACAAAGGCTGTTTAATTGGGGATGATTGTGAAGTTCTTGTCATAGAAAATGGGCGATAGAATTTGCAGTTAGTAGTGAAATAACTGACTCTCAGTCCACATGGGAAAATGAGAGATAAAACATTTTGGTGATAAAAATATAAGTTTTAGGGACGCCCGGATGGCTCAGTCAGTTAAGCATCCAACTCTTGGTTTTGGCTCAGGTCATGATCCCCGAGATCGAGCCCTGCATCAGACTCTGTGCCGGGCATGGAGCCTGATTGGGAGTCTCTCTCTCCCTCTCTCTCTCTGCTCCTCTCCCCTGCTCATGCTCTCTCTCTCAAAAATAAATACAATACACTTTAAAATATATATAAATTTTAGAATATATAGCACAAAGAGTGAATCTTTTTTTTTTTTTTTAATTTTTTTTTTTTCAACGTTTATTTATTTTTGGGACAGAGAGAGACAGAGCATGAACGGGGGAGGGGCAGAGAGAGGGAGGGGCAGAGAGAGGGAGACACAGAATCGGAAACAGGCTCCAGGCTCTGAGCCATCAGCCCAGAGCCCGACGCGGGGCTCGAACTCACGGACCGCGAGATCGTGACCTGGCTGAAGTCGGACGCTTAACCGACTGCGCCACCCAGGCGCCCCAGAGTGAATCTTAATGTAAATGGTGGATCTTAGTCAATAGTAACATATCAATATTGTTTCATCAATTTTAATAAATGTACCACCCTAATGGAAGGATGTTACTAGTGGAGGAAACAGATGGGGAAGAGGTGGGAGATGAGGAGGTATGTGAGAACTCTCTGTATGTTTTGCTCAATTTTTCTGAACCTAAAAGTGCTCAAGAGTTTGGAAGTTCTATGTAACTGGTTTAATGTTCCTCAGCAAGTTCTTATCATACAAGTTAGTTTTAACCCTGAGTCTTGGGATTTCTCAGGTAAGACGAATCTGGTTTGCAGTTTGAGCTACTATGTCAGGTAGATTTGCCCCTCTGTTTTTGTAATGTTCATTAACTGTGCCCCTGCCTTCTCTATCTGTTAAAACAGTTGGAATGCCAAGATGCCTTGGAAACAGCAGCCCGAGCTGAGGGTCTTTCCCTGGATGCCTCCATGCATTCTCAGCTCAGAATCCTGGATGAGGAACATCCCAAAGGAAAGTACCATCACAGCTTAAGTGTTCTGAAGCCCATCCGGACCACTTCCAAGTAAGAGGCTCTGCCAGTTAATGACTTGTCTGTGAAGCACCAAAAGCATTTTTGAAAATTCGGGCTAAGATCAGACCATTTGGGAAGACCCATTTATAGTCAGGAACCGTTTGCTAAACAGCGTATTATAAATGCTGGCTAGCCTGTCTATGTGCACTGACAATTTTGTGCTTTGGGTTTTCTCTCCTTAGACACCAGCACCCAGTGGACAATGCTGGGCTCTTCTCCTGCATGACTTTTTCTTGGCTTTCTCCTCTGGCCCGTGTGGCCCACAGGAAGGGAGAGCTCTCAATGGAGGACGTGTGGTCTTTGTCCAAACACGAGTCTTCCGATGTGAACTGCAGAAGGTAGGCGTCTCTGGTCCACCCTGGTCTCCCACATACTGGGTGCGTAGGGCCTGAGCTAGGAGGGTGGGTACGGCAGTGTGATGCCCTCAGCTCTGTGTTCATTTAGGATCTGAGCTGTCCTCTGGAGGGAGGGTAGCCTTGGGATAACTTTCTCTTTGCTCTTCTGCTTTATCTCCTATTTCACCTTTAATCCTGTTTTAACCACGGGCTTTCTCTCTCTCTCTCAGCCCCGCTTCTCTTCCTGAGTCGACAGGGAAATTATGTTGCTGCCTTGTGACAGAATACATTTTTGTGGTAGCTGATTATCATGATTAAAATCTAGCTTACAACTTTACATTTGACTACAGGATTCTTCAGAAAGGGTTGGGGACCCTTGAGGAAGGAGCTCTTAGCCATGAGCAAATTCTGTTCAGGGATAATTTTTCTGGGGGGAAGGAAGGACTTGTTCTCATTATTTTCTATGTCATGAGGGGCTCCCTATACAGGGTAAATATGTAGTTACCTAGGAAGGGTATTTTTTTCCCAGAAGGTGAAGTCCGTGTACACAGTTTAAAGGAGAGGCTCGTGTGAGTGGTGTCAAAGCCTGGAGGCAAAAAGCAATGGCAGGAGGGAATCTAGGGAGTGTCTGTTCACCTGGGGAGATGTGTAACGAGGACATGTGCCCTTGTTAAGACTAGAGAGACTGTGGCAAGAAGAGCTGAATGAAGTTGGGCCAGACGCCGCTTCCCTCCGAAGGGTTGTGTGGATCTTCTGCCGCACCAGGCTCATCCTCTCCATCGTGTGCCTGATGATCACACAGCTGGCTGGCTTCAGTGGACCAGTAAGTTCTAACCATCCTTTCTGACAGTCTCCAGGGGCCCGGCCATGGCCAGCTCTAACACTCTTGTTCTGTTGCAGGGGTTGTGCTCACCTTTGGGCTAGTTAGCAGCCTTAGAGTTGCCTCTAGGTCTGTTGAAAGGGAACATTCGATTCTGGAGTGAATGGTGGCTTGTCAGCAGCTGGAAGGATGAGGGGCCATGTTGCCAGAGGAGAGCTGGACCTGGCTTGCTTTCCTGGGGCGGGTGAAAATGAATGATTCCAGCCCCGTGCAGGACTGTGCTTCTTTGCTGCGTGTCTACGTGAAATGACAGTCTTGGTTTGGGGAGATGGTGTCTCACGGTGCTGTGAGTGGGCGAGAGCGGCGTTGTGTGGCGTAGGTTGCTGAGCCAGTGCTGGAGTCACACCGAATGCCTGGAGGCAGGGTTGTCACGTGTTTGGCGGTTCCGTGGCAAATGAGCCCGAAGAAACTAGAGGAGCGTTGAGGTTTTTAGAGTCTGACCTGGAGTCTGCTGAGTTCTGGTGTATGGTGTGAACTGTGCTGTAGGTGTTGGGGTGGTAGCCATGGTTTTTTCCTAGTGTGTACTGAAGCAGGGTAGGTAAGAGAGTGATGTTCACGCTGTTCTCTGGACACCTGTTTCTTACACCTGCTGTGCTTCCTTACACTTGAGACTTTGATTAAATCTATTCTCTGCATATTTGCCTTGAGGCATCGGAGCAGTAGTGCTACTTATACTGTGCATTTTCCGTGTGTGGGTAAGCTGGAGGTTCATGGTTTTGGTAAGTATATGCCTAAGATGCATGGTGATTAGGTAAAACTAATTTGCAGTTTTTCTGTGTTTTTTTTTTTGTCATTATTGTTGTTTGTTTGTTTGTTTGTTTGTTTTTTTTAATGTTTGATGCCTTTTTAAAAGTTCTGATCTCTTTTCTGAAGCAGAGAACACTACTTTCCTGGTATTAGGTTTCTATATTAATTGACCAACTAACACACTTTTGTATAAGTTTTAAGTAAGAGAGACCATGTACCTGAATATTATGTTATTGACCAAAATGGCAAACATGTTCATAGGACCAGCTTCCCCCAAGAAGAGCTTCTGTCATTGTTTCACTACAGGGCTGGTGGCTGCTCTGGATCTTCTGTGGAATTCCTTGAGCTGGATAGCACAGTATACAGGCTTTCATGATTCCATTTGGCCAGTGCAAGAAGTTCATTGGCTCCCCCCCGTACAAAAAAAAAAAAAAAAAAAAAAAGAAAGAAAGAAAAAAGAAAAGAAAAGAAAGGAAGAAAGGGAAGAAATTCCATAGATTACTGCAATTTTAAGTTTTTATTTGGGGAAAAAAAAGCTACCTATGCATGTTCAGTTTGGGGCCTACAGTCACTCCCTTGAGCATCTGCATATTCCTTAATCTCTCTTTTAAGGCACTGGGTACTGGATTGCTAACTCTAGTAAACTCTTCTAGATGCCAGGGAACACTGAGAGCCTTCCTTTAATAGGAAAACTGCAGCACGCTTTTCCTTCTCTCTACCCCTCTTGGGGAAGAGCAACTTAAGGCCTGTGTTATTTCATGTGATTCCATCCTAGAACAATTGAGAAAGCAATGGTCCCACCCGTAGTCTATCTAAATGATAAAAAGATTTAAAACTATAAGCAAAGCAAACTTCTTTTTTTTTTTTTTTTTTGGAGCTCCAGTTCTTATCAATTTTTTTTTTAATTGGAAATTGAAGAATCAGGCTGGTTTTGAGATTAGTACTAGCAATGAGCATACCTTCTGTTCTGTGGATTTAAATCCTTTCGAAGAACATCCATTTTAGATTTTTGGACATTTTCTAATGTGGCACGACTTTCAAACTGGCTCAGTCTGTTCTTCTAGAAATCTATGTAAGAACTGACTCCCCATATATGGGGATATTTCTGATCTCCTCTCAGGCCTCACTGAACCTTGGTAGCCACATGCAGAATATATGAAACAATGAAGTTAATGTGTGTGTATGTTTTTTAACTAGCTGGACGTTTGTACATCGAGATGATCCAAGGTTTCAGTGATGCCGGTGGACCAGAGCTCTGTGCAGTGTCCAAAGGTCACAGTAGTGTTAACGGAGTAGCAGAACGTATATGGGTATGGTCCTGACCTAACATGAGTGGCCAGACTTGCTAAGGTCTTGCTAAAGTTGTGACCTCCTTGGATTCAAACAATTTAAAAAGACCAGGCCTGACCTATGATTTTTTTGTGTAAAGAATTAGCATCCACCCTGTAGATCTGCAAGAGAAGACTACCTCCTGCAGCACTACATCTCGGTGAATGCTAACTCTGCTCCAGGGCCTTTTGGGGAAAGGGCAGTGAATAGCCTCTAGAGAGGTAAGTTTCCCACCCTCCCCACCTCTCCCCAGCTGCAGCTTGCTTGGTGCTGTCAGGATCTGGATTTGGGGGGAGTCTCTCTGTAGTGGAACCAGTGACAGAAGCTGTTCTTTAGAATTTTCAGGATGGCTGTATTCTGCGGTCAGAATGAGAGAGTCAAGCTGGGCAGAATCTCTCGCCAAGAGTTCAGGTAAGGTAATGTTTATTCACTGGGAATGCTTTCCACAGCCAGACAGCTATTCTGACAATCTCAAGTTTTCCTCCCAGTTTGTTTGCATTTAAATGATAAGTTTGTAACTTTTTAAAACTAAATTTTGGTTGGATTTTTCATGAAAAACCTTTTTTTCTTTATCCCATGCAAAATGGTTTGAAATGTAATTGTTTTTTTTTTGTTGTTTTTTTTTTTTTAAACCCTGTGTGTTGGAAATTCTTTAATCTGCTGTTTCCTCTTTCCCCCCACCCTCTGAAAGTTTTACATAATGTAAGCCTTTATTATGTCTTTGACTTTCCCCCGGCTCCTCACCTCCGGGAGGTACTAATGCTATTGCCCGGTGCTGAGAGATGGCACTGTAAAGGTATGGGAAGGAAGGAACCCCAAACTACAACCTGCTGTCCTTTCACGCCTTCCTTTGGAGACTGTTCCATCAGTGCCGAGGTGTGTGAGAAAATGCTTTACTGCATCGCCATCTTACTGAGTTGCTTCACGTGAGGAAAAATGGGGTTTTGACCCTGCCACTCAGTGACTCAGTTCCACATTTTGGATTGCATACTGGAAAAGAAGCCAATCTTCTTGCTAGTAAACCAACAACCCAGCTGTATGCAGTGGTGACCCAAACAATGGATATAAACCTAAAAATCTGAGGGAGGGGAGAGGTGGAATACAATAGTGCTTGGAATCTGAAATCTCATTTATTTGATCAGGTTGTTTGCCGACACTTGACAGAAATCTGATTGGTGGGGATCTCTTAGGATCTAGTGGACATCTGGTATTAATTTCCTTTCAGGAAAAATGAGAAATGCCAGTTAACCAGAGAGCGTCTGGGTTCTGGAATTCAGTATTAGCCGCCTCAGGACAATTGTGTCTGGCCTCCATTTTTGTCTGTCATTCAGAGCTGGCTTCCATCTACAGTACCTTTTGCTATAAGGATCCGGGGTAGTTGGGTGGATGGGTTTCTCATTAATTTTTTTTTTCTTCCTTCAGGGTGGGGGATTGGTTTGGCTTTCTTTTGTCGTGGCTTGTTTTCTTTCATTTTTGGCAAGATCGATTTTAGCTGCAAGGACTTGAAAAGACTCTGAAGGATCCCACCAGTTTTTCCTTGAGGCCTAGATTTTTGTATTCTGTCCTGAACAGAAGTCATTCATCACAGCCTGCTGAACCAATAGCGCCAGTGATTTTAAGCAGAGTTACCTCTTTGGGGAGTTTTTAGTTTTTTGTTTTTTTGTTTTTTAATTCTCTTTCCTTAGCAGCAAGGTCTTATTCCTGGAGAATCTCCTCCACTGCAGCCTCCCTGCAGCTTCAGGAGCCTTAATCGATTAAGTGCTGTCAGCTTGATGTACTACTCCGGACTCTGGAAACAGATATCGGTTCTATTCTGTATTTCCACTGTGTGTAGCTAAAACAACAGTCGGAGGCCCGATGACCTGTTAGACGGCTAGCCTTGTATAACTCGACTCTGTATGTTCCCATGTATGTTACCGCAATGCTCCTCCTGTTGTACAGTGTCTGTGAGATGCTCTTTGAAGATGGTACTTTTTTTTTTTTCATTTTCAATAAAAGTACATTACCTCCCACTTCCTGGTATTTAATCCTGTTGCTGAATGTGCCTTGTGTGAGTGTGTGCTCCGGCGTTGCAGGACCTCAGAGCTGGAGGTGGCACTCGGTGGTTCTTGGGGGCTGGCTGCCTTCCCTCACTGCAGGTGGTGTTAGACATATACTGCCTGAGGTAACATGTTTTTGTTTTTGGGAGGGAGTGGGGAGTGGGGAGGGTCCGTGGGAGGGTTTCTGGATTTTGGATAGTCTGCTTTGTTTGCTGTCTTCTGTACTATTAAACTGCTGATGTTTATTTTCAGGAATGTTTTGCAAATGCACTTCTCACTCTTCCCCAGTCCAACTGTAGGTACACTGTTCCTTTTTATCAAATAAGCACGTTTGAAACGATCCAAAAAAAAAAAAAAAAAAGGTCTTAATTTCATTTAAAGAAATGTATCAGTGTGTGGAGATACTGGAGTAAGGTCAAATAGATACTTTTTAATGACCGTGTGTTTAGAATTAATTTCAGCTCATGGACAGGTTTATGTTACATTAGAAAGAGTAACGGTTTTGGTGGTGTCCTGAAGGAAGAAAATTTCAGATTAGACGTACCTCCTGCGAAATGCCCGAGTAAATACCCGCAGGCCACGTAGTCCGTAAGATTTGGTCCTTCAAGGTCTTTCTCTGCTTATGTACGTACGTACCACTGCACAGTGGAGCTGCTTCCTCTTTCTAACTTAACATAAAACTGTGGCGTGATGTGTGGGTGCTGTGGAGATGTTGACAGTGGGGTGTGTTTCTCCCTGTAGGCCTTCGTGGTGAAACACCTCTTGGAATACACCCAAGTCACAGACTCTAACCTCCGGTACAGCTTGCTCTTAGTCCTGGGCCTCCTCCTGACGGAAGTCGTGCGCTCCTGGTCACTTGCACTGACTTGGGCATTGAATTACCGAACTGGCGTCCGCTTGCGAGGGGCCATCCTAACCATGGCATTTAAGAAGATCCTTAAATTAAAGAACATTAAAGAGAAGTCCGTGGGGGAGGTGAGTACAGGGTGTTTGCTTCAGGGCAGAGGGAAAGCTCCCAGCTTGAGCTCTTTCTTTCCGTTGGATCTCTGCTTTGTCCTGCCTCTTCCTCCTGAGACGAGTGGCTGAGTGGCCAGCATCCTCGCGGGGTCCTCTCACTGCTCTCTATGTCTCGTAGCTCATCAACATGTGCTCCAATGACGGGCAGAGGATGTTTGAGGCAGCCGCCGTTGGCAGCTTGTTGGCTGGAGGACCCATTGTTGCCATCTTAGGCATGATTTATAATGTAATTATTCTAGGACCAACAGGCTTCCTAGGATCAGCTGTTTTTATCCTCTTTTACCCAGCAATGGTGAGTAAGACTCCTTCCCGTATTTTAGCAGCTTTTCCTTAAAATGAGTTATTTCCATTAGGTTTTATGTAGTAGGCACCACTGAGGCATCACATCTCTGACCGGAAATTTCCTAAAAGCAGGTACCTGGTTTGGAAAACTCTAAGGTGTCACTTGAATAAAGACTGTGGCTCTTAATGAGATTTAAGAAAGATAATCTGGGTGCCTGGGTGGCTCAGTCATTTACGCGTCTGACTCTTGGTTTCGGCTCAGGTCATGATCTCACGGTTCTTGAGTTTGAGCCCCCACATCAGGCTTTGCGCTGGCAGTGAGGAGTCTGCTTGGGATTCTCTCTCTCCTTCTCTCTCTGCCCCTCCTCTGCTCCTGCTCTCTCTGTCTTTCTCCTCAAAATAAATAAGTAAACTTAAAAAAAATTACAAAATAAAATAAAAAAGAGAATCTGAGTGAAGGAGGAGGCCTCCAGCTAACACGGGAGTGTTGAATCTCTTCATCTCGAGTTGATACTAACTGATATGGCTCTTCTGCTTCCCTTTGGTAGCATTCAATATCCGTGATTACCATGAGAACAAATACTTGTCTTAACTTCCTTCTAAAGATGTAAGAATTAAATAATATTTTATTCTAATTTAATAGATCACTTTTATTAAAAAGCAGTACACCTACCTGATGCTCATTTTATTTATAATAATCTTGAGCAGATTTATTTCCCAGAAAGGCTGGACGGTTCTTAAGTTTGAATAAGCCCTGACTTGGCACAACATTGCTTTTCCTTTCAGATGTTTGTATCCCGGATCACTGCATATTTCAGGAGAAAATGTGTGACCACCACTGATGAACGTGTCCAGAAGATGAATGAAGTCCTCACTTACATTAAATTTATTAAAATGTATGCCTGGGTCAAAGCATTTTCTCAAATTGTACAAAGTGAGTTTAAGATTTTATATGTGCGTTTGGTAGAAGGGCTTGAGTGTCTTAGCTTCCTGAGCACATTAGCTGCTAGGAATCCTAATGTCATAGGATCATAATATCTTATATTCTTATAATATCTCATGATCTTATATTGAAAGGGATCTTAGAGACTTGAACCCATAATCTCTTCTTACACAGGAGGAAATTAAGACCAGAAAATTGTGATTTTTCCCAAGATAACTAAGCTAGTTATGAGTAATTCATTCAGTTTCAAAGCCGCCTATCTATACTGTCGTCCTGCCCATTATTTTGTGGCCTAGCCATGAAGACATTACAGAAAACAGTATCAAGTGGCTATTGAGGGCTTCGCCCTCCCCTCCCCACCACAGGCGCATGTACACCACAGGTAGTAAGTGAAGTGTAAGATCCTGGGGGAGCAGGAGAAGTGCCAGGCGGGGGGTTAGGACAGCGGGGCTCTGGGTCTAGCTCAGCTCCTCACTCATCGTGGTTTTTGGTTTGTTGTTTTATTTTTATCTTTTCAAACAATTGACTTATGTTGAGTCACAAGGCCTGTCCTGGCCCTATCCTGGTTATCATGATCAGTAAATTCAACGCAGACAGAGACTTGTCTAATATTTAAATGCCAAATGATGGACCTTAAAAAAGATGATCTTTAGGGGCGCCTGGGTGACTTAGTTGGTTAAGCATCTAACTTCTGCTCAGGTCATGATCTCACGATTCATGAGTTTGAGCCCCACTTCGGGCTATGTGCTGACAGTGCAGAGCCTGCTTGGGATTCTCTCTCTCCCTCTCTCTCTGCCCTTCTCCTACTTGTGGGTGCTCTCTCTCTCTCTCAAAATAATAAACTTTTTTAAAAAGGTGACATTTAAGAAGGATATATTTAAAGGCACTTTGAAGTTGAAAAAAGAAGATATATTTACATTTAAACTTAATTTAAGTATAAAAAATGTGGGCTGTTAATTGACCAGCACCTCATAGTGAGCTCACCTGAATACATTACGGTTACAAAAGTTAATGCAATTTTAGGTTGAATAGAAATACAGTGTTCAGAGCAAGGAAGCTATTTTAGTTTTATTGCTTGGTTTCTCGATTAAATCTTCAGGAACATTGTGTCCAGTTCACACGCTTATTTCTCAGTGGTCATCAGGAGGAGGTGGCCACTCAGAGGTGTCCAGCAGTGGGTTAGGCAGCTTTGTTAAGTAGTGAATTCATTGCCAATAGAATGGAATAAATGGATGCTAACTGGATATCTGCCAAGCATGTTTTAGGCAAGGTGACTGCCCACGGTCCTTTCTGGCTCTCTCACTCTGTGGTTTCATAATTTTATTTCTGAGAGTCCACTCTTTCTTCAGCCCCTGACTCTGGTGTCTTTACCTGTGTGTGTTAGTTTGAAAAGAGCATTCTTGCTCATTATGGACTTAGTCAAGTTATACAGTAAATGTGAAAGCAATGAGTTAGATTTGTAAAAATATGACTTAGGAGCTAGCTCTGAGGATAGTTCGCAATGTCTTGGGCAGTGGTAATACCTTTAAGGTCCGTGCAAAGCTTCTCAGGATTGCTTATATGTTTTAAAAAAAATAGGGGTGCCTGGGTGGCTAAGTTGGTTAAGCATCCTACTCTTAATTTCGGCTCAGGTCTTGATCTCACGTCTCATGGGATTGAGCCCTGAGTCGAGCTTCATGCTGACAGCATGGAGCCTACTTGGGATTCTTTCTTTCTCCGTGTCACTCTACCCCTCCCCTGCTCGCATGCATGCACACTTTCTCCCTCTCTCTCTCTGTCTCAAAAATAAACATTAAAAAACCCTACGTACACAAAACGCACCACTTTGTTGTCATACTTCCTATTCCGTGGTCTTCAGTACTCTGGGGTTGCTCTGTTAATAAAGGTCGCAGTTTTGCAAATATTTAAGAAAAATCATTCTGCCTACCAAAGTTGTATTTCACTCACTTTCTCTCAATCATCCTCACTGCTTTTTGTGTGAAAGCCTTTACCCAGCACTGACATACAGTAGGCACTGTGGTAAACCTGAGTTCTTTTTTAATTCTCCATTACTGTGGTAGTCTTTTCTGTAATTACCTGGGCAGGAAATAAACAACACGCAGGTAAGCAAACAAAACTGCTGATTGCAGATGCAGTTAACTCTGCTCATTCCTTTTAGATGTAAGATGTTTGCAAGAAAAATCAGACTAAGGCAGAAGATGATCACTGCACTGATATGTAGGGACTGCTTTCTGTTAGATTTGTTCCTATGACTTGATCCCATTTCAGGCTTGTATACCAGCATTAATGGTAATAATTGATAGTCACATTGACCTAGGTTTTTATATTATAGGTGTTAAAGAGTTGGGTTTTTTTTTTTTTTAATGCTTATTTATTTATTTATTTATTTTTAAATGTTTATTTATTTTTGAAAGAGAGAGACAGAGCACAAGCAGGGGAGGGGCAGAGAGAGAGGGAGGAAGACACAGAATCCAAAGCAGGTTCCAGCCTCTGAGCTGTCAGCCCAGAGCCCAACATGGGGCTCAAACCCACAGACTGTGAGATCATGATCTGAGCCAAAGTCAGATGCTCAACTGACTGAGCCAGCCAGACACTCCTTAATGCTTGTTTATTTTTGAGAGAGAGGGAGAGAGAGAGCGCGCTCATGTGCATGCTAGTGGGGGAGGGGCAAGGAGAGAGGTGGGCAGAGGATCCGAAGCAGGCTCTGCCCAGACAGTAGACAACCCGATGCAGGTCTCGAGCTCATGAACGAACCATGAGACCGTGACCTCAGCGAAAGTTAGACACTTAACCAACTGAGCCACCCAGGCACCCCAAAGAGTTGTTTTAAACCCTGTGTGGCTGAAGACCTACCAAGTCTTTGGTGACAGAGGAGCAAATTGGCTGGCTTTTCAGCAATTGGCTTGCTTTTTATTCTTAGAAATCCGAGAGGAGGAACGTCGGATATTGGAAAAAGCTGGATACTTTCAGAGCATCACTGTTGGTGTAGCTCCCATTGTGATGGTGATTGCCAGCGTGGTGACATTCTCTGTTCACATGACCCTTGGCTTTGACCTGACGGCAGCACAGGTCGGTGAGCCCTCAGGGCTTGGGAAAATTTTAGAAATACCACATATAGAGATACTCTGGTCCTCTTGTTTCTGGATTTGGAGGTGCCCCCAATAATCAGAAGGTATTTTTTCTTTTATGTGATTAAGCTGAGAAGTAAGAAGAGTAAAGACTCAGGTCTAAGCACAAATAAAGTTATGGGTTATTTTTAAGTCAACCCAACTTCAGATTTAATTGTGAAAATACAGATCATCCTTTGGTTCAGATTTACTGAGAATTTTAATTGAAGGTCTCGTAAAAGCTCTACCTTTAAAAAAAGCATATGTGACTCATACCAACTTGACAGTCAAGTTTCAGCCTCCTTTAAACCTGAAAGGAAAGTGATGATGTCTTGTTATTTTTTCCTGTTTTCAGGCTTTCACAGTGGTGACCGTCTTCAATTCCATGACTTTTGCTTTGAAAGTAACACCATTCTCTGTAAAATCCCTCTCGGAAGCATCGGTTGCTGTTGACAGATTTAAGGTGAGTGGCTCCCTTCCCCTCCTCCATGTCAGGAGCCATCCCTGGCAAAGCTCACCGCTGCCTTTATTCCAGTGGGCCACACAAGACTGGCTGCACTTGGTTTTTCACCTTTTGGCAAGTTGGTAAGAAAGAGGGTAGTGGAGGAGAGTGAATTAAGGGACGAGACTAGTTACCTTTTCAAGTGAACGTGAAATTTACCTTTTATTGATGACCCACCTAGTTCTGGGCTCCCAGGATTTGTGTTCCCCTTCAGAGCTGAGCCTTTCTTCCTGGCCCTTATATGGGTATATGTCGTAACTTCCTAGGCCTTTCAGTGATTCATACCTGGAAGATCAGAAATGTTATGTGACTGTCAGCTTTTCTTCACCTCAGTCTAGCGCCTACCTCTACCAAAATGCTGTTGTCATTTTGTTTGGTCAATACGCTAAGCCTTTTTTTGATACGTTTTTTCCCTGCCCTGTAGTTGCCACTCATGATGCAGGGAATGCAGTGATATGAAAATAGTCATAAAATGAGACCACGTTGCAAAGTGCAACTAAGGAGATAGCAGGGTTTTTCTGGGGGTGGTTAGTTGATCATGCCTCAGTTGTGTTCTTTGTGCCTTCAGAATAATACAAAGAGATGAGATATGTTGAGGAGGGTAGAGGGATATTTGAAAATCATGGTTAATACTTTTTTAAAAAGGAACAGCACCTGTGTGGGCTGCAATTCCTTGACAATGCCCCTGCGTGGAGTAGCTTCTGGACTCCTGCTAAGCCTTCTTGGCTAGTGAGAACAATGCAAAAGCAATGTTTGTTGCTTGAAGGTTTGGGGCTCAGATGTTTGAGGCATTGATATCCTCACCTTAGATATTCAGGAGAAAACAAATTTGGCATGATGGAGAATATGAAGAATGGAATATAGCTTTCTGTGATTTATTTATATCCTATTTGTTTACAGTTAACAAGGCGAATTTTGTTTGGGCAAGAAAGCCAGTCCTCAAGAATGCATCCCCAGCTCTGTGCCCTCCCTCATTCCAGCCTGGCTACTAGAAGGCTAAGAGCCAGAGCTATATAAAAGAAATGGTCTAATTATAATCATAGCTTTATTTTGTCCAATTTACAGTATCTAGTCTTGGAAGAAAGTAAATGTTTTGACCATAAGTTTGTCCCTCTGTCCTTGTTAGTGTATGGATTTGGTAGCATCTTGGATGAAAGAATAAGAGTTTATAGTATAGGTTTGTCCTCCCCATGTTTTTCAAGAGCTTTCTTGTCTTCATTTACTGGTGAGGACTTGGTATTAGCAGGTGGCTTTTCACATCATAGCTCCTTCCTCTATCCAGGGAACTTCAGAGTTAATAATAGAAGCAAAATCACTCACAGCTGTATTATATGCCCCATGAGACTTCAGTTCCATTCTGTCTTATTCTTCTTAGCAGTCTCCTCCAGCCCCTCCTCTCTCTCACCCTCCCCTTACCCCTCCTTCTCCTCCTTCCAGGAGGATGATAACATGTAGAAAGGCAGTAAGAAGCCACCCTGTGACTTTTCTGATAAGATAGTCATCAGTATAGGGTTGCCAGTTTTAGCAAATGAAAAGACAAGACACCCAGTTAGTTAATAACTGCATGGGACATGCTTATACTATAAAATTACTCAATGGTTGTATAGGTCAAAATTTAACTAGGTGTCCTATATTTTATCTGGCGACCCTCTGTCCCCTCTTCTGCTCAATAGATACATTCCAAGTGAATGAGCGTTGTGTTTTGATACTGTCCTATGATAAAGTTGAGGTTTATGGGTTTGGTGTTTTGTTTTGTTTTGTTTTTTTAATGTTTATTTATTTTGAGAGAGAGCACATGTGCAAGGGAGGGGCAGAGGGAGAAGGAGAGAATCCCAAGGAGGCTCCGCTCCTGCAGCACAGACCCCAACACCAGGTTTGATCTCATGAACTGTGAGATCATGACCTGAGCTGAAATCAAGAGTCAGACGTTCAACTGACTGAGCCACCCAGGCACCCCGAGGTCTATGGTTTATGTACCTCTAAGAGTCTGTTGTCCTGGTAGGTGCCAGTTCAGATAGATATAAATTCAAGTGTTATGAGGCCCTTGTGTGCCTCAGCATGTCTCAGGAGGAGGCAGGCTGCAGGGAGCCCATGGGAAGATGTGGGGAAGGAGCTGTGCAAACTAGAGGCAAAGGCTTATTTTTTTAATCGTCCTTTGAGGCCTGAAAGAGCCTTTTAATATTTCCTTAGGGGAGAGCAATGGTGGGAGATCTGTCAGCATATGGGTGTACTCTGTGAAGGTGGTCAAGATATTTGGCATCTTGTTCTTAGTTCAGTCTTTCTAGAAGGCTCTGAACAAATGAAACCAACAGCTGTTTTTGGAAATTAAACCTAAGGTTGATCAAGAGTGAAGACTATCGAGGATATTTAGAACCATGACACTTCTGGGGAAGATTGGAGATTAGGAATGGATAGGAGGTGTTGGAATCAAAGGAAGGAAAAGAGGAAGCTACACGTTTAAGATCCAGGGGAAAAGGCTCACTCTAAGGGAAGGGGATTATATGTTACATTTAATAACACCGGCAAAAGGGTGCCTGGGTAGCTCGGTTAATTAAGCATCTGACTCTTGATTTCAGCTCAGTTCATATGATCTCACAGCTTTGTGAGTTTGACCCTGCATTGAGCTCTGTGCTGACAGTGTGGAGCCTGCTTGGGATTCTCCCTCTCTCTCTGCCCCTCCCCCCACTCTTTCTCTGTCTCTTTCAAAATAAATTAATTAATTAAAAAAAATACCCACAAACTTTAAAATAGTTGGGGGTTCTCAGTAAATAAGCAGAATCCTGACCCTGAGAGTCACCTTTTTCTCTAAAGGTGCTTTCTTTCTTTGTAATGTTTAACCTTTTTTTATTAAAAAAATTATTTTTATCATATTGGAAATCCAACTGGGATAGCATTCTGTGATCTCCAGTTTAAGAGAGCTGTCAGAAGTGGATTCAAAATCATGGGCACATATAAGGTTTATTGCAGTTAGTATTTTGAATTTAATTTCAAAAACACTCAGCTTTTCAATCATTCCTCTTCTCTTCCCCTAGCATAACTCAGAGGGTCTCTGGGAATAAGTGGGAGGAAAATCTTGTTGTTTCCCAAGGATGTTTCTGAGGGAGGAGATAGCCTTGACTTCCTCCCAAGTCTGTTCCTTTAGTTGTTTGAATCCTCTCAAGTTTCTAGGCAGGATTTTGAAGACATGAGAACTTGTTGCCAGGAAGAGGCATTCTGCCTGTGATATAGGCTTAGGTACTCCCTTCCGACCCATCAAGCTAGGCGTGGTCGTGATCTCAGCTCCCTCTTCCCGCCAGACATGAGCCATGTTGTAGGTGAGGGAAGAACATAGGCTTTGAGGTTCCACAGGAGTGTTCTGGAAGGGAAACAGAGTGATGAGGGTCTGTCTGTTCAGGAGAGAAGCATGCCCTTTGGTTTTTCTGCTTGCATTTTACTACCTGCTGTTTGGCAAGTCATGGGTGAGAACGAGGGGCTGTAGACAGGTTAGTTAATTGTGTTTTGGCCACGATAGATTGGTAGAAAGGAAAAGGTAGGTTAGGATGTGATTGGCAGTGTGGAGCGCTGGGCCATTGAGACGGCTGCTGTCCCTTCTGAGGGTGTCCCCACACCCCTGTGACCTCTCGATGGGCCTGAGGCTGGGCTACACTAATGAGCTACCTTTTGCCCTTCAGCTTCCTTCCACTGTATAGCCTGATGTGTTTTGCTACGTGAGTGTGCGCCCTAGGCTTGTCCCCCTGGTCTTGATCCAGTGTCTCATCTTTGCACCTCTCTCACAACTCCTATCAGAGTTTGTTTCTGATGGAAGAGGTTCACATGATAAAGAAAAAACCAGCCAGCCCTCACATCAAGATAGAGGTGAGAAATGCCACCTTGGCATGGGACTCCTCCCACTGCAGTGTCCAGAACTCACCCAAGCTGACCCCCAAAACGAAAAAAGACAAGAGGGCTGCCAGGGGCAAGAAAGAGAAGGTGAGACAGCTGCAGCGCACTGAGCAGCAGGCGGTACTGGCAGAGCAGAAAGGCCACCTCCTCCTGGACAGCGACGAGAGGCCCAGTCCTGAGGAGGAGGAGGGCAAGCACATCCACCTGGGGATCCTCCGCTTGCAGAGGACCCTGTACAACATCGACCTGGAGATCGAAGAGGTAAGCCCTCCGCCTCCCCCGTTCCCCACCTGCGCTCCATCCATCTGCAGGTGTCTGCGGGTGTCTCTTCCGGCCGGAGTAGGCAGCTGCTTTCCTTATAGCAAAGTCCTCTGTGGCTGGGGACTCATTTTGAGCTAAAGAGCAAATCTGGCCAGCTCCAACTCTACAAAGGCATATTTAGGTATCTAACAATAGAAATTAATATCAACTGATCTCATGAGATGCTCATTTTACAAGCAAGGAAATGAAGCATTCAAGTGGATTTTCCAAGATCTTGCTCTGAATAGATTCTAGTTGTTAGAGTTGTGTGTGAGCTGTAATAATTATTTCTGGTTATTATGTCTCTGGGTGAGCTTCTCATTACCACCAAGCTGTGCATGGCACAGAACCTGGCCCATAGGAAGAACTCTCAGTGCTACTATTAGTGACAAATCTATTGTAATTTTTTATCTATTTGTATACCCTTACGGAAGTATAATTAACAGCCAATGTTAAATTAGTTTCAGGCGTACAACGTATTGATTCTGTAATTGTTTATTTTTAATGTAAATGAAGGATCATTATGGTGTATGATGTCACAGCCCAGGTAGCACAGGACTAGAGTCTCTCAGAGCGGTTCCTGCACAGAGTGGCTGGAACAGACTCCACTTCAGGGCTCTGCAAATACAGTCTATGACTGGTTCCCACCAGCACCATATTGAAGGGTGAACCATTTAGAGGGTCTGAGATGTGTGTGTGTGTGTGTGTGTGTGTGTGTGTGTGTGTGTGTGTGTGTATGTACATACATATATATACACATACATACATTCGTCAGCCATTTTTTTGAGTGCCAGCCTTCTGCCAGACACTGTTGTGGGGCTGGGGCTATAGCAGTGGAAAACCAAACCAACAAAAGTCCCTGTGCTCTTGGAGCTTATGTTTTAGTGGGCAAAGACAGATAATAAACAAGTAAGATATATGGTATATCAGGTGGTGATAAAGGCTGTGTGAGGAAGATTGTGAATGCTGGGGCCTGGAGCAGGTGTGGTTACGATTTTAACAGCCTGCCTGAGGGAAGGCCTCATTTAAAAACTAATATATGAGCAAAAGGCAGGAGGGAGGTTACGGACTGAGCCATATGGATATCTGGAGGAAGAAGAACATTCCAGGCAGAAGGAACAGAAGCACAAAGTTCCTGAGTCTGCAGTGTACTGAGTGGCACAGGAGAAAATAGTAGATGCTGAGGGCAGAGAGGCAGCTGGGGTGTCTGAGCCTCCTTACAGGACTTTGGCTTTACTCTGAGTGGGAGAGAATCCATTGGAGGCTTTGGAGAAGAATGATATGATCTGACTCATGTATGAAAAGAAATATTTTAGCCTCTGGAGTCAAGAGTGTGTAGGGAAACAAGAAAGGAGACCAGTTAACCCAGAAGTGTCTCTTGGACCAGGGGTGGTGGTGAGACTTTACCTACATAACTGGAGGTGGGGAGCAGTGGGTTTTAATGCAGTGTGTATCAAAGTCAGCCACCGACTAACGTATGCTACACAGACCCAGAGATAAACTCTGAGAACAAAAAGCTCCCAGCTCTTGAAAGATATAAACAAGAGCAGGAGATGGTCCTTAGTGAAAACATCTGAAACCACCAGTGTAGTTTATCACTGGAGGCCACTGACATCAGTTCTTTACTTCAGTTAACTCTTGACAACAGACTTCTCACTTAATAATGATTTTGATTAGTGCGGCAGCTCTGTTACATTTCCCAACAGCCCTATTAGAGGATTACTCCTCATATTCAGCTGAAATGTACTCTTCTACTTTCTTTTGATCTTCATTCTGCCCTTTTAGAGCCCACATTCACATGACAGACCTTTAGCTATTTGGAGAGGGATACCTTAATTCTTCCAGCCCCCCTCTTCAGGGAGGGGAAGGGAAGTTAATGTTTGCCTGCACCCCGGGCGTGCACTTCCTTGTTGATATCTCTGTTAGTCGCCATTTAGTCTTGGGAACAGGGTTTTGTTTGCATAAACCTAAATGACTTGAGCAGAGATTGAGCCCGTGACTTGGTCTCCTCATGACCACTAGGCTGTAATCTTTCAAACTCCAGGACAGCGTCAAAAACTTTGTCCAACATACTTTGTCCGAGACAAAGATACTTTGGTTGTGCAAAGTACTTGGTTCTACAAAGTTAACGCCTTTCCTCCAGTTGCTCAAAGCCTAGTGAGAGACAGACGGTGTTAGTGTAAGTAACCAGACGTCGATCACACACTTGGCAGGTTCTAATGGAGCTGGGGTTCACAGTGAGACCTGTCTGCCTCCAGAATCCCTGTTCTTCTACATACCACTCTTCTTTCCTTTGCTGCGAGGCTTGGCTAAATAAGTGACCTTTTCAAAATCACCAGTCTGCCCTTGAAAACTTTTAGCACCACCTGTCAAGAGAACTCATTATTTTGCCTGAGGATATTCAGTTCATCACAGGCTTTTTTTCCCCCATTTTTAAGTGGGATTGATGGTATCAATATTCTTGGAAATGTTTTGTAGAAAAATGGAAACAACAGTGCACATAGTTTTTATTGGAAATAATTTATAGACCCTAGAGGAAAAAAATCGTATAAAATGAAAATCAACAAAATAATTTTTTAAGAGTCCTGCCCTTATTTCCAAAAACAACAGCAAAAATAATCAAAAAACATGGGTTGCCAAAAAAAGTAGGAAAGAGACTGAGCCTTTCTAAAAGTGATGTGGGAGACCTTCATGTGTGCGGCATATTTAATTTTTCTAAAAGGCTTACACATCTGTTACCTCCGTGTATCCCCACAGAAACCCTAGGAAGTAGGTGGCTGACAGGGAGGAAACAGAGGTAAGTGACATGCAGAGTCATCAGGATGATAGTTCCCATATTGTTGGCCTGTCGTTAATGTCTTTTTCCTTGAAGAAATCAGCAGTCCCTAGAGATAAGTGGTCAGTGGCCCTGTAATGACCCTCCTTTCTCTGTGTGCTTTGTGCAGGGTAAACTGGTTGGAATCTGTGGCAGTGTGGGAAGTGGAAAAACCTCTCTCATTTCAGCAATTTTAGGCCAGGTAATATTTTGTTATTGTCCTTGGCATTTTCTGCTTCTTTCTCTGGAATTGGCTTAACAAGAGTCTTGGGGAAAATGAACTACTTTTCTTGAAGAGAGGAAAGGCAGAAACAAAATGAACCCTTGGTCTGTGTTATGCCCTCTGCCCCCACCCCCACATTTCCACCCCTTAATGGTGTTGCATCGGGAAGCGGGCTCAGTGCACGCCTGACGAATGACTGGTTGGTGTCTAGCTGGAGTCCTCTATTTCTCCTGCCTTCTTTTACTCGGCATGTATTTATTAAGTGGCATATGATGCCAGATGGTGTGTTGGGAGATGTCAGATATAAGAGGTGAACAAACCGAATACTGTCCACAAGCTGAAGAAGCTGGGCGGACCAGCCTTACCGGACTCCCTGTCAGAGAGATTGATATCAGGATTTGATCTAGAAGCAAAGCCACACTCCTTTTTCAACCTAACTGTGGAAAGAATTATGCCCTCAAGGAGCTGGTGGTCTAGTTGAGGAGCTATGCCTTCCAGACCCACAAGCATAGCCCAGGGCAGAGAGTGAATGGTTTACAGAGAGGCCAGCCCAGGGCTGTCAGGGGCGAAGGTCATCCAGCTAAGACAAATTATCTTTTACTGTGTTTTAAAACCAAATAATAGAGAAAAAACACAAGGTGCTTCCACCTGCTTTTAATCTTGAATTGAACCAGCTTGACTTACAAGGTTGAGATAAGGATAAACTTGAGCTTATTCTTACCCGCAGGTGGATGAGGTCCAATGAGTCAATTATCCATGTTGAGGAGATTAAACTCATGTGAGATGGAGTTGGGGAAGAGTGTTTTGTAGCGTCCAGTTATGGAATATTTTGTCTTGTTGAGTGTCACTGTCACAGTTGGTAGAGCGTGGCTCTCCTCGAGAGCCGTGGTACCTAGTGTGGTCTGAGGAAGGCTGCGTTCACATCATCTGGAATGACAACCCTCTCACCCCTCTGCTGTATGAGACTCTACTGATTGGGCTCAGCCCTTGGTCTTTGTAAAAAGCCAAAACCTCTCCTAGATGTTCTGATAACTTAGGGGTCAGATTTAAGGGTCAATGATGAGAGACACAGAGGAAATGAAGGGGGCAGGGGGCAGTGGTGTTGAGTGGGTGGTGGTTAGGTTGAAAGCAGAGTGGGGCTTTGCTTTTAGACCAAATCTCTGACAGCGATCTCTTTGACAGGGAGGCTGGTAAAGCTGGTGGCCCTGGCTTCTTTGGAGTTGAACTCTGTGTTGGCAGTCTGCAGTGTGGGTGTGGAGTTTCTGCGGTAGACCCTCCGTGGGTTTTGGAACACTTTGGGTGCATAGTGGCGTGGTTACCAGTTTCTGGGCAGTTAATACCACTGTTATGGTCTGTGGTGGGTGCACCTCTCTCCATACACTGTCTGCTAACAGTGTTTGAGAGGACAAGCTTCGATGTGCAGGCTGGCTAATGAACCTTTGTTTCAAGCTATAACATCCCTAACTCAAGACAGATGTCTACTGCCAGTCCCAAAAGGAACCCCGAAAGAGGATAAAATGGATAAATCATATCAATCACTGTGAGTGAAAACACAACTCGAAACACATGGCTCATCATGCAGTGCCTTCGTGTTGAACGAGAGGGTCCATCCTCATCGTATGGATACTCTGCAATACTAGTTCATGTCTAACAAATTTTTTTTCCTTTTGGTCCTCATTTTACAGAAGCAGCTGGTTTAGCCAACAGACTGGAGTAATTAATTTTATAGATGAATTGGCCTGCCCCGGTCTTGAGGCAGGGACTAGCTCTAAATCCTTACAGCATCCTCCCCGGGGGAATTCTGAAAGGACCTTCCACTCTAGTGCTTCCCTTAGTTAAAACAGTTTGCAGTTAGGGAGACAGGATATCCAGTAGCTTATGGGTTGCTGAATGAAGTGTTTGTTCATTCAGGTCATGGGTTATGCTGGGTTCCCATCACATGTAAGCAAGGAGAACTTTGATTTTCTTTGCTGCTGTAGCTGTCTCTGTGGAACAAAGGTGAGGTCTGGATTTGGACCCAAAAGCATCCAAGAAGATTGCCAAAACTTTGAACTCCATTGTGCAATGTGGGGGGTTCTGTTGGCTTAGGGTGGTGTTTTTGCATCATGATGCCATTGGATGGTGTCTGTCTCCCTAGATGACACTTCTAGAGGGCAGCATTGCAGTCAGTGGAACCTTCGCTTATGTGGCCCAGCAGGCCTGGATCCTCAATGCCACTCTGAGAGACAACATCCTCTTTGGGAAGGAATTTGATGAAGAAAGGCAAGGAATGTTTGGTTTCTCTCATGCTTTCCCATCTTGGCCGTGTGAGACTCAAGGCAGCCCAAGGCAGAGGCTCTACTCCAAACATGTCCCTGATGCTTAGTCTCTTTATGTCCTTCAGATACAACTCTGTGCTCAACAGCTGCTGCCTGAGGCCTGACCTGGCCATTCTTCCCAACAGTGACCTGACTGAGGTACAGGCCTTCTGCCCCTGTTGGGGCAATGTGTTTAACAGAGAGGATTCTGGAAGATGGGTTGTGGGGCTGTGCCAGAACCATCTACTACTAATGCATCTTAAATACAGGAGTACCCACACAGGGAGTTTTGCTTTCATTGAAACTTTATGTTAGGAAAGCATGTGTTCCTTAGGGCGGGGTTATCAATACTACTTGTTTTAAACGTATAAATATTTTATATGTCATTTGAATTTTTTCCCTATCTGCATATCATTTTATTTATTTATTTTTAATTTAAATCCAAGTTAGTTAACATATAGTGTAATAATGGTTTCAGGAGTAGAATTTAGTGATTCATCACTTCCATATAACACCCAGTGCTCATCCCCACAAGTGCCCTCCTTAATGCCCATCGCCCATTTAGCCCATCCCCCCACCTAATACCCCGCCAGCAACCCTCAGTTCTCTGTATTTAAGAGTCTCTATGGTTTGTCTCCCTCTCTGTTTTTATCTTAGTTTTGCTTCCCTTCTCCTATGTTCATATGTTGCATTTCTCAAATTCCACTTATGAGTGAAATCATATATCTTTCTCTGACTTATTTCGCTCAGCATAATACCCTCTAGTTCCATCCACATTGTTGCAAATGGCAAGATTTCATTCTTTTTGATCACCGAGTAGTATTCCATTGTATATGTATATTATATATACATCTTCTTTACCTGTTCATCAGTCAATGGACATTTGGGCTCTTTCCATATTCTGGGTAGTGCTGCTATAAACATTGGGGTGCATGTGCCCCTTCAAATCAGCATTTTTGTATCTTTTGGATAAATACCTAGTAGTGCAATTGCTGGATCATGCAATTTTTTGAGGAACCTCCATCCTGTTTTCCAGAGTGGCTGCACCAGTTTCCGTTCTCACCAGCAGTGCCAAAATGGTTCCCCTTTCTCTGCTTCCTCGCTAACATCTGTTGTTGCCTGGGTTGTTAATTTTAGCCATTCTGTATGTCATACAAATTTTAAACAAAATCCCATTGTTGGTTCAGAGTTCATGTTTTCCACACTATTCATTTAAAAAACCATAAGTCAAGCATGTGCTTGTTGAGCTTCTCTGAACTTCATTCTGCCGACCAGAATCCTGTATATCCTTACTGATATACAGTCTGCAGAGAGCCCTTTTCAATTAGAAAGAAAGAGGCCTTAGCACAAAGGCCTCTTTCTTTGGCTCTCTGCCCTGGAGCAGTTTGCAGAGGTGAGTCTTTGGAACTGGCTTGTGTCCTTCCCTGTTGATATTTGTCTCCCACGACCTACCCTGGAGGTCTTTGGGGCCTGCACTTTTTTTCATCTGACTTGAGTTAAATCCTTCAAACCAGAATAGTTTCTTTAGTTCACTGGTACTCAAATCTTAGTTCCCAGATTCATAGTGGATCAGCAGCAGCAGTGTTACTGGGAACTTGGTAGCAATGCA
Organism: Leopardus geoffroyi; assembly: GCF_018350155.1. Lineage (NCBI taxonomy): Eukaryota > Metazoa > Chordata > Mammalia > Carnivora > Felidae > Leopardus > Leopardus geoffroyi. The sequence continues at coordinate 83,489,405 of NC_059333.1, forward strand.
GATTCTTACACCTCACCCCACACCTACTGAATCATAGGCGCAGGGTCCAACCATCCGTTTTAACAAGCCCTGCAGGTGATCTGATACATGCTCAAATTTGAAACCTCTGAATTCAATGAATGGTTTTTTAAGTAAAGAGACAGTTACCATTTGACAATTGATTTATTCACGTGTTCATGTGCCAGCTACATAGACAGAAACGGCTGGGCACTGGGGATATAAAGCAATAGAAGAATGATCTATACCCACAAAAAGCTTATAGCTGGGAGGATGAGACACTTGAATAGGCACAAAATAAGCTGATGAAAGAGTCCCCTTTCAAAACTTAAAAAAAATTTTTTTAATTAAAAAAAGAAAAAAGTCCCCCCCTTTTTGGGTAATAGTAGAGAAGAGGGTGGGAGATGTTTCACAGAGGAGAGGATGTCAGAACTGAGCAGATATGGTAACAGAAAAGGCATGACAGTAGTCGTGAGGGTTCAGATACACACGCAATTTAAAATGGCTTAGATCCCAGAGAGTAGAAGAGAGGGTTGGCAGTGGAGCCAGGTGGCAAAGGGCCTGCCTTCTGTGACATGTTTGTTTAGATTTTATTTCTTAGGGCTCTTGAAAAAGAGGTTTTTCTTTTCTTTTAATGTTTATTTATTTTAGTGAGAGAGAGACAGAGACAGAGAGTGAGCAGGGGAGGAGTAGAGAGAGAGGGAGACACAGAATTTGAGGTAGTCTCCAGGCTCTGAGCTGTCAGCACAGAGCCCAACACGGGGCCTGAACCCACAGACTGTGAGATCATGACCTGAGCTGAAGTCTGACACTTAACTGACCGAGTCACCCAGGCGCCCCTTGAAAGGGAGTTTTAAGCGAGAGTGGGGCATGGTCAGCTTTGTGTTTTGGAAAGATCTTTCTGCCCATAGATAATGGATTGGGATGGTATGTCAAGGGGGAGTGTAAAGCCAGAGGTAGTAAGGTTGAGTAGTAACCAGCTGGTTATGGGAGAGGAAGAGTTGTCTTCCTCTGGGCTGGCTTCCCCGGTTCTGGTGTGGGGCCTGGAGGATCAAGAGTTGCAGTTCATCCAGGTGGGGAATTCAGTAGAAGCAGCTGGTATGGATGGAACAGAGGAGCAGTGACTGGGGTGATCACTAAGTAAGGTACTGGACTTGAACTGGAGGTTTCACTATGCTTTCTGGACTCCTGTAGATTGGCGAGCGAGGAGCGAACCTGAGTGGTGGACAGCGCCAAAGGATCAGCCTTGCCCGGGCCTTGTATAGTGACCGGGACATCTACATCCTGGATGATCCCCTCAGTGCCTTAGATGCCCATGTGGGCAACCACATCTTCAACAGTGCTATCCAGAAGCACTTAAAGTCTAAGACAGTTCTGTTTGTTACCCACCAGTTACAGGTATGGAGCATTCTTCCTCAGGCTGCCCACCTTGGCTTGGAAAATTAGAAACAGGGAGGTGGGCCTGGTCCAGGTACCTTCACGGGACTCCTTAGAGGTTCCTGGAGTCATCAGTGTTTATTTCCTCAGCAAATAGCTCCTGGCCCAATGTACCAATAAAACTCATTGTACTGGTGTACCAGATGGCCATCTGAATTAGAGATCCTTGGAGCATGTTAGCTTTTGCATGTAAATCAGTAAGTAAAAGGGCTAAGAGGAGTAGGCTAAAACTGGAGTTTGGGTATGAGATAGTTTGGAAAGCTTGTGTTAATATCTATATGCAAGTGGGAACTGTTTAAGGAAAACAAGCTCTTCTCCCTCTGTCATTCCAAGACAAGCAGCCACTTTGGAGAGCAGCTCCAGGATATTGCCATCTGCTTTGCATATGTCGTCAAGTTTAGGGGGCTAATCCCCCATTCTGCAACAGAAAGTCTGTAATTGTATGCACTTCTGAGTGCAACAAAAGGGTGTGAAGTTTAATGCAAGGCTTATGTGGCTCCATCAGCAGATTTATGCCAAAAATGGGAGATGTTTTTTGAACTACGTCACAAGCCACAATAAACTAAAGCAAGGGTTCTCTCGCTCTTGATACTATTGACATTTGGGCCCAGAGAGCTCCTGGCCTCTATCCACTAGATAACAGCAGTACCCTGCCCCCAGTTGTAGCAACCAGAAAGGTTTCCAGATATTGCCAGATGTCCCCCGAGAGGCTCCATTGCCTCCAGGTAAGAACCTCTGAACTAAGGTATAGGTATTGAATGTATTTGCACAAATCTCAGCAACACTGTGTTGTCCCTGCCTTTGTCCCCAGTACCTGGCTGATTGTGATGAAGTGATCTTCATGAAAGAGGGCTGTATTACAGAAAGAGGCACCCATGAGGAGCTGATGAATTTAAATGGTGATTATGCTACCATTTTTAATAACCTGTTGCTGGGAGAGACACCCCCAGTTGAGGTAAGATTCTCATGGTGTTTGTGTGTGCCTCCTCTTTTCTAGCAAGGGAGACACGACCATAGTGATTGATGGAGAGATCTCAGCTGAACTCAGTGTCTGTCTTATTGGAAGGGGCCCTATTTTCTGGTGACCAGACTGCTGTGCTGGTTCACATACTGTTTCTACTCTAGAAGAGCAGGATTATGTGGCTGGTGAGCCAGTGTCTTCTGCCACTGGGAACTTATTAATAAGGCAATGACAGGGAGAAGGATATATGGGCTCAGTGTTGTTCAGTCATAACTTAGCTTCATAAATGCGACCAATCCTGATTGAAGCATTATGGAGCTCCTTTTTAAATAAACAAGAGAGAATAAGGAGTGAGGGAAGAGAAATTAAATATTGCATACATTTGAAAATGATCTGTGGTGCTTTGACTGCTGACTTGGCACTCACTAACTCACACCTACTGTGTCCCAGTTACTGGATTAGACACATTATAGATGTCATCCCATTTAGTCATTTGCCACAGAGCTCTGTGGCAAAAGGGGATTATCCCCCACTTTTACAGCTGAGGGAATGGAAGATCTGAAAAGTTAAGCAACTCACTAACAAGGGGGTGATTTGACTCCACGGTGCTGTTTCTGCCTTGCTACCCTGCCTCCTGTGGCAGCACAGAAAGATGGCGGCTTTCCATGGCTTTACTCCGGGCTCCAAGTTAGGCAAACACCAAAGACGTTGTTTTTCCTTCATACCAACCTGCTCTCATATTGAACTCCTTATTCTGTGGTCACCTTGGGTCCTGGGGGTGCACTCAGGCTAGCCTAAAAGCAACTTCTTAGCTACCATTTTGATGTCTATGCATGATACAAGCAGAGTTATTAGGGCCTTTTCTGGGAGTCCTATTTCAGTCTTTGGGTGTCATCCTCTTTGATTTCAGATACAGAACGACTAATTGTTCATGACCAATGTATTTTAGGCCTCTGGGGATAACTCAAGCATTTCAGAGTGTCACCAGGAACTTCTATAGAGATGCCAGAATCCAGATTTGGATTTTATGATCTCTCCTTATGAGTCTTAGGGTACTTTAGACTCTTCAGAAGTTTTCCTCCTCACTGTAGACATGGAGGGGAAAATGAGAGGGAGAGAAGTTAAAATAGGAAATGTCTGAGGAATAAAAGAATATTGAGAGTCAGTGTATTGCAGCAGAGAGAACATACTTCCAATATGTCACTTAACTTTCCTGAGCTTCGGTTTCCTCATCTTTTTTTTTTTTTCTTTTTTTTTCTTAAAGTTTATTATTTCAGAGAGAGAGAGAGAGAGAGCATACACACAAGCAGGGGAGGTGCAGAGAGAGAGGGATTCCCAAGCAGGCCCCACACTGCCAGCATGGAGCCCGATGTGAGGAACCCAATGGGGGCTCGAGCTCATGAGCCATGAGATCATGACCTGAGCCAAAACCAAGAGTCAGACGCTTAACCCACTGAGCCACCCAGGTGCCCCTCATGAGTGTTTATATTAAGTCCATTTGTGCCCTATTATGGGCAGTGCTTAGGGCTCGGCCCTGTGAACGTTGGTTATCACCATGAGTCTGACATCCTCTCCATCCCTGAGGGACTCACATTCTCCTAGGAAAGATCAATGCTCTTATGCTCTTACAGGGAACTGTAATACCAGGTCACATCTACAGCAGCATGCCTGGGAGAACAGGGGAGGGGTGAGCTCTCTTCTGGAGGAGTCTAAGTTGCCTCAGGGAGGATATAAGATTTGAATCCCGCTGAATGGGAACAACTAACTGAGTTGGGATGAGGGGAGAGGCATTCCAAGTGAAGAACCCTTGTGGACAAAGGTCCAGAAGTAGAGAATGGCAGTGTGGTGTGAGGAATGGTATGAAATCCAATGTGGCTGTAGAGTAGAAGCCATGGGAATGGGAGAGAAACATGTAGAGTTAGGCTGGGGCGAGAATATGGAGGTTTTGCAAAATCAGGCTGAGAAGTTTGATTTTATCCTGTAGTAGCAGTGGGAAATGATCAGATCTATGATTTGATTTAGTAATGTGGAGATAAGAGGTGAGAGGAATGGAAATGACCCCAGCCCTAATACTTTGGGCAAGTTGGAGTGGCTGAGAACATTGGGGAGAGCAATGTCAATGGAATGACAAGGGTAGGAACCCAGATCTCAAAGATTGAAGGAGTTGAGGAAGCACAAGAAATGAGAATAGGTGGCCCTTTTGAGAGGCTTTGATGTATTTCTTCTCAAGAGTAGCAGCAGCTCGCCAGATGAATTCTCGAGTGTGTCCTATGGACCTTTGTCTGAATGGCTGCCTTGTAACTGGAGACACTTTTTTTTATTATTAGATTAATTCAAAAAAAGAAACCAGCGGTTCACAGAAGAAATCACAAGACAAGGGTCCTAAAACAGGATCAGTAAAGAAGGAGAAAGCAGCGAAGCCAGAGGAAGGTAATGACCTTTTCTGACCTCTTAGATTTGTCATTAAAGTTTATTAGAAACTTTATGCCAAGTAGTGATTCATAATGTTTGACAGCATTGTGTGTTCTAGAGTCTCTGGCCTTTTACCTCTGGAATAACAAAGTCTTACAGAATATTGGGAGATCATGAGGTGCACCCTCTGTTTGCTTAAACAGACCAAAGCAGGAAGAAGGACCTTTAATCCTCTGCCTCCTCTCTCTGCAGTGTGGGTCAGGTGTCAACAATCAGCTGAGTCATCTTGAGTGAGGAAAAATGGAATAATGGCTAGAGATACACCCTTCCTCCTGCGATTCACCTCTGCTCTTTAGAAATCAGTGTCAGTCTAGGCAGAGATGTTCCAGCACCAGCAGTGCCTGTATCCTCAGTAGCTCCCTCGTTAGAATGATACACTCCTGGCTTTTTCCGACAAGGCTGCAGCTGGGCTGTGGTGAAGAGTTTATAGCGCAGGTTTTTCCTGTTGCACTTTCCCCAGGGGGAGTCCTGGGGAAACAAGTCCTGGGGAGTCTTGTTTTGTTTGTTTGTTTTTTAAATCCTTTATCTTAGCAATAAAACAAACATTGAGAGTTAGGAAAGCTATTTACAATACCTTAGGTCTTTTCTTTCACCTTTGTGAATTCCAAGCTGCATATCAGTTTACCAAAAAGAAAGAAAGGAATGTGTCTGTTTTAAAGCTCTGGTTTTGTTGTGTCATCATGTCACCTAGTGTTCTGAAGCCAGGACCTTCCCTGGGTTTGCTTGTGCTTTGGCCCTGGCCCGTTTTCACTTCCTTGTTCTTAAAGCTGTGGATGTTTGGTGTTGGGAGTTAACCACCCTGATTTAGTACACTCTGGAGCTTTTCTTCCTTTTCATAAACCATGTATGAGACTTTGAATTGGGGTGTGGTTTAAGTAAGATACCTCTACACAGGAAGTGGTTCCTGCCATAGGCAGTATTAAAAAAACCCAGAATACCCTTAGGGAACATTTGTTCTCATCTGCAGAGCCCCTGACCTGGTTACTCATAACTCTTCAAGTACTCCAGACACACGAGGCTTGCTCCAAGATAATTAAACATTGACCATGATATAGAAGCGCTGGCTTTTTGTAGAGCTGTTTCTCTGTGTTAGTGCACCAGCATCAGTCACCTGATCCCTGGGAGCCGCTAGGAGAGGCCCTTGAACTTTTCTTTCCTCCTCAGCCAATCACCATGTCTGAATGAATGTACCTCCTGAAACTCCATCCCCATTGCCACGGCCCTAGTTCTGGCCTTTATCATCTTGTACCTAGAGTATTATAGCTACTTCCTTTTAAATCTGTCCTCCATACAGACAGCTGAGAGATCTAGTTAAAAACAGGAGACCAACTAACTCACTTTCTCTCAGGAAGTCTTTTCAGGAGCCTCCCGTTTCAAAGCAGTGTTTCCTAATCCTTGTCCTGATAGGGCATGCGTAGAAAATGCTGTTATTTGTACAGGGACAACAGGATGAGGTTGCTTGCTGCCTGAGGCGGCTGATCTGGCCATCCGTAGCCTGGGCAGGAGTCAAATCTCCACACACCTGTAGCCCATTCTCTTGAGAAGTTTTTTTTGTTTTTTTTTTTTTAACGTTTATTCATTTTTGAGAGACAGAAACAGAGTGTGAGTGGGGGAGGGGCAGAGACAGAGGGAGACACAGAATCCAAAGCAGGCTCCAGGCTCTGAGCTGTCAGCACAGAGTCCAACATGGGGCTCGAACTCACAGACTGAGAGATCATAACCTGAGCTGAAGTTACTCACTTAACCGACTAAGCCACCCAGGCACCTGGAGAAATTCTTTTTTTTTAAAAAATTTTTTTTTATGTTTATTTATTTTTGAGAGAGAGACAGATATAGAGTACAAGTGGGGGAGGGGAAGAGAGAGAGGGAGACACAGAATCTGAAACAGGCTCCAGGCTCTGAACTATCAGCACAGAGCCGGATGCAGGGATGCTTAACCGACTGAGCCACCCAGGTGCCCTGCTGGGAGAAATTCTTATCTGAGGGATGAAGTTCAAATGCCTTTATCCTCTGACCACAGCCTCCCTACTAATCAACCTTATCTCCTGCTACTCTTAGCTGTACTTAATATTCTAGCCTTGGGGCGCCTGGGTGGCACAGTCGGTTAAGCGTCCGACTTCAGCCAGGTCACGATCTCGAGGTACGTGAGTTCGAGCCCCGCGTCGGGCTCTGGGCTGATGGCTCAGAGCCTGGAGCCTGTTTCCGATTCTGTGTCTCCCTCTCTCTCTGCCCCTCCCCCATTCACTGTGTCTCTCTATCCCAAAAATAAATAAACGTTGAAAAAAAAAAATATTCTAGCCTTGCTGATTTGGTTGTGCTATTTTCCCACCTCTGGGCCAGTGCCCATCTTTTCCCCACCTGGTCAAACCTGGCATACCTTTTGAGACCATACAGAAAGTCTTCCCTGAAACAGTTCCCCCAAGTAGTTTAGGTACACCTGGATGTTCCCATGTTGCCCTGCATATGTCTCTAACATGGCATTTAGCACATTTTATTATAATTATGTGCTTGTTTTATCCGTCTGTCCTACCAGGCTGTGGAAGGATCCTCAGCCAGATTTTAAGGGCAGGGACATAGTCTTAATCCTCTTTACTGCTCCAGGGACTCATCTGGGGCCCGGTTGATAATAGGTGCTTAGTAAATGTTAAAGGTAATAATATTCTAATAAGGAGGAAATAATTCTGATCTAGAGCTATGTGAAACTATTGGTTTTCTTTGATTTTGCTCTTCTATAGGTGACTCAGTTTTAGAAAAGTAGCCTTTTTCTGCTGAGTTTATGGTGTTTTTTTTTGTTGGTTTTTTTTTTTCCTACCTAGGGCAGCTGGTGCAACTGGAAGAAAAGGGGCAGGGTTCAGTGCCCTGGTCAGTATATGGTGTCTACATCCAGGCTGCTGGGGGCCCCTTGGCATTCCTAGTCATTATATCCCTTTTCATGCTGAATGTGGGCAGCACAGCTTTCAGCAATTGGTGGTTGAGTTACTGGATCAAGCAAGGAAGTGGGGTAAGGTTACTCATTAATGGGAAAATTATATGTCTAATAATGTGGCCATTTCTTTGTATTCTCTGGGTGTTCTTGGGGAAACTGCTCAGTTTTTGATTGAAAGAACCAATAAACAAGGATTACCCAGGATAAAAAAGATGAGTCCCTAATGTAACCTCACAAGATAGTTGCTCCCTAACCAGCTCATGCAGCAATAGGACACCTGAAAGCTGTCTGCCCTCATTTAGAAAAGAGAGAAGTGGGGGCCAAAGCCTGCCTGTGTTTGCCACAACCAGATCCCATGGTCATTATTCTGCACCTTCCCTTGAACTGAGAATGGCCCTGAGTAGGAGTTCTTTGCTGTCCATAGGAGTCTTGCCTCACACAGCCTTGCCTCCAAACAGAACACCACAGTGACACAAGGGAACAAGACCTATGTGAGCAGCAGCATGAAGGACAATCCTCTCATGCAGTACTATGCCAGCATCTACGCCCTCTCCATGGCAGTCATGCTGATCCTGAAAGCCATTCGAGGAGTTGTCTTTGTCAAGGTATGCAGTGGTGACTTCTGCTCATCCTCTCCCTGGTAACTCCGTGGTCAGACTTTGGCATGGCTTCTCTCAGGTCAATTCTGAGCAGGGGAGCATCTCTGAAGCAAGATGGCCCTAGCTGAAATGACCTGTATCCCATTAGCCCCAGCCTTTTCTTAGTACCCACCTCGTTCCTCCATGACCATTTGCCCTTCTCCAGCTTTGGGAGTGGATGTCCTGTGGAATTGTGACCTGGATAAATAGGAACTGAGTCTGCCTGAGTCCCTGGGTCTCTGAGCCATGATCACTTTGTCCTCTGCTCTTTAGGGCACACTGCGAGCCTCTTCCCGGCTCCATGATGAACTTTTCCGAAGGATCCTTCGAAGCCCTATGAAATTTTTTGACACCACCCCCACAGGGAGGATTCTCAACAGGTTTTCCAAAGACATGGATGAAGGTATTTCTCGCTTCTTCTTTTATGCTCTGGAGCCCAAGCTGCAGCTCCCTGTGCTCTCCAGCCTTCTAGATGCTCACCAGGTGTGCACATCTATCCAGCCTTAGATTCTGAGAGCACAGGGGCTCTCACCAGGTGTGCTGGTGTCCACACCAGGAACATGTTAGTTTTGGCATTTTCTCCAGATTGCAACTTGTACTTAGGCTAAGGACCCATCTGATTTCTTACCTGTCATCTAACTTCTCATTTGATCTCATTAAACCTGAAAATAAGTTCTGAGGATTCAGTTGGCATAAATGCTTTGGATGGGATCATCTGAGATTCCAAAACATGTTTACTTTGAGGGCAGTGTGTTGCTTCCTGGACACCTCTGGCAGGTTTTCTGGATGTCACATGGGCTGTGCCAGCACCAGAGCTTAAATACTTCTCATAGCCCAGAATAATAGTAGTGGCACCTGATATACTGTGTAACCAGCAGTGTACTGAATGTTTTAGATGGATTATCCTCATCTTCAGAGTAGCCCTAGGGGGGTGGGTATTGCTTCATCCACTGACTATATGGGAAAGCTGATGTCTAGAAAGGTTAAACAACTTGCCCAAGATTACACAGCTATTAGATACCAAAACTGGGAATTGAGCCCAGATCTTTTCACCCTAGAGCTAATGCTTTTAACTGTCACCCTGTGTTGCCTCCAAGGACATGTTTCAGATGTTGATAAGCCAATGTAAAGCTATGACCAGAAGTAACAAGGGATCAGAACCATCACTAATATACAGAACTGATGCATGACACGATCCCACTTCTTCTACACACACACATACACACACACACACACACACACGGAGAAAAGATGGAAAGAAAAAAATCAGTGATATCAACATGTCTGGGATTTTTATGAAATACTCCAGCCAAAAACAAAAAAACAAAACAAAACAAAAAAACAGAAAAAGTTGGGAGAGGATATAACTAAAAGGAGGTGAAGAAAATGTTAACTGTTGAAGGTTCTATACTCCTTTGATTTTTGTGTATGTTTAAATTTTTTCATAATGAAAAATTTCTTAAATGTTAGCAGCAGTTTGTTGGTACTGGTAAGAATAAAGATCATTTTTATTTTCCTTCTTGAATATTTATTTTCTAAATATTTTGCAACAAGCATATTTATTTTGTAAAGGGAAAAAATGTTTAAAGTGATTGGGTGGCATGGTAAACCCAAAAGAGGGACTGGGGAAAGAAAGATCACTTAGAATTTCCTGGGACAAGAAAAATTAGAGCAACCACGTTTCTAGATTTTTCTTTGATTTAAAAGACAACACACAAATTTCAGACAGAAAATTTGTGGAATCTTTTTGTGTTTTTTTTAAATTTTTGGTCTCATTTTCCCTGTTCCTTTATGATTTCCGCAGTTGATGTCCGCCTGCCCTTCCAGGCTGAGATGTTCATCCAAAATGTCATCCTGGTGTTCTTCTGTGTTGGAATGATCGCTGGAGTTTTCCCATGGTTCCTGGTAGCGGTGGGGCCCCTCTTCATCCTCTTTTCAGTTCTGCACATTGTCTCCAGGTAAACAAGAAGTGTTTACATCTTCCAGCATGAAGCCAGAGTTGCTGGTCTACCACTCTGACATGGAACTCATTCTCTCTCCAGGGTGCTGATTCGAGAGCTGAAGCGTCTGGACAATATCACACAGTCACCTTTCCTCTCCCACATCACATCCAGCATACAGGGCCTTGCCACCATCCATGCCTACAACAAAGGGCAGGAATTTCTGCACAGGTTAGTGCTGATGGCGGCCAGAGGGCTCAAAGGGGGGGTCAACACACCAGCATTTAATAAGTCCAAGAAGCCTTTCAGGGCCAGAGTTGGTGATTGTAAACCTCATTACAAAAAAAGTATTAGTGATCTAATGGTCTCTGATTAAAATTCATTCACTCACTTGCTGGAACTCCTTTCTAAGCAAATGAGAAGGCAAAATACAGGTTTTGGAGTCTGTTGGCTTTGGACTCTAAATAGCTATATATAAAGGAGTTTTCCTTTTTTCTTTTCTTTTTTTTTTTTTTTTTTTTTTTGAAACAGTAGAAGATGAACATTGACATTAGACTGACACTTTTATTTTAGCTGCTGAAGATTGTTTATGTGAGAAATTCATGTACATAATAGATAGTCATTTTCGAGCTTTGTATTAACAAGAGATTGGAACTAACTTAAATGTCCTTCAGTACAGAACTGATGGTACTGTACCATCAAGCTATGGTATACCCATATAGAATATATATATGGTACTGTACCAAGCAACCTATGGTATATAGAATACTCTGTGGCCCTTAAGAAGAATGAAACAGTACTATAGGTACTGATACGGAATGATCTCTAAAATACATTAGTGAGGAGCGCCTGGGTGGTTCAGTTGGTTAAGCATCCAACTTAGGCTCAGGTCATGATCTCATATTTGTGAGTTTTAGCCCCGCATTGGGCTCTGTGCTGAAAGCTCAGAGTCTGGAGCCTGCTTCAGATTCTGTGTTTCCCTCTGTCTCTCTGCCCTCCCCCACTCACATTCTGTTTGTCTCTCTGTCTCAAAAATAAACATTAAAAAATGAATAAAATACATTAGTGAAAGAGCAAGATACAGATGAGTGTGCATGGTATGCTCCCTTTTAAGTATATGTTTATATAGATGACATTTAGAATATCCTTGAAAGGGTGCACGAGGAACTACTAGCTGCCACTGGAAAGGGGAACTGAGTAGCTGGAGGATGGACAGGAGAAAGACTGACTTTTCATGGTAAAACTTTTTATGCCAGGGCTCCTGGGTGAATTAGTTGATTAAGTGTCCCACTTCGGCTCAGGTCATGATCTCACAGTTCAAGAATTTAGGCCCTGCATCGGGCTCTGTGCTGACAGCTCAGAGCCTAGACCCTACTTCAGATTTTCTGTCTCCCCCTCTGTCCCTCTCTCCCCTGCTTGTGCTCTCTCTCTCTTTCTCTCTCAAAAATAAACATTAAAAAAAAAACTTTTTTATGCCTTCTAAATCTTCTGTGCATATCTTGTCTACTCCAAAAATTAAGTAATTAATTAAAAGAAAATCTAGAATGGAAAGTCTAGGTTAAACAACTCAAAAATAATCCTAACTTTAAGAGAAAAACAGTAAAATACACTGTATGTGTGTATACACACACACACACACATAAATTTAAGTGTATTAGAAAAAGTACTGAGAGAAGATATGGCAGAATATTAACCCTGGTTTTAACAGAGTGGTGAGAATACTGCGTTTTCTTCTTTACTACATTTTCTAGATTTTCTCCGAATATATAAAGAAGAAAAGAGATTTTTTTTTTTTAAAACAAAGCACATTTGCCTGGCAAGACTCCCTGCTCTGAAGTTGTAGTTGTATGTGACACGCAAGCCTTTGGATGGTGTCTGATCTGCTCTCTAGGACCCCAGGTTCAGTAGTGTCTCGCTCCTTCAGTGGCAAAGGTTGTCCAGGTCTTTTTTTTGCTGTGGTTTAGTTCCCGGTTCTGTGCTCTGCGGCTTTGGGAAACAAGCACCGTTTTGCCCAACATCAGTGCCCCAGCAGACATTTTCCATTTTACCATATTCACTCTGTGAGTTTATTTTTCCAGGCCCTAGGGCATTTCTGCAGTTTGCCTGTGTAACCTCTCTTTCTTTGTGGAAATGACCCCTGACCTAGGACATTTTGCTAAAGCTTAACCAGCCTCTTTATTTGGTCTCTTTTCCCCGTGCATTCCTTGTGCCATTAATGTAGATATTTTTCCCTAACAAATTTAGTATGTTTCTCTGAAGGAGTAAAACTGGAAAACGACAAGTTGTCCTGTGTATGGAGCCTGGAATACTCTGCAGTCCTTAGGTTTCCATAGCATTTTCCTGGTGACACACAGAAAGTACTTAAAAGTTAGCCCTCCATCCATAATCCACCAGAACTCTGACATCACCCCTCCCCAGGACTGTGTGGTGCTTTGTTGGCCTATTAGGTGTTCTGTCTCTCTCACAGGTACCAGGAGCTACTGGATAACAACCAAGGTCCTTTCTTCTTGTTCACGTGTGCAATGCGGTGGCTGGCTGTGCGGCTGGACCTGATCAGCATTGCCTTGATCACCACCACTGGGCTGATGATTGTTCTCATGCATGGGCAGATTCCCCCTGCCTACTCGGGTCTTGCCATCTCTTACGCTGTCCAGGTCAGTCTCTGGGGCGGAGCATTACCTCTCCTCACTTGAGTCCTGTGTTGCCCTAGGAGAGGCATGGTAGGGGGCTCTCCCTAAGCCTTTGACTCTTAGAGCTTCTGTCCATCTCTTTGTTAGTAACAACCTAGGCTTGGTTGGGCAGGGAGAATGGGAGAGAGATCCAAGTGCTATATAGGAACAAAGAGATTTAAGTCTGTTGCATGTGTTTAAGAAATAGGTGCTGTTTCTTCATAAATAAACATGATTTTGAAAATAGTTTGTTAATTGTAGGTTTCTACGTTCACCACCCTCCCATCTCTGGCCTTTTCCTGGTCTTCTAAAAACTACTGTGTCCTCAGTATGCTTCTTATATGCATTTTATTTTCAGGCCCCTGATTTTCCCAGTACTGTTACACGTGGAGACCTGGCCCCTAGGGGTAGTCTAAGGTCTTTAAAAAGCTCAAAGAACAATTGGGAACTTGGGCACTAAGTATTTGAAGCTGTTAAGGTGTCATCATGGTGTTGGACAATGGTATTGTGTTTTTAAAAGAGTCTTTATGTGTTAGAGAGATGTAAGCTAAAGTATTTATGGATAAAATGATAGGATGTCTGGAATTTGCTTTCAAATAATACAGATGGGTTGCGTGGTATAAATGATACAATATTGCCTGTAAGTTGACAGTTTTTTAAGTACATGGGAGTTCATTATACTTCCCTTTCTACTCCTGTATCTGTTTGACATTTTTCCCTATGGGAAAGATCAAAATAAATAAGTAGCAAAAGAAAACCAAGAGGACATAGGTATCTTCACAGATTCCCAAAGACGTCTGTCTGTGTTATGCAGACTTACTTGATTATTGGGTGGGGAAGAATATGTGTTATATGTGCTGTGTTTGAGGGTCCTCAGTCTGAGGTACACAGGGGCTCTGCATTCTCACTCATTCCTCTCAGGAGGAGAGGACTGCCAGAGCAGTTGCAGGTGCAAGTATGAAGCCCAGAAGTTACTCAGCTGCAGATATGTGTACTGGAAATGTAAAGATGGATGGAAATCCTTTGGATACAGGAAAGTTAGTGCGTGCAGTACCACAATGCCACCTACATTCACTGAGAATTGCAGTTGATTGGAGGATAATAGGCATTGTGTTACATGTGTAGAGAATGACTCAGTCCCTAAAACTAGCTGCTGCAGGTGCCCAGTTAGTTCGTATATTGAGCTCTAATCCCCTAGATGGAGCAGATTTTCTATTGTTGGCCTGACATGTATTCATAATGAATTCTCCCTTGGCTTTTGCTTTCCATTATCAGCTAACGGGGCTGTTCCAGTTTACCGTCAGACTGGCATCCGAGACAGAAGCCCGCTTCACCTCAGTGGAGAGAATCAACCACTACATCAAGGTCAGGCTGAGAAGTCCTTTTACTGTGATGTGACCCTTCGTGGGGTCCTTTTGCCCTTTTACTGCCTCAGCTGGATGTGCAGGGAGGATGCTTGTTTTCTCTGCCTTATTCCACAGGGAGGACTCTTCAGCATGTGTGGAATGGAGAAGAGAATAGCTTAAGAGTTTCTAAATACTTTTGTGAATTGTGTCTCAGAACGTAGGTTCATCAGCTAACTTCTAAAATGTTCAGAATTTTGTTAGTTCGGTTAAGCTGACTACTGTAACGTTTTCTTTACCCTGTTTGAAACCACGTATTGTTTTAAATCTTAGCCTAGTTCACTTGCTCTTAACCAGGGAAGGCCATCGGTGTCCCCCACTGAGCTTTAGGCAGAGACAGATGTGGGCCTCATCTCTGGAGATTCCAGTGCAGTAGGTCTGGGGTGAGACCCCAGCTTCTGAAGTTTTAGAAGCCCCCTAGTTAATTCTAAACTGCACTCATAGTTTAGAAACCAGTTAATTTAGTGGATACTGAGATGATCTAGTTCTTCCCATCTTCCCTGCAGTGCTGCCAGGAGACAGCCTCTTGCTGGTGTCCTAGCTGGAGCTATGAAAGCAGTTTTCTATAGAGAGAAGCAGAGTCATGAGTAGTTAGGATTCGCAAATTTAACTCAGTTCTCAGGAGTTACCTATTTTGTGAACTGCTCAGAGACTTTATCATTGTTTACATGGGAAGAATATATCCCAACTTCCCAATAATTGACCTACAAGCGTAGTGTTAAAAAACTACCCTTTCCATTGAGAACTAGTATATTATGTAAACTGCATTTTCCAGCACACATACGTCACTGAATTGTTTTGACAATGAGCGTCATTAATTGTAGGATACTTCTTAAGCTTACAAACTGTTGTTCTCAGAATGGCAGATAACCATCTAATATATCTGCTAATAGCTGTTCCTTATGTTTATCTGTTAGCCTCGTTGCCCAGTGCTCATGTCTGTGCATAATATGTGGGTGTATATACAGGTGTGTAGTGTTTGATTTAATATTGCCGTTGGTGAAAGTCTCTTGCTGGAGAGGTCAGGGTGATGGTCAGCCATACCAGAGTGGACCCTGCACAAACCAGTCACGTTTCTGAGGACTGACTCCACTACCAGTCCCCAACCTGGATGCCTGTGCCAGCATGGAGTCCTTCCAGCTTGGAATTTGAGACTTCAGTCTCCACCCGCACCCCCCACCTCTACTGCTGCCCAGAGCACCACATCCCTTGGCCTTCACTTCCCTATGAGGCTATAAAGCTCCATGACTAGTTGCCAGAGAATTTTCAAACATTACAGGGTAGCGCTGTTGGTAACAAAAATCACCCAAGCAGTTACATTGAACACAGCATTTTAAAGCTGAATGGATTTCCACCATTCTCTAATCCAGCCCTCACGATTTATAGATGAGAAACTAAGACCTAGAGTGAAGAAGTGATATATCCAGGTCACAAAGCTATTGGTGGCAAACTGGGATTACAGCCCATGTCTCCTGGGGTGACCGATACGTCAGAATGCCAGGATCTGATCAAGTATTTAGTAAATGGTAGTTTCCTTCCTTTGGGTTTAGGCCATTGGCTTTCAAATGGTGGAATCTTGTTTCAAGTAGAATATTTTCAAAGAATTCCGATCAAAACGGCTGTGTGTGAAGAGCCTGTGAAAGGTCTCATGCCCCACCCCTAACCTCCAAGGTGGTTTTGTGGAGAAATTCCGTAAGACAGAAAACTGTTTGAAAGCTGCTGTCCTCCCCAAGATGCTGCTTAGTAGCCACTGTAAACTGCTAAGTGAAAAGCTAGTAGCCATTGTGCGCTGTCTGGTTTAGTGGTAATAAGCCCTTACTCCCTCTCATAGGGCGGGGACAGGGTAGCAGCTGCCTCTGTGTGGCTGCTATGGTTGTCCTGATTTTACTTCTCTTTGAAGGCCTTTCAGTCCCCACAGAATCTGGTCAGTCTGATCCAGCCCCTTCTGTCTCCCCAGACTCTCTCTTTGGAAGCACCTGCCAGAATTAAGAACAAGGCTCCCTCCCCTGATTGGCCCCAGGAAGGAGAGGTGACCTTTGAGAATGCAGAGATGAGGTACCAAGAAAATCTCCCTCTGGTTCTGAAGAAAGTGTCCTTCACCATCAAACCTAAGGAGAAGATTGGCATTGTGGGGCGGACTGGATCAGGTAAGAATGCAAAGGCCTCTGGAGAAACATTTGAACCTATCTGAGTTAAGCTTGGGGCCCATGATTTGCTGTTTTATTGACTATCACTCTCATCCCTTCAAACCAGTTCTGTATTAGATGAGTAATGAGGAGAGGGGTGTCTCTGAAGCCAATTTTCTAAATGTGTTCTTAACTCTGCTTTTGTAATATTTAGTGCTTTTTCTAATCATAAAAGTGTACTTTCTCAATGCAGAACACTTGGAGCATATAGCAAAGTGCAAAAGGGGGAAAGCACCCATAACTCCACTACCCAGAGATAATTACTATTAATATTTTGGTGGGTATCTTGTCAGGCTTTTTCTATCAAGAAAATATGTTTACACAAATGGGGTCATTTTACACACACCATCTCATGAGCTGCTTTTAAGTCTACCAGTTATTTCTCTATGTCAATGAATAGCCTATGACATGAATTCTATGCAGCATGATAGAAAATTCTATTTTATGGATATACCATAATTTATATTTAACCAATCCCCGGTCGTGGGGAATTGAGGTGGTTGTCAATTTTTCACTATTACGAATAGTACTGCAGTGAACATCCTTATTTCTATGAGGTCAAAATACACAAAAAAGTTAAGTTTTCTGTGACATATTGCCAGTGTTGCCTCATATTTACCAGAAGCCAACACAGCTCTAAATAAGGAACCTGTGTCCCTTTGAAGACAGAAATTATTTTCTTAACCTGATATTGATTGCAAAGAAATTGAGAATTGGCCCTCATTTTAGGCATTCTTCTTTGCCCTTAGTATCATATTACTTATGTGCCCTTTAGATTTCTAGGGTTAAGAACTGAGTAATTCATTTCTTTCCCTTTCCTTCCTGAATAACATTTCAAACATTGAGTCTTGTTTTGTTTTACTAACTGGTGTACCTGGTTTAAGCAGTCTCTCTGGTTCAGTTCTCATTAGCTTTTGGGGCTCCATGCTTCCCTGGCATCAGAACTCTTCCAGGTCTGTTTCTTTCCATTAAAGACAAAAAACAAACAAACAAACAAACAAACAAACAAACAAACAAAAAACAGCCTTGTGTCTTTTCTGGCCAATTTACTTTAAAGAACCTGCTAAGAAGAGAAAAAAAAAGTGCCATTTCCTGCTTCCTGCTTGAAGGAATTATTTCATGTCAGAACAATGCAGTTTGTAGGTTTTTTACACTGGCAGGAGAATGTTCAGCCAAGGAGGGTGGCTGTCCCTAAAGCTCTGCCTATGCTTTCCTCCCTCAAATTCCCTCTGCTACATTGGCTTCCAGGGGTACTCAGCTCCCCTGAAAGCTCTAACTGATGTCCCCCCCTGTGATTCCCTTTGACACAGGTAAGACAGACTGAAGTATTCACTAAGACTTCATTGAGCCATGAGTAGTGACAGAAGAAAAATAAGAAAAAATAAAATAATTATAAATGGCCTGACTTGCAAAATCTAGACTCTAATTCTAACAAGCTTCTGCAAAGACTGTTAGACCGGGACTCTGCCGTGGCTATAGTCAAGGACATCACTGTGAGGACCTCATGGCCTCTTTTACTAGTACATTCCATCAGTGCAAAGGTAGTCTGGATTCAGAGAACTGTAGGATCTTCCAGTCCAGGTAGCATCTTTTGTTAAGGTGGAACAACTTGATCTATTTATTTGAGGAAAATTCCTCCCTTGGTTTAGATCTTAAAGCACTGCCTTGACACTAAGGGAGAGTCTCCCTGCCTTCCTTGTATGAGGGTACGGGACCAATAACCAGAGGCCCCCCCCCCCCCCAATTCTGAACAAAGGCATTTACCTATAAGAGGAGAAGGCCTCCTTAAGAATCCTGCTGCGTGGACCCGGTTTCCCAGCTCATTTCTAGTAGATGCATATAAGGATCACTGCTTCAGGAAGGTGGACATTTCTCAGGGTCCCCATTAGTTATTTGACAGGGGTCTGCCCAGGGGACAAATCCAGACAGTGGAGATGTGGCTGTAGACACTGGGGAGAAGGCAGGATATTTGTGCCCTCAGTGACTGCTAAATAGACAAAGTCATGAAGTTCTCATGAGAGGACTTTCAAAACATGGAGGCAGAAGAAGAGTAAGGGGGGGTCAAGAACCAGGCATCTGACTAAGGAAAAGTCGTTGAAAAGCTAAAAACCTGTGGTTCTAAATCTAAACCACGGGTCTGAGTTGCAGAAAGGCAGACCTGACTATGTCTTAAGTTTTTGGAGGGTGGGGGCACTATAGCTTTTTAAATGTTTATATCCTTTGACATAGTAATTCTGAGAATGTCTTCCAAGGAAATGATCTGAGGTGGCAGCACAGTTTGAGCATGCCATAACATTATTATAGTATTAAATATGTTTCCAGGGGCGCCTGGGTGGCTCAGTCGGTTAAGTGGCCGACTTCACCTCAGGTCATGATCTCGCGGTCCGTGAGTTCGAGCCCCGCGTTGGGCTCTGTGCTGACAGCTCAGAGCCTGGAGCCTGTTTCAGATTCTGTGTCTCCCTCTCTCTGACCCTCCCCCGTTCATGCTCTGTCTCTCTCTGTCTCAAAAATAAATAAATGTTAAAAAAAAAAAAATTTAAAAAAATATGTTTCCAATGTTAGAGGACTGGTCAAGTAAGCAAGAGCACATCCATATGGTGGAATATATTGCAGCCAATAAAACTTTATTTTGAAAAATTTTTTAACATGGTTGAGTGCTTGTTATATAATAAGTGGGAAAAGGCGATTATATTATTGTATCTCTGGTGTGATCTCAATTCAGAGAAAAAGACTGAAAGGAAATGTATCAAAAATAACAGTAGTGAGATTATAGGAGATTAACATTATCTCCTTGAATTACTTATATGACTTTTAAAATGAAGATTCAAGGGGCGCCTGGGTGGCGCAGTCGGTTAAGCGTCCGACTTCAGCCAGGTCACGATCTCGCGGTCCGTGAGTTCGAGCCCTGCGTCAGGCTCTGGGCTGATGGCTCGGAGCCTGGAGCCTGTTTCCGATTCTGTGTCTCCCTCTCTCTCTGCCCCTCCCCCGTTCATGCTCTGTCTCTCTCTGTCCCAAAAATAAATAAAACGTTGGGAAAAATAAATAAATAAATAAATAAATAAAATGAAGATTCAATTAAGAAAAGCTATTCTGACCTCATCAGTTTCTCCCTCAGACCTGCTTTTCTATCACAGTTCCTTATCACAGTAGTTATCTACAGCCACTTACTTAAGCCGAAGCCCCCTTCCCTATGTGTTTACCCCAGAACTTCTTCCGTTCCCAGCTGCTGCGGCAGTGGTAGAAAGGCCTTGTCTTGTTTCTCTCTGGGCTGTGATACGGGGACAGAAAAGAGAGAAGACACCGTGTCCTCTGGTTTGCCCCACTAGTTCCTTGCTATAAGCTCTCTGTTTTTCTCACTTTGCCTGAGATGCATTTCAGCCTGTGTGCCCACCCCAAAGGTGAAAAGCAGGCCTTTTTCCAATTTACTCTTGTGAAATTCTGACAGTCCCTCAAACTCCTTCTCAGGCTGAAGCTGTGTGATTTAAATATATATGCTTGGTAGCTCTGGAAAGTGCATTTTTTTGCTATTTCTGGCAATCATTTTCTTTTTTTTTTTTTCTTTTTTAATGTTTATTTTTGAGAGAGAGAGAGAGAGACAGAGTACAAGCAGGCGAGGCACAGAGAGAGAGGGAGACAGAACCTGAAGCAGGCTTCAGACTCTGAGCTGTCAGCAGAGAGCCCAACGTGGGGCTCAAACTCACCAACGATGAGATCATGACCTGAGCTGAAGTCAAACACTTAACTGACTGAGCCACCCAGGTGCCCCTCTGGCTATCATTTTCTACATTATCTTAACTAATCAGATGAAATAGTGTTCGAATAGAACTAGAAAATTAGATGATTTTGCCCTGAGAATAAACCAGTTTTGTCTTCACGGAATTTGCTAATTGAGCTACTTTTCTGCATATCTTTTGACTCCTTAGGGAAGTCCTCTCTAGGGATGGCCCTCTTTCGTCTGGTGGAGTTATCCGGAGGCTGCATCAAGATTGATGGAGTGAGAATCAGTGACATTGGCCTTGCTGACCTGCGAAGCAAGCTCTCCATTATTCCTCAAGAGCCAGTGCTGTTCAGTGGCACTGTCAGGTAAGGACCTGAGCACCCATGTGCTTCGTGCTGCATTTCGAGGCCAGATGGGCATGTTAGAGCCTCCATGTGGGACTGAGATCTAGTGACCTCTAGTCTAGTGGTTTTCCCACCACCCTGTGCTTCTTAGTGCAGAAGTGAGGGGCAGCTCTCCCACACAAGCCACCTCATTAATGAAACAGGGCCCATGGGCCCTGCAGCATGGTGGTAAAGAAGTCAGCGAGATCTGGGCTCAGATCTCTGCCCTGTGACTAGTTACCTGAACATACCTAACTAAGCTTGTTCCCTGATCTGTAAAATGGGGATTAAAAAACTTTTTTTTGTTGTTCATTTATGTATTTTTTGAGAGAGAGTGAGAGCCCACACACGTGGTGGGGAGGGGCAGAGAGAGAGGGAGAGAAAGAATCCCCAGCAGGCTTCATGCTCAGCGCGGAGCCCAGTGTGGGCTCAGTGTCACCAACCATAATACCATGACCTGAGCAGAAATCAAGAGTCAATGCTTAACTGACTGAGTCACCCAGGTGTTCCAAATGTGGGGATATATTAAATTAATATTATTAAATTAATTAAATGTGGGGATGATCTTCATTGTGAAGGTTGGATAGGTCCATATAAATTATATAAGCACTGTGCCTGGCAAACCGTGAGCATCCGATGAATAGTAGCAGCTCATCAGCCTCACCACCATCATCCTTCATCTTCCTCCCACTCCACCTTGTCATCTCCCCTAGCTATGCTCCAAGTTGCAGTTCTCGTGATAGTTTTCAGGCCTTATTATTCCTCGTGTTTTTTCTGCCTCTGGAATGATGCCTCTCTGAAATCTGCCAGGATGCCTAAGATAAAATTCCTCTTCTCAACCTGTTAAAATAGTAACTAAGAAGGAAATAATATTTAAGCCCAATATCTTTCCGTATAATTTATCCCACCCTTGCCCTTAGCTTTAAGCTTTTGCCTCCTGGAAACAATGGCTTTCTATAATCCATGTCCATTTCTATTCTAGTTGCCCCTCCTTTGAACTAAAAATATCTTTATATAGTTGACCTAGATTGGACTTCTTTTTTTTTTTTTTTTTTTAATCACTCTGAAAGTAGTATTGCCATTTCTTTCATTTTTAGTGGTCTTCAAAATAAAAAAACTGGTACCAACTTAATTTCAAATAACCACAGACTTATCTTTAAAATCAGGTCCCCTCCTTGGACGCCTGGGTGGCTCAGTCAATTAAGTGTCATATTCTTGATTTGGGCTGAGGTCATGATCTCATGGTTTGTGGGATTAAGCCCTGTGTCCGGCTTGGTGCTGACAGCACAGAGCCTGCTTGGGATTCTCTCTCTCTCTCTCTCTCTCTCTCTCTCTCACTCTCTCTTTCGCTCTCTCGCTCTCACTCTCTGACTCAAAATAAATAAATAACCATTAAAAAAAAAATGAGGTCCCCTCCCTTTCTTCGGAAATGGCACCTGAACTCACTGATTCAAAGAGGTTTGGTAGATAAAATGAATTCTCTCCTATACACATGTAGGGTCAACACTCTCGGGTGTGTTTATTTTGGCATTTTCTCTAACCACCAATGAATTTGGGCAGCGTAGAATGGATCAGTCGTTCCCTTTAGGAACTGAGATAACGAAGTCAAACAAATGTCAGAAGAGAATTAGAATTTATTGAAGACTAGGGTCTAAAATTAAGAAATTGAGAGTTGTTGCCAAATCTGCTCTTCCGTCCCATAAATCTCTCCATTTTTAGATGCCACAAGGAATGCCTTTGAGAATATAATTGGCCTTACAATTTTTGGCTCCGGACAAAAGAACCATTTTTTTTTATCATCACTTGGAAAAACATTAAGAAACAAAGTGTGTTAAACTTGACTCTGTTAAGGACACTGCCACTGACATGCCTCACGTTTTATCTCTAAACTTTACAGCACTTCATTTGGGGCTGTGAATCAGGGGCTTCTAGAGTTGATGGTTAAGTGCTAGCTTTGGCAGCACATATGCTAGAATTAATGGTTAAGAACTGACCTGCTGGCATGGCAGCTGGTATTTGTAAACCCTCATGGAAGTGCAGCTTTTCTGGGAGTTGGGGCCGTTTGTTATCAACTCCAGAGACATGTTGCTGCTTGATGGACAAGCTTATGGCTGGTGTGCTACTGCCCTGAGTTTTTAGTTATTGTGCTCAGAGTGCTATTTGGGCAATCCACTGTACAAATTTAGGGAATCCTGTAAGTTTCATTTTCTGCCAGCTGTAATTTTGGCTTTTTCAGTCAATAGTAGATGCTGAGGTGAAATTAAATCATAGACCTATGATATTCTTCCTTTTATCTTCTCAGGTCTTACATAAGACCAGGTTTTATCCCAAGGAATATTCAGTTTTTGGTGTTCTTTTGCTTTTCTTAGACTATTAGAAAGCCTGGGGCACCTGGCTGGCTTAGTTGGTTGAGCAGCTGACTCTTGATTTCAGCTCATGTCATGATCTGAGGGTCACGGGATCGAACCCTGAATCAGGCTCTGCACTGAGCATGGAGCCTGCTTAAGATATTCTCTCTCTCTCTCTCTCTAAAATTAAAAAATAATAATAATAAAATAAATTTTAAGAAAGGGTGTCCCTTTCCTTTTTAAAATTTTTTTTATTTTGATAGTCTTAGTCCCTGTGGAACTTGGGATTTCCCAAAAGCTCCTTAGCATCAACATCAGAAAGTAATGTTGAGGGGCGCCTGGGTGGCGCAGTCGGTTAAGCGTCCGACTTCAGCCAGGTCACGATCTCGCGGTCCGTGAGTTCGAGCCCCGCGTCAGGCTCTGGGCTGATGGCTCAGAGCCTGGAGCCTGTTTCCGATTCTGTGTCTCCCTCTCTCTCTGCCCCTCCCCCGTTCATGCTCTGTCTCTCTCTGTCCCAAAAATAAATAAACGTTGAAAAAAAAATTAAAAAAAAAAAACAAAAAAAAACCCATGAGGTAGGTACTATTATTATGCCGATTTTATAGATGAAAAAAGTGAAACCCAGAGAAGTTAAGTAATTTGCCCAAAGGTAGGAATCTGAACCTGGGCTGTCAGGGCTCTTATGTGCCACACTCGCTGTTTTGCCTCCTGAAGTTATCACAACACCTGCTAATAATCACGACCTTGGGAGGTATCCTGTCTTTCCAAAAACGAGAGTTAGACCTGCTTCCTCAGGGGCCTTACTTTTAGTTACCTTTCTTTTCTAGCATCTTCAAAATCTCATCTGATTCCAGGTTTGTACAGGCTTCCCTTATCTTGAAAAAAGAAAAATATGCACTCTCTGCTATTCTCTTGAGTCTTTTTCATTTACTCTACGTTCCCCATATCTCTTTTTCCACTTCTAACCTTTTTTCTATCTAATTTTACTCTTAACAACCAGTCCATATTTCTGAATAACTATCTAGAGCTCTCCTTTAGCTTCCTGATAGCAGAAGAAGGTCTGCAGGTCCCAAGTCCCCTGCTCTGAGGCCCCAGGCTGCTCAGGAGCCCCCTCACCCCCACCCCCACCATGGCAGGACGGTGTGGCATAGCAGTGGCTTCCCATGTATGGGGGCAGAGGGGACTCCTGTATCTTCTCACACTCTCAGAGGTACTCTCAGCCTCATTTAGCCATGGCCACCAGGCAAGCTTAGAATACTGCTAAAAATAAAATATGAAAGACCAAAGATAAAAATGCACTTCTGGCAGCATTAGGACTCCAGGAGTTCTTTTTTTTTTTTTTTTTTTAATGTTTATTTATTTTTGAGAGTGAGATGGTGCTAATGGGAGAGGGGCAGAGAGAGAGGGAGACACAGATCGGAAGCAGACTCTAAGCTGTCAGCACAGAGCCTGATGCGGGACTCGAACCCATGAACTGCAAGATTATGACCTGAGCCGAAGTCAGACACTTAACCACCAGAACCACCCAGGTACCCCAGGACTCCAGGAATTCTGACTATTACAAATAGGTGTCTTCATTCTCAGGTGCTTTTTTTCTCCATCCATCCATCCATCCATCCATCCACCCACCCATCCACCCACCCATCCATCCATCCAGCTACAACTTTTGATGTTGTGCATGCGCAACTTTGCTTTCGCTTCTGTTTGTGGCTTAGACTCGGGGCCATCTGGCTTCTCTAATGACAGTGTATTTTTTTCTATTCCTGACTGAGCTCCCTGTTGAGATCAGTCTGGTGTGTCTTAATGTGTATGTACACCACCTACTGGTGTATGTAAATATTCCTTATATATCTGGAGCCCATTGCTCAGCCTTCGGCGGCTCCGTCAGCTGGTGTGATGAGCCTCAGAGGGTTGAATGTGGAGCCTACCCATGTGTCCACTGAGTCTTCACCCACAGACAATCCGCTGGGGCAGGCTCCTCAGTGAGCAGGTAACTGTATCCCTTGTGTGCATACTCTGTGTCTGATAAGAGGTATGTGGTGAACTTCCTAGGTGTATTTGCTTCCTAGGGATGTCACAACAAAGCGCCACAAACAACAGGAATTTATTGTCTCACAGTTCTAGGGGCTAGCAGTCTGAAATCAAGGCATCAGCAGGATCATGCTTCCTCTGATCCTTCCCTTGTCTCTTCTACCCACTAGTGGCTTGCCAGCGATCTTTGGTGCTCCTTGGCTTATAGATACACCGTTCCAATCTCTGCCTCCATTGTCACCTGGCCTTCTCGTGACCCTCTCTCATAAGGACACCAGTCATGTTGGATTAAGGGCCCACTCTACTTTGCCACTCCAGAATGACCTCATTTTAACTAATTATACCTGCAATGACCCTATTTCCAAATAGGGTTACGTTCTTAGATACCGAGGGATAGGACTTCATGTCTTTTTGGAGAGGACACACTTCAACCCATAACAATAGGCATCACTGTACTGTTTTTTTCCCTAATGTTTTATTTATTTTGAAGAGCGAGAGAGAGCATGCATTCATGCATGCACGCATATGCAGGGGAGAGACAGAGAGAGGGAGAGAGAATCCCAAGGAGGCTCTGCTGGCACAGTGCTCAAACTCACGAACAGTGAGATCTTGACCTCAGCTGAATCAAGAATTGGACCCTCGACCAACTGAGCCACCTAAGTCCCCTGGACTACCTTCTTCTTTAGGAGATATGCCCACAGAGATAATAGATATTAGATGGTATGCTTATAGGAGATTAGTCTTCCCCATCCAGACTTTTCACAGGTAGGACTTTATCAGAACTCTTTCTGAGCCTGGTATTCAGGATCCTGGATTATTGTGTCCACTTGGAAAATGCATTGAATATATGAATCAGAAAGCCACCAAGCATTGGAATGAGACAGCTAATGTGTCCACATGTACCTTGTCTGTTTAACAGCTGCCAGTGATTGAATGTCTGCCTTGTTCCAGGCACTGTAGGTATATTATCTCTAATGTTTACAGTAACTTACTGAGTCATGTCACTATATCCCCATTTTATAGAGCAGGAGACTGAGGGGTAATTTGCCCAAGGTCATGCAGAAGGTAAGAAGCAGAGTGGGGATTTGAGCCCAATCTGCCTGGATTCTGTGTACTCACACCCTCCCTGCATCATACTGTTCTTCACCTCTGTGGTTACAGAAAATGCTTAAATTGTGACACACTAATGCCTCTTACCAGGAAGTCAAATAAGAATGTGTGTTCCTTTATTCTTACAACAAATAGTAGACAAAATACATGGGTTTCAACAGTGAATAAGATCCAGACAAGGATCCTGATCTACTGGGGGAGACAGACAAATGAACAGAGAGACAAGTGCTTTTTTATTTAAGATGGGGATAAAAAAGTGAGGGAACTGAAGTATAGAGAAGTTAGGCTAACTTGGTCAGGGTCACGCAGTTGTAATAGAAGCTGTACAGGAATCAGCAAGTCTGGTCCCAGAGCCCTTTCTTTTACCAGTGTCTCTCAAGCAAAAGGGTGGGGAGAGGTGCACATGTTCAAAGGGCATAAGAGAGCAGAGCCAGTTAGAGTCTCCCAGCAGAGTCCACAAGTGTCCCAAAGGGATGAGCGAGATCAGTGCCAGCCTGTGCTTCCTCCTGTCAGGTGGAGTTCTGGGATAATGTCCTGCTTGCATTTATGTGCCTGGAATTGCTAACCCCAGGCATGGAGACGGATGTGACACAGAGCTAAAGTTTTCCCAAAGACTTTCCTATTTCCTGTATGCCAAGTATAATTTTATGGACAAAGCAAATTATACCTAATACCTTTCAGGTTACTAGAACTATAAATGTCATGTTTAGATGGAGACAAGGCACTGCAAAATTCATGTAACATCCCAATTTCTATCAATTATCTGTTCCACCCCACCACTTTACCCTCATCCTCTAGGACAAAGAGCTGATTCCCCTGTCTTTTAAGATTCCAGAAATGTCTGGGCCAATTTTTTGGTATCATCCTTGATGTTCTTAAGGCAGATACTATTGGTACAGTAAGCAAGAATAGTCCCAACCTGCTTTTCTGTTCCAGTAAATTCCTTCCTCTTGAGTTGCTGTTTACGCTCTTCTTTCTCCTCTTACTGGATCAGCTCCTCCTCCTGGTCAGCCAGCTGACCTCGAGTCCCTGTTCAGTGACAGGCTCTCACCCTGGTGCATCAGGATGTTTTTCTAAGTTCGAACATACAGAGAGATGTATTTCAACATGTATATGTCGAAATGCTAACAGTGTTTGTTTCTGGGGGGTCAGATTAGAAGTGATTAAAATGTCAATTGGCTTTGGTTTTGTGTTTCACATATCTGTATTTCTTAATTTTTCTGTAACTAACTTGTATTATTTACATAATAAAACAATAAAAGTTAAAGTTTTATAAAGAAGACAGAGAGGCGGTGCCTGGGTGGCTCAGTTGGTTAAGCGCCGACTCTTCATTTCGGCTCAGGTCAGGATCCTGGGGCCGTGAGATTGAGTCCTGCATCTGGCTCCATGCTGGCACTGTGGAGCCTGCTTGGGCTTCTCTCTCCCTCCCTCTGCCCCTCCCCAACTTGGGCTTATGTGCGCGCACGCGCGCGCTCTCTCTCTCTCTCTCTCTCTGTCTCTCAAAAAAAAGTAAACTTAAGAAGAAGAAGACAGAGAGGTCTGGCCTGTTCCCATGTATGATCCTATGACAGATAACCTTTGCAGGATGGTCACTTACATGTTGGATCATTGTGAAATTCCTACTGTGTTTCTCTCCAGATCAAATTTGGATCCCTTCAACCAGTACACTGAAGACCAGATTTGGGATGCCCTAGAAAGGACACACATGAAAGAATGTGTAAGTAAAGCACAGAGGGAGCACTTTGCTGGAAATCTGGGGGCAGGGGGGGAATGCAGTGACACGTGTGTCCAGCCTGGCCTGTTGCTCTATTTCCAGGATGTCTGTGAAATCCTGTGAAGGAGCACTTTAGATAAGGCTTCCCAGGCATTTCAGAAAGGGCATAAAAGTTGATATCTCTGGATCATGGTCATATTGCCCTTTTGCTCCCTATTGATTAAAAAAGATATTAATGACAACCGCTCAGATTCTGTAATGCTTTTAAGTTAATTTCTATTTTATTCATCATGACAGTATAACATGTTTTTGAAGCATCTGAATACGTATCAAGTCCACAAAAAGCATGCAACGTGCATATGGAGTCATAGACTTCTTGGGGTAACTCAGTATGTACCCTCCCAAGGCCACAGGTGATCCCCTTGACCTGGAGTAGATCTCTCATGCCCCTGAGTTGAGTAAAGCTCTGGATCCCTTGCCCTGACTCAACTAGATCAGCTGTGTCTTTATCACTTATATATTGACCTTCCTCAAATAATTTCATTTGAAGAGTAGGCTCAATAGCTTATTTTAAAGGCAAATTTAACAGCCATGGACCTATAGCTTTGAAATTCAGAAAGAGTGATCTCTTTGCATGACCATATTTTCAGAACCAAAATTAGGGCCGCCATCGGACAGGATTTGGGGACATGAAAATACTGGAATTTCTGGGACCTTTTAATGGTATGAGGCTAACAGAATAATCTATCTGAAATATGGAATGTCCTAGAAAATGAGAGTCTTCGGGGCACCTGGGTGGCTCAGTCACTTAAGCGTCCAACTTCAGCTCAGGTCATGATCTCACGGCTTGTGAGTTCGAGCCCCGTGTCAGGCTCTGTGCTGACAGCTCAGGGCCTGGAGCCTGCTTTGGATTCTGCGTCTCCCTCTCTTTCTGCCCCTCCCCCACTAGCGCTCTGTGTCTCTCTCTCTTAAAAATAAATAAACATTAAAAAAAAATGAGGGTCCTCGTACATGTGATCGTAACACCTGTACCTTCTTTCTAGATGAGCCAGACTCGTGGCTAAAAATTGTTTCATCTATTTCAGAATAATTTATTTTTGCTATTGGGGTTTTGACAAAATTTAGTATAGTTTTTGTTTATTCGTTGGGTTTTTTTTTTCAAAATTTACTTTTGGACTCTTCAAGTCCTGACCTTCCTTTCTCCTTAGATTGCTCAGCTACCTCTGAAACTTGAATCTGAAGTGATGGAGAACGGGGATAACTTCTCAGTGGGGGAACGGCAGCTCCTGTGCATCGCGAGAGCCTTGCTCCGTCACTGTAAGGTAGGTGGTTTGGTGAGTGAGCAGTGGGGAGGAAGAACAGCCTTTCTCTGTCATAAGAGAACCAAAGGCATTCCTGGCACAAAGCCCAGTGGAGCATTTTAGGAGCGTGCCCAGAGAGGCTTCTAAATTAACCTTGACACAATCTGGGTATACAAGTGTTTTTGAGCCTTCAGACTTCCCTGAGCCTTTAATTTCCCAAGGTGACTTTTGTTTCTGACCAGTGAGTAGCTGTAGTACCATTGGAAACCATAGACTTGGAGATATCCAGGCCATCAAATCCAGTCGCCTTGTTTTGTAAACCAGAAGAGGGAGATCCAGAAAGATGTTTTTCCAAGTCACAGAGCAAGCAGGAGCATTTTGTTAGATCAGTATTACACGCATTTCCTTTTATTTGTGGAAATGAAGGCGAACACATGGGCTTGAAGTTGTCTCTGTTCTAAGCAAAATGGTTCTTTTGCATATGTGTGTACTTACTTAGGAAAACAGATTACGGTTTAAATAATAAAATACATTTTAGTGAAACCTAGGTTAAGTAGAATGCTTAGGAAGAAATTGATTGGATCTCTCTTTCTCCTCTCTTCTCTGGCAGATTTTGATTCTAGATGAAGCCACAGCCGCCATGGACACGGAGACAGATTTACTAATCCAAGAGACTATCCGAGAAGCATTTGCTGACTGCACCATGCTGACGATTGCCCATCGCCTACATACAGTCCTAGGCTCTGATAGGATTATGGTGCTGGCCCAGGGACAGGTACTGAGCCCCTGAAGGACGGTGGCTTGACATGTGGCCTTGTCTGGGAGGAAAACTGGCCCCTGGCAGGACTGGGCTGATTGCCATCTCAGGGCGACTCTTAGCTTTCAGATAAGCATCCTTACCAGCTCTAACCTGGCGGCTGCACGGAGGGATACAGCACCCCCCAATCAAGAGATTGAGAAGGAGCACTCTTCCTGGGTTCTCATTGTACTTTACTACCTGCTTTTTTGTTGCTTGTAAAAGTGACACTTTGACTTAGGTCAGAAAGCATGTGTTCATACTAACTCACTCACGTAGGCAGGAATTGCCCGAGACATATTGAGACCAGCCACCTTCTGTTTGCTCTCTGCAATCATGTAGTGTTGCCAAACTTCTCATCTGGCTGTTCCAAACTTTCCCACAATCTGGCCCAGCCTAGCCGCCTTCATTTCCCCCTCTCTCCTTGCTGGTGCTGGTGGCTCTAACCAGTCTTGCATACCCTAAACTGGTTCTCCTCTGTTCTTCCCTCACTTGGTTCCATCTACCTCCAGCACCTTTTCCTCTTGTCCCCTCGCCCACATTCCTACATCTGTCTGCATACAGCCTGCCTGTCTCTCAAGAAAGACACGGCTTAAATGCCCTGATTGCCTCTGCCACCTTAAACTTTATGTGTACCTCTTCTGCCTCCTCTGATGGTAACTGGCTAATGCTCTTTCTCCCCTATTAGACTGTAAGCTCTCTAGAGTCATGGGTCATACTTCATTCATCTTTGGGTCCCTGGCAGGGCTCTGTACTATGTTCTTTGCACATGATAGACGTTAAGTATGTCACTTAAGATGTTAAGTAGATTTGTGTTGGCTGGGTACGTCCTTTGTGTGCCCCTGGGATGGCAGCAAATTGATGGTAGCAGGAACAAGCCAGTTACGATATATAACTTGTCTTGTGTTATATGAGACAAGTTACCATAATACCACTTTCTACCATAATAGCCACTACCATTGGATGTTTATTATATGTCAGGCACCGCACTAATAAGTGCTTTTATATACTGCCTCTCAATATATAACTAATCATCACAACCTCTGAGAAAGATACAGATATTTTAACCCTACCTTCCAGAAGAGGAGACAGGCTCAGGGAATTTAACCTGTCTCCAGTCCGCAGGAAGGGAGAGTTGGAGGCAAGGTAGGCCAGTGACTCCAAAACCATGCTTTCCACTATTGGACTGCACCATCCCTCTATTTGTAGAGAAGTACTGAGAAAAACATCTAACACTGCAGATTTAGTCTGGGCTTCACAGCTTGGTTTGAGAGAGAACATAGGGTTAATGATTTTCTCCTCATATTGAAATTATGTTAACATTAATGGTTTTTTGTTACCATCTTTGTTTGCATTATCCTAAATGTTTAGTGAGATTCTGTTACACATTGGATATACAGAGCTACTACTCTGTACATAGGTATTAAATAGAATATAATGAAATAAAAGTAGATGGGACCAAGAACACCTTCTGGGAAATTCTTTCTTAAAGACACACATGCACACCACTTTGTTTCTATGAGTGGCTCAATGTTTTGGAATGGGGATTGATTGGCTCTTAATGAGGAACTCTGTCCTTCCCATCCCTTAATTTTTGTGTTCATTAAAATTCCTTGTAATTTTAGGAAAACATGAAAAAAAAAAAAACCATAAAAGCAAAAATAAGTCATTTACGCCCCCAGGGATAAGCATCATTAATACATTAATTTGCACCCTGCCAGCATTTTTCATGCCTGTATGCACACAGACTCCAGCAGATAGGAAGTGCTTTGCTGTAGACACACAATACCAGAATGAAAGAGGCTTGGATGGCAGGAGTTCATTATCCCATGGCAGGAGGCCTGATGGTTGGTTATTCAGCAGCTCAGCAACGTCAGCTTCCAGCCAGCTCCTACCTTCTCTCCCCCTCATGGTGCAGGATGTCTGCTCTAGCTC
This sequence comes from Leopardus geoffroyi, assembly GCF_018350155.1. NCBI lineage: Eukaryota > Metazoa > Chordata > Mammalia > Carnivora > Felidae > Leopardus > Leopardus geoffroyi. The sequence continues at coordinate 83,521,370 of NC_059333.1, forward strand.
CCAATGTCATATCCTCACACAGGCAATCCTGTGGAAGGCTTTGTCCTTATGTCTGTATCTAGTGGGCAGGACAGCCTTTCCTAGAAGCACCGCAGAGACTGCTCCTTGGTCAAGGCTATGCCCCATGTCTTGGCCCTGTAGCAAGAAAAGCTGGGAAAGTGAATATGTGACATTTTCTGCCTCTATGGTGGAAGGCAGGCTCTGCCAGCATATTCATTTGTTTGCTACAATATGATTTTCAGCAGCTACACTGAAGTCTGTCATAAGAATGGATAATAGACTGGATGGATCCCTTACTTCCTTTTTTATTCCACCGACCCAGTATTTTGGGCTGTCCTTTTTCCATCATTGGGTTGGGATCAGTTTGTGTAACAAGATGAGATTTGCCTGCTATGCCATTGACTTGAGCTGTAATTTATTCCCCCCCACTGAGATTTATGTGAAGGAAGTCTGGATGTCTTTGTCCCTAACCTTTCCTTATACCCTACTTAGTAAAAACAAAAAACCAAATGCAGAACCCATTTGGGCGTGGCAGGATTGATCAAAGTGTCACTGCGATTCTTTCCCAGGGGCACTTGGGGTTTGCCCCCTTCCTGGCAGTGGTCCTCTGAATGACCCCAAGTGACGTGTCTCTTTCCTTTGCAGGTGGTGGAGTTCGACACCCCATCAGTCCTTCTGTCCAATGACAGCTCCCGGTTCTATGCCATGTTTGCCGCTGTGGAGAACAAGGTCGCTGTCAAGGGCTAACTCCTCCCTGCTGCTGCCACGTCTCTTTTCCTTGGAGCATTGCCATTCCCTGCCTAGGGCGGGCCCCTCATCACGTCCTCCTGCCGAAACCTTGCCTTTCCCAATTTTATCTTTCGCACAGCAGTTCAGGATTGGCTTATGTGTTTCAATTTTAGGGAGAGTCATATTTTGATTATCGTATTTATTCCATATTCATGTAAACAAAATTTAGTTTTTGTTCTTAATTGCACTCTAAAAGGTTCAGGGAACCGTTATTATAAATGTATCAGAGGCCTATAATGAAGCTTTATACGTGTAGCTATATCTATATATAATTCTGTACATAGCCTATATTTACAGTGAAAATGTAAGCTGTTTATTTTATATTAAAATAAGCACTGTGCTGATAACAGTGCAAATTCCTTTCTATCATTTTTGTACAGTTTGCTGTACTAGAGATCTGATTTTGCTATTAGATTGTAGGAAGGGTAGCATACTGTTCTTCAGCTGGTGGTTTCACGGTGCCGGGTTCTCTGGATGTCCAAAAGGAAGATGTGTGGCAATAGCGGGCCCTCCAGCGGCCCCCTCTGCGCCTCCGCCCAGCCACTCCCAGGTGGGGTAGAGGGGGCGGCTGGAGGCCATGCAGAGCGCCGTGAATTCTCAGGGCTCCTGCTTTCTGTCCTGTTGTCATTCACTGTTTCTGTCAGGAGAGCAGTGGGGTAAAGCCCCAGACCCCTTTTCACTCCCTCCGTCGGGAATGAGAATCACAGAAGAGCATTCCTTGGACAGGGGGCGTTTTTTTTCCTGCCTTCCTCTTTTTGCTGTTGTTTCTTAACCAGAATCAAGTCTATTCCGAGTGTCCCACTGCCTCAGGTTCCTAACGCTGGCCACTGCACAGAGCTCTCCAGCTCCTACACCCGCTGGCTCCAAACCCGGAGCCAGCTGCTGCTTTCTTCGGTGGTACTTTTTCATTTGCCTGGTCCCACGCCTCCATGGTTCAGTGACAGGGTTCAGGAGTTTGTGGGTCTGTTCTCTCTCCCTGCAGTTGTCACACAGTCTCTGTCTCTCTCCAAAGTCTGCGACTTTAAGCAGCTCTTGCTAATCAGTGTCTCACACTGGTGTAGAAGTTTTTTGTACTGTAAAGAGACCTACCTCAGGTTGCTGATTGCTGTGTGGTTCCGTGTGTTCCCGCAAACCCCCTTTGTGCTGTGGGACCAGTAGCTCAGGTGGGTGTGGTCGCTGCTGTCATCAACTGAATGGTCAGAGTTGCATGTCGTGACCAACTAGACATTCTGTCGCCTTAGCATGTTTGCTGAACACCTCGTGGAAGCAAAAATCTGAAAAAGTGAATAAAATTATTTTGGATTTTGTAAAACTCTTGGTGTAGAAAATAGTTTTCTGGGAAGGGAGCAAGATGTCTTTATAATGGCTTTGGTGGACAACAGCCTTGGATCTGAATATCCAACGAGGGAGTCACATGCCAGAAAGACCTGTAACAGAGTGGGCTGGTTGGCAAGGGGGGCGGGCCTGGCATGCCTGGAATCCTCTGTGGTGGGCTTTAGTCCCTACAGCCTGTATTCTTGGGCATGGTCACCAGACAAATTTCCTGTGGGGCTAATAAGAGGTGCGGAAGGGCAAGGTGAATGGCTGTGGGGAGGTGGGAAATTGTGGTGAAGTAGATTTCAAATGAACAGTTAGTTGAGAATTCTCAGCAATTCAAACAATATGCAATCGCCCTTTCAGCCAGTTCATTCAGATTAACTCATTGAGAATTAAGTACCATTCAAAAGGTACTCATTGTAAAGTTTCTCGATATATTGTGTTGAATGCAGCTCATAACTAGTCTCCCTGCCTCATTGTCCTTCCAGTGCCCAAATGCTGACCAAAAATGCAAGTTGGTCAAATGCTTTACCCACCAAAAATCTTCAAGGAACAATTGCCTATAAAGTGGCCCATATTCCTTAGCTTGGCATTGAGGGTGTCCATTATCTGGCTCTAACCCTCCTTTTCTATTCAGTATTCCTAAAAATATTTTTCACACCTTTAAGTCTTGGCTATTAGCTTGGAATCTCTCTTATTTAAAAAAGCCATGGTTTGGAGCACCTCGCTGGCTCAGTCGGTAGAGCATGCAACTCTGGATGTCGGGGTCATGAGTTCAAGCCCCACGTTGGGCATAGAATGCACCTAAAGTAAATAAATAAACTATATTTTTTAAAACTCTGGTCAACTATTATCTCCCCCACAAAACCTTTCTCTTCACATCCATCTGGGTTCCCATAACCTTTTCTTTACGCATCTATTTTAGGGTTTGTTTCTGTTTTCTTTGCATATTATAATGGATCATTTTCTTATATTTCTGCCCATGAATATAAAATTCTTTTCTTTTTTAAGTTTATTTATTTTGAGAGTGAGAGTACCAGTGGGGGAGGGGCAGAGAGAGAAGGAGAGAGATCCCAAGCAGGCCTCATACTGACATTGCAGAGTCCGATGTGGGGCTCAAACCACAAACTGAGATCATGACCTAAGCTGAAGCCAAGAATCAGACGCTTAACTGACTGAGCCACCTATCTGAATATAAATTTAAAGGCAGCAAATCTTATTTTTGTATACTTTATAATTCCTGGCTTAAATACTATGTTTTACATATAGTGGGTGCTTAATAACTGTCATGCTACTCAGCTGACTCTTGAATAGTGCTGCCCTGCCTTCAAAGCTGAGGTTCAAAGAGAGCAGCTCCCTGTGGGGAAGCTTCCTGGAACACTCAGCAGAATTCTAAATGCCAAGCTCATTGCAAACTGTCAGATGTCACATCACTATTTCCCCTTCTAGAAAGGCTGGAGACTAGAGTCAGCAGTTGTAGAGTGTTTACATGAAGCAGAGCAGATACTTGCAAGAGTGAAGGAAGGCACAAATAATAATAAAATGTGCAGGGGCGCCTGGGGGGCTCAGTTGGTTAAGCGTCTGACTTTGGCTCAGGTCATGATCTCATGGCTCGTGAGTTGGAGCCCCACGTTGGGCTCTGTGCTGGCAGCTCAGAGCCTGGAGCCTGCTTCAGATTCTGTCTTCATCTCTCTCACTGCCCCTCCCTCCCCCCCCCCCCACACACACTCTCTCTCTCTTAAAAATAAATAAACATTAAAAAAAAGTTTAATAATAAAATGTGCAAAACAGTGCCATGCCCTCTAGCACTGACCTTTGCCCTGGTTGCCTGGATATAGTGTCTGAGACTAGAATCCCTCCTTTGGTTAGAGGTCCCTGGGTCTTCCAACCCTCCCTAGTCATAGCTGTAGTCCCTTGGGGACTTTACCTAACTGTCCAAGGCCAATCAGGCCACCTGTATTTGTTTCCATTCACTCCCGTGAGATACTGGGGCACATTGCACAAGTTAAACACAAACAAGAAATAAAGGCCCCTCTTTGTTCAGGTGTATGGAGATAAGTTTGGGGACCTCTCCTGCCTCACCTCTCATTTCTTCCATCTCTAGTGGTCTCTGTATCTCCTGATACTTGGGTTCTTTCCTGTGGATGGAGATGTGGGGGGCAGGATGGAACATCCTCTAGGCACTGAACATGGATTAGGCACTGGATTTGGGTAGATCTAGAGGTGGGAGAAGCCACCTGAGCCCATCTATTGAGGTGGGGGCTGAGAGCTCTATAGTGGGGGGCAGTCTGCGGGAAATGGCTCCTGCCTGGGGCACAGGTCCCTGGGATGAGTCTGTGATGTGCACTCCTTATCCACTTTCTTCAAAGGCCACAGAAATGGCTCTCACCTGGATGGAGGTCTGTGGGCAGAGAAGCGAGGCAGAGAGGAAAGGGCATTTTGGCTCTGAAGAAGGGGTTTCTGAGGGCAGCATCAGACAGGTGAGGCCTTGCAAAGGAGTCCCCTACAGCTGCATCAGAGCCTCTGGAAGCATGACTAGCTTCTAGAAAGCATCTGTTTTCTGTTAGCCTTTAACAAACTTCCTTTTGAGTATGCAGGCTTGTCCCAGCTGGGAGGCAGCTGTGGAAAGAGAAAACTGAATTTGGAGACAGAAGATCTGGATTACTAAACAAATCAGTTCACCCTTCTAAGCCTTGCTTTCTTCATCTGTAAAGTGGGAAGCAGTTTTCTTCACAGTAGTATAGAGGGGACCGGTTTAGAAATTTGATGTGAAAATACCTCACGCAGGGAAGGTGCCCAGCCAAAAACATCTTAGTTGATTTGAGTTGTTCCTAGAGGACCAAGAGAGAGGGGTCTGAGTTTTGTCCATCCTTGGCCTAGAATCCGAAAGAGAAAACAGGGAGCCCCGTGGCTTAGGTGGCAATGATGGCTAGAATCACAGAGAGACCGCCTATGAAGGTACAGCTTGAGGGTGGACTCCCACGGGGTCAGACATACTCTGCATGGGAGCTTCCCTTCAAGTGGGTACCTTGTGGCCCACCTCCACCATCTCACTCAGGAGCCCACAGCACACAGTCTGACACTGAGGGCCTTGGCCAAGAAATGAAAGAGTTGGTACCCTGCTGGGGTCTCCATTCCAGATCCGCATCCCTGGACCTGCCATCCCTGGAATCTGAAGGCTGTCAGGCCTTGTGTGCTGGGTGTGTCTCTGGCTTAGGAGCTGCATCCCACCCTCAGCAGCCAGACAGTGTGACCTTGGGCAAGAGAAGAAGGAGGGGGAGTTTAAAGTTCAACACATCTGGGAACATTGAGTAGGCAAGCCTCCCACTAGGGTAATACATTTCTGCAACTTAAAGAAAAGTCCTCAAATGCCCTATCTGATTTTGAGGAGGTTTTGGACAACATTCCAGGCCAAGATACCCAAATGACAGCTGAAGCCAAATGGAATGTTGTCAGTGGAGTCAAAGACAGATGAAAGATCCATCTTTCTATGTTACCCCGATCTCCAAAAGTAGGAGTTACCATCACAGCCCCTGCCCAACTACCTTCATCAGCGCTAAAGCCTCTAACGAAATCCCCATGATTACTAGCACCCCCAACTACCATCCACATATACCAAAACCACCAAACTGTCTGAATTTCATTGAAGGCTAGAAGAGTATTCTAGGCTACATGTGTAATATTTCAGCTGAGAATGGTTGCTGGCCTCGAGTAGCTCATGCTGCAGTGGGAGAGGAAGTGGTCAAAGAGTCTGGGCATATATAAAAGGAGCCCCAATGTAGAATCTCCTATAAATAGGTCACTGGTGTGCTATGGAGGAAGGTTGTGCACTGTGGGACTGGGTCCTGGGGGCCACCATGTCCTTCTGTCAATGAGTCCACATCACCCAATGACACCTGAGGACTCTGACACTGCTGGAGAAACCCAAAGAAAGGGAGACCTGGTACCCGCCTTTAGGAGCTTGTCATATTGTGGAAAAGATGGCGGAGGCACAAAACGTGGTCAACAGAGCTGAGGAGTCACCCAGAACAAGGCAAGGACCTTAGGTCCTTATAGGTGATGGTTGGCATGTTTAGCGAAAGTGGTGAGGGATTGGTGGGGTTGACTAGAGAAGTCTTCGGAGAGGTTAGTTTCTGAAACAATGTTATGAAGAAGAAGAACATGATTTATGGGAGAGGGGAAGGGAAGTTCTAACAAACAGGTAGCAGTTTTGTGGGAATGGCAGCAGTAACAAATATTGTACAAGCATTGTACATTATCCACACGTAAGGTCTAATCCCCCCATTCTGCCCAGTCCTAGGCAATCACTGATTTACTTTCGGTCTCCATAGATTTGCCTATGCTGGGCATTTCATATGAATGGAATCAATATGTTCTTTGTGACTGGCTTCTTTCACTTAGCGTAGATTTTTCAGGTTCATCCTTGTGATAGCATGTATCAGTATTCCATTCCTTTTTATTGCCAAACAACACTCCCCTGTATGATTATACCACATTTTTATTTACCCATTCATCAGCTGATAGACAGTTGGGTTGTTTCTACTTTTTGGACATTACGAATAATGCCACTATAAACATATGTGTACAGGTTTCTGTGTGCTCTTATTATCATTTCTTTTCCGTATATACCTAGGAGATGAATTGCTGGTTTACATGTTAAAACCCTGTAATTAATCATTTGAGGAACTGCTTCCAAAGAAGCTGCACTATTTTACATTCTCTATGGGATCACTCACCCTCCAGCTGCTAATTAGATTGATCGGAGAGTGAAGGAAAAGTGAGGATGGGGTATTTATCCCTACAGAATTGCCATGAACCAGCCGCATTCTTCTATCAAAGGCCAGAGTTCTTGCCAGTGACCCTCTCCACCAAGCTAGGGGCTCCAGGTTCTTCCAACATCCCTTTCCTTTAACTTAAAAAAAAAATAGTACTAAATAAGTCAGTCAGTCAGTCAGTCAGTCAATAAATAAATAAATAAATAAAATCCCTTGGGGCGCCTGGGTGGCTCAGTCAGTTAAGTGTTTGACTCTTGGTATCAGCTCAGGTCATGATCCTGTGGTTTGTGGGTTCGAGCCCTGCATTGGGCTCTGCGCTGACAGTGTGAAGCCTGCTTGGGATTCTCTCTCTCTCTCTCTCTCTGCCTCTCCCTTACTTGAGCACTCTCTCTCTCTCTCTCTCTCTCAAAAATTAATAAACTTAAAAAATTTTTAATGTAGTAAAATATACATAACATAAAATTTACCATTTGAACTATTTTTATGTGTACAGTTCAGTGGCATAAAGTGCATTCACTGTTGTGCATTCGTTACCAGCAACCATCTCCAGAACTTTCCCATCTGCCCAAACTGAAATTCTGCACCCAGTAAACAATGCCCCTTGACTCTTTAAGCCTCAGGTGGAAAAGGCCCTTCACTGTGGCTAGCCCTGAGCAACTGCTATGCTCTATGGATCCCCTCACCCCTGCCCACACACCTTCTTGTAAACCATCTCTTTATTAAACTACCCTCAATTTACTCAACCTGAGTGTACCGTCTGCCTCCTGCCGGCACTGGTACAGGTATAGAGTTCTGTGAGGGCAGTTGGCTTTCTCAGTTGTACAAACGAGCACGCCCAGTTAAATGGAGGCTGCATAACTTGCCTGAAGTCACTCACCTAGTAAGAGAAAAGCTAGGATCTAGACCCAGCAGTCCGGCTCCAGGACAGTTGAGACAAAAGCAAAGGCTGCAGAACCTGACGACTGATGAACATGGGGACCCCAGGCAAGGTAAAGGTCCAAGCCAACCAGAGCTTAGAGCTGGGTGGAGCACGGTGACAGGGGATGCTGGTGAGGCCTCCGGGGGGCTGCTTAGTGCCTGGTCAGAGGAGAGAAGGAACCACGAGCTCGGGTTTCCTCATAGCAGGAACAGCATATCCTGAAAGGAGACGATGCCCCTCCAGGGGCTGCCCCCATCCCTCCCTGAGCAGACCCATGCAGCCAGCTGAGACTCCCAGGTAGAGGCTGAAAGGAGGCTGACTAGGGTTGGGCTCCGTGGGCCAGAGGTGAGGTTACTGTGAGAGTGAGAGTATCTCAACCTGCCTCAGGCTGAGCAGCAGGGCCTCAGTGTGACTGGTATGACCAGATGGATTTGCTCCATTGGGAAAGATTCCAGAATTGAGTCCCTCTACACCAATCCTCCGAGACACCACCGGCTGAGAGCGCTGGTGTAAACGCTGAGGTCAGGCAGGGTGGGCGAGGAAGGTGGCCAGAGGGGGCTAAGAAAGAGGCTGGAATGAACTAGAAGCCCTGGGACCAGGAAGCAGAGGGGTGAGGGGAGTTGCAGGTCCAAGGTGTAGCCCCTGCTCAACGGGCTGGCTTTACTCATGTTGACCTCCTGCTCCGGAAACTTGGCACCTTCTCCTGAGGAAGGGCACTTCCTGCTTGTTCCCTCCCCTTCCCATCCTAGGAAACCTGTGGCAGCCAAGCTTTCAGCTGCACCCGGAGACACTGCTCCAGGTGGCAATTCTGTCCTGGATTGGAGGCCCCGAATGGGTAGGCAGATGAGCCTCCCTCTCTCAGTCCAGGGACACTAGAAGGAAGGAACTGAGGTTAGAAACATGGGGGCGAATCCCGGTCCTGCCACTCACTCTGCGGCCTTGACCTTCAGTTTCTTCACCCTTCAAATGTGGGATTTGGGAGGGGATTGCAAAAGTTGAAGGTTAGGACTGTGCAGAGCCTACCTCTGCGCAGAAAATTCTGAGCTGGTGGAAGCCCGCTGCCCATGGACGTAACACAGCAGGGAAAACTAACAGGATTCTGCTCAGGAGGGTGCCTTTATGGATGGGAGGAATTTTCTGAAAAGCCACGTGGGATGAGGGCACACACAAGAAACAACTCTATACTAAGCCATCTTCTAGGGTAGATGGATCTCAACGGTTGGAAGGCTTCTGTTATGTTAAGTGGGGTTTGAAATCCAAGCCAGAGGTGAATGGCTGCTGAGAACGATTCCCTTCCCCATGACAGCAGTCAGCCCTCAATCAATGTTGACTAAATACTTTTTAAAATTTTTCTAATGTTTATTCATTTTTGAAAGACAGAGACAGAGCACAAGCTAGGGGTGGGGCAGAGAGGGGGCGGGGTGGGGGGACACAGAATCCGAAGCAGGCTCCAGGCTCCGAGCTGTCAGCACAGAGCCCGACGCGGGGCTCGAACCCACCAACCATGAGATCATGACCTGAGCCAAAGTCGGATGCTCAACTGACTGAGCCACCCAGGTGCCCCTGACTAAATACTTTTTAAAGATTTGGTGGAGCATACTAGATGACAGACCCAGGCTTCTCATGCAGTGAGAAGAGCACCGCACTGGGAGTTGGCAAACCTGGGTTTTCCGTGGCTCTTCTGCTTTGTTGTTTGGCCCCTATTTTCTTCCTTCTTTCCTTCCTTCCTTCCTTCCTTCCTTCCTTCCTTCCTTTCTTTCCTTCTTTCTTTCTTTGTTTCTTCTTTCATTATTTTAATGTTTATGTATTTATTTTTGAGAGAGAGAGAGAGACAGAGACAGAGAGTATGGGAAGGGCGGAGAGGGAGAGAGAGAGAGAGAGAGAGAGAGAGAGAGAGAGAGAGAGAAAATCCCAAGCAGACTCCAACGCTGTCCACGCAGAGCCTGATGTCAGGCTCGAACTCCTGAACCGTGAGATCATGACCTGAGCTGAAATCAAGAGACAGATACTTAACCGAATGAGCCACCCAGGTGCCTCAGGCCTCTATTTTCTAACTCATAAAATGGAGATAATGATACCTACCTCAACACTTACACTTATGGTGGACTCATGTAATGTATGGAAAGACCACACTGGACACTGAGCCCTGAAGAAAAGTATACTTACCGTTTAACATTGTCTGTAAAACGGGTACATCACCTCCCAGGACTGTTGGGGTCCAAACAAGATGCTATGTGTTGAAGTGCTGGGTTCCTGGCTATTCTAAGTGCACAGCTGGCACCAATGTGGACTGTGGGTTTGGCTTGTGTGAGGACTGGGTTGGGGGTGCTCTGAGAAGATGCACTTGAACTGAGTGTTGAGTGCAAGAAGGCAGGAGATTCACGCCAAGAGGAAGGTCCCAGGGTTGTTTGGGACCAGCTGGGCTTTCTCTACAGCCCTGGGACCCATGTCTCCACGGGGTTGGCTAAAACGTACATTGTTGTGGGTTCCAGCCTCAGTGTCTGGGTGTGAGGGGTGGGGGCTAAGAATTCACCATTGTGACAGGTCCCAGGCAGGGCTGATACTTCAGGTCCGGGGACCACATGTTGAAAATCACTGTTTAAGAATAATACTCTTGGGGTGGCTTAAGTTTGAACCCCATGTTGGTGTAGGGATCACTTAAAAATAAAACCTTAAAAAAAAAACAATATCACTCTTAATGGCTGCATAATATTCCACCAAATAGATGTTTTATAATTCTTAACCCTTATTGGTGAACATTTAGGCTATTTGCAGTTTACGTGCCTTTAGCTTGGTCTGCATTTTGTATTATTTCTTTGGAACTGATTTCTAGTAGAAATGCCTATCTTGTTTTTTTCATTTGATAACAAGGTTAAGATAACAAGCACCAAATCATGATAGAGGAAGAGAGTTGTATCAAAATATTTAGGTCAAGAACACCTACTGTACATGTACATAAAACTTCAGTCTGAGCTTCCTTGGAGTCAAGGCAAAAAAAAAAAAAAAAAAAAAAGAATCTCTAATTAGTTATAACCCTTATTATGAAGATCATTATTCACAATATCCTTTTGAGGGCCAGTGGACAATGTATTGGGTGGTGCCTTAAGTAGGAGTTTTTGAAAGATGCAGAAATATTCTTCAAAATAGTAGCTGCTTTTTATCTTAATACCTTTCAAGAGATAAAAGTTTAACATCAAGTTCAATACATTTCTTTTTTTATGTGTATTTTTGAGAGAAAGAGAGAACAGGCGCATAGAAGGGTGGGGTGGAGGATCTGAAGCAGCTTTGTGCTTACAGCAGCAAGCCTGATGCAGGGCTTGAACTCACAAACCGTGAGATCATGACCTGAGCTGAAGTTGGACGCTCAACCGACTGAGCCAGCCAGGCGCCCCAGTTGAATACATTCCTACACGACGTCAAAAAATATGTCGTTGAGCTTTGTAGCTCTCTGGCAACCCAGCTTGAGACAGTCTCTATGCAGGTTTCTGACATGGTCTGGACAATAACACAGTGATTCCTGCTCTTTGCCAAGGTGTACTGGGTGCCAAGGGCTTTGCACCCACGATATCATCCAGTCCTCACTAAAGGATATTGAACTGTGCTCGGCAGTAACTGGCCAGCAAGTTCATAGGTTTGACAAATGTCTACTAGGATGTGAGGACAGGACCATGGACCGTGTCCTCAGGTCCTCTTGCTGTTGGCAAGTAGGAGGCCCTGAGCACTGGTGGTCTAAAAGCTGTGTCAAATTAGATCAAGTTAAAAAGGAGAGAATCAGAGTTCAGTTGTTTTATGCCACTTGGGATCAGAAATGTCCGTATTAAGAGCTCATTTCTGCCAGGTTCATTCTGGAAATTATTCTGTAACAAGAGCTCCAAGGAGCCATTAATAGCCTGGGATCGATACTGAGCTATTGCAACTTGGGTGGGAGATGCTTTCTGAAAGAGAAATCAAAGCTTGCCAGCAGATCAGTAAATGTTACAGGTATTCCTAAACTGTTTTTAACTACTCCATCAAGCCAAATGATAGCAACACCAGCACGATCTCTAATACAGGGACGGCATTCAAGCCTGTCTTCTCAGACATTCTATTTGATTATGAGCTCCCAACTGTCATTTCCTGGGAAGAAGCTGACATGGTGTCCACAGGGGGTACCCAGCAGGCAGATGGCTCTGTAATTTGAGCTGCCCTTTCTGTGTACTGGATAGGTTATACTCTGGGGCTGTTCCATGAATTATGATCAGTCACTTTGCAAGGAATCCAGAATGTCACCCAGAACGGGAAATAACAAATTCGGGTGGAAAAGAGAGTCTTGCCAGGGCCCTCTGCATCTAAACATGATTATTAATAAATGTTATAATGCAGAAGTTCCTTCATCCCAGGTAGGGAAAACAGGGGGAAATTCCCAGGGCTGTAATTAAGAAATATATCGCTCACTCAGGCAGAACATATGCCTCCCAACGCCTCTGCTAAAAGCCATAGACCAGCTTGGTGGTTCAGATGGCTGGGGTCGCCCCCCCCCCCCCACCTTAAGTCTGCAGTAGTGCAACTTAAAAGAAGAAATGAGGGGCGCCTGGGTGGCTCAGTCGGTTGAGCGGCCGACTTCGGCTCAGGTCATGATCTCGCGGTCCGTGGGTTCGAGCCCCGTGTCAGGGTCTGTGCTGACAGCTCAGAACCTGGATCCTGTTTCAGATTCTGTGTCTCCCTCTCTCTGACCCTCCCCCGTTCATGCTCTGTCTCTCTCTGTCTCAAAAATAAATAAACGTTAAAAAAATTTAAAAGAAGAAATGAAGGGGCACCTGACTCAGTTGGTAGAGTATGTGACTCTTTTTTTTTTTCCTTTTTTAATATTTATTTATTTTTGAGAGAGAGAGACAGAGACAGAGCACCAGTGGGGGAGGGGCAGAGAGAGAGATGGAGATACAGAATCTGAAGCAGGCTCCAGACTCTGAGCTGTCAGCATAGAGCCCAACACTGGGCTCAAACCCACAAACCATGAGATCATGACCTGAGCTGAAGTCAGATGTTTAACTGACTGAGCCACCCAGGCACCCCAAGAGCATGTGACTCTTGATCTCAGAGTTGTGGGTTAGAGCCCCACATTGGGTGTAGAGCTTATTTTTAAAAAGGGGAAAAAAAGAAAAGTGACTTCTGAAAGTACTGTTTACATCGGCTGAATTTCTGCATTCTTAATTTGCTTCTGTTTGGGATGCAGGCATCAAACTGCTAAGTTTTTTGTTTTTGTTTTCAACTCTAAGACACCTTTATTGAAACCAAAAATCCTATGACTAGTCCTCTGGCCTCCACAGGAGTGGCTAATTTAATTCTCGGGTGTTAGTTAAATGAGCTGTGAGTTATGAACCCTTCCTCAGAAGCCCTGGAGCTGAGTGTCCCAAGTCCTGGATGCATGACCAACCCCATCCTGGTTCCACTTTGACCTTCCTGTTAGCCCAGGGCCACATGGTAAAGAGCAGAAGTCACCCTGTAGGGACACTTGGCTCCTATATGCTCCCACCTGATCAGGCTGATTCCCCTTCCAATCACTCCTCCTTTGAGGTTGGAGTGAGGACTAGGCTAGGGTTCAAGTTCTCCTCTCCCCACCCCCCAAAAGAGTTAGGATTAGGGTTAGGGCTAGGGCTAAGTTGGGGTTCATGTTCTCCACTCCCTGGTCCTAAAGAGGGAAGCTTTTTGTCTCATCCTCTTTCCTCTGCCTCATCACTCAGTTTTTCTTTCTCTGCCGTTCTGTTTCTCCCATCTCCCCCCGACCTCATGCTATATTTGTTGCCCTATGCAGAACCTGGTCCTTTTCAGTCATGTCCAACAGCTGCTGGCTTTCTCCATAAGTGACAGCAGTTGTGTCTCTAGATCTGGGCTGGGAGTCTTCAGGATAAAGACAGGTGGCCCTTAGCCAGGAAAGTAAGAGGCTCAGCAACTTCACTGATGTGAGCCTGGACAAAAGAAACCCAGAAAGAGATGCTGCTGAATCTCCTGGAGGCCTCCTGCCCCTGGGTCACTCTCACCAACACAATGGGTGTTCTCACAGCTCATTTGGCCCAGTGTCAGGGCTAGATGCTGGACCAGCTGACGCTCCTGAAGCCACACCAGTGTCTCTCTGCAAAGCACCATCATCTTGCCCAACCTGGCCTCTGTGCTCCTCGATCCTGAGTGTTGGGAGACACTGCCCCCTCCCCCCCTCTCCACACACACACACAACAGCTCAACCCAGGCCACTTATCAGACAAGGATGGAAACTTCCTGGTCAATGAGGCTTTCCTGCCATTCTCTGCAGATACTGGGCAAAACATTGGGTTATGGGTGGTAGGTACGGGATGTGATGGAACAGCCACAGGGACAGCTGCCACCACCTAACCTTTCCCTCTGCTTCCAGGGCATCAAGTGTGCCCAAGGGACCAGCTGGCTCAGATGGAGCTCTTCCTGATGTTTGCTACCCTCTTCAGGACCTTTTGGTTCTAACTGCTGGAGGGGCCCAGGGCTCAGGCTGGACTACATTTGGGGCAGTTTGCAGCCCCAGCCCCCAAGGATCTGTGCAGTGCCCCATCCGAGCTGCCCTAGCCCAGGTCCTAGGTGGGGAGGGTCCGTAGCCAGCAGAGGGCCTGGAGACCTGTCCTCCCACAAAGTCCTTCCTCAGTCTCTCTCAGCTTCTGCAAAATTATAGAAGAAAAGCAGGGTTTTACCCAGCTCAGCTGCTCATGGATCCCCTGATACAGGCTCTATGGAGTGACATTAGAGGGTAGGCTTAATAAGGATTCTATAAAAGCTTCAGTAGCTCAGTCTTGGGTTAGTTATGCTTTGGCAGGAAAGGGTTTTACAAGGTTACTTAAGGTTTGGCATTGAATCATTTGACAAGATTAGCTTGGGGAGTCAAGACTCACAAGGTAGCAACTAAATAGGTTTAGAGGGAAAGACATTTGAGAAAAACTGTAAATATAATGCTGAGGGCAAATACTACGGATGCTGGCCCCTAAGAAGCCAAAGACTGGGCAGTTTATTTTCTGCCCTCTCCTGCCCTCTCCTGACCAAAGGGAAGAAGTGCAGGTCACTGCAGACAGGAGATCTTGTCCGTTACCAGGCAAAACCAGCGACCAATGCTAAGTGTTCTCAACAAATTCTCTAGCAAGCACTCTCTTTCCTTCTCCCTAGCCCCTGGCCAAGTTTTGAAACATCGTGTCTCCAGACAAAGGCCTGTTTATTTAAAAAAGATTGACTTATATTAAGTAAATGCAAATTAAAAAAAATTTTTTTTTTAACGTTTATTTATTTTTGAGACAGAGAGAGACAGAGCATGAACGGGGGAGGGTCAGAGAAAGAGGGAGACACAGAATCTGAAACAGGCTCCAGGCTCTGAGCTGTCAGCACAGAGCCCGACGCGGGGCTCAAACTCACGGACCGCAAGATCGTGACCTGAGCCGAAGTCGGATGCTCAACCGACTGAGCCACCCAGGCGCCCCAAGTAAATGCAAATTAAAATAAAAATGAGATACCACTACACATGCTTTAGAACTGCTAAAAACAAAATCCTGACAATCCCAAGTACTGGAAAGGGTGCAGAGCAACTGGAACCCTCATACTCTGCTGGTGGGAATGAATGGTACAACCATTGTTTTGACAATCTCTTGTCATAAACCCAGCCATCTCAGTCCTAGGTATTTACCCAACAGAAATGAAAACATGTCCACACCAAGATATACTGTATGATTCTATTTCTATGATACTTTGTTTAAATATGAAATTTATTGTCAAATTGGTTTCCATACAACACCCAGTGCTCATCCCAACAGGTGCCCTCCTCAATGCCCATCACCCATTTTCCCCTCCCCCTACCCCCATCAACCCTTAGTTTATTCTCAGTTTTTAAGAGTCTCTTATTCTATGATACTTTTTAAAAGACAAAACTATAGGGACATAAATCAGATAAGTGGTTGCTGGGGTCTGGGAATGGGGTTATGGGTTGACTGTAACGGAACATCAGGTGATGAACATCAGGGTGATGGAAATGTTCTGTATCATAACTGGTGATGGCTCTACATGGAATGTATTTGTCAAAAGTCATAGAACTATATACCTGAAAGGGTGAATTTCATTGTATATAAATCATGTCTCAATAAATCTGACTTCTAAGAAAGGCACGTCTTTTTTTTTCCTCCTTTGAGGTATTTAGAAGATGTACATATGAATTCATCAACATTTCAAGTTAGTAGGATATCAATTGTTGCTGCTACACTGAGCTGGGCGATTCCCATTAGAATTAAGGAAAGTTGATGTATTAATTAGCCTCTGGCCTTTTCGCAAGCAAGCTTACCAGTTCCTCTAGACTTTGTGAAATCTTGAAGCTTTCTCACAGACAACTCATTTTCTGTGTGGAACCATACCTATGGCCTGGAGAGTCCAGACTGGGACCCACTGAGCATGTTGGGTCCCAGAAAGTAGCAGAAAGACTGGGGGTTTCCTGCCTGGGATGTTCTCCCCCATCCCTTCCTCAAGGTTGGCAGCTGTTTGTGGCCCAGGCAGGCTATAGGGTGGAGGAAACACCTAATCCAGGATCCCTAATCCAATCCCTTTTTGCCTCCCTCTCCTAAGCCTCTGTCAGTTCTTGCCCTGTTAGAGCCCCTCTGGAGTCTCCTGTTTTCTGCCAGCAACCAAACTCATTGGCTTGAAAATAAGGTAAAATGAAATCCCAGACTTGACACCTATGACATAGCCAAAGTGAATTTATTTTAGTTTCTCAAACAAATCATGCCCTGAAGGACATCACAAACACTATTCTCTGCCTAGAACATTGCAGTTCTTCCCTACTTTTGGTCACCTCCATCCGTTTCTCTGGGAAGCATTCTCCCTGCCACCTGTTCCTCCTCCCTAAACTGTGGTATTTCCTCCTTCTTCTAAACTCCCATAGAGCCTTCTGTTTCTTGGCTCATAGCACTTCTTGCAGTGTGTTGTAATTGCCTGTTTATTTACTTGCTCCCTTCTCCACCAATAGAGCAGGATCTCTGGGAGGTCAGAGATAGTGTCTTCCAAAACACATCCTAGTACATTGCCTGGTATACTGAAGGTGTTTAATAAATATGTATTGGATGAATACAGTATTAGAGTGATAAGCATAAAGCAGTATGAAATCACAAATAGAGGTCATATAAATCAGAGTGGAGGTCTGAGAAATATCTCAAAGGAAGCCAGAATGTCATCCCAAAATATGTCTCTTTGACATAAAAATTATTTTGAGCTGAAGGCAATTAAGAAGAAGTAAATGCAGAAAAAGCTCCCCTTTTTCTGCTTAAAGGAAATGTCTCCTTTCCTAGAGACAGACTCTTAACAGCCCAAAAGCCAGAGACCAGGGACTGGAGTAATCTGCAAATAAACCTTGTAAAACTAACCCTTATCTTTAGGTGGGAAGGAAGCTAGGTAGCTAGCAACTACCTAGCCCTAGTTGGACTACCTATAATCTGAACTTAATTGCCAATTATTCACAAATTATTGTTTCTTTGTCTAAAAGATATAAAAATTTCCTGGTCTCTTCTTCAGATCTTTGTTCTATTGTGAAGACTCCTATGTACATGTAAAAATAAAATAAAATTTGTATGCTTTGCCTACTGTTAATCTTTGTTTTTTAAGTTTATTTATTTATTTATTTATTTTGAGAGAAAGAGAGAGAGAGAGAGAGCACGAACAGGGGAGGGGCAGAGAGAGGGAAAGAATCCCAAGTAGGCTTTGTGCTGTTAGCATAGAGCCTGATACAGGGCTTGATCTTATCAACCATGAGATTGTGACCTTAGCTGAAATCAAGAGTCGGGTGCTTCAGCAAAGGAAACAATCAACAAAACAAAAAGGCAAACAACGGAATGGGAAAAGATATTTGCAAATGACATATCGGACAAAGGGCTAGTATCCAAAATCTATAAGGAGCTCACCAAACTCCACACCCAAAAAACAAATAATCCAGTGAAGAAATGGGCAGAAAACATGAATAGACACTTCTCTAAAGAAGACATCCGGATGGCCAACAGGCACATGAAAAGATGCTCAACATCGCTCCTCCTCAGGGAAATACAAATCAAAACCACACTCAGATATCACCTCACGCCAGTCAGAGTGGCCAAAATGAACAAATCAGGAGACTATAGATGCTGGACAGGATGTGGAGAAACGGGAACCCTCTTGCACTGTTGGTGGGAATGCAAACTGGTGCAGCCACTCTGGAAAACAGTGTGGGGGTTCCTCAAAAAATTAAAAATAGACCTACCCTATGACCCAGCAGTAGCACTGCTAGGAATTTACCCAAGGGATACAGGAGTACTGATGCATAGGGGCACTTGTACCCCAATTGTAGCAATGTGGATGGAACTGGAGAGTGTTATGCTAGGTGAAATAAGTCAGGCAGAGAAAGACAGATACTATATGTTTTCACTCTTATATGCATCCTGAGAAACTTAACAGAAACCCATGGGGGAGGGGAAGGAAAAAAAAAAAAAGAGAAGAGGTTAGAATGGGAGATAGCCAAAGCATAAGAGGCTCTTAAAAACTGAGAAAAACTGAGGGTTGATGGGGAGTGGGGGGGGGGGGGGGGGGAGGTAGGTGATGGGCATTGAAGAGGACATCTTTTGGGATGAGCACTGGGTGTTGTATGGAAACCAATTTGACAATAAATTTCATATAAAAAAAAAAAAAAGTCAGGTGCTTAACCCACTGAGTCACCCAGGCACTCCTCCTGTAATATTTATCAGTTTAATTTTCAGACCTGGCCAGGGACCTCAAGAAAATGGAGGAAAACTTTTTCCTCCCCTACAGCCTCCTGGAAAAGATGACAATTGAGGTTGGTCTGAAGGACAAGTTGGTTAGGTAGGTTGAGTAGGGAGAGAAGGGGAAGGTGTTTCAGACAGTGAGAATGGTATATGAACTCTGGAGAAGCAGGTGCCTTTAAGAAACTGCAAATCATACAGTTTGACTGCAGCTAAGGTCGGAGGGCGGGATGGAGTGGCAAGAAATAAAGCTGCCAGACAGGTAGGCAAGGTTGACTCATGAAGTTTGTATTTCACCTAGAATCCGGAGTTTCATTTCAGGTTTGGACTTTTTGTTAAAGATCAGCGGCACATCCTCTTAAGTATGTCATAACATGAAACTAAGCGATCAGAAAAAAAGAGAAGTAATTTAAGAAAACTTGGGTTGCAATGACGGTTCCTCCACTCCTTTCTGAGCCTCTGTAAACCAGTGGTGATAATGGCCGCCTCAACAGTTTTGCGAGGATTACACGCAGTAACTTCGGTAAAGTCCCTGGTACGTGGCATTACTCAATGAGTGCTAGTTTTTCCTTCTTTTTTTCCTCTGGACCTCATGTGCAAACGGAGCGGAAGCCGCGCCGCTCTCCCGAGCGCCCGCGGAACCCTTGGGTGCGTTGGGCCTCCGCTCAGCCGTGCAGGGGCGCTCTAGGCTGCTCCTCGGCGCTCTATGGTTTTTCCTTCGCCCCGGAAGTTGTTCCGCGGCAGGGGTTCGTAAGGTCGGGCCATGGGGGGGCAGAGGTTGGGAAGATGGCGTGGCGAGGCTGGGCGCAGAGAGGCTGGGGCTGTGGCCGGGCGTGGGCTCCGCCGGCGGGCGGCCGCAGCTGCGAGGAGCTCACTGCGGCCCTGGCCCCGCCGCGACTGCTCGGACGCAGGTAAAGATCGCCTCTCCTGGCTTCTTTCTCCTCGGTTCCTCAGCTCTGGCCGAGCATCCTCGGGGGTGCAAGCCGTGGGGTCTCTGGAGCTGCCTTCGCTCACCCCTCTCCTCACCCGTACCTTCCGGTTTCCGTCCTGCTTTCTTCTCTCTCCTCCGTCCAGTCCTCGCTTCTCGCCGCGCCACTCTGCCCCGAGCCGGGGTGCACAGTGACCGGCCCTACTCTCCGTGACCTCGCGCGGGCTGTTCCTTTTCCCACCAGGAAGGACGTGGAGGGAAGGGGAACTAGTCTCTGAGGGCGTGCAACCCTCATAATCCTGCGAGGAAGTTACTGGTACCATATTTTTAAGTGAAGCGGTGACACAGGTGTTAGAATAGCAGAATTGAGAGTTTATTCTCTGTCAGTCTTTATAAACCTCTGTTCTACAAATTATTTAGCGTTAAGAGAAAGAACTAAGGAAGACGGGGTCAGAAGAGGGCATCCCTTTGCCTTCTACGAAGTCGTAGGAAAGGCTTTTTTTTTTTTTTTTTTTTTTTTTTAAAGAATGGAGACCCTGGAATATTTTGTTTTCACATGATTTGGAAAGAAAACTACAGTACTGGTTTTCCCGAGTAGAAGCTGTATGAAGAGTGTTGTCTATCAGTGTTTGCTGCTTTTGTTAATTCACTTCTAAATTAAGAGAAGAGAAAAATCCCTCAGCTGTCCAAGATTTTGATGTGTATTTAACTTGAAATTTGTTCCTGGGTGTGTGTTTGTTTGTTTGTTTGTTTTGAGAGTGAGTAGGGAGAGGGGCAGAAGGAGAGAGAATCTCGAGTGGGCTACACGCGCAGCATGGAGCCCGACACCGGCTCGATCCCACTACTCTAGGATCATGACCTGAGCCGAAATCCAGAGCTGGAAACTCAACCAACTAAGCCACCCAGGTGCCCCTTGTTCCTGTTCTTTAATCCAGAGTTTTCATCCTTCCCCGTTTGAGTTGGAGTTGGTTCCAGATGCCTGGAATCCATCTGATTGTTGGTAGCAAGGAAAGGTAGAGCGTTCAACAGAGGGGCGGCCAGTAGCAAATATTGAGGGTCCGTACTGGTAGAGCCATTACCCAATTTTAAGAATCACCTTGTAGAATGTATTTTCCAGGCCCCACCCCATCAACTCAGAAGGAGGGTAGGGAGTGGAAGAGCCTGTAGTTCTTACAAGGACTGCAAGTGAATCAGGATAGGGATTTGTGAAAACTTGCATACACACTGTACTTTAACGTCATGATACACCTTAACATGGAGATTCAGGCACTAATCTTAAACTCCTGGGGAGATGGAGAATGAGAACGTCAGGTGGAGGTGGTAATAGATTTCAGGGGTCCAGGTTCCATAGTTTATCCCAAATCCCTATCAGAATTGCATGATTTGAGGGGAAAGAAAAATTAATATGGCTATTAGGAAACAACAGGTGTGTTAATATTAAAAATATGTGTAAAGAACGGAAAGTGAAAGACATTTTTGAGAGTGTGCGTGTGCCTGTGTAAGTAGGGAAAAGGGCAGAGAGGGAGAATCCCAAGCAGACTCCATGCTGTCACTGCAGGGCCAAGGCAGGTCTTGATCCCATGTACTGTGAGCCTAAGCCAAGAGTAGGACTCTCAGCCAGTTGAGCCACCCAGGTACTTCTCATCTTTTTTTTTTTTTTAAGCTTGCCATTTATTTGCAGAGTTGGAAAATGACATTTTTATGGTTGCGTAGAAAAATGTGCATTACAAAAGAATATGAGTAAGCCTGAAATAGTATATATGCCTACTCACCTCTGGAAACAAGCACTTTATTTAAAGTTAATAGGAAGAATGAGTTACCTTGTATGTAACTTTATTAGGTCTGCTTTGACTTCTTGTATTTCTACGATTAGTATACAGAAGAATGAAGCTAGAGGTGAGGTTAAAAGGCAGAGTTCTGGGATTAATCCTTGTGATTCTGTTATGATAGGCCTGAAGCATGGCTGAGAATTTGCACTACAGGTAGTGATATAGAAGTTCTGTAAACTGGCAGGTCTAAGGTGGTCCACCAGCTAAAAATGGTTTCTACATTTTTAAAGGGTTGCAAAGCAAAATAATATGTGACAGATGTTTCTTCAACTAAAATATTTAGTCTCTGTTCCTTTACAGAAAAAGGAAAAAATATCAGGCTCTTCAGAAGCTTTACCATTTTCAAATTTCTGGCAGCACTTCTGAGAAATGGTTTAGTGTTGAAAGAAGCCTGCATGATTTCATTTGTATGGAAGTATCTAAGAGACTAGTTGGTTGTTCAGTTATTTTCCCTGTTTAATTTACCATCTGTTAACTCAGGATACGTTTTAAGAAAAGAATTTGGTCATGCAAGTGTTTATGTCAAAATCCCCTCTCCCCTAAAAACATTTATTTTTAAGTGGAATGACTTTATTGTGTGTATCCTTGGACACATGCTGTCTCCATTTGAACATTAGGCCATTTCTACTCAATTTATTCATGAAAATCTTTAATAACATAGACATTAGTGCCGACTTGTACTTATATCCAAGTTGCACTGTTAAAAACAACTCACAAGACAATTCATCATTATGGCAACTAATACATAGATAATACTTTTTTCTATTTAAAAGTTATGGGATCATGTTAAAAAATTGAACTATAACAATTATATGACCAGTAGTGACTCAGGTATTCATGAGATCTTCCCACTTTGAGTGCATTAGACTGCTTTCACAAATTACTGGTTATTGGTGGAAGGACCAAAACAGCAGAGCTAAATGGCAGGCATGTCTTTATGAGATGGTATATGCCTCTAATACCCCTCTCCTCCCATTCCGCTCTCCCCTCACACCATCCATTTTATCATGTTGTTTTTGTTTTCCGAATTTACTTAAGGTAAGTGATTTATTAAGTCATCTTTTCCATCTTTTGCACCGATGTGAATGGGTAGCGCTAAAGAACCTAAGCTTGTAAATATCTCTAACATTTGCAATTGGAGACATTTATCATGCTTTTCCTTCTTGAAAATTTAACACAAAGAAATTTAACACAAAACTCCCCCTAAGGACAAGTTTTGTGTTAAGAAATTTAACACAAAACTCCCCCTAAGGACAAGTGTACCTTGTCGTATAATGTGTGATGAAGTACTCCATCTAAAAGCATTTTTGTAAAAAAAAAAAATTTGTACTAACAGAAAACCGTACTCTAACCAATCTCAGTGATTAGAGGAATTTATTGGTTTTTGCAGTTAAAAAAAGTCCAGAAGCAGGACTGGTGAAACAAGATTTGGTGTTGCAGATTGTCACCAGGATTCCATTTTTCTTCATAGCTTGGCTCTGCTTCCTAAGTGTTAGCTTTATTCTCTCAGCATGCTGTCTCATTCTCATATCTCAAAATGGCCGTTAACAGCTCTTGGGACTATATACTTTTAGGTTCACATCCAGCAGAAAAGTTCTCCAGTATTCAAACAAACTCTTGAAATTGAATTTCACTGGACCAACTTGGCCTGATTTGAGATACATGCCCATCCTTGAATCCTTTGAAATTGGTAGAGAGTGGGGTGCCTGGGTGGCTCAGTCGGTTAAGCGTCCGACTTCAGCTCAGGTCACGATCTCGCGATCCGTGAGTACGAGCCCCGTGTCAGGCTCTGGGCTGATGGCTCAGAGCCTGGAGCCTGCTTCCGATTCTGTGTCTCCCTCTCTCTGCCCCTCCCCCGTTCATGCTCTGTCTCTCTTTGTCTCAAAAATAAATAAACATTAAAAAAATTTTTTTTAAAGAAAAAAAAAAGAAATTGGCAGAGAGTGGGGTGTGTAGGTTAGCTTAAGCTAGTCCGGAGCTTGGGTGCCTCCCCCAACCAAATGGCTAGAAATTCCAGGACACTGTTAGAGAGGGAGAAAAGGGCATGGATGCTGGGGGTCAGTGAGGAATGCTCACTACTGTCAGCCCTAGTTAAATTTTCGTGTTTAAATTCTTTGTTACAAATCTGAATTTTTGTTAGTCTTAGTTAAATAGGATTAACCTGTACATAACCTTTTTTTAAGTTTATTTTGAGACAGAATGTGCAAATGGTGGAAGGGCAGAGAGGGAGAGAGAGAAATTTCCCAGGCAGGCTCTGCACTGATAGCAGAGAGCCTGATGCGGGGCTCGAACCCACAGACCGTGAGATCATGACCTGAGCCGAAGTCGGATGCTTAACTGACTGAGCCATCCAGATGCCCCTGTACATAACCATTCTAATTGAAGTAGAAATATCGTTAGGAGAGTGGGGGTTAGGTTCTAGCTCCTTGCTATTGAAAGTGGTTTGTGAACCATACTTAGGCATCTCGGACCGTGGTGGCAAAATTATTTTGTGAAAGGCCAGATAGAAAATGACCAGGCCACATATAGTCTCTGTCACATACTCTTTCTTTTCCTTTAAATAACTCTTTGGGCCACCTGAGTGGCTCATTCTGTTAACTGTCAGACTCTTGATTTCGGCTCAGGTCATAATCTTATGGTTCATAGGGCCCCACCTCAGGCTCTGGACTGACAGCTGAGGGTCTTGCTTGGGATTCTCTCCCTTTCTTCCCCTACCTTCATGCTCATGTGCCCTTCCTCTTTCTCTCTCTCCCTCCCTCCCTTCCTCTCTCTCTCTCTCTCTCTAAATAAGTAAACTTAAAAAAAAAAACTTTAAAAATTTAAAACCTTAGCTGGAGGGCCAAATCCACCCTACAGGCCAAAGTTTGTCCTTTTGCAAGCTTGTTTAGAAATGCAGAATCTATTATTTTCCTCACCCCAGGCTTACTGATTTGGAATTTGATATTAACAAGATCCCCAGGTGATTTGTATGTATACTGAAGTTTTTCCCAAACCTGTGGTAAATCCCAACCCTGGCTGCAAATGGGAATCAGCTGGGTAGCTCTTTAGTGATGCCTTCATGCCACCTCTGGAGACGAATTGGTATGAAGTGGAGCCATGGTACAGTATTTTTTAAAATATTTTCGAGAGAGAAAGAGAGTATGCACTTTTGTGGGGGGGGGGGAGCAAAAAGGGAGACAGGATCCGAATGGGGCTCTGAGCTGACAGACAGCCCAATGCATGGTTTGAACTCACAAACCATGGGATCGTGACCTGAGCTGAAGTCAGATGCTTAACTGACTGAGCCACCCAGGCACCCCCATAGCACAGTATTTTTAAGAGCTCACTAGGCAATTCTTATGTGTAGTATAGGGAAAGAAAAGCTGTTTTCCCTGTACCAATCTTACGCTCATTGGCTAGGGCCCTGTATAGACTGACAAAAGATGGATTCGCAAGAGAAAGACAAGCTTGTGAACATGTGCATTGCACATACACATGGGGGTACTCCCTGATGAATAACACAAAGTTAGAATCTGGGTTTATATAGCATTTGAAAAACAACAAAGTTTTAGAGAAATGAGAAGACAAAGGACAAGGACTTTTGAGTTTTTAGGACAGCAAACTGTGGGGAAGCAATATATGAGGGAGCTAATGGATATAAGGCTGTTAGTAGATTTTTCTGGTCCCTTCTCTGGGCACATAAGGGTCTAGAGTTGTCTCATGATTCTGTTTTTCCTGGTAGAGGATAGTGGGTACACCTTTACAAATTTATATCCTACTTTTAGGCACATGGGGGCAGGGCAGAGTTTTTCTTATATCTGCTTCTCAGTTGCACTCAGCTCAAAACAGTCCTTATGCCATGGTGGCATGTTCTGCTCTTCAGGAGCCGGGATTGAGAATTACTGTTCTGAGACTAAGCTTTCAGTCATCACTGCCTCTGCCGCAACTGATGGTAGATTAAAAAACATGGCAGCAGTAATTCACAGCTCCTGTCATCCATTTCTCTTACCTATTTCTCTATTTCCTGAAGCTGGGTTGGTTTTGTGATTTGTTCTGACCAGTAGCTGGTGGCAGAAATAATGTACAAGGTCCAGAGTCTGAGCCTTGAGAGGCCCTGCAGCTTTCACCTTTTCCCTCTTAGAACACTCCCAACTGCCACGACGGAAGCCCCCACTAGCTTGATTACTGAGAGACCATTTGGTGAAAGATGGCCAGCCGATAGCCCATACAGGCCCCAGGTGTGGGAGTGAGGCCATATTAGACTGCCCAGCTCCAGTTGAGCGCTCAAAGGACGGGTTGTGTAAGTGACCATAGGTGAGACCAGAAGGACTGCCCTCCTGAGGGCAGCTAACTTAGAAAGTCTTGAGAAATAATTATGGTTTCAGGACAGTTAAGTTTTGGGGTGGTTTGTTATGCAACAATAAACGAGAAAACTGGGGAAGCTGCTGCCAAATCAGGATCTGCTGACCTAAGTAAGAACTATGCTGCCTTCACCATTATTTTCGCTTGCAAATTGATGCCTTATGTCTTGCCTTCTTATTCAGTTTTGACTTCAGGTACTGAATAGGTATAACACTAATCAAAAGGACATCTGGAACCTAACTGAAAGGATACCTGGGAAACACAGTTTTTAGGTTTCCAGCCCCTGTGGTATATGAATATGTGCTGGGTAATAGGAATAGATGTTCAGTGAACCAATACATTGTACTTCATTCTGTCCAACAAGGTCTGTATATCTAACTGTAATTCCCAATAATATGTTCTTTATATATGTGTGTGTGTACATATACACACACATACATACACACACACACTTTTTTTTTTTTTTTTTTTTAAGGATTTTAAATCTACGCTCGTTGTGAGGCTCAAACTCACAACCTGAGTTGCATGCTCCACTGACTGAGCCAGCCAGGAGCCTCTGTGTTTTTTTTTTGTTTTGTTTTGTTTTTTGTTTTTTTTGGTTTCACCTTCAAGATACATATATTTATTTTTTTTACCTTCTATAATTTATTTTTTATAATTTACATCCAAGTTGGCACATGGTGCAACAATAATTTCAGGAGTAGATTCCTTAAGCCCCTTACTCGTTTAGCCTATCCTCCTGCCCTCAACCCCTCCAGCAACCCTCCATTAGTTCTTCATGTTTAAGAGTCTCTTATGGTTTTGTCCCCCTCCCTGTTTTTGTATTATTTTTGCTTCCCTTCCCTTATGTTCATCTGTTTTGTATCTTAAAGTCCTCATATGAGTGAAGTCATATGATATTTGTCTTTCTCTGACTAATTTTGCTTAGCATAATACCCTCTAGTTCCATCCACGTAGTTGCAAATAGCAAGATTTCATTCTTTTTGACTGCCAAGTAATACTCCATTGTGTGTATGTGTGTATACACACACATCTTTATCCATTTATCCATTGGTGGACATTTGGGCTCTTTCCATTCTTTGGCTACTGTTGATAGCACTGCTATAAAATTGGGGTTCATGGGTCCCTTCGAAACAGCATACCTGTATCCCTTGGATAAATATCTAGTAGTGCAATTGCTGGGTGGTAGGGTAGTGCTATTTGTAATTTTTTGAGGAACCTCCATACTTTTCCAGAATGCACCAGTGTGCATTCCCACCAGCTGTGCAAAAGAGATCTTCTCTCTCCACATCCTTGTCAACCTCTATTGTTGCCTGAGTTGTTAATGTTAGCCATTCTGACAGGTGTGAGGTGGTATCTCATTGTGATTTTGTATTTCCCTGATGAGTGATGTTGAGTATTTTTTCATGTGTCGATTGGCCATCTGGATGTCTTCTTTAGAGAAGTGTCTATTCATGTCTTTTGCCCATTTCTTCACTGGATTATTTGTTTTTTGGGAGTTGAGTTTGATAAGTTCTCTATAGATCTTGGATACTAACTCTTTATCTGATATGTCGTTTGCAAATACCTTCTCCCATTCCGTTGGTTGCCTTTTAGTTTTGCTGATTGTTTCCTTCGCTGTGCAGAAGTTTTTTATTTTGAAGAAGTCACGATAGTTCATTTTTGCTTTGGTTTCCTTTGCCTCCAGAGACGTGTTGAGTAAGAAGTTGCTGCAGCCCAGGTCAAAGAGGTTTCTACCTGCTTTCTCCTCGAGGATTTTGGTGGCTTTCTGTCTTACATTTAGGTCTTTCATCCATTTTGAGTTTGTATCTGTGTATGGTGTAAGAAAGTAGTCCAGGTTTGGGGCGCCTGGGTGGCGCAGTCGGTTGGGCGTCCGACTTCAGCCAGGTCATGATCTCGCGGTCCGTGAGTTCGAGCCCCGCGTCGGGCTCTGGGCTGATGGCTCAGAGCCTGGAGCCTGTTTCTGATTCTGTGTCTCCCTCTCTCTCTGCCCCTCCCCCGTTCATGCTCTGTCTCTCTCTGTCCCAAAAACAAATAAACGTTGAAAAAAAAAATTAAAAAAAAAAAAAAAAAAAAAAAGAAAGTAGTCCAGGTTCATTTTTCTGCATGTCGCTGTCCAGTTTTCTCAGCACCATTTGCTGAAGAGACTGTCTTTATTCCATTGGCTATTCTTTCCTGCTTTGTCAAAGATTAGTTGGCCATATGTTTCTGGGTCCATTTCTGGGTTGCCTATTCTGTTCCATTGATCTGAGTGTCTGTTTTTGTGCCATGTGTGTATTCTTAATATATGTACTCTGCATCTGAATTTAACCCTGGAGCCAACTTGTGTCACATATTCTTGGTGTCCTTGGCCTCATACTTATTTCTAAGGTGAATATTATTCTCAGCAGAAGGTCTGAGTTTGCTTCAAGTTTAGATTCCCGACCTGGTGTGTTTGTGTTCCTTTTCAAACATTGCACTTCAGAATTTGAAATAAGTCGATAAGCTGTGGAAGTAATCTTTCATTAGATCTGATTGAGTACGTTTCTTCTATTATACCATTAGAGATACAAAGAAGTCTCATTCTTCATCTTTCTTGGTCTAATAAGAAAAAAAAGTAATGCCAGAAAACAACACTGGGTTACAACTTGTGGTCTTTAAAGGGAACATATTCCTGTTACTTTATGTCACATTTTTGTTTTTTGGCCCAAAGTGGTGATGTTACTTTATTTATTAACCTAGCTCTGTGTTGCTTTGAATTGTTTAATAAAAATTAAATCCAGAGGCACCTGGGTTGCTCAGTTGGTTAAGTGTCTGACTTTGGCTCAGGTTATTATCTCACAGTTCGTGAGTTCCCGTCCCAAGTCAGGCTCTGTGCTAACAGCTGGGAGCCTGCTTCAGATTCTTTGTCTCCCTCTCTCTTTGCCTCTCCCCCACTTGTTCTCTCTCTCTCTCTCTCTCTGTCTCTGTCTCTGTCTCTCTCTAACATAAACAAACATTAAAAAATAATTTAAAAATTCAATTGTAGAGTGTTAACATTTGCCACCTAAAAATATTTTTAGTGTTTTTATTATTTTGAGAAAGAGAGCATGAGCAGGAGCGGGGCAGAGAGAGAGGGAACACAGAATCCGAAGCAGGATCCGGGCTCTGAGCTGTCAGCACAGAGCCTGACGTGGGGCCCAAACCATGAGATCATGACCTGGGCTGAGGTCGGACGCTAACCAAACTGAACCACCCAGGCGCCCCAATATTTGCCACTTTAAAGGTGTTGTCATGAATACATTTGACTGTAAGTAAATTTATTGTTTAAATGAGGGGGGTAGTTTGGGGCGCCTGGGTAGCTCAGTTGGTTAAGCATCCGACTTCAACTCAGGTCATGATCTCATGGTTCCTGAGTTTGAGCCCTGCGTCAGGCCCTGTGCTGACAGCTTGAAGCCTGGAACCTACTTCACATTCTGTCTCCCTCTCTCTCTGCCCCTCCTCCACTCACACTCTGTGTCTCTCTCTCAAAAATAAAATAAAAACATAAAAAAATTAAAAATAAATGAGGGGAGTAGTTTAAGTAGATGGAGGTAAGTGGCTACTGTCTGCTCAGTGGGTCAAAAATGTCAGTATTTGAATCTCTTGGCATTCAAGATGACTGCCCCGGGGCGGCTGGGTGGCTCAGTCAGTTAAGCACCGGACTTCCGGCTGAGGTCATTATCTCACAGTTCACATTGGACTCTCTGCTGACAGCTCAGAGCCTGGAGCCTGCTTTGGATTCTGTGTCTCCCTCTTTCTCTGTCCCTTCCTTACTCACGCTCTGTCTCTCCTTCTCTAAAAAATAAACAAACATTAAAAAAAAGATGACTGCCCCAAATCTAGGCATTTACATCCCCATTCAAGGCAAACAGAAGGGGGGAGGGGTGTGACCTTGGTGATATGCCAATTTTTATCAGATAAGCAAAATCTTCCCAAGAGGTACCTAAAAAATTCTTTTTTTTGTTTTTTAAGTGTATTTATTTATTATTGGAAGAGGGAGAGTGTGAGCTGGGGAGGGGCAGACAGAAAGGGAGAGAGAGAATCCCAAGCAGTCTCCATGCCAGCAGCACAGAGCCTGACATGGGGCTCCAACCCACAAACTGTGAGATCATAACCTGAGCTGAAACCAAGAGTCAGGTGCTTAACCGACTGAGTCACTCTGGGGAACCCCTAAAAAACTCTTGTCTCTCATTTTGTCAGAATTCTGTAATATGGCCACCTTCTGCCATAAAAGATGCTGGAAAAGTGAAGATGCTTATCTTTTTTAGTCTCTGCAGAAAAAGGCAAGAGAAAAAGAACTAGACATAGATTTGGGATTAGCTATTTAACAGTATTTGCTAAAGGATATTCATAATTCTGGTAACAGGGCTCTGAAGGAAGTTCAGAGCCAGTCAGGGCAACATTGGCTTTGTTTGAATAAGTTCATCACTTTTCAAAATAGATTTCCTTGAAAAGAATAGCACTTATTTAGAAGTATAAGTTATGAGTTATTAAAGATTTGGAGGTAAATTACTTTATCACTATTGCCCACCCTCACTATGTGACTTCTGAGAAGTTGATTTGTGGAGTGGACTCAGAATTTTGAAAGAGCATACTAGGCAAGTAATAGTAATAATAGTCACTATGCCATTTTTCTGAGTTTCGTTTGTTTCCAGATGCCTACTAGACACCATTTAGGTATCCTACAATGCTAACAATACTTGATGTGTGTAAGTGTTAAGTGTATGGCCCATGGATTGT
This sequence comes from Leopardus geoffroyi, assembly GCF_018350155.1. Taxonomy (NCBI): domain Eukaryota; kingdom Metazoa; phylum Chordata; class Mammalia; order Carnivora; family Felidae; genus Leopardus; species Leopardus geoffroyi. The sequence continues at coordinate 83,551,759 of NC_059333.1, forward strand.
GGCAAATGTATACACCTATGGAACCATCACTGAAAGATAAACATTGTTTTGCTCAACAGTGTTCCTGAGATCGATCCATAATGTGTGATCAGTAGTTTTTTTGTTGAGTAGTACTGCATTGTATGAATATTCCACAGTTTATCCTTTCCCCTTTTGATGGAAATTGAAGTTCCAGTTCTTTGGCTATTAGAATAGAGCTGCCATGACCACAAGCATTTTGAACACTGCCCAACATGGAATTTTTCATGTTTTATCTTCCCGTTTCCTATATTAGTGCTCCTGATTTCCCTTGTCTTGGTGAATACTACCATCTTCCTTTCAGTTATTCTTAATAGAACTAACAATCATTCTTGATCTCCTTCTAATATAATTATTGACCTTTGTTAGGGACTGGGCTTAGTGATAGAGGTACAGTGAATACAGAATTGTCCAGTTGTGGTAGAGGCAATAGTTGATATAAGTAAAAGAGTCTATACAGGTTGCTTTGGGACTCTAGGAGTCCAAAGGAGACCCCCACTCTGGACTTTCTGGAGGAGGAGATAAAGGTACCAAAGGGAGGTACCAAACAGAGGAGTAGCCCTGCTGAGTTTGATGGAAGAATGGAAAATTATTGTGGGGTTTAAAGCAGGAGAATGACATTACATTTGTGCTTAATAAAATGTGGAGGATGAATTGGAGTGGGACAATATTAGAAGCAATGAGACCTGTTAGAAAATAGTAGAGTATTCCAAGTCAGAAGGGATGAACTAAGGAGTTGTATTGGAATTGGGGAGAGATTTTTGGCCCTCTGAAGAGGCATTTGAGGAACTGTTGAATGAGAAAAAGTGTTAGGAGAAAAAACAGTATGTTAAGATAAAATGTTTGGAGTTAAGTAAGCTGTTGCTGTAATCCAGGCATGAGGTGAGGGACTAAGAATGAAAAAAATATTTTTATTTGACAGAGTTTGTTTTTCATTGGACGGAAAGAGTAAAGGAGAGAGAGAACTCCAAAATGACATCTAGATTTTTTTTTTTTTTTTTAAATTTTTTTTTTTTTTTCAACGTTTATTTATTTTTGGGACAGAGAGAGACAGCATGAACGGGGGAGGGGCAGAGAGAGAGGGAGACACAGAATCGGAAGCAGGCTCCAGGCTCTGAGCCATCAGCCCAGAGCCTGACGCGGGGCTCAAACTCACGGACCGCGAGATCGTGACCTGGCTGAAGTCGGACGCTTAACCGACTGCGCCACCCAGGTGCCCCGACATCTAGATTTTTTAACCTCAGTGATTGAAAGAACTGTGGTCTCTCCAAAAGATTGAGGATGTCAGCCATTTGCAACTACGTGGATGGAACTAGAGAGTATTATGCTAAGCGAAATTAGAGAAAGACAAATATCATATGACTTCACTCATATGAGAAATTTAAGATACAAAACAGGTGAACATAAGGGAAGGGAAGCAAAAATAATATAAATACAGGGAGGGGGACAAAACATACGAGACTCTTATATATAGAGAACAAACTGAGGGTTGCTGGAGGGGCTGTGGGTACAGGGATGGTCTAAATGGGTAAGGGGCATTAGGAATCTACTCTTGAAATCATTATTGCACTACATGTTGCACTAACTTGGATGTAAATTAAAAAATAATTAAAAAGAAAAAGATTGGGGCGCCTGGGTGGCGCAGTCGGTTAAGCGTCCGACTTCAGCCAGGTCACGATCTCGCGGTACGTGAGTTCGAGCCCCGTGTCAGGCTCTGGGCTGATGGCTCAGAGCCTGGAGCCTGTTTCCGATTCTGTGTCTCCCTCTCTGTCTGCCCCTCCCCCGTTCATGCTCTGTCTCTCTCTGTCCCCAAAAAAATAAATAAACGTTGAAAAAAAAAATTAAAAAAAAAATAAATAAAAAGAAAAAGATTGAGGATGTCAGAAAATGGAGCTGTTTATAGAGGTGGAGTTTTCTTTTAATACATTGGTTTTAAAGTAATTGGGAGCATATCCAAATGGAAATATTCAGTATATGGTTGGAAATACAATATAGAAGATGGAAGTTAAGACTAAAGAAATATATTTGAATCATTTACTTACAAGTCATCCAGGCCACAGAAATACATTTATTCTTCAAAGTTTTGGAAGGCCTTTCAGATTTCTGCTTTCAAGGAGCTTTGAGTCTGGAAAGATGGTATGTTTAGAGTACAATGGGAACAAACAGCAAGGGGATTCTACATTGTCTACTTAGGAGAAGTTAGAGTTTTACAAAAGAAAAAAGAACCTCTTCATGTATTTGTATCAGTTGAATGGAGAGTGTGTAGAGGAACTATTGGAGCCTTTTGAGAATATCTGTCACTAAGGGATAGGAAAAAAGAGGAGCCATGAGGAAAGTGAATTTGAAGAATAGGGAATGCAATCTTATGGGAACTAGGCAGAGCTGGTAAGTATCATCGATAGTGTCAAATATTTTGAGGTCAAGCTATGAGGACTCAAAACAACAAAACCTGGGTGAGCCTGGGTGGCTCAGTTGGTTGAGCGTCCAACTTCGGTTCAGGTCATGATCTCACGGTTTGTGAGTTCAGACTCCATTTCGGGCTCTGCGCTGACAGCTTGGAGTCTGGAGCCTGCTTTGGATTCTGTGTCTCCCTCTCTCTCTGTTCTTCCCCCGTTCATGCTCTGTCCCTCTCTCTCTCCTTCAAAAATAAATAAAAACATTTAAAAAAAATAATAAATAAAGTTGCTATATTTTTCTAGAAAGGCACGGTTCAGTGTTTTGAATTTGAATTCTACCTGGGAGTAGGCATCTTGGCTTCTTTGGAGCTACAGAGTGAGAATGAACTAAGATGTTGATGGCAGGCCAGGGGTGAGGCTCATAGAGGTTGATGTTTCCAAGACAGTGCTCTTGGTAATCTCTTATTTTCCCCTTAAAGGTTTAACTTTTTTATTCAGCAAAAATGTGGATTCAGAAAAGCACCCAGGAAGGTTGAACCTAGAAGATCAGACACTGGAACAACTGGTGAAACATACAAGAGAAGTGCTTTGATTCCTCCTGTAGAAGAAACAGTCTTTTATCCTTCTCCCTATCCTATAAGGACCCTTATAAAGCCCTTGTTTTTCACTGTCGGGGTAAGTGCTCATGTCACTAGGAGTCACCTAACTTGCTGCTGGTGTAGTGTTGAAGTACTGTTTGTCCTATTTGGTCTATCTTAAAGGCAAGTGGAGGGGGATTTAAAGGATCTGGGTATCTGGGGTCATGAATGATTACAGGAGAATGTGAATTTAATAATTACTATTAGAATCTGGTTCATTTATGTAAGCCCTGGAGAAGAATCTTATGGGCCTCTTATTTGGGGTAACTTTTCATGTGATACTAAGTTGATACTTTGAATTTTATTTGAAAATTTCTGGCTGTAAACAGGCTCCAGGGTACTGTGGAGTTAATAAAATGTGGGAACAGTTAAATATTCTTTTCACCTAATAGGTTTTACTGTGCCAGATGTTCCTGTTCCTTCTGTTGCTTTGTAAGAAGCAATGAAAATGAAATATTGTCCTTGGAACTATGTGTAGATCTATTTCTCTTTTGAATTTATTTTGTGATATATTAATTTTATGTAGTTTACAGGCTGTGCATTTGGATCAGCTGCCATTTGGCAATATGAATCACTGAAATCCAGGGTCCAGAGTTATTTTGATGGTATAAAAGCTGATTGGTTGGATAGCATAAGACCACAGAAGGAAGGAGACTTCAGAAAGGAGGTAAAGATAAACATGGCTTTCTTCTAGTTGATCATAAATTTTGAAGTCTGGTTATTTGTGAAGTGTTTTTAGTGACTGACGACCTTTAGATCAGCAAATATGTAGTTAGTGAATTTAATATTCTTCTTTAGAGTCATTTCATTGTGGTGAGTATTTACTTATGCTTTGCATGTCTGGCAATATTGTACTTGACAGTGTTCCAGGAAGTTTGTACCTCTACCCACATGTATCAAAAATCAAGTTGCTAAAAATTAATGTTGTGGTGTCTCTCTCAGCCCTACTAAAGTTGAAGGGCTACTGTTTTGTATCACCTTGCTGGATTATTTTAGAGTCCATATTAGAATCATAGGCAGTTTTTCAAAACATTTATGCTTCAGGTATAGAAATATTATGTGGATTTTATTTTTAAGTAATCTCTACACCCAGTGTGGGGCTCATACTTACAACCCTGAGATCAAGAGTCATATGTTCCACTGACCAAACCAGCTAGGCACCCCTATTATGTGGATTTTAAAAAGCTTGGTGGCATGTTTATATACCTTTGATTAAATACCCTCTGTGGAGTATTTCTAACTGCTCAGGGCATGAGGATGCAAGAAAAGGGTACAAATACAGAGCTTTTAGAACTTTTCATTATTTCACATGTAAGTTGGTGACCCTCTTTCAATTTCTTAACTGTTTTTTTGTTTTACAAATATTGCCTTTCAAATAAAATATATTTATGTCATTTGACAATACTTATTGAGCACTGAGGCCTTAAGTTAATATGTGGATCCAGGTTCATTTGGTTTTCAAGCACCTTTGGTTTTTTTTGTGTGTGACACGTGCCTCTCTACTTGGGAGAGAAGGTTGATGTCCGCTTAATTTTCTCCTAATGATAATTCAGCGTTCTTCAAAGTACAAAGAAGTATTCATTCTTCGTTTCCCCATAGACATGCAAGTAGCATGAGCCATACCTGTTTTAGAGAGGCTTGGTGTCAGAAGGACAGTGGGTGTAATATTTGCAGGTGAAAGCTAGAATAGTTAACAGTGATTTATTCAGTACAATATGTTTGAGGAGGTAATAACACTGACCTGTTCCATAATCTTGGATTCCTTAGAATGCTATGGGTTTCCAGCACATGGCTGTATTATAAAGTTTTGATGGCCCAGTTGGTTCTTTAGAATGGTGAAAAGTGACACAAGCAATATACATAATCTTTTCCAAAGATGGATTTGTTTATACTAGGTAAACAAATGATAGGTTATAAAATATAAAATCCATGCCCATTAAAGAAAATTAAAACAATACATAAATATAACATGGGGAGCAAAAGCCCTGGGAACCCCTGCCACACCACTATATATTGTAGGGAGTAAGGTCTGAAAGCTCATACACAACTGAATTAAAAATACAAAAATGGAATCATTGTATATGCATCAATATACATACTGATCTGTAACTTTTTTTTTTTTTAACGTTGGATTTCTTTCTGTATTGGTATACAAAGTATGGTTCAGTTTCATAGTTAGAATTTGTTTTTTAGGGGCACCTGGATGGCTCAGTTGATGAAGCATCCAATTCTTGATCTCAGCTCAGGTCAATCATGATCTCCTGGTTGGTGAGGTCGAGCCCCATGTTGGGTTCTGTGCTGATAGTGCGGAACCTGTTTGGGACTCTCTCTCCATCTCTGCCCCTCTCTGTGCGTGTTTTTTTTTGTTTGTTTTTTTCCTCTCTCTCTCTCTCTCTCTCTCAAATAAATAAACTTAAAAAAGATATATTTTGTACTTTAAAACTTTAGTCGTGGAAAAATTTCAAACATATAATAAAGAAAAATATAATGAACCCCTGTCATCCATCTTCAGTGATTATTGACACAAGGCCAACTTTGTTTCCCTTCTCTCCCCACCACTGATTACTGTAAAGCAAATCCTAGGCTTATTTTGATGTGTGTCTTTTTTTCTAAACCTCAAATTATCATACCTTAAAAGGTAATATTAGAAAATATTCTTGGTTAGGATTCCTCAACTAGATTGGACCTTGGTGAATAATCACTTAAATTTGATACCTATTTACATCTGATAGTGTGCTAGGTGCTTTATGTTATTGATATTTCTCACAGCAGTACTACCACTTGTCTATTTACTGTCTGCATTTCATATGTCAGATAACAAGTTTAGGAGTAATTTGTCTGATGTCCCACAGCTAGACGGTCGCTCTGTAGAGAATGTGAGCTAGCTATAAAGCACCTGCTTTTCTGTTTTGCCACATATTTATTATGTCTGTTTATTGGTAAGTTTAAAATATTTTCCTAACGTTTATTCATTTTTGAGAGACAGTGCAAGCAGGGATGGGGAAGAGAGAGAGGGAGACACAGAATCCGAACCAGGCTCCTGGCTCCAGACTCTGAGCTGTCAGCATAGAGCCTGACATGGGGCTCGAACTCAAGAACTATGAGATCGTGACCTGAGCTGAAGTTGACTCTTAACCAACTGAGCCACCCAGGCGTCCCTGTTTATGGGTATTTTTACACATGAGGAATCTTTTTATGCACAAAGCTTTTTCTCCCTGGCTTTTCATTTTCCTAGCCCGAAAGTATTTACCATATGGTGATAGGCAATTTTCCTTCTGTTTTAGATTAACAAGTGGTGGAATAACCTAAGTGATGGCCAACGGACTGTGACAGGTTTGTGTTAGCTTACACGTTTTAGCCATTCAAGGGAAGAGAAATCAAACCAAAAGGTACAGTATGTCACAGTCGATGGCTTTTGTACTCTGCTCACCAGTGGTTAGAAGACAGAGTCTCTGTACCTTCAGGCTAATGTAATAGTATAACAAGTAGTGTGGCATAATGGTATACATGATGCTGTGGGTCAATTGCTTTCTAATTTTGACGTAGTATGACACTGATCAAATAATCTATCTTTGTTGTAGAATCCTAGCTTGTGTAATAGGTTGTATTTATTACTTCCCTATTAAAGAAATTAAAGGGGATATTGATTAATCACCTTCTTTATGCAGAATGCTTTATACACATTCTCTCCCTACCTCACAGGGTTGTTTACCGGGTAGTTATCTCCCTTTTTACCAATAAGGAATGGCTTTCAGAGAAGGAACTTTTCCAAAGGTCACACTGCTAGTAAGTAGTAGAGCTAAGTTGCAAAACCCAGGTCTGTCTCATTCTGAAGCTGATTTTCTCTTTACCATGCTGTTGATAAAATCCTCTTTGAATAAATATAAGCATGCCATGCATGTCACCATGATAATTTAATTTTTGTTCTTTGTAAATTTTTATGACAGACAAAGCTGGCTTTTCAAAGTAACACACAATATTTTATGGACTTAGTTACTTGAGAAATTTGGGGAAATGGATTTGAAAGTTTAACAGTTGTACAGATAGGAAAAAAAATCTTCCTAGAAAAATAGCAAAATGCTGCTTTTTCTCAAATACAGTTAGTCTTAATGGTACTCCTAATTTTTTTACCTACCTAAGTGGAGAAAACGTGCTTATTTTCTTCCTTTGGACTCTTTCCTCTGTCTGGAAGGTTTACTTTTTCTGTCTCCTTGTTGGAACCTGAACTGGTTTTTTAAGCTTATGCTTCAGACATTTCTTCTCATAGGAAATGTTACTGGACTGAAGTGGGTCTGCTCCTTGCTGAGCTTTAGACCGACTACACAGGTGGAGTTGCCTCAGAAGGTTATCCTTATCTGTACAAATAAGGAGACCATGGGGAATAATTTCCGAAGCCATGACTCTCTGACAGGGGTAAGCAGGCTCCTTTCATCAGGGCTTGAGATGAATATTGAGAAGGCACTTTGTGATTTGTCTGTACAGGCTTCCCCTCACATGTTTCTTCTCCTGTTACAGCAGTTCATTAGTGTCTAAAAGATGAAAGTGACCATTAGGCAGAAGCTTCTGGGAGTTTCCTGAGTTCAGGGAGTCTTGCTGGTAACAGAAGTGCTTTCATTTTTTTGAACTCATTGCACTTTTTAATCATTTATAACACAGCCTGCCTTAGTAATTGTGCATGCAGCATCCTAAAGGACAACGGTGAGATTTTATTTTTTTTTTTCACTTTTTGTAGCAACTAGCACATGTCTTGCACATACAGTAAGGGCACTTGATGAAAATCTGTTAAGTGAATGAATGTTAAATGGACTCTTGAATCAAAGGATTGAGATTTTTCAAAAGTATATTGCCATACTGTAGAATTGATTAGTCAGTGAGGTTTAATAAATATGATACCTTTCAAGATAGTTCTATACTAGTACATCTCTTTCCATTGGGATTAACAGGAGAGTTTTGGTTTGTTTGCTTGTTCTCTGAAAGTAACCAAAATTAACAGTATTTCCTTGAGATAGCAAAGTTTTGATTTCCTTTGACATTTTCAGATTTTTTGCCATTAAATATTTGAAGAAACTTGGGGTCAGAATTTAAAATATTTCTCATGCCAGGGGTGCCTGCCTGGTTGCTCAGTTGGTTAAGCATCTGACTCTTGGTTCTGGCTCAGGTTGTGATCTAGCGGTTCATTGAGCCCATGTTGGGCTGCGTGCTGACAGTGTGGAGCCTGCTTGGAATTCTCTGTCCCCTTTTCTCTGCCCATCCCCTGCTCGCGCATGTGCTCTCTCAAAATAAACATTAAAAAAATAAAATATTTCTCATGCCAGTACATAGCGTATTCAAAGAAATTGGTATTTGGAGATAACTGAAAATCAGAATTTCCCCTAGCTTTTTCTTTTCTTTTAGTCTAATCATTTATTTGGCACATAGGATGTAGCAGTAGGAAGAGACAGATGTTTTTAATCTAACTAGCAGCTTGTATGTAAAGTATTTTGAACCACATAAACATGAGCAGTCATGCCAAATCCTTATTGTGAAGTTATCTAAGTGACTTTAAAAGCTGAGGAAATGCTCTTTGATCCATTCAGTGTCACCTCAGACTTCTGTTGTAGGAAATAATTATTTTGGTAGCAGTGAGTCTAGCTATACAACATTTGTTAGTAATGTTTAATATGTTAACTATATACTAAGAGTCTCATGTTTATGTGCTATTCTCACGATTATAGTTACGTCTTGTCTCTTCAGAAGTGTCCATTCATCCAGCTTACCTTGCTTAGCTCTCCCAGTTGCTTCCTTTGGGCTGATCCTAAATGAGGTTGGCTTAGCTCCTGATTTTATTTGAGGATTGATTTATGGGGTGACAGATTGTGTACCACTCTCTTTCTTGGATGGCACATGTTTTCTGTTGTTGTTGTTTTGTTTTCCTTTTTGCATTTTGAAAGAACTTGAAAAGTCCTTTCAAAGCTCTTTGAGACCAGTGTGTTATCTTTGCTTTGTAGTATTCACTCCTGGGTAGTGGCAACATGAAAGCTCTGGTAGGTTAAGGATGTCTGATTGTTACATTGAACATTTCACATAAGGACTCCTTGCTGTCTGAATCTAATGAGCTCCTGAATTTGGATGGCAAGATTTTGGACATAGGAAGTTCAGGCACATAGTTGAGGCATAGGAAATGTTTGGTTCCCGAGCTTGAGATAGCAAGGGGTATCTCAGATTTACCCATATCTCTTTGGTTCCTAGGTTTAGATAAGAACAAATCATAAAGGATACCTGTAATTTATTGTTAAGGTAGAGTCCAGTGATGAGGTGAAAAACCTCCCTGCCTTAGAGTTGATGATGTCCAGTTTGGAATCCCTGGTTTTGACTCAATCTCAACCTGTCCCTGGGAATCCCTTTTTCAAGTGTGCTAGAGAACTGGTCTTGCTCCTTGTTTTTCCTCCCTATTTGGTTATTTTGGGGATTTTTTTTTTTTAATTTTTGGTATTAATCTTAATTACTACACAGAAATCTCTCCCCAAACTTCACATTTCTTTGAACAGTTTTTATATGTTCACTTGGTATTTGTAGGTGCGTCAGATAGCATTCTTCAGGTTAGACTTGTGCCTGATGCTTTTACACTTAAGCTCTTCTCCTGTTCTGTTGCGTTGATCTGCAAGGCTTTTAAACCTGTACTTGAAGTTCCTAGGCAACCTCTAAGGAGAGGATTTCCTCTACCTTTCTAGCTTTCAGACACTTGCCGGGTTTTCCTGTTAACCCAGCAGAATGCTTACTTTACTATTTGGTAAAGCTGAGAGAGAAGAACCTACCAAATTATTGTATCTGATGAAGGAGGAGACAGGAAGGAGGAGGATGGGAAGAGAAGACTGGAGAAAACAGTGCCCCGTCCATATCTATTGTCAGCTCCAAAGTTTAGGCACTGCTACCCTAGGGTCTTGACCCTTCTGCCCCAACTTCTAGAGTCTATTTTTTTTTTTTTAACATTTGTTTATTTTTGAGAGAGAGAGAGTGTGCGCGCGCACAAGCAGGAGAGGGGCAGAGTATAAAGGGAGACAGAGGATCCTAAGCAGGCTCTGTGCTGATGGTAGAGAGCCTGATGTGGGACTTAAACTCATGAGCCATGAGATCATGACCTGAGCCAAATTCAGACACTTAACCTACTGAGCTACCCAGGTGCCCCTAAAGTCTGTTTTTCCTTTGCTTTCTGCTTCTACCAGGATTACTTTATTTTTTAGTTTCAATTTTCTTTCCCCTTATACCTTTCAAAGATTTTGAGCTATACTTCCTAGACTAAGGTCTGCTTCCCTGTTCCTGAAGTTGTTCATAAGGCAGTGTTTACTTGGTCTTCTAGCTAATCTTAACCTTTTAATTTGTCACTGTTTTTCCTGAAACTCGTGGTTTCTCAGTCTTCAGACAAGTTATTTTTATAGGGTAAAGAAAAAACTAATGGTTGAGTGCCAGTTAGGCTTCAAGTACTAGGATAGGTACTTTACATACATACTGTTATCCTTATTATTAGTCTTCATTGAAAGAGCCCTGTTAGTGGTGTCCTTATTGTTCAGAATGGGTAACTGAGGCTCAGAGAGGTTAAATAACTTGTCTGATATCACACAGTTTTAGCTGGAGATGGGGAACACACTCCCTTCTTAGTTTAAATAATAGACTTTTGATTACGTCTTTTCACTTTCAACTATAGCAGATCATCACTAAATTACCTTTCTGGTGAACCACACTGCCTACTCCCATCCCAGGTATTTGGGTGTTTATTGACAGCCCAAATTGCAGCAAATTGTCCCAAAATGGCAGGCTGGCATAGGATGGCTGGGATAAAAGGGAGCCCTTTTTTGGCTACGTAGATTAGTCTTTGCCATTGTAAAATGAATAAATGTGCATATAAACAGATTAAAATAGTGGTAAAGAATATATAAAGTGAAAAGTCTTTCTCACTGTAGACTTCCAGTGATGCAGTTTCTGTCCCCATAACAACCACTCCTTTTTAGTTAAACTTGTATGTTCTATTAAAGCATCTATTTTTTTTTTAAATTTTTTTCTTTTTAACATTCATTTTTGAGAGGTAGAGCACAAGCGGCGGGAGTCAGAGAGACATAGAATCTAAAGCAGGCTCCAGGCTCTGAGCTGTCAGCACAGAGCCCAACGCGGAGTTCGGATCCACAAACCGTGAGATGACCTGAGCCGAAGTCAGACGCTTAACTGACTGAGTCACCCAGGCGCCCCAAGCATCTATTTCTAAATAGGCATTTATACTTCTCTGCACCTTTTTTTTTTTTTTTTTATTCCCTTGATATTTTAAAGGACATTGTATCAATACAAGTAGGTCTTTTGCTTCTTTATATTTTATTGAGGTATAAGGTGCATAGAAAAACATGCACATTTCAGATGTACAACTAATTTTCACAAACTGAGTACATCCATGTAATTAGCACCCGATCAAGAAATGGAAATTACCAGCACCTTGGGCTCAGAATGTTCTTTTTTAATAACATTGTAGTAACTCATGGAAATGAATATTATGTAGCAAGTCTTTTATTAATGGATATTTTAATAGGTTATATATTTTAATAGGTTTAAAAACCTATTTTAATAGGTTATAACCTATTCACTGCAGTGAATATCCTTATATAGAGATATTTGTACTCTTTTGAAAGTTAATTTTTAGGATGAGTTACTGGAAATAGATTTGCTGGGTCAAAGAGTATTTATGTTTAAAATTTTACGTATTGTCAAAGTTGTCTTGAAGTTGTATACCAATGTAAACATCCTCCATTAACATACAGAGTTTAAATAAATCCTTTATTTCTAAAAGTTGCTCACAGAGGAGGTTACATATTCTCATCTGCAGGGAGGGTGCAGAGAAATAACCCCTTTTGTGGTTAGTTTGTAAAGGTCTTTGTCTCCCTTATTGTGGATTTGCCCTATTCTTTTCATCTACCCCTATCAGTTTCTATTTGTCTCCCGGTAGGAGGATTGAAGATGGGTGGTCTTTCTGGATTTTCTCTTGACTCTAGAAAGCTGTGGGACCAGTCCTTAACTAGTTTTGTCCATACTGCCCAGGAAGAGAAATTGTAGTCACTGTGTGAAGCCAACAGGATGATCCCTGTTCCTATAGTCCTGGTTCCTAGGGAACCTGAGGTAGGGGCCACTTGAGCTCAGTTCTTTGGTTGTCATGGTTGTATATACGAGTCAGTGTCTGGACTGGCCAGGTTTAGCTTCCTTCAGATAGAGAAGCTGTGGAGTGGTGAGCTGGCCCACCTCATCAGCAGAGGGGATCCTGTACTTAGCTACTGAACCTCAAGTGGGATAGTGGGTCCTTTTTTAGGAAAAGAGAAAAAAAAGGTTGTACTACCTTCGTTGGGCTAAGGAGGAAAATGGACTGAGATTATTGAACCAAGCAGGATTCCCAAATTAGTATATATTTCTTTTAATCAAGATATTATTCACATATCTTATAATTTGCCACATAAAAGTATGCAGTTCAAGTGGTTCTTATTGTATTCACAGTATTGTGCAACTGTCATCATCCCAGGACATTGTCATCCCGAAAAGAAACTCCATACCTATTAGCAGTCACTCTCCATTCCCCTCCTCCCCTCAGCCCTAGGCAGACACTAATTTATTTTCTTTCTCTATGGATTTGCTTGTTCTGGACATTTCATATTAATGGAATCACATATGTGGCCTTTTGTGTCTGCTTTGTTCACTTAGTGTAATGTTTTCAAGGTTCACCCATGTTGTGGCATGATGTATCAGTCCTTCATTTCTTCTTGTGGCTGAATATTCCATTATGTTGTTTATTTATCTGTTGATGGACATTTATTTCCATTTTTTCGTTATTATAATGCTGTGGATTTTTGTGTATACATTTTCATGTAGACATGTTGTCATTTCTTTTGCTAATATACCTTGAGTGGAATCATAGGGTCATATGGTACTCTTTAACTTTTTTAAATTGTGGTAAAAACAAAATATATCATGTTAGCCATTTTTTTTTAAACATTTATTGTTAGACAGCATGAGCATGGGAGGAGCAGAGAGGCGGGGAGATACAGAATCTGAAACAGGCTCTGAAAAGTCAGATGCTTTATTGACTGAGGCACCCAGGCACCCCCATGTTAGCCATTTTTAAGTGTACAATTCTATAGTGTTAGGTATGTTTACATTGTTATGAAACATTTGTAGAACTCTGTTTTCTCTTGTAAAACTGAAACTCTATGCCAATTACACAACTTTGCACCCTCCCTCCACCCCCCCGCAGTTCCTGGTAACCATCATGCCACTCTGTTTTTACAAATTTGATTATAGACCTTATTTAAGTAGAATCAAACAGTATTTATCTTTTTTGACTGGCTTATTTCACTTAGCATGCCCTCAGAGTTCATCCATGTTGTAGTGTGTGATAAGATTTCCTTCCTTTTTATGGCTATTGGGTGTATATCTTTATTCCATTGTGTGTATATATCACATTTTGTTTATGCATTCACTCATTGATAGACATTTGGGTTTCTTCTACCTCTTGGCTATTGTGAATAGTGCTACTGTGGACATGGATGTGCAAATACCTCTTTGAGACCCTGCTTTCAGTTCTTTGGGATATATACCCAGAAGTGGAATTGCTGCATTATATGGTAGTTCTATTTTTAATATTTTTGAGGAAGTTCCATACTGTTTTCCATAGTGGTTGCACCACTTTACAATCCCACCAACAGTGCATAAGAGTTCTAATTTCTCCACATCCTCACCAGCACTATTTCCTTTTCTGTTTTTTTGATAGCAGCCGTCCTAATGGGTGGGTGAGGTAACACATTGTGGTTTTGATTTGTATTTCTGTAATGGTTAATGATGTTGCACATCTCTTCATATGCTCGTTGGCTATTTGAACATTATATTTGGATAAATGTCTATTCCAGTCCTTTGCCTATTTTTATTTATATTTTAATTTTTAAGTCTGTTTTGAGAGAGACAGAGTGTGAGCAGGGGAGGGGCAGAGAAAGAGGGAGAATCTCAAGCAGGCTCTGTGCTCAAAGTGTGAGATCATGACCTGAGCCAAAATCAAGAGTTGGTTGCTTAACCCACTGAGCATAATTCAGTCCCTGTTATATTTTTGTTTTCATTCATCTCAAAGTATTTTCTGATTTCCCTTACGATTTCTTCTTTGGACCATTGGTTATTTAGGTGTGTGTTAATTTCTGCATCTTTGTGACTTTCCTGTTGATTTGTAATTTCATTTCATTGTGATCAGAGAATGTAATTGTATAATTTCAGTGTTTTAAAAATTTATTGAGGTGGCTCAGTCGGTTAAACATTCAGTTCTTGATTTTGGCTCAGGTCATGATCTCATGGTTTGTGATATCAAGCCCCACTTCAGGCTCTCCGCTGTTGTCAGGCTCAGCACCGACAGATTCTTGGGAATCTCTCTCCCTCTCTCTGTACCACCTCCCCAAATAAATCAATAAAACTTTAAAAGAAAAAAAAATTATTGAGACTTGTTTGTGGCTGAACATATGGTCTATCCTGGATAATGTTACATGTGCTCTTGAAAAGAAAGTATTCTCTTGTGTTGAGTGTTTTATAGATGTCTGTTAGGCGTAGCTGGTTTATAGCTTTGTTCAAGTCTTCTGTTTCCTTGCCAATGATCTCATCTCTTATTGCAAATAAGGTATTGAAGTCTCCAACTATTATGGTTAAACTGTTTATTTCTCTTGAGTTCAGTTTTTACTTCATATATTTTGGGATTCTTTGTTAGGATCATCTATGTTGTTTTCTTGTTAGGCTTGTGGTGTACAAGAGCCCAGGAATATATTGAGGTTTTATAAGCTCCTATGGACATCTCATTCCTCAGCTTTTCCTTTTAAGATTTTTGTTTGGTCTCTTGTTTACTCCAGATATTATCCCCCACTGCAGGTAGCCATGGACTTAAAACACTTGCCTGTAATTGTTTTTGACAAGTGCCCCCTGGAAAAAGGAATTGTGTACTTGAGCTCTCAGTCAAGTCAAATATAGACAGCCTTGCAAGTGGGGCTTTGCAGGGAAATATTACAACATCAAATAATAGTTCTTTGGGAATGACGCTTTGAAAGAGTTCTAGCTCCATTGTACTATCTCTAGTGCTTGCTAGGCTGTATGAGAAATGTGGATTGTTTTCATAGCTTATAGCTTCAACTTATAGCTGGAAAGTGGAGGATGGGACCAGGGCAAGCTAAAGTGCCCCAGACTTGCTGTTCTTGAGATTCAGCCATTTTCCTTAAATGATGAGTTGCTGCAAGCTTTTAGCTAGTTTCCAGAACTGTGAAAAAGTTGCTTCTGACAGCTTTTTGCCAATTTTTCATTGTTTTGTGAAGGGGAGAATTTTTCAAGGTCCTTACTTCATTATTTTCATTGATGTAATCCATTGCCTCCCTTTTGGTAAAGGTAGGTGTTGAGCCAGCAGCAGTCTTAAATCAGCGGTGTCAAGCTTGTTCAAGAGTTGACTGAGTAGGGAGGAGGCAAGTGACACTCGCTCTAAATGGAGATACAAAGACCTTAAGCAGTTCTATTTCTCAAAGGGTAAGGAGGGAACCATTATGTGAGCTTCTGCATACTAGGTACATGTGGTATTTTGTTTAAGCCTCACTACAACTTTTGTAAGGTATACGAGGTATTTATCTTCATTTTACAAATGAAGCTGAGGTGAAGGAGATGAAATGCTTCAGACCACAAAGCTCTACTAAGTGGCATATGTAGGATTCAGACTGGAGAAGGCTGTTCCCTTTCTACCATAGTTTTCATTTATGGGTTTTCACCATGTGACTGCTGCATTTAATTGTGCTTTCTCATTTCATCACACTCAACTGTTTAAGGTAGATTTTATTAGCCCTATCTTCCAGAAGAGAAAACTGAGGCTGAGAGGTTAGGGGCTTCTTCCCTAAGTTATAAGTAGGACAGTCAGTTCAGCTGGACTCCTTTATCCATGCCTTTAGGCAACGTGCAGTGCTGCCTCATGCCTAGGATTACCTCACATCCTGTCCTATTCATTGGCTTCTGGGGACCAACCTGCTGTTTCCTAGATAAAGAGCCCTTTGATCTGAACTCCTAGAGTGACCAAGGTCAAAAGAAATCCTATTGGCTACCTATGTCTGTGTATAATAGAGCCCTAGATTAGGAATTGTGGCTTGGCCACTGAATTTGGCTCCCTAAAAATTTATATCTCTTACTTAGAGCCTCAGTTTTTTCATCTATAATTGGCCTTCAAAATGGGATGTGCATCAAGGAAAATAACTGCATTTTGCTTTTCTCATTTAAAATTTGTTAGTGTATTTTAGAATGAATTACAGTGATTTGTGTACATAATTTGGGTATGTATGTTCAGTTGTTTACTGATGGGATTCTTAACCGTAGACCACAGGTCTATGAAGTGAGAGTTTTTTGTTTTTTGGGTTTTTTTTTTTAAGTTTATTTATTTTTGACAGAGACAGAGTGCGCATATGAGCTGGGGAGGTGCAGAGAGAGAGAGGGAGACACAGAATCTGAAGCAGGCTCCAGGCTGTCAGCATAGAGCCTGACACGGGGCTCGAACTCGCAAACTGTGAGATCATGACCTGGCCGAAGTTGGACACTTAACCGACTGAGCCACCCAGGTGCCCCTATGAAGTGAGAGTTTTAATTTTTTTTTTTAACGTTTTATTTATTTTTGAGACAGAGACAGAGCATGAACGGGGGAGGGGCAGAGAGAGAGGGAGACACAGAATCGGAAGCAGGCTGCAGGCTCCGAGCCATCAGCCCAGAGCCCAATGCGGGGCTCGAACTCACGGACCGCGAGATCATGACCTGAGCTGAAGTTGGCCGCTTAACTGACTGAGCCACCCAGGTGCCCCATGAAGTGAGAGTTTTAAGTACAGCGTGTTCTGGTGCTGATATTCTGTCTTAATTTACCAAAAAGGCCTCTTTGGGGTGAGAATTTGGCAATATTAACTCTTTGGCTACTGTTAACCTTGATATCTTTGGTTATCTCTCCCCTTCTCAAGGCTTTTCCCTAGTTGTAATCTCTTCAGTCATAGACTAGACTCTGCGGTACTATGCTGCTTGCAGTTTCCAGAACTGTCTGCTGTATGTCACTGGTTTCAGAAAGTAGCCTGTGGAACATGCAGAGTAGTTGTTGCCATTTTTCAGCTTAGCAGGCAGGATCAAGGACCCCATTTTGCTTTCTTTGCAGTGTACCACAATTGGAGCAAATTGTATAGCCTCAATTATTTTCATGATCATGGCAGCCCGGGGCCAAACTCTTCTCATGTCCTCCTTACCCTGAGATACCAGTCACTATGTACAGCAACCTAGACCTTAGAGGATTCTTTGGGTAATAAAGATGTTTAAAGAAATCACTGCTCACTTTCATAGAATAAACCTGGTCTGTTCCTCTGTCTTCGGAGACTCCGCCCTTCCTCTCCCCACCTCCCTTGTTCCAGGGTTCCAGGCTCCTCATTGGGAGGTATACATAGTACTCTTACTTGCCTTCCTTATGACCCCTTTTCCCCATCCTTTCATGAATACTGTTCCTCTCACCATCTTTGAAGGAGTTCTAGTTGGTTATTTACTGAAAATGTGTAACAGCTGTCAGTCCCCACTAGTAAGACATACGATAAAATTAATGGAATCAATTCAGTTAAATACAACAAAATACCATTTCATGTGCCATGGAGAAAAAAATGTTTCTAGCTCATCTGTGACATACCACCAGTTGTAAGATGCATCCTGATTACAGATATTAAAAAGGAGATGTCTTAGAATCTGAAAAATAATAGCTTCCTTTCCTACCTCTCAGAAGGGAGAGAAAAACTGGAGAGACTAGTAATGCCAAGGGATAGCTGAGAGCTAAAGATGTAACAGCTGGTGAGGATTATACAATGAATATCTTCTATAATAAATCCTCTTACCAGAATGTTGCTGGAATCCGTGCTTATTGTCCTTGAAGGAGTTGAAAGGGCTAGTTGCCTGCTAGCAATTCCTTTAATTAATTCAAGTAGATGAGTGCCTACTATATGGTCACGGAGTTGTGGTACATTGCAATTAGTGTGGTTTTTAAAGTTCATAGTTTTTAAGAATAACTTAGAATTAACTATTCAGTCACATTTTAGTGAAGAAACTATCATTAAATAATAAACCTCCGTTTAGTGGTAGTTCTAGCAGCATCCGTTCTTGGAGAAAAATGAAACAGTCCTCCAGCTCCTACATGTAAACAGTTTTAAAAGCAGTTGCAAAATTCCAGATTATTCCTGAATTCTTATCTAACATGTGTTTTCTCAGACAAGTGGATTTTTATTTACCCAGTTGATACGTAGGTGTTTCCATAAGTTTAAGAGGTATTTTATTCCCTATGGAAAAAGAAGCATGCTATGTAATAGAGCTTTTCTAGTCTTAGCCAGAGAACCCAATTCTGTACATTAGTTGTCTTTGGCTTGGCCGTTTTCAAACAATAATTATAGATCTGATGATTGTTGCGTACAGTGTGAACCATTCTGAAGAAATAAAATAAGGGGGCACCGGGGCGCCTGGGTGGCTCAGTCGGTTAAGCATCCGACTTCTGCTCAGGTCACGATCTCACGGTCTGTGAGTTCGAGCCCCGCGTCGGGCTCTGTGCTGACAGCTCAGAGCCTGGAGCCTGCTTCCGATTCTGTGTCTCCCTCTCTCTCACCCTCCCCCGTTCATGCTCTGTCTCTCTCTGTCTCAAAAATAAATAAACATTAAAAAAAATAAGGGGGCACCTGGATGTCTCAGTCAATTAAGCATCCAACTTTGGCTCAGGCCATGTTCTCACGGTTCGTGAGTTCAAGCCCCACATTGGGCTCTGTGCTGACAGTTCAGAGCCTGGAGCCTGCCTCGGATTCTGTGTCTCCCTCTTTCTCTGCCCCTTCCCCATTCATTTTCTCTATCTTTCCAAAAATAAACATTAAAAAAAAAAAAAAAGTAAAATAAGGATCTGAGCGAAGCAAGTCAGCTTCTAGAGCATTTGCAATTTTCTAGGAATTTTCTGTCTATACGAAGGCATAGTTTGATACTTAAAAACATTGATTTCACTTACTTTCCCTTAGCCCACCCTCTCCCCGCCCCAAGTATATAATACTCTTACATAATTGTGGTAGAAAATCTTATTCAGGTGGACTTTTGATCAGACTTTCTTTATTCCAATTTTTAACCTCCCTAAATTATAAATCTTTATTTTGTAGGTATCATAGCTGCGAATGTTTTTGTATTCTGTTTATGGAGAGTACCTTCTCTACAGCGGACAATGATCAGATATTTCACATCCAATCCAGCCTCAAGTAAGTCTACTTATGACTTTATTTTGAGATAGAGGTAATATGAAAGAAATAAGCTTTGTGTTAACTGAAATGCTATGCAGAGGATGAGTTGCTTGTCAGCAGTTGTAAATAATATCCAGAAAATAGACTATAAGCTCCCTGAGGAAAAGGACCCCATCTCTCTTAGTGTTATATCCCAAGTACCTAAAATGTGCCTTGCACATATCAGATAAGTATTATTTTTTTAATGTTTGTTATTTTGAGAGAGAGCACCAGTGGGGGAAGGGGCAGAGAGAGGGAGAAAGAGAGAGAATCCCAAGCAGTGGGATCTGATAGTGCAGAGCCTAATGTGGGGCTCAGTCTCACCAACTGTGAGATCATGACCTAAGCTGAAATCAAGAGTTGGATGCCTAACTGACTGAGCCACCCAGGCGCCCCAGTAGATATGTATTTTTCAATGACGTAAGATCCGTGATCACTACAAGTTCACTCTTTGAGGAGATTATTATATACAACTTTATATCTGTACTTGAAATAATTTACTAATTCTTTTTTCTAACTAACTTTTGCCATGAGGACAAGTTGCTTTCATTGAACTGAGAATTTTTATTGGTTGCTTAGTAGGTAGAAGAGAGAGATTTAAGATAGCATTTTTCAAAGTGGTAAAAAGTTATCTTTTAAAATTTTTTTAAATGTTTATTTATATTTGAGAGAGATGGGGAGTATGAGCAGGAGAGGGACAGAGAGAGATGGAGACAGAATCTGAAGCAGGCTCCAGGCTCTGAGCTATCAGCACAGAGCCCGATGTGGGGCTTGAACTCACAAGCTGTGAAATCATGACCTGAGCTGCAGTCGGACGCTTAACCAACTGAGCCATCCAGGCGCCCCCAAAAATGCTACCTTAAACCATCTTATTTAAGCTTTTGAACTGGCTCTGTTTTTGTTTCCTATGTTTGAGTTGTTTCATAATAATAATGAAAAAAATCAAAAGTAGATAATTTTTAGCTCATGGCTGTGTGTCCTATGATTACCAGACTGTTTTTCTTTCTCTTGTAGAGGTCCTTTGTTCTCCAATGTTGCTGTCAACGTTCAGTCATTTCTCCTTGTTTCACATGGCAGCAAATATGTATGTTTTGTGGAGCTTCTCCTCCAGCATAGTGAACATTCTGGGTCAAGAACAGTTCATGGCAGTGTACTTATCTGCAGGTAATAAGCTTTAATCTCAGGATCTTTTGGAGTACGAGCACGCTAACCTATCTGGAGAAGGAACAAAGGGAACAATCATAGCTGAATTCTACATATGAGGATTGTATGTAGGGAATTATACATACTGTCTGTAGAGAAGGACATCGCAGGCTGGTGGGGTTGTTGGCTTTCCTGCTTCTTGTTTCGCGATTTCTTCTTAGATTATTTAGGTATGTTTAGTTTTAAATTAGGATAGACAGATTAAGATTCAGTGGAGAATTTAAGCATGTCGTTTTTATCTCATTAGCTTGGCTACTTTAGCTCAGGCCCACCGTTTTATAGATAAGTTCTTCCCAGACTTCCTGGCTGTCTCAGTCATCTGGATCTTTGTTAAATAACCTTAGGCTCATTTCCCACAGTGTGTTCAGTTTCCAGAAAGCTTTATTTTAGACCAGAGCTTTGTAATAAGATCGTCAAGAATGAGTTTTTTCTCTTTTCTGAAAGCATATATCTTAGTCAGGAGCCACTCCAGTTGTGGTCCTGGGGATATCATCGTTTCCTTATTTCAACTAGGAAGTGGTAGTAAAGGATTCCAGGTTCCTAGATGCTACTAAACTGGCAATTGGTCTGTTAAATTTTACCTCTCTATTTGCAAAATGTATTGAATTAAAAACCACATGGCATGAAAATTTGTTTCTGAAGTCCCTTCATTTATTTTTTTTTTATTAAAAATGTTTCTTAAGTTTATTTTTTTTAGTAATTTCTACACCCAACATGGGGCTCGAACTTACAACCCTGAGGTCAAGAGTTGCATGCTCTTCACACTAAGCCAGCGAGGTGTCCCTGAAATCCCTTTATTTAAAAAACTGTACATCATACTGTAGTCATATTGTAGTATGGAAAAAAAAGCACTTGAGAGCTTGAAGACAGAAGACCTAGTTTTACTGGATCTTATTTCTGCTACTTGCTGTGTGATACTGCAGAAAAGACCATAATAACACCTCTTTGAGGATAATGATACTCTCTCATGACAAGTGGTTGTAGAAAGGATTAAATAGACACATCTACCACAAGGCATCAAAAATGGGTGCTTAGTCATTGTTAATTAAATACCCATGTAGCTGGTCCTTCAAAACTAGAAACTGAGCAACATCTTTGGCCTGTGCCAGAAGTGTATGGTTTTTTCCCCAAGCACTAGTTGTATTGTTGTAGGTTACACATGGGTTTGTTTCAGATGATTAATTCCTGCTCTACAGGAAGTTTTTTAAAATGAGCCACATTCAGCTTAGATGACATTGGAGCCAAAGGGACTTGTAAAAGAGCATCTAGTCTAAATTGCAGCAGAGTCATTTGGCAAGCTGGGTAAAATATAGATTCCCTGGTCCCGTTCCCAAGAATCCGATTTAGTGTTTGGAGTGCAGCCCAGAGGATTCCCTGACAGTTGGTGAGTTTGAAACTAATCTCTTTTATGTTATAGATAAGGAAAGTGAGAACTGAGAGGTAAAGTGAAGGACCCTGTGTCACTCAGTAAGTTGTGTAGTTGGTCACACTTACAAAATATCTGAAGTGATAGGATAAGTATTCATACCTGCACCTTGTACTGATCCAGGTAGAAATCCAACATTGTTAGTCTCTGTGGGGTGGAAAACATTTTTATACTACACTAAAATTATTGAAATGTGACTTATTTCTCAGGCGTTATTTCCAATTTTGTCAGTTATGTGTGTAAAGTCGCGACAGGAAGATATGGACCATCACTTGGTGCAGTAAGTATTTGTAATGTAAATTTTCTTAATTTAGTCTTTAACTTCATTTTGAAATAATTTTAGACTTATGGAAAAGTCCAAAATTATTACAAAGAGTTCTTATATACCCTTTACCCTACTGTTAAGTACACAGTACACAGTACTACTGTTAAGTACACAGTAGAATGATCAAAGACAGGAAGTTAACATTGAAACAATACTAACTAATCTGTGTCTAATTTAGAATTTATAGAGTCTTGGGGCACCTGGGTGGCTCAGTCGGTTGAGTGTCCGACTCTTGATTTTGGCTCAGGTCATGATCTCATGGTTTGTGGGTTCGAGCCCTGTGTTGGGCGCCATGCGGGCAGTGTGGAGCCTGCCTCAGATTCTCTGTTCCCCCCTCTCTCTGCCCTTCCCCCACTTGCGCTGTCTCTGTCTCAAAATAATAAAGTATTTACAATACTTTATTATAATAAAAAATTTAAAAAATAGAATTTATGGAGCCTTGTAAACTTCAGGCTATAGCTTTTAACCATTGGTCATTTACATATACTGTACTTACTAGAACAGACTACAAATCAAGAGCATAGTCAGAACAGTGGGTATCCATTCCTCAAAACCAGACAGCCTAATCGAGCATTGGAAAATTCTCAATAATTACAGATTTGAATCTGGTACTATATCCTCTGTTTAGTCACTATTTGAGTGTCTTCTGTGCAGATTAGACTAGTAGGCACTGTAGTAGAAACTGGGGATATACCAGTGAGCAAGATGATCACAATTCTCTTCCTGAGCTATGTTCTGGATGCTTAAACAGAAAAAGTGTTGTGTTTTTTGGTTTTGTTTTTTGTTTTTTTAGTTTAATGGAAATTTCTAGGCACATGGAAATCTTTGTATAACATCTCTCTAAAGACTACACATTCATTTTGTACATGTTTAAACACTAATGCACTTAAATATATTCAGATAGAGAGTTTCATATTTAAAGAAACTAAGAAGGTTTTGGAAGAGAATTCTTACATAATCATCCCATAATGTGTGTGTTCCTCAGATTTGTGCATACTTAATTGTCCTTTTTTTTTATACTTAAATTTCCTAATGAGACCTGTATCTTGTCCTGTCACCTACGTGATTTCTTAAGCCCTCGTTTTTTCCTTCATGGAATGTTTTATATACAAGATTTGGTGCTGGTGTAATTTACATATTTCAAATCTTTTACCTCATTCACCGCCTAAGCACCTGTTATGTGAAGGCAACAAAGACCACGCTAAAAGGGCTAAAAGTCTCTAGAGGACTTCAGGGGTTTTGAGAGTAGGGATACTTTTTTCATTAAATGAGAGGATCTTGGAGGGCATTTTGATGTGCTACAGGTGTTACTCTCATTTTGCAGATAAGAAACTAAAGTCCAAGATGAGAAGAGTGTGACAGATGGTATATGGAATTAGGCTGGGTTTGAATCCAGCTCTGCCACTTATCTGTGATTTCTAAGACATATTACCAACCCTCTCTGTTTTTCTGTATAAAATGGGGACAATACATCTCTTTCTGACCTGCAGTGCAAGTGTGTTTAGATGGCCTAGCATAATAAGGAGCATGTACTAAAAAACGTGGTAGTGGTAGTTCCTGTTCAGTCATCAAAATTTTGTAGAGCCATGTCAGAATAAAATTATTATCCCCAAATATTTTCATTCATTCTTAGTTAAAATTAAAACTAAGTCACTAGGTATAATAATATTTTTAATGAGAAATCTAGAAACAAATACTGTTGACAAAGTTATGTTAGCAAATACGAAGTATTGGTCTTACTGGCTTCCTCGTAATCCTGTATTAAAGGATGAAGGGCTAAAGAATATTTGTCAGTTGACATATTGGCATTAGGGAGCAAGAATACTGGATTTTGGTAAGGATTTTATTTAGTTAGAGCTCTGGATGTTCTGGATCTCATTTAAAAATTGTTTCTTGGGGCACCTGGGTGGCTCAGTCGGTTGAGCTTCTGACTTCGGCTCAGGTCAAGATCTCAACGGTCTGTGAGTTCGAGCCCCACGTCTGGCTCTGTGCTGACAGCTCAGAGCCTGGAGCCTGTGCAGATTCTGTGTTTCCCTCTCTCTCTGACCCTCCCCCACTCATGCTCTGTCTTTCTCTGTCTCAAAAATAAATAAACATTAAAAATAAATTAAAGGGGCGCCTGGGTGGCGCAGTCGGTTAAGCGTCCGACTTCAGCCAGGTCACGATCTCGCGGTCCGTGAGTTCGAGCCCCGCGTCAGGCTCTGGGCTGATGGCTCAGAGCCCGGAGCCTGTTTCCAATTCTGTATCTCCCTCTCTCTCTGCCCCTCCACCGTTCATGCTCTCTCTCTGTCCCAAAAATAAATAAACGTTGAAAAAAAAAAAATTTTTTTTTTAAATAAAAATAAATTAAAAAAACAACAACAAAGGGACACCTGCGCCCCTATGTTTATTAAATAAATAAATAAATAAATAAATAAATAAATAAAAATTGTTTCTTAGTTATTGATAGGAAGCTTTAACCTGCTTTTAAAAAATTTATTTTCTGTGAAATGTAACCCTTAATTTTGAGATGGCAAAGATCAATGAAATGTTTGCGGTAGGAAACAGCATTTGTTAAAATGTTAGAGATGTGTTTTTTGCTTGACGTATATCACAGGCCAAATTGAAGCTTGCTTAACATACAATAACTTGCTTACTGTAACTTCATCGATTTAAGTATCACTGATTTAACCTGTTCTTAAACTGAATTCTCTAAGTCAGGAAAGTATCTTTAGTCTCTTCTTACAGCATTGCAAGTAAAATAAAATGGTCACTAGAATGGATTCACTTGGAATTCCTTTTTTATTTATCGTGCTTGGAGTATGTCTCTTGTATAACTTTCTTAGTGGCTTTTCCAATATCTGTACTTCAGCTGTCACAGTCTGCTGGTGGGAGTGTCATTTTACCAGTTTGAAGTGAACCTTACCTCCCTTTTCATCCCTGTGTCCTCCGCAAATTATAATATATAATTGTCTTAAATATTTCCACTGTGCGCATTTAGAATATTGGCTACTGTTATTATCATTTGTGCTTCAACCATTAAACATCATTTAGAAAATTCCAAGGGAGGGAAAGTCTGTTGTCTGTATGCATAATTTTTCTTCTCCATTGTTCTTCTTTCTTGATGTTTCAAGATTCTTCCTTCTATCATTTCCTTTTTATTTAGAGAATTTTCTTTAGCCATTCTTTTAGGTAGGTATGACAAATTCTCTTTAAGTTTTTCTTGGAGAATGTCTTGATTTTCCCCTTCATTTCTGAAGGATATTTTCACTGGATAAAAAAGATTCCAGGCTGACTTTTCTATTGGCACTTGAAAAATGTTGTGCCACTTCTTTTTGGCCTCCATAGTCTTTGAAGAGAAATCCTTTGTTGTTCGAATAGCTGCACTTCAGATCATGATCTCACTGCCCCCATCAGACTCTCTGCTGACAGCTCAGAGCGTGGAGCCTGCTTGGGATTCTGTCTCTCCTGCTCATTCTACCCCCCATCTCCCTTCTCTCTCTCACAAGAATAAACAAACATTAAAAAATATATATAGCTTTTCCCCTGTAGGTAAGGTCGTGTTGATCTCTCTGAAGATTTTTTGCTTTGTCTTTAGTTTTCAGAAGTTTGACCCTGTTGTCATGGATCTCTTTATGTTGGTCTTGTTTGGGGTTTGCTCAGCTTCTTGAAACTAGAGGTTTATGTCTTTGGGGAAATTTTCACCTGTTATTTCTTTGAATGCTTTTTCAGCCTCACCCTTCTTTTCTTTGGAACTATGATGAACATGATGTTAATATAATCTCTAGGGTCTCTGAAATTCAGTTAATTTTTTTAAGTCTGTCTTTTTGTAGTCCAGATTGGGTAATTGCTACTCTGTTTCAAGTTCACTGATTATTTTCTTTGTCCTTTCCATTCTGTTTGGGCCCTATTGTTTTTATTTAGGTTATTGTATTTTTCAGTTCTAAATTTTACATTGTTCTTGGTATCTTCTGTTTGGGCCTTTCTGTTTCTGTGCTATTTTTTTCACTCGTTTCAAGCATGCTTGTAACTACTTATTAAAGCATTTTTATGATTGCTGCTTTAAAATACGTGTCAGACAGTTTTAATATCGCTGTGTCATCTTGTTTCTGTTGTCTTATTCAGGTTGAGGTTTTTCTGGTTCTTGGTATGTTGAGTGATTTTTAAATGAGACCTGGACATTTTGGATATTATGAGACCTTGAATCTTATTTAAATCTGTTCATGAGGCTGCCTATGCCACTGCTTTGACGAGGGGAAGTTTGACCATTACTGTCTGGTGAGGTGAAAGTCCAGGTTCTTTACTCAGCCTCTTTTGATAGCTAAGGTACAAGGACTCTGGTTACTAGGAGGCAGGACTTGGAGTTCTGGAAGTTCAGTCTCCTATGTAGACCTTTCCTGGCTAGGAGGAACAGGGTGCCTTGTTACTGCTGCCCACATGACCTCCACTGACACTACCCCATCAGCGGTATCATGATGCCTCGTTGCCATCTGCAAGGGTAGAAGTCTAGGCTCTCCACTCAGCCTTTGTTGATGGGGATTGGGCTGCAAACTTTTCTGTTGTTTGGCTGGAGTAGAGTGGTTATTATCTAAAAGCTGACTGTCTTGCTAGGCTACCCTTTCTTGGTCCTTTGGCTAGAGAGAGCATTTTGGGGGATGGGGATAGACCTATTATGTCTGAGTTCATTGGGATTTCCAGGTCATGAGCTTCTCCAGAGCCAAGTCTGAGCTGTATGAGGCCAAAAGAAAACTCAGGGGACTCACCACTGTGTCATTCCTTGGATCCCAGGGTTCCTTAGCCACTCTCCTTTTCTTTCTCAGCCTTTCAGAGTTGTCTTATGTTTGTTTTACATGTAGTGCCAAGGTTTTTGGCTGTACTTATGGAAGCACAAAACCCCTTAGAGTAAATTCATTTAAAATTTATGGTGCAAAAAGAAATCATACATGTAAACAATATGATATGAAGATTATATAGATATAGGAAATTATTTATGAAAATTATTTACTTATGAAATAAGTAAAAAAATTGTAGGCATATGTTGATTGCAAGTACATAACCAGTGTACATAAATTGTTGGTGGAGAATAAAAGATCTTCATCTCTAACCAAGGAGGCAGGTGTCTAGAGTCTGTGTGAGTTGGGGTTAATAACTCCCTGAGATTGTACCTAAAACATATATGAATGTGAAATTTTTCTGAGGAGAAAGGGTCCCTGTTCACTGTATTTTTAAATGCCCCTGACTAGAAAAGGTTAAAAAAAAAAAGGGGGGCACTTGGGTAGCTCAGTTGGTTGAGCATCTGACTCTTGATTTCGGCGGGGGTTATGATCCCAGGGTTATGATCCCAGGGTCATGGGGTTGAGTCCTGTGTCAGGCTCCATGCTGAGAGTGGATATTCTCTCTCTCTCAAAATAAAAACTAGAAAGAGAGGGGCACCTGGGTGGCTTCATCAGTTAAGTGTTCACCTTTGGCTGAGGTCATGATCTTGGATTTGTGAGTTCGAGCCCTGCGTTGGGCTCTGTGCTGCCAGTGTGGAGCCTGTCGGGGATTCTCTCTCTCCCTCTTTTCTGCCTCTCCCGCACTCTCTCTGTCAAAATAAATAAACTTGAAGGAAGGAAGGAAAGGAAAAGAAAGAGAATGAATGAATGAATCTGTGCATGGAGGTAGGCCCAAACATTTGTCAAAAAAGGAAGTTGGGATTTATTCAGATACATAAATGTTTACATTTGTGTAGGTAAAGGTCACTTTGAGAAAATTGTAGGACAATGGAAATGCCTTCTATCTTTATAATAATGTATAAGAACAATAAGATATAGTTAGAGAAACTGGCTTTACATAGAAATGCACAGTAATGAGAATTTTCTTTCATACTAAAATATCTGTAATGAGCATTTTAGATGGAGAGCATAATCATCTATGGAGAAATAATGTAGAGGCACCTAACAGAATTTTAATGTTCTTCTTTCACGTCAAGCAAACTCTGTTGGCTTCATTTGAGGGAAAGTGTAATTTTATTGGGTTTTTTCCCTCTCAGAAAATAAGGTTTCAGCTTGATTTGTTTGGAGTTTCATTGAATTGACATTTAAAAAAAAATTTTTTTTTTAACATTTATTAATTTTTGAGACAGAGACAGAGCATGAACGGGGGAGGGTCAGAGAGAGGGAGACACAGAATCTGAAGTAGGCTCCAGGCTCTGAGCTGTCAGCACAGAACCCGACGCGGGCTCGAACTCACAAACCGCGAGATCATGACCTGAGCCGAAGTCGACCGCTTAACCGACTGAGCCACCCAGGCGCCCCTCGTTGAATTGACATTTTTAGTTTGTTTAAAAATAAACCTAGGATACTAGAGTTGCTTGTATGCAATAAAATCTGGAAGGTGATGAGCTACCGTTCACTCCAACTTTACAATTCTTAGTGACATTGACATCTACTGTGCTTAATATTAATATAGCACGTGCTGATAGTTTTGGGGGGCGGATATTGATGTTCTAGGCAGAACAGATCTTTCAGAATAAATATAAATATGGCCAGTATAAAATGTTGTACCATGACCCAGCAAGTTTGTGAGGAAACAAACCTGCAATCTTCTGATGTGGTTCTGATATCCTGAAAATTTGCTGTGAACCTGTTTAGGACCTGGAGTAGGGAACCAGGGAAAGGTGAACAAGTTATGGAGGCTGTGTATGTGCATATGTGTGTTTCCATACAACCAGTAATCTCCCTGTTAAGGGAAGTCAGGATTTTGGAAGAACCTTGTGTGTTACAGTTAGACTTGTGCAGAAGCCAATTTGGTCCAATATGCAGTAGCAGAGAGTTGATCTTAAATATAGAAAATAGAATGCTGGGAGTGTCTGGCTGGCTCAGTTGGTGAAGCATGTGACTCTTGATCTCAGGGTTGTGAGTTTGAGCCCCACATTGGGTGTAGAGATTACTTAAAAATTAAAATAAGATAGAATTCTGACTCCTAACCCCCACTGCATAATTGCAGGTACCACCACCACCTGCCTTTACTATGCAGTTGAGGTTATTGTTTCCTTGTTGGTCTTAGCACTTTTTCAGCCCAAGGACTAGGTTTTTTTTTTTTAATATTTAAATATTTTTATTTAGTTATTTAAATCCAGGTTAGTTAACATATAGAGCACTAGGGGTTGTTTTTTTTTGTTTGTTTGTTTGTTTTTTGTCTACTTACCTTCACTGAGATCTTTGGTTTTCCTTCCAAGGGATACTCATACTGTCTTTCCATCCTGCAGTTATCCCAGTCCATTCCTGGGAATGCAGCCTGAGCAGGTTTCCCTGTTTGGGTCAGTTGGCAACTGTGTATTAGGGATTTGGGATATCTGGGATCCCTGGGACTCCTAACACTTTAAAGTATTAGTAATTACTAAAATGTCACATAATCCTGTGTTTTGAGTCAACCCTTTGTACAAATGGTGGTTAAGAGTGGTAGATGCTAGGGGCGCCTAGCTAGGTAGATGCTAGGTGGCTCGGTCAGTTGAGGTCTGACTGTTGGTTTCTGCTCAGGTCATGGTCTTGCAGTTGTAGGATCAAGCCTCTTGTCGGGCTGTGCACTGACAGTGTGGAGCCTGCTTGGGATTCTCTCTCTCCACCACTCTGCCTTCCCCCACCAAATAAATATTAAAAAATTTAAAAAAGAGATGCTATTTTTTCAGAAATAGCATTTTTAATACAAAAATGTAGGAACCTTTCCTTTTATTTATAGGGGTAATCAGTTATAGGACACCTTTTATAAAGATCATTCTTCTCTTAGATGTCTTTTTTTTTTTTTTTTTTTTAATTTTTTTTTTTTTCAACGTTTATTTATTTTTGGGACAGAGAGAGACACAGCATGAACGGGGGAGGGGCAGAGAGAGAGGGAGACACAGAATCGGAAACAGGCTCCAGGCTCTGAGCCATCAGCCCAGAGCCTGACGCGGGGCTCAAACTCACGGACCGCGAGATCGTGACCTGGCTGAAGTCGGACGCTTAACCGACTGCGCCACCCAGGCGCCCCTTAGATGTCTTTTTTAACATCCTCCTTAGAAATTATTTATTTATGTATTTATTTAAAGTTTATTTATTTTGAGAGCAAACATGAGGCAGAGAGAGAGGGAGAGAGAGAGGATCCAAAGCAGGCTATGTGCTGTCAGCACAGAGCCCAATACGGGACTTGAACTCATGAACAGTGAGATCATGACTTGAGCTGAAATCAAGAGTTGGATGCCTAACCGACTGAGATACCCAGGAGCCCCAGAAATAATTCAAATCTTACAGAAAATTTTCAGTACAAAGGACTTCTAAGTCTTTTAAAAAATAAAATCACTAGGGTTTACTGAGGTATAACTGACATGGAAAAAACTGCACATATTTAAAGTTTACCATTTCAGGACGCCTGGTTGATGCAGTGGGTTGAGCGTCTGCCTTCAGGTTATGATCTTGCCGTTTGTGAGTTTGAGTCCCACATTGGGCTCTCTGCTGTCAGCACAGAGCCCTCTTCAGATCCTCTGTCCTTCCCCCTTGCTGCTCGCTCGCTCTCTCTCTCTCTCTGAAAAAAATAAACATTTAAAAGATAAAGTTTATAATTTGGAAAGCTTGGACGTGTGGATCAAGATAATGAATACAGTCATCATCCCTGAAAGTTTCCTGGTGCTCCGCTGTAGTCCCTTCTTCCTGCTTCTAACCCCTTCCTGGGCAACAGCTTCTCTACTTTGTTATGATAATTTCATTTGTACTTATTTTCTAGAGTTTAGTATTAATGGAATCATGCAGCATATACTCCTTTTTGTTACTGTTCTGGCTTCCATTACTGTAGTTATTTTGAAATTCATCCATGAAGTTGTGTATATCAGTCTGTTCTTTTGTATGAGCGAATAATGTTCCATTATTTGGATATGCCAGAATATGTATATCCATTCACCTGGTGGACATTTGGGTTTCTAGTTTTAACTGTTACCAAAAAAAGCTGTTGTGAACGTTTGTGTATAACTGTTTGTGTGCTTTCATATGTCTTGGAATGGCCAGATCGTAATGGTAAATAAGTATTTAACTTTTAAGGAATTTCCCAGCAATTTTCCAGAGTGATTATAGAATTTACTTTCCCATCAGCAGCATGCGAGATTTTCAGTTTCTCCACATCCTCACCAACACTTGGAATGGTCAGTCTTTTTAGTTTGTAATCAATATGTACTGATACCTGTGTAGTTTTAATTTTTGTTTCCTGACTCATCTTTTCATGTGCTTACTCGCTATTCATATATCTTCTCTGAAGTGTTCAAATATTTTGCCCAGTTAAAAAAAAGATTTTAATTATTTTCCTTTACATAGTCTGGATACAAGTCCTTTATCAGATTTTTGAGATGCAAATATTTTCTTTTAGCCTATATCTTGCCTTTTCTCAACAGTGTCATTTGAAGACTAAGTTTTTAATTTATATGAAGTTTGATTTATTAATTTTTTTCTCACGGATCATCCTTTTTGGTCTCATAACTGAAATCTTTGCCTAACTTAAGGTCACAAAGAGTTTCCTCCTATGGCTTCTTTAGAAGTTTTTATTGTAGCTTTCACACTAGGTCTTTGTGTCACTTTGAAAGTGCAGCAAAATGCTCTTGAACCACATTCACCAGTTTTTAACATTTTGTCACATTTCACTTACTGTTTTCTCTATTCACGCTTTTTTTTTTTTCTGAACTGTTTGCAAGTAGGTTGCATATATGATGCCCTTTTACCCCTAAAATACTTAAGTGTATATTTCTGAGAATACGTATATTTTACTCTTTCCAGTTATCAAGTTCAAGAAACTTAATATTGATATAATACTTATTAACATATTCCAGTTTTGTCAATTGTCCCAGTAATGTCCTTTGTAGTTATTTTTCCCCCTCTAAGATCATGTATTACATTTAGAGGTTATGTTCCTCTGGTCTCCTAAAAGCTGGAACATTTCCTTCCTTAGCCATTTTTGTTAATTGAGGTATAATTGCCGTAACATTGTATTAGTTTCAGGTGTACAACCTAATGATTCGCTATTTGTATATATTGCAAAATGGTCACCAGAGGTAATCTAGTTAACATAGTTAACAGTAAGACTGTCGCTGTGTATAGTTAATAAAATTTTTTTCCTTGTGATAAGAACTTTTAAGATTTATTCTCTTAGCTTTCACATATGCAACACAGTATGAACTGTGGTCGCCATGCTGTACATTACATCTCTGGCTTATCTATTTTAAAATGGGAAGTTTGTACCTTTTGACCCTTTTAACCCATTTTGGTCTCTCCACCCCCAACTCTGGCAACCACCAGTCTGTTCTTTCCATACATGGGCTGGCTTTTTTTTTTTTTTTTTTTTTTTAAGATTCTGTACATAAGTGAAATCATACAGTATTTGTCTTTCCCTGACTCATTTCAGTTAGCATAATGCCCTCAAGGTCTATCCATCTTGTCACAAATGGCAAGACTTCCTTATATTTTTGTGGCTGAATAATATTCCTCTGTGTGTGTACATACCACATTTTCTTTATCTGCTCATCCATTGTTGGACACTTAGGTTGTTTCCATATTTTGACTATTGCAAATAACTGCAATGAACATGGGGGTTTATTTACCTTTTTCGGTTAGTGTCTTTGGAGGGATAAGTACCCAGAAGTGGAATTGATGGATCATGATAATGCTCTTTTTAATTTTTTGAGGAACCTTCATAATGTTTTCCCTAGTGACTACACCAGTTTACATTCCCATCAACAGCGCACAAGGGTTTCCTTTTCTCCACATCCCTACCAATACTTGTTATTTTCCTTTTGATAATAGTCATTCTAACAGGGATGAGGCAATAATCTCATTGTGGTTTTGATTTTCATTTCCCTGATGATTAGTGACGTTGAGCATCTTTTCATGTGTCTGTTGGCCATCTGGATGTCTTTGGAAAAAGGTGCAGATTCTTCTGCCCATTTTAAAATGGACTGTGGTTTTTTTGTTCTTGAGTTATATGAGTTCTTTATATATATCAGAAATTAATCCCTTATTAGATAGGATTTGCAAATATTTTCTCCCATTTGGTAAGTTGTCTTTTTATTGTGTTGATGGTTTCCTTTGCTGTGCAGAAGCTTTAGAGTTTGATGTAGTCCTACTTGTTTTTGCTTTTGTTGCCTTTGGTCAGCCTTTCTAAAATTTTTCATGGAATTAACAATTTTGGACAGTACAGGCCAGTTATTTTATAGAATGGTCATCGGTTGGGTTTGTCTGTTTCTTTATGATGAGATTCTGAGTGTGTGTTTTTGGTTGGAATGCTACATGAGTGGTGTTACGTCCTCAGGTACCACAGTTGGAGGCAATAATGTCCATTTGTTGACTGGTTGTTATTCAGCTTCTCTACTATAAAGTTGCTGTTTTCCTTTACCTTTTAAAGTTAATGTGTAATGTGTGAGGGGATACTTTGTGATTTATGTAAGTGTTGTGATCTCTTCTTCATCAACCCCTCTCACCCCCCTGAAATAGCATCCATTGATTATTGTAGCTTGACTCAGTTTTTGCTGTGATGGTTGTTACAATGGTAAATGTAACAATGCTGTGATGGTTGGCGGTATAGTACATCTCATTTGTTTTCCCTGATGTTAACATCTTCTATAGCCATAACTTATCAAACCTAGGAAATTAACATTGGCATAGCCCTTTTTAAAAAATTTTTATTTTAGAGAAAGAGTGAATGAGCAGGGGAAGAACGGCAGAGGGAGAGAAAGAATCTTAAGCAGGCTCCATGCCTAGTGTGGAGCCCAACATGGGGCTCTCCCACAACCCTGGGTTCATGACCTGAGCTGAAATGAAGAGTTGGATGCTCAACCGACTGAGCCACCCAGGCGCCCCGGTATAGGACTTAAACCGCAGACTGTATTTGGATTTCCTGTTTTTCCATGATGTTCTTTGTTTTGTTCTAGGATACCGCATTGCATTTAATTATCATGCCTTTTCAGTATCCTCCAGTCTGTGGTGCTTTCTTGGTCTTTGTCTTTCATGACCTTGAAACTTTTGAAGAATAGTGGGAAGATGTTTTGTAGAATAGCCCTCATGGAAGTGTTACATTATTACTATTTTTTTAAAGATTTTATTTTATTTATTTATTTATTTGGGGGGCAGGGGAGATAGGTGGTGAGGGGCAGAGAGAGTGAGAGACAACCCAAGCAAACTCCCCATTGTCATTGCAGAGCCCTACATGGGGCTTGAACCCACGAACCATGAGATCATGACCTGAGCCAAAATCAGGAGTTAGACGCTGAACTGACTGAGCCACCCAAGTGCCCCTAAAAATTTTATTTTTAATCTGTACACCCAGTTTGGGGCTTGCATTTACAGCCCTGAGATCAAGAGTTACACGCCTCACCAACTGAGCCAGCCAGGTGCCCTGGAGTTTTTTGTTTGTTTGTTTTTGTTCTTAATGTTTTTATTTTATTTTTGAGAGAGAGAGAGGGAGAGAGTGAGTGGGGGAGGGGCAGAGAGAGAGGGAGACATAGAATTCGAAGCAGGCTCCAGGCTCTGAGCTGTCAGCATAGAGCCCGATGTGGGGCTTGAACCCATGAACCATTGTATCATGACCTGAGCTGAAGTCGGTGCTCAACTGACTGAGCTACCCAGGTGCCCCAGTTTTATTATTTTTAATAAGTGACTAAGAACCGAGAATTTTGGCTGAAGACAAATATAGTTAAAGCACCAGCCTCCCTTTGCTTTCCCACTGGTCTCCAGCCACCCACAGGCTTGGTTCAACTTGGTTTTCTGCTTGGAACACTCTTCCCATCTCTTCCCCTTTTACTTCGCCAGCGCCTGGTGACCCTTCCATGCAAAACTTGATGTCATTACGAACCCTGAGCTTCTATCAGCTCTCCCTTCCATGTGTTGCCAGAGCATGCCCTGCTTCATCATCATAGCTGATCGTGTTTTGTTGTTACTTCTTCTCTGTAAGCTCCATTAAGGAAGGGATGTGGGTTTTGTTCCTTTCTGTACCCCCAACATTTACATAGTGCCTGGGGCAAAGTAGGCCTCAAGTATTTGGATGAATGATTATTGTGAGACTTAATATTAACTAGGGATTATGATCTAATTTTTCAAGTATTCTACCATTTAGAGGAAGTGGGATCATGTCTAACATTGAGTTTAAATTAGCATTATTTATCAAGATATTTCATAGCCATTATACATTTAAATTATGAAGATTATGTAGCAACCTGGAAAAACACATGATTAAAATAAAAAATACAGCCAGGAGCACGTGGGTGGCTCAGTTGGTTAAGCGTCCCGCTCTTGATTTTGGCTCAGGTCATGATCTCACGGTTTGTGAGTTCAATCCCTGTGTCAAGTTCCACGCTGACAGTATGGAGCCTGCTTGGGATTCTCATATTCTCTCTCTCTCTCTCTTTCTCTCTCTCTCTCTCTCTCTCTCTCTCTCTGCCCTTCTCTAACTGTCCCTCTCAAAATAAATAAAACTTAAATTATCATTATAATTTCAGTTATAATAAATGGATGATTGATTGTAAGGTTGTGACAATGTAGACATGTTTGTTTATTTTGGGAGAGAAGGAGAGAGATAATTCCAAGCAGGCTCTGCACTGCCAGCGCAGAGCCCAACATGGGGCTCGAACCCACAAACCATGAGATCATGACCTGAGCTAAAATCAAGAGTCAGACACTTAATTGACAGTCATCCAGTCACCCCTAGATTTTTTTTTTTGTAAATAAGTTCTAGGCCCCACGTGGGGCTTCAAGTCATAACCCCAAGATCAAGAGTTGCACGCTTTACCAACTGGCCAGCCAGCCACCCTGACATTTAGGTTTTTATTGCCTCATCTGAGGCTGTTGGAGGAAGCGCTTCTCAGGCAGGTGCATGTGTGTCCCTGGAAGGATGCTGTGAGGGGTGGGTCATGCAGAGCAATGGGACAAACACGGCATGCTTTCCTGGAGCAGAACATTTGCTCAAAGGTTTTAAAGAAAACGCTTAGTTTTATTGTGAAGTAGGATGGAAATTTCATGTGAATTTATTTATTTATTTATTTATTTATTTATAAACAGAAAGCATTCTACTTGGAAGAAATTCCACATGTCTGGGTTTCTTTGGGCAAATTCATGCACACACTGGTTGAAATGGCTTTGCTTTGTGGGAATTTGAGAATTTCTTTTATAGTTATTAAATGATGCATAATCATGCATAACATTGTCCCTGAAGTTCATTAAGCACTCACATGCTGTTTGCTACACACCTTGTTCTTTCCAGGTTAACTGTGTAATGGACTGGAGCCCTTTTGCCTGATACTTTGTACCTTAGTAACTAAAAAACTTTTAAGCTTTGTGCTAACCTAGAAATGTGTGGCTTATAAACTTTCTGGAAAAAGTATTGCTACTTCAGATTGTAGTCACTAAACGGTTGCACATTCAGACTTTGACCTTTTCACGTGTGTTCATTTGCAGTCAGGCGCTATCATGACCGTCCTTGCTGCTGTGTGCACAAAGATCCCAGAAGGGAGGCTCGCCATTATCTTCCTTCCAATGTTCACATTTACAGCAGGGAATGTGAGTATTTTTATGAATTGAAGTGCTGGGGACAGTGGTGATATTTTTACATTCATTGAATTCTTGCCCTTAAATTAGAAATGTCAATGCTGGAGGAATCAAAGTTGTACCAGTTCTGTTCTCTTTTGCTGACTTTCAGGCCCTAAAAGCCATTATTGCCATGGATACAGCAGGAATGATCCTGGGATGGAAATTTTTTGATCATGCAGCACATCTTGGGGGAGCTCTCTTTGGAATGTAAGTTTGAATATAACTGATCGCTACACTGCCTTCTTAGGTGCTCTCCTTCCCCCCACCTTAGGAAGGCAGAGCAAGGCAGTTAACTGTGTGAGGGAAGCAGGAGCAGGTAGGGTTAGGAGGGTGAGAAAACTTCAACGTGGTTTGCTTTGGCCTTGCCCACTTTCACCATGTGAGGTGGGAGGAGAGAGGATCGGTCCTGCCCCAACCTTAGTTGTTGGTAGAGAGACTATGCCTTTACTCTGCCCTTAACCTCAGTTTAGGATTGAGGTGAGCAGTCAGGATTCCTCATGAGTGGTCAGGATGCCTAGCCCTGCTTGGAGACCGTTTCCCAGCCCTTGGTGTGTGCTGCCCTCTTCTTTCCCTGCTCTCAGGCCTCCTCTCTCCTGCCACCACTCACACCTGCCTGTCGTCGGTGCTGGGCAGACAGAGAATGGACACTCTGCCTGTGGCAAGTGTGCAGGTGTGTGCTGTCTGAATTAGTAGAGGCTGGGGATCATAAGCCAGTGTTGACCACTTACTGGGCACCTTCTTCATGGCAGGCTCTGAGCTAGTGGTTTACATTCCACTGTTATTCCTTCCATTTTACTGATGGGACACAGGCCGGAAGTGATCTTCCCGTGGTCAAACAGCTGGGAGCAGAGCAAAGATTTAAACCCAGATCCAAAGCCCTTCCCGCCCCCGTCACACCAGTTTGAGTACAGTAACATTGTGTTCACAAGATCTTCCATTTCTGCTTCAGACCACAGACTTTTGCCTAAAACATAGTAGTGCTGGAGTGACTGTCACAGAAATTGCTCAGAACTCCTGGGGCCCATCTGACCATGAGAGTAATTGTCTATTCTGATACGGCGGCTCCCCTGATAGACTATCTTTTCCTGCATAAATGTTGCCTTTTGCCCTTACTTGATTTTTATTTTCTTTCATGACAATAGAAAACTGAAGTTTTTTGATTTAAAAAAAAAAAAAAAAAAGAGAAAGAAAAATCTATTCTAAGTGGAGCAGTTTTGCCCAGTAGGCGGTGGAACTAAATGCCATTATGCCATTTATAATTTTCAGTGATGATTAAAGAATAGCATATGTGAGTTCTAGCTTTAACAGCAGCACATTATAAATAGTAGAAACTGACCTGGTATTACAGTATGAGAAACATAAAGACTTACGAAAAAGAGTTCTGTTTTATGAACTCTAAATTTATCTCTCTGGATCCTCCCATGTATACTTAAAGGATCTTCTCCCCAGCAGGTTTTTATTCTTCTGAACTATAATTAGATGACCTTTTCCGTTCTGAAAATAATTGGATCAAATGTATTTTAAAGTCCATGATCTGAAAGGCAAAGGAATCCTTTCTCTTTGCTGTTTCTAATTTCAACTCCTTTCGTTTACTAGATCTCAGTCCTATCCAAAATTCATCTTTTCTAACATCTTTAATTAGACTTATAAAGCAAAAGATTTAGAAATCCTTAATAATGGTAAAGATTCCATTAGTTTCATCCTGCATGTTTCCTTGACTCTGTGTCCCTCACCAGGTATTAAGGTCTTCACCTCGTACTTTTATAATAATAAGAGCCAACATCCATTGGCTATTTGCTGTGAGCCGAAACCTAAGGCCTGACTTAATACTCTTAAGTCCTGTGAGGTATTCCATTTTATAGAAGGGAAACTGCTTTGAAGAAAGGAACTGTTGGAGGTCACACAGCTGGTCCTTGAAGAGTGGAGTTTCAGAGTGAACACTAGGCTGTGAGGCTGCCGCAAAACAGGGGAAAAAAAACCCAAAAACTTAGAAATTAGTCATTTTAAAGTGTTTTCCTAATTTTAATTTAGCCAAATGACCTATTTGAATTTCTAAGTATGATTGGAATAGTTTACCTGTAACATTAAAGTATTTAACTCTCTGCTTGAAATAAGTGGGTTACAGAGATTTGGGAAGACATTTTATTAATGGAGCATTCCTGACAAATGATTCATTTCTTGCAAGAGTTTTACGATTGCATTTGAATCTTAGGTAATCCTTTTTCTGTTGTTCTAAGTTCACACAGAATTTGACTAAGTCTGAAAGAATTTTGTAACATTCCTGTTACATGTCTTTTTTTTTGTTTTTCAAAATTTTAATGGTGACTATTTTCACGTTCGTATTTTAACTATATTTAGTGAATATTAAGATTCAAGTACTGTATGGTAAACATACTCAGAACATTAAAAAAAATCAAAACATTAAACTGCTATTCTGATACTAATCTAAGCCATTTAAATAGAGCATTTTTTTTAGTCATTTGGGGAGATGCAAAGAACAACACAGTCTGGTCTCTGCCTCAGGGAACATGAAATCTGTTTGGGCAAAACAGGGCAGAAATAAAGGCTTCAGTCATAGTAGCTTTCAGTAACAGCCATTCCACATCAACCCCACCTCCTCCAGGAGGCCCCCTCAGCCTTCCCCTAGCCCAGGAGAAGAGGAGGTAGATGCCCCTGAGTTAGGCTTGCAGCCTGTGCTTCCCTCTCAGGTAGAGCTCCTGGTCTTGTAGTACCTAGGCCCATGGGCGTTTAAAGTCAGGCCCTTTTCATTGGACACTGAACTGTGTGTGCTCAAACTTACAGCAGGTGCTCCCTAGACTCCCCAGCGGTGGTCTGGGTATAGCTTTCAGAGGCAGATTTAGGTTCTCGTCTTAGTTCTGTTGATTCCTAGTTGTGCGGCCTGGGCAAGTTACATTACTAAACCTGTTGGTGCCTTAGCTCATTGCTTCTGGCTGCTGTGTAGGCAGTTTTTAACAGCAGAATGGGGATTGGAGCTATATTTTAAATGGTGGGCAGAATTTGGATTAGCAGATGACCCTTTGTGTAGCCAGATGGAAGATGATGAGAAGCATTTAAACTATTAAAGCCATCATTAGTGAACTCTAATTCTGACATTTCATACACTTCATGTAGAAAAAAGAGTCCAGGCTTAGAATCTGTGTGACCTTCAGGTGAGTCCTTGATCAACCACTTAAAAGCTGTTAGCCCCTGAACCAATTGCTTTTTCTGAAAGGTGAGGCTTCATTGCAGTGGTGAATCCAAGGTAGTGTGTGTCACACACAGTCCCATCCCACTTCGACCTTTTACATATTCCATATTAAAGATAAATCATTGATCTCCATCAAATAAATTCATCAGCTATTTTAATAAGATAGTAAATGATAGTGGCATTCAGTTTTATATGTCAACTTGATGTCGTCATTATACTTAACATTTGTATGTCCTACTGTTTGAATGTTGAACCTGGTTTGTTTTTCTTTTCCCCAGATGGTATATTACTTATGGTCATGAACTCATTTGGAAGAACAGAGAGCCTCTAGTGAAAATTTGGCATGAAATGAGGACTAACGGCCCCAAAAAAGGAGGTGGCTCCAAGTAAAACTGGGGTTGGATGATCCTGGTGCATGTGGCCCATGCTGCCTGGAGAGCCCCAGGAATACGTTGGCCCTGGAGTGTGACCACATCTTTGCTCCTGCCTGGAAGACACCCAGCATCTAGCTTTCCCAGTATTTTAAACTGTCCTCAGCACATGTCTTACTAGAAAGTGAATTATGACAAAGTTGTGAAATAAAGGTTTATATCTCTAGTTTGTAAACAGAGGGTGTGTGTCCCTTTAGAAGAGTACTCATGGTGCCCTGGAATCTTTGCTGTTAGTTGTTACAGTTGACATAGTTTAAGCCCTGGACTTGGCAGGAGTGCACAGGGAAAAACATGATATTCACAAATGCAGGTGTTTGTGCTTTGGCCTTCTTGCATTTCTGCTTACTCACCTACCCCTTTCTTTGGTTGGTCTACAGGTTTAAAAAAAAAAAAAAAAAATGTTAAGAGTATCTCCTGTCTGGCTTGGTCTGAAACAACAGCTGTAGTATTTTCTACATTTTCCCAAGAAAGGTAATGTTTTCTGGCAGTGAGTGGCATATACAAAAAGCTATTTTTAGGCTTTGCTTTCTAGGTTAAAATTGTAGCTAAATTAAGAGTTAGAAGGAACTATCACGGATAACCCAGACTTGAATCTGAGCCTGACTGCAACTTACATTTGAAAACGTACACTCTTGAACTGAAGCATCTTACTGAAATAGACAGTGGTCATTGTAACAGCTTCACTATAGCAGAACTCTTGTTGCCCTCGTGATTGAAAATTACTTCTAAGAAATGCCTTTTGAATTGAAAAGTATTTGTTGAGAAGATTTACAGGAGAGTTTTCAGTCTTTCAGTGGCCTTGAAAGGTAATGCAAGATCTTGCACCTTGCATGGGAGAGGAGCACAGCCATCTGTATTGTTTGGTGCTGGGCATGGAGCATTGGGCTGTAGGGAAAGGAGTGAGTTGTGCCACCTCACGTGGTGTTGAGAGCTGAATGGCAGTATGTGCCTGCACATAGGAATTATCCAGGATTGGGCGATTCTTTATATTTTTCCCCCAGATTCTTCTCTAGTATGAAGTGCCACTTTTTACCAGGCAGAAAGGATTCTATTCTAAACTAATATCACATCCAGGAGAGAGTTGTTTTTTTAACCCAACCCTCATTTTGCCAGGAAGGAACCAGGGTGGCTGCGTGTGGGAACTGCTCAGGGTCACACTGCTGTGCTTTGACATTTCTGACTACATTATGCTAACAACCCTGTGACATACAGATGAGGCAAGAAGCATTTTTCAGAGTTGGGATGGGAGGCTGAGATCACATGGACATTCCATATGGAGTCCACAGTGGGATTTATGTCTTGCTGTGGGAAGGCTAGGAGCACAGGCCATGAAGACATGTCTCTTCCTGCTTTGTGATGGTTAGGGAAGGAACACTGAGAAGGTCAAGTCCCTTAAATCACTTCTCTGTCCATAACATACCTCAGTGCTGGAGGCTTTGAACAGCCCAAGTGCCATTTTCTCCGTGAATGGCATTGTGAAGGGTCAGAGCCCAGCTCTGGAAGCCCCAGCCTTACTGTCTACAGCTTTGGCGCTGGTCCCTGCTCTTTGCCCACTAGGGTGTTTGCTCACTTTGGCTTATCTGCTGACATGTGAACACCCGAAGGCTGTGCTCCACCTGGCTCCTGTGCCTCTCAGGCCGTTCCGCCTCTACTGG
This sequence comes from Leopardus geoffroyi, assembly GCF_018350155.1. Classification (NCBI taxonomy): domain Eukaryota; kingdom Metazoa; phylum Chordata; class Mammalia; order Carnivora; family Felidae; genus Leopardus; species Leopardus geoffroyi. The sequence continues at coordinate 83,593,927 of NC_059333.1, forward strand.
TCTGGTAAGTGTGGTGTCCCTAGGGATGCAACTCTCCTCTCCCTGCACTTCCCCTGGCTTCAGTTTTCTTCATGAGCATGTCTTCTGAGCTCCAGGCCCACAGACCACCTCCGTCCTCAGTACGTGCATCTTCTGCGTGCCAGGTATGGTTTCAGGTGCTGAGACCCCACTGCACAGGCTGGCACCTCAGATATCACTCCTGGCTTTAAGGGGCAGTCTCACCAACTGGAAGCCAGAGACAGAGCCATTCTAGATTTCCTTCCCTCATCTCTTATTTCTAGAATCCAATGCCCGTTCCATTTCCAGTGCCTGTGCCTTAGTTCAGTCCCTTGTCTCTAACCTGGACTGTTGAGACTGTTCTCCAGCTGGTCTCTAAAATTTCCTTGTGTGTCTCCATCTGGCCACATAGTGCTAAAACACTTTCGTCCTTCCCTTGTGTCCCCCATGAAAAGCTTTAAGTATGGCTCCTGAGGCTTGCCCGGTCCCATCTCTGCTGCCTTTTGCTGAACCTCCCGACCCCCTACCCTGCATTTCCACCCTGACCCAGGGCCTCTCATTACAGGTGGCGAGGCCAGCCTCCCCACCCTCTTTCCACTTGCCTTAATCCAGTTGTTGTCGCCCTACTATACTTAATCTTCTGGGGGCCCCCAGCATTATTCCAGGCACATAGAAGTGCTCTTGGTTGGTTGATGAATGAAGAAATAGAAGAGCTGCCCTTTTTTTTTTTTTTTTTTTTCTTTTTTCTTTTTCCTGCAGGACGGAATACTGTAGTCACCAAATGTCTCCACTGGCTAACCCCGGGCCCTGGAGCACAGAGGTCACACAAAGCTTACCCCACCCAGGGAGAGCAGGTGTGTAACCTCCCAGTGTCTCCAGTGTGCTTCTCTTCTCTTGGGTCATGGCCTGGTAGGGCAGCTGCCCTGTCACCTGCTGTGACTGGAAGCTTAGAGAGGCGATGGTTTGGGAGAGGAGTCCTGACTCGCCAGGGCTGTACTGCAGTTCTCTTTTCTAAGGTGCAGACTGGATACTGTCCAAGTATATGCTTGAGATGGAGCTGTGGGTAATTCATGCTCTTTCAGTAGCTTAATTAGTCATTGCTCTGCAGTGCACGTTGAGGTCACAGGTCAAATGCTCAGGAAGTCTATTGTGTGGCCAGGGAGTTCGTTCTGATGCCCTGTCATGCTTTAAACAGACTGACTGACCTTTAGCCTGAAGGATTACCCAAACTTTGCTCTGCAATAAAAAAAAGAGTGCCTGCAGGAGGGAAGAGAATTTTTAAAGCACAATGATCAAAGATTTGTCGGCAGCTTTATAACACTAAACTCTCTGTTGCCGTGCTTTAAAATTAGGAATTTTAAAACCCAGGGAAAGGTCAATTGAGGGCTAATGCCAGTTCTCAATGAAAATTGAATTGGTTGTTACAAATTTAGCACCGTAAAGGCAAAGAGTGACTCACTGGCCGATTCAAACACGTGTTCTCTGGGAAACATGGCCCCACGTCTGCCCTGTGATCCCCGCATCGTGGCACCTCGGTTCTGTGCGCCCGCCCGCAACTCCCCGCGGAGCAGTCGAGCACAAATGCAGGACCGCCACCCTGGCGGTGCGGACTGCGGTCAGCAAGGCATCGTTGCCACCCAGCCCTCGCTCTCTGCGATGCCAGGTCCGATTTAGAAGACGGCGTTAAAGGGAACTTGATTAAATTATGAGACCTTCAAGTTGGACGCTGGTAAATTCCTCCAGGCAGTTTCGGTTGCCGCCGCTCTCCCTTAACCCCCTCCCCGTCTCTGCGCCCATCCGACCGTGCTCTTCCGCGGCTGTAGCCCAGGCCAAGCTCTGTCGCCCAGCCCTCCACCCTCCCCGGACGGCCACCCCCAGGCCAGGGGGCGGCGCTGCGGCGGCGCGGGGAGGGCCGCGGGGGCGGGGACGCCGGGCGGGGGCGGTGCGGCCGGGAGCGCGGGGAGCCGAGCGGCGGGCACCGGGGCCGGCATGGCGTGGCCCTGCATCAGCCGCCTCTGCTGCCTGGCGCGGCGCTGGAACCAGCTGGACCGCTCCGACGTGGCGGTCCCGCTGACCCTGCACAACTACTCGGACCTTGAGAGCGAGGAGCCGGGCCCGGGCGGCGGCGCCTCGCGCAGGGGCCCGTCCCCTGCAGGCGCCCGGGACCCTGGCCGGGACGTGCCACTCACTCAGTACCAGCGGGACTTCGGTGTGTGGACGCCCGCGGGGCCCAGGGATGCGCCGCAAGGGCGGGGACCCGGTGCGGGCGGCCGCAGGAGCAAGCCCCCCACGGCCCCCAGCCGGGGCGTCTACGTGCTCCCCATCGGCGACGCGGACGCAGCTGCAGCGGTGACCACGTCGTACAGGTATGGGGCTGCAGGCAGGGGAGTGCTTGGAGTCAGGACCCGGCGGTGGGAGGAAACAAGCCGAGAGCCTTGAGGACCACGTTGGGTGGGAGGGAGGAGGCGCCTGGAGCCCCCATCGCACACCACTCCGGGAGGCGGCCTCGGAGGCCATCCCCTTTGGTCCCAGAGCACGGGAGGCGTCGCCTTTGCGGCTCCCTGAACAGCCTGAGTGAATGAGCGAGCATCTCTGCTGACAGGGAGCTCACTACCTCGCTCACAGCCCGCTCTCCTCTCGGGCAGCCCTGTCAGAAATACCTGCCTTTGACTGAGTTAAAATCTGCTTTAAGTTCCACCAAGTGGGCCTAACCATAGGCAGGGGGCGTGCAGGCCAACTGCGTGAGCTCCCTCTGGCCAGTGTACTGTGGACTTACTGGTGGTGAGGACCACACGGAGCTCCCAGTAGGTGGTCCCCGGGATCTCATTGAGTGCCCGAGAGCCAGTGACTTGGCCTTCGCTGAGGACAGATCTGTGGGTCCACCCTGCCCCCACCTTAGCTCTGCCCCTGGACAACTGAGGGCTTCCTTTTTTCTTTCTCTTATTACAAAAGTAACATAAACTCACCATAGAAAAATTGGAAATTATAGACATTACAACAAGTTAATACTCCCTTAATCCTACCCAAACTGGTAGTTCTTTCTAATCCTTAACGTTTGAGTGTGTATATCCATTTGTAATTCTTCTATGGTTAGATCCTTACTGTACACATTTTTCCATCTATTTTGGGTGTCTGTGCATGTTACTAGATGTTCTTTTACCACGTGAATTTAATCGATGTGCAGTATTTTATCCTAGGGATATACTATCCACGTATTGATATGTCCAGTTATTAATCTGCTGTCGTATCATTGAATATTTGGGATGTTTCTAATTTGGGACCATTAAAAACACTTTCTTTGATCCAGTACTTCGTTTCCAGGAGTTTTCCATACAAGTATCCTTGAAGGTGGGGTGGGAGCTAAGGAGTATAAGGTATGTTGCAACATTGTACCGCAGAAGATAGAAACAGTCCCACTGCCCTACTGCTGTAGGGGCTGGTTAATTATAGCCCAAAGGATGGGCTACTGGGAGGCCTAGAATGTACTGATAGCAGAAGATCTTGGATGGGTATGTGTCAAAAAAACCCCACAAAACCCAGAACAGTGTGCTTCTTATTTGTGTTTTTAAAAAGGGTATTGATATACACTTATCTGCTCAAATAAGCATAGGTTATCTCTGGATGGATATGTGAAAAAACAGGAATCTTTGGGGAGAGGCAGAGTGGGGAGAAGGAAGGGATGTTGCCAGGGGTGGAAGGGCACTGAGTGACTTTTCATTCTCTGAAGAACTGTTTATTTTTAAACATGTACACATGCTACCTTTTAAAAAAGTTTTTTAGAGGAAAAAATAACTTCTGTGATAAGCATCCTTATAGCTGTCTTTACTCTTATCAATTTCATTAGTATAAACAGAATTAAAGGGGCAAAAAGGTATGAACTTTCTCCCTTAGTCTGTTGTTGATTTTGAGAGGGAGACAGAGCGAGTGGTGGAGAGGCAGAGAGGAAGAGAGAGAATCCCAAGCAGGCTCCATGCTGTCAGCACAGAGCCTGATGCGCGGCTTGAACCCACAAACTGAGATCGACCCCTGAGCTGATACCAAGAGCGCAGGCGCTTAACCGACTGAGCCATCCAGGCGCCCCAGTTTTATTATTTTTAAAATCAAAGGTGTTAAGGTAGAATTTCCATACAGTAATTTTCAAGATATGTAGAACATTCTATCTCCCCAGAGGTTCCTTCCTGGGCGTGCAGTTTTTCAGGAACTTAATAGGGGAATGGTAGTTGCAGGATGGGTCTTGCATGCTCTAGCCAAGCTGCCGAAATTCACAGGGGAATGTCAGGGCAAACACGGAGTCCAGCTCAGGCCCTAGCCAGGCTGTGGATGGTTCTGATCGCTGTGTGCCAGGCCCGGCTGGAGGGGCCTGGATGGTGAGAGGTCTGGAAGGCCACAGGGCCTGGGTGTGCACCCCTTCAAATAAATGGCTGATGTTCCAGACCTGGAGCAGGACCCGGGGCAGAGCACGTGGGGAGCTAGCTTCAGCTCAGGGAAAGGAAGAGCTTTCTAATAATTCGCATGGAAGGAGGGTGGTGTGAGCTGCCTCGGGTGTGCTGAGCTCCTCCTCACTGGGAACGTTCAGGCAAAGACTGGGCTTTTAGAAGCGGCCCCTCACTTGTCTTAAGCAGATGGTGGGTTTGGACGTCTTGGTGGGTCTTCCCAGCTCCAGTAACGCCAAAGGTACCAGTCGTTATTCTCTGCTTAGCACGTACTGGGCACCAGGCTCAGGACCTCCTCCCATAGATTATCTCCCCAAGACCTCACCCCCCAGATGTTGCCGCCTCTGAGCCCCTTAGTTTCTTGAGGTGTCCTGCAGTGGTGGAAAGGTACTGCCCGGAGTTGGGACTCACTGGAGCTCTGGTTTCCTGGAGTATAAACTTGGCAGGTCACTTGGTCTCTCTGACCCTTTCCTTGTTTGTAAAACAGAAATAGCCAGAGCTTGGCTCCCTAGGCCCCCATATCCCAACTCTGGCCAAGACCCACGACCACTGCTGAACTTGGTTTCCCCAACACCATGCCAGCTGACCTCTGGGACCCCTCACCTCCCCACTCTAGGGCTTGACGTGTGCAACTCCATCCTGACTCTTCCTCGTAAGATGCATGTTATCTGAGCAAACGGTTTGAAGAAATTCAGTAGGAAAAGTAACAGATCCAGGGAATCCAAAAATACCAGAATATTTGTGGCCGCTCACCAGCCCCTGCTGCTCCTGTGAAAGCTGATCTGCCTCACTTGCTTGGCCAGATGGGTGCAGGGAATCTTGCTCTCACAACCAGCCTGGGTCTCTCCTGAGAAGTTCCCAGAGCCTCCCCTCTGGAATTCTCTAGGTGCCATTGGCACCTTTGGCCCAGGTTCTAGCTCCATCCACTCTAGAAGACCTCTTTCCTCAGTCATCCTCCTTTATCCTTCCTTGGTGAGTCAAAGGGCCAACCACTGAAGTGCCCAGCACGAAGTTTCATCATAACATTGTACACGTGGATCAGTAGCCTTTTTCATGAGGAAACTGAGGATCAGAGGAACAAATGGCTTTGAAGCCCTGTTGGGCTGAGAACTCAGGGCTCTCGGTGTTGCCACAGGTGGCCCCTGACCCTCAGTGGGACTGCCACCGCCAGGGTCCAGCTGAGGCCCAAACGAGCTGGATGGGAACGGAGCCTGGTCAGGGGAGGCGCACGGTGTATGTGGCTGTGTTCTTATTCTTTGCCAGAGCCATTTCTGCCTGCCTTCTCTCCCAGGCAGTCACCCGGTTTCTGAGGTCCCTTCTCCATCCCACTGCAGTCTTTTCTCACTGGTCTCCAGCACCAGCCTTGCCCCAGGAGCAGCCATGGGCATCGCTCTCACTCCTGGCTCTGGTCACTTTCCATGTTGGGACCCCTGCAGCCACCGTGGGGTGGCAGGCTTAGGCTGCCAGGCCCAAGGCTCAGCTCAGTTTGGGGACAGAAGGGCACGCCCAGGGGAGGACCCATTTCCGCAGGAGAAACAGAATGGCAGATGGCTCAGGCAGCTGGTCTTTGGAACCTTGCAGCTTCAGAAGCCAAAGTGATGTGATAGGACCCCGGCCCCACTTGCCTCCTGGCACCCCCAAGTGCTGACCGTGGCCAGGCGCAGCTGCTCCCTCCATGAGCGGCCTGCCCAGTGGTGCCCAGCTGTGCTGCTGCCACCAAGGAGAAGAGGCAGCTTTGTTGACTTCTGGGCCTGAAACCCAGCCAGGGCTGTGGGTGGGATGAGACAAGAATGGACCCAGCCCACATGTGGGTGCTGCCCCTGGCCAGCTGGACTCTCTCCTATAGAACATTGCCTTGGCCAGGTGCTCCTATGGACACAGGAGGTCTCTGCCTTCTTGAGCTTTCTAGCAGGGGAGTTGATAGAATTAAAGGAAAGAGAGGGCTTTTTTGTGTGCGGAGGAATTGAGGAATTAAATCTTTATCAAAAAATGGACTCCGGGAACACGGAGCTAATCTGTGCCTGCCTTGTCGCTTCTGTCCCGGGAGCCGCCCCCCAACCTCCCCACCACCTTCCTTCCCGTACGCAGGCAGATGTACCCATGTGCACGGTGCCATGCAAGAGCCAGACCGGCTTGTAGTTTTTTGAGTCACCCCTCCACTCTGTCCTGTCTTTGTAGGAGTTAATAAGACAAATTATTAAAACATAAACATGATACTCTTGTTCTTCCTTCTCAGTTGGAACCAGGTATGGAAGACTTTTGCTGCGCTGGGTGCCGTCTAGGCTGGCATCCTGTGGATGTAAGGGCCACCAGTGAGCTGGGGACCGACCATCATAGGTTCTGGGTGGCTTGGAGACAAAACAGGAAGCACTGAAGGAAGGGCTGGGATGTGGTTTCTGATGCCCAGCACCTACTAGGTGTTTGTGTCTGGATCCAAAGCAGGATTTTAGCAGTGGAGGTTGGCCAGGGCATTCCAGGAAGCACGGGGCAATGGCAGTGGCCTCTGAAGAGTCAGGAGGGATGACTGACATTGTGCAAGGGGGGTCCGTGTTCTCTGTTGCAGACAGGAATTCCAGGCTTGGACTGGAGTGAAGCCGTCGAGATCCACAAAGGCAAAACCCGCCACGGTCCTCACAACCCACAGCTCCGGCTGGGACGGCAGCCCTGGGGTCAGCTTCCAGGTCAGGCTGAAACTGGCGCTGTGGGGCAAGGGGCTGGGCTCCCGGCTGCACCGGGTGGGGGAACAGAGGCCTTTTCCTCAGGCTAGGGACTGAGATTGGATGGCGCAAAATGTCATTATAGCCACGGACAGCACTGAGCACCCAGTCATCCCCCAACAGAGAACCAAGATGGTCCTTTGTTGCCAGCCGGGTGGGCATCTCCCTAGTGCTGGCTTGAGTGTCCCCTCCCCTCCTAAATCCATGTTACCCATTACCAGTGAGGACTAGCGATGAGCCTTCCAAGTCCCTAGCGTTTGTGTGTGAGAGATGGGAGGGAGATGATTCAGGCCTCAGCAGAATGGGAAGTCCTTGCCCCCTGCATATGTTTCCCCTTGGACCCTTTAGGTCAGCAGTCTCAACTCTTGGAGGACAGGAGGAGGGAATTTTCTTCCTGGAGCTGGGGGAAGAGGGAAAGTTGATGGAAAGGCACACTGATATGGGGCCACATTTCATTTTTCAGGCTACTGAGGGGAGGAAGAAGTTCACCCCTAACCCGTCAGCCATCTTTCATGCTCCTGCTCCCCGGATCCTCAACGTGTGACTGCCACCAAGGAAGAGTGCCATAGTGGAGTCGGAACACACTGCTGCTGAGATGGGGAATGGGGTGAGATCTTGGGACTGGTCCCCTGCTGTCCCAGGGGAAAGGCCTGTCTTGCTGCGGGCACCACTCTCCCCCACTGCCACCTGGACTGCAGGCCTGGTGCAGAGCAGAGGCCCAGATGGACATGGCCCCACACAGCTGGGCTCTGGGCCTCAACCATCCTCTTGTTCCTCAAGGCGAGTATAGAATGCTTCAGATCTTTTTTAAATTGCCTCTTTTGGCCACCCTTCCGTTTTTAAATCTGAAGAACTTAAGGATCAATTCTGCTGTGAACTGAATTGGTCCACGGGGGCTGAGGACTAGGGACAGAACAGTTGCTCGAAAGAAACCAGTAAGGTCCACCTTCTCGTTTTCCCAGGCTGCATGGTAACTTTGTAACCTATGGCCACCCACAGTACTGTCCTTGGATATTCCTACAAATGGCCCCACCATTCAGGTTGTAGAAGAAATCTTAGGTAATCACCTGCATGTGACTCATGATGATGCTGAGTAACCAGGATGACATTTCCAAAAGGTACAGAGTATCAGTTATATGGTTTCAATTTCAAAGACATATTTTAGGGCCAAGATGACCCTTACATTTTAACAAAAGGTTTCTTGTGCTGAGTGCTTTAAGTACTGAGTGAATGACATTTACCTTGGGGCTTCTGAGTCCCATAGTTTATTACTAATTCCAGTTTTTTCCCTTAACAGTGGACTAGAAGGGAACATGGTACACACCTGCTAAGCATTGGGAGTTTTTTGGGGTAAGAAGTGTCATTAGCCTTACTCCCTGAGAGACTGTAGAGTGTCATCTCTACCAGCCCCTGGACTCCCACCCTGCTCTCTCAGTCACAGGGAGCTGTGAGGAAACAGCTGTTGTCTTTGGAAAGCTGCCTCCTTTCCCAGTAAGTCCCAGCCCATGTGGCCACAGGGAGCCAGCCTGGCCCGGGTTTGCACAGCAGGTGGTCAAACCTTTGAAGGAGTTTCTGCCCCTTCTTATAGATTAGGTTGCACAAGGTAATGGCAGTTTTGGGTAAAGGAAACTCAAGGATTTCCCTTTGGATCTTTATCCCGCTCCAGCCCCAAGGGGCTCTGGCGAACATTTACTTAAGCAGCCCGCAGTGGCACTCAGGTTTCACAGCCCCTGAGAGCTGGAGGGAACCTGGTCCCTCAGAGGGGCTAGCTCTGGCTGGCACAGCCTTCCCTCAGTCCTGCAAAGGAGATGCTCTGAATCATTTTAAAGCCAGAACCCAAATCATATGCTTACACAAAGAGTTCCATTATTTCAGACTTCATTGGTTTGCATGTTAAAGGTTTCTGAGGGAAAAGAGACTGCCTGCTGCTGTGCATTCTGTGGGAAATGAACAGATTAACCGTACAATCTGATTTTACTAAAATGCGAAAATGCACTGTTACGGTTTATTTCCTTAATTATAAACACGGAGCACCTTCTCATATGTCTTTATCCTCCTCTTGGTAATAAGGACTTTATCAACTACTGCTGGTTGACCCTTGGAGGCTTGCAAATCTTAGGGACTCCCCCTTGAGACTGCCCTCCACACTGGCGGATGCAGTACCTCACGGAGATCACCACCCTCCCCGCAGCCGAGCCCTGGTGCGGCACCTCAGCGGGGTAACAGGGGCCTGCCTCTGGAAAGCATAGTGCGTGCCCAAGGAACCTTTCTGGAATGTACCAGGACAGCTTTTCACAAAACCCCCAATCCAATCATCGTCCTCACCATACTTCATTAGTAGGAGATCTGGGTTCTGAAGAAGGAACTTCCTCCACCCAGTAACTTTACTCCACCTCAGTAAAGCCTGCCCTCATGTTACTGGCGTGGCCTTCCAAAGCACCTGAGACCGTAGTCTCAACTGTGTGGTGTCAACCCCCAACATATGTCCTACACATCTATATAAACTAGATAAAGATAGAAAAATACATTGGAATACTAATGGTGGTTATCTTCGGGAAGGGGAATTATGGGTAACAAATTTTTTACACCTTGCTATATTTGCTAAAGTTTCTACATAAGCATTTTTGTATTAATTCTGTAAAGAGCAATGTTTTTAAAAATAAAAAGTTCAATCTGTTAGCTAATTTCAGCCAAAAGAGTTCAGAATCAATGATTCCATAACCAATGTTAGCACTGCCGGCAGCCGCCTTGATCGGCCTTGAGGATGCACCGAGAGGCCCAGCCAGAGGGAGGCCCCTCCAAAGTCCTCACCTGCATTTCGATCAAGGTCTGGCCTCTGTTCCATGGTGCTTCAAAACTCAGAAAAACCTATCACAAATGGGAATACTCTCACACCTGTACTAACACTAGGATTTTAGGCCAAACTCCAAAAAGGAGCTTTTGAGAAAACCTTGACCCTGCAGCCCACCCTGAGGAAGATGGGGGAACCTCCCCTTTGAGTGGGATCAACTCTGCCAGCCCTGTGCACACAGGCTTAAGTAAGAGGGAGTCTCCAACTGAGGTGGAGTGCCTGTGACACAAATCCCTGTCCCATGGCTCCGGTCAAAACTGTGGCTGAGGCACACACTCGGGACAGGAGCCTAAGCACTGCCCCTCTTCTCCTTCCTCCAGACACTTCACTTCCCTAGAGGCTGACAGTAAGTGAAGTCTGGTCCCAAGAAAGCCACGTACCTGGACTCCCATCACGTCCTTCCCTTCCGAACTTCTTGCCTTTGAAGAACCAAAGCTTTCAAAGCCCTTAGTTCTTACTAAGGGTGAATGTAAAAAGTGGTCAGTTCTGAAATATTTCTGCATCTTTGGTAATTTTTTTAGACATTCTGATAGCAGATGGTCACAGCAGGACTGTGTCACAGGAGTAACTTCTTCCAGACCTCAGCATAGACCAATTCTATCTTTCCGGAAAATCCAGTGTGCTGCTTTGTTAGACAATAGGAGCTGTTTTCCCTCTTGGCCTTGGCTTTGAGGAGGCTCTGAGCTCAATTAGGTAGTTTTCCTTTGCCCCAAAGCTGTCAGAAATAATTACTTCCACAGTCAACATGCATCTTCCAATTTTTTTTTTCAGATTTTTATGTAACTGTAATCCTTTATCTTGAAGAGCTGTAAATTCTTTTTGGAAGGAAGTGGAATAATTAATGTAAACCCACAAATACCTATACCTCTGCCCCATTCCAGCTCTCTCTGACTTAATGTAAGAACCCTACCAAGTGTAGTGTTCAAACTCCGAAGAGCCCATCACAAATACTAAAAGATTTATTGCAGACTTCTGTTACACAATTATGTTACATGTTATGATACAAACACATTTGAAACATTAACACATATGGGAACTATTAAATCATTTAATATTTCATTTGCAAAAAGATAATTACTTTAAGCTTCCATACATGTACTAAATGAACCTGTTGCCATTTGGACCAAATCTTCCTGTAAATCTGTCACAGTCCACTGCTGAATAACTCTGTGCACTTGCCCACTCACCTTGCTTGCAGCAGTTCATGTATAGAGTACCTGAGCCTTTATGTACTCAATTTTTTTTTTTTTTTTTTACTAAGCCTGGGCCTCCCACTGCCTTACCGAATAGATTTCCTTCTGCATCTGCAATCCTCAGATGTTGAATAAAGAAGTGCAGGTTTCTCAGTCACTACCCTGTCTTCCGTTCCTGACCCAAACGCCTATAGAACTCATGAAAACGTGAATTATGTTGGTTGGATAAGTTTGACTCACAGGTTTCAACCTTCCTCCAAGCAGATTCCCAGTAACAGAATAAATTCTTTCCTTTCCTTCGACACCGACTATGTTAGGAAGATTAGGACAGAGTATCTTTAATGGAACTGGACGTCACGCGGGGCACTGCAAACCTCCCTTCTTCTATTCACCTCTCCCACCGAGAGGGCTCCACATATGGATACAACCTATTCTCACTGCTTCTGAGCACTGACATTCCTGCCTCTTGGCTTCGGCAGTTATTTCTCTTTAAGGCACTCAGTGTTTCCTTGAAAGCTTTTCTTCTTTGAAAAGACTGAATGGAAAAGAACACTAAATCCACTGACAGGACTTACGGTCCAAGCAGGCCTGCCCCCCACCAGGCACTCAACAGGGGCTCAGTGGCAGGTGCTCCCACATACCACTCTCCGCCCCGCACGCTCGCAAAGCTGGTACAAGTCTGCCAGGTACCTGGAGTTTGTGGGTGTTCTCGATTACTAACATATTTTAAAAGCTTCCCGACTATAGCAAATCTCTCCCTGACTATGCTGGGATCTGTCTATCCCTGGACAGTTCTCTGAGCCTGGCTGTAGTAATGTTCCTGTGCTCCATGAACAAAGACTTCTGCTCAGCGTGCAGGCTCCCAGACTATCTTATTTTCCACAAGGCATTACTGCTTCCTATAGCTGACTGGGTCCTCTGCACCACGGCCACCAAGTGCCGAAGCCCAGTCTGTCTCCAGAGGTTACCAGGTAACTGCTGGAACTGCCTGTAACCTCAGAATGGGTGAAAACCTCTGGTGCCAGTCTTATTCTCTGCCTACACTCAAGCCGAAGGTGCCCCTTGACGCCCAGAGGAGAGAAGGACCTGCTACACATGGCCTGGCCCAGCTCTGAGATTCTCTTTACAGAGAGTGAGCAAATGCCAGCTGACAGAGCACACATCCACTCACAGCTTCATTCTAGAATCAGGAAACAAGGTTCTGTCCTGAAGGGATTTGACCTGGGACTGAACACTCTGGTGTTACAGAGAATTAGGTGGAGACAATGGTTTGGTAGCCATAATATTCTGAGGCACACATAAAATAACCTCCTTCCCCAAAGAGGAGACATCACAGTTCAAAGCTTCGGCTACATCTTCAAATCCTGCTTTTCCGAGGGCATCTTCATTGATCTTCATTCAATATCCCCATGTGTTTATTTGTGAGGAAGTCCAGAAAAGGAATGTTGCAAATGGCCTGGTGGATGTTGCTCACTGTGATTTCTTTGGGAATCCTGTCGAAAAAACAAAGGATATTAGGTGCAATTTTCTCAGGCATTTAATAATTGAATTAATCCATTTATCAAGCAGACCACCCTGTACACAGGCCCTACTGGAAGGGGACAATGCTGACACCCGGTTTAGGGCCGCATGGGGTGCAGAGAGGCCAGGTGCATCCTCTCACTCATTCTCCTTCCCTATTCATTTCTTTCACTTCGGCCAAGACTGGTTTGCCCTCTTCACTGCCAGCCCTCTTTAGGGCTCAAATCTGATTTCCCAGTTACAGGTATGAGATGGATTTCAAGAACTTGGTTGAGTGGGGAAAAAAGACTCTGAGGATTGAGGAAAGAGGAAGGAAGTAAAGTGGACAGCACAACAGAATGTTTTTGTAATTCAATCTTAGACTAAAAGCTGAGTCAAAGGACCACAGTACTGTGGGCCCCTGTTTCTGTCTTGGGAAGATGGGAGGTGGAGTCCTGCCAGGACAGTGTAATGTTAAATGTTCTCATCAAGAGCGCCCAGGCTACCCTGTATCTGCACAGCCAGGACCACGGCAGTGAGCAGGGGCCGCAGAAGGCCCTCAGCCCACTCTTGGATCTCATGCCGGGAAAGGAGCATTCCAGGAACTCCCATTCTTCTTTTTAAAGACGTCTTCTTTTTAAAGACGTCTTCCATGGGGCGCCTGGGTGGCGCAGTCGGTTAAGCGTCCGACTTCAGCCAGGTCACGATCTCGCGGTCCGTGAGTTCGAGCCCCGCGTCGGGCTCTGGGCTGATGGCTCAGAGCCTGGAGCCTGTTTCCGATTCTGTGTCTCCCTCTCTCTCTGCCCCTCCCCCGTTCATGCTCTGTCTCTCTCTGTCCCAAAAAAAATAAATAAACGTTGAAAAAAAAAAAAAATTTTAAAGACGTCTTCCACGCTGCCCAATGTATCATATTCTTGTGATGTCTGACCTAACGGTCCTCTGATCTAGGCCTCTTCATGTCCTCAGACACTCACACATCTGTAAATTTTACAAATTTATGACACGCTTTAAGCATATATACTGGGATAAAATACTTGCTTCCTTTGAAAGGAATGCCAGGATGTGGAACAAAGAAAAGCCTGTCTGCCATTCTTCAGGGACTAGGAAAAGGCAAAACTCCGTGTCCTGATCAGTGATAATTAGGGAGGCAGCAAAGCAGTGGTGAGCCTGTGGGCTTTAGAGCCAGTGAGGTCTGATGTGAATGTAGGTTCTCTATCACACATGTGCAGGGAAAGGCAGGGAACACTAACTTTCAAAGCCCAGATTCCTGACTTCTAAAAACAGGGTTACAGTTCTCCAATGGAAAATAAATCAGGTAACATATGCAATGTGTGACTCCAACATCTGACACATAACAGACAGTATTATTATCTTTAATTGCAAAGAGTTGGTATTTGTTCAACCCTGTAGTGTTGCAACAGTGTGTCTGAAGTAGTGACTGGAAAGATACAGACCTTGGGGAAACAGTGAGCTTTCACAACGAGAGAGTCTCTCAAAATGACCAAGCAGACCCCTGAGCCTGTCTGCCTCTGAGAATGTCCCAAGCACGGCCACCTCCATCTCCAACTGGATTGATTTCAGTAAGTATAAAACCTTTGGATGGGCAACTCAACTGTCAGGAAAGATCTGTAAACCTAGTACCGCGGACTAAAGAGGTAGGAGTACCTGTTGTGAGATGCTGTCTGGTATCCAACTGCCAAAGCCTGTCTCAGGATGTCGTTCACCAGCTGCTCTGTGGCCTATGACAGAAGATGTGATTACTCTCAGAAACGGCCACCTGCCTGCTGGTAAGAAGGGACACATCTGACCCCGTCCCATACACAAAACTTGGAAAACAACTGTATCTCAGGATCAAAAGTCCTTAAGAAAAAACTCAACGTTCAAGTAACAGACCACGAATATTAGCTCACAAAAATAGAGCCTATGATTCTGAGAAATTTTGAATGGGGATAACGTTCATTACTCAGACACTGTTTTTTAAGGAAAAAACAGGTGAGGGTTATTTGTGAGTGATATCTGCTGCGAGAGGGGTCCATCAGGAAAGGAGCTGCTTCGGGCCAGGTAAGGAAGCAATTTTGTCATCCTCTTGCCCAGGGAGGGCACGGCTGTGGTTATTTCTCTGTTGCTGTGACACGTGGAGAAAACCCAAGGCTTTGCTTTGAGAGCATGCTCACCTCAGAACGCTTCAAAAGGCACTAAGAAGTATCATTAGAATGACACCAGCGCAAAAACTCTTGGAGATGCTTTAACACTCAGAAGACCCATGATTTAGTTCATTTAAAAATCAGAAGGAGGAAAAAAAGAGGAAATGTTAAGCCTGAATAAGATGAAATAACACATCTCCGATGTTCCATTTCTGCCTTTGTCCCTTATTCAAAACAGCCTGGGACCCAGACTATCCTGCCTGGCTGGCACCTCAGTGCTTCAGCCCCTGGAGGCAGCTCATGGGCCCTCTGCTGCCAGCAGGCACCCACCTTTAAAATCATGTCCTCTACCACAGACGCATACACGTTCTTGTGAAGTGCCACGGGCTGCAGGGTGATCCCAATCTGGAAAAGGAGAAGAAAGCCATTTGTTCCTCCTTCTACCCTACAAACAACCTCTCTCCAAACAAGCACACTTCTTGGATACCCAAAGGGATGTCCAGTTGAAAGAATAACTCTCAAGCAATCTGGACAAAACTCAGGGAAAGTAACACAAAATGTAACAACTGGAAGAATACGCTATCCTATTTCTCTTTGTTTCTGAGTGGCTGTTAAAAAATACTATTACAATCCTGCTTTTACCCCCAAATCTCCTTCATGAAGATCATGGTCAGAATTGCCACGAATTCTGATAGTAGGATTAAGACACTGGAAAGCCTGGAATCAGACTTCAGGCCCTGTTTGCAAAAGGTGATGAACATATACCTGGAAACTGAGTCTTGCCCCATCTGGCATTTTCTCCTGTAAAGAAAGACTCTTCCACTCTGGGTCCCGAGTACAGGTGACAGATGCTGAAGAGCAGCTGAGCTCCACCAGAGGAGGAGAGAGAACTCTCTCCAGTACCGCAGGGTAGTGTGTGTGCCACACCCACACCACAGGCAGGGCACATGGGGGCTATGAGATGTTAGGGCGAGCTCACCCTCTCAAGTACCACTTGGCAATATTACCGCGTGCCTCAGGAGGGAGAGGTGCTTCTATACCGAGGCGAATGAGAGCAAAGATGAAAGTAGAAAGTGTCCACACCTAGCTGCCTCTGCTTCAGTTCCACGGCCAGCAAGCAACCTTTCCACATGTAATTAGTTTTCCTGCCCTGATGTAGCAAAGGGGACACCCAGAGAGCATAACCCAAGTCCGTCAGGCAGAAGTGACTCACACATTTCAGACAGGAAAGTCTGGTTGTCGGTTTATAAAGCTGAGGGTCTGAGCATGAAGCACCTGGTTTGTGACCAAAAAACACAACAGGCCACAGCCCCTACCTTCTGTGTGATGTCACCAATAAATTCAGACCCCAGTGTGGGTGGCAGGTACAACTTCATTTCTTCCTGCTTCTCTTCCTGTTCTTTTTTGACGTTGATCTTTAATGGCTCTGGGAGGCTGAGGATATCCACCTCCTCTTCATTCTCTGGCTCTCTTTTCTGGAACTGCTGTAGGTCCTCCAGTTTCCGGCAGAGGCTGTCCGCAGAGGAGAATGACGACGGGCACTCTAAATGAGAGGTACTTAGTCTTAGGGCAGTTGTGGTGGCAAAAGAAAAGGACTTTCCATCTCTGTAAGACCAACAGTCTGAGACCCAGAGAAGAAGGGATAAGTATCAGGGGAGCTGACCTTCTCTCCAGTTCTAGAATTCTATGGATCTGTAACTGTGAGAACTAGTGATTCATGAGACAGACAAGCACAGAGACTAGCATCTCGTGTTAATGTATATGTGATGTGACTGCAATCTAAGACAAAGCAGACACTACACAATTCTGACTTACGCCACCCAAAACTAGGCCATCCCCTCAAGCCCCAAATGCTAATGAGTAACTGATTTTCATATTTCAAATCTGGAAAACTTAAAAGTGCACAGTGAAGAAAATAAAAATCACCCACATGAGCACCTCTCACTGCTCAGAGGTTAAGTACTGTTAACATTTTCATTTTTAATAAGTCGATTTACACAAAGTCTAACAAAGACTATTAGAACTTGAAAGCCAGAAGAGGAGGACCTGGGAATCTTACAATGCATGCCTTTCACTTCAGGATAAGGAAGTGAGGTCCAGACCAGGCACAAGACGGGCTTAGGGGTGCCTAGCAGGGTGGTGGCAGGGCACCAGCTCCTGGCTTATTCTGCTTCACTGACTGGGTACTTACAAATTAATCGGCCATATTAACAGAAAGCATTGTATATGTAAAGTATGGTGCTTCATGTATGCCACCAATGAGGTATGGAGATAATCAGTATGGTTTCTGTCCTCCAAAGAACTTAGATATTTCTTTCTGACAAACTGTGAAGGTTTGATACTAAATGCTGCTGGATTTCAGAGGAAGGAGAGGTTGTCCTGCATGAGGGCTCTCTGGAAAGCTTCAGGGAGAACACTGAACTTGTGTCTCAAAGGTCTCCCACACTGTCCCTGGACCCCAGGCTCCCTCAGACTGGGAGGTGGCGCTTCTGCTTTTCTACACAAGTAGTGTAGAGCTGGGAGGAGAAAACAACCTTTCTTATTAAGGTGAAACTCAAAATATCTTTTATGCCCTGCTTCCACCCCATACAGCACAACTCTTGGTTTCTTTACCATAAAACAATTCATCCTGTCTGCAACATTATTAGTTGTTTCCAGCTGAGCCTCCAATGCTGGGTGCTGCACTTCCTAGCTAGGTCTGGAAATAAAGTAATGGATAAGGCAGCAACTCCATCTTCAAGGAGATTGGGTAGACTTGTCTACGAGTGGTTGCAAGGTTACAAAGGAAGGAGAAGTCAGTTCTATCTGGAGGAAAGGAGGTGGGTTAGGAAAGTCTTCAAAGAAGAAATTATCTAACTGTGTGCCTGCTGTATGTCACAGGCTGGAACATTCCTGGCTGGGGTAGGGGAGGACAGGACACACAGCTACAGGTGAGCAAATGCTCATGTTCTTTAAGGTGGCTCTTCAAGTCCTCTGGGGTTGAAGTGGTCCAAGAACCGTGGAGGGTGAAGGGATGGGAGCGTGTTCCACAGAAACACCTCTCGGGCTACTGATGGTGCCCAGTGAGCCCCACTGAAGGTGTACCTGGCTCACTGTCGATTTGGGTCAGCACATCCTCAATAGAGTCCCCGTCGCTCCTCAGTGTCTCAGGATCAGGTGGGGTGTAGCCATGGCAGCGACACCAGTGAGCAATGTGCTTGGTTTTAAGGGGAGTCAGGTGGTGAAATCTTGGATTCTTCTCCAGTATTTCTTGTAAGACTTTTCGCATTGTCATTGCTCTTTGCCACTTAAAAAAATATTTTTTTGAACCATAATTAATTTCAACTTAGCAATGTGTTAAAATAAATCATCCAGGGGCGCCTGGGTGGCGCAGTCGGTTAAGCGTCCGACTTCAGCCAGGTCACGATCTCGCGGTCCGGGAGTTCGAGCCCCGCATTAGGCTCTGGGCTGATGCTCAGAGCCTGGAGCCTGTTTCCGATTCTGTGTCTCCCTCTCTCGCTGCCCCTCCCCCGCTCATGCTCTGTCTCTCTCTGTCCCCAAAAATAAAAAAAAAAATAAACGTTGAAAAAAAAAAAAAATAAAAAAAATAAAATAAATCATCCAACTGTAAATTACCATGCTAACTTGTCAGAATTATTTTTTTTTAAATCTGATTGTGCTTTTTAAAAGTTAAAAAATTTTTTTTCTTTAAATGTTTATTTATTTTGAGAGACAGAGTGTGAGCAGGGGAGGGGCAGAGAGAGAGAGGGAGACACAGAATTCGAAGCAGGCTCCAGGCTATGGGCTGTCAGCACAGAGCCCGATGCGGGGCTCAAACCCACAAGTGAGATCATGACCTGAGCCAAAGCTGGACACTCAACTGACTGAGCCACCCAGCCACCCCTAAAAGTTTTTAAAGGAAGTAAAGGAGGGGCGCCTGGGTGGCTCAGCCAGTTAAGCATCTGACTTTGGCTCAGGTCATGATCTCACAGCTCGTGGGTTCGAACCCCACATCGGGCTCTGTGCTGACAGATCGGACCCTGGAGACTGCTTTGGATTCTGTGTCTCCCTCTGTCTTTGCCCACCCCCGCCCCCCCTCATGTTTGGTCTCTTATCTCTCTCAAAAATGAATAAACATTAAAAAAAATTTTTTTTAAAGTAGTCAAGGAATGTATATCAAATGTTTATGAAATAACAATGAAACTCCTAGGCTTTTCACCTGGTTTCAACCCATGGTCTCCTACTGCCCTTTTCCCCCAGTCTTCCCCAAACCCATCACACCAACTTCCTCAGAGCGTGCCTTCACACGTGCCAATTTCTCCTGTAACCCCATCATCTGGCATAGGAGCTGCTGCATTGGAAGTACTCAACAAATACCTGGTTTCATTTTAATATACTGAAATTCATATAAGATTTTTAGAAATTTTTACCAATGCAGGATAAACAAGTAGACCTTTCAAAGGCTAGCTCCAAGTGTTTAAAAAATGAGATTTTCAATGGAGGAAAAAAATTCTACCACTAAATATTTAATAAAATATGTTGCAAATTCTGTCACTGTTCCAGAAGACAAGGTTTATGGAAGCAGCCTGAATGCACATGTGTTCTGGTTATTTTCTTCCCAGACTCAGTGGCAGCCTGTATAACAAATAGGCAGACAAAGGATTACCTCAGCAGCTCTCCTTTTTCCAATGTTCCAGCCATAATACTGCTCCACAGACTTCGCAGAAAAACAGCTGGCATCTTCACCTAGAATGCACATATCCAGCAAACTCTATGAATAAAGTTGCTATCATTTAAATCAAACCTTATCTGCGGGGATATGTCCCAAAGTTTCTTTAGACGTATTTATTGGATATACATTCCTTACTGGGCAAAATGGATATACGAAACAACATCAGTCTCTGGGAAATCGGCTTCTTTGGCAGAGCAACCTTCATGGCAGTCGACTACCTATTAATCAGTGGAGATGGCACTCCACTAGGGACATGAGGTCTGAGGTCTAGCCCTGGCCTTGCCATGAACTCACTAAGTGGTGTCAGGCATCCTATAGCACCCCTCTGGCTTCAGTTCTCTGATCTGTAAAATGAGACCATTGGGACAGATAGTCTCTAACCTGCCTTCCAGTTCTAGTATTCTATATTTGTATCTAAGTTTTTAAAAAACATTTTTGGGGCACCGGGGTGGCTCAGTCGGTTAAGCATCCAACTTCAGCTCAGGTCATGATCTCACAGTCCGTGGGTTTGAGCTCCACGTTGGGCTCTGTGCTGACAGCTCAGAGCCTGGAGCCTGTTTCAGATTCTGTGTCTCCCTCGCTCTCTGCCCCTCCGCTCGTGTGCAGTCTCTCTCAAAAATAAACATTAAAAAAAATTTTTTTAAGTAAAAATAAAAACAGATTTCTGATTTTTTTCTGCCAGGCTAGGAAAATGTCCCTGAAAGTTTCCTTTGAACTACCTGAGAATGACCCCCCTGATTTCAACCAAGAAAAAAAGAGGTTTAATTTCTTTGCTGTTAGAAAAAAATAAGCAGGGCAGGCTGTACTTGGCCTGTCATTTTCATATTCCCATGAATGTAACATGATAATCTATTTCATCCCTTCCCTATAAATGCTTGCAAGGTGCCTGGGTGGCTCAGCTGGTTGAACGTCAGCTCTTGATTTCGGCTCAGGTCATGATCTCACAGTTCATGAGTTCAAGCCCCGCATCGGGCTCTGTGCTGATGGCACATAGCTTGCTTGGGACTATCCCTCTCTCTCTGCCCCACCCTCCCTCTCGCTCTCAAAAATAAATAAATAAACTTTAAAAAAAAAAAAAAAAAAGGAAGTTTAAATGTTCGTAGTCATCTTGCCCAAGAGCATACGCCTGAGTATCAACAGGCTATCTGCCCCCTAAAGGCAGCTGATTCTGTCCAAAGAACTGAGAGGCAAGTTTTTCAGTCTTGTTGACGATGGGTAGTGACAGAACAGACTTCACTGTTGGGAGTCTTGACAATTGTGCATTTGTACAAAGTGAGGGATAGTGAGGGATAAAAGATTAATGGCTTTAGAGTCAGACCTAGGTTAGTATCCTCCCTCACTACCCATTGCTAGTGATCTTTGAGTAAGTTACTTAGCCTTGGTTTTCTCATCTGTAAAATGGAGATAATACCACCTATCCCACAAGAGACAGTAAATATACTGAGCCTGCACAGAGTCTGGCACATTGCAGGCAAAGACTAATCTGCCTTAATAAGCATTAAAAACTAATGCAGTTTTATACAACAGATTTACTAAGATTTACATACAACAAATGTAAAAAATTCCTTCCATAGATCATAGTGTTAACAGTAAAAGGCCAACTGGTTGACCAAGATATTATGAATTCTAAAATCCTGCAAATGAACTATAGTTGTAACTAAAACCTCCTAAGATAACTACTACATCAGTATTAATTTACACTACAATATGATTTAAGTTGACTCAATAAGCCAAGTAGTTCACAGCTTTAAAAATGCATCCATATATTCAGTATAATTATCTTACTTTTTGCAGTGATTAAGGGAATCTTCTTTACCACTGCTGTTAAGAGTTGCTGGATAGTCTCTAAATGGTCTATCCTGAGAATAAAAAAAAAAAGATTAAGGTAGTAAACACACACAGTGGTTTCTAGCCACATATATATACACACATACGCACATACACATACACACACGAATTTATGTACATATCCTCTTTCCAAGGGAATTAAAACATAACCAATTGTACTAGGCAGGTCTTTCCTTTCATGGATAGCCTTTTAAACATAACCCAGATGAGACCCCAGGAATGGCAAATTACGCAAATACGTTTAATTTTATGTTTTAAAATTAAATAATCACATACCTTTTTCAATTCAATGCTACTAGAGCAGAAAATTTTCTATATTCAAATGCCTATTCTTAGGGTTATTACAGCTCATGCTGTCACCTATCATGTGAAAGTGGCTAAGTTTCTATTGTCCCCAGTAATCTGACATGCTTCAAAATACATGGGCAGAGGTGGGTTCCCAATTTGGAAATTAGAAAATCTCATGAAATGTTTTTAGAAAAAGCAATGACTGTGTATGGCCCATGAAAAGGCAGCTGTTTAAGTTAGGCAGGTGTATGGATACTCAGACATAAAATGTATACACACCTCAGTAATTACCCCACAGAAATTTCATACCCAAGGATTCAGCAAAGAAAGTACATGTTGTCAAGCTCCACTGGAGGGAGAGCTGTACCACCTGAGGCTTCCAAGGCAACAAATCCAGTGCCTCCCGCCCCTAGGTGACATCAATGTATTAACTGAAGACTCCTGAGCTGTGCATCAAGCGGTAACACTTGTTCAACTGCACATGGACAGAAGGTCCCACCCATCAAGGGGCTTACTTCTATACACACACAACTCTGCACATACTCAGCTGTCACAGGAACGGGTTTTAAAAAGTATCATAAAAACACCAAAATCACAACTCCCTTAGAAAGGACTGAAATAATTACTTAATGACATAGTTTCCCAGTTCAGAACTTTCTTCTGTTTTCACTGGTGTCTGACCCTCCTGAGAGAGGCAGCCTGGCCCAGGCGTTTCTGGTTCAGTCTTTACTACAAGGGAAGAGCAACAAAAGAGAGCTGTAAGCCTTCAATGACGGAAGGACATGTGCAGGCAGAAACAAAAGCTCTTCCACTGAAAGTCAGGGAGGAAACTGCCACAGCAGCTGCTGTAGAGACACAGCCAGGGGACTGAGATGGCACCCATCATCACAGGATCAGCAGACAAGGGAAGAACTGTTACCCTGGGTCTCAGGGGGAGCAACTCTAGGCTCATGACAAGGCGGGCAATAAAATGGCTTTTTATATATTTCTTAAAGGGCCAACCACACCACTATGTGAGATCCCCCCCCCCCATCTCTCTCTCTCTTGCGTGCGTGCCCGTGCGCACACGCACACACACACACACACACACACATTAAAATACAATGCTGGCATGTTCTAATATCCTATTGGATATCATCTCTCCAGCTAAGTTTATCAACTTTCAGCATTATCTTAGTGTTCTGAGACACAAGGCATAAGCAAAATTCAGATCTGCTGTGCTTGGAAATAACCAAGCCAATCACATTAGGCTTTAATCTTACTAAATCTACTGACAGAAGATAGCAAGGTCTCAGGTGCATGTGTCTCCCTGTATATCTGCGTCTTTTTGGTCAAAAAACCATGACCACACACTTTCTGCTTCTGCATCAGCTTCCTTGCCTTCAATCCTTCCCTTTCAACTCACCTTGCATATCCGGACCAGAAAATTTCCTAAGTGACCTTTTTAGTGTCATTTCCATACTTAACATCCTTCAGTACTTTCCTATGTAACAAGAGTCTACAAATGAGATCTACTAATACATCTCTATACATCTCTCTTCCTTTTTATTGATACATAGCTTGCAAAAGATGTACAAATATTAAGGGTATGGTTCAATTACCTATGTCTACACCCATGTACACCACTCCAATCAAGATATAGAGTTATTTCTAGTCCTCAGCTAGGCTCCCTATGCTTTTGGTAGTTCCTCCCTGCCAAAGATAATCACCTTTTGTCCACTTTGAATTTCACATAACTGGAATCTTACTGCACATAATCCTTTGCATCAGCATCTTTTTAGCTATTAAAAACAACAATGCAATGGACGTTCCTGTATATGTCTTTTGGTGGATGGACATATGTGTGCACTTCCTAGAAGTGTATTTGCTGGAATGGAGGGCAGATGTACGAGATTTACTAATTAGAATCTAATAAGATTAGAAATCTAATCTAATTAGAAATCTAACCTAATCTAATAAATGTAAGATTTATTAGAATCTAACCTGCAGTTTCGCAGATCAGAAAATGTCAAACTAATCACTTTCCAAAGTGATTATATCAATTTCTAGTCCCACCAGCAGGGCATGTGAGTTCCAGCTGCATCACATCTTTGCAAAAACTTGAATGGCCAGTGTTTTATTTGGTGATGTAACAGCATTTCACTATGGCTTTAAATTGTATTTCCTTGATGACTAATGACATTGAACAACTTTGCATATCTTTATGAGCTATCTGGATATCCTCTTCAGCGCAGTGTCTGTTCACCGTTCTTTAAAGAAAAGTTAGTGTCCATATTTTTCATATTGATTTTTCGACGGTCTGTATACGTATACTCTAGCTAGGACTCCTTTGTTAGATGTATCAATCACCACTATCTTGAGTATGTGGCTTGACTTTCACTCTTTTTTTTTTTTTTTTTCAACGTTTATTTATTTTTGGGACAGAGAGAGACAGAGCATGAACGGGGGAGGGGCAGAGAGAGAGGGAGACACAGAATCGGAAACAGGCTCCAGGCTCTGAGCCATCAGCCCAGAGCCTGACGCGGGGCTCGAACTCACGGACCGCGAGATCGTGACCTGAAGTCGGACGCCTAACCGACTGCGCCACCCAGGCGCCCCGACTTTCACTCTTAATTTTGTACCTCTAATGAAGTGAGGTTCCCAGTGTTATGGACCTTTTCTTTTATGGCTAGTTTTCTTACCTGTTCTGTTTACAAAGCACCTTTGCCCAAGGTCATGAAGATATTCTCTTCTAGATGCTTTATTGCTTTACCTTTCACATTTAGCTCTATATCCAACTCAAATTAATTTTTGTTTATGGTGTAAGGTTCAGTGTTTTCCCAAATGGATATATCTAATTAACCCAGCATTACGTATGGTAATGAACATCCTTTCCCTACTGAATGTCACAATCAGGTGACCATATACGTGGAAGTCTATTTTTGGGTTCTCTTTTCCATTCCATTATTCTGTTTATTCTTGAACCAATTCAACACTATCTCTGCAGCTTTAAATTTTTTTTTTTTAATGTTTTTATTTATTTTGAAGGAGAGAGACCGAGCGTGAGCAGGGGAGGAGCAGAGAGAGGGAGACATAGAATTTGAAGCAGGCTCCAGGCTCTGAGCTGTCAGCAGAGCCCGATGCGGGGCTCAAACTCACAAACTGTGAGATCATGACCTGAGCCGAAGTCGGACGCTTAGCCGACTGAGCCACCCAGGCGCCCCTATCTCTGTAGCTTTTTTTAATTTTTTTTTAATGTTTATTTTTATTTTTGAGAGAGACAGAGACAGAATGCGAGTGAGTTAGGGGCAGAGAGAGAGGGAGACACAGAATCTGAAGCAGGCTCCAGGCTGTTACCACAGGGCCCGATGCGGGGCTCGAACTCACGAGCTGTGAGATCATGACCTGAGCTGAAGTCAGACGCTCAACCGACTGAGCCACCCAGGCACCCCTCGCTGTAGCTTTAAAGTGTATATATATCTGATGGTCCAAGTTCCCTAGTTTTTTGTTCTTCAAAACTGCCTCAGCTACTCTAGGCCTTTGCATTCCCACGTATATTTTAGATTTAGCTTGTCCATTTTTTTGGGGGGGGGGGGGGGAAATGATAACACATCATGTTTTTAGTAAGTTAACATAATTTATCATATTTGTAAGAAATTAGTTGAGGCCTGAACAACTTGCAGGACTGGAGAGCCAACCCCCCCCCCCCAAAATCCATGTGTTTAACTTTTGGCTCCCCAAAAACTTAACTATTAACAACGTACTACTGACTGGAAGCCTTACCAAAAACACAATTGATTAATATATATTTGCATGTTGTATATATTATATACTGTGTTCCCATAATGAAGTAAGCTAGAGACAAAAAAAATTAAGAAAATCATAAGGAAGAGAAAATACATTTACAGTACTGTATTGCAAAAAAAAATCTGTGTATAAGGGGGCCTGCACTGTTCAAACCTGTGTTGTTCAAGGGTCAACTGTATTTATAATTTATTATGTTTACAATGGAATATCCTCCTTCCATTTATTTAGGTCTTGTTAATTTCTCTCAGAACTGTTTAGTAGGTTGCTAGCATTTAATTTCTACATAAAAATTAAATTTTTATGTATTGACTTGTATCAAATGACCTTGCTAATTTCATTGTTGGCAGTATATATTCCCCCGCTCCCTAGTGATTTCAAGACTTCAAGAAACAGAAAGGGGGTGCTTGGGTGGCTCAGTTGGTTAAGCATCTGACCTCCACTCAGGTCATGATCTCATGGTTCGTGAGTTCAAGCACCGCGTCAGGCTCTGTGCTCACAGCTCAGAGCCTGGAGCCTGCTTCAGATTCTGGTCTTCCTCTCTCTCTGCCCCTCCCCCATTCACACTCTGTCTCTCTCAAGAATAAAAAACTAAAAAAAAAAAAAAAAAAAAAAAAAAAAGACACAGAAGGAAGTCCTCAGAAAAAGTTCTAGTTCTACAGGTGCAAGTACACTTATATTAATCTGGCCCTCAAACAACTACGGAATTATACTGTTAGCATTTTTAGGTTGACACAGCTATTCTACTAGAGAAATGAAAACATATGCTCTTAAAAACTTATACATAATAACTTTTCACAACCCTAATGTCCACCAACAGGAGAAAGAATAAACAAATTATGATGTATTCCTACAGTGTGGAATACTATTCAGGTACAATAAATATGAATCTGAAAAATATTATGGTGAGTAAATAAAACCAGACGTGGAAGAATGCATGTGCTCCCATTCATATAAAGTTAAAAAAAAAAAGCAGACACACTATTCTATTCTAGTCTATTCTAAGGGAAATCAGAACAGTGGCTGCCTATAGGGATTGGAAACTGACTGGAAGGAGCACAAGGTGATGAAAATTTCTGTATCTTGAATGGAAAATGGGTTACATGGGTTTATAATAAAACTCATCAAATGGTATGCTAATTATCTTTGCATTTCAATATACAAAATTTTATAATTAAAATAAAAACAGATGCCCTGACCCCAGTCCAAAATTAACTGAGTCAGGGGTGCCTGGGTGGCTCATTCGCTTGAGCATCTGACTCTTGGTTTCAGCTCAGGTCGTGATCTCACAGTTTCCTGACTGTGAGCCCCATGTCGCGCTCTGGGCAGACAGCATGGAGCCTGCTTGGGATTCTCTCTCTCCCTCTCTCTCTGCCCTTCCCCCACTTGCACTGTCTCTCTCTCTCTCAAAATAAATAAACCTAAAAAAAATTTAACTGAATCAGAATCTGCATGAGGAAGGCCTATGAAATATAACTACTATTGAGGAGAACTACTGGTCCAGACTAATCCAATTCTTTTATTAGCAATCTTTTGATCAGAGGTTGGCAAACTTTTCCTATAAAGGACTAACCAGTAAATATTTTAGGCTCTGCGGGTCATATGACCCCGGGTGCAACTGATTAACTCTGAGGTGGCAGAGCATCCACCGATAGTATGTAAATAAATGGGAATGGTTGGTGCCAATTACTTTTATTTAAAAAACAGGCAGGGGAGAGGTGTCTAGGTGGCTCAGTCGGCTGAGCATCCGACATCGGCTCAGGTCATGATCTCACAGTTTGTGGGTTCGAGCCCCACATCAGGCTCTGTGCTGACAGCTCAGAGCCTGGATCCTGCTTCGGATTCTGTGTCTCCTTCTCTCTGCCCCTCCCCCGCTCATACTCTCTCAAAAATAAATAATGTTAAAAAAAACTTTTTTTAAAAACAGGCAGGGACTGTAATCTGCAAATCCATGTTTTAGTTGGTCATGCTGTAAGTAACAAATTCACCTTTCTTCAAGACTACTGTGAAAGATCCAGCATGCCTGAAAAGCAGACCTACTTCAAATTCTGACTACGCCGCTTTTTAAGTTTCAAGATTTGGGAAGTAGATACTTACTATCTCCAAACTTCACTTTCCTCATCTGTAATACGGGCATAATAGCTATCCTGAAGGACTGTGATAATTAGTGATATATATAAAGTAGCCAGCAAGGTTCCTGGTATCCTTCAGGCTCTTAACACATGGTAGCTATCATTATTACAGATGTTACAGATATCAAAATGTGTTGCTCTAACCCATTGTACTATCTCAATCTACTCAGTAGTCAGAAATGTCCCCCTTGCCAGCCTGCCAAAGTTTGGCCCCACCTAAAGCTCCTTTACAACGATACACCCTAGGTGAATCCCCTAATTGGTTTACTTCCCCCAAACAAACCCTACTGCTCCCTCAATCTGGCATGCCCCTTCCCCCTCCACAGCTTAACATGCTTCACCCTTCTTAAGTCTAGGTTATAATCCTTGCCCCGCACAAAGTCCTACACCTCCACACCCACTCCACACCCCACCAACCCTGACCAGACATCCTAGACCAAAACACTTCACATTCACATTTTCCAGCTCACTTATCCTGGAGTTATCGATCACTGCCTGCTGTCTACAACTCAGTTCAACCTGATTGTAAGTTCTTGGAGGACAGAAATGCTGCTTTAAACATCTCTGCATTTCCCTCAATGTCAGGTCTACTCTAAAAACACTAAGTATTTCTGAAGGGACTGATTCACAGATGCTGAAACTTGAAGGGACCCAGATTATAGTAACGCCTTGCACGAAACTTCTGGGCAAAAATACTGTGAGAAACACCTACCTTTTGTAACAGCTGCTGGAGCAGAGCTGGGGACAACTGGGTTTGGGGCAGCTACAGGCAGAATGGCAGGTGATTTGTTGGCAGAAAATGACTGAACCACTAACAGGGAAAAAAAGGGAGAGGATGTAAGAAATACAGAAATCATTCTAATGATGATCTAACTCCCAGGTAATGGCCCCATTTTAGACTAAAGGCACAAGAACAATTTCAGTACATTAAAAAGGTCCTTATTAATACAGTGATGTGACAAGGTAGGGTAGGCTGTTTACTATTAGCACCAGGGTAACTGAGCTTTTATTATTTTCCACTGTGGAAATGGGGGCTTGTCACTAAGAAAATAAAAATCCAATTAGCTTGGAACTCTCCTGAACACTTAAAATGTTCCCCTGCTACTCAACTTTAGAAATGGGGAGTTATTTAGAAGCCGATGGGTCATCTGGAGTTTACGGTGTCCCAGAGTTCAAAATGCCAAGGACAACTCTGATGGCTAAAGGGAAGACCATATGGGGAGGGGAGCCTGGGAGCCACCCCCCAGACGCCCCTGCCAACAGTCCTGGTGGCAGCCGCAACCCGTGGGTGAAGGACTCACCTTTATTCACAGGCATCAGTATAGTCTGTACACCTCCAGACGTATTTACACTAAGTGGCTTGAGCTGGCTGGGGATCGTCAGGACAGCCTGCTGGGGATTGGATTGGCTGGAGTGAATCTTTAGCAATCCTAAAATAAGTTGGAAGATAAGGCCAAGCTGAAGATCAGATGCTTTCTGAAAGTCCTGCCTTCTTCAGCATTCACCTTTCCTCACAGGAGGAAGTTCTTAGGACATCTACCCCTTCAGTAAACGGAGAGCTGGAAGCAATGGATGTGACAGATTTCACAATGAAAACAATGACGTGACAGTGATGATTTATTTTTGCTCCGCAATCATGAAGTAACAGAAATTTTTGGAAAAGCAACACTAATCAACAAGAGAAAATGTGAAAAAGTATTAAAAAAATTAAAATTAAAAAAAGAGAAAAAGTAGGGGCGCCTGCATGGCTCAGTTGGTTGGCCATCCAACTCTTGATTTCGGCTCACCTCATGATCTCACAGTTTGTGAGTTCAAGCCCCGCACTGGGCTCTGGCAGTATATAGCCTGCTGGGGATTCTCTCTTTCTTTCTCTTTCTCTTTCTCTTTCTCTTTCTCTCTCTCTCTCTCTCAAAATCAATCAATCAATCAATCAATCAATAAAAAAAGAGGAAAAAATCCCCCAAAGCCCAACCACAGAGAGAACAGTATTAACATTTTAAGACAGTTCTTTCCATGTTTGTTTTCTGTGACAATTTCTGTGTTTTGTATATAGCTGTGACAGGTACAAACTGAATATAAAATTCTGTATTCTGATTTGGATAACTGTCACTTTCTTACTTTAAAACCTTCTCTGGCTCCTGGCTGCCCAGAGAATGTTTCCAAAATTAGTTTCAAAGTATTCAGAGTCCATTTTAAGCTCATCCCAGTTTATCTGCATCCCTTCACACCATCCTTATAGATCAAATACTCCTATCTGTGTACTCACCATACCTTCTAATTTCCTACTTGTGTGCAGCTCTCATCTTTCAAACATCAAACATTCTCCACCTATTATTATTATTTTTAAGTAAACTCTACCCCCAATGTGGGGCTCAAACTCACAACTCCAAGATCAAGAGTCGCATGCTCTACCAACTGAGCCAGCCAGGTGCCCCTCCACCTGTCATTTTAGAAAGGGTCACCCTCTTCCACTTTCCTTTTAGGCTAAACTTCCATATTCCCATTTCCACTATTCAACTATTGGAGGCATTCAGAGGCCGGTAAAAACAATAGGCAGTTACTGTGAGACAGCACAAAAGACACAACACAAACACATGCTGTCACACACTTAAAAACAGCAATAGGAAAAAAAAACAGCTTAGAGGCTAAAGATACTTTAAGACATTGGAAAGCAGAGGGTATGTATGTGTAAAAGGAAAATAATAATCTTAAAACCTTTCTGAAACAAAGCCTTATAAAAATCTTTCTTTGGAACAGATGAATGTCAAATCAGATAGTAAGTTGTTTTTGTTTTTTTTAAATGTTTATTTATTTTTAAGAGAGAGAGGGAGGGAGAGCACACACACAAGAAGGGGAGGAACAGAGAGAGAGGGAGACAGGGAATCTCAAGCAGGCTCCATGCTGTCAGCATAAAGCCTGACGCAGGGCTCAATCCCACCAACTGTGAGATCATGCCCTGAGCCCAAATTGGACATTTAACTGACTGAGCCACCCAGGTGCCCCTAGATAGTAAGTTCATACCAAGATGTACCCTCAAAAGGAACAACAATGATGTACAAAAACAGACAGATCAGTGGAACAGAATAGACAACCCAGAAATGGACCCACAAACGTATGGCCAACTAATCTTTGACAAAGCAGGAAAAGACTATCCAATGGAATAAAGACAGTCTCTTCAGCAAGTGGTGCTGGGAAAACTGGACAGCGACATGCAGAAGAACAAACCTGGACCACTTTCTTACACCGTACACAAAAATAAACTAAAAATGGATGAAAGACTAAATGTAAGACAGGAAGCCATCAAAATCCTCGAGGAGAAAGCAGGCAAAAACCTCTTTGACCTCGGCTGCAACAACTTCGTACTCAACACGTCTCTGGAAGCAAGGGAAATAAGAACAAAAATGAACTACTGGGACCTCATCAAAATAAAAAGCTTCTTCTGCACAGTGAAGGAAACAGTCAGCAAAACTAAAAGGCAACTGACGGAATAGGAGAAATTATTTGCAAACGACATATCAGATAAAGGATTAGTATCAAAATCTATAAAAAACTTATCAAACTCAACACCCAAAAACCAAATAATCCAGTGAAGAAATGGGCTAAAGACATGAATAGACACTTCTCCAAGAAGACATTCAGATGGCCAACCAACACATGAAAAAATGTTCAACATCACTCATCATCAGGGAAATACAAATCAAAACCACAATGAGCTACCACCTCACACCTGTCAGAATGGCTAACATTAACAACTCAGGCAACAACAGATGTTGGCGAGGATGTGGAGAAAAAGGATCTCTTTTGCACTGCTGGTGGGAATGCAAACTGGTACGGACACTCTGGAAAACAGTATGGGGGTTCCTCAAAAAATCAGAAATAGAACTACCTTAGGACCGAGCAATTACCCTACTCGGTATTTACCAAAGGGATATAGGTATGCTGTTTCAAAGGGGCACATGCACCCCAATGTTTACAGCAGCACTATCAACAATACCCAAAGTATGCAAAGAGCCCCCAAGACCATCGATGGATGAATGGATAAAGATGTGGTATATGGAGTATTACTCGGCAGTCAAAAATGAAATCTTACTATTTGCAACTATGTGGATGGAACTAGAGGATATTATGCTAAGCAAAATTAGTCAGAGAAAGACAAATATCATATGACTTCATTCATATGAGGACTTTAAGATACAGAACAGATGAACATAAGGGAAGGAAAGCAAAAATAATATAAAAACAAGGAGGGGGAAAAACATAAGAGACTCTTAAATATAGAGAACAGAGGGTTGCTAGAGGGGTTGAGGAAGGGGGGATGGGCTAAATGGGTAAAGGCATTAAGGAATCTACTCCTGAAATCATTGTTGCACTATATGCTAACTTGGATGTAAATTAAAAAATAAACTATTTAAAAAAAATTAAACTATTTAAAAAAAGGACAATGACTCGATTCTTCATATTTTTCAAATTCTTATTTTTATCAAAATATTACATGCTTATCAGTTGAAAAGTAAAAAAGTGCTGAAAAGGCTTTTAATTAAATATAGTCATCCTTTCCTCCACCTTCCTATCCTCATGTAGTTCCCCAGCAGTATCCACTTTCAACCATTTTGGCCCTGTTTTTTAATATATATGTCAGCATTTTATTTATTTATTTATTTATTTATTTATTTATTTATTTTTAATGTTTCTTATTTTTGAGAGAGACAGAATGTGAGTGGGTTGGGGCAGAGAGAGAGGGAGGCATAGAATCTGAAGCAGGCTCCAGGCTCCGAGCTGCCAGCACAGAGCCTGACACGGGACTCGAACTCACAAGCTGTGAGATCATGACCTGAGCCAAAGTGGGACGCTCAATCGACTGAGCCACCCAGGTGCCCCTATATCTCAGTATTTTTATTTTTATTTTTTTAAATTTTTTTTTCAACGTTTATTTATTTTTGGGACAGAGAGAGACAGAGCATGAACGGGGGAGGGGCAGAGAGAGAGGGAGACACAGAATCGGAAACAGGCTCCAGGCTCTGAGCCATCAGCCCAGAGCCCGACGCGGGGCTCGAACTCCCGGACCGCGAGATCGTGACCTGGCTGAAGTCGGACGCTTAACCGACTGCGCCACCCAGGCACCCCTATATCTCAGTATTTTTAAAAGGCCCCTATAGGCCTTGACTAATTTTGATGTAACATTTTGATGTTACACATTGACTTATTATTAGTGTAGATCTGGGCATTTTAAGGCACTTATAACCTTCTCTTTCCCTGTCCACCAAGAACTGTTCTCTACTGATTCAAAGAATACCATACAACGATTCCATTTTTTTCTCTGGTGTTAACATTTCCTCCTTTTTCAGTTGCTTAGCTCTCCTTCAAAATCTTACTAAGTCTTCCCACTTCCCTCAAAAATGCCATAAGCTGCTCCTTTACATAATTCTCCCTGCAGTCAAATCTCTCTTATGGTTCCATTTTTATAAGAGGTATCTGTTCTGAAGAGCTCTGATCTGCTCCACTCTGTTTCCTAGGCCTGCTGCACAGCTGTCATACTGCAAACATTCTTCACCATTACCCTGGGACTTCCCTTTACCTTCCTTCTATATCGGACCCTGTTTCTTCTTCTAAGTCTACACCTCTTCGCTCTGATAAAAAAACATGTATTTTAGTAATGTCTTGAGACAGGGCACATAGGAAATACATTTAGAACTGTGCCTGTCAGAAAATATTTCTGCCCTCACTCTCCATAACAATCTGCCTGACTACAGAATTCTCAACTGAAAATAATTTTCCCCTATAATTCTGAAAAGCAGTATCACAACTTCCAGTACTGCTGAGAAGCCCAATGATAATGTAATTTCTGAGTTTTTCTACTTCTTCTTCTGACAACTTGTAAGATTTTCACCTTATCCCTGGTGTTCTGATTTTGTGAACAAACTGTGCCTCTGTGTGAAGCACCTTTCATTCATTGTGTTGGACACTGTCTTTTGAACTTGGGAGTTTGTTCTTTTCAATTCTGAGATAAACTGTTTCATTTCTTGGATCATTTTCTTCCCACTATTTCCTGTTTTCTTTCTGGAACTCCTTTTAGTCTGACGTTGCCAGGACTCCCTGACACATCACCGAATTTATTTCTTAGTGTCTACTTTTTGGTCTGTTCTCTGCTTCTATCTTGTGTCCCACAGTTTAGTCTAAATGCTGCAGCCAGTGATTCTATTGAAAGGTAAGGCAGATAATGTTACTCCTTAGTTTAAAACCCTCCAATGGCTTCCCTTGGTGTAAAAGTCAAAGTTCTTAAGATCTTTTTATTTAAAAAAAATTTTTTTTAATGTTTAATTTTAGAGAGAGAGAGAGAGCACACTAGTAAGGGAGAGGGGCAGAGGGATAGAGAGACAGAGAGATTGAGAACCTTAAACAGGCTCCAATGCTTAGCCTGGAGCCCGACACAGGGCTCGATCCCACGACCCTGGGATCATGACCTGAGCTGAAATCAAGTGCAGACACTCAACCGACGGAGCCACCCAGACTCCCCTGAAAGTCAAAGTTCTTAAAATGACCTACACAGACCCTATGTGACTTGGCCCCCATCACTCTGACTCCCTTGCTCACTCTGCTCTAGTCCTAATAATGACCTTGTTCAGAACAGTCCATAATGTACACAAAAAATTGAATTAAAAAATTAATAATTATACCTCAGTTACATAAAGAGAGTCAACACCCACACAAAAAATTAACGAGCAGCAGAAAATAGTTTGATTACTTTATGAAAACATTATATACAGCAAATTTCATCAGCAGCATCCCAGGATATAAGAACTTAAAGCAGGAAGATTTCATTTATTTCATGTAAAATACTTAATTAGAAAATGGGAGGGCATTGATTTCTCATAATAGCAACCCTCTATTTCTGTAATTTCTACTCCGGGCTTAACATGGTGCCTGCGAACATTCTATGAGCAAAGAACAGCACTCCCTGTACTAGAACTTCGTCAATGGTAACTGGCAGGTAGGTGGAAGTCATGGGAAACTCTATCAGCTTTAATCTTTTAGTCTTGAACTATCCAAAAAAACAAAAGGACACAGGGGCTTGGTTTGGAGTTGTGTGTGGAATGTAGTAACAACAGCTATAAGAACAACAACATCCACAATCTTTTATCCAAGGGTACTAAGGTTATGTGTGTGCATGCATGTATTAATGTGTGTGTGTGTGTGTGTGTGTGTGTGTGTAACACACATCTCAGCGACAGTTTTTTCTGTCAGTGCAACCTGATAAGCTTTTATCAATCTACAACAAGGCAATACAAAAACTAACAGTGTTTGGAAACTTTTGTAACATTGTGACATTGCTGCTGACATTTTTAAAAATAATTTTTTCAAAAAGTTTATTTGAGAGAGAGAGAGATAGCGCAAGTGGAGGGAGGGGCAGACAGAGGAGGAAAGAGAGAGAATCCCAAGCAAGCTCTGTTCTGCCAGCTCAGAGCCCAATGTGGGTCTCAAACCCACGAAACTGCAAGATCATGACCTGAGCTGA
The DNA here is from genome assembly GCF_018350155.1 of Leopardus geoffroyi. NCBI lineage: Eukaryota > Metazoa > Chordata > Mammalia > Carnivora > Felidae > Leopardus > Leopardus geoffroyi. Next base: position 83,629,037 of record NC_059333.1, read on the forward strand.
AACCAAGAGTTGGACGCTTAACTGACTAATGTCACCCACGCACCCCTGCTGACGTTCTTACAGTATTTTACAGAAGTATCTGTCTGTATTAGATTGTAGAAAAACAAGCAGAAAAACTGATCTTTCAAGTTTGAGAAGCAATGCTGTATATTATATCAGTCCCCTGGCATGTGGGGCCACACAGTGTCATCCAAGCACCTTAGTATTTTTGTGGCAAAACACAAATTTTCATTTTAAGTTGTACAAATAGCCTGTCAATGAAGGTCAGATTTCACACTAAAATTTGTTATGCAAACAAAGAAACAAAAAAACACCTTTGGTTTTCACAGCTTTTCAGATCTTAAAATTAAAAGGAATGTGGACTACACAACATTAAACATGCTAATAGCAGCCATTATTTATATAACAGCTACTACATGTCAGCATTCTAACCATTTACATATTAACTCATTTCATTCTCTCAACTGTATGAGGTAGGTATTATTATCAACCTGATTTTCAGCCAAGGAAAATGAAGCAAGTTATTTTAAAAAAAAATTTTTTTTTCAACGTTTATTTATTTTTGGGACAGAGAGAGACAGAGCATGAACGGGGGAGGGGCAGAGAGAGAGGGAGACACAGAATCGGAAACAGGCTCCAGGCTCTGAGCCATCAGCCCAGGCCCCGACGCGGGGCTCGAACTCCCGGACCGCGAGATCGTGACCTGGCTGAAGTCGGACGCTTAACCGACTGCGCCACCCAGGCACCCCGAAGCAAGTTATTTTAACTAAGGCAACCTGGCTCCAGGATTTATGCTGCAAGTTAACCAAAGAAGTAAAAGACACACTCTTCTGGGACCATTTAGTGCTGGCACAAAAAATATACACCTTACCAGGCCTCATACACATCACTCTAACACTACCTAGTATAATAACTAATGTTAAAAATCATGACTTGGAGTCATCAAGGGTAATTTATATACTTTGCTTATGAAAGCAAAGAGTATGGATAATGTTTTGTAACATGTTCCATTCAAAACTGATGATGAAACAAAAAAAAGATAATGTTACTTTAAAAGGAGAGTAAACTCTCAGTTCTCCACAAAATTACATTATGAAAGCAGCTAAAATGCTCCAGAGTTCCAGATGGCTAAAGTTTTATTATATCACTTAAAAATTATTATTCAATCCATGAAACCAGCTCAGACTTAAAAATTCACATGTAGATTTTATTTTATTATTTTTTTTTTTTTAAGTAGGCTTCATGCCCAGTGTGGAGCCCAATGTGGGGTTGAACTCTCGACCCTAAGATCAAGACCTGAGCTGAGATCAAGAGTCCAATGCTTAACCGAATGAGCCACTCAGGCGCCCCATTTGTGTAGATTTTAAAGAAAAATAAATTATCTGAAAAGCAGCTATGTGGAAAATGTTGCTGGGTTAATTTTTTTTAACTTACACAAAATACTGCTTAAGACCAAAATATTCTAGCGCAAAGAAGGGAGAGAGAAAAAATATTATGATACAACTGACCTGATACGGTGGCTTTTCCAGAGATTGTGTTTGGTGTGGGCACCAGGGACGTGGCGCTGATGACAGAGGGAGCAGCAGGCTTGCAGGTTCCCACGGGGGCCTGGCTCACACACACTGGCTGCTGCCCAGAAGTTTTCATTACAGGGCCTACAGCAGATGATGAACTGGGAGCTGCTCCTTCTGACTGCTCACACACAGGGCGGAAAATAATAGAAATTAAGAAGAAAGCAATGTAACTTACTCAGAACAGTAACTGGCAGATAGCATACTCAATACATGTTATCTATTAGCTATTGTATTACTACCTATTAAATACCATGCATTTAAAAAGAGCGCCTCTCTAGTTTAGTGTTTCCTAAACTTTTAAAGATTTCACAGACCAGGAAAAGTTAAAAAATTATAAAACAAGGAGGCATCATTGTGTTATCACATTAAAAAACAAAAAACAAAACAAAACAAAAAAACCTCACCACCTACTACATCACTTTATAAAAGGATATTTCAATACCAAATAAAGGAGGACATAATCTCAGAATATAAAAGTGGAATAAAATGAGCTTTATTAAAAACTCACTATAATGTTTGTCACATTCATTCAACCAACATCTACTTCATGGCAGGCACAGTGTTAAATCCTAAAGCCCAGAGAGAAAAGCCCTCAAGGAAAACAGGTTGACTGACAAATGGTGTAGTAGGCATAGGTACAAAGCACCATTAAAACTGAGAGGAGGGGCGCCTGGGTGGCGTAGTCGGTTAAGCGTCCGACTTCAGCCAGGTCACGATCTCGCGGTCCGTGAGTTCGAGCCCCGCGTCAGGCTCTGGGCTGGTGACTCAGAGCCTGGAGCCTGTTTCCGATTCTGTGTCTCCCTCTCTCTCTGCCCCTCCCCCGTTCATGCTCTTTCTCTGTCCCCAAAAAAATAAATAAACGTTGAAAAAAAAAAAAAAACTGAGAGGAAAAGAGATGCTGGGTGGCTCAGCTGGTTAAGAGTCCAACTCTTGATTTCGGCTCAGGTCATGCATAATCTCATAGTTCATGAGAGCGAGTCCTGCATCAGGGCTCTGCGCTGATAGTATGGAACCTGCTTGGGATTCTCTCTCCCTCTCTCTCTGCTCCTCCCTTGCCCATGCTCTCTCTCTCTCAGAAAAAATAAGTATGCTTTAAAAAAAACAGAGAGGAAAATTACTATTTCTGCCTACGGATGGGGAGAGGAGAGTATTGGGAAAAGCTTCATGTACAAAAATGGCACTTTAGGGGGATCTTCAAGATTCAAGACAGGAAAAGGGAGAAATGAATGTTTCTTAGCAGAAGATAGTAGGTAGAAAGAGAGGCATGAAAGAACATGGTTATGTTCATGGGACTACATGCAAAGTAGAGTGATAACAGGCATGAGAGGTAGTAGTTGGAGATGAAGCCTAAAAAGCAAGCAAAATCAGCTTCAAAAAAAGTCCCTGGGGTGCCAAGACAATTCAAAAGGGAAACAGACTTTAAATGTTGGTAGGCCAATTGACTGTCTACATCCAAAAGAATGAAGTTTGGCCCTTACCTCACACCATATAAAGATTAACTCCAAATGGATCAAAGACCTATACATGAGCTAAAATTATAAAACTCTTAGATGAAAATGTTGGCTTAAATTTTATGATTTTGGATTTGGCAATAGTTTCTTAGCTATGATACCAAAAGCATAAGCAATAAAAGAAATACATTGGACTTTATCAAAATTAAAAAGTTTTGTGGTTCACAGAGTATCATCAAAGAAGTGGTAAGATGGACCACAGAGTGGTAGAAAATTTTTGTAAATCTGGTAAGAGACTTGTATCTAGAATAATAATGGCAAAGAATCTGAATAGACATTTCTCCAAAGAAGATACACAAATGGACAATAAGTACATTAAAAGATGCTATCATTAGCTATCAGAGAAATGCAACTCAAAGCCACAATGATTACCATTTCACACCCACTAGAATGGATATAACAACAAAAAAAGGAAAAGAACAAGTGTCAACAAGGATGTAGAAAAACGGGAGCCCTCATACATTGCTGGTAGGAGTCTAAAATGGTGTAGCTGCCTGAGAAAACTGGCAGCTTCTCATAGTGTTAAATATAGTTTAAGATATGATCCAGCATTTCCTTCCTACAATTAGCCAGAAAAACCAAAAACCTATCATTACACAAAAACTTGAACATAAATGTTCATAGTAGCATTACTGATTATAAGCAAAAGGTAGAAACCACCCAAATGTCCTTCAACCAATAAATACATAAACAAAGGGCGCCTGGGTGGCTCAGTCAGTTAAGCATCCGACTTTAGTTCAGGTCATGATCTCACAGTTTGTGAGTTTGAGCCCCACGTCAGGCTCTGTGCTGACAGCTCGGAGCCTGGAGCCTGCTTCAGATTCTGTGTTTCCCTCTCTCACAGCCCCTCCCCTGCTCACACTCTGTCTCTCAAAAATAAATAAACAATTAAAAAATAAATAAATGCATAAACAAAATGTGGTATGGCCATAAAACTGGGTATCGACTATTCAGGTATAAAAAAAATACTCATACATGCTACAACCTGGATGAACCTTGAAAATACTGTTAAGAGAAAGAAGCCAGACACAAAGAGAAGTTGCCTAGTATTGGGGGTAGGAGGGACTGCTACTGGGTATGGAGTTTCTTTTAGGAATGTTAAAAAAATGTTCTAAAATAGAAAGTGGTGATGGTTGCAAAACCTTGAGAATATAATAAAAACCACAGAACTGTATGCTTTAAAATGGTAAATTTTATAGCATATGAATTATATTTCAATTTTTTTATTGATTTTTAATTTTTTTAATTTTTAGTTTTTTTTAAAGTTTGAGAGAGAGATGAGGAGGGCAGGAGGAGAGAGAGAGGGAGAGAGAATCCCAAGCAGGCACTGTCAGCACAGAGCCCAACATGGGGCTTGATCTCATGAACCCCAAGATCATGTCCTGAGCTACAATCAAGAGTTGGACACTTAACCGACTGAGCCACCCAGGTGCCCCTCCAATTTAAAAAAAAAATTTTTTTTTTTTTAACATTTATTTATTATTGAGAGACAGAAGAGGAGCAGAGAGAGGAGGAGACACAGAATCTGAAGCAGGCTGCAGGCTCTGAGCTGTCAGCACAGAGCCCGACATGGGGCTGGAACCCACAAACCATGAGATCCAGACCTGAGCCGAAGTCAGATGCTTAACCAACTGAGCCACCCAGGCGCACCCCACTCCCAATTTTTTTTTTTTTTTTTAAATAGAATATGGCCCACTGGCATACCTGCTAAATACCTTAATACTTTTATGTTTCATTATGGTTTTCTTTTTTTTTTTTAATTTTTTTTTTTTTTCAACGTTTATTTATTTTTGGGACAGAGAGAGACAGAGCATGAACGGGGGAGGGGCAGAGAGAGAGGGAGACACAGAATCAGAAACAGGCTCCAGGCTCTGAGCCATCAGCCCAGAGCCCGACGCGGGGCTCGAACTCACGGACCGCGAGATCGTGACCTGGCTGAAGTCGGACGCTTAACCGACTGCGCCACCCAGGCGCCCCTCATTATGGTTTTCTACTGTTGTGCTAATTCTCACCGGCTGTGCAGGACCATTTGCCGAGAGGGTCACAGCTGGGGAAGTGGCGGTTGTGATAACCCCTCCTGCCACTCTCAGCATTGTGGTTCCAGGCTTGGAGAGTTGTGAAGTGGCTGGTACAGACTTCAGTGTGCTATCAGATATTTTCATTAGTGATGCCTGTCCCCCAGGGGCTGCCTGCAGAAACAAAATCGGTTGAAGTAATAATGTTGCCTTAGTTTATAGGCACAATTTATTCCTTACATACACAGGTCCCAAGAATTAAAGCACATCCAAGAAAGTCTTGCTAATCAAAAACATAGGAGGTGTTTGCACACCTTTCCAATAAACACTCAAGTTTATAACGTTTTACATACAAATGTTCCTTTACCTCTAATGTAGAACAAGTGAATGAATGCACTTACAAGTCACTATTTGGCAACAGTGACTTCAAAGATACTAGGTCATTTGTTATCAAAATAATGGAGTCTAAAATGCTCTTAAATATATGTGTAATCTTTAAACATGAAAATCTAAACAATATGGGCCAGATTTAAATGGGTAAGTGCTCTAGGCTAGTACCTTAGCATTTTATTATTGCTCAACAAATGTAGTACCATTAACAAATTATAGTTTTAGTGGGTTAAATTAAGGCTCAGCAAACGTTTCCTGTAAATGGCATTAAGCATTTACAGCACTGAAGGCCATATGGTCCTTGTTTCAACTCCTCAACTCTACTGTTACACGGGTGTGGCTGTGTTCCAGTAAAATATTATTCATAAAAATAGGAAGCCTTGGGCACAGTTCACTGACCCGTGGCCTAAATGACTGCTTACTGCCCAAAATTAATACACCCCACAAACAGATACCATTTATCAGTCCCTAGAACTGTGTGTCAGTAATGGCAAAAACACTTTCATGTATCTTATGTCAATGAATCTTTTCATAAACTTTATAGGGTAGATTTTAGTCCCATTTTACAGATGAAGAAGTTAAGCTCAGTAATTTTACCAGGGTCATACAGTTAGTAACTGGAAGCGCCATGATTAGAATGCAGAAGTAGTAGCCATTGGAGCCTGATGCAAATTAAAACCACAATGAGATATCACTTCATACAAAAATGGCTAAAATTAAAAAGGATGACAGTCTCCCATATTGGTGAGAATGAACAGCAACTGTAACTCTCACATTACTTATGGGAGAGTCAAATGGTACAACCACTCTGCAAACCATTTGTTTCTTATAAACTTTCTTATATTTTAAAAAAATTTTAATGTTTTATTTATTTTTGAGAGAGTCAGAGTGTGAGTAGGGGAGGGGCAGATAGAGACGGAGACACAGAATCCGAAGCAGGCTCTAGGTTCCGAGCTGCCAGCACAGAGCCTGACTCAGGGCTCGAACTCACAGACTGCGAGATCATGACCTGAGCCGAAGTCGGACAATTAACCAACTGAGCCACCCAGGCGCCACCTTATAACTTTCTTATTAACATATACTTACCCTAGGACCTAGCTATTTTACAGTACAAAACATCTATACAAGAATGTTCATAATAGCTCTCTCCCTGGTATCTCACCGCTGCGTCGGTGCAGGTAGGGGACTGAGCTCGAGCTAGCTCAAATAAAGGCTCTTTTGCTTTTGCATCGGGAAAAAAAAAAAAAAAAAAAAAAAAAGAATGTTCATAATAGTATAGTTCATTAAAAAAAAAAAAAAAGAGGGTATGTTTTAGAGTGACAAATGTTTTGTAACTTGACTGGGATAGTGCTTGCATGAGTTTGTACACTGGTCAACACTCACTGAGCAGTACACATATGGTCTATGCATTATTTTATGTAAATAATACCTTATTAAAAAGCAACAGGTGTGCCTGGGTGGCTCAGTCAGTTAAACTCGACTCTTGACTTTGGCTCAGGTTATCAATTCACAGTTTGTGAGATTGAGCCCCATGTCAGGCTCTGTGCTGATAGCATGGAATCTGCTTGGGATTCTCTTTCTGCCCCTCCCCCACTCATTCTCACCACCACCCCCCCCCCAAATAAATATACTTAAAAAAAGAAAAAAAGTAACAGTAATTGTTCTGCAGTGGTAGAACAGGAAGAAAGTCACTCCAGTAGTTGCAACATAAGCAGGTAGGAAGAAATAAGCTAAGATTTTAAAGAACTGCCTGAAGAATTTTAGGGCCTCATATCTGTTTAAAATACTAAGTGCATCTGACCAAAGGGAAATTAGTACTCAAAGAAATGAAACAGTACTAATATGAAAAATATATGATGGAGAAAAAATTCCTTTTTTACAGATATAACCTACCAAACCTTCCTGAAGGTAAAACAAATAACCTGAATAGTTCTGTATCTACAAATAAATTGAAACTGTAGTTAAAAACCTTTCCAATTAGGAAAACTTCAGGTCATTATGGCTTCACTGGTGTATTCTAGTTAAAGAAAAAATAATACCAATTCTACATAAAATTTTTTACACAAAAAGTGAACGAGAGAAAAGTTTTTGTTTTTTGTTTTTAAGAGGGAAAAGTTTCTAACTCATTCACTTATGTGATATCACAACCAGACAGGAATTACAAAGAAAACCACTGACCAATAACCCTTACAAAAACTCTAAACAAAATTTTATCAAATGAAACCCAGCAATACATTAAAAGAGGATAACATGTCACAAACAAGTGGGGCTTATTCCAGGAATGCAGGGCTGGCTTAACACTTAAAAAAAAAAAAAATTTTTTTAATGTTTTTTAAGTAATCTCTACCCCTCAACATGGGGCTTGAACGCATGACCACAAGATCAAGAACACACGCTCCACCAACAGAGCCACCAGGTGCCCTCTTATGATCTTCTTAGTAACATTTTTTCTCTAGCTTATTGTAAGAATACAATATATAATACATATGACATACAAAATGTGTGCTACTCAACTATGTTATTGGTAAGGCTCTTGGTCAACTGTAGGCTATTAATAGTTAAGTTTGGGGGGAGTCAAAAGTCATATGAGGATTCTCCACTGTGAGAGAGGTTGGCACCCCTGACCCACCCCCTGTTGTGCAAGGATCAACTGTACATGGATACTGTGGATGGCATCACCTACTACACTATTCAGAATCTCCCATACGAAGTTCCTCCAGAAACATTTTAGAACGAAGTATCAAGAAAACCTCTGTTTCTTCTAAGGAAATATGTAGGTATTGTTTTGCCTCTCACAAACTGAATTTTATAACTGATCATGCTTCTGATTTGCTTTGGCAAATTTTATTAATTATATAGGACATAGCTGTTTGCATATCTAATAACTCTGGCCTTATCTTCTCATTCTACTTGTATTTTCCCAAATTTCAAGATTTTATTCTTATTTTTCTATACTGTTTTATTATCATTTTTTTTTTCTTAATGTTTATTTTTTGAGAGAGACAGAGAGAGAGAGACCGAGTGCGAGCAAGGGAAGGGCAGAGAGAGAAAGAGAGACACAGAATGCAAAGCAGGCTCTAGGCTCTGAGCTGTCAGCACAGAGCCCGACGTGGGGCTCAAACCCACAAGCTGGAGATTATGACCTGAGCCGAAGTCAGATGCCCAACTGATTGAGCCACTCAGGCGCCCCTTACTATTCATTTTCTTGGGCAACCTTAATTTCTTTGTGGAAAAGGACAAGCTGTAAAAGTTTTAATAAATGCCATAACCACCTTGTATTTGGGGTATGTGTTTATTTACCTGGGTAAACAAAGTGGTTTTTTGTCCAGAGATGACTTTTAATGTTTGTTGCCCTTGTGCAGAAGATGTGCTGACTCCCAGCGTTCCTTGGACCACTGACCCAGTAGTCAGCTGTTTTCCAGATGTCTGGGGTGATGGCTGACCAACTAAAAATGTGCCCTAGAAACAAATAAAGACCTACTCAGTAATTATTAAGTTCAAATGACTTGTCCTGACCCTTTAAATCACAAGGTCCCATGTTACAAGCTACAATGCCCCCCTTGAATTCTCCAACTCAGCCAAAATAATTGTAAGGAACAGCTCTGCTCTCAGGGTCCCTCCCAAAAGCTGTCCCCACTTTTAGAACTCTTAAGCTGTGGAGCAGGCTGCTTAAAAACTCAAGTTTTACAACCGAGTCTTTAAATCTGGATTTAATTTTCAACATTCATAACTATCCATCCTTAGTAAGAACACTGAGAACAAAAATTCTTAAAGAGGAGTCAAGACTTTAGCAATGAGGGGAAAGAAAGTAGAAACTTGTTCCTAATCATGAATCCAACCTAACTCCAAATACCTTAACTTGATAGTACCTCTTTGGTTACTCCCTTCCAAGAGAAAATTTTCAACTGCACGTGAACACTACTCACTAACTCATGGATTTGGAAGGCAAAAGCATAGGAAAAATCTTTCTTTGAGTCAGAAAGATCTGGGTTTAAATCCAAATTCTATCATTGGCTTAGCAGAGACATCTTGGGAAAGTTACTTAAGTCTTTCTGAATGTCTAGGACCTCTTGTCTCAACATAAAACAAGCCCAAAATAATATAGATTCATAACATAGCTAAAATGTTAATATTGACTCCTGATCCCAGAGATGTAAAGATAAATCCACTATAATTAAAGGCAGTTATTAAGGAACCAAAGGATTTAAAAGACACCAGTCACAAACGATCAGACCTGAGGCGTTTGCTTTAGGATATAAGATGTGTAAGTCAGGTGCTGGGATATCCCTCCAGGGCCTGCAGGGCTCTGAGTTCCTCCTGTTCCTCCTCCTCCACCTCCGCTGCCACTGCCGCTGCCACCGCTGCCTCCGCCACTACCACTGCCCGCAGCTGAGCCAGACTGGAGGTCTGAAAATACAATGAAATGACAGCAACATCAGAAAAGGTATTAAGAGGCTTAACAGAAAGATAGATGAGCCCTGGGGGATGTTTCCCTTACAGCGACATTCCTTCGCTTTTCTATTTTCTCCTTTCTTTTCTGTAATGTATCTATTCTGTGACAAGAGAAGAACATACTAGAACTGAAGACTGATCTACTTCCAACTGAAGGACAGTTGACTAGTTCTGCTCTCGGTACAACGAAGAACTTAACTTTAACAAGAGTTTTGACTTAGTGTGGGACATCAAGAAAGTGTGATAGTGACATTTCTTTCTTTTTATTTTTTTTTTTTAATTATTTTTTTTTTTTCAACGTTTATTTATTTTTGGGACAGAGAGAGACAGAGCATGAACGGGGGAGGGGCAGAGAGAGAGGGAGACACAGAATCGGAAACAGGCTCCAGGCTCTGAGCCGTCAGCCCAGAGCCTGACGCGGGGCTCGAACTCACGGACTGCGAGATCGTGACCTGGCTGAAGTCGGACGCTTAACCGACTGCGCCACCCAGGCGCCCCATGATAGTGACATTTCTAACCAAGTGCTGACTGGAATGTGCTCAGAGAAGTGCTTATAAACATTCTGGCATCTCATTTGATTTCAGTGAAACTGCTGGAATTTAGTGTAATTTTACAGTACCTTTTCTGTTGCCCTCTGCCCCAGAAAAAACTGATTTTCTTCACATTTATAATGACTCCAGGGCCTGATTTTTTTTTTTTCCTTTTAAAATTCTACTTTAAAGCCTTTGAATTTTTTTACTTCCCACTTGGTGACATAATATATACAAACTAAAACCTAAATAGCTCTCTGGGTGAATTGTGGAATACTCACATTGTCCTTTTCTTACATATCTTTTATATACTACAGCTTAAGTAGGAGGAAAAAATGCCAGGGTGAGAGAGCAGAAATCACCCATTATAGTTAGTAAACAAAATGGCGACTAGCTCACACACTACATTTTGGCAAGAGTGGCTAATTTTTAGTGAACCTATTATACCAATTATACTTGGGGGGGGGGGGGCTTTTAAATCTTATTTAACATAATTTGTCAAACTGGCTTACATACAACACCCAGTGCTCATCCCAACAAGGACCCTCCTCAATGCCCATCACCCACTTCCCCTCTTCCCTTGCACCATCAACCCTCAGTTTGTTCTCTGTATTTAAGAGTCTCTTATGGTTTGTCTCCCTCCCTGTTTGTTAACTATTTTTTTCCCCTTCCCTTCTTCCATGGTCTTCTGTTAAGTTTCTCAAGATCCACATATGAGCGAAAACATATGATATCTTTCTCTGACTTATTTCACTTAGCATAATACCCTCCAGTTCTATCCACAATGCGGCAAATGGCATGATTTTATTCTTTCTCATTGCCAAGTAGTATTCCATTGTATATATACACCACATCTTCTTTATCCATTCATAAGTTGATGGACATTTAGGCTCTTTCCATAATTTAGCTACTGTTGAAAGTGCTGCTATAAACATTGGGGTACAAGTGCCCCTATGTATCAGCACTCCCGTATCCCTTGGGTAAATTCCCAGCAGTGCTATTGCTGGGTCACAGGGTAGTTCTCTTTTTAATTTTTTGAGGAACCTCCACACTGTTTTCCAGAGCAGCTGCACCAGTTTGTATTCCCACCAACAGTGCAAGAAGGTTCCTGTTTCTCCACATCCTCACCAGCATCTATAGTCTCCTGATTTGTTCATGTTAGCCACTCTGACCGGTGTGAGGTTATACCAATTTTACTTCTGATTGAGAGGGAAATAATTCCCTTTACCCTTTCCTTTCCAACACCAAATTGTTTTCTCTGTATGTCAAAACAAAAGTTTGTCAATCTAGATAAACCACCTAATTTCCTTGGGGTTTTAAGGCTTGTACACTAAGGCTGACTCTCTATTTCTCTTTCCATCTCCAAACCTAGCAAACTTAACATGCACATCTAAATAATGGCAGGCAGAGACACTTGATTCCACTCCTATTCCTATCCCCTCCAAAATAAATATAGGCTCTCAGCTAACTTCTCCACAGGTGTCACATTTCTAGATATCACTGAAAAGGAAGAACTCTTTTTTGTTTACAGTTCACATGGACAGGTTTCTCTCAACACACCTTCAGTAGCCATACCTCTCCAATGTACTTTGTATCTGATCCCAAACTCTGAGTAGATAAATGCAAAATAACAGTATCACCTCCAAGGACTATGATCATTTAAGCCTACCTCTAGTTAAATTATATGTATGTTTTAAATCCATGTGGGCAAATACTACCATCATACCATCAAATACTACCATCATACACAGAGCTATGGAAATGCTTCCTGAAACAGGTTTAAGAGCTGCCCCTGGGTGGGTGAAATGAACATACCCAGAGGCCCAAGAACCAAAGATTTAATGATGGACTAACTAGCATTGTTGGTAGCTCGTAGGATGGCTCCTTGAGGGATCAGCAGCAGTTTTCCTTTTCCTGAAGGGTTCTTGCTGTTCGTTGTAAGGTAGAGTTTGGTGCCAGGAGGCAAATTTGCCAAGTTGGCCAGATTAGTGGCTGGTAGCTGTAATGTTGCCATTACTAAAATGGTAAAGGGGAAAAGGAAAAAAAAAAAAAAAAGAGGAAAAACAGTTATGATAAATTTGAACTGAGGTCAATGCTATCTCTAAAATTAAAACGACGTAGTAAGATACTTACTGAAAAACATAAACAGTAAACTCTACAGTTTTCTTAAATACACAAGGTGGACAGTCTTAAATATCTTGCTACCTAAAAAATAATCTATATACTAGAAGAGCTTGCTGTAAACTAGGAAGGAGTATTTGTACATAAACAGGGTGACCATATGTCCCAGTTTGCCCAGAACAGTTCCAGTTTATACCTGTGTCCCAATGATTATTAATAGTAATTCTTGGGGCGCCTGGGGGGCTCAGTCGGTTAAGCCTCCGACTTTGGATCAGGTCATGATCTCACGGTCCGTGAGTTTGAGCCCCGTGTCGGACTCTGTGCTGACAGCTCAGAGCCTGGAGCCTGTTTCAGGTTCTGTGTCTCCCTCTCTCTCTGACCCTCCCCCGTTCATGCTCTGTCTCTCCCTGTCTCAAAAATAAATAAACGTTAAAAAAAAAAAAAAAGTAAAAAAAAAAAAAGTAACTCTTTTTACTCTCACAAGTACTATAGTTTAGACAGTCAATGAAATAATCACCTTATTTATGGATGAATATATATTTCCTCCCAATTGTTTAAAGCCCCTTCAATCAATTGCTAGTGATGAATGAATCTACTGATTTGAAACTAGACTTCTTATCTCTCTCACTTTCTAAGAACTAAGAAAATGCCACAGTTAACAACTGACACGTATACTATGAACCTATAATTCAGCTTTTTAAAGTCTTACCTATGTCAAAGGGCTTTCGCTTATCCCTTAGAATTTACTTCTCGATGCACAGGGCTGTAAACCTTTAAATGAGATTCTTTTTTTTTTTAATTTTTTTTTTTTTTCAACGTTTATTTTTATTTTTGGGACAGAGAGAGACAGAGCATGAACGGGGGAGGGGCAGAGAGAGAGGGAGACACAGAATCAGAAACAGGCTCCAGGCTCTGAGCCATCAGCCCAAAGCCCGACACGGGGCTCGAACTCACGGACCGCGAGATCGTGACCTGGCTGAAGTTGGACGCTTAACCGACTGCGCCACCCAGGCGCCCCTAAATGAGATTCTTTTTTTTTTTTTTTTTTAATTTTTTTTTTTCAACGTTTATTTATTTTTGGGACAGAGAGAGACAGAGCATGAACAGGGGAGGGGCAGAGAGAGAGGGAGACACAGAATCGGAAACAGGCTCCAGGCTCTGAGCCACCAGCCCAGAGCCTGACGCGGGGCTCGAACTCACGGACCGTGAGATCGTGACCTGGCTGAAGTCGGACGCTTAACCGACTGCGCCACCCAGGCGCCCCCCTAAATGAGATTCTTAAATGGAGACTTACACATCAAAACTTCTGCAAATGCTCTGAATCCAAATCCCCACAAAATGAAGCATACAGAACCATGTGAGTCACCAGAGGCAAAGGACTCTCATGGCCTCCTCCAGCCTGCTGGACTAGTCCTCCTTCTCATTACTACTTCACTGTGCAAGGTTTGGGGAACCAAGAACCTAGAAGCTGCCCCAAAACATCAGGGACTGATATTAAAACTGAGTGCCATTATCTTTCCACTACTGCCAGAACTAATCCTTTACACCACATGCATCTCAGCAAACCTCTCTGGTCTGTCACTCGTACCTGGAAGTCCAGCCCCAAACTGCTCTCCATTCCTGATCTGAGTCCACCTTCTCAGGCCCTCCTCCTCCCCCATCTCTTTCACCAAGCCCCCAGGAATTCCTGCTGTGGTCAATTACACCCTTTGTGGTCAATTACACCCTTTAGAATCTCCACCTCTTTCAACTTTAATGTCTTTTTGTGTAACTAAACACTAAAAGTCCTCTGAAGACAGGACTTCCTCTGCAGCCCCTTAGCTAAAAGCTGGTTATTTGTTTGTTTTTTAATCTTACCTCAGTGTATGAGGGCCAGGACTAGAAGAGAAGCCTTTTTGCTCTCCAGTTTGGCTTTCAGACCATTACCACCCCTCATTCCAGAGGAAAAACCTGCTGGCTCCTGTTAGGATCATGCACGGCTCTACCACCTTACCCCTTGCTTTTCTACTCTCATTTACTGAACCCCTAGTCACTTCCCCTCACTTGCTAAAGACTGACTCCTGACTCAGTCTTGCTGTATGCCAACTGTCATCCTCAGTGATAGCACTGCAGATGACCTGTTTAATTCTCTGGCTTCTCAGGTACTTCATTTTCTAAACTCCCAAGATCATTTCTTCCAATCTATCTCAAGCACTCTTTTTTAAGGCCACAAATGGACTTTGTCATCATCAGCAATTCATCACCTCTGAAATCTTTATTTTGGACATCTACTACCTTCTTTTTCTTCTTTCTTAAGAATCTTTTATATTTATTTTTTATATTTTTTCAAGTGTATTTATTTTGGGGGGGAGGGGGGACAGGGAGAGAGAGGGAGGGAGTAGAAGGGAGGGAGGGAGGGAGGGAGGGAGGGAGGGAGGGAGAGGGACAAGGAGAGAGAGAGAGAAAGAGAGAAAATCCCAAGCAGGCTCCACACTGTCAGGGCAGAACCTGCTTGAACTCACGAACTGTGAGATCATGACCTGAGCCAAAATCAAGGGTTGGTAGTGTAACCATCTGAGCCACCCAGGTGCCCCTATTTTATTTTGAATATATAAAGTTGGTTCTGGAATTAGTTTTGGGTTTTTTTTTTTTAAGATTTTATTTTTACATAATCTCTACACCGAACGTGGGGCTCAAACTCACAACTCCGAGATCGAGTCACATGCTGTACCAACTGAGCCAGCCAAGCACCCCTATTATTTAGTTTTTAAGTTTTCTTTTTTAATTTAATTTTTTTATTCAAGTACAATTAACATATAGCATGAGCTTCAGGTATACAATATAATGATACATCAGTATCTCAAAATGCTGCTGATAAATGACCATCCCAAGATTTTAAGTCTGAATACAACCCAAAGTGGAAATAAGGTCAAACAAAAATTATGTCAGACCAGAAAGCAGTTATCAAGAAAAACCCTCTATTTCTATTACTCTTGCTAAAACACACACACACACACCCCTCTTAAACTACTTACAGATCTCTACGTAAAATGTTACATGAAGAAGATTAACATATTTTTATATACTCCTTATAGCACTAACCAACAGGTTTTCTTAGAACCAAACACTGAATAAAATCACTAGCAAAGAACAGTTTAGAAAGAGCTGCTGCTGAAAGGGCCCCGCAACAATATCAGTTACCTGAACCCTGGGATCCACTCTTCTGAGGGCCGGCGGCAGTGACCTGAGCCTTGGTTAAGGCTTGCACCGGCTGAGCAACAATGGTGCCTCCACCTCCGCTCACAATTGCTTTGGCAACTCCTTGGGTCACAACTTGCTTTGGACCAACAGCTTTGGCAACAGAAGAGCTGGCCTTGGCTACAAGGATTTGGCCGCCACTGATTGCTACAGCCTGTTTCACTGCTGAAGGTAAAGTGGACCCAACTGGCACCCCAACGACCTGTTGAAAATAGAGAAGAATCCAGCAGTGCTTCTTCTCAGTCCTTTGAAGGACTCTTCGAACAGAACAGTCACTCTGTTCTAGCAAAGAACAAAGCAAAGTCCTAGCTATGACTTTAATTTAATCCTCTAGGAATGATACCTATGATAGATGTGAAAAACATTTCTCACATTTTGGATAGTATTACAATAAAAAGCTACAGTTTTTGTCTTAACCCCAGCTACTATCTAGAACTTATTTTATGTGTTTTTAATTAAAAAAAAAAAACTTAGAAAATACAGAAATACAAAGAAAAAATTTCTACTTTTCCATATATAACCTATTTTTAAATTTTACTTATTTTTATTTTTATTAATTTTTTTTTAACATTTATTTATTTTTGAGAGACAGAGAGAGACGAAGTATGAGCAGGGGAGGGGCAGAGAGAGCGGCTGACACAGAATCCAAAGCAGGCTCCAGGCTCTGAGCTGTTATGACAGCACAGAGCCCGATGCGGGGCTCAAATCCACAAACTGTGAGATCATAACCTGAACCAAAGTTGGACGCTTAACCAACTGGGCCACCCAGGCGCCCCATAAATTTTATTTATTTATTTATTTTATTTTATTTAAAATTTTTTTTTTAATGTTTATTTATTTTTGAGACAGAGAGAGACACAGCATGGGCAGGGAAGGGGCAGAGAGAGAGGGAGACACAGAATGTGACGCAGGCTCCAGGCTCCGAGCCGTCAGCACAGAGCCTGATGCGGGGCTCGAACTCACGAACTGTGAGATCATGACCTGAGCCGAAGTCGGACGCTCAACCAACTGAGCCACCCAGGCGCCCCAATTTTATTTATTTTTAAAGTAAACTCTACCCCCAACATGGGGCTCAAAATCACCACCCCAAGACCAAGAGCTGCATGTTCTATCAACTAAGCCAGGCAGATGCCCCAGAAATAACCTCTTGATATTTTTAATGTATTTGCTTCCAACTCTTTTTAATATACATTTTAAAAGATTTTTAAAATATTTATTTATTTTTGAGAGAGACAGAGCATAAGCAGAGGAGGGGCAGAGAGAAAGGGAGACACAGACTCTGAAGCAGGCTCCAGGCTCTGGGCAGTTATGACAGCACAGAGCCCAATGCAGGGCTTAAATTCACAGACCATGACATCATGACCTGAGCCTAAGTAGAACACTTAATCAGCTGAGTCACCCAGGTGCCCCTTCTTCCAACTGATTTTTAAGAAAAGTCATCTTTTTCTAAATACTTCTAATTTTTCATTTCCTTAAAGGTCAACATTTGGTTAAAAGGTCTAAGCAAGAATATTTTTTTACAAGACCCAATACCCAAATTATGAAAGTTGAAAATATCTGGTTCTGAAAATATTATAAAGTGAACTCTTTCAAGTAAGAAAATACTACAGAACTCTTCAGACAAAGTCAATAGAGGATGTTAAATTAGAAGAAACAATTCAATTAATGGTAAATTGGGGCAGGGTTTCCACTTCCCAGTTCTTTATTTCATAAAAAAGAACTTCTCACCAGGAACTAGTTGCAAAGAGTCTTTTACAAGATTAAAAGAATACCCAAAGACCTGCTCTCTAAAAGTGAAAATGAGAAAGCGTAAGTCCTTCTCACCCATCAGATTGCAGTCAAAAACTTTAAAGTCTGATAACACCAAGAAGTGGCTAAAGGGTCTGGGGAAATAGGAACATCTATCTGTTCCCTGATGAAAGAAACGTAAGTTTGTACAGCCACTCCAGACAGGTACTGGCATATCCACTAAAATTGAAAATTCACATACTCCATGTTGTAACAATTCTACTTTTAGAAATATATCCTAGAGAAATCTTAGACACGTGCTCAAGGGAATATAATGTCCAAGATAGCATTATTTATAATTACAAAAAACTGTCAACAAACTTAATACCTATAACATGTAGCAACATACTTAACGTCTACAGGTAGAGTAATGGATAAACTGTGGTATAAGACAGACAATGGAATAGCATACGCTAGAACTACATGTATCAGCATCAACAGACTGACAGTACAAATCCTGAATGGAAGGGGAGCTGAAGAAAAACAGAAAATATATATAAAAATATATTTTATGTAAATCTTCAAAATATACAACATTACATGTTATTTATGGCTATGGATTTATGCAATACAAAGTATGAACTCGAAAGCTACACATTCACATTCATGATAGTGTTGCTCTGGGGAAGAACAAAGTGGACTTCAACTCTGTCATGTTTTACTAGGAGAAAATATGAGATGAGATAAATATGAACATGTTAATTTGGGGTGGAGGATACATGGGTATTGATTATATCATTGTATTTTACTGAAATTTTAGCAACTTTTTTCAACTAAAAATAACAGGATTACCTAAGATAAATGATAAACATGCAACTGATGAATGAAACTTTTAAGTTAAATAATTAATAAACCATACATCGTTTCTTTTCAAAGAATGTGAATACAGTAAAACACACTGGCCACATGCTTGGACAATATGACTGATGTGAAGAAAACGGTCCCCTAATCAAGTGTTATAAATCACCGTGTAACAAAGAACAAAAAGTACAGGACTTTATAAGCAGTCAGACCTGGTCTCCCAGTTTTGTTCCACTAGTTTGTAGCTGGAAAAGTTATTTAATGTTTGTGAGCTTTAGCCTTAGACAACTCATTTATAAAATATGGATAAGATCATGAGGCATAAATGAGGATAAGTTTATCAAATGCCTAGCCAGTATGATGAACACAGTAAATGATAGCTGCTGCTCCCCATGGCACTGGTTATAATTAACTGAATAACAGTAATCTATGAGGCTACATGGAGATGCAAAGGATAGAGAGTGCCAAATGGATAAGCATTCGGCTAGGGCAGAGGACCTTAGTCTTAAATCCTAGACTCATTTAGTCAAACAGAAATTAAAGTATATACCAAGTGGTATCTGCTTTAAAATATCCTAAGAAGAGAAATAAGATTAGCAAAATGTTGATAATTGTTGAAACTGGGTAATGGGCATTATAGGATTCATTACAAAAGTCTCTCCACTTTCATGTAAGTTTAAGGCAGGATGGAAAGGAAGGATGGAAAGGAAGGATGGAAAGGAAGAAGAAAAGACTCAAAGACTCAACGGGGAAAAGCAAGTTAACTTAGAATAGAGAAGAAAAATCCTCCCAGCTATACTGGTGTGGTTAAAACAATCCAGATCTCTCTACTCTGACTGTATAAGCCTCATTCTGAAGGCAACATGGAGTGTCGCTGTGGCCAGAGCTGGGCATAGTCACTTCCCCTACAGATGTGGAAGTATAAACTCTTCTTATTAATCAGTTTTTTTTAAGTTTATTTATTTATTTTGAGAGCGAGCGAGCAAGCACACGAGCAAGCAGGGGAGGGGCAGAGAGAGAGAATCTCAAGCATGTTCCACATTGTCAGCGCAGAGCCCAAAGCAGAGCTTGAACCCAGAAACCATGAGATCATAACCTGAGGTGAAACCAAGAGTCAGATGCTCAACCGACTGAGCCACTCAGGCACCCCAATCAAGAACTTTTCTGTGTATTTATGGAAAAAAAAGTTTCTTAATGTAGGAAAACATTTTTGGAATACGGCACAAAGTGCCAGTTGAATCCCAATATCCATTCTTGTTTTCTCTCTCATAGTAAGAGAGCTCCCAGTTTTTAGCTATGTGGACATGGCCACATAGAATATTTCCCAGCCTAGGGCTGGTCTTCTGATTTCTGGCTAAAAGAATAGGAAGAGAAGTGATGAGTGCAAATTTTGGGTTATGCCTCCTTACACCTCCTTTTCTCTTCCTGCTGGCCAGAAATGCAAACATGGTGGCATGAGATAAAATGGTTATCTTATTAGCCCACAACCTGAGAACCAAATTTTGAGAATGGCAGAGCAACAAGATATGAGTGTCTAGATTCTTGATGATTGTCGAAGCAACATACTAGAACTGCCTACTGGTCTTTTATGAGTGAGAGAAAAACTTAGGCTTCTGGTTTTTGTATTTCTCTTTTATAGTAGTCAAACTTTTTTTCCCAATACAAGAGTCTTCACATTTCCTGAATATATCAAATTTAATAATTCACTGCATGAACTAAATTACACATCATCTATTTTCATGTTCCTTTTTTTTTTAATTTTTTAAAATGTTTATTATTTTTGAGAGAGAGAGAGAGAGAGACAGAGCATGAGCAGGGGAGGGGCAGAGAGAGAGGGGAGACACAGAATCTGAAGCAGGCTCCAGGCTCTGAGCTGGCAGCACAGAGCTCAACATGGGGCTCGAACCTATGAGCCTTCAAGCTGTGAGATTATGACCCGAGCCAAAGTCGGCCGCCTAACCAACTGAGCCACCCAGGCGCCCCTATTTTCGTGTTCCTAAACCAACAAAGAAAGCAAAAAAATCTTAAAGGAAAACATATGGATTGGACCTATTTTCTTTTCTAAAACTCCATGCATCTTAACTTGCTTTTCTCAGCTGTATCAACCTCTATTCTCACTCAACGGCTTCAAAATTTCCAGGATATGACATATGTAATCTCTCCCAAGAGCTAAATAAAATGTGGTACCCCAAGTTGGCCACAGGAGGGCAGTTTTGATTAGCAGAGCTTATCCACTAGGAGCATACCACTGGCAAGATTAGCACCTCCCAACTCCCCCCATCTTGTTTGAAAAAAGAGAATGAGGAAGTCTGGAATTCTACTGGGGAAAATCCTACTCACAGCTGTCTACAGACATCATAAGGAAGACTCTTAAGTAGGTCACTATAACCTCAAATTAGTTTTTCTTTCTTTTTTTTTTTTTTTAACAATATAACACTTTGGCCTAGAATGTGAACTTTTCCCATTCACAACACTTCTCTCTGCATTCCTAACTTCCTTTAGTGTCACAAAGCAGACACCCTTTGTTCTATATTGTTGTAAATATTTCACTTTTATTCATGCTCTGATTCAGTGTTTTTGTTTGTGCTGTGTACAGACCTTTGCAAGTCAGAATTTACTTTAACAACCAGAAAGTGAGGATTCTATGTATGCAATTTTCTCTCCAGACACTGAAGAGTATGGCCAATTATGATTTAGTACTTAATGATAAGTACATGGTACTCCTGCACATTTACATAGGATTTGTCTGTAGTCGTTTAAGCTACTATCATTTATTAAGCGCTCGCTCTGTGCTAAGTCCTTCATGTACAATGGTTTCTAATTCTCCTATAACTCTGAAAGGCAGAGGAGGGTATTACTCCCTTTTACTAGATGAAAAAACAAAGTTTAGGAAGACAAACCTGCCCAGGTCACACAAGCAAGGAGTGGCTGAGATCTGGAAAAGGCTCTAACTCCAAAGCTCACATTCTTTTTACTATGCCACACCGGTTCTTTCTCACACGAACCCACTAAGTACTTAGCTGTCCCTTAAAACAGCACCTCTCTACTTTCATGAAAAAAGATAAGCTGTATTTCTATTGTGCCAAAGTTGAATGGAAGGTAAAACAGTATCATTTTGCTCACGCTTCTGCTTTCTGGGCAGGCACTTCAGCAATAACCAGGGACAGTTGTACTTGCAGACAGCTCCTTATCTGGAGTCCAAAGCATACACTAAATTTCCTAGGTAAACAGGAAATGTCTTTTCTCATGGTCTTCTGCTTTTGCGCATTTCTTTCACACTCTTCTATGCCTTTTTCAGGTGCCCTTAAACTCTATTCAGGGCATTCTAGCACAAAGCCATCCATTTTTTCTTAGTTCTGCATTGCCATTAAGTAGGTGGCAATGTGACAAGAAAGCCAACACAGTTGTTCAGCAACACAGAGGAGTGGATTTGCAAACTGCAAAGTGTAAAAAAGTGAAACTAATTTGTTCAGAGCTTCTGAGCATAAACAGCAATGCTATATTGACTCAAAAACCTAAATCAGACATTCCATGTATCTTTGGCGAAGCAAATTAGATTCTGAAGAACATGTAAAATGCGTCTGAGTAACAAGCCCAAATAATAGTAACAGAAAGGACTTTGCCAAAAGGCTTACTCCTAAGGCCAAAAAAATGGAGCACTGGGAAGCAGTTGGGGGTGCCTGTCTTCGTAATTCTGGCTAGAGAAGCCCCAAAGTCAAATATGATGCTATAGCTTGGTGGTTCCTAATTTTGCCTAATCACATGAGTCAGCAGGACAGCTTAATAAAAATCCAGATTCCTAGGGCCCCTAAGAAGATTCTGATTCAGAAAGTTTGAGATGGGGGCCTCAGTATCTATATCTATACATTTTAAAGTTAATTTATTTACTTATTTTGAGAGAGCGAGAACGCGTGTCCATGTGGGAAAGAGGCAGAGAAGGAGGGAGAGAGAATCCCAGGCAGGTTCCGCACCGTCAGTGCAGAGCCCAATGCAGGACTTGAACTCCCAAACCACAAGATCATGACCTGAGCTGAAGTTGGACACTTAACCAACTGAGCGTCAGTATCTATATATTTTAATCATCAGATGAGTCATGACCAGATAAATTTGGGAAAGTGGTTAATGGATTCTTATAAATTTTAGAATCATACAGATTTAAAAAAATTTTTTTTTTCAACGTTTATTTATTTTTGGGACAAAGAGAGACAGAGCATGAACGGGGGAGGGTCAGAGAGAGAGAGGGAGACACAGAATCGGAAACAGGCTCCAGGCTCTGAGCCATCATGAGCCATCAGCCCAGAGCCTGACGCGGGGCTCGAACTCACGGACCGTGAGATCGTGACCTGGCTGAAGTCGGACGCTTAACCGACTGCGCCACCCAGGCGCCCCAAATCATACAGATTTTAGAACATGAATTTTTGTCTCAATTCATGTGTAGCTATCTAAACTAACCAAAATATCTAAAACCATTTTTCTATTTTAAAGTACTCTTCTCAAAGCAATTCATCTATCCCTAGATAGGCTGGCTTTCAAGTTGAAAAGCACTTCATGTAATATTCTGGATAGCTTTACAATGTATCTGCCCTCAAAATGAGATAATTTAACTATGTTCTAAAAGCGTGTTTAGGTTCCAGACAATGGCTCACAAATTTTAATTAGCTCTGCAATGGAAGATTATGGAATCAGCAGACCTCGGTTCAAATCCTGTGTCACTTGTTAGCTATATACTCTTAAGGAAGTTGGTTGACCCCTCAGAGCCACAGCTTCCTTGTTTGTAAAATGGGGTTCAGAGTATCCACCTTATAAGGCTGTTTGAGAATTACATACAGCGTGTGAGAAGAGGACACACACAGGCACTCATAAGCACAACCAATGCAGGAAAACATGAATCTACAGGCAATTTTATAGTTCTCTCGATATATTAATTCCTCACATCTCCAAATTATAAAACAAATTCTCTCGAGGGTCAAGAATCAGGAAAAAAAAAAAAGAGTTAAGAGTCAGTAAAGAGATCACACAGACTGAACATCAGAGGTGTAAACTGTAGCACTTGCCTACCAGAAATAAAGAAAACAGGAGACCTTGGTCCCATGGCCTTTACACTTGAATCAAGTGGGAAGTTGTGTACATGAAGTCTATCACCTTTATTGTCAGATGACAGTGTCCCTTTGCCTCTTCAACTGTTCTGGGGCCCTCTACATGACACACCCCTGCTCTTGTCAAAGATTACTGCAAGAGCAGATGGGTTTAACATTGACTGACTTGCTTTTTCAACATGGCTTCCATCTACGGGTTTTCTTGGAATCAGCAATCCTATCACCTGAATCTTGTCAGCACCTGCCTATTATTTAGGCAAATAATGTTCAATTACATAATGACCTCCCCATCCCTACCCAATTCAAACCTTGGAGGGCTGAATCTTTGGTGACTGGGATGTCCCTTCTCCAGCAGTTAGGACCTGTTTTTGAGGGGACACAGCTATCATGTGACCCCCTTTCACAGTCACATACTGAGGGAGTGGTGACTGGCTGGCAGCTCCTGTTGCAGGCACATGAGAGGCTTCACCAGGTTCCTGTTTGATGATTACCTGGCAACAAACATGATAATGACACTGAATAAACATTCCATGAAAAAAGCCACTAATATCTGAATCTATTCAGCTTGTAGGGATGAATGAATGAATGAAGCTCTGTAAAAACTGACCCCACCAGAAGAGTAAAACAAAAACAAAAACAAAAACAAAACAAACAAAAAAACCCCACTTAAATATAGCCCATAACAGCTATCAAAAGGACCACAAGTAGGATCTGGATTTGATCCTGTATTTCTGCAACCTAGTCCATTTGTTCCGGATTTTGGTGGCAAATGGCAGAAGAAACAAACACAACGTTTGTGCTCTCTGGAGTTACCATCTTGCTGGACTCCAAAGGCTGCCCTGTGGACACTACTGAATAAATGAAAACATGTTGCAGAAGTAAGATCTTAAGAATTAAGGCATACTAAAAAGTAACGTGTAGTAAGGTAGTGTCCGTCAACTCCAATATGCCACAAAAATTACTATGTAACAAAACCATATCAACTCATGGGATAATGCCCTAACAAATACTCACTTTTGTGAAAGCTCCAAGTCCTCCAGTTATAGGCTTGGGACTCTGAACCTTAGGGTGACTCCCAATTGGACAAAGAGGTGGCATAGATGCAAACAAAGAATCCTCCTGCTGTGTATGTAAAAATATACACTGTTCAATTATGATACAATAAGTGATTTCAGATATCCCAGTCACTTATATTTAATATAAATCTGTGACATCCTCTAGCAACATAACCAATACACAAAAGAAAACTAAAAGCTCAAAACTCTTTGGAGTCTTCCAAGCCCCCACACTTGCATTTTAATATTGTCTTAGAAACCAAATGCAAGGAAAGGCTATAACCTGGCAAGAACCTACTCATCTGTGCCCCTCACAGGCTGGAAAGACTCTTATCATACGTTTGACTCTTATCTAACATTTGTAGACTCTTATCTACAATGTAGATACAATGTAGACTCTTACCTAACAATGTAGAGTCTTATCTAACATTTGACTGACTCACTGGTGTACATGTCTAGTCCCCTGCCAGCTCGTAAGCCACTGAAGACTGACACTGTACTTTATTTCTTTTCTATCCCTAGAGTCTAGGCACTAAATAAATAAATGTAACAGGTGGTTAGAGTGTTTTAGTATTTATACCCTTTCAATAGTACTTACACAACTTATCTTTACTCTAAATAAATACCCAACACAGGCAGAAATTTTTCAATAAGTATTTAAAAGACAACAAAAAGAACCTGAAGTTATTAAATGCAAAAACAATGAAGGTCAACATTCAAAATTACTGTCACTTGTCTCTAATTCTCAAATACAAATTGTAAATTTCAGAGGCAATTTGCCATAAATTAGGGACAAGTAACAAAGTTAAGAACACTGCTTAGCTGTGTAATGAAAAGATCAACAAACATTAAAAAACAGACTGGCAGAGAATTACAGCCTTCAAGGCAATTATTACAATTTAGGCATTCATGTAACACAGTGCTCACAGACAGCACTAAACTCAGAAAAATGTCACCTTGGACCAGAAAACTATTCAACAGCATCACCATTAACTGCTTACATATAAGAAATGTTGTGTTAGCACTAGTCACATAGGAGATGATCTCTGAATTCTTAGTTCTTTCTCACACATGAGTTTCTACCTCAAAGTCTCTAGGCAGCCATGACCATGATGAGTAAGCTGAATAACCAAACAGTAGGGACTATCTTTGCTAAACAGTGAGCAGATACCTACCACTCTTAGATGAACAAGTCAGAGCATACCTGAAGTTCTAATTTTAAAGGCCTTCTTACTCTGAAGAAGGCGGGGGAGAGGACAAAGAAAAAAATTGTGGAAAGATAAGAATCATTTTCAAGTAACTACATGGCTGACACCTAGAAAAAAAATGTATTTACTCCTTATTGGTACAAATATAGGAAGAAAAGACGTATACTGCCAGATGAATAAGGAAAAATTTTATGAGGAAAAATGTGTAACAAAACTGACCCCTCCCCCCCCCTCAAAATAGTTGCCTCCTCATCATAGTAAGTTTTCAAATAGATACCAACTGTCCAACTGATGGAAGTATTGAGAAAACACTTTCTACACTAGGAAAAGGTCAAGAGTAAGGTAGGGGAGTCTGGAGTAGATGGTCTTCAAGATTCTTACTAGCTTGAAGATTCTACTTAAATTCTTGCTGAGCTTGAACTTACTGTCTTTAGAAACTGGCAAAGTGTAATAATGCAATAAGAGTATTACCTTGACAGTAGATGTTACAAAACTGCTTCCATGAATTTTAGGAATAGGGGAACCTGTTCCTTGGGAGGCCTGAGAAGCAGTAGAGAGCTTGTTTGTAGGACTTCCTGATAAGCAAGGCATATTTAAAAATAAAGCACAAAGTAAAATTTACAAAATGTAACTTTAAAGTATTTTCCACCAACCTTCCCTTTTCCCCCAATATTTTTCATTTTCAAAGGTTGAAAACTCACAACCATGAAATTATTATAGAAAAAACACTTAGAGATTCCTCCTATGAAGTTGACCACCTCATTAACCTAAAAATAGACAAGAAGCTAGTAAGGACATGTAGAAGAATAAATAAGTAAACATTATATACTCTGCTATTTAAATATAGACACCAGAACATAATGATATTGGTTATTTAACAATGTGCCAAATGTATGCATTCAAGTGAATGCTGGCTCCATAAAAGTAGTTTCACAGGAGGCTAGACCTGTTCCAAAGTGCTGCCAACATTAAACATTTTATATTCCGTCTGAACAACTGCCTTTAGGGACTGATAACAGTAAGTCTCATCTATAGCCAACAATAAATCAAGACCAAAATGGTATTTGATCACCTACTCCATTTACCAAACTTGCCTACAAAGACTTTTGGCGGATTCCTAAAACTAACCACCCTCAAAGATTCCTATTTGGCATCTCTAAATACATTCAAAAGGCTATTAAGTAATTTCTGAAAGCCTTTTTTTTTTTTTAATTTATTTATTTTGAGACAGAGAACACGCAGGCACAGGGAGCAGGAGGGAGAGAATCTTAAGCAGGCTCCATGCTCAGTGTGGAGCCCCGCATGGGGCTCAAACTCACGAACTGTGAGATCATGCATGACCTAAGCTGAAATCAAGAGTCCGACACTTAACCAACTAAGCCACCCAGGCACCCCTGAAAGCAGCATTTTTAAAGGAGCTCCACAGTTGCAATCATGGTTAAAGGACCTAACTTTTCCAAAAAAAAGTACCTGGAAAGACCCAACATACATTCATGTGTTAAATCAATTATGTTTAAAAAAGAAAAAAAATCAGTCTCATTGTAGTCACTTCTCTTTTCACTATTTCTCTTAAAGCTACAGAAACTTAGAAGCATGTGTTTACATAGTTTAACTGAAGGGACTACATAAAATAATGTTAATGAAAATACTGCGAAAAAACCTGAAAAGCCACTCTGTAGTTATAGATTATGGTGACAAACACAATGAATCCAATTCTTATTCTTCCTATCAGAGGTCCCTTTTTAGAACTGCAGAGTTCAATTTCCCTCCCACACACAAAATTTACCTTATTCACAGAAAAGTAGAGATCACTTTTTTACTTGACTGGTGAAACACATACATGGTCCACAAAGGTATTCTTTTTCTAAAGTTTAATTTGGAAAATAACTACATCGCTTGCAGGCCCAAAAAAGAATTATCTTCCAAATAAAAATAAAACATCTTTTTTTTTTTTTTTTAAAGAAAATTAATTATGGCCCACGTTTACTCTTTAGAAATTAAAAAGAAAAATTCCTAAAAAATACAACTTTTACAAAAAGTACATCTTCCCTCAAAGAAACCGCACTGGAGTTACTATTCCAGATCCCCTCCTCTTTTTATAAAGATTTCATTATTCCATTACATGACTACTAAGTCCACACTAAGATTTCATCTTTACGAAAGATCAAACCTTTGGGATAACACAAAGACTGATCAAACGCACACCTGTAGTCGGAGTGGTGGCTCCAATAACCTGCCCTGGCTTGTCCAGGATAACATAGGGATTATTAATGACAGAGCTGGCAGTGCCTTGCTTCACATGGACTGGAGTGGAAGTTGGGGTTCGAGGCAGCGGTGATGGACTTGGAGTTGATATGGGGGAACCTTTATTAATAAAAAAGAGAAAAGAGAAACCAAATAAACAAAAGAGATCTACTCAACCCATCTAAGGTGATGAAGATAATGCAAGAGGGGCAGGGCTACCAGGGAAAAGAGAATGGGACTGTGTATTTCAGACAATGAGCAACAGCAGCAGTGTAGCTGAGGCAGGGATTAGTGTACTTCCCTCTCCACATCTTTGCATCAGCAGGGAGCTTTTGAAAAACAGATTCTGAGATGCTAGCCGAGACCCACTAAATATAAATCTGTACTTTAACAAGATTCTCCCCCATACACCCATCCCAAGGCACATTAAAGTTCAAAAAGCAGAGCTTTATATAACAGCGTGAAACCGCTGAATCCCTAAATAAAACTCTTAACAACTTGGGCAGATTGTTATAATTATGGTTACACTCAAAGACACTAAAATTAGAGGAAATAAGTAAGTGAACAGCCAGACTTACAAACCAGGCAGGAGTCTTGATTTACAATTAATTTCCAATAGGAAAATAGGAAATTCACCCACCCAAAACAAGTCTGCCAATACTATGTCAGAGCTACAATCCGGAGATACCTGTTCCCACAGAACACTCTCAAAGGTTACCCATGTATCATTAAATATCCTCAATGGTTTTTGTATCGATCAAATGTGTCATCCATGAATTTCTCTAAACTTCAAACCAATTTCTATGTCAGCCTATTTCACCTCTGAAGCAGCAAGTTCCAAAATGCTTCTAACTTGTAGGTAAAATTATACATCCTTCACCTTTCATGAATTTCAAAAACTTAGATATTTCTGCTTAGTTGTCTGTTTTTAGCACCAAAGACTCCTTTTCTCTCCCTTCATATACAGAAGGCTCCCACTGCCTAGCTATTTCTGCAGACTCTCTTTCATGTCTTTTCTGAAGTGGTATAGTCAAAACCATGAAGTATATTCCTACCAGAAGCCTACCTAACATGAGACTGTCATGAGACAATGGACAATTCAACTTTAGTGAAAGTGAAGGCTCAGAACTACCCACTGATAACAGAAATGAGTAATGTTCTGTGTGGTTAGAGAGTATAAAAGACATTTCAATCCCAAACCAATTCCCACCTTTAAAGCTTTAACTCCACACCAAAAGGCCTCTAATTTTTCTTTTTTATTACTAGTCACTCTGGTTTCTATATATAATCCATAACCTTAATCTCTACCTTAGCTGAAACCATACATCCTAGTAAACATTTTACCTGCACCAATTCCTGGAGATGAAACTTGACTGCTTTGAATTTCATTTCTTTCCTTGTAACTATTTCCATATGAGATGACTTCTGTTTTTGCTTTGTGACAACTTTGCTAATTAACAGCTCACTTGTTAAATAAAAAAAACCCTACTTTGGGGTGCCTGGGTGGCGCAGTCGGTTGAGCGTCCGACTTCAGCCAGGTCACGATCTCGCGGTCCGTGAGTTCGAGCCCCGCATCAGGCTCTGGGCTGATGGCTCAGAGCCTGGAGCCTGCTTCCGATTCTGTGTCTCCCTCTCTCTCTGCCCCTCCCCCGTTCATGCTCTGTCTCTCTCTGTCCCAAAAATAAATAAACGTTGAAAAAAAAAAAAACCCTACTTAAAAGAACTTAAAAAAAGAAAGCCATAATACATTCTGTCATTCCAACAATTTTTATACACATCAACTTGACACACATCACCTATATACCTGAAACAATCTTGCAGCTCATGGTGATGGGTTGGAAGGACTTTCCAGGTGACTCAGGATTAGGAATCTGACTTTGTGGCACAATTTTGCAGCTTGACGCTATTGGCTGAAAAGCTGAATTGCCATGAGAACAAAAGGTAACTTTCTGGGATGTTGTCATTTTGGTGGGCGTCCGTTCCAATGAAGACGGCAAAGAATAAAATGTAGTGTGTCTCTCAGCTTCGGTGTTGGCTGGGAATCCTATTTGAAAGGAAACAGGTCAATGACAAGTCAGAAATTGCTTAGAAATCATAAAACCTTACTATCGTGGGAAAAGAATGAAACAAAGATCCCTTATTTCAACAATCATCTTTAAACCACTCACTAGTAAAAAACACAATTGGCATATGTACGAACCCTTTATACATTTCTGGATGAAATGTAAATTATTATGTTTAGAATCATTTTATTAAAATGCTTTCAAAAAATTAGAAAATGTTAACTATAAAGCATGTATAATATAAAAAGTACACAAGTGTATTATGTTCTGCCATTTTTTATATGAACTGAAAAACTGTAAATTACAAAAAAAGAAAAACTCAAAAGAAAGCATTTGTTGGGGCGCCTGGGTGGCTCAGTCGGTTAAGCGTCCGACTTCGGCTCAGGTCATGATCTCGCGGTCCGTGAGCTCGAGCCCCACGTCGGGCTCTGTGCTGACAGCTCAGAACCTGGAGCCTGTTTCAGATTCTGTGTCTCCCTCTCTCTGACCCTCCCCTGTTCATGTTCTGTCTCTCCCTGTCTCAAAAAATAAATAAAAAAACGTTAAAAAAAAAAATTAAAAAAAAAAAAAAGCATTTGTTTAATCTAATAATGCTCTATTTTGCTAAATGCCCATGAAGAAGATGCAACTGAAATTTAAAGATTAGTTAAAATTTATAAAAGGACTAAATTATTAACATCACATTAAAATATAGGCTGAGAGAGTAAATTGATGCCATTTAGAACCAGTTTTATATAACAGAAGTGATTTAACAATATACTTACATACTTATTAAATGAACAAATACCGTAGTCAAAATACATTTGCTGATGAAGAATCTTATATTTTTAATTCCAGTACAGTTAACACAGTGTTCTATTAATTTCAGGTGTACAATATGGTGATTCAACAACTCTAAACATTACTCAGTGCTCATCACAAGTGTACCCTTAATCCTCATCACCTATTTCTCCCATTCCCCTATCCATCTCCCCTCTGGTAACCATCAGTTTGTTCTCTATAATTAAGAGTCTATTGTTTTTGTTGGTCTCCTTTTTTTTGTTCATTTGTTCCTAAAACTCCACATATAAGTGAAATCACATGGCATTTGTCTTTCTTGGACTTCCACTTATTTTTTTTATTACTAGTCACTCTGGTTTCTATATATAATCCATAAACTTAATCTCTCCCTTAGCTGAAACCATACCTCCTAGTAAACATTTTACCTGCACCAATTCCTGGAGATGAAACTTGACTGCTTTGAATTTCATTTCTTTCCTTATAACTATTTCCATATGAGATGACTTCTGTTTTTGCTTTGTGACAACTTTGCTAATTAATAGCTCACTTGTTAAATTAAAAAAATCCTACTTAAAAGAACTTAAATACTCTTTAGAGCCATCCATGTTGCAAATGGCAAGTTTGAGTCTTTTTATGGCTGAGTAATATTCCATTGTACATATATAGCACATCTTTATCCATTCATCAATAAACACCTGGGCTGCTTCCTAATTTGGCTGTTGTAAATAATGCTGCAATAATACTGTATCTTTTCAAATTCATGCTTTTGTATTCTTTGGGTAAATACCCTGTAGTGGAATTACTGCATCATACATATGGTAATTCTATTTTTTATTTTTTAAGGAACGTTCATACTGTTCTTTCCACAGCGGCTGCACAAGTCTGCATTCCCCCCAACAGTGCACAAGGGTTCTCTTTTCTCTACATCCTTGCCAACACTTGCTGTTTCTTGCATTGTTGATTTTAGCCATTCTGACCAGTGTGAGGTGGTATCTCCTTGTGGTTGTGATTTGCACTTCCCTGATGATGGGTAATGTTGAGCATCTTTTCACGTGTCTGTTGGCCAACTGTATGTCTTCTTTGGAGAAATGTCTGTTCATGTCTTCTGCCCATTTTTTTACCTGAATTATTTCTTTTTTTGGTGTTGAGTTGTATCAGTTATTCATACATTTTGGATACTAACCCTTTATCTGATAGGTCATTTTCAGATATCTTCTTCCATTCACTAGGTTGTCTTTTGGTTTTGTTGATGGTTTCCTTTGCTGTGCAGAAGCTCTTATATTGATGTAGTCCCAACAGTTTATTTTGTTTTTGTTTCTCTTGCCTCAGGAGACATATCTAGAAAAATGTTGCTACTGCAGGTGTCAGAGAAATTACTGCCTGGGCTCTCTTCTACGATTTTTATGGTTTCAGGTCTCACATTTTAGGCCCTTAGTCCATTTTGAGTTTTTGTGTATAGTGAAAGAAAGTGGTCCTGTTTCATTCTTTTATATGCTGCTGTCCAGTTTTCCCAACACCATTTGTTGAAGAGACTGTCTTTTTCCCAATGCATAGTCTTGCCTCCTTTGTCAAAAACTAATTGACAATATAAGCATGGCTTTATTTCTGGGTTTTCTATTCTGTTCCATTCATCTATGTGTCTGCTGTTGTCCCAGTACCATAGTGTTTTGATTATTACACCTTTGTTGTTTTTTTTTTTTGTTTTTTTTTTCCAACGTTTATTTATTTTTGGGACAGGGAGAGACAGAGCATGAACGGGGGAAGGGCAGAGAGAGAGGGAGACACAGAATCGGAAACAGGCTCCAGGCTCTGAGCCATCAGCCCAGAGCCCGACGCGGGGCTCGAACTCACGGACCGCGAGATCGTGACCTGGCTGAAGTCGGACGCTTAACCAACTGCGCCACCCAGGCGCCCCTGATTATTACACCTTTGTAACAGATCTTGAAATCTGAGATTGTGACACCACCTGTTTTATTCTTTTTCAAGACTGCTTTGGCTCTTTGGGGGTCTTTTGTAGTTCCATACAAATTTTGGGTTTGTTCTAGTTCTATGAAAAATGCTGTTGGTATTTTCATCAGGATTGCATTAAATTGCTTTGGGCAGTCTGGACACATTAACATATTTATTCTTCCATCCATGAATATCAAGTATCTTTCCATTTGCTTGTGTCATCTTCAATTTCTTTCATCAATGTTTTACAGTTTTCAGAATATAGATCTTTCACTTCCTTAAGTTTATTCCTAGGTATTTTATTCTTTTAGTATGATTGTAAATGGGACTGTTTCCTTGATTTCTCTTTCTGCTTATTATTATTATTGTTAGTGTATAGAAATGTTAACAGATTTCTGTATATTGATTTTGTACCCTGTGACCTTACTGAATTCATTTATCAGTTCTAGTAGTTTTTTGGTGGAGTCTTTGGGTTTTTTTATATATAGTATCATGTCATCTGCAAACAGTGATAGTTTTACTTCTTCCTTACCAATTTGGATGCCTTTGATTTGTTTTTCTTGTCTGATTGCTGTGGCAAGGACTTCTAGTACCATATTAAATAAAAGTGGTGAGAGTGAACATCCTTTTCTCATTTCTGACCTTAGGGGAATTGAGTAGGATGTTAGCTGTGGGTTTTTTCATATATGGCCTTTATCATGTTGAGGTATGTTTCCTCTAGACCTACTCTGTTGAAGGTTTCTATCAAGAATGATGTATTTTGTCAAATGCTTTTTCTGCAACTATTGAAATGATATGGTTTTTATCCTTTCTGTTGTTGATGTGATGTATCATACTGATTGATTTTCAAATACTGAACCACACTTGCATCCCAGGAATGAATCCCATTTGATCACGGTGAATGATTTTTTTAAGGAATTGCTGGATGTGATTTGCTAATATCTTGTTGAGAATTTTTGTGTCTACATTCATCAGAGATACTGACTTGCAGTTCTCCCTTTTTTGTAGTGTCTATCTGGTTTCAGTGTGAGGGTAATGTTAGCCTCAGAGAATGAATTCGGAAGCTTTCTTTCCTCCTCTATTTTTTAGAATAGTTTGAGAAGTATAGGTATTAACTCTTAAGTGTTTGGTAGAATTCACCTGTGAAGTTGTCTAGCCCTGGACTTTTGTTCGTTGGGCATTTTTTGATTACTGATTCAATTTCGCTGCTGGTAATTGGTCTGTTCAAATTTTCAATTTCTTCCTGATTCAGTTTTGGGAGGTTATATGTTTCTAGGAATTTATCCATTTCTTCTAGGGTGTCCAATTTGTTGTCATAAATAGTTTCCATAATATTCCCTTATAATCCTTTGTATTTCTGTGGTGTCAGTTGTTACATTGTACTTTAAATAATAGATACTTAACATTCAGTTTCTTGTTCACACAACTAGACACACAACCAAAAACTCTTCCTGTAACATATCAGAATAAACCATTAAAATCATCAAAAAATGAACATTTAATGTCTTCTAGTAAGTTTTATATTCTATAAAACATGTAGAACTTCATGAAAAAATTTTTTCTGAGAATAAGGATTTGGCTGTTTTCACAACTGGACTGTATAGGTAGAGGCAGCATGCCTATTTATGGAAAACTTATTTTCCATACACTCCTCAGTCTCTACAGGAAGCAGTTCAATATCATATTATGCAAATGAGAGAAAGGAATGCCCCAGAGAGTGATTCCTCTGTACAAGGAAAAATTCATTTCCATATAAGGAAAAATATATTACCTTTCTCCACACAAGTATCAGGTACTGGCTCATGTGACTGCTTTATCGGTGAGGAAGCTTTCACTGGGGCTGGAATGGTCAAAGGCAAAGATGGTGGGGCATCAGAGATGTCTGACTCGGAAGACTGAGGATAAATGGAGTCTTCTCCAAGAGAATGTCGGTGGAGCTCAACATCCACTACCTACACAATCAGGCAACAATTGGACTCATGAATCCATCATCAGTGTCACAGAAAGCCCCAAGCTTGTCTAAGAACGTGGTACTCTAAGAGATGTAACAAATGATTTTTAATCATACTTCAAAGGCAATTTCAATCTAAGAACTGAAGGACTTACCCCAGAATGTAATCTAGTTTGGTTTAATAGATAAATAACCCAGTGAAACCAATCATATAATTTGGGACTATTCGCTGTTTCTATGCCTTAGAACACTCTTCCCCCACAAATCCCTGTATGACTGCCTCTTTCTCATCAAGTCTCAATCAAATGTCACCTTCTCAGAGAGGCTTTCCCTAACCAACCTAGCTAAAGCAACTCCCTTGTCCCCCAGCTACTCTCTTCTTTATATCACTTATTTCCTTTTGTTTACTATATATCTTCTTCCCATTCTCAACACTATCAAGAATATAACTCTTTAAGAACAGCAGCTATCTCTCTATATCCCCGTTACCAAGACCAGTGTCTCCTATATAGTACATGCTCAATAAGTATCTTTATATCTTCTTCCCATTCTCAACACTATCAAGAATATAACTCTTTAAGAACAGCAGCTATCTCTCTGTATCCCCATTACCAGGACCAATGTCTCCTATATAGTACATGCTCAATAAGTATCTTTTGATACAACAGAGCACATTTCCCTAAACAGAATAAGGTTTAATTGGCTAATTCTAACTATAATGGCTACTGCTGATATAGCATGAACACTACCAACAACAAAACAAGTGGAAGGAAGGGCATGGGGAAGAAGAACCAAGTTGGAGGTCTCATTTCCAGACTTTAAAACTTATTATCACAAAACTATAGTAATCAAAACCATGTGGTACTAGCATCGAGAAGACATATAGACCACTGGAATAAAATGCCACCTTATATATATGGCCAAATTATTTTTGACAAGAATGCCAAGACCACTGGGAAAAGGACAGTCTTTTCAACAAATGGTTCTGGGAAAACTGGATATCCACATGCATTAGAATGAAAGAAGACCTTTACCTCACACCATATACAAAAATTAACTCAAAATGGATCAAAGACCCAAACAGAGGACCCAAAACAGTAAAACACTTAGAAAAAAATATAAGGGCAAAGCTTCATGACACTGGATTTGGCAATGACTTCTTGGATATGATATAAAAAGCACAGGCAACAAAAGAAAAAAGAGAATCACTGGACTGCATCAAAATTAAAAACTTCTGTGCATCAAAGGACACGATCAACAGAGTGAATAGGTAATAATACACAGAATGATCTGATGAGAGATTAATATCAAGAATACAGAGAGAACTCCTAAAACTCAAAAATGAAAAACCAAACACCTGATTCAAAAATAGGCAAAGACTAGACATTTCTCCAGAGAACATATACAAGCAGCCAATAAACACATGAAAAGATACTCAACATCAATAATCATTAGGAAAATGCAAATCAAAACCACAACAAAATACCACCTCACACTCATTAGTTTGGCCACTATCAAAATAATAGAAAATAAGTGCTGGAAAACAGGTGGAGAAACTGGAACCATTGTGCACTGTTTGTGGGAATGTAAAATGGTACAGCTGCTATAGAAAGACTGTGGCTGTCCCTCAATAATTAAAAACAGAGCTACCATGGGCACCTGGCTGGCTTAGTCAGTGGAGTGTACAGCTACTTATCTTGGGACTGTAGGTTCAAGCCCCATGCTAGGTAGAGAGATTTCTTTAAAAAATAAAATCTTCCAAAAAAAAAAAAAAAAATAGAGCTACCATATGATCTAGCAATTCCACTGTCTTGGGTATGTACCCAAAAGAACTGAAAGCATAGACTCAAACAGATATCTATACACCATTGTTCTTAGCAGGATTATTCCAATAACCAAAAGATGTAAGCAACTCAAGTGTTCATTAACAGATCACTGGATAAACAAAACGTACATACATACAATGGAATATTATTCAGCCTTTTTTAGGAAGAAAATTGTGATGCACGCTACAACACAGATGAACCTTGAGAACATTTCGCTAAGTAAAATGTGCCAATCAAAAAAAAAAAAAAAAAAAAAAAAAAAGACTGCATAATTCCACTTATATGATGCCTAGAGTAGTCAAAACTTCACAGAGACCCAAAGTAGAAGGGTGTTTGCCAGGGGTTGAAAGGAAAGGGGAATGGTTACTGTAAATGGGTATAGTTTCAGTTTTCCAAGAGGAAAAGAGTTCTGGAGATGCATGATAGCAATACGTGCACAAAAATGTGAGTATATTTAATACCTCTTAATTGTACAATTAAACATTGTTAAAATGATACTTTATGTGCATTTTAATCATTTTTTTTAATTTAAAAAGGGAGAAGAAAAACTCATTAAAAAATTCAGCACTCATTTTTTTCCAGTTAAAAATGAAGATCAATTTTCATTCTACTTATTCCCAAATAATACTGCAGGAAAAACCTACCGTCTCTGCTCCAAGAGTCTGCAGGCCAGTGTAAGTTCTATCCAGCTATTGAAAGACAAAAGAAGAGTGTAAAGTTTCACTAAGCTTACTTATAAATCTTAGGATACAATCTCATCTAAAACCCCTTTCACCACAAGTCTTCATAACATAGGATCTTTTTTTTCATAATATATCTATTCATCACTTCGATAAAAACCCTCTGAATTGGAGGGATGAGTAAAATTAATAAAAACAACCTCAATCATAAGTTATTATACCTTTAATATAAACTATATACTTCTAAAAACATTCTAAACACTATCTAAAAATGGAGGAAGTTTTACACAAAATGGTGTTTACTATAGCCATGAACTGGAGACATAAAAGTCCAGCTATAAAGGAATGCTTAAGTAAATCCTGAACCATCAACTGTGAAGTATTATAGCCATTTAGATGGTGTTTACAAAGATGATGTAAAAAATGTAACATAAACAAAATTTACACCTACATACAAAAAGGCTCAGTTCTTAATCCTGTATTTTATTTATACTATCACTTTAAAAAAATAATTTGTACACACACACACACACACAAATATTACTTAGCCATAAAAAAGAATGAAATCTTGCCATTTGCATCAGTATGGATGGACCTAGAGGCTATTATGCTAAGTGAAATAAGTCAGGCAGAGAAAGACAAATACTATAGGATTTCACTGATGTGTAGAATCTAAAAACCAAAATAAATGAACAAACAAAAACCAGAAACAGACCTACAAATACAGAGAACAAACTGGTGTTTGCCAGAGAGGACAGGGGTAAGGTGTTGGGCAAAATAAGTGAAGGAGATTACGAGGTACAATCTTCCAGTTATGTAAGTCACAGGGATGAAAAGTACAGCATGGGGAATACAGTTGATACTACTGTAGTAACTCTGTACACTGACTACACTTACTGAGTTTCGTATAGAATTGTCAAATCACTATGCTGTATACCTATAACTAATATAA
The DNA here is from genome assembly GCF_018350155.1 of Leopardus geoffroyi. Lineage (NCBI taxonomy): Eukaryota > Metazoa > Chordata > Mammalia > Carnivora > Felidae > Leopardus > Leopardus geoffroyi. The sequence goes on from NC_059333.1 coordinate 83,667,261, forward strand.
CACTGTATGTCAACTGTATTTCAATAAAGATAAAAATCAGAAAAAGTTTTTGCTTAGCATAAACAATTTGTTCCTCAACAGCATTTTTGCTTTTTGCAATAAAGCACTCAAACCTCCATCCTCACCAAAAAACAAAAAAAAACAAAACAAAAAAAAAAAAAGGATTTGTGGAGCTTATCAATATAAACATTACACAGTAAGATCAATGGGGGAAAACTATTAAGTTTGGTAAAAAGGAAAGATGATTTACTAATCAGTAAATAGAAAACTCTAAGACTTGCAAAAAGTACATTTCAAGTTGTGGCTGAGGTCCTTAGCAGCCAACACAGACATGACAACTCAGTCATGAGAACTAGTTTCATAACAAAAAAGGCAATGCAGGGTGAATTCATACTCGTTCCATGGAGGAGATCTAGAATTTTAATACTTAAACCTTAGCCAACAGTATGACTGTTAAAAGGAGGTGGGCGGGGCGCCTGGGTGACTCAGTTGGTGGGGCGTCCAACTTTGTTCGGCTCAGGTCATGATCTCATAGTTCACGGGTTCGAGCCCTGCATCTGGCTCTGTGCTGATAGCTCAGAGCCTGGAGCCTGCTTTGGATTCTGTGTCTTCCTCTCTCTGGACCTCACCTATTTGTGCTCTCTCTCTCTCTCTTTCTCTCGCTCTCAAAAAATAAACATTAAAAAAAATTTCTTTTTAATGACGTGGGCAATTTTAGGCTATGTCCTTTTTTTTTTTTTTTTTAGTTTTTGTTCCTTTTTTGTTCCTATTTTGTTTAGTTTATGTTCATATTCTCCACAGCATGGAAATAATAGTCTCGCTGTAATCTGTAGTGGCCTATGTTTCACTCTTGGGACCATACTTTATGAGAGACATTGATAACCGAGAACTGTTATCCAAATGGGAAGAGAAACTAGAAAGCACTGTGTACAAGGAATGTTATAAGAATAGGTTCTGCCTGGGGGCGCCTGGGTGGTTCAGTTGGTTAAGCGTCTAACTTCAACTCAGGTCATGATCTCGTGGTTCATGGGTTTGAGCCCTGAGTAGGACTCTGTGCTGACAACTTAGAGCCTGGAGCCTGCTTTGGATTCTGTGTCTCCCTCTCTCTCTGCCCCTCCCCTGCTCATGCTCTGTCTCTCTCTCTCAAAAATAAATAAATGTTGGGGCGCCTGGGTGGCTCAGTCAGTTAAGCGGCCAACTTCGGCTCAGGTCATGATCTCACGGTCTGTGAGTTCGAGCCCCACGTCAGGCTCTGTGCTGACAGCTCAGAGCCTGGAGCCTGTTTCAGATTCTGTGTCTCCCTCTCTCTGACTCTCCCCCGTTCATGCTCTGTCTCTGTCTCAAAAATAAATAAGCGTTAAAAAAAAAAATTTATAAACAAACAAACAAACAAACAAATAAATAAATAAATAAATGTTAAGGAAAAAAAAAGAAGAATAGGTTCTGCCTGGAAAGGATTTAAGAAGAGCCATGAAGGCCGTCATTAAACATTTTTAGGATTCTTATAAAACAACACAAAGTCCTGTCCTGTGCTATTCTAGAAATCAAACTAGGACAAATAAGATCAAACTAGGACAAACTAGGACAGTTTTAGTTAAATTTATGGAAGAATCTTCCAAAAGTTTATTTACAAAATAGATAAAAGGGTTGTTTTGGGAATTACTGTGCTCCATGGTGATGGTTCATCAGGGATTCAGGATGTGGGAATTTCATAGATTCTGGGAACTTCAAATTTTACATACCTCTAATACTTGAGTACTTAGTACATAATGTAATTATTACAGTATCAAATATAGATTGTTAAGCATTCCAGCAGCATTTCAAAATACAGAGAGATCACTATGGGTTTAGTCAGGAAAAGTTACATAGAAATCTGAACTTGAAGAATGGAAAGAATTCAAACAGGCATTATTAAAAACAAACAAACAAACAAACAAACAAACACAAGAGAAGGCGGCCCAGGGCATTTCTGGGATGTGAATAACTGACCTGGCTGGAGTAGGATGCCCATGCAGGGGATTAGTGTGAGATAATGTAGGAAAAAAGTGTGTTGAGTCAAAATGTGAAGAGCCCTGAAGAGTCAGGGAAGTCTGAACTTGAGTAAAGGGAAATCCATGAAGGTTTCTCAGAGAGGAACAGCATAATGGTTTTCCTATTTCAGGAACACTAATCTGATGGTGCTCAGAATGGATTTAGGGTAAAGGAGACAGATTAGAATTAAAGAACTTAATCAGGAGACATTAGAATAATAGCCTAGGCAAGAGCAGGAAAGGAGAAGGGTAGAATCTAAGAAAGATGAAGAAAGAATAATAGTCTGCAACTGAACAAATATTTAGAACAAAGAGGGGAGAATCCAAGATGGCTCTGAGATTTAACACAGCAATAAAAGGGAAAATACTCCAGTACAAAGATCACATGGTCACAACACAGTGTTTAAGGCCTGAAGGCCTATCAATACATAATAATAAAATTAAGCTTTCCAGAAAAGCCGATAAAAAAACTTAAATACTGTCCTTTTAAAAACACTGTGTCTTGGGGCGCCTGGGTGGCTCAGTCGGTTGAGCATCCGACTTTGGCCCAGGTCATAATCTCATGGTTCACAAGTTTGAGCCCTGCATTGAGCTCCGTGCTGACAGCTCAGAGCCTGGAGCCTGCTTCAGATTCTGTGTCTCCCCCCACCTCTCTCTGCCCCTCTTCTGCTCATGCACTATCTCTCTCTCTCTCTGTCAAAAATAAATAAACATTAAGGAAAAAAAATTTTTTAAATAAATGAAAACATCAAAATAAAATAAATAAAATAAAATAAAATAAAATAATACAAAACAAAAACTGTGTCTCAAACTTCCATCAGGACCTCTAAGTGATACGGACAATATAATAGTATAAGAACTATGTAAATAATTCCTTATATTTTAGAAATTAGGGCTGGGCCTAGTGCAATGTAAGATTAGTATGTGCAGTGCTTAAAATAAGATAAAAGGAAAGCAACTATTTTAGACCTTCCTCTAATTAAGTGGGACCATATCTTGCCCCTCTGAACAAGGTGGCTGTATGTGCTTGATTCCATTCCAGTTCTTCTGCTAGGTTATAATGCAATCTAATCTTATAGTAATCTCTCAGATATAACTTAAACACAAAGTTTAACAGTGCTGTCACCAATGGAGAGCAAATTTTAGCCTTAAGGTTGAAAAAGTTGTATTTGTAAGGCACCTGCACCTGGGTGGCTCAGCCAGTTAAGTGTCCAACTTTGCTCTGGTCATGATCTCATCTCACAGTTTGTGAGTTTAAGCCCCACATCAGGCTCTGTGCTGACAGCTTGAAGCCTGGAGCTGCTTCAGATTCTGTGTCTCCCTCTCTCTCTGCCCCTCCCCAGCTTACACTCTGTCTCTCTTGCTCTCAAAAATAAACAAGCATTAAAAAAAAAAAAGATAGAAAGAAAAAGTTGTATTTGTAGAACAAAGGGAATTCTGCAGATGTACCGACATTCATTTAGTTCAATTTTGGGAGCCAGTAATGGGAATAATGTGGTAAACCACAAAGTAAGGGTGCTTTGGGAGAAGTTTAATATTAGAATTTTATCTTATGTAGAGAAAATCTACATGAGACTACATAGAGGAACTAGGAAAACATTTTAAAAAATGGTCTTCCTTGGGGCGCCTGGGTGGTGCAGTCGGTTAAGCGTCCGACTTCAGCCAGGTCACGATCTCGCGGTCCGTGAGTTCGAGCCCCGCGTCAGGCTCTGGGCTGATGGCTCAGAGCCTGGAGCCTGTTTCCGATTCTGTGTCTCCCTCTCTCTCTGCCGCTCCCCTGTTCATGCTCTCTCTCTGTCCCCAAAATAAATAAACGTTGAAAAAAAAAAATTTAAAAAAAAATGGTCTTCCAATCATAAAAGTTAAACATGCTTATTATATAAAATTAGAAAAAGACAAAAACAAAAAATAGAAAATAAGGGCAGGAGAAATTGCCCACAATGTCATACTACAATTACTTCAACATTTTGGTATATTTCTTTTGTGTTTTTTCCACCTATTTAAAATCACAGTTGACTTCATACTATACATACATATTATGCCCTGTACTTTTCACTTGCCATAGTTGGTAGTTTTTCCCCAGGTATAGAAAACACGTCATAATATATAACTTAAAATGGCTGCATAATAAACCATGTGGATATATTAATAAGGGATTTCTTAAAATACAAAAGAATTACAACTTTGTACAGTACTTTCAACTTTCTAAAATATGTTCACTCCTGTCTTAATGCTTCCAAGATAAACATATTCTATTCTATATCCTTATGAGATAAACAGGCTTATTATTTGCCTCGTTTTACAAAAAAGTAAATAGGTTTTTTTTTAATGTTTATTTATTGTGTAAGAGAGAGAGAGAAAGAGAGAATCCCAAGCAGGCTCCATGCTCAGTGCAGAGCCCGACATGGGGCTTGATCTAACAAACCAGGAGATCATGACCTGAGCCAAAATCAAAAGTTGGATGCTTAATCAGTCAAGCCATCTAAGGCACCCCATAGATTTTTTAAAGATTTCAGTCACTTAGTCTCAGGTAACACAGTAACAGTGAGCTTTGATCAGAGACTCAAGTCTTCTGATTCTCTGACCAGTTCATCTTTTTAAAGAACATACATTCTGCTGTAGTGCAACTGCTCCCCCAACCTTCAGGGAACAAAGGAGTCTTGTAGCAGTATGTATCACACAATCAAAAATATTAATCCTGCTTCCACTGTCCTTAGCTACTTCTCTCAGGAGGCCTAACCCATTGCTTTAAGTAACCAGACACAAAGAGGAACTTCAGGGGTACCTGGGTGCCTCAGTTGATTGAGCATCCGACTCTTGATTTCAGCTCAGGTCATGATCCCAGGGTTATGGGACTGCTTAAGATATTCTCTCCCCCCCCCCCCACCCCTCTTTTCCCCCCTCTCCCCCCCCCCCCCCCCCCGCTCACACTCTCTAATATAAAAAAAAAAAAAAAAAAAAAGGAGGTAATTCACTTCTGGGGAATAATGTTTTGTTACAATACCTTCAGATTATGTATGATATCTATCCGTTTGTTCTGGCTGTCTTTAAAGTGAACTTGAACTCTGACAGGAAACTCGCCCCAGCCTCTTCTGGTGAGGTGAAAAGGAGGCTCTCTAGGGAAAAGCAGGTATTAACACATTAAGCCACAGTCAGTCTCTCATTCTAGACAGGAAAATTTTCTCATATTGGTAAGTCAGAAATTCAGAGCCTCTTACTATCGTTTACATTTCCTCATTTGAAGCTAAATCAATATGAATTTTGCTAAGATGCTAAAAGAAAAACTGAACTCAAACCTACATTAAACTTTCAATTACTGAATAGAGATATTTATAGTATATAATCCAATATCATTATTTTCACAGACAGTGATTCAAGGTGATTTGTTGGATATCATACAGTAGAAGCCAGAATCTTTGCCTGCTACTTGACAGACACAGGCTATGAGGTATATGTTCCTTACCCCAGACACTCATATTTATTCCTCCACTCTGGCAAAAACAACAGATCACAAATGCTCATCTGAAAGTGACAATTTATTTGAAACTATCCACTAACCTGATTTAAAAGATCTTATGTTCACAATATGATCTTCCCCAGTGATTATGATTTTAGTGGATAGAGAGAAATGTGTGTGAATGTTAACTGGATTAGAGAATTTTTAGTCAAAACAGAATTTGTGAAAGAAACAAAAAGGAAAATTGGTGAAAAAACTAACAAATTATTAATTGATGCTGGGTATATAAGGGTTCAAGATACTCTACTTTTAAATATGTTTGGAATTTTCCACATAAAAATACTTTAAATTTAACTGAGAGAACTTCATGTACTCAAAAATAATATGGTTTAACAGGGGAGAGAGAATGCTTTAAAGTGAAAATGTTCATTATGAATCACTACCTTGGAATTACTATAATGAGAGAAGATGCCAAGATGACAGGGAGGAAGAAACATTCAGCTGGATGTGCTTTTCAAAAACTAAGAAGAGACATGAATTCAGTAAGGGCTGAGTCCAAGAACACAACCTGAAAGGAGTCTAACAACGGATGTGAATTACCAAGCACAAGGCTACCAGGAAAGCTCAAGTCAGGAAAAATCCACGAGTACGAGAGTAGGATGGAAGAGAGAAAAAGCAATAGCTATGTTATAAAACAGAGAGAAAGAAAACTAGAGTGTCCTGGGTGGGAGAAACCAGTTGAACACCAGGTGAGTTATAGTAAGTAAAGTAGCTATGATGTTGGTATAGGTCCAGACAGAAATTAAAAAGTTTACGGTCAGGGCGTCTGGGTGGTTCAGTCGGTTAAGTATCCAACTTCAGCTCAGGTCATTATCTCGTGGTTCGTGTGTTTGAGCCCTACGTCGGGCTCTGTGCTGACAGCTTGCAGCCTGCTTCAGATTCTCTGTCTCTCTGCCCCTCCCCTACTCACTGTCTGTCTCTCTCTCAAATATAAAAAATAAAACATCAAAAAAAATTTTTTTTTAAGTTTAGGGTCAAATGAGAAGATTGACTTGATATGCTAATTTGAAAAGGGATGAAGTGGGGCCAAGGCATGGTGAATGTAAGAATAATAATTAAAGTTTTATTGATGACATGTTTGGTCATTTAAATTCCATTAAAGCTAAGTAGATAGCCTAAATTCATTTTTCAATACATCAATTATATTGTTTGTATGCTGAATTTCTCTTACAACGGATATTGCAAATTAGCTGTGTTCCTCAATTTATGTACGTTGGCTAAACTCTCATGAATGAACAGGAAGGGCTGCTGCCAGAGAAGACAAACAGCATAGAGGCCAGGAAAAAGGAACAATGCTTTTAACAGGAAATTTCTCCCTAACCATATTTTTGGAAGCAAAAAAAGGAACCTAAGACTTACCAACAGACATCACCTATAGAAACATTAAACTTCAAAAGATACACGTATCTCACACACAAAAAGACTGCTTCCCTCAAAGACTTTTTTATTTCTGGATTCCTCACAGAAGGTGAAATGTATCAATGACCAAGAAGGAAAACTCACAGAATACTGGGTTAAAAAAAAAAAAAAAAAAAAAAAAATGGCTTTACTAGATATATACAGCATGGAGTACAACTCCTTGTCCAAGTAATTAATTCAAATGGTCAACCAGTCTTCCAAGGTCACTTCTAGTGACCTAAAACTCATTACTTAATGAGATTCTCTACCACATTTCTGAACAGTTCCATTATAAAAATATTTCACCTTTCTCCTACATGTTAGATCTACTATATGCCTTTTGCAATCACAAATTCTTCCTCCACATGACCTTCAAAAAACCTAAAACATCCAAGTTTCTCTTTTTAAGATGAACACATTCTATTCCCTGCAACAGCAGCAGACACTTAAATATTTACTATGACCCAATCACTGTTTTAAGCCCTTCGTATCTATTAACTTATCTAATCTTCACAACCACACTACGAAATGTCCCTTCTGAGACACAGTGAGGTTGAATAACTGACTTCCCCAAGGTCACACAGCAAATATGCAGTAGAGCTGAGATTCAAACTCAGGCAACAAACTCCAGGGCCCACACTTTAACCGCTAGTTGTCCACATCCCTGTGGTGTGAGATCTCCCTACTGTTCAGACTCTCCTCCCAGAGGCATAACACCATGGCTAGATATTGTCAGAATGCAGGGTAGAGCATGTCTGCTTTACCTCTAATAAAACAGCCTAAGACTGAATTACCATGTGAAATGACCTGGTTTCACTTTTTTGGTTTTTACTTTTCAATGTGGCAATTAGAAAAATTTAAATTACTTATGTGCGTCATAATATTAGACAGTGTAGCTCTAGAGAGCTCCTATATTCAAGCTAAATGAAACAGATACAACAAACTTTAGTCACTCATGTACTAGGACCAGAATACTCTATAAACTTCTCAAAGGAAGGAACCATGTGTTCTTCATCTTTGCAATCCCTGCATCAAGTCCTGGACCTAGAATGCATTTAGTGACTATCTTGTACCTAAAAGCAAAGTTTACTATCAGAGCCTTTAGGAAGCTGGCTAAGGATGGTCGTGGTAACTGAACCAAATGTCAAAATGATGCTTCTTAGCAGAATCTACAAGTAATGTACTGTGATGAGGAAATTCAGAGTACATGAGAAACACACATTTGCTTATCAGCTACAGGGAAGATTAACCCCAAGAGTCTCCCCTACTCATCAAATTACTTTAGACACCTGATGTGAAAAACATCTTAAGATCCATGTAAAAAACATGAAGAGTTACAATTAAATCTAGGATACATGCTGGGGTGCCTGAGTGGCTCAGTCGGTTAAATGTCCGACTCCTGATTTTGGGTCAGGTTGTGATCTCACAATCCATGGGATTGAGCCTTGCATCGGGCTCTGCGCTGACAACGTGGGGTCTGTTTGGGATTCTTCCTCTCCCTGCCCCTCCCCCACTCATGTTCTTGCTCTCTCTCAAAATAAACTTTTTAAAAATAATAAAATCTTTAAAAAATGTAAGGAAAAGATGGATCATTGATACTGGGACAACTATCATCCATATGAAGAAAATAAAAATCCCATTTCCAAGTATTTTCCCTTCTGACCATCTATCAATTCCTATCTTTCCAGCTCCATTCCTAATCCAACTATTCTTTGAACCCACTGGGAATTCCACTTCTTACCCATGCCAATTTTCACCACCTCTCACTGCTCTTTATATAATTTCCTTCCCTCCTTACTCAGCCTACATTCTACAGTATACCAGTATCATAATAACCTCATTTAAAAAGTGAGGAAATCAATGAACTTAGAAATTAGGGTTCTGGGTGAACTGTCTACTTCCACATCAAAGTCCTTGAGAATGACATCAACAGGAAACATCAGGACACTAGCTAAAACTGTCTTTGAAAGAGGGGAGTAACTGGGAAATTAGTAGATGTCTGCAACAAGGAGGACGATACAATGTTCCAAAGGAGCTGAGGGCTTTTAGGCAGAAAAGGGGAAAAGATGATCTAGAAGCCACAAATATGTGCAAGAAAGACACACACCCCACCCCTGGACCTAACGGTACATGGTGTAAGAGAGAAAAAACAACTGTTGTTTGAAAGTTGTTCTCAGAAGCAGTGTTCTTAGGAGAGAGCCATGTTCTATTTTATTTATTTATTTTATTTTTTTTTTTGAGAGACAGAGAGCAAGTGGGGGGAGGGGCAGGTAGAGAGGGAGACACAGAATCCGAAGCAGGCTCCAGGCTCCGAGCTGTCAGCACAGAGCCTGATGCGGGGTTTGAACTCCTGAACTGTGAGGTCATGACCTGAGCCGAAGTTGGATGCCCAATGGATTGAGCCACCCAGGCGCCCCAGCCATGTTCTGTTTAAGAGTCAGGAGTGGAGAGAAGTTCTGAAGAGAGATAAGGATATAAATTTCACTGATAATAAACCAAAACCACTTCTACAATACATTCACACAATGAATGTATATGTGATATGCAACATCACTTAAAGATGTAAAGAATACCTAAATGAAACAAATTTCAGAATAGCATATATATAAAATCAATCCATCTTCGTGAAATAATAATACCAACAATAACAAACTGTACTAGGTTAATATATGTAGGAAAAATATCACTGGGGTTACTTCTGAGAGGCTGAAATCATGGGAACTTTGAAAATTAAATATTTCTGTAATGTTAGAATCCTATGTTTAATTCTATTATATTCTGATATAAAAAACAGGAAACTTTTACATTTCATCTGTATCTACATAAATAAGTTCAGCTATTTCCAGAAGGGAGGAGAATCCACTAATGTAATTCTGACAGGAGGAAATAGTGCCTTTACAGAGAGACAATAATCTGCATGAAGGAACCACAATTAAAACTACATTGTGACTAAAAGCCAAAACTAAGTAAATTATTAATAATAATTAAAGGAAATTTTCTCAAGTAAAAACACTCTTCTTCCACATCAGTAAATCTGTACTTCCTAAATTAAATAACTTAATTGTGCTTACCTAACTTCCACAAGGTCATTTGGTTTATAGCTGGGATGAAGAAAGAACCAAACCTTCTTGACAAAATGATTAATGCTGGGTTCTCTACGAGACCCTCGGACATATACCATCCACTTGTGGGTTGACTGGTCATTTTCTTCTCTCTTATCAGGAGGTATGTACCTGGAGGAGAAAAAAGAAAGAAACCTGAACTCTTTTTTCCTTCAAAAACCTAGCAAAACATTTAACTCCTACTTAAAACAAGATTAAAAATCAATTATAAGAAAACAACTGGGAATTCACAAATATATGGAGATTAAAGAACATGCTACTGAACAATCAATGAGTCAAAGAAGAAATCCAAGAGAAATCAAAAAATATCTTAACTGAAAACCTATATCAAAACCTAAGGGATACAGCAGGTTTTAAGAAGGCGATTTATAGCAATAAATGCCTACATTAAGAAAGATCTCAAAAGAATGAACAAAGCCCAAAGTTAATAGAAAGAAGAAATAATAAAGATGAGAGGGGAAACAGAAGAAATGGGAGACAAAAAGAGCTATTTTTTTTTTTAAAGGTAAACAAAATAGACAAACCTTTGGCTAGACTTACCAAGAAAAAAGAGAAAGGACTCAAAATTATAAATAAAGAGGAGATGTTACAACTAATAGCACACAGCTCGTGGATGGCTCAGTCAGTTAAGTGTCTGACTCTTGGTTTTGCTAAGGTCACGATCTCACAGTTCGTGAGTTCGAGTCCATGTCGGGCTCTGTGCTGGCAGTGTGGAACCTGCTTGGGATTCTCTCTCTGGCTCTCCCCTGCTTGTGAGCTCTCTCAAAAAAATAAACTTAAAAAAAAAAAAAACAAACAACTAATACCACACAAATACAAAGGATCATAAAACTATGAACTATATGGGCACCTGGCTGGCTCAGTTGGTAGAGCATACAACTCTTGATCTTGGGGTTGTGAGTTTGAGCCCCACATTGCATGTAGAAATTATTTAAAAATAAAATCTTAAGGGGCACACCTGGGCAGCTCGGTAGGTTGGTCCAACTTTGGCTCAGGTCATGAGATCACGGCTTGTCAGTTCAAGCCCCACATTGGGCTCTGTGCTGACAGCTCAGAGCCTGGAGCCTGCTTCGAATTCTGTGTCTCATTCTCTCTCTGCCCCTCCCCCACTTGTACTTTGTGTCTCTCTCTCTCTCTCTCAAAAATAAACATTAAAAAAATTTTTTAATAAAATCTTAAAAATAAACAAAATGTTTTTTTTTAAAAAAACTATGAACAATTAAATACCAACAAATTGGACAACCTAGAAGAAATGGATAAATTCCTAGAAACATACATGCTACCAAGACTGAATCATAAAGAAATAGAAAATCTGAATAAAACAATTACTAGTAAGGAGACTGAAGTCAGTAATCAGAAACCTCCCAACAAAGAAAATTCCAGGATCAGATGACTTAAAGGGTGACTTCTACCAAATATTTGAAGAACTGACACCAATCCTTCTCAAACTTTTCCAAAAAAATACAAGAAGAGGGGACACTTACAAATTCATTTTACAAAGTTAGCATTACCCTGATACCAAACACAGACAACACTGCAAGAAATTACAGGCCAATATCCCTGATAAACATAGATGAAAACATCCTGAACAAAATATTAGCAAACAGAATTCAACAGTACATTAAAAGATCATACACCATGATCAAGTGGTATTTATTCCAGGGATGCAACATCTGCAGATCAATCAGTGTGATATACTACATTAACAAAATGAAAGATAAAAATACTATGATCATCTCAACAGATGCAGAGGAAGCACTTGACAAAATTCAACAGCTATTCTTGAAAAAACTCTCAACAAACTGGGTATAGAGGGGACATACCTCCAATAAAGGCCATATATGACAAGCCCACAGCTAACATCACAATGGTGAAAAATTAAAAGCTCTTACTCTAACTAAAATCAAGGACAAGACAAAGATACCTACTCTCACAACTTTTATTCAACATAGTACTGGAAGTTCTAGCCAGAGCAATTAGGCAAGAAAAAGAAATAAAAAGTATTCAGACTGCAAAAGAAGAAGTAAAACTGTCTCTATCTGAATGGGATATTAAATACAGAAAACCCTAAAGACTCCACCTAAAAACTGTTAAAACTAATAAATTCAGTAAGTTTGTAGGGCATAAAGTCGACATAGAAAGTCAATTGTGTTTCTATACACTAACAACAAACTATAAGAGAATTAAGAAAATAATCCCATTTATAATTGCATCAAAAACAATAAAATACTTAGCAATAAATTTAACTAAGATGAGGGGCGCCCGGGTGGCGCGGTCGGTTGAGCGTCCGACTTCAGCCAGGTCACGATCTCGCGGTCCGTGAGTTCGAGCCCCGCGTCGGGCTCTGGGCTGATGGCTCAGAGCCTGGAGCCTGTTTCGGATTCTGTGTCTCCCTCTCTCTCTGCCCCTCCCCCGTTCATGCTCTGTCTCTCTCTGTCCCAAAAATAAATAAACGTTGAAAAAAAAAATTAAAAAAAAAAAAAAAAATTTAACTAAGATGAAAGGCCTGTACACTGAAAACTACAAGACACTGATGAAAAAAATTGAAGACAAATAAATAAAAAGATACTCTTTGCACATGGACTGGAAGAATATTGTTAAAATGTTCATACTACCCAAAGCAATCTTACAGATTCAATGAAACCTCTATCAAAATCCCAACAGTATTCTTCACAGAAATAGAAAAAACAACCCTAAAATCTGTATGGAATCATAAAAGACCCCCAAATAGTCTCTTTTCTGATTAAAAAAAAAAAAAAAGGCATCATACTTCCCGGTTTCAAACTATATTAAAAAGTTATAGTAATAAAACGCTATGGTTTGGCATAAAAACAGACACATAGATAAATGGACTAGAAGAGAGCACAGAAATAAGCCCATGCATACATGGTCAATTAATTTATGACAAAGGCGCTAAGGTATACAATAGGGAAAGGACAGTCTCTTTAATAAATGGTGTTGGGAGAACAGGACAACTACATACAAAAGAATGAAACTAGACCCCTAACCTATACCACATATAAAAATCAACTCAAAACAGATGTATGACTTAAATTTAGGAACTGAAACCATTTAAAAAAAAAAAAAAAAAAAAAAAGACCTGAAACCATAAAACTCCTAGAAGAAAACTTTTAAGGGTAAGAAGAAAGGTTACAGGGGCAAGCTCCATGACAGGTCTGGGAAACGATTTTTTGGATTTGACGCTGAAAGCAAAGGCAACAAAAGCAAATAAACAAGTGGGGCTACAGCAAACTATAAAGTTTCTGCACAGGAAAGGACACCACCAGCAAAATGAAAAGGCAAATGAGGAATGAGAAAAAATATTTGCAAATCATTTATCTGACAAAAGGTTAATACTGAAAATATATAAAGAACTCACAAACAATTGAATAGACAAAAAAAGTCATAAAAATCTATTTAAAAATGGGCAGAGGAACTAAATACACGTTTTTCCAAACAAAACATACAAATGGTCAACAGGTACATAAACAGGTGGTCAACATCACTAATCATGAGAAAAATGCACATTAAAATGAGTTATCACCTTATACCTGTTAGAATGGCTATCATCAAAAATATGAGATAGCAAGTGTTAGCAAGAACATGGAGAAAAGGGAATCCTTGTGCATTATTGGTGGGAACATAAACTGGTATAGCTACTATGGAAAACAATATGAAGGCTCCTCAAAAAAATTTAAAAAACTGCCACATTGCTGTGTATATATGCAAAGACAATGAAAATGGGTTATCAAAGTGCTATTTGCATTCCCATGTTCACAGCAGCATTATTTACAATAGCCAAGATATGGAAACATACATGTCCATTAACATATGATTGAATAAAGATGTGAATGGACAAAGATGTATACACATATACATACAGTTAATCCTTGCACAACATGGCTTTGAACTGTGCAGGTCCACTTACATGTCATTTTTTTACAATACCGTAAGTGTATTTTCTCTTATGACTTTTTATTTTTTCTTTTAAAGTAAGCTCTACATCCAACATGAGGATTAAACTCATGACCCTGAGATCAAGAATCTCATGTTCTACTGACTGAGCCAGCCAGGCACCCCTTTACGATTTTCTTAATATTTTCTTTTCTCTATTTTATTTCTCTACTACTCGTCACATGCAAGATATGTGCTAATCATTCGTTTATGTCACCGATAAGGCTTCCAGGCAACGGCAGTCTACTAGTAGTTACTTCTGAGGAGTGAAAAGTTTTATGTGCATTTTCATTTGTGTGGGAGGTTGATGCCCCTAACCCTCACATTGCTCAAGAATGCTAAAGGGTCAACTGAGTGTGTGTGTGTGTGTGTGTGTGTGTGTGTGTAAGGGAATATTATTCGGCCATGAGAAAGAAGGGAATTCTGACATTTGTGAGAACATGGATGGATCTGGAGGGCATTATGCTAAGTGAAATAAGCCAAACAAATACTAACATGGAGAAAGACAAATACTACACAGTATCACTTATACATGAAATCTAAAAAAGTCAAGCTCGTGAAAACATAACAGAAATATGGTTACCAGAGGCTAGTGGTAGAGGAAATACAGAAAGTTTGGTAAAAGGGTACAAACTTTCAGCTTTGAGATGAATAAGATCTGAAGATCTAATGTATAACATGGTAACTACAGTAGATAACATTATAGAATTTGCTGAGCGAAAAGAACTTAAATGTTCTCACACTCCCAAAAAAAAAAGATAAGTATGTGAGGTGATGGGGCGCCTGGCTGGCTTAGTCATTGGAGCATGTGACTCTTTGAGGTTGTGAGTTCAAGCCCCACATTGGGTGTAGAGATTAAAAATAAAATCTTAAACCTGGATGGCTCAGTCGGTTAAGCAGCCAACTCTTGATTTCAGTTCATGATCTCATAGTTGTGAGTTTGAGACCCACGTTGGGCTCTGTGTTTGGATCCTCTGTCTCCCTCTCTCTGCTCAGCCCCCACTCACACTTGCTCTCCCTCTCTCAAAAATAAATAAATGCTAAAAAAATTTAAAAAGTAAACATGAGGTGATAATGGATATGTTAATTAACTTGATGGCAGGAATCCCTTCAAAATGTATACTTATATCAAATTATAATGTACACTTTAAATATAATTTTGTCAATTATAGGTCAATAAGGCTGAGACCATTTTTTTTTATTGAAGTATAGCTGACATGTTACATTAGTTACAGTATACTACACAGTGAGTGATTCAACACCTCTATACATTAGGCTATGCTCACTACATCTGTCATCATACAACACTATTACAATACCACTGACTACATTCCCTACACTGTACCTTTCATCCCCATGGCTATTCATTCCATAACTGGAAGCATATACCTCCCACTCCCCTAAAAAATATTTTAACTTAAAAAATTTTTAATTCTAGAAAGATTTAATAGCTCTATCCCCTAACCAATCAAAGTGAATCTTTTGCTGTTAATCTTTTAAAAGTATTTATTTATTTATTTATTCTGGTTTCTAAGGAGCATTCCCTTAAAGTTCGTTTTATTTTCTGATTATCATCATCCAATTAAAAAAAAATCAATTTTGCCTTTCCAAGTGGAGGTAAAAATGAGGTAGAAATAAACTGGCATATTTTATTCCTGGGCTAGGGTCTCTCTAGCTTTCGGGCTGATTTCACTTAGGTTTCAGAGTGCTAGAACTCTGAACTCTTCATTGCTGCCACAAAGTTTGCAACTGGTCTCTTGCCTTTTAAAAGCCAAAACAGGGTGCCTATGTGGCTCAGTCGGTTAAGCATCCAACTCTTGGTTTCGGCTCAGGTCATGATCTCCCATTCGTGGGTTTGAGCCCCATGTTGGACTCTGTGCTGAGAGTGCAGAACCTGCTTGGGATTCTCTCTTCTCTCTGCCTCTCTCCTTCTTTCACACTTTTCTTTCTCTCAAAATAAAGTTTTAAGAAATAAATTAAGAAAAGCCAAAATAAACCATCCCCTTAAGTCCTGACCATGGTAAAACTAGTATCTTTAGCCCTCCCTTTATTTCATGAGGCCTTATTACATTGTTAGAAAATATTGTCATGGCCTTTTTTTTTTTGAGAGAGAGAGAGAGAGAGAGAGAGAGAGAGAGAGCAAGCACGCGCACACAAGCATGAGCAGGGAAGAGGGACAGAGGGAGAGAAAGAATCCCAAGGATCCCCCATGCTCAGTGTGGAGCTCGATGTAGGGCTAAATCCAACAACCCTGGGACTATGACCTGAGCTGAAATCAAGAGTTGGACGCTCAATCAACTGAGCTACCCAGGCACCCCAGTCACAGCCTTCTATACATTTATCTGTGCCTGTGGTTATCCTTAATAATGCAGCGGGCTAAGTTATATTGATTTCTAATGTTAATCCAAACTTGCATTTCTTGATCATGAAGTATTATCATTTCTGTATTTACTGAATTCAGTTTATGATTTTGTTCAGTATTTATGCACTTCTATTCACAACTGTGAATGTCCTATAATTTTCCTTTTCTCATGAACTGTCTGGCTTTATTTAAAAAGTCAGGCTATCCTCATAAGATAGCCTGATTAAGTGTTGTCTCTTTACCCTCAGAAGATTTTGGGGGGCTTTCTGGTTACTTTTTTTTTTTTTTTTTTTTAAGCAATCTCTATACCCAACGTAGGGCTAGAACTCACAACCCCAAGTTCAAAAATTGCATACTCTACCAACTAAGCCAGCCAGGTGCCCTCTCCAGAAGATTTTGTATACAACTGAAATTATGTGTTCACTCAGCCTGTAAAGCAATCTAAGCCTAGTAGTTTGGTTTGGTTTTGTGATTGGAATGTTTTAAAAATCAGTAATTAAAGTTACTTAGTACTTGTAAGACTATCCAAAGTTTTTCCTTTCTTGAGTCATAAACAGTATTTTTCTAGGAACTCTCCATTTCACCTAAATTTTTAAATGTACTGGCATAAAGATGTTGGCATTATTTCTTACCTCACACTACATCATTTGTAGCTATGTCTTTTTTCCTTAATTTCACCAAGTTTGTGTATACAGGGTTTTGTTCTTATTTTTTTTCTAATTTCTTTGCATCATTCTAATTGAGATGGTTAGTTCATTAATTTTAAGCTTTTCCTCTACTGCAGACATCTAAAACTATACATTTCCCTTTAAATATTCCTTTGGTGTTATCCTACAAGTTCTTATTTGAGTATTTAGTTGTGAATATTTTAATGTGATTTTTCATTGACTTATGAATTGTTTAGAAGTGGTTTAAATTTCTAGACATAAAATTTTCTAGTTATCCTACTATCATTGATTTTTTTTCTTTTTCAACATTTATTTTTGAGAGAGAGACAGAACACAATGAAGGGGTAGAAAGAGACAGAGACAAGTATCCAGACTCTGAGCTGTCAGCACAGAGCCTGATGTGGGGCTCAAACCCATGAACCGCAAGATCATGACCTGAGCCAAAGGCTCAATTGAGCCACCCAGGCGCCCTACTGTCACTGATTTCTAACTTTACTGTAACAGTGATCAAAAACAGTAGTCTGGGGGCACCTGGTTGGCTCAGTCAGTGGAGCCTGACTCTTGATCTCAGGGTTGGGCTCAAGCCCCATGCCGGGTGTAGAGATTGGTTAAAAATAAATCTTAGGGGCGCCTGGGTGGCGCAGTCGGTTGAGCATCCGACTTCAGCCAGGTCACGATCTCGCGGTCCGTGAGTTCGAGCCCCGCGTCGGGCTCTGGGCTGATGGCTCGGAGCCTGGAGCCTGTTTCGGATTCTGTGTCTCCCTCTCTCTCTGCCCCTCCCCCGTTCATGCTCTGTCTCTCTCTGTCCCAAAAATAAATAAACGTTGAAAAAAAAATTAAAAAAAAAAAAAAATAATAAATCTTAAAAAAAAAAAAAAAGGCAGTATGATACAAGTCCTTCAATATTTGTTACAGCTTGCTTTATGGCTTATTATGTGGTCATTTTCATAATGTTCCTTATGCTTAAAGATGTTTCAACTATTACATGTAATAGTCTATGTGTGTATATCAGATCAAGCTTTGTTAACTGATGTTCAAATCTTTTATATTCATATAGATAATTTGCTTGATCTACCAATTACTGAGAGAGGTGCATAAAATCTCTCAGTATACTAGTGCATTTAGAAACTTCTCCTGTGATTCAATTTTGGTTTAGATACTTTAAGACTATTGTCTAGTACACTGTTATCTAATATCTCCCTGTTGAATAGAACTTTTTAACATTATAGAATAACTCTTTACCTTTATGAATACCTTTAGTCTTAAATTCTATTCTCCCTGATATTAATATGCTACTCTGGTTTTCTTTTGGTTAGTATCTGCCAGCTAAATCTCACTTATTTGCTTACTTTCAATTTTTCTGTATTTAGATGTGTAACTGATAAACAACAGAGAACTGAATTTTAGATGATTTTATCTCAATACAGTATCTTTTAACTAGATAACAATCCCTAGGCATTTTTTATAATTGATATATTTAGATTTGTTGTTACTAGAGTATTTTACACTATTTGCCTTGTTTTTTTCTCTTCATCAAATCCCTCCTCCTGTCCCTGCTTGCCTTCTTATGGAATCAGGTTTTTTTCCCCTTTTTTCATTCAATTTCCCCACCTTCCTCTTACTACTTTTAAAGTTTAAATTTCTAGGGGAGCCTGGGTGGCTCAGTCAGTTAAGCGTCCAACCTTTAAATTTTTTTTTTTTTTTTTTTTTTTTTTTTAATTTTTCAGAGAGACAGAGACAGAGTGTGAGTGAGGGAGGGGCAGAGAGAAAGGGAGACAGAATCCAGAACAGGCTCCAGGCTCTGAGCAAGCTGTCAGCACAGACCCCAATGCAGGGCTCGAACTCACAAACCACGAGATCATGACTTGAGCCAAAGTCAGTCAACTGAGTCACCCAGGCGCCCTTAAGCATCCAACTCTTGATGTCAGCTGAGGCCTTGATCTCAGGGTCGTGAGTTCAAGCTACATGTTGGGCTCACATGCTGGGCATGAAGTCTACTTTAAAAAAAAAAAAAAAAAAAACTTATACACACACACACACACACACATATATATATGGCTCAGTCTGTTAAGCATCAGACTTCAGCTCAGGTCATGATCTTGCAGTTCATGAGTTCAAGCCCCGCACTGGGCTCTCTGCTGCTGATACAGAGCCTGCTTTGAATCCTCTGTCTCCCTCTCTCTCTGCCCCTCCCCTGCTCTCTCTCTTACAAAAATAAACCTTAAAAAATAAATAAAATAAAAACACGTCTATTCTTTTAGTTATTATCTCAGATTAACAAGCATTCTTAACAAGTCTAAAATAAATCAATAATTTTTCCCTCTTCCACAACAAACAAGGACTTTACAACTCTCATGTCAACCATTCCCTCTCTACCATAATTAACCATAGTTAACCAGTATTTTAGTTCTAGCTGGTCTTCAAAAGACCCAAAAACGTACAAATTAAATGTACTTGTTTGAAATGTCAATGACTGTTTCTCCCAGTCTTCTTGTGGAATGGTAGGTCTATCTAGATTTCCAGTTTTGGACTTTTCTGAGCTGACTGGTCTTGTACTATTGTTAAGCCCCAACTCTTAACACTTCACATGGTGTATCAGTTCCCTTACCTAAATGCATACCCACTCTAATATCATCTATAAAACAGAAATCTAATTGCCTTAATCATATTTTATGCTTCCATTTATTTATTTAATTTATTTATTTATTGAGAGTGAGTTCGGGAGAGGGCCAGGAGGTAGCGGGAGGGAAGACAGAAAAAGAGAACCCTAAGCAGGCTCCACGCTCAGTGCGGAGCCCAATGCGGGGCTCGACCCACCACCCTGGGGTGACGACCTGAGTCAAAATCAAGAGTTGGACATTCAACCAAGGTGCCCCTTTATGCTTCCATTTAAATACTATCACACAGACCATTAGAAATCTTTGTTTTTATTATCCTGAGACTCTTTAATGTACTTGTTTGTTATTTGTGATCCATTAACTGGGGCTTGGAAGACTTCTCCCCCAATCTGATTTCCCCCCCCAAAATAATTACTGTCTGCCTGAATCCTTTATTTTCAATAACTGAATCTAATTACAATTTTCATAAATATATCAACTTATTCAACAATCAAATATTTACTGAAAATCAACTGCTATAAGGTACAAAACAAACAAGACATACTTTCTACCCTAAAGAGATTCCAGTCTGATTTGGGAAAATTATATAAAAACAGAAAATGATTATATGATAAAGATGACAAGCGAGCATAGGGAAAATATACTTCATGAGGGAGGAGAAGGGCAAATAAATACTTTGTGAGGAAATAACATTCTTACACTATTTGAAGATTTATGTCTATCCATTCCTAGATATTTGGCAAAATGATGGTGTTCCCACAAGACACCTTGAGATACTTTATAATCATATATATAAGTATATATAACATATAATCATATATATAACCATAATCATAGTTAAAGAGCTAGCACCTCAGCTTGGAGAAATTCTGTCTTCAAGACATGCTCTGCAATTTTTTGTTAAAAATTTAAAAGACTTCAATTTGGGCAACAAATATTTTTAGCAATTAGCTAAGGCCCCTGAAAATAGAACTAGTTCATAGATCAGAAAAAGTCAAAACTTCTTCCAATTTATCCACACTAACAAACTTGATAAAATACACCATTTGTATATGGGGTGCCTGGTTGGTTCAGGTGAAGCACACGACTCAATCTTGGGGTTGTGAGTTTGAGCCCCACGTTGGGTGTAGAGATTACTTAAAAATAAAATCTTAAAAAAAATAACACTCCATTTGTATAAAAGCTCATGTCTTAGAAATTTTTACCAAGCACAATTTTATTCTATGTCAAAGATTAACAGACACCCTGACGCAAGAGTTTCAAGTCTTTAGACTCAGTTTACTTTTAAAACAACAAAGAGTTTGGGGGAAAAAAAATCCTTAAGGCCTCTTCCTATAGTAATACTATAATAATAAAAGTATGCAAGAGTATTAACATAAATGGACAGCTGAAAATGGGAGAATTCAATTGGATACTTACTTGGACACATTGCCCACTACTATTGTTTTCTTTACAAAAAGACGTGAAGTCTCATCTCCTGTAAGATCAGCATTCCGCTGCTCTGTTTTATGAGAGCCAGTAATACTAGCAATGTCCTGAAAGAAATCACAATCAATGTTTACTTTCAATGTGGACAATTTCCAACAGGCAGAAACCACAAAATCACAGAAGGTATGAATAGAGTAACTCAGATTTTTTTTTTTAATTACCACATTCTCTGGCTTTGTGGTACCTCTCAGAGCATTAAAGAGTAGTTTTACTTGATCTTTTGCATAGTTTATGCTTGTTCACTATAACTCCATATGTATGTGTGTTTTTAACAGTCATACACCTCTGCTTCGTATATGCAAATAGGATATGGAAGGATACACAAGAAACTATTACAATGGTTACTCCTGGGAAATGGGAACGGGGAAAGGTCAATGGAATTTACTTTCTTTTCAACCTTTTGTATAATCAAAATTTTTTCAATGAGAAATAACATAGACATGATTAATTTAAACTTTGTAGAGATAGACTGCCAGGGTTTAAATCCTGACTCTTCCATTTACCAGATGTGAAATTTTGTGTAATTACTTCTCTATCAAAATTTCCTCATTAATAAAATAAAGATAACAGGGATGCCTGGCTGGCTCAGTCAGTAGAGAATGAGATTCTTAATCTTGGGGTTGTAAGTTTGATCTCCACATTGGGTATAGAGATTACTTAAAAATAAAAATCAGGGGCGCCTGGGTGGCTCAGTCAGCTAAGCGCCCGACTTCGGCTCAGGTTGTGATCTCAAGGTTCGAGCCCCACATCGGGCTCGCTGCTGTCACAGAGCCTGGAGCCTGCTTCAGATTCTGTGTCTCCCTCTCACTCTACCCCTCCCCTACTCGCGCCCTATCTCTGTCTCTCAAAAACGAATAAACATTAAAAAAAGAAAATCTAAAAAAAATAATAAAAAATAAAGATAGCAGTACCTGTGCCACATGATTGTTTTGTACAGTTCTCAGAGAAGTGCCTGGTACATACGTAGTAAACACTAAATATTTGTTACATAAACATGAGCATGTATATTACATACAAGATGGTAAGTTTCTAAATCCTATGACCAGTATTACCTAAATTATTTTTAATTGAAACAAAAAACGGCATCTGACTTCGGCTGAGGTCTTGATCTCATAGTTTGTGAGTTCGAGCCCCACATGGGGCTCACTACTGTCAGCACAAAGCCTGCTTCAGATCCTCTGTCTCCCTCCTTCTCTGCCCCTCCCCCACTCTCCCTCTCTCATTAAAAAATACACACACACACATATAAAAACAAACAAAAACAAACAAAAAGGGGTGCTTAGGGGCGCCTGGGTGGCGCAGTCGGTTAAGCGTCCGACTTCAGCCAGGTCACGATCTCGCGGTCCGGGAGTTCGAGCCCCGCGTCGGGCTCTGGGCGGATGGCTCAGAGCCTGGAGCCTGTTTCCGATTCTGTGTCTCCCTCTCTCTGCCCCTCCCCTGTTCATGCTCTGTCTCTCACTGTCCCAAAAATAAATAAACGTTGGAAAAAAAAAAAATTAAAAAAAAAAAAAAAAAGGGGTGCTTAGCTGGTTCAGTCAGTAGAGTATATGACTTTTGATCTTGGGGTTGTAAGTTCAAGCCCCATATTGGGTGTAGAGATTAAAAAAAATCTTAGAAAAAAAAAAAACGACACACACATACAAAAAAAAAAAAAATGCAGTATTTGCTCAGAAATAATAGTGGTTAGAAACAAGTAAATCCAAACATTAAGAGTTTTCATTTTTGGGTGGTGGCATCATGAATGACTTTTCTATTGTTTTTTACTTTCCTGTAAATTTTTCAACAATGAACACATACAGATTCACAATCAGAAAATTTTAATTTGATTTTTATCAAAAATAAATCAAATCCGGGGCACCCGGGTGGCTCAGTCAGTTAAGTGTCCAACTTCAGCTCAGGTCATGATCGCACAGTTTGTGGGTTCCAGCCCTGCATTGATTGGGCTCTGTGCTGACAGCTCAGAGCCTGGAGCCTGCTTCGGATTCTGTGTGTCCCTCTCTCTCTCTGCCCCTCCCCCATTCGTGCTCTGGCTCTCAAAAATAAATAAACGTTAAAAAAAAAATTGAAAAAATAAATAAATAAAATCCTTGATGTCTGAGTATGTGAAAAGCAACCTGGAGATTTCCTCTACCACAGAACCCCTGGCTAGGAAAATCATCCAGTAAGGGCTCTATAGCCAAATATTATATATACCGAGAAATTCAGAGCAGTTTGATACAGGAACTCAAATAAGAAACTGGCAGGATCAAAGAAGAATAAATGGTTTTCAATTCTATTTATTATTTGTCAAGTTTCCCCCAGTTTTTAAAGCATTAAGGTTCCACAAAGGAAAATGCTGAAAAGAAAATAAAACATGACAGAATGGAAAGACTTTGGACAAGGTCACAGAATTGCCAACTCCTCAAGGTTTCTCTCATATCTATGTGGATGGCATCTAGGAGTTGTGCGGTACACAGTTCTGGTTCAGTTTAATTCTCAGCTTAATTAAGTTTAATTCTCAATTCTGATACTTGTGGGCAAACAGAACTTTAACCTCTTCAAGACGGCTTCCCCATTTCCAAAAGGGATATAATTGACTTATTTCCTAGGGTTCTTATGAAGAGAAAATAAAATAATACATACTTAGAAAATACTAGTTCCCTTCTCCTCTGACTCCCTCCCACCCATCCAACTATACCCTTCCAGTATTTCGACTTGGTCTCTGTTCCATGTTGTTTGAGAGTCTTTCCTCTATATCCATATTGCTGTTATTGTCTTTGTCAGATAAGAAGTCATTGTGTTGAGATAAAGAATCACTTTCTGAATGATTGGCTGATGGTGTTTCTGATCTCTGATTGGCAGGAGAGGATGACCTAGATGGTGATTCCAAAAATTTCTTGATAGCAGGATGATTAAAAACCATTGTATCACATGTTTTTGATCCCTGCAAAAATGAAAGCAAGCAAATTAAACTTTTAATCTTTCTAAAACCTTATCTATTTAGGGATCATGCTTGAAATTCTTCAAAGTCTCCCCACACCCATAAAATGAAGTCCAAGCTCCTTAACGTGGTCTGGGTCAACAAAACAAAAACTAGAAAGTGATAAATAATTGTGTGAAGGTCCTAACACTGAAAGTTAAAAATGCAAGTTCTCTGAAAATGAGAAATCAAGGTGAACAGGTAGTAACATATAGAAAGTAAGATCTGACTTTTAAAAAATTAGTCTTGGGGCGCCTGGGTGGTGCAGTCGGTTAAGCGTCCGACTTCAGCCAGGTCACGATCTCGCGGTCCGTGAATTCGAGCCCCGCGTCGGGCTCTGGGCTGATGGCTCGGAGCCTGGAGCCTGTTTCGGATTCTGTGTCTCCCTCTCTCTCTGCCCCTCCCCCGTTCATGCTCTGTCTCTCTCTGTCCCAAAAATAAATAAACGTTGAAAAAAAAAAAAAATTTAATTAAAAAAATAAAATAAAATAAAATAAAATAAAATAAAATAAAAAATTAGTCTCACAATGCTTTAACACAAACTCATCAACTGTCTAAATAAAACATTCCTGTAAGAGACATAAAGATTTTTTTAAATGTGTATGTAAAATGGCTCCCACACAGGAGTAAAATGTAGCATAGAATGCTGTAAAATGATTAATACTTACATATATTTGCTATCAGACCAGTACTGAAGCCTGGAATATTTTTGTGTATCTTGTTACTTGGATACAAAATACAGTGTACTCTGTTATAATGTGATTCACTCTACAGTTCCTAGGCAGCACAGCTTTTAAAAACCGTGCTATTAAAATCATTTAGTGAGAGAAAAGGAGTCAGAGACTAGGATTTCAAAGCAACAAAACTGCTGAATCTCAATAATAAAGGGTATTTTTTAGAGCTGTGATGTATTTTGTTACAGCAAACTAAAAATAATTAAATGGCAGATCGTAATAGACAAAAATACACCTAAATATCCTTGAATAAATCCTAATCAGAACAGCAAAAAAAAAATCAGTGTACTTCTAGACCACCAAATAACAGTTCAGAACTGCTAATGGTTTAAAAAAAAAAAAAAAAAAGGCAACAAAACATTAAATGGACAACCACCTCTTCAGACAGAATAACTACAAGCCCCGTACCATGCAGCTGCTAGCTTATAAGAAATGACTTTAAAATCTGCATTGAAGAGCATCTCCCAAAAATTCATATGCACCCTGAACTTTGAAGGTGACTCTATTTGGAAATAGACTCTTTGCAGATATGATCAAGTTAAGATGAAATCATACTGCTTTAGGGCCTACCTAGTTAAGAGGGAAATGTGGACAGAGAGAAACTAAGAAGACACACAAGAGGGAAAATATCCATGTGAAGATATACAGAAACTACAGTGATGTAGCCACTAGTCAAGGAATGCCAAGGTTTGCCAGCAACTGTCAGAAGGTAGGCGAAGGCAAAGAAGGATTCTTCCCTACAGCCTTCAGAGACAACATGGTCCAGCCAACACCCTGACTTAGGACTGCTAGTCTCCACAATCATCAGATAATAAATTCCTCTTGTTTTAAGCCACCAAGCTTGTGGTAATTTGTTATGATAGCTCTAAAAAAATAGCTCAGGGCCCCTGGGTAGCTCAGTCAGTTAAGGGTCTGACTTCGACTCGGGTCGTAAATCTTATGGTTCGTGGGTTCGAGCCCCACGTCAGGCTCTGTACAGACAGCATGGAGCCTGGAGTCTGCTGTGGATTCTATGTCTCCCTCTCTCTCTGTCTTATCCCAGCTTGAGCATGTGCTCTCTCAAAAATAAACATTTAGAAAAAAAAATTAAAAAATAGTTTAGGCTGTAATATGCATTATGGAAATTCCTAAAGTAGAAGAAACAACTACCTAAGATTAAACTCAAATAATGCTCCAGATTTCTCCAAGACAATGTCAGGAGTACCACCAATGCCAGGTACCCTAAGCTCCACAGGATGACATGAAAGCCAAAACACAGCACCTCTTATCTGTAAAAACCATGGGGAACAATGCAAAGAAAGCAGTATGCCGTCACACCTTCCCCAGCCCTGCCACCATTCTCCCTGAGCCAGTACTGTCCAAGAGAATGATCTGAGAAAACTTATGAAAAAGAAATTTTAAAATGAAAAACGAAAAGTTATGCTGAAATTATCAAACTGTCAAACAAGAACTTCTGTTTCAGTTGAACCCTATCCCCATTCCTTTATAACTGGACCAATCTAGTGGTAATCACATTAACTAAGTGGTTAAACTTAATATCTTTAACAACAGGACAACCTGATTACTATGTCACCTGATGTGATATAATCATGAGGTATACAGAATCACTTAGGAAGTATTATTGCCAAAAACCTCTAACTTTAATCAAATCTTTAGACCCAACTACCAGTTTGCAAAAAAAATAGAGGGAATGAAGGAACAACCCAAGGGGAAAAAACAATAAACCCAAAATGTGGGATATCCTATAAACATAAATGAACTATTCTCTTCAAATAAGTCAAAATCATGGGGAAAAGGTAAAAGAAGTATTTTAGATGAAATGAGTCTAGAGAAACAAAACGTCCAAACGCCCATGAACCTTAGATCCCGTGTCAAAAACAAGCTTTAAAAGATATTTTGGGGACAGGGCTCTGGGTGGCTCAGTCAGTTAAGTGTTCAACTTTGGCTCAGGTCATGATCTCACAGTTCATGAGTTCGAAACCCGCGTCGGGCTCTGTGCTGACAGCTCAGAGCCTGGAGCCTGCTTCAGATTCTGTCTCCCTCTCTCTCTGCCCCTCCCCCATTCGTGTGTGTGCATGCACGCTTCTCTCTCTCAAAAATAAACAAGCATTAAAAAAAAATTTTTTTAATCTTTAAAAGATATTTTGGGGACAACTGGGAAAATATGAATATGGACTGGTTATCAAATAATATCAGGAAGTCACAAAAGAATGTCCTTTAGTAAATAAATGATTTAAGTACTTAGGGGTGAAGTGTCATGATGCCTGGAACTTATTTTCAAATGTTCTAGAGAAAAATAAATAAAGCAAAATGTTAAAATATGGAATCTAAGCATGCATAAACAGGTGTTTATTTCACCTCTTCAGTGTACTTGAAATTTTTCATAAAGACTGGGGAAAAAAAATCACGGTTTCCTGAATAAGGTATATATACTGAAACTACAAATTGCTGTTCATTAGGAAAATCAATCTACCTATAATTTGCTCCAAAGCCGACCATAATCAAATGAAGAATAAGGCAAGAACAGGGTCTCATTCAACTTTGTACCTGCAAATCCTAGCAACAGTGCTGAATATTAGTTGGAAAAGGATTAAATAAAAAGGAAAAAATGTTACTTGGGATTATTGACAGTTTACGTATTTTCCCAGGAAGGGAGGCGAGGCTTCTTGAATTCTGAAGGCCAATACAAGATACGTTTCAAAGGCAGGAATTTCACATTAACACTGATTTCCCCTTCATACAACAAATATGGATGGCCAGAAATGATTGTATATGAGGAAAACTTACCTCAGAAACTTTTAGAAGGCCTGCAGAAGCATAGTAGTTGGCAACAATGCAGGCACGAAGTTTATCCATCATCCTTCTTGCCTCAATCAATCGCTACAAACAATGTTAACTCATTAAAAAAATGGAAATGACAGAAGAGATACACTATAAAAATTTTCATAAAATAAGAAATACAAATGACCAAAAGCTCAATTTCTCTAATAAGCAAAGGAAAGCAAAAACATGACTATTTCTACCTATCAAACTGGCAAAGGATTGAAAAGAATGACAAAAGCCAATGTTTGCAAGAGAATATAGACATGTTAATATGAACATCTGTGTGTATATATGCATATTCACTGAGAAACGTCCATAAAGAAACTGGGCACAAGAGCAAAGAGGAATTATGTTTTGGGATGGAATTTCAGGTAATTTTTTTTCATTATGTTTTCCTGCAGTTTCATTTATAGAAAAAAAAAAAAAATGCCTTTTTTCCAGAATGAGAAAACTCTTTAAAAGAACGGCAAAGGGAAAAAAAAACATAATTTTATCTCAACAGATCTTTTTTAATTCATCATGTATAGATTTTTTTTGCAATAGCTTTGTTGTTTTTTTAAATTTATCACCATTTTTTAAATATATCACCATTATCACCATTATACCTGGTCGATGACTTCAATTTCGTGTTCCTTATTCTTCATTTCAAGTGCAAATTGTTCCTTAATAATAGTCTCAATCTTCTGCACAGCAGCATCTCGAGCTGCAAAAAGAACATAAAATAATCCAAGGTCTAATTAATCAGTGACTGTCTTGATTTAAGTCAGCATGCAATAGAACAAACCCAGAAACAATGACTCCTAAGTGGAGAAACCTAGTGGCTGTCACCTTAATCAATGATGAAAAGTTAACATCACTAATACAGGGGCAAACTGACCTCATGTGTTTTCTGACATAATGCAATGTCATCACTCTATGCCGTTCTGGTGAAAAATGTTAAATCTAATCACAGGGAACATCAAACAAACCTAACTGAAGGATATTCCACATAGTAACTGGCTTATATGATTCAAATATTAGAGTCAAGAAAGACAGAAAGGTTGAGCAGATTAGAGATATGACAACAAAATGCACTGTGTGATCCTGGACTGGATCCTGGAGAGGGGAAAACAGTTATAAAATACAGTACTGGGACTAGTCCCTGTTATTCAAGTGTTGAATATGGACTATAGGTTACACAATGTGATGGATGAATGTTAAAATTTCCTGCTTCTGATAATAGTACTATGATCACATAAGAGAATCTCCTTAGGAAATAACACTGTGTTTACAGGTGTCCAACTTATTCTCCAACGATTTAAAAAGAATGATGTGTATATATACCTGAATGCATGCATTTGTGCGACTGTGTGTGTGTTTGTGTGTGTGTGTGTGTGTGTGTGTGTGTGTGTTTGGGGTGGGGGAAAGACTGATAAATAAGGCAAAAATATAAACAACTGGCAAATTAATCTGGATCAAAGACATGCAAGTATTCCTTGCAATTATTCTGTTTGGAATTGTATCAAAATAAAATTACTGGGGAAAAAAAATGAAATCTATTAAAATTCCAGGAGAAACATTTGTTGACCTGTGAAAAACCACAGTCCAAGGACAAAGAAAATACAGTTAGCTAGAGGGGAGGCAGTCTGTGATATAAGAGCAGTTCATAAAAAGGCATGTAGCTTCCTTCTGTAGAGAAGAATATGGCAAGCAATTCAGCAGATTCTGATCACAACTACATAAAGGAATAAGCAAATAAAGAATTCAAAAGTAAAGAAAATGCTTCTACTCCTGATGCTAGTATTACACTATGTGTTAACAGGTATTTAGGGGTGCCTGGGTGGCTCAGTCGGTTAAGCGGCCGACTTCGGCTCAGGTCATGATCTCTCAGTCCGTGAGTTCGAGCCCCGCGTTGGGCTCTGTGCTGACAGCTCGGAGCCTGGAGCCTGTTTCAGATTCTGTGTCCCCCTCTCTCTGACCCTCCCCCGTTCACTCTCTGCCTCTGTCTCAAAAATAAATAAAAGTTAAAAAAAAAATTTAAACAGGTATTTAAATAAAAACTTAAACAAAGAGAAAAGGAAAGAAAAAAAGAAAAGAAAATGCCTCTAAATGTGATAGAATTCAGATGATGACTACTCAAAATAATATGCAACTCAGAGTCTAAAATATCAGATACAAGAGAAAAAAAAAAGAGCCAAATGACTGCTTGAAAAACCTGGAATTTGGGGGCAGCTGGCTGGCTCAGTCAACAGAATATACAACTCTTGACCTTGGGGTTGTAATTATGTTCAAGCCCCACTTTGGGTGGAGAGATTACTTCAAAATAAAATCTTTAAAAAGAAAAAAAACCTGGAATTTTGCAAAAGGATTCTGTGTTTATAACATGAAAAAATGATGTTCACCCATGCTTTGAAGTATATGAAAAATTGCAGAGAAAATTTGGATACTCTGATGGCCATATCACTTTCTCATTGTAAAACATGCCATTATATGGCAACTTCAATGTTGCCATTAAACTTCAATGTATACTAGTAATGGAATAAGAGAGCATTCTTGTGGATATGTCTGCATGGAAGCAAATGACTGATATTTTTCATCATGAAAAAGAAAAGTATTTTCTAGTATTACTATATATATGTCCTCGTCTGGAGAAATCAGCAGATACTCTTAGGGAAGGCTGAAAAGTCAGCAACTGTGATCACTGAAGTCTATTTTATCATAAGCTCCTCAGAAAGAAATGGTTCTAAAGTATCCCTTTCATGGAATAAATAAAAACACAAACAACAAACAAAACAATATAAGCAAAGGGAAGCATCCTACCAAATCTACTTTGAGAAAAATTCTGAAAAATAAAAACATGGCTTGGGTTTAGGCAGAGAGTATGGACATCAAAAAGAAGAGTAGCAAACTGTCTTTCAGTAAGAAAAAACCATCCCTGCTTAGGCTGAGTATCTGGGAACTTACACTAGATTTAAACTGAAATTATGATGTTTACTAAAACAATCAGTTTTTCCTACTCTTAGTTTTCTTTAAAAAAAAAAAGTTATGCCATGTGATGCATTTGAGTAATGGATATAAGTTTCACATTTATTTGGCTTATTACGGAAAGGAAATGACTTTTCCTTATAAATAAAATTACAACTGAATGAGGGGAAAGGTTGCAGTGAATGAAACGGTTTCATTATTTGGAATTCAATTTGATAATTTTTGGTCCACAAAGACTTTCTGTGGTACATATGACTTGACTGCACTGAGAGAGACAGGAATTTTCTTTCACTACTTCAATTCT
Source organism: Leopardus geoffroyi (assembly GCF_018350155.1). NCBI lineage: Eukaryota > Metazoa > Chordata > Mammalia > Carnivora > Felidae > Leopardus > Leopardus geoffroyi. The sequence continues at coordinate 83,698,202 of NC_059333.1, forward strand.
AGCAGCACTAATCTTTGTGGAGCTACAACACTTTATGACTTGGCTGCTTCTTTACCCAGCTGTAAATGTTAACTTATATGGACTTACTATTTAAATAAACGGTAATGAATTTCAGCAATAATTTAAGAACTCAAATTCAGGGGCACCTGGGTGGCTCAACTGGTTAAGCATCCGACTTTGGCTCAGGTGATGATCTTGTGGTTTGTGAGTTCGGGCCCGCATAGGGCTCTCTGCTGTCAGCATAGAGCCTACTTTGGATCCTCTGTCCCCCTCTTTCTCTGCCCCTCCCCCACTCACGCTCTCACTCTCAAAAATAAACATTTAAAAAAATTAAAATAAAATAACTCAAATTTAGCAACTTTTTCTGAGAGAGCTTAAAACATTCTTGGTAGCTACACACAGTTGATGATTTGCTCTTCAACCAATTATATGATCTTGGGCAAGTAGTTTAATGCCCCTTAACTACTAGCAACTAAGTGCAGGAGTTAAACTAGATCACTATTTCTCAAATGTGTATCATTCGTATACCACCTTTAAGTTACCTACACCACATCTGAGAACCCTATGAAACACCTAATTAACATAATTAAATAATATTTTTACATTATTTTAGCCTCATCCTAAGCAAAAGTAGTCACAAAATTACAAGTTTGATGAGACCATCATCTTTCCAATAGACATTAAAATAATATGCAACAATTACAATAAAAAACTTAACCCAATGTACCACCTATAATCATCTACCACACTGCAGTATACATATTATAGGACTTTATGGTTATACCTAACACACAACGATAACTAAAACTTACAGCCAGTCTCATTACTGACACTTCACTGTCTACCTGATTGTCTTCCTGGCCTCTTATGTCACAAATGGCGTATTGCTATTAACAGAGCACTTAACTAATCCCTCTTCAAATTATATACAGCAGTGGAAATGCATTTTGTTTTAGTTTCTGTAAATCTTATAGGGATGCAGATCTCAACAAAGAAATAAATAATTTCCTAAGGGAGGTGAATTTCTACCTGAATTCTCAATTGCTTTATGCCGCTTATTTGGAAGGGCCACAGATACATCCTCATAATCAGGGTCGGTTTCTTTGATTGTCCGCTTGATTCCAGACATCATGACATTCGTTCTTCACTGTGAAGTAATAATAAATAAACAAGTAACACTGTTTGATGCTAGTACTTATAAATATATGTATACACATATATAAAGGGAATAAATATTACATAATTCTGATAACTCATAAGTCTCTGTAAACACGTACATATCCCTGTTAAAGCCAAAAGCATTAACTACCTTCAAAGGTTCACTTTAAGGAAAAAAGTCAACATCATCTGTTAGAAAGCGTAGGTTTGCCTTTCAAGAGAAAATCCTTTAACAAGGCAGCACACTACTCAGGCTTTTCAAAAGGGGCCAGTCTTTCAATGAAGGGCACTCATAACGAAAGGAAAGAAACCAGACTCTGATGACAACATGGTTAAAGCCCAAACAGCATCTTGGAATTCACAATGCATCCACCATATTACAAAATGAGAGGCACCTGGGTGGCTCAGTCAGTTAAGCATCTGACCTCGGCTCAGGTCATGATCTCACAGTTTGTGGGTTTGAGCCCCTCGCCGGGCTCTGTGCTGACAGCTCAAAGCCTGGAGTCTGCTTCACACACTCTGTCTCCGGCTCTCTCTGCCCCTCCCCCGCTCACACTCTGTGTGTGTCTCTCTCTCAAAAAATAATAAAATAAAAAATTTCTTAAACTTAAAAAAATGAGCAATATATATAGTTAAGCTCTCATTAAATAATTAATCATACAAATCCTCTTTCTGCTACTTAAACGTGCCTGCTACATAACAGGTACTCAATAATATTGATCATTTATCATTATTCATAATAAACACCGACTTATATTAAGACAGCAAGTCTGCAATCTGGTAAACAAGTCCTATGTACACAGGTCTTTGGGTAAAACAATCCCATAAATCTTCCAGGTCTGCACTGTCCCAATACATTAGCAACTACCCATATGTTGCTATTTGGTGTTAAGTAAACTTTTAAAAATTAAAAAAATAAAGTTAGGGGTGCCTCAGTGGCTCAGTCAGTTAAGTGTCCAACTCTTGATCTCGGCTCAGGTCATGATCTCATAGTTTGTGGGTTCAAGCCCCACATAGGGCTCTGTGTTGAGGGTGCAGAGCCTGCTTGGGATTCTGTTTCTCCTTCTCTCTGCCCCTTCCCCTCTTGTTCTCTCTCACTTTCTCTTTGCCCACCCTCCCCCCACCTCCCCACCACCGCTCAGTCCCTCCCTCCCTCTCAAGATAATAAACATAAAAAAATAAAGTTAATTCAAAATTCAGTTCCTTTCTTCACATTTCAATTTTTCAACTTCAGAACTAGCCACATTTCAAATGCTCAATAGCTGTCAGTAGTTTAGAGCTACAATATTGGACAGTGCAAATACAGAACATTTATATCACTGCAAAAAGTTCTACTGGACCCTGTTTCTCTTCTAAACTGTGTTTCATTGAGCATTTATTAATATTTCATGAGTTGATTTAGAAAATGCTGTCCACATCAGCACTGTCCAAAAGATATATAATGTGAGCCATGTATGGAATTTAAAATTCTCTAGCAGTCACTTTAAAAAAAGGAAAAAGAGGGGCACCTGGGTGGCTCAGTTGGTTAAGCGTCAACCAAATCTCTTGGTTTCAGCTCAGGTCATGATCTCATGGTTTGTGAGTTCAAGCCCCACATCGGGCTCTGTGCTGCAGGCGAGGAGTCTGCTTGGGATTCTCTCTCCTCTCTCTGCCCCTCCCCTGCTCACTCACTCTCTCAAAGTAAATAAACTTAAAAAAAATTTTTTTTTTTTTTAATGAAAAAGAGGGGAGCCTAGCTGACTCAGTCAGTAAAGCATGCAACTCTTGATTCCGGGGTCGTGAGTTTGAGCTCCACATTGGGCTCAAAGAGATTACTTTAAAAAAAAAAAAAAAGGGAAAAAGAAATGGGTGAAATTAATTCTAATAATATTTTTGCTTAACCAATGTACCCAAGTTTTACATTCTTATCTTTGTGCTAAGTCTTTAAAATCCAGTGTGTATTTTACACTTCTAGCACATCTCAGTTTGGACTAGCCACACTTCAAAGGCTTAGTACCACCTGTGCCTAGTGACTCCCTTACTGGGCAGCAAGGGCCTACTGATACAGTATACAGATTAAAAAAAAACAGGTCTAGGGTGGTTACATGAGTTGCCTCATAGATCACAATCCATGACACAGAAAAGAAAGAGCTCCCTGATTTCCAGACCTGTGTTCTACTGCTAATGGTTATTTACCTAACCAAAAGAAAAATACACAATATGTATTTATTGAGGCAATAAAAAGAGTGTGTTTTTTGTTTTTTGTTTATTTTACACAGAGAGTGTGAACAAGGGAAAGGGGCAAAGGGAGAGAGAATTCCAAGCAGGCTCCACACTCAGCACAGAGCCTGACGTGGGACTCGATCCCACAGCGCTGGGATCACAATCTGAGCCAAAATCAAGAGTTGGATGCTCAACTGACTGAGCCATCCAGGTGCCTTGAGGTAATAAAAAGTTTCAAAGTAAAATTAATAAAAATAAAATATTAACCCAAAAATTTTGACTCAGTTAAAATAGAAATAACAATTTAAAAGTTTCTTGGCTTAGGGGTGCCTGGCTGGCTCAGTCAGTGGAGCATTTAACTCTCAATCTCAGGGTTGTGGGTTTGAGTTCCACATTGGGTGTAAAGATTACTTAAAAATATTTTCCTAAAAAAAAAAAAAAAAAAAGTTTCTTAGCTTAGTCCAGTTCTTTCATCCCTCCCAGAGGCAGGCTTACTTGAATCAGATGGGAGAGAGACCCATTATGTAATGATATATATTTAAAACCTAGATTTAAGAGATCATTTTTCCTGTAATTGCTACCTTGTGTAATATCACTAAGCTTAAAAATGTTCAAAAATCTTTAGCATTTATAAATATCCTGAATCAAGCCATTTAATGTTTGTTCACTATCATTACATAACTGCTTTAATTTAGGCTATAAACGAATCTTTACTTTTATAGAGGCCCTGAATCCAACTATTTTTTTCTGTTTTTAACGCTTATAGGGGAACACGGTGGTTCAGTTGGTTTAAGCCTCTGACTTCAGTTCAGGTCATGATCTCACAGTTCGTGAGTCCCACATCAGGCTCTCTGCTGACAGCTCAGGGCCTGGAGCCTGCTTTGGATTCTGTGTCTCCCTCTATCTCTGCCCCTCCCCTGCTTGCACTCTATCGCTATCTCAAAACACAAATAAACATTAACAAAATTAAAAAAAAAAAAAAGTTTATAAAAAGTGACACATAATGGGGCACCTGGCTGGCTCAGATGGCAAAGCATGCGACTCTTGATTTCGGGGTTGTGAGTTCAAGCCCCACTTTGGGTGTAGAACTTACTAAGAAAAAATAAAACAATAATAATAAAACATTTCTTTGAAAAGTAAGAAGAAGGTCGCATTTGGTCTGCAACTAGTTTTAGACAACCTGAAAAAAAATCTTGGGTCACTACATGAAGAATGCATTCTAGGGGCACCTGGGTGGCTCAGTCAGTTGAGTAGCCGACTTCGGCTCAGGTCACGATCTCGAGGTTCTTGAGTTCGGGCCTCATGTCAGGCTCTGTGCTGGTAGCTCAGAGCCTGGAGCCTGCTTCAGATTCTGTGTCTCCCTCCCTTTCTCTCCCTCCCTTGCTCATGCTCTCTCTCTCTCTCTCTCTCAAACGAATAAAAACATTAAAAAAATTGTTTTAGGGGTGCCTGGGTGGGGCTCAGTCAGTTAAGCGTCCGACTTCAGCTCAGGTCATGATCTCGCAGTTCGTGAGTTCAAGCCCCATGTCCGGCTCTGTGCTGACAGCTCGGAGCCTGGAGCCTGCTTCAGATTCTGTGTCTTCCCCACCCTCTCTGCCCTTCCTCTGCCTGTGCGCACACACACACACACACACACTCTCTCTCTCTCTCTCTTAAAAATAAATAAACATTAAAAAAATTTTTAATAAAAAAAGCATTCTAAAAAAAAAAGAATACATTCCTAAAAATCAATAAACCTCATTCCTTCTTCTTTAATGCAGACGGGAAAAAACACACCTCCTATTCTCCAATAAACCTAGAAGCATAGACAGACACATCCCAGCAGATCTCCAAATCTGTTTCTGCACCACACCATTTCCTTGGTGACCACCTGTCTCCTACAGCTTGCCAGAGCCTTATGGGATTATTCTGTAAAGATGAGTGAGTCCAGCATCATCTTCACTCATCCATTCTATGGACTTCATAATCTGAATATTCTCCTCCTACTTCCCAAGAGTAATAGCGGCTCCTCCCCAGAAAGGCTGGGGATCCTTGAAGAAAACAATATTTTATTTCACCTTCACTTAAGCGATAAAGCAAAACTCTTTCACCTTTGCTCTAAAACTGGGGAAACAGAAGGGAAAAAAAGAGAAGAATTTGTAGAGAGGTTGGGGTGGGTAAGGAAGAAACCCCCAATGAGTTAACCTGTGCTGCCAAGGTTATTCATATTTCATGCAGCCCATGTAAGAAAGCTTTTCCTGTCATATTTGGGCATAAATTTGGGCCTCCAATAAACATGTTTAGGAAGATTTAGGCCCACTCTGGGCACTTTTTAATAATTCAGGTCTGCTTCTGTCTAGCAAGAACAATACTAAAGTATACACATGCCACATTCAAGTATACACTAGCTAAGCTAGGCACAAGTGCTGAGGCATGCTCTCACCGTGATGTAATAATACATGAATGGAATGTGTAACAAATGACCCATGGTCATATTAAGTTTTGGATTCTTGTCTGACTTTGAGATTTATGAAAAGAAAATTATGAACAGTTGCTAGATATTATCAGATTCAACTTAGAAACAAAATGTCCTACTAATTTTCTCTGGTTTTGAATCAGATGAAACTAAAAGAATAAGGAGATGGTAAACGTGAACTGGTAAAAAAAAAAAAAAAAAAAAAAATCTGTTACTGTTTATCATTTGACTTTGAGAAAAGATTTTCTCCATACCATGGGACCAACGCCAAACACAGAAACATAGAGAAACATACATAATGCTGATTCCTCTAATTTAGAATTTTTATCTCACTGAAACAGACTCATTATAAAAAGTGAACGTCTTTCCAGCGGGGAGGACCTCTCCATAAGAACATACTCCTCGCAAAGGACCTCCTCTACTCATCACTCCTGGAAGAGAGGAGGAAGCACAAGAAGCGCCTGGTTCAGAGCCCCAACTCCTATGTCATGGATGTGAAGTGCCAAGCATGCTACAAAATCACCATCCTCTTAGCCATGCACAAACGGTAGGTTTTGTGTGTTGGCTGCTCCACTGTTCTTTGCAAGCCTACAGGAGGAAGAGCAAGGCTACAGGAAGTTGCTCCTTCAGATGGAAGCAGCACTAAAAGCAGCCTGAACCAAGATGAGTGGAACACAATCCCAATAATCATGTTTTGTTTTGTTTTGTTCTTAAGTAGGCTCTACACCCAGTGCAAAGCCCAATGCAGAGCTTGAACTCCCAACCGTGAGATCATGACCTGAGCTGAGATCACGAGTCAGAAATCTAGGGGTGCCTGGGTGGCTCAGTCACTTAAGCATCCACCTGTTGATTTCAGCTCAGGTCATGATCTTGAGGTTTGTGAGTTTGAGCCCCACGTTGGGCTCTGCACTGAGAGTGCAGCTGCTGCTTGGGATTCTCTCTCTGCCCTTTCCATGTGTGTTCTCTCTCTCTCTCTCTTTCCCTCTCTCTCTCAAAATAAATAAACCTTAAAAAAAAGGTTCACACACACACAAAAAAAAGAGTCAGACACTTAACCGACTGAGCCACCCAGGTGCCTCAGCAATAAACACATTTTGGATTAAAAAGAAAAAGGTAAACATTGTTGGGGCACCTGGCTGGCTCAGTTGGTAGAACATGTGACTCATGATCCTGGGGTTGAGTTCAAGCCCCACATTGAGGGTAAAGCTTACATTTAAAAAAAAAAAAAAAAAAAAAGTGGGATCTAGGTGGCTCAATCGGTTAAGCATCCAACTCTTGATTTCAGCTCAAGTCATGATCTCAGGGTTCATGAGCTCAAGCCCCACGTCAGGGTCTACACTGACAGCACAGAGACTGCTTGAGATTCTCTCTCTCCCTCTCTCTTTACCCCTCCCCCACTTCTACACACACACTCTCTTTCAAAATAAACTTAAAAATATATATACATACACACACACACACACAAGTAAATGTTGTCAATTTAAACTTAAAAAAAAAAATACATATTTTCCCTTACATACAATGTAAGAAAGCAAAACTACCCTATCATACCTGTTCAAATAACAAGTCTGAGTTCTTGAAAAAAGTTAAAGACCAAAAGCAAAACTAAACCTGGTAATGTTCTATCTTTAAATATGAAAGAAAAAATAATTTTAAAATGAAACTGTATAATTAAAAATACAATCATGTAATACAGTCACCAGAAATTCTTAGTAAAAGATCTTAGTTCTTATGTCAGAGTATACCCAGTCCTACAATCCTGTCTTGCAAATAATTTTACAAGATGTGGCCAATTCTGGGGAAAGGAGTAAAATCTTATAAATAAGGTCCTTGAAAAATTTGCAATGTACTTTGTGAGGTATCTTCTCAATATAAAATTCTATGATCCTCATGCATTTGAATCTCATCAGAACCCTGAATTTTGTGCTCACTCAAGGCAACTTTTCGCATCTGATTTAAAAGGGGAGCCAGGGAGGAGCAGTACAATCATTTTCTACCTGATTCCATACAGACAGATGTTCCTAAGATGTTAATAATGACTTTATCATTCTTTGGCCCTATCCTTTCTAAATTCTTCATTTCAAACAAAATGTTTTCCCCTTTGTAAACAAGTCAACCAATGTTTCTTTATTAAATATCTGAAAGAGAGAATCTACAATCCATTCTTCTCTATTAGCCAAAGAAACATTTGAAAATGTCTGTAAAAAACAAAACGGGGAAAAAAATTGGAGGGGCACCTGGCTGGCTCAATCAATACACCATGCAACTTTTTTTTTTTTTTTTAACGTTTATTTATTTTTGACAGAGAGAGACAGAGACAGAGAATAAGCGGGGGAAGGGCAGAGAGAGAGGGAGACACAGAATCTGAAGCACGCCCGAGGCTCTAAGCTGTCAGCACAGAGCCCGACACGGGGCTCAAACTCACAGACCGCGAGATCATGACCCGAGCCGAAGTCGGACGCTCAACTGACTGAGCCACCCAGGTGGCCCAATACAGCATGCAACTCTTAATCTTGGGGCTGTGATTTCAAGCCCCATGTTGGGCATATAGATTACTTAAAAAAAAAAAGGAGAATGGATAAACAAATTGTGTATACCCAATGAACTCCTGATCTAAGCAAGAACAGAAATGAATCTCAAAATCATCTTGGCAAGTAAAAGAAGCCAGACACAAGAGTACATATGTGAATGATTCCACTTATACGAAGTTCTAGAACAAACTAATCTATGGTGAAAGAAAAGAGAGTAGCTGTTCAGGTGCTGGTGGTGGGGACTGACTGGGTGGAGTAATAAAGGAACTTCCTGGTGTAAGAGAAAATTTTTTATCTTAATAAGAGTATGGGTTGCATGGGCATAAGCAATGTGAAAATTCACCCAACTGTACACTTAAAATCTGTGCATTTCACTGTATATAAATTACAGCTCAATTTACAAAAGGGCTATAAAAATATTTATCTAATCATGTCATCCCCTGCTCAAAACCTTCCAGTGGCTTCCCACAACACTTAGAATAAAATCGCACTCCTTACCATGACCTACAAGATCTTACATGAATTGGGCCCTACCTCCCTCACCATCCTTCACCATTAGCATCAAGACACACTGGTTTTCTTTCTGTTCCTCAAATACACCTCAATCTTTTCTTAGGGTTTTTGGTTTTGGTTTTGTTTGTTTTTTTTAATTTTTTTACGTTTATTTTTAAGAGAGACAGACAGAGAGAGAGAGAGAGAGCATGAAGGGGGAGGGGCAGAGAGAGAGAGGGAGACACAGAATCTGAAGCAGGCTCCAGGCTCCACAGTGTCAGCACAGAGCCCAACACGGGGCTCGAACTCACCAATCATGAAATCATGACCTGAGCCTAAGTGGGACGCTTAACCAACTGAGCCACCCAGGCTTCTTTTTAAGTAAGCTCTACTACACCCAACATGGGGCTTGAACTCACAACCCTGAAATAATCATATGCTCTACTGACTGAGCCAGCCAGGTGCCCCTCCTTAGGGTTTTTGGACTTCAGGCTCCCTCTACCTGGAATGCTCTTTCCCCAGGTTAGCTTTACTAGATCTCAGGCTCAAATGCCCACCTTATCAAAGGCCTTCCTTAATCATACTAGTCAACACAGCTTTCCCCATGTTCTCCTTCCAAAGTTCCTGGAAGCTCACAATAAATTATTTGCTAAATAAATAAAGGTATAACTTAAATATATGCCAAAATATGAATACCCAAGGGAACATACCTACCAGCCTTCAGTAACTTTTATCACTCTTGCCTAATACTTACAAATCTATTTGATAATGCTACATTTCCAAAGGTATTATAGCTAAATTTTAAAAATAAAGGGATGTGCAAATTTATTATACACAAGCACATCCAGATGAAGAGACAGCTGGCATGGCATGGTTAATAACAAATAGGATCATTTAAGGCAAAAAAACATTTAATATAATAAAGATTATGTTACTACTAAAGGACACAATCACAAAAATGTCATAAACTAGACATCAAACATCAAAACATACAAAATAAACCTGAAGTACAAGGACAATTTGAGAAAAATCACAATCATCACAAAATAATCAGAACATATGTCTCTCAGAAATTTAAAAGATCAAGAAAACAACAGATAAAAATACAGAGTATACAGATAATGCAATTTACAAGCCAGATTTAACAGCTACATACAGTTCTGAACACAACAGAGAATACTATTTAAAATATCTATAAAAATTCATTGAAATTGAATCATAAGATAGAACATAAAGAAAGTCACAATTATTACAAAACATGGAAATGTTATGGGGCACCTGGGTGGCTCAGTCGGTTGAGTGTCCGACTTTGGCTCAGGTCATGATCTCGCAGTTCATGAGTTCAAGCCCCACATCGAGCTCTGTGCTGACAGCTCAGAGCCTGGAGCCTGCTTCAGATTCTGTGTCTCCCTCTCCCTCTGCCCCTTCCCCGCTCATGCTCTGTCTCTCAAAAATGAATAAATGTTAAAAACATGGAAATGTTACAGCCATATTCTCTGATCCTAACAAAATTAAATAGGAAATCATTAACAAGAACTCACTATGATATGGAGAACAAGATACTCTTCTAAGTTTGTTTATTTTTTGAGAGAAAGAGAGAGCGAGAATGAGCGCACAATCAGGAGAGGGACAGAGAGAGGGAAAGAGAGAATCCTAAGTGGGCTCCGCACTGCCAGCACAGAGCCCAGTGTGGGGCATGCACTCACGAATCATGAGATCATGACTTGATCTGAACCCAAGAGTCGGATGCTTAACCAACTGAGCCACCCAGGTGCCCCAACAAGATACTCTTCTAAATAACTCATGGCTCAAAGAGAAAATTAAGAGTATTTTAAAATTAGCAACAAAGAGAACATAATATTTCTACACCTTAGAAGATGTGGTCAAAGGCATCAGCAGCGAAAAATGACAGACCAGTTTTCATTTGTGAACACAGACACAAATCCAATCCAGCAGGGTATTTAAAAAATAGAAAAATAACTAGAATTATTATTATTATTATTATTATTATTTTTTTTTTTTTTTAGTGTTTATTTACTTTCGAGATAGGGAACAGCATGAGCAGGGGAGGGGCAGAGAGAGACACACAGAATCCACGGCAGGCTCCAGGCTCTGAGCTGTCAACACAGGGCCCGACGTGGGGCTCGACATGGGGCTCGAATTCACCAACCGTGAGATCATGACCTGAGCCGAAGCCGGATGCTCAACTGACTGAGCCACCCAGGCGCCCCGACTTTTTTTTTTTTTTTTTTTTTTAACGTTTGAGAGAGAGTGCGCGTGCACACCCACATGAGCCAGGGGTTGGGGCAGAGAGAGGGAGAGAGACAATCCCAAACAGGTTCCACACTATCAGTGTAGAGCCCAAGGCAGGGCTGGATCTCATGAACCTGTGAGATCATGACCTGAGCCAAAATCAAAAGTGAGACGCTTAGCTGAGCTACCCAGGCACCCCTAGAAGCTTTCATTACCAGCAATAAACAAAGTATTTAGGAGATTCAGAAGCAAGGTGATTTGCAATGCACATGTCTAATGTTGAACCTTTAGGAATATATTAATGCCACTAACTTTCAGTAATCCAAATATATATGATCCATTTCATAAATTATATATTGGGAATTAAATATAGCAGCTTTTAGGAGCACCTGGGTGGCTCAGTCAGTTGAACACCCAACTCCTGATTTTGGCTCAGGTCATGATCCCAGGGTTGTGGGATAGGGCACCTCATCAGGCTCTGCACTGAGCATGGAGCCTAAGATTCTAAAATTAAAAAAAAAAAAAAAAAAAAAGGCTATACTGAGAAAAATCATTTGCATAAAGAAGTCTTATCAAAAAAATCAAAATAAAGGGGCATCTGGCTGGCTCAGTTAGAAGAGCATGCAACTCATATCTTGGGGTCATGAGTTCGATCCCCATGTTGGGTGCTAAAAAAATAAACTTAAAAATCAAAATATATTTCAATGTCAACTTAAATTTTTTCTTCTGAAGATTAGTCATAGAACTGTCATCTCTCACTGACAAAGGTAACTGAAAATATACACAAATAATTTTCTCCCCAAAATCATGTTGTTTTTTTTTTGTTTTTTTTTTTCACAATACAAGCAATCTGAAGTAGCTTATACGAAAGACTCAGATCAAGAGAAATCTAAAAGGGAGAAGATTCGGTTCTGATTTTAAGTTGGTACTGACAAAAATTCTGTATCCTAATTGTTCTAAGATCTTTTACACAAAACCATCTGAATACACTCTCATTTCTTGGTCAACATAATTACTGTTTCTTCAACTCATCTGGTATGGGGGCAGGGGGGAAGGTCTTTTAAGTAAAAACGATCACAATTGTACACTGGACCAGAACGGTGGGGAGCTGATGAGAGGTCAGTTCATCGCATCATACTGACATGGGCTATTCCCAGTATAAGGTCACCTGGCTGGCTCAGTGAGTTAAACATCTGACTCTTGATCTCAGTTCAGGTCTTGATTTCAGGATCATGAGTTCAAGCGCTGTGTTGGGCTCTCACACTCGGCACGAAGCCTATTAAAAAAAAAAAAAAAAAAGGAAAACAAAAAAAGTCCCTGGAACATGATCTTGTGCCCAGGGGTATCTCCCAGTATGACATGTAAAGAGCTGAGCAAAATGGAAAAGCTAGATAGCTGAGCTCAAAAAAAATTATATTATTTAAGCATTATATATTTCCAGGTCAAAAACACATACTTTCCATTAATAAATGAAATTGCTAAAGACCATATAAGTTGCTATAAAGGTCAGCCCCAGGATTCATGCAGGCCAATACTTGGTCTCCAATGTGCAAAGCAACGTGAAAGAAAACCTAGAATAAAACAACTATTCTAAAGTATCCATGCCACTGCTTCTATCCATTAGTGCAACAACTGGAGAGCTGGCCTTAGGAAGCTTTACCCTTCCTTTACTCCAGGACTTCAACATACACTTTCTCTGGACAGAGTGACCTACATGAGCTGTTTAAAGGTTTTGAGATACTTAAAGCAAATTCTTAAGTTGACAGAAGGGAGACACCATATAGGGGTACCTGGTTGGCCCAGTTGGAGAAGCATGTAACTCGTGATCTCAGAGTCATGGGTTCGAGTACACAGTTGGAGACTGCTTGAATACATAAACTTTAAAAAAAAAAAAAAAAAAAGAGAAAGAGAAAGAAACAAGGGAGGGTACATAACCTTCCAATGACTTCCCTGGTGTCACTTTCAGACAAAGGTCACTGGAATAGTCTGAAATGATAGCTGATTTCATATGAGAATCCTGTTTCAATTGTGAAGCCCTAAAAGTTTTTTTTCTAAAAGAAGCAAAAGGAAACAAAGCTGGTCTACAATTCCAGGTTGAAAAAGGAAGGGATTGGACCAGATCAAGATTGTGTCAAACTCTTGGACACAGTCACTGAGAATACATAAACTGAGCCAAATCTTGCACACTTCACTAAGTAGGGATTTTTCACTGGAGTTTTCAAATGGACAACACATTCTATGGGGATAAGTCTCATGCTTTTCCATGTGAAGCTGAGATTCTTAAAAGGAAACAAGCAACTTAAAAAGGGGACATTTTTTAGAAACTGGTTTTTTCTTTAAATCAACACTCTCTAGTCTAAAAAATTATCTATTTATAAAAATCTACCTACTGATAAAAATTTTCTGGAACCAGATATAATGATGGCTGCACAACTTGGTGAATCTACTAAAAGAAAAAACACAGAGTTTTACACTGTAAAGAGTGAATTTTACAGTATGTGAATTAGATCTCAAAAGTCATTATAAAAAATAACAACGATGGGGCGCCTAGGTGGCTCAGTCGGTTGGGTGTCCGACTTCAGCTCAGGTCATGATCTCACAGTCCAAGAGTTCGAGCCCCGCATCGTGCTCTGTGCTGACAGCTCAGAGCCTGGAGCCTGCTTCAGATTCTGTGTCTTCCTCTCTCTCTGCCCCTCCCCTGCTCATACTCTGTCTCTCTCTGTCTCAAAAATAAATAAAAACATTAAAAAAAAAAAATAACAATGATGGCGTACCTCACTGGCTCAGTCAGTGGAGCATACAATTCTTGATATTGGAATTGTAGGTTCAAGCCCCACAATGGGTGTAGAAATTACTTAAAAAAAATAAAATCAGGGCGCCTGGGTGGCTCAGTCGGTTAGGCGGCCGACTTCAGCTCAGGTCATGATCTCACGGTCTGTGAGTTCGAGCCCCGCGTCAGGCTCTGTGCTGACAGCTCAGAGCCTGGAGCCTGTTTCCGATTCTGTGTCTCCCTCTCTCTGACCCTCCCTCACTCATGCTGTCTCTGTCTCAAAAATAAATAAACGTTTAAAAATAAATAAATAAATAAATAAATAAATAAAATAAAATCTTGGGGCACCTGGGTGGCTCAGTCAGTTAAGCGTCCGGCTTCGGCTCAGGTCATGATCTCACGGTTTGTGAGTTTGAGCCCTGTGTTGGGCTCTGTGCTGACAGCTTGGAGCCTGGAGCCTGCTTCTGATTCTGTGTCTCATTCTCTCTCTGCCCCGCCCCCACTTGTGCTCTAGTCTCTGTCTCTCAAAAAATAAATAAATGTAAAAAAAATTAAAAAATAAAATCTTAAAAAAGACAAACCCAATATATATTAACCTTAAACAAAAATCTATTTACAGATTATCCTTCCCCAAGTACATGAGTGCATGCTATATGTGCATTTACAAAGGGGCAGAGCCATCAGTTGGGTAATCAACATTAGGAAGACTAATGCTCACATCATGCATTAGGAAGCTCCCCTGCTCACAAACACTCTCCCTGTCTCTCAAAATAAACAAATAAACATTTAAAAAAGAAAATTTGTGGGATGATACATGTTTACTATCTTGATTGTGGTGATGGTTTCACAGGTGTATAAATAAGTTGAAACTTCCCAAATTATACATTTTGTGCAGTCTGTAGATGCCAATTGTATCTCAATGACACTTTAAAAACATACAACTTTCGAATATAGTCTGCCAGAAACACACATAAAGTATAAACAATGAGATCCCTCATTCACTGTGGGTGGAAATGTAAAATGGTGCAGCTGCTGTGGAAAAGTTTGGCAGTTCCTGAAGAAGTTAAACAGAACTGGGGTGTCTGGCAGGCTCACCTGGAAGGACATGCAACTCTTGATTTCAGGTCATGAGTTTGAGCCCCACATCAGGTGTAGAGATAAAACAAAAACAATAAAACCTAAACTTAAAAAAAAAAAAAAAAAAAGTGGGGTGCCTTGGTGGCTCAGTCAGTCAGATGTCCACTCTTGATTTCAGCTCAGGTCATCTCATGGTTCATGAGTTCCAGCCCCACATGGGGCTCCATGCCCTGCTTGGGATTCTCCCTGCTCCTCCTGCACTCTCTCTCTAAAAATAAATAAACTTAAAAAAAAATTTTTTTTTAAGTTAAACAGATTTACTATATGACCTAGCAACTCCATTCTTAGGTATATATCCAAGAGAACTGGAAACACGTGTTCACACAAAAAGTTACACCTAAATGTTCATAATAGCATTATTCACAATAGCGAAAAAGTATAAACAACCCAATATCCATGGATTGATGCCTGGACAAACATAATGGGGTATATTCAGACAGGAGAGTATTACTAAGCAAAATAATGAGGTACTGACACATGCTATATCACAGACAGACTGAATGTATCATGTTAAGTGAAAGAAGCCAGATACTAAAGGCAATGTGTTATATGATTCTATTTATATGAAATGTACAGAAACAGGCAAATCCATAGACTCAGTGTGGTTGCCAGGGGATGAGGGGAGAGGGAACAAGTACTGACTGCTAATAGGTACGGGGTTTCTTTCTGGGGTGATGGAAATACTTTGGAATTAGATGGTAGTAATGGTTGCACAACCTTGTAAATATACTAAAAACCATTAAATTATACACTTTAAAATGGTGAATTTTACATTAAGTGAATATGTCAATTTTAAAAAATATATGTACCCTCAAACTAATTTTTTATAAACAAAATAGAAAACAATCACCAATGTATTCATTAACTCAATGACTAAAAACATACAAATCAAGGGGCGCCTGGGTGGCTCAGTCGGTTAAGTGTCCGACTTCGGCTCAGGTCACGATCTCGCGGTATGTGAGTTCGAGCCCCGCGTCGGGCTCTGTGCTGACTGCTCAGAGCCTGGAGCCTGTTTCAGATTCTGTGTCTCCCTCTCTCTCTGACCCTCCCCCGTTCATGCTCTGTCTCTCTCTGTCTCAAAAATAAATAAACGTTAAAAAAAAAAATTAAAAACAAACAAACAAACAAAAAAAACACATACAAATCAAGAGGAACTCCCCTTGGCATTCTCCTCACCCTCAGCCTTTATTACCAACACATAACACATATCCCCTATCCCCATGCACCCCCACAGTTTGTTCTTCAGATAAACAGAATAAACAATCCTTGGCTGGAGAACTAGTTCTACCTCTCTTTGTCTGCAGTCATCAAAGTTCGCATGCCTGAACATCTCACAATTACCTTTCAATGGATTCATATTCACCTCTACCTTCTCTCTTGCTTACTGAAATGCTATTCAACTTTCAAGAAATCCAATTAAATTCCAACTCATCCATGAAATGCACCCCAGCCTTCAGAAACTTTTTTTTCCTAACTCCCACAAAACAGATGTTACAGGCACAATTTGCTTCATAAGCCTTGTTTTCTGAGGGAAAAATGTACTGACCTTCACCCACCACTTGGTAGCAGTGTGGAAAACAGGATAAAAGGGGGCCAGGATTAAAGGTAGGGAGATGGGGGTGAATTTAAGGATTGGCAGTGAAAATTCAAATGAAAATCTCTCGTTAAATAAGAAGAGAATCCTCTTTCTGAGAAATCTATCCTAAGAAACTGCTCTCAATTTACTCTCATATGTGAGCTGCACTTACAGATCTATAGTTTAAATGTTAGTTCTCCTCTTTCTGTATATTTTATAATAAAAAATTGGTAGTAGTCGATGGCAAATTATAGTGCATCCAATGAATGAATACGAAGGGTTTTTAATATGGAGGGATATGATCTTATATGTAAAAACCCTAAATATTCCACAAAAAAAAACTGTAATAAATTAATTCAGCAAAACATCAGGATACTAAGT
Organism: Leopardus geoffroyi; assembly: GCF_018350155.1. Taxonomy (NCBI): domain Eukaryota; kingdom Metazoa; phylum Chordata; class Mammalia; order Carnivora; family Felidae; genus Leopardus; species Leopardus geoffroyi. Next base: position 83,715,157 of record NC_059333.1, read on the forward strand.
CAACACACAAAAATCAGCTGCATTTCTATACTCACTAAAAAATCTGCAAAGTAAATTACAAAAACAATTCCATTTATAACAGCATCAAAATGAATAAAATACAGTTGACCCCTGAACAATGCAGGCATTGGGGGCACCAACCCCCACACAGTCAAATCCATGTATAACTTTTGACTCCCCCAAAACTTAACTACTAACAGCCAACTGTTGACCAGAAGCCTTACCAATAACATTAACAATTAACAAATATTTTGTATAAGTATTATATGCTGTATTCTCACAATAAAATAAACTAGAGAAAAAACTAAGAAAATCATGAAGAGAAAACACATTTACAGTACTATACTGTATCCAAAGAAGTCCACATATAAGTGGATCTGCACAATTCAAACCCATGTTGTTCAAGGGCCAACTGTACTTAGGAATTAACCAAGGAAGTCAAAGAGTAATACAATGAAAACTACAAAACACTGCTGAAAGCAATTAAATACAACATAACTGAATGGAAACATATCTCATGTTTACGGATTGAAAAGTACTGTTTAAAACTCAGTACTACCCAAAGCCATCTACAGATTCAATGCAATCCCTATCACAATCCCAATGACATTTTCCGCAGAAATAGAAAAACCCATCCTGAAATTCATATGGAATTTCAAGGGACCCTGACCAAAACAATCTTGAACAAAACTGAAGAAGTCACTCCTGATTTCAAAACTTACTAGAAGCTACAGTAATCAAAACAGTTTGGTACTGCCATAAACAGAAATAAACAGACCAATGGAGAAGAGAGCCCAGAAACAAAGCCTTGCATATATTGTCAAGTGATTTTTGACAAGTGTACCAAGACCATTCTATGGAGAAAGAACAGTCTTTTCCACAAATGGTGCTGGGAAAACTGAGTATCTACACGTGAAAGAATGAAGTCAGACCCTTAACAACACGTACAAAAATTAACTCAGAATGGATCAAAGGTTTAAATACAAGACTTAAAACAACAGAACTGTTAAAAGCTTCACAACATTGGATTGCCAAAGATTTCTTAGATATGACACCAAAAGCACAGGTTAAAAAAAAAAAAAATAGACAAACTGGGCTTCATGAAAATTTAAAAATTTTGTGCATCAAAAGACACTATCAACAGAGTAAAAAGACAATTCACAGAAAGCTAAAATATTTGCAAATCATACATTCAATAAGGGATCAATATCCAGAATATATAGAGAGAACTAGTAAAACTCAAAGCAACAAAAACTTGACTTAAAATAGACAAGATTTGAATAAACATTTCTCCAAAGGTATACAAATGTCCAATAAGCACATGAAAAGATGCTCAACATCACTAATATTAGGGAAAAAAGTACAAATCAAAACCTCAGTGAGATTATTACCTCACACCCATTAGGATGGCTATCAAAAACAAACAAACAAACAAACAAAAAAACCCCAGAAAACAAGTGTCAGCAAGAATGTGAAGAAACTGGAACCCTTGTACAATGTTGGTGGGAATATATGAATATACGTGCAAGCCACTATGGAAAAGTGTGGCAGTTCGACAAAAAACTAATAATAGCATTACTGTATGATCCAACAATTCCACCCCTGGGTATATACAAACCAAAAGAACTAAAAGCAGAACCTTGAAGAGGTATCTGTATACCCATGTTCTTAGCAGCATTATTTATAAGAGCCAAAAGATGGAAGCAACCCAAGTGTTCATCGACAGATGAATGGGGAAATAAAATGGGATAGATACATACACTGGAATATTATTCAGCCTTAAAAAAGGAAAGTTCTTTACTAAAAGAAAAACACTGATTCAAAGGGAAACACGTGCCCCTATGTTTATAGAAAAATTATTTATAATAGCCAAGATATGGAAGCAGCCCATGTCCACTGATGAATGAAGAAAATGTGATATATATAAACACAATGGAATATTATTCAGCCATAAAAAAGAATAAAATCTTTCCATTTGCAAGGACATGGATGGACCTGGAGGTTATTATGCTAAGTGAAATAAGCCAAAGAAAGGCAAATACCCTATGATTTCACTCATGTGAAACTGTTAAGAAACAAATGAGCAAAGGGGAAGAGAGGAAGAGAGAGACAAACCAAGAAACAGACCCTTAACTATACAGAACAAACTGATGGTTACCAGAGGGGAGGAGGTGAGGGGATGAGTGAAGTAGGTGATAGGGATTAAGGAGTCACTAGTCCTGATGAGCACGGTGATGTATGGAATTGTTGAATCACTATATCCTACACCTGAAACTAATATAACACTGTATGTCAACTGGAATAAAAATTAGTTAAAATAGGGGAACCTGAGTGGCCTCAGTCAGTTAAGTGGCCAGCTCTTGATCTCAGGGGTCCTGAGTTCAGCCCCATATTGGGCTCCAATGCTGGGCATGGAGGCTACTTAAAAAAATAAAAATGATTTAATTAATTAAAATATGTAATTTTTTTTTAAAGGAAGGAAATTCTGACATATGCTACAACATGGATGAATCTTGAGGGCATTACGCTAAGTGAGATAAACCCATCAGAAAAAGACAAATACTGTATGATTCTACTTACATGAGGTACTTAATGTAGTCAAAATCAATCACAGAGACAGAAAGAATGGCGGCTGCTATAGGGACTAGAAGAAAGGAGGAATGGGGAGTTATTGTTTAATGGGTATAGATTTTCAGTTTTACGAGATGAAAAGAGTGATGGAGATGGATGGTGGTGATAGTTGCACACTGTTACAAATGGATTTAATACCACTGAACTGCACACTTAAAAATGGTTAAGGTAGTAAATTTTAGGCTATGTGTATTTTACAATTGAAAAAAAAAAGCATATATAGAAGTTAACCATGTATTAACTTGGGATCAGACATGTCTCTCCTGATGGAGCATATATAATAAACTCATTTATTCCCAGAAAGGAAAAATACTTAAGGGGGAAATTCTGCAAGCTCTACGTAAAACTACATGTTTTCAATATCTAAAAGAACTCTTGACAATCAATTCCCAAAAGTGATAAACACAAAAAGATACACACAGGACAGAAACAGAAATTCACCAATGACCAATATATGTGAAAAATTTTTCAAACACACTAGTAATCAAGGAATGAAATACTAAACAAGACACCATTTTTCACCTATCAAATTTAGTTGTGGAGCAGATGGAAATAAGGCATCTTGAAGAAGGCCCAGGTTTTTGTAATTCACACTCATTATCTTCACTTACTCAAGCTGCAATCAATTATTCCAATCTAGTTTCCACCTCCTACTTCTAGAACACTGGATAATAATACCAATGACAAAGGGGGTGTGGGTGGCTCAGTCGGTTGAACATATCTGACTTCAGCTCAGGTCATGATCTTGCGGTTTGTCAGTTCCAGCCCCACACTGGGCTCGCTGCTGTCAGTGCAGATCCAGCTTGGGATCCTGTCCCCCTCTCTTTGACCATCCCCCGCTTGCAATACGTATGCTCTCTCTCTCAAAAACAAATAAACGTTTAAAAAATAATAATGCCAATGACCAGGGGTGCCTGGCTGGTTCAGTCAGTGAAGCATGAGACTCTTGATCTCTGGGTTGTGAGTCAAGCCCCATGCTGAGTGTGGAGATTACTTAAAAATTAAAAAAAAAAAAAAAAAAAGTAATACCAGTGACCAAACCAACAACCTCCAAAACCAATTAAACATCTCAGAAGCAAGGACGGACCAATTCTCTGTCTTCTGTGAACTTATTTTTCTTGGTTTCCATCACACCAGTCTTTTGCTCCCCTACCTACCTCCCCCCCCCACCCCCCACAACCTACCTCACTGGCTATTTCTTCTGTCCTGTGTTCAATCTTCTTCCTCTACTACATCTTGAAGTATTGGGGGGACCAAGTGCCAATTTTCACTTCTCTATCTATACTTTTTACCTTGGTGATCTCATACAGTCTATACCTTTCGATATCATCTACGTACTGAGTACTCCAAATTTTTATCTAACAGCTCTTGGCTCTCTCTTCCATGAGATCAAAACCTGTTCACCCAATTGCTTCCTCAACTACCAACTTCACAACTGATATGCATCTCACATTTAATACACCCAAAATAGATCTCATGATTTTTCCCACCTCAAACTTCTGTTCCATTCTTCTCCCTCTCAGTAAATGCCACCATTTATCGTAGTTGCTCAAAACAAATACCAAAAAGCAAAGAATTCTCAGGGAATGCAGCTGGCTCAGTGAGTAGTTGGTAGAGCATGCGACTCGATCTCTCAGGGTCATGAGTTCAAGCCCCATGTAGGGCACAGAGTTTACTTAATTAAAAAATAGATATATATATATTTTAAAAAGCAAAGAATTCTCCCATTCCCTCATCAATCCACTTCCAAGTCTTGTTCATTCTACCTCCAAAATATTTTCAAATCTTTCTACTCTTCATCCCTGCCATGGACCTAGTCCAAGGTACTGCAAACAGCATCCTAACTGATCTCCCAGCTCCCCACTCTTGCCCTCTTCCTCCACATAGCAGTCATATTATGCTACCTGCCTTCTTAAAACCTTCAAAGGATTCCTATGAAAACTAAATTCCTAACCAGGGCATTATCTGCTCCTATCTTTGAAAGAATATACACAACCAAAAATATACAATAACATCTCTAGGCAGTAAAACTATGAATACTCTTCCTCATTTCGCTTGTATTTTTAAACTTTTCTATGATGAATACTTGCTTATTAAGAGAAAATGATATTGTTGAATACTGTGTATTACATCGCATTTTTACACCTTAAGGAAAAAAGAAAATGGAAAATTGTAGGTAAACTCTAACTGTAACTGTTATAAGCTTAGATGAAAATACTAGCAAACATAAACACTGTAAGAATGATGTGTCAGGGCTATGGGATTATCGGTGATATTTTCCTCCTCTACTTTCTATTTTATAACATAATTACACTCACAACAGAAAAAAAGATTATGAGATAAACCTCATTCATTGTCTTCTGCAATCTGGCCACAACCCACCGAACCAGTCTTTCTTCCAAGTACTCACTTTCCCAAGCTTTCCACTCTAACCTCGCACTGTCTCACACATCTGGTGCTTTAACTCGGGCATATCCCTGGAAGATCCTCCAACCTTTTTAAATCCCACTCCTCCTTCACAAGGGAGGGGGGCGGTAAGGATGGCGACAGGTTGGAGGTAGATTTCACCGTTCTTGTTGGTAGATCCACAACTTGCTGGTACCGGAGCCAAATCTCATTTCCGATCCCATCACAGGCCACCAAGCTTAACATCCTGAAAGCTCCGGCCACTGGGGCTCAAGGGACCCCCATCCCCGCAGAGAGCACTGTGCCCCTTAGAAAAGGACCCCCCACACAGCCAAATTCCAGGTTGCCGCTTCGAAGACTCCTCCGACAGACACACTTACCGCGGAACCAGCCTGCCCCTCCGGTCCTCTTCAATCCGCAGTCACTCGCTCCCCCCCTCCGCTCCGCCCGGGACCGCGCGGCCAGCCGGGTGGGGGAGGGGAGCGCACGTGCCCGCGCCGCCCCCGCCCAGACAATGCCCGGGAGAGCGGAGCGCGCGCCCGGCCGGCCGGAACCCAATCCCGCCAACACTCACCCTTGCCGGGTCTCCCGCCGAAGCGCAGGGCCCGCTGGGCGCTGCGAGAGGACACGAGGAAGGTGCGAGAGCGGGCGAAGCTCCGCGGAGCCGCCCCGCCACGAGGCCCCAGCGACCCCAGAGCCCGCGGAAGCACAAGGCTCGGCGGAGCCCGCCAGTCCCTCCCTTTCGGCCCCGCACGTCAGCAGCAGGGGCGGGGCGGGGCGGGGCGGGACGCGCGCGGCGGCGGCGCGCGCGCGCGCGGCCCCGGGGGCGGAACTTGCAGAGATGTGGGCGGGGCCAGGACTCCAGCTGGTGCTGGGGCCGAGGCTGGCCGGGCTGGAGCTGTGATTGGCGGTGGCCCAGACTCTGATCCCGGCCGGTGCTGCCGCACTGCCTGGGGAGTATGCATGTTGGTTCTGGCAAAGGCACCATCATCATTTATCATTTTCCTCCCTAGAAGATGGCAAGTTCCAGCCTCAAGTTTGACAGAATATTCCTTCTGCCGGCATATGTGAAGCTTCTACAGTAGTAACAGTAGCTATGATTTGTGTATGTGTATCATCTTGTACCAAGCTTTGTGCTAGGTGCTAGGGATACAAATAACAATAGTTATTACTAACCTATGATACAGATGCAGAAATTGGGGCTCCAAAAGGTTGGGATTTAACTAGTTTACACAACTAGTGAGTGACAATCCATCAAGTACAGTTTACCTGCTAAATATCTTTTGAGCCCACCTTTTTCTTTCTCCCTGTACCGCCCTACCCCAGACCCCATCATCTCCTGCCCAAGACTGCTGTAGCCGCCCAACCGGTGTCCAGGGATCTGTTTCTGTTCCCCTTCAATCTGTTCAAGTCACTATATGTAAAGATTTACCACTGGAGCTGAGTGATAAGTTTAGAGAGAGTTTCCTATATAATTTTTTATACTTTACATATGTTATCAATTTTTAATGTTTCATAAAAATGTTTTAAAGAGTTCACTCCTTTATCTCCAATAGCAAGCCCAGTGCATTGCATGTGGCATGCACTAAAAAAGTATTTGTTGAATGAATGAGTTAATAGGACCAGGAACTGACTCCAAAACTCTGTATGATAAGGAAATTGAGGGATTTATAACATGTCACCCCTGGCCTCCTGACCTTAAAGTCTATCAGGGGTAAAGACAGATTGACAATATTTGTTCAGCAGATTTTTTATTGTGTTTCTGTTCTGGCACTGTCTGCCAAGCACTATGTTAGGCACGGAGGATCAGAAAGGAACAAAACCGTTCCTGCCCTTGTGAAATTTACAGACAATCTGATCTGAAAGGCCAGGAAAGGCTTCTCTTATCCTGAAGCTAAGACCCAAAGAGAGAGGAGGTAAAAAATAAATTTCATAGAGAAAGAAGTAGGGTAAGAGGTCAGCGTGAATGGGTCAATATTCCCCTGATTTTGAGGTCTAACCCTGAGAAAGGGGCATAGTAGTGTCCAGCTGACTGGGGATTGGGTGGGGCTAGAAACCCACTTCCCCTAACCCAGCTTAGAAGGCTGAACAATTCTGGCAAATGTCTCACATTGAGCAGGGCTCAGGAGTAGGGGTATTGGGGAGAGAAAGGATGATGCTGCTAGTTGTCCACACCTTGCAGATGGTGTGCCAGAAACCCAGACTTCTCTCGATGCTCCCTGACAGGCAAAATAGCATGGTTCAGAGCCATGGATGGGACAATGTGCCAGGGACTAGGTGATCCTAAGCCAGGGGCAGTGGTGGATTGAATGGCAAGGAATGGCTGGAGAATGTGACTAAGACCCCAAGGATGAGCAGAGCTGAAGCCTCCAGCAAGAGCAAAAGGGTTCCCAAGTCAGCTGATGAAAGGAGCAGGGATTGGAGGGGCTGGGGTGAGAAAGTGAGACATCTGAATTTCAAGGTGCTGAAGCAATAGATCACGAGCTTGCCAGTCAACAACCTCAGGGCTGTGGTGATCAGGAGTGACTAGGGAGCAGAAGCCAGTGAGGACCCTGGCTACAGCTCTTAACTCTGCACACAGATCTGAGACCCCTCTGGCCACTGCTTCTAACCTTCCCTTTGATCTTGCAGGCCATCTTGGGAAGTCAAGGTGTGGAAGGGAAAGTTCTGGCAGGACTGCAACTTTAAGCTGACAGAATATTTACCTCAAATAAGATCTTTTAAGACCAGATAACTTTAACTGGCAAGTTTAAGTTCAGCCCAGTCCCCAAGAGCAATGACAGCCTCTGAAAAAAAAGTTTGCCTCATTTAATAAGAAATAACATAGCTACAAATTTCTACACATATGCACTCAGTGTGCACATTTTCATAACAGAGATAAGCTCTATAAAGGAAATGGGCATAGTGAAGACAGCACAGCACAGAGGGAGCACATTTAATATGGAGGTAGAAAAGGCCTCCCTGAAAAGACATTAAGTGAAACCCTGAAGGCAGTAGAAGCTGTTTGGGCATGATAATAATGCCTAAGACAAGGCAAGAAGAAAGCCCAGGGTAACTTAAGCAAGAGTAAAATGGCTGGAGATGAGGCTGGGAGCAAGATCACACAGGAGATGGTGTTAAGATTTTGATCTTTGCCATAAGAACAACAGGAAGTCATTAAAGAGTTTTAAGCAGGGTGTAATGTATTTTATTTGCCCTTTTAAAAAGATTGCTTACCTTGGCGAATGGGTGGGGATGACTGGAAGGGTGTGTGAACAAAGAAGCAGCTAGACAGTTAGAAAGCAATTTGAGTCCCCCAGACAAAAAATGAAGATGGCTTACACTGAACAGCAGAGATGGAGGGAAGTAGATAGATTCAAGAATTGTGGACAAAATACCAAGAGACTTGGTAATGAATTGGGGAGAGACTGAACTCTGCTAAGTCAAATGCACGAAGAAAAACCGACCCAATCCTTTAGGCAGACACAGTCCTGTACGCTGGAGGTTGGATTTCAGGCCCCTCCTTAGCCAGGCCTCTTCAGCCCGCATTCACCTGCACAAGTGGAGGTAGGCCTGGGAGGAGAAGATCAGAAGGGAGAAAAATGGAGGGTGGCTCCCAGGTTTCTGGCATTGCCAAACAGTGGATTTGCTGAGATGGCTGAGTGCCATTTACTGAGAAGAGGGACAGTGGAGGAAGAACAGATTTTGTGTGTTGGGGATTGGGTGAATCAATAATTCCCTTTGGGACATTTTAAGTATTCCCCTGACAAGATGAAACAGGCATCCCTACATAGGACCCTGGGGCTCAGAGGAGGACTGGTGGGTGGTGCTGTCAAAATACCGTTTAACAGGTAGTTGGTGAGAGTTGGTGACATTGCAATGAAAGTACAGCAAGGGAAACAATCGACAAAACTAAATGCAGCCTATGAAATGGGAGATATTCGCAAATAACGTATTGGATAGAGGGTCAGTATCCAAAATCTATAAAGAACTTCTCAAACTCAGCACCCAAAAAACAATTAACCCAGTTGAGAAATGGGCGGAAGACATGAATAGACGTTTTTGCAAAGAAGACCTCTAGAAAGGGGCACTCGCGTGGCTCAGTTGGTTAAGCATCCAACTTTGGCTCAGGTCATGAGCTTACAGTTTGTGAGTTTGAGTCCCACATCAGGCTCTCTGCTGTCAGTATAGAGCCCACTTCGGGTCCTCTGTCCCCCTCTCTCCCTGCCTCTCCCCACTTGCTCTCTCTCTCAAAAATAAAAGAAGACATCCAGATGGCTAACAGACACATAAAAAGATGCTCAACATCACTCATCATCAGGGAAATACAAATCAAAAGCACGATGAGATACCACCTCACACCTGTCAGAATGGCTAACATTAACAACACAAGAAACAACAGGTGTTGGCAAATATTCGGAGAAAGGGGCACCCTCTTACATTGTTGGTGGGAATGCAAACTGCTGCAGTCATTCTAGAGAACAATATGGAGGTCCCTCAAAAAACTGAAAATAGAGCTACCCTAGGATCCAGCAATTACACTATTAGGTATTTACCCAAAGGATACAAAAATACAGATTTGGAGGGTTACCTGTACCTCAATGTTTATAGCAGCATTATCAACAATAGCCAAACTATGGAAACAGCCCAAATGTCCATCGACTGATGAATGGATAAAGAAGCCGTTGTGTGTTTGTATTATATGTAATATGTATCTATGATATATAATGGAATATTACTCAGCCATTAAAATAATGAAATCTTGCCATTTGCAATGACATGGATGGAGCTAGAATGTATTATGCTAAGCAAAATAAGTCAATCAGAGAAAGACAAATGCCATATGATTTCACTCATATGTGGAATTTAAGAAACAAAGCAGACGAATATATGGGAAGGTGGTGGGGGGGGGGCGGGGGGAGAGGCTCTTAACAATAGAGAACAAACTGAGGGTTGATGGAGGAAGGCGGGAGGAGACGAACTACATGGGTGATGGGTATTAAGGATGGCACGTGTTGGGATAAGCGCTGGGTGTTGTGTGTAAGTAAGGAATCACTGAATTCTACTCCTGAAACCAATATTGTGCTGTATGTTAACTAAATAAAATATTAAGAAAAGTATAGTTTAGAGGGGTTGCGCAGTCATAGCCTACAATGTCACACTTTGCTTTAAATTTTTTTTTTTTCAAAGTTTATTTTATTTTTGGGACAGAGAGAGACAGAGTATGAACAGGGGAGGGGCAGAGAGAGAGGGAGACACAGAATCGGAAACAGGCTCCAGGCTCTGAGCCATCAGCCCAGAGCCCGACGCGGGGCTCGAACTCACGGACCGCGAGATCGTGACCTGGCTGAAGTCGGACGCTTAACCGACTGCACCACCCAGGCGCCCCATGTCACACTTTGCTTTAAACAAGCCAACACTCTGAACGTTGAGAAATTTCACATAATAACCTGGATTTCCCTTTCTGTGAAAAACCAGAAGCTGTATAACCTGGACCCACCTTGGTATAATCAGATATTAGCTAACACTATGTATGTATCAAGCAGTGTTCCAAGCACATCACAAATTTAATCTAAATAACAACTTTCTTCTTCTTCCTCTCTATTAAGGAAGAGAAAACTAAAGCCCAGAAAGGTTGAGTAACTTGTCAGACAGCTAGGAAGTGGAGGAGCTGGGTTGCACACCCAGGCTGTCTGGCACCAGGGTCTGAGAACTTAGCTGCCACGCCATGGATGCAGCTGGAAAGCTGCAGTTCCATTTAGAGAAACCCTATGGCCTTCAGGGGATGGTCCCATCACTCCCCATTGTCTTCCTGCCCATCCCCATTCCATACTGAGTGTCAGTTGCCCTTTATTGTTTTACTTGCGCTGCTGTTTTCTGATGTTAGAGAATTATTTCTCTATACCGAGTAGAAAGTTAAAAATATTAAAATTGAGATGTCTAGCTTCTATGGGTAAAAATTTAAAAACCATTTGTGAAATTACTGTATGTTATCTGATCAGATAAAACTGGTAAAAACAGGTTAATATTCAGATTAAATATGTGTGAGAAACTCTTACCTATGTTTCCATGCTTCTGATACAATCATACTTCAGAGGTGATCTCTTATTCTCAAGTATATAAGATTAAAATGATAGAGCCATGGCAACTAAAATATTAAATAAGTTTTAAATTTCAAACAGTTTTATTTAAATCAGGCTGAGATCAGGGAGATCTTGACAATACGCTTAAACTTATTTTCAAGTCTTCAGAAAAAAATATAGTCAGTTTGGGGTCTTATAGCCTCTCAAGCGGGGAAAAGCAAAGGTGGGAAAGGAGAGAGAGAAAGGGAGGTTGGTGGTTTAGGTTGCTCACTGGTCTCTTAGTAAAAGTGTGGGAGGAAAATGGCAGATATGGATGTTTAATGTAAAATATGAATAAAAAAAAAAAACTATTACTGAAGTTTGTCAAGTAGGTTCCAAGAGCATTGACACTGACCCAGGATAGTTGGAGGGGCCTTACTCTGGGAGAAGTGCCAAACAGCTTTGTGCAAGGCTCCAGTGGCAAGGAGCCCTATGGGCAGACTGAAAGCAGCAATCAGGGAAACAAGGAAAGCCTGAAAGGATGGTGAACTCAAAATTCTGCCTGAGGCAGAAGCTGGCTCAGGTGGAAAATTGTTGCTAATTTCTGACCCGGAGATTCAGGTATCCTGGCCTACTCCCTGGGAAATCCACCCACCCTTCCTAAAATTAACATGAGTGGAGCCCCAGAGCCCAAGGTAATGACGTTCCCTTATAGGTTGCAGATACTAATTAGACTTCTTAAATGAGAACCTCACTTCTTTACAGCCCCAAGCAAACTGTTGTTAGTGCCTGGGAATTACATTCAGGCAGTTAAAAATAAGTGATTATTGGGCACCTCGCTGGCTCTGTTGGTGGAGTGGGTGACTCTTAATCTAACGGTCGTGAGTTCAAGCCCCACGTTGATGTAGAGATTACTTAAGAATAAAAAATCCTGAGGCGCCTGGGTGACAGTGTGTTAAGCATCCGACTTTGGCTCAGGTCATGATCTCACAGTCAATGAGTTCAAACCCTGTGATGGGGCTCTGTGCTGACAGCTCAGAGCCTGGAGCCGACCTGGGAATCTGTGTCTCCCCCTCTCTCTGCCCCTTCCCTGCTTGCGCTCTGTCTCTCCCTCTCTGAAAAATAAATAAACATTTTTAAAAATATATTTTTATTTTTAAAAAAAAAAATTTTTTTTTCAACGTTTATTTATTTTTGGGACAGAGAGAGACAGAGCATGAACGGGGGCGGGGCAGAGAGAGAGGGAGACACAGAATCGGAAACAGGCTCCAGGCTCTGAGCCATCAGCCGAGAGCCTGACGCGGGGCTCGAACTCACGGATCGCGAGATCGTGACCTGGCTCAAGTCGGACGCTTAACCGACTGCGCCACCCAGGCGCCCCTAAAAATATATTTTTTAAAAAATTTGTATTTATTTAAGGAAACTCTACACCCAATGTGGGGTTCGAACTCATGACCCCAAGATCAAGGGTCACATGCTCTTCTGAGCTAGCCAAGCGCCCCAAGAATAAAAAATCATTAATAAATAAAAATAAATAAATAAAGGACTATCCCCAAACAAGAAACCAAATGTCTGGTTGGCCTATTTGAATTTTGGCAAAACTACATCCCATCCTTTTAGATCTTATTGGACCGTATCATAACCCAAAATAAATCAGGTAGTGTGCTTTTTTTTTTTTTAAAGATTTTATTTTTACATAATCTCTACACCCAGCATGGGGCTCAAACTCACAACCCTGAGATCAAGAGTTGCGTGTTCCACCAATTAAGCCAGCCAGGAACCCTTAGTGCTTCTACTCTGTGTGGATTATGCAGTTACCATGGAATACAAACTTTGGGAATGGGGAAGATGATGCAAGACATGTTTTCATTCATGCAAAAAAAGGAAAAAAAATTTTTCTTTTTGCCCTGAAAGGAAACTTTCTATGACTGGAACTGGTGGTTGGGTCCTCTGTGTTTGTTTCACATAAAAATAAAGCCTCTAAATGTGGCTTTACTTGGAACTCTAAATGTGGAGAAATTGGAACTCTCATACATTGCTGATGGGAATGTAAAAGGGTGTGTAGCCACTTTGGCAAACGGCTTGGCAGTTCCTCAAAATGTTAAACACAGAGTTACCATATGACCCAGCAGTTACTCTCCTAGGCAAATATTGAAAAGAAGTGAAAGCATACGTCTACATAAAATTTGTACATGAATGTTCATTGCAAATTTTATTGTATCTCAATAAAGTTTTTTTATTATTATTATTAAAAAAATTTTTTTTTTCAAGGTTTATTTATTTTTGGGACAGAGAGAGACAGAGCATGAACAGGGGAGGGGCAGAGAGAGAGGGAGACACAGAATCGGAAACAGGCTCCAGGCTCTGAGCCATCAGCCCAGAGCCTGACGCGGGGCTCGAACTCACGGACCGCGAGATCGTGACCTGGCTGAAGTCAGACACTTAACTGACTGCGCCACCCAGGCGCCCCTATTATTATTATTTTTTAAAAAGAAGTCTCTGAGGGGTGCCTGGGTGGCTCAGTCAGTTGGGCATCTTACTTCAGCTCAGGTCATGATCTCATGGCTGGTGGGTTCAAGCCCTGCATCAGGCTCTGTGCTGACAGCTCAGAGCCTGGAGTCTGCTTCGGATTCTGTATCTCCCTCTCTCTCTCTCTCTCTCTCTCTCTCTCTCTCTCTGCCCCTTCCCCACTCACACTCTGTCTCTCTGTCTCTTAAAAATAAATAAATATTTAAAAAAAATTTTTAAGTAGTCTCCGAGCATAGGTTAAAAATTTCTGAAAATTACTTGTAAAGGTAAAGGCAAAATAAATACAAAATTTCCAACCAACCAATATGAGTCGGTTTAGGTGGAATATAGATCATGTAAAAAGGGGAATGTACAAAATAGTTCTTCTTTTTTAACTTTTTTTTTTATTCTTGAGAGAGAGAGAGAGAGAGAGAGCACATGAGCAGGGGAGAGTCAGAGGGAGAGGGAGAGAATCCCAAGCAGGTTCTGTATTGTCCATGCAGAGTCTGATGTGGGGCTCAAACTCACAAACCATGAGATCATGACCTGAACTGAAACCAAGAGTGGGACACTTAACCACCTGAACCACCCAGGTACTCTGCCAAAATAATTTTACTCGAACCTCAGGGCAAGTTTTTTTTTTTTTTTTTTTTTTTTTTTAACGTTTATTTATTTTTGAGACAGAGAGAGACAGAGCATGAATGGGGGAGGGTCAGAGAGAGGGAGACACAGAATCTGAAACAGGCTCCAGGCTCTGAGCTGTCAGCACAGAGCCCGACGCGGGGCTCGAACTCACGGACCGCGAGATCATGACCTGAGCCGAAGTCGGCCGCCCAACCAACTGAGCCACCCAGGCGCCCCAGGGGCAAGTTTTTAAAGCCTAAAGACTTCTGGTTTTATTTTGGTTACATTTCCTTGTCTTTAATTAGCTTTTAGGTGTCCAGGTAATACAATACTGAGATATTTTCATTATTGTTTAATGTTTTTGAAATGAACTTCTATACTACAGCTCTCTGTTATGAAAGATAAATAATGACACTGGTGCTGAGCTTATTTTCTGACAGAATTTTTAATAACCTTTAATTTCCTTGATGATATTGATGTGTATTATCCTCTGCTAGTTTTTATCAGGATGTTTCCTGGCTTTCTATTTTACGATCCATCTGTTCTAGAAATTCCCCCAAATGCCCTTAGTCAAGAGGTATAATCCTGACTGTAAATAGCCCTCATCCCCAAATATAATAAGAGGCCTCTGGCGGCCTTGCCTGAGCCAAAACAAAGAATATTGCATATATCAGTTTTCAAAAATCAATTGCTGCTGAGAGTGCTATCCTGTTGACCCTGATGTTAGAAGTCTTAATCTGCCTTCACAATGGTAGATTTGGGGATGTTGCCCCTGTAATCAGTTCTCAGTTCCTCCAATGCAAGTGAGTCGGAGATATCAGTTGAGCAATTTCAGAAGAGCAATCTTCTACAAATTGACCTTGGCAGTGATACAAACCACATGGGTAATAACTTTTATTCTCCAAACATCTCCAATCTCTTATGTTGTATGACCATTATGTTTCTCCTCCTATGCTTATAAAATGCCTTATTCATATGTTCAGAGTAAATGCATCCAGATATGGTGTTCTCCAACTAAGCAACATATAATGTCGGAACAGTCATAAATGTGCCTAGAGAAGAATTGTTCACATTATAAAAGGAACAAAAGGAGGAGAAACTGTCAGGGAATTTTCCCTTCTGTTTTGTATTGTATTCATTGTAGGAAAGACCAAGTGGAGAATCTGAGCAGAGTTTGTGTATAGAATGAATTCATGGCCCAAAATTCAGGCGGTCTGGTTTTTTTCCTTTTTTTAAAGTTTACTTATTTATTTTGAGGAGGGGGGGAGGGCAGGAGGAGCTGAGAGAGAGGGAGAGAGAGAGAATGCCAAGCAGGCTCTGAGCTGTCAGCGCAGAGCCCAGCGCGGGGCTCTTACTCATGAATGGTGAGATCATGACCTGAGTGGAAATCAAGAGTTCGACTCTTAACCGACAGAGCCACCCGGTGTCCCCATGCAGTCTGCTTCAAAGTGAAAAAACAAAGCAACAAAACAAAACACCATAGTATTGGGTATAATAGTTGGGAAAACTTTTCTTTGACCCTTGACTGTATACTGCTTGTACAATGTTTACATTTACATTTTGCACAAAAGATTTATTTATGCAACAACAAAGGCGTAAGAAGCTGTGCCTATCCTCTTCCCCTTTTGTCACCCTGTCTTCTCCTTCAGTAGATGGCATACAAAACAACTTGGCAGACTTCACATTCATTCCCAACCCACAATCCCTTGTCTTCTTCTATAGAAGCTGGAAGGTTGAACACTCAATTTTTTACCATCCCCTGCAGCCAGGAGTGACCATGTGGCTCACTAGCCAACAAGATGAATCCATAGTTCAGTGAATGAAAAGAGACTCCCAAAGAAGGAGCAGAGTTGTAGCTAGTTTTGCCTTTGCCCTTCTGTCCCTCTAAATTTGGATGTGATTCCTGAAGGTCCAGCAGCCATCCTTCAAATATAAGACCTTAAAAATGGTAGCACAGAAAGAAAGCAGGAGTCTGGGTCTGTAATGATAGTATTGAGTCTCTGTACCAGGTCTAGACCGCCAACTTGCTTTGTGAGAAAAATATCATTTGCTTAAACAACTTGTTGCCAGGTTTTCTATTATTTCTAGCCAAGGACATTCCTGTATGACACATGAGATTTCTTCAATGTGTTTCTTTCCTTATTCTCATCAACTTCTTTGATAATTCTTTCTCAATTTCTATCCCAACCTCCTCTTTCTCTGCCAATGCCTAAATACTGAGGTTTCTAGATCTTCTGTCATTGGTCTGTTCTCATTTCTTGAATAAGTTTCCCCAAAGGTACAGGTTGAACTGTCCATTACATACCAATGAGTTTCAAATCTTGACCATGAATTTAGGCCTCTGTTCTGAACCTGGGCCATTATTTTCTTAAATATTTATTTTCAAGTACCTTTAAGACATTTCCCCTTGAGTGGCCCTGAAGCAAATTCAGTCTATCCACAGTTTAATTCATTTTTTCACCAACCACTCAGTTATCTAAGATAGAAACTTTGGAATCTACTCTGCATTTACCCTCACAGATCGCATCCAGTTGGTCTCCAGGTGTTACTGAGTCTACCTTCTTAATTCTTAGGCCAGGTCTCTCTTCTTTCCTCCCTCAGCCATCATCCTGGGCCAGGTCCCACTTTCTCTCACCTGGATTCCCACACCTCCTCACTGGTTGTGTTGCCATCTTGCTCTCCTCATCAAATGCATCTCAGCTGCCAAGCCAACTTTCTACAACACAAATCTGACCACCTCACTCTGCCATTTAAGGGGCCTCCCAGTGCCTCACCCCCATTACCTTGGGCTAGCGGTTCTCAAATTTTAACAATCAGCATTAACTGCAGGACTTGTTCAAACACAGATTGGTGGGATACACAAGATTCTCCTGTGTATCTTATTCCATAGGTCTGGGGTGGGTCCTAAAATGTGCATTTCTTTTTTTTTTTTTTTTTTTTCTTTCTCTTTTTAATTAGGCTCCACACCCAATGTGGGGCTTGAACTGAGATCAAGAGTCACATGCTCTACCCACTGAGCCAGCCAGCCACCGCCTAAAATGTGCATTTCTAACAAATTGGGGGATGATGCTGATCAAGGACCATAATTTGAGAACCACTGGCCTAGGTTAAAATTAAAACTCATTAGCATCAGGTTTAAGATAATTTACAATCTACTTTCCCAGTTTCTGGCTGCTGCTCACCACATTCCTGAAATTCTTTCCAAAGTCACCTTCCACTTCTATGGAAAGCTAAGGTCTTAACTCATTCTCTCTCCTGCCTGGAATGCAATCTGTCCTTCTCATTCCTGGCAAATTCCCTTACCAATTCTTCAAGGAAAGTCCAGCTCTGACCATCTATTTTCTTTAAAAAAAATTTTTTTTAATGTTTATTCATTTTTGAGAGCAGGGGAAGGGGCAGAGAGAGAGAGAGGGAGACACAGAACTGAAGCAGCTCGAGGCCCTGAGCTGTCAGCCTGGAGCATGACAAGGGCTTGAACCCACAGACTGTGAGATCATGACCTGAGCCGAAGTTGGCTGCTTAACCAACTGAGCCACCCATGTGCCCCAAGGCCTTCTATTTTCTTGAAGAAGTGATTAATTTACTGCTTCCTCCTCTATACTCTTTGGCACTTTATACATAGGGTACTTTTATAGTCTTGCTACTTAAACTGGTCCTCAACAAACACTAGGAGCATCACTGGGAGCTTGTTAGAAATGCAGACTCTCAGGCTTCACCCCAGACCTACTGAATCAGAATTTGCAATTTAACAGGATTCTCAGGTGATTCCCATGCATAAAGAAGTGTGAGAAGCCCTGCTGGGCAGGGCCTCATGCTAGGTGTTGCGATAGATGGTTTGATGACAGTATTTCCTTTGATTCCTTCAGCAGTGCATGGCTCATTATTATCACGCACAATTCGTAGAGGAAGTGGAGGTTGGTAGTAGGCAGAACTGGGATTCAAACATAGGACCATCTGGCTTAAAAAACCCTGTGCTTGCTGTGCTATACCAATTGTCTCTCTGTTACAGGTCTTCACACATAGCATTGTAATTATCCATCCATAGGTCTGTCTCCTTATCCATGTAAGGAAATGCTGAGCAGGGCAAAGTCTCTGGACTTCAAGGATAAAAACAAGGAAGAACCGGGGCGCCTTGGTGGCTCAGTCCATTGAACTTCCGACTTCGGCTCAGGTGACGATCTCACGGTTCGTGGGTTTGAGCTGACAGCTCAAAGCCTGGAGCCTGCTTCAGATTCTGTGTTTCCCTCTCTCTCTGCCCCTCCCCCACTCTCTCTCTCTCTCTGTCTCTTTCAAAAATAAATAAACATTAAAAAAAAAAAAAGGAAGAAACTTTCTCACTGTCAACTCTAGTTCTGACAGCAATTTTGGGTAGGATGGGCTTCTCGAAAGAAAGAGTTTATATAAATTTTAAAAATATGACAGCTTTGTTGAGATGTAATTCATATACCACAAAATTAACCCATTTAAAGTGCACAATTTGGTGCTTTTTAATATATTCACAGAAGTGTGCAGCCATCACCACCATCAGTTTTAAAATGTATCATCACCCCCTCAACGAGCTGTATGCCCATCAGCAGTCACTCTCTATTCCCACCCCCCGCCCTGCCCCGGCACCTCAACTCCAGGCCACCACCAATTTACCTCCGTCTCTGTATCCACTCTGGATGTTTCACAGGAATGGAATCGTACAATAGGTAGCCTCTGTGACTAGCTTCTTTCACTTAGCATAATGTTTTTATTTTTATATATTTTTTAAGATTTTATTTTTTAAGTAATCTCTACACCCAATGTGGGGCTTGAATTTACAATCCTGACATCAAGAGTCGCATGCTCTATTGACTGAGCCAGCCAGCCAGGTGCCCTAGATAAAAGTAATGTTTTATTATTTATTTAAAGGTCATTTTTTTTTTTTAATTTTTAGCTTTATTTTCTTTTATTTTTTGAGAGACAGAGACAGAGCACGAATGGGGGAGGAGCAGAGAGACAGGGAGACATGGAATCCAAAGTGTGCTCCAGGCTCTGAGCTGTCAGCACAGAGCCCGATGCGGGAGCTGGAAATCATAGACTGCGAGATCATGACCTGAGCTAAAGTCAGACGTTTAACCAACTGAGCCACCCATGAGCCCCTTTAGGGTAATGTTTTAAAAATCAGCCATGCTGTAGCAGGAATAAGTGTTTCCCTTCTCTTTATTCCTGAGTAAAATCTCATTGTATGGATATACCACTTTTTATTTCTCCATTCTTGAGTTTATAGACGCTTGAGTTGCTTCCGCCTTTTGGCTCTTATTAATAATGTTGTTATGAACATTGGATGTATCAGTTCTTGTGCGGACATGTGTTTTCATTTCTCTGGTTCTATGCTTAGGAGTGGAATTGCGAGGTTATATGGTAACTCTGGGTTTAAAGTTTTGAGGAACTGCCACACTGTTTTCTAAAGGAGCTGCATCATTTTAAATACTCAGCAGCAGCCAGATGAGGATACCATTTTTTCCACATCCTTGCCAACATTTGTCATTATTTGACTTTTTAAAAAAATTCAACTTAATTAAACTAAAAAGAACCTGTCTTTTTGATTATAGTCATTCTAGTAAATATGAAGTACTATATCATGGTGGTTTTGATTTTCATTTCCCTAATAATGAATAATATAATATTGAGCATATTTTCATGTGCTTGTTGGCCATTTGTTTATCTTCCTTGGAGAAGTATCTATTCAAATCTTTTGCCCATTTTTGAAATAACTTACTTTATTTTATTTTTAATTATTAATTAATTAATTTTGAGACTGAGAGAGAGAGAGAGAGAGCGAGCACACACACATGACAGGGGGAGGGGAAGAGAGGATCCCAAGCAGGCTCTGTGCTATCAGCATGAAGCCAGACACAGGGCTTGAACCCATGAACTGTGAGACTTGTTGGGCTTGAACTTCCCCACACTTTGTTTAAAATAAAGTCAGTCAGTTTTACAAGCAGAGTGTTGGGCTAGGGTGTTAGTCTCTGGTCTGCTTGGTATGCCTTTTTTGTCATTGAAACTAACATACCATTGGGGGCTAGCTGGTTGAAGGGTGCCTTGACCTCTCGGTGACACTTACCTGGAAATTAGCCTAGGCAACAGGGATGTGGGGGATGAGGAATGCTGGTGACCTGCCCTTCCCAAGAAGATATCCTTGATTGGCAGCTGAGGTGAGCCCCACCTCTTGACCATACCCACTGGAAGTATAGCTTTTGCCTCATTGATTTGGGGGGGGGGGAGGTGAGTTTGAGAATGAGTGGCTTAAGTGCTACAGAATCTATCTGTTCTTACTAAATTTTAGTAGATTTTCTTGAATAAATGTTTCATCACTTGCTATATACCCTTAGGACAATTTCCAGAGACTTTAAATGTTGTTGTTTTTCTTAATCATTTTCACCAATTATAGTTGTTTTGCTGGGGTGTGGGTCCACAAAACTCTTTACTATTCTGGGAGTAATTTATAACATTTTGATGAAAATGGGATCATTGCAGCTGTGGGGATAGGGATATTTGAGGGGGGGTAGGGATAGCAGTAGCAGAGTAAGTCAGGAATAGAAGATTGAGTGGCAATCAATTAGGACTTCCAGTTAGCATAACAAGTGAGAGACAGTAGCTGTGAACTAAACCTGGGGCCACTAAAGAATTTTGGAGGCTTTATAACTTCTCTATTCCTTTGCTTTTCAACTTACCCTTTATGCTTCGCATAGTGATTGTCAGTCATACATAAACATTCATTACCTACTCTGTGCCAGGCACTTTGCCAAGTCCTAGGAATAGAGTAAGGTTAATAAAGACAGACTTGGTCCTTGCCCTCAAGGAGAGAAGAATAAATCCCCTTGGAAAATCAGGAAAGGCTTCATAGAAGAGGCAGCATTTGAGCTGGAACTCAGATGCAAGGAAAGGGTTGCTGTAAACCTAAATTTAGACAGAAGCCCAAAACCTAATGATAAGGTCAGGGAAAGTCACTGTTATGTAGGATGTTAGGAAACCATTAGGAACATGATTTAACATATACTGATGAGATTTTTCAGCTCTAGGCAAATTCAAAATAGGTCCTTTGTCACTGGCACTCAACCTTCTTTTCTCTCTTCTCAATTTTCAATGACCTGGGGCTTTCCAACACTACCCACTAAGGCATCTTACCCCAGCTGATCCTTTCCGTTGGACTGATTCTTGGCTAGATCCTTGGAACTCATCAAATAAGAAATGGTTCCTAATTTTAAAGAGTCCATAACCTGGGAAAGGGAGGTAAAGTGTCAAATAGAAAAGTACCATGACAGAGATATATGAAGGTGGTAATGGGGATACACAAGAGCTCATCTAACTCAGACTGAGGTGGGAGGAGGATGGTTATGGGAGTTCTCCTGAGGAAATTAAATCTAAAGTCTTTCAGAGAATGAGAGAGATAGCTGGAGGACAGGCATTCCAGGAGAAGAAAGCCAGTTCACAGAGATGGGTAAGCCCATGAAGCATTCCTCTCCGCTACCCCCTGTCCCCCAAGACTTGGGGAATTCCATATTGTATTTATTTTGGCAAGTAGCAATGCCTTCCTCTCCCTAAAGAATTCAGATGTTTCTCCCTGGCCCTTAGCAGCCAGCTAGGTGTACGAACTAGTATCAATCAATTGATTGTTTCCACCAAGGATTTCAATCAAGGAGTAAGTGAGGTAAACATAAATCCGTTAGCAGTTGTGTTGGATGGGCAGGGATGTTCTATCCAGATTATTTCTGCTTAAAGATCATTGTTGTGTGTCCTGCTTCATGACTCTTTGGAGCTGCCTCAGTTTCTGCCTATTTTCCAAGTCTGATACTTGGTTCTCTCATTGATTGATTCTGTGAGCCTCTACTGCCTTCTGATAAATTCCTTATTCAGATAGAGTTGGTTTTAGTGATATGCCAACTTTGATCTTAGGCAAATCATTTGGGAGTCTCTTCCACACAAGAGACGATGAAGGCCTGAACTAAGACATTGGTATGGAGGATAGAAAGGTTGATGGATGGATAGATAGATTGAGATAGCAAAGAGGTAGAGTTCGTGGCATAAGATAGGTACTCAATTAATATTTGAATGCATGATTGAATAGCAGAAAAAATTACTCCTAGATTTCTGGCTTTGAAATGCAGTCAATTTTGTTGCTATTTGTTGCAGAAGAGAGAATACAAGATAAATGAGTACTTTTGGAGAAAGAGATTCTAGAGTTTCAGTGCTAGTAGTCCCATATTAAGGATTCGGGTAGAAATTTCTTTTTTTTTTTTTTTTTAAGTGTTTGTTTATTTTTGAGAGAGAGAGAATGGGAGAGGGGCAGAGAGAGAGAGGGAGAGAGAGAATCCTAAGCACTGCACTGTTAGTGCAGAGCCTGATGTGGGCTTGATGTCACCATCTATAAGATCATGACCTGAGCCGAAATCAAGAGTCAGAAGTTTAATCCACTGAACCACCCAGGTGCCTCTCAAGTCGAAATTTCTTTAAAAAAAAAAAAAAATTTTTTTTTAAACGTTTATTTATTTTTGAGACAGAGAGAGACAAAGCATGAATGGGGGAGGGTCAGGGAGAGGGAGACACAGAATCTGAAACAGGCTCCAGGCTCTGAGCTGTCAGCACAGAGCCTGACGTGGGGCTCGAACTAACGGACCACGAGATCATGACCTGAGCCGAAGTGGGCCGCTTAACCGACTGAGCCACCCAGGCGCCCCTTGAGTCAAAATTTCTAAAAGACATTTGGATACAAGTAGGGGCACCTGGTTGGGGCAGTTGGTAGGGCACACAACTCTTGATCTTGTGGGGGTAAGTTCAAACCCCATGTTAGGTGAAGAGCTTATCTAAAGTATATATATTAAATTTTTAAAAAAGGCATTTGGATACAAGTATATTGACTGAATATTTAGATTTAGAAGTCATTAAATACAGTCACTACTAGAGCTACAGAATTTACATTTATAAAATTACCCAGGATAATTATCTGCAAGATAAGAAGAAATCCTGCTGATTGGGGATTTAGGGCAGAGGTGGAGGAAGAGAACATGAAGGAGAAGTAAAAGGGAAAGTATGACTACAGCCAAGATAGAAAAAATGTAATTAAGAACATCAAATTTATAGGAGTTAAATAAAATAGAGACTTGTGGATTTAGCAACAAAATGTAATTAGAACTCTTAGCAAGTGTGATTTCTGTAGTGGTAAGAGCCAGATTGCAGTAAGAAATGAGGCAAAGGAGAGATTTAAATTTTTCATTGTTATATTTTTTAGTAATCTCTATGCCCAACGTGGGGCTTGAACTCACACCCCAAGATCAAAAGTTGCATTCTCCACCAACTGAACCAGCCAGGCTCCCTGAAAGGAGAGATTTTTTTAAAAAGAAGGTGTAGTTAGAATGGAATTGAGAGCTGCAGAAAGGATTTTAAATGTTTATTTATTTTTGAGACAGAGAGAGAGAGAGTGTAAGCAGGGGAGAGGCAGAAAGAGAGGGAGACAGAGAATCCAAAGCAGACTCCACGCTGTCAGCACAGAACCTGATGTGGGGCGTGAACTCAGGAGTAGAGAATTCATGACCTGAGCCAAAACCAAGAGTCAGAAACTTGACCAAATGAATCACCCAGGAGCCCTGCAGAAAGGGTTTTAAAAACGAGAGAGGCTACAGTATTTTTAAATGCTATGGGAAAGTACTCAGTGAAAGAAGTTGAAAATCAGAGAGGGAGGTAGAGGGAAGTCCCTAAAATGCTGGACAAGGGGGGTTCAGGGTTTAGATGAAGGACAGATACCTAAATCATGAAGGAGAGAGGATGGGAAATAAGTCTGGGAGGGCAAGACGTGGAGAGAGATTCTACTTCGTGTCTTTCAGTCTTTGAAGGAAAGAGCAAGATCAGTTGCTGAGAACACAAGTGAAGACAGTACAGTACTCCAGGAGAGTGGGGAATGAGCTGTTGTAAAGGAACAAAGAGAGCATAGGAGCACTGGTTTGCCAAGAGTATCCTGCTCAGTTGAGGTTGGCAATCACGACATTTCAGAGGTATTAGCTTGTAGCAAATTGATTTTCTCTATCAGTACTCAGCAGCTTGGGAGTAGGAGCAGAGAAGGCCAATAACCGGGTTGAAGTGGGATGGGAGATCAAAAGGGTGAGCAGATTTTGAATGCTGGTGAGAGTGGTTGGAACAACATTACAACTGTGGAATAGGCTGGGCAGGGAGAGTGGGCAACTCAGGGGCTGCATGAAGAAATGTTGGAAGATGGCGATCTAGAAAATGTCACAGGGAAAGTCACGGAATGAGAGAGGAAGGAAGGGAAGGCGTGGCAAAAGACAGAAAAGCTTTAGAGGTTAAGGTTTCATAGAAAGAATAATTCTGGTGATGGAACAATCTAAGGCAAGGCTTTGTGAGTTACTGGACTGAGTGGGGGTGAAGATCTATTGACTAGAGGTCAAAATATTGTGAGGTGAGAGCAAAGGGACAGGTTCTAAATGCTGAAATGACCCAGGATAATGGCAGAAATCAAAACGAAAGAGCAAGACCGTAAGTCAGATGCCAAATTTGCTATAAATAACATGTTGAATGGTAGGTATGTGGAAGCTACAAGTTAAGTGGAAAATGCAACAGATTAGGAAATTAGGGAGCACCGGGTTGGCTCAGTTGGTAGAGCATGAGACCCTTGATCTCAGGGTTGTGAGTTCAAGCCCCATGTTGAGTGTGGAGACTACTTTAAAAATAAAACAAAACAAAAACTAGGACATTAGTGTAATGCTATTTCCCTGCCTCAACAAGCAGCCCTTCCCTGATTGCTATGCATTTTCTCACTTGACAGAAAGCTTCTGGAGGACAGGGACTATCTTATTTGATGTATTAGTCCCTCAGCACCTTTCCCAGTGCTTGGCACAATTGGAAAGAAGAGACCATAAAATCTCTTTACCCTGGAAAATGATGATTCTTTATTCCCATTTACACAGTTCTCAGTAAGTGGAATGTCTGTAACTACCTCTATCACGCTATACAGAATTGATCTGTTCACATGTCTGCCGACCCTGTCAGTCTCTAAACCTTAAGAACAGGGACTGTCTGGGAGCCTGAGTGGCTCAGTTGGTTAAGCATCTGACTTTGGCTCAGATCATGATCTCATGGTTCATGAGTTCGAACCCTTCATTGGCCTCCATACTGACAGTGTGGAGCCTGCTTGGGATTCTCTCTCTCTTTCAATCCCTCTCTGCCCCTCCCCCCACTAGCTCTCTCTCTCTCTCTCTCTTTCTCTGTCTCTCAAAAATAAATAAACTTAAAAAAAAAAAAAAAAAAAAGAACAGGCACTGCCACATTCATTAATGCAATCCCAGCAAGGAACATTCTGCCTAATCTACATCAAGGATTCCAATGTTTGTCAAATAAATAAATGAATAAATGAATGAATGAAATCTCAAAGCTATTCATTACTAGCATTCCTGATTAAGCACCATTGCCAAGTACTGTGCTGAATGTTTTACATTCTAATTTATTCCTCAAACCAAGCCTAAGTGGGAAGGGGGGAAACCAAAGTTCAGAAAAGTTAAATATCTTACCCAAAGACATACATGTAGTAAATGTTAAAGCTGGCATTTAAACTCGGTTGGTTTTAAAATTTATTTTCACGTTATGTTGCCACTAAGCCTAGTCTAAGTGTACCAACTAGCACTTTTCAGAAAACCAGGCTTAGTGAATGGCTCCACGGTACTAACTTTATCATTAGAGCAATGATTCCCAAGGCACTTTTTTCTATATATGCTAGTCCTGTGTCCTTTGAGAAGATAAGATCAAATAGGCAAAGATTTTAACAAAAACATGCAAGGGAAGAAATGTCCTGTGAGAGAACACATGGAGAGTCATTAGGTCCTAAAAGCAAGTGAAGGAAAGGGGGAAAGAAGGTTGGATAGAAACATCCTGCATTACCATGCAGTCTAATGAAGGCTGGACAAATTAGAAGGGGAGTCATGGAGGCAAAATCCACCGTTAGGAGAGATCTTTTAGGAACACATGTGCCTTAGTAGCCCTGCCACAAGACATTGGCTGGGCACAGCTGGTGGGAGGTGTGGCCTCAGCACAAACGCAAGATGGATTTCAAAGCCAGCAGCTGTGGCATTATTCGGTCAGTTATGCTCCCTGTGGTTGGAGGTAGGTCAGACCCATTTCCATTGGCTGCCATGCCATGCTAGCAAGCTTCTTGGAAGGTGGCTTTCTGTTTTGTTTTACCTCCTCTGTACATGTGTGGACAGTGAATTCATATAAAGCCCTACCATCTTTGGCATCATCCACCAAATCCGAGTAGAAAGGGGTATGTGTGCATACTAATAAATAGGATCTTTTAAAATCCTCTTTTCTCCTTCTTCCATTTTACTCACTAAAACAGAAGTCCCCTCTGTGCTGAGCATATAATAATAAGCAAGTGATTTGTGAGTCTTAATTTATAAAGGTGACTGGGTGACAATACAGAGAGGTTAATACTATTGAAATAAAAGCTTAATGTTAGTCACAGTTCCTCTAGAAACAAGAAGCACAGTATGTCACTCAGGGCCACAGGGGAAGCACCAGTATCAGGAGGCAGAAAGAAATGAGGGGAGAGCATAGTCTAAAGCCTTTCCTGGCTTTTCCATGAGAAAGTCAAGTCAAGGCAGGGCAGGGTATACAGTTTAGGATTGGCTAGTTTGAGTAATTACAGCAAGCTTTGGGACAGAGGAGCTGTTCTCAGTGTCTGCTACCTGGCCCTAGGGTGACTCAGGGCAGGGGAAATATTGGCTTGGTGTGTGAGTTAAAGGAGGTAGTTGGGGGCATGGATGATATATGAAAGGTAGGCTCACCGACAAGTTGGTTACTGTTTCCAGGAATTAGCTAGTTCTAGGAAGAACAGTCTCTCCCTAGCCAGCAAGGTCTCTCAAAGATGTCAAAAAATTATAAAATAAAACAAAATAAAAAATAAATTAAAAAGATCCCAACAAAATTAAGAGGAAAACCTTGCCTTTTGATTTTCCAAATCTCCATTAATAGTTAACAGCAGAGAAGAAGAAGGCAGGTTTAAATCATTTTTCCCCATTCCATTATGAGTGCAGGTGATTTTTTAAGTAATCTCTACATTCAAAGTGGGGCTTAAATTCATGACCCTGATATTAAGAGTCATACGCTCTACCAACTGAGCCAGCCAGGTGCTCCAAGAGTGCAGGTGATTTTTTTAAAGAGAAAATTGAAAGTACAAGGGGCTTCTATTCTTTACCCATTGTCCATCATTTTCCAATTATAAGCTAACAAATACTTCTAATTTTTTCACCCCTTCTCTGCTTTTCATATTGCATTTTTGTCCTGAAATAGCTGCATGGAAAAGGAACCAACATTTATGTTCTTTTCTTCTGTGCCAGAACTGTTCACCCTTGGACACACATCCCAGTAGCTCATCTCCTCACAATAAGCCCGTGAGGTGAGTAGCATGACCTTTCCTAAATAAGGGAAAGTATGGTTCAGAGATTAAATAGCTTTATGGTATAGAGCGCTGGTTGGAATTAGGTCTGATGAAGCCCATGCACTTTCCAGGTGTGGATACAAAGGAATTGAGTCAAAGAAAACAGCTTTAACATTTGTTATTTAAGTAGCACTCTAACTTGCCATTTCCTTTTGATGGCACAATTTAAAAACTAAGCATAAAAAGCTAAGCCTTGCATATACTTCTGTAACATATATCTTTTCAAAATTTTACCTTGTTAATGTAAAATCAGACATTGCATCTCCAGTAAATAATATGCCCTCTCCCTGACACCTGAAAGAAAATTTCTTAAGTCCTTTACTCTTCATATTACTACAGGGGTACTTCTGAGAGCCTACTCAAAAAACACTAGAGTGTACATGTTATAAATAACTTTTCTGGTAATTAAAATTTTTTTTGGATAGGTGACTTCCATGTAGTTCAGACTAAAACATCGATTATATGCCTATTTATACATTACGTATGATTATGAGTATGCGGTGGCATTTCCTTTTTACTTGTTCGTTAGCCACCATTTCCTTTCCTCATATACACCAATGTTTTTAGTTTACCTTTCTAGTTACCTTATGGACATACCAGTAAACACTCACATATATTAATATGAAATTTCCTCCATTCCTTCTTTTTTTGCACAAGCATTTGGATGTACTTAAAACAATGGGGCACCTGGATGGCT
The DNA here is from genome assembly GCF_018350155.1 of Leopardus geoffroyi. Taxonomy (NCBI): domain Eukaryota; kingdom Metazoa; phylum Chordata; class Mammalia; order Carnivora; family Felidae; genus Leopardus; species Leopardus geoffroyi. The sequence continues at coordinate 83,743,535 of NC_059333.1, forward strand.
TTGGTCGGTTAAATGTCCATCTCTTGATTTTGGCTCAGGTCACGATCTCACAGTTCGTTAGATCAAGCACGGAGACGAGCTCTGCCCTGATAGGGTGGAGCCTGCTTGGGATTTTCTCTCTTCCTCTCTCTCTCTGCCCCTCCCCCACTTGCGTTCTCACGTGAGCATGTGCACAGGCTGTCTCTCTCAAAATAAATATTGATGGGCATTGAGGAGGACACCTGTTGGGGTGAGCACTGGGTGTTGTATGGAAACCAATTTGACAATAAATTTCATATTAAAATAAATAAATAAAAGAACATAAAAATAAATATTTAAAAATAAAACAAAACAACAAGTTTTTGGTAAACAAAATTTAATACAACTGTATAGTCAAATAATAATGGTTAAAAGACATTTTATTAGATACAACTTTTAAAAAATTAAAGAAACTATGCACAAAGTATATTTAAACAAGACATACACGAATTAATGTGCTACAACTGAATTGAGAAGTACAAAGCATTTTTGTTTTCACTGTGGAGATTCTGGAGCCTCTCACTAAAAGTGAATGACATTTGGCTGCCATAAGTCTGTACAAGTTGGAAAGCATATTATGCTTTTTTTCAACTCTATAATTGTGTTGTCTTAGCTCCAGAAATTCTCAAAGATTTAAATAAAGAAACTATGGGGAGGGATGATGGGGAAAGGAAGAATAAGAACTTTTTCAAGAAAGATAAAAGAAAAAGCCTGTAGGAGGAAAAAAAAAAGTACATAAGAATGGAACAAAAATAAGTGTGTTTACATTTTTGACATTAGATGTAGATATCGTAAATGACATTTTACAAAGTTTTAATCAGTGTTAGATGTTTGTCTGAATATCTTAGAAAGCACCTTGGTAACAAAAACAAACAATACTCCCAAATATAATAAAACTCCAAACACTCAACATTTCTTAACATTCTCATTCTGCCAAGCAACCACATGGTGCTCATTAAAAAATTTAAGAAGAAGGGAAGTTTATTTACTCTGTAGGAAACAGATATGAAACTCACTGAAGGTAAGCTTTGTTTAGAATGAAAAAAAAAAAACAAACAAAAAACAAAACCAAAACTGAAATATCACTAGAGAACTTAAGGCACATAAACAAATTCAGATGCAGTTATTTTGAAAACATTAAAACAAATTCTTTTCTTTGGAACAATATATAAAATAAGTTATGACTACTGCTGTTTTTAAAAAAATTATTTATGATGATCTTTAGCACTAAGTAAATTTAATATCTAAGGCCATCACACAAATGTAAAACATTCATAAAAACATTAAAAAATGTCTGAAGTATGTTGAAAATGTCTCTGGAATCATCAATTCACACTCTGGCTCAATGGTTTCTGGTGTCTAGCATTAGATGTGACAATAAGTATAGCTATCTAGTCCAACCTTTTAAAAGGCCACCAAATTGCCCTCCTTCTGGTTACTTGATATGGTGAATTTATTTATTTAACTACAAAGAATAATGGGGTGAGGTGATGTAAACCTGCCTTTCAAAATAATGCACAAGAAATTCTAATAAGGCCAAAATCGTGTTGAGGTTAACCGGTGTCTTGAGTTTAGTAAAATAAAGGCTTCCACAGGAAGCCTTTAAGAGACATTATCTTAACACTTGGCACCACATAAATAGTTATCTCTTCTCTTTGAAAATACAGTCTGGAGATGTCTTTTCCACATACAAATCTCAAGACACAAAAGGCACACACAACTATTTAACCCCTCTCTTTTCATGTATGGGTTCTCACAGCAATTCTTTAAAAAAAAAAAAAAATCTATTTGCCATATCCAGACAACAGGGAAAAGAAACACACACACCTGGTTTGCATATTGACAAAAGTAGTATAATTGAACCTTTGTCTTTCCTGAGTTTCAAAAGGGTGTATGACAGTAGAGATACATAAACAATTCATATTCACTAAGAGAAAATATATCAGTCCACAAAACATTTTCATCTTTCTAAATATAAAAGAATGAATGTTCAACCACCGCCTGTGTGAAGCCCCTTAACCAAATTAAATTTACTCTCGAATCATGAACTGAAGGTTATTTAGTTATGGCATTTTAAACACACCAAATAGGCAAAAATGACAAGTTAATACCCTCCCTGAGTATTTACATCATTTTTTTCCTTAACACCTGGTTTAAATGGAGTAAATATCTATATTTCAGTCATCTAGGGGGAAAAAAAGGTTACTGAAAATTCAATAAGCTACTATTTCATACCTGTGCAGTAGTCAGTGGGAAGATTAAAGTAGAAAAAGAAGGTCTTCTGTTGTAAAAATTAGACCACTTTATAGCTCACTCATACATAGGAAAACACATGTTCATGAACAAAAAACAACTATACTTTCCTGTTGATCCACAAACATACACTTGAATTCCTTTTCCCACTGAGGTATCACAGCTGGGTTTAGCAAACTCGTCTCTACCTCCAATTTGTTTTCTGATCTTGTGAAACTTTATGTATTATACAGATTCTGACTGTATGCGATTTATTACACTAACACTCATCATGTACTTTCAAACTCTTTTAAGTAATATCTACACCCAACGTGGGGCTTGAACTCACAACCCCAAGATCAAGAGTTGCATGCTCTACTGACTGAGCCAGCCAGGTGCTCCTCATCATGTACTTTCAAATGTAAAAACGAATGATAGAAATGCCCAAATAAAAAAAAATCTTCTGGAATTGAATTTAATAAGGTCAACCAATTTTTACTTTATGTGCTTCTTTCTGATCATCACAAACTGATCAATTTCTTGGTGTTTGTATATATGTGTGTACATAACTGTACTATCTATCTATATACACATGTATATACATACATACTAACCCAAAGCTTATGTGAGCATCTCCTATCAAAAGAAAGCCTGTCAACTATGTGATGACACTATGAATATAATCTGTCACAATTTGGTTTATGAATCCCTTTTGATATTTTGATATACTAATTATGCCCTAAAATTCTTTTTTATCAATGCTAACACCATTATTTATCAATGATCACTAAAGAAAGATAAACAGTTAAAGGATATTGAAATATCAGTTGGGTAATTTCAAAAATCGTTAATTTCATAGGATCCAACAAGCTAAGTTCTTGGTGGCCTACTTAGTTTTAAATCATGTAGAAAAATTAAATGATATTGGTATGAAGTCTATGTTTAAACAAAATTGTTTTCTAGAATTTCATTTCAAATTTAGTACAATAAACACATGGATATTAAAAATAAATGTAAGATGAAATACAAGTAAATAGTTAACACTTTTACAATAGACAAAAGTACTATGGATACAAGTTATCTTGAGAAGATTTTTTTTTGTGTGAAGTGTCTGTATTATGGGCACAACCTTACAAATACACATGAAAATAACAAGTATCATTTGTATAATCCTTAGCATTTACAAAACACTTTTCTCATACATTATCTCATCTACTGCAAAGAATTTCTGAACTAAATAATTTCCATTATCTACAAAAGGTATATTGCAGAAGTAGATGTTTTTTCTAAAAATCAAACAAGTTTCCCAATTATATGTACAATTGCCTTTCAACTAAAATGATAGAAAATTGTTTTCTGAATTGCTCTGATAATTATCTCAAAAAGGTACATATCATTTCAAATTATAATTTGAAAAATTAAAATTTCCTAAAAATTTGTAAGATCTTTAGAGCTTTTCTCAGAATTCAGATTCCAGCTAATCACTGAAGTTGATGCCGTATGATTTATTAGAAATCTCTGTATCATTCTAAGATGAGAAAACGAAAGTGGTTTATCAATGTTAGGTTTTTGATTACTAACTTGGTTATAATAGAAATCTGGTGACACTATAGTCACATATTTGCATCATCTCTCCTGTGACAGGAGTATTAATTATGATGTGAGACGACAATAGTGCCTGGGAAGTTGAAATCCAGCAGGCTACCTGAAACATCCCTGGAACGTCCCTCAAATGTTGTAAATTATATCTGTTTACCCAGGAATAACAGTAATCACTTTGCTACAGTTCCTGCCATTCCATTTGCCTTAGAAAAAAAATTTACATTCCTTTCTGAAAACTAGTAAGCTTATAAACTGGATGGAGTTGAAAAATCTAGACAAAGGCAACTTGTTTGTTGTATAGAAGCTTGAGAATGTTGACCAGTATTTTCCACAATGGGTACCAAATGAAAGATTTATCTTAAACTGCAAATAATGCTGCTAGTTTTTTGGATAGCTAATTTTAAAAGAAAAATGGACCCACTGATAGGTGGTCCCTGCTTTATCCTTCAAAGGCAACTTAACAGTGGAGACTCCCAAGATTTTTACCTGTTCACAGGAAAGGAGGATAACCAGGGAAGAGGACCTCACCCAAAGCACCATACTAATGAAGTCAAACCCTACTGGGCTAGGGAGAAAATTTGTCCCCATTTTCCACAAAATAATCTTGCAATGTGGATTTCAACTCTTTTGCCGGGTTCAAGAAAAGGTGCTTCCTTAGAGGATTTGGAGATGATACATAAATACTTTGAGAGCCACAGTGGTCATTTTCCCCTTCAATGGTCTTATATAATTTTTTTCTTAGGAATAAACTTATAATTTTAATCCCCATTTTAGGGGCATTTGCATTTCTATCTCCTACCCAATGTTCTTCCAAAAATATGTTTAATACAAGACAACAATTCTAAGAAGTAAGTCATGATAATTCAGTACTTTATGATACTCAAATTGTTACTACATTTTTATCAATTACTGAAAAAACTTTCAATAAAATTAATCAGGTTGGATATTCAAAGATTTTTGAAACTGACTTCCCCTCTTAGAATGCATTCTAAGCATTCTAAGCATTATGTGATCCAACCTAAACGAAGCCTAAGTCATGCAGTTTTCTATACATAATATGACAAAGAATATATAGGCTTGCAGATAAACGTACATAAATGAAGAAACCATTCACAAATTCCTAAAAGTTATTCAGGCAGACATTATTTCCGACTCCACATAAGTTCCTTACAAATACTTACAAAGGTACACTCTCAAAACCCAAGCAATAACCACTATTACTTTCAAAAACAACAAATTTTTTTTTCCCAATTACAGGAAAGGCTTTATTACAGTTTGAAAGGTTATTTTGGGGGGAAAGGCACCACAATTATTATCTTTACTTTTTTTGCGTACATGGCACAAAGGAGATATGTCAAGTTCCCACTCTGGAGTTTTTCAAACCTCTCATCTTGGATTGGTGTGGCTTCTTGGGTGAGGTATCCCGGCTTTAGAGCTTAAAGCATTTTTCATTGTATCTATGAATAGTCACACAGCCATGATAGGACACTGGCCTGGGCATTGCAGCTACCCCTGTGATGATACTTGTTGCAGGATCATAACAGAGAATAGTGTCTGTGGCTTCTCCATTTTCCCGTCTTCCACCCAGGATATATATTTTACCATTACACACAGACATACCACAGTTTTCCTGTTAAACCAAATACAAAAAAAAAAAAAAAAAAAAAAAAAAAAAAAAAAAAAAAAAAAAAAAAAAAATTAATTCTTGAAGGTAAGGGATTTAGTAGCAAACTGAAAAATAAGACCTGCTTTAACAGACCAAAAAAAAGACACATCAAATAAGCTCCCTTTTGCCCAACTCCTGCTCTATGTATGAGTGCCAGATAATTTTGCATGAATGAAATGTTGAGATATGTTATTGGTTGGGGCCAAGATGTGGGAGGTGGAGTGGGGGCTAAGTGGACAGAGAGAAGGGTTTTAACTTAACAGTAGTTGAACAAAAATAGTTTTGAAGAACATGGTTTGTTTCTCCTATTACAGGAAGCTCCCTTATTGTAGAAAGTGGCTATTACATGACCAAGGAGTAGGAACATTATTCGTCAAATAGGATTACCCCAAAGTTGAATGAATGAATGAGAGAAAGAGTTATAAACAAATTAACAAAGCACTGTTATTAGGACTTTGGCTGGCACATAGAAATTTCCTAAATAATATTTTAACCTTGCACATAATGGGATTCTTAGCTAAATTTTACTCTTTTCTGTCAATAACATAATTACTCTAAAAAACAAATATCATTGACCTAAAAAAAATTCCACAATTTTTCAAAGGATGTTCTTGACAAGAGTTAAAAAGCAAAACATGTTTAAAATAGCAACTTGTAGCTTTTAGGAATCATGCAGAGTCAAGAGGCACGGAAATAGTAAGGAACAGAAAGAGAAAAAGGTTGCATTAGGCCCATTAGTCTGCAAAACAAAGAGCTCATTTTTTTTTTTTTTTTTTTTTAGCTTTTTTGCTACTTAACGTTCTAAGCATTTAAAAAACTAGTCTGACTCAAATAACTGTCTAACATGAAATTACAGCTGATTTTTCCCTTTTCACTGATTAGCGTCAAAAGGGTAGGCAAACAGATGGTTCAAAAATTACCTATTAATAATGTTTACAAATATACACTTAGAAGTACTAAGAATGGACTGAGGAGAAAAAATAATCCCAGAAATATCATTATTTTTTGCTGCAAGAGATTTGATATAGAATACTTGATTTGGACTTCAATGATTTGTCTTTGTCATAATAGATTTAATACACTTCTTATCTAAATGTTTCTTCTTTGAAATTTCCGAAGTCAGAGATTATTCATTAATTAGAAAAAATGTGCCATGTTTTCCCCGTTGTTTTTTCATAGTTTTATCTCAATCATGTAGTTAAAAAGATATTCATTGTATGTCCTGCATTATACTAGATGTTGGCAATTATCTTCCTAAGTTGTTATCATTTTATATGATATAGCTAAGTTCTGAATGAACAGTTCTTGGTGAAAATGCATTATACTTTAAAATATTCACTTAATAAGCCAATAAATATTAGCTTTGATTAAAACATTTACAAATTAGGGCATCTAGTTGGCTCGGTAGAGCATGTGACTCTTGATATCAGGATCATGAATTCAAGTCCCACATTGGGGGTAGAGTTTACTTAAAAAAAAAAAAAAATTAGGGGCACGTGAGTGGCTCAGTCAGTTAAGTGTCTGACTTTGGCTCAGGTCACGATCTCGTGGTTGTAGGTTCGAGCCCCATGTCAGGCTCTGTGCTGACAGCTCGCAGCCTGGAGCCTGCTTTGGATTCTGTGTCTCCCTCTCATTCTCTGCCCCCCCCCCCAAATAAATAAACATTAAAAAAGTTTTTAAAAAATTTTAGAAATAAGTGTAAACACTTGTCACACAGGTGAATATGACCATAATATGGGTTCTTATATGGTAAGGCACACTCTTACTTCTACAGAACTGGAGATTGTCCTTTCCAGTAGAGGCCACTGAGCTAGAGAAATGTGATTCATTTTACTTAAATGTGATACAAGAATGATAGATTATATTACCTCTGTACCATGAAGCTGAAGATACTATTATGTCCCTTTCATCAGTTGAGGCAATGTTATTTTGAATACATTACTAATTAGAGACTATACCTCAATGTCAACAACTTAAGAAAAATGGTGTTATACTCAATCCCTATTCATTATATTTATAGTCTATATCTGTTAGGGATATTACATTTAAGACTCTTAAAATTAGGTCCTTTGTTACTTCACTGTCTCATTTTTTACTTATTCAGTAAATATTTACTGAGCACCAATTAATACAAGATACATTGGGAAAGAGAAAAAACAGTATTCTTTTAAAATTTTTTTTTTTTCAACGTTTATTTATTTTTGGGACAGAGAGAGACAGAGCATGAACGGGGGAGGGGCAGAGAGAGAGGGAGACACAGAATCGGAAACAGGCTCCAGGCTCTGAGCCATCAGCCCAGAGCCTGATGCGGGCCTCGAACTCACGGACCGCGAGATCGTGACCTGGCTGAAGTCGGACGCTCAACCGACTGCGCCACCCAGGCGCCCCGAAAAAACAGTATTCTTAAGAAGATGGAATTCCGGTACAGAAATAAACATTGATGCTTATAACAGAATATATGACTGCCATAATAGAGGTATAAGTGCAGTGACAGATCAGATCAGATTAATTCTGAACAGGGAAACTTCAGTTTGTTGTAACATGAAGTGGTCCTTGAAAGAAGAGCAGTGTTATAAGTAGAGAAGGTAGAGGGGCGCCTGGGTGGCTCAGTCGGTTGAGCGTCCGACTTCAGCTTGGGTCATGATCTCACAGTCTGTGAGTTCGAGCCCCGCGTCGGGCTCTGTGCTGACAGCTCAGAGCCTGGGGCCTGTTTCAGATTCTGTGTCTCCCTCTCTCTCTGACTCTCCCCCGTTCATGCTCTGTCTCTCTCTGTCTCAAAAATAAATAAACGTTAAAAAATTAAAAAAAAACAAAAAACAAGTAGAGAAGGTAGAAAAGGCATTAGAGCCTAAGAGGATAGCATGAACCAAGGCAAGAACATGTATGATCTATATTGCAAATGCAAGTTAACAGATACTTAATGTAATTGGGATAAAGTTGCAGAAAGTGAAGCTAAGCAGGGCTCAGACAACAGAAGGTCTAGAATGAAGCGGGAAAACTTTTGGATTTTATTCAGTATGTTTCCAATCAGAGGAGGAATATAATAGAATTCGTTGGGAAATAATTGGTGGCAAAATGGGTTAGAGAAGCAAGACATTAAACGCTAATTAGAATATTACTGTTTTTGTTGAGGGAAGAACTAATAAGAACTTGAACAAAAGCAGGAACCACAGGAATGTTAAAGAATAGGAAAAACTCTGGGGACACAGAACTGACATGCTGGATTGATTCAATTTAGGAGAAAGTGGGGGAAAATCTAAGAGATAAGTCTCGGTGTGAAACAGTAGAAAAATATATATTAGTCTCTGCCTCCAGTTCCTGTCACAGAGCTCCTAAATCCCTTGGAATTTCCTGAGTGATAGGAATGTCTTTTGTTTTAATGAGGTGACTATTGGCTGGTTCCTGGATGGGGACTGGTCACCAAAAAGATCATGCCATAATTAGAATCTTGAAACTTTCATCCCCACTCCCTGTTCTCTGGAGAGGGGACAGGGGCTAGAAATTAAATTAATAATTACATAATGAAGCCTCCACAAAAATTCCCAAAGTATAAGATTCGAACAGCTTCTGGATTGGGGGAGGGTGCACCTCAACCCCAGAACAGAAGCTCCTGTGTGCTCTGGACCCTTCTGGACCTTCCCCTATGTGCTTCTTCATCTGGCTGTTCATCTGTATCATTTATAATATCCTTTAATATACAAAAAACCAAATAAACACAAGTGTTTCCCTGAGTTCTGCGAGCTGTCCTTACAAATTACTGAACCCAAGGAGGGGTTATGGGAATGTTAATTTACAGCCAGTGTGTCAAAAGTACTGGGGACAAGCTGGAGCTAGTGGTTGGCGTCTGAGGCAGTGGCAGTCTTGGGGACTGAGCTCTCAACTTGTGGAATCTGACTCTAACTCCAGGTAGATAGTGTTAGAACTGAACTGAATTGTAAGACACTCAGCTGGAGATGGAGAATTGGTTGGTGTGGCACATATCTGGTGCCAGACGTGCTGTGAGTGTGAGTAAGGAAGAAACAATTTTTTTATTCACTAGGTTGCCTGGAAACAGAAAAAGCAGGGTTGGGGAAGATGATGAATTCTGGTTTAAGTTTGGAGTCATAGGACATCATAAAAAATATCAAACAGGCAGTTGGAAATTTGAGTCTGGAGCACAAGAGAGAGGTTTTAATGATGATAAAGACTTGAAGTGTATCAGTACTGGGCAATAAATGTGATCACTCAGGAACAGAGTAGAAACTGGGAAGAGGGAGGGGGAAAGAGGCTCAAGGAAAACTTATATTTAAGGGTTGGATAGAAAAAGTAAGAGTATATGAATGAAACTGAGATTATTAGTAGTGACCTCTGGCAGTATAACACCTTAGAATGGTATACGTAGAGCTAGACTTCCAGCATCAGAACCATCAAGCATTTTGGTGGTAGAAAGAGGGAGGTTGGAGCCATGAATCAAAGGCTGAGAGAAGGCTTTTGGGGAGGCAGAGGGTAGAGGTGGAGTAGGAGTACAGATAGGATGAAGGAGACCGGAGCACAGCCATTTCTTTTATGACAAAAGCCACAGAAGGAAAGAAACCAGTTTGGGAACATTTGTTTTCTTCAAAATACCTAAGAAATAGGGATAAGGACTAGAGTAGATTCTGAAAAAGGTCAAGGGAAAAAAGTCACCAGCTCAAGTACAACAGCTGCTTCACCATGGGATGGTAAAAATTAAGCTATTTCAACAAAACAATTCTCTGGAAGGAGTTCAAAACGTCATACCATATGCTTAATGTGGAGTTTTAAAGGTTATGAAATAATTCAAGCACACATGAAATATATTAACAGTGAAATTACAGTATATTTATAATGGCCATGTACTTGGTCCCTCGTTGGTTGATTTTTCTCTTGGACTGTTTTACGTTATTACCTGTCGGCTGAATGTATTCTGTACATGCATCCAGTAATCTTCAACTGGATCATAACAGTATATTGCCTTGGTCAGCCCACCAGCAACATATATCAGGTTGTTTAAGGATACGGCTGTTATACACCGCTTGGCAATTGGGATAGCTGCACGAAGTAGCCAAGAATTGGTTTCTGGATCATAAGATTGAACCTAGTAATGTATAGAAATATTTAATTAAAACTTCTAAACAAAAATGCAAATTTACTTAATAAAAAAGTCTACCGATACATAGAAGCATGATTAAAAATCAAATCCTATTAATTTACATTAATTAATTCACGTTAGTTCACAGAATTAAGAAAGGTTAGCTTGATAGGGAAATGTCTGAATTAACAAAATTCTCAGGTGCAAATTTATTACTATCAAGCAGAACAGAGTAACACACATAGAAATTATTTCCAGGATGACTGGCTAGGCTATCATGGTAAGTTTCTTTACTTATTTCCGTTAAAATTAACAGTTGGGGTGCCTGGGTGGCTCAGTTGCTTAAGCATCCAACTCTTGGTTTCGGCTCACAGTCTGTAAGATCTAGCCCCATGTTGGGGTCTGCACTGACAGTGTGGAGCCTGCTTGGGATTCTCTCTCTCTCTCTCTCTCTCTCTCTCTGCCCCTAACTGGCTCTTTTTCTCTCTCAAAATAAATAAACATTAAAAAAAAAAGAAAATTAACAGTATAGATTAAAAAAAATTGTGTCCTATAGGATAACTATGCCTCAATTTAAATACGATTTCTTTATACTTTTAGGAAGTCATTTCTTCAAAAGAACACAAGTAAATTTCAATTCAGTGTACTTTGAATTACCACAAATTCTGTATTACTGAATTCTACATATGTAACATTTGACCACATTATATTACAATTCAATTAAAAAAAAGAACTGATTGACAAAATTCAGTAAACAATTGCTAAAGGGATTAGGTATTAGACATTTGTTTCCAGAATAAATACAGTATTTTCTGAGGTGTGAGGATGGCACATGTCCTTTTATCCCAGGAATCCAATGAACTGCAGCAACTTTGAGCTGTCCTCCATTTACGTTACAGAGGTTTCCTTTCCTCCTTTTTGTTCTAAAAAATACTTTTAAAGTACGCAGAGGATGACCCAGTTGGAAGCAGCATAGCTACTGTATCTTACCTACTCTGCTAATTCACTTCCCAACCGAGTTTTGTGTGAATAATTTTTTGATTCTGTAGACTATTACAGTTAAGAGGTTTAAAACAATTTATTTAGTCTAAGGTCCAAACTCTGAAATTAGTCTTATTTCAAAAAAATTAGATAAAGCTTTTTACGGAAAATTGTTAGATATATTAGGATTTCACTTCAGTAACTTGAAACTCAATGTTTTCCTCCAAAAGGATAAAGTACCAATTTTTAAAAGGTTCCTCACAATAAGGGACCTAGCTCTCTATTTGACAAGCCTTATGTAGTTTTCTTCTTATATACATCATTGGTAATTTCTATAACACAACATGGCTTACCTTATCAGAACAGGTATTATCATCAGGTCCTCCACCAATCACAAACAATTTGCCTACACAACTAGTCACGGCAGGAGAACTCACTGCTTCCTTAAGGGGAGCAACTTCAGTCCATCGATTTGAAAAGGAATCATAACATTCCACGCTGCTAAGTCTGTTTTGCCCATCATAGCCTCCAACAACATATACCTAACATGCAAAATACATGGAAAAACCTTAATTGTCAAAAATCTGCATTTTTAAGTAGTTGACTAAGAAATTAAGGGATCTGTCTTTAAAAAGCCCTTGATAACTGTAATTGCAATATATTTAGCTCAGTTTCTGAAACTTTATTGGCACCCTCTTACCACCACCAATGATACTTTTCAGATGTTTTTTCATAATAGCCCCCTCCAATGAAGTTTTAATACCACAGATATATTGTATATCCATTTATGTACTGTATATATATCTGTGCTTTATATGAAAGAGTACAATTCTTTTCACCCCTAAGAACTGATCTTCACCCCCTTAAGGGTGATACTGCTCATGTTGAGAATTACATGATTGCTTAAATACTCACACTCATGGATAATGAAAATATTTGATTCTTATGAAATAATAAACCTATAAAACTAAAATATTAGGCAAGGATTACTAGACTGTGAGATTACTGAAGGCAGGGTCTATCTTGCTCTTCATTTTAGTACGTACTGTGCCTAGCAAAGTACCTGAGACATAATGAACTCTATACTATACATTTCAATAGGTTTCACAAATACGAGGAAGGTAGGCAGAGTAATATCTTTGCGACAGGTGAACTAATCAACAAGCTATTTATTAAATGATCTATATGCAGAATAACCCATTAGGAATCATGAGAGGGGCGCCTGGGTGGCGCAGTTGGTTAAGCGTCCGACTTCAGCCAGGTCACGATCTCGCGGTCCGTGGGTTCGAGCCCCGCATCAGGCTCTGGGCTGATGGCTCAGAGCCTGGAGCCTGTTTCCGATTCTGTGTCTCCCTCTCTCTCTGCCCCTCCCCCGTTCATGCTCTGTCTCTCTCTGTCCCAAAAATAAATAAACGTTGAAAAAAAAAAAATTTTAAAGAATCATGAGATACACAAGAAACTTTTAACCTAAAGATGTTCTCCAGTTTAACATCCACAATTCCTTTAATGAACAGTCATTATCAACTCTTCCCTCCATATCTAAATAACTAGTAAGTCCCACTAAGTCTTCTTTCACAGCATCTCACATCTGTCTTTTCCTTTTGTTACCAATTGCCACTATCCTAAGTCAGGGTCCATATCATTTTATACTTCTCAATTAATCTCCTGGTCTACACTCTTCTGCTCCCTCAACCACAGATTAATCTTCCTAAAATACCTCATCAATTCCTTTTAGTAGTTCAACAATAGATGCCTAAGGGTCAAGGCCAAACTTTATACACTGACATTCCAGTCTGTCCACAATTTATCTTTCTGTGCTCCTCCAAATTTCCAGAGCAGCCAATGCTATTTCGTATTTCAATCCTGCACTTCTCACATTATGTTAAAATGATCTCTTGGTGGGTTTGTTCTCTCAACAACATGATGTCCAGAGAAGTTAAGTAATTTACTCAAGGTCACCCAGCTGGAAAGGGTATGGCAACTGTGGCAAAATGTAGCAATTAAGGGCGTGGCTTTGAAGTCAAGACAGGCAGGGTTCATATCTAGCATTGCCATGGAATGTAAACCTTGGGCAGTTTACCTACCCTCTGAGATTCAGTTTTAATTTCCTCAATTTAAAAATGTAGATAGTAATAATACCTATCACATATATAATTTTGAGCATTAAACTTTAATATCATTCCCCTACATGCATAAATTAATAATATATGTTGTGAGCATCAAGATGAAAGGCCTCTAGATTAAGAAAATCTGAGTTTTGTTTTGCCCCTTCTTTATCACTTTCTGTGTAACCTTGGGCAAGTGACTCGATCACTCTGAATTAGGTTTCTTCATCAATTGAAAAAGTGACATGAAATATTCTCTAAGATTCCTTCCTATTTAGATTCTATATTCCAAATCATCCTTACTATCCTACCTTAATAGTGACAATTTATAAATTTAAATAATTTTATAGGTTTGAATTCAGTTTATACTGTAAGTTTTTAGGACAACAGTTTCTATGAGTTGAATATATGCTATGTAAGAAAGACTCCTTTCATTTCTTGATTTACTGCTTCTAAGATTTAGGTAACTTCAAGTCAAGTATACTAACATTGGTCAAATAAATTATTGCTTTCCAATACATACATGATATTTGAGACATCAATCATTTTCATTTGCCTTTGTGCTTCCAGGCTAAATAAGTACAATTTTTTTTAGTTAGATCTCTTCTCTTTCCACCCCCTTGAATATTTTGGCTGCCCCTTTTCAGTAATATTTTATCATTCTTGACGCATGACTACCAAAACCAGTACAGTAAGTGCTGGAGTGCCTGGGTGGCTCTGATGATATGAGCATGAGTTCGAGTCCCGCATCAGGCTGCTGCTATCAGCACAGAGCCTGCTTCAGATCCTCTGTCTCCCTCTCTCTCCGCCCCTCTCCCATGTTCTCTCTCTCAAAAATAAATAAACATTAAAAAAATAATATAGTAGGTACTAACAAACTAGTGATTTTGGAAAATATTTAAATAGAATTAATATTTTATTTCCATTACATCTATTTCAAGATCCTCAATGTTTCATTGACTGTCAATAGCAGCAGCACAACAGATCAATACCCTTAGGAATAAACAGTAGCTTTCAAACTGTGCTTTGAGAAACTCTAGTATTCTACAGTATATAAATTTCAAGAATCCTCCATGGGGAAATAGGGGGAGGGCACGAGGGCTGATGACAGGCTGAATGGGAAGGGTTCCTGCACCATCTCAGTTTCAATTAGAGCAGTTCTGTTTTCTCATTGGTGGCTCTAAAATGTCTCCACAGGAGGACCTAAGAGGCAGCAATCTTTTTAGAAGGGGGCATCAGGGAACCAGTCAAAACATGAGTAACGGGGCGCCAGGGTAGCTTGGTCGGTTAAGCATCTGACTCTTGGTGTTTTTTTTTTATTTTTTATTTTTATTTTTATTTTTTTTAATTTTTTTTCAACGTTTATTTATTTTTGGGACAGAGAGAGACAGAGCATGAACGGGGGAGGGGCAGAGAGAGAGGGAGACACAGAATTGGAAACAGGCTCCAGGCTCTGAGCCATCAGCCCAGAGCCCGACGCGGGGCTCGAACTCACGGACCGCGAGATCGTGACCTGGCTGAAGTCGGATGCTTAACCGACTGCGCCACCCAGGCGCCCCTGACTCTTGGTTTTAGCTCAGGTCATAGTCTCATAGTTATGGGATCGAGCCCTGTGTTGGGTGCTGCACTGGGTGCTTGGGATTCTCTCTCTCTCTCCCTCTGCCCCTCTCCTCCGCCCATGCTCTCTCTTTCTAAAAAAAAAAAAACCAAAACAAAAAACAAAAAGAACCCCACAAAACCCAAAAAACCCATATAAGCAAGTATGCTGCTTTTGCTCAGATTGCTCGTTAATTTGAGGTAGCTTTGGAGGAGCTGATAGAGGTGGAGGTAGTGAAAAGCTAAAGAGCCCTTGGTATACTGTTGTATTTTTTATCTGTTCTATGTAATGGTTTTTATGTTAGATTTAACTTTAAAAAGAGGGTGTAGGCTCAGTCGGTTCAGTGTCCTAACTTTGGCTCAGGTCACAATCTCACAGTTTGTGAATTCAAGCCCCACATTGGGCTCGCTGCTGTCAGTGTGGAGCCCACTTTGGATCCTTTGTCCCCCTCTCTGTACTTCCCCGACTTGCACTCTCAAAAATAAATAAAAGCCTCTGTGCTGACAGCTCAGAGCCAGGAGCCTGTTTCAGATTCTGTGTCTCCCTCTCTCTCTGCCCCTCCCCCGTTCATGCTCTGTCTCTCTCTGTCCCAAAAAAATAAACGTTAAAAAAAAAAAAAGTTTGGAAACCACTAGTCTATAAGTGTTTCTCAAGTTCCTAAGGACAAAGAAGATAAATTATATACTTTTACTTTTTTTAATGCTTATTTATTTTTGAGAGAGACAGAGAGAGGGAGAGGCAGAGTGTGAATGGGGGAAGGGCAGAGAGCAAGGGAGACACAGACTCCGAAGCAGGTTCCAGGCTGTCAGCACAGAGCCCAACACAGGGCTTGAATTCTCAAACTGCTTCAAGATCATGACCTAAGCTGAAGTCAGATGCTTAACCGACTGAGCCACCCAGGCGCCCCCAAATTATATATTTTTAAATATGTATTAGCTATAGTCAATAATCAGTTGTCTTTAAAATATGTTGCTGAATTTATCTTAACACTTACTTTAAACTTTTGTCCCTAACTTGTGTAAAGAAAAAAGATAAAATAACATCACTCTAGATAAATGTATCTCCTCCTGACTGCCAGTCAGCAAAGGAAAATGATTGCTTGGATTAGACATTGGCCTGTTTTTGTACTTGATGTAACTCCTTTATTTTCCAATGCTTCTTAGGCATTCAGACTCCAATGGAGCATAAAAAGAGAAATGTGCTTCACTGCCACAAATTCCAAATTGGGAAAACAAAATATCCATTCAAAAGTACAGTGTCAAATTGTTTATATCTGCAGTTTATCTACTGAGGTTAGAAATGGAAGGAAATACAATTTGAATCCAAAATACCCAGGGAGTGAGTAAAATGAAAGATTCAGCTGTGGTATTTATTTTGGAAATGTACCAGCAATAGTAATAAAAAGTGGTTTCTTACTTTACCAAGGAGGACAGCCATTTTGTGACGCCATCTGCCTTTATTTAGAGAAGCAACTCTGATCCAAATATTTAACTGCGAGTTATATATCCACACATCACGACCATTGATTCTTCCACCTTTAAATGCAAAACAATGTACACACAATAATATATATATCACTAAGGGACTATGCTCAAGGCATAGATAATTAAAACATAGGATTTATTCAGTCTAAGAATTTGTGAATTCAGTTCAATAAATGAAAGACCCTCTTAAAGTTTAATGGAAATAGTTCCACAGAGCAGATTTAAACTTGGCTGATTATCTTGAAAAATAGTAATTATAGGCCCCAAATAATAAAATGCAGAGTATGAATTTTACAAATGTATGAGACTATTAATTTGAATCAGACATCAGAAGCCCCCAAACAGAATTATTTAAAAAAAGTTTTTTTAAATCATCCATTTTTTCAAAAGTATACTATTGTACAAAATAAAGTATGTATTGTTACATTGTTCAACAGGTAGTAATATAGTAATCTGCAAAGCTGGTAAAATTATTAACCATGAACAGACTTAGGACCATTGATACAGTAGTTATACTTTGTATACGTCTGTCATTTTACTGTCTCTGATTTTAGATGTAACATCACATAAACGAAGTTAAGAATTTTGGGGCACCAGGGTGGCTCAGTTGGTTGAGCTTTTGACTTCAGCACGTGATCACGAGATCAGGTCACGATCTCACAGTTTGTGAGTTTGAGCCCAGTATCTGGCCCTGCTATGACAGCTCAGAGCCTGGAGCCTGCTTTGGATTCTGTGCATCCCTCTCTTTCTGCCCCTCCCCCGCTTGCACTCTGTCTCTCAAAAACAGACGTTAAAAAGAAATTAAAAAAAAAAAAAAGAAGTTAAGAATTTTAAGGAAAATCATGTTTCATAAACTTTGGGAGAATTTCAGAAAAGCTGGGTGGATTGGAGATGCTTAATTATATGGGTATTTTTCACTTTGCATACTTTACTGTGTTCCTTAAAACAAAGTTAACAGGTAAAAGTTAAGAAAAATTATACTATATTCTATATGCATTTGATAACATTTAAAATATGATGATTACAGGCATTTTTCTAGTGGATCTCTTATAAATCATTCTAGATCATCTTGAGCTCGTTTTTAAGCACAAAAAGTCACTCTTGGTTTTAATTTGTTGTATAAACTGATCTGCCTAAAGTGAGCATATTCACTTTCACTGTTTGTTTGTTTGTTTGTTTTGAGACAGTACTATTGTTTAAAACAGCCAAGCTATGTTCAAATTAAAAGTTGCTACAGTAATAATTCTTTACCTGAAACAAGAATGTCATTCCTTAGAGCACAGACCGCATACTCTGATTTGGTAAATTCTGGAAGCTTAGCCAAAGACTTCCATTCTCCTGTCACAGGATCATAACACTCAGTGTATGGAAGATTAAATCCTCCAACCCGTTCACAGCCTCCAACGACAACAATCACCTCAGAATAGCCAGTTGACCTAAAATAATTATTATAGGAATGTTTAAATAATAAAATACATGCATCATTGGAAACTCTAAAGACATACCATTATCATTAAGAAAGCAGAACACGATTATAAAGTAAACAGTTTATTCTCTGAGCATGTGCCAAATAATACAGGCTGCCAATGACTTACTTTGAGAACATTTATAAGGGATTTAGTGACATCATTTTCCACAGAAAATTTCTATGGGTACTTTTTTCTATGAGTTTTGCCTCAAAAATTGTAAAGCAGTCTAAAGATCCTACCTAACTCAACTGGAATCCTGGTATTAATAAGGATGACTTTCAAATGCAGTTTTGCAGCAATTCAGATGTGTATAATCACACCAAGGTAAGATAATGTAGACAAATGGTGCTTTTTCATCAGACTGCTAGTTCTAAAAAAATGAATTCATAGTATAAGTACCCTTTAAAGGAGTATGTGTACTTATTCAGAAATTATTTTTTATAATAATCTTTTAAAGTTAAGTAATTAAAGTAATCCAAAGCAAAACACTGAGCAGTCACTGAAAGAGTTTATAACAAAGAATGTTAATGGAAAAAAGCAAGACAAAAATTATACAGAAGGTCTCATCAATACTATGTAAAAAATGTATCTGGAAAGAATATACCAAGGTGCTAATGATAGCTCTCTCTGGATAGTGTGGCTTCCTTCTATCAACACAAATTTTCAAGATGATAATGAGCACGGAGAATTTTTAGAGTGGAAAAAAAAATATTTAGAGCACTAAGAGAATCCTAAGGTTTATGTTAGTCACAGGATTCTTTTGTTTTGTAGTTTAAATTTAAGTTAGATACAGGAAAAACTAAAAACTTATCTAAGTTTTTTGTTGTTGTTGTTGTTGTTCATAAGGATCAATAGATAGTTTGGAATTTGAAAGTTATTTGGCTTTTATATTTTTTCACAAATATAACTGAAATGAAAAATGCACCTACATTTTATGGTTGTTATAATTTTAAGTCTCATGAAGCAAAATGCTAACAATCCCTCTTCTATTAACTTAAATATGGAGGGAAGATAGACCACATCAGAACACTGATTTGTAGTTTTAGTCATTACACTAAAGTTACACAATTACACTAGAAAAAAACAAAATTAAGCAATACTGGTATGTTCCTCTAACAGAAATACTCTATTCTAGCTACATTTACTCATAGCTTTTCCAGCTAATAATCATTCTCCTGTTCCATGCCAGCCATATTTTTCCATTATAAAATCAGAAAAATATATTGTAGAAAAGAATCTTGTTCATAGATGGAATAAAAATTACTTTTAGGAACCCAGCAAATCATATAACCCTGATCTAGTACATAGTAAAATATTATTGGAAAGATGGAAATATTATCAATACTATTTTCCAAATAATTCCAAAATGAGACTATTAAAGTATTCCAAAATGAATAATTCCAACACAAAACTACTAAAAGTAAAGAGAATAACACCAGATACGTAGTATAACTATTAACTTCTCTTTCTTTCCATAAAAGTATCATTTCCCAAAATTACATTTAAAATACCTCTAAAACAAATCCATGTGATATTCCTCAAAGCCTTATTTATTGATTGATCAAAACAAAAGTTGCTAAATACTGTCATTGGGGTCCAACCACTCCCAATTATTTTAATGTAAAATCAATACAACTATTATTATATTATAGAATTGTACTTAACACTTTTCCTATAACATTTTATTTGTTTTATAGTTTCTCTTTGCTTAACCTTGCTTGCCTTTTTCAAGACTTCTTAGCCTAATAAACATATATTGTATGTTTTTGTACCTTGGGACAAGAGAAAATAGCACAAAAAGCTAATGGCCAAAACAATTAGTCTCACTAAAAAAAACACACACACACAAAAAAAAACAATTAGTCCCACTAAATAAAGGATCATTTCAGGTGTGCTGGAATGTGTTTTTATTTGAAAGGATCAATAAACTAGTAATTTTGCCTGTATGGAAGGTCTTATTTGCAACCAAATGGCTTTTAACTTAGAGACAGGTCTAGTGTTCTCATTATAGAGACTGTTAACCCAATAAAAGTTATTTTTATTTCTTGAGCTTGGAAAACTTTTATCTATGGTAGGGAGATGATAGCCTTAATGGAAATAAGTTACTCCAGCTGATGATGGCAACTAGAACAAAAAAGCATTCAAGATGATACTATAGGATGAATAAAAGTCTGGATATCCAATTCAATCTATGTATGCATTTTTGAGAGAGAGTGTGTGCGAGCAGGGAGGGGCAGGGGGAGAGGGAAGAAGAAGGAGAGGGGGAGAGAAGGGGAGAGAGAGGGAGGGAGGGAGGGGGGAGAGAGAGAGAGAGAGAGAGAGAGAGAGAGAGAAAGGCAGAGGGAGAGAGACAGAGACAGAGAGAGAGAGAGAGAGAATGAATCCCAAGCAGGTTCCACGCCCAGCACAGAGCCCAACTCTGGGCTTGATATCATGACCCTGAGATAATGACCTGAGTTGAGACCAAGAGGAGGACGCTCAACTGACTTAGCCACCCAGGCACCCCTCAATCTAATTTTTAGAGTGAATGTTACTTTATTTTATTAATATTTAATTAATTATTGTTATATATTTTATTAATGCTTTAAAATGAAAATTCTGATTTTGCTGTGATAAAATAACAAATATTTGCTGTTCCTGGGGGTGTATGACAACCAAATCATCCTTTTAAAAAATTTACTATGGTAATTACTGTTAAAAAAATTGTCACCCTCGGGGCGCCTGGGTGGCGCAGTCGGTTAAGCGTCCGACTTCAGCCAGGTCACGATCTCGTGGTCCGTGAGTTCGAGCCCCGCGTCAGGCTCTGGGCTGATGGCTCGGAGCCTGGAGCCTGTTTCCGATTCTGTGTCTCCCTCTCTCTCTGCCCCTCCCCTGTTCATGCTCTGTCTCTCTCTGTCCCAAAAATGAATAAACGTTGAAAAAAAAAATTGTCACCCTCTCTTATCATGAATTTAAGATCAAATTAGAAGATTACATTCTTTGATTTATGTGAAGGATAAAATAATTATAAATCCATAGGATATTCTCAACCTGATGAACAAAATGTGTAATAATTATCAGGTTCAGTTAAGAATCTTAAAAAGCAAAATACAGGACTTGTCGGCTAAAATAACAAACCTACTTATTATTAATGCCAAATATGCCAGATACTACACTTGATCTTAGCCAAAAGGCCGAGAAGCAATATTGCCAAATATGCCAGAGATAGGTGAACTGCCAAACTAACTCTCATCAACAAAAAAGGGATCAATGGGAATGGTTAATGGTTAATGGGAAGAATAGCTGAACATATTTAAAACGCACAACAGGAAAGGCAGTGTCTCCATATAGCAGGACATTGGAAGGGAGAAGGGAAAGATATTAGTAATGTAATCTATTCATCATTCCAAGATTCAAAAATATCTGAAAACTGCTCCACCAAACAAAATAATTAACTAAAATAGAGGTATGAGACTACATGGTTCTTTAGTCCATAAGGTATGACACTTACTAAACTCAATGTATTAATATATCTAAAAAAACCCTTACATATCAAAAGAGGGGTTTGGTCAGTTATAGAAGCAACAAGTAAATGAATGAAAAAGTATAATAATCACAGAGGCAAACATTTCCTGTGCTCATTCAAGTTATTTCTTTTTTTTTTTTTAATTTTTTTTAATTTTTTTAACATTTATTTATTTTTGAGACAGAGAGAGATAGAGCGTGAACGGGGGAGGGTCAGAGAGAGAGGGAGACACAGAATCCGAAACAGGCTCCAGGCTCTGAGCGGTCAGCACAGAGCTGTATGCGGGGCTTGAACTCACGGACCGCGAGATCATGACCTGAGCTGAAGTCGGACGCTTAACCGACTGAGCCACCCAGGCGCCCCTCATTCAAGTTATTTCTAAGGGAAAAAGAATCTTAGGTTAGCTAACTTGAACATTACTGGTTCTTTGGTAAGAATATTTTTGTGGTTGTGGAGACTTGCTCAAGCTATACTAGCGGAGAGGATTCTGATTCTAAAGATCTACTAACTCCCTTTGTTTGGATTCCATGCTTGCCCAAACAGCCTTTGAAAACCTTCCCACTTAGTGACCTGTCCATAGTAAGAGAATACTCTAAACAGACTGACTTAAAGATCTATATGTGCTGATATAGAATAATCTCCAAGATACTTATAAGTGATAAAAACAAGGTGCAGAGTGGAGTGTATAAAAAAAATAGGCAGGTATGTGTGCATATATTCACATGCCCACTTCTATATGCAAAGTATATTTCTAAAGAGTTCAAAAAACTGGCAACAGGTATCCTTTGGGGAGAATTGATATATCAAGGGTCAGGTAGAGGGAGACTTACATGTATACTTTTATGTAAAATTGTTTGAGTTAAAAATAAAGAAACTAACATGGAGAAAGATGGTAAACTATGGATACTATAGTATAACAGATTATTATTCTTAAGAGGGACTGGAAAAAATTGAAAACACTGAATTTTAAAATACTCTTTTTTTTTTCTGTGAGAGAGAGAGAGAGAGAGAGACAGAGAGAGAGAGAGAGAGAGAGAGAGAGCACAAGTGGGGGAGAGAGGCAGAGAGTGAGAAAGAGAGATAAACTCCATGCTCAGCATGGAGCCTGATGCAGGGCTCGATCCCACTACCATGGGATCATGACCTGAGCCAAAATCAAGAGTTGGATGCCCAACCGACTGAGCCACCCAGATGTACCAAAAATACTATTTCTTAAAAACAAACAAAAAAAAAATTAAAAGATTTATGTATTTATTTTGAGAGAGACAGAGATAGTGAGAGTGGGGAGGGGCAGAGAGAGAGGAAGAGAGAGAGAATCCCAAACAGACTCCACGCTCAGCACAGAGCTGGATGTGGGGCCAATCTCATGACTGTGAGACCATGACCTGTGCCAAAATCAAGAGTTGGCTGCTTAACTGACTGAGCTACCCAGGCACCACCACCCCCTGCGCAAAATCTTAATCATATCTTTGTCTACTCATTGGTTTCCAACAGGAACTTGAACCTTGTCTTCCTTATGCACATAATTTTCATTATATAGTAACTGATTATTAGTCAAGATAGACAATTATTAGAAAAATACTTAAAACTGATTCCAAACTCAAAATGATAAGTTATTAAATCTTAGCTATCTCTATTCTTCAATGGAATGTGACAAAGAGCATCAAATTTTTCCATAGACATGAACAAACTATGCTTAAAATAAACCACCTTAAGCATTTCTGTCTCTCAAACAATATTTCCTATTCTGTAAAAGTATAGCACAAATTTGTAATGTATTTTTATTATTCATAAAACAAGTAAAAACTTTTGTTGTGTATTTTTGTGTCAAATATGAGCGTATACACTTTTCATATGGTATTTCCAATCCTCGCAATATTACAAAGTGGCATTAGGCTTATTTTAGAGAAGAGGAAACTGATAGAGAAGTGAAAATGCTTTGCCTAAAGTCATGGAACTATTTGTACAGAGCCAGATCCTAGACTAAGCCTGATTCTGAAGCCAGTATTCTGAACACATAATGATGCTTGCACTTGTTTATTAAAAAACAGCATTATGTACTAGTACAGAGATTTAAAGTTACATAATATATATTAATAAAAAGACAACTATTCCTAAGCTTTATTCCTATGATTGGTCTCTATTGTTTTTTCTACCAGGGCTTTACAACTGGTAGTACAGATTATCAGAATTTACATGCTCTTAGATTGGCCCATACTTTCTTTCTAAGTAACCCTATCATACTGTTTTCGATATAATGTATGTTGGGGTTTTCTCTCTCATTTGAGAGACACGTGGGTATATATAGGTAGAATATCCAGTATGGATTGAGCTCCAGAGAATACTTGGCACAGGATAAGCATTGAAGAAATACTGGCTGATGTGAGGACTATAACCTAACTGTACAGTGGTAGGAACAGACTGTCATCACCCTAATCCAGAGTTAACTTTTGCATCACTCAAGGTGGGATGACCAGATATACTATGTCTCTTAATGTAATGCCATACAATATATACACATTACCTAGGATGAATTCTAGCCAAAAATATTTAACTTGTCTCCATCAAGCTGGAGCTTGTACTAAGTAACACCATAAGGAAGCAACCTAATACAGAAGGTGCAATATTCTCCTGGGCAACTTACCCATCAACAAGTTAAAATTATGAAAAAGAAACTGTTCTAGAATAAAAAGACTTGGTGGAAATAACTACATGCAATGAGTGGTCTTTGACTGGATCAAGGTTCATTATGGAACAGTTTAGGGATTGGGGAAATATGGATATGGACTGGGTATTAGTTAATATGAAAGAATTATTATTGGGGCGCCTGG
This sequence comes from Leopardus geoffroyi, assembly GCF_018350155.1. NCBI lineage: Eukaryota > Metazoa > Chordata > Mammalia > Carnivora > Felidae > Leopardus > Leopardus geoffroyi. The sequence goes on from NC_059333.1 coordinate 83,768,114, forward strand.
GTGGCTCAGTCAGTTAAGCGTCTGACTTTGGCTCAGGTCATGATCTCACGGTTCATGGGTTGAAGCTCCATGTCAGATCTGTGCTGACAGCTCAGAGCCTGGAGATTCTGCTCCACATTCTGTGTCTCCCTTTCTCTCTGCCCCTCCCCCATCGTGCTGTTGCGCGCGCGCTCTCTCTCTCTCAAAATATAAATAAACATTAAAAAAATTAATAAAATATTTCAGCTCATGACCTGAGCTGAAGTTAGACGCTCACTGACTGAGCCACCATGGTATGCCTATGTTATTGTTTTAAAGATGCATCCTGAAGTAAAAATAAACAAACAAATAATTTTTTAAAAATTGGCTGAATGAATGGATTAATAAAAGAAAGAGAGAAGTCTGGGCTGGAGATATAGGTTTGATAGTCAATAGCATATATGGTAATTAAAATGAAGAGAATAGATGAGATAACCTGGGAAGATGTAATATAAGGCAAGGCAGACAGATGTGAACCAAGGGGATGATCAACATTTCAAAGATAAGACATAGAACCATCAAATTGGAAAAGAGCAGCTGGAGAAGAAGACCATAAGGAAAATAGTGTTTCAGAAGCTTGTGGAGGAGAGAGCATCAAGAAAAAGTAAAACAATTGATAATGTCAAATCCTAGTGAGAGATCAAGGTGAATAAAGACTGCAAAGAAGCTAACAAATAACAAATAGAAGGTCAGTAATGACCTGATTGAGAGGAGTTTCAGTAGAGGGACTGGAGCAGAAGTCAGAGGAGTGAACTGTACTTGAAGTGGAGACATCACTCCTCTTTCAAAGAAGTTTGGAGTTTCTCAGAAAGATGAGAACCTGTACAAACAATACACATTGTTCAGATAATGAAATTCCTAGTGATTGGTACTAATATGCAGTAACAGATAAGTGAAAGAATATAAAGAACAGGAGGTGATGGTAGAGTTGTAAAATAAAGCATTTCTCTTTATATTCCTCATGTAATGCCTACATAAAATAAATATCTTCTATTACATTTACAATATTCTGTAAATTCAATGTAACTACAGTTTGGTTTTTCCTACTTTTCTCTTAAATAAAGATGACATTACAACCTTATACAGATTATTTCACTGTATGAAATGGATCGATTCCCTTAAAAATTGGATGTAAAATACATTTTTACAAATCAAATAATTAAGTGAATTGGAAAATTATCTATTTATATTCTAAGCTTAATTATCCTTAGGCTGCAATCTGATTTCATTTATGTCATATTTTTATAATGCTAATAATAAAATAACTTGGTTTGATTTTACAACATATATTCCTTGGTCCCTAATTCTAATCTTATGCGTATATAGGAGATATGCAGGAAAGGTATTATTAACCCTATGTGACCCAAAACCATTCTCTCTGCTATAAGGGCATTCTGTTTAGAAAAATACACAATTTTGGGGTACATGGGTGGCTCAGTTGGTTGAGCATCTAACTCTTGATTTCAGTTCAGGTCATGATACCAGGGTCGTGGGATCAAGCCCCATGTAGGACTCCATGCTGAATGTGGAATCTCCTTGAGATTCTCTCTCTCTCCCTCTGCTCCTCTCCTCCGTGCACTCTCTCTCTCTCTCTAAAAGAAAACACACGATTTTCCCCTTGGAGGGATACTGTGTATCCGGAAAAGTTCTAGAACAGCCCCAAAGCTGTTCAGTGTTTTTTTTTTTTTAATGTTTATTTATTTATTTTGGGAGAGAGAGTGAGCACAAGCAGGAGAGGGCAGAGAGAGAGGGAGAGAAAGAATGCCAAGCAGGTTCTGCACTGTTAGCTCAGAGCCTGACGTGAGGATTGATCCCATGAACTGTAAGATCATGACCTGAGCCAAAATCAAGAGTTGGTGCTTAACTGGCTGAGCCACCCAGGCATCCCCAGTGTTCTTAATTAATACATTGAAGAACCTTGGTCTTTTACATTTTTAAGCTCAGCCCAAGTTTCATAACAGTCCTTAAATAAAATAACAGCTTAAAAAAATCAGTATATTATATAATAAAATTGCATGTTCTTGTCCTTTGTTAAAGAACTGAGTAAAATATTTTATATTTCTTGCTTATAAAGCAATTACTTTTCATGAAACTCAGTTGACTTTGAAGAAAAAAAGTACACTCTAACTCTAATACAAAGAAATATTACATTATTTTTTTGTAGTTTTAATTACCCAATACTGTATCCAAAAAAGTTCAGACTGGGAGTTTTCTTAAAGTGGGTCAGACCTATACTATACTACATAAATAATAATAGCTAATAATTTTTAAGTACTTCTGCACACCACTTCTGATGATGAGTACCTTAAGAGTTATTGCACTTAATAGTTAACTAAGTACTATTTAAATCATCATTCTCATTTTACATATGAGGAAAGAGATTAAATCTTACTATATCCAAACTAGTATAGATGTTAAAGACATGCTATCTCCTAATATGCTGAATTTTAATCACATATAAAAGAATAATAATCAAAATCAAGTCTAAAAATTTGATTTAAGAGCTATGCTCTAGTAAATTTATAGGAAAAGTGGAGACGCTTTGTGAAAATAAAAATAAACACCAGTTTCACAACAATGTGAATATATTTAACACTACTGAGTAGTACACTTAAAAATTGTTAAGAAGGTAAAACTTACGTTATATGCTTTTTTTACAATTAAAAAAATTAGCTTTGTTAGAAAAATATTAGAAATATTTTTTACTGTAATATTTCTCACAATAGCTGTTTCTTGCTTATTCACAGTTTGGCACATTTAGTATTATTCCTTCAATTATTAAAGCATGGATATTATTTTTCTATAGTTTATGAATTAAAATCTATATGTGCTTTATAAATACACATTGTAAGATGATACAAATATAATACTGAATTGAATTCCCACCTCCAAACATAAATTTCTAAATTCTCTGATGATACAATTTTTATATTCAGAAAAAAATTTAAAAATTGAGATTGACATTAAATATAGTAACCATGGCAATAAGAAGAGATCTGAAACATGGGTTTTACATCTAAGAATCCACTCAATATATAGCAGCTTATTTACTTCACATTTATATTTCAAGTTGTCTGTTTGGAAAAAAAGGGAGTCTGTAAATTGGCCGATTGTTTTTTACATGTAGAGGCAATCGAAGACAGTCTACCAAAGTCTTTAGTCTACTTTATATCCAAAGGCCCTCTGGAAAGAAAAGTGAAATGATCTGGGACCCTATAAATGCTAAGAGAAATAAGTAGAAATATATTGAGATGTGCAGAGTTGTAAAGACCCTTTGCCATACCCTTTCATAGCTCAGAACAATAACAAAAAAATGTTACTGTTGAATCTAGCCTTCACTGGCAGAGACATTTTATTTTATTTTTGGGGGGAGGGGGGCATTTTAATGATTTACATAATCCATAACAAATCTTAAATCATATAAAGCTACATGTAGACAATACATAAAATAACTAACTGAGATTTCACTCAGGAGGTTTAAAAATATTAAACAAATAAAAACTTGTGTTGATTATGTTGTAGTTCATTTACAAACAGTTTTCTCACCTGCGTGGCCTAGTCCTTGGGGACATCATTTCATTCCCAAGTATGTGGTACCGTCTTGCTTCATGCAACAACTGATAACACTCAGGAGAATTCTGGATCAATTGGTCCACCTCAACTGTTTGGACAAAGTAGTTGGGATGCAACAGAGGGAGTCTCACATGTGTCAGGAGCTCATGTAACAGTGGTCTTCTCAGATCAACAGCACGATAGACCCAACGCATGACGGCTTCAAAAACCATCTCCTCTTTACCAATAACAAGTTCATCACTACAAATATAATCAATAAGTTCATCTTTATCAAGCTCAAGAAATTCTTCATGCTGGGACACATCCTCAAAAGTCTGTAATGCAAAATTCTTGCATTTTGTGAAGAGTGTTTTGAGGGAATGCGTATCAGCAAAGCGCTGGATTCCTAAGCAGTTACAAGGATCAAGTTGCTCCTCTAAGAACTTGGCACATGCATCACGGAGAACACTAATCTGAAAGAGGCTTGATGTTTCAAAGAGATATTGTACATTCTCTGTAGTGATCTTTACTTTTCCAGTATAAACATACTGCAAAAAACATTCCATGGCTTCAGCTAAAATACCATTAATCTCAACCAACATTTCTCTGCTTTCTCTGTGGTCGTTACAAAACATAGCTCTGAAATAGCTACTGCAGGCTGAGAGAACAGCTCTATGGCAAGGAAATTCTTTGCCTTCCACACAAATGATAACATCTGTGAATAAGCGGCTGTCTCGGAATTCATTGAATATCTGGAGTATGTTTTCAGCATGGGATGATCCTGAAGAGAAGTCAAAAAACTCACGGCCTGTCAGAGATTTAGGGTCCATTTCAAAAACTTTACGTTTAGTAGCTGGGGAATCACGCACCCCAAGATCCTCTCTGTTTAGTCTTCGTCCCAATATTAGTACCATTGTTACATCAGTTGACTATATAATTGTTGAGAAATGACTGTTAAGTATCTTCTTTATATGGCTACAAGCAAAAAAAAAATGAAAACATTTCAATATATAAACAGCACTCTACATAGTTTCATTTTGATGTAAACACTACGACAAAATCACATAATGTATCTTATACAGGACATATAATATGATCTCATTTTAATAAAAATTGCTAAATAAAAATTTGCATTATGGGTATAATTTGCAATAGTATTCCTTAAGCCCATCTCCTCTAAAAGTATTATGCAGTTTGTGAATTACTAATAACCTCTGTCTCCCCTATTACACAGATGGGTTCCATCTACTTACTGTAGAGTTAAGAAGGAATGCTGCAAGACAAAGAATTTGACTACATTCAGAATCCTAATATAAATGTTTTATTATCTTAATATATAGTATTGCTAGAGGGGAATTCAGCTTGATCTACCAATGGCCTTTAAAAATATGTATACTGGGGCATCTGGCTGGCTAAGATGGTAGGGCATGCAACTCTGGATCTCAGGGTTGTAAGTTCAAGTACCACAATGGGTGTAGAGATTACTTAAAAGAAAAAAAAAAAGGAAACTGTCTGACCATCAAGTCCCTTTCTAGCAATCTATTCTAAAGAAATAATCAGGAATATGTGGAAAGATTTATTTACAGGGATGTTCAATGATGTATTAATAGAAAATACTTAAAACAATCTAAATGCCCTACAATAGGAGATTAGTTAAACCACAGTACATCTTAAGGATGGAAGACATCTATGCAGCCATTTAAAATTATGTAGACTAGGGGGGCGCCTGGGTGGCTCAGTCGGTTAAGCGTCCGACTTCAGCCAGGTCATGATCTCGCGGTCCGTGAGTTCGAGCCCCGCGTCGGGCTCTGGGCTGATGGCTCAGAGCCTGGAGCCTGTTTCCGATTCTGTGTCTCCCTCTCTCTCTGCCCCTCCCCCGTTCATGCTCTGTCTCTCTCTGTCCCCAAAATAAATAAACGTTGGAAAAAAAAAATAAAAAAAAAAAATTATGTAGACTAGGGATGCCTGGGTGGCTCAGTCAGCTGAGTGTCTGATTCTTGGTTTGGGCTCTGGTCATGATCTCACAGTTTGTGGGTTTGAGCCCTGTGTGGGACTCTGCACTGACAATACAGAGCCTGCTTGGGATTCTCTCTCTCCGCTCCTCCCCCACTTGCATGTGTTCTCTCTCTCTCTCAAAATAAATAAGTAAACCTAAAAAACTTTAAAAAATAAAATTATGTAGACTATTTAACAATACGGGCAAGTATTTATTAGGTAGTATGTGGAAAGCAGATCATAAAATATATGCTAAAGAACAGAAAAAAATTATGTATCAGTGGTCTCAGGGAAAGAAAAAAGGAGACACATATGCCAAAATGGTAAGCAATTTATTTATCTTCTGTTTTTTTCTATTTCCCCCAATTTCAACTATAAATATGTGGTATTTTGTTTTCAGATTTTTATTTTTTATTTATTTTTTATTTTTTTTAATGTTTTTATTTATTTTTGAGACAAAGAGAGACAGAGCATGAGCAGGGGAGGGGCAGAGAGAGAGGGAGACACAGAATCTGAAGCAGGCTCCAGGCTCTGAGCTGTCAGCACAGAGCCTGACGCAGGGCTCGAACTCACGGACTGTGAGATCATGACCTGAGCTGAAGTTGGATGCTTAACCAACTGAGCCACCCAGGAACCCCTGTTTTCAGATTTTTAAAACACATGTATCTATGTCCTTCTCTCTTTTGCTAGTAAGAAACATCCCTAAACTTCTCTCAGAAATGACTATGAATAGGTAAACTAATGGATTGAGGTAGGGGGCTGTAGCTATCAATTCTTTTAAATTTTGATTTTTAAGGTGGTTCTTCTACTGCTACTTTTTTTCACATCTCCATAAGTTAATATGTGATCCAAAATGTATTTGTAATTGGCCTAAGAGCACTCAGAATAGCTCTCAACTATTCCCATGCCCTCATAATCTAACACAGAATTCTTTCTTCTTCTTCTTCTTTTTTTTTTTTTTTTGAGAGAGCAGGCTCAAGTGGAGGAGAAGGGCAGACGGAGGAAGCCAGGGGGAGGGGGGGGAGAGAGAGGGAGAGAGAGAGAGAGAGAGAGAGAGAGAGAGAGAATCCTAGGCAGGCTACTCACTCAGCATGGAGCCTGACATAGGACTCGATACCTCGACACTGGGATCATGATCTGAGCCTAAATCAAGATGCAGACGCTCAACTGAATGAGCACCCAGGCACCCCATCATACAGAATTCCTTCTAACGGTCCCAGCTTATTTCTGAAATATTTCAACAGTCAGACATCCAGACCTAACTATGGCATCATAAAGAAGGCTTAAGAACATCAGAGATAACCCCCAAAATGAAATGCCATCCTACATTCACAAGCCACAAATAAAGTCGAGACTTTGAGATTTAACAATCTTAATTTAGGACTGTATTTTATATACCCCATCACGTATTAAATTGTACCCCATTTTTAAAATCATGTGACATTACCAAGAAAATATGAAATATCAAAATCAAGAAGCAACTCATCTATTTCATTCTTTTTCATATTCTTATTCTATTTGCTTTCTTTTCTCCATCACTCTAATGACCCACATATCCTAGTTACAATATTCACTAGATGCTTCCAACTTTCATCAACTCGCTCACTGAGTTTATTTAATTCTGTCAGTTCCATGTCTATTATCATCAACAAATACTTACTGTGTGCCCACCTTTGTCAGGATACTGTGCTACACCTATGGTTTTCAAAGATCTAAAGGTATTACTAGATATTGCTGTTGAAGTTTTTATTTTAAATACAGTTGAGACAACACATATTCACACAAAGATAAATAATAAGGGAGCATAGGCAATATGATGCCACACTGGTACAGACAGCACAGTTCCCACTTACAATGGGAATGTTTTTTACCTCTTCATATAAATTAGCATTTAATCTTCCTGAAGTCCAGATGATAGAGTTTTCCCTGGGCAGATGTATGCCAGGCTATTCTGATTGTTAGGAAAAAGTACTTGGTTATAACAACATTTGAAGGACACCTAAACGTTTGCATGTACAGAATCTTTTCTTTCTTTTTTTTTTTTTAACGTTTATTTTTGAGACAGAGAGAGACAGAGCATGAACAGGGGAGGGGCAGAGACAGATGGAGACACAGAATCTGAAACGGGCTTCAGGCTCTGAGCTGTCAGCACAGAGCCCGACACGGGGCTCGAACTCACGGACCGTGAGATCATGACCTGAGCCGAAGTCGGACGCTTAACCAACTGAGCCACCCAGGCGCCCCAAGTACAGAATCTTTTCAAAACACTCCTCTCTTCATCTCCCAATTTTGCAGGGAAAGTCAGAAAAAAATCAAGCAGTTTTATCAGTCAAATGGAATAAAGATGTGAGTAACTATTTTCATTTGGGATCAGCAGGTGGGGATTCAGAGGCAGTAAGCTGATAGGGAAATCCCTGCTGTGTTCATGTAGATTGTGTGGATTTTAAAAGTCATAAAACAACTGAAGAAGGGCCATTTTGGTCCCCTCTAAGAATTCTGGCAAAAACTGAGGAAGTTCTTGGAACTCTATCAGGTTAGGCTGTAGGAACAAATAAGAGCCAAACCTGTGTAATAATGGCCTATTAACTGGTTTGACAACACCATGGGAGCTATATTTCTTTGTATGCATTAAAAAACAAAACAGAACAACAACACTAATCTTTTTTTTAAACTGCTTGCCATGTGCCTGGCACTTTCTAAATTCTTCATACAGATTTAATGTAATCCTCTTAACAACTCTATGAGGTTGTTATTACAATTAACAAAAAGTTGTTTTATAGCCTTAGGGACTTTATATACAGGATTGAGACAGATTTTTCTAAATAGGCAAGAGCTATTTATAAAGTAAGTGAAAGACTGATAGGGATAAACTTTACCCTCACTTCTAAGTTAAAAAACAAACAAACAAAATTTTAAGTATTCAAATATACATGCAATTTATTTTCTAACTGTGTAACAAAGTTTGTAATGTAATGAAACAGTTATAGCCATAGAAACTGATGTAGAAGGCCTACTTTTTTTTTTTATTTTTTTTTTTTTAACGTTTATTTATTTTTGAGACAGAGAGAGACAGAGCATGAACAGGGAAGGAGCAGAGAGAGAGGGAGACAGAGAATCTGAAACAGGCTCCAGGCTCTGCGCTGTCAGCACAGAGCCCGACGCGGGGCTCGAACTCACGGACCGTGAGATCATGACCTGAGCTGAAGTCGGATGCTTAACCGACCAAGCCACCCAGGCGCCCCTAGAAGGCGCCCCACTTAAATAAACAAGTAAAAATAAACCTGAGAGAATGTTTATGATTAACTGGTTTTTGGAGCAATGTCAAATACCAGATATTTAGTCAGTAAAATTAGCTTTTCTTAAATTTGAGAGAATATTAGTTTACCCACATGTTATAGTCCAAGAAAGCTAGCTTTTGAACTGAAATCTCATTATGCTTTGGAGGTTTCAGGTAACAGATTTGCCTAAGAATAAAATCTTCATTTTGTAAATTCTAATACCTAAATGAATAAAATTATATAGGCTTAAAATATTTTATTATCAGTTTTAAAATGTATAATCAAGAACCAAAAAAAAAAACAGGGAGAGGTTTCTTCTATCTCTTTTGAGACTTTCCTGACTAGAGAGTTCATGTTTGCTTCCTTGCAGGTCACACAACTTCTTGGGTTATGGCTGCCCACGCATGTGTGTGCCATCCACGAACCCATGTACATATACATATACCATGTACATATACATATACATGAAAAATTCACTTATAATACATATAGTCACTTCCAAATGGACAGTAGCACATATCTCGAATATGCTTTTAATCTGAAGTTATCTCAGTATTGGTTCAATACACAGAAACCTATCTCCCATAGATGAGAGATCACTACTGTGCCTGAATGCCAATTTTTTGTTGTTGAAACTGAAAAAAGTTCAAAGCATGTAATATCACAAGTGATAACCATTCAATTATGATAAACATAAATACGATATGGAATATAACTTATTTTAATCTTAATGCTTTACCAAGTTAAAGCTTCCCAAATCAAAAATTTATCTATAAATTTGCTTACTTAGTTTAAATTCTTATTGCATTTCAGATTCAAAAAATTCACAAACTGTTGTTTTTGACTCGTGATATAATGACTGGCATCAACGACAACAAAAATCTTGGACTTTATGCCTTTTTTGTTCTACATTTTTGTTCTCTCAATCTTTAAATGAATACAAAAACAATGCAAAAGAATGCAAACAAAATGCAAAACAAAATAACACACTGTAAGAACTAAGAATTTCCTTTTGGCTAAAAGGGACAAGAAAAATGAAAAGATAGTCTGTTTTCTGTATCTAGTAATCATACTGTATCTGGTATTTGTTAACTGGTATCTGTATCTGATAAATTTAGGGATAGTAGATTTTTTTTTTTCAACTTTTTTTTTTTTTTTTAATTTATTTTTGGGACAGAGAGAGACAGAGCATGAACGGGGGAGGGGCAGAGAGCGAGGGAGACACAGAATCCGAAACAGGCTCCAGGCTCTGAGCCATCAGCCCAGAGCCTGACGCGGGGCTCGAACTCACGGACCGCGAGATCGTGACCTGGCTGAAGTCGGACACTTAACCGACTGCGCCACCCAGGCGCCCCTAGGGACAGTAGATTGAGTGAGTTAAGTATTAATATAAGGCTGATGTTACAGGAGTTAAGAAGGATTTGTTTTCTTATGCTATTTTCTGCCTCTTATTCTTATAGCTGGTTCCTTGACTGTTGACTGACAAGAGGTCTTCCACTGCTTTCACCCAAGGCAAAACTGAAAATCCCGTATTAGAACAGCTATAAAATCACCTGCTATTACAAAGTATTCAGCAGCAAAAAGATACTTGTTTACTGCTTTGTATGTAAGAGAGACTATCTCATAGATCTGAGCTGTTTGCTTCCAAGAAGTTTTGGCCTGGCTTTTTGCACATCTTCACTTTCTCTAGACTTTCTGAGAAAGTCTCCCATTAACCAGTCTGCACAACACAAAATATAAATTCTTCCTACTGATGACAGGGTAAATAATTTACACAGGGGTCTTAGAAATATGAGATGCATTTCAAAGTGAATCTTTTGGGCTTCCAGGTATACTTTAATAGCTTTTGTTTTCCCATTTTACACAAAGTGTTTTATTTTAACTAGTAATGGTTAAAAATGTAAAGTTACGTTTAATCACATCTCAAAGTAGAGTATCTAATATAGGTTCAAGATTTATAATAAGTGATATAATAAATGAATTCATACACAATCAAGCAAACAAAACATAAATTACAGATTGAATTCTAAAAACTGAGCAAATATCAAAGCATCATCATTCCTTTCAGGAAAGAGCAAGCAACTAAATAAGCATCACAGGGCACCTGGGCGGCTCAGTCAGTTGAGCGTCTGACTTCTGCTCAGGTCATGATCTCACGGTTAGTGAGTTCGAGCCCCACGTGGGGCTCACTGCTGTTGGGGCGGAGACTGCTTTGGATCTTCTGCCCCACCCCCACCCCCCTGTCCCTCCCCAGCTCACATGCTTTCTTTCTCAAAAATAAACATTAGAAAAAAAAATAAGCATCTCTAGATAAAATAAGAGGGAAAGATGTTTGTTCCAAAGGAATATAATGACAGGAAGTTTTATCTAGATAAAGGTAGTGAATACAAGGGTGATCAGACTGCCAAGTCAGCAACTGACTGCCAGAGTCACATGATTTGTCTAGAAAAGCTAGATCCCTTTCTTTCTCTCCCTCATTTCTTCAGGATCTTTATTCCTGATGCTACACTTGAGAGACTTTTCTTAACATAAAGATTCTTCTGGTTAAAGGTACTCTAGCATTGGGGCACTTGGGTGGCTTAGTCCGTTAAGAGCCCAATTCTTGGTTTCAACTCAGGTCATGATCTCAGGGTTCATAAGTTCAAGTCCCATGTTGGGTTTCATGCTGGTGATGCAGAGCCCGCTTAGGATTCTCTCTCACTTCTCTCCCTGCTCCTCCCCTGCTCACTCTCTCACACTCTCTCAAAATAAATAAATAAACTTAAAAAGAAAAATAACTAAAGGTACTTCAGGGTTTTATTTCCAACTGTAGAACTCATGCATGTTGTAGACCTAGCTCCTGATTGCTAGGTAGATTTAAAATTATGTTTTTGGCCTATGTCACAGAAACATGAGGGGAGATAACTTCTTTTAGTATTTGTAAGACTAGAGAAAAATTAGAAGAGGGGCTAAGGATATCAAGGAGGAGCTGAAACAAGTAGATAAATACTTTGTTAACAGAAATGACTGTGACACTGCCTTCCTTTGATCTTGAGAATAGATATAATTTGTTCCCCATTACTCTGATTGGCCTAAGTAGTCCCTGGTTAAAGAAAGAAAAATGGTTTAGATTCTCTAATAGCAATGTTTAGGAGTTTATAAATACTATAAATATAATACCTTTTGAGCATTTGCTTGATCAAAGCCCCGGTAAAAATACTTGTGTTATTTTAATTTCCACACCTAAAATAAACAGAGAACAGCAATATATAAATAAGATACTAATCACATCATGCATAGTTGACATTATTTACAAATATATTGAGGGGTGCCTGGGTGGCTCAGTTGGTTGAACATCTGACTTGGGCTCAGGTCATGATCTCACCGCTTGTGGGTTCAAGCCCTGTGTTGGGCTCTGTGCTGACAGCTCAGAGCCTGGAGCCTGCTTCAGATTCTGTGTCCCGCTCTCTCTCTGCCCCTCCCTCGCTCATGCTCTGTCTCTCTCTCTCTCTCAAGAATAAAACATTAAAAAACAAAAACAAAAACAAATATATTGAAACAGTTTTTAGATTTCAGTTTCTGACTTTCGCACAGTTTAAAAGTTTTGCATAGAAAGTCATTACTGAATAACAATTCCCTAAAACAAATTAATAATTTTGTGCTATTTTACATATGCATTAGTTTCCTTATTTATCAGCTTCCTTACTTGACAATATTATCTTGGAGTAACGTTTCTTGAAAGATGAGTAAACAAATATTTGTGTCAACAGCAAGCTAACTGGTGGCACTGAGATGACAAAAATATATATCCTGTGATAATTCTGCAATGGATATTTGAAGAGTGTCTGGTAATTGATGTTTTATCTGAGTTTGGGGCCAGTAAATAATAGAGTCGGTCTATCAATATTAGAAAAATTGACAGTTTAGGGGTACCTGAATGGCTTAGTCGGTTGAGTATCTGACTTCAGCTCAGGTCATGATTTCAAGGTTCATGAGTTTGAGCCCCGTGTCAGGCTCTGTGCTGACAGCTCAGAGCCTGGAGCCTGCTTTGGATTCTGTGTCTCCCTCTCTCTCTGCCCCTCCCTCGCTTGTGCTCTGTGTCCCTGTCTCTAAGATAAATTAACATTAAAAAATTTTTTTAAAAAACCCAAAAATTGACAGTTGAGTCATTATGTAATATAAAACTACGGCATCAATTTGAGAAAATCAGAAAATTTATGGTAATTCAGGAAAAACATTTTAGTTTTTAATCCTTAGTTATCTAGATTATCCAGACAGAAACTCAAATAATTATTTTAAAATCTTTTAATACAGAAATACATATTTTTTCTGCTTTGTTAAACCTTATAAACTTAGTACCTGTGGAAACCAACTAATTCAGCACAATTCTTTTTTTTTTTTTTTGGTGGAAGTGAGGGAGGAGAGGAATTTTCTCTTAAGAGAAAATACTAGAACCTTGAACTGTGCACGGAATAGGAATATTATTTAAATACAAGTGGTTCTGGTCTCTTGCCCAGATATCTACAAACAGAACTTGTAAAGTCTTAACAACTTTAGGCAAATAACAAAAGTTGATCATGAAAAATGAAGAAATGGACTGTTGATTTATACACACACACACACACACACACACACATCTCTATGCCTGATTATGTTGTGATTGTGAAGTGAATGTTATTTTGAAGTTTCCTTACTCCCAGAAGTTAGTCTAACTTGTGTGTACTCTTGGTAAAAAATATTTCAACTTGGTCAAATTAGAGGATCATTAATCCTAGCTAAGTTAAGTGTTTTTTCCCAGTGGACAATAAGATCCTGAGCCAATGTTGGGATTTGGGTCAAATGAAGAAAGGTTTCTGAGCGCTTACTCTCTGTCTGGCACTTGAGTTGCAAATACTGAATTGAGATCCAGTTTAAGACTCTGCAGGGTTGTGGTCCCTGGCTGGCTCAGTCAGTACAGCATGTAACTCTGGATCTCGGGGTTGTGAATTTGAACTCCACATTGGGTGTAGAGATTACTTTAATTAATTAATTAATTAAAACAACAACAAAAAAGAACTCTAAGACTGACATTAAAATAGATTCAAATTGGGGCGCCTGGGTGGCGCAGTCGGTTAAGCGTCCGACTTCAGCCAGGTCACGATCTCGCGGTCCGTGAGTTCGAGCCCCGCGTCGGGCTCTGGGCGGATGGCTCAGAGCCTGGAGCCTGTTTCTGATTCTGTGTCTCCCTCTCTCTCTGCCCCTCCCCCGTTCATGCTCTGTCTCTCTCTGTCCCAAAAATAAATAAACGTTAAAAAAAAAAAATAGATTCAAATTTTCAGTGTTTCACCAGAAAACACAGGTACAAATTGGAATAGATTTTTCTCATGACTGATCTGGTCTACAATTATTACCTTAAGGAGTAGAATCACAAGGCAATTCACTAGGGCATTTTGAGCAGAGTTTTAAAGTAATACTTACCACCCTAATAAGTAAGGGCAAGGGACAGAGGAGGCCAATGTAAAGTCGAGAGGAGCTACAATATCACAGTTGATCTAGAGTGTAGCTATGCTGCAACCAAGCTTAATTTTCCTTTAGAATGCAGGAATCCTATACAAAGAAAGAAATTACTATCAGTCTTAAAGATAGTGTGGATTAATGAGGAGCTTTAAAGACTAATAAATACCAAATAGTAAAGGAAACCAATATTTTCACTAATGTGGTCTCTACAACTAGCAGTACTGACTTGCCACATACTGTGCTCTACACTACTCCATTTTCTCAAATTTAACTTTGAGTGAAGAAAAACATAGCAGAGACAACCAGAAGACTAAAAAGAAGAGGTTTATCTTTAAAGATATATAAAGTTACAAAGTAAATCCAAAGAAGGAAAGCTTAGCACAAAAACAAACACTCAGATCAATGGAACACAATAGAGAACCCAAAAATAGACCCACAAACGTATGGCCAGCTAATCCTTGGCAAAGCAGGAAAGAATATCCAATGGAATAAAGACAGTCTCTTCAGCAAGTGGTGCTGGGAGAACTGGACAGCGACATACAGAAAAATGAACCTGGACCACTTTCTTACACCAGACACAAAAATAAACTCAAAATGGATGAAAGACCTAAATATGAGACAGGAAGCCATCAAAATCCTTGAGGAGAAAGCAGGCAAAAACCTCTTTGACCTTGGCCATGGCAACTTCTTTCTCAACACAGCTCTGGAGGCAAGGGAAACAAAAGCAAAAATAAAAAGCTTCTGCACAGTGAAGGAAACAATCAGCAAAACTAAAAGACAACCGACGTAATGGGAGAAGATATTTGCAAATGACATATCAGATAAGGGGTTAGTATCCAAAATCTATAGAGAACTTATCAAACTCAACACCCAAAAAACAAATAATCCAGTGAAGAAATGGGCAAGACATGAATAGACACTTCTCCAAAGAAGACATCCAGATGGCCAACCGACACCTGAAAAAAATGCTCAACATCACTCATCATCAGGGAAATACAAATCAAAACTACAATGAGCTACCACCTCACACCTGTCAGAATGGCTAACATTAACAACTCAGGCAACAACAGATGTTGGCGAGGATGTGGAGAAAGAGGATCTCTTTTGCACTGCTGGTGGGAATGCAAGCTGGTGCAGCCACTCTGGAAAACAGTACGGAGGTTCCTCAAAAAACTAAAAATAGAACTACCTTATGACCCAGTAATTGCACTACTAGGTATTTATCCAAGGGATACAGGTGTGCTGTTTCGAAGGGACACATGCACCCCCATGTTTATAGCAGTACCATCAACAATAGTCAAAGTATGGAAAGAGCCCAAATGTCCACAGATGGATGAATGGATAAAGATGTGGTAAATATATACAATGGAGTATTACTCGGCAATCAAAAATAATGAAATCTTGCCATTTGCAACTATGTGGATGGAACTAGAGGGTATTATGCTAAGCAAGATTAGTCAGAGAAAGACAAATATCATATGACTTCACTTATATGAGGACTTTAAGATACAAAACAGATGAACATAAGGGAAGGGAAGCAAAAATAATACAAAAACAGGGAGGGGGACAAAACATAAAAGACTCTTGAATATAGAGAACAGAAGGTTGTTGGAGGGGGATGGGCTAAATGGGTAAGGGGCATTAAGGAATCTACTCCTGAAATTATTGTTGCACTATATACTAACTTGGATGTAAATTTAAAAATAAAAAATTATTAAAAAAAAAAAAAAAAGAAGGAAAGCCAGAAAAGTGCAACATAGTAAATCCATTATTTAAAAATGACTTAGAGGGACACCTAGGTGGCTCAGTCAGCTAAGTGTCAGACTCTTGATTTCGGCTCAGGTCATGATCTCCCTGTTTGTGGCTCTGGGTCTGCCTGGGACTCTCTCTTTCTCTCTCTCTCTGCCCACACCCCACTCCTGTGTGCTCTCCCTCTCTTTCTCTCCAAATAAATAAACTTAAAAAAAAACCAACCGGGGGCGCCTGGGTGGCGCAGTCGGTTAAGCGTCCGACTTCAGCCAGGTCACGATCTCGTGGTCTGTGAGTTCGAGGCCCGCGTCGGGCTCTGGGCTGATGGCTCAGAGCCTGGAGCCTGTTTCCGATTCTGTGTCTCCCTCTCTCTCTGCCCCTCCCCCGTTCATGCTCTGTCTCTCTCTGTCCCAAAAATAAATAAATGTTGGAAAAAAAAAATTAAAAAAAAAAAACAAAAAACAAAAAAAACCAACCGTATACTTTTTATAAATTTCAAATATTTTCACCCTATTTTCTTAAAAGCTTATTTATTTGAACGATTCTATTCAATGACTTGTTAAAAACTATAAATTTACACTCTTGAAATTTTAATTTAAAGCTTTACTCTTGGAGCAGTGAGTGGTTCCTAAACCAACTTTTACATATCCAGTATTTAAAGCCCAGTCTTGGGGCGCCTGGGTGGCGCAGTCGGTTAAGCGTCCGACTTCAGCCAGGTCACGATCTCGCGGTCCGAGAGTTCGAGCCCCGCGTCGGGCTCTGGGCTGATGGCTCAGAGCCTGGAGCCTGTTTCCGATTCTGTGTCTCCCTCTCTCTCTGCCCCTCCCCCGTTCATGCTCTGTCTCTCTCTGTCCCCCCATAAAAAAATAAATAAACGTTGAAAAAAAATAAAATAAAATACGAAAATAAAGCCCAGTCTTAAAAATATTATTTTTTCTTTCTTTTTTTTTCCCCTGAGAGGAGGATAAAGGGTTTATTTTACATAACTGAATGAAAAATAATTCAAGAAATAGTAAATAAACAATATATTATTTTCAACATTTCTAATTTCTTTTTTATTCTTTTAAAGTTTATTTATTTACTTATTTGTTAAAGTGTATTTATTTGAGAGAGACAGGAAGAGAGAAAGAACCCCAAGCAGGCTGTACATCCAGTGCAGAGTCCCACACAGGCCTCAAACTCCAAAACTGTGAGATCACGTCCTGAGCCAAAATCAAGCATCAGACGCTTAATTGACTGAGCCACACAGGCGTCCCTTAAAGTTTATTTATTTATTTTGAGAGAGAGAGAGAGTGCATGCAAGTGGGAAAGGGGCAGAGAGAGAGGGAGAGAGAAAGAGAATCTTAAGCAGGCTCCGTGCCATCAGTTCAGAGCCCGATGCAGGGCTTGAACACAGAAATCATGAGATCATGACATGAGCCAAAATCAAGAGCTGAAGCCTAACCAACTGAGCCACCCAGGTACCCCTAGCGTTTCTAATTTCTTAATGGAACCACCAAGAACACATTTAACCACCATAAGACACCGGAAACCAACTAACACTTAAATTTCTTTCTCTAGGTTTATAGCAATTAGGGATTATCCCTTGTTTACTAGAATTCAAATGGTCAATGTGTTCTGACTTTGATTAATGAGAGAAAAAAAGTAAGAGGTATCTAATGATGAAAACTTTAGCAGTGCTTAATGTGTCAGACTTAACAATATAGTTCTATAATTAAAAAAGAATACCCTCTTCTCTCAAATCACAGAACAAAAAAATCAGATTTCTCCATTCAGTGTTTTTCTCCCTTGCCTTAAAACTTTTGGTTACTAATATTTCCCAACCCACAAAGGAAAAAAAAATGCTAATTATCAAACAGCACACCTAGGGCGCCTGGGTGGCTCAGGCCTTTAAGTGTCCAACTTTGACTTAGGTCATGATCTCACAATTCATGAACTCCAGTTTATATATATATATACGTATGTGTATATATATATACACATATACATATGTATATGTATATATATATACGTATATGTGTATATATGTGTATATATATATACGTATGTGTATATATATATACATATATAAGTATGTATACGTATACTTATATACGTATATATATACGTATGTGTATATATATATACACATATATAAGTATGTATACTTATATACGTATGTGTGTATATATATACGTATATAAGTATATATACATACGTATACTTATGTATATACATATGTATACTTATATACGTATGTGTGTATATATATACGTACATAAGTATATACACATACGTATATATATATGTGTATATATATGTAAAATCACACCTGCTATCAAGCTGCCTTATTGAGCCTACTCATGCTTCTCACTAGACTTAACATGTAAACTTAATGTCATTTGGTTTTACCCTAACATGTTTCTTTTAGGTATTTAATGCATGATTTTATTTTAAAATCAAATTAAATCTGCAAGGACCCTACCTGCTGCTCTGCCACTCAAACAGGTTTGAGATCCAGTATTTCAAGCAACTTCTCTATGTATAAAAGTACTTGTAAGTTAGTGACTTTTATTTACCTTAGTGGTGACACAAATTATTTACAGAATAAGTTTTAGAAACTATTGAGTACAGGGGCGCCTGGGTGGCGCAGTCGGTTAAGCGTCCGACTTCAGCCAGGTCACGATCTCGCGGTTCGTGGGTTCGAGCCCCGCATCGGGCTCTGGGCTGGTGGCTCGGAGCCTGGAGCCTGTTTCCGATTCTGTGTCTCCCTCTCTCTCTGCCCCTCCCCCGTTCATGCTCTGTCTCTCTCTGTCCCAAAAATAAATAAAAACGTTGAGAAAAAAAAAATTTAAAAAAGAAACTATTGAGTACAAAGCCTAATCACTTTTAAACATCAAGTTGGTAGACTTTAGGATGTGCCAAATGCTGAAAAATTATAAGCCCTGGGGTGATGAATTTACAGTGACAAACCCATCAATTAAAGTTAGTTCAGCTATTGTGTTTTTTGTTTGTTTTTAACTGTATTTACTTTGAGAGAGAGCATGAGAGTAGGGGAGGGGTAAAGAGAGAGAGAGAGAGAGAGAGAGAGAGAGAGAATCCCAAGCAGGTCTCCTGCTGTCTGCACAGAGCTCTATGGGGGGGGGGGGGGTGTCTAACTCATGAACCGTGAGATCATGACCCGAGCTAAAAGCAAGAGTCAGATACTTAACTGACTGAGCCACCCATGAACCCCAGGTATTGTTTTTAACAGGATAAAGAATAAGGGTTTTAAAATGTCAATAGTTGTCAGATGGCCACATTTTGTTTTAATCACAACACAATCAGAATCATACAAAACGTATTTTTCATATATTTATATGGATACACTTATGAGGCTATTTTATTTACATTTTTCAGTATACAGTCCATACCTAAATATTTATTGAAAAAGGATGTCCCAAATTTCTAGGTAAAAGTATATACAAAAATAACTGCAGTCACTTAATAGTATTTATTTGTCATAGGCTTGACTTTTGGGTTTTAATGAAATGGCAGAAAAACTAGGAAGTTAAAAGAAAGTTTTCTGAAAAAGGATTAAGGTTTTAGCAACTTGAACAGAAGTCAAGAAAGTTTAAATTAAAGCTTACAGCCCTAACTCAGAATATTTATTTTTTTTCTGTTCAGATATAAGTCACAGGCTTTGTCTAGATATGCAAGCTTTTGAATGCTGATTTAAAGATTGCATTTTGTACTTAGATACGTTAAATGCCCTCAATGCACAAGTGATGAGGAGTGTGGGATTTCAGAAGCTGCCCTTCTGGTGTAGCCATCTCCACTTAAATTTTAAAAATATATTAAGAATGCATAACAAATGAGAACTGTTCATATTCAACTTCTGCTTCAACCAGGGAACTCAATTTACCTCCTATAGAAATGCATTATTCTTGGGTGAATTCCTATAAACTTACAGGAAAAGAAAACATGATAAAACTCAAGTACCCTATTCATGAAATTAGGCAAACCGCATCTATAATACACTGTGGCTAACGTGATTGTTCTTGGAGATTTTATTATTGTCATCTTAATTTACACTTTTTAATGTTTATTTGGGGGGGGGGCAGAGAAAGAGGGGGAGAGAGAGAGAGAGTCCAAAGCAGGCTCCGTGGTGTCTCTCCCAAGGAGAGCTAGATCTCTCCAACCATGAGATCATGACTTGAGCCAAACTCAAAAGTCAGAGGCTTGGGGCGCCTGGGTGGTGCAGTCGGTTAAGCGTCCGACTTCAGCCAGGTCACGATCTCGCGGTCCGGGAGTTCGAGCCCCGCGTCAGGCTCTGGGCTGATGGCTCAGAGCCTGGAGCCTGTTTCCGATTCTGTGTCTCCCTCTCTCTCTGCCCGTCCCCCGTTCATGCTCTGTCTCTCTCTGTCCCAAAAATAAATAAACGTTGAAAAAAAAAAAATTAAAAAAAAAAAAAAAAGTCAGAGGCTTAATCCACTGAGCCACCCGGGCGCCCCTAAATTTACAATTTTAAAACAACATATTTGTAATTCACTCAAAAAAAAATTTTTTTTTTCAACGTTTATTTATTTTTGGGACAGAGAGAGACAGAGCATGAACGGGGGAGGGGCAGAGAGAGAGGGAGACACAGAATCGGAAACAGGCTCCAGGCTCTGAGCCATCAGCCCAGAGCCTGACGCGGGGCTCGAACTCACGGACCGCGAGATCGTGACCTGGCTGAAGTCGGACGCTTAACCGACTGCGCCACCCAGGCGCCCCAAAATTTTTAATTACAATGGAGATAAATATAGGAGTGTGCCACAGTCCTCTAAACAAGGAAAACAATCTAAACCAGGGTATACAAGGCGCTTAACTTTTAGAACGGTATCCCTAAGCTATCATTTATTTATTTATTTTAAGTAGAATTCTAATTTTAATCTTAGTCGATACCGGGTAGATTTTAAATCTGTTTTACATTCCTAATATAAATCAAGCTCGGCTGGTGGACCTGAAAAGCTGTAGCTGCAAATACTAAAAAGTAATTTTTAAAAAGCTGCTTGAAAGCAAGTGATTAATCACTAAAATCAACTGTGAACAGTCACTGCCTCAGGGGTGAGTGAGGCATCCTAAAATATGGCGTTATGGTCCTTATTCAGCTACTCATACGTTGTTTACAGAATCAGCAAGCACAAATTCACATAAGGATTTCCTTCCCACCACCTCGGTAATAAGGCGACACTAGTTAAATAGGGCTAATTTTCCGGTCCTCCAAGGGCGCCCGCGCTGCCGTCCTCTGCAGTCCCAGAACTGCCTAAAGCTCTGGCAGAAGTTGCGGCGGTCACCGAGGGACAGTCTTGACCGCCGGGAGGGCTGGGTCTCTCGCTCCAGTCCTTCCGCGCGGGAACGCGCGCCGCTAGCTCCAAAAGGGCCGCAGGAGCACCGAAGCCGAGAGCGCGCGCTCCCGCGCGTCCTCCAGATCACCTTCAAGGGGGCGGGGAAGAGCTGCTTGGGTACAGCGACAGGACAACCGCCAATAAACACTCGGAACTCGCCCAGTCGTCCCGCCTGCAGGCAGCCGCCGGCGCCCAATCCCAGCTGTGATAACAGTCAAGAGCCCCAAGTGTCCAGAACTTGGGGGGCGGGGACATTAGGAACCAAATTAAGAAACCGAGTCCTGGACTGGTAGGAAGGTGGGGAGGTTAGGCGGGGACTCCGCGGGCTGAACGCCGGCGCCCCCGCCCGCCCCGACTCCCCGGGGACAGTCGCTCCAGGGCTGGGTTCCCGGCGCTGGCTCAGCCGCCATCCGTGGTAAACAAAGGCTCGCGGGGGGTGGGGGTGGGGGCGGGGGTAACGGTCAGGTGACAGTGCCGAGCACATTTCGTAACCGCTTTAATGGGGCTTCTCTGGCCCGTTGCCCTGGGACCCACCTTGACCCCGTCAGTCCTCCCCAACAGGACCAACGGTGGCCCCCACCAAACGAAAAGACTTGACTTGAGACCTTCTCATTCTCAGTGCTTCTTTCGATTGAAAAAGAGCAGCGCCTCGTTCAAAGCCCATTAGCAACATGCGGGGCCCATCTGCCCAGCCCTGTCCGCCAGCTGCTCCTGCCCTCGAGGCGAAAGGGTGACCCGCACCTGCTACCCCCAGCCCGGGCGGCCATGCTCCTCCCAACCCGCCCCCGGCGGGGCGCGCCAGCAGCGCCGCGGTTCCGGGAGGGTAGTGCCAGGAGGCGGAGGTGCCCTCCCTTCAGGGCTGCCGTTACAGTGCCGGGGTTGAAGACCAGCTCCCCCCCCCACCCCCAGGGTGCCCTGGAGACGCTGCACCCCAGACAGAGGCCCTGCAGTACCAGCCTCAATCTCCCCTCAGGCCCCACGTCTGGCTCCGAGACGCCGGCCAACGCTGGCTTCCTTCTGCAGACACCCCAGTGGTCGCGACCTCGGCCGCCCCTCCGCTCCCGGCTCTGGCCGGTTCGTCGCCTTTCGGCTAGTCCGGAGCTGTCAACCCTGGTACCTCTCGGCGAAGGCTGGAAACAGCCAGCAGCGGCGGCCCCTGCGTTCCCTCAGCGGCCCGCGGCGCAGCGCTCTCCCCAGCGCCGGCGTCCCCCTACAGCCACCAGTGTCTGCTGTAGCTCACAACAAAGGAAACATGTGACCGTCCGGGCCAAAACACTGAGCGTCACCGACCCCTGGCCAATCCGAGTGGGTGCCCCCCGCCCTGGGGCACCCTGGGATATGTAGTTCCCACTCCTGGGGCGCCTTCCGGGCCACTAGGGTTTCCCGCTATGGGGGGGGGGGGGGATGTTGGTGCCAAATGTGAGGAGACCCAATTAGCAATCTAAGGGTGCTAATTCGGAAATACTTTGTTTTAGGTAGAAACGGGTTAAGGAAATCCATCCGTGTTAGGAGCCTAGTGAGAAACCCCGAGTCATTTGTTTATTGCCACGTCCCCAGGCAAAAGCGCGTTGCCGACAATTCTCAGAACCTTAGAGCGTGGGCCTAGGCATAGAGATCTTTTTTTTGACCCCTGTATACACAACCTGGAAATTTGAGGACCGGAGGGGTGAAGGGGACTAGCTCTGGTTGCTAGACAGGTCAGGGAAACTGCCTTTCTCTGCAAATCTGTTCATTTCACTCATATCAGTCATATCAAATGCTAGGTTACCTTTTATTTTTTTAATGTTTATTATATTTTTGAGACAGAGAGACAGAACATGAGCGGGGGAGGGCAGACAGAGAGGAAGACACAGAATCCCAAGTAGGCTCCAGGCTCTGAGCTGTCTAGCAGAACCCCAGGCAGCTCGAACTCTCCTTAAGATCATGACCTGAGTCCAAGTCCGAGGCTTAACTGACTGAGCCACCTAGGCACCCCTACCTTTTATTTTAAACCTAGTGCAAGTGAACAACGTTGTCACAAATCCTTATTTTCTCAGGCAGATAGATACCTCAAAGACAGCATTTTCTCCTTTTGTTTCTGCAAATATTTTTTCAACCACCTGATTTTTCAAACATTTAACTAGGTTTTGGCTTCTAATATTGGGATAACTTCTCTCCCTTCTATACTTTATGAATACAGTCATACCTTTTTGTTAAATAATGGAATGTGTTCCAATAACCGGAGGTGGAAATAAATAAAGAAGGCATGTTTCCAGTCCTTCCAAATATACTTTTTAGGCCTCTTTTCCATCTCTTATTAAAAACAAAAATATTGGGGCGCCTGGGTGGCGCAGTCGGTTAAGCGTCCGACTTCAACCAGGTCACGATCTCGCGGTCCGTGAGTTCGAGCCCCGCGTCAGGCTCTGGGCTGATGGCTCAGAGCCTGGAGCCTGTTTCCAATTCTGTGTCTCCCTCTCTCTCTGACCCTCCCCCGTTCATGCTCTGTCTCTCTCTGTCCCAAAAAAATAAATAAACGTTGAAAAAAAAAATTTAAAAAAAAAAAAATTCAGGGAGCACCTGCTTGGCTCAATCAGAAGAGCCCAAGACTCTTGATCTCAGGGTCGTGAGTTTGAATACCACCTTGGGTGTAGAGATTACTTAAATTTAAAAAAACTTGGGGCGCCTGGGTGGCGCAGTCGGTTAGGCGTCCGACTTCAGCCAGGTCACGATCTCGCGGTCCGTGAGTTCGAGCCCCGCGTCGGGCTCTGGGCTGATGGCTCAGAGCCTGGAGCCTGTTTCTGATTCTGTGTCTCCCTCTCTCTGCCCCTCCCCCGTTCATGCTCTGTCTCTCTCTGTCCCAAAAATAAATAAACGTTGAAAAAAAAAAAAAAACTTAAAAAGAAAATGCCTGCAATTTATTATGTTTATATATTAAATATTTAATAAATATTGAATTATATTATTTACTAAGCTTCAGACTCAGTGCTATGCACTTCACATATATTCTCTAATCCTCATAATAACCCTGCAAAATAGGTGTTACTATTCCAATTTACAGATGAAGAAACTACAGATAGGATAAAGAGTTGTCCCCTGGTCACTCAGTTATTGAGTGATGAAGCTGAGGTTTACACATAGATACTTAAAAAGAGTTTTTATTTATATTAATATAGGTACATAATTATCTTTCTAAAAAGCTTATTTACAAAGTTACATATTACAAGGATAGTGGTAAAACAGCAATCCCATCTCCCATCCTTTCTACTCCTCATTCTTTAGAAGTAAACCACAATTATTTGAGCTATTCTGGTTATTTGTATCTATATTTTCACATAACATGGCTATGTCTTAATAAGGAAGCTGTCATGCCTGTTCCCGCCATCCTTCTAATATTATAATTTCTGGTTAAATTGTTATTTAATGTTTATGTTATTAAGACTGTGTATTTATTATTCAGTGCTGACTCAAATAATATACAATTTCCTGTCTCATATGGCTTTTTGTTTTTCCTGGAGTAGGAACCCATGGCTCTCCCTGCCTTTATAAAGTCCCAATTCCCTGGCAATGCATACAAGATCCTTCTTGATGCACCCTGGGGTCTACCTACGCAGCCTGAACACCAGCTTCGATGAACTACCCACAGCTGCCCAAAGGACTTGCTCTGTCTCCAGGCCATTTGCATCCACAGCTTGCTCCCTATGCCTCTTATGCCACCTCCATTCCTTCACTGGGCTAACTCCTGCCTTTCCTTCCAGGAGTCCTGGGGAACTCTTCTTTCCTCCCCAATACCCTCTGGACTAGTTGTCTCTGCTCTATCTTTCCACAGCAGCCCTTCCTTACCTCCTTCTTAGCAGTTAACACATTACTTATCCATGTTTATTTACATGTCTTTCTCAACTTAGACCCCTGAGGTCAGGGATCAAGACTTTTCTTTTTTTTTTAGATTTTATTTTTATTTCATTTTATTTTTTTTAACGTTTATTTGTTTTGTTTTTTTTTTTAATTTTTTTTTTCAACGTTTATTTATTTTTGGGACAGAGAGAGACAGAGCATGAACGGGGGAGGGGCAGAGAGAGGGAGACACAGAATCGGAAACAGGCTCCAGGCTCTGAGCCATCAGCCCAGAGCCTGACGCGGGGCTCGAACTCGCAGACCGCGAGATTGTGACCTGGCTGAAGTCGGACGCTTAACCGACTGCGCCACCCAGGCGCCCCAACGTTTATTTGTTTTTGAGACAGAGAGAGACAGAGCATGAATGAGGGAGGGGCAGAGAGAGAGGGAGACACAGAATCAGAAACAGGCTCCAGGCTCTGAGCCATCAGCCCAGAGCCCGACGGGGGGCTCGAACCCACGGACCGCGAGATCATGACCTGAACTGAAGTCGGACGCTTAACCGACTGAGCCACCCAGGCGCCCCTAGATCTTATTTTTAAATAATTTCTATACCCAATGTGGGGCTCGAACTCACAACCCTGAGATCAAGAGTCACATGCTCCCCTGACTGAGCCAGTCAAGTGTCCCAGGGATCATGTCTTAATTCATTTTGTATCATAGATTCCCTAGTAGATGTTCAATATGTTAACTGATGGAATGAGCTCTACTTCTTGAGGCTATAGGGATCAGAGTGAAAAAATTGCACGGGCACCTGGGTGGCTCAGTCGGTTGAGTGTCTGACTCTTGATTTTGGTTCAGGTCATGATCCCAGGGTCGTGGGATGGAACCCCACATAGGGGCTCTGCACTGAGCATAGAGCCTGCTTCAGATTCTCTCTCCCTCTACCCCCTTACCCATTCGCTCACTCTCTCTCTCAAGAAAAAAAAAAATGATTTGTTAAAAAAAAAAATTGCCACCAGACACCCTGGACTCATCTATATACGGAGGTCCTCAGACTCTGTTGCAGCAGTTGTGCAGGGTAATCTAATCAATCAGAGTTCTGAGAGTGGAAGAGATTGAGGGGACCCATAGAATAGGCAGCCCTGTAGACAGGAAGAGGCCTACTGGTGGGTGTGGGAGCTCCTCAGGCAACCAGAATACAGGTAGTTTCAGCATTGGTGGAGGGCCCTGGGAATTACACCTCTCCCACAAATCAATGAGTATGGCCGGGTGGCAGTCTTTTCCTCAGCTAGGGCTGGAATAGGAGCAGAGCAGAGATGTCAAATCCAGGGGGAATCTACTGAAGTTGAGTAAGATTAAGCTGAAACATGATTTATCTTATACGTTTACAATTCAGGTTGGCTTAGTCATTTGAAGGAGGCAGCTACGTGGAGTAGGGGAATCAGAGGGTCTTCAGACCTATTTTCTCTCCTTTCAGGGATATAGCATACTGTGCCATATTCTTTTCTTGCAAATACCCCATTTCCCTCTGTTCTGCTCTCCAGCACATCCACGACAACCTTTAAGGTATGGCCTATCATCCATAGTTCTTCCAGCATTCTTTTTTTCTCTCCAGCCTGCTCCATTTCTTCATGCAGACAACTGTCAGGACATAGTAAATCACCATTCTCTAAACAATATGAAACACTTTCAGACCTTTCTGCCTCCCCTCTGGGCCTCTCACACTTAAAGCCCCTGTGCACTATTGTAGTAGAAATGTTGGTCATTGGTTAAGGCTCATCTCTGGTGCTACCTCCTCTGATTGTTTCCTCTCTCCTTGACCTGCTGTGAAGCCGTGAATACCTCTCAGGTCCTTTAGAAGTGACACTCACACTGTGTTTATATCCAGTCTCTGAATGTAGCTGTGTCCTTTGATCTCCCTTGTAACAAATCCCAGTTGCAAAGCACTGATGAATGGAGATTTTACTGAAGGTTTCATAAAGAGAAAATCATAAGGCATTTCACACCACAAAACTCTGTAACAATTCCCTTCAAACATCTCTGCTCCCTCATCTTAGCTTCTCTATTGGTATTAGCTACTCCTCTTTTCCCCACCAGGCACCCTCTCTTTGGACCTCTCTCCAACCACAAACTTGGGCTTCCTCCCTTTCCATGTTCTCTGCCAACCTTCCTCCTAGATACACCCCCCCTCCCATCTCCTTTTCTGCAATTCGTATTTTCACACTCATCATCTTTCAAAGAGGAGAGTTCCATTCTTCGGAAGACAGAGAATATTGAGGCTCCTGGCTAGCTCAGTTGGAGGAGTGTGAGACTCTTAATCTCAGAGTTGTGAGTTCGAGCCCCACGATGGATATAGAGATTACTTAAATAAATAAAACTTAAAAAAAGGGGGGGGGGTGCCTGGGTGGTTCAGCTGGTTGAGTGTTGGACTTTGGTTCGTGTCATGATCTCATGGTTTGTGAATTTGAGCTTCACATTGGTCTCGCTGCTGTCAGCGTAGTGCCCGCTTCGGATCCTCTGTCCCCACCTCTCTCTGCCCTCCCCTGCTCATGCTCTCTTTCTCTCAACAAGAAACAAACATTAAAAAAAAAAAAAACAAACAAACAAACAAAAAAAAAACCTTAAAAAAAAAAAAGACAGAGAATAGCATAAATAACAAACGATCTCTGCCCACCCCACTCCCACCCCATTTTCCTCCATAGACTATTTAACGTCTTAGCAAGTCTATTACACAATACCACCTCGGAGTGTTGAGTGAAGGGGAGAGTAAACACAGCAGACTATTTGCTCTTGGCACCTGAGTCTCTCCAGTCTTGAGGCCCACGCCTTCCCTCCCTTTTTCTCTGGTGAGGTTAGATGTGACTCATCTCTGAAGTCCTTTGAATGCAGAGATCCGACTCTCCCTGGCTATATAGTTACCAGGAAAGGTTTGAATTGTCCTCTTGAGGTTCTTACTCCAATCCCAACCCAGAAGTCTAGTCCCACTAGACCAGTTAAAACTTAAGGTCAAACATAGAAGCATTAGGATTCCACAAGGAAAGATACGGCTGGAAATTTTTCCATTTTGAGATCTGGGAAAAGAGGTAAGTCTGCCACCTGGTAGGTGAGCTCCCTCTCCCCTCCCCTGAGTTTTCCCCTCATGAGCACAGTCTGCCATAAGGTGTCTTTCCTCACAGCTGAAGCAAACCCATCTTCTGCTGGTGGGTGGGGTGGCATTCCTTGCTTTGTTCTTGAAACTGTCCCAGGTTGACGTCAATGAGATGCCAAGGGTTGGTGATCCTGTTATCAAACTTGCTACACTAGTGCAGATAAGGGTGACTGGTCACCGTGAGTCCTGGGCTCTGACTTCAGGGGGCTGAGGCATACTTGCACCCTCCTTGCTCTGTGATGCCAGTCCCTGCTCTGCTCTTCATTCTTCTGCCCTGAGGACATCTGATTTCACCTCCCTTTCTGCTTCCTTAATTCCTCAGTAGTGAGAAGTCAGATGTTTCCTTTGGTCCCAGAGGAAACCTGACATTTTGGAAAAGTTTTGTCGTAATTACTCCTGCCCTGATTGCCCTAGGTGGACCTGATTCTCCAACGGACACCCCCTAGCACCTTTTCACATGACTTGCTGTGAAACCCTCTCAGGTATGAACATATATGAAAAGTGTTTTCTCTTGTTCCTGGCATCTGGTCCCATGCTTAGGCCAGTTTGAAAAATGACCCTTCCCACTTTAAGCTCTGCTCAGCAATCTGTCCCACAGATGACTGTGAGTCCATATAGAATTCCTGCTGCTGGCCACGTGGACTTCGACGCCATCTCCAGTTTCTTGCTACCCTGTGTGACATTTAAGAGGCATATATAATTCCAGCTTGATCTTTCTCTGCGGTCCCTAGCACTGCTCTCCTTCCAAATGACTGCAGTTTCTAAGAGTGTCTTGTCCCTTTGTGGTTCCCTTTTGCCTGATTGGAAGCCTTCCCAGGAATTCTTAGGCAGGTATGAAAGGGCTGGACCTGCCCAAGAATATCTGCAGCAGACCATTCCTGTTCTTGAAAGACCCCATCCAGTTTCTTAAGAAACTGCGTCTGTTGAGGCTGGCACACTAATCTCCAGCCTGAGAATTCTCACTTTAGTAAGCTCACTTGATGCTTGCTCATCAGATCCTCTGTCTGCAACATTCATTTTGAACAGTGCAACCTTGCCAAAGCTTTAATGCAGATCTCAGAGCAATTCCCACACAGTGATAGATAGGCCAGGGACCACCCTAATTTGTGCTATGCCATTTTTCACTCCTTACATAGGCTCGGCACTCTGCTGGTCATGTCCTCTGTCTCCCTACAAAGACTGAAAATCTAAGTGTTTCCAGTGGGGTTTTAGAGTTGGAGAGTCTAGGTTCAAAATTTATCTCGGTTTCTTAGTAGCTATATATCCTTGAGTAAATTACTTACTCTTTCCCAGTTTCTTCATCTGTAAAAATGAGGATAAAAACACCCACCTCATAGAATTATTATAAAGATGAACTGAGAAAAACAAAAACTATATATAGGGCCTGGAATATAGCAAGTGCTCAATAACAACCAAAGCTGTTACCCACCAATTCTAGCTAAGTCCTATATGCTTTGTCCTCTGATTTAAGAATAGGAGGGGTGGGGGTGCCTGGGTGACTCAATCCATTGACTCTCTTGATTTTGGCTCAGGTCATGATCCCAGGCTCCTGGGATCAAGCCCCGCATTTGAGATTCTCTCTCCTCTGCCCTCTGCCCCTCCCCTGTGCAAGTGTGCATCCTCTCTCTCCCTCTTTCTCTCTCCCTAAAAATAAAAAATTAAAAAAATAAATAAGGAGGGGTAAAGACTGAAAGAAAGGAAATGTAAAAGAACTTATAACCTCTGTTATCTATATTTGAAAAACAAGCCAAAGCAGCCTGTCTGAATATTCACCAGGGTCCTGTCCTCTAACTTCTTTTGTCTTTTCCGGTGGGCATTCGGAAGATTAAAAAATAGAAAGAGACTGACTACCAGATGTAGGAAAGCAGTTTGCCTCTGCTTTAAAATATCCACACTCTAAGGCCATGTATTTCCTCTGAGTTGCAGATCAAGGGGCTAGCAGTCAAGGGTTGAGGGAGATCTATGTTCTTTTCAGTAAGTTTTTGACACTAAGGAAAAAAAAAAAAACTATGTACATATATACACTTTGCAAATGAAACAAAAATGTTTTAAAAAACACTTGCCTGACAAATGTGATCAAATAAGCTCCTGTGCTCACTACTGCAATCTCCTTTCCTTCCAGCCCCAGATCTCTTTGTAACTGGCCTAGAAACAGCAGGCCTCCTAGGTCACCAGTGCACAGGGACAGATACTCTTGACCCTGCTTGTGACAGCATCGCAAACACATGCCTGACATACCTTGGATAGCCAGTCTGGTTCTATTACTGGTACATGAAAGTTTTGCTCCTGCAGCAAATCTCTAAATTTAGATGCTTTTCAGGATGAACTCTGAATGATCTTTGTCCTGAAGACTAGTAAGGAATTGGAGGGCACCTTGCTTTTTATTTATTAATTCAAGTGCCAGAGTAAATGTTTCATAATATAAAACTTGTGAAGATCGCCATATTAATGGAAAATAAAATAAAACACAGGAAGTATCTAAGATTTCTCCTTTACAGTTCTCATAAAAATTTTACCCTGGCTTCCTTTTTTTTTCCCTTCGCTTGAGTATGCAAAGCATTACCATATTATAGCAATACACTGTAGTAATACTTTGCACACTCAAGTGAAATAAAAATAAGTCCAGGGCGAAAATTTTTATCCTGGTAGCTTTACGAAGGTGTTTAGAAATAATACATTTCAGGAATTTAGTTCTCATATAATGTCAAGATTTTTAAATGTTGCCATTTTCATTAAAGAAAAAACGATTTCACTAATGAGAGAACTTTAGAGAATGATGAATTTACTTTAATAAAGGCTAGCCACATCAGAGTATCTTTTTCTTTTTCTTTTTTTGTACAGTCAAGGTATTTTTTAAAATTATTTTTAAATTTCTACTAGAATATATTTGATAATTAAAAATCATATAGGGGTGCCTCGGTGGTTCCGTTGGTTAAGCGTCCTACTTCAGCTCATGACCTCAGGGTTTGTGAGTTTGAGCCCTGCATTGGGCTCTGTACTGCCAACTCAGAGCCCGGAGCATACTTCAGATTCTGTGCTTCCCTCTCTCTAACTCACCTGGCTCATGCTCTGTCTATAAATAAATAAATAAATAAATAAATAAATAAATAAATAAACAAATAAGTAAAAAACAAATTGTATATATTTCAGGTATACAACTTCAAGATTTGAAATCATTGTGAAATGATTACCACAATCAAGCTAATTAACATATCTAGCACCTCAGATAGTTACCTTTTTTCTTTTTTTTAAGATTTTATTTTTAAGTAATCTCTATTCAGGGCTCTATTCCAGTTGGACTGGAACTCACAATCCTGAGATCAAGAGTTGCATGTTCCATGACTAAGCCAGCCAGGCTCCCACTGTTTTCTTCCTTCTTTATAAGAACATTTCAGAGCTCCCCTCTTAGGAAATTTCAAGAATACAATAAAGTATTGTTAACTATAGTCACATTGTTGTACATTAGGGTCTCAGACTTAATTCATCTTGCAAAACAGAAACTTTGTACTTTGCTAAACATCTTCACATTTTCCCAGCCCCCAGCCCCTGGCAATACCATTTTGTTCTCTGCTTCTATAGCTTCTACTTTTTTTAGATTCCATATATAAGTGAGATTATGCAATATTTGTCTTTGTGTCTGGCTCATTCATTTAGCTCATCCAGATTCACCCATGTTGTTCCAAATGGCAGGATTTCCTTCTTTTTTGAGACTGAGTAATAATCCATTATATATATAGTATAGTGTTCACACACACATACACATGTATCAGGACATTTTTATGGATATTCAAGAAGGTAACTTCGGATTCAGATGGACTGGGTTCAGATCCTGACTCTGCTACCTAACAGGGTGATGGTGGATGGTTTATTTAACTGCTTTGATGCTTTGTCTGAAAACGCATTCTAATAATACCTTTTTATTATGAGAATTAAAAGACATCTTATAAAAAGCACATAGGCCTCGATAAAGGATGTTATTCAGTCAGGACATAGTGGTAAGCATTATTCGTCAAGATATTATGATAAATCCTATTATGACAGGAGCTAACTTTGTGTTGATGTATCCCGGCAAAGAAAGATTCTTCTTGTTTAACAAGGAACAACATGGGGTAGTAGAAAACAAATACACAGAAAAAAGAGGGATCATGGGGGGCCCTGCCGTACCTTACCCAGTCACCCTGGACAAATCACCTAATCTCCTTGGGCCCCGGTTTCCCCCCGGCTTTTAGAAAAGCCACAGTGCCTTGCACTCATGAGGGCATTTGGCTAACCTGTTTCCAAAGGCTTGTCTAGTTTTTGAAGTACGGGAAGTCTGTGTTTTTCTTTGTTAAAAGGACTTCATTGGAAAAGGTCGTTTAGTTAAAGAAGCACCTAAATCAGAACATACCTGCAGGTACAAAAAATTCTTTGGAAAGGAATTGGTTGGATCAGAGGCTACACGTGACCAGAAATCAGGTTCCAGGTCTGGGAGTAGGAAAGCCTGCTTGACAGGCTAATGAGATTGGGGAGGATAAACTGAACGTGGTTCCTCCACTGAACCTTTAAAACGACTCTTCCATTCATGAAGTAGTGCTCCCCACAAAGCCTCTCCAAGCTGCATCCCTGGCTGAGCACCAACTCCTTATGCAGTCCCCACTCCTAAGGGAGAGACTGAGCTAACCTTCCCTTTCTCTTAGTCACCCCGCTCCTGTGCTGAACCCCAGTTTGTCCGGCTCACAGCCTTTCTTGTGGGACTTGTTGCCTCCCCAAATTCAGCCCCCAGCTCTTATTATTTTTAGCTCCCAAGTCAGGGACTTTTTAGAGTAAACAATCACATGCACTAGGGAATTTACGACATCACTGGCTTGTGCTCTCCCTCTTACCTTCTCGTTAAAAATCCCTTGCTGTATGGGGCGCCTGGGTGGCGCAGTCGGTTAAGCGTCCGACTTCGGCCAGGTCACGATCTCGCGGTCCGTGAGCTCCAGCCCCGCGTCAGGCTCTGGGCTGATGGCTCAGAGCCTGGAGCCTGTTTCCGATTCTGTGTCTCCCTCTCTCTCTGCCCCTCCCCCGTTCATGCTCTGTCTCTCTCTGTCCCAAAAATAAATAAACATTGAAAAAAAAATTAAAAAAAAATCCCTTGCTGTAAAAAGAAGAAATGAATATTTTTTTAAAGTTCTCTTTTTCCCGATTTAAAAGTATTATATGCTGAGTAGACAACTTTAGAAAGGACAAAGAAGAGATTGCTACCCAAAGATAGCTACTCTTAGCAATACATTTCCAATTTTTTACTTTATGTTTATATTAATACATCTATAGCTATTTATACATAGTTTTAAATATTTGAGTCAATACTATACATACAAAATAAACTCTTATATATCAACATTTAATATTCAGTTTTCTATTTCCTTCTCTCTAATCTGCTTTGATCTTCAACCTCTTGGCAGTCCCAATGACACTGACCTGTAGCCTGGAATTAGCTTCCATCAACATGTTATAACTAGATAATTGAGATCAGTTGGAGTTTTATATGTTAAAAAAAGATGTCTTTCCCCAAATTGAAGGTGATAAAGGCTCATCAACTCTGCAAACATGAATCCCATTTTTATTTTTGATGTTTTTTGAGTTTCCTACCGTACAACTACTTTAGTGTTACCTAATATTTTCAGTTTTATTTTTTATTCATCCCTCTCCTTTTCTAGTAAGAGGGAAGTTTGCAATAAGATTAAAATCTTTCATTAAAATATAATTCACAATGTCACTATGCTATCAATACCACTATTTCACATGTATTTCTCACAGGCTTAGCATTTGTTTACATACTTACTATTTTATATATATTTTTTCACTTAAGACTGTACTGGGAACATTTTCCATGCTTTATTAAGTACACTCAATTAACTTCATATTAATAATGAAAACAGTAATGGCAACATTTTCTAAGCACTACTCTAGGTGTTTGTTAAGTGCTTTACTTAAAGTATCTTGTTCAATCTCCATAACAACAGTACAAGATAGCAACTATTATTAGCTCAGCCCATTTTACAAGGGAAAGCTGAGAAACAGGAACATTAACTACTTTGCACAAAGGATGAAGTTTAGAAAATCTGACTCTAGGGTCTGTGCTCCTTCTGAGCCATTATATAGTTCTTTGTCCTTCATAATGTGCATTGGTAGGCTGTGCCTTACTTTGTTCAATTATTCCATTGTTTTTGGATACTTATATTACATCTAGTTTTTTTCTCCCCCAATTTTGATAATTCTGCAATGGACATCTTTCTGCATATAAACTTTTACTTCTAGTGCAGGATATCCTTATGGTGAATTCTCAGAAATGTAAAAGGGAAAATCATTTCGTCCAAAAATTTTATTCAAGGGGTGCCTGGGTGGCTCAGTCGGTTAAGCATTCGACTTTGGCTCAGGTCATGATCCCCTGGTTTGTGAGTTTGAGCCCAGCATCAGGCTCTGTGATAAGAGCTCAGAGCCTGGAGCCTGCTTCAGATTCTGTGTCTCCCTCCCTCTCTCTCTCTCTCCTTCTTTCTCTCTGTCCCCTCCCCCACTTGCACACACATACACTCTCTCCCTCTCTAAAATAAATAAATGAACATTACAAAAATTTATTCGAGAGGCACCTGGGTGGCTCAGTCCGTTGGACACCGACTCTTGATTTCAGCTCAGGTCATGATATATTAATACATCTATAGCTATTTATACATATTTTTTGCATATTTGAGTTAATACTATACATACAACCTTAAGCACATCCTACTTAAGATTCTCTCTCTCCCTCTCTGCCCCTTCCTGGTGAGTGTTTTTTCTCTCTCTCAGGAAAAAAAAAAAAAAAAAAAAAAAGACTTGTTTTCTCTCCCTCTGCCCCTACTGCGCCCCCCCCCCCCAAATGTTTTTTTTTATTCAAAAGGACCTTATTGGAGAAGCTGTTGGGAGAAGACAAGGAGAATTTATTCAGTTCTTTTGCCACAGGCTCTGAGCTGAGCCCCCCAACTTCATAGTGTGGGGTAGGGGACATGGCACTGAGGAATCTTGTCCCTTTCAGGCTGTGTTTGGTGTCTCTCCTGTTACAGGACTTCCTATTGTCAAAACATTTATCACAGGCATTTTAACTTGTTTCATCATGTTACTCCCACTTAAAGAAAAGCACTGTTTGTTTTCCTTCTTTGTACCCAGGACTTAAGATAATGTCCTGTACATAGTAAGTGCTTTACAGACGCTTGTCAAGTGAACAAATGAAAAATAGAGAAAGAACTCTCTTAACTGTGAACTCTCAGTTTCAATGAAATTAAACTATGATAGTAAAGATCGATACCTCGTTAGGGTATGTATTAAGTACTGAGGTGTCTATTAAGTGTTTTTATTTTGGTGCTTTTGGGGCTTTGCCTGCTAGAAGGTGCTGTCTCTCCTGGGGTTAGCAAATTCCTACAGATAGCAAACAACTCTTTTAGGAGAGTATCTTTTATATGTAAACCAACCAATCTAAGACCTTATCCCAACCAGTGCTTCTCACTGGGCTCTCACCTTTGGGTCATTGTTCCCCTGCCTTCATTGCCCCGGGGCTACGTACCTGGCTACTAGAGACAGCCCCAAAGTCCTAGAGTCTGCTGAAATTACTCAAACCACCCAATTCTAAATCTGCTTCCCTGCCTCACCTATTCCTTTCTGTTCTTGGCCATGTTTTTCTCTTGTTTCCTCTGCCTCCTGATGGATTCTAGTGCTTCCGCATGTGGCCCCGTGTGGCACGGTGTACCTCCTTTGCTGGGAACTATGAGTAACTATTTTTTCAATGACAGTCAACTGCTCATATGTTGGTCTTGCTATACTTGAATAATGAAATCTACATCTTCAAGCAGGGTAGTAAAGTTGACAATGACTGAGATAATGGCTGAAACATTGTGACAATGTAGGGGAACAGTAGGGCTGCAAGATGTAACTGACAGTAATAGTGGCATTGACTACAGGTTACCATGGGTAACAGCCAAGGAGAGGGCATGATAATTATGATAATTAGTAGCAATAATAATTTTATAATCTTACAGAGCACTTCAATAATCTCAAAAAATAATAATCTCACTGCTTTACACTTTCATACGTAATATCTAATTTGCTTTTTACAACACGTATCTCCAGGTAATATTATTATCCTGTCTGATTACAGAATAGGCTAGGTCTTCTCATAAGTTCATAGCACCAGAAATAAAACTGAATATCACCAGAACCTATCTCCTCTTTGTAAAATTGAGGAAACTGAGGCCCACAGAGGGTATGATGGTTAATTTTAAGTGTCAGTTTGTTTAGGCTATGGGTTGCCCAGATATCTGGTCAAACGTCATTTCTGGGTGTGTCTGTGAGGGTGTTACTGGATGAGATTAACATTTGAATCTGTACACTGAGTAAAGCAGAATATCCTCTTTCATGTGGGTGGCCTCATCCAATTGGTTGAAGGCCTAAATAGAACCAAAAAGATGAAGAAAAAGAAAATTCTCTTTCTGCCTGATTGTCTTTGAGATGGGACCTTGGTCTTTTCCTGCCATTGGGTCAGACTCAAACTGAAACTATACCATTGGCTCTTCTGGGTCTCCAGCTTGCCAATTGCAAATATTGGGGCTTCTCAGCTTCCATAATTGTGTGAGTTGACTGCTTATTATCTATTTATCTCTCTCTCTTTCTCTTTAATGTACCTACCTACCTACTTTTTCCTATTGGTTCTGTTTCTTTGGGAAACTCAGACTATAACAGAGGGGAGGAAAGTCTGGCTTTGTTTGATTCCATCCCTCCGAATTGTCACCCTAGATGTCTTTTGCTGACTAAGCCTAACTTAAGTTAGGAGCCATCTCAGAGTCTGGCAGGAAACAGGACAAAGCCCTAGCATACAGTGGCTTGGGACCAACTTCTAAGGCTCCCTTCCTGCTGAGGTCTGGCTGACACTCCCTGGTTAGCACCCAAAGTCCATCCTTTTTGCCTTGGGCCAGAGCTGAGCCAAGAGCCCAGGTTGGGTCCTTTCACCTCTGCTCACAACATTTCACAACAGCACACATCACTCCTCTTGAGATGGTACCTGAGGAGGACAAGGCTCTCCTGTAAGGCAACTATCTTCAAGTTACTGGGATGCCAGGCTGGCTTGTCCTTGGGGACCCAGGCAGGGGATCAAGGTCGCTTGAGGTTTTAAGACAGGGGCTTAGATACAAGCCATTCCCATTCCTGTAGTAGGTTCAGAATGGAAGCAGCCACCAGACTAGGATATAGAAGGCTGAATTATTAGCCCAGGTACCTCAGATTGCCCAGAAAGGAAATTTGCCCTCTAGTGTAAGGTTAGGCTGGATTTGCAGCCTAGAAGAGGTAGAGTTTAAAGCACTGCAGAATAGGGAGCTGGGCAGTGCTGCTGGAGACATTTCCCTCTGCTTATTTCATAACCACCCACATTTTATTAAAAGAACCATTGGGGGGCGCTTGGGTGGCTCAGTCAGTTGAGCATCCAATTTCGGCTGAGGTCATGATCTCACAGTTCGTCAATACCAGTCCCAGGGTGGGCTGGCTGCTGTCAGCCCAGAGCCTACTTCAGATCTTCTGTCCCCTTCTTTCCCTGCCCCTCCCCCGCTCATGCTCCCTCAAAAATAAACATTAAAAAAAAAAGAAAGAAAGAAAGAAAAGAAAAAAAAGAACCATTGGGAGTTGAGGCATTTAATGTCCATTGATGGATCTGACCCCATTTAGAATCAGAGAACTTTTTTTTTTTTTAACCAGAGAACTTTTATATGAGACAAATTTAATGGTAGCAGCAAAGCTTGGTGGGAAAAGAGAAGCAGCAGCAAGTTCAGGCAAAGAGAAATGGCAAAAATAGAGAGCACTCAAATTGTCTGAGCTAGTTTCTGTGCTATTAACTATAGCCAGGAGCTACTCTGACTCCTGCTGATGTCACCACCAGAAATAAAATCTGACTTCTCCTCTGGATTGCAACTTTCGCTAACGAATGTTGTGTCTATAAAATGTGCTGAAGACATTACCAAGAGCTGCTGTGAGGGTGCTGGCTCGGTTGGTGGCCAGCAGGGGCAGGGAGCAAGGAATTAGTGCCAGGGAGAGAGGCACGGTGGAAGCCAAGGGCTGGGTCAACAGGCTCAGACAGGATCTGGGCAAGCATTGGGCCTAAAGAGGTATCAGATCAGTAAACATTCAGAGGGAAGCCAGGTTCTCTGGTTTACAAAGAGATTCTGGACCAGAGGAATGGAGAAGGCAGAAATGGAGGCTGGGGGACAGATAGCATCAGCTAATTTTCAAATTTCCCTGAGAGGAGGTCACAGCCCTATAGCTTTGGATCAGGTTTTTAAAAAATGAAATTGAATAATTTTAATTTTTTTGAGAGAGAGAGAGAGAGAGAGAGAGAGAGAGAGAGAGAAGGTGCATGCACGCTGGAGCAAGGGAGGGGTAGAGGGAGGAGAGAGAGAGAATCTTAAGCAGGCTTCACTCCCAGCTCGGAGACTGATGGGGGCTCAACCCCACCCTGGGATCATGACCTGAGCCTAAATCAAGATTTGGGCGCTCAACTGACTAAGACACCCAGGTGCTCCCTGTCTTTTTAAAAGTAATCTCTATATCCAACATGGGGATGAATGCATGACCTCAAGATCAAGAGTCACAGCACTCCTCAGCCTCCTTGCTCTTGCCTGTTGTCATCTCCTCTCTGTGGAGTGGAGAGTCTGAGAGAAAGAAACATAGGAAGAGACTGGAATTTCCTTCCTCTACCCTATCTGGTGCTGTTTGGTCAAGAGCCCAGCCCATGTTCTGATCTTGTCCTAATCTTTTAAACTTGAATTCTTTTCCCTGGAAGCAGTAGGCAATAGAAAAATCTTTGGGTTCTGGAGTCAGAAAGAACTGGATTCAAATTCCAGTTCTGCGACTTACTAGCTAAGTGATATTGGACAAAAGTTGTTTGATGTGTCTGAACTTCAGTTTCCATATCTGTGGAATGGGCAAGATAATAGGGATGTAGTGAGGATTAGATAAAAGAGAAAATGGTGGCGTGTGGGTGGCTTGGTTAGTTAGGCGACTGACTCTTGGTTTCTGCTCAGGTCATGATCTCATGGTGTGTGATTTCAAGCCCAGCATCGGGCTCTCTGCTGTCAGCACAGAGCCAGCACAGGATCCTCTGTCTCCTTCCTCTCTGCCCCTCCCCCACTTATGACCTCTTTCTCTCAAAAATAAACAAACATTAAACAAACAAACAAACAAACAAACAAACAAAAAACCCAACAATGCCTGGTGTACACAATGTATTTAACAAGTAATAGTCCTTCCCTATTCTTTTTTTCTATCATGAAGGGGTTAGATTGGGTCTGGAGTTGGCATCTCAAATGAGGCACTGGAATCATCTTTCTAATAACTGGAGTATGACTTGTATGACAAGAAGGTTACACATTTTCTCTACGCCTTTGACATTTTGTTCTGCAGCCTAGAACAGTGATTCTCAAACTTTACCAGGAACCAGAATCATCTGGAGGATCTGTTAAACAAATATTGGTGGGCCTGATTACCTAGAATTTCTGATTCTATAGGTCTGGTGAAGAGTCTAGGACCTTGCATTTCTAACAAGTTCTCAGTTGCTGCTGCTGCTGCTGCTGGTCTGGAAACACATTTTGAGAAGTGCTGGCCTAAAACATTTTATTACTCTCCTAGCCTTCTGGTTAACTCCTACTCATCCTTTAAGTCTCAGATTTGATTTTTATTACCTCTAGAAAGTACTTTTTTAACTATTTATTTTTTAAAATAATCTCTATACCTAATGTGGGGCTCAAACTCATGACCCCAAGATCAAGACTCACATGCTCTACCAACTAAGATAGCTAGGTGCCCCTAGAAAGTCTTTCTTAAACCTGAAGTCCAAATTAGGCATTTATCCTCTGTACTTTCAAGGCTCCCTGGTCTTACTTGCTCATAGGACTTATCACAACGTTCTGTAATTGTCTTATTACTTGTCTATATCTGTAATTACTTTAGAAAAGTGACTTTGTCTGTCCTGTTCATGGTTGTATCTTCAGGGCCTTGCTCAATACCTGGTACATAATAGGTACTCAATAAATGCTTGTTGCATGGATGAGTGAGCTAGACCCTGGGTAATTGGAACCAGAGCCTAGTGACTCATGAGGGTGAGGCAGGTAAAGGGAATAAGTTCTAGTGGCCAATGGCCAGGCAAGTCTAGGAATTTAGTGCCAGGGAGAGAGGCAGAGCATTGCAGGAATTATAGGTGCAAGTACTGGACCTGAGGAGCTTGGTTTACCCTCTGGGATATGGAGAACAGGGCAGAACCCCGTATCATAGAAGTTGAGCAGGGACTAAAGCTCTATTTCTG
The DNA here is from genome assembly GCF_018350155.1 of Leopardus geoffroyi. Lineage (NCBI taxonomy): Eukaryota > Metazoa > Chordata > Mammalia > Carnivora > Felidae > Leopardus > Leopardus geoffroyi. Next base: position 83,808,824 of record NC_059333.1, read on the forward strand.
ATTAAGATGATTGATTTATATATAGATGGACCTCAAGGGTATTATGTGAAATGAAATAATTCAGATGGAGAAAGACAAATACTGTATGATCTCTCTTAAATGTAGAATCTGAAAAACCAAAACCAACAAAATAAAAACCCAAGTTCATACATACAAAAAACAGATTAGTGGTTGCTGGAGGTGGGTGGGGTGGGAAAAATGGGTGAAGGAAGTCGAAAGATAAAAAGAAAAAAATGTATATATAATATGTGGCCATGAATTTGGACATTGTTATCTGGGACTTGGGACTTCCTATTGGTTTGGGCAAGAGATATTTGTGGTGTATTTTTGTGTTTAACATCATTTAAACTATCCAAAAATTTGTAGTATTTGCCAATTTCATTTTCTGTTGTATAGACAGAGTGACACAACATATGCCGCATTAAACTATGGAATTCCCCTCTCCCCCTAAAAAAGATGCTTGATCCAAAAAGCAGGATTTAAAACATTAGTGGTCCCATTATTGTTTGATAACTCAAACATATGGTCTATCTTGGTGACTGTTTCATGTACACTTGAAAAGAACGTATCTTCTGTTGCTGAGTGGTGTTTTCTACAAATGTCAATTAGGCTTAGTTAATCAATATAGTTGTTCAAATCTTTGATATCCTCACTGATTTTCTATTTACTTGTTCTGTCAATATTTGAGTGGGAAGTATTTATACCTCCAAATATAATTATAGATTTATCTTTCTTCTTTCAGTTCAATTAGTTTTGCTTCATGTATTTGGAAGCTATGTTAGCTGTAGACACATCAAGTATTTTTATGTGTTTTTGAAAAAATTATTACTTTATCATTATGAAATGTTCTTCTTTATCTCATTCTGAGGTTCTGAGGTATAATCTATCTGATTTTAATATAGCCACTCTAGGTTTCTTTTTAAAGAACAGCTTTATTGAGATATAGTTCACATACTACATAATTTACCAATTTAAAATGTACAGTTACTATTTTTCATTATTTTTAGATTGTGCAATCATCAATAAAATCTGATTTTAGGACATTTCATTGTCCAACTCTGTTTTGGCTAGTGTTTCATGGTATGTTTTTAATATTTTGGCTTTCTTTTTGTTTATTTATTTTGAGAGACAGAGTGTGCAAACAGGGGAGGGGCAGAAAGAAGGAGAGAGAGAGAATCTCAAGCAGTCTCCACACTGTTAGCTCAGAGCCTGATGTGGGACTCCATCCCATGAACTGTGAGATCGTGACCTGAGCCAAAATCGAGAGTCAGATGCTTAACTAACTGAGCCACCCAGGCGCCCCTCTTTATTTTTTATTTTTATTTTTTAAAATTCATTTATCTGAGAGAGAGAGAGAGAGAGAGAATGCAAGCACAAGCGGGGGAGGAGCAGTGGGAGAGGGAGGGAGAGAGAGAATCCCAAGCAGGTTCCAAGCTCTGTACTAAGCTCAACTTGCAGCTTGATCTCAAGATCTTGAGGTCATGACCTAAGCCGAAAATAAAGAGTTGGACGCTGAACTGACTGAGCCACTCAGGCACTCCAATCCTTTGACTTTCTTAAAAACAGCTTTATCAGCTTTATTGAGATACATCCTTTTACTTACAATCATTCTGTATTCTTACATTTAAAATGAGTTTCTTGTAGGTAGCATACAGTTGAGGGTTGAGTCTTGCTTTTTTATCAATGTGATAATCTCTATCCTTTAAGTACAGTGGTAGATAATTTACATTTAATGTAATATTTGATATAGCTGTGCTCTAATTATTTTTAAAGTTTATTTCTTTTTAGTAATCTGTACAAAGTGGGGTTCAAACTCATGGCCCTGAGATCAAGAATTGCATGCTTTCCAGGCTGAACCAGTCAGGTGCCTCAGACATAGCTGTGTTTCAATCTACCATTATACCATTGATTTCCTATTTGTCCCATTTGCTTTACTCATTTCCCCCATCTTTTCCTGTTTCCTTTTGGATTAATTGAGTATTTTATTTCCATAATAAGCTTATTATCTACATCTCTTTTCTTTGGCTTATTTTTAGTGGTGTAAGATTTACAATACACATTTTTAATTTTTTTTTTTTTCAACGTTTATTTATTTTTGGGACAGCGAGAGACAGAGCATGAACGGGGGAGGGGCAGAGAGAGAGGGAGACACAGAATCGGAAACAGGCTCCAGGCTCTGAGCCATCAGCCCAGAGCCTGACGCGGGGCTCGAACTCACGGACCGCGAGATCGTGACCTGGCTGAAGTCGGACGCTTAACCGACTGCGCCACCCAGGCGCCCCTACAATACACATTTTTAATTTAGAACAGTCTATTTTCAAATAATGTTACACTGCTTCATGTGTAATGTAAGAAACTTATAACAGTATACTTCCATTTCCCTTTTTTTGTCATTTGTGCTATTATAATACATTTTACTTCTACATGTATTATAAACTCTACAATATCTTGGGGAGTATTTTTGCTTTAAATAGTTAATTATCTTTTATAAGAATTAAAATATGAAAGAGTCTTTTATATTTACCCACATATTTACCATTTTTGGCATTCCTTATTCTTTATGTCAATTTAAGTTTCCATCTGGTATAATTTTCCTTTTGTTTGAAGAACTTTTTTTTTTAACATGTATTCTATGACAGGTTCACTGGTGGAAAATTCTCTCAGCTTTTGTTTCTCTAAAAAAAGTTTTATTTAACTTAATTTTGAGGGGATATTTTCAGGGTACAGAATACAGAATATAGAATTTCCTGGATACAGAATTCCAGGTTGACTTTTTTTTTTTGCTTGCCTTTTTATTTTTAAGTTTATTTAAATTTATTTTTATTTTTTTAAGTTTATTTATTTATTTTGAGAGATTGCATGCGTATCCATGGGGAAGGGGCAAAGGCAGATTGAGAGAGATAGAGATAGAGATGAGATAGAGAGAGAGAGAGAGAGAGAGAGAGAGAGAGAGAGAGAATCCCAAGCAGGCTCTGCATTGGGAGCACATACCAATCCCAAGAACCTCGAAATCATGACCTGAGCTGAAATCAAGAAAGGGACCCATAACCAACTAAGCCACCTAGGGGCCCCTTGCTTTTTTTTTTTTTTTTTTTAAATTGACACACAGCATTACGTTAATTTCAGGTATACATAGTGATTCAACAACTATATGCTTTGCTTACAAGTATAGCTACCATATATTACCATAAAATGCTATTACAATAGTATTGACTATATTCCCTATGCTGCACCTTTCATCCCTATGGCTTATTCATTCTGTGACTAGAAGCCTGTGCTTCTCCCTTTCACCTATTTTGTCCATTCCCCTACCCCCGCTAACCCTGCAACTATCAGTTTGTTCACTGTATTTATGGGTCTGTTTCTGCTTTTGTTTGTTCATTTGATTTGTTTTTTAGATTCCACATACAAATGAAATCATATGGTATTTGTCTTTCTCTGACTCATTTCACTTAGCAATAATACTTTCTAGTTTCACCTACACTGTTGCAAATGACAAGATCTCATTCTTTTTCAATGGCTCAGTAATATTCCATTGTATATATTTACCACCACTTCTTTATCCATTCATTGTTCAGTGAATACTTGGGTTACGTCTATTTTTTGGCTATTGTAAGTAATGTTGCAATAAGCATAGAGGTTCATATATCTTTTCAAATTAGTGTTTTTGCTTTCTTTGGGTAGCTACCCAGATTACTGGATTGTATGAGATTTCTTTCTTTCTTTTTTTTTTAAGTTTATTTATTTATTTTGACAGAGAGAGAGACAGAGACAGACAGACAGAGAAAGCGCTCATAAGTGGGGGAGGGGCAGAGAGAGAGGGAGAAAAAGAATCATAAGCAGGCTCAATGCTGTCAGTGTAGAGACCCATGCTGGGCTTAATCCCACCAACTGTGATATCACAACCTGAATGAAATCAGGGGTGGGATGCTCAACTGATTGAGCCACCCAGGCACCCCAAATTACTGGATTGTATGACATTTCTATTTTTCATTTTTTTTTGAGAGAGCGAGAGAGAGAGAAAGAGGGAGAGAGAGAATCCCAAGCAGGCTCTGTGTTGAGCACAGAGCCCAACTTGGCCTGGATCTCATGAACTGTGAGACTGTGAGATCATGACCTGAGCTGAAATCAAGAGTTGGACGCTTACCTGACTGAGCCACCCAGGTGCCCCAGGTTCTCTGAAACTGTTTTTAGTTCCCTGATCTCTGAAGCAATAGATTCTTTGTTGTCTTCTATGCTTTTTTCAAGCCCAGCGACTAATCGTATGACTATTATTCTAAATTCTTGTTAAGTTATATTGTTTATATCTGTTTTGAACAATTCTTTAGCTGTCATTTCTTCCTGGAATTTCTTTTGAGGAAAATTCTTCCATTTCATCATTTTGGCTAGTTTTCTGTCCCTTATGTGCTTCAAAAGCTTGTTATGTGTCCTGCTCTGCCTATTTTAAAACTGGAGTTGAGGGGCAGCTGACTCAGTAAGTTGCCTTTTTATTTTTTTGGTTTCCTTTGCTGCGCAAAAGCTCTGTATTTTGGTGTAGTCACAATAGTTTATTTTTACTTTTGTTTCCCTTGCTTGAGGAGACATATCTAGAAAAATGCTGCTAAGGCCAATATCAAAGGGATTATTGCCTATTTTCTTTTTAAAAAAAATTTTTTTTTTCAACGTTTATTTATTTTTGGGACAGAGAGAGACAGAGCATGAACGGGGGAGGGGCAGAGAGAGAGGGAGACACAGAATCGGAAACAGGCTCCAGGCTCTGAGCCATCAGCCCAGAGCCCGACGCGGGGCTCGAACTCACGGACCGCGAGATCGTGACCTGGCTGAAGTCGGACGCTTAACCGACTGCGCCACCCAGGCGCCCCATTTTTTTAAAAAATATTTTAATGTTTACTTATTTTGGAGATAGAGACAGTGTGTACATAGAGGAGGGGCAGAGGGCGAGGGAGACAGAATCTGAAGCAGGCTCCAGGCTCTGAGCTGTCAGCACAGAGCCTGATGAGGGGCTTAAACCCACCAGCTGTGAGATCATGACCTGGGTCGGAGTTGAATGTTTAACCAACTGAGCCACTCAGGTGCCCCTGATTACTGCCCATTTTCTTCTAGAAGTTTTATGGTTTCAGGTCTCACACTTAGGTCGTTAATCCATTTTGAGTTAATTTTGTGTAGGGTGTTAGAAAGTGGTCCAGTTTCATTCTTTTGCATGTAGCTGTCCTGTTTTCTCAGCACCATTTATCGACGAGACAGTCTTTTCCTTATTATATATTCTTGCTTTTTTTTTTTCATAGATTAATTGACCGTATAAACATGGGTTTATTTCAGGACCCTCTATTCCTGTTCCATTGATCTATGTATCTATTTTTGTGCCAGTACCATACTGTTTTGATTACCATAGTTTTGTAGTATATCTTAAAATCTGGGAATGTGATACTTTCAGCTTTGTTCTTCATTTTCAAGATTTCCTTGGCTATTCATGGTCTTTTGTGATTGAAATTGAAGTTTTAGCATTATTTTTTCTAGTTCTATGAAAAATGCTGTTGGTATTAATAGGTTGACTTTTTAAAAAAAATTTTCAGCACATTATAGATGTCTTAGTTTCTGATAAGAAGTCAGTGGTCACTCCATTTTTTCCCCCTCTGGATAAAACGTGTGCTTCTTTGTCTACTTTTTATTTTTTATTTTTATATTTTTAAAAGTAAGTTCTACTCCCAATGTGGGGCTTGAACTCATGGCCCTGAGATGAAGAGTCTCACACTTCATGACTGAACCGGCCAAGTACCTCTCTCTACTTTTTTTTTTTCTCTCTACTTTTAATATTTTCTTCTTATCACCTTTTTTCAGCAATTTATGATATGCCTTGCTTTTATATATTTTTAAATGTGTGTGTATATAGGGAGGGGTTACTGTGTGTGTGTGTGTGTGTGTGTGTGTGTGTGTGTGTGTATTTGTCCTGCATGGGGGTTTGTTGCGATTCTTGGCTCTGTGAATTTAGAGTTTTCATTAAATTTGGAAAATTTCACCAACTTTTCCATTTAATATTTTTTCTGTCACTCTCTCACTTTTTCCTCTTGTACTCCTATTATATATATATATATTAGACTACTTGCTATTATAGGTCACAGAGACTCTGTTGTGGTTTTTTTGAGCCTTTCTCTCTCTCTGTGCTTTAGTTTAGATAGCTTTCACTACTATGTCACCAAGGTCACTGATCTTTTCTTCTGCACTGCCTCATCTTTTGTTAATCCCTTTCAGTAAATTTTATTTCAGATATTGTATTTTTCATCTCTAGAATTTCGATTTTGTTCTTCTTATATCTTCCATTTCTCTCTGTATTATACTCATTTTTATTTTAAATACTTGAACATAGCTATACTTGTTTTAGTGTACATATTTGACAAATCCATCCCCTCTGTTATTTCTAAATTGTTTTTAACTGACTGATTTTTCTCCTTGTCATGGTTCGATTTTTTTAAAGGTTTCTTTGCATATCTTGTAATACTTGATTGGATGTTGGACATTTTGACATTTGTTGAGCATGGGATTTTTCTTTCTTCCTTTAAAGAATATTGGTTACCAGCCTTTGTTCTGGTAAGCAGTTGAATTATTGGAAGATCAGTTTGATGCTTTTGAAGCTTATTTTAAAGTTTTGTTATTATAGGTCTAGAGTAGCCTTTATTCTAGGACTAGTGTAGTTCTGCTTGTGAGATGTGACCCTTTTGGATTCTTTACTGAATGTCTCAGGTGCTCAGTGAGGCTTCTGCACCCTGACTGATCAAAACTCAAATGTATCCTGGATCTGGGTAAGCTCTGGGAGTTTTTCAGGTGGTTACCACTGATTTTAATTTCCCGGGATTCTTGAGAGGATTAAATTAAGTTATGCACATATGAAGACTATTGCAGGGGTTTGTGATTAGGAATGGGTACATGAGGGATTTCTGGAGTGCTAGCAATATATTTTTTGATGTGGGTGATGGTTACATGTTCACTTTATAACTATTTGTTAAACTAAACATATTCTTGCTGTATATTATACATCCCAATAAAAATTTAAAGGAATAATGTAATAAAGTGCTGACATCTACTTAGAGCTTAATAAATGTTAGCCTGATTAAATGAGATAAGATATAGAAAATGCCGGCACAGAATTCAATGTACAGGGGATTCAGGATCCGTTCCTATAAATAAACTTCTCATGCAGGTAAAACCTATATGAAGACAAGTACACAAAACATAAACACACAACTCAATGAGTTTTTCCCTATGTGAATACACCCAAGTAACCAACAAGTATGTCAAGAAACAGAACTGAATTGTTAATGTGCAAGGATATGGAATGGAATTTTTCTAGTGTCTCAGAAGTTTGGCCAAATTCCCAAAGTTGTGATAAGTACCTCCCCCTTTCTAAAGAATGTCATTATACATACCTTCAGAGCTTCTTAAAAGAAGACAGAGCTGGTGCTTTGACTATCAGGTCGCCCTCCATCTCCAGCCTCATAGGAAATCGGGATTTCAAAGGTGGCTTATTTCAGAGTCTGCCTATGAGGGTGTGATGTGATTAAGTGATGGGCTGACAAGTCATCACAGCCCCTGTGCTTCTCGGCAGCCAGAGCTGGAGACTAAGAGAGTTTTGGGGGAGCCTGACATACAGACCCCAGAGTTCAGAGTTTGAGGGGGAGGGTGGTAGTGGGGTTAGGGGTGTTCCAAATGAAATAAACATTGGTGCTTGCTTGCTGCTGGGAGTATTGTGAAAGTAAGAGGCAGGCTAGAGCAGATGGTGATGGAGGGGCAAGGAGAGAGGGCAGCAGTTTGGTGGCATACGGATGTGTAAGGTCCTCGGCCAAACGGAGTGAGCGGAAAGCAGTGGGCTTTGAGCTGTCCTGACGGGGTCCTGTCCTAGAGGGCTATCTGCCAGGACTCTAGGAGTATGACAAAGTGGGGAGGGAGGTTTGCCTCCGGGGGTCAGGAGCCAAGGGGTGGATCACAATAAATTAGAGAGGACCTCATCCACATCAGGGAACCATGCACTGCCAAGGTACCACAGGGCCCCGAAGAACCCACAAACGCTTCCTCGCTAGAAGACCTAGTATTTGAAGTTCTCATCAAGTACTCATGGACGTGACTACGCTCTCCCTGGCTGGGCCTAAGCCACACCACAGGAGGGACGGCCATCCAGGTGAACGGGGCCGCTCTTCTCGCTCTGCCCGCAACCCCTCGCCTCTGCTCCCCGCGCATGGGCAGCCCACGGAAGGGGGGGTGGGGCTGGGGGTAGGGGGAGCGTGCGGGGAAACCGGCGCCCTCCGCCTCCCCCCAACCTCACCGGGGGCCGTTGTGCTCGTTCGCAGCGCTCTCCCTGGCCTCTAGACCCTATGTCGACCTCCTGGCGGTGTGTGGTGGCGAGGGTCGTGCAGCCACGCGCGCAACCTTGGCGGGGCCGCGTGTTTCTCTCAGCCCTCTGTGGTGACCCCGAGCGCTGCAGGTCTCCGCTCAGGTGCCCGCCCAGCGAACGCGTGGTTTCCTTTTCCCAGCTACCCCTCCCCCAGGCGGCCGCGGCGATGCGGTGTCCGAGCAGCCGGGAGCAGTAAGTAAGGTAGGCACGCCCGTCCCGTCCGGCGGGCGGTGCTCGTCATCTCACTGCGCGCTGGGAGCTGAGGTGGCGGGCGCACCACGTGTCACCTTTGTCGGGTTGCACGCGGCTGTGTGAGCGATGGTGGTGGGCAGAGCCAGCCAAAGATGGCGCTTTGGCCATCTTTGGGAGCTACGGTGTGTGGCCGATATGTGTGTATGGTTCGCTTCCCTTTCTGCCGGAGAAGCGAACTTCCGGGCAACACAGGGTGCTCGGTAAAACTTCGAGGAGACGAGGGAGGCAAAGGGAAGGGCCTGTGGCACCACGGGGCATCACGATGCCCTAGGCTTGCTCATACTGCACCCCACCTCCATGCCCTGGCGTCTCTGAATACCTTCCTGCCAGTGGGGTACAATCGGTGGCAGTGACCTGTGGAGTGGAGAGGAGGGGGGGGGGGGGAAGGAAGGGAAGGGTGGAGGGAAGGGGGACCTAACACTTGAACATCGGCTGATGTTAGTCAAGAGATCACAAACTGTTCCCTTCTAAGTTAAAAGATCTTTCCCTTTCTCCCTCTCTCTCTGCTCCCCCCCCCAAAAAAAAACCCCAAATAACTTAAAAAAAAAAAAAAAAAAAGACCCTTCCCTTTCTACAAGCCAATCCTGCAGGAGCCAGGAGAGGTGGATGAGGTAGCAAGAAAGAGAAATTGCAGACCACACATGCCTTCTTACCCAATGTGGATTCTCCAGCCACAAGTCAGACCTGAGGAGTGGGGAGAAGTATTGAGTTCAATGTGAGGTTTTTTTTTGTTTGTTTGTTTGTTTACTATGGACTGGATTTTTTTTAAGGTCCTCAAATGAAGTTGTTCCTATAATCCTTCCACAGATCCTGGAAAACTTCCAGATCTTCCTGGGATGTTGGTTGTCCAGGGGCTTAAAAAGGAGATCCGGTAAGGCATGTTAAAAGACATTGTTAGACAAAGCCATTTCCTGTTTGTACCTTTTGAGTGCAGTCCAGTGTGTGTGTGTGTGTGTGTGTGTGTGCGCCCTTTGCTTCATCTAGGCTGTGGCAGAGTGTGAATTTCTCCTCCTCTGTTAGATGCACTTTTCCAGAGATTAGAAGTCACTAAGTCATGTTTCTCTCCTGTGGACAGCCCTAGGTAAATGCAGGTAGATTTTTTTTCTGTCTTCTTGGATTTATCAATCATTGAAGTATTCTGTATGTGAAGTTTTTCCTGATGACACTGTTTAAAAATATATAGTTCTTTTCCCACCAGTTGCATTTTAAATTCATGCCTTCTCTATAGGGAAGGCATCCTGGGCCCCTTCACAATTGGTGATGCAATTAAATTCATTAGTAACAGATGTACAGGTTAGTGACCACATGATGGCATCATTGGTATTTCTGTATTTATCTCAGGATTTGTAAAATAAAACCCATGGAAACTAAATATTCATTATATTTCAGTAGAAAATAATTAAGTTTAGGGTGCCTGGGTAGCTCAGTTGGTTAAGCATTCTACTCTTGATTTCAGCTCAGGTCATGATCTCTTGGTTTGTGAGATTGAGGCCAGGTTCTGAGGCCAGATTTTGGTTCTGTGCTGACAGCCTCACAGTGTGGAGACTACTTGGGATTCTCTCTCTCCCTTTCTCTCTGCCCCTCCCCCTGCTCTCTCTCTCTCAAAGTAAATAAATAATTTTTTTATTTAAAAGAATAAAAATTAAGTTTGTTATATATCATTCTTCTGATCACTCCTGGTATGGCTGCTCCCTTGGATTCAGTCCCCTCTGTCTGGAAAGGGGGGGGGGGGCTAGCAGTCAACAGTGGTCTTTTGGAGTTGCCAGATCCACCCCCTTCGGTATCTTTCTGTTCGGTTTAGCACTCAGGAATGAGCCTTCAGGATGACCTATTTCATTAGTTTTGAATTTTCTTTCCCAACTCTGGAGGGATGCACTTGGTTCTCTCCATGGCAGAGAGATTGGCCTCTTTGCAGGGGTCTTATGGGGGAATGGATGGAAGAGATGAGAGAAGGCAGACTGGCAGGAATTGATAGAACAAGAGAAAGAGTTTGTGTAAAGGGTGTCAAGGAGACAGAAAGAAGATACAGGGAAAGGGTTTGGAAAGAGGACCAAGACAGGTGCATGAAACTTTTGACTGGAAGTGGTCTTACATCAATTAAAACACCAGTATTTGGGTACTTAAAAAGTACAGTGTTGAACATTTATGTAATCACAATTGCAAATCTTTCCAGAAAGATCTCTATAGGTGGCCAGTAATAGGGAATATAATTTTGATTACTGCATCTTTTGGTCTCAAAGGTTTATGTCTTCTGATTTTTTTTTAATGAACTTTGGGGTTTGTCATATTTCGATCCTGCAATTCCACGATAAAGTGGAAGGAATTTCTGGAAGGTTTTGAAGTCAGACAGACCTGAGTTGTCTGTCTGCTATTATTAATTGCAAACTTCAGCCCATTACATAACTTCTCTGAGCCTTAATTTCTCCATCCATAGCTATCTACCTAAGGTAGAAACTATTAAGCAATTAAATGCAAATACAAAATGGAATGCTTAAAAACACTGAGCACACTACCTGGCACATGGCAAATAAGTGCTTGATAGGTGGTTAAAATTGTAAATAGTGTTGTGTATAGTATTAGTTTGATTAATTATTTCTGTAGCTGTAGTTTTTGGCATTTCTAAGGTTTTCAAGTCTTGTTTGTCTGAACTATTCAAAACCATACTACTATAAAAGCTTTTGCCCAGAATGCAAATTTCCTTAGTGCTATATTCCTAGAAGTGAAATGATTAGGTCAAAGGTGTAAACAGCTTTGTAGCCTGCCATGGTGCTTAGAGACATTGGACCAATATGAAATGCAAATGCAATATCAGGGTGTATTTGTTTCCAAAGTCTAGTTGATAATGATACGTTTAAAATATTTAAATTTGTGATGGGTGCTGAAAACTTCTCTCTTATAAAAGATTCAAATCTTCATATTTAAAAAAAAATTTACTTATTTTTGAAAGAGAGAGCGAGCAGGGGAGGGGCAGAGAGAGAGGGAGACAGAGAATCCCAAGTAGACTCTCCTCTGTCAACACATAGCCTGATGTGGGGCTCGAACTCACAAACTGTGAGATCATGACCTGAACCGAAATCAAGAGTCGGACACTTAAATGATGAGCCACCCAGATGCCCCTCATTTTTCTTCAGTAGTCATAAATTTATCTATCATACATTAAAATAAAAATTTAAAAACATTTGATTCTCTAACACAACTGCTTTATTATTTTTTTTTAAATTTTAACTTTTTTCTGGATTTTTATTTTTTTTATTTTTAAATTATTCATTTTTTTTTTTTTAATTTTAGCTAGTTAACATACAGTGCAGTGTTGGTTTCAGGAGTAGACTTCAGTGATTCATCACTTACATACAACACCTGGTGCTCATCAGAACAAGTGCCCTCCTTAAATTTTTTTTTAATGTTTATTTCTTTTTGAGAGCAAGAGAGACAGAGTATGAGTGGGGGAGCGGCAGAGAGAGAGGGAGACACAGCATCTGAAACAGGCTTCAGGCTCTGAACTGTCAGCACAGAGCCTGATAAGGGGCTCGAACTCACAGTCCTCAAGATCATGACCTGAGCCGAAGTCGGATGTTTAACTGACTGAGCCACCAGGTGCTCTGCAAGTGCCCTCCTTAATACCCATCACCCATTTAGCCCATCTCCCACTGACCTCCCTCCATCAATTCTGTTTGTTCTCTATAGTTACGAGTCTCTTGTGGTTTGTTTCCCTCTCTTCTCTCTACCCCCTTCCCATATGTTCATTTGTTTCTTAATTTCCACATATGAGTGAAATCATATGGTATGTCTTTCTCTGATTGACTTACTTAGCATAACACATTCTAGTTCCATCCACATCATTGTAAATGGCAAAATTTCATTCTTTTTGATGAATGAGTAATATTCCATTGAATATGTACCACATCTTCTTTATCCATTCATCAGTTGAGGGACATTGGAGTTCTCTCCATAGTTTGGCTCTTGTTGAGAATGCTGCTATAAACTTTGAGTTGCATGTACCCCTTTGAGTCTGTATTTTTGTATCCTTTGGGTAAATACCTAATAGTGCAATTGCTGGATCATAGAGTAGTTCTATTTTTAGTTAAAAAATTTTTTTAATGTTTTATTAATTCTTGAGAGAGAGAGAGAGAGAGAGAGAGAGAGACAGAGACAGAGCATGAGCGAGGGAGGGGCAGAGACAGAGTGGGACATAGAATCCAAAGCAGGCTCCAGGCTCTGAGCTGTCAGCACAGAGCCCGACACCAGCCTCGAACTCACAAGCTGTGAGATCATGACCTGAGCTGAAGTCAGATGCTTAACCGACTGAGCCGCCCAAGTGCCTCTTTTAGTTTTTTGAGGAACCTCCATACCGTTCTCCAGAGCGGCTGCATCAGTTTGCGTTCCCACCAATACATCTGCAGCTTTAAACAGTTAACACTGGGTATTAAAGACTTATTAATCCATTTGCCAAGATTTATTAAATAATGTTTCATTGTGTTATTATTTTGTACAGTTGGTGCTTATGGTCTAGTATTTTGAGTCTATTTCTAGGAGCTTGATTCACTTTCATTTGTCATTTTTTCCCTGATTATACTCCCATATCACAGCTGATTATGATTGTCTATTTAAATGATAATATTCTTGCTAGCTTTATTTTATTAAAATTCATCAAGGACTTTTAGTTTTTTGGAATATGATATTTTAATTGTTATCTCCTGCAATCTGTATTTAACTTTGTGTGAATGTTCATCCTATTTTTGTTTATCTGTATGTTCTAATTTTTTCCATAGTGAACATGGAGAAACAGTATACATTTAAAAATAAGAAAAATATGATATAAAAGATCTTTAGTGGTAATGAAATGCAAGAGGGCAGTAGCATGATTGTAACTTCATGACTAAGTGTTGATTTAAATAGGCAGAGAAACGTGGGTCATTGTCTCACTGGTTTCTGTACACAGATTCTCCAAGCTCTCCTGTTTGTTGAGGGCTGGAACATTTTATTCTTAACTACAACTCTCAAAGAATCACATTAAGACTTGCATGACCAGGAATAGTCTTGGCACAATATAGGTAGTTTGTTTGAACTTGCTAAACACCTAATAATGCCATCTTGGTATTTGTTCTTTTCTTTTATTGTGTTGACTAATAACAAATACCATGAATTAAATAAAAGGGTGATTCTTGTCTGATTTCTGTTTTTTTTTTTAATATTTATTTTTGAGAGAGAGAGAGAGAGATGCAGAGAGAGTGGGAGAGTGAGAGAGAGAATCCCAAGCAGGCTTTGCCCTGACAGCGTGGAGCCCAATGCGGGGCTAGAACCTATGAACTGTGAGATCATTCCCTGAGCTGAAATAAGAGGCCATGTGCAACTGACTGAGTCACCCAGGTGCCCCTGATTTCTGTTTTTGATTGAAATGAGATGACTTTGCTTCCAGACATGATGGAGTAAAATAGGGACTAGATTTACCCTCCAGATTTAAACAGCTAGAGCTCTGGACAAAATATATAACAGTTTTGGGAACGTGGACAGCAGATAGAACAGATCTGTGATCCCTGAGAGAAGGAAAACAAATGAGATGAATTTTACAATTGACTCAGCATACTGCCTGGATGGACTCAGTGCAGGGAAAAGAAACTCTCAGGCTATAAATATAAATTGGAGTTCAGAGAGGTTAACGCAGCTAGAGTTTTGGGGCTTTGTAAAGGAGAGAAGGATACTGTACAAAGAGAGAGCTCTGAATATTTATAGAGAGACCCCTTTAAGTCTTTGGTTGAGTGGTCTACACATTTGTAAGAGGAAACTACTGAGGCCATGGAAAGGATCACCAGAAAGCAGTAAATCAAACAATTCCTGGAGCTCACATGGAGCTGGGAATAGTTGGTGTTTCAGCAGCCAGAGTAGAAAGATCTCATAATTTCCTTCATGGCACAAGGTAGACATCTCAGAAAGGTATTTCCTTAGCAGTAAGGCTAAATTAGTTAGCCCTAGACTAAGCTAAAGGCTGCTCTGGCTTCAAAGGAAGCTTTGAAAAGAACAAACTGATGCTAAGTAATGTGACTACACCAGAACACAATCCAGAACCAATTGAGGAAATTCAACAAAATCTAGCACTCAGGTGTAAAATTCATAATGTCAGGCATCCAACAACAACAAGAACAACAACAACAAAAACCAGGTGGGAAAATATGACTTATAAACAAGAGAAAAGTCAACTAATAAAAACAGTCTCAGAAATGACAGACATGATGGAATGAGAAAATGTTAAAACAGCTTTTATAAATATACTCCATATTTTCGAGAAGGTAGAGGGAAAACCTGAGACAGAAATTTAAGATACAAAATTGAAGTTCCAAATGGAAATTCTAGAGATGAAAATATATAAATGAAAACTATAGTAGATAAAGTTAGTTACTATACAAATAAAATCCGTGAATCTGAAATCATAGTAATTCAAATTCAAAGTGAGGCACAGAGAGAAAAAATACTGAAAATATATGAACAGATTAATTATGGTTTGTGGGATAGTATAAACAGTCTAGCATACATGTAATTGGAAGCCCAGAAAGAGAAGTGGGGAGGGGTTAAAGGAGGAAACAGGAAAAAATAATTGCAGAAACAATGGCTAAAATTTTTCCAAATTTGATGGAAACTATAAATAAACCTGTGTACAAAGAACCCCAAACAGAACAAATGTCAAGAAAACCACACCATGGCATATTATAATAAAATTTCTGAAAACCAGTGTAAGGAGAAAAAAAAAAGCAGTCTTAAAAACTGGTAAAAAGGACAAATTACATAAAGAGGAACAAAGATAAGATTGAGAGTAAAGTTTTTATCAGAAACTATGCAAACTAATATCTGTGTAACTACTTACAAATTTCCTGTTGATCATTCCATTTAATAGAATATAATAGTTCTTCCTAAATTAAAAAAAAAAAAGATTTCTTTCTCTTTTGTGATTTTACTTACAAAATTCAGCTGACTTTAAAATTTGCTAATTCAAATATTGATGATTTCTATAGTTTTTTATTTCTATAGTTTTAAATTCTACTTTTTCATTTGTCTTAAACATTATTTTTCTTTACTTATTTTGATTTTCTCCATTTCAGTTTTTAAGAATATTTATAAACTCAGCTTAATAAATTCTTGTTTTCTATTTATTTTTAAGATTATTTATTTATTTTTTAATTTTTTTATTAAAAAATTTTTGTGTGTGTGTTAATTTATTTTTGAGAGAGAAAGAGAGAGAGAGACAGAGTGTGGGTAGGGGAGGGGCAGAGAGAGACGGGGAGACACAGAATCTGAAGCAGGCTTCAGGCTCTGAGCTGTCAGCACAGAGCCTGATGTGGGGCTTCAACTCACAGACTGCGAGATCATGACCTGAGCCAAAGTCGGACGCTCACCCGACTGAGCCACCCAGATACCCCCAAGATTTGATTTGATTTTATTTTTTTTTTCAACGTTTATTTATTTTTGGGACAGAGAGAGACAGAGCATGAACGGGGGAGGGGCAGAGAGAGAGGGAGACACAGAATCGGAAACAGGCTCCAGGCTCTGAGCCATCAGCCCAGAGCCTGACGCGGGGCTCGAACTCCCGGATCGCGAGATCGTGACCTGGCTGAAGTCGGACGCTTAACCGACTGCGCCACCCAGGCGCCCCAAGATTTTATTTTATTTATTTATTTATTTATTTATTTTTTTATTTTTTTATATATATATATTTTTTCCAACGTTTATTTATTTTTGGGACAGAGAGAGACAGAGCATGAACGGGGGAGGGTCAGAGAGAGGGAGACACAGAATCAGAAACAGGCTCCAGGCTCTGAGCCATCAGCCCAGAGCCCGACGCGGGGCTCGAACTCACAGACCGTGAGATCGTGACCTGGCTGAAGTCGGACGCTTAACCGACTGCGCCACCCAGGCGCCCCACCAAGATTTTATTTTTAAGTAATCTCTACATACCCAACGTGGGGCTTCATCCCACAACCCTAAAATTAGGAGTCACACACTCCACTGACTAAGCCAGCCAGGTGCCCCAATTACCAATTTTTTTTTTTTAAATGAGAACATTTAAAATCTTAGCAAATTTCAAATATAGAATACATAACTATTAACTATGATCATAATGTTGTGCAGTACCTTCCCAGAACTTATTCATCTTACAATTGTATCCTTTGACCCGTATCTCTCCATTACCCCCAGCTTGAGCCTCTGGCCACCACTATTCTACTCTCTGTTACTGTGAGTGTGGCCTTTTTAGAATCTATAGAAAGTGAGATCATGTAGTATTTGTCTTTCATTTCCTGACCTATTTCACTTCATATAATGCACTTAAGGCCAATCTATGTTGTTGCAGTTGGCAACATTTCCTTCCTTTATATGGTTGAATAATATGCCATTGTATGTGTATGTGTTTGTGTGTGTATGTATGTGTGTAGTGTGTATCTCCATTTTCTTTATCCATTCATTGACCAATGGACATTTAAGATGCTTCCATGTCTTGGCTATTGTGAATAAAACTGCATTGAACATAAGGGTGCGAATATCTCTTCAAGATGGTGATTTTATTTCCTTTGAATATATACCCAGAGGTGGAATTACTGGATCATATGGTAGTACTATTTTTAATTTTTTAAGGAACCTCCATACTGTCTTCCATAGTGATGGTACAGATTTATATTCCCAGCAACAGTGCACAATGGTGCTAACACTTGTTACCTTTTGTCTTCTTGAGAATGGACATTTAACAGGTGTGAGATGATACCTCACTGTGGTTTTGATTTGCATTTCCCTGATGATTACTAATGATGAACATCTTTTCATGTACCTGTTGGCCATCTGAATGTCTTCTTTGGAAAAATGTCTCTTTGGGTCCTCTGCCCATTTTAAAATCAGATTATTTGTGGGTTTTTTTTTGTGATTGAGTTGTATGAGTTCCTTATAGATTTTGGACTTTAACACCTTATCAGATATATGGTTTACAAATATTTTCTCCTGTTCTATAGATTGCCTTTTCATTTTGTTGATTGTTTCTTTTACTGTGCAGAAACTTTTAAATTTTATGTAGTCCTATTTGTTTATTTTTGTTTTCATTGTTTGTGCTTTTGGTGTCATATTCAAAAAGTTGTTGCTGGGGCGCCTGGGTGGCGCAGTCGGTTAAGCGTCCGACTTCAGCCAGGTCACGATCTCGTGGTCCGTTAGTTCGAGCCCCGCGTCAGGCTCTGGGCTGATGGCTCAGAGCCTGGAGCCTGTTTCCGATTCTGTGTCTCCCTCTCTCTCTGCCCCTCCCCCGTTCATGCTCTGTCTCTCTCTGTCCCAAAAATAAATAAATGTTGAAAAAAAAAATTAAAGTAAAAAAAAATAAAAAAAACAAAAAGTTGTTGCCAAGGCCAATGTCAAAGAGATTTTCCCCTATGTTTTCTTTAGGAGTTTTATGGTATCAGATCACACATTTAAGTCTGGAATACATTTCAAGTTAATTTTTGTGAGTGACATAAGATAGGAGTCCAGTTTATTTTTTTGCATGTGAATATTCAGTTTTCCCAGCACTCCTTATTGAAGAGACCATTCTTTCCCTATTGAGTATCCTTGGCTCTGTTGTCAAATATGAGTTGACTGCATATGTATAGGTTTAGTTTTGGACTCCTGATTTTTTAAAAGATAATCTCTGCACCCAAGGTGGAGCTTGAATTAATGACCTGGAGATCAAGAGTCACATGCTCTACCGACTGAGCCAGCCAGGTGCCCCTGGGCTCCTGATTTTGTTGTATTGTTTTGTTATGCATCTGTTTTTATGCCAGTAAAATGCTTTTTTGATTACTACTGCTTTGTTATATAGTATGAAATCAGGAAATGTGATGCTTCCAGCTTTATTCCTTTTTCTCAGGCTTGTTTTGGCTATTCAGAATCTTTTGTGGTTCCATATGAATTTTAGGATTGTTTGTTCTACTTCTGTGATAAATGCAGCTGGAATTTTGATAGCGATTGCATTGAATCTGTAGATGGCTTTGGGTAGTGTGGACATTTTAATAATATTAATTCTCCCAATCTGTGAACATAGAATATCCATTTATTTATATCTTTTTCAATTTCTTTCTTTGATGTCTTATAGCTTTCAGGTCTTTGTACTTTGTGCTGAACTGTCAGCACAGAGCCTGATGTGGGGCTCAGACTCGCAGACTGCAAGATCATGACCTGAGCTGAAGTCAGACGCTTAACTGACTGAGCTACCCAAGTGCCCCTGCAGTTATTTTTTTTAAATACTTTGTCCTTTAACCTTTATACTAGAGTTAAATGGTTAATACATAACCATATTACCGTATTATTCAGAATTTGACTATATACCTACCTTTACCGGTGTGTTGTACATTTTCATATATTTCAATGTTATTAATAGTGTCCTTTCATTTCAACCTGAAGAACTCCTTTCAGCATTTCTTGTAAGGCAGTTCTAGTGGTGATGAGCTCTCTCAGCTTTTGCTTGTCTGGGGACATCTTTTTCTCTCCTTTGTAAGGACAACTTTGATGGGTAAAGTATTACTGGTTGGCAGTTTTTTCTTTCAGCATGTTGAGTATATCATCCCACTTTCTCCTTGCCTTTACAATTTCTTCTGAGAAATCCACTGGTAGCCTTGTAGGAGTCCCCTTGCATGTGAGGAATTTTCTTTCTTGCTGCTTTTAAAAATTTCTCTTTCTTTTTCTTTTTTTTTTAATGTTTATTTTTGGGAGAGAGAGAAAGAGAGACAGAGTGTGAGTGGGGTAGGGTAGAGAGAGAGGGAGACACAGAATCTGAAGCAGGCTCCAGGCACTGGGCTGTCTGCACAGAGTCCACTGTGGGGCTCGAACCCACAAACTGTGAGGTCATGACCTGAGCTGAAGTCAGACACTTAACTAACTGAGCCACCCAGGCGCCCCAAAATTTTCTCTTTGTTTTTCAAATTAGACTGTTTTGTTATAATATGTCTTGAATAAAATCTTTCTGAGTTGAAATATTTTGGGGACGTATGATCTTCATGAACTTGTATGTCTAAATCTCTCCCTAGGTTTGGTAAGTTCTCAGTCATTATTTATTTGAATAAACTTTCTGCTCCCCTCTCTCTCTTTTCTTCTCCTGGGACTCCAGCAATGCACCAAATGTTTTCTTTAACGCTGTTCCATAGTTCACCTGGACTTTCTTCCTGTTTTTCATTCTTTTTTTCTTTGTTCTTCTCTGTATAATTTCAAATGACCTGTCTTCTACTTCACAGATTCTTTTTTTTGATCCAGTATGCTGGTGATGCTCCTTATTGTGTTTTCATTTCATTCATTGTATTCTTTTTAAACATATTTTTTTAATGTTTATTTGTTTTTGAGAGAGAAAGAGAGAGAGAGACAGAGAGAGACAGAGTGTGAGCAGGGGAGGGGCAGAGAGAGAGGGAGACACAGAATCTGAAGCAGGCTCCAGGCTCTGAGCTGTCAGCACAGAGCCCGACGTGGGTCTTAAACTCATGGACTGCAAGATCATGACCTGAGCTGAAGTCGGACATTTAACTGGCTGAGCCACCCAGGTGTCTCATCATTCATTGTATTCTCTACCTCTAGAGTTTCTGTTTGTTCTTTTCTGTGATTTCTGTCTCTGTTAAATTTCTAATTTTGTTCATGTATTGTTTTCCTGATTTTGTTGAATTATCTTTCTGTGTTTTCTTATAATTCACTGAGCTTCCTTGAAACAAATATTTTGAATTCTTTATTGGGCAAATCCCAGTTCTCCATTTCTTTGGGGTCATTTACTGGAAAATTATTGTACTTCCTTAGCTAGTATCATGTTTCCTTGATTTAAAAATGTTTTTATGTTTATTTTTTTATTTTTGAGAGAGAGAGAGAGAGAGAGAGAGAGAGAGTGAGCGGGGGAGGAGCAGAGAAGGAGAGAGAGAGAGAGAGAGAGAGTGAGAGAGAGAGACAGAATCCGAAGCAAGCTCCAGGCTCTGAGCTGTCAGCACAGACCCTGACGCGGGGCTTGAACCCATGAACCGGGAGATCATGACCCGAGCTGAAGTCGGACGCTCAACCAACTGAGCCACCCAGGCGCCCCTTACGTTGCCTTGATTTAAAAAATTTTTTTAAACTTTTTTATTTTTGAAAGAGAGACAGAGAGAGCAAGTAGGGGAGTTGCAGAGAGCCAGGGAGAGAGAATCTCAAGGAGGCTCTGCACTTTCAACATGGAGCCGACATGGGGCTCACAAACTGTGAGAGCATGACCTGAGTTGAAACCAAGAGTTGGATGCGTAGTGGACTGAGCCACCCAGGTGCCCCTGTTTCCTTGATTTTTTAATGTTTCCTGAAATTTTGCATTGCTGCCTTCACATTTGAAGAAGCAGTCACCTTCAGTCTTTACTGACTGGTTTTGGGAGAGAAGTACCTTTTGTCAGCCCTGTTAAGGATTTCTGAGGCTTTCTCAGATCTTTTCTATGGATATCCCTTATACACATTTCTTACTCCCTCTTGGGCCTGGGTGGGATTCTTAAGATTGTGTGCGAAGCCAGGCTAGGTGCTGACAGCCTTCTGTTTGCTTTCCCTGGGGTGGTGCTGAATGCTTAAATTTGTTTGCTTTCACCTAATCCTGCAGAGCTGGCCAGCTTTCTGTGTGTGCTCACTAGCTCTCTGCCAAGGCTCACTCACTGCCCTTCAGGGCACACACAGAGAGCTGGCCAGGGGGTGTGGAGCTTTGCAGGTCCCTGTGGGGCCAGTTGGGGGGCCTCAGGTGAGGCATGCCCAAGAGCTCACAGGTGGGTTTTTTGATGGAGTACATGACACAATTAATAAAATCTCTGTCCCTTTGATGCTCTTCAAGAGCATCTTGTCAGCTGGCCTACCAGCTACTCTCTGATCCCCAGTCATTAGTACTCTTCAGTATTTTGGATGGGTGAGAAAGAAGTGGGACCCTTTAGCAGCATCATGCACAGCTGGGGACTCTGGGCACTTACACACTCACTTTCCCCTGTGGGAGAAATCATGAGCTGAATAGGTCACTCATGACACTGAAATGTGCTGCCTTGAGGGAGGAGTGGTAAAGAGAAACTGTTTCCTCTTACCGTCATCAGTGTGTCCAACATAGATATTTTCTTGCTTCAACCGTCTGCTGGAACTTCTCCATTTGATTCCTGGACTTCCAGAAAGTCACTCCTGTCCATGAGTGATTGTCAGAACTCCACTTCTTTAGAGGGGAGTTGTTAGAAAACTCTTATTTTACCATTTTGATTACTTCACTCTGTGTGTTATGGTTAGAAACATTGGAAAGCATTAGTCAACCTATATAGGTGCTTAATATATCAGAGAAAGAAAGAGCAGACCCAAGAACTCAGCAAGCATAAATTGTGGAAATTTAGTGTTAATTGTTGTTGCCAGTTGCCTTCCATAATTTAATAGGCCTTGAGGGCCTCATGATTATTTTAAAGAAAACTTACTTCAGAGTTCCAGAAACTCCTTCAAACTTGCATAAGCTAAAAACAGACACAAGACTACAAGTGTTTCATAGAACAAAAGGTTTAGAGAGAGCCCCAAGAGGTACCAGATTGGATTCTGGAAAGCCACCAGAAACCATGCTGTCTCTTCCTCTGTACCTCTCTTTGTGAGGCCCCATAGCCTTTTAGTTCTGTTCTCTTTGAGAGCATGCTTTGTTCTTTTCTTTCCTTTGCTTTTCTGTCTGCTCAGCCTCCCATCCATCCTCTTTAGTATCCATACAGCCTGATTAGAATGGCTATATTCAATTCCAAGTTTCCATAAAAGAATCTGATCAGCCCAGCTTGGCCAGGTCTCTGTCCTTGGACCACTTAAATGTGTCTGGGAGAATGAAATCAACAAGAACTTACCTATGGAAATTATGCCAATAGGAAAGAGCAGTTCTCAGAGGAGAATTCCCAAAGAAGTCTCTTATAATCATATATCATTGATGTTCATTACAAGAATTTATCATCAAGAGAAAGATCATTACAAAATAATTAATAACTGACTTTTTTTTTTATTTTAGAGAGAGAGAATGAGTATGTGAGCAGGAGTGAGGGGCAGAAGAAGAGAGAGAGAATCTTATGCCCCCTCCACGCTGAATGTGGAACCTGACATGGGGCTCGATCCCGTGACCCTGGGATTATGACCTAAGCCGAAATCAAGAGTCAGATGCTCAAGTGACTAAGCCACCTAGGTGCTCCAATAATTGCCTTATTCTAAAAAGGGATATGAGGCAGCTAAATCTTAAAGTATGCAAAGATGCAGACTTTAATATAGTAAGCCTGGAAAATACATAAATTTAGTATTAATATGTTTTACTCCAAAATCATTAAAAATTTCAAGTGTGGCTTAGTTTAAGTTATCATTGCTTTACTAAAGCCAGACAACTGGGTTGTAAAGTAAAGTTTTGTATTTTGTAAAGTATTGTAAAGTAAAGTTTTACTCCCAGTGATTACAGATAAGTGTGGAGATTTTAAAAAGTGAGTATTTGGCTGGTTTGTTTCTTTTTACTTAAACACAGTCTGTATTTTAGCCAAAGTTATATTAGTAAGAAAATGTGATAAAAGGGTGCTGGGATGGTTTAGTTGGTTAAGTGTCCAACTCTTGATTTTGGCTCAGGTCATGATCTCATGGTTGTGGGGTCCAGCCCTGTGTTGGGCTCCCTGCTGGGCATGGAGCCTGCTTAAGATTCTCTCTCTCTCTCTCTCTCTCTCTCTCTCTCTCTCCCTCTCTCTCTTTCTCTCTCTGCTCCTCCCCAAGTCAAGTGAGCTGTCTCTCTCTCTCTCAAAAAAAAAAAAGTGATAAAAATAAGAACTAGTAAATCATTTTGAATTTAACAGAGAGAGCTGGTTTTAGATATTTAAAATATCTTGGTCAATTATAATGTTCTGGTTAACGAATTGTTGAAATTTCGTAAGGAAATGAAACCCAGTTGTCTGGCTTTACCAGGTGTTTCTATATTACTGTAGACTGTGGCTAATCGTACCCCATAGCATGAATATTAAATGGTTTAGGCTACATATCTTGTTTTACTACTGCTGAGTAGGGGAACTGAAATGCGGAACAGATCATTACTCTGGATAGGAAACAATAAAAAGGCAAATCAACGTTGTTCTTGACTTGGTCCTTTGCATTGTTTTTATACTTTTACTGGAAATGTTTTATAGAAATGCCCTTTTGGATCACCATTTAGTTGATCAGTAAATAGATGTCTGATACAGTGCAAGCCCTGCCTGGAACTGAATGTTTCTTTTCCCCTGGGGAAAGGCCTTATAGCTTGAGTTCATTTGCATATGACTTCAGGTGGCTGGGAAAGGGAGAGAGTGCTGCCTTGGGGACCAGGCTTCTCACATTTGAAAGGGACTATATTCTCCTACAGGCAACGGTGCATGCCCTTTTGTGCCATTATAATTAGAAGGTAGGAACGTTAAGGAAAGAGGGGGTTAAGTAAAAACAAGCTTTATTATAAGCTCAACAAGTTGAGCTGCTTGCAATCGCTGGGTTAGGTGGGGCTTACGGGTAGGCTCAGCTTGGGGCATAAACAAATAACTGCAAACTAGGTTCTTGGGTAGCTTAGCCTCTTGGGTCTCTATGTGAGGGGAAGTAAAAATTTGGAGGATTGGCCCTTCCTGGAGAAGAACCACAAGAGGATAAAAAGGTGGGCTCCTGCCAATTTCACTTGAGCTCAGAGTTCATCCTAAAGAGCCCAGCCCTGCAGGGATCAGCCATTGCCTTTTCTCCAGACAAAGAAGGAGCTTAGAGATGGCTAGAGGGATTTTGGCAATAGGGAGAGCAATAGGGAGGGAGCACGCAAGCAGTTATAGTCAGAGAGTAGAAACAATAGTGTGAGAATTGGTGGCTCTTCCTTGCTGGGGCATCAGCAAGATCAGTGAGGGAGACTCCCAGAGTGGCTGTGCATTTTAAGTGAGGCGGCAAGAAGATGCCTGTACCTACAGCTCTGCCCACTCCCCTTTCTACTAGATCATTCCCATCTACTTACAAACTGGGTACAATGTCTCCCATCTTTAAAAAAGCCTTCAGTGACTTCTTCATCCCCCATCAGCTGTCAGACCATCTCTCTGCCTTTCTTCCCAGAGAAACATCTCAAAAGAGTCACCTACACTCTGCCTTTAGATTTTTACCTTCCTTAAGCCTATTTTTTAATCTTTAGGATGCTTTTAGCGTTAAATAACAGAAAACTCAGAATCAACTGAGTATTTATGAGTTTAAATAACAAGAACCCCACAGTGGAGCAAGCTTCAGGCATGAATTCTGGCTCTGCTTTGTGGCAGTGCTTTTGACTTTGCTCTTCTTTTTGGCATTGGCTTTATCCTCAGGCTGGTATCCAGATGGTTTCTGCAGATCTAGGTGTCACATGCAGAAAATGACAATAGCCAATGGAAGAAGAGGAGCTGTCTTTTCCTTATGTCTCTTTTTAAGGAAAAAGAGGCCTCTACAGAAATTCTCCAAAAAACTTCCCCTCACATTTTGTTACAACAGAATGATATCACATGCCCATTCCTAAACATATCATTGCTAGAGGAAAGTAGATTATAGTGTTCGACTTGGACCAGTCAGAATTTACATTGGAGCTGGCCACAGGATTCTGTTTGAGAGAAGGGGAGAACAGATTCTGGGGAAGTATCTAACATGTCAGTTTAGCTCTTGTCCCCAACACTACACTGAAATGGAAGAGCACAAGGCAACCAGATTTCAGTGAGCATTTCTTTATCTTCATCTTCTTCCACTTTTAGCAACATTTGACTACTTGAGTACACTTTAACCTCTGCTACATCATGTTATCTTGGTTTTTATTTTCCCTCTAGTTGTTTTTTTCTTGGTTTTCTGGGTCCACCAGATTGTAAA
Source organism: Leopardus geoffroyi (assembly GCF_018350155.1). NCBI lineage: Eukaryota > Metazoa > Chordata > Mammalia > Carnivora > Felidae > Leopardus > Leopardus geoffroyi. The sequence goes on from NC_059333.1 coordinate 83,834,289, forward strand.
ACAGGATTCATCTTTGTCTTCAGCTTTAGCTTCCCCTCACAATCAGATGATTTCAATGTTTCTTTTTTAAAAAGTATTATTATTATTTTTTTTAGTGTTTATTTTTAAGAGAGAGGGGTGAGCACAAGTGGAGGAGGGGCAGAGAGAGAGAGAGAGACACAGAATGCGAAGCAGGCTCCAGGCTCTGAGCTGTCAGCACAGAGCCCCACGTGGGGCTCCAACTCAGGAACCCTGAGACCATGACCTGAGCTGAAGTCAGACACTTAATCGCTTAATTGACTGAGCCACCCAGGAGCCCCAGATGTTTCCGATATTTCAAAGTGAGGAATGAGACTATTAGCCAGGACTTGTAAAGGAGGTGGTTAAGTATGGGCTTTATGTCCATCAGTTGATTACAAATCCAAACTTATAAAAGAGATTGAAGAGACCAAAGTGCATAGGAAATTGGAGAGAAAACTACTTTAGAGAGATCTGCAATATAACTTTCTCTCACAGTAGGGAGGCAGTGGGGATGCTTGGTCTTCTCTGCCAGTTTAGTGAAAGGGGCTTTATTGGGGAGCACTTGGAGAGTGGGGGCACAGAGGACTGGAGTTTAACTGTGGCTGGCTAGCTCCTCTGATAGCAAAGTAAAAAGGTGATGCTGTGTTGGGGATGGTTGCTCTCCCAGAGTTTTGGGCAAATGATGCTCAGAGCTTCCCATAGACCTTATATAGTACATATAGAGAGCAGGCATGGGGTTTTCTTAGATCCTGCCCCAGAGAGCTGCTTGTGGAAAAACACACAAACAAACAAGCAAACCCTGGAAATACACCATTAGATTCTGGGGTGGTGAGGGGAGAGTTTTAAGTGACCAGCCCTAGGAGATGCATTTACTTACAAGGGAGCTGCCATTGCAAGATTTCCTGAGCTGATGGAGCTCCAAAAAAGCCATAGAATAGTCCCAGGAGATAAAGAATAAGCTCTAAATACCTGCCAAGCCCAAGTAGCTTTGTTTAGTTCGTAAGTCAATTAAGATCTTTCCTTTTCTCCCTCCCCACTCTGCTTCAACCCTGGAGAAAGCAGAAGCAGAGAAATGGGACTGAAGGTTTTAAATGAGAGAAATAAAGAGCCAACTATACCCTTTTCCCACTGGAGGCAGCCAGGGTGGAGCACACCCAAGCTAGGGGGTGGTGGGGAAACTTCAACTTCAACTCTTCATTGATTTGGAAGTTGTTATTACTTTGGACCACTTGTAATACTTACTGAAATGAAACTCTGTGTGTGTGTGTGTGTGTGTGTGTGTGTGTGTGTGTGTGTATGTGTGTGTCTGACCAGGGGTAATTTGATGGCTTTTTATTAAGAATGTCAACAAAAGTCACAGAATTGGCTTTGATTTTATTCAAGGAGCAGGGCACAACAAGTCCCACCGAGGGGGGTGGTTTTAACAGGTAGTAGAGGAAAAGAATAAAATGGTTTTCTAATTATACCAAGTGCATCCCTCTTGCTCAATGTATCATTAAGATAGACTTTTTTCTCTTTTATCCAACCTCTAAATGAGGTTGTGCCCAAGACCTGTCTTGGGTCTTCACCCTGTCTTTGTCTACATTTTCTTAATATGTTATCCCTTTCCATTTTATGGCTTTGACCCACTTTATGCTGATGACTTCCAAATGTGTACCAAATGTGTATCTTTAGCCCAAGTATTTTTTATGAGCCCCAGAATCCAACTTGTTGCTTGTCTAATAAGCATTTAACATGCCCCAGATTTCCCTGTCCCATCTCCACCATTTGTTTTTCTCCAGTTCTTTCCTATAATTTTATTTATTTATTTATTTATTTATTTATTTATTTATTTATTTATTTTAACCTTTTTTTTAAATTTATTTTTGAGACAGAGAGAGACAGAGCATGAACAGGGGAGGGGCAGAGAGAGAGGGAGACACAGAATCGGAAACAGGCTCCAGGCTCTGAGCCATCAGCCCAGAGCCCGACGCGGGGCTCGAACTCCCGGACCGCGAGATCGTGACCTGGCTGAAGTCGGACGCTTAACCGACTGCGCCACCCAGGCGCCCCAAGTTCTTTCCTATAATTTTAAAGAGCATCACCTTTCAACCAATTGCTTAACCCCCAAATCTAAAAATCATTTTGGATTTCCCCTTTTTCCTTATCCCCTACTTCTAGCCCATAACCAAGTCTTACCAGTTCTACCCAAAGAAAAATCCCTAGTCCATCCTCTTCTTTCCATCTCTCCCATCATCCCCTCCTCCAAGTTACCGTCAGCTTTTCCTGGACTACTCCAAGTCCTCCTACCTGGTCTCTCTTCTTCCGTCCTGTTCCTGTTTGGTCTGTTTTCTACTTCACCAGAGTGAATTTTGAACATTTAAGTCCAATCATGTCACTGCTCTCCTTTCCTATTTCGTAAAAATAAAATCAAACTCCTAATCCTGGCCTATAGAAGCCTTTATGATCTAGCCTTTGTCTTTCTTTTTAAGTTCATATTGACCACCTCTTTGTTCACTGTGTTACAGCCACTTTTCCTTGAATGGCCCAGTCTTCTGCTTACCTCAGGTACTTTGCACTTCGTGTTCCTTCTGCCTTGAATGCTTTTTTACTGACTCTGATAAGGCTGGATCTCTCTCAGACTTCATGTCTCTGCTCAAATGTCATCTCTTTGGGAAGGCTTTTCCTGAGCATCCCATCTAAAGTAGCTCCTTCTGAGTCCTCTGTTACTCTCTATCTGATCACTTTATTTCTTGGGGCACCTGGGCGGCTCATTCGGTTGGGCATCCGACTTTGGCTCAGGTCATGATCTCGCCTGTCATGAGTTCGAGCCCCATGTTGGGCTTTGTGCTGACAGTTCAGAGGCTGGAGCCTGCTTCAGATTCTGTGTCTCCCTGTCTCTCTGTCCCTCCCCCACTTGCACTCTGTCTCTCTCTCTCTCTCTCTCTCTCTCTTTCTCGAAAATAAACATTAAGAAAATTTAATCACTTTATTTCTTGTATCTATGGCACTTAACACAAATTTAAATGATCTTATCTATTTCCTTATTTTATTTTCTAGTTCCTTTACCCACCTGTAAATTTCATGAAGATAGAAACCTTTCCATCTTGTTCACACCAATACTCTTGGCACCTAGAATAATGCCTGAAAGATAGAAGGTGCTCAATAAATACTCAGTGAATTGATGAATGAAAGGGGCAACACCCAACAATGAGTAGGTGTCCTCTGAAGGAACCAGATGGACCTGCATTAGAAGAGCCTAGAATGAAAGCACAGTGGCCCTAAAGCTTGTTCAGAGGGGAAGATGTTATTTGAAGCTGAGGTGTTTCAAGGTGAGGGCAAGGTGAGGCCACTGCCCCCACTCCACCGTGTTACCTGGAACAAGGGGTATAGTATCCTCATGGTCCAGAGAAGATAGATGTTAGAAGTAAATAGTTTTCTCTTTTCTGAAGCCAGAAGATGATAGAGAAGGCAACTTGAAGCTTGGGCAGACTCTCCCCAAGAAAATCCTATTAGAATGGCAAAAAGGGCAACCTTTTAACCATTCCACCCTGTAATGGTCGTGCTGAGTCACAAATCCTTCGGTACAGAGGGTCCAAGTAAAGACCTCCCTCCTTGGGGATGGAGTGCTTGCCTCTTCTGGAGCCCTCAAGACCTCCTAAAGCTGAAAACTTATTTAGTGTGCACCAAACCAGTAGAGGATCCAAGGTGCTCGGATAAGATGCTGGGAGTCATAGAAGTGATGAGAAATTCTGGGATACCATCCTATTTATGTTTAGAACTTCCATCTCCTGCTCCACAGCCAAATTCAAATTGCAAATAGCAATAGATGACAATGACTGTGTGACATTTCTGTGTGACAGGAAACACATGAGCATTGTGGGCAGACATCTGGGTTTGAATTCTCTGTCACTCACTGGCTTAATGATCTTGGTCAAGTCACTTAATCTCTTTGAATCTAAATTTCTCTATTTAAGGAATAATTACCTTTGTTAAGTTGTTCAGGTTTAAGGGTCTGATACATGGAAAAGACCTGACAAATAATGGTGTGATCATTATGGTGGGAGATTTTCTGCTTATAGCTCAGTGTGCTAAAACACTTCATAGGCCTGATAAAATGCAAAAGCCTGTCTTACCTTTCTCCTACCATCTCTATAATAAACCTTAGAAGATCTGAGTCTTTTAGTGAAGCTGAATGCTGTAAAGCAACAGTTGATTTCTTTTGGGTCAAGGTTGACATCCAGCATATCATTAGTATATTTTAAGACATGGAGACTCCTGTGATCCATGCTGGAAACAAAAGGCAATCTAATTCCAAGGGATAGGAAGTTGCCAGGAAGTAGCAGGGTTGAAAGGTGGCAGGCTGAATCATGACTTAAAAGATTAAGTCTAAACAAAGGAATGACATTCTAGCCTGGTTCAACTTCTCAGTAGACAAATGGAAACTATTTTCCAAAGGCTGTGAGACTACATTAATTACTCCACATGTCATTCAGGTTCCTCAAAGCCTCTGTTTTCTAGCCATTTACCAATGACATCTTCCATATCCCCTCAAGCACTGGCATTGGATAATTGTTTGCCATGAGGGATGAGACAATTGTATATAAATGTGGGTGGTGGTAGCAGTCATGTTTTCTGTCATAAGGATGAAGAAGCTGAAAGAGCCAGTCTGAGAAAAATGATAAATCAGATGTTAAGAGAAGGAATGTTTACTGGTTTATTATCTGCCCTGGAGAGCCTGGGAGCATTCCTGGGCATGGGTTCAAAGTGATCTCTGTGTATCTGTAACAATTTCATTTTTCACACTTGTGTCAATTTGACTTAGGTTTTGTTACTTGTAACAGCAAGAGTACTATTTTTTCCCTCCACTTAAATAGCACTGTTTTATTCGTCCCAAGCGGGTACCATTTTTATAACCATTGTTACAAGTATTTATAAACACTTTTCAAAATGCATTACAAAAGAGCTATCACATCCATTCTCTAAAATAAGACTCTTCTCAAAGTATCTTGCACAGAACATGCAAGAGTCCTGGGCAGTGCAAGTAAATGACAATGCTTGGTATATAGCAGCAGCTCTCTGACAAAAATGATTGCCATTATTATAACTGTTGCTATTGGTACCAGTCCATGAAGATCATACCCTTAGCCTCATTGGGGGCATTCCTGAAGCTCAAATGTCAATGTGGTTCTCAGAGATAGTTTGGGGAGGGTGATAAATCCTGGCCCTATTAAATTAAATCCTTGCAGCTGGTTCTACCTGTGGAATAAACCTGTTCCTACTTTTCTCTCTCCATCCATCCATCCATCCATCCATCCATCCATTGTGTCATAAGCTAGGGAAATAATTTCCTTTTAGTCAAATCATCCAAGAAACAGGAATTCTTCAACCTTCCTGAAGGAGACCCCAGCAGAAGCTACTTGGGAGTGAGAGAATGGATCTGGTGGTGGGGTTCTATGAAGGAAGGCCTTGTTGGACCCCTGAAGTTAGAGTTTTCTTGTCTTTGGACAGTGTTTAGATGAGCCATTCCTGTCTGTTAGCCTCTAACAGCAGCTACAGGCTCAGGCTGATCCGTGTCCTGCCTGACCTCACATCAGCTTTCTGGCGTCCTCTGCATTTTCCCTGACTTTAATTACCCTGTAACAGCTGCTGCCTCCTTTCCTGGTGTTGCCCCAAACTGGGCCTGGCTTCCAGCTGGCTTCAGGAGAGCAGGCATCTAAAGAGTTGGAAGAAAATTTCTCCATGTCTCTGCAGAGGGGCGTTTGTCCTGATAGCATGACCTCTTTGAGTTGCAGAGTCTCTTTTTTGTAATCTTTGTTATTAGCAGTGGCATTTTCTACTATTTAAGTTCACTGTTGCCAGAGATAGGTGGAAATGCAGTGCATATCACATAAGGAATGTGTCCTTGGATGTGGATCACTTTCATTAGGCAGGGAACCAAAATGCCACTCAATTCTGCCTCTCCTGAGAGTCACGGTCATGAAAGCATACAATGCATGGAGAGCTAAGCAGCTGCATTGATATGCCAGAAAATGCCCTGCAAAGGCATCAGCGCAGGAAATAGCCCTGGGACAGTGACATCACATCAGCCAGTGCTCAGCCTCCAGGACTGAGGCCTCTTCTTGGACCTATGTCAGCAGCCTTGGGGTGTGGTACTGCTAGTTTTAAGGGGGTGGGACAGGGAACCAAGGAGGAGCAAATGCTCCTGGGCCTGGGACTGTGGATTCCTGGTGGCCTGATGCCATTCTTAGGACTGGAAATAGTCCTACTACAGGAGAGGGGCCAGGGCACAAGGGTCATAGGCAGGTCAGATGGGGGAGAGCTGTTGGCTTGAAGCAGGCTGTTGGCCTGAGCCCAGTGGCCAGGGTGGAGAATCAAAATCATCTCCCAAACAAGTATATAATCAGAACGGAATAAGGCGTGAAAACCGGGTCAAGGAGACTGGCTCAAGATGAAGGCTGTGTACAGCAAGTTTGTGAGGGAGTCCTCCTTCCCTGTGGGGCCTGTGTGATTCTGGGGGTGGGTGTAAGGGCTTGAAGTAGCTGTTCAGGTGTACAGATGGAATGCAGAGCCTGGAACCTGGTGGAAGGGGAATCTTGCAAGTTCCTAGGGCTGTAGAACTGTGGGATTGATGGGATTCCTGATACAGTTGGCTGATCTGACTATAAAGCTTTGTCTTATATGGATCTGTGGAATTTTGTTCATTTCCTTTGTCCATAATATGGACTGTTCTCATAGGAAAGGCACTTAGGAAATTTGCAAGCCTATAAATAGCCTCCACTCTTTTAGGTGCTCTCTTTCAGACGCAGGATGAAGGCTTTGGTGTCTCCCATATGCTGAGTTATGGGATGCAGTCTTGCTAGTTTATAGGCAACCTCTGTCCCCCTATAAACATCAGTGTGGCTTCTGCAATCTGCTAATTTACAGCTTAGGTGCAAGTTTTTGGTTAAATGTCTTCCATCTTTTCTCTGCAGCTGCTCCCACCATGTCTTTCTGAAGTATTTTTTGTCATGCTGTCTAACCATTTTGTCCTCTAATAGCAGAAAAGGAAGCCTCTGAAAGTCTTAAATGTTTTTCAAAATTTATGCTTAAAAAAAAAAAAGAGAGGCAAGTTAGAGAGAGCTGTGATAAACTTGAGAAAGATCATATTACACACATTTTGAGGAATAATTAACTATTGGCTAAATCTGAAAAACACTAATGTAATGAAAACAAAGGGTCTAGTAGTAAAGAGGTCTCATTTGAGTCTCCAGTTAACAGAATGACCTCTGAAGTAACTTAGTCTTTTGGGGCCTCATGATCAAATGAGAGAGCGATCAGAGCAGTGCTTCTCAAATGGTGGTGTTACTACCTACCAGGTGGGTTACTTGGGATCTTACTGAAATGCAGATGCTGATTCAGTAGGTCTGGGTGATGAGACTCTGCTGTTCAGATTAGAATAGTTAAGGCTTAGGAGAACTTTACGGAGTTCTCAATCTTGGTTCTATCTCAGGATCTTCTTGGGAGTTTATTTATTTATTTATTTATTTATTTATTTATTGACAGAGAATGTGAGCAGGGGAGGGGCAGAGAGAGAGGGAGAGAGAAAGAATCCCAAGCAGGCTCTGCACTGTCAGTGAGGAGCTCAAACTCACAAACTGAACTGTGAGATCATCACCTGAGCTAAAATCAAGAGTTGGATGGATGTTTAACCAACTGAGCCATGCAGGCCCCCTCTTCTTGGGGGTTTAAAAATAGACTCATAGAAACTACAGGTGCCCAGGCCCTACTTCCAATGATATAATTGGTCTGGGATGGGCCAAAGCACCAGTCTTTTTTTTAAAAAAGCTCTTGAGGTAATTCTGTTTTTTTTTTTTCAACGTTTATTTATTTTTTTGGGACAGAGAGAGACAGAGCATGAACGGGGGAGGGGCAGCGACAGAGGGAGACACAGAATCGGAAACAGGCTCCAGGCTCTGAGCCATCAGCCCAGAGCCCGACGCGGGGCTCGAACTCACGGACCGCGAGATCGTGACCTGGCTGAAGTCGGACGCTTAACCGACTGCGCTACCTAGGCGCCCCTTGAGGTAATTCTAATATACTGTCAGGCTTTTCTATTACTATGATGAACTCTAGGAGCCTATGAAAAAATGTATATACATGAACATACACATATATGCATATACACATGTGTATGTATGGATGTATGTATGTGTATGACTGTACACACACAGTAAGAGTGTTCCTTTTCATTTTTTCAGAGAATGTAGAAAATTACAATCTGCACCCTTTCTGCTTTTGATGTGTGAGTAGGGATGGCAGGGAAGGATCAGAGGAAAAAGCAAAATGACTGTCAGCCAAAGAAGCTACAAAAGTAAACAAGACCGGCCCTTTGCCTTGAGGAACCCGTCTAACATCTAGGAGTGCATGTGCCACTGTGTGGCAGCATTCCTGAGACAAAGTTTGTCAACCAAAGGGACCTGTAAAATCTTGGGCCATGGTCTGACCAAGATTTTATACTAAAACTCTTTCTGTCTTTAAGCCTAAGTCGCTAACACAATAAACCAGTAGGGCTAAACCACCTGCCAGTTGGTAATTTGGGAACTTTATTCTAAGCTTGGAAAATTTGAATGCATTGACCGTAAACCAAACACCTGCAATAAAAAGGGGGAAAAATGGTTTCCACTGTTTATTCAACCTGAAGAAGGAGGTTCAAGCTTTCCATTGCATCGTTCATTATAAAAGCAAAGGCCAAGAGAAATGGCTCTTTGAAATCACAACTGTCTTCAAGAATGGTGAATGTTGTTAAAAAACAACTATAAGTCAAGGCCTCTGTTCAAAGATTAAATGGCCCCTTTATTCAGTTGAGCCCCTTGAAGGGTTTACTTTAAGTTGGGCCTGGGGTGACTCGGAAAGGAGGAGCTGAGTGGCTCACTTCAAACTGTGTGGAGAATCTGGCCCTAGGGTGTGGTGGTGACAGGAAAGCAGGGAGAGGAGCAGAGAGAGAGGCATGAGCAAGGCCAGGATGTCCCTGGCTAGGTGTGAGAAGTGAGATATGTGTGGTGATGAGTGTCCGAGAGACCTTTGAGAACAGGTTGTCTACATGAGTGTCAGCTGGTGTAGGGCAGCCCTGTAACCTCTCCCCACAGCAGCCTTGTGTTCACGTCTCAGGGTTCCAAGTGTAAGTGCTGGTCCCAAGTGAATCATACTAGGGCCAGGGTAAAAGAGCAGAATGCATGGCTGGGGAGGCTGGGAATTAGAGCTGAAGGAGCTATGAGAGCACAGTTCTTCCTGCCCTATTCCATTTGCAGAAACCTCAGGAGAGCCTGGACTTTTCCACAGGCCCAGGATTGGGGCTTAAACCTGTCCTCTCTGGATCTCAAAGGGGCACAGCTACCCCAGCTGATATTAAGACCACATTTCAAGTAAGGTTTATTGAATGATGTGATGGAAGAAATGATTAAGATTTTGCATTTTCCTTATGCCCGTGCTTTGAACAATTACCCGTTTACGGGCAATTGGAAGTGGCTGAACCCAAAGGATACAAAGAGTGGGTTATTTAATTAAATCAATTAATTGATTAATTAATTTTTAAAAGTTCATTTTTGAGAGAGAGAGCACACAAGTGGGGGGAGGGGCAGAGAGAGAATTCCAAGCAGGCTCCATGCTGTCAGTGCATAGCCCATCGCACTGAACCATGAGATCATGACCTGAGCCAAAACCAAGAGTCAGGCGCTTAACCAACTGAACCACCCAGATGCCCCCAGAGAGTGGGTTATTTTAGTATAATATATGGCGAGAATGAGGGGACTTCTTTTTTTTTTTAATTTTTAAGTTTATTTATTTTGAGAGAGAGACAAGGTGAGCAGGGACAGGTCAGAAATGAGGGGATTTCTTGACTTGCTACTCGAGAAAAGTGACTTATTGCGAATTTAAGTTCCAAAAGACTCAAAAACTACTAGACTGTACTTCTTTAGTGATTTGACTTTGGCAAGTTGTGGGAACACTGACCTTGATATTTGTCCAGAGAGGTGCAAGGCTTTAGTCCCAAACCACGCAACTGGAGACTGTGCTCATTTTCCATTTCTGAATTGCTCAGAGCTCAGTGAAGTCACAGGTTTTGAAGAGTTACAGAGTTATTCGGCAGAAATAAGTTGCAATCTTGGCAAAAGTTTAATGACTTTGAATCATGTTTAACGTTTCCGTGGCTGCTGCGTTTTAGGAAAGGATTTCCATACAGTTAAGTAATTTCACAGAAATACTGTTTTCCTTAGTTATGATGATAATTTAAAACACATATAATATAAAAGCACTAATGCATTTTGCTCCCAGTGCATGGGCTGGGGAGTTGGTAGCAGAGCTTCAGCATGGGACTATGCTGAGGGGGCATGCTGGGATTGAAATCCTGGCTGAGTTCCTCTTACCCAGCTCTGCACCCCTGAGCAGGGCTACATCTGCTGGGGAAGAAGGGATGCCTTTTTTAATGTGCCTGCCAAGGGTGCTTCATAAGCAGGCAGTTGAAAGACCTTACTTAGCAAATGACACTGCATGACATCCTTGTCTCCCTTAGGCCATTCTGAGATGGGTTATCCCTTTGCAGGTGCCCACATTGAAGATAGGCAAGAGGAAACTTGGATGTACCTCAGAATGGATCCCTTTGGACCGATCAGTTCTTAGTTGCCTTGGGAAAATTAAAATAGTTTAGCAGACTTGCTATTTTTTTTTAATTTAAAAAATTTCTTTAAAATATGTATTTATTTTTGAGAGAGAGAAAGAGAGACAGCGTGAGCAGGGAAGCGGCAGAGGGAGACACAGAATCTGAAGAAGGCTCTGAGCTGTCAGCAAAGAGCCCGATGTGGGGCTCAAACTCATGAACTGTGAGATCATGACCTGAGCCAAAGTCAGACGCTCCACTGACTGACGCCCCTCCCCCCTTAAAAAAATTTTTAATGTTTATTTATTTTTGAGAGAGAGAAAGAGAGAGAGAGCATGAGTAGGGGAGTGGCAGAGAGAGAGGGAGACACAGAATCTCAAGCAGGATCCAGGCTCTGAGCTGTCAGCACAGAGCCCAACATGGGGCTCGAACTCACAATCCGTAAGATCATGACTTCAGCCAGAGTCAGTTGCTTAACCGACTGAACCACCCAGGCGTCCCTACAGACTTGTTATTCATTCTAGACAGCAAGTCTCCAGATGTTCCTGAATTAGCTTGGGCTTGCCTTATTAATGTATTGCATTTTTAAGAGCTTACAGATAAAAATGTATTATGCCCATGAGGCATTCTCAGAGTCTTTAGAGTTTCGGAGGTGAGGGGTAGACACCAGACCATAAGCTCCATGAGGGCATGGGCCTGGTTTTTTCATTTTCAGTGCTGCATATCTTGCTTTTAACACAGTGCTTACCATAGAGTATGCACTCAATAAATATATTTGGGGCGCTTGGGTGACTCAGTTGGTTAAGCATCTGTTTTCGGCTCAGGTCATGATCTTGCGGTTCGTGGGTTTGAGCCCCGCGTCCGACTCTATGCTGACAGCTCAGAGCCTGGAGTCTGCTCCAGATTCTGTGTCTCCCCCTTTCTCTGCCTCTCCCCCACTTGTGCTGTCTCTGTCTCCCTAAAAAATAATAAACATTAAAAAAATTGAAAAAAAATTTTTTTGATGTTTATTTATTCTTGAGACAGAGACAGAGCATGAACATATTTTTAAAAGTATATGTTTGAATTAAGTATGAATGGTGCTCTGTGGAGGTAGACCAGGACAAATCTCATACAATGGCTGACCAGAGGCAAAACCATATTTATTTGGGGACCCATCTAAAACAATGCCTTCTTTAAAATAACTTTTCAGGGAGCTGTGTTTTGTGTTAGTAAGAAGAGCTAAAAGTCAATGAGATTTTATAGAATTACATGTTTATTTGTATTTAACCCTCAACATTCAAGTGACTTTATTGATGATAGAGCTTCCTGAGAAACATGTGTGTAGGGCATTCACTATTTTATTTATCAGATTTTACTGAATATCGACTGTGCCTGACATGAGGGAGATACAAATATCCAAGACATAGTTTCTGCCCTCATGTTGCATATCAATATGTGTAATACAGGAATGGTTACTGTAATAGATGTTTCTAATAAAGGGTGTCAGGTGCCATGACAGAAATGCTCCGGGTTCTCTGTGCACAAATTTGAGACACATCTAAACCAGCCTGAGTAGGATGAAGGAAGGATTCTTGGAGGAAGTGGTGTTTTTGAATTCCTCCCAATATATATGGTTCCTTTGGATTGGGTGGGCTGTGGCTTTCCTATTTTCTCAGTCTTCAAAGGTGTAGTCCCACTAGAGGCTCTGCCCTGGGTTTGGCCACCTCTCTTTCCATGGAAAGCAGCTTACACCTGAAACTTAGACCTGAAAAAACTTCACCACTTACCCCCGCTTTGCGGATGCTACTTGATTTTGTGAAGGAGACCAGAATTGTACTTACATATCTTCTGACACTGGCCAAAATGTGTTGAAAAGAACCTAAGTAACCTTGTACTTAGGGATTTCTGAATGAAAAATAACCACTTATTTAAATGTTTCAGCTATAATGTTTACTGATTCTAAACTGGCCACATTCTTAGATGAAAAAATCTGATTCGATGTTGTAAAGTTTAAGATTCTCTTTTCAAGAATAAAAATTCAAATAACTTGTGTTCCATTCCTTAGTGTTTAGTTTTGTGAAGAACAGTAAGACAGGATGACACTACAAAAACTGGACCCTCTATCCTTTTTTTTTTAAATTTTTTTTAACGTTTATTTATTTTTGAGACAGAGAGAGACAGAGCATGAACGGGGGAGGGTCAGAGAGAGGGAGACACAGAATCTGAAACAGGCTCCAGGCTCTGAGCCATCAGCCCAGAGCCCGACGCGGGGCTCGAACTCACGAACTCACGGATCGCGAGATCATGACCTGAGCCGAAGTCGGCTGCTTAACCGACTGAGCCACCCACGCACCCCATGGACCCTCTATCCTTGGTGGTAGCAAAATAAAGAGCAAAAATTTGATTTGGGTTTGTCTCAATTTAAATAGAGTTTGTAGTATGTATGTAATTATCTATTGGTTGCACCCACGTCCTGTTCTCACTTAGGGTGCATTTTGAAAGGGGAGAAAATTTAAACTTATTGGTTATTAAAACAAGAGGCTAATAATATTCTAGATAGTAGGTGGTACTCAAGGCACTTATTGGTTGATTCATAGCTCCGCTGCTTGGTCAACGGTTGAAATGGAAAAAGATGTGATGGTTTGCAGTTATCTACAGATCATCTCCATCTGGATGACCCCTTTATACTTTAAACTCAACCCTAAACCTATATCTAAGCTCATCAGCTACTATGTCAACCCTGCTCTGCCTTCGTGCCTCCTGTCTTGGTAAAGGGTATCACCATCCATCTAGTTGCCCAAAGTAGAAACCTGGGCATTTTCCTTTATTTCTCTCTTTTCTTGTTTCTCTTGCCCCTCACTCCTTACTTCTCATTACCTACCAGATCCTGTTGGCTCTACCTTTCAGTTTTTATTGATTGATTGATTGATTGATTGATTGTTGTCCAGGGTTTATTAAAGATGTTACAGCACAGCAGAAAGATTTAAATGGTTCCATGTGGTATTTTGAAGTCAATTCATCCCAGCTGTAGGCTGGGTGACCTGAAGTTTGGATAGACTGCCGAAGTCTAAGTTTCATTTCCTTTAGTGTCAGGATCTACTTCAATGATCTCCTGATCCAGGACTGAGACCTCAGGAACGTAATTACTTCTTTCTCTCTCCTCCTGCTGCAGCTTGATGGAGATACCTGTCACTGGGCCGCTCTGAATCCGTTTCATCAGTTGTGTGATACAAGCCTGCTATCTTGTGGCTGAGCTTCTTGCTGGGAATAATGACGATCTCCTCTCACACGCACTTGTTGGTGTGGAAGTCATTGCCCAGGCACGTGTAGTACTTCTCCATGATGACCTGGGCACCTTCTTCATGGTTTTGGTGCAAATGCAGCCCATGTTGATGGTTTTGGTAAAAAATCGGCTCTACCTTTTAAATGCTACTTGAATCCATTAATTTTTCTCCACCCTTAGGGATACATCCCTCAGACCTCCATCATCTCTCACTTGGCTTGCTGGCAGGTAGCAGCTTTCTCATTTCCTTACCTTCCTTTTTACCTCACTCAAAGCCATTTTCCACATAACATCCGAGCTGATCTTCATAAAGTGCACATCTAATTGTCCCTTACTTGCTAAAAGCCTACAGAGGCCCTATACTGCCTCTAGTTAATGTCCAGGGTCCTGTGGCTCACAAAGCCCTGGAGGAACAGGTGCTGGGGGTCTTTTCAGCTTTGTCTGTTGCCCACCCCAATTTCCATGCCACAGTCAGCTTCCTTCTGTTCTTTGAATATTCCTTCCTCCCTCTTGCTCTAGGCTCCTCATGTTTTCCTTATATTTTAAGTGCTTACCAATCTCCTATTTGTGCTTCAGGTTTCGTCTTAAATGTGGCTTTTTCCATGAAAGCTTTTCCTGACTTTCTCAAGTCTACATCAGGTTTCCCTGTTAGGGGGCTCCTATACTTAGGGGGCTATATGTCCTTGGTCATAGCCCTGGTTGTGTCATCATTGCTTGACTGATTTCTCAAGTAGTTGATGAGACACTTGAAGATGAGGCTCTCTGTGTCTCAGTATTGTATCTCCAGTAATTACCACATGGTTGGTGCTCAATAAATATTTGTCTGTAGTTCATGGGAGTCTAAAAGGGATGATTGCCCTCAGAAAGATTTGATAGCAAATATAATAAAATAATTTTTTAAGGAATTTTATTCTCAACTCCATCTCTATTCTTTACAGTTCTGACCTCCAAATACTGTAAAGTTTTGACGAGTGCATGTAACAGGATAGCCTGCTATGGTAGAAAAAGCCCCAGATGTAGCCAACTTTTTTAAGGCTCTTACAACATGCCAGGCTGTGTCTGTGTTATGCACACTACACATATTATCTCATTTAATCCTCATAACAGCTCTATTGGATAGATATTGTTATCTTCATTTGGCAGATAAAGGAATTGAGGCACAGAGAATCAGACCTCTGTTCAAGTCAATGCTCTGTCACCTATTACCTGTGTGACCTTCGTCAAACAACTTCTCCTTCTGAATGTTCATCTTCTCAGCCATAAAATGGAGAAAACACTCGGTGACAACTTGGCTTCCAGATTTTTGGTTTTCTTGCACACCGTGTATATTACACCTTGGCCTCCCATAGGAAGGCCACTGATACAGTGCTGGATGTCATTGAACGAATGAATGTGAGCTGCAGCATGGTGATGTTCCAGCCCACCAGCCATCAGGACAGCATTAGCAGCATAGCTAGTATGTTTGCTCAGTTAAATATTTTGTTGCAACTTTTCCTTACTATACTATAAAAATATACGGAAAATGAAAATAAAAGTTCTGATGCTAGTGATTAATAAGAATAACTAACAGTTATTCAGCACTGTGCCAGTTATTAAGCTATTGGCTCTTAGCCTCAAACCCACTCTTCTATATTCTGCTTTGTGATGCAGGGATTGGCACTCTGCAAGCCACATTTTTCCTTTGCCAGCCGCTTCCTTTTAGGCTCTGTCAGTAAGTGACATTAGAGGGAGATTGCATGGCTAGATGAGGAGGAAGGGACTTACTCTTTCCTCTTTGCCTCTGTTTTTGTTTTTGTTTTTTTTTTTCCTGGTTGGCTTCCTGTTCCTGACATCAGCATCCGGCAATGCTGCTTCTTCCGCTCTGGCAGAGGCAGTTCATTCCAGAAGCAGTTTGCTATGGTTCAACTGTGTCCCCTAAAATTCATATGCTGTAGTTCTAACCCTCAGTATTCCAAGACGTGACCTTATTTGGAGATAGGATCTTTAAAGAAGCAATCAAGTTAACATGAAGTCATTAGGGTGAGCCCTAATCCACTATGACTGATGTCCTTATAAGAAGAGGAAATTTGGACACTGAGATATGCATAGAGGGAAGACAGTGTGAAGAGACATAAGGGGAGGATGGCTGTCTATAAGCCACAGATAGAAGGCTGGAACAGATCTTTTCTTCACAGCTCTCAGAAGGAATGCACCCTTCTGATACCTTGATTTTGGACTTTTAGCTTCCAGACCTGTGATACAACAGATTTTTGTTAGGTCATCCAGTCTGTGGTACTTTGTTATGGCAGCCCTAGCAAATAACATACAGTTCGATCTAGTTTGAGGTTTTACCATCTCACAAAGGCAAACTCATTGTATCTCTGCAGAGACACCAGCTCAGATAGCTGGCACCTCTTTTGGGAAGCCTGGGTCCCAAACCACTGGGATTCTTCTCCAAGCTTCTGAGTTGTAATAATGACAACCTCTTCCCTTTGTTCCCCAAGCCCTGTGAACTGCTTCCTGCTGTTGCTACCTCTGTGATAGCTGCGTGTTCTTTTTGCCTTTTCAATTACTTAGTTAACAATTATATATTACCTAGTTAAACATTCTCTATTTTAAGTTCTCTCTGTTAGGAGCCTCAGGGGAAGGTTTGCTGCTGGCAGAGCCTTGGGGGCACTACCCTGGCCTGGCAGAGCTATGGAGGTGGGGCCCCAGTGGGTCTGGAAGGCCAGGCATCAAGCCTAAGAGGGTTTTTCTCCAGACTGAAGATCTAATGGCATTTACCTTGCTGGGTTTTGTACTTACTTGAAACCTATCCTTCCTTCCTTCTTTCCTGTTCCTCCCTTTGGAATGGGAATGCCTGTCCTATGCCTGACCCATTGTTGTATTTGGGAAGCACATATAACTTGTCTGGTTTCACAGGGTCACAGCTGGAGAGGAATTTTGCCTTGGGATGAATCACAATTCTTTTTTTTTTTTTTTAATTTTTTTTTTCAACGTTTATTTATTTTTGGGACAGAGAGAGACAGAGCATGAACGGGGGAGGGGCAGAGAGAGAGGGAGACACAGAATCGGAAACAGGCTCCAGGCTCTGAGCCATCAGCCCAGAGCCCGACGCGGGGCTCGAACTCATGGACCGCGAGATCATGACCTGGCTGAAGTCGGACGCTTAACCGACTGCGCCACCCAGGCGCCCCGCGATGAATCACAATTCTAATCTCACTTATAATTGATTTAGATATTTAAATAAGAGTTTGGACTTTAGACTTTAGAGTTGATGCTGGGATGAGTTGAGGTTTTGGGGGTTGTTGGAATGGAATGAATGTATTTGGTATCCAGTAAGGACATGTTTGGGAGGGGGGCCAGAGGCAGAATGCTATGGACTGAATTGTGCCCCCACAAATTCATATGTTGAAAGCCCTAATCCCCAGTATGGTTCTCACAGAGAGAGTGGCAGAGAGATCTTTCCTGGCACAGCCTTCTCCAGGCTGTATTAGGTAACTTTCCCCTGTTGCTAGAGACGAGAATCAAAGAACTCACAAATTTAGCACAATCGAAACAAAGATGGCAACTCTTAAGCAAACCGAAAGTGATGAATTTTGTTTTCATTTGAATGTTCATTGGACTTAAGCCTACTTGCTGAGAGTTTAATTGTTAAGGAAAATAACTAAACTGCAGAACAAAATAAAATGTTGAAAATATATAAAGATTAGGTCCAAAAGGCCCCATAAAATTTAGGGTATCTTTTTTTCTCACAGTAGCCTGTATGTTTCATATTCTGTTCAGTTTTCCTCTTCACATGCTGGCCTCATTAGGCTGGGAGCATCTTGAGGGCAAGACTGGGGGCTATTTAGTCACCTCTGTATCTCTTAGTATCCACTTAGTATCCAGCACTGTGGCTGGGCCATGCTTGACATTTAATGCAAATTAATTAAACTTAAACTTCAATTCTGGAAAAGGGCCTGTTTGAACTCCCCATAGCCAGTGTCTTCTCCGACCTGTTGATGACCCAGATCAGAATCCATAGATAAAGGGACAGCCTGGTGAAATGGGTATACTTTGTCCAATTTAGACATAGAAATGACTTTCCGTTAAGGTGGGTTATTTTGAGAGGGTTAGACATGATTTACATGTCAGTCAGTCAGTCAGTGGCCAAAATGGTTCTCACGTCTGGAGGGAATTTATGTCTCTGCTCTTCTTTACTGAGGTTTTGAAACTTTCGTTACTTAATAATAGTTATCTATTTAGCACTACTGCATGTCAGGTGCAGTGCTGAGGGCTTTACACACTGATCTCTCCTTTAATAACCGCAACAATGCTATGAGATGGTGAAGCCATCTTACAGGTGAAGAATCTGAGGTTCTGCAAAGTTAAGCAAATTGTCCAATGCCACACTGGGAAATGCAGTAATGGGGATTAAAATGCACACTAGAGTTTGGACCTTTTCCAGTGGTGTTCTTTGCTGTTCAAGCAGAGCCCCTCACCCCTTAGAATGGGATGATGGATTTCCTGACTCTCTGTCCACACCAGGATCATTTCTCTAGGTATAAAAACTCAAAATCCCAATTATCCCTCTGAGAAAGTGATGGCTAAATTTTCCAACCCCCAGGTTGAACTGGTTAATACATCTTCCCCTTCTCACATGCCATGCTGGAGGAGGCAGTTTGCAAAGTGGCAATGTGAGGTTCGGAGTGAGCAAGGACCTTTACTTTGTATGCACCCCGCACCAACATCTGTTGTCATCTCTGTACTTGGAAGGGCTGATATGATGACTAATTATGTTATAGATAGACTGCTGGTTATATAGGGCACATTTAATATTTTCTCTTTTCATTTATATATATCCACAGTGCTGAGCAGCAGCATTGTTAACCCAATACGGGGATCGTGTAAAAGTCTTTCCTAAATGGCTTTGGAATGTGTTAAAATATTTCTACATAGTTTTATTTAAAATTTTCTTTAAGGTTGATTTATTTTTGAGAGACAGAGAGACAGAGCATGAATAGGGGAGAGGCAGAGAGAGAGGGGACCCAGAACCCGAAGCAGGCTCCAGGCTCCGAGCTGTCAGTACAGAGCCCAACATGGGGCCTGAACTCACAACCCATGAGATCATGACCGGAGCCGAAGTTGGACACTTAACCAACCGAGCCACCCAGGCGCCCCAAAGTTTTAAAGAATCATAAAAGATAAGAGCTACTGGATCATATTTACTGTATCAGGTTTCCAGTATGTTAAGGCTAGAAGAACTTAAGTTAATTCAGAAATCTCTGGATAATGTGGATGATATACCCATAGATATACATGAAAGTTTCCCTTGAAATGGAGATGCAGAAAAAGTAGATTTTATTAATTCAATGTTTTTCTTATTTTTCACCTGTCGTCTAAATGTGTATTGAAATTCTGTAGCTTGAAACTTCAAACAGACTTGATCACATTTCTTTACCCTGGATGAAGTGTCTTAAGGGTGAAAAGGCCACCTGGCTGTTTCAGAATGACATTGATTGGAAGTCCCCGTTCCCCAACTCCTCTGCCCCAAGCTACGCCTTGTCTTATTATCAGCTTATCAGGTTCACACTTTAATTCTAATGGTATACCCAGAGGTGACCATCTCTGCTGGACTTATTTACTCAAGTTGAAGGTTGTTGTAAGACCGAGTCCTTGGGGGAAGCGATGGCATGGGTGTGATGGTGGCATTCCATGCCCTGCCCCAGCAGTATTACTGCTGCCATGCTGCAGCATCCTATGCTTGGAGGGTGAGGAAAAGGGTGTCCTCACAGGCTGATCCTTCAGAGTGATTTTGAGCCTGTTCTTGTCTGCCTCTCAAGCATCATTCTTCTAAGTTGGAGATTTTGTGCTCCCCATACACCCTCCAAACATTTAAAAATTTTTTTTCAACGTTTATTTATTTTTGGGACAGAGAGAGACAGAGCATGAACGGGGGAGGGGCAGAGAGAGAGGGAGACACAGAATCAGAAACAGGCTCCAGGCTCTGAGCCATCAGCCCAGAGCCCGACGCGGGGCTCGAACTCACGGACTGCGAGATCGTGACCTGGCTGAAGTTGGACGCTTAACCGACTGCGCCACCCAGGCGCCCCCCCCCCCCCCAAACATTTTAAATTTAAAGTATAGAAAAATAGTATGATGAACTCCCATATACTCTTTGCTTTATCTCTCTCTTTCTATAAAATATTTTCTTTTGCTGAACCGTTTGAAAGTAAGTGGCAGGTATGATGCTTCACTCTAAAAACCACATGTATCAGCTGAGTACAAGGACACTGTTCTGCATAGCTATATGCTATTATCACATGCAAGAAACTTAACCTTGATATAAAATCACTGAGTATAGTTCATGTTTAAATTTTCCTTAGTCCTTAAAACATCCTTTGTAGCTATGTTTTTTGGGCAATGCAATCAAACCTTTAATACCACTTTTGTGCTAAGATGAATTCATACATAATTGGAAATGTCTTAGATTATCTCAAATATCCCAAGACTCAACTTTGATTAATTTTCTGTTTCAAACCTAAGTCAATTTTCAATAGTGTTTGATCTAACAATATATTGAAACATGTGACATTTGATGTTAGTACTTTTGGAACTGTGGAATAATGCATGTGCAATATTCTCAATGTGTTAAAACGAGAAAGAAACCTTTTTTTTTTTTAGCTGTTTTTGTTGTTCTTGTTGCTTTTTTTTTTTTTTTTTACCATGTTAGCAATTTTTAAGTGTAGAATTTAGTAGTGTTAAATATATTCATACTGTTGTGCACCAATGTCCATAACCCTTCTCATCTTGCAAAACTGAAACTCTGTACCCATTGCAGAGTAATGGCCCCTGTGGTAGCAACACTTCTACTTTCTGTCTCTATGACTTTGACTACTCTAGGTACCTCACATAAGTGGAATCATGCAGCATTTATCTTTTTGTGACTGGCTTATTTCATTTAGCATAGTTTCCTCAAAGTTCATCCATGTTACAGCACATGATAGGGATTTCCTTCATTTTTCAGGCAGCATAATGTTCGATCCTATGTAAATACCACATCTTGTTTTTCCATTCATCTGTCAGTGAACTTGGGTTGCTTCCGCTTTTTGACTATTGTGAATAATGCTGCTGGGAATATGAATGTTGTTTTTCTATTTGAATCCAGGATCCAAACAAGAATTATGCATCCAATATTGTGTTAACAAATTCAATTTCTGCTAGAGATTAGCTGGTGTTGACTTATTGCTAGTCACCAGGGACTCAGACTCTATCAAAATGCATATGGATAGCATAGTATCTTATACATGATTGAGCTTGATTTAGAAACCTGATGCTAAATACAGTAACTCATAGTGGGTGTTGGTGAGTGTGAGTGCACCTCACTTCTGGTATTAGCCTTTCACCCCTGGCTTTTCTCCATCCGTACATCCTCCCTCCCTCATTCCGCCTCAAGGAAAATGGTGAGTGAGGAGTGAGGAGGTAGAAACTGTGTGTGCACGATCCAGAGTCTTCCTCTCCTCTTCCTTTGGTTTCTGGCTATTCTAACGTGTTTTGCAATTCTGGGGATAAAGTGGTGAGAGTGGGGGGCTGGCTCTGTTTCAGTGTTGCCACAACTGGGTAGATAATCTGTTGATTATACAGTTTGTCTCCCCAGCTTAGCTAGTACATAGGTATTTGGCCCACATCTCCTAACTCTTTGTTTTACTTGTCAGTTGGTTCATCTCCAGTATGAGGGGCAAAATATTTCTTTTTTTTTGGACTTCTTAAAATGCCTCAGTTATCAGGGGGACACCTGAATACCAAACTCGACCATCTATCTGCATACTGGACCTCCTTCTGTTGTATAAATCTGATTAGGACAACAAGTTACAGTTTGGAAGATGCCTAGATCTCTGTAGACCCATGTAAAAGAAATACGGTATTGCCAAAGAGTTATTAATGTTAAATTAATTTGACTTTTCCTCACTCTAGAGACATTCCTGTTGAGGTTACTAATGCCAGTTATGAGAAGTAGAGAACTCCTCTTTGCTACAAGCATAGGGAAAATTTTACTCTTTTTAAAAACTCTGTTTAGAAAAAAATTATTTTGGGGCGCCTGGGTGGCGCAGTCGGTTGGGCGTCCGACTTCAGCCAGGTCATGATCTCGCGGTCTGTGAGTTCGAGCCCCGCGTCAGGCTCTGGGCTGATGGCTCGGAGCCTGGAGCCTGTTTCCGATTCTGTGTCTCCCTCTCTCTCTGCCCCTCCCCCGTTCATGCTCTGTCTCTCTCTGTCCCAAAAATAAATAAACGTTGAAAAAAAAAATTAAAAAAAAAAAGAAAAAAATTATTTTTCATTGCTAAAAACATGAGAAATGCAGAAAAGTACAAAGAATAAAACAAAAGATACAAAAGCTTATCATCCAGAAAGAACCACTTTTCATGTTTTAGTACATCAGTTTTATCTCCAATCCACACTTCTCCTTTGAGCTCCAGACTCTGTATCAAACATCTCACTTGATAGCACATCTTGAATGTCCTAGAGTCCACATTCAGCATGACCAAGAATAAACTCATATTCCTCTCACCCAAACCTGTTCCCCTTAGCACATGTTTCCCATATCAGAGTGTTGGTGTCTTCCAGCTGTTCACACTAGAAACCTCAGCCATTCTGAAAGTTCTTTTTCCTTTACATTCCACATCCAATCCTACGTGAAATTCTATTGATTTTAATTTTTCTATGTGCCTCAGATTCTTTACTTGTTTATATTCTCAGCACTACTCCCCCATCCATGCTGCCATCATAGGCCACGTGGATTATGATCGATTCCACACTGGTTCTTTTCTCTTCTAGCTGCCTCATGCTGGCCCCTCGTAATTTGTTCTCCATACAGAGACAAGTATTTTCAAAGTGCAAATCTGATGATATCTTCCATACCCACCCTCACTTGTTTCCCCAGTCCCTCAGCAGTAAAGACTTCTGACCCTGGCATATAATGCCCTGCATGACCTGGCCCTATTACCTCTCTAGCCCCATCCCACACCATTCTCTGCCCAGCTTTTTTTACTTCAGCCACATGGCCTTTTTTAAGTTCCTTATACTTGCTATAGTCCCTCATACCACTGGGCTTTGCCCACACTGTAGTCCCTGCTGAGACAGATCTTTATGTAGGTACTGCACAGTCGTCCATCACAGCTCAGTCACCAGAGAAGCCTTCACTGACCTCCCTAACCAGGTCAAATTGTCCCTGATAAAGGTTCTCCACCAAGCACATCTCTATCACAGCATTTAGAATGTGCAATGTGTGTGTGTGTGTGTGTGTGCGCGTGTGTGTGTTTTGTTTGTTATTTAAGCTTTTATTTACATTCCAGTTAGTTGGGGCACCTGGGTGGCCCAGTCAGTTGAACATCTAACTCTGGATTTCAGCTTAGTTCATGATCTCATGGTTCATGGGATCAAGCCCCGTGTGGGGCTCTATGCTGAAAGTGTGGAGCTTGCTTGGGATTCTCTTTTTCCCTCTCTCTGCCCCTTCTCTTCTCACGCTGTCTCTTTCTCTCAAAATAAACTAAAAAAATAAATAAATTCCAGTTAGTTAACGTACAGTGTAATATTAGTCTCAGAAGTGCAATATAGTGATTCCACACTCCATACGTGTGTGTTTGTTTCTTAATGTAGGTCCTCCCTCACTAGACTGGGAGCTCCTTGAGGGTGGGAAATGTGACAATATTTGCTCACTATGGATCCTGAACACCTAGGACATACTCATTAAACATTTGAGGAATAAGCAAATGCCTTTCCTTCTGGTCTTCTATATATACTCATATTTGCAAAAATGGAAACATAGTCTATCTACTGTTTTTCCCCCTTCTTAGCAATAAGTGAACATTTGAGGACTATTCTTTGACAAAACCCACTCCTTGGAATTTTTGCTGTTTCCAGTTTTTTCTGTGATTCTTCATTTGGAAAGCCTACTTTAGAGTTGGATATGGATAGAGGATCTGAAATAGTACTGGCCACAGCTATGACATCTGATCCTCTTTCAAGGCCCATCTCTGCATCTGGAGACATCTCTGGTCTGTGGAGAAAGATAGGACAGTCGTTAATGTGTGGGATCAGAGAGATGAGCTTTACAGCACTGCTCTGCTTCTGTTCCACTGAAGTCCTTTTGGATGTAAGGAACAGTTTCAATAAAGTTACTTCAAGAAAAGTGCGATCTAGGCAGAAATCTCTCTAAAACCCAAGAGCAGAGCCCTAACTAGGGCTGGAGGGTGGTTTCAGGATCAGAGTGGCCTCAAGTCTTCAGCAACAGGAGCCTATGACTTTCTACCTAGTTTCAGAGTGACCTGTCTCAGCTTCTCTCTTCATGTTGACTTCAGTCTTCTCTTCGTACCTTCCAGGTCTTTCTGCTCTCTCTGCTTACTTACCTTCTGCATCTCTTCTGCTTTTCAGAAGTTGGCTTGAAAATGGCTTTAGTTTGGTTCTGACTCTATCATCTGGTATTTCTTTATGCTTCCTTTTACCTCCTATTTATTCTCTCAAATGGCAAACTCTGTGTTTCTTATTTCAAATTAGAGAGAGTGTCTCTAATTGTCCTGTTGGATTTTTTTGAGCCAGCTCTTTGTGTCCCTAAACTAATCTCTATATACACTCTCTATGTATACCTTTGGATGGGTGCACCCACTCTAGTCCAAATAGCAAAGGGGAGTAGCAGAGTCACGTAGTACCCTAAATGGCTTCCTGGGCAACATCGGTCTGGGCTAGGAATTTTCCATTAAATTATGGCCTGGGCAAATCAGATGCTATAACTTGACTTCCCTAATACAGCCGGTGTAACTTGGGACAAAGTGCCCAACTTCAGTTTGGAGTCTTGGTTTCCTCAGGTTTAAAAAGGAGAAAATAATCTATTTTTATCAAGGCATCAGGATAAAAGGAAATAGGATAACACAAAGCATACAGAGCACTTAGTCCAGTAACATCTTAACAAACGATGCTTTCTATAGTAATAGTGTCATCTATAGTGTATTAATATACAGTTGACCCTTGAACAACACAGGTTTGAACTGCATGGGTGCACTTATATGCAGATTTTTTACAGTACAGTGCTGTAAGTGTATTTTCTCTCTATGATTTTCTTTATAACCTTTCCTTTTCTCTGGCTTGCCTTATTGTAAGAATACAGTGTATAATACATACGTATTATAATACATATAATATGAAAAATGTGTTAATTAACTATGTTTTTTTTTTTTTTTACTTTATTTATTTATTTTGAGAGAGGGAGAGGGAAACAGAGAGAGAGAGAATGATAGCATGAGCAGGGGAGGGGCAGAGAGAGGGAGAGAATTCCAAGCAGCTCCGCATTGGGAGCACAGAGTCCGATGCTGGGCTCAGACCCACAGACCATGAGATCATGACCTGACCCACAACCAAGAGTCACACGCTTAACCGACCGAGCCACCCATGCACTCCTCAATGATTTATATTATTGATAAAGCTTTTGGTCAACAATAGGCTACTTAGTTAAGTTTTTGGTGGTAGTCAAAGTTATATGTAGATTTTCAATTGCACAGAGTTTGGTGTTCCTGATCCCCATGTTGTTTAAGGGTCAACTGTATTTGTAATTAACATATATTAATATATTATATATATTAATATAATTGAAATAATATATTTTAAAATTGCCTCTGATTAGACTGGGTTACTTCTGGGAAGAATTTCCCAATGGATAAATTCTTCTATGAATTGTTGTGACTCTGGGTAGAACAATATTTCTGATGCACAGGGTGGAGTAATGGGAATGTTTATTTCCCTGGGGAGATGGTGGTCTATGGGCCTCTCTACACTGACTATATGGAAATTGGCCAAGATAACATGGGGACAATAGATAGCCTGTAGGTACTAACAAAGGTCATTGTACTGAAAGAGTTTTTGGTCTGAAGCCAGAAGCCAGATTTAGACTGAAATACACATACTTTCTTTTATATAGAAAGGTTTAAAAAATGTTTTTTTATGTTTATTTATTAAAAAAAAATTTTTTTTTAACGTTTATTTATTTTTGAGACAGAGAGAGACACAGCACGAACAGGGGAGGGTCAGAGAGAGAGGGAGACACTGAATCTGAAACAGGCTCCAGGCTCTGAGCTGTCAGCACAGAGCCCGACGCGGGGCTCGAACTCAGGGACCGTGAGATCATGACCTGAGCCGAAGTCGGACACGTAACCGACTGAGCCACCCAGGCACCCCTTACGTTTATTTATTTTTGGTAGACAGAGAGAGACAGAGCACAAATGGGGGAGGGGCAGAGAGAGAGGGAGACACAGAATCCGAAGCAGGCTCCAGGCTCCTAGCTGTCAGCATAGAGCCCGACGCGGGGCTCGCACTCACAAACCGTGAGATCGTGACCTGAGCCGAAGTCAGATGCTTAACCAACTGAGCCACCCAGGCGCCCCTATATAGAAAGTTTTGAATAATAACAACTAATGCTTACATAGGGCTTCATATATGTCAGACATTGTTTTAAAAGAATCACATATATTCATTCATTTCCCCTTTTTCACAACACCTGGAGGTGGACACTATTGCTACCACCAATGTACAGATAAAGATACTGAGACATTGACCTGTTCTTAAAATCCTTTCAATAAACTGACCTTACTTTAACCTTATGCCTAACTCTAGTTCTTTGTCTTCTGGGTACCATGTTTGGTATTGCTATTCCTTCAGGGCTGGAGTCTTGCCTCACTCCTCCAGCTTATTTCCAGGGCTAATATTCTTCCATAAACTTCAAACCTGAGGGCTGCTGCCAGAGCCCTTAATACCCCCCACCGCCTTTTTTAAAATAGTCCAGAGTTTTATTTATTTATTTATTTATTTATTTATTTATTTATACACCTTATTACGCCATGAATTCATAAGGAATGGGTCCTAGAAGTTCAGGTTCCTTTGTGTTGATTTTTACAAAGTATGCTTCTCTGGTTGGAGCAGGCTGGCATTTTGGCTTGTTGGGGCTCCGGGAAGGTTGTACTAAGATGTGCTACAGAGGCATATTGATTATTCTGAATTGAAGTTACTTAAGAAACAGCCAGTGTGAGAGGAACACTCTAACCTTCTTTTGTCTCCAGAAAGCAGGAAATAAATCTATCATGTGGAAGGTAACAGAAGTATAGAGACATCCGTATAGTCAGAGATTGGAAATTGAGGGCCAAGAAGGCTATGTAAGCAAACTCTGTTTAGATTCTCCACTAAGTAATAACCAAACCTAAGTTTGTCTTATCAATTCATCAGAAATTTATTTCTTTGTCTAAAAAGTATAAAAGCTACCTGCCTTGGTTACTTCTTATATCTGTGGGATCTCCATACATATGAATTAAATCTGTTTTCCCCCCCTGTTTATCTGTCTTATGCCAATTTAATTATTACACAAGCCAAAAGAACCAAGCAGGCTAGGGATAAAATTTTCCTCCTCCCCGACAAGTTGAACCCAAGTACTTTTCTTTTTGGTTTTCTTCTTTTTCCGATCATACCCCTTCACACATTTCAGGAAGCTATCTTGGCTCTTAGAATGCTTAATTTGCTCAATGTATACATTAATTCTCTTGGAAAGAATCTTGCCCTTAACTTATTTGCTTATATCAATGCCAGAAGTATGCTGGGTAATATTGTAGACTCCTGCAGTTTTACCATGGGAACATTTGTGGGGCATTCCTTTTTGAGCAGTGCTATTCCCTTAATGTCTACGACATTGCCCTTCTTCTATATTCAGATGTATGTGGCCAAAGGAACAAGTCCATGTTTTCTAAAAAGCTTGGAGAACACATAGTGGGTGCCTCTTTCCTTTTGTGTTAGTCATTTTGGTGAATTATTGGAATATGGTGGTTTGGGGAAAGAGAAAGAAAGAAAGAAAGAAAGAAAGAAAGAAAGAAAGCAAGCTCTTAATATCTTGAGCAAATTTGGCCAAGAGGCAAACTGGGACAAAAAACCATAATGGGGCAATGAGTGAGAGGTACATGAAGATAAATGGTTCAAAAATAAGTGTCTTTTGGGAAATTCTCTTTTTGAGAAAACTGGAATTGCCATGAGGGCAGGTGTAGAAGCTAGAAGGTACCAAGTTGGGCTGTAGATGTTTCCATAGTGAGTGCTTGGAGGTGAGGCCCACATTGGAGTCTGTGGAGGAAGGGTGGTATGGTGGTTAGTGTGTGGGTCAGACAGAAGAACATCCTGATATTGCTCTGTTTCTGTCTAAGCAAGCCCATTTGGTTGTAAGGAGCAGAGAGGCTCAATCAAGCTACCTTGAAAAAGGGGGATTTAGGGATATAGACATTCAGAATTTCTCTGAAATTTGGTAATTAGAGTCTTAACTGGAGCTGGAGAGTGGTCCAGATTCAAGGTCACCTCAGGACCTTGAATAGTCTAAAGGGGAAGGTGGTATATGTTTAATAACTGGATTTTAAACAAACAAACAAACAAACAAAAAGCCTCTGGTTTATAGCACTTGCCAATTTCTATGATGTAAATACTCCCATTGTGGCCAATTTCAACCAACATAGTATCACTTAACCTGAAGTTGGGAATAAATAGACACAACTGTCTCTAGTTAGTTAAAGTCTATTCCAGCACACCAAATGTTAACTTTAGTTTTTTTCCTGAACTTTCCAAGTTTTCAAGAAGGTGATTTATTATTGTTTTATAATCAGAAAAAAGTAACAAAAAATATTAAAAAATAAATATAAATATATGGGATGTGGGCTGGCATATTAAGGACAAACTTCTCCAATTTTGCCATTTGTTGAGGGTCAGTCTTCACTTTTGCTGTTGGCCCCTGGGACCACCTTAGGGCTTGCAGCAGGTTTGGTTGGACTCACAGCTGCCTTCAAGAAGTCACTTCCAAATTTTGACTCCCTGTTTTGTGGACATTGTTGCAGAAAGAGGTTACTCAGAACCACCTGGTGGGGTCTCAGGAACCCCTGGCCTTCCTTAAGTTCAGGTCTGCAAAGGACATTCCAGAGTGATGCTCAGGGACCTGGCAAGGTGGCTCTGAATAGAGTTTGGGAAAACTATAACCAATATATGGCAAGTCTTTCATTGTGTTGACTAAAACATACAAATTTAGACTATGGAAAGTGTTTGCTGTATGTGGCATTTGTAACAGAAAATGAAGCCTTGACACAGATCTTTTGAAAATAATCACCTCCAGATTTAAATTATGAAACAGTTGGCTCTGGGCTTGGCCCTGTACTCAGATTTTGGTTTCTGGGCTCCCCACTTAGATCAGCCTTATGTTCCTTCTCGTGCAACCTTCCAACTTCCCGTTTCTGACTCCTGCAGCCCCCCAGCTCATTATTCTCTTATGAAAGCATTTATCTTTTGTTACTATTATGCTGGGACCAGGTTGTCAAGAGGAGTTGGCTTGAGGGGCCCAGGGCTAGGCCTCTGATGGGCAGGGGCTAGGGGCCTTGGGCAGCCTTGAATCAGGCAGGGAGGAGAGAGAC
The DNA here is from genome assembly GCF_018350155.1 of Leopardus geoffroyi. Lineage (NCBI taxonomy): Eukaryota > Metazoa > Chordata > Mammalia > Carnivora > Felidae > Leopardus > Leopardus geoffroyi. The sequence goes on from NC_059333.1 coordinate 83,863,594, forward strand.
CAAGCCATAGCATCTGCAGGATGGGAGTGGCAGAGACTGGGGTGCACCACCCATAGGCTGGGGATGCACAAGTGAACCTGACCTGAAGTAGAGGCTGTAGGTTCTCTGTCCTCTGGAACCAGAAGGAGATCACAGAACAGAAGGTAAGGCTACTCTTATTTGAGGCATAGGTGGACGTTCCAGTCACCTCCCACTTACAAGCACAAACATACAAAGTCTTGATTGTGCTCCTTGAGCCTGAGGTGGATAAAGCACTGGCTCAGGAGCTGCAAGTCCTGAATTCTTGCCCCATTTCAGCTAATTACTAGCTGACGTTGCGTGAGTCACATAATCATCTGGGTTTATTTCATGATCTGTTGTTTGAAGCAGTTGTAGACCAGCCGGGGATGACGCTAAGGATTTGAGAAGTCTTCACATTGGACCCCAAGTGGCCTGCCTGTAACTCTTTTCTGTTGGGTCTTTCTTGATTCACTGGAGTCATCCTCTACTTTCTTCCACCTGATGGCCTTCCAAATCCTGTATCAGAGCCCTTCTTTTTCCCTTTGTTAAATACCTACAGAGCCTCTGACAGATTCACATATAACAATGGTTCTCAAGGAATAGACCTGGGACCAGGACCAGCAGCAGCAGCACCACTTGTGGCTTGTTAGAAATGCAAATTCTCAGACACCACGCTTGATCCACCTAATTAGAAAGTCTGGGGTTGGGGCCCAGGTAATGCTGATGCATGCTCCAGTTTCACATTGCTGCCAGAGGGCATGGCTCACTGGCTTGCTCTCTTACTATTGTACCCCATTCTCCAACCCCAACCCCCTCACACACCTTGTCTTCTAGTTCTACCTAATGGTTTGTAGTTCTCCAAATACTCTTTGTTCTTTTATACCTCTGAGTGTGTTCATTCTTCCTTTGCCCTCCCCTTTTTCTCTCCTCACAAATTCTTCTTGTCCTCCTGGGTCAGCGCACACATTACCTCAGCCATGCAGGAACTCCTCTTTTTTTTTTTTTTTTTTTTTTAATATATGAAATTTATTGTCAAATTGGTTTAGGAACTCCTCTTAAGAGAGCCACTGGCTACCAAGGCAGAGCTCTTGTTCCAGTTTTTGATTATTCTTTCATCCAACCATGAAATCTGTCTATCCGCCCCATATTACTTGACTGAATCATATGTAACTGGGCTTGTGCCAGACTCTGGGATGTAGAATGACTTGACTTGTGTGCTCACAGCTTACTGGGGGAGACAGACCGTGAGCCAGACTAATGACAATACAGTGCTTTAGTGCATCTGCAGAAGCATGAACACACATGCAAGGCTTGCAATAAATGTAGGTATGTTGGGGAAGCTTTAGGAAGACAAGAGAGACATTTATCTTGAAGGATAAATAGGCATTTTGCAGGCAGCAAGGAAAGTATGAAGTCCAGGTCTCCCTTGGTAGCATTTAGACCCTGAAGCAAATATTTCTTTGTTCACTCTGCTGCTCATCCTGGAGAAATCAAGTGAAAATGAACTCATGTTAGATGTGTATGTGTGTGTATATTTCAGTTTTTTCTTCTGACAGGAAATATGAGGTCTCTGAATCAGAGAAAAGATCATTTATTACTCACAGATCATCTTCTTACCAATTCCCTGCATCCCTTTCTCTTTAGATAATGTGCAGTGGGGTTGCACCACAGGAGATGAGCACTGAAGCTGGAAGACTCAGCTTATATGGGTAGCACAGGTGGCATGTGAGGCCATTTCCTCCTCCTCCTCCTCCTCCTGAGAGAGAAACCTTTATTCTGGAATGTAAACAAATCCTCTCTGGGGAGGGGGCGAGCACTCTCTACTTTTCCTTTTCTACGTTGGAATATATATAAGTGAGTGGCTTCAGATACTACACTTGATCTTAGCCAAAAGGCCCGAGAAGTGATAAGCAAATGGCTTCAGGAGGAAATAAGTCCCTAAAGCTCCCAGGGGCAACACACCATCTCTAACTTCTGAGGCATGTTTTTTATTGAATCTTCCTTCATCCTGGTATACCAGTGCTCTTTGCTCAGAAAAGGAAAAAAGGGGTCTTCCCCTTCTCTGGGATACAGCAGCAGAAGCAGTGGGTTGTTGGCAGTGGTGATGTTCAAGGAAGTGTGGTCCTGAAAATATGGCAGGCAGAGGCCCAGAGCACTGCAGGCGTAGCTTGTGATGCTTTGGTGCCATTGCAGTTGTGACTATTTCCTAAAAAGGTAAACACAGTCTCAACTGACTTTGTGAAGTCCTTCTGTCAGTGATGAGTTAGGTGCTTGAGCGTTGATTGAGGTGTAGCAGCAGACAGCAGGAGATAGAGCTGACTGGACATTGGTAGGGTTGGTGGAGAGAGACTCTCAGGTCAGGAGACTGGAAGGTGGGGTCCTCTAACTTTGATCAAAGTCACAGTTACACTGAAGTGTTTCTGGGAAAGCCTCTGTTGCAGATTATGATTCTACTGGGTCATTGGGGAACAGTGGAAGGTGAAAACGTTGGGCTTTAGAATCAGCCAGACCTGAGTTCAAATCTCAGTTCTGTCATTCAGTAGCTATGTGTTTTAATTTGTCTTCACCACAAAGTAGATATTAGACAAGGACTGGCTACAGGTAGTTTATTTGAGAAGCACAGTGATAGGGTGGGGAAGTGAGAGGATGAATGGGTTACTACTATGAGCAACTAGAGCTCAGTGCTCTGAGAGTCTTATGATAGACAGGGTAGAATGCACTTCACTAGTGTCCCATGAAGAGACAAGGAAGCTAGCGTTTTTATCTACCAACTTCTGGCTTTCAGTTGCAGGTCAGTCTGGGGGGCACCTCTGGTGAGCCCACATGCTCTTGTAGCTGGAAAACTCTCTCAGGCAGAGTGATGCTATTGGTGTGCTTCTGGGAACTTTCTGTGGGTGACCTCCAGGATGTACTGAGGGGCTATGGACAAGATACTAATTATGTGATCTTACCTGTCTCCATGTCTCCAAAATGGAGTTCATAAAACTTAACTGCACTGGATTGGTGGGAAGATTAAGCGCAACAGAGTTCATAAAATGCCTCTCATAGTTCTTGAAGCATAGTCGATACTCTATAAATGAGAGCTTTAGTAGCATTAAGTTAACGTGACAGAACAGTGGCTTTTCCTTTGTAGCTGACTTAACACTTGTTTCTATCACGATAAGTTGTGTTAGAGAAGAAAGTTGACTGGGGTCAGAAGGGGCAATCTGTGGTTTTAGGAATAGAGATTTCCATGGAGTGAAGCTACCCATTTGTATGGAGACAGAATCTATTCCTTATAAGCATTATAAAGCCAACTAACTAGCCTAATAAGATATAATCAGATTGTTTTCCCAGTATTAAAGCTTTTGCCAGTGGCTTGTACATTTTGTGGCTATAAAGAATATCTATAAAGAATATTTGTTGGTTAATGCTAAATCTCAGAGCATATCCAGGTTGACATGGATGCCAAACTGGTTGTGTTTTTTACGTTTGCACTAAATCTAATTGTAGGTATTACCACACCTACAGTACAAGTCTGTGAATACATCCCTACTAGGAAAATGTGGGGTTGGGGAAAAGGTAACAGTTATCTGCTTATGTCAAGGGAATGGGGTGGGTGGACTTGGAAGGTATGTGAAAAATAATAAGGGAGCTTGGTGAACAGGATCCATCATGAATGGAGAACTGAATTTTATTCTTATTTCGTTTTATTTGAGGGGGAGTTGGAGTGGAGCTGAATATGGCCAGTGTTGTTCATACTTTGAGAGGTTCTGGGGGACAAGATGCCATGAGAGAGATTGGGTCATGTGTTGTCCTCAGCTCTACCAGAGGTGGCAGTTGGAGTCATTTGGGTGAAAGTGGAGTTCCTCCTAGTTGAGGCCTGCAGGAAGAGTCAAGGTGTGTTCGTCCCTGTGATGGGCACAGGAGGTCAACTATGTACCAGCCCCTCCCTCTCCTCTGTGCTAACAGACCCTGATTTTGTTTGGCTATCAGGTATCTACTCCTTGATCTTGGGGAAAGTGGACTGGAGCCAGCAGATGAATCATGTTTGGTGCAAGCCAATCATGTTATTCCATTCGTATTTCCTAGAGTTTGATCTCTGGTAGTCTAGTGACCCAGGAGAAGCCTAATGGGGATTTTAGGAAATATTTTCTTTGTGGTAAAAAGAAAGAGATGAAGGAGAAGAGGACTTCCCTTCTTCCTGCTTTTGGACTGGTTAGTATTGTGGCAGCTATTATGTGATCATAAGGGGACATCTCCGTCACACTGAGAATGTGACAGAGTGGGAAAATGGAAAAATTCTGTGTCATTGATGACATCACTGAGCTTCTGGATTAACCTGAGACTGCGTACATTTGCCTACTTATAGTGTGAGACTTCTATTGTTTAAACCACTTAAAATTTTTTTCTAATGCTTATTTATTTTTGAGAGAGAGAGACACAGAGAGCAGGGGAGGTACAGAGAGAGAGGGAGACGAAGGGTCCGAAGTGGGCTCTGCGCTGATAGCAGAGGGCCTGATGTGGGGCTCGAACTCACGAACTGTGAGATCATGACCTGAGTTGAAGTTGACCCTTAACCAACTGAGCCACCCAGGCACCCCTGTTTAAACCACTTTTGATGGACTATTCTGTTGTTGAAGCCAAAGCATCTTGATTGACAGAGCTCTGGATAAAGCACAAGTCTGGTGGGAGGGGAGATATGAAAGACCCTAACCTTAGGAATAAGTATCTATGGAAGAGAGGAAGAGCTGAGGCAGAACTGGGACCCATGGAGGAGGCTCAGTCACCACTGACCAGGGCAGAGAATGGATTGGGACTCCCTGTTGATCACGAGGACAGCCAGTGTTCCCCACTGCTAGAAAGTACAGTCAGACCAACACACTAGTGTTGTCTGTACATGAAAGCAGGAGCCAGACAGCAGAGGCCACTTTGGTTAGGTATTGTGGACTGGTGCAACCATGGCGAGCAAGCCCTACCATTCCTTCTGTGGGAGATGCGGGGGTCAGGACCAACATGATATTACAGCTCTGGGTAGCCTGATGGTGGTGGAGGAAACAGGGGCTTTGAAGCCAAACAGATCTGGGTCCTGCCACTCACTTGGGCAGAACTTCAGTTTCCTTCTCTGTAAAATGAGGACAATCGTATCTGCCCCACTGGGTTCTTATAAAGGTTAGAATACATTAGAGTGAATTAACTTCTCTAGTCTATAATATAGTGGGAGTTTATTAAAAGATGATTATTATCACTTAATAGAAACCTGCAGAGGTAATGAAGATGCTTCATGGTGTACCACTAGATGCATGGCCAATAGATGCTGAGTGAGATTAGGCCAATTTGAGACTTGCTAGGGTAATCTGGTGTTGACGTACTCTGATTAGTCTTCTAAGAGAGAAGACCCTGGGGATGGAGTTTCTGGAGATCATTTGTTCTCTGTCCACACAGACATATCTGAAACAATAGACTTTCTTGGTAGGGGGGAACATTAATATTTGCAATGACATTGTTTTCCCCTGAGCAGGGAGGAAGACAAAGACAGAACATGTGCAATGCTGATATAAACAAGAATGCCAGCGATAAGTGGGTTTTCCAAAGTTCCCAAGGGACTGCGTGGGGGCTTATCATGGGGTCCCACACTCCTGAGAAGAGGGAGGGGGAAGAATGTAGAATGTTCCCTGCACATCCTATCATTGACAACTTGCATTATAAAAGCACCAGAGGTATGAATGTAATAACCAGAATCAGAAGCTTCCTGCTCACGGATATGAGGGGGAGATGGACCAAAATAGCCTCACAGCACTAATAGCAGACTCTGGGAAGCCACCCCTTCTCCTCTGGAGCCCCTTTAAACACACCTCTTCTAAGTAATTTCCAACCTTTTGTTGACTCACAAAAAGAAGAAGAATAGAAGTTACTGGCGTTTGTAGTAACAGGATGAGAAAGTACGAGACTTCCTGTTGTGTGTGTGTGACAGCTGGTGATAAGTGGAGGGCTCTGCACAGGAAATCCGCTCAACTTCTGCAATGTGACCTGCCTGAAACTTGGGCGCTCCTTCAGTCTGGATGTTGATGGCAGGACAGGGGGGTGCCTGGACCATGGGCGACGTGGTAGAGAAGAGTTTGGAAGGGCCGCTGGCACCTTCTACGGATGAGGCCTCCCAGAAAAGAGGAGACCTGGTAGAAATCTTAAATGGGGATAAGGTAAAATTCGATGACACGGGACTCTCCTTAATTCTGCAGAATGGCCTGGACACCCTCCGCGTGGAAAATGCTCTGACGGATGTCATCTTGTGTGTGGACATTCAGGAATTCTCCTGCCACCGCGTGGTGCTTGCTGCGGCCAGCAACTATTTCAGGTCAGCATGCCTAGGATTGCAGTCAGATTGGGTGCAGGTTGTAAGGAAAATCGATATTGATGTGATAACCCAATCTAACTAGTTGACTGTTGTTGCATGTACGTTTTGTGTATCTATTTAGGTTCATGTGTCTATTCCAGATACAAGAAAGGAAGCTGTTAAGCCTTAGATTTTAGATTTGTTTAAGGCATATTAAAAGAGAGATTGGTGTCATTTGAAAACAATGTTTATATTTATGGTGAATCTTCTGTATATGTATCATTGTTTCAGAGGTTGGAAAATTACTGAAGTCATGGGGATTTTTTTCCCCCTTGGTCTGACTAGTGTGTTGGAAACATGATGTTGTCTTTGTTCACCAATGTTGTGGCCCCTCTTTTGGAGTTATCAAATGACTTGCTGAAAATTAGGGGCATCTGGTTGTGCAGAGGGTGGATTGGAAAAGAACGTAGTAACAAAGGTGCTTTAGCAGGGAGAGGCTCCCAAATATAACACACTCTGAGACCTGGGTTCCATCCCTCTCTTCCCTTCCTGACAGTGAGACTTGAGGCAAGTCACTTCATGCTCTGAGTTTCTGTTTTGTTATCTGTACATTGGGGATAATGATGATTACCTCTCTGGATTGTTGTGATAATTAAATATGAGAGGGAAAAGGTCTTACACAGTGCCTAGGGTATAGTGGATGCTCAGTATGTCTTTGTTGAAAATCTTCACCTCATTCTGTTTGGTTCAGCTTAGAACCATTTATTGTTTACCATGAGCAAATGCCTGGGATAGGAATGTGGGAAAATCAGGAACACAGTGAGTAGGGCTGGATTCAGAGATCTCCAGACCAATGTAGACACGGTGGGAAACAGTCCCAAAGAGAAATGGGGATGAAGAAGGTATCTGGGGAACTTGAAAAAGAAATACATTTAGAATTTCTTTTTTTTTTTAAAGCTAATTTATTTATTTATTAATATTCATTTATTGTTGAGAGAGACAGAGTGCGAGTGGGGGAGAGACAGAAAGAGAGAGGGACACAGAATCCAAAGGCTCCAGGCTCCAAGCTGTCAGCACAGAACCTGACATGGGGCTCGAACCCACGAACTGAGAGATCATGACCTGAGCCAAAGTTGTTGCTCAACCGACTGAGCCACCCAGGCGCCTCTACGATTCCTTTTAATGAGATTCTTCTTAACTCTTGGTTCTGAGGAAAGTAAAAACTATTTATCTATGTAAACATCATGAAAAGTATTTTATCGGGGCGCCTGGGTGGCGCAGTCGGCTGGGTGTCTGACTTCAGCCAGGTCACGATCTCGCGGTCCGTGAGTTCGAGCCCCGCGTCGGGCTCTGGGCTGATGGCTCAGAGCCTGGAGCCTGTTTCCGATTCTGTGTCTCCCTCTCTCTCTGCCCCTCCCCCGTTCATGCTTTGTCTCTCTCTGTCCCAAAAATAAATAAACGTTGAAAAAAAAATTAAAAAAAAAAAAAAAGAGAAGAAAAGTATTTTATCTTTTTACTTTTTCTGAGATGCTTAGAGGGAAATTTTTACTTGGAATTCAAAGAGCAGTGTCAATGGATCATTGTGGGATTGATTAGGTCCCCTATGTAAACAAGGCAAGGGGACACCTGGGTTTGTGGGAAGTAGCGCCAGCCATGTGCCAGACAGACATAGTATCTGATTTTGTTTTTGCAGCACTGTGGTGAGGTGGCTGATGTCCCCTTTTACAGATGAGGAAATGGAAATCCAACATTACAAATGTAATCATTGCTGGAGTAGGGATTGGGCACGTTCTAGAAATCCTTGTTTTTACTGCAATAAAAATTGCCACTAAATTTGGGGCTCCATTCCAGAGGAAGTATATAACAGGTAACATGGAGGTACAGCCATAAAGTTGGGATGACAAAGATAAACATTTCTCACCCCACCGGTATTGGTTGTATCTTTCACATTGATCAACAACCACTTTCAGAAGTGAATGAAAGTCAACTTAGCTCAATGTACTTAGTACCCATTTTTAGATTTATTGATTCTCTTTTGAATCACTGGAAAATGGCAGTCATACAAATGTATGCCTGATTAGCAATTTAGTTAGTGGCTCAGCCTGCCTATGGAACAGGACCTCTGGGTGTGTGCTCTCAAGCACATCATTGATTCCTCTGGTCCTTGGGTTTCTCATTCTAAATGGAAGGTGTTTAGGCCCAGGTCCTTCCCACCCTGCTGATGTAGGATACTTAGGGAAAGTGTGTACCAGCCCTCAAAGGTGGTGGTGGCCATGAGATGCTGGAGGCACCCACACAGTGTGCATGTGTGCCTATGGTTGAAGACTCTCTTCCAAAACTGCCTGCTCACGTAGGGAGATTCCTTCTTTTCTCTAGAGCAGCAACTTTTGATTCTTATCTTGGTATTTCCAGGATGACTTTCCTCCTATAATGAACACAGTCTTGGAGACAGAATTCTTTTTTCCGGTATTGCTATTAACTGCTATTAATAATAACTTCTGTTGTTGAGCACTTAGTGAGAGCAAAGCTCTGTGCCACCTGTGTCTCATACACCATCCCACGGCAGCCCTGCGGGGTAGGGAATTGTATGCCCGCTTACAGATGAGGAATGAAAGCCCGGAGTGTCTTGGTGAATAAAGTGACCGAGTGGGATTTGGACTTAGGACTGACATGAAGTCTGACATTGCCTCACCACCCGTTTTGCTTAGTTTCTAAGGTTTTGAAAGGGCTAGGGAGCCAAGTTCCTCTTATGCTCACAGTTAGGAAGGGCAGAGAGCCTACTCTGTCTGAGAGGCTTCTGACACAGCCCTCTTTGCTTTGGAGGGCCTGGAAGCTGGCTATTAAATTTTGTACACTTTTTCTTTATTCATTGAGAACATAAATATTTTCCATGGAGTGACTGAACCACAGTTTATTTAACCAGTCCCCTGTTGACAGACATTTGGATCGTTTCTAATCTTTTTTTTTTATTATTTTTTTTAACGTTTATTTTATTTTTGAGACAGAGAGAGACAGAGCATGAATGGGGGAGGGGCAGAGAGAGAGGGAGACACAGAATTGAAAGCAGGCTCCAGGCTCTGAGCCGTCAGCCCAGAGCCCAACGCGGGGCTCGAACTCACAGATGGCGAGATTGTGACCCGAGCTGAAGTCGGACGCTTAATCGACTGAGCCACCCAGGCGCCCCTCGTTTCTAATCTTTTGCCATACAACAATGTTGTAATGAATAACCTTATACATATGTCATTTTTATATGTGTGCAGGAATACCTGGGAGTGCATTTCTAGAAGAGGGTTTGCTGAGTTAAGGAGAAATGCATCTGCAGTTTAAGTGGATATATATGCCAGATCCGCCTTTATAGGGGTTCAGTCATTTTGAACTCCCGACAGGCTTGCCAAAAGAGGATGGCTTCCAACTTCGGGATTTTTCCCAGTATGACAGATGAGAAACAGTATCTCAGTTTTGTTTTAATTTGCATTTCTCTCATTTTGAATAAGCTCAAACGTCTTTTTGTATGTTTAAGGATTGTCTGTAGTTCTTTTCTGTGAACTGTCTCTCTTCACGGCCTTTCAAATTTTCACGTATATATATATTAAATGTTTATTTATTTATTTTGAGGGAGAGACAGTAAGAGACAGGGAGTGCATGTGTGAACAGGTGACAGGTAGAGACAGGCGGAGAGAGAGAATCCCAAGCAGGCTCCATGCTCAGCACAGAGTCTGATGCGGGGCTTGAACTCATGAACCGTGAGATCATGTCCTGAGCTGAAATCAAGAAGTCTGTTGCTTAACCAACTTTTCAGATATATATTTTTTAATACGCCAAATTTTCAGATATATATTTTTTAAAATTAATATTTTATTTTTATCAAAGTACTGCATGCAGATAGTTAACGAAGAGTCAAATAGTATTTAAAGACTTATAATGAAAAAACAAAATTCCTCTTCACCTCTTCTACCCTTCAGGATTGTTCACCAAAAGTCACCATTTTTTATGTTTAGCTGTTTCTTCTGGTATTATATTTATATTTCTTCAAAATATGCTTATGCTACTATTTCTTGATTTCTCAACGTTAGACATCATTTACTGATTTCCTAGTATGTCTGATAAGGACTTAGCACTTACTCCTAGCTGCCTTACCATACACTGACCTTTACTACAATCTCTCAGTATAATGTTTTCACATTTTTCCTGGATAAGTTTGTATTAAGAATTTGCATGATGTTCATGAAAACATTTTTCTTGTTGAACCAAGTTGTGTGAAATGATTACATTTTGTTTCATGTAAAGCTTTTTGTCTTTCCTGAAGTTAATAATTCATTGTTTTTTCCATTTGCTTAGTTGTGGGACTATCTTTTGCTCACATCTTCTCACCATGATCTTTCATGTGGTCTAGTGCATCAAAGAATCTACCAGTTCCATTTTCCCCCAGAATCTTCCTCACCGACATCATTTTACACATGTTCTCTGGACCTGCTGCCCAGCTATTGTCTACCTGCACATATAACCATGGTGGCTATAAACAGGGACTATATTAGTAACTCAGACAATGTAGTTCCCTTTGGGGGCCTATTTAGAAGTCTTGAGTGGAATGAGGAAGTTGGGAAAATACATAGAGTTGAGGCTGAGAAAAGCGCAAGGGAGAATAAAGCTGAAAAAGTAGCTCGTGACATACATTAAATGTCAACAGCCAAGTGTCAAGGTGTCTGAATATTATCCTAGCAGGAAAATCAAGGAAAGCATAATTTAATATTCATAGTAATTGTTTTTTAAAATGTTATAAAACTAGTCGTGTGTTTTAAAAGACCACTAAGGGGCGCCTGGGTGGCTCAGTAGGTTGAGCGTCCGACTTCGGCTCAGGTCATGATCTTGCAGTGTTTGAGTTTGAGCCCTGCGTCAGGCTCTGTGCTGGCAGCTCAGAGCCTGGAGCCTGCTTCTGATTCTGTGTCTCTCTCTCTCTCTGACCCTCCCCCGTTCATGCTCTGTCTCTCTCTGTCTCAAAAATAAATAAAAACATTAAAAAAAAAAATTAAAAAAAAAAAAAAAGACCACTAAGCTGCCATTTGTGTTATGCCTTTGGACATGTCCCCAAATCAAAGTCTTTGGAACTGGTTGTGCATCCTACATGCTGAACCCACCTCCCATAGGATCTCCATCTAAACCAGTGGTTCTCGCCATTTTGGAGGGGCAGGGAACAACAAATCATTGCAGATACGGCACACTCCATAGGTGAGGCTGACCCCTGAGGGCAATCGTGTTGTGATTTCAGGGGTGGCTGAGGGAAGGAGTAGTGATGTAGGGAGGGATCATCAGGCTCCTCATAGTCCTACCAGATGACTGGCCTTCCCACATGAATAAAAGAGCTTCCAGGCTGAGGCTGAGTCGATAGCAAGCTCCTTTGTTGCTGCTGCTGCCCCAAATCTGCCTGGACCTTGGCTCCTGCTTGTACCTCAGTACCTTGGTCTTTGGGTCTGGTTCCCTGAGTCCATGATGAGGGGATTTTGACCACTGGCTACAAAAATCAAGCACAGGTCAGGAATGGGAATGGCATTCTGGGCCCAATCTATTAATATTATTATTATATATTAACTAATTACTGTATGGCAGCAAGTAGGGTGAGAGGCTACCCCTTTTTTTTTTTAATATTTTTTTATTTTTAAGAGAGAGACAGAGCATGAGCGGGGGAGGGTCAGAGAGAGAGGGAGACACAGAATCCAAAGCAGGCTCCAGGCTCTGAGTCTTCAGCACAGAGCCTGACGCGGGGCTTGAACTCACGAACTGTGAGCTCGTGACCTGAGCCGAAGTCAGACGCTCAACCGACTGAGCCACCCAGGCGCCCTGAGAGGCTACTCTTAAACCATGTGTAGAGGTTATAATCCTTTGCTTTTTCTGCATAATGGTGTAAGGGGTCTACAAGGGAGCCGGCAAGCACAGGTGAGAGAGTAAGTGCTAAGGAAAACAAGAATGAGTTAAGGCCATCTGGGTCTGGATTAGAAATCTTGCTAATGGTGAAAGCATTGAGTATTGCTGTTGCCACAGTGGGTATGCCTGATCAAGTGAACTGGTGACTGTACTTCGAGCATTGGGTCCTGCATTTTATGCTTTTAGTCTTGTTCATTTAGTAGAATCAATGTGGTGGTTAATATTTAAGTACTATAGACCAGGACACCTGGGTGGCTCAGTCAGTCGAGCATTCGACTTTGGCTCAGGTCATGATCTCTTGGTTTGTGGGGTCAAGCCCTGCGTCAGGCTCTGTGCTGTCAGCTCAGAGCCAGGAGCCTGCTTTGGATTCTGTGTCTCCCCCTCTCTCTGCCGCTCCCCTGCTCGCACTCTGACTCCCTCTGTCTCTCAAAAATTAGTAAGCATTAAAAAAATATTTAAGTACTATAGATCTATAATTTCTTACCAGCAATTCTAAAATCCCCCAAGTGCTGATAAATGAGAAGGTTTTTAGAACTTATTTGGCAGACAAATTTGTGACTTGAGCTGCACATGTCTGATGGAGACATCTGTCCTGAACTGAGAAGAGGCTACTTGGAGTCTGTTTATTCCATTATGCATATATTCATTGCTGGAGTACTAGTGCTCTGGATATAGGAATGCTGGCGGTGCTATATAATATTCAAGATATGGTAATATTCAAACAATTCTGAATGTCAGAGCACATCTGACTGCAAGATTTGGGGGACAGGGGATTATGGGACTTTTCTGATAAAGTTTGTTTTCGTTTAGGTGTTATTATTCTACTTTGTTTCATATGAATATTTTACATACTTGTAAAATTAGTTTAGATACAGTTTTGCATCTTGCTTTGCATCTTGTTTCATTATAATCTTTCCCCTATAGTTTTCATAACTCTTATTTATTTATTTAGCTACCATTTTTAATATATGCATAATATGAAAATCATTCTCTCATTGTGAATATAGGTTACTTCTAATATTTTTGTTTTTATAAATGATGTGGTGATAAACATATTTGGAATAAGTATTTCTGCAGTTTGGGATCTGGAAAGGACAATATTTTTTGAGTATTTACTGCATGCCAGGAACTTTGCTGGGTTTCCACAATATCAACAATTAGGTAACAACTAGTGGATAGCATTGTCTCCATTTCACCCTCCAGGGAACTCACTTTGATAGCAAGAATGGTTTTCCCCATTGGGATCCAAACTGAGAGCAGACCTTTCTATCAGGCAGAAATGTGGCTGTTGGGACATTAACTGTGCAAGACTATTAACTTTCCCTCTCTACCATACACTAGTATAGTCTATGTAAGCTGTAGGTGAGGAGAAAGTGTAAAAGTTATTGCCTCCGCGTGCACTTACACACACACACACAGGCAGAACACTATGGGAACATTCAAGCCAATTTGTATCTGGGGGCTGAGCTGACAGATCCCCATAGCATTGAAGACTCAGCATGCCTTAGGGCACCAGTCTGGGTCAAAGGATTAAATAAGAAATAAGGAAGTAGGTCAGGATGTGAGGTGAAGAGACAGTATGCTTTGAAAGCATAGGGCCTCAAGAACCTGTAGGACATCAATTGGGGCAGGAACCAGTAACTGCTTGGTATAATGGAAAGAACACCATCTTAGAACCTTGTCACTGGCATTTGAGTCTATACCCTGCCACTTACTGGCTGTGTAAATTTTGGAGAAATTGCTTGGCCTCTCTGAGGTTCAGTGCTGTTATACAACATATTGAAGCTACTGATTTGTGTCTATCCATCCCAGTAAAGTTTGCGAAATACGTGTAATAAAATAGATCATTTATGAATTTTTTTGCCTAAACATTTTATGCATGATAACAAGTCAGATTTCTTCATTCTAAGGAAGAGCAATCAACTGGCTTTTTTGAAGATTTATGTAGGTAACTCACAGAATCCCTCAGAAGTCCAAACTCCGAAAACAGACAGGAGCCAGGGAGGCCAGGTCGTGGCCAGGACCACAGCTTAAAGCCACCCAGAACCCATCTGGGGAGAATTCCCCCGCTGTTGCAGGATCCTGGAGGCCAAGGCTAGCACAGCTCTGGCCACTAGCACTGTCTCCCTTGCAATTCCTGGAAACTGGAGGCTGCTGCTTCCACCAGAATTGGTTCTCCTCTGTCTCTGATTCTTTGCATTTCCAGCTCCCAGTTCCTAGCCTGGGGTAAGTTTATCTAATTGGTCAAAGCTGAGTTACGCATGTTAATGCAATAGCTGTGACAGAAGTTGGGAAAGTGTGCGTTGGGCCTTTGCAGCTTCTGGATCAGGAAGTGCTTCTGCCACACACCACATCTCATTTAGAGGGACAATTTGCCATATCTCAGGAGGGTTTCAGATGCTGGGCAACCAAAAACTGACAAGGATCCATTATATGCAGCTACTATGTGCCAGTCCTGCATTAGGTGCAGAGTAAGGGTTAAGGTATCATGAAAAATATACAGATATTAGAGAATTCCATGATTCCTGTCTCATAGGCATCAGAGATAATGATCCTGAGATCTTACAGGCAAGAGGACAATTATTTTGCATTTTTACTTCTCTTCTCCCTTCGGACTTTGAGTGGCTCTGGTATACATGTGAGACTGTGTGGCATGTAAGCATCATCCATCATGCATGGTCTAGAAACTGGCTGGGAGTGTGAGCTATGGGAGGGTCCTTGACACCATTGCAATGGCTGACATTCAGCAGACACCTACTACATATTTGATATCCATAAAAACTTGACATTCCTCCTGAAGGTTCAGTCACCGATAGGCAGCATCCTGGTCAGAGCAGGAAGTCCTCACAGAGTTGGGAGGCTATTGCATAACTTTAAAAAAGGGAAGGATGATAAAGCGTGGTCATTATAGGAAAGATTTGAAGGATCAGTTAAAAATCCAGAATGCTTCAGAATGTTGTGGATTCAGCAGGTTACTCACATCACCATCTGGACACAAATGTGCTATGCCTACATAGAGACTCCTGCAGACCATTTTTTTTTTTTTTTTTTTTTTTTTTTAGGATTGGAAGGTACTTGGCAGGAATTGCTGCCTCAAGGCAGAAGTGCATGTAGGTCCTTTGAATTTTTAATAAATATCATCTCTGTCATCTCCACCCCTGGTGTCTAGGGCATGTGGGTCTTCTTTCACTCAAGAATAGAAAGTCCATTCTTCTCCTGTTTTGAATAATGCTCCATGGAGCTCTCAACTAAAACACAACACAAATACTCATCATTGACATCTTAAGTTCTGAACTTTACCCCATGCCAAGTACACTGATATGTAACTGTCCATTCATGAAAATGCCTTTGCAGAGTAGATTCTAATATAGCAAACATTGAACAGTCCATGAGAAGAGCTGCCCATATGAAGAACATGTATGTTTTTGGTAAAACTGCCTTGGAGCTCACCATCCGTCACATTGCTCAATGTTCCTGTATTAGTCAGTGTTCTTTTGATGGCAAGGAATAGAATCTGAGGTCAAATCAGCTTTGGCAAAAGAGGAAGGTATTTGGCCACATAGCCAATTCATAGGAAGGGCCGGGATGCAGCAGAACCCAGGGAGAAGAGGAACCAGGGCCTTGAATGCAGTCAGGGTGCTTTCTTTTGACTCTCACTTGGCTTCTTTCTAAGGTGGGATTTCTCAGATGTACTTCTGCCACATGGTTGGGGGTCTGCTCCTTGGCAGCTCTAAGACTCCCTCCTTTTCAGTTGGTTCCAGAGAGAAACTGAGGGGCTGGCTTCAGTTTGAAAAGCCCCCAGGAAAGACTCTGTTCCATTCTATTACCCAATCCTAGACCAATCATTGTGTCAGGGAGGTGGGGCACAGTGATCAGCCCAGTTTAGTTTAGGAGTTCAAGGTTGGCCAAAAGCAGGGGCAGAGGGCAGGGCAAAGGAGGGGAGATTGGTAAAAAGGTAAGAGCTTCTATTTGAACCACATGATTTGAGTGGGACTTGGGAGAGCATTTCCCAGAAGGCACTAGACAAAAGGAAAAATGAATGTACACTAAAGAGGGCTAATAAATGCTGGTTTACTTTCTTTTCTTAGCTAACTTATTGTACTTCTGCCTTTGCTTTGGCTGTCAGGAAGCTTATGCATTAGCTTTCCTTAGCCTAGATTTCAGTGACATAGTCTCCTACTTTAATTACTTAGATCTTATTTTATTACTTTTTGTTGTTACTGTTTTGCATTTTATAATATCTCTGAGACTATAAGCCACCTTAAGTTATTTTGGAGAGGCTTTTTTTTTTTCTTTTTAAAGTAAGCTCTAGGGGCGCCTGGGTGGTGCAGTCGGTTAAGCGTCCAACTTCAGCCAGGTCACGATCTCGCGGTCTATGAGTTCGAGCCCCACGTCAGGCTCTGGGCTGATGGCTCAGAGCCTGGAGCCTGTTTCCGATTCTGTGTCTCCCTCTCTCTCTGCCCCTCCTCCGTTCATGCTCTGTCTCTCTCTGTCCCCCCAAAAATAAATAAACGTTGAAAAAAAAAATTTAAAGTAAGCTCTAGGCCCAGTGTGGGGTTTGAACCTATGACCCTGAGATTAAGAGTTGCATGCTCTACCAACAGCCAGTCAGGAGCCCCTGGAGAGGCCATTTTTGTGTAAGTCTCCTTTGCTATGAAAAAAATATCATTCAGGCAACCTACATATCCTCTGCTGTAAGGGTAGTCATTCTGTTATTATGTTTAACTTTTGTGGAAAGCTTTAAGGCCACAGTAATTATAGGAGTGCTGATATTGTTATGACTTTAAAACACAATCAAACCAAAAGTTGCATTGTAGCTGTTTCTGAGGAGATATTCAAGGATCTATAAAAATTACCTGCTGGCAGGTATGCATATAATAATTCAGGTTCAGGGTCAAGTAAGAGCTTACTGATATTCAGGAGATCATGTGTCATGTAGAGTAAGCTCAGGTTTGTCTGGGGTAGATATCAAGGGAATTTTGGTGTTTGGGGAATTAAGGGAGGGGCAGATGCCCAGTGAATAATTCTTGGAAGGTGGGGTTAGTGGACATAGCACTCAAGGTCAATTGAATGAATGACCCCACTCTCTACCATGCACTGAGTTTACAAAGATTAATGAGTTCTTGTTCCCTATTGACAACAAAATCACAGTCAGTTAGAGGAGAAAGATAGGCAAATCAATGCTTCAGTATAGGGTAATAATATCAATGTTTCAGTATAGGTAATATGATGGAGTTCTGCTTACAGAAGGGGCATTAAGTCAGACCGGAGAAAAAAGGCAATCAGAGAGGGCTTCCTGGAAGAGTATAGGCCAATCTATGGTAGCTCCTTCTTCACCTTTGGCTTTAAAACTCCTCTCCACTCTCAGCTGGAGGATCTCTTATTTTTTTCCCCTCTCCCTCTGGATCTGTGTCATAAAAGCCCAAGGAACAGGCCTGGCAGTCCAGATTCCTCTGTGGCAGCCGGTGAAGGGAGAAGTCTGGAACATGTATGTGATCACTTTTGCCCTGTCATAATAGGGATAACTTTTATGCCTCAACATTTGAATACCTTGGGTGAGGATTAGGACCAGTGCCAGTTCACATGTTTCTAAGTGATCAGAACCAGGGAATGCTCAGAAAAATCTCTAAGCCTAGGCTGATCTTTGACTTTTGGTTAATGACATGGAGGTCATAAGGAGGCCAGGATGGGGTCCTGTGGGTTGGGATGGAAAATGTTTGGAAAGGGGTGGTGATAAGGAGCCTTTAGGGAAACAGTCTGGTCAGGATGTGGCAGTGGACAGTGAGCACAAATGCTGACCCTGCTCGTGGCCCAGTGGGAAGTGAGAATCAGAGCAGACCTCATTGATGAGGGAAGTGGTGTTTTGTTAGGGGAAGCCAGGTTTCGTCTCTGGCAAGGAGATGGAAGATGTGCTAAAGCAAATTAAGGTGGAGAACAACCACCATGTTTTGTACTGTAACATCTCAAGTGGGAGGGCTTAGGGTAAATATCATGGGTCTGGGGTACCAATTTGGAGAATCACTAGATAATACAGTTCTCTATACACACACTTCATTTCAGGTCACTGAGTCTTGGAGCTCGTTGTTATTTATTCGCATGGCAGTTAGAAGAGAAATGTGGATGTGGACAGTATGGTGTAAAATAGGCAAATCCTCTTGGCCTTCAGGACCAAGTACAGGACTACGCTGCATGTGTAGTTTCCTTCTGTCCACTTACCTATCCATCCATCCATCCATCCATCCATCTATCCATCCATCCATCCAACAAATATTAAATCTATACTGTGGGTCAGCAAATAAGAATTGAGAGAGAAATAAAATCTAGCCCTTGGCTTACAGAGTCTTATAAATCTAATAGAAGAGAAGACTCATTAAAAATAGGCTATATAGGGGCGCCTGGCTGGCTTAAACTCCAGGAGTTTTAAGTCATAGAACATACGACTCTTGATCTTGGGGTCATGAGTCAATCCCCACGTTGGGCCTAGATTTCACCTAAAAAAATAAGCTATATAGAGTGTACATAGAGAAGCCTGTCTGGCCCAAGGGTGTTGATGTAAACAGAGGCACACACCGGAAACTGCTAGTTGTTGGGCATAGCTGCTTCAGGGGGTTTGGAAGGGGGTATTTAGACCAGACTCTGAGGGGTCTTGTATGGCAATATTGAGCGTACATCAACATTTCCTTTTCTGGGCACTTTTAATACAATGTTCTTTAGCATTTGGGCCCGTTTGTTATTCATTATTCATTTGTCTAATTGTGTCAGTCAGGACTGTGAACTGCAAATGGTAGCTACTCAGTTCAAACTGGGTTCAAGCATATCAACAAAAGAAGTTATTTGCTCACATTATTTAAAAGTTTAAGAGTATTGACTTTAGGTCTTGTTTGATCCTTGTGTTCAAATAATATCATCAGGACTGTTTCTCTCTTTGTCTCTTGTCTCTTCTTTCCTCTGTGTTGGTTACTCTCTCAGGGAGGATCTTCACAGATGGAGGCAAGAAAATATCCAGCTGCTCCAAACTTTTATTTCTCCCAGCTCAGCAGTTACAGCAGGAAGAGAACTTCTCTTTCCCAGGGGTTCCAGGGAAAGTTCTAGGATTCGCTTTGATTGGACTGGCTTCTTCCTATGCCCATCAGTGAACTGATCACTGTGGCATGGGAGACTAATGTGCCATGGACTGTGCTCACCCATGGTCTAGGATGTGGGACCAGCTCTATTCAAACCTTGCAGACTGAAATTAGAGGAGGGATAGTTTCCTAAAGGAAAATCTGGGTACACCTACTAAAAAAATTAGGAATAATAAGAAAAATAAGGAAAAATAAGAACTGCTTATTATATCTTTGTAGTTGAATCATTGCTGAATCCTGGTCATAAGCATTTGCTATGACTGATACTCTACCCTGCTTGATGTAGCAGGACAGAACAAGCCTTTTCTGTCATAAATTTGGATGGGCTGAGTTACATGACATGCTGAGGCCTCAGCAATGGTCCAGTGGAGCTGGGAGGGACACTGGTGCTATAGAAACATGGCTGGAGTTCTGGTCCCCAAAGATGCCTGTGCAGTGTCCTTGAGGAGTGGTGAAATTGGGCAAAGAGCTTGGTAGGAGGCAGTTCTTTCAGGGCTTAATAATGTTTAGAGTCAGGTGGGGGGCAGCTCTGGGGTTCTAGCTCCTCTGTCAGTTTGGAGCAAAGACTTAGTCAGCAGCTGGGGGTTCAGGGAGCTGACTCCAGGCTCCAGATAGAGATAGCAGCATGTGGTTAGTCATGTCTCTTGGAGATGGCCATGAACCTTCAAATCCTTCTCTGAAGACTCCCCTCCAGGTGTGTGAGATTTACATGTGAACTGCGGGTAAGAACAGAGAATTGCACACTGTTAATTATTAATAGGACTTTGGCACCACATCCTGTTTCGGAACTCCTAGCTCTAATGAACTGTGTTACTTGAATATAAGCTGCAGGGACCCTGTCTATATAGCTAATCTGGAGAAAGACTTACAAGGCCAGGATGAGGCCAGCTTCCATCTGAGCCTGCGTGCCCCACCCCCTACCCGCAGTTTGGGAGGCAGCTTTAGGCCTCATGGAATTCTAGGAGGGTTGAATCTCAGAAGGTGAAAGGGAGAATCTACAGAGAGGGAAGATTTTCAAGGGCATGTCTGCCCCAGCACCATAGCCAGTTATTTCTTTGACGTAGAACTGTGTGCAATCTCCTCCTTCTCAGGGTGAGCCATAGGGGCTTGTGTTAGGAAGTGAGGTGACCTCTTCATAGAGCATTGGTACTTGAACATTGGTTTGCCGAAGAATTATGGGTAGGGGTTAGGGGAGCCTAGTAAAATTCATATTTCCAGCCCCATTGCCAGGGATTTTGATTCAGTAGGTCTAGGGTGAGTGGGGTTCAGGATTCTGCATTCTTAACAGCCATCACAGGAATTCCAAATGCAAGTGGTCCAGGGAACATACTTTGAGACCCACTGGCTTTGAGGCTGAACTGTCTGCAGGCCAGAAATGTGGGCAGGACTCCAGTGTTGGGACAGCGTCTATATCGTAAAGCTTAAGGAGCACCTTGAGGTCAGAAATGGGGCTGAGCCAAATGTTTATGTCCTTCCCTTGGTTAGGAAATGGCAGGTGAAAGGTTTTGGTGCCCTCAGCGTAGAGGAGCTGGGGACCATCAGGAGTGTTGTCATCCCATGCTAGGTCACCCCTGCATGTGCTCACTCCCTGCTTTTTTGCAGTGGAGACCCCTTTGACCATCCACATTGGGTTTATATCCAAATAATCTTTTCTTAATAATACTATTCATTGAGCAGCACATGATTACTAATTAGGTTTTTTTTAACCAATTGTATAGACATTAACATTTATATATATATATATATATATTTTTTTTTTTTTGAGAGATAAAATGTGTGTGCAGGGGAGGGGCAAAGGGAGAGGAAGAGAGAGAATCTTAAGCAGGCTCCATGCCCAGCTCAGAAGCTGACACAGGGCTTGATCTCATGACTGTGAAATCATGGCCTGAGCTAAAATCAAGAGCCAGATGCTTAGTTGACTGAGCCACCCAGGTGCCTCAACATTTATATTCTTAAATAGAATTTACTCAGTTAGTTAACCAATATTAGAGCTATTCAACACAGAGTATGTCACTAATGCAGAGGAGTTAGTTCCTGGTATAAATGGGGTGGTGAGGGGATTAGAGGAAGAACAGAACAGGGGCAGCATGGGTGGACCTAGCCTAGGAATGAAATAGTGGGGAT
Organism: Leopardus geoffroyi; assembly: GCF_018350155.1. NCBI lineage: Eukaryota > Metazoa > Chordata > Mammalia > Carnivora > Felidae > Leopardus > Leopardus geoffroyi. Next base: position 83,885,074 of record NC_059333.1, read on the forward strand.
GGTGGGTGTTGGTCTGTAATTGGGTTTAGAGGTACAGGAGGGAGGAGGTGGGTGTGGAGGCTCAGGGAAGGGGTAAGCCATAGTAATGTTGGGCTAGGTGGAAGATTATGAATTGGTAACATTTAGGAATGGCAGAGGTCTAAGTGGAATGTTCCGGTGTGGCTGTGTCCTTTCCAAGCTCCAGGCCCTGGACTTGGGGGTGTAATGGGAGTTCTCTGTGGAGGTGGAGGGCTTATGAGGCAGGCCTCCTCAGCCTCAGTCTCCCAAGTGTGTTTGGTAATTTTGGAGGTGCTGATTCTTGTCAAAGCCAAACACACAGGGGTTAGGAAGGACATGTCATTTGTTCATTCATTCATTTTCTCCCCAAATATTTACTGAGTCCCTACTAGGCTCCAGGCACCATTCTAGCCCCAGGGATACAGTGGTGATTACAACGCATGCCCTCACTCAGCTCCCGTAGTGGGAACACAATTGTTAAACTAGTTAATTTCAGGTTGTGACAGGTTGTAAAGAAAAATAAAGGAGGTGAAGATGTTAGGGGGTGACTATATTGGGGGCAGCATCAGAGAGGGGCTCTCTGAGGAGACTTCTGAGCAGAGACCTGAATGAAGTGAGGATTAAGGCCGGCAGAACTCAGAAAAGAGTGTGGTCCAGGCTGTGTTTGGGGCCATGCCCTGACTTCATTCCAGAAGACTCTCAGGCCCATGGAAGTTTTCATGGCTATTGTGGGAGACGAGCTCACTTGCCCAGTCTCTATTTTGGGATTGGCACTGACTCACTGCTGAGTATTGGGCAACTGGCTCCCAGCTTGAGACTATTTCTACTGTAAAATGAGGATCTTAATAGCTACCTCTGTTTTACTAGAATCTCATGAGAATTGGTCAGTGTCTGTCTAGAAAGTATTTTTTATTACAAAAAATTGTATTTATCTTGAGTATAAGCTAAGGAGTAAATGGTTAGCAACTAAGTTTTGTTTTTAGAGAGCAAAACTTAGTCCAGTTCACTTAGTGCTCTCACTCAGTTGACCCCCCAATGGCCCCCAATATGGCCTTGAACTTCTGCTGATTTTCTTGGTTTCAGCTCACTGTTCAGCTCTAGAATAAGAGTCCAAAACTAGATTCTGATCTCCATTCTATTGCTGACAACCTGTATGGCCTTGGGCAATTCACTTAACTTCTACTTCTATAGTCTTATCACCTATAAAATGGGTATAATAATCAAGCAAGATAAGGCTGTTTGTCCTGCAAAGTGCTATAAACATAAACATAAGAGATAACTGTTATTAAAGTGGATATCTAAGGGTGACCCACCTTATATAGGTTATATACTGTTTATGGGGTCCCAACTTTGCCTCAGTGTTTCAATGGACTGCTCAAGAGAGCAGGAGGAGGCCTGGGTCTTTAAGAAATATGTAGTTCTCTCGTAGTTTCACCTTGTCTGTATTCAGTATGATTGTGTCCCAGGAGAGTGTATTTAAGTGATAGAAAATCAGTGACAAAGTCTCAGAAGAGAGCAGAGAAATGCTGGGATTTGGGGAGACAAAGCAGGCAAAAAGAGCCTTAGAGAGAGGACTCTGTCTTTAGAGCACTTCCTTTCTCCTACTGTGTGACAGGCACCATGCTAATGTCTCTGGACCAGTCTGTGTGTAGCCCTAGCCTGACTCTATTCTGGAGGGGTTGTGGACAGCAGTGCAGTGACTCTGACACCCACTTACCTGATGATATGCACCAGGCTGAATGCTGGCAAGTCAAGGGTTGCAAGACAGAGTGTGATGGGTCTGCCTACTCCAAGTATGTACCGTCAGCCTGACAAGATTTCTCTGGTCTGGTCCCAAATGCCTTCCCTTAGTAAGTGCTGGGTATTGTGCTAACACCTTGTTTATATTATCTCACTCATTCTTCTCAACAACTCACTGGGGTGAGTTTTTACTCACTAGTACAAAGTCTTGTAGTGAGTTTGTATTAGAGCCTAGACTAGACCACAGCCCCCTTTGCCTTTCAACAGCCAGCACTGCAGGCTCTTCCTACTCCTAGGAAGAGCCCCTTTGTGCACACCCATTCACATACACAGAAAGCCAGAAGTGCCTGAGAATTTTCCTGCTCCTGGGGTGGCCCCTAGCTAAGACTGTCAGGAGGTGCTGGAGTATCAGACCAGCTCCTTCGCCACTTGCTGAGACGGCTCTGGAGTATATATTCTCCAGCAGTCCCCTGCAGGGTTAGGCTGAAGTTACTTTCTATCCAACTTTTGTCTTGCTTGGCCTCCTCCCTTCCCCTGTCCTGCTCCTCCTATATCCCAAACACGTCACTAGCTTACAAGGGTCAGCTTCTGGGCAATCAAGATACCCACTCGGGTATGGGCTGAGCTGGAGCAGGATGTTATTCAGTGACTGATTACAAGAAAGAATTCGGAAGCTGTGTCTAGCAGTGACATCCTGATCAAGAGTCCAGATAATCCCAGAGATCCCAATAATTGTGTCATACACAGAGACTTCAAAAGAGCCCCTCAAAGTGGAAGGCATTGAATTAGGGAATTTATATTCCTATCTTATTTAATATTAAAACATCTATTAGACTTTTCCAGTTTTCATTGGCATGTTTGAGATCATACAGATTCAACAAAGTTCACCTTTTACTAATCTTAAAATCACATTGTACGTGAGGTAGCATTTCTCAATTGCACTTGGGTGGGACTCTGTTGATATGTTGCCTCAGTTATGTGAAGCTTTGTTTGACCCCATCATCATTGCCCACCGTCTCCTGCTAAACGTCCTGTTTTCTGTGTATTGATCTACATGACATTTATGTGGGTGGCATTTTTTAAAAAAAATTTTAAATGTTTATTTTTGAGACAGAGAGAGACCGAGCATGAGCAGGGGAGGGGCAGAGAGAGAGGGAGGCACAGAAGCTGAAGCAGGCTCCAGGCTCTGAGCTGTCAGCACAGAGCCCAACGCAGGGCTCGAACTCACAAACTGTGAGATCATGACCTGAGCTGAAGTCGGACGCTTAACTGACTGAGCCACCCAGGTGCCCCTTATGTGGGTGACATTTACTTCACCCCCTGAGATGATTGCAGATCTGGGTGATACTCTAGAGCAGTGCTATCTAATAGAGTAGCCACTAGCCACATGCAGCTATTCAGCATTTGAGTTATGACTGGTCTGAATTGAGATGTGCTTTTAAGTATAAAATGTCTATGAGGGATTTTGTAGTCTCTGTGGGAATAAGGATGTAAGTTGTCTCATTAATAACTCATTAAAAATATTTATTACATGTTGAAACAACATTTGAGGTGTATTGGGCTAAATAAAAGATATTAAAATTAATTTTATCTCCTTTTACTTTTTCAAAACATGGTTAGTAGAAAATTTGAAATTACACATTTGGCTTACATTATATTTCTATGGGCAGTGCTGCTCTAGGGACTCAAAGAAGGGGAGATTTGGCAAGTGAAGTTGTCCAAATCCTGGACAGGCTGATCTGGGAAGAAATTGTGTGGATGTTGTGATGGCAGGGTTCTTTATGTGATCAGGAGGCAGCAAGGTGAGTCCTGTGTGACACCACTTTAAAAGGCATGCGGTTCTGCAGATGACCATTCATCTCTGGCTTGGAGGATTTATGGCTGACAAAAATGGCTTTTAAATCGGTCATCTGCCCACATGACATCACTGCCTTTCTGCTTCCAAGTACTTTGCAGAATTCACATTTGTTGTTTCTTTCTTGCTGTCATATTCTTGAGGGAAAAGAGGCCAGTTGAAGGAAGAGAAGAGGAGGAGGGAGGGTGGGAGGATTACTGTTGATTAGAACAGGGATGGGGGTGGGGTGTGGGGGGGATAGGACACTAGGAGACCTTAGGGAGAAGATCTCATTGGCTAACACAAAAGGTTCAAAAAGTCAGCTAGTCAAGTGATTTCTCTCTTTTTCTCAGTCTCTTTCTTTCTGGGGACTTTTGATTTTTGATGTTTATGATTGTTCCTGGGAAACCAGAAGCAGGTACCTTTGTTTTGCAGATTAGGAAATGGGGAAAAGAAACTGATGGGGGATTCCCAGACAGAAATAGGAGGTGTGGAAAAGGGAGGAGGAGCAGGATTTAGGGATCAAATTCTCTCTGTGTTGGTATGGAAGTCCCACTTTGGGGAAGTGCATTCTATCATCAGGGCTCTACACTGGGACTTTCCCATTTCAGTGACTTACTTGGCTGGGAGATAATGATTCTCTAAGGCTCCTGTTCATGTGTCTAAAGCTCAGGAGGTCCAGTCACTTAGCAGCATGGTGACTGCCTCAAGTAGTACAGTTTCTGGGACAAGGCTTTGGCGCTGTCACAAGCCTCCCGGCTCTGTTTGGGTGCAATTAATGCTTTACTCCAAATGCATCCATCACCAGCAAACTAAAGTGAGAACACACCTGTTAAAATGTTATTTTTGGGGCACCTGGGTGGCTCAGTCGATTAAGTGTCTGGCTCTTGGTTTTGGTTCAGGTCATGATCTCACGGTTCATGGGATCATGCCCCGAGTTGGGCTCTGTGATGATGGCGTGCGGAGCCTGCTTGGGATTCTCTCTCTCTTTCTCTCTCTCTCTCTCTCTCTCTCTGCCCTTCCCCTGCTTGTTCTCTCTCTCTCTCAAATAAATAAACTTAAAAAAAAAAGTTCTTTTTGAGTCCTGCCTCTGTTCATAAACCTTCAGTGGCTCACCATTGCCCACTGAATAAAAAACCTAACTCCTTAGCCTGCCTCTAGTACCTTCCACAGTCAGGACCCAGGTTATCTGTTTGGACTGATCTCTCCCCACCCTCTCTCATCACCGCTGGACTCCAGCCAAACCATGTGCTTGCTAGATCCTCTGCCTGTCCCACACTCTTGCATCTACTTACCATGTTTACTACCTGGATGTCCTATCCACAGTTGTCACATAGCAACCTTTTCCTTCTCCATGAGAAGCCACCCCTTGCCTCCACAGCACTTTATAAGTCTTTTTGACCCTTGTAGACTATTATTTGTGGAGATGTGTCCCTGCTAGATTCTGAACAACTAGGGACTAGGGGAGAGACAGCCTGTATTAGTCAGCCTGGACTTCCATAAAAAAATTGCCATGGACTGGGTGTCTTCAACAATAGAATATTATTTTCTCACAATTATAGAGTCTGAAAGTCCAAGATAAGAGTGTCAGTACGGTCGGTTTCTGGTGAAGACTGGCTTATAGACAGACACTGTATGCTTACACAGCAGAGAGAGAGAGAGAGTTTTGATGTCTCTTCCTCTTCTTTTAAGGACACAAATCCTATTGGATTATGACTTCACCTAACCTTAATTACCTCCTAAAAGCGCTGTCTACGTTGGTGGGTTAGGACTGCAATATATGAATTTTAGGGGGACTCAGTTAAGTCCAGAGACTGCCTGATATTTAAATCCCTTCCAGCTTTAGCCCAGTATTCTATGCAGAGAGGGTGCTCAGTAAATGTATGGCATATTGAAAGAAATTTAATTCCATTGCCTCCAAGTAATTGTTTTTATAAGCTGTGCTGTTCAAGCCTGTGGGACTGCTGGGGTCCCACAGCTCCTGGGAGGGCAAGAGGGAGTTAACAGGTTTTTATGGGAATCAGACTGAAGGAATTGTGTCAGCTATAGCTATTAAGGATCAGCCTCATGAATATACTGTCTCTGGTGGGAATGTTGCAAGGCTGCTGTCCATTCATAAGGGAAGTTCCATATAGTTTTTGTGCTGAGAACAATAGTAATTCTCTGAGCATTTGGATTTGTTATATATGAAATTGTGTGATTGTGCACTCAGATATCACCTCACACCAGTCAGAGTGGCCAAAATTAGCAAATCAGGAGACTATAGATGCTGGAGAGGATGTGGAGAAACGGGAACCCTCTTGCACTGTTGGTGGGAATGCAAACTAGTGCAGCCATTCTGGAAAACAGTGTGGAGGTTCCTCAAAAAATTAAAAATAGACTTACCCTATGACCCAGCAATAGCACTGCTAGGAATTTACCCAAGGGATACAGGAGTACTGATGCATAGGGGCACTTGTACCCCAATGTTTATAGCAGCACTCTCAACAATAGCCAAATTATGGAAAGAGCCTAAATGGCCATCAACTGATGAATGGATAAAGAAATTGTGGTTTATATACACAATGGAGTACTACGTGACAATGAGAAAGATCGAAATATGACCCTTTGTAGCAACATGGATGGAACTGGAGAGTGTTATGCTAAGTGAAATAAGCCATACAGAGAAAGACAGATACCATATGGTTTCACTCTTAACAGAAACCCATGGGGGAGGGGAAGGAAAAAAAAAGAGGTTAGAGTGGAAGAGAGCCAAAGCATAGGAGACTCTTAAAAACTGGGAACAAACTGAGGGTTGATGGGGGGTGGGAGGGAGGGGAGGGTGGGTGATGGGTACTGAGGAGGGCACCTTTTGGGATGAGCACTGGGTGTTGTATGGAAACCAATTTGACAATAAACTTCATATATTGAAAAAAAAATTGTGTGATTATGTAACTGACCAGATGGTCTCTCTTTTGCATTGGTCAAATGGGAGGCCCACCTGTAGTGACAGTTCAGTGGCACTCCTAGCCTCATTCATAGACTATCTTCATGTCTCCACTCACATGTTTAATCATCTTTACCCTGCTTATCATTTATGCAATCATTATATTTTAGATACCTTTTAAGTTTTCAAAACTCCAGAAACACAGTAGGACTTCAGTGCATTTTAAAAATAAATAAAATTACTCATACTTTTCTTGAGAGGAATTGATAATTCAAATATCAATGTCCAGGTAGCATGATAAATTCACATATGAGCTTAGGAGGGGGTAAAAAAAAATCTTTGTATTTCTACTTATCTATTAGTTATTGAGAATCCTTACATCAATCTTTTAAATGACTGCTAAAATTCCCATTATAGACGAGAAAGCTGAAGCTCCTGGAGATTAAGTAACATGTCCAAGTTCTGAGTTGGTGGATCTGGTTTTCAAATCTTGGTCCATCCCATGTCAAGATCAACATCTTTTCCATCTGTTCCCCTGCTTCCAGGATAGACACTAAATATCCAATAGTCTAGTCTGGGGGAGGGAATAAGCATAGCCAGAGGTGAGACAGAGTAATGGCCTTGGGGAGTTCTGTCCTATGATAAGGCAATTCGAGGCTCCCAGTTGGGAGACAAGCTGTAGACAGGGGTTGAGCCTCTGGAGTGAGAGGTACTAGCAAGATCTCTTGTGTTACTGGAGGGCATTCGGGCCCCAGCTGGCCAGGCCTGGGTGTGGAGGCCAGCTTCCAGGACAGAGGAAGGCTTAAATGAGAACTGAGAACTGAATGAGAAACCCTGTTTTGGGGTACTAGTAGTTGAGAAGGCCTGGGCAGGAGAAGGGTGCTACAATGCTCCCAGAAGACTGTCCAGTACTTTGAGCCATTAAAGTAGTTCTTTGGGCCAATAAAGTAGTTCTAGATCCCACCAGCTTTGCCAGTAGGGCTCCTACTCTTCCTTCAGATCTGGGATTGCCTTAGGGACCACAGCTGGGTACAGCAGAGCAGGACACCTCAGTTCAGTAAGTATTAATTGAATGTCTGGTGTGTTCTGGGTGTTAGAGGAACACAGAACAATCATCCCAGGTCCTGACCTTAGGGACCTCGCTGTTCTGTGGGGGCAGATAGGTGTGAAGGGGGTCTGTTAAGGTCATGGTAGCACTCACATTCACACATCTCTCTTCCAGGGCCATGTTCTGCAATGATTTAAAGGAAAAGTATGAGAAGAGGATCATTATCAAAGGGGTCGATGCTGAGACCATGCACACTCTTCTGGACTACACGTACACCAGCAAGGCACTGATCACCAAGCAGAATGTGCAACGGGTCCTGGAAGCTGCTAACCTTTTCCAGGTGTGTGAAGAAATAGTCTCAGTGCTTTCCTCTGGAGCAGGGGAAAGCAGTGATTCCTCAGAGATCTGTCTGGACTGGCTCTCAGGCCTATACCTGGGACATACATACAACCATTCTCATACCCACAGTTAGTTGGGCCTCTACTTACTTGAAAGTCAGAAGATGCTCCTTTGGAAGTTTCCTCAGAGGGGGTGAGATGTGGCATTGACTCCTTAATGCCATAAAGCCAGGGCAGCTTGGTGTCTGGAATCTATATGTATTTCCTGACTGCAGTAACTACAATTTGCAGAAGCCTAATTGGAGCCAGGGGCTCCAGTCACCACTTCATATTCATAACTTCGAATCCTTACTGGGAAGGAAGGGAAGGCAGTTTCTTCTCCCTATTTTACAGGTAGGAAGAGCAAGGCACAGAGAAGGGGGTTATTTGCACCCTGGGCCTTCTGCATCCAGGGGCTGTATGCTTGCCACTAGACCCTACAGTCTCTCTGGGAGCAAGTATCTAGACTTGGGGGGAATGCCCGACCTTGACTGGTCGGCACTTTGCGGTGGGTATGAAAGAAGAGCACTTTTCATGAGGGGTATTGCAGAAGATAAAAGACAACCCTTGGGATTAATTAAGTTTATTCATTTATTTTGAGAGAGAGAGAGAGAGAGAGCGCGCGCGCGCGCGCACACACACACACACACACACACACACGTGGGAGAGGGGCAGAGAGAGAGGGAGAGAGAGAATCCCAAGCAGGCTTTGCACTGACAGTGCCGATGCAGGGCTCAAACTCACTAACTTCGAGATCATGACCTGAGCCAAAATCAAGAGACTGATGCTTAACCAACCAAGCCACCCAGGTGTCCCTAGGATTAAGTTTTATTGTTTCCTTTTGACTACATTTGTTTCAATCTGACTACAAGAATATTTAGCTTCATTGACTAATTAGATCCATAGATTCTGTCAGTTGCATCCACAGTTATCATTGGGGCCCCATCCCAAGTTACTATCTTTGCTTAGGTCTAAAAGTACACCTTAAACTTGGTTTTGCCAGGTGAAGACAGAGATTGTCTCACTGAGGATGTTGAGATTTATTGACAGAGTCTAGGGACAAACCAGGTCATTCCCAGGGACTGAGACAAACATCAGATCTTGTGCATGGTTTGGGACTTGGGGACGTGGTATCCTTCTGAATCCTCAGTAGGTCAGTGGTTGAGGGGAAACAGGTGGGGAATGAGGGGCCCAGAGTCAAGACCAGCGGCTATGGGATTTTTTTTGTTGAGACTGGAGCCTAGGCAGGATCTGTGGAGTCCAGCAAGGAAGGGAGAGTAGAAAGAGGGAGGAGAGTCAACTATAAAACAGCACTGATGAGTTACGAATAATTGCCAATTTTATTGTCTCAGCTTCCTCAGGGTATTGTAAAGATACAGAGCAAGTTACTTCCATCAGGACTGGTCATGCCTTCTGGTGATGTGTCCAAGTCAGTTACCACCCCCACATACAGCCCTCCCCCCTTTCGCTGTCCTTACCTGCTTACACCTTTAGCCTTACTAACCGGCAGGGAAATACTCCTCATTATGTGGAGTGAGGGGCTCAGTAGCTATATCGTATTCCTTCCCTCCCCCACAACTGCTCCAACAATCTGACCTCAGCGAAATCCTTCCCAGGTCAGATAGGGCCTCTATCTAGTTCAGCTTTTACCTGGGGGCTAAAACAGAGCTTCATGTATTCTACAGTGGGTGTGTGGGTGTGGGTATATGTGCAAATCTTTATTTAGCCTCCTTGTTTTCAGTAAGATGTCCTCATGTGTCTTTCTCAGTTTCTGGTGTCCCTGAGTCCAGAACCTCTCTTGTGTGGTTTCTCCAGAGATAAATCTTTTCCAGCAGGAACAAAAAAAATCTATCTTTTGTTAGGTTATAAGAGGTAGGGAGGAGTCCCAGGAGGCTTAAATTCTTCTTAAACCCACCCTTGTTATCAGCCCCATCTGCCCCGGCCTTGCTATTTCCCTGGGACTTTAATATTTCTGCTTTCTGGGGTTCTGAGGGACAAACTCCTTTGTAGGCACTTGGTCTGACCTCTCTTCTCTCAAAAAAAAATCACTCTCCAGTCTTCACATTCTGTGGTTTGGGGTTACTGATATCTCCTGGTTTCAGTGAGGATGGAGTTTGTGTTTCTGTTTCTTGTTCTCCTTTTCAGTTTTGGGTGATTTTTATAAAAACTCTTTAGATAGTAAAGACTGTTATCTTTTGTAATAATGTTGCAAATATTTTCCATTGGTTGACTCATGATTTTTAGTAATGACTTTTTTTACATATAAAATTTTAAAATTAGTGTTTAGTCAGATCTATTGATCATCTCCTTGATGTTTTTTGCCTTCGTTGTATGTTTTTAGAAAGACCTTCCCTATTGCTTAATTATATACTTACTCACTTCTAATTTCTATTAGTCTTGTTATGTCCGCAGCTTTGATATTTAAATCTTTAATGTATCTGGAAATCATTCTGGCATAAAGTTTCTCCGTTGTCTTCATTGTCATCGTCCTCCTCCTCTGCCTCCTTTCCCTCCTTCTCCTCCTTCTTCTCATTTTCTCTCAAGTTGTGAGCTTCAACAGAGATTTTGGTTTTAATGAGAGGTGGAAGGAAGAGGAAGACAGAGACAGGATAGAGATAGAGCATGTTCTGTTTATTATTGATTCCCCTATCCTGGTAATCCCTCACCTCAAAATTTTCCAAATCTCATTCACTTTCTAGGCAAAAAATAGTAAGTTCTCTCTGAGGCTGTTTTACTAATTTTCCTAATGAGTGTTAATTCTTACGAAAACAAGAGAAGAGTGCTCTAGGTGTCTGGTTAGAAAGTCTGTTGCTTCTGGATAACTTGCTTTGAAGACTCAGATGTAGAAAACTGGGGATATCTTCATTCCTGAAAACACCACAAAGGACAGAGATTTGTAGGTTGTTGAAATCACTTTGTGGTCTTAAAAAAAAAAATTCTTTTGAATGGATAAAACATACCCTTGTTCCAAATTCAGAAAAACAGAAGGGGAGACAGTGAAACATTTTGCTATCTTCACTTTTAGTAGTATCTTGCTGTCCTTCGTATTCTTTTTTTTAAATTTTATTTATTTATTTGTTTTGAGAGAGAGAGCACGCGTGCATGCTCTTGTGTTGGGGGGGAGGGGCAGAGAAAGAAGGAGAAAGGGAATCCCAAGCAGGTTCTATGCTGTTAGTGCAGAACATGACACGGGGCTCGATCTCAGAAACCATGAGATCATGACCTGAGCCAAAATCAACAGTCAGATGGTCAACCAACTGAGCCACCCAGGCGCCCCTGTCCTTCATATTCTATGCACACCCCAGTGTATATGTGCATATATCATTCCCACTCTTTGCTTCCGGTTTTTAACACAAATATTGGTGCACTATACACTTTTTTTTTTTTTTGCATCTTGCTTTTTTTTGGCTTCACAATATATTTTGGAGATTGTTATATATCAATATATACAGAGCCTTTTTGATGGCTGCATAATGTTGTTGGGATCTCCTCAGAAGTGAAACATGTTGAGTTATCTGTAATAGTCTCTTATAAGGCAGAATGGTGGATTAGAAAGAACATCGGTATTGGACTCAGACAGAACCTGGGTTTAAATCCCAGTTCAGTCATTTATTTGCTGTGTGCATGTGGACAAGTTACTTAGATTGTCTGAGTCTCACCTTTCTTATTTGTGAAATTAGGATGATTATAATACTTACCTTTCAGGGAGAGTTATTGTGAGAATTAAGTGAGATGCTATTTGTAAAATACCTAATACATAATAGATGCTGGGTAGAATTTTCTTCCCATCATTTGTGCATTAATTTTAACTTTACTTTGGATAATTTGTGCCTTGAATAAACTGACTGACATTGAGCTGTGAGGACATTTTCCTATGCTATTCCCCAAGTTTTGCTTTTTTCCTGGATTAGGATTTTAAGGGACCATGATTTAAAGTTTTGTTTCATCATGTTCATGTAACACTTGGTTAGTAGAATGAATTGGACTGGTGCTATATTTAATTGACTCAGAATTGTAGATGGAGAAAAGTGTGCCAGAGTTGGCATTTTATCTTGTTATTTTAGAACGTGCACAGAAGCTGATACCACCTTTCTTGGATGGAAATCAATGGGAACCAGATGATCTTGGTGTTTTCTACCCCATCTGGTAGTAAAGGGTTTTAGCTGTTACACCGTCACTGTGCCTCAGCTGCCCCCTCCCTTTCTACTTCTCTTTTCAAGTCTCTTCCTGTTATCCGTTGATTCCTTCTATGCCAGAATTTCCTAGTCCAGAAAGAGATAATTTGATTGACCAAGCCAGTCACCGCTAATGCTGTTTGAAAAGACCTTTTCAGGGGCGCCTGGGTGGCGCAGTCGGTTAAGCGGCCGACTTCAGCCAGGTCACGATCTTGCGGTCCGTGAGTTCGAGCCCCGCGTCAGGCTCTGGGCTGATGGCTCAGAGCCTGGAGCCCGTTTCCGATTCTGTGTCTCCCTCTCTCTCTGCCCCTCCCCCGTTCATGCTCTGTCTCTCTCTGTCCCCAAAAAAAAAAAAATAAATAAATAAATAAACGTTGAAAAAAAAAAAAAAAAAAAAGAAAAGACCTTTTCATGCAAAGCAACTTCATGAGTTGCTGGCCTCCTGAAGACTGATAACCCTGGGGTCAGCTACCATTACCACTGTCATCGGTCCAGTCAGCTGTGGCACAGGGTGGGACAGTTTCTTTTAGGAGGAAAGTTAGGGTGTGGCAGGTACTAAATGGACTGCCACGAGAGAACTTTGCAGTCACTTAGCTGTGATTAATTAGCCAATTATGGGGAGAAATATATTTTCTCCAAGTAGTTTCTAGAAAGGTAAGAGCAAGAGAAGCACCTATGAGGAAAGGCCCAAGCGACCCTTCACAATGTGAGGCAGGGTTTTTGAGATGAATGTCATTCAGTGGGGGCTGCAGGGAACTTGCCTTATCTGGAACTTCAGGCTTCTGAGTTCTAGATAAGCAAGGCAGTGAGAAACTGTAGAAACTGTAGTTGTGGGACAATGGCTATAAGAACTTGGTAAGATTTTTCAGTTGTGGAGAACTGCCATGTTAGTTTGGAGAACTTTGTCATATTTGTTACTTTCATTTTTATTATTAAAAACTCATGAAAGAATAAGGGTTTGTGAGCTTATCTGCAGGGTAGCAAAAGATGTGAGGTCAGGGAGACCATGCTTACCCTTCATTTAGTCTTGGGACAGAAGATGGCTAAGATAACAGAGCAGCTGGTTAGAAGGAGCTTAGAAGAGAAAGGGAAATCAGGCTGAGACCTGAGGGGTGATGTGAGGAGAGAAAGAGGGATGCCAGAGTGGTGGTCTGGTCATCTGGCCTGGGCCCGAGAAGACCCAGGTGGGGCCTCCACAACACCTCTGGGGCTGAGATCTGTATGGATGAGGTAGCCATGTAGTCAGTGGCTGACCCGGATGGCTGGGACTGGCTTCTTGGCTTACTCAATATCTGGATCATAGTACATTAATATTTGTTGAATCGGTGAAGGCATGTGTCACTCTTGTCTATTACTAGTTGAATATGAGGACTGCCTCAGAAACTGCTCAACGCCCCATCAAAAATTGCCTGACCTCCTTTAAGAGGACACTGAGAAGCCCACTCGTGGCTTTTAGAAATGTTGTGGGCTGGTAGAGGAGGAAGTATTCCACAGGTTAATACTAATAATTGCTTCATTTTTAAGCACCCACTAAGTGCCAGGCACCTAACAAAAGCAGGTCTCACTCATTACATTACATCATTACAGATGGACTTGTGTTGTCATTGATAGGGACCCACAGATTGTGTCTACCCACCATGGGAATAGCCAGTGGATCCAGGCGAGAAAACCAGCCCAACTATTTCTTTGCTACTGTCTAGAGAAAATCAATCTGTTGACTGATGCATCCTCTCCCACACATTCCCTTTGTCAACCAATGTTGCTGTGTGGCCATTGTAGGTGATAAGAAATTGGGGTTACTCTCCTGGGTCCGCAGGACAGTAATAGTTGTGCTTCCCAGAGTATTCACCATGTGGCAATTGTTTTGCCTACATGGTTTCATTTAAAATGAGTTATGTATTTTTACCCCCAATTCTTAGTGATGTAAAAGATCAAGGTTTCATGGCTAATGAGAGAGGAGCCTGGATTTCACCCCTATCTGCTTATGCTAGCCTGTGTGTTCCCCACTACATACTGCGTGCGTCCCTCAGAGCAAGGCCTGGAGCAAGTCAGGATGCTGAAGGCAGCTGGGGCTGTTGACATCCTCAGGGAGGGCTGCCCAGTGGAAAATTCTGGAAACCAGTGGGGCCCTGTAATTGTGTCAGCAGGTGAGACTGGCACAGCTGCCACCTCTCATGCCTGACTCCCTCTGGGGAAACCAAATGTCCCCATCTCAACAGTGAGCCCGCTGCTGTCCACACAGTGTCTCTTTAAACACATTTCTGTGTTTAATCTCAATGTTTACTCTTTTTTACTTTTAGGTATAACTTACATTTAGTAAAATGCACGCATCTTAAATGTACAGTTTTTGATTTTTTACACGTGTTTGCAGTCACGTAACCACCACCCAGATCAAGCTCCAGAACATCCTTGGCATCTCAGAATGCTCTCTTATGCCCTCCACAGGTAGTACCTCCCCAGGGAGAGCTATCACCCTGGCATCTGTCACCATACATTAGTTTTGCCTCTCTGAATTGCATATTGTTCTTGAGTTCTAATTAGTATAGAGGATCTAAATCTGAGGCTACAAATGTAGGTGTGCAAAGATAAAAGCATGATTTAACCTATTATTTTTCTAACATTGAACTTAATCTGTTTCCTGAGCTTCCCATTCTATCAGTGATAGAAATTGTAGTCAACCTAATGATATCTCATTTCAGGAAAGCTTCATCAATTTAGCATCTGGTTTGCTTAAATGGTTCCAAGGGGGTGTTTACAGATTACCAGGACATTATAGAAAGAGGCATCTGGCCCAGGCTTACCATGGTTATTTGCATCATTGGTCTATGCTGGCACCTGCTGGAACATCTGTGTTCCCATTGGTCTCTCTCTGATCATTGACTCCTTCACCCGTGGCATCAGCTGGAAGTCCTCTCAGGCCCACCTGGCTCAGGCCCTCAGTCTTTGTGGGTCACTGTGCATTCTCTTTGTCCCGTTTGCAAGGCCTCCTCAGGTCTGCCAGCCCTCTCAGTGATTTCTTTGTCCCTCTCAGGAACACACAAGAAACTTCCATTTGCTTGCCTGTGCCAGTCTGGAACTATAGGGAATTTGGAGCAACTGCCATAGGTCCCCTTTGTCTAGAAACAACGCATTCCAGCTTCTCTTCTGCTTCTGCTATACTGAACTGCCACTTTTCTGATTTCCTTTAGGAAGTCGAGGCACACATCCTTTTGCTCTCAGCTCCACAATCTCTAAGGAGCTTTTTGCTTTTCCTTTACTCTAGAGTTTGGCCTGGGTTGGGAGGCAGGGCATCATCTCAAGGACCCACACCTGCTTCTCACTTTATCGCTAGACTCTCTTCTTTTTTCTTGGCTCTGGAATCATTGTTGGAAAAGCTGGCTGCTACATTATCATCCATTCTCCTACATCTGTTGCTTTGACATAAACTGTATGCCTAGACTCTTTGGTATTCTGGCTTTTCCAGTTCAAAGGGCCCAGTTATTACTACTAACTCGTGTTTCAAAACTAATTTTCTACTGTAGGTTCTGAAAGTGTATTTAGAAACTCAAAAATCAAAATTGTCTTCTTTTGTCTATCCTATCATTCTTTCCCTGGGTATTCAGCCCTAGTTGCTGCCCATGGGTGGTGAAATACAGGAAGTGGGATATGGGGTTTTTGTTGTAATGAAAATCCATGTTACTACCAGATTTTGACTTTTACTTCTACCTAATTTCTACAAATTACTAACTATTTACTACATTCAAGGTACTTTGTAAAAAACTATCGGGGAAATAAAGACAAAAATTATAAATATTGATCACATTTGTTTAGCAATTTATTGTATTCTTTCCCCTGCACGATCCATTCTGATGTTGACAATATTTCTGTGAGTGGGCTGGCCAGGTAATTCCTTCACAATGAGACTGCAAAGTGGGCTTTATTATTCTCAACACTTTCCAGACAAGGAATCTGTGGCTCAGAGAGAGTTCAGCTCATCAAAGAGTTGAAGCCATAATCAGAGGCCTAAACCCAAAACTTTTGACCCCTATACCTGCCTCCCACCACTACCCCCAAAGCCTCAAAAGCAAGGACTCCCACTGAGCTTTCAAACCACAGGGCAATCCAGCCAGACCCCAGGGCAGAGTATAGGGTAGAAAAACGTTCTGGCCCTGAAGGAGGTGGCATTGACTTGGATTTCATAGAATAGGTAGGATTTCAACACGTGGCAGCTGGGTTGGGGGAAAAGTATTTAGGCAGAAGCAAAGACTTAAGTTTCCACTTCCCTACCTGATACCTTACCTGTTGCAGCTGTCTGCTCATGGACCTGCTTCTCAGGACTTGGGTTTGCTTAGATGCCCTACTGCTTCTGTGCCCTAAATTTGCACACGCGCGCGCGCGCACACACACACACACACACACACACACACACACACACACACACACACCATATCCTGAGCATCAAACATATCCCAGACATAGTCATTCCATTTAATCCTCATAGTGGTGTCCCTTCTTGGCCTTCATCGTGTCCCTGGGCTGAATCACTAAGCTCCAGCACTTGCCCCTTGACTCTTAGTATGGCCCATGTGGCTCCCTCATTGTGTGCTGCTGGCCCGTTGGGGGCCCCACTAGCTCCTCTGAAAATTCAGGGGCTGTCTGTTGCCTGAATCTTGACCAACCTTCCCACACCCTTTCCTTTCTCCCTGATCCCATTTCTGAGGTCAGTGTACCTCTATAGTTGCCTCAGTCCCCCAGAACCTGCCCCACCTTAGTGAGCGGACCTTTTGCAGGTATTAGCTCCCTTTCCTGCTCACCCCATATAGTTTCCAGGAACCAGCAGACCCCTCAGCCAAGTCTAGAGCAAGGACTGAAAGTTTGGAGCAGAGGACATCCTAGGAGTAGGGGGGCGGCCTATGCCCTTTGGTCTGAAGTAGATTATCATCTGAGAGAGGGGGAAAGGGGCAGGGATGGAAGATTAGGATCAGTGGCAATTTACAAATTTTAAGTATGAAGATCCTTCTTTCATATCAATACACACCCCATAGAAAAGTTTTATTTTTTATGACTATTATCTGAGAAGAAAAATGGTGACAAAAAATATTTACTATGAATTCATAAACAAGGGTACCTGGGTGGCTCAGTTGGTTAAGCATCTGACTTTGGCTCAGGTCATGATCTCACAGTTCAAGAGTTCAAGCCCTGTGTTGGGCTCTGCACTGACAGTTCAGAGCCTGGAGCCTGCTTTGGATTCTGTGTCTCCCTCTCTCTCTGCCCCTCCCCTGCTCATGCTCTCTCTCTCTCTCAAAAATAAACAAACATTAAAAAAAATTTTAAAAATAAATAAACTTAAAAAATGAATTGACACTTTCAAATAAATTTGAAGTTTTTAAATCTCATCAACAAATTATATGCTCTTCACATACACTGATTTGTTGGGGCTTGAAGGTAAGAATACCAATGTCTTTATACACCCTTTGCAATAACTATAAGGTCACTTAGGGACTGTGGTCAATGGAATTATTGATTTGGGTCAAAATATGGCTTCAGTTTTTCTGGGGTGGATTTGAAGGCACCTCTAGGGAGATGTGGAATTACATTAAGTCTGTTAAGTCTGTTAAGATCCCAGATTCTGGAGACCCTGAAGGGAAGCAGAGGAAGGACAGTGGAGATGGGGAGCAGGGCATACATTCTCATTGAGACATACACCTCTCATGGGAACTGCAGCTATGTCTCAAGTGGTTTCTTTGATTGTATTTTTAGTCCTTGTTCGAGGTCAGGTGCCTGACTGTAACCTTTTGCTCACATGTCCCCTCAAACAGGAAGTTGGCTGTCTGTTGCCATTATCTGTCATCGCTCAGCTTTAATAAACAAGTTCATGTGTCATTTGGACAGGCTGAGAATGAAAAATTACACTAGCATCTTAAATAATCTTGAATATGAAGAAATAAAAAACACATATATTTTAAAGAAAACAATTTCTTGTTCCCATGACTCCCCTGCCCATCAGCAGTTTCTCAGCCATTGGTTAGTATGCTGCTCTATACCCCTCATACTCAAAAGTATTTATTGAAGCATATTCTGAGGGGAATGTAGACAATTTGGAGATCACCACTACCCTTGTTCTCATAAGGCCTCTTCAGACTCTCCTTGAATTTTGTTAGCTCAACAATGTGACAGTTACAGAGGCAGTGTGATGCCCAATGAGAAGAGTAAGCTAGCCATGACCTTGAGCATCATCTGTACCACTTACTGGCTGTGTGGCCTTAGGCAACACACTCAACTCTTTGAATTCTCTATTTCTTCCTTTGTGCAAATGGTCTGTGCTAATACCAACCTTATTATTACTTGTTAAATAAAGTATATTTGTTAAAAAATAAAATTTATTCATTAAAAAAAATGGGTGGGAAAGTGTCTAGCATAGGTCTTGGTACATACTAGGTATCTGAAAACTATTTTCCTCCCTCTCTTCTTTTTGGCAGAGTTTGTGCTAGGGGCTATTAGAAATAAAAACACAAATATGACCCAGAACCTGCCCTTGGGATGCCTGACTGTTGTACAAAGGAGAAATGTAATTGGTGCTCCACAGAGGGTCAAGTGAGTCGCTCAGTGGAGCACAGAGGAGGCAGGGATTGATTCTGTGTTGGGCAACTGAAAAAGCCATGAAGTAGGAAGTGGCTTTTGAGAAAGAACTTCATGAATTGGCAGGATTTCTCCATTTCTTTTCCCTTCCCTTATCTTTCATTTTCCTTTCTTCTTAAGCACATATTGACCCAGAATTAAAAATGTCCAGAGGCAGAGAAGGCTTAAAACACAGTCAAGACTCTCTGGTCTTGTCGTCCTGGCTCTCCTTCTTGTGTTGGCTTTGTCCTCAGGTGCATGGATACTAGAGAGCAACTCACAGCATCTCCTGTAAACTCAATTTTCAGAAAATTGCCACAGGTGCAAACAGATGCTTGCACACTGTTGTAGGGGTTCACAGACTCTGGACCCCCTCCGTCAGTCCCAAACTTAACACTCCAGATGAAAAAAATAACCTGTGTGTAGATGAGGCGATGGCCATGGTACTCCTTCCCCCCACCTTTTTTTTTTAGTTTTATTTATTTATTTGGTGGGGGGGGGGGCAGAGAGAGAGAGAATCCCAAGCAGGAGAGGGAGAGAGAGAGAATCCTTTGTCGGGCTCTGCACTGTCAGTCGAACTCACGAACCGTGAGATCATGACCTGAGCCGAAATCAAGAGTCACTTAACCTACTGAACCACCCAGGCACCCCTCTTCCCCTTTTTTTGAAGTTAATTTAAAAGGGGCCTTCTCAGTTGAAATTGGGGTGAGCTATCCTGATTCCTTTCTTAAACAGTGGAGGTCTGGAGTCAAACTTGCCTGGGCAGGGAGAGCAGGATTTTAACAGAGTGATGGGAGAGGAAGCAGGTTCAGGCTGATGAAACAGCCTGAGCACAGAAAGGCTCTGTGACAGACAAGCTTAGGAATGTTTGGGGAAGGTGAATAGACAGGTCTGACTGTGGAGAGGTTCTATCAGGGAAAGTCCTGGTGACAGTGTACAGCTTGAGGGGTAAGAATAGGGCTGCCTTCACTTTCAAGCAGTGGAATCACTGAACTGTGTTATATAGCATTTATCACAGTTGTAATTTGACACGTGTGTGATTATTTGATTACTGTTTGCCTTCTCCACTCGTCTGTCAGGTCCAATGAGCACAGGCACTGTGTCTCTTTCTGCTCACCTCTGTTGTCCGATACTGACTGATGGCCTACTACATAACAGATGTTCAGTACACATTCTGGAAATTAACAGGTGGATGAATGGGGGAATGAATGGTGTCTGGCTGGGGAGGGACACTCTGGATCAATGTTTCTAACAAATGTGAGCTCCAGTACTTGGTTTGATTCTCCTTCACGGTTTCCTTCTTTGCTCATCAGTAGTCATGAAGCAGGGGTAGGAATTGGCACCTTGTGGGTCAAGCTTTCCTCCAGGCAGATCAGATTACTGGAGCTCTTGTTGGTGAATTGTGCAAATCATGGTTGCCGTCTGCCAAGCCCTTGTCCTGTACACACACTGCTCGACCTGAGGAAGCTTGAAGTTGTCTTAAAACATGCATTTTTGGAATTAGATAAGACTGCTTCAAATTTTAGCTCTTTTATTAGCTTATTAGCTAATAATTACCTACCTCTTATTAGCTATAACTGTTTGAGGAAATCACCTCACTTCTCTGGATCTCCTTTCCTCATCTATAAACCAGGAAAGATAATAAACATCTACTTTATAGTATTGTGAGGATTAAATTAGCTCAGTAATATAAAGGGGCTGGCACATCATAGGTGTTCTGTGTTTTATTTTTTACATTTTATTTTATTTTCTCATTGTGTCCTTGAAAATTGCAAGGAGTATTTCTTTTCTTTCTTTTTTTTCTGATTTTAAAAGCAACTTCATGCTCAGTGTAGAACATTTGTTCTAAACAGCAAAGTCTAAAAGAAAAATTAGCAACTGCATTTGAGATAAACACGATTCGCATTTTGATGTGTTGCCTTCAAGTGTTTTCGCCATTCATGAGAGACTTTTATTGTAAAACAGATAATTCTGTCACATGGTGGACAATGCAAGGGAGGACATAAAGGTAAACAGTGAGAAGTAAGCCTTCCTCCATACCCAGACCCCAGCCACTAGTTCCCCTCCTCAGAGACAACCACTGTTACCAGGTTCTTAGGTGGCCTCCTAGAGATAGTTTACATATTTAGAAAATCTGTTTTATTTTCATACCATCTTCTTCTTATGCAAACACTGGAATAGTGTATGTGCTATTTACACTAGAGCCTGTCACAAAAGTGAGTTCCCTTTTAGCGCTCATAGATATCTCTGTGGGCAGGGCCACATACGGCTCTGGTGACAGGTTCTGAGGGCTCAACAAGGCTTGGTCTCAGATGTATATTTTTACTCTTTGAACTGAAAATCTGCAGACAACTCAACAGGTGTTAGAGTTCTCAGTCTCAACCGTTTCTACAGTTGCTCATGCGAGGAGTAGATCTGCAGGCCATGGCTGGAGCCAGCTGACAGGGCAGTCTGAGGTAGAATTAAAGCTACTCCCACATTTCATTGACCCTCAGTCAATTTTCTTAAAGTTTATTTATTGATTTTGAGAGAGAGAAAGCGGGGGGGGGGGGGGAGGAGGGGCGAAGAGAGGGAGAGAGAGAATCCCAAGCAGGCTTCATGCTGTCAGTGCAGAGCCTGATGCAGGGCTCGATCTCACAAATCTGTGAGATCATGACCTGAGCCAATATCAAGAGTTGGACACTTACCCAACTGAGCCACCCAGGCGCCCCTGACCCTCGGTCAATGTTTTCTAAACTGACAATTGGAACGAGAGTTCTGACATGGAAAGGTAATATGTTGCAATTGGGATTGATCCAAAAATCAGGGATGTGTGCCCCCTAGAATGCACTGGACTGAAGACCAAAGCCCAATCATTCTAAGACCAGTCCTGCCCCTGCCCCCACCCTTCAGGCCCCACAACTCTGCTACCCTCAGCTCCTGTCACTGGAGCCTCTTCTCTGCAGGCTACATCCGTCCCAGTGCAGGTCTGTCCCATTCATACTGTCACTGGGCCCTGCCTTCAAATTGGCCCTCCCTGCCAGGTCCTCTCCACTCAGCCTCCCTCTTTCCCTCCTGTTAATTGATCAACACAAGAACACTGAGACCTTGACTCTCCATGGAGCCCAGTGGATATGGAGTGGGGATAGGAAGTTGGATGTGTTCAAAGCTAAGCTCCAGAGAACAGTGAGTAAGAATGGACTGAAACATTTGAATATCGTACACTTGAAACTAATGTAACACTGTATGTTAATTATATTGGAATTAAAATTAAAAATGAAAAAAAGAATGAACTGATCTGGAAAATGAATATTAAGTAATATAATGGATATGGCAGTGCTTTGTAAAGTGTTAAGTGCTATATAAACATAAGGGACTCATTTTTTTTTAAGTTTTTTTAATTTATCTTGAGAGAGAGAGATAGAGAGTGAGCAGGGGAGGGGCAGAGAGAGAGGGAGAGAGAGAGAATCCCAAGTAGGCTCCATGCTATCAGCACAGAGCCTGACGTGGGGCTCGAACTCACAAACAGTGAGATCATTTCCTGAGTTGAAACCAAGAAGGGACTCATATTTTTATGAGGATGATGATCATTTAAAACTAAGACACGTAAACCAAGGATTTTACAAATGAACTTTTAAATTACAGAAGTGCTACTTCATTTTAGAGGATTTATAAAGTATGTAAAAAAAAAAAAAGGAAGAGAAATTCTCAGAGTCTTATTAGAGAGTGTAGTACCTTGTATTATTTATACAGTATATTCCCTTTCTATCCTTATGGGACTGTTTCTGTGGGAGGATTATTTTTTCCTTGACAATAGATTTTGCCACGTGACTTACTCTGGCTGGTTAGGTGTGAGTGGAAATGGCATGTGCAACTTCTGAGCTAAAATTTTAAGAGCCTTTCGGTAGCTCTGCTGTCTTTTTTCTCCTTCTGTCATAACACTGGCATATATCTCAGTCAAGGGCTTTTCAGTCATCTTGGAATGAAGACCCCTGTAGGACATATAATGTGAGTGAGAGATAATCATTTATTCTTGTTAGCATCTGAGATTTGGGGGTTGTTTGTTACTGTAGCAAAAATTATCCTAAGATACCTGATATCCTGAGATATCATACCTGTTAATATTTTGGTGTACACACTTCAGCCTTTATTTTTATGCCTGTGTCCCATATTTTCAATAAAAAGTGGATTATAACATACCTATGGTTTTGTGAAGTGCTTTTCTCATTTCAGCTGCAAATGTTTTAGTATATATTTCTAAAAGACAAGGATTCTTCTTTAAACGTAATCACAATACCATTACCACACTTAACATGAATAATAATCTGATTTAAGGATCCAAATAAAGTCCATACTTTGCACTAGCTTGATGTGTCTCTTACATCTCTGTGCGTTTTCAGGTTCCTCCTCTCCGTCTCTCTCTCTCAGCCTTGTGATGTATTTGTTGAAGAAATTGAACTGGCTGTTCCGTAAAGTTTCTCACAGTCTGGATTTTGCTGATGGTATATTCCCATGGCATCATTTAACATGTTCCTCTTTCTGCTGTATTTCCTGTAAATTGCTGATTAAATCTAGAAGCTTGATCAGGTTCAGTGAACAGATTTTTAAACTCAGTACATTATGAACATTTTCTATGTCATTTAATTTTCTTGTACATACTTTATTAATGACTACAGGGCTGTTGAAAACAAGAACGTACTATCATTTCTTTAGCTATAGTCCCCTATTGTCAGTCATTGGGATTGTTCTAATTTTTTGTTGCTACACACAACTCCCTGATAAACCTCCTTGGGGACTAATGGTTTTCTGGCCTGATTTGCCTCCCTTCTGTTCTCTTAGTTCCTGCGGATGGTGGATGCCTGTGCTAGCTTCCTAACAGAAGCCTTGAATCCAGAAAACTGTGTTGGAATACTGAGGCTGGCAGATACACACTCCTTGGACAGCCTGAAAAAGCAGGTGCAAAATTACATCATCCAAAACTTTGTGCAGATTCTGAACTCTGAGGAGTTCCTAGAACTTCCCGTGGACACTCTGTACCACATCTTGAAGAGTGATGAGCTGTATGTAACAGAGGAGGCTCAGGTGTTTGAGACTGTGATGAGTTGGGTCCGACACAAACAGTCAGAACGACTCTGCTTGCTCCCCTACCTCCTTGAGAATGTGCGCTTGCCACTGCTGGACCCGTGGTACTTTGTGGAGACGGTGGAGGCAGATCCTCTCATCAGACAGTGCCCGGAGGTCTTCCCGCTGCTTCAGGAAGCCAGGATGTACCACCTTTCAGGCAATGAGGTGAGCTGACAATGAGCAACACTAGCTAACCAGTGAGGTAAAGGAGTCTGCGGGCCTCACAGAAATATAGGTGAGGCTGGCTTATAGAACCTTACTTCATGGTGAAGACAATTGCCACACCGTCTACGGTTTGAGTCAGGCAGTTCCAGATGCCCTGGATTTCTGATCTGTGAAATGGGGATGATACCGCATCATAAACAGCTACTGAGAGGATTGAGTGAGATAGGAAATTGCTCAGCACCATGCCCAGCACATCCTTCCTCTTCCCAGGGCTTAAGGGTAGAGGTTGGTGGGGGTGACGTACACAGGACAGAATGCGCCCTGTTCAGTCACCATTCCACAGGAGCACGGCTTTCCTAGTTTGCCCGCTCTGGGAACTGCGAGTCTCTTGGATATCCTGTGAATGTTACCTTGGTTCAGACTGTCGTTGTTTCCTTTCCGAATTTCCAAAAATTCCTCAAAACTCACACCTTCCTGCCCTCAGTCTGGCGTCCCTCCAATTCATTCACCAGCTGGATAATCTAAAACTCAAGCCTCATCATTGTGTTCTTGGGCTTACCCTCTTCGTGGCTCCCCGTGACTCCCAGGATCAAGCCCACACACTTCCTGCCTGAGCTCCTGTTGCAGGGAGTATGGCTGGAGTCGCAAAAGAGGAGTCCGAAAACAAAACGCAGTTAAGTGAAGTTCCCCATACTCGAGTCGGAATGAGGCCCCGACTCCAGAATGAAGCTTCTTTTTATTAGGATAATTGCTAAAGACTACGTGCATAAAGTCAGCTAAGTAAGTGTGTTAATCAGGCTAATGGTTTAGCTTTTTTCAAGGTTGAATTTCGAGTTAATTGGTTTCTATACCACTAGGAAGGGTCAGGTGTGAAGGACGATCTGGCCCTGGACAAATGGCTCTAGGTGTTCCTTAGGAGCTGCAGTCGCATTCAGCTGTGTAAACGTGTCCTAAGCCCTTGCACCTTCTCCAGCCCTTCCCTTTTGAAGTCTCCTCCTTTGAGCCTTCCCTCCTGCATCTCCCACATCTCCCAGAGCCTGGCCCTACACTCTTTACCTCCTGCCCACTTCTCTAGCTCCATCTCCAACCTCTCCCTTCTGCTACACCCTAATGCTCTGCTCGCAATTCCCCAAAGTGGACGTGCCTTTTCACCCTCTATTGCAGGAGAATGAGGTGCTGTTCAAATGCCTTTTCCTCTCTCCATCTAATTAACTTTTACTCTGGCTTCAAAAAGTTAAAGCATCACCTTCTTCAGAGACCTCTCTCTTCTCATAGTCCCTGGTGCATTGCTCTATCGTAGCACCAACCACTGCGTGGTAACCATTGTGTTCCTCATCTGTAAATGTCTCTATACTGGGAGCTTGTTATGGTAGGAAATATATCTTATGGGACTTTTCATCTCCAGACCTTAGGAGAATCCCTGGTGTAGAGTAAGTGATTGGTAAATGTTTGTTGAATGAAGAAATGAGTACCAAGATGATGAATACATGTATCGTTTGGATGTTCCTGGTTCTGCTTAACAAATTTCTGAAGAAATGTTTTATTCAAATCTTTATAAAGACAAAAATAGGCTTAGTGGAGAGGAACAAAACTATCAGGAAATAATACTATAGGGATAGTGTATTTAAAGCTTATACACATGAACACACACACACACACGCGCGCACACACACACACACACACACAGACAGACATATATACCACTGTCCAGTAGATCTGGGATAGGCTACCAAAACTTCATTAGGCCATTGATAGAAATCCTAGCCACAGGTGGTTTAGAAATTGTCTTTCTGAGGCCCCTAGGAGCCTCCTTCTTTTCCTGTGTGTCCTCTTCTCATTCTTTGTTGCCCTCAGATCTGCTGTCATTGGTTCACTCTGCAAATATATCCTTAAATGTTTGGCAGAATTTACCAGTGATACTGTCAGAACCAGGAGTTTTCTTTGTGAGGTTTTTAGCTATAAACTGTATTTCTTTAGTAGATATAGGGTTATCTATTTCTTCCAGAATGAGCTTTGGTAGTTTGTGTCTTTCAAAGAAGTTGTGGAATTTATTGCCATAAAGTTGCTCACGGTATTCCTTTATTATCCTTCTAATAACTATAGAATCCATAGTGCTGTCACATCTCTCATTCTAGATATTGGTAATTTGTGTCTCCTCTTTTTTTTTTCCCCCCTGATCAGTCTGGTTAGAGGCTTATCAATTTTATCAAAGAAACAGCTTCTGGTTTCATTTGTTTTTATAGTTTATTTCGCTTATTTGTACTCCGATCTTGATTATTTTCTTTCTCTGCTTGCTTTGGGTTTGATTTTCTTTGATTAAAAAAAATTTTTTTTAATGTTTATTTATTTTTGAGACAGAGACAGAGTGTGAGTGGGGGAGGGGCAGAGAGACACACACACACACAGAGATCTGAAGCAGGCTCCAGGCTCTGAGCTGTCAGCACAGAGCCCGACGTGGGGCTTGAACCCATGAACCATGAGATCACGGCTTGAGCTGAAGTCTGGCACTTAACCTACTGAGCCACCCAGGCACCCCTAATTTTCTTTGATTTTTTTTTTTTTAAAGTGGGAGCTGAAGTCCTTGATTTGAGAACTTTCTTTTTTTTTTTTCTAGTATTGCCAGCAGTGCTATAAATTTCCCCCTAAGGACCACTTTAACAGCATCCCATATATTTTAATAAGCTTTATATGTATGTATGTATGTTTGTATGTATGTATATATTTAGTTATTGCAAATAAGTCCTAAACACCAGCTATTTGCCAGATATGGCCCTGGGCACTACAAAAACAGTTTCTGCCTTATGAAATTGATGGTCTGTCAGAGAAGCCAAGACAGTAAGCAGATGAACAGTGATGAGTACACAGATGTAGGAGTCTAGGCAACCATATGGACCCTGCCCTATGCTGGATATGTGGGTCACTGGCAGATGGCTCAGCACCGGGCATTAAAGCTCTCATAAAATTGCAGACTGTGTCAGTCTCTGCAGCTGCTCTCAGTTCAGGGTGTTGATCAACTACACTTCCAGTATTCTAGCTATTTTTATTTCTGCTTCCTGTTTCCTAAGTCCCTGAAATGCAGGTGATAAAGGTTTTCCTCTTCTATAAAATATCTATACTATGCCTTCTGCAAAATTGCTGCTCTGAAATATGTGCTCTCACTTCGGTGTTTGCAGCATGGGGGAGAGTGGGAGACAGAAGTCTTCTATCTGGAAGAGTTTCCAGTGGCAGGAACTTGGGCTTGCGTTTAGGTAGATCTGAGTTTTAATCTTGACTGTACAATTTACTGACAGTGTGACCTTGGGTAAGCTACTTAGCTGTTTTAAAGCTGTGTCCTGCCCTGTAACGTGGAGATAATGATGTCTACCAACTGATACCAGTTGTTCTGAGAATTAAGTAAGGTAATGAACGTGATGTGGTTAGCAGCGTCTGGCTCATGGTGTAAGACCCCACAAATGAAGACTGTTCTCATTCTTCTGCAGTTCCTTTATGGTGCTCTGTCTCCCACAACCAAGCATTTTCCTTCTCTGAAGCTAACATTTCTCTTTTCACTGTGTCCTAGGGTTGCTGATTTATTGTCCTAAATCCTCCTCAGGGCTCTTTCTCATTCCCATGTTACAGTCTTGGTAGCTGAACCAACCAAACACAGTGATCTTCAAATCAGGGTCTCATTGCCAGTTGATTCCCTGAAACTCCCCGTCTGTTTGCTGCCTGAATGATCTTGGGTTTACTCCTCAGAATAGTAGTGAAAGCCTGGAGGCTAGTCTCTGAACACACTTCTCCCCTTAACCTTCCTTTTCCAAACTTGAACCCTTCTTGCCCTATCATTATCTCTCCCTTTTAACCTTGTTCCTCCCCTAAGCTTGTGGAGGTGGCAGCGGTGGGATATTTTAGAACCCTAAAAGCAGATGTCAATCCACATTTGATTTAGGGG
This sequence comes from Leopardus geoffroyi, assembly GCF_018350155.1. NCBI lineage: Eukaryota > Metazoa > Chordata > Mammalia > Carnivora > Felidae > Leopardus > Leopardus geoffroyi. The sequence continues at coordinate 83,912,967 of NC_059333.1, forward strand.
TGGTAGCCAGTACCTTCACTGAGAGAAGTCTTTTGGGGCAGAGAAAGTTTCTCCTGTATTTAATTACCTCCTAAATTTCCTGCGACCACCTTAATCTGTACCAAAGACTGCTCTGACATGTGTGGTGTCATTCATTCCTGAGGACAGAGGGGGCAAAGGCTCAGCCTTGAGGACAGCTTTGTTGAAGCAATATGATCACTTATGTTGGTCCTCTAGTACAGGCCCTGTTAATGAGTAGTCAGTAAGGTGAAACTGCCTGTTCTATTGAAAAAAAATTTTTAATGTTTATTTTTTGAGGGAGGGGGGGGGAGAGAGAGAGAGAGAGAACAGGGGGGAGGGTCAAAGAGAGAGAGGGAGACACAGAGTCTGAAGCAGGCTCCAGGCTCTGAGCTGTCAGCCCGACAGGGGTCTCAAACCCACGATCCACAATGTTTAATGTTTATTTTTTGAAGGAGGGAGGGAGAGAGAGAGAGGGAGAGGGAGAACAGGGGGGAGGGGCAAGGAGAGAGAGGGAGACACAGAGTCTGAAGCACGCTCCAGGCTCTGAGCTGTCAGCACAGAGCCCAACATGGGGCTCGAACTCACCGGCTGTGGGATCATGACCTGAGCCGAAGTCGGACGCTTAAGGGACGGAGACACCCCGGGTTGCCCCTGCCTGTTCTGTTTTTAACAATCTGAAAATAAATTGGTTAGGCCTGATTGTTGCATGCGATTCTTTGGCAAACACTTCTGTGTGTCTGCAACAAAGTTGCACGTCTCTGACTTCAGACAGGCACGTCTCATGCCTTTGGAGTTAATATTTTGCCAAATGTATCTGTGTTTACAGTTTGGTAATAGTGCCACCACTGAGGAGTCCTGCGGTGCCAAGTGATAAGGCAGGTCTTAATACCCAGCAATTCCATCAACTAGATGCCTGTATTAGTTTTCTATTGCGGTGCAACAGATTATCCAAAACTTTACAGTTTAAGACAACAAACATTTATTATCTCACAGCTGGCAGGAATCTAGGCTTAGTGGTTTAGTTGGGTGGTTCTGGCTCATAGTCTCTTACGAAGTTGTAGTCAAGCCATTAGCTGGGGCTGCGGTCATCTCAATGCTCAAGCGGCGTTGGAGGATCAACTTCCAAGCTCATGCATAGGATTGTTGAGAGGTGTCTGTTCCTTGCTGGCTATTGGCTAGAAGCCTCAGTTTCTGCCAGATGGGCTTCTCCATAGCAGCTGGCTTTCCCCAGAGCAAATGGCCCCAGAAAAACTGAGAGAGCAATCAAGATGAAAGCTATAGTGCTTTTGATAACCTAGTTTCAGCAGAGATATACCATCACCTTTGCTGTATTCTGTTGGCCCAGGGACCAACCCTGGAATAATGTGGGGAGAACAACATAAAATGTAAATATCCTGAGGTGGGAATTGCTGGGTACCACTGAGGAAGCTGTTTACAACAGTGATCTAGACTGGAAAAATATATCTGTCCTGAGTTACCTAGCTCTCCTATTCATTCATTCATTCATTCATTCATTCATTCATTCATTCACTCATTCAACAAAGGTTTATAGAAACTCACAACCTCCAAGCACTGTTCTTGATGCTGAGAATCCATTGAAGAATAAGGGCTGTTCCTGCCCTCAGGGATCTTCTAGTAAATTACAAAGAAGTATGCAAAGTGCTGTGATGGGGAAATTCAGGACTGTGGGAACATGTGTGGAAAGTCAGGAGGCACCTGGATGGCTCAGTCAGTTAAGTGTCTGATTCTTGGTTTCAGCTCAGGTCATGATCTCATGGTTTCATGAGTTCGAGCCCTGCATCGGGCTCCGTGCCAACAGTGTAGAGCCTTCTTGGGATTGTCTCCTCCCTCTCTCTCTGCCCCTCCCCCATTTGTGCGCGCGCGTGCGCGCACACTCGCGCGCACTCTCTCTCTCTCTCTCTCTCTCTCTCTGGTGCACCTGGGTGGCTCAGTCGGTTAAGCATTTGACTTCGGCTCAGGCCATGAATTCCAGGTTTGTGAGTTCAAGCCCCGCATTGGGTTTTGTGCTGACAGCTCAGAGCCTGGAGCCTGCTTCGGATTCTGTGTCTCCCTCTCTCGGTGTTCCTCCCCTGCTCCCATTCTCTCTCTGTCTCTCAAAAATAAATAAAGATTAAAAGGAAAAAAGAAGAAAGTCAAGAATAGGCTCTTGGAGGAAAGGACAATGGGACATTACAAATAGTGCCAATGACTTAAAAGGTAAGTGGATGGGGAAGTGGTGTGGGAAATCAAGGACAGATATTAGGAGGGGATCCATATAGCAGGCAGAAATGCAGGGGTTTTAGTCAATTGGAGCAGAGTCTTACATAGCCCAGGACTCAGGAATGGGGTACCAGTCTGGGAATCAGGAGTAAGATCACAGTCGAGTCCCCTACTGGCCAGCAGGCTATTGAGGCAGGAAAGCAGTCACTATGAAGAAGATAGGGGGCTTTGGAGGGAGGCTGAGGCATGGCTCTCAGAGCCGGAATAAAGGTCACGTGGGGACCAGTTCTGGGAGGAACCCATTGCTGTCCTCTAAGCATTGCCCTACAATCCCTAATCCTCTTGAGAGGTTGTGCTGTGAACCAGGGTAGATAGTTGGAAAGAAAATCACAGAGTGGCAAAAACTGTCTTTGGTGCTCATCTCTCAGCTCCTGTCCTGCCAGCTTGGTATTCTCATAGTGCCTCCAAGTTCCCAGGACCACCCCTCCCACCTTTATCTCAGTTGTCTTTTCCACTGTCAATGCCCTCAGGTTCTGCCCATTGCCCCACACATCCTTACTTTCTGCTCGCCCCCAGAAGAGATTCCTGCCACAGACTTTATGGCCATGAATTGAGGATGCAAAATTTACTGTATCTGACTCTTTGGTACAAAAAAACAAAGTCTGTGATGGACAAGTAGAGGTTGGGTGTTGGCTGGCCTGATTGCTTGTGACCATTGATTGGATTCACCACTTAGGGTACAGTTTTTGCTACTGTAACTTGTTTGTTGCATCTGTGGTCAAGACTGAAGCTTCATAGTCTGTGTTAGGTCAGCTTGACCTTGCAGGAAAAAGCCGCTTTGGTCATCTGGGAAATGGGTGCTGCCTCTCTGTCTCCCATCAACCCACCTGCAGAACCTTCCCCACTGAGCCCAAGGGACAGATGGAACCAGGAGGAGGGAAGCCATCCCCTTTCCCTAAAAATGCTGATATGACATCTCCAGCTGCTCCTACCACCATGACTACCTGTTAAGGGCTGTGCATGTGCCAGGTGCTCTGCTCATCCCTCTATGTCATGACTTCATGAGTGCTCACAATGACCTGATGGCACAGAAGTGAAGACAGGCATTTGCAGAGATTGTGTTGCTTCTCCAAGGTCACATGGCCATGCGTGATGAAGCCAGGGCCAAACTCTGGTGTGTTTGATTTACAAACCTCTGTTCTTTAAGCTGGGTTCAAATATCTGTGGTGTGGGTGTATTTGCTTGTTCAAGGCTCTGAAGGGTCATATCTTTGGTGTTGGAACTCAGTCCTCCAACCTCCCCGGCCACACCGTGCTCCCTTTTGGTTTTTCCTTCCTAAGTCTCTAAGTGCTCTTAGGTGCCTACTATCAGGACTTCTCTTTCAGAAGAGGTCGGGTGGTGAGCAAAGTCTGGGATATCATCAAGAAATTGAAACCAGGAGAGAGTGGAAGGTGGCCAAAAATGAAATTTCAGGATTCAAGCCCTGGTGAGGCAAGAAGTGCATTTGATGGTAAATGGACCTGGATTTCTTAAAACAGCAGCAAAAGCAACAATAGGTAGCCTTTGTTGAGTACCTGTTATACACCAGGCCCCTTTCAGGCCAAGCACACCATGTATATGATACCATTTAATCCTCACAACAAACCTATGAGGTGGTTACCACTAAAATTCCCATTACACAGATGATGAAACTGAGGCTCAAGGAGGTGAGGTCACCTGGTCATATGGTGGCAGAGTTGGGAATTGGGCTCTTCTCTGTCTGGCTGCATAGCCTAGTCTCTGAACCTCTGTGTCATCCTGCCTTTATGTACTCCCGTTGGTTTTCCAGATCATTTCCGAGCGCACCAAGCCCAGGATGCATGAGTTTCAGTCTGAGGTATTCATGATCATTGGTGGCTGCACAAAGGATGAACGGTTTGTGGCGGAGGTAACCTGCCTGGACCCCCTGAGGCGCAGCCGTCTGGAGGTGGCCAAGCTCCCCATGACGGAGCATGAGCTGGAGAGTGAGAACAAGAAGTGGGTGGAGTTTGCATGCGTGACATTGAAAAATGAGGTCTACATCTCAGGTAAGCAGGAGCCACATGATGCCAAAGCAAGCCCCAGTGGCACGATGTACTTTCCTGAGTGAGAGCCAGGCCACCATCTTACAAGAATTACTGTGAGTGGCAATGGTCTAACTCTGACTGGATCAGCATACAGAAACCCAGGGGGTCTTATCTGGGAAAGCACATTATTACTTAATGGACACTAACCTGTGAGCAATATTGTATGAGGATCTGGGGTAGCAGGCAGACAGGTCCAGTCCTTCATGGAAAAGGAAGAAGTAAACTGATACTAGAGTTTATTTGGTGTTTGCTCTAGGTGTAGGGTTCTGAGCTGGTCACTGAGAATACAGTAATGAATAAAAATGTCTGCTCTTCTCCGCAGACCTGAACCTCAGCTCAAGTTTACTGTCATACTTTTAGATGCTCCAGTAGAACATAGTACTTTTTCATTTCACACTTCTTTCTTTTTTTTGAGAGAGAGAGAGAGAGAGAAAGAGAGAGAGAGAACGTGCAAAAGTAGGGGGGAGAGAGGCAGAGGGAGAGACACAGAGAGAGAGAGAGAGAGAGAGAGAGAATCCCAAGCAGGCTCCACACTCGGCACGGGGCCCGTTGTGGGCTTGATACAACAACCCTGGGATCATGATGCCAAGCCGAAATCAAGAGTCAGATGCTCAACTGACTGAGCTACCCAGGCACCCCTCATTTCTCTCTTCTAAGTTATTTGCTTAATTATTTACAATTACACTATGCCTCATTCCCATTAGTCCTTTAATTCTACAAGAGTCAATACTATATTGTCAGTACCTAGTATTGTGCCTAGCTACATAGTAAATAATAAATATTTATTAAGTGACAAAATCTGTACCATTTTAACAGCACAGTAGGTGAATTTTCACTTTGGTGGCATTTAATCATTTGCCTGTCACACCAACTCTGTAAGGTAGGTGATTTTAATCTCCAAGTTACAAATGGAGAAAATGGAGGCTCTGAAAGATTATGGAACATATCTAAAGACAGGTCATACCTTGGTAAATGTCAGACAGGGTTCCAACCCAGGTTCTGTGAGTCCCATCCTCTCCCAATGACATCAAAAGTCACCCAGCTCTTCTGGGGGCCCCAAGGAAGGAGACAAGCATACCTTGTCCTCTCTTGGAGGCTTTTTCTAACCTGAACCTGTTTGGGGAAGAGCTTCTTCGCAGAACTGGCTTCCTCCAAAGTCAAGGGCAGGTCAGTTCTTCCCTGGGTATGTTAATGCCATAGATTAGATTATAGCTTTCATTTATCTTGTAGAAGTATTTTTTTGATTGTTGTGGAAGATTCAAATAATACAGGGTGTAAAGTAAAATATGGCAGTTTCTCTGTGCTATTACAATCCTATACGTTTTAACTTTTTTACAAAAATAGTTTTATATTGGCTTAGAGTAAGTAATGCCAGCTGCTGTAACAAACACTAAATCTCAGTGAATTATGGCAGTAGTATGTGGGCATTGGGGGGTGTGGACCTCCTTCACTCAGTCATTCAGGGACCGAGGTTCTTTGCATCTTATGATGCTGCTGTTTTCCACACGTGGTCTTCAAGTTTGATGCATTAGAGGAAGAAGGAGACACTGAACAAGTTGAGAAGGCATACCTGCTCACAACAACCTCAGCCTGGACATGAGGCATCAGTGTACTCGAATGCTATTAGCAAGAACTAGCCACATACCCCCACCCCTGCAGTCCCAGCCCCCATGCGGTAGGCTAGGAAATGTAGTTGAGCTGTGTGTACAGGAGGAAAAGACAGATTTGGGAACCATAGTCAGTCTTTGTCACATACGCTACATATGTTGTTCTATGACTTGTCCTTCGCCTCACTTAAACTTGTTGTTGTCTATTTAAAAGTGACACTGGGGGCGCCTGGATCGCTCAGTCGGTTGAGCATCTGACTCTTGATTTGGGCTCAAGTCATGATCCCAGGCTCATGAGATTCAGCCCCTTGACAGGCTCCTTGCTGAGCATGGAGCCTGCTTACGATTCTGTCTCCCTCCTGCTCTTCTCCCCCGCTCTCACATGCATGCTCTTTCTCTCTCTAAAATAATAATAATAATAAAAAATGACACGAGCAATACATGAAGCCATGCTTGTTATACACAGTTAAATCACAGAGATTTGTGCTTCAATTAACAGTCTCTTTTGGACATCATCACGTGTTGACATAAGGGATCTGTCATGTGGATTAAGTGATGTAATATGTATTACATAAAGCACAGCACAATCCCAAGCACATAGGAGAGCTCAGCAGTGCTATTCATCATTATTGGTAGTGTTCTTTCCACCAGCTTCAGGGCAGTCTACTGATTGAATGAAATACAGTTTTTTCAGCTTTTATTTTCCCACTGGAAAAAAATGCTGCAATAGGCATTTTAATACACATGTATTTATGAACTTGTGCTGCTGTTCGGAGAGATTCCTGGAAGTGGTCATAAGATGTGTCCATTTAGAATTTTTGTAGATGTTACTAAACTGGTACCAGTTTGCAGTTCAACCAATGTTGAATGACATGGGCCATTTTCTTCATCCTTGCTGACATTTTTTATTATCAATTGCATTTTTTTCATAGCCCAAAATGTTTATATTTACATTCTTGGATCATTAATGATGTTAGCATATTTTCATATATTTATTAGCTAACACTTTATTTTTGAAAATTATCTATTCCTACCCTTTGTTCTTTATTGGTTGTTTGTCTTTTTAGTAATTTTTTGCAGTTCTTATTCTATGTCCTTTGCTATTTGTATTGCAAATAGTTTCTCTCAGACTATGGTTATCTTTGAACTTCAATTTATATTTTATATAGTAACTTTCCTATGTGATTCTGCGTTTTGTGTCATGCTTAGAAAGCCCCTCCTCACCCCAAGATCATCAGCATCTCCCATATATTCTCCAGTTACTTTTATACCATTTACTTTTGAATTTTATTTTAACTATAATGTGAAAGAAAGAAGGCTCTAACGTCATTTTTCCCTAAGTAGTCAATTGTTCTAATACCATTTATTTAATGATCCTTATATCTTTCAGTCTGTTCTGTACTCTTGTTTTTCGTTGGTCAGTTTGTCTCATTTGATGCTAGTACCACACTGCTTTTATTATTGTAGCTTTTTAGTATATTTTAATATTTGCTGGGAAAATCCTCCTTGTACATTCTTTTTTCTTAAAATTTTTTTTTCAACGTTTATTTATTTTTTTTGGGACAGAGAGAGACAGAGCATGAACGGGGGAGGGGCAGAGAGAGAGGGAGACACAGAATCAGAAACAGGCTCCAGGCTCTGAGCCATCAGCCCAGAGCCTGACGCGGGGCTCGAACTCACGGACCTCGAGATCGTGACCTGGCTGAAGTCGGACGCTCAACTGACTGCGCCACCCCGGCGCCCCAGTTCTTTTTTCAAAAGTTTCTCAGACATTTTTCCAAATTTACTCTTCCAAATGAAATTTAGAATGATCTCTTCAAGTTCCCTGAAAAGTCCTGAAGGCACTGAATGTATTGATGAACTTGGGGAGGGCTGACATCTTTACAGCCCTCGTCTGTCCTCTCGTCTATGCACATGTCATGCCTCCAACCTAATCAGGTCTTCTTTACATCTTGAGGTAAAACTCATAGAGTTTTTGTTTCCTTTTTTTTTTTTTTTTTTTTTTTTTTTTTTAATTTTTTTTTTTCAACGTTTATTTATTTTTGGGACAGAGAGAGACAGAGCGTGAACGGGGGAGGGGCAGAGAGAGAGGGGGACACAGAATCGGAAACAGGCTCCAGGCTCTGAGCCATCAGCCCAGAGCCTGACGCGGGGCTCGAACTCATGGACCGCGAGATCGTGACCTGGCTGAAGTCGGACGCTTAACCGACTGCGCCACCCAGGCGCCCCATTGTTTCCTTTTTAATACAGTGTGCATACATTACTTTGAAAGTATATAGTTATTTTATAACTTTAGACGCTGTCGCATTGGGATCAATATCATGCACAGTGTTTTGAATAGAGACCTCTAAAATGCACACAACCCAAGGAAAAAATGGTTGAACTATGTGAACAGAAACTTCATGGAAGAAGAAGCTCAGGAAAAACCAAACCATGGTGTTATTTTTCTCCATCAGCTTGCAAAACAAAATAAGCCAAAAAACTCTCTTAATATATGCTGTGAGTGGGGTATAGGGAAAGGTCAACCAGGACAGCTCTGGAAGGCTCTTTGGAAACACCTATAAAAATTCAAGGTGTGCATGCCTTTTCCTTAGAAATCTCACTTCTGGGCTCTACCTTAGAGAAACATTTACCCAGGACAGAGAGCATCATCAGTGATACACATTGCCCCACTAGTGCACATTTATAAGTCTGAAAAGTACATCTTTTTTTTTTTTTTAGATTTTATTTATTTATTTTTGAGAGAGAGAGAGCAGGGGAGGGGCAGAGAGAGAGGGAGAGAGAGAATCTCAAGCAGGCTCCATGCTCGCAGTGCAGATCCCAACGTGGGTCTCGAACCCACAAACCATGAAATTATGACTTGAGCTGAAATCCAGAGTTGGACGGTTAACCAACTGAGCCACCCAGGTGCCCCTGAAAAGTACATGCTTTGCTTTAAGTAGTTGGTGATACTCTATGCTGATGGGGAATAGAAACACAAAGCTGTTAAAATATTTTTATTAAAATCCCCCCAAAGATCTTGGTCTCTCTCCCTAACTGAATTATGTATTTTCAGAGAGTTGTCTTGAAAAAAATATTTACCATCTCATTCTCAAATTATCTATTGTGAGTATCTAATTCTTTTATAATAAAATCTTTTAACAATAGGACAAACCCTACTTATGTTTTTTATATAGATCAGAGATTTGAACCAAGACAATTTTGTAAGATTTCTTGGTGATTTTCCCAGGTTTGTATTTGTCTAGATAAACAAGCAAACAGAACTTAAGGTACTTCCTAATTTGCCTGCCGGTCAAGGTCCTCCTATCCCCACTGCAGTGGTCCAACCTTACTTGTCCTGCTTTACTTCCTGCCCCTTGGCTGCACAGACACGGAGTCCAGGTGCCTGCTGGCCCCCGTCCACCCAGGCCACTTGGGCGCCACTCCCCTGGAGACTTCTCTGGACCCAACTCACTCAGCCACCTCTTCTCTGAACTCTCACAGCACAGACGTGACACCTAGCACAGTCTGGTACACGATTCACCCCAGCCTCACCTGGCTTTCTCTATTCCCCTGTGTTGGCTCGATTTCCCCATCCAGACCACACACACCTTCACGATTTCTTTTGTTTGGGAGCGGAGCTGACCTGGGGATATAGCATTTAAGGACTGTGGGAAATTATGGGGGAAGCTGTGTTTCTGATATACGTGGTGGCTTCTTAAATGCTCTGTATCTCTTCTAGGTGGCAAAGAGACACAGCATGATGTTTGGAAATATAATTCTTCAATCAACAAATGGATTCAAATTGAGTATTTGAACATAGGCCGCTGGAGGCATAAAATGGTGGTATTAGGTGGCAAGGTCTATGTGATTGGAGGTTTTGATGGCTTACAGAGGATCAACAATGTGGAGACCTATGATCCCTTCCATAACTGCTGGTCAGAGGTATAGCAGATTATTTCTATGAGTAATTTTGTATTATTACTTCAAAGCTTTAAAAAAGAAGTATGTGCCAATGTAGGTATATGGCTTTCTGATCTCTCTGCTCCCACTGAGAACATTTTTGGTGGCTCCAAGCTTCCCTCTTAATAGGAGCCATTGCTTCAGCATTGCTGATCAGGTCAGAGAAACAACTTCCTTCCAGACGGGGAAGCTTTGCGTGGGCACCTGTCTATCCTGGCAAGAAGCCCAGATGTAGAGGGGAGGCTTGGTTCTAACCTCAGTCTGCATGTTTGAGCTCAGAGTCTGTCTCCTCAGATGCCATCCGCCCTTGTTGTCTCCCCAGTGGGCATACAGAGATCCCTTTCCTACACTGTTTACTGATTCAGAGTCATTTGGTAGTGTTTAGAAGTTAGCCCTTGTAATTATGCTAGGTGAATAAACTCCGGAGATCTGCTGTACAACATTGTGCTTACAGATAACAGCACTGCATTTTATGCTTAAAAAGTTGTTAAGAGATATCCTTTTGTAGTTCATAAGTGTGATGATTGGGTCTTCAAACCATTGTGTGACATGTGCTGCCCTCAAACCTTGTTACAACCTTGGCATATTACCTGTCTGATGTGGAAAAAGAAATTGTTAAGAGAGTAGATCTCATGTTAAATGTCATAATAATAATAATAATAATAATAATAATAATAATAGGAGTAAAACAGTTTCACTTCCTGTATTTCCAGGTTATTCTTAATTACAAATTTTCTTTCTCCTTATGAGACTATATGTCAGAGTATGTTCCACTTTGGGGAGTGTAAAACATGGCCATCAGAGGCACAAGCAAAGGTAGCTAGGTCATCATGGCATCTAACCAAGCAAGACCTGTCAACCTGAAAACTGCTATATAGCCCTTCGTGTTTTATAGGAGTGTGCCCTACATCTTCTCAACTTGTCAAGTGCCATGACATAGCTGCTCCATGACCCAAGAGGGCCATGTCAAAAGGCAAGAAGCTCTTGGAAGTCCCCTTGAGTGCCCTGGGGTTCACAGGGTAGAAGCACAGGTCTGGCTAAATACCAAAATCTTCATGCTGCCCCAGAGTGGGAGTCTGCTTACCTATGGCCCCCTGAAACCCTTATACCAGCTTTTCTTCCTAGATAAAAGCAGTAAGGACAATGGCACATAGTAGGCACTCAGTAAATATTTTTTGAATGAAGGAACACATGAATGAATAGAAATATGCATGTTTGAGAAAGTATTTTCCTCCAAATAGTGGCTGGTTTCATCTGTATAAACACTTATTCCTATGTACACCTTCCCTCCCCTGATAGCTGGACTCTGGGAGAAACAGGCTGGAAACATCCAACACTGAACCCGTTCTAGCCTGTCCAGAGCCTGCAGGGAGGGTGGGAAATGAGTGCTTTGACCTCATGTCTCAAGGGGAGTCAAGCCCACAGGCCTTGTGACTTCAGGCAAAGGATGCCCAGGCTTATGTTCTCGAGCTCCTGGCCTGTGTCCTGTGAACCACTGCAGCAGTCTGGGGGCAGCCTGTAGCTGCGTGACTGACAGCTTCTCCTGATGCCCTGTGCCTCCACAGGCAGCACCCCTTCTTGTCCACGTCAGTTCCTTCGCAGCTACCAGCCATAAGAAGAAACTCTATGTGATTGGGGGCGGGCCCAATGGGAAACTGGCCACAGACAAGACTCAGTGTTATGACCCTTCAACCAATAAATGGAATTTAAAGTCGTCCATGCCGGTGGAGGCTAAATGCATCAATGCTGTCAGTTTCCGGGACCGCATCTATGTTGTTGGTAAGTAAATGAATGGCATCTTATTTATCTGAGGTCCCCCACCCATGCAGCCATGGGGGTAGATCAGATAAGGCCCTCCTGGGAACTCACATGGATTCCTGGGTGATGTGGGTGAGGTTGAAAAGGAAGAGAAGGGATTGGTCCAGGCCTTGGTGGGAATTACCTTGTAGTACTGGACACAGAGACAGCCCACGTTTAGGGTACATACAAAATAGACCGACAGTGGGGCCCAGTGGAGGAGCCAGAAGTTGCCACAGGAACGAAGTGTGCTGCAAACATTAGCAAATGTATGAAAATTGAAGTGTGCACAGTATAGTAAGTGACTGATGAATGGTAGCTATCATTATTTCTTATTTTGTGTTCATGGGAATTTTACTCTTTCCACTTGCTCTGGGGCTCTGAAAAGTTGCATTTAGCCACAAGGAAAGCCTGGCTAGCCATACCACAGTTGGCATGGAATTGTTAAGGACGACAGATCTCAATACCAACTACTCATTAGAATCACCTAGGGAGCTTTTTACAAAAATATGCATAGCTAGGCCCTATTCCAGAGCAATTATATCAGAATGAGAGGGAGCACATTGGTCTACAGTACAAGGTGTTTCTTTTTTTTTAATTAAAAATTAAAATTTAAATAAAATTTAATGTTTTACTTATTTTTGAGAGAGAGAGAGAGAGAGAGACAGAGTATGAGCAGGGGAGGGGCAGAGAGAGAGAGAGAGAGAGAGAGGGAGACATAGAATCTGAAGCAGGCTCCAGGCTCTGAGCTGTCAACACAGAGCCCAACGCCGGGCTTGAACTTGTGAACCTCGCAATGGTGACCTGAGCTGAAGCTGGACATTTAACTGACTGAGCCACCCAGGCGCCCCAACAGTGCAAGGTGTTTCTCATGTGCAGGTGACTTTCATGTGCAGCCATGACTGAGAATTACTGATTAAGGAGATGCCAAAAATATGTAACTTCAGCAAACAAGAACTAATCAGAGCAGGCTTCCTGGAGGCAGAATACAGGAACAGATTAAGGAAAACCCCCTTCTCTCTTCTCTCCTTCTCTCTCTTGCTTCAGGTTTCCTGTGTGTTTATGGTCAGCCTCATGACTTCAAAGCTCATCTTAAGATGGGTAACTTGGGCTGGCGTCCCAGGTCATGCTCAGTCTACAAAGAGACGCCACCACCTCTAGTCACTGCCATGTATCGATAGCTTCTGTGTACCAGGCTTTCTGCAGGTGCTTTATGAGCATGGTCCTTCTGACGTCTTACAACCACCGCAGCCTCAGTGCTTATGGTTACAGTAAAAAAGTGGCAGAGCTGGGGCTGTGAGCTGAGTGCCCCAGCTGTACCAGGCGGTATTTCTTCTAGGGAGCAGTCTTAGGATACATTTTGGCACCACGTGAAGCCAGTCGTCCTTGAGACCCTGATTAGCGCCTGGCAGCAGAGTTTAAGGGGCTCTGTGAAGTGTTTCCAGCACAGACATACTGTCCCTAGAATCCATTAGAGCTTTCTGGAGAGCCGTGAAGCTCCTATTTCCATTGGCGAGATGGTAGATTTGACCTAGCAGAAGTGGGCTTTTTGTGGTTAAAGGGGAAGAAAACCAGAAAAACAGTGAGATGCCCACCGTGTTTCCCTTCCTCCTCAGGAGGGGCTATGAGAGCGCTGTACGCCTACAGCCCTCTGGAAGACAGCTGGTGCCTGGTGACCCAGCTCAGCCACGAGAGAGCCAGCTGCGGCATCGCGCCCTGCAACAACCGGCTCTACATCACTGGGGGGCGGGACGAGAAGAATGAGGTCATCGCCACGGTGCTGTGCTGGGACCCCGAGGCCCAGAAACTGACGGAGGAGTGTGTCCTGCCCCGGGGGGTGTCGCACCACGGCAGTGTCACCATCAGGAAATCTTACACCCACATCCGGAGGATCGTGCCCGGAGCCGTGTCGGTGTGACTGCGGGAGGGCGGAGCCACGGGGGCGCGGGGCGAGGTGCTAGGAGACCTCCCTCCTCACCTGTTGCCCGGGTTCGCCCCACTTCAGACAGCAGGCTGGGCTGGAGCTACAGGCCACACACCTGGGTACCCCGCGGCTCCGCATGGGAGCTCCTTTTGGAAGTCACAGCTTTGGGACACCAGCCAGGAATGTTTGTGCGACCTACCTCAGGAGGGAAGAAGAGTAATATGTAACATTCAGGACAGACCTGTCCCCTGCCAGGTTCTGTGCCAAGCACTTTTGTGTATCAATTTGTTTAACCACCATAATGACCTGGTCACCGGACATTATCACTTCTGTTTTACAGGTGAGGAAACTGAGTTTCAGAGAGGCGAAGTACTTTGTCCCTGGTCACCCAGATTATAAGTAGCTAAGCCAAGAGGCTAACTCCAGGTCTTTTCAATTTCAAGGTCAGTGACGGTTCTGTCATGCTGCCTATTTCTGCATAGGAAAACAACGAACTAAACTGGCTCATTTTTTGTTTCTGACAAGTTTGCTGAAGGATTCACTCAGCAAGGTGGGGAAATAAAGTTGTTTTTTTTTTTTTCTTTCTTTTTTTTCTTATATTTAAACCACATGGAATCCTTGGTGTTAGAGCCTTGGGCTCCTTGTCAAGAGGGTTTCAAGTGTTGTTCCATCTGACAGGACCGGAAGATGGGTCTGGGAAGACCTATATGCTTTGAAAGAGATAAAAAATAACTTCTCACCCATCAAAACCTTTTTTTTTTTTTTTTTTTTTTTAATGATCACAGAGGTGCATTTTGGACTAGAACTCTTGTTGCCAGACACAATTGTACCTTCAGCAGAGTCCAGTGCCCCGGCCTCTCAACGTCCAACACTTGTATTGCAGTGTTAAAAGGGGTTTTCCAGAGACTCAGAATACTGTTTTTGTTGTTGTTTTTAATGTAAACATCCCTACACTGCTGGCCACTGCAAGAATGACTGACTCTTCTTGACAGTATACTTTATGCTTTTTAGACTGTGACTCGAGTCCATGTCCCTGAGACCCCCACCCTCCTGGAACCTTAGTTTTCAGGATCCTTTCAAGCCCTTCTGTTTGGTTTTTGGCTCAGTTTGGCACAATTTTGACTCAAGGAATGGAGTCTGTCCTTCGCTCTGATAGAGCTTTCAAATGAGCTCACTGGAAATTCATTCTAATCCCCAAGTTGGGGAAACAGATTAAGAGATCCTGTTTCATGTGCTGTACTTAAAGAGCAACAACAATGACAGCAACATAGTAACTGCATTACCCAATGCGTTTTATTTTCATCATATGATTTCAAATCTCTTTAATAGAGTTTTATTTCATGTCAGATGCAGCACATTGTGCCTGTACTTCTGGAACAGTTTGGGCAGTAGCGGTTTTAGAGTTTATAGTGAGTTGAATTTTCATAGAAAAGTTATGGTTAGAAGAAGCTTACAGTTCCAAGCTGATAAGAAAGGACTTGGAACATTACAAATGAGATTTCTGTGTATGCTTAGATCATTGAGGATAAATATAAACACATGTTGGTGTGTGAAAAGCTCTGTGCCTTAGAATCAGGTGTGACAGTTCAGCTCCCTGCTACAAAAAGTAGGAAGGGAAAATACAAACATATCTGGGGACATTTAGAACACGTTACAGTACGTGATGTACTTACTCATGAGCACTAATAACCTTAACAAAGCTTTCAACTGAAACAAGTTAATCTAGTTCCATTTAGCAGACATTCAAGGAGTTCTTTCTGTTTGTCAAGACTTTGGGACACAAACAGGTAAGATAACCACCCCTGAAACATTCAATAAACAGGTAAACAGGCCACTAGTCAACATTATAGTTTTTCTTTTCATCAAGTTAGAGAAAAATGATACATCTGCAAAGTTATGAGGTTACACCCACTTCTTTATTGCCCTTCCAGTGCTCTTCTTGGGAAGCTGTGCTCTTAGGTCAATGATGCGGTCATTGCTTACATATTTGACTTCCTTTGAGATAGTCTTCAGAAACCATTTATGAGTTATAGGAGCAATCATTTTCTGAAGATGATTTCAGGAAGAACTTCCAAAAAGTCTATCCAATGACAACATCAGTGGCATTTGCAGAGAGCTCCCCTCAGAAAGAGAGTGCTCCTTGTCATCGAGAACTTTTGATAAGAGCAGTTGACAAATTTTGTGCCCATCAGTGGATCAGCCTTACTCTGGGAAAGTGAGGATTCAAGACCTCTGTGTTATAAATCTGCTTCTAACTGCAGGACCCAAGTTTCAGGACTAGTTCAGAAAATGTAAATGAAGTCAAGGAAAGGATTCTATGTCATTTTTCATTAAATATTTATTTTTGAGACAGAAAGAGACAGAGCGTGAGTGGGGGAGGGGCAGGTAGAGAGGGAGACCCAGACTCCAAAGCAGGCTCCAAGCTCTGAGCTGTCAGCACAGAGCCAGAGGCAGGGCTCAAACCCACAAACTGGGACATCGTGACCTGAGCCGAAGTCAGATGCTTAACAGACTGAGTCACCCAGGTGCCCCAGCTTCTATGTCATTTTAATGTCACTAGATATGCAGGTCAATTGTAAAATCTCAAGAGAGATCCTCAATAATGGCATGGGTTGGCAGACAGATACACCTGTTAAGACGACACAGAGTCCTGCACTTAAGGCTGCCAGTCAGTAGCTTTTAGGGAAATAAGAGTTCAAGTAATTCAGGGAAACTTTATAAGCATGTCAGGATTTAAGCTTCTAGGCACTAGCCAAGGATGGAAGCTCTTAAAATCTAATTTCCATTTACAGATAAACAATCAATAGAAAAATCTAGTTTGTGTGATTGTCGTACCCATACCACCATCGGGGGATGAGGCAAATCGGCACCAGATGAATAAGAGGCAAAGGGCCCTAGGACTGGGGAAGGGTATGTGGAACATCCTGGCATAACACACTGGATGTTGAAGCAGGTCATGTGAATGGACAGAGCATCCCTGTCTGGGAGGAAAAGGATGAGGTAGGAGGAGGAAGACAAGGTCAGGTTTAAGGATACAGGTCTAAAAAATGATATCATGGTCCCTAGAGTTTGTGAGCATGACTGCATTCTAGAGAAGGGTAAGGGAAGAATAAGGAACAGAGGTTTCAGGGAGTGGCTTCCAGGAGAAGAAAGGCACAAATGAGAGCAGGACTGGCAGCCAGACCCACTTGTTGGGGGTGGGGGTGCCTCTGAGCTTCTTGGCAGGGTCTTCTATTTTACTGCACTTAAAGAGAATGAGGCCCAGAGGCTCTGATGGGATGGAAACTGTAGGAGAGGTTAAGGGACCCTAGTTCCCACAGCTGATCTGAAATGGGCAGGGAGCTGATCTCACCTGAACATCAACAGATACATCTTCTCTTCTTAGCCTTCCCCACATCTTGCAATCAATGACTTCAGGAAACACACACACACTCACACACTCACATTTTGCCCTTGAACTCAAACCATTTCTCAGGGAAATACAAATATCATTTGCTTATAGCTGTGAAAGTATAGCTTTGCTATTTATAAAAGCACTTGAGGTACTGTTGTTATTTATATATCCTACTTGATTTTGAAAAAGAAAAGTACTCATTAGAATTTTCAGAGTGGGCAAATACTACTGGAATTTCCTATATAAGGTCCTAACTTGGGGTTGAAAGTTCATTTTTTCCTTTAATATTTGATTTGAGTGTTGTATTGGATCTCATAATCTGAAGAGTCAATCTTCATGGAAATCCACAAATATCTCAAGTATGGCTATTGCAAAACCAGTTTTGGCAGGCTGAATATTCATATTTATAGGTAAAAATAGTCAACACTTAGTTGGCTAAGTCCTTCAAGCATTTTGGTTATATGAATCTGTGTTTTTTTAAATGATCAAACTAAGGATATTGTTTATATGTAAGTATACAAATAAAATTTGTATTTATTCAATAATGTGTGTGGAATGGATAAGATTATGTTATATACAATCACTAGGTGAATTTTTTCTTTTTTTGCTTGTTTTGGCTGATATGAGTTAGTGGTATCTGAATAGAAATTAATTTATGAGGTGGAAATTTAAAACATTTCAGTTGGTTCAAGAGGGTTTCAATAAAATCAGGATAGAATTGATCGGAGGTAGTCTATGGAATGGCAAAAATTAGATAGCTTTTACCTCCTTAAAGTCTCGTTGCCTCTGAGCATGCTTTTTACCAACGCACTTGCAAACTATGACTCTTATTTTGCCTGTCTTATCCCTTCTTACAAAAGCCACCTTCTAGGCTTCTGATTTCTGACTCTTAACCCTGTCTTCACCAGTGTCACTGTGTTGTTTCTGAAGCCTTAACCAACCTGTGTGTCTCAAATCAGGGCACAGGGAACTTGGCATAAGAGACAGTGAGCTGTACTTTTCGGCCACTGGAGAATTTGTCATCGATTTAGTTTGTTTTGGATTACAATACAAAGATCCTATGCCACTGAAATGGAGAATCTGAAGTTTTTTATTATTTTTTAATTTTTTTTTTTTCAACGTTTATTCATTTCTGGGACAGAGAGAGACAGAGCATGAACGGGGGAGGGGCAGAGAGAGAGGGAGACACAGAATCGGAAACAGGCTCCAGGCTCTGAGCCATCAGCCCAGAGCCTGACGCGGGGCTCGAACTCACGGACCGCGAGATCGTGACCTGGCTGAAGTCGGACGCTTAACCGACTGCGCCACCCAGGCGCCCCGAGAATCTGAAGTTTTAAAGAAATGTGGGGTCACATGAATAGCTTTAGACCATTCCTCCTGGGCCTCCCAAGAAATAGAGGTTCTGGCTCATCTGCTCCAGGGACTCTGGGTGGAAAACCTTGGGAAGCATAGCCCCATCTCACCGGTGGGAAGTGTTCTAGAGTTAATCCTGGGCAATAGATCTGACAACCAGTGCACCAGCTGTGGGTCAAAATGGAGTTTTGACCTTACATTCACTGCTGATCCCTCCAGTTCCCCTGCTGCGTCTAAGTAAGTGGCAATCTGATACCTGGGCATCCTGGCCAGGGCCTGGCATCTGCCCAACTCTCCTTGGCTCCTTTCCTGCTCTTGGTGTTCCCTGCTGGTGTGTGGCATCCTCTGGACCAGCCTCCTTTTCACTGGAGATGTGGCCTTCATATAGGATCTCTATTCTCCCCTGCCTTCTATGGGCTCATGTCTCATTGTCTGTCCCCTTGGTGCTGGGAACTGATTTGGGTTAGGTCCCACCCACTCCCAAGCTGCCCAGTATCAGCCTGTGTGATTACCAGTCACTCTGGTTTTCACTTCCATGTTTGTTTTGAACACCTAGGGATTTTCCTTTTCTTCTTGCATGCTTAGATGTCTCCTTTTTTTTGGTTCCTGCATGGCAGGCTACCTGGACACCCATGCCTGCCCCATCCAGTCATCCATCTGGGTCCCCAACGTGCTGTCTCCCTTGGGGTCTCCAAGCATAGAACCCTCAATACCCTTCTTGTGTTGTCCTCTAGCTATCCCAGCACCAAAGCATCTCTAAGGGTCTCCTGATTTCTGAAGTTTGGACAAAGAGCAAAAGAAGATATGAGACTTCCTGGCTACATATTCTTTGAGACGGTTTGTGGGTAAGGAAACTTTCCTTTTCCCTTAGTAAAACTAACCCGGATCCTCCAAGTTTGGCAGTGGAGGGAGAAACTCCCCGCGGAGACAGAGAGTTGGATCTCATAGTCCCAACTGTTGTCCCTATAAGGAAAGAGTCCTATACATGGCTCTGAATTTCCCAAAGGACATTGCAGACCAGGCTGGAACAGCTGAATAAGACTTTACTGATTGATGACTGAGAGATGATATAGGGAAATAAGCACAACAAGGAGCAACGCTCTGGAGAATGAGGATAAGATTCAGCTGTCCTTGAAAAGCAGTGTTATCCATAGGAGGGGTGTGTGTGTGTGTGTGTGTGTGTGTGTGTGTGTGTTCACGTGTGTGTGTTCACGTGTGTGTGTACATGCTGTCAACAATAAAGCTGGACATAGTTAAAATGGAAAAAACAGATTTTATCCAGTAACTACTGACAGTAGAGAAAAGAGCTGAGCCCCATTCTGATTTGTGCACAGCTGACTAGGTGCTTTAAAGGGAAAATTGAGAAGGGGAGGGGATGGGGAGCTGGTAGGCACCGAAGTAAAGGCCGGGATGTGAAAAATTACAAAACATTGGTCAGTAAATGTGATTATTCCAGCTGTCTGCTGGCTGGCAGTGTTGAACTTAGGGTTGTATCCTCCCACAGAGACTGGCAGCCAGGGGCCCTGTACTTCCAGATTGTTACATTCAAAGGATGACTTTCAGGTCCTTGAGAAAGACATCCTGGGCCATAAGAGATACATACATATATCTCTCAAAGGAACAGAGGAAGGGCTTACAATCCTAAGCCCTTTTTAGTAAATGCCCTAAGAAAGGGAGGTTAGGGGCCTATCATCAGGTATTGGTTAGAACAGATGGCAAATTCTTTTGACAGTCTTGACCTTTTCCAGACAGATACACAAAAGGAGGGCTGGTTCACCCTGGGGATGTGTTCTTAGGCAGCCATGCTAGGGTTGATCAAGTCTGTTAATGCAAGAGTTTGAATGGAGTGTTCACGCAAAGAATTTTTGCCATTTTCAGTGACCCAGGTATATTTGCTTCATGAAAGAGATACAATTAAAGGAATAGGTGTGCTCACCACTTGTACTGCTGGTGGGGATATTTTAAGAGTGAACTGCCCATTTTCTGCAACTTAACACAAGCCCACTGTGAGACCAGGAGTGCCCAAACCCCTCCTTCTAGAATATTCTAAAGACGACTAAAGAGAAAAATAATACTAAAACCTCTTTCAATGTATATAGGCCAGAGTGGTGTTCTAAAACATTTTGGACTATGTCCCACAGTTTCAAAATGGAAACATTTTCAATATTTTCTGTTCTGTTTTTTAAGTTTTATTTATTTATTTTGAGATAGAGAGATAGAGAGAGAGAGAGGAACTCAAGCAGGCTCCACACTGTTAGTGCAGAGCCTGATGTGGGGCTCAGTCCCATGAACTGGGAGATCAAGGGTCAGGTGCTCAACCTACTGAGCCACCGAGGTGCCCATCTATTCCATTTTTTTCAGGTTTTATTTATTTATTTTGAGAGAGAGACAGAGCAGGGGAAGGGCAGACAGAGAGGGAGAGAGAGAATCCCAAACAGGCTCTGTGCTGTCAGTGCAAAGCCCAATATGGGGCTTGAATTCACAAACTGTGAGATCATGACCTGAGCTGAAATCAAGAGTCAGATGCTTAACTGACTGAGCCACCCAGGTGCTCCTATTCTATTTTCTATTAAAATTCTGTTCACAACTTATTAAGGTAATTTCATCACCTACCCATGGGTCACAAGTCACAACAAGCCACATCTGAAAAATACAAGGTGTCTGGGCACAAACCTAGACAAAGACAGGGCAGGGGTGAGGGAAGAGGAGGTTGACAAACCCTTGGTTTAACACAACAGATACCAGAGGGAAAAATCTTGAGTGCACGAAGAAACCCATGTGACTGACCTTTGTAGGTAATAGTCTATTCTTTTATAACAAAAGTATAGTAATGGTAGCATCTATTGTGTAATTTCCCAGAAACATGGCACACAGCCAGAAATAGTAGACGAGACTGGGATAGTGACAAACCAGTCTAGGAAGGAATGATGGGGTTTTTCATGATCAAAGTGCATCCTGGTAGAATGTTGCATTCCCAGAAAACTTCAACCTGGAAACCTGGAGGAAAACAATACATTAGGCTTTGTTCTGGCTTAATAATAAATAGACATTGGCAGAGGAAGTAATGGGGTTGGTCTTTGTGAAACAATGCCGCAAATGTTTATTGAGCACCTACTATGTGCCAGGCACAATTCTAGGCACTAGGGCTCTACATCCACAAATAAAACAAAGCTGCTGCTCTCAAAAGCTACCATTCTAGTGAAGAAAGGTCACAACGAAACAAGTATATAAATACGCCAAGTAGTGATAAATGCTGGAAAAGCAGGGTAAAGGGTACACCTGCTACTTTAAACAGGGTTAGCAGATGTACTTTCTGATAGAGACAGTTACATAGAAATTTGGGTGAAGAGAAACTGCGATGCCTGTGAATATCTGGAGGAAGCATGTTCCAAATAGAAGGAACAGCAAAAAAAAAAAAAAAAAAAAAAAAAAAAAGGCAAATAGAAGGAACAGCCAGTGCAAAGGCCCCGAGGCAGGAGGCTCAGTGTCTTCGAGAAACAGTAAAAAGGTCTGTGTGGTTGGAGTGAATTCTGAGCGATGATCAGGAGTCTCAAGGCCACTGTAAGCACTTTGTATATGATCAGGTAAGATGATTGGTCACAAGACAAGTTTAGAAATACTAAAGATTCACCAATGTTACATACTCAAGCTTGTGGCTTACACATTCAACTCTGCTTCATTTACGGTGGCAGTTAGTAGCTAGGATCTGCTGAGCGCACGGTTTTTGTGAATCCAGCAAACATTATGCTCTTTCTCCAAATCCTTGGTCTTTCTGATCCTGCCCTGTGCACTCACATCAAGGTGGGCTGGGCTGGCTCTCGCAAATGCCTAGTTACCGGAGCCTGGGGGGTGGGGCTTGGGGAAAGCCACTCAAATAACTAAGATCTTTACCATTCCCTGCATAAATAAAAATGGCAGCACTCATGCATGGACATCCTGGTAAGAAGAAGACCACTGGTGATGATATTGGTGGGGCGGGTCAAGGAGGATGGAAATAAGAACTTTTAAAGTCAGTGGCCCCCAGAAAGCCTAGATGATATTTGAAAACCTCTTATCAGTAGCCCAAACTAATGTGGACTGTGATTCAGCACGTTTAAAAACAAATAAAAATCCTTAGTGGTTAAGTGCAAACCAACAATCTATTTAAAAATCTCTGTAGAATGTGTGGCAATTCACATTTTAGAAGTTAGATGCTAAAAGCATTCTTTCCAGATGACTTTAGAGATTGTGTCTTCCCAGACGGTGGCTGGAATCTTCAGTAGGAACCAAATCTGGAGATGAGGTGCATTAGACTGTTCCAATGTTGTCACCAGCCTCTGTGACTCCCAAGGGGAGATATCATAGATGCTGGGTTTTGCTGGCCTTTGTAACTACAGCATCTTGCATAGAACCTGTCGCCTGGCAGAAATAACGTCGGGACGTTGGGTCCTGAGGAGTTGCCACCACAGCCGTTACCACCACCATAATTGATCACCTCCCAGATACTGTACACACATTAGAAGTTTTTATTAAAACCACTGATATCTTTTGTTTGGACTGTGCAATATATCTAAAAATTGGCAACACTGGGGGGCACCTGGGCAGCTCAGTTGGTTAAGCATCCAACTTCGGCTCAGGTCATGATCTCGTGGTTCATGAATTCAAGCCTGGCATCAGGCCTTCTGCTGTCAGCACGGAACCCACTTTGAATCCCCTGTCCCCCTCTCTCTTTGCCCCTTCTTCGCCTGCTCTCTCTCTCTCTCAAAAATAAATAAACATTTTTTAAAAATTGGCAATACTGGGGCCATATTTCTACTTAACAAGTGTCTGGAACAGAACAGGGGATGTTCTCTTTAGAAAGGGGCTGTGTTTTCTAGTTTACCAGACTCCACTGACCCGCTTGGCCCCAGAGGCATTTGAATTTGTAGCTTCTGACGTATACTATCTTGTTTAACCCTTGCACCGACTCTGTGAAGTAAATTGGTGCTTTATGGATGTGAAAACAGGCTCAGAGATGTTGAGTAACTTCTCAGGGTCAGGGCTGGACACAGGTCTGTGAGTTTCTGAAGCTGGTGATGCTTCTGCTATGCCCACTGCTGCTTGTGAGGAGGGGCCATATTGAATGCAGTGATGACATGGGACCCATGTAACTCCATGATTGTTTGACTTGAGGATTTAGATCATGTATGTCACAATTCCAGAGTCACCCTGAAAAATATAGAAATCCTTATGGCTAACTCACTATGTGGTCTGTGCAAAGCCAGAGACCTCTAACAAAATAACAAGGGATTGGAGATGACTTTTAAGTTGACTTCCAGCCCTGATGGACCTCCCTGCGGAGGAAGGACTGCACTTTTAAAAGGTGTCCACTTGGGGGCGAAATATGATAATGAATTCCTTAGTTACACCGTGATGATGGGGCACAGCCAAAGACTCCCAGGGTTTATTGTCTTAAAAGGAAAGGTCTGATGGGAACTGCCAAGCCCCAAGTCTCTGTCCTCTCCTTCTAGTTCTCTGCCAGGCGTCCTGCCTCAGAATGAGCTCCTAGAGCGACCATGGCCTGTTCTCTCCTGAAGTCAATGAATCTAACACAATATTGATTGTAAGATGCCTCTTTATTTTAGACTACTCTAACAAAGGAAATATGTTACAATGCTTCAATGATAGAATTTCACACTGATTGCTCACACCAGCTTTTCTTTGCTTTGAAATTTATTTTCTGTGTCTTCAGAGAATTGGCTGTTTACCCTGCCCTTCACTTGTATTCCTCAACCTAAAATTGGCAATCTTTAGCACATATTCTCAGTACTAAAGCATAACAGCATCATTTCCTTAGGTGTTTTACAGCAGTTGCTTGTTGCTCTGCAAGAAAAATGTGGGAGTGGGGTCAATCTCCCTCTAATGAATATTGATTTCCCTAATATAAAACTTACGTCCCAATGCTCTATTTCCTTGCTTTTCTGGACACGGTAACTTTCTGTTTCCGTGCCAAATCATAGCATTATTATCTTGAAGTCATTTCTTAGAAAAGCCTAGTTGAGATATAATTGGTATACAACAAACTGTACATCTTTAAAGTGTACTATTTGGGGGCACCTGGCTGGCTCAGTCGGTGGAGTGTGCAACTCGTGAACTCACGGTTGTGGGTTCGAGCTCTACATTGAATGTAGAGATGATTTTTAAAAAATCTTTTAAAAAGTGTACTATTTGATGTTTTGACATGTGTATACTTTCATGAAACCATCATTACAAACAAGGTAATAAAACCATCCACCTTCAAAGGTTCTCCTGCCCCTTGGGACTCCCTCCCTCTCACCCATCCCCATCTCTCCATCAACCTGTACAGGCAGCCAGTGATCTGCTTTCTGTCAGTGAAGATCAGTTTGCATTTTCTAGAACTTTATATAAATGGAGTCATACAACTTGCATAAAAAAAAAAACAGCTTTGTTGAGATATTACATGGGACAAAATTCACCAGATGTAAGTGTACAATTCAGTGGGTTTTAGTCCATCTACAGAGCTGTGCAAACATCACCAAAATCTGATTGTAGAATATTTTCATCACCCTAAAAGAAACTTCATGCCTCTTTGCAGTCAGTCCCTGTTCTACCCCAGCCCTAAGCAACCACTATTCTACTTTTGCCTCCATATTTTTACCTTTTCTTGACATTCCATACATATGGAATGATATAATATGTTCTGGCTGGCTTTTTAGATTTAGCATAATGTTTTCAAGGTTCATGTATGTAGTTAACATATATCAATGTTTCATTCCTTTTTTTAAATTTTATTTTTTTTAATTTACATCCAAAATAGTTAGCATATAATGCAACAGCGATTTCAGTAGATTCCTTAATGCCCCATACCCATTTAGCCCATCCCCCCTCCCACAACCCCTCCAACAACCCTCTGTTTATTCTCCATATTTAAGAGTCTCTTATGTTTTTGTCCCCCTCCATGTTTTTATATTATTTTTGTTTCCCTTCCCTTATGTTCATCTGTTCTGTGTCTTAAAGTCCTCATATGAGTGAAGTCATATGATATTTGCCTTTCTCTGACTGACTAATTTCACTTAGCATAAGACCCTCTAGTTCCATCCACATAGTTGCAAATGGCAAGATTTAATTCTTTTTGATTGCCGAGTCATACTCCATTTTATATATATACCACATCTTCTTTATCCATTCATCCATTGGTGGACATTTGGGCTCTTTCCATACTTTGGCTATGTTGATAGTGCTGCTATAAACATTGGGGTGCATGTGTTCCTTCAAAACAGCATACCTGTATCCCTTGGATAAATACCTAGTAGTGCAATTGCTGGGTCATAGGGCAGTTCTAGTTTTAATTTTTTGAGGAACCTCCACAGTGTTTTCCAGAGTGGCTGCACCAGCTTGCATTCCCACCAGCAATGCAAAAGAGATCCTTTCTCTCCACATCCTCACTAACATCTGTTGTTGCCTGAGTTGTTAATGTTAGCCATTCTGACAGGTGTCAGGTGGTATCTCATGGTGGTTTTGATTTATATTTCCCTGATGATGAACAACGTTGAGCATTTTTTCATGTGTTGGTTGGCCATCTGGATGTCTTCTTTGGAGAAGTGTCTATTCATGTCTGGTGCCATTTCTTCACTGGATTACTTGTTTTTTTGGGTGTTGAGTTGGATGTGTTCTTTATAAGATTTTGGATACTAATCCTTTATCTGATATGTCGTTTGCAAATATCTTTTCCCATTCTGTCTGTTGCCTTTTAGTTTTGCTGATTGTTTTCCTTCACTGTGCAGAAGCTTTTTATTTTGATGAGGTCCCAGTAGTTCATTTCTGCTTTTGTTTCCCTTGCCTCCGGAGACGTGTTGAGTAAGAAGTTGCCATGGCCAAGGTCAAAGAGGTTTTTGCCTGCTTTCTCCTTGAGGATTTTGATGGCTTCCTGTCTTACATTGAGGTCTTTCATCCATTTTGAGTTTGCTTTTGTGTATGGTGTAGGAAAGTGGTCCAGGTTCATTCTTCTGCATGTCGTTGTCCAGTTTTCTAGCATTACTTGCTGAAGAGAAATGGATATTCTTTCCTGCTTTGTCAAAGATTAGTTGGCCATACGTTTGTGGGTCCATTTCTGGGTTCTCTATTCTGTTCCATTGATCTGAGTGTCTGTTTTTGTGCCAGTACCATACTGTCTTGAGGATTACAGCTTTGTAGTATAGCTTGAAGTCTGGGATTGTGACGCCTCCTGCTTTGGTTTTCTTTTTCAAGATTGCTTTGGCTATTTGGGGTCTTTTCTGGTTCCATACAAATTTTAGGATTATTTGTTCTAGCTCTGTGAAGAATGCTGGTGTTATTTTGATAGGGATTGTATTGAATATGTAGATTGCTTTGGGTAGTGTTGACATTTTAACAATAAGAACATGGAATCTTTTTCCATTTTTTTGTGTCTTCTTCAATTTCTTTCATAAGCTTTCTGTAGTTTTCAGTGTACAGATTTTTCACCTCTTTGGTTAGATTTATTCCTAGGTATTTTATGGATTTTGGCACAATTGTAAATGGGATCGATTCCTTGATTTCTGTTTCTGTTGCTTCATTCTTGGTGTATAGGAATGCAACCGATTTCTGTGCATTGATTTTATATCCTGTCAGTTTGCTAAATTCATGGATCAGTTCTAGCAGTTTTTTGGTGGAATCTTTTGGGTTTTCCATATAGAGTATCATGTCGTCTGCGAAGAGTGAAAGTTTGACCTCCTCCTGGACGATTTGGATACCTTTTATTTCTTTGTGTTGTCTGATGGCAGAGGCTAAGACTTCCAATACTATGTTGAATAACAGTGGCAAGAGTGGACATCCCTGTCTTGTTCCTGACCTTAAGGGGAAAGCTCTCAGTTTTTCCCCATTGAGGATGATATTAGTGTTGGGTCTTTCATATATGGCTTTTATGATCTCGAGGTACGATCCTTCTATCCCTACTATCTTGAGGGTTTTTATCAAGAAAGGTTGCTGTATTTTGTCAAATGCTTTCTCTGCATCTATTGAGAGGATGATATGGTTCTTGTCCTTTCTTTTATAGATGTGGTGAATCATGTTAAATTGTTTTTGTGGATATTGAACCAGCCCTGCATCCCAGGTATAAATCCCACTTGGTTGTGGAAAATATTTTTTTTAATGTATTGTTGGAGCCGGTTGGCTAATATCTTGTTGAGGATTTTTGCATTCATGTTCATCAGGGAAATTGGTCTATAGTTCTCCTTTTTAGTGGGGTCTCTGTCTGGTTTTGGAATCAAGGTAATGCTGGTGTCATAGAAAGAGTTTGGAAGTTTTCCTTCCATTTCTATTTTTTGAAACAGTTTCAAGAGAATAGTTGTTAACTCTTCCTTAAATGTTTGGTAGAATTCCCCTGAAAAGCCATCTGGCCATGAACTCTTGTTTTTTGGCAGATTTTTGATTACTAATTCGATTTCCTTACTGGTTATGGGCCTGTTCAAATTTTCTATTTCTTCCTGTTTCAGTTTTGGTAGTGTATATGTTTCTAGGAATTTGTCCATTTCTTCAAGATTGCCCATTTTGTTGGCATATAATTGCTCATAATATTCTCCTTATTATTGTTTTTATTTCTGTTGTGTTGGTTGTGATCTCTCCTCTTTCATTCTTGATTTTATTATATGGATCCATTTTCTTTTTGATCAAACTGACTAGTGGTTTATCAATTTTGTTAATTCTTTCAAAGAACTAGCTTCTGGTTTCATTGATCTGTTCTACTGTTTTTTGGTTTAGATAGCATTAATTTCTGCTCTAATCTTTATTATTTTCTGTCTTCTGCTGGTTTTGGGTTTTATTTGCTGTTCTTTTTCCAGCTCCTTAAGGCATAAGGTTAGGTTGTGTATCTGAGATCTTTCTTCCTACTTTAGGAAGGCTTCGATTGCTATATACTTTCCTCTTATGACCGCCTTTGCTGCATCCCAGAGGTTTGGGGTTGTGGTGTTATCATTTTCATTGACTTCCATATACTTTTTAATTTCCTCTTTAACTTCTTGGTTGGCCCATTCATTCTTTAGTAGGATGTTCTTCAGTCTCCAAGTATTTGTTACCTTTCCAAATTTTTTCTTGTGGTTGATTTCGAGTTTTATAGTGTTGTGGTCTGGAAATATGCATGGTATGATCTCGATCTTTTTGTACTTGTTGAGTGCTGATTTGTGTCCCAGTATATGGTCTATTCTGGAGAACATTCCATGTGCACTGGAGAAGAATGTATATTCTGCTGCTTCAGGATGAAATGTTCTGAATATCTCTGGTAAGTCCATCTGGTCCAGTGTGTCATTCAAAACCATTGTTTCCTTGTTGAGTTTTTGTTTAGATGATCTGTCCATTGTTGTGAGATTGAAGTCCCCTACTATTATGGTATTAATATCAATGAGTTTCTTTATGTTTGTGATTAATTGATTTATATATTTGGGTGCTTTCATATTTGGCACATAAATGTTTACAATTATTAGGTCTTCTTGGTGGATAGACCCCTTAATTATGATATAATGCCCTTCTTCATCTCTTGTTACAGAAAGTACTTTATTTTAAAGTCTAGATTGTCTGACATAAGTATGGCTACTCCTGCTTTCTTTTGTTGACCATTAGCATGATAGATAGTTTTCCATCCCCTTACTTTTAATCTGAAGGTGTCTTTAGGTCTAAAGTGGGTCTCTTGTAAACAGCGTATAGATGGATCTTGTTTTCTTATCCATTCTGTTACCCTATGTCTTTTGATTGGAGCATTTAGTCCATTGACGTTTAGAGGAGTAATGAAAGATATGAATTTATTGCCATTATGTTGCTTGTAGATTTGGAGTTTCTGGTGGTGTTCTCTGGTCCTTTCTAGTCTTTGTTACTTTTGGTCTTTATTTATTTGTTGTTTTTTTCACCTTTTCTCCCTTCAGAGAGTCCCCCTTAAAATTTTTTGCAGGGCTGGTTTAGTGGTCACAAACCCCTTTAATTTTTGTTTGGGAAACTTTTTATCTCTCCTTCTATTTTGAATGACAGCCTTGCTGGATAAAGAATTCTTGGCTGCATATTTTTCTGATTCAGCACACTGAATATATCCCACCTCTCCTTTCTGGCCTGCCAAGTTTCTGTGGATAGGTCCGCTGCAAACCTGATTTGTCTTCCCTTGTAGGTTAAGGACTTTTTTTCCCTTGCTGCTTTCATGATTCTTTCCTTGCCTGAGTATTTTGTGAATTTCGCTATGATATGACTTGTTGATGGTCCGTTTTTGTTGAATCTAATGGGAGTCCTCTGTGCTTCTTGAATTTTGATGTCTGTGTCTTTAACCAGGTTAGGAAAGTTTTCCACTATGATTTGCTCACATAACCCTTCTACCCCTATTTCTCTCTCTTCCTCTTCTGGGACCCCTATGATTCTGATGTTATTCCTTTTTAATGAGACACTGATTTCTCTAATTCTTAAATTGTGCTCTTTTGCCTTAATCTCCCTCTTTTTTTCTGCTTCATTATTCCCCGTAAGTTTGTCCTCTATATCGCTGATTCTCCGTTCTTTCTCATCCATCCTTGCTGCCGTGGCCTCCATTCGAGATTGCAGCTCAGTTATAGCATTTTTTATTTCATCCTGACTAGATTTTACTTCTTTTATCTCTGCAGAAAGGGATTCTAATCTATTTTTGACTCCAGCTAGTATTCTTATCATGATTCTAAATTCTGGTTCAGACATCTTGCTTGTATCTGTGTTGATTAAGTTCTTGGTTGTCGTTTCTTCCTGCTCTTTCTTTTGGGGTGAATTCCTTTGTTTCATCATTTTGAAGGGAGAAAAGGAATTAATGAGAAAAAAATTAAAATTAAAAATATATTAAAATTAAAAAATTAAAAACAAATACACACACACACACATTGGAATAAATGATGCTAAATCCTAGGTGTGTTTTGGTCTGGGTGCTGAAAGGGGCTTGATAGATTAGAGAAAAAAAGGGAAAGAAAAAAAAGGAAATAGTTTGAAAATTTGAAAAAATGAATACACTGAAGTAGACTAAAATGAAGTGATGGAAGTAAATTAGAATTTGAAAACATTTGCAGGAAAGTAAAAAATATAGTAGAAAAAATTAAAGAAAATATTTTTAATAAAAATTGAAAATAAAAATGAATTTTTTCTTTCTGTAGTCAAGAAAAAGAAAATAAACGAAAAAGAGAAAAAAGGAAAAAGAAAAAAAAGAAAATTTAATAGATGGACCAGTGAACAGACTGAAATACGACTGAAATTACTTTGTTTTCCCCTAGAAGTCAAACTATGAAGTGGTTTATAGTCCATAAACTAATCAGGTTGAGAGATTTGTGTTCCTGAAGAGCGAGGTTGGCCTAATTGGGCAGGGTAACCACTCCGTTCTCCACTAGATGGCTCTGCTTAGCTTACTGAGGTGGATTCTTGTGGTGCTTGTAGGTGCATATGTGCATGCGTGGGAGCGGTGAAAATGGTGTCGCTCAGCTACCAGTCTCTAGCATGGAAACTCTTCTCCTGGATCAGCAGTCGCGCACCTGTTCTTTGTCTCCAGCTTCTGTCCGCTCCCCGCTTTTACACAGTCTGTGACCGAGCCCCAGGGAGCTCCTCCCTCCTGAGTTTTGTTTCAGATGCGGCTGTTTTTCCCAACCCTTTACTTCTGAGGGACTGCGGCTTTGACCCGTTCTGCCCCTCTGCAGGAGAGTCTCACCAAGCAATGGCCAGGTGCCGGCCGCACCCAGGAACATTTGTGGGTTTGTGCTGCTGCCGATGCCCACAGACTGTGGCTGGGTGCCAGCTCCCCCCAGAAAAAATTCACGAGATAGTGTAGCAGCAGCATTTCAGGGATTATGGAAAATCACAACACGCATCTGGCACCAGGCTTCACCCTTAATGACCTTGTTCCAGCACCAGTGAATGTGGTTGTCTCCTGGGTCAACTGGGGCCTTGCCTTTGGGGGACCCACACGGCCTCTACCAGGTGTCCTCCCAGCAGGGGAACCATCTCTCCCCGTGTGGCCTGAAGAACCCCGGACCCCACTCTGCTCCTGGGGATTCGCCCTTCCCACCAGAGCACCGCCAGGTATGGAGCTGCAGAGTTGCAGCCTTTGTGCTCCCCTTGTTTACGGTCTTAATGGAATTTAAACCCTCTCCTTTCTCCTTTCTCCCTTTTTAGTTCAGTCCCTGAGGCTGCTTCCACTTTCTCTCCAGCTGCTTTTGGGGAGGGGTGTTTTCCCATATTCTCCTCACTGTCTCTGTCCTCTCTCCGCACGCAAAGCACCTCCCTGCCCTCCGCGGCTTCTTTCTCCTCAAATTCACCTCTCCGTGCCACGTTCCTGCTGAATTCTGTGGTTCAGGGTATGCAGATTGTTGTGTAAATCCTCAGATCAGTTTTCTAGGTATGCAGGATGGCTTAGTGTTGGTCTGGCTGTATTTCATGGACGCGAGACACACAAAAAACTTCTCTGCTGTTCTGTCTTCTTGGCTCCTCCTTCATTCCTTTTTTTTAAGTTTATTTATTTTGAGAGTGAGAGCATGAGCTGGGGAGGGGCAGAGAGAGAGAGAGAGAGAGAGAGAATGGCAGGCTCTGTGCTGTCAGAGTGACGTGAGGCTTGATCTCACCAACTGTGAGAGCGTGACCTGAGTCAAAATCAAGAGTTGGATGAAGCGTCCTGTCTGTAGCCATGCTGAACTGATCTGTCCAGGAAGTGGATCCTCCAGCCCTCAAGTCTCCAGATGACCACAGCCCCAGACATTGGCTTTACTGGACTCTCAGGAAAGACCCACCTAGAACCACTTAGCTGAGCCGCTCGCAGAAACCATAAGATAATAAATGTTTGTTGTTTTAAGCTATGAAGATTTAGGGAACTTACAGCAAGAGATTACAATATATGGAGTGAAATGTGGAGGGCAGCGGAGAAACTGGCTCAGGGAAACTGGCTTCCACTGCCTTCCTCCGGATGTGACTCAGGGACATCTGCAGTAATGCCCAGAGACTCCTCTTTAGGGTGGTCATTCAACATGATCCCCCGATGCCCGGAGCAGGCAGTGAGGACAAGGAATGGCAGTCTTGCTGAAAGGCTGTAAGGGAGGAATGGAGAAGACTTGCCCTTGACCACCTACCATGGGAACAGAAGGGTTGAGTCTCCAGGGGCTGTGGCCTCAGTGTCCCAGACAAAGCCAGGCCGGCAGGGCTGGGGTGGGGTGAAGGGTAGTGGCCAGGGACCCAAGAGCCACCCACTTGGAGGCCAGGGGTGAGGCCGGGCTCTGAGGCCTCTGGCAGCCATGGAGCACTCAGGGCCTGGGGCTGGCAGCGCTGGGGGACAATGTGGGAACTGGGAGACCTGATAGCCAGTTCCAGCCACTCCACAGGTAAGTGGCACCTGGGGTAAAGTGATGACCAGGCACTGGTGGCTGCTTTCCTCTCCCTCCTGGAGGCCCTGCCGCAGGGGGACAAGGTCTTCAGCCTGGCGCAGGGCTGGCACAGAGGACCTCTCACACACTTGGCCACACATTGACTGCATTATTTCAGGGTCATCTGGGCCATTTCCTGCCTCCAGGAAGGATATGTCTGAGCTTGGAAAGAGAATCTACCCTCCCAGCACTGACAATATCCAGATACCCCCTCCCTGCTGGGGACTGTCAGCACACAGGGTACCCCAGGTGAGGGTGGAGGACACCGTCAGTTTAGTCCAGAGTTTTCCATACTCCTTAGAGATGCCAAGTTTTCTAAAAGGAAAACTGTTTGTGGAACAATATTACCCTTACAGGTATGATGTCCTCATCTGATCTATTCTATGCTCTTATTCTATTCTACTTTATTCTATTGTGTTCTATTCTATCCCATTCTATTCTGGGACACAGGGGAGGAGAGGGGCTGTGGAGGTGGTGGGGTCACCCGCAATCCCCTCACAAGACCCTTCGAGGGAGAGTTTCTTCTGACACAGCCCACAGCTGCTCTGGGTGAGCCCTCACTCGTCTCCCCCTTGGGCCCTGGGGCCCGTGGCAGCAGTGACTATACCCTATTCGCCCAGCATCCCCCGCGGCTCCTGGAAGGAGCTCAGAATTCTCAGGACCCGCAAGCCTTGGAGAACGTCCTTCAGTCAAAGCTGGAAATGTGGGGGCCGAAAGTGCAGCTCACAGGATGAGTTTTGCTATATCTTTGTCATTCGAGTATTTAATCCCTTCCTCCTGGATCCACTGGCCATGGGCTCCTAGGGGTCTTAGGTACTATAGCGGTGACAGCACTATGGAGACCCCAGAATCTTGGGCTCAGGGTCTGGCAGGTCATATGAGTAAATAAAGGAAAGACCCTCTGTCCAGTGGCAGGAGCAGGGGCTTTGGAGTCAGTGAGACCGAGTGCAGTTCTGACTTTGCCACTCACTCACTAGCTGTGTGATCTCGGGTAAGCCACTTAACTTCTCTGAGCATCAGTTTATCTCTAAGATGGGGGGTGATACTACCTATTTGCAAGGTTGGGGTGAGGATTAGCAAAAATGCATATAACATAGAGCACCTGGGAATTCAAAAATAGCACATGCTATGATTATTATTAGTGATAATTACAACCACACTAACTAGAGGGTCTCAGGACCACTCTGGATACTTCAGGTGTGCTGTCATTACTGAGTTTTGGGGGAGACTAGGCTGCTATTGTTTTCATCCTAGACAAAAAGGAAATACTCATAAACACCCAGGGGAGGAAGCTGGTTATGTTTGTCATGAACAGCCTTAGTAATAAAAGGAGAGGAAAAACACACTCAGACACACACACACATACACACACACACACGCACATGCACACACACAAACCAAGAACACGGGCCCTTGCCAAGCATTTATCCTGGTTGCAAAGGATAGTTGCATCCTTGAAAAATGAACGGAGTGACTCTGATCCTGGCCAGTGTCTGTCCAGCAGTCTGTAGGGAAGACATAACCCTGGTCTCTGGTGGAACTCACAGTCCTCATGCCAGAATAAACACCAAGGGTGCTGATAGAGAAGGACCAGATGAATGAGAATGGTGGGGCATGAAAATTCATGCTGGTAAGACCTGGGGAGCATTCTCTGTTTCCTAGGCAGACCTGTTTCATCACTGTGCAACAGGAAATTCAGCGTTTGGGCTTAATGTTTTAAGTACTAACACTGTCGATTTGCTTTAACTAATTGAATAAAATCTCTTAACTAGTGAATATGATAGGAAATTTAAATTATCTTGATCATTTTCAGGGGCACCTGGGTGGCTCAGTCAGTTAAACGTCCGACTTCAGCTCAGGTCCTGATCTCTTGGTTCGTGAGTTCGAGCCCTGTGTCGGGGTCTGTGCTGACAGCTCAGAGCTTGGAGACTGTTTAAGATTCTGTGTCTCCCCCTCTCTCTATTCCCCTCCCCCACTCGTGCTCTGTGTCTCTCCCCGAAATAAATAAACATAAAAAAAATTAGAAAACACATTTTCAGTGAATTAATTGAAACATCATGACTAGGTTACTTTCCTCTAAATTTGTGTTTTCTGTAATTGTCCACTAGATGGCGGGATGAGACCACACTAGATATCACTAGCTCAGAGGCTGCTCTCACAGTTTTAAAGTGAGGAAAACTATATTTTGGTTCCTTCTAATTTTTTTTCCTTTCAGAAAATAAAGGTAAACAATTTATGCACAACTTTTTAAGGACCCTCTCTAACACTTAAAGGGAGGTATGCCATTTCCCTGTCTGAAGCTCTAACCTCAGGTATTTTCCTCTTATCTTTGAGCAACAAACAGTTGATGGCACCAGTTAGTAATGAGTGAAAGCTTACCCTGAGCCGCGTGCTGTGCTAGGAGCTTCATCTCATTTATTCTGCACAGGGAGACTAGAAGGTGTCACTTCCATTTTGTTTAAAAAACTCTATCATTTTGTTGCATGGACGTTGTGTAGGTAAGAGCTCTGATATGGGAATTTCAAGTGTGACTTCATCAGCCAAATGAAGAATCTGTCTAGTGAACATGACCTCCAGAAACAGACCACACTCTTGGGTGCCATTCCTGGCAGTGACAGCAATGTGACTTCTTGCACAAAGAAGGAAGAAACATCTGGATAAATACATCAGCACAAAGCCAGTCCAGAAACAAAAAGCAGAAGCTATAGGACAGAGGAGCCTGTAATTATAATCACTAGAAGCAAAAGGGTTCCTTCCTTTCCAATCTGATCAAGTATCCAAATGAGTAGGTCCTAGGGCCCTTTCTTCAGCATCTACCAGGTGCCAGGCATGGTGCTAGGTGCTTTATTTATGATTTAATCCTCATTTACTCCTTTTTTAAATTTTTATTTTTTATTAAAAAAATTTTTTTAATGTTTATTTATATTTGGGAGACAGAAAGAGTGCCAGTGCGTGAGCAGGAGAGGGGCAGAGAGAGAAGGAGATGCAGAATCTGAAGGAAGCTCCAGGCTCAGAGCTGTCAGCACAGAGCCCAACTCGGAACTTGAACCCACCGACCACGAGATCATGACCTGAGCTAAAGTTGGACGCTTAACCAACTGAGCCACCCAGGCGCCCTGACTCCTTTAAAAAAAAAAAAAAAATTATCTATTTATTTTTGAGAGAGAGAGAGAGTGCTTGTGCGTGCACACACACAAGCAGCGGAGGGGGCAGAGAGAGAGGGAGACAGAGAATCCCAAGTAGCCTCCATGCTGTCAGAGCAGAGCCCAACACAAGTCTGTAACTCACAAATGGAGAGATCATGACCTGAGTTGAAATCAAGAGTTAGATACTTAGGGACGCCTAGGTGGCTCGGTTGGTTAAGCAGCCAACTTTGCCTCAGGTCATGATCTCATGGTTCGTGGGTTCAAGCCCTGTGTCAGGCTTCTGTGTTGACATGACAGCTCAGAGCCTGGAGCCTGCTTTGGATTCTGTCTCCCTCTCTCTCTCCCCCTCCCCCACTCACACTCTATCTCAAGAATAAGTAAATGTTAAAAAAATTTTTTTAATAAAATCTTGACTGAGGCCAGTGTTATGTCACTGTTTTTCGTATCTCTCATATTCTAACCATCCTCAAATATTCGGTTCCAATCCCAGACTTCAGTCAAGCTACCTCTTTAACAAATTCAGCCAGAATCAGTACCACAGACTTGATCTTGTTTCCTGCTCTAAAATAATACAATTCATGGGGCGCCTGGGTGGCGCAGTCGGTTAAGCGTCCGACTTCAGCCAGGTCACGATCTCGCGGTCCGTGAGTTCGAGCCCCGCGTCAGGCTCTGGGCTGATGGCTCAGAGCCTGGAGCCTGTTTCCGATTCTGTGTCTCCCTCTCTCTCTGCCCCTCCGCCGTTCATGCTCTCTCTCTGTCCCAAAAATAAATAAACGTTGAAAAAAAATTTTTTTTAAATAATACAATTCATTCACCAAATATTATTGATTTCCTGCTATGAGTCACACATAATTATAGGTACTTAAGATAGAACCATGAACCAGACACACTCCCAGCCTTTAGTAAATTCTTATCCTAACAGATGAGATAAGAAAAAAAACTATGATAATGTAGAGTGAGAAGGTGATAGTGATATTTACACAAGATTTTACAGGAGCTGTAGAGACATCTAATTTAGCTAGTTGTTGGGAGTGGGAGCAGACGCTGGCTATGTTAAGTGTGCACAGTTTGAGCAGAATTTTGAGAAAAGCAAGGGAAGGGATCAGGAGGGAGCAAATATGTCCTGGGCTCAGGGGAACAGCCTGGAGCAGGGAACAGAGGTGGGAGATGCTCACTCTCCCAGGAGTTCTGAGGCAGGGCTGGGCCAACGATGATAGGTTTATAGAATGATAGAATCAGCTGGAACCTTAAAGGCCATCCAACTCTTCCCCATCTTTTACAGAGGAAAGAACAAAGGCCCAGAGCTGTGAAGTGATTTGTTACAGGCCTAAGGCTTTGGAAAGTTAGAATGGAAATCGAGATGTCCTGACTCTCACTGACTTCACTGTTCTTTTCCCTGATCGTGATGTTTTGGGCCTGTATTGGTGCATATCTGAAATTCTATTTGCTGGCTATTAAATGAAACACAAAATGAAGCTGGTGTTATAAAATACTGAGATTCCCTAGTGTTTCAATTCTGGAACTAACCTATTGGAGAACCTCGAGCTGGTCACTTCTTTTCTCAGGGTCTCAGTTTCATTATGTGTCGAAGAACTGGGATAGATTGTTTTTATGACCCCTTCGCAGTCCAAAATTATTCTATAAATGTATGTCTATTTCTAGAATATTTTACCATGTGGTCTTTGGTCTAATCACACCTCGCTTTTCGTTTCTGCTAGAAATGAAACAACGCTTGTAAGACTGTCAATTCATTCACATCCTCAAGGGGCTAAATAGCCAGTGTGTAAATGGAAAGTGCACCAGGACAGCAAGGAGAAAGGGAATCAATGTGGGCTGGAGACGTCCTGGAGACGGTGAAATCTGAACTGTCCTCTATAAGAGGTGAGGGCTTGGCCAGGAAGACAGAGGGCTGTTCCAGGAAGAAGGAAACATGAGCAGCGTCTAGGAGTTCTGGCCACACGTGGGCCTTGTGTGAACCACGCTGCTGAGGCAGGGGCTGGATGGGGAGTGAAGGAGGTGGTGGTGGTGGGAGGGGCAGATGGAGAAGATGGTTGTCCTGCTGGGCTACAGCGTAGACTTGATGCAGGAGCCCAGGGGAAGGTGCAGGAGATTCATTTGGCCTGCAGGGCAGACAACTCTCCAGGAACCCTTTTCATTAGCACAGAATGGGCCCTGAGGGCTCTGACTTAGGAGAAGAGGTTCTTAGTTCGACATCTTTCTTCTGTTTTGATTAGGTGTTCTGTAATTACACAATAAATTCTAGAACTGTAAATGATAGCAACATGGACAATGCAGACCCATACAGTGATCATGTTGAAACCAATGATTTTTTAAGCATTAATTTAAAAAACTGATTAATATAAACACTTCCCTGTTTTTAGGAGGCTCACTGTTGAAAGTCTTGCTCACTTGCTCCTGTCATTGATTGGTTCCTTCCCTTCTCTTTTTGTGTCTCATTTTCTGCCTTTGTGATCATTGGACTTGGTCTTATATTTCTTTTTTTCTTTTCTTTTGTTTAAATTTAAATTTTAGTTGGGGCACCTGTGTGGCTCAGTTGGTTAAGTGTCCAGCTTTGGCTCTGGTTGTGATCTCATGGTTCATGAGTTTGAGCCCCGCATCGGGCTCTGTGCTGACAGCTCAGAGCCTGGAGTCTCATTCGGATTCTGCTTCTCCCTCTCTCTGCGCTCCTCCCCTGTTTGTACTCTGTCTCTCTCTCTTTCTCAAAAATAAATAAACATTAAAAAAATTTTTTTTTATTTAAATTTTAGTTAACAGTGCAATATTGGTTTCAGGAGTAGACTTCAGTGATTCATCCCTTACATACAACACCCAATGCTCATCCCAACAAGTGCGGTCCTTGATGACCATCACCCATTTAACCCATCCCCCCACCCGCAACCCTCTATCAACCCTCAGATTGTTCTCTATTGTTGAGAGTCTTTTGTGGTTTGTTTCCCTCTCTCCTCTTTTTTACCCACTTCCCATAAGTTCATCTGTTTTGTTTCTTAAATTCCACATATGAGTGAAATCATATATTTGTCTTTCTCTGACTGACTTATTTTGCTTAGCATAATACACTCTAGCTCCATCCACGTCATTGCAAATGTCAAAATTTCATTCTTTTTGATGACTTATTAATATTCCATTGAATATGTACCACACCTTCTTTATCCATTCATCAGCCAATGGACATATGGGCTCCCTCCATAGTTTAGCTACTGTTGAGAATGCTGCTATAAACATTGGGGTACATGTACCCCTTCAAATCTGTATTTTTGTATCCTTTGGGTAAATACCTAGTAGTGCAATTGCTGGATTGTAAGATACTTCTATTTTTAGTTTTTTGAGGAAACTCTATACTGTTCTCTAGAGTGGGTGCATTCCCGCCAACAGTGCAAGAGGGTTCCTCTTTTTCTGCATCCTCACCAACACCTGTTGTTTCTTGTATTGTTAATTTTAGCATTCTGACAGGTGTGAAGCAATGACTTATTGTGGTTTTGATTTGTATTTGCCTGATGATGAGTAATGTTGAGCATCTTTTCATGTGTCTGTTAGCCATCTGGATGTCTTTTGAAAAGTGTCTATTCATGTCCTCTGCCATTTCATAACTAGGTTACTTGTTTTGGGGGTGTTGAGTTTGATAAGTTCTTTATAGATTTTTGATACTAACCCTTTATCTGGTATGTCATTTGCAAATACCTTCTCTCATTCTGTCGGTTGCCTTTTAGTTTTGTTGATTGTTTCCTTTGCTGTGCAGAAGCTTTCTATTTTGATGAATCCCAATAGTTCATTTTTGCTTTTTTCCCCCCTTGTCTCCAGCAATTTGTCTAGCAAGAAGTTGCTGTGGGTGAGGTCAAAGAGGTTGCTGCCTGTTTTCTCCTCTGGAATTTTGATGGTTTCCCATGTTACATTTAGGTCTTTCATCCATTTGGAATTTACTCTTGTGTATGGTGTAAGAAAGTGGTCCAGTTTCATTCTTCTACAAGTCACCGTCCAGTTTTCCCAACACTATTTGTTGAAGAGACTGTGTGTTTTCCATTGGGTATTCTTTCCTGCTTTGTCAAAGATTAGTTGACCATATAGCTGTTGGTCATTTTCTGGGTTCTCTATTCTGTTCCATTGATCTATGTGTCTGTTTTTGTGCCAGTACCATACTGTCTTGATGACTACAGCTTTCTAATATAGCTTGGTATCCGGAATCATGATGCCTTCAGTTTTGTTTTTCTTTTTCAGGATTGCTTTGGCTATTTAGGGTCTTTTGTGGTTCCATACAAATTTTAGGAGTGTTTGTTTTAGCTCTGTGAAAAATGCTGGTCGTATTTGAGGGATTGCGTTAAATGTGTAGATTGCTTCGGATAGTTTTAGAATGTTTAGAACAAACATTTTATTTAACAATGTTTGTTCTTCCAATCCATAATCATAGAATGCTTTTCCATTTCTTTGTGTCCTCTTCAATTTCTTTCATAAGTGTTCTATAGTTTTCAGACAGATGTTTTATTTCTTTGGTTTGGTTTATTCCTAGATATCTAATTGTTTTTGGTGCAGTTGCAAATGGGATCAATTCTTTGATTTCTTTTTCTGTTGTTTTGTTTTGGTGTATAGAAATGCAACAGATTTCTTCATGTTGATTTTATATCCTGCGACTTTGCTGAATTCATGTATTAGTTCCAGCAATTTTTTGGTAGAGTCTTTCGAGTTTTCTACAGAATATCAGTCTTATATTTCTAACTTTTTTTTTTTTACATAATAAACTACTTCAAATGCTTTTTGGAAGTGGGTAGGATATAAATAAATAATTACGATTTCTCTAGATCTATTTTCTTCAATATCTTATTATACTAATAATTATAAAATAGCTCTTCATAGATGTATCCCTTTTGGACAGAGGACCTGAAGTCCTTCATAAACCCATGTTATTAAACCAAATTCAAATCAGTTTACATTTGTATAGCATTTTAAGGATTAAAAAAGGTGGAGTTTTTCTTGGTGTCCATTATTTTCATTGAGCCACAATCCTGACAGCAGCTCTTTCATCCCCAGTACCTAGCACAGTGCTTTGACATAGATTCTCCATAAATGCTTATTGAAAAACACGAATGATTGAATTAAGTCAAAATAATTCTGTGAGTAAGAATATGTTCTAGTCATTATTCCTGTTTTACTGAAGAGGAAGCAGTGGTGTGGAGTCAGGACCATCTGGAGAGCCAATAGCATATATTTCTTCCCAGTTCAACTACCACTTAATGACTTCACCTCAGCAGCTTGAAAGTGGCCTTGGCAGGAATATTTACACCAATGAAATCAACAAATATTGTAAGTCAGCACCCTTCCCAACCCCCCCCCCCCCCACTCCATCCCTTGAGAGCAAGTTTTTACGCATTGGCTAGTGATGAGGGAACAACAGGCAAGTTGAGGGCAAAGCACAAATGAGCACCCAGCAACCTCTCCCCCCAGGTGGCATATGTGTGCCATTCCTCAGGCACTCCTGGCTGGCTGCTCAGGAACAAAGGAAAGGGAAAAACAAGTGGTTAACTGATAGAGATCACAGACACGCAGGACAGGAGTCTCCATCAGTTTGCAACTGTCTCAATGATTTATAAGAAAAAAGCAATCTTACCAATAGAAAAACCTCCAGAAACCTATAGACTTAATTTCCTCGGACCCTAGCATCACCCTCCCCTCTATAGGATAGAAAATCTTATAATGCAGCTCTTTCTGCCCACAGGTCCTGTCCTCGTGCTATAATAAAACCACCTTTTTGCACTGAAAACATCTCAAGAATTCTTTCTTGGCCATTGGCCAAGACAGCACACCACAGAAATCTCAGTTCTTACTAATTCAGTGACTCAACTGAGGTTAGACTGTGGGCTAAGCAGTCAACTCCAATATCATACACCTGATGCTAATATAACATTTTATGGTAACTATACTGGAATTAAAATAAAAAAAATAAGGAGATCAGTTCCACATTCTAAGAAGAGAGACCATTAGGGAAACTGATGAGTCAAGGACAAGGGAGTAGCTAGCCAATGTCTGACTTTACAGCAGAGTTCTGTGACAGGGTCTGCACAGCAAGGTCACAGACAAGCAGGTTAGAGACAGGAGCCTGCAACAAGCACTCCCCTGTGTATGCCTAGGATTTAAGGAACCTGGCCTGACTGTCAGTCACAGTGCAGCACACCTACAATCCAAACGCAGCAAGATGTTGAGTGAGAGAGAGGTTCCTGGCATACCATGGAATACTACAGATGGGAACTATTGGAAAAACCATCGTTGCTTCAACACGCAGGGGAGAATTGTGCTGCCAGTCATTCCCAGCAAG
This sequence comes from Leopardus geoffroyi, assembly GCF_018350155.1. NCBI lineage: Eukaryota > Metazoa > Chordata > Mammalia > Carnivora > Felidae > Leopardus > Leopardus geoffroyi. Next base: position 83,955,143 of record NC_059333.1, read on the forward strand.
AGTATCCAAGTAACTAAATAATCTTCAATAAAGAAAAACATGCTGAAATCATCAATGTGCTCTCAGCTCGATTACATAGAAGTAAAAGTAGATCCAGTACAAAAATTCTCATGGGTGAAAAACATGACTGTTTAATATTCCAGAAATGTTTAGAAGAGCCTGCTGCCTTTTCTACACCCATTTTCATCTTTATGGACCAGAAGGTAATCTATTATTCTACTAATTAATCCTCTGACTCCCAAGAAAATGTGTAGGGGCTGAGGGCATGCCGCTCCAAAAGGTGCCACTTTGGCATAAAGATTCCTTTGAATTAAAAGTCGTAAATACTCAGCAGATGCAGGAAAAGCTCTCTGCTTCCCCCATAACTGCCTAAATTTACTCTGGAAGGCAGAGCCTGCAACAGGAAGGAAGAGAGCTAGTAACAAGAGACTCCCTTTACTTAAAGAACCTATCTGCATAATAGGGCAACCTGTTCTTCTAAACATCTCCTTGCACCTTCTTGCTAAAGAGCTTTCTCCCCTTTGTGTCCTCAGACCCTCCCCCCTCTCCTAAGCTTTTCTAAGCTTCCTGTTTGCCTCCTTGTTTTTGGAATGTCATGTCTGTGTGGATTCCTCCTGTGACCCGATTAAATTGGATTTTCTCCTGTTAATCTATCTCGTGTCAAGTTGATTCTAAGTCCAGCACGAAGTACCATAGGGTGGAAGGTCTTCCTCCTCAACAAATGTATTCAATATGATGAGGTGTACGTCTACGGGATACTGTTCACTGTTTCTAACACTGCTTTGCTCTAAATTTGCAGCATCAGTGAGGTGTTGTCATTGTGATTTGGACCATTTGACCAATCAGAACTAAAAAAATTATATTGCTTCAGGTTACTTGCATGTTACTTGTACTTTACTGACTTTTAAGAAGTGTTAGTATAATAAGAATATCTCAATGTGCAAAAAATACTTAACCAACAGTTTATTTTTAAAAATATATACACTATAAGTTTGTGTGATTAATTAAAATAAAGCTATTATATGGTTCAAAATAAATATATACACTATCTCAGTTAAGAAATGGGCAGAAGACATGAATAGGTACTTTTCTAAAGAAGACATCCAGATGGCTAACAGACACATGAAAAGATGTTCAACACCACTCATCATCAGGGAAATACAAATCAATATCACAATGAGATACCACCTCATACCTGTCAGAATGATTAAAATTAACAATGCAAGAAACAGCAGGTGTTGACGAGGTTGCAGAGAAAGGCAAATCCTTTTGCACTGTTTTGCTGGGAATGTAGCCTGGTGCAGCCACTCTAGATAACAGTATGGAGGTTCCTCAAAAAAACTAAAAATAGAACCACCCTATGATCCAGCAATTGCATTATTAGGAGGTATTTACCCAAAAGATACAAAAATACAGGTTCAAAGGGGTACATGTCCATCAATGTTTATAGCAGCATCAACAATAGCCAAACTATGGAGACAGCCCAAAAGATCATCAACTGATGAATGAATAAAGAAGATGTGGCATGTACACACACACACAGACACACAGACACACACACACACACACACACACACACACACACACTGAAATGGAATATTACTCAGCCATCAAAAAGAATGAAATCTTGTCATTTGCAATGACATGGATGGAGCTAGAATGTATTAAGCTAAGTGATATAAGTCAATCAAAGAAACACAAATACCATATGATTTCATTCACATGTGGAATTTAAAAAACAAAACAGATGAGTATATTGGAAAGTGGGTGGAAAGAGATGAAAGGGAAATAAACCATAAAAGACTCTTAATGATAGAGAACAAATAGGAGGTGGGTTGGAATGGGTTAGATGGGTGATGGGTATTAAGGAGGGCACTTTTTGTGGGGAGCATTGGGTGTTGTATGTAAGTGATGAATCACCGAAATCTACTCTTAAAGCTGAAAAATAAAAACAAAAAACCAAACCAACCAACGAACAAAAATATCCACTATAAATTCCAGACAGACTTATAACTGCCATTTGGAATTGTTTTGAGTGGGATTTGAACCACATATCCTCCACAGTGAGTACTTAGTAATTATTAACTACCAAGAAAATGGACATAGAGAATGATATTCTAGTTGTCTCTTAAATATCAGCACAATCAAACTTAATTAAGTACAAAATTTCTAACACAAATGACTGCATCTGGGCCAGGCATGTAGCACCCCCACCCACCACTGTAGCATAGCCAGTAACTATTTTCTGAACATTTCCATGCTCTATATTTTTCTTCTTTTCCTCTGTACCACCCCATCACAGGACCCAAGTCATTTTGCTCACTTTAGATAGCTCTGGCAAGGCTGGTGAGTTGTCTTTTAAAATATAAGTGAGGAGCACCTGGGTGGCTCAGTTGGTTGGGTGTCTGACACTTGATTTTGGCTCAGGTTATGATCCCAGAGTTGTAGGACTGAGTCACGAGTTAGCTCCATGCTGAGCATGTAGCCTGCTTGAGATTCAATCTCTCTCTCTCTCTCTCTCTCTCTCTCTCTCTCCCCCCCTTGCCCCCTTCCCCACTCATGCATGCTCGCTCTCTCTCTCTCTCTAAAATAAAATAAAATAAAATAAAATAAAATAAAATAAAAGTGATAACCAGGCAGCATTCAAGATCGTCCCTCCACAAATGTCACTCATTCACTCAATTTGGATATGCCCTCCTGAGTAGGAGGAGGAGGTGGAGTGAGAGGCAGCCCCTTGGAACTTGCACAGAACCCCATAGGGCCCTGGGAGTGTGGAGCAGGTGTCAGATCTGCAGGTGGGGAGGGGAGAAGGAATGCTGAGCGATCCACTGTCAGGGAGTGGTACTGAGTCACTGTCACAGGGGCTGTCTGAGCATTGGCAGCATGGAGGGAAAACCTGTGCCAACCTCACTCCCACCCCCAATCCTCTCCCCGAATCCTTCCCCCAGTGAGGCTCACCCTATCAGCTCTCCTGGGTCAAGGAAGGGCCCAGCGAGCAGGGCCTGCCTCCAAAACTGTCCCCATCCCTGTGAGGCCCCTAATGAGAGTTAGATGAGCACATGAGAGATGCCCTTGTGCATTGATGTGGAAGGAGATGATCACTAGGGTCAGGGGGTGGGGGAGACTTCCCCAGTGCAGAGGAGGAGAGAAAGGAACAAGATGGGTTCTGAGAATGGCCTGTGGATGAGAACTGCTGTGTGCCATCAGTTCCTTTCATCTTCCAGTTCTGGGTGTACCTACAATGGTTTCATCCGCCCGCCGAGGTCCTGGAACTGAGGGAGAATGCTGAATGGTGCCAAACACAGGGGCAGAGGCAAGAGCTTTAGGAAAGGCACTAGAGTGCCTCCAGTGTCTGTGTTGGGCCTCGATGGCATCTCGGGAGCAGTACACCAGGGCCATTGTGTTGCTTCATCTTCTTGGAATGAAAGTTTGAACATTTGATGAGTGTGGGATGCTTTAAGCAAAAACTCAACTTGATTGGCAGTTAATACGTATTCGCTCTGTTCCAGGCATTGTGGGAGCTTCTGCAAGGGAACTGGAGATGAGCAGGACATGGTCTCTGTCCTCAAGAGGTCTGAGGACTAAGAGTAGGGAAAACAGATCCACACAAATTTGTTTACTGAGGAACAGATCACCAGAAGAAGCCAGGGGAAAGTACTTAGAATGTAGAAATTGAGGTAGCATAAATAATTTAGAGGTAATTTTATCTTTCTTTTGCCATCCTTGAACAAGAGTCAAGAATTGTTCTACTTTGGTGCTGCAAGATTAAAAATAAAAGATACAAAGCAGTAAAATTGAGGTTTACTGTGGCTTCCTAGGGGATCCTCATCAGTTTATGTTCATAACTTTTGAACCTGCCACTTTCATGTTTAATACTGATGATTTGAAGTGTTTTGAATATCAGATTGATTAAAAACATTTTTTTAAATTTACATCCAAGTTATTTAGCATATAGTGCCACAGTGATTTCAGGAGTATATTCCTTAATGCCTCTTACCCATTTAGCCCATGCTGCATCCCACAACCTCTCCAGTAACCCTCTGTTTGTTCTCCATATTTAAGAGTCTCTTATGTTTTGCTCCCTCCCTGTTTTTATATTATTTTTGCTTCCCTGCTCTTATGTTCATCTGTTTTGTATCTTAAAATCCTCATATGAGTGAAGTCATATGATATAACTCTTTCTCTGACTAATTTCGTTTGGCATAATATCCTCTAGTTCCATCCACATAGTTGCAAATGACGACATTTAATTCTTTGTGATTGCCGAGTAATACTCCATTGTATATATATATACCACATCTTCTTTATCTATTTATACATCGATGGACATTTGGGCTCTTTCCATACTTTGGCTATTGTTGATAGTGTTGCTATAAACATTGGGGTGCATGTGCCTCTGTGAAACAGCTCACCTGTATCCCTTGGATAAATACCTAGTAGTGCAATTGCAGGGTCATAGGATAGTTCTAGTTTTAATTTTTTGAGGAACCTCCTTGTTTTCCAGAGTGGCTGCACCAGTTTGCATTCCCATCAGCTGTGCAAAAGAGATCCTCCTTTTCCACATCCTTGCAAACATCTGTTGTTGCCTGAGTTGTTAATGTTAGCCATTCTGACAGGTGTGAGATGATGTCTCATGGTGGTTTTGATTTGTGTTTCCCTGATGATGAGTGATGTGGAGCATTTTTTTCAGGTGTCGGTTGGCTGTCTGGATGTCTTCTTTGGAGAAGTGTCTATTCATGTCTTTAGCTCATTTTCTAATTGGATTATTTGTTTTTTGGGTGTTGAGTTTGATAAGTTCTTTATAGATTTTGGATACTAACCCTTTATGTGATATGTCATTTGCAAATATCTTCTCCCATTCTGTTGGTTGCCTTTTAGTTTTGCTGATTGCCTTCTTCACTGTGCAAAAGATTTTTATTTTGATGAGGTCCCAGTAGTTCATTTTTGCTTTTGTTTCCCTTGCTTCCGGAGACGTGTTGAGTAAGAAGTTGCCATGGCCAAGGTCAAAGATGTTTTTGCCTGCTTTCTCCTCGAGGATTTTGATGGCTTCCTGTGTTACATTTAGGTCTTCCATCCATTTTGAGTTTATTTTTGTGTCTGGTGTAAGAAAGTGGTCCAGGTTCATTCTTCTGCATGTCGCTGTCCAGTTTTCCCAGCACCACTTGCTAAAGAGACTGTCTTTTTTCCATTGGATATTCTTTCCTGCTTTGTCAAAGATTAGTTGGCCATACGTTTGTGGGTCCATTTCTGGGTTCTCTATTCCGTTCCATTGATCTGAGTGTCTGTTTTTGTGCCAGTACCATACTGTCTTGATGATTACAGTTTTGTAGTATAGCTTGAAGTCCGGGATTGTGATGCCTCCTGCTTTGTTTTTTTTTGTTTTTTTTTTTTTGTTTGTTTTTGTTTTTGTTTTTGTTTTTCAAGACTGCTTTGGCTATTCGAAGTCTTTTCTGGTTCCATACAAATTTTAGGATTGTTTGTTCTAGCTCTGTGAAGAATGCTGGTGTTATTTTGATAGGGATTGCATTGAATATGTAGATTGCTTTGGGCAGTATTGACATTTTAACAATATTTCTTCTTCCTATCCAGGAACATGGGATCTTTTTCTATTTTTTTGTGTTTTCTTCAATTTCTTTCATAAACTTTCTGTGGTTTTCAGTGTACAGATTTTTCACCTCTTCGGTTAGATTTATTCCTAGGTATTTTATGGTTTTTGGTACAATTGTAAATGGGATTGATTCCTTGATTTCTCTTTCTGTTGCTTCATTCTTGGTGTATAGGAATGTAACAGATTTCTGTGCATTGATTTTATATCCTGTCAGTTTGCTAAATTCATGGATCAGTTCTAGCACTTTTTTGGTGGAATCTTTTGGGTTTTCCATATAGAGTATCATGTCTGCGAAGAGTGAAAGTTTGACCTTCTCCTGGCCTATTTGCATGCCTTTTATTTCTTTGTGTTGTCTGACGGCTTAGGCTAAGACTTCCAATACTATGTTGAATAACAGTGGCAAGAGTGGACATCCCTGTCCTGTTCCTGACCTTAGGGGGAAAGCTCTCAGTTTTTCCCCATTGAGGATGATACTTGCATTGGGTCTTTCATATATGGCTTTTATGATCTCGAGGTATGATCCTTCTATCCCTACTTTCTTGAGGGTTTTTATCAAGAAAGGATGCTGTATTTTGTCAAATGTTTCTCTGTATCTATTGAGAGGATCATATGGTTCTCGTCCTTTTTTTTATTGATGTGATAAATCACACTGATTGTTCTGTGGATTATTGACCAGCCTGTACCAAATGTACTCCCAGCAGGGGCACTGCCTCTCCCCATGTGGCCTGAGGACTGCTGGACCTCACTCTGCTCCTGGGGATTTGCCCTTCCCACCAGAGCACTGCCAGGTATTGAGCTGCAAAATTTCAGACTCTGTGCTCCCCTGTTTATAGAGTCTTAATTGAATTTAAACCCTCTCCTTTCTCCTTTCTCCCTTTTTTGTTCAGTCCCCATGGCTGTTTCTACTTTTCCACTTACTTTCCAGCTGCTTTTGGGGGGGGTGCTTTTCCCATATTCTAACCTCTCCCCCACCCCCCGCCCCATCTCTGTCCTCTCTCTGCAAGCAAAAATAGCTCCCTGTCCTCCGTGGCTTCTCTCTCTCCCAGTTCACCTCTTTGTGCTGCATACCTGCTGAATTCTGTGGTTCAGGTTGTGAAGATTGTTGTGTTAATTCTCAAATCAGTTTTCTAGGTGTGCAGAATGGTTTAGTGTTGATCTGGCTGTATTTCATGGATGCCAGATGCTAAAAAAACACAAAAAACTAGGTTGAGTTTTGATGAAAATACCAGTCTTCTTTCCTAATTCATATGAAACTATTCACGCTGAAATAAGAGACCTAAAATATGAGTGTATTTCCATAGAGGGGATTTAGAGACATTAGGAGTGCAGGTTTTATTATAGTGCTTAAAAAAATCTTTTTGGGGGGCATCTGGGTGGCTCAGTTGGTTAAGCACTAGACTTCAGCTCAGGTCATGATCTCACAGTCTGTGGGTTGGAGCCCCATGTCAGGTTCTGTGCTGGCACCTCAGAGCCTAGAGCCTGCTTGAGATTTTGTGTCTTCATCTTTCTCTGCCTCTCCCCTGCTCATGCTCTTTCTGTTTCTCAAAAAAAAAAAAAAAAAAAAAAAAAAAAATTAAATATTAATTTTTTTAAATTTAAATTTTATTTTTTAAGTTTATTTATATATTTAGAGAGAGACAGAGACAGCATGAGTGGGGGAGGGGTGGAGAGATAGAGAAAGAATCCCAAGTAGGCTCTGCACTGCCAGAGTAGAGCCCAATGCAGGGCTTGAACCCAGCAACCTTGAGATCATGACCTAAGGTGAAACCAAGAGCCAGACTGAGCCACCCAGGCACCCCTCATTATAATGCTTTATTTCCCTAACAAAGAGGAACGTAGAGTCAGAATGGAATGATTGAATGACTTAGCATTAAAAAAACAAATATTTTTTAAAAAATTTAAATGACTTAGTTTTTTTTTCTAATAATCATATAGTATCTCCTACTTATAGTCCTCTAGTCTTCTCTTTGGATGACATCACCTCCTTTGAGGAACTTTGGGGTTGGTTTTTGTTTTGGCAATGATCCCAAAGGAAGAGGATGCCTTTACCGTCGGAGAGAACTTTGGTGCCCTCTACTGGTGGTTTTGGTTTCTTCAAATTGCAGGCCTCCATTTGATGGTTCATGGAATCCATTTAGTGGGTTCTATCAGAATTTTCTTAAAAAGTGAAAATGTAGATTGCCATATAGTAAGTATAAATATTTATTTGTGAAACTTTGTTTCCAGTATGTATATGTGAATGCAGAATCCAGGTGATTTCCAGTTAGCAACATTTAGCACCTATATCCAGCAGGATATAGAATTAGCATGAGGGGAGTGAGGCAGGGTGGAATAAGTGCAGGGTTACATCCTATCTCTATTTAAAATTTTGAAATTTGGTTTATCATGGGTTTTGTGCATTAATTTTGATTTTAAAAAAGCATTGCTTTACAATAGTATTTATTTTGATTACTGAGCTTTTTGGTGCCCACTTAAGTTTTGTGCCCTAAATGAGTGTCTCGCTTGTGTCTCTCTGACAGTCAGTGTGCTTTATGGAGGGACTGGAGAAGGTGGGCCAGCCTGTGGAGCCGTGAATAGGAGGCACACGTGGGGATGAGAAGGGACAGTGTGTGTGATGTCTTCTTCTGAGGTAGGAGGTGAAGCCATCAGCAAAGAGTGAAGGACACAAGCCTCGGAAGAGGGGGAAGATTGAGCATGGCTGATGAGGGGACAGGAGAGGGAGAAGGTCCAGGAGAAGTGGAGGCTGGTCACACAGCATGAAGCCCTCTGCCCACAGCTAGATACTGCCATTGTGGCAACGCCGTCCGCATCTCCGGCAGCCACAGGTGTTGGGGAAGTAGGGAAGACAGGAGGGACCCAAGATCTGGGGTTGTTGGGGTGGAAGGACAGGAACAGAGAGAGGAGGGCAAAGGTGCCAGGTGATTCTGCATCTGAGACAGGGAGGCGGGCGAGAAGGAAGGTCAGGAGATTGCTGGGTGGGGTGCAGGTTAGGGAGCAGGCAAGGGGTGGGCAGAGGATTCCAGGTGAATATTAAGAGGCTGCGGTCAAAGAATGAGTGGACTACAGAGTGAGCGGACTGGAATTCGAAATTTCAGAGGAAATGCAGTTGTAGGTGAAGCCCCTTAAACGACTCTCCCGCTGAGAAGTTGCCTTGAGTGTGTGAGCAGTCACGTGAACAAAATGGTATATACTTGATGACATAAGGGCTCCTGAGACTTCTGAGTATTGCATGTCTACTAGGTAAGATTTAGAAATATAGTTTCTCTAAAATTAGATGTTGATAATATATTACAACAATGGCCAGAAACAGTGGTCAAGAAACATACAGATAGACGCAAAAAGGGATTCATTTTGAATTCGAACCCCCTGGCTTTCTCTGGCTCACATTCCTCAGCCTTTGGGTCTCGGATTCCCTGTTGCTCCTCCTGGAAGATGACTCCTCTGCTCCACCCACCCCCATCTCTACCCTCCTGGCTCCCAGCATGTCACCCACTCTTTGCCCCATGGCTCTCTTCCCGCTCAGAGCGCCACCACGGGCCTTGTCTGTCCTGCCTTCTGGTGATCGCCCTCTACTCATTTGTTACCCCATCTCAATTTGCAATGAACCAGCCCTTTAAAATAGTTCCTTTTTAGAAGAAATAACTATCTGAAGTTTTACAGAATTTGTACAGTATTCTCTTTCATTCATCAAAAGGTATTATCTAGTCCTTGAATTCAACCCTGTGCACATAAATTGAGAGGCCACATAAATACATGCATGCATGCATACATACATGCATCCACTAAAACGCATGCAACGCATACACACATGCATCCAGGAAAACCCATGCATGCATCCAGTAAAATGAGATGCTTCCTTTCTCTGTGCCTCCTCCCTCTCTCCTTCCTCTGAGTTTGCTCTCCCCCAGGCCTCTCTGCTCCTCTCTCACCCTGGGGGCCCACAGCTCTCCCACAGCCATCTTCCTTGCACTCAGAGTGCTCCCCCGATCTGCAGTCCCGGCTATCTCAGGTCCCCATTGGACTGCTATACCTGCTGCCTCTCCAGCACCTCATGCTCAACACCAGCCCAAGCCCACATATGCTCCCTCCTCACCCCTAAATCAGGAAGCCAGTTTCCCCTCAGTTGTCAGTAATGCTGGAAACTAGAATTCACCCCACCCTCACTCCTCCCATCCTAGGCCACTCCTCAGGTACTGCTGGGTGTGTTTTTCTCCAAAGGGTCTCCTGACCCCTGACTTCCCTCCCCACCTCCATCACCCCAGACGAGGCTCTCCTCACCTTATCCTGCTTCAGTACGAGGCCCTGATGGAGCCGGGGTCCAATCTCCACTGTCCCTGCTTCTGCCCTGCATACCACTGTTGCATTAACCCCTTTCACTTAAAGCCTAATACATATGGTGAGGTTTTTTGGGGTGATAGTGGGGCTTACAAGGTCTGCAGCTGATGGCCAAGAAAGAATCTTTGAAGATGTTTTGGTGCAAAAAGCTGATTTTATTAAAGCACAGGGACAGGATCCGTGGGCAGAAAGAGCTGCTCTGGGACCACGAGGAGAGACTGGTTACATACTAGGAGATGGGGGAGGTAAAGTCCAGGTTAAGTTTCCAATGAGACTTCCATATGCTAAAGAAGACTCACAGGATACAGGAAGCCTTGACAGTGTCAAGCTAAGGTTTTCCCTCTAGCAAAGCATTAGCATTAAGACAGTAGGGAGTTCTGGAGAAAGGTTTTACTCTACCTGCCTCAAGTATTTGCCAATGGGCTGCAGGTTATAAGGAAATTTAGTTCTATTTGCCATTTTCTTCTGCCTTTGTTTCCCATATCACTATGGAGGGGTGATATTGGGGCTCCAGGAAACAGAGTCTATAGGTGTCTGGAGATTAGGCTATTGACAAGATTGCCTTTTCTTGTGATTTACTAAAATATTTGTAAATAGATGGATCAGGTCCTGCAGGACTATGATCTCTATCAGTTAGCCATTTGTTTTTCCCCTTTCCTTTGTTCTTGGGCAGCCAGGAGTGCCTGAAGAATATCACACATATCCCCCCTGGGGGTGGGGGCGGAGTAGTGGGAGTAGTGGTGCGGCCTGTCCCCTTGCCTTATACTCCCTCATCAGGAGTTATCATTAGAAGCAAAAACAGAAACTCCTGTGACTTCTTGCTGCCCTTAGCACACACTGACTCCTCTGCCTCATTTGCAAAGTTCTCCATCTCCCTGCTTTCAAATAACATGCCTGTGTCTCAAATATTAACCATACTGCAATTCTTTCTTTGGGTGAAGCAAACTTTCCACAAATAATGACTCCGTCCAAACCCTTGCACTAAGACTTGACCTGCCATGACTTCTGGAAGCTCAAGTTTGCATCCCTGTGATGACCCAGCCTCCTTTTGAGTTCCTATCTGAAAAAACTCAAGGAATGCATCGTTTGTCCTAACCAAGACCTGAAGATAGAGCCCTGACACACCTCTTTCTTGGAGCATTTACTAAAATAAGCTTACAGTTGTGTATTTTTCCTCTGTTCCCTTGAAATGTATACATATTTCCTACAACCTGGGAGTGTCTTTCTCAAGGACCCAAAAGCCATTCCTCTGAAATGTAATCATCAGAAAGGACTGGACCTCTTCTGTCTGCCAGTCTCTGTGGGAGGACAGGATCCTAACTTCACGATTGCCAGCCAGCAGATACAGCTGGGCTAACCATGATTACACTGACACCCACTTCTTGAAAGTTCTCATTTCCCTGCCTCTATTGGGCCCCTGCCCACACCCCCTCCCTACTCTCTCAGTCTCCCTTTGAAAATGCCACTCAGCTCTGCACAAATTGGGGTGGGCTCAGCTCTTTCTCCAACTGATAGGAGCTACTCGATAAAATCTGTTTCCACCACTTTAACTAAGGTCTCACTTTATCTTTGACACCTGAAGCAACGATTGTGCCTCCTCCTGTGACCACCTAAATCCTGTTGATCCTCAGCCTCTTCTGAAATCCTGTGACTGATCCCACCACCACTGATCTCTGCTCTCAGGGACCCTCCATTTGGACTGCCATTGGGATCACCCAGTTCCAGCTGACGGGCCATCTGAACCTGACTGAGGTGCCAGTTTTCTGTCATTTAGGATTGAATCCAACTGGTTGTTTTCAATACTTCAAGGTAGAAGACACTCCTACTTTATTATTCTCCTTTGTGCCTAGTATAAATGTTACGGAACCAGGCTGGAATGCTGGTGGAAAAACCAAGCGGCACTCAGAGATCTTGGTGTATCAGAGATTTATTTAACACCAGCGGACTCAGAGGAGACTGTTTCTCCAAAGATCTGAGCGCCGAATGCAAGTGGGGAGGGTAATTTACAGTTGTCAGCTTCCATAAGTGTGGGGGTTTTCGTGAGCGCAGCAAACAAAGGAAGAACCCAGAGGAGTGGTCTCTAAGCTAGAGACCAGAGCTTGTTTTAGTCCCGTTGGCCATCTTTGGTGCAGTATTTTATTCATTTCTCTGACATAAGTACTTACATAGAAAGTACTCAAATACTAACAGGATGAATCGAAATACTGGAAATTGTTGTAGTTTAGTGTAAATTAAAATGCAGACCTCAATCACCTTAATTACAACTTCAATGGGTATGGTTGGTTTTGCATATATTTTAGGATCAGAAAGTAGACTCAACAAGGAAATGAGTTACCAGCAGGGGTGAGGCAATAAAGGAGAGGTCACTGTAGTAAACCGGCTTAGTCCAGAAAATATTAAAGGGAACTCACTTGTGAAGAAATATGTTTTGAATAGTTGTGAAGCATAGCTCCCAGACTTGGGGTGGGGTCTACCACCTGCTTCTCAATATTCCTTTACTCTCCTATTCTCTTTTTCATCCTTCTGACCACTCCCCACCTATTAAAAAAGAGGATATAGGGGCACCTGGGTGGCTCAGTCAGTTGCGGTTAACCGTCTGACTCTTGATTTTGGCTCAGGTCATGATTTCACAGTTTGTGGGTTCGAGACACACATCGGGCTCTGCGCTGGCAGCATGGAGCCTGCTCGGGATTCTCTCTCACTCTCTTTCAGCCCCTCCCCTGCTGTCTCTCAAAATAAATAAATAAACTTTTTTTTTTTAAAGAAGATATAAATCTGTCTCCAGTCCAAACACAAGCCCAAGTTATATTCCAAATATTTGCCTATTTCCCTCTAAGCAGTTCTTTGTCCTGTTCTCTCTCATGGTCTTTCTTGTTTCCTATTTACAGCAGACTCTGAAGCCATCTGTAATTTTTATATCCCCTCGGTAACAATACATGGACATTCACCCCCGGTTTGCAGATGAAGTCACCAAATCAGAGTGCAGTGAGGGTTGCCTGAGGTTACACAATGAACCTGGCCCCACGTGGGGTAGCCCTGGAGTTTGCAGCCTGTGGCCTGGTGCCTGAGCTGGAACACGGGCACACAAAGGAAGCTGCAGGCACAGCGTTCTGCTGTGGATGGTTACTGAGCTCACATGCATTATCGGGATCTTTTGTTTCCTGTAAGGCCCAGCATTTTCTTTCTCCAGGTCAGGCAGGCCTGTGGGTTTCTCTGCAGTCTCCTCCCCTGCACTTGGAATACAGAAGCTAGAAGATATGCTTTATCTAGACAAGCTTTAAGATTGTGCAAACCAGGAGCACTGGCGGGGGCTCAGTCGGTTAAGCGTTGGACTTAGGCTCTGGTCATGGTGTCACAGCTCATGAGTGTGAGCCCCACGTTTGGCCTGGAGCCTGGAGCCTGGAGCCTCCTTCAGATTCTGTGACTGTGCAGACCAAAAGAGCTGGCATTGGTAATTTGTGTGAGTTTTTTAATCAGCAAAGCCAGGACTGGGGCAACATCGTTTAGTTGTAATTAATGAATTTAGACACTGAAAGTGCTTTTGCTTTTGGTTGGGCAAGCTTGCCTAGTGACTATGTTCAATTTGGGGAAGTTCACATGTTCTTTTGTTATAAAAGAGAAGCTGTCACCAGCTAGACCCTAAGACCTGACCTTTACTGCCCACCTGCTTGTGCCCCCCAAACTTTCTCCCATAATTAATCTTAAGCTCTTCCTTCTAACTAATCTCTGAACACGGGCAAATGGAAGTCAAAATTGCCCCTCCAGCAATAGTGACTCCTGTGACAAAACCTGCAGCCTGCAGAAGTCACTTAGACCAGTTTGAGCTTTAACCACTGATTTGCACCTGTGCAGATGGACCATGGAGTGACCTGTAGAATGACCAGCAACTACCTCTATTTCATTATAATACTGAAATCTCTGCCCAAGGAGGAGCACAAGCCTCATTTACATAACACACAATGAACATACAATGAATATGCACATAGGCATGTTTCCTTAAGGTGCATGTGTGACCTTATCCCTGCCCCTATACACGGTGACAAGACTTCCCTATCTACATATTCATCCTAACACTGAATAAAAGGAACCCATCCACCCTTGCTTGTGCAGTTAGACCTCCTTATTAGCTACAGATAAAGTTTTCTTTGTGTCACAACTCAACCTGATGCAGTTTGACTCAACAAGGAGCAAACTCACATTGGCTTGGTTACAAAGCTGGGTACTGCAACAGTAGTTCATCTTTCCTAATCTTGCCCTCATCAGATCAGTACTACCAGTGGGGTTTGGTTATAGTTTATGTAAATGGTGCTTCTGAGGATGGGGCATTTGGATTTGAAGACTTCCTAACTACCCTGAACTGAGGAGGGTGACTGTAACTGAACTCTTTTGAGTTTGCTCCTTGGTGAATTACAAGTAGACACTACACTGGGGGGTGGGGGGGGCGGGGAGGAGAGGAGGGTTGTTACACCAAGTAAACTTTATTTGCAGCAATTAAAGAGATCAGGGGAATAACTTCCAAAGCCATAACTCCCTGAGCAGGGGTGAGCAGTTTCCTTTTATTTAGGGTTTAGAATGAATATTCAGAAAGGGGAGCTTTCTCATTGTCTGTAAAGGTTGCACAAGCTTAGAAAACACGAAAGGTATGGTGTGTTAATGAAGCTTGGGCTCCCGCTAGGGCAGAGACTTTAACATTATAGTGTGGCAGAGGTAACTGTCAGAGGAGGGGAAGTGGCTAAGGGCAAGCTCCAAGAGCTAGTATAAATTAGCTGGGGTCTTGGGCTCCTTATCTTGGGAGGGGGCTTTAGGGCCTTGCTTACTTTTGAAATAGCACTGGAAGTTTTAACCACTGATTATTGTCTCTGATACAGTTAGACTATTTTCTTGCCTGGTAGAGACTGTTAGTTTTTGCACTTTCTTTGTTCCCTCAAAGTCCTTAACTGCTGAGGTTTTTGTGTTGTGTGTGTGTGTGTGTGTGTGTGTGTGTGTGTGTGTGTAATTCTGACAGCTCCTAGGAAGTTCTGTAGGAAGTGTGCTTGGACAAGTAGGGTATAGATGGGGGGCGGAGGGCTTGGGGTGGGGGTTGGGATGGGGGTGAGGGGATGGGGATAGATGGGGGCCTGAAATGACTTCTTTTGTATCAGAAAAGCTGTGTCTTGACTTTCTTTTACTGGAGACCCCTAACTCCTTCTGCTTACAAAACTGGCTGTTCCTATTTACGTAGCACTGTTGAGTTAGTATGGAAAGTCCTGTGTTCTAGGAAACCACTGCCCCAGCACATGAAAAATCCCAGCTTTAGACAATGTACGCTGAAGGTTGGGGAAAATGTGTAAATCCATATGGCCAGCCCCCAAGTGTCCCAAAAGCAACACTGCTTTTAGTGTCAAATGGATACAGCATAGATTATCTGTCTTCCAGTGTTGGTGTTGCTGATGTTGGCCGTCATGATTTGCAGTTCACAATAATCGATTATTCATTCATGTATGACTCTAAGTGATGCAACTGAAGTCTGCAATCTCAGTGTGTCCTAAGTGTTCATTATTTTAAAGAAAGATGGAAGGACACATACAATTGGATTAAGAAATTTAATAACCATCAGTGTTCTATAGTTTTCAGAGTATAGGTCTTTCACCTCTTTGGTTAGGTTTATTCCTAGGTGCCTTGTTACTTTTGGCGCAATTGTAAATGGGATTGTTTTCTTAATTTCTCTTTCTGGTGAAAGAAATTGAAGAAGACACAAACAAATGAAAAGACATTCCATACTCATGGGTTGGAAGAACAAATCTTGTTAAAATATCTATACTACCCAAAGCAATCTACACATTTAATGCAATCCCTATCAAGATACCACCAGCATTTCTTGTAGAGCTAGAACAAACAATCCTAAAATTTGTATGGAACCACAAAAGACCCCAAATAGCCAAAGCAACTTTGAAAAAGCAAAGCAAAGCTGGAAGCATCACAATTGCAGACTTCAAGTCATATTACAAAGCTGTAGTCATCGAGACAGTATGGTACTGGCACAAAAATAGACATACATCAATGGAACAGGATAGAAAACCCAGAAATAAACCCAAAACTATATGGTCAATTAATCTTTGACAAAGCAGAAAAGATTATCCAATGGGAAAGGGCAGTCTCTTCAACAAATGGTGTTGGGAAAACTGGACAACAACATGCAAAAGAAAGAAACTGGACCACTTTCTTACACCATACACAAAAATAAACTCAAAATGGATGACAGGTTAAATATAAGACAGAAAACCATCAAAATCCTAGAGGAGAAAACAGTCAACAACTTCTTTGACCTCAGCCGCAGCAACTTCTTACTAGACATGTCTCTGGAGGCCAGGGAAACAAAAGCAAACGTGAACTATTGGGACCTCATAAGGATAAATAGCTTCTTCACAGTGAAGGAAATAATCAACAAAACTAAAAGGCAACCTATGGAATGGGAGAAGATATTTGCATATTGACATATCTGATACAGGGTTAGTATCCAAAATATATAAAGAACTTATCAAATTCAACATCCAAAAACCAAATAATCCAATTAGAAAATGGGCTAAAGACATGATTAGACATTTTTTCCAAAGAAGACATACACATGGCCAGCAGACACATGAAAAGATGCTCAACATCACTTATCAGGGAAATGCAAGTCAAAACTACAATGAGATATCACCTCTCACCTGTCAGAGTGGCTCACCCAAGTTCATTCTTCTTCATTATCACTATCCAGTTTTCCCAATACCATTTGCTGAAGACACTGTCTTTTTTCCATTGGATATTCTTTCTTGCTTTGTCAAAGATTCATTGGCCATACATTTGTGGGTCCATTTCTGGGTTCTCTATTCTGTTCCAATGATCTATGTGTCTGTTTTTGTGTCAGTACCATACTCTCTTAATGATAACAGCAGAAACAGACTCTTAATTATAGAATACAAACTGATGGTTACTGGAGGGGAGATGGGTGGAGGGATGGGTTAAATAGGTGATGGGGATTAAGGAGTGCACTTGTTGTGATGAGCACTGGGTAATGCATGGAATTGTTAAATCACTGTATTGTACACCTGAAACTAATATAACACTATGTTAACTAAGTGGAATTAAAATAAAAACTAAAAATAAGAAACTTAATAATCAAAAGAGTACATTCTGCCCAAAGATAGAAAAGAATTTGGGATTGGACATTGCTATAGCTTGAATGTTTGTGCTCCCTCCATCCCCCAGCCCCAGACAAATTCCAAATTCATGTGTTGATGAAATCTTAATGCCCAGTAGGATGGGACTGGTATGTTGGGCCTTTGGGAGGTGATCAGGTCATGAAGGTGAGTATTCATGAATGAGGTTAGTGTCCTTATAGAAGAGGCTCAAGAGAGTTTTTTTGCCTCTTCCACCATGTGAGGATATGAGAAGTCTTCAGCTAGGAATAGGGCCTTCACCCAACTATTCTGGCACCCTGGTTTGAGACTTCCAAGTTCCAGAACTGTGAGCAATAAATGTTTGTTGTTTATAAGCTACCCAGTCTGTGGTATTTTGTTATAGTTGCTGAACTAAGACAAGTATGGTGAGGAAGGGGATGTGAAGTCATATATGGAGGCTAAATCTCACAACTTGGATTAGATAGCCAAGTCTCTCTAAATCAATCCAAAATTTTACCATCTGCCAAAAACTATATTTTGAAAATAGTGGCTGCTATATTAGCTTGGATTGAATATATGAACACATGCATTATCACACCTTTGATTGCCTTATGAAACTACATAAAGTTATATTTCCTGATTCAGAGGTGCCAACTAAAATGTTTTGTGGGTGAGCAAAAGGGGAAATTTGATAACAGATATCTTGGCCCCTTACAATGTGGAACCAATTTTGTCAGGTCTTACTACAGATGCTTTTTACACTAAATCAAAGAGTATGTCAACTCACAGCAACAACAACAAAAATGTTCCCCCTACTTCCTAGTTATTCTGATTTGAACAATGGAGTTTCAAATGGTCTTCTTGACTTATGTGGATATTTTAACAATGCTGCATAAATAAAAAGAACGTTGATATCTTGTCCAAATACAAACTAGATTTTGTTTATTTATGAACATATTTGGCAGATATTGTACATATAATTTCGGCAAATTCCATTCTGTCTATAAACTTCTTGGTAGAGAAAATGAAAAGATGCTACCTCCCAAATATCCTGCACACCATGTATACAAACACCATTAAAAGGGGTGTCATTGGCTTATTGTGATATTTAATGCAAGTTTTGATCATTTTTCAGTTTTCTCAAAATGTGCTACTAATGAAATTTTTGCCTTATAGAAATAGAAGGAGATAGCCTCTTCAGACATGTACCCACAAGACGGCTATCACTGTTGCTGGTCATATATTAATAGAAACAAAAGACTTGATTGACAAACAGCTGGTCTACAAAAACAAGTCTGTAGATACAAAGTGAATACTATTGAAGAGCTAAGACCTAATTCCTACAAGTCTGAAAACCTTTTCTTCTGGTTTCTGGCCCAGCGTGTAAGAAACTGGAAGTTGCCACTCCCTCCTAACAAGAAGTAAAAGGCTGACCAAATTGAAAAATCAGCAACTCTTCTTATCCATGGGAGAAGTGAGGTCACAGGGCAAATAGCTGCTCTCAAATTGGAGAGACCCCCATGTGAATACAGGGAATCACAACTTACCTGACCGGAAGCCCGCAAGCGTAGTTCGCCATGGGAACCAGTTCCAGGGTAGGGAAACTTCAACTGTAATCGATGAATTGGTGGGAACTCAGTGTGGACAACTCTGAGAGTTAAAAACTTCAAGGGGTATAGTTTCATCAATTGTAATACTCTAGTTGGGAATGGTGATAATGGGGGAGGTAAAGGGTATATGGGAAATCTCCACCTTCCCCTCAATTTTACTTTGAATCTAAAAATGCTCTTAAAAAAAGTCTTAATTAAAAAATTTTACTTTTAAACCGAAGAAGGACCCAATCATTGATGGCTCCATACTTTGTATATTTTACTTCCAGGATTTTTTTTTTAAATTTTTAATGTTTATTTATCTTTGAGGGAGACAGAGCATGAGTGGGGGAGGGGCAGAGAGAGAGGGAGACACAGAATCTGAAGCAGGCTCCAGGCTCCAAGCTAGCAGCAGAGAGTCCGACGCAGGGCTTGAACTGGTGAGATCATGACCTGAGCTGAAGTTGGCCACTTAATCGATTGAGCCACCCAGGTGCCCCTACTTCTAGGCTCTTGACCAGGTTCTCACAGTGAACACTGAGGGGAAATCTCCTTATGTTTCCAGCAGAAGAGGAGAAAAGTCACCTTTTTGAAATAAGCCAGAGCATTCTGTTCTTTTTAACAAGGCTTCTCTCAGGAAAATATATCTACTCAGAGACTAACTGACCTGGCGGAAGGAAAGTACCCAACTCCAGCTCACTCTAGCCATACTATCACATCAAAGGGTAGGAGTTGTGGGTGGAGGGAAGAACTGAGAAGCATATGTGAAGTTCACAGCTGAGGGACACAGTCTCACTAAAACACTAAGACCTATTCATAGGATTGTAGAACACTTAAAAAAAAATCTCACCACTTCTTTTCAAAATCATAATGAAATTCCTAGCTAATCCAATAAGAAAAGAAAAAATGAAATGTATACAGATTGGGAAGGAAGATATAAACCGTTTTTTATTCACAAATGACTTAATCATATATGTAGAAAATCTGAAAGAATCAACAAAAAAGCCTTGAAACCAATAAGCAATTATAGCAGGGTTGCAGGAATGGAAGATTAATACACAAAAATCAATTTCTTTCATATATTCCAGTAGTGAATAAGTGGAATTTGAAATTGAAAACACACTACCATTTACATTAATACCCCCAAAATGAAATACTTAGGTATAAATTTAAGAGACTATGTACAAGATCTATATGAGGAAAACTTCAGAACTCTGATCAAAGAAATCAAAGAAAAATATAAACAGAGAGATATTCCATGTTCATGGATAGGAAGACTCCATATTGTAAAAGATGTTAATTCTTCCCAACTTGACCTATAAATATAATGCAATCCCAATAAAAACCCCAGCATATTATTTTTGTGGATATTTAAAAAACTGTTTTGAAAGTTTATATAGAGAGGCAAAAGACCCAGAATGGCCAACACAATATTGAAGGAGGAGACGGAGTTAGAGGACTGATACCACCTGACTTTAATACATACAATACATCTACAGTAATCAAGATAGTGTTGTATTGGTAAAAGAATAGATGAATAGATCAATGGAACAGAATAGAGAGCTGTGATATTGTGATTTATAATAGGAAATATATATTTCTCTTCCACTGTTCCTGGCACATAGCTCCTAAAACCCTTGTAATTTCCTATATAATAACTATAGGAACATCTTTCATTATGATATTTAGTTTTATTTCCAGTACCCGAAATAACTCCAAAGGATAAAGGTGAAGAAAGTGTCTTTTGTTTTTCTTAATAAGTCCCTTTCAACCACACCAGCGTTTATATTAATGAGATGACTTTTAGAAAGCCCCTAAAGAGGGAGGCTGGTTGCCAGAGGAACCAACCCTGTGGTTACAGGGTTAGAACTTTAAGCCCCACCCTCTGACCAGAGGTTGAATGGGTCACCAATGACCATGGATTTAATCAATCATGCCTGTATAACAAAGCCTCCATAAAAATCCCAAAGGACAGCGTTCAAAGAGCTTCTGGGTTGGTGAACACGTGGATGTGATAGGAGAATGTTCCTTCCCTCATACCTTGCTCTATGCATCTCTCTTGCATCTGGCTATTTCTGAGCTCTATCCTTTTTTTTTTTTTTTTTTTTTTTTAATTTTTTAAATGTTTATTTATTTTTGAGAAAGAGAAGACAGAGTATGAGTGGGGAGAGAGCAGAGAGAGAGGGAAACAATCTGAAGCAGGCTCCAGGCTCTGAGCTGTCAGCACAGAGGGGCTTGAATTCACGAACCATGAGATCATGACCTGAGCTGAAGTCAGATGCCTAACTGAGCTACCCAGGCGCCCCTAGCTCTATCCTTTTAAATTGGTAAATTTTCTTGAGTTCTGTGAGCCACTCTAGTGTATTAATCAAACCCAAGAAGGGAGTCATGGGAACCTCCAGTTTATAGCCAGTTGGTCAGAAGCATAAATAACAAGGACTTATATTTGGCATCTGAAACGTTTGGTTAAGGGGTTATTCTCATGGCATCGAACACTTAACCTTTGGCATCTAAACTTATCTCTAGGTTAGATGGTGTCAGAATTGAGTTAAATTTTAGGACACCCAGTTGGTTTTGCAGAACTGTTTGTGTGGGAAAAGCCCCAACATTTGATGACCAGCAGTGTCAGAAGTGTTGTGAAGAGTAGAGTTTTGAGAGCAGAGGAGAAAAATAGAGTTTCTCTTACAAGAGCCTAGAAGTAGACCCACATAAGTATAGTCAACTGTACTGATCTGATCTTTAGCAAAGGAGCAAAGACAATACAATGGAGAAAAGATAGTGTCTTCAACAAATGTGCTGGAATAACTGGACATCACGTGGAAATAAAGGAATCTACATACAGACCTTAAATCCTTCAGTAGAATGAACTCAAAATGAATCACAGACCTAAATGTAAAATACAAAAGTATAAAACTCCTAGAAGATAACATAGAAGAAAATCTAGATGACCCTAGGTTTGGTGATGATGTTTTAGATGCAACACCAAAAGCAGGGAAGCCTTGTACTTTAGACTTTATCCTGAGGAAAAGGAAATCCACTGAATAACTTACATGTTTTATGAGATCATCCTGGGGGTTGAGTGATAAGTGGATTGGATAAAGCAAGACCAAGGGCGAGGAAACAAGTTTGGCGACTGTTGCCAAAGTCTAGATAAGAGGAGGAAGTTCAAGATAATGGGAAAAGTAGCCCTGGGGCAAAATGAAAAGTTGGGTTTTGAACATGTGGAAGTGCCAGAGTCATCAGATTGAAAACATCAGGGAGCAGTTGGTCTGATGCTTGGAAGGATATATAGGAAGCCAAAAAGGGTGTGGAGAGGAAGCAGAGGGCCTTGTGCAGAGGAGGAAGAGTGGAAGTGAGGTCCTGGAATGGAAGAAATGTGGAAGAAGGGGCAGTGCCTTGTTCTAATGAGTTCAAGAAAGTAATCAAAGGTGTCCTTGGATGGAGGTAACTGACCAGCATGATCCTGAATACAATCCACATTAGACAGGGAAATGAAGGCCTTCTAGTAAGTTTGGTGGTTATACCTTTTCCAAATACAAGTTATGTTTGTTTTGATCTCACCTTTATGCAGTTCTTTCCACCTGCCTTCTAGTCTTGGCAGGGAATGAACATCAGAGTAAATATCATCCCTTCCATCTCATTATTTAGGATTTCCTTTTGCACATTGACTTACTGAAGGCAGTGATGACTTTTAATTGCTCTGATAACTTCCAAGGATTTTAGCCTTTGCCTTATTTGCCACAGCAGCAGTTTTGTGAAAGCAGCAAGCTTGCATCAATACTAGGACTGAGGAAGGATGGGGGCTGTTTCCACCTAGAAATTCACCACCATATTCTTTTCTGTGTGATACCAGTCAAAACAACTGGTGGAATATTCACTGCCTATCAGTGGTCCTTTTGATAAATTATGAGCTGTGTTCAACGTAAAGATTGCTCAAGAAGTAATTTGTAAGAAAAGACCAGGATCATACTTGGTTTCAATCCTTCCCTAATAAGGCCTGTGACTCCATGTTATTGTTATGGAAAAAGAGCTTTACTGATTAATTAGCTTATTAACATAGAAAGCATTGCTGTTAAATAGCTACTTTGCATATACCAGGAAATTTTTGCCACATGAGGAGAAACCTTGCATTCTAATACTTCTTTTTTGTCAAAGAAGCAGAGGGTGCTTAGCTGATGTTGCTGTTGAACATCTGCAGTTGACCAAGTGACTAGTCTTTGTGCTACGGCCAAACAGCAGCTAGCTTGGAACTATTAAAACTTTTAATGAAAAGCAAGGATACAGTGAGTGTATCCTTGGTTTATAATTCTGTAACTAGAATAAAATATTTATTGTAGTGTGCTGTTTTATCTTATCTTGGAAAATAGGCAATTATAGCAAAAAGCATAATTCTTTAAGGAATAAGGACCAAACAACTTTAAAGAAAAAATATGTTATTATAATTTATTGAATATTCAATATACAATATGGCAAATTTTCTGGGATTTAACCCTAGGATATGATTGTTGCTGGTGCTTATTAGTAAAAGGCTCCAGTTCATGCTTATGACTAGTAAAATGTTTTACTGTTGGAGAAGTGGATAAAGTACACCAAAGATGGCTGATTGGACTAAAACAAACTCTGGTCTCTAGCTTAGAGACCCCTCCTCCGGGTTCTTCTTTCTTTCTTTGCTGAGCGCCCGAAAACCAACCCCCCCCCCCAAATATGTAGGCTGATAACTATAAATTACCCTTCCTGCTCACATTCGGGGCTCAGATCTTTGGAGAAACGGTCTCCTCTGAGCCCGTCAGTGTTAAATAAATCTCCAATCCACCCAGGTCTCCAAGTGCCACTTGGTTTTCCCGCCAGCATTCCAGCCTGATGCCATAACATTACAAAGTAAAAACACAATACCATACAAAATGAAATTAAATACTTTATTTAAAAAAAAACATTTTCGAGTTTGTTTTATTCAGTCTAATGACTAACGCAATAAAAGCAGATAAACTAGTTTAATATAATTGGATGCTTTTTTTAAAAAGAGATTTTATTTCTAAGTAGTCTCTACATCCAACCTGGTGCTTAAATTTATAATCTCAAGATCAAGAGTCACATGCTCCACTGACTGAGCCAGCCAGGCGCCTCATAATTGGCTGTTTTTCTTTTCTTTTCTTTTTTTTAAAAAGTTTATTTATTTTTGAGAGAGAGACACAGTGTGAGCATGGGCAGGGGAGAGGCAGAGAAAGAGGGAGAGACACAGAACTCGAAGTGGGCTCCAGGCTCTGTGCTGATGGCACACGTAACTCGTAACACAAATGGCCATCAGCACAGAGCCCAATGTGGGGCCTGAACTCACAAACTGTGAGATCATGACCTGAGCCGAAGTTGGACGCCCAACCAAGTGGGCCACCTAGGCACCTCAATTGGCTGCTTTTATACAGCACATATTGTCCAGTCCACAATATAGTATTAAATGATGGAGCACACTCAATATAACCATTTTTACAGAACTAGGAAATAAATTTCTAAGAATAATTGTTACAACCCCATCTGTCATATCCAATATTCTAATTCTGAAGCAGATAAAACCAATGACCATCCTCATATGGGCTCACGATTAAGAGTAGTGTTACCATCAAAATCTATATTTTTGATCCGTTATGAGCATTGAGACGAGCTTCAAATATTCCCAAAGAAAGAAGCACAACGGACGTTATCATCACCTATTCCACATCAGCGAGTGCTCCATTCAAAACTATCTCATCCCAGGAATTAAATAAGGTCAGTCACATTCATTGGCATTTCTTCCACTGTGCTATTGTCGAAAGTCTGAATGTCACAAAGAATCCGCTTGTCTTCTTCAATGTTTATGGCCACAGCTTTCCTCCCAAATCAGCCTCCACTGCCAATTCTGAACCAACAAAAATTATTAATCAGAATATTGCTTATCAAGTACAATATGAACTACTAACAATATGAGCTACTTGTTAACCATCAGTGGCTGTTTATTTCCCAAGATTATATATAGAGTGATTCTAACTAGATGCCAATTACAATATCTAGAGAGAAAAAGGATTTCTTTTGTAGTTAGTGGAAAGGATTCCTTTGGCTGCAAAATCAGATTCTATCAGGCATCTTAAGCATTATTATTTATAAAGCAGATGACAGTATTGTGTTTGTGGTAGTGGAATTAAAGCCCATACCCAAGAGGGCTAGCCAAGAGCAGTTGTTGGTCTGGGACAGATGTAAACACCACAGACTAAACAAAAAGAACAATTACGTAATTCGTCTTGACACACTTTTGGAACTATAAAGTACAACTATAAACTCTGGAATGCTAGCTATTGTTTAGGACTATGAGTCTAATACAATAGCCAGTAGCTACATGTGGATATTGAAATTAAAATTAAATAAAATAGAAAATATAGTTAACCGGTTGCATGAACCACACCTCAGTAGCTACATGGTGGCCTGTCACTTCTGTGTTGGGCAGCACAGATACAGAATATTTTCCTTGCTGCAAAAGTTCTATTGGACAGACTTGGTCTAGGACTTAAAAACTTTTTATAGTGTGTGTGTGTGGAAGGAACTTCCAAAGATCTGTCATGATAACCCATACTTATCACCGCTTTCTGCTCAGTTCACCTAAGACACCGTAACACAGATGGCTGAGATATATGTACCACCATGGCTCTATACCAAAACAGATAATACAGCCAATCAAAAATGCCGTGGCTGGAGCAATTTAAAATATCAAATAACCGGAACAAGAGAAAAACAAATATGGAAATATTGACTCGCTCTTTGTCCAAACTACATGTTGTTTCACTCGTGAAACCATGTCTTAAATTAGGCCAGTGCCATCTCTGAGCACCATCTCATCATCTATTCTTGTTGACTACTACATTTTTTCTTTCTTTTTTATTTTAATGATTGATTTTTTAAAACAAAAGTTTATTCTTAAATGTACAACAGGATCTAAGACACTCCATTCTAGCTATCGGTAGCAACAGGGTTATGACAGGGAATCCAGATGTTTAAACAGGAATGGAATTAAGGATTACCATTGCCTCAGGCACAAGGAACAGTTTACTTTTTGCCAGATTTCTTAATTCTGCCTGTGACCAGGGGGCCCTTCCCTGCGGCCTGGTCTTGGCCTTTTAGCTCCTGGAGTTTCTTCTGCTCCTCTTTTGGCTCCTGCTTGAACGCCTTCTGTTGACCATCTCCTCGGCCTACTTCTTGGGCTGCTTCAGGGGCTTCTTCCTGCCCCCTTTGCGGCTGGACATGGTGCCTTTATATCTTTTTAAAGTTATTATTATTATTTTTTTTTTTCAACGTTTATTTATTTTTGGGACAGAGAGAGAGACAGAGCATGAACGGGGGAGGGGCAGAGAGAGAGGGAGACACAGAATCGGAAACAGGCTCCAGGCTCTGAGCCATCAGCCCAGAGCCTGACGCGGGGCTCGAACTCACAGACCGCGAGATCGTGACCTGGCTGAAGTCGGACCCTTAACCGACTGCGCCACCCAGGCGCCCCTAAAGTTATTTTTACATTAGTAGCAAGACATAATTTATTTAGTAATAAAACCACTATACCTAAGCCAGTGTCAATGTAAATTGATACCAGAAAATGCTAACAAAATCCCAATTATAGAGGAATCCCCAAGAAAGCACAAGATAGGAATAACACGACTAAAAAAAAGGACTCAAGTGTAAGCTAAGGCAGCCGGATCTAACAGCATTGTTGATTTTTCCTTTGAATATCAATTGTACAAAATCCAAAGTCTGGGCTACATTTCACATTTGTTTTTCTACTATGTTCTGATCAACCATGAATCTCTCCAAGTAGAATTTAAATACATCTTACCATGTTAATAGATGATAAGATTGCTGTCCTCATTCATATACCTGATTTTAAAGGTTGTCTGGCTAACAGAATCACACTTGAATAACAACACATAAATTTATTTCACCAGAATAAAGGCAAATACTCAATGAAGATGACAAATATTCAGTTGAGAATACAGTTTCCACAAGTGGTGGGCGGTGCATAGTTTATAACCATAGATACCATTGTACATAAAAATCATGAGCCTGAGATCACGGTAGTATACGTTCAAGTTCTGATTCAAACAGCAGCTGCTGCACACTCTTCCAGGCCACAAAACGGTAATGAACCGCATAGAAATCATACAGCTCACTGTGGAGTGTGGGCTTTATTTCCCCACATAGCTTGAGCTGACAAAGACTGTTATAAATCTTCCCCTCAAAACCAACTTTTGGCAGATGACTGTAATTAAATGAATTGAAATACCAGTAAGTTGGCAGTAATCAAAATGTGGTTTGTCCCATACCTGAATTCCTTCCTGATAATGCCTCTTTCTTTCTTTCTTTTTCTTTCTTTCTCTTTCTTTTTCTTTCTTTCTTTCTTTCTTTCTTTCTTTCTTTCTTTCTTTCACTGTCACCACCTGCAAAATATTAATAAGGCTGAATTCTCAAGAGTCATTCCTCAAGTCAGTGTTTAACTTGACATGTCTGAGACCACGCATCCCTGGCTGCTAAGCACCAGGGCAGACAGGGCTAGAAAGGTAACAGTTTTATTTTGAGCAGGGGTAAAGACAAGGCAGCACTTTACAGCTACATTGTAACTACATCCTGCATCAGTTTATTAAGGAAATAATTAGGTATTAACTGTGTCTTAACTGGCAATACTAGGGAAGAACTACTCTTACCACATCAGAAACTGAACTTCCTGGCATGCATTTTCTCAGAAGCCAGTCTACCCTCTGCCCTGTGTTCTGAAAAAGTACAGCCTGTGTACTGGTTGGTCTCTTGTATGCCACAAGGAGCATGTAATTCCAACCCCCCCCGCCCCCCCCCCCCCCGCCCCGCCCCTGGTATTGCAGAGAGGAAAATGTTAATAGAGTCAGAAGAAAAAGCCATTTGATTTCTTACTCTCATCCCTGCCATTGCAAGGGGCAAGTTAGAAATTCATTCTATTAATTCTACTTAAATACAGATATTATTGTACCAAATTTTAGAACAAAGTATCCTGGACTTAAGAAAGAGATTCAGCTCAGTTTTTTTTTTTTTTCAACGTTTATTTATTTTTGGGACAGAGAGAGACAGAGCATGAATGGGGGAGGGGCAGAGAGAGAGGGAGACACAGAATCGGAAACAGGCTCCAGGCCCTGAGCCATCAGCCCAGAGCCCGACGCGGGGCTCGAACTCACAGACGGCGAGATCGTGACCTGGCTGAAGTCAGACGCTTAACCGACTGCGCCACCCAGGCGCCCCTCAGCTCAGTTTTTCTATTATCTGGTATAGTTGTTTCTCTTCTTTTGTTTACTCTGCTGCTTTATTTATAAATACTAAGACACGGTTACTACTTTCTATAATTTTAGTACAGAGCTTAAGTAAGAAGGTAAAAAAAAATTCTGGCCATAATTTTTATGTATATCAACTAGAAAAACATTACCCTCTTTCAAAAATATTATAAAATACTGGTCCTTTCAAGAGTCAATTCTTCCTTCCTCATTAGAATTTGAAATGGATTTCTCATGAACTTTTTGATAACTTCCAACATATCGATTGACATTAAGGCAGAAAACAACCCAACCTTAAAAGAAAAGAGAGAGATAACTAATTATGTTGACACATCAATTAAGCAGATATAACAGTTTTCGTAATAATACATAGAGAAATGTTTGAGACCAAGCGTCCCTGTCTTACTATAGAATTGAGCTAGACAGAGATTGTAGGAAACAATTGCTTTCAGCAGGGGGAAAGGACAATATAGCACTTCACAGCTATACTGTAACAATTAACCCAACCTGCTAGCTATAGACAAATCACGTGCCCACCTTAATGCTTATATTTAATTTCTGGTAAATCTCATGGATTTGACCTTTAATCCCTTGACTCCACATTTTTATCTGCTTCATCCAAAACAAGCATCTTGACCCATTTTGGTAAGTTAAAAAAATAAATCTTACTTAAATATGGGTTGTGCATGGGGACTTCCTTCCAAAGACTACATTACGGAAGGGGAGTGTAACTTTATTGGAGAAACCAATGAGGAGTAACTTTATTGGAGAAACCTAACAAACACAACCTCAGCCAGGGGACCAAGGTCAACTCAACAGTAATAATCCTTAATTTAATGAGATGAAAATGGCACTTTACTTCTGTGGTCTTCCTCCCCCAAAACCCATAACCCCAATCTAATCTTGAGAAAGACATCAAATTCCAATATAAGGACATCCTACTAAATAGCTGACCGATATCTGACTCCTAAAAACTGTTAAGGTCATCAAAAACAGGGAAAATTTTAGAAACTGTCACAGCCAAGAGAAGCTTAAGGAGACATGACAATTAAATATAAATTAAATGGGTGGGATACTGGAACCAAAAAAAAAAAAAAAGGACATTAGGTAAAAACTAAAGAAATCAGAGTAAATTCTGGACTTCAGTTCACAGTAATGTATCAAGGTTGGTTCATTAATTTTAACAAATACCACACTAATGTAAGATATGGGAAACTCCTTACAAAGTACATGGGAACTTTCTGAACTATCTTCTCAATTTTTCTGTAAACCTAAAATGGATCTAAAATATAAAGTTTATTAAAGGAAAGTCCTAGTATCATGTCTAGGAATTCATGCATTTGGCTTAAACAATGAGGCGAATTATTTTCCCTCCTGTACCTCAATATCACCAGTTTAAATATGCCCTAAGTAAACTATGGTGATACTTACAAAGATAGCTTCTATTTAACATATCAGACGCTCTTCCTGAAATACCGGTATGTGCTGCTTCAACTGTATGCTGTGCCTTTCACTTGGAACACCATTTCCACAATGCAGGCATGACAAATTGTCTCCTTACAGTATCCAAATGCCAGAATTACCATTTGGATCTAAAAGTTAAAGCTTAAATTATTATGTTGTAGAAATACAGCCTCCACCAAACCATTTCTGAAGCACATGGCTAAATGCTGAACTGCTCATATTTAGAATCTTAAGATTCTGGTCTGCAAACAGCTTTTATGCAGCACAACACAGAATCACTTCTAAGCTTACAATGGAGAATAATCAAACTGCTTCATGATAAAATCCCTTTCAGCATCTCATTTTTATTTTTATTTTTTAAAAATGTTTTATTTATTTTTTGAGAGAGAGTGGAAGTGGGGAGGGGCAGAAAGAGAGGGGGGCAGAGGACCCAAAGTGGGCTCTGAGCTGTCAAGCTGACAGCAGCCAGCCCAATGTGGGGCTTGAACTCATGAACTGTGAGATCATGCCCTGAGCGGAAGTCTGATGCTCAACCGGCTGAGCCACCCAGGCGCCCCACAGCATCTCATTTTTTATTAGATTTCTGTGCCTTTACAAACTTGAGATCCTCAGCTTCCTAGAGATGCCAGTTAGATAATTAAAGAATCCAAACAAACATTTTGTACATTATTCTTCTATGTGCAGGATATGTAAGTAGTGAAACAAGTTCTTTATTTATAGCTCCAAGACAAATTGTTCTGTTATGTAGTCACTGATTATCAGGTACTTTAAAAATAAACCTTTCCAATGGGAAGTTATGCCATATAGCCTTGATCTTAATAAAGCCTACAGCTTGGCTAACAAAAGCTTTATTTCATAGCTAGTAACAGTTAATTTTTTTTTAAACGTGTATTTATTTTGAGAGAAAGATGGGGGGGGGAGGGACATAAAGAGAGAGAGAGAGAGAGAGAGAGAGAGAGAGAGAGAGAATCCCAAGCAGGCTCTATGCTGTCAGCTCGCAGCTGGATGTGGGCTGGATCTCATGAACCATGAGATCAAGACCTGAGCCAGAATCAAGAGTCCGACACTTAACCAAATGAGCCACCCAGGTGCCTGCAGTGACTGGGTGGCACAGTCGACTTTGGCTCAGGTCATGGTCTTGCAGTTTGTGAGTTCAAGCCCCACACCAGGCTCTGTGCTGAGAGCTCAGAGCCTGGAGCCTGCTTCGGATTCTGCGTTTCCCTCTCTCTGCCCCTTCCCAGCGCATCCTCTCTCTTTATCTCTCAAAGATGAATAAACTTTAAAAAAATTTTTGAGACAAAAACTATATGCTTGCATGTGGACAATAATAGAAAAAAAAAAAAGGTTCTGAATGGACCACTTTACACCAAATCTTAAGCTATTCTTCACTTTTGTAAAACCTGAAGTATCTGAAAATTTATGTTCCCCTGGGGGACAGCCATTAACCAATGACTGATGGTGCAGATGTAAATAAACTAGTGCTGGCTTCTTTGGTAAGGACACCCCTGAGGACTGACTACACTGACCTCACAGTTCTTCTGTGGAATGGAGCCACCTCCAGGGCAACACCTGCTTGAGAGTAAAGCTTGCCCGCCTCCGAATGCACTGAAATGAACACAACATCACTTCTGTGCTTTCTCTTCCCCAAATGGATAGCCTGAATCTATTTGGGGAAAAGTGTCAGAAAACAAACAATGGGGGAATATTCTATTAAAAAACTGTCCTCCATTCTCAATGATTGACACCATCCTCTACTCACATATTTTTAGTACGCAGAGATCTCAATTAAGGATACGAATACCAAAATCACTTCATCATCTAACCTATTAAAATCACGAAAGACGAAGACTGAGGAACTGTTCCAGAATGAAGGAGACCAAAGAGACATAACTACTAAATCCAACATGTGATCCTATATTATATTTTGGACCAGTAAACAAGCCATTTTTTTTTTTTTGTAAGATGTTCATTAGTTGGACAACTGGTGAAATTTGAATTAGGTCTACAGATTAAATAATATTGAATCAATGTTATTTTTTTATTTTGATAATTGTGTTATGATGTAAGAGAATGCCCTTATTTCTAGATAACACACACTGAAATATTAAGGGGTAAACAGGCATAATGTCAGTAACTTACTGCCAAATGCTTCAAAAAACATTATGTGAGTATATGTGCAATTGTGTATATATACAGAGAATAAAACAAATGTGTAATAAATAGTAACATTTGAGAAATACAGGTAAAGAATACTGGAATTCTTTGTCCACTTTTGTAACTTTTCTAGAAGTCTAAAATAATTTCAAATTAAAAGTGGAAAATTCAAAATAAGAGTATCAAGCCTATTAACATAATTTACAGAAGAGAAGCCACAGAAGTCTTAAACTGGCAGTTCATTTGTTTTCTTTGTTCTGCACAGTGTTTTAAACCCGAATTAGATGCTTTCTGAGGAAATTTCATATGCAAATCCAAATTTCCACCTTTGCATGAAAAATCCGTAGATTGTAATCCTATTCCTTATCCTTTAGTGGCCACTAATGAGTGGCAACTAATAAGTCTGTAGGTAAACAAACATTCAACCATAGGATGGTAAAGCCAAGAGGAAATAACTCATCAATAAATCATGGGAACTCGAGGGCATCTGAATCTCCAGAGTGTGATTTAGAAGGAGAAACCACAAGCCAGCCAGCTAGGGTCCCCTATGGCACAGCTGTATCTCCAGTCCCAGTGTCCAAGGAAGTGGCTGCAGATATGGAGGGCACAGCCAAGAGGACCATGAGGAGGAGCGAGCAAAATAAATTGGAAGGGATCAGCATAGAATGCAGGAAGACCTAGTGTGTGGGTGAAAGAGACCCATTTCTACAACGTTAGTGGAATAAATTTAGCCTTTATGAATGCAAAGCTCTACTTGGTAATAAAACATAACTGCAGAAAATGGTGTCAAAGAAAGAAAAGCAGGTTTAAGTGAGGCTTCAATAAAAACCCTTGAAAATCAGAGGAAACAGAAAAGCATTCTGCACCTTGTGTCATGTCTGAACTTTGAAAGCACTGATCCCAGCTTTCTCCTTGAGGATAAGACCCAGAGCTTCCTGCAGAAAGCTTCTCCAGCTGAAGCCCACAGACGGGAAATTGATCACTCTGTTGCTAAATGATGTGTGTGTGATTTCTGGCTTCAAACTCTGGATGGCCTCACAGGTGGAGTAAGAAGCCAGTGTGATGTACAGGCCACAATCTAGGAAGAAGCACATCACAGTCCCTAATGAACGGGAGAATATCATTTTCAGGAAACACACTTTAGAGCCTGTGCTCTATTACATTACCATGGGACTACAGGACTCCAAAGTGAACTATGATATGACAAGGATGACACAGGCAGTGGGGCAGAAACATTAATGTTTGCTGGCAGGAAGCTCAGAACACAGGAATTCTATTTCCTCATTAACATTGACATCATTTGCTGAGAATGGCTTGTGAGGGATGTCAGAGGTTTAAAAAGAATGAAGAGAATCTGATACAGCAGTTGCAGAAAATGAAAGAATGAGGTGGCTAGAGAAACGCTATGGGCCTGCTGTGCAGTGCAAAATGACTAGGCAACGTTGACTCCCATGAATTTCTTTTACTATCAAGTCTTCTCAGTGCACAAGTTTCTCCAGCTCTTCTAGGAAGCTTGATGCAGGCACAAAGAAGACAAATAGTTGGATCCATCCACAGTTGCAGTTTTCTCGGGTGAATAAATAGCTGGTAATAATTGACAGCATTTATAAACCTTGGGGGTGGAGACTCAGGTTTTTGTTATGATTTTACAAATAATCAAGGATCAGATATGATAAGTGACTTGTTTACAATCACTTGGGTAATAAACAGTAGTTGCTAAGATTAGAACTTCAGTCTTTGTTCTACATTTCTCTTTAGGTGGTGGAAAGGTTTTGTAGCTTTTTGAAGGAAAACTAGGAAAAATTCCCAAAGGAATATTAGAGAATAGTCTGCAATTAAACTGTTTTAATACTGTAAACACTAAGGAAATAAAACAATATACAAAGAAATAAAAAACTCTTGTAAGGCTTGACCTTTGGTTTTTAAAACATACTAAGTCTACCTTACCATAAATAACCACTGAATGTAAACTCATTTTCTAGCTTTACCCATTACCCTGTAGTTATTTTCTCTCCCATAGTGGTTGGTAATGTTTCTTCTGTTTAAAACACAATGAAAATAAAAATAATATAAAATTATGCATGGGGAACAATGAATGAAACTGATACATAAATATTTTTATTAGCCCAGCTTATAGATATTTGATTTGGTAAAATTGGTATATTACAATCTAAAATACTTGCTTTATCTATTATTGAACAGTACATTTCTTTTCACTGAAACTCAGATATCCATAACATTCTTAATTGTTTGGCTTTTTAAAAATTGAAATAAAAATTTAAAAGTTAAAAATATAGAATGTTATGCCAAAGATTCACTCTAATGGTCAAATGTAATAGCTAATAGCTAAAATTACTTTTGATGTCCCAGGCACTTGACAATCCTATGAAGTGGGTACAATTATTATCATCTTTATTTTAAAGAAGAGGAAACTGAGGCCCAGAGAGATTATATAACTTGCCTACTGCCATCGAAGTGACAGAACTATGCTTTAAACCCAGGTGTGTTTCATTCCAGAATT
This sequence comes from Leopardus geoffroyi, assembly GCF_018350155.1. Taxonomy (NCBI): domain Eukaryota; kingdom Metazoa; phylum Chordata; class Mammalia; order Carnivora; family Felidae; genus Leopardus; species Leopardus geoffroyi. The sequence goes on from NC_059333.1 coordinate 83,989,261, forward strand.
CGAGCTCTTAGCCTCTACATGCCAAATGCATTTAATCCCTACTTTTATGGCGATGTATGGAATTTTTGCAATACATATGAGTATAACTTTGTCCACTGACATCAACGCCAAATGATATGCCATTGTGTAGTCATTATAAAGTATACTTCAACCATCACAGAGCAAATCAATATTCCTTGACAGCTTAATACAGTTACTTCTTCCCTAAAATATAAATGCTGTAGAGGAGAACTTGAATATAAACTTAATTCTCCAGCCCTCTGAAGGATAAGTTTGCTTTTGTTAACTGGATTAATTCCAACAATAAGAACGGACTCCCCAGGAGTCTTCTTCTGATGAAGGGCAGCAGAACTAAAATGGGTTTTTAAGGTGTTCTGGCCTCATTACCCACTAGTTGCATAACCTTGGGCAAGTCTTCTTCAGGCTTCTTCAGAACTTGGATTACAACAACACTCCCCACACGGGGACTGCTGTGAGAGCACGCTGTAAATGGTTAGGAGGTGTACAAGTATTAGTCTAGTCTAGGTTTGCCAGATAAAAAAACAACATGCTCAGTTCAAAATTTCACGTTATATTGGGTATATATTTATAGGCAAAAATTATTTGTTGATTGAAATTTAAATTTATCCAGTGTCTCGTGTTTTTATTGCCAAATCTGGCAACTCCATGGCGAGGGGAGCATGGAGAACGGCAAGCCCAGCTCCACGGTCCTCCACCCCCCAAATGGAGAAACTAAGGCAGTCAGTGGGCTGAAGGGTGAACGCAGGGAGGGGGAGGAGAGGAAAGGGCTAGGTGTAAGAGGATGCCCTTTCGGGGGCGGGGGGTGGGGGTGGGACTGAAAGCAGATTCCCGGGTCCCTCCAGTCCTCCTCCCCCTCCTCACCTCCCACTGCTCAGGCAGGCCAAACATCCCCCGCCCCTGCGCGGGAAAGCAACCTTTACCTCGGCGGCAGCCGCGGGCTCGGGGGGCGCTCCCCTCCGGTTCCTCTCAGTCGCCATCAGCAGCACCAGCACCACAGAGGCCGTGGCCACGTCCCCGAAGCCCGGCTGCTTGGTTGATGTGCGACTGCGTTTCATATGTCACGCAAACCATCCCTCCATTCTTTCTGGAAGTCTCTTGTCCTCCTCTGGCCACCGTCCAGGTCAGAGCCAAGAAATGGACCAATCCAAGCAAGCAATTCAGGAGGGGGCGTCACCGCTAAAGCCAATCACAGAACAGAGCTGCGCTCCGTGGTGGCGATTGGCCAATCGGTTTCTTTGCCCTGTAGGTGGTCTGCCTAGTGGGGAGGTGTCGGCCCTGTTGTCAGCCTTCGTAGGACCCTGGGTGTCGGCTAGGTGGGTCCTCCTGTGGTCCGGGGGGTTCTTTCTCTCTCGTAGGCTCTAGGACAAGGAACACCCCACGACCTTTAAGCTTTAGAGCCTCTGAGGGGAAGAAGGGAAGGGAGCTGGTTTAGAATATAAAGGGATATGGGCTAAGAATACACAATTTTATGTTTTCAAGAATGTGAAAAACATATACTTACAAAAGCCCTCTTAATCGCCTCAAAACTGAAATCACAGACTTTTTAAATAGACTTTATTTTTTTCTATAATGGTATTTGAAAGTATTGTGAAATAAGTGACACATCACATTGTGTAAGTTTAAGCTGTACAGTGTGTTGATTTGACACATCTATACATTGCAATATGATTACCACCACAGCATTAGCTAACACCTCTATCAAGTCACATAATTATTTTTTTGTGCATAGTGAGAACATTTAAGATCTAGTCTCTTAGCAACTTTGAAGTATAAAGCACAGTGTTGTTAACAATAGTTCACTATGCTGTGCATTAGATCTCCAGAACTTACTCATCTTCTGGTTGCAAGTCTATAGAGTTTTTAACAGAAGTTATAGGTTCATACCAAAATTGACCAGAAGATACTGAGATTTCCTGTGTAACACATTGCCCCCCAATGCATAGCCCCCCCACCTATTATCACCATCACCCACCAGAGTGGTACATTGTTACAACTGATGAACCTACACTGACATATAATCACTGAAAGTCCATAGTTTATGATTTAGTTCATTTTTGGTGTTGTACTTTTACGAGTTCAGATGAATTTTTAACCATATACACCCAAGAGTATTTTTACTGCCTTAAAAATCCTTTGTGCTCTGCATATTCATTCCTCTCTCCCCAATAACCCCTGGCAATCACTGATCTTTTAAATTGTCTTTATAGTTTTGCCTTTTCCAGAATGTCATATAGTTAGAAATGTACAGTAAGAAGTTTACAGCTTTCACGAGGTAATCACTTCTTTCAGATTATGTCTTTCACTTAGCAATATGCATTTAAGTTTCCTCCATTTCTTTTCATGGCTTGGTAGCTCATGTCTTTCTAGTGCTGAATGATATTCCATCGTCTTGATGTGCCACAGTTTACTTATCCGTTCACCTACTGAAGGGCATCTTGGTTGCTTCCAGTTTGGCAATTGTGAATATAACTGCTATAAATACCCATGTGCAGGTTGTTGTGTGGAAGAGTTAAAGAAGCAATTCATAATTTAGAAAACAGAAATGGGAGTACTAATAAATATAAGATCTGAAAAAAAATAAGAATAGACACTTGGCTAGCCTGAGGAAGTACAATCAAAATAAAAACAAGGTGAAATAACTTACACAAAAAATTCATAGAATTGTATGGGATCATGTTACTCACCTCTGTGTAATAAATTTGAAAATCTGGATAATACAGATGAAATTACAAGAAATATAATTTATCAAAATATCCCAGAAAAGATAGAAGCTAAGTAAACTGGTTACCATAGAATAAATAGATGTTGTCAGAGAACTGTATTTTCCCACACCTCCATCCACAAAAGCATCAGGACTACATTATTTCACAGGAGAATTCTACTGAGAAACTTTAAAGAACAGATAAGTTGGTTGCTATTGATTCTATCCTGAGCACAGAAATAGAGACAACTTCCAAATTCTATTTATGAAATGAGTATAACACTGATAACAAAATCTAATAAACCACACATATATCTGATGCATACACATACACAGCGACCATAGACATTCTTATCCAGTAATCAAGACAGCATGGTGTTGGTGAGATGATAGACTAATAGATCAATTGAACAGAATAAAGTGCATTGTTATAGTCCCACCCAACTTTAGTCAACTGATCTTTGACAAAAGAGCAATGGAAATTCAATAGAAGAAAGACAGTCTTTTCAACAAGTGGTGATGGAAAAACTGGGCATCCATCTGAAAAATAATGAATCTAGACACTAACCTTACATTTTTAACAAAGTTATCTAAAAGTGGATATAGACCTAAATGTAAAACACAAAACTATGGAGCTTTTAGAAGAAAACATGAGAGAAAATCTAGGGGCACCTGAATGGCTCAGTCAATTAAGTGTCCAACTTTGGCTCAGGTCATGATCTCACAGTTTGTGAGTTTGAGCCCCTTGTGGGGCTCTGCGCTGACAGCTCAGAGCCTGGAGCCTGCTTTGGATTCTGTGTCTCGTCTCTCTCGCTGCCCCTTCCCTGCTTGTGCTCTTTCTCAAAAATAAGCTGTCAAAGCAAAACTAAATAAATAAAACAAAAATTTAAAATTAAAAAAATAAAAAAGATTTTTTAAAAAAGAGAAAATCGAGGTGACCTTGGGTTTGGTAATGATACTTATTTATTTGTTTATTTATTATTTTTTACTTTAGAGAGAGAGAGAATGGGGGAGGACAGAGGGAGAGAGAGAGAGGGACAGAGAAAGAGACAGAGAAAGAATCCCAAGCAAGTTCTATGCTCAGCATAGAGCTTGATCCCACAACACGGGGCTCGATTCCACAACCCTGGGATCATGACTTAAGCCAAAATCAAGAGCTGGATGCCTAACTGACGTGCCACTGAGGCACCCCTAGTAATGACTTTTAGATACAACAGCAAAAGCATGATTCATGAAAGAAAAAAATTGATAAATTGTTCTTCATTAAAATTAAAAACTTCGGCTCTGCAAAAGACATTGTCAAGAAAATGAAAAGACAAGCCACAGACTGGGAGAAAATATCTGCAAAACACATATCTGATCAAGGACTTGTATTCAAAGTATACAAAGAACTTTTTTTTTTTTTAGTGTTTATTTATTTTTGAGACAGAGATATAGTGTGAGTGGGGGAGGGGTAGAGAGAGAGGGGGATACAGAATCTGAAGCAGGCTCCAGGCTCTGAGCTGTTAGCACAGAGCCCGACATGGGGCTCAAACTCACAAACCGCGAGATCATGACCTGAGCTGAAGTCGAATGCGTAACCAACTGAGCCACTCAGGCTCCCCACAAAGAACTCTTAAAAACTTAACAATAAGAAAACAAACAACCTAGTTAAAAAGTGGGCAGACACCTCACCAAAGAAGGTGTACAGATAAGTGTACAAAAAATTGCTCACCATCATATGCCATTAGGTAGTTGCAAATTTAAACTACTACGATGTATCACAAATACCTATTAGAATGGCCAAAATCCCAAACGCTGAAAATACCAAATTCTGGTTAGGATGTGGACCAACAAGAACTCTCATTCATTGTTGATGGGTATGTAAATGGTTTTACGAGACAAGTTTGTAGTTTTGGGACACCTGAGTGGCTCAGTTGGTTTAGCATCTGACTCTTGATCTTGGCTCAGGTCTTTTTTTTTATTTTTTTTAGATTATTTTTAATGTTTATTTATTTTTGATAGAGAGAGAGTATGCTCGAGTTGGGGGTAGCAGGGAGAGAGGGAGACAGGAACCTACCGTACTGACAGCAGAGAGCCCTATGCAGGGCTCGAACTCATGAACCGTGAGATCATGCATGACCTGAGCTGAAGTCAGATGCTTAACCAGCTGAGCCACCCCAGTGCCCCTAGCTCAGGTCTTGATCTTGGGTCATGAGTTCAAGCCCTGTATTGGTTCCATGTTGCGCTCTGCATTGATTGGGCTCCACGTGAAGCTTCCTTAAAAAAAAAAAACCACACACACACAGTTTTAGTTTCTTACGAAAGTAAACATAGTCTTACCACACAATCCAACAATTGCATTCATAGGTATTTACCCAAATGATTTAAGAATTTAAGCCCACATAAAAACCTGTGCACACTGTTTACAGCAGCTTTATTTATAATTGTCTGCAACTGAATACAACCCAGATGTTCTTCAGTAGGTAAATGAATAAACAGATACCTCTATACAACAGAATATAAGAAATACTATTCAGTGTTAAAAAAAAAATGAGTTAACAAGCCATAAAAAGACATAGAGGAAACTTAAAGGCGTATTGCTAAGTGAGGGTGGTCAGTCTGAGAAGGCTACATACCGTGTGATTCCAACTATATGACGTTCTGGAAGCAACAAAAGTATGGTGACAGTAAAAATATTAGTGGTTGCCCCAAATCTGAAGGGAAGGGAGGGTGAATCGGTGGAGCATAGAAGATTTTTAAGGCAATGAAACTATTCTGTATGATTATTGCAGTGGTGAATACATACATGACATTATGCATTAGTCAAAACCCAAAGAACAGTACAACAGAAAGAGTGAACCATAATGTAAAATATAGGCTTTAGTTAATAATAATGTATCTATATTGCTTCATCAATTGTAACACATGTGCCAAACTAATAAAAGATGCTAATAATATGAGAAACTGCTATGAGCGAGTGGGTTTATGGGAATTTTCAGTACTTTCTGTTCAATTTTTCTGCAAGCCTAAAACTGCTCTAATAGTCTATTAATGAAAATAATGCATCAAATACACTTTGAAAATTCGAAGGGGTTGTGCCTATGGGTGGTGTAATTATGATCAATTCTCCATCTCTCCTTTTTCCTACCTCTTTTTTTCAGTTTTCTGTACTTTGCTAATATGTTCTGCAAAGAAAATACATTATTTTGACAATAGATTAAATTTGAGAAAGGACATATATGGGGGAGGAGAGTGGAAGTACAGAGATAGAGGCAGGGGTGCTGTTCCCCTCCTCCTATATGCACTTGCATACTCACACGCTCCCCTGTGCCAGGGGCACCTGGTTTCAGGAGACACAGATGACAGTGGAATGACTGTCAGGATGGTGTGAGCCCAGGTGACTTTTCACTTTTCTTGGGTTCACCTCTCCGGTCAGCTGTGCAGTAGATGGCACATGGTGTGACCTCTTAGGCAAGAATCCCAGTGTGGTCTTATGTATTAGAACAGCTGGGCTCCTAGCGCAGAGAGGTTTATCCTAGCAGGCAGCACTGGGGGAGAGAGGCAACACTGCAATGTTGAGGCAGGTGCAAGTCCTTTGTGAAATGAGAAGCTTTGACTGATGGATGTTCTCTAATTCTGGGCTTGCTCCAGGAACTGGGGTTTACAGAGATGAATAAGGTATTTTCCTTGCCAAGTAGCCCAGGGTCCAATGGGGAAAGTACACTGAAGATCGAGTGGGATGTGGAGGAAGAAGCCTTTAGAGGGGTATTACCTTGAGGCACTTGTGATAACTCCTATCACCTCCCACAGTGCACTTCTCTCTGTCATCCTCCATCTCCTGTCACCTCCCCACTCTCCTTCCTTCCTCTCTACCATCTCTCTTCCTCTTCTCCCTTTGTTTTCCTCGGCTCTGCCTTAGCACACAATTTTTCAAACAGCTGGCAGCAGTGGGTCATAACAGCAATTGAGTAGGTCCAAACAATCATTCTAAAAAACTTTTTATTATGAAAAATATTTAAACATGAATAAAAGTAAAAAGAATAAATAGTAGTAAAACAACCCATATGCCACCTCGATTTAACAATTATGAACATTTCCCAGTATTTATCTCATTTATTCTCTTTGCTAAGATAGTTAAAATTACAAACAGTGATGTTTCATCCCTAAAACCTTCTGTATACATCTCTAAAAGAACAAGGGGGTGCCTAGGTGCCTTAGTTGTTTAAATGTCTGACTTTTGATTTCAGCTCAGGTCATGATCTCAGGGGCATGAGAGCAAGCCCAACATTGGGCTCCACGCCGAGCATGGAGCCTGCTTAAGATTCTCTCTTTTGGGGTGCCTGGGTGGCTTAGTCGGTTAGGCGTCTGACTTAGACGCCAGCTCATGATGTCACAGTTTGTGAGTGTGAGCCCAGGCTGTCTGCTGTCAGCACAGAGCCTGCTTCAGATCCTCTGTCTCCCTCTTTCTCTCTGCACCTCCCTGGCTCGTGCTCTCAATCTCTCTCAAAAATAAACATTAAAAAAAAATTCTCTTTCCCTCTCTCTCTGCCCCTCCCCCACTCCTGTGCATGCTCTCTCTCTCTCTCTCTCTCTCTCTCTCTCTTTCTCTCTAAAAAAAGATAATAAAGAAAAGAAAATAAAAGAATAGGGACATTTTCTTACATAACTATAATACCCTGCTTTCCAAATGCAACTTTCCCCAATTTGGGCCATTGTTTTTAAAAAATGAAATTGAATAGAAAGTATTTCAGGGCTTCAGAAGTAGTAAGGGAAAATAAATTGTTCATACAACTTTTGTTTTAATTATGTGTATATATGTCTACTGTGACATGATGTAAAATTTATGTCACACTGTGGCTTGCAGTCTAAGAAGTTTGAAGAGCCCTGCTCTAGGCCAGGGTGCTCAAAGTCTAGTCCTAGGACCGGCAGCATCAGTTTTCCTGGGGACTTGTTAGAAATTTCTCAGGTTCCATTCCACACTACTGAGTCAGATCTCTGGACATGGGGACCAGGAATCTGTATTAAAAAAACAAACAAAAAAAACAAAACCCAAACCTGTATTTTAGGTGATTCTGCTAGCTTGAAAACGACAAGTCTAGACTCAAATGGGTGACCTTGTGAGGCCCAGGCATCCCTCACCCTCATCTGCGTCACCCAAAGTGGGTCATTTTTCTTTCCTCTTCATTGTGAGGTGGTGCTGAGAGTTCACCAACAGAGGTGGAATCTACCTTGGCAGTGCGTGGAGGATGGTTTCTCTTTCCAGGCTTAAGCAAATCTTTACCTGAAGGTAGAGAATGGTCTAGGTTCATAAGATTAGTAACACAGTTTTGTCTTTGTACTAGCAACATCCGTAAAATGAGACTAAAGCCCTTAGAAGGTTGCTTTGAGGCTTGAATGATGTTTGTGAAATGCCTACCATTGCACCAGGCACAGAGTAGTCATTTAGTGTATGGTAGTGGCAGTTGCTGTACTGGGCACTACCTATCACAACCCTGGGCATATAATAGATGTTCAACAGATGTGACTGGTTGCTAATTCTTTCACTGGAGGAGGCAGGTTATCCTGGCTTGTTCCTTGATTTTGCCAGATATGGGAGCAATGCAATTTGTCAGAATCAGGAAACAGATCATAAATAGGAAGGAGAATAGGAAGCTCGGAAAGGAGGATGGTGGACAGGAAGAAGAGAAGACAGCAAGAATGTCCATATTCACAAAAGCAATGGAGACAGTGACCGTTTTCTTGGGGGAAAGGGGAGGCATTGAACACTATGCGGTCCTATCAATGGTAGCTTCTTAGTTACAATTACAGGATTTCAGAACTGGAAAAGGGAACTTGGAGTTCACAGCCCCACCTCCTCATAGCCCACATGAAGCCGTTGAGGCCCTGGGAAAGCATGTGTTACACATGAGGGGCAGAATTGGTTTCTGAGGACAGGCACTGCCTGCTACATCTTGCCATAAACTCAGACAACTCATCTCCATGGAAACCTTTGAAGACTGAAGGTACAGATGTGGGAAAGGACAGCAGCACTCTGAGTGTGATTTCTTTTGTATCCCTTTCGTTTTCTCCCTCATTCCTATTCATCAGCTTCTCCTGCCTCCTCTTCCTTAGCCCCTTCCCTATCTCCCTCCTTCCCATGATTCTCACACATAAGGACCAGGCCTAACCCAGGAAGCTGAGGTCATTGGATCTGCAAAGTCCGGAAAGCCGCACATCATCTGTCTCCTTAGCAATGTGCTTGTTTTTAGTGATCAAAGCTCAACAGCTGGCTCTGACCACACACCAGGCTCCTGAACCACTATCAAGAAACGCTGCATTTTGGTTCCTCGAAAATACTTGTGACTCTTGAATAGGAGGAAACCACCATGGAAATGCAATCCAAAGCTGCCGTACTTCTTTGTGCCTTTAACCCTTTTCTGAATCTCTTGCAAGAAGTTGCTATGAAAACGGTTGCTCTCCTTGTGCAGGCAGCGTGTAAAGAGACCATACCTCAAAGGAAAGAGTAACCTTTTACATGAATCGCAGGCCCTAGGTGGACTAACACCACTTAGACACAGGCCACAGTTGTTACAGAAAGCATGTCCTCAAACCCCTGGGATGAGTGGCTACTACTAGAAATTGGATCCAGAGTGTTTGGGGTCTGACGTTTTACATGTCAAAGAGAAGAGCCGAGCTTCCTGACATCGGCTCAGAACCTGGGATGGTCCTGGCATTCTTTTGACCAGATAATCAGGCTCCCTCATTGTAGAATGGATTGATTCGCATTTGCTCAGGCTTTTGCCGTGGAGTTCTGCTGAGCTGGATTAGTCTTTTGCTACCTGTCTGGTAGTATCTGAGGCCACCTGAGGAAACTGCGTGACAGCGATTGCAGCGGGATAGCTGCTCGAAGACGCTCCGGGAGCTGACAGGGAGGAGGGCCCCGCGTGGGACTGGTGCCAGAGCCTTTTTAGGATGGAGCATTGGCGCGCCTCTCTGTGGCAGACGGAGCGGTGGCGCCCTGGAGTAGTTGCACAAAGGAAAAGGCCCACACGGTGGAGATGTGTGTCGCACATGCGTGCCCAGCCCTGTACGCGCACAGCCCGCGCTCCCGGCTCCAAGTGCGAGTGCGCCCAGTGCACGCTGATAACTGCGTGTGACAACCCCTGGGGCGGGGGCGCGAGCAGCAGCCCCTGGCGGGATGACTGCACCTCTCCCCGTCAGCCCTCTTCTCGCCTCGGCCGCTCCGCAGACACCTGGCGGGCAAGGAGAGGGGCCGAGGCCGGCGTTCAGAACTCCGGCACCGGCAGGAGCGCGGAAATTGCTGTCTCCTCTTCCCCACAGCGGCGAGGACAGACCCTGAGTCGCCCCCCACTTCGGCGACCGCAGCGCGGGCTCCCGGCAGAGCAAGGGGCGCAGCTTCTCCACCTGGCAACAGATGGTGCTCGGGCGCGTGCGCGCTGCGGCGGGCGGGGAGAGGTGGGCGCGGAGACCCGAGCTCCGGGCGCGCAGCGGGGCGGGAGGCGGGCCGCGCACAGGAGCCGGGGCCTCAGGCAGCCTGTCGCCTACGCTCCTCCGCTGCTCCGCTCTTCCGTCCTCAGCGTGTGCCCGCCAAGCATCCTTCTTCCCGACCCTCCCGAAAGGCGGCGCCGAAGACCCGACCCATCCGGACCGCAAATCCCGAAACCTACGCGCTTCCTCGGCGGGGGAAGCCTGACGCGCGGTTACGGCGAGCTTTGGGGCGACTTGCTTTTCTCACCTCCAAAACTGCCATTTCCCTCTCTCTCAAAGCCAGACGTTACGTTTGCAAAGCTACTGGACTTTAATCTTTAAAACAATACCCCGCAGGGCGTGGCTAGCGGGGCTGGCCGAGCGGCCCAGGAAAGTTGGCCTGGGCTGGGAGTGACTCGTTTTGTGCCTGAAGAGAGAGAGGAAGAGTGTGAGGGCATCGCATCCTCGGGAGGAGATGCTTTTGAAACACCATCCATTAGCAGCCATACAAACACTTTCCTGTTGCTTTGTTTTGTTTATACACTGAGTGGCTTTTCGGTGAAATGCTATTTTGGTTACAGGAAGAAATGGCCCCCCAGGAGCTCAGCCGGCGACTGGCCACAGTGATCACTCATGTCGGTAAATGGAGCTTTTTTTTTTTTACCCCCCCCCCCTTGCGTTTTATTAATGGAGGTGGGGGCGTAGTCTCGGGAGCCGGTGTCCTCCCCGCGCTAGCCCACAGCCCCCGGGCAGCGCCCTCCGTGGGAAGGTCGTGGGGCGCGGGCCCGGCCTCTCGGCCTCGCTGCTGCTGCTGCTGCTGCTGGCGGTGGTGGTTGTGGAGGCGGCTAGTGCGGGGGGCATCCCTGAGGTCCCCCACGCCCGGCGAGGCCGGGGCAGGCCGGTGGCAGGTGCCTTCACCAGGCAGGTGCCTAGTGCCCCTCGGGGGCTGCTGGGCTCTGAGGATCAGTTACCTGCGCAGACCCGGTCGGGGTGGGGAGTTGTGTAGAGGTTTTACGAGATGAAGAGAAAGGAGAGGGAACTTGAGGAACGAATGCCGGTGCTTTCCAGCAGAAAGTACTGCGAAGCGCCCGAGGCTCGTTCCCAAGCTCGCGTAGTGCAACGCAGGTTAAGGTAGAGGGTCGCTACACAGCCGGGCTCCCGGCCCGTTGGTAGTACCGCCTGGAGGTGTCAGCACACTCCTAATGAACCCCAATGAGAAGCCTTGCAAGCTTCAAGGGACTGAGCAATGTTAACCCTCTTCTGTTGAGTTAAAAAAGGGCAGCTGAACATGAATGCCTTGCTCCTGAAATAAGGGTTGTGGTGGAAGGACAGGCCCTGTTTAGTAAAGAGGACACTGAGGCAGTTGCTGCGTTGATTCCACCTTAGCCTTTTCTTCCCCCACCCCTTCCCTGGGCCTCCCCAAATAAAAACACATTCAGGTAGAAATCCTTTGGATGTTGATGACTAGAATTATCGGGGTCATTCGCAGTGTTGGTCACTAACTTTGAGATCCTTCCATAATGCAAATTAGTTTTTACGGATAAAGTGAGGAAGTTTTTACCTCGGTGTTCCACTCCTTTGCTAAAAGGCCTTCTTAGCATTTGTATGTTACATATTGCTTCAATTAATGAACTATCATTGCTCTTCGAGCACCCTAGTCCAGTGTATTTAGTGCAATAATGATATACGTCTTGAATGATACACATATAGGGATATACTTTGTGAAGATGATTTATCTGGAAAGACCCAGTTTTGATGATTCATTTTAAAATATGTTTCTGGTACCAAGGTGGCTGCTGCACTGGTTTTTCTTTAAGATGAAAAGTCAGTAGAATTCTACTGGGGAAGGTTGAATGTGAAATATTGCTGAAGGCAGGCTGAAACAAACAATTTGGAGTTTGAAATATATGGAATGCTGAAATGATTGTGCTTGAAATGGCACATGTGTGTGAAATTGTGCTGTAAGGAAAGAGCAGTGGGCTGGGGCGTATGGCCATTTGGATTTGAATCCCTCCTGGACAAGTCTTTGAACCTCACACTAAAAAATGGGAATTTTAATAATCCTTTCCCACCCAGCTCAAAGGCTATTTGTAAACTGATGTGGGTAAAATCACCATCTAAACTGTGAATGTGTTATTGGCCATATCCCCATATGCCACTAAAGATCTTGGTCAGATCACTGGGCCTCTCTCAGGGTAAAACTTCCCATTTGTTAAACAAGGAGGTTGACCTGGATGATTATCAAGGTCCCTCCTGTTTCTCTGGATAATGGGATCTTCTCGAAGATCTGGTAGGCAATATTCCTTGGTTAACACAGGCCCCTGGGGTCCAGGCTGTGGTATTTTCTTGCCCACCTTGCTCCCTCCCTTTTTCTATACTTAGCTCTATGAAAGATACAGACATGACTTTTTTTTTTTTTTTTAGTTTCTGCTCAGAGAACTTCTGGCATTTGTGCGTCTTACAGCAGTCTTCATCTTCCTGTGTAACCTCACAAACCTGTGAAATAGATGTAGTATACATTATCATCCCCATGTTACAAATGAAGGAGACTTAGAAAGTTCATCTTTTAAGGTTTCAGAGGTAAAGAATGGCAGGACCAGAAGGCAGCCGTTCAGATCGTCTATTTGGGGATCTCACTGAGGGGGCAACCAGCCCTTACTATTATGGACACTTACACTGGGTAGCCAGTGAAGCATCTGCTAGGGAGGATTCTGTCCAGGACATCTGGCTCTGTGTTTGATTGTTCTTTTCAGGCATTTTCTTGTCAAGCAGCCTCTGAGCCCTATGGAGTTGGGGAAAGGCTGAGAAGTGCTTGGAGCAAGACTGTAGGTTAGAACATTCCCCCAGTTCTATCCTAACCACTCATCTGGGTAATAACACTGTACTTCCATATTCACTCTGCCACTCTCAGTCCCCCCGCCAGCCAGTTCCTCCTCCAGCTGGGATTTCTGCTGTTTCCACCGTCCCTTAGATTTGCCAGTTCAGGTCTAGGGTTTGTTGATTCAATTTCTGAAATATCTCATTGGTCTCTCTCCAAACACCACTGTGGCCTTCTTGAGACCTGCTTCGGGACTTCATTTCTCGTAACAATTGTGCAAGCCTCCTGCCTCTCCCATGTTTGCCTCTAACTTATACCAGGAATAAACACCCACACCTATACACAGCATTTGTATCTTCTAAAACCTTTAACAGTACCTTTGCATAGTCATTCTCTGTAGCTTAGAATACAAGTTCTTTGTACTTTATTTGGCACCCTTCTAGTTTTATGCCCCAATAATTGATAGTTCTACCTGTATTGTTGGTCAGCTTGGGCTATTCATTTCTTCAGCTTTGTTCCACCATAATGTCTGACTCTGTTTCCACCTCTAAACTTTTGCTTCTGCTTTCCCTCCATCTGGAATGACCTCTTAATATATTTCTCCCCACAAAAATTCGTACACACCCTTCATGCTCAACTCAATGCTTCCTTTTCCAGGTGCCTTTGTCCTGCCAGTGGGAAATAAAGACTCCTGCCTCTGAATTTCAAAGTAGGTTTTATTCTACTCACATGACACCTCTCATTCTCTCCCTTGTACTATGGTTAGTTTTTGTGAGCTTGTCTTATCTCTGCTCCTAGACTCTACATTATCAATCTATCTATCCTAGGCAGTTACCTAACACAGGGCCTCCTTCTAAGGAAATGCAGAATAAAGTTCATTGAATAAATGAATGATTTGTTGTGCCTTGGAGTGGACTTTGAGTATTGAATAATACCAGTAAACTTATATATATATATATATATTTATATATATATAAATATATATATAAATATATATAAATATATATAAATGCATATAAATATAAATATATATATATTTTTAAGGCATTAAAAAAAAGTTTGTTTTTGAGAGAGACAGAAACAGCATGAGTGGGGTAGGGGCAGAGAGAGAGAGAGAGGGAGAATTCCAAGCAGTCTTTGCACTGTCAGCACAGAGCCTGATGCGGGCCTGGAACCCATGAAACTGTGAGATTATGACCTGAGCTGAAAACAAGAGCCTTAATTGACTGAGCCACCCAGGCACTCTGGAAATTTTTATATTTTGAAGCACAATTCTGAAGTGTTTGTGGATAACTCTTTTGCCTCCTAAATCCCATTTTTCAGGTAAACATTTAGCTCTTCAAAAGCTCTTCATATGATGTCTTTCACTGTGGAGACTTCCTTCTTTGGATTTTGTTAGTTTGTTAGGTACCCTCAAAAATATGCAGTTCACATGTGAGAAGTGTCCAGGTGTGTTTTACCCATGCAGTACACAAGTAGAACTATCCTTTACCCTTTATTCTGGACTATAGAATCACATTGTTCCTTTATGGAATTTCAGAATCCAGAAAGAGTGAAACACCAGATCACTTCACTGGCAAATTCTATCAAACATTTGAAGAAGAATTAATACCAATTACTCACAAGTCTTCTAAAAAATAGAAGAGCAGGAACATTTCTTAACTCATTTTAAAGGCAAGTGTTACCCAATGTCAAAACCAGACAAAGACATTACATGAAAAGAAAACTACAGGCTAATATCTCTTATGAATGCTGATACAAGAAGCCTCAACAAAATATGAGCACTAAATCCAGCAACATATAAAAAGGATTGCACACCATGATCAAATGGGATTTATCCCAGGAATGCAAGGGTGTTTTAGCCTCTGACAATCAATTGATGTAATACACTGTATCAATAGAATAAAGAATAAAAGCCACATAATCATCTCAGTAGAGGCAGAAAAGGTATTTGATGGAATTTCATACCTTTTTGTGATTAAAAAAATACCCAACAAACTAGGAATTGAGAGGAGTTTCCTCAACTTGATAAAGGGTATCTTAAAAACCCACAGCTAACATCAGGGTTAGCTGAATGCTTTCCCCTTAAGATCAGGAACAAGACATGGATGTCTACCCTCACCGTTTCTATTCAACATTATGCTGGATTCAGCATTACGCTAGCCAGTATTAACTGACTGGCTCAGTCAGTTAAGTGCTTGACTCAACTCAGGTCAGGCTCACAGTTTGTGAGTAGAGCCCTGTGTCAGACTCTGTGCTGACAGCTCAAAGCTTGGAGCCTGCTTTGGATTCTGTGTCTCCCTCTCTCTCTGCCCCTCCCCCACTTGTACTCTGTCTCTCTCTCTCAGAAATAAGTAAACATTAAAATTTATAAAACAAAACAAACAAAAAACATGCTGGAGAGTCTAGTCAGAACAGTTAGGCAAATGAAGTAAAAGGCATCCAGATGGGAAAGGAAGAAGTAAAACTATCTGTACTTGCAGATGACATTGTGTAAATAGGAAATCCTAAGGAATACATTTAAAAAGCTGTTAGAATTAATAAAGGAGTTGAAGGTTTCAGAATACAATGTCAATATACAAAAACAAACTTTCTAGGGGCAACTGGGTGGCTCAGTTGGTTAAGCATCTGACTTCGGTTCAGGTCATGATCTTGCGGTTCGTGGGTTTGGGTCCCACGTAGGGCTCTGTGCTGATGCTCGGAGCCTGCAGCCTGCTTCAGATTCTGTCTTCCTCTCTCTCTGCCCTTCCCCTGCTTGCGCGCTCTCTCTCTCCCTCAAAAATAAATAAACTTTAAAAAAAAATTTGAAAAAATCCAAAAAACAAACTTTCTAAACATCGGCAATGAATAATCTGGAAATGAAATTATGAAAACAATCCAATTTACAATACCATAAAAAAGTACAAAATACTCAGGAATAAATTTAATAAGAGGTGAAAACATGTCATCTAAGAACTATAAATCATTGTTGAAAGAAATTAAAAGAGCCAAATAACTGTGAAGACATGCCATGTTCACAGATCAGACTTATTATTGTTAAGATGGCAAGATTCCCCAGGTTGTTCAACAAAGACTCCGGAGTGAAAAATTATATACTGATTTCTTCAGTGAAAATTACTTCTCCTTAGAAGGCCTATTTAAACTGGATTTATTCTTGTGATACAACATGTATAATAGACCATGAACTTTTGTTGTTGCTGTTGTGGGATAGTGTTTTGCTGTTTCATTTGTCTGTTTTTTAGGTAATAAACTGCTCCAAAACTTAGTGCATTGAAACAGCAACCCTTTAATTATATCTCATAATTCTCTCAGGCTGTTGTAATCAGATGGCAACTGGGGCTGTGGGGATGGTTTGATGTTCCCTCATGTGGTCTCTCTCCATGGTGGCATCTTATCTTCCAGGTCCTCTCCATGTGGTCCTTTCTCCAGGTCTTACTTCAAAGCTCAGGTCTCTGATAGGGGTGAAGCAAGAAGCTGCCAGGACTTCTTGATGACTGGGCTTGATGTCCTGTTAAGTCATTTTTTTCCAAGTTCTTTTGGTCAAAGCAGTCCCAGGCCCAGCCCAGATTCAAGGGGAGGGGGCACAACTCCTTCTCTCAATGGGAGGATTAGCATGCCCACCCATGAGGCATGGAAATATTGGTTTCTGTATCCATTTTCTACGTGGCTATAACAAATTACCACAAAATCACTGGCTTAAAACACCACAGATTCATTTTCTTAACAGTTTTGTAGCTCAGACATTGACACATGAGTTCTAGTTTTAACTTTCTGAGGAACCTCCATAGTGTTTTCCAGAGTGGCTGCACCAGTTTACATTCCCAACAGCAGTGCAAAAGAGATCATCTTTCTCTCCACCCTGCTAACATCTGTCGTTGCCTGAGTTATTAATTTTAGCCATTCTGACTGGTGTGAGATGAGGTATCTCATTGTGGTTTTAATTTGTATTTCCCTGATAATGAGTGATGTTGAGCATTTTTTCACGTGTCTGTTAGCTATCTGGATGTCTTCTTTGGAGAAGTGTCTATGCAGGCCTTTTGCCCATTTCTTCACTGGATTATTTGTTTTTTGGGTAAGTTTGATACTTTTTTTAGATTTTGGATACTAGCCCTTTATCTGATAATGTCATTTGTAAATATCTTCTTCCATTCCGTTAGTTGCCTTTTAGTTTTGCTGATTGTTTCCTTCACTGTGCAGAAGCTTTTTATTTTGATGAGGTCCCAATAGTTCATGTTTGCTTTTGTTTCCCTTGCCTCTGGAGACGTGTTGAGTAAGAAGTTGCCATGGCTGAGGTCAAAGAGGTTTTTGCCTGTTTTCTCCTCTAGGATTTTGATGGCTTCCTGTCTTATGTTTAGGTCTTTCATCCATTTTGAGTTTATTTTTGTGTATGGTGTAAGAAAGTGGTCCAGGTTCATTTTTCTGCATGTTGCTCTCCAGTTTTCCCAGCATCATTTGCTGAAGAGACTGTCTTTACTCCATTGGATACTCTTTTCTGCTTTGTCAAAGACCCATACGTTTTTGGGCCATTTCTGGGTTCTCTGTTCGGTTCCATTGATCTAAGTGTTTTTGTGCCAGTACCATACTGTCTTGATGATTACAGCTTTGTAATACAGCTTGAAGTCCAGGATTGTGGTGCCTCCGGCTTTGGTTTTCTTTTTCAGGATTGCTTTTGGCTGGTCTTTCTTGTGTTGCCATCTCTATGGTTCTCTCTTTTGCTTCCCTCTTCTACTTTTAAGGACTCTTGTGATTTCATTGGGCTCTCCTTATTTTAAGGTCAGTTGATTAGCAGCCTTAATTCCATCTGCAACCTTAATTTCCAGACCTACACAGTGTCTGGGCATTAGGATGCAGATATCTTGGGGTAGGGTTAGGGTTTAAGGGGTTTTTATGCTGTCACAGTTGCCTCCTTGGAGACCAGCTACCTCACTACTTCACCGAGCATTGGTAATGTATGCTGTGACTTATGCCTTTGAGTTGTCCATTTGGGGATGGTGAAGGAGAAGGAGTAGAATTTCAGTTTAATGGTAATTGAATTTACTCAGATATAATGTGGTGCTCTAAAGAGACTGAATGGATATCATTGTCTTTATGGTGTGAAATGCCAGCTTTGGGTGAAGGGTACCAAGCAAGTATTAACCAAAATGTTGTCACGATGATAACAACTATCCATATTATAGAAAATGGTCATTTGTTAAATTAGGATTTCTTAGTGTCTAAATAATATTGATTATGGAGGTGATCATCTTCTATAATGTGGGAAATATCAGTGACAAATCCTGCCTTTCCAGATGTGAACTAAGGCCATGCACAGGCTTTGCCAGAAAACAGCTGTGTAGCCTTTAGCACATCACTTTACCTCTGAGTCATGGCTCCCACATTTATAAAATGCAGATAATAATACTTCACAGGATTGGTAGAAGATGAATGTGTAAATGCTGCCTTGTGAGTCCCTAGTAAGTGTTGGAGGGAGAAACTTGAGAAGCAGTGATAGTGAGAATGACTTAAAAAAATTATTTTAAACGTTTATTTATTTATGAGACAGAGAGAGATAGAGCATGAACGGGGGAGGGTCAGAGAGAGAAGGAGACACAGAATCTGAAACAGGCTTCAGGCTCTGAGCTGTCAGCACAGAGCCCGATGCGGGGCTCGAACTCACAGACCATGAGATCATGACCTGAGCTGAAATTGGACATTTAACCAACTGAGCCACCTAGGAGCCTCGAGAATGACTTTAGATAAAAGGACAGCATCATCTCCTACTTTGTCCTTTGCTCTAGTACATCATAGACACCACCAATATTCTTCTCTTCCTCTTGCACCCCTCTGCTCCTTGTGGAAGTCTGTTCTAGTAGGGTTGAAGGCTAATCCTGAAATGCTGCTTTGGAGAAGAGTTTATGTTCTCCCCACCTGGGGTCACACCTTTGCTTTCTCCTCTGCAGTGCCAAATGCAATACTCAGAAACAGAGCCCAGCTGCCTGAGTGTTGCTGTCTCTTGGCACATGGGACACCCTCAAGGTCTTTCCACTGGTGGTGGCAAGTTATAAAAGCAGAGGAGAGGGAAATATTGCTGCCAACGAGTGTTCTTCATCCTGGTTTCAGAGAGGACCTCCCACCAATGGTTTCTATTTCCAGTGTGTCCGTAGGATGTGACTGAGCTTATTACCCCGGGGTCTCATCGACTTCCAACAGATGCATTACTAAAGCTTTAGTCCTCTAGTTCATTGCTGGCCTTCACACCAGGATTCTTCATTGTCTGCCTTTTAAAAAAAACCTGTGGAGTTAACCTATCTGAAGATGCAGACTTCAAGCAAGAAACCAGAAAGACCAACATAGATCAGTGGAACAGAATAGAAAACCCAGAAATGTACCCACAGCTATATGGTCAACTAATCTTCAACAAAACAGGAAAGAATATCCAATGGAAAAAAAGACAGTCTCTTCAACAAATGGAGTTGGAAAAACTGGATGGCAACATGCAGAAGAATGAACTAGACCACTTTCTTACACCATACACAAAAATAAACTCAAAATGGATGAAAGACCTAACTGTGAGACAAGAAACCATCAAAATCCTAGAGGAGAAAGCAGGCAGCAGCTGCTTTGACCTTGTCTGGAGCAACTTCTTACTAGACATGTTGCTGAAGGCAAGGGAAACAAAAGCAAACATGAACTGTTGGGACTTCATCATGATAAAAAGCTTCTGCACAGTGAAGGAAACAATCAGCAAAACTAAAGGCAGCCTATGGAATGGGAGAAGATATTTGCAAATGACATATCAGATAAAGGTTTAGTATCCAAAGTCTATAAAGAATGTATCAAACTCAACGTCCAAAAAACAACCCAGTTAAGAAATGGGCAGAAGACATGAATAGACACTTTTCCAAAGAAGACATCCAGATGGCTAACAGACACATGAAAAGATACTCACCATCACTCATCATCAGGGAAATACAAATCAAAACTATGATGAGATACCACCTCACACCTGTCAAAATGGCTAAAATTAGGGTGCCTGGGTGACTCAGTTGGTTAAGTGTCCAATTTCAGCTCAGGTCATGATCTCATGGTTTGTGGGTTCAAGCCCCACATCAGGCTCTGCACTGACAGTGTGGAGCTTGCTTGGGATTCTCTCTCTTTCCCTCTTTCTCTGCCCCTCCCCCACTCATGCTTTCTCTCTCAAAAATACATAAGTAAGCTTAAAAAAAAAAAGAAAGGCTAAAATTAACAGCACAAGAAACAACAAGTATTGGTGAGAATGCAGAGAGAGGGAAACCCTTTTGCACTGTTTGTGGGAATGCAAACTGGTGCACCCAGTCTAGAGAACAGTATGGAGGTTCCTCAAAAAATTAAAAATAGAGCTACCCTACAATCTAGCAATTACACTACTAGGTATTTATCCAAAGGATACAAAAATACAGATTCAAAAGGGTACATGCACTCCAATGTTTATAGCAGCATTATAAACAATAGCTAAACTATAGAGAGAGCTCAAATGTCTATCAACTGATGAATGGAAAAGAAGGTGTGGTGTGTGTGTGTGTGTGTGTGTATATATATATATATGTGTGTATATATATATAAACACACACACATATATATATACACATACACATATATACACACACACACACACACACACACATATATACATACACACATATACATGTATATATGTATATATATAATGGAATTTTTTTAATGTTTGTTTATTTTTGAGAGAGAGAGAGAGAGACAAAGCACAAGTGGGGGGGCAGAGGGGCAGAGAGAGAGAGAGACACAGAATCTGAAGCAGGCTCCTGAGCTGTCAGCAGAGCCTGGCATGGGGCTCAAACTCATGAACCATGAGATCATGACCTGAGCCAAAATCAAGAGTCAGACACCTACCCAACTGAGCCACCCAGGCACCCCTATGTACAATGGAATATTACTCAGCCATCAAGAAGAATGAAATCTTGCCACTTGCAATGATGTGGATAGAGCTAGGATGTATTATGCTAAGTGAAATAAGTTAATCAGAGAAAGACAAATATCATGTTTTCACTCATGTGGAATTTAAGAAAAAAACATATGAATGTATGGGAAGGTGGGGAAAAGACAAGAGAAGGCAACAAACCACAAGAGACTCTTAACAATAGAGAACAAACTGAGGGTTGATGGAGGGAGGTGGGTGGGAGATGGGCTAGATGGGTGATGGGTGTTAAGGAGGGCACTTGTGGTGAGCACTGGGTGTTGTGTGTAACTGAGGAATCACTGAATTCTACTCCTGAAACCAATACTGCACTGTATGTTAATTAACTCAAAGTTAAAAAAAAAAAAAAAAGAAAAGAAAAGAAAAAAGAAACTAGAAAGTCTAAGAAGAAGCATAAGTGTTTAAACTTTTACCATTTAGGAATATTGGTGGGTAACATTTATTGAATGCTAGGCCTTTCCATATGCCTTTGTATCCTTACAACTCTGAAAAGTAGGTGTTATCACTCTCATTTTGAAAGATGACAAAACTAAGAATAAAAAAAATCAAGTTCAGTAGCATGCTTAAAGCTATAGTGCTATCAAGTGGTAGATATCAGGATTTGAACTGAGATCTGATTTCAAAGCCAATGTTCTATTATATCAAGGCAAAAATTTTTACTACTGCTTGAAAATAATTTTAAAAAGCCTGGGTATTTATGTTAATTTGGTACTGGGGAAGGATTTCTGCCTTACCACCCCATTGTCTGCTCTCTGAAGGCAGGGAGATGTGTGATTCATCTTTCTATCCTTAGGTTTAGCTCAGTACCCAGCACTGTTCATGAAAAAGCTCTTTCTTTTGTTTGCTCTATTTGAATGGGTTGGAAAGCACCCTGTTTTGCCCACGCGCCCTGCCAGCCTCCCTTGGTCCCACTTTCTTCTGTGTAGGACCCATTTGTAGTTCCTTTCGCTAGCGACACTCTGCCTGCCTATCTTAATCTCTGGGGTTTAACCTGAAATCTGGCCTCCCCAGGAACCCTTTTAGAATGGGCCAACCAGGCCCAGCCTCCCTCCCTTTTCTGAACACCTGTAATAGTTGGTGTTCATCTCATACACGTTTTTGAGCATTTGATTTCAGTCTAGCTTGATTTTTCTCTCTCTTTCCCAAATACTGATACATTGGTTGTTAGTCGAATGTGTGCTAACGTCTTTTCTAATCACATGACTGTGTCTTACCTAAGGGTAGAAATCCCAACTAATATTGCTTTATGGCCTTGTAGGCTAAATTTAGGGCATTATAGGAGATCAAGAATCACATGTTTAATTGAATGGAAAGACTTTCTTTATTCCCTGAATTTCCTCATCGCTAACATAGGGTGATAATTATGCCAGTCCCTCTGCTTATTTTACAAGTTGGAATGATACTATATAGTGGAAAGTGGTTAAAAAGAAATCCTGTGAGGACTATAGCAAAAGAGACTCTGTGAGTATAGAATAACTTCGATTGTTTGCTTTATGGACTAGCAAGAGAAGCATGAAAATGAGTATTGTCCCTCCAATCTAGTCAAGAGGAATATTCTACCAGTAGTCCTCACATACTTAGTAGAGAATGCAGCATGAGCAGTGCATGCTTGCTCTGTAGGGCACAGGTTTGAAAAAAGGATGGCTTAAATGCCTGCAGGATGAAGCAGTGGGGCCAGCATGGCAGAGGAAGTGAGGCAGGGGTGGCAGAGGACATGAGAAGGCCTCTGGACTCTGGGCCTTTACTGGGGCAGCAGCGGGAATTGTGAAAGGCTGCCTTGAGTGAGTGTGGAGTAATCTATGTTCCTGCTGAGAATCAGCTACTGCCTTAATTCTTTCTTTGGAATTAGCCTGGGGTGTCCTGAGCATGCCTCTCACACAGTGCACTTTGGAGATGGTGAAACCATTTCGTGGTTGGGGGCCAGTGTTCAATATTTTATCATTACTGTAGAGATGGGATAAATTCACATGAAGCATCAGATCTGGGGTGTGTTTGCAAGTGCTTTAAAATAATTTGAACCAGATTTTTTGGCAGATCTTCTTTGAGAGAGTTTTCTATGCCTCCCCCAGGAGTAGGGTTTTTTATTTGTTTTCTTTTAATCTTATCCAAGCTGCAGTGTCCAAGCACAAGCTTCACTTGTGCCCTGGAGTCCAGTTAAAGGGTTAGCTGCTTTCCCTCAGCATCTGAAGGCTTTTGTCCATAGGGAGAAATGTGCTTTTCCTGGGCACCTCCCCTCCTCCTGGTCTGCCCCCCGGCTCTCTCCAGTCTCCTACCCTATACCCAGTCTAGGGAGAAGAGCCTCCAGGTAGTTGGGAGCTCCCCTTGCATTCTGGCTTATGGTGGCCATACTTAAACCTTTCACAATTTGTTTAAAACTTTAAGGTGATTTCTTTTTTTTTTTTAATTTTCAACGTTTATTTATTTTTGAGAGATAGAGAGAGTGAGTGTGAGAGAGCGAGCGAGCAGGGGAGGGGCAGAGAGACAGGAAGACACAAAATCCAAAGCAGGCTCTAGGCTCTGAGCTGTCAGCACAGAGCTCCACACAGAGCTGGAACCCACCAACTGTGAGATCATGACCTGAGCCGAAGTCAGGTGCTTAACTGACTGAGCCACCCAGGCACCCCTTAGGTGATTTCTTTTTATTTGTTTATATAGGTTCTGGACAGGTTATAGTTTTGTAGTTTATCTTTTTCTTGTTGTTAGGGTGAGAGTGAGCCTCTTTCCCATCATTGTGGGTTCCAGGGGAAAGCAGAATGTCTCCTTGTTGTTGTTGTTGTTGTTGTTGTTGTTGTTGTTGTTTTACCTTGTGTGTATTTCACAGGGAAAATATGCTTCATTTACACAGCCTCTTTCCATTACAGTGTTGTTATAGGCAAGCTACTAGGAACTTTGCAAGCTATATTAGTAAAATGGGTCTCAAAATGTTTTCTTTGTGTTTTGCCAGGTGTTGGGGATCTTGAATGTTAAAAAACTGTAGTTCATGTTTAAGAGTGCTCAACTAGATGAAAATGCTTCCTCCCACCTGTTATCCAGGAACCAGCTAAGCATAGGGATCTCTCATGTCAGAGAGTCATGGGTGTTAGGCACAGTCATTGGATGCCTGCCCCCCTAACAGGGCCTCCCTTGGCCTGCTATGGCCAAGGGCCTACCTTTGTGCTACAAGGCACGTCTGTGTTTCCTATTTTTAAAAAATGCTAAATAGCCTGAAATTTCTGCTGAATTATACTTAATTAATATAGCTAGTGGAAAAAAATCTCTGCCAGGATAGCTGAAATCATTGAGGATCAAAATGGAAATGGTCCTGCTTATCTTGGAACTTTTCCTGAAGGGTAAGGCTGTTGTCACATCTGCTTCCCTTTAGATGTTAGTGAGTATGGCTCAACCAGGGAGGCTTTGAGCCTAGTCTGGCACCATGGAGTAGCTCTTCCCAAATGGATGTAGGTTCTTTTTCTGCTTGTTTCAAGAGGGAGGAATTGATTGATTTTAATGAGTCTAAAAAGGAAGGCTATCTCATTATCATAGACTTACTGAATTCAAGTACTTATTTCTTACTAGCAGGCAATGATGATTATAATAAACTTTAGAGATTTTGGAATTTAACACATTGCTGTTAACAAATGACAAAATAGTTTGTTTTGTAGCACCCTGCTAGTAGTGGCAAGGTCAGGCTTTGAACCCAGGCAGATTTGGCTCCAGAATTTGAGTTCCTGACCACTAGTTCTCAAGTGCTCCACACTCTTTAGGCTGTGGCGTATGGGAACCTCAGAGCAGGAAGCTTCACTGGGCCTCCTCAGCAAGATGTACAGTCAAGAACTGAGGTGGCTGTTCTCTCCCAGATGTCATCTAGTCTCTGGTCTCTGCTTCTCTCTGGTGTCTGCAACGTTCTTCTGCTCATCACTGCAGACTGGCCCCCTATTTTTTTATCGGTGAGTATGAACCCAACATGGCCACCCAAACCATATCCCTTTCCCGATCTAGGGACAATCACTAACTGACTCTCAGTCTCTGGGTCTCTCTGTACAAATTCTTTTTCTAGAGAGCCCGATTGGACCAGCTCAGAGGAAACTTAGGCATTTCTGATCATGTCAACTGTGGGTTTAGAATTTGGTTTGGTCTTGGGAGGGGGAGGAAGTCCACAGAGAAGAGGTCTTTAAACTGTGCAGTCACCTATCAGAACAAGTGTAGTAACTTGGAAGGTGCAGGCTTTATGCTTTCAACCTTTAGAATCAGTAAGAGTGTGAATTCTTTGGGCAGTTTTAAGAGCTAGCCCTGGGCAAAATAGAAACCATTCCCTGTGTGCAGTGTGCTGCTTCTTTCTTTGGGGTATACTCCAAGGCTCATTGACTATGTGGTCACTACGGTGCTTACACACCACAGCTATGTCAGGATACCAACTGGTCAATGAACAGATTTTTGGAGAGTGCCCACCATGAGCAAAGCTTTGTGCTAGATCTACAGACCATGAGCTGTTAGGGGGCTGAAGTTGTGAGCTTCAGCAATTCAAGAAAGCTGTATATTAGATGTATGATTTGAGCTGGGTTTGAAGAAAGGGGAGGATTTAGGTACGTGGAGAGGGGAAAGCTTTCTAATTGGGCAGAATAAGGGGAATGACTACTTTTGGCAACTGTGTTGGTCTTCCTGTGTTGGTTGTCCTGTTTATTCCATTCTCTGCTCAGACCTCCCTGGTTAGTGGACCTCTCCCAGACAACTAAGAAGCTTTAAGCGTTACCTTGAAAGAAGGAATGACCTCAAGCTAGAAGGCAGATATATGTCTGGTGTCTCACTTTTTTTCCTTCTTCATTTAGATCCTTCTCTAGGGATTGTAGAGGCTAGAGGATATGGAAATAATATTAAGAGTGGTGTTATCATAGCTACCATTTATTTTCTGTCTGTTCAGTGTCACATATTGTGCTTTATACAGTGTTGATTTAATTAAATTTAGTTACAAGTACAGTCCTTGTTTATGGAGGAGAAATTCGAGGCTTAAATAGATTAGGAAACTTGCCCAAGGTCATACTGAGTGGAATTAAAAATCAAGTTTGGCTGGCTTCAAGGCCTGTGAGTTCTCATACTCGATTTAATTTCTCATTACAGAAGGGAATATAAACAAGTAAATGATAAATGTGTTATTAGTTTTAAAAATCTTTTGAAAAACCTAATGGAAGCTTAAAGCATTAGTCACCTGAGTGTAAGTATTTTACCAGCCAGTTGAAGTGTTCATTTATTAATAGTCACTTTCTTGCAAAGAAAAACTGTCATTTAAAATGTGAGGATTTAGGGACACCTGGTTGGCTCAGTCGGTTGAGCATCTGACTCTTGATC
The DNA here is from genome assembly GCF_018350155.1 of Leopardus geoffroyi. Lineage (NCBI taxonomy): Eukaryota > Metazoa > Chordata > Mammalia > Carnivora > Felidae > Leopardus > Leopardus geoffroyi. The sequence goes on from NC_059333.1 coordinate 84,015,541, forward strand.
TCAGCTCAGGTCATGATCCCAGGGTTGTGGGATTGAGCCCCACATCCAGCTTTGTGCTGACTGTGGAGCCTGCATAAGATCTCTCTCTCTCTCTCTCTCTCTCTCTCTCTCTCTCTGCCCCTGTCCCCTGTTTGTGCACTCTCTCTTCCTCTAAAATTAAAATAATAATAATAATAATAATAAATATGAGGATTTATTTTACAGTCTTTAAGCAAGCAAAAGTAATAAGCAAAAATAAATAAAGCACTTAGACAGCAATAGGTCTTTGTAAAGAAAGACATTTTTAGGAGTGCTGCCTACTTGCTCTTCCTAAGCTAACCACCAGAGCTTTAAGGGAAAAAAAGCCTAATAAAGTTATAACCCTCAGTCACAATGGCATTTTTATTTAGTATAAAAAAGTCCCTGTGTTTAGAGGACTTTCCTATGAGGGAGATTCAAGCAGAAAGCAAACACAGGTACACAAACTACAGGTGTCCCAAATGCTTGAGCATGTTGGTCTTACCTGGTCTAGAAGAGTTACTTCTGGATTTCTTTGTCCAGTTATCTAAGCCCAGATGATGGTCAGCCCAGGTTTTGGTTTGTGTGTCTTGTTTGTTTGTTTTTATCTGTTACCAGATCAATTTAAGTTCATTTTAGCCGCTTTCTCTTTCTCTACCCAAGGAGGCTAGAATTAATTCAGTCACTGAGGGGAAGTTTCTGCCAGTTTCTCTTTATTTAAGCCCCAGTTTGAGACTAACCACATTTACTGAGGCCTCCACTGCCAGGCAGTAGGCCAGGTGCTGGGGACGGTGTGTGAAGGAGCAGCCATGACCCCTGTGAGGGTCAGAAACCTGTCGCTTCCACTGCTGCAGCCCTGTTGCTGCTCCCCAGGTGTACTGGGGTCTGGGAGGAATGAAAGATGTCCTCCTGGAGTTTACAGTTTAACGAGGGAGGCAGATATTCAGCTGTAAGCTCCAGTTTCTCTCTCTTCTCATTGGGCTTCTCTTGTGGCTTTCCAGCCTCTCTGCTTCTTTTTCTTCCACATTTGCTGCTTTGCTTTTGCATTTGGTTGATTTAGTTGTGGAACTCAATTCTCCCTCAATATTTCAAAAGTCATGTACACAGAAGATCAGAAGAATTTTCTGAAGATGGGAGAGGAGATGTTTATGGTCTAGACAAACAGACACTTTGACATGGAGCTGTAGGTATCACTGTTTTTAAAATGTCCTCTTGCCACCCCAGCTCCTAGAGGTTTCACAGGTCCTTTGAGTCACCATTTCACTGGCTCCTTCCCTCCTCCATAGCTTCCTTCTCTTTTCTCTTTTTTGCTTCCTCAGTGGTGCGAAAGCTCTGGTGCAGAGCTAGAAAGATGACTAGACTAGACTAGACTAAACTAGACTAGAAAGATGGTCCTCCTGAGCTCCCTTACCCAAGCCCTCTACTTTTCATTCCGTTTTGCTTCCACTGCAGTATCTATCCCTTCAGTAACCCAAAGAAGCTTTGCTTACAAAGGAAGAAAAATCCCTCAGGCCGTAAAGTAGTGCAGAGAAGAGAAGGAAAATTCCACTATTAAAATGTGGTTTGCCCTTCAGGTGTGACATGAGCATTTTCTCCCTGAGCACCTGGGGAAAACCAAACCAGAATTTAAAGAGAAAGATAATGTTCATCATTTCCTATGGCTTTGTGGTATACTCTAAAAAAGAAGCAGAATAAATGAGTGAAAATGAACATTATGTGGTTTTCAAAAGGGCTTTAAAAACTGTTTGTAAAAATAATACATAGTCTGTGTTTAAGGTTTAGAAGAGTCAATATTAAGATGTCAGTCCTCTCCAAATTGATCTATAAATTAAACACAACTCCAGTCCTAAGTCTATCAAGTTTGTTTTTGTAGAAATCAATCACAGATTCTAAAATTTACAATCAGCAAAAGGTGCTGTGGTAGGCAACGAGAATTATAATAGTCAAAATCTTTTGAAAAAGAACAAAGAGGAGGACTCACACTACCTAATTTCAAGATTTACTATCAAGCAAAGTAAGCAAGATGATGTGGTGTTGGTAAAAGGATAGAAAAAATAATCAATGGAACAGAATAAAGAACTCAGAAATAGTTCCACACAAATATGGTCAATTGATTTTAGACAAAAGCATGAAGGCAATTCAGTGGAATAAAGTGTAAAGGCAATTTCAACAAAAGGTGCTGGAACAATTGCACATCCATGTACAAAAAAATGAACCTTGACCTATACCTCACCCCATATACACAAATTAACTCAAAGTGGACCATGTACCTAAATGTAAAACCTAATGAGAAATCTGTTAGAAAACATAGGAGAAAGTCTTTGTGTTCTTGGTTGGACAAAGAGTTCTTAGGTTGATATCAAAAGTACAACTCATAAAAGAAAAATTTGATGAATTGGACTTCATCAAAATTAAAAGTATTTGCTCTGAGAAAAACGCTGTTAAGAGAATGAAAACAAAACATTCAGGGAAGAAATTCTGTGAATCATATATCTGACAAAAGACTTCTATCCAGAATACGTAAAGAACTCTCAAACTTAACATTAAATGAAAACCAAACAACCCAACTTAAAAATGGATTAAAAAGTTGAATGGATACTTTCCCAAAGATGAAACACAGATGAAAATAAGCACATGAAAATATGCTCAACATCATGGAAGTTGCAAACTTATTACAGTAGTTAAAAAAATGGCAATACCAAGTCCCAGTGAGGATGAGAAGGGTCTGTATCTCCCACACAGTATGTTGGTGGGAATGGAAAATGGTAGGGCCACTTAGAAAACAGTTGGCAGTTTCTCATAAAATTAAACATATACTTACTGTACAGTCCAGTAGTCCTACCCCAAGAGAAATGAAAACACGGTCATACAAGAATCTGTGTGTAAATGCTTATAGCAGCCTAATTCTAATCACTAAAAACTGGGAACAACCCAAATGTCTCTCCCCTGAGGAATGGATAAACAACTTGTGGCACATCTGTACAATGGAATCTTCAACAATGAAAAGAAATGAATTATTGATACACACAACAGCATGAATAAATCTGAAATACATATGCTAAAGAAAGACACCAGACTAAAAAAGTACATACTAAATTATTTCATTTATATGGCATTTGGAAAAGGTAAATTAGGATGGGGTGGTCGCCCGGGGTTAAGGGTGGGGAGGAGGTGCCATGACTACAGAGGATGATGCAACTATTCCCTATCCTGATTGTGGTGAAGGTTAAATGACTCCATGCATTTGTCAAAACTTAGAACTGTATGCTAACAAGAGTGGATTATACTGTATACCAGTTTAAGAATAAATTTTAAAAAGCATTACCAAACAGAAAAATACAGAAAACAAATACATGCTTGTTGCATAATATTTGGAAAAGACAGAAAAGTACAAAGAAGAAAGTCAACAATTCCATCTCCTAGTTACAGTCACAGTTACTCTTTGAGCATATGTTCTAGGTTTTTTCCTTTGGCATTTTCACATTCCTTTGGCAATTTGTATCATTTTACATGATACGATCTATCTCTCTTGATATATCTCATACATATTATTTATGTAATTATATAAATTCTATTCTGCTTTTTAAAGCTATACTACAAATTAAACTAAATTATATTACAAACAATTCCATATATTATATAACATTTCCATAAATAACATTTTAATAATTTTCTAATTTTTCACTACATGGTTATAATATAATTTATTTTTAAATATTGCCCTAGTGTTGGTCAGATAGGTTGTTTCCAGTTTGTCAGTGTTATTTTTTCAAAAATGCAAGAAGAATCTTTTTTTTAAGTTTATGTATTTATTTTGAGATAGAGTGTGCATTAGCAGGGGAGGAGCAGATAGAGAGGGAGAGAGAAAGAAACCCAAGCAGGCTCCACACTGTCAGCACGGGCCCACGTGGGTCTCCAACTCAGGAACCGGGAGATCATGACATGAGCCGAATTCAAGAGTCCAGTGCTTAACTGACTAAACCACCCAGGAGCCCCAAGGAGCATCTTTGTTCAGAAATCTTTGCACACATTTCACACATTCCAGATTTTTTTTAAAGCATAGAGTTCTAGCAAATGTTATTATTGGATCAATAATAGTATGAGTATGAGTATTGGGTTTTAAAATACATTTTGGTCAAATTACCTTCTGGGAAATTTATACTATTTTAGTGATGCATCAACAGAGTGTGGGGGTTCTTGATTTTACCAGATCTCTTTATCAGCATTTGGAATCATCTGCTTCCTCATATGTCAAATGGGGTAATGAGAGAACTTCTCGTATAGGATTTTGAAGTAATGCATGTTAAGTGCATGGCACAATAGCTGCAATGTAATTGTTAGCCCTTTTTGGTGATATTATTATTATTATTATTATTATTATTATTATTTTAAATATATTTTCAATGTTTATTTGGAGAGAGAGAGAGAGAGGGAGAGAGAGTGGGAGAGTGGGGGAGGGGATGAGACAGGGAGACAATCCAAAGCAGGCTCCAGGCTCTGAGCTGTCAGCACAGAGCCCGATGTGGGACTTGAACCCACAAACTGTGACATCATGACCTGAGCCAAACTGACTGAGTCACCCAGGCGCCCCTGGAAGAGCTAAAAAAGCACTTTTTTTTCCCTACCTATAATAGTAGTTTCTTGCTGGGGGGTTGGGGGAGGAGATGGGGAAAATATTCATCTCCCATTGCTATTACTATTGAAATAATCAGCTTTTTTTCTAAGAGTTACCTAGTACCCAGTTATTTCAGAATCTGTTGTTCAAAATAAAGAAAATGTAGCCCTTTATTGGATATTTGATCTTGGTGAAATGATAAAGGTCAGTGCATGGAATATAGGATTTGTAAGATCTGTACAGCTTGTTCATATAAGAGATTCAAATGTAATAAAGAAAATTTCCAAGATTTTACAGTCTACCCTCTCCCTAGAGTTCTGTAAACTGCAAAAAATATAATTAAGGTCATTGCTGGGTGTGTGCAATTGCATTTACACTGCCATTGTGGATTTATGTGGTTAACAAAGATAGTTCTTATGTTCGTAGGTGTTGTGATGCTAGCCAAGCATTCATGGCTATTCATAACTGAATGAATGGGTAAAAAAGTTAATGTAGTAGGAGAAAGAGCCTCCATATGGTGACTCAGGCACTTTCTATATTGTTGGTGGGAATGTAAACTGGCACAACCATTTTGGAGGGAAATTTGGCTATATACAACAAACTGTTGCTTAAAAATTGCCTTGTTTGCTGCCCTGTAATTAGGACTTTCAGACTTGGTGTTTAATTGGAGTTAATATATTCACAATACCTAATGGTGGAGAAAAAAAAAAAAAAAGAGCTTTCATAAGTTTTAGCATCTCAAATTATATTACATTTCTTCCTCTTAATTTTTAGGTATTTTTCTTAAAGTACTTCACATGCAGTTAACACTAATAAAGAATTGGCACAGAGGATTACTAAACAGAGCAGCCTCTAATCTTAAGGGACTTTCTGGTATAACCAATTCAGGAAAACGTTTGGCAGTTTCTTACAAATTAAATATACACCTCTCCTTTGACTGAGCAATACCACTTGTAGGTATTTAGCCAAGAGAAATGCAAATGTGTGTCTACATAAAGACCTTTACATGAATGTTCAAAGCAGCCCAAATTGGGATAAAACCTGAATGTTTATAAGCAGGAAAATGGACAAACTGTGACCATACATACGATGGGATACAGCTCAGCAATAAAAATAAATGAACTTCTGATACACACAACATGGGTGAATCTGAAAAGCATTATCCTGAGAGAACCTAGACACAAGAGTACACACTATATGGTTACATTATATGAAGTTTTTAAAAAGGCAGGACTAGTCTCTATTGAAAAATCACTTCGATGCTTGCCTGGCAGTTAGGAACAAGGGTTGGCTGGGAAGGGACATGAAGGTACTTTCTATAGATGGAAATGTTCTATATCTTGAAAGGAGTGTGGGTTAACATGGATGTATCCATTTGTCAAAACTCATTAAAATGTACACTTCAGATTTGAGTATTTCAATAATACTCAATTTTACCTTCTCCCTAAAAAATAAATATTTATGTATTATTTACTTATTTAGTTTAAATTTTACTTTTTAAATGTTTATTTATTTTGAGAGAGAGAGAGAGAGAGAGAGAGAGAATATAAGTTGGGGAGGGGCAGAGGGAGAGAGAGAATCCCAAGCAGGCTCCATGCTCAGTATAGAGCCCTCCTCGGGGCCCGGTCCCACAATTGTGAGATCGTGACCTGAGTGAAAATCAAGAGTTGGATGCTCAAACTACTAAGCCACCGAGGTGCTCCTATTTATTTTTTATGAAAAGTGTTTCCAGTTTCTCCTTGGCTAGTTGCAAGTCTTACTCAAATTTTATCTTGAAATACACAAATAAAAATTAGAAGTTTATATATAAATTTACTTATCGCTTTTTGGATATTTCATATTGTGCCCTTTCCTTAAATCTTGGAGCATAACATTACTAAACAGAAACATTAAGCATGAAGAACCAAGATAAATACATTATGAAAAATCAGGCTCTTTCTGAGTGTACCACACTTGGCATAGCACAGTTCTGAAAGGTGAGCTTGCTTTTCTCCAAGAGGTAGTAAGGGTGGGAGGTCTTAGTCAGATCATGACAGACAAAAAACATCCTTCATTTTAGAATCATGATATTGTACTTGCACCTGATCTTTAGAAGTGGTTCAGGACACACTCTACACTCCTTCAGGACTTGAACACTGATCATTTCCTGTACCAACCCATGTTGCCTGTCTAGGTAGTGACGTCTACTGGCTGTAGTTTTAAGTCTCTGTATTTTATTCCTCTGCAGTTTAGACAGGTTGGAAAAGAGGGAGGGGAGGATTGTGGCCTGGAATAATACACCAGTGGCCTGATGTATGTCTCATATTGTGATTCCTCTAAAAAAGAAAAAAAAGATTGATTCTCATTGACTCTAGGATTTCCCTCTCTACGCCACCTCCTCATCCTCCAGTTTCCCTTTGTCTCCAAATGAGTAAATCCAGTAACTATTGGGCCTGTAATCCTGTGAGCACTCACCAATCCAAAGGATAAACTCTTAGCAATGAAATGACCTTGAATGAACTTCAGTGAGATTAGCTCAGAGAAGGGATTAAACACATTTATGCGAGTACAGTGCTGAGAGAAACCAAGAGAGAGCAAAGTGGCACGGTGTCCTGGGATCCAATGGCCTCCTGGTGCAGGAAGTGTGGGCAGCAAGACCCCAGATACTTGCCTTACACCTCTGTGCGGATCACAGAGGCAGAGATGAGGGCTTACCACCATTTCCTGGGAAGTTGCATCAGGCTAGAATATATGGCAAAACAAGGTACTGTGAGAGCAATGATGCCTTTCTTTTATTTTTGTTTTGTTATTCATCCTCATTCTCAGTGGAATAATGGTTTAACAAATTTTACATTGAAAACATTTACTTGCAATACTATCTCGTTTGCTAAAAGGACTTTTTTTTTTTTTTTCAACGTTTATTTATTTTTGGGACAGAGAGAGACAGAGCATGAACGGGGGAGGGGCAGAGAGAGAGGGAGACACAGAATCGGAAAAAAGTTTGCTAAAAGGACTTTTTAAAATGCATTAATCAGCCATTAACAATATTGTAGATGGCTATTTATCAAAAAATTCATATTGAAGAGAGATGACCAAATAGTCTGAAAAAAATCAGGTTGTAATATGCAATGTGTAAGTATGAATCTATTTTAAAAGCATATATGTCTAGGTATACATATATGAGATACTTATTTAATTTGGGGTGAAGGAGTGATAAGGAGTTTTATTTTTCTTGCTTTGGTTTAGTTGTATTTTTTATTTTATTTCAGATTATATTTATATTTATTTTATATATTTATATATTTATATATAAATATATAATATTTTATTTCAGATTATATATACATGTATATGTATGTGTGTGTGTGTGTGTGTGTATATATATATATATATAAAGCAATGAAAACAATTACCGAGCTCTTCATCTTCTGGATAAGAATGCCAAGTTAGTTTCTCTTCTAAAAAGCAATTACAATTTGAGGACACTTCATATTTGCCTCTTTTGCCAGCACCGAGTGGACGTCATCTAAATCTTTCCGTTTCATGAGGAACATTAATTCTGCACTGCTGTCTGTGGCACCAATTATTCGTTCTGGGTTTCTCAGCACCATCTCTTTTCTTCTTTGACTTGCTATCATCAGATTCACTGTCAGATAAAGATTTTCTTTTTGTGCCATCTTTTTCTTTACCAGCTTTTCGGGAATTAAGAAATGCTTCAGGGGCGCTAGGGTGGCTCAGTCGGTTGAGTGTCAGACTTTGGCTCAGGTGATGATCTCTGGGTTCGTGGGTTTGAGCCCTGCATCAGGCTCTGTGCTGATAGCTGGGACCCTGGAGCCTGCTTCGGATTCTGTGTGTCTCTCTCTGCCCCTCCCCCACTCACTCTCTGTCTCTCTCAAAAATAAACAACAACAAAAAAGAAATGCTTCAAGTAACTCTGGACAGTCTAAATTTTCTTCAGGTTCCCAAGTATTGCCAGTATCTGTAAATCCCTTCCACTGCAGGAAATGCCCCGCCTTCCCATTCATTACAGGTCTGTCCAGTACTTTTTCCACCACAGATTCTTCAGGCTCTGCCTCTTCTACTTTTTTACTCTTTCCCTTCTGTTTCATTCCCTTTTTTTGCATTGTGGTTTTACTGGAGGCTTTTTTTTTTTTTTTTTTTTTTCAGACTTGAAGGGCTATTATTCACCTCCTCCGAGCTGCTCTGGGTCCCGGGTCTGCGGGCGTCCCCAGCCCTGACTCCTCAAGCCCTGGCCACATCCGAGGGGGAGGGCCGGGCAGCCGCTGGCGGGGGAGGGGGTGGCACCGCCCGCTCCGGGCGGCTGCGAGGAACCGTATTTTTTACTTTGAAAAATAACAAACATATGTTGCTTTTGTAAAATGAAAATATGAATCCAGGTAATGAAACTCATGGTACTGAAGAAAAGTGTCTGAAAAAAAATATTAAATCCGAAATGCTAAGATTTCACTGAAAACATATGAACTAATAACAGACTGGTGGTTTAAGAGTAGAAAAAAGAAAAAAAAACACTTCCCTTCAGTGGGCTGGGTGAGAAGGAACAGCATTTCTAAGTATGCCTTACATGTATTTGGAAGCCAGTAAGACATTCTCTAAGAGCTGAAGCAACTACTTGTTTCTAAGACTGCTTCTTTTATGGATGGGCTTTTTTTTTTTTTTTTATAGTTACACCCCTTTTTTTTTTTTGGCCATGAAAATGTTTATAATACATTCATTCCCCTTGGATCACAGGCTAGGAAAAGTGATTAAACAACTGTCTTTGTCTCCCTCATTACTCTTTACTTATATTTGGAACCTATTTCTTCAAGAGAGGGGAATTACTGGATAGAGATCATCATTGTTGCAGGATACTTTCTGAATTCATGCTTATACTATATACCATACACTTATATAGGATATAATACATATACTGTGTTATGAAAGGCAAGGGGTACTATGTATTTGCTACTTAAGAACCAACAACTTGTTAATCAGATTTTGCTTTCCATTCTTAAAACACATAGGTACTTGCCTGTGCATGCACACAAGTCCCACAGGGCTTGAATTCAAGTGTAAATTATTGCCCTGAGTTTTTATTAAGGTTGAGTCATAAGGGCTTTACCGTTTTGTTAGCAGTGAGGAGAAGAAGTAACTTTAAAGAAGATTATGAAGAATTTCTGGATTCTAAACTCACAGCATTACATACACATTGTTGCTTTTCTTTTTGTATCCCCACTGTAAAAGGTTGCGAAATGCTTGCCTATATGCTTTAGCTGTCAATTATTTTATTCTGTCTGTGATTCAAGATAGCAATGAAAATTTGAGTATCTTAATGTAAGTTTTGGGAGTGTCTAACTGGCCTTTCTGACCATTACTGCAGTCTTACATCAATTCATTGGCTGTATTTATTCCATGAATTATCTGTTTTTAGTTTGTGCTTGTTTCATGTGGCTGCTATAACAAGTAAGCACAGATTTAATGCCTAAAACAGCAGAAATTTATTATCTCATAGTTCTAGAGACCAGAAGTCCAAAATTAAGGTGTAGCTTTCTAGGGGCTATAGGGAAAATTTATTTTCTTGTCTCTTTCAGGCTCTGGTGGCTCCAGGCCTGTCTTGGCTTGTGACTGCTGGATTCCAATCTCAGTTTCCATCTTTACCTGGTCTTCTCCTCTGTTTCCCTCTCTTATAAGAATGCATATGATTGCATTCTGGGCCCACCCGGATAATTCAAAATAGGCTCTTCCTCAAGAGCCTTAAGTTAATCATATCTGCAAAGACCCCTTTTCCTTTTCCACATAAGGTAACGTTCACAGGTACTGGGATTAGGACATGGCCATATCTCTTGGGAGGGGGGCACCAGCCAGCCCACTGTTGCTCTTTATGTTCTAGGAAGATAAGCCTTTTATTACCACATGTGCTGTGAATTTTCCAATTTGTTGCTATTTTTTTGAGTTTGTTCAAGGTGTGTTTGCCCTGCCAAAGTAGTTTTTAAATTAACTTTATCAGTCTTTTCTTATTGGTATTTCTGTCATACTTTGGTAAGCTGTTCTAATTCCATTATTGTAAAAATACCCTCCTATATTTTCTTCTAGTATTTTTATGGTTTAATTATTTAATTTGGGTGGGCTTCATATTGGAGTTTATAGTTTCATTATTTAATGTGACTGGAGTTTGTTCTTTTGGCAAGAAGTGAAATATGGATACACTTAAACATTTTGACAATAAGAAAATAACCTTACATAGCACTTACCATATACCAGGAATTTTTTAAAGCTCTCTCACGTGGAATGCCACTTTTGTCATATTCTACATATTTATATTTTGACCTAATTCTAATCTCTGTTTTGCTCCTGAGTCCTTCTGAACTCAAAACAAATTCTATCAGACTTATTTCATAGTGAAAGAGGAAGGTCAACAAGGGGAGTTCATGAGCAGAAATTCAAAGCAAACCACCAATGCATGGCAACAACATGGGTGTTTGTGAGAAACCTATTGTGGCATCCTTGGGATCATATAGCTCAGAGGACCGAATGATAAATTTAATTAGTGTGTATTGAATCTCTTATACACAAACTGTTTTCACATGTGATTTTTAAAAAAAATTTTTTTTAATGTTTATTTATTTTTGAGACAGAGAGAGACAGAGCATGAATGGGGGAGGGTCAGAGAGAGAGGGAGACACAGAATCGGAAGCAGGCTCCAGGCTCTGAGCCATCAGCCCAGAGCCCGACGCGGGGCTCGAACTCATGAACCGTGAGATCGTGACCTGAGCTGAAGTCGGACGCTCAACCGACTGAGCCACCCAGGCGCCCTCACATGTGATTTTAATTAGTTAAGTTAGAAAATGTATGTAAAACATGTAGCAAAGTGCCCAGTAGTTAAGTGTTCAATAAATGGTAGTATTAATCCTCACAACAGCCCTCCAATTTTTGTTCATTCCCATTTTACAGAGGGAGACCCTGAAGATGGAGGGACTGGGTAGTGTCAGAGCTGGGATGCAAGTCCAGTTCTTTTAATTCTGCTTCCACACCTGAATGAATGAATGAATGAATGAATGAATGAATGAATCGAGAGAGGAAGGAAGGAAATTTTGCCAGAGGTTCCAGGAGTTTTTCTTAAACAAAAATTAAATTGTTTATCCATCATATTGCTAAAATTTCTCAAATCCTACCATTTTTATTTCTTTGTATTAAGATTTTTTTTTTTTTTTGTCTAGGAGCTTTAGAAGGAAAGTGGAGAAACGTTTGGAAGAATGCTATGTTAAATGATTATTACTCATATCATGTCTTCTCACCTCCTATTGTACCATATTGTATTGTTTTGCCCAAGACACTGCTTCCAGACAGTAAACTCGCCTGAATCCAGGCATAGGAGCGGGCCAAGAACGAGAGGGTATAGGCATGAAGGAGCCCGCCCTGGGCAATGGGGCAGGGCTTGAGGTGTGCTGGAAGGAGAACTAAGCAGGTTCTCAAGCCAGGGTTGGCTTCTTTCCCAGGGTACAGACCTCACAGTCAGCACAGAAGGGAAAATTTACACCATCTGGGCCTCAGTTTCAAGAACACTTTCAACACATAGCGATGATTATTTTTATTGAATGATAAGAGAAGCAGACAGCGAACAACCCAAATAAATACTTTTTTTTTCTCCTGACCTGCATTTTTTAATTTTTTTTTTTCAACGTTTATTTATTTTTGGGACAGAGAGAGACAGAGCATGAACGGGGGAGGGGCAGAGAGAGAGGGAGACACAGAATCGGAAACAGGCTCCAGGCTCTGAGCCATCAGCCCAGAGCCCGACGCGGGGCTCGAACTCACGGACCGCGAGATCGTGACCTGGCTGAAGTCGGACGCTTAACCGACTGCGCCACCCAGGCGCCCCCTGACCTGCATTTTCAAAAGCATCAGGAAAGGACCACCCGTAGTCTAAGGCCTTGGAATCAGTGTTGTGCTTGCTTCTCTGTTGAATCAGCAGCATCAGGAGAGCTTGTTAGAAATGCTTGGCCCTAGGCCTACTAAATCAGAATCTGCGTTTTAAAGCCCATGTGATTTATATATTGATTATAATTTGAGAAGCAGGGCTGGGGGTGGGGTATTGATTAAAATGCAGTGGGGGTACTTGAAACCCAGTGGTGAAACAGGAGAGCCTTATGGGAAAAGGAGGGATTAAGTATTTTCACACATTTTCTGAATTTCCTCCAGGGCCTTGATTGCGTTTTATTCAGAATACCCCAGGCAGCAGAGCCTGGTTCACCTCTCCTCTAGTTATGAAGGGCTACGGGGAAATGACATCTCCAGCTCTTGTTGCTAAGGAAACTCATCACATAGAAACTTCCACCTCTGCAGTGCTTGTCTCCTACAAGGGTACGATGTGAAATGTCAGCAGAAATTAAGGAGCTTTAAAAAAAAATGTATCAACTTTGTGAGGGAAAGAAAAAGGAGAAAAGGGATTTGGATAAATATTAAAAAACAGAAATGCTATGCTTAGTAATATCTTACCAGTTTTCAAAGTAGTTTTAAACAGGCATTGCTGACAGAGACTGGGACAAGAGTACAAAAGGTGGCCCACGTGCCACAGTTAAATAAAACGTTTTATTTTCCCACCTACCTTATAAACGTACTCTCATAAGAACAAAATTAAAATGTGTAGAAAGCTGTGGTTTTTATATGAGTAAAATTCAGAAAATAGCAAGGATGAAAAAAACTGAATTATTGTGTTTCTGAGTGTTGTATTGATGGCCCTATGAAATTTGGATGGGTAATGAAGATATCTGTAATCTGTAAATCACTAATCCATAAAATATATATTTTTTTCTTGCCTTTATGTTAGCAAAAGCACTGTTGTTATAATTGAGATTTTCACATAATTTGAGCTCTGTTGAGAGCAGTGATCTAAAATGTGATCTAAGTAGGGGGCGCCTGGGTGGGTCAGTCAGCTGAGCATCTGACTTTGGCTCAGGTCATGATCTCACACTTGTGAGTTTGAGCCCCACTTTTGGCTCTGCTCTGGTAGCTCAGAGCCTGGAGCCTGCTTCAGATTCTGTGTCTCCCTCTCTTTCTGCCCCCCCCCCCCCAGTCTTTCTCTCTCTCAAAATAAGTTAAAAAATTAAAAAAAAAAGTGATCTAGGGGCGGCTTAGTCAGTTAAGCGTCTGACTTCAGCTCAGGTCATGATCTCACAGTTTGTAGGTTTGAGCCCCATGTAGGGCTCTGTGCGCTGACAGCTCAGAGCCTGGAGCCTGCTTCAGATTCTGTGTCTCCCTCTCTCTCTGCTCCTCCCCCACTCATGCTCTGTCTCTCAAAAATAAATAAAAACGTCAAAAAAAAATTAAAGAAGGGAGAAAGAAGATTGATGATTGGTAGGACTGGGCAGATATTTCATTATATAAGAATCTACAACATTCACACCATGTGAGAGGGAGGATTTGACATGTTCATTAATTTGTCTTTTCTCTTACCTAAGCACTTCCGCTGCTCCAATCCTCCCAGCGCTCTGAAGCAGCGTCTGTCCCTGATACGAGCAGTGGCACAACCCACAAACCGTCATAGCATTGGATGCAGACGTCCTTTCTTTTGAGGATATAGATCAAGAGATGTGGAGAAGTATTTCCCTGGGTCTCCAGTGGTGTTAAAAGAGTAGATGTGTGGGGCTGCCCTGCTAGCCCCGAGCACTGGATCACGAGTGACAGAGCCACCCATGTGGTCTTTAACACATGTATTTATGAGAGGGAGGGCTGTGGAATGTGGAGCTCCCAACAGTGTGGGGTCTGGGGCAGGGGTCACAAGGAAGCTTTTGGGGTGATGGAAATGTTCCATATCTTGATCTGTTTGATGGTTATGTGAGTGTATATATTTATCAGAATACATTAAACTGTACACTGAGGATCTGTGTGTTGTGCTGCATGTAAATTGTACTTCAATAAAGTCCTATTAGCATAAAAAATAAAGGCTACCAGAGCATATTTTTCTGTATGTAAGCTAAGTGGGTAAGAACAATATGATTCCGTTACTCTAACACAACTATTTCAAGTATTCTTTTCTCATATGCTCACACACATGTGCACAAATACACCACATACTTTCTTCTTCTTTTTTTAAACTTGTCTGCAGTCTCACCTCACATATAGTTTTTATGTCCTTGATATTATATTTTAAATCTTTTTTTCTGTGGAGATGGTTTTCATGAATGCTTTCATCTCTTTACTCTTATAAATAGTATTTCCAGTCTACCTTTTTTATGTATAACATTTTAATTTTACTATTTTCTTGGCCTAAATTTCCAGATATTAGATGAATGAATAAAAGTTTATGAAGATTTTAATGACTGTGTATTGAAACTCTGTATTGCAATGGTTAAGATGTTGGGCTTTGGAGTTCAGAATGAGATGGGTTCAAATTCTGGCTCTGCTTGACCTTGGATGAGCTTGGATGACCTTGAGTGACCTTGGATGAGCAAATCTAGTTCAATATCACCCTTAGCATTGTTTTGAGGATTAAATGAGATGCTGCATATAAAGGGTTGTGTATGTAACTACACAATAATCACTGGATAAAATATTGTGAAACCACTTTCTAAAAGCTTCACACCCCAAGGTCATGTACATGTATTAGTTTTCCAACAAAGCCCCAGGATTGGGTGTTAGAGTCTCAGTTATTTTATGGATGAATGAGGTATTCCATTATTGTTTTCATTGCATTATTTGACTAGTAGGAAATTGGACATTTTTCAGTGTTCTTGCTATTAAAATTCTAGATTTCTCCTTTAAAAAAATCTTCCATCTGCTTTTCACATGCCTTTTATTCATTGTTAATTTATGGACAAGACTTCAGTACTAAGTCTTATGGTTTGGGTTAACCATTGCTCTCGTACAGGGCCCAGTAAAAGAAGGAAAATGGGTTTGTGTTATTTCTGACCTGGCCAATAAGAGAAGTGAAATGCGTGACCCCATGGGATGGCCCTTCCTACCAGCCTGGCAACTGATTTCTCAGAGCTGTTGGTCTACAAGTGTTTTCCTGGCAGTCAAGTCTGGTCTAGTTGTGGGGGTGAGAGGGCGGGGTGGGTGGGAGGAGGTTCATTTTAGTGAAAAGGTGCATTCCTTTACTGTCATTATCCGACCGATTAAATGAGTTAATCTGTGAGATGCATTGTCAGGGCCAGCTCACAGCTGGTGTTCATTAGTATTACTAGCAGAGAAGTGTGCTGCACAGAGACTGAGGCTGGGGATCCTGGGCCCATTCCTAGTCCACCTAAGTGGCAGACTCTTCCATTTTTTTCTGTTCACCAGATTCTCTTGGCAAAGTAGAAATGTGGCAAGGTCCGTCAAAATTGGGGCTGCCTTCCCTCTTCGGTCCAGACCACACTTTGTTCCCCTAACTTACTTATTTAGCAATTTGGTTCTTTTTCTCTTCAGACCATACTTTTAAATCCCAGTGTGACTGAACTTTCAGAACAGCCAGAGTGGGAGGCTGAGGGTTTTACTCCCTTTATTCCTGATCAGTTGCAAACTCAGACTGCATAAAGCCGTTATCAGCAGTTCCCTGCCCTCTGCCGTGAGGGTGGGTGCGATCAGTAGGAAAGGTCCTGCCCCAGAGACTGCATTGCTCTCTCAGACTGGGCAGTGGACGACACAGGGGTGTTGCTTACTGCCTTCCTAAGCTGAGTTTCCATGGGATGTAATAGGCTGTTATTCCACCACCTAGGAGGCTGTGCAACTTTGATGCCTTCTGCATCTCTGGAACTGTGGGTCCTGGGTAGCATAAAATCTCACGCCTGTATACTTATCAGGGATAGAAAAGGGACAAGTTTTTCCCTGATCTATTTGTAACTTTGTGCAGGATAGAAATTGTGTTGATGTTGAATGATCACCTCCCCTTGCCTTATGAGGGTTGAAAGAGATAAGCTTCTGCCTAATCCATGTACATCAAAAATAGCAAGCAGCAAACAGGAAGCCTCCACACAGGATCAAGGGGCCAGGCAAAGTGCATCAGGGACCACCACTTCGGTGGGTTATCACTGCTCAGGCTCAACTGTTTCTAGAGAAGGAAAAGCCATTTCACAACAGAGGACACTGAGACTCAGAGTGTTCTTGCTCTGGCAGCCTAGCTAGAAGTTGGCAGAAACAGCCCTTCCCATGTGGGGGAAGGGCTGTCTGGGTTCTTTCCCACTGCAGAGGAAGGTGTTCCTTTAGACTAAAGAGCTTCCCAACCCCATCTATGCAGCAGTGGAGAGCAAGGCCCTCCAGCAGCAGGCCTGGTTTTTTTATGTCTCTTTTGGGGCTGAACCAACCTTGCCCCTATTCCAACAGGCCCATAGATGTCAGGCATCACTAAAAGTTGGGTGTGTCTGAGGTCATCTCCATGCTCTGGGTCAGCCCTGAGTCTGAGAAACTCACATGATCTGTTGCAGCCAGCCAGATGGGGTCATGAAGCTCCTTTGCTGGGAAATCTTCAAGGATAACCCTATCCCTCCCTGGCTGGGGGCCAAGCTCTTTCAGCAAAGGCAAACCAGCTCATTTCTATGCTTGAAAAACAAATTCTAAATTTTAGTCCTGTTCATTTGGTAACCTCAGGTGGGAAAGGTCTCTGTTGAAAGGCTACGCAGACCTCTACAGATTCCCACAATGAGAGACACTAGTTATCCTCTCAGCAGTGGTCAAAGACAGTGCTCTGGAAGACCAAGGGTCTGGGAATCCTATCACAGAAGGCTGAGATTTGCTCTCTTAGAGTCAGGTGATCCCAGGCTGACCCCACATCCATGCTTAAATTAGATGACCACAGGCAGGGTCAGAATCTCTCTGGGTCTCCATTTCTTCACTTAAAAAATGAGATGGGTTGGGGGATGGTTGGTTTAACTCACTTCTGTTGTCCATTTTCAGCTCTTACCTCCTTAAAATGTCAAAAGCACACCTCAAATATTGAGGTACAATAACGATATATGTTATAATCTTGGTTTTTCTTTGGGGTCATTATCTCTTAAATATGCTCCCTCAGGCATGAAAAAATAATAACCCAGCTCTATTTTTGAATATGCCACTTTCCCAGACCACTGGGAGATTATATTCTGAAAAACTCTTCCATTATGTAACTCCTATTTCTGCTTAAATTTTCTATGTTGGTGTCCATTTGTAACTTACATTTTGTTATGAACAATTTGAAACATATGCACAAGAATTATACAATGAACTCTCATGGACCCATCAACCAACTTCAACAATTATCCACATTTGTCAGTCTGGTTTCATCTCCCCCTCCCCTTGCCCCATACATTTTTGGTAGTGGGTAATGCCTGAGCATTTTAAATCAGATCTTAGGCTTATGTTATTGTTAAATACTTTAGTTCATGTATAAAACAGAGAAGGCCCTCCTTTTTTGCCAAGTAGAACTACAGTGCCATTATTGCATCCACCAAAATTAACAGTGAAACAGGAAATTAGTGAATTTTTAGTGAAATCAGGGTGGAAAGACGAAGGAGGGATAAAGGAGCTCTGGCCTGGGTTTACCTGCTTTCCTCCAGAGAGAGTGGTAGAATTCATTGAGAAGGGTCTTGGCATTTAAGTTGGCACTTGCCCCCAGTCTAACAAGACTTCCAGAAAGCATATATGGGAAAGGCCTTTCCAGATCAAGGGATATAACTAGCATTTGCTGAGCATCTACTATGTACATCCCATAAGTGTCATCTCCTTGAACCTTCACACAAAAACCAAGAAGTGGAAACCAAGGCTCTGGGAGGAGCTTCCCTAATATAACCTTCTGATTGGTCAACATTGTAATATCAAAACGTTACCCCAACTCCAGGCTGAATCAATGGGAGATTCTTATTTAGCATCAATGTACAAAACTGTTTGACTCATGCCTTAATCTAACTTGATGTTTAACTGCTGTAGAAACAATATCCAGTTCATTTTTTGAGATTCCCTAGGAAACAGTTAAATGAGGATAATAATATCTTAGGCAGTGATAGTTGAAAATGCCTTTCTCTTTTCAGCCCAGGTGAAGGATTTCCATTCAGTCTTCTCCCTTCTCTAATCTCTTTTTCCCGAATGGATAGAATACAAATCATAGGGCCTATAGATCACTCTTAGGGTTAGAGGACATTTGTAGGTTTGTGCTTGAACGATTTGAATTTTTGCCTTGAAGATATGTACCTCTTTATTCAGTATGGAGCATCTTTAATTAGCAAATGGGGAAGTGCTTCCTTAAACATGCTTGGCAGTGGGAAGAGTCCCCTTGAAGTATTCTGGAAGGGGAAAAAATAAAAAGGCATGGAGGTAACTAAGGAGGGAGGGAAAAAGGAAGGAATTAGGGAGGGAAGGAAACAAAAGCAAAGAACCTTCATAAATCTCAGATTGATTTTATGACCCAGCTTGAGATGAACTCTGATGATTTATGTTGTTTGTATTTATTTATTTATTTAAAAAAAAATTTTTTTTTCAACGTCTATTTATTTTTGGGAGAGAGACAGAGCATGAACGGGGGAGGGGCAGAGAGAGAGGGAGACACAGAATCGGAAACAGGCTCCAGGCTCTGAGCCATCAGCCCAGAGCCTGACGCGGCGCTCGAACTCACGGACCGCGAGATCGTGACCTGGCTGAAGTCGGAGGCCTAACCGAGTGCGCCACCCAGGCGCCCCTATGTTGTTTGTATTTAAAATGTCCTGCAGACCTAAAGGAGTAGGCAGATACCTGAGTACCTGCGTTGATAATGAGACCATCCTAGCAGGTATATTGTGAAGCTACCTAAGCTTAAACTTCAGGGCCCCTTCCTTGCACTGGTCCCTCCTAAAACCTTGGGAGAGGCTCTAGAAGTGTGCTTCTGTGCTCATGGGTATAAGCTTCAAACCACACAAAACCCAGATCCATTTCTGCATCTCAGGAATCAAGTGTGCAAGAGAATAGTGTGCGTATAACCATATTTTGATAAGTCCCAGATTTCCTCAGTAGTGAAGCTTCCATTTCTTCCTTTTAAAATTCTCTTTGTAATTTACCAGGATTTAACCTAATTTGTATTTCATTTGTGCAGATGAAATCATGCAACAGGAAATCAGGCCTTTGGTGGCAGTGGATATAATTGAACAACTTCACAGACAGTTTGCCATTCTCTCAGGTAAGGAGCAAATTAGTTTGTATTTTAGATTTTGTTGTGGGGGCAGGGGTCTTGTCGGGAGGGCCCAGTACACGCAAATCTTAATGAACCCTAATGAACAGTACACCCAAGTCTTAACCTTAAGCCTCTCTCAGACCTAGAATGAACTGAGAAATGTCCATCTGGAGGAGGGTAGATCTCAGAGATATCATTCCTGTTGCTGTTGGGTGTCATTTAATCTTTCCTAAGGGAGTACATTTCTTTGAGGTTGTAAAGAACAGAGCCAAAAAGATTTTGAGGAAGGAAAAAGAAATGGCTATTGATATCAGCTGCCATCATGACATTTTCCCAACATTCTTCTTGGATATTTTTCCAAGATCCAACCTTTAGAGAGTTTGGTTTTGAGGGTTCATGAGCACTGGTGAGGTTAATTGTTCTTTGAGAGATTTGTCTTTTATTCTTAGCTCTTATGGACCTAATTTTAATGCATTGATTTCCATTGAACATTTGGGAATAAAGAGAGGCTAATGTTCAGAAGAGGCTAGAAATTTTCTGAGCCTAGGCATAACCCTGAGAAGCTGTCATTACCAGAACACTCTTCTTTCTTATTCACTTAGCTAATGGTGACATGACTTTCATTACTGAAACTGGAGGTACATACCAAACCCTGAATTATATTTAGACCTGTCTTAGAAGCATGGCATGAAATTAGTTGTCCTTAGCACATGTCACAGAGGAATAGATGGCAAGTCACTTTCCTCATCTTTACATCTGTTCTGAAAAAAAGCAACAAAGCCACCTTAGTTCCATTTTGGAGAGTATGTAGTTGGTATGAATTTAACTCTACAACATGGGATGTAAAAAAAAAAAAGTCGCATTTCTTTCCTTTCGCTAAATCATATTTAATCTGCTCCAAAATCTTTATCCTACCGAGTTTGAGGGAAATGCAGTCTCCGTTATTGGAATACCTCTCCCATCCATGAGTCACATCCTGGGTGGGGACATCTTACACAATCCAGACATTCTGGGGAATTCTCTGGTCTTTCCTCCACATTGATCACTGCTCATATAGTTACTGAAAGCTCCATAAGCAGAGTCCTCATTTTTTTTATTTCTACCTGTATCACTTAGAACAGAGACTGTGATATAATAAGTGCTCAGTTCAGAATTATCCGAGTCCTCCTGGTGTGTCCTGTGAGTCCTGCTCCTCCATCGCTGCCGTAGGCAGCCCAGTGTTGGCCCTGGCAGGAGTGCCTAACCAGCCTCCTGAAGGTGCAGCCTCCTAGCTTCTCACAGTGAGCCTAGGACTCTGAAAAACAAAAGGCAGGATGGGGACTGCCCTCTGGGTTTTTGGCAACTGCTGCTGTGGTCTTATGGCACAGAAGGGTGCAACGCTAATGGGCATCCAGGTCTGAAATGGATGAAGGGGTGAGGTGAAGTGGATTTCTGTAGCCTTACACCAAAACCCTAATGCCCCAGCACATGATTCTGGCGTAGATAATGGCTCATCTGGGGAAGAAGTCTAGTGACCAGTTAATGTGTGCATTTAGTGCTCCAAAGTTACCTCCTTTGAGTGTTACTGAAGTGCTTCTCTCTATTCTTATTTCTTAGGACGACATAGGAAAACATAAATGGGTACCAGACAGCCCTAGATACGGATTTAGGTTCTGCTGTTGACCAGCTGCATCTCTTTGGCAACTTAATTCCTAAGCCTTACTTTCCTCACTTGTATAATGAATGGGTGGGATCATCATAACTTGGAGGATTAAAGATGCAGTGTATGAAAAATGCTTATTAGCATTGCAACTGGCAACTGTATGAGTATTTTTCCCGATATATTTTAATCCCATAAAAATGTTTATTTTAGGATTATATTACAAAGAATAGTTTTCAGTATGATATAGTTTGTATAAGGAACCAAAGCTATGCTCACAGTTGAAGTGGTGTATGATGTCACAACGAAGTCAGTAATAGAGATAATTGTCACTCTTTAAAAAAATTTTTTTTAAATGTTTATTTATTTTTGAGAAAGAGAGAGACAGAGCATGAGCGGAGAAGGGGCAGAGAGAGGAGACACAGAATCTGAAGCAGGTTCCAGGCTCTAAGCTGCCAGCACAGAGCCCGACATGGGGCTCAAACTCATGAACCACGAGATCATGACCTGAATCGAAGTCGGATGCTTAACCGACTGAGCCACGCAGGCGCCTCTAATTGTCACTCTTTAATGTAGAACATTGAACTATAAATACGCACATTGGACCAAGAGGACACCTCTGCTTTAGGAAAATCACTTTGTGGCAAAGACAATCCTTTCATTTTCTAGCTTCTTTTGTCATGTTGTTGCCTCAAGTTTCCCCATCCTATGAGAGAGAAGCATGGATTAGCTGTGGTAGGATTTGCAGTATTGCAAGTCTGGAAGAATATCAGTAGCCAAGAATATCAAGTTCTCTGAGTCAGCACTTTCTTGGAATTACTAGGCCTGCTTTTCATCGTTACCTGCCAGTGGTAGCCAATGTCAGCAATGAGGCCCTTGTGGGTACCTGTGTAGCTGTAAAACAGAAATCTCTGCACTCAGGTCTTTTCTCAGCCCTGTGGCCACCGAGCTGTGGCCTCTGTTCAGGGTCACAGCAGTTCTCCTGATTCAGGCAAGCAGGGTGAGGATGTCCCAGCTGCAGACTTTGTGCAGATTCCACTGAGCTCTGGAAAGAGCTGGGGCCCCATCAACCAGGAATGCTGGGAAGGACAGGATGGAGCTTTTTCTTCAGTGAGGCCCCAGTTGCCTGGCCTGCCATGCTCTGTGAGTGTGCTCCCATGGCTGGTGGGAGAGCAGGGACTCACTGCACCACGGATGACCCAGATTTGTGGCCAGATGGTTTGAAGCCTTTGGACGGTGAGGTCTGTGAACAGGGGCCACCAGCAGGAATTGGACAGTGACCAGGGCTGGGCCTCTGCTGGCTCTTGACTTGAAAGACAACTGGCATGTTCCCAGTGAACTTGGGATATTTCTAAATTTAGGGCTTAGCTAGGAAACAAGAGAATATAAGCAGGTTAATGTGGTGGAAACACTCTAGGCTTTGGACTCAGATGATTCTGTGTTCACATTCCAACACGATTAGATTGTTGCTGTGAACCTCAGGCTTCTCATTGGTAAAGTGGGTTCTTTTAAGGAAAGTGTGTCATGTGGTATCTGGCTATAAGAGAACCTAGCCTATAGGACTTGTTTGTTTGTTTTCTAAGCCACATAACAGAGGCCCAAAAGTAGGAATTCCTGGTATTGGGCCAGTGGCTCAATGACATTAAGGGTGCATCTTTGTGGTTCTCTCGATGTTTCTCTTGTTTTTAGTCTTAATATCAAAATGGCTGCTGTAGCTCCACACATCAAGTCTGTGTCCAAAGCAGGAAGAAGGAAAAGGAGCAATGCTGGCTTCTTCTGTCCCTTTTGCCAGGAGAACAAAAACTTTCCCAGAAGCTCTTGGTAGACTTCTGATTATGTCTCATCTTGGAATTGTGTCATGTAGCCATTTCTACCAGCAAGGAAGTCAGAAAAGGCAAACATTAGCTTTTAAATGGCTACAGTGGAAGGTGGTTGGGAAGAGGGGGTTGGTTATAAATTAGTCATTCATCAATCTCTACCATAATACTTGGGATTAAAAGGAATCTAATTAAAAGAAATTACCGTTTTCTTTTTATTTTAATGGTTATGTCCCCCCTTGGAATCATTGTCTGAAGTTTCCTCTCTCACATACCATCTTTTTTTTTTTATTTTTTTTCAACGTTTATTTTATTTTTGGGACAGAGAGAGACAGAGCATGAACGGGGGAGGGGCAGAGAGAGAGGGAGACACAGAATCGGAAACAGGCTCCAGGCTCTGAGCCATCAGCCCAGAGCCTGACGCGGGGCTCGAACTCACGGACCGCGAGATCGTGACCTGGCTGAAGTCGGACGCTTAACCGACTGCGCCACCCAGGCGCCCCCCATCTTTTAGAAATAATCAATAATGAAGGCATAAAATACTCTTAGGCTTATGGAGTCCACCAGTGGAGCCTAGGCTTGGCAGAGGTGGAGTTCCCAGGGGCAAGTGGGAAATTCTCACTGAAACAATGGAGAATGTCACATTAAGAAACTGATCAGAGTCAAACTTATATCTAAATCAGAGATAGAGTTAGTAACTTGGCATCAAGGAAATGAGAACCAGTGCAAGAAGGTGTAGGGGGCAGAATTTTTTAATAGAAACATAATGTGACTCACATATGTGTTTTTAAAATTTCTAGTAGCCATATTAAAAAAGCAAAAAGGAAATTAATCCTAATAGTATTTTTATTTAACCCAATATATCTAAAATATTATTCCAACATGTCATCAATATTCAAAATTATTGTTGAGATGCTTTACATTTTTTTGCACTAAGTCTTGGAAATCTAGTTTGTATTTCAACGCTTACAGTTCATCTCAATTTGGGCTGGTCATATTTCAAGTGCTCAATGACCACATATGTCTAGTGGCTATTGTATTGAGCAGTGTAGACTACAGAAATGGTTCTCAATCATGTTGGTCCAAATCCTTCTTTTTATAACAAATGATTTGTATTGCCCCCACTATCCTGAGTTGAAATTTGTGGATACCATGACCTGTGTTAGTTAGGGTGGACTGAACAGCTATACTAAATAGACTCCAAGGTGCATAGTAGTTCAAACAAACACAATAGAAATTTAGTTATTTCTCTTGGAGCAGTTCAACATGTATGTTCATGGTCAGCAGATGATTTCTCTCCATCTTCATCATGAAGATTCCTTTCACTTTGTGGCTTATATTACTATTACCCATTTTATGGCTGTCTTATGATTTGTATCCAGAAAGCAGACAGGGAAAAGAGAGCATACTGCTTCTTAAAAGCCTCGGCTCAACAACAGCATGCACCATACACCATTGACTTGAACCTGGATCGCTTACATAGATACATTTAATAGCATGGGAAGCTAGCAGTGTAGTTTAGTTGTGTGCTCACAGAGGGTGAATAGCTACCCCCTGTTTATGTATATACAGAAAAAGAAAAAAAGAAAAAAAGAAAATGTAAAGGAGAGCAATAAAGGAGAAATAAAAGGAAAATAAACATAGTAAAATAATATGTATTTCAATATGTATTTCTAGCTATCCTAGAAAAAAATAATAAAGTAGTCAGGTGCTTGGTTACCATGAATGTGATAGCTGTAAATGCTGGGGTGTGGTATAGGTGATCAGACACCCCGAGTAGCCTTACTGTAACGGTTTTCTGAAAGGGTAAATAATGGTTGATACAGTTCTGAACAAAGTTGATAAATTCTGAACAAAGTAGGTATTAACTTCCTTGAATGTGTAGGGTAGTTGCATTCTTGAAAAATTTAGTATATATTAAAACCATATAAAAATAACTTCTTATTTGTGACAACATGGGTGGACCTTGAGGGCATTATGCTAAGTGAAATAAGTCAGATAAGGAAAGGCAAATACTTTATGATGTTACTTGTAGGTGGAATCTTAAAAAAATGAACTCACAGAAACAGAGAAAAAAATTGGTGGTTGCCAGAGGTGGGGTGGGGGTGAGGAAAATGGAGGAAAGTGGTCAAAAGTACACACTTTCAGTTATAAGATAACTAAGTTCTGGGGACGTAATGTACAGCATGGTGACTATAGTTAACAATACTGTATAGTGTATTTGAAAAATGCCAAGAGAATTGATCTGAAGAAAAAAAATTGTAAGGTGATTTGTGAGGTGATGGGTATTAGCTAAACTTATTGTGGTCACCATTTTGTAATGTATACATATGTCAAATCATTATATGCATACCTTAAACTAATACATTGTTATATTGTGTCAATTATGTCTCAATAAAATGGAAAAATATTAAAAAACCCTCTATTATTATGTATAAAACTGGGTTTATAGGATCTGATCGCTATAAATATCACTATAAATGGATTTTTCACTTACATAGAGTTTCTATTAAGATATTCAGAAATCACACAGGATGTGGGACAATATTATGTAGGACAGATGATTTGGTATCCCAGGCCCTGAGTTTTCTAAAGTGCCTCCCAGGAAGTGGTATTGCCATTTTCCCAGCTGAAATCTTTTTTTTTTTTTTTTTTGGCAGGGAGAGAAAAGGAAAATGGATATTGGAAGGCAAATAGCATTAACTGCCTCACTCTCTCTTTCACTGTTGGTCTTCACCATCTTCTATAGGATTTGCTAGCATTCCAAATTCTCCTCTATAGTAGGACAGAAGTCTCCGTGCCAGCCAACACTCAGACCCTCATAGGAACAATTTTATGTCTCTCAAGTACTCACTACTGTTTTCTGCAGTAAACCTAGTCCTCTTCCATTTAGTGAACAGGTAAAAATTATACCAGGAGTACTGAAATTTATTTTATTTAAGTCACCATTTTACTTCCAAGTAATTTGGTGTTCTTTATTTTCCTTGAATAGGGCTTCTTTGGTACGCTTTCATCCTTTTGCATTTCCACATTTTCTCACAAGGTGGCACCAAATGCCTTGGTGTGGGTGGTCAATGGCTGTCTGGAGGCTTAGCTTTGTTTCCTTGGTGCTTCTGTCTGTCACGTTTAATGTTCAACCGCAGGTGGTGTCCCCAGTCAACCTTGGGCCTCTCTGGTGTTCAGTATTGGTATAAACCAAGATACAAGAACACTCCACCTATCTTTCTCCATTTAGGTATGAAGAGCTTTATTTTATAATCAACAGTAAAAGACAATCATTAAATAGTATAATCATGCCCTAATGAATATTTTTAGGGTGTTTTGATTCCTTGAAATGTTTTAGCCATTTTCTTGGCAAATATTGGCTATGCAATTAGTACAGTGTTATAATGCATTTAAATTTAGCCTTACTGGAGATGTAAATTCTCTTAATTTGCATTCATCTAAGACTTCCTATGGCTGTATGACTGCAAAGAGGAAAAATATGAGGTGAAAGCTGATAGTATCCTGATTTAAGTTTTCAGTCAGCATAATGAGGCATCTTAATCTCCAAGTCAAAGTTTGACAAACATTTAATATGCAGTTAACTGTTTTTTTAAATTTAAAATAAACGCGTAGAATTATTAAGGAGCTACTTCCTGGAGAAGAATGTCTAGTCATCCAGACAAGTCTCACACAGTTTCATTCCATTGTGATTGGTCTCTGAGAGCCTAACCCTATGTGAACAATACCTAAAAGAGACTGGTATAGAAAACTACAAGACTGATTTAATCTTTTCATGATGAAAATTTTTTCATGATGTGCTTGACAGCACATTTTTTGCCTTGGAAGAAATTTACATGGAAAGTCAGAGTATAATCAGAAGATACTTATCAGGTATGGACTCAGAGCAGCAGAGTGGATTGGATAACCTTAATGGTACTGTCATCTGGTAGACTGGCCTAGATTCTCATGATGGTAGGCCAGGTCCCTCCTTCCTTAGGATAGCATCATTGACAAGACATGACCTGCATTTGCTTCTCTGAGTTGCCCTTTTCTGTAATTTCTTCATTGATCCCACACCCTTATTAATCACACAATTGTCATTAAACCACACCCTGCCCTACCTCTTTCATTACATATGTGAAATACATGCAGTCATTTGTAGTTGGCTTCTCTTGGGAGCCATTATTTTTCTT
Organism: Leopardus geoffroyi; assembly: GCF_018350155.1. NCBI lineage: Eukaryota > Metazoa > Chordata > Mammalia > Carnivora > Felidae > Leopardus > Leopardus geoffroyi. Next base: position 84,042,854 of record NC_059333.1, read on the forward strand.
AAAATGGTTTCCCTCCATAGACATAACCTGGCAGTGCTCTCAGCAATTCAGCTCCTATCCTGTCAGGGAGGGCATAGATTTCCCAATTTACTCAGTTCTTGGTGCTTAGTTTTTCAGTCTCAGATATATATCTCAGTCTATCTTAGTATTTTCACAGCCTTTCTTGGCCAAAAGCAATACCTAACAGTTAAAATGACTTAGTAAGTCTGTATGTCCTAACAGTTTGGTAGCTGTTTGAAAAAATAATACATGTAAATTGAAAGAAAAAGCAATGTTTACATTTCATTCTTAGGTAACTACAATAATCTTGAATCTCGGAATGAGACTGGACATCACCACCTTTGTTTCCTGTTCTATATTAATTTTCATACTGCGCTTGCTTTCTATCTCAGCAGTCACCAAAACCCCAACTTCACAAGGATGCAATGACTTTCAAAAGAATGTAGTGTTGGGGCGCCTGGGTGGCTCAGTCGGTTAAGCGTCCGACTTCAGCTCAGGTCACGATCCCGCGGTCCGCGGGTTCGAGCCCCGCGTCGGGCTCTGGGCTGATGGCCCAGGGATTCTGTGTCTCCCTCTCTCTCTGCCCCTCCCCCGTTCATGCTCTGTCTCTCTCTGTCTCAAAAATAAATAAACGTTAAAAAAAAAAAAAAAGAATGTAGTGCAATTTAATGTTGAAACTGTGAACTACCTCAAGCTAGTAGCATCCATGTTGTCTGATACATGCCAACTATTGCTGTTTCCCTCAAACATTTAAAATATTAATGATGTTCTTGCGAGTTCACCGTGGTTCCCTGGGTACCTGGGACACAATTTGAGAACCACAGGGCTAGAACTCAGTCATGTAGCTGCATCTAGCTGCAAGGAGATGAGGAAATATAATCCATTTAATTTAATCTAGTGGCCTCTGCTCCATAAAAACTTTTTAAAAATGTTTATCCAGTTTTGAGAGAGAGGCAGAGCATGAGTGGGGGAGGGGCAGAGAGAGAGGGAGACACAGAATCCAAAGCAGGCTCCAGGCTCTGAGCTGTCAGCACAGAACCCAATGAGGGGCTTGAACTTACAAACAGTGAGATCATGACCTGAGCTGAAGTCGGAAGCTTAACCGACTAAGCCACCCAGGTGCCCCTGGATTAAATATTTAAATATTAATTTTACATTTTTATTCTTACAGTGATGTTTTATACCCCTGTTGGTAAGTTATTGAAGGGCAGGTGGTTATTGCCTCCTTGTAATAATAATAAATATAATATTGCCTCCTTGTAATAATAATAAATATAATATTGCCTCCTTGTAATAATAATAACCATATAATGGTCACTATTTATTAAGCACTTATATGTAATAAACACTCTACTAATGTGTTTTTCATATATGTTCTCACTTAATCCTCACAATACCTTTAGAGGTAGGTAAAAATATTATTCCTATTATATATGTATATATATTTATGGAAAATCCTAAATAGATGAACTATCTTTGCATGAAGTCACATAGAAATTAAGTGGCAGAGCAGGATTTGAACCAGGCTGACTTTAGAACAAAACTCACTTGACCACCATGCTTTAACTTTGACATTTATTGACTACAAAAATTAAGAACAATATTATATATTTGTATTGACATTACTTCCTGTTCCACTTGTGCTGAAGTAATTAAATTAGTACTATCTTTTATACACTGTCTTCAGAGGATTTAAAAATTGAATTTTCACAATATCACTTGAGCAAGCCTGAAGAGGAGACTTGTTCAAAATAGTTCCATGTCAGCCTTCCCACTTTCTAGTCTGAAATAATACAGATGGAAAAGGGGAAGGCCAGTATGTATCTCCCCACTTGACATTAATCAAAGTCGCTTACCTGCAGAGACGTGACATGAAAACATTTTGTTAACATCTTGACCACCCATTTTTGTTGCAGGAGGCCGAGGGAAAGACGGTGCCCCCATCATCACTTTTCCAGAGTTTGTGGGGTTCAAACACATCCCAGAGGAAGACTTCCTGAATGTCATGACCTACCTGACTAGCATCCCCAGGTGAGCTGAACACAGCGTTTTGCTGGCTTCCCAGTCACTTAGTTTATTCTGAATTTCCCATGTGACAGGGCTGGGTTGAGATGGAATTTTTGCTGAGTGCAGCCCACGCTGGTATGTAGCGTGGCCAGTTTTTCTGATGTATCCCTCACAGACAAGGGATAGGGGAAGAGGCTAGAAAATAGTGTCAGTTTTGACTATGATTCACACATAGGAGGTACTTAGTAAACACTGTTGAGTGAATGAAACATTGGTTGAACATGCTAATGCTGCATCTGCCCCTTCAGGTTTATTGCACTAGAATAAGGTGATTCTAGCTTCCTAGGGCTTGTCATCTGGGACACATGACCATTTCTTAAGGAGGTCAAGCCATGTTAGGAGTTAGTTTATCTTCCCTAAATAAGGAGGAATTCTCCATATTCAGATGGGGAATCTAAGGCACAGAGCAAGAAAACAAAGGCTGAGAATAAAAACTGTGCTTGTAGCTGAGAATATGACAGAGATGTTTTTGGGCATCTGCTGTTTCTCTAGCCCGAGCCTTACACCTTTATCGAGTTGAGTCAGTCAATACCCAGGCTTCCAAGGGGTGGAGTGTGGGACAGAGTTCATATTGATGAACCATTTTACAGACAAAGATAGAGCTGGGAATGAGGCCCAAACCCAACTCTTTGATAGTGCTGTGTCCAGTCTCCAGCCAGGAAAGGCCCTTCCCTCCATGGGTTTATAGGGCTTATGATGTCATCTCTTACTTAAATTGCTGTGAGGTTAGGAATTTACACAACGGCCATGTGTGTGCTGTTTAGCTTGTCTTCCATCTGCCTCATGTGATTTCGGGTTCCACACCAGCTTTGTCATTGAAAGGCCACTTGCAATTTCATCCCGCCTGTGGAGATTAGGAAGTTGAGTTGTTTGCTTTAACCAAAGCCACTCTAAAAGATTTATTTTTGTTTTTGTTTATTACTATTCATATTTCCTCAGAGAGAGCTATGGATTTTATTTTTTAATGCACTTCTTCAAAGTTTATTGCTTAAATTATATGTGACCAATTCCTTTCCTTTCTTCCTTTGATCCCTGAAAATGGTATGTGTTATGCAGATGCGTAAGGATTTGGGGTTTTGTTGCTTTGAAAGAAGGATGCTGTGTGTGTCTCTGGGCTGTGCTCATGTGGTTCTCTCTGTTGAGACCTTTCCCATCCTTCTTGGCCTGTCTAACTTCTACACATTCATCAGCCTTCAGTCTGACCTCATTTCTTCAAGGAATCCTTCCCCAACTTCAGTTTCGCTCTCACAGACTCTTAATTTCCATAGACACCTGAGCTTAGCTCTTATATAACCCTGTAGTATATGGAAATTGTTTCTGCCTTTCCCATTAGACTGTGAATGGCTCAAGAGTAGGGACCAAATGCTTTTGTTTTGTTTTCTTGTTTTTTTTTTTCTTTTATACCTAGCTCTAGCACAGTGTGCCCTGCACATAGTAGGCTGTCAGAAGTATTGTTGGTAGAATTTCCAGTTCTGATAGAATTCATTTCAATCAAAAAAAAGAGTATTTGCTATAGTGTGAGAAGGAGGCTGCTGACAGAGAGAGAGGAACTCAGTCCTCACTCCTGCCTTAACCTCCTTGGGTTGTAGGGAGTTGAACCTGGTCTCCCTCTTTGGCTCAATTGCATTCCAAAATAATGACACCCATCAGTTCAGCAACTTCTCCTTCCATGGGGAGCTGCAAAGGAAAGGGTTGAGCAGGGAGGTGGGCAACAGGTGGAAGTGCCTCCACCTATTCTCATTATATTTGGTTAAAACTCACTGTTGAATTTTACTGAATCCCCGATGCAGTCATATGCTAAACAAATGGGTTGTTTTTGTCTTGTACTTGTAGCCTTTTCTGAGTCACACTGAGAAGCATAAGTTGAGTGCTATCTGGACCAGTGTAGAGAGAAGCATAGAGGGGTAGAACCCCTATCTCCTAGATGTAGAAGATAAGACAAAACATCTCCTAGATGTTTTTTTGGCTTGATGTCTTTTTTTCTGTTCTATATTCCTTATATAATTTCTGGCAAATAGGAAGTTTTTTAGTTTCCTAGAATGCTGTTTGTTTCTTGAGAAAGAATAGCTGTCTGACCAGTTATTCCCCTTTTCTCTTCTTGGCATTTGCTCATATCCACCCCTCTTTCTTTCAACATAAAGAGCCCCACCCCTCTTTCTTTCCACATAAAACAGAGACAATGGGTAAGAAGGCCCAAAAGGGGAATTTGACATGAACCTTGCTTTCCAGGTTCCATTTCAGGTTCCAGAGAATGAAACCAGCCTTGTTTTTTATGATTCCTATTTTCACAATATGCATCTTCTTAAGTCTTACAGTGGTAACCAGGCAACAGAGCCCTTCCCAGGTTGCAAAATGTTTTATAGGCAGTTGATGGAGGGCTCATGACACAGAACAAGAATTGATGTACTAGAAGAGGAGGATGGCAGGATATGCAGGGTGGGGAAAGGATATCTCTGTGCCTGAAATTAATAAGGACCTCTCATTGTGGCTGGGTTGGGTGAGTGAAGAAAGCTTCCCACGGCAGCTCATTCTTCACTAGATCTTTGCTGAGTGCCAACAGTGTGGTTGGTGTTATTAGGTGCTATAAAGAACCAACAAGGCCATAAGACAATGTCTTGAACCTCAGGAAGCTCATCACATGACTCTGTTGTCATGATAGCTTGTGAAATATGCAAACAAAGTGTTATAGAAGATCAGAAGAGAGAAAAGTCACTTCAGACAGGAAAAACAAGGAAAGCTTTAGGAATGAAGGTGAAAAGATAGGTAGGATTTCCACAGGTAGATATGCAAGGCAACATTCCAGAAAGAGAGAATAAGGTGGTGTTTAAGAGCTCTGGACACAGCCCAAATCTGGAACGCAATCCACATTCTACTGCTCACTAGCTGTGTGATCTGGGGCAAAATATTTGACTTCTATCCAACCCCCCCCTGGTTTTCGAAATCTTAAAAAGAGTGTGTTTGGGGAACTTTGGCCATCCAAGTTGATCAGAACAGAGTGAGGCTCCTTTTCAGTAGTGAGAAACGAGAGCTGGAAAGACATCTGGAAACAGACTAGGCAAGGCCTTTCCCACCAAGTTGAGTAGTTTAGACATAATGGGCAGGAAGAGGTGGCTGGAGGTTTTGAGGTGGGGAATGACAACCAGATTAAACTGGTGGTGGTGTGCAGAGTGAATCAGATGGAGCCAAGAAAAGGAGGCAGGAGACTGATTAAGGGCTTCTAGACTCGGATGGGCGAAAAGTGAAAGGGTGTGAGCTAGCGGGTTGACGGGAGGACTGGGTAGAAAGGGATGGACAGAAAGGACAGGTGTTGGGGCCAATTGGGATGGGGGAGGGGGAGAGTGAGAAACTAATGGCTTTAGGAACTGAACTACCAAACAGATCTTACTGCTTGTCTGGGCATGTGGGATTGAGCCCCCATTTTGGTTTTCATTGTCTCATCTTGTTTTATTTCATTACTTTGCCTGGCTCTTCCTTTGCAAAAGTATGCTAGGATGTGGTTCCCATCTTAGCTGCACATTAGCATCACTTGGGGAGTTTTAAAATATCCTGACGTCCAGACCAGACTAAAATCAGAATTTTCCAAGGTGTGACTTGAGCTCCAGTAGTGCTGGAAGCAACTCAGGTGACCCCAGTGTGCAGCCAAGGGTGAAACTCACTGTGCTAGGTGCTGATAGGGAGACACTGTGGTAAAAGGGAAGGAACATTTGGGGTGTGAGGAAGAAAATGCGGACTCAGGCTTAGCTTTTGGATAAGATGCAGTACTGGGGCATGTGGGGAAGTCAAAAGACAGAATGAGAGCAGCACCCAGTCTTCTACTTTTGCCTTCATAGTTCTGTATTTCTTCTCTCTGAATGCAATAAAAGCCAAAAATTCTATTTCCTGAGCTTCCCTGACTCTGGGGTATCTTTGTGAATTATATGTAATACATAACCATTGAATTATAAATCTTCCCACATGGATCTCATGGTATTAAAATATATATAAAATATAAAAAGTATCATTGCCACATCACCATTATGTTTCCAATAACAACTGAGGCCTATTGGGTACCATCTGCTATGTATTTACACTACTAAGGGTTTTCAGAATCTATCTTATAACAGTAGCAGGATAAACCTAGGAGTCAGTTTCTCAGAGGTATTACTTATGTAAGATATTGTCACTTAAAACATGATTCCTGTGGCTACAGATTGTAGCCAAACAGTTTGAAAAGGCATTAGTAAAAACATTCTGAACAACTGAGAAGGTCAGCTATTTTTAGATCACAGTTGTTTTTCTCAAAATCAATATTTGTATAACTCAGCATGGATTTTTATTACTGAATTACTCTATTTAGTTTCTTTGTTTTAGTCCAATTCTGAGTTCATTATTTGAAAGGGATTGGGGGAGGGGGACGCCTGGGTGGTTCAGTCCATTAAGCCTCTGACTTTGGTTCAGGTCATGATCTCGCAGTTTGTGAGTTTAAGACCCGCGTCGGGCTCTGTGCTGACAGCTCTGAGCCTGGAGACTGCTTTGAATTCTTTGTCTCCCTCTCTCTCTACCCCTTGCCCACTCAGACTCTCTCTCAAAAATAAACATTAAAAAAAAAAAGAATAAAAAAAAAAGAAAGGGATTGGAGAAAGTACTTTTATTAGATAGTACAACAGTCACGTTTCAGAACAGTGGTGAATTTTATGATTATTTACTATTTCTTAAATTTATTAAAAATGTTTATTTATTTTTGAGAAAGAGGAGACACAGAATCCAAAGTAGGCTCCAGGCTCCCAGCTGTCACCACAGAGCCCAAAGTGGGGCTCAAACTCATGAACTGTGAGATCATGACCTGAGCCAAAGTCGGATGCTTAACCAACTGAGCCACCCAGGCATCCCTGATTATTTACTATTTCTAAAGGACCTTTTCTATAATGAATTTGTTGAGAGACCTATTTAAGTTTGAAGAATTCTCCTATGTCCATTTTCCTCCCATAAAGTCTGATTAATAGTCTTTGAGATGAGTCAGATCCTCATTTATCATATGCTGTCTGATAGAATGCTGTCTGGCATTTCTACTTTAGGAAAGGAGGGGAGAAGGACATTGCAACTATTTGCCTTGTGAATTATAATGAGAGTTTCTCTTTTGTATTAAAAGACTGAATGGGGCACCTGGATGGCTTAACCAGTTAAGCATCTGACTCTTGATTTCAGCTTGGGTCATGACTCCAGCATTGTGGGATTCAGCCCTGTGTGAGGCTCCACACTGAGCTGGGCATGGAGCCTGCTTGAGATTTGCTCTGTCTTTCTCCCTCTGCCCCTTTCCCCTCTAAACAAAGAAACAAACAAACAAACAATAAATAAATGAAAACACTGAATGAATATAACAATTTGTCAGCTTTAAAAACTAGCCCCGCCAATGAAGTTAGTTCATTCTGGGCCTCTTACTTATGGAGGCAATAGAAAAGCACCTGTTTTTAAATGGCTTTGAATAGCATTAATTGGAAAAGATCTGCTTTGATTGAGTGGCAAGGGTGAGGTATGTTATTTCTTGGGCTGGCTGTGGCATTGCTCCTCAGAGTCAGGGAGATGGAATCATTTCTTTGACTTCTAAGGATAGAGGTCCAGGATGGGGAGTCTTGTTGGTCTGTTGCATTGCTCAGGGTGGGTGGATTTGCTTCAGAGCCCTCAGAAAGGATGCCTTGAGAGACCAGACCTTAGACAGCCAGCCAAGACTTGAAATTTGAGAGCACCCCATGGATTTGTTGTGAATAAATGGTAACACTGGCAAGTAAGTCTTATAGGCCAAGATAATTTGAATTTAGAGGGCAGAAAAAACATTTAATATGTTAGATTCTTGTCCTTCTCTGTGTAAGACTAGGAGTCTGACAGTATTTCTCACCAGTAGGATGAGCTAGTGTGTGCATAATGGCTTTTCTTTGTTCATTTACTTTAGAATATCTTAACTATCCTGCATTGTGTCACCTGTCCTTTTCAGATAGGAGCCTACTTTCCCTTTTCCGATATGTTCAATTTAGATTTCTTTAGACATTCAAAGCACAGTCTCTTGCTTGAATTTATGGGTGCTAATGGTTGTAAATATCTGGAATTTGGCCTTATTCAGTGGTATTATCAGTTATAAAGAAGATAATTGCCACAGTCTAACAAATAGGCTCATCTATTTATTTATTTATTTATTTATTTATTTATTTATTAAAAAAAAAATTTTTTTTTCAACATTTATTTATTTTTGGGACAGAGAGAGACAGAGCATGAACAGGGGAGGGGCAGAGAGAGAGGGAGACACAGAATCGGAAACAGGCTCCAGGCTCTGAGCCATCAGCCCAGAGCCCGACGCGGGGCTCGAACTCACGGATCGCGAGATCGTGACCTGGCTGAAGTTGGACGCTCAACCAACTGCGCCACCCAGGCGCCCCATAGGCTCATCTATTTATTATGTGATGTGCGTTGTTTTGGTGATGGGGTGGTCTGAAGAATTGAGATGAAATTGGGCAAGATGTTGGGTGTGGTATTAACTTTAAAATGTGAATGCTGCTTTTTTTTTTTTAAAGCTTATTTATTTATTTTGAGAGAAAGAGATGGGGGTGGGGGAAGAGAGAGAGAATTCCAAGCAAGTTCTACACTGTCAGCACAGAGCCCGACTTGGGGCTCAAACTCACGAACCGTGAGATCATGACCTGAGCTGAAACTAAGAGTTGGACACTTAACTGACTGAGCTACCCAGGCACCCCTGAATGTTGCTTTTTAAAAATCAAGCTTTTGATGGAGAGCAAACAGCTCATCATGCCCTCTACAAGTCATTATGTGGTCAGTAATGTTTCCTAAAACTCTGTGAGCCACAGAGGGTGTTGACTTTTGCTGTTTATTTTATTTTTTATACTGTTTATTGATTTACCAATTATTACATCGTTCTTTACTATTTATTACTTACTAGTTTAAGGGGTCCTGAGAATGATGGGGTAGGAGGATTCAGTTACTCCATAATACCTTATTAAAAATACCTTATTAAAATATTATTCAAAGACTCTAGACATTATTAGCACAAGTACCTTTCTGATTGAATAATCTATACAACTTCACTGGGATGGTAAACATTGAATTGCATTTAGTAATGATGTGCACTCAGTATTATCAGTCAGAATATTCTAGGTTGAAGGCCATCAAACTTTTTCTGTAAAGGACCAGAGAGTCAATATTGTAGGTTTTGCAGGCCATATGATCTCTGCCTCAATGACTGAGCTCAGCTGTTTTTGCTGAAAAGCAAATATAGATAATATATAAACCAATGAGTGTGGCTGTGTTGCAATAAAACTTTATTTACAAAATGGGTGTGGAGTGGATTTGACACATGGACTGCAGTTTGTTGGCTCCTGGTCTAGATTAGTTGTTCCCAGACATTAGCATACAGCAGAATTTGGGGGACTTGCTAAAACACAGATTGCTGGTCCCACTCCAAGTTTCTGATTCAGTAAGTTTGGATGAGGCCACATAATTTGGATTTCTAACAAGTTTTCAGGAGATGCTACCACTGCTGGTCTGAGGATCACAGTTTGAGAACTATACATAGCTAGTGAAAAGTAAAGCTTAGGACTTAGATTTCTTGGCTCCTGGTTTGGTGCTATTTACACCAACCATAACACGAAACTTTTAGATAATATTATGGTGGTGATGTCCATGGTGCTAATTTACATATTTGTTTTTATTTTTTGATTATCACCTTTAGACAATATCTTGTGGTTTTTTGCTATGAAAAATGATTTTTGCATATTTATGATGCTTCTCTGTCCTTGCTCCCTTTCACCCCCCAATTTTTGTTAGTTACATTATTATTTTTGGATCATACAATGGTTACCATGATAAATTTAAATAACACAGTTAATTCTATCTGGTGATGCAGCAACCTTAGATAATATCTGTTGATTTTTTTTACCATATGTTTCCATCTTTTTTCTGTCTCTCATCTTTCAAGTTCTTCTACCTATATACCACTTTCTTTCAGTTGGTAAGACTTATAATGTATTTTACATTTTTACTATATGTGGGTTTTTCTTTGACTCTAGTTGATTCTATACACAGAAATCAGTAAAATGCATTTATACATGTAATATGTTCGTACCTCTAGAGTAAGAAATGTAATTCTATGTCATTAAACCTGTGTCACTCAAAGGAGTGCTACACATGTTAAGGTAAATAGGCTCTCTTTTCTAAAAATCCATGCCACAGTTTAATTCATTTCAGACTCAGGCAATGTTTTTTTTTTTTTTTTTTTTTTTTTTTTTACCTTTTCCCTTGGCATTTCTTTTGCTTTTTTTTTTTAAGTTTATTTATTTATTTTGAGAGAGAGAGCGTGTGCACGTGCATGTGTGTGCGACTTACTTTGAGAGAGCATGTGCACGTGTATGTGTGCACAGAGAGAGGGACAGAGAGAGGGGGAGGGACAGAGAGAGGGAGAGAGTATCCCAAGTAGACTCTGGATTGCTAGTGAAGAGGCTGACATGGGGCTTGAGCCCAGGAACCGAGATCATGACCTGAGTGGAAACCAAGAGTTGGAAGCTTAACCCACTGAGGCACTCAGACACCCCTCCCTTGGCATTTCTAATTGTCTTTTTTTCTTGTTTATACAGTAGCATATATCTATATTGCATTATTAATATCTTCCAGATTCTTTGTTATAGAATTTATGTAATACATATATTTTTTTCTTGAAGACTTTTTTTGAGGCCCGCTGGCCTACCCTTATAATTGCTGTTATCTGAACCGTTGCCAGATGTCAACCTGGGATTGCTTTTTATCATATCTCTGGAAAGATTGCTCCTTCTTTTTTATTTAAAAAAATTTTTTGGGGGGGATTGCTTGGGTGGCTCAGTTGTTTAACTGTCTGACTTCGGCTCAGGTCATGATCTCAGCCCCTTATTGGGCTCTGTGTAGACAGCTCAGAGCCTGGAACCTGCTTCAGATTTTGTCTCCCTCTCTCTCTGCTTCTTCCCCACTCACACTCTGTCTGTCTCTCTCTCTCTCAAAAATAAATAAACATTAAAAAAATTAAAAAAAATTTTAATTGAAGTATATGTGACACATAATGTTATATTAGTTTCAGGTGTACAGCATAGTGATTTCATTTTCATTGGAAAACTTTCAAGTTGTTTCTTTTTCAGAAAGGGTGTATGGTAAGTGAAATGCACAAGATTTAATTTTTTTAATTTAATTTTTTAATTTTAATTTAATTTATTTTTTCAATTTACATCCAAGTTAGTTAGCATATAGTGCAACAATGATTTCAGGAGTAGATTCCTTAATGCTCCTTACCCATTTAGCCCATCCCCCCTCCCACAACCCCTCCAGTAATCCTTTGTATGTTCTCCATATTTAAGAGTCTCTTATGTTTTTGTCCCCCTCCCTGGTTTTATATTATTTTTGCTTCCCTTCCCTTATGTTCATCTGCTTTGTCTCTTAAAGTCCTCATATGAGTGAAGTCATATGATATTTGTCTTTCTCTAATTTCCCTTAGCATAATACGCTCTAGTTCCATCCACATAGTTGCAAATGGCAAGATTTAATTCTTTTTGATTGCCGAGTAATACTCCATTGTGTATATATACCACATCTTTATCCATCCATCCACTGATGGACATTTGGGCTCTTTCCATACTTTGGCTATTGTTGATAGTGCTGCTATAAACATTGGGGGCATGTGCCCCTTCAAAACAGCATACCTGTATCCCTTGGATAAATACCTAGTAGTGTAATTTCTGGGTCATAGGGTATTTCTAGTTTTAATTTTTTGAGGAATCTCCATACTGTTTTCCAGAGTGGCTGCACCAGTTTGCATTCCCACCAGCAGTGCAAAAGAGATCCTCTTTCTCCACATCCTCGCCAACATCTGTTGTGGCCTGAGTTATTAATGTTAGCCATCTGACAGGTGTGAGGTAGTGTCTCATTGTGGTTTTGATTTGTATTTCCATGATGATGAGTGATGTTGAGAATTTTTTCATGTGTCGGCCATCTGGACACTCCAAAGAAGTTAGAAACTTCTTTGGAGAAGTGTCTATTCATGTCTTTTGCCCAATTCTTCACTGGATTATTTGTTTTTTGGGTATTGAGTTTGATAAGATATTTATAGATTTTGGATCATAACCCTTTATCTGATATGTTGTTTGCAAATATCTTCTCCCATTCCATTGGTTGCCTTTTAGTTTTGCTGATTGTTCCTTTCACTGTGCAGAAGCTTTTTACTTTGATGAGGTCCCAATAGTTCATGTTTGCTTTTGTTTCCCTTGCCTCTGGAGACATGTTGAATAAGAAGTTGTTGCCAAGGTCAAGGTCAAAGAGGTTTTTGTCTGCTTTCTCTTTGAGGATTTTGATGGCTTCCTGCCTTACATTTAGGTCTTCATCCATTTTGAGTTTATTTTTGTGTATGGTGTAAGAAAGTGGTCCAGGTTTATTTTTCTGCATGTCACTGTCCAGTTTTCCTACCACCACTTGCTGAAGAGACTGTCTTTATTCCACTGGATATTCTTTCCTGCTTTGTCAAAGATTAGTTGGTCATCCGTTTGTGGGTCCATTTCTGGGTTCTCTATTCTGTTCCATTGATCTGAGTGTCTATTCTTGTGCCAGTAGAAATGTACAAGATTTTAAATGTCAAAAAAATGGCTGCACTTTGTCCTCACACTTGATTGGCAGTTTGTCTGAATATGGAATTTTTTTTAATGTAAAATAGCATTGATGCATTGATTTCTAGCAGCCAGTGTTTAGTAATAAGAATGCTGTTCTGTCTCACATCTGAGTCTCATTCCTTCATAGGTAAGCTGTTTCTTTTGTAACGTAGGAAGCTTTTGGGTTTTTTTTTTCTTTAGGTTTTGCAGGTTTGAAATTTCATACTTTTTCTTTCATTCTAATGGACCTTAGAACTGGAGGTTCAAGTCTGTCTTAGGCTTAGAATTTTTTCTTTATTTTTCTGTTTTTTTTTTTTTTTTTTAATTATATTTTCCCTCCAAGTCTGTTTTCTAGCTTCTGGAACTCAAATTAGAGGGATATTGTATCTTCTGAATTTCTTTTCTGTGTCTTTAACTTTTCTTTCATATTTTTCATCTTTTATCACTTGACATTTTTTTAATATAATCTCTATGCCCAACATAGGGCTGGAACTCATAACCCCAATATCAAGAGTCACATGCTCCACTGACTGAGTCAGCCAAGGGCCCCACATTTTATATGTATACATAGTCTATTAATGTCTTTGCTCTTTTTTCCATTGGGGTGTTTTCTTTTTTCTTTTTTTTTTTTTTACCTTTATCTTCCTCTTCATTTTTAAGAATTCTTTATGGATTAAGGATATTAGTCCTTTATCTGTGATGTATGCTGCATATATTTTCTCTCACTTTTTATTGTCCTTTCACTTTGCTTAGGATGTTTTTGGCCATGCAAAATTTTTATATCATCAGATGCATCAATGTTTCTTCTATTGCATCTGGATTTTGAATCATTGTCAGAAAACTTTCCTATACCTAGGTTATAGGGGAATTCACCCATGCTTTCTTGTAATAAATATTTCCTTTTTTACAGTCAGCTTTGATGCACTTGGTGTTTATTTTTGTGTGTGATATGAGATATAGATATAAGTTTATCTTTTTCCAAATGGATGTTCAGTTATTCCAGCACCAATAATTTTAAGAGTTCATCTTTGCCTCAGTGATTTGAGAGTTAATTGGTCTATCTATTCATAAGTGAGTTACACACTATTTTAATTATAGAGAATTTAAGTATGGTTAGCATCTGGTAGGATTAATTCCCTTTCCCCTCCAGGCCCCTTAAGCTTTACTTACTTTTTTCATTTTTTTCCCAACTGTTCTTGTTTTTTTTGTATGCATCTTGCTCCATTGAAAAATTAAAAAAAAAAAAGCTTGCTGGTCTTTTCATTGGGACTTTGTTAAATTTGTAAACTAACTTAGGGAAAAGTGATATATTTATGGTGTTAAAATAATCTCATCAAGAACATGAAAAGTCTTTCCATTTGTTAGAATCTACTTTTGTGTCTTTAGGAGTGTTTAAAAACTTCCTGACATAGGTTTGTACATTTATTGTTAAGTTTACTCCTAAGTATTTCATCATTTGTTGCCATTATAAATGAGATCTCTCTACCATTATGTCTGTTAACTGGTGATTTTATTTTTGTACTGTTTTTATTAGGTGTAGGTATTAATGCCATTCTTGCTTCATAAGTAGTCTTTTGAAGTTTTCTTTCAGTTTTTATGCTCTGAAACAATTTTTGTGGCATTGGGACTTTATGGTCAATGATGATTTGAATTCCCTTCTGAAATTCCTCTGTGGATCTGGGCCTTGATAACTTTCTCTATTTCCTCTATGGAAATTGGTCTGTTTAAACTTTGTATTTCTAATGAGATCAATTTTGGTAAATTATATTTTCCTAGGAAATTATTTATGCCTTGGTTTCTGAGTTTATTTGCATAGAGGTATATGCAAAGTTTCTTGAAGATTTTAAGTTTCCGGTGTTTCAGTGGTTATTTTTCTTTTGCTGTTTCTTAGTTTGTATAACTGTTCTTTGTCCTTTCCTTGCCCTTGATTAAGTTAGCTAATAGCTTATTTATTTTGTTAATTAAAAAATGGGATTCTGGGGCGCCTGGGTGGCGCAGTCGGTTAAGCGTCCGACTTCAGCCAGGTCACGATCTCGCGGTCCGTGAGTTCGAGCCCCGCGTCGGGCTCTGGGCTGATGGCTCAGAGCCTGGAGCCTGTTTCCGATTCTGTGTCTCCCTCTCTCTCTGCCCCTCCCCCGTTCATGCTCTGTCTCTCTCTGTCCCAAAAATAAATAATAAAAAAAAAAAAAAACGTTGGAAAAAAAAAAATGGGATTCTGATTTATTAGTTAGATCTATTGCTTTCTTTTTCTCTACCTTTTTCATTCTGTCTTTATCTTTAATACCTTCTTCCTTGTGCTTTTTTTTTTTTGGCTTTTCTTTATTTTTTCTCATTTTTGAGTTGAAAATTAAATTTATTTTCTTTCTTTCATTTTATTGATATAAATGTTTAAGGTTATGAATTTTCTCTGATCACTGCTTTAAATATATTCCATAGATTCTGATATGTAGTATTTTTATTATCACTATATTTTAGAAATTCTGTAACTGTATTTTATATTCCCTCCTAGTAAAGAGTTGTTTAATAGAAGGTTTTTAAATTTTTAGGTTTTTTTTTTTTTTGTGGTCCATATCACGATCAATTTTTGTGATGTTTCATGTGTGCTTGCGAGGAAGACAAATCCTCTATTACCAGGATATTAGGTTCAACACATATCCCTTAGATCTTACTTATTGATTATATTTGTTAGGTCTTCTATAACCTTTTTGACATGGTGTCTATTCTGTCTTGTGTTCAAACTGGTATATTGAATCCTCCTGTGTAAAATGTATTTCTGTCTCCTTAGATCTCCTATAGTTTCTGCCTTTAAAAAGCTGGTTATTTTTGTGAATGGTGTAAGAAAGTGGTCTAGTTTCATTCTTCTGCATGTTGCTGTCCAGGTCTCCCAACACCATTCACAAAAATAAACTCAAAATGGATAAAGGACCTGAATGTGAGACAGGAAACCATCAAAACCCTAGAGGAAAAAGCAGGAGAAAAACCTCTCTGACCTCAGCCGCAGCAATTTCTTACTTGACACATCCCCAAAGGCAAGCAAAAGGCATTTGCCCCAAAGACATCCCCAATTAAAAGCAAAAATGAACTATTGGGACCTCATCAAGATAAAAAGCTTCTGCACTGCAAAGGAAACAATCAACAAAACTAAAAGACAACCAACGGAATGGGAAAAGATATTTGCAAATGACATACCAGACAAAGGGCTAGTATCCAAAATCTATAAAGAGCTCACCAAACTCCACACCCGAAAAACAAATAATCCAGTGAAGAAATTGGCAGAAAACATGAATGGACACTTCTCTAAAGAAGACATCCAGATGGCCACAGGCACATGAAAAGATGTTCAACATTGCTCCTCATCAGGGAAATACAAATCAAAACCACACTCAGATTATCACCTCACGCCAGTCAGAGTGGCTAAAATGAACAAATCAGGAGACTATAGATGCCGGAGAGGATGTGGAGAAACGGGAACCCTCTTGCACTGTTGGTGGGAATGCAAACTGGTGCAGCCGCTCTGGAAAACAGTGTGGAGGTTCCTCAAAAAATTAGAAATAGACCTACAGACCTACCCTATGACCCAGCAATAGCACTGGTAGGAATTTACCCAAGGGATACAGGAGTGCTGATGCATAGGGGCACTTGTACCCCAATGTTAATAGCAGCACTCTCAACAATAGCCAAATTATGGAAAGAGCCTAAATGTCCATCAACTGATGAATGGATAAAGAAATTGTGGTTTATATACACAATGAAATACTACTTGGCAATGAGAAAGAATGAAATATGGCCTTTTGTAGCAATGTGGATGGAACTGGAGAGTGTTATGTTAAGTGAAATAAGTCAGGCAGAGAAAGACAGATACTATATGTTTTCACTCTTATATGGATCCTGAGAAACTTAACAGAAGACCATGGGGGAGGGGAAGGAAAAAAAAACAGTTAGAGAGGGAGGGAGCCAAAACATAAGAGACTCTTAAAAACTGAGAACAAACTGAGGGTTGATGGGGGGTGGGGGGTGGGTGGGTGATGAGTATTGAGGAGGGCACCTTTTGGGATGAACACTGGGTGTTGTATGGAAACCAATTTGACAATAAATTTCATATTAAAAAAAATAAAATAAATTGGATTATTTGGGGTTTTGGGTATTGAGTTGTATAAGTTCTTTATATATTTTGGATTCTAACTCTTTATTAGAAATGCCATTTACAAATATCTCGAACCATTCATTTAGCTGTATTTTAGTTCCATTGATTGTTTCTTTCACTGTGCAGAAGGTTTTCATTTTGATGTGGCCTCCAATAGTTTAATATTGTTTTTTTTCCCCTCGCCTCAGGAGACCTATCTAGAAAAATGTTGCTATATCTAATGTCAGAAAAGTTACTGCCTGGGCTCTCTTCTGGGATTTTTATGGTTTCAGGTCTCCCATTTAGGTCCTTAATCCATTTTGAGTTTATTTTTGTGTATGGTGTAAGAAAATGGTCCAGTTTCTTTCTTTTGCATGATGCTGTCCAGTTTTCCCAGCACCATTTGTTGAAGAGACTGCCCTTTTCCCACTGGATATTCTTTCCTGCTTTGTCAAAGATTAATTGACCATATAGTTGTGGGTTTATGTCTGGGTTTTCTCTTCTGTTTCATTGATTTATGTGTCTATTTTTGTGCCAGTACCATACTTTTGATTATGATAGCTTTTTGGTATATCTTGAAATTGGGGATTGTGATACCACAAATTTTGTTCTTCTTTTTCAAGACTGCTTTGGCTGTCTAGTGTCTTTTGTGGTTCCATATGAATTTTAGTATTATTCTAGTTCTGTGAAAAATGCTGTTGGTATTTTGATAGGGATTGCATTAAATGTGTAGATTGCTTTGTGTAGTATAGACAATTTAAAAATATTCGTTTTTCCAATCCATGAGCATGGAATATCTTTCTATTTGTTTGTGTCACCTTTAGTTTCTTTCATCAGTGTTTCACAGTTTTCAGGGTATAGGTCTTTTACCTCCTTGGTTAAGTTTATTTCTAGTACTTTATTATTTTTGGTGTAATTATAAATGGGATTATTTTCTTAATTTCTCTTTATGCTACTTCATTATTAGTATATAGAACTGCAATAGATTTTTTTTATATTGATTTTGTAATCCTATGGCCATATTGAATTCATTTATCAGTTCTAGTGGTTTTTTGGTGGTGATTTTAGAGTTTTCTCTATATAGTATCATGTCATCTGCAAATAGTGGAAGTTTTACTTTTTCCTTACCAATTTGGATGCCTTTTATTTCATTTTCTTGTCTGATTGCTGTGGCTAGGACTTCTAGTACTATATTGAATAAAAGTGGTGAGAGTGGACATCTCTGTCTTGTTCCTGATGGAAGAGGAAAGGCTGCCAGTTTTTTCCCATTGAGTATGATGTTAACTGTGGGCTTTTCATATATGGCCTTTATTATGTTGAGATATGTTCCCTCTAAACCTACTTTGTTGAGAGTTTTTATCATGAATGTGTGTTGTACTTTGTCAAATGCTTTTTCTGCATCTATTGGAATGATCATATGGTTCTAACATTTTCTCCTATTGATGTGATGTATTTGTTTCATTTATTTCTGTTCTAATCTTTATTATTTTCTTTCTTCTACTGGTTTTGGGCTTTGTTTGTTCTTTTTCTAGCTTCTTTAGGTGAAAGGTTATGTTGTTTTCTGAGATTTTTCTCTTGTTTGAAGTAGGCCTGGATTGCTATAAACTTTCTTTTTAGAATCATTTTTGTTGTATCCCAAAGATTTTGGACCATTGTATTTTTATTTTCAATTGTCTTCATGTGTTTTTCAATTTCTTCTTTGATTTCTTGGTTGACACATTCATTTTTTAGTAGCATATTATTTTACCTCCCTGTATTTGAATTCTTTTCAGATCCTTTCTTGTGGTTGATTTCTACTTTCATATCATATGGTCAGAAAACATGAATGGTATTGACTTCAATTTTTTGAATTTGTTGAAATTTATTTGTGGCCTAATATGTGATCTATTTTATTTTTTATTTTATTATTATTATTTTTTTAATATATGAAATTTATTGTCAAATTGGTTTCCATACAACACCCAGTGCTCATCCCAAAAGATGCCCTCCTCAACACCCACCCCTCCCTCCCACCCCCCATCAACCCTCAGTTTGTTCTCAGTTTTTAAGAGTCTCTTATGCTTTGTCTCTCTATGTGATCTATTTTAGAGAATGTTCCATGTGCAATTGACAAGAACGTGTATTCAGCTGTTTTAGTATGGAAGATCCTGAATTTATCTGTTAGGTTCATCTGGTCCATTGCATCATTCAAAGCCACTGTTCCCTTGTTGATTTTTTGTATGGATGATATATCCATTGATGTAAGTGGGGTGATTAAACGACTCCTACTATTATTGTATTCATATTAATTACTTTCTTCATGTTTGTTATTAGCTGCTTTATGTATTTAGGTGTTCCCATGTGGAGTGTGTAAATTTACAATAGTTGTTTCTTCTTGTTGGATTGTTTACTTTATAATTATATAGTGTCCTTCTTTGTCTCTTGTGACAGTCTTTGTTTTAAAGTCTATTTTGTCTGATGTAAGTATTTGTACCCCAACTTTCTTTTTACTTCTATTTGCATGATAAATGCCTTTCCATTTCTTCACTTTTAATCTACATGTGTCTTTAGGTCTGAAATGTGTTTCTTGTAGGCAGCATATAGATGAGTCTTGCTTTTTTATCCATTCAATCACACTGTGTCTTTTGATTGGAGTATTTAGTCCATTTACATTCAAAATAATTATTGATAGGTATGTACTTATTGCCATTTTTTTTTTACTTGTTTATGGTTGTTTTTGTAGTCCTTCTCTGTTCCTTTTTCTTCTCTTGCTGTTTTTCCTCACACTTTCCTGGTTTTCTTTAGTGATATATCTGGATTCCTTTCTTTTTATTTTTCACTTATCTATTGCTGGTTTTTGATTTGTGGTTACCATTAGGTTTGTTTATAACATCTTCTGCATTTAATAGTCTATATTAAGTTGATGGTCACTTAAATTTGAACCCATTCTTTACTCCTCCCCTTCCCTCCCCCATGTTTTAGGTAAAAGGTGTCATACTTTATATCCTTTTATTTTGTGAATCCCTTGACTGATTTATTTTATAAATTTTATAGATATATTTAATTTTACTGCTTTTGTGCTTCCTACTTTTCTTACTCCTACATGTGATCTTCCCTTTCCATTCAAAGCATCCCCTTTAACCTTTTTTATAGGGCTTGCTTAGTGGTGATGAATTCCTTTAATTTTTGTTTGTCTGGGAAACTCTATCTTTCCTCCTATTTTGAATGATAACCTTGCCAGATAAAATATTTTTGGCTGCAGGTGTTTTTCTTTCAGCACTTTGAATACAGTCTGCTATTCCCTTCTGGCCTGCAAAGTTTCTGCTGAAAAATCAGCTGATAGCCTTGTTTTCTTTTCTTTCCTTGTTTTCTATTTCCTTTTCTCTTGCTGCTCTTAAAATTCTCCCTTTATCACTATGTTTTTCCATTTTAATTACTGTGTGTCTTGGTATGGATCTCCTTGAATTGATTTTGTTGGGGGCTCTCTGTACCTCTTAGATCTGGGTTTCTGTTTCCTTGTCCAGATTTGGGAAGGTTTCAGATATTATTTCTTCAAATACATTTTCTGTCCCCTTTTCTCTCTCCTCTTCTCAGGTCCCTACAGTGTGAATGTTATTACAGTTGTTAATGGCACCGAGTTCCTTAGGTCTGTTTTCATTTTTAATTTTTTTCTCTCTCCTGTCCAGCTTGATTGCTTTTCATTATTCTGTTCTCCAGGTGGCTGATCCACTCTTCTGCTTCCTCTACTCTACTATTTATTCCATCTAGTGTATTTTTAATTTCAATTATTGAGTTTTTCATCTCTGATTAGTTCTTTTTTATGTTTTCTGCCTCTTTGTTAAGGTCTCACTGAGATCTTCCACTCTTTTCTCAAGTCCAGTGAGTAGATTTATGGCCTCCATTTAAATTCTCTATCACACATATTATGTATCTCTGTTTCATTTAGCTCTCTTGCTGTGATTTTCTTCTATTCTTTCATTTAGGACATATTCCTCTGTCTCCTCATTTTGTCAAACTCTGCTTCTATGTGTTAGGAAAGTCAGCTATGTCTCCTGCTCTTGAAAGTAGTGACCTTATGAAGAAGAATTCCTGTAGTGCTCTGCAGTGTAATGTCCCCTATTCATCAGAACCTGGTGCTTCAAGGATATCTTCTATGTGTGTTGTGTGCACCCTACTGTTAAGAATGAGTCACTTTTACCTTTAGTCCAGTTGCCCACAAAGGCTGTCTTGGCCTGTTGTGGGCAGGGTTTGTTCCCTGTGTTGTTAGTGGGCCAGACTGGGACCATCTTGGGCTTGAGTTGAGTCAGACCAGGTGTTTGCACAGAGATGTGGTGGCATGGAACTGCAGGGTACTTTCCCTATGTTGTTTACTGAGAAGCTTTCATTAGTGGGCAGGGCTTATAGTAAGATCAGATGTCTGCCCCCAGCCCACTGCTAAACCTGCAATCTGACTTGTGTGTATGGTTATCTTCCCCTCTCTTCAGGGCAGGAATCACTTTGGAGTAGTGCTGGTCTCTGTTGGGACTGCTTGCAAACTTCCAGGCTTGTGGCACCACTTTGGATGGGCTCTGGCCAAGGGTGTATTGGAGGGCACAGGTCCACAGGAGAACACCAAGTTGGAGTGTGTGATATTAGCAAGGTTTGCGTAGGTCTGCTGTGGGAGGGAACCTCGAGCGCTTTAGAAATCACCTGTCACATGAGTGGAGGGGGGTAGTCCTCTGGAAAGTGTGTGGGCATGGTGCCAGCAAAGTCCATAGGTCTGCTTTGGAGGCTGGGCTGGAGGGGGTGTGTCTACACAAGTGTGTGGAGGCAGGGGTACATTGTTAGTGAGCTAGGTAGACAGTGTTGATGCTGTACTCTTTACGGCAAGCGTCTCTGTATCTAGGTTGGCAGGGAGGGAAAGGATGCCCACCAGCTCTTTTGTTCTTGAGAGAGGTCTCTCAATGACCCCTAATACTCCAGCACATACTCTGAGATTAGTAAATAGATCTCCTTCCTGTATACTCCAGGCATTTTTCTATGCTGCATCTCAGTGGGGCTGTTTGTTGTGCTGTCTCTTTAAGAATGTGGACTCAGGGGCGCCTGGGTGGCGCAGTTGGTTAGGCGTCCGACTTCAGCCAGGTCACGATCTCACGGTCCGGGAGTTCGAGCCCCGCGTCAGGCTCTGGGCTGATGGCTCAGAGCCTGGAGCCTGTTTCCGATTCTGTGTCTCCCTCTCTCTCTGCCCCTCCCCCATTCATGCTCTGTCTCTCTCTGTCCCAAAAATAAATAAACGTTGAAAAAAAAAAAATTTAAAAAAAGAATGTGGACTCAGTTTCTTATTGCTCTCTCTGTTCTCCCAGAGTTGAGCCTTCTGATTTTTAAAGTTCCAACTCTTAAGCCCCATTGATTATAAGAACTAGTGAAATTATGTCCCTCTGCTTTTCAAAGCCAAGTATTATGGGGATTCATCTTTTCTATGTGGGCTTCCCATGCCTTGGGTGCCTGGTGTGAGGGTCTGATCCTCTTCCCTCTCTGTACCCTAGGGGAACCTCCCTCCTGTGGACAGTCCTGAGGGGTCTGTTCAGCTTCCAACAGTGTCTCCACCTTTCTTACCCTCTTCAGTGTGGCTTCTTCTCTACATTTAGCTGTGGAGTTTGTTTTGCCAGACTTTGGGTTGTTTTCTGGGTTATTTACACTGATGTGGGTGTTGTCTAGTTGTATCTGTGGGACACAGTGAGCTTAGGGTCTTCTTACTCTACCATCTTTCCCAGAAGTCTCTAGTCCATTTTAATTATTTTTTAATTTTATTTTTTATATTTTTAAATAAATATTTATTCATTTTTCTTTGAGAGATTGTAAGCAGGGGAGGGACAGAGAGAGAGGATGACAGAAGATCTGAAGTGGGCTCTATGCTGACAGGAGTGAGCCCAATGTGGGGTTTGAATTTATGAACAGTGAGGTCATGACCTGAGCCAAAGTCAGACACTTAACCAACTGAGCCACCCAGGCACCCCAATTTTAAATAAAGACCTTAGTTTTTTCCTACAGAGAAAATGGGAAGGCACTTTCTACTCTTGAGGAGACATCAAAGAATACATAAAAGATGACAAAAGTTGAGGTTCTAGGTTTGAGGAGAAAGGGAAGATATAATGAAGAATTTGATATATTCAAAAGATCAAAATAAATTGTCCCCTATGTGTTCCATCCTTAATTTGAGATTACCTCATAATCTCTTCCAAACTCTAAAAATTATCCACTGAATTTGTACATCCATGGACCCAAGGACTTGAAGTTATTACAGTAAAACCTTGGTTTGCAAGCATAATTTGTTCCAGAAACATGCTTGTAATCCAAAGCACTTGTATATCAAAGCAAATTTCCCCACAAGAAATAATGGAAACTCAGATGGTTCATTCTACAACCCAAAAATATTCGTATAAAAATGATTGCAATAGTATAACACAAAATAATAAAGAAAATACAAAATATAAAGAAAATAAACAAATTAACCTGCATTTACTTTTGAAAACCTTCATGGCTGGTGTGAGAGAGACAAGAGAGACGAGGGTTATTGTGTAGGATGACTTTCACTATCACTAATGGATGTTGACTATAGGACAGTATTAATAAACTCTTGTCATATATAGTATTCAATGTGACTGGCAATGAGGCAACAGAGGAAATGGTCTATATCTTCAGACAGCCTAACCTAGAATGAAGCAAAGCATTCCTAAGCTTATTCTTGTATGGGAAAGCAAAGGACTGTCCATTGGTGCTTTGAAATGACAAAAATACACTAGTGCCAGTTGTGGGCAGCTTTCAGTGTTCTGAAAAATCACTGATTTCTGCCAAACACCATGGCCTGAGACAGAGCATTCAAGCATGGAAGATGATCACCCACAAGCCCACAGTGAGAGAGAAGGAGAGAGAGAGAGAGAGAGAGAGAGAGAGAGAGAAGAACCATTGGCTCAGTTGTGATCATGTGACATTTGGCATCACATACTACTTGAATTGCAAGACATCGCTCATTTATCAATTTAAAACTTATTAGAAATGTTTGTTCATCTTGCGGAACACTTGCAGAACAAGTTACTTGCAATACAAGGTTTTACTGTATACAGAATTAGAGTCATCGAATGTTAGAGTTGGAAGAAATACTTGAGATGAACTTGTGCCAGCCTGCCATTTTACAGAATAGATGCCAAGAGAATGTTGTAAGGCTGAATGCATTATGAATCCTTTACTTCTGAATTAGAATAATACTTTTCAAAAAATAGGTTAATTATTCTAACTCCATTCAGGAACAACTTTGAGGACTTCCATTCAAAAGAGAATTTCTAAAACTACTTAAAATCACAGGGTAACTGCCAACAAGCATAAATGGTCCTAAAAAGAAGTTTGATTTTCTCCAGTAAGAAGTCCCATGGGCAGTATGCCAATGGGAAGTCATATACTTGGAATTAGGCATTTGAGTTAGGGTTACCAAGGTATCTTGGTTTTTCTGAGACTGTCTGTGTTTTAGCACTGAAATCCTTGTTCCCAGGAAGCTATTCAGGACACTGGGATAGTTGGTTACCCTATATTTGACTCAGTTTTTATGGCAATGTGGTAAAATTTCAGTTAACCAAAAAATTTTTTATACCTAGCTTACTGAAAAAGGCAAATCATAAGAAAATATATTAACACCAGAGCTTAATTAGGGAAATAAACACCACATTAACCACAAAACTGCTTCAGTATTTTGGGATCAGACCACATTTATCCTAATCTCTTAAACTTATATATTTATATTTAGTCATGTTTAAAATGTCAGGTTTCACTCATTAAAAATTCAGTTCAGTTATATTTGTTACAGAGGAGTTACTAATATTGGAAAATGAAGAAATATAGTGTTAAAATATTTCCATACCAAGAGAGGATGAATTTTGTGGCATGAGCATTGGTTTCAGAGTCTGAAGACTTTGAATCTTGACTGTGTACATGGTGTGTGACTTTGGGCAAGTAATTACTATTTTTTTAAACATCTCTGAGGATTAATTTCCTTGTCTTTAACATGGAGCTATTATTACCAACCTGGTTGTGAGGATTATATTGTAGCATTTATGCAGGTGTCTAGCACATCATAGGACCTTAGTGTTAAATAGAACAATGGGGATCAAAACAGCTAAGTGTTACTTAAAGAAATACACTGTCCAGAAACTCCATTTCCTGTGCATTTGGTTTAAGTTGAGGTTTTGGTGCTTTTGTTGAATCAGATAGGGTAGAAAAACAAAACCAAACAATCCCACAGTAGTTAATATAATTGAATGTTGTTTAGCGTATTTATCATATGGGAGGACTGTACTCAAAATCATTGTCATGATTTATTATTTCTTTTTTCTGAACTGAGGTCTGTACACAGTTGTGTCTGGAGACACAGCCCATTATGTACACAGGTATTTTCCCAGAAGATCCCACCCTGTTTAATCAGATGCTCTGGCCCTGGCACTTGATCTGCATGGAGCTAAGAAGAACCTTGTTATGGGGGCATTTGCTGTCAGTTTGGATGGGGAGGCCACACAGGCATCAGCTGCTTATTTCATAGATCAAGGGACAGTCTGTGTTTATGTGCTGTATGTATTTGCTGAGGCTTTCCCAACTCCACCTGGCTTATGAGCCCTAGATGTTCCCATAGAACATTATTACTCAATGACTATTTGGTTTAAAAAAAAGAAAAACACTAGCCACAGCAAAATACACAAAATAAAACTGCTATAAGAATGTAAGCAGATCATCTATGAGAAAAAATTGAAGGGGAGCAGTGGGATGGGGTTAAGAACATGAATATTGGTATCAGAGAGCTGAGTTTGAAATACAGTTTTGCTAGTGTGATATCAGGCAAGTTATTTTATTTCTATCAGCCTTTGTTTCATCTTCTGTAAAACGGAGATAGCAATATTTACTGCATAAGATTAAGTGAAATAAAAAATAAGTGTGCTTGACAAATAATAGGAGCTCAATATACAGTGGCTATCATTATCTAAATTATTATTTTTGTTTGTTTTAAGTTTATCTATTTTGAGAGAGAGAGAGAGAGCACTGAAGGGGCAGAGAGAGAGAGGGAGAGAGAGAGAATCCCAAGCAGGCTCCACGCCATCAATGCAGAGCCTGATGCAGGGCTCGAACTAACAAACTGTGAGATCATGACCTGAGCTGAAAGCAAGTCAGATGCTTAACCGACTGAGCCACTCAGGTGCCCCTATTTTTGTTATCAACCTCAGGGTTTTTTTTTTTGTTTTTTTTTTGCTGTATTCTAGAACAGTTTTGGTCATTCTTGTGTCCCCTTTGATCAGTGCTGGACACATGTTGGGCACGTGATAAGTATGGATTTTGTTCTTAGATTTTATAATATTTTTCCTTTCTCACAACTTGAATCCATTTAATTCCTTGTTTCTTTTCTTTTAAACTGAGTTATAATTTACATGTAGTAAAATATATAATTCTCAACTGTATAGATGAATGAATATTTCGCGTGGTTACACACCATGTAACAACCACCAAGATCAGGGTTGTACACCATGTAAACAACCAGCAAAAACCTTTAACCTGTCAATGTTCCTTTCTGCTTCTTTCCCATCAGTATCTGTAGCCTTACCTGCTCGCTTCTTTACCCCCTCCCTCAAGAAAACCACTATTTTTGCTGGTCCATCTATTCAATTTTCTTTTGTCTTTTTTTTTCTTTTACTTGAATACAGAAAGAGAAAAAAATTATTTTTGTTTTCAATTTTTGTTAAAAATATTTTTCTTTATTTTTTCTACTAATTTTTTTACTTTTTTGTAAATTTTTCAAATTCTATTTTACTTCAGGCATTTCAATTTATTCTATTTTATTGTATTCATTTTCTCAAATTTTCAAACGTTTTCCTTTTTTCCCCCTTTTCCCTCTGATCAATCAAGCTCCTTTCAACAACTAGATCAAAACACACCTAGGATCTAGTATCATTTATTTGATTTTGTGTGTGCGTGTTGTTTTTAATATTTTAATTTTAGTTGTTTTTTACCTTATTAATTCCTTTTCTTCCTTCAAAATGATGAAATGAAGGAATTCACCCCAAAAGAAAGAGCAGGAAGAAACGATAGCCAGGGACTTAATCAACACAGATACAAGCAAGATGTCTGAACCAGAATTAGAGTCACAAGAATAATAATACTAGCTGGGGCTGAAAATAGAATAGAATCCCTCTCTCTGGTGATAAAGGAAGTAAAAGTTAGTCAGGATGAAATAAAAAATGCAATAAATGAGCTGCAATCTTGAATGGTTGCCCTGGTGGCAGGATGGATGGGGCAGAGCAGCGAATCAGTGATATAGAGGACAAACTGATGGAGAATAATGAAGCAGAAAAAAAGAGGGAGACTAAAGCAAAAGAGCACGATTTAAGAATAAGAGAAATCAGTGACTCATTAACAAGGAACAACATCAGAAACATAGGGGTCCCAGAAGATGAAGACAGAGAAAAAGGGGTGGAAGGGTTATGTGAGCAAATCATAGTGGAAAACTTTCCTAACCTGGGTAAAGACACAGACATCAAAATCCAGGAAGCACAGAGGACTCCCATAAGATTCAATAAAAATTGACCATCAACAAGGCATATCACAGTCAAATTTACAAAATACTTAGGCAAGGAAAGAGTCATGAAAGCAGCAAGGGAAAAAAGTCCTTAACCTACAAGGGAAGACAAATCAGGTTTGCAGCGGACCTATCCACAGAAACTTGGCAGGCCAGAAAGGAGTGGCAGGATATATTCAATGTGCTTAATCAGAAAAATACGCAGCCAAGAATTCTTTATCCAGCAAGGCTGTCATTCAAAATAGAAGGAGAGATTAAAAAAAAAGTTAAAGATAAACAAAAGTTAAAGGAGTTCATGACTACTAAACCAGCCCCGCAAGTAATTTTAAGGGGGACTCTCTGAGGGGAGAAAAGACAGAAAAAAAAAGACCAAAGCAATAAGGACTAGAAAGGACCAGAGAACACCACCAGAAACTCCAACTCTACAAGAAACATAATGGCAATAAACTAATCTTTCAGTATTCACTCTAAACGTCAATGGACTAAATGCTCCAATCAAAAGACATAGGGTAACAGAATGGATAAGAAAACAAGATCCATCTCTATGCTGTTTACAAGAGACCCACTTTACACCTAAAGACACATTCAGATTGAAAGTAAGGGAATGGAGGGGCGCCTGGGTGGCTTAGTCGGTTAAGTGTCCGACTTCGGCTCAGATCATGATCTCATGGTTCGTGGGTTCGAGCCCTGCATTGGGCTCTGTGCTGACAGCTCAGAGCCTAGAGCCTGTTTCAGATTCTGTGTCTCCCTCTCTTTGCCCCTCCCCCACTCAGGCTCTGTCTCCCTCTGTCTCAAAAATAAATAGACATTAAAAAAAATTGAGGGGCGCCTGGGTGGCGCAGTCGGTTAAGCGTCCGACTTCAGCCAGGTCACGATCTCGCGGTCCGTGAGTTCGAGCCCCGCGTCGGGCTCTGGGCTGATGGCTCAGAGCCTGGAGCCTGTTTCCGATTCTGTGTCTCCCTCTCTCTCTGCCCCTCCCTCGTTCATGCTCTGTCTCTCTCTGTCCCAAAAATAAATAAACGTTGAAAAAAAAAAAATTGAAAGTAAGGGGATGGAGAACCATCTTTCAAGCTAATGGTGGACAAAAGAAAGCCAACTAGCAATACTTATATCAGTCAATCTAGACTTTAAAATAAAGACTGTATCAAGAGATGAAGCAGGGCATTATATCATAATTAAGGGTCTATCCACCAAGAAGACCTAACAATTGTAAACATTTATGCGCCAAATGTGGCAGCACCCAAATATATAAATCAATTAATCACAAACATAAAGAAACTCATTGATAATAATACCATAATAGTAGGGGACTTCAACACCCCACTCACAACAATGGGCAGATCATCTAATCAAAAAATCAACAAGGAAACAATGGCTTTGAGTGACACACTGGACCAGATGGACTTAACAGATATATTCAGAACATTTCATCCTAAAGCAGTGGAATATAAAGAGCACATGGAATGCTCTCCAGAATAGACCACATACTGGGACACAAATCAGCCCTCAACAAGTACAAAAAGATCGAGATCATACCGTGCATATTTTCAGACCACAACGCTATGAAATTCAAAATCAACCACAAGAAAAAATTTGGAAAGGTAACAAATACTTGGAGACTAAAGAACATCCTACTAAAGAATGAATGGGCTAACCGAGAAGTTAAAGAGGAAATTAAAAAGTACATGGAAGCCAATGACAATGATAACACCACAACCCAAAACCTCTGGGATTCAGCAAAGGCGGTCATAAGAAGGAAGTATATAGGAATCCAGGCTTTCCTTTAGGAGGAAGAAAGGTCTCAGATACGCAACCTAACCTTATACCTTAAAGACCTGAAAAAGAACAGCAAATAAAACCCAAAACCAACAGAAGACAGGAAATAATAAAGATTAGAGCAGAAATCAATGTTATCTAAACCACACACACACACACACACACACACACACACACACACAAAGTAGAACAGATCAATGAAACCAGAAGCTGGTTCTTTGAAAGAATTAACAAAATTGATAAACCACTAGCCAGTTTGATCAAAAAGAAAAAAGACCCAAATAAATAAAATCAAGAATGAAAGAGGAGAGATCACAACCAACACAGCAGAAATGAAAACTATAAAAAGAGAATGTTATGAGAAATTATACACTGATAAAATGGGCAATCTGGAAGAAATGAACAAATTCCTAGAAACATATAAACTACCAAAACTGAAACAGAAAGAAATAGAAAAGTTGAACAGATCCATAACCAGTAAAGAAATCGAATTAGTAATCAAAAATCTCCCAAAAATCAAGGGTCCAGGGCCTGATGGCTTTCCAGGAGAATTCTACCAAACATTTAAGGAAGAGTTAACACCTATTCTCTTGAAGCTGTTCCAAAAAATAGAAATGGAAGGAAAACTTCCAAACTCATTCTATGAAGCCAGCATTACCTTTATCCCAAAACCAGACAAAGACCCCACTAAAAAGGAGAACTATAGACCAATTTCCCTGGTGAACATGGATGCAAAAATCCTCAACAAGATATTAGCCAACTGGCTCCAACAATACATTAAAAAAATTATTCTCCACAACCAAGTGGGATTTATACCTGGGATGCAGGGATGGTTCAATATCCACAAAACAATCGATGTGCTTCATCACATCAATAAAAGAAAGGACAAGAACCACATGATCCTCTCAATAGATGCAGAGAAAGCATTTGACAAAATACGGCATCCTTTCTTGATAAAAAACCCTCAAGAAAGTAGGAATAGAAGAAGCATACCTCGAGATCATAAAAGCCATATATGAAAGACCCAACGCTAGTATTATCCTCTAATACTGAGGATTAATACTGAGAGCTTTCCCCCTAACATCAGGAACAAGACAGGAATGTCCACTCTTGCCACTGTTATTCAACATAGTATTGGAAGTCTTAGCCTAAGCCATCAGACAACACAAATATATGAAAGGCATCCAAATCAGCCAGGAGGAGGTCCAACTTTCACTCTTCTCAGATGACATAATACTCTATATGGAAAACTCAAAAGATTCCACCAAAAAAAAACTACTAGAACTTATCCATGAGTTCAGCGAAGTGGCAGGATATAAAATCAATGCACAGAAAACGGTTGCATTCCTATACACCAACAATGAAGCAACAGAAAGAGAAACCAAGGAATTGATGCCATTTACAATTGCACCAAAAACTATAAAGTACCTAGGAATAAATCTAACTGAAGAGGTGAAAAATCTATACACTGAGACCTATAGAAAGCTTATGAATGAAATTGAAGAGGACACAAAAAAATGGGAAAAGATTCCATGTTCCTGGATAGGAAGAACAAAAATTGTTAAAATGTCAATACTACCCAAAGCAATCTACGTATTCAGTGCAATCCCTATCAAAATAACACCAGAATTCTTCACAGAGCTAGAACAAACAATCCTAAAATTTGTATGGAGCCAGAAAAGACTCTGAATAGCCAAAGTAATGTTGAAAAAGAAAACCAAAGCAGGAGGCATCACAATCCCGGATTTCAAGCTATATTACAAAGCTGTAATCATCAAGACAGTATGGTACTGGCACAAAAACAGACACCTGGATTAATGCAACAGAATAGAGAACCCAGAAATGGACCCACAAACGTATGGCCAACTAATCTTTGACAAAGCAGGAAAGCTATCCAATGGAATAAAGAGAGTCCCTTTAGCAAGTGGTGCTGGGAAAACTGGACAGCGACATGTAGAAGAATGAACGTGGACCACTTTCTTACCCCATACACAAAAATAAACTAAAAATGGGTTAAAGACCTCAATGTGAGACAGGAAACCATCAAAAACCTAGAGGAGAAAATAGACAGCAACCTCTTTGACCTCAGCTATAGCAACTTCTTACTCAACACGTCTCTGAAGGCAAGGGAAATAAAAGCAGACATGAACTATTGAGACTTCATCAAGATAAAAAACTTCTGAATTGCAAAAGAAACAATCAACAAAACTAAAAGGCAACCAACAGAATGGGAGAAGATATTTGTGAATGACATATCAGATAAAGGGTTAGTATTCAAAATCTATAGAGAACTTACCAAACTCAATACCCGAAAAACAAATAATCCAGTAAAAAAATGGGCAGAAGATATGAATAGATACTTTTCCAAAGAAGACATCCAGATGGACAACAGACACATGAAAAGATGCTCAACATCACTCATCATCAGGGAAATACAAATCAAAACCACACTGAGATACCACCTCACATCTGTTCAGAGTGGCTAAAATTAACAACTCAGGAAACAACATACTGGTGAGGGTGTGGAGAAACAGGAACCCTCTTGCAAAGTTGTGCAACTGCTCTGGGAAACAGTGTGGAAGTTCCTCAAAAAATTAAAAATAGAACTACCCTATGACCCAGCAATAGCACTACTAGGAATTTATCCAAAGGATACAGGAGTGCTGATTCAGAGGGGCATATGTACTCCAATGTTTATAGCAGTGCTTTCAACAATAGCCAAATTATGGAAAGAGCCCAAATGTTCATCAACAGATGAATGGATAAAGAAGATGTGGTTTATATATACAATGGAATATTACTTGGCAATGAAAAAGAATGAAATCTTGCCATATGCAACGACGTGGGTGGAAATGGAGGGTATTATGCTAAGTGAAATTGGTCAGTCAGAGAAAGACAGATATCATATGTTTTCAGTCATATGTGCAACTTGAGAAACTTATGGGGGAAGTTATGGGGGAAGGGAAGGGGAAAAATAGTTTCAAACAGAGAGGGAGGCAAACCATAACAGACTCTTAAATACAGAGAACGAACTGACGGTTGATAGGGAGGGGGGTGGGAGAGAGGGGAAAATGGGTGATGGCCATTGAGGAGGGCACTTGTTGGGATAAGCACTGGGTGTTGTATGTAAGTGATGAATCATAGGAATCTACGCCTGAAACCAAGAGCACACTGCATACAATGTATGTTAGCTAACTTGAAAATGCATTATATTTAAAAAAATAAAATAATAAAAAAAGAAAACCACTATTTTCACTTTTATCACCACTGATTAGAAAAACTGCAAACTATTTGGAAGTTGAGCAACCCTCTCTAAAATATCTGTGGACCAAAGAATAAATCAGAAAGGAAATTAGAAAACATTATCACTAAATAATAACAAAACAGTATATCAAAATGTAAGTGATATAAAGCTTTAGTTATAAACATTTTTATTAGAAGAGAGGAAGGTTTTAAATCAATGGTCTGATCTTCCACTTTGAGAAATTAAAAAAAAAAAAATTACAATTAAACCCAAAGAAAAGAGAAGGAAGGATATTGTGAAAGAAACCCCTCCCCCACCAAAAAGCTAAATGAAATAGAAAGCAGAAAAATAACAGAGTTCCGTTTTAATTCCACAGTGATCAGAAATACACCCTGTACAATTGCAGTCATTTAAAGATTTGTTGAAATTTGCTTTATGGCCTAGGATAGTGAAGTATTTTGATAAATGTCCTGTGTGTATTGGAGAAGAATGAGTGTTCTGCAGTTGTTGAATGTTGAGCTCTTCAAGGTCAAGTCTGTGTCCTTACTGGCTTTTAGTTACTAAGACAGAAGTCTCTAACTTTATGGAACTTATCTATTTTTCTTTTAGCTTTATTAATTTCAAATTAATGTGTTTTGAAGCAATGTTACTGTATATGTACACCTTTAGGATTGTTATGTCTTCCTGATGAACTGATTTCACATGTTCAGTGTGAATCACATGTCTCTGCCAATACTCCTTGTGTTGAACTGGCTTTCTTATAATTAGTAATTGCATGGTACATCTTTTATCATACTTTTTCTTTCTATGACTGTTCCCATGTTTAAAGCATAATCATCCTCTTCTAATCAAGTATTTTTATTCTAACACTCTATGCCTTTTCAGTGGAGTAATATAGACCATTTCCACCTAATGTGATTATTGAGATTGGTTGGGTTTAAGTCTACCATCTTGCTATTTGTACCATTTGTGACTTGTTCTTTATTTCTCCTTTACCGCTATGTTTGTCTGCTCTGGCTACCATAACAGTTTACCATAGACTGGATGACTGAAATAACAAAATTTGTTTTCTCACAACTCTGGAGGCTAGAAGTCCAAAATCAAGGTTCTTAGGAGGGCACTAACCCTATCAACCTTTATGGCCTTATTTAACCTTTATTACCTTCTTGCAGGCCCCATCTCTAATTATAGTCATATTGTGAGTTACAACTTCATAAGAATTTTGGAAGGACACATTTAGTCTACAGCACCTGCTCTCTTTTGAGTTATTCAGATATTTTCAGTGTTCCATTTAATCTCCAGTAGATTAAAATCCAATCCAATAGATTGAATTTTAAGCAATGGTTTCTCTAGTGTTACAGTATGTAACTTTTTACATATGTAATGTATTTAATAATACTTAAATATTGTTTTCACTTTTAATAGGCAATAGTCTTTTAGTGAAAATAAAAAACACAGTTGATAATATTTGTCCACATATGTAATGTTTAGAATATTCTTCATTCCTTTTGCAGATTTAGGTTACTGTGTGGGATTATTTCCTTTCAGGGACGTTCATTTACCTATTATCAGAATAAGCAACCACCACTTCAAATGAAAGCCTCTTCTAGTATCTGCTCACGATGGAAGTTTTCTTTGTCTTCAGAGTTCTCTAACACCTTTAAGGACAAATAGAAGTTTTTAATTTAGCCAGTTTGTTGTTGTTGCATCAACTGCTTTATAGACACCTATTGTCACACTGCATCCCATTAAATGTCAGTAAACCTCAGTGTTACAATCAATGTTTTGGGCAATAAAGAAAAGTAACTAAACTGAAGAGGACTCAGCATTCATGGTATAGCTCCTAACCTCTGCCCAACCAGCTTCCATGAAGGTTTTTTTTTTTAAGTTTTTATTCAAATTCCAGAAAAGTTCACATACAATGTAATATTGGTTTCAGGTGTACAATAGAGTGATTCAACATTTCCATACATCACCCTGTGCTCATCACAAGTGCCCTTCTTAATCCCCATTACCTATTTCCTGTATCTCCGTCCCCCTCTGGTAACCATCAGTGTGTTCTCTACAGTTAAGAATCTGTTTCTTGGTTTGCCTCTCTCTTTTTTTCTCCCCCTTTGCTCATTTGTCTTGTTTCTTAAATTCCACATATGAGTGAAGTCATGGTATTTGTCTTTCTCTGACTGATTTATTTCACTTAGCATTATACTCTCTAGTAAATTAAAAAAAAATTTTTTTTTCAACGTTTATTTATTTTTGGGATAGAGAGAGATAGAGCATGAACGGGGGAGAGTCAGAGAGAGGGAGACACAGAATCAGAAGCAGGCTCCAGGCTCTGAGCTGCCAGCACAGAGCCCGACGCGGGGCTCGAACTCACGGACCGCGAGATCGTGACCTGGCTGAAGTCGGATGCTTAACCGACTGCGCCACCCAGGCGCCCCTCTAGTAAATTTTTTAAATAAGAATACACGTCTTACTAATCAGAAGCTGAAACTCTTTTTTAGGCTGTTTATTTTTCTTCCACTTTCATGCTTCCAACTTTATTCAGCCTCGAGAACATCCTTTAACGTTTCTTTTTTTTTTTTTTTTTAACGGTTATTTATTTTTGAGACAGGGAGAGACAGAGCATGAACGGGGAAGGGTCAGAGAGAGGGAGACACAGAATCTGAAGCAGGCTCCAGGCTCTGAGCTGTCAGCACAGAGCCCAGCGGGGCTGGAACTCACGGACCGTGAGATCATGACCTGAGCCGAAATCGGCTGCTTAACCGACTGAGTCACACAGGCGCCCCTCCTTTAACGTTTCTTGAAGTGAATGTCTACTGGCAATAAATTCTCTCAGCTTTGATTATTTGGAAATGTCCTTATTCCACCTTCATTTTTAAAAATGGATTTACCTAGGAATAAATCTAACCAAAGATGTAAAAGATCTGTATGTTGAAAACTATAGAAAGCTTATGAAGGTAATTGAAGAAGATATAAAGAAATGGAAAGACATTCCCTGCTCATGGATTGGAAGAATAAATAGTGTCAAAATGTCAATACTACCCAAAGCTATCTACACATTCAATGCAATCCCAATCAAAATTGCACCAGCATTCTTCTCGAAACTAGAACAAGCAATCCTAAAATTCATATGGAACCACAAAAGGCCCCGAATAGCCAAAGGAATTTTGAAGAAGAAGACCAAAGCAGGAGGCATCACACTCCCAGACTTTAGCCTCTACTACAAAGCTGTCATCATCAAGACAGCATGGTATTGGCACAAAAACAGACACATAGACCAATGGAATAGAATAGAAACCCCAGAACTAGACCCACAAACGTATGGCCAACTAATCTTTGACAAAGCAGGAAAGAACATCCAATGGAAAAAAGACAGTCTCTTTAACAAATGGTGCTGGGAGAACTGGACAGCAACATGCAGAAGGTTGAAACTAGACCACTTTCTCACACCATTCACAAAAATAAACTCAAAATGGATAAAGGACCTGAATGTGAGACAGGAAACCATCAAAACCCTAGAGGAGAAAGCAGGAAAAGACCTCTCTGACCTCAGCCGTAGCAATCTCTTACTCAACACATCCCCAAAGGCAAGGGAATTAAAAGCAAAAATGAATTACTGGGACCTTATGAAGATAAAAAGCTTCTGCACAGCAAAGGAAACAACCAACAAAACTAAAAGGCAACCAATGCAATGGGAAAAGATATTTGCAAATGACATATCGGACAAAGGGCTAGTATCCAAAATCTATAAAGAGCTCACCAAACTCCACACCCGAAAAACAACCCAGTGAAGAAATGGGCAGAAAACATGAATAGACACTTCTCTAAAGAAGACATCCAGATGGCCAACAGGCACATGAAAAGATGCTCAACGTCGCTCCTTATCAGGGAAATACAAATCAAAACCACACTCAGATACCACCTCACGCCAGTCAGAGTGGCCAAAATGAACAAATCAGGAGACTCTAGATGCTGGAGAGGATGTGGAGAAACGGGAACCCTCTTGCACTGTTGGTGGGAATGCAAATTGGTGCAGCCACTCTGGAAAACAGTGTGGAGGTTCCTCAGAAAATTAAAAATAGACCTACCCTATGACCCAGCAATAGCACTGCTAGGAATTTATCCAAGGGATACAGGAGTACTGATGCATAGGGGCACTTGTACCCCAATGTTTATAGCAGCACTCTCAACAATAGCCAAATTATGGAAAGAGCCTAAATGTCCATCAACTGATGAATTGATAAAGAAATTGTGGTTTATATACACAATGGAGTACTACATGGCAATGAGAAAGAACGAAATATGGCCCTTTGTAGCAACGTGGATGGAACTGGAGAGTGTGATGCTAAGTGAAATAAGCCATACAGAGAAAGACAGATACCATATGTTTTCACTCTTATGTGAATCCTGAGGAACTTAACAGAAACCCACGGGGGAGGGGAAGGAAAAAAAAAAGAGGTTAGAGTGGGAGAGAGCCAAAGCATAAGAGACTCTTAAAAACTGAGAACAAACTGAGGGTTGATGGGGGTGGGAGGGAGGGGAGGGTGGGTGATGGGTATTGAGGAGGGCACCTTTTGGGATGAGCACTGGGTGTTGTATGGAAACCAATTTGACAATAAACTTCATATATTGAAAAAAAATGGATAAAGAAGATGTGGTGTAATACACACACACACACACACACACAGACACACACACACAATGGAATACTACTTGGCAATGAAAAAGAATGAACTCTTGCCATTTGCAACAATGTGGACGGAACTGGAAGGTATTATGCTAAATGAAATAAGTCAGTCAGAGAAAGACAGGTATCATATGTTCTCATTCACATATGGAATTTGAAAAACTTAACAGAAGACCACGGGGAAAGGGAAGGAAAAAAAATAGAAACAGAGGGAAACAAACCATAAGAAATTCTTAAATTCAGAGAACAAACTGAGGGGTGATGGGGAGGGCAGAAGGGGAGAGGATAATGGGTGCTGGGCATTGAGGAGGGCACTTGCTGGGATGAGCATTGGGTATGGTATGTAAGTGATGAATCATGGGAATCTACTCCCAAAGCCAAGAGAACACTGTATACTGTGTTAGCTAACTTGACAACAAATTATATATATGAAAAAAAACCCAAACAAATAAAAAATAAAAAAATAAGATGAATTTTCAGTTGGTGTAGGATGCTAAATGGGTCGTTTTTTTCAGGTTACTCCTCTAAACATTCCATTTTTTCAGGTTACTCCTCTAAACATTCCATTGGATTGTAGCTTCTGTAATTTTTGTTGAAAAGTCAGTGATAATTTTTAACATTAATCTTCTGGAGTTAATTTTTTTTTTCACCAAATGCTGGGTTTCTTTTTATCTTTAATTTTGAGCCACTTGGCTCTGATATGCCTGGATGAAGTTTTCTTTGTATTTATTTTGCTTGGTATTAGAAGAGCTGCTTGAATCTGTGAGTTGATGCCTTTGATCAGATATGGAAAACTCTTCATTGTTATTTTTTTAAAATATTGTTTCTGTTCATGTTCTACTTCTCTTTTACATTCTATTACATTATATTCTTTCCTCTTTTCCCCCTCTCTGTGCTTCAGTTTGAGTATTTTCAGTGATGTTTTCAGTTTCACCTATCTTGTCTTGTGCTGTGTTCAAGCTGCCGTTAAACAAATCCAATGAGTTCTTAATTTCAAATATTGGTGTTTTGTAATTTTTTTAATGTTTATTTATTTTTGAGAGAGAGAAAGGGGGGGAGGGGCAGAGAGAGAGGGGAGACACAGAATCCGAAGCAGGCTCCAGGCTCTGAGCTGTCAGCACAGAGCCTGATGCGGGGCTTGAACCCACGATCCACAAGATCATGACCTGAGCTGA
Source organism: Leopardus geoffroyi (assembly GCF_018350155.1). Taxonomy (NCBI): domain Eukaryota; kingdom Metazoa; phylum Chordata; class Mammalia; order Carnivora; family Felidae; genus Leopardus; species Leopardus geoffroyi. Next base: position 84,081,136 of record NC_059333.1, read on the forward strand.
AGTCGGACTCTTAACTGACTGAGCCACCCAGGTGCCCCTGGTGTTTTGTAATTTTAGGAAGTTCATTTGATTATTACAGTTTCTGATTCTCAACTGAAATAATGCATCTTTTAATCCATTTTGTCTATGTGTATGGATCATAATTATTTTTCTTAACATATTGATCATAATTATTTTAAAGTTGTTGTCTGCTAAAACCAGGAATATCTTTGAGTCTATAGTTCTTGACCATTTTATCTCTTAATTATTGTTTTCTTCTTGTTTTTTTGGACTTCTATTAATTTTTTAATTTACCCTGGATATTGTAGATGATATGTTGTAGAGGTGTATCTATTTACAGAGAGCACTGAGTTTCAATCTGTCAGAAAGTTAAATTACTGGTAGATCACCTTGATCTTTTTGAGGCCTGGTTTTAGGTTTTCTTGGGGGCCAGTCCATTTCTGCTTTGTCCTTACTCCTAGAGTGTAGCCTTAATCACAATTCCTATGATGTTTCATAGAGTATGGCCTTTCTAGGGTTTCAACTGAAGGCCCAGAGTGCTCATCAAATTCTGTCTATTCTTGTTGGGCCCAATGCCAATTATCTTTCTCCAGAACTATTTAAACTTTATAACTTTTCATCAGTTCTCACATGTGTAGTTGTTCTCTGTCAGCCTCCTGGAATCTTGCCTGAACCAGTGGGGCCTCGGAGTTGGCCAAGCATTAAAGGAGAACTTCCATGAAGATTTCTGGGGTTCCCTCTCTGAGACTTTCCTTCTTCGCAGCCACCCTCCTCAAGTTCTGGCTACTTTTGCTTCCATAATCGCCAGTCTCTTCCTCTTTCACACAGTGAGAACACCCCTCCTCGTACTGTGTCCTGGGAAATGTTCCCAGTGGGAGAACCTGGGTCATAGTGGAACTGTGATAAAACACAAGAAAACTTGTGTTTTCTTACAGTGTTTGCTTAGATCTTCTGCCTTATTCACATACAGGCACTTTTTTAGGGTAAAGCTTATTGTTTACCCAATATTAAGAAGTTATTAAAGGTTTACTAGAGACCACCTACTTTTCATGTATTTGATCTCTTTTCATCACCATGACAAACACATAAGAAATAATCATAATATTAGTATAAATACAATGTATATATGCTAAGTACCAGGCATTATTTTGAGCCTTTTATGTATTTTTGTTATATATACTCATTTAATCCTCACATTGGCCATACAAATAGGTACTATTTTTGTTCTTACTTTACAAATGGGACATTTTAGAAACTATAGAGGCTAAGTAACTCTTCTCTCCATCCCCATACACAATATAAAAATGCTGGAATTCAAGCTTCAAACCTAGGCAGTGTGGCTTCAGAATTTATGCTTTTAATGACTTCATTATTGATGGTGTTATTTCCATTTTACAGAGAGGGAAACTGAGTTTTAGAGAGGTTAGAGGATTTCCCCAATGTCACAGTGCTGATAAGTGGCAGCACTAGGATTTGAGCTACTAGAATCCAATCCTTTGCTCTTTCCTGTATATCATCGTTCCTTCCAAAGGAGAGAGAAGAAACATGTTTTCATTTTTGGGACTTCAGCTTAAAAGAATTTTGTGGGGATTTAGGAGGGGCCAAACAACATCCTTTGGTTCTTAGTGAAGATATAATTTGTCAGTGGATATAATTTGCTGACTGTGTATAACCGGGCATTGGAAGGGGGTTGTTTTTCCCACAGACATGCATTATTTCTGAACACCTCTAGGACTGACTCCTATGGAAGCATTGATAGCTCCATGAATGTCAGTTTTGGGAGTTGGAAAGACAGCAGAGCTCAACCTTGAAGTCCTCAGCATACACTGGGACGTGTGATGCCTAACTGACGTGCATATTCCTTCTGGTAGGAGCACATATGCTCCTTGGGTATTTCAGACACTTGCCAACCATAAACAGAGCCCTTGAGAGAGTCTGAGATGCCAAGTGTTTCTGTTTTGTTAAGGCTGCCAGACTGAGTTAAGGAGAGGAAGTTGGTTCCTTTGTTAGGGAAGGACAATGCGTATGTTTACACATGAGCCAGGAGTGCCAGAGGCTGTAGAATGTACTACTGAGGGAGCCACCCAGAACCCATGTGTCTCACCAGGTCTCTGATACTGACCACCCTTTTTTTTTTGCAGTGTGGAGGCTGCCAGCATTGGATTCGTCATTGTTATTGACCGACGAAGGGACAAGTGGAGCTCCATAAAAGCATCATTGACACGAATAGCTGTAAATATTCATTTTTGTGATGTTATTATAAAAGTAATTTAAATTGTTCAAGTATTTCATGTCAAAGTCACAGGGAAAAGGCAATTATTTTATGCAAGGTTTTGGGAAGGTCTCTGTAGCAGAGGCTGTGTGTCACATCCATGTCCCCTCTGCCACCTACCTGCAGGTCACTGCAGACAATTCCTGAGCATGTCCAAAGCTTCCTGAATCTACCTTATTGATCTCTCTGGTCACCTGGAGTGCTGGAAAGTTAATGCCCCAGGAGTGACCACCTATTGAGTTATGGGAATTGATAGATAAATACTCCAGCTTCTGCACCCCCCTCAGTGGGACAATTCTGAGATACGTACCACATAGTATCTCAGAGGATCCAGACCTTCTTGCTCACAGCAGTGCCCCCCTTGATACATTGGCTCTCTAGTTATCACGTTCTCATCTTCCCCCACTCCTTCACTATGTTTTCTGGGATCACCTCCTCAATAAACTCTATGCCCAGATCCTTGTCTTGGGATTTGCTTTGTGGGGTGAGGGGTCACCCAGTGTAAGCCAGTCTTCATTTCAGTATTCAAATTAGTTTTTCACATATTGAAAGACATGGGAAAAACCAGACAAAATATGATGTGTGCTTGCTTTTGGTATGAAATTGTACAACCTTGGATGAATTTCCTTTTCCATCTAATCAGTCTGATTTTGCTCTCTCTGTGTTGCCTTTCAGCAAGTAGATGTATCCTTTCTCTCCTTAGGGACCTGAGACCAGGGAATTCAACCACATGAGCAGGCAGACACCTCAGAGCAGCCATACCAGCATTTTCACGAAAGCACGGGTTGCCTAAGGCAGTTGGGACTGGATGAAGAGGATAAGATAATAGGGTGGTAATGTGTGTGTAGAGGCTGGGATGAGAGAGGGACATTTGTAACCTCACTTAGGCCTACTTACAAAGACAGTCACACATGCAAACATGCACATATTACAGGGTCTCAGATCTAGAGCCTTAGCCAGAAACACAAATAGTGTCTCAGCCCATTTGTCTTATTATGACATAACAAAATAAAAGCTTCTTCTGTTTATGAGCTTGCATTTCTTTTTTTTTTAAATTTTTTTTTTTAACGTTTATTTATTTTTGAGACAGAGAGACAGAGCATGAATGGGGGAGGGTCAGAGAGAGGGAGACACAGAATCCGAAACAGGCTCCAGGCTCTGAGCTGTCAGCACAGAGCCCGACGCGGGGTTCAAACTCACGGGCTGTAAGATCATGACCTGAGCCGAAGTCGGCTGCTTAACCGACTGAGCCACCCAGGCACCCCTATGAGCTTGCATTTCAAAGATGGGGGAAAGGAAGACTTCCTTCACTTTGTGCACGGATTGTTTTGTTCCTTTGGTTTAGTTTGGCTACAGGATTTATTTTGTGGTCCATACTCTGAGGATTTAGACACCTGACAGTGCCCATGACTATTTTAGAGGACTGACCTCAAGAGAATTCTAGTTTCCCAGGATCCATTGACAATCTTGAATAATCTAATATTTGAGCCTAATTTGTTCAAGAATTACATTATCACTTTATGCCTAAAAGACACTGTAGTTCAGGGATCCCCAAACCTGGCTTCTAATCAGAATTGTCAGGTGCTTGTTGAAAATAGATACGTGAGGGGCGCCTGGGTGGCGCAGTCGGTTAAGCGTCCGACTTCAGCCAGGTCACGATCTCACGGTCCGTGAGTTCGAGCCCCGCGTCAGGCTATGGGCTGATGGCTCAGAGCCTGGAGCCTGTTTCCGATTCTGTGTCTCCCTCTCTCTCTGCCCCTCCCCCGTTCATGCTTTGTCTCTCTCTGTCCCAAAAATAAATAAACGTTGAAAAAAAAAAATTTATAAAAAAAGAAAATAGATACGTGAACTTCATCCCAGTTCTAGTGAATCAGAATATTTCAGGGTAAAGACCAGATTATTTTTTTAACAAACACCTTGGGAGGTTGCTTTGGGGAACCACTAGAAGAAAAGGAAGCCACGAGCAATTGGAGACTTGGAATCTCATTTGTGCCATTAAATTGTTATATGAATCTGAGTTATCTTATTTCTTAGGACCTTGCCTCAAGATGAAGGCAATGCTTCCTGAAAACAAGTTGGCAATAATATGCATCAGGAACCATCTAAAATACTAAGTCTTTGAGTCAATAATTCTTTTGGGAAATTATCCTAAGAAAATGTTTCAAATGTGAATAAAGATGTTAATTTCAGTATTATTTATAATGATAAAAGTATGGAAAGGCCTAAATCATTAGCAATAAGGGATTGGTTAAATAAATTGCACACCCATGAAAAATAATATTTCCAAAGAATTTTTAATAACAGAAATAAAAGCTCATGGTATAATATTAAGTAAAAAAGCAAGTTACAAAATATGTCTAGTATGAGTTCAACCATGAGAAAGATATTTCAGCAGAGAAAATAGCCTGTAAGTAATTAGATTGAAATATTAAAAATGGCTATGAGATCATGGGTGGTTTTGGTGGTTTTCTTTTCTTAATGTATACTTTCATCATTTTCTGAATTTTTTCTGTAAGGAGTGTGAAATACTTTTATAATCAGAAATTTTTTGGTTTTTTGATTTGGTATGATTTTTAAGGAGGGGTTTGTATTACTCGAATATTATCTCTTTCAGCTCTGAAATTCTATAATGTATATTCTAATTCTTTGGCATCTCTGGTGTCTACTTCAACTTTCCTTTCTGTGATCTTGGGCAAAAGGAGACCAATGGATGTGACAGTTGCCCTGACACTTTCCATGATCCTTCCAGGTAGCATTTCCAGGAAATTTGCAGCTTATATTCATCCTTCGTCCATCTCGCTTTATCCAGAGGACATTCACTGACATTGGCATTAAGTATTATCGAGATGAATTTAAAATGAAAGTGCCGGTAAGCATTACTTTTCATCTTGTCTGCTTTTGGTCAGGGCCTGTGGAGAAGATGGCATTTGGGCTGAGTTTCTAAGGAAGGTAGGACTCCACAGGCAGAGAGAGGAGGGCATTCTGGGCAGAGGGAACAGCGTGTGTAAGGACATGGAGGCAGGAAGCACACACTTTATGTGAGGTCCCTGGGGAAGCCCCATTTTTGTTGGACTATATATAGGATAAGTATTTGGAAGGAAAAAAATAGAAAACATGGAATAGGTTTTCAATGTAAGGATAAAAGGTCTGGATTTCATTCAGTAGGCAGTGGGGATCAGTGAAGGTTTTTCAGTTGGGGAGTGACTTAGGTAATGTGGTATTGGAGTTATATAATCTGAAGATGGTGCTCAAGACTGTAGAAAGTGGAAAGAGGAAGGGATATTGTAAGGGTATGGGTAAAAGAAAATAAGGGTCTAATACATGGAGTGACACAAATGTAGTTTACTATAGAATAAAAATAAAACCAACATGTGATACTCATCAAAGGAAAACAAATTAAAATGTCAAGATTAAAAATTTTACCTGTAATTTTGGCTGAGATATGGGGGAAACAGCCACTTTCATACTTTGCTGATTGGAATAAAGTTGGTAATGATCGATATGAAGGACTAATTGGCTGCATTTATCAAAAATTAAAGTGTACACAATCTTTGACCTTCCTATGAAAGTTATTCTATAGATATTCTCACACATGTGCATGAATCTGCATATACAATGATATTCATTGCCAAATTGTTTGTAATGATAAATGCTTGGAAACACCATAATGACCAACAACAGGGGAGTGGTTAAATAAATAATGGTCTACACAATCAATTAAATACTTTGTAGCCATCAAAAGTGATAAGTCATGATATAACCGTAATGAAAACAGGTGGCAACTAACATGTACCTAACCTATGACCCAACCAAGAGAAATGAAAACACGTGTCCACAAAGAGACATGTACAAGAATGTCCATCAGCTGGTGAATGGATAAAGAAATTGTGGCATAATCACATAATGGAATGACATTAAGCAATAAAAAGAATGAAGTATTGATATATATAATAGCATGGCTAAATCTCCAAAATATTCTCTTGAAAGAAAGAAATTAGACACTAAAGGGTGTATGTTCTGTGATTCTTTTTATACAAAGTTTAACAAAAGGCAAACCTAAGCTATAGTGTTAGAAAATCACAATGGTGGCTGCTGTTAGGGGTGAAGGGTAGTGAAAATTGATTGGAAGGAGACACAAGGGAACTTTCTAGGGAAATGTATATCTTGATTGGATGGTATTACATGTGTGTATACACTTTTCAGAGCTAGTTGACTTATGCCCTTAAAAATCTGTGTATTTTGGGGCACCTGGGTGGCTCAGTTGGTTAAGCGTCTGACTTCAGCTCAGGTCACGATCTCGCGGTCCGCGAGTTCGAGCCCCGCGTCGGGCTCTGGGCTGATGGCTCAGAGCCTGGAGCCTGCTTCCGATTCTGTGTCTCCCTCTCTCTCTGCCCCTCCCCCGTTCATGCTGTGTCTCTCTCTGTCTCAAAAATAAATAAACGTTAAAAATTTTTTTTTAAAAATCTGTGTATTTTATTGATGTAAATTATATCTCAATCAAAAAAGGAAAAACAAAAAAGGGGAAAACAGGTAAGATGAATATATAGTGACAGAGAAGTTTCTAATACATTGTTTTGGTTTTATATTTTGTTCAGTTGGAATAATTTCAATCTCAGAAAAATTTCAAAAGTAAGATTGGGGTGCCTGGGTGTCTCAGTCAGTTAAGCATCCAACTCTTGGTTGAGACTCAGGTTATGATCTCATGGTTCGTGGGTTCAAGCCCTGCCTTGAGCTCTGCACTGACAGCACGGAGCCTGCTTGGGATTCTCTCCCTCTCTCTCTGCCCCTCTCCTGCTTGTGTGCTCACTCTCTCTCTCTCTCTCTCTCTCTCTCAATCTCTCTCTGGAAAATAAATAAAATAAACATTTGAAAAAAATAAGATTAGTACAAAGGACATATTATGCCCTTTACCCAGATTCATTCACTTATTTCAACATTTAATCCCCATTTGCTTTATTATTTATTTACTACTTGCTTCTGTCTCTATATTATTATATATGTCTATAGATATATACATCTCTTTTTCTCTCTTTAATATAGAAATATGTATATTTATCTCTATTTGTAATATATAGAGATAAATTTACATATAAAGGTATATAAATGTATGTATTATACATGTATGTGATATGTATATTTGAATTTTTATATATAGGATCTAGTTTAGAATCAGTGTATATAGTTGTCATGTCTCTTCAGTTTCCTTTTATCTGAAACATTTCCACAATCTTTCTTTGTCTTTTGTGACATTAGCATTCTTAGAGAACATAATCCCTTAAAAAATAAACTTACCTCATTTGAGGCTCATGTGATGATCTCTCAGGATTTGATCCAGGTTATGCATTCCTACCTCAAATACTACTTAAGTGATGTTATGTTCTTCTCATGGCATCACATGTGGAGACACACAGTGTTCATCTACCCCCTCATCAGTAACATTATTTTGACCCCTTAGTCAAGGTGTTGTCCAATTTCTCAAATGTATTATGTTTCCATTGCAACTAATACAGAATCTTTGGAGAAACACTCTAAGACCATACAAATATCCTGCTCCTCAAAAGATTCTTCTCTATATTTAATATCTAATATCTACTTAATATTTAATACCTATTGATAATTCTTGCCTAGAACAATATTTATTAAATTGATTGCAAAATAATGATTTCCCAACTACACTCCCTGAACATGTACTAATCAGAAGTTGGTCTTATACTATAAGCTAGAACTTTCCCTTCTCCCTTATTTATTATCATTAGACATAACATGTATGTCTTTCTCTATGTACATATATGAATATATGTATTTATTCAAGGAATTAGAGAGTTCACACTGATGCCTTAAGTTTTAGGTCATCATCAGTGATCCCATGTGGGGGAAACTTCATATTATTTGCATGTAAAAAACAATTTAATGTTTAAAATTAAAATGTTTGCCAAAACTCAGAAAGCATCCATCATGAATGCAAGATACTTTCAGTAAAAAGTAAGTTACAATAGCAGGTGGCAAAATAAATAAATACATACATTTTAAGTCATTTAAGACATATTTTTTCAGTGGGGATAAGAGCAAGGAGAAAACAGTATGGATAGTATACTTTCATTTGAATAAAATAGGAGGGGCATGTATGTAATTGTATTTGCATAGGTCAGCTTGAGAAGGTTGTGTAAGATATCAAGAAACTGGTTGAAGTGGTTGCCTTCCAGATGTAGAACTGGAGGTCTGGAGGTAGGGGTGAGAGGAAGACTATTTTCTATCTAGGTAGATTCTTATTCTGTTTGAATTTATTATCTCATACATATATTATCAGTTCAAAACAAATTTAAAAAACCTCACTTTAATTGAAATTGCTCTAAGAAAATATTTTATCCATCCCAGTGAAAACTGACCATCTCAGATAAGGGATTTTTCTATTTCTTTTTCTAACTCTCATTTTCCCTCTTTTGGTTTCATTTTGTATTACTAATCAAATTTCCTAAAATACTTTCTCCCTATACTTTGGGTGTTAACCAGACATAAAATGTATTTCCTGTTCTATTTTAAATACTTATTTTGAAATATTTGAGTATTTAAGAGAACTGTGAGCCATGAGTTTCTTATTCTGTTTTCCTGAACCGAGTAACAATTAACATTGTGGAATAGGTGACTTACAAGAAATGAATGAACTTTTCATAATCCTCATAAGCTTCTTCCCCTTCAGAGATAAAGACTAGTCAATTGTTTCTTGTCACTCAAAAAGGTTTGGAGTTAGGAGCATTTGATCAAATGTCATATGTGTTTCTCTGGTTGTACATAAAATATACCTCTCAAAGAGATAATATGTAAACATATACATATGTGATTTATGCCCTCCTGTTCATTTGGTGCATCTATACTAAGGAGAGAAGGACCATCTACCTTATCTTGACACTATGTCTTAATGTATGTTGAGTTTTCACCCATCATTCTTTCAATTTTATACTTAAAATCAACTTTTATTATTTTATTTTATTTATTTTATTTTTTAATTATTTATAATTTTATTTTTTTCAAGTTACACCCAAATTAGTTAGCATATAGTGCAACAATGGTTTCAGGAGTAGATTCCTTAGTGCTCCTTACCCATTTAGCCCATCCCCCCTCCCATCCCCCCTCCAGTAACCCTCTGTTTGTTCTCCATGAGTCTCTTACGTTTTGTTCCCCTTCCTGTTTTTATGTTATTTTTGTTTCCCTTCCCTTATGTTCATCTGTTTTGTCTCTTAAAGTCCTCATATGAGTGAAGTCATATGATATTTGTCTTTCTCCGACTAACTAATTTCCCTTAGCATAATACCCTTTAGTTCCATCCACGTAGTTGCAAATGACAAAGATTTAATTCTTTTTGATTGTCGAGTAATACTTCATTGTGTATATATACCACATCTTCTTTATCCATCCATCCATTGATGGACATTTGGGCTCTTTCCATACTTTGGCTGTTGTTGATAGTGCTGCTATAAACATTGGGGTACGTGTGTCCCTTCAGAACAGCACACCTGTATCCCTTGGATAAATACCTAGTAGTGCAATTGCTGGGTTGTAGTTTTAAAGATCTCTCAGTCACTCAAACTATAGGCACATTTAGTAGGGCATTTAAAATTTTTTTTAATTTATTTTTTTTAATATATATTTTTTAACATTTATTTATTTTTGAGACAGGGAGAGACAGCATGAATGGGGGAGGGTCAGAGAGAGAGGGAGACACAGAATCTGAAACAGGCTCCAGGCTCTGAGCTGTCAGCACAGAGCCTGACACAGGGCTGGAACTCACGGACCGCGAGATCATGACCTGAGCTGAAGTCGGCCTCTTAACCGACTGAGCCACCCAGGCGCCCTAAAATTTTTTAAAATTTATTTTGAGAGAGAGAGAGAGAGAGAGAGAGAGAGATGGAGCACACGCGAGTGGGGGAGGGGCAGTGAGAAGGGGAAACACAGAATCTGAAGTAGGCTCCAGGCTCTGAGCTGTCAGCACAGAGCCCAACATGGGGCTCAAGCTCAGGAACTGTGAGATCATGACCTGAGCTGAAGTCAGACGCTTAACTGACTGAGCCACCCAAGTGGGTAAAGTTGGTACACCCACAGGAGGAAATGAGAAGGAAATGAGATGGGGGTCACTGCATGCCATGGAGAGTCACAGGGGAAGCACCAGGTTTTGGTCAGGAGGCAGAAGCAGGAAGAAGCTAGGCCAGAGACTTTATTGGGGTTTCCACAGGAAAAACAAGGCAGGGTAGGGTAAATAACTTAGGATTGGCTAGTTTGAATACTTCCAGTGGGTTTGGGGGCTAGGGGCAGTTTCTAGTCTTTTGGTAGTTGGTTCTGGGATAATTTAGGACAGGTGAAATATTGGCTTGGTGTGTGAAGGTTAGATAAGGAAGTAGTTGGGGATATGGGCTTTGGATCACTTGGTTTGCATACAAAACACTTCCTCCCTCTGAGTCCTTTTTTATTTCTAAGAATGGGCTAGCCCTGGGAGAGACTTTCTCTCTCCATTCCAAAAATGCCAGAGCATTGAGAATGCAGAAAATAAGAAAATATAGTTAATGTAATTGGCCCTGTGATGAAATGATGCCAAATAGACAAACGCAGTAGCTAAGAGAACAGAGAACAACTATTTTACATGCTCAGTGTTTTTAAAAATTTTTATTTTATTTTTTAAAATTCTAGTATAATTAACATACAGTACTGTATTAGTTTCAGGTGTACAATATAATAACTGAGCAATTCTATACATTTCTTAGTGCTCATTAAGTGTACTCTTAATTTTCCTTTTCTATTTTACCCACCCCTCTACCCACCTGCCTTCTGGAAATTGCCAGTTTGTTCTCTGTATTTAAGAGTTTGTTTTTTGTCTTTTTTTTCTTTGTTTTGTTTCTTAAATTCCACATACGAGTAAAATCATATGGTATTTTCTTTCTCTGACTGACTTATTTCACTTAGCATTACACCCTTTAAGTCCATCCATGCTGTTGCAAATGGCAAGATTTCATTGTTTTTATGGCTGAGTACTATTCCATTGTGTGTGTGTGTGTATATATGTATATATATACCACTTCTTCTTATCCGTTCATTTATCATTGGACACTTGGGTGGCTTTCATAACTTGGCTATTATAAATAATGCTGCAATAAACATAGGGGTGTGTATATCTTTTCAAATTAGTGTTTTTGTATACTTTGGGTAAATACTCAGCAGTCGAATTACTAGGTCACATGGTAACTCTATTTTTAATTTATTGAGGAACCTCCATACTGTTTTCCACAGTGGCTGCACCAGTTTGCATTCCCACCAACAGAGCACAAGAGTTCCTTTTTCTCCACATCCTCACTAATACTTGTTGTTTCTTATGTTTTTGATTTTAGCCATTGTGACAGGTGGGAGGTGATATCTCATTGTGGTTTTGATTTACATTTCTCTGATTAGTGATGTTGAGCATCTTTTCATGTGTCTGTTTGCCATCTGTATGTCTTCTTTGAAGGAATGTCTGTTCATGTCTTTTGCGTATTTTTTAATTGGCTTATTTGGATTTTTTTGGTGTTATGTAAATTCTTTATGTTTTGGGTATTAACTCCTTATTGGATATGTGATTTGCAAATATCTTCTCCATTCAGTATTTTAGTTTTGTTGATAGTTTCCTTTGTTGTGCAAAAGTTTTTTTGAGACAGTCCCAATAGTTTAATTTTGCTTTTGTTTCCCTTGCCTCAGGAGACATATCTAGAAAAACATTTCTGTGGTTGATGTGAAAGAAATTATTGCTTATGTTTTCTGTTAGGAATTTTATGGGTTCAGGTCTCACATTTAGGTCTTTGATCCATTTTTGAGTTTATTTTTGTGTATCGTGTAAGACAGTGGACCAGTTTCATTTTTTTGCATGTAGCTGTCCAGTTTTCCCGTACTATTTGTTGAAAAGACTTTTTCTTCCATTTTTTATTCTTGCCTCCTTTGTGATAGATTAATTGACTATATAATTGTGGTTTTATTTTTGAACTCTACTTTGTTCTGTTGACCTATGCATCTGTTTTTGTGCCAATACCATAGTGTTTGATTACTACAGCTTTGTAGTAAATCTGTGATTGTGATACCTCTAGCTTTGTTCTTTATCAAGATTGCTTTGACTATCTGGGGTCGTTTGTGGTTCCATCCAAATTTTAGGATTATTTGTTATAGTTCTGTGAAAAATGTTACTGGTATTTTGATATGGACCTGTTAATAATATTGGTTCTTCCAATCCATGAACATGGAATATCTTTCCATTTGTGTCATCTTTAATTTCTTTCATCAGTGGTTTATAGTTTTCAGAGTACAGGTCTTTCACCTCCTTGGTTAAGTTTATTCCCAGGTATTTTATTATTTTTGGTACAATTATAAATGGGATTGTTTTACCAATTTTTCTTTCTGCTACTTCATTATTAGTGTGTAGAAATGCAACAGATTTTTGTATATTGATTTTGCATCCTGTGACCATATTGAATTCATTTATTATTTCTAGTGGTTTTTTGGTGGTAACTTCAGGGTTTTCTCTATATAGTATCATGTGATCTGTAAATAGTGAAAGTTTTACTTTTTCCTTACCAATTTGGATGCCATTTATTTCATTTTCTTGTCTGATTGCTGTGGCTAGGACTTCTAGTACTATGCTGAATAAAAGTGGTGAGACTGGACATCTTTCTCTTGTTCCTGATGTTAGAGAAAAGCTGTCAGTTTTTCCCCACTAAGTATGATGTTAGCTGTGGATGTTTCATAAATGACCTTTATTATGTTGAGGTATGTTCCCTCTAAACCCACTTTGTTAAGAGTTTTTATCACGAATGTGTGTTGTATGTTGTCAAATGCTTTTTCTGCATCTATTGAAGTGATCATAGGGTTTTTATCTTTTCTCTTATTAATGTGATGTATCACGTTGCTTGATTTGGGAATATTGAACCACTCTTGCATCCCCAGAATAAATCCCACTTGATTGTAGGTGAATAACCTTTTAAAATGTAATGTTGGATTCAGTTTACTAATATTTTGTTGAGGATTTTTGAATCTATGTTCATCAGGAGTATTGGTTTGTAGTTCTCATTTTTTTTTTTTTTTTTGGTAATGTCTTTATCTGGTTTTGGTATCAGGGTAATGGTGGTCTCATAGAATGAATTTGTAGGCTTTCTTTCTTCTTCTGTCTTTTGGAATAGTTTGAGAAGAATCAGTATTACCTCTTCTTTACACGTTTGGTAGAATTCACCTGTGAAGCCATCTGGTCCTGGGCTTTTCTTTGTTGGTATTAAAAAATTTTTTTTTAATGTTTATTTATTTTTGAGAGGGGGGAGGGGCAGAGAGAGAGACGAAGACACAGAATCAGAAGCAGGCTCTAGGCTCTGAGCTGTCAGCAGAGAACCCGATGCAGGGCTTGAATTCATGAGCTGTGAGATCATGACCTGAGCTGAAGTTGGATGTTTAACCAACTGAGCCACCCAGGTGCCCTGGGATTTTTTTTTTTTTTTTTCAACGTTTATTTATTTTTGGGACAGAGAGAGACAGAGCATGAACGGGGGAGGGGCAGAGAGAGAGGGAGACACAGAATCGGAAACAGGCTCCAGGCTCTGAGCCATCAGCCCATAGCCTGACGCAGGGCTCGAACTCACGGACCGCGAGATCGTGACCTGGCTGAAGTCGGACGCTTAACCGACTGCGCCACCCAGGCGCCCCTGGGATTTTTTTTTAAAGTGCTATTCAATTCATTGTTAGTAATTGGTCTATTCGAAATTTCTATATCTTCCTGATTCAATTTTGGAAGGTTATATGTTTCTAGGAATTTATCTGTTTTTTTTTCTAGTTGTTCAATTTTTTGGCATATATTTTTTTAAATAAATTCTCTTATAATATTTTGTTATTTCTGTAGTGTTAGTTGCTATTTCTCCTCCTTCATTTCTTTTCTTTTAATGTATATTTATTTATTTTGAGAGAGAGAGAGTGTGCATGAGCAGGGGAGGGGCAGAGAGAGAATCCCAAGCTGGCCCCATGCCATCAGTGCAGATCCTAATGCAGGGCTTGAACACAGGAACTGCAAGATCATGAACTGAGCTGAAACCAGGAGTCAGACACTTAACCGACTGAGCCACCCAGGTGCCCCTCTCCTCCTTCATTTCTAATTTTATTTATTTATTTGAGTCTTCTCTATCTCTTTCTTTGACTAGCCTGGGTAAAAGAGTTTTTTTTTTTTTTTAATGTTTGTTTCTCTTCATGCAATATGGGACTTAAAGTCATGATCCCATTATCAAGAGTCACATGTTCTTCCAACTGAGCCAGCCAGGTGCCCCAAGTCTGGCTAAAAGTTTAACAATTTTGGTTATTTTTTTCAAAGAACCACTCCTCATTTCATTTATTGTTCTGTTCTGTTGTTGTTGTTGTTGTTTGTCTCCATTTCATTTATTTCTGCTCTCATCATTATTTCCTTTCTTCTACTGACTTTGTCCTTTTTCCAACTCCTTTAGTGTAACGTTTTTTTGAGACTTTTCTTGTTTCTTGAGGTATTACTATAATCTTCTCTCTTGGAACAGCTTTTCTGCATCCCAAAGATTTGGACTGTTATAGTTTCATTTCTGTTTGTCCCCATGTATTTTTTGATTTCCTCTTTGGCTTCTTGGTTGGCCTATCCATTTGTTCATTAGCAGTTTATTTAGCCTGCATGTATTTGTGTTCTTTCCAAATTTTTTCTTGTGATTGATTTCTAGTTTCATACCATTATGGTCAGAAAAGATACATGATACGATTTCAGTCTTTTTGAATTTATTGAGATTTATTTTGTGGCTAACATGTGATCTATTCTGGAGAATGTTCCTTATGCATTTGAAAAGAATGTATTCTGCTGTTTTGGGATGGAATATTTTGAATGTATCTGGTCCAATGTGTCATTCGAAGCCACTGTTTCCTTGTTGCTTTTTGTCTGAATGATCTATCCATTGATCTAGGTGGGGTGTTGAAATCCCCTGTTATTATTGTATTACTATCGATTTCTTCCTTTATGTCTGTTAATAGTTGCTGTATATATTTAGGTGCTTTCATGTTGGGTGCCTAAATATTTACAATGTTATATCATCTTATTGGATTGTATCCTTTCTCATTATGTCCTTCTTTGTCTCTTGTTACAGTCTGTTTTAAAGTTTATTTTGCCTGATATAATTATTGGTACCCCAGCTTTCTTTTCACTTCCATTTGCATGGTAATTGTTTTTCCATCCCTTCATTTTCAATCTGCCTATGATTTTAGTTCTGAAATGAGTCTCCTATAGGCAGCATTTAGATAAGTTTTGCTTTTTTATCCATTCAGTCAACCTATGTCTTTTGATTGGAGCATTTAGTCCATTTATATTCAAAGTAATAGTTAATAGATACATACTTATTGCCATTTTGCTGTGTGGTTTACAGTTGTTTTTGTAGTTCTTCTCTATTCCTTTCTTCTTTAATTGCTCTCTTCCCTTGTGGTTTGATGGCTTTCTTTATTGATATGCTTGGATTCCTTCCTCTTTATTTTTTGTGTGTCTATTACAGGTTTGTGTGTGTGTGTGTGTGTGTGTGTGTGATTGTGGTTACCATTAGCTTCATAGATAACATCTTATGCATAGAGCAGTCTATATGAAGTTGTTGGTCACTTAAGTTTGAACCCATTCTAAAAGCACTACATTTTTACTCCCCCACCTTCCACATTTTATGTAAGAATTGTTATAATTTACATCCTTCTATTTTGTGAATGCCTTGACTGATTTCTGTAGATATTATTGATTTTACTACTTTTTTGTTTTAACCTCCATACTGGTTTTATAAGTGATTCATCTACTACTTTTATTATGTTTACATTTATTTGTGAAATATTTTCCCTTCATAATTTTCTTACTCCTAATTATGGCCTTTTCCTTCCACTCAAAGAATTTCCTTTAATGTTTCTTATAAGACTGGGTTAGTGGTGATGAATTCCTTTAACTTTTGTTTTTCTGGGAAACTCTTATCTTTCCTTATGTTCTGAATGGTACTCTTGCTGGATAGAGTATTCTTAGTTGTAGATTTTTTTTCTTCATTACTTTGAATATATCATGCCACTGCCTTCTGGCCTGCTTTTCTGCTGAAAAACAAGCTGATAGTCTTATGGAGTTTCCCCTTGTATATAAGTGTTTTCTTTACTCTTTCTGCCTTTAAAATTCTTTCTTTGTCACTATTTTTTGCCATTTTAATTAATATATGTCTTCGTGTAGACCTCTTTGGGTTGATTTTTGTTGGGGGCTCTCCGTGCCTCTTAGATCTGGGTTTTTGTTTCCTTCCTCAGATTTAGGGAGTTTTCAGCTATTATTTCTTCAAATAAATTTTCTGCCTCCTTCTCTCTCTTTTCTCCTTCTGGGATCCATATAATGCTAATATTGTTATGCTTAATGATGTCACTAAGTTTCCTTAAGCTATTCTCAGCTTTTATTATTCTTTTTCCTTTTTGCTATTGAGCTTGGTTGCTTTCTATTACTCTGTGTTCCAGATCATTCATCTGTTCTTTTGTCTTCTCTGATTTGCTATTGATAACCTCTAGTATATTAAAAATTTTTTAATGTTTATTTATTTTTGAGAGAGAGAGAGAAAGAGAGAGAGAATGAGCAGGGTAAGGGCAGAGAGATGGAGACAAAGAATCTGAAGCAGGCTCCAGACTCTGAGCTGTCAGCACAGAGCCCGATGCAGAGCTCAAATTCACGAGCTGTGAGATCATGACCTGAGCTAAAGTCAGATGCTTAACTGACTGAGCCACCCAGGCGCCCCTCCTCTAGTATGTTTTTAATTTTAGTTATTTAGTTCTTCATCTCTGATTGGTTCTTTCTTTTTTTATTTTTATTTTTTAAGTTTATTTATTTATTTTGAGACAGAGACAGAGAGAGTGAGTGGGGAGGGGCAGAGAGAGAGGGAGAGAGAGACAATCTTGACATGGGGCTTGAACCCACAAACCTGAGATCATGACCTGAGCTGAAACCAAGAGTCGGACGCTTAACCGACTGAGCCACCCAGGATCTTCTCTGGTTGGTTCTTATTGATATTTTCTATCTCTTTGTTAAGTATATCAGTGAGATCCTTCACTCTTTTCTCAAGTACAGTTAGTATTTTTATGACCATTACTTTGAATTTCTTATTAGGCATATTATTTATCTCTGTTTCATTTAACTCTTTTGATGTGGTTTTGTCCCGTTCTTTCATTTGGGACATAATCCTATCTCTTTATTTTATCTAACTCCCTGGGTGTGTTTCTATGTGTTAGGAAAGTCAGCTAAGTTTCTTGCTTCTGAAGTAGTAGCCTTATAAAGAGGTCCTGTGAGAGCCCCTGAGAGGGTGGTTGGTGGGTGGGGCTGTCAAACCAGATATCTGCCCCCAGTCCCATCTGCTGGGACTGTAGTCACACTAATATGTGTAGTTATCTTCCCCTCTCCCCAGGGCAGGAGTCACTTTGGTGTGGCACTGGTCCCTGCTAGGGGCTGCTTGCAGGATGTGTCATGGCAGGAGCCATTTTGGAGGGATGCCTGTGGAGTGAGGTAGGTTGGATTAGGTGGATCTGCAGGAGAATGCAGGAGTGGCATGTCTGGTATTAGCAAGCTATGGAGGAGTATTTGAGCTGGTTCCCATAGGTGTCTGGCTATCTTGGCTGGGGTAGGGGTTGGGGAGATGGTGCCCACCAGGTCTTTTGTTCTAGGAAAAGTCACCTATAGATCCTTCCCCTTCCAGTGCAGGGAAATTACTAAATAAATCTCCTTCCCATATACCCCAGTTGCTTTTTTGTACTGTATCTCAGCTGGGTTGTTGGTTTGATGGCTCTTTAAAGGGTAGAGACTCTGTTTTCTTTTGCCCTCTGTCTCTCCCGGAGCCAAGCCTGCTAATTTTTAAAGTACCTGGAATTAACCCTTACTGATTGTACAAAGTCACAAAGTTAAGCCCCATTGTTTTTCAAAGCCAAATATTATAGGACTTTTCTTCCCAGTTCAGGTCCCCTATGCTTGGGGTGCCTGGTATGGGGTCTGGTCCTCTCTTTTCTCCATGCTTATGATGTTGCTGCTGATTGTGGTTGACTCCCCTGGGAAATTTGGTTCCCAGTTGCATCTCTGCCCCTCCTGCCTCCTTCTATGTGGCCTCCTCTCTATTAACTGTGGAAAGTCCCTTCTGACAGTCTTTGGGTTTTCTGTGCTAGGTACACTGATGTGGCTGTTATCTAGGTGTGTCTGTGGGACAAGGTGAGCTTAGAATCTTCCTACACCACCATTTTTTCAGAAGTTCTCTTGCCCATTTTTTTAAAAAAAATTTCTTTCCAGGATTTTATTTAAATTCAAGTTAATTAACATATAGTGTAGTATTTGTTTCAAAAGTAGAATTTAGTGATTCATCACTTACATATAACACCGAGTGCTCATCACAAGTGCCCTCCTTACTGCCAATCACTCATTTAGTCCATTCTCTCAACCCACCTCCCCTCCAGCAACCATCAATTTGTTCTCTATAGTTAGGAGTCTTTTATGGTTTTCCTCTTTCTCTGTTTTTTTATTTTTATTTTTATTTTATTTTATTTTATTTTGTTGTTTTGTTTTGTTTTGTTTTGTTTTATTTACATCCAAGTTAGTTAGCATGTAGTGCAATAATGATTTCAAGAGTAGAATCCAGGCCGCCTGGGTGGTTCAGTTGGTTGAGGGCCGGACTTTAGTTCAGGTCATGGTCTCATGGTTCATGAATTTGAGCCCTGCGTTGGGCTCCTTGCTGACAGCTCAGAGCGTGGAGCCTGCTTTGGATTCTGCATCTTCCTCTCTCTCTGCCCTTCCTCAGCTCACTCTGTCTCTCTCTCAAAAATAAAAAAAAATTAAAAAAAAGAGTAGAATCTAGTGATTCATCCCCTATGTATAACACCCAGTGCTCATTCCATCAAGTGTCTTCCTTAATGCCCCTTACCCATTTAGCCCATCCCCCCACCCACAACCCCTCCAACAACTCTCAGTTTGTTCTCTACATTTAAGAGTCTCCTCTGTTTTGTCTCCCTTCCTGCTTTTATATTATTTTTGCTTTCCTTCCCTTATGTTCATCTGTTTTGTATCTTAAATTTCACATCTGAGTGAAGTGGTTAACTCCCCTGGGAAGTTTGGTTCCCAGTTGCATCTCTGCCCCTCCTAGCTCCTTCTGTGTGGCCTCCTCTCTATTAACTGTGGAAAGTCTATTCTGACAGTCTTTGGGTTTTCTGTGTCAGGTACACTGATGTTATTACCTAGGTGTGTCTGTGGGATGAGCTGAGCTCAGAATCTTCCTACTCCACCATTTTGTCAGAAGTCCTCTTGCCCATTTTTTAAAAACTTTTCTTTCCAGGATTTGTGAAGTAATGTGATATTTGTCTTTCTCTGACTGACTAATTTCACTTAGCATAATACCCTCTAGTTCCACCCAAGTTGTTGCAAGTGGCAAGATTTCATTCTTTATGATTGCAAGTAATACTCCATTGTGTGTGGGTGTATATATATATATATATATATATATATATATATATATGTATGTATGTATATACACACACATACATATACCACATCTTCCTTATCCATTAATCTGTTCATGGACATTTGGGCTCTTTCCATACTTTGGCTATTGTCAATAGCAGTGCTATAAACATTGGGGTGCATGTGTCCCTTCAAAATAGCACACCTGTATCCCTTGGGTAAATACCTAGTAGTGCAATTGCTGGGTCGTAGGGTAGTACTAGTTTTAATTTTTTAAGGAACCTCCATACTGTTTTCCAAAGTGGCTGCACCAGTTTGCATTCCCACCAGCAGTGCAAGAGAGATCTTCTCTCTCTGCATCCTTGCTAACATCTGTTGTTGCCTGAGTTGTTAATGTTAGCCATTTTGACAAGTGTTAAGTGGTATCTCATTGGGGTTTTGATTTGTATTTCCCTGATAATGAGTGACGTTGAGCATCATTTCATGTGTCTGTTGGCCATCTGGATGTCTTCTTTGGAAAAGTGTCTATTCATGTCTTTTGCCCAATTCTTCACTGGATTATTTGCTTTTTGGGTGTTGAGTTTGATAATATCTTCATAGATTTTGGATACTAACCCTTTATCTGATATGTCATCTGCAAATATCTTCTTCCATTCCGTTGGTTGCCTTTTAGTTTTGCTGATTGTTCCCTTCACTGTGCAGAAGCTTTTTATTTGATGAGGTTCCAATAGTTCACGTTTGCTTTTGTTTCCCTTGCCTCTGGAGACGTGTTGAGTAAGAAGTTGCGATGGCTGAGGTCAAAGAGGTTTTTTGCCTGCTTTCTCCTCGAGGATTTTGATGGCTTCCTGTCTTACATTGAGGTCTTTCATCCATTTTGAGTTTATTTTTGTGTCTGGTGTAAGAAAGTGGTCCAGGTTCATTTTTCTGCATGTTGCTGTCCAGTTTTCCCAGCACCACTTGCTGAAGAGACTGTCTTTATTCCATTGGCTATTCTTTCCTGCTTTGTCAAAGACTAGTTGGTCATACGTTTGTGGGTCCATTTCTGGGTTCTCTATTCTGTTCCATTGATCCGAGTGTCTGTTTTTGTGCCAGTACCATACTGTCTTGATGATTACAGCTTTGTAATACATCTTGAAGTCCAGGATTGTGATACTTCCAGCTTTGTTTTTGTTTTTCAGGATTGCTTTGACTATTCAGGGTCTTTTGTGGTTCTGTACAAATTTCAGAACTGTTTGTTCCAGCTCGGTGAAGAATGCTGGTGTTATTTTGATAGGGATTGCATTGAATATGTAGATTGCTTTGGGTAGTATCGATTTTAAACAATTTTAACATTTTAACAATATTTGTTCTTCCAATCCATGAGCATGGAGTATTTTCCCATTTGTTTGTTTCTTCTTTGATTTCTTTCATAAGCTTTCTACAGTTTTCAGTGTATAGATTTTTCACCTCTTTGGTTAGGTTTATTCCTAGGTATTTTATGGTTTTTGGTACAATTGTAAATGGGATCAGTTTCTTGATTTCTCTTTCTATTGCTTTGTTATTGGTGTATAGAAATGCAACTGATTTCTGTGCATTGATTTTATATCCTGCAACTTTGCTGAATTCATGGATCAGTTCTAGCAGTTTTTTGGTGGAATCTTTTGGGTTTTCCATATAGAGTATCATGTCATCTGCAGAGAGTGAAAGTTTGACCTCCTCCTTGTCGATTTGGATGCATTTTATTCCTTAGTGTTGTCTGACTGCTGAGGCTAGGACTTACAATAGTATGGTGAATAGTAATTCTCTTGCCCATTTTTAATTGTATTTTTTTATTGTTGAGTTTCTTTTTTTTTTTTTTTTTTTTAATTTTTTTTTTTTGAATGTTTATTTATTTTTGGGACAGAGAGAGAGACAGAGCATGAACGGGGGAGGGGCAGAGAGAGAGGGAGACACAGAATCGGAAACAGGCTCCAGGCTCTGAGCCATCAGCCCAGAGCCTGACGCGGGGCTCGAACTCACAGACCGCGAGATCGTGACCTGGCTGAAGTCGGACGCTTAACCGACTGCGCCACCCAGGCGCCCCTATTGTTGAGTTTCAAGAGTTCTTTATATTTTGTAGATATGAATGCATTTTCAGATACGTGATTTGCAAATATTTTCTCCTAGTTTGTGGGTTGTCTTTTTCATTCTCCTGAAAGTGTCTTTTGCAGAGCAAATGCTTTTAATTTGGACGAAGTCCAGTTTATCAATTTTTCTTTTATATGTTATGTTTTTGGTGTTGTATCTCAGGACTCTTTACCTAACCCAAAAATTTTCTCCTGATTTTTCTCTTATGTTTTCTTCTCCAAGTTTTATGTTTTACATTTAGATCTCTGATGCTTTTTGAGTTAATTTTTTGTATGAGATGCAAACTAAGGTTCCTTTTTTTTTTTTTTTTGTATATGGACATCTAGTTGTCTTAGCACTATTTGTTGAAAATGGAATTATTTCTCCATGGAATTTACTTTCACCTCTGTCAAAAGTCAGGTTAGTGTTTCCCAAAGTTCAGAGATGATTGGGGGTGGGGTGTGACTTTAAAGGATAGCACAAAGGAGACTTTTGTAATGATAAAATGGTTATGTATCTTGATTGTGCTGGTGGTTATGCAAATCTACAGATGTGAGACAATGATATAGAGCTAAACATACACATTACACCAATATCAATATGGTTTTGTACTATAATTATGTAAGATGCAGCCATAGAGGGGAGAGACTGAGTGAAAGGTACATGAGACCTCTCTGTACTGTCTTTGCAAATTCCTGTGAACCCATAATTATTTAATTATCTCGTAATTACTATAACTACTATAATTACTTCAAAATAAAGAGTTAAAAAATCACTTGACCATATTTGTGTGAGTCTAGTTCAGAATTCTCTAGTCTATCCCACTGATCTATTTGGCTGCCCTTTGCCATTAACACATTCTTTATTACTGCAGTTTGTAAGTCTTGAAACTTTATTCATTTTCAAAATGGTTTTATCACTTATCAAAATGGTATTTTGCACTTCTGTATAGATTTTAGAATTAGCTTGTCAATTTCTACAGCAAGTCTGCTATAATTTTGATTGGGATTGCTTTCAATTTGCAGATCAATATTTAGCAGTACTGAATCCTCTAATATCTTTCTTTCATTTCTAATTTTCACTTTTAGCTGTCAGTTTAAAATTTCTCTTGGTCCTCTGTAGCTAAAGGTGACATGGCAGAGTCCTAGCAAGCATGGAACACATGCCTCCCTCTCCTGTTCAGTTATGTGGAACAGAAAATGTGCAGCCTAGCAGGATATGTTAAAACTCCAGGCTATGTGGCAAAGTTATTTCTGCCTAATACAACGTTCCATATTGGTATTAAAAAAAATTCCAAGTATTACCATAGCAGTTGTCTCAAGAAGCAAAATATATTGGCAATTTCTTGTTTTGTGTCCTATAATTTCTAATTTTAGAAAGATATTTTTGCAACTCCTAAAAGTGGTTTACAAGTTTTAGGAGGGAAAGGCATAGATGGATTTAGGTTCCCCCCCCCCCCCCAACTTTTTCTCATTTTATAAATGTAATTTTTAAAATTCCCAAGCTCCTGGGTGCTTGGCTGGCTCTGTTGGTGGAGCATGCAACTCTTGATATTGGGGTTGTGGGTTTGGCCACACATTTGGCGTAGAGCTTACTTTAAAAAAACATAAAAATAAATAAATAAATAAATAAATAAATAAATAAATAAATAGGTAAAATTCCCAAACTCATTTTCAGAAGAAAAGGAGAAAGGCAGGGTAACAGTGATATGTAGTAACCAAATCCTACTAAACATGAGTGCCTTGAGGCAGGGCCTGTTGTGCTGTGTTCTCCTTCAGAGCCTGGCAGTTATTAGAAGTTCAATACATATTTGTTGAATGAGTAAATCACTTTTATTTTCACCTATAGGCTTTGGGCCCTAACATATTTTTTTTTAGTTGTGAAGTGGATTTAGCATTTGACTAATACTATATAATAATAGAAGAACCACTATATCCTTTTTTAAAAGATTTTATTTTTAAGTAATCTCTACACCAAACTTGGGGCTCAAACTCACAATCCAGAGATCAAGAGTCACATGCTCCATCAACGGAGCCAGCCAGGTGCCCCTGGAAGCCTATATTCTTATGTCCTCTGACCAAGTTTTCAAAATATTAAACAAGGAGTGAAGAAATAGAAGGTCATTAAGTTAAAAGCTTAAAGGGGGACATATTTTAGAAATAGGAGTGAGGAGTCCTTGTTTCTCTTTAGGAGTGAGCAGGGGGTCCCTGAAACAGAGAGCCAGGATGATGTTCTGGTCAGAGCCACTGTAGTGGAGTAAAAAAGGACAACTTGGAATGAGTCAGCTTCCTCTAGGTGTGTGGGCATTTGTTCATCAGCATGGGTTTGTTCATCAGCCACATTGTTAATTTATAAAAACCCACTCCCTATTACATCCAAATCTCCACCATACTGGATACATTGGGGGCACATTAACATTCTTCATGGGAGGCATCAGTGTAGTAAATCTTTTTAATGCATACTTCTCAATAGGTCCTGTATTCTAATTTTATTTTGATATTCACCAGCCTACCCCTTATTGGGCTTCTCATTGCAGAATTTTAGGTCTCAATACAGCACTTGATTTTGTGGTTGAAGAGTAGGCTTTAGCTTGGGAACTTTTGACAAAACTTCATCTAGAGTAAGACCCGACTTCTAAGTAGCTTAAAACTGAGTCCCCTGAACCAAGTCACCATTTTGTCACAGATTGTACAACCCTTTGGTATTCCTCACCTAAAGGGGATTAAATATAAAGGGGCTATAAAATGTTTCTCTGCTGCTACTAGGAATTTATACAAAGGATACAGGAGTGCTAATTCATGGGGGCACATGTAACCCAATGTTTATAGCCCCCCTATCAACAATAGCCAAAGTATGGAAAAAGCCCAAATGTCCATCAACTGACAAATGGATAAAGAAGACATGGTTTATAAATACAATGGAGTATTACTCAGCAATCAAAAAGAATGAAATCTTGCCATTTGCAACAATGTGGATGGAACTAGAGAGTATTATGCTAAGTGAAATAAGGCAGTCAGAGAAAGACAGATACCATATGTTTTCACTCAAATGTGGAATTTGAGAAACTTAAAAGAAGACCATGAGGGAAGGGAAGGGAAAAAAATAGTTACAGAGAGGAGGCAAACAATAAGAGACTCTTAACTATAAAGAACAAACTGAGGGTTGATGGGGGGAGGCGGTGGGGAAGGGAAAATGGGTGATGGGCATTGAGAAGGGCACTCATTGGGATGAGCCCTGGGTGTTGTATGTAAGTGGTGAATCACGGGAATCTACTCCCAAAGCCAGGAGCACACTGTATATACTGTATGTTAGCTAACTTGAGAATAAATTATATTTAAAAAAATGTTTCTCTGCTATTTGTATTAACTCTTTGTGTATTAAATTCCTGGTCAGGCAAAGTTCAAGTACTGTTTAAATAACAACAGAATCTAGATGAGCTACTGTTTAATTATCTGTGAGGAATATATTAATTTTTCCCCTGTAGATCATTATGTTAAACTCTGTCTCTGACCTTCATGGCTACATTGACAAAAGCCAACTGACAGAAGACTTAGGGGGAACTTTGGAATATCGCCATAGTCAGTGGATAAATCATCGAACTGTAAGTACCAACTTATGTGCCCTTTTTATTGTTTTTCCTTATTTTCCAGTAGGCAAGGCAGTTAAAGTTGGGCAGTCATTGCCCATGACTATCTAAGATACAGAAGGTTGGTTTTTCTAAGCCACAGGTAGGGGAGAAATGGGGCAGAAGGGAAAAGGCTGGGCTTGTCCTGCTGACTACCTTCACCTCACTTCATCATCTGGCATGGGGGATTGGGGGAACTTGATTTAGAATGCACCTGGGGAGAATGCAAAATACGAGCACCATGCTAAAGCGGAGAAGTTAATTTGCTTGGTCAGGGATGGGTCTCAGACATTAGTGTTCCACACAACTCCCCAGATGATTCTAATGTATAGACAGATCAAAATCCACCAAGTCAGAAGGAGCTGTATTTGACTATTGTCACAATTATTTACTGTCTGACTTTGGGTCAGTTATTAAACCTCTTTCAGCTTGTTTTCTCCCCTGTTAAAATGGAACTAACAGTGGTTTTCAGCTGGGGGCGATCTGAGACTTTTTTTGTAGTCATAACTTGGGAGGAAGTGTATTACTGGCATCTAGTGGGTAGGAGCCAGGTATGCCGTGAAACCTCTTATAATGCATGAGACAGCCTCCAACAAAGAATTGTCCAGCCCAAATTTCAATAGTGCCAATGATGAGAAACCTCAGACTGCCTGAAAGTTTAAGATGAGACCAAGTGATGTAATGTGTGTGAAAGCACCTGACGTAGTATTTTACTTGTCACTCTACTCACTCATAGCAAGGGTTATCATGCTAAACTAGAAGGGTCAGTCATGTCAAGAACAAAGTGGGATTGAAACTCAAATAATAAGTGTTTCTGTATAAATTCCCCTTTCCCCACTCTTCTAGCCCTAGCCCCTTGAAAAGACTGGGTTTTCTGAGCCAAGTCAGAAGCTTCCTTCACCACCCCAGTGACAACTGGCAGTGTCAGCCCACCTCTCTGTGTATGTGGTCACTTTGGAAACATGTTGCCCAATATTTAACCAATGAACATCTGAACTACATTTAATTTGGAAGGAGAATTCACTCTCCTTTAGAGTGTAAAGCTTGGTGATTTTTTTTAAAGGAAATTTTATGAACTAAACAAAAATAGATTTCTAGACACATTATATGTGCAACATTTATTGCATTTCTAGCAACACATTTATTTCAAAGCTACGGATTCTGATCCTTCCCTCACTTCTTTGTATGCCATGTAATTCTAAGGAAGACATGACCCTTCCCAAACCTAAAGAACCTGGGCAAGAATCCTTTAAATTTCTCATGAGTTTTACCACAGTAACTGTGGCTCCTAGGGAATCTCAGGAATTAAAAAAAGGAATGGTGACATTCTTCACAAACATATTATTCTAAATAGGTCTAAATATAAAAGATAAGGAGGGAAGCTTATGTAGAATATCACACACAAATAAGTGTGATCAGGGTCATCCTATGTTGCAATTTCATTAAACCATATGAAAAGTGAAACTGGAGTGCTTCTAGGCTTCATTTCTTCACTTCCTAGGACTTTATTACATTACTTTAGTAATCAAAAGAAGTTAGTGGGGGCGCCTGGGTGGCGCAGTCGGTTAAGTGTCTGACTTCAGCCAGGTCACGATCTCACGGTCCGTGAGTTCGAGCCCCGTGTCAGGCTCTGGGCTGATGGCTCAGAGCCTGGAGCCTGTTTCCGATTCTGTGTCTCCCTCTCTCTCTGCCCCTCCCCCGTTCATGCTCTGTCTCTCTCTGTCCCAAAAATAAATAAACGTTGAAAAAAAAGAAAAGAAGTTAGTGTCCCACCCAGCCTTACTGCCTAGCTAGCTCTCCCTTTTCCTCTGATTTCTCTACCAATTCTTTGTTTTATTATGTTCTTCATGTTTTTTCCAAGTTGCCTCAGATCTTTTCTGATATAACAAAAGTTTGCAGCAAATAAAGAAAAAACACAAATGCCCCTTGATGTCAAAGACTAGAATACTTCTCTACGAACTTAGAGAGGTAAAGAAGACTGAACCATGAACATAGATTATTTAAAGACATAGCATGAGCAGACATGTGCACACACTTTCCCACCCCAAGCCCAGTTTGTATCCATGGTTAGTGTGTGTGCATGTGTTAAATATATTATGGTGAACTTTAAAAAATACAGATCTTTTTTGGGGGAACAGTGTACTTTCTGGTTGTCGGATCATTGAGACTCATTAGAACTGAAAAGAACCTTAAAGATCATTTATTTCAATTACCTTATTTTATAGGTAAGGAAACTGACCTTCAAAGTAAAGAAGCGACTTATCCAAGGTTATACAGTTGAGTAGTGGTAGAGCCAAGACGAAGGCTAAGCTCTTTTTCATCACCCCATCAGTGTCAGGTCCTTTGTACCATTTCCAAGGTGATTGTTTGCTAATCAGATACCTGGAATCAAGTTAATTTGTTAACAGACTCTCCATAGGAAATGCCTGGATTTCCTCTATTTCCTGTATTTTCCTCTATTTCATCTGCAGGCCTGGCACCTGACTCTCAGGGTTCTTACTGTTATTATTATTACATTTGCAAGGTACTGTACTGTGCCCAAGTCCTTTCACATTTGCTATTCCTTTGATCCTCAAAAAACCCCTGCAAAAACAGAGCAACCATTATTCCCATTTTTCAGATGAGGACACTAGCACTCAGAGTAATACCTGGCTTACTTAAGATCACACAGTTAGAGATCAGAATCTGAACTCTAATTCAAGTCTGAAACTCCGAAAGCCAAGATTTTTTTTTGTTGGTTTAATTTTAAATCTAGTTTTGTGAAATCTAGTTTTTATTGCTAAGAGGTGGTGTAGCATATAGTGCTTAAGATGGCTGGCTCTGGGTTCAATTCCAGTTCTGCCACTAATTTTTTATATGACTTTGGGGAAGTTACTTAACCTGAATTCACCTTAGTTTCCTTGTCTATAGATTGTGGTGATAATAGTAACCTATTTGAGATGCATTACAAGAGGTAGTGCATATAAAGCAAAATATTTAATATATTTTCTTATAAGTCCTCTGATAAATTGGATTTTTATATGTTATTCATTATAGGCTATTGGTGAATGACGTTGAGAGAGTATCTTACACAGATATTAGGTTATGTAAAAGTAATAATACTTTGATGTGCTTGAAAGATTTTCATAAAAGTTAGTGGTTGTCTGAATTTCCAGGCCAAAAGAACTATGATGTTCAAGATTGCAACTGTATAAATACTTGTGCTAATAGGGGAGATTCCACCAACAACAATAGGGGAGACTCATTACAGATAAGGAAACTGAACTTCAAAGTAAAGAAGTGACTTATTCAAGGTTATACAGTTGATGGTGGGTGCCTGGTTGGCTCTGGTAGAACATGCGACTTTAGATCTCAGGGTCATGAGTTCGACCCCCACATTGGGTGTAGAGCTTACCTAAAAAAAAATGGTTAAAGGACAAAGACTTCAGTTTCAGACAGTAGGCGGGGGTGTGCTATGCTCCGGAAGCCTTATAGCTCCAGCCTCAGCTCTGGCCTCTGGTGCAGAAAAGGGCCACCTCATGTCTGGCACATTCTTTATGATGAGCATCTGGGTTTTCAGAAATGTTCTCTGATGATATAAGATCAGAGGTAATTTTTTCCCAAGTGAAAATTAGGTTAGACCTCTTTGCTACTATCAGTTATCCATCTAGCAGCTGTTTATGGGCCACCTATTATGTGACAGGCATAGTACCATTTGCTGGGATAACAGAGATGAATTGCGCTTGCCCTTCAAGGGCAAAGTTGTCTCAGGAGCAGAGGGAAGTGGGCATAGTAGAACCCATCTGGCTGAGTAGAATGATTTGTGGGATTCTTTTTTTTTTTTTTTTTTTAATTTTTTTTTTTTTCAACGTTTATTTATTTTTTTTGGGACAGAGAGAGACAGAGCGTGAACGGGGGAAGGGCAGAGAGAGAGGGAGACACAGAATCGGAAACAGGCTCCAGGCTCTGAGCCATCAGCCCAGGGCCTGATGCGGGGCTCGAACTCACGGACCTCGAGATCGTGACCTGGCTGAAGTCGGACGCTTAACCGACTGCGCCACCCAGGCGCCCCGATTTGTGGGATTCTTAAAAGCCACTTACTTTCAACTAAATCTGCTGGTGATCAGCATCACTTTTTCTAGGTTAGGCCACATGTTTACTGCTAAACTGTACTGAGTAAAATGCAGATATCTCACCTGGGATATGAGGTGTGAAGTTACTCATCAGTTAGTAGGTATTCATTTAATGGCAGAGTAGTGTCCTTGGTGGAAGGTCAATTTTTATAAAGAAGTGACAGGCAGAGGTCCCCAAAGCCTTATCACATGTGATAAAAGTAACTCTCTGAAAGGTCACTAGCGACTTACCTAATCACTACATCCATCTTCTCCCTTGGGGTCAAACTTGCTTCCCAAACTTAGTGACCTTAGTTGATTCCTGCCTTCTTTCCTTCCTTACTGCCCAAGCAATACTATCTTGGGCAATTCACTTGACCTGTTGGAGCTTCAGTTCCCTCTTCTATAAAATGGAGATAAAATACCTTCCATTCTGGATTGTTGAGATGATAGACAAATGTATAGCACCAAGTACAATGCATGGCCCGTTGCAGGTACTCAGGAAATGGCAGCTAGTTGTACTGTCCTTCTATTCAGAGAGCATATTGGTGAATGTTAAGCTGTCCTCATTGTTACGTCTGACCTTCCAGGCCATTGAAAACTTTGCCGTGACATTGAAGACCACTGCCCAGATGCTCCAGATGTTTGGGGCCTGCGTAGCCACAACAGAGCTGCCCAGGGGCGTGCTGTCCACTGAAGACCTCCTCATGTCCCACACAGGGCAGCGGGACAAGCTGCAGGTGAGTGGCCAGTGGCCTTGGAGAGAGCCAGGAGCAGAATTAAAAGTGAGGTCCTCTTCTTCCCCCTTTTCTGGTGACTTGGCAGCAGTTGATCATCTTAAATCTTCTAGATAGGCAGTATGTAAAGAGGAAAACCTCTTGAGACTGGTCCATGAGTGTAAAAGGATTGTAATTAAGACCTGTGAGAAGCAGCCCTGTAAAGGGAAACTCATTCCACCATGTGAGACAGGTGTGTGAACCTCCTTTCAAGTGCAGCACCCCTATGATCTGTTTGGGACAGAGCAAGATATGATGGATATGACTGCAGTGAATGAAGGAGGGGTGGCAATTGTCTTTTGAGGCATAAGCTTTCCTGAGCCTATTGTGAGGTTTTGGGGCAAACTAATAACTAATAACTTTGGGGCAAACTATTGCTTCACTTTCTCAGGGATGTATCTTTTTATTTGGGGAGTAATTTGAGAAAGAAGACATGGAAGGTGCTCTGAACTGGGTTTAAGGAGAAACACCTATTAACTATTCATAAAATCATGTCAGAGCCTGCTAAGAATGGAGGCTGGTAGATTCTTTCAGGTCATGCAGTAAAGGGAGGTGTCTTCCTGGGGCTTATAGGAAGGGTTTCAGCTATTTTCTACTTCCAGAAGCATAAATGGACCAAACCCATCATTTCACCAGAAGACCAGAACACCATTGGGCAGCAAACTGGGGATTAGAAGGTCAATGCATCTTAGCATTACATGTATTCTTGCTGCATGGAGCTTGAGAAGAGCTGACCTCTTTTATTTGTGGCCCAAAATTTACAAAAACGCTTTGCTAGGTGGTTGATTTGCTCATTTAGCCAGCATTATTGACCACCTACCACTACATGTAGGCAAAACAAACCAAAAAAGTGCAAACACATAGTTGAGTTAGGGGAGTCTCAGGGTCTAGCGGTTAAGGCAAATTAATTCTTCCATGTGTCAGGGAGCACTATTAAATTCTCTTTGGAAGGAGCTGGATATCCAAAAAAGAGTTCAAAATATACTTTCCACATTACTCTGAATAATTAAAAGATCTGGTTTGAAACTGTGAAAACCTGAAAACATCCTAGAACTTTTCCCTGGAAATGTCTCTGATGACCTTGACAAGCACGCACAACCTAGCACACCCTTCCTGTTCCCGTGTGTGCTTTTTACGCCTGGATGGAAACTTAGGGCACATCTTCAGAGCACGTGCAGGCAGGTGTCCCAGGCTCTTTTGCATATTGGATCCTTCTCTGAGGAGAGCTTCTACTTCCTGAGTAAGGGTGACTTTGACAGGCTATGAGCTGTCACTCAGTTTACAAACAGTATGCTGGCGCTCACCTTGCTGCCACTAGGACCTTGTCTGTGCAAAGAGGAAATTCACTGAAATTCTATGGACTTCTATGGATGTTCCCAGAAGCGTGTCCCTGAACTCCTTCTGTAGCCTGAGTGCTGACAGTAAAAAAAATTAAATACCCCAAATGATTAAGGAGGTTTTCTTTTCATGGGAATGAAAACTCCTTAAGCCCTTTGGACCGTGTGACAACTGGATATCCATGTGAAAAAGAAGGAAATTGGATGCTTACCTCACCTTGTCCACAAAAATTAACTCAAAATTGGTCAAGGAACTAAATATAAGTTCCAAAATTATAAAACTCTGGAGAAAATATAGATGTAATTTTTTATGACCTTACATTAGGTGATGGTTTCTTAGATACCGCACCAAAAGCACAAACCCCTAAAGAAAAGAAATAAAGTAGACATCACCAAAATTAAGAACTTTTGTGCTTCAAAGGACACTATCAAAAAGGTGACAAGACAACCCACAGAATGGGAAAAAATATGTACAAATCACGTATCTGATGAGAGTCTAATATTCAGAATATATAAACAACTCTTGGAGTACCTGGGTGGCTCAGTTGGTTGAGCATCTGACTGGCTCAGGTTGTGATCTCACAGTTCTTGAGTTCCAGCTCCGCATGGGGTTTGCTGCTGTCAGCAGGGAGCCTGCTTTGGATCCTCTGTCCTCTTCTTTCTCTGCCCCTCCCCCACTTGCTCTTTCTCTCTCTCTCTCAAAAATAAATAAAACATTTTTTAAAAAATTAAAAAAATAAACAACTCTTACAACTCAACCTTTATAAAAAGACAAATAACCCAATTAAAAAATGGGCAAAGTAGGGGTGCCTGGGTGACTCAGTTGGTTAAGGGTCCGACTTCAACTCAGGTGGCTCATGTCATGATTTTATGGTTGGTGAGTTCGAGCCCTGTGTCAGGCTCTGTGCTGACAGCTCAGAACCTGGAGCCTGCTTTGGATTCTGTGTCTTCCTCTCTCTCTGCCCCTCCCCTGTGTGAGCTCTGTCTCTCTCTCTCAAAAATAAATACGCTTTAAAAAAATGGGCAAAGGATTAGAACAGGCATTAGACAGATAAATGGTTATTAAGCACATGAAGACATGTGCAACGTCATATATTGTTAGGGAAATGCAAATCAAAACTGCAGTGATATACCCACTAGAGTGGCACTAATTAAAAAGGTGGACCATAATAAGTGTTGATGAGGATGTGAGGGAATTGGAACCCTCATACATTGCTTGTAGGAATGGAAACTGTCTGGTAGGTCCTCAAAAAGTTAAACATAAAGTTACCATATGACCCAGAAATTCTACTTCTACGTATGTACATAAGAGATTTGAAAACATGTTTTATATAAAAAGTCACACATAAATGTTCATAGCAGCATAACACCCCAAAAGTGGAAGCAACCCACGTGTCAATAAGCTGATGAGGGGATAAAAAAATGTGGTATATCCATACAATGGAATGTTACTCAGCCATAGAAAGGAAGTACCGATACATGCTTTAATATGTATGAACTTTGAAATAATTATGCAGAGTGAAAGAAGCAGACACAAAAGCCACATATTGTACAATTCTACCTATATGAAATGTCCAGAATAGGTAAATATGGAGAGAAAGGTAGATTAGTGGTTTCCAGGGTCTGGAAAGAGGGAGAAATGGAGAGTGATTGATAATAGGTATGGGGTTTCTTTTTGAGGGTGATGAAAGTGTTCTGGGGAGAAAACATGGACTTGTATGCATTAAAAGGGTGAGTTTTGGGGCGCCTGGGTGGCGCAGTCGGTTAAACGTCCGATTTCAGCCAGGTCATGATCTCGCGGTCCGTGAGTTCGAGCCCCGCGTCTGGCTCTGGGCTGATGGCTCAGAGCCTGGAGCCTGTTTCCGATTCTGTGTCTCCCTCTCTCTCTGCCCCTCCCCCGTTCATGCTCTGTCTCTCTCTGTCCCAAAAATAAATAAACGTTGAAAAAAAAATTTAAAAAAAAAAAAGGGTGAGTTTTAGGGGTGCCTGGATGGCTCAGTGGTTGGGCATCCGACTCTTGACTTTGGCTCAGGTCATGATCTCACAGTTCAGAAGATCAAGCCTGGCTTCAGGCTCTGCGCTGATGGTGCAGAGCCTGCTTGGGATTCTCTTTTTCTGCCCCTCCCCTGCTCACGTGCGCACGCACACTCTCTCTCTCAAAATAAATAAATAAAACTTAAAAGAAGGTGAGTTTTATGGTACTATACGAATAATATCTCGATTTTTTATTTTTTTATTTTTTTCAACTTTTATTTATTTTTTTGGGACAGAGAGAGACAGAGCATGAACGGGGGGAGGGGCAGAGAGAGAGGGAGACACAGAATCAGAAACAGGCTCCAGGCTCTGAGCCATCAGCCCAGAGCCTGATGCGGGGCTCGAACTCACAGACCGCGAGATCGCGACCTGGCTGAAGTCGGACGTTTAACCGACTGCGCCACCCAGGCGCCCCTATCTCGATTTTTTAAAAAAGAAAAAGATCTGGGGCGCCTGGCTGGCTCAGTTGATTAAGCGTCCGACTTCGGCTCAGGTTGTGATCTCACTGTTTGTGGGTTCAAGCCCTGTGTCGTGCTCTGTGCTGACAGCTTGGAGCCTGGAGCCTGCTTCGGATTCTGTGTTTCATTCTCTCTTTGCCGCTCCCCCACTTGTGCTCTGTCTCTCAAAAATAAATAAATGTAAAAAAAAAAAATAAAAAAAAAAAAGAAACAAAGAAAGAAAAATATCTTTGGGCCTAAAATAATAATAAAATAACCATGAACCCTATACAGGTATGTGCTTTTCATACTGTTTATGATAGCCCTACAGACCTTCTTTCTTAGCAAAACAGCTCTTCCTGTTGTCTAATTCCATGTTGGTTTTGGAAGCAGTTCACAGAGGCAGGCAGTCTTCTTTCTGAGTCCCAAAGGAGGTGATTCTCACCTCTTTGAAGGTCTTATTTTGGGGCAGAAACCCCAGGGCCTTGGCCTTATACTCTCAGATACTTAAGTCAACTGACACACTTTACCATGTGTCCAGGTAAATAGGGTAAGACTCTCATATTTTGTTGTTGTTGTTGTTAAAATAAGAAATCCAACAGGGCCATAGTCCTTTTTCTCATCATGCAGGAGGAAAGTGTCAGTGGTCCTTTGATTATGTGATAGAGCACTCTTCTACAAATATGAATACTGTTTAGCATTTAATATTTGTTCCATTCAGAATTTATCCAATTGTGTATTCAGAGATGACAATTCTATCAGCATTTCCAGGGTTACAAATAATCAAGAAGATAATCAGAGTAATAAGTGATTTTTTTGTAGGCCCTAGAAATAATTTACAGTCTTAGGAGTTTTTTTTTTTTTTTTAATTTTTTTTTTTCTTAATTTTTGAAAGACAGAGAGAGACAGAGCACAAGTAGGGGAGGGGCAGAGAGAGAGGGAAACACAGAATCCGAAGAAGGCTGCAGGCTCTAAGCTGTCAGCACAGAGCCCAATGTGGGGCTTGAACCTACAAACTGTGAGATCATGACCTGAGCCAAAGTCGGACGCTCAACCGACTGAGCCACCCAGGTGCCCTACAGTCTTAGGAGTTTTTAAAGACCCCATTGTTCAAATTCTACTTGCAGAGAATATGTTAAAAATGCATAGGCACAGAGGTCTTGATTTTGCACAGGAAGATGAAATTGCTATTCTTATGAATGTTTTCAGTGTTAATGCCTTAACAGATCAGGGTTTTGAACTAGTTTTATACCACAAGAAGATATCTCTCAGTATCTGCTGAGGAAAGGGGATATATCATCTCTTTTACGGACTTTTTTCTCAATTATGAAGACTTGCATTTTAAAGGCCACATTCTAGAGTTCATTATTCAGCATTATAAAAATACCCCAGCATGGTGGAGCTAACGTGTAGTGGCAGAAATGGGGTAAGTAATAAAAGCTAAGTAAGGAGTCTAAAGTATTAGTCATTCATATAATCTCTGGGCTCTGATTCATCCTTTAACTTCCTCCCCCACCTCCACCCCCAGCCCATGACACAGCCAAACACAGCACCTGGCATGAATAGTAGTGCTTTTAAATGTATTTTGACAGACTGACTGACTGAATGAATGAATGTCTACATTTAGCCTTACCCTTGTCACAGGAAAGAATCCTCCCCAGAAAATTTAAATTCCTTTGAGCCTGAAGCAATCTGCTTGCCCTATTAAGTGGGTCTTTTGAACCAACTGCTTGTTTCCATAATAGTGGAATTGTAATGATAAGTACACACTGGGACAGCCATACCAGTTGTTAAATATTTATGTTCC
Organism: Leopardus geoffroyi; assembly: GCF_018350155.1. NCBI lineage: Eukaryota > Metazoa > Chordata > Mammalia > Carnivora > Felidae > Leopardus > Leopardus geoffroyi. The sequence continues at coordinate 84,117,079 of NC_059333.1, forward strand.
CCAAGTGCCCAACTTTACCTCTCTGGCCCATTTCCTAGGACCCATGAGACCTCCTCATGTTTCTGGCATCAAAAGGGGTTAACACGTGGACAGCAGTTGGCCTCAGGACTGCTTCAGTATTATATCTGACATCTGTGCTGATTGGTCAATGACTGCTCTAAACAGTTATTAAATATTTTGAATTGTTACTACTATGGACAAGGGAAAACTCCATTTTTGTCCTGGGCAACTTACCTTTTCACTTTCCAAGTATCATAGTTCCTCAATCTTTCCCTGTGTATTTATGGCAGATTTTTGTAACCCTGCTAAAGCTAACCCTGCTAGGCCATATATGGCCTAGTCCCAAAGCAGTAACCAGTCATAATTTTTCCTTGTATATATATATATACAGTTTTTGATAGTGTGAAGGGGATACACAGTGAATGACATCGCTTGCTCAGACCCACGTTCTCTCTCTCACACGCTTCCTCACACTCTGTACTTCTTTGGGTATATCTGTGTCCCAAGTTTCCCCTTCCAAAAAGTCTCCTTCTGCCCCAGCAATATGCCTCTACTTCTCTGGCCTCTCCACCCTTCCTCCCAACTTTACACACACACACACACACACACACACACACACACACACACACACATACACACAATTTAATGGTAATGCCAGAATCCTGCTGGAATTCTGGAATCTCAAGGACATTTAAGAAACTGAGAAAAGCCAAGACTCTTTTTAGAAGGTAGGAAGAGTGAAAGGTAAGAGCACTTGCTAATGAGTGCTTCCCGCCCCCCCTTCCCCTATCATATCCTATTTGTCCTTATTCATTTGCAACCTAATTTCTTTTAGACTATTATTAATTCATCCAACCTACAAATATTTAATGAGCATTGGTGAAATAAGAAGAAATGAGGGCTGATACCTGAGAGTGGAAAAGAAGGGATGTGTCTAGTTCCCATGCAGGAGTACCAGCCGAGAGAGTGACTTGGGGCATTACCTGGAGTAGACAGAGCCACAGGGGGTGTCCAAAGAACTTGGGCCAGATCAGAAAAGTCAAATGTATCATCAGCCAAATCCAGGGACAAGTTTGAGGCTTCGACAGCAGAAGCCTGCAAGGGGATGAATAATACAGTGATATTAGAGACCAGGAGCAAAGGCATGAGGGTGAGCAAGCCAGTACTTGTGTGTGAATAGGGTGGAGAAGTATAAAACTCCTCCCACAGGGAACGAGCTCCATACTGTGTGAAGGCTGGAGGTGGCTAGACCTGGAGGAGAAATTCAGGGTTCATGTGCATACAGGATATGTTTTTGTAACTATGGGCCTATTTTATTGCTCAGGGCACAGTAACCAGCATCCTGTGTGAACCATGCACCAAGCACCCAACTCCTAGAAGCAAAGTTCTCTGCCCGGCTCTGTCCCTTTGGCTTATTTTGTGGTTAGCACTCAGGGCATTGACAGAAATGACTTGTGCTGTGTGATTAGAGGATTAGAGCTGTTGTATTTGGCAGGAGATAACCTGACATCTTCTCCAATTACAAAGCTCAAAGTGCCATGTAAAAGGAGCAGAATAGAGCTGCCTTGGAAGTATGACTCTTTCCATATCAACCCGAAGTTGCTGCCTATCTACACCAAACTTCAGTAGTTGAGCAAGGCCACACTTTGGGGACAGGTAGAAGAAGAAGCAGGAGTCTATTGACAATACCAGATGAGGTTTTTTTCCTGCTTTTCTATCAATTATTACATTATTATTTCATGGCAGTGTCTAGCTTATTAAGTATCTGTCATTTTCTTGTTTCTGGTCTCTGCCTTGGATTAGAACCAGATTTTGTTAATTTGTTAATAAATTTAAAATTATTAATTAATTAATATAAATAAATAATATTAATTAAAATTATTGGTTTATTACTTTTACTTTAAACATACAACAGCAGCCTGAGATACCCACAAAATTTAAGAGTTGTTGCTTTGGAGAGGAAAGTGGATGAGCAGAGGACAAAGACTTATTTTTTCCAGTATATACCCTTTCATATATTTTGGATTTTGTATCATGTATATGTATTACCTGTTAAAAATAAGTTAATAACTGTATGATCCAATAATACCACTACTGTGTATTTACCCAAAGATAACAAAAATACTAATTCAAAAAGATACATGCACCCCTATGTTTATTCCAGCATAGTTTACAAAGTCAAATTAAGGAAACAGCCCCAGTGTCCATGGATAGATGAATGGATAAAGAAGATGTGATACACACACACACACACACACACACACACACACACACACACTAGAATACTACTCAGCCATAAAAAGGAATGAAATCTTGCCATTTTGCAATAACATGGATAGATCTAGAGGGTATGATGCCAAGAGAAATAAATTAGTCAGAGAAAGACAAATGCCATATGCTTTCATTTATGTGTGGAATTTAAGAAACAAAACAAAAAAAAAGAGACAAACCAAAAAGCTGACTCTTTTTTTTTTTCAGTATATGAAGTTTATTGTTGTCCATACAACACCCAGTGCTCATCCCAAAAGGTGCCCACCTCAGTACCCATCACCCACCCTCCCCTCCCTCCCACCCCCCATCAACCCTCAGTTTGTTCTCAGTTTTTAAGAGTCTCTTGTACTTTGGCTCTCTTCCACTCTAACCTCTTTTTTTTTTTCCTTCCCCTCCCCCATGGGTTTCTGTTAAGTTTCTCAGGATCCACATAAGAGTGAAACCATATGGTGTCTGTCTTTCTCTGTATGGCTTATTTCACTTAGCATAACACTCTCCAGTTCCATCCATGTTGCTACAAAGGGTCATATTTCATTCTTTCTCATTGCCACGTAGTACTCCGTTGTGAATATAAACCACAATTTCTTTATCCATTCATCAGTTGATGGACGTTTAGGCTCTTTCCATAATTTGGCTATTGTTGAGAGTGCTGCAAAAAGCTGACTCTTAACTGTAGAGAACAAACAGATGATTACCAGAGGGGAGGTAGGTAAGGAGATGGGAGAAATAGGTAAAGAGGATTAAGAGTACCCTTACCATGATGAGCACTGAGTAATGTATAGAACTCTTGAATCACTATATTGTACACTTGAAACTAATGTAACACTTTGTGTTAACTACCCTGGAATTAAAATTGAAAAAACGAAAATAAATAAGTTAATTAATTTTTAAAAGCTGCAGCTCAACATCTTTAGCATTTAATTTCCTAAATGAAAGATATACCCGATCTGTCATTCTCTTCACCTGAAATCTACCAAGAATTTGCTTTTGTTAGTTTCTTCTAAGACAAACTATATTTTCCTTTCTCTAGGATGAGCTGAAATTACTTGGAAAGCAAGGGGCCACATTGCTGTCATGCATTCAAGAACCAGCAACCAAAAGTCCCACCAGAAAACTCAATCCCAATCAGCTAGAGAATGTAGCAACCATGGAAAGGTGAGTGAGAGAGGAGAGGATATGTAGAGCTCAATGATCAGAAATAACCAAAAACAGATTGGTACAGTTACTACTGGATCTTGCTGGAGTCAGGAAAGAATAATATTTGAGACAACAAAGGCAAAAAGATGGTATCCACCTACAGAGATCTTTTTGTAAGAATGCTGTCCTGCCCCCCCCCTCCCCCTGCCACGCTTTGTGCTATAACTTTCATCCCAGGATTTCAAGGGAGATGGTAGTGTTTATCTTTATTTCTAAATGACAGTTCGTTGGGTGCTGTACTTTACACACCTATCGTCTCACCAGTAGAAAACGAAAGGCACATAGGTAAGGTTACCTAGGGACACATTTGAAAGCACAGCAGCTGCATCTGAAGTGAAGTTTCTGCTTCGTTCTGAGGGTATCCCTGATTGAAAAATGGAAAATGTGGGAGCCAGATGAATCATGAAAAAGTCATAGGTGACAGACATATGTATAATAAGGAGATTCCCACAATTAATATCACTGACTGGAAGCATAGGGGCTATCTACATAAGCCTACGTGGACTCATGTGGAAATGAACACTAACCACAATATCACTTTCTCATTCTTTCTTGACAGGTTATTACTTCAATTGGATGAGACAGAAAAAGCCTTTAATCAGTTTTGGTCCGAGCATCACTTGAAGCTTAGTCAATGCCTACAACTACAACACTTTGAGCACAATTTTCATGAGGTGTTATTTTCTTGTGTAATAGAACTTCCTTTCATGGTTCAGTGACTTTTGGTTCTCTCTTCCCCCTTGGACTATGGATATTGAGTGTCCTCACTAACCCAGCCCCCTCCTTATATTCTTGCTTCCTCATTGATCATTCTCTTCTTCCTTTTTCAGTGGGGTAGCAATGTTCTAGAATCCTATTTTCCTGTTGACATACATGACATTTTGTGTATGGTTTATCTTCCTTTTTAAAAATGTTTATTTGTTTATTTGTTTATTTATTTAGAGAACACAAGCAAGCAGGGGGAGGGGCTGAGAGAAGGGAGGAGGGGCAGAGAGAGGAAGAGAGAATCCCAAGAAGGCTCTGCACTGTCAGCATGGAGCCCAATGAGGAGCTCAAATCCACAAACCATGAGATTATGACTTGAGCCGAAACCAAGATTCAGACATTTAACTAACTGAGTCACCCAGGCACCCCGAGGTTTATCTTTCTTTTTGATTGATAATCTGTAAAGGTGGTTTTACTATTTCATCTACATGTATCTCAACACCAATCTCCCCTTTCCACCCCTGCCCCAAGCTTAATCTAAAAGTTAATGAACTTAAAAAAAAAATGTATATGTAGATACATAAAAGTCCTGAATCCTGTTTGGATTTTCAAGTTTTCTTAGAGTATACAAACCTATACCTCCAGAGAGGTGCTCATGGCTTATTTCTGGATGTTCTAATGTGTCTTATAGGTTAAGCGTGCCCTGGACAATTTGTTGGCAGAGCAAGCAGAGTTTACAGACATCGGAGACAGTGTGATACGTGTGGAGCAACTTCTTAAGGAACACAAAAAACTGGAAGGAAAAGGCCAGGTTTGTTTTTTGCTGTTTTTATGGACTGGGAAGGAAATTGCTGGGGACAGTGACAGATCATGTCCACTCATGATTGTTGGAAGGTTGCTGAAGGACACAGGAATGCCCAAATCCTACCTTTCCAGTCACCACACTGCCAGGTAGGGGGAGGGTTCCAGTAGACTTGCCTGCTGGTACAGAAGCAAAGGGAGGAAAGGTCATAGTGGGCACATTATCTACTGGCAGGATGTAGGGGTGGGAGTTGGTGGTAAGAAGGGGAAACTTGAAAAGGGGAAACCAGGAAAAAAAAACCCAACTAGTTTTATAACAAGCAGAATGGTGAGAAGGAGGAAATTGCTCCACATCAGTTCTGCTGCTACATAGAGCTGGCAAAGCTTTCTCCTTTCAAATGCCCCAAAAGTTGTCAATATCAAACTTGTAAAAGAATATGTGTTTCACAATTCTCATACCAGCATTAGACAGTTTCCCAGATCTGCACACGAGTCAGCAGGTAGGAATGATTCTATTTCAAGTCCTTACAAATTTGGGTGATTACAAATTAAAAAAGCCGAGTCCTCTCTTTCCAGAGAAGTTCTTTTCTGCTATTCTTAAATTAGATTCTCTATATTTTTGTCTCTTGGGGGCTATGTCCTTGATGATTAGCACTTCCTTTCTGAGCTAATCTATATGCATGTTTTCCAGATGGTAATTTTGTAATATTAGAGATTTGCTTCAAAAAGTGTGGTCCTCTGGCCAGTGCATAGATGTCACCTGAGTGAGAACTTGTTAGAAATATGGAATATAAGGCACGCCCCCCTCCACCTCAGAATCAGAATCTGCATTTTAATAAGATTCCTAGGTGATTGACATGCACATTATAGTTAGAGACATACCCCTCCTGCCAAAGGAGAAGTAACAAATACAAACCAAGTTCACTCTGACCCTAAGAGCTATCAGTTGTGGATTCTGAGCTGGGGGTGCTTCTGCACATGTGTGAATACACGGACCCACCTGTATACCCAGACTCTCACTCAGGAATCTCATCCTTCCCTGTGAGTACTCCTTCTGTTATCAGTGATCATTTGAAGCTAAACATTTTAGTGCTGTAGGCATGAGTGATCAGAAACATTTCTCAAGCAGTGGAAACATTGAATTTTGTGTATGTAATGACTATGTATCTCAGATTCCCCAAGACAGTCCCAATTTTATGTAATTTCAGTTCTTTTCAAGAGAACTCATTATTTTACTATGTATTTTCACTTATATACATTCATATATTAGGGGGAAAAAGCCTCACCAAGCTCAGTCCTTATATTTTGGGTTTGAAAAATATGGTCATAGCATACATATGAATGAAAGTAGCTACTGACCTGAGGGAGTTCATTCATTACCAGGTATTCCTTATCCTAGGTTCCATGGATATGGTGGCAAACCAGGCAGTTAAGACCCTGCTCTCACTGAATTTACATTCTGCTGGAGAGAGAGAGAGAGAGAGAGAGAGAGAGAGAGAGAAACAAGTAAAAAGTAATCAAATACTAATGTCAGATAATGACAAATGGTATGAAGAAAATAACAGGATATAAGTGACTAGGGGTGCTACTTTAGCCCAGGTAGTCAGGAAAGGTCTCTCTGAGAAAGTGTCCTTTGAACTGAGCTCTGGATAGCCTTGCAAAGATTTGGGGAATAGCATACAAGGCGGAGAAGTCTCAAGTATGAAGCTTTTGAGGCAAGAATTAGGCCGATGAGTTCAAGGAATGTGTCTGGAACTTAGTGAGCCATAAAGGAACCAGGTGAGAGTGATGATGATGAGTATTGGGTTTTATTTCAGTGGAATCCATTGGAGGATAGTCTGGGTTGGGCTTTAAATCACTGCTGGGTTGGCTGGATCTGCATGACTGTAACCACTTTCTCTCTTCTGCCTACCTCCTTGGACTTGCAATCTTTGGTACATACTTTAGAGGCCGCTGATTAGAGCTAGGGGAGAAACCTATGGTTATGGGACACAGGAATGCTCTGTGAACCCATGATTCATCTTTCATGGGCAAAGTACCTGAACCAGGTAGACTAACCCACTGCAGATGACCTGCAGAGCCCAGGCACATTCGTTTTACCCATCCTGTGCCTTACTTATCCAGATTTTAACTTATTTTCCAAGGGATACAGTAGACCTATTTCTCTGCCTTTAGATGAACCAAAAAAGCTAACCTGTCATAACCAGGACCTTTTTAACTGTCTTCCCTCAGACTTCTAAGAGGCAGTGTTTCTTCAGATGATAAAGGCTTGGGTAGCCTTTCCATTTGTCCTGAAAAGTGTTAAAGGAACAAGGTGATGTCTGGCTAGTCTACCAAAACCTGCTTGGGTTTAGCCTTCACTCAGTACTCAGGGGTCACCTTCCCTCCTGGCATAGCCACTCACTAATATCTGGGTTGTTGCCAACTTCCTTATTCTGTACAGTGATATCATCCTCATGGGTAAACTCTGAGCCAACTCACTGACCAGACTCCTGCCACGTGCTTACTGAACCCATTATTCTTTTACCTTTGTCTGGTTTGACAGTTTGGCAATCTTTTGAGCACTCATTTATAATTCTGAGAAACAGTGGTGGTTTCAGCCCCTACTCTTACTTCTTTAAAAGTAGAATTTACTCTAGGGTTTTGGCTGTAAGGCATGTCGGGGCACTTGGTGATGGGTCATCAGGGAGCAGACAAGGACAGGACAGGGCCACACATCCAGGGGCCAGCAGTTACAGTACGTGTTCAAGAAGGCTTGGAACCCAGATCAGTAACCTTCTAGGGATATAAATCTAGCTGGAGGGGCATGGCTTTTTTTTTTTTAATGGAAATTTTCAAACACACGCAAAAGTAGATCAACTAGTACAATGAACTCCCATGTGTACGCTCAGTTTGAACAGCCATTAACTTTCTGCCTTTCTTGTTTCATCTGGCCCACTTCTCCATATGTATATTCCATTCTGAGGCCATTATCTGTGGGTTCATTCTGGGTTCCTTGACACAGAGCATCACCCTTTCTCATCATTTTCTTTCACAGTAGACACTTTCATCTGTCATAGCAGTAGAATATGGGGAAAAATAAGCTGTTATTATAATAAGGGTTTCTGAATTACATGCTGCAACTCGACCATCTAGCATTCTGGAATTCTTGGCATCCCAAAGATGACAGGCTGGCTTGTGTTCAGAATACCAGATTTCAGCCATTTCTTTCTCATTATTTCTTTTACTTTGGTGGGTTTTCACCGGATTTTCTTCAGCAGAAGGTGTATAGACTAAAAAGCTGCAATTTGTGTGTGGGGGGTGGGTTACAGCAAAGTTCTTTGAAGGCACCTGAAGGATTTAACAGTCATGGCTGTGCAGCCATCATTTATAGCACATGCAAGGAGGCCAAGAGGGCTAGGAGGCGACAAGACACAGGCGTTGGAGCCAGACAGGAGTGGATTAAAATCTTTGCTCTAACAACCACCAGTTGTGTGCCCTTAGTCAAGTTTCTTAGTCTTTCCGAACACATCCCCTCATCTTATAAACTGTTAATAATCATTCCTGTTCCCTGTGAAGATGAAATGAGGTAGAGATTTCATAAGGATTGAGTGCCTGGAGCATAGTAGATGATCAGAACCTGGAAGCTATTATTATTACCCATTCATTTCAGTACAGTGATCTTCTAGCCATCCAGTGTGGCTCCTGAGCTATATGTACGGATCTTTTCCCAAGACCCATCTGGACCTCCTATTCACACCTCTCTTCCAACATCTTGGTGTTTTAAGAACAGTTCTGAAGGGTGAGATGCTGCATGCCAAGCAAAGGGCAGGCTGTGATCACTACAAAGCACTTGGGAAATTTCCTGTGGCGAAGTTTCCTAGGCCCAGAAAACTTGTGCTATTCTTTTTTTTTTTTAATTTTTAAAATGTTTATTTATTTTTGAGAGAGAGAGGGAGAGAGGCAGAGTATGAGCAGGGAAGGGGCAGAGAGAGACAGAGACACAGAATCTGAAGCAGGCTCCAGGCTCTGAGCTGTCAGCACAGAGCCCAATGTGGGGCTGGAACTCACAAGTGATGAGATCATGACCTGAGCCGAAGTCTGAGTCTTAACCGACTTAGCTACTCAGGCACCCCAAATTTGTGCTATTCGTAATAAATTTGGCAGCTGGACTTTAAAAAAAAGACAACAGACTTCCTTGCGAAGTTTTCACGTTTCTATATTTGACTGGAATCAGACAGGTTGACAAACCCAATGAAAATCAGAATTTGATCAGCCAAATGAGGTCTCTAAGCCTAGGCAGAACAAATGCAGCCATTTTTCTGTGTGTGTGTTGGTCAGAACTAGATTCTGGAGCCAGACTGCCTGAGTTTGAAACCTGGCTCTTCTCTTTCCTACCTGGGTCACTTTGGACCATTTGTGCCTCTACTTCCTTTTTGTTAAACAGGGCCTATGTCAAAGGGTCTGTGGTAAGGAGTAAAAGAAACAGTCAACTTAAGCATTCAGAATAGTGCCTGGCCTATAGTAAGGTCTTCATGAATATTAGCTATTTTCATTAACATCACAGAGGTAGTGGGGCAAACTGTGCTACGGAATGTTTCCTATGTTCACGCTGCAGTGGCTGAGCAGTTCTAGTAAGAGTGTCTCATTCATTCTTCATTCATTTTGCAAATATTTGTTGATCTTCTACTACTATATACCAAGTGCTGTTCTAAGTTATGAGGACACTACAGTGAGCAAAACAGTTAAAAATCACTGCCTGAGGAGTTAGCATTCTGACCTTTTCTATGCAGTGGTGACCATCTGGCCTTTGCTGGGCAGACCAAATGCACTGGGTATTTAAACCTGAGTTCTTTTAAATAGCTACTGCTTGATTTGTGTCACTTTATTCCCATATCATTAATCAGTTTTGTTATGTACAACAATCATTTATTCCTAAGTACCTAATATGTTCCCCATGGCACGTTTTAGGCTAAATAAGAGCTGGTTCCTGCTCACAAGGGTCTGCAGCATTAGCCCAGGCAATAGATCAGTGATCACAATATAGTGAAGTATGTGCTCTGATCAAGAAAGGCACTGAGTGTTATGGGAGCACAGAGGAGAGGCATCAAAATTAAATGGTGGAGTTAGAGAAAGCTTCATGGAGAAGGTGAACTCTGATGGGTGATGTACGGTTAGCTCCAGAGGAGTGTAGGTGTATCAGGAGGTGAATTGGGGGGGTGTGGGGTAGTGGTGAGAGAAGGATGGGGCTTTCTAGCAGAGAAGGCATGGAGGCCCAAAGCTGCCTGAATATTTGGAGAACTATGAACAGGTCATTAGTTGGTTACAGTTGGGGGTGAGGAGATGGAGGAGGGAGAGACACAGGCATGACCAGGTAATGAAAGGCCCTCTGCATTGCTCAGAAGTTTGAACTTTTCTTATGAAGACTGTGGGGATCCAGGGAAGGTTTTGAGGCATGGCAGTGATGTAGACATGATGAGACGCTATAATGGAGTTGCTGTTTCATCAGAATTATGGAGCATGATTTGAAGGAGAGCCTGAAGGAAAGCAAAGAGACCAGCTGTCCTGGTCAGAAAGCAGGAAGGCAAGAACATACAGTTCTTGCCCTGAAGAAGGGCTCAGAATTCGACGAAGTTGCTAAGAAGGATATGGGCTCTGCAGAGTTTGGTGAATGACTGGCCCAGGAAAGGGGCAGTGTTTTTGAGATTGTTGAAACCATAAACCACTGTAAGTTGAGAGAGGGGCAGGGTCATCACCTGGAGTCATCATAACTCCTTGTGTTACTATAAAAAGTTAAACTAGGGCAAATGCATCTTACTGGAATGCTTAACGTAGTCACGAGGGTGCACATGGCCTCTCAGCTCCTGGAGACCTTTGGAAGCATGGAAGTCATCTGTGTTGACTCACGGGTCAATGTTTTTTCACACAATTCCAGCCAAGTATATCACTATATCTTCTAGTTCACTGGCTAATAACATTTTATTGATCAAATATTTATGAGGTGCTTCTAAGTGTTTTCATGGAACTTACGTATTGGTAGTGGTGGGTGGAGTATGAGAGAATCATATGTTAAACAAAGAAGATACTTTCAGGTAGAGGTCAAGTGCTGTTAAAAAAAAAATGAAAATGAAGTGAGAGAGAGGGCCTGGGTGGGTGTGTTGCCGGGAGTGACTTAGATACAGTAATCAGGGAAGGTCCTGTGAGGAGGTGAGCCAACCTGGGAGAAGCATCCAAGGGAAGGACCCTGAGACAGGGGCTAGTTTGGTTGCCAGCCTTGTTTAAACCATCCCTCCTACCTGGATTACTACAGGAGACACCAGCTGGCCTCGCTGCTTTGCCTCTTCTCTGCTGTTCTCAACACTACAGCAGGAGCCATCCTTTTAAAAATATGAATGAGATCCTCTCTTCAGAACCCTCCAGTGCTTCCCACATCATAATGAGTAAAAGCTGAAGTGCTCACAGTGGCATCAGGGCCCTCCCCAATCCAGTCTCCCTCTTTCTTCTGATTATGTGTCCTACTCCTTTCCTGTTTTCTTCCTCTTTCCAGGTGGCCTCCTCCTGCTGCCTGAATATGTCAAACATGTCCCTACCAAGTACAGCATGGGTTGTTCCTCACCTCAGGCCTTGACTTTTCTGTGTCAGGGGTTCCCAGGGCCACATTCAGACTTGAAGATTTGCTAGGAGGACTCATAGGACTCAGCACATAATTGTACTCGTGGTTATGATTTATTATGGTGAAAAGATACCAAGCAAAATCAACATGGAAAAAGTGCATGGGGCAAAGTCTGTTGGGAATCAGATACAAGCTTCCAAGATTCCTTTTCCAGTGGAGTCCCATCAGATGATCCCCTCAGCAAAGGATTGTGACACTATTGTGAAATGTTGTCTATCAGGGAAGCTGATTCGGTGCTCAGTGCCCAGTTTTTATTGGGGGCTGGTCACATAGGTATCTTCTGCCTGGCATATACCAGAATTCTCTACTCCCAGAAAGAAAGCAGGGGTTTAGTGTAAAGCATATTGTTTGTACAAATGGCACAGTGAGCCATTCTTATCAGGGGATGGCAGGAACCCTCCTGACATTCCTAGATGGCACCCAAGGCCTAACCTTACAAACAGGCCTTGCAAGGACAGTGGTCTCTGTCTTGCTATGCTATTGCTTTGGCACCACTTGGATAGCACCTTCTCAGTGAGTCCTTCTCTCACCATCCTACTTAAAATAACTCCTTACCAGCACTCCCTGCCCTTCTCTCCCGATTTGATCTTTCTCTATAGCACTCATCACCAATTAAGATATTATATAATCTACATATCTAATTGTTTATTGCCTGTGTGTTCTATTAACATGTAAGCTTCATGAGGGCAGGGATTTTAGCTGCTTTACCACCAAACCCCTAACATGACAGTGTTTGGCATTTGGAAGGTCCTCAGTAATATGTGATGAATGAATTAAAAACAGAAAAACATGGCACATGTGGTTAGAACAAAGCAAGCCATGCAGGGAGAGGTAGGAGGCGTGGTTTCTGGTCAGATGAATTCAGAGCAGAGTGGGATCCTGTGAGTCACATGAAGGGGTTTAGATAAACATATTTCTTAAAGTTTCATGATCCCTCGGAGTTGTCCAAACCAGATCTTTACCAGTTTCCCAAATTCAGCTAACTCTACTCTCTCCTCATGTCACATGTCTGATCGTTTTACTTTTCCATTTAGTTTACAGGAGAATTCAGAGTCTCCAGTTCTGGTCAGTATAACACTTCATGCTCTTCTGCCAAGAACTTATCACAGTTGTAATAATTGAATTACGGGTATAATTTATTTAATAATCTGAGTTCTCCATTAGACTGAAAATCATGGCTTGTTACCACTAGAGTCTCAGTGCCTCACCCAGAACTCAGCAAACATTTGAATGAATGGCTTGCTCTTCTTCAAGGTGCAGGTGACCCTGGACTAGGCTAGACACTCTGGAGACTTCAAACTGCCACAGAGCTTTCCGAGGTTCCCCAGCTCCGACTCTCAGTTTAAGACCTGAATCAACATCTCCCTAAGTTGTTCCTGGTTTGGAGCACACACTAGGCAAATATCAGCCTCACCATGACCTGGCTTCTGATGCTTGGTTTGGACGTTCACTTCACAGGAGCCCTTGGAAAAGGCCCAGCTGCTTGCAGTAATTGGGGACCAGCTCATCCAAAGCCACCACTATGCGGCAGACTCCATCAGACCCAGGTGTGTAGAGCTCAGGCACCTCTGCGATGACTTCATCAATGAAAACAAGAAAAAATATGACATTTTAGAAAAGTCCTTGGAGTTGCATAGACAACTGGACAAGGTGAGCACAGCAAAGCCATGACCTGATGTTTGCTAAATTTTCTGCAAAACAGTCTTAATCGTACTCATCCTCCCTGCCCCACAATATTGCTGAGAGGATAATGTACTTCTTATGACATAGTGCTCAAGAGGCATTAAAAGCTGTGAAGATTCTAGGTCATAAAGGCATTGGAGGTAAAAGTGCCCCCACCATCCCACCGTATCCCATTAGAATGAACTAACATTGATTTTCCTCTGTGTAGACCTGGACTTAGAGTGTGTTTTGGCCCATGGGACATTTCTTGATTCCCCTTCAGACAGAGAGCCAAGCACTATATTTGCAAAGTGCTTCTCATATATAGGCATCATATTATTAATCCTTTTGGAGAAACTGAAGTACTAATGACCATTATACACAACTACCTACCATTTATTGAGTACCTACTATGTTCCTGCCAGAAGCATAATTATGTCATCTATTTAATCCTCAAGACAACCTGTGAGGAAAGTATTAATGGCATTATTTTACAGAGGCAGAAACTGATCTCCATCATGGGGAAGTCAATGGTTTACAACATTTAATACATGAGAATCAGTTTGCTATAATTGCAGGTTCTCTAATGTACCATTCTGAAGACTCAGATTCAATAAGTCTAGGATGATGCCCAAGAATCAGTATTTCCGCCAAGTCCCCAGGTGATTCTGGTGCAGGTGGTACAGGGACAACACTGAGAAACTCTGGGATAAGTGACTGCTTACGACATACCTGGGGTAAAAATAGGGGATTGCAGATTTGAAGTCAGGACTGCCAAATTCCAAACCCGAGGCTCCCTAGATTAGACAGCAACACTGTGTGCAGAGGGCTCACAGGGAATGGGTGGAGCTCTGGTGCCCTTCAGTGGTGATCTCTGAGGCAGGTGCCTGGTCAGCAGGGGCAGTGACTTCTGGAGCCTTCCCTGTCAGCTGTTTGCAGGCAGCATGTGGCTCACGGCCATGAGTCAGCATGCTCCATTCCCATAACTGTTTCTCTCTGATGGCCAGGGGCGCTCGCCCAGGCTGTTTATATCATCCCAATGCCAAAGGGATTTTAGTATCAATGAAATACAGCTGTTCCAGAAGCAAGTGGCTCCTAAGGGCCTGGTGCACAGTCTGTCCTGTGTGCTAAACTCTGCAGGATCAGCTGCTGTTTTTCTCACTCCATATCTGCTCTAGAGATAATAGCCTAATGCTGGGGTGTGTGTGTGTGTGTGTGTGTGTGTGTGTGTGTGTGTGTGTGTGTGTGTCTGGGAGAGCAAGCATCTGCCCTGACTCTGCAGAAGACCCCAGCTTAATGTTTTCTGCAGATCTAGGTATGTTTTAAGAGAAAGTTTTCACATTATATATTAAAGCATGATTTATATTATTTTGAAAATCCAAAAATGTAGGAAGGAGAAGGAAAAAAGTTTCTTATGGGCATCTACACATGCCATCCCCCTCCTTATCCCTACACATTGGTAATCATTAATTTTTAAATATCTTTATTTTGTTTTGTTATTCTAAAAGTAGTACACATTCAGCATAAGGAATTTAGGGAAAAAATATACAAACTTAAGTTGCCTATAATTTTCCCACTTAGAGATAACTACTCTGGAGTGCTCCCTTTTGTTCTTTTTCCCCCTGTATAGTTATTTTACGTAGCTTTTCAGGTCACATGGTAAATGGAAATGCAGATGTGCTTGCACTGGCAGCCTCTTTATACATAAATATTCTGGCAGTACAAGGGTCCTTGTCTTTCTGTTTAAGTCTTTAAAAAATTAAATTGTTAGAATTCATCACCTATCTGACTTCATCCCAGCATTCTGGAAAAAGTTTGAGTATTGCTGTTGTGAGTTACAAAGCTTTGCATTCTTTGATGCTTCCCTAGGAAAGACAAATACCAGTAAATGCAAATGTGGACAGAGAAAAGTAGTGTTTTTGTTAAAAGGGATGTTCCCTTCCCTAGGAAGACGTGTAGAGTCCAGGTCTAATGTCTCGTTTGTCACCCTATGGTCTTGTAACCAGTTAGGATGCACAATGAATGGCCTAGAATGTAAACCTGAAAAGTCATTGGTTACATTTCTCCACAGTTAAACCAAACTTAGGAATACCTAACTCTCTCCTTTTGGAGATGTAGCAATTACTGTCTGTGGAAGAGAGAAGAATGTTTATATGATTCTTTTTTACTGACTGGATGACTTTCCTGAGATGTGGACAGATGTAAAATTAGTTTGGGCTTGTCCACCTTGTAGTTGCATTGACGGTGGTTAGACCTCTGAAGTTTATGTTGTCCCATGACAATTTCCTGTTGTCTTAGGATCCTTCTAGACCACAGATGAGCTCAGACCTCCTGAGGGTTGTGGTCAGGCTCACTGCATAGGGCACTGTGTTTCTTTTGAAAAGGTCAGCCAGTGGTGTGAAGCAGGAATCTACCTTTTGGCTTCCCAAGCTGTAGACAAGTGCCAGTCACGAGAGGGAGTTGACGTTGCCTTGAACGACATTGAGGCATTCCTGGGCACCGCGAAGGAGTACCACTTGCCCAGCCACATGGAGTTTTACAGCCAGTTCGAGTTGATACTCACCCTTGACCTAAAGGTAATGTTTCTGGGTTATTTTAATCTTGTGGTTGGAAAGAAGCACTGGGGGCCTTTTGACTATTGCTTAAGAAAGTCCGGGTAGGATGTACTGAGCAGGTTCACCAATTCCTGTGTTCTGAGGTGGCTTCTTAGACTCTTGGTCTGTGCTTCCTGGCAAATACCCTTCACGGTCTCACCCAAATATCGCTCTCAGTCATTCGTTTCTCTACAAATACTCATCAGCATCTCTGATATACCACATACTGTGCTGAAGGCACAGCAATAATAGACATGGTTTCATCTCTGATGGAACCTAATAGGAGAGGCTGACATTAATAAATGTCAAACACAAAACATAAGAATGTGTTACAAGTTAAGATAAGTGTTCTGGAGGGAGGATTTGGGATCCTGCTGAGCATGTGATAGAAAAACTTGACCTGGACTGAGAATACTTGAGCCAAGGCCTGGAGAATGTGTAGAGATGATGGGGGAGCCTTTCCAGATTAGAAGTAACAGCATGTGCAGAGTACACAGGCCTGGAGGGAGTCTGTTACAAGTGCAGAACCCAAAGGTCAGGGTGGCTGGAGTACAGAGAGCAAAGGAAGGGTGTTTGGGGTGAGATAAGAGAGGGGCAGATGAGGTGGGCTTTGTGGGCCATCTTAAGGAGTTTGGTCTTTATTCTAAGAACAGTGGGAAGCCACTGAAGGATTTAAGCAGGGGAATAACTTGATTGGATTTGCATTTTGAGAGGAGCACTCCTCTGCGAAGTCAACAGAATTCTGTATGGCACACCTTCCTCTGAGATTCCCACCACCTTGTATGTATCTCTTCAGTAACACCTTCTTTACTTCTTTGAGTCACGGGCCTCTTTTGAGTCATGGAATCTGACTCATATACTTTCAGGACCAGCATACTCAAAGTGATTAAAGAGAGTTTGATATAGGCGCTTTTTACAAAGATATGGCAGGATTCAGGGAACACAATAAGGATGGTGAAGGTCCCTGGGGCTAGCAAGAAAATGGAACCAGTTACCACCCATAAGCCTAAAGAGCAAAGGGGAACCCAAGAAGCACTGTAACTGTGACTGTGACAGGCAGCTAGTAAGGGTTGTGGCCTTGGGCAGAGGAATGCAACTATTAATGGAGAAATATATATCCCTACTCTCCTCTCTCCCTCTCTTGGATGTCCAGGTAGTGCTTCCCTTTGGCCAAACCAACTAAAAGCCCAGAGGCAAGTGAGCCTATCCAACAGAGTCCATACAGGTCAGCTTCCTGGGACACAAAGCAGGGAAAAGAAGACGTAGTAGAGTGACAAATAGGGAATATCCAGCATATGTAACTTTTATAATTAATTTTATGGGATGCCCTAAAGCCCATCCATGAATTCAGGCTAAGAGCCTTTGCTGTAACATGTTGTATACCACACTACATTCTACTTATTTATTTTAAAAATTAATTAATTTAATTTTAGAGGAAAATTAATTTTCCTCTAAATTTTAGTGGGAGGGAGAGAGACAGCCATCAGGGGAGAGGGGCAAAGGGAGAGAGACAATCTTAAACAGGGTCCATGCTCAGTGTGGAGCCCGATGCTGGGCTCAATCTCATGACACAGATCATGAGCTGAGCCGAAATCAAGAGTCAGATCCTCAACTGACTGAGCCACTCAGGCATCTCTATTTATTTATTTTATTTTTCTTTAAGTTTATTTATTTATTTTGAGAGAGAGAGAGAGAGAGAGAGTGAGAGTGGAGGAGGGGCAGAGAGAGAGGGAGAGAGAGAATCCCAAGTAAGCTCCCCACTTTCAGTGCAGAGCTCCATGTAGGGTTTGAACTCATGAACTGTGAGATTATGACCTGAGCCAAAATCAAGTCAGACATTTAATGGACTGAGCCACTCAGGCTTCCCATCTACTTATTTATTTTATTTTATTTTATTTTATTTTTTTTTAATTTTTTTTTTTTCAACGTTTATTTATTTTTGGGACAGAGAGAGACAGAGCATGAACAGAGCATGAACGGGGGAGGGGCAGAGAGAGAGGGAGACACAGAATCGGAAACAGGCTCCAGGCTCTGAGCCATCAGCCCAGAGCCCGATGCGGGGCTCGAACTCACGGACCGCGAGATCGTGACCTGGCTGAAGTCGGACGCTTAACCGACTGCGCCACCCAGGCGCCCCTACTTATTTATTTTAAATGTTTGTCTTGCTTATTACACTGGGAGCTCCTGAAGGGCAGGAGCCTCATCCACCCCTGCATTCTTGTGCCTAACCCTTGCCTGGTGTCCAATTTATATTTATTGAACAAGTGGGAAGGCAGGTGACAGAGTGGGCAGATTACAGTGGGGGTAGTTTAGTATGGAGTTATATGTTAATGATGTTCTTTCCCTTAAACCTCTTGGTGGTAAGCTGTGATCTTGGTAAGGGGTGGGGGATGTGTAGGCAGATACCCTCCCCTAACACAAAGATCCTTCTACTTCCTTGCAGAAGGAACAAAGACAAGGCCCATCTGGTGTAGGTTCTACATTGCAGACCCAGTACTGGTAGCTCCAGGTCAGATTCCTAAGGCAGATCTGTCTCACCCAGCTCCAACTCCATTAGTTGCTCAAATAGGTGTATCAGGTCCACCAGGGAGATTTGTAGCCACAGCTGCTGTGCTGCCCAACTTCAGTGAACTTTCTGACCATACCACCTACCAGGAAATGAATAAAACTTAATAAACCACCTCTGAGAAATATGCAGAAACATGAAGGAAGGAGAGGATTATAAGAGAAATATTTTTCGAAAAATCCTGTAGGTCAAATGGATTAAAACATCTCCAAAGTCCATCTTTACTTCTTTTGGTTTGGAATAAAATTTTAGGTTGTAAAATTTAAATATCCTGTTGTGTCAAAGAAAGTTTTGTCCACTGAGAAGTAATGACTTTATTGTCAAAACTGGTACTCTATACATATAAAAATATTCCTAGATATATGTATATGTAGATATGGTACAGACACATGTATCTTTATACTTTGACAGTTGAGATAGCCTAGAAGCATGAGACCCCCCAGCGCCAATAAGCACACCTAGCACCGAGATCTTGGTTTCTAATACCATTCTTCAGTAAAGGAGACCTAGGCTTCTTAGAGAAATGGCTGATTCTAGGGCTGGGGCAGGAAATACGTAAGGTGATCTTACAGCATCTTGTAGTGCCGGACTGAACTACTAAAAATAAAACAACAAACCATAGTGATGGGATATAGGCAACAACTGAAAAGAACTGATGACCAATGCTAGAACAGTTAGAACAACAAAATTAATTAAGTACTATTGGATTACAGACCCAAAGAAATTATATATCCATGAATCCATTCTGATATGAATAAATGATGGAATAAATAAATAAATGGGGCAGATGAGACTGATCTCCTATGAAGAATTCCAAATTATTTATGTAGATACTTTGCTCTTGAGGAGGTAGAATATAGTTTTCTAACCCTTAAATGTGGGCTGTACATAGTGACTTCCTTTCAAAGAGTATAGAACAGAGAAGGAGAAACAAAAGTGAAGTGACTTTACACACAGGACCTCAGCCAGGTGACCAAGGTCAATATCAACAGTGTTGTCAAGTAGATATGATGTACCCTTGATATGATGGATGAACATGGTACTTTACTTCCGTGGTCTTACCCCCAAAGCCTGTAACTCCAGTCTAATCATGAGGAAAACATCAGATAAGTCCCAGTTGAGAAACATGCTACAAAATATCTGACCAATACTCCTCAAAATAGTCAAAGTCATCAAAAATCAGGAAAAGGTGAGAAATTGACACAGCCAATAGGAGCCTAAAAAGTCATGACAACTACATGTAAGTTGGTATTCTGGATAGGACCCTGGAGGGAAAAGTACATTAGGTAAAACTAAGGAAATCTAAGTATAAAGTATGGACTTTTATTTAATAATAATTATAATAATTTTAATTATTATTCTTTTAATTATAATAATTTTAATACTGAAAATAACATATCAATAATGTTTTATTAGTTGTAAGAAATGTACCATACTAATGCAAACTGTTAATAATAGGGGAAACTGGATGATCTATATGGGAATTCTCTGTACTATTT
Source organism: Leopardus geoffroyi (assembly GCF_018350155.1). NCBI lineage: Eukaryota > Metazoa > Chordata > Mammalia > Carnivora > Felidae > Leopardus > Leopardus geoffroyi. The sequence continues at coordinate 84,137,026 of NC_059333.1, forward strand.
TGTAATTTTTTTGTAATTCTAAAACTATTAGAAAAAATAAAATTTATTTCTAAAACACTAGTACTCCATGTCTAAACAGTTGAATCTGTTACATTTAAGACATGGTAATCATCATGGTAAGTGGTAAATCATGGTAAATCATGGTAAACTGCTGTTCTTGTAGCAGCCACCTTGTCTGTCTGAGGCTCTTCAGGTGCCTTTCTGCACTATCCTCTTAGTGCTGCTGTTTTGATTTTTCTCCCTCCTTTGCTTTCACTGCCCAGTTTAGGTAATTAAACAATCGCAGTAACAAGTAGCAAAATTCAGTTCTTTAAATATTCACTGTGTGGGGCAGGGGGCACCTGGGTGGCTCAGTCGTTTAAGCGTCAGACTCTTGATTTTGGCTCAGTTCCTTGAGATGGAACCCAGAGTCAGGCTCTGCACTGACAGCTCTCGCGCTCTCTCTCTCTCTCTCTCTCTCTCTCTGTCTCTCTCTCTCTCTCTCACACACACACACACACACAAAATAAACAAATTAACATTTTTAAAAAAAGAACAGAAATTAAAAAAAAATAAATATTCACTGGGAATCCAGTTTGTGCTTTATTCTGGGAATACAATAATGAAAGTCACAATGCCCATAATGAAGGTGCTGGCAGTTTAGTGGAAGACAAACGTGTTCCCGGTAAGTGTGTGTTGGTCCAAGAGCATGTGGAATGGAAGGGATAGTGGGGCACGTAGAGGAGGCAAAGGTCAGCTCAGCCTGAAGAAGAAGAAGACATCATAGGAGAAGATGCCTAAATTTGGACCACATAGGAGTTTTTAAGGGAGAAAAAGCAGAGGGAGGAAGAAGAGTTGCAAAGGCAGAGAGGCTGGAAACAAGAGCATTTGGTAACTGCCGCCCCTGGAGGTGGGAGTGAGGGGTGGGAACTAGTGGAGGTTAGACTGGAGGGAAATCAGGGTCAATTAATGAAGGGCCCAGTGAGGAGTCATGGACTTTGTCCTGAACAGTGGGACACCCCAGCAGGGCTTTTAAACAGGGAAGTTATATGGTCAGACTTACATCCTGGAAAGATAATTCTGATTGTGGTATGGAAAATGGATTTGCAAGTAAAAAGAGTTAAGAGGAACGGAGGAGATGCAGTTGTTAATCTTGCACCGGCTCCCCTTCACCTGAGTTTAGGAATTTAGGGTCTCGTCTGACCACCTGACCATTTCCAGGGTTTACCCTGGGATCTTCAGGAAGAGATGCAAAAGGGCAAGGGTGATTCAGGTCCTGTCTAGTCCAAGTGGTGAGCCACTGGGCTCCAGCATGTGGCACTGACCTCACATCAGAGCTGTATACCATACATGAACAACTTGACATTCTTTCAGTCAGATTTCTTGATCTTTGTGCAGCAGTTAATGCCTATGTCTCAGTTTCCGTTTCCTCAAGCTTATCATTGGGCTGTCTCATCACCATCCCTCCACAATGCAAACTGACATTGCTATCACCCTGACATAAAGGGATTTGGTTTCTTTTGGGATCTGGACTCATAGCTGTGTTGTCAGAACCTCCAGTCCACTGTACAGCAAGCTTCCTGAGGCCAGTCACACGTTCTCTGAAGAGACCTTTTAAACACAAGCCCCACCTTAATTTAGATTGGGGGTCAGCTAACTACTGCCTGTGGGCCAAAGCTGCTTGCCACTTACTTTTAGAAATAAAGTTTCATCAGAGCACAGCCACACTCATTCATTTATGTAGTATATATTATCTATGACAGCTTTTATGGTACAATAGCAGAGGTCAGTAGTTGTAACAGAGACCAGTGTGCAAAGCCTGAAATATTTACTGTTTGGTCCTTTACAGAAAAATTTTGCTGATCCCTAGTCTAGACCAGCACTGTTGAATAGAAATATAACTCAAGCTCTCTACGTGACTTAAGATTTTCTAGTAGCCACATTTAAAAAAGCAAAAAGAAACTAGTGAAATCAACTTTAATAATGTCTTGTTTAACATATGTCCAAAATATTGTTTCAATATATAGTCAATATCAAAGTTAATAATGAGATATTTTACATTCTTTTTTTCATACTATGTCTTCAAAATCCAGTGTGTATTTTACACTGATAGCACAGCTCAACTCAGACCAGCCACATTTTATACCCTACAAGGAGTAAGACCAGCACTAGACCTTGGAGTAGACGTCAGCCTTGACAGGACTCTGAGGCCACAGCTGTTCCATAGCTGATGTGCCAGTCCTCCCTCAGGGCTCTTGGCTCTTTCCCTCAGAAGATGGCCTAGCATAAAAAAGACAAATGTAAGGGTGCCTGGGTGGCTCAGTCGGTGAAGCATCCGATTTTGGCTCAGGTCATGATCTAACCTGAGCCATCAGATCATGAGTTCAAGACTTCGTAAGTTCAAGCCCTGCATCAAGCTCTGTGCTGACAGCTCAGAGCCTGGAGCCTGCTTCAGATTCTGTGTCTCCCTCTCTCTCTCTGAGCCTCTTCCTCTCACACCCTATCTCTCTCAAAAATAAATAAGCATTTAAAAAACAAACAAACAAAAAAGACAAATGTACTATTCCAGTTGCAAAACGTGGCAACCTCCTCCCTGAGTGTGCTGAGTCTGTACTTTCAGAATTAGGCACTCTGGAAGGCTTGTGGTGGTGGAGTTCTTCTAATTCTGGGTCCTTTCTTTGGTGGTTTAAATCATACAAGAGACGGATGTCATGACAAAGACTACCCACTTCCCTTGACCCACCAGAGCTGGAGGGATGTCATCCTGGAAGCAAGGCCAGAAGAAACGTATTTTGCAGAATTTAGGCCTTGGTGAAACTCGGAGACCTCCAAGTCTTGTTTTTAGTTCTTTTGAACCTCTGTCTTAGAGCATATAGTCAGTTATGGGAATGTCTGTGGGTTTCATCTTTCCCCTGATTTTTTTTTTTCAGTTTATTTCTTTACTACTTATAGAGAAGGGGTCATACAGAATAAAATTTAAATGTTTATCCTTGGGTACTTGTGGTTCCCTTGATCCTGCCTCAGGATGTAGCCAACTCTTTCCTCCAGAACACTTCAACTCTTTTCTCCATCAGGGCTTTTATTCAGGATACACCTCTTATTTTGAAATCCTCCTGTTTAGAAAAGTGGCCTGATGCCCTTCATTCATCCTATTCCAATGATGCCCTTCATTCCACTATTTTCATTCTTTTTTCTTAAAATGTTTTATTTATTTTTGAGAAAGTGCAAGTGGGGGAGGGGCAGAGAGAGAGGGGAACAGAGAATCCCAAGCAGGATCTGTACGGACAGTAGTAAGCCTGATGTGGGGCTCAAACTCAGGAATCATGAGACCATGACGGGAAGCAAAGTTGGAAGCTTAACAGACTAAGCCACCCAGGTGCCCCTATCCTCTTCTACTATTAATGGACATGGCTTAGTGAACATTTATCTACTCAATATATATTTACTGAGCACTACTCTGTGCTGGGCAGTGTTCTAGGCATGGAGATGTGGTGGTGAAAAGGATATGATCATTGCCCATAAGGTGAGAGATTCAGACTCTTAGAAGCATAATTCCGGTGCAAGGCAAGTTGTGCAATGATTTGCATATGGATGGAGGGTCACCTGAAGGAGGTGGGGTTGGAGGAGGAGGGGAAGACAAGAGAAAGGGAATGCTTCATGTCGTCAGACTCAGTGCAGAGTGACCTGGTCATGATTTGCTTTTGTTCCTGCAGGCCAAAGCCCAGGAAGTCCTGCAGAAGCTGGGTGATGTGCAGGAAATATTTCACAAGAGGCAAATGAGTCTGATGAAACTGGCAGCCAGACAGACTCGCCCGGTGCAACCCGTGGCCCCTCATCCTGAGTCCTCCCCAAAATGGGTGTCACCGAAAACCAGCCAGCCCTCCACCTTGGGTAGGTTATTTGGAGAGGAAGCTTCGTGCCTTTATGTTTCATCAGTGCTCATGAGGGCTGAGACTGTGATTGCTTAAGATGCATAATGGCTGTTGTTTTGACAAATATTATTTAAAATAAACTACAGATGTGGAATAGTACAGGCATTGAAGACTTTATAGAGTTAGGTAAAAAAACTGAGTGCCTGGATACAAGGAGACCTCACAGTCTAGAAGAGGAATAATATACATGTGGAAACAACATCAGCATAAAATAGTCTCCATTAAGGACCTTTAAAATGCTTACAAGATTCTATTAGCAATGGAGTGGTAAAGTTTGGAAAGATAAAAACAATAGATAAGTCCTTACACCCATCCTGCATGGTCTTCATTACTATAGCTTACTAGTAAGCCTTGAGGTCAGGTAGGGTACATCTTCTAACTTTGTTCTTTTTCAAGACTATTTTGGCTGTTTTAGATTCTTTTTATTTCCATATAAATTTTATTTTTTTTAATGTTTATTTTATTTATTTTGAGAGAGAGAGAGAGAGAGAGAGCAAGCGGGTGGTGGGGGCAAAGAGAGAGGGAGAGAGAGGATCCCAAGAAGTCTCTGCACTGTCAGCACAGAGCCTGATGCAGGGCTCGAACTCACAAAACATGAGATCATGACCTGAGCCGAAATCAAGAGTCTGCCCCTTAGGGGCACCTGGGTGGCTCAGTTGGTCAAGTGTCTGACTTTGGCTCAGGTCATGATCTCACCATTCATGGTTTCGAGCCCCGCATCAGGCTCTGTTCTGACAGCTCAGAGCCTGGAGCCTGCTTCAGATTCTGTGTCTCCCTCTCTCTCTGCTCCTCCCCTGCTCATGCTCTGCCTCTCAAAGACAATGTTTAAAAAAATTTTTTTTAAAGTCTGCTACTTAACGGACTAAGCCACCCGGATGCCTCCCATTTAAGTTTTAGAAGCACGTTTCAATTTCTGCTGAGATTATGCTTGAGGTTGCACTCATTTTAGAGATCAATTTGGGGAGAACTGTTGTCTTACCAATATTGAGTCTTCCAATTCATAAATGTTGTTAACTTTCCATTTATGTAGGTCTACTTTAATTTCTCTTGGCAGTGTAGTATTTTTTTGTTTTTGTTTTTGTTTTTCGGGTGTGCTTTTTTAAAAGTTTTTATTTGGGGCGCCTGGGTGGCGCAGTCGGTTAAGCGTCCGACTTCAGCCAGGTCACGATCTCGCGGTCCGTGAGTTCAAGCCCCGCGTCGGGCTCTGGGCTGATGGCTCAGAGCCTGGAGCCTGTTTCCGATTCTGTGTCTCCCTCTCTCTCTGCCCCTCCCCCGTTCATGCTCTGTCTCTCTCTGTCCCAAAAATAAATAAATGTTGAAAAAAAAAATTAAAAAAAAAAAGTTTTTATTTAAATTCTAATTAGTTAACATAAAGCATGGTATTAGTTTCAGGTGTGCAATATAGTGATTCAACACTTCCATGTAACACTCGGTGCTCATCACAAGTGCACACCTTAATCCCCATCATGTATTTAACCCCCACGTCTCCACCTTCTCTCCTCTGATGACCATCAGTTTGTTCTCTATGGTTAAGAGTCTGTTTCTTGGTTTGCCTCCCTCTCTCTTATTTTCTTCTCCCTTTGCTCATTTATTTTGTTTCTTAAATTGCACATCTGAGTGAGATCATATGGTATTTGGCAGTATAGTAGTTTTGAGTATAGAGGTCTTAGCCATTTCATGTTTTTTTTTTAAGTGTATAGTAAATGGAACTTACCATATATAACTATCAATAAGAATATATTTCTGCATAAAATACAATCAGGTCGTCTGTGAATTGGGACATTCTGCCTCTTCTGTTTCAAACTTCATGCTTTTTTCCTTTGCCTTATTATAATGGCTAAGACCTCCAGTACAATGTTAAATAGAAGGGGTGAGAGCAGACAACCTTGTCTTTTCCCAGTATTAGAGGAAATAATTCATTTTTTACCTTAAAGTGTGATGTCAACGGTAAGTTTTTCACAGATGCCTTTTACCAAATGGAGGAAGTTCCCTTCTCTCCCTCATTTGATGAGAATTTTCATCATGAATGATTGTTGACTTTTTCAGATGCTCTTTTTGGCGCATATATTGAAGTAATCCTATAGTTTTTCTCCTTTATTTGTTAATGTGGTGGATTGCAATGATTTGTTTTCAAATATTAAAACAATTGTACATCCCTAGGATAAACTGCTCTTGGATATGATATGTATATCATTCTTTACTTCATGTATTTTGAAACTGTTATTAAGCACTTACATGTTCATAATTGTTATGTCTTCCAGATATACTGGCCCTTTTATAATTAGGAAATATCTCTCCTTCCCTCCTTTAGTAATACTCCTTGTCCTGAAGTCTATTTTGTCTGATACTAATATAGCATTCCAGTTTTCTTGTGCTTAGTGTTTGCATGATATATTTTTTCCTTTCTTCTGTTTCCTTGTTTTTAAAGTATATCTCTTATAGGCAGCATATAATTGGGTCTTGGCTTAAATTTTTTTTAGTTTATTTATTTTTGAGAGAGAGAGAGAGAGAGAGAGAGAGCATGAGCAGGAGAGGGGCAGAGAGAGAGGGAGATACAGAATCCGAAGCAGGCTCTAGGCTCTGAGCTGTCAGCACAGAGCCAGATGTAGGGCTGGAACTCCTGGACTGCAAGATCATGACCTGAGCCTAAGTCAGATGCTTAACTAACTGAGCCACCCAGACACCTGGGTCTTGACTTTTTAATACATTCTGTTAACCTCTGCCTTCTAATTGGAGTATTTAGTCCATTTTCATACAATATAATTATTGATATAGTTGGATTTAGAACTATAATTTTGTTATTTGTTGTTTATTGTCTCATTTTTTTTATTCCTTGTTCCTCCTTTCCTACTTTCTTTTGCGTTAGCAAATATTTTTAGTGTTCTGTTTTAATTCCTTTATTGGCTTTTTAGCATACCTCTTTGCATTGTTTTTCCCAGATATTTTCCTTAGAGATTATTATGTTCATTTATCACAGTCTACTTAGAGCTAATATTATAGCATCTTATGTAAAATATAGGAAATTTGCAACATTATAGCTCCATATGCTTCCTTCCATGCTCTGTGGTATATTCTTCTGTATAGTCTGTTATATTTTATATATATAGTCTTTTACATCTACTCTCTTATTCAGGCATTTCCAGTGTTCTTTTTGTTCCTTACTGTAGATCTGAATCATCATTCTGTGTCATTTCTCTCCAGGCTGAAGAACCTATAGCATTTCTTGTTGTGCAGATCTTCTGGCAACAAATCCTTTTTGTTTCTATTTATCTGAAAATTATGGGGTCTTCTGATAATTCTCCATTTAGTGTGATTTACAGTCTTCTGTCTCCTGTCACATATTCCACTTTTTAGAAGCAAGTCTTGACAACAGTTTGGTGCATTTATTTCTTGAATTTTCTGTGTGCACACACATACACACACACTCATAGACATAAATGCATATGCACACTCAATATACTTTTGCACACATCCTGCTGACACAAACAGACACTCACACACATGGAGTCATCTTTTTGGATAGCTAGAAACAGGACTTGGCTCTCCTTACCTCTCATCTAGGGCTCTTTCCCAAAACTAAATAATGCTCACTTCTATGATTTTTTTCCTCTGTCATTGTTTTAAGGGATATATGTTTGTTATAAGCAAATAAAGTGAGAATGACAGCTTGTTTCTCTTTCTTTTTCAAACATAAGATTTCATAAAAGACAGTGACCCTTCTAGGGTAAACAGACTTTGCATGTGTGAATGGATATCACTGACCTGGCAACTTGTTCATTCTGCAGAACAATTCTGCACTTTTGTTTTGGATAGTAACCACTGAGTAGGGATTCAAGCAAATCACTAATAGGATTTTCAGACACATTTGTCTGATTCCTTAGTAACTGCGTCTGTTCCAAGATAAATCATTACATTTCACAGTGTAAGGAATGCGAGGGAGCTGGAATCTTGACTGTGACTCTTGTTAGCCGGGTGCCTTGGTTACAATATTTAACTTCTCTGAAGTTTATAAGGAACGTGAAAAAGTTCTTTTGTGGCTGTAATCATAGCTAAAATTTACTGTTTACCATGATCTAAACACTTGGCATATATTAACTCATTAAGCCTCATAACAACCCTATACTGTAGGCTTTCTCATTATTTCACATTTTATAGACGAAGATGGTGAGGCACAGAGATTACTCTGATAATATGTGTCTTGGACAAGGAGTAGCAAGACTCGAATGCCGGCAGTGTGGCTCCTTGCCCCTGCCTTTAACTTGAGCACTTTACTTACATTGTTAAGGGCAGGTACTCCTCAGCCGTGGGTGCTGCCGATTATAATGTATTATGTGCTTCTAGCATCCAGTTATTATGCCTGCAATCACTCAGCTTACAGGGATCCTGCAGAGAGTGAGGAGCCCAAAGGAGTGTTCATTGTTATGAATTTTCTTCAGGGGTTATATAACCAGGAGCAGCAAAGAGTGTACTTCACTACAGATTTCAGTAATATCTGTGAAAAATCCATAGAAAGCCCAAGCGGATTCCAGTTGACTCACAGAACCTGGGGTTGGGAGGAACCTCTGGAGGCCACAGTTTACCACAGATAAGTTCACCACAGATAAGAATCAGGGCGATATATTGGGGGCATTAGATGGATGGTATTTTGGCCATAGGACCTAGAAGTGCTCAAATTCTGTCCTGGGTTAATCACATGTATCCCGTGAATTTTCCAGGGGAACTCTATACACAAGGTTGTTGACAGTGACAAGAGCTCGAAGTACCACTTATTTATTAGCCTTGTAGCCATCATCCCCAGTGCAGCCTTCTGGTAAAGCTGGGTGAGAAAGCCTCAAGGCCTAACCAGGGCTTCTCCTCCACAAGTCCCATTCTTACTGCCAAATGGCCTTGGAGCCTGAAGAAAGGATGTCTCCCAGGTGTCCAAGAGCTCTGTGGAAAGGAGGGGAGGGTGGCGGAGTGACAGAGAGAAAAGAACAAGAGCAAGATAGCCCAGTTCTGTCCTGACTGAGCTAACCGATTTTTCCCATGGTTGTCTCATCCACTAACAAATGCAGTTCCATCAGTTCTGGAATCCAACTGGTAGATTAGCAACAATTTCTGGCTGGGCAGGCATAGACATCCACTTATATAATCATAGTATGATTATGTGAGTGTGGGTGTGGGGTGGGTGTGTGTGGGTATGCATGTGGAGAGAGAGAGAGAGAGAGAGAGGGAGAAAACATTTTAAAGAAGACTATAAGGAAATATACTAAGTGGTTGTGTTTAAGTGGTAAGATTTCAGTATTTTTCAAAAATTGTCGATGATAAGCACAAATTACCTCTGTGATGAAAAAATATATATCCAATAAATGTGGTATTTGGAATTGAATCTGGTCTTTTAATCCAAAACAACATCAACTGCAATATTATACAGTACAAAGATAAATGCTAAAGCAGCAGTGCATAGAAAGATCCATCAAGGGTTTTTAAAAATGCGTTTATTTTATTTATTTTGAGAGAAAGAGAGAGAGAGTGAGCAAGCAGGGGAGGGACAGGGAGAGAGGGAGAGAGAGGATTTAAAGAGGGCTCTGTGCTGACAGCAGAGAGCCCAGTGCAGGGCTTGAACTCACGAACTGTGAGATCATGACCTGAACTGAGTCAGATGCCTAGCCGAATGAGTCAAGAATCTATAAAGTTTTAATGTCCAGGAAGACTTCATGAAGAAAGTGACCTTTTTATGGAGACTTAAAATGGGAATGATGGAAACTCTATCGTTTTTACCACATTGTATTTACTGATTTATTGTGGTTTGATGTTTCATGTGATGTTGTGTGTGACTTTTGTCTCTTTGAATCAAATGTTAAATGCCTGGGGTCAAGAACTATTTCTTTTCTGCTCTCTCCTTCACCTTCAATTTCATTTCCCACCTCACAAATCACCACGGCAGCTCAGTTAAGCTTTGTTAATCAGTTGGCCCCACACAGTCCAGGTGCTTGTCCAAGCCAGGCTATATACAGAGTTATTTATAAGCTGAGTTGACAAATTAATGGCAGGTTTTCTTTGTTTTTCTAGCTCCTCTTCAGAGAACATCTGAGGAACCTTGTACAGGGACAGTAGAAAAAGATGATAAAACTAAACTTGAAGTCAAGGTAAGATCATCTTTCTCTTTATGGATAAAAATTTCTGATATGAAAGAATATTGCTGCCGTAATTACCAATAAATCAAATTCCCCTAACCCAACCCCAAAAGATGTGTCCATAAAGGCATGTAGCACAGATTAGTGCTCTCAAGAGCTGAGGTTTTGTGGGATTTCTTTCTTCTTAACTGTGAGTAGAAAAACTGTCTGGCCATGAGTGGAATTGTTGGGAGATACTATGTTATTGAGGGAAAAGTCATTTTGTTCTTTCCTATATTCTGACTTAGTATTTAAAATTGGTAGAAGTGTGTGGTTTATGTACAAAAAAAGACAAAATTTCATAGAGCTACACATACACATGTGCATGTCTAACTGGCGAACTCTAAATAGGCTCTGTAGATTGTGCAAGCATCATGTTCTTGCTTTTAATACTATGCTCTAGTTATGGAAATATCAATATTGGAGGAATTTGGGGGAAGGGTACACGAGACTTCCCTGTATTTCTTTGCAACCTTATGTGAATCCATAATTATTTCAAAGTAAAAGTTAAGGGGAAAAAAAAAGCATGAGCTTTGCAATCAAGCAGACTTACATCTATGTAACATGACCTCTCTAAACCTTGGGTTCTCCTCTGTAAAAATGGGGATAACAACAGCTATTGTCTGAAACTAATTTTTAGCAGCAAATATTTGAAAATTGCCAAGCACTGTATAATTGTAAAGTAACATTATATTTAAATACCCGAATACAATGAATTGTGAATATATGTTGCTGCAAAAGCAGCCCTAGAAGGGGTCCCTTTTCTTTTGGCTCACTAAAAGTGAGTATCTAGCTAATGGAATGGTTCTGAAAGCAGAGGCCAGTAGACCATGGGCTCACACAGTTTGGGTCCATCATCTGTGCCTAATGTGTCTGAATATAGGACCCCACTGACCATTATGAAGTCAGGCAGAAAGCAGGTCTCAGACTTTTCTTCCTAGAAGCAAAAACAATGTAGGAAGTAGAGTTCCCAGCTGACTTTTCTTAGAAAGAGAAAGCTGCATTCTTCTGTTTAGTCATCCTTTTGTATTTGGGGCAGATTAGGACATTGCTACAGCTGTTTTGGAATCCCGTGTGGTTGGAGGAATTGCATTACCATATCTTCCAGAGTTAGGAAACCGTCTGCAGTTTCACACAGTCATGATCAGCCATTTGAAAGAGTAAATAGTAAATTAAAAAAAATTTTTTTTAATGTTTATTCAGTGTTGAAAGATAGAGCATGATCAGGGGAGGGGCAGAAAGAGGGGGAGACACAGAATCTGAAGCAGGCACCAGGCTCTGAACTGTCAGCACAGAGCCCGACACGGGGCTCGAACCCATGAATGGTGAGATCATGACCTCAGTCAAAGTTGGCCACTTAACCGATTGAGCCACCCAGGCACCCCAGCAATTTTTTTTTTAAATGGGCAACTGTAATGAGACTTCGCCAGACTGGACATCCATGAAGTCTGTGGAATTACTTAGTGACATAAAAAGGGTTTAACTGTGATCAACTTTAAAAGTGAGCATCATTCTACCCTTTTCTGTACCTGGGCTTCAGAGACTTTTATCTCTGAATGTGGCAAGTGTACCAAAGCCCAGATCCAGCCCCTGAACTCATATGCTGTTGCCATTAACACACAATGTGATTTGAACTTACCTCATAACTCTGTGATTTTCTCTGCCCATATTGAGACAACATATTTATGGCCTCACACTTTATAAAGATGCCATAGGAGTTGTGTGTACATGGAGGTTCTCGTATAAAAGAATCCAAATTAGGGTGAATTATTTCAACAATTGTGAACAATAAAAATGAGTGCTATTGTTTAATTTGTTGGGGAAGAAAAGGAAATATAGTCAGTAAGCATAAAGCACCTTTCTCAGGGAAGACCTGAAGATATTTAAGAAGAAACCATAAGCTACATTTATTATTTACTCCGATTTCATATGTTAGTAAAAATAGACAATGCAGGAACTATAGGGAAGGGGAAGAATCAGAAGCCTATAGGGTTGGAAAATGTTAAGTAGAATCCAAGAATCTCTGACCACCAGACTTTTCATTTCTTCTTTTTTGGTTGTGCTATTTATTTAATCCAGACTCCAAGCACATCCTGCCAGAAGGCTGCCCACCTTGTGTTTAGGCAGATCACCAAGAGCATAGGTACTAGGAAGCCAGCACAATTCCATTTTACAATTATCCTGGGATTTTGTTGTTGTTTTTCCTTACTGTTGCCTTGTTTGTGTATTTAATGAAGGGCTTTGCCTGCAACAATATGCATGTTAACAGTCAAGGCAGTGGAGGAAGCAGGGTAGAAACAGGCTGCCAGACTTCCTCAGTTTGGGCAAACAGAAGCTGGTCAGGCTTCTGCTTCTAAACACCAAGAGTATGAGCAGAATCTATACAGTTGTGAACAACATGAGTAGGAAGGAAGAGGATTTATGAACTAAATCCCCAAATGTTAGACTTAAAATTCAATTCAAGACCAATAAATGCAATTGGCATTTGACAAGGTAGGTAATAAAACCAGGGAAATCATCATTTCAAAATATGTAAGAAAACTAGTAGGAAAAGAAGATAGGTTAGGGAAAAAAGTTTAGGGGCGCCTGGGTGGCTCGGTTAAGCGTCTGAATTTGGCTCAGGTCATGATCTCACAGTTTGTGAGTTTGAGCCCCGCATCAGGCTCTCTGCTCTCAGCACAGAGCCTGCTTCAGATCCTCTGCCCCCCTCTCTCTTTGCCCCTTCCATGCTGGTTCTCTTTCTCTCAAAATAAATAAATAAACTTAAAAAAAAGGTTTAGATTCATGTCTGTGTTATCCATGGTTTATTAGAAGGGGGACACAGAGGTTGACTTACATCAAGAACAATCATTTCTTCATGTGTTTTGTGGCCACTGTCCAGGAGAAATGACCAAGATGGATAGCATCTGACTCTAGTGACAATTCTGACATCCTTTTGACCTTAGGCCTAGACCTCAAAGATAAAATGAAACCACAGTGCAAATTGTAACATTGTGATAAATGCCCTTCTTTGCCCTCAAGGGTAAATGCTCACAGACAAAAAAAAAAAAAAAAAAAAAAAAAAAAAGCTATAAACCAAAACTGCTTATGATGCCACTAGAGTCACTGATACTCACTACAACAAAATCATGCAACAAAATCATGATATGAATTTATCATCATCAGAAAACTCATTTCCAAAAAAGGCATTTCATCTTCTCTGGTGGGGTGATCCTTACTTTACCTCTTAAAAGGAACTAAGTTAAACTTGACAAGCTCGCTGAGGCTCTCAGGGCCATCTGGCAGCTGTGCGGCCATGTGCTAGACTTGTTAATGTGGTCTAGGAAAGCCTGTCAGTGGAGGAGATTCGCTGTGGTTGCTGGCAGTGGTGATGAGGCTAGTTCAGGTTTTTTACGTCACCAGCTGGAAGCTGAAAGCATGACTCACTGGAGCTGCTTTTATATCACAGCCTCTTTGGAGCTAGAAAGAAGCCAAAGGCTGATGAAAATTCCTTTTTCATGAATGTGAACGCTCAGGATAAAGGCAGAGAGCTACTGGCTGTGAGCACTAACAAACAATGCTCCTGGACACCTGTTAAAGGGGCTTAAAGTAGTAGAGGCCTTTTTTATTTTAACTTTTAAAAAGTTTATTTATATATTTTGAGGGAGAGAGAGCATGGGTAGGGGAGGGGCAGAGAGAATGGGAGAGAGTGAGAGAGAAAATCCTAAGCAGGCTCTGTACTATCCATCTCATGAGTTGTGAGATCATGACCTGGGCTGAAATCAAGAGTCAGGCACTTAACCAACTGAGCCACACAGGTGCCCCTAGTAGCAGAGATGCTTTTAGGCTTGCAAGCAAACAGCCTCCTTCATAAAAATTAAAGAAAAAAAAAAAAGCCAAGGCTGTAAGTTACAGAATGGAGAGATGAGGGAAGGGTTGCTAACACATTGTACTGGGTGCTGTATGTACCTGGTTTCATTACAAATTCTCAGTATCTTGAGGAAGATGATGAGGAAGGTGATGTTTCCCTTGTTTTATCCATGATGCTGTGGAGACTCTGAGAGGTTGAGTTTCCATAACGGTCACACAACCAGTAAATGGTGGAACTGGGTTTTGAAACATGCAGTTTATTTAATCTAACAGTCACTAACATCTAACTTCAGTATATTTATTTATAACCTGTTAGCTACTTAGTTTACCTAACTACCAGTTTACTTAATCTCTTATATTCTAAATTTCCTCTTCTGCAAAATGGGGATAAAGTAATCTCACAGGTGGTTGATTAAAGGAGAAATATATAACTTCAATAATAATAACAATAATAACAATAAGAATAAGAATACGGGGTGCTTGGGTGGCTCAGTCGGTTGGGTGTCCACCTTTGGCTCAGGTCATCATCTCATGGTTCGTGGGTTCGAGCTCTATGTTCGGGGTTTGTGGGTTAGGGCTGTTAGCTCAGCCTGGAGCCTGCTTCAGATTCTGTGTCTCCCTCTCTGTCTGTCCCTCCCCCACTTGTTCTCTCTCTCACTTTCAAAAATAAATAAATAAACATTTAAAAAAATAATAGTGATAATAATGTCAACAAAATAAAAATAGAAAATTTTTAAAAATGAGAAATATATGGAAAGTATTTATTAGCATTATGCCTGACATATAGCAGGGTCTTGGTAATTTTAGTTTCCCACTTAATCCCATATTTATAAATAGCATATTCTGTGTAAAAGATGAAAAGAAGCTGAAGGAAGGTCAGATTCAGGTCTTAAATGGAATAGCTTCTCCTAATCTTGAATGTATACCGTTTTGCTCAATGATAGCAGATCAGGCCCCAATTCTGTTCCTTGCTTTCTCACGCCCAGAGTTGTCATTTACCTTTCTGATTCTCAACAGGAGAACTGTATGAACTTATAAGCTCATTTCAGTATTCATCCTCTATGATGTTCAAAGTTTAGTCATTCAGAGAATCCACCGAATCCTTGAGGCAGCCCCCAACCAAGCTTTCTGAAGAATTTCTAGAACCAAGGTTGTCAAAGTTTCCTATGTATTGCAGCCCTGAGAAGCTTATTAATAATGCAGATTCTCAAGCTCTACCCTCAGAGATTCTGATTCAGTAGGGCTAGAAAGAAAACAAAATGAAAATTTATTTATTTATTTTGAGAGAGAGAGTGAGAGAAAATATGAGTGGGGGAGGGGCAGAAGAGAGGGAGAGAGAGAGAGTCCCAAGCAGGCTCTGTGCTGTCGGCACAAAGCCCAATGTGGGGCTCCATCCCACAAATCATGATATCATGATCTGAGATGAAATCAAGAGTTGGAAACTTAACCTACTGAGTGCCCCCAGGAATCTGAAGTTTTAACTTTTAAATTAAAAAAAATTTTTAATTTGGTAACTAGAATGCAGGTGGTATAAAGATTGCATTTTTGGGTCACACTGACTTAGAAGCTATATTTATAGGTCATGAAGACTTGGGTTAAAGAAGAACTCATTAAGGTGGATATGGATCTCTTAGGCTAATATAGAGTCCAATACTTAGTGAAGTGAAGGCATGATTATATTAATCTATGAGAATGTATTTTCACTGAGAGAGCTATATGACAAAGAAGATAATAACAGTGAAGGCCACTGTTGACTTTGCTCTTTGACAAATAAAAAACTGAGATGACTAAAATATTTGATTGGTCCAATCTGGGCATCCTATTCAACTTCATTTAATAGATCTCAAAGCAATTGCTATAGGTCGTATGGAAATAATTCTAACATTGGGGCCTAAACTTAAGCAACTTACAACTTTCATGAAGGAAATAACGTATTTCCAGTAATTTATAATGTAGACTAAAATGGCATACCTCCAGGAAAAGGAATATAACATGTTAGATGGCAGAAGACACAACAGTTCATAATTAGGAGATTGGGGATATTTTTACAGAGGAGATGGCATTTGAATTTAACTTTGAAAAATAAATACAACTTTGAAAGGTGGATAAGATGGAGAAGGGAAGCAAAGATGGGGAAGGATATAAAGTGTCAGAAGTCTGAAGAGGCATAGGCTTTTCTGGGAGTGGTTTGAGAAAGATAGACAGGTAGACGAAAACAGGTTGCTGAAGGCTTTGGTTAGGAGTTGTTGCCAGGAAGGGCACCTATGTATTAGAAAGATGACTCTGGTATGACAATGAAGAGTACACTGGAAGGCGGGCAGGCAGACCAGCTGCCAGCAGCTGTTACAGTCTAGATGAGACTCTAATGTTGAGAGCCTGCTAATGACAGAGAAAAGGAGATGGGCAGAGCTTATATCTGTCAATCTAGATATTCTTCCCAGTGCCTAGAATACACTAGACTGTCAGAGAAAGTGTGATGTATGGAGGAGTAGATCAAAGCAGAGAAGAAAGAGAAGAGATTATTTAATAGACAGGGAAAAGAAAGAAGATATTGAAAATACTTTGGGGTTTCCATCTTGGATTCCTCATTGGATGAATTTGTTGACTAATATAGAGCACTCAGAAGGAACAGTAGGAAGTGAGGACTTATGAAGGCTGAGTCCAACATCTGTAGGGTTTTATAGATCTGCAACAGCAACCCACGCCTTTTCTTTCTATTAGCTGTAGCCCATCCCCCTTCCCACCAATAAGAGTCAACCAACTGGCCTTAAAGTTATGTGGAAATTATTTGTGAACTAGGTTAGGGACCAAAGATTGGTCTAATAAAGCACTTTACAAACTTTTGGTTTTATTTGTGAGTTAAGATTTACAGACATATACAAATTAAGTTACCCTGACATTTATGCATTGAGGTTAAAATCACATGAAATCAAACAGCTTGAGGGGTGCCTGGGTGGCTCAGTCAGTTAAGCGCCCCACTCTTGATTTTGCCCAACTCTTGATTTCCACTCAGTTCATGATCTCACAGCTCATGAGATCAAGTCCCACGCTGGGCTCTGTGCTAACAGTGAAGAGCCTGCTTGGGATTCTTTCTCTTCCTCTATGTCTGCCTCTCACCCATTCTCATGCACACGTATTCTCTCTCCCTCAAAATAAATAAACCTTAAAAAAAATTAAAAAGAAACAGCTTGAGAAAATTCAGGATATATGGGCAACTTCTTTTCAATGTCCTTGACACACTTATTTCCTTCACATTTTCTCGGTTTGGGAATGGAAGAAAGGTATCTTGCAACATGTTTCTCAATTTCTGGATATTTTAAACAGAACTACAGACTTGTAAATCATTGTTAAAACAATGTTACAGTTTTTTAAGAAGACACTCTTCCCATAAACAAAATACTATACACATTGTTTAGCTTTAGTCCATCCTTTAAAAACCAATTTAACCATTGAGAACATTGAACTAATTACTAACAAAACTAGCTGGGAAATTCAAGATCTTAGATAAAAGAGATTCTGGAAAATTTTTGAAATAGGAGAAGTTTGCTTTTGGGACCCATTCCCCTATCTTTTTCTAATCATTTCCCATTTCCACAAAGCCTCAGGACTACTCATGCATGTCTCCTCAAGCCTGCCCTTCTCCAAAGGGCATTAGTCTATAAAATGTGCTAAAACCTTCCTCTCCTCTCCTCTCCCTCTTGGAAGCCCCCTCCCAATGTAGCTGATCTGGACTAGAGGCAGGAGAATATCTGAATGAGGTAGTTCATAGCAATGCATGGATGATGAGTGACTGACAGTTCCTTGACTCTTCTGGAAATACTTGCCATTAAAAAAAAAAAAAAAAAAGACTGCCCTGACTGCCCTATTATCCAAAGGCAGTGAGTGGCTTCTTCAGGCAATGAAGAGTAGGAAGATGTGCTGGAAAAGGTCAGTGAGATAGAGCAAACAGGGCAGACAAGCCAGCTAGAAATCTGTTCCCAGGATAGATCTCTAAGTGGTTCCTGTTTTTCAAAAGTTCTTCCTATTCTCTATGTCAGAACCTACTGAATCTGGGGAAAAAAAAAAAGACAGGTTCACCTTTTCCCCAGCAGTTCCAGCAATGGAGAGGAAAAGGCATAGCTATCCCTTCCAAAGGCTAACATTTTTCTCTCTGGGACTTTGTCTGTAAGACCACCCTGGACTGAGGCTGGAAGTTGAATGGCCTTTGGAGAGTTTTCCTTTTTCTTTTTTCCCCACTGTCCTCCCCCTACAGCCTACCATTGTATCATTTTTCAATAATTCTTTTTTTTTTATTTTTTTTAATGTTTATTTATTTTTGAGACAGTGAGAGACAGAGCATGAATGGGGGAGCGTCAGAGAGAGAGGGAGACACAGAATCTAAAGCAGGCTCCAGGCTCTGAGCTGTCAGCACAGAGCCCGACGTGGGGCTCGAACTCACTGACTGTGAGATCATGACCTGAGCCGAAGTCGGACGCTTAACTGACTGAGCCACCCAGGCGCCCCCATTTTTCAATAATTCTTACTTGTCCTACCTCTTCATTGATTTTCTCTGGTTTTCATAATTAATTTGTAATGCTGTAAAATGGTTAACTATAAATACTTCTTGTAATGATCACTGTTTATGTTTAAACGAAGAGGGTGGTTCAGCCCCTTTACTGCCTTATTTTTTTCTCACACTGAAGTCAAGAAGCTTCTCTCTCTCTCTCTCTCTCTCTCTCTTTCATGTTGGGAGCCCAAGCAGGTCCAAACTCTTGACCCTGAGATCAAGACCAGAGCTGAGATCAAGAGTCAGATGCTTAACGGACTGAGCCACCAGAGTAGCTTCTCTTTTTAAGAAATGTGATAATATAAAAAACAATACTTTCACCTTGAGTTACCAGATAGCATCGCTTTTAAAAAGTTGGAACGGGGGCGCCTGGGTGGCGCAGTCTGTTAAGCGTCAGACTTCAGCCAGGTCACGATCTCACGGTCCGTGAGTTCGAGCCCCGCGTCGGGCTCTGGGCTGATGGCTCAGAGCCTGGAGCCTGTTTCCGATTCTGTGTCTCCCTCTCTCTCTGCCCCTCCCCCGTTCATGCTCTGTCTCTCTCTGTCCCAAAAAAATAAACGTTGAAAAAAAAATTAAAAAAAAAAAAAAAAAGTTGGAACTGAAATTGCTTTCCAAAAATCTCTAAAATCATACAGTGAAATCATTTAACTTCAGGGAAAAGCTAATCTGATTCAGTTCAGATTAGTTGCTATCTCTCCTTTGGGGAAAAAAAAATATATTTAAAATTTTTTTTTTCAACGTTTATTTTATTTTTGGGACAGAGAGAGACAGAGCATGAACAGGGGAGGGGCAGAGAGAGAGGGAGACACAGAATCGGAAACAGGCTCCAGGCTCTGAGCCATCAGCCCAGAGCCCGATGCGGGGCTCGAACTCACGGACCGCGAGATCGTGACCTGGCTGAAGTCGGACGCTTAACCGACTGCGCCACCCAGGCGCCCCGAAAAAATATATTTTAATAATCAATTGAAAATCAACTATTGATACTTTTTTTAAAATGTAGGGACTTTTAAAAAGTTGATTGATACTTTTAAAAAGATATATTCTCCAGAGAAATTTAAATAAAGTTTTTAAATAAAATTCTTTCAAGCTAGGCATTTAGCCTATTTTCCCAATTTTGAAACACATCTTTTTTCAAAATATGGAGGAAACAAATCAATTAGATTACATGTCAGAGGACACAGGAAGTCATCATTCAAGGTGCTCCTAAGAGAACCTGTATATGGGTTGGTGTCACTTTGAAAAGAGGAGAGACTGGAGTAGAAAAGGGGGTACAGGGAGTGATGTTGTGTCCAGGGCAGTTGGCAACCTGCCTGCCTTCAGTGCCACCTTTTTCTTCAGAATAAAACGAACATAAATGGAGAGAGGCTTTTCCACCTGATTGGCTCTCTAATAGGGTCGCTAACGGGTCAATTCCCTTTTAAATCTCCAACTGGCTGAGAAAGTTACCCTCCTTGAGATACCCTAGGGGCAACTCCAAGTCAGGGTTGACTGAAGGGAAACAGGATAGGATTCCACAGGAACTTGTTGCTCTGCTTTAAAAAAGCATCATTTTATAATCCGATGAGGTTCCTAAGGAATCTCTAACAAAAAACATAGCAGCAATGGGTGGGTTGGTCTGTGGTCAATTTTCTTGGTCCATTATTTAAGATAAAAGGAACAAAAGGACCAATATCTGGGGGAAAAAGCAAGCATTTATTTAAATATGTGGTCTTCCTTCTAGAGCTTTCAGGAAGCTTATGTTAATTTTTCTTCTCCAAAGTACTCTGGCTACAATTTAGCTTTCATCTCAAAATAGGAAGCAATAGCACCTATGTTGGTATTTGATATTATAAACAGAGGGATGTTTCATAGCCAATTTACACATCTCCCTCATTTTATACAGAAGAATATAGACGTCCAGGCAGCTTACGTGACTTGGCCAACACCTCCAACCTAGTGAGAAATATGGGGTCTGTATTACACGTGAGCAGGTAGGAACTGCCCAGGAATTACTGCAGGTCAGGTGTGCCTGGTGGTTTACATACTTTACTTACTTATTTTAATCCCCACAAAGTACATCTTAAAGAGCCAATCATAAATGCCATTTATCAAGTCTTCTTTGTGCTAAGTACTTTAATTCCTTATCTCAAATCACCACAACGACCCTCTGATATAGATACAGTAAGCCCTCTTTTACAGAGAGAGAATTAAGGTGCAGAGAAGTCTTGCCCAAGGCCACTTTTAAATAAAAAGTAAATCAGGGATTCCCACCCAGTCTACCTCTCACATGAAGAATTTGTGTTCTTTTCACTCTGTATAGGTTTTTGAATTACAGGTCACAGTGGTGATAGTTGAACTCAATTTGGTGGGCTCACAAACATTTAAAAATAAATAAGAACAGAATACAGCAAGGATAGCCTAATATAAAAATAGAGTGTATCACATCGTTATATGTATGTCTGGTGTGTGTGTGTGTGTGTGTGTGTGTGTGTGTGTGTGTGTGTGTGTGTGTTTCAACCATTACCAAGCAATTAACTAAATTCTGACACTATCTACCTAGACATAGCATCACATCCCACAAGTTAAGGGCTCAGTCCTATAACATTGCTCCCCCAGCCCCTTCAAAGGCCATTTGAAAAGTCCAGATTGCCATTGGTGCTTCTGACTGACCAGCTATAGATCAGTTTCCCATGACTCCCCTCCTTGGGTTCAATTAATTTGCTAGAGTGACTCACAGAACTCAGAGAAACATTTTACTTAGTAGATTACCAGTTTATCTTAAAAGGATACAATTCAGGAATGGCCAGATGGAAGAGGTGCATAGGGCAAGGTATAAGGAAGGGACATAGAGCTCTTATGCTCTCTGAGCAAGGCAATACCCACCCCCTATCTCCAAATGTCCACAGACCCAGAGGCTCTCTTTTTGGACTTTTGTGGAGGCTTCATTACATAGGCATGATAGATTAAACGATTGGCCATCAGTAATTGAACTCAATCTCCAGCCCCCCTCCCCTTCCTGGAAGTGCTGGTGGTCAGGGGAACTGAAAGTTCCAACCCTCTGATTACGTAGTTGGTTCTCCTGGCAACCAGGCCCCATCCTTTGGTGCTTTCCAGAAGTCACCTTATTAACATAAAGTCTGGTCTGGTTGAAAGGGGTTTGCTATGCATAACAAAAGACACCTTCATGGCTCCTGTCACTTAGGAAATTACAAGTTTTAGATTTATACCCAAAACAGGACAAGATCAAATACATATTTCTTATTATAAATCACAATATATGTGATTTATGTATGTATATTTTGATGTTTTTCTTGAGGGGCATGGTCAGACTTTGAAAGCTACTGCATCAGAACACAACTAATCTGTCTAAACCTTAGCAAAACTTTGGTATACAGTATAGTTAACTACCTCCCTGCAGGTTATTAAAGCAGTACCCAGATCTGCTGTGGATCCTTCCCATCACATTCTCAATGGCAACCGTGTTATATTTCATCAAAGTTGATTGACAGAGGACTCTTTCTCTACCCTGACACCAGCTGTCTGAGTCTATAAATCAGTAGGACATCATCATTCATTGTAAAAGATGATAGTCCATACGTACACACCTTGGGTCATTGTTATTTTCTGTCGTTAGGTTGTCATGAAATAAAAGACCCTACAGTCTACCACACTTACAATAGACCGAAAGAGTTGGATAGAGCACAGTTCATTTTATAAACAGTAGCAAATATACAGTAAGAGGAAGTTCTGTTAGTAATGGTGGTTACTCTTTATGCAGGTCCTATATTACATGTTGAGGATCCAAAGACAAATAAGGCTAGAGCTCAAAGTCCAGCAGGTGTCAGGCACAGTAACGTCACAGGGGAGGAACAAGAAACAGATGCAATGTAACATTAACCACCATAGTAATTAGTTCAACATTATATAGAAAATGTGAAGAAAGAGCTTTGGTAGTGTGGCAAAAATAACTAGATTGGTTTGAATCCAAGGACTGCTATTTACTTCTGTATATTGACTGAAATGAGAAATCTATACTAGTATCTGATCAAATATATGTAATAGAGAGAACTAAAAATTTAGATTCTTAGTGAAATGATATCTTACTTTAAAAGAAGATTCTATTATATATTTTTTAATTGTTTAATGTTTATTTATTTTTGAGAGAGAAACACACAGAGTGTGAGTGGGGGAAGGGACAGAGAGAGAGGGAAACACAGAATCCGAAGCAGGCTCCAGGCTCTAAGCTGTCAGCACAGCTGTCAAAGTGGAGTCAGCTTGGGATTCTCTCTCTCTCTCTCTCTCTCTCTCTCTCTCCCTCTCTCTCTCTCCCTCTTTCTCTCTCTCTCTCTGCCCCTCCCCTGTTCTCTCTCTCTCTCTCTCAAACAAATAAATTAACTTAAAAAAAAACAAACCAAAATATGAACTTGGAATTTAAGATTGCCCTTGTATTTTAGAGCTGAATGCAAAACTTGTATCCCAAATAGTCCATTATTTTTTGGCTTGCTTTCTGGAAAGATTTCTCCCAGATTTGGGAGGACATCTATGAAAAAGATCAAAGATCCATGCTTTTCTTTCATTCGTTCAGCATTTTTGAATTGCTGTTTCTGTGGATGGCATTGTGCATAATAATTAAAAAAAACCCACCTTGACTGCTTTCTGTTAATCCAGAGAGAGACCTCTCTCCTTGCACAGTGAACAACTAGCTGAGAGCCTATCACTCTCACCTGTTTATAAGACTTCTCATCTGTTCCTCAGTCTGGGGAAAACTGTTCATTTTCCAGCTCTAATTTACATAGAATCTTTATGTTTACTTATTAAATTTCCTTGAACAATACTTTTGCAAGAGGGCCCTTTCAAAATCTTTCCCTTTTATGACAGTGTAAAATAATTCATTTAAACAGAACTTGGCAAGCAGGAAGAATTCAAATGCTGGCTAATTATCTACTTGTTTGTTATTAGTCAATACCTTTACGCTACACTGGTTGCTATCAGTATTATACAGATTTGCTTCCTTGTTAAAATGGCATTTTCTTGAAAGCAAAATGAGCAGTTTTGCCTCTTTTTGACAACTAAAGGCCTAATACTATTCTGAAAAAGAGCCACAGCCCTCTGTGGTGGATAGTGCCATGGGGTCCATGTTGTAGAGGAGGAAATCAAGCCAGAGAGGTTCAGTGAGCTTGCCCAGGGTCTCAGAGCTGACAGGTAGTGGAACACAGTTTCTGATCAGCAGCTGGCTTGGAGCCAGGTGACCAGTCTGCACACCTGAGGAACCACCTGCTTTATGACGCAGTGTGATAGACTGGACCTGCGATTACCAGCCTGTGAGAAGTGGACTCTGGGCTTACCTCATCTCTGTCTTTAAGCTCACTTTCTGGTCTTGGGTAGGTTGCAACTTCTCCAGATCTTGACTTCTTACCCCGAGAGGAAAAAACAAATGGAGATATTGAGGCAAATGATCTCTTTACTGTTCCCTTTAGCTCAAACTCTGAATCTTTATTGCAAGTCAACCGGGGAGAGGAAGGAGTACAATATTAATGACCATACATTATTAAGGAAAAAGGATACTTGCTTTTGGGAAAGATATTTTTGGGGCACCTGGGTGGCTCAGCCAGTTAAGCATCTGACTTCAGCTCAGGTCATTATCTCACAGTCTGTGAGTTTGAGCCCCGCATCGGGCTCTGTGCCAACAGCTCAGAGCCTGGAGCCTGCTTCAGATCCTGTGTCTCCCTCTCTCTCTCTCTGCCCCTCCCCCACTGACACCTGTCTCTCTCTCAAAAATAAAATAAAAACATAAAAAAATTTAATATATATTAAAAAAAAGAAAGATATTTTTGATGTTTCTAAAGAAAGCCTGAAAGGCAAACTGTAACAAATCCACAGAGGGGTTGAGAAGAACCCAAGAAAGAAAAAGATGAGAGATTGGACATGGTGCCCATCTAGAAAACTCAAAACAAAAACAAACATAACAAATAAATTGGGGGAAAGAAAAACATAGAGCTCCAAAATAAGACAGACTATTTTACCAACATTTCTTTCACTTCAGAATGAAGACATACTGGAAAGCAGTCACAATGGGGCAAACCCTGAGCCAGAGCAGCTTGACGGCCCTGCACATCTTTCCCCCTCCAGGTAAGATTCCAGATCCCTGGTAGGAGTCGTTTGAACCCCTAGAGGTGGTGGGGAAGGAGGGGAGGGTATCCTTCGTTTTAAATCTTGTCACTCATTTTTCCCAGATAAAATCACATATAGTTTTCTGTAACCTTCACGTGTGTACTGAGAATAAACCCATGGATCTCATAAAAGCAACAAGCAAGAGCTGAAAATGATATAAACCAAGTTCCAAGGATACTCAGTATTTTAAAAGATGAATTATCAAGAAAATAGTAAATGTAAACTAATGTTGATATTGATTGACTTATTGGTTTCAAAGCATTTAAAGGCAATAGGTTCCCTAAACACACAATTTATACAAATTTAATGCTATGTTTGGACTACAGGAAAGTGTTCACATGTATGTGAATACTCAGCAGTTCAGAAAGCCTAAATTATGGTGGTAAAGACCAAAAACATCAGGAGAAACTCATTTAAAAATATCTTTTTTTATACTCAAAATCCCATCATTAGCTCTATTCTCGCAATCATCACATTGTTCATCTCCACACCATTTGACTTACTGACTTATGAACCACTTTTATCCCTAGGGACTATCATAATGCTTAGCTCTTAGCAGGCCTCCAAAATATGCCTGTAGAATAAATGAATCAATGTCTTTAGGAACTTGCTGCTTGATTAAAACCCATATTAGTTTAATTAGACTACTTTATACTCTTTCACTTTAAGGTGTACTCAAGGAAACATGTGGGCTTGTACTAATTGAAATGTTATCTCTGAGTTATGGCAAATGGCCCATGTCAACATATCTGAAAGTATCTTTAGTTGGGTGGTCTCTGAAAAGCGCCAAGTATTGGCAATGTGTTCTGTTGTCCTTAAGAGACAGTACCTCTCTTGGGACGTTTCTATCACTACAACTCATGCCTGCTTTTATGATTCTAATTTCCTTTTTCAAAAATTGTAATTTTGCTCTTATAAGAATCTTAGTTAAATGGGTCCTTTAAGTTAATTGATGAATTCTTGTATTAATTTACAGTAGACCATTAAATCATACTTCTAATGGGAAATATAAGGGAAAAAAGTTACAGCATTTAACGAAACAAAAATACCTTTATGATTCTTGCAAAACAACTGTGAGAAAATGAAAAATTAGCTAGCGGGTTAAGCAGGGTGATAGGAGAGTCTAACATTACACTAATGGTTTTGCTCTACTACCAGCTTTTTATAAATCTTTAAGATCACTACTCTTTGCTGCAACAACTTAATCTCTGCATACTTCCTTATTCGTTTCTGTTTTGTAGATTTGAGTTTTTATGCATAACTCGTACAAATTTGTTGGGGTTAGATGATAGGTACAATGTGCCTGACACAGTAAGCACCCAGATTTTGTTGAATGAATTATAAGCTTTTCCAGAGTATAGGTAAAATGTTATACCAGATAGTGTCCACCACTAAGGGCTCTGAATAATTAGTCTCTTTTCATATTTGGAATGACTTGCCAGAAAAATATTTCTTTATTATAGTGGAAAAATATATAAGAATTTTAAGTACAATGTGATAGCACTACCTTCAGAACTTCTATTTTAGCCAGGAAAAAGCACATGAAACAATTAGTAGGTAGCACAATTATATATGTGATAAAGTATATATTTTGGGAGGAGGGCAGGGAGAGATGCTTAATTGAAGAGCACAGTTAGGGTTGGATTTTCAAGATTTCAACAGGAACAGGAGAAATGGTGTTCCTGGCAAGGGAAACCAACTTACACAAGGTATGGTCATGAGTGAGATGTATGATTGACAATAGTGGCAGTGGGGAAAACAAAGCTTCAGAGAATAAAGAAGGAAAGGAAAATTGCATAAGGCCTGGAAAACCAGGTAGAAGAGATTAGATTTGATGCTTGAGACAGTAAGGAGCCTTTGAGGTCTGGAGCAAAAAATATCTACAACCAAAAAATTCAGATGCTTCCAAGTTTTAAAAACATATATAGATTGAATCACACCATATCTTAGGCTAAGAATTGAGCAGGAATCAGGTGAAAAGGAGATGAGAACACACTATGTACAAATACACTGAAGCAGCATTCAGACAGAAGCAGGCCTAAGAACATTCCTGGCATTAAAAGACTTGAGCTAAATTTGAGTCTACTTTCTGACACCTCATGATATCACATAAAAGGAAAATATGACCCTTTCAAATGACGTCTTACGGCACCATGGCTATAGTTTCTTATTTCATCCTTTCCTGAACAATCCATTAGAAGAGAAGAATTCCCCCAACTTAGACATTCCAGCATAATTCATTTAACAGACAAAAGAAGCATTTAGGTGTCCATAGCAGAGGACATGATAATCCTCTGTCCTGAGCACAGCAGCAGGTTTGAACAGCAACAGCATTAATGTTGTGTACTACAGGCCTGTCTGACATTAAACAGAACAAGTTGATTATACAGACAAATGGTGTTCACACGGGAGTTTTAAAAGTTTGTGAAAATACACAAACTTTTGGAAAAAGTTTATTGGAAATCACAGATTTATGTTTAAAAACTCACTAATTATTTTTGCCATACAAGAGCAAAATTCAAATA
The DNA here is from genome assembly GCF_018350155.1 of Leopardus geoffroyi. Lineage (NCBI taxonomy): Eukaryota > Metazoa > Chordata > Mammalia > Carnivora > Felidae > Leopardus > Leopardus geoffroyi. The sequence continues at coordinate 84,164,162 of NC_059333.1, forward strand.
ATATAAATATTTAACATACTGGTATAAAATTAATAATATGGAAAAAAGATGCAAACCAACCAAGAGGTAAAAAGTTTTTAGCAATAACACTGTGTACAACCATCATCTACTCAAGTGACCATCCAGGCTGATAGTTTATTTTCCCTTTGTTGACGATTTTTGAGACAGCCTTGCATTAGAGCACCAGAAAGTTTTTTCCTTCTTTTTTAAAAGGCTGGAATCCTTTTATTTACAAATATTCTTTTCAGTACTTTAAGTCTAATGAAGGAAGCATCTAGCAATTTCCTTCTGATTAAAAAAGGAAGTGCCTTCATATTTCCTTTAAATTTAAATCTGTTCCATTCTATTCTAAGCAAAAGATGAACACAGTTGAGGAGAGCTCTTTTGCAAATAAATAATTGTTTCACAAAAGTATTCCTGTAAACAAGATCATTTCAATGGCCAGAGAGACACTTAGTTTTCAACCAATGGAAAATTTAAACGCTGACAAGTATAGATACACAGGGTACGTATGGCCCAGAGTCAAATGGTTATTAAAGAATCAACTAATAAAAATTAATTATAAAACACCTTTGTCAAAATGTGCTTTTGTTATCTACAGGTTTTAAAATTGGTCAGAAAATTTAAACCGTAATGATCTAAAAACACTGACTCTGCTCTGAAAATTACCTACAAACCTAGAATGGTCAACACTGTAGTTTTGACAGGAGTAAAAATTTTAAATTATCTGAGCAATCAATGTAAACAAGCCTCAATTTTCAAAATAGAAAAAAAAAATAACAAAAGGATTTCTGTAAACATTAAAAAGCTGTCTGCAAAACATTACAGTATATGTCATCATCCAGTTGTGTTTACCAAAAATTCTTTTAGCTTTGTCTTCTTTCGCATGTTTCAAACACCATCGAATGAAATGAGACATCTTAGTTTTCCTTAACAAGCACCTCTGCAGAGAGGGGTTTCATAATCAGTTCAACTGCTTTTGCTGGAGTCACCATTTGGGCCTTTGTACGATCCCTGTGACAATAGACACCGTCTAGTTCTTTCTGTAGGGGGGGAGGCAGTCACATCCTGGCCACATTTTTATCCTGCTCTGTAAAATAAATGCAACTTACTCTTTTAGATCTCAGCCACCTGTCTTTGAATATGAAGACCTTGCAGCTTCCCAAATATCTTAAACCTCATTCTGGTGACCTATCACTTTCATTCTGCTTTCACATTTGAAAAATTTCCAAGTTGACGATACCTCTGCTAGTTATTTTGATGAAATAATTGATTTTTTTAAGATAGGATAGCTTTGATCTGCTGTTGAATACTCTCAATTTTAAAATCTGAACTTGGAACAAAGTCCTGTGGTTCATGAGACCTTCTTGGGGAAGGTTAGGCTAATCTTAGTCATCCTTACGATAATTTCCACACTAAGAATTTTATTTTATAAATTATAGAAAAGGCGAAAACAGGCTTTTAATGTTCTTTCTTTTTGAGGTCTTCTCCATTATTATATTCCTCTGTGCAAACTACTTTCAAATAGCTACCTTAAAAACAGACTGATATTGAATATTTTAAAACTAGCTGAAAAATTTGTTAAATTAAAATTGGCTTATTTGAATTAGCAATGATTTCTCCCTAGAGAAGGACCCTGTGGGTAACAAGCTGCCCATGATTTGTGTCATTTCTAATAATCAAAAAATCCACATGAAGTACCAGTCAGGGCAGAGCAAATAACTTCTCAAATTTCACATTAAACTTTGAAAGAAAGATATAAATATGTTTTAAATGACTCTACCACTATCTAGGTAAATTAGCTACACCGATGTGACAGTAAGTGACTTGGCTGTTTTATAAAGAAATCGTGTACATTTTTCTAAATCTCCTCGAAGAACAGGAACTTTCTTTTACCAGGTTCAAGTACTTTCTCCTATGGTGATCTTCTCCTGCCTCTGTCTCCCCCTAGTCAAGTGCTCTGTAATAAAAACTAACTTGTAAACCTGGTCCAATAATATATTCATTTCTCTGAAATGTGCTATACATTCACTTGGTATTTTCCGAAAGCAGTCATTCTAAAACCAAGGCACCTTAATAACTTTTCTACACCTCAAATATACACGTGGCATTGAGTGAGAACTTGACTTTCCCTTTAGTTTTGTCTTCATAAACCTCTTCTATATATAAATTCCTTGAAATGAATTTAGGCAATGAAGTAGATAAGTTCTACTGAATAGCTTCTAGAATCAAAGAAACATTCTGATAGACTGTTTTCAAAATATTTCTTTGTTGTTTTTTTTCATATTCATTTCACCTAAGGTATTGACAAATATCTAAAGGTTTTTCATCCAGGTTTGGCTCAGTGACAGTGAAAACACACAACATTCAAGTACTGTTAGACGAAGGCAGCCCTGCAAGGATACGTGTCCACATAGGTCAATTTGCAAAGGAGAACTATCTTAATTATCCTGCAATATATTTGACCAAAAAAACCTTTTGAAATCATTTTTACTTTAGGATCTGTAGCATGCTTCCAAAGGTCCTGAAGGTCTTGTACGTGTCCATGAGATGTCATCATTTTATCGTAGATGCAGGGATGATAAGGAGTTTTACCTTCCCCAGAGAAAAACACATGGTGTTGTGGTACAATCCCCATTTTATTGGCACAGATGCCCATGAACACATCGTCTATGTAAAGACTGGACTTAAGTGTCTGTGATGCCTCATGGACTTTGGCGGCTACATCACTGGAGATCACATAGGCGGCTCCAGCAGTATAGTCAGGGTAAGCCGGCCACTGGTACATTTCATAGGGGACATAGTACTTGCTGCGTTTGTCTCTAATGGGAGGAGCACCGCGGTGAACCCGACCAATCCAAAAGTCCTGAACACCAATTTTTTCTAAACTTTGAAGGTATTCAATAAGATTTGGCATATGAATAAATATGTCATCATCAGCAGTCATAAGGAATTTGGCATGTGGACAGAAGCTATTTGCCCAACTGAACTGCAGAAGTAACTTAAGAGTAAGGTTATAGAAAGAATCAGCAAAGTCTTGCTGAATTATATCACTGTACATTTGATCTTCCCAAACCAGTTTTCTTTGCAGTTCTTCTCTTGTCAGTGGGTTAGAAGGTGTTCCTAAAGCAAACAAAGTTTTGATGTTGGCATTAAGTTGAGACTGAACATACTTCTCATTGCCCCATGTTTTTCTAATTGCAGAACGTCGATCATAGTTTTCAGGAGCAGTCTTTACAAACAGTAAAAGGAGGATGTCTTGTGCTCGACACTTCTCCTTGTGGTTAATCAAGTACTGGTAGTGAGCAGCCCCGTCTGTGCTGTGTTTAAGAGACAGGCTGTCATTCACAAAGTCATAGCTATTTATGAGGTATCTGTAAGAGTAGGACTTCATATGGCTCACAATGTGATTATCAATTGGTCCCCAAAAAAACATGAGGCTTAGTATAAAACAAGTGGCAAATAACTGAACAAACTGCCATTTTTTTACTCTTCTGCCACTAACAAACATTCTGACGTCCACTCAGGTCTGTTTTTATTTAGGATTGGTTTTCAATGGGCGCTTGCTTCTTCGAAACCAGAGAACTTTGTATCTTGTAGAACAGATGTCCATCTTAATACATGTCAGTCATTAAAAAAGTAGGAGCTTCTTGTTTCACAAAATACTTTCTTTCAATGCCATTTTTTCTGAGATTGCGAAAGAATGGAACACACTGTAGAATGAGGACACTGGTGTGTCAACATTTTTCCACACTGACATCCTTCATTAAGTTAGGTGATTGGCCTCACATGGCCATTCCATGTACTTCTTTTTGTGGAAGTGAAGCGGGACCTATCAGAGTCAGGAAGAGAAAAGATGACAAGTGAATGGGCTACAGCGTTACCAGAAAGAAAGAAACTACTTTTCATTCCTTAAAAACAAAATGTCACCTGCCTGATGTGGACAAAAGGTGAGGAGGCAGCTAGGCTTTAGCAGAGGCATACAGATATTTATTTTGGCTGGGGGGGAGTACAAGGAAAGGGAAAGAACCACTCTCTCTACTGTCCTCCCATTCAGAATACGGAGACCCTCTTCTCGACCTTAAAAAATAAAAAGGCCTCCCAAATGGCTATCATCCTCCTATATACTTAAAGTTCAAAATCCCAAATGGGTGTGTCCATTGATTTGCATATTGATTTGCAGTACTGTCAGGAGGAAAGTAGCTGCAGGCACACCTTGTTTTATTGTGCTTCATTTTATTGCACTTTGCAAATACTGCATTTTTTACAAGTTGAAGTTTTGTAGCAACCCTGTGTCGAGCAAGCGTTGTCATTTTCCCAACAGCATTTGCTCCCGTCATGTCTCTGTGTCCTATTTTGGTCATTCTTGTAATATTTCAAACTTTTTCATTACTGTATTTGTAATGGTGATCTGTGATCAGTTGATTGTGACTCAGTGAAAGCTGAGATGATGGGTAGCATTTTTTAGCAAAAAAGTATTTTTTAATTAAGGTAGGTACATTTTTTAGACATAATGTTATTGCATACCTAATAAATTACAGTATAGCGTAAACATAATTTTTATGTGCACTGGGAAACCAAAAAATTAATTTGACTTGCTTTATCATGGTAGTTGTCTTATTGTGGTAGTCTAGAACCAAACCTGCAATCTCCAAGGCGTGCCTGTATATAGTTCAAGGCAAAATAGACGGATGATGAAAAGAAAGTTCATAATAGTTAAAATTCATTAAAGCCTGCCCCAGACAAGGCAGGACTAAGAGTAAGACTTTTTTTAATTTAATTATTATTTTATTTTTATTTTGAGAGAAAGAGAGAGCAGGGGGAGGGGCAAAGAGACAGAGAGAGAATCTCAAGCAGGCTTTGTGCTGTCAGCACACAGCCCAACGTGGGGTTGATCTCAAGATTGTGAGATCATGACCTGAGCTGAAATCAGGAGTTGGATGCTTAACCAGCTGAGCCACCCAGGCGCCCCAAGAGTAAGGTTTTTGTTTTTTTTTTTAAATCAAGGTTCATAATCAAGGAGTCGAGATATGTGTTCAAAAGCATAGTCCAAACTCTCACTAACCAAATGACATTGTGAGCCCCAAATCTACATCGTCATCTTTTTTCTGTTCTTTTTCATTTGGAAATGCCTCAAAGTTAGCATGTTCAAACCAGGAATGCCCTGTCTTTGTAGTCAGGCAATTTGAACACCAGGTCTGGCTCTTTTATTTTCCTGTATCATGTATCTAACCCAGAAGTCTGAAAAACTGAAATAACACCATTTAGCTCAGAGTCTTTATGCAAGTTAAATGGGAATATCCATAGATATATACATAAAGGGAGGTAGGCAGATAATTACCTGGCACACAGGGGTACTCACATGCCATTTCTAGCCCACTTTTCTGTCTTCTCCACTAAAATCTGCTGTTCCCATTTTCTCTTTCTCTGTCTGACTGCACTTCATGCACCTATGCCAGATATCTGAAAGTCGTCCTTTTCCTCCATTCCATATCCAGTTCTTTAATCCTGTGAATTGCTTTTTCTGAATCTCGCTTCACCCCTTCATGTCATCATCATTTCTCACCCAGACTAGTGCAGCAGCCAAAATGATTCCTGACCCACGCAGCCTCTACCCTACAGAGTGACCTTTCTAAAACTCACATCTAACTTAACTCTTTTCCACTCTACTCTAGAGCATCCGGTCCACCATGACCAGCCAAACCAAAAGGTGACGGTACTGATACTGATATATCCTTTAGAGTAGTTAACCCCCTTCAGAAGCTCTCTACTAGTTGTCAGTACCAAAGTGCTGGCTGAAAGCTCAGCCATGCTTGCTATTTCATCCATGGCAGCCTTTTTGCCAGCAGTCCTGTGGCCCGGCAAGCCCTGCTCCCTTGCTAACAAGATTCATAAGAAGTATACTAGTGCTCACTAATCTCTGCAGGCAACATTCTCTGGGAAACCTGAATTGAGGCCACACCCTCCTCCCACCAAAGATTTTTCTTATCTATATTACCACAGCAATTCTTGCACCCATCTTCCTAGACTGACTTTTTATTTAACTGCTTCCTCCATTTACACTGTGAATTCCAGGATGTAAGGCACGATGTCGTAGATACGCTAGCTTCAGGTCAGTGTCCGACACCTAGGAGGCATTCTCTGAATGTCAGTGCTAAGAACTGTGGTGGGGTGGAGCCACTTTCACTCAAACAGCTGGTCACTTGGGAAGAACTAAGGTCAGGAGGCCCAGTCAGTCACATGTCCTCCCTTTTCTGACACAACTAGGAGATGGTACCGCCCTTCCTCAAGGACTCTATCCTCCATGCTTATCCAGAAGTAAGACATATCCTTTGCCTGAAGAAGTAGGCTCTCCCCTCAGGGGTGACATGCCAGTCTCCTGAGCTTTCAACAGACTGACAGGGAAAAGACCACGCAAACCCTGCTCAGTCTAGGCTGGCTGGGTAGCTGAGACCACATCACAAGCCCCAGGGAAAAGGCCCCGCTGTTGTGCCCAAAGGTCTCAATCTCAAGTCCCCTGCCCTTTAGCCCTGAAGTGAAACCAACTACAGCACCGACAGCACCCTGCCCTGTTGGCCTAACCTTGGCAACTTTAGGCCTTTTGCATCCAGCTATATTACCTATCTCCCAAGGTTACTTCATTGAGGGGTGATAACAGCAAAGGCCAGGCATGCAAAAGTCCAAGGAAATGGGAGACCAGAGCCAACCCTCCCTGAGACTTTGTCCAGAGATAATCGTCTTATTCCCTAGGGCACAGGTTTTAAAACTTGGGTGCCACTCAAGAAGTCACAACCGGGGTGCCTGGGTGGCTCAGTCTGTTAAGCCTCCAACTTCGGCTCAGGTCATGATCTCTCTGTTTGTGGGTTCGAGCCCTGTGTCGGGCTCTGTGCTGACAGCTCAGAGCCTGGAGCCTGCTTTGGATTCTGTGCCTCCCTCTCTCTCTGCCCCTCCCCTATGTGTTCTCTCTCTCTCTCTCTCTCTCTCTCTCTCAAAAATAAATAAATGTTAAAAAGTCACAACCAAGGGGTGCCTGGGTGGCTCAGTTGGTGGAGTGTCTGACTTTGGCTCAGGTCATGATCTCGCAGTCTATGAGTTCAAGCCTCGCATTGGGCTCTGTGCTGACAGCTCGGAGCTGGGAGCCTGCTTCAGATTCTGTGTCTCCATCTCTCTCTGTGCTCCTCCCCTACTCATGTTCTGTCTGTCTGTCTGTCTCTCTCTCAAAAATAAATAAACATTAAAAAAAATAAAAATAAAAAGAAGTCCAACCAATATTTAAGAAAGAAAAAGAAAAAGAACGAACAAATTAGGAATGGCACAGTGTACTGAAAGTAGTGAGTATAAGTATCATTTTGTGAAACTTTAAGTTTTATGTATATGTGCCTTCAGGTTGTAATGTAAAATGCATTTTTTGGTGTGTGCTTTACCATCAAAAGAGCAAGAAATACTACTCTAAGGGATAGATCAATATCAATATCAATATCAGTAATTTCCCTTCTTTGTTTGGCTGGTCATGGTGGACCAAATGCTCTAGAGTAGAGTGGAAGAGACCGTGGAAAACATCAGTTTCTGAGGGTGGCATCTGCCTAAACTTTGCAAAATCACTTTCATTGGTGGGACAGGGTACTTCCTCTTGGTTTCAACAGTGCTCACTTAGATAAGGGACCATCTATAAAGGCAGATATCCCCTTCTGCCTCCTCCATGATACATATTAAAGGAACTGGAGGCTTAATGCAAAGCAACAGAGAAATCTTAAGGGCAGATTTTAAGACCACATACGTGTTTAAGAATTCTAAGTAAATTATCAATTGAAACGAATCTGCAGTTTCTATTCCAATAGACCCGGGAAAGGAAACAAAGAGGAGAGTAACCTTTGGAACCCCAGGCAAAACTAGCTTTCCATTTCTGAGCCCCTGTACTTGTAATATTTCAATGCCAGCTTGCTTTGTACCTATTCCCAGTTGTTTACAAGTCTGAGCTTCTTGCTAGACAATCAGCCCACAGGCCTAACTCCTCCAGCACCCACATGCACACTTGACTCACAGAGGCCCTAGTATCTCTCCAATGAATGGGGCCTATTACTCATCTGGCTAGTGTATTCTGTTGCTAACATGCATTTTAGCAGCCAGCCCATAGCATGCATTTTATCCCCCTTCTCCCCACCCCCGCCACATAGGTATTTGCTTTATTTTCCTATATTTCTTCAACTGTTCCCAATTGACCTCAAGGAGTCAAAACAGTTTGTAAAAAATGACAAAGAACCTGTCACAGAGCCAACAATCTACAGTACTTAGGTTCAGAATAGCCTATGAAATGCTAAAACAAAATTTCTCCAACCTCAGCAGCTTGAATTGTTTAGCCATCATTTATATCAGTCAAAACCAAACTCCATGGTAGTACTGATCTGATGAGGGGAAGATTAGGAGAGGTGAACTACTCTTTTACGGTACCCACTTCTCTTTTATAACAAAAGAGCACTCAAACTCCTCCAAATTGAACACAGTTAGTAGGCAGTCTTGCCCAACCAAAAGCAAAATGCACCTCCATGGTCTAAATCCATTAATTACAACCAAACAGTGTTGCCCAAGCTCTGGCTGTGCTGATGGATACCACACACATGCAATCGATGCTCACTCTTCTGGTTCACACGGTCTTTTTAAAGATTGTCTAAAGCACATCTTCTAGCTTCTGTATTCCAAGTGCAGGGGAGGAGACTGCAGAGAAACCCACAGGCCTGCCTGACCTGGAGAAAGAAAATGCTGGGCCTTCCAGGAAACAAAAGATCCCGATAATGCATGTGAGCTCAGTAACCATCCACAGCAGAACGCTGTGCCTGCAGCTTCCTTTGTGTGCCCGTGTTCCAGCTCAGGCACCAGGCCACAGGCTGCAAACTCCAGGGCTACCCCACGTGGGGCCAGGTTCATTGTGTAACCTCAGGCAACCCTCACTGCACTCTGATTTGGTGACTTCATCTGCAAACCGGGGGTGAATGTCCATGTATTGTTACCAAGGGGATATAAAAATTACAGATGGCTTCAGAGTCTGCTGTAAATAGGAAACAAGAAAGACCATGAGAGAGAACAGGACAAAGAACTGCTTAGAGGGAAATATAGACAATCCCTGACTTATAATTTTTTTAATTTTATTATAGTGTGAAAGCCATATGCATTCAGTAGAAATTGTACTTCAAATGTTGAATTCTGATCTTTCCCCAGGCTAGTGATATGCCATAGGGTACTCTTTCATGATGTGGGCAGCAGCAGTAAGCTGCAGCTCCCAGTCAGCTAGGCAATCATGAGGGCCAATAACCAATACACTTAGACAACCATTCTGTTTCTCACTTTCAATGCAGTATTCGATTAAGTGAGCTCTTCAACATTTCAGCATATAATACACTTTGTGTTAGATGATTTTGCCCAACTGATATAAATGTTCTGAGTACATTTAAGGTAGGCTAGGCTAAGATATGATGTTTCCTAGGTAGGTGTATTAAATGCATTTTTGACTTCCAGTATTTTCAATGTACAGTAGGCTTATTGGGATGTAACTCTTTCCTAAGTTGAGTAAGATTTGTATGCAAATCTTTGGAATATAACTTGGGGTTGCTTCTATTTGGATTGAAAAGAAGGAACAGATACCCTTAGTATTCTCTTTCCTGATAGAAGTAGTCAGAAGAGTAAAGAATAGAAGTAGAATAGGAACATCAGAAAAGAAGGTTGCTGACCCTACCCCAAATGCTTTTCAGTCTGGGAGCTGTGCCCCACAGTTACTCAAGAATATTTCTTCACAAGACAGCTCTTTAAACTTTTCTGGAAAAAAAGCTACAGACTACCCTAAATGACCCCTGATTTTTTTTTTCTACTTTGGTCTTGCTGTTAACCCATTTCTTTGTTGAGTCTACTTTAGTGATCCTAAAATATTATGCAAAACCTGATATAAATTTTGAAGTTTTCATCAAGATGGCGGGGTCTGTACTTTAAGTTCGAGTCCAACAACCTCAGTGTTCAAAGTTTCAAGAAATCCTACAAGTATGTGAGCATTTGCTATGGAATAGTTATGCCAAGCATGGTGGGAATCATGTATTAGTATCTTATGGCCTCCTATCAGAAAGCATCTACAGTCTATTTGAGACAAGACTCAGTGCCCACATGAAAACCCAGTTCCCATGGACAACAATCAGCAGATCACAGCAAAGTGCAGACAGTGTGTCAGCGCTAATTTAGACAATACCAACTACAGGCAAAAAGGTGTGTCCCTAATAGTAGAGATCAGTGACAGCTGGATAGGAGGGCCTGAAGATGAACAGGATTTAGGTGGTTACAGGAAGAGAAGCAATCTGTTTCAGGCAAGAAAGGAAAAAAATAACAATATGGCAAATACTTGAGACATAGGCATGTATTTGAAAGCAGAGAGATTGGGGCCAGCTTATGGAGAACCTTGAAAATGAGACAGAGGAGTCAGTGTGTGCCGGGGGCAGCAAGAAGTCACAGGAGTTTCTGTTTTTGTTGCTAATGGTAACTCCCTTGACCGTATGTATTAGGCTTTATGTGAAAGAGTTAATGCAGCAGTGGTATGCAGGGCAGAAGCAGGGACAGTGGAGATTGGACCCTGGCTCCATCAGGGCCTCGTACTGAAGCAGGATAAGGTGAGGAGAGCCTCGTCTGGGGTGATGGAGGTGGGGAGGGAAGTCAGGGGTCAGGAGACTCTTTGGAGAAAAACACACCCAGCAGTACCTGAGGAGTGGCCTAGGATGGGAGGAGTGAGGGTGGGGTGAATTCTAGTTTCCAGCATTACTGACAACTGAGGGGAAACTGGCTTCCTGATTTAGGGGTGAGGAGGGAGCATATGTGGGCTTGGGCTGGTGTTGAGCATGAGGTGCTGGAGAGGCAGCAGGTATAGCAGTCCAATGGGGACCTGAGATAGCCGGGACTGCAGATCGGGGGAGCACTCTGAGTGCAAGGAAGATGGCTGTGGGAGAGCTGTGGGCCCCCAGGGTGAGAGAGGAGCAGAGAGGCCTGGGGGAGAGCAAACTCAGGGGAAGGAGAGAGGGAGGAGGCACAGAGAAAGGAAGCATCTCATTTTACTGGATGCATGCATGGGTTTTCCTGGATGCATGTGTGTATGTGTTGCATGCGTTTTAGTGGATGCATGTATGTATGCATGCATGCATGTATTTATGTGGCCTCTCAATTTATGTGCACGGGTTTGAATTCAAGGACTAGGTAATACCTTTTGATGAATGAAAGAGAATACTGTACAAATTCTGTAAAACTTCAGATAGTTATTTCTTCTAAAAAGGAACTATTTTAAAAGGCTGGTTCATTGCAAATTGAGATGAGTAACAAATGAGTAGAGGGCGATCACCAGAAGGCAGGACAGACAAGGCCCGTGGTGGCGCTCTGAGCGGGAAGAGAGCCATGGGGCAAAGAGTGGGTGACATGCTGGGAGCCAGGAGGGTAGAGATGGGGGTGGGTGGAGCAGAGGAGTCATCTTCCAGGAGGAGCAACAGGGAATCCGAGACCCAAAAGCTGAGGAATGTGAGCCAGAGAAAGCCAGGGGGTTCGAATTCAAAATGAATCCCTTTTTGCGTCTATCTGTATGTTTCTTGACCACTGTTTCTGGCCATTGTTGTAATATATTATCAACATCTAATTTTAGAGGAACTACATTTCTAAATCTTACCTAGTAGACACACAATACTCAGAAGTCTCAAGAGCCCTTATGTCATCAAGTATATACCATTTTGTTCACGTGACCGCTCACACACTCAAGGCAACTTCTCAGCGGGAGAGTCGTTTAAGGGGCTTCACCTACAACTGCATTTCCTCTGAAATTTCGAATTCCAGTCCGCTCACTCTGTAGTCCACTCATTCTTTGACCGCAGCCTCTTAATATTCACCTGGAATCCTCTGCCCACCCCTTGCCTGCTCCCTAACACTCCACCCCACCCAGCAATCTCCTGACCTTCCTTCTCGCCCGCCTCCCTGTCTCAGATGCAGAATCACCTGGCACCTTTGCCCTCCTCTCTCTGTTCCTGTCCTTCCACCCCAACAACTCCAGACTTCGGGTCCCTCCTGTCTTCCCTACTTCCCCAACACCTGTGGCTGCCGGAGATGCGGACGGCGTTGCCACAATGGCAGTATCTAGCTGTGGGCAGAGGGCTTCATGCTGTGTGACCAGCCTCCACTTCTCCTGGATCTTCTCCCTCTCCTGTCCCCTCATCAGCCATGCTCAATCTTCCCCCTCTTCCGAGGCCTGTGAGCTTCACTCTTTGCTGATGGCTTCACCTCCTACCTCAAAAAAAGGAGAAGACATCACACGCATTGTCCCTTCTCATCCCCACGTGTGCCTCCTATTCACGGCTCCACAGGCTGGCCCACCTTCTCCAGTCCCTCCATAAAGCACACTGACTGCCAGGGAGACACAAGCAAGGCACTCATTTAGGGCACAAAGTGTAAAAGTCTTAAAAGTATAACTATAAACTAATGCTTCTTCAGTAAGTCAGTTTAAAAAATGCCTCAGTACTTTAAACCTTTTATCTTTAAAGTTGTATTACTTACAGTCCCATGTGAGACAGTTTTGGGGGCCTGTCCATGCATAACTCAAAGGAAAGATATAACATTTTCTATCTGTCTTTATGTGGCATTTTGTTCTACATTCCAAATATTTCTTTCCTGGCTTGTTTTGATCATCTAGTCCCTATTAAACAGAGCTAGTACCAATCCTCAAGAGCCAAACTGCCATATAAAAAAAAAATCAGGCTTAACCCTGAATTTACTAGAAAGGCTATAATTTGATCTTCATACATTTTTCTTAGTTAAATTAGTTCTAGTCATTGGTGATGAATATCACAACTGGGTACTGTTGCCTATTCTATTTGTTCAAAAAAGAAGGAAACAACCCAAAATTTGAATTTATAACTCAGATTTTAAGTATGAAAAATTAAATATTCCCCCACTTGGTATTTTGTTCTTTGACTCATATTTGAATGTTGCCAATACAAAGCTGGTAAAAAAGGAAGAATTCCACCCAATAGCTGCCTTTAGGTGTTTTTGTGACTGTGACTTTAGCTCTATTAAGCTCAAACCATGGGCAAAGACTAGAAGCCATTTGGAATCATTATCCCTTCACAAACAATACATTTATAGAGTTAGTTCTTGATTCAGTGTTAGCCAAAGACTTTAAATTCAAACTTAGCAAGGATGGATGTGGGATAGAGGGAAAAAGTGAGTTATAAAACCTACAGTGTGAATCCAGTAACAAGCTCCCCACCTATATAAACTAAATTATATGTTCCTTTATAAGTTAAACATGGGTGTAGGTTTCTGTTTCCTGATTATGGGAAAAATAAAGACAAGGAAGTATCAAATGAACAAACAAGTAAAGACAGTCCCTAAATAAAAACAGGTCCTAAGGAAACTGGTGATGACAGGCTACAGAGTATTACTATATATTAGAGGAGTTATATGAAAAGTCAGTAGGGGCGCCTGGGTGGCGCAGTCGGCTAAGCGTCCGACTTCAGCCAGGTCACGATCTCGCGGTCCGTGAGTTCGAGCCCCGCGTCAGGCTCTGGGCTGATGGCTCAGAGCCTGGAGCCTGTTTCCGATTCTGTGTCTCCCTCTCTCTCTGCCCCTCCCCCGTTCATGCTCTGTCTCTCTCTGTCCCAAAAATAAATAAACGTTGAAAAAAAAAAAATTAAAAAAAAAAAAAAAGTCAGTAAAAATTTCCAATAACAGAATTCGAAACAAACAAAAAAGCAGAAATACAAAGTAGGTCTCAGAGAGGTCAAACATTTTCTCTTCTAAGCTTGGCCTTCTGTATTCATTCCTGAGGCATAGTCATTTATATTGACAGGGCTGCTTGCTCTTTTAAATACAATTCTTGTCAGTTTTGTTTTTGGCTAGTTAAGAACAAACTTCTCCTTTTGCCCACTCTGCTAACTTGGGAGAGTTTACTGTGCTCCTGGCTTTGTTCTGACTGCTTTACATCTATAGAAATGCACAGCAGCCTATAAGGAATAAAGGATCTCCATGTGTTGCAGAAGCAACTAAGGCACCCAGACATAGGGTTAACCATGTAAACTCTGAAATTCCAGACCCCGTGGAAGCTCAGAAGCAGCTGATGGGTTCCAGGTCCCGTCCCTGAGCTCTGCACCTGCCTTCCTCCCTGGCCCTGGCCAGCTGCTTTTCTTGGAGCTCCTTCTGTATGGGAGGGCAGGGAAGCAAGTGGGGCAGGGCCAGGAGAATCTATCCAAGAAGGCAAAGAATCTGCTTCACTTAAGTTTGGAGTCATTCACATTTTACTACCACCTGCATTTTGTCAGAGCCTGTTCTCACTCTCTTTATAACCTACCCCTTATTTAACCTCCCATCTCAATTTTCCCTCCTTTCTTTTCTTGGTCCCAGTAGCAAGTAGAAAGTAGTAGTAGTAGTAGAAAGTAGATAAAAGTGACCTTGTGAGTTTGTGCCCTTTGGGTACCTAAAGTCATTCCTCCACAAAGAAGATTGGGGGATTTAAGGTGGAGATTCAAAGTGGCAGAAGGGGGTTAAAAATAGGTAAGAAGGATGGAAGGAGAGGAGAGTAAAAAGTCTAGGACTCAGAAAGGATGTTTCAAGCAAGTGTTTGATGAATAAGTATTGGATGAAATGAAAGGTACAGCTGAGGTAAAATTAGGATATGAAAAATAGTGATTTATAAATAGGGTGACAATATAACCCGGTATAAACCTGTTATGTAAGCTAGACATACAAGCTTCTTGTCCAATGGCAGTTCACATGTCCCACTCTAAACATTATATTTGGAAAGAGCATTTGATCAAGGGTTTACAGAGTACAAAAAATAACAGTGTAAAATGTAGGAGGTATATATAATATTTCTGTCTCAGTCTATCAACATTTTTTATAATAAGTTAACTATCATTTATTAAACACCTACCTATTCCAGCCATTATGCTGAGCAGCCCTGAAAGTAGGTAATGCCTACATTTAATTAACTCAGTGAATATTAGTTTACAACATACTCTGTAGTGTAGGCCACAGGCAGGATGCAGAGAAAGCTTCAGAGATACGTCCAGTGTAGACAGCCTAATGGAGTAAGCACGTGTTCCGGTGCAGTCTGGAATCTGGACCTGCGTGAAGCACAAGGGGCGGGGGCGGGGGACCAAGAGTTTTAGAACATGAACAAAAGTAGACTTATATTCTGTTGTTTCCATTTACTGGTCACATGAGCTTCACTTCTCTCTAAACCATGTACCACACAGTCTTTTCCAAGGATCATTTGAGACCATTTGTTTGACAAAGTAAGGTCCAAATCAGGTGTTCAGTATGCACTGATTTCCCTTCTCTAGAAGTTGTTCATGCATCTGTACCATGATGGTTTAGTTAGTAGATGACTCGTATTCTTCAGGGGTTATTTTCCTTTCAAAATCCGATAAAAGTTTTTAAAAATACTGACCTGGTTGCTAAGGGCCACTTAACACATCCCAAATACTATTGAGACTGAGAACAGAAGTATCATTACTAATTGGCTGAACATGCCTTTCCATTATCTTTGACAGGAAAGAACAATATGGTTCCCACAAGCACTTAAAACATTTCCACGAAGATGACACAGCCAAAAGATTATAAGACCCTGTAAATTATGGAGAAGGAAACCTGAGCTGAGTCAACTTTTTAACTTACTTTGCCTAGAGCACTATCAAAAAGTTGTAGAAAAAGTTGTAGGAAAAGGAATAAAGAGATAAAATGTGAAATCTTACATGGATCTTAACTTGTGTAATAGTATTTTGAACTTGGACTTTTGGTAGCTTAGTGTCTGCAGACATAGTAAAACATTCCTTTGTGTAGAAAACTGGCTTCTAGGGTTAAAGCTGTCACTATAGAATATAAATCTTAAAAATAAGTTACAGATGAAAGCCAGCCTTTGAATTTCTAGCATTAAAATGTAAAAAAAAAAAAAAAAAAAAAAAATCACTTTGGTTATTCAGAAGTTTACATTTCATCTGATCAAGTTTCTTATCTTTCAGTATGAAGATTCTTATACCTCCTACCTATATGTATACTGTAAGGAAAATATTCTGGATTTGCACTGTTCTGGCTAAATCTTTGCTGGCAAGGATTCTATGTCAAATGGAAAAGCTCTTGTAATAATTTGCTGTGCCTAAATTTCTGGAACCTAGACACAATATATGCAGCTTTTCACAAGATTATTCTAACAATGGAATAAAATAATGGCTATGGAAATATTCCAAAAAAGGTATTTGCTACAAAATGCAAAGCTTAGATCAATTCAATTAAGTATAAACAAAATTCCAAAAAGAGAGGATACAATTTGTTACTTTGAGAAGAGACCATTTCCTTCTGAATTTCTCCCGGTTTCTTCCTACCGCATCCTATGTTCTATTATGTAGATTATAGAGCAGTAGGTCCTCAGAAAGAACTCTACATTTACAATTTGAAAGTCACCAAGTGCAATGATTCTCGCCAAAGTGACCCATTTTAAAAGATGACCCATTTCAAAACCCAGGAGTTCGTATTCAAGCTGTTCTATATTTAAGAATTAGAAAGTTATTTCACTTTCCTACAATCTCCTTATTTGAATCAGTCTTTTATAAAAGGGGAATTTGATGTCCATTTGAATGAAGTATAATATGACACTTTTGCTTGCTACAGCCTGCACTTGGTTTTGAAAATTATTCCCTACCTTTTGAGGTTTTGGGGTTGTTTGTTTGTTTGTTTGTTTGTTTTGTTTGTGGGCAAGGCATTTATGTGTAATATCATTTATGCCTCCTAATCATCCATTTCTCATTCCTTAGAAACAGCTTCTCTGAGCGTTAGCTTGAACTTTCCCTGTCATAATACTCATTCCCATCAGAAGGTGAGGACGGATGTGAGTTAAAGGGAGTCAGCCTCAGCCTTAGCCTCCCAGTGCTCAATAAATACTCCTGGAGGGTTCCCGTGGGAGCTGGGGAAGGGAGAGAGAGAAGGAGCAAGAGAGAGAAGGGTCATTTTAAGTATATAATGTAAGTATTTCAGGTATTGAATTTATCTTGCTTTAAAATAATAAAGAGTTGACCAAATAAAGCAGTCCCCCTCCCCCATAACAGGATATAAAATCCACCATAAGTTTCTTTGGAGAAAGTTGAAACCTCAGCTGCCAATCACCGGTCTCCCTTTCGAAATTTCAGGAAGGGATCTGTTCAGTGCTACCCCTGCACACCTCTACCTTTGAGCATCCTTTTCTGGGTCAGTTTCAGTTTCTCACATCCCTCTCCCTTCCCCCATAGGGACCAGGCAAAGTTCCCAAAATAAAGGCACAGAGGAACAAATCCAATTCTAATAGATGTACTTTCATTAGAGAATTACCCCAGATACGAGCTACAAGCCACCACCAGCCACTGTGCGGTTACAACATCGGTGTCTCTTTAACATGACCCATAACCTATGATAACCAACACTGGATAAGAAAAAATATGGGCTGTGTAGTTAGAATCGGATGAAAAGTTGCTACTTTGACCTTTATCGAATCTGAGTAAGCAACCGGCTGTCACTTCGGATTACAAAATAAAATTCGGCAGTCAAAAAAGAGTGGCAAAGACCTACCGGTAGCAAGAGAGGTCTTCTTTCCCAGTTTCCCCTGCCTGCCCACTTCCTTGTCTTCCTTGTCTTCCTACCCAGTAACTCGCTGAAAGTTTCCCCACACTGGCGGTTTCCTAATTCCCAATCAGATGCAGGCTTTCTATCCGAATTCACCCCTGCAGCCTAGGGGTGGTAGCACGGTTGGGGAACCCCAGCCGGAATCCGGGGACCGCAGGGCGCGGCGTTCGCCTGCCGGCTCCCGCGCCCCGACCCGCCTCGGTATTCCCGAGGCGCGGCGACCGTCTCGCCGGAGCTCCCTGGGGAGGAGGAACGCGCCGGGCCCCGGGAAACTTAACCCCAACTGGAGCTCCGGGGCCCCCAACCTACCTGCCGCACCCGGGCGGCCCTTGGCCGGGAGTGTCGGCTGCCGGGCGCCCGCGCCCACCAGCCAGAGCGAACAAAGGCGCTCCGGAGAGGGAACGCGCCCTCCCCTTCCCCACCGCGCTGGCGGGCGGCGGGCAACCCTGCCCCGTGGCGGTTAGGGCCTCCGGAGGCTGGGCCGCGCGCGGTCCGGGCCAGAGCAGCGGGCCGAGGCCCGGGTGTCTGCTCCAGCCGTGCGCCCCAGCCCCAGAGCGCATTCCAACCTGAAGTCCTGGGGCCACCCGTGCGAACCGGCGGTGCCTTCCCCTCCTCGCGGCTCTCTTCCCCTCTCGGCCCTTCAGAGACTTCTCGTGGTCCAGAGAGAGCAAAAGGAGAGTCCGAGTCTCCTTTCCCGTAGCCCGAGAGCTGCTCCGGTGAGGAGGCACGGCGCGGTGGGGCCGCAGTGCCGGGCAGGGGCGGGGCGGAGCGGAGGCTGGGCGGCCCGGAACCCTCTCTGCGGACCGCGGGAGTCCGTCTCCCGTCCCCGGCACAAAGAACCAACCATCCGGGGAGCTGAGATTTATCCCCGCCAAGCGTGCTAGAACTTCCCCCATTCAGTGATCCGGAAGGGAAGACAACATTTCCACCCACAAGGGCCCTCGGCCCCCGTTAGGATGCGGTGGGCTGCAGAGCACTTTTTTAAATCGCACATATTAATTCCATATGAAACAACTGGTCTCAATACACTTTTCACTAGGAAGTAGAATTCGGTAAACTCATGATCCATTCGTGCAGCACACGCAACAGTTATACAACTACGGTGGGTAAGTTTTGACTGAGTTCTCTGTTCATCTTTTTTTCCTTGCTCGAACAAGAGTTCTAAGGGAGGCTAGTCTTTTAAAAGATCTCGTCATGCCACTTATGCCTTGAACTTCTGGGGCCTAAGTCACAAAGGAAGAAAACTCCAATTTACATCAAACTAAAGCTTCACTACAGCAGTTCACCCCGCCCCCCCCCCCCCCCCCCCCCCCGTGATTTTACTTACCTTCAAGCCCAACTCAAATTCAAAGATAGCTTAAAACAAAACTCACCAAGTCCAAGCACAGCTCCTTAAACCCCCAAATCAGAGGTCGGCTCTCTTGCTGGCATCGGAGCCAAAGTCGGTGGTCTCAAGAACAAAACTTGCCCGCTTTAAACATCGGGCGAGGACTAGGCAGGCAGCGCGCTGGACTCCGCTACCTTCCCCGGAGGGCGCGGGCTGGAGCCGGCAGACCGGGGAGGACCCAATCAGGGGCTCCCGGCGGAGGGCGGGGGCGCGGCCGCCCGGAGCCTCCCCCGAGGCGCTGCCCGAGCGCGTCTCCAGCACCTTTTGGTGTCACTGCCAAAGCCGAGCCTGGCCTGCGCCTCTCCCACCAACACAGCGTGTTGGTGAAGGTGATGGGTGCCGCCCAAATCTGTTCTTGTTGGTGCGCGACAACTCCAGGAAGTGCCCACCCCATTACCTCCTCAGTTAATCGAGATCATTTACGCAGATGATGGACTGTGAATCACAATCCTCAGGAATGGCCCATTTGAGTAGTTTCCCCTTTCAAAATACTCCATGCATGTAACTGGACAAAATCGGGAGAATACAAATTTCTAATAAGGAAAGAGATTATAAAGTATGGGTTTGGTTTCCTGCCCCCCAAATGATCTGGCCTTCTCTTAATAGAACACACATTATCATTTAACAGGTAATATTTTGAAGGATTTTGTAATTGTACATATTTCAGAACACGACAGAAGACAAAAGATTAACCCAGATACTTCTGTAAAATGAAACCTTTGGGTTTTTTATTGTAAAAGGAATAAGACAGGTAATGGGTTAAAAGTAAATTACTGAATCAGAGTTTGAAACTGTACACACAACATTGTATTTATTTCAAACTAGATTTTTAGGAAGTTTTATAATTGCTTCTTTAAGCCCTCCACCATATTTTCAACCACGCACCTCTTTTCATATATTACCCATAGAGAACATGGGCCAGCATTGCTAAGAGATCACAGTGTCATATGCATGTCAGACCCCATACAGAAATATTAACATAGTGGATTTGTAAGGGAGTCACTGACAGTGATCCATATATAAGCTGATTTGCTGTTATTACAGTGCAGATCACCTCCCTTCTTTATCTATGGGAAATAAAACCCTGAGTGTGTTCCACATACAATCTCTTGCCACCCCCAGCTGGCATATGTGTGTGTTCTATTTATGCACAAATATTCAATTACTGTTAAATACCTTTCAGGTCATTTGGAACCAGGCCCTTATACATATGTGTCAACACGTGTGCTCCATGTGTTGAAATACAAACTGACTCAAACATTGAAAAACACATATAAAAATCATATATATCATCCTATTTAGAGATGGACACCCCAGACCCATAAATGACTTCAAAAGTGAGTAGAAGGTTGTTAAGAGGATGTGTGGCTTGAGGTGAGGGCAGGGGAGAGGATGTGGGCGAGAGATGGGGCCCAGCAGAGTGACACCTGCCGTGACCCCCCTCCACCCCCCATACAGGGAAGAGGGCAGCAGCCTGGGAGGTTCCTTTGCCCATCTAGGAGGATTTCCTGCAGCAGGCTGGTTCCCTATCCCACCCCACAGGGAGAGGAAGAGGATGATGGACTTGATGATATAAAATAAAGTATTCATGCTTCTTTCATGAATGCATAAACGAAAATTCTGTGTGAAAATTCTGAAATTAGTTGGAAATAAGATGAAAAGATAGTGGTGATGCTGATTTGACCAGCACGAAGAAGGACAGTGTCACCACCATGTCCTCAGTGTCCACAATAACTGTTTGTGAACAAAGACCATTATGATTAGATTTATAAATGACTTCCAATCTTTCTCTCAGAAATGTGCTTTACAGAGCACTAGAGAACTATGGAAAATACTGGAAAAAGTACTGTAACATCAAGAAGGTAAACTTGGAAGAATTGCAATTTGCATGTTAGATTTTTTGTTTATTTATTTATTTTGAGAGAGAGAGAGAGAGAGAGAGAGAGAGAATGCACGGCAAAGAGGGAGAGAGAGAATCCCACGCAGGTTCCATGCTGTCAGCACAGACTCCAGACTTGATCTCACAGAACTGAGCTGAAATCAAGAGTCCAACGCTCAACTGCTTGAGCCACTCAGGCGCCCCTGCATGTTAGATTTAGAAGGGGCAAGATAGGGCAGAGATAGAGCAGAGGGGAAGAAGATGTCAGAGAGAGGACCAGCAGATAGGGTGGCAGGGCATTATCATTGGTCACGTGTAGGGAAGACTGAAACCTGTGTTCAAGAGAACCTGGGGCGTGGTACAAGCAAAAGAGACTGGAAGAAGAGATGAGTATCAACTGAAATCACAAAAGCAGAACCATATTTGATAACTGACTGGCTTAATGCCTAACACGGCTGAAGCATATGGACATATGCCAGGTTTGACTCATTCAGCTTAAATTTGTACCTTCTGGACTCCGTTAGACAGGAAATTTTCTCACAAACGCTATACAGATACTGTCATGTGAATTCAGACACCCCACAGTCTGCGTGTTCAGAAACCAGCCAGGTTGTGCAAGGCCTGAGCTGCTAGAGAGATGGGGTGGTGTCCTGAATTCACTCCCTGCCTACCTCGGGATCTGGGCAAGTGACTCAACTTCTCAGCACCCCACAGTATTCCTGCTTGGATGGGTCCAGTGAGGACCTAATACAAAAGCAATCACGTGTGAGTGCTGAGCATTGGTCCTACCACCTGTACAGGCTGTCTGGACAGTCGTCATCCCCATACCCACCCCAGGCTGCAGAAAGCCCCTCTCCCACAAAGAACCAGCAGAGGCTCTTCTTGCTGCATCCCATAATCGCTCTAAAAGGAAATGCTTGTTTCCTTGACGTCTTCAGAAACACATTTTCTGTTAATACAACATCACCCATTAAAATAATGCAGCATCTCTTTGCTGCCTTTCCCTCCCTTACTGCCTGCCAAACCCCTCCCACCCCACACATATCCTTCCGGGTTTCTTTTCTCTCAACACTTGCTCCTTGGTGATCCCATCCATTGCCTTTAATGCCTGATTTATATTTGTAGTCCAGATTCTGGGCTCCGAACTTGGATGTCTCCATTCAAATGTGTTACATAAGTCTTAAGCTGAGCATGTGTGAAATGGAATATCCAAATACATACTAATGAACTGGTGAATGGATGGGACTTGAATGCCCCAAAGGCCAGAATCCTCTTCCCTCCCATCAGTGGACCCAGCCTAATGAGTGACATGTTAATAACAGTCCATGGCATTTTGTCTCTGTAGAAATCGTGGATCTGTTTTCCCTACTCTTAGTCCTCAGACCTCTTGAGGACAGGAACCATGTCCTGCTCATCTCCAGTTCCCTTGCAGAACCTCCCACAATGCCTGGCACAGAGCGAATACGTATTAACTGCCAATCAAGTTGAGTTTTTGCTTAAAGCATCCCACACTCTTCAAATGTTCAAACCTTCATTCCAAGAAGATGAAGCAACACAATGGCCCTGGTGTACTGCTCCCGTGATGCCATCGAGGCTCAACACAGACACTGGAGGCACTCTAGCGCCTTTCCTAAAGCTCTTGCCTCTGCCCCTGTGTTTGGCACCATTCAGCATTCTCCCTCAGTTCCAGGACCTCGGCGGGCGGATGAAACCATTGTAGGTACACCCAGAACTGGAAGATGAAGGGAACTGATGGCACACAGCAGTTCTCATCCCCAGGCCATTCTCAGAATCCATCTTGTTCCTTTCTTTCCTCCTTTGCACTGGGGAAGTCTCCCCCACCCCCTGACCCTAGTGATCATCTCCTTCCACATCAATGCACAAGGGCATCTCTCATGTGCTCATCTACCTCTCATTAGGGGCCTCACAGGGATGGGGACAGTCTTGGAGGCAGGCCCTGCTCTCTGGTCCCTTCCTTGGCCCAGTAGAGCTGATAGGGTGAGCCTCACTGGGGGAAGGATTCGGGGAGAGGATTGAGGGTGGGAGTGAAGTTGGCACAGGTTTTCCCTCCATGCTGCCAATGCTCAGACAGCCCCTGTGACAGTGACTCAGTACCACTCCCTGACAGTGGATCGCTCAGCATTCCTTCTCCCCTCCCCACCTGCAGATCTGACACCTGCTCCACACTCCCAGGGCCCTATGGGGTTCTGTGCAAGTTCCAAGGGGCTGCCTCTCACTCCACCTCCTCCTCCTACTCAGGAGGGCATATCCAAATTGAGTGAATGAGTGACATTTGTGGAGGGACGATCTTGAATGCTGTCTGGTTATCACTTATATTTTAAAAGACAACTCACCAGCCTTGCCAGAGCTATCTAAGGTGAGCAAAATGACTTGGGTCCTGTGATGGGGTGGTACAGAGGAAAAGAGGAAAAATACAGAGCATGGGAAATGTTCAGAAAATAGTTATTGGCTACAATATGGGGGCTACATGCCTGGCCCAGATGCAGTCATTTGTGTTAGAAATTTTGTACTTAATTAAGTTTGGGTGTGCTGATATTTAAGGGACAATTGAAACATAATTCTCTATTTTTCTTAATAGTTAATAATTACTAAGTGCTCATTACCTGCTTTATGGAACATATGGGGATCAAATCCCACTCAAACCAATTCTAAAAGACAGTAACAGGCCTTCCTGAGAATTTTATTGAGTATTACTTAAAATAAGTGGCCCATTAATTAAGAGTTAGAAATGGTTTTCTTATACTGAGATTTTTCTTATAACAGCACTTCCAAAAGGCCAGTTCTAAAGTCCTTGATAAATCATTAAAAACATAAAACATACATTTCATGAGTTAGTCTTGGTTAGTCTGATGGTATAAGGTCATAAAGCCCAATATCAACACATACTTGACCCTGCAGATATAAGGCTAAGGAATATTGGAAAGAGAGAGCAATATCTCTGAGAGATATGCTTCTATCATATCAAATAAATAAATACATATATACATACATACATAGGGGCGCCTGGGTGGCTCAGTCAGTTAAGCATCCAATTTCGGCTCAGGTCATGATCTCATGGTTTGTGGGTCAACACCTGCACTGGGCTGCACACTGCACCTGCTTGAGATTCTCTTTCTCTCTCTCTCTCTTTCTGTCCCTCTCCCACTCAGGTTTTCTCTCTCTCTCTCTCTCTCTCAAAAATAAATAAATAAACTTTAAAAAATAAGTAAACAAACAAATAAACCCTCTTTAGAGGAAAGGGATTGAAAGAATAATGGGATATCTGCTAGGGAGAAACAGATAAGGATAGTTCTGCAAAAGAGGTATGTAAGGCGGAGAAAGCAGTGTGTCTTTTCTCATTTTTTTTTAACTTTTTGATTTATTTTATACACATGTATTTTACCTTTGGGAATCTCTTTTTTGCAATAGACTTTGCATGAGGTAGAAGCTCATTAGCGGTCTCAGTTTTTGTCTTTACTGAAAATTATTGAGTTCCGTGGATATTCCTATTGAAATTAGTACCAGCACTACCCTTTCCCATGAAATAATCATGGTTTCCTACCAACAGCGTTCCAGGAATCTCCTTCATGTACCAGAAATCTCCCACAAGATGTCTTGTTATGTTTGGATAGCAGGTGTGCCTATGCACCATGGCTCTGAGATTTCTTGAATCTCACACATTAACAGATGATGGCCTGAGCCAACCCTTTTTCTCTAACCTGCTTACCTGTGTCCTCACTGTATGGACCCTGTCATTTATGGAGCTATGCTGCAGAGTCAGAATATTGGGTACTATTTTAGTGGACTGACATTCACCCTTGGCATATCAGTTCCCCGTTACTGGTTTTAGAGCTAGAGGGCCCGAACTTGACCTCAGTGGCAGCACCTAGCCAGCAATTTGACCTCAATCAAGTCACTTAATGCTCTGAGTCTCAATTTCCTCTTCTGTGAAATGAGAATAACAATTAATACTTACTCTTGCTCACAGAATTGGTGTCTGTTCCTCAAATCTACCATTCATCCATTCAATAAACATTTATTGAGAATTTACCTACTTATAAGGCAAGGGGACAAAGATAAATAATACAGGACAAATACCCTGGAGGAGCTCTTTGTCAGGTGTTGAATGGATCAAGGAAGGTAAGGCACACATTAAGGAAAACAAGTCTGCTTCACACCCATTAGGCCACTTAAAAAATAGAAAATAACAAGTGTTGACAAGGATATGGAGAAATTGGAGCTCTGGTGCATTGCTGGTGGGAATGTCAAATGGTATAGTCGCTATGGGAAACAGTGTGATGTTTCTTCAAAAAGTTAAAAATAGAATTGTCATATGGCCCAGCATTTTCACTTGTGGGTGTGTACCTAAAAGAACTGAAAGCAGAGACTCAAACAGAAAGTTGCACACCAATGTTCATAGCAGCATTATTCACAAGAGCCAAAGGTGAAAAACACCAAAGTATCCATCAACAGATGGAAGGATAAACAAAATGTAGTATATACAAACAATGAAAGATATTCAGCCCTAAACAGGAATGAAATTCTGACAAATGCTACAATATGGATGAACTTTAAAACACTATGCTAAGTGAAATCAGCCAGGCACAGAAGGACAAACGTTGTATGTTGTATGATTCCATTTTTAAACAAGGTACCCAGGATAAGACAACCCTTGGAGACAGAAAATGGAATAGAGGTTACTGTGGACTGGGGGAGGGAGGGAGAAATGGAGAGTTAGTGTTTAATAGATACAGGAATTTTGGGGTCCCTGTGTGGCTCAGTCTGTGGAGCGTCTGACTTCAGCTCAGGTCATGATCTCATGGTTTATGAGTTCAGGCCCCACGTCAGCCTCTGTGCTGATAGCTCAGAGCCTGGAGCCTGCTTGGGATTCTGTGTCTCCCTCTCTCTCTCTGCCCCTCCCCTGCTTGTGCTCTGTCTCTGTCTCTGTCTCTCTCAAAAATAAATAAACATTAAAAAAAAATAGATACACAGTTTCAGTATGAGATGATTGAAACTGTTCTAGTGATGGCTGTGAATGTGATACACATTTTGAATGTACTTAATACTACTGAATTGTACACTTAAAACATGTTTAAATGGTAAATTTTAAACACAATTAGAAAAATTATAATCCCTAAAATACTATACAAATGCAGGATTGTTATCTTGAATTAGGATTAATGAGATTGTGTTTATAATCAGTCTCTCTTTTAAGAAGTGCAGTATGTGTGAAATTCCTTTGTCATTATTTATTATGTGATATCGAAGAACAAGCATTCACCCAGATGAACTTTAATAATAATTTATTTATGCCCCATCCTCTTCCAAAAAGAATTTGAGGTAGTATACTCTAAATGCATCAGAGTAATGAGGTCAACTCCAATGGACATAAGAAAAAATATACAAACAGATACAAAGAAGAGAGAACAAATGGCACTCAGCAGCAGAGCAAGAGTCTCTCAACTTTTAGCCTTCCAGAAGCCAGGGAGGTGTTTGCATTCATCAGACCTTTTTTTTTAATGCTTAAAAATCATTGGTTTCAACATGGTCATTATATGGGTCTATAGCGTCCATGTTGCTACCATTTACAGTTCTCAGAATGTATTGTATAATACGGAACACCTAATCGAAACAGAAGAAAGATGTCGAACTAAGAACATCCTCTCCTAAGTCAGAGCCCTCAGGGCCCATTCTGTGCTAATGAAAAGGGTTCCTGGAGAGTTGTCTGCCCTGCAGGCCAAATGAATCTCCTGCACCTTCCCCTGGGCTCCTGCATCAAGTCTACGCTGTAGCCCAGCAGGACAACCATCTCCTCCATCTGGGTCCCCCCCCCCCCACCTCCCTTGCTCCCCATCCAGCCCCTGCCCCAGCAGCGTAGTTCACGCAAGGCCCACATGTGGCCAGAACTCCTAGACTCTGCTCATGTTTCCTTCTTCCTGGAACAGCCCTCTGTCTTCCTGGCCAAGCCCTCACCTCTTACAGAGGACAGTTCAGATTTCACCATCTCCAGGACGTATCCAGCCCATGTTGATTTGCCTTCCTCTTGCTGTCCTGGTGCACTTTCCATTTACACACTAGCTATTTAGCCCCTTAAGGATGTGAGTGAATGGAAAGTTTTACAAGTTTTGTTTCATTTCTTGCAGCAATGAAAAGTGAGGTGTGATTAGGCCAAAGACCACATCATACATTTTATTAGAAATGATAATATATTTAGAAAATGATCTTTGAGAGCCAGCAGGGATTCTCAAGATTATCTAATTCGGCCTTTTGACACATAAAGAAATGGGCGATACCCTGGGAAAGAAAGTGACTTGCTCAAGGTCACCATCTATATTTGAGATCGAAATAGACTTAAAAATTTAACATCCTGAAACCCAGTATTTTTACAACAGTATGCTAGTTTCATTTTAAATTTGTGTTTTATTTAGTATTTAGTAATCAAACAGGACTTTGGATATACCCCAAACAGGTGAAGAGAGGTAGCGAAACATCTTGCGAAGAACATTGGCTTCGCCAAAGTGGTGGGTCTTCAGCAAGTCACTTTGTGGCTCTGGGCCTCTTGTATTTTCATCTGCAAAATAAGGATGAATTGGATGGTCTTTAAGCTTATATTTGTTTCTGCATTTTATGAACCTACTAGACTGTTGACCAGCCCCACCAGAGAATTTACAAGTACTGACTGAGCATACATCTCTCACCTCTGCTTTCTCCTCTATGCTGTTCCCCTCAGCCTGGGACACACTTCTTCCAAACGTTTTCCCTTGCTTGCTTGCTTTTTTCTTTTTTTCTTTTTTCTTTTTTAGTTTTTGCTTGCTTTCTTTTTTAAACTCAGCTTAAACATCACGCAACTCAAAATTGGTAGTAGTGTCTCCTGCTACCCTTGGCTTAATTTTGTCCTCTCCTCTGCACTTAACGCTTCTGACTATCCAATACCTTACCACACTGTATTGGAGTCATTGACTTTCTTGTCTCTGCCTCTACACTATGAACTAAGGCCTGGGACCATGGTACATTTCTTGAGCCCAAGTGCCCATAATGGTGCCTGGCTAATAGTAGGGAACTAATAAAGGATTGGTAAATGGATCTAACAGTTTTTGCTTGGGAAGTGAGGACAAGACTGTGGCACCAATTTTACATGAAGCTGTTAGAAAGCATTTTCATGGAAAAGGGAGGATTGGAACTGAGTTTTCAAGAATCATTAGAATTTGACATGGCGCCTGGGTGGCTCAGGCGGTTGAGTGTCTGACTCTTGATTTCAGCTCGGGTCATGATCCCAGGGTTGTGGGATCGAGCCCTGTGTTGGGCTCTCTGCTGAGCATGGAGCCTGCTTAAGATTCTCTCTCTCTCTCTCTCTCTCTCTCTCTCTCTCTGTCTCTTTCCCTCCCTCTCCCACCCACTTTGCATGTGTGCGCTGTTTCTAAAATAAAAAAAAATAAATAAAAGACTTAAAAAAAAAGAATGACTGGAATTTGAAAGGGAATGTAAAGTAATAACACTGGCCTAACTAATGGTGGGGGGAGGAGGTGGCTAAAAGGAGTGGGTCAGATCAGTGTTACTTATTTGAATAGCAAAACATTTGCATTAGATTGTCTGGGACGTTTGTGCAAATTACAGATTTCCCCTATAGCTCCCACCCATTACTCCCCATTCTGGATTTGTAGGTCTGGATTTACCTTTAGAACAAGCTCCCTAAGTAGATTCTTACCACGTGAATGGAGTCTTGAAATCCTGGAAGGAACACTGGCAATTGTGGGCGATTGGAAGGGATTTTAAGTTTTTGAAGAGGGGGAATGGTGGCATGAAGAAAATGGAGCTTTATGAAAGGCACAGACTAGTGGTCTGCAAAATAGACTGAAGAGGGGGAGACCTCAGAGGCAAGGGGAACTTCCAGAAGTGCACCAAAGTATTCGAAGTGAGAGGAAGGGAGAGCTTGCTTTCTACTGGCCACACCAGAAATGGAGAATAAGCAGTGACTCCAAGAAGCATATTGAAAGATGAAATGATGAGGCTTGGCAACAGATTGAGTATATAAGCAATAATGGTAGGGAGCAGTTTGAAATGACAACTGTGTTTCAGGGACCCTACGAAATGTCAGTTCCACTGATATACATGCTGCTTCTGTCTAATGAGTTCTGCTTCAGCTTGAGGTGATTGAGGTGTCTGGGAGACATCCAGGGGAGAAGCGTGTAAACTATTGGCAACATGGGCTTGAGCGTAACCACAGGTCTGGGAGGAAGATAATGACATGGGGTCAGTAGCATGAGAGAAGAGGAAGGAAGCCCTAGGAACCTGAGTTTAGACCTTTGGGAGCAGCAACATTAGACAGGAGGAGGAAGATGAAGCAAGCAGGGAATAGAGAAGAAACAGAGAGGTAGGTGGTGAATGAAGAGTAAATAAGAAAGAGAAACCAAAGGAAGAAAAAGGTTTAAGAAGGTGAGTATCCATTATGTCAGATGCTGTAGAGTTTGAGAAGGATAGGAACAATCCTTTCAGAGTTGCCCAGGTGGCTCAGTCGGTTGAGTGTCTGACTCTTGATTTCAGCTCAGGTCATGATCCCAAGGTCATGAGATCGAGCCCTGAATCAGGCTCCACACTGAGCATGGAGCTGCTTGGGATTCTCACTCTCTCTCTCTCTCTCTCTCTCTCTCTCTCTCCTTCTCTTCCTCTGTTCCTCCTCCCCAGCTCTCATGCTCTCTCTCTCTCTAAAATTAAAAAAATGAAGAAAAAAAAAGAACATTCCTTTCAACTTGGCAAAAAGGGTTTTAAATGAAAACTAACTTTTAAAATGTGAAAATCTATAACTCTTTCTGACATGTGCATTGTTAGCTATCATACCAGTAGTAAATAAAAACTCTTGATGGCAAATTGTGTTGACAATTAATGAGCAAAAATATATTTCTGACAGGTTGGTTTCCAAAAGGATGCTATTCTATTGGAGATATGGGAAATGGGGAGGTGGGAAATGAAAGGCAATGGTTAAAAAAGGGAAACAGGGGCACCTGGGTGGCTCAGTCGGTTAAGCACCTGAGTTTGGCTCAGGTCATGATCTCATTGTTTGTGAGTTTGAGTCCTGTGTCAGGCTCTGTGCTATCAGTGCAGAGCCTGCTTGGGATTCTCTCTCTCCCTCTCTCTCTGCCCCTCCCTTGCATGTGTTCTCTATCTCAAAATAAATAAAAATAAAACTTAAAAAATAGTTTAAAAAAGGGGGGGAAACAAGATTAGGATGCATGGACAAAGAAGAAACTTATCAGGAAATCCTAATAACATTTATGTACTTTAATGATCTAGCTTACAAAATAGGGTTACATTGAGCTTTTAAAAATTTTTTTAGTGTTTATTTATTTTTGAGAGAGAGAGAGAGAAGAGAGAGAGAATGAGTCGGGGAGGGGCAGAGAGAGAGGGAGACACAGAATCCAAAGAAGGCTCCAGGCTCTGAGCTGTTCAGCACAGAGCCTGATGTGGGGCTCGAACCCACGAACCATGCGATCATGACCTGAGCCAAAGTCAGATGCTTAACCAGCTGAGCCACCCAGATGCCCCCGCATTCAGTTTTTTAAAAAGGTTCCATTCTTAAGAGCCTAAATGTCCATCAACTGATGAATGAATAAAGAAATTGTCGTTTATATACACAATGGAATACTACGTGGCAATGAGAAAGAATGAAATATGGCCTTTTGTAGCAACGTGGATGGAACTGGAGAGTGTGATGCTAAGTGAAATAAGCCATACAGAGAAAGACAGATACCATATGGTTTCACTCTTATGTGGATCTTGAGAAACTTAACAGAAACCCATGGGGGAGGGGAAGGAAAAAAAAAAAAAAGAGGTTAGAGTGGGAGAGAGCCAAAGCATAAGAGACTCTTAAAAACTGGGAACAAACTGAGGGTTGATGGGGGGTGGGAGGGAGGGGAGGGTGGGTGATGGGTATTGAGGAGGGCACCTTTTGGGATGAGCACTGGGTGTTGTATGGAAATCAATTTGACAATAAATTTCATATATTGAAAAAAAAATTTAAAAAAATAAAAAAAATAAAAATAAAAAGGTTCCATTCTTGCCCCTTGGTTACAGTGTCATCTGAAAAAAACATGAGGTGTCATACAGAATGGAAACAGATATCCAAAGCTCTGTTTTTATGCTAGCTTGAAATATGGCGTCAGAGGGGAAACAGTCCCTTAAAACACGTTATCCCTCCTTTTCTTCCTTAATGACATAGGGGTCAGGGATGGAGGGAGATCCACTTTTAAATGTGAAACAAAGTGCCAGAATATACACTAGTATAGATTATATTACTGCAAGCTGATCTGGCATGCTCAACTCCATTTGGTGCCCTAATTACAGTGCTCCATCTCTGGATAGATATCCATCAGGACATAAATTGCTCTAGGTGTTTAAAGGTTTTTATTACTTGAGTACCTTCAATGTTTTCTGTTCTTCATCTACATTATATATACTTGATGACTTGAGATGTTAAATCCTTGAGAGTCTTTTCTACAAAGTTATGTGCTTTGGAATAATAAAGCAGGCAATCATCAACAAGAATCATAAATTTTCTCCCATTTTAGAAAGTTATTAAAAGAAACAAAGGAGAGAAAAAAAGAATGGCTTAACAGTGATGTTGAAGGCTATTTAAAACAAGATCTGAACTGAAATCTGGGCTTATGGTGTTCAGGGGACTCCCTATCACTCTGGTTTTATCCATTGCACTCCAACAAGTAAAATGAAGCTACTGGATGAGATCTCTAGACTGTTTCCAAACTATAAACTGGGACATGACCTGATAAGCGATTTTTTTTCTTCTGAGTTGTGAATATTTTCTTGTGTCAGGTTCCCCAAAACTCCTAAGAGTCTCTGAGTTCTTACGGAACTGTTGGGTGATTTAAAATTGATTTCTGCCCTCCACCTAGTGTTATCTGCCTTCTGACTTCATTTAATTGCCAATACGTCCTTAAACAGACCTGCCAAGTTGTTTAAGCACGGTGCTTCATAAGGGCTTAAGAGGCTGGCCGTACTCTGGTTTCTGTGAATGGTTGCTGTGGTCCTACTTAATGCCATGGCTCATGGAATAGATTGGTATTGAGACCTGTATTTCCTTCTGACATAGCAACTGCTGTCATTTTAGGATGACTGTAAAAAGCAAAAGAACCTCTTAGTGACTTTGTTACCTAAGTGTGATCTTAAAGTCTGTATACTTCTTGAAATTGTGTCCTCTGTCAGTGACTATCCTTTTTCAGTCTTGTCTTATAATAAGCATTTATAAATAGATACAAAAATTGTCATTTTAAGAAGAGATCATTGTTGAGCTATAAAACATGTAAATTATAGGTTTTATTTATATCTCTCTACTGGAGTTTATATGTCATAACCTCCAGTAACATTCATTTTAAAATGTCATGTAAACTATTTTTTAATTATACAACTGGTAAAAAAAAAATTTTAATTAAAGTTTGTAGGGGGGTGTAGAGTAAAAGGTAAAAAAATTTCCTTCCCTGTTTTCTAGCCTTCAGTACAACTCTCCAAAAGCAATCAATATTAACAATGTCTTAAGTTTCTTTGCATGAATTTTCTTCTTTTTTAAAGTTTATTTATTTTGAGGGGCGCCTGGGTGGCGCAGTCGGTTAAGCGTCCGACTTCAGCCAGGTCACGATCTCGCGGTCCGTGAGTTCGAGCCCCGCGTCGGGCTCTGGGCTGATGGCTCGGAGCCTGGAGCCTGTTTCCGATTCTGTGTCTCCCTCTCTCTCTGCCCCTCCCCCGTTCATGCTCTGTCTCTCTCTGTCCCAAAAATAAATAAACGTTGAAAAAAAAAAATTAAAAAAAAAAAGTTTATTTATTTTGAGAGACAGAGAGAGTGAGAAGAGGCAGAGAGAGAGAGGGAGAGAGAGAATCCCAGGCAGGCTCCGTGCTTTCAGCTTAAGATCATCACCTGAGCCAAAACCAAGACTCAGATGCTTAACTGACTGAGCTACCCAGGCGCCCCTCTTTGCATGAATTTTCTAAGCATATACAATTATATATACATATATATATGTATGTATACGTACTCACTTTTACATAGTAATACCATGTATATTGTTCTTCATCTTATGTTTTTTTAAGTTCACTTAATATACCAGGACTGTGTCATACCAGCATGACTCAGTCAGCCTCATTCTTTTTTTTAAAACTGCATGCCATTTCATTATATATCTGTACCATAATTTACTGAGGAACATATAAATAATTTCCCATTTATATCTGGTTGTTGTGGAAGTGCAAATAATTACAAACAATGGACATTAGTAGGAATGAAATTACTGAATCAAGGAGCATGTGTTATAAATTTTGATGAGATATTTCCAGGTCGTCTTGCACACAGTTGCACTTCTGTCAATATTCTCTGAGAGTGTTTCCACATTCTTATCTATCAGTCTCCCTTTGAGATTTGAAATTTCTACTGTTCTAGTAGTTGAAAATTGTTATTTCTTTTTACTATGCCTTTGTTGGATTAGTGTGCATTGAACATTTTTTTATAAGACTAATAGTCATTTTTATATTTGTGTAAATTGTGTGTCCTTTGATTATTTGTCCCTCACCACTTCCATTATATGAGAGAAAAAGAAGCCCTTTACTAGGATAGACTACCATTTATTTATTTATTTTTCTAATTTATTGTGGGTTTTTTGGGTTCAGCTTTATTTGTTTGTTTATTTATTTATATTTTAATTCCAGAGTAGTTGACATACAGTGTTATAATAGTTTCATATGTATAATACAGTGATTTGACAATTCTATACATTACTCAGTGCTCATCATGATAAGTGTACTCTTCATCTAGTCCACCTATTTCCCCCAAGACCTCCCCTCTGGTAAGCATCAGTTTATTCTCTATAGTTAAGAGTCTGTTTTTTGGTTTGTCTTTTTTTTTCTCTTTGTTCATTTGTTTTGTTTCTTAAATTCTACATATGAGTGAGATCATATGGTATTTGTCTTTCTCTGACTGACTTGTTTCACTTAGCATTATAACTCTAGATCCATCCATGTTGTTGCAAATGGCAAGATTTCATTCTTTGTTATGGCTGAGTAATATTCCATTGTGTATATATCCATCTATCAATGGATGCTTGGGCTGCTTCCATAATTTGGCTATTGTAAATAATGCTGCTATAACATAGGGGTGCATATATTTTTGAATTAGTGTTTTCATATTCTTTAGGTAAATACCCAGTAGTGGGATTACCGGATCATATGGTAGTTCTATTTTTAATTTTTTGAGGAAACTCCACACTGGTTTTCACAGTGGCTGCACCAGTTTGCATTTCTATCAACAGTGCACAAGGGCTCCTTTTTCTTCACATCTTCACCAACACTTGTTTCGTGTCTTTTTTATTTTAGCGATTCTGACAGGTGTGAGGTGGTACCTTATTGTACTTTTGATTTGTATTTCCCTGATTATCGATGAGTGATGTTGAGCATCTTTCCATGTGTCTGTTTTCCATCTGTATGCCTTCTTTGGAGGAATGT
This sequence comes from Leopardus geoffroyi, assembly GCF_018350155.1. Classification (NCBI taxonomy): domain Eukaryota; kingdom Metazoa; phylum Chordata; class Mammalia; order Carnivora; family Felidae; genus Leopardus; species Leopardus geoffroyi. The sequence goes on from NC_059333.1 coordinate 84,198,577, forward strand.
TTGTTCATGTCTTCTGCCCATTTTTAATTGGATTATTTGTGTTTTTTGGTGTTGAGTTGTATAAGTTCTTTATGTATTTTAGATACTAACCCTTTGTAGGATATGTCATTTGCAAATATGTTCTCCCATTCAGTAGGTTGCCTTTTAGTTCTGTTGATTGTTTTCTTTGCTATGCAGAAGGTTTTTATTTTGATATAGTCCCAGTGGTTTATTTTTGCTTTTATTTTCCTTGCCTCAGGAGACACATTTAGAAAAATGTTGCTATGGCTGATGTCAGAGATATTACTGGGATAGGCTACCTTTTAATAGACTAACCTACTAACAGTTCACAGGAAACCATAAATGTATATATTGTACACATGATCACATGATCAAATGTATATATGGTACACATGATCACCTGTACAAACACTAACTCACTTGGAGGCCTGAAAGAAAGCCGAAAAAAGAAAGCGTCTGAGAAGAGAAAGAGAACAGTCTCTCTGGAGATAGATGTGGGGACTGGCCTCAGTCTTTCTATTAGTTTTCTATTGCTGCATAAAAAATGACCACAAACTTAGCAGCTCACAGTTTCCGGGCCAAGAGGTCAGGCACAGCATGACTGGCTTTTTGCTCAGGTCCCACAGAGCTAAAACAGTTAGTCAGCTGTGCACAGTTTCCTCTTCTAAGTTGATGTGGTTGTGGCAGAATTCAGTTTCTTGTAACTGAGGGACCCAAGTCCCAGTTTCCTCACTGGTTATTAACTAGGGGCCACTCTCAGCTCCTAGAGGCCGCCTATGTTCCTTACCACATGGCCTCTTCCATCTCCAAAGCCAGCCAAGGACAGCCTCCCTTGTGTTATATCTTTCTCATTCTTCTAGTCTTTCTGACTTCCAGACCCAGATCTGATGAGTTCATGAGACTAGAAAAGCGCAGCCAGGTAATCTACCTATCTCAAGGTTAACTGATTTGGAACAAAACAGAATGGCAAAGTCCCTTGACAGCAGCACCTAAATTAGTGTTCAGTTAATTAACTGGGAGGAGGTGTGTGTACACACAGAGTCAGGAAACTGGGATGAGCATTCTGCCCACCACAACCCCCACCTGCTTTCCTCAAGGGAAGCAGACAGAGGTCATGTCTGTTGGCTGAGGAAACCAATGCTACTGAAACATTAGATGCCAGAGAAAGAGAGCATAACTGAATCCATCTAACCCCATGCACAACAAAGTCCACCCATGTGGGTCAAAGACCTTGATCTGAGCAATGAAACAGCAGAAAGCTACAGAGAAAATCTTGGAAATCACACATACAGTGTAGAGGTGAGGTAGGCTTTCCTGACCAAGGATCCAAACCTGGCATTTCTGACTCCACAATCTCTGCCTTCTTGACCCCCACATGATGGCTCACCAGAAGACAGGTCATTCATTGGCTATACAAGTGGATTTACAGTCCTCTAGCCTTGCTTTTTCTTCTTATGCCAGTGTGATTAGAGTGTGGTTTTGTGAGATGCTGTCCTTGGGTGCCCTTGGGTGTCCAATAGAATAGAGTGAAGTACCGCAATCTGAATAGGTAAGTCACTAAAGGGAACTGTATTGTTGAGAATATTAAGAATTCTAAAAAAACCTCTCTCCCCTCCCTCTCTTTCTCTTTCATATTCCCACCTGCTGCTGTGATCCAGACGCATTATACGTGACTTGCTTGAGACCGAAGAGATTTATATAAAAGAGATTAAGAGCATAATTGATGTAAGTAGATTGGGGTAGTAGACATTAAGCATGTATTCAAACTAGAGAAGTTCTGTTGCACAAAGAGACTTAAGGTAGTTGCCACATGTCTCTAGAATCCCTACTGAGGGGACAGGTCTTACACTATCACAAGTATCTTTCCAATAGAAATAAGAACATTCGTTTGACTATTGATCCATTTAACCAAATAACTTACAAGGGACTGTGCCAATTCATATGATTCTAGCAGTGCCCAATAGGTTCACCCTATGGTTGTCAACAATGAGCATGATGATTTGAATGTTTTTGATAATTTAATAAAGGGGAACTGTTTCAAGTAGCATTTTTTGCTTGAGAGTGAAAATTAGAATTTTCCTATTTTCCTAAGGAAATAATTTTGAGAAAAAGATTATGTGTACAAAGTTATAATAGAATTTTTTAATAATAAAATATCAGAAGAAAAAATCGCCAATAAAATAGGGGGTGGTTAATAAATTCTGATATTTATGCTAAATGAAATATTATTCAACAGTTACAAAATAATTATTTTGGAGGATCAGGCCAATATGGCGGAGAAGTAGGGGGATCTGTACTTCCCGCATCTCTCAAACAAAGAAGGGCTGAAGCCAAAGGACTTTGAACCCTGAGAGACGGGGAGGAAAAGAGACTGAGTCTAACAGGGAGACACCGGAACAACCTGACAGGCTATAGGTGGGTGCGAACTGGAGGAGATAAAATGGGGCCGCGTGGGGCCTTCTGCGAAGAGCCAAAGGGAAGCGAAAGAGTGGCTGGGGAAGTGTAGGACTGCATCTGGACAAGAGAAAAATCTCAGACCCAGACGGAGAGGGATCCCATCTCTAACTGCGGGGCTTTCTTCGGACTGGGGCTGGCTGCCCTGTTCGTGCACCTGGGGAGGAGGGGAGCTACCCCCGGGTTCAGTGGTAGGTCAGGGGCACAGTCACAGTAGGAGAAAGCGGTCACCTCCCCGAAGTGCTGCAGCACAAGACAAAGCCTGGCTGCGTCTGCCACCCCCATGCTCGGTGGCTAGGTCAGGGGTGCAGTCCACAGTAGGAGAAAGCGACCCCCTCCCTGGAGTGCTGCAACATGGAACAAAAACAGCCAGGACCACATATCAGATGGCATAGAGAGGCGCTTCCCCAGTGCCAGGGCGCCTGGAGTGGGAGTTTAAATCCCAGCCAATCACTGGGGCACGGGAATTGGTGGAGCGAGAAAGACTGCCCCATCTGTGCCCATGGCACAGTGAGGATGACTCCAACGGAGTCCACCGGGTCAGAGGAGAGGAGACTGGGGGAGGAGGGGGGGGTCGCCATTTTTCTCCCCACCACCAAGACTCGGCCTCAGAGATGGGTCCATGGGGCTCACCGTGGAGGCGGGGCCTGCCTATAGCAAACCACGCCCCTCCGGGCGGGGTTAGTGCGTGTCTACTGGAGCAGCATAGACCCTGAAGAACCAGACGGACCACTCTTCCAGACCAGTGCTTCGACGTTACCTGGATTAATTCTAGGACAATTCTTATTATTTAGATACATTCTACCTTCCTTTTCTCCTTATCTCTTTCCTCCTCTAGGCCGGTTACTCTGGTTCTTGGTTTGTTTAAGCAGACATATTTAATCCATTCTCCTGATACATGTTCTACACCTCCTTCTTTACTTTCCTTTCTCTCTCTCTCTGGAATACTCAAGCTGTATAGTTTCTCTGTCTAGATAACTTTATCATCGTTTCTAACCACCCCCCCCCCCCCACCTCCTTCTTTATTTTCCTTTCTCTCTCTCTGGATTAAGCCATTTAGTCTCTCTGCCTGGTCAGTGTTTATTTTTTCTTTTTCCCCATCCCTGTCATTTCTCTCTTTGTATGTGCTCTTCCATCAGCACCGCCTCCACCCTATTCTTTACTTATAGTTGGTGTTTTTGGTTTTTTGCTTTTGGATTGTTTGTTTGTTTTATTTGTCTGTGTGTTTGTGTGTTTTTGTTTGCTGTTTGTTTCCAGGGCTACTTCAAGGAACAAATCAAAGCACACCTGGTGGAGGGTCCAAAACATCACTACAAGTAGGGAAATAAAATAACCAAAGTCACAATAACGGAGAGCAAGTAACACCCTCCAAAAAACACTTCCTGAAGGGCCAGACCCTGTATGGTGTATGACCCCCCTTTAATATAGCAGTGCTCACAGGTGCAGAGCACGTAACAAGCTTTTAAAACTCATAAGGGACAGAAAATTAGCCAAACTGATGACATGGAAGAATTCTCCTTAAAAGAAATTCCAGGAAGAAGTGACAGCTAAAGAATTGATCAAATCAGATATAAGCAATATAACTGAACAAGAATTTAGGATAATAGTCATAAAATTAATTGCTGGGATTCAAAAAGGCATAGAAGACAGCAGAGAATCTATTGCTGCAGAGATCAAGGAACTAAAAAATAGTCATGATGAATTTAAAAATGCTATAAGTGAGATGCAAGATAAAATGGAGGTGGCCACAGCATAGATTGAAGAGGCAGAGGGGAGAATAGGCGAATTAGAAGATAAAATTATGGAAAAAGAGGAAACTGAGAAAAAGAGAGTTTAAAAAATCCAGGATCGTGAGGGGAGAATTAGGAAACTAAATGATGCAATCAAATGGAACAATATCTGTATCATAGGAATTCCAGAAGAAGAAGAAGAGAGAGAGGAAGGGGCTGAAGTTGTACTTGAACAAATCATAGCTGACAACTTCCCCAATCTGGGGAAGGAAACAGACATTGAAATGCAAGAGGCACAGAGAACTCCCTTCAGACATAACTTGAATCAATCTTCTGCACGACATATCATAGTGAAACTGACAAAATACAAGAATAAAGAGAGAATTCTCAAAGCAGCTAGAGATAAACAGGACTTAACATACAAAGGTAGACACGTAAGGGTAGTAGCAGACCTATCTACTGAAACTTGGCAGTCCAGAAAGGAATGGCAGGAAATCTTCAATGTGATGAACAGAAAAAATATGCAGCTGAGAATCCTTTATCCAGCAAGTCTGTCATTCAGAATAGAAGGAGAGATAAAGGTCTTCCCAAACAAACAAAAACTGAAGGAATTCATCACCACTAAACCACCCCTACAAGAGATCCTAAGGGGGATTCTGTGAGTGAAATGTTGCAAGGACCACAAAGTACCAGAGACATCACTACAAGCATGAAACCTACAGACATCACAATGACTCCAAACCCATACCTTTCAATAATAACACTGAATGTAAATGGACTAAACGTTCTAATCAAAAGACATAGGGTATCAGAATGGATAAAAAGACAAGATCCATCTATTTGCTGTCTAAAAGAAACCCATTTTAGACCTGAGAACACCTTCAGATTGAAAGTGAGGGGATGGAGAGCTATCTATCATGCTACTGGAAGTCAAAAGAAAGCTGGAGTAGCCATACTTATTTCAGATAAACTAGACTTTAAATTAAAGGTTGTAACAAGCGATGAAGAAGGGCATTATATAATAATTACAGAGTCTATCCATCAGGAAGAGCTAACAATTATGAATGTTTATGCACCGAATTAGAAGCACCTAAATATATAAAACAATTACTCTCAAACATAAGCAGTCTTATTGGTAAGAATGTGGTAATTACAGGGGACTTTAATACTCCACTTACAACAATGGACAAATCATCTAGACACAAAGTCGTTAAAGAAACTATGGCCCTGAATGATACACTGGACCAGATGGACTTGACAGATACATTTAGAACTATGCTTCAGTAAATCCTGAAGCAGCAGAATTTACTTTCTTCTTGAATGCACATGGAACGTTCTCCAAGATAGATCACATACTGAGTCACAAAACAGCCCTCAATAAATATAAAAGAATTGAGGCCATACCATACACACTTTCAGATCACACTGCTATGAAACTTGAAATCAACCACAGGAAAAAGTCTGGAAAACCTCCAGAAGCATGGAGGTTAAAGAAAAGCCTACTAAGAACAAATGGGTCAACCAGACAATTAGAGAAGATATTAAAAAATATATGGAAACAAAGGAAAATGAAAACACCACAAACCCGTTGGAATGCAGCAAAGTCAGTCCTAAGAGTAAAATTCATTGCAATCCAGGCCTATCTCAAGAAACAAGAAAAATCCCAAATACGAAATCTAACAGCACACATAAAGGAACTAGAAGCAGAACAGCAAAGACACCCCAAGCCCAGCAGAAGAAGAGAAATAATAAAGATCAGAGCAGAAATAAACAATATAGAATCAAAAAAAAAAAAAAAAAAGTAGAACAGATCAATGAAACTAAGAGTTTTTTTTTTTTTTTTTGAAAAAATAAACAAAATTGATAAACTTCTAGCCAGGCTTCTCAAAAAGAAAAGAGACAGGACCCAAATAGATACAATCACGAATGAAAATGGATTTATCACAACCAATCACTCAGAAATACAAGCAATTAGCAGGGAATACTATGAAAAATTATATGCCAGCAAATTGGACAACCTGGAAGAAATGGACAAATTCCTAGATATCCACACACTACCAAAACTCAAATGGGAAGAGATAGGAGATTTGAACAGACCCATAACTAGTGTAGAAATTGAATCAGTTATCAAAAATCTCCCAACAAATGAGAGTCCTGGACCAGATGGCTTCCCTGGGGAATTCTACCAGACATTTAAAGCAGAGTTAATACCGATCCTTCTCAAGCTGTTCCAAAAAATAGAAATGGAAGGAAAACTTCCAGACTCATTCTATGAAGCTAGCATTACTTTGATTCCCAAACCAGACAGACACCCAGGCAAAAAAGAGAACTACAGGCCAAATCCCTGATGACTATGAATGCAAAAATTCTCAACAAGATAATAGCAAATTGAATTCAACAGCATAAAAAGAATTATTCACCACGATCAAGTGGGATTCATTCCTGGGCTGCAGGACTTGTTCAATATTCACAAATCAATCAATGTGATACATCACATTAATAAAAGGAAGGCTAAGAACCAAATGATCTTGTCAATAGATGCAGAAAAAGCATTTGACAAAATACAGCATCCTTTCTTAATAAAAACCCTTAAGAAAGTCGGGCTAGAAGGAACATACTTAAACATCATAAAAGCCATTTATGAAAAGCCCACAGATAATATCATCCTCAATGGGGAAAAACTGAGAGCTTTCCCCCTGAGATCAGGAACACAACAGGGATGTCCACTCTCACTGCTGTTGTTTAACATAGTGTTGGAAGTTCTAGCATCAGGAATCAGACAACAAAAGGAAATCAAAAGCGTCAAAATTGGCAAAGATGAAGTCAAGCTTTCACTTTTTGCAGATGACATGATATTATATGGAAAATCCAATAGACTCCACCAAAAGTCTGCTAGAACTGATACATGAATTCAGCAAAGTCACAGGATACAAATTTAATATACAGAAATCAGTTGCATTCTTATACACTAATAATGAAGCAACAGAAAGACAAGTAAAGAAACTGATCCCATTCACAATTGCACCAAGAATCATAAAATACCTAGGAATAAACCTAACCAAAGATGTAAAAGATCTGTATGCTGAAAACTATAGAACACTTATGAAAGAAATTGAAGAAGATACAAAGAAATGGAAAAACATTCCATGCTCATGGATTGGAAGAATAAATATTGTTAAAATGTCAATACTACCCAAAACAATCTACACATTCAATGCAATCCCAATTAAAATTGCACTAGCATTCGTCTCAAAGCTAGAACAAACAATCCTAAAATTTGTAAGGAACCACAAAAGACCCAGAATAACCAAAGTAATGTTGAAAAAGAAAACCAAAGTGGGAGGCATCACAATCCCACACTTTAGCCTCTACTACAAAGGTGTAATCATCAAGACAGTATGGTATTGGCCCCAAAACAGACACATAGACCAATGAAATAGAATAGACGACCCAGAATTGGACCCACAAATGTATGGCCAACTAATCTTTGACAAAGCTAGAAATAGTATCCAATGGAAAAAAGACAGTCTCTTTAGCAAATGGTGCTGGGAGAACGGGAAAGCAACGTGCAGAAGAATGAAACTAGATCCCTTTGCTACACCATACACAAAAATAAACCCAAAATGGATGAAAGACCTGAATGTGAGACAGGAAACCATCAAAGCTCTAGAGGAGAAAACAGGAAAAAGTTCCTGTTTGACCTATGCCACAGCAATTTCTTGCTCAACACGTCTCCAAAGGCAATGTAATTAAAAGCAAAAGTGAACTATTGGGATCTCATCAAGATAAAAAGCTTCTGCACTGCAAACAACAAAACTAAAAGGCAACTGGTGGAATGGGAAAAGATATTTGTAAATGACATATCAGATAAAGGGTTAGTATCCAAAATCTATAAAGAATTTACCAAACAAAACACCCAGAAAAACAAATAATACAGTGAAGAAATGGGCAGAAGACATGAAGCGACAGTTTTCCAAAGAAGACATCCAGATGGCCAACAGACACATGAAAAGATGCTCAATGACACTCATCATCAGGGAAATACAAATCAAAACCACACTGAGATACCACCTCACACCAGTCAGAGTGGCTAAAATTAACAAATCACAAGACTATAGATGCTGGCGAGGATGTGGAGAAATGGGAACCCTCTTGCACTGTTGGTGGGAATGCAAACTAGTGCAGTCACTCTGGAAAACAGTGTGGAGGTTCCTCAGAAAATTAAAAATAGAACTACCCTATGGCCCAGCAATAGCACTGGTAGGAATTTACCCAAGGGATACAGGAGTGCTGATGCATAGGGGCACTTATACCCCAATGTTTATAGCAGCACTTTCAACAATAGCCAAATTGTGGAAAGAGCCTAAATGTCCATTAACTGATGAATGGATAAAGAAGATGTGATTTATATATACAATGGAATACTACTTGACAATGAGAAAGAATGAAATCTGGCCATTTGCAGCAACGTAGATGGAACTGGAGGGTATTATGCTAAGTGAAATAAGTCAGCCAGAGGAAGACAGGTACCATATGTTTTCACTCATGTGGATCTTGAGAAGCTTAACAGAAGACCTTGGGGAGCAGAAGGGAGGAAAAACTCACAGAGATAGAGGGAGGCAAACCATTAGAGACTCTTGAGTACAGAGAATAAACTGAGGGTTGATAGGGGGTGGGGGAAAGGGGAAAGTGGGCGATGGGCATTGAAGAGGGCACTTGTTGGGATGAGCACCGGGTGTTGCATGGAAACTGATTTGACAATAAATTATATTTTAAAAAATAATTATTTTGAATAAATATAGCAACATTGAAAAATGCTTATAAAAGTAAAAACAATATATGTAGGATTTTACAAGCTTAGCCCAAAATGCATGTGGAAAAACAGAATATGAATTACATGTGATTACTGTGATTACAACCATATAAAATAAGCTTTTAAAAAGTTATGAAGGAAATATAATAAAACAATAGTAATTGTGTTTGGTCGTAAAATGATGGGTAAGTCTTTGGCTTTCACACTTGACTTGTATAACATAAACATTTTAAAAATACATTTTTTTCTTTCTATAAATTGCCGTTTTATTATCATTGCCATTTAACCCTCTTCTGAAGATGGACACACTAAGGACATAATATCAAAAGAAAGCATTTGATGGAATGGGTTTCAGGAGATAACTGTCAATCAAGATGAGTCAAGAGCAACAAAGCCTGGAAAACAGCATTTTTCTAAACACCATATTTCCTAATTATTAGGGTTTTGGTCCCTGGAATAGCTAATTCAGATCATCTCTCATATGTTCCTACCTGTAAAACCTACCTTGTTTCCACCTCTGCAGGGATATATCACTCCAATGGATTTTATTTGGCTGAAGCATCTGATTCCAGATGTTCTTCAGAATAACAAGGAGCTTCTCTTTGGGAATATTAGAGAACTTTATGAATTTCACAACAGGTATATAATAATTTATATTATCAGGAAAAATGGAAAGTAGAAGAACAATGGCAGTCAGACTGATGGAATTTGGAGATGAACATGCTTAGACATTGCTAGGCTTAAGCAAGTAGTTCAGAGTCCGTGGACTTGGTTGGGGTGGGATGGGATGAGAGGGAGGGAAGAAGTGCCACAGATCTCTGAGGGAGAAGGGGAAAGGCACCAGTGGAGCATGTACCAGGTGTCAGGCATTAAGGTAATATTTCTTGTATGTTCCTTTGCTTATTTATCTATTCATGCATCAGCATTTTATTGTGGACCTGTACTATGTCAGGCACTGTGTTCAGCATTGGGAATACAAAGATGAGCAAGACACACATCCACATACGTACTGTCATAGGGTAGTGCTGGGAGCTAGGGTGTTGGAAAATGCTAACTGGTTAAACAAGTTGTCCTTGTAGCCCAGGGCTGGTTGGGTGTTGAGTTTTAGAGAATTAGAGGAGGAAGGGACTTTAGAAATCATCTTCCCAGCCTTTCATTTCACAGATGATACTGCAGCTCGTTTCCTCTCTTTACTCAATATAGTAACCCCAAATCACACATGTAATTGATGGAAAAGGAAAAGACTGCTTGGTGAATTGAACCACAGTTGCTTCTCAAACACGTCTCCTGTCCATTGGTCAGACACAAAAGTGAAATGGAAATCCCGTTTCTGCTACCTTCTCTGGAAAAGTTATTCAACCTCTATGTAACTCAGGTTTCATATTTATGAAACCCTACTTTGCAAGATTTGGTGGATGATTAAATGAGATATTGTTTATGAAGTACTTAGCTTATGCCTGACTTACTTGAAGCTCTCAGTGATATTAACAGTAGCAGCGGCAACAGCAGAAGTTCTTGTTAATGTTATTATCATGTAGCAGGGAGCATCATTGCATCTTGTCTATCTATAGCTAGTGCTTAGAATGATCAGGACAGCTGTAGGTAGTTTCAAGGAATCCTAGTAATGTCACAGAATGTTTTTTTCTCCCAAATCGGTGTGTTGAAAATGAGTCAAGAGCAACAAAGCCTGGAAAACAGCATTTTTCTAAAGACCTCTTAAAACCTTATATGATTTTACTTTTAAAAAGTTTTAACCTGATACATGTAAAAAAATTGAAACATTATTATACTTTTCTTTCCCTAGGACTTTTCTAAAAGAATTGGAAAAGTGCACCGAAAACCCTGCACTTCTGGCACGTTGCTTTCTCAAGAGAGTAAGTCTGTGCTCCCAGTAAGTCGAAACAACCATGTGATTAAAGTTAACCCTTAATTTTCTGTGTATGAGGCAAGGGCAAATGGAAATATCAATGGTCTAAAAAGTTACACATGCCTTTTGAGTGCAAAGCAGGAGTCGGATGAGTCCAGTTTGACTAAGCTCATATGACAGGTGGGAGCAACTTACAAGCTTGGCCTCCTGTAAAGCCTGGTGACACAGAAGACTGCCCCCCCCCCACCCCCAGATGATCCTGCTCTGAATGACTGAGCTGTTTTCAAACAAGAATCACACAGCAGGTTTAAATTCCTCACTAAAGTTGTATTAACACTCTCAAGAGAAGTACTGATGCTAAACTAAAAGTCTCAAAAAATGTATTTTCTTCCATTTTATTTATTTATTTGTTTGTTTATTTATTTATACAACATAGAGGATATACTTAGCACCCAGTTTATGATTTCCTGTTTTACAACACCATACTTCTGATTATTTCCCCTTCCCTGCTGCCACACCTCTTCCCTTTTGCCCTCTTTGCACCCTTCCTTTGGGCAGTGAATAGGCTGTTTGGTCCAGTGGTACTCTGTAAGCTGTCACAGAGAAATGTATTGCCCAGTACCACTCCCCACCAAGTACTTTCTTCCCTTGGGAGGACTATGCAGATGATCCTCACGCCCTGAACTCTCAAAGTCTCCCATTTCTTCTCTCTCTCTCAACCAGCCCTTCTTTTCATTCCCTTCCTTCTTTTTCTTTTTGTGAGCCTGACAGAACAGCTCAAACAGCTTAAAAATTTTTAAACAATCCAAATTATGGCTGATAAGTCTACGAACAGTACTTGTGATAAACTGGCAGCAAGAAAATAAAAATCCCCAGGTTTCAAGGCCTTTGACATAATGGAGAGGCAGAGCCTTCAACCTTCAGCATTCCTAATGGCTTAGAAGGACCTTTCTTGGCCCGGTATCAGCTTTCCACCACAGCCTCATCATAGGCTTTTCATCAAGTGCCAGAATTCAAGATACACTAAAAATGATTTTGTATTCAATCTGATTAATTTCCTTTCTGAGTTACTTTTACAGCATTATTAGTGTTTTATACTGTTTTGCAATTTTGTATTCATCAAACCACCAATGTGAAATCTAGTTTCATAGTTTAGAAATATTTTATAATTGCTTATGTCATTATTGCAAAGACTTGTTTAAATTGTTGGATGAGAAAAGGCCAGAACCCTGTGGGGAGAAGTGGATATTATTTTAAAAACTGTCCAAGTATAATGAAATGGTCAGGGAATTGCTGACAAAACCTCTTTTCCTAGAAGAATTCCTCACCTAAAGTTTTGCAAAGCCTTCTATAGTCCTCCATTTTGGGAGAAACCTCAGAAATTATTCCATCCAGACCTGCATTTAAATGCTGCATATAATCCTAATGATTTATGATGTTGGAGACAGAATATAGGTAATAAATTCTTCCCAAGCACAAAGTTATTAGTCTGGGACAAATGGAGTAATTAAAAACCATGACCACCTATTCTTTGAGGCTCCTTGAGGGAATTGGCTACTGCTATGTATTTGTTAGCTAATAAGATGGGCCCCTCAACCATTATGTACCACAACAGTTGACCTTTTATTAGTAGCATTTGCAGAATTCTGTGGAGATGAGTTTTGAAATATTGCTCTGTCCAAGTGTTTTAATCAGACTCTATAGCTTGCAGAATCCAGGAAGATCCTGCCCCAGAGGCCAAGCTCTATGCAGAATAACATTTGTCAGTAGTTTACTTTGAGTTCCATTTGCTCTGAGATCTGACATGGCACAAAAGAGCGTGCTTTCAGACATGGCTGAAAGAGCACTGAGGTGGGAGTCAGGAATGTAACTTCTTGTCTAAGTTGAGCCACTTGCTATCTGCATGACCTCACATTAAATCACCTCAACCCTTGGAGTCTCACTTTCCTTCTCCATACAATAAGCTTAATCATACCAATATGTAAAGTTGTTGTGGAGATCTAATAAAATAGTGTATGCAGAAGGGTTCTACAAAGTACAAAGTGCTTTGTCAATAGCTACCTTTTATTGGGTATTCTGTATGTTATATTGGGCATTTGCTGAGAAGTTTAAATACATCATCTCATTTAATCTCACAGCAATCATAGTTGACTATTGTCATAAACCCATTTAATACCTGAGAAAACTGAAGTATAGGAAGGTTAAGTCACTGAACTTGGGCCATTTGGTTTGTAAGTGACAAAGCCAAGAACTTAATCTGGACACTCCACCACCAGAGGCTCTGTCCTAATGCATAAACAATCATGTGTGAATATGAATTTTTGGTAGCAATTTTTTTTAGCCTCCTGATTTATTCTATAAGAAGGTGAGGGTAATCAGGCACTTCCTTATGCTGCTGGTTAGTGTATATCCTTTCTTTAAGGAATTTTGGATTGAAGAGCAAATTTAGGTCAACAGTTGTGTGTTGGTGTTTGAAGGCTTATAATGTTCTGCATTGCTCAAAGTGCAGACATAGTACACAGACATAGGAACACAGGTTTCTGCTCAGCATCCATCAGGAGAACCATTTGCCTCTGTTACTGGGAAAGTTTGGGGAAAGGTGGCTGACTGTGGAGGTTGTTTTACTCACTGGGGGGCTGGACCTCCAAAATCTCCTCCAGCTTTTAAGAATCCTCTAGTAGTTGGAGCACCTGGCTGGCTCAGTCAGTTAAGCCTCCAACTTTGGCTCAGGTCATGATCTCGCAGTCTGTGGGTTCGAGCCCATCATTGGGCTCTGTGCTGACAGCTCAGAGCCTGGAGCCTACTTTGGGTTCTGTGTCTCCCTCTCCTTCTGCCCCTCCTCTGCTCATTCTCTGTCTCTCTCTCTCTCTCTCAAAAATAAATAAACCTTAAAAAAATTTTTAAAAAAGAATCCTTTTGTGGTTAGTGTTGAAAGCAGTGAAACCTTGAATTGTTTTAGGTGCTAAAGGCCAGTGTTTTGTGCTCTGACGGACCCAGTGTGGGTGAGATGCCTTTATCAGTTTGTAATATTTTATAAGCCTGGCTTTTGGTATGGCACGAATGTTCCCCATGTGTAGGTTGCTCTGCTCTGGAAGCCGTGCCTGGCTTATCAATGGCACTCGGTAGATAGTTCTCAAGTGAATAAATAATGAACATATTGTTAAGCTCGGAGTTATTATTTTAGTTCCTTAACCTGTCTGAACAACATTTCCTCAAGGGTCATCTCCCTTCCATACACACACGCATGTAGTTTTTCCTGGAGAGAGTAGCAAAGGACAGAGTGCTGAAGTTCTTGGAGTGAAGTGAAATGACCACTTACAATCCATCAGGAGAGGAGGAGAACTACAGAAACAGAAAGCATTCACTACAGCAGTGTGTTTGGAAGTAGAATAGACCTTGGTGTGCCTGGGTGGCTCAGTCATTTGAACATCTGTCTGACTCTTGGTTTCAGTTCATTCAGGTCATGATCTCACAGTTGGTGAGTTCGAGCCCCACATCGAGCTCTGCACTGACAGTGCAGAGCCTGCTTGGGATTCTTTCTCTTTCTCCCTCTCTCTGTCTGCCCCTTCTCCACTCACTCTCTGTCTCTCTATCAAAATATATAAATAAACTTTAGAAGAAGAAGGAGACAGAGAAGGAGAAGGAGAAGGAGAAGAAGAATAGACCTAGCTAAAGCTGTGAGGGAAGAAATAACCTGTGTCCACATGAGGGACATCACGAGTTGGCCTGAGAAGCATAGGGACACAGAAGTCCATGAGGATGCAGCCACATGGGCTTCTCCAACCAGAATGGCACAGGCTTTATGACAAGTGCAGCTGCTCTGGGCCAGGTCCTACTGATGGAGTGGATGGAGCTGGCAAGTTGACTCCTTTCTATCTGGGCTGTTGATAGGTATGTGCCCATCTCTCATGGCCTTTGAGGCAAAAAGAAATAGCCACACAGCACTTGGAATCTTTCATCTCTAGCCTTAGGATAGTCGTGTAATTTTTCCCATCTTGGAGTCTGGTGCTACAGGTGGAAGGTGATGTCTGAGGCAGAGCCTGCTCCTCTGAGAATTGCCCAAAGGACTTAGATCTATGTTGCTGTGTCCAAACTGCCATGTTTTCCTCTTGGGGTGTTTGTACCTTTTGGCTGTCTCTTGGGGTTTTTTTTCCCCCCTAGGTTTGGCTCATGATGATCATAATAGGAAGACAGGGAGAGAGAAAGATGGGGCCGTCAGCTACTGGCACCTTTTCTGTCAGTTTTGTCCCTCACTGCAGAGCTATTCTGGGGGAACAGTGATGTCCTGGGTAAAGAGCAGAGGAGGAAGGATGGAGATGAAAAACCTATCCCGGTTTATGAATTAACTGATTTACCAGAGTCCTGTAGTTGCTCCCACAGCACCCTGTTCATGTCCGTGCTTAGTACTTATGGCTGTTTAGAGCCCTCTGTTTGCCCTCCCATCACACAGTCACCCCAACGTAAGGTTATCACACACCCCCAGTTCCTCACACCATGAAAATACTCAGGCTTGTTGAATATTCGAATGAATAAACAGTATCATCCTATTCTCTTCCTGAAAAATGCCACCTGATTAATTTGTTCCAATGCTTTTCCTCTTCCAGAAAGAAGATCTTCAAATGTATTTTAAATACCATAAGAATCTGCCCCGAGCTAGGGCAATCTGGCAAGAATGTCAAGACTGTGCCTTCTTTGGGGTAATGTTGAGACCACAAAGTCTCCCACAAATTGCTTTCCCTAAGCAATGTTTGCATGTGCCAAGTCTTTAAAGAAATCAGAAGTATGAACAAGGCAGGGGAGTTTGGCATTTGAATTTATATTTATTAAAAGTCTCTCCTATTTTGAAATTCTGTGTTGGAAGTTTTGATGCTGCCTTGGGTCTCTATGGGACAGGGCTGTGAGGAGCAGCTGTAGCCTGATGAGCAAACCAGAGCCCTCTTGTAGGATGGGGAATTTATTTATTTATTTATTCATTCATTCATTCATTCATAAATATCACTTACTGTCAGGTTAGCTAACATACAGTGTATATAGTGTGCTCTTGGTTTCAGAAGTAGATTCCCGTGATTCATCGCTTACATACAACACCCAGTGCTCATCCCAAGGGCCCTCCTCAATGCCCATCACCCGTTTCCCCTCTCCGCCGGCCCTCCCATCAACCCCCAGTTTGTTCTCTGTATTTAAGAGTCTCTTATGGTTTGCCTCCTCTCTGAAACTATTTTTTCCCCTTCCCTCCCCCCCATGGTCTTCTGTTAGGTTTCTCAAATTAGGATGGGGAATTTTAAATGGGCTCCCTGGAATGATATTCATCAGTCATCACATAAGTCCTCAAGTCTTCCAGACTCAAAATGAGCTGAATAGACAACATCACCCCCAACTCAAACACAGGCTGCATCTTTTTCAGGATTTGAAGTGCCCCACTGCGTTCTACCAGACTTGCTTTCTAAAAGAAATAAATGGTCCTGCTTCCCTAGTTGCATATACAATTACTAGCCAAGCCATCCTCTTTCCCCTTTCTCTCATTTTACATAGTGTTCCTGAGGGATCCAACAACTCAATAGCTTTACAAAGCTGGTCAGCACGGGTGCACCTCTTTTCCACAAGGAGCCCGCTTCATTTCTTGTTTTCAAATGCTGCCGCTTTGTTCTCTCTGGGTGTTGTTTGTTTTGTTTCACATTGTTTCTGTTTGGCTTTTAAAGGTGTGCCAGCGCCAATTGGATCACAATATCCCTCTTTTCAAGTATCTTAGAGGACCAAGCCAGAGGCTTCTAAAATACCAGATGCTGTTAAAGGTAAAGTCAATGAGACAGTGCTTTCCTGGGCTGGGAAAACATGCACGTGCTGTGGTGCTCTTTTCCTTAGACATGTAGAGCTATGACTTTATCTTCCCAATGTGAAGATAGGTCTATCCTCCAGGCTTTTTCTGTCCTCCAAGTCTAAAGCAGCACACCTCAGTGAGGAGGAAGACCAAAGATTCAGAGAGTTGAAAGGGACCTGGAAGCCTGGCTAATCCAACATGCAGCCCAAGGCATGAATCTCTAAGGAGGCTGGTTTGGGGCTGGAGAGTTTCTTGGGAGCAAAGGGTGAAAGGAGTCCCTCCACACTGCTGGCAGCTGAGAGGGTAGGGAGGCAGCCAGAGCCTCTATTCTCATGTAAGATATCGGCAGGTAAGATATCGTCGGCTCCATTTTACAGATAAGGCAAGGAGCTTCAGAAAAGAGATGTGATTTTCCTCAAAGTCACAATTTTATGTACATTAAAGCAATGGAAGGGAGAAGGCACAACCGGAGTCTTTTCTCCTTTTGCAACATCTACCTCCACCCCTAGATTAAGAGATCTTTCTCAAGAGCAACATAACAGAATGAATTTTGCTCTGCTGAACACCTAGGTGGTTCTTTCTCTGACATCAGCACACCTGCAGGAGAGGACTCCCAAACACCCAAACAGGACAGAAGGAGCTGTCAGGCTGCCTCCCCATGTGTGAGCTGAGGGAAAGGTTCAGCCACTTCTCCATGTTGTGTTTTGAGTTAACCTTTATGAGCAGCTCTTGCCCAGTGGTTACCATCTCAAAAAAATACAAGCACCTGCTATTTACTGGGTACCTTCCCATATAAATTTCTTATTTAATCCCCACAATCAGATGCACCAGAAAGTCTCTGGTGTATGAAGAAACTGAGGCTCAGGGAGGTTAAGCTCATTGCCTAACATTCTGCCCTCAGAAAAAGGTGCCCTTTTCGGTTTGCATCTGCAGCCCCAGCCGAGGCTGGACCAGCTATGCCGTCACCAGCTGTGGCATTACTGGACCTCTTAGGCCTTAGTTTTCTCCTGTGTGAGATACTGGAACCTCCTTCACAGGATTGGTGTGAGGGGCAAGTGGGTAATGCATGAAGAGAGCTCACTCAGTGCTGACCCCTGGGAAGCTTCCGGGAACACATAGCCATTGTTTTATACCCAGAGATGTCACACTGATGTGGGAATGAGGGTGATGCCCACTGCCTCCCTCCACGAGTGGCATTTGTGAGTGTGTTTCAATAGTGTTCATTCAGGGCTTCACACTCCTGTAACCGTCCCATCTTTACTGTCATCTAAGCTGGACAAGTCTTACTTACCACTGAGCCCCGTGAGGAAGGAGCCAGACAAGTGGGGGTCCTCACCACCTCCGTCTGGGGGCATCGGGTACCGAGGTGCTCGAGTTTTCCCACAGAAGTGATGCTGAGACAATCATGAAGTTCTGTACCATAGCCGGAGGACCACAGGGCACAGTAATTAGAAACCCAGACTGAGGAGTTAGCCATCGTGGGTGTGGATCCAGCTCTGACGCTTCCAGACTGCTTGGACTCAGGCAAATTACTTAACCTCTCTCTGCCTCAGGTTCCTCAACTGTAACATGAAGGTGGTACTAGTACTTTCCTGGTATGTTTCTTGGGAGCATAAGTGAGGTAGTCCAGGTGAAAAGTAATTAGAGAATTTTGTTAGTTCATTTCACTGAGGAAACAAGAGACAGAATCACTGTAAAATATTCCTAGGGGGTCTGCGTGAAACCATGGGAGGTCACTCAAGGCAAACCAGTTTTTCCCATTCGCTGCATGCTGGAAAAACAAGTTCAGACCACTGGCCCGCCTGTGAGGGAAGGAAGAACTTTCCAGTGTTCTCCACCCTGAGGGACAGAGCTCATTCTGAAAGGCCTACCATCAACTTCTTTAAGAACATGGATGTCTGACTGATTGTCTCATGGCTTAGAAAGGATCATGGGATCCTGGTCTGAGAAAGCTTTTCCCTAGTACAAAAATAAGGGAAAGAAATGATAGATTATACCATTAAAAATAAACACCTGAAAAATTGGGTAAAATATCATATAAGCAAGATAGATACATGACAGATGGTCAGCATGTCTAGTAATGAGTGCATAGAAGTTAATAATTTAAAAAAAAAGAACCAAAAAGAAATGATACCTATGAAATAATATCTTTCCTGAGATATTATGAAAATTAACAGTCAGAACAGAGCTTTGAGTACATAATGTACATAATGTCTAATGAGTCATGGCAAACTGATTAAAAATATATTGCATATTAGCATATATTAAAAATAGATGCATTTAGGGACAACAGAAATTCACTTTTATTGAGCCCATGATTTATGTCAAATAGGCTATGTATGGAAACTATCAAATTTAATGTAGAGAATTTTTCTAGCCTAGATTTTAAGATATATATGATTTGGAAAATGGTACATTATTTATTTGCAGTAAATTTTGCTTATTACAGGAAGAATGTTCTAGAATAGGTGGTTGTGCTGATTTCCTGTGTAATGCAAGTCATGCGATATTCATTTTTCTTCTTTTACAAAAATTAAATAGACTACTATTAGAAAAAAGAATTAATAGGGAGAGGTTGGTAAAAGGGTATAAACTTACAGCTTATGAGATGAATAAGGCTTGAGGATCTAATGTAAAACATTGTAACTGTAGTTGGTAACAGTGTATTATAATTGCAATTATATATACAGTGTATGTATGTATACAGTGTATATAACAGTGTATATAATTGCAATTTGCTAAAAGTAGAACTTAAATGTTCTTGCCAAAAAAAAAAAAAGAGATAAATATGTGAGGTAATGGATGTGTTAATTAACAAGATGGAGGCAATCCTTTTACAATATATATGTGTACCAAATATATATACCATATATACTTTAACTTTATACTTTAAATACTTAACAGTTTTATATGTCAATTATACTTCCAAGTTGAAATAAAAAAGAAAATAATAAAAAAATGAACAGAGGACATACGCAGTTTACAAAAGAATAAATGCTAATGGCAAACATGTTTTTGAAAGTTCTAACTCACCTGCTCTTTGAGAAAGTCACATTAAAACAATGAGATAGGATTTCTCTGTGGATTGAATTGACAACACTTTTTGATTAAATGTTAATACTCCATGTATGGTGGGGCTAATGAAGCAAACTTTCATATATGACTGGTGGGAACATAGTCCTTCTGTAAAGAACTTGGAAATACGCATCAAAACTTTTAACATTGACGATTTCACTTCTAGGAATTTATCCTTAGGAAAAACGCACAAAGATTATTATTATAGTAAAAATTATTGAACCTAAATGTTTAATAGTAGGGAGATTAATTAATTATGATTTATCTACAGAATGCAACAGTCTGCTACAATTAAAAAACATGTTTACAAAAACATAATGTCATGGAAAAATGTTTGTGATATGTTAAGTGGGAAAAAATAGGCTCCAGAATAATGTTTCCAGTATGATTCTGGTTGTGGAAAGAACTCTGTGCCATTCTTTCGCTCTTACATGTGACACACAAACTTACATACATCCTCTGTTGATTTGGCATTTGCTGGAGATTGTTGACATGGTAGATTTAGTTGGCATTTTGCTTTTTAATTTCCAATAAGGCTTTTGGGTTAATGCAGGGTCTGCTGGACTTTGAGACTCCTAAGGATTGGGAGATAGACCCAGGAGACCAGGAAGGAGGTTCGGCTAAGGTACTGTATATTAAATATTAGCTTATATAACTAACTGTCAATGGTATCTGTCTCTGGTTGGAAGGATTTATGGCAATCTTGTTTGTCTTGTTTATGATCTTTATTGTTTATATTTTCTAAAATAGCATATATCCTATAATTTACAGTCACAGAAAAAACAAAACAATTAAAGGCAATTTCAACCTGAGGTTTGTAACAGGACAAGTAGTAATACATTTTCTTTCCTTCACATAGAAATATTTTAACAGGAGGTGTGCCTGGGTGGCTCAGTTGGTCAAGCTTCAACTCTTGATTTCAGCTCGGATCATGATGTCAGGGTCGTGGGTTTGAGCCCCATTTTGGGCTCTGCATTACTGACAGTATGGAACCTGCTTAGGATTCTGGCTCTCCCTATCCCTGCCCCTCCCCCCACTCACATTCCCTCTCTCTCTTAAAATAAATAAACTTAAAAAAATGTTTTAACAGGAGCACGAAATTAAGTGAATGTGTAAAATGCATACATAAAAGACTGGAAATAAATATGATAAAATCTCAGCTGTGGTTTTCCTGCATGGTAGGATTATGAGGGGCGCCTGGGTGCCTCAGTCGGTTGGGTGTCCGACTTGGGCTCAGGTCATGACCTCGTGGTTCTCGGGTTCGAGCCCCGCATCGGGCTCCGTACTGACAGCTCAGGGCCTGGAGTCTGCTTTGTGGGTTCTGTCTCCCTCTCTCTCTGCCCCTGCCCAGCTCATACTCTCTCTCTCTCAAAAATAAATAAAACATTAAAAAAGAAGAAGAAGAGATGGGAGCCATACCACATACCACATTTCACAGGAAATTTGTGACTTACCAGTGGGGTTTCTTTTAAATTTCCTATAAAATAGTCTGGTTTTAACAAGAAAAACATGAGGAGCAGTCATTTGTATGCCCTCCCTGCTCAGAATATATGGCAGGGACCCCTTCAAATTAAGAGAAGCTCAAGATACAGATAATAATTTTATAGCCTGGAGCAAGGGGAGCTAGGCTGAGTTAGTTTAATAATACGTGTAAGGATATTTCTGAGCCCTACATTATGCAATGTAAAAGTAACCACCTGCTGTGTTTGTGGGAGGAGGGTTAGTGGGAAGGAGAGGGAATAGGAGCAGTTGAGTCACGAAAAGGAAGTTGAGGGTTTTTTTCCTGATGTTTATATATATATATATATATTTTAAAGGTTTATTCATTTTCAGAGACAGAGAGACAGAGCATGGGGGGGGGGGGGGTGGAGGGGCAGAGAGAGAGGGAAACACAGAATCTGAAGCAGGCTTCCAGGCTCTGAGCTGTCAGCACAGAGCTCGATGTGGGGCTGGAACCCACAAGCCATGGGGTCATGACCATATATATATATATTTTTTTTTTTTTTTTTGAAAGAGAAATCGCAGGGGAGGGGCAAATAGAGAGGGAGACAGAGAATTCAAAGCAGGCTCTGTGCTGACAGCAGAGAGCACAAGGTGGGGGGCTCCAACTCACGAACTGCTCAAACTCATACACAGCGAGATCATGACTTTGTCTCAAGTCATTGATTGGTCTTGTCACTCAAATCCCTGATCCAAAGAAACTGATCCCCAGTGCTTAGGCAGAGATTAGGAAAATACACAAACCTTTGCTTACATCTTGCTGTAGAGGACAAAAAGAGGTGGGGCTATATGGGGGAGGGGGGCAGCAAAGAGCTGTCTGTCCTTTGTTGTAGAAATTGATGTGTTAGGGGTGCCTGGATGGCTCCGTTGGTGAAGCGTCTGACTCTTGATTTGGGCCCAGGGCATGATCTCATGGTGGTGGGATTCAGCCTGCATGTCAGGTTCTGTGCAGAGCCTGCTTGGGATTTCCTCTCTCTCTCTCCCTCTGCCCTTCCCATGCTCACTCTCTCTCTCTCAAAATAAATAAGTAAACTTTAAAAAAAAAAAAAAAGGAGAAATTGATGTTTTAAAAAAATTTTTTTAATGTTTTTATTTATTTTTGAGACAGAAAGAGACAGAGCATGAGCAGGGGAGGGGCTGAGAGAGAGGGAGACACAGAATCCGAAGCAGCTCCAGGCTCTGAGCTGTCAGCACAGAGCTGGGTGCGGGGCTTGAACTCATGGACTGTGAGATCATGACCTGAGCCAAAGTCGGACGCTTAACCTACTGAGCCACCCAGGCACCCCAGAAATTGATGTGTTTAAAAACAAAAAGGAAGAAACCAAAATCTCTTTGTTGGTATTTACCAGATAACAGATAACTATGCTATGTAGGTAGCAGGGGAATAAAATACTGAAACTGTAAGCAAAAGACTTTCACACGGAAACAGTCATCTCTATTATGTCCTAAGTGTCACAGTAGTAATAATTGGAACATTGGTCTCTTGAATTAGCAGTTACAATGTTTCCACTTAATGCTGAGACTTTGTGTTTGGGAGGTGCAGACCATGTTGGCTTACCTCTTTCATGTCTTTCATGGTGATAGAATGTGGGAAAGACTGGAGAAGGAGAAGAGGGAGAAAGGGTAGAGCTGGAGAGGGGATTCAATGTGGCAAATCCAACAGTTAGGGCATTTACATGATACTCATTAGTAAGCCTCCACATGGCAGGCAGCTCATTCTCTGCCTCTATGGGAGTTTACAAATATCCTCCTCTGGGATGGTTTTAAGCATAAATTTACCCACAGGAATATGATACTGAGATTGTACTTTTCAATAGGCCCCTGGTGGGATGTAAAACAGGGAGAGCAGCTTAGATAAAGGGTCTGGGTTTTTCATGCTCTAAAAAAGGTCAGCATGGGGGCGCCTGGGTGGCTCTGTCTGTTCAGTGTCTGGCTCTTGATTTCGGTTCAGGTCATGATCTCGAGGTTCATGAGATTCTGCCCTGTTTCAGCACAGAGCCTGTGTGGGATTCTTTCTCCCTCTCTCTCTGCCTCTCTATTTCTCTCTCTTTCTCAAAATAAATAAATAAACTTTTTAAAATAAAAGGTCAGTATGTTTCTTATATAGCAGGAATATAATATCCATGATTTTGTGAACGTCATTCTTCATTAGTTCAACGTACAGAAGGTGCGGTTGATTATTTTGCTTGTGTGTTTATCATGTATATAAACCAGCAAGTATCTTTAACCACTGTTCTTCGGGAGCAGGGAAAGAGATCCATGTATTTACCTTCTCAGTCTCTGTGCTGGCTGGATTGGTCTCTCCTTATCTCTGTCCTGTTTCCCTTGTTCACTTGGTAGATGGTTTACCTTTTGATTTCCAACAAGGCATTTGGTTTCCACAGAATGGGCCAAAGAGGACCAAGGATTCTGCATTCTTAGCTGAACTACAACAAGCTTTGGCCATGATGGAGGATTTGATCAAGTCCTGTGAGTTGGCTGTGGACCTGGCAGCAGTCACTGGATGTCCGGTATGTGCCATAGCAAGTGTTGGAACATCTCAGCAAAAGGCAGGCACAGTATTACAAACATAGGAGATAGCTTATGGCAAAGTTAGAGAGATGACCTGTGGTAAAGGAATTGGACTCTGAGGAAAGTAGCCTAAATTGTTCTGCAAATCTGTGCTGTAGGAATCGAGGCAACAGCTTAGCATTTTCAGGAATCTTGTGTTGTATTTCCTGGGGTCTTGAATATTGAGACTGACCCACACTCTGGAAAAGCCAGGAACTCAAGGACCAGAACATATATGGGCGGGGCCAAGTGATGAAGGATTAATTTATTCTGACTCATGGCACTATTAAAAGATTAAAATTTTTTCCTTCTTGACTCAGATTTTCTTGGTACAAAGTCCTTTGAAAATAGGTCCTAAGTGAAAGTCTAACTCCATTTTCACATCGCAGATCTCAGAAGAGGTCTGACAAGCATATATCGTACATCCCTTAATCCAAATGATTGAAGGAAAATACCAAAAGAAGCCATGCTAAGGAGTTGAACTCTCTCAACCCGGGCATTAGGGTAAACTCCTGAGTAGGTCAATTCCAGGAATTCCAGGCAAGCTATCTTCTGTAACTGTATGGGCTCCTTAGGACTGGCCCATCACTGGTTTTCCTGGAGGTGCTCTAGATCTTGACTTAGGTGGATTAGTTTTCCATCACTGCCATAAAAACTTACCACCACCTTGGTGGCTTAGAGCAGCACAAATTTATTATATTATAGTTCCACGGGTCAGAAGTACAACACAGTCTCACCAGGCTAAAATCAAGGTGTCTACTTTCCTTTTGGGAGGCTGTGGGAGAGAATCTGTTTCCTTGCCTTGTCCAGCTCATTAAGGCCACACACATCCCCTGGCTCACGGTTTCTCTCTCCATTTCAAAGTTCTTCTCAAATCACATCATTCTTGGACCTTCTCTTCGACTTTCGAGGACTCTTGTGATTACATTGGACCCACCCATTAATCCATGGTATCTCCCCATCTCGAAATCAGCTGATGAACAGCCCTAATTCCATTAGCAACCTTAATTCCCATTTGTCACGTAACTTGACATATTCTCAGATTCCAGGGATTAGGACGTGGCCCTCTTTGGGAGGCTGTTATTCTGTCTACCACACAAGGATCAAGCATTCTGAGAATTACATTTCAGAGAGATACTTTTCCTTCTCATTTTTATCCCATTTTAACATACTGTTTATTGAAGTCTAGGCAAATGAAATGACCTTTCTTTTCTTTCCTGATCATAAGTCAAACCTTGCAAATTAATTAGGGGTCAATGTGGTCTTTTTATTTCCCTCCCTCCTGGTATTTCTCTGACCAGCATCTCAGAAGCAGCCCCACTGGGTCCACAGTGATCAGGCAGTGAATGTTGTTACTGTCCCCTGGGACTCAAGAGTGCTCTCTGCTTACTTCTGATGCATGATTCAGAAAGGTATTCATGAAGCACAGCGTATGTGAGGGAGGGGATGATTTTCTTGGTAAAAATGTTTTCCTTCTTCATTTAAGGGAACTCAAGGAAGCAATTTGTTTAATCATTTTGGGACATCTTCCTGTTCTTTTTATCTTTGAACACGTGTCAGCTAATCCTGTTAGTATCCATCTCCCTGAATCAAATGAATGTCTTGGAAATCATACACAGGGCAGGAAACTCCCAGTTTTATTCTAAGTGTGGGTAACATAGGAGGAGGAAGTTATGAGAAAATAATTACCAAAATGTGAGTAAGTGGAATTCTAATTTCACTTAAAGGCAGCTTGCATGCAAATGAGATGAAGCAGCTTATAGAATTTTAGACAGTTTTGCATCAAATGCAAAGAACTTCTTTCTCCCATACATCCTCGGAATTGTGCCTTTGACATAAACTCTTGGTTTTTTCACTAAGATTTTAACTTGCTTTACGTCTAGTACATTAGCTACTTTACCCTGACAGTTTTATCTAATCCTACTGAATTCTAGAAGAGCAGGCTGTGAAATTTACAGTTTCTGATTCAGGAATAGATCCACGGAAAGAAGAGTTAGCTCACCCAAGATTACATTGTGCATCAGCCTGGACTACTTCTTGGACATCTTCCTTCCCTGTCCACGGTGTCATTCTCTCAACACTTTGTTCATCTGATTTTGTTTAGCGTTTACTAGCAACTCAGCTACTCTTAAGTCAGATCTTAGGACTCTGAGATTCTTTGACTCTGCTTTGTAGAACCTTAGCACAGGGTGTTTACAATCATGTGCTGAGTGTGTGGACAAACCCAGAACTTAACCTGTTAGTTTCACTACTTGGTATCCAATATTAACGTGGTTCTGAAAAGGAAGGACACTGAACTTCAGTGGGTGAATGCATAATTAAAACAACTGAAAATATTCCCTCCTGATATCTACAATGTTATTCCTGTTGTACACTCAGTTAGTTCTTGGTTTAATTTAATCACAGAAACTAAAAAAAAAAAAAAAAAATTGTTTTAAGAAAGTGTATTTTGTGGAACACCAAGATGTCATTTATTCCTTCCATTTGCAAAAAAAAAAAAAAAAAAAAAAAAAGTGTCCCCTCTATTCAATCCAACGCATAAAATAGAGATTTGTATAGAGTCCTTTTAAATCCTGACTTGCCAGGAACAAGTTCCAAAGTTGAGTAGTAAAGGTTATTTTCTGGAACAAATTATGCCATTCAATAAAGGATATATTTTTATTGCAAGTTTTGTGGGCTAAGGCCAGGTATTTTATTTCAGTTCCTACTTTACTTACCGTAGTGTTGGCTGCAGAGATAAGACTGAGTAAATAATCTTAACAACTCAGTGAAATTGCATTGTGCTTCTTCCCACGCTCAAGACACCTGTGTCAAAGGGCGGTTGGTTGTAAGGAGTTAATGAGGATTAAATCATAATAAAAGCAGCTAGCACTGTGCCTGGCAGCTGGTAGATGCTGAAGAAAGGGCCCTACAGCTGACTTCCTTGGGTACTTGATCAGACCGGAAAGGAAGGAACCCCTTTGCTTCTGGTGATTGTATTAAGGGGCTTTTCTGTCCTATGGCTTCTTCTTTTTGTTTCTGGACTGACTTTGTGCTGATGCATTTATCCAGATGTTTCCTATGTCTTTGTGCAAGAAGTATATATCCTTGTCATTGCTGTCACTGCCAGGAATGGAAACCTGGGCATCCGAAAGTGGTCTCTTTCTTGAGGCCATGTTCAGTAGACACTCTCCCAGCCAGATTCTTCATTTCGCTGATATAGTCGCATTTGAAATTCTTCTATCAGAGTTCTTACCTACAAAATTCCACACATGAAAAATGGTAATAGTTACTAGTTTATATTGCCATCATTTCCCACATGGAGGAGGCCATCTGACTTTTCACGTCATTATTTGTTTTGGGATAGCCCCTGTGTTGTATCTCTGAGTTGATATCCATTAGATGCAACACACCAGGGGTGCCTGGGTGACTCAGTTGGTTAAGCGTCCAACTTTGGCTCAGGTCATGATCTCACTGCTCGTGAGTTCGAGTCCTGCATCGGGCTCTGTGCTGACAGTGCAGAGCCTGGAGCCTGCTTCGGATTCTGTGTGTGTCTCTCTCTCTGCCCCGCCCCACTCATGCTTTGTCTCTCTTTCTATCTCTCTCAAAAATAAACAAACATTAAAAAAACTCAAAAAGATTCAGCACACCAAAGTGATGGCCACAATATTACATCATTACTAGAAAACCTGGTTTGCAGATATATTCATTTCCTAGAGCTGCAATAAAAAAGCTCCACAGTTCTGCAGGCTAAAAGTAAAAAATCAGGGTGATATCAGGCCTTTGCTCCCTCTGAAGACTCTAGGAAACAATCCTCCTTCCTTGCTTTCACCCCTGGCTTCTAGTAGTTGCCAGCAATTCTCGGCATTCCTTGGCTTATAGCTGCATCACTCCAGTTTCTGCCTGTCTTCATGGAGTCACCTCTATGTGTGTGCCTGTGTCTGCATCTCTGTTTTCTCTTCTCATGAGGACACTAGTCATTGCATTAGGGCCCACCCTATTCTAGGAGGATTTCCTTTTAGCTAAGTACAACTGCAAAGACCTTATTTCCAAATAATGTCACATTCTGAGGCCCCAGGTGGACATGAGTTTTTTTGGAGACATTGTTCAATCTAGTACTGGGGCATCACCAAATTAGCTTCCTCACAGTGTGGAGCATTTAGTTTCGTGTCCCCCCAGGTACTCGTGCCAGTAAACGAATAAATATTATATGTCAAGGGGACATATATCTGCAGGAGTTATGCATGTGGTCTCCGGCCCTGGAACCAACTTCAATCTAACTGGAAAGAAAGGATACATATAGTTGAAAAGATGACCAAGGGTCATCTTTGATCTTGCTCAGAGGGATCCCCCTGCCCTTGCCCTTGGGAGGTGGGGTTGCCTCCTGCCAGCATACATCCTCGCTGGTGGTGATACGTGTGCACCTGCTCTTCATCAGCTCTGCATAGGGCACACACCCTTGGCTGCTGCAAGATGGGCCTTGAGCACTGAGATGTCCAATCGCATCACAAGTGTGGTCCCTAGAAAGTGTATGCAAATACCTGGATGACATGCAGCCCTTCTGTTTCAGCTGGACTCAAAAGACCCAGCAGTTCCTTCCATTGGCCTCCAGTGATGATGGGCTTACTGAAATAGGTGACCATAGAGCCTTGGGAAGAGTCAGAACAAAGAGCTGGGCTCACAGAGGTGGGAATGGGACAATTCCAGGACTCATAGAAGCTCTAGGGCCTTGGCTTGGGAGAAGTGGAGGTTTTCACCTGTGTGCCCTGCCTGTATGTGCCAGATACATCCACACACCTGATGTCTTCTCCTCTCACCACCCACTGACTGGTTCGTTCCCTCTGTCCATGTCTTGTCCTCTTCCTCATAGTTTCTGGTGACTCACTTTATTGCTCTGCTACCTAATTGTATTTTACACCTCTTGCTCTCTTACAACGCATCTCACAGCTACAATTCCTGTGGATTCCTGCCTTAGTTCAGACAGCAGTCAAGTTGGCTGGCCCCTCTCTGAATTTATATCTGTTGGTCAATTGCCTACTAAGGTGCAAACAGCTGTGGCTGCTGGAGGGATGAGGTGAAAAGAGCAGAGGTGATAAAGACAACATCGCCACCTAAAGTTGCCTCTTCAGCAAAGCTATAGACAAGGCAGTATCCTCATGGCCTTGGCAGTCACTTTAACTAACCTCACCCAGCTCTCCACAGGTCATTAGAGAGTACACACCTGGACTTGTTCCCCACTCCCCCATCATTCGGGTTTCTTTTAGAAATGCTTTTACCAGCTGTGCTTCGAAGCGATGCCTGCACATTCACCAAATGTGTTGTCAGAAAACAGCTTTACCTAAAATCCACTTGTCTATCTATTCTGGGGTGTGGTTGAGGACATGTTCAGTATTTGACTCAGTGATTCTTTATTGAGGACCAGGACCCATGGAAGAAATTTCTCTCATATCTCATTAATAGGAATTGCTGTGTGTTTCCTGAACAACTGGTTTGGGTATGTTTTGGGGCATAATGTATCATATAGTGTTTCCCTCTGTACTGCCCACTAGAAGGTCAGAATCTTGTCTGCAACAGGTTTACATGGCTTTATCATATGGGTTTTATGTACAACTTCTTCATCTTTATTTTAATCTTTTTTTTTCACCCTAATTTCCTTGGTTATTTTCTGTCTGCTTGTATTGTATATATTTTTATAAGATATATCAATTTTTTTTAATGAGGTGGAATATAAATACATTTTAAAATAGAAACTACCAGGGTGCCTGGATGGCTCAGTTGGTTAAGCATCTGACTCTTGATTTCGGCTCAGGTCATGATCTCACAGTTCACGGATTAGAGCCCCGCATTGGGCTCTGTGCTAACAGCAGGGACTGACATGGGATTCTCTGTCTCCCTCTGTCTCTGCCCCTCCCCTGCTTATCCCCCCCACCAAAGTAAAATAAGTAAGCTTAAAAAAAAATAGAAACTACTGATTATAGCTGTTCATGTGGCAAATATTAAGCACCTACTTTTGCCAATGGCCTTGATGAAAACGTATTTCCTGCATTATTTATGTGTATATAGTAGAAACTGAATGGGTTTAAAGGAGAATGCAATCACTGCGATTGCCACAGTGGCTCCTGGAAGGATGTGGAAAAAGTGAAGAATTTCTCAGGGGTCCTCATGAACCCATTATCCATCTGTTTTGGAGCCTGGTCAAGCTGAGCCTGTGCAGTCAAAGCTAGAGTGTCATGCTTTCAGGGGCACAGTCCTTATGGCTTGGGGCTCTTTATTCCTTCACTCACCACAGTTTACATGTGTAAACTGTACAAAGCAAAAAGAGAAAAATAGCACCGTAAGCACCATAGAAATGACTAGAGTCTATGTTCTTGAAGTTTTTATTTTAGAATTTCAGAAGTGCAGCAAATCATTTTAATATTCAGTTTGCTCAATATAAACAGTAAATTATAAAAATGCCCAGTTATAAATAATGCACATATTTCTAGTATTAACTCTCAGGAATTGTAAGGATTTATGTCAGCTAGACATAACTCAGGGAAAATTCTCTTTCCTGGTCCTTCTCAAATAATTTTCTCCTTTTGGCGTTTTCCTTTAGGGAAATAAATTCTTTATTATCTACCTCAAGTGGTCTAGTTTTTTTAAAAATACAAGATAAAATACAATATTCTTAGCTCATCTCACTCCGCTACCCTTTGGAGACAGCTCAGAGATGGCAGAGTCACTAATTTGGACTTTTAACCAGACACAGGAGAAAGGTGGGTTTGCTAGTGGAGGGATAAGCATTGTAAAATGGTCCCTGAAGCCAAATAGACTTTCTAAAACATTTTGTCATTTGGGGTTATCTTTGCCCCATCCACTCACTCTGAAAAACACAAAGTTGAATGTAATTACTATTTCCATTACAATGTTATGAAGATTAGGGGATACTAAGCTTTTTTCCTTCAGAACAAATCTCACGTTCCCAGCTTCTCATACCCGAGGCAGATGTTAGGATACAGATGAAATGCATGGATTATGATGGAATAGGTCCATAATGCAGCAAAAATTCTGTCACTCCTGAACATACCTAAATGTGAATCTCTTGCCCTTTTAAAGTAGACTGTCATGTATCAAAAACAAAGAAGAGGAAACAGAATTCTGCTAGCTGAAATTAACTCTAAAGACAAAAATAGCAGAGTACCAGTATCTTTACTTCAAGTATTTCTAACATGCTTTATGTTTCTTACCTTGCACAGCTGAACTATTTCCCTACATAACTGAAAGGTGCCATGCTCAGTGAAGCTCACAAAATTGTAGTTTTGATTTAGTGACAGATGAGCCTGATTGGCACTTTCAAAATTGTCAACTTCAAATAAGCACGCTTTATAATTTGGAAATAGACCCTTATGGGCTCTTTCCCTGTCAAGAAATGTAACAGCTTATTTTTATGTATGTCTGTGTTTCCCAAAGGATGACATCAGGAAACTGGGCAAGCTGTTGATGCATGGTTCTTTCAGTGTCTGGACAGTTCACAAGGATCGTTATAAAATGAAGGATTTTATTCGATTTAAGCCCAGCCAGAGGCAAATCTATCTTTTTGAAAGAGGAATCGTGTTCTGTAAGATACGAATGGAGCCCAGTGACCAGGGCCTATCTCCTCATTACAGCTTTAAGAAATCCATGAAGGTAAAGGGGTCCTGGTGCATTTGGGAATCAAATTCGACCCTATGGAGAGAAATATCAATATCCTTGTTTTACAGATCAGGAAACTAAAGCCTAGAGAGGAGAGGTTAACTTGCCAAATGCCACACAACAGAACTAGACTCCACATCCAGACCTTTCTAACTCCAAGGTCAAGCTGGTAATCAGTCACTGAACAGGGTCAGGGCTGGCATTGAGAAAAGAGTGCCAGGTAGAGAAAAGGAACCATATGGCAGCCTGTCTGGACAAATTAATTGGGAAAGTACCCTCCAGGCAGAGGGGTGAAAGACTTGGTGATTAGAACATGGGCTGGATTTCATCTTTGACTTACCCTTCTCAACCACACATCTTTGCATACAAGCGTTGACAATATCCTGGCTCTGGAGGTGTAGGAACCCACGTCTACACCAAGCATCATCTCTCGCCTGTGTAGGAAATATTTCATAGCTGGTGAGGAGACCCCCCTCCCCCCACACACACACATGCATGTGTGCAACACACACACATTTGTGCTTTTGTGATTAAAGTTGCTAATTGTTCATAGTAGCTTTTGTTATTTATGTTTCTTAGTGGAGACTAATTCAGTTACTATTATATACAGATTTGTGAAATACTTAGGTGTTAAAGGAGAGATGATCTCTTTGCTTAAAGGTTGAGGAGTCCATGAAAAGATACAGTCTGTGTTGTCCCCTGAAACAGAGAAGAGAGATGACACTGTGTGCTTTATGCTCCTTGGGGCCATTAACAGACAACAACAAAACAGATGAAAGGAAGATAGAAGAAAACTACCAAGGGTAGAAAGAACTAGAGTGGCTGACGGGGACAGTTTAAAAATCAGACAACGGTGGTACAGCAGTTTTTCTTCTTTCTTTACAATAGCTGAAGACACTTTCAGTTCGCCAGCTTGGAAGGGGGAGCAACAGAAAGTTTGAAGTTGCCAACCGAAATGGACTTGAGAAATACATCCTGCAGGTAAAGCTCATGCCTTCCTCACAGGTGTCTGCTACTCTTTCCTTATTGTGTTCCCTGACTTGGCAAGTGTTTTCTATCTCATTATTCTAAAGGTCATCCAGAAAATAAAAAGCCTGTCCAATTAATGTTCCACGTGATCTGATACTCAGAGTGTCTTCTTATCTGCAATTGCAGGCAACTTCAAAGGAAATCAGAGATTGTTGGTTTTCAGAAATAAGTAAATTACTAATGGAACAGCAAAACAATATTAAAGGTAAGGTTACCCCTGCTGACTTTAGTCTGCAGAGTTATACTGATTCTAATTTTGTGGTGGGTGTGCACACTGGGGATATTGTTAAAGAAAATGGTTTGCCAGGAAAATAACTGTGGCCACATTTTCATGGCACCTGGAAGCACCTATGCTTGCTTTAAGTTGTGTGGGGTTTGTATGTGTGTGTGTGGTTGTGTGTGGATGTGTCCCTTTCAACTGTGTTCCCCCTACATACCAAATTGTCGAGGTCAACTTTCTCAACCCCAAATCCCAAACCCACCCAAGATTATGTTATGGGGATTTAAATGGCCAGTACTACTTTCAGAAGCTGTACTGCTTTTTTTTTTTTTTTTAAAGCTGAGATATAATTAGCATACCATAAAATGCACTCTTATTCAAGTGTATAGTTCAGTGGGTTTTGATCTCTTCACAAGGTTGTGCAACCATCACCGGAACATTTTCATCACCCTCCCCGACAATAAAACCCTGTGCCCATTGGCAATCATTCCCCATCTTCCTCCTCCCCTCTGACCCTGGCAACTGTGACTCTGCTTTCTATCTCTGTGGATTTTCTTCTTCTGGACATTTACAGAAACAGAATCATATAACATGTGGCATGTTCTGTTTAGTTTCTTTCACCCAGCAAAATTTTTCCAGTGTTCATCCATATTGTAGCATGTCTCAGTACTTTATTCCTTTCCATAGCTGAGATATAGTACATTGTATGGATATAACATATCTGTTTATCCATTCATAAGCTGATGGATATTTTGGTTGTTTCCACTTTTTGGATAGTATGAATAATGCTGCTATGGAAACTTGTGTATAAGTTTTTGTGTGAACCTCTGGGAAAAAATACATAAATAATACATATATACATGTATACATGTATAATATATATAAATAATTTCTGGGCCATATGGTAACACTAACTCTATGCTAACTTTCTGAGGAATTTCCAAATTGTTTTCCAAAGCACTACTACCATTTCTTGTTTGCACCAGCAATGTATGAGGGTTCCATCTTCTCCCTTCCCTCACCAACACTTGTTATTGTCTTTTTATTATTACTATTATTATATAGCCATCTCAATAAATATGAAATGGTAGCTCATTGTGGTTTTGATTTGCACTTCCCTAATGCTAGTAATATTGAGCATCTTTTCATGTGCCTATTGACCATTTAAAAAAAATTTTTTTAGGGGCACCTGGGTGGCTCAGTTGGTTAGGCGTCCGACTTCGGCTCAGGTCATGATCTCACAGTCTGTGAGTTTGAGCCCTGCGTCGGGCTCTGTGCTGATAGCCCCTTCCCTGCTCACGCTCTGTCTCTCTCAAAAATAAATAAATGTTAAATTTCTTTTTTAATGTTTGTTTATTTTTGAGACAGAGAGAGACAGAGCATGAGCAGGGGAGGGGCAGAGAGAGAGACAGACACAGAATCCGAAGCAGGCACCACGCTCTGAGCTGTCAGCACAGAGCCCGACGCGGGGCTCGAACCCACAAACCGTGAGATCGTGACCTGAGCCAACCAACTAAGCCACCCAGGCGCCCCAACTTATTGGCCATTTGTATATTTTCTGTGAAGAATGTCTATACAACGCCTATGCCCATTTTTAAATTAGATTATCTTTTTATGGTGGTTGTAAAACCTTATTTCTATATTCTGGGTACTAGACTTTTATCAGATATATGATTTACAAATATTTTTTCGCATTCTGTGGCTTGTCTTTTCACTTTCTTGATGACTTCTTTGTTGAAGTCTAATTTATCTATTTTTTCTTTGGTTGTTTGTGTTTTGGTGCCATATCTAAAAAATCATTACCTAACGGCGCCAGAGTAGCTTAGTTGGTTAAGCATCCAACTCCTGATTTCAGCTCTGGTCATGATCTCATGGTTTGTGTGATCGAGCCCCGCATTGTCAGTGCAGAGCCTGCTTGGGATTCTGTCTCTCCCTCTCTGTCTATCCAGCCCTCTATCTCTCAAAATAAATAAATAAACATTAAAAAAAAAAAAAAAAAAGAAATCATTGCCTAATCCAAGATTTATACCTGTGCTTTCTTCTAAAAATTTGTTTTTAACTCCTTGATCCATTTTGAGTTAATCTTTGAATTAGGGATCTAGGCTTATTCTTCCACATGTGTATATCCTATTGTCCCTGAACCATTTATTAAAAAGACTGTTCTGTTCTTCACTGAATGGTCTGGGCACTTTTTATGGATTCAAGTGCCTTAACAATGTTTGTATTCCCCCCAATTTCATATGTTGGAACTTTACCCAATGGTAACACCCAATGGTATTAGGAAGTGAAGACTTTGGGAGGTAATTAGGAGTAGGTGAGGTTATAAGAGTGGAGCTGACATGAATAGGATTAATGCCATCATAAATGCCATGAGAGAATTTTCTTCCTATCTCTGCTCTCTGCTATGTGAGGATATAATGAGAACTCAGCAACCTGCAACCCAGAAGAGAACCCTCACCAGAACACAACCATGTGATCTAAGATTTCCAAACCTCTAGAACTGTAAGAAATAAATTTCTGTTGTTTATAAGCCACCCAGTCTATGGTACTTTGTTATAGCAGCTTAAACTAAGACAACACCCTTGTTGAAAATCAACTGACCATCGATGCAGAATTTTTGGTTGACAGTCTTTTTCTTTAAGCACTTTGAATATGTCATGCCATTGTTTTGTGGCCTCCATAGTTTCTGATAAGAAATCAACTATTAATCTTATTTGAAAATGTCTTGCATATGACAAGCTGCTTTTCTCTTACTACTTTGAGATTCTTTCTCTTTTGACAGTTTGATATATCTACGTGTATCTCTTTGAATTTATATTTCTTGGAGTTTGTAGATAATTGGATGTGTAGATTAGTTTTTTCATCAAATTTGGGAAGTCTTCAGCCATTATTTCTTTAAGTATTCTTTCAGCCTCTTTGTTTTTGTCTTCTTCTGGGACTCCCATTCTGTCTATATTGGTGTGCTTGATGGTGTCCTACAGATTCTTAGTGGCTCTATAAATTCTTTTTCATTCTTGGGGCGCCTGGGTGACTCAGATGGTTCAGTGTCAGATTTCAGCTCAGGTCATGATCTCGCGGTTCATGAGTTTGAGCCCCACCCTGGGCTCTGTGCTGACAGCTCAGAGCCTGAAGCCTACTTCAGATTCTGTTTCTCCCTCTCTCTGTGTCCCTCCCCCACTCATGCTCTGTCTCTCTCTCTCTCTCTCTCTCTCTCTCTCAAAAATAATAAACATTAAAATTTTTTTAATTAAAAAAATAACTATTACAAAAATAAAATAAATAAATTCTTTTTCATTCTTTTTCTTTTTCTTCCTCAAACTGGATAGTTTCAATTGATCTATATCTAAGTTCTCTCACTCTTCTGCCTGCTCAAATTTGCTATTGAGCCACTCTACTGAATTTTTCTTTTTGGTTATTATACTTTTCAACCCAGAATTTCTAAATATAATTTAGAAATTTATATTCTATTTATATTCTAATTTAAATTCTAAAATTTAGAAATTTTAAATATAATTTCTATTTATTTTCTCAATTTGATGAGTGTTTGTTCTCATAGTTTCCTTTAGTTCTTTCTTTTTTTTTTTTTTTTTTTTTTTTTTTTTTTTTTGGTTTCCTTTAATTCTTTGAACATTTTATAAATCGTTGATTTAAAGTCTTGGTCTAGGAAGTCTAATATCTTGGCTTCCTCAGGGACAGTTTCTCTTGATTGCTTTTTTTCTTTTTTTTCTACATATGGGCCATGATTTCTTGCTTCTTTACATGGCTTACAATTTTTCTGCTGAAAACTGGACGTTTAAAATAATATAATATGGCAATTTTAGAAACCAAAGTCATCTCTATCTCCAGTGTTTTTTGTTGGTATCATTTGTTGTTTTGTTATTGTTTGTTTAGTGATTTTTCCAGTCTTTGCCAGGAGCTCTGTGTGGATAATGGGGTACACCTTCAACACATAGACAAGCAGGTGACCGTTCCACCTTAGCTTTCACTTCCTATTTGTACAGAGCCCCAAGATCAACCAGAGATGAGAGCATAAGA
This sequence comes from Leopardus geoffroyi, assembly GCF_018350155.1. Classification (NCBI taxonomy): domain Eukaryota; kingdom Metazoa; phylum Chordata; class Mammalia; order Carnivora; family Felidae; genus Leopardus; species Leopardus geoffroyi. The sequence continues at coordinate 84,235,318 of NC_059333.1, forward strand.
CCTTCTCAGATTTTTCATGAACATACATACAGACTTGGGCATGTAACATGGTCTTCCAGATTCTAAGGAATATTGGGAGCTTTTGAAAGCCACTATGGACATCTCATTCCCAAGTTTTACCTTTTAAACTTTTGATTAGCCTATTTTTGTCCCAGCTGTTATCCAGTGCCTCGGGCAGCCAACAAGTTAAACAATTGCCTCTAGTAATTTTCTACAAATATCCCCAGGGAAAAGGTTTTTCACACTGTGCAAGCTCTGAATTGGTCTAAGAAAGACAGCCTTGTAAGTAGGGTGTTCCAAAGAACTCCCAAGCAAGTCGAATAATGACAGTTCTCTGGAAATGAAACTTTGATTGAACTCCAACCTCGTTCTGCCTCCTCCTATGGCTGCCAGGTTGTTAATTTTCACCATGACTGCAGGCTGTTGGTTTCCAAAGCTACCATCAAGAAGGAGGGGTTGGTTGGGAATAGGGCAGCTAAAATACCACAAAGCTCACTGTTCATACATACTAAGATACTGCCATTTTTCTTGAATAAATATTCCCCTGATTGCTGTAAGCCTTTGCTTAATTTCTAGTGTTCTGAAAGTATTGTTTCTGTTTTTGCCAGTTTTTTCCATGTTTTCATGGAGGAGACCATTTTTTAGGGTTTTTTTTTTTTTCTCCTGAACTATTTTCACAGGTATCACTTGCTGAATGCCTTTTAATAATTAAAACTCATCTTTGAGTAGGCTTTGCTCTTTCACATTTGTTTTTTCAATTGATCCTCGTAACAGCAGGGATATTTGATAGGAAAAATTCACAATAAGCTTGATCAATTGAGTTCAGATATTTCCTTCAGGTAATGTGAAGGCTAAGAAATACTAGTCTCATGTGGAAAATCTCTCTCCTATCATTTATACTGACAATGGTTGTTGTGTTTGGTAAGGAAAGTTATGTGACTATGAAAAGATAAACTTTGTCCTTAGAGACTTAGCAGGAATGCGACCATTTCACATTCTTTCTGTGTCTTCTCTGACCATTAGGTGGATAGGAAGATGCAAGGGTGAGTATGCATCACAAGATGTAGAAAAAGATAATCTAAGAAGGGTGATTGGAAAACCACCACATCAGTTTTCTATCACAACAACCAAGTGATGTAAGTTTCTTATTTAAACTTCTGGCCTTTGCCAAGAAATAATACTACATTATGTAGTTTGTTTTAATTTATATAAAGTTAATATGGGGAAAAACTACTTTTGCTTTCGAACTATTAATACTATACTAAATATATGTTAAGGTAATTGAATATGAGAGCTCTGGAGACATAAAACAGGAAGATGTAATAACCCCAGTAGAACAAGTTACCTGTTTTCCCCAGAAGCAACATTCTAGTCACAAGATTGTACTAGAAATCCTTACCATAGTTTCACAAAGGATGGTTTAGGGATAGCCTGCCTTAGAATTACTTGAAGAGCTTGTTAAAAATGCAGGTATCTGGGTCCTATCCTAGAACTGTGGAATTAGGATAGCTGTGGTTAATGACTTGGAATATGCATTTTAGCTTATTAAAGTTTCTGGACAAGGCCTTAAACTATTATTTTTTAAATGCCTCTATTGAGGTATAATTAACAAAATAAACTGCACATATTTAAAATATACAATCTGATAAGTTTTGACACATGTACACACCTGTGAAAGTATCACCACAGTCAAGATAATGAACACATCTATCACCCCAACAAGATCATACCCCTTTTTATTACCTTTCTCCTGTTCTTCCCTCATCCCCCACTGCTTTCCAGGTGGTCACTGATCTTTTTATCACTAAAGATTGGTTTGAATTTTCTATCGTTTCAGAAAGAGAATCATACAGCATGTACTTTTTTTGGTCTGGTTTCTCTCACTCAGCATAATTTTTGTGTTTTTGTGTAACAGTAGTGTATTCCTTTAAGTGCTGTGTAGTATTCCATTGTTTGGATATACCCCAATTTCTTTATCCATTAACAGGTAAATGCATAAATATTTATGCATGAATGCATAAATATTTTTCTTTTTGATATGTCTGGCTAGAGGCTTATCAATTTTATTATTTTTTCCAAATAACCAGCTTCTGGTTTCATTGATCTGTTCCATTCTTTTATTTTTTTAGATTCTATATCATTTATTTCTGTTCTAATCTTTTTTATTTCCTTCTTTCTGCTGGCTTTAGGTTTCATTTGTATTTCCTTTTCTAGTTCCTTAAGGTATAAGGTTAGGTGTTTATTTGAGATTTTTCTTGCTTCTTGAGGTAGGCCTGTATTGTTATATATTTCTCTCCTAGGACCACTTTTGCTGCATCCCAAAGGTTGTGTTTTCATTTTCATTTGTCTCCATGTATTTTTTTGTTTCTTCTTTGATTTCATGGTTTATCTATTCATTGTTTAGTAACAATGTTGTTTAACCTCCATGTATTATTTGTGGTCTTTCCAGACTTTTCCTTGTAGTTGACTTCTAGTTTCACAGTGTTGTGGTCAGAAAAGGTGCATGGTATGACTTCAGTCTTTTTGTTATTTGTTGAGTGCTGTTTGTGACCTCACATGTGATCTATTCTGGAGAATGTTCCATGTGCACTTGGAAAGAGTGTATATTCTGCTGTTTTAGGATGGAATGTGCTGAATATATTTGTTAAGTCCACCTAGTCCAGTGTGTCATTCAAAGCCATTGTTTCCTTATTGATTTTCTGTTTAGATGATCGGTCCATTGATGTAAGTGGAGTGTTAAAGTCCCCTACTATTATTGTATTATTATCAATTATTTCCTTTATGTTTGTTATTATTTTATATATTTGCATGCTTCCATGTTGGATGCGTAAACATTTACAATTGTTTTATCTTCTTGTTGGATTGTCCCCTTTATTATTATATAGTGCCCTTCTTTGTCTCTTGTTACAGTCTTTGTTTTAAAGTCTAGTTTGTCCACTGTAAGTGTTGCTATTCTGGCTTTCTTTTGACATCCATTTGCATTAAAAATATTTTTCCAAACACGCACTTTTTTTTTTTTTTTAACGTTTATTCACCTTTGAAAGAGAGAGACAGAGCATGAGTAGGGGAGGGGCCAAAAGAGTGGGAGACACAGAATCCAAAGCAGGTTCCAGACTCTGAGCTGTCAGCACAGAGCCCGATGTGGGGCTCGAACTCACAGACTGTGAGATCATGACCTGAGCTGAAGTTGGGTATTTAACTGACTGAGCCACCCAGGTGCCCCTTTTTAAAAAAATTTTTTAATGTTTATTATTTTTGAGAGAGGGACAGAGCATGAGTAGGGGAGGGGCAGAGAGAGAGAGAGAGGGAGACACAGAATCTGAAGTAGGCTCCGGGCTCCAAGCTGTCAGCACAAAGCCCAATGCAGGGCTTGAACCCACGAACTGTGAGATCATGACCTGAGGCAAAGTCGGATGCTTAACCGACTGAGCCACCCAGGCGCCCCTCCAACCACTCAATTTTAACCTACAGGTGTCATTAGGTCTAAAGTGAGTTTCTTGGAGGCAGCATTTAGATGGGTCTTGGTTTTTTTCTTTATCCATTCAGACACCTTATGTCTTTGATGAAGGCACTTATCCATTTACATTCATAGTAATTATTGATAGATATGTATTTATTGCCATTTTATTTCTTGTTTTGTGGTTGTTTCTGGAGATTTTCTCTGACCTTTCTCATCTTTCTCTCTTTCATGTTTTGCTGATTTTCTTTAGTGATATATTGGGATTTATTTCTCTTTATTTTTTGCATGTTTCCTAGTTTTTGATATATGGTTGCCATTAGGTTTATATAACCTCTTCTGCAAATAGCAGTCTACTTTAAGTTGATATTTTAAGTCTATATTAAGTTGATAGTCTTTCAAATTTGAACCCATTCCCCTCCCCATGTTTTAGGTATATGTTATTATATTTTATATCCTTTTTTGTGTGTGAGTTCCTTGACTGATTTCTACAGAAATATTCATTTTTACTGCTTTTGTATTTCCTGCCTTTATATTGTCACTTTTAGTATCTCTTTTCCACTCACAGAGTCTCCTTTAATATTTCTTGCAGGGCTGGTTTAGTGGTCATGAGCTCCTTTAGTTTTTGTTTGCCTGGGAAACTCTTTATCTTTCCTTCTATTCTGAATGATAGCCTTGCTGGATAGAGTATTCTTGGCTTTTTATCTTGATGAGGTCCCAATAGTTCATTTTTGCTTTTGTTTCCTTTGCCTCCAGAGACATGTTGAGTAAGAAGTTGCTGCAGCCGAGGTCAAAGAGGTTTTTGCCTGCTTTCTCCTCGAGGATTTTGATGGCTTCTGTCTTATGTTTAGGTTTTTCACCCATTTTGAGTTTATTTTTGTGTATGGTGTCAGAAAGTGGTCCAGATTCATTCTTCTGCATGTTGCTGTCCAGTTTTCCCAACACCATTTGCTTAAGAGACTATCTTTATTTCATTGGATATTCTTTCCTGCTTTGTCAAAGATTAGTTGGCCATACATTTGTGGGTCCATTTCTGGGTTCTCTATTCTGTTCCATTGATCTGAGTGTCTGTTTTTATGCCAGTACCATAGCGTCTTTATGATTACAACCTTGTAATACATCTTGAAGTCCGGAACTGTGATGCCTCCAGACTTGGTTTTCTTTTTCAGAATTGCTTTGGCTATTTTGGGTATTATCTGGTTCCATACAAATTTTAGGATTATTTGTTCTAGCTCGGTGAAGAATGCTGGTGTTATTTTGATAGGGATTGCATTAAATATGTAGATTGCTCTGGGTAGTATTAACATTTTAACAATATTTGTTCCTCCATTCCATGAGCATGGAGTATTTTTCAATTTTTATTTTTGTATGTCTTCTTCAATTTCTTTATAAGCTTTTTATAGTTTTCAATGTATAGAAATTTCAGGTCTTTGGTTAGATTTATTCCTAGGTATTTTATGGTTTTTGGTTGCTTTTGTTAATTTTAATGGGAGTTCTCTGTGCCTCCTGGATCTGGATGTCTGTTTCCTTCCTCAGATTAGGGAAGTTTTCAGCTATTATTTCTTCAAATGAATTTTCTGCCCCTCTTTCTCTTCTTCTGGGACTCCTGTAATACTAATGTTATTACATTTGATGGATACACTAAATTCCCTAAGTCTATTCTCATTTTGCATAATTCTCCTTTCTCTCTTTTGTTCAGCTTTATTGCCTTCCATTAGTTTGTCTTCTAGGTCTTTAATTCATTCCTCTGATTCTTCCAGCCTACTATTCAAATTGCATCAACCAGGTTTCTAATCTCATTTATTGCACTCTTCATCTCTGATTCTTTTTTAGCTCTTTTATCTCTGAGGTAAGGGTCTCACATGTCCTCTATTCTTTTCTCAAGCCCAATGAGTATCCTTATAATTGTCGCTTTAAATTCTCTATGAGGCATGTTACTTACATCTGTTTCACTTAGATCTCTGGCCGTGGCCTTATCTTGTTCTTTCATTTGTGATGAATTACTCCATCTTGGCATTTTGTCTAAGTTTCTGCCTTCTTCTGTATGCTAGAAAAGCCAGTTATGTCTCCTGCTGCTGGAAATAATGGCCTTATGAAGAAGAGGTCATGTAGTGCCCTGGGCCTGGTGCTTCAGGGAGTGCCTCCAGTGTGTGCTGCGTGCACTCTACTATGTTCTGGCTGCTGTATCCCTCAGGCCAGTCATCTGCAGAGGCTCTCCTTGCTTGCTGTGAGCAGTGTTTGATCCCTGGCCTGAATGTGGCAAGCTTTAACAGAGGTGTGCTCTGGTCTGCTTGTGAAATGAGACCTGTCACCTCCTCCACTGGAACTAGGGGCCTGCAAAACTTTCTGATTGGGCAACATGGTGTGGGAAGGGGTTTTTGCTGGTCTTCTGGGGGTGGGGCTTGCCACACTGGGACTGAGGCAGGAAGACTGAGAATGGTAGTGGAAGGGTAGTAGAGCACAGGGGGGTGGGGCTTAGTGTAAGCAAGTTAGGCAGCCGTGTCAGCACTATACTGCTTCTCACAGGTGGCTCTGTTTATGCTGAGGGCCTGGAAAAGGAAATAGCCCTAACCAGCTCCTTTGTTCCCAAAGAGATGTGTCTGAATGCTGCTTCTCAAGGACAAGCTCTCAGAAGAGCAAATAATCTCCCCCATTTGTGTGCCCCAGGCACTCTCCAGATGCTTTTTCCAAGCTGTATCCCCCTGGGTTGTTTGCCTGCCTTTTCTCCAGCAATAGCTCAGTGTCCTCCAGCTCTGTCCCAGCCAAGCCTTTAAAACTGCAGGCTTTAAGCCCCATTGGTTGCAAGAACCCATGAAAATTCAGCCCCTCTCATTTTCTAAGTCAATGGCTATAGAAATGTTCTCCTTGTACATTCTCCTGTGTGCTCCTCTCTCTCTCTCTCTCTCTCTCTCATTCTTCTCTGTGACCATGACTGCCTCCCCTCTGCAGCAGCTACAATCTGTTTCTCCCCTAAACCATGTCTCTGCGTTTGCTACCTTCTTCAGTGTGGCCTCTCAAGCCCTACTCAAGTCCTAACCCTGTGCTCCCTAGGTTGTGACAGGAATGTAAAATATAGATAAGAAGCAGAACCCCACAAACATTCTCTGGGACAGATCACATGAAAGGTCAAAAACCCAGTTTCAATTAATTTAAGAAGACTGAAATCATATCAGGCATCTTTTCCAACCACAACAGTATGAAAATCAGTTACAGGAAAATACTAGAAGAAACAAAAACATGGAAGCTAAATAACATGTTACTAAATGACCAATGGGTCAATGAAGAAATCAAAGTAAAAATTAAAAAATACCTGCAGACAAATGAAAATGAAAACACTACAGTTCAAAATGTTTGCAACATAGCGAAAGCTCTTCTAAAAGGAAGTTTATAGTGGTACAGACCTACTGCAAGAAAGAAGAAAAATCTCAAATAAACAATTTAACCTCACACATAAAGGAACTAAAAAAAAAAATAAAACAAAGGCTAAAGTTAGTAGAAGGAACGAAGTAATAAAAATCAGAATGGAAATAAATGAAATAGAAACTTAAAAATATAGAAAAGATCAATGAAACTAAGAGCGGGCTCTTCATAAAGTTAAACAAAACGGATGAACCTTTAACTAGGCTCAGCAAGAGAATAAGAGAGGACTCCAATAAAATCAGAAATGACAGAGCAGTTACAATTGACACCAGAGAAAAACAAAGGATTATAAGAGATTACTATGAAAATTTATATGCCAACAAATTGGACAACCTAGAAAAAATTGATAGATTCCTAGAAATGTGCAATCTTCCAAGACTGAATCAGGAAGAAAAAGAAAATCTGAACGGACCAATTACTAGTAATGAAATTGAATCAGTAATTAAGGAAACAACAACAACAACAACAACAACTCCCAACAAACAAAAGTCTAGGACAAGATGGCTTCACAAGTGAATTCTACCAAACATTTAAAAAAGATTTAGTATCTATTCTTTTCAAACCATTCCAAAAAATAGAAGAGGAAGTAATGCTTCCACATTCATGCTATAAGCCATCATTACCCTAATAGCAAAACCAAAGGTACTATAAAAAAAGAAAAGTATAGATGAGCATCTCTGATGAACACAGATGCAAAAATCCTCAACAAAATATTAGCAAGCTGAATTCAAAAATACATTAAAAGGTTCATTCACCACAATCAAGTGGGATTTATTCCAGGGATACAAGGATAGTTTAATATATGTAAAGCAATCAATGTGATATACTATATTAATAAAATGAGGGATCAAAATCATACAGTCATTTCAATAGAGGCAGAAAAAGCATCTGACAACATTCAACATCCATTTATGATAAAATCTCTCAACAAGATAGGTTTAGAGGAAACATACCTCAACATAATAAAGGCCTATATGAAAAGCCCACAGGTAACATCATATTTATTGGTAAAAAACTGAGAGCTTTTCCTCTAACATTAGGAACAAGACAAGGATGTCCATTCTCACCATTTTTATTTAACATAATACTGGAGATCCTAGCCATAGCAATCAGACAAGAAAAAGAAATAAAAGGCATCCAAATTGATAAGCAAGAAGTAAAATTTTCACTATTTGCAAATGACATGATACTATACATAGAAAACCCTAAAGACTCCATCAAAGAACCTATTAGAAGTAATAAATGAATTCAGTAAAGTCATAGTATACAAAATCAATATACAGAAATCTGTTTTGTTTCTATACACTACTAATGATATAGCAGACAGGGAAATTAAAAATTAAAAGTCCCATTTATAATTGCATAAAATAAAATAATAAAATAAAAGTATTAAATACCTAGGAATAAATTTAACCAAAGATGAAAGACCTGTACTTCAAAAACTGTAAGACATTGATGAAAGAAATAAGAGATGACACAAATAAATAGAAAAATATACTATGCTTGAAAGAACAAATATTGTTAAAATGTCCATACTATCCAAAGCAATCTACAGATTCAATGCAATCCCAATCAAAATACCAATAGTGTTTTTCACAAAACTAGAACAAAATATTTTTTTATAAAAAATTTTTAAAGTTTATTTATTGAGAGAGAGAGAGAGAGGGGGAGGAGCAGATAGAGAGGAAAAGACAGAATCCCAAGCAGGCTCCATGCTGTCAGCACAGAGCCCACCATGGGGCTTAAACCCACGAACTGTGAGATCACAACCTAAGCTGAAACCAAGAGTCAAAGGCTTAACCGACTGCGCCACCATGGTGCCTCTAGAACAAAAATCTTCTAATTTGAATGGAACCGCAAAAGACCCCCGAATAGCCAGAACAATACTGAGAAAGAAGAACAAAGCTGGAGGTATCACAACCCCAGATTTCAATATATACTATAAATCTATAGTAACCAAAAGAGTATGGTACTTGCACAAAAATAGTCATAGATCAGTGGAACACAAATGATAGCCCAGAAATAAACCCCTGTGGGTTTTTTTTTTAATGTTTATTTATTTTTTACAGAGAGAGGGAGGAAAAGAGGACCTGGAGTGGCTCTGTACTGACAGCACAGAGCCCAATGTGGGGCTTGAACTCACAAACCGTGACATCATGACTTGAGCCGAAGTCAGACACTCAACTGACTGAGCCATCCCGGTGCCACAAACCCATGCTTATATGGTTAACTAATCTATAAGAAAGGAGGCAAGAACATATAATGGGAGAAAGACAGTTTCCCCCATAAATTGTGTTGGGAAAGCTGGACAGCTATATTCAATAGAATTAAACTGGGCCACTTTCTTATACCATACACAAAAATAAACTCAAAATGGATTAACCACCTAAGTGTAAGACCCTAAGCCACAAAACTCCTAAAACAGACAGTACCTCTTGGAAATCAACCTTAGCAATATTTTTCTGGGTAAATCTCCCAAGCCAAGGAAGCAAGAGCAAAAGTGTAAACTATTGGGACTACATCAAACTAAAAAGCTTTTACACTTTTTAGTGTAAAAGGAAAGGAAAAAAGGAAAAAAAGGAAACCAAAAAGGCAAACCAAACCATCAGCAAACCAAAAAGGCAACCTGCTGAATGGGAGAAAACATTTGCAAATGATACATACAATAAGGCATAAATATCCAAAATAAATAAGGAACTCCTATAATCCAATGCCAAAAAACACAAATAGTCTGATTAAAAAATGAACAGAGGACCTGAATAGACATTTTTCCAAAGAAGACATACAGCTGGCCAACGGACACATGAAAAGATGCTCACCATCAGTCATCATCAGGGAAATACAAATCGAAACCACAAAGAGTATCACCTCACACATGTCAGAATGGCTACTATCAAAAAGACAAGAAATAACAAATGTTGCTGAGGATGTGAAGAAAAGGGAACCCTCAAGCATTGTTGGTGGGGACGTTAATTGGTGCAGCCACTATGGAAAAGAGTATGAAGATTCATTTAAAAACTAAAAATAAAAGTGCCATACTATCTAGTGATTCCACTTCTGGGTATTTACCCAAAGAAAATGGAAACACCAAATCAAAAACATTTTCCAGGGTGCCTCTGGAGACAGCCAGGAGGAAGGGGCAGTACAGACTCAGAAGGGATTTGGGAAAGGTGCTCCTTATCCCCATCTATGCCTGCCCACTCAAAACGTTCTCCATCTGTAACTCCTCGCCCTGTGCAAGGCACTCAGGAAGTACTTAATAAGTGATTGTTGAATGAACCTGTAATCCAGTTCAGGTACAGTGCCTGCTTAGTTTTCCTAGGCTCCTTTGGCTTGATCCTAATGGAGGCACCCAGGCCCTCAGTCAAAAAGATGATAGAGGTGAGGGGGTGAGGACTGTGCTAGACAGAGCAAGTACTCTACTACAGCATCTAATAGGCTCTATTATAATTTTATGGTGTGTTTAACTTTTTCTTCCCATTAGACCACGAATTCCTCTAGAGAATGAGGGTTGTCTTATTAGTTTCAACTTCCCTTAGGCCTCATAATATATAAAGGCCTAGCACTCATAGGTGCTCAGTAAATGTTTAGTGAATAAACAAATAAAAGAACTCATTGAATAATCACATCAGGCTGGCAAACCACTCTGCAAGCAGAGTCAGGGGTGATGAGGTTTAGCTCAGGACACATCTCATTCATCTCAGACCTCCAGAGCCTAGCAAGTGTTGAGCTAATCTAACCCAAAAGAATTACTATAATAGTTGGCATTTCAGGACAGGGAAGAGAGGAGGAGGGAGCTATAGCAAGCCCATGAAACAGCTTTTACGAGGATGAAAGGGGATTCCTCCTCCTCACCTCTCCCACTTTAAGACTTGTAGCCAGGGGCACCTGGCTGGCTCAGTTGATAGAGCATGCAACTCTTGACCTAGGGATTATAAGTTTGAGCCCCATGTTGGGTGTAGAGATTACTTAAAAATAAAATCTTAAAAAAAAGACTTGCAGCCAGTTCAAAGTTAACTGTATAATCCAGCAAATGGTGTCCTTTGAATATTCCCTTGTTGACTGTCATGCCCAGAGCCAAGGCAGGTCCTAGACTATGGTGAAGGAGGAGGATGAAGCAGGTCCTTGAAACTTTAGGAGAACCTGAGTGAGCCAGCACCACTCCAACAGGCATAGGGAGGAATGCATGTGCCATTCTTTCCAATGGTTCAACATTCGTGTATATTTCTCTAAAGAAAAGGCAATGGAATGGGATTTGTTCCCTGGATTGAAAATATGGAAACAGCTACCAGCAGTTAGGAAGACCCAGTCCCCGGCACACATAGGATTAAAGGTAGGACCCAGTGGGAGAGTGGGGGAGTAATGGGGGATACCAGCTCTTTAGAGGCTGAGGAAGACATTGCCTGATTCTCAGCCCCTTCCTTAATTATGTGAGTGAGAAGAAAGATATAAAATCGGTTTTCTGCTGTTCATTTGTGTGGCTCTAATTAGGCCAGAATTAACAAGAAGGGCAAATGTTTCACATCTAATGTGACTCCCTCTTTGGAAAAGCTGCCCTTTTAAGGAAATGATTGTAGGGATAAGAGATTGCCAGTATGTCTCTGCTTGGGAATAAAGACACTGGGTCACGGCAACTTTATTTCTTGCTGTGTCCGGGATTTATGGATTTCACCTCCTCTCAGAGCTTTTCCAGGGAAAGGTTAGGAACACTTGATCCAGGTTCTTCCCCACAAGGCTTCAGCCCTGATTTCTTTGTGTGTTGGTTTTCTGGTGGCTAAAATTGGGTATGGGATCAAAAAGAACAAGTATGGAAGCATTTTATATTCTAATGACATAATAGATTATGGTTTACAGGGCTCTGAATGTGCTGTGTTTGTTGCCATCTTTTCTGTCCTTGCCCGTTTAAATTGAAGATAACCTTTTCCAAAAGACCTTCTACTTTAGGCTGTTACCACTGCCCATAATCCAAGTCTTGATTTAGTATTTGAGACTTCAGTTTGGGACTATTATGCAATTAATTTGATGGGACATGAAGTATGTATTTAGGCCTACAGTTTATTTAGAAAAGGCATCTGGAAGGAATTTTAGTACAAAATACATTTACTGCGTACCTACAGAGTACAAAAGTCATTGAAGAAATATACACAGACCCCACACCCCAACTCAGGGGCAAAGCTAATTATGTTATGCTTATTGGTCAGACTTCTAGGCTCTTGGATGCTAATGAGCATGAAATGGCAAATTAACAGGAAGATGGTCACATAATAAGTAATTGGATGTGCAGTCTTGGTCAACAAATATTGGTGGCAGTGCCTTTAATAAAGCAGTGATTCTCAATTAGGGTATATATGTGAGTTACAATATTTTATATTTGGGGGGTGCCTGGGTGGCTCAGTCTTGATTTCGGCTCAAGTCATGATCTCACAGTTCTGTGAGTTTGAGCCCCACATTGGACTCTGTGCTGACAGTGCAGAGCCTGCTTGGGATTCTGTTTCCCTCTCTCTCTCTCTGCCCCTCCCCTACTCTCTCTCTCTCTCTCTCTCTCTCTCAAAAATTAAATAAACTTTTTTAAAAAAATCTTTAAAAAATAATATTTTATATTTGGAAAATACAAAATGACCTTGCTTTCTTCTTAGTACAGACCAGGAAAAGTTAGGCTTGAGAAAAATCTTGGCTGGTGAGAGTTTATAGAATATAGTGCCTAAATTTGCTTTTCACAATAAGACCTATCTCTCTATAGAATGTAGTAAAATCTCTGGGAGGTATGAAATTTTTATGTTTTGTTTTCCATGGAGATTTTATAATGGCTTGTGAAAAACTTTTTTAAAAAAGATAAAATCAGGGACGCCTGGGTGACTCAGTCGCTTAAGTGTCTGACTTCAGCTTAGGTCATGATCTCACAGTATGTGGATCTGAGCCCCACATTGGGCTCTGTGCTGATGGTGCAGAGCCTGCTTGGATCCTCTGTCTCCCTCTCTCTCTGCCCCTCCCCTGCTCGTGCATGTTCTCTCTCTCTGAAAAATAAACATTAAAAAAATTTTTTTAAGGATAAGATAAAATCAGATTTTCATCTAAATAATTAGCTTTATCCCCCAATACTGTCTCTGATCAAGTTATATCGTGACTTTCTTTTCCATTTTGAAAAGCTAAAATGAAGGAAAACCCCTGGTAATGGACTGTCCTTTCAGCTGGGGCCCTACAGATGAGTAAAATGTGTGTTGAGAATTCCATTCTAGGTTATTTAACAGGTGACTCTTCAGATTATCAAGGACTATTAGAAAATTGACCTTATCCAGCCTTATCTAGTCCTGAAGTAGGTTTTGTTTCTTGAAGCATTTAACTCCCTTTTTCATGTGCCAAGATTCTCTCTCTCTCTTTTTTTAATGTTTATTTTTCAGAGAAATAAAGAGAGAAAGCATGAGTGGGGGAGGGGCAGAGAGAGAGGGAGATACAGAATCTGAAGCAGGCTCCAGACTCTGAGATGTCAACACAGAGCCTGATGTGGGGCTTGAACTCATGGGCCACGAGATCATGACCTGAGCCTGAGTCAGACGCCCAATGAACTGAGCCACCCAGGCACCCCATGTGCCAATATTCTCTTAAAGAGACTGTTAAAAGACTCTTTGCTTGAAGACGTTGGTATACAATTGTCAACAGTGGCATAATCTATAAATTTATAGATATGACTACTTGATAAGTTATAACTCCCTCACCTAAAACATAAGGATGTGGATTGTCCCAGTGCCTGTTTTTTCTTCTGTCTATTCTGCTAATTCCAAGTGATCAGACTCAAAGGTATGAGATAAGCAGAAGAATGGATAACATTTAGTTAAGTGCGCCTTCGTCTAGACTTGGTTGTAGGCTGTTTGTGTGTGTGTGTGTGTGTGTGTGTGTGCATGCTCACAGTTCAATGCTAGGAAAGCAGGCTGGCTTCAGGAGTCAGGGAGATAACAAGGGAATAACCATTATGTCCTGTGAACTTTGACAACTTTTTCACAAGTTAGTTTCACAAAAACCAGTCAGCTCTTCAGAAGACTGGCTGACACCTCAAAGCAAAACATAACAAAACAAACCCAGAAACCAAAAAGCAAAACTCAAGAGTTACAGTGTGAAAAGTAGTATATAGTACTGAAAATACCAAATGCTGGTGATGGTACAAAGCACCAGGAACTCTCATTCTCTGCTGGTGACAATGCAAAATGGTAGTTTGAGAGTTTCTTGCAAAAGCTAAAAATAGTTTTACCATACAGACCAACAATCATATTCTGTGGTATTTACCCAAATGAGTTGCAAACTGTGATTTATCCATACAATGGGAAATTATTCAGGAATAAAAAGAAATGAGCTGGGGCGCCTGGGTGGCTCAGTCAGTTAAGCGGCCGACTTCGGCTCAGGTCATGATCTCGCGGTCCGTGAGTTCGAGCCCCGCGTCGGGCTCTGGGCTGATGGCTCAGAGCCTGGAGCCTGTTTCCGATTCTGTGTCTCCCTCTCTCTCTGACCCTCCCCCGTTCATGCTCTGTCTCTCTCTGTCTCAAAAATAAATAAACATTAAAAAAAAATTAAAAAAAAAAAAGGAGATACTATGTAGGGAGTGAGTGTAGAGAGGTTATATGGGAACTCTATTTTCTGCTCAATTTTTCTGTAAACCTAAAACTGCTCTAAAGTCTATTCATTTTTTAATTAAAAAAATCATACACAGTAATGTAATAGAGGCTGTTGACACCTTGCCCACATCCTTTTTACCAGGTGTGTGTACCCACTGTCCAGCCCTCAGCTGACCAGAGCTGTCTAGCCAGGAAATGCCTGAGAGGTTATGGCCTCCCACAGGGACAGTTTATAGCCAGCCAATGACTAACTGATTCAGGGTACAAAAACCAGCCCTTCTGCCTCAAAGGAGACACGTGTAGCACCATCTATGCTCCAGGGTTTCCTAGGAGATCAGGCTGATGCTAGACTTGAGCTGAGCCCACATCTGTGTCTGGCGTCTTCCCTGCCCTGGCTTCTGTCCTCAGTGCTCTTACAGGTTTCCTCTGGAAGCCCTTTCTCCACAACTCTCTTGTGCAATCTGCTTCTGAGAAACCTAAGACACTACCAGCAGACGTCCTAGAAAGGAAGGATGGGATTCTGGCATTAATAGGTCACTTGCCGGCCTGATGGCAGAGGACTCCATCTCTGTTGGTGGGTGGACTGTTGAAAGCCCTGGTCCCTGGTTTGTGGTAGCAGTTCAGTGGCTAAGATCTTCACCTGCGGTGACACCTGGGGTCAGATATAGGTGGACAGGGATGTACCAGTTGGTGCGATGTCTCTAGTATTTGGGAAGTTTGGGGGAAATATTAAGTATCGGGAGCATAGAAGTGGGAGGCTATTGCTAAGCACCACTGATGCACTGAAGAGAGTGAAGAGAGTGACAGGATCCGATTAACCACCAGTTTAAAGCCCAATATGAGAATGAACCTCCTTGCCAGGGTTCAGGCCATCATCTTCTACAGCATGGCTGTGTGTGGAAGAAGGATGAATTCTCAGCCCAGGCAAGTCTGCTACCTAATCGTTTTGGGCTCCTAGTGCTAATAGATGAGCAAGCAAGTCAGGCCCTGGTAGGGAAAATGTGGGACTCTAAAACTTGTGATGAGGATATCTAGGTATATGCCCCTTGTCCCCCTGGGCTGGTGTAAGTGTCCCACCCCCCCCCTTGTTGGGAATCAGACCCTTCTTACCCCCAAGATTATGCAGAAGTTGCAGATGAGACATACAAGGCGATGCTTACCCTTCCTTCTCAGGGTGCGTCCCCACCTTCCTTCCAGGATAATGATTAGCATCTAATTATAACATGATCTGACTGGGGAAGAGGCACAAGACCCATAGACTTAAGCTCAAAATGTGAGGATCTTTGTATCATTTTCATACCTACTAGAGAATATCAGTTGCAGAAAAGGTGCCAGACAACTACACCGCCTGGATGACTTGGCCAGCAGGTATCAGCCGCTTTTTCCTCGTCACCCCAGTACCTGCACGGTGGGCTCATAAGTAGAGAGAAGCCTTTGCAGCAGAGTCAGAAGCTATGCATGGGCCCAGCAGCATGGGCTCCTTGTCATCAAGACTGATGTAGCTCCTGCCACTGTCGACTGTCCAGCCAGCCAGCACAGATTGACGCTGAGCTCCCAGATGGATATTATCCAACTATATATACTATAAAGTTATTCCATAACTTTGCTTAGAATGGAGAGACTCAGCTGTGGGCATATGATCACAGGACCGACCTACTGGTCCTACCCCATTTGGAAGCTGCCAGCCAGATAGAGCCATGGAATAGCCTCTTGAAGGCAAGGATGAGCAACGGTTTGTTTAAGCATGACACTGTGGGGTCAGGGTGCTAATCTTCAGGATGCAGTATGCACCTTAAACCAATGGCCATTTTATGGCACTGTGCCTCAATAGGCAGAATATATGAAATCTGGGAGCCAGGAGGTCAAATGAGTTGTGCCCTTATCATTATCGCGCTCTAGTGACTTGCACAAGGTATTTGTCCTCATCTCTGCAACTTTAGTCTCAGTGAGTCTCAAGGCCTGTTCCCAAGGCAGGGAATCTCCACCAGGGGACATAGTAAGAGGCCTACTTAACTTTAATGTGCGCCACCTACTGCTGCAATTGGTCCTTAGGTTGTACTTTTGTCATCCTCTCCCTTCCACTCATTCTACATACCCCTTCCTTCTCCTCTTCTGCTGGTTGCATGCACAGTGGGTGTCCCAGACTCTTGTCTGACTATTGTTCTTTTACTCACTCACTTAGAGTTACAGCTGGGTGTGGAAGTATTGGAGGATGTCCCAGTGGATCACCTAAGCACCAGACACATTCCTCTCTGCCTCTGTTAGGCAGCCTGATCTCCTAATGATGATTAGGGCCCATTGTTTCCTCCAGTGCAAGCCTGAGGGGTGGAATGCTAGGACTCCTCATGCTAGTAGTGGTAAGGCCTGGACAGGGCAAGGCAGTGAGGTGGGAACCTCTTAGAACCTAAGCAATTTCAAGGTGAGACAGTCACAAAATAGAGGAGTCTGCTTTTTCTGGTGCTATTGGCTAACATAAAGGAGCTAAGCTCCAACAGTATTTTACTAGCCAGAATCACACTGAAATTTTTGAATTCTGAATTCTATTTTATCCCTGATTTTCTGAGTCCTGGACATTGAAAGATATGTAAAATGAGAATAACCATTGTGCCACAAAGGTAACAGAGGTAGAGTCTGTCTGCTAGCCCTTAGCCATAGGCCCCTGTGCAGACATAACTGTGGGTCTGGTTCCCTCAGGGTCTTGGGGTAGAGGGGAGACTCCTTTAATACCTGTGAGCCATTTAGTGTAGTACATAAGGGTTGTTTGCTGATTTGGGGGAATTTCCTTTTAGGCCTAGATAATTGATTATATTATTATTTAAAATTTTTTCATGTACTCTTATTATAAAGAAAATAAGGTATAGCAAACAGTCTTCTCTGGTGAGATTGTGGGTTATTTCAGATAACTGACCAATCATTTTTTTAATTTTTAAAAAATACTTATTTTGAGAGAGAGAGAGAGAGAGAGAGAGAGTTGGTTGAGCATCTGACTTTGGCTCGGGTCATGATCTCACAGTTCACAAGTTTGAACCCAGCATCAGGCTCACTGCTGTCAGTGCAAAGCCTGCTTCAGATCCTCTGTCCCCCTCTCTTTGGCACCCCCCCCCCACTCATGCTCACTCTCTCTCTCTCTCTCTCTCTCTCAAAAATAAACACTTCTTAAAGGTAAGTATTACAAGTTTCATTTTCTGATTATAAAAATAATACATATGTATATTAAACAAAATTTAGAATGTAATGCAGAAAAGTACAAAATGCAAATCACACACAACTGGAAATAACCACTGTAAATATTTTACTCTAAACTTTTTGTCTATAGAAATGCATATTTAAAAAAAAAATTGGAGCCATGCTACACAAACAGATTAGGGGTCTTTATATTTCAGTCTTCTTGAAAAATTCCTATTAAATTTTTGGTGTAATGGATAAGCCTTGACAAAACCCAACTAGACACATCAGCTCCTCCTACCACCCGCCTGTGGGCCTGTTCCAACCCAGAACATCTGATGGCAGCTGATTGCTGAGCTGGGGGTGGTTTCCTTGTTCTGAAGTGTCTTTGACCCCAGCTCCTAGCAGCTCTGAAAGTCCCAAGACAACAAGCTCAGACTGCCCTAGAAGTTGGCAAGGATTCTGACAACAGAAAACACACTTTTAAAACAAAACAAAACAAAAAAAAAGGTGCTTTGAGAATGTGTGCAGCCTGAAAGTAATTGAATGCATAGCAGTGATTTCCTTCCTCTTGGCCAAAGGCAGATTTGCAAAGGAAATGGGCACTTCAGATACAGACCAACTTCAATGTTTACATAATTTACACTCTGGGCCACCAAGCAGAAAGATCCTAATCCAGCCTAGTACCTGTGGAAACAACCTGGAGATCTCTTCTGTTGTGAGCTGTGGAGAGCAACTGGGATGGTTTAGGCATAAAGTGACCCCATGGGTTAACTCCCAGAAGGCAGAGAAGGAGCTTAGCAGCACAGCACAATGGTTAAGGGCTCACAGCTCAAACCCAGCTCTGTGTCTTTGGATGAATTACTTTACTTCTTTGTGCCCCCAGGTAAAAATGATGTACTTTAGTTCACATGATAGAGGTGGCCCTTAAAAAGTTTTTGCATAATTGTAAGGGATAGGGAAAAATCTAGTTTGAAACAAAATAAAAATAGTTTGCCCATTTGAAGTCAATGGGTAAGAGCTGCCTCTGAACTAGTGGGATCTACAATGGTCCCATCGTGCCATCCAGTGGACAGAAAGGGGAAAGGCATGATTTTATCTTCCAAATTTGTAGTTTACCAAAAACATGTATATTGAAGAGGATAATTTCAACTCACCAATAGATTCACTTGTTAATAAATTTCATTCAATTTTTAGGGTGTGCCTCGGTGGCTCAGTTGGTTAAGCATCCAGCTTGATTTCAGTTTGTACATCATCTCACATTGGTGGGTTCGAGCCCTGCGTTAGGCTTCATGCTGGGCTCCACGCTGCCCATGGAGCCTGCTTAGGATTGTCCCTCTCGCCTCTGCCTCTGCCCCTCCCCCCCAATACATACATACATACATAAATTTCATTCCATTTTTAAGCCAAAATAAAAGATCAGAAGTCTAAACACTAAGTGCTAAAACTAAATTCCCAAAACCAGTTAGGATATGTGATGTATGCTAGAAAGATCATCCACTGAAGGAAAACAGAATACACACCAGTCCTTACTAGCATGAATTTTTACAGCCCACCTTCCCCATTCTTCGTATGTCTCTGTCTCTCTGCCAACACTCTTTATGCTTATTCTGGTACGTGGACCAGGAGAACCACAGAGACTCAAAGTGTCTTCTCAACACATAACTAGAACTTGACTGGTACCAGAGCCATTCTGCTCATTTTTCAAGAATGCAACTGTCACTTAAAATTTTGCTGATATCAAATTGAGTATTTTTCAAGGGCCTGTGTGTTTGGTTTGGGTTTTCATGTGTGTGTGTGTGTGTGTGTGTGTGTGTACTCTGTGTTTCCTTTTAAAGCCATTTATTACCTCTATAATTTGTTTCTTCCCCCAGATATTTATGAGGGTGAAGACAATAGCAAACAAATCTCCCCCAAACATGAGTAGTAATAGCATACTTGGAGTACCAAGACCTGTTCTGAGACCTTCTCTTTGGTATTATTGTAATCACTATTAACAGTAATCATAACAGGTGTTATTTATTAAATTCCTAAGAGGTACCAGACATTTTACTTTATAAACCTTTTTGCTAATCCTTATATCAAAGCTGTGATAGATATTATTATCCCCATTTTTACAGACAAGAAAAGATGCTCAGAGAGGTTAAGTGACTTGCCCGAGATCACACAGCTAGTGAGTGAGTGGCAAAGTCAGAACTGCACTCGGTCTCACTGACTTCAAAGCCCCTGCTCCTACCACTGGGCAGAGGGGTCTTTTCTTTATTCACTCATATGACCTGCCAGACCCTGAGCCCAAGATTCTGGGGTCTCCATAGTGCTGTCACCGCTATAGTACCTAAGACCCCTAGGAGCCCATGGCCAGTGGATCCAGGAGGAAGGGATTAAATACACAAATGACAAAGATATAGCAAAACTCATCCTGTGAGCTGCACTTTCGGCCCCCACATTTCCAGCTTTGACTGAAGGACGTTCTCCAAGGCTTGCGGGTCCTGAGAATTCTGAGCTCCTTCCAGGAGCCGCGGGGGATGCTGGGTAAATAGGGTATAGTCACTGCTGCCACAGGCCCCAGGGCCCAAAGGGGAGACGAGTAAGGGCTCACCCAGAGCAGCTGTGGGCTGTGTCAGAAGAAACTCTCCCTCGAAGGGTCTTGTGAGGGGATTGCGGGTGACCCCACCACCTCCACAGCCCCTCTCCTCCCCTGTGTCCCAGAATAGAATGGGATAGAATAGAACACAATAGAATAAAGTAGAATAGAATAAGAGCATAGAATAGATCAGATGAGGACATCATACCTGTAAGGGTAATATTGTTCCACAAACAGTTTTCCTTTTAGAAAACTTGGCATCTCTAAGGAGTATGGAAAACTCTGGACTAAACTGACGGTGTCCTCCACCCTCACCTGGGGTACCCTGTGTGCTGACAGTCCCCAGCAGGGAGGGGGTATCTGGATATCGTCAGCGCTGGGAGGGTCGATTCTCTTTCCAGGCTCAGACAGATCCTTCCTGGAGGCAGGAAATGGCCCAGATGACCCTGAAATAATGCAGTCAATGTGTGGCCAAGTGTGTGAGAGGTCCTCTGTGCCAGCCCTGCGCCAGGCTGAAGACCCCGTCCCCCTGCGGCAGGGCCCCCAGGAGGGAGAGGAAAGCAGCCACCAGTGCCTGGTCATCACTTTACCCCAGGTGCCACTTACCTGTGGAGTGGCTGGAACTGGCTATCAGGTCTCCCAGTTCCCACATTGTCCCCCAGCCCTGCCAGCCCCAGGCCCTGAGTGCTCCATGGCTGCCAGAGGCCTCAGAGCCCGGCCTCACCCCTGGCCTCCCAGTGGGTGGCTCTGGGGTCCCTGGCCACTACCCTTCACCCCACCCCAGCCCTGCCGGCCTGGCTTTGTCTGGGACACTGAGGCCACAGCCCCTGGAGACTCAACCCTTCTGATCCCATGGTAGGTGGTCAAGGGCAAGTCTTCTCCATTCCTCCCTTACAGCCTTTCAGCAAGACTGCCATTCCTTGTCCTCACTGCCTGCTCCGGGCATCGGGGGATCGTGTTGAATGACCACCCTAAAGAGGAGTCTCTGGGCGTTACTGCAGATGTCCCTGAGTCACATCTGGAGGAGGGCGGTGGGAGCCAGTTTCTCCTCTGCCCTCTACCCCTCACCCCACCACTTCTGGGGACTGGAAATTAAAGCAAGTTTGCTGCAATCTGAGAGCACTGTGTCCAGCTGCCTCTCAAAACCCTCCGGCACCAGGCAGGGTTCCTGGAGGCCTCCAGGAAAGGGCTGCCTGGCTGCTCCCAGTTTGGCTGGCACGGTCCCCCCACTTCTGCCCTGGGGAGAACCCTGGGCCCCAGAATGCAGCTTGGGGGTCCTCTGGGCAGCAGGTCAGGGAGCTCCCACTTGCACACTTCCTGCTTGCTGACAGAACTGTGCCACTAACTCCAACTGTAGACTCCTTCCGCTCCCTCTTCTCATTTCCTGTGTCCAGAATGCCCTCACCCCCCATGCCCTGCCCACGCCCTTCAAGGCCATACCCTAACCCCTGCCCTTGAGTTGTCACCAAACAGAGACTTGGTCCTGCACTCAGATTCCTGCAAGATTGATTATTCTGTTGAAGCTCAGTGAGAGGTAAAGACAAGACTTGTAGAACCCAGCTGCAGTGCTTGCAGCCGAGGGAGCATGGCCAAGTGATTATTCCTCTGTCATCCCAGTTTCTCATCTGTAAAATGGAGCTAAGGCCCTTAGAGGGCCATGTGAAGCTTAACTTTTGACAAACTGGCATCCCAGCAGGCACAGAGTAGGGTTCAGTGTTTGGTGGAGATGGCTGTTCCCCTCAGTGTCTTAACGGCCCCAGGCTCATGGCAGGTGCACAGTGGTGACTAATCGGTTTATCAGCTCATTGGAAGAGAGAGGCACGATGTACTCACTCCTCTGATTTCCCATGGGGAGAGCAGTGACAGAGGCTACCAAAGAAATAGGAATCAGGGGCGAGAAAAGGGGGAAAAGAAGAGAGGGAAGAAGGGTGGAGGACAGGAAGGTTGTCAAGCACAAAAAGACTGACCGTTTTCTTGGAGGACCAGGAGTAGGGCTATGAACACCACGTAGACAGATCTTCTCCGGGTCATGGTTACAAATTTGAGCTGGAAAAGAGAACCTTAAGAGGACAGACCTCCACCTCCCACCCAGGTGAAGCCATCCAGGTCCTGGGAGAGCAGGAGTTAGAGATGGGGAGAAGAGGTTCTTGGGGACAGGCACTGCCTCCTAGGACATCTGGCCACTGGCAGCAGAACCAATCCTCCCAGGCCCTCTCCTGCACAGCAGGTCAAATTCTTCCCTTTCTTTCCCCAAGGCTGCTCCAGCAAGGAGTTTACCTCCATGGAAACCTTTGACCATCCCGAAGGTGCAGAAGATATGGAAAAGGAGAACAGTGCTCTGAGTGTAATTTATTTCCTTCTTATCTCCTTCATTTTCTCCCTCAATTCGATTTCATCAGCTTCTCCTGCCTCCTCTTTCTCTCCCCCTTCCATGTCCCTCCCCTTTTCGTGATGCATACCCATAAGGACCAGGCCTAACCCAGGAAGCTGAGGTCACCGGCTCTGCAAAGTGTCTCAGACCTTCCCAGCCTGGCATGTCCCTCATCCCCATCTCCTTCGCATGGCTCTGGCTTCTGATCATAAATGTGGGGCTCCTGCCGGGACCCCAGTGACCCCTTGGGAGAACTAGGGTGGGCCCCAACCCGCCGGCGCCGGCGGGAATCACAGGTCGCGCCTGGCTTGGGCTTGGGCACTCCTCGGCCCTGCTAACTCTGAGGGTTCACCACTGTCCCCTCCCTTCCAGCTGTCCGGACTCTTCCAGTTGGACGACAGTTATGAAACGTGTTCCTCCAAATCTGTCCTGGAAACGGGAGAAAGCGTCCAGGGGAAAAAGGAAAGCGGCGATGAGGACGTTTGAGTGTGAAAGAGAAAGAACAAACAGTAAGCCAATCTGTTAGCCGTTGCTCCTCTGACTTTCTTCTTGGAATTTTAGGCCAACAAACACAACTAAGGAGAGCGCTGCGGTGCCCGCTGCCTTGCTCGGCCCTGCGGGGGACGCGACTAGTTTCCGGGCGAAAGCAGAGCGGGCGAGGGAAGGATGCCTGCGCACCCCCTCCCCCGAGAACTGACACCGCTTCTAGAACACCGCGGCTCCCCCGCTCGGCCGGGCCGCCCCACGCCGCCTCCATTCCGGGCCCGGCCTGCTGCGGACGCCGAGGGCCCGGCCCACCCGTCAGCGGGAAAGCAGCCAAGGGGCCGCCTCGGACCCTGCGGATCTGCCGCTGGGGGTGGGGGTGGGGTGAGATAGGACCGCCTTCCAGAAGCCTGAGGAAGGGCCCACGGCCTGCCCGCGGAAGCCACACTCCCGGCGAGGGCCGCTGAGAACCTGGGAGCTGCTTCACACGCGTCAGCGTTAGCCCTGGGGACTCCGCGCAGACGCCCGCGAACCTCGGGGCTGCTCCACACGCGCCTGCGCGAACTCCTGGACTCCGTGCAGACACCCGCGAACCTCGGAGCTGCTTCACACGCGCCTGCGCGAGCGTCGGGACTCCGTGCGGACACCCGCGAACCTCGGGGCTGCTTCACACGCGCCTGCGCGGGCGCCGGGACTAGCTGAAGACGTCCGCGAACTTCGGGGCTGCTCCACACCGGCCTACTGGAGCGCCGGGATTTCGTGCAAACGCCCGCGACCCCCCCGAGCTGCTCTACCGCTCCTGCAGAGGTTAGCGGAGCCCAGTCCTGCGGGGTCCTGCCCAAGGTTTCTCAACGTTGGCATTTAGACTTTGGGGGCTGGATAATTCTTTGGGCGGAGTCGGGGGGAGGAGGGACTGCCTTGTCAAGTGTTTGGCAGCATCCCTGGCCTCTACCCACAGATGCCAGTAAAACCGCTCTCCCATCCACTCACCCAAATTATGACAATCAAAAATGCCTGCAGACATTGTCAGATTTTTCCTGGGATGGGAGTGGGGAGATGCGTTGAGAATCTCCTTTGCGAACCTTGGAAGAGCAGAAACTACAGAGGCAGCCCTGTGTTCTTCTCCCTAAATCCCCAAAAGAATGTTCCTGTGGTGTTTGTGTTACTTTGTAACGGGATTGCATCCTTTCAGAGAGGGTTGGTTACAAATGTTAACGTCGGAGGTAGTTCGTTTTTAGATTAGTTTTTAAATTAGTTTCAGTTATTTTTCATTTTTGTTTTATTATTTTTCGTCTAATTTTACTTTTATTTATAGTTTTCTAGTTATTTAATTTTATAGATTTAAAGTTACCTGTTTATAATTATTTTGTTTTCAGGGTTAGTTTTTGAGTTATTCATTTTCAGTTTCTTATATGCAGTTATTTTAAGTTATACATTTCCAAATTAGCTCTAGAATTATTTTTAATTATCTTTACAATTATTAGTATTTGAGTTATTTACTTTTATAGTTATTCTTTTTTTTTAGTTATTGGAATTTTCAAATTATTTTTAGTTTTTTGTTGACTGCTAATAATTCACTAAAAGTTTTAGAATTATTTAAAATTATTTATTTCCAGACAGAGTGTCTTTAGTTATTTTAGAGGTTTTTCCCTTGTTAGTTTTAGAGTTACTTATAGTCACACTTATTTTTTTCAGTTTAGATTTGGGGTTGTTTATTTTTACATCCATTTATTTATGTTATTTGGTTTTAAATTATTTTATTTTCAGCTGTTGCATTTTTGAGCATTATATTTCCTGAATTTTTTATTTTCAGAGATTTGGACATATTTAGTTTTGATTTATTTTCGGTAACTTATTCTCTGTTTCTTTTTAGTTACATCTTTGCCATTTAAAAATTTTTTTCTATTTTGTATTTTTACTTATTTTATTTTCAGATTTATTTTCAGAACTATTTACTATTAGAATTAGTCTAGGGGATCCAAACAAGAGAAAGACACAACAGCAGTTATTTTAACAAAGAGAATTTAGTATAAGGAATTGTTACCCAGTTATTGGAGATTTTAACAGGAGAAAACGTGGTAATGTGAGATCATGGAGATGTTAGCCATAAGGAGCAGCTACCAGCCCACTGGCTGAAGGAGCAAAGGGAAGAGGTTGGATGGAGGTGGCCCACAGTCTGAGGGGGAGGTGCTGCCCCATGGGACAGGTTTCCCACGAGTCGGAATTTGGTCCAAGAGCTGGATGCAGAACTCTCCATGGAGGGTGCTGCCAGCTGGTGCTGGAGTCTCTGAAGGCGGGGTGATGAGGCTGCTTGCGGAAGTGTTGGGAAAATGGCAAAGGGCAGCTACTGGAATCAGCTGTTGCTCTCAGCGTGAAGAGCAGTTGCCAGGGGGAAGCTGGCAGGAAGTCAGCACACGGGGTCGCTCTCCCCTCCTTGGTCCTCCCATCAGTCTGCCCTATTGGCCAAAGCTGACAGGGAGCAAGCTGGCAAAGGAGGTGAGTGGCCCTGGGTCCACAAAGCAGAGACTAGAAGGATGACTGAAAGCTGAGAAATATGGCAAATAAGCAACCCACTGAGCTCTGGAGTTGTTTACTTTTAGAGTATTAGTTTTGAATTTAGTTAGTTTGGGAATTGTTGTGGTGATTTGATTTCAACTTTTCACTGGACATGGGATCTAGCTAAGTTTTTGGTCCCCTGATTTGTTTCCAAAATGGAGTGGGAACTTTTTTCTTAAACACCTGAGGACTGTCTCCCATGTGACTTAAGAAAATAGTTCTAGAATTCAAGAAAACAAAAATAAGTGTCTCACTGTGTTCATAAAGAAGCCCTTGGACTTTTATGGCCAAAAAAGGACAGAGACTAAGGGACAGACTATCAGGGAAAGGCTCTTCACAATTGTCCAGCAGAGTGTTCTTTGAAAGTTTTCAGAAAGTTATGTTGTGGAGCTACTCTCTTGTGCCCCTTTCCTAATGACAAAGTATCTTTCTTGATGGAATGTGTTTCAAATTTGTAGACTACAATATTCACACTAAAATAAAGTTCTTCCCAAACCTATAGG
This sequence comes from Leopardus geoffroyi, assembly GCF_018350155.1. Classification (NCBI taxonomy): domain Eukaryota; kingdom Metazoa; phylum Chordata; class Mammalia; order Carnivora; family Felidae; genus Leopardus; species Leopardus geoffroyi. The sequence goes on from NC_059333.1 coordinate 84,261,461, forward strand.
AAATCTTATTTCCTTCTACTTTCATTATTTTCCAACCTACATTGTTCCATTTTGTCTATAAGAATATTTATGTATTTGTTTGTTCATTCTACTCAACACCTATTTCCTGAGCACTCCTGTCCTCAAGAAGGTGTTGGCATCAGAAGAGACCACGGAGGTGTGAAGGTGAGTGAGAAACTCTCAGCGCAGTTGAGGGAAACAGATGTGGAAACAGATCATCACAATACAGTGTGACAAATACTATGGGGCACGGAACCCTGCTACTGACCTCCTGATGTAGTCAGGGATGGGCCGACATCCGAGCTGGTCTCCTGGAGCAAGCGTTTTCTCCAAGTGGAGAAGGAGAAGGACATCCTGGTCATGCATAGGCACGGAGGCACAGAGGAGGGATGCATGGCAGAGAGAATGCATTGACAGAGGCCACTGGGCCACAGGGTTCAGAAAGTCCCCGGTGCTTGACAGGTAGGACCTCATTTGGTCCTCACAGCCAGTCTGCAAGAGAGTAGGGAGCGACATCAGGAGTCAGTGCTCTTCCTGATCTTAGGGTTCCAACCACAGCTTACAAGATCCTCTGACTTGTCATTCCTGGAATTCTTCATCTCATTCCTGGCTTTATCCTTGGTCCATTCACTCCTTCCCACTCAGTCTTGGAGGTGAGTGCCTCCCTCTTCTATCTTTTGATTCCTGCTTCTTAAACATCCGTGGGGAGGGAGGAGGGTTGAGACCAGCCAGCTGTGAAGTGCAGGTGACTCCAGCTGCAGAGGAGGCAGAGCAGAGCAGAGCCCCCCGCGGGGTCTCTTAGGGGAGTTCTGCAGACCAGCACCGCGGGAACTGAGCTCTTGTTGAACCAATCGTAGCCTGTAACTGCATTCAGCACCCCTTGAAAGTTTGTGGGGATGCCTTCCCAAAGTGGGGAACCCGCTTCAGATCCAGCCCAACCTTGTGAATCAATAGAGAGCTTTTAAGCACACAGAGCCCTTTGCTGCATTAACAGCACTGGACATGTCTAACAGGTCAAAAGAAAGTATAGTCCTTCCCGATCTATGATGGCGTATTTTCACACTTTTTATAGAACACATCCATTCAGTCAGTCTTGAACACGTTTCTCAGCATACTTCTCTGCTTCGCTCTCTCCGGTTGTCTCACCCATCACCATATCCGTTTCTCCGTGAGAACATGTAAGTACTGGGGCTGGATGGAAGAATCTTCTGGATCCTGACTATTAGAATAGTCAGAAAACGCATCACCTGGATCCTCTTAAACACGTTGACCGTTGACGAGCCCACTGCAGAGACAGCCTGAAGCTCTCCCAATCCTTTGGGCCCTGATCGTTGTCTGTATCTACAAAATCAGCCACCCTCGCTGGTGCTGGCGAGCTCAAAATGCCCAGACCTCCCAGGCCTCACGTGAGGAGCCTCTCCACAAATCCTGCATCACAGGTGGGTGACAGAGGAGCCATTTCAGTTCCGGACATCATTGCTGATGCTGCCCCCAGGTGCTCCATAGTAGCCTGCTGTGACTTTCCACTCTGGCTTCTTTGCCTAAGCCCCACACAGCTGCTCTGCTTATCGGTGTCCTCTGAGAGAAACAAGAAAAAAAGTGGCTCTTTTATGAGTGACACTCATGTCATCTTTCTATTTGAGTCAATGGAAAAGAATTCAAAACCATCAGATAAAATCTTGCAGCCACGTTCCACTAGTTATTCAATTCATTTATAGCTTTATAGTGAGTGTTGTCTGTTGCCCATGAGAGGGATGCATTTCAACTTGTTGCTGAGGGGTGGGAATGCTATAGCCCTGGAGGAAAGTGCCCTGGCTGAAACCATTCACTAAAAGCAGTCTGAGTCTGTGAAACCTGGCTGGAGTCTGAGTCTGCACTAAACAACAGCTGTGCCTTATCAAATAATGAGACAAGTTCAAGATCCTTTAAACCAGCATTTCCCAGAGCATATTTTGCAAAGTAGGCGGAAGAGTGTAAGGGTTCAATGAGTTAATCTCACAATCAAAAACAAATTTTTTTTTTTATGTAGGTTTCATGCCCAGCACAGAGCCCAACGCAGGGCCTGAACTCATGATCCTGAGATCGAGACCCAAGCTGAGATCAAGAGTCGGCCACCCAACTGGCCAAGCCATTCAGGTGCCCTGAAAAAAAATTTCTCTAACCTATTTTTAAAATACTACATATTCAATTTCTCATTTGGTTGATACGAGTTAGTGAATTAAAGGAACTGAGAACTCTTTCGTGAAGGAAGTCTGTACGTTTCTGTTAAACTCATGACTTCTCAGGGTGCCTCGCTGGCTCATTTGGTAGAGCATGTGACTCTTGATCTCAGCTTCATGAGTTCAAGCCCTACGTTGGCCATGGAGCCTACTTAAAAGCAGAAAACAAAACACACTACATGATTTCCCAAACTTAGCTGACCACGGAATCCTTCTCTTTGTGGAACATAACTTAAAGAATATTTATGTCTCATGAAACAGTGTGGGTTATGTGTGTAGGCTGCTCTGCTCCACACAGTCATTTGGCGTCCCAGGTTCCTTCCTTCTGATGTTTCCTTGGGAACCTAGCTGGGAAGCTGTTGCCCAACCACAGCTTTTTTTTTTTTTTTAATGTTTATTTATTTATTTTGAGAGAAAGCATGAGCGCAGGGGAGGGACAGAGAAAAAGGGAGAGAAAGAATCCCAAGCAGGCTCCACACTGACAATGCATAGCCTGACATGGGGCTGGAACTCACAAACTATGAGACCATGACCTAAGCTGAGATCAAGTCAGACGCTGAACTGATTGAGCCACCCACGTGTCCCCCAACTACAGCTTTGACAACTTTGTGTCACTGTCACTTACCAGCCTGAAGTAAAGCAGGGACTAGAATCCATGTCCTCTAACCCCTAGGCTAGGATTCTATTACCACACTAGCTTTTGCTTACTCAGTCGACATGTTTCAAGTGTCTCTAGTGTTCCAGGTTTACTATCAGAGAGAACAGAAAACACAGCACCAATTCTCTGTAAAATATTTGTCAATTGCATCTTTAATCTGGTAGCATTCTTTATGTATGGGTAAACTTTCAAAAATGGCTATTAAAGTAGCAAAAATTATAGGTTTATATCATAGTATTTTAATTTACCAGAGAACACATACTATGGGAATAAACAAACATTAGAGGAACAGAGTAGAGAATCTGGAAATGGACTGAGATACATCTCAGAATTTAAAGCATGAAAAAAGGCATTTCAATTTAGTTCTGAACAAAGAAGATGAATTGTGTGTGAAAGTGGTGCTGGGACCACTGTATAGCAGTTTGGGGGTGGGGGGGGGAGGGAGGATAAGCCCTTAAAACTATTCATATTGTTCAATTATGTGACTTAAAGAAATCATGCAAGTCAAAACGTTTAAAAATGATTTTGAATAGAGTAAAGCTTTTCTAGGCAAAAACAAAAACCAGAAGCTACAAAAGAAAATCTTGACAATTCAGACTACATAAGAGGCAAAAAAAAAAAAATATAGAAAAAAAGAACAATTAAAGATTCAAAACAAATGGCATAAAACTAATTTTCCATGATATATAAAGAGCTTTTACAAATCAGCAACAATAATAGAAAAAATGGACAAAGGACACAAATATACACAGAAAAAGAAATTCAAGGGGCACCTGGGAGGCTCAATCGATTAAGCATCCTACTCTTTATTTGGACTCAGGTCATGATCTCATAGATTGTTGGTTTGAGCCCCACATCTGTGCTGACAGCCAGAGCCTGCCTGGAATTCTCTGTCTCCCTCTCTCTGCTCCTCCCCCCACCAAAATAAATAAATAAACTTAAAAAAAAAAAAAGAAATTCAAAATCCAACAAATACATGAAAAGAAACAAAACAATGATACTCATTTCTCGTTACCAGACTGTCCAGCATTTAAAACTCTGATAATACTCAGTATTGGAGAAGATACAAAAAAACGAGCACTCTCACTCAGACTGTTGGTAAGAGTGTAAATTAGTACTAGCTTTTTAAAAGACAATTTTTAATAGCTTTCAACATTTTAAAATATGTATATGACTTGATCTAGCAATTCCACTTCTAGGAATTCATTTTAATGATATATTCATACAAATGAACAAGTCGTACAGGTGTTCATTTTAACACTACTTTTAACAGGAAAACAAGCAGTGAGAGATAGGGAACACCCTAAGTGTCTGTGATAGTGTTAAAACTTATCCCCAAATTGATACTCCTGTCTTCAAAGAGCAGAGTCCAATTACCCTCCCTTTGAGTGTGGGCTGTACTAATGACCCTGATAAATAGAATGTGGTGGAAGTGATGGTAATTGATTTTTCACACTGGGTGATAAAAAGCATTTTGGCTTCTTCCTCATTCTCTCTCTTGGATTACTCACTGTGGAAGAAGCGAGCTACCACACTGAGAGGACAGTGAGGCAGCTGTATGGAGAGACCCACGTAGCAGGAACTGAAGCCTCCTGCCAACAGTCACGAGCCACCTTGGAATTAGATCCTCCAGCCCTAGTCATGCCTTTAGATAACTGCTAAGTTTTGGAGGGTAGTTTGCAAAGCAAAAAGAGATAACAAATGTATTACATAATAAAAAGCTGGTTAATAAAGTATCATACTGGCATATGAGCAAACTCTATGCAGTTTTTAAAAATAATGTTTTCTGCTTGAGATGTAGGAAACTATAAAGAGCACCATCGTCATACTTACAAGATAAAAAAATCTGGAAAATATGCAGATTCACTTTTGTTGGACCCATGAAAGAGCTCAGTTCATAGGGCGACCACATGACCTGAAATCTAAGAAAAGGCACCCACAAAGAGAGATGGGGCTCAAGCCCTTGCTTACCTGAAGCAGGCACTGCTATACAGTAGCAGGGAGAATTTAGTTAATGGCCTAATATGGGCTTGCAAGAGAAAATGAAAACCCTGGGGGCCGCAGATACCATGGAAATTTGCATCCACTTGCAAACTTTTTCCAATAACCCCACTGGGCACTCACAAAAATGATTAGCAAAAGTCCTAAGAAAGCAACCCTCCCGTCACAGACCAGGAGAGGGGAATATCAGTTGCTGTAGAAAAGGCATGCAACTATGCTCAGAACCTATTTCCTTATCTTTCCTACAGAACAAAAGCAGAACCAAATGCTGAAGGAAGGGCAATAAACACAGCCTTAGAAGGCTGATAAATCCAACTGGAACTGAAGAAAGACAACAGAATAAAAACCAAATCTCTGATTCTGAGGGAGAGGCAGGAATATGTGCCAGGTCCAGAACTGCTCATAGGGGGAGGAGAGAAACTTTGAAGATCACACACAGCCTCCCACTCCAAGACCTGGGGGCATAGTGCCCGCATGACTGAGAATCAGAACAGAGCACTCACTCTCCAGCCCTCACCACCAGGCCTACTGACAAACATTGGCTAACAAGCAACAGTGGGATACTGCAGGAAGAGCCCAAGGTGCATGCTGAGAGAGGCTTTCTGACATATACCAGGGAAAACCTAAACTGAGGGTGGAGTGGACACGTCCATACCCTAAACACAGGTAACACTTGAGGAATTCGAAGTAACTATAGCAACAGCAGACCAAGGATCTACACAGAGGAATGAAGACTACAAGAAATCATAATCACATGAGTAAGTACAAAAGCTTTTTTCCCTTATTATTTATTTCCTTTAAATGATGATTGATGGTTTAAATAAAAAATAACTATGTTGTGGAGCTTATAATAAATGCAGAATTAAAATGTATGGCAACAATAGAACTGAGGCCAAGAGGGAAGAAGTTGAAGTATACTGTTGTAAGTTTTCTATATTATAGGTGAAGTGTTATAGAATCATTTGAAGATCCATTGTGATACCTTAAAGATATATACTGTAAACTCTAAAGCAAACACTAAAATAACATGCAGAGTTTAAAAAAATAATCCGACAAATGAAATAAAGTGGAATCTAAAATATGCAACTAATGCAAGAGTTGGTAGAGAAAGAAGAGAAATGAAACCAAGAACAGACAGGAAAAATAGAAAACAATGGCCAAGATGGTAGATATAAACCTGACCATATCAATAATCATATGGTCTTAATACCTCAATTAAAGAGGAGTGATCGTCAGGCATCTGGGTTGCTCAAGTGGGTTGAGTGTCTAACTCTTGATTTCAGCCCAGGTTATTGACCCCGGGGTCTTGGGATCACACCCTACAACAGGCTCCATGCTAAGCATGGAGCCTGCTTGAGATTCGTTCCCTCTCTCTCTCTCTCTCCCCCTCTGCCCCTCTCCCTCACTCACTCTCTCTCTGTCTCTCAAATAAATAAGTACTTTTTTTTTTTAAAAAAAAAAGAGTGATTGTCAAATGGATATTTAAAAAACAAACAAAAACACCACCCTTGTGGCCTGCTTAAAAAAACACACTTTAAGTATTGTTAGATTAATTAAACAAGGAGTCCATTAGACTAAGGTGGCTTTAATGTCTTAGTAGCATAGGCAAGCAAACCAAAACCTATGCCTATAACGCCTCAAGATTAGGAAATTGAAACCTAAGCACAACCAATCACAAACAGCCAACTCAATTTTCTCAAATAATGCAACCAATTAGGCTATAGCCAATCAAATAATTTCCTTGCTTTGCTTCCACCTCTTCTCTATAGACATCTTTCCACTAGTTCCTGACAGTGAGTACTCCTAATCACTTCTGGTTTGTCACTGCCCTATTTGAATTGATTTTTGCTCAAATAAATTTTTTTTAAAATTTTGAACATTATTTATTTTTGAGACACAGAGCATGAACAAAGGAGGAGCAGAGAGAGAGAGAGACACACAGAATCTGAAGCAGGCTCCAGGTTCTGAGCTGTCAGCACAGAGCCCAACGAGGGGCTCGAACTCACAAACCATGAGATCATGACCGACCCGAAGTCAGATGCTTAAACGACTGAGCCACCAAGGTGCCCCTCAAATAAGCAAAAATTTTAATATGTCTGAGTTTATCTGTTAGTGGTATAAAGACACAAATAGATTAAAAGTAAAACAATGGAAAAAGTTATACTGTGTTAGCACTAATCCAAAAAACAAAAACAAAAACAAAGCTAGAATGACCATGTTAATATAAAACAAAGTAAGTCTCAGAATAAAGAATATGGCAGACTTCAAGCGGTATTACAAAGCTGTAATCATCAAGACAGCACAAAAACAGACACTCAGATCAATGAAATAGAAGAGAGAACCCAGAAATGGACCCACAAATGTTTGGCCAACTAATCTTTGACAAAGCAGGAAAGAATATTCAATGGAATAAAGACAAGTCTCTTCAGCAAGTGGTGCTGGGAAAACTGGACAGCAACATGCAGAAAAATGAATCTGGACCACTTTCTTACACCACACAGAAAAATAAACTCAAAATGGATGAAAGACCTAAATGTAACACAGGAAGCCATCAAAATCCTCAAGGAGAAAGCAGGCAAAAACCTCTTTGACCGCGGCCGCAGCAACCTCTTAGTCAACATGTCTCTGGAGGAAAGGGAAACAAAAGCAAAAATGAACTATTGGGACCTCATCAAAATAAAAAGCTTCTGCACAGTGAAGGAAACAATCAGCAAAACTAAAAGGCAACCGATGGAATGGGAGAAGATATTTGCAAACGACATATCAGATAAAGGGTTAGTATCCAAAATCTATAAACAACTTATCAAACTCAACACCCAAAAAAACATAATCCAGTGAAGAAATGCACAAAAGACATGACTAGACACTTCTCCAAAGAAGACATCCGGATGGCCAACCGACACATGAAAAAATGCTCCACATTAAGGGCACCTGGGTAGCTCAGTCGGTTGAGCGTCAGACTTCAGCTCAGGTCATCATCTCACAGCTCATGAGTTCAAGTCCCTTTCAGGTTCTGTGCTGACAGCTCAGAACCTGGAGCCTGCTTTGGATTCTGTGTCTCCCTCGCTCTCTGCCCCTAACCCACTCGCATTCTGTCTCTGTCTCTCTCAAAAATAAATAAACATTAAAAAAAATTTTTTTAATGCTCCACATCACTCATCATCAGGGAAATACAAATCAAAACCACCATGAGATACCACCTCACCACCTGTCAGAATGGATAACATTAACAAATCAGGCAACAACAGATTTTGGTGAGGATGAGGACAAAAAGGATCTCTTTTGCACTGCTGGTGGGAATGCAAACTGGTGCGTCCACAATGGAAAACAGTATGGAGATTCCTTAAAAAATTAAAAATAGAACTACACTACGATCCAGCAATTGCACTACTAGGTATTTATCCAAGGGATATAGGTATGCTGTTTTGAAGGGGCACATGCACCTGAATGTTTACAGCAGCACTATCAACAATAGCTGAAGTATGGAAAGAGCCCAAATGTCCATCGATGGATGAATGGATAAAGAAGATGTGGTACATATATAATGGAGTATTACTCGGCAATCAAAAAGAATTAAATCTTGCCATTTGCAACTATGTGGATGGAACTAGAGCGTATTATGCTAAGCAAAATTAGAGAAAGACAAATATCATATGACTTCACTCATAGGAGGACTTTAAGATGAAAAACAGATGTACATAAGGGAAGGGAAGCAAAAAAAAAAAAAACAGGGAGGGGGACAAAAACATAAGAGACTCTTAAATATGGAGAACAAACAGAGGGTTACTAGAGGGGTTGTGGGAGGGGGGATGGGCTAAGGGGATAAGGGACATTGAGAGATCTACCCCTGAAATTATCGTTGCACTATATGCTAACTAATTTGGATGAAAATTTTAAAAAATAAATAAATAATTTTTTAAAAAGAATAAAGAATATAACCAAAATAAAGAAGATTATTAAAAAATGATAAGGTGGTTAATCCATCAAGAGGTTATAGCAATCCTAAACATTTACCCATCAGTGACAGAGCTTCAGAATACACAAAACAAAAACAGAACTGCAAAGAGAAATAAACAAATCCATAATTACAGTCAGATATTTCAACTCCTCTCTTGCAAGAATTGATAAAGCAATAGAAAATCAGGAAGAATATAGAATATTTGAATAACATATATCAACCAATTTAACCTAATTAACATTTATAGAACATTGAATACAACAGCAGAAGAATACACATATTGTTCTTAAGTGTGCACGGAACATTTAACAAGACAGACCATTGTAATGAGCTGAATTGTGTTGTCCACCCCCGCCCCCCCCCCATGTTGTGTTGGCCTTAGCCTAGAAATGTCTGAGGCACTCACCTGAACTGCATTACTCGTAGAGAGCCCCCACAAACATTTCTTCCTACAGGGGCTAATATTGTGGTTGGACAGGCCCTTGTGGTTCTTACTATGACTCCAGGATGCACTTCAGCAAGAAACCATCAAGGAACTTTGCAGATTTATTACTCACAAATTCTGAAGGTACATGGGATACCTGAGAGCCACACGGGATACCTGAGATCATGGGTAGAGAGAGGAAGACAGCACAAACCTGGGTCTCTGCTTGGGTTAGGGTCCATGGCTGGAATGTCTAGATTCACTCTTTATTTGCTAATTTTAAGCATAAGAGAAAGAATTAGGGAATGGGAAGGGAGAAGCTAAAACAATGTTGAATAGAACAAAGTTGGAGGGCTAAGAATACCTGAAATCAAGGTTTATAAAAAAGTTAACAGCAATCAAGACAATTTGATCCTGACATAAAATGGTAACAGTGGAACAGATATATATGGACAACTGATATTCAACAAAAGTACAAAAGCAATAGTGTGAAGAAAGGATAATCATTTCAATAATTGGATCTGGAACAGCCAGTTTTCTCTATGCAAAACAATGAATTTGCATCCACATCTCAAACCATATACAGCCCTCAGTAAGATTAATAGATTTCTCATGAGAAATCATTGAGGCCAAAAGGTAAGCTGATATATTTAAAGAGCTAAAAGAAAAAGATTGTCAAGTAAAAATTCTATATCCACAAAATTATTCTTCAAAAACTGAAAGAGAAATTATGACATTCCAGATAAACAAAAACTGAGCTAATTTATCACTTGGAAACCTACCCTACGAGAAATAGTAAAAGGAGTCCTTCAGGCAGAAATTCAAGGTTACTAGACAGTAACTCGAATCCATATGAAGGAATAAACCAGTAAATGTAACTACATGGGTAAATATAAAAGACCTAATAAATATATTTTTTGTTGGTTTGTCTTAGCTCTGGCTGCTATAACAAATTACCACAGACTGGATGCTTAAACAACAGATTTATTTCTCAGTTTTGGAGGCTGAGGAGTCTGAGATCAGGGAACTGGCATGGTTGGGTTCTGGTGAGGGCCTGCTTCCTGACCCATAGACAGCTAGCAACCTTCTTGCTGTTTCCTCCCTTGGTGAAGAACAGAGTGAGGGCTAGCTCTCTTCTTCTTCCTGCAAGGACTCTAATCTAGTCAATGGCTCCACCATTGTGACCTAATTACCTCTGAAAGTCCCCACCTCCGAATACCACCATATTGGGCCTTCAATATATGAATTTGGGGGGAACAAAAACAAGATAGCAAGATAGTCTTTTATCTGGTGTAAAAGACAACTGCATAAAGTAGTCATTATAAACCCATGATGATGGATGTACGATGTATAAAGAAGTAATTTGTATGGCAATAGCAGCAAAAACTGTGGAGGGAAGGCAGTGGAGCTATATACAAGCAAAGGTTTTATGTGCTATTGAAATTAAGGTGGTATTAGTACTAGAGGGTGAGATGTTCAATATAATATTCAGGGAAGCTACTAAGAAAGTAACTTTTAATATATGGTAAATAGGACAAGGGAATTAAAACCGTATACCAGAAAAATCTTTTTAATCCATAAGAAGACAGTAATGAAGGAGTGGAGGAACAAAAAAGACATAGAAAACAAAAGCAAAATGACAGGCATAAATCTTACATTTAATGTAGTCACATGAAATGTAAATGGGTCAAACACATCAATTAAAGTGCAGGTACTGACAGAATGAATTAAAAAAACATGACCTCATGATATGCTGTCTGCAAAGACACACTTTAGACTCAAGGACACAAATAGATTGAAAATTAAAAGGTGGAAAAAGATATACCATGTACAGAGTAACCAGATGAGAGCTGGAGTACCCGTAGTAATATTAGACAAAATAGATTTTAAAACAAAAATTGTTAATAGAGGCAAAGAAGGACATTGTCTAATTATAAAAGGATCATTCTATCAAGAATATATAAAAATCATTAACACAGAGAAGCCTAACAACAGAGCCCCAAAATATGTTAAGGAAACACTGACAGAATGGAAGGGAGAAATAGACAATACAATAACAGTAATTGGAGTCTTCAGTACCATACTTTCAATAACAGGTAAAACAACTGGACAAAAGACCAAGCAGGAAATAGTCTTGAACACTACAGACAAATGGGAATGCTCCAGCCCCAACAAAAGCAGAATACACATTTGTCTCAAATGCACATACAACATTCTTCAGGATAGGTCATATGGTAGGCCATAACATACTGACTTGTCTCAATAAATCTGAAGGTATTGAAGTCATAGGTATGTTCTCTAATCCTATTGGAATGAAACTAGAAATCAATAACAGAAGGAAATTTGAGGAATTTACAAATCTGTGGAAATTAAACAACAAATTCCTAAATAACCCTAATAATGGGTCAAAGAAGAAATCACAATGGAAATTAGGAAGTAATTTGGGATGAATGAAAATGAAGTCACAACACACTGAAATTTATGGGATGCATCTGACACAGTGCTTAGAGTTTCCAATGGCTTCTGATACACCCAGATGTGGCATCTCTTCTCTAGTTAAAAGCAGGAATCCTGAAAAACAATTCCAAGACTCTGATCCTCTGATCTGCTCAGGAGATTGGTTCCAGACATCTTCCAGCAAATGTTGACTGGATCAACCATTGAGCCTTCTCCCCCAAAAGCCACAGAACCTTTACCATGTGCCAAGCTAACCCCTGTTTTCATGTACAACTTCTTCCTTCAAAATGTTCAGTGGCGCCCATGACCTCTTGGGTTGAGGCGAACTCCTCAATCTGGTGTTTTGGCCTCTCCAAAATGACACTAACTTGACATTTCAACCATACTCCCCACTGCTCCCAGTACCCTCTAGTCAGGCTCATAACCACTCAAGAGATTTTGCTCCCTGTGTGCCAGGATACAGGGCACAGATTTCAGGGCTAGGCAGGCCATGATGCAAATCTTAGCCTATTGTATGATGCTGAGTGTTTCAGTTTCCACATCAGTAAAACTGAGATTTTAAAAACCTACCTTGAAGAGTGACATATGCATTACACAGTGCCACACACACAGTAGAGGGTCCTTCTATAGAAATAAATAAATAATAATAATAATATAATAATTAATAATTGTTAATATTTATTAATACTATTTATTGGCTGTTATATTAATAATAATAATATAATATATTATTGGTATTCTCCAACTATTCACATCCTATATGACTTTCAAGTCTCTCCAAGGTCTAACAACCACCAGGTCATCTCTGACTATTGCTTTCCTCATCTAGTATAGCTCTAAGCAGCAAACAATTGGTCAGTCACTCTGGCTACTATTGTATATTAATAAATATTATTTCTCATCTAGGCAATAAGCAACTTGAAAATTAATATCATATTCTAGTCTAGAACACCTCTTCAGCAGTAGTACGACATAGTGCTTAAAATCCTAGACTCTCAAGCCAAACTGGATTTACAACCCAACTTCTTCATTTATTACCTAAGTGACTTTGGTTAACCTCTCAGTGTTCAATTTCCCCATCTGTGAAATGGGCCAGCAATGATAATTGTTCCCAGATAGGGTGGCTGTAGGGCTTAAATGGAGTAAGAAGAGTGTCTGGCATATAGTATCTGCTTAATTATCGTCTGTTGAATAAATTGACTCGAAGTCCAGAATATTAGTCCAAAGTTGCTAAAATAAGATTTACTGATACATATTAATCTTCACCTTCCACCATAAAAATTTCAATTTGGGGGCGCCTGGGTGGCGCAGTCGGTTAAGCGTCCGACTTCAGCCAGGTCACGATCTCGCGGTCCGTGAGTTCGAGCCCCGCGTCGGGCTCTGGGCTGATGGCTCAGAACCTGGAGCCTGTTTCCAATTCTGTGTCTCCCTCTCTCTCTGCCCCTCCCCCATTCATGCTCTGTCTCTCTCTGTCCCAAAAATAAATAAACGTTGAAAAAAAAAATAAAAAAAAAATTTTCAATTTGGAAACACACTATTCGCTTTGGTAAACTTGCTTGATTAGAGTGTTTATAGCAACATAGTAAGATCAAATCATTGTAGCCAAAGTTGTTTTCAGGAAATTATTTGAGACTAAGCTGAAAGCCCTAAATCTAGTATTCAGGAGGGTATCCTAATATACTTCCTAAATGTGTATTCCTCACTGGGACTCACAGCCCTAAGAGATAAATCATTGTTTTGTCTAATTAGAAAAGAAAGGAGGTAGGACATGGGAAGGTTGCCTTTCCAAGATATTGAATATTTTTTGTGTCTGAGATAAAGCACCTGAGAGTAGGCAGTATCATGCCTATTGTACAGCAGAAGAAACTGAGGCTCAGAAACATTACCCAAGGTCATACAACTGGTGGCCAGATTCAAACCCAGCTCTCCCTAACTCCTAAGCTTGTACTCCTTATATTCCCTACAAGGTGATGTGGCCATGGGCATAGAGCAGAGTTACCTCAGACTTTTTGTGAATACACACAGAGACAATGCTCTAGACACGGAGTTTGAAGACTCCTGCTCACCTTCATGAATGAGGGGTTGGCTTTCTCCTGGCTGAGAAGAGTCTTTGGGTTTACAGAAATGTACTTAAGATCTTAGAGAAAAATGGAGGCCTAACTTATGAGAAAAAGAAGCTGGCACTGCCACAGGTCCTCCACGTCCTGTGGAGAAATGGTCTCAGATGCCCTTCACCTTGGCTGGAGTAGGGGGAAGGGTGTGATCCCTGCCCCTCACAAACACTAAAGGCAGAGATGAAAGTGGCTGCTTTCACACAAGGGCCACTTCTGGTTTCCTTCCCCACTCAGCGCACCACTTGGGAGGGAGTTTCAGCTACTTCTCATAATGAAAGTGACGTTGGTTTCTCTGCCACAAGTGAATGAGGGGCAAAGAGAGGTATCTTCTTTGTTCCTGGAGCCTGCCCTGGAATTAACCTTGTACTATTCAGAAGATCAAGAAGTGCTGAGCCTGGCGGCAGTGCAGCAGCAGGGCCAGCCCTCTCTCTGGCTCCCCAGTCATGCCCTGGCAGCTCTCTGCAGTGGTAGTGTTCTTCGTGTCCCTGGCTGGTGAGTGACCCCCATGGCTTTCTGTGCTGCCTCTGGTCCTATTAAATCCTAATGCATGCTAGTGCCACTGACCAAGGTAAGACAGGAGAGACTGGATATAGCTGCATGGCCTTAGCTACTGTGGTATTTGGTGTGGGAATATCTCCTCCTCAACACAGAGCACGCTTTCATTTTTTTCCTCAAAGGCTTTCACAGCTTGGGCTTGTTGTCCGTGAGTCTAGTAGAGTAGGTGTCAACTCGAGAAGACAGTGACACTATACCTGGGTCCCAAATGGGTTCTGGGCACCTTATCAGGGCAAGTTTGTAGAAATCACTTAGAGTTAAGAGATGGAGAATTGAGCAGGGGCTTAGAGATGGGGCTGTTGCTACACTGTCTGGGAAAAGCACATTATGCCTTGCTTTTCCTGTTTATCACGAACGGAAGTGCCGTGTTTATATTATATAAACAGCGAAGTGTGAAGGTGAATGAGATGTGGTCTGACAAATTATGCCATTTCAGAGAGGCATAAACCAAGGAGTCAAGAAATTTTTTTTTAAGTACTACTATAATTCAGATCAGAGAAACTATCTGGGAAACTGAGCTTTTTTTTTTTTTTAAGTTTATTTATTCTGAGAGAGACAGATCAAGTGGGGGAGGGACAGAGAGAGGAGAGGGAGAATCCCAAGCAGGCTCAGTGCTGTCAGCGCAGAACCCTACTCTGGGCTCCATCTCACAGAATTGTGAGATCATCACCTGAGCCAAAACCAAGAATTGGATGCTTAACTGGCTGAGCCACCCAGGCCCCCTGGGTAACTGAGCTCTTAATGATTATTTTATGTGCCCACCCTCTGCTTTTATGAAGAGCATTTTGTCCCTTGGACATTGGGTCCTCTTGTGTGCTGTTATCTACTTGATGGCTAATCCACAATTTCTTCTAGAAGCACTTAGTTGAACACTTGAAGGAACCAATTCTGTCCATATGGCCCTGCTAATAACATGCTCACATGAGGGATGCAGAGGCACTTGACTACAACATGAACTGTCAGGAAAGTTGGGTGAAGAGTCAGGCCAGTGTCCTAATCCAGGCTGCTTTACTTCTGCCATGTTTTCAGAATTAGAGTGTCACATTCTTCTGGAGGCAAAAGGCAAACTCTAAGCTAATAAAAAAGCAAAAGATCTCAGTCTAGCAGTAACCCTCCATGACCCGTGTGTGAGCACCTGTTCAGAGAGTGTCAGATGACTGGCAGGGTCAGAAATACAATGAGGGCTCAATAAATTCACAGGCAGTTTCAGAGGAAGTGTTTACCCTACCCTTTCCTCTCTGAGCTGCAAATTCTCTAGGGTGAACCTAGTGAATGAAGTGTGTGAAGGGGCCCCATTTTCCAGATGAGGGTACTGAGGCAGGTTAGGGAATTATCCATAGTCACTCAGCTAACAAGTGGCAGCCTGAGATTTGTATCCAGGAAGCCTGGTGTCAGGGTCCATGCTCTTACCACTGCACCACGCAGCCCTGTATGCATAGGTTCAAGAGATGCTTGTTGAACTGGAGATGAGCAAAAACCATTGGACATTTTGGTAGGAGAGAGACATAGCTTCCAGGTAAACTAGCTCTGTAATTTTTATCCAGTCACTTTGCTTCCCTGGTGTCAAATTCTTCCCCCATAAAATGAAGGGATTTAAGTTTGTATCAGTTGTGTTTAGATTCAGCTGCTCATAGGAGACAAAAGATAGCAAAATAAATGAGATAAATGCTTGTTTCTCCTTCATGTGAAGACAAGTCCAGAAGAATTCACACCAGGTCTGGTCAGGGGCTCATTATTATAGGCCCACCCTCCTATGTGTGATGTTCACCTGCAAGGTCTTTTCATGGTTCTAAGTGTCTGCTGCAGCTCCAACCATCACATACAAGTTCCAGGCTGGTTTGAAAAGGAAAACACAAAGGCAGTAGAGAGGTCTTGAAGGTGACTAAGCAAGCAGCCCTACAAGCAGCCCTCCTGGAAGGCCCATATAACCCTACAACTTCTACTGCTTTGGCTCAAATCCAGTCACATATTCCCACCGAGCAGGAAAAGAGTCTTGGAGGCAGGGTTCTCTATTTCAGGGCATCAAATCCTCAGCTTGAATTTGCAGTTCTGTGACTAAGGAAAAAGGGGAGGCTGGATTTGGGAGTAATTAGCCAGCAGTCTATGCCACAGGACTGGAGCCCCTTCTTTACGAGGGTCCTTTTTGAATCTCAAGTCCCACAGGAAAGTAACAGAGATGAGATTTACATCTTTTTGCTAAAACTGAAGTTTAAATCGTGCCAGAAACAGTCTTCCTGCAGCACCCAGCTGGGGCTACTTCTGCTGCCTGGGGAGGTGCCAGAGAAAGTATCTGGGGGCTAAATTCAATTCCCTGACCCTGGATATGGCCACAGGGCTCCATTTACTTGCCAACTGTGTTCCCAACTGCAGACAAAGTGTAGCCTCCAAGACCTGCCAGGCCTGTTCCCTCCTGGCCCCTTACCTCACTTCCCAATTCTTATGTCCCCACCATACTTACCCCCTTGCTGTTATCCAGACATACCAGGCTCTGAAGACCCTGTGTCTTTGCACATACTTTTCATCCTGCCTGGGATACCACTTACTTTCTTATCTGCCTAAAGAATTTCCCTTGTGTTGGATTCCCCACTGCATCCCATAGCACTCAATACCTCCTTCTATAATAACTCTGGTCACCTCGAGGAGTGTGGTTCAGTTATGTGTCTGCCTCACAAGGCTTTGGGCCCCTGAGAACAAAGACTCCATGCCTGGCATGGAGCTTGGCTCAGAAGAAGCCCCTCAGATCTGTTGAATTGGGTGTGGCAGGGAAACCAAACAAATGCTATCTGGGAAGGACCAGCCATCTGGAAAGTACCTAGAGAAAAAGCCCTTGCATGGTCACTGACTTCCCCAGGGCTGGGCTGAAAAGTCATCTCTCAGCTCCTTCTGTGGTTGTAGGGGGTCCCAGCCTTCTCACACCTCTTCTGGCAGGTCATCATCTAGAGGAGTCCAAGCAATGGGTCTCAGTCCTGGGTACCTGTTGGCTGAGACTCCTGAATCCTGGAGAGAAGATGGTGGGGGTTGGGGGCATGGGCTTCACAAATTGGCATGTGAACTCCAGAGCTGTGTTCTTCTGAGTAGAGGAAGAGTTGACACAGATTTTGAGCTTTGCCTTGCCCTCACCTCTGCCCACTGCCCTCTTGATGGGTCTCAGACAGACTGGTGAAATAAACGAAACCTTTACAGGGTCAGAGGTCCTGTTTAAGAACTGTGACCCAGTTTTGACAAAGATTGGTCATATATGTGTGGTCATATGCATAGATTTTACAAAACAGTGTATTTTCCAGAATATTATTTCTATTAAGTACCTAATAAACATTTGAACTTTCTAGAATATTTTATAATGCACAGCATACCTACTCCTGTCAGTTATCCATCTAATTCCTGCCCATCTTTTATATCCCACAGTTATATGGGGAAATGGGGAAGGGAGAAGCCACAGAGGGGAAGGAAAAGACTATTAGAACAATATTTCCCAGTTCTATCTGGGAACACACTCTGGTTCAATCTGCAACACATTCTGACATTTTTGGTCCAGCCACCTGCCAGCCCAGCCTTCTGCCCACCACAAAGCCACACACCATATCAAGACACCATGGACTGCCATCATCTCCAGCCACCCCACAAATACTTCCTGCATACAAAGCACATCTTGATGGGTATCATGAGTTGTCTGGTCCTGTTTGGGATGCTGTGAATTCATGAATGACCAATGTGCTTTTCCCCCTTGTTTGAGTTCACTCATCACTACTGAGAGAGGACTTTTAATTACAGTATGAAAAAGGCTCCCCCTTTTATAGGGTGTGCTACTCAGTTGAGAAGATTTGCTTTAGCTCATAAGCATAAGCTGTGCACAGTGAGATTTTATCAAGGATCTGATATCTCCCCAAGAGAACAAAAAGCAAATGGTTTCCAGTCTCTCAGAATTCTCTGAATCAGTCTTTGCTTATCACTACAAGATATTCCTGGAAAGTACACCTGGGAGTGAATTCTCTTTCTCCATAGTAATAGTATAAACTTAATGGAGTTTCTGTTGTGGTCATGACTGAGGAACCAGCAACTCAGGTTTGGCCCAGATGAATTGTGAAAGTAAATCTTCCACAATTGTCAACCTTCATAACAACCTTGAAATGGAAAGTTTTGCTCCAAATTCTACAACATAGGCATAAAAAATAAAGGCTTACAAAGTAAAGCTGCAGTGCATAAAATCCACAACTCTCACGTTATTATACATTTCAAATTATCTAAATGAGCATTTTAAATACAAAAAAAATACCTTTAATAATAGTCTAACATAATGTCATTAATAAGCCTTTCTAAAAGGTCATTTAAGACAATTTTAACTGATATTTTTGTCTTTCTCATTTTTCAAGCCAGCTGTGCAGAAATATTTCACAAGTGTTTCTAGTAGGCTTGAAGTTAGAATTTTTCTTCTGGAAAATAATCACTATTTTAGCATCTGAGCTTTGAAAACCTCACCACCGACCGCCATTATGAGGGTTTGGTGAATTGGGGTCACTGGAGAAACACCCTGCTCTTCTCTGTTTTTGTCTCTTCGCTCACCGTTCTTCCCAGTGACACACACACCATCTCCACTAATCCCAAATCCAAGGGCAGGCTTTGGTTCAGACAGGGACTCAAGTCTTGCTTCCAGAACTTACTAGGTGTCTCACCTCCACAATTTACTAGTTGTGGGATTATGGTCAAGTCGATGGGATTTTTCTAAACCTGAGTTTCCTCATCTGAAAGATGGATAAAGATAGAACCCGTCAGAGGGTTTTTTGAGGAATTGGTGAAAGATGACCCTTGGCCTGAGGCCTGCCACATAGTTAGTGTCCAGTAACTTGGAGATTTTATTGTTATTATTATAGGAAAAGTAACCACTTAGAAATGTAGTGAATGAAAGAGCGAGATAGTAAAGGAGTTTATGGATAATTTTGATTAGATGTGAAACACCAGCATAGAGTGATCTCCTTTTTCCTTTTCCCCATGTTTTCCCAAGTCACTGGCCAGCACTGGGGAGCTCCAGCTCCAGTGAGTGTAAATACAATGAGCAAATACAATGAAACCATAGCATTGAAGAGACAAAGCCATCTCTCAGTGGACCTGATCATAAACTCACAAGGAACATCATCTGCATTGTTTTCAGTTTTCTGATTTGCTGTGTGTTTGAGAGGAGGCAAGGATAGAACTATTTGGGTTGAAAAAGAGCCAGAGGCCTTCTACCCTCAAGAGATGGCCCAGGAGACACTTGTGATAAGTACTGGGTGCTGTACATAAGTGATGAATCACTGAATTCTACTCCTGAAACCAATATTGCACTGTATGTTAACTAAAATTTAAATTTAAAAAATTATATATATAATAAAAAATAAATTAAAAAAAGAGAGAGAGATGGCCCAGGAGAGAACCTGTGACAGTAACACACACTACAGGTATGCTTAATGGTCTAGGAAGACTTCACTTAAACCAACTAGTTTGAGCCTCACAATAATCCTAGAAGGTCTACAATGGTATTCAGTGCTGTTATCCTCATTTACTCATCCAGTCATCTGTTCATCCAATTCATATGAACACTTCTCATGCATAGGCACTGGTGGTGAAAAAAAAAAAATGCACACAATTCCCACGTTGAAGTTACTTTTAATCTTGTGGGAGAGATTCACAGTCAATAAATAAACCAATAAATAAACATATAATCAGGGCTATCATTGTGCTGGTACACACTGTCTGGCCAGGCTTACTGTTAAATATGTTAATACCATCCCTTTATCCCCTTATATAATTACAGGTTGTGATTAGCCCAGTGCAAGCAATGAATATAACACTGTGATGTGGAATTGTGGGGTGGGGAGCTATTTTATGTAAGGATGACAGGGAAGACTCTGAAGAGCTGGCGTTTAAGCCAAACTATGAAGGATAGCCCACCAAATACGTCAGAGCAATTAGGGCTTAATTTTCTTTCCTGGTTGAGAAAGTCTAGGCCATTCAAAAGGCTAAGCAAACAATAGGAACCAGACAAAAACTGATCTATATTTACAAAAACTGGCAGCAAGGGGTGCTGGGGTTAAGCGCCCAACTCCTGATTTCAGCTCAGGTCATGATCTTACAGTTCGTGAGTTCGAACCCTGCATCGGGCTCCCCGTTGACAGTACAGAGCCTGCTGAGCCTGCTTGGGATTCTCTCCCTCCCACCCTTTCTCTCTGTCCTTCCATCCCCCAAAATAAATATACTTAAAAATTGGCAACAAAATCAAAAATGGAAGGGAAATGAATCTCCTATCATTGGAGGGAATCATGCTTACATTGGATGAACACATGGCAAATTCGTAGGTACAATTCACACATCAGATTAAGGTTTGGACTAGAAGATTGTTAAAACTCCCTTCACACCTGGGATTGTATGATTGTGTGTAAATGAGCATGTTTGGAAAAAATAAAAAAAAATCATATTTATCTTTAAAAGATTTCAGGGACGCCTCTTGGTTTCAACTCAGGTCATGATCTCACAGTTCGTGAGTTCAAGCTCTTCATTGGGCTCTTCACTGACAGTGTGGAGTCTGCTTGGTATTCTCCCTCTCTGTTCCTCCCCTGCTCAATCTGTATCTCTCTCTCAAAAATTAAAAAATAGGGGCGCCTGGGTGGCTCAGTCGGTTAAGTGTCCGACTTCAACTCAGGTCATGATCTTACAGTTTGTGGGTTCAAGCCCTGCATCAGGCTCTGTGCTGACAGCTCGGAGCCTGGAGCCTGCTTCAGATTTTGTGTCTCCTTCTCTCTCTGCCTCTCCCCCTGCTCATGCTCTCTGTCTCTCTCTCTCTCTTTCTCTCAAAAAATAAATAAACATTAAAATTAAAAAAAAAATTTAATGTTTTTATTTATTTTTGAGACAGAGAGAGACAGAGCATGAGCAGGGGAGGGGCAGAGAGAGAGGGAGACACAGAATCCGAAGCAGGCTCCAGGCTCTGAGCTGTCAGCACAGAGCCCGACACGGGGCTCGAACTCACACACCGTGAGATCATGACCTGAGCCCAAGTCGAACACTCAACCGACTGAGCCGCCCAGGCGCCCCTAACATTTTTTAAAAAAATAAATAAATAGTGGGTGATGGGCATTGAGGAGGGCATCTGTTGGGATGAGCACTGGGTGTTGTATGGAAACCAATGTGACAACAAATTATATAAAGAAATAAAAATAAAATAAAAAAATAATAAACTTAGAAAAGAATTCAAGGTAGAACTACCATGTGATCCAACTGTTACATTTCTGAGTATATGGATGTGAAGGTGACAGAGTCACTATCTCAAAGAGAAAAGTAAGTAAATAAATAAATAAAAGTGTTAATTTGTAGTGAAGAAACATTAAAATGTGGGTGGGGGAGGGACTCACTAATGTGAGCTATGAGTGTGGTAATACTTTTGTTTCCTAATTTGCAGTGATTTTGCATTATGGCAGTCAAATAAGAGCTAAAGTGTTCCCAGAGACTGCGGACTATCAGCCTACAACCGCAACAACAGTGCAGGCCATAGCAAAACCTTTCCTACAACCAACTAACCAAGTACCTCCCAAAACTTCAGCAATAAGATCAACGGATGGTCATGTCACCTCTCAGAGAGCTGCCACAACCTCCAGCTCTGAACCCCCAATCACACACACAACAATAAGAACTCTAGTAACAACTTCCTTGGAAACTATAAACAGTACCCCATCTACCAGCACCACAGTCCACACCTTACTCACAACCCCGGCCACACCCAATAACTCACACACAGCTGCTCCAGGCACTGAGGCTTCCATTGGCTCCAGGGCAGCCCCAGGTTCACTGCCAACCACCATCATCCCACCAGCCCATACAACAGGAAACAGCCCCACAACTAGGAAAACCACCCAACCCAGTAACCAGACCACCCTTCCAGCAATGTTGTCCACCTCACCACATAACAGCACAACCAGTCAGAAGTCTACTCAACCCATGCACACCTCAGGAGCCACCACAGCTGCACACAATACCACCCAAACAGCCTCACCTGCCACCATGGCTCCTGGGCCCACTCTGGCACCTCAGCCTTCATCAGCCAAGACCGGAATTTATCAAGTTCTGAATGGAAGCAGGCTCTGTATCAAAGCAGAGATGGGGATAGAGCTAACGGTTCAAGACACAGAGTCGGTAAGTTGGCGCCATAGGACTGTAACACTATCTTCAAAAAGTTTGAGTGCAGTGTGTCTTGGTAAGAATAAACATCCCCCCGCATCTTGTGTCATATTTTAATGAACAAATAGCTGCAGACTCCTCTTTCTCCAAGGTGCTCCATTAAAAGGTGAATGGGTGCCTGGGTTTTTGGGGTGCCTGGGTGGCTCAGTCGGTTGAGTGACTGACTCTTGATTTCCTCCTGGGTCGTGATCCCACAGTTCATGAATTCAAGCCCCGCGCTGGGCTTTGGGCTGGCAATAGGGTGCCTGCTTGGGATTTTCTCTGCCCCCCCCACCCTCTCTCTTTCTCTATCTCTCTCAAAATAAATGAATAAACCTCATATATTAAAAAACAGTGAATCTGTTTTAGAATACATATGAAAACAGAAACCAATAGTGACTGGATAGAAGAAGGCACACATCCAAATTGTAACTATGCAAACCTCTTAGTTTCAGCCAACATGGGCAGAGTGTTGGGGTAAGTTCAGTGTTGAGCCCAACCTGGCCTTATGCCTCCTGATGACCTCAAGCCTCGGCAACTTTCCTGTGAAGTGAGAGATTTGGATTAGTCTCCATGGTTCTAGCCAACTGTGACATTAGTATCAAAATTCCAGATAAAAAAGATTAGAAGGAGTGGGGATAGGGCTGAGATTATTTGCTTTACTGAAGGAATCACCATTAAAGCAATACTTTCTTTTTTGCACAGGTTTTATAAAACTTCCACATTCAGGTTTTCGTTTGAAACTGAAGTACATTAGACAGCAAATGCTTTCTTGTAGTACCTTTTAACATGTTTAATTTAACAACAATCAAATTCCATGTGGTATATTGGGAATAGACTGGCTATAAATTATCTATGAAGGAACTCTTTCTGTAGGAGAACTCCTTTGAAAACTCTTTTGAACATAAAGCAGTTTGGAAATGATAGGAGTTTTCTGGGGACTTTGAAACTTTCAAGTGAACATAAACTAGACTTGAGTTTCAGATTCACTTATTAGCCTTTGCGCCTGGTTCTCTAGCTAGAATTTTCTTCTTCATCTCATTGATCTGATCTATTTTATTTGGTTTAGGTTTTTTCAACTCAGAGATACTTCAACATCGACCCCAATGCAACGCAGTCCTCCGGGAACTGTGGCTTTCGAAAATCCAACCTTCTCTTGAATTTCCACGGTGGATTTGTGAATCTCACATTTACGAAGGTGAGGGCTGAGCTCCTTCATACCAATGGCTCTAGCATTGCTTTCCCTTTCTTTCACCCTGGGGCCCAGTGGTGCAACCACACAC
Organism: Leopardus geoffroyi; assembly: GCF_018350155.1. Classification (NCBI taxonomy): domain Eukaryota; kingdom Metazoa; phylum Chordata; class Mammalia; order Carnivora; family Felidae; genus Leopardus; species Leopardus geoffroyi. The sequence continues at coordinate 84,285,314 of NC_059333.1, forward strand.
TTCACTTTCAGCTCCAAAGGAAGTAGATCTCAGAGCCTTTTGAGATATTCCCTGATAAGAGTGAGGGGTATGGAGATGGAGAAGAGGGAAGTGTCAACATCTTATGTTTGCCTCCTTCCCCCTTCAGCCTCCTCTGTGCAGTCCTAGAAGGGCTTCAATGCCTCTTAGGGGAGGCTTGGCTTTGGGAAATCCAGCCACAGGTGCCCTTTACAAACTACCCAAAGGAGGAAGCTGTACAGATCAACAGACTCATAGAAATTCCCAGTGGGCACACAGAAACAGGATTATTCTAAAACCACAATCAAATGTCACAGTGGGTTCTTTCCAACTGCAGCAGGCAAGATTTAGGTACTAACCCGGCACTGGGTTTCCCAGACCATATTATGAAAAGGGTAGACAACAGAGTGGAGTAGAAATACTATGGATGTGAGGTCAGAGAGTCTTGGGTACAAATTTGACTCTGTCACTCGCTCACCTTGTGACATTAAGCAGGCAACTTGACTTGTCTAAACTTTATTTTCACATTTGAAAAATGGGGGAAAGGAATTAAAGATCACCTCTGTAAAGAGCATTGTCCAATACTTGGAAAGCAGATGTTCAATAGCCAGTAGCTATGATTACAATGACTGAAGTAGGCAAATGTCTTGGGGATACAATGATGGTCATCGCACTCTCAAAGGAGAGACTTGCCCCTGCTTCTCTCAAAATGTCATTCAAACAGGCCAAGCAAGAGCCTGGGAGGAGGTGCTAAGAAAACCCTTGCTGCTGAGACTTGGTGTGGGCCTCCTTCTTATCTATCAAATGTGACCCATGAAATTAGAGGGGTATTGGGTAGGAGATCTTGCGGAGGAATGAGTGTAGGCTTTGACCTGAAACAAGTCAAGATTGGCTCTCGGCCACATGATCTTGGACTAGTTGGGGCATGTTTTCTTATCTATAAAATGGAAATAATTACACCTCCTTAGTGGGACCCTTGGGAGAATCAGAAATGGTAATGTGTAAATTGTCTAGCACAGTGCTTGGTACATAACAAAGTTCAATAAAGGGCTGTTGTTGTTGATGATGTTAAGTTGGCGTCAAAAGCTTTATCCTCCATTATCCTCCATGTACATACTTTTCTCCATAGGAAGAGATGCACTTGAGAAGCCAAGGGGTTCCTTTCAGTACCAAATGGTAAAAACATACTCTCTCACACCAGAAGAACATTCTGGGAAGAATCTGTGCTCTACTCTGGGACAACTGAGGTTAAACCTTCAGAGGGGTCAGGAATTCTTTTAAAGTCATTTCAGCAAAAGGGTAGAGGATACAAGCACAAGCACTTATGCTTTAGCTCAAGGCTTGATTCCGCCCAGACTACTGCATGTGTGACTGATTGTCTGAGGGAAAGCATTAGAAAACTCCAGTGTTTGTAGCACTCGGTGGCCACTGCCTTAGACAGGCCATCAAGCAGGGGTTTCTTTGGCACCTTGTAATGTCTCTTTTTGCTCCTTTTTTCTGTCTCCTGATGTCCTCTATGCCTGCCTTTCTAATGCTTTGGGACTGGACTCTGATCAAACTCCACCCGAGTGTTGAGCCTCTGCCTTTCTGGAAATCTCTATGCCTCCAGAGGTGTGGACAGGAAATGAATATAGAGATAGAGCTGGAAGGACCAGCAGTGCGTTTCTCCCTCCACCCATCTCTGGAAGGAGCAAGGAAAACCCCTATCCAAGGCCCCAAGTTGGCAATAGCTGCTTTGCCAGAGTCCCTCCAACCAAATTCACTTTATTCATTTCATTCCCCAGCACCAATTTCTTAAGCAGCTGACCTTAGCTCTACAATGAGAGGAGCAAAGAGGCTTATAGAAAGTAAAGTCCCACCAGCCTTAGTCCTTCAGGAGAATTTCTGCATTTTAGAAGAGAACTTGTTTAAGCCACTCGTAGCCACAAATTCAAGGATCACAGGTGCTAAACATAGAACTTAATGAGAGAATAGGCTAGGAAGATTTTTTTTCCGTGAAACAGGCAGTCTTTATTTTTTTATTTTCTCGCATTTGACAAAGACTTCACTTTCCCATGAAGTCTGCATAAGGAAAATGTCGGAGTAATGAGATGACAGAGGTAAGCCTCGGGAGTGAGGCGACAAAAGAGAGAGGTGGAGAATGCCATCTTCCCCAGAGGGGCTGCCACTCCTCAGCTCTGCCTGGTGGTGCCAGTGGCTGGGCTGGCACTTCTCCCTGGGGACTGTCACTGTCTTTCATGGTGGACATTCATTCTGGATGGTCGGGTCTACATTCTAAGTGGCTTCTGCCTTGCTATACCAGTTGTTGAATAGTTTACATACCATTTCCCTCAGGAGGTAATGAGAAACCAGTGTCATCACATCTTCTGATTGTTCAAGACAAGGCAGAAATCCAGACTCTTTTATTTTTAAATGTTGGCAGTACACTTTTTTTTTTAATTTTTTTTTTTCAACGTTTATTTATTTTTGGGACAGAGAGAGACAGAGCATGAACGGGGGGAGGGGCAGAGAGAGAGGGAGACACAGAATCGGAAACAGGCTCCAGGCTCTGAGCCATCAGCCCAGAGCCCGACGCGGACTCATGGACCGCGAGATCATGACCTGGCTGAAGTCGGACGCTTAACCGACTGCGCCACCCAGGCGCCCCGGCAGTACGCTTTTTGAAAACTTGAACAATGCTGGCCAAACAGAACACAGTTGTAAGCCAAATTTGGCCTGTGGATGCTCTGCCCTAACATGTGGACTGTGTGAAATGCATTTAGGCAGTAAGGCCATCTAGATTCTTCCACAAGAGAAATGGCCTCAACAATTCTTTTGGCCACTTTTCAAACATTGCTACCTTCTAGACCAGTGCTTCTCAACAGCGGCAGTATTAACATTTGGGGCCAGATAAGTCTGTGGTGGGGGCTGTCTTGTGCCTTGGTGGGATACTGAACAGTCTCCCTGGCCTCTACCTACTGAATGCCAGTAGCAACACCCAGCCCCATTTGTGACAACCCCAAATAACTCTAGACATTGCCAAATGTCCCCTGGAGGAAAAATCACCCCTGGTCGAGAACCACTGCTCTAGAGAAAAAGAGAGCCTTGGAAAATAGTTTATGTTCATTGTAACATAATAAATGTTATAAATGAGAACCAAGTTGTAGAATGGCAAATGGATGCTGGTGAGCAAGGCTGAATTAACAGCCTGAATTTACTGAGCACCTACTTTGTCCTGAACACAGAACCAGACATTATAGGAGAAAATAAAAGAAATACAGGCTATAGTTGCAGGTTTCAAAACATGTAAGATAATTCATAAGTTTTTAAATTGAAATACTGCCAATGACAGAAATGTAAAGAAAATTCTGTATCCTGAACTGTCCCTTGATGTTGTTCAATTGGGACTTAAATTATCCATGTCATTTCTACATGACCATGAACAAGTCTCTACCTCTCTTTCTGAGCCTGTTTCCTCCTATGTAAGATGGGGCCAACGAGTCCCTATTTTGTTGGGCTGCTGTGAAGTTGAACGAGGCTAATATATGTGACAGTGCTGAGGGTGGCATCTGGCCCATAGTGGGGCAGGAGAGGTGGGTTTCCTTTCTCATTTCTCTCATTTCATTTTTTAAAGAATTGAAAACCTTTCCATGTCAGTGTCTCATTTGATTTGATTAAGGTGACAAAGCTGAAAGTTGTTCAGACCCTTCAGGTGCAAGATAAATATACCTCCCTTCCCCCACTCCCCACAACTTCCTTCCTGTTAGGATAAGTTTGTCTTAGAACATCTTTCAGTAACTTTGTGTAGAGTTTATTTTTCCGTGCTCAACACTGCCCCCTTCTCATCCACCTGGTGGGCAGGGCAGCTCAAGGCTTCCAGCCCTGACTTGGAAGTGGGACATGGGAGAAATCAGTGGCCTGGGGGCAGGGGTACTGAGTCAGGGAGTGTTTTGCCAGCCAAGGTCTGGAAAGTGAATGCTGTCCGCCACCCTGGTGTATACCCAGAGCCTTGCAGGGGCATTTGGAGCCCTATTAACTTACAAACTCCTGAGAACTGTTATCAGGGTTCAAATGCTAATACCCTCAGAATGCACTATTTAGAACTTCCCAAGAATGCTGTACTATTTCATGCCCTATTTTCCCTTATGCTTTTCCCTCTGCCTGGAATGCCCCTACCATCCCTCAGGCCCTTCTGCATTCATGCTTTAAGATGGCTCAGATATCTTCACCCTATGAAATCTCCTCACCCCCCCCCCAGCCCCCACCTCCATCCCAGACAAAACTGGGAGACTTTCTTCTTTTGGTTTCCTGACCCCTCATTGGTTGTTCCCTGACCTCCATTAATGCACTTGTTGCACATTTTACTGTCTTGAAGGCATGTCTGTGATTATTCACAGTGCTCAGCCCTGACTTTGTATATAGTATATCTTTAGCAAATGTTTGATGAGGAAATAAATCAATAAAGGGGTGAATCTAAATTTCACAAAGACTCTGGGCCAAGCTGCCAAAAATTAGATCAGCAGCTCCAAAGAAACAGCCTCTTTGGCTTCCTTTTGCTGTATACAGAGCAAAGGTTTCTTGATGTAGTCACAACAATGCTGAGCAAAAAAGGTCTGATCGATGTTGAAGACAAAATCCACATCCTGAATATCTGTGACTATGAAACTCCTACAGTGCATTTTGCTGAAGTTAAGGAGAGGACCCAGGGCCTCAAGGTCATTGATATACTGCCTTCCTGAGCAAGTTGTTGGCCAGCTTGCTCTGGACCTGGTCCTTTGCTAAGGAGGATGTTTAGGTCCCTTGAGGAATCAGGACCTCTCTAATGAGATATTGCAGAGCTCTTAGATACTGTCAATGAGGAGCCACTGTGTCAGCATCCCATTTGTTGAATGGTGAAATGGGACTTTTGTAAGTGATCCATTCAAATGGACACACTGTAAGTACTGAAGTACCACATTTAGCTGTTAGGAGTCCTTAGCCCCCTTTTGTCAATGCTGATGGATACACAAAAGATTTTCACTTTGTTTTCAAGAATCCAGCATGGTTGATATTTGTCACTCTCTAACCTGAACCCCAAATGCAAAAAAAAAAAAACCCATCTGGCAGAGTATCACTTTGTGGCCATCAAAGGAGAAAGCAGATACTATGAAGCGCATGATGTATAACTTGTAATTTCCCCTGGACTTTGGGTTAAGTCTGCCATCTGCTTGAAGCTCCCAAGCCCTCCAGCCCCTCCTCTGTACCCACCTGACTCCCATTCCCCAGAGCTGAGGTTTCAGCTCTGTTTCTTTAATCAGTAGTACCGTCGAAGCTCACCTCACTTGCTTGTTCTCTATCTGTGGTAGATCTGAGATCTAGGAAATAGACAAAAAATGCTCATTGGAGTGCTATGAAAGAGGTTTACAATTACTAAGGGGCAATTGAATTTATTATTACCATTGTGAATAACACTGGTTAAATTTTTTATTGTTTATTTATTTGGGGGTGGGGGGTGGGGGAGGGACAGAGAGGGAGAGAGAGAATCCCAAAGCAGGCTCCGCACTGCCAATGCAGAGCCTGACGTGGGGCTTGATCTCATGAATCATGAGATCATGACCTGAGCTGAAATCAGGAGTTGGACACTTAACCAACTGAGCCACCTAGGCGCTCCTACACTGGTTAAAATTCGAGTGAAGACTCTGTGGTACATTTTTTACATGGATTCTTACATTTAATCTTCATATCAAACTAAGAGGTAAATCTTGCTATAATTTTCCTCATCCTTCTGGATAAGTAAAAAAAAAAATTTTGGAATGTTCACAAAGATTTGACAATTCAAGTAGCTACATGGGAACAAAAAATATTTTTAAATTAGTATTTAAAAATTATTAGCAAAGCTTTGTTCTCCTAAATAGGAGGTTAACCACTCTCTTTATAACGTTTCATTACCAATTGATTTTTTCTGCAACCTTGTTTTTCATTGATGGTGGGCACCAGGAGTTGACAAGCTGTGGCCCCCAGACCAAATTCAGGCTGCCACCAAAAAATTTATAGTCTCCAGCCTAAGAATGGCTGTTACATTTTTCAATGGCTTGGGCAGGGGGAGGAGAATATTGCATAGCACATGAAAATCATATGAAATTAAAATTCAGTGTCTATAAATGAAGTTCATTCGAACGTGGCCACACTCGCTTGTTTATGTGTTGTCTGTGGCTGCTTCTGGGCTACGGTAATGGAATTGAGTGTCAGCTACACAGAACCGTGAAGTCTAAAATATTTACTGACTGGCTTTTTACATAAAAAAGAAAAAAAAACAAAAAACTTGCCAACCCTTTATATAAAATAAACTTCAGGGGGACCTGCTGGCTCAGTTGGGTAAGCACTGGACTTCAGCTCAGGTCATAATCTCACGGTTCATGGATTTGAGCCCCACGTCAAGCTCTGTGCTGACAGCTCAGAGCCTGGAGCCTGCTTCAGATTCTGTGTCTCCCTCTCTCTCTACCCCTCCCTCAATTACACTCTGTCTCTCTCTCACATGCGCGCAAAGATAAATAAACATTGAAAAATGTTTTAATAAAATAAAATAAAATAAACTTCCGGGGCATGTGGGTGGCTCAATCGGTTAAGCATCCAACTTTGGCTCAGGTCATGACCTCCCAGTCCATGGGTTCGATGCCCATGTCAGGCTCTGTGCTGACAGCTCAGAGTCTGGAGCCTGCTTCAGATTCTGTGTCTCCCTCTCTCTTTGCCCCTCCCCAACTTGTGCTCTGTCTTCCTCTCAAAAGTAAATAAACATTAAAAAAAGTTTTTAATAAACTTCAGCCCCACTACCATTCAAATTATGCTAAATTCTGAACTTCTGAATCTAAAAATAAGTGCTTTGCTCTAGTTTAAATAAAAGACAATTTGGGGGCACATGGCTGGCTCAGTTGGTGGAGTATATTAACTCTTGATCTTGAGGTTGTGAGTTCGAGCCACGTATTGGATGTAGAGATTACTTTAAAAAGAAACACAATTTTATTTTCTTTAAGAACATCCTGTGACACCACAACTGTACAGAAAAAGTGGGCACAATTGTCTAGATAAGACTCATTTGGTATCAGTAGGATAAATTTTATAAAACCAGGAATCTCAAGGATACTAAACATCCTTCTGCCCTTTTGTTTACATGAATTCACCTAACAAATGCTTTTCCTTTATCATAACAATAGACATCAGCTCAGGCCTAGGAAACATTTGGCTAATTTTGACTCAGTCAAAATGGAAGGAAACCTGGATACCAGCTCCAGACTGTCCTGTCACATCATTAAGGTGAACTTAACAGTGAATGTGAGCACTCTGCCATCTGCTCTGGAAGGCCTCACTTTTGGCATTAGCCCTATAGAGCTGGGGAGCAGGAATGGCTCTTCCTGTCAGGGCTGGCTTCATGAGCATGTGACCTGTGCAGTCAGCCGGGCCCCTGCTTGGCTTAAGATTTGCTGTCACCTCCTAAAATTCTTAAATGATTTTTGAACAAGAGATCCTACATTTCCATTTTGTACTAGGCCCCACAAACTGTGTAGCTGGTCCTGCTTCCAATAGATGGCTAAATATGGACACCTGCATTTCAGGGAATGTGAAAGAAAATTCTTGCACAACGAATTTTTTTTTTGTCTAAACCCACATATCCCACAGAGGAAAATGTAGGGCAGGATCCTGTAGAACATATTTTGTTTTGTCTTGCCTACAAAGAATGTGAATTAGAGGTAGATGCCTAACTCCTCTGAGCCTCTTTGTTCTCAGCTGCCAAATGGGTTGATAATATTTATTTTCTCTCAGGGGGGTGTTGTGAGGCTCAAAGGAGGCAATGTAGGTGAAAGCATGCACTTAGTAAACTGTGAAGCTTTTATAGAAATACAGAGCTTTTCCTAATGTGAGAATAGATCAAGCAGATGCCACAGGAAGGGGAAGATTCCAGGAGGTCTCCTGTGGACCTCAGAGCTGGCCTCATCACTGTTCTCTTACTGTTCCTTAAAGCAATCTCACACTGCCACCTAAGCGATTTCAAAAAACAAAGTTATGCTCGTGTCAATGTTCTGCTTAAATCTCTTCAAAGGATCCTTTCTGCTCTTAGGATAGGGTAGGGATCTTGTAACAGTGACTTTGAGCCCTGAATTACAGGTCTCTTATATGCTAAAAAGGACCCCAAATAAAGAATAACCTGAGTAGTGGTTTGTGAAAGTGACCCAAGAAGGGCCTGGGTCACAGATGTTTCTCTCTAAAACAAATGGACGGTTCAAGCACATTGTTTACCTTGCCTTTGAGACCTAAGACTGAGTATGTAGAAGGAAGGAACCAGGTCTCCTCCTCCTCCTCCTTCTCCTCCTCCTCCTCCTCCTCCTTCTTCTTCTTCTTCTTCTTCTTCTTCTTCTTCTTCTTCTTCTTCTTCTTCTTCTTCTTCTTCTTCTTCTATGACCTAGAACAATTCCTGGTGTGGAGTGGATATAAGAGGAATTAAACACTAGACTTGGAGACAAGAAGCTTGGGGTCATATCTTCCTTCCCCTGCCACCCATTAGGGCTGTGACCTTGAGCATGTCAGTGAGCCTTTATTTCTTCTCATAGTTGTTGTGAGGATTAAATAAGGCATGGCATTGAAGTGTCTGCTCCAGTGCCTGGCATAAGGTAAGAAGCCAGTATGTGGTAGGTGTTGTTCGATGAATTATAGGATCTAGAGTTGAATGTCTCAATAGCAGCTAGCTTACCTTACTAAAACAGTTTGTATTTCTGGAAGCCTTATATTGTATAGGGAATCATCATTTCATCTCCAAATAATACACAAATGGACTGTAATATAGTCAAGATTATTATTACTAATTTCTTTAATGACTAGACTTGGAACTTCTAAAGGTAACTCCATTTTGGATTCTGATTTTGGTTGCTCACTCTTACTCATGGATAGTTTTCTAATGCATGTTTACAAATAATAACTGTAAATCACCTACTTTAAATTCCCCCTCCAAAAAATAAAAAAAAATAAAAAATAAGAAAACTCAAAACCTCCTTTTTAAACTTACCCTTTCATATCTCAGTTCAATTCCCTTTAATGTCACAACTTTAGTCTCTCAGGAGATTATAGGGCTATTTTGTAATGGTTCATTTTGTTTTCGAACAATTCCTAAATAAATGTGGAACATTGCCTTCTGTTTCTGAACATGGTCACTTGGGGTCTTCTTCTAGAGAACACCCAGTGATCTCAGAGGAGATCATTTTTTTTTTCCAGAATCCCTCATGGTGGCCCTATCTAGCCATTTTGGAGACATGAACCCTTTAATCTATTTAAAGCAATTGATACTCTCCCCAGGAAAATGCACGTAAAATTTTGCACACCCAAAGAGTTTATGAGCCCCATGAAGTCTACCCATGGTAGTCTTTAAGATGAGTGGTCTCAGTTTGAATCTCTACCCTAAGATATTAATTACTAGTAAAAGCTTACTGCATACCCCTCCAACCTCTCCATCTTCCAGATGTGTATGTATTTTAACAAGAAGAAACTTGGTCCAACTGAAGGGACTCTGGGCTGGTGGAATTTGAATTTTAGGCTATAGCAACAAGTATGAAGTACAGACATTTGGGGGCAAGGGTAAGCCATTACTTATTATTTATTTTGAATAGTTTTTTTGAAGTTTTTTTTGAAGTTTTCAAACACAATTATGGCTTCATACCAACATACCCCCAAATCCCCATATCCAGGATTTAATAGTTAAACAAAGTTTGTAAACCAGGATCGTAAACATAAAAACAGATTGCCCAAAGTTAACATACTGCTGTTTTACAGGATGAAAACTCCTATTACATCAGTGAAGTGAGAGCCTATTTGACAGTCTCAAATCCAGGTAAGTAGTCAGAGAAGGCTATTCCACCAGCTCTGGTGCTGTGCTTCTGGTTCGCTCATTTTTCAGTCCATTGAGTTTACTAATCTTTGATGCTGCTTTGGAGAAATAGACTAAAGCAGTAACCAGGAGAACTTACTACATCTTTGTTTGCTTCAGTTTGCTCATCTGCTCACGAAGGAGGTTGGACTAAATTATGTCAGATATCATTAAAGCAGAGATCATTAAAGCAACAATAAAGAGTTTAGTGACTTTTGGACAGACTTGCTATTGATGGTGCAGTTTTTTCTATACTCTTGAAATTATGCATTTATTCTACAAAAATGTAGTTAGTGCCAGCTGGGTGCCAAGCCCTCTAATAGGCAGTAGAAATCCATTTATCCAAACATGTAGTCCCTGCTGTCATGGAACTTACATTCTAGAAGTGAGGAAAGGAACATAAAAAGATCATTGAATTATAATAGTCAAGTAGTATTAAGTTCTATGAGCAAACACAAGCAGGTCCTTGTGGAGCGGACTGGAAAGATATTTTAAGTGAGACCTCTAAGAAGGAAGGCCTCTCTGAAGAGGTGAGGTTTGAGCAGAGAGATACCCCATCTGGGGGCATCTGGGCCTGGGGAAGCTTTTTTCCAGTGGCGGGAACAACAGATACACAAGTCTTAAGGAATGAAGTTGCTCATGTGTTCAGGGGTCAGCAAGAGAGTGAGCAAAGCAGCAGAGAAGATCTGTGGGGCATCCAGGCCAGAGCATGTAGATCTTGCGGGTAGGTCAAGGTAAGGACTTTGAATTTTAGTCTAAAGTGTGAAAGGATGTCATTGGAGGGTTTGGTATAGAAAAATGATATATCATGTTTATATTTATAAAGATTCAGTCCAGTTGCTACATAGATAATTGCCCTCAGTGGGGCCATTCAAGAGAACTCCTACAGTGTTCGTGTCTAGAAAGGTAATGCTCCCAGTCAAGTTGGGGGAATTGCTCAGAGGGATCAGACATTTCTCTGGAAAGCCCAGACTTAGATAACAAACCACTGTTGAGCACCTCTTAGGTGCCAGGTACCGCACAAACAGTTTTCATGTCTGTTTTCTCCTTTTTAAACTTCTATCTTTTGACTGGCTTAAACTTATCTTATTAAGGAGCCTGTACTAAAGAAACTTGCCAGGAAATGAAAATGTGGAGAAATGTCTATCTAGAATAGTAGATATATGATACTGATATTGTTCAAGAGGATGTTGTCGATGATTATTGGTTAAAAGTAAGTAAGATGTCATAGTTGACAACTCACTTTCACATAGTAACTCACATAGACAAGTAAACTCATATAGGCTGGGGAATAAATATTATGAATGCTAACATAAATTAGCTAATGTTATCACTAGGCATGGACCAAATTTTAGCCAGGAATAAGGTAATGATGTCTCAAGAAGCAAGGGAATGATAAGTCAGACCAGAAGCTAAGTTAGAAGCTGAGAAAGGGGATAAAAGAATTCTAGGTCCCAATAATCCAGGCTCAGCAGTAGTAGCAGGAGCTATAGTAGTCACAATAATGACAATTTGCACATCAGTGGTGATGGTGATGGTATTAGTAACAGTAGTCAGTTGTACTTCAGTGGTAGTGACTGTTGTAATGTCATTGGGAGTGATAGCAGCAGCAGTAGTAGTGGTAGTAGACAACTACCCTGGGGTATAACACATGGTATAGTAGTACACATGGATAATTCAGTACATCGTGTAGGACATTTGCATGTGCCAATGAAGAGTCTACAGTAAATAGTACAGTAATGGCAGGAGACAGCAATCGGGTAGTGGTTAAGATAAAAAGCTCTAGAGGGGTACCTGGGTGGCTCAGTGGGTTGAGCATCTGACTGTTGATTTGGGTTCAGATCATGGTCCCAGGGTCGTGGGATCAAGCCCCACATCAGGCTCTGCATTGGGCATGGAATCTGCTTAAGATTCTCTCTATCCCTATCCCTGTGCCCCTCTCCCCTGCTCATGCTCTCTCTCCCTCTCTCTTAAAAAAAAAAAAAAAAAGATAGCAAGCTCTACAATCAGATTGCTTGAGTCCAAATTCCACTTACTAATTGTAGAATCTTAGGCAAATGTTTTCAATTCTCCAACTCTCCATTTCCTTGTCTGTAAAATGGAGAAAGTAGAACCAATCTCAAATGGTTGTTATGAGAATTAAACAGGAAAGTACACGTAGAGTACCTGCACAGCACCCGGCACATAGCAAGCAGACCCTTAATGTGGGATGTTACCTTAGGCACAGGCAACACATCCACAGAGACAGAAAAGGAGGGAGACTTTCAAGCTCCCTCATTAACAGCCCATGGGTATTCCTTGCAGGCACACTTTGGTGAATTCACTAAGGTCCATAGTCTGGTCCTCAATCATGAGAGCTGTCAGCACCCCCTTACGTATTGTCTGTTTCTTCAAGGAGGCTGATGTTAAACCAAGGTCATGAAATTGATGCATAAAATCAGAATGCAAATTTGTGCATTTTTCATGCAACTGTTTCTTACACCGTCATGCCAAGGGGACTAGATAGTTGGGTCCTCTGGCCAGTGAACTTTCTCCCATTCAAGAAGCCAAAGTAAAATCAGAAGGGTGTTTGATGAATGTAAAATTAGAGCCAATGGAGTTAATTATATGATTAAAATGTTTAGCCCCATCCACCTTGAAGCGGGAGTACCTGTCAGGAAACAAACAGGCCAGTCCTTAAGCAGAACATTCTCTCCCCAGCAGCACTTAAATGGGCAGAGATGGGCCTCTCCCTTCTCTGTTTCCATGTGGATGGATGTAACAACCCTTCCTAATGATGGGATTAGCCTGTCCTCTTGCTGTATTAATATAATCTAGTAATATGTAAACGCTCCACTTGGAGACTTTGGATGTCTATTCTGATTCATTAAGGGTTCATGTGATTGTCACAGAGAGCGATCTTGCTTCTCTTGTTTCTGAAGTTTTTCTGGGCACTTCTCTGTAGTCCCCAAACACTGACAATAGTCCCCACCACTGCCCCCAATGACTTAAAACAACTGAAGAAAAAGTCCTAAAAGTTCTCATTTCAGTGTTGTCACATTCTAATTCATGTGACTTTGCCCCCACGTGCTACAGAATACAGGAAAAAGTCCCCAAAGACCAGAAGAGTGGTTTTTCATGAGGACAGGGCAGAACCCCTGAAAGCCATATGTAAATGAAGGCCATTTAACTATACATGGGCCACCCAGTAACCGCTGGAACTCATTGGATATATGCCAAGATTCTGATGTGTCTGTAATTCATCTTTGTGTTTTCAGAGAAAATTTACCAAGGAATGAAAAGTGCTATGGTGATGTTTGAGACTGTGGTTGGGCATTCCTTCAAGTGTGTGAGTGAGCAGAGCATCCAGCTGTCAACCCAGCTTCAACTGAAAACAATGAATGTCCAATTTCAAGCCTTTGATTTTGAAGATGACCAATTTGGAAATGGTAAGTTAAATCTTCATCATGTCACAAACATAAACTTCAGAGACCCAGGGATAGTATCAAGTTGTTTTTTGTGTGTGCAGTTGTCAAAGGGACAAGAATCACATGAGCTTCCTAGAACAGTATGATTCTATAAAGCTTTTAGGGCCAAGTTCCCCTCCTGCCATTCCTCTGAGTCAACCAACCTCAAAATCAGACACCTTAACCCACCCTTGTCCTCCCACAACAGGATATGTTCTCTTTATATGACTAAAACATGTATTCTGACTCCTCCAACACACACACACACACGCACACACACACACTGACTGAATCAAAAAGTCAGAAAATACCACCTACAACTTCCTCTTTACAAGCTATTGAGTACTAGTTAACTCAGGTATTTTGAGAGACTTTAAAGATCCTGAGTATTAGTAATATCTAAAATACAAGATTTCAGAATAGATTCTTTCCCACTTGCAGAGGGAAAAGAGAAAGATGGAATATTTCAAGATAGAAACATACTCTGTTGGGCACCCTGTTTTCAATTATGAACTCAGTTCTCCTGACTAGAGCTTCCTTGTAGCTGGTCTTAGTTCCCATGCAACTTCTGCTTTGAGTTTTAACCACCACAGAGGGAAGCAGGTCCTAGGAAGAAGGCCAGGGACAGAACAGGCTGACTTTCTGAAAAAGTCCTTTTTTCCTCGCTGGGAAAATGGGTTACAAGGATTTCTACATATGTGCAGGAATTGAATTTCAGTTTCTAAAACATTCCTTTCATAATAACTAATGACGTTATGACTACCTCTCAATTTTCATAAACAGATTTAGCTGGAAGATTAGCTGTAACTTAAATTTCTGTAATGTGAATCCAACTTCTCTTTGAGTTCCATTATAAAATTGAAGATGTGCCTACAAAAAACTTCTGACATACTTGCTGGGAAGCATTGAGCAGAAGAAGGAATAAAGTGTGGCTTGCCTCAGATCCCCTAATTTCTGTAGGTTTTGTCTGAGTCTTAAAATCTCTGCCTCCATTTTGGACCTTTACCACAGCACCAAGATAAAAATAGCAATATTTCTTAGTAGGTTGGCCCCACTCTGTCATCTTATCTGAAAACTTCCAATCTGGGGAAACTTAAAAATTCATAATGAGGATTTGAAAAGCCTCTGTTATTAACCATGTGACCTTAAACGAGGTACGCATTTGCTCTTCCTCCGGCTCAGAACCTCTGTGAAGCAGGAAGTGAGCAGGTGTATGAAACCTGGTAGTGGCAGAGATGAGAAATAACACCTTTCAGCAACATACACCTGACTTCTATTAGCAGTGCCCAAAGGGAGATGTAGAAAACTATCTTTTCATTTTTCCCCCTCCTTCCCTCACCCTCTCATCCAATTCTCAGCCTCCCACATTCTCAACCCATCTTAGGGAACTAAAATCCCAGAGCCTGAAAATGATTTCTCCAGCCCCAGACTGTCCGGCAGCCACTGTAAGAAGCAGCGTTTGAATAGAAAACTTTGGCCATGCAATTTGACACAAGTCCCTGTTTCCAGAGTTGGGAAACATGACCCCAGAACTTACTGTGGCTTACAGTTCTGATCCTGACTCTCCAGACCAAACCAACATTTCCCAAAGTTGGATCTGCCTCCCAGCTGCATCGGAATCCCCTGGACCCCACCTCCAACCCATCGAAACAAATTTCCAGGATGTGGGGACTGGGTATCTGCAGTTTAATTTAGTCCTTAAGTGATCACAAGCACTGCACATTTCAGATCATTGCGCTGACCCTATCTTCCTCGTTTTCACCTGTGTGTCTGAGGCAGCAGGTGGGAAGCCCAGCAGCTCCGTCTCTCTCTGGGTTTCCTTCTCTGTCAGGCTGAGGCAGGCAGGGGCAGTATCACTTCCCAGCATTGTGGCCACCCTGTAACACCTGTTACTCTGACTTCAATTGCAGCGGATGAATGCTTCAGTGACAGAAACAGGAGAGAAATCCCTGTGGCCGTGGGCCTGAGTATCGCAGGACTGCTTGTCGTTTTGCTAACAGCATGCCTGGTGGCCAGAAAGAGGCCCAGTAGAGGATATGAACGCATGTAAAGCCCCAGCTTCTTCAAAGTGTGCAAGGTTAAGGCCTTGGGAATTCTGGCTTCATATTCAGCCTGAAGTGAAGGAATCAGTTCTTCTAGTAGCCTATCCCACCCTCCCAATCTTATTAGGAAACCCAACTTTCCCCTAGGGGCCATCTGAAGGCTAATTAAAATGTAGCCACCACTTTCTCCTGTTGGCATAGGGAGGCTGTGCCATATGGGCTTGAATTCCATCTTCCACACCTGGTAATAGAGGGCTGGCTTTGAGAATTAGGGATAAGAAGCAGGGACATGCTTGGGAGAGGGAGAGAGCAAATACCCAAAGGGAGAATTGTAGAAGGACATTTTCAAACAGCACTGATTTTTCTTACACATTTTGAGGAGTCTCAATATCTAGTTAAAATGTATACATTATTTCTTTAAAAACCAATCCATTTCAAAATAGATTCTAAAGTCATTTAAAACTCCTGAATTGTGCCCAATTCCTGATTTACTTGAATTACAGAATGGTGTTAATAGACTATTATTTTTAAAAAGACATTCTATGCTATTATAATGTGTTATTAGTAAAAAAAAAAAAAAAAAAAAAAAAACTAGATAGCTTCCCAACATTTCATTTTTTAAAAATGTTTATTTTTGAGAGAGAGCGTGCGAAACACGGAAGGTGTGTGTGTGTGTGGCGGGGGGGCAGGTGGCAGAGGATCCAAAGTGGGCTCTGCACTGACAGCACAGAGCGCAATGCGGGGCTCGAACTCATGAACCTTGAGATCATGACCTGAGGGGAAGTCGGATGCTCAACTGATGGAGACACTCAAGTGTCCCCCAACATTTCATTTTTTAAAAATAGAAAGCACATATCAAAGATCTTGCCAAACGAAAGAGGATCCAAATTCTTCACCTTCATTTGTTGTCTGCCTTCTTAACGCTTTTTTTCTCTGCTTTGTCTTTATTTTCTTTGATTCTAGTCTATACTTGAAAATTTGTTAATTTGGGCCACAGTAGGGAGGGGATGCAGGCTAAGCATCAAAAATGATCAGGAATGGCAAGCAGAACAGGTAGATCTACACCAGATTATCACCCACTTTTCCTTTTTTTTTTTTTTTTTTAAATTTTTTTTTTCAACGTTTATTTATTTTGGGGACAGAGAGAGACAGAGCATGAACGGGGGAGGGACAGAGAGAGAGGGAGACACAGAATCGGAAACAGGCTCCAGGCTCTGAGCCATCAGCCCAGAGCCCGACACGGGGCTCGAACTCACGGACCGCGAGATCGTGACCTGGCTGAAGTCGGACGCTTAACCGACTGCGCCACCCAGGCGCCCCACCCACTTTTCCTTTTAAGCAAAGTTTTACCAAGAAAATCATAAACCAGGAGGTTCCTGACTGGACGGGGAAGAAAAATTCTATCAAATATGGCTTGGAATGTTACTTGTGCTTTTCTATTACATTGTTTAAATGGGAGAATCGAGGTTTTCATTTCAGAGACAAGGGGGAGGAATGGGCTTCTGGATGTTTTCAACTGCTTTTCCTAACAGGAAGGTTTGTTTTTCTGTGTTTGCCAGAGGTGCCACTCATTGTTTTGAACAGGAAGTGTATGAAGGTTGGCAACAGCTGTATAACCACTGCTTACCTAGGGCATGTACTGGTTTTCCCTGGAAGGATTTTAGCTGTCTCCACTTTCTCAGAAGTGAGGGTGGGGAGGGCAGAGGTTCAAGAGAGCTTCAAGAGCCCCCGACGACGTTTACAGTGTCAGGACATTCCTGTTTCCTTCTTATAACAGTTGATGTTGATGAAAATCTGGGATGGGAGGACCTGGTGTTTCCCAAAGTAACTGTTTTACCAGCGAGGGCTTGCCTTTGGAGAGATGCTCTCTCTCTCCATCTCCAGCCGGTCCCTCCAGCTGGTCCCTCCAGAAGTACCCCGTTCCTGACTCCCGTACTTGAAAGGTTCTATACTGCAGAGCACAAGCTGCTTATTCACCATGCTCCTCACTATCCTGTAGAATGACTAAAGGAATGTTCCTCTTCTAGTGTGTGGACATTTCTCCCACAGCACACGGGAAAGAAGCGGAATTAAAATCAAGGAGAGGGGGATAAGGCAGTTCACTTAAGTTCAATTTTCCTTTCTACCATCTTCGGTGAGTTCTTTAGAGTGGCTGCTGCTTAGAGTCCTGTTGTGTACCCCCTCACACACACCCGCCAATTATCTTTTAATTTACTGTGAATTAACATTCAAGTAAGCAAAAAGAGCAAAGCTTTCCTTTGAAAGACTGGTAAATAAAGCCCGGATGCGTTCCGGCCTCTCAGTTCTGCCTACTTTCTGCGTGAGTTCCGGGGAGGGTCTCGGATTGAGAATGCGGCCAGCTACCTGTTGGAAAGTGGCTCTCTCTCCGCCCCTGGATCCCTCTGGAGCTGCCTCCGAGTCTGCCTATTGCGGCTGCAGGCCCAGGGGCCCGAGGCTTCCTGCAGAGCGCTGCTCGTCGCTTTCTGGCGTCTGGGCAGGAGGCTGCTACGCGCACCCCGGGAAGCCCTGCCCAGCACGCTGGGGTGGGGGTGGGGTGGGGGTCGGGTGGGGGTGGGGGGGTGCCGGGGCTGGCAGGCGCTTGACCCTTCCCTTTAGTGAGTGTACCTGCTGCTTGCCTGTCCGGCGAGTTTCAACTCCATTTTCTCTTCTGCTGAGGATAGGGCATCCTGAATTCGCCCCTCCCTTTGCAACCCACCTAGAGATAATAGAAACCTTCACTAATGCCCACCTGGAAATAACCATCCATTGTTCATATTGATGTATTTCCCTCTCATGAGTATTGTTTTGCTAACTGGAAGCATACAGAGTACACAATTTGAAATCCTTTGTTACCTGTGCATCATAAGCATTTCTCTATGTTATTAAATTTGCAAAGTGTCATTATTATGGCTGCTATCATGAATATGCTATCAACATTATATAATAATTTACTTAATTATTATGTTTAGAATTGTTATTGTTTTTAGGTTTTCCACAAATATGTGATTAAAGAATTACATACGAATTACAAAACAGACAAGACGTTGATTAACAAATGTGTAGAAATGTCTGCCCAATTTTGGTTTTGCCCCACACAGTAAATTGGTTAAAACGGTTATAATTTATTCTGCAGTACTGATTCTTAATTTTTAAGAAAAAAATGGAAACAAAAGATATATGTAGGTGATTTAAAATTTGAATACTTAAACAAGTATTTAAATGAAATTCTGTTAAAATTTTAAATTTGTTTTAAGTATTACAGAAATACATAAAATGAAAGAGTAGAGTTAAAATAGTGACTAAATTTTCCCCACAGACTTTTCCTTCCTCATTATCTAGTCGATGGGTGGAAGGGGAAAGGGTGTTTAAAAATCACCAGTAGCAGTGGAAATATAAGCTAATGCAATACACTTTGAAAACTGGTGAACAAAAAAGAAACAAGATTCAGAGGAAGAGTTGAGAGCTCAGCAGGACACCTGCTTCCCTAGCACACACACCAAGAAGCCATATGAGAGAAAAAAAAAAATCCTGTGAACACATACTACCAGTCCTAAAACTGGAGAGAAAAAGACTGGTCATTTTATCTCTTCTCATCTGGAGTAGTGAAAATGGCTACTGGGAAAAGGAAGCAGGGTAAACACAGAGACTGATAGAAGTGAACTGGGGAACCAACCCCAAATCCCAGGGAACCCCCAGACTATAGCTAACTCCCAAGGTACAGAAAAGAAGAAAGAATCCAAATAGGTAGCTCAATGGGAAACATTAACTGATCTCACAATGGGAAGAAATATCCTAATTTACACAAATGATGTTAAAGGAAATTCAATGTCATGGATGAAATGCCCAAGCATAAGCAAGATGAAACAAGGTACATGACCACTATGCAAAATTATTGCAGCAAAAGAATGTAAGAATAAGACTAGATTAAAATATGGCTACAGAGTTTTAGTTTGGCAAGATGAAAAATGTTCTGGAAATGGATAGTGGTGATGGTTGCACAAACTGTGAATGTACTTAATGTCCCTGAAGTGTACACTTGAAAACAGTTAAGGGACACCTGGGTGGCTCAGTCAGTTAAGCGTCCCACTTTGGCTCAGGTCATGATCTCACGGTTCGTGGGTTCAAGCTCCTTGTTAGGCTCTGTGCTGACAATTCAGAGCCTGTAGTCTGCTTTGGATAATGCATCTGCCTCTCCCTCTGCCTCCCTCCCCCCCCCCAAAGTAAATAAAACATTAAAAAAACAGTTAATTTTATGTTATGTATATTTTACCACAATTAAAGGAGGGAGAGTTAGAAAGGAATATAGTTGATAAAATACAAAGAAAACGTAACTCAAGAAACAGAAATCCCTGACAATTGATTTTGCTGAGAATCACTTAATAAGAGTGTGAATTCCATATAACCAGAACTCAGGGGTGAAATGTTATAATGAAAGAGTGAGGTGAATGGGAGAGTTCATTCCTATGAGTGAACAAATTGAGTACCAAAGCAATGCACAGTAACAAATAGTAAGAGGCAGAATAGAGCTGAAAAATGAGTTATCTTCAAGAGAAAAGAACTGAAGTAAGCATTTAATGCAGATAAAAAATAAGATCATACCATGATAGGGCAGCTGCTAGGCATGGGAGATATTCAGATTGTCTAAAATAAGGATAATTGGTGCCTCTGAAGTAGAGTTCAAAAATAGGAAGAAGATAAATTTGATGGCTTTAGAGATTTTGCTTAAGATAAATGCTTGAAGTTGCAGATTGCAAGAGCACAGTGTATCCCAGGAAAAAATAGACACAGAAAGCTTAACATTGGGCACCTGGGTGGCTCAGTCGGTTGAGTGTCCAACTCTTGATGTCTGCTCAGGTTATGGTCTCACAGTTGGGATTGAGTCCCGCATAGGATTCTGTGCTAACAGTGAGGAGCCTGCTTGGGATTCTCTCTCTCTCCCTCTCTCAGCTCCTTCCCCACTGTGTGTGCATGCATGTAGAACACACAAGCGCTGCGCTCTCTCTGTCTCTCAAAATAAATATTTTTTTAAAAGAAAGCTTAACATTAAGATACAGCCAAACTAAGCTATAGAACTTTAAAGATAAAGAATTCTTTAGACATACAAATTCTCCCTCTCCATTAAAAAACCAAATCACCTATAACATTTAAAGCCGGCAAACAACATCTACAAAATCCTAAGGGAAAGAAAGTGTGACTCCGAAGTATCATTTACTAAGATAATAGGCAGGTATCCTCAAACATGAAATAATTCAAGAGATATAACACCAAGGAGCTTTTCTTAAAGATAGTGTTTGACAATGAAATTTGGTAAGATCAGAGAGAAGCCACATTATAAACAAGAACATAAGCAAATATCTCTCTGGAATAGAGAAGCCACAGTTTTTAAAAAAAAGCATTTTATCTATTTAAATAGATAAATGGAAAAAGCATTAAACAACTATGGGTCTGAAAATTTATCATACAGATACATCTTGTATATGAAAACCATGTACATGGTTTTTCATTACAACATTATTTGTAATAGTAAAAGTTTGAAACAAGAGAAGTGTCCATCAGTCTGGAACAGATACATCCCACAACAGAATATAGTTATAAGCAAGAATGAGAACATACATTTTTATGTATGTATAGGAAAGTTACCCAAAATATATTGTTAAATGAAAAAACATAATGCATAATAGTGAGAAAAGGAGGAAATAAAATATATTTTCATTTTTGCTGATACCTGAAACATTGGAAATGTATATGGAAAACCAGTGGTTAAGACAGGGGTAACAAAAAAGATGAGACAAAGGTGAAAGTGGAACTTCTCAACATACAGCATTTTGTATTATTTTGACTTTGAATCAGGAATGTGTGTTATATATTTGAAACATATTTTTTTTAACTATTGGAATGATAGTTATCAAATAGAATTGAAATGTTATAAACCAGAACAATGATTTAAAAAATAATATATCTATTCAGGGGCACCTGGGTGGCTCAGTCAGTTAAGCATCTGACTTTGGCTCAGGTCATGATCTCATGGTTGGGGGGGGTGGTGCAGGGTCGTGAGATGGAGCCCCTTGTTGGGCTCTGTGCTGACAGCTGGGAACCTGGAGCCTGCTTCCCTCGCTTTCTGCCCCTCCCTCACTTGTGCTCTGTCTTTCTCTCTCTCTCTCTCAAAAATAAACATTAAAAATTATGTAAAAAAATAATACATTTATTCAAAATTTGAGTTGGGAATAAGAGAGAGAGAAGGGAATCTGTTAGTGCTAATCTTTCAAAACATTATCAATAGATAATGTCTAAATTGGAAACACAGAGTTTAGAAAATGCATACTGTCTCTCACTTATTTCATAACCTCTTAATGCACTTTATAATCCTTTAGTGTGTATTTATAGTCTCTTTTTTGAACGTTAAAGAGATCTTTTATGAAACAATACTTCCTGTGACAAAGTTACATTTATTTGAAGTTTGGTAGTTTTCCCAGTTTTGTTTTAGCTTTTTTCTTCTGTGAAATCAATTAAAATAAGCAATTTTGGTAAAATAGCATTTGTATGATCCTATTTTAATAAAAGTATGTGTATATATTTTTCTACCCATGTCCTTATAGTTGTAAAGAAAGATGCCTGAAATTATATTTGTCCATGTTTTCGCAAGGATAACTTCTGGGTGGGTGGTTTTCAGGTGATTGGTTTTGTAAGGGTTCCGGGGGAGGCTGGCCCAAAATGTAACACAATGGCATACTGATTATCTTGAGTCGAATCTACTTGGGAAACAGCCAGTGCAAGGACATTCAGACCCTCCTCGGTCACCCTGGAAGCAGGAAATCTCCCATATGAAAGGTACCCTCCCTGTAAAACACACAGTAAAAACACATCCTGTCACCAGAGAGAGGAACGTTAAAGCCAAGAAAGCTATAGAAACAAACCCTGTTACTTTTTATTAATCTGCTATCTCAGCCCAAATTCCACTTAGAATTCCTTACTAATTGAAGCTCCCAAACATCTGTTCTCTTTATCCTGTCAAATCCTCACAAATGCAGTATCTCTTTGTTTAAAATGTATAGAAACTGCCTGCATTAGTCATTTCTTTGGGTATCAATTTCATTACTGATGAATTACTGTGCACATATAATAAAACTTAGGGTTTTTTTCCTCCTTTTAATCTGTAATTCTTAAACCAGCTGGAAGAATCTTGGAGGAAAGAAGGAATTTCTTCCTCTCCTACAGTTGTTATTTTTTTATTTGTGCTTTTCTAAATCATCTTAATTATTTGTAAAGAGAAAAATATCATTTTTTGAAAATTGAATGATGTTTTGTCAGGCATACACATGAGCACACACACACACTCATCTATGCACAGAGGAAGCAATTGCCTTCCAAGGTTTGCAGTGATTCATTGAAATGGAAGAATTGTGGTGATCAGATCATTGTTTTCTTTGTGTACTTTTCTGCATTTTATTATTATTATTATTATTATTATTATTATTATTTTATTTTAGAGAGAGCATGTGCATGCACATGTGAACAGGGGAGGGGCAGAGGGCGAGGGAATCTCAAACAGGCTCCACACTCAGCACCGAGTCTGCTGGGGGGCTCAATCTCATGACTCTGGGATCATGACCTGAGCAGAAATCAAAAGTCGGTCGCTCAACCGACTGAGCCACCCAGGTGCCCCACTTTTCTGCATTTTAACAACATTTAAGCTATGTGATATTATTTTTTTTTTAATTTTTTTAACGTTTATTTATTTTTGAGACAGAGAGAGACAGAGCATGAACAGGGAAGGTCAGAGAGAGAGGGAGACACAGAATGGGAAGCAGGCTCCAGGCTCTGAACCATCAGCCCACAGCCCGATGCGGGGCTCGAACTCACGGACCGTGAGATCGTGACCTGAGCCGAAGTCGGAGGCTTAACCGACAGAGCCACCCAGGCGCCCCTAAGCTATGTGATATTAAATGCTGTTAAATTATATGGAAAGTGAAGGCTGCTGTCTACTCCCATCCCAGCCTTCCCCAGCATCTTGTCTATCTTTTCACTTCCGGCATACCTGCAGTTTTTTGGGGGTTCATGCAACGCTCCATGATTTTAGGGAACTTCTCTGTCAGCACACTGAGATCCACCACATTCTTTTTAGTGGCCACAATATCTTCTATTGTATGGATATACCATTTAACATTTTTGATGGATATCTAGAGTGCCCATTTTGCTCTCATAAAATGAGATTATTGTAACATATCTTTGTGTACTTACATGAATAGATCTTTATAATACCCTATGGTGGAATTATTTTAGCATATGTGTTTCACATTTTGGTCAATAGGTAGGTGCTTTGCATTTTGTTTTAACATTTTTGTATCTTTTCCTAAATCATTCTAATCAAATTAACTTCTTAGTTTGTTAACGTTCTTTTTTATCTAAGAAATACGTATTTACTAATATACTAAATAACAAAATTGTGTACTCCAAAAGGGCTTATCATGAAAAGTAACATTTCCCTGCCCTTCCTCTAAGAGACAAAGTACTTTTAACTAATTTTAATAATTTCTTATGGTAACTATCTAATAATTCTTTTTTTAATTTTTTTAAAGTTTATGTATTATTGAGAAACAGAAAGAGACAGAGCATGAGCATGGGAGGGACAGAGAGAAGGAAGACACAGAATCTGAATCAGGCTGTAGGCTCTGAGCCGTCAGCACAGAGCACGAAGCAGGGCTTGAACTCACAAATGGCGAGATTTTGACCTGAGCCGAAATTGGATGCTTCATCGACTGAGCCACCCAGACACCCCTCAATAATTCTTTTAAAAAATGTTAAAAAGCTTTTCTATTTCTCAATTTATTAGCTTTAAACTTCTTATTATGGCAGATAAGGATTTCATACTCTTAACAACATCCCTTCTATTGTTATATCACTGTTTTTTGTTAAATCAATAAGGTATATATTATCATCATTATGTAAATATTGTCCACTGCCAAATGAAATAGTATAGGACAAGCACAGGGCGTGTCTTGTACAGATTTGTTGAGTCTCTATCGTTCTCTCTCCCTGGTCCTTCCTGATCCTTTTTTGTCTGACTTCAGGTGAGAATTGATCCTTGGTTTGTTTTGATATTGGTTCATGCAACGATCTCATGAATATATTCTCATATCTATTCTTTTTATTTTTCATGATCTTATGAGATATTTATTCAAATATTTGAAATTTTCATTAAAATTTTTCTTTGCATTTGTCTTAAACTAAGATGATATGACGTTTTACCTTACAAACCCTTGCCCTCACCTTGTTCTTCTTCATCCCGTTCTCCCTTAGCCATCTATAGGCCATTACTTTTATTGGTTTATCATGCATTTATCCTTCCAGATCTTCTTTAAGTAAATGCAAGAAATATATCTTCATTTCCTCTTTACTTACATAAAACATTGTAGTACTATATGCATTTTTCTTTGCGTTACTTTTTTCCCCTTAACATGTGCTGGAGATTTTTCTTCTTTACTTTTTTTTTTTTATTTGAGTACAGCTGACACACGGTGTTACATTAGTTTCAGGTGGACAAAGTAGTGATTCAACCTCCCTATAGGTCATTATGTTCACCACAAGTGTAGCTACACCTGTCACCATGCACCGCTATTATAATATCATTGACTATATTCCCCATGCTGTACCTTTCATCCCTGTGACTTATTCGTTCCATAACTGGAAGCCTGTGTCTCCTACTCCTCTTCACTCATTTTACCCATTCCCCTACTCCCCTTTCCTCCCCATCAGTTTTTTTTATGTATTTATAGACCTGATTCTGCTTTTTGTTTGTTTATTCTTGTGTTTTCATTTTTTAGATTCCACATATGTGTGGAAATGATATGGTATTTGTCTTCCTCAATCTGACTTATTTCACTGAGCATAATACCCTATAGGTCCATCCAGGTTGTTGCAAATGCAAGATCTCATTTTTTTTATCGCTGCGTTATATTCGATTGTGCGTATATGTGTGTATATACATACATATATCACATCTTCTTTAACCATTCATCTATTGCCTTTTCTCTATCCTTGAATAAGATATAGTTCTCTATACTTATTTGTATTCAATCAAGTTCCCTTTTATCCTCATGGCTCTCCATCTTTCTCCTGTTGAGACTGACTACATTTTAAACAAACAGAATAAATACTCTCTAATGAAATAAAGAAAAAAATTTTATTTTCAACGTTTATTCATTTATTTTGAGACAGAATGTGCATGTGCGCACAAGCGGGGGGGGGGGGGGCTGGCGCAGAGAGAGAGAAAGGGAGAGAGAGAAACCTAAGCAGGATCTGCGCTGACAGCTTGAACCCACGAACCATGAGATCATGACCCAAGGGCTTGAACCCATGAACCACGAGATCATGACCTGAGCTGAAACCAAGAGTCGGATGCCTAACCAACTGAGCCACCCAGATGCCTCTAAAGAAAAAAGTTTTGACAAATTTACAAATGTTCATTTTTAAGCTCTCATAAATAATTAGACCTTGAAGTGTAGCAAAAAAAATATTTTACAAAGTAGATAAACATCACATGTTTTCAAGAGATCAGGTATAATCTAACAACAATCTCTTGTATGTAAGCACATTCTACTTTTCAGAGAACACACCTGGAAGAAAACATGTCTAACGATTATTAAGTATCTATTAATTGCTGGGGGTGCCTAGGTGGCTCAGTCGTTTAGGAGTCAGACTCTTGATCTCAGCTCAATTCCTGATCTCAGGATCCTGAGTTCGAGCCCTGCATTAGACTCCATGTTGGGCATGGAGCCTTAAAAAAAAACAAACCTATTAATTGCTGCAAAGATAAGGGTATCTTGTTTAATCCCTCAAGAATCTTATACATTATTTGCTTATTTTATAAATGAAGAAATTGCAAGGTTCAATAACTCATCCAAGTTCACACAGTTAGTGGTGAAATTAAAAGTCAAGCTTGGTGGCATATCAACTATACTTCAATTTTTAAAAAAAAGTCAAGCTTGGATTTGACTCAAAAGTTCATATTCTTCCCACTCTAGTCTGCTTTCTGGTCTGTCCTCACCAAACCTTACCTGCTATATTGTATTTTTTTCTTTCTCCCTCTCTTAGTTGACGAGTGTTCATCTGACTACACAATTGTGCTTCCTGTGATTGGGGCCATTGTGCTTGGTCTCTGCGCTGTGGGTTTGATTGTCTATGGAATCCGCCTAAGACGTGAATCATCTGGATACCAGAGAATCTAATTGGTTCCCAGAGGAAAAGAAAATAATGGAGTTTAGAGAATTCTTTCATCATTTCCAGAATGTTGGGGACTTCCCTTAGCGTGAGTCCTTCTGACAATATAAACTACTATCTTTCACAAAAACTAAGTCATTTCTGATTTAAATTCAAGCAACAAATCAATTTCTACATATTTTTTGTTTATTTTATGAAAGATATAGTGACCTGCTTGAGTATTTTCCAGTGTCCTTCAAAATTTTTTAACCATTCAAATCAACGTTTGAGATATGTTAAATTAATATAATGCATGTAAAGTGGTATATGCTCCCAAATTATAAACTAAAATGTTAATTGTAACTAATGCTACCTGTGCACATTGGAATTTTATTTTATCCTTCATCTTTCCCAATAAAAAAAAAAAACATGCCTCTTCTTTGTCTATAAAATGGACTTCCAGAACTTTTCTTATCCATGTTTTATATGATATCCATGTCTGATGATCTGCTTTCCACTTTAATTTTTTTTTAATCATCAAAAATCCCACTATATCACAGTTTGTCTAGGTTTGATGTGACGCCAACAAGAGGAACAAATTAGCTTATACTTTTAATCTTGACTCCTCCTGCAGAATAACTAAAGGCTAAGAATTAGGTGGCTACAGACAACAGAATTAAATAATAAGCAAGAAACATAATCCTTAATAGTTGAACACATATATGCCAGACACTTGGCTAAGTTTAGATACATTCCATTTAATCCTCCCAACTTATAGATGAGTAAACTCAGACTTAAGGAAATTGATCACCTCAATGTCACCCAGCTAACAAATGGCAGAGCCAAAATTTGACTGCCAGTTGGTCTGGTGCCAACGTCTATGGACTTCACTACATCAACTTGGCTACAAGAACAATGACACTGAATTCTGCCTGAAGCCTCATACCAGCAAGTGCTCCTTTTTTCACAGAGAAAAGGAATTTCTCCAGAATCATAAGAGATAAGGGGACATGAAAGGACTTGATAGATAATGAAATAGGAGATCTTTAATAATGTTCTCTGCCTCCTTGAAGGAGACTAAGGGGCTCTGCAAAACATCAGTTTCTCATTTTTATGGGACTGTGCAGCTGTGGATCTAAAGATAAAGGAATGGAGTAAACATCTCAACTCATTTTTTATTTCTTTGAAAACAGAAATCTAACCTCCAGCCAACTTTTCTTTCTTGAAGGTAGATCCCCCCCTTGTGGTAACCTGCTTCTTCTGCTCTGTTAGAACCACATTTTCTATTCTAGTACACTTTATTCTGTAGAGCAGCCTGCCAAGAATTGTATTCACTGCTTGTTCTTACAACTAAACAAACGAACTAAGTATACTAACAGAAAAGACCACATACCCCTAGAATTCTTTAGGAAAGGAATAATTTGGGTCACCCCAGAGTACATAATGACTTTCTTGATTTGTTCTCTTATGAGTCAGTAGGCTTGGCAAGGTCCTCAGTTTAGCCTTAATGGAATATGAGTTGAATTAGAAGTTTTTGTAATAAAAACTTATTTTGGAGGTTAATTTATGTCTTTCATTTCTGATAACTCAATTTTCATGCTATAAAAACTTTTTACTATGGTAGTGGAGAGTTTTGCTTGAATCAGTAAGTTAAATCATCTTTCTATAATTCGTTTTGTTTTATTCTCTACTACCACTTTATTACCAGGTAGGAAGACCTATTTGACAGAATCTGAATTTTTGAGAAGTGAACCATATTAAAATTATAAGTTAAATCTCTCAACTCTTAGACCAGACTAACAGACTGGATTACTGGTTTACTTAAGTGCTGCCACGAATCCATCCATCCATTTATTCACCCATTCAACCAACACTGAATAAGGACTTTCTAAATACCATATACTCTGTTGTGGATTGAGATAAATAAGAAGTCCTGTATTAGGTGTATTAGTCCTGTATATCTACTCAACAAGTTAACTCAAAACTTAGCAGCTTAAAACAACAAACATTTATTTTCTCACAGTTTCTGAGGGTCAGAAATCTGAGAGCAGCTTACCTGGGTGGTTCTGGCTCAGGGTCTCTTACCAGGTGGCATTTAAACTGCTGACCAGAGTTACAGTCATCTGAAAGTTCAACTGGGGCTGAAGGATCTGCTTCCAAGTTCACACCATGTGGCATATCTATAGGAATGCTCACATCATGACAGCTGACTTTCCCCAGGTGAGTGATTCAAGAGAGAGACACTGACCACCTATTCCCAAAAGTTACATACCATCACCTGTGCTGTATTCTATTGGTCACACCAACCATCTCTGGTACAATGTGGGAGTAAAGACCAGGAGAGGTGGAAATCAACGGTGACCATCTTGGATGCTGGCTATTCCAGGTCCATTTTCAAGGTTCAATTACTGGTACTTTCTGGGGGGAATTCAGGTAAATAAATACCAGTATTTACACTAATAATAATGGCTTAATAGGAAACTATACAAAGGGTAATGAGGGCATGGCCCTTTCCAGCCCACTACCAACTCTATCCCAGGTGTAGCACCTCCCCAGGAGAGAAGCCTCTCAGGCTCTGGTGCTAACAGTGTACGGACCAGCTGCTGCTCAGGCAGATTTGCCTTTTCACAAAGGCTGGTAGTTGGCCCATTGCTCTACAACATTAACTGATAGCTTTGCCTCAGGGATGTGTTAACTCTCCGTCATAATATAATCCAAAGAGATCTGGACCACACAGATATCCCACGGGACATCACACTGAACCATTATTTTGATGACATTATGCTAATTAGACAAGCACAAAGCGATTATTATGTTGGAGGTCTTGGTAAGAAATATGTATTCCAGGAAGCAGGAGACAAACCCTATGAAGATTCAGGGACTGACTAGTTCATTGAAATTTTTAGGGAGCCAGGGGGTCAGGGCCATGCCATATATCCACTTCAAAATAAAATGCAGATGTTTTGCATGTTGCATCCTTTCTACAAAGAAGAAACCATAGGTTCTTAGGTTCTGGAGGCAACATTCCACAGCTAGGAAAAGTCATCTGCTCATTTACCAGGTGACATAGAAAGTGATCAGTTTTGAGTGGGGCCAGAACAGGAGAGGGCAGTACAACTCTAGGCCATAATGCAATCAGCCCTACTGCTTGAGCTCTACAATCAGGCAGACCTCAGGGTGTTGGAGATATCAGTGGTGAAAAAGGGACAGTATGGAATTTTTGGCAACCTCCAGCAGGAGAATCATAACACAGGTCCTAGGTGTTCTGGAGTAAGGCCGAGGCCATGCCATTTGCTGCAGAGAAATAGATGCCCTTTAAGAGTCAGCTCTTGGCATGTTACTGGGTCCTGGAACACTTGACTTTGGGACACCAACTTACCCTATATCCAGAATAGCCCATTTTGAGCTGGATTCTGTCATATCCACTAAGCAATAAAGTCAGATGGGTCTAACAGTAATCAGTTGTAAAATGGGTAATATGACAGAGGTCAATACACTATAGCTCATGGTTTGGACATCTGTTTTTGTAAATAAAGTTTTGTGGAGTATAGCTATCGGGGCCCTTTTGTTTACATGTTGTCTATGGCTGCTTTACAACAGCAGAGTTGAATAGTTGTGATAGAAACTGGTCCACAAAATCTACGTGGGGCTGGATCTCACAAACTGGGAGATCATAACCTGAGCCAAAACCAAAAGCTAGAGGCTTAACCACTGAGCCACCCTGGTGCCCCTCATTGTGGTTTTGATTTGTATTTCCCTGATGATTAGAAATGTTGAGCACCTTTTGACATAGGTGTTGGCTATTGTATGTCTTCTTTGTAAAAGTGGCTATTCCAATCCTTTGATCATTTTTAAGTTGGATTATTTGGGTTTTTTTGCTATTGAGTTGAATGAATTCTTTGTATGTTGTAGGTATTAACCTGTTGGCTTGTAACCCTCCTGGGAGCTTCCCAGGTGTAATCTAAATTTAGCCCCAATACAAGGAGGTCAAGGAGAGACCAAAGGAAGGGGCAGGTCACTCCAGGTTGGTAAGGTGGCAGTTTTAATAAGCAAGGAGAACTTACATATGAAACTTGTCTTGGGCAGCAGCAAGACAATTGGATCCCCACACCTGCCTGCTAGATCTTAAAAGTTTATAAAGAGGTCCTAATTGGATTCAGTCACATATACCCTCCAGTCGTTTTCAACACATCACCATCTCAAGGCTGTGTCCTTAGAGCAGCCTCTGGGAGTGGGAAAGGCAAGCAGAACCCACATTCTAAGGATAGGGGAGGGAGTGAGGAGCCTTTGAGCACCTGAGTCCAGCTCAAGGATTAATCGTCAGTCATATCTTTTTTGATGATGTTCCCCAACAAAACCTCTTATCAGATATAGGGTTTGCAATTATGTTTTCCCATTCTTTTTTTTTTTTTTTTCAACGCTTATTTATTTTTGGGACAGAGAGAGAGACAGAGCATGAACGGGGGAGGGTCAGAGAGAGAGGGAGACACAGAATCGGAAACAGGCTCCAGGCTCTGAGCCATCAGCCCAGAGCCCGACGCGGGGCTCGAACTCACGGACCGCGAGATCGTGACCTGGCTGACGTCGGACGCTTAACCGACTGCGCCACCCAGGCGCCCCATGTTTTCCCATTCTTAAGTTGCCTTTTCATTTGTTGACTGTCTCCTTTGCTGTGCTGAAGCTTTTTAGCTTGCTGTAGTCCCAACTTGTTTACTTTTGCTTTTGTTGCCTTTGCTTTCGGTGTCATATCGAAAAAAATCATTGCCAAGACCAATGCCAAGGAGCTTTTTCCCTATGTTTTCCTCTAGTGGTATAAGAGAGAGGTCCAGTTTCATTCTTTTGCATGAGGGCATCCAGTTTTCCCAGCACCATTTACTAAGGAGACCATCCTCTCCTCATTACGTGTATCTGGCACCCTTGTCAACGACTAGCTGATCATATATATGCATGGGTTTATTTCTGGGCTTTCTACTTTGTTTCATTGGTCTGCTCATATTCTTTGACAGCTTTCTATTACATTATAGTTCTCTTTTCTTATTTATTTGTAGGAGTTATTTATATATTAAGAAAAGTAGCCCTTCATCTGTGATAAGAGTTATAAAATTATTCCCAATTTACTGTTTGTTTTTTCCTAAGTATGTTTTGCTCTGCATATCTTCAACAAAATTATATAGTTGAATTTATTAATTCTTTTTCTGTTATAGTTTGAGTATTGTGTTACACCTAGAAAAAACCTTCCTCTTTTAAAGTCTCCCATGGTGTCTTCTAGTTCTTTCATGCTTCCATCTTTTATACTTAATCTCTTATTCACTTGGAACTTATTTTGATTTTAGGTGTTAAGAAGTGATTAGGGGTTCAACTTTTTTTCTCAGAGAACTAGCCTCTTGTCCAAATATCACTTCTTGAATTATTAAGTCTTAAAATCTAACATGTATGTTCCATTTTATTTATTTTTTTATTTTTTATTTTTTTAAAACCTCCTATAAACCAGCTGGGTTTTTTTTTTTTTTAACGTTTATTTATTTGTGAGACAGAGAGAGACAGAGCATGAACGGGGGAGGGTCAGAGAGAGGGAGACACAGAACCTGAAACAGGCTCCAGGCTCTGAGCTGTCAGCACAGAGCCTGACGCGGGGCTCGAACTCACCGACTGCGAGATCGTGACCTGAGCCGAAGTCAGCCGCTTAACCGACTGAGCCACCCAGGCGCCCCTGTATGTTCCATTTTAGCAAGGACCTGTTAAGCATCTATGAACATAGGTTTTTTTTCTTTTAAACTATTAGTAAGATTAATTAATTATATTAATACTGAATCATTCTTATATTTCTGGGATAAACCTAAGTCATGGTATATTATTATTTTCACATGCTACCAGATACTTTAATTAATAAAACGTTTGGCAGTTTTTACATTGATATTCATAAGTGAAATTGGACTATATTATGTGTGCATGCTATCTTTGGTAATTTTGGTACCAATGACATGTTCTCTTCATAGAAAGAATGAAAGACTTTCTTTGTGTGTGTGTGTGCTCTAAGACAGAATTAATAGCACTGGAGTCAACTACTATTTACCATTTTGGTGGAACTTCCTTGTGAGAGAAGGTGGGCCACATGCTTTGGAGGTGAAGGTGAAGGTGGAACTGAAGGTAGTGGAAAGATAGTTCTTTGCTAACATTTTCTCGTTCTTCTATGGTAATCGTTTGATTAGATTTTCCATCTCAGGATCTATTTTGGTACATTGTATTTTCTTGTAACATCATCCATTTTATCCAAGTTTTCAAATTTATTTGCTTAAAGTTGAGCAAAACTAGTCAAATCTATAATTTGTTTTCTGTACGTGACTTTTTCCCACTTATTTTTTTTATCACAGCAAATGTGCATTGCCCCCCCCCCCCTTTCTGGTTAAACTATTTTGCTGTTATTAATTTCTTTTCTAACCTCTGGATTTATTAGCCTTTATTACTAGTTTCTTAATTTATTAATTTATTTTATCATTACCAATTTTTCTTCTGCTTTCCTATGTTTATTTTCATATTTCTAACCCTTAAATTGGATAATTAATTTACTTCCACTATAAATTTGCTTATGAGCCAGCTTTAACTGTGTCCAAACAAGCATCTGTATGCAGTATTTTTATTTTCTAGATATTCTGCAATTTCGGTTTGACTTCCTCTTTTTCCCAAGCCAACTAAAACACTTTTTTAAAAGTTCAAGTAGTTGTGACTTTTTTATTTTAGTTGTTTTTTTTTTTTTTTTTTTTTTTCCTCCCCTTTCTTGAGAACACTAGAAAGTTATGTATTTTGCCCTTCACTGCATTTGAGTTTTCCCCCGGGACTCCTCTTCCCCCACTTTCTCGCACCTTTAATGATAAAGATCAAGAGGAATGTTCTCCTTAAAGCCCGACGAGAACGAGGGAACCCTGCGGGCCAGTAGAAGAAACAGCAAGCCAGACCCGCAGGTCCTTTGGTGAATGAGGGCCAACCCCTGGTTCAGTAGGCGCTGCGCCAAGGAGAAGTAGGGACCACACCTCCGCGGGCTTGTGGACGATTGGCCAATCGTCGCCTCCGAAGTCCTGCTCTGTTCTTTGATTGGTTTTGACGGAGACGCCCCCACCACGCTTTAGAGGCCTAGCGCCTGACTGGGACCTGGACGGTGGCCTGTGAAGGACAATAGGCTTGCGGAGCGGAGGAAAGGTTTTGCAGGCGGGGAGTGGGAAGCAGCTGGTGTAACCAGAAGTCGGAGAGCGACCGGGTTGTGGAGCCATGGCGGCAACCTCTGCGGTGTCGGTGCTGCTCTTGGCCGCAGAGAAGAACCGGTGGCTGCGAGTCCCGAGCCTGCTGCTGCCGCCGAGGTAACGTGAGGCGGAGGGGCGGTGGATCAGCGTCCGGGGTCGAAGGCAGGGGTGGTGTAAATGGACTCCTGCACGCCGAGAGAGGTGCGCGGGGACCGAGGATCGAGCGGGAGGAGGGGAGAGCGTTAGGAAAACCCCAGCCCTTTCACGGTGTTCTGCTCTGTCTTGGCATCGGGAGAGAGACCTGTTCACACCCAGCCCTTCCTTTTCTTCCCCTTCCTCCCCGTATCCACTCTGCAGCCTCTATTTGCCTCTGTTTTTCCATTTTCGGGCAGTGGGGGAGGGGTGGAGCTGGGCCTGCCACATCCCTGCTTCCCTCGCTACAGGGGCAAGAGAGACGCTTGTACCGCTGCTAACCGTTAACATGGTGCTTTCACTGCATTCCCTGTGTGGGGAGTGTTGATGATCCCCGTTCTGGTGAAGCTCAGAGGGGTCAACGACTTGCTCAAGTTTACACAAGGAGTAAGAAATGGAGCCAGGACGCCCCTCGAGCCCCTTTCGAGCAGCTAGCCCCGGTCAGGTGTCCGGTTCAGAGGCTCTGTGGAGTTCTTTCTCATTGTTGGAATGGATCAAGCTAACAAAAGTAAATTTACCTTCCAGAGGGTGAGAGGTTGGTTTGTTAAAAGTTCTCAGAGGCAAGTTTGAACAAAGCTATGACTCTAACTAACCTGACTCCACATCAGTTTCAGATTTTGAGCTGTAAGTTTCAATGACAATTAATTTGGTAGTGAAGACATCCTCAGGTCTCCTGGTAGCGGGCTTCTTTACCTTGCTTTGTTTCTTCCTCCTCTTCACCTCCTCCTCTGTTCTGGAAAGACAGGGTAGCTTAGTGCTGAAGGGCACAGACTGTGCTGTCCGAAGCCAGGGTTCTCAGCTTTGCTACTCACTAGCTGTGTGCCCAACCTTGGGCACATTACTTAATATCTCTGTGCTTCAGTTTCCTGACTTAGGAGGAGGTGATGATACTATTCCTAGAGGAGATAATATTAGTACCTAGCACTGTGTGAATTAAATGAATTAATACATGGAAAGAGGCTCAAACAATCTGGTGCATATGAATCAATCCATAAATACAGCCTTTGTTTCAAGGTTTTTGTTTGCTTTTATTTTCCACAAATTACTGGAGAGGTATTTAGATTTGAGTTACTTAATTGTAGAACTAGCCGCAGAGTAAAATAAGACAGTTGGTGAAAGTAATGTTAATGCCCTTTTCTTTCTCCTGGTTTTTCTTTTCTTAGGTTTCCAGGGCTCTTCAGGATATTACACAGACCATTTTCTCTCTCTTCCCTCTCCCTCTCAAATCTTCCCTACTGTGTGTTCTCAGGTAGCTGTCATCCTGGAAAATGTTACAGTTGTTAATGGCATTAAGGAATTACAAATCTTATCATTATAGAGAGTATTTTCATGTCTTGTATGTCATGATTCTCCAGTAACTCAGAGAAATGAAGTCTAATGGTGGAATTTTAGAAATAAGAGTATACTGGTATAGAATTTATGTTGAATCAGGGTGGGATTATCTCATGGAAGCAACTTCTTAATTTTGTTTGTTTAAGCCATTGTTTTAAGCTATAGCTTGGATAATGGTGAAAAATAGAATAGACCTATCAAAACATCATTGAGATAGAGGATTATGTTAAGTAGTGTGTCTGTATGTGATTGTCGGTCTGTTTTCACTACAAAATCACAGAGGAAAACTTTAGTTCAGCAATGGCCTTGAAACTTAATCAGGATCTTAAGCTGGATTTACCAAGAAAGAGCCATTTTGTAGATAAATCTGTCCAGGACAAGCCTTGAATCTTATAAAAAACTTATCTGAAGAATGTGATGGGAAGATGCTGTGAACCAGAAGATACCTTTTAAAGATAAGGAAAAACAGTCTTTCTCCTTGAAGATTAAGAGAATGAGGTCAGTCAAATTGGAAAGAAGTGGGAAAGCAATAGCCTCCTGAGAAAGCTGTCCTGTGGGACTCAAGTGCCAAAGCTGTGGGTCTTCCCACCAGCCCTTCACGGATGGCAACATCTGATTGAGTTTGCATCAGAGGGCAATGACTGTCTGACCTACTGTTATAATCCCGCCCCCTGCACCCCTGCCCCAGTGAAATGCTAGTTCTGTTCAGTTACATAGCTATATGCATAGTGTATACATGCTACACATACATAGTTGCTTAATATCTAATGTACATTGTGGTTTTTTATCGCCCGCTGTGTACATGATCTAAAATGATTAGTTCTTTATGACCATAGTTTTAACAAATCTCCCATGTATGGGTGAAAAGACTATGGTGGAATTCCTTCTGTAATTTGTTTTCTTCCCAGTGTATTCTTTTTAGCTGACACCAGATAGGCATTATACTTACACTTTTTTGTTCCTAAAGTAAATCTGATCTGCTTTCTGTTACCTCTGGGTTAAAAAGTTTTGTTACTTTTGTTACTTTTGTTACTTTTTGTTATTTTTGTTACTCTGTGGCCATTTGCCAGCCTCTGGAGCAAGCAGGTTAGGTGATCCATTCAAGGACACACAGTGCCAGAGAGAACAGCCAAAACTGTAACTTCCGGTTTCTAGAGTAATTTTCTTCCCTCAAAGAAAGTCTTATTAAGTCACTTTGTAGGCTTCAGGCTTAACTAAGGTCACATCTAGACTTGGTTTCAGGTTTTGAATTAATAAATCATATAATGACTGAGGGGCGCCTGAAGCCTCCGACTTCACCTCAGGTCATGATCTCACAGCTGGTGAGTTCAAACCCTGTGTCAGGCTCTGTGCTGACAGCTCAGAGCCTGGAGCCCGGAGCCTGCTTCAGATTCCGTGTCTCCCTCTCTCACTGCCCTTTCCCCTATGCACTCTGACACACACACACACTCTCTCTCTCTCTAAAATAAGTAAGCATTTAAAAAATTTTTGATTCTGGGGCGCCTGGGTGGCGCAGTCGGTTAAGCGTCTGACTTCAGCCAGGTCACGATCTCGTGGTCCGTGAGTTCGAGCCCCGCATCAGGCTCTGGGCTGATGGCTCAGAGCCTGGAGCCTGTTTCCGATTCTGTGTCTCCCTCTCTCTCTGCCCCTCCCCCCCATTCATGCTCTGTCTCTCTCTGTCCCAAAAATAAATAAACGTTGAAAAAAAAAATTAAAAAAAAAAAAATTTTTTTTGATTCTTTTGAAACAACAATGACTGATCTTGTATATCCTGTTTAATTATTATTCCATTTGGATTCATTTGCTAGGAGATGGACTTGGAGGCAGAGAACCATGAAGTATTCAACAACCACAGGTACAGTCTTGATTTGCTTTGGCTTTGCAGATTATGAACTAAGAGAGGGAAATGCTTAATTCCTTAATTTGTATATATAGAATTAGTGCTCATATATTTTTGAAATTTGGGATTTTCATGATCATTTTCTTAGTACGTATTGAGCCATGGTTTCCACCTCTTTTATGTCAAATCTCCCCTGTTGTTGAGTCTACAATATATACAGAAATAATTGGAAACATTTACATTTATGTCGTTACTTCCGTCTGTTTGATCCCGTTCAGTGCCGTGAATTGGAAAGGCATAACTCTGATGGTCTAAATCAGTGCTTTAAAACCGTTCTGATAAGTGGCAGACATTTTTTCAAATAAAATTTTACGCGGAATTCCCAACGATAAAATGTATGAAAGTGTAGACACGGTTGATTGGGTGCAGCTTCCTCCCCACAACACACACATGCATACTTCATCCCAGCAGCTCCCGTGACCTGTGACAACTCAGACTCCATAGATCCCCATAGAAAAACATTGTTTTAAGTTATAGAAAACCTTATTTGTTTTAGAATAATAGCCATTATAAACTGCCCAGGAGCATTTATTTCATGTGTGATACGGAAGTGCATTTTACATATTAACACAGTAACATGTCCTGTGGCACGGATACCAGTGCCCTGGTGCGGCACTCAGTGTTCATGCAAGAGAGCCATACGTCCCTGTGTTTGCGTGCAGAGGGATAGAGGCGATGGAGTTGAGCGACTGCAAGTGCAGATTCTGAGGTGAACCTAACCTGGGTTCAAATCCTGGACCTGCTATTTCTTTTAGCCAGTATACTTTCAGGACAAAATGAGCATAATTTCAGGAAAGTAGTATCTCTTTTAATTGTAATTCCTTTATCTTTAAAATTTATGTAACAGTAATAGTATCTACTCCATAGGATTATTGTGAGGATTTAAATCCAGATTGAGTCAGGACCTGCGGCATAAAAAGTACTTACTAAAGACTAATTATTATTAACTATGAGGGGTTTTTTGGAGCTATTGTAATTTGACCTTTGGCATATCAAAGCATCTTTTCATTTTAAAGTTGAAAAAGCTGAATAATATAAGAGTTTATGTTAATAAGGGTATCTTGGATTTCAGGGGCACTTGGGTGGCTTAGTCGGTTAAGCGTCCGGCTCTTGAGTTTGGCTCAGGTCATGATCTCACAGTTTGTGACTTTGAGCCCTGCATCAGACTGTGCACTGACAGTGTGGAGCCTGCTTGGAATCCTTCCTCTCTCTGTCTCTCTCTCTCTCTCTCTCTCTCTCTCAAAGTAAATAGACATTTTTTTAGAAAAGGGTATCTTGAATTTCAGTGAAAGGAAATGCACTAATATTAGTTAAAATGACTATTTGAGACTCTGTTATGCTAATTTTACCAAAACAAATGTTTATCAGCTGATTAATATAATGGAATCTTTATTTTGCTTTCTCATTCTTTGTTCTCCAATAACATTTGTGTATGATTTTCATGGTGTTTTAAGCAGGACGAAACATTGCCAAGGTCCTCGTTGCAAACAGAGGAGAAATTGCCTGCAGGGTGATACGAACAGCCAAAAAAATGGGAATACAGTCCGTGGCTGTTTATAGTGAGGCCGACAAGAATTCCATGCATGTAGACATGGTATGTTGTTAAAAACCGAAAGTCAAATTTTGTGATTGTATTTGTTTATTATGTTGGTATTTTACTCCTTTATGTTGACATTTTATGTTTGCTAATGTTAATAGGACATAAGTGGGTAAGTTCAAACTGCTCACTAATTATCCCTGTTGGGATATATTTTCCAAACGTAACACCAGTTGAACTGAACAGTGTGTTTTGCTGTGTTTAGTTGACTTACCAGCAAGGTCCTGTCTTATCAAGGGTTGGTTAAAACAGTTCACAGAATGTGGCCACAGATCATACTTTGAGTGGCACATATCCAGGACCCTGATGTACAAGAAGGATCCAGATCCCAGTCTTAGCAACTACCACATACTGGCCAGGGGGTCTTTGACAAGTCATCTGATGTTTCTGAGCCTTGGCTTAACTATAAAATTATAACTGAAAGGATCCCATTTCCCTGAGGTCTGTAAGTGCTACCAGTTGTTACTAGCTATTATTCACCAGACAGAGCCAACCATGGGTGAATTCAACTACTGGCCTTCTTTACGCCCACAGCAAGATTGAGCAGCGACAAATTCATGGCAACCAGCCTCCGCTGTCTGGGCACTTTTCTCTCTTATTCTGTGTGTTGACCATCTCAAGCCTGCTTTGTGCCATTCTAGCTGGTGACTCTCCCTCCACCCACCTACTCTCAGCAGATGATCTTGATTCACAGGGAAAGCAGAACTGCGCTTCCTGCCGCAGAATCTCTTCACCGCATCTGTGTCTGTCCTTGTCCCGTTCAAGGCCACTTGTCTTCCTGTGCTCTGGAGTCCTCCTCTTACCTTTTCAAGGATCTTCCATCTTCTTTTCACACTGTATTCTGTCACTCTACTTCGTCTGCTCCCATGGCTTTGCTAAACACTTCCGAATTTCTATTTCTAGCCCAGACTTCATTTTGAGTGTGATACAGGTATACCCGGCTGCCCACTTGACGTCTCCACGTGGATATGTGACAGGTACCAAACTAATATGCCTGACGTGGAACTCATGACTTTGATCTGTGGTGAAGCTGCTTTTCCTGCACACTTCCCTCACTCAGCAGATGACACCACCATTGCCCCTAAAAACCATAATGCCAGAGATCTGGGAGTATTTGAACAGCTTCTGTCTTCCTGCCACTCTACATCCTTCCCCTTCCCCATCTAGACAGTCACCAAGTGCTGTTTATTCTGTTTCCCAGACACTTCTTTCCGCTTCTTTCTGCCCTCTGCCACCAGTACCTTAAGTCGTAGCTGGCATCACCCTCACTGGCCCGATGTGGTAGCCTCCTAAGTGGTCTCCCTACTTTCATCTTGACCTCTCCCACAGTATGTTCTATGTTTCATCCAGACTGATTGCCTAAAATCAGATTTTTTTTTAAATTTTTTTTTTAATGTTTATTTATTTTGGGGACAGAGAGAAACAGAGCATGAATGGGGGAGGGGCAGAGAGAGAGGGAGACACAGAATCGGAAGCAGGCTCCAGGCTCAGAGCCATCAGCCCAGAGCCTGACGTGGGGCTTGAACTCACGGACCACGAGATCATGACCTGAGCTGAAGTCGGACGCTCAACCGACTGAGCCACCCAGGCGCCCCCTAAAATCAGATTTTTGATGTTACTCCTCTGCTTTAAATAACTTAAGCCTTTTTATCATCTACTGGACTAGCAAGAATTTAAAAGACGGATAATATTCAGTGTTGGTTAATGTGGTTAGAAATTGGTACATTGATGGAGATGTGTGTTGGTGACACCAGTTCAAGGGACGATCAACCAGGAGCTATTAAAATGTTACATCCTTCACCCAGCCTTGCAAACATACCTCTAGATCTCTGTCCAGAGACATGTTCACATGCATGTGCAAGCAGAGGCATGTATAGGAATGCTGCTAGCATCCAGTTTTTTGCCATTATGACCTAAATGTCTGTTCAGATGTACGTGATTAAATGAACTTTGGTACCTCCATACTGTGGAACATTATGCCATTGTTATAAAAAATGAGGTAGACATACGTGCACTAGCAAGGAAAGAGCTCCCAAGACCTCCTGTTAATGAAAACAACAATTACAGGAGTTTGATCCTGTTTGTGTAAAAACTAAAAACAAAAACTGTATGTGTTTATGTAAATATATATAAATAAATAGGAATATGGATATGGAAAAAATATGTCCCAAAGATCATAGTGGTTTTATCTGGAGGAGGTTTGAAGTGAGGGAGAAGGTGGTGCCAAAAAACTCCTTTGCCTTTGTATTATTATTCACATTATTTTAATTTTTTAATTTTTTTTTTTTTTTTTTTTTTTTTTTAGAGATAGAGAGAGAGAGAAAGAGAGAAAGTAGGGGAGGGGCAGAGAGAGAGGGAGACACAGAATCCGAAGCAGGCTCCAGGCTCTGAGCTGTTAGCACAGAGCTCAATGTGGGGCTCAAACTCCTGGACCGCGAGATCATGACCTGAGCCAAAGTCTGATGCCCAACTGACGGAGCCACCCAGGTGCCCCATTCACGTTTTTTAGAAGGAGAATGGATTTGTGTTTTGTGGAATTAAAGTTTAGAAACAAAAAATGACAACCAAAAAACCTCATTATGTGTTACCTTAGGAGAAAATCCAAAGCTTTAACCTCCCGTGAGGCCCTCTGAAATCTGTGCTCCCTGGTCTGTCCAGACACATCTCTGGTCCCTGACCCCTTGTGCACTGGGCTCCAGCCACCCAAGCTTCTCTGTCAGTCCCTCAAATGGGCCAAGTCTCTTCCCACCCCAGGACCTTCATATATGTTGTTTGCTCTGTTTGGGAGGCTTGCCCCCATCTCCATTCCTGTTCTCAACTCCACATCCTGCACCCATTTGCCTGGCCAAGCCCTGGTCATCCTGGAGGAGCCACTGATCTTCCTTCCCAGTCTTTCCTTGAGCACCCTTAGGCCTGATCAGTCTTCCTCTTCGCCTGCATTGTGTCCTTTGTTTTTCCTTCATGACCTTTCTCACAGTTGTCATTAAATATATGAATGTGTGTTTGATGTCTGTCTCCCTTTAGACAGGGACATTGTTTACTCTTGTACAGGCAGCTCCCACCTCAAAGCATGGCACATGGTCGGCATTCAGTAAGTCTTTGAATAAATGAATGATGTTTTCTGTCTTGTCTGCTTCAAGGGATGCGGTGATTATGTGAAAGTTTTAAAGGACGGTATAAAGCAGTTCACAAATGGATAGAAAGAGCATTATCATCCTGCCTAAATAATTATATAAACTTCAGTAAACTTCATAATTTTATTTCTTGGTGTATACAACTGTCCTATGTTTTGTCTCTTGGCAAATTGGCAAAGTTTTGGCATTAGATGCGTTTAAAGTTATTGTTACTAATGATGATACTGTGGTTAATGCCTGTTGCTTTTTATCCTAAAGACATT
This sequence comes from Leopardus geoffroyi, assembly GCF_018350155.1. Lineage (NCBI taxonomy): Eukaryota > Metazoa > Chordata > Mammalia > Carnivora > Felidae > Leopardus > Leopardus geoffroyi. Next base: position 84,327,516 of record NC_059333.1, read on the forward strand.
TTATTTCACTCTATCTAGTGTTTAGTTTATACATAAAAATCAAGTTTGGGCATCCTCTTCTTGCAGAGATTCCAAACTGGCTTATTTTTATAACATAGACATGAGCTGGTCCTTCTGTTTCTTATTTCTTGCATTGTTCTTGGGGAGCCACCCTTTTTATTTATAATAATCAGATGACCCTGAAGCAGTTCTTTCGTGTACTAGTGTGTGCTAGCCGTGTAAGCATGTAATATTCCTCAACAGGCAGATGAAGCATATTCTATTGGCCCCGCTCCCTCCCAGCAGAGCTACCTTTCTATGGAGAAAATCATTCAAGTGGCCAAGATCTCTGCTGCTCAGGTAATAAGATCATGCCGGTCTGGCTTAGACTGGCGGGATGGATGGGGGCAAAGGTGGGGCTGATAACACTGCATCTGGTTCACTTCTTTTTTTTTTTTTCCCCTAAAGTTTATTTATTTTATTTTGAGAGAGAGAGCGTGAGCAAGGGAGGGGCGGGGGGGGGGGGGTGGTGGAGAGAATCCCAAGCAGGCTCCACAGCTGTCAGCACAAAGCCCCATGCAGGGCTCAAACTCACCAACAGTGAGATCACGACCTGAGCTGAAATCAAGAGTCGGACGCTTAACCAACTGAGCCACCCAGGCACCCCAGTGTTCTCTTCTTTAGAATCAGTGCCTAGACTGAATAACTTAGGCATTAATTTATACACACAGGTATTTAAAATATGTTTGTTTCTGGGAATGCAAATTGGTGCAGCCGCTCTGGAAAGCAGTGTGGAGGTTCCTCAGAAAATTAAAAATAGACCTACCCTATGACCCAGCAATAGCACTGTTAGGAATTTATCCAAGGGATACAGGAGTACTGATGCATAGGGGCACTTGTACCCCAATGTTTATAGCAGCACTCTCAACGATAGCCAAATTATGGAAAGAGCCTAAATGTCCATCAACTGATGAATGGATAAAGAAATTGTGGTTTATATACACAATGGAATACTATGTGGCAATGAGAAAAAATGAAATATGGCCTTTTGTAGCAATGTGGATGGAACTGGAGAGTGTGATGCTAAGTGAAATAAGCCATACAGAGAAAGACAGATACCATATGGTTTCACTCTTATGTGGATCCTGAGAAACTTAACAGGAACCCATGGGGGAGGGGGAGGAAAAAAGAAAAAAAAAAAGAGGTTAGAGTGGGAGAGAGCCAAAGCATAAGAGACTGTTAAAAACTGAGAACAAACTGAGGGTTGATGGGGGGTGGGAGGGAGGAGAGGGTGGGTGATGGGTATTGAGGAGGGCACCTTTTGGGATGAGCACTGGGTGTTGTATGGAAACCAATTTGACAATAAATTTCATATAATAAAATAAAAAAATAAAATAAAATAAAATATGTTTGTTTCTAAACTTTTTAGTTATCTCTTGGAGTAAAAAACCCCTAGGAATGTACAGAGATGATACTAATACATGGACTTTATATATTTCCTTAGGAATGCAAGCACTATAACAGAAATAGCACTTCATATGTTTATCACGTGTTTGAACATATATGACATAGTATTATTACCTCCATTTTACAAATGTAAAATCTAATGCACAGAAGGTTACATGATATCCAAAATCATCTAGTCTCGCTAATCAGAGCATGTTCCATGGCATTGTTTGGGAACACTGTAGAAATGCAGACTCTTAGGCCTCACCCCAACCCACTGTAGTTTATATTTTTATGCATACTTTGCATTTTTATTAAGCTCCCCAGGTGCTTTGAAAGCAAAATTTATCATTGAAAAGACAGGATTAAACAAGAGTCTCCCGACTTCTAGCCCTATATCAGACGAGGCTGAGCAGTAGAACTTCATTGCCCTGCATTTTGAGAAAAGGGAAGGTAGTATTTACTCAGAAATTTCAGGCTTCAGACACCTGGGTGGCTTACTCAGTTAAGCATCCAACTCTTAATCTCAGCTCAGGTCTTGATCTCGGGGTCGTGAGTTCAAGCCCCACATTGGGCACCACACTGCGTGTGGAGCCTATTAAAAAAATAATAAATGAGGGGTGCCTGGGTGACTCAGTTGGCTAGGCATCCAACTCTTCATTTTGGCTCAGGTCATTATCTCACGGTTTGTGAGTTCAAGCCCTACATCGGGCTCTGCACTGATGGTGCGGAGCCTGCTTGGGATTCTATGTCTCCCCCTCTCTCTCTCTCTGCCCCTCTCCCATTTGCTCTCTCTCTCAAAATAAATAAACGTTAAACAAAAGTAAGTGAAAAAAATAAAGAGTATGACTTGTTCTCTCCACCATGGGAAGAACATATCTCATTTCTGCTTGAAGATAGAGCCAACAGCAACAACTTTGGATCTGTACATACGTTTGAACAAGCGCAGCAGAAAGGTTACAAACTAAAATCATGGAATAAATTATTTTGGCAGAGGTTTAAGGGTAGGAGACAACAGTTTGTATCTTTACTGGTAAAGGCATGTTAGTACTATGGAATGAACGACGTTAACAGGCTTACAATCCTGTGATCCACTAGAGTGAATTGGCGGCTAAATACATACATACCTGATGGCTAGAGAAATTAGCTCCCTGGTTACAGTAGTGTTGTTGAGTTTTCCTTTCCGATATATTCAAATGCTCAAGAATTCTGTGATCTGGATATATTAAATTGTTCTTAATATAAATCAGCTAAAACTTCTTGAGGCCATTCCCATAATGTGTGGTTGGACTTTATGTTTGTAAGGAAACAGCTGCCTTTCTTTTTAGTTATAGAGAAAGAATATTTATCTAGTTCATCAGAGTTCTCTTGAATTAAGTATCTGTTCAAAAGAAAGGAGGCTAGCAACACCTCACCTTGAAAATGAAATTAAGGAAACAGTTATATTCACAATAACATTAGTAAAAATCAGTTAGCAAAATCAGTTGAAGACCTATGTATGAAAACTATAACATGTTGCTGCAAGAAAAGAAGTTCTAAATAAATGGATAGATATATCATTGGAAGAATCAATATGTTACGATGGCAGTTCTTTCCAGATTGGTCTGTAAATTTAAGGCAGCCTTTATCAAAATCGCAGTTGGCTTTTTTTTTGGTCGATATTGACAAGCTGGTCCTAAAATAGCCCAAAGGTCTAGTATATAGTTAAAAGAATCTTGAAAAGACAATAAATTTGTAGACTCTCAGATTTCAGAATGCATTATAAAGCTACAGTAACCAAGACAGTATGCTATCAGTAGAGTAAATATAGTCAGTGCAGCCAAATAGGAACTCCCCAAATAAACTCACACATATATGGTCAATTCATTTTTTAACAAAGGCGGTAAAGTAATTCAGTGGAAAATATAGTCTTTTCAACAGATTGTGCTGGAACAATTGGATATTTATATGCAAAAAGATAAACCTAAAATCACCAATGAAAAGGAGTGATGTGCTGATACATGCTAAAAAATGTATGAACCTTGAAAATGTTGTGTTCAGTGAAAGAAGCCAGTCACTGAAGACTGTATGTATTATGTGATTCCATTTATATGGAAAGTCCAAAATAAGCAGATCTCTAGAAACAAAGTGGATTAGTGGCTCCATAGGCCTGGACATATGTAAGGAATGAAAGATAACTGCTAACAGGCATGGAGTTTCTTTTTAGGGTAATGAAAAGTTACATTATTAGATCTTAGTAACAGACTATGGTAATGGTTGCACAATTCTGAATAATAATAAAAATCATTGGATTGGCTGTTTATGGCATATTAATTACATGTCAATGAAGATGTTTTAAGAATGCAGTGTCACAAAAAAAATAAGAAGAATGCGGTATTACTGCATACACAATAGAAAGGCTAAAATCAAAAAGACTGATAATACCTCATGTTGACAGGGATATGGAGAAACTTAGAACCATCATACATTGCTGGTGGAAACTCAAAATAGTACAGCCACTTTAGAAAACTGGCTGTTTTTTAAGAAGTTAAGCGTATATTTACCGTATTTTGACCCAACAATTGCTTGCGCTCCGGGGTATTTACCCAAGAGAAATGAAAAATATGTTCACACAGACTTACTTGTACATGAGTGTTCATAACAGCATTATTCAAAATAGTCCAAAACTGGAAAAATCCAAATGAATGATAAACAAAATGTGGGATATCCATTCAGTGCGTAAACAAATGTAAAAAGATTTATAAAAAGAAATGAACTATGATGCATACAACAAGGCTGAACCACAGAACATTAGGCTAAGTTAAAGAAGCCAGACACATAAGACTACGTACTATGTGGTTCCATTTATATGAGATTTCTTAAAAACGGCAAAATTCTAAGAGATCAAAAAAAACAGGTCAGTAATTGCTTGGTTCTGGGAACAGGGATTAATCAATTATGCATAGAAGCACAGAGGAACTTTTTCAAGTGATATAAGTGTTCTAAAACTGGATTGTAGTAATAGTTGTACAGTTGTATAAATTTGTTAAATTCATCAAACTATACATGAGTGAATGCAGTGTATTGTAAATCGTGCCTAAAAACAAAAAGCTGCTAAAAAACCAAGGAGGACTGGGAGGTAGACCTGTTTCACTTTGCCTCAAATAAATAATATTTGATATTTATATAAAATTACTAAAATTGAACTTTGGTTTAAAAGACCTCCAGCTTGGGGGGCACCTGGGTTGCTTAGTCAGTTACTTAACTGACTCTTCATTTTGGCTCAGGTCATGATCTCACGGTTCGGTTCATGAGTTCAAGCCCCGAGTCCGAGTGCACTTAAAGCGTGGAGGCTGCTCAGGAATCTCTTTCTCCCTCTCTCTCTGCCCCTCCCCTGCTCGTATGTGTGCATGTGTGTACTCTCTCTTTTTTCTCTCTAAAAAAATAAATATAAACATTTAAAAAAAAGACATCAAACTGACATTAAAATGTGATTGTCTAGCATTTTATTATCTAGGATTTTGTTGTTTGCTGTCACTAAGATTTGGGTTTTTCTGTTCATGTGACTTTCCCAGATATCTGAAGGGCACCCCTTTAATTTTGAAACATAACTATTCTTTGAATTTATCTGTTTTGAAATAGTGTTGGCTGTGCTTTTTTCTTCTTACATCCTCTTGGTTATAATTATTATATATACTTATTATTTTTGAAGAACAAAAATGCCTTTGAGGCTGTTGAGGTTAGAGAGGAAGTTTCTTTATCCCTCACTGAATCATGTAAGCCTATTCTGCTTTTTGCTTTCCTCTGTATCCCCCCTTTTTGCTGTCAGTATGTTTGCTCTTAGGAATCATACTGTTCTTCGGGGACTAATTTTCCTGTTCTGTGGGCTAGAAAACCAGATAAATTTCTTAAAGTTCTGAGTAAGTCGTAAGTGACTAGGTTAACATATAAGGAGGTCCTTGTTCACTAAAGTATATGTAGACTTTAATATATGACTTTTTGTTTGCTTCTTAGCTTTTTTTTTTTTTTTTTAATTTTTTTTTTTCGACGTTTATTTATTTTTGGGACAGAGAGAGACAGAGCATGAACAGGGGAGGGGCAGAGAGAGAGGGAGACACAGAATCGGAAACAGGCTCCAGGCTCCGAGCCATCAGCCCAGAGCCCGACGCGGGGCTCGAACTCACGGACCGCGAGATCGTGACCTGGCTGAAGTCGGACGCTTAACCGACTGCGCCACCCAGGCGCCCCAACTTCTTAGCTTTTTTTCTGGAAAGGTGACATTGGCAGATAGTGACCTGAAGATAAACAAGGTATTATTGTGCTAGTGTGTTCCTTTCAGCTTTTGGGTACCATGGTTTCAATTCCAGGCCAGCTTTGTATGGAGACAGAGTGAACAACACCCTCCCCCCCCTGCCCTTTACTCCTGCTTGCAAATATTCAATTGACATTCTATCCTAATACCAGTATAATTAAAATACCGATTTGGGGAGCACCTGGGGTGGCTTAGTCGGTTAAGCATCTGACTCTTGATTTTGGCTTGGGTCATGATCTTGTGTTTCATGGGTTCAAGCCCCACGAACTGACAGTGCAGAGCCTGCTTGGGATTCTCTGTCTGCCCCTTCCCTGCTCATGCTCACACTCTCTCTCAAAATAAACAAATTTTTAAAAGCATGTAAAAAATAAAATACAGATTCTTCTATATGATCCAGCAATTTCACTTAAATACCTAAGAGAATTTAAAGCAGCGACTCAAACAGGTACTTGTACACTAATGTTCATAGCAGTGTTAGTCACAAAAGCAAAAGGTGGAAACAATCCACACGTCCATCAAAAGATGAATGTGTAAAAACAAATGTGGAATATGCAGTAATATTATACAGCCATGGAAAGGAATGGAATTCTGACACATGCAACAACATGGAAGAACTTGAAAACATAATGCTAAATGAAATAAGCTGTACACAAAAAGACAAATATTGTACAATTCCATTTATATTAGGTGCCTCGATTGGGTATTCACAGAGACAGAAAATCGAGGTTATCAGGGACTGGAATTAATATTTATTGGGTACGGAGTCTCCGTTTGGGTGATGGCAACATTCTGGAAACGGATAGTGGTGACGGTTGCACAGCATTATGAACGTCCATTAATGCCAATGAACTGTACGCTTAAAAGTGGTTAAAATGGTAAATTTTATGTTGTGTATATATTACCACAGTAAAAAGAAGTATAGATTTTTCTGGTTCAGGTAAGTCTTCAGAACTTTAGTATGAACGTTTCAGATATGTCTTTGGAAACAGATCTTGATAGTACCCATAGTGTACCTATCACCAGTGTAGGGAGAGGCTTCCTCAGAAATATGACGTCACCTGCATCACAGTGCTAAGTTTGTCCTTCCATTCTCACTTCTAGGCTATCCATCCAGGATATGGTTTTCTTTCAGAAAACATGGAATTTGCCGAACTCTGCAAACAAGAAGGAATTATTTTTATAGGTCCTCCTTCATCTGCAATTAGAGACATGGGTATAAAGAGGTATGAGTTTATATCTTTTAAATATAACCATAGAAAAGTCAATTGAAATGGTCTACCTATAATAGATATGGTAATCCATGGTTGTTGTTATAGGCTTATGTGGTTTATCTGCCACTCCAGTGAGTTACGGAAATGTTCAATTCATTAGCGTTTCTAATCAATATCTGGATTACTTTGGGGAATTTTTTTTTTTAAATATATTGTCAAATTGGTTTCCATACAACACCCAGTGCTCATCCCAACAAGTGCCCTCCTCCATGCCCATCACCCACTTTCCCCTCTCCCCTAAGTTTGGGGAATTAAAAACAAGGTGGGATGAACTATCACATGAAAAACTGGATTCCTAGTTATCACAAGAAAACTAACATTTTAATATTTGTGTTAATATTTGTTGTCTCAGACTGCAGTCTCTTTTTTTTCTTTTTTTTTTTTTTTTTACCTCTGGGATATTTTATTTAAAAAGTTCCCTTGTATTTTGTAGATTGGGCTGTTTTGTTCTTCTCTTGCATGAAATAATTCGCAGAATTGAGGCACCTCCTCTTTTTTATTCGAAAGCACATCCAAATCCATAATGGCTGCTGCGGGAGTGCCTGTTGTGGAGGGATATCATGGAGAGGACCAATCGGATCGGTGTCTGAGGGAGCATGCGAGGAGAATAGGTTATCCTGTCATGATTAAAGCCGTCCGTGGTGGAGGAGGAAAAGTAAGATTGTGCGTGCTCATGTTTTTCGTTTCAGGATAGTCTTCTGTTTTATTTAGTTTGCGGTCTTAACTATCTTGCCCTCTTAGGGAATGAGGATCGTTAGATCTGAAGAAGAATTTCAAGAGCAGTTAGAATCAGCACGGAGAGAAGCTAAGAAGTGTTTCAATGATGATGCTGTGCTGATTGAGAAGTTTGTGGACACGCCAAGGTGGGTTTGGCTTTTTTTCTGAGTCAGATTTTTAAAATTAAACTTTTTTTTTTTTAATGTTTTATTTATTTTTGAGACAGAGAGAGACAGAGCATGAACGGGGGAGGGGCAGAGAGAGAGGGAGACACAGAATCGGAAACAGGCTCCAGGCTCTGAGCTGTCAGCACAGAGCCCGACACGGGGCTCGAACTTACGGACCGCGAGATCGTGACCTGGCTGAAGTCGGACGCTTAACCGCCTGAGCCACCCAGGCGCCCCTAAACTTTAAAAGAAATGTAGGCAAACTATATGAAATGTAAAGTTCTAGTAGTACATAAGTACATTAAATTCCCCAATCCCACCCCCTGATGTAACCTTCTTAATGTAGTATGGTATGCATCCCTCCAGGTATTTTCTAAGTGAATAGAAATACACATACATATACTCACAGAGTACAAACTACATACAGAAGTGCAGTGAGTAGAACCTTACATAGTATTATATGCTAATATTACATCATAGCCATCTTTCTGTCAGTAAATATAGGTCTACCTTATTCTTTTTATTGGGCTTAATAGTTCCATGATATTGATGTACCATTAATTTATTCAGTCAATTTCTTATTGATGGAACTTAGGGTTTTTTTTCAAAATAAAAAAAAGGGGGGGCACCTGGGTGACTCACTCGGTTAAGTGTCCAACTTCGGCTCAGGTCATGATCTCATGGTTTGTGAGTTCGAGTCCTGCGTAGGGTTCTGTGCTGACAGCTCAGAGCCTGGAGCCTGCTTTGGATTCTGTGTCTCCCTCTCTCTGCTTCTCTCTCTGTCTCTCTCTCTCTCAAAAATAAACATTAAAATTTTTTTAAAAAATTCTTATAAAAAATTAAGTTTTATCTTACAGAACTCTATAAGCATCCATTGAGATTTTCAGAAATAGATACCTAAATTGAATTGTAAGTGATATGTTAACAAGTAATAATACTAACACCTCACCCTTATATTTCACTTACCATAATCTTACCGTCCTAATTCTGATCTAATTCCTGCAGCAATCCTGTGGGTAGGCCTATTCCTATTTTGCAGGTAAGAACACTGAGGAACAGAGTGGTCATATGACTTGCTTGAGGTCTCCCAGTTGGGAAGTGGTGACGCTGGGATTTGAATTCAGAATTCACACTCTAAGACACTGCACTAAACTGCTTCTCTAGGTACTGCTATAACAAATGCCACGTGAATTTCTAATTTTTTTATTTTCTGGAATTTTACTTTCACATGTATTGCTTAAAATAAGATACTGACTATAAAAGCTTCTCGTTTCATAGATTTTGTGGTAATTATATATATGTATATAAAACCTGTTGGTTAAGTGACTCTATAAAGAATAATTCACTTGGGAGCTATGTGAAAGGAGAGGGATTTATCTTGAAGGTAATATACCCTGAAGCTTCAGGCCCTTCCCTTGTCTGAGCCTCTTCTAAGATCTTATACCTAATTTTGTATTCTTCTTAAAGATGGCCCCCAAATTGTTTTTGTTTCAAGTGCTACAAAACTTCGAATTGACCCTGAGCATGGCATGCTAAGCTAAATTCATTTAGAGTTTGATAGTAAAAACAAAAGTGAATTTTAAAATAGGCCAATTGATTAGGAGAGTGCGTCATATGCCACCTGTTAGTGGAAAGTGAGGCAAAACTGGAGGAAATTCCAGGGTCAACTGAGGGCTCCCTTTCACAATACATTTCAAAGGAGAGTAGGCTGACTATCCAAATTGACATGCTCTTGAGTTAGAATTGCCGTGGAGCCATCAGCTAGCTATTCCAGTGACCATAACTCAATAACATTTTTCCAAGATGTAAATTCTTTGCATGTGAAATGTTAGCTGTATATTACCTTACATTGTAATTTGTTTCCCCAATAGCTTGGAAGCTCTTGGGAATCAACGACGTGGTAGTATGTTCCTTTTTGTTTTCCCCTATATATCACCTGGCATGCTACTTTCTTCATGACAGGCATCGATAATAATATTTTTTTATAATGTAGAAGTAATATAAATATTACTATATTTATACTTATTATATTATTATATATATTATTATAAACAAATATAAATTTCCACATTACAAACATGGAAAATACAGATGATAGAAAACAAAGTCACTCATAATCTCATTCTCCTAATATGAGTAATAGTATTTCTGTATATATTTATTCTGAATTTTCTAGTAATATTTTAATGTCATGGTAATTATACTATTTTACTATATAACAATTAATTATAGTAATCGATTAATTAATTACTAAATAATTAGCTGTTGAGTTAATGGAGTGCCGGAAGATTGTCAAGGTGGTGCTTATAACTGAGGAAAGTAGATATCAAGATGTTTTATAAATCTGCTCAGAACTGTTGAGCTTATCTGAAAGGCTGGGATAGAAAACAATCTTCAAAGTGTACTATTTTGGAAGATAAAAAAGAAATCAGGTTCCTTTCTCATTTTATATTCAATATATATTCTAGATGGGTTAAAAATGTAGCTAGGAAAATAAAAACTATAGAACTCTTAGAAAATACCAAGGCGTTCTTGGTTGACTCCAGCTGTCTCTGTCTATGTAGCCAGATCCCAGCAGTGGCTGAATTGGAACAGCTGAGATTTGGTGCGCCTCCTGGTTCTTACACACTGTGCTGCAGGATCTCTACGTTAGATAAAGCAGCACAGCAAAGGATTAGTTAGAAAAAGGAAAGTAACAAAAGCGATCCGAAGACTACAGAAATCATAACAGAACACAGGTCCTCAATTAGTTTCTCTTATAAGCAGCGAAAGGAATAAGTATTTGCAACTTCTGAGAACTCGGAAAAAAGCTGCGTTGTGCTGCTGGTGTGTGTTGCTTTCAAAACCTGGAGTCCTTGCTACAGCGCCTCTTTCCCTGAAGCAGCTAAAAGAAAAGGGAGTGTCAATAGAAGTAAAATTTTACAGCTGGAATTTGAAAAGCAAACCATTCGATTCCAACACGTAAAGAGTTTGGAAGTTGTCACCCGCATCCGAAAAGCAAGTAAAAATCTGAACAAAATGAGAGTCTGAATTTTAGACGCATCAGAGAGCTGGGGCCACAGGTCAGACCACCACCCTGAAATCTGGATGGCACATGAATACAGCGAATCACAGCCAAGGTCCGCTTGCCCAGAGCAGAAGCCACTGCACCCATAAACTGATAGGAACACTTCTGTGGGAGTCTGGGTGTTGACTGGAGTCTGGGTGTTGACTAGCTTGATAGTGAGAAACTCCTCAAGGTCCAGTGTTAGGGGAACCCCGAATTTTCATGACTTTTCCCTTCAAGAATACCACCAGGTTCTCACAGTGAGAATCCAGGAAAAATTCCCTCCTGCTTGGGGACAGAGAGAGGAGAATTGTAACCATTTGAAATAGGCCCAGAGTGATCTGTTCTCCCTAACAAAGGCCAGCTCTGCAGGGGAAATTTTACCAGCACCTTTTCTGTCCTGTGAGAAGGGCAGTTAGCCAACTCTCACCCCTTTCCAGCTTTCCTATTTTATGTAAAGAAAGAAAAAAAATGCTAAGAAACACTTTTCGGGGCCTCCTGGCTGGCTCAGTAAGTGAAGCGTGGGACTCTTGATCTTGGGGTCGTGAGTTCAGGTTCCATATTGGGTGTACAGCTTACTCTAAAGAAAGATAGATAGATAGATAGATAGATAGATAGATAGATAGATAGATACAAAGAAAAAGAAAGAAAGAAGGAAAGAAAGAAAGAGGATGGTGTGTTCATGAGCATAGACGCCTATAGTATACAAGGATACAGGCCCACTAAAAGATTGAGATTAAGATAGATAGATAGATATAAAATCCTGAGATTTAATCATTAGATTACAGAATGTTTTCTCTCCCCTCCGCCCTTCTACCATGTCACCAGGGCCCCAGTATAATAATGGGGTAAGAACTCCAAGGCACAGGCTCTATTTAAGAAGAGTTCATATGGGGCGCCTGGGTGGCGCAGTCGGTTAAGCGTCCGACTTCAGCCAGGTCACGATCTCGCGGTCCGTGAGTTCGAGCCCCGCATCGGGCTCTGGGTTGATGGCTCAGAGCCTGGAGCCTGTTTCCGATTCTGTGTCTCCCTCTCTCTCTGCCCCTCCCCCGTTCATGCTCTGTCTCTCTCTGTCCCAAAAATAAATAAACGTTGAAAAAAAATATTTAAAAAAAAAAAAGAAGAGTTCATAGTCAAAGACAACTGGAGAAACAAAACAAAACAAGGACCCTAGAGGATACAAGCCTTTGGTACCTACAGCTACTGCAGACATTAAACCCAGTCTCCTAGCTAGGTTAACGTTAAACCTTACATTAAAAGTCTGTTTGCCTTATTAATCATTATGTGATACCTCATGTATGGCTTTTAACAAAAAAAATTACAAGGCATGCTAAAAGGCGAGAAAAAGCACGGTGCGAGGAGACAAAGCAAACACCAGAACCACAAATTCTGGAATTATCAGATATAGAGGTTAAAGTAACTGATTAATATGTTAAGGGCTCTAATGGACTGAGCAGACCACATGCAAGAACATTTGGGAACTGTAAGCAGAGAGACAGACACTCTAAGAGAAAAGTCAAAAGAAAATGCTAGGAATCAAAAACACTGGAACAGAAATAAGAATGCATTTGATGGACTCCTTAGTAGACCGGACACAGCTGAGGAAAGAATCAGCGACCTTGAACATATGTCAGTGGAAACTTCCCAAATAGAAATGCAAAGAGAAATAAGAATGAAAACAAACAGAACATAACGTCTAATGACTGTGTGGGACAATTTTAAAAGAAGTAACATATGTATTATTTGAACACTACAAGGGGAAGAAAGAAACCAAGAGAAATATCTGCAGTGATAATGACCAGAAATGTTCCAAAATTACCAAATTTTCTAATGTCCCAAAAACCAAACCATAGCACCAGGAAGCTCAGAGGACACCAAGCAGGATAAATATCAAAACATTTTTGAATACTATTCAGACTGCAGGAAACCAAAGACAAATAGAAAATCTTGGAAAAAAACACAAGGGGTAAGAACCCCTTACCTATAGAGAAACAAGGATAAGTATACCAGGCTTAAGCAAGAATAAGGTGGAGTGAAATATTTATAAAGCGTTGAAAGAAAAAATAAAACCCTAATATAGAATTCTGTGTCCAGTGAAACTGTCCTTCAAACATGAGGGAAAGAGAGAGACTTCCTCAGACAAACAAAACTTGACTTGTAAGAAATGATAAGAGAAGTTCTTCAGAGAGAAGGAAAATGATACAGGTCAGAAATTTGGATCTCCATAAAGAAAGGAAGAGCGTTAGAGAAGGAATGAGTGAAGGTCAAATAAAATCCTTATTTTTCTCTTCCTAATTGATCTCACAGACAACAGTTTGTCCAGAGCAGTAATAGCAAGAGATTGTTTGGTGATGATAACTTAAAGGTAAATGAAAGGGGGAGGAAAACTCAAGAAGTCAGATCCAAAAACAAGAAATCACCTCCTATTATTTTGTCAAGAGAATGTGTTGGACAATTTGGAAAATTTTAAATCGAACATTCGGTAGAAATGGTATATCAAGAAACTAAATTCTTCTAAGTGGTTTAATGAAGTGGCTTCATGTGGTGAACAAAAAGGAACAGAAATGAGCTATTGTGCTAAAACAGTACATTTACAAGAACTTTTCCTGTTTTTTTTTTTTCTTTTTGACAATTTTTATTTTTAAAAACAGGAAAAGCACTTGCTGATCACTCATTTCTACATCATGGTGGTGAATATTTGAGGTGAACTACAGAGTGAACATATCAAAATAAAGCTACTGAGAAGAGTGCTTTCATGTTCACCAAATGGTCTGTTTATGCCTATTTTCCATAGTGTTATGTACATCTACTCTTTTTTTTCGTTTATTTATTTATTGAGAGAGAGAGAATGAGCAGGGGTTGGGGGCAGAGAGAGAGCAGGAGAGACAGAATCCTAAGCAGGCTCTGCACTGTCAGCGCGTGACATGGGGCTTGATCTCACAACCATGAGATCGTGACCTGGGCCAAAATCAAAGTATGCTTAACTGACTGAGCCACCCAGGCGCCCCTGCATTTACTCTTAATATGATTTCTCAAAATTTTACTATGTTAGACTCCACTTTAAAGTGCCTTTTTTTTTGTTTTTATGATATAATGGTCTTTTTTTTTTTTAATTAATCATCTATATTACTTTATTTCTTAACCTTTTTACGGATGAGCCATTGTAATTTTTAGTCTGCCTTAGTTTATAAAGTCTGACCATAAGAGTTGATTTTTTTTTTTTCAACGTTTATTTATTTTTGGGACAGAGAGAGACAGAACATGAACGGGGAAGGGGCAGAGAGAGAGGGAGACACAGAATCGGAAACAGGCTCCAGGTTCTGAGCCATCAGCCCAGAGCCTGACGCGGGGCTCGAACTCACGGACCGCGAGATCGTGACCTGGCTGAAGTCAGACGCTTAACCGACTGCGCCACCCAGGCGCCCCAAGAGTTGATTTTTAAAAATCCCCTGATTGGGGTGCCTGGGTGGCTCAGTCTGTTAAGCGTCTGACTTCGGCTCATGTCATGATCTTGTGGTCCAAGAGTTTGAGCCCCGTGTCAGGCTCTGTGCTGACAGCTCAGAGCCTGGACTTGCTTCAGATTCTGTGTCTCCCTATCTCTCTGCCCCTCCCTTGCTTACACTCTCTGTCTCAAAAATAAATAAACATTTAAAAAAAAATTTAAAAGAAACAAAAAATAAAAATTCCCTGGTCATAAAAACGTTTTCATTGGCTTTTTGAAAGTGAGTATGAAATGTGTCTATAATTTGTAATTTTGAGGTAGGATTTATCAGTGTTTTCCTTGACAGTGATTTGCCCCTACTCTGAGGTCATAAATATAGTCTCCTATGTTTTCTGTCTCATTTCCTAATCACTTCATATACATAAATTTTTTTCTAGAATGTTTATTCTACAAATGGAAACTTTTTCATTGTGTTTTTAAATAGGCACGTAGAAGTCCAGGTGTTTGGTGACCACCATGGCAATGCTGTATACTTGTTTGAAAGAGATTGTAGTATACAGAGGAGACATCAGAAGATCATTGAGGAAGCCCCAGGGGTAAGGACCTTGTAAAGACAGCTTCTCTGTAACATAAACCTCAATCGCTCTGATTTTCACATCAGAAATCTGTGAAGTTAGTGTCTGAATAACTGCTTCCCAGTGGTAATATAATGGTAAGGCCCCACTGCAGCATTGAGGATGAGGAGGGAGTTGATATTCTTGGGCTACCATAGAGAGGGCGCACAACAGGGCCATGATTCTTCTGGATGGTATCTAGGAAAATCTACTCTGATCCAAGTACAGACTGTGCCTGACTTATGGTGACTCAACTTAGAATTTTTTTACTTTACACTGGTGCAAAAGTGATACATACTTAGTAGACATCATACTTCAAATTTTGAATTTTCATCTTTTCCTGGGCTAGTGATATGTGGTGTGATGCTGTCTTGTGATGCTCGACAGTGGCTGTAAACCACAGCTCCCAGTTAGCCACACTGTCATGAGGGTAAAGGACTAATATACTTAAAATTATTCTTATCCGTGCTAGTTCTTACACTCAGTACTCAGTATTCAACAAATAACATGAGATACTCTACCCTTTATTACAATTTTTACTTCCGATGATTCTGCCCAGCTGTAAGCTAATGTGAGCGCTCTGAGCATATTTAAGGTAGACTAGGTTAAGTTATGATGTTTGATAGGTTACGTGTATTAAATGCATTTTCAACTTCTGATATTTTTAACTTATGATGGGTTTATCCAACATAACCGTACTATAAATTGAGGAAGATCTGTATCTGACTTACAGTGAGCAACTGCATAATGTTTCCATGTAGATTTTAAATTATAGTTAATGGGAATGTTTGAGGAATGGATTGGCCTGGTTCATTGAATGTATTTTTTATGAAGAAGATTCTTTATCTTAACTGCTATTTCAGATGTTCCTAAAATATATCAGTCCTCTAATATATGTCTTACAGGTTTCTTGTAGAGGAGAGAGATTTGCTCCTGTTTGGCAACTTTTGCCCCCTTGGAATTAATTGTTTACATTTCTTTGACCCTGCCTCTTGATTGATTTGTTACCTCTTCTTCGATTTGCATTTCTTTTGAGCCTGCTATTGTCCAGAGGCTTCTCTCTTGCCCAAGGTTTTATACATGTTTCCTTTTCAGTAGGTACTTCTAGAAGGTCAGGATCTGAGGTTTCTGTTTAATCAGTTTGTTATTCTCACACTGTTTTCAAATTTTAATTTTTGTTGTAGAGTACATTGTATGGTTTGAGGTAAATGTCAATAATAATTTCAGTAAAGCTTTTTTTTTTTTCAAACGATAATAGCTTAAATATATGTCTATTTTAAAATGTTGAAACCTTTGCCTACTTTTTAACCTACAGTTCTTTTTGTGAACCTGTCTTATTAACTTGGAATATCAAGGTTTACCGTTATTCTAAGATAATTGTTGGGCACGTGGCCCAGATTGCTCTGTCATCTTTAAACAAAATAGAGATCACTCAGAGTTTTCATATTGGTGCATGTAATTTGAAGCAGGAATATAGTCCTGAAAGTAATGTAGATAAGGAGATAAGTAAGTCATTATGCTGAATAATATCTGCAGTTCATAGAAATTACTCACAGAACCATTAAAGTCTGGTATAGAGACAGTTGACTATGGTATGGGATGTATTTCTTGATGAAATGTATAACATTAGCTATTTATCCTCATTATCGCTTCAATGTTTGATACCTAGAAACGCAATATTGGATCTTAATGGAAATTTCTAGTAGGGCAAAGTACTAATCAAAATTTATTTTAAATATTTTTTCACAGCCTGGTATTAACTCTGATGTAAGAAAAAAGCTTGGAGAAGCTGCAGTCAGAGCTGCTAAAGCTGTAAATTATGTTGGAGCAGGTATGCTAAGATTTACTTTGAATAGAAGAGAAGCAACATTTATGTTCAGAAGGCAAAAGAAACATATAACTTTAAATCATTGGCTTTCAAACTTTTACAAATTATATCCACATTAAGAAATACGTTTTGGGGCTCCTGGGTGGCTCAGTCGGTTAAGCGTCTGACTTCAGCTCAGGTCATGATATCACTGTTGGCGGGTTCAAGCCCCGCATCAGGTTCTGTGCTGACAGCTCAGAGCCTGGAGCCTGCTTCAGATTCTGTGTCCCCCTCTCTCACTGCCCCTCCCTCACTCTCACCCTGTCTCTCTCTGTCTCTTGAAAATAAATAAATGTTAAAAAAAGAAAAAGAAATACAGTTTACATTGAGACCCAGTATATACACATAAGTATTTATGTTTATATACATGTATATTTGAAAAAAAAATTCACTAAACAGTACTTAACCCTAATTATGTGTAATGCTATTTGACATTTTCTATCCTATTTTAAGATAAAATCACTAAAATGATTTCTTTTGCATTTTTTAAAATTAGTAAATAATTTTTTTAGAGCAGTTTTAGTTTCACGGGAAACTTGAGTGAAAAGTACAGAGAGTTCCCATACCCCCATGCCCACACTTGCACGGCCTCCCCAACTATCAACATCCCAGTGATTCATTTGTTACAATGAATAAACCTATAATGACATGTCATTATCATCTAGAATCCATAGTTTACATTAGGGTTCACTCTTGATGATGTACATTCTATGATATTGTTATACATTATACATTTGGAAAAATGTAGAATGACATGTATCCACCATCGTAGTATCATAGAGTACTTTCAATGCCTCTGGTATCCTCTGTGCTCTGCTTTTTATCCCTCCCTGTCTTTAACTCCTGACAACCTCCATAGTTCTGCCTTTTCCGGAATATCATATAGATGAAACCATACAGTTTATAGCCTTCTAAGATTGGCTTTTTTTCACTTAGTAATAGGCATTTAAGTTTCCTCCATATCTTTTCATGACTTGGTCATTTCTGTTTAGTGTTGAATCATATCCCCTTGTCTGGATATACCACAATTTATCCTGTCACCTACTGAAGGACATTTTGGGTGCTTCTAAGTTTGGCAGTTATAAATAAAACAGTTATAGGGGCGCCTGGGTGGCTCAGTCGGTTGAGCGTCCGACTTCGGCTCAGGTCATGATCTTGCGGTTTGTGAGTTCGAGCCCCGCATCGGGCTCTGTGCTGCCAGCTCAGAGTTTGGAGCCTCCTTTGGATTCTGTGTCTCCCTCTCTCTCTGCCCCTCCCATGCTCATGCTCTGTCTCTCCCTGTCTCTCAATAATAAATAAACATTGAAAAAAAAATTTATAAAAATCTATGTGCAGAGTTTTGTGTGGACAGTTTCAATTTATTTAGGTAAATACCAAAAAGTTTGGTCAGTGGATCATATGGTAAGAGTATGTTTAGTTTTGTAAGAAGCTGCCAGACTTTCTTCCAAAGTGACTGTACCATTTTTCATTCCCACCAGCAACGTATGAGAGTTCCTGTTGCTCCACATCTTCACTAGCATTTGGTATTGTCAGTGTTCCATTTAATAGGTGCGTAGTGGTGTCTCATTTTAATTTGTATTCCCCTAATAACATATGATGTGGAGCATCTTCTCATATGCTTACTTGCCATCTGTGTTTCTTCTTCACTGAGGTCTGTTCAGGTGTTTCGCCCATTTTTTAAATTGGACTGTTCGTTTTATTATTGAGCTTTAAGATTTCTTTGTATATTTTGGATACCAGTCCTTTAGCAGAAGTATCTTTTGCAAGTATTTTCTCTCAGTTGGTGGCTTATCTTCTCATTCTTTTGACATTATCTTTTGCAGAGCGTAAGTTTTTAATTTCAATGAAGCCTGCCTTATCAATTATTTCTTTAATGAATCATGCCTTTGCTATTGTATCTAAAAAGACATCACTATACTCAAGGTCATCTAGGTTTTCTCCTGCTGCCTTGTAAGAGTTTTATGATTTTGTGTTCTAAATTTAGGTCTGTGATCCATTTTAAGTTAATTTGTGTGAAGGGTATATAAGGTCTGTGTCTAGATTCATTTTTTTGCATGTAGCTGTACAGTTGTTCCAGCACCATTTTTGGAAAAGACTGTCTTTGCTCCATTGCATTGCCTTTGCTCTTTTGTCAAAGATCAATTGACTCTATTTATATAGGTTTATTTCTAGGCTATGTGTTCTGTTTCACTGATCTAATTATTTGTTCTTTCCCTAGTACTTCATTGTTTTGAATACTGTAGCTTTATAGTAAGTCTTGAACTCAGATAGTGTCAGTCCTCCAACTTTGTTATTCTCCCTCAATATCGAATTGGCTATTCTGGGTCTTTGGCCTCTCCATATAAAACACTGGAATCAATTTTTTGATACCCACAAAATAGCTTGCTGGGGTTTTGATTGAGATTGTGTTGTCTCTATAGAACAAGTTGGGGGAACTGACATCTTGATGATGTTGAGTCTTCTTATCAATGAACATGGAATATTTTTCCATTTGTTCTTCTTTGACTTTTTTCATCAGAATTTTGTAGTTTCCTCATATAGATCTAGTACATATTTTGTTAGATTTATACCTTTTTCATTTTGGGAGTGCCTGTGTAAATGATAATTGTGTTTTTAATTTCAAATTCTATTTGTCCTTCATATATAGGAAAACAATTGACTTTTATATATTAACCTTGTATCTTGTAACCTTGATATGATCACTTATTAGTTTGAGGCATTTTTTTGGTCAGTTCTTTTGGATATTCTACATAGATAAGCCATCTGTAATCAGACAGTTTCATTTTTTCCTTCACAATCTGTATACCCTTTATTTCCTTTTCTTGTCTTGCACTAGCTAGGACTTACAGTATGATGTTGAAAAGGAATGGTGAGAGTGGGCATCCTTGCCTTATTTTTGATCTTAGTGGGAAAGCTGGTTTCTCACCATTGAATATAATGTTAGCTGTAAGTTTTGTAAATCTTCTTTATCAAATTGAGGAAGTTCCTCTCTATTCCTAGTTTGTCAAGAGTTTTTATTATAATTAGGTATTGGATTTCATCAAATGCTTTTCTGCATCTATTGATATAATCTTATGGTTCTTCTTTAGCTTATTGATGTGATGGATTACCTTGATTGATTTTCAAATGTTGGACCAGCCTTGCATTCCTGGGATAAATCCCACTTGGTCGTTGTACATACTTATTTTTATACATTGTTAGATTTTATTTGCTAATATTTTGTTAAGGATTACTGCATCCACATTTATAAGAGATTTGATTTGTAGTTTTTTTGTAATCTTTCTCTGGTTTTGGTATTAAGGTAATGCTGTCCTCATAAAATGAGTTAGGAAGTATTCTGTCTTCTGTCTTTTGGAAGAGATTATAAAGAATTGGTATAAATTCTATCTTCAGTGCTTGGTAGAACTCATCAGTGAGCCAATCTGGGCCTATTTTGGAGGTTTTGGAGGTTATTAATGATTATTTCAACTTCCTTAGTAGATATAGGCCTATTCAGATTGTTTCAGAGTGATTTTTTTTCCTTGTGTGACTTTTGGCAGATTGTGTCTTTGAAGGAATTGGTCTGTTCATCTAAGTTATCAAATTTATGGGCATAAAGTTGTTCATAGTACACATTTAATATCCTATTAATTATTAATAGGATTATTAATTTATTATTATTAACAAGACCTATATTGATTTGCTTTCTTTCATTTCCAATATTAATAATTTGTCTCTTCTTTTTTTCTTAAATAATTTGGCTAGAGACTTGTGTATTTTATTGATCTGGTTTTATTGTTTTTCTCTATAGATTTTCTATTTTGAATTTCATGTATTTCTACTCTATTATTTCTTTTCTTCTGCTTACTTTGGAATTAATTTGCTGATCTTTTTCTAGTTTTCTATAATGGAAGCTTAATTTTGATCTTTCTTCTCTTCAAATATATGGATTCAGTGCTATAAATTTCCCTCTAAGCACTGCTTTCAATGCAGCCCACAAATTTTGAAGTTATATTTCTATTTTTATGTAGTTTTAATATTTTTAAATTTCACTTGGGATTTCTTCTTGACCCATGTGGTACTTTGTAATGTGTTATTTAATCTGCAAGTATTTGGGAATTTTTTTTCCAGCTGTCTTTCTATTACTGATTTCTAGTTCAATTGATTTTTAGTTTAATTGTGGTCTTGACAGCAAACATTGTATGATACCTTTTCTTTTAAATTTGTTAAGGTCTTTTCTATGGCCCTGAATGTGGTCTGTCTTGGTGAATGTTCCATGTGAGTTTGAGAATGTGTAATCTGCTCTTGTTGGATAAAGTAGTTATAGACATCAATTGTATCCAGTTGATTGGTGGTACTATTAAGTTCAACTGTGTCCTTACTTCTCTGCCTGCTAGATTGTCCATTTCTGATAGAGGACTGTTAAAATCTCCAACTGTATCGGTAGACTCATCTGTTTGCAGTTCTCAGTTTTTTTGACTCTGTTCTTAGGTGCATACATGTTAAGGCTGTTTCTTTTTGGAGTATTGACCCTGTGTCATTTTCCTTCTCTCTAAAGAACTTCTTTTAACATTTCTTGCAAGGTAGATCCACTGCCAATACATTCTCCCAATTTTTGTTTATTTGGAACAATCTTTATTTCTCCACAAGAAATAACTGTAACTCCACAAGATACAGAATACTAGGTTGATGATTTTTTTCACTCAACACTTTGAATAACTCACTTCACTGTTCTTGCTTGCCTGGTTTCTGAAGTCATATGTAATTCTTACCCTTTCTTCTTTATAGGTAAGGCGTTCCCCCCCCCCCCGCCCCCAGCTTCTTTCAGGATTCATTCATTCATTTGTTCATTCATTCATTTTTATTTTCTGTACTTTGAAAATGATATGCCTAGGTGTAGGGGGTTTTTGACATTTATCCTGCTTGGTGTTCTCTGACCTTCCAGGCATGTGATTCGGTGTCTTGACATTAATGGGAAAATTATCAGTCATTATTGCTACAAATACTGTTTCTGGTCTTTTCTTTTTTGTTTTTCTGGTATTCCCGTTATGCATACGTTACACCTTTTCTAGTTGCCCACAGTTCTTGGATATTCTGTTTGGGTTTTTTTTTTTCGTCTTTTTGTTTCTTTGTTTTCAGTCTTTTTTGTCTTTGCTTTTAGTTTTGGAAGTTTCTGTTGCATATCCTCAAGCTCAGAAATTCTTTCCTTGGCTGTGTCCAGTCTACCGATGAGCCCATCAGAGGCATTCTTCATTTCTATTACAGTGTTTTGATTTCTAGCATTTCTTATTAATTCTTTCTTTGAATTTCTGTGCTTCTGCTTATGTTATCTTGCATGTGTCCACTTTTTCCATTAAAGCTCTTAGTGTATTAATCAGCATGTTTTTAAGTTCTTGGTCTGATTATTCCAACATTTCTGTCATTTCTGAGTCTGGTTCTGATGCTTTTTCAATCTCTTTAAACTGTGTTTTTTTGCCTCTTAGTATGCCTTGTGATTTTTCTTGATAGCCAGACCTGATGTATCAGGTAAAAAGAACTGCAGAAAAGAGGGTATTAGTCATATGGTAGTTAGGTGTGGGGAAGGGGAAGTGTTCTGTAGTCTTGTGATTAGGTCTGAGTGTTTTGGTGAACTTCATCAGTGCCTCTCAGTGTGTTTTTTGTGTACTTGTTTTGATTTATTCACTTCTGTGGGATAAGATGGCTGGAACTGTGTATTTCCCTTCCTCCAGTTAACGTTAATTAGGCTCTGATGACACTGCCATAGTTTAGGGTCTAGTAACATAATTTCTCTTACGGACGAATCTTGTCCAGGACAGAATTCCAGTGTACTTCAGATGGTTCCTTTTCCCCTTCCACTGCTAGAAGCTCAAGGGAGTTTTTCTCTAGTATTCACTGTGAGGACCTGGTAGAACTCCTGCAGGTAAAACTCGCAGAAGTTTGGCGGGGCCAGGGGTCAGGGGGGACTGTCCTTGGAGTTTGTAACCCTCAGAGTTGTCCACACTGAGTGTCCAGCAAATCGTCAATCACAGTCCAGCTTTTCCTCCTCTGGTACTTGTTCCTGCAGAAGTTTTGTTTGTGGGTTTCTGCTTCAGTAAGTTGAGAATCTCTGTATTTGCCTGTCTTTCTCTGTAGGTTGAGGGGCAGTGGTTTGCCCTGTGACCTCACGTCTCTGATGGATCTGAGACACATTGTTGATTTTTCAGTTTATTTGGCTTTTTACTTTTGTCAGGTTAGAATGGTGACTTCTCAGCTTCTTCTGGGCCAGAAACTGGAAGACTTCGCTAAATCTTTGCAAGCCACTAATCGATTATGACCCACAATTTGAAAAACAGTCTTAAATTATATGGAACTAACTTTCAGCTAAGTGAAAAAAACTCAAACACAAAACACTACACACTATATGATTTCATTTAGATGACATTCTAGAAAAGAACTACGATAGAAAACAGGCCAGTGATTGCTTGGAGCCAACATCCTGGGGAAGGGACTGACTGCAAAGGGGAAAAAGGGAACATTTTGGATGATGGAAATGTTTTGCATTTTCATGGTGGTGGTAGATGTATGACAGTATTCAAGTGCTGAAACCCAGCATACTGTGCTACACTTTAAAAAGTTAAATTTTATTATGTGAAATTATGCCTTAATAAAGTTGGGGAAGATATAGCTTTAGTTGCTAAATAATCTTCCAGTGCATCACCAGCGAAAGGACTTTTTTTTTTCAATTTTTTTTTAATGTTAATTTATTCTTGAGGGAGAGACAGAGTGTGAACAGGGCAGAGAGAGGGTGAGACACAGAGTTCAAAGCAGGCTCCAGGCTTCAGGCTCCAAGCTGTCAGCATAGAGCCCCATGTGGGGCTTGAATCCACCACCAGCTGTGAGATCATGACCGGAGCTGAAGTCAGACACTTAACTGACTGAGCCACCCAGGCGCCCCCCAGCAAGAGGACTCTTTTTTTTTTTTTTAATGTTTATTTACTTTTGAGAGAGAGACAGAGACAGAGTACTAGCAGGGGAGGGGTAGAGAGAGACACACACACACAGAATCCGAAGCAGGCTCCGGGCTCTGAGCTGTCAGCACAGAGCCCGATGTGGGGCTTGAACTCACGGGTGGCCGCTGGCGGGATCATGACCTGAGCCAAAGTCGGCCACTTAACCAACTGAGCCACCCAGGCGCCCCAGCAAAAGGACTCTTAAAGGAAACCTCCAAAGCTTACAGTCTGGAGGAAACAATGTTATATTTTTTCTACTGGGGGAGAGTGAGATGGGATGTTTCAGTGTGAAGTTCCAGGGGTCTTGGTGCACCGAAGCCATAACACATGATCCAACCATGTTCTCATTACTGCGACAGTTGAGACTATTCATAGCT
The DNA here is from genome assembly GCF_018350155.1 of Leopardus geoffroyi. NCBI lineage: Eukaryota > Metazoa > Chordata > Mammalia > Carnivora > Felidae > Leopardus > Leopardus geoffroyi. The sequence continues at coordinate 84,351,701 of NC_059333.1, forward strand.
TGGGCTACCATTTGCTCAAAACCCCAGACATACTTTTCTATTGCTAGATTTCGTGTGGTTCCCTATTTTTGATTAAGAATCATTTGCTGCTGCAAAATGTAAGATAATTTTCTTCACAAAATGCAAAATTTTAACATTGAATAAAGGTAACAGTAAAAGTTGGTGTAATACATCACGGAAGGTTTTGATTTCTACTTATTATATGCTGTTGAAATGTGACTGTTGTGTTTTATCTTTTAGGAACTGTGGAGTTTATTATGGACTCCAAGCACAATTTCTACTTCATGGAGATGAATACAAGGCTGCAAGTGGAACACCCTGTTACTGAGATGATCACAGGAACTGACTTGGTGGAGTGGCAGCTTAAGGTGGGGACGTTTTTTCTGTTAAAGATCAATCTTGAGCATATGTTACCTGCTGGCCTTCTGAAAGAAGGTGTCCTTTTGGATAGGGGTTCAATTCTTGTAGTTGTCACGAGGACAGGAAAATGGGATATTACAGATGATACTTCATTTGTTGCTATGACATTATTGTCACTTTATGGACTCATATTTCTAACCTGTCACTTACTATCATTTCTCCTTAGGCAAGGCGCAGGTGAGCTGTTTCCCCTAAGGCTTCCTTGTGACCGCAGTGTCTCAATACCAAAGCCTTGTGCTCTGCTTGAGGCCACATTATTCAGGGCCAGGCACTTGATTTTAGAGGCAGGACAGATGCTAGCCACTGTGAAATGAGCTAAGGAAGAGTTGGGAATGAAGAGCCAAAGTAACAGTCTAGACCAACAGAGTGAGCCACATGCAATTGCTGACTTGTACACCGTTGTTGGCCTGTGGTGGGATAAGTATATCCCATTCAGAATAAGTGTTTAGAAATTTTTATAGCGTTTTTGCCATTGCTGTGTTATTTATGTCTACTGTATGTTACCAAAATGTAAGTCTATAATTGTTCCTTTGTTATAAATAGTTTGAGAAGCCCTGGCTTTAACTAGAGTTCCACAAAGCATATTCCTTCAAATGTGAATAACAACTTAGTCTGTTTTTCTCTTATTATTGAAAACAATTGATTTCACAGCTTTTTTAATACGACAAAAAGTTAAAGAAGTGTAAATATTTTTGATCTCTGTAGAATTCTTAGTTCTTTATATATTCTGAATCTAAATTTTTTTTTTGCATGTTGTGATGTTAATGTCTTGATTATTTTCATAATTTGGTCTTTTCAGAACTTCTGTGGGCAATAATATGATGTTATTTTTTTTGGTTCATTGGGGATGATTGGTGATTTTAATCGAACCATAAGATTCTTTTGGGCTTCTGTAGCCTCCAGGGCTAATGAAAACCAGGCACATCAGACTAGTAAGTGTTAGTAAGTGACAGGAAAATTGTTGTGGATTTAGAAAATTTTGGAAAGAGTGCTTATGTTTCCAGAATTCAAGGAAAGGGGGAATTTTTTTTTTTTTTTTTTTTTTTTTTTTTTTATGAAGCAGTAACCAAGAGAGTCCAGAATTTTGAAATCATGATGGATAAAATGTTTCCAGGGAATAAGGGAAGAGAAAGCTTTTGGATATAAGGAGAACTAGTGGACTTTTATTTCTGTCCACTAGTAATTGTAAGAGGCTCTTTAAAAAGGGAAGTAGGCTTTTCTTATCTGGGGAGGGATTCTAGAACTTAAGTATACCACTGGACCTTATTTATAATGCTCAAGGTACTTTGGAGTCTGGCTTCCAGGAAGAGGTAACACAAGGGGTCTCGCCACTTATTGAGTCAAGACTTCAAGCTCCAGGACCAGCCCCCTTGGACCAGGACCTCCCTAGAATGAGGCTACAGTGATGTGAGCATCCAGGCTGCAGATGCAATTGGCTAGCCATGTTCAGGGGGAGCTGGAAAAGTATCCAAGGTCCAGGAGTTCCAAAGAGTCAAAGTCTAAGCCTGAGAGAACTCCCATGGCACAGATGTCCAAGTATGCAGAGGCATGGTTAGGGTCTATCTCTTCTGAGCTCAGACAGAAGCCAACATGAGAGGAAAATAGATAGGCAAAGACAAGCCAGACTGAAATGGGGCTATATAGTCAGAAATAAGATCACATCTTGAAATATGGACACATGGTTATTCTTTTCTTTGTGTGTGTGTGTATGTATGTGTGTATATACACATACACACATACATACACATACACACACACACACACATATATGTATATACATACACACATATATATACATACACCTATATATACATTATATAATGTATATATAATATATATTGTGTGTATATATACGTATACACACACACACACACACACACACACACACACATTATTTTAGAGAGAGAGGGCATGCACACAAGCAGAGAAGAGGGGCAGAGGGAGAGAGAGAATCCCAAGAAGGCTCCATGCTCAGCACAGAGTCCAACCCAGGGCTTGATCCCACAACCCTGGAATTGTGTCCTGAGCCAAAATCAAGAGTCTGATGCCCAACTGACTGAGCCACCCACTCACCCTCCTTGTTTATATTAAGACAAATGGAATTCTTTATTAAAATATTAAAAAGTAATTCACTATAAAGGATATGAATGAAATGACAATAGCTAACACTTATGTAATGCTTACTATATGTACTTTTCTCTGAGACATCAAGAGGTTAAGAAACTTGCCCAGAATATGAGTATGCCCAGAACAGAGTTAAGTATAGAGAAAGAATCTGAACCCAGGCAGTATGGCTGCAGAGTGTGGTTCAAAACACCATGCAGTAAAGACATTCAATTTAGTCCATTTTCCTTTCATTCTTAACTGCTATGGTTCCTGATTTACCTTATCTACAGATTTAAAGAGATGAAACCTTTGCCTCTTTTTCAAGCTTACCTGTTTAGTTCCAAGTGGTGCTAAATTACTTAGTTTTTTTCCCCTATATCTTTTGCTTTTTTGGTTTGTCCTTTTCTCATCTTGGAGGAAAACTTAAGGAGGGAGTAAAGAGAGAGAGTGACAGCATGTCTTCCAATAGCCTTTCCAAATGATACTAGTTGAAGAGAGAGAGTCATTGTATTGGTATGTAATAGTCAAAATAATACAATTGTAGTAGTGATAAACAATAATGATCATCCTGTTTATAATCTGGTATCATACAATATATGTTAATATAACAAAATTGAAAAACCATTATGTTCCCCTTTCTGTCTTGCTTTATCACTCTCTTGGTGATGAAGAAGACAAAGATGGGGGTGCCTGGCTGGCTCAATTGGTAGAGCATGTGACTCTTAATCTTGGGGTTGTGAGTTTGAGCCCCACATTGGGTATACTTAAATAAATACACTTAAAAAAAAAAGATTCAAAGATGAAAAAATGCCACATTTTAGCCATAACTGTGAGTGTAGTCCTAAACACCAACTAATAATTAACTATTTAAAAAAAAAAAAAAAAAAGATTGGTTTGGTAACTGAGCGCTAAAGTTTTAAATGGAAACTGAGACTATCTTGCCAGTAAGAAATTTTAGTTGTGATTACATTGAAGAAACACAGATTTTTATATTTATGATTTAGTTGTCAGTTCTCCTGCTTTCTCTATTTAAAAACTCTAGAAATCCATTGTCATTAATATATTATTTCCAAACTGCATCTGTTTTTAACCTCTTTTTGCTTTTGCCCAGAACTCGGGTAGGTGGATAAAATTGGTTTTTATTTGGCTTCATTATAAAGCCCAAATATACATTTTCCATAGAAAAAGGCAAGACCATCAACTTCCCAAGTCTCATAGGTGCCATAAGGTGGATTTTCACAGAAGCATATACTCTTCTTTTATCAGATTGCAGCAGGAGAGAAGATTCCTTTGAGCCAAGAAGAAATAACCCTGCAGGGCCATGCCTTTGAAGCTAGAATATATGCAGAAGATCCTGACAATAACTTCATGCCTGGAGCTGGGCCTTTAGTGCATCTCTACACCCCTCAGGCAGACCTTTGCACCAGGATTGAAACTGGAGTGCGTCAAGGTAAAGTGAAATAAAACAAAAAGTCTCTGTCTTTTTTTAAGTGCATGATTATTTGTGGACGGCCTCTTTTCCCTGTGTCTTGTGGAAATGTTTTGTATGCTTTAGCATAAAGGATTCAATTTATTTCTCATTAATCTTTATTTATCTTTCTGGAATAGTTATTTTTAAAGAATAACTAGTGTTTTTAAACAATACACCCTTTTTTAAAATGTAGCAGTACTTGTTCATACCTAAATAACAAACATTTTGTGTGTACTGTTTCATATTTTTACTCTGCCTACTTCTAAAAGTGATTAAAGGTCACCGATACCTGCTATGCCCAACACCCTCCAACCTTCAAGGGACTTGATATCAAGCTGAAGGATTAATATATCAACTTAGTGTAAGCTAAACAATAATAAGAGAAATAAAGAAAAGTGAAAAAAATAGTATCAGTGCAAGAGCTCTCACAGTTCAGCATATGATTAATAACAATGACCATAACAATTATTTAGCATTTACTATGTACTATGGACACTGTTCTAGGTGACTTTTTTATGCAGGCTCCTTTAACCATGAGAACTACCCTGTGAGTAGGTGTTCTTAGCACCCCCATCTTCCAGATGAGGAAACTAAGGCACAGAGAAGTTAAGTGACTTGCCCGAGGTCACTCTTGGAGCCAAGATTCAGACCCCGTCTTTCTGGCTCCAGAGTCCATGCTCTGAGTTACTACTACCTTGACTTTAGTTGCCAGAGAAGTTTTGCAGATGGTGAATGATGAAAGGCAATTCTCAAGATTAGATGTTATATTAGGCTAGTACAGCCAGGAGCCAGGACACATTCGTAAGAGGAAGTCTGGAGTAGATTTTAGTAGGCAGATTAAAGAGCACACAGAAAAGTGAAGAAAGGAGAACTTAGCTAAAGATGTGTTTGAAGAATTGTAAGAAAATCATGTGGCTGGAGAAAAGTGTTCAGGATGGTGAATAGTTGGAGATGCAGGTAGAGATACAGGTTGAGAGCAAATCACACAGGGTCTTGAAAGCCAAAATGAGGAATTAGGAGTTCTTGATGACACATTGGCAGAATTTTGACAGCTCTGGCTAAACCGCAGCAATATTTGATATTAATTTTTTTTTAACTTAACAGCAGAACATTTTAGAGAGGAAAAAGAACAGTTGCAATAGAAAAGAAAGAATCTGTGGGGCAAGCAAAACTTGCAGTGTAATGTAATAAAGGTATTCCAAGAATAACAGGTGTAATTCCGAGAAGGACTCCCAGATTTACATTTTAGCGCTGGGAGGATAATCCATTCCAAGAAATTTACCCAACCTTTCTCAACTGCGTTCCCCGAGCCCCTTGTGGATTCATTGGGCCCTTTTCTTATTATATCGTTTTACAGTAACCTTTTACTCCTTGTCTAGTTTTCCCATTATATTGTAAGTTTCTTAAGGGAGAGACTGTGTCTTCCATGTTATCTTGCTCAAGCCTGGGCCTAGAAGGTGTTCAATATGTGTTGGTGAGTGCTGGGCTGGGTAGGTGGGTGGATGATGGATAAGGGAGTGTAATCTAACCCCTTGATTTTATAGATGAAGCCCCTGGAGTTCAGAGGGGTCAAATGACCTACCCAAAATCACACAGTGGTCCTAGAACAGTATTGTTGATAACACACCACATCCTTTTGACCTGAACCATTTCTAACCAGTGAGATGTGCCTGGTTCGGATTTTTTTTTTTTATTAACTGTTCCAACCAGCAGCTTGGTTGGCACAAGCTCGCTTACAACTGGGTCTTCGTGTGCATGGCCCTGAACTTACAGGGCTGCCTGGTTCAGATTCTTGTTCTCTAAGACTCTGTCATAGCAGTGATGGGTGCTATTTGTTTATCAGTTCTGCCAGGTATGGCACTTGGCCTTTTTACTGTCAATCCTCCTAAGAACCCTACAGTATAGTTGGATTGTTATCTGTATTTTTCTCATGAGGAGACTGAGGGGTGGAGGGAGGGGGATGCTAAGGGCAGAAGGGATGGTGACAGGAGAAGGTAGAGGCAGTTTGCGCTGGCTTCCAAAATGAGAAGGGAAAACAAGGTTCAGAGGAAGAGAGAATGGGGACAGCCAGCCTGTGTGATATTGGATCACTATTTTAGGTGCTCTTGGATAGCCATAATCTCCTTAGACTTGTGGTGAGTTTTTAAAGCCCTGTGAGCCTCATTTCCTCGTGAATGAAACCGTGGTTAACGACTACCATGCAAGAGCTCCTGAGGATTAGGTATGAAGTGAACGTTAAAGCCGCAGCAGAATGTCTTGCATGTTATATTTTATCATGTTAAGTTTGGACTTAGAGTGGCTACTGTGGTTTTTCAATTTCAGGAGATGAAGTTTCAGTGCATTATGACCCCATGATTGCGAAATTGGTTGTGTGGGCAGCAAATCGCCAGGCGGCCTTAACGAAACTGAGGTACAGCCTTCTTCAGTACAACGTGAGTGACCTGGGGCCATGTTAGGGACCTTATGATCTGTGTATCTCCACCGCCAAGTATGTCTGTCAGGATTGGTCAGCCTTTGTCCCTGTCAGCTTCTTTCCACCAATGCGTCAGGAACAAAATGATTTCACATTCCCATGGGTCAAAATAGAGTTTAAGGACTTCTTGATTCAGCTAGAAAAGAAAAATTGCAGGACTAAAACTATTAATGTCAGTGTTATACTTCACTGAAATCTGATATGAAATTCATATTCATCCTGTAGATAAGACCAAGTACACAAGTGTGGCCTACAGTCTGGTATTATTTTCTCAAAAGGAAAATAATTATGTTCAGTTTTACCCATTTGACAGAATTTGTTGCTTTTCTGTAGCACATGAATTTCCTTGGTGCAGTAAGCCCCAGACCACACTGATGTAGCTTCATAAAAGGATTTCATATTAACCTGTGATATCCAGATTGTTATATGTCATTAATTTGATCTAACCTCTGATCTCTGTGTCTCCAACCACACTGGTCTCCTTGCCATTCCCTAGACATACCCAGCATGGAGCCATGTGTTCCTGTTCTCTCTTCCAGAATGTTCTTTCCCTACATGATCACAAAACTCCCTTCTCAGCATCCTCAGCTCCTGTTCACCTCAGAGGTCTTCCCAGGCTGCCCAATTTTTTTTTTTTTTTAATTTTTTTTTTTTTCAACGTTTATTTATTTTTGGGACAGAGAGAGACAGAGCATGAACGGGGGAGGGGCAGAGAGAGAGGGAGACACAGAATCGGAAACAGGCTCCAGGCTCTGAGCCATCAGCCCAGAGCCCGACACGGGGCTCGAACTCACGGACCGCCAGATCGTGACCTGGCTGAAGTCGGACGCTTAACCGACTGCGCCACCTAGGCGCCCCTGCCCAATTTTTTTTTTAATTGAAGTACAGTTGATACACAATGTTATACTAGTTTTAAGTGTATAGCATAGTGATTCAGTTCTGTACCTTACACAGTGCTCACCACGTTAAGTGTAGTTACCATCTGTCCCCAAAGGTATTCCAGTATTATTGACTGTATTGCTTATACTGTACTTTTCATCCCTGTGCCTTACTTATTTTATAGTGAGAAGTCTGTACCTCCTAATCCCATTCACCTATTTACCTTCTCCCTTCACAACCTTCCCCTCTGGCAACTACCAGGTCCCTGTTTATGAGTTCGTTTCTGTTGTTAGTTTGTTTTGTGGTTTAGATTCCACAATATAAGTGAAATCATATGGTATTTGTCTTTGTCTCACTTGTTTCACTTAGTATAATACCCTCTGAGTCCATCCATGTTGTTACAAATGGCAAGATTTCATTCTTTTTTTTTGTTTGTTTAAGTTTATTTATTTTGAGTGAGACAGAGAGAGCGCAAGCAGGGGAGGGGCAGAGAGAGAGGGAGAAAGAGAATCCCAAGCAGGCTCTGCACTGTTAGTGCAGATTCTGACTTGGGGCTTGAGCCCATGAGGCTGCAAGATCATGATCTGAGCCAAAACCAAGAGTCATTGCTTAACCAACTTAGCCACCCAGGTGCCCCAAAGATTTCATTCTTTATTTTGGCTGAGTAGCATTCCATCATGTGTATACACCACATCTTCTTTATCCTTCATCTGTTGATGGACACTGAGGTTACTTCCATATCTTGACTATTGTAGATAATGCTGCAATAAACATAAGGTTGCATATATCTTTTCTAATTCATGTTTTCATTTTATATGGGCAAATACCCACTAGTGGAGTCACTGGATCATATGATATTTCTGTTTTTAATATTTAATATTTCTGTTTTAAATATTTAATATTTCTGTTTTTAATATTTAATATTTCTGTTTTAAAACAGTTTCCCATACTGTTTTGCAGTGGCTGTACCCAGCATGTCCTTCCTACCAACAGCACACAAGCGTTCCCTTTTCTCCACGTCCTCACCGACATTTGTTATTTACCGTCTTTTTGATACTAGCCTTTCTGACTTGTGTAAAATGGTATCTCATTGTGGTTTTGATTTGCATTTCCCTGATGATGAGTGATGTTGAGCATCTTTCCATGTGTCAGCCATTTGTATGTCTTTGGAAAAAATAAATGTCTTTTCAGGTCCTCTGCCCACTTTTTAATTGGATTATTAGCTTTTTTGGTGTTGAGTTATAGGAGTTCTTTATATATTTTGGATACTAATCCCTTATCATACATATCATTTGCAACTATCTTCTCCCATTCAGTAGGTTACCTTTTCATTGTGTTGATGGTTTCTTTCACTGTGCAAAGGCTTTTTAGTTTGGTATAGTCACAATAGTTTAATTTTGCTTTTGCTTCCCTTGCCTCAGTAATCATATCCATAAATATGTTGCTAAGGCTGACATCCAAGAGATTACTGCCTACGTTTTCTTTTAGGAGTTTTGTTTTGGGTCTTACATTTAGGTCTTTAATACATTTTGAGTTTATTTTTGTGTGTGGTGTGAGAAAGTGGTCCGGTTTCATTCGTTTACATGTAGCTATCCTGTTTTCCCAATATCAATTATTGAAAAGATGGTTTTTTGCCTCCTTTGCCATAGATTAGTTAACCATATAAGTGTGGGTTTATTTCCACTTGTTCCACTGATCTTCATTTCTGTTTTTGTTTCAGTCTACCATACTGTTTTTATTACTACAGCTTTGTGGTGTAGCTTGAAGCCAGGTGATCTTATTTAAAATTTTTTTTTTTTCAACGTTTATTTATTTTTGGGACAGAGAGAGACAGAGCATGAATGGGGGAGGGGCAGAGAGAGAGGGAGACACAGAATCGGAAACAGGCTCCAGGCTCTGAGCCATCAGCTCAGAGCCTGACGCAGGGCTTAAACTCACGGACCGCGAGATCGTGACCTGGCTGAAGTCGGACGCTTAACCGACTGCGCCACCCAGGCACCCCAGGTGATCTTATTTAAAATAGGACCCTTTGCTGTTCTCATTCCCCTTAACCAGCCTTATTTTTCTTCATATGACCTGATGTCATATTAGATATTTGTTTATAGATATTGTTATCTCTGTGAGGTTTTGTTCTTCATCATGACCCCAGTACCTGGAGCAAGGCCTGGCACCTAAAAGGTGCTCAGTAAATGGCTATTAAATGAATATATGAATGGACCCAAGGCTCAGATAGCTGGTTTTACCCTTGACCCCATTTATTGGATGGATCTAGGTTCAATGTATACCTTTTTATTTTTATATCAATGCGTAAAATTTGGATTTTAGTGTTGGAAGGAAGCTCCTTTGAGCTCATTTAATGCTCTCCCCTCCTCAGTATAGAAATCCAATGCTCTGTTTTCCTATTTTGTGGGAGTGTTCCGAGCAGCAAGTCTTCAGTATCTTGCAAATAAATCTCATATAAGTTTCTTAACATTTATCACTTACATAGCCTGAGGCAATTAAATGTCTCCACACTACCTAACCTACCATCATCTCTTATGTCCTCTTTATCATAAAGAATAAAATGTAGTTTACTACTTTTAAAATGTGTTGTGGGGCACCTGGGTGGCTCAGTTGGTGAAGCGTCTGACTTTGGCTCAGGTCATGATCTCACTGTGAGTTTAAGCCCCACGTCGGGCCCTGTGCTGACAGCTCAGAGCCTGGAGTCTGCTTCAGAATCCGTGTCTCCTTCTTTCTCTGCCCCTCTCCTTCTCTCTCTCTTTCTCTCTCTCAAAAATAAACATACATTAAAAAAATTTTTTTAAATGTATTGTAAAATGTAATTTTAAGTGTTAAGTCCAGATACATAGTGTTGGTGAAGTGAGTTTTGTGTTTTGTTTTGTTTTGTTTTGTTTTCCTTACGAGTTGTCCTATCGCCATGTGGTACCTTAGTAGGTTTTTCAATTTTCTTAAGAGTTGCTCCTGGTGAAATATCTTTAGTACAAAGAACAGATTTCTATGGCAAATTTCTATGGAAAATGTTTTTTTCCCACTCACTGGGGATATGGGCTTTATTCTCTTCCTAGATTGTCGGACTGCACACCAACATTGACTTCCTTCTTAGCCTGTCTGGCCACCCAGAGTTTGAGGCTGGGAATGTACACACCGATTTCATCCCTCAACACCGCAAAGAACTGTTGCCCAGTCGGAAGGCCACAGCCAAAGAGCTTTTATGTCAGGCAGCTCTGGGTCTCATCCTCAAGGAGAAAGCTATGTCTGATGTTTTCAAAATTCAGTCACAAGGTATGGAATGCTTTTCTCTTTCCTCTGCTTGTCAGGATTTTATAAATAATCATCGGAGGTGCTTTTCTTTCTTTATGACACTTTTGTGTCCCTTTTCTTCTCTCAGTGGTTGACACTGTCCTCTGCTAAGTGGTTTTTTAGTATGAAGTAGATTCACGTATCATGGATGCATCCATAAACACTTTTTTAATCCATTAAATGTAACTTAACTAATTGCCTAATAGTGTTGAGCTGGGGCTCTTTTTTCAACCAAACGCTGGTCCTTCCTGTACCCTGTGCTGACCCCTTCCAAAACTTTCTTAATTCGCTGCTTCTCAAGGGCCTACTTATTGTATCCTTGTACCTACTGCAACTTCATTGGTCCTGGGGACTGAAGACAGAGCACTGGGGACTCTCATTACCTGTTAATTTATTGTTATTTCCTCCTCTCCTTTTCCATTCTGTGATCAAATTTCTGTCTAACTAGAGACCTAGGCACTTCCTCCAATCAGAGGATCTAAACATGGGAAGGAAAATGGCAGAGATTCATCCTGGTTGCCACGCGCACACATCTCTGCTTCAGCTTCCCCACTGAGTTGTTGCCCAACCTCTCCCTAACACCTCAGGAAGCTAGAAATTCATAATGAAAACTCATTAGCTTATTACAGTTTCAGTCAGTTCTCCATTAAAATGTTCTTCCCTCTAAATTGAGCAAAATCTGGGGACACAGGGTGGCTCAGTCAGTTAAGTGTCTGACTCTTGGTTTTGGCTCAGGTCATGATCTCACAGTTCATGGGTTCAAGCCCCGCACTGGGCCCTGCACTGACAGCGCGGAGCCTGCGTGGGATTCTCTCTCTCCCTCTCTCTCTGCCCTTCCTCTACTCTCTCTTGTCTTTCAAAATAAATAAACTTAAAAAATGAAATAGATTGCTAATCTGAAAGAATGCAAAACATAAAATAAGATAAGATAAGCAAAATCGGAACTCTCCCAAACTTGCTCCAAAATATGTACTTTAGGCTAACTCTGAGCTTTGGAGCAAACAGGAAAAAAGAAAAATTAATCCGTTTATCTCTTCATTATTTTTAGGATTATTATATTATTATAGGATTTTTTTATTAGGATCTTTAATTTCTAGATTCATTCAAGAAAGTTATATTGAGAGCTTAAAATATATAACTACATCTTTAGGAGATGTGTGCTCTATTCTCATTTTGTCCTTTTACAATTCTAAATGAAATGCCTCCAAATATGCCCATACAGTGTTCCTAAGCCTGAATATAGCATTGTTACAATCAAGCATCCTCTTACTCTCTCCTTCCTTTTTATAATGTATACTGGCACACACATGAACTTCAGAATAAATTGCTTCAGTTCAGCTATGCCGTAGCTCCTGGATATTGTCCAACAGACACGCCTGTGGGCAGGACGAGTGACGCACAAAGAGGCTAAGTGAAAAGAAAAGTAATGAGTGGTGGAGGTTTTGGTGACCTGGAACGCATTTGCCCAAGAAGGGGAGACCACTGTGCGGCTTGTGCCCCCAGAGGAAGAGAGCTTGGGCTGCAAATACTCGGATTTTAGCCAAGCTGGAATTTTTCATATAACCTTTTCTTTAAATTAAAGTATCTAATTTAAATTTAGAGCAATGAGAAGAACAAAGAAGACACATTTGAGCTGCCAGTGTAGGACAGGTGTTTTATGTTTTCTTCTGAAAGGTATGAAGTCAGTCTTGGTGTTTGTAAATTTGTTGTTGAATTTTAATTTTTTTTCTAGATCGGTACTCCCCTTTTGCATCCAGCAGTGGAAGAAGACTGAATACCTGTTACACCAGAAACATAACTCTCAGGGATGGTAAAAAGAGTAAGTAATGTTTTATTAAAAAAGAAATGTGCTTTATAGAAATATATCACTTATCTGGAAAAAAAGGATTCAGCCCAGACATGATCGGTCAATTACATTTTTTAAGCTCCCTAGCCTAACCATTGGAAGGAGTACTAGAATTGATTGGCTCAGGTGGTACATTAGTGCTATTTTTCTTCTTTATACTTTTTCTGTATTTTGTAAATATTTGAAAAATATGTCATAAAATATACATAGCAAAATGACTGAAATGAAATATGCCACGATGTTAGTGAGGTTACCATTGGGTAGCAGGATTTAAGGGGATTTCCCTCCCTCCATCCCCACCCCCATCATCCTTCTTTGTTCTCTTTGCTTTGCAGTTTTTCTTCAGCAAGAATGTACTACTTTTAAATAAGAAAAACAATATCCAAAACTACTCCAGTAGGGAGGATTACCCACCACTCAGGCATTGTTTCAGGTGGAAGAGGGTTACTAAGAAGCTATGATTTATTAAGTACCTGATCACATGTAAATTTTTAACTTCACTATAATTTAATTAAGGGGGAATCCCTATCATACCCATGTATGGCTGATGAAACAGGCAGAGAAGGTGAAGGAACTTACTCAAGGCTAGTGAGATTGACATCCAGCCTTTCTGACCTTGACTCCTGTGCTATTTTTACTTTTCCAGTGGAAAATTGATTTTTGACTGCAAACTAATTTGAGTAGGCTGAGGGTGGGACTGATTTATTGTAATTGAAGCCAGGAGAGGCTAACATCTAAAATTTTAAATTTTTTATAAATTTGTGGCTGGAACAACGTACCAGAGGGATCAGAATCCCATGATAGCAGCATCCCTTCTGCTACTGGACAGTTTGCATAGGAAACAGGATGGGTGCAGAGTCAGAGCCGAGAGAGCTAGTTAACCTTGAATGTGAGGTGTCATTAAACTGTGAATGCTCCATTATAAAAATGTACCCAGCAGGTAGAACAGAATCTTCTTGCCGCTCATGGGAACCCCCTCCCCCCACCCCCAGACAAAGTAGAATCTTCTTTATCTCAACTCTGTGTAGACATGCACTTAGTTTTTAGCAAATCCCCTTTTCATCTAAATTGATTGGATTAAAGCTCGAGATATTTTTTCATCATGAACCTAGATGGGCATTACTTTCCATGCACTGAGTACATGGAAAGAAAGTTTGCAAACATCCACTAGTATCTACTAATACCCATTTTATACTAGTGTGTTTATTCATTTCATCCTAAAAACCAAACCCTGCAAAATCTGGGATTATCGTACTCTAGACTCCTATATACTGAATGTAAGTATCAGCAGCAGTAAAGTTTCATTGACCTCTTCAACCTAAATTAAACAGAAAATCATACTGGTGATTAAAATTCAGATGAGCCGACTGTGTTATTTGGTATGGATCTTCACTGAAGCACTTAGCAGTGTTTTGAACTATGCTGCATTTCTTGGAAATTTTTAAATTTTTTAATTAAAAAATAAATACATTATTGAAAACCAACATGATCGCTGTTCACTACATCCTTTTGGTAGTTATTTTTCAACACTAACCCAGGCCTGATGTAATAATTTTCAGAAATGTTCTGGTGGGTCTCTAATAAATGCTAATTAACAGTAACCATGATTGGGGCGCCTGGGTGGCTCAGTCGGTTAGGCGGCCGACTTCAGCTCAGGTCATGATCTCACGGTCCGTGAGTTCGAGCCCCGCATCGGGCTCTGTGCTGACAGCTCAGAGCCTGGAGCCTGTTTCAGATTCTGTGTCTCCCTCTCTCTCTGACCCTCCCCCATTCATGCTCTGTCTTTCTCTGTCTCAAAAATAAATAAACGTTAAAAAAAAATTTTTAATTAAAAAAAAAAAAAAAAAACAGTAACCATGATTGAATAAGTGAGTACACCAAACAGGAAGTCTTAAGAAGCCAGAAGCATTTATGAATCTAAAGTAGAACTAATTCTTAATGATCTCAGTGAGAATTATCAAGTATTTTAAATATTTAAGGCTTGACAAATATTCTTACTTGGTTGCTAGTGGCCATGCTTCACAGAATCCTGCCCTACCCTCAGTAGTAACAATAATAGCTAAGATTTTTTGAGCTTTTGGTATATGCCAGCTATTAAGTTCTTTCCATGGATTATTTAATTTCCATTTTCAGAACAAGCCAATGAAATTGGTGTTGTTATTAGTGTCAACTTTATAAATGGGGAGCCAAAGTTTAGAGAGATTAATAATTTTCTTAAAATCATAACAAAAGTAATTGGTGGAACAGAATTCAAACCCATACTCCAGGGTGTATGCACTTATCTAACACTGCACCATGCTAAACTTCCATACCTTATTAAATACATTAAGAGGATGGGATACCTGATTGGTTCAGTGAGTAGAGCATGTGACTTGATCTTGGGGTCATGAGTTCAAGCCTCATGTTGGGCATAGAGCTGACTTGGAATTAATTAATTTAAAAAATAGGTAAGAGGATGTTTAAGGTTCTCTTGTGGAGGTCTAGAGATAACTAAGGGAGGGACGAATAAGGTCAGTTGCCCTATAATATATGAAAGAATTTATTCTCTTTGATGTAATTGTAAATGGGATTGTTTTCTTTATTTACCTTTCTGCTATTTTATTATTAGTGAATAGAAATGCAGTAGGGGGTGCCTGGGTGGCTCAGTCGGTTAAGCCACCGACTGTTGATTTTGGCTCAAGTCATGATCTCACAGTTCATGAGTTTGAGCCCCTCATCGAGCTCCGTGCTGACAGCAGGGAGCCTGATTGGGATTCTCTCTCTGCCCCTCCCCTGCTTATGTGCTCACTCTCTCTCTCATTCTCTCTCTCTCAAAATAAATAAATAAAACTTAAAAAAAATTCAGACTTTTGTGTGTTGATTTTGTATCTTGCAACTTTCTGAATTTACTTATTAGATCTAATAGTTTTTTGGGAGAGTTTTTAGGATTTTCAATATATGGTATCATATTATCTGCAAACAATGACAGTTTTACTTCTTCCTTATCAGTTGAATACCTTTTATTTATTTTTTTGTCTGATCGCTGTGGCTAGGACTTCCAGTACTGTATTGAATAAAAGTGGTGAGAGTGGACATCCTTGTCTTATTCCTGACCTTAGGGGGAAAACTTTCAGCTTTTTATCATTGAGTATGATATTAGCTGTAGGTTATCGATAGATGAATAGATAAAGAAGATGTGGTATATATACACAATGAAATATTACTCAGCCATAAGAATGAAAATCTTGTCATTTGTGATAACATAGATGGACCTAAATGGTATTATACTAAGTGAAATAAGCCAGAGAAAGACAAATACCATGTGATTTCACTTATATGTGGAATCTAGAAAACAAAGCAAGTGAATAAACAAATAACAAAGAGAGAAACAGACTCATAAATATAGAGAACAAACTAGTGGTTGCCAAAAGAGGTGGGGGCGAATGAAATGGTGGGGAGGATTAAGAGGTACAAACTTCCAGTTATAAAACAAGTCATAGGAATGAAAAGTACATGATAGGGAATATAGTCAATAATACTGTGATACACTTACCATGGTAAGCATTTCATAATGGATATCGTTGCTGAATCACTATGTTGTATATGCAAAACTAATTTAATATTATATGTCAATTATAATTCAAATTTTTTAAAATGTTCTTAAAAAGACTTTTCCTGGCAATGTGTTTACTGTGATTCTATTGGCATTCATATCAGCTAAATACTTTTCATATTTCATAAATCAAAAAAAACCCAAATCTGGTGTAAGTGGATGCATTTTCTCTTAAGAAGGATTGAAAGATATTGACAAGACATAGGGCGGAGAAGTTTCATTTACTTATATGTTCATTACAAAGTTTCTGAAAAAATAGATGTTCTGAGTAATGTGAAGAAGAGAAAAAAAAGATGTGTTTGTCCCTACTTTTCTTCCTTAAGGAATTTACCATCTGGCAAAGGAGAAGTGAGTATGTTGGGAAGATATATGGTGCAGCGGTTCATAATGCAGACCCTTGAGTTAGACTGTTATGGGTTTAAATTCTGGCTCCTCTGTTGTCTGTGACCCTTGGGCAAGTGACACACTCTCTCTAAGCATCAAGTGTCCTCACCCATAAATGGGAATGGTAGTGGTAATTACTTCCTTGGGTTGTTGTGGATATTAAATGAGACAACACATCAAAAGCTCATTGTACGTCACATAGCAAGTGGTCAATAAACATTAGTTGCCGTCATTATCATCATCATCATTAAACTTGCTACTATTGAAAGACAAAGTGGATATGTATGTCACATGTTAATTAAAAAAAGGTTGGAAAAATAAATAAATTTTTAAAAGTTGGTTGCAGAACAGTATGTATAAGAATATGTTGTTTTTATAAAAGAAAAATACTAGTTTGTGCATTTTAAAAAACTTGAAGGGGCTCACGTGTTAAAGAGTTCAATAGTAGTTATATCTGGGCAATAGAGAGGACTTTCACATTTTGCTTGATGTACTTCAGTATTTGACTTTTGTGAGGTTTTATTTTTGCAATTTTTAAAAAAAACGGATAAAGAGAAAAATTATTCCATCATAAAACTGGATGAGGAAAGAATTATAATGGTGTTCTATATGTAGGAGTCTGTCTAAATGTTCAGAGAAGAGCAACTTCATTCCACATAGACTTTTCCCAAAGACCACGAATGAGCATGATGTCAACAAGGGGCAAGGTTTCAGTTGGGGTGGCTGGGACTGGTGACACAGTGAAGGGGGAGTGGAGCAAAGAGGCACAGTGGGGCGAAGGCTGGAGGCACATATGGAGAATATTAATTGGCCCATGTTCCCTTTTCGTTGTAATATAGGGCTGTGTAGAAGAAGGGTGGGAAATATGACTGAGTTCAGGGCCTTCAGTACCAGGCCAAGTATTTTGAATATAGAGGAGACATGCTAGGCAGCATCAGCTGGAAGGGCTGAGACAGGAAGCAAAAAGTTCCAAGAAGACCTCAGAGTCAGCCAGGCCTCTGGCCATCAGCCTGAATGAGGGTTGAGTGATGGGAACGAAAGGAAGAAATGAACAGGACAGGTAGGGAAGGATGTGGCAGCTTTGTAGTGGCTATTGCATGTGGAAAGCAAAGGAGAAGGTAAGGATGACAGGTTTTAAATCTGGATGACCAGGAGAATACTAGTGCCAGTCATGGAGCTCCCAGGGCGGGAGGGAATGCAGGCAGAGTGGGGACATGATTTGATTTATTGGACCTACCATGTTCACTTTAAGGTGCCGATAGAGCATCCAGCTGGGAATGACTAATCAGAGTTCTGGAGAAGGAAGGTCAGGGCTGGAAATAGATGTGAGCTGGCAGCATCAAAATGGTGGTTAAAGTATCAGGAGTCGATGAAGTGACTTTGGTCTGCATTCTCTGCACCACAGAGCTTTTGATTTCCATCTCCTAGCAAAGTCCGTAACCAATTCTGTGTCCACAAAATAATATGAAATATATTGTATATTATATTTATATGGTCGGTTACAGTTTACAAAGCAGTTTCACATTTATTTAATCACTGTTACATTCTCATACCCATTTAACAGGTCAGAATGGGGCAGAAAATCAGGACTCAGATTTTAAAGGACAGTCAAGATCACAGAGGTGATCACACCACAGATGGCAAATTTGGGTCTTAAATGAGAATTTCTCTCTCCCAATTCATTGCATTTCCTATTTTAACACTTTAACTTTCCTTGTTTAGAGAAAAATATCTAAAATATCCTACAACATTAAAAGAGCTAAAACTCCCTCTTTAAAAAATTTTTAGTATAGTTAACATACAGTGTTTTATTAGTTTCAGGTGTACGATATAGTGATCCAGCAATTCCATATATTACCCAGTGCTCATCAAGATAAGTACACTCTTAATCTCCTTCATCTGTTTCACCCATCCCCCCCATCCACCTCCCCTCTGGTAACCATCAGTTCTCTATCAGTTTAAGAGTCTGCTAAAAGTCCATTTTTTAAGAAACAAAAGTTTGAAATTCACTTTTATTGGAACTTACCTATAGATTTTTAAAAATCTTGTCAGGGAGTTAAAAGATGTTGGTATCCCTAAAGGCTGGTTATCTTTAGGTTGAAAGAGATTTTTAGAATGCCCGTCTATGATTGTCTTCTAACTTTTCTTCAATTTTCCCCCCTTTTTCATAAAGATGTAGCCATAGCTGTCACATATAACCTCGATGGGTCATATAGCATGCAGGTAAGACTTACTGGTTTTCTTTTTACAGTTTAGAGCCAATTCTGATCTCTCTCATACAGAGGAGGGTCTTTGTTCACACTCTGGTTTCTCCCAAGCCATTGGACTATAGTTAGGAGAATGTCATGTGTTTTTATTTCAGACCAATTTGGGGAAATTACCTCCTCTACACTTTCTGATTGTTTCCTCAGTTTGGCTGTGGTTCGCCTAAGTATGAAAACCTGTTTTAAAAAAATAGCATTGAATTAGACAGCTAACGAATTCCTGAAGTATGTGCATGTATTCACATCTAAAGCAGCCATTCACAAACTTTTTGGTCTCAAAATCCATGGATACCCTTACAAATTACTGAGACTCCTCAAAGAGCTTTTGTTTGTGTTAATTACATGTATTAATACTTACCATTTAGAAAATTTAACTGAGCATATTTTTCTTACTGTTATTTTTAATATATATTCTACAAAAGTATACATAATGTAAAATATACCATTTTAAACATTTTTGAGTGTAAATACCATCACATTGTTGTACAGCCACCACCACCTTCCATCTCTTTTCCTCTTGCAAAACTGAAACTCTGTACCCATTTAAACAGTAACACTCCATGTGCCCCCTTCCCCGCCCACCCCCCCTCAGCCCCTGGCAAACACCAGTGGGCTCTCTGTATCTATGAATTCGACTACTTTAAGTACTTCATATAAATGAAATCACTCAACATTTGTCCTTTTGTGATTGGACATTTCACTTAGCATAATGTCTTTAAGGTTCTTCTATGCCATAGTTTATGTCCAAGTTTCCTTCCTTTTTAAAGTGGAATGATACTGCATTGCCTCTGTATATCGCACTTTTGTTTATTCGTCTCTTGATGGAGACTTGGTTGCTTCCACCTTTTGCCTGTTATGAATAATGCTTCTGTGTACATGGGGGACACATATCTCTTTGAGACCCTATTTTCAATCCTTTGGGACATACACCCACAAACAGAATTGCTGGTTTGTATGTTCATGTTCTATTTTTAATTTTTTGAGGAACTACCATACTGTTTTCTGTAGGGGCTGCACCATTTTACATTCCTACCAACAGTATTGGAGGGTTTCCTTTTCTCCACATCCTCATCAACATTTACTTTCCGGGTTTTTTTTTTTTTTTTTTTTCTTTTTTTTAACAGCCATCCTAATGGGTGTGAAATGTTATCTCACTGTGGTTTTGATTTGCATTTCCATAATGAATAATGATGTTGAGCATCTTTTCATATGCTAATTGTCCATATCATCTTTGGAGAAATGTCTATTCATGTCTTTTGCCTTTTTACAATCAGGTTGGTTTTTTGTTGTTGTTGAGTTGTAGGATAAACTGAGAAAATTTAAAACCTAAGATTACACAAGCACACGTTCATTAGCTATCAGAGTAACATTACCACATGTCCTGCAGTCTCTAGAAAATCCCACTGTTTGTTCATGAGAGAATGAGAATTTTTAAAAAAGGCAAATACCATTAGTATTATTATGAAGTAGTTTGATATTGTGGACCCCAAGAAGGGTCTTGGGGACCCCAAGAGATCCACAGGTCATAATTTGAGAATCTCTAGTCAAAATGTTTATGATAGCCCTCAATGAAAAGAATCCATTACACTGACAAAATGAAATGCTGAAAGGGTTAAAAAAACAATGTGAGAACTCAACCAAATTCCTATATATTAAAGTACAAAATCAGAGACTAGAATAAATCATTTGTAATATGAGCCAAACGACGTTAAGTCCAACAAAATTGATTGATCAAGGATACTTTGGATCTGCCAATACTATGAGATACCATTTTCTTTCTTTCTTTCTTTCTTTTTAAAGCTTATTTATTTTTGAGAGAGAGAGAGAAACAGAGTGTGAGTGGGCAAAGGGTAGAGAGAGAAGGAGACACAGAATCCAAAGCAGGCTCCAGGCTCTGCACTGTCAACACAGAGCCCGATGCAGGGCTCAAACTCATGAACTGTGAGATCATGACCTGAGCTGAAGTCGGATGCTTAACCGACTGAGCCACCCAGGCACCCCTGAGATACCAATTTCTTAAACTGAGATTCAGAAAAACTAGGGGGTCAACGTATTTTAGTATATGAGAGTTGTAACTGATACTCGTACCTCTGGTTTGGGGAATGCTTCATATCCCTTGGTAAAGTTAACTCCAGATTGAACTACTACATTTCACAAATTTAGAATGTGCTTGTGTAAATCTTTAAACAAAACTGTTCCCCATCTAACCTTTATGTCCTGAGAATTTCACAAACATTCACATGGCTGTTTTAGTAGGTTACAGAGCACAGTAAAATGTCATATTTAACTTAGGATAGATGAGAAGCAGCATATAAATACTGCACTGTAACCTATTTCACCTTAGCCTACATCGTATATTTGAAAAGAATAGCCACAGGACTTTCACAGTAACCTCATGGGAATTGAAATGAAAAATAGAGAAGATTTAAATGGATTTCCTGTGTGTGAAGGAATTTTTTTTTCTTGGGTGTGTATGTGAGAAAACATTTTTTAAAACAGAAAGGTTTCATGTCCTTTTGTCAGCTTCCTTGAAGGATCAAGTGTGAAGTCTGTTTATTGGCACTCTCTCCTCAAGGGCAAAAATTGTGGCTGTCTCCAGCTAGTTAATCTTCTTAACTCATAACTCAAACCCATAAATTTTATCTACATCTTGGGGAGATAAAAGATACACCATCTAATTAGGTGGTTCTGGCCTTTTTCTTTACTGACATTGGCATAGTAAACCCAAATTTGACCTCAGGTACTCAGAAATGAATACTTAACATGTAATATAGTCAACCAAATTTTGATAATTTTACTTAATTTGATTTGTATTTCTGTTTCACATTTTTATTGTTATCCTTAAATGAACATTTATCTGTAGCATTATGGCACTATAGATATGTTCTCTGGGTTTTTTTTTTCTTTTAATTACCTTAACTGCTATTTCTATGTAGAGTACTTTGTTTATGAATCTTAGGGGCAAAGTTCCTACAGGGCTTTTTAAAAAAAAATATTTTACCTGTTACCTTTTGAAACTGTTAATAGTAAAGAATCGATTCTGATTTTATTAATTCTGTAGGGTTATTTATTTTTTAAGAATCTTATTTTTCTGTTTTTTGTTGTTATTGTTTTTTCAGATTCAAGATAAAACTTTCCGAGTCCTTGGTGATCTTTGTAATGAGGGAGACTGCACTTACCTGAAATGTTCTGTTAATGGAGTTGCTAGTAAAACTAAGCTAATTATCCTGGAAAACACTATTTACCTATTTTCCATGGTAATGTCCCTTTTTTATAATAACACTGTTGAGGTTTGGGAGAAAATTGCTTGACCGAAGGCAATTCACTAAAAGATTAGAAAGACCTTGCTTCCTTCCATCACTGCCATGACCTTTCCTCTGTGTTTCCTTCTCCACTCTGTTTCTTTGCCAGATTTCTGCCTTCCCTAGTTCTTTTGTCCACACATGTTCTCCCTGATAGACACATACCATTTGCTGCCTTTAATTCTGAAACATGCCCTTACATCCTTATTGTCAGAGAGTATCTCACTGCCCATTGGGCAATCTTCTCTCTGAGATTTGATGCCTGAATACTTTGCCCATCCTCCTGGCACTTGGAATTCTGGGGATTTGGGAGGAGGTGACCCCTGAGAGCGAGTCTATGAACTGGATGTTTCTTGTGGGGATGGGGGCAGTCAGAAGGGGTAGTGTCTTGGCAGTCAAAGGATGGTTGATGATTGAGACAGACTTGGCATATCTTTGGTCAGGAGCTTATTTCCTGACTCATTGCTCTCACGGGCCTGCTGCCTGATGAGCCCATAGTTTCTGCACGGGCAGAAAAGAAAATGCATTATCAAATACACTGTGTCCTCTTCAGAGTCTTCTCACATTTGAAAAACACCTTACAGATCATAGTCCTTTATATTCCAGTAATTAAACTACTGTATACAGAATCAAGGATGATTTCACTTTACTAGGCATTCCTTTCCATAGTTATTGCCGGAACAGTATGGTGGTGGAGGCAGTTTGGTGGAGTGGTGATGAGCGGGAGTTCTGGAATGTGAAGCTGCTTTGGTTCAAATCTTGGCTCTACCTCTGAGCAGCTGTGTGACCTATGGCAAGTTAAACTCCCTGGCTTCAGTTCCCCCATCTATAAACAGGAATAATAACAGTACCTCCCTACCTCATAAACTTGTTTTGATGACCATATATATACATACACACACACACACACACACACACACACACATATGTATAAAACTGTTAAGAACAGTTTCTGGCTTAGTCTAAACACTTGATAGTGGAGATGCTACTCAAAATGGCTATCAGATAGTGGCTATTTTTTAGCAACAGTTACGTACATTAATTCCTTTAATCCTGTTGTGAGGCATGATGCCAATACTCCTTTATAATGGGAAACCAAGACTAAGAGGAGTTTAGTAATTGCTTAAGGTCACAAAGCTAGATTAGAACCCTGGTATTAAAGATTTAACAAATAGCTTGGAAACAGTCATTACCTCAGGGTACAGTGATTTGAAACAGTGATTCAAAACTACAGCGATTTGAACTTGATTTCAGTTCCAGTTTGTTTTCTGTTTACAGGCGGGAAGTACTCAGATTGACATTCCAGTCCCCAAATACTTGTCTTCAATGAGCTCGGATGGAACTCAGGAAGGTGCCATAGCTCCTATGACGGGTACCATTGAAAAGGTAATCATGTGAATGTATACAGAATGATGTTCAGTAAGGCCCAGTAAATATCTCCATTGAACTTAGTCATATATATTATTTTTCTCTCTCCAATCTCTCTCATTGGGAAGTATCCTCTTGAAGAAAACAAGAGACTGGGACACCCGGCTGGCTTAGTCGGTAGAGCATGTGACTCTTGATCTTGGGGTTGTAAGTTCAAGCCCTGTGTTGGGTATAGAGATTACTTAAAAATAAAATCTTTAGGGGCACCTGGGTGGCTCAGTCTCTTAAGCCTCTGACTCTTGATTTGGGCTCAGGTCATAATCTCATGGTTCATGGGATCAAGCCTGGCATCAGGGTCTGCACTGACAGCATTCAGCCTGCCCAGGATTCATTCTCTCTCTCTCTCTCTCTCTCTCTCTTTCTCTGTCTTTATCTCTCTCTCTCTCTCTCTTCTCCCCCCCACCTCAAAATAAATAAATAAACATTTTTAAAAAATAAAATAAAATCTCAGGGCTCCTGGGTGGCTCAGTTGGTTAAGCATCTGACTCTTGATTTCACCTCAGGTCATGTCATGAGATCGAGCCCCCGCATCAGGCTCCATGCTGAGTGTGGCCCTCTTCCTCTGCACCTCCCCTGTTCGCTCACTCTATAAAAGCAGGCAGGCAGGCAGGCAGGAAGGAAGGAAAATCTTAAAACGAGACTATGTGATAGATTGATGTTCTATGTTCAGTCTTCAATGAAAATACCCGTTTTCCTAATTTATGATACTGTTATTTTTGAAAGTGGAAATTTCCATCAAAGTATAAATAATCTAAATTTGTCTTTTTATGATTAAAATGGAGCATTCACCAAGCATTACCCAAAAGGGCTATTTTTTAATGTCAAATTTAACACAAACAATTTATCATTAAATAACATTTTTTTTTCCAATGTACATAACTACATGTGTGTTAAAATTTGAAAGGCTGGTACTGATGAAGAACAACGAGGTTTGGTGTTGAATGCTGTATATATTCAGAATTAAGATCCATGCTGAAGTAACTTCAAATGGTGGTAGATTAGTAGTGTCTTTTTTATGTATACACTTGAATATAGTAGAGTTCCTTTAAATGCATCCAAGTCATAAAAATTCAACTCTATATTGTTGGTACCCAAAAAGAAGAAGGAGGAAATAACTATTTAAGTAGTGAAAGTGATTGCACCCCCTATTCCCCTCTGCACATGTTTGTCCCAGAGGGAGTATGAGCTCAAAGACTCTGATCTGCCTTTAACTCACTCAATCTCACTTTCCGTGTACATTCCAAAATGTAGGCATCCCTGAACATCCATAGGGGAAAAATGCACATTTTCCCCATAGCCGCCCCCTAGACCATTGATTTCATCAAACACTGTTATAGCATCACCCAGCATTGGGTGATTTGGGGGCTTTCAGAGGTGTTTCTCATTTTTCACAATTTTGGCTCTACACATTGACTGTGGAACCTAATTCCACTGTGTGATGTTTCTAAAAACTCCTTGATAACCATGTTAACTAAGAAGACAGTGAGACCATATGGGATATATGAGTTCACTTATACATGAAAAATGGAAAATACAGGTTTGTTTGTTTTTTTCCCCAAGGTTGCCAATAATTTAATTCTTTCACATGAAGATCGTCTATACATTTACCACACAGGGCACTCAAAACTTGGAGCACTATCCTAGACTACCTATTAAATCTAGAAAACCAGGCATGCCCCACTACCCTGCCCATGACATTTAAGTGCATTGGTTCTTCCCCTGTTGGTGTTATGTCTTGTCTGTACATTTATGAAAACACAAAAGGACCTCGAAATATATAAAGCATATTCATCTGATTCAGGGAAAACTAGATGGTTTGGGGTTGGGGAGAAGGAGCTGAGCAGTGCTCCCCACTGACAAGAGGGCCAGCAGTGCAAGATTGATCTGTAGGTCTCTGATTTGTGCCTGTACACCTGTCTTTGACAGATTAGACAACCAGACAGACCCATACTTCTACTGTGTACGTTTATATACCACCTCTGTGGACCACGAGGGACCTCTGTGTTTAAAAAAATTTTTTTATTGTTTATTTATTTTTGAGAGACAGAGACAGAGCATGAGCGGGGGAGGGGCAGAGAGCGAGGGAGTCACAGAATCCGAAGCAGGCTCCAGACTCCGAGCTGTCAGCACAGAGCCCAATGTGGCACTCAAGCTCACGAACCGCGAGATCATGACCTGAGCCCAAGTCGGACGCTTAACTGACTGAGCCACCCAGGCACCCCGGAACCTCTGTGTTTTTAAATATTAACCTGTCACTCTTAATCTCTAGGTATTTGTGAAAGTCGGAGACAAAGTAAAAGCTGGAGATTCTCTAATGGTTATGATTGCCATGAAAATGGAGGTAATGAAATCATAAGTTCACTTTCCAATTAAACTTAGGGAACTATCAGATCTAATTGTTCTTTTGCCTTATTTTGTAAGCTAATACCCATTTTAAATATTAAGAGCCATGGATTGATGAAACATTAACTGCAGGAAACAAAACTAAAACCATCCTCCCCTTAAATATATTTTCATTTTAATTTGGTGAAACTGCACCTGTCGGTTCTGATGCTAAAATCAAAGAAATTGTCAATTCCTTAAATTCAGGCAGTTAGCCAGTTGACTGTTAATCGTTGGTATTTTCTAAGGCCAAACTTAGGATGCCAAGCATCAGTATCAAAGTGAAAACCTCAATCAAACTAGATTAGCTATTTTAGGTCTTTAGAAATTGTAGGCCAGTAGTTCTCAGCCAGACCACATGTTACCGTCATCTGAGGGGGAGAGCTTTGAAAAACTACTTCCCCAGACTGGTTGAATTGGGATCTCCTGGAGTGGGGCCCAAGGATCGTCAGTTTTTAACAGCTTCCCGGGTGAGACTCTACTGTGAAACTTGTTGAGAATTACCAGCTAGACTAGAGCTTCCCGATTAGCAACCTTGCAGGTGTTACAGGTACGTCAAAGTAGTGACTCCTCACAACTGCAAAGCACACCATAAAAATGTTATATCCTTTGGGTGCCATGCTTGAGAAACCTCAAAACAATTGGCTTTATTTTTCACTTTCGTCTCTGTTGCCTTGCTGTGTGCTCAGTCTTCATTAGTATTACAGCCACGGCCGTGTCTTGTGTCCCTGCAGCTTACCATAAAGGCCCCAAAGGACGGCACAATCAAGAAAGTGTTCTACCAAGAAGGTTCTCAGGCCAACAGACATGCTCCTTTAATCGAGTTTGAGGAAGAGGAATCAGACAAAAGAGAAGCAGAATAAATGCCATCAAAGAAATGTCCAATTAAGCAGTATCTTAAATATAGTATCTGTACACCAAAAAGAGAAAGTGCCTTCCTGCTTTTCTCGGAGTCTAATAAACATCAGTTTTACTAAATGATTGTACAATTAGGCTAATATTTGAGAATCATGTACTTGGGTCACAAACACAATAAATTATCTATTTCATACTAATAAATTGAAGTATATTTTTTTATTGGAAGCTAATATAGTTTGTTTCTGCCTCAAATTGTATACACTGTAGTGTCTTTTAGGAAGGCGGGCAGCAACTTGATCAAAAGAGAATGATTGGAAGAGAAAAGGTTGTTTAATTATTTCCCATTTACGATCATGATGAAAATGGACGTGTTTCAGAGACGGATGCAAATCTGAAAATATGATTGAGTTGAAAGTGATTTTTCTGGGGCACCTGACTGGCTCGTTTGGAGGAGTGCGCAACTCTTGATCTCCTGGTTGTGAGTTCAAGCCCCATACTGGGCGTAGAGGTTGCTTACATAACTAAAACCTAAGGGGTGTCTGGGTGGTGCAGTCAGTTAAGCGTCTGACTCTTGATCCCGGCTCGGGTCATAATCTTGTGGTTTGTAGGTTCTGTGCTGATGGCATGGAGCCTGCTTAGGATTCTGTCTCTCCTCTCTACCCCTCCCCCATTTGTGCATGCACTCTCCCCCTCTCTCTCTCAAAATAAATAAACTTTAAAAAAATTAAAAATAAATAGGGGCGCCTGGGTGGCTCAGTCGGTTAAGTGTCCGACTTCAGCTCAGGTCACAATCTCACGGTCCGTGAGTTCGAGCCCCGCGTTGGGCTCTGGGCTGATGGCTCAGAGCCTGGAGCCTGCTTCAGATTCTGTGTCTCCCCCTCTCTCTGCCCCTCCCCCATTCATGCTCTGTCTCTCTCTGTCTTAAAAATAAATAAACGTTAAAAAAAAAAAAGTTAAATAAATAAATAAATAAAACCTAAAAAAAAGTTACGTGGGAAAACATCAAACCCAAAATTGATCTATCTCCTGGCTGCCAAGAAAGCAATTCCATTGTCAAGAGAGTGGTGAGGAAGTCCCAAATAGTAAAATTGGAAATGTGGAGTTCTCAAATCTGATTACACATCCTAGTTAGAACGTCTATTTTTCCAACAAGGCAGGATGAAACTCAGTATCCTAAGATGTGGGTGGGGGTGAAGACCGATGTCAAGTGACTGGTGCAGAAAATAGGTATTTTAGGGGTTGGGGTGAGAGAGCTCTGTGGGCAGGTGTAATCAAGGCAGACCTCATAGAGGAAGGAGAACCCAGAGCAAGAGTGGGGAGGGGGAACTTGTAGACTAGAAATGAAGAAGCAAGGCTTCACTATTGAACGTGAATAAGGTGTGTTCTATATCCAAGAACAGATCTGCCCAACAGGAGTGGGAGGTCCTTGGGAGGCTATATGAGAAAACCTGTGACATTTAGGTTGGGGCCAGACTAACTGGCATGGAGGAGTAGGTTTGGATTTTATCTTGCAAGGGGCAGTTATATTGAATTATATTTTAGCAAGGAAAATTTGGGAGAAAATTTGGCTAGTAGAGCCCCTTTGAGAAACTTCGACATTATTTCACAAGGTTGAACATCTGCATACCCTATGACCTGACTTCTAGAAATGCACAAATGCACTTGTGCACCAAGAATGTTCATGGCCACAATACCCATAACACTGGAAGCAATCCCAGTTGATTGGCAGGAGAAGGGCTAAGTAACGCTGGTATGCCACACAGTGGAATACTATGTAACAACAAAATAAACAGGATAAGAATATCCACAAGGATGAATCTTGGAATCATAAAGTTAAAGGCAGGGTATTTAAAGTATTAGGTATTGGGCCAGGGGTTGAGATGGGTGAGGCATATAGAGGTGGATGCCAGCGACCGCTAGTGTTCTCGTAGGGCTGATGGTTGGTTGGTTATATTTATCAAACAATTATGCTTCGTATCTAACATGTTACATAGGAACTTTTTATAATTCAAATAGTATTTTTAAAAATTTCATCTGGCAGCAATATGCCAGTGGATGGAGGAAGAGAAGAATAGAGCCTGGAACACCCATTGGGAAGAAGTTCCTGCAGGTATTTTAGCATGGGGTAAAAAAGGAGAAGGCCATCTCAACCAGCGCTTTTTGAAAACGATATTTTTCGCAGCAGAGGCTACAAAACTAAAACAAACAAAACTCTAAAAGCGGGAAAAGCAAAGGCGCTCAGGTAGAAATTTGGGGTTGCTATTTGCCCCCTTTCGTCTCTTCCAGTGGAATAAGATCAAGCTCTCGGTTTCCTTGTTACCTCGCTGTGTTGGTCAGAGGTAATAATATTCATGGAAGGAATTTAAAGCCAGTGGTACCCACATACTGGTGGAATTCACCGCCTCCTGCGGTGCTGTGTGGACAGAGTTCCTTTGCACCTGACTGCCTCTGTTCCTCCTAAAGACAGCATGTACCATCATACACACCAGAGCGTCTGGAAACCAAGATGGTAAGAAACATTTTTGGTTTTTTTTTTTTTTGCCCTTGCCCTAATTAATGGGAAACAGGATCCAGCTGTGTAGAACGCACCATAATTCATAGCATGATACACCTGTGCACTAGGTGCCACGGGGCCAGGTGAGCGGTGTCATAAATTCTACTTTGGGTTGGGAAGCTGAGGGAGAGGCAGTGACGTTTGAACGGGGCTTTGGAGTACAGCCATTTGCTAGCGGAGAAAGAAGGTAAGATAAGGCCATTGCAGGGAGAGGGACTAGCACGGGCTAATAATAACAGTAAGGCATGGAAGTGCGCTCAGCATTCAGGGCACAGAGCGATCCGGCTTGGGCTGGAGCACCGGGGTGCGGCAGGCAGGGGCTGGGGAAGTGGCTGCCCAGCAGGGAAAGGACTTTATTCTGGAGGCAGCTGGAGCCCTGGAGATTTTCAAACAGGCATGTTTTTCAAAGCTGTTTCTGTCCACAGTCTGAAGTACAGATTGGTGAGAGAGAGACTAAAGACAGGGAGACCAAAACAGGCACCAGATACAGATGCCAGAGCTGGACGGGCCAGGTGGAGAAGATAGAGCTTGGTACACATCTCCAGGACTTAAGAGTAGCTTTTCTTTTGGATAACCTCCATTTGTAAGCATGGGTCAAAACCAGAGGTGTATGATTGGAAGATAGCAGTTGGCTACTTTATCTCCGACAGTAGCATTCTGGATGCGTTGTGTTCGGGTCTAGGACAAGGAAGAAAACAACAAAAGTTAAGAGCCCTGATGGCTGCTTTTTAATTGCTGGCGAGGCCACGTAGCATTGTAGTCTAGACAGCCTTGGAAGTTAAATTTCTTGCATTCAGACCCTCCTCTCGCCGCCGCTCGCTGTAGTGTCTCTGGCAAAGTCATTTACACTCCCTGAGCTTCATCTGTCAAGGTGGGTGGCAGTGCTACCTCACTGGGTTGTTTTGGAGATTAAATGAGAAAATGTAGAGGTGGCCTTCAGCACTGTGCCTAGAACATCATTTACACGCAACTGATAGTATTAATTTTTAACTGCTGTTACTGCTCCAGAGGAATTAAGGAACTGCTCTAAATCCAGCTCAGCTGGTTATCCTTGTCAGCGAAATTCCCGGGTCCTGCGGTGGTGAAAACCTCTACCTGGACACGCATCACTCCGTCCCCTCTCTTCACTCACTTCCCCCCAGCTCTGGTCTGCTCCAGTGTCACCCAGGCACCTGTCAACCACAGGCAGACTATGGTGCCATCTGAGGAAGCCTCCATGGTCCCCTCCCTCTGCGACAGTGGGCTGCCAGGCTGGCATGTCCTAGAGCCCGCATGCTAATGGGACAGCAGCACGCCCAGAAGCAGCATGTTTCCTGCACAAAGGACAGGCTGCACTAGCTCCATCTTTTACATACGTTGTGACACGTGTGTGTAGATGGCGCGGGGGGCGGGGGGGCTACGTTGTCTGGTTTCAGCCTCTGTGTGAGTGGGTGTCACCACTTCCGTAGGGCAGCAGAGTAGGGAGGTCTCTTCCTTGGCTGCACTCACTGTTTTTCCTCCACGACTGGCTTCTCTTCTCACCCTTGCACGCTTGCCGTTCTTAACCTTCAAATAGTTCTCTTAGGAATATTAGAAGCTGAAATGTACATCTATGTTCTGTGTACACGTGACACTTGTGGTTAAAATATTTACAGTGTTGATAGTAATACCTTGCACTTCTGTTGCACCTTTCATCAGGGGATCTCCAAAAGCACTCCTAGATTTTCACACCAAGCTTCAAGACACCCAGAAAGAGGAAAATGTGATTTAAACTGTGTGGTGAGAGGGAAGGAGATGGATGTCCCCAAATGCTGTCCTCCAAGCCCAGAGCAGGGAGCCTTGGGTCATTAGTGCCTTCCTGCTAATGACACACTGCTCCCTGAGGGCTGGCCCCAGGGAGCTGCAGCCTTGGGGTAGCGGTTCTACTCCACCAGACTCTAAGTATAGGGCATCCCAGGAGGCTCGGCCACGCTCCACAGCTCTCAAAGTCGCAGGCTTTGCCTATCCGACTAGGAACAGTCTTGCCTATCCGCCCCCACCCCCCCATGAAGAACCCTAGGTTCCTTCTGGACCAGGGAGTGCCTGGATCATTAGCAGATCCTAGCTGATACCAATGATTACCCTGTCACCCTGACATTTGTCTCCCACATGCTGGATGATGGGAATCAGAATGCCCTGTGCCTCTAACTGGCTCAGACTCCTACAGCGAGTTGCAAGTGCAGTGTGAACATTCTCCCCTTAAACCTCCCAAGTCACAGCCTTGGTGTAACTCCCTCCCTCCTAAGACGGCTAACCTCATTCTTTGTACATACCACCCCTCATTAGCTTTGTGCTGAACCCTTTGTTTAGATTAGAAATAATTCTCCAAATCCACCACCTCCTCACCAAAAACCAACAAAAAAAAAAAAACACTAACAACAGCAACAAAAGATAACTTGGGACTTCTCTCTCTTCTCGGTTATTGTTACTCCTTTATCATTACTACCTATGTCGTCAGGCATGGTGGTTTTTCCCCCATTACTGAAAGCAGGTGTCATGCTAATCACAATTCAGACCGGCATCCCACCTAACTCTGTTCTCCTATTGACCA
Source organism: Leopardus geoffroyi (assembly GCF_018350155.1). NCBI lineage: Eukaryota > Metazoa > Chordata > Mammalia > Carnivora > Felidae > Leopardus > Leopardus geoffroyi. The sequence goes on from NC_059333.1 coordinate 84,383,529, forward strand.
TCTGGCCCCACTTAGAGCTTCCATTTTTGATGTGTCATTCTAAGTAGTCTACCCCATCCACAATGAGTAACACTTGCCCTCAACCTTCCTTACTCCTCTGTAGCCAGACCCACCACACACCCTAACCCTGGAGTCATTCCACATTAATACAATACATCAAGCAATTATCGAAGATCTATATGCAAGACGGGTCATAGGTCTTTAGTTCATTGGCCATGTAAGTGCCATTAGTCTCTTCTCAGATAAGTATTAATGTTTGAATAGGTAATACATGCCCATGGTTCATAACCTAAAAATGTATTTTAAAAGGTATACAGGGAAAATCTCCCTCCTATCCACAGCCCCCACACCCCTGGCAACCTTGAGCCGCTATTAATTGTTTGTTGTGTATCCTTCCAGTGTTTCTCCATGCACTCAAAACCAAATACAACTCTGTGGTCTAATTTCCTACCTTCTACAGTAAAGATCAAATTCTGCACTTTGCTTTTGTTATTTAACCATGTGTCTTAGAGATGCTTCCATAACAATATACAGGGAGTTTCCTTAGTCTGTTTCAGAGCTACACGGTTTTTCCATTTGTTCCATTTGTCCCACTAAATGGACATGACTTATTCAACCAGACGTTTACTGGTGGACATCTAGGTTGTTTTCAAAGCCTTGCTATGACCAAAAAGTGCAGTGAATAACCAGACAATATTTCATTTTGCACATACACAATTATATCTGTTAGGATAAATCCCTAGAAGTAAATTGCTTGGTCAGAGACTAATAATGAATTATTTAAAAATTAAGCTAAATATACCTACATTTGAAGGTATTGTTACGGTGCCCGCAATAACAACTCACATTTATAAGGCATTTTATGATGTGCTGATATTTTATCACCAAGGGAGGAATCACCTATATTATCCTCATAGCAATTTGAGGGAGCTGAGATTGTGAGAATAATTTGCACACAATCATACTTCCCACACCTGTTGGGACCAAGACCGAAACCAGGACTTTTCATTCCCAAATCCTCTGCTTTCTTGTATAACGCTATCTCCTGAAGTAGCAAGGCAGAGGGAAAGGCAACTTTACTCATCCAAACTTGTATTCCCCTCTTCACATTTTCTGAGAATGTTCCCTCCTTGGCCAAATATCTCCTCGTTCTTGCAGATCTTCACCTGGAGAACTTAATGGTACCGTGGCCCCCATGTTTGACCAGAGAGTCACAGGTGTGCTACTTGCCAAGCCATCCTACTAGAAAACTCAGTGCAACTTACGGTGGAGTTAGAACCTTGGAGATAACCCCCATTCTGAAAGAACGGTTTTTAACATTCAAACACCCTCCAGACAAGCTGATCTTCTGGTGGTCTCATTTCCAGAACAAGATCATTCTCTTGAAACCTTAAGAGAAATACCATAGCTCAACATCGGTGAGGAATTTGTTAATTTCCCGGATGAAACGGTGGGAGTGGGGCGTAGATGGACAGGGGGGCAGGCAATGTGGTCTCACTTTCAGAGATTTGTACTTCGCAAAAAGACTTCGGACATCTCTGGTATTTGGGAAAACTTACTTAGCAGGTAGATTCAGTGATCATTTATGTCTTTTAAGGAGAAGGGTAAAATTTTGCCTTTCTTGTGGACAATTGTGGAGACAGATTAAGAGAAAAGATAAGACTCCTGAAGGCCAATATTTCATTACAAAAACTGAAAGAATTTGTTAATTTCAAACAATTTCCAGGGGCACCTGGGTGGCTCAGTCAGTTAAGCATCTGACTCTTGATTTCGGCTCAGGTCATGATCTAACAGTTTGTTTTTAAACCCTGCATTGGGTTCTGCAGTGACAGCACAGAGCCTGCTTGGGATTTTCTCTCTCTCTCTCTCTCTCTCTCTCTCTCTCTGCCCCTCTTCTGCTTGTGTGTGCACACTCACTCTCTCTCTCTCTCTCTCTCTCTCTCTCTCTCAAAAGAAATAAATAAACTTTAAAAAAATAAAGACAATTTCCACAGAGAACAAACTAGTGGCTGCAGGATTGAGTGGGGGATGGGCAAAATGGGGTGAAGGGAGTGGGAGATCCAAGTTTCCAGTTATAGGATAAGTGAGTCACAGCGATCAAAAACACAGCATAGGGGCGCCTGGGTGGCTCAGTCGGTTGAGCATCCGACTTTAGCTCAGGTCACGATCTCGCGGTCCGTGAGTTCGAGCCCCGCGTCAGGCTCTGGGCTGATGGCTCAGAGCCTGGAGCCTGCTTCGGATTCTGTGTCTCCCTCTCTCTCTGCCCCTCCCCCGTTCATGCTCTGTCTCTCTCTGTCTCAAAAATAAATAAATGTTAAAAAAAATTAAACACAGCATAAGGAATACAGTCAATGATATTGTAGCAGTATTGTATAATGACAGATGGTAGCTACACTTGTGAGCATAACACCTGAAGTCGTCCAGTCACTACACCCTACACCTGAAACTAATGTGTGTCAACTATACTTAAATTTTTTTTAAAAGCAATTTTCTCACCAACTCTGCTTTACAGATTTTGTTATATTGTCTGCAGCCTTTTATTTGCTAATGTAATTCTTTCAAAAAATCTGACTTACTTGAATGTACAAAAAAGTTAAAAACTATACAGTAGAATCTACATAAGAAAACTTTATGGGCAAAAGAATTTGCCCCTTCTTCAATCAGAATAACATACACACATGCCCAGAAATTTGATTTTGTTTAAGTGGTTTGATTTCTCAGAGATCAAACAGCTCTAAGAAGAACACACAGAAAAATATATCAACACCTTAATGATGAGTTCTTGATTCACAGTGAAAGGTGTACCTGTGAGTCAAATCAGAATACTCAGATTGATTTGACTGCTGTGTTTCTCCTGGTGTGAAAAGCACAGGGAAGCCACATTATAATGACAAGTGTTCTTGATAGGCAGGGACCCAGATGAAAGGAATCTGGTGCATTTTATACGATCTAACAATTTGATGCATCTCTCCCCACAAAAGAAATGCATACCAGCGGCTAAAGAGCCTCAAACAGTTGAAATCATGCTACCAGTTTTCTCTTCTGGGATTTCCTACTTTTCTACGTTTCTCTTGGTCATCCCCATTTTACTAACATGTTCTTTCTTTAGATTTATTAAGTCACCATTGACCTATTCATCCTAAGCTTTCCTAATGATAGGAATCACCTGGAGTACTTAACAAAAATAGATCTCTGAATAAGAATTTCTAAGAGAAAGGTCTGGTGTTCTGTGTATTTAACAAACATCCAGGTGATTTTTCCCAGGAGTGTTTTTGAACAGTTAGCTCAGTGTATCTCAAAATGTAACCTTCTGGGGTGCCTGGGTGGCTCAGTGGGTTGAGCATCTGACCTTAGTTCAGGCTCAGGTCATGATCTCACACAGTCTGTGAGTTGGAGCTCTGCATCAGGCTTGCTGCTCTCAGAGCATAGCCCACTTGGGGTCTTGTGACCCCTTCTCTCTCTGTCCCTCCCTCACTCACACACTCTCTCTCCCTCAAAAATAAATAAAACATTTTAAACAATGTAATGTTCCTACAAACCACCTGCTCCTGATTCCATTGGTCTGGAAAGGGTCTGAGATTCTCCATTCCTAACAAGCTCCCAGGCCTCTAGCCAGGGGACAGACAGCATTTTGACTAACAGGTGGCAATGGTTCTCAAAAAGCGTTCCTGCACCAGCAGCCTGGGCAAAACCTCAGAACTTCTTAGAAATGCAAATTCCCAGCCCCACTCCACCTACACCTAATGAATCAGAAACGCTGGGATGGGACCCAGAAATCTGTTTTAACAAGGTCTCCAGGTGAGATTTTGATGCATTCTCAAATTCAAGAACCACAGATCTATAGTTATGTTTAGCTGCTTCTCACTGCTTCTGATTGGGAAGTTATTTCATTTGAGATGAACCTTTGCACATTTCTGATTTTATTCGTGTTGTATATCGTTAGATAGTTTAACTCCATTTGGGGGGATACCTTATTAGCACCTTTGTAAAGTGCTGAGGAAATATTGGTACCAGAAACTCATCTTGGAGTATCTTGGGGTACTCTTTGTTACCTTTAAATTTAATTTGTATTAATGCAAGGTAATAGTTAGATCAGGGTTCACAAACGCCTCCAGGGACCAAGCAGTCAGAATATTTTTTTTTATTTTTTTTAACGTTTATTTATTTTTGAGACAGAGAGAGACAGAGCATGAACAGGGGAGGGTCAGAGAGAGGGAGACACAGAATCTGAAACAAGCTCCAGGCTCTGAGCTGTCAGCACAGAGCCCGACGCGGGGCTTGAATGCACGGACCGCGAGATCATGACCTGAGCCGAAGTCGGACGCTCAACCAACTGAGCCACCCAGGCGCCCCCAGAATATCTTTTAAGTGAAGCAGCAGGGTTTCAGGGAAGAGGTTGGCTTCAGAAAGAAGCTGTCCCTTGGCTCCACCCAGCCAGTGCCAAGGGGGAATGTGGGCTCAGAGGGGTCATGTCTTCCAATTGCTTAAAAGAAGTCAGAAAGCCAACTTTTCACATGAAATCTCTTCATTTTTCAGTGTTGGCAGACTATTTAGATTTGTTGTAAATATTCTGTGTGCCTAACAAGCTAGGCTTCTGTTTGCGACTCCACAGTGGAGGGACTAGTTAGGGAGGTGATTAATTCACCAGCCTTGCTCCCGAGACTTGTGTTACTGTCTCTCAAGAAGAGGAAGCCAGGTCTGGAGGTCCACTGCTGTGAAACCCAAACCCAAACCATTTACCATGTTCTCATGAAAGGCAGTCAATTCTTCTAAGTGGCTCCCTCAGAAACATGTGGAACATTTCTAATTGGGAAATGGATGGTGTCACATTGTGTGATCCATCTGGAAGCAAAGAACGTCTAATAGTCAGGATTGCTCTGCCTAGGGGCAGATCCAGATTTTGTGAGTCCTGAGGCTTTTACAATTTGGAGGGACCCTATTTAAGAAAAATAGGTGAAGTTATGAATACAAGATTATTTATGAAAGTACAAAGAAATCTTAATCATATGTAGGAAATATTTACTTTTGCAAATTTTTGTTAAGTTTATGTATTTTGAGAGAGACAGTGCAAGTGGGAGAGGGGCAGAGAGAGAGGGAGAATCCCAAGCAGGCTCCACACTGTCAGCACAGAGCCCGACACAGGCTTGAAGCACAGGGCTGGAACTCACATGACCTGAATTGAAACCAAGAGTCGAATGCTAACCAACTGAGCCACCCAGGTGCCCCTATTTTTGCAAATTTAAAAAGAGCAAATGCCCACTGCCTTGGAAGGGCCTATACATCGGGGGCCTTAGAGCATCCTGAGTGTCCCCACACATCTGCCTCTGTCCCAGTGACCACTGGGTTGCAGGCAGGGGTTGGGATGAGGCTGGCAGTGTTGGCATTCTGGGTGCTGATGTTCTGTTTCTTGACCTGAGTGGGAAGGTGGATACCTTTATTTTACAATTTGTTAGGCTGTTCACTGACATTTCTTATAGTCTTATGTATATTTCATAACTTAAAAATCATTTGGCCTTTCTACGTCAGCAAAAATACTCATTGGGTAAAGTAGTTCTTCAATAAACATTTGTTGAATGAACAAAAAATTGAATGATTTCAAATCTATACAGCTAATATCTGACAAGGGCTTAAATGTGTAAGGATCCCTGCTAGGTGCTGTGTTATTAAATACATTATAGTATTTACTATTTAAGTAACAGGAGAGGTAAAATCTAATGAAAGAAATAAAATAGGGGTGCATGGAAGGCTCAGGGTAGAGCATGTGGTTTTTGATATCAGGGTGGTGAGTTCAAGCCCTACATTGGGTGTAGATCTTATTTTTAAAAAAAGAAAGAAAATGATTTTATTTTATCATATCTTTAAAAGTTTATTTAAGTAATCTTGACACCCAATGTGGGACTCAAACTCATGACCCTGAGATCAAGTGTTGCACACGCTTTCAATGGAGCCAGCCAGGCACACCTATTTCATCATTTTTAAGTTAATCTTATTCCTTTACTATGTAAAAGTTTTGGGTTTTTTTTTTTTAATTTTTTTTTCACGTTTATTTATTTTTGAGACAGAGAGAGACAGAGCATGAACGGGGGAGGGGCAGAGAGAGGGAGACACAGAATCCGAAGCAGGCTCCAGGCTCTGAGCCATCAGCCCAGAGCCCGATGCGGGGCTCGAACTCATGGACCGCGAGATCATGACATGAGCTGAAGTCGGACGCTCAACTGACTGAGCCACCCAGGCGCCCCTACTATGTAAAAGTTTTATATATAAAACTAAAAATATATTATTTTTTATATATAAGCTGAATGCAGACTTTGAAAAGAAAACATCTAAATTTAATGCCATTAACCAAAGTTTTATTATTTTCAGCTTTAAGAAGTTTTAATTTATAATTATACAATTTTTAAAGTGTATTTTGAGAGAGGAGAGAGAGAGAGAGAGAGAGAGCGCGCGAGCTTGAGTGGGGGAGGGGCAGAGATTGCCTCTACAATCATACAATTTTTTAAAGTGTTAGGTAGAGGGAGCAGAAAAACAACATAAATTGGTATTTATCCAACATATTCTAAAGGCCAGATGAATAATATTTTGAAAAACATGTATGGGGTGCCTGGTGGCTCAGTTGGTTAAGCATCTGATTCTCAATTTCAGCTCAGGTCACGATCTCCTGGTTGGTGAGATCGAGCCCTGTGTTAGGCTCCATGCTGCCAGGGCAGAGCCTGCTTGGGATTCCCTGTGTGCTTCTCTCTTAAAAAAAAAAAAAAAAAAAATCGTGTATAATTCAACCACACTAACATAAACACTCTTATTATTTTGTTTCCTTCGGTCTTATATTTATAGGTACACTTTTTACATAGTTAAAATCATAGTGTCCATAAAATTTCAACCCTGATTGTTTTTACCTAACATATCTTAAGCATTTTCTATGTCGCTACCTGGTCTTTATAATTCTAACTTTAAAAACTGCATAATTATTCCTTAGCTATTCCCAGTAAATGGTTGGAATATAATTTATATAACCATGCTTCTAGTCTTAGACATGCAGATTATTTTTAATTTTTGCTATTATAAAATAATGCAGCTCTTAGCATTTTGATGTACATAGCTTTCTTTTTTCATATTAGGGTCATATGCCTATGGATACATATGCTTCCATTTTTTTCCCTATAAAGTCCTTTATCTCATTTGTGCACTTTAAAAAGAACCAGAGGAAAGTGAGAGAGGGAAACAGGTGGGGAGATGGTATGAGAGGGAACATCCTGTGCAGAGATATGCAACATTATTTACCTTGATTGAATATAAGACGGAACTTCAATTTTTTGCATTAAAATTCATAGAACACATTTTTCTCCTATCAGAGGTGTTCTATTTCTTTGGTCCCCATGGATATTGTGCCAAAACCAACAGAATGGGTCACTCTCTGAAAATCCATCTCTCAAGTTGTCAGAAATTATGACAGCTATCAAGAGAGAGTTTAAGTAGCCAATGTTACAGATTTGCAACTGCCTAATTATGCTACATATGACATTTCATTCCAACTTAATTGCAGAAATTGAGCATCTATATTGTTTCTGTTTTCTGTAGCAAAAATCTGGACAGGTAATGTGGTAATTTTTTTTCTGATTTGTGAATGTAATTACATGAAGATTCATAAAAAGCTCTTTTAGTATACATGTACTTAATTACCTTTTGTGTGAAATCTGGGCATAAGTCTGGGCAAAACACTCAAAGGCAAGCATAAACAAAACACAGCCCCTCTGCTCAAACAGTTTATAATTTATTAGGAAATCAAGAACATAAACCTGAGTCAATTAACCTTCCAAGTAAAGCTTATGTTCTTAAAAATATGCATAAGACACCCCAGGGAAATATAAATACAAACTGGACACTTGAAGATATTAAGGAATATTGTTAGATTTTTAGTTGAGTTAATGGTATTGTATTTTGTTTTTTAGAGATATGGAAATACATACAAATAAAATGTTATAGCATCAGAGATTTGCATCAAAATTATGCAGGCCATGGAAATGGATGGGGCATAAATGAGACAAGGCTGGCCTTGAATTGCTAATTGTAGAAGTTGGGTGATGGGTACGTCTGGATAATTTGGTCTACTTGTGTATATATTTGAAAACTTTTGTAATAAATTATTACACCTTAGTTTTCCTTTGATTGTGAAATCAAAATACTAAGTACGACTGGAGCCTCCGTGACCCACCACACACAATAGTAATACTCTCCTCACCTTTCTATCTACCCAGCCAGCCTGACCTTTCATACCCAGGCTTCCATCTGACTAAAATGGCCAACTCTCAGTATCTGCCCTGCATTACTTTGAGGCCCCTACCTGGAAGGGAGATGTTGACAAAGAAGCTTGCTTAGTGAGAAATCGTGCTTATTTGACCTCTGCTTGAACTTGAAAATCTATGTTTATTTGGGAATAAAACAGAAGTGATTCATCTTATGAATTTCCTCAGGGCCAGTGGAATCCTGAATTTCCTTGGATGAGTTTATTCATTCTAAGCTCTAATTGAAACCACAATATGGAAACTGGCTGGCTCTTCTCTTATATATTCTATCTGCTAGAAGCAGCAACATCTGCCAGCATCTCAATTCCTACTTCCTTGGCATTGGGTTGAATTAATCAATAGACTATATAACTAACACAAAAAAAGCCAAATAAAAAATCTTCCAGTAAAGCAAATGGAAAATTACAAAATAAAAGCTTAATTTTCTGTAGTTTTTCAAGTAAGGTAAAAGTGATTCATTTTTCTTTTGATTTGAAATGTTTTGAAGGAAAATTAAAATTGATAGTATAAACCTGGGGTACTCTCAGGAGCCATTTCCTTTGTTTTATTCCCTCTTTGTTGAAACTGTTCTCCCTTAACTCATTGAATTATATCACTGTAATTACCCAAGTCACTGTTATTAAGTAGAAAATCTGATGCCACCATTTTCATAGTCTACAGGATGATCCCATCAACAAGAAGGGAGTACTCCAAAAACCATGAAATACCTGGGAATACATCTAACCAAAGAGGTGAAAAATCTATACACTGAAAACTGTCGAAAGCTTATGAAAGAAATTGAAGAAGACACACAAAAAAATGGAAAAATATTCCATGCTCCTGGATAGGAAGAACAAATATTGTTAAAATGTCAATACTACCCAAAACAATCTACATATTTAATGCAATACCTATCAAAATACCACCACCATTCTTCACAGAGTTAGAACAAACAATCCTAAAATTTGTATGGAACCAGAAAAGACCCTGAATAGCCAAAGCAATCTTGAAAAAGAAAACCAAAGCAGGAGGCATCACAATCCTGGACTTCAAGCTGTATTACAAAGCTGTAATCATGAAGACAGTATGATACTGGCACAAAAACACTTAGATGAATAGAACCGAACAGAGAACCCAGAAATGGACCCACAAACATATGGCCAACTAATCTTTGACAAAGCAGGAAAGCATATCCAATGGAATAAACACAGTCTCTTCAGCAAGTGGTGCTGGGAAAACTGGACAGCGACATGCAGAAGAATGAACCTGGACCACTTTCTTACACCGTACACAAAAATAAACTCAAAATGGATGAAAGACCTAAAAGTAAGACAGAAAGCCATCAAAATCCTCAAGGAGAAAGCAGGCAAAAACCTCTTTGATCTTGGCCACGGCAACTTCTTACTCAACACATCTCTGGAGGCAAGAGAAACAAAAGCAAAAATGAACTATTGGAACTTCATCAAAATAAAAAGCTTCTGCACAGCGAAGGAAACGATCAGCAAAACTAACAGGCAACCGATGGAATGGGAGAAGATATTTGCAAATGATATATCAGATAAAGGGTTAGTATCCAAAAATCTATAAAGAACTTATCAAATTCAACACTCAAAAAACAAATAATCCAGTGAAGAAATGGGCAAAAGACATGGACACTTCTCCAAAGAAGACATCCAGGTGGCCAGCTGACACATGAAAAAATGCTCCACATCACTCATCATCAGGGAAATACAAATCAAAACCACAATGAGCTACCACCTCACACCTGTCAGAATGGATAACATTAACAACTCAGGCAACAACAGACGTTGGCAAGGATGTGGGGAGAGAGGCTCTCTTTGCCCTGCTGGTGGGAAAGCAAACTGGTGCAGCCACTCTGGAAAACAGTATGGAGGTTCCTCAAAAAACTAAAAATAGAACTACCCTACAACCCAGCAATTGCTCTACTAGGTATTTATCCAAGGATTACAGGTATGCTGTTTTGAAGGGGCACATGCGCCCCAATGTTTATAGCAGCACTAACAACAATAGCCAAAGTATGGAAAGAGCCCAAATGTCCATCGAAGGATGAATGGATAAAGATGTGGTATATATATAGAATGGAGTATTACTCGGCAATCAAAAAGAATGAAATCTTGCCATTTGCAACTATGTGGATAGAACTAGAGGGTATTATGCTAAGCGAAATTAGAGAAAGACAAATATCATATGACTTCACTCATATGAGGACTTTAAGACACAGAACAGACGAACACAAGAGAAGGGAAGCAAAAATAATATAAAAACAGGGAGGGGAACAAAACATAAGAGACTCTTAAATATGGCAAACAGAGGGTTACTGGAGGGGTTGGGGGAGAGGGGATGGGCTAAATGGGTAAGGGGCATTAATGAATCTACTTCTGAAATCATTGTTGCACTATTTGCTAATTTAGATGTAAATTAAAAAAAAAGGGAATAAATGCTTAATATTTTGAAGGCTCCGTTTCTAATATCTATTCTAATATAAATATCCAGTTTTATGGTTCTCAACCTCTTTACCCTTTCAGATTCTCCTTATTTTTATTAACAGGGATTTTTGTTTTAAAACATTTTTTTCCCTAACAAATGATGTGTATTTATTAACAAGTCATCAAGTAATTTCTTCAATTTTAAAGTAATCAAAGAACACATATAATTCATAATGAGCTTAGAATAATATATATTACCACCCTGAACTCAAATAGTCCCAGTTAAGATGGAAGAATTGCAACTTGTTAGCAGTAGAAAGCTTTTATTTTTTCTTTAGCCAAGCCATTTCTGTTAGACTTTTTTACATACTGAAAATGGTCTGTGATCTATATTACAACCTTTGCAAACTGTAGTTGGGATAATAGCTCTACTCATTATATTATTCGGAGCTCTTATAAAAGAGCCTTGGTAACAAAAAAAAAAAGGGTTTTTTTTAAAGATGATTTTCCCCCTTCTCATTGATAGGCATTATTACACATACAATTGCACGAACTAGTAAATAATCTCTTGGGTATACGCTTTCTTATATTCTTTCCTTTCTGTGTTTTCTTGCTGTAAAACCAACATCCCTGGCTCTTTGCTGGAGAGAAGAGGCATCCTAAGGCTGCCATGTGGACATGAGCTCACCAGGCAGGCAGGTGGTAAAACAAGTGGTTTATTTTGAAGCTCTTCATCTCCCTACCAACCACCTCTTCTCCCCCTGGAGTTTTCAGTCTAGTTTCAGCTCATTGTTAGGCCAGTAGAAAATACTTTAGGAGACCTAAAAATGTATGACACGTGGTCTCTGCCTTTGAAGGATGCACAGTCTAGTCATTAGTAAAGGGAAAATGACGTGGGCAGAAATACCTAAGATGAAAGGCAAAATGAGCCAGGTGCTCTAGGGATTCCAAACAGCCTGCTTGGGCTGCACAGCTGTGTGTGTGTGTGTGTGTGTGTGTGTGTAGGGAGGTGTCACTTCTAGCCATGGGGCTGGGGAATTGATAGAAGAACTGGGTATTGAAAGAAGAGGAGGCCCGTGGAGGGTAAAGCTAGGGAGATGGGGACAAGGGTGTTCCTGACAGAAACAGAACCACTAGGAGATCTATCTTGTCTGTCTATGGTTACAGGTAATTAGTCTTACACAATCGTGTAAGGTGGTTAAGCAGTCTCTATGAGCTGTTGTCTCCATGTCCAGTGTTGGAGCTTGAAGTCCATGGTGCATGCAGTCAGGAAGTGATAATGGATGTCAAGTAGGGAAATCGAGAGAAAGCTGGAAACCACAAGCGTGAGATAGAATTCCACAAGGACAGACTGAAGTTTGTGTCTGTTCTTGTGACCTCTGACCTTGGTGTCAAGGCTACTCTGTAGAAGCTAGGACCCTGTGTCATAGAGCTGAATGCAAACACCTGGCTCCAGAGTTGGAGGAGCTGAAGGGAGGATCCAGGATCCAGCCTGTAGAAGAGAAGCTACAGGCTTAGTTGCTGCTTCGTGCCGATGAGGTGAATCGGCACACTGTGTGTGTGAGTCACAAAATGGCTGCTTCCCTTCTGCCCTCCAAATCTCTGAGAATCTTCACTATGGCCCACCCTAATAGAAAACAGACAAGAAAGGGAATTCAGGGAAATATAGGTCAGATACATCACAGGCCATCCATCACAAGTTGTATCCAGAGTATGGAGCTTCTGAAAATTAAAGAATTTGGATAATATCGATAAGAAGTGGCTTTTGAGCCAGAGAAACAAGAGTAAAGCTTAAGGACAATAAAGTGGGGAGCAGGACAGGTTGGAGGGCCTAACTTTAGGAGCTCAGAATGCTGGTGAGTGATAGCAAGGGGGTTCAGGAAGCTGGAGTAGAAAGGGAAGTGGCAGGGCCATGCCTAGAAATTTTGCTGCTCTGGCCAGTGCACAAAGCTTGCTTTTGTGTGTTTGGGGAAGACAGCAGATCTACATACAAAGCATTGCCTGCTCTGGACATTGATGTATTTCTTTCTCCTATCCATTTCCTTGAGCCTTAAAAAATTTCAATGCCCTGGGTCAAAGTCCCAAGTTTGTGACCCCAGAAATTTGTGGTCCTGAAAAGAGAATATCAGTGGATATTTGTCATGTTTTATGACACCCAACAATAGCAATTGAAAATCCTTTCTGTGTTTGGGGAATTTTCCATATTAAGGATCCTCCTAGAAGCCAGTACATCACTTGCTTAGCTTGCTTTTAACTAAGGAGACTCCAGTTTATAAGAGAACAGGAAGAAGCAAGGGCCAAACAATCACTTTTTTATTACTGAGTAGTATTCTGTTATATGGATATACCACATTTTCTTTATCCATTCACCAACTGATAAACATTTGAATAATTTCCAGTTTTTGTCTATTATATACAATGCTGCTATAAACATTCTTGTACACGTCTTCTGGATAAACATCTAGTAGTACAGTTCCTGGGTTATATGGTAACTTTTAGTTTTGAGAAAGTGCCAGACTATTTACCAACAGTTTCTGTTCTATATTTCCATCAGCAATGCATGAGGGATCAGGTTTCTCTGTATGTTCACCCAAACTTGGGAAGGTCCATCTTTTTCATTGCAGCCATTCTTGTGAATGTGTAGGATTATCCTGTGGTTTTAATTTATATTTCTCCAATGACCAATGATGTTGAATTTCCATATAAATTTTAGGATCAGCTAATCAATTTCACAAAGCCTACTGGGATTTTGATGGGGATTGAATTGAATCTATACAACAATTTAGGGGAGATTTGCCATGCTAAAAATATTGAGTCTTTCAATTGATGAACATGGGATAGTTTTCCACTTACTTAGATCTACTTTAATTTCTCTCAGCAATGTTTCATAATTTTCAGTGTACAAATCTTTCACTTCTTTGTTAAACTTATTCCCAAGTATTTTATTATTTTTTGATCCTATTGTGTTTTAGATTGTTGCTAGTATATAGAAACACAACTGATTTTTAAAGTATTGATCTTGTACCTAGTGGCCTTGCTGAGCTCATTTTTTACTTCTAGCAGTTTTGGGCAGGGGGCAGGGGGCTCCTTTAGAATTTTCTATGTATAGGACAATATCATCTGAGAATAAAGAGAGTTTTACTTCTTTTTTCTAATCTGGATACCTTAAAATTTTTTTTTTATCGAACTGGCTACAACCTCAGTTCAAGGTTAATTAGAGGTGGCAAGAGCAGCTATCTTTGCCTTGTTCCTGTCTTAGGGAGAAGCATCCAGTCTTTCACCATTAAGTATGATATTAGCACTGGTTTATTTTGTTTTGCTTTTTTTTTTTTTTTGTAGATGCACTTTATCAGGTAAGAAACTTCCCTTATATTCCTAGTTTGTTGAGAATTTTTACTGTGAGTGGATGTTAGGTTTTGTTAAATGCTTTTTTTGCATTTACTGAGATGATTGTGTTCTTCTGTCTTCAGCCTATCAATGTGGTGTGCTATGTTAACTGATTTTCAACTATTAAACCAACGCTGCATTTCTGGGTAAATAATTTTTTCATACATTATTGAATTTGGTTTGCTAATATATTTTAAAAGGCTTTTGCATTTATGTTTTTGCATTTATGTATTAGTCTGTAGTTTTATTTTCTTTGATACCTGTTTTTAGTTTTGATTCAGGAAAATACGGGCCTCGTGGAATTGATATATCTGCCTTGCTTCTACAGACACATAAATAGAATTTATTGTAATTTTTGCATTTATTTGTTTCTTTTTCCTTCTGAGAAACAAGTTGTATAGGTTATTTTTAAAACAGAAACTAGATCTTACCTACTGGTAAGATTACTAAAACTTAATCAATGTTTCATCTGAGAACCTGTGCGGGGGCCCTCTATTCAGACTGTTTATTGCAGACATGGACAGAGACAGATGGCATTCCAGGACCTAAGTACCTCAAAGTCAAATTTCCCAACTGATCACAGACAGAAGAGGAAGTTGCCACCTTATTTTTCTCCCCTGTAGTGTAGAGGGATAGAAAAATGTCTCCTGAATATCCATTGACCATTGTTGTAACTTCTTGTCATAGCCCCTTGATATTTGGGGAAGAAATGTGATAATTTTGTATACATAACCAATCAAGCTGGCTCCACTGGTCAGTGTTTCTAGATGCCAGAACCACAACAAGTGTCAGAAGAATCTGTGTGTTGATACAGTGATTGGAAGGAAATATCCAGCCAGTGTTTCCCTCATCATGTAACCTTAATATTTGTTACGATCATGGCTGATTTGGGTTATTTTTCAGTGTTTGAAACATAAAGAACAATCACAGTGCCCTCCTTGAGGGTGCCTTTTGATTAAAGAGGCATCCAAATGTCACAGGAAAGAACTGCTTTCTACCAAACATCACTTTAAATGACTCTCTCCTTAAAACAAACCGGGTCGCCTCAGCTTGAGACTCACTGCTATTCATTCTGTAGAAGTCTATTCATACGTTACCTCTTCTAGATTGAGCAAGTGCCTACCACAGCATTACATCTGCTGTCTCATTTACTCTCTGCACAGTACTCTGAAGTAGGTATTTTATAGATGAAAATACTAAGAAATATGCCAACATCACCTTTATACTAAATGGTAGAGTCTGGTTGCAGCACAGATCTAGGTAACATGAAGCCCATCCTCTCCTGCTACACACAGCCTCCCCTCTGCCCATAGTCCTGCTGGGCTTCTCAGATGCAGTACTTGCACAACCATCTCAGAGACTCTTTTCCCACCTCCCACAGTTTCCATATCACCTGATTCTGATTTCCTAGGTAGGTGCGCAGGGATGCCGGGACCGTTTGGCTTGTTCTTTGTATTTCTAGTACCTCTTACTGTGGCTGATACGTAGGTGTTCAATGAATGTTGAAATACGTGACTGAATGAGAACAATTAGACTTCCTAGACTTTTGAAGGAAGCTCAGATTTGAAGCTGGAAGGAAATTAAGGAGTTATCTAATCTAAACTCGCCAGTCAGAGGAGTTGAGGCTCCAAGAAGACAGGTGTGATTTGCCCAGTCGTATGGAGATAGACAATTTAGAACACAGTTGTCTTAGGCCATGAGTCTCTCATATAACCCCTAGGCCTATTTCCAAAGTTTCAAAGCTGATGCCACTCCTCAGTTTTTAACTTATACAAAAGAAATACAAATGTAAGCAATAATAACAAGGGATCTGAATTTTAAATAATGTAAAGATACCATTGCCGGAAAAAAATTCTGACTGCCGTGACTTCATAAAGGACTTAACAATATTCATTACTTCTTTTGAGAAATCATCCAGCTGAAGGCATTAGAAACAAATCTTAGACTCTTCTCAGATGAAAAATCAAATGAAACACCTGGCTCTGGGCTGGTGGACCAAGACCTGGGCTCTGAGCCATACACTTCACCCGAGGTATGTCACATATGCCCAGCCTAGGGGAGGTATTCTCTTACACGTTTCACAGCTATGTTGTTACTCTGTAGGGCTGTATCCTATTGATCAGGAATGAAGATAATCCCTGCCTCTCTCCTAACCCCTCCCACTGGCTGTTCTTTCCAGCCAGACCTGATCTGCCAATTGTGCTGTCACCAGCGCTAGCCCACCAGGCCTGACCCTAAGCCCTCGTGCTCCCTGCCTCCCCACTCAACCCCCTCCCCCCTTCCCCACACCCCTCTATCAGGTCAGGCTGTCAACAAAAATTGAGGGACCTCTTCAAATTCTCTAAAATTCATTATTTTGTTTCAAAGTGCTGATATGCCACCACAACGTTTTCCTTTCTGTCAGTTGAGAGTGGCCACGTCGCATTTTCTCTCTAAAGAATTTTGCCTAATCATCTCCTTTCCCAAATGTCCTGAAGGGGGTTCTCCCTGGTCTCTCACAGCACATTAACTCATTTGGGCTTCACTTGTAGACTCCTTCATTGACTTCCTCTTTCTGTATATTTATTTTCAAAATGATAATCTCACAACTTAGCTTTTTGTTACTTGTATGTTTTCTCTTTTGCAGCGCTTTAGGCTACTCTGACCCTGATACTAATTTTTAAAAAAATTTACACTATTTGCACACAAATCTTCCCTTTCACCAACTCTCTTCTCTCTTCATCCATCCCAAATAATTTCTTTGAAAAGGGTGACCTATCTTAATGGAAATGGAGAAAATGGCATTAACTTACTAGGTACTGTTTTAGTGGACAGCCCTGAAAAAAGCCTTGAAAACTCTAAAGTGGCTGTGATGTGTTTTAGTGTTTCATATGTCTTATTTTGACTGAAAAAACCTTGTACACAAATCACGTTTAACAGGATGACACGGTCAGAGTCAGGCAGATATGGGTGTATGGTAGACATTTGCAAATTTGTACAGGTGACTTTCCTAGTTTGCTATATATACTGAAAATGTTACATATATATAATCATGTATATTATTAATTCACTTATTATTCATATATTTATTATTTTTACATATTTACAGGCTTCATATTGCCCTCTTGCCCATTTTTTTTTCCCAGTTGAACTACGTTAGCTTCCCTAATACTAAATATTTTTCTATTACTATTGGATATATATAGATATTTCAGGTTTACTTTGGTTTTTATTTATTTCCTGGAAGTAAGAGTGCTTATTTCTCCCACTTGTGAAGCATCTATTTCCAGTGGCCAGACACTGTGTGGGCCTGTGCTGGCCAATATAGTAGCCATATGTGGCAACTGACCACTTGAAATGTGACTAGTCCAAATGCAGATGCACTTTAAGTATAAAATACATATCAGATTTCAAAGACTTGCCATGAAAAAAAAAGAATGTAAACTACCTCAATGTTTTATATTGAGTACATGTTAAAATGCTGATATTTTGGATATCTTAGGTTAGATGTTAAAAACAAAATAGGTGAAGCCTGTTTCAGGCTTTTAAATGTCTCTACTAGAAAATTTTAAATTTCATATGTGCCTCATATTTGCAGCATGTGTTATACCTGCCATACAGTGTTATTGTAGGTATTTCATACACTTAGAAATGAATGAATGAGTGAATGAATGAGACAGGCTATACTTCCCTGATCTTTGTGGACAGCTCATAATAGTGGACCAGGAAGGAATCAAACAAGCGTAGGGTTTGATTGCAACTTATTACAATTCTACCCAATCTTTTTATTTTGCAATTGAGAATACCAAGTCCCAGGGAAATGTGTATGCCTTCCGTACTATCCACTGAATAAAGACAGGAAAGCAAGGTGTTGGTTCCACACCAGCATTTCCACTAAGGCACATGCCTTTGTGAGGATATCAAAAGTATCAAGGGATAAACACTCTGGATTCTAGAGGACCATCTACTGTACTACCTGTAGAATTGTTTCAGTCTTTATGATTTTAACAAATTTATTCTCTGCAACTGACCCAGAGCTGTCCAAGACAGACACCCAGGCTGAGCTGCGGTCTCATGTAGGAGGAACCAAGCGGGGCTGGGCAGGGAGGTGCAAGATGGACACCTCAGGACAGTGGGACATTGTGACATCATCAGTGATGGTCTCAGGTAGTTTCCCATCACTGGCCCTCCAGTCTCAGCTGTTACTGCAAGTCCATTCCTCTACCATGAGTGTGGAGCAGCTCAAATCAACAGATCCACATGTACCTTGAGGTGACAGACTGGCTCTGGTGAATACCCCCTTTTGTAAATTTAGAGGTGACCCTTTTGTTGGCTCTTTTGTGTGAAGGGGTCAGTGGTGTTCATTTTTCTAGGGACAGTCCTTAAGTTTCCTCCTTTTGTTCTGATTAAGGATTCATTTTTAAATAGTTCAGAATGTGGGGGAAGAGTCCTAGGCAGTCGGTCATCTCTTTGGCTAAACTGAACATGCTTACCAGGGAGGGAGAGTCAAAAGGCTTCCATCTCTTCCCCCACTCTCATGAGTTAGGCGTTAATTTGCAACCATGGCTCTTATATTAGACTTTTTGCAACTACAACGAGGGCCCATCCCTGCCCCTGAGGCCTCATCTTGTCTGCTTCACCCTTTAAAATATTATAATTCTGGATCAATAAGACCTAAAGGCCACGTTTTACTCAAATAGGTTGTATTGGTCAGTCTCATTTACTCTTACATATTTATAAATAGGCGAGCTTGAATTCAATAAGCACATTTATGTAAATGTTGGGCAAAATTGAGTCCACCCAAGTTAAGTGTGGGAGGGTGGTGGCTGTGCGTCCCAGACTAGTGCCTTTGAACTGTAACTATGTATACATAGTTACCCTGCAGGCTTAATTTTAGCTGGATGAACTACCAGAAATGTTAGCAATCTGTCTTTTCAGATTACTTTTGCTCTTTCTCTTTGCTAAAAGACAGATTTTTAAAGTATGGAACCCTGGTTTCACATGTTTCTTTAAACAGAACTGTAACAATTTTTATCAGCGAATATATATATCTCTTAACGTGAATTTTTAAACATCTGAGGCAATTCATTTTCAAATACTTGCATGTTTTACCTTGAAAAATTATACCATCTACAGATACTCTATATTAGTCTACGTAGCTATAGATGTACAGTGAATATATATTGTGCGTGTACTTTCTCTATGTGTGTATGTATGTATACATATATATACACATACACACCATATATGTGTGTTATATATATAGATGTGTTGTGTGTATACACACACACACACACACACACACACACACACACACAGGGAAGGAGGATAGTGGATTTCAGCTAGATGGTTCCATCTTATTTGTATTGCGATTGTCACTTTGAAAAAAATCTTTACAAACTCTGTTCTTAACAAAAACCCTCAAAATCTTAAAAATTTGAAAGCTCATGACAAAAAAGTAATACGAACATGTTAATGAATATGATCAAATATTGTAATTTATACTGTATCTTCAGGACTTTTCCATTTTAAAAATAATCAGGACAATTTTAACAAATATATTTTTCTCAGTAATGATGACTGAGTAATAATCCTCCATTTCACATGCAGTACCGTAGCTTGTAAGTGCAGTAATGGGTACAGTTGCTACTACATTTACCATCTGACCGTATGCTATAACATACATCTGCCAAGGAGGACAGACATTCCATTACAATAATAAACAACATAGGCATAGTCTTAAGGCAAATCAACAGATATCAGATATCTTCTTTCTTTTATCTGTTATGTAGCACATACATCTGTCATATGTGTCAGGCACTTGCTTTGACACTGAAAAAGATGTATGCAACTGGGTCTCTCACCTGGAGGAGTCAGGGGTGGTGGTCGTGCAGATAAATGATTATCATATGATGTCAAGATGTCCTAAGTGTAAAAGAAGTGTATACAAGGTGTCATAGAAGTGCAGAACGAAAAAAACAATGCCTAACTGCTGGAATCCAGGAATGAGGTCAGGAGATAATCACAGAGAAGATGGTTTTTGAATTGAGTATGAGGTCTTGGTAGGAAATACAGAGTGGTAGTTAAGAGAATAGTCTGTGGCTAGACTATATGGGTTTAAACTCCAGCTTTACTACGTACCAGCCAAGGACACTTAGGCATGTTATTTAACCTTTCTGTGCTTCAGTTTTCTCCTCTGTAGAATGGGCATAATCACTGAGCATAGCTCATAGGACAAAAGTGAGGATTGTGTGAGTTAGTTATGTGCCATGGGCTTAGAACAGTGCAAGGCATGACTTGGAAAGTCAGAACATGGCAGAACATGGAAAGCCCTTAATCAGTGTTAGCCCCTATGCCAGGGATAGCAGAATAAGAGAAAGCAAGGAGACACAAAGTAGTACGGCAGGCTTGGCTTGTTAAAACTGAAATATGAGGTGTATTTGTGTGGAAGGAGGTGGGAAATGACACGATAGGTGGACAGATTAAGGGGAGAGAGCCTCCTATGTCACACCAACGAGGCTCACGTTCATGGAGCCAGTAGAGAATTTTAAGGAACAAATTAGGTTTTGTATTATAAAGAGATAACTCTGGAGCAATGGGGAATGTATAGAGGTCAGATTAGCTAAGAGATTATTGATGAGAAAAGATACAATAACGGCTCTGCTGAGGGGTGGAGGATAGAGTGGAGATTCAAAGCTATATTTTTGAGGTAAAATTGATGAGAGTTGTTAACCGATTAGATTAAGGGAGATGAAGTAGAAGGAGTTGTGGATGACTCTTGGACTTCTAGTTTGGGTGATCTGGTAAAAAGACTGGAAGAAAAGCAGGCTTGGGGATAAGGTTTTGGATTTGTCAAGATGGATGGGCCTATGATGTGACCAAAATTTAGTGTTTAGGCCTGCCACTCAGGAGCTGGAAGTCAAGATTCAGTACTCCTCAAGATCTAGGTAGCAGCTGACATGCGGGAATGTGAGTGAGTGCATGACACAGGTTATACACAGGAAGAGATTCAGGGATGGTTCTGGAACATTGTACAGCCAAAGAAAGCTGAGCCAGCAAAGAGTGGTCACAGAAAGAGGAAATGTAGAAGAAAGGGGAAACATGGAAAATGATGGAGAAGGAATTTAAGGAAGAAATGTTCAATTGCATGGGAGGAGTCAGAATGAGAACTGAGAATTGTACTTCAGACTTGGCAAATAGGAAAAAAAGCTGAAGAAAACCTGTGAGCTATTATCATAGTGAAGTATAACAGCATAGGAAAAAGATACAGTGACTCCTCTTCATTAAGACCCTAGATGTTAATATTTCCTCCAACCTAGGTGAATACCTGGAGAACATCCTTGGATGTGGTCCCGCTTCAGGCTTGGTGCATGAGGCAGATCTGGCCTGTCTTCACCAAGCTGTTTACCCAAAACCTAGCAAGGAGCTGTGGTGGCCAAAGATCTGTTTTGGTAGAGTTCTGGGAGCTCCTGATACATGGCTGGCTCCAGGAAGTGTTAAGTGGCCCTGGGAAGTTGCCAAAGAAGTTCTGATGCTTTGATAAGAACTTCAAAACTGTGAAGTTGCAGGGTTGATCTGGTAGCTTATGCCTGTGTTGGGGGGACAGGGGTGTTGGTGAGGATAGTGATAACGGGTTGATTCAAGTTGGTTCTTTTCTGAAACACATCCAAACTCTTGGCTCAGTCTTAGATGTGATTTTCTGATTATGTTTGTTTCATTACCTGTTTTCTTATTTCCTTCCTTCATGTGTGAAAGTGTCTCATCTCTCCAACTGGATAGTCAATTTCTTAAGGGCAGGGACCACACTCTAAAGAGTGTTTTGAACTCCCTTCAAGCACATTCCCGTATTTGACCCCCAACTCAGAATCCTGGTATTCTCAGCCTCACCTGACTTAGTGCCAAGAATAGGTCAAACCTGGACAGTCCACCTGGAGTGACGTCAATCCCCTCCCCGCCCCCCGTCAAAAAAAAAAAAAAAAAAAAGTTCCACAGTTACCTCCCCAAACTTATCCTAGTAAGGTTGAACTGAGGGAATATTTAGAGCAAGCAGTAGATGTTGATACTGCAACTTCTGCCACTAGTTGCATGCATGGGGCCTTCTCAGTCCTTCTGGCTGAGAGCTCCAAGGCCACTCCACTGGTGTCTCAGCGGACACTTAGGTCTGGGAAGAACCTGTGCCATAAAGGACATTACCGCTCCCATGAGGCTAGACTAAGTTCTCCTCTCCTCTCGTATGTCCACATGGGGGACCTGATCCAGTCCAGGGGCAACTGTGGGGCAAACAGGAAAATACGAGGTGGAGGTGTTTTCACTATTTTCTTCCCTTTTGAGGGGTGGTCTTGATGGGAAGGGGTGGTTTGGGATGGATCTAGCCTAGCCCCTCAGTCCTATCCCTTCCAGTCTCCCCCATCTGCTCAAGTTACTGAGCACCGCTCATCCTCTCCTCGAGTTGGTGTACCGGCGCCGTCCGACGGCGGAAGGAGCGCGTAGGAAGCGGAGGTGGGTGTCCTGCGGCCCCCCACCCCGCCGGAGACCGCCAGGCGCGGCGGGAGGATGTCGGCGCGCGGAGGGCGTGCGTCGCCCCCCTGCCCCGCCCGCGCCCCCCGTCCCGGGGGACCCCGCGCCCCGGGGAAGCCCCGCGCGGGGTGCCGGGCGCCCGCCCCAGTCCCTCCGCCTCCCCGAAGCCCGGGGCTGCCTCCTCGGGCCGCGCCGGGGCCGTCCCGCACTGCGCATGAGCGGGAGCCCGGCAAGCCCGTGAGAGGAGCCGCCGCTGCCGCCGCCGTCCATTCGCTGCGGAGCCGGAGGAGGAGGGGAGAGGCCTGGAGGACACCAACATGGTGAGGCACTGCGGCCGCCCGCCCGCCCGCCCCGCCGGCTGGGGGCCGGCGCAGCTGCGCACCCCCGCCCCGCCGCCCTCCGCCCCGTGGCGACCCCGCCGCCCCGAGCCTCCGGCCCGCGGCCTCCGTCCGCTCTCCGGCGGGGCTCTCCTCCCCTCCTCTCCCTTCCTCCTTCGCCCCTTCCCGCCCGGGCGCCGCCGCTACGCGAGAGCCGAGGAGGCGGAGCGGAGCTGGGCCTAGTCGGGAGCCCCGGGAGTTTGGGGCGCGGGGAGAGGCCCCCAGTGCCCCTCGCCGGCCCGGCGCGGGTGAGGGAGGCGTTGGGGCGGGGGGAGGGGATGGGGCAACGGCCCTGCCCTTGCCGGGCCCCCTCGCCGGCTCTATTGTGTCTGACCGGGGTCCGGGGTTCCGGGTGAGGAGCCTCCCCCCGCCCCGAAGCCGGGGCTTCCCCCTCCGCCCCGCCGGCGAGAAGGAAAGACTTTCCCGGCGCTCCTCTCCCTCCTCCGCTCCCAGCTCCAACACCCCTCAAGTCTCCAGGCAGTTTCGCTTGGGGCGGGGTATTAGCCCTTTTCCTTTCTACATCACCTCTTGATGCGCCCCGTGCTTTTGGAAAAGGAGAGTTTAACTGGCCAGTTGGTGGAGGTTATAGGCGCCTCTCCGCTGAGAACATGAGAAACCGCTGAGCTTAGGGGACGTGGGGGGGGGGGGGGCGGGGAGTACGGAAGTGCAACCTGTTCTCGTTTCATGAAATTAGGAGAAACAGACTTGCTACCTTTTGAGCACATGTTTTATTTGCTTGGGGTGGGAGGAGTAATTGCTTTATTATGCCAGTTAAAGACATTTGTGATTTTTTGAAAAACAGTTTGTCAAGTTATTCCCCCTCTTCTTTTTTTGTTTGGAGAAAAAATCGTCTTAGCAGCTTGAAGAAGTGGTAGTCAAGTTATCTGTTTACATTTTGGTAATCATGTAAATAACTCTGTTTCGTTCTCTGTTTTTTAGAAGTGAGGTTTGGCATTATAGTCTGAGCATGAGTTGAATTCCACGCAGGTTACTGTATGAATAGACAGTAAAAATGATATTGTTGTCCTTTTGCTCCTGGGGAACATAAAGGCCTCTTTGAGGAGGGCGTATGTGTGTGTCTGTG
The DNA here is from genome assembly GCF_018350155.1 of Leopardus geoffroyi. Lineage (NCBI taxonomy): Eukaryota > Metazoa > Chordata > Mammalia > Carnivora > Felidae > Leopardus > Leopardus geoffroyi. Next base: position 84,407,599 of record NC_059333.1, read on the forward strand.
TTAAGGGAATGCCCCAGTATCTTTGCCTTTAGTTGGTCTTATTTCTGCTGAATGACACTTATCTAGCCCCAGCCTCCAACTTAGCAGAATTTTGGTATCATGTACGGATATGTGGTTATAGTTTGTCATATATTCAGAGGTAAGTTTCATGAAAATTTGCCGTTTGTATTTGTAAGAAAACTTTGCCGTGAAGTCCAGGCTGACGTTTAGAGTGATATTGCAGTGTTGAAAGATCTGCTGGGGCATCTGAACAGTTTCTAAAATTTTTAAAGTATTTTGATGGTCACAGACGTTACTCCTGAAGTTTCCAGGCTCTTGGCATGTAGATGAGTAGTAAGTTTGAAGTAATGAAATGTAATTGCCCGGTAAACACTCTGAGAGAGCACTGACATGTGCTCTGTTCATAATAGTCTGTAAATCATCAGCATCCTCTGGAAACAGCTCTTGATAATGCTCATCACCTGTTCAGGAATTCAGGATTCATGTGGTTCATGCAAGAGTTCAGCTTGGATTGGAGCTCTTAAGCTTCTCTCCTTTTGTTAATATTAAATTAGCTAGTTTTGGAACTTAGCCATAACTCATCTAATTATACCAGTAGTGGCAACGTATCACTAATTTAAAACACTTTCTGTGACTGAACTCCGATCATGTCACTAGAATTGTCTTGGTATGCTCTTGTTAGTTAGAAACGAAATCACCATGTTCTCTAATAGAAGTTAGGCCATAAGAATTTTGTAGTTAAGTTTTCATCATAAATATATAATTGTTTCTTAATAGTTTTTGGGCTATTGTTTTTCTGTGTATTTAGCTAGGCTTATTTCTAGAAGGCATATCGTCAATTCTAGGGCAGGCTTAAATGATGGGATATCTGAAATATTTTGTATAAAAAAATTGTTCAGTTAACCTACCTGACTACTTAGACCAAAAATAACCCCAAAACTAGACAATATTCTATTACTCCTGAAAATATTTTTAAAAGTATTCAAAACTTCTAGGTTGTTTTCTTATTTGTAAGATGACAGGATTGAATTTGATATTTGTAAGATGACAGGATTGAATTTGATGATTTCTAAAGTTCTGTTCAGCTAAAAATTTTTATTCTAATTTCTGTTAGATGTGTAAAAAGTATGTACTTTGTAACCTACTAAATTTTTATAGATTCACGGCATCATAGTAGGAGTCAGAACTGGTTCCAGAGATCATCTGTTTTACTCCTTTTCCCTTCTACAGAAGAAGAAATTGAGGATCAAGGAGGTTTTGATTTTTTTGTTTGTTTGTTTGTTGCAGAACTGAAACTTTGCTCCTGGTTTACTGTTTCCCCCAGTATTTGTAGTATATGTAATCTTTTAACTCACATGAAATCTAGAGAAATTGTGAAAATTGGATTTGAAATTAAATTACATTATTCATTTAAGCAGAGGAAAATCCATGTATTATTAATGAATATGTTAAATAACAAAATTCAAATGGATGACTAATGGATGTTAATTACAGTGCTTTTAATGGCTTTCTAAAAAATGTGTGGACTTTGAAATTTAAGATTATATTTTCAATAAATACAGAGTTTATGAGTCCAGATGAATGTAGCCCTGTTTAAGGTGTCTGTTTAGAACTTGTTTCACATTGTTTTGCATAGGCACAAGTAAAGGAGGGTCTTAATTCATTTCAGTAATTATTTATTGAAACACTGTGTGCCAACCACTGTTCTGGGAACTGGGGGAGAGAGAGAGAGAGAGAGAGAGAGAGAGAGAGTGTGTGTGTGTGTGTGTCTTTCACTGAAAAGATGAAAATCTCACCTCTTGAGAGGGCTACATTTTAGTAGGAAGACACAAATAATAAACATAGTATATCTTTTTCTTCTATGTTAGAGGGTGTTAAGTACTATGGGAGAAAAGCAGTGTTAAGGAGGGGAATTGGGGGCACAGGGGTAGTGGTGTCTGCACCAGTGATGAGGTGAATTTTGAGCAGACTAGGAGAGGAAGGATTAAGCCATGAAGAAATGTGGTAGAGAGAATTTGAGGAACAGTGAGACCAGTGACTGGAGCATTGTGTATGGAGGAAAAGGGCATATTGGGCATTGGAGCTGATGCGATCTGAGTGGGAAGGGGTGGAAATGGGCATGGTTGGGAATTGTAAGGATATTGGGTTTTTACTCCAAGAGAAATGGGAAGCCGCTGAGAGATTTTGAGTGGTATGATAGACTATTTCTGTTCTCCCATAGTGTCGGATTACAATATTGTAGATAATTATTTTTTAAAGCAACCCTTATTTTTTTAAAACAACCCTTTAAAAAATAACCCTTATTATAGTTTTCTTTACCATGTAGCTTCTGTGTAGAGGGTTTTGAATTCTGTTTAAGATGACTGTCTCATCTTTAATAAAAACTAGTTGACCATTGAGTTTACCTAACCATGCTAGTTAATAAAAACGAAACCTCTTCCGTAGGTTGTTTTAGAATGTGTTCTAGTAGTTTGTACGAAGTTTAATAACTATATGCAGAAAATTGGACCTTTGGGGAGAAAGAAGGACATTAACATTTATTAAGAACATTGTGTCTGCTAATCAGACAATTTACAACTTATTAATCTCCAGTCTATGAGGTGGATACTCTTACCTCCTTTTAATGTATCTGGAAATGGAGGTTTACTGGTTCTAAATTATTTGACCAAGGTAAAGAGCTAGTATGTGGCAGAGCATGGTTTAGAAGCCTGGTCTCTGATTAACATACTTTGTTTAACCCTCCTTTTTTTTTTTTCTCTTCTTTTTTTAAATTTAGCAGGCACTCTTTCAGTGTAGGTGTGAAATTTTTGATTAGTTTCATTCTTGTTTCTTCCCTATCATATTTTGTAGTGACCTAGTTTTTTTCTGTATCAAATGAAATGATCTGATGTAAACATCTAAGTAATTGAAAAATTAACACTCTTTTGGTACATACAGTAAAAAACTTGAAAGTAAAATTAACTCTCGTGGTGGTGGTTTTTTGTTGTAAGTTTTAAAAAAGCTGAGCTTATTTCAGTCAAGTGGCTGTTTCCATTATTGCCTTATAGGTTGGGTCAGGCATAATGAAAATCTGTGAGAAAACTTCCTTTTAAATTTCAGTGTGTGGTGTTCAAGTTGTGATAGCATTAGCCATGACATTTGATGAAGAGACATAGTTCCAAATAGGATTCAGTTGCTTTGTGGACACAAATAAGCTCTTGAATAACCTGCTGACTGTCTAGTTTACCTACTCATTTTAGGTGTACACACCCCACCTAAGAAAAAGCAAAAACAGAAGAGAAAAGTGCCAGTAAAGCATTTTTCATCACTTTATTGAATCCATTTTTAAGTAGTTGATACCTAATCACTAACAGTGCTTAGACTGCTTGTTTGTATTGTAAAATTTTAAGAGAGATCTACTTTTAGAGTTCTTTAAAGAATTCTGTTGCATTACACTTTTGAATCCCTCAACACTGAACATGGCATTCAGCAGCAGATAAATTGCTGAAGTTCATGGCCCATATCTTTGTTATATTAGGATATTTTCATTTCAGTAAACATTTAGAGTGCTCATTTATTATTCATAGGATTCTAATATTTTTGGATTTAGGATTTGAATAGATACCAGATCTTAGAATTAGGAGATTTCATTTTTCAAGGATCATTTATTCTCTTTATGAAACAAATATCACATGACTTTTTAATGCTAGTCATTATTTTAAGTTATTTAACTATGGAACTTTTAAAATCTTATTTAATTCATTCTTTGTTCTTTTGTTTTTGCCTGAGTAATCTTTTTGTTAATTCGAGATTTCTTTAGAGAAGATGTTTATGGAGAGGAGAAGTAAGTTTAAATTAGCTACCTTGACTGCTTGTTAGAAATTCCAGTAATAAGATTGGGAGAATCAATTGAAATGTGATGGCTAACACAAGTATTTTAAGGGCGTTATTTCTATCCTGTTCTAGATAATCAGGATTTAACAAAAATAACTTTTTAATAGTCAAAACAGTTGCTAAAATCAAAACATTTATTCCATTTACAGTGGAAGTCATCTTTTGAATAATCTATTAATTCTTAGGTGAGGAGGAGAAATCCTTTAAATTTATATATTAAAAAAAATTTTTTTTTTTAATTTTAAGTAGGTTCCACCCCCAGTGTGGGCCTTGAACTCACAATCCTGAGATCAGGGGTTGCATGCTTGACTGAATGAACTAAAACCAGGAGCCCCCAGAATACTTTTTTTTTTTTAATTTTTTTAACTTTTTTTTTTTTTTTTTTTTTAATTTTTGAGAGACAGAGACAGTGTGTGAGCAGGGGAGGGACAGAGAGAGAGGGAGACACAGAATCCAAAGCAGGCTCCAGGCTCCAAGCTCCAAGCTGTCTGCACAGAGCCTGATGCGGGGCTTGAACCCACTAACTGCGAGATCATGACCTGAGCTGAAGTTGGACACCCAACCAACTGAGCCACCCAGGCACCCCAGAATACTTTCTAAAAACCTATGAGGAAAATCATATAGAACCAAACAAAATTTAGCAACATACAAAACCAGTTTGAATCTTACAAATGTACTTTCTGAAATACTTTTTGCTGTGAATTGCTATTATTTGAAACATCATTGACTACAGTATTACATAGTATATTATTCCATGTTTGATTTAGCATTGGTATAGCACCTCTTAGAGAAGAGTTTGTCATTGAAAGTACAGGAAGGTTTTTGGATGAATGGTAAGAGGCATAGGCCTAACCATAAATAATTATTCTAAACTGCAGATTATAATTTAAAACAATACTGGTTTTTGTTTTGCTGAATATTTGAAATTGTACTCATTTGCTTATATTTTGGGGGCATGACCTATACATGTATTTTCTCTGGGTTTCAAGCCTTGTCATTGGAAAAGGAAATCCTGAGTTTCATTGCCCCCCCCCCCCCACCAGTTTTCCATCTTTGTACATTTAAAGCTGTAGATTGTGGTTATCTTTAAAAATAGAGTATGACATGACAATAAACATTTTTCTTCCTGTTGAATTACTTTTTTAAAAAAATTAACTTTTCTTAAAAAATAACCCATCACCCTCTTCTCCTCTCCTTAAAAACTTCTAAAAGGGAAGTTTCATCCCTAAATTAACCCTTTAGTTAGGTTGTGAGGGAATACTTCATGGACAGTTTTTTAGTCAGAATGCAAATTGTTTACATTAGAATGGGGGAAGGTCAATTGATTACTTATTTAACTTTTCCATAAAAATAGGTGAAGAAATCCAGCTCACAATTCCCTTCCTCCTTCCAGTTCACACATAATTAGTCAGTGGTTGCACTTTTGCACTTTTTGTTTTCTCTTTCACTTGACGATAATATAGAGTAAATGGAAAGACTGCAAGCCTTGAAGCCAGGCACCATGGTTTCATTCCTGGCTCCACTACTTTTTATAGAAGTCTGTCCTTAGATAAATTGAACTCTGAGGCTTAGTATTCTCATTGGTAAAATGGAATCAGTGATAACGACCTTGAAGGATTGTTAGTAATTTAAATGCCTAGCACAGTGTTGGCACCCACTAGGAACTCAAATGTTAGTTGCTAGTTTTCTGATAATGATTGTTAATCATATTTTTCTATTTGCATAAAATTATTATTTTTTCTCTGGAGTATTCTTCATGGACTTGAAAGGACTCCTTACCATATATGCCAGGTACAGTTCTAAGAGTTTAGCCTGAATTTATGTAACCTTCACACCCTGTTTACAGATGAGGAAATTGAAGCACACAGAGAGAGGTTAAGTAATTTTCCCAAAGTCACACAGCAATTAAGAGGCATAGGTGGGATTAAAATCCTGCCAGTCTGGTTTGAGAGTCTGCACTACTCTACACTAATCATATATTGCCTCTCTGTGCAGGTAGAGGGGAAGAGGATTTCTAGCTTCTCCTACCTAGATTCTTAGTCTGGCTTTCCTGCAGAACTTTGCCCCTAGGTGAAAGTCTTCTCCAGGAGTGGGTAGTCTCATAAGTTGAATTGATTTTTTTCCTTGCACTTTTGACTTCAGACCTGTAATTTTATGGAAAAGTCTTTCATAGATGAATGGTTTGGGATATGGGTAACGTTTGGTTATATCTGCTGAATACTATGCATCATACATGGAAGGTATGGTTTTTCTGGACTTAAACTAGCTCTTCTAAGTTTCAGGTGAAGTTAAATTGTTAATCAGATGGTAAACCCATGAGAAGCTATACACAGCTGTTAGAACTATGGGTGATCATTACAGTGTTTTGATTTTTTAAAGCATGGTCTTTGGGAGCTAGGTTCATCAAGTCCTGAGAGAACTAGAATTGAGTTAGAAAACTAATTCATTTAAAATATAAAGACCTTGGTATTTTTCTTTTTGGAGTTCAGACTGAATTTGAAACTTTAAGGGTGTGAAGTTGAAAATTCAGAATAATAGATATGAATGTGTTTTAATTTTTTGCTTAAAAAATATTGCTTAAAAGCATTTCCATTTTGGAAGTGTTAAGACTTAGTTGACTAGGAAATACTTCTACATGTTCATTATTTTTATTCGTGGAAATAATAAGAGGAATTTCTTAACATCGTGATCATTGTTATTTTTATTTGTAGAGCATTTCTGTCTCCATTCTTCTATCGCTATAGACTTTATAGGATCAGTGGTAAGATGTACTTGGCTACATGATAACTTGGTTAGATCCAGAGTATTGTGTTTATTGTTTTCCAAATAAACTGTTATTTTAAATGTGATTCATAAATTTCTTATAAAATTTTTTTCATACATTGAGTGAAAAAAATTGCAGACATGTGCTGGATTTAAGTATTAAACAATATGTGTTGATTACCACATTTTTTATTTTGGAAAGATGAGCAAATAAGTGCTCTTTACTGTCCAGGTTATAGTAATATTTCTAACTTTGGTAACCACATACAATTGTAATTAACTTTCTGTTACAAAAGACAACACTTCTTTTTTTCTATTCCCCTCCCCTCTCTCCTCCCTGCCTCCATTCTCTCTCTTTTTTTGCTAGAATTAAAAATAATCAGAATATATCCTATATTTCATACATTTTACTTATTTCAATCTTGAATTTCCTTGAAAATTTGACAATATTTAGATAATTTTCATATTTGAGTACTGAAGATTGTATTGTCTCATTTAATGCTTTATCTAGTGTGTTCCTTTTAAATAAATCTTAAAGTGAATGACATATACTTATGAGTGCTGAATCATTGTAGTTGTCACATGTTTTTGCTCTTAGGAAGATCCCCACTGCATTTGTAGTAGAAATAGAGAAAATCCATCTGTTTTTTTCTTTTTCAGTTTTCTGTCCACCCTCTTATCCCCTATAAAATAATTTTCTTTTTGCTGGCTAAATACCCTTTTTCTCTTCCTTAAGTTGATAGAAATGTAAACCTTTGATGCCATACTCAAAATCAGAAAACTTTGCCTGGTACTCCCATGTAGCCTGGGGAAAAAAGTAGGAGTGTTAAAGGGCTCTAGAGATGTGGGAAGGGGCAGCTGTATGTAATACACTTTAGCTTTACTCTAGGACAGCCTTTGAGATTACGCAATTGAGTGGATCTTCCCTAGTAGAGGGGAAACACGTGCCTAAGGTTGATTCTAGGCACAGAGAACTGAGAGAAAAATGGTAAGAGTACATTTTAAGTACAAAAAGGGAGGGTACTTACCAGACTTTGCAGGAATGGAATTGCTTATTGCTTCTTGGCCTATCAGGAACCCATCCAGTCAGTTCTACACCAGTTCTACATCCATTCATTAGCCTTTATGGTGTTGAAAGTGGATAGCTGCAGCCCTTTTTCTTAAAATGTATTGATATTGCCCCACATACTAGAAATTTAAACCAGTTAAAATAGTTTAATTTACATGTAGGCATAATTTGTTACATATACTTTTTTTTCAAATAAGATATGGAGTTAAATGATTCATTTGTATAATTTTGTTACTAGTTTGTGTGGGTAAGATGATTTTTTATCTTTGTTCCCCCAATTTTCTAATATCTGGCACTATGGCAGGAAGTCATTATAAGCTGAACAGTTCTTTTTGGCTTGCAGAAGTGACTTAAGCTATAGTTCTCCTTGCTCTCTTCAACAAAAATGTTTCAAATTTCAGAGAGCAGAACACTGAATTTAATACTGTATGATGAAACTCCAAGTAATCCTGATTATTTTTCTGCCTCCAACTTTTAGGAGAATGGGAAAAAGTTAATACAGAGAGGTTAATTCAGGCTTAATTAAAAAGCAATTTCCTGGATGTGGCCTGTGTACTTCCAGGTTAATTTCCCAACACTTTGTACAACATTATACAGTGGTCACTGATGATCGTAGTGACCGTCAGATACTTCCCTGTTCTTCAAAGAAGGATTAAAACATATGTCAGTATACTATATCTCTCAAGGGAAAAAAGCATACTCATTTTAAAAATAGTTTTTAATGACAAATAAACGTGGTTTCCTGTAAGACTGGTATCTTCCTTGGCATTTGATTTCATTGTGGGTTTGTTGCAATTGAATAATAAATCACGAGGAGACATTTTTCAAAAGCAAAGAATCCTAGACATCTGAGAGATGGGTTGTATAATGTGGTACAAATTATCTGGTCTCCAGAGTTCCTACTAAAGTTATACTAAAGTTATTACTTTATTAGAGTTACTACTAAAGTAACAGGAAGTTAGTGAATTTGTAGTTTCTTTAATGGAGAACAGAGGTTGAAATTTTAATCTGTAATCCTAAACAATAACATACTTACAGAGAGAGAAGAGTGTGGCTGACAAATCAGACTCCAGGGCATAAACAGTTTTAATACTGCAAGACATGGGGTTGGTTTTCATATTTGATTTTACATATTCTTATTTTTACTCTGTAATAGGTGGAAATATTTTGCAGGAATGGAATTGCTTATTACTTCTTGGCCTATCAGGAACCTATCCTGGGTTTAGACTTTGGTAGTCTTTTTCTTGAAAATCTCAAAGGGCTTATAAATATGTACAGCATGCAGTGTGGTTTATGGAAAGATTACCAAGACTCAGATTCATGACATCTTTCTGTTCATGTCCCATTTCTACTAATAACCTGGGTGATTTTTGAACAAATTCCTTAACTTTCTGGGTCTCTTTTCTCATCTGTACAATCAGGGGATTGAGGTTTGTGATCTATCAGTTTGGGCTAGATCAAAGATTCTGGGGTTCTCAGATGTGTTGCTTCATCTACAGAACAGTTTCTATCTATTAATGTGTGTCCTACTCATGTGCTTTTTTCCCCTTCCAGTAGTAGCTCGGCAGGAACCCAAGTATTTTGCTGAGAGACGGTGTTAAGGACTTGGTAGGGGGGAGAATAATAGTGAGGAGGCTAAAATTGCACAGGAGTAGACCAGATTGGGGTGGGAAGGGAGGGAGAACATAGTTCTTGATACTGGGAGAGTAGTGGGTCTAATTGCCCTGCTTTATTTTGCTTAGGGTTCAGGTCAGATGAGAAATGAATCTGTGTCAACATAAGGCAAGTGAGAAGAGGTTATTACAGTATAGAGGCTATTTGGAGAGTGCCTCTGCTAGGCTCAGGCGGAAGGAAAGAGGTGATTCTTTCAGGGGCAAAAAGGAAGAATTCTATTAAAAATTACCTTCGTTGGAAGGATCCAGGGTACTTGTTCATATTTCACTGCTTTCTATTTGAATGCAAATATGAGGAAATTCTCTTGATAATTATCTTGGTTCCTGAACACCGCCAGGAGAAATGTAGGGTACTCATATTTCGTTGCTTTTTCACATTTGGTAAAATAGCAAGAAAACAAGGGGGCGGGGTTGGGAGAATTGCACCCTCTATCCTTTATAATGGGTTTTAGGACTGCAGCTAACACCTGTTAATCTCATTGTACCCTGGGGTCAATGACTGTTCTGGCTGGCTAGATAATGTCACTTTCTTCCCCAACACTCCTTCTGTATCCCTTTAGAGCTTTGTGCTTGGTCAAGATTGTGAGAGTAGCTGTACTTCCCTTCTAGAGCCTTTATATATGTGATCAGGATCCACCTTTAGGAGAAATGTAGGTGGTTGAATTTCCTTTACTTTTTAATTTTTTCTGTAAAATAATACCAAATTTTGTGTTTCACATTAAAAAATTTGTCTTTTTGATTGACAGATCAAAAATAAATCTCAAAATATTTTAATATTTTAGTAGGAAAAGTATTACTAAGAATGGTCAGCCATATAGAAATATTTAGTCATCTGTGATTTTACGTAGAGTTTCAATTTATTTTCTGGTTTCAATAGAACAAGTTGAAATCATCGCAGAAGGATAAAGTTCGTCAGTTTATGATCTTCACACAATCTAGTGAAAAAACAGCAGTAAGTTGTCTGTCTCAAAATGACTGGAAGTTAGATGTTGCAACAGACAATTTTTTCCAAAATCCTGAACTTTATATACGAGAGAGTGTAAAAGGATCATTGGACAGGAAGAAGTTAGAACAACTATACAATAGATACAAAGGTGAGTGCTTATGACTAAATGTTTTGAACCAGGTTTTCCACAGTTGCATGCTTCTTGTGAGGAATCAGACATACATAGAATATAAATTGGGTGGATGTGTTCTACAGAGCTCTGTAGATCTTAGAATTACTTCAAGAGATCTGAGAGAAATTACTTTCTTCTTTTCACTAAAATTTCTTCTTAGCCTCTTTATTTCTTCTTCCCTTATCTTCCCTCTTTTTTTATCCCCCATGATCCAATTTGAAAATAGTGACTGGGGGCCTGCATTTTCCCCCTCATTTTTATAAAACTCAGCTGAACCAATTTTAAGAAAACCTGCATAATAATTTTAACAACCTTTGAAGAATTATATTCACTTTTAAAAAGTTAAACGACATATAATGAATAAAGAAAAAGTTAATAGTTTCTCCTTCTTTATTGTCCTCAGGGAACCAATATTTAATAGCCTGGTGTAGGTCCTTCCACGTCTTTTATGTTTATACAGAAATAGTGTACAGTTTCTTTCAAAAATTTTCCAAAAGTGGGATTATGTTTTATCCTTAACTCACCCCCCAGAGTCAAAAGATAGGCGTGTTTTTTATTCCTAGAGATGTTATAAAATCACATACAACCACACACTATATGAGTGCCTCTTTCTCCTTTTATTACATTAAAAATTTTTGCTGTCTGATGAGTAAATATCGATAATTGAATTTTTTCTTTAATTTGGACAACAGATGCGTATATTGTTGAGATTGGGATTGAATTGCAGAGTTTACAGTTTTTCTGATTTTCTCTTAAGAAATGATTGTCATAGTAAAATGAACTTTGCATTAAGAAAACAAATTCTGTACATAACAGTCTTAATTTATTGAAACAATTTTTGTTAATGTTTATTTTTGCAAATGAGCAAGCGAGCAGGGGAGGGGCAGAGAGAAAGGGAGACAAAATCCCAAGTAGGCTCCATGCCGTCTGCACAGAGCTCTATGCAGGGCTCGGACCCACGAACTGTGAGATCATGATCTGAGCCGAGACCAAGGTCAGAGATGCTTAACCAACTGAGCCACCCAGGTGCCCCCATAAGTGTAAATTTAGAATGCCTACTTAAACAAAATATGGATATGTTCAGAAAAAAATCCTTTTTTCCTGTACAGGAGCATCTGATTTTCTGAATGTGTGTGAGTATGGGACATTCTTTCACATGATTAAATGAATCAGTGAATAAGTGGAACTTTTAAATATCAAATGCCCATCTGTGTGTGTGTGTGTGTGTGTGTGTGTGTGTGTATCCTCCTGTTCATCTTAAGATTGCTAATTAAGGGACAAACTGGCTTTAAATAATATAGGGGGGAAATATCTGTTAGAATATTATCATTTCATATCTCTGATCTATTGTGATTTTTTTTAATGGAATAAAAAGCATTACTTTTTCTGGTTATAGGCATAACACTAATTTACTATTGCACTGTTATTTTTAAAGATCCTCAAGATGAAAATAAAATTGGAATAGATGGTATACAGCAGTTCTGTGATGACCTGGCACTCGATCCAGCCAGTATTAGTGTGTTGATCATTGCGTGGAAGTTCAGAGCAGCAACGCAGTGCGAGTTCTCCAAACAGGAGTTCATGGATGGCATGACAGAGTTAGGGTGAGTATATTATTACCACAGGAAATTAGGTATATTACTATGAGAATTACTATGTAGAATTGAATTGTGTTGTGAATTTTTAAATGTCAGTTTTAAAATTTACCAGCCTACAAACATTGGTATAAATATACTAGTTCCTTCCCATGTTACATAGTTTTCTGGGTTTGTCAAGTTATCTGTGTAGTTCAGCCTATTCCATTTGCATTATACTTTTATCATTTGTTTGTAAGGGGGAGGTTCATTAGCATTAAAATAAATCACTGTGCTTTAATATTTAACATTCATAAGTGAAATGAGCAAGCTATAATTCATTTCTCAATGTGAGGTTCTTGAACTCTGAATTTATAAACAAACTCCTAGAATGTAAAATCTTGGAAGTTATAATCACTTTTTGTTCCACTTTTTGTTCCACTTACACCTTGACAGCTAAATGTCTTGGGACCAATACATTAAAAGGTCATGGGTAGAGATTTTACTTACGGTGTCTAGTTGTCTCTATTTAATGAGAATACGAAAAAGTATTCAGTCTGTGGATGGGTAACAGGCTGCCCTTTCTGTTTTTAGTGGATGATGAGTAATAATGGCTAACATTTGTCGAACATTCATTTTATTTCAGGAACTATGCTAAGTTTAGTATTTCACCTGCCTCCTCACAACAATTTTGTTAGAGAAGTTGTGTTTACAGACCCATTTTAGAGATGAGGAAAGTGAGGCACAGAGAAATTATAGAATTAGGTAAGGATCTAATTAAAGATTAGAGTCAGGATTTGAACCCAGGCATTCTGATTCTTGAGCCTGAGGGACATTGTAATCAGTCAGGGGTCCAGACAACACAAAAACCATGGCAGTAATTTGAACAGAAAAATTTTTTTAAATCATTGTATTGTGTAAAAGGGGTAAAAAGAAAACTCAAAGGTCTAACAGCGGTGGCAGTTGCAAGAAGCTGCTGCCGTCCTTGTGGCTGAGGGAAGTGAACTAGGAAGGAACCTAGAAATCCCTGCAAGGCTGAGATTCAGACCTCCAGAGGAGAGGGTGTGGCTGCTGCAGGAAAACGGTGCCTGTGATGCTTGCTTTGCCTGCCACTCTGGTAGAGAAGAAACTGGCTAGAGGCCACTTGCTGCGGAGCCCTGTGAGTTGCCACCATTGGTGAACACTGCTGGGAGCTCCGAGCACACTCAAACCCTTGCTCTCTGCAGAAAACAAACTGGGATAGGAAAAGGTCCTTCTTCTTCTTCCATCCATTCATCGCCCTCTATTGGTAGAACCTACCAGTGAGCCAGCTCTAAGAAAAACTGTCTAACGATTAGTAGTTGACTGCAGGTAGTCATGAAATAGGGCAAAGAAGGGTAGGTTTAAAGCTGAGGAGCAATACATTAATAGCTGGCCTAGACACTGTGTTCTACCTCCCAAGCCAGTCCTATTCTGAACTTGTTGGAATTTTCTATGCCAGGACAGGTTTCATTAGAACTCCTTTTCCATTTGAAACTGAATTCACATAAAATGTAATGAACTTCCAAATCAGAATTGTCATCTACAAACTAATGAGCTGGAAGGTGTTCTAAAGAACATAGAAGGGAAATAAAAGCAGAAATGATTAGAAGGAAAATGGGATGATGGGTTGGTGGAATTCATACAGAGTATTTTTGCCCTCGGGCTATTTTATGGAAAGTAAGATGGGTACAGAGACCCTTTCAATTCCTTGGAAATTGAACGCAAGTGTAGAAAAAGCTTAATACCGATTTGAGATAACCAGTTGGAGGTGGAAGGGGGCTCAGCTGATACTTACTATTAGGCTTTGTATAACAATGCATTTTCAAGGGAATGCTTCCTTCCTCACCTAAGCAAGTGGTGAGGACTTGGACTCGTGACTTGTTACCATGTAAAGAGTATCTGCTACAGTTTAATGATTGTTACGGTGATTACTGTACATTCTCATTTGTTCACTGCAGCTGACTCCTACAATTTGGGTGTGTTGATAGTCCAGTGAATTACATAATTGGAAGTAATAGCTCATTTCTTTTAAAAATAGTAATTCTGATATTGAATCACTCCAGACCTTTTCTTCCTCTAGCTAACCCCATTCTTGTTTATGTAACGTAAAAGGATGAAACTTCAACTAACTGATTTTTTTAAAAAGTTCTGTGAAGTATAAGCTGTCATAGGAGTAAATTTAGTCCTTAATTTATAGTGAAAAAGCTAATCTTTTGTACTCTTAATTTTACAATGTAGATGTGACAGCATAGAAAAACTAAAGGCCCAGATACCCAAGATGGAACAAGAATTGAAAGAACCAGGACGATTTAAGGATTTTTACCAGTTTACCTTTAATTTTGCAAAGAATCCAGGACAAAAAGGATTAGGTAAGAATTTTTAAAAATTATATTGGTGTCTCAAATATATTCAAATACATTGATGGTGTCACTTTTGATTTGTAGTAGAAAGTTTTGTGTTTTGAGCATAAAGTCATTGTGAAAATACCAATTATTGGAAAACAGAAACAATGAACTTCTAGTTAATCAGAAAATACCATGGACATTCAATAATAAGTTACCCTGGATACCATATCTGAACTACTGATTTTTTTTTTAAGAACTGCAATATAGAAAATAATTGTTAAAATTCTGATATACATTTGTACATTTATCTACTTATATATATTTTATATATTATCTAGAAGATCTTATAGGATCATAGGATCATAAGTTATTTCAGCGTGGATCTGTAGAAATGGCATTGTAAGATTTCTGAGTCATAGAGTGCCAGAGAAATCTATCTTTTTGGTTAGGACTTATTTAGAAGCTATAAGAAAGAATAAAAGTGATGATTATCATTTATAATCTTATCCAGAAATCTTATCCATAATCTTCCACTGTTAACAGTTTAGGTCAATCAGTTTATGCTGTATGTAATATCCATACACTTGCTTTGGGGATGGCTAGAGGGTATGGAAGTAAAAGCTACAGTGTAATTTACAGTTTACCTAGAAAGATTTAATGATAGGTAAGACACAATAATAAACGTGTGTGAGAGTGTGTTAGGTAAAAGGAGAAATGAGTAAAAGGAGGAATGGTTGGGAAGTGCTTCCTGGGCAAGATAGGATGTTAAACTAAAGGATATGGTATTTGGCTAGGCAAGGGAAGATAAAAGGTGTTTGAGAGGATGGTTAAGAATGAATGTCTCAAACTTGAGAAATAAGCTTGGCCTCTTTGTAGAAGAGAGAAAACACTGATGTGATGTTAGTGGGAATGCTTATTTGGAGATTAAGTTGGTGAGATGTAAGGCTCGATAACCAGAGGCTTCTTTTATAAACAGGACAGAAATGTTTAAATTGGAATTTGTGGACAATGAGGATGCACTGAAGATTTTGACGATGGCAGTATCTTCCATTGAATGTGCATTTGCAGTGTGCCTGGCAGTGTGCTAAGTACACACGCTTCTTCATTTCATGTTTAGCGGTTTTAAGAGTTATTCTTTCATTCAGTAATTCATCACCTGGCATGTGCCTGCCAGATACATACTCATGGAGTGCAAGCCATTTTTTTATCCTTATTTTACAGATGAGGAAACAGGCGCAGGAAGGTTAAATTACTTACCCAGAGATGGAAGTGAGTTTGCTTTTGATTTTGAAGATACAGTAGTTGGAGAGGCTAATAGGGGCCTCTTGTACTAATCCTTCTTTATATATATATTTTTTTTCAACGTTTTATTTTATTTTTGGGACAGAGAGAGACAGAGCATGAACGGGGGAGGGGCAGAGAGAGAGGGAGACACAGAATCGGAAACAGGCTCCAGGCTCTGAGCCATCAGCCCAGAGCCTGACGCGGGGCTCGAACTCACGGACCGCGAGATCGTGACCTGGCTGAAGTCGGACGCTTAACCGACTGCGCCACCCAGGTGCCCCCTTCTTTATATTTTAAGTTAGAGGGAAAAAGCATTGAGAAAAGGACTATGTGAATAGGGATTATACCGAGGAAGTGGTTGAAAGCTAGCGAAGAAGGGATAAATGTGCAACATTAGTATTGGAGAATTGGCCTGAAGAGTGACCGAACATGATTGAATTGATTGAAGATTTACAAAATATCTGTAAAGCAAAATGACAGATAATGAGCCTCATTTCCAACTGATTCTTCAATTTAGGTTGAATTTTCTTCTTGCAGGAAACTACCTAATTTTGTAGGCAAAATAAGCTGGATGGTTAATATGTAGGGTTAGTTTCTTTATTATCTGTGACCATCAGTTAACTGGGCTGTTTTTTTCTAGTTTCCTCCTTCCTTCCTTCCCACAAATAAAAACTGATTACAGGTTTTGAATTTACATGTATACACTAAAATAATTATTTTTGTTGTGTTTAGAAAGGTAGCATAATATTTTGATAAGATTAAACAAAATGTTACAAATATAAAATGTTGACTTAAATGGGCTGAATCTCTTTCGTTAGTTATGTCCCCAACCCTTATTGGAGCACGAAAATAATGATATTTTGGAGTGAATATATAGTTTTGATACTGAATCTTAGTTTTTATTGTGTGTGGTAAAAATAAAGCAAAAAAATTTTTACTAGATATTGGATATATTAACATGATAGTAAATTGGAATTTTGGATTATAGGGAAAATGGCAAAAAAGACTGTACAGAATCAGATTTAAAAATTTATTTTATTACCCAATAAGTATTGAGCTTAAGAAAATTGTATTAATTGTTTAATGGGTATGGCGTTTCATTCTGCAGAAAAAAGAGTTCCATTAATTGGTTGCACAACAATGTGAATGCACCCAACACTCCTGAACCATACACTTAGAAATGGTTGAGATGGTAAATTTTGTTATGTGTGTTTAATCCCACATTTAGAATTTTTTTTTTTTTTTTTCAACGTTTATTTATTTTTGGGACAGAGAGAGACAGAGCATGAACGGGGGAGGGGCAGAGAGAGAGGGAGACACAGAATCAGAAACAGGCTCCAGGCTCTGAGCCATCAGCCCAGAGCCCGACGCGGGGCTCGAACTCACGGACCGCGAGATCGTGACCTGGCTGAAGTCAGACGCTTAACCGACTGCGCCACCCAGGCGCCCCCCCCCACATTTAGAATTTAAAGAAAAAATAGAATATATAACACAGAGTGAGTCCATGTAAAATATGGACTTTAGTTAATACTTGTATATCCACATTGGCTCATCAGTTGTAAGAAATATACCACACTAAAGCAAGATGTTAAAAATAGTGGAAAACGGGGGGTGTGGGGTATATGGGAACTGTCTGTACTTTCTGCTCAGTTTTTTCTGTAAGCCCATAACTAAAAAATTCTTAATGTAAAAGAGAAAAAAATGTAATAGACAAATCCTAATTTCTCCCTTTGTTTTGCATTGGTGTTGTGTGTCAGGAGATGTAATGACTTGCTTAGTTGAAGAACTTAATTAAAAAGAAAACAGTTTTCTTGACAGCCTTTCTAAGGGCTCACAGGACTCTTAAATTACAGTACTTGGCAGGGAAGAATTAGAAGATCATAGGAGAGGAGGTGAGGCCCAAAACAAATTGGCAGAGTGACAGTGACAGCACTGTGGTTTATTTATAAATAGCTGTGCTAGTTATAATGAGAGCTGGTGTTTTCCATATTTCCTCATTTTCCTTGACACCTGATTTCCTTTGACACCAGGATAGGGTGCTTCCTCTGTCACCGTCTGCTTCAGTCACCTGCCATTTCTGGTAGTCTTCTGAATCTTAAATTAGAAAATTTATGAAATACCTTTCAAACCTATCCAAAGTTGCATCCATAGCTGATGCTCATTTAGTTTCTACTTTGGACACACATTGTTTTAGGAAGTGGTCCATTCTTGTCACAGAATACTCCTACTTCTTACCACACAGTTCTTCCTTATGAAGTGAACATCTTTCTTCCACTGCGCTTATTTGTCCTCCCCTGCAGTACGAGGAAGTCTGACCGTCGAAAGATTGCTGTCACTTACCCCTTCTTTTTCTTCCGGGTCAACATTCCAATTACTTTAACTGTTCTTCATTTGAGAAGAGCTTTGTTATTCTTGTTACTATCCCCTCTCAGGCACATTTCCAATTTGTCAGTTTCTCTCAAAATAGACTCTTACTTAAAGCTGAACGTAATACTCTTGAAGGAGGTTGTTTGTAATAGAGAGCACCAGGACTCTGTTCTTTTTTGTGAGACTGTCCATTCTGTTTAGTCAGAAATTACATTTGTTCTTTAGCAACCATGTCATGTTTAGGACACTCCTGAACTTTTATTAGACTAAAGTTCATAGGTTATTTTCTTGTGAACTGTGGTTCAGCTAGAATCTTATACCTGTGCAGTTGATTTAAAACATTTTAAGATTATTTGCTAGACATTTACTTTATTATTTAGAAATAATTTTATAGAGTATTTTTAAAGCACATTTTCATCTATATAATCCCATTTAGTTCTTGTAAAAGCCATTTGAGCTAACTGAAAACCTATTATCCTTCTCATTGTAAAGATGGAGAAATTCATGGTCAGAGAGGCTGACTGATTAAGTTAAGGTCACTTAACTTTAGAGTTGGTAGAACTGGGACTCAGTCTCTGATCTTCTGACTCCATATTCTATATTCTTTTATATTATGTTGTGCTACCTGAAGATATTTCTCAGTAAACAAAGACATTGTGAATAGGATTGTTAATCACCATTCCATCCTCTCATGAATTGGCAACATTTTGTTTCCTTTACAGACAATGTTTGGATCCAGTCTCAGTTCATTTCCATGTTCATTCAGACTCAGTTCATCACCTTTTATGAAATTCCACGTTGCCCTTGTGGATTTTGCTTGACACTGGGATTACCTCTGTTTGCAATTTTAATTTTACTTTAAAGGGCTTAAGAATTCATTCTGCAATATCTCAGTTTTAGGCAATGCTGTTATTTGCTTGTCTCTTTTTCTCTGTCTTTTCCTTCTAACTATTGTTGTTGCTTATTACCTAATTGCTCACTTTGCTCTTTTCCTATACTGCTTCAGAATCTATAAGACTACTTTTAAAAATTATTAAAAATAAATAATAGTGATAGTAAGGACTCATATATTTATTTCCCAGGCACTGTTCTCGTTTAATTAACTCGTATTAACTCATGTACTCCTTACAGCAGCCCTGTGAGAGTAGGTACTATTACCTTTATTTAAAAACAATTTTTTTAATGTTTGTTTTAGAGAGTGTGAGAAAGTGAGAGAGCAGGGGAGGGGCAGAGAGACAGAGAGACAGAATCTGAAGCAGATTCCAGGCTCCAAGCTGTGAGCACAGAGCCTGACATGGGGCTCAAACTCACAAACTGTGAGATCATGATCTGAGCCGAAATCAAATGCTTAACCAACTGAGCCTCCCACGCGCCCCCTATTACCCTTTGTTTAAAAGAAAAATTTCTTTTTTTTGACGTTTATTTATTATTGAAAGAGTCAGAGTGTGAGCAGGGGCGGGCAGAGGGAGAGGGAGACACAGAATCCAAAGCAGGCTCCAGGCTCTGAGCTGTCAGCACAGAGCCCGACGTGGGGCTCGAATTCACAAACTACGAGATCATGACTTGAGCTGAAGTCAGACGCTTAACTGACTGAGCCACCCAGGCGCCCCTACCCTTTATTTTAAACTGAATTGTAGAGAGGTGAACTCAGTTACCCAAGTTGCCTTAGCTAGTGGTAGAGTTGGGATTTAAGAGGCTCAACTGTAAACTCCTATTTTAAACCACTTCTCTTTAGCTAGGCTGTTCTCTTTGTCACTCAGGCAATTCTATCTAAAGGGCAGTTTTTCCTATACTTGTGGCAACTGACATTTTATCCCTGTACAATCTTTTTCTTTTTTTTCTTTTCTTTTTTTTGAGAGAGAGCAAGTGGGGGAGGGGCAGAGAGAGAATCCTAAACTGGCTCCGCACTGTCAGCTCAGAGCCTAATGTGGGACTTGAACTCACGAACTGTGAGATAACCACCTGAGCTGAAATCGAGAGTTGGATGCCTAACTGAGACACCCAGGCGCCCCAAACTTACTAAATCTTTTCAGGTATTCCCTTTTCATTGGAAAATATTTTTATCAACTCGTTAGTCTGTGAGCATGAAGTCAGGAGCATTTTAAGTCTGTCTGGGTGAGTTTGTAAAAAGTCTTCATAAAAATGATTAATTTTTGAGTCTTGAAGAATGAGTGTATGTTTCCAAGGCCAAAAGAAAAAGAAGCCACGTCTGTTGTGGAGAGATGGGCAACTTCAGTTGTTCAGAGGTGAGCGACATAGCACCTTTGAGGAACTGCAAGTAAATTCATTTAACTGGAAGTTGTAGATTTTATCTAAAGGCAATAGAAAAATAATCGCAGAGTTTAAAAAAATTTTAATAGACTTTATTTTTTTAGCTGCTTTAGGTTTACAGCAAAATTCAGTAGAAGGTACAGAGATTTTTCTATATACCCTCTGCCCCCATACATTATATAGCTTCTCCCATTATCAACATCCCTCACCAAAGTGGTACATTTGTTACAGTGGTACCTATTTTGACACACTATTATCACCCAAAGTTCAAGTTTACATCAGGGTTCACCCTTGATGTTCTACACTCTGTGGGTTTGGACAAACATAGGATGACCTGTATCCATGATTACAGCATCATGCAGAGAAGTTTCACTGCCCAAAAAGTCCTCTGCTTTGCCTGTTCATCCTTTCCTCCCTCCTAACCCCTGGCAACCACTGATCTTTTTAGTGTCTCCATAGTTTCCCTTTTCCGGTATGTCCTACGGTTGGAATCATGTAGTGTATAGCCTTTTCAGACTAGCTTCTTTCACTTAGCGATATTAATATGCATTTGTTTTCCTCCATGTCTTTTCATGGCTTCATGGCTTATTTTGTTTTAGCATTGAATAATATTCCTTTGCCTGGGTGCACCAGAGTTTATATAATCTGTCTGTCTACTCAAGGACATCTTGATTGCTTCAAGTTTTGGCAATTACAAATAAAGCTGCTGTAAACTTCCATGTGCAGGTTTTTGTGTGGACATAAGTTTTGAGTTCATTTGGGTAAATACCAAGGAGTGGCTATTGCTGAGTCATATGGTAAGAGTATGTTTAGTTTTGTAAGAAACTGCCAAACTGTCTTCCAAAATAGCTGTGCTATTTTGCATTCCCACCAGCAATGAATGAGTTCCTGTTGCTTCACATCCTCGTGAGCACTTAGTGCTGTCAGTGTTTTGGATTTTGGCCATTTCAGAAGGTGTGTAGTGGTATCTCATTGTTTTAAACATTGAAGAATTTTAACATGGAAGTTACACCACAAATTTGTATGTCCAAAAGGTCCATATGAAAACACTGTGGTTCTTTAAAAGGAGTGGAGGCAGAACAAGAGTGATTGGTTATGAAGCTGTGCGGTGATTTACCTAGATACGAAGAGGACCCTCACGTTGGCCCTGCCAGTAGGGATGGGGAAGAGAGAGAGATTTAAAAGGTACCTAGAAACCAAAATGAAAGAACTCTGACTGGAAGTGTGTGATGAGGAAGAAAGGAGTTTATCAATTCTGAACACCTTTAGGGGACATTTGGAAATGTGTAGGGGTGTTTT
Organism: Leopardus geoffroyi; assembly: GCF_018350155.1. Classification (NCBI taxonomy): domain Eukaryota; kingdom Metazoa; phylum Chordata; class Mammalia; order Carnivora; family Felidae; genus Leopardus; species Leopardus geoffroyi. The sequence continues at coordinate 84,429,256 of NC_059333.1, forward strand.
TTGGTTGTCATAATGACTGAGGGTTTCTTCTGGCATTAGATGGGTGCTAAATGTTCTTCAGTGCATAGGGCAGTTCTTGACAATGCGAAATTGTGTTTCATTGAGAAACACTGTAGGGTGATGACATTGAGAGAAGAAATAAGCAGGTCTGTAGAGGAAGATAATGAGTTCAGTTTGAGCTCTGTTGAATTTGAGCTGTTTATGGATACCCAGTTGAAGTTGTCCATAGGCAATTAGATATATGGATCTAAAATATAGAGATACAAGTTTCAAGATTTAGGAGTTGTTACAGACAATTGAGTGTCTAATGTGAAAAAAGGCAAGGGTTTGAAAAATCTACAGGGGTTATAAGTGGTTCTTGCTGACACACGGTATCACAGAACACCAACATCAAGTGGATGAATGGAAGAAGGGGGGACCCAGTAAAAGAGAATGAGAAAGACAGGACAGAGGGAAATAATAGAGTGCTATCATTAAAGCTGAAAGAAGTGACCTTTCCATCTAGGAGGCATATTCAATTTTGTCTAATATGGCAGACAGCCAAATCAAGGAATAAAAGTGTTTATTTGGTAGAGATTGCTTTCAATCTAGTTTATGGAATTAAAAAGTGTGTGGGAGGTTAGGAAATGGGCAATGAATGTAGATTACAAAAAGTTAACCTAAACCTTCATACATGATACACATACACTTCTACCCTTGTCAGATTCTTTCCTTAGTGTATCACCTGACAAATGGGCATTTATAGGGTGTCTCATGGTTTGTAGTTATTTGATTATGTCTGTTGTTTCTTATCCTTATTTTGTGAAAATTTGTTGAAAAGGAAAAAAATGCTAGTACTAGTAATAAGCTTAGTTCTCATAAATGTAGTGCATTTGAAGTGAAGAAGGAAAGCATTAAGCATGCTAATAGCCATTTTACTGCACCTGAAGCAGACAATTACATGTTTAGTTGGTAGAGAAAAGAACAAAATTAAAGACCCTGGAAAGAATATTGTCTATAGAGCTTTGAAGTCTGCAGAGATTAAAAAGGTATTATGGTTAGGAATTGGTGGCATGTTTCTAGTTTTGTTAAAACCCGGGGATCTGAATTTGACTTTTAGACATGCATTCAGAAGCACATTATGTATAAGAGTAGAAGACTCTATGTACTGTTTCAAGATTTTCTGTGAAGGGAGGGAGAAAGAGGGTAGCTAGTTAAGGGGATGAGAGACCCCAAGAAAGTTCTTTTTAAAGGGAGGAGCTACAACCTGAGCTGTTTCTTTGTGAAGCAGGAAAAGGCAGAAGACAAAGCAAAGTTGAAGATGTAGGGAGAGAGTAAAACTAATCAGTAGACAGGATTACTTGAAGAGGCAGGATGTATTGAGAACAGTGGTGTTAGGGGCTTATCCTTGGATAGGAGAAAAAAGTGCCACCTTTTCCACTGAGTTTGAAGGAAGACGTAATGATGGATTCGAAGGTAAGTAGTACATTTGCACATGGAACTGTAGGAAGTTCATTCTTTCAGCGGTTTCTGAATGTCTACTGTGTGTTTCAGTCTACTGGTTTGGGGATATTTTGTCCCTATCCTTGAAGAAGTGAAGGTCCAGTGAAGAAGGGGAATTTTTTGCTTTATGGTCTTTATATTGTTTTTTGAGGTAAAATGTGAACCTCTTTGGAGTCTTTACTAGTCTCATGGTTCTTCCGATTATCAGGAGTGTTTTAGAGATCATTATCTAAAAGGACTTTTACTTGGGATATGATTTTTTCTGACCCAGAGATGTAAATTTACTCATAAAAAGCTTGATACTTTATCTTAATTGGTGTAATTCCTTGAAAGTGATCATAGGTCTTTCTGTCATGACAGGTATGGTACTTTCATGTGGCAGTATGGTTTCACTCTGTTCCACATGCAGTTAAATAGCCATTTATATCATCTTCATCAAACTTTTAAAAAAGCAAATCTTAGTTGATTAATTTTTAAATCAATATTCTTAATGGTCTCTGAAATCCAGGATCAGTCATTGTAGATAGCAGTCCTTTGCATTACAGCCTGAAGCTGTACATCAGTGGTTCTCAACTGGGAGCAGTTTTGCACCCCAGGGTAGCTTTGGCAATGTCTGGAGACAGTTTTGGTTGTCACCACTGGGAGTAGGGTGGAGCTTTGGGTAGAGGCCAGGGATGCTGCTAATGTCATATAGGACAGTCCCCCACATCAAAAAATTATTTGGTCCCAAATGTCAAAAGTGCTGAGGTTGAGAAACATCAATGTACATTAACATTTTAATACTTACAATCTAGTCAAGTATGCTTCTCTACATTATCTAATTTAAACTTCAGAACCCCCCCCCCCCCCCCCGCCCCATGAGGTAAGTGGCATTCTTTTTGCCCTGAAGGGTTGTTCATTGGTGAGGGAGACAGGATACAAACCTTAATCTTATCTCTGTATGAAAATTTGAAAACCTAAGTATTTAGGAAAAAAGCTATTTATTCATTCATTCATTCATTCATTCATTTTATTTATTTATTTATTTATTTATTTATTTATTTATTTATTATTTATTTGGCTATCTTTGGTCTTACCTGTTTTTTTTTTGCAGGGATAAATATTCATGGAATTTGAAATACATAATTTATTTTTAATATTACAGATCTAGAAATGGCCATTGCCTACTGGAATTTAGTGCTTAATGGAAGATTTAAATTCTTAGACTTATGGAATAAATTTTTGTTGGTAAGTTCATGTTTTCTGCAGCTCATCTTTTCTCTGCATTTTTACTTTGAAGATAATTAATATTATTTATTTGTTTTTAATATTTATTTATTTTTGAGAGAGAGACAGAGTATGAGCGGGGGTGGGGCAGAGAGAGGGAGACACAGAATCCGAAGTAGGTTCCAGGCTCTGAGCTGTCAACACAGAGCCTGACACGGGGCTCAAACTCACGACCGTGAGATCATGTCCTGAGCCGAAGTTGGATGCTTAACTGACTGAGCCACCTAGGCTCCCCTAAATTAAAATGTTTTTTAAAGCATGACTAACTCAGAGCATGTAGTAGACACAGAATGAGAAATTTGATGATTATAGCTTGATTACACAGGTGGTTCTGCATTCTTGAATTTAGCATTGTTTAGACTGGTGTTTTGAAACTTTTTGGTGATTTGGATGTTATTTGCTTATTTTTTTAAAAAATAGGAACATCATAAACGATCAATACCAAAAGATACTTGGAATCTTCTTTTAGACTTCAGTACAATGATTGCAGATGACATGTCTAATTATGATGAAGAAGGTAATGAAAGTTTTTCCTTAATTTTTTTTTTTTATTTCTTTTATCACACACTCTTGACCTTCTTGTCTACATCTATTTTTCTTAGAGTTGGGATTTCTGTCTTCTGATTTTTTGTGCTCTTATGAACATATAAAATGCCTTTGTCCTCTTTACCAATCTCTATTCTATTTCTTTTAAATACCAACTCAGTACTCCTGTCTTCCAGAAAGGCAGAGTAGTTTTCATGCATGTTTTAGATTTTCAGTTTACTCATTACTCTTCTTACTGTCCTTTCTATTTTTGTGTTTTTTATTATCTGTCTTGTCTTTGAATTTGATTGTGAACTCAAGTTTAGTGACTTTGTCTAATTTGCAATGCACTTCAGCTGTCTACCATAGTACTATTGACATTCAGTAAATGTGATATTTGAATCCTGTCAGTTGAATGCTTTTCTGATATTTTGTCATGTGTATAAAAGATGGTGTTACCATCTACTACAAGTGATGTGCTTTTGTCTTTTGAGAGGTGGCAGTGATCTGATTTCTTCACATATACTTATGTAGCCTCCCTTGAGAATTAGCAGGATGTGTTTTTGAGACTGTTGAATAGAGGTAGTCTTTGAGAAATCTCCAGTGACCTTGGCCTCCTTAAAAGTGTCCTGGAACTATGTAATCTAACCAGAGATAATATTATTTTTTCTCTTTGTTTTCATTATGATGTCTAGTCTTTACTAATAAGTGAGAAATGTCTAATCTGGTGATAATTGTGCTTTCTGTTAGGCCTTACACAAAACTGGAGAACTTTCTGATTTGGAGGTTGGCATGTGGATGTGTAGAGGCATGCATATCTGCAATTTAAAATCTCTTAGCAATTTATTGTCCTGAAATAGGATAGAGTTTGAGACTTGCTGTTAATTTCCCTTGTAAGTTTGCCACAAAATGCCTGGAAACTTTTTTCTTCCTACCTAACTGCGCTCTCGGTGCTGGCAGCATGCCATTATAGCATGGCCATTTCTTAGGCTGCCAGTTTGGGGGCCTTCAGAAAACCATATTATTCATTGATTACTAGGAGAGTTATCATTTATTATTCAGGGGCTGATCAAGCGTTGGAATAATAGAGCAGAGAGAATACAAGAAGTATGTTAGGTAGGAACTCTAAAAAGCTAGAATTTTGGGAGTCTTCTCAGTGGGAATATTTGTAATGACACGCTTTAACTGTTATAGGGAAGGCATTTTAAAAGTAAAGGATTCTCTTAAAATGTTAGCCTTATTTCTGGTTTTCTTTCTTTCCCTTTCCCATACTTTTTTTTTCTTTTTCCAGGAGCATGGCCTGTTCTTATTGATGACTTTGTGGAATTTGCACGCCCTCAAATTGCTGGGACAAAAAGTACAACAGTGTAGCACTAAAGGAACCTTCTAGAATGTACATAGTCTGTACAATAAATACAACGGAAAATTGCACAGTCAATTTCTGCTGGCTGGACTGAACTGAAGATCAATCCTCACAATTCAGACTGAGGGTTGTGTCAAAACTTTAAGGATACATCTTGGACCATATCGTATTTCATTCTTCTAATGGTGGTTTGGGCTTGTCTTCTAGTCTGGGCCGCTCTAAACATTTATAATTCCAACATTGTGGATTTCATCTTATATCTGTGGACCATCCTAGTTTATTCTCCCATAAGTCTTAGGAGCTTTATGGTGATTATTTTGAGGTTTCCATTCTTGCATAAAGCACAATGCTGTCTTCATCAGAAAACAGTTTGGCATAAGAATTAAACATATGAACATCACAAACAATTTATAAAAACTTCTTAAATATATGCTTTGGGCTAGTTGCAAAGACTATGCTGATAGCACTTCCAATGAGAGTGATATATTTAAGTGTACCGGATCTGGAATGGTGTTTTGGTTTGGGGGGATTTTTTTTTTCCCGGGCAAATCACATGTATTGTTGATGTGAGTAGAGTAACTGATGTCAAAATAACCAATGTGAAAAATTTTTAGGATAACTTGGTGTGCCTACCTGAAAAATTTATTGTGTTTCAGACCCTCGATTTCAAAAGGTTCCACAGAACTAGTCTGCACTTAACCTTACCCATGTTTATATATAGTTGTCTTAACAGGGAGCTTTTATTTAGAAAATGTCTGCATAATGTTAGATTCTACTCCTGTCTACATTATGCACTACATAATTGGATTTCATTATGATTTTGAAATGCTTATATGCCTGTCGAATAAGTTAAACTATTTAATTTGTTTTGAATGTTTTAGAGTGCTACACAATACAATATTCTAAATTTAGGCATGAGGGTTTTATTTTTTGTTTTGTTTTTTGGTTTTTTTGTCAGCGCACTATGGAACACAAATGAAATTCTCTTAATTTATAAGAAGATAGTAGGAATTAAATTTTGAAAATGGTTGTGATGAGCCATGAAGTTCAATCCTTATAGGTACTGCTTTCAGACAAATAGTCCATTTTTGATGACTTCTTATTTTGTTGAAATTCCTTTAACTGCTGATCACTGTGGTTGCCAAATACTTCAGGAGCAAAAATTTTCAAGCAAGCATGTACTTGATGCAAAATACCAATCTGGCTTTTATTTTCATAAATTAGTTTCTTCACCTTTTTTTGTTTTATTCAAATAAGCTCAGTTTTCACGTCAAAACAGAATTCTCTCTTGTGTGTATTTTTTTCATTACAAGACCCATGAACTGCTTTCATGCTGAAGATGCTCATTTCTCTGTTCACTTCCTGACATGTGAAGGGTTTATTGCTTTCTTAAACATTTCTGTAAGGCAAGTAAAAAAATGGAAAACTTCATATGTTGGATGACTTTGGTCTCTAGCAGGAAAAGATTTTGCTTGGTATATCCAGGCAACTCTATAAGGTCCAGTGTTGAAATTATCAAAGGAATGTACTTCAGAACAGCAGTACATTTTATGTAGATGTGGAAATGATTTTAAGAAACAATGACATCTTACTACTACTTTTTATTTACACAGTTCTGAAACTGACTAGAAAGCTTTCCCCATAGATATTATATTAATATTCCAATCATAACTTTAACTCAAGAATATAATTCTACCAAAAGAATATTTTGAAAATTTCTATTCAGTTTACTGGAATTGGTTATTAAAAAAAAAAAAAAAAGAAAAAAAGAAGAATCCTGCTGCTTTCAGTATTTCCTGACTTCATGTTTGTAAATATAAAGACGAACTTCAATTATGAAAAATTTAAAAAGATATATATATATGTACTATTTTGTTTCTGTCTGGAAGATTTTGAGTTATGGTATTTTCAGATTGATTAATTTGAGTATGCTGTGTTTTAAAATGAGATCCCATTAGCTTTTTTTTTTTTTTTCCAATAGAAAATTGTTTTCTTCAAAGTCTGATATTGGTTCATGGCTTAGTGCCTTGGGTTTACAGACTTTTCCTTTTAAATGCAAGACCTTTTTCAACAAAATAGTGTTTGTCATCATTTTGGTACTAAACATTTATAATTACTGTGTAATTATAAACAAAAAATACATAAAGCTTTGAATATAATTATGTAGCATAAAAGTTAAGGTTGTTCACTCTATGATGGCATCTTAGAATTAAACAATACTATTACTAGGGCTGAAAAGAGAAGACTGGTTTAATGTGGTGTGATTATTTTGAGGATAAATGCCTGGTTACAGGGAATATTTTATACTAAAACAATGCTTATGCATATGGCCATGTATGTGTGTGCATGTGTGTGCGTTTGTGAGAGAGATTGACAAGAGTGAGAGATTGAAAGAGACATGTTGACACACACACACACACACACACACACACACACACACACACACACCTTGAAATGCTTTAATTCATTAGTGTTTCAGTCTTCATTTTGGTAAACTCCCCAGGCAGATTCTTTGTTTTAAATTGAACCACAGGTACAGTTTCCTTTTTGCCAAATGTCAAAACAGGTACACATTTTAAAATGTACTGCTTTTTAAATAGTAAAGTGTATAAAATTAGAAGTGCCCACATCTAAAAAAATACTTGAGATCAAGATTATCTTTAGTGACTATCATCTGCATATCTCTGTAAGTTCAAATGTGCTTCTTACAATCCCTGTCATATTACCAACAGAGGCAATAAAAGCTTCAGTGAAATTGCCATGACTAAATCTTTTCACATATTATTTCAGTGTAATATTTTTAAAGACTAAAATATACCTTAAGACTTTTCCAGGAAGAATAATTATTCATGGAAAGAGCATTGTAATGGCAAGTTTTGGGAAGAAAAGACATGCCAAGTCTTGTTTACTACATTTTTGCTACATTTTAAAAATGTTTACAACTATACTGGGCTGCTTTATTTAATTAACAGTACTGTAGTTGTGTAATATGGCATTATAAGTGTGTGTTCATTAGACTTTTAAAAAGTTTTAATGAGAGAAAGAACTTAATAAAATAACATGGGATATCTTTTATATAATATCCTACTGGGGAATTCTTATTTAAGCAAGGTTATACTATTTTCTTTTTTCCTCAGAAAGATTTAAGTGATGAAGTGTTCATCTATTTTTTATTTGATGATAATCAAGAAATTGAGTAGTTGTAGCTAGTTTAATGTGCACTTTGCTTAGATTTTTTAAAACCTGTTACTATTAAGACTTCGTATTGTAAACCTTCTGTAACTTTTATCTATGAATGACAGAAGAAAGTTCAACCTAATGAAAGAATTTTGGAATGAAAAAGGAAAGTGGTGCTGGGGAAATTTATTATAGTTCCCAAAGTATGCCTTTGTAAACCTGAATCAACTTTTAGCAAGAATTAATTTATGTAGTTCTAAATGTTAAGTTGTATATTTAATAGAAAATAATCATTTGGCACCTCAGCAGTTTTCTTTAAATGTTACTTTATAAAACTTTTAACAATATGATTTATATTGAATACATAGATGTTTTGATAAAATTTTATCAAATTTGATTATGTAATGATAAAATGTTTTTAAAATGTGAACTATTTAACATATATCTTAATAACTGAGGACACAATACCTGAATTGTGATTTCTACCTAATGTGATAACTAGGGTTCAAATTATGGCTCATCATTTAATTGATTATAAACAAGTATATTTCTAAACTCTTTACTTGCCTCCATTTTTACAGTCATAATAGCAATAATTTCTATTTTTATTTTATAGAAATGTGATGAAGTTACGTATCATGATACCTTTACCTTTTATTTCTGAGGGGAAAGGGGTTTATATTTTGTAGTTAATACAATCTTGAAAATTCTTAATAGTACTAATCCCCTTGTCCAGGTTTATCCTTAGTATTTGTCACCATTTTGGTTGAATATTTGCTTGATTTGTATCTGATTTCTGGAGGCAGATAGTGCTGGTTGGTTTTTGTTTTGTTTTGTTTTTAATTTATAATACAGGTACAGAAATGGTTTTACCAGAGCATTCTTGCCATCTTATTTTCTTTACTGCCTGTTGGGTAATTGGCATTTCCTGCTGACCAATTCATTTATTTAACAACTCAATGTATAGTGTTAAGTGGCTTTGGGCTTTTCTGCGGTTGATCTTTTTTAATTTGTCATAAATAAGGCAATTAAGATAAACAGTACATAACCTTTGTAGTAGGTAGAATTCCTAAAGAGTAATGTCTTTATTTGCAGAGTTTTAAAGACAAATTATTTGGGGAGTCATTTTATGGTTATCCATTTAAAAAATTGAGATTCTAAAAAGTATTTTTTAATTTACTTCCAAGTTTTTCTTATATGTATTGTTTAAATATTTTCAGTTTAATTTTTTTGTATTCGTGCTATGCAGAAATGTGACTTGTAATGTAGAGCATTGGTTTTAAGCCATACCTCGAGGCTGCTGTGTTCCATGAGGTTGGGTCACAGCAGGCAGGGTGCCTCTTCCACTTTATCCACAACTTTCTACTTTGTGTCCTGTAGGTTAATGGCATTTCATAGGAAATTTGGTTTGGAGAAAAATGGTTAAGAGAAGTTTAAAAAAAAAAAAAATGTCTGGCTTATCAGAAACATTACCACTTTGGCAGATTTTTCAGTGGAATGGAAAGAGATGAGTCAGACCAAAGTTAAAGCAGGTCTGATCATAGAAGACAGCACTGCTTTGAAAGAAGAACCCATCAAATTAAGCTTAAAGCAAGGAAGGAGGAATTTTGAACCAAAATAGTGAAAGCAAAGCTTGATTTGTTTGAAAAACTTCATTGTTTGAAACAGTGAAGAGGCAGTATGTGTAAGTGGCTTAATGATGAAACAAAAGAAAACGATAATATATTTAGAATGTATACACGTAGAAAGCATGTTCAATATAAATATTAAAATTTTCCTTCAAATTATGAAATACTGTAAGAAAACTTTGTATTTAATAGAACACTGGGCAATAGCAAGATTTTTACAAAAGGGAATAGTGTAGGACGTAAGTTTAGGGGGAAAAATGGCTAAGAGAAAATGGTAATGTAGGCTGTAGACAACGATTTTATCTTATAGTTAACATGACACATAGCTACAAGAGAAATACTTGATCAGTAAGGTTTAGAGATGTATGTATGTACTTGGAATCCTTTAAAAATAGCATGTTGAGGCTTCAAGCAAATGCTAAATATGTTCTTAATCCTGGTAATAGATCAGAACTCATTGTATTGAAATTATATGAAATGAATTAGGCTGTCAGCCAGAGCTTTAAAATAGTCACTTCTAAGACTGGTGTAATGGTACTTAAAAAAATAGCTTTATTGAGCTATAATTTACACATGATAAAATTCACCCATTGTAAATACACAATTCCGTGAATTCAGTAAATTTATACAGTTGTGCAACCGTTATCGCAGTACAGTTTTAGAACATTTCCATTAGCCCATAAAAGTTCCCCGCATTGTCCTTTGCAATTGATTCCCTCTCCTGTCCCAGTCCTTGGTAGCCACTTAGCATCTGTTTCATAAATTTTCCTCATCTACAGATTACACATAAGTAGAATCATACAACTTGGAAGTCTTGTATCCAGCCTGTTGGCATGTTTTTTTAGGTTCATTCATGTTGTAGACTGTGCCGTACTTAGTTCCTTTAATTGCTACATAATATTTCATTGTATGGCTGTACTAATTTTGTTTATTCACCGGTTGATGGACGTTTGGATTGTTCATATTTTTTGGTTATTATGAATAATGCCATGAACATTCACCTATATATCTTTGTGTGGGCATATGTTTTCATTTCTCAGGTAGATTTCTAGGAGTGTAATTATTGGTTTGGTTGGAAAATTTTTGTTTACTTTTCTAAAAAATTGCCAAACTCTTTTCCAGAGTGGCTGTACTGTTTAAAAATATTCCTACCACAATGCATAAGGGTTGCAATTTCTTCACATCCTTGTGAATACTTGTCTTTTTTTTTTTTTTTTAATTATTGTAGTCATTCTGGTGGGTATGTATTTTAACTGTGTAAATTATACCTAGCATCCTAACTCGTGTCCATTGATTGGGTATGCAATTTGGGTGAGTATAAGGTGGCCTAAGGGATCGCTGTAAAATTACTTACTATAGGCATGTACTTAGCTGAAGATAGTATTTTCTGTAGCCACAGAGGAAAGCTTCCTCTGTGGGAGTTTATAAGCTTCCGGTGGGAGTTCTGGTCCCTCAGAACTCTGCTGAGGAGATGAAATGCATTAGGTGAGTAGTGCTGATGGCTGGTGTTTGGTGCTGTTGTGCATATCATAGTTGATAAAGCTAGCTAGTTAGCCTGTGACTTGGTGGTAATTAAAACATTGTAGAAACATTCTGCACAGATGTGTTACAGTCCTTTTAAGTTTCCCAGAGCTCTTTTGCTTTGAGATAACTGGGAATTTCTGAAATTTGTAACAATTTAGTCACCACCAGCTACTTGTGCTCTTCTACATAATGGGCATTAGAGTAGTGTTTTTTCTTTTTTTAACAGAAAATTTCAGACCTACACGAAAGTAGAATAATTAACCTACTTCAGCATGATCAATTTATGGCCTATCTTGGTTTATCTGTATATCACCCATCCTTTGCAATGCTGACCTATTCTGAAGCAAGTCCCACTTAGCAAATAATCCTGTTTGTATCTCAGTATTTATGTGTAAAAGGTAAGGACACTTAAATATAACCACTATTCCATTACCCCACTTAACAAGTTCTTAGTACTTATCCAGTCAGTAGTTTAAATTGTCTCAATTTTTTTTTTCCAGTTCAAGTCAGAATTCAAATAAGGTCCATACATTGCATTTATTACATCTGTAAATCTTTTCAGCTGTGGATCCCCATATACATCCCCATATATAGTATCCCCCCTTGGCTTGGAAAACATTTATTTGAAAAAGCAGTGGTTGCTTTAAATTTGTAAATATTCATGCAATTTATATTTAAGGTGACATTTGGTGTGCTTAAAGAATGTATTTTACCTTGAAAATATTTTGGAAGTCAATGAAGTGTGGTATAAAAAGTATAATATGTTTCCTTAATTTAAAAAATATAATGGGACTTGTATTCAGAATATATAAAGAACTCTTACAATTTAACAATAAAAAGACAGCCCATCTTACAAATGAGTGAAAAATTTGAATAGACATTTCTCCTAAAAAGATATACAAATGGCCACTATGCACATGAAAAGATGTTCAACATCATTAGTCATTAGGGAAATGCAAATCAAAACCACAGTGACCTATCACTTCATAGCCACTAGTATTGTTTTAATCAAAAAGACAATAGCAAGTGTTGATGAAGATGTGAACAAATTGGAACCTTGTACGTTGGTGGGAATATAAAGCAGTGCAGCCAGTTTGGAACACTGTTTGGCTGTTACTCAATAAATGAAATCTAGGTTAGCATGTGACCCAGCAGTTCCACTCCTAAGAAGGTAAGAGAATTGAAAATATGTATTCACTCTCCAGCCCCTGGAAAACACCCTTTTACTTTGTGAATTTGACTATTTTAGATTCTTCATATAAGAATAACACAGTAATTATCTTTCTGTGATTGGCTTTTTTTCACTTAATGTCCTCAAGTGTCATCCACGTTACAGCATGTGACAGAAATTCCTTCCTTTTTAAGACTGAACAATATTTCATTGTAGATATATACAACATTTTTGTCAGTGGACATTTGGCTATTGTGAATAGTGCTGCTATGAACCTACGTGTGCACATACCTACTTTTAATTCTTAGGATATATACACAGAAGTGGGATTGCTGGATCATATGGTAGTTTTATTTTTAAATTTTTGAGGACCCCCCCATACTGTTTTCCATAGCAATTCTACCATTTTACATTCCTACCAACAATGCACAAGAGTTCCAATTTCTCCACATCCTCACCAACACGTTTTTTCTTATATGTTAGCTATTCTAATGGTGTGAGGTGATATCTGTGGTTGTGGTTTGCATTTCTCTGATTAGTGATGTGGAGCATCTTTTCATATATACTACTTGGCCATTTGTATATCTTTGGATAAATGTCTATTCAAGTTCTTTGCCCATTTTTGAACTGAGTTATTGGATTTTTTTGTTGTTGAAGGAGTTCTTTTGATATTCAAGGTATTAACCATCTGGTTTAACATGTTAAGTCCAATGTTCCCTTACTGATATCCTGTCTGAGTTATCTGCCCGTTGGTAAAAGTGAGGTATTAAAGTTCCCTACTATTGTTGTACTGCTGTCCATTTCTCCCTCTGTCTTTGCTTTTTTTTTTTTAAGTGTTTTTTTTTTTTTTCCATGTGGAATCTTTGGATTTTCTACATAAAAGATTATTCTTTGCAAACCAATCATTTTACTTCTTCCTTTTCAATTTAGTTGCCTTTTTTTCTCATATTTTTGCCTACTTGCTCTGCTAGGACTTCCAATGGCATACCGAATAGAAGTGGCAAGAGTGGGCATCTTTGTTTTGTTCCTTTTCTTAGATGAAAAGTTTTACATCTTTCACCATTGAATATAATAGTAGTTGTGGGCTTTTCATGTATGGCCTTTATTATGTTGAGATAGTTTCCTTCTATTTTTAGTTTGTTTTAAGTCAGGAAAGGGTGTTGAGTCTTGTCAACTGCTTTTCTGCATCAATTAGCTAGATAATGTGGCTTTGTCCTTCAATTAATGTGGTTTATCAGAATGATTGAATTTCATATATTGAACCATCCTTGCATTGTGGGAATAACTCCCACTTTGGTGTGGTGTAGAATTCCTTAATGTGCTGTTGAATTTGGTTTGCTAGTATTTTGTTGAGAACTTTTGTATCAATATTCTTCAGGAATATTGGTCTGTAGTTTTCTTGTAGTGTTTCCTTGTCTGGCTAATTTAGTATCAGCATTGCTGGCCTCACAGAATAAGTGTAGAAGCATTCCCTTTTCTTCCATCTTTGGGAAGAGTTTGAGGAGGATTAGTATTTAAATGTTTGCTAGAATTCTCCAGTGAAGCCATCTGGTCTTGGACTTTTCCTTGTTAGGAAGTTTTTTTTTATTACAGATTCAATTTTCTAACTAGTTATTGGTCTGTTCAGTTTTTCTATTTCTATAGTATTTAATTTGAGTAGGTTGTATGCCCATTTTTATATTGAGTTACTTTTTATGTTGTTAACCTGTGTTTTCTATATATTCTAAATACTAAATCTTTACCAGATATATGATCTACAAATATTTTCTATTCTGTGGATTGTCTTTTCACATTCTTGATAGTTCCTTGTGACACAAAAGTTTAATTTTAATAAAGTCCAATTTATTTTTTTCTTTTGCTTATACTTGATATCAAATCTAAGAAACCATTGCCTAATCTGATGTCAGAAAATTTACACTTAATGTTTTCTTATAAGAGTTTTATGGTTTGAGCTCTTACCTTTATTCCTTTGACCTATTTTGAGTTAATTTTTATATATTGCATGAAGTAGGGGGCAAATTAATTCTTTTGCCGGTGAATATCCAACTGTCCCCTTACCATTTGTTGAAAAGACTATTCCTTCCTCCACTGAATGGTCTTGGTACTCTTGTTGAAAACCAATTGCCCATAAATATATGGGTGTATTTCTGGATTCTTAATTCCCATCAGTCTATATGTCCTTCCTTATGCCAGAATCACATAGTCTTGATTGCTGTAACTTTGTTAGTTAAGTTTTAAAATCAGGAAATGTAACTCCTCTGACTTGTTTTTCAAAAAAATTTTGGCTATTTGGTGTCCCTCACATTTCCATACAAATATTAGCATCAGCTTGTCAATTTCTGCAAGAAAATGCCGCTGGGATTTTGACGGTTGTATAGAATTTGTAGATCAGCTTTGGAATATTTACAAGTTTTGCATCACTATTTTATGTGTCCATATGATATATTGACTGCCTTTAAGTTTTCATCATGGATTGCCTAAGTGCTTGCTGTGGCTTCCTATGTACCTTCAGTCTACTTTTCTTCCAACCACTTTTTCTTGCTGTTACCTGGATGTCTTATCTAAAAGGCTTAATTAAGATCCTTTAGTGACTCCTCAGAGCTTTCAGAATTAATTCACTCATTCAAATGTCTCTAATCCCTTAATGTGTCAGATATTATCCCAGGAATATAGCAGTGAACAAAAAAATAAATGCTCTCATGGAGCTCAAGTGTGGGGGGATGTAATAAGTAAAATATATATTGTGATATATAATGAGAAGTGCCAGGGAGAGGGGAAAAGCAGGGAAGGGGACAGGAGAATGTGCAATTTTAAAAAGGGTAATCAAGGAGGGCTTCATTGAGATAGCTGAGTACCTAAAGAAATTAAGTAATAGGCTGTGCATACATCTGATGAAAGCTTGCAGGCATAGCAAATAGCAACCATAAAGGCTCTGAGTTGGCAGCATGTTTGAGGAACATCAAGGAGGCTAGCAGGCTGGAGATGAGGGAGTGAGGAGAGTAATAGGAAGTGAGATCAAGGGTAACAGGTAGTAGGGTGCCTGGCTGGCTCAGTCAGTATAGCATGCAACTCTTGATCTCAGGGTTGTAAGTTTGAGCCTCATGTTGGGTGTAGAGATTACTTAAAATCTTAACAGCAAATTGTGTGTGGCCTTATGGGCCATTGTTACTGCTCTGGCTTTTATAGCGAGGTGGGAAGTCATTGGAGAGTTTGAGCAGAGAAATATCAGTTCTGTACCTGAGATTTAACAAAAGTGCCTTACCTGATAGGTTGGGGAAAGACTGTGTATGTGTGTGTGGGAGGGATAAGGTGAAAGCAGGAGACAAGTTGTAGTAGCCAGCCTCTAAAACGTCCCCAATGATCCCTGCCTCATGAGATTCACACCCATGTGTAATCCCTTCCACTTGACTGTGGGCTGGACCTAGTGACTTGCTTCTACTGAATAGAGTATGGCAAAGTGATGGGATATCATTTCTGAGATTGTTATAGTCTCCGTTTTGCATGTTTTTTCTTGCTCTCTCACTTGCTCACTGTTGGAAGCTGGCTGCCATTTTGTGACGTGCCTTTAAAAGAGGCCCACGTGACAAGAAACTGAAGGTGACCTCAGGCCAGTGAGGACCTGAGGCTCTTGGTCCCACAACCCATAGAGAGCTAAATATTGCCAACAACCACATCAATTAGCTTGGAAGCTGATCCTCTCTCAGATGAGCCTTCAGATGGGACTACAGTTCTGACTAACAGCTTGACTGTGGCCTTGTGAGGTACCCACATTGAATCTGCATTTAGATTCTGGATCCTCCAAAACTGTGGGGTAATGCTTGTTATTTTAAGATGCTGAAGTTTTGGGATAATTAGTTACAGCAATAGATCATTTATAAGAAGTCAACTAAGAAGTTAATGCAATTATCCTGATGAGAGACGATGGTAACTCAGGCCAGGGTGGAAACAGTGGAGCTGACAAAAAGATATATTTTAAAGGTGGATCTAACTGGATTTTCTGAGGAACTAGGTATAAATGAAGGGAGGAGTGATGTCATAGAGGAGGAGGGGTTGTCCTAGCAAAGCAAGAAAGAGCTCAAAGATTATTCCAAGGTTTTGGCCTGAGAAATTGGACGGGTGGAATTGCTATTAATCAAGATTTAGAAGATATGGGAGCAACAGGTTTTGTAGAAAAAGATTAGGAGCTCAGTTCAGGGTACGTGTTTATGATGCCTATATGAGCCAATGAAATTCTGAGTAGGTAGATGAGATCACCAAAAATGAATGTGGACAGAAAAGAGAAGTTCAAAGACTGAGCCCTGAGACACTCTAATGTTAAGAGATCAGGTTAGTCGGGGAGGAAATAGCACAGAAAACAGATGAGCGACCAGTGAGGTAGGAGGAAAAACAGCTAAGTGTTGTAGGAGCCAAGTGGAGAGATTATTCTGAGGAGGAGGGAGTGATAAACTGTCAAAGGCTGCAAATAGCTCAAGAAAAACAAGAATTACAAATTGAATATTGGGTTTAGCAATATGAAAGTCATTGTTGACCTTGATGAACAGCTTCGCTGGAGTAATGGAAACAATGCTTGACTGAAGTGCATTCAAGAGAGAATTGGAGAAGAGGAGTTGGGATAGTGAGGACAGGCAACTCTCAAGTAGTTTTGCAGCAAAGAGGAGCAAAGAAACAGTGTAGTAGCTGGAAGGGGAAGAGTAGATTTTGTAAAGATCGGAGAAATTACAAAATGGTTGTATGAGAAAGATGCAGTAGGCAGAAAGATGGATGCTATAGGAGAGGGATTTGCTGGTGAGTTGTCCCTGAGTAAACAAAGTTCTTACCATTTAACTTAGTTAAACCAGCACCCTCTGCATACTACTCTCTGCCTGCATCCCAGTTCATGTGCACCCTTTGTGTAGTTGGGTTTTTGCACCTTGAAGGCTTTTCATGTATTTTCCTTAGTGTGCATTTTCCACTTTCTGTACCCTTTACTTTAAATGATTCCTAGTAGTTTTAAAAATAACAACAGAACAGCTTGAGTGTCATCAGCCTGGAAGGCTTTCTCTGATGCCTCAATCTGATTTAGATGGTTTTCCTCTGTGCTCCTGTACCCTTTCCTTCTATTTATTCTTTTTATAGCACTTACTACAGTACATGGATACTACTTGTCTATCTCCAATTAGACCATAAGAACAATATTGATAACAAGGACTGTGGCTTATTTGACTCTGAATCCTTGGCACTTAAGTGTTTCACACATAGTGAATATACACTAAATCTTTGAAAGAAGAAATTTAAGAATCCTCTAAGTTTCTTTAGTTCTTGTGGTAGATAAAAGCTCTAACATGCAAGATTGTTGACTTAGATTTGAAAATTATATTGATTAAGAAGAACATATATAGTTCTGATTGTGGATTCTGTATTTGTGAATTTGCCTACTCACTAAACTCTATTTGTAATCCCCACATCCATACTTGCAATACCTAGGCAGTCATTTCATGGCCATGTACAGAGTGGCAAAAATTTGAGTTGCCTGTCATGCACATTCCTACTTGAGGTCAAACAAGGCGATGCTCTGCTTTCATGTTTTAGCTCTCATACCTTATAAAAGTGTCCTTTTCTTGATATATATGGTGCCACGGTTTTCATATTTTATGCTTTTGGGGGGGGGGTAGTGATTTTGCTGTTTAAAATGGCCACAAGTGTAGTGCTGTAGTGCTGTCTTGTATTCTAAGTGCAAGAGGCCGTGATGTGCCTTATGGAGACAATGCATGCATTAGCTAAGCTTCATTCAGGCATGAGTTATAAATTCTGTTGGTTGTGAGTTCAATGTTAATGAATCAATGATACATATTAAAAATAAAAATTGAGGCACTTGGCTGGCTCAGTTGGTAAAGCATGCAACTCTTGATCTCGGGATCATGAGTTCAAATGGGTGTAGAGTTTACATTAAACACACACACACACACTATATATATATACTTTGTATATATACATACACTTTATATATATGTAGTGAATATATATAGATATAGATGTACATTATATATATGTTAAAGTGTCTTTAAAGAGAAACACACAAAAAGCAAGGTTATATATTGATTGGTTGATGAAAATGTAACCAGAGGCTTATAGGAACATAACCCTGATTTCTCTAGGAACAATGGTTCAGTATTTGCAGCACCTTTATAACTATGAATGAGAATTTACTGCACTTTGGCCTCATTCCGGAGTTGCTGGTGAGATTCTTCCCACTGCTTTCTACAGATGGGAAGTAGGTGAATTTAGTCATTTGTAAAGTAAGCCTAATCAAAATGACTTTTTTTCATAACTTCCTATTATGAAAATCTGAAGCTACCCCACTTGGTCTGAGGGGGAAAGGCAGTACAGTAATTCCAAGGAGATCTATCATCCTGGAGATATGTTGGGTAGCCATGAAGTTCTCTTTCTACAGGTGGGTCAGACATTAGTGCCTAAGATGTTCCCAAGACTGTACAGTTGCCGATAAGTTGTGGTTACCTTTGGCTTCCCAGACCCTAGAAATCTGGAGTCATTTTATGCTTGATAAATGAATTGGTAATTATTGTCTCATAAAAAGAGAATTAGTGTTGTTGCTGAGATTTTGAAAAACATTCCAAGTGTTAAAAATGTAGCTCTTTGTTGTTGTTGTTGAAATAGCCCTCCTCTTTTGGGTTTTGCCTCCATTTTTTGAGCACTCACTAAGCTTTATATTGTGCCATGCACTTTATTGACACTTTACTGTCCAATCTTCACAACACTATGAAATGCAGGTATTAATTCCAAGGCCATAAACATTGTTACAGGTTTTCAGTTTGTAGAACCTGGTTTCTATCTTTACAATCAACCCTTGAATGAGAAGTCTTAAAAATATTGAAAGAACTAGAACTCTACTGCAGAATAGCTAATTCATATTGCATTTTATGTGTAATTATTAAATCCTCAGTACTTTTAAAGCAAGATTATTGGAAAAGAATGGATGGATTTTACTTCTTATCATTAAGATGTTTTATGAATTCAACACAGTGAGAACACACTGCTTTTGATATGTAGAATAGAGACATCACAGGATGCTTTCAACTATGTCCCATAAACAGCTTTAGAGGTGGTTCTATGAATAGCCAGTTTTTTAATGTGTACATCTCAATATTAGTTTAGAGAGGTGGCAATGTTGAAACTGAAGATGTGGTTGTATTTCCACGGTTACATTCTGGTAAGTATCAGACAAACAGATAGGGCCTTGATTCCACTACTGATCATTGTAAACTTGAGGGTAAGTGTATTTCAACTCAATCTGTTTTTACATCTGTCAAATGAGGGTTCCTTCTATATCAACAATCTCCTATTCCATAATGCCTTCATGTGAAACATAGGCAACAAACTATCTCCAATCTGTTGGATCGTTCTCTGGTGGAAGAGATGTTATTGAGTAACCTGAAGTGTTAAATAAAACCTAGCTCCACATACACTGTGGCAAAGTCCATCAAAATCTGTTCTTCCTACTTCCATACTTCCTTGTAGTTGGCTCATGGTTACCTGTCTGGGGATGTTGCTTGGTGTAGATACATAACTAATTTCTTACCAATAGAATAATCAGATATGATGTGTCTTAGTTCTGGATTAGTGCCTTAACATCATTATTTTTCCACATTTTCTCTTCCTGTCAATTAGAACCCATGTCAACTCAACTTCAGCCATGCAGGTGGTGATAATGTTCCAGGATGGCAGATCAACAGGATGAAAAATGTGGATCCCTGAATGACTTCATGGAACAGGGCTAGCTGCTGACTGGAAGTCTCCACAGATTGTAATCACAGAATGTTATACCTCTTCTCTTTAAGCCTCTTTATTGTTATTGGGTGGCCGCTCCAGTGGCCTTATATAACCACTGTCTGCACTGAGTGTGAAAGACATTTTCCTAAAGGAAAAACAATTTTGAATTGAATACTCACATGCTTATTTCTAGATTTATTAACAAATCCGTAACTTGCTTACAGACACGAGGAAAAGAATGCTTAGTTCACTGGCTCAGATTCGGTGTATTTGAATTTTTTAGCTTATTTTTAATGTAACCGCTTAGTCCTACTTCTAGAGATTCTGAATTGTTCAGCAGAGCTGGAGCTCCAAAAGAAAAGGAGCCAGCCACATGACGACCTAGCAAAGAAGAACATTCCATGCAGAGAGAACAGGACTGCAAAATCCTTGAGGGATGAATGGATTTGGTAAGTTCGAGGAACAGAAGGGAAGGCAGTAATGTGGCAGCTCATTAGGTAAGAGAGAGTGACGTAAGATGAGAACAGAGGGGCAGGCAGGATACACATCACATATTATGATTTTGTGAGCCAGCACAAGGAGTCTGAATTTCAAAGTCCATCGGGATGTCTTCTGAGATTTTAAAATAAGGAAGGGAAGCATTTGAGTTTTGCTTTTAAAATATGACTCTAGGGACATCTGACTGGGTCCCCTAGAGTGTGTGACTCTTGATCTCAGGGTCATGAATTCAAGCCCTACGTTGGTCAAAGAGCCTACTTAACTAAAAGTAAAAGAGGACTCTGTTTCCTGTGTGGAGAATGGTTCCCAGGTTGATAAGAGATTAGTGTCTAGACTTGAGGTGATGCTGGTTTGAACTGATGTGATAATGGTAGAAGAGAGGTGGGCAGATTAGGGATATATTTTGAAGGTGGGATCAGAGAATTTAATGATAGATGACTGACTATGTCAGGGGAGAGAAGGAAAGACATTCTCAAGTGGTTGTTTTTGTTGTTTTTTTATTTTGAGAGCGAGAACACTCGCAGGTGAGGGACAGAGAGAGAGGGAGAGAGAGAATCCCCAGCAGGCTCCATGCTGTCAGCACAGAGCCTGAAGCGGGGCTTAAACTCATGAACCATAAGATCATGACCTGAACTGAAATCAAGAGTTGGATGCTTAACCGAGTCACCCAGGTGCGCCAGGAAAAAAAAATTTTAATTGGAACAGTTGTGTGGATGATGCTATCATTAACTGTAATGGGAGAAAACTGGATTAGAAATGGGGAAAAAATCAAGAATTCTGTTAGGGTTAGACATGAAATTTCTTATTCTCTCAAAACAAGTCAAAGTAAGTAATGCCTCAAAGTATAGCCAGATCTTTTTCATGTTTCTTGTCTGGATTCTGTGAGCACTTTTGGGCAGGACAATTCTGTACTGGATCTGTACATTTTACCCCAGGAAGTGAATTATCAGTAGATTCCTTCCTCCCCAGTGTGACAATAAAAAATGCACACATTTTACTTCATTTTTTTAAAGCAAGCTCTGTGCCCATCATGGGGCTTGAACTTGCAACACTGAGATAGAGAATCGCGTGCTCTACCTACTGAGCTGGCCAGGCGCCCCACAAGATGCACACATTTTTTTTCCTTTTTTTAAAAATATAATTTAGGGGCGCCTGGGTGGCGCAGTCGGTTAAGCGTCCGACTTCAGCCAGGTCACGATCTCGCGGTCCGTGAGTTCGAGCCCCGCGTCGGGCTCTGGGCTGATGGCTCAGAGCCTGGAGCCTGTTTCCGATTCTGTGTCTCCCTCTCTCTCTGCCCCTCCCCCGTTCATGCTCTGTCTCTCTCTGTCCCAAAAATAAATAAACGTTGAAAAAAAAAATAAAAATAAAAATATAATTTATTGTCAAATTGGCTTCCATAAAACACCCAGTGCTCATCCCAACAGGTGTCCTCCTCAATGCGCATCACCCACTTTCCCTTCTCCCTCACCCCCTATCAACCCTCAGTTCTCAGTATTTAAGAGTCTCTTATGGTTTGCCTCCTTCCCTCTCTGTAACTTTTTTCCCCTCTTCCCTTCTCCCATAGTCTTCTGTTAAGTTTTTCAAGATCCACATATGAGTGAAAACATATGATATCTGTCTTTCTCTGACTGACTTATTTCACTTAGCATAATAATCTCCAGTTTCATCCATGTTACTGCAAATGGCAGGATTTCATTCTTTCTCATTGCCAAGTAGTATTCTATTGTATATATAAACCACATCTTCTTTATCCATTCGTCAGTTGATGGACATTTAGGCTCTTTCCATAATTTGGCTATTGTTGAAAGTGCTGCTATAAACATTGGGGTACAAGTGCCCCTATGCATCAGCACTCCTGTATCCCTTGGGTAAATTCCTAGTAGCTCTATTGCTTGGTCATAGGGTAGTTCTATTTTTAATTTTTTGAGGAACCTTCACACTGTTTTCCAGAGCAGCTGCACCAGTTTGCATTCCTACCAACAGTGCAAGAGGGTTCCTGTTTCTCCACATCCTCGCCAGCATGTACAGTCTCCTGATTTGTTAATTTTAGCCACTCTGACTGGCATGAGGTGGTATCTCAGTGTGGCTTAGATTTGTATTTCCTTGTTGATGAGTGATGTTGGGCATCGTTTCATGTGTCTGTTGGCCATCTAGATGTCCTCTTTGGAAAAGTGTCTATTCATGTCTTCTGCCCATTTCTTTACTGGATTATTTATTTTTTGGGTGTGGAATTTGGTGAGTTTTTTATAGATTTTAGATACTGGCCCTTTATCTGATATGTAATTTGCATATATCTTTTCCCATTCTATCAGTTGCCTTTTAGTTTTGTTGATTGTTTCCTTTGCACACATATTTTAAAATGCATTTGGCAGGGTAGTTCTATTCCAGGTTGTACCTTTTGTGTACCTTTGTTAGTGCAAGTGGTCTTTATATTCCTATGTGTGTGTTTTCTCAAGCAATGAACACTAAAAGTACAACTTATACCATAAGTTCTGTAAATTTTTTTTACATAAAAGTTCTTATAAAAGATTTTGCATTATGCATATGGGCACTTTGTCCAAGCCAATTCATTCTATTATTCTCATTGTTAATTATCTGTCTTATACCACCACTGTGAGTCCACAATTACAAGACACCTAAAATATTAGAAAAGGTACCATATAAAAATCACAATCTAGTGACATTTGCTAGTCTTTTTGCAAGTACAGACTTGGAAGGAATTAAAACTGTTAGAAATGATAAATGTAAATAAATATAAAAAACTTCTTAAAATATTGATTTCTTAAATTGTTTAAAGAAAAAAATGTTTTTTTTGGGTTTATAAAAAAAGAAGTAAATACATAACAATAGTACAAAGGATTGGAAGAAAGGTAAATGGAATTATACTGTTGTAAAATTCTTACATTATTGATGAAGTGGTATAATTAATCAAGATAGATTGGTTCAAAGTAAGGATGATGTATATAAATCCTAGGAGTAACCTCTGAAAATAGAGGTAGAGCTAAAAATGCAAAAGAGGAGAGTGAATGCTAAAAAATAATAAATCCAAATGAAGGTAGGAAACGTAGAGACCCAACATAGAGATGGAACAAACAGAAAATAGGAGCAATGTAGAAAGTTTAAAGGCAAATATGTCAATATTTATACCGAACATCAAGGCTAAACACTAATTCAAAGAGATTGTTGGAGCAGATAAAAAGCAAGACCCAAGTAGATGCTTATATCTGAGAGTCACGCTTTAATATAAAGACACAGATGGGTTAAAAGTAAGAGGATAGTAAAAGATGAACCATGCAGGGGCTCCTGGGTGGCTCAGTCGTTGAGCATCCAACATCGGCTCAGGTCATGATCTCATGGTTCATGAGTTTGAGCCCCATGTTGGGTTCTGTGCTGACAGCTCAGAGCCTGGAGCCTGCTTCAGATTTTGTGTCTCCCTCTCTATCTGCCTCTTCCTCTCACGCTCTCTCTCAGAAATAAAAAAAAAAAAAAAAAAAAAAAAAAAGATGAACCACGCAAAGAATAAGCATAACAAAACTAGTGTGGCTATATTAACATCAGATAAAGTAAAAAAGGACATTTCATATTGATAAAAGGAACAATTTATCAAACCATAACAATCCTAAATGTGTATGTATTTAATAACAGAGCTTCAAAATGTATGTAGCAAAAATTGCAGAAATGGGCAAATCCACAATTACAGTTGAAGATTTTATCACTCTTCATTCAGTAATTGATAGAATTGACCAAAAACAAATCACAAAACAAACAACCAAAACAACAAAAAAACTAGTATAAATATAGAACTGAAAATCACTATTATATCAACATAATCAATATTTATAGAACATTACATTCAACACCTGTAGAAAACATATACTATAGCTGGTATTTTCTACACATTCTCTAGTGCACTTGGTAAGATTTTGACTGGGATTGCATTGAATATGTAGGTCAATTTGGGAAGAATGGACATCTTGACAATATTTATTATTCTCATTCATAAACATGCAATATATATCCCATCTATTTAGTTCTTTGGTTGTTCATTAGAGTTTTGTAGTTTCCTCTAGATCTTGTACATATTTTGTTAGATTTACATCTAAATACTCCATTTGTGTTAATCTAAATGGTGTGTTTTTAATTTCAAATTCCACGTGTTCATTGCTGGTAAATAAAGTAATTGACTTTTGCATGTTAACGTTATATTTTGCAAGTTTCCTATAATCACTTATTAGTTCCAGAGGTTTTTTGATCGATTCTTTCAGATTTTCTTCATAAATAATCATGTCACCTGTGAACAAAGACAGTTTTATTTCTTCCTTTTCTTTTTTTTTTTTTTTCAACGTTTATTTATTTTTGGGACAGAGAGAGACAGAGCATGAACGGGGGAGGGGCAGAGAGAGAGGGAGACACAGAATCGGAAACAGGCTCCAGGCTCTGAGCCATCAGCCCAGAGCCCGACGCGGGGCTCGAACTCACGGACCGCGAGATCGTGACCTGGCTGAAGTCGGACGCTTAACCGACTGCGCCACCCAGGCGCCCCTATTTCTTCCTTTTCTTAATGCATTAGCTGGAACTTCAGTGCAATGTTAAAAGGAGTGATGAGAAGGGACGGCTTTGTCTTGTACCTCATCTTAGTAGGAAAACTTTGGTTTCTCACCATTAAGTGTGTTAGCTGTAAGTTTCTTATAGATATTCCCTTATCCAGTTGAGGAAAGTTTTTATCATGAACGGATGTTGGATTTTGTCAAATGCTTTTTCTGCATCTGTTGGTAAGATCACGTGATTTTTCTTCTTTAGCCTGATGATATGATGGATTATGTTGAAACTTAAAGGGAAAAGAAAGAAAATTATTAAGATATAACTGACATACAGCACTGTATAAGTTTAAGGTGTATAGCATAATGATTTAACTTCATTAATTGATTTTCAAATGTTGAACAAGCTTTGATATCTGGGGTAAACATTATATTTAATTTGCTATTTTTAAAACCACTTTTATAAGCATTTATTTGAATATATTTACATATAACATTGTATAAGTTTAAGGTGATACATTCATTTGTATATATTGTAATATAATTGTAACTGTAGCAATCATTATCACATTATATAATTATAGCACAATATTAATGTCTATATTCATTATACTGTACTGGCTTATTTACTACTCATTTCAAGTTTGTACCCTTAAACACCATCAGTCTTATCCCCCCCTTTTTTTTTTTTTACAGGTTTGACTTTTTTTTATATTCCACATATAAGTGATACACAATAGTTGTCTTTCTCTGACTTCTCTCACTTAGCATAATGTTCTCAAGGTCCATCCATGCTGCTGCTGATGGCATGTTACTCTCCTTTCTCATGGTTGAATAATAATCCATTGCATATATGTACTGCTCTTTTTTATTCATCTGTTGATGGGCATTTGGGTTATTTGCATATCTTGGCTATTGTGAATAATGCTATGGTAAACATAGGAGTGTGTATATCTTGCTGAAATCTTGTTTTCATATCCTTTGGCAATTGCTGGATTATATGGTAGATCTATTATACAATTTTTGAGGAACATTCATATTGTTTTCCTTAGTGATTGGACTGATTGACATTCCCAACAACAAAACGAGGATTTCCTTTTTACCGCGTCCTTGCCTGCACCTGTTGTCTCTTTGTTTTCTTGATGATAGCCATTCTAACAGGTGTGAGGTGACATCTCATTGGATTGTTTTATTTCTTTTTCTATTGGGATTTGATGTTCATTTCCCTGATGATTAGTGATGCTGAGCATGTTTTCATGTGCCTGCTGAAAATTCTGATGTCCTCTTTGGAAAAATATCTATTTAGTTCTTATGTCCATTTTTAATCAGATTGCTTTTTGTTAAGTTGTATGAGTTCTTTATATATTTTGGACATAGACCCTTTAATATATAGTTTACAAAAATGTTCTCCCATTCTGTAGGTTGTCTTTCCATTTTGTTAATTGTATCTTTTACTGTGAAGAGGCTTTAGAGTTTGAAATAGTCCCATTTGTTGATTTTTGTTTTTGTTGTTTGTGCTTGTGGTGTCATGTCCAAAAAATCATTGCCAAGACCAATACTGGTGAGCTGCTTCCTTATATTTTCTTAGTAGGAGTTTTATGGTATTACATCCTATGTTTAAGCCTTTGATTCATTTTAAGTTAATTTTTATGAGTGGTATGTTCAATTGCATTGTTCTGCGTGTGTTTCTCTAGTTTTCCCAGCACCATTTTTTGTTTCTTTTTTAAATTTTTATTTAAATTCATGATGTGGCCATTTTTGTACCTATAGATGTGCAGTTTGTTCTTTCAGTTCTCAGATTGATCTCTTGGGTGTTCAGAATGATTTGATATTTATCTAGCTGTGTTCGAGGGACCAGGCAAGCTTAGGGTCCCCCTCCTCCTCTGCCATCATAACTTCAACTCACACTTCTTTTCCCCAGCACCATTTTTGAAGACTTCAGACTATCATTTTACCACTGGGTATTCTTGATTTCTTTGCTGAATATTAGTTTACCTGCTGGGATTTAATTCTGGGCTCTCTATTCTGTTGCATTGGTTGAAGTGTCTCTTATTGTGGCAGCATCATACTGTTTTTATTAGTATGGCTTTGTGTATGGCTTGAAATCTGGAAGTGTGTTACCTTGGACTTTGTTCTTTTTTCTCAGCGTTGCTTTGCCTATTTGGGGTCTTCTGAGGTTCCATACAAAATTTAGGGTTATTTCTTTAACTTCTGTGAAAAAGCCTTTGGTATTTTGTTGGGGATTGCACTGGATAGAAGAGCCATTTTAACAATTCTTCTGATCTGCGAACATGGGTAACTTTCCATTTGTTTGTGTCTTATTCCATTTCTTTCAGCAAAGTCTTGTAGTTTTCACTGTACAAATCTTTTACTTCCTTGGTTAACCTTATTCCTAAGTATTTTATTGTTTTTGATGCTATTGTGAATGAGATAGTTTTGTTTCTTTTTCAGATGTTTCATCATTAGTGTAATGAAATGCAACTGATTTCTGTATGTTGATTTTGTGTCCACTTTACTGAAATCACCGATTAAATCCAACAGTTTTTGGACTGACTCCTTGGGATATTCTATATATAAGGTCTTATCAGCAAATAGTGACAATTTTACTCCTTCTTTTTGGTTTGTATGTCTTTTATTTCTTTGTCTTACCTAGTTGTTCTAGCTGGTACTTCTAGTACTATATTGAATAGGAGTGGTGAGAGTGGGCATCCTTGTCTTGTTCCTGATCTTAGAGGAAATGCTTTCAATTTTCCTCCATTGAGTACAATGTTAGCAGTGGGTGTGTTGTATGTAGTCTTTATTATGTTGAGGCAAGTTCCTTCTATACCCAATCTGTTATGAGTTTTTATCATGAAAGGATGTTGTATTTTGTCAAATGCTTTTTCTGCACCTATTGAAATGATGATGTGATTTTTCTTTTTCTTTTATGTGATACATTACACTTACAGATTTGCATATCTTGGACCATCCTAGCATCCCAGGGATAAATCTCACTTGGTCATGGTGTATAATCCTTTTAATGTATTCTTGAATTTGGTTTGCTAATATTTTGGTGAGAATTTTTGCATCTATATTCATCAGGTCTATTGGTCTGTACTTTTTTTGTGGCATCTTTATCTAGTTTTGGCATCAATGTAATGCTGGCTTCATAGAATAAGTTTGGAAATGTTCCCTCCTTGATATTGTGGAAGTGTTCGAGCAGCATTGGTGTTAATTCTTTCAGTAATTCTTTGTAGAATCCTCCGGTGAAGCCATCTGATCCTGGAGTTTTCTGATTACAGATCCAATTGCTTTACTATTGGTCTGTTTGGTTTTTCTATTTCTTCCTGATTCAGTCTTGGTAGGTTGTACATTTGAAGAATTATATCAATTCCTTCTAGATTATGTAATTTGTTGGCATATAATTGTGACTAGTAACGATCCTTTGTACTTTTTTAGCACCAGTTGTAATGTCTCCTCTTTCATTTCTGAGTCTTCTCTTTTTCTTAGTCTAGCTAAAGGTTTGTCAATTTTATCTATCTTTTCAAAGTACTAGCTCTTAGTTTCATTGATCCTTTTTATTATTTTTCTGGTCTCTATTTCATTTATTTCTACTCTGATCTTTAATTTCCTTCTTTGTTCTTTTTATAGTTCCTTGAGGTGTAAAGTTGAGATCTTTCTAATTTCTTAATATGTGTTTATTGTTGTGAAATTTTAGAACTACTTTTACTGTGCCCCATATTTGATATGCTGTGTTTCTATTTTCATTTGTTTAGATATGGATTTTTCTTTTTTCTTTTTCTTTTTTTTTTTTAGCAGCCTCCACACCTAATGTGGAGGCTTGAACTCACAACTCCAAAATCGAGTCAGCGTGCCTCCTACTGAGCCAGCCAGGCATCCCTTATTTCCCTTTTGATTTCTTTGACTCATTGGCTGTTTAGAAGTGTGTTGTTTAGTTTGTACATATTTGTAGATCTCACTTAATTTCTAGTTTTACACCATTGTGATGAGAAAAGATAGTTGCTATGGTTTCAATTTTCTGAAATTTGCTAAGAAACGTTTTGTGTCCTTTCTATCCTAGAGATTATTCCATGTGCACTTGGGAAGAATGTGCATTCTGCTGCTGTTGGATGTAATGTTATGTATATGTTTGTTAAGTCCATTTGTTCTTTTAAAATTTTTTTTTTCAAACTTTATTTATTTTTGGGACAGAGAGAGACAGAGCATGAACGGGGGAGGGGCAGAGAGAGAGGGAGACACAGAATCGGAAACAGGCTCCAGGCTCTGAGCCATCAGCCCAGAGCCCGACGCGGGGCTCGAACTCACGGACCGCGAGATCGTGACCTGGCTGAAGTCGGACGCTTAACCGACTGCGCCACCCAGGCGCCCCAAGTCCATTTGTTCTAATGCGTGGTTCAATTCTAACATTTCTTTGTTGATTTTGTCTGCTTTATTCATTGCTGATAATGGGGTATTGAAATACCCAATTATTATAATGTGTATTTATCTTTTAAGATCGGTTAGTATTTGCTCAATATATATTGGTGTTTGGGTGTTGCTAATGTATATATTTATGATATATCTTCTTGATATGTATTGACCCCTTTATCAGTATATATCAGTACATAATGACCTTCTTTGTTTTTTGTTACCCTTTTTGGCTGGAAGCCTATTTTGTTTAAGTAAGACTATGCCTACCTTCTTTTGGTGGAATGTCATCTTCTATCCTTTCATTTTGAGCCTATGTGTGGTTTTAGAGCTAAAATGAGTCCATTAGGCAGCATGTAGTTTAAATACATCCAGCCGCCATGTGCCTTTTGACTGGTGAGTTCAATCCATTTACAGTTAGGGAGCTTATTGATAGGTAAGGATTTAGTACTGCCACTTTATCTTTTCCCTTCTGGTTATTTTATTTCTCCATTTTCCCCCTTGTTTCTACTTTTGTTAAGTTTATGGCTTTCTATGGTAGTTTTCTCGGTCTCCCCCACTTGTTTGTTTTGTGTTTCTACACTTTGCGGCTACCATGAGGTTTATATAAAACACATCATAGATATAATAGTCCTCTTTTGGCTGATAACAATTTATCTTCATTTCCTTTTTTCATCCTTTAACTCTTTCCCTTTTATTTTTGTTGCCACAAATTATCTCTTTTATAGTGTGATTTTATTACCACGTTGTAGTAGTGATTTAAAATTTTTTTTTTAATATTTATGTTTTTGAGAGAGAGTGTGTGAGCAGGGAAGGGACAGAGAGAGAGGGAGACACAGAATCCAAAAAAGGCTTCAAGGTCTGAGCTGTCAGCACAGAGCCCAACGTGGGGCCAAACCCACGGACCACAAGATCATGACCCGAGCCTAAGTTGGATGCCTAACCGACTAAGCCACCCAGGTGCCCCAGTGATAGTTACTTTTAATGCTCTTTTCCTTTTACCTTTGTGTTATAACTGTTTAATATACTATTCTAAAAAAGGACTATGGCTTTATAATTCTATCACCTTAAGCAGAGTTTTGGGTACTTTTATTTTTTCATTTCAGCTTGAAGAGCTTCTTTCAACATTTGTTTAAGACAGGTACTAGTTGTTGTGAACTCGTTTAGGTTTTGTTTGGGAATTCCTTTATTTCTTCTTCAGATATGGAAGATGACTCACCAGATAGAGTACTCTTGGCTGGAAATTTTTAGTTTTCAATACTTTGAATATATCATTCTACTCTTGCCTGGCCTATAGAATTTCTGCTGAGAAATCTGCTGATAGCCCAGTGGGTTCCTTTTAGCTTAGTGTCTGTATTCCCCTGCCTGCTTTTAAAATTCTTTATCATGGACTTTTGACAGTTTTAATTTAATGTATCTTAGAGGTCTTTTTGTATTGAGATAAGGTTTTCTATTAGCTTTATGGACTTGTATATCCGGTTCTGTCCCCAGGTTTGAAAAGTTCTCAGCTATTATTTCTTTAAATATGCTCTGCTCCTTGTTGCCTCTTTTCTCCTTCTGGTGTGCCATTAATCTTGTGTTGGCTCTTCTAATGGAGTCTGAAAGTTTTCCTAGGATTTCTTCATTAAAAAAAAAATCTTTTTCCTCTACCACTCTAAACATTTCTGTATTCTGTCCTTGAGCTTATTCTCTTGTCCAACTGATCTGCTCTATTTCCAATGCTTTGTAATGCATTCTTCATCTCATGTGCTGGGTTCTTTAGCTACAGGATTTTTTTTTTATAGTATTTCAATCTCTTTAGTTAAGTATTCCTTCAGCTCATTAATTTTATTCCTTAGATCATTGTATTGCCTTCTGGATTTTGTTGTATGTTGCTGAATTTCTTGGAAACAGCTATTTATCAGGTAACAGTATTCCATGTTTTTGGGTTCAGTGCTGAAAAAATGTCATTTTCTTTTTGTGATACCATATTAGTGTGGTTTTTCATGGTGTTTGATGCAAAGTTTCTCTGCTGCCACATTTGAAATAGCAACCACCATTCATACTTATGTAAGGCTTTGATTCTAACAGTTCAACTAGTTGGCAACTAGGAGCCTTCCCTTTGTTTTCCAGAAGGTGGCATGATAGCACAAGTTTTCAGTTTCTCTTACTAGAGCTGACTTGTAGCTAAGGTTGGGAGCTGCAAGTATTTAAAAAAAAAAAAAACTGGTGGGGAGAAAGGGAAGAAAAAGGGTGGCAGCAGAATCAGGGGAGGTGTGTGTTTGACACTTGGGGCTTCGGGTGTGCCCACAGCCCCTATGGGGATCTTCCAGTAGTGGGGATTCTCAGAGGCTCACTGGCAGTCCTCTTGCCATAAATTCCAGGGCAGACAGCAGGAAACACATTTCTCTCACTTGTCTTTGTCATCCTCCCTTTCCTTTCCCCTTCCCAACCCAGTCACCATAATCTCTTCTCAGAGTGACAAGTTTCTCCAGCTGAAACATGTATGGCCTGGTAGACCCCCTACTCACCACTTTTACTTCCCACATCTGCTAGAAAGGCTGTACTGGTCTATTGCTGTGTGTGCAGACCCCCTACTAACCCCTCCCCCCCTTTTTTTGGTTATGGATGTGTGTCATTAGTCGTAAATTGACAGGGAAAGAAAAAAGGAAAGACTCATGCTGCTATGAAGTGGACATTACCCTTCCTGATTTGCTAAAATTTTATCAGAGGACATCTCTGTGGCTCAGTTGGCTAAGCATCTGATTTTGGCCTAGGTCATGATCTCACAGTTTGTGAGTTCGAGCCCTGCATCAGGCTCTCTGCCCTTCCCTAGCTCGTGCTCTCTCAAAAATAAATAAAAACAGGGGCTCCTGGGTGGCTCAGTCAGTTGAGCGTCCAACTATATAGCTCAGGTCATGATCTCACGGTTTGTGGGTTTGAGCCCCGCATCAGGTTTTGTGCTGACAGCTTGGAGCCTGGAGCCTGCTTCGGATTCTATCTCCCTCTCTCTCTGCTCCTCCTCCACTTATGCTCTGTGTGTCTCTCTCTGCCCTTCCCTTACTCGCAGTCTGTCAAACATTAAAAAAAATTTTTTTGATTTTTACACGTATGTTCATACGAAATATTCCGTAATCTTTTTCCTGTAATGTCTGTAATGTCTTTGGTGTGGTATTGGGGTAGTGCTGGGCTCCATAGTATGAGTTAGGAAGTATTCCCTCTGCTTCTATCCTTTGGAAGAGATTATAGAAAATTGGTATTTCTTCCTTAAATGTTTGCTCTAATTCACCCACCTGGGCCTGTTGCTTTGTTTCA
Organism: Leopardus geoffroyi; assembly: GCF_018350155.1. NCBI lineage: Eukaryota > Metazoa > Chordata > Mammalia > Carnivora > Felidae > Leopardus > Leopardus geoffroyi. The sequence continues at coordinate 84,461,896 of NC_059333.1, forward strand.
TATAGGTCTCTTCAATTGTCTATTTCTTGTGAGTTTTGGCATATTGGGTCTTTCATGGAATTGGTCCATTTCATAAGGTTATCAAATTTGTGGGCATAGAGGAGTTGGTAATATTCCTTTATTATCTTTTCAACATCCTTGGGACCTATAGTGATATTGCCTCTTTCATTTCTGATATTGGTGATCTGTGTCTTTTTTTTTTTTTTCCTTAGCCAGGCTAGAAGCTTACCAGTTTCATTGATCTTTTCAAAGAACCAAATTTTGGCTTCCTGAATTTTTCTCTATTGATTTTTGCTCTAATTATTTCTTTTCTTCTGCTTACTTTGGATTTAGTTTGCTCTTTTATTTCTAGTTTCCTAAAGTGGAAACTTAGATGATTGATTTTAGATATTTCTTTTCTAATATATGCATTCAATGTATAAATTTCCTTCTAAGCATTGCTTTCATTGCATCCCACAAATTTTAATAAACTGTTTCTTTTTAATTTAGCTAAAAATATTTTTAAATTTCTCAAGATGTTTTCTTGACCCATGTGTTATTTATAAGTGTTGTTTAATCTCCCTGTATTTTAGGATTTTCCAGTTCTCTGTTATTGCTTTCTGGTTTCAATACATTGTGGTCCAAGAGCAGACATTATAGGATTTCTATTTTAAAAAATTGGTTAAGGTGTGGTTTAGGGCCTAGAATGTGGTCTCTCTTGGTGAATGTTCTATGTGAGCTTGAGAAGAAATTTTTTTTTTTTTTTTTTTTTGCTGTTGGGATAGAGCATTCCATGTTATCTCCATTATATTCAGTTGACTGATGGTGTTGTTTAATTATATTCTTCCTGATTTTCAGCTTGCTGGATATCTCCATTTGATAGGTGGATTCATCTATTTTTGTATCACACAGTTTGATGCTCTGTTGTTAAAATTGTTACATCTTCTTGGAGAATTGACCCCTTTATCATTATGTAATACTCTTCTTTATCACTGATAATTTTCCTTGCTTTGAAGTCTGTTCCTTTGAAAATCATATAGCTGCTCATGTTTTCTTTTGATCAGGATGGTATATTTTTCCCTATCCATTTGCTTTTAATCTGTCTTGTTTTAAAAAATTTTTTAACGTGTGTTTTTGAGAGAGACACAGCATGAGTGGGGGAGGGGCAGAGAGAGAGGGAGGGGGAGACACAGAATCCGAAGCAGGCTTCAGGCTCTGAGCTGTCAGCACAGAGCCTGATGTAGGGCTTGAACCCACGAACTGTGAAATGGTGACCTGAAGTCAGACGCTTAACTGAGCCACCCAGGTGCCCTGATTATTCACTTAAAAAAAAAATTTTTTTTAATGGGTGCCCTAGAATTTGCAGTAGGCATTTATAGCTAATCCAAGTCAACTTTCAAATAACACTTTCTAGTAGTGTGAGAACCTTGTAATAACTAAATAATCCTCCCTCCAGTCCCTGATCATTGCTGTCATTCATTTCACTTACGTTTATGTACAGTATAAACACATTGTTGGAATTTTGAACTGTTACCTCTTTAAGAATAAAAAACTTTTATTTTACCTACACTTACTTCTTCTTCATTACTCTTCCTTTATGTAGATTGGAGTTTCTGACATATTTTTTTCCTTTTCTCTAAAGAAATAATTCTAACATTTCTTACAAGGCATGTCTACCGGTGACAAATTCCATTTGTGTTTGTCTGAAAAAGTATTTCTCCTTCACTTTTGAAGGATAGTTTTGCAGAGTACAGAATTCCAGGTTGTTGACTTTTTTTTTCCTCTCAACACTAATCTACTTTCTTCTTGGTTACAATTTCTGAAAAGTTGGATGCAATCCTTATCTTTGTTCCTTTGTAGCTAAGATATTTTACCCTCTGGCTTCTTTCAGGATTTTATCTTTGATTTTCATTTATCTTCCTTGGTATCCTGAGTTTCCTGGATCTTGATTTGTTGTCTGCTATTAATTGGGGGAAAATCTTAGTCATTATTAAAATTTCTTTTCCTTTTTTATTTTGGTATTCCGATTACATGTGTCATCCCTTTTGCAGTTGTCCCACAGTCCTAGGATATTGGTTTTTTTTTTTTTTTTTTTTTTTTTTAGTCTTCATTCTCTTTGCTTTTGAGTATTCTATTGATATGTCCTCTGGCTCAGAGATGCTTTCCTCAGCAGGGTCCAGTCTAATAAGCTGATCAAAAGCATTTTTCATTTCTGTTAACATTAACTCTAGAATTTCTTTTTAGTTCTTCCCTAGGATTTCTTTCTGCTTATATTGCCTACCTTTTCTTGTATGCTGTCCATCCATCAAAACCCTTACTATATTAATTATAATTTAAAATTCCCAGTATAATTTCAACACCCCTGCCATGTCAGGTTCTGATGGTTGCTCTGTCTCTTCAAATTGTGTATTTTTTGCCTTATAGTATGGCTTGTAATTTTTTGACAGCTGGACATGATGTACTGGATAAAAGAAACTGTTGTAAATAGGCTATTAGTAATGTGCTAAGATGTGGCAGGAGAAGTGTTCTATAGTCCTATGATTAGGTCTCAGTCTTTTAGTGAGCCTGTACCACAAGACTATGAACTTTACAAGTGTTTTTCAGTACCCCCCTCCCTGCTTAGGTGGGACAGGATGGCTAGAGTGAGAGTTGGGTATGTCCCTTCCTCTGTGACAGGTCCTGGATAACTGGTTTCATTTAAGGGCAGGCCTTCTTAAGAATGGAGCACTGTGGCATATTTCAAAATTGTTCCATCCATCTCTCCCCCATCACATGCACATCCTGGCTGCTGGAAGCACAATGGAGTTTTCCTCTGATATTTACTGTGAGAAGCTATTCAAGCTCCTGAAGGTTAATCTCACAATGTTTATGGGGCCCCATTATGATAGGGCTCCTTGGAGTTTAATTATCAGATTTGTCCACACTGAGCCTCTAGCAATTTACCAATCACAATTCAGGTTTCCCACCCTGCATTGGTTCCTGCTACTGCATTTTTGCCTTCAATCTGTTCAGCTTTTTACTTGTTGGTAGTTTGGGGTGGTGACTTCCAAGCTCTTTAAATGTGGAACCAGAAACAAACTCTACAGTGCACTTGGAATACTCACCAAGACAGATCAAATGCTGGGTTTTTTATATATTCTTAAGAACTGAAGTCATACAGAGGATGTTCTTTGACTATAAAAGAATTTTAACAGGTAAAAAGAAGTCCCCCAAATACTTAAAAATCAGTTTAAAACACATTCAAAGCTTAAATTAAAGCTTAATTATTATAAAAGTTAATAGAGCTAGTTATAGAGCTAGTATGAAGGTTGAAAGACAAAAGTAGTAAAAAGGAATATGCGATAAAATATAAAAATTGGCATCAAAACCAGAATGGGGTAGGAAGAGAGTAAAAATGTAGAGCTTTAAGAATTCATTTAACCTCGTTATATGTAAGCCTCACAATAACCACAAAACAAAAACCTACAGTAGGTAAAAGAGAAAGGAATCTAAGTATACCACACACACAAAATCATCAAATCACAAGTGAGTACAAGAAAGGAACACAGTAACTACAAAACAGCCAGAGAATAATTTACAAAATGACCATGAGTACATAGTTATATCAGTAATTACTTTTACTATAAATGGACTAAATTCCCTAATCAAAATACACAGTGGCTGAATGGATTAAAAAAACAAGATCTATATAAGTCCTACAAGAAACTCACTTCAGATACAAGAACACACACAAACCGAAGTGAAGAGACAGTAAAAGCTATTCCATGCAAATGGAAACTAAATGAAAGCTAGGATAGCTGTACTTATTAGATAAAATAGATTTTAAGGCAAAGACTAATAAGAAACAAGAACATAATTATGAAGGGGTCAATCCAAGATGAGGACATCACATTTGTAAATATGCACCCAATATAGGTATAGTTAAATATATAAAGCAAATATTAACAGATCTAAAGGGAGCAATTTACAGTAGTACAATAACAGGGGACTTTAGTACCCCATTTTCATCAGTGGGGAGATCATCAAGACAGAAAACCAAATGGCCTTAAGTGACCCACTAAACCAAATGGACTTGGTAGAGATATACAGAACATTTCATCCAAAAGCAACAAAATTCTTAAGTGCACATGGAACATTCTCCAGGATAGATCACATATTAGGCCACAAAACAGATCATAATAAATTTAAGACTGAAATCCTATCAAGCATATTTTTCAACCACAATGGTATTAAACTGAAAATCAACTACAAAGAGAAAACTGGAACAATCACGAAAATGTGGAGATTAGACAACATGCTACAGAACAACCAAGGGGTCAAAGAAGAAATCAAGAAATCAAAACTACCTGCAGTAGGATGAAAATGGAAATACAACATACCAAAACTTTGGGATACAGCAAAAGCAGCTGTAAGAGGGAAGTTTACATTGACAATTATGTTAAGAAACAAGAAGAATCTCAAACAAGCAACCTAACTTTACACCTCCACTACAAAAAGAAAAAAAAAGAAGCCCAAAGTTAGTAGATGGAAGGAAATAACAAAGATGAGCATAGAAATAAATGAAACAAAGGCTAAAAAGACAGTAGAAAAGACCAAAGATCAATGAAACTAAGAGCAGTTTCCATGAAAAGGTAAAACTGACAAACCTTTAGCTAGACTCACCAAAAAACAAAGAAAAAAATCCCTCAACATCAGAAATGAAAGATGTTACAATTGGTAACACAAAAATACAAAGGATCGTAAGATACTCAGAACAATTCTATGCGGACAAACTGGAAGAAATGGATAAATTCCTTGAAGTATAAACCTACCAAGACTGAATCAGGAAAACACAGAAAATCTGAACAGACCATTTACTAGTAAAGATATTGAATCAGTAATCAAATACCTCCCAATGAACACAAAATCCAAAACCAGGCAGCTAGCTTCACACCGGTGAATTCTCCCAAACATTTAAAGAAGAATGAGTATCAATCCCTCTCAAATTCTTCCAACAATAGAAGAGGAAGGAATGCTCCTGAACTGTTTTCATGAGGTTGGCATTAGCCTGGTACCAAAATTAGATAAGGACACCACAAGAAAATAATTACAGGCCAATATCCTTGATGAACATAGATGCAAAAATCCTTAAATTATCATCAAACTAAATTCAAGAATATATTAAAAGGATCACATACCACAATCAAGTAGAATTTATTCCAGAAATGCAAAGATAGTTCAACATTTACAAATTACACGATACACCACACTAACAAAATTAAGGATAAAAATCCTATCAATAGAGAAAAAACATTTGACACAATTCAACATCCTTTTACAATAAAAACTCTCAACAAGGTGGGTATAGAGAGAATGTACTTCAACATAATATAGGCCATTTATGACAAGCCCACAGCTGACATCATATGTAATACTGAAATTCTGGAAGCTTTTCCTTGAAGATTAGGAACAAGACAAAGATGTTCACTCTCACCACTTTTATTCAACACAGTATTAGAAGTCCTCATTATAACAGGCACAAAAAAGAAATAAAAGCCATCCAAGTCAGAAAGAAAGAAGTAAAATAACTACCTGCAGATGACATACTGTATCTATATTTATATATAAAATATATATAGAAGTGCTAAAGACTCTACCCAAAAACTTACAACTGATAAATTCAGTAAAGTTGCAGGTACAAAATCAATATAAAAAAATTGTTGCATTTCTAATAACAAAGCATCAAAAAAGGAAATTAAGAAAACTATACCATTTACAATTGCATCAAAAAGAATAAAATAGAAGTAAATTTAAGAAGGTGAAAGACTGAAAACTATGATGTTGATGAAACTGAAGACACAAATACATGGGAAGATATTTCATGCTTATGGATTAGAAGAATTGATATTGTTAAAATGTCCATACTACCCAAAGCAATCTACAGTTTCAATGCAATCACCATCAAAATTCCATAACATTTCTCACAGAACTAGAATAATCCTAAAATTTGTATGGAACCACAAAAGACCCTGATATACCAAAACAATCTTGCAAAAGAACAAAGCTGGAGGTATCAAACTCTCTGACTTCAAGCTACATTACAAAGCTATAGTAATGAAAACAGTATGTATTAAGGCAACAGAGTAGAGCACCCAGAAATAAACCCATGTATATATATATGGTCACTTAATTTACAACAAAGGAGCCAAGAACATACAATAGGGGAAGGATAATTTCTTAAAAAATGATGCTGGGAAAACTGAACAACTACCTAACACCATACATAAAAACTAACTCAAAAGGGATAAAAGTCCTGAATGTGAAACCCTAAACTGTAAAACTCTTAGAAGAAAAAAAAAAAAAGGCAGTTAACCTCCCTGACATCAATCAGTTTTGGATTTGACACCAAAAGCAAAGGCAAAAATAAACAATGGGACTACATCAAACTAAAAAACTTCTGCACAGCAAAAGAAACCATCAACAAGATGAAAAAGCAACCTACCAAATGGGAGAAAATATTTGCAAATCATATATATGATAAAGGGTTGATATCCAAAATACATAAGGAACTTCTACAACTCAATAGCAAACAATCTGATTTAAAAAGGGGCAGAGGATCTAAATAGACATTTTTCCAAAGAAGACATACACATGGTGAAAAGACACATGAAAAGATGCTTAACATCACTAATCAGGGAAATGAAAACTATAATGAAATGTCACCTCACCCCTGTGAGAATGGCTGTTATCAAAATGGCAAGAAATAACAAGTGTTGGTAAGAATGTGTAGGAAAGGGAACCCTTGTGCACTGCTGATGAAAATATAAATTGGTTCAGATTCCATGGAAAACAATATAGAGGTTCCTCACAAAATAAAAATAGAACAACTATATGATCCAGCAAGCCTGATGAGGGAGTGTGGGGCAAGCTGAGGGCAAAATACAGGCTGGCACACCTCCCCTCAGGTGCAATATGTGTGATATTCCTCAGACACTCCTGGCTACCCAAGAACAAAGGAAAGGGGTTTAAGTGCTTGCCATGGTAATGTGGGAAACTAAGGCAAATGAAAAATTCCCTTACTGCCTATAGCCCACTGACAAGTTCTTGAAATATGCAGAGTGACCTTCTAGGAGATCAGCTGTCTCCTTGATGACACTTTGCTAGGGGCAAAAGAGAACCTTAGCTTAACATTATCCCAACCTCGATGATCCTATAAGTCAACTTACTTTATCTCAACTGCCCCAAAATATATGCTGGCAATCATACTCCAAGCTTATGGCTCCCCCCACCCCTGATATACATCTGAAAGGTCTCATGTCTGGGGTTTTATTAAATGGTAATAAGTGGTTATTTCCCTAGCAACAGCTAGCCTCTCAAGATCCTGGAAACCATGCTTCCAAAATTCCTTAGAGACTTTATCCCTGACCCCCTCCCAATCTGAGGGTATATAATGAGTTACCCATCACAAACCCCATGCAGCTCTTCCTGCCCATGGGTCCTTTCCCCATGCTTTAATAAAATTGACTTTTTGCACCAAAGACGTCTTCAAGAATTCTTTCTTGGCTGTCGGCTCCGGACCCCACGAACCCCCCCATCACCCCAAAACTTCATCAGTCCACTTCTGGGTATTTATCAGAAGAAAACAAAAAACACTGACTTTGGGGCAGATGGCAGAGTAGGAGGACCCTAAGCTCATCTCATCCCATGGATTCAACTAGATAACATTCACATCAGTGTAAATAACCCCGAAAGCAACTGGAAGACTGGCAGAACAAACTCTTCAAGCTAAATATAGAGCAGAGGTGGCATGAAAGGGTAGAAAGGGCAGAGATGCAGTTGGGAGCTAAATGGACCTGTGGGACTGCCCACAGGAGGGAGGGGCGCTGTGGGCTCGGGAAGGGGAGTGAAACAGACTCTTACACCAGGAAGCCCACACAGAAAAGATGAATTCCTATAACATTTGGCTCTGAAAACCACAGAGGCTCAATTTCATGAATTCTTACAATCAATAGGACTTAAAACCTGGAACTTTAAAAAATCAGTGGCCTTGGCTCTGAGAGAGCCAAGAGGGAGGGAGGAAACTGAACCCCTGATCTTAAAGGGACAGCACAACAGCCTTAGGGAGATCCAGCATAGAAGCAGTAGTCTGAACAATGCTGGAGGTATGCCGGAGGGAGATCGGTTTACTAGTCAAAGCACCTGCTAAAGGGGCAAGGGATCACTGGGAGACTTCTCCAGGAACAAAGGAGCTGGCAGGCACCATTTCTCTCTCCCACTCATCAGCATAAACAGCCACCTGTGAGAACCAAGTGCTCGGTGGACATGGCCCCTCCAGACAGGCCTCTGCTGCAGGTCTTCTCCCACAGCTGACCCATGCAGAACTTGCTAACACCTCACATCTGGCCCTGTGCACTTCTGTGGATCTGCTCCCTCTAACACCCTCTTCGCTGGAGCCCATCCAAAGCAGAGTCACAAGCCTGATAGTGTGCAAGCAGCCCTGACGGGAGCCAGCACCATTCCAAAGTGACTCCTGCCCCCCAGGGAGAGGAAAAGAAAACCACACACAACAATCAGACTGTGGACCCAGCAGTGTACTGCAGGCTCCGCCCACCAAGTTCCCTGCAGTTCTGTGCTACTGCATCTCTGCAAATGCCTAGTCTGAATCAACTCAAGCCCAAGGTAGCCCCAGACTGGCCCAATAACAGCATGGGGACCAAACACTGCCCGTAACAAAGAGAGTCACTACAGATGGCTGAAGAAAAACTGGCTGAGCCACAACAAACTGGACAACCTAGAAGAAATGGATAATTTTCAAATTTTTTTTTCAATGTTTATTTATTTTTGGGACAGAGAGAGAGCATGAACGGGGGAGGGGCAGAGAGAGAGGGAGACACAGAATCGGAAACAGGCTCCAGGCTCTGAGCCATCAGCCCAGAGCCCGACGCGGGGCTCGAACTCACGGACCGCGAGATGGTGACCTGGCTGAAGTCGGACGCTCAACCGACTGCGCCACCCAGGCGCCCCGAAATGGATAATTTTCTACAAACATACTATTTTCCCAAACTGAACCAGAAAGAAATAGAAAATCTGAACAGATTACAAGCAACGAATTTGAATCGGCAATCAAAAAACTACCAAAAAATAAAAATCCAGGACCAAATGGATTCACAGGGGTATTTTACCAGACATTTAAAGAAGAGTTCATGTCTATTCTCCTCAAACTATTCCAGAAAATAGAAGATGAAGGAAAGCTTCAAATACATCCTACAAGGCCAGCATTACCATTATACCAAAACCAAAGATACCACCAAAAAGAAAACTACAGGCCAATATCTTTGATGAACATAGATGCAAAAATCAACAAAATATTAGCAAACTGAATCCAACAATACATTAAAAAGATCATTCACCTCGATCAGATGGGATTCATTCTGGGGATGCACAGACATTTTGATATTCCTAAATCAATGACCATCATATATACCACATCAACAAAATGAAGGATAATGATCATATAATCATCTCAATAGATGCAGAAAAAGTATTTGACAAGTTCAACATTCATTCATGATTAAAATCCCACCAAAGTGAGACTAGACTGAATGTCCCTCAACATAATAAAGACTGTAATATAAAAAACCCACAGCTAACATTATACTCAATGGTGAAAAACTGAGAGGTTTCCCTCTAAGGTCAGGAGAAAGGCAGAGATGTTTACTCTTACCACTTTTACTCAAAATGATATTATGGACAATACTACACACAGAAAATCCTAAACACTCTACCAAATAACCATGAAGTAATAACCAAATTCAGTAGTGGCAGAATACAAAATTAATACTCAGAAATTAATAGCATTTCCATATACTAATAATGAAGTATCAGAAAAAGGAATTAAAAAAAAAGCCCACCATTTACAATTCCACCAATAAGATTGCTGTTAGTATAAAATGCTGTTGGTATCAAAATTTTAAGATTTTGATACCAACAGCATTTTTCACAGGACAAAAACAGCCCTCAAAGAGCCAAAGCACCCTTGAGAAAGAACAAAGCTGGGTCTCTCATAATACCAGACTTCAAGATATACTACAAATCTGTAGTAATCAAAACAGTATGGTACTGGCACAAAAATAGACACATAAATCAATGGAACAGAATACAGAGCCCAGGAATAAACCGATGATTACATGGTCAATTAATCTTTGACAACGGAGGAAAGAATATACAATGGAAAAAGACAATTTCTTCAATAAATAATGCTGGGAATACTGAACAGCTACATACAGAAGAATGAAACTGGATCACTTTCTAACATTCTACACAAAATAAACTCGAAATAAAGAACTACATGTGAGACCTGAAACCATAAAAATCCTAGAAGTGAGCACAGGCAGTAATTTCTCTGACATTGGCTATAACATTTTTCTAGATACGTCTCCTGAGGCAAGAGTAACAAAGGCAAAAATAAATTATTGGGACTACATCAAAACAAAAAAGCTCCTGTATGGCAAAGAAAATAATCAATAAAACTAAAAGACAACCTACTGAATGGGAAAAGATATTTGCAAATGATATATCTGAAAAGGGGTTAATATCCAAAATATATCAAGAACTTATACAATACCAAAAAATAAAAAATAAAAACAAAAACCACCAAAGAAAACAAAAAACTCCCAAACAATCCAATTAAAAAGTGGGCAGATGGCAAGAATAAACATTTTTCCAAAGAAGACATACAAATGGCCAAAGACACACGAAAAGATGCTCAACATCCCTAGTCGTCAGGGAAATTCAAATCAAAACCACAATGCCTACATTACACCACCTTACACCAGTTAGAATGGCTAAAATAAAAATGACAAGAAATAACAAGTGTTAGCAAGGATGTGGAGAAAAAGGAAAACCTGTGCACTGTTGGTGGGAATTTAAATTGGTGAATACACTATGGAAAACAATATGGAGGTTCCTCAAAAAATTAAAAATAGAAATAATATATCCAACAATTTTACTATTTACCCAAAGAAAACAAAATCAACTAATTTGAAAAAGAATAGCATCCCCTGTATTTACTGAACCATTATTTACTAAAACAAAGATACTGAAACAACCTAAGTGTCCATCAATAGACAAATGGATAAGAAAAATGTGATTGATACACACACACACACACACACACACACGGAATATATGCAGCCATAAAAAGAATTTGTCCCAATTGAGACCACATGGATGGCTCTGGAGGATATTATGTTAAAAGTAATAAGTCAAATACCATATGATTCCATTCATAAGTGGAATCTACAAAAAGAAAGAGGAAAAAACAAAAGCACAAGCAGACCTATAAATACAGACAACTGATGGATGCCAGGAGGGAGGTGAGTGAGAGGGCAAGTGGTGAAGGGGAGTGGCAGAAACAGGCTTCCAGGTATGGAATGCATAAATTTTGTGAATGAAAGGGACAGCATAAGGAATACAATGTAATGGAACAGATGGTAGCTATACTTGTGAATATAGCACAACATATAAACTTGTCAAATCACTAAGTTGTACACCTGAAACTAATGTGTCTACTAAAAAAAAAAAAAAAAAAAAAACCACAAAAAACTCTCACACCTTAATTTTACTCCAGTGAGACTTGTGTCAGACTTCCAACCTACAGAATTTGGAATAAATTTGTGGGTTTTTATTAAAAAATGTTTATTTATTTTTGAGGGAGAAAGAGAAGCACAAGCAGTGGAGGGGCAGGCAGATGGGGATACAGAATCCGAAGCAGGCTCCAGACTCTGAGTTGTCAGCATAGAGCCTGATGCGAGGCTTGAACCCACAAACTGCAAGACCATGACCTGAGCCCAACCTACTGGACCACCTAGGTGTGCCTAAATTTGTGTTATTTTAAGCTACTAAGTTTGTGGTAATCTGTTGCAGCAATACTAAAAGGTAATGCCTATTCAGAACATTCCCACAAATAAAAAAATTCTAGACCAGGATGACTTGAATGGGGACTTTAAAATAGTGAAAGAAATGATATAAACCTTACATAAACTCTTTCAAAAAAGAGGCCAAGAGGGAATACTTCGTAAATTGTTTTATGAGGCCAGTATAACCCTAACACCAAAACCTGATAAAGACATCATAAAAAAATGAAATTACATATCCTATATCCTTTATAAGCACAGATACAAAAGTCCCTAACACAAGATTACCATACCAAACAGCAATATATAAAGAGTAACATTTCATAAATAGATTTATTTCAGGGATGTAAAATTGGCTTAACTTTTATTTGAAAACAAACTGAGGTAACTTACCATATTACCAAACTAAAACATTTTAAAAAATGATCATGATAAATGGAGAAAAAGCATTTTAAAAATTCAACACCTATTCACAGTTCCCACCATGCCTATTCAATTAACATTGTGTAGGAAGTTCTAGACAGTGCAGTAAGGCAATAACAAGAGACATAAAGCATGAAGATTGGGAAAAAAAATACTGAAACTGTTTCTATTCTCAGACGATATGACTGTGTATGTGAAAACTAAAAGATTCTACACAAAATTAAAAAAATAAACTAGAATGTTGAGCAAGGTTGTAGGTTACAAGGTCGAAAGTACAAAAATTGCATTTTTGGATTTTAATAATGAATAATTTGAAAATGAAAAAACAATTCCACTTACCATAACATCAAATAACATACAAATTTTAATGTAACAAAGATTTGCCAGATGTTTACATCAAAGACTATAGAACGTTCTTGAGAGAAATTAAAGACCTAAAATAAATGGAGATAGATCATGTTTATGGATTAGAAGACCCAATATTATTAAGATGTCACTTGTCTTCAAAATGATCTATAGATTCAGCACAGTCCAAATCAAAATCATATCATTTTTAAAATAAACATTTTAAAAATGTTTATTTCTTCAGAGAGAGAGAGAGAGAGGCAGGGAGGGAGGGTGTGTGTTTGTGTGTGTGTGTGTGTGTGTGTGTGGCAGGGGAGGGACAGCAGAGAGAAAGGGAGAGAATCCCACGTAGGCTCCACTCTGTCAGCACGGAGCCTGATGCAGGGCTCGATCTCATGACCCTGAGATCATGCATGACTTGAGCTGAAATCAAGAGTCAGATGCCTAACCAACTGAGCCACCCAGGCACCTCAAAATTATATCATGATTTTTTGTTTCTAGAAACTGATCAGCAGCTGATTCAAAATTTATATGGAGATTAAAAGACCTATGATAGCCATAATAATCTTGATAACAAAGTTGGAGAACTTACATTACCTAATTTCAAAGTACAGTATAAAACTATAGTAATCAAGATAGTGTGTTACTAGTGTTAAGGATAAATGAATAGAACAGAGAGTCCAGAAGTAGATCCACATTTATGGAGTCCATTAATTTTAAAAAGGGGCACCAAATGAATTTAATAAAGACAGAATATTTTCAACAAATGGAGCTAAACCAAACAGCCTTATGGGAGTTAGGAGGAAGATGCTTAATCCTTGCCTCACACCATACACATAAATGAATTTGAGACAGATCGCAAACCCAAACATAAAAGTGAAAGCTATAATGCTTTCAGAAGAAAACACAGGAAAATATCTTCATGACTTTGGGTTTGATAGGCTATTTTAGATAAGACACAAAAAACACAAAACCATAAAAAGAAAAAAAATTGGACTTCATCAAAATAAAGCACTTTTGGAACCCCAAATCACCACTTAGAAAATATCCATGAAAAAACATAGGGGTTAGGGGTACTGGCCCCCTATACAGTTGAAAATCCACTTATAACTTTTGATTCCCTAAAACGTAACTACTAACAGCCTAACTGTTGGATAGGATAGCCTTACTGATAACATAAAGTTGATTAACACATATTTTATATGTTATATAATATGTTGTATTCTTACAATGTTAAGAAAATCATAAGAGAAAATACATTTATAGTACTGTGAAACATCCATATATAAGCTGACTCATGTATTTCAAACCCATGTTTTTCAAGGTTCGACTTTATACAAGCAAGCTACAGACTGGGGGGAAATGTTAGTAATACATTCACCTGGCAAAGGACTTACATTCTTCTATAAAGGATTCCAACCATTCTGTAATGAGACAGTCTAATGAAAAAATGGCTACTTGAACAGACATTTCATGAAAAAAAACCCCAAAACAAAAAACTGCCAATAAGCATATGAGGAGTTAAACATCATTAGTCATCATGCAAATTAAAATGAGATATAATAGAACTGGAACTCTCATAATTGCATACAAGTGCTCATGAAATGGCATATACAATAATTTTGGGAAACTTTTTAGCAGTTTCATATAAAATTAAACATAAACCTACCTTGTGATCTGGCAATTACAACTATTGCATAAGAGAAATGAAAACATGTTCACAAAGAATGCTCATAGTAGCTTTATTTATAATCACACCAAACTGTAAGTAACTCAAAGGTCCATAAACAAGAGAAAGGATAAATTGTGAGATGTTTGTGAAATGGAACACTACTGAGTAGCTAACAGAAACAAACTGTGGATATATGCAACAACATTGATGAATCTCAGTCTTTTGAGGAACAAAGCCAGATGCAAAAGTGAACATGTAAAATTTCATTTATATAAAACTTAAGAACAAGTAAAATTCATCTATGGCAATAGAAAATAGAAAAATGGTTACAAGGGCAGAAAGGGAGGAATAAATTCATTGGAAAGTGGCACGAGGGAACTTTCTAAGATGGTGGAAATGTTCTTTATCTGGGTTGGGGTAAGGATTACACATGTATAGATTTGTCAAAGGTGACAGCATGTTAACTCTAAAATCTATGCACTTCACTGTCCACAAATTTTACTTGAAGACAAATCATTTTCCCTTAAAATTTAGAGTAAAAAATCGGACTCATCAGAGGGCCATCCACCACAGAGACATGTTTACTTATCTCCATTTAGAATAGCTTTGTCCTTTGAGTCAGCTCTTCAGAAGAAAACTTGAATTGTTTCTGGATTCACTAATTTTTTTGGTGAAATGCTGCTCATTTATTTTTTTATCCAAAATTTCCAGTTCAGTAAGAACATTACTCATATTGTACCACAGAAGTTACAGTCTGAAGTTACCCTAAAGATAGTCCAAACCCTCAACTACTTTTTAAATAAAAACAGATGCATGCCTAGATAACTTGACTTGTCCTGGGTCGTATTCTCATTTCATTTCAGAAATAAAAATACATAGATCACACATTGTCACTCTCTGCACATGCTAACACTTGGGCAAATACAACAGCATACCTTTTTAATAAATGTAGATTAAACCTTTACATGTGCTTTAACTGGCAACTGAGAAAGCATAAGGAATAATTATTGTCATTAGGTTAGATTATATATATATATATATACACATACACATACATATATAATATATATACATATATAATATACATACATACATATACAATATACATACACATATATAATATATATACATACATATATATATGTATATATATATACACATTACATCAGTTATATATTTTTAAAAAACACATATTTCATTTCCAAATTCATATTGGCTGGCTTTTCATGAGTGGTGCAATTTCTAGTTCGAAGTGTGTTGGTCTTTACAGCTGGTACATTTCTATCACACCACTTTTCAGGAGCTGTAGTGATGATCTATAAAATCTGGGTATAACCAAAAACTTCTGGATTTTTGAAAACTGGAGTCAGTGAAAGGCATAAAAGCATTACTGTACTATAATGGAGGGTAAATGTAATAAAATTTCATCGAAAAAATTTTTGGCTGGTTGTAATAAGCAGAGAGAGGCTTAAAATGCACAAATAATGGAAAAACTTTTAATTATGTAGGAAAATTTTATTCAATAAATATAATTTCATGAACTTTAAAAAATTACTGAGAGCTTATACAATAAGTAACTACATTTCCTAGCAATGCAGAGAAATTTTAAAGGATTTTATTAGACAGCCAGTGTCTGAGGTCCTCAATTTTAAACTAAAGTGTGGCTACAGTATTTCCAGCTACTAATTCCCCATAAAAATCTAACAATCGCCATTACTACAAACGTATCATTAGTTGTGATCTATTTTTTTTGTAGGAAAATCATTCAAGTGTTCTCACATAAACAGCACTTTAATAATGTTCTATTTTTATGAAAATAGATGACTCATTTCAAGGTAGAAATAAAAATGTCTCTGAAGGGGGACCAAAATTAACGAAACATGTTTTACACAACTCTTTGGTGTGTTTGTTTTATTAATACCTGCTTATATCATCCCCCAAAATGATCTTTACAGGAAAATACAAACATGGATGATTTTCCCATTTCCCCTGCTCCTGATAACTTTTCAGAGTAGCATATTTAAATTTTTTTTGGTATTAACTGTACATTTTTTTAGAAGCCTTGACTCCTGCCTATCAAATAGGAATCTTAAGTTTTTCTGAGAAGCCCAATTTCACAATCTTACAGCAGAAAAAATCTGGTTAGAGCAAAGCAGTTTCCTAACATGGTGATTTGCCTAAGTTTAATCTCCTATTCAGGACAGTGCCAGTTTCGATTACGTCTGGGAAGCCTTTGGGTATCATGGAGACTGAGACGCAAGGAGGAGGGTAGTTAAGAGAAATTCAGACTGTAAATTCTCCCCTTCTTTCTTCTCAACTCCACGGCAAGCTTGGTAGCTGTAGTTCTCCTGGCCCATTCTCTATTCCTACCACGAACCTACCGCTTGCTAAAGCTGAAGCAGGGTGCTGAGTCACCTTTTAGAGCAGCTGGTGGGCAATTCTGAAAACTGTCTTGGTGCCTGCTACTATCTTTAGGGATATGGCCTTCAGACTAGGTAGGCAAAGGTAAGAAAGTGAGGCAAACAGATCTGAGATCATCAAGTAGCAAAAACACGCACAGAATCTTATTCTGGTTTTGGCAGGTTTAAGAGGAAGTTAATTGCCAACATCGTACTTTCCAAACAATTTTAAAGAAATATGCAAAGGGGAATTTTTTGTGATTACCAGCTATGTACTGTTTTAAAATATGAGTAATAGCACTAGAAAACTATTTAAAGCTTGTAGGCAACACTGTTACTTTCTTTTTTTTTTTTTCAACGTTTATTTATTTTTGGGACAGAGAGAGACAGAGCATGAACGGGGGAGGGGCAGAGAGAGAGGGAGACACAGAATCGGAAACAGGCTCCAGGCTCTGAGCCATCAGCCCAGAGCCCGATGCGGGGCTCGAACTCACAGACCGCGAGATCGTGGCCTGGCTGAAGTCGGACGCTTAACAGACTGCGCCACCCAGGCGCCCCAACACTGTTACTTTCTTAAAGAAAACTTTTCTTACAATTGCAAGATAATTTTCTTTTAAACAGAGGTTTTGAACAGAGTAGGATGAACATATCAGTGGATACCATTTATGTTTCTTTGATGTACAGTTCTTAAGTAACTTCAAATGGGGAATGCAGACAGTTACTTCACTCACACCTTAAGCACCACATAGGCTAGCTGACCTCCAGCATTGCTGCAGTTGGTCAGACTGCTTGATGGCTTTGTAGTCCTCGAGTGTCGGCAGTTTAGTGTCGGCAGTTTGGCTGACGGCAAACAGACACTGTAAACTGTAAGGTAGATGCGATGCAGGACTATTAAATGTCATTTTGTTATATAAATATTTTATAAGGCATTCTAAGAAAAAGCAAATTCTGTGTTATCTTCCACTAAACTACCCTCACTGAATATTTCTTAATATTTCCTCTTCTGGAACATGAATTGGAAAGTGTATATACTGTACACTGTATTATCCCTTTAATGTATTTTTGGAATAACGGTATATTGCTAAACTCGGTTTTGGAATATCTGACTTAAAGAATGGCTATTTATGAAAATTAATATTTAAGCTGAAATTCATAACCTAGTATCTTGCACTACTGAAACAAACATTATATTAGCAAGAAAATAAAAACTCAAAAAAAAATAGTTCACCAGCAAACATGGTAAAGTCTTAATTCTTGACTCTACCATTCTTTCCCTACCAGCCCAATTCCAGAAATCTGATATTCATGAAATGGGAAAGTGGTGGAAGGTTGCAGAATAAATCTACAAAAAGGAATTATTATATTCTCAAAAGAAAATTTTGGAAAACCTTATTTAGCCATTTCCATACAATTTTAAATGTGTATGTACACATCATGCGCTCACAGCTAAGTTCTTTAACCAATAATCATTTCCAAATTTTAAAATGACATTACTTTTTATCAAAACAAATGACAACACTGATCATATGATAAACTTGGATGGAAATTAAGTACTGAAGTACAGTGAGTTAATTCAGCAGTATGTACCTGATTAACCATTCTTAGTATTTTAATTTATCGCTGCCATTACATCCTAAGATTTAGCATTTTAAACTTTGTTTTACTTACATTCTGTAGCCATGCCTGAAAATTTGCCTTGTAATGGGGCACTGGACAGATTTCACTTTACATGGTAGTCTACCGTAACTTAGATAACGTATACTATCCTACAAATAACAGGATTCTTATCTGAAATCCTTTATTCTATAATCTAGCTTACTGAAAGTCAAGAGCAATTTTAAATTAGCCATAGAAAGAGGCTCTTATCTTTTTGTTGATTTAATTACCCTAATATTTTTATTTATATAATTAAAAATAGTTGCAATATTTAAATACTGTCCAAACTTGTTTTTTATTGATATAGTTGAACTTTACAACAGTGTCAGAAAATACTATAAACAGAGCCTTCTTCAGAGAGGGGAAAAAAAGCAAATTTAAATATATTAACCAGATTAAAGCATGCAAAAGATCCAATGATAAACACATTAAATAATATGCTAATGGTATGTAATTTACCCACTACAGGTTCTTCGTATTCTGTCACAAAAATATAGTAAACATCAATTTGAAATTTGGTGAATGGACTTGATTCCTGATTTATATATATATAATATACCCTTTGCATGTATGTGGTTAATTTTACTGGTTGTGTTACAGTATTTAGAGAAGTTTGGTACTGGTATATAGTTACTACCCATAATGCAGTAAATAATGGTGGGAAATGCATTCTCCTAATTTGCTCTGTGAACTTAGAAAGCACTAATGAATTAACAACATGGGTCACTGAGCGACCAAAATTCCTTTCTATTCACATTAACTTTTCGCATGAAAAGCTTCAAATATAACTCTAATAAAAAAATAGAGTTTTCAAGGCAAACTTTTCAGCATAATTTACAGAAGCAGATCTGAATAGAAGACTCAATAACCAAGCTAATACTAAAAAATACAATTGACTAGGAATTACCTCCCTTTTCTACCTTGATATTAAAATATAGTGGCCTTAGCAAGAGGCTGAAATGCCATTAGGAGTCCCATAAGCACGAGGAACAACCCAAAGAGATGGAAAATATCTGTTTCACGAATTGTGACATGTTCAGATTTAAGTTAGGGGAGCTGAAAGGGGTTTGTGTTAATGCTTTTTGTTTGCCATTATAACTCTGAATGAGTATGAAATATTTGAAATTTCAGAAAGTAATTCTGCAGAACTAGTGTGGCCATTATCACGGTGATCACACTGAATTTTAGGAAAGGAGTTGAAATGGTTCCCACAAAGTAATACTGCCCCTTTAACAAGTAGAGGAGTCCATTGTGGAGAGAGTCAAGATGCTCCTGTCGTTGGTATAGAAAGGATCCGATGCACTCCATGATCTAAAGTAACAATAAGAGAAAAGTTTGGCTCACCAGGACCTATGTTTTAAGTGAGAAAAAAAATTTACTCTAAAATGCAATTTGAATATTAAAATAATCACTTATTGATTTGTTTTTAAATGTTAAAGAGAAATTATTCATACTAGCACCGAATCAGTCTATTTATATTGTACAAAAACTTGGAAAAAATAATGCTCTAGTCATTATATAAAATATTAGCCAAAATTCAGACATTCATTAGCCTTAAAACAATTCCTACAGGTAGTAAAGCATGAGATGCTCTTAAAATCTTCACAATTCAATAAGAAATAAGTATGTTACTAAGAGTTATGCACATTCAGTTTTACTAAAAAGCAACTAGGTTATATTTTGACATTACAGAAGCAAACAAACATCCCACTTACCAAAAGCTTTGGAATGAAATAGTAATATGTTCATATTACATAATTTCTTTTCAGCTATAAATTCTATTCTAAAGATTTTAGTGTAATTAGCTTGAACGCAGTAAATGGTTTATTCAATAGATATCAAAGACAGCTGTAACTCAGTAGGGTTTTCACTTAACTGAGAATAAACCTGTAGTGGTCTGGAAAAGTTAACTACTGTCTGAATGATAAAACCTAAAAGCAATTAATTACCTAATACTTTATTTGCAGCTCTATTAATTTAAGCTAAAATAACTCTAGACCCAAACTAGCCTTCTAGGCTTAAAATAGCCTAACCTATATTTCAAGTTCAGTATCAGGATTACCAAGCCAAAGGTGGCTCTTCTTAGAAGACTAAAAGCACTAAACAATAAATCAATACATTTTATGTAACTTTTTTCAGGGTTCCCACTTTCCTTAAAAAAATATGTTAGAGGAAGAGACCAACATTTAAAGTGGCTCTTAAACTCACTCTTGTCAAATATCCACTGTTTCCTACAGATTCTGTTATTTAAATCAATTAAGCAAGTACAGTCATAATGAAGTTTGGAACCTAGAAATTTTACAAAGTTGCCAAAGAGGAACACAAATAAGCAACAAAACCATACTGGTAATTTACAGGTTCTCTAATTTTATTAGTTTCCAGAAAACCTTAAACACCTTAGTTTAAGGAAGGGCTTGTTCACCACCCTCTGTCTAGTACCTAAACTGCACCTGGCACATAGTAGACACTCAGTATTTGTAAAATAAATGAATGAAATGAGATTATTAACATTTCTTAGAGTAAGTATTTATCCAAGAAAAGGCACACTTAGACACACAAGACAAAACATAACTGCCAACACCCTAATTATCGGGAGTCAAGATTCCATTCCCAAATTGCCAGTACTTTATATCAGGCTTTCCTCTTTCCCAACCATTGCTTACATAGAAGAATTTTATTAGGTAAGGCTTCCTTTGTTTGATCTTTTCAAAGCACACATGTGCATTCAGATGTTAAATATCCTATTTGACAGAACATTAAATACTGGAGCTACATATTAACTCCTTTCTATTCAGAAAATAGTTTAAAAATTATTTTTTAAAATGTTTTTATTTATTTTTGAGACAGAGAGAGACAGAGCATGAGCAGGGGAGGGGCAGAGAGAGAGGGAGACAGAATCCAAAGCAGGCTCCAGGCTGTCAGCACAGAGCCCAACACGGAGCTCAAACTCACGGACTGTGAGATCATGACCTGAGCCAAAGTTGGACGCTCAACTGACTGAGCCACCCAGGCGCCCCGAAAATAGTTTTGATTAGGATAAAGTAACTTGGTAAAATGCATACAGAAAATCATTTATTGCTGAAGTACAGCCCTTTAGTGTACAAGATGGTATATCCTTTGTAGAGCACCATGATGCTACATTTGAAACCAAGCTTGCAATATGGCATATTCCTTTGAAAACATTAACTAATAAGATGTAAGAATTTCTGTGCCTGGATGGTAGAAGTTTAATCAGCTGAATAACATGTCATATGAAAGCACTAGTTGTATTTCTTAAGTGATGCTCATTACCTTTTATGTTTAATAGGTTAATGGAACAAATATCCAAGGGATTCTACAATTTGTAACAGAAGTATCAGCCTTGCTTTACCTTTTAAGTTAGACATGAAATAGAAATGTAGAATAGAGGCTATTCCAAAATCAAAACAGAAATGTCGAACATACTTCACTAACACAATTATGTAAAACAAAAACAAAACTCTACATATCAAAATGACTTTCAAAGTTTAAATCTAATGTTAATGGATCTAAGGCAATTTTCATATAGTCCTTTGAAAAGCACCAAGTGGTTTTCTCATATTGTATCGATTTTTATCCACTAGAAAATACAAACAGATTTCAAAAGACTTTTTAGATTATTTGTTTGAAGAAAAAAGGGGGATAATGACAGTACTAACCAATAACATAACCTGAGATGTTAGACAAAAGTATTTTGGAAGTATTTGGAAAAGTATTTATAGTCTTGTCAAATAAGATATTACTGTTAAACATTTTATTAGGAAAGTAAAAAAACTAGTCTTACAAAAGAAAATATTAAGATACAATTTTAAGTGAGAAAAAGTACAGATGATAACAGTCACCTTCATGTGCCACAATAAGTCCCATAATTCCAAGGGCAGGTTCAAAGGGATAATGCAGTATAAAAATGGCTACGTAAAGAAAAATGGGGGCATATTACCTGA
Organism: Leopardus geoffroyi; assembly: GCF_018350155.1. Taxonomy (NCBI): domain Eukaryota; kingdom Metazoa; phylum Chordata; class Mammalia; order Carnivora; family Felidae; genus Leopardus; species Leopardus geoffroyi. The sequence continues at coordinate 84,484,226 of NC_059333.1, forward strand.
ATTATTGGCATACAAAAAAGTCAGTACATAGAGCAAAAAAATATTTTTGGCTTATTTAAAATGAATTATAGTTTTAAAATATGTATTTATTTCTGACAGATAGCACAAGTGGAGGAGGGGCAGAGAGAGAGAGAGAGGGAAACACAGAATCTGAAGCAGGCTCCAGGCTCTGAGCCATCAGCACAGAGTCTGATGCGGGGCTCCCAACAAACTGTGAGATCATGACCTGAGCCAAAGTCAGACACTTAACTGACTGAGCCATCCAGGCACCCCTGATTTTAGTTTTTCAATAGTGAAGATGTATACTGTCATTAAAGAGAACTTCCTGCTGAAATAGAAATTTAAAAAATTATGTGGAAGTTCTATAGTTGTCTCTTAGTCTAACTCCCACCTTAGTTCTGTATAGTAAAGCTGTCTTAATAAGTAAAATAATATTGTAAAGTGGGTCTTTCGGGAACTTCTTTTGGAAAACTTGGTGGCTTGGGTACATAACAGAGCTTCTTTCTTGTAATGCACTTTACAATACAATTGTGGAAGTCATAATACAGAAGTGCCAGTAAATTTAACTCTTCGTAGTAATTCTTTTATGTGGAATAAAATTACTACAGAATGATACCACAGCATTGTGGAAATATTTTTGATCACATGTTATAATCAATAAATGGAGACTGAAACCACAGACATTATATTAACATAAGAATGCTATTTATAAATGCAACTCTACCATAAAGACATGGCCATAACTAAAGGCAAAATGGGAACTAATAAGTTCACTAGTAAATGTTACCTGAATTTTATGATATATGAATGGTATTTATTCATTTTTAAAACACAAAGCTAAGCAAATATGAAAAATTATTTTATTAGATTATAGGGCCTCCTCCATCCTTTATTCCCTGCTCCTGCGGTACTTTCCAACCTTTTCCATGCCATGGCACATGTAGAAAGTGATTATTCGTGTGGTACACGCTGGACAATGGAAATCACCGTCTGTCTACCCCTGCCCATCTATAACTCTTCATGCGTACAAGTGCATTACTACTCTCATTTTAGGACTATGATATAATTCACATTAAGAATACCTAAGTGTGAAAAAAGTTACTTCTACTTTTTTTTTTTTTTAATTTTTTTTTTTTTTCAACGTTTATTTATTTTGGGGACAGAGAGAGACACAACATGAACGGGGGAGGGGCAGAGAGAGAGGGAGACACAGAATCGGAAACAGGCTCCAGGCTCTGAGCCATCAGCCCAGAGCCCGACGCGGGGCTCGAACTCACGGACCGCGAGATCATGACCTGGCTGAAGTCGGACGCTTAACCGACTGCGCCACCCAGGCGCCCCACTTCTACTTTTTAATATCACCTAAATAGTGTGTCTCTCAGGAAAATTTATGAAGAAAATTTATGAATCCATTTCACTTTTAAATAAATTTAAGTGGCATTTACCAAAAAAATGGCATTTTTTGTTATGATCCACAAAAGCGAGCACTGATAAATCTAATTGAAGAAACAGATTTGGGAGGGGACAGAAATGCTAAGATTCTTCTACACCATAATTTAAAGTGTCTAACTTATCAACTTAAAAAAATTTTCTTTAACATTTATTTATTTATTTTGAGAGAGAGAGAAAGCATGTGAGAGAGCGAGCATGAGTGGGAGAGGGGCAGAGAGAGAGAGAGTGAATGAGAGAATTCTAAGCAGGCTCTGTGCTGAAGGCTCAATTGCATAAACTGTGAGATCATGAGCGGAGCCAAAACTAAGAGTCAGATGCTTAACCAACTGAGCTACCCGGCATCCCTAACTTACCTAAACTTTTAGTTAGACCATGAATACCAAGCAAAAAAAAAAAAAAAAAAAAAGCAAAAACAAAATACAGCTCATTTAAAAAACCTCATCACAGAAATAGAATGGTATAGGAGAGCAGTAATACAGCCTTTGTGTTTATAAACACCTCAAAGTCTCAAATGACTGACCAGAAAATATACATGAAGAGTAAGAGAAGCAAAATCCTTCGATTTCACTATTATATGTAGACTATTTTGTAAATACAAAAAACAAACAAAAAACAAATACAGGAAATAAAACAGTAATATAAGGTATAATCAAAAAAAGAAAGTTATAAAAACCAAATAAGAGTACCATACCTATTCAGCACATTTTAAAAAGATTGTAAAGCAAAATGTTTCGTTCATTAGATGAAGTCTCTTCAAAGGTGCTTTCTCTTCCTTTGTTAGCGAAAGAGCCCCCTACCCCAAGGCCACAAAGTGAAATCTACCATCAAAGAATGCTAATAAATAGCACACTTCCCCGCTTCAGCTGGTAAAACCAGCGGCTGATTTATTAGGTATCTAGAGATGCAGGTTCATCCTGTTCCAGTTTATGGGATACTCATCTGCAGCAAAGGCTACTTAAAGAAATTTCACACCTGCTGACATGGGTCGGACTACATCTTCCTACTACTCGTTCCAGCATTCTTCCAACAGATGCGCACGCTGTTTCTCCTTCTGAGAAACAGCACATGGAGTCCAAGCACTTGATACTTGAATTTGCTTTAATAAGCTGGAGGAGTTGAAGCAGAAAAAAATTAAGTTATATACAGATTTGGATTTCCAAAAAGCATTAAAAAATTACAACAAGCACTTTAAAACCAAATGTAATGTATATACATATATGTTTTCTATAACATGGAAATGGATGAAGGGCTCTAAGAGTAATATTCAAAAATGCTTAAAAGGCACTGTGATCTAAATTAGAAGTCAAACAAAATAATTATATAAAAATAAGTGGCTGGATATTATTTAAATATGCAAAGATTTTGGATTTTATATCTTATTTATTTTAGTCAAAATGATTTACATCACTCATTCAAATTGAATGAATTCGAATTCTTCTTTGAGTTTTTGTTTATGTGAAATGCTCCTGTAATTTCAATTACAAATGTCTACCAATTGAGAAAAGTGGAGTGTGAATCATTTTGAAGACTGGGAAATAACAACCAGGCAGGACCTAACCCCAATCTTCAACAACAACAATAGTAGAAAATACGTAGTGTTTACTATGTGCCAAATTCTAAGCACTCTATATATATGCACTCCATAATTATCCTTGAAAAAAGCATCATTTACCTTAAATTTGCTAAGCAACTAATAAGAGCCAATCATGCCCCTAATCAGCTTATCTTGCTTTAAAAAAATTAATGGTAGATGTACTAAAATCTCTTAAACAAGTGACTTACTACTACTAGGACTTTTATTAATTTCTGAAGGTATGCAAGATTTATACTGATTCAGGCATAAATAACCCAGCAAAATAACTTAAAGCCATTACTACTACTAATTTTAATCCTGTTAAAATGAGGGGAAAAAATGGTATGACCACATAGCCCAATGAATCCCAACCCTGGTTTTGACACAGACAAGGACACTCCTAAATTTCTCAGGGGTTATTATTTTAAACAAACTTATTTTCATTCACTTTCCTTTACATATATAACATACTGTACAACAAATCTTTGGAAAGTATAGAGGAGGGAGAACAATGAAAATACATTTATTAGAGTGTTGCAATTCACAAAGGTTGGGAATCACCAAGTGTTGAGGGTAGGCATGGCAACAGGGGACAGACAGGGGACAGACACTCACGATGGACAGAAGACAAATATGATGGAACATAAATAACCTGGCACTCTGACCATAAGCAGTGGGTGAGGTCTGCAAACTCGCTGCTCAGAGTAATCCTGCCAGATAGCAGGCATTGTGAGACAACACAGTTCCTGTTTGGCAATTACCTGATTGCACCAATGTCCTAGGATCTGCTAAGCACTGAGAAGTAGCCAAGTTTTACTTGTTCTTTCATCACAATACCCTTGGTTTAGGACTGTTTATGGTATTGTTTCTTAACCTGTGTTTTGAGAGATGTTTTACAAATGTTTCATGAAAAAAAAGTTCCATGGCCTATTAATTAAGTTTGGGAAACAGTTCAGTGATGGTCTAAATAGACTTATTGAGCAAAGCGTTGTCAATAAGTCAGGATGTGTGGTCAATCTCCAGGGGGAGAGGCAGACATAGCGCGAATTCTCAAACTTGTTTTTTTTTAAGTAAAACCTTTCCCCCACACCCACCGCCCCTGGGAATCAGTCAACACTAGGAAGAATATTAATATTCAGAGGAACAGTTTAGGAAATGTTGGTTTAAGTAATAAGATTTCATTAGTCTCTCAGTTTCCTCCTTGGGCTCTGTTTTCCTCCATCTCAAAATCACCCTCTACAGGAAACATGATTCTAAAGCCCCCACATGCTCAAAAAATTACAATACAAGAAGGAGGCCTTAAGGCCCTTTGTAACCTGACCTCAGGCTACCTTTCCTGCTCAACTTGCCAATGCTCCTGTACAGTCTTCACACAGCCAACCCATGCAGTGTTCCTTGCCTCTGGGCGTATGTCAGGGCTGGTCACCAAAGAGTCAGAATGCTGACTCCTACACCCAGTTCAGTTTAAATATTATCATCTCCATGAAACCTCCCTCACCTCTCCAGCTATCAGTAGTCTCTTTCTGGATTCTATTCCACTGCTTGCTTGTGTAATTTAAATAGTATAAGCACTTAAATTAAACTTTTACTTATTGAACAAGGCACTGTACTGGTTCTTATAGGAGACAGCAATCTAGTGAGTTAATAAGTTAATAAGGGAAAAAGGTGGGAGATAAGTCAGGAAAAAATAATAATGGCAGTTCCATTAATGGAATACTTACTGTGCATGTGCCAATCACTATTAAGATGCTTCTCATGGATTATTCTCATTTAAAACTTGTAAGAAACTTTGGATAAGCACCATATTCAGAAACATTTTACAGATGAGGAAACAGAGAAGCTAAGAATTTGTTCAAGACCACCCTGCTGAGGCTTGAGTCTTGGTTTCTTTAATTCCACAGCCCACAACTCTTTATCATGCTCTTATGCTGCCTTCTTATAATTATGGTATGAGGCAAACTACAAATACTAAAAAAGAGGAGGAAAGCTGTCATTGCTGGTATTGGTGGGAGGGCATGAAAGATTTGATGGAAAAGATAGCATCTGGAACACATTTTGAAAACTGGGCGGGATTTCAGTAGCTGTTAGGTGAAGAGAATGAGTAACTATGTGTGGGTAGAAAAGTATGATGTGTATTCAGCACATGTTTAGTCTCAGTGTAAGAAAGTAGCTGTTATGCCTGCTTCCTTGCAAAGAGACCAGTGCCACTCAAAGTGTGATCCATGGATCAGTGTTGATTGGGGAAAACATTTTTTACTGGCCTATGAGGAGGTAAGTGTTTCAGATCTGTAAGAATAAGAGGTTAAAAATTTTTATGGCAATTTGACAGAATACTTTTATAACTGCTGAATCTAATAATAATTTTAAAATCAAGGCTTATTTTATTTATCTTTTAAATTTCATTTCCTAGTACAGTTGACCTTGAACGACATGGGTTAGAACTGCATGGTCCACTTACACATAAATTTTTTTTCAATAAGTACATGTACAGTACTGCAAATGTTATTTTCTCTTCCTTGTGATTTTTTTCTCTAGCTTACTTTACTGTGAAAACATTATTGTGATACATAATATCTACAACATACAATATATGTTAATTGGCACTTCATGTTGTTGATAAGACTTCCAGTCAACAGTTTGCTATTAGTTAGGTTTTTGAGGAGTCAAAAGTTATATGTGGATTTTTTACTGCATGAGGGGTCAGTAAGCCTCTAACCCTCACATTATTCAATGGTCAACTGTAACTAATTTTTATTGCATTTTACGAAAGTATTGGTCCGTGATAGACTGGAAATTAAAAACAACAAAGCAAGAAAACAAACCGGTCTTTCACATTTGGCTAGGGAACACCAAACTAGACTAGAAACTAGAGAGAAACGAGGAGTCTGCCTGGTATTTCTTAATATAACAACTTGTGTTTTGCTTATATAGCTGATATTCAACTGACAAGGATTCACTGAAGAGGACATCCATAATGTCAGCAGCATTTGAGTGCTCCATATGTGTAGAACACTGCTTAAGCCCGGATCTAACTTTAGGTAATAATCTTATTTTGTACTCATAACCTTTCACTTTAAAATCTAAGAAAAGGTATTAATACATGGACAACCCCAGAGAGAGTAAACATCTTGAAATATCAAAAATGTTATAAAGAAATGACGTCTTCAGATCACCTTTTGAACTAAGCTAAAATATATATATTTTATATACATTACATATATAATATATATTATAATATGTATAATATATACAAACCCTGGCTGCTTTAAAAATGCTGAATGCTGGTCAGTTGTGTAAAGCTGCTATCTATATAAAAAAACTACACTGTTCTCTAGCAAACTCCCAAGCTCTACCACTTTCCCATATATATATATATATCTTTGATCTCATATTCAGAATCTGGGAGCCCAGCCAGAGTACATGCAGCCACAGCTGCCAGTATAACTAACGGGGGGTAGGAAAAGGATGGAGCATTTAAATCTCATTTCATTCAAAGTAAGGATAGGCAATTATTTCTTTTTTCGGACGGCTTATAAATACAAGAAAAGAAAAAAAAGCAAAGTAATGGGAGTGAGACTCTACCTGGTGGCATTTTATTTTACCAGAAATTTTGATTTATTGGTAAGACACTCTCTATTGCACTTGCTTCCCAGGAATGGCCACATACCTTAGAGCTAGAAGGGCTGCCCAGCAAAAAACTATGGGCATTCAATATGACTATGTATGATTAAGAAAAATTTTCATCTTTACAGAACTTGCCTTTTGAGATAAATTCTGACTCACTGCTCTTATTCCATTATTTTCATGTCAGTGATAGTAAACATTTAAAAGTTTCTCTTAGTGCTTCTGTTTCTATATATCTTCTTTCTTTCTGGACTCTTCTAAATGTTAGAAAATTGTCATACATCTCTAAATTAGTCATTTCTATGCTATCTTACCTATCAAGTCAAATAGTTTTTTAAAGTTTAAATAAGAATTAGTAAACTATTAACCGTATATGTTCTGTTGCCTTTAAAACAGTTTTATAATAAATATATAATCAAAGTGAGAATCTTGTAAAGTCTTAAAGGAGATACTTGGAAACTAACTATGAAAAGAAAAAAGGTTGTGTTCAAGGAAATGTTTTTCTTTTTAATGTGAAATCAAAAATCATCCAATATTACTAATTTCCAAATTTGGTTAAGAATAATAAAACCCCTAAAACAAATAATGGCTTCATCTCATTATTCAGAATTGCAAGAGCTGTTTGGTGATGGCACTTGGAAGACTGCTGTCTCTTACTCAAGGCCTATTTCTCCATAACATGCCTCAAGCTCCCGTTCACTCCTCTATGCTCCCTTCCCTCTTTTCGTTTTCCTCAAGTAAAACAAACAGCTTTGGGTGGTTATAAATTTAAATACCTCCATACTGTCCTTTAGGTATCTCCAGAAAGGAGATTTACATCTGTATGTATGTATTGCCTAAATTTAACTATTAAAATAAGCATACGGTAAGAATTACATCTATCAGGTATGCTTATTTTAATAATTTGGTTTATTCTAGTTTCAAAAAGACTGAGTCCCCTTTATTTTAATGAGGTGGCTGCAACATAAATAACAGTATCTGACTAGGAATTTGAAATTTAAGGGAAGAAGAGTATCCGTATCTGTAAAAAATGGAAAAATCACCAATTTTCATGGAAAGGGTAAATCAGAATAGCACTAATTAATGAACTAAGCCATGGTACAGCTGATGTTAAGGATTCAGTTTTCTAAGTATCAATCATCCAGAGAATGTCAGAGGATAACTGTTTGGTAGAAATAACGTCAACGCTAATATTTTTCTTCATTTCAACCTCCAGATGAAAAAGTTGCTCAAATAAGTCAGCACAGATTTGAAAATAACATTAATTTTGTAAAGTGTTGTACTTATCAGGTATGCAGCCAGGTCCTGCTACTCATGGCAGCCTTAGTATTATTTGTTTTTTAAAATGTTCAATTCTATTTCCTCACAGAAATTTTACTCAGAAAAGTGTAGCTTTTAGTGGCAAACAACTGAATACAGGCCATTAAGGTTTTCTGTTCCTTTGTAGTTCACTTCTTTGTTAATTAAATGAGACAGTGCTAGAAGCATCTTTGTCACAGAAGAGGAAGGTGACTTGTTGGCTGAAACTATTTAAAATGTTTTTTTGTTTGGGGTGGTGGCAGGTTTCAGGCAGGGGCTTAAGCATCCAGGTGCACAATGAGAAAGGTCAATAGTCCTAACATCCTGTTGACATCCTTACAGCACAGCTGGAAAGAGAGCATCCAGAACAGGCCAGGAATCCAGTGACAGAGAAATGACAAAACAATGGAAGCCAAGGAGGCAGGTGACAGTGGAAGGGAGGGAGATGATTAGAAAGCCCTAGCCCATGACAACATTTAGGGCTCAGCATCATCCTCTGCCTGATCTGACAAAGCTGACCAAATTTTGATTAGAGGAAAACAACTGCTATTTCAAGGCAGAAAAAACAGAAGAGGGATATTATATAATACTTATTTTTTTGAAGTGATTTTTATCTCAAAATACATGCCAAAGGCAGAAAACTATATAAGAAAAATATTCAAGGTATATTTTACTCAACAATGAAAGTGATATGCAAAAAAAAAAAAAAAATTGCAGATCAGGGTAATACCCCCAGCAATTTTACTAAAATCATATTCACAGTTTCAGGGTTCTTCTATCATCTTGTTTACAGGAAGAAAGACCAACTATCACAGGATGATGAGAAAACTCACTTATCACCCCTTTGTAAAAGAAATCATAACAAGGCCCCTGTTATTAGGGCATTCTAAGAACTCAACTCTCAACTGTATCATACATTTTAATGGACATATGAAAGCAAAGCAGACTAGATCCATGTCTCATGAAATATCCACTTGAACTTGAACCTTTGGGGAACTTTTATCACAAAGGACAGGAATAATTTTATAGTTTTAGTCTAATCAGGTCCCACGTGGATTATCTGTTTTGTAGATTATCTAGGACATAATATAAATCCAGGCCAGCTCTCCCTTTTTACCCAGAGACCTCGTCAGCTGAGTTTTCCTTGTGGCTCAATCAGGGCATATTTTAAAAGTTAAGAATTTTTCTATATTTATCAAAGCAGAATACCAGATTATATAGAGCGTCCCAAAACAAAAGTTGAGAATTGTTTTGAATTTCTTTTCAATTAATAGTAATAATAACAATGAAATAATTAATCAACATTTTTCATTTAGAGCAGTTCACTAAAGTAATCTAACTTTAAAAATATGTCTCCCAGAATAATTCAGATTTTTGAAATTACGTACTTGTTCTATGGTCTGATTCCATGGTACAGTTAAGATTTATAATTTTCAAGTAGCTTTGTTTTAAAGTTTCACCATTTATGAGGTTTTATCCCAAATGAGACAATAGTACCTTCTTGACCAATAATTATAATATATAAAAGGCAAATAACCCAAGTAAAAATATAATTATTAGTAGTGAGAATTTTTATCCTCCATAATTACTACCAATCAAAATATTCTGCATACCCTAATTAGGTCTAGAAGTGGTTGTCAGGATTTACTCCTCAAGAGGTGAATGAATCAAGTCCTCATCAATTCATACTTTTTTAGGACAAAGATATAACCAGGAAAGTTTATGAAAAGAAGTGAGAATCTGAGGACTATCGGTCAACAGAAAATTATTCAGTACCTCTAAGCACTCACTCATCTGATCATTTAACTCCAGACCTAGACAAGTAATCTGGTGTCTAACTATATTAAGATGCATAAAATGGTGCACAACTACCACTTCAAATGGGAAAACTGATTTCAGAAATAACAGAAATAGCATGACATACTTTCAAAAGAAGTAAAAAGGAATAGTTTATTGAATAGGTTGTGAGAATACCTTACTAGGTTAGAATCTGAGGTGAAGTAGGATTTAACACTGTAACTCCAAAGAGAGACTAGTAAAATATTCAGAGATGGACATAAAAAAATGTAAAGATCACAAAAAAGGAAGACAAGTCAACAAAAACAGTAAACACATGAGGAACAATGAAGGATTAGTGAAATAAAAACTAGGAGTCAGGCTAGTTCTCCCACAGCATGCCCCAAGCATGAGAACTTAGCGGATATGTCCCCAGGCAGGTCCAGCGCAGTACTACCTAGTGCACGCAAGAACTGTCCTGCTGGCTGCAAGCCTCAGCTAGCAGGTGCCTACTGTCCTCCCCTCTGTGCTTGCTTTCAGCAAATTCATATGCTGAGCTGACTGAACCCTTATCTTCTTCCATCTGGAAGGACAGAAAAGCAACAAGTCTCATATTACAGAACAATACTCTCACTGTATAATAGGTTTAGAATCAAAACAGCAAGTTGGGGTCTGCAATCTGCGAGGCACAAATGAATGTTCATACAACACCGCATTCATTTATCGTCACAAAAGAGAGCTAATGGCAGCTTCTTTAGGGGAATACAACAAAGCACACAAAATTAAGCCATGATTTTCCAGTGCACAAAATTAATTTAAAACCAGATTTCCTTCACTGAAATTCAACTCCGTCTATTAAATTCCTTGTCACCAAGATTTAGGGTTCTTATTGCAAAGGTATGTATGCCCACTTTCACAACCTTTATGCTCCCTTCTTAAAAGACTTTTCTACTCCAAGTGAACGTCAGCAGAGTAGAAGGCTCATTCACATGGCCTTCAAATGTCAGACATGTGGGTAAGGGGCAGGGGGCTTGATTTAATTTTTTAACAAAATTAATTTAATCTTTAATTTGAAATATATATTTTTTAGTGAGTGCTAACTAATTTACACAAATTTTTATTCTTTGCTGTTTCTATATTCTTCTCAGGAGTATGTGCCTATAGCCACGCTAATTTTAATCTTTTTTAAATTACAAGAAGATGTCCTCAATGAATAAAAAACAAAATTTTCCTTATTTCTATGTGTTTTCTCAGTCTTAGGACTGACCAATAATTATTTCTGTGAAAAAAAAAATGCTATGGTGAATGTCTTACATATATAAACAATGAAGTAGAAGTCCTTGGTTTCAAGAGTACAATAAGCTTATGTAAAGACGGCTTATTATTATTATTATTATAGCTTTGGCTATAATATAAGGGATGGGAAAATACTCAAAATGAGTTTTCTTTCATTAAAAAAGTTAATAGTTTCGTTTTAATGGTTCTTAAGAAGTACTAACTTGATTAAAGATTTGAAGGCTCTTAAAGATATTTTATATCTGCACAACTTTTCTGTCACAACAGTAAACAAGCTACCATGGATCACACCCAGGAAAACTATTTAATGCAGTTCAAGAACAAGATGTATTCAAAATTCACAGGATGCAGCAGCAGAAAGATGTATATGAACACTTGTTCTTCATGCAGCTAGGAGCAAATGCCCACGTAGTGGTCACTCACTGCTCATTTAAACACCTGGTATTTCTGCCTGGCCTTTGGTTGAGCATAGTATTTCTTTTTGTTTTCTGATGCTGACAATAAGTAAACAGACCACAGTACATAAAATGATCATCTGACAGGTAAAGGACCTGGAGACTCAGAGATGAACTAATTAGGTTAGGACACATAAGCCGCAGTGCCAAGGGCATCACTAACATCCAAGGGCTGCTGTCTTCCCAACAGGGCTCTTCCTTTTGCTACACCATCTGACTGGAGAGTGGCTTGCAGCAAAGGCTACCTGATCATATACCTGCTCTCACTGTGTTCTTTTCATAGATGAATGTTAAGTTGACTGCCCTAGCACATTGTTACAGAACCTGGGATCTCTCTAATTTATGATATCCTTACCCAATTGTTTTTAAGTCTATTATTGCTCAAAAACAAACAAACAAAAAAAACATGGCTTGATTTAAGCCAACATGATATGTGAAAATACGATTTCATAAAAATGGCAAGATTATTTACAAAACAAAACTTATCTTTACTTAACAAAAGAGTTTGTCAGAGTGTTCTTTTAAGTAACAAGCTCTCCTACTGCCTTAGAGTTAAATAATTAGATGTTCAAAAATGTGATAAATACCCACTGTTTTCAGAAAGGCACATATGGATAACATGTGTTATACATATTTGACTCAACCAAAGGTGAAGGCAAATCTTCAAGTTTGTTTTGATTTTAGTTCTTGTTTTAAACATAAAATTTAGGTGACTACCACTTAAACACCCATTTTTATATTCATGTACAATTATTACACCTTTGTAATTCAAAGTAGAATATATCAAAAATCTGGAAGATAATAAAAATAAAATCAAAAAGTTTGATAAAACTTTAGAACAGCTCAAAATTATGAACTCAAGAGTTATAAAAGCCATTACTTAAGCATTGCTTTGTCAAAGCCATTTGCTTGATCAAATGAACATAGATTAGAAACTTTGAGAATAAGAAACAATTAAAAAAACATATTAAGAATACACAAGATACTGACGGCGAGAAACTGAAAAGTGCCAAAAGTAAAAAAAAAATTTTTGTTTTAGTTATTAGTTATATTACTTTTTCTCTTCAAATCAGACTGGAGTTAAAGTTAATAAACAGTTCTGGTGACTTAATTATCAAAAGTTTCAGGATTTAAAACTTTCCTTCTCTTCTATAAAAAGACATCTATATTATTATTTTTGTGGTAACGGACAGAATGGATCTGTCTGTGGAGATAAATATATGTATCTCATATATATATATGAGATACAAAATATATTGTGCAATTTATAGATGCACTAAACAGTAGCAAGGATATGAAATGTTTCAGCAGCCATTACAGTGTACAAAGACAAACACACACATGTATTTACAGCACAAATTAAGGCAAGATAAAAAATGGGCAACTCTCAGTTCCAAGTAACTGAAACTTAAAAAAACTTTAAACTTTATGATGAATTTCTGTAGCTTAAATTACTCAACATGCAGGAGCATCCTTAATTATGAAAATAATATGACAAGCAGAAGCATCAGAATTGTACTATAAAAGGTAGTTAAGGTGTACAATAGATAACAAGGTACAGATCTCTGTCCTGTTATGCTGAATTTTCATCTGAATTTTCAGTTCAAAGAAGAAATGGATATATATTTTAAGTTTTAATATACATATTAATAAAGGTCAAATTAGAGACAGAGCTGTGCTAACAAAAATGCCCCACTCTTATTTCATGCCTCTGCCCATCTTTTGAATATTGTTTAATTGACCTTTAGCATGCAGAAGAGTTAACAAGGTTCTACTCCTCCTACTCTACCTAAGTTTGCTCAGCTGATTCCTGGCCCTCGACAATGGCTGCAGTGCGATGAACTCGTCACTTAAAGCAACTGTGTTGGAGTACATCTATAAGTGGACAGAAAAGGGATGGTACATACAACAAGTCAGTGAGCTGTAATCATCACCTAAGAGACAGACACAGGACAAACTTTGTAAAGACATCTGTTCCTCCAAGAATAGGAAATATACATGGTACACATACATGACTGACATTTGTAGGGCTGTTGGCTCTGCAATCAAGAGAATTTATTCTTCATTCTTAATACCACATGGTTATTCTGGAGAAAAACAAAGCTCAAAATAAATGCTGACAACTCTTTTTTTTTTTTTTTTTTTTTAAGGTTTTTTTCTTCTTGCTACTTTTGGCAAACAATGAAGTGTCTGACAATTTTCTAACCATTTCTTCATCATTTGAAATCAGTGGTAATGGTATAAGTCTGAAATAATAAAGATTACTGCTTGTAGCAAAGGAATAATGTCACACATAGGATGTGAATAACCATATACTGTTTCAGCAAAAACAAAACAAAACAAAAAAAACACAAAAACCCCCAGCAGGTTAGAAGATCTCTGAATGGAAGTAAACATTTCCTCTTTGGGTTGGACCACAATAGAACATCGGGTCAAGTCATTTAAAATTAAGTTTAGCGGTGCAAAAGGGAGATTGTACTAGATTACACACCCATTTAAAATAAGTTTAGTTTACCCTACATTCCATTTTTAATCGATTTTAACCTATGGTAAAAGAACCAAAATATATATAAAATACTTCTAGCTTTTTCTGGTGTAAAGGTCTACTTTTAGGTGACAAATATTTCCTATGTAATCCTTTGAAAAGAGGCCATAGAAAAGGTAGCAAGAACTAATATCACTTTTTATTATCATAAGAAATCTCTATAAATACACATATTCTCATGTATCTAAAGATAAATGTAAATAAATCTGATTACTTTTATAAAGAATTAAGTTTTAAAAGTGGTGTCGTTAATATATTTTGGTGAAATATAACTTTATACAGGCCAAGAGAGGAAGACAAATGTGTTATCCATAAAGGTCTAGAAAAAGTGTAATAGACAATGTATTTAATACACTTAATACATTTAATACTTCCTTACTATAAATATTTATGTTTGAAGATTAGAAAAAAGATACACAAACCTTTTTGATATATATTTAAGGAATATACTGCAGAATAGAAAAGTTTCTCCATGCTGATGTAACTATGTGAGCACAGAGTAATCAATTATGCAAATTTCTCCAGCCCCATTTGGAAATTAGTATCACAGAGCAACATCCTCACTGTCCTGATAATTGTGATGCTTTTACTGAGGACTCACTATGTACAGGCCCAGGGTTAGGTGTTTTATATTCATTATCTCGACAATCATGTAAGGTAGTAATTATTATTCTGATTTTACAGAGGAGGAAATTGAGGCTTAGGGATGTGACTTGATTAGGGACACACATTTTATAAATGGTTAAGATGGTATTTGAATTAAGTCTGTCAGGCTTCAGAGGCCTATGCTGTTTCAATGGAGTTAAAATGTATATTGGCTACGACTTAGTTACCAAAGCAAAGAAATGCTAAAGAAATGTTGATATGATCAACTGAAATTAAAGCTAATACATCATTTAGGAACCCACCTCAGATCACTACATACTTAGGGAGCAATTATTCTATTTTTGAATACACAACTAAATTTTCAAAATTTAAACAAAATTTGCTTAGTGTGTAGCAAATATGCAGAAAAAGTCTCAACCATGTACAAGTCAAATATACAAAATGGCACATTCAACTAAATAGCTATTATTTCCTGAGCATCTACTATGTTATTGAACATTATTTCACTTAATCCTCATTATAAAGGTAATGAAATAGATAGTTCTATCATAATTTTACTACTCATGAGGAAAGGGAGACTTAAAGTTACGGAGCTACCAAGTGGTAGAACTGGGTTCTGAACTGAGAATTATCAGGCTCTAAAGACTATATTCTTAAACACCATGTAACACATTGTTAATATTTATTAATATGCATTTAGTAAGAAAATATATTTTATAAAAATCCATTCTGTAAAAATTATTTAGGTTAAAGAACTTATTTCAGACTCTTGTTGAAAACAATGTGAAAAACTGATACTAGAATTCTAATGTGTATCTAAAGACATGGATTTATCCCAATTACAGATCTCTGATAGAATGCCGTAATGTTATTTAAAACATATTTATTATGTTTATCTGGACATAACTTGATAGTCTTCTATTTAAATCTAGAGCTCTGTTGGGGCGCCTGGGTGGCGCAGTCGGTTAAGCGTCCGACTTCAGCCAGGTCACGATCTCGCGGTCTGTGAGTTCGAGCCCCGCGTCGGGCTCTGGGCTGATGGCTCAGAGCCTGGAGCCTGTTTCCGATTCTGTGTCTCCCTCTCTCTCTGCCCCTCCCCCGTTCATGCTCTGTCTCTCTCTGTCCCAAAAATAAATAAACATTGAAAAAAAAAAAAAATTAAAAAAAAAAAAAAATCTAGAGCTCTGTTAATAAACAGTATAATTTAAGAAAATTTTAATTTGCCAGGAGTCAAAATTAATAGAAATAAGAAACAACTAAAAAATATCACATATAATAATATTTATTTTGCGAAATACTTGACACAAGAATGGATAATTTCCTATTCTGTGATATAAGCAAATTATAATGACAGCTATTCATCATTACAGACCTCTAATTAAAAAGGTATTGTATATAAAAAGTGGTTACCTGTGCCTTTTCAGTATTTGTAGGATGGAGCTGTCGTTCAAATACTTTCTTCACAATATCAAGTAGTAGACATGTAACAACCATAAGTATTATGGCAAACCAAGCAGAACCACTTGATAGGAGCTGAATAAATACAAAGTACATATTCTGGGAGCCCAAAAATGGCCTGCAAAGAAAGAAGGTAGGCTTAATAGAAATAGAAAACTGGGTACCTGGGTGGCTCAGTTGGTTAAGCATCCAACTTCAGTTCAGGTCATGATCTCATAGTTCATGAGTTCATACGCTGTGTCAGGCTCTGTTCTGACAGCTCAGACCCTGGAGCCTGCTTCAGATTCTGTGTGTCTCTCTCTCTGCCCCTCCCCTGTTCGTACTCTGCCTCTCTCTCTCTTTCAAAAATAAACATAAACATTTAAGTAGAAAACTGGTAAGACAATTTCTTAAATCAAAGCATCATGTAAATCCGCTATATGTGAACATCATAATTTTAAGATTACTCCAGGAAAATGGTCAAAATTTGGAATTAGTATAATTAACTGCATATCTAATAAAACGAGAGACTTAAATTGTTAAAAATGAAATCCAATTTAATTACTTTCAATGACAACTATAGTTTTTATTATTAGGAGGGTGACAAGTAGCTGACTAGGTAACTCTACCTGAGCAGTAGGATATCAAAAGAATTATGCAGTAATACAGACTTATGAGACCAAGAATAGCAAGGAAAAGTATGTAACAAAATACTTTCCACTAAGCAACTAAATACTGATTACTCAAATCCTAGGCTGAAAAGCTCTTCTTAGAAGTTCTTCTCTAAAAATGTATTTTACAATAAATACACTCACAATTACAAATTCTACATAGTAACAGGTATAGTCAACATACTCTTTTTGGAATTTTTGTATAGATCACTTCAAAAGAATATGGGGAAATACAGAAAGAAATGTAAAAATAAAGAGGATTAAAATTAAACATTCTAGATGATAATAAGGGTATCCTTGTATGATCCTAAATGGAGGTTAATATTTAATCCAAGATGTTTTGGCTACTTTGTGTAGTTTTCTGCCTGACACTGGCATCAAAGACACAGTGGGCAAATGTAATTCTCCAAAGGAGAGATTTTAGATTCTCACTCACTAAAGAGTCTTAGGAGAGGCATTAATTTTCTCCAAAGGAGAGATTTTAGATTCTCACTCACTAAAGAATCTTGGGAGAGGCATTAATTTTCAATCTATCAGAGTGACAGAATATCTGATTTTACCAATAAAGACGAAGCATATTATTTACTTTTGAAAAAGAAGTTAACTCATTCATAAAAATAATGGTTCTATGTGACTTATATTATGTACACTGATAATTTAGAGGTAATATGGTTAGTGTAATTTGAACACTAAGTGTACAGTAAAACAACTGTGGTTTAAACCCTAGCTTTGCTACTTCTTAACCTTTGTTATCTTGGTTTTCAGTTTCCATATTGAAAGAATAGAGATAATAATATCTTAAGTTAAAACCACTAGAACATAGTATATATTCAGTAATTGTTAATTTTGCTTCTCCCTATCAGTAAGATCAACTGAAAGAAGCAAATTTATTACCGAATAGGGTCTCAAAATTATTCTGAGCAGAATTTGTTCATAATATAACCTATCATAATAAATAGAGTTGAAGCAATATAATTAAAATATAATATAGTTACTTACCAGAGAATCCCTCCATAAAACAAAGAAAATACAAAATAGAATATAATAGATCCCCAGGTAACAAGATGGTTGATCCAGGTCCAAAAATGAGTTTCCAAAGCCATCTAAAAAAAATTTTTTTAAATCTTTAATACAAAATAATACTTACTTAAGTTAAGCCTCATAGATGAAATTCAAGAATAAAATGTAGTAATTTTAAGTGCCTAAGGTTCCTATGGCAAGTCCCTCAGAAGATAAATATTAATGAAAGGGTCCATATGAAATTGAATAATTTCAAGTTTATAATGTTTTCCTTCTATGAGGAAGTAGCACTGAAATTTATTGAATACTTTATTCTCTACTCCATGGACTAAAACAACCTGGGTTATTTAACATTATATATAGGGAAGTGAAATTTCAGAGATGAATATTGTGAGGTTAACCTTTATTTGACCATAAAAATCAGCTGAGGCTTTCCAAAATAACAAACTTAAATGTTTTTTAATAAAAATTAAAATGAAATATTAAAATAGCAATCAGTGAAATTATTCATGACTAAAAAAAGGAGAAGTTAAAAGGGAAACATATCAACCTACAGCTAAAAAAAAAAAACAAAGAAAATTAACTTTGAATTATACAGATACAAAATGTGTCCATGTTTCTAATTTCTGCACCATACCTTGACTGTGACTGTAATAACCATGACTGTGAAAACCAAGGTGCCAAATGTCCAGTTTCCAAACATCTAAACAGAAAACAAAAAAACAAAAACCAGAACCATTACTCCATTAAGTATTAATAGGATGCTAAATCAGATATAAGGAAAAAGAAAAAAGCCACATAACTTCGTTCTTTACTAAAAATCACTTGCATTATGAAGGCCAGGTACATTTGAAATCTGTGACTACATTTGTACGGTTAAAGCAGGTTATGAAAGGTTAAAGGTTATGAAAAAAACATAAAGCATTATGTTTATTACCGTCATGTAAAAATGATCCTTTGGATAACATTATCAGATTAGAAACCCAAAGATGGCTTTGAGATTGTGTGACACAGGATGTTTTTAGTTAGAATGATAGTTATTAGTGACTACTTTATTCATGTCACACAATAAAAATGATAACTCTTCAATCACAACTGTCTTCTGAAACCATTCCAACCAGAGGTTATGGCAGATCACTTGACACTGTATTTCTGGACACAGCGTAGGTGAGCAGGCTCATAGGGTAATTCTAATTTTAAGTTTTTGAGGAAACTCCACATTGTTTTCCAGAGTGGCTGCACCAGTTTGCCTTCCCACTAACAGTGCAAGAGGGTTCCCGTTTCTCCACATCCGCACATCTGTAGTTTCCGGGGTTGTTAATTTTAGCCACTCTGACTGGTGTGAGGTGGTATCTCAATGGGGTTTTGATTTGTCTTTCCCTGATGATGAGCAATGTTGAACATCTTTTCATGTGTCTTTTAGCCATCTGTATGTCTTTGGAAAAGTGTCTATTTATGTCTTCTGCCCATTTCTTCATTGGATTATTTGTTTTTTGGGTATTGAGTTTGGCAAGTTCTTTACAGTTTTTGGACACTCTTTATCCGATATGTCATTTACAAATATCTTCTCCCATTCCGTCAGTTGCCTTTTAGTTTTGTTGATTGTTTCCTTTGTGGTGCAGTAGCTTTTTATCTTGATGAGGTCCCAATAGTTCATTTTTGCTTTTAATCCCATTGCCTTTAGAGACGCATTGAACAAGAAATTGCAGTGGCTGAGGTCAAAGAGGTTGTTTCCTGTTTTCTCCTCTAGGGTTTTGATGGTTTCCTGTCTCACATTTAGGTCTTTCATCCATTTTGGGTTTATTTTTGTGTGTGGTGTAAGAAAGGGATCTAGTATGCTAGATATGTTACCAGTATGCTACTGGTATCTAGTGGGTAGAGGCTAGGCATGCTGCTTAACATCCTACAACTCCTAGGATGAACCCCTACAATTAAAATTATCTGGCTCAAAATATCATTAGTACAGAAGGTGGGAAGCCCTGATTCTGAGGGTAGGAAGAGAAGACTGAAGAGGAATAGTCAGTAAAGAAGCCAAAGTAAGTTATAGAAGCTGAGAGAAGATAACGGCAGGTAGGAAGGCTTTGTAAATTGTGCCCAGTGGTTGAGTTCATAAGGGCTGGGAAATGCTCTTGGATTTAACAATGTAGGGGTGGCTGGTGACCATAAAGAACATGGTTTTGACAGAGTGCTGGGAGCAAAAGCCCCACAGGAGTATGTTCAAGGGAGAAGAGGAAACAGGAAGTAGAAACAGCAAAAAAAGATAACTTCTTCAAATTTTGCTCTGAAAATACACAAAAAATACAGCAAACGCAATCTGTAGCTCAAGGAACTGTGGTTTTCATTAGAAGATGGGAAATATTAGAACATGTTTGTATGGTGACTAGTATGATCTAATAGAGGATGACAGATTGATGAGAAGGAAGGTGAAAAGATAATTGCAGGAGTAAAGTCCCAGGTTAGGCAAGAAGGGGTTTAAGAATAAACAAAAGATGAAAACTTTTTGTATTAGGTTTAACTTAACTATACAGAGATCTATAAATGAATTACCTTCCCTAATCAGTTGTTTAGTTCTCCAATACAAACTCTCTTTATTATAAATTTTAAACATTTGATCAATTGTTGGGTGATACGATAAGAAGCGAAGTATATTTTTCTTAAAAAAAATTTTTTTTAATGTTTATTTATCTTTGAGAGACAGAGTGCAAGCAGCAGAGCGTCAGAGAGAGAGAGGGAGACACAGAATCTGAAGCAGGCTCCAGGCTCTGAGCTGTCAGCACAGACCCCGTCCTGGGGTTTGAACCCACACAGTCCGATGCAGGGCTCTAACACATGAACTGTGAGATCATGACCTGAGCTGAAGTCGGATGCTTAACTGACTGAGTCACCCAGGTGCCCTGCAAAGTGTATTTTTCTGTTCTCTTCTAATGTACACTAAATTTCATTTGCTATCAATTGCCTGGAGTATTACCAGTGCTTTAAATATTTGTCTCATGAATAAGTGAACATACAGGGAAATTCTTTAATGAACTAGATAATCAAAGTTGTATTAATCATAAAATGCTTTATTCAAAGAAATCTGTATCTACTTATAGGAATTAATTGCATATGTGTTCTTGAATGACCTGACTGGTAATTACAGTGGTTAAATCATTTAAATTGAAATAAAAGATACTGTATTCACTGTGGAATACAGATACAAAATGACATATTTCTAGTCTTAACACAGAGCTCTTACCATTTGGTGGTTAGGTTTCAACAGCTGATGACATGTATAGCATGAAAGAGAAATTAATTAAGGATAGGAAATAAGGGGAGAAATCATTATAATTTCAAGAAAAAATAGTGAACAGTATAAAAAAGTTTATTTTTCTCTTTCAGAATTACAACCTGAAATTTCATCTCTTTAGTCTACCTTGAGTTGCTAATTAATCTGGCAAATGGTCCAGACCTAGAAGGTTTGATGAGGGTGAATTACTTTTTCTTCCTTAATATGTTATATCTCATTAAATTTTTAATGTGGTGGAATAGTGTACAAAATGTATTTTAGAATGGTACTGTGGCTCTGATAATTCCAACATCTCCACTGTAACTAACTAACTAGAATTAGAATACTCTAAAAACTTCCCTTTTTCTCCCAATCCTATATATATTTTTGTAATTTCAGTTATTTTAGTTTTTAAAACTGGGTACAATTTCATAAGGACACAAATCATTAATGGTAGACATTTTCCTTTTAGTTCTTGCACACTTCAATAGAACAAAACCAAAACAAGCAAATTTAAAAAAACCCTTATTTGGGCCAGATCTCATTTTAAATAGTAGTTGCCTAGTTTGTCATTTTCATATCAGACCACTGAGAATGAGTGGAGTAGGTATTAGTATTTGAATTCCTGAGTTAACAGGAGCTGTTTTTCTTTTATCTTCTTTCTTATGAAGCCTTTGGCTGAAACCACCCAACAAGCAAAATGTCATGTAGGCTTATGATGGGAACTCAGCTACCTCTAAAACTCTTCTCCTGATTATTTTCCTCCCTATATCATCTTGGTTTTCCATTCTCACCATATGACTAAAATTCCCTCCTTTCTGTTTCCTTCATTGTAGTGTTTTAGTCTTCTAATGTACTCTTACCCAAGCTGACATGCCTTTGCCTTTGCATCCTACAGAAGTCCACTTTATTGGAGGTGAACTCTTTGAATCTGAATTGCTTTTCTACCTTCTTTCTTATCTATAACCTTAAGTAGCATCTTCCCCATCTATGATTTTAAATAGCTTTTTCCCTGAGAAAGTTACCTTGCTGAGATCATAGGAAGACAATACAAGCTATTTCCAAAAATATTCCAAACAGCAACATTGTCAGAATAAGTGTGTTCTAAGATGAGATTACTTACTCTGCAGAGATCAAGAGAGGGGGAGATAAATTCTTCTTTTTTTAAAAAGACAGTCATTTGTTTTTAGTACCTCTTACTTTACTGAAATAAACATTCTTCATTGGTGTTTACCTCCCAATTATTTAGCTTTTCAAAAAAAAAAAAAATGATTTCATAGATAGTCATGTTCTTAGAAACAGAAAGCAGAATTGATTTCCAAGGGCTGAGAAGAGGGAGAAATGGGTAGTAGTTTATAGAGTTTTGGTTTTCCAAGTTGAAAAAGTTCTGACGATTTTATTGTACAACAATATGAATATACTGAACTGCACTCTTAAAAATGTTAAGGTGGTTAAAAAAAAAGTATCACATTCTTTTACAAAGCAGGAAAGAATATCCAATGGGAAAAAGACTATCTCTTCAACAAATGGTGTTGGGAAAAATGGACAGCAACATGCAAAAGAAACTGGACCGCTTTCTTACACCATACACAAAAATAAATTCAAAATGGATTAAGACCTAAATGTGAAACCTGAAACCATAAAAATCCTAGAAGAGAACACAGTCAAGAACTTCTTTGACAACAGCCTCAGGAGCTTTTTTTCTACATGTGTCTCCTGAGGCAAGGGAAAACAAATGCAAAAATAAACTACTGGGGCTGCATCAAAATAAAACTTCTGCACAATGAAGGAAACAATCAACAAAACAAAAAGGCAATCTATGGTATGGGAGAAAATATTTGCAAATGACAAAGCCAATAAACGGTCAGTATCCAAAACATATAAAGAACTTGTAAAACTCAACACCCCAAAAACAAATAATCCAATTAAAAATTGGGCAGAAGACATGGACAGACATTTCTCCAAAGAAGACATCCTGAGGGCTGACTCAAGAAAAGATGCTCACCATCACTTACCATCAGGGAAATGCAAATCAAAACTACAGTAAAGTATCACCTCACACCTATCAGAATGGCTAAAATCAACAACACAAGAAACAACAGGTGTTGGCGGGTATGTGCAGAAGAGAACACTTGAGCACTGTTGGTGGGAATGTAAACTGGTGCAGCCACCGTGAAAAACAGTATGGAGGTTCCTCAAAAGGTTAAAAACAGAACCACCCTATAATCCAGCAATTTGCACTACTGGATATTTACAAAGAGTACAAAAACACTAATTCAAATGGATACATGTATCTCTATGTTTACAGCAGCATTACTTACAAAGTATGGAAGCAGCCCGAATGTCCACTGATTGAAAAATAAACAAGAGGTGGTATATATACACAATGAAATATTAGTCAGCCATTAAAAGAGAATGAAATTTTGTCATTTGCAACGATACAGATGGAGCTAGAGAGTATAATGCTAAGTGAAATAAGTTAGGGAAAGACAAATACCATATGATTTCACTCATGGGGAATTTAAGAAACAAAACAAACCAGCAAAGGGGAGAGAGAGAGAGAGAGAGAGAGAGAGAGAGAAACCAAGAAACAGACTCTTAATTACAGAGAACAAAGTGATGATTACCAGAGGGGAGGTGGGTGGAAGGATGGGTTAAATAGGTGATGAAGATTAAGGAATACACTTGTGATGAGCACTGGGTGACATAAGGAATTGAATCACTGTATGGCACACCTGAAACTAATAGAACACTGTATGTCAACTAACTGGAATTAAAAAAAGACTTTCTAAAAAGTATCAAATTACCTATTTTTAAATATGTGCAGTTTACTGTATATCAAATACAACTCAAGGTGTTTTTAAAAAATGATTTAATGGAAATCAGTTTTCATTATTTTTGGAGGACTTAAAAATTTTTTTAATTCATTTTTTTATATTTCTAAGTAACCTGTACACCCAACGTGAGGCTCAGACTCACAACACTGAGATCCAGAGTTGCATGCTTTACTGACTAATAAGCCAGCCAGGTTCCCCTGGAGGGCTTAAAAAAATTTTAAGTTATATTAAGATCTGACTGACTTATTTTGCTTAGCATTGTAATTTCACTCATACATGTAATTTAAGAAAGAAAACAAACAAGCAAAGGGAAAAAGAGAGGGAGACAAATTAAGAAATGGATGCTTAACTCTATAGAGGACAAACTGATGATTACCAGAAGAGAGGGGAGTGGGGAGATGGGCTGAATAGATGATGGGGATTAAGGAGGGCACTTGTTGTGACGAGTACTGGGTGATGTATGGAATTGGTGAATCACTATATTGTACACTAGAAACTAATATAACACTGCATGTTAACTAACTGGAATCAAAACAAAATCTTAAATAAAACTAAAGTTTTTGTCAAACATAAAGTTACATCAAGATCTCTAACAAACATTCTATAACCATTTTAACTTTTGTCAAAACTCTTTAAACATAAAAGAAATGGTGATTGTGCTTTTCCATGAAGCATGTTTAAAAACACCAAAAAAGTTGATTCTGTTGGATTACAGAAATACTTTAAAGTTTTAGATTCTGTGTCTCCCTCTCTCTCTGCCCCTCCCCCGTTCATGCTCTGTCTCTCTCTGTCCCAAAAAAAAAAAAAAAAAAAAATATTAAAGTTTTATGTTAAGCTCATTTTTTAGCTTTGAAAATAAAATGAAAAGATTACCCATGCAATACAGCCACCAAATTACTAATCTGTGACTTCTGGACAAATGTTTGTGATGATACCACTGCACTGTAAGATAAGCTCCAGGTTGTAACTCCAAGCACTAGGAGTATCTTAAGCCTGCATAAGGCTAGGCAAATTTTACATGAATTTAATTCTTCTACTATTTTGGAGAAAAATAATTAAAAATTAGTCACTATGTCATTTTTAAATGGTGCTGTGAAGGTAAAGATCTGCCCACAGGAAAGCAGTTTTTAGACACACACACACAAACAAGCATTCAGCCATGTTATATACTTTACTCTTTCCAAATCTCAGAGAATATTTTATCAGGGTGCTTGTATTTTACTAAAGAAAGGAAGTCCTGTTAAAAAGATCTGAGAATATATGAAAAATGCGTAATTCTTTCCTAAGTTAAAGAGAAATTAAGAATGAGTGAATACTTCAAAAATATTTGTCAAAAATTCATACTTACAATATTCATGATACTGCTAGACCCTTATACAAAAAATGGGAGTGGAATCTTAACTTCTCCTGAACTGTTCTGCTCTACCTGGACCCCAAACTATTTCAACTCTTTCTCCTGCTCCTCTCTCAGGGTCACTGATTTGCATCAACTTCATCTTTATCTCCAGCTATTCCTCTTCCCAGTACTTTCCCCTAATAATGTTTTCTACTTCAGGCTTTCAACTGTTGGTAGATTTGTTGGGCACACAAGAATAACTAACTGGAAAACAGAAACCATTCAACATATCCAGTGTTGAACAATGGGACATGACCTAGATGTCTAAAAAGATTTTCAGTATAGGAAGACGTAAGAGAGGGCTGGAGCAAAAGGACAGAGGTCTGTGGGCTTAACCCTAAGGAACAGATGGTTCTAAGACTTTGGGGAAAAAAGAGTCAAGAGATGAAATATAACAATGGCTTGGAACTAAAATGAGCACATTCTGAGAGAGTCAGCAAGGACAGTTTAACATACACATTTAAAGAGGAGAGAGATTCCAGGAGAAGTTGATCAGATGGGATTGGGAAGGCAGGGTCTTCAAAATACTTATTGGATGGTAAAAATAACAACTAACTCTGCTAAGACTGATTGAGTACTTGTACATGCTAGCCACTATGCCTAATGCTCTTTATATATAATAATCCTCACTGCAAACCTAGAAGGCAGGGATTCTGCTCCTATATATAATTTTGTGGGTGAGGAAACTGAGTCTTACAGAGATTAACTAACTCATCCCAAATCACTCAAATGGTAACTTCAGGTGTCAGGTTGTGGAGTCATTTCACCTGATCCCAATGTGTGTTTCTTTCCCACTATACCTAGTATTGGTGGCAGGGAGTAGTAGATTAGTTTCTAATGGTATATATCTAGAACAATTAGGCTAAAAGGGGAAAGAAGTTAATGATTTACAAATTGAATTACCAAAAAAAGGGAAACCAACAATTCATACATGGTAATGAAAAAAAATCTTCATTAAGATTTTATCTTTGTATACAGCATGCTTAAAATTTAATTTTAAAAGTCACTAAACATAAGAAACAAATTTAAATTATCAAGGGAATACTTAAATTCTGACATATAATAAAATACTATGTAGTCACGAAAAAATATTTTTGAAGCATTTTTAATAACATGGAAAATCACTTAGGCTATAATAAGGGGAGAACTATAATAAAGCTATCATTGGGGCGCCTGGGTGGCTTGGTCGGTTAAGCGTCCGACTTCGGCTCAGGTCATGATCTCACGGTCCGTGAGTTCGAGCCCCGCGTCGGGCTCTGTGCTGACAGCTCAGAGCCTGGAGCCTGTTTCCGATTCTGTGTCTCCCTCTCTCTCTGCCCCTCCCCTGTTCATGCTCTGTCTCTCTCTGTCTCAAAAATAAATAAACGTTAAAAAAAAAAAGCTATCATTGAGACATAGGGGGATATAAATTATGAGGTTAATGGAAAATAGCAAAAAATAAAAAGGAATGGGTGAAAACATGTTAAAATCATTGAAGTAATTATACTTAGGTAAAAGGACAACAGGTGATTTCTTTTTTTTTTTTTAAATTAAAACAATTATTTTAGTAACCTCTACACCTACTGTGGGGCTCAAACTTACAACCCCAATATCAAGACTAGCACATCCTCTGACAGACTCAGCCAGGGGCCCTGGTGATTTATTTTCTTTATATTTTTTCCTATGTATTTCAAATTTAATGGACACATACAACTTTTAAAATCAGGAACAAAGTACTAACCAGCAACAAAAAAATTAATTTCCTTTTATGGATGACATGTTCCTTCTATTTTTCAAACCTTCTGTCCAGTTTTCACCCTAATATTTCAGGTAGCAATGGGCATACTATCTGTAAGTTTGATGGTCCTTGCACAGGTGGCACTATTGTGCACAAAGGCACTGGGCTAATAACTTGTTTCTCAAAGGAACTTAGGATCATGGCTAAGCACACAGGCTTTGAAGTCACAGAGATCTGAGTCTGAATTCTGTTCTTGTAATTTATCTATGGTGTGACCTGAGGCAAATTTCTTAACCTCTCCAAGGTTAATTTTCTAATATGCAAAAAGTAATGATATTTTCCTCACAGAGTTATTATAATTTAATAAGCTACCACACACAGTTGGCACAAAGAAATAACTCAACAAAAGGTAGTATTTGGGAAGTGCTGTAATCTTTATACTGTACAAAATAAGATCATATTTTTGTCCAAATCAGGCTAAACATGTCCTCAAAAGTGAACGTATGTATGTTCCTGCACTACATCTTAAAGGAATGGCTAAAAAACCTCTCTACAATTGAAATCCATTTCCTTCATTGCACTTGGATATTTTATTTGCTTATTTTTTGTATCTCACACGACTCTATGCTCCATGACCAAGCATGTTTAGTTAATCTCACATATCCAGAACCTAGTATAGTACACAGTATGCTTGGTCCTTAATAAATATTTGCCAAACAGATAAAACTTCATATTCTCCCAACTGCGAATCTTGTATTTCTGTGTCTCAAAATATATTCTGCAATGCTTAAGTACTGCCAGTGGGAAAGGGAAACTAAGGCGACAAGCATTTCCAATTTACCACAGTACCACTGCTGTCACTTCCTTTCCTCGTAACTCATTTAGTTAAGCCTAGAAAGAGAGGCCTAATTCAGCCAGAAGTCAAATAAGCTCTCCAATTAGGACACAGTAACAATGGCCACTTTCTAAGCATACCAAAAAAAAAAAAAAAAAAAAAAAAAAAGAAAAAGAAAAAAAAGAAAAAGAAAAATTTACATGATTAAAAGCAAAAAACTAAACACCAAGTCCTCATTTCTCATATGAAAATGCAGGTCACAGTATCTCTCCAATAGGATTATCGTGACAATTAATGGAGATGGAACATGTTAAACTCTTAGCAAAATAGTAAGCACTAAATAGACAGCAATTATTATTAAGACACAATCCTAAAGTGAACAGCATGCAAGGATATATCCCCTTGTGTGAATTAATTTAATAGCAAAACTGCCTAGTAACTTGAGTTTCATATTAAGACTATAGTGTAATGCTTTTAACTTTTGAAATCTTTATACAATTGCATTTTAACTTAATACCTACAATTTTATAATTTGAATTCAATTTTACTTTTATTTTTTATGAGAGAAAGTTATCAGAGATCAGACTAAATGAAATTATTAACAAATATTCTTTAAAAAATGATATATTTTACCTGGCCATTTCCAAGCAGAGATATATCTTTTCCAATTAGAAAATAGGATCCAAAAAAGAAAATAAAGGCATGACTGAAACCCAGGATGGTCCAATAAAGAAATGTTTTAATGCTTAGTTGACGGTTTTTACTAATGTCTCTGTATATTAAAAAAAAAAAAGAGAGAAAAAGGAACATGGTAGGAGTCATGTTTATTATTTCCATACTAAATTATTGTTACAAATTCACAATGAAAAAACAAGATGGATATTTAATTTAAAATTGCTTAAAAATATTAGCAGAAAGTATACACCTGAATTTACAGATCACGGTTTATAATACACATCTGTGTAGCAGCTTATAGTTCATGTAATATATTTAAAAACATTTTCTCATTTAGAAAAAAAAACATGATATAGGCATAATAATTCAGCTTAATTGTTAAAAGTTGATCTATCTGCAGTATATTCTGTTGTGAACAGTCACTCTGCTATGACTATCTGTTTTTAGTGGAGTCATTTGAGTTTGGTTCACCATTGAGGCTCCTAATCGATTTCATATCCACCAAAGGCTGGAAGGAAGAGCAGTTTGTGGTAATCTTAGGTAAAGCCCAGTCCTAGATATCCTGAGAAATCAAAGTGAGTTATTGCCATTTCTGGATGACTGAATACCTCTGTAAGAGTGGACATCAGGTTAACTTGGGAACCATAAACTGGTCTTCAGGAATAGTTCCACATCTCTGTGATTACTTACTTGGTTCTGGAGAAACAGGGATAACCCAGAAGATCTGGAATAGGAATTAATGTCCTCAACCCTGCATTTTGCATCGATTATGACTTATTAATTTGTCAATGCTAGAAAATAAACTAATTTTTTAGAAACTCTGGAGACAACCAATTACTAAATAACTTCTTTTGTGCACATAAAATGGAGTATTACTGGTTTGCAACAGTAAATGCAAATTAAACAACTGCCCAACGCATTCCTAGTACAAAAGTGTTCATTTCTAAAAACACTGGAAAAGTTATTAAATTTTTCTTTGATATCCAATAACTATAAACCATAAACTAAAATACTTCCTTAGTAAAATATTAATCACCGAGATACTGCCTAATATATTTGCTAATTTATAGGATGCTTTCAAAAATTGGTAACTATGTAACACACTTTTTATACTCAGAAGTGTTATGGACATTTAATACCGGAAAATACTTACCGATAGAGGGTAGGCTTGCTCTGTAGTACGTGAGGGTCTATATGCTGTTCCAACAGACTATATACCAGTATAGGTAGGGAAGTAAAACAAATATTGTATAAAGTCAGGTACACGCTGTCATACAGTGTCTAGAAAGAGAAATTGGTGGGAATTTTGAGATTCTAAACTGTGTATTAGTTATGTACATGATCACAAAGAAGCCTACTAGAAATAAGCATAAAAATTATATAGCTTTCTCAATTTACACAAAAATCCAATTTAGTAATTCCAATTTGTTTCTTATATAGACACAAACACATAATATTCCTAGATTTATATTCTTTGTGGGAATTGGAACATTTTGTTATGTCAAGTGATCTGGAATTACAGTGAATTGGAGCTACACTTCAAGATTCTCCACAACTTGGTCATTGAGATGTTAATTCTCCTGCATGCATCTTAGGCTTTTTACTATTCCTTTGGTAGGGAAAACATACAGTTTTGCTTTTATGACTCTGTCTTCCCATCTAAGTCCTACATTTCCTTTAAGGTATGATCCATGAAACTTTAAACATTGGCTCAAGTTCTTGATGATCAAATGTCCTCTTCTAAACAGCTGTCTGTGCTACTATTGGTACTAAATGCCTCGCACTTTGCCTACACTTCATTTATTGTTTTTATTGTTATTAATACTGTCTCAAGTTATACTGTAAATTCCCTGAAAACCTAATCAAAATAGATTAGGTCTACTTATCATATGCTCTTATAGCATTCTCTAATTTATTCAAGTAAGCAAACATTATTACTGGCAATCGATGCCCAAGCAGATATTTGAAATTTAGAGCTACAGGTTGTAAATGGAAGCAAAAACAGGATTAAGGATAGAGACAGCTAAAGAAAAACCTAAGATAATCAGGCTCTTATTATTTCAATAAATTAGAACAAATATCTTAATTAGAGATGTATAATGTGGTATGTAAAAAGGGTGCTCAATTAGTCAAAAGCAGTAGATCCTAGTATGGTTTAGTTATTAACTTCATAGCTATGTGATCATGGCAAGTTACTTAATTTCTGTGGATTTCAATTTCATTTCCATAAAATAAAACAGAGTAGATGGCAAATATGTGATGTGTGTACAACCAAAGACCCACATGTGCTCATTATAGCTACTACTACCTGATTACAGGGTTTCTCTCTGAGCCTATAGCTTCAGAACACTTTTCAAAGTAGCATTCCTGGTGGCTCTATCAATTATTTACAGTTCATTACTGAGATAAAGTCTATATGTTATTCCTGGACTCAATCACTAAACTTCCTTCCCAATCCAAAAAAACTCTGTGAGTCAAAAAATAAATAATGAGGTAATCCCCCAATAGTTACTCTAACATGGCCTAATATAGAGCTTACAGAAATATTACATGTAAGTTGAAAAAGTTACCAAAATTCTCTCATAAGCTGTTAAGAGTTAATACTTATTTTTTAGAAAACATCTAGAATTAAAATATATTTTGGTATTAACATTCACTTCAAACTGAAAATCAGAATAAATATCAATTTTATACTGATCAAATACACTAATTAGGGAAGTTTTGTCTATTTATTTGTAGGACTAGGAAAAATGTAAAAAGTCCCTCCAACTATCAAAAACTGAATACACACACCTTATTCTAAAAGGATAAATCAAAAGCTTCGATTTACTTACTTGTTGAGAAAACAAACAGTAGAACTGATATAAAAATTGGGGTGTGATAAAGCACACATTCTGAAACACAAGATTAAATGGAAATAATTAAAATATTTGGGTCTAAAAGGGAAATGATTTCTAAGAATGGTTATTAAAGAGTCCAGAACACAATTTCTGATATGGTAAGTAGAAGATCTACTCATAGGAACTTGTTCCCTTATTTAAAATTTCTAAAAGAATTCTAAGCAGTACTTCAAATGTCAGAATGAAAATCCCTTGGGCTCTTATTGCTAAACAATGCCATAATTTTGAATTTACAGACTTCCAGCTATTATTCAATACTTTTCATATATAATACAATAAGTACAGTTTATTTAAACTATAGGGTTATGGGGCACCTTGGTGGCTCAGTCAGTTAAGCATGTGACTCTTGATTTCGTCCCAGGTCATGATCTCAACGGTTTGGGAGTTCCAACCCCATATCAGGCTCTGCGCTGACAGCACGGAGCCTGCTTCGGATTCTCTCTCCCTCTCTCTCTCTCTGCCCCTTCCCTGCTCACACACTCTCTCTCA
The DNA here is from genome assembly GCF_018350155.1 of Leopardus geoffroyi. Taxonomy (NCBI): domain Eukaryota; kingdom Metazoa; phylum Chordata; class Mammalia; order Carnivora; family Felidae; genus Leopardus; species Leopardus geoffroyi. The sequence continues at coordinate 84,516,094 of NC_059333.1, forward strand.
AAAATAAATAAAATAAACATTTAAACCTTAGGGCTTAATAGCTTTAAAATAAAAATATTTGAAATAATAAATGGAATTATGAAAACATCTTTCCATGTCAATATACAGTATAAAACCTTGGATTGTGAGTACTTGGTCTGCGAGTGTTCTGCAAGATGAGCAAACATTTCTAATAAATTTTAACTTGATAAATGAGCAATGTCTTGCAATATGAGTAGTATGAGATACTGAATGTCATATGATCACAACTCTGCCAATGGTTTTTGAAATTTGCTTTGATAAAGTGCTCTGGATTACAAGCCTGTTTCTGGAATGAATTATGCTCACAAACCAAGGTTTTATTGTACTTATATCATAGCAAAAGCTATAAGATAGAAAAGCTATAATAAGGTAGCCATCATTTATTAGCAATATGCAACCTATGTGTGTTCTTTCATTGGCTTATAGATATTATTTATAGAACATATGCAATATAGAACACTATATATTGTATTAAATATCTTGGTATTCAGGAGCTCCTAACATGGGTTCCCTTGAAGTATACCTTCCCAAAAAGGGTTAAGAGAGAGAATGGTATTTCAACATAATTAGTTTCCTTGTAATCCTAAAATGTATCTTATTTTATGCATATAAAACCCCTCTAATGAGTAGTTTATACATCTTATTAGACTACCAAAAGGTCATTCTTGCCACAAAAAGGATGAAGAACCTCTGCTTGAAACCACTGTACTGGACCTAAATTAAAACTTATTACTTGCTCAGGAAAAAATAACATGAAAGAAATCAAATTAAGTATGTTTTAATTTGCATAGGATAAAATGTATCAATTTTAAGTGTGAATTTTGATGCTAACAAATTTACGCACCCAAGTAACCACCACCACAATCAAATTAGAGAGCTTTTTCTATCATGCAAAGTTCTCTTATATCCCTTTCCAGTCAGTGCTGTCACCTGCACCCCTGGCCTCAGGCAACCGCTGATTTTCTTTCTGTAGTACACATTAGACTTATGACAAAATAATCAAAGTATATCCCATAAACTGTTATTTCTACTTATAGAAACAATTTTTAAGAATAATTTGAATGGCAATCACATACCTTAAATTAAAACCTCAAATTACTGTCAGTAAATGGTTATATATATCTCCATGAAACTCACCTTATAAAAAAAATACTGTACAAGGGTAGCTATTCTAATATAATAAAAATGACCATGAACAAAAAGCAATTTGGAGAGGAATTTAAATCTAGCTATTGCATAGTCACTGTTTCTTGCAGCTTGTCTTCCTTCTTTACCCATGATTCCTGTAATAAAGAAGACAAAAAGGCAAGTTCATTGATAACTGAGAAGTGTGATTTTGATAATTTAACTACAAATATCTTAATTATCTATAGCAGTTGAACCTGGGCTTGGGAGCACTATTTCCCAATATAGAGTGGATAGAAGATTCCCTAAAGGTTGCTCCACTTAAATCAAATACATAATTAAAACAAATCTACAATACATACCAGGTATGTAACATCAAGTGTCAAAGACTCAAAATATAATAAAATACAATGAATATAAAAATAATATTAAAAGTTAAGGATCTAATAAGAACATCAAGTTTTACACTAATAGACACAAAGTACTAGTTAACAGATTTCTAATGGAGAAAGTGCTATAAAACAGCTTTAACTTTGTTAATTTCCAATGAACATAAAAAAAATCCAAATTGAATGATTAGAACCTAGCAAAAATGAGCATTAAGTTTAATGGTTTTAAAACTTTTGCACATAAGTCAAACAAAATGTGCTCTTTACTTATTGATTGAAGTTGATTATTTAAAATGGAAGCCCTGATTTTATTACTGGATTCAAATGGCATGAAATATTTCAATAAATATAACTAACATACATTACACAGAGCAAATGAAGACTTAAAAAAGTTGTATGCATTGAGGGCATCTGGTAGGCTCAGTGAGTAAGCATCAGACTCCTGATTTTGGCTCAGGTCATGATCTCCCAGTTCCTGGAATCAAGCCCCTTGTCAGGCTCCATGCTGATACAACACAGCCTACTTGGGATTCTTTCTTTCCCTCTCTCTGCCCCTTCCCCACATACACGCTGTCTTTCTCTCTCTCTCAAAATAAACTTAAAAAAAAAACAAACTGTATGCACTGTTTGCTGAAAATTCTTGCAAAGGTAATTAATAGTGAGAAAAGCTAGCACACTCACAACTTCTTACCTTTCTACAACTGCATCTAGATAAAAGTTACACATGAAATAGCAATTCGCCAGATTATCTATGTGCACATTTTGAACAAATGCCAAGTATATAAATATTTTAAATGTTTAATGTGACAATCTTGCTCCCTTTGTTAATTTATCAAATCTAGGCTGGATAAAATATGCTTTTTAAAATAAGTGTCCACAATATCACTTGAAATCAGTACATAATTTTATCTGATAAATATGAGTACATTTTTAAGGTTACAGTAATCCTTTAGGTTTCAAAAGAGTTCTTGCCAAGTTTGTTTTTTCAATCTGGAAACAGCTTTGAAAAATCATTTTTCAAAATTATAATTTTTTATTTTTGTAATAAAAAAAAATTTCCAAAATGGCTAGGTATAGATAATCACATTTATAACATCTAGAGAAGACTACTATTTTTGGTCTATATCCTTTAAGAATTTTTCTTTCTGCATTTTTTGCGTGTATGTAATATATACACAAACAAATGTACAAAACGAGATTATTTGTTTTATAATCTGTTATTGTCACTTAATACATTATGGACATTGTTTTTAAAACATCTAACTATGTTAACTATTCATTTGTTAAAAATGTTTTTAACTTATTTTGAGAGAGAGAGTTTATGTGTGTGTGGGTGAAGGGCAGAGAGAAAACCAAGCAGGCTCCACACAGTGTGGAGCCCCACGTGGGGCTTTGATCTCAAGAACCTCAAGATCATGACCTGAACTGAAATCAAGAGTTGGACGCTTAACCAATTGAGCCACCCAGGCGTCCCTTTATTCATTTTCTTAAAAGAAATTCCTAGATGCATAACTGCTAGGTCAACAGGCACACATTTAAAATTCTATTATACATAATAATGCAGGGTATACCAATTTACACTCCCCCTAAAACTGTACATGAGGATTTGCTAATTCTAACCTTTGCCAATTCCAAGTTTTACCCAACTCTGTAATTTTGCCAATCTGATAGGTAATTTTAAAACTTGGATTTTTTTTTGAGTGAGCTGAACACTTTTTTTCATGCATTTAATACTCATCTTAATTTTAAAAAAAATGTTTATTTTATTTTGAGAGAGAGAGAGCACGTGTGCATGAGAGTTGGGGAGGGAGAGAAAGAAAGAGAGAGAGAGAGAGAGAGAGAGAGAAAGAAGGAGAGAGAGAGAAATCAAATCCCAAGCAGGCTCTGCACTGTTAGCACAAGGTCTGATGCAGGTCTAGATCCCACAAACCATGGGATCGTAACCTGAGTCGAAATCAAGAGTCAGAAGCTTAACTGACTGAGCTACCCAGGCACCCATGCAAATGTTCTTTATTAGTTTCATGTTTAAAATTTGAATTTGGGTATATTTACTTCTGCCAGACATACTGATCATTCCCTTTACGATGCCTTTCTTTTTTTTTCTTTTTCTTTCTTTCTTTCTTTTTTTTGTTCTTTCTTTCTTTTTCTTTCTTTCCTAACAATTAGATCCTTCTTTCTTTTTCTTTCTTTCTTTTCTTTCTCACTTTCTTTTCTTTCTTTCTTTCTCTTTTGTTTTCTTTCTTTCTTTCTTTCTCTTTTGTTTTCTTTCTTTCTTTCTTTTCTAAAAATTAGATCCTTCCATACCTCAAATTACAAGATTATTCGTTAAATTTTTTTCTTCCATTCCTTTTTGTGGTCTTTAAAATTTTTTAAATATATAATCATTCTGGTATTTGTTTGGCTCTAAGCAACAGAAAGAGACCCAACTTTTTTTTCCTCCCAAATAACCAAATCAGTTATATTAGTATTTTATTTATCAAATAACTTGTTTCCCTACTTATTTGAAACATCTCCTTTTTTTAAAAACTAAATTTCCAGATGTTTGCATCTATCCTACTCACTGGTCTTTCTGTTATCATACTAGAATCAAATTGTTGTAACTACTGTAGCTTTTTATGCCTTTAATAGGAAGGTATAGGAAGTTATCATCAAATTGTTATGGAAATTTATGGTAAACAACAGTACACAAACTAGAAAGAAAATTAAGTTTTCAAAATGAAAAGTGAAGAATTGATTTGAGAGCTACACTGGAAATATTAGACCTGAGAACTACCTATCACAGGACATTACAGAGGTTATTCCAGAAGAGGAATTAGCCTTTTTTCTAACTCTAAAATTTTATCCTTCATTAAAAAAACCTCCATACTTTTCTCCTTTGCTTCTGTATTTGCATAATAAAGTTATTTAGGAAGGCAGCTCAGAATATGGTTTAAACAGTAAATGACTGATAATTTAAATATAACAAAATGGTATTAGTCTAAATAAAACAAAAATTTTAGGCAAAAATAGAAAAGAAATTAGAACAAAGTTTATTAATTTAGAAAATTATTTGAGGGGTGCCTAGGTGGCTCAGTCAGTTAAGGTCCAACTTTGGCTCAGGTCATGATCTCACAGTTTGTGAATTTGAGCCCCACATGGGCCTCTCTGCTGTCAGTGCGGAGCCTGCTTTGGATCCTGTCTCCCTCTCTCTGTCCCTCCCTTACCCGTCCTCTCTCTCAAAAATAAATAAACATTTAAACAAAAAGGAAAACTACTTGAAAATATATATTATAATGGTTTGATATAATTTATTATTTCTAAAATTGTCATTAGAATGAGTTACAGAATCTTTAGACTGAAAGAGACAGGAAATAATAACAACACTCTAAAAGAATTGCAACCATGAGGGCAACTACATAAATTACAAATTTAGAGTTTAAAAATTATAGAATAATGTGAGAAAGTACTTTAAAAGGTGCAACACGGCAAAATAAAGCTACTTTATTATGAAGGAGAACTGGCAAAGATAAAATTCACCAACGTGGTATTTATGTCCTTGAAACTTTGTAATTAAAATATCCTAAATATTGGGCTTAATTATAATGGGCTTCTTCTGATGCAGATACAGTGATATATTACCACATTGCATTCATATATTTGATACTGCATTTTAGCCTACAAAAGGAAAATTCAAAATCACCAAATAATTATACCAATTTTAAAAATTCAGGAAAAAAAAATCAATCACCTATGCCAACATGTGCTTCTTGTATCATGCTTACATCATTAGCACCATCACCAACAGCCAATGTTATAGGTTTCTCAGGTGAGATTTTTATCAGTCTTATTACCTGGAAGACATATAACTAATTAGTTATTATAAAATTTCAATTTTCTTGTATTTATATAGTCATTTATCTGAAATGACTGTTACAAGAACAGTTGAATAATGAAAAAAGTCAATTTTGTATTAGACAGTAATTTTCAATGGAGTTCATTTTTTGAGGAGATGTTAGGAATGTCTTTTAGAAATTACATAGCAAAAGAGAATATTATCTTTGGATTTTTTGATGGGAAGCAAGTCTCTTTTAAATACAGCTTAAAAGTGTAAAAAACTTGTGTTAAAAAATAATTACACTTAATTGAACTTTGTCAGGCAAAATTTTCTCTTTCTCAAGTAACTATTCTTTTTATTTGATAGAGGGAAGGTAATTATTTTCTCTTGTCATAAAATTTAAGAAATTTAAAAAAGCAATCAAGATTAAATTCAATAAAATTAAAAGAAAGGTTTCTTTGGAATTCTTGAACACACATTTATAAAGAACCTAGGCATTAGCTCTATTTGGTCTCCAACCGTAGTCTCCACAGACTGTGTACGTGAATTACAATAATATAGGCATTTTAATAAAATTCCATGAAGTAAAACAATGCTGGATGTCATTAGACCCATATGAGAAACAATCAGTGTGTAGGTGTGCAATTCAAAAGATATTTGTGAAAGATATAGTATAAGACCCAAATTTTGAATCAAGTTATAAAAAATATTTGTATAGCCTTTCATTTGTTAGCTAACATTTTAATATTTCCTGTATATAGCTTCAAATCATAAGATAATTGGCTTTTAAACTTTTCACTAAAGTTTTATCACTTAATAGCCACTTTGAACAGAAAATTATCACTTTGGGAGAGTGCAAAAATAAGCCGCGCTCCATAGAACAACCTGAAGTTGCAGAAGAACAGAAGTCTTCCAGACCTCCTCACCAGTTAAGTAACTAACTTATGAAACTGTAGTTATCAAAGTTCAGTTTGTGTCTCAGCAAAATCACAAACTGCCACCCATAGAAGACTTTGTAGGTCATTATGAATAGCTGAAACTAATATGCATTTTGAAAATTTCAAAGGTCTAATGTACATGGTTAAAATTCATAATGTGAGAAGTGACTAAGAGTCATATGCTGCATACTACCAAATAGGACTAGATAAGGCATTAACCTTAAAGAGTACTTTTAGATCTCAGTATCTTTATGGAACGTTTTATCATACAAACATACCTTTGCTTTTTGCAGTGGTGCCATACGACAGCACAGTACAGCTGAACAATTTCTGCAAACTTCCATAAATAGTTTTTCATGCTCCCTGAGTGCAAGAGACAGGCTAGTCCCATCTACCACCAGCCCATGCTGAATCACATGATCCTCTTTAATTCTACGAGAAAATAATTATATTCTCTGTAAAATACTTTGAAACCATATTATTTATACACATCTAGTAAACAAAAAATTCTTACGAAAAGATGGACCATTTACCCGCAGACTTGTTACAAAACTGATATGTCAGGGAAGAAATGGAGTTATGTTACCTGAAAGCTGAGATTAAGCAAAACTGAGAGTGACTGATATGATGAATAAAACATATGATACTCAATTTTACAATGACCTGATAGAGTATATTTTCTAAAATGGGAATTATAAAGCATATAATTCTTAGGATATTTTCCTGAAGTGTAGAAAAATCTTACAAAAACATAAAATTATTAGTTATATATTTAGGAAGTCCTAATTTAAAAAAGTAAATGAAATCAACAATGTTCAGGAAAATTCATGGGATAGATTTACCATGTGAGCAAGAAGGAATAAAGGAATCATAACTGTCTTTTGATATTAACCCCTACATTGGATTCTATGTAATGCCAGATAGTACTATGGTGGAACATGGATAGCATCGCCCTGTGAGCATATGCTGTATGAGTACATCTCCATCCCCTCATGTAATTATCATCTTTTTGTTTTTTTGTTAAAAAAAATTTTTTTTAACGTTTATTTATTTTTGAGACAGAGAGAGACAGAGCATGAACGGGGGAGGGTCAGAGAGAGGGAGACACAGAATCTGAAACAGGCTCCAGGCTCTGAGCTGTCAGCACAGAGCCCGACGCGGGCTCGAACTCACAGACCGCGAGATCATGACCTGAGCCGGAGTCGGCCGCTTAACCGACTGAGCCACCCAGGCGCCCCTAATTATCATCTTTTTGTGTGGTGACAAATTTAAGATCTACTCTCTTAACAATTCTTAAGTATATAATACAGTACTGTTAATTATAGTCACCATGCCTTATATTAGAATTCCAGAACTCATTCATCTTATATGTAAGCTAGAAGTTTGTACCCTTTGACCATCATCTACCCATTTTCCCTACACCCTAGTTTTGGAAACCACCATTCTACTCTGTTTCTATGAGTTCACCTTTTTTAGATTCCATTTGTATTTGTCTGTCTCTGTCTGACTTATTTCACTTAGCATACTGCTCTCAAGGTCCATCCATGTGTCACAAAAATATTTCCTTCTTTTTTATAGCTGAATAATATTCCTGTGTGTGTATTTACATGAGTTTATATAGACACACATTTTCTTTATCCATTCATCCGACAACAGACATTTAGGTTGTTTCCATTCTTGGCTATTGTGAATAATGCTGCAATGAACATGGGGGGGGGGCGGTGCAAATTTCAGATAGTGACTGCATTTTCCTTGAATATATCCAGAAGTGGGATTGCTGGATCACACAGTAGTTCTATTTTTAGTTTTTGAGGAACCTCCATATTGTTTTCCACAGTAACTGAACCCTCCATTTTTACCTCTTTTTTTTTTTTTTTTAGTTCATTTATTTTGAGAGAGAGTGGGCACACAAGTGCAAGTGGGGGAGGGGCAGGGAGAAAATCCCAAGCAGGCTCCTCACTATCAGTGCAGACACTATCACAAGGGACACGGGGCTAGAGCTCACTAACTGTGATATCATCACCTGAGCTGAGATCAGAAGTCAGATGCTTAACTGACTGAGCCACCCAGGTGCCCCTGTACTCTCCCTTTTTAAGTGAGAAGTGAGAAAACTATCAAATGAGCAGTAAACTATAAAAACTAAATATATATTGATAGATTTTAGTCTTACAAAAAAAGCTTTTATAAGTCAAAATGATGTCTTTCACAGTATGCCTAATCACTACTGTGTTGCATTGTAACTAATAAGTGGTAAACAATTATCTTTTACAACATAAACTTTTCAAAAATGTATTTTTCTTTATTAATTGTCATGTACCTGAAAACAACACCACACTGACTGTTTTTCCTCCCTATTGGCCAAACTTTATTTAGCAACCTTTGCGGCTTCCAATGTGTTCAGTCTAAGTACCGCCTGAGCCCATGACTCAGAACAAAGGGTAGCAGCCAAGAGTGGGAGAGATCAGTTTTCCTCTGGAAACTTCTTAAGCACACTAAATTAAGTTTCCTCTTTATAAGTCACCATATTATCTCACAATCCATGAGATAATATTTATGGAATATGGGAAAGCGCCTCACAGATCTGGCACATAACATCTGCTCATCTCTGTAGCCTCATGTCTTAATACCGCCTATACCCTCTTCCCATCTACTGCATTCTATGGCCATACTTCACTACTGTCAACTCCTTGAATGAATCCATCTCTCAGTTGTGGAAATTTGCATATGTTGCCCCTTTTGTTTGCTGGGGTTACTCTCTGACCAGTTAACATTTCTTTTAGGAGACAACAATCTTGAGTTTTTCTACAGAGCTCTGTTGGCTAGGCTAAGCTTCCCTCTTGTGTCCACCGACAACTTTCTGTTCTTACCTGTTACAATCCAGTTGTGATAGGTCTATCACAATATATTTATTTCTGTTTTTCCCATAGAAAATAAAGTATTCTGAGAGTAAACAATACACCTTACATTACTTGTGTTCCAAATTCTAGATAGCAGACCACCAATATGTGAAGGAATGGTAGGTTTGTGAAGGAATGGGTATACAAAGTAAAGCTTTCAAAGGAATGGAATTCTTTGCTCCACCAAAAATTTTTAGAATAGACATGAACTGGAAGTCTGTAAATCGAAACCCTATTGACTTATATGGTTATCTCAGAAAACATATTCTACCAAAAAGATGGTATCTCTAAAATAAAATATAAATTTCACATAGCAAGCCTTGAAAAAGACCAGAATGTTCACTTTGTAATACAGCTTTTGTACAAAAGGAAGATAAACAATATCCATAATCTTAACAGATTCACTAAGAGCACATATATAGAAGACTTGAAGAATAAAATACAAATAATAATTATCTTTAGATGGCTGTATTATGGTATATTCTATTATATATTCATCATTTTCAGTATTTTTTAAATGGACACTTGTTACTTTTATACAGGATTAATATTTTAGAAAGTATATATAAAGTAAACGATTCTGAATAATTAATTTCTACGTGTTAAGGAGTTCTCGTTGATATTATGGTACTTAAATGTTTAAGCAGCCACAATGGTGTTGTCACTACTCCCAAATTATAGTATAATTACCTAGATCAATTGCTTTTTTGAACTCAAGCAAAGAACCTTCTGAGAGTTGCACTGTCTCTTTAAAACATCCCTTAAGTTTTTCTTTGATGAAATCCAGAGTTCAGTACTATATCAATGCCTGTATAACAAATATGAATAAAGCTCTGAAAGTACACTGAAAACTGTGGCACTATCTTTTCACATCTGTTTTTCTGTATTAGCAGAAGGCTGCAAATGACAGGTACCTGTGGGAGACCAGAACAACCCTAATGCTTACACTGAAGCAATCCTTAAATCACTGTGAAAAATGAGATTGTTAAAGGGGCTCCTAAATAAAGTTGATCTGTCTATAAAAAACAGATTTAGAAAAAAAAAGAATGAATTTAGAGTATAAATACTTATGAAATTATCTCTGAACAATAAAACGTATATTAATTTCCTGGTTTAGTCATATGAACTAGATCTGGATTTGGCAAGTGTTTTCTGTAAAGAGACAGAAGTAAATACTTCAATTTTAGATTTTAGATTTTGTGGGCCAAGAGGCTAAACTGAGAATATAATGCAGGTACTTTATTAAAATAGAGGAGACAGATTTTGACAAAAATTTTTATGGACTAAGTAAAAAAACTTGATAATAGTAATTGAGTATAATTTTTCAAGTAATACAAGTCTACCAGTGAGAAGAAATGGAAATCTTTTCTTTCGGGGGAGGAGGCAGGGGAGATAACATTTTGCTTAATTCAGGTTTAATGTTCCCCGTCATCAAAATCAATTGCAAAAGTCTACCTTTTAATGCTGATCTGCAATGAGATTTTATATTTTAACACAACAGAACTATCTGTATTGAGATTTTATATTTTATCTTTGAATATGTCTTTTCAAACAGGTAGCATATTAAAGTGTCACTGAGTAATAAACACAGTGCTGTGACTCCTAATTTGGTAATAAAATAATCAACACTACATTGTGCATGAAAAGTTTGATATTAAAAGTCCATTTTTCTTTTCTTGTTTGGACACGATGGATAAATACTACTAATAAAAATATAGTAAAATATCATAGGGCAGTATGTGTGGCACTCAAAACACTACTGAGTTACAATGGTGTCACTGTGATCTGTAGTAAATCAAGCAGCAGTGAGAAATGATAAAAGTGTTTCCTAATGGCTCTGTCGCAACTACCCAACTGTCCTGAAGTGCAAAAACTTTTTATTGATGATATGTAAATGAATGACTGTGGAACTGTTACAATAAAACTTTATTTATAGGATTTAAATTTGAATTTCATAAATTTTTACATCAAAATATTTCTCTTCTTTGGATTCTTTTTCACCCATTAAAAATATAAAAATTATTTTGAGCTCACAGGCTATAAAAAACAGGCAGTGGGCCATCTTGGACCCAGAAGCCATAGTTTGCTGACCCCTGAACTCATGATCCAGATAATTACATTCTTACCTTCGGGCAAGCTGCCTCAATTGTTCAGCACATTGACTGTCTGATTTCTGGTTTATAAGTTCAAGGATGTTCATGGTTCTGTGAAAATGTCCACATGATAAACTCACACTAACAGCTGTTTCATGTTTATCTCCGGTTAGTACCCATACTTTGATACCAGCCATTCTTAATCCCTCAATAGTTTCTCGAACTCTATCTTGTAGCCTGAAAATAAAAGAAACAACATTAGTAGTGAGAAGAATACTTTTTGACTATTTCAATTATAAACCACCTAGTACATATAAGGTAAATTCTAGACTCCCTGACTTAAAAATGTTATAGTACAGTGATATAATTGATTTTTTCCCCCATTTGGGAAGAAACAGGAATAACCAAATTAGCCATCATCTGGTTAACATAACATCCACAACTTTATATCTTACGAGTATATCTTCAAAGTTGATTTTTATAGAACTAAACTAAGTATACAGTCTTCATAAACTCCTATTTTATTAGAAAATATTAAATTTGAAATTAGAAGATTTTTCTCTTTTTTATAAGAAAATTTCTCACATCAGTAGTTCAAAAATCAAATTGTGGACAACAAAGGATGACATAACCGCAGGTGAGTCTTAGAAATCTCATGAGGACAACTGAAAAGTAAATGAAAACCTAAATTAAAAAAAATGCAAACACTTACAGAGACAAGTGATGAGGAACAAACTCAAGGCCAAACTAAATAGGCCTCAAGGAATTCACAAACTAATAGAGGAGAAAGTCTTTAAAGAAATAATTATACTGCCACAAGAACAACACAGAACTACCTATAAAACATGGATACTTCACAAAGGAGAGGTTTTTAATCCAGTTAGGGGTAAAGAAAGGTCTTACTGGAGTGGGGGTACTATCTGAGCTATATTTTATAAAGATATTCACAAATGGGTAAGGGGGAAATTATCCAGGCACAACGTACAGCCTTGCCACAGAACAAAGGCACAAAATAGAATAGTTTTAACTAGAGCTGTTGTTCAGAGAACTACAGACAGTTTGGTACTGTTGAAGCATAATGTGGAAGCAGGCAGTGGTGGGAAGTGAAGCTGGAGCATTAAACAGGTGCTTAAAGCTTTTGTACGCCATACTGAGTAGTACTCTACAAATTCAAGCCTACAGGGAAAGCTACATAGCTGAGTTCATTCATCTATTTAAGGTATCTGACTAGAATAAGTGTTGTATCCGCTGAATGGGAAAAATTACCCATTTATTTTGATTTTAAATATATTATTATAGGATGTTAATAAATGGAATTTATGTCATAAATTAGAAACAATTGGCTAGGAAAATTCTTATGAGAAAAAACGGATATTGCCTATTTGTCTGATATTTACCTGTCTTCCACTGCTGTAGCTCCAAGTAATATCAGATTTTTCTCTATGAATTGGAAGACATCTGCCAATTTCTCTTCCCGTTGTTGCAAGGCAGTTCTGGCTTCAAAGAGACGTCTATCTATTTCCTCATACTCTTTAGATGTCAACTGTTTATAGGCCATACACAGGGTTCTTAGCCCTTTCTAAAACAGAAAAATTAAAGACAAAAATTGAACCAAAATAACTAATGGGAAATCAAGAAGTCATTGAAATAAACTGAGGATGCCTTACCAAAAGTCAATTACAAACAACTTAAAAGTACTATCATCTAGTAACAGGATATACATGAAGTGTCACAAAGCCCTCGTGATCTGAGTTATGGGACACACATTATCAGAGCTTTTATAATTTTTTTTTTTCAACGTTTATTTATTTTTGGGACAGAGAGAGACAGAGCATGAACGGGGGAGGGGCAGAGAGAGAGGGAGACACAGAATCGGAAACAGGCTCCAGACTCTGAGCCATCAGCCCAGAGCCCGACGCGGGGCTCGAACTCACGGACCGCGAGATCGTGACCTGGCTGAAGTCGGACGCTCAACCGACTGCGCCACCCAGGCGCCCCAGAGCTTTTATAATTTTTGATGAGTTCTTAAAAAGTTGCTCAAAATACTTAAGGTTTTTAATATCAGAGCCTAGACAGGATCATAAAGATGATCTTACTGTGGTTTTAAAACTGTTTTACCTGGAAAGCCAGACACTTCTATAAGGGTATCTTCAGGCTGTCAAGAGACAGGCAGCCCAGGTTCTATTCTCCTGTTTTAACCATTACAAATCCATTTTATAAGAATTCTTTTTAAGCAAAGAAGACCATAATTTCCTGAAGGTGCACAGAACTAATTTACAGTTCAAATAACGAAGTCGGTAAGGTGGCCCTCATCCAATAAACAATTCTTTCTAGAGCCACCGAATGATTTTAAACTGAATCATTATACATCTTCATTGGTGAAACGGAGTTACACAATACTTAGGAATATATATTTGATTATCCGATTCTCCTGGGCACAAATTTTTCCTATGGTGTTACTATTTAAAAGTTGGTACCTATATCCAAAAGCTTATAAAAGTTCTTGCTGTACATTTTCCTCAGAAAAACCCAAATATTCTAATAACAGAACTTGGAAAGGGTACATTTTAAAATACTATATGACATTATTTAGATTTCTAAATATTGATGTTCTTGATTTACAAATGACCAACACTTAGGGGTGCCTGGGTGGCTCAGTCATCCAACTCTTGATTTCGGCTCAGGTCATGATCTCATGGTTTGTGAGTTCAAGCCCTGCATCAAGGCTCTGTGCTGACAGTGCAGAGCCTGCTTGGGATTTCCTCTCTCTCTCTCTCTCAAAAATAAACAAGCATTAAAAAAGACAACAACCAAAAAACCAAATGACCCACACCTATAAATGTTTTTCTTAAATAATAGTTAAGAGGCCATGAGAGTTACTAGTATATGAAAGTAATTCACTTTACAACAAATACTTATTGAAATGCTAACTATGTGCCAGCATTGTTCTGGATATTAAAATGAATGTTAAGTAGAAGAATGTCTTTGTTCTCATGGATGTTACAGTGTGGTAGGTGAACTACATCATAAACAATTAGGAAACAAGCAATGGGAGAAAATAAACCATAAAAGGGAGGCAGGTGAGCAGAGATGAGTATGGAGCATACATTTACAGAAATGCAGAAATAAGAGATCATGAGTTCCTAAGACTGAAAGTGAGCTGCTTAAAAATCTTCCTCTTCAGATGAAGTGCGGCACTTTGTTTTTGTAAGATTCTCCTACATTCTTCTAGTAAAAGAGACCTAATTCACAAACCAAAAAATTCATTCCTTTAAAGAGTACAATTTAGTGGTTTTTAGTGTATTCACAGAGTTGTACAATCATGACTACTATCTAATTACAGAACGTTTTCATCATCCCTAAAAGGAATCCCATATTCATTAGCAGACACTTCCTTTTTACCCCTTCTTCCAGACCCTGGCAACCACTAATGTGCTTTTTGTCTCTATGAATTCCATTAATCTGGATATTTCATATAAATGGAACATGTGACCATTTATGACTAGCTTCTTTTACTAGGCATAACCTTTCCAAGATTCATCCATGTTGTAGCATATAAGTATTTTATTCCTTTTAATGGCCAAATAACATTCCATTATATGGAGATGACGCATTGTTTAATCCATGCATCAGCTGATGGAATTTGAATGTTTCCACCTTTTGGCTATTTAGCAAAAATGCTACTAAGTTTTTGTGTGAACATGTGTTCAGTTCTCTTGGGTGTATAACTAGCAGTGAATGGGTTATACAGTTACCTTTATTACTCTATGTTCTGTGAGAAACTGTCAAACTATTTTCTAAAGTGTTTGTACCATTTATATTCTCACCAGCAATGAAGGTGCCAGTTTCTCCACATCCTTGGGATTCCCCTATATTCTTTTAGTAAACTCCTCTTTTTAATGTATTAATTTGAATGGTCTTTGTAGCCAGAAATACCCTGATTGTAATAGGTTCAAAGAGAAGACTTGAATTTTAGCAGGTTAAAAGTCATTTTATAACCAAAGAATGTGGAAGATAACACATACTGTAACAGAACTGCAGAATGTCTATAATTTTTTTTTATAAATTACTAATGCAAAAATGAAGCCTTAAATCTTTCATATGTATATCTTCTAGTTTTATATATTTTAGAAATCTCCACTCACCAAAGCAAATTCATCTACATGAATTCTGGTTTTTTCTATTTCTCCACCTACACAATTAGGAAGAATTGATGATTCAGCTCCTTTAGCAAATAAAAACTTCTCACCTAAAGAGAAAAATCAGTTATCAAACTCTTAATATTAGATAAATAAAAATTCATAAAAATTTAGACAGGTTACCTGAAGGTGCCTGAACAATCACACTCATTCTCCTACGATCTGAGTCAAATTCGAGAATATGAAGCAGTTTGTACCTAAGGAAAAAAAAAATAAGATAAAAAGTCTACTTTTTTTGAATAGTAAGTGAATCTTTGACAAGAACCCCTATAAAAGATAAAATGGTTGATTTAGAATAAGAAATTAATCTCAAGTACATTTTCAAGATGATGGGTTATAAATCACTAATAATAACACAAGATAGAAATAGAAGGAACTGACATTTATTGAGTACTTACCAAATGCCATGTACTTTACCTACCTTATGTCATTTAATACCCATGAGAACCAAAGAAGGTAGGTCTTATCTCATTTTACAGATGAGGACTATTAAACTCAGAAAGATTAAGTAATTTTCCTAAAGTCAAATAAGTTTGTGAGTGGCACAGCAAGGATTGGAATCCAGATCTGCCCAGCTCCACGTTTTTCTAAAAAAGGTAATTGATTCTCAACCCTTTTCTCTGCCCAAACACACCTGAGAAATACAACACACTGACATTAGTAACAGAGGATCATTACAGCAGTGATTCTGAACCTAGAACAGTGTACGTGTGTACAGGTAGGGAAACAAATGCCTTTATAGGGAGCAGTAAAAGAATTTGTGTGGATGGGTCAGGTGTGGCTTGAAGTTTTTGGGATGGGTTTATATAATGATGTTTATGTGAAATGTTTTGTACATCTCAAAGAAAAACACTGAGTGGGATGATGGTTTGTAAGTTGATGAAATGAGCTACATAGGCTTCTACATGTAATTAGCCAAAAAATGGCTCTATTTTAGTTTGGAAAACCATAGTTTGGCAAGGGACAGCTACAGTTGAGATATAACTGGAATTGATAAAACAATGAAAGATATGACTAGAACAGGAATGGACTAATTTATAAAACAGTGTAAATATAAGGAAGGTTTTCTTTATTCAGTAAGAACTTATGGAACTCATTACCCCAGGAGTGTATAAAAATAAACATATGAGTAAATTCAAGAACCATTAAGCTAAAATACAAATGAAAGATTCACAGTAGAATGTTATTATTACTGTGAAAAAGTACAATGGAGTATTAACATCATTCTAGAGCAGGGGTCAGTAAACTTTTTCTGTAAAGGTCCAGACAGTACATATTTTAGGCTTTGCAGGCTATATATGGTTTCTGTTGCATTTTTTTTTTTAAAAACAACAATCCTTTAAAAGTGTAATATAGCTTGTGGACTGTACAAACCAAGCCATAGACCAGATATGGCCTATGGGCCACAGTTTACAGATTCCTATTCTATACTAAACACACAGAAGATTACAATACAGAAAAAAATTACCGTTCCAGTTTTCCAAGTGTTTTAACTTCCATAGTTTCTTCAGAATTGCCAATAAATACAATGCCAATTCTAGGGATTAAAAGAGAAGAAATATAGGATTAAAAAAATTTTTTTCAAATGTTTATTTATTTTTGAGTGAAAGAGCACATGAGAGCAGGGTGGGGGCAGAGAGAGGGGGACAGAATATCTGAAGTGGGCTCTGTGCTGACAGCAGAGCCCAATGTGGGGGGCTTGAATTCATGAACCATGAGACCATAACCTGAGCCTAAGTCAGATGCTTAACTGACTGAGCCACCCAGGAACCCTAAGAAATGTAAGATTTAAAGACGCTATTTCATGTTTCACAATATGTCATTATAACTTAGCCTGAATAAAAACATTTAAAATACACATTTAAGATGCATTTAAAAATATTTCTTTGAGGGGCACCTGGGTGGCTCAGTTAAGTGTCTAACTCTTGATTTCGGCTCAGGTCATGATCTCATGGTTCTTTGTGAGATGGAGCCCCAGTTGGGCTCTGCACTGACAGCATGGAGCCTGCTTGGGATTCTCTCTCTTCCTCTCTCTGCCCCTTCCCTGCTTGCATGTGCTCTCTTTCTCTCCGAAAAATAAATAAAAAAAGTTAATTTGAATATGGCATTATTTTTAAGAACTTGAAGGATCAGAGTAGGTCCAAAACAATACATTCACAAGTATTTCTCACAAATTATATTATTCATATTTCACAGCAACCAGATTTTTAAAAATCTCTTCAAAATATGATTCAATGCAAGCTTGTCAGCAAAATTAATGACACATATAAAATTCTCCTTTATGTGTTTATGAATTCTACCTTTATGCATTTATGAATTTTGTCTGACAATTTAAAATAATTTTCTAGTATTTGTAGTTGTTTATTTAAAAGATGTTTTTCTGAAGATTTGAAAATTAGACTAAACTATACCTTGCAGCAGCTTCCACTAGAGCTTTTTCATCTGGTGAAGATGCATAGTACTCCAACTGGGAGGGTGCAAGGTTGGATTGCCAGGGACCATCACCAATGCCATCAGTCTGAACGTTGCTAATCTGTACAGTGTGACAGAGACTGACTGCTTTAAAGAAGAGATCATGTTCTTTAATCTGTAGAAAAATAATATTCACAATAAAAATACCATCCCCAAACATTTAGAAAACCATAAGCAGAATTCTAAAAAATGTCAATAAATACTGTTAATAATTGGTTATCTTAGATTTACAACAAGAGTGCTATAATCTTTTTTTTTTTATATATGAAATTTATTGTCAAATTGGTTTCCATACAACATCCAGTGCTCATCCCAAAAGGTGCCCTCCTCAATACCCATCACCCACCCTCCCCTCCCTCCCACCCCCCATCAACCCTCAGTTTGTTCTCAGTTTTTTGTTTTTTGTTTTTTTTTTTAATTTTTTTTTCCAACTTTTTTATTTATTTTTGGGACAGAGAGAGACAGAGCATGAACGGGGGAGGGGCAGAGAGAGAGGAAGACACAGAATCGGAAACAGGCTCTCGGAAACAGGCTCCAGGCTCTGAGCCATCAGCCCAGAGCCTGATGCGGGGCTCGAACTCACGGAGCGCGAGATCGTGACCTGGCTGAAGTCGGACGCTTAACCGACTGCGCCACCCAGGCGCCCCTGTTCTCAGTTTTTAACAGTCTCTTATGCTTTGGCTCTCTCCCACTCTAACCTCTTTTTTTTTTTTTTTTTTTTCCTTCCCCTCCCCCATGGGTTTCTGTTAAGTTTCTCAGGATCCACATAAGAGTGAAACCATATGGTATCTGTCTTTCTCTGTATGGCTTATTTCACTTAGCATCACACTCTCCAGTTCCATCCACGTTGCTACAAAAGGCCATATTTCATTTTTTCTCATTGCCACGTAGTATTCCATTGTGTATATAAACCACAATTTCTTTATCCATTCATCAGTTGATGGACATTTAGGAAGAGTGCTATAATCTTGAACTGCCTGAATACTAGCTGGTTGCTTCTGACTCCAAAAAGGAAAATATTACATTTGCTTATGACCTTTCAACATAAGAGTATCTTTTGGGAGGCACCGCCAAATTGTAAGACCTCTTAAAAAGTGAGGTCTCAAGAAGCATTAAGTAAATGTAAGCTCTATTTCTTAGCAAAGTCTCTTTACTTCTTTACTTCAAGGCATAGGGTTCTTCTTAACTTAGTCTCATTTACCCAGAGAACTAAGGCAGACACACATTAATTGACAAGTTAAACTGGGTTATCACCACAAATTCTCAGTGTTGAATCAAAGGATATACATTTCAAATACATATTTTTTGTCCCACTAACACTTAAACTTTTTCTCCTTCAATCAATCGAGCAACTACCAGAGAGAATTATTTCAAACGAAATTCCAATTTATTAATTTAAAAGTTACTTACTAGCTCAGTTTCATTTTCAGGACTGGTCCTAAAAGAAGAACTAGTTGTAAGATGGGATAAGTTGTTAAGATGGGATAAACTATTAAGATAAGATAAGTTTCCGTCTGAAGAGTCTGGTGTTGGTCCTTCAGAGACAAGTCTACCATTGATTTCTTGGTATTTTATGCCATTAATTGAACACTCCCGAAACTGCATCTCATTTTCTGTCAATGTGCCAGTTTTATCTGTAAACACATATTCCACCTAGAGATGAAAGATAAAAGAAAAAAAAAAAACTTTTGTGTTTATGGTCCTATGTTAAGCAAAAAAACCTTGTCGCCCACCTCCTAAAGTCAAGCTTACCTATTAACATTGGCATACTGATGCTGAGATTCCTTTAATCCAAGCACAATAATTAAAGATACCCAGAAACAAAACAGGGTAACATAAAATAATTTCAGTCTATATACACATACACTTTGAAGTTTGTGGCATTTTTACATGCATGTTCATCTGTAGAGCTGACTGATAATGTGGTATTAATAGTTCTTTTTCCTCTCCTGGATAAGGTATTTTGAAGTAGTAGGATTAAGAATGATCTTTGAGCAAGGGTGGAAGGGATGCTTAATAACCTAGAATGTGAAAGGGTATGTGGTCCAGAAGAAATGGTACAGAGCTGGGAACAGGAACACAAAGTCATAGCAACACAAGAAGTCAGAGATAGAAAGTTATCTAAAATAGATAGATGGGGGAAATTGAAACCAAGGGTAGGAGACAAACTCAGGGAAAAGGAAAATGTTTAAGTGAAAATATTTTATTTTTTTATTTTTTAATTTTTATTTATTTCAAAAAAAATTTTTAATGTTTATTTTTGAGAGAGAGAGACAGAGCTGGGAAGGAACAGAGAGAGAGGGAGACACAGAATCCGAAACAGGCTCCAGGCTCTCAGCTGTCAGCACAGGGTCCGATGCGGGGCTCAAACTCACAAACCGCGAGATCATGACCTGAGCCGAAGCCGGACGCTCAACCGACTGAGCCACCCAGGTGCCCCTAAATGAAAATATTTTAAAAAGGTAAGACAAATAGTTGTATTACTCTTGGAGACTAATTTTGGAAAATTAACCCTAAAAGAAGGTAGGTCCAAAAAGAGAAGATTGAAATAGTTAAGTCTTGATACAAACTAGGATCACGGTGAGGATTTAATTAATGCAATGATGATTTGAGAAAGTCATCATTTAAAAAGCGAGGTAGACATCATAAGGAAAAACAATAACCACAGACCAGTATCCCTTATGAACATAAACACAAACCAAATCTAGAACAATATAAAAAATACACACCATGAACATGTGGGATTCATCCCTGGAATGCAAAACTGGTTCAACATCAATTAATCAATGAAACCCACCATAATAATAAGTTGGCACTTGTTCTTTATTCTATTATTAAAATGATCATCTCAACAGATGCAGAAAAAGCATTTGACAGAATCCAATACCCTTTCATGATAAAAACATTCAACAAATTAGGGACAGGCTATTTCCTCAACCTGATAAAATACGTCTACAAAACCCCATAATTAGCATTTGATGAAGAAAGACTGAATGCTTTCCCTTAAACTAAGTTCAGGAATAAAGCAAAAATGTCTGTTCTTGCCACTTTTATTTTATGATACAAAATATATCAGCAAACAGAACTAATACTCCAAAAGTGATTAGAATAGACAGAGATCTGTCAGTCATGGAGGACTTTTTAGAATTAAAAGATTAGATAGAGATGAATAAAAGAAATCAATTTCGATTTTTAAAAATTTGTTTAAAATCAAGAAGTTTTAACTTTAGTGATAAAGAGGGCACTGTACACCACCCTAAGAGTAGTTTCTTTAACAGTATGGAAATTTAAGGACATAGGAGAGTGTGAAATAAAGTAGATTTCACTGGTATAAAAATAGGTAAAGGAATATAGGGAATAAACATATTATGAAATACTTGCAGGCTTAAAAGTAAAAAGAAAGGCTGAGATGAATTAGAAATTTTACAAAGTTATCACTTAAAGTTTATTAAAAAGAAAACAGATATGGATATGCACAGTGTGAAGTTTCAGAAAAACAACATTCTAACATGAAGGAAAGAGGAAGAGAAGAAAATTGGGATAGAAAAGGTCAAAGGAAAGAAAAAATGGGAAAAAATGTGGTTGGAGAAGTAAAAGCAGGCTCTGTTTTTAGGTCCTGAATATGTGATACATAATTAAAGAAATGTGACATGAATTAATATTTAGCATAAGTTACTACAGCCTCCTAAATGTTAAAAATAAATGGATCAACTTCTGGTTAAAAATGGCAGGCTGAGCAAGTACAATTATCTCTGCTCCTCTTGAAACTTCACTTAAGTAAGAATAGAGGAATAAAAAAAGAACAAAAATAATGGTAATTGAGACAACATGAGAAGGGAGATATAACAAGTTTGGAAGATGGAAAGGAGCTGAATGAGTGGCAAGTGACTTAAGAGAACATAGAATATGAAACCTAAGCAATGGGGGCAATCCTTTCCCAGAAACTCGCAGAAAATGGAGGTATCAGGAACAGTCTGGAACCTGAAATCACCTCATAATTTGCAAACCTGAGATTGCCTTACATCTATCCGAGCAACAGCTGGAAGGTTTATTGTCTAAGGAGGAGCTTTAACCAGAGAGAATCTGAACCCTGTGGAAAGCTGAAAACAGGTGTGAGGCAGCTAAAAACAGGAGTGCGGCAGTACACTAAAAACGGAGATTTCTACTGGATGGCCCTAACAATCACAAGCAGCAGAAATACTAACTGGAGTAATTCTCTCTGGGGAAACTGAGAAAAGACCAACACTGAAGTCTGGGGATGTGCCAAAAAATAGCTGGGCTGCTAGGGTTTTCTATGGAAAACTTTTAAGCTTGTAAAGAAAACCAAAGATTAGCATTCATTTGAGGATCACTCCTTAAAAGAAAGGTAGAGTCTAAGACAAATTAGACAGTTTGCTACAACAAGGTCATGAAAACATGAACTTATAACAATATGGCTGATATATAAGGGAACAATTTGAACATAACGTGCACTTTGCATTTGGTTATGCACAATTTCCTTGGTGAGAAACACCAGCAAACTGCCAAGCCCAGAAGGAACACGTGAAATGTGCAAGCCTCAAACAGGTACCAGTTACCTCAGGTCACCATGGGTGTTATAAGCCACACCCATCCGCTTCTGTTTTCAGATAACCTTCCTTTCTATACTTTACAATGACACACAGGTAGCAATACTTCAATGATGGTCACTTCTACAAGAAACCTTCTGGTCTATTTCAAGATAAAATGCCACATATATTACAGTACTTATGCATTTCTTAACAATTTATTTTAAATGTGTCATTGACAAAGTTTTTGTTGTACTCCTAATCCCATTAGTCCTGTGGCTTTTACTAAGTAATTTTAAGTAGCACAATAAGTTTTAGGAATGCATATGCCATATTGTAGTAGAACAGACTACTGAGAAAGGAGCTAGGGGCAAAGAGAAAATGCAAGGAGCACAAGACTAAATAGCCATCATTAATATCTTCAGAGAGCTAAAAGAATAGATTATATTCAAGAAAAGGAATATGATGCAATTAAAAAAGATTATTCAAATATACTAGAATATTAGAAATTAAAAATATTATAACAGAAATAAAAGAAATTAAAAGATAGGTAGAAAGATAAAGTTGACAAATTCTTCCAGAATTATAAAAACAAACAAGTAAAGGAAAACTGAAAGTCAAAGAAAGAGAATTAGAGAATCAAGATAAATGGTCTGATATCTAAATACTAAATTAAAAAAGACATGTTATCAAAGAAATTATGTAAGAAAAATTCTAGAATTGAAGTACATGTATTTCCAGACTGAAAGGGCTCACAGAACTCACTGTCCAATGAAAGCATAAAAAAAAAAAAAAAAAAAGACTGACACCAAGGTACCTCATCATGAAATTTCAGAATCATCACATTAAGAGAAGAACCTAAAGACTTCCAGAGATAAAATAACAGATCACACACAAAGAACTCGGAATCAGAATGGCACTGCATTTCTTAACAGCAACATTGGAAGCCAGAAAAAAATGGAGAAATGCTTTTAAAATATGGAAGAATGATAATTTCCAACCTGGGATGCCATTATACAACTAAATTACTAATCAAGTGTAAAAAAGGAATAAAGAATTTTCACACATCCAAAGTCTCAAAATATTCTCCTCTCATGCATCCTTTTTCAGGAAGTTATTAGAAGATGTGTTCTACCAAAATGAGAGAAAAAGACACACGTGGGGTGACACGGGATCCAGGAGACAGGAGATCCAAAACAGGAGAGAGGCAAAGGAATTTCTAGAGTAATGGTAAAGGGAAGTCCTAGGTGACAGCTAAGAAGCAGGCCCAGAAATAAGTCCAAATTGAAGCAGAAAGACAAAAGTCTTCAAAAAAGCTGCCTGCTTTTTTGAAGCAGGCATAAAAAGAAAGAGAAAGGAAATCCTAGATTACTTGATATGTTTGAGTATGTAGAGAGATATTTCAAATATTAATCAGAGACTTGTTTGTGGCATACAGAAATTAAGCAAATGAAAAAACAGAGCAATGAACTCTAGGGAAAATAACATAAAAAAGAAAGTGTAATTATAGTATCATAGGATACACATAAAGAACTAGGAATTAGTGAGCAATACTAAGAGTCAACATAATGTCAATAACATTTACTGAATCCCTAATTGTGATATAACAATATTAGAGGGCTATAGGGAGGCAAAGTGGGTATGTATCTGAGTATGTGTGTATAAACAGCAGCATAAGAGTATATCTTTATATTCCGTAATAAATAATGTCTAAAATTTAAAAATCAAGAAAGAACACTATATACAGTAGTGCTAAATAATGGGAAAAACGATTTCAGATTTAAAAATGAGAAACAAGAGTTAGGTGTGGAGCAAAGTAGGGCTATTTTTTGGTATAAGCCTCATAGTATTTTTCTTTGTATATGTATTGTTTTGATAAAAATAAAAAATTAGCAAAACAAAATAAAATGATCTTTTTTACCTGTCCAAGCTCTTCATTCAGATCAGAAGTATTGACTTGAGCTTTCTGGCCTGATTCTTCATGATAGAGATCAAGATCCCAGCCAATAAAAAATGATCCAAGAAATTTTTGCATTTCGACTGTCACATATAATGAAATTGGAATGATGAAATTGTAGAGTACCAAAAAGGCAAGGAAGTCTGAAATGAATCTCAGAATCTAGGCAAAAAAATGATTGATACAAGAATACATATGAGAATTTCCTCAGTATGACCGGAGAAAAATTATCAGAACGTTTCATGTCTAAACAGACCATCAACTATATTCTAAAGCAGAAGTTTCATGAATTGAAATTCATTTGTTGAATCATTTTTTTAATACATTTCTTTTGGTTGTTTTATTGCTTATTAGAATCTTGAACAAAACGAAAAAAGAAAAGGTTAAATTCAAACTACTTGTTACTTTTTAGAAGCTACCAAAAGGCCTGATGTGACTCAAATAACCTTTAGCAAAATATTTAATTAATAATCCCTGCAGTATACTTACTCTTCTACTTCTACCTTTCAAAATCAAAGATAACTAAAAATTGACTATAATTTAAAATTTATTTAAAAATTGGTAGACTAGAACTGCTGTAAATTAAAACTCTTACTTACAGATGATATAGTAATAGCCTACTTCAATGGCACAGCAGTATCACATTTTGACATGCATTCTGTGAAAGGTGAAATACTAATTATGAATGACATGGAAAATATGTTCCTGTGATCTGCTTTGTGGTTTCTTGAGATCCACATCTGTCTTGCAATAGTTGTATTTTAATCTAATGTGAAATCTGGAGACAAAGTTACCAAAATTGCAGATTAAATTGTCTTGGTAGTCCATATTTATTGTTTAAAACATTATATGACAAATTTTGTGTCAATACTTCATCTTATCAATGGACTGACAGTAAGACTCCTTGAATTATTCTGACAGAATTGAAAATAAGTCAACTAACTCTTTAATTCACTTACAGCATACAGTAAATAAAATAAAAAAAACTGAATTTGTAGTAGTGAAGGGGAATGCCAACACAGATGATTTAAATTTTTGTGATCTCTTATAATTATTCAAGTCATGTCTTAGGAAATACAATTGCTTATGCCTTAAAATGCAAAAAGTATACCAGTATAAACATAATGGCCACTCTGACTTGCAGCGTCTTTCTGTCACCCTTCAATAGTAATGGTTTTAGGAGATCACAGTGGTCACTACTATCAGAAGTCACTACCAAATCATCAACTGTGCCAAAGAATAGTTTCCTTTATAGCAGAGTCAAGAACACCATAAAATACCTTACTACTATTTCTTTGATGTTCTGTTTTTTGGTTATACCAAGGTTCATCCCATTTTTCTTCAGCTTGCCATGTATATTTCAAGATAGTACTGATGATGGCTTCAGAAATAAGGATTATTAGATAAATTATCAAAAATGTATTCATTGACCTGGAATGAGAAAAAAAGCATATGAAACATATCAATTATGTGTTACTATATTCAAATGCCTGAAAATTTTATACTGGTATTAAATATAAAAATATATAAGATATCATGTAGCTATTTAAAGGAAACAATCTTTGTATTTTAAGAAATGACCATTCAATAGAATCTGTTTACCAAGGGATAAAATAGCTAATACAGAAGATTATAAGCCTATTTGAATTGGTTATATTACTGTTCAAAATGCTTACAGTAAATGACAGTTTTGGCCAATTACTCTCACCATAAGTAGCTGTTCTAAGTTTTTTTTTACATTTTTAGCATCTAGTGTTAAGTATAAATATAACTAACATTTATATAGCATTAAAAGTTTTATAAAACTTTGTCACATCCACTAGCTTGTCAAATCTTCGTAAAACCTCTGGGAGGAGATCACACCCTTTTTAAGGATTAAGACCAAAGCCTAAATAAAAATTATCCTGTGAATTTACAAAAATCACATAAGTCAGGAATTAACTTTAGAATCCCTGTCCTTTTCTCCAGGCAAGATTGACATTACAATATTTCACAAAGCAAGCTTAATATCACATCTTTGATTCTTCAATCAGCACTAATTTCAGTTTCTGTCGGTGTTTCTTTACTAATGTTAACTATCTAGTGCTGCGATGGTTAATCTAAACTTGACTGGGCTAAGAGATGACAGCTGGTAAAACATTACTTTGGGGTGTGTCTGTGAGGGTATTTCTCTATCTCTTCCAGAGATTAGTATTTGATACTACCATTTGATACTATAAATAATATATCTTCCAGAGATTAGTATTTGATAAAACAGTCTTAGTACAGAAATATGCCCTTACCAACGTAGGTGGGTATCATAACTGAGGGCCCAAATGAAATAAAAAAGGCAAAGGACGAATTTTTTTCTTTTCTTAAGTTGGGATGTCAGAGCTCCAGGTTCGTATCAGGGGCCATCCTCAGGCCTTTGGATACTGACTGCATCATACCATCGGCTTTCCTGTTTCTCCAGTTTGCAGACTGCAGACTGTGGGATTTTGTGGCCTTCACAACCACATGAGCCAACTCCTATAATAAATCTCTTACATACATCTATGTATATTCCTACTGGTTCTGTTTCTCCGGAGAACACTAATACAAGTGCTATAAATTTCTCTCTCAGCACTGCTTTAGCTTCATCCTTCAAAATTTGATACACTGTATTTTCATTAACTTCTGGATATTAAAAAAAAAATGTTCTTTCAAATTTTCTCTGTGACTCATAGAATATTTAAAAGTAAGAATTCTAGCTGCTCCATGTCCTAGCCAATATTTGGAGCCTTTAGATTTTTAATTTTTGTCATTCCTCTAAGCGTATATTGGTATGTATCTCTTTACAGTTTTAATTTGCATCTTTCTCATGACTAATAACATTGTACGCTTTTTTGTATGTTTACTAGCCTTTTGTACATTTCTTTGTAAAAATTTCTCTGCTCCAGTCTTACATCCATTTTTTTTCATTGCATTGTTTTTATTATAGACTTAGAGGAGCTTTTAATGTATCATTATATATTCTGGATACAAATCCTTTGTCAGATAAATGTTTTATGATACCATCACCCAGTTTGTGGCTTCCTTGATCATTTCCTTAATTGTGTAGTCTAAGAAGTTTTTAATTTTGCGGAAGTAGAGCTAGCCAATTTTTTCTTTTGTGGTTATTGTTTATTTATCCTACAAAATATTTACCTATCCCCAGGTTGTGAAGAAATCTTCCTAAGTTTTCTTCTAAAAGTTTTATAGTTCGGGTGCCAGGGTGGCTTAGTCACTAAGCATCCGATTTTGGCTCAGATCATGATCTCACAGTTTGCAAGTTCGAGCCCTGCATAGGGCTCTGTTCGGACAGCTTGGAGCCTGGAGCCTGCTTTGGATTCTGTCTCCCTCTCTTTCTGTCCCTCCCCGGCTTGAGCTGTCTCTCTCTCAAAAATAAACAAACATTAAAAAAAATTAAAAGTTTTATAGTTTTAGCCTTTCCATTTAGGTATATGACCCACCTTCAAAAACTTTTTGGAGTATGAGGTAATATAGGAATTGAGGTTTATTATTTTTTTCCCATATGGATATCCAATTATTGTGGCATCTTTTAATGAAAAGACTATCATTTTCCTCACTGAATTTACTTGATGCTTTGGTTGAAAATCAATTGACCATATATGAATGGGTCTATTTCTCAACTCTAGTTTATTCCAATGAAATGTCTTTTTTTGCTACTACCATATTATATTTACTACAGCTTTGCACCCACTCTCTATTGTATACTTTTTTTTTTACAACCTGAAATTCTTTATTATTATTATTTTTTAAATATAATTTGTTGTCAAATTGGCTAACATACAGTGTGTACAGTGTGCTCTTGCTTTTGTGGGCAGATTCCCGTGATTCATCACTTACATACAACATCCAGTGCTCATTCCAACTGCCCTCCTCAATGCCCATCACTCATTTTCCCCTCTACCCCCCCCCATCAACCCTCAGTTTGTTCTTTGTATTTAAGAGTCTCTTATGGTTTGCCTCCCTCCCTCTCTGTTTGTAACTATTTTTTTTACCCTTCTCTTCCTCCATGGTCTTCTGTTAATTTTCTCAAGATTCACATATGAATGAAAACATATGATCTCTGCCTTTCTCTGACTTATTTCACTTAGCATAAACGTTCCATCCACGTTGCTGCAAATGGCAGGATTTCATTCTTTCTCATTGCCACGTAGTATTCCATTGTATATATAAACCACACCTTTATCCATTCATCAGTTGACAGACATTTAGGTTCTTTCCATAATTTAGCTATTCTTGAAAGCGCTGCTATAAACATTGGGGTACATGTGCCCCCATGAATCAGCACTCCTGTATCCCTTGGATAAGTTCCTAGTAGTGCTATTGCTGGGCTATAGGGTAATTCTATTTTTAATTTTTTGAGGAACCTCCACACTGTTTTCCAGAGCAGCTGCACCAGTTTGCATCCCACCAACAGTGCAAGAGGGCTCCCGTTTCTCCACATCCGCACCAGCATCTGTGGTTTCCTGATTTGTTAATTTTAGCCACTCTGACAGGTATGAGGTGGTATCTCAGTTTGGTTTTGATTTGTCTTTCCCTGATGATGAGTTACGTTGAGCATCTTTTCATGTGTCTGTTGGCCATCTGGATGTCTTCTTTGGAATACTGTCTATTCATGTCTTCTGCCCATTTCTTCACTGGATTATTTGTTTTTTGGGTGTTGAGTTTGATAAGTTCTTTATAGATTTTGGATGCTAACCCTTTATCTGTCATTTGCAAATATCTTTTCCCATTCCGTCAGTTGCCTTTTAGTTTTATTGACTGTTTCCTTTGTAGTGCAGAAGCTTTTTATCTTGATGAGGTCCCAATAATTCATTTTTGCTTTTAATTCCATTGCCTTTAGAGACGTGTTGACCAAGAAATTGCTGTGGCTGAGGTCAAAGAGGTTGTTTCCTGTTTTCTCCTCTAGGGCTTTGATGGTGTCCTGTCTCACATGCAGGTCTTTCATCCATTTGAGGTTTATTTTTGTTCATGGTGTAACAAAGGTATCTAGTTTCATTCTTCTGCATGTTGCTGTCCAGTTCTCCCAGCACCATTTGCTAAAGAGACTGTTTTTCCATTGGATACTCTTTCTAGCTTTGTCAAAGATTAGTTGGCCATGCATTTGTGGGTCCAATTCTGGGTTATGTATTCTATTTCATTGGTCTGTGTGTCTGTTTTGGGGCCAATACCATACTGTCTTGATGATTAAGCTTTGTAATAGAGGCTACAGTCTGGGATTGTGATGCCTCCTGCTTTAGTTTCCTTTTTCAACATTACTTTCGTTATTCCGGGTCTTTTGTGGTTCCATACAAATTTTAGGATTGTTTTTTCTAGCTTTGAGAAGAATGCTAGTGCAATTTTGCTTGGGATTGCATTGAATATGTAGATTGCTTTGGGTAGTAATGACATTTTAACAATATTATTCTTCCAATCCATGAGCATGGAATGTTTTTCCATTTCTTTGTGTCTTCTTCAATTTCCTTCGTAAGTTTTCTGTAGTTTTCAGCATACAGGTCTTTTACATCTTTGGTTAGGTTTATTCCTAGGTATTTTATGGTTCTTGGTGCAACTGTAATTGGGATCGACGTCTTTTTTTTTCTCTTTCTGTTGCTTCATTATTGGTGTATAGAAGTGCAACCAACTTCTGTACATTGATTTTGTATCCTGTGACTTTGCTGGATTAACGTTTCAGTTCTAGCAGCTTTTTGGTAGAGTCTTTCAGGTTTTTCATGTAGAGTATCATGTCATCTGCAAAAAGTGAAAGTCTGACTTCTTCTTTGCCAATTTTGATGCCTTTTATTTCATTTTGCTGTCTGACTGCTGATGCTAGGTCTTCCAACACTATGTTAAACAACAGTCATGACAGTGGACATTCCTGTTGTGTTCCTGATCTCAGGGGGAAAGCTCTCAGTTTTTCCCCATTGAGGATATTAGCTGTGGGCTTTTCATATATTGCTTTTATGATGTTTAGGTATGTTCCTTCTATCCCGACTTTCTTGAGGGTTTTATTAAGAAAGGATGCTGTTATTTTGTCAAATGCTTTTTCTGCATCTATTGACAGGATCATGTGGTTTTTATCTTTTCTTTTATTAATGTGATGTATCACATTGATTGATTTGTGAATACTGAACCAGCCCTGCAGCCCAGGAATGAATCCCACTTGATCATAGTGAATAATTCTTTTTATATGCTGTTGAATTCAATTTGCTAGTATCTTGTTGAGAATTTTTGTATCCATGTTCATCAGGGACATTGGCCTATAATTCTTTTTTTTTGCTGGGTTTCTGTCTGGTTTGGGAACAAAGGTAATGCTGGTTTCATAAAATGAGTCCGCTTTCGTTTCTGTTTTTTGGAACAGCTTGAGAAAGATAGGTATGAACTCTGCTTTAAATGGCTGGTAGAATTCCCCTGGGAAGCCATCCAGCCCAGGACTCTAATTTGTTGGGAGATTTTTGATAACTGATTCAATTTCTTCACTAGTTATGGGTCTGTTCAAATTTTCTATCTCTTCCAATTTGAGTTTTGGTAGTGTGTGGGTGTCTAGGAATTTGTCCATTTCTTCCAGGTTGTCCAGTTTGCTGTTACATAATTTTTCATAGTATTCTCAGATAATTGTTTGTATTTCTGAGGGGTTGGTTGTGATACGTCCAATTTGATTCGTGATTTTATCTATTTGGGTACAATATCTTTTCTTTTTGAGAAGTCTGGCTAGGGGTTTATCAATTTTATTTTTTCAAAAAAACAACTCTTAGTTTCATTGATCTGTTCTACTCTTTTTTTTTTTTTTGGATTCTATATTGTTTATTTCTGCTCTAATCTTTATTATTTCTCTTCTTCTCCTGGCCTTGGGGTTTCTTTGCTGTTCTGCTTCTAGTTCCTTTAGGTGTGCTGTTAGATTTTGTATTTGGGATTTTTCTTATTTCTTGAGATAGGTCTGGATTGCAATGTATTTTCCTCTTAGGACTGCCTTTGCTGCATCCCAAAAGGTTTGGACTGTCATGTTTTCATTTTCATTTGTTTCCATATATTTTTAAATTTCTTCTTTAATTGCCTGGTTGACCCATTCATTATTTAGTAGGATGTTCTTTAACTTCCATGCATTTGGAGGTTTTCCAAACTTTTTCCTGTGGTTGATTTCAAGTTTCATAGCATTGTGATCTGAAAATGTGTACAGTATGATCTCAATTCTTTTATATTTATTGAGAGCTGTTTTGTGACCTAGTATGTGATCTTGGAGAATATTCCATGTGCATTTGAGAAGAATGTGTATTCTGCTGCTTTTGGATGAAAAGTTCTGAATACATCTGTCAAGTCCATCTGGTCCAGTGTATCATTCAGGGCCATTGTTTCTTTATTGATTTTCTGTCTACAAAATCTGTCCTCTGCTGTAAGTGGAGTATTAAAGTCTCCTGCAATTACCACATTTTTATCAATAAGGTTGCTAATGTTTGTGAATTATTTTATATATTTGGGTGCTTCCAAACTGGGTGCATAAACATTTGTAATTGTTAGCTCTTCTTGATGGATAGACCCCACAATTATGATATATAAAGCCCTTCATCTCATTACAACCTTTAGTTTAAAATCTAGTTTATCTGATGTAAGTATGGGTACTCCAGCTTTGTTTTGACTTCCAGTAGCATGATAGATGGTTCTCCATCCCCTCACTTTCAATCTGAAGGTGTCCTCAGGTTTAAAACGGGTCTCTTGTAGACAGCAAATAGATGGGTCTTCTGTTTTTTAATCCATTCTGATACCGTATGTCTTTTGATTGGAGCATTTAGTCCATTTACATTCAGTGTTATTATTGAAAGATATGGACTTAGTGTCATTGTATTATCTGTAGGTTTCATGCTTATAATGATGTCTCTGGTCCTTTGCAACATTCCAACAGTCTCCCTTAGGATCTCTTAGAAGGCTGGTTTAGTGGTGATGAATTCCTTCAGTTTTTGTTTGGCTGGGAAAACCTTTATCCCTCCTTCTATTCTGAACAACAGCAGCCTTGTTGGATAAAGGATTCTTGGTTGCATATTTTTCCCATTCAGCACATTGATATTTCCTGCCACTTCCTTCTGTCCTGCCATGTTTCAGTAGATAGGTCTGCTACTACTCTTATGTGTCTACCCTTGTAGGTTAAGGCCCGTTTGTCCCTACCTGCTTTCAGAATTCTCTTTTCATCTTTGTGTTTTGCCAGTTTCACTATGATATATCATGTAGAAGATAGATTCCTATTACGTCTGAAGAGAGTTGTGTGCCTCCTGGATTTCAATATCTGTTTCCTTCCCCAAATTGTGAAGTTCTCAGCTGTCCAAGTACACCTTCTCTCTTTCTCTCTCTCTCTCTTCTTCTTCTGGACCTCCTATGATATGGATATTATTACATTTCATTTCATCATTTAGTTCTCAAATTCTCCCCTCGTGGTCTAGAATTTTTTTTCTTTTTCTCAGCTTCATCTTTTTCCATAATTTTATCTTCTATTTCACTTATTCTCCCCTTTGCCTCTTCAATCCTGTCAGCACATCCAGTTTATTTTGCACCTCATTTACAGCATTTTTTAAATTTGTCATGACTATTTTTTATTCCTTGATCTCGCAGCAATAGATTCTCTGCTGTCTTCTATGCTTTTGTCAAGCCGAGCGATTAATCTTATGACTATTATTCTAAATTCTTGATCAGATATATTGTTTATATCCGTTTTGATCAAGTCTTTAGTTGTCATTTCTTCCTGGAATTTTTTTTTTTGAGAAGAATTCTTCTGTTTCATCATTTTGGCTAGTTTTCTGTCTCTTATGTGTTTTAAAAGCTATTATGTGTCCTGCACCTGTGAGCACTGTCCAGGACCTGGCCCTTCAGGAAGTGTTTTTTGGAGTGTGTTACTTGCTCTCTGTTGTTGTGACTCTGGTTGTTTTACCTCCCTACTCGTAGTGATGTTTTGGACCCTCCACCAGATGCGCTTTGATTTGTTCGTTGAAGTAGCTCTGGGAAAGAAAAACAAAAAACAAACCTACCACCATCACAACAACAAACAACAGTGTTGGGGGATAGGGCAGTGTTGGTGGAAGGCCTTATCCCATACAAAGAGAAAAATGACGGGCAGGGAAAAAAAATTGACCAGGCAGAAAAACTATATGGCTTAATCTAGAGAGAGAAAGGAAAATAAAGAAAGAGATATAGAACAGGTATAAGTAGAATAGAGTAAATATGTCTGCTTAAACAAACCAACAACCAGAACAACCAGACTAGAGGAGGGACAAAATAAGAAGGAGAAAAGGAAGAAAATTGCCCATGAATTAAATCAGAAAATGCAAAAACTGGGTGTCTCAAACCACTCTGTTCAGAGTGCCTCACAGTACTGTGCTGGCGCAAGTGGGCCTTGTTTTTTTTCCACTCCACAGTCTCCCACGCCTCCCTGGGGCTTGTCTGGGATTCAAACCCAGATGTCTTAAAGGGTCCCGCTCTGCACACCCCAGTTCCAGGGAAGTGCCACTCCACTCCATGGTTGGAGGGCCTCCTCCCAGTGACGCACTGGCATGAACTAGGTGGTGTGTCCTGCTCTGCCAACTCCTGCACCTCCCTGGTGCTCAGCTGGGATTTAAACCCCAATGTCTTAAAGGGTCCCACTCCGTGTGTCCTGGTTCCAGGGAAGTGCCGCTCCACACCGCTGATAAATGGCCTCTGGCTGGTGAGCACAGGCAGGGTCTCTTGTCCTTTGAATGGTTATATACCTTCTTCCCACAGCACTCGAGGGAGGGAATCGCTTTCTCCCACTGCAGACTGCGCCTCTGAACTAGTTACTGAGCCTGGGGCTAGCTCCCTTCCTCCCCAGGTGTGTGAACTGGGCAGCCAGCCCCAGTCCAAAGAAAGCCCCACAGTTAGAGACTGGCTCTTTCTCCGTCCCCAGTCCATTGTTTTTTTCTCTTGTCCAAATACAGTCCTGCACTTCCACAGCCTCTCTTTTTCTTCCCTTTGTCTGCAGAAGGGGATCTCTCCCCTCCGTGCCTACACTGCACATTTTATCTCTCCCAGTTTGCAATCACGCACGTATGGCCTGCCAGGTTGTCCCCATGGACATGTCTCTGTCACTCTACAGCCCAGACTCTTGGAATTCAAAGTCCCTTGCCCTCAACACTGCTGTGTTTGAGAGGGAACTTCAGGTTCCCCTACTTCTCTGCCATGTTGGATATCCCCCTCTACTGTATACTTTCAATCAACAGTTTTTCAGACTAAACGCCAAAATCTTCTTTACTAAAACCTGGATCCTCCTTCTCGACATCCTCTAATTCCCATTGAGCTCTCACTCCAGACAGATAGACATCTACTGTGCCTGTCTTCCGGTAAGGTATTAGTTCCCTTAATCTGAACTCATTTTCCATATCCCATCTGCCTTCCACCCCTTCAACCCTGGTCCCTTCACCAGCTTTATAATAAGTCTTAAAGTCAGGGAATATGAATCCTACAGCTTTCTTTTCTTTTCAATTTTTAAAGTTTATTTATTTTGAGAGAGAGAGAGAAATAGAGCACACGAGCAGGGCAGGGGCAGAGAGAGAGGGGGAGAGAGGGAATCCCAAGCAGGCTCCATGCTGTCAGCACAGAGCACAATATGGGACTTGAATTCACCAACTTTGAGACCATGACCTGAGACAAAGTCAAGAGCCAGACATTCAACTGACTGAGGCACCTAGGCATCCCCTACAGCTTTCTTTCAAGCGACTATTTTCTTTATGTATTCTATGTATGCATTTTAGCCAGTGCATTTCAATATTCATTTTAGAATCATCTTGTCAATTACCACAAAAAAGTTTGCAGGGATTTTAACTAGGATTGAAACAATCAAAACATCACCTGACAGCTTAACAATACTCAGCCTGCCAATCTATTAGTGTGATTTCATCATTTATTTAATGGATAAATCTTTAATATCTCTCACCATGTTTTGACCTTGCTAAAACTCACTTATTAGTTCCAATAGTTTTAATTTTGAATGTGTACAGCTATGTGACAAATCATGTGTCCTCCAGTAAGGACAATTTTAGTTCTTACTTTCTAATACTTATGCCTTTTATTTCTTTGTCTGGTGACACTGAATAAGGCTTCTAGAATAATGTTGAAAAGAAGTTGTGAAAATGCATATTTTGGATAGGAGTCCTTTACAAAATATGTGCTTTGTAAGTATTTTTCCTAGTCTGTGGCTTGTGTTTTCATTTTTTCAGCAGTGTCTTTTGAAATACAAGCATTAATTTCTTTTAACATTGACATACAATGTCATATCAGCTTCAGGTATGCTGAAGTTTTTAATTTTGATGAAATTTATCAATTTTTGGTTTGGTTTTTGGTTCCTTTTTTGTATGTTTCCCATCAAACAAATGTTTCCTTAACCCAAAGTCACAAGTATTTTCTCCCATGTTTTACAGATTAAGTTCTTATGTATAGGTTTTATTTTGAGTTAGTTTTTGTATGTGGTGAAGAGAAGCGTGAAAATTTGGTTTCTGGCATATGGATGTCTAACTGTTCCAGCATTGTGTGTTGAAAAGACTATCCCTTTGTGTGGACATATTTTTTTTAATTTTTTTATATTTTTATATAATATTTTATATATAATATATAATATATATAATATATATTTATATAAAAATATATATTTTATATATAATAAATTAAATCTCTTTGATAGGGTTATTTAGATTTTCTGTCTCTTCCTGTGTTAATTTTTATATGTTGTGTTTTCAAAGAATTTGTCCACTTCATTTAAGTTAAAAAAATGTAGTTAAATAAAGTGTTTCATCATATTTCTTTATCTGTGGATAAAGTGACCACAGTAGGTAGGATCTGTACTATCTTGTTTTTCATTTTTGATGTTGGTAATTTTTTAGTTTTCTCTCTCCTAATACTTCTCTTTTTTTCCCCTTTAATCCCTCAATCTAGATTGAGAAAGTAGAGATTTATTAATTTTGTTATTATTTCCAAAGAACCAGTTTCAGCTTTGTTAATTTTGTCTATTATTTGTTTTCTCTTCTATTGGTTTTAGCTCATATCTTTTAAAAAAAAAAAATTTTTTTGGGGCGCCTGGGTGGCGCAGTCGGTTAAGCGTCCGACTTCAGCCAGGTCACAATCTCGCGGTGAGTTCGAGCCCCGCATCAGGCTCTGGGCTGATGGCTCAGAGCCTGGAGCCTGTTTCTGATTCTGTGTCTCCCTCTCTCTCTGCCCCTCCCCCGTTCATGCTCTGTCTCTCTCTGTCCCAAAAATAAATAAACGTTGAAAAAAAAAAAAATTTAAAAAAAAAAATTTTTTTAACGTTTTTATTTATTTTTGGGACAGAGAGAGACAGAGCATGAACGGGGGAGGGTCAGAGACAGAGGGAGACACAGAATTGGAAGCAGGCACCAGGCTCTGAGCCATCAGCCCAGAGCCCGACACAGGGCTCAAACTCACAGACCGCGAGATCGTGACCTGAGCTAAAGTCGGACGCTTAACCAACTGAGCCACCCAGGCGCCCCAGCTCACATCTTTAATATCTGTTCTCTTTCTTCTCTGATTGGGTATAATTACTCTCTTTATCTTGCTTCCTAAGGTAGAAACTTAGATGACTATTTTAAGCTTTTCTTCCTCTCTTATGTAAACACTTATAGCTCGAAATTTCTCTTTAATTTAGGCTTTGCCTTGAGTCCACAAATTTTGATTTGCTGGATTTAAATTACCACTCTGTGTTTTTTCAAATTCAAGAAATTTGCCATTATTATTTTTTCAGATATTTTTATTCTGCCCCTACTGTTCTCTCCTCTTTGGGGAAGGACTCAAGTAGAATTATGCTAAACAGCTTAATATTGTGTATTCACATGGTTCTGAAATTCTGTTCATTTTTTCTTCAATCTTTTTTCTCCCTGTTCTTCAGACTGAATAATTTCTATTGCTTTTTAAAATTCACCGACAATTTCTGCTGCCTTCCTCAATCTGGTATTGAGCCCATCTAATGACATTTACATTTCAGTAATTAGATTTTCAACTCAAGAATATCTGCTGAATTCTCTTTATAGTTTCCATTTCTTTTTTTTTCCCCTCAAATTTTTATTTAAATTCCAGTTAGTTAACATACAGTGCCACACTAGTTTCAGGTATAGAATTTAGTGATTCATCAATCACATACAACACCTGGTGCTCTTCACAAGTGCTCTCTTTAATAACCATCGCCTTTTAACCCATCCCCCACCTCACTTCCCCTCTGACAACCATCAGTTTGTTCTCCATAGTTAAGAATCTGTTTCTTGGTCTGCCTCTTTTTGTTCCCCCCTATGTTCACTTGTTTCTTAAATTCTACACGTGAGTGAAATAATATGATATGGTATTTGTCTTTCTCTGACTTATTTCACTTAGCATAATACTCCATAGCTCCATCCATGTTACAAATGGCAAGGTTCATTCTTTTTGATGGCTGAGTAATATTCCAGTGTGTATATATACCACACATACATACATACACACTCCATATCTTTATCCAATCATCAGTTGGTGCACATTTGGGCTCTTTCCATAATTTGGTTATTGGTGTTAGTGCCGGTATAAATATCAGGGGGCATGTATCCCTTCAAATCAGTGTTTTTGTATCATTTGGGTAAACACCTAGTAGTGTAATTGCTGAATCACAGGACAGTTCTACTTTTAACTTTTTGAGGAACCTCCATACTGTTTTCTGTAGTTTCCATTTCTTTGCTGATATTTTACATGTGTTTAGTCACATCTTTTTTTAGGCCCTTAAAAATACTTATAATATCTGCTCTAAAGACCTTGTCTGTTAACTGCAAGATACAGAACATTATGGAGACAATTTCTATTGAATGCTTCTTCTCTTGAATACAAATTACATTTTCTTCATATGTCTACTTATTTTTGATTACATACTAAATTTTATAAATAACAGGTTGTAAAGACTGTACTCTTTTATGTTCTTCACAAGAGTGCTGATTTTCATTCCAGCAGGAAGTTAACTTGGCTAGGCTCAAATATCAAACTCTGTTTCCACTGCAATAGACAACAGCAAAATTCTATGTTCTGTTCTTCCCGCCTCCTGATACTGTTTTTCTGCTAAGCCCACCAGGGTCTCTCTTGCACATGTATAGGTCTAATAGTCAAAGATTTGGGCATAATTTATGTACAGAGTTCATTCCCTTCTGTGGCTCCCTCCCCTACACAGTTTTACCTCTGTCTAGTTATTTTTCTAGCTTTAAACCTTGTCCTCCAACACTTAAATCTTGTAAAGTTCAGGCTCTCTGATGCCCCATGCAGCACATGAATTAGGGAGTGCCTTCAGGCAAGAAGTTACGAAAATACTCTCCTGTATTTTCAGATACTTGTTTATGTAAAAAAAATTTTTGTCCAGATTTCATAATTGCTATCTGCAGGAGGATTAGTCTGATCAAGTGATTCCATTATTATCCAATAGTATTATTTTAAAGCTGTTAATTTAAAGTCATAATCTAGCACCTACTATATGCCAAACATTGTGCAAAATGCTACATGTATACATCCCTATCCTCAAGAATACCATCTTTTGTTGACTGACATGTATTTTTATATACATAGTATTTTATACATATATGAATACATAGACATATTCATGTGTAAATAAATGAAAATAGACAACTTTCTTACTTTTCTACTGCAGATCGTTTCTGTGACTTGCTCTTGTAATTTAATGCCATCTTTGTTTCCATTCCAGTGTATATAGCAACACCTGCAAAACAAAACACTCTTTAAAAATAAACTAGCATATTTCACCAAACAGATGTACTCACTAGCATGAAAGGGAGTGTACTGATTGTTGTTACAATTTGGCTTTCTTTAAGTCTTTCTGGAGTTTTTAAAAGGCTTTCCAAGGGGCGCCTGGGTGGCGCAGTCGGTTAAGCGTCCGACTTCAGCCAGGTCACGATCTCGCAGTCCGTGAGTTCGAGCCCCGCGTCAGGCTCTGGGCTGATGGCTCAGAGCCTAGAGCCTGTTTCCGATTCTGTGTCTCCCTCTGTCTCTGCCCCTCCCCCATTCATGCTCTGTCTCTCTCTGTCCCAAAAATAAATAAACGTTGAAAAAAAAAAATTAAAAAAAAAAAATTAAAAAAAAAATTAAAAAAAAAAAAAAAAAAAGGCTTTCCAAGTCCAATTTTGAAGAACTCCAGTCACTTAACCTGCTGGAAGGGGAAGGCACGGGGATTCCGTTTCTGAGTTATAATTAATATATCTGAATGAGAGATATTATTAGAGCTGGAACTGATGGAAGAAAAGGATTTGAAAACGTAAAGATGGCAGGAAAGGCCATTATAGATAGAGCAAAAAGTGTTAACAAAGACAAAAATGGAAAAGCGCTTTCTGTTAGGTTTTCATGAACAATGGAATGAGGTCAGAGTTCGAAAGGCTCTGAATGCCGGAATCTGTGAAGTCTAGACATAATTTTCTACCACTAGAGAAATAATATGGAAATCTGTCAGAAGAAATTAAGTAAACAAAAGGAAAGTACTATTTTAAAAACGTGTGCCTACTGGGGCACCTGGGTGGCTTGGTCGGTTAAGCAGCTGACGTTGGCTCAGGTCACGATCTCACGGTTACCGAGTTCGAGCCCCACGTCGGGCTCTGTAATGACAGCTCAGAGCCTGGAGCCTATTTTGGATTCTGTGTCTCCCTCTCTCTCTGCCTTGCCCCACTCGCACTCTGTGTCTCTCAAAAATAAATAAATGTTTAAAATAAAATAAAATAAAATAAAAATGTGTGCCTATGTGAATGACTGGGATGAGCAAAAATGATTGTATTAACAGGCAAAAATTGGGAAGTAGATGAAATTAGGTAAGACCAGCTTTATAACAAACTTTGTAGTTAGACCTTGATTTGAGTGCTGCCTCTGCCACTTACTAGCTCTGTGTCCTTGGGCAAGTTATTTAATCTGAGTCTGTTTCCCTCCCCATCTTTAAATAGGAAAATATACCCCACAGAATTGTTGTGATATTTGTATGACAAAATAGGAAAATGCCTAGAAGCAGAGAGATGATCAATAAATATTCACACCCATCCTTATATAGTGAAAGCTGAGAAGTAGTATAGGATTCATCATGCCTTTTTCCTAAAAATTTGTCCTGGAATTTTCACCATTCTTTAAAGGCAGGGATTATAACGCAGATGGCAAAGGGTACTGAAATTACAGAAATGTGAGAAATCAGCCAGAATGATGTAAGAGAGAGAGGTGGTGCTGCAGCAGATACCAGTAGACCCAACTAAAGGCAAACACACATTTTAAGAATGTGAAAGGCGTTCCTGCCAGGGAGATGTGTTAAAATACAGCATTACATGAGAGGGTCTAAAAGCCCTGAAGGTTTTCTCTGGCTTTGGCCATCAGAACATCATTATGGTGTTTGTTTGTTTGTTTTTAACTGTGCTAAAAATATACATAACATACAGTTTACCGTTTTAATCATCTTAAAGTGTACCATTCGGTGGCACTCAGTACAATCACAATGTTGTGCAACCCTAACTTGAAAACACTTTTATTACCCTCAAAGAAAACCCTGTACCCATTAAGCAATCATGCCCCATTCCCCTCCACTCCTCAGCCCCTGGGAACCACAAATCTATTCTCTGTGTCTGTGAATTTGCCTATTCTGATTATTTCAAGTAAATGGAATCATACACGCCTTTTGTGTCTGGCTACTTTTACTAAGCATGTTTTCAAGGTTTATCCATATTATAGCATTCATCAGTAGAATTCATTTTTTATGAGTGAATAATATTTCATTATAGGAGTATCCTACACTTTGTTTATCCATTCATTAGTTGATGGATATTTGTGCGGTTTCTACCCTTTGGCTATTGAATATTGCTGCTATGAATATCTTGGACAAGTCTTTGTCTGAACAATTACTTTCAATTCTTTTGGATACATATCTAGGAGTAGAACTGCTGGGTTATATGTAGAATTGCTGGGTCATATGATAATTCTAAGTTTAACAGTTTACTGAGGAACTGCCACACTGTTGTTCACTGGCTGTGACATTTTATATTCCCACCAGCACTCAAATGAGAGTTCCAAGTATTCTACATCCTCACCAACACTTTCTATTTTCTGTTTTCTTTTCTTTTCTTTTTAATTTTTAAAGCTTACTTATTTTAGAGAGACAGGCAGAGAGGGACAGAGAGAGAGGAAGAGGGAAAGAATCCCAAGCAGGCTCTGCACTGTCAGCACAGAGCCCAACGTGCAGTTTGAACTCTTGAACTGTGAAATCATGACCTGAGCTGAAATCAAGAGTTGGATGCTTAACCGACTGAGCCACCCAGGGGCCCCTATTTTCTGTTTTCATAAGCATATGCATTTCTTTATCAGAGAGCCTCATACTGAGTGATACGATATAACACAGTTAATAGGAAAGAAGGGAGTGAAGAAGAGAACCTCAAAAGCTGTAAACACTCAGTGAATAACACAGGCTGGGCAGTATATGAAGGGCCATTCCCAAAATGGGAAGAGATAGTTGACAGCTAAAGATTATCAAGACTTCACGATTTGCCTAGAGTTGACTCAGAACATGTGAATTAATTTAGATCTCCAACACCAGAGCACTATTTATTCGGCCTTTTGATTCAGTCAGTATACATTCCAATAATACCTGCCATATGGTCACAGGTCAATAAAAATTTGTTGAATGGATGAAAGAATGAGTCAGCAGTTGAATACAATCTAAGAATAATAATGGAATTATACAGGTGGTTTACTGAACCATGATGTCAGATTACATTGGTTCTCAACCACCATTAACAGAACTGCCAGAATTATCTTCTTAGCAGTGTTTCACAAGTATCCACAAACAACAGAAACAGGTTCTAGTCTATTATTCAAAAATAGGAATCAACAACAAAAATATACAAAATTATTTTTACACAATCTTTGTAAGAAAATTATCATAGACAATATTTGATTAAGTAAATTATCCAACCAAAAGACCACAAAAGCTATGTTTTAAAAAATATTTTATATAAAGCATCAACACGAATCCATAATTACAAATTTTCAATATATACAAACCAAAAATTTCCTTTGTATTTTTTAACCTGGCTCCACGAAGCAAGAGACTCTCTGGCCCCAGAGGCCTAAGGGGGATTAAAAAAAAAAAAAAAAAAGTTGAATATATTAAAAATTCAATTACATTCTAAAATGGCCATCTTTAGCAGAAAATACCTGAACATAGTTATAACTCTGCTTTCATATAAAACCAAAATCTCAGTTACTATAAAGCAGTTTAGGTCAATTATGATGTTAGTGACCATAACAACAAATACCTGCTTTAGCATTTCAGTCACTTTAAGATCAGTGGCTCAGAAATAAGATTACCCCTGTAAATAAACTCACAAAGCCATCAGTTTCAAGATTTTTAAACATAAAACACAGCAAAAGATTAACCAATGATTAAAAATGTTTAACATGATGAAATTTTAAATTTATGAACAAAATTAAAGGTTCTAAAAGGCAATATAAACATGAATTATAGTATGATTTGTGTATAAATGCATCAATTCTGCATAATTAAAATTATACTGGATTATAAAACAAAGTAGTAAGTGAGTTAGTACTTTTTCTAGGCAAGATCAACTATAACTTGACTACTTGCATTGCATACTTCTTGGAGCACAGGTCTTCTTGCTGTTTGAATTTCTCTCCATAAAGGAGAAATAAAACGAGAAGGAATAACTAGAAAGGAAATTGTATTTTCTTAGTGATAGAAAAATGATAAGACTGTTATGGATAAGTAAAAAAGCCTTAATTTCGTTGATATTCCTTATGTTTTTCTGAAACATACATATCCAGTTACCCAAATCAAACAGAATCTGAACCAATTCTGAAGATGTCTGCAAATCCAAACACTCTAAAAAATCTAATGAACCAAAGAGACTCACATTTTGGGACATGGTTAACAAGCATGATTTTATTAGATAGTCATATTTGGAGCACACTCCATGGATATTCCAAAATCAATTATTAAGGAGGCATAAAATAGCCTTTTCCCACTTGGTACTGGTTCCAACAATGAACAGAAAAACTTTGAGCTCACACTGGCATATAAAATTGGTATATAATGATAAAAAGCTTCAAATTAAAAGATAATTCCATCAGCTCACTCAGGCTGCTTCAGCAAAGAACATGGCTAATCTTTTTAACCATTTTAAGGGCTGGGTAATATAACTGATCTTTTGCTTTACCAGCCACAATATCTTAATGCAATTCAGATATGTATCCACATATATATCCCACTATGTCACTCTATAAATCAAAATAAAAGCTAGTTATAGTTATCCAGCAGGGGATCCTACATTTACAAAGACCTTGTTAAGGAGTTTACTGAATGTGCTACTATGTTAATGTTTATTAAAATGTGAACTGGTGCCGAGGCATCAAGATATTTTTTGGTGGCTTGTCTTGAGGATTTCATTTAAAAAATGCTTACCTTTTCATGTCAGCAACTTATTTCATGCAGCCAGTATTAACTGAACATGTCTTTAGAAAAGAGGTACAATGCTAATTGGATTAGAAGTTCAAGGGCTGATTCCAAGATTTATTCTAAATTTGGCTTTGTGGTCATGAGTAACAATGTAATCTCAATGTATCAGCACATTTCTGAAATAACTTAAAAGCCTTTCATGTAGGGGCCAGAAATTAACCTGAATATTGAGGGCAAACACACCAACACAACCAACTAAAAAAAATACCAATCAAAAGAGTAAATAAGAGGATTTATATTGGCCACTAAATACTGTAGTTCTTGCTGAATAATTCTGAAGTGGAGAAGACAATAATATTTATACTTGTGAAACATCATATAAAACATTTTTTGTACTCTAGACTTCCAGTGTGGTGGGTTTAAAGGTGTAAAAATTTGAATAAGAACGGCTATTTCCTTTTATGTTACTACCTAACACTGTAAGAAAAAGAAATACAAGTACACAAATAATCTTGCTAAACTATTTTTATATCATTTCATGGGATTTGTTTTATCCTTGCTTCTTCTGCTACAAATTATTAGATGAAATGCTAAATGTTTTTATTTA
Source organism: Leopardus geoffroyi (assembly GCF_018350155.1). Lineage (NCBI taxonomy): Eukaryota > Metazoa > Chordata > Mammalia > Carnivora > Felidae > Leopardus > Leopardus geoffroyi. Next base: position 84,560,618 of record NC_059333.1, read on the forward strand.
TTTTTATTTTTAATTAAAAAAAATTTATTTAAGTAATCTCTACACCTAATGTGAGGTTTGAATTCATGAAGCTGAGAACACGAGTTGCGCGCTGTTCGGACTGAGCCAGTCAGGCTTCTAAATTAATCCTTTTCCATGATATGCTGCTCAATTACCTATTCTCCTTTTAATTTGATTTTAGTCCCTCCCAACACACTGTCACATAAAAGTAACTGGATAATGCAAATGTATTCTTACCTTACAATTTCTTCCATTTGCTGAGTTATTATCATTCTTCCCATGAATCTATCAAAGAATTCAACATGTTACAAAAAAGCCAATGATATATTACCTATGACACCAATGGGTGAAGCGTTTTTGACAGTTTTGGCACTATTCTTACACGTAAAACAAAACTAACCTTTTGTATATAGGAATGGTCCATTATTTCTGTTAGAGATTACATAAGTAAATACTTATCAGTCATCAAGCTTTAAAAAACTGAATATCTTGCCATCTCTACTCCAGCTATGAATAAGGTAAATGAAAAACTGTTTTCAAAATGATAATGCAAATTTCACATATTACTAGTTTAGTCATCATGAGAATTTATAATTTCTATACAAAGATGAATGTATTATCTAGCCCACAATGAATGCTCACACATTTTATCACAGTTTATTAAATAAAGTCTACTGTGACTAGAATCATTCATTCACTCACTCACTGACTCATGCATCACTGAATAGTCACTGAACAATGACACTGTGTGAGTTAAGTGGTGGGGATAGAGTAGTAAGCAAAAACCTATCCGTAAACTCCAGACCTTCTTTAACTTTTGGTTGCCTGAAATCTAGAGTGAGTGGCCTGGTCTGTTATCATAATGGATTTTCACAGCTTGGCTTTTCAGTTCCAACTTCCACAACCAGAAAAGCTCCACAGCATAGTCAATTCAAGGATGCAATCACTTTCTACTATAGTGAGGCAAATTCTAAGTTGAAACAAACTGTAGACAGAGCTTTCATGTTAATCGTTTAAACAAAGAAATTGGCAGTCCTTTCTAAATGTCCCTATTATTACTGCCTCCACCCCCCCCCCCCCACACCTGTTTCCAAGTCACAGATGCTTGCAGACTTTGGCTTTATTGTTTCTTGCTAATCTCCTACTTCTATCTACTTCCTTCAGCACCCTGTATCAGGGAGTTTTGTTTTTTTTGTTTTTTTTTTTTTTTTAATCTCCACTTACTGGAATTTTATGTAGTCCTGATTTCAGCCTTAATTTTGGGTTTAGATTCAAAGAATCAATTCAGCTGCCATTTCCCTGGGCATCTTTCAGAGATGATGTGTGATCAGCTCAATTTTGCTGCGTTAAATTCCAACAACAGACCTATTTTCCTTGATTTCATTTGTCCTGTTATCCTTGATTCTAAGGTACTCCTATCTATTTATGCCAGTTACATACTGGATTAACTCATTTTGCACTTTCCTTAGCCATTTCTCCAAACCCACCCTTAAATTTGATTCAACACAGAAATAGCTGCATTACTCTCTTTTCTGATTATAAAGACTACATACATTGAAACACACACATTTTATAAAATGATTCAGACAATTTAAAAAGACATCAATAGGGAAACAACAATGACTGGTAATCCCACTACTCAAATATAAACACTGTTAATGTTTTGGAGTATGTTTTCCACTTTTTTTTCATCCGTATATAGACACATATATATTTTAAAAACAAAATGGTATCATGCCATAAGTACTGCTGGTAACATTTCCTACCACTTAATACGTCCTGTCAAAAACATAGATCTACATTATGATTTTCATTTCTTCCAATTTTGTATTTAAATTGTAGTTAGTTAACATATAATGTAATATTGGTTTCAGGAGTAGAATTTAGTGATTCATCACTTACACACAATACCCAGTGCTCATTGTAACAAGTACCCTCCTTAACACTCATCACCCATTTAGCTCATCTTCCATCCATCAACTCTCAGTTTGTTCTCTATCATTAAGAGTCTCTTATGGTTTGCTTCCCTTTCTTTTTTTTGCCCTCCTCATATGTTCACCTGTTTTGTTTCTGAAATCCCACATATGAGTGAAATCATATGGTATTTGTCTTTCTCTGACTGACTTATTTTGCTTAGCATAATACACTCTAGTTCCATTCATGTCATTGCAAACGGCAAGATTTCAATCTTTCTGATAGCTGAGTAATATTCCCGTGTGTGTGTGTGTGTGTATACACACCACATCTTATTTATTCATTGATCTATCAACAGATACTTGGGTTGCTTCCATGTCTTGGCCACTGTAAATAATGCTGCCATAAACATAGGGGTGCATACATTTTTCCAAATTAGTGTTTTCATTTTCTTTAAATACCCAGGAGTGGAATTACTGGATCATACAGTATTTATATTTTTAACTTTCTGAGGAATTTCTATACTGTCTTTCCACAGTGGTTGTACCAATATCCATTCCTACCAACAGTACATGAAGGGGTTCTCTTCTCTTTATATCCTTCCCAACATTTGTTACTTCTTGCCTTTTTGATACTAGCCATTCTGCCTGGTGTGAGGTGATACCTCATTATGGTTTTGGTTTGCATTTCCCTAATGATCAGTGATGCTGAACATTTTTTTCATGTGCCTGTTGACCATCTATAGGTCTTCTCTGGAAAAAGGTCTATTCAGGTCCTCTGCCCATTTTTTAAGTTCTTTATATATTTGGATATATTGTGCATATTTATACACAACTGCTTACTGTATATATTATTTGCAAATATCTTCTCCCATTCATTAGACTGCCTTTTTGTTTTGTTGATGGCTTCCTTTGTTGTGCAAAAGCTCTTTATTTTGGTGTAGTCCCAATAGTTTATCCTTGCCTTTTTATTTCCCTTGCCTGAGGAGACATATCCATAAATATGTTGATAGAGAGGATGTCCAAGAGATTACTGCTTAAGTATTCTTTTAGGAGTTTTATGGCTTCAAGTCTCACAGTTAGGTCTTTAATCCATTTTGAGTTTATTTTTGTGTATGGTATAACAGTGGTCCAGTCATAAATGTCTACTTTGCTCATGACAATAAAAATTAGTCCAATGCTTTTGTAATGTCTGAAAGGCCAAATCCTATTAGGGCTTTAATCCAATAATTCTACTTTTGCAGCTCTGTCTTTTCTTAGGGAATAATCCAGTACTATGCCATACCTGTACAAGTCTGCTTCTGGTTGCTGACATTCTATCACAGCTACAAGAGTGTCCAAACTGGCAACTGTTTGTAATACTGCTGTTTCTGGAACTGCCACGTGTGTCTGGGAAAATAAAAAAAACCAAAAAGGATTACATTGCAGTTTCAGGATCCAAATGGGAACTTAGATATCATCTATGTCAAATCTCTTTTCAGATGAAATTGTAGCATACTGTACTTGAGATCACTTAGGAGAAAGAGGATTGTAAAATAGTAAGTAGCAAAAGGAGCTACTGAGATTACCTATCTACAGAAGCCATTTGGATATAAAAAAATTAAGTGTGGGGGTGCCTGGGTGGCTCAGTTGGTTAAGCATACAACTGCAGCTTGGGCCATGATCTCATGGTTCATGGGTTTGAGCCCTGCGTTGGGATCTCTACTGTCAGCACAGACAGAGCCTGCTTTGGATCCTCTGTCTCCCTCCTTCTCTGCCCCTCCCCTGCTTACGCTCTCTCTCTTGCTCTTAAAAATGAATAAACATTTTAAAAAAATTAAAAAAAAATTAAATGTGTTAAGTCACTATCACTCAAAGTTTATTATGAAGCAATTTAATAGGGAAAAATGGGAATTTTCACTTTTATACTCTGAAAACAGAAAAGTTGAAATGTGTCCCTTATCTAATTTTAGTATATGTGCTGCCAAAGTGAGCACATCCCTTATCTAAAAAAGTACCAGAATATTAAAGGATTACATTTTTCCTAAAAACACTTTCCACTTTTCTTTAACTTGCCTAAAACCAAATGAGGCTACCCTTGAAATAAATACATACTATTATTTCTTTTTTAAAAAGTTACCATTTTTAAAGTTTCAGTGATTTATTTATTTTATTTTTTTTTTTAATTTTTTTTTCAACGTTTATTTATTTTTTTGGGACAGAGAGAGACAGAGCATGAACGGGGGAGGGGCAGAGAGAGAGGGAGACACAGAATCGGAAACAGGCTCCAGGCTCTGAGCCATCAGCCCAGAGCCTGACGCGGGGCTCGAACTCACGGACCGCAAGATCGTGACCTGGCTGAAGTCGGACGCTTAACCGACTGCGCCACCCAGGCGCCCCAAAGTTTCAGTGATTTAAAAAATTTTTCCCTTAGCAGGTTAAACAAAGGAAAATATCACTATAACCCAAAAACATTCTGTTCACCCAGGGCAACACTCAAACATATGCATGTACAAACCTTCAGGTTAGTTTCTCCATCCAAACTAGCAGTTGTAACGTGACAAGAACCATCAAGCCGATCTGAGGACAGAAGCACCAAATCTGCAGGGAAAATTTCATCTTTGGCTATTCGAACAATATCACCCACCTATAAGGAATTATGGGGGAAAAGTGAATATATAGATTTTAAAAGGCAAAGACTTATTTTTACTGATTTCTAAACAGATGGCCTATCAATATTTTAATACAGGAAAGCAAGCTTTTAACTAAAATATAATAGATTAGAATGTGTGATACCAATATATATAATTGATTTCTATTATTTACTAAAGGCATACCCGAATGTTTTTTGATCTAGTTTTTACAAGGCCACCACTTCGAACAACATAAACAGGAGCTCCATTTACTTCATTATCTGAGTTATGTCGTAACCAATCTTCATATCCCTATTAAATATTAAAGAACAAAAAAATACCCTTTTTAATATAATTAGAAGATATTTTATCAAATGAGAAAACAAAACATAAAAACTTATCCAAAACATTTTATTCACCAGAATTATATTAGGCTAATCTGATGCATATACTCATAGGTATTTGACACTCATTCTTACTAGAAACATTCTTTTTCCTTGGTGCCATTACACATATTCCTGGTTTTCATAGTACCTCTCTAGTTACTCCTCAATTTCCTTACAGGAGGCTCCTTCTATGTCACCTTTATGGATCCCTTTTTCACCCTTCTCTTTCTACTACAAGATTTCTTCTATCTCTGTGTCTTCCAAAAAATCCTGAAATTTGTCTGTCTAGCCTATATCTCTTTTCTGGACTCTAAACTTGAATATCTGCATTCCTAGTATCTCCATTTTGATGTCATAATAAGCATTTCGAAACTAAATTGATGTTATCCCCCAAATCTGTTGCATTTCCAATGTTTCCAATCTTGATAAATGGCATCACCATCTACCAAGTTGCTCTTAGAAGAAATCTGAGGAGTAATTCTTGATTCTTACCTTTTCCTAACACCTATTCAGTTTAGAGGTTCCATGGCTTCTATGTAAAAATGATATTTTAAAATTTATTTATTTATTTATTTATTTATTTATTTATTTATTTATTTGGGGAAAGAAAGTGTGGGTGTAAGCGGGGAAAGGGCAGGGAGAGAGAGCAAGAGAGAGAATCCCAGGCAGGTTCTGCGATGTCAGCATGGAGCCCGACATGGGGCTCAAACCCATAAACCATGAGATAATGACCTGAGCCGAAATCAAGAGTCACTTAACTGACTGAGCCACCCAGGCACCCCTAAAAATGATATTTTTAAATCATAAAATATAAATTCACAGAGCATTACTATATACAACAGCAAAAAAAAAAATGAATAGATTTTGAAACTGAGGTTGAGTTCTTTCACCTTCTTAACCAACAAGCCAACAGAATTATAATATGTATTTCAAAAAAAATATGGTAGGCTAGGGGTACCTGGGTGGCTCAGTTGGTAGAGCGTCCAACTCTTGATTTTTACTCAAGGTTGTGATCTCACTGTTGTGAGATTGAGCCCTGTGGGCTTTGTGCTGGGTTTGGAGCCTGATTAAGACTCTCTCTCTCTCTCTCTCTCCCTCTCTCCCCTCTCCCACAGAAACATGTGCATGCTCATGTGCTTGCTCTCTCTCAAAAAAAAATATGGTAGGCTACATGCATCATCATTAAAAAGGGACACAGACATAAGCATTTCAGAAAGAATCCTTTGATTAAATATTTAAGGAGTGGTATTTTTTTTTTTACTTTATTTTTTTAATTTATATCCAAGTTACTTAGCAAATAGTGCAACAATGATTTCAGGAGTAGATTCCTTAATGCCCCTTACCCATTTAGCCCATCCCCTCTCCCACAGCCCCTCCAGTAACCCTCTGTTTGTTCTCCATATTTAAGAGTCTCTAATGTTTTGTCCCCCTCCCTGTTTTTATATTATTATTGCTTCCCTTCCGTTGGGTCATCTGATCTGTGTCTTAAAGTCCTCATATGAGTGAAGTCATATGGTATTTGTCTTTCTCTAATTTCACTTAGCATAATGCCCTCTAGTTCCATCCACGTAGTTGCAAATGGCAAGATTTCACTCTTTTAGATTGCCAAGTAATACTCCATTGTGTGTGTGTGTGTGTGTGTGTGTGTGTGTGTGTGTGTGTATTTTACACACACATCTTCTTTATCTATTCATCCATCGATGGACATTTGGGCTCTCTCCATACTCTGGCTATTGTTGATAGTACTGCTATAAACATTGGGGGTGTGTGCCCCTTCAAAACAGCATACCTGTATCCCTTGGATAAATACCTAGTAGTGCAATTGCTGGGTTGTAGGGTAGTTCTAGTTTTAATTTTTTAAGGAACCTCCATACTGTTTTCCAGAGTGGCTGCACCAGTTTGCATTCCCACCAGCAGTGCCAAAGATATCCTCTTTCTTCGCATCCTCACCAACATCTGTTGTTGCCTGAGTTGTTAATGTTAGCCATTCTGACAGGTGTGAGGTCGTATCTCATTGTGGTTTTGATTTGTATTTCCCTGGTGACAACTGATGTGGAGCATGTTTTCATGTGTTCGTTGGCCATCTGGATGTCTTCTTTGGAGAAGTATCTATTTAGGTCTTTTGCCCATTTCTTCATTGGTTATTTGTTTTTTGGGTGTTGAGTCTGATAAGTTCTTTATAGATTTTGGATACTAACCCTTTATCTGATAGGTCATTTGCAAATGTCTTCTCCCATTCCGTTGGTTGCCTTTTACTTTTGCTGATTGTTTCCTTTGCTGTGCAGAAGCTTTTTATTTTGATGAGGTCCTAATAGTTCATTTTTGCTTTTGTTTCCCTTGCCTCTGGAGACATGTTGAGTAAGAAGCTGCTGTGGCCAAGATCAAAGAGGTTTTTGCCTGCTTTCTCCTCAAGGACTTTGATGGCTTCCTGTCTTACATTTAGGTCTTTCATCCATTTTGAGTTTATTTTTGTGTATGGTAAAAGGAAGTGGCCCAGGTTCATTTTTCTGCATGTTGTTGTCCAGTTTTCCCAGCACTACTTGCTGAAGAGACTGTCTTTATTCCATTGGATATTGTCTCCTGCTTTGTTAAAGATTAGTTGGCCATACATTTGTGGGTCCATTTCTGGGTTCTCTATTCTACTCCATTGATCTGAGTGTCCATTTTTTGTGCCAGGAGTGGTAATTTTTTTTTTTAAGTGGAAAAGACTTCTTGTGCTATTTTGGAGAAAATTTAAGAACTCAACGGTGTAGCATAAGTACAGATAATGGAATGATATCCAAGAGATAGGATTAAGTGATCAAAATAAGATATAGAATGTGTTGTGTTCTATGCTATTATTTGTTTTAAAAAATGCCTATGTGAACACTCTGCATGGATATTGGGACTAATGTACAAATACATCAAGGGAGGAAAACTAGGAGGGTGGGGGGTTAGGAATATAAGAGGCTTTTACTATATGCTATTTTGTACTGTTTCCATTTTTTAAAAATATATACACATCTATTACCTAAAAATATTATAACAGTATAAAATATAAAGCAAATTAAAGATTGCTTTGAAGGTCTATTTTTTTTCCCAGGAAGAAACCTTTTGGAAAAGCATTTTTAAGCTACTCAAATTACACTGACCCCAGTTAAGATGTGGTATGTCAATTACAGGGAAATTTAACTGAGGGTCAAAATATCTTTTCTGAAACTGTCAAAAAGCAAAATTCCTTTTACAGTCAGATGACATTAATAGCTGGGCAACAATGATAAAAACATTATCTTTTAAAACACAAGTTCACAAATTCTAATTCATCCCACATATTACAGCCAGATTGTTTCCAAAACATCATTTTAATTCACTACCTTGTTCAAAACCCCCTCAATAACTCTCAATGCTTACAGGAAAGAATCTTCCAGCCTACATTTCCAGTATTATCTTTTAATACTTTCCTCTACAGGGTCAAACATTTATTCAGACACGTCATTCCCCAAAATAGGTCTTGGCTTTTCTTCCATTTGGGCCTTTGTTTAAATTGTTTGTTTCTATTTCACCTCCTTCACCAACTGTTATTTTACTAATATTCCAAGTCTCATTTCTATTATTTATTCCACAAAACTTTCCTTGATTATCTAAATGAAGGGTTCCATCCTTTCTCTGAACACCTACCGCTCATTAGCTCTTACTAGTACCTTATTAAACTGTAATTGTTGTTGTGTTTGGTCCTGCCTTCCCTACTTCATAGATTTTAAGTTCATAGAGGGCAAAGACTATGACACCTACCATAGCACTATATCTTGCATTATACAACTAGAGAGAAGACTTAATATGTAAATATGTTTGGAAGAAGTTAAAAAAACAAAGTAACAATTTAATTCATATTAAAGTGTAAATAACTGATAAAGCTTTTCCTATTTTGATAAAAGTACAAACGCAGACTAAAAGGGGGAGAAGTAAGGAAGGTAAGAACATAGTAGCTTTCACTTTTATAATTTTTCCAAAATTTGTTCTACTAATCTATAGTGATGGATATATAAACCTGAACGATACACTCTGGTATGAGTGTGTTTCTTAAATGAACAAAACTTAGGAACAGAAAAAACTCTTGAGTTCTGAAATCGTTTCTGAAAAACGGAGAAAATCTTTACAGATCAAATTTTCTCTTTGAAAATTATGACCTTTCATATTTCTTCTTTTGCCTTAGTTGTCAAGATGTGTCAAGAACTTAACTGCAATAACCATACTCACACAGGTTTGAGGTAGTCTTCCTACTTTCGATCTTTAGATTTCATGTGTTTTTAGTTAACTCATTTTTGGAAGAAGGCTGGTTGTCAATTGTTATTATTATAGTAAACTCTCTTAATTTGCAGATATAAATTCACCAGCATTCTCAACTCAGTTAGTGGTATCACATTTCAATTAAACCCAGTCTCTATTTGGTCACATATCTTGGAAAATCAGGGCAATAAGTATCACAACATTTTACACTGCTTTAAAAAATGTTCAATGAGTGGGGGGGAGTCTGGATGGCTCAGTCTGTTAGGCATCTGACTCTTGATTTTGGCTCAAGAGATTGAGCCTCGTGTCAGGCTCCATGCTGTTAGCATGGAGCCTGCTTAGGATTCTCACTGTCCCTCCACCAGCTTGTGTGTGTACACATGCGTGCTCTCTCTCTCTCTCTCTCAAAATAAACATTAAAAAAATTCAATAGGTTTATTCATTCATTTATTCATCTATCAAACAAACGCTTTTTGAAGGTCTAATATGTACATGACTTTGTTCTGGTCTTTGGAAATAATCTGGTATATAAAACAAAGTCTATGCACTCACAGAGCTAAACATTCAAATGAGGGCCAACAGATAAAGTAATAAATATTTATTCAACAGAACAACAGGTAGCAACAAATGATATGAAGAAAAAAGACCAGACCAGAAAATGAGAGAGTGACATGGTGGTCATGAAAAGCCTAAGATATCCAAGTGGAAATGTTGCATGAGCATTTGTATATGTGTAGCTGGACTTCAGGGAATAGTTTCAGGATACGTATCAATTTGAGAACCATCAACATATAAATGGTACTATAAACCACTAGACCAAAAGAAATCACCTAAAAGGAAAATATATATAGAAAAGATGTCCTAGGGACAAATACATGTTACTTTGATGAAATAAATGGCATCTGCAAAACCAAGTAAATATGTAACTGTATGAAGTGATTTGGATGCTTAATGAGTTGCACAAATTCTAGCCTCCAATAGAACAGTGAAAGGAACTCACACATAGTGAAAGTAGCACCATGATATTCTGACACCCTAGATATATAATGTAACTACTATAGTTTCCTCTTATCCTTCTCTGTAATAAATAATATACTACATCTCAGAATTACAGAACATTTGTCAATTTTATTTCCATGTCAATTTGAATCTTATCCCTAAATCTTATAAAGTGGAAATTTATCATATTTACACAAGAAAATTCAATTAACTCTCTTTCAGGTAGAAGGAATTATCTATTTAACTGGGCCCCTGGCAAGATTTTTTGAGAAATGATAGCTATACAGACATGACATTTCTATGAATTTCTTTTATTTCTTACCCAGCATGTGTATCTAGTAATAATCTTACTTTTCTATACCTACATTTTAATATCAATTCAAGATTTGGTTGAAGCTATTTCCCCTATGGTATTACTTTATATAAAAATCAACATCACCAGAGAAAGTTGTAGAAAGTAAGAAAAGACCATACAATTCTTATTCAAAATGGTAATGTCAGAAGTATGTGTTCCACTCCCTATAAATATACCCCTTTTGAATTATATTTCCTTTAAATATTGTCAAACCTACAAAGATGATTATAATAATGTACTTCATACATAAATTAGTTTGTAGATCTAAAATGCTTGTTTTTGGATGCTTCCTAGGAGTGTCAAGAGAACAACATATTTTAACTATATTCTGTGAGTCCCTAGGTACCTGAAATATAATAGAGTGACTTAACTCAGTTTAATTTTACCATATGCAGTATCAAACAAATTTGCTGATTTCTTATGGAAATTACTTTCACAACAATAAATGTTAGTGTGAAGTGTAAATATTTAGCAACTTCTAAATGACCTGGGGAGAAAACAATAGAAAGTATTTTCATACCTGCTTTATGGCGGTTACTGTTATCACAAAGAATAATGGAAGTCCACTGGTAATTGGACTGGTAGGTGTATCAATCATAAGCTAGATTTACAACAACAAAAAGAACAGAGTATTATATTTTTATATTGTACACGTCACACTATTAACATCTAAAATCTCATATTTATTGGGAATTCTGAGAACACTATATAAAGTGCATATGATTGTCCAGAGTAAAAAATAATCATGCATGTAGTTTAGTTCACAGTTTCACCAAGTTCATTTTGTTGGCCATTATATGAAGTGAGTAGAATATCTAAATCTATTGCATATCCACAAATATTGCTGGAGTGAACTCAGTCACTTCACCTTTTTAACACAGCGTACATAAGGTCTTCCTCCTCAGTATTTGTTAGAAGCAGACCTACAGCTGCTCAGAATCTCATTTTACATTTCTTTGCCCATCCTGGTAAATGCTGAAAAGTCTGTCAGCAATTTTAACCCTAGAATTCGGAATAATTTCATCACTTAAGAAAAGAGAATAAGGAATAGGGCTAGGAAAAGGATTTTTTTTTCTACAGGGATTTTGTTACATCTACAGAGCCAGAGGGGTACAGCTTAGAAAACGATGCTGTAATTATGATCTAAATCATACAACTGAGGTTTCAACAAATTGGGGAAGTAATTTTTGCAGTAATTATGTTTGGTTAGTTAAAACATGGACCCAATGGTTTATTAATGTTCCTTTACCCTGGATAGGCCAATTAAATTTGTTTTATTCCACAGACCAGCTGAATTCCTGACCTTAGCTAGTAATTTCACAAATGCATGTGATGTGGACATGGTTAGTATAAATTTCTCACTTTTCCAAGAAAACCAAGCTGATGTTCTATTGATAAAAACTCAGAAGTTTCTTCTCTGTTCATGAAAGAAAGCAATTTCTTTAAAATATAAGTGTTTCTTCAAGCTTTAAAGTGACTACTTAATAAGTTTTTTTTTCACTGGAATTCCCGGTTCTATGAGAGTAAAGTTCAGAGTTTATACAAAAACCCAATGCCACACTGAAAGATACTGCTCGTGTATTATCAGAAGAAGATAACCCCTTTAAAAGAAAATGGCAGTCACTATTTTTAAATCTTGACTTATACTCAAATTTTATAAGCTATTCTCTTGATACTTTGATATTAGAGAAAAAAAAAGCACAATGTGAAAATTAAGAAACTATCAAAGAGTTTATCATGAACAGACTTAAGAAAATGGTTCCCATAATAAAAATCTATATTCATGGGGATTCTTAAAATTAGAAAAAATTTTTAAATAAAAGTAAAATTTAAATTCAAAACAAAGGAAAAGTCAAAGAAAGATTTACTTGGACAAAGATCATTCCGTAGGCAGAAATGTGCCAAAAACATGTGCTATATAGGTCAAAATATTTATGTTCTGATGCAGAGCAAGTGAAATGTAAAATTGGCTTTGATTACAATTATCAGCACCATAGCACATCAGTAATGAAACAATATAAAATTAATCTTAAAATTCACAAGCTATTTTTTAGAAATCTGCATGTGGTTTAAATAACTACATTTACTGATTACAATGGGGAAGCTATGCAGGAAAAAACTGATCCCATAGTCAAATGATTTAGAATGCAATATAACTTTTCCCTAAAGATAGAAGTCATTATATAAACTTAATCCATTGAGTGATAAAGCTTACCTGAACCAAAAATATAATAAGAAAATAAAAGTTTGCCACTCTTCTGAATTGTTCAAATAAATTTTTTGGAACAAAATTCCACACAGTATACTAAAAAAACAGAGAGAGAAGGATAAATTAACATTTAAAATAATATATACGATATCAATGTAATAATAAGGAAAGCAAAATAAGATTTATGAAGTCCTTAGACAAATTTATGTAACTCTTGATGCTATAAAAACTATCTCGTTTTTAAGAGTTTCAGAACTTTTATTCTATTCTTTTTTTTCTTATACTATTTATTGGCAATTTTAGTGTAATTTAAAAAGATGAGATAAATTGGAATCTACCAATTTTGCTATTAAATTCTTGATTTTTTAGAAGCTGGAGAAGGCAAATCTAAAACAACATTTAATAATTTATTTTGGTCTTTGGTTACACAAAACTAAGTGTAAAAATAAACAAGAGGTGATAAAAATGCTGATTCCAGATACAATTTATTTTCCATTTTATTTAGCTCAGTATCAGAAACAAAGGAAATGGTATAACTATTTTATTATTCTTTGTTAAGTACAAAATATGGAAAAATAACCAAGAATGTGAAAAAGATTAAAAGACACTTTACATAAGTGGTGGTATAACCACCAAGACAATCTCATAAAGGACACGAAAATCTGTCACAATGTCAATTTTTAAAGTAAGACCGTCACTAAATGACCTTGGACTAATCTCTCTGCACCCTACTTTGTGCCTCTATAAAATGAAGACAATAATAGCCCTGTTTTACAGGGTTGTTATAAGGCTTAAATAAGCTAATATATTTATGATGCGCTTAGGACAGAAACTGGCTCATACTAATTGCCATGTGTCTGTTATATTATTAATCAGCATATAAGCCTATAATGCTATAAGGGTAATAATATGCCAAACATTATAGCACTGTTACTTCACCCTATATACTTCTCAGTAGAATGTAAGATCCCTAAGGCTAGGGACATTGTTTTATTTACTGCTCAATCTCCAGCACTTACCACTACTACTCAGCACATAGGTGGAGATCAAAACTTTAGAAGAATAGATGAATAAATACAGAAATACATACATACATACATACATTAGGTAGAAATGAATTTTTTTCAGATGACTATTCGGATGTCAGGCAAATGAAGCCTTAGTGGTTACTGATCCTATTCAAAATTTCTAAAGAGGCAGTTTACTTAATTTTCTCTGGTCAATGTAAGATGGTTCTAATTTCTGAATTTTCTTACTTCAAAAATTCACTTCTTAATCAGCTGAGATCTGAAATGTCCTTCCCCACATAAACAATTAGGGTTAAGTTCCCAGGAAAGTCCACAACAGTCTCTATGACCCAAGGATATATAAATAGTACAATACCTAACAACATTTCTTTCAGGTCAAATTATAATTTCAGTTCTAATCTGATACCTGAAACACATTTTCTTGTGGTAGTGGTAGCACTAGTGGCTCCAGAATCTGGGACTGGGGACTATGTTCAGGGCTCTGGAGAGAAGAGAGGTAGATGCTTTCCAGTCACTGCTCAATGTGTATCTCTGAGATGGTAACTTTGGGTCATATCATCCTCAGGTGATCTTAACTGGAGTCCCTTAGTTACCAAATCAAATGTGTAAAACTTTTTAAGAATCAAGTTGGCAATGTCCTAACTTCACATCAATCTTTTAAAATCATAACAGAATGTATTTTTGTCTTCCAAAATCTTGAAAAGAACAATTACATAAATTGGCAATAAGGTAACTGGTTTCAGGATATTTTCTTTGGCTAGTTCAATAATACATGGAAAAACTCAGAATAGGGGCGCCTGGGTGGCGCAGTCGGTTAAGCGTCTGACTTCAGCCAGGTCACGATCTCGCGGTCCGTGAGTTCGAGCCCTGCGTCAGGCTCTGGGCTGATGGCTCAGAGCCTGGAGCCTGTTTCCGATTCTGTGTCTCCCTCTCTCTCTGCCCCTCCCCCGTTCATGCTCTGTCTCTCTCTGTCCCAAAAATAAATAAACGTTGGGAAAAAAAAAAAAAAAAAACTCAGAATAAAAATTTCTTATGACAACCAGCTTACAAATATTAGGAATTGTTTTTTCCAGGTTTTCTAAAATACAAAATACATTAATAGACTGAACAAGTCTATAGTCTGTGCTTATCCTATCATATGTAGAAGAGAAACTATAGGATAAATGTTAAATAATATAAAAATATTTTAAGAAAAATAATAATTATGCTTTAAAGTTATTTTATTATTATGTAATAATGGTCAATAAAATTAAATTAGAAGTATAACTTCTTTTTTAGCTATGTATATGACTATACAACTGATCTTTTTTCTTCAAGTTCTGATATTAGTAAGAAACCAAAACATAATTATGAAACTACATCTTTCGTAAAGTTTAAATAAGGTAGTTACTATGGTAAATTAAACAAAGATGCATCATGCACCTACAATGTGTGAGACTCTTGTGCTGTAAGAGGAACAAAGAAGCTTTCATATTAGAAGAAATTCAGAATAAATATCAATAGCTATATTGAAAGGTAAAGTAAATGAAGGAATATACAAAGAATTAAAATGAAAAGCAATCAGTGAGAGAAAAATTTAATGAGGAAGGTCATATTCAACATGGGCTTTAATAGGGCAACATTCAACAGGCTGAAAGTAGGGGGCAAAGAGAGGGAGACCATTTCAGGAAAAAAGGACAGCATGAACACAGGCAGAGAAGAGCAAAGTTCATCATGACTTTGTGGGACAGAAAATAATACAGTCCAGAAGAGTTTCAGGGAATAAAAAGGGAGCAGAAAGGTAGTACAAAGGGAATTTTTTTAAAAGCCTCATTTATGGTCAAGAAAAAAATGGACATTGTATATAAATACCCACATTCCTGAATCTGTGGTCAAGAACATGAATTTTCTATTTCCATAAAAACATGAAATTTATAACCTCTGCAAAAAATATAATCTACATTTAAAAAGAAGTGGTTAATCACATGAAATCACAGCAAAGGCACAGTAGTAGGGAAGTTCAACATGGGTTTATGGAATAGCAGGTAATCTGGTTTGGAAGGGATGTGAGAAATTACTAGTAGAATAAATAAGGGAATAATGAGAGAGACAGTCCTTATATGCTTTTAAAAAAGCAATGTTTATTTAAATATCTGTATTTTTAGAACTGTGGTCAAAAACATGAACCGTAACACTGCTGCATGTGAATACGATCATATAAAGATATTTAATCTCTCAAATTTTCCAGGACACTCAGCTTTCAATACTGGCAGAGGACTAAAGTGGTCCTGTTACAGCAGATGAGATTATAAAAACTAGATTTTAAAATGGATCCTGGAAAGTATCCAAAATATAGATAGAAACTAGAAGAGAGTTTAATTTTTAAAAAGTGCAAATGAAAGGAATATGAATATGAATTATAAACTATGGCTTCTTAACCTGGAGACACTATCAAACTCTCACAGCTATGGCAGCAAACAGTAGGGAGAAAAATTATACCCTTATCACAAAATATGATAGATTTGAATTCAGGGCTGGAAAACTAGATGGAAATTTAAGGGGAAGAAAATACTGGTAGTGAAAGAACCAGGCAAGGAAAATGACCCAAATTCAGAATGTAAACTATCCAAACCCAGGATGATAGCTAAACTCTACACAAAAAGGAGTGAACTACTGATATATGCAACAACAAAGATCAATCTCAAGATTACTGTTACATGAAATGAAGTCAGACAGAGAAGACTCATATTACATGACTATATTTATGTGATATTCTAGAAAAGGTGAAACTATAGTTATAGAACACAGATCAGTGGTTGCTAGTGCTAGAGATGAGGAGGAGGGGGACTGGCTGCTAACTTTTTACTTCTGGATATACTCTTTATCTTCATTGTGGTGGTCCCATGATGCTATACATTTGTCAAAACTCATCAAATTGCACACTTAAAATTGGTGAAATTTTACTATATATAAATTATACACAAAGTTAAAAAAAAACTTAAAATTTTCAAGGACTTTTATTTCTTGCATGATTTACTAAGAACTGTGTCATTAATCTAAAGCTCTTCTATTACCCTAGATTCTAACATTTTCCCTTCCTGCCCCCTGCTTTAGAACCACTGTCCAAAATGACAGATCTCACTAATGGGTATGTTGCATCTGTAAATAATGTGAAGGATGAGAAAAGGGGCAGAACAAAGAAACCACTGACCTAAGACAATACTCTTGGGAAAGAGGAGATCAGGATGACAGAGATACAATTAGTTACTCTGGAAGGCAGAGAAGGAGCAGTACAAAGATGCTTCTTAAAGTAGTCTATCAAACAATAGCAATGATCTAAGGAAAACTTTACTCTTAGTCTGATTCACATCCTAACTGCACTTTCCAATAGGTAACCAGTAATTGCATATGGCTCCTGACACTTAATCGAAAATAAATTAAGATTTAATTAAAAATTATGTTTTTCAGTGGCATTAGCCATATTATAAGGCCTAATTAGCCCTAAACAGCTACTGGTTATCATAGTAGCACAGAAAACGTTTCCTTCATCATGAGAAAAGTTTACTGGGACAGCATTAACCTATAATCTTCAGTTTCAAAATAAACAAAGACATCTTAAAAATGTTATAGAAAAAAATGAAACAAGGAAGAATACGTGAGTGAAGCAGTACCTTGGTACTATATATGTAAATTTCTTGTTTACAGAAGAGTGATAAAATTAGAGGAAGTCAGGCTTTAAAGTCACACAGAACTGAGTTCAAACTCCAATCTTGTCATTTAGTGTGCAACCCTGGGTAAATTATTTCCCAACACTTTAATTAAAGACACAAATATAAAATGAGTATAACACTTTGTAAAAGCGATCTCAGAGTTGCTGTATGAATTAAATGATATGAGATGTACCTAACATAGTACCTGGCACACTGTATAAATATTTAGTTCCTCAGTTTAATTCCAACTAGGGATAATTTTTGGCATGTTAGTTACCTGGTATTAGCAACTGGCAACTCCTTTTATTTTACAGTTCACAATTTTGGGTAAGATATATTTACCAAACACCATTTCCTTGAATTTTTAAGGATATAAATGTATACTGGAATAAATAAATTACTTTTCAAAACAAAATGGAACATATTTATAGTTTTAATAAGTGTTAATCCTTACCTTAGATGAAATGATCCGGTTATCTATAAATTTCTGAGGTGTGTAAAGGCCATTCTGAGGAAACCTGTTGGCTATGTAAATAGTCCTTGTGTCACTTTGATGTGGTGGGTCAAAACCCTAAGACCAAGCAAAAGAAAAATAATGACTAAGAAGGTTAGTTGTTATGATTCTTTATTGCTGGTTTTATTTAACTGACCAGATTGCACATATTATTACTGGCCTTGAACTGCATATAGGCTCAATCTAATTACTAGCAGAGTTAAGGCATATATATTTTTCTTTCCCAGGTAAACTAACATATTATCTTCAAATAAACACTTAGGTAATACCTCTGGTAATGAAAAATAATCCATACTGTTAGAAATGCTACTGTAAGGGGGGAAAATCATGTAGAAGATCTACAGAAGCATTTGAGGACAGTATTTCTTTCCTTCCCTTTCATTCCTAGGGGTTCCTTGCCTTTCTCTTAAGATGGAATCCTACTCAGTGATGTGGAAATTCTGTGTACCTATAGCCTAATCAGCACCTACTACATCTGATGACAGAGGTTTATATTTTACTTCTTCCACACCCAGATCAACTTGGTTTCAAAGAACTTTGATCCCACGAGACTCACAGTGCACTGGGTACGGTCCTGCCCAGATTCACTCCACATAATCATCTCTTTGTGGTGGTCATATTATCAATTGAATCCCTGAAATGTGGAGATGTAATTCTGGCCTCAAATTTAGGAAACCATTTCTCAAGGTACATTTATCAATGATCTCCAATGTAAAAGTTTTCACTGGGACAAGAATGCTGATACTTCATTCCCACAGTATTTTACTATTTTCCTAGGTGGCAAGTGAGTCTTCAATGCTCTTATGGCAGATCTTGGCGATCCTATGACAGGATGAAAGCAACCAACAAAAGCAAGACCTTTGTTTGTGGCTCTACTATTGCTACTAAGTTATGAAAAAGTTAACTAAAGCTGGTATTTGTAATTACAATGATCTACTTGTAGCCATTAAGGACTCTAATTTAGTAATCTACTAAGTAAGTAATGTGGCTGCCATTTGATGCTTGGCATCCTTGTAAAATTTCCATTAAGTACATACATACACAGATAGTGGAAATTCCCATATTACCTAGAGGTATATTTTGTTTAGCACATCAGAATATTAACAGTGCTATGTATAGATTTCAACTGCTGTCATTCTTGGTTTAAAAATTTTTATTCTGTGATCTTAGAAACAGCTACTACAAGACTGTGAAAATTAAATGCATTTGTATGCTCCATAAAAAAACCATGAAGTTTCATTTTATTTGCTTATGCTATTTATAGTGATGACCACATTTTGTGGATGTGAATGTGCCATTATGTGTCTGATTTCAAAATCAGTTTCTTCAAGGATAAAATATGGCATGCATATTTATCTTCTTCCTAAATTTTCCTTTAAACATTTCACAATTCTTCCCTATAATAACTTATGGAGGGGGGGAAAGGCAGGCCTCATAATCAGAGTTGGAACTTACTGCTCTATCTAGAATACTGCAATCACCTTAAAGATATGTGCTATTTATTCATTCAACAAATATGTATTGAGGTTAAGTACTATGCTAATCCATGTAGGATTAAGTGATTTGTTAATTACTCAAGCAAATCATAATATGCCCTAACTCAACAAATAAATGAATAAAGAGTTTGCATGCTACTGCTATAGTCCATGCCTGTATTTCTCAAAGGGGGTTCACAGGAAGTTTGCCAATAAAGTTCATAAAGTTATATAAGAGGGACACACTGGTAACTGAAACATTAGACTACATGAAGCATATTTATTCCACATCCACTTTGAAACCATGTAAAAATAACAGTAAATTACATACCACGTATGTAAGCTTCTGGAATAAATTAAAGAAAAAACAAAGTACATTTGTGGGTCTGAAAGAATATATAAATCTTTAGGAAGATGTCAAGACAATTGAGACTAAGAACCACTGATACAGAATTTTATTTTTCACTAAATTCCACCAAGACTGGAATTTATTACTAAGTACATCTAAAGTTAAGAAACAAAGTGCAAAACAAAGACTCCCCTAAAATATGTATGTTATTTATATATGTTACTCTTGCAACATCTCATTCATGACTTCCCAGGATGCAAACATCCTTCTCCATTCATCTCTACTGACTGTACCAGTAATCACATACTAAAGTTTGAAACTCCTTAGATTCCTACAATTATTTCAAGGGGATATATTGAAATGTTCCAAAAATAAAACCAATTTTAAACTGAATTTTAAGTGCAAAATCAGTATATTCCAAAACATAGTAATTTAACATTAGATAATTCCAAAAGGAGATTGAGGAGTTTTTCCTTAATTCCCAAAGATGCTACAAAATCCACCTACGTATTTTGAGTTTTTTTCAGTTGTAATTAATTCACATGATCTCATTCAATCATTTTATAATCAATGGCATGTATATATGTGTGGATGTTATTTTTTCCACAAAAACGGTTAAATTTTATATTTGTGACTGCAGTATAAGTACACCTAGCTGTCCCTTATCGAAATCAAACCTCTAACTTCAGTTCATTAGCATCGCCTTCTCTGCAACAAATTAAGCCAGCCACAACTAAAAAAAAGAATAACACTGTCTAAAAATAAAGAAATGACTTAGGGCAGGATCCATAAATGGACTTCAGGTCTGTGAATCTCTGAAACTGTATGCTGATTCACTTAACATGTGTATTTTTCCAATGAGAGTGAGCATAGGTTTCATCGGTTTCTCATGATGTAAAGAAGCTTAAAACCACTTATCTAAAGTCTTGCTTTTGTAATCAGTTCTCCATCTCAATATTGCAGATTTTAAAAACAACACAAGAGAATCTTTATGTTTCAATAACACCTCTACTCTTTAACAGGAGCCAAAACAAACATGTGACCAAAATTAAGTGTATAACTATACTGTTAGTGTGAAGTTCAAGTACAGTTTCACACTTTTCTAGCAAGCATTAATAGCAAGTCATGGCACTAAGAAAGAAATACAGTCTGAACTTCCTAATCACTTGGTCAAGGCTACATGCCAAGGTTGGCACACATCACATTTTCTGCTGTCATCTCAAACTACCCATTCACACCTTCAACCCCTTGATGCTAGCCTGCTCCTTTTTCCTCTGATTCACCTTGCCCTAGGGAAAGGAATTTAGATAGATTAATACTATTCTAGCCACCCTAATTTTATTTTAATTCCTGCTAAAAAGTAGGATACAAGCTTTGGAAACACACAACTGTAAATAATTTAAAAATAAAAAACTCTCATATTCTATAAAAGTATGAAATTCAAAACCTCTTTTCAGTCTGGATTTGTGAGCATACGTTAAATTCATAGGTATTTAAAAAGAAAAAGCAGGTAAGGTAGAAAAAATCTCATGACAGCATCTTGGGAACAAACTGACAACACATAGGAATGGTTTTAAAAGAGATTCCTTTTGTAACCAAAAATTGATGAGATCTAGGGAAACCAAACCACTAAATAGCTTTATAATTTTTAGAAGTTGGTCTCTGGCACACAGCAGTACTTGGAAATGAATCACTACGTTTTACATTTTCATACCAAATATACCAGCCTCTCCGTAATCTTAAAATCTCAAAGATTTTAGGAAAATTACAAATATTACAAATAAAACGCTAACAATGGCTAAAACTGTAGTCCTATAATTAAAACTGTTATGCTTCTTTACAATAACTAAGAAAATATCATCTTTAGAGTTCACAGTGATCAAAGTAAATCTGTGCTTCTTATTCTTATATGTGATCTATTCCCTCTAAAATATAAAGAAAAAGCTTCAAGACAAACCATACACCAAAAAACCCATCCAAACTCAAAAAAACCCAAAAAGCTGCAGAGTCAACACTGCAATACCACTGTTATTAAAATAAATAAACAAAAGCTTTAATCATATGCTTTATATGACAGAAAGTAATTTTTGTTGGCTGTATGCTCCAATGTACACAGGCACATGAAAATGGCCTAGTAAAAATATGATGATTCTGGGGAAGAATGATTTAGTGTATTTTACCAAATCTATAAACTTAATTGTGAATTATTATTTCCTGGACATAGACTTTAAATAAAATATACCTATATGAAGGTACTGTAAGGGCAAGATAATTTTACACTGTTAACAAAGGAAGGTGATAGAGAATAACTTAAAATACTTGTGATGTAAACAAACACAATAATTAAACATTTTTGTTTCCTCTTACATAATTTTCATTTTAGGACTTAAGGTTGTTCTCCATCTATCAAACCAGTCTGGGCTTCCAGGAAGTTGGCTTAAATGCAGGGGTAGGTTAGGACTGACTAACTACAGGATATAAAATTTAGAGTGACCTTTGACTCCAAAATTCTTAAATCATCTGTCAATGCTTTATTACAGGAAGCTCATGTCTGATAGATTATATTACTTCCCAAACTTGATTTTTCTGTGCCAACATTTACCTCCAGCAAAAGCCTCTTCATCCTTCAAGTTTCAGCTTAAGAGGTTCCTTCTCAATGGAGCTTTCCCTGACACTTCTTTTTCCCCAGAAACAAAGGAAGGCATTTGTTATTATGCCCAACAAACCTTTTATATACTCTCATTATAGATTTTATTACACAGATTAGTAATTACTTGTCTGTATATCCAGCTCCCCCTCCAGACTATAAGATTTTTTTTTTAAGTTTATTTATTTATTTTGAGAGAAAGATTGTGCAAGCAGGGGAGGGGGAGAGAGAATCCCAAGCAGGCTCTGCACTGTCAGCATGGAGCCCGATGTGGGGCTTAAACTCAGGAACCAGTGAGATCATGACCCGAGCCAAAATCAAAAGTCAGATGCTTAATTAACTGAGCCACCCAGGTGTCCCCAGACTACAAGATCCTTAAAGATAGTATGTGCTAATTATCTAATAATTACTGAAATTAATGATTTACTGGATACAATAAATTATGTAGTTTTGAGGTTCTAAGTTTAGTTTTTAAATATTTTTAACAATAACTTTTCTACCAAATTGAGTTTAAATTCAATGATATTTAAAAGAAAAAGGAAAAACTTTAAAAGTGATCCTGTAGAGTGAAACCCATTGTTACTAATGAAAGAGAGGCTAATAAGAAGCTTTTCATTCTGCTATTCTTAGATTTATCTTATTCTCATCAAAACCATTTATTATAACTTTACAGTTGGTTGGGGTTCATTTCTGGATGTCAAAGAAACCAAGTTCTATTAGGGATATGCAAATCAAAACCATGAGGTACCACTTAGCCACCCACTGGGATGGCTACTATCAAAACAAACCAAAACAAAGTAATTAGTATTGGCAAGGATATGGAGAAACTGGAATCCTTGTATACTGCCAGTGGAAATGTAAAGTGGTACAGCCTCTGTGGAAACATTATGGAGACTCTTCAAAAGAAGTAAACACAATGATCATATGATCCATCAATTCCACCTCTGGGTACATACAAAAAATGTAAAAGCAGAGACTTGAACAGATATTTGTACACAGATATATCGAATAATACGAGTATTATTCACAATAGCCAAAAGGTGGAAGCAACACAAATGTTCATCGACAGATGAATGGATAAGCAAAATATGGTATATACACACAATGAGCTATTACTCAGCCTTAAAAAAGGAAATTCTAACACATGCTACAATATGGATATACCCGGAAGACATTATGCCAAGAACAAATGCTGTATGATTCTTTATGTAAGAGATAGCCAAATTCAGTTTGCCAGATGTTTAGTGAACAGGGGAACAGGGAGTTTGTGTTTAATGGGTACAAAGTTTCAGTTTTGGAAGATGAAAAAGTTCAGGAGATGGACGGTGGTGATATGCACAACAATGTGAATGTACTTAATGCCACAGAACAGTAAACTTGAAAATGGTTAAAATGGTAAATTTTATGTTACATATATTTTACCACAATTAAAAATATCAATTTTAGCCATTTGAAAATTTCCCATGGGTTTTCTGGATTAGAAGAGTCCTATTCGATCACAATTCAACCATAATATTTAATTTCTTTTGTTTGTCACGCTGGTGTTTTCCATGTATGGCAACAGAGACATTTATGATAAAAAAATAAATGTGTGAGGCTGTTTTAGTTTAGATCAAATTTAAAAATCACAAAGAACGCTAAATTTGATTTTTTTTTAAATTTATTTATTTATTTATTTATTTATTTATTTATTTATTTATTTTTTGCTGTTGTTCTGCCTATCAGGTTGAACACTGGCTGGACAAGAAGTGAAACTGGTAAATCTTCTAACTGTGGTATCCAAATTAGAGGTAACTAAGTAAAAATTTTCTACCCAGTTTTTCAAATACTTTTGAACCTTTACCTTCTCCCCTCACAATCGTACACAGCAATGGCAATGAAGATGGTTTTGTAGGTCGTAATTAGAATAACAGAAGCAATGGATTACAACTCTGAGAAAGGCTAGAGACATGTAGTCAATCAAAAACCATATCTTTTACACAGTATATACAAGGTTTAATATTTAAAAATACCAAGAACAAAGACACAACCACAAAATTCTAAATAATAGCATGAAAAAGCATCTTCAAGTCAAAGGACAGAGACAGAGGGTGAATCCTATTTAGTTACTTTGGCAAAAACTGACACAAAAAGTCGGAAAAAAAAGTAGCGTGGACGAAAGATACACAATTGCCTCATTAATTTTATATATAGAAACCTGATTTCAGGAATGCCAGAACCAAGAAACTGCTACCAAATAAACAACAAGAGCAGAAGCAACAATAAGAAAACCCAACAATCCTGTACTTCCTACCAGTCCCACTTTCCTTAATCTAGATAATTTACCTTTCACTTGCCATAATTACAAAAAATTTTAATATTGCTCAAAATCTGTAACACTCTTGCTCTTACACAGAATGAAAGCATATGCTGTCCCTGTTATCAGATAGATACAATGTAATACCAAGCATTAACATTTAGTAAATCAACCAAAATAATACTGTTACTGAAATAATGTTTCTGAATGACCATACTCATCTATTTTTTTCTGATTGACTGTTTAAGTGTGCTTCTTATTCTTACTCAAAGAACTATATGTAGTAGCTCTCTATTACTGCTAAAAGATTATATGACTCAAAGTCAAAACTCCTCTTGGGGAATGAGCCTAAGAAAAGGAAGGAAGACTTCTAGGAAGCATTTCAGAAGTAAGTATTGGTATTGATTTTCACAATGATTGGGGGAGGGTCTACTGACAATTAGTAGGTGGATGGACGGATGAGTGGGTGGGGCAGAGATATCAGACATTCTACAGCCCATTATAGAGTCCTGCTAACAAAGGAATGTCCCGTGAGACAACTTTCAAATGCCCTGCCTGATATCTGCACTGATAGAAAATCTCTTTAGGATAATATGAATCTCTATTTATAAAATACCTTGCATGGATTTATTAATTTTTCAAGAATGCAACTACCACATATACTGAAGAAAGATAATAGTTTGATTTGTCAGAACTTTGTAAACAGTTGGTTCACTGTTTCAGGAAATTACATCACCAAAGGAAATGTCACTTGAATTTGAGTCACCAATACAGGCATACCTATTTTATTGCATTTTGTAGATACTGTGTTCTTCACAAATGGAGTTTGTGGCAACCCTGTGTCAATAAGTCTGTTGGTACCATTCTTCCAACAGCACTTGCTTACTTCACATCTCTGTGTCACATTTTGGTAATTCTTGCACTATTTCAAACATCTTCATTATTGTTGTATTTGTTATAATGATCTGTGATCAGTGATCTTTGATGTTACTAGTGTAATTTTACGGGGCACCATGAACTCTACCTAAAGATGGCGAACTTCATCAATAAATGCTATGTGTGCTCTGACTGCTTCATTCCCCATCTCTTTCTCTCCTTAGGCCTCCCTATTCCCTGAGACACAACAATATTGAAATTAATAACCCCACAAGGACCTCTAAGTGTTCAAGTGAAAGAAAGGGTCACGTGTCTCTTACTTTAAATCAAATCTAGAAATGGTTAAGCTTAGTGAAGGCATGTCAAAAGCTGATATGGGCCAACAGCTAGGCCTCTTGTACCAGTTATTCAAGCTGTGAATGAAAAAAAATTTTTTTTTCCTTTTTTCTTGAAGGAAATTAAAAGTGTTGCTCCAGTGAACACACCAATGATAAGAAAACAAAACAGCCTTATTTCTTACATAGAGAAAGTTTTAGAATGGCTTAGACAGAAAATCAAACCAGTTATAACATTCCCTTCAACCAAAGCCTTAGCCAGAACAAGGTCCTCACCCTCTTTAATCCATGAAGACTGAGAGGAAAGGAAGCTGCAAAAGAATAGTCTGAACCTAGAGCAGATTGGTTCATGAGGTTTAGGGGGAAAAAAAGCCACCTCCATAACACAAGTGTTCAAGATGAAGCAGCAAGTACTGATGTACAAGCTGCAGCAAATTATCCAGAAGACAGAGCTAGGATAATTAATCATGGTGGCCACACTAAACAACAGATCTTCCATATAGACTAAACAGTCTTGTATTAGAAGAAAATGCCATCTAGGACTTTCATAGCTAGAGAGGAGAAGTCAATACCTGGCTTCAAAGTTTCAAAGGACAGGCTGGCTCTCTTGTTAGTAGGGGGCTAATGCAGCTGTAGCCGCTTTAAGTTGAAGCCAATATGCTAATTTACCATTCCAAAAACCCTAAGTCCTTTAAGAATTATGCTAAATCTACTCTGCCTGTGCTCTAGAAATAAAACAAGGCCTGGATGATGGCACATCTGTTTACAAAAATGGTTTATTGAATTTTTTTAAAGCCCACTGTTGAAACTTTACTGTTCAGACAAAAAGCTTTCTTATAAAATACTGCTGCTTATTGACAATGCAACTAGAGCTCTGATGGAGATGTACAACAAGATTAATGTTATTTTCATGTCTGCTAACACAACATCCATTCTGTAGCCCACAGATAAAGGAGTAATTTTGACCTTCAAGACAAATGCTGTTGGGAAAACTAGACAGCAACATGCAGAAGAATGAAACTGGACCACTTTCTTACACCATACACACACACACACAAAATTCCAAATGGATTCAAGACCTAAATGTGAAACAGAAAACCATCAAAATCCTAGAGGAGAACACAGGCAACAACCTCTTTGATATTGGCCATAGCAACTTCTTTCTAGACATGTCATTAGAGGCAAGGGAAACAAAAGCAAAAATGAACCCTGGGACTTGATCAGGATAAAAAGCTTCTGTACAGCAAACAATCAACAAAACTAAAAGACAATCTTTGGAATGGGAGATGATATTTGCAAGTGATGTATCTTATAAAGGGTTAGTATCCATAAACTATAAAGAACTTCTCAAACTCACCACTCCCAAAATAAATAATCCAGTTAAGAAATGGGCAGAAGACACGAATAGACATTTTTCCAAAGAAGACATCCAGATGGCCAACAGACACATGAAAAGATGCTCAACATGACTCATCATCAGGGAAATACAAATCAAAACCACAATGATATACCACCTCACACCTGTCAGAATGGCTAAAATTAACAACACAGGAAACAACAGATATTGGTGACGGTGTGGAAAAAGGGGAATGCTATTACACTGTTGGTAGGAATGCAACTGGTATAGCTACTCTAGAAAACAGTATGGACATTCCTCAAAAAGTTAAAAAGTGTACTACTCTATGACCTAGCAATTGCACTATGAGGTATTTACCCAAAGGATACAAAACTACTGATTCAATGCAGCACATGCACCCCGGTGTTTATAGCAGCACCAACAACAAACAACCAAACTACGGAAAGAGTGCTTCAATTGATGAGTGGATAAAGAAGATGTGGTATATATATACAATAGAGTATTACTCAAGCCATCAAAAAGAATGAAATTGTGCTATTGCAATGGCATGGATGGAGTTAGAGCAAAATAAATCACAGAAAGACAAATACCATATGATTTCACTCATATGTGGAATTTAAGAAACAAAGTGGATGAACATAGGGAAGGGGAAAAAGAGACAGGGAAACAAACCATAAGAGACTCTTAACTATAGAGAACAAATAGGGTTGATGGAGAGAGGTGGGCAGGGGATGGGCTAAATGGGTGGTGGGCATTAAGGAGGGTACTTGTCGTGATGAGCACTTGGTGTTATATGTAAGTGATGAATCACTAAATTCTACACCTGAAACCAATTTTACCATATGTTAACTAAACTTTAAATAAAAACTTGAATCAGTGAGAAGAAAAAAAAAAAAACTTTTCATAAAGCTATTGCTGCCATAGAGAGGGATTCCTCTGATGCATCTGAGAAAAGTAAACTGAAAACCTTCTGGAAAGAATTCACTATTCTAGATACCATTAAGAACATCTGTGATCCATGGGAAGAGGTCAAAATCTCAGTATTTGCAGGAGTTTGGAAGACACTGATTCCAACACTCCTGGATGACTTTGAGGGGTTTAAGATTTCAGTGGAGAAAACAACTGCAGACGAGGTGGAAATAGCAAGAAAACTAGATAGAATTAGAAAGTGAAGCCTGAAGATGTGGCTGGATTGCTGCAATCTTATGATAAAACTCTAATGGATGAGGAGTTGCTTCTTAAGGATGAACAAAGAAAGTGGTTTCTTGAAAGAGAATCTACTCCTAGTGAAGATGCTGTGGAGACTGTTGAAATGACAACAAAGGATTTAGACTATTACATAAACGTAGTTGATAAAGCAGTGGCAGAGTTTGAGAGGATTGACTCCAATTTTGAAAGAAGTTTTAGTATGAGTAAAATGTCATCAAGCAGTATCACGTGCTACAGAGAAACTATACCTTCATGAAAGAAAGAGTCAACTGATGGAGCAAAGTTCATTGATGCCTTATTTTAAGAAACTGGCACAGCCACCCTAACTTTTAGTAACCATCACCCTGATCAGTAAGCAGCCATCAATATCCAGGCAAGACCCTCCACCAGGAAAAGATTATGACTTGCTGAAAGCTGACAGTATGGTCAGCATTTTTTAGCAATAAAGTGTTTTTAAACTGAGGTATGTACATTGCTTTTTTAGACATAATAATGTTGCACATTTAATATAGTGTAAACATAAATTTTATATGCCCTAGGAAATCAAAAAATTCATTTGACTTGCTTTGTTGTGTTACTCACTTTATTGCATGCAGCACTCTGGAACTGAACCCACAATATTTCCAAGGTATGCCTTGGAAGTATACACTATACTTTCAGCAGTCTGCATTAGTGGCCATGGATTCACAATGATTATAATATCTGATCTTTATGTCTACTGAAGTTATGACTGCACACTTACCTTCTGAAATAGAAATTACTTAATATAACTGTATTTCTCTATTCTTCATGTAACAACTTCAGTTTTGATGTTGATTTTTTTAAAGAAGTTATTAGTGTAGGCAGGTTACAGATTTAAATTTTATCACTGGATAAGAAGGGATGTAGCATTCATAAAATATTTGTTAGGGTCTGACAGGGTTGAAAAGCAACTAGATACCTGGAAGACCAAAATATAAGTTACAAATACTCACTGTCTTGGGTCTATAACAGAATCCCTCAAGGAAGAAGCTGCTGCTTTTACCATAAGCAGTACTGCCAGTATTCAAACCAGGAAACCACAACAAATATTTTCAAGTATAGATTTAAACAAGCTAATGTATTAGGTAAAAAATTATAAAAACAACATAAAAATATATTGAAATTAAAGAACAGACATGCTGAGTGAATCCTATTTAGTTATTTAGGCAAGAACTGAAACAAAAAGTAGAAAACAGCAGGGTGGATAAATGATAATTGTCTTATAAATTTTATGCACTGGGAACCTAAAAAACATGCTTCGGAAGAAAATAAAACATATATGTACAAGGTTAAACAAATAGGACCCAGCAAATCCTAAACTACTGGTACAAAAAATTGAAAATTAAACCTCAAGCAGAAAAATTATTATTTAGCAACATTGGGTCAAACTGACATAATTCTAAAAATGTATTTTTAAAAGACACAGACGACTATTTTCACTTCTTCCAGGAAGCAAGTAGTTCATTTACACTGCATAATGACTATTAAAATTGTACTGCTGATCTAGTTCTTGACTTCTACATGTAATGAAAAGAATTTCCTTTAGCAATCAATCAAAGGGTATTTACTGAGTACTTTCTACGTGCTTTGTAATAAGCTAAGGACTAGTGGTGATATAAAGAAATAGATGACTTAATCCCTGCCCACCTGGAGTTGATAAAACTTCAGTGATTTAGGCCTTATTTACCTTACATATCACCTAATTTCCTATTTCTACTCACATATTTAAGATCAAACTACAATTATTTTCTCATTTCAATGTGGGACACCCAGCATAGATATTTAGAAAGCAACTGGATATTTTTGTTTAGATGTTAGGAAAGAGGGTTGGACTTGGGATAGGAACCCAGCAAGCATAAAGATGATAGTTAAAATCAAAGAATGTATGAAACTGCCTGTTATGAGTGCACAGTGGAAGAAGAGAAAAAGGGCAAGAG
The DNA here is from genome assembly GCF_018350155.1 of Leopardus geoffroyi. Taxonomy (NCBI): domain Eukaryota; kingdom Metazoa; phylum Chordata; class Mammalia; order Carnivora; family Felidae; genus Leopardus; species Leopardus geoffroyi. The sequence goes on from NC_059333.1 coordinate 84,591,091, forward strand.
ATGGAATTCTCAAGGCTATCATTTAAGATACACGTGGGAGAAAAGGAATAAGCAAAGGAGAAAGATCACCAGAGAGAAGGAAAAGAGAGGAGAGGTGTGGCAGAAACACAGGAAGAAGTTGCAAAAAAGAATTATTTCATATGCTGTAGAGAAAGATGAAAACTGAAAAAAAGAGTACCCAATTTAATAATTAGGAAATCACTGGTGACTTTGATCAACACAGTTTGAATAAAATTAAAAAGGCTATAATGGATTGATTAAATAGGGGTAAAGAAGAGAGTGGGGAAGTAGGGATAGTAATTACAGCTGAATCAAATAAAATATATGTATTTTTTAGTGTAAGCAAATATTTTTAGGTTTGAAATGAAGCACCTGGTAAACAGGGAGAAAAATCAAGTTATGAGAAAGACAAAATTATTGAAGGATCAAGGAATCATTAAATGTAATGTGTTATGCCAGATGGAGTTTTGAAGCAGAAGAAAGAACACTGGTGAAAAACTAACATCTGAATAAAGTATAGTGTTTAACTAATAATAATGTATTAATATTAGTTCACAGTGTAACAAGTTTAACCTAGTAATGTAAAATATTAGTAAGAGAAACTGGGTGAAGGGAATATACACAAATTCTTTGTATTATCTTTCCAACTTCTCTGTAAATCTGAAACTATTCTAAGATAAAAAGTTTATTTTTTAAAAGTTAAAAAAATAGTCCTTAAAAACAAGCACATCTACAAACTGAAGCAAACACACACACACACACACACACACACACACACACACACACGGGCATTACATTGACCTAGTTTTTCTTATTTTGCATAGAGTAACTGAAAACTTTATCTCAATCTATGGGAAACATCATCATTAGCGAACTCATGGTATAGGAGACAGTATAAAGATTATCAAAACCATCTATGATTACTTAAGAATTTTGACTTTCAGGGGCACCTGGGTGACTCAGTCAGTTAAGTGTCCGACTTCAGCTCAGGTCATGATCTCGGGGTTCATGAGTTCAAGCCCTGCATTGGGCTCTATGCTGACAGCTTGAAGTGTGGAGCCTGCTTCAGGTTCTGTCTCTCTCTCTCTCTCTCTCTCTCTCTCTCTGTCTGTCTGCACCCACCCCTCTAAGAATAAACATTTTAGGGGCATCTGGGTAGCTCGGTCAGTTAAGCCTCCAACTTCAGCTCAGGTCATGATCTCACAGTTCATGAGTTCGAGTCCCATGTTGGGCTCTGTGCTGACAGCTCAGAGCCTGGTGCTTGCTTCAGATTCTGTCTCCCTCTCTCTCTGCCCTTCCCCAGCTCATTCTCTCTCTCTCTCTCAAAAAAGAAACATTAGGGGCGCCTGGGTGGCGCAGTCGGTTAAGCGTCCGACTTCAGCCAGGTCACGATCTCGCGGTCCGTGAGTTCGAGCCCCGCGTCAGGCTCTGGGCTGATGGCTCAGAGCCTGGAGCCTGTTTCCGATTCTGTGTCTCCCTCTCTCTCTGCCCCTCCCCCGTTCATGCTCTGTCTCTCTCTGTCCCAAAAATAAAATAAACGTTGAAAAAAAAAAAAAATTAAAAAAAAAAAAAAGAAACATTAAAAAAAATAGAATAAACATTAAAAAAATTTTTAAGAATTTTGACTTTCACTGTCCCCTAATAAATACCTAAGTTTTTAAATTTTTTTGTTTTGTTTTCAAATTCTGCAAATATATGCTGGAAAAAAGGTTGACAGCACTAGCAGGTAAGCAATGTACCAATTTCCTTTAAAGTTGCATAAAGAATTGGAACCACAAAGGGCGGGAGGGAAGGAGTCTCCTGCATATCTAAGTTAGAGGCCTGTGCCTTCACATTTAAATTTCAACAGGAAAACACACATTGGAGAACCATTTGCCAGTTTTTCAATAGTAAAGAATCAAGTCCACCCTTATACCTTTGTTAGCATTTTTCAAACTTGTATATTAAAGAGCACAGTGGAGAACTGAGATAAGCAAATATATCTATATTCCCTTTGTAACTCAGGAGATATAAGACTGAAGAAACAATTTCCTATGTACATATGATTAAGATGAACTGACTACAACTACTTACGCTTTATCTGCCAACTGCACTCATTGCAAAGGACTCTTTCTTCAAAGCAAAATCTTAGAATACCAATAAGTAACACAAGTATTTATTGGAAAAGATGTGCTTGATACAATGTGACGCAGTGTACCAAATGTGAGTAAAGACATCTGAGCATTCTGAAATATCAAACTACTTAGTATGTCCTTTATTAAATTATCCTATTAATTTTTAAAAAATAAAATTTATAAATATTATGAGCACTGACTATATACTAGGTAGTATGCTTGGTACTGTGGAAATACCAAAATGAGAAGTCAGGGCCTCTGTTCTTTTTATTTATTTATTTTTTTAATGTTTATTTACTTTTGAGAGAGAGAGAGAGAGAGACAGAGTATGAGCAGGGGAGGGGCAGAGAGGGAGACACAGAATCCCAAGCAGTCTCCGGGCTCTGAGCTGTCAGCACAGAGCCCGATGCGGGGCTTGAACTCACGAGCTGTGATATCATGACCTGAGCCGAAGTCAGACACCCAACTGACTGAGCCACCCAGACACCCCAAGGGCCTCTGTTCTATATAAAACTTCATTTAGAAAAAATAAGGCCTCTTAAACACACAAAAAAAGAAACAAAATATCAAGTAAAATGAGTAAAATTTTAACTGAAATAGCAGTAACTCCTTAGATGACTCACTTTTTTCCCTTTAGAAGATTATCAAATACATCCTTCTTAATAGAGTTAAATGTGACATAATTCCATTACAGGTGTAATAAGAGTTATTAATTAAAATGGACAACCATCCTATCTCTTTTCATCATTTCTAATATCTATTTCAACATCACAAACTTGTCAAACTTCAAAATAAATTTTTGATCTCCCACGGTTCAAGACAAAAAGGAAACTAAAAACATGAAAACTGTAAAAAAAACAAAAACAAACAAAAAAAAAAAAACAAAAAAACTTGCCATGCTGTTCAAAATCAATTTACATATATTGCATTTTATAGTAGATAACATTTTCAAGAGGGTATACACTAAGGTACAAGCAAGTTCTAACAACTTCTGGTACCTAAAATATTGTGTCAACTTGAGAATGGCTATAGCTGAATAACTACAGGAACTCTCCACCACTTCTCTCCTCTTCCTCTACAAACCTGTCACTTGTGTCTCCAGAGTACAACTGTTGCCTAGAAATTTCTTCTCCTAACTCATTCCCTAGTGTTGCCTCACTCTTGAGCAGATTTAAGGTGGCAGGATTGGGAAAGAGAGATACAGGGAAAACTGCTGCTACTGCTAATTCTCTCCTACACTGCTAAACTCTCTGGAAAAACTCTCTAGGTTCAAGTCTTGCTGCTGATATTAGTTATTGGCCTTGGAAAAGTCCATACTGTGAGCTCTTCCCTTTGCTTCACAAAAGCAAAGATGTATAAAATACCTGTTTTTCTTTAATTAAGAAGATTTGGGCTGCCCAGGTGATTCAGTCAGTCAAGCATCCAACTTCAGCTCAGGTCATGATCTCCAGGTTCACGGGTTCAAGTCCTGCATCAGGCTCTGTGCTGACAGCTCTGAGCTTGAAGCCTGCTTCCAATTCTGTCTCCCTCTCTCTCTCTGCCCCTCCCCTACTTGTGCTCGGTCTCTCTCGAAAATAAAAACATTTAAAAATTAAAAAGAAAAGACTTAGCTAAGTTTAAAATAAGATAATCATTTCTGTAATCAGGGGTTGAGCCTTTGGGACTCCATGTCTAGAAACAGGCAGTCTGAAGTTCAAATCCTTTGACACGATAAGGATTAATAGCATCCCTTTGTATCTGGGTCCTAGAGTCAGGTTCAACTTAAAGGAAGCTGAAAAAAATTTGTGTACCTTTAAATATGTATAAAACCTCCAAAGAGATAACAATAATATCTCTTTTTTTAAAAGAAAATATTATGAGAAAAACCACACAGATATGCATCAAAAACAGACAAAACTGAAAGAGGTCCAATAAATATGGAAATAAAAAAATCACTTAAATATTCAGAAGACAGCATGAACTCTAGATTGGACACAGGTGTGAGAATTAGTGAACTGGAAGCTAGAACTAAGGTATTCACAGTGAAAGCAACACAGAGAGAAAATACATGAGAAATATGAAAAAGAAGTTTAAAAGCCATAGAAGACAGAGTAGTATCAAGCAAGAGTTCTAGACTGAGAATATTAGAGGCTGAGAAGCAGTATGTATGTATGTATGTATGTATGTATGTGTGTATATATGTATTTTTAATATAATTTATTGTCAAATTGGCTTACACACAACACCCAGTACTCATCCCAACAAGTGCCCTCCTCGATGCCCATCACCCACTTTCCCCTCTCCCCCACCCCTCATCAACCCTCTGTTCTCTGTATTTAAGAGTCTCTTATGGTTTGCCTCCCTCTCTGTAACTATTTTTCCCCTTCCCTTCTCCCATGGTCTTCCGTTAAGTTTCTCAAGATCTACATATGAGTGAAAACATATGATATCTATCTTTCTCTGACTGACTTATTTCACTTAGCATAATACCCTCCAGTTCCATCCATGTTACTGCAAATGGAATGATTTTATTCTTTGAGAAGCAATATTTAAAGAAAAAAAATAGCTGAAAATTTTTCTGAACCATATTAATAAGAGCCTTCAGCCTGAAAGCACACACAAGTGCAGAGTAGGAAAAACATGAAAAAATATTATAGATACAGCACAAAATTACAAAATATCAAGGACAAAGAGATAACCCTAAAATCCATGTAACACAGATTACTAACAAAGTAATGGCAATTAGATTAAAAACATATTTTATACCAGCAATTATAAATGTCAGAAAGCAATGGAATAAGTAGTATCTTCAATATTGAGTGAAAGTAAATGTTAATCTAGAATTCTGTACCTAAATTAGTGTTCAATAATAATTATGAAATAAAGACATAAAAACTGAAACAGATCACCCCTACAAAAGAATGTATTTCATTAAAAATAAAAGTAAATCCAAAGGGAAGAGGTGGTACGCAAGAAACAATGGTAAGTAAAAGAAATCATTAAATTTTAGTAGAAAATAAAAATGAGTAACTGCTAAAAAGTTGGAAAATGTTTGAGTTTAAAAACAAGCAGAACTAGAACACACATTATGGGGGAAAATATTTGCAAATTATTTATTTGCTAAGGGTCTTGTATCTAGAGTAAAAAAAACTCTTAGAACTCAATTAAAAGTATTCTAATTTTATTCGAGAGAGAGAACGAGAGAGAGAGAGAGAGAGAGAGAGAGAGAGCGCACTCACAAATGGGGGAGAGAGGCAGAGAGAGAAAGAATTTTAAGTAGGCTCAACTCAGTACAGAGCCCAATGTGGGGCTCGATCTTATGACCCTAGGATTATGACCTGGGCTGAAGTCAAGGGTCAGATGATCAACCAACTGAGCTACCCAGGTGCCCCCTTCAAAAATTTTTTAATGGACAAAAAGATTTGAATAGGCATTTCTCCAGAAAAGGTGCAAATGGCTAATAGGGACATGAGAAGATGTTTGAAATCATTAGTTATTAGCAAAATGTAAATCAAAACCACAATGAGGTATCATTCCCACCATGATGGCTATAATTAAAAAGACAAAACCAAGAGTTGACAAGGATATGAAGACACCAGAACACTTAAAAACTGCTGGTGGGAATGTAAAATGGTGCAGCCACTTTGGAAAATAGTTTGGCAATTCCTCACAAAGTTAAAAATAGAGTTACCATATGATCCAGTAACTCCACACTTTAGGTATATACCCAAGAGAAATGAAAATATATATGGATGCAAAGACCTGTCCATTAGAGGTCAAAGTAGTGTTATTTCTAGCCAAAAGGTGGAAACAAACTAAATATCCACCAACTGATGAATAAACAAAATGTACTATATCCATACAATGAAATATTATTTGACAAAGAAAGGAATGAATTACTGATATGTGCTATGACATCAATGAACCTTGAAAATATTATGCCAGGTGAAAGAAAACAGTCACAAAATACCAAATACTGTATGATGCTATTTATATGAAATGTCCACAGCAGGCAAATCGATAGAGACAGAAAGTAGATTAGTGACTGATTAGGGCTGGGGGCTACAGGTTTGGAGGAATGGAAAGTGAGAATTACTGGGAACATAGTCTCTTTTAGGGGTATAAAAATGTCCTAACATTGGAGTATGGTGTTGGCTGCACAATTCTATGAATATACTAAAAAAATTGAAACTTTAAATGGGTAAATTGTATGGTATGTGAGTTAAATCTCAATAAAGCTGGTAAAAGGGAAAAAAGTAGAGCTAAACTATTATGTAATAGTAATGTGAAAAGTGAGAGTGGAAATACTTGAGATAAAATGTAAATCCCTATATTATTTGTAGGCAGATAGAGATACTCAATATATAGGTATAGCTAGAAAATAATAAAATACAATCCATAGCGTCTACCTCATCAAAGAGAAAAATATGAAAAGAAACTTAACAAATTAAATGCAAAGTCAATCAAAATCCTAGAATGATTCTCCACAGAAGTAGGTAAACTGATTAAAAACAGCATATGTAAGGGTAAAGATCAATGCAATTCTGAAAGAAAAAAAGGATTGGGGGTTCTGTTCAGCCAGACATCAAGACTTTATAAAAAATACTATAATTAAGACAGTGCATAACACCCCAGTTACATTAATGAATAGATGATCTAAACAGAAAATCAACAATCACATATCAGGCCACAAAATAAGTCTCAACAAATTCAAAAAGATCAAAGTCATACCATCTTTTCTGACCACATGCTATGAAACTAGAAATCAACCACAAGAAAAAGCCTGGAAAGCTCACAAATACATGGAGGTTAAATAAATGCTACCAGACAATGAACGGGTCAACCAAGAAATCAAAGACAAAATAAAAAAAAATACACAGAGACAAATGAAAATGAAAACACATCAGTCCAAAATCTTTAGGATACAGCAAAAGTTGTTCTAAGAGGGAAGTTTATAGCAATACAGGCCTACCTAAAGAAGAAAAAACCCAAATAAACAGCCTAACCTTCTACCTAAAGCATCCGGAAAAAGAAAAACAAATGAAACCCAAAACTAGTAGAAGGAAATAATAAAGATTACAGCGGAAATAAATAAAATAGAAACTAAAAAATAGAACAGATAATAAAACCAGGAGTTGGTTCTTTGAAAATATCAACAAAATTGATAAACCTTTAGCCAGACTCATTAAAGGGAGAGGGAGGGAGGGAACACACTCAAATAAAATCAGAAAGAAAAAGGAAAGGAGAGAAATAACAACTGACACCACAAACTACAAAAGATTGTAACAGAATATTATGAAAAATTATATGCCAACAAATTGGGATAACCTAGAAGAAATAGATAAATTCATAGAAACACACAACCTCCCGAAACTGAATCTGGAAGAAATACAAAATTTGAACAGACTGATTACCAGTGATGAAACTGAATCAATAATCAAAAAACTCTTAACAAACAAGTCCAGGACCAGATGGCTTCATAGGTAAATTCTACTGAACAAAATGACCTAAAGAAGATAAAGGGGCACCTTGGTGAATCAGTCAGTTAAGCATCCACCTTTTGGTTTTGGCTCAGGTCATGATCTCATGGTTTGTGAGATCGAGCCCCATGTCCAGTTCCACGCTGACAACACAGCCTGCCAGGGATCCTCTGTGTTTTCTCTCTGTCCCTCCCCTTCACACATCCTCTTGCCCTCCTTCTCTCTCTCTCTCAAAATAAATAAATAAATAAACATTAAAGAAGACATGATATCCATTCTTCTCAAACTATTCCAACAAATAGAAGAGGATGGAAAACTTCCTGATTCATTCTATGAAGCCAGCATTACCTTGATACCAAAACCAGATAAAGAAACTACAAAAAAAAAAAAAAAAAAAAAAAAAGATAGAAAGAAAGAAAAAAAGAAAACTACAGGCCATATCTCTGATGAACACCGATGCAAAAATCCTCAACAAAATATTAGCAAACTGAATCTAATGATACATTAAAAAAAAACCATTCATCATGATCAGTGGGATTTATCCCTAAGATGCAAGCGTGGCTCAATATTTGCAAGTCAATCAATGTGATACATCACATCAATAAAAGAGATAAAAACCATATGATCATTTCAATAGATGCAGAAAAAGCATTTGACACAGTACGACATCCATTCATGATAAAAGCCCTCAACAAAGTAGGATCAGAAGGAACATACCTCAACATAATAAAGGCCATATATAAATCTACAGATTTAATGCACTCCCATCAAAATACCAACATTTTTCACAGAACTAGAACAAGCAATCCTAAAATTTGTATGGAACCACAGAAGACCCCAAATACCCAAAACAATCTGGAAAAGAAAAACAAAGCTGGAGGTATAACAATCCCAGACTTCAAGTTGCACTACAAAGCTGCAGTAATCAAAATGCTATCTATCATATTGGCACAAAAATAGGCCCATTGTTCAATGGAACAGAAGCCCAGAAATAAACCCACATTTATATGGTCAATCTTTGACAAAGGAGGAAAGAATATGTAATAAGGAAAAGATAGCTTCTTCAACAAATGGTGCTGTGAGAACTGGATGGCTACATGCAAAAGAATGAAACTGGACCGCTGGCTTACACCATACAAAAAGATAAAGTCAAAAGGATTAAGGACCTAAATGTGACCCCTGAAACTATAAAAATCCTAGAGGAGAGCACAGGCAGTATTTCTCTGACTTTGGACATAGCAACTTTTTTCTAGGTATGTCTCTGAAGGCAAGGGAAATAAAAGCAAAAATAAACTATTGGGACTACATCAAAATATAAAGCTTCTGCACAGTGAAGGAAACAATTGACAAAACTAAAAGACAACCTGCTGAATGGGAGAAGATACTTGCAAGTGACATATCCATAAAAGGTTAGTATCCAAAATAAAGAACTTATACGTCTCAACACCCGTAAAACAAATGATCCAATTAAAAATGGGCAGAAGACATGAGTAGACATTTCTCCAAAGAAGAATTACAGATGCTCAACATAATTCATCATCAAAGAACTGCAAATCAAAACTACAATGAGACATTACCCCACACCTATCAGAATGGCTAAAATAAAAAACACAAGAGGGATACCTGGGTGGCTCTGTCAGTTAAGCATCCGACTTTGGCTCCGGCCATGATCTCGCAGTTCATGAGTTTGAGCCCCGCATCAGGCTCTGTGCTGACAGCTGAGAGCCTGGAGCCTGCTTTAGATTCTGTGTCTCCCCCTCTCTCTGCCCCTCCCACGCTCATGCTCTGTCTCTTAATAATAAATAAACGTTAAAAAATTTTTTTTTAAAAAACACAAGAAACAAAAGGTGTTAGGATGTGGAAAAGTAGGAACCTTTGTGTCCTGCTGGTGGGAGAGCAAACTGGTGTAGCCGCTGTGGATAAAAGCGGTTCAAAAAGTTAAAAATGGAACTAACCTATGATTCAGTAATCACACTACTGGGTACTTATTCCAAAAATACAAAAACACTAATTCAAAGGGATACATACACCCTCATGTTTAGAGCAGCATTATTTACAATAGCCAAATTATGGAAGCAACTCATTTTATCAATAGATAAATGGATAGGAAAATGTATATATGGAATGTTACTCAGCCATAAAAAGGAATGAAATCTTGCCATTCACAAGTATAATGAAAATATAGTATTAGCGCATATAATGCTAAGCAAAATAAGCCAGTCACAGAAAGACAAATACCATATGATTTCACTTATGTGTGGAATTTAAGAAACAAAACAAATAAGCAAAGGGAAAAAGAGGAGAGAAAAATTAACCAAGAAACAGACTCTTATCTATAGACAACAAACTGATGGTTACCAGAGTGGGGATGGGTGAAATAAGTAAAGGGGATTAAGAGTACACTTATAATGATGAGCACTGAGTAATGTATAGAATCACTGACTCACTAGATTGTACACCTGAAACTAATATAACACTGCATGTTAACTACACTGGAATTAAATGAAAAACAATAAAAAAGTGCATTTCTGGCGCACCAGATCAACAGATGAATTAAACTGAAGACAGAACTTAGGAAGAGAACAAGATGCATGAAAGAGAATGCTAGTATATGACAGAGAAGTCAAACAACACTGATTAGTGGGGGAAAAGATGGCTCATTCAATAAAAAGTACTGGGACAAATAATTCCATACGGGAGAAAATAAATTCTCTATTTCATACACAAAAATCAATTCCTAAATGTTGAAAAACTAAATTTTAAGACAATTTGAAGAAAACACTAGAAAAACAGCTTTATGATCCTGGTGTATGAAAGGAATATCTAAACAAGTAATAAACTTGTTTATTATAAATAAAATCATTAGTCCTAATACATTTACCTACAAATAGCTTTAAAATTTGTGTCAAAAAAAAGACACCATCGACAAAGTTAAATACATACAAGGGAGGATGAACTGGAAGAAAATATTTACAAAAAACACAACAAAGAATTAGAATACAGATTATTGAAAGAACTAATAAGGAAAAGACAAACTATCCAATAGAAAAACAAGAAATATATTCATATGAATGAAATACAGGACACTTGAATCTCACTAGCAATCAGGGAAATGCAAATTAGAACAAAATAAAATACAATTCACATCCATCAAATTGGTAAATTTTTTCAGGTCTGACAGTACAAAGTGTTGATGAAGATATAGGGAAAGAGGAACTCACATGTTTTGGAAAATAATTTGGCAATACATGCTAATAGTTATAATGTATACACCCCATTACCCAACAATTCCAGTTCTAAGTATTCCAATTAAAAAAAAAACCACAAAAACATAAATATGATCAATGCAACATTTTTGTAATAGGAAAAAATGACAACAATCCAAATATCCATTTCAGAAGAAAAGCCTCCTAAAAGACTGGGTAGGGCCAAGGTTGCTTTATTTTGTATTATGAGAGCCTAGCAACATGCTATCACAGATTAGGTGTTCAGAAAATGTTCAAGTGAATAAATAACTAAATGAGAAAGAAATGGTGTTACTGAAAAGTAGATAAAGAGTTGAGAAAATTTTTGCTATATGGAGAACTAAAAATAGACAAAAATCCTTGCCTTCATGAGATAAATGAGACAAATAAATAAATTACAGAGTATGTTAAATAGTGTTAAGTGCTTAGAGAAATAAAAAAAGGGCTGGGGAATAGGGAAGTATTGGGAAGGTTTACAGTTTTATAGTCAATGTCCAGAAAAAGCCTCACTGATAAGTAACAATTGAATAAAGACTTGAAGGGAATAAGGGAGCCAGCGGATGGCAATGTGGGGGATTGACATTCCTAGAAGAGGTAATAGCCAGGACAATGATCTTGAGATTGAAGTATGTCTGACCCTTCCGATAAATTGCAAGGCAGCCAGTGTGGATAAAGCAAAGTGAGGGAAAAGTGACATGGGATTTGAGAAGCAGTTTGGGGGGGGTCAAAGAAGAGGGAGGTTGCACAGAGGGATACAGATCAAGCAGTCCTTATATGGTTTTAAACCTTATAAGGACCTTGTAAGTCCTTATAAGAAAGCAAGTCCTTATAAGGGTTTAAACACTGAATTACATGATCTAATGTGTGTTTTAATAAAATCATTCCGGCTGCTAGGTTGAAAACAGACTGCAGGGATTGAAGGGATATTTAATGACAATAACGGCAATCATAACGTTCTTTTGGAGGATCTAAACAAGGTCCCTACTTCAGTGCTGCTGGGATATTTCGTATTCCTCTAATGCTTGACCTCCCTAATCAAATGAAAAGCTGGGTGTCTAAGAATATATGTCTAAACACAGAGATAAAAGAAGCAAATATTCAAAAAAAAAAAAAAAAGGGGGCGCCTGGGTGGCGCAGTCGGTTAAGCGTCCGACTTCAGCCAGGTCAAGATCTCGCCGTCCGTGAGTTCGAGCCCCGCGTCGGGCTCTGGGCTGATGGCTCAGAGCCTGGAGCCTGTTTCCGATTCTGTGTCTCCCTCTCTCTCTGCCCCTCCCCCGTTCATGCTCTGTCTCTCTCTGTTCCAAAAATAAATAAACGTTGAAAAAAAAAAATTAAAAAAAAAAAAAAAAGAAGAAGCAAATATTCAAAGATCTAGGTTCTTAAACACTAATTCCTGAGATTAAAACTTACTTAGGGGGCGCCTGGGTGGCGCAGTCGGTTAAGCGTCCGACTTCAGCCAGGTCACGATCTCGCCGTCCGTGAGTTCGAGCCCCGCGTCGGGCTCTGGGCTGATGGCTCAGAGCCTGGAGCCTGTTTCCGATTCTGTGTCTCCCTCTCTCTCTGCCCCTCCCCCGTTCATGCTCTGTCTCTCTCTGTCCCAAAAATAAATAAACGTTGAAAAAAAAAAATTAAAAAAAAAAAAAATAAAACTTACTTAGCCATACCAAAATGATACTACCATAGGCCTGTGCCTCCTTTTCTACTCTTAAGAGAAAGGCAAAGAACACAGCTACTTCTAAACTGATGCTGAAATAAATTTGATAATCATTTATTCAACCAACATTTGGTTGGTGAGTATCTATTATGAATGGACCAGCTGCTGTCTTGAGTACAAGGGATATAAAGATGAATAAGATATGCCCCTACCCTAAGATATTTACAGTCTAGTGAGTTATCCAGGCTTATATCATGTGCTATACAGAAACACAAACACACTTTTCATGTTATACAGCAACACTAACAGAAACACTATAACATAAGCCACAAATGCAAGCTACATATACAATTTTTAAATTTCTAGTAACCACATTAGAAAAATAAATAAAAAGAAACAGGTAAAATTAACTGAAATAATATATTTTACTTCACCCAATATATCAAAAATACCATCATTTCAACATGTAACAAACATAAAAAATTGGGACATTTTACCTTTTTTTTTTTTTTTACTGTTTTCAAAATCCTGTATTTATACTTAAGAATATCTCAAGTCTAGCTACATTTCAAGTGTACTGGACAGCACAATTATATAGATCTATTTTCTAGAAAATTGGAAATAATTTGACAGCCACAAGTACACGACAAAGTAAAATAGAGGGAGACTTCAACATGTTTACAGGTTAAAGGAAAAGAAGACTAAACATAGTATAGATAATTGATAGGGCATGTGGAGAGCAAGATCAAAGACAGGATCTAGAGCACAAGTAGATCAGTTAGTTTGGAAAGGAGGACAGTCACACCTTTCTTTGTGACAGGTGGAAAGGGAAGAATTAAATACAGGTATAAACAAGTTTGGTAAGTGTGAGAGAACAGAAAGTTGAAAGAGTTTAGTTTAGCTTCCCATTTTTCTCAGCAAATCAGAAGACCATCTCACCAGGCCTTTTACTACAGCCAAAATCTGAAGGCAGAACAATTTAAGAAATAGTATCCTGGCATGACAAGATTAAGTTGGATTTTTGTAAAATTACAGTTTTCTAGTTTTCTTCTGGAGTGGTCAATCTTGAATTTTGTCATTTTATTTCTAAACACGGAAGCAATAACTCTGGACTCATTCTTTCCTTACCTATTCATTACTCAGCATACATGTACCCAATGTCTACTTCATGTCAAGTACAGTGAGTCACTGAACATACAAAGATGAATAAGACTTACATTTGCATCCCCAATATTTAGATTATAATGTCTGCACACAGTAAGTGCTTTAAAAACATGGCATTATATTGTTCTGTAAAGAAATATTACATGTCAACTAAAATATGTATTAGCAAAGACTTTAACTTAAAAGTCTAAGGAAGCGCTGTTCAATAGAATTTTCTGTGATAATGAAATGTTCTACTCCGAAATGTCCAATATGGTAGCTAATAAGCACATGAGTTTTTAATTTAATTAATTGGATTTTAATTTTAATAGCGTATGTGGTTAATGGCTACCATCCAAATCCAAATATTAGAATACAGTGAATAGCTAATGGCATTTTCACCATTGTAATCAAGGTGCTGTCATCTCTAAAGGGTTAATACACATAATATGCTGTTAGAAATGAGTATACTATAATACTAATTGTATCAGAAAAATATCATAAGAAATTCTACTTAGAATTCTCTTTGTATAAAATAACTTCAGCACTGTGAGCCAGAAAAGAACAAAAGAAAAAGAAAAAAGATATGCCAATTTTTTCTTTTCACTCTACTTCCTCAAGGGGAAAACATCAACTTGAGTTTTCTCATTGTGTCAAGTAGTGAAAATACTGTGTGGAGACAAAGAGTCAAATATTTCTTAAATTAGGAATTATTAGAGCAAAGGAATTATTTTTGTAATGAAATAACAAGAAACTTTTTTGGCAAGACAACGTAAGTTGTTAAGATCAGGATTCATATAATGAATTGTTTATAACTCAAAAAAACCCATTCTTGTGATTTGCTTATTAATGTCCCCAAGTTTGTCCCACTTACCTGAATTTTTAAAGTGAACCTACTGCTAAAAGACATTCAATCCACAGAGTGAATGGAAGTATAATCTAAACTAGACTTTGAGTTGAATAATTTCTGGCATAATAACTAAAATAGCTGTTTAGGCCTGGGATAGTAAAATGAACTTTCATGACTCTGTGCATCTACTATCCATTATGTATAATTTAAGTGACCGTACACACTTAATCAGAGACATAAACTCCCACACTGGAACAGATCTGATTACAAACTTAGATCTGATAACTTAAGAGTAAAACCAGTGAGGTGTGCAACTAGATGTCAGAGATAGCATTTTTTATGCACAGCAACTTGTTCAACTTGTTAACTACCCAGTAAGGCAGTTGTCTTGTAGATTAGCTACACAACTTCCTGTCCTTCCTTCTAGTTGTGTTCCTTTGAAGCCATTTTAAAAAACATTACCAGATTGCCTATCTTGAAGATGAGAGTGGTTATACAACCAAGATTTTATTCGGGTTAACAGAAATACCTAACACTTAGGTGCAGTGTCTTAATCTATTAGAAAAGCTTTAAGAAAACCACTTTATAATGATCTTCCTACCACACAAAAACAGCATCAGCTAAATAAATCTTCTAAATATAAAGATTGGCAAATCAAAAGCATGAGATCAGATCTGTAATCATTAACTTCCAGAGTCAAGTTGTGCTATGGCTTATTGCAATAAAGCCAGGGTATTACAACAATACCGTGTTATAATGACATCATTAGCTTAGTTTCCTAACAAGGCATATATATGAATCTACAATTAGCTAAAAATAGGAAGCCAACACTTAAGTGGCTGGCAGTTCCAGTTAATTTATAAGATATTTTTCTAGTAATATATTTCACGATGCCTTTTGCAAAATGAATTAAGAGAAGGCTGGCTCTGAAAACAGATTTAATATTAAAATGCTGTTCTAGAGCAGGGAAAAAGAGGTATCAATGCTTTAGTCCCACAAAATCTTTATAGTGCCACAAAAATCGTTTTTGCTGCACTGCCTTTTGAAGTAGTAAATGAAAATACTGAGTTGTAGCAGCATTAATTAATGCGATTTAGAAATTAGGCAGCAGCCAGCAAAAGGCCTCATCATAGAGATAAGATTAGACTTCTTCAGCCAGGACCAATTTCTGTCCTCATTGTCACTGTTGCCTTAGTGCTGTATTTTCTGGGCTGTAGTTGCCAAGAGGCAGGAAAGATTTTTCTCTCTGAATTAATTCTGAGAAAGGTGGCGCTTTTTATATGCTTTAAATCACCCTTTTCTAAGATTTTTTTTTTTTTTCTCCAGATGTTGCAGTAAAACTGCAAAGTTAACCATTGGTTCCAAACCTGTCTCGTTCAAACTGCCTTGACAGAATGGAAAAAAGTAAGGTTCACATTCCAAAAGTTTGACTTGAGTAAGAAGGAAAACATAGTTCTTAACTTTCGTCCAAATCTTTTCCGAAAGTAGACGGGGTGTTGGAATATTTTCTTTCCCTCACCCAGGCCTTGAGTAAAATTTCTTTCGAGGCGAGTGGTTACATGAGATACGGTACCCTCCTCGATAACCAACTCCAACACTGAATCGTGACACCCCAACTGCAAACAGTGACAAGACGGGGCGATTAAGTCCTTCCCCTCCCCTTCGCTCAAATGTGTCCCAAATCGTTAAGGGCAGGAAACACAAGCCTCTTGGCTCTCCCCAACACTCAGTCTCTTTCCGTACCCTCGCCCCGTTTCCTCAGGGGGAACGCAGAACCCGCTCCGGACCCCGGCTCGCGGCCGCGGCGCCAGGAGCGGCGAGAAGGGAGGAAATCAGAAGCACGGGGAGGAAGCAGCCGCCTCCGGCCGGCCGCGAAGTCCGGGGCTCGGAGGCGAGACGCGTGCGGGGGCCGTGAGGGGCTTTCCGGCTCCGGCCCCGCGCGCGTCTCCGTCGCGGCCTAGCCCGGCGCCCGAGCCCCGGCCTCGCGGCTCCGCGCCGCCAGCCCTACCCCGCCATCAGGGCCCAAGAGGCCGCGCGGCGGCGGACGTCCGGGAGGGGAAGAGGCACTTACCAGCTGCTGCCGAACCCAGCGCCACATGCCCCCGCCGTCGCCGTCCCGGTCCCGCGGCACGCGGGGGCCGAGGGGCTGCAGGTGGAAGCTGACGAGCCAGAGGGGGAAGCGGGAGTGCCCCTCTGGCTGAAGTTCCGCTCGCCGCCGCCGCCACCTCACTCCCCGCGCCGGGTCCCCATCTCGCCGCGCCGGCCCTGAGGTCCTACAGGCGCGGCCCCGGCGCCGCCCCCGCCCGGCGCAGCTGAGCCGGCCGCCACGCCGCAGCCACCTTCATTATTGACCGCTGTCACCCGGAGCACCACCACCACCCCACCCTCCCTGCCCGGCCCCTCAGCCGCACCCGGGCCCGCCCCCGGCTCCCGGGCCCGCCCCCGGACGTGACGAAAGCGGCTGTGCGGACCCTGGGGCCCGGCGCGCCCGGCAGCGTTCGGGAACCAGAGTCAGCCGGTGGGCGGGGCCAGCCGCGAGTGTGGCCAGGTGCAGCTTCTGCCCTCTGTCTCCCTGGCCCCCATCCCAGGGGTAGGATTAAATCTCGCTTGTCTCTCCCCAGAGTCTGCAGTTTCTTGCCGACTCCTCTTTCTACCTCCTGTGGCTGTCTGCCTTCTCTGGTACCCCCGTCCCCCAAAACGCATACGCACAATCTCGGGTGTAACAACTGAAGGTTAATTTCCAGAGGTCTCAAGTTTAGGTTTAATTAAATTGTCAAAGTCTTTGTCTTAATGCATAACGCAGCTCCCTTCTTAAACAAATGACTGAGCTGGGCTAGGGGAATCTTGATCACTGCCTTTAAGTAATGTTGAGAAGAGTTGCAACTCCCCTGTGCCTGGTCCACTCTAGACCACTGTTTCCGGGAGAATGGAAGAGAGACTCTGTTTTGCCTTACTAAATTGAACAGGTTAGGGGAAGAATATTTTCTATGGGAAGGTAGTTTTTTTCCTATAACTCCTGTAATCAAAAACACTCAGAAGTAGCAAGACCCAGGTAAGATAAGGGTATGGATAAATAAAGGTAAGGAAGAATATAAAAGCCACTGGAAAAGCCAAGGCTTTGACTTGGAAGACTGAAATGAAGCGCCAGGTCTCGTTTTCTTCAAAAGTAGCCACATATACATCTTGAGTGTTATATACATTTATTGTGTGCAGTATTTTTGCTGAATTAAAGCACACTTCACGAACGTACAGGTGTTTGCGGTTAAAACAATTCTTTCCTTTTCTTTTTGAGAGAAAACAGAAATGAGAGTAAATGACTAGGCAAGCTATTGCGTATGTACATAATATTTTCCTTTCTATAAACATTCCTTACTATATAATGAGTATCCCGTGCCACAGATAGAGCCTTTCCTTAGGGATGTTTATGACCTATAAAACCAGCAGCGGAATATTATAAGTAATCCAACTATAGAAATTAGCTAGATATTTAAAGGAAAAAATAATCTCACTTTTGTTCTTATGATTGAACCTTGCTTTTTGACCCTAAAAGGAAGTTTGAGATACATTTACTTGTTGTTATAGTAATAAAATATTACTACCATGCATGGTGCACTTGTGTGTCACAGGCCCTATACTATGCTCTTTACTTGCATGGTCTAATTTAACACCCCTCTATCCTTTGAAGTTGATATTATTATTTCCATTGTATGGATGCAGAAATGGAGGCTCAGGTTAAAAATTTGCTCAGAGTAAGGAACTTGGCAAAGCTGGGATTCAGACTCTGAATGGTCAAGCAACAAAACTTGTGCGCTAAAGATATGTAGAGAAACAAAAATATGACCATACCTACTTAGCATACCTACTTTTCAAAACCTGCAAGTGGTCTGATTAAAATTAGGCCTGGAAATTTTTATATATATGCCACTAACATTGATCAAGACAATGTTGTATTGATTCTTCTTATGTTAGAAGTAGAAATCTAGAGGATACTTTGTGCATTATTTAACAGTGTCCTAAATTTCAAAAGGTAGAAGTGGGAAGAGGACTTGATTCTAAATGCTATGGTGGGATGTGGTGAGGAGTGATCTTAAGATAACTATAAAGATCATAATTGTAGCTCAGACTGTCAGGAATAGAATGAACCCTCAAAGCAGTATTTTGTTCTCAAAGCACTTTTCAAGAGCAATATTATATACCTCATATTAATCGAAAAAGCATAGAGTATTTTTATACTGTAGAGTATAACCCATTAGTGGTAATGAAATCAATTTAATATGTCATGATCGGCATTAAAAAAAATAGAAACAGAAAAATCAGAATATATTGCCTAGTGTAATATGTATTGTTTTGTGAAACTTTTGTTTCAGGTCTGTGTGTGTGCTTGTAGACACATGCATAATACTAAGGCCACAATATAAAAAGAATTTCTTCCCATTGGTTTAGTTGGAAAGGTTTAAAAAGCAGTGACAGGGGAATACACAGGACGTAAGGCAGGAACCAACTGTAAAAGAAAGAGGGGCGCCTGGGTGGCTCAGTTGGTTAAGCGTCCGACTTGGGCTCAGGTCATGATCTTATGGTTCATGAGTTTGAGCCTCGAGTAGGGCTGTGTGCTGACAGCTTGGAGCCTGGAGCCTGCTTCAGATTCTTTCTCCCTCTCTCTCTGCACCTCCCCCACTCATGCTCTGTCTGTCTCTCTCTCTTTCCCAAAAATAAAAAAAAAAAAAAAATCAAAAATTTGTTTGGAGTCAGTAGTAATTTATTCATTTCACAGCTATTTCTTAAGTAGTGAGCACCAAATGTATGCATAACAATGGCCTAAAACTAGGAGAAGACACAAATGCAACTTTTAAGGTGACCCCTTCTTTCAGGGTGGAGTTCACAACCTAGTTGGAAAGAGAAGTTACAGAGAGGTATCAGTTAAATAACTGCAGGCACAAATACTCAAAGAGTGGAGAAAGCTCAAGGTGTTTGAGTTACAACTAATAAGAGTAATAAATAGTAATAAGAGGTGGGGTTGGGTAAGGATAAGCATAGCGCTGGGGGAGTTTCCAGCTAGTCACAAGAGTTTACAGGAGATGGGCAATCCCTGGAATTTTCTGAACAAGGAAATGATGGGATGAAATCAGAATGCTATTCCATAGACACTATACGTGATAAGTAGGAGAGAGAAGAAAGGGCAGATATGAAATTACTGCTAGAGTGAAGCACTGAGTTCAAAAGTGCTAGACTGGCAAAGGGCCAGAAGTAAATAAAGCATGTTGTAGAAAGCTGTGTTTGGTGACAGACAAGGAAACCTGAAACTTAAGCCATTCCTAGTGAGGTGACAGACCTTCCAAGAGAATAAGTTTACCAGCATCATAACAGCCTCTGAATTCATGAGAAATGGTTCTTTTTCTTGAGTAAACTTGTTAATATAATTCTGTGCTAGTTACACTTGTGAGGTGTGTTTAATCCCAGGGGAAAAAAATACATCTCTTGGTTTAGTGTGACAGGTATAACAAAGAACAAAATGAAGAAGGATATTTTTCTTGATTGTCTTGGACGATCAACAGAAAGTACAGGCTATGTGCTTGTCAAGGTCAAAATTTCTGGCTCATTCATTTTGGTACCCATAATGTCTATAGGGTACTCAATAAATGTTCGTTAAATAAATCAGTTATTCTGATATCACTTACATATCAGTTTACTTATATATAAATGAGTAGTTAAGGAAAAAATACCTAGTGCAGGAATATCAAAGTAATATAAAGCAAAGCATACTGAATGATTTCAGTAGATCCCAGGCTATGCAGTAAGACCAGTGGGCATCATCCATTGGACTCAGGCCACTCTCTGTTGTGTGCCTCTTAGAACTCTTCAAGGGTCAGTCTGATTGGAGGACACAGAGTCTTACCAGTCTTTTGCCTTAATGACTTAATTATTTCTTCAGCAATGGGAGCCATTAGATGCTCCCTAGAATCTGCTCTTTTTCATTTTTTAAAAGGACAACTTTCTACCTTCTCAAAATCATAAATCTAGTAGATTATACATTATTCCACTTAAAAAGTGATTAATTATCACTTCTGGTAATTTTCTGATTAATTATCATTCCAGAATTTCTAGATCAGCTTTCAGGCAGAGAGAAAACAGACTTCAAGCAACCTTTTCCAGCACTGACCAGGATTATATATTTATCACCTTGTGAAGAAATTCATTAAGAACAATATCACATTACATATTTGCAGATTTTCTTGAAAATTTCCCAAACAAGTATCAATTGTGGACTAAGTTACATAAACAGTTTTAATTTTTGGCTATTTATGCTTACATAGAACTGAAACTTAAAACCACTATGAAGGTTAGAATACAGAAAAACAACTCTTTCTTGGGGCACCTGGGTGACTCGGTCAGTTGAGTGTTTTACTCTTGATTTTGGCTCAGGTCATGATCCCAGAATTGTGGGATGGAGCTCTGTGTGGGCCTCTGTGCTGAGTGTGAGACCTGCTTAAGATTCTCTCTCTCCCTCTCTCTCTCTCTCTCTCTCTCTCTCCCTCTCTACCCTCCCTCTCTGCTGCTCTCCTCCATTCTCTCTCTAAAATTTAAAAAAAAATTGACCTCTTTCTTGAAGAGCTAAAGTATGCGAACATAAATATGGTCAGCACCTTCCTTCTTGCTTATTTTTAAGTTGCCCTTTAATAACTCAATACTACTTTTGCATGAACCACATGCAGCATTCTATCACCTCTCTTGTAAAACATAGAAAAATGAACCTGTATACTTTTTTTCACTTAGTTTTACTTGTCATAAGAGGGGAGACACTCAAATAGACAAGAGTCTGTGATTGAATTACCAACAGAAAGAGTGATAGCCTCAGATCAGCTGCAGCAAAACCAAAGCCACTGTTGTTAATTGACAGTCTCTAAACCTAGCCAAGTTTTGGTTAGTTGCGCTACACAATAGATTAAATTATTTAGCCATCTAGAGGCATTAGTTTTGTCATATTTTAAGTTGTGAGCTTCATGAGGAAATTTCACTGCTTGATGTAAGATATTTTATGAGTGTTTTTCTTTCTGATTAAGATGACTGCATTAGGGGCACCTGGGTGGCTCAGTTGGTTAAGCTTCTAACTTCAGCTCAGGTGACCATCTCATGGTACCTGAGTTCGAGTCCTGTGTTGGGCTCTGTGCTGACAGCTCAGAGTTGGAGCCTGCTTCGAATTCTGCATCTCCCTCTTTCTCTGCCCTTCCGCGGCTCTGTCTCTGTCTCTGTATCTCTCTCTCTCTCAAAAACAAATATTTTTAAAAAATTATTTTTAAATGACTGCATTAGGTTGAATTCAGAGAAGATAGAATGGTGGTTGCCAGGGGCTGGAGAGAGGGGGAAATAGGGAGCTTAATGGGTACAGAGTTTTACTGTTACAAGATGAAAGGAGTAAAAAAAAATAATAATAATAAAATAAATTTTCAAAGAGGTGAAAAGAGTTATGGAGATGGATGTTGGTGATGGTTGCCCAACATTATGAATATATTTACTACCACTGAAATATACACTTAAAAATGGTTAAGACCATAAATTTTATGTCTGTTTTACCACAATTGAAAAATGGGGGTAAGTGACTGCATTATCTGTATTAGAATGGATCCACAATTGTTTTCTGAGGAAAGTCTTGGCTTAGTTCACAAATATTTCCTTAGGTCCCCTCTGTTTCCTTAAACTTTTATAAAACAATATTAGCCCTAGCCCCAGTTCTGCTGAGCACTAATGGAAATGAATATGCCCTAAATTGCCAACATATCTGTCTGCTTTGCGGATATCAGAAATGCTCAGTTGGGAGCAATAGTGTTAATGCAAGATTTCCTGAAGACCATTCACTCTATTTGGGTGATCTAAATTTTATCTTTAGATTAAAGAAAAGTGTTTGGAAAGTCTTGTTTTAGCTTGTCCAGTGATTATTTTTACTGAACTGAAGTTTAGGGAGATATGAACAGCTGGAGTCTGGGGACCATGGAGAAGCAGCCTGAGGAATCCCACAACTGTTTTTACTGTGGAGGTGCAGGTGAGAATGCTGTTCATCATGTTCTCTTAACAAGAACCAGCAGAAATTCATTACACAAATGACTGTGCTTCTCTTGAGCAACAGTTTGTTTTATAATCTTCTGGGCATTTATGTAATGAATGTGTTTCCTTCCATCATGTATTCATACTTTAAAAATTCAGAGGCTTCCTTATGGCAAGTACCCAGACTACACTATACATTTTGTGAATTACTTTTATCCAGAGTTTTTACTTGTCTACTCTTAGTTTCCCGTTGGTTGGTTAGTTCACTTCCCTAACATCTTACTGTAATACATGTATTTCATAAGACAAAAGATTGTAATTTCAATCTTTTCTGAATAAAAGGAATAAAGGAAAGTATGACATAACCATTCATTATAAAGATTAGATTGTTTTTTTGCTTTTTGTTTTCATAAAGATTAGTTTTAAGATGAGACAATGAATCCCAGATACAGTAAAACCTTTATTTGCAAGCAAATTTCTTTCCAGAAACGTGCTTGTAATCCAAAGCACTTGTATATCAAAGCAAATTTCTCCATAAGAAATAATGGAGGGGCGCCTGGGTGGCTCAGTCGGTTGAGCGTCCGACTTCGGCTCAGGTCATGATCTCGCGGTCTGTGGGTTCGAGCCCCACGTCAGGCTCTGTGCTGACAGCTCAGAGCCTGGAGCCTGTTTCAGATTCTGTGTCTCCCTCTTTCTCTGACCATCCCCTGTTCATGCTCTCTCTGTCTCAAAAATAAATAAATGTTAAAAAAAAAAAAAAAGAAATAATGGAAACTTAGATGATTCATTCCACAGCCCCAAAATACTCATATAAAAATGATTACAGTACTATAATACAAAATAATAAAGAAAATACAAAATATAAAGAAAAATAAACAAATTAACCTGCACTTACCTTTGAAAATCTTCATGGTTGGTGTGAGGGAGACAAGAGAGAGAGGAGGATTATTGTGTAGGATGACTTTCACTATCACCAACAGAATTACTGCTGTCTATTGGCTCAATGGAATCTTTTTCTGCACAGGAGTCATTGTATACATTTGCACGGATGTTCACTATAGTATTAATAAGCTCTTGTCATATACTGTATTTAATGTAACTGGAAATAAGGAAGCAGAAGAAGGGGTCTATGTCTGCAGTCAGCCTGACCTAGAATGAAGCAAAGCATTCCTAAGCTTACTCTCATATGGAAAAGCAAAGGACTGTCCGTAGGTGCTTTGAAGTGACAAAAAAATACACTAGTGTCATTTGTGGGCACCTTCCAGCCTTCTGAAAAATCACTGATTTCTGCCAAATACCATGGCCTGAGACTTAGCATCTGAACATGGGAGACGATCACCCACAATCCTGCACTGAGTAAGAGAGAACCATTGGCTCAGGTGTGATCATGTGATGTTCAGCATCACATACTACTCCTATTGCAAGACATCACTTATTTATTACGTTAAAATTTATTAGAAATGTTTTCTTGTCTTGCAGAACACTTGCAGAACAAATTACTCAAAATCCAAGGTTTTACTGTAATCTAATCTGAAGATTATGTGATTTCCTTTACCTCTACAGCAATTACATATGTATTTTCACTACTTTACAAGTGACTATCAATGCTAACTTGTGTGTGTAGCAGGTTGACTGGAAGCAATGAGTAAACATTCAGTGAGTAAAAGCTGAAGCTAGGTAAGGCAATATATGAAAGGAGAAAAAAAAATGTGAGCGAGAATAAAACATTTTGAGTCAAAGAGAAATTAAGAACAATGTTTGTTAAGATTGCAACAACTAGAATGGGTTGGAAGTTGAGTATTGAGAAATGCTAGTTCAAAGAGACATCTGTATGGGAAACAGGATGAGAGTAGCTACTTGTTGAGGGGCTAGCTTGACCATCTGATTTTGGTAATAGCTTACCACTAAGGAAGGGTATAAGAGATTCACACAAAGGCAAAAAGCCTCTTGCTTCCTTAGTGGAGAAGGACTCTGGGATGAACTAAGACAGGGGCTGCGTTGGTTTGGGATTATAGAAGATAGGCTGCTGGGGCAGAAACAAAACATAACCAGCAGAAGCCACACTTCTCAGGGAGTCAGGTGAGAGGAAGATCTCAGCTGGAAATAACTGAAGTCTGGCAATGGATCCACAATAACCTAGAGCAGCAGAAATCCTTGGGTGTCCCCAGCATTTAACCTAAGGCCTGGGACATAATACGTATTCAAATTTTTTTTTTGTAGGGGCACCTGGGTGGCTCAGTCAGTTGAGCGTCCAACTCTTGGTTTTGGCTCAGGTCATAATCTGATGGTTGTGAAATCGGGCCCAGATCGAGCTTCATGCTCAGCTCAGAGCCCGCTTGGGATTCTCTCTCTTCCTGTCTCTCTGCCCCTCCCCTGCTTGTGCGTGCATTCTCTCTCTCTCTCTCTCAAAATAAATAAATAAACATTAAAAAAATGTTTTGTCATATAAATAAAGCTGGACAAATTAAACCCTGTATCTATGTTACTGTGATTGCACATTTACCTGTGGTTAATGTCCCAACATGGCTCTCATGGCAAGGAGGCCTTCCAATGGCTCCCTACAGAAGAGAGGAGATAGATGAATGCAGCCAAGACTGTGGTCTCAGGCACCCTGGATCATTTCACATTCTGCACGTACCTTCTATTTGGAAATCTCTTCTGATATCCTCTACTTTCTTCTTACTTGGCTAATTCTTCATTGTTTAAGTCTCAGCTTAAAAGTTATCCTTCAGAGGTTAGGTCCCCTTGCAGAGCGGGGACATTTATAAACGCTAAGCACTTAAAAAATTTTGTTGACTCCTCCCCCAAAACACCTAAATATGAATTCAAACACAAAATAAAAGTGTGAAACATGTATTTTTTTTGAAATGACATACAACACAATGTATACATATTCAGAATAACTTCTTTCTAGATTTTCTTCTGATTCAGATTATCTCCCTCTTTCCCTCACACATGCGGCCTTATATGTGCTTGTGCTCCCTCTCTTTCTCTCTCTCCCTCTCTCTTTCTTGAGCCTTTGCTGGTGCCTCAAACAAGTGCCGAGTCAGCTGTCCAGCTAATTCTGCACAGTCCTCATTAAATATTCCCACAGTGTCCCATACCTGTGCAAATACTTTGCACGCTGGTAACCATGTAAGTTTTTACTGCAATCTGCTTAATGTCTGTCCTCCCTGTGACACAGTATTCTTCTGTAGGGCAGGGACTCAGTTTGTGAAGTTGAAGAACTCAAATATTCATTTTCCTGACCACCTAACCTGTAAAATGTTAACTTTTAAGTGACCAGTGAAGAAATCAGGGAATGTTCTAGAATAGTAAATTGAACTTTTATGAGTTCAAGGGAGATAAACTAAGATGACTCACTAGGAGAGAAGGACAAATGAATTAAGTGGTGTTATCCTGCACAATATTGATTTAATCAAAGACTTCACAGACTATTGTTGCTATTCCAGTGAAATAAATTGATTTCCTCTAGAGAATTCCTAGACTAAGATATTGTAAATCTGTCATTACAATCAGTCTGTTGACAGTTTTAGAAGGTCCATTCACAAAATTATACCAATGGCTTTGCTATTCTGATCCAGAGGCTAGATTCTGGCTCTCTTCCTCTACCCTCACCTCTTCTGTCACCATTCAGTTATTCAACAAATACTTGTTGAGCATTCAGGGAATGTTAGCTGTTGCACAAGGTGCCTGTGGGCTAACAGTTCCACATACTCGCCCTCAAGGAGTTCATAGTTTAAGACCCGGGGTACTGTCTTAGAATTAAGTTGTTAAAAGTGGCACACTTATATATTTGTCATCTTGAATATAATATGAAAATAATATATGTTGAGAGTATTCAGAGATTTACTGACTGTACCTATGTAGGACATTACAGGTAAATAGAGTAAAGAAGGTCCATAGGAAGTTAAAGTTTAGAAATTTCTTAGTTCTGTCACCTCCAACTTAAGACCTGCTTGTTCACTGACCAGATCCTCTGAGTCAGTGGTCACTTTTCTAGATGGAGCAATATTTCTTGCCAATCAACATATGTACACTTAGTGACCTTGCATGAAGAAACATCCTGTCTGCAGAAAAGAAGATTGCAGTTTATCTGTACAAAGCAGGAGTAATGTTGTTGTCCGTGTGTGTGTGTGTGTGTGTGTGTGTGTGTGTATTTATGCATGCATATGAAGACATGGGAAGGTGATGTGTGTATGTTCTACTAGCTCACTTGATTTTTATCCAGAATTATTAATGAATGTAAAATTGTAGTCTCAACCCTCAGAAGTGGTTGTTAGCTTTACACACAGGAAAACTTGTCCCATGACCATAGCTTGCACTTTCAGCTCCAAAGTAGGACAAGAAAGAGCAGGTAACTCAGTGGAATCATGAGCATGAAATGACCAGAAATTCAATTCACACATCTAATGGTGGGTCAATATTATCACTGTAAACAAAGAGGAGATTACTGTTAAATACACCAGTCTGTGACTTTCCACTGTAGTGTGGGAAAAAAGAGGAAAAAAACCCTCACAATCAAAACAGGGAAGATGAACAACTTTTCAAACACATACATATATGTGCAGATTTTACTTATATTATTTTTTAAATGTTTATTTATTTTTAAGAGTGGGCAAGCATGTGCAGGGGAGGGGCAGAGAAAGAGGGAGAGAGAGCATGAACTAATGGGCAGAGAGAGAGGGGGACAGAGGATCCGAGGCAGGCTCCAGGCTCTGAGCTGTCAGTGAAAAGCCTGACATTGGGTTCGAACCCATGAACTGTGAGATCATGATCTGAGCCGAAGTCAGATGCTCAACTGACTGAGCCACCCAGGTGCCCCTACTCAGTATTATTAATTTTTTATTTTATTTTTAATGTTTATTTGTTTTTGAGAGAGAGACAGAGTATGAGCAGGGGAGGTGCAGAGAGAGAGGGAAACACAGAATCTGAAGCAGGCTCCAGGCTCTGAGCTGTCAGCACAGAGCCCAATGCAGGGCTCAAACCCACCATCTGTGAGATCATGACCTGAGCCAAAGTCAGAGGCTTAACTGACTGAGCCACCCAGGCACCCCTCATTATTATTTTTTATATGTTGTTTTTATTTATGTACCTGTATAGGAAGATGCAAATACAACTTAACCTTGAAAATGTGAATCTGAATTCTAATTAATGGGCCTTCATCCAACTCCGTAATTAATGAACGTGAGAGCTCCACAAAATTGCATTAGAATTCTGAATAGCATCTTGTTTTTACTTTATTGAGTTGTTTTGATATGTCAGACAAGAAAATGCAAAATTTTCTCCATGTTAATTAATTAAATGGTATACTGGGAGAAATGCCAGTTTTTAGGTTGCATTCAATTTTGCTCCATCTCTTGGGTTTTATCAAGTTGCTATTTAAACTCTGATGCGGTACTTAGGTTGTAGTTTTAATATTGTCCTATAGCTTCCCTAAAATGATTACTCTGTTACCAACTCCTAAACAAGATCTTATGCTTCTCAGCAGCAGAGTAGGTGCACTGGGTCAGTACCAAAAAGAACCTGTTCTTATTTGAGGCCAGATCATGGACATACGAGTGTCTCAGAATCTTAACAGTTCTCATTGGGGCTCTTTGTAGAACATATAGATGGGATTTGTCTCCAGTTGAAACCTGGAATTCTCTTCTTCCTGGATTTCCATTCTTCCTCTTGTCCCTCAGCCCTTCCTCAGAAACCTAGTTCCCAACTTCTCCCTGGCCCTCAGATCAGAGTCGAAGGAGATGCATCATTGAATCCAACCTGGGAGAATGTCAAAAAGTACTTGCATTCTTCAAAGTGGGGCATTTGCTGCTATCAGTCACCTGTTCTAATATAACTTGGATGATTTTTAAATATTAATATTTTATTTAACATTATTAAGAATAATTATCAGAGCTGAGCAAGTATAGCCTGCTCTTTAATTCCTCTTTATTTACCTGGCTTGAATTTCTATTGATTAAATGTTAGACGAAGAGTTAAAGTATATTTAATTAAATTACATTTGGCTATTTACAGAAATATGCAATTTACCTGTGATGCAATAATCACACTATTAAACATTATACATTCTTGCAACTAATATAGAAGTTTTCTTCATAACCAATTAATTATTAATAAATAGCAGGTTTTCCCCCCAACAAGCAGAGAAAATAATTATGGCGTAAAAGATATATCCTTTGTGGATACACAGTGTGTGTGGGGGAGTGTTCAAAGTCAGTGTTACTTCTCTATACTTTTGTCTTCAACAATATCATCTCTGTGGATGAGTAGGTCTTCAATATCTTGCTCTTACCTTTTTTTCTCTATAGCCCCAATTGGTTTCAGCATCCTTCTCTGCAAGCAATTGCCTTTATTTCATCCTCCAGATAGAGTGAACCTTTTGAAAGCTAGTGAATCAGCAGAAGCCAGAAAATTACATATGTACACTGTTTGTTTAATAATGAAGTACAGTCTGATTACTGCGAGTACAATTAAAAAAAAAATTCTGTTTAAACAGAGTTTAGGTGGTAGCAACCTCTGTTCTCTCAAGATTGCTTGAGGGGTGCCTGGGTGGGTCAGTCAATCGTCTGACTTTGGCTCAGGTCATGATCTCACGGTTCATGAGTTCGAGCCCTGCCTCGGGCTCTATGCTGACAGCTCAGAGCCTGGAGCCTGTTTCAGATTCTGTGTCTCCCTCTCTCTGCCCCTCCCCCACTCACACTCTGTCTCTTTATAAAAATAAATAAACATTAAAAAGCTTTTTTTAAAAAGATTGTTTGAGTGGAAAAATCCCTTTAAGGCTGTAGCAGAACTTGTGGTATGATATTGACTAATAATAATTAGCTTTGAGCTTACCATCAAAATGAGAAAAACATAACTTTGAATCACAATTGAGAGTAAGACCCTCAGTTCGGCTCTGGGCTTCACTAGGTGGTTGATGTTCTCAGACAAACCTCCTGTAGAACAATGGTGAATATTGTTACCTTATGGAGTAACAAAAAATAATTTGGTTGACCTTTATATCATCCTGAAATAAAGTCACTAAGAAGAAAATACTGTTAATTTCAGTTGTCAGTAAGTTCAATAGAGTTTCACTTCATCTCACCCACATTTTCCAAACCGCTAGACCACTAACTGTTCACTGGAGTCTTTAAGATCATTGTAAAATGAGATAGCAATTTGGTAATTAATTGATTTACTATTGAGTGCCAAGACACAATTGAGGCTCAAAACCCACAAACCCAAAATCTATTAAATTATCCTGTTTTGAATGTCGATTTTAGGAAGAACAGGCAGATGATTTTAAAGTAGCTATTTCATTTTGCATAACCACCGTCTGAGAAACTGTTAAATCACATAGTCTGAGAAAGCTTTCGGAAGGCTCTCAAGATTTGAGCTGGTGTATTTAAGGAAAAAATCATTACCTCTTTGCTAATTTAGCCAAAAATATGATTTATGTTTGATATAAACTTCCAGAAATGGAAACAATATACCATCAAATTTTAAATTACCAATAAAAATTAAAATTTAAGTTGCTTCTAGTATGTTAGAATTGATTCAATCATTTTGTCACTTCCTTTTACATGTTGCTGTGTCTGGGTTTATAGTAAACAATTTGTCAAATGCAATTATGTTTATGAATTTAATTTTCTTTTGTCCTGTTTGACAAACTACATATATTTTCAGAAGACGTTTTGTAAGAGTTACTCTTTTTTTTTCCTAAAATTACTCACCAGTTTTTTCATATTATTTCCCACAACCTTATAACCTGAGTGCAGTCATCATTTAAAGCTTTGATATGTGCAATATTTGCTTGATCCTATGGGTCTTTTAATCCACTGCACCCAATTTAGCCCCCACACCACACATTACATAATAACACTAATAGTAAAAGAAATAAGAACAACAGTAACAATGCCTACTATATGTTAAGAACTTACTAACAGCCAAGCCTTGAACTAAATAACATGTTTTCTTATTTAATTCTCACTGTAATCCTGAGTTTGGTATTATTTTATTCCCATTATGGCACTATTATTATCATCATCATTATTATTATTATTATTATTATTATTATTATTTTATAGCTACCATTTATTGAACTTAATACATGCTGAGTACTTTACCTATATTATATCATTTAATCCTCACATTAATTCTGCATAATGAGGATATACAGCCAGATGGCCAAACTTGTCCTTTAACTGGTCCTTAAAACATATTTCATACAGACATATGAAACACTTCCATAGTAGACTGTGAAGAGCTGTGCCCTAAATTCCCCAAATGCCCTCTCAACCATGTTTCTGTGGTTGCCCAGCTCTTCTGGGGTCACTCAGCCTTGCCCTTTTTAAATGTAGAAACTGAAGAGGTAACACTGGGCACAGTAGGAACTCTTCAGGACCTTGCTCCAGGGCCAAGGCCAAAGTCTATCTGACCAGTTGGTGCTCAAGCTGTACCAGTTGTTCCCAAGCTGTACCAGTTAGTTAAATATTTTGACTCTTAGCAGGCATGTATGTATTATCGTTCTCATTTTGTAGGTTGGAAAATTCACATAAGTCCATGAAAGTTAAGCAACTGGCCCAAAATCACCCACCTAGGGAGTATCAGAGTCAGGATTCAAACCCAGGTCCCCCTCAAGCTAAAAGCCCTGTTCTTAATTTCTACAGTGTACACACACACACAAATGGAGAAATCCAGCTGATTTTTTTAAGTTTATTTATTTATTTTGAAAGACAGAGAGTGTGAGCAGGGTGAGGGCAGAGAGAGAAAGAGAGAGAGAGAGAGAGAGAGAGAGAGAGAGAATCCCAAGCAGACTCTGTGCTGTGAGCACACAGCCCAACACGGGGCTTGATCCCACAAACTGCAAGATCCTGACCTGAGACAAAATCAAGAGTTGGACACTTTAAGTCAGTTTAACCAACTGAGCCACCCAAGTGCCCCTCCAGCTGACTTTTGATGTTAACTTTCCAGTGTGAATAGCTTTGGAATTCTGTGCCCTGTGTCTGACAACTTGTATGGTGAATTTTAAATTTCACAATATTTTTAATATTTACCTTGAAGCTGTGAGAATATTGTTCTCCTGAGTCCCAGCAATAATAATAAGCATGTAAGTACCAGGATGATGGGTATTACTTTGCATCATTCTGCAAACAAGTGAATATATTCACTGATTTAGCCAATGTTGTATTTGCAGTCATCTCTCTATAGGTAAAAGTTATTTTATTCATTTTATTACTGGCTTCCCAATTATAGCAACCTTGGTATTCAGCATAACCAAAAATTGAAAGTTACAAAAGTAACATTTTTATAAACTTTTAAACTGTATACTTTATTCTGATATTATTTTAGTGTCTAAAGTCCTAATACCAAAGGCTGAAAACCACTGGCGTTAGACTCTGCTTCTCTACTTCTGTGTCATGTGTCTTTCTCCATTTCTGATAAAAATGTAGCCTCCAATTTAGCATACAAAAATGTCCATGTCACTTATACAACCCCCATCCTTAGTATTAAAGAAAAGTTGAATGCTGTTATAACAGCGCTATGTATCTTTTAAAGGCAGTTACTCAGCACCGACACATGAATCAACAAATCTGCCAACTACAAAGTTCACTTTTATTTAACAAAACGTGACAAGCCTTGCAGAATTGGATATGCCACATCCACACACCCAAACAAGAAAATCTGACTAGAGGAAAGCAGAAATGACGTGGAGAAATAGTACATTTCATCCCTATGTGGCACTCAGGGAATAAGCAGGAAGAACTCTGGCAGGTATGTTCGGCACCAGGGGCAGGGCCAAGAAGTTTTCTCAATGGAGGTCTCACTCTGGCTTTTTGGGACAGCAGCCTGTGCCTATCTCTTGCTGTAACGTTCAAGTTCACAGTGGGGCTCTGGCTCTATTTGAAACCCCTGGGACCAATAGAGAAGTATCCTGTAGCAGCACCAAACAACCTCACCCCAAAGCAGCAGCAGGAATAAGATATTATCTCTCCTGGGCACTGAGCAACACCTGGAGCCTTAAGGCTGTGGACACACAGCTCTACAGTGATGGTTAATTCTGGGACTTTCAGTAGCATTTAGGAAGGGATGCAGCCGACCACATGGTCTCCTTTCCACAGGTTTAAGGTGGCTGTGGGCAGAATCTGAGCTCAGGAGTTGTAGGAACACACCTAAACCTGGAGTTATTCTTCGCTACGCAGGGAGATTGGGATTGGTGGGGAGCAGCTAAGGGAGGAGCTATCGTGGTTGCCGAGGGCCAGAGAAAGGAGGCCGTGGGGATCCCCTGGGACCCTGATGGAAGACAGAAGGGACCTGGAAGGGGAGGGCCGAATCTCTAGTGGGTACCCTGGAGAGGGCCTTAACTGGTGATGATGGTGTTATCTTCATTTCTTTGCTTTGATTCCCCCACCCCACCCCCGCCGGAATCTGAGGAGTGTCTATTAAGAAACAAGTCACCCAAGTTGTGGGCAGTTCTACTATCTTTAGGGCCATACTCTGAGACTAAATGTTCCATGCACACATAGTCATGAAAATACTCCAAGAATGGCAAGCTTTCTCTTATCCTTTGTGAGAGAATCAACCATGCACAAGAGTAGCCATCATTTTAACACCTGTTATGGAGGTCCTCAGATGTGGAAGGAGCTCTATTTGCCACTGTATAGTTCAAAGGAGATGGAGCAAGTGAGATCTGTTTCACCTGAAGGAGAAAGAAAAGCTAACTTCTGGATGTCATCCCTGTGCATCCGCCATTATGTTTACATTCTGTAGCTGAAGTGTGACCTGGAGTGCACCATGCTCACTAGCAGGGGTGTAGACATTTTGGAAAAGAAAAGGTTTGCTTGATATTCATCGATGTGGAGGGGATTACTTGGTGAAGACTTAGAGAACTAACTTACTATAGAGCCTGCTCCAAATACCACAGATTGGAAAATGTTTCATCAATAGTTGAAATTGATCAGCCTGGGTGGCTCAGTGGGTTAGGTGACCGACTCTTGGTTTCAGCTCAGGTCATGATCTCACAGTTCATGAGTTCAAGCCCCAGTCAGGCTGACTGCTATCAGGGCAGAGCCCCCTTGGGATCTTCTGTCCCCCTCTCCTTCTGCCCTTCTCCCGCTTGTACCCTCTCAAAAAGAAAGAAATATATACAGTTTTAATTTTGAAATTGATCAAAATGGGGATGCTCAATTTTGCAAACCTCCCAGAGGACTGACATATGAAACCAGAAAGGTACTTTATTAATTTACAATGAGAAATCAAACCTTTAGGGATCAGGGAACCTACTGTTTAATTTTTTTTCCGTTTATTCTCTGAACTGAAACCCCAGAAGAATCTAAACTATTAGCTTATACCTTGAGGGGCATAAGCTTAGAAGATGAGGTACTTGTGAGAGACTTAAATTTAATGGCATTACGTTAAGAGAGCCCAAGCACGCATCTCTGCTCTAAGGAAAAACCTACCAGGCAGACCCGATACTTAGAAGCTGGCTTGGTTTCTTTTTTTCAAGACAAATTAACTGGGCTCTGCAAACATTACACGGTGAATCTCGTTTTCCTGTATTTTGTGGCAGACCATGTTTCTCTACCTTTCTTACCTTTACTATGTTGATTATGTGGCAGGCTATTTCGTTTCTGAAAGGTGCATCTCAGGGTTAATTTTCGGTTTAACACCCAGAGGACAAATTTATTTCCCATTCTTTGAGAATATCTGCTTATCCATGTGCTACTTAAAAGAGTGATTATGGAACTTCTGGCTACTATTTATTTTGACATAATTTCCAGGTTTACATTAGTTTCAGAAATGGAAGAAAGAGTAAGCATGGAGACAGAGCGCATCATTGACAAGCTAGGTTTAAAATTAGGATTTCCTAATGCCTAACCCTTTGCTACATTCACTAGTTTTCAAAAGTTAATTATATGTTATTGCTATTCTAATTGCTCATTATTTAATCGGGCACTAAGGTGCCAATTAAAAGAAGAAAAGTCCACCGTAAACTAGGGAAAACAATTGACGTAAATTTCCTAGAAGTAAAATCCATTAGAGATATAAAATATTCTGCAAAATCATTGTCACCTGGGCATTCTCTCACTGTGATTTTGTCTCCGGTTCAAGAAGATTGCGAAACCAAAATGTTTACGCAAAAATCCCTGTCAGTTTTAAATAATTTAATAGTTAATTTAAATAATTTAAATTAGTTAAGTTTATAATTTATAGTTTAATTTAATATTTAATATAATTTAATAGTTAAGTTAAATAATTTAAATAGTTAATTTGAGTACACGAGGTCTATCTAACCTGCAGCCAAGTCCAGCCAGCTACTCTGTGCACGTCTTCTTCAGAGCCTTCTCCTCTTCTTGCTTCTCTGAATTAGGCCGGGACCAGGGTCCAGCTTGGAAAGTCAGTTTCTCAGGAAAGCAGACACCACGCTGACTTGTATCTGGGTGTTCACACGATTGGTTGTTAAATCCTCTGGGTTTTCTGATGGAAAAAACAAACAAACAAACAAAAATCAAACAACAATAACAAAGAAACAAAACAAAAAAACAAAACAAAAAACAAAAAAACAGGAGAATATGTCATCATTTATTCAAACCCTCAGGGAAGCTTCTTTCTCAAAACAGTACTCCCTGCTTCCATCCTCAAGAAACCCAATATACTAATTACTATTTGCTAAATAAATAGATTTTTTTCATAAGAACTGGTTTTTAAGGAACTTTTAACTTATATCTATTCTCTTCCACCCCCCCCCACCCCCTGCGCCAATAGGAATATAAGAGGCAAATAGTTCTGTTATTCAGAGACAATTCCTGATCCCAAGTTCAGTGATATAACTGAGTGTAATAAGATTCAGGATTGCTTTTGGAGTAACGTTTCTTTTTGTAATGCTACCTTTATATTTTAAAGTCATACTTTAAAAAATATTTAAAATAATGACTGGATACTCTACTTTAAAAAAAATTTTTTTAACGTTTATTTATTATTGAGAGACAGACACAGAGCAGGAGCATGGGAGGGGCAGAGAGAGGAGAAGATACAGAATCCAAAGCAGGCTTCAGGCTCTGAGCTGTCACCACAGAGCCCAATGCGGGGCTTGAAATCACAAACCGTGAGATCATGACCTGAGCCGAAGTTGGACGCTTTACTGACTGAGCCACCCAGGCACCCCGATACTCTCTTTTTCATAACATTTGAAGTATATAAACTCACTGAACAACCTTCTTTTGCAGTTAAAGTATAATCAGCTCAACTTTCCAAAAAAGTAAAAATCAGAAATATTTATATCTATTCCTAGGAAGCCAAATTGTGAAAAGAATTCACCAGATTCTGCAATTCCCTGCTCCTATTGTATAGTTATGTTATTCAGACATGTCTTTTAAAAATTCGAGAAAAATATCCCTTCTACCTAAGAGGAACTATAGTTAGTAAACAAACACATGGGAACTAACATTCATCCTTGATAGTAATAAAAGAAAATGCCAGTGAAAGCAACTTTAAGATAGCATTTTATATCAACTAATATAGCAAAAAAGTTTAACTTAAAACATTTTTTAAGCTTATTTATTTATTTTTGAGAGAGAGAGGGAGAGAGAGAGAGCAGGAGCATGAGTGGGGGAGGATCAGAGAGAGAGGGAGAGAGAGGCAATCCCAGCAGGCTCTGCAATGCCAGTACGGAGCTGGATGCGGGGCTTGAATTCACAAACTGAGATCATGACTTGAGCTAAAATCAAGGGTCTGACGCTTAATGGACTGAGCTACCCAGAAAGTTTAACTTTTTATTATAAAGTTAATTTTATTATAAAGTTAACACCCCCAAAAAGTTTAACTTTTTATTATTACAATTGTCAACATTGAAGTGAAATTATGAACTCATTCTTAATGGCACTGTAAGTTACTACAATCTTTAGAAAGGAATGTGGCAATAAAGAACAATAGACATAATCAAGTCCTTTGTTCCTTTGAGAAATAAAAAGATGAGTACATTCATTATGTCTTTATTCACAGTAAAACATTATTATAAAGTAAATAATCAATTTTAGGGGTATAGATTAAATTTTGTGGATCATCTTTAAAAACGAGGTACCACATTTTTTCATCAACCTTAATTGAAAATTATGATATAAATGTTTATTTCATGATATAAATGTGTACTACACAGACTACAGACACAATCCAGCAGCTGACAGTGGTGAGAAATGATTGATTCTGCAATATAATGTCAAACTTATAACATTTAATTATTAAAATTGTAATGAAACTATAGTTTCAATCATTGATGGCCCAATTATGACCTGTACCTCACAATGACTTAATAGTAATGAAGGAAGGTTTCTCTTTTATAATATTATAGCCAAAAAGTTAGGAAGAAATGATAGAATGAGAATATCATTATAGAGGCATACCTCAATAATGCCCGCTCGCATCCCAGGGAGACAACCAGATGTATACATTCTGATGGAAGTATACTAGTATCTAGGAGGTAGTTTATCCCCTAGCAAAAAGAAAGAAAGAAAGAAAGAAAGAAAGAAAGAAAGAAAGAAAGAAAGAAAGAAAGAAGAAAGAAAGAAAGATGAAAAAAATCTTAAAAAATGATCATCTTACTTTAATTTACAGAAAATACACAGGCTAAAGGAATGTGTTCAATGAGTCCATGGATATTCAATCAGCAAAATTGAGACAGTGAGGCCGTTTGTGGGACTGTGACATTTTTCTTCAACATAAAATAAAAGAAAAAAAACCCAATAAAATGCAATTAATAACAATATATGGACCTTGTCTGCATCTAGATGTGAACAAACCATTTTTTAAAATGTTTTAAAAAAGGAAAATGTGAGCACTAAGTATTTATAGTATTAGGGAATTTTTCCTGATTTGGGAGGGACTGATAGTACTTAGGTGATTTTAAACAGGAAGTCCTTTTTTTCCCCCCAAAGATGTATATTGAAATATATGTAGAAGAAATGATATGATATCTTGAATTTGCTTCAAAATAATCTGGAGTTTTTTCAAATAGAACTCACACCAATTTAGTTATGTGCCTGAAGCCTGTGGAATGCTACACGTGTGCTCCAGAACTTTCCATTTATAAATACATTTATTCCTTTGAAGGACCTTATCTTTTTTCACCAGAGCCTGTTGAGAGCTTATTTCTGCTTCATGGATTTTGTCTAGCTTCCCCTGCTACTTCAATAGCATATGAAATATTTTCCACATTTGTTTCTTTAAAAAAACAGGAACACAAATTCTGTTATTAAAATGTAGTGTTGCCCCTAGCATTCTCTTCATAAAAGACAAGTCATAGAATCTGAGACCAATTAAACCCATTAATACTTATCAGATGTATATGATGGATTAAGCATGGAGGGTGATTGAGAGAGATTAAAACTAAATTCTCTGTCTAGAGAAATTGATCATTCAATTAGGGGAGAAAATCATGTGGAAATAACTGGAACAATAGTGAACATTTATTGACTTCTTACTCTATGCTTAGTACTGAACTAAGTGCTTTACATGCATTTAATTTTAATCCTTATAATGACTTCATGAAGTAGGTACTAATTATTACTATTATTATTTCTTTTTTTATTTCTAAAATACAAACGAGGAAATTGAAGTGTGCAATCTTGAGATAACATACTAAGTGTCACCCAGATAGATTAGCGTAAAAGGGGCTGAAACTCAGGTCTCTATGAAGCAAAAGCCTATGCTATGCACAATTACACAAAACTAGCAATAGTCTATTCAGTTGACATTTACGCTAAACCTACAATATGCAGACTAATAAACAGTGAACACTGCCACATTCCTGTTATGATGGTAAATCTTCTCTGTCAAATTGACTGGGCTGTGGGATGACCAGATACTTGGTCAAACATTATTCTGGGTGTTTCTTGAAGGTGTTTTTGGATGAGATTAATATTTTTAATCAGTAAAGAAGATTGTTCTTTGTAATGTGAGTGGGCCTCATCCAATTTGTTGAAGACCTGAATAGAGCAAAAAGACTGACCCTTCCCCAAATAAGAGGGAATTCTTCAGCAGACTGTCTTTGGACTTTATCTGCACAGAAAGTCCTCCTAGGTTTCTCTGCCTGTCAGTCCACACTGCAGATTTGGACTTGCCAGTCTCCATAATCACATGAGCCATTTCCTTATAAGTCTCTTTCTCTCTGGAGAGTCCTATTACCAATGTATTTCAAAAAACCCAAATAGCAAGAAGCAGTGTTTAAATTACCAACAGACTTTGCAAAACTGACACCATGATTATATATGAAAGTGGTCTTTTCTTCCAGTGAATTATGTTCCTGAAAATGTGCCTTTAAAAGTCATGAACAGATGATCCCACTTGCTATGTTTGATTCTCTCTTAGAGAAAATACTAAAGGAGACAGGTTTTAGTTTTCTCATCACCATTTCTTTCCAAATCATCCCATTGGTAGAAGTGTTGACCTTATATTTGTCTTGTACTACTAATTTATGGAATAAACTTACTAATTAATTCAATACACACTGGCAGGCCCCATTCCACATACTGAAAATCCAAAGATAAAATAGTCCCTGATCCCAAGTAGTTTATAATCTTAGTTAGGAGCCAGATAAGCTAAAATCATTACACTGTGAAGAAACCTGCTGTATCAGAGGTGCGTCCCAACAGCAATGGCTGCAATGAAGCAGTGCCTAAATGTTCAAGAGACTCAAGAAAATATCCCAGAGAAATCATTTTAGTAACTAAAAAATGTATTTTGTTAGGTCATCACAGACTGATTCTCCTTTAAGATCCTCATTTAAGGCAAGATCTGTATTATATCAACATAAAAGAAATCCTGGTCCTGCTTTTTTCTTGCTGAAAATTTCTTACAGAATGTCCTTCTGTACCTAGTTCTACAGTTAATAAGGGTCTACCTTAATATCCACAGGGGAGGGGCGCCTGGGTGGCGCAGTCGGTTAAGTGTCCGACTTCAGCCAGGTCACGATCTCGCGGTCCGTGAGTTCGAGCCCCGCGTCAGGCTCTGGGCTGATGGCTCAGATCCTGGAGCCTGTTTCCGATTCTGTGTCTCCCTGTCTCTCTGCCTCTCCCCCGTTCATGCTCTGTCTCTCTCTGTCCCAAAAATAAATAATAAACGTTGAAAAAAAAATCTTAAAAAAAAAAATATCCACAGGGGAGTTATGTGTCCCTAGTCAATTTCATTTTTTTCTCTTTCTGTCTTCTAGAGAGTCCTGGAAGATGAGTTTCAGAGCAACATTATGCTAAATGAAATTATGCATGTCCAAAATGGAGTTGCAACCCTTTTTCTCTTGTATACTCCAGATCAATAATGTCACTCTTTGACTCCACTAGCAGACCAGTGGAAAGAAAGATTCATTTCCCCATTGGTTTTCTACTCTCAAATGCAATTAAGGATTTTGAAATTGTTTAAAATAATTAACAGTAAACTCTACTAATATCCTTCCTTCCCTGCATTAGTCTTCCTTGTGAGCCATCCCTGGAAACTTGTACTTGAGAGCCAGATCTTCATTGACGGTGATGAGACAAAGATTACCTTTCAAGCCGCCCTTTATGTCTCCTTGTTTAATCGAAAACAAATTTAAGTATGGCATTGCATGCTGCAACTTAGACAATGCTCTTAAATTAGATCTTTTGCCAGCTTGTGTCTCCTAGTGACTTTCTTGATCTAATTGGAATCTTGACATTAGAATACATTTTCACATCCATTGACAAGAGACTAGAAAATAATGGTCAGATTTTAGGCATACTTCTATTATTTAAAACTGACTTTAGTATTATTATTACATATGTTAATTATAGATATAATTATATGTAATTAATTGTAATATATTATATATTAACATAATTATATAATATAATAGTTATTACATAATTAAGTCAGTTGTAAGTATATATTACATACATATATATAATATAAAATATAGAGAGGCTAGGTATATTTAATTATCATAGAAGGGTTTCTGCCCCTGCTCCCTCTCCTTCCCTCACAGAATGGCATTCTGAATGATAATACTAAGAAACGAGGAAACATTTTGAGCTGAGACGGATTTTGACTTCCTGGCCGGGAATATACCAACTAGGAAGCATATGTGGTGTTTTGCTCAGTGGAAGGCATATGGCTTGATAATATCTTGTTGAGGGTGGATTGGTGGCATGAAACAAAGTTCAGTTTATTTCATGCAAGCATCAGTGGCTAAAGGGGATCTGATTTGAAGGGGAAAAGCAGGAATCACTAGTTCTAGATGTTCTCAGGCCTAAGACTGTAAAGCAGAGAGGTGTGTTTGTGATGAGGTGAGGCATACCATGGGCTGGCCCTGGAAACAGAGCCCGCAGCAGCCAGGAGACAATGAACACCCAAGCCAGCTCATTGGGATCCAGAGCTGGGCTCCAATCCTATAGAGGTTTAGGAGGGAGGTGTGATCAGGCATCAAGGACCAGCTGTGAACCCTGGTGAGTTTCAGTGAAGCTAGATAGGAATAAGGGTCCTTGGTATGCATGTGGCATCCACTACTGGCTTTTCACAGTGGGGAGCTCAGAGGAGCAGATGAGCATTATCCCCAGCAGGGTGGGTGGTGGTGGGAGGGGTGGGCAGGCAAGAATTAAGTTGGGGCTGTGGAAGGGTAAAGGTTTCAGCTAGTGATGATGGAGTTCACAGCTGGAGTTCAGTCCAACTGGGAGTGTCCTGACCACTATGAATCAGGGACTCGGAAGGGAGGCCAATGAGTCAGGCTGACCACACTGGAGAGATGGCTGTTAATACTTCCCAAAGTCCCATGTAACCTTTCCACTTACCTCTCACTGTCCAGAATTTAGACATACAGCCACAATTAGCTGCAAAAGGTTCGGAAACAGTCTTTTATTCCAAGTAACAGTGCTCTCAGGTAAAAATTGGGATTCTGTGAAGGGAGAAGAGAATTGATATAGGGAGGCAAATCACCACTTTCTACCACAATCTCCATACCCTCTGTGAGAGCACTGTCTTTTTTCTTTTAAAATCTGGACTATACCACTTGCCAGTAGTATGACCAAGAGCAAGTTAGTGAATTTATCTCCATCTCAATCCTAGTATCTATAAAATGGGCATATCACTACCTAGTTCACAGGTTTGTGAAGATGAAATAAAGTTAACATATGTAGATGGTACTAAATACATGTTAGTTTCCCTTGTCAGAAAGCTGGTTCTGCTTTTCTCTCGACCATTTCCTTTTACCATTTTCCTGGTATTATTTCGGTCTCTTGATCAAGATTGGCCTGGGGATCATTTACCCAGATCTTATCTATTGAAGACAAGGCTGCAGACTCATCCAATGCAATTCCTCTCCAGTCCAACACCCTCAATGAAAGGAGCTGGTACTATACTAAAACACATTTTAGTTCTTGGCATTTAATGATTATAGGTGTCATGAAAACTTTTAAAGAAATTTACCAGTTTGGGTCAGTTTAGGTTAGAGTTTATTGAAATAGTTCTATTTTGGGGGTCTGCCCTAGATAGAGTCCACAGTTTATGGAACCTAAACACTTCAACACTTGCTGCCTTACAATAAGACATTTATGGCAGTACGTTTTTCTTGTCATATGAATGTCACCTGCTAGACCTCGCAATATTCATAGACTCATTCCTCTGGCTCCAGCTTGTGTTTGCTAGGGCAATGTTGAACTTTAGATTAGATATGAACTGTTCGCTAAACTTGGTGGTTGGAAAGGTCCCTTCAGAAGTGCAGTACTTGATTGTCCTCCTTTTGACCTTCTCTTTGAATTTTCTTTCTTA
Source organism: Leopardus geoffroyi (assembly GCF_018350155.1). Taxonomy (NCBI): domain Eukaryota; kingdom Metazoa; phylum Chordata; class Mammalia; order Carnivora; family Felidae; genus Leopardus; species Leopardus geoffroyi. The sequence continues at coordinate 84,633,342 of NC_059333.1, forward strand.
TCTTGGTAACCATAGAAATAACTAGGAGAGGGGCACCTGGGTGGCCCAGTCGGTTGAACTTCCGACTTCAGCTCCCGTCATGATCTCACTGTTCTTGAGTTCCAGCCCCACACCAGGCTCGCTGCTGTCAGCCTGTCAGCGCAAAGCCCGCTTCAGATCCTCTTTCCCCCCTCTCTGCCCCTCCCCCACTTGTGCTTTACCCAAAAATAAATATTTTAAAAAGAAAAAAAGTGTTAAAAAAAAAAAAAAAAGAAAGAAAGAACTAGGAGAGGTGAAGTTGGTCCAGATCCACCCCTGCACCACGTGGAAGGTGATCGTTGCACTAGTGTTTTGTCAATGATGATTTGACAGAAAAGGTGAAGGGTTGAATCTTGAACAGCAGCTATGCTGGCTTTTTTTTTTTTTTTAATGTTTTTTTTTTTAATTTATTTTTGAGACAGAGAGAGACAGAGCATGAACGGGGGGGGGGGGGGTCAGAGAGAGAGGGAGACACAGAATCGGAAGCAGGCTCCAGGCTCTGAGCCATCAGCCCAGAGCCCGACGCGGGGCTCGAACTCACGGACCGCGAGATCGTGACCTGGCTGAAGTCGGACGCTTAACCGACTGCGCCACCCAGGCGCCCCTGGCTTTTGAAGGAGTATGGGAGACAGAGGGACAGTAAAGGGTACTGAACTTGCACTCTGATCTCTGCTCTCACCATTAAATACACTCACAAATCCCAGAAGTCCCTTCATTTTTCCCTCTACAGGTCACTGCTGCCCACCCCTGTTTGGCTGTTCTCTCCCACTTAGACTCATGTGTCCTTACCTCCTTCTGTTGATCTGTCTGATCTTCTGTCCTCTCTCAAAGTGTATAGTCAATGTGAGCTTTAGAATTACAAAGATCTCCTATGAGCTAGTGTACCTGATCCTCAACTTCCGGCTCTGTCAAATAGTAATAAAACCTACTTCTCAGAGTTATTTTGAGGATTAAACATATATATCCACTGCATATATTTCTTTTTTTTTAGTTTTTTTTAAGTTTATTTATTTATTTTTGAGAGAGAGAGAGAGAGAGAGAGAGAGAGAGAGAGAGAGACAGAGAGGGAGTTTGGGAGAGGCAGAAAGAGAGAGACAGAGGATCTGAGGTGGGCTCTGCACTGACAGCAGAGAGCTCGATGCGGGGCTCAAACTCACAAACCAGGAGATCAGGACCTGAGCCAAAGTCAGATGCTTGACCGACTGAGCCACCCAGGTGCCCCACTACTGGATACATTTCTAAGCATATGGTAGGGATTTTGTAAATGTTGGTTACACATTAATCTTTCTCCTTTGACCGTGACCATGTTTTTACCTCTAAAACTTTACTTCTCAAAAACGCAGTCCCAGGACCAGCAATATTGGAAATGCCAAATCTCAGGCCCCACCCCAGACATACTGAATCAGAATCTGCATTTTAACAACATCCTTAGATGCTTTGTATACATGTCAAAGTTTGAGCAGCACTGCTTTAAAGCAAAGGCTGCTGTCTTTATCCTTTTTGTAAAGGGAAAGAACAGTGGGCACCACTGGTTTCGTGCCTACCCTGTGTCCGGTGCTGGTTTCTTGACTGCTGTTTCCCTCATTGTCACTCTGTGAGGTTGGCACTGTCATGTCCTCTGACCTGTGAGGAAATGGAGATGAAAGGAAGTTAACTGTCCAGCCCAAGAGCAACTAGGAATGGCACAGGTGAGATTCAAACTCAAATTTTTTTGTCTTTCTTTGTGCTACATCAAAACCACACAGGCCTACTGGATTTTATTGCTGGAGAAGAAGACAAAAGTGGGAAAAAAGTAGAAAAGGTACACAAAACAAAACAAAACAAAAAGAGAGACCTGAAGACATTAAAGATAACCTTGAGTTTCATTGAAATCAGTAGAGAACCACTTTCTGATGACTGGTTCCAGCTGTCCTCAATTCTTTCTCCAGGTTCCTTGCTCTTTATTTGATATTGACATACATTTTGGCACCTGATAAGAGCTGATAAACTATTCCACAAACACGAAGTGGTTATTTACTTTTCAGCCTGTTTAGTGAAATAACATATCAGCTAATTGTGGCATGTGACTGTGTTGCTTTGTTCCTGATTTTTATTTTCAGGTGTGTTTTTTTATCTCAAATAGATTATAAGATTGTGAAGGTAAGACAAGCTGCCCCTTCCTTCCTTTCTCCCTCCCTTCCCTCTTTTTACCCTTCCCTCCTTTTACCCTTCCCTCCCTCTCTTCCATCTTTCCTTCTTTCCTTTCTTTCTTTATTCTTAATGGAGAAAATACCATAGTATTTATGTTTCCAGAATGTGAGATGAAATTCAATTTCAGGTGTTTAAATAATTTTAGTTCATCTGCAATTAACAGATTACATGTTATTATTAATGATTCTCCTGATTTGAGCAAGGAATCCATGCTGATCAGTATCATTTTAGACCAAGAGATGGTATCTCATGTCTTGTCTTTTGCACTAATCTCAATATCTTAAATTTCTTGTTATGGTAATAAACTCCCTTACTATGATTTCTGAAAATAAAAAGGCATGAAAAAATTAACTAATTGAAATATTTTATTTTCCAATATAGATTTTAATAATTACACCAATGAATCCATATGGATCAAAATAAATAAAATATAAAAATTGACCCATGAAGGTGCCTGATGGCTCAGTTGGTTGAGTGTCTGACTCTTGCTTACAGCTCAGGTCATCATCCCAGGGTTGTGGGATCGAGCTCTGCATCAGGCTCTGCATTGAGCACGGAGCCACTTGAGATTCTCTCTCTCTCCTTCTGCCCCTTCTCCCCCCTTCTCTCAACAAAAATAAAAAAATAGGGGCGCCTGGGTGGCTCAGTCGGTTAAGCGTCTGGCTTTGGCTCAGGTCATGATCTCACTGTTTGTGAGTTCAAGCCCTGTTTCAGGCTCTGTGCTGACAGCTCAGAGCCTGGAGCCTGCTTCAGGTTCTGTGTCTCCCTCTCCCTGCCCCTCCCCTGCTCATGCCTCTGTCTCTCCCTCTCTCTGAAGAGTAAATAAACATTAAAAAAAATTAAAAAAATAAAATAAAAAAATAAAACTTGACTGATGTAGCCTATACCTTACATTCCTTTGTAATGTTATTTAGCAATAAGAGGTATGGTGAAAACACAAACTGGATTTTTAATCTTTTGGAAGGATCTTTCTTAGAAGCCAATATTTTACCTTTATAACGTTCTTAAACAAGTCTCTTGAAGAGCCCATGATACATACTGTAAATATAGACATATTCCATATTTGAGCTATCTAAACTGTATCAAATTACCAATTTTTCCATACTTTGAATTTTAATTCACTAGAGAGCATTCCCTAACCATTCAGAAGTGGGATGATAACTGCTCCCAGTAATTTTAAAAAACCTCTCCACTCCACTTATTTATTTAAACTTGTTGAAATATAATTCTGTAAGAGGGAATGATTATCTGAATTTATTTCCTTTGGTCACCAAAACTGTGTCTGTGAAAGTCAGGTGATGCTATCCATCCACTCCAGATACTTATCTATTGTGAGAATGAATTTCAAGTCACAAACAGCTATGCAGGAAATATCACATTTCTTTATTTTCCCTCAACCAACTGAAATCTGACTCTTAGCCCACATCCTGTAGAACAGGCAGAGAATTCACTCACTGTCTTGATTGTCTCTGGCTACAGGACTGTGCAAAGGTTCTGGGGAGATACTGACTGGTCTGATCAGTGATAATGGCCCACCCTGGTTTCTGTTGGCATGCCTGTGTCCCATCAGCCTGGTCTGAGGGCTTAGCTGCTTCTGGACCATTCCCGGAGAAGCAGAATCTTGGGGGAGTCTTTTCCTCTGGGCACAGGGCCTGTCCTCCTTAGGAGCACTATAAATCTTTCCTTCGGAGGTCTTGCCTAGTCCTGTGGACCCAGCTATCAAGCTGTGCCACAGGTCTCAGGAGCTCCACAGAAACCACTGACTTCTGTCCCCTATCTAATCTCCCAGAATCTCAGCTCACTCTCTTTTCTGATTTTAAAAATGCTTTCCTCTCTCTTCTTCCCCTCCAAGACATCCAGGGATATGTCTTCTGTGGACTTAGGTTTTTTTCAAAAGACCAGAAGACCTTCTGACTCTCTATGTACGTGTTTTCAGCCTGGTAAAAATTCCTGAGCAGCAAGTTACAAAGGATTTTCCTTCTTACGTGAGACTGGAAGAAGAGAAAACAGGAGCAATGGGGAAAACTAGAAAAACAAAATTATCATGACACAGATCTATACCAGTCCCTCAAAGATGTTTTTACCTTGGTGATTCCATGAAGACAATAAAGGTATTTATGTTTGATTAAATCTACTCTGGAATGAAAACTCTATATACTTTATCGTAAAGTCCATTAAAGATAATATACAATTCTGGTATAGATTTCCAGTGCCTCCTGGAGCTATTTGTAGACCGGATTTAGGTCTGCTATGTGTTCCTTTGTGGCATTTCTCTTTTACTTCATCTCATGGAGGCATTTCAAACTTTATATGTACACATACATATGTCATCTTGTTTTTTGTTTCATGGAGTCAATAGTTTATCTTTTTCCTTTGAAGGTACAAATCGTAGTCTTTTTGAAATTTATTTTTACCCTGTAGCATTCTCTAGCACAGGAAACTATGTTTTACATATATGCATCTCCAAATAGGTGATTATATTTTAAATTATATTTTAGTTTTGTGTTTCAGGTATATTAACTAAATATCAACATATAGATTGATTTAAAGGTATTTAACTAGATAACTTAAAGGTAAAAATCGTTTTAAAAGGAGAATAATATGTTATTTTTCCAGAGTGAACAAATAAATAACAATTTTATGCAAATTATGTGCTCCTGAGATGTGTGATAAAGGATTTTATAAGTTATATCTTATTTTAAAAATATTAGGATATGTTGGTAAAACCATCCTTGGAAACTCATTTTGGAGTGAAGAGTTGACTGAGAATTTATCTCTTTGCACCATGCTGAGATGGTTAATAATATGGGATCAGAAATCATACTGCAGTGTTTTGTATCCTGCCTTCACAACTTCTATGGGGAGTTGAGCAAATTACTCAATCTCTCAGAACCTCCATGAACCTCCATAAAAAGTCAGTAATAATAGTATCTACTTAACAGGGTTAAGAATGAAAAAGTGAAAAAATACAAGTAAAGTACTTAGAACTATGCCTGCCATATTTAGTACTTTGTAAACATTAGCTATTATTACTATTTTATATAGAATGAGGAGGTACCACTGTAAATGATTATGGTATGTAATCAATCCCACCAATTACTGATGGGTCACTGTTACTTATTCTTTAGTTAAAAAAGTATTGTATATGATATAGTTGACATCTTTGTTTCTTGTAAAATTCCCCACGTGTTATCCAATGTGATTGCCTTGAAGAGCTATTAAGTGTGATCTCCGTCATCAGAGTGGAAAAGCTTTACTACAAATCACATGGAACTCCGCTACGAGACTTTCTGACACACATCTACCTCCTAAACACGTACACACTCACATATACGTGGCAAAGTTACTACTTGCCCAAATGATTGCATGCAAGAACAAGAAATCTGTGTCTCTACAATAAAATGTTAACTTTTTATGCCAATATAGGTACTTACTGTTTTGGGGAACATCATTTGGTAAGCAGGCATTAGAATTTTACAATTGGTTACTGAAGGTACTATATTTTAACTCTGCATCAATCTTTGTGATGTATTTTCTTCCTTCTTTAATATTTGTACTAGTAACAATGGTACCTAACTGCTAATTAAGTACTATTTGACTGACTACCACATGCCTGTGCTTTCTTTGTTTTAACCGGCAACAACCCGATGAGCTGGATACTCGTTATTCCTATTTTTTAAGTTTATTTATTTTGAGAGGGAGAGAAAATGAGTGAGGGAGGGGCAGAGAGAGAGAGAATCCCAAGCAGGCTCTGCCCTGGAAGCACAGAGCCCACTGAGGGGCTTGAACTCATGAACTGTGAGATTATGACCTGAGCCAAAACCAAGAGTCCACCGCTTAACCAACTGAGCCACCCAGGTGCCCCCTCATCATTCCTATTTTAGAGATGAGGCACAAAAGTTTGAGTAACTAACTTGCATAAAGTTAACAGCTAGCAAGTGGGGGAGCCAGGACTTGAACCATACAGTTGGCTCTAGCACCAACACACTTTACCGCTATCCCATACTGTAAACACACTAAGGTATGTATTTGCGAATTAAATGTATAACATTCTACAAAATGCTGGAGTAGGGTTTGCATTTGCCATGGGGTTGACTTTAAATCAAGTGAAAATCGTAAATGTTACTCTGAGACGATGTTATAATGAACTTTTATAACATTTTAACAGAATATTTTATATAGCAATATACCTTATCCAGTTAGCATAGATTTTGTTCTTTAAGTTCTAAGTTGCTTATTTAAAATGAAAAAAAAAAAAGGTTCTATAATGAAGTTTACTTTGTCAAGGAATGTGCTGAATGAGACTGTGAAAATAATAAAAATGGCACTTTATATTTGTCTAGTGTTTTATTTTTAAAATGTTCATAGGTGTTGGATTTGCTATTATAGGAGGAGCAATTCTTTACTTTGCAAAAAGATCCAGCATTTTCTAAGAATTACATTATCACATTCATTTAACTAATGAATTCCCAAAAGTTTCACAAATACTATGCACTCTCCTCTAGCAGTAAAAGGGGAAAAAAATATGTCACTGTTACTGGCTTCAGGAATGGTGGGCTGATAGGGAAGAGTTTATTCTCTTGTTAATTTCAAGGAGTTTTTAAAAACCAATGGTGTAGGTGTTACTTACTGGGATTAGTCTTATCCTTTGTTTCATTAATCAGAGCTCCATTTGGTGGAAAACTTTGTCCTGTGAAGCTGAGCCCTGTTGAAAAGTCTTTAAGGTGCTCACTTTGATATCTCAAGCCATCTATGTAGACTCAAAATGGTTAAAACATCTCTTTCTTTGATGCTTGAATTCCTCTTTCAATTATCCTTATCAGAGATCTGTACTCCTGTCCTGTCCTTTCTAGAATAGCTCCACTGACACGTGGATGCTCATTGCTTCTCAAGGCAGCCCCTAAATCCTTCCTCTGTTCTTCTCTTTCTCCCTTTCCTCCTCATTTCTTCCCTCTTTCTTTTTACTAGTGCCTTATAATGTCCACCCATTGTTGTTGTTGTTGTTGTTGTTGTTTTTATTTTGAAGGGGGGGGAGAGAGAGAGAGAGAGTGAGTGAGCTCTTGAGCAGGGGAGGAGCAGAGAGAGGGAGAGAGAATCCCATGGGGCTCCATCTCAAAAACCATGAGGTCATGACCTGAGCAGAGATCAAGAGTTGGATGCTTAATGGACTGAGCCACCCAGGTGCCCCATATCCACTGTTTTTTTATTCTTCCTTCAGGGACACTCAAAACAAATCCATCCCCTCAGACCGATAGTCATACAACTAACTAGAGGCAATGATTACCTTTATTCACATCCCTCCACCCAAATTAAAGAATTTAATTAATATAATTAAATTAATTTAATTTAATATAATTCTTTATATTAAAGTGGATAGATCCCTTCAAGCATTCTTTAGAAGCCAATTTTAGCTAAAATTTATTGAGTGCCTACTATGTGCCAGGTACAACACATTTCTAATCCTTACAACCTTGTCAGGTGAGTTAATGATAGCTAATACTCACACAGCCTTTATCATCAACTCATCTAGGTATGATAGACACAAGCCCTTATAATAGTGGTTGACACATAGTAACATTCTATAAATGTTACCTGTTTTTATCTTCTTGTACTTCTGCAAGCATCTGGAGAACTTTTGACTCAACTACAGTGTTCTACATTTATCTTTTTTCCTTTTTTTTTTTTTTTTTTTTGCATTTAAACCTGAAAGAATCAACCTGAGGAAGCATTTTGGCTCCTTTTATTAGTTCACTATTTCTCCCAGCTTTGTATTAACCACATAGTTTGGTTCTTAAAGTTGTTCAAAAGGATGATCAAGGATCAAGGATGGAAGTCTGCAGTTTTCAAAAACTTCAGGTTATTCTGGGCCAGGATTTCATTTACACAATTGAGTTCTGTTTCTTCTGTAGGAGGAGCACACTCTCACACACAAGGAGAAAGGCACCTAAAAGTTGAGTTTCAGCTCTCATAGGAGAACACTAGAAACATAGCTGTGTTTCCTTTTCATATATTAAAATTCATTTTGGGAAAAAAGCCCCCCCCTCCTTTTTTCAGCTCAGTGAACCAGAAGGGGAGTTGATGCCCTTGGTGATCAGGTGTGGGGTGGCTGGTGTCAGCTGTCATCATAGCCTGAGAACTGGTTAATGTAAGCATAGGATACTATATTTTAACACACCATTACTCTTTTGCTCTACAAGCAACAGCTCGGATATTCTGGCCAATCTCCTTGGATTCGCACTTCTTTGAACTGGGAAGGGCTCATGGAACTGGTGTAGGTGGTTAGACAAACCTTGGCAGTTGGGACACCTGTGGCTGCTGATCTGGAATTCTCCCCTTTGGGAAGGGAGGTGCTCTGCAGTGAAGAGTGCCTGGGCAGATTTAGGGAGTATAAGAAGAAACCAGCTAGAAGGAGATGTAGGATTTGGTTTCTGGGTGTCACACTGCCTGCCCCACCCCAATCTCAAGAGGAGTTGGAAGTTTTCTTACCCTGAATATGACCGTGTCAGTTCCCCAACTCCTGCTTTTCTCTTTGGCTTCCACCTTAAAACTTCAGCCTGACATAGAGTGCATTCAGCTGCCTTCCAAGGCACACAAGTTTACCTCTGTTCACAAAATGTCAGAGCCAGAAGCAGAGCTGGAAATGTATTTAGTGAAGATATAAGATGTATTTAGATGGTTCACTGTCACTTCCATGGGTAAAGTTATTGCTAGCCATACCAGTTTAGGAAATGAAGTAGCTTCTAAGAATATTCCTATCAACCTCTGTGATGACTCACTCCCTGAACTCTCCACCCAGAAGTCCAAGGCCAGATTCTTATCATGAGATGTGTGTGCTCCACAGACAACAGTACCATAGGCTGTGTGTTGTGGAGGACCAACAAGTTTTAAAATATAAAAAGCCAGAAGCTAGTCTGTGGAAAAAAATTTCTAAATACTATACGTCATAAATAGAAAAACGTTTGATGATAGGGCTTTCCCCAAATTTGGCAGCATCTGAAATATTTATATGACATTACCAAATATAAGCTGTGAAGCTGAAATAAGTCTTGTAATGTATCCGTGATAAAAAGCAAAAAGCCTCAGGATAGAAGAAATACTACATTATCTTTCTGTTTTTTAGTAAAAGTACTACAAAATAATCATCAAATGAAGAGCTGACCAAAGAGTACACGGCCCAAAATGTACCACGCAGGTATTATAGAGAGGTTCCAGGCAGTTAATTAATTAAAATATTGTTGCTTTTTGGATCTTGTGATTTTGTGACATGTCAACTTTTCAAAATTTGTAATTAGTCGTAATTTATTGGATCTTGTGATGTTGCAACATGTCAACTTTCCAAAATTTGTAATTAGTTGTAATTTATCTTCTCATTCTAAATATATATTTATATTTGTACCTAGTTTTTCTGTCTTCACCAATCTTTTGGGTAATGCCCATAATCTGACAATAGACATTATCTCCTACCTCTGATTTTTGAGTGCTATCTATTTGGTCAGGCTTATAGTCAATAAGTGTTAATTAAGTGAATAAAATAATAAATGGCTGCAATCTGGATGGTTAAGTGGATCAAAAAAAGGTTGGGCTAATCTTGGTTTTGGAAGACAGATAGAATGTGAAAGAGTGATGGGGTAGTGGCATTAGCAAAAATGGAGACACAGGAAGACTATGGAGTTATCAGAGGATAACAAATACCTAAGATAGGTTCAAAAAATCATAACTATATGAGGTAACAGATATGTTAACTAACCTTTTGCGGTAATCATTTTGCACTACATACCTGTATAAAATCACTATGCTGTACATCTTAAACTTAAACAGTATTTATTATATGTCAATTATATCTCAGTAAAGCTGGGAAAAAAGATTGGCTCAAGGGAAAGCCTTGTACTGAATAAGAGATGAAAAAATAGGAAAGGAAGTTTTAGACCACATTAGGGGACAAGAGTCTAGAATGTCAGACTAAGGGAATTTTACCGTATTACAGTCATGAGAGAGTGTATTGCACATCTGTTGCCTTTGCCCACCCCCTCATCGTGCATAGTACCTTATTTTCTAAAGGAACCATGCTTTTCCCGTTCTGAATCTATGGAGGCTGGCTGGATTGACAACACCCTGGGCTCTAAGGTTGCTCTCAGTGTTAGGACTTCTGTTGAAGAACTGAGAAAGCATATTCCCTTTCTGCTAGTCATTCTACATTTCTTCAGTAGAAACCTGCAGAAGGTGGCTATTTTGTCCAACTTAGGAAGAGTGTGCTTGACAACACAGCCAACCTATAGCCAAGACATGGAGGTAGAAAGATTCCTAATGACGATGCTTGAGTATCTTAGATCCAAGCATGTTTGAAAGTAGGCACCCTTGGCCTTTTTTGGTTGGATGTGTGACAATACATTTCTTTTTTCTTTTTTCCAATACATTTCTTTTTAATTTGTCAGTTTGAACTGAGTTTTTAACTTGCAATTGAAAGGCAACAAATGTTTGTGAGCAGGGTTTATGAAGATTAGTAGCAGACAGGGTACAGAAATCAAAGATGCTGGCAGTAGAAATAGAAAGGGAAGAAAAGAAAAGTATGGAGGAATAAAAGGTGGCTCAGTCATTTAAACATCTGACTCTTGGTTTTGGCTCAGGTTATGAGATCTCCTGGTTTGTGGGATTGAGCCCTGTGTCAGGCTCTGTGCTCACAGTGTGGAGTTTCCTGGGATTCTCTTTCTCCCTCTCTCTGTGCCTCTCCCCTGCTTGCACGCACTCTCTTTCTCTTAAAATAAATACATAAATAAATAAATAAATAAATAAGAAGAGGGCTTGATAACTAGGACAGGAAGAGGAAGCAAAAATGACTGGAAATTTGAGACTAAGTGAATAAGGGTACCATGGGCAAAAATTTGTGAGTCAGAAAGAATACCATATTCCCTCAGGGGTAAATACACTTATTCTTAGCTTTAAGTTTGAGCTGATGATAGGAAAATCAAGTGGAAATATTTAGGAGATAGTTAAAATGTAGAATTAAACCTAGGGAGAAACCTCAGGATCCACGGTATAAAAAGTGAATGTGCTGCTAAAGTGGAACCATGTGACGAGCTGCAGGGATAGGGAAGTCTGAAACAGTGGAATCAGCGATGGGCTGATGGACAGCGATGTCAAGGGCAACAGCCCTAGGAACAAATGATGCCTTTTCTCCCTGCTGGACATCTAGTCTCCACCTGCAGCTGTTGAAGAAGTGAGGTTTGTGAAACAGGGACATGCCACTTGGGTAGGCACAGCTGCTTACGAGTGCCCCGCAAGGCTAGAATCAAGCAGTTGAAGACCTGAGGTTATGGAGGAGATTTCTGGGGGTGGGGTAAGAAAATGGTGAGTACAAGGAAAACAGAGACAAGAGCACTGATTAGAAAACTGTCTTGGAATTCAAAGAGAACCTTTGAAAAAGGGGATAGTTAGCAGTGGAGAATGGCAGAGACAAGGTGAACATCACTGGAGAATGTAGATTCACGGAACTCCGGAGGTGGAACTAGATTAAATTGAGTGGTTGATACCCAAGTGGAAACAGCAGCTGGAAACCAGAAGTTTGGCAGAGAAAGGAAGATCAGGAACAGGGTAGTTTACTAATGGAGCAGTTTAGTCAAGGTCTTTTGTTTGCTTTGTTTTATGACTAGGACAGAGGAGGCTTGTTTCAGAGGGTAGATGGAAGTGAAGGGCCAGGGAATTGGAGGGGAGTGAAGATGCCAGAGAGAGAGGGTTCTGCTGAATAAGAAGGAGTCAAGAATGACAGTGGCAGAAAGAACAAATGGGAAAGGAAGCAAGATGTCCCCCATCTGAGCCTGGTGGAGAGGATGAAAGAAAGGGTGTAAAGAGAGATGCTTGCAGGCAGAATGGAGAGGAGACGAGGCATCTATCCTGTGTTTCCAGGATCGATAAGACAGTAACATGAGGTGTCTGCTGCATTCAACAGGGGCTGTGAGTCGAGTTACAGTGGGGATGTCCAAATTGTTTCTCTCCCCATGAGACTTCACAGAAGATTATGTTACTGTAAACCGATGTTTGAGCTAGGAAAAAAAAAAAAAAAAAAAAGGAAACACAGTCTGCCACATACTTTAGCTTTGTAGCTTTCAGTGAAAATGGGGCAATTGTCTGTCTTGTCATGACAAGAAGCAGACAATGCAATCTCATCATGCCATGATACATAACCACTTGTCGTCACTTATGTAAAGCAAAAGCACAGATGTAATTGGAGGTGACATACATTTCATAACTGTGTGCTGTGAAATATGGACTCCTTTTTCTGGGAGGATCCCAGAGAAGCCAATTATCAAGTTTGGTGGCTATGGCTTACTTCGGTGAGTAATAATTCATGACAACAAGACGGAAGACTTGCTATGAATCAGAGGCAGAGCCAGGAGGTAATCCATCCTTGGTTCTTACTATCAGATCAAACTACCCAACACCAGAAGAGCTGGTGAAACCTGCTGGGCAGGAGCCAGTCATCATGCCTTGTCTGATAAAAGTTACTGCATTCCCATACCCCCCACCCCCACCCCATCTCTCCCTGACAAAACCAGGCTTTTCTTCAAGCCAACGCCCTCTGCCCTGAAAAAGTAGCTTGTGCCGATAATGTAATGGTGGTGATAGCCCCTACCCAAATTCTCCTTTTTTAGAACCAATCATTTGTCATACAAACCCCTCTAACCCTCTCCCTTCCTGGCACTGTGCTCCTGGACACATCCCTTCTTCTGGCTATGTAAGAATATAAAAAGCACAAGTTGGTGGCAGAACTGGGAGGGCAGGTGAGTGAAGTGGGACAGGACTCTCTTATTAAGACTTGCTTACTTAATGACACTTAATTCAAAGAAGTGTGAGCCCAAGGAAATTGGCTAGAAAGTCCAAGCCGATGCTTGTAGGGCAAAAGGGTGTGGGAACACATTTTTTTCTTGCAAAATAAGTAGCTGGAACCATGTCAGTATTATAGACTATTGATGACATAATGGAGTTAGATTATATGACTATGACAGATGAGATTCCCCAGAGTCAAGGGAACCTAATAAGTGTACAACTTGTGGCTCTTTGGTAGGATGAGACAACATTTTCAAATGGGTGTTTGAAAATGTGAGGGGGTGTTTTTGGTTGTCACAATTATTGGGGGTTCCCCTGGTGTTTAGTGGGGGTAGGGGGCAGGGATACCGATGTCCTGTACTGACTATACAGATCGCAAAGCACAAAAAATGATCTCACCAAACATTCTGATATCACCCTGTTGAAACACTGAGTCATAGATACCAGAGAATGCTCATTCATGGCATTAGACTTCACGGCTTTTAATTTAATGGATCAGTTCTTTGAAAACAGAACCCAATTAAGTTGGGTGTTTTAGACATTGATTAATTTCAATGGCATTTTCAAATATAAAGGATGGGTACCAAGGGATGGACCCTCAGTTGATGGAGAATGAATAAAGTTGTTTGCATCTTCAAAATAAGCTATAAATGGAGCAAGGGGTGGGGAATTAGTGTTAATTGGGTATAGAGTTCAATTTTGTAAGATAAAAAGTTCTAGAGACCTGTGGCATAACAGCATGAATATACTTAGCACTACTGAACTTAAAAAAGGTTAAGATGGTAAATTTAATGTTATTATTTTTTTACCATAAAAAAGAACATCAGCAAAATAGTAAGGAAAAAGATATAAATGGCTTGGGAATTTCTCAGACCCCCCATTTTAAACCTTTGAGACAAAACTTCCATCTAGAAGGGTGAGATGCAGGCAAGTCAAGGAGTAGGAGAAGTTTGTATTTAGGGTCCTGAGCATCAGCCTCTTTACCAGGAGGAATCTTCTCTGTCATAATTCTTAGTCTGGTACAGTGTGTTATAGCAGAGCAATCCTTTGCACTTCTACTGTCTCATTCATCATCTTTGATTCCTCCCTTCCCTTCGTGCATGACCTGTCCTTCACCATCCAGCCTCAGCCAAGGCTCAGCCATCATTATCTCTCTGTTGAAGTCAGCAAGAGCCTTCAGTCTAGTCTCCTGGGTTCCTGCTGCCTCTTTCCTCCACCCTGATCCATTCTCCACAAACCAGCCATAAAGACTTTTAAAAATTATTCAGATCATGTCAACCTTAGCTTGAAACCCTCTAATACCCCCCTCCACTTTACATGCATCACTCCTTCCTCATTTCTATCTCTTGACGCTTGCTCACTGTTCTCCAGCCACACTGACCTTCCTTTGCTTCCTTGGACATGCTCAGCTCGTTTCTACCTTGGGACCTTTGCACTTACTGTTCCCTTTTCCTGGAATGCTTAAATGGATGCCTGCTTCTCATACTTTAAGTCTCTGATTGAATGTCACCTTTTCCAGATTCCTTCCTGGTCCTCCCGCCCCCCACTCTCATCTAAAATAGCCTCCTTCCTTGAGTCGCTTACTCTTGTTTACTGCAGACACAATACTTATCTCAACCTGAAATTATCCTGTTTATTTGTTCACATTTTTGTTGTTTGTTTTCTTCCATTAGAATATAAGCTTTGTGAAGGCAGGGTCTTACCTATTTTGTTCACCATTTTATTACTGGCATTCAGAACATTCCTTTTCACACATTAGACATTCCACAAGTATTTGTTCAATGGTAAAACAAATGGATGAATAAATTTGATTTTCCTAACAGTTCTGTGAGACAGGCAAAGAAAATATTCTCAATCTTATTTTACGAGTATATTTTACAGAGTATCTGTACTTGCCAAGGTCACATCAGTGGTGGAGCCAGGGTGGAGTCAAAACACAGAACCAGACATATAAATAGAGAACAAACTGGTGGTTTTCAGAGGGGAAGGAGGTGGGAGGATGGGCAAAATGGTTGAAGGGGAGTGAAAGATACATGTTTCCAATGATGGAATGAATAAGTCATGGGAGTAAAAGGCAAACATAAAGAATATGGTCAATGATATTATGATAGCATTGTATGGTGACAAATGGTAGCTACATTGTATGGTGACAAATAGTAGCATAGCATAATATACAAACTTATCAAATCACTATGTCTTACACCTGAAACAAATGTAACATTTTGTGTCAAGTACACTCAAACATTAAAAAAGTGAATAAAAATCTCTTTAAAAATTTTTTTTAATGTTTCATTTATTTTTGAGAGAGAGACAGAGACAGAGCATGAGTGGGGGAGGGGCAGAGAGAGAGAGACAGACAGACAGACAGAATCTGAAACAGGTTCCAGGCTCTGAGCTGTCAGCACAAGGCCCAATGTGGGGGCCCAACTCGGGAACGAGATCATGACCTAGGCTAAAGTCTGATGCTTAACCAATTGAGCCACCCAGGCGCCCCTTTTTAACGTTTATTTATTTCTAAGAGAGACAGAGTGCGATCAGGGGAGGGGCAGAGAGAGAGGGAGACACAGAATCTGAAGCAGGCTCCAGGCTCTGAGCTGTCAGCAGAGTCTGATCTGGGGCTCGAACTCATGAACCCTGAGATCATGACCTGAGCCAAAGTCAGTTGCTTAACGAACTGAGCCATCCAGGTGCTCCCCAAAAAGTGGTTTTAAAGTGGCTTTTGTAAGGGGCACCTGGGCGGCTCAGAAGGTTAAGCGTCCAACTTTGGCTCAGGTCATGATCTCACAGTTTGTGAGTTCCAGCCCCGTGTCAGGCTCTGTGCTGACAGCTCAGAGCCTGGAGCCTGCTTTGGATTCTGTGTCTCCCTCTCTCTCTGCCTCTCCCCTATTCGTACTCTGTTTGTCTTTCTGTCTGTCTCTCTCAAAAATAAATAAACATTAAAAAAAAATCTAAAGTAGCTTTTGTAAATATGAAATATAGGGGAAATATGCTTTTTAAATATAAGACAATGTACAATATATAATATTCTGATAAACTTGTAAAAATGTAAAATACACAGTTCTAAATAAATATATTAATTATCATTGAATATTGGTACCTAGAAGTGAATAAAACATCACAAACTAGTAAATTAAGTCCCCTACCCCATGTGTCGTATTGTAAAAGCAAATAATGAGGCTATATTTTATTAAATTTAGTAAATCCTAGTACTAAAAAGAGAATTACGATACAAAATACATTATAATAACTTCCTGCATAGTTTATACAGATTAAATATTTCAATAAAAATGGGCACAAAGCAAATAACAACATAACACACATTTCAATAAACTTCTATAAAGGAGTCACAACACATATAAATAGCCAAACAAATATCTCAATAATAACTACCACAAAATACAGGGGCATTGGGTGGGAAGGAATGCCAATATCATGGTCATGTGCGCAGTTAAATCAAATAGTGTGTTCACTATCAACTCAATGCTTCTTGTTTTGTTTTCAAGTCTTTAAATTTTCTTGGTTGTTACAACTTCTGACCCATTTGTGGTCCAGGAGAAAAAATAATCTTGTTAGTGGGGTCATGCTGTGAGAACCAGCTTCTCTCTTTAGCTCAGACAAGCCGTGGAGAAGGGGTAACTTGCAAAGACATTACAGAGAACCTTCTCACTCAGGGAGGAGGGCTTGGGACATCCCAAAAGCCAGACAAACCCAGGAGCTGCTTGTTCCTGACAGAAAACATCAATTAAACTCAATGAGGGTAGACAGTGGATGCTATTTTGTGACTGAATAATTCTATACAATATAGAAATAAAGATTTGACCTAATCCCCATCCCAGCTTCAGGGCATGTTCTTCATGACCAAAGTTTATTCTATAGTTTATTCCTCAGTTCAGGATCTTTTTAAACACATATTAACTATGGAAATCATAACATTTAGGAAGGAGCTAGGCAAATGTGCCCTGGGACCAGGGAGTGGCATGGGCATGGGATCTGGGAGGGTTCCGTTTAGCCACCTGGAAGATTTTATAGAGTCACCTGAGATTCCTAGCTACAGAAGTAGTAATCTTTAACTACCTTAAGGCATTTCTAACCATTGCTGTGGTTTCTTAGATGTCAATGAATAAGTCTTGGTCTATAGCAGTGGCTTTGTATCTCAATAGTAATGTGCATGACAGTAGTTTTCTAGGTGTACTTGAGTTCCTACAATGATGCAATAATTGCAAACTGACCCATCTGAATATGGAAAGAAAACATTAAAACCTCTTTTGGAGATCCACAGCCAATACCTGTCACTCAGCTCCTAATAGAGTGCTCTTTCCACTTCTAAACCCTCTAACATCTGTTCCTCATGATAAAAAATTAATTTCTCACACACATTGCTCCCTGCCACACCACTGAAGGCCAAACATTTGAAACCTTAAGCCCAATTTGCTGAGCGTGTCTGTTTCTCCTGTTTTACTCCAGTCCACACATTGATCTTCAATCATGCTTTTGTTTCATCCTACCTTCCAGACTATGTCTCCTTGCTGCTAACTACTTAAACTTTTTGGAATGACTTTCAAACCCTCCAAAATCTATACTAACAGCTACAGTTTAGCAGGTACTTTCTGTTTGTCAAGTGCCATAGCAAGAGCTTTATACCTATTAATTCATTTAATATACTTACCAACTCTATACACACTACTATTACTGTGATCAGTCCCACTTTATAAAGGGGAACAGATGCAAAGCTAGCCACATACCTAGTGAGTGGCAGAGCCAGGGTGTGAACCCATGCAGTCTGCCTCTGGAACTTTGCAGGTTCCATAATCTCATGTTGGTATGACTCTACCTGTTAAAATCCATCATACAACACCCACCACCATCTCCACCCCATCCTAAAATCCAGATGGAATCACAAAGAAGCAACTAGCTTGGTTTTTCTCTCATTACTTGCCTACATCTTAGACATCCAATAATTTGTGTGTGTGCCAAAGACAAATGTAGGACATTTTCAGTTTTTTTCTCACCATCTGGCCTCCTAAAGAAGTGCTTAGGATCACTTAGACCTTGTGGCCAAGTCACTGGAGAAGTTGACATTGAAGCTGAAGGTCTACTCCTAGTCTCCACATCTCTCTTGCCCTGTTGTTACCCATGGTACAAGGCACGGTATATTCTCCTTGGAACACATGCCCAGTGAGTCCCCAAGTCACAAGGCTTTTATTTATTTCCTTAGCATGAGCTTGCTTATTGGCCTATTCTGTACTGCCTTTCTACACAATGGACAAGACTTCTTAAATTAACTTGAACTAAATGCAACAAAATGCTAATGGTTAAATTTTGGAGGGTTTCTTTTCTTTTCGTTTTTAAAAATTAAAAAACTTTAAATTGTGATAATATTACGAAAACTGGTCTGGATCACCTGCCAGAAGAACCAAGCAGCACTCAGAGATCTTGGAAGGAAGGAGGTTTGTTTTACACTGGTGGGCTCAGAGGAGATCATTCTCCAGAGATCTGAGTGCCGAATGCAGGTGGGAGGGGTAATTTATAGCGTCATCTTCCGCATTCGTGACAGCTTTCGCGTGCATGGCAAAAAGGGCAGGAAGAACCTGGAAGAGGAGTCTCTACGCTGGGAACTAGAGCTTGTTTTAGTCCCGTTGGCCATCTTATGGTGCAGAACTTTACTTATTTTCCCAACAGTAGTAATTTGGCGCCTGAGGCAAGCAGGGTGGGAACAAAAATTTGGAAGGGAAGTCTTCAGGCAGGGACTGAAATTCCCTTCTCAGTCCAGTTGGCCATCATATAACAGATTTTTCCCTAACAATAAAATTACACATAACAGAATAGCCAAAGAAGATGGCGGTGTAGGAGGACGCAGGGCTCACCACATCCTGCTGATCACTTAGATTCCACTCACATCAGCCTAAATAACCCATAAAACTGCCGGAAGACTAGCAGAATGGATTCTCCAGAGCCAAGTGTAGACAAGAGGCCCATGGAAGAGGGTAGGAAGGGTGGAGAGGCGGTGCATGCTCTGCGGACTGGTGGGAGGGAGCTGGGCAGTGGAGGGGCAGCCTGCTGGGCAAGGGAGAGCCCCCGAGTCTGGCTTGCAAAAGTGGAGGGGCCAGACTGCGTGAGTTCTGACAGCCAGTGGGACTTAACACCTGGAATGTTAAAAGTCAACAGCTCTGCTCACATCTGTTGGGTGAGAGGATGCTGGGAGGGAGAGTTGTTGAACCTGGGAAGACAGGGCTCAGCTCATTGGGGGAACAAAGGTGCTGGCAAGTGCCATCTCTCTCTCCCATCCCCCAGGTGAAATTCCAAAGGGAACAAGTTCCTGTCACTGAACTTGCTTGCACCATGCAAACGCCCAGCACTGTGCTCCTGTGGATCCATCCCTCTGACGGGTCTGCCTCCCTCCCAGTGCTGCAGGGTCCCTCCTGCAGGGGATCACCAATGGCAAAGCGAGCTAAGCCTACCCCTCCCACCCCTGTGCACCTTGTGGATCCAACCCGGCTAATACGCCCTTGGCCAGATCCCATCGAAGCAGCACCACAAGCCTGGCAGTGTGCAAGCAGCCCAGATGGGCCACACCACTCCACAGTGAGTCCTGCCCCTGGGAGAGGGGAAGATAAGGTACACACCAGTCTGACTATGGCCCCAGGGGTGGGCTGGGGGCAGACATCAAGTCTGACTGTGGCCCTGCCCACCAACACAAGTTACTCCAGACAGCACAGGGGAAGTGTCCTGCAGTTTGGAGCTACTGCAGAGATTAGCCAAAACGATGAAACGGAAGAATTCTCCTCAAGAGAAACTCCAGGAAGTAGCAACAGCTAATGGATTGATCAAAACCAACTTAAGCAATATAATGGAACAAGAGTTTAGAATAATAGTCATAAAATTAATTGCTGGGCTTGAAAAAAGCTTAGAGGACAGCAGAGAATGTATTGCTACAGAGATCAAGGGACTAAAAAATAGTCATGAGGACTTAAAAAATGCTATAGATGAGGTGCAAAACAAAATGGAGGTGGCCATAGCATGGATTGAAGAGGCAGAGGAGAGAATAGGTGAATTAGAAGATAAAATTATGGAAAAAGGAAGCTGAGAAAAAGAGAGATAAAAGAAATCCAGGAGTATGAGGGGAGAATTAGAGAACTAAGTGATGCAATCAAATGGAACAATAGCCGTATCATAGGAATTCCAGAAAAAGAAGAGAGAGAGAAAGGGGCTGAAGGTGTACTTGAACAAATCATAGCTGAGAACTTCCCTGATCTGGGGAAGGAAACAGGCATTGAAATCCAAGAGGCACAGAACTCCCTTCAAATGTAACTTGAATTGATCTGCACGACATATCATAGTGAAACTGGCAAAATACAAGGATAAAGAAAAAATTCTGAAAGCAGCTAGGGATAAACGGGCCATAACAAACAAAGGTAGACACATAAGGGTAGTAGCAGACCTATCTATTGAAACTTGGCAGGCTAGAAAGGAATGACAGGAAATCTTCAATGTGATGAACAGAAAAAATGTGCAGTCAAGAATCCTTTATCCAGCAAGTCGGTCATTCAGAATAGAAAGAGAGATAAAGGTTTTCCCAAACAAACAAAAACTGAAGGAATTCATCACCACTAAACCAGGCCTGCAAGAGATCCTAAGGGGACTCTGTGAGTGAAATGTTGCAAGGACCACAAAGTACCAGAGACATCACTACAAGCATGAAACCTATAGATATCACAATGACTCCAAACCCATATCTTTCAATAATAACACTGAACGTAAATGGACTAAATGTGCCAACCAAAAGGCATAGGGTATCAGAATAGATAAAAAAAAAAAACAAAAAACAAAAAAACAAGACCCATCTATTTGCTGTCTACATGAGACTCATTTTAGACCTGAGGACACCTTCAGATTGAAAGTGAGGGGATGAAGAAATATCTGTCATGCTACTGGAAGTCAAAAGAAAGCTGGAGTAGCCATACTTACATCAGACAAACTAGACTTTAAAGATTGTAACAAGAGATGAAGAAGGGCATTATATAATAATTACAGGGTCTATCCATCTGGAAGAGCTAACAATTATAAATGTCTATGCACTGAATACGGAAGCCCCCAAATATATAAAACAATCACAAACATAAGCAATCTTGTTGATAAGAATGTGGTAATTGCAGGGGACTTTAATACTCCATTTACAACAATAGATAGATCATCTAGACACAGAATCAATAAAGAAACAAGGGCCCTGAATGATACATTGGATCAGATGGACTTGACAGATATAGTTAGAACTCTGCATCCCAAAGCAACAGAATATACTTTCTTCTCGAGTGCACATGGAACATTCTCCAGGATAGATCACATACTGGGTCACAAAACAGCCTTTAATAAGTATAAAAGAATTGAGATAAAACCATGCACACTTTCAGACCACAATGCTATGAAACTTAAAATCACCCACAGAAAAAAGTCTGGAAAACCTCCAAAAGCATGGAGGTTAAAGAACACCCTACTAAAGAATGAATGGGTCAACCAGGCAATCAGAGAAGAAATTAAAAAATATATGGAAACAAATGAAAATGAAAATACAACCATCCAAACGCTTTGGGATGCAGCAAAGGCAGTCCTGAGAGGAAAATACATTGCAATCCAGGCCTATCTCAAGAAACAAGAAAAATCCCAAATATGAAATCTAACAGCAGACCTAAAGGAAATAGAAGCAGAACAGCAAAGACACCCTAAGGCCAGCAGAAGAGAAATAATAAAGATCAGAGCAGAAATAAACAATATAGAATCTAAAAAAACAGTAGAGCAGATCAATGAAACCAAGAGTTGGTTTTTTGAAAAAATAAACAAAATTGATAAACCTTTAGCTAGGCTTCTCAAAAAGAAAAGGGAGAGGACACAAAGAGATAAAATCATGAATGACAATGGAATTATTACAACCAATCCCTCAGAAATACAAGCAATTATCAGGAAATACTATGAAAAATTATTTGCCAACAAACTGGACAACCTGGAAGAAATGGACAAATTCCTAAGCACCCACACACTTCTCAAACTCAAACAGGAAGAAATAGAAAATTTGAACACACCCATAACCAGCGAAGAAATTGAATCAGTTATCAAAAATCTCCCAACAAATAAGAGTCCAGGACCAGATGGCTTCCCTGGGGAATTCTACCAGGTATTTAGAGCAGAGATAATACCTACCCTTCTCAAGCTGTTCCAAAACATAGAAAGGGAAGGAAAACTTCCAGACTCATTCTATGAAGCAAGCATTACTTTGATTCCCAAACCAGACAGAAACCCAGCAAAAAAAAAAAAGAGAACTACAGGCCAATATCTCTGATGAATATGGATGCAAAAATTCTCAACAAGATTCTAGCAAATCGAATTCAACAGCATATAAAAAGAATGATTCACCATGATTGAGTGGGATTCATTCCTGGGCTGCAGGGCTGGTTCAATATTCACAAATCAATCAATGTGATACATCACATTAATAAAAGAAAAGATAAGAACCATATGATCCTGTCAATCGATGCAGAAAAAGCATTTGACAAAATTCAGCATCCTTTCTTAATAAAAGACCTCGAGAAAGTAGGGATAGAAGGAACATACTTAAACATCATAAAAGCCATTTATGAAAAGCCCACAGCTAATATCATCCTCAATGGGGAAAAACTGAGAGCTTTCCCCCTGAGATCAGGAACACGACAGGGATGTCCACTCTCACCGTTGTTGTTTAACATAGTGTTGGAAGTGCTAGCATCAGCAATCAGACAACAAAAGGAAATCAAAGGCATCAAAATAGGCAAAGATGAAGTTAAGCTTTCACTTTTTGCAGATGACATGATATTATACATAGAAAACCCAACAGAATCCACCAAAAGTCTGCTAGAACTGATACATGAATTCAGCAAAGTCGCGGGATACAAATTTAATGTACAGAAATCAGTTGCATCCTTATACACTAATAATGAAGCAACAAAAAGACAAATAAAGAAACTGATCCCATTCACAATTGCATTAAGGATTATAAAATACCTAGGAATAAACCTAGCCAAAGATGCAAAAGATCTGTATGCTGAAAACTATAGAAAGCTTATGAAGGAAATTGAAGAAGATATAAAGAAATGGAAAAACATTCCATGCTCAAGGACTGGAAGAATAAATATTGTTAAAATGTCAATACTACCGAAAACTATCTACACATTCCTTGCAATCCCAATCAAAATTGCACCAGCATTCTTCTCAAAGCTAGAATAAGCAATCCTAAAATTTGTATGGAACCACAAAAGACCCCGAATAGCCAAACTAATATTGAAGAAGACCAAAGCGGGAGGCATCACAATCCCAGACTTTAGCCTCTACTACAAAGCTGTCATCATCAAGACAGCTTGGTATTGGCACAAAAACAGACACATAGACCAATGGAATAGAATAGAGACTCCAGAATTGAACCCACAAAAGTATGACCAACTAATCTTTGACAAAGCAGGAAAGAATATCCAATGGAAAAAAGACAGTCTCTTTAGCAAATGGTGCTGGGAGAACTGGACAGCAACATGCAGAAGAATGAAACTGGACCACTTTCTTACACCATTCACAAAAATAAACTCAAAATGGATGAAGGATCTGAATGTGAGACAGGAAACTATCAAAACCCTAGAGGAGAAAGCAGGAAAAGACCTCTCTGACCTCGGCTGCAGCAATTTATTACTTGACACATCTCCAAAGACAAGGGAATAAAAGAAAAAATGAACTATTGGGACCTCATGAAGATAAAAAGCTTCTGCACTGCAAAGGAAACAATCAACAAAACTATAAGGCAACCGAAGGAATGGGAAAAGATTTTTGCAAATGACATATTGGACAAAGGGCTAGTATCCAAAATTTGTAAAGAACTCACCAAACCCCACACCTGAAAAACAAATAATCCAGTGAAGAAATGGGCAGGAGACATGAATAGACACTTCTATGAAGAAGACATCCAGATGACCAACAGACACATGAAAAGATGCTCAATGTCACTCCTCATCGGAGAAATACAAATCAAAACCACACTCAGATATCACCTCACGCCAGTCAGGGTGGCTAAAATGAACAAATCAGGAGACTACAGATGCTGGCGAGGATGTGGAGAAATGGGAACCCTCTTGCACTGTTGGTGGGAATGCAAACTGGTGCAGCCGCTCTGGAAAACAGTGTGGAGGTTCCTCAAAAAATTAAAAATAGATTTACCCTATGACTCAGCAATAGCACTGCTAGGAATTTACCCAAGGGATACAGGAGTGCTGATGCATAGGGGCACTTGTACCCCAATGTTAATAGCAGCACTCTCAACAATAGCCAAATTATGGAAAGAGCCTAAATGTCCATCAACTGATGAATGGATAAAGAAATTGTGGTTTATATACACAATGTAATACTATGTGGCAATGAGAAAGAATGCAATATGGCCTTTTGTAGCAACGTGGATGGAACTGGAGAGTGTTATGCTAAGTGAAATAAGTCATACAGAGAAAGACAGATACCATATGTTTTCACTCTTATGTGGATCCCGAGAAACTTAACCGAAGACCATGGGGGAGGGGAAGGGGGAAAAAAGAGTATTTATAGAGAGGGAAGGAGGCAAGCCATGAGAGACTTTTAAAAACTGAGAATAAACTGAGGGTTGATGGGGTGGTGGGAGGGAGGGGAAAGTGGGTGATGGGCTTTGAGGAGGGCACCTGTTGGGTGAGCCTTGGGTGTTGTATGGCAACCAATTTGACAATAAATTTCATATTAAAAAAATACACAAAACATAAAATTTACCATTTTAACCATTTTTTAAATGTATAGTTTAGTACTGTTAAGTATATTCACATTGTTATGCAACATATCTCCAATAGCTAAACACTGTTGAAAAAATGAAGCTCTGGTGGATATCATTGTTTTGTTAGAGAAGAATAAAATACCCAAATGCTGTGAATGTTGCCAACATTGGTACTTCTGCCAATATTGGTACAATATTGGTACTTCTGACAGAAAGAGGGAATTTGGGAGATTGACGTATTGGGAGGGGTTAATGGTTATCTCTGGGTTGTGGTATTATGCATGATCATCTTCTTTTAGTATTTAAAATTTGATGGCTTCCCTACACTGTGTATGTACTATTTTTGTTTACTAGAAATGAAACCAAAGAAACAAAGGGAAAACAGCACAGCTTCCTAGCAGGTGTCAAACATGTGTGCCCTAGTTTAATACTATCAGTACAACCAAAGGTTGCTTTTAGGCAAACTTGTAGAGGAACTTTCCTGGTCTCACCCAAGATTAAGCAATTTCAGAACTTTGGGCACAGAAAATTCAAGGAAGCTGCTGAAAGCTGAGTTTCCTTTGGGGGATGCCCAAATTAACTTGGAAGCTCTTTCTATATACTAGACTAGCTATACAGCTATATAGCTCGACTTTCTAGCTGGTCTGGAACACCATGTCCCATGTGTAGAACCACAGATTAAAATATCCTTTGGCGCCACCTTATGCTAATCAAATGAATTGCACCTACGTCGTGTGGTTTCATTCCAGTTAGATTTAGTTATAATTCTCCATGGATTAGAGAGGTAAGGAACATATGTTTGTAATTATACACTGTTAATTTCTTTCCTTTTAAAAAATTTACTATTACATAATGTTATACTTGAATTGTTTGATTATAGAGAATCATGATTCAGTTAAACACTTGTTTGGACAAACATTTGTGTGGAATTCATATATATTTGTATCAGGTTTTTTTTGTTGTTGTTGTTCTTGTGCCACAAGGATGTCCTAAAGACTTGCTTGGGATGATGTACATGACAACACTTTGAATATGGCATGATCGCCAGAAGACAGAGCTAGGGAGTCATGGCCAAATTGAAGGAAGAAAGTGCTTTATTTTTATTTGTTAAGAAATTTTTTCATTCTATGTATTTTAGAGAAAGAAAGAGTGAGTGGAGGAGAGGGGCAGAGGGAGAGAGAGACAGAATCTTAAGCAGGCCCATGCTTAGTGTGGCGCCTGAAGCGGGGTGTGGAGTCTGATGCTGGAATCATGACCTAAGCAGAAACCAAGAGTCAGGCAATCAACCAAATGAGCCACCAAGGAGCCCCGGAAAGTGCTTTATAATAATGGTATGACCAGTCATTAATAACAACGACAGTTGACATTTATATGGTGCTTATTATGTGCCAGGCCTGATCTAAGCACTTTTTATGCACTAATGTATTTAATCCTCTCAACAACACTATGAAGGAGATAACAATCACTATCTCCATTTTAAAGACCTGGAAATGGAGGCACAGGGAGATTTAGTAATTTACTCAAGGTAACTCAGACAGTAAGTAGCCAAACCAAGATTTGAAGTTTGAACCTATGCATTTTGGCTCCAGAGTCCATAGTCATTAAGCAATACTGCCTCCAGCATTAAGATAGCAGAAGTAACAGTTTCTATTTACTGAACAATTACTGTGTGGCTAAGTGCCCCACCTGCTTAAACTTATTTCATCCTTGTGCTAACCCTATGAGGTACTTCTCATCTCATTTTAGAGATTTGGGACCTAAGCCTGGCCTAGCTAAGTAACTCGTCCAAAGTCATCCAGCTCTTAAATGAGTCCAAATCCATCTGATTTAGAGCTCCAGTTCTTAACTACACAACCACATGGCTTCTTAGAGTGCTAGCTATCTAATCACAATGTGCAGAGATGAAAAAAATTACTACAATAAAATAGTGGTTTGGAAGAGGTGAGATACACTCCCTCATGCCCTCAGTTTTCAACATGAATCTTGACTATATTTTAGTGGGACTCTTTTTATAGTGTGCTACACGTTTCCTGCCCTTTTTAAGAAAACAATTTAATTTTTCTTCATCTTTAAGGGAAACCATTATGCACTTCAGCTGTTGTATATCGTGGTCATGGCATAATTGAAAACCGTAGTGCCATTTGCCCATAAACAACATGAAACCAAGCTGCCATATTTTTTTGAGATATTACATCTGTATTTTCAAATTTTTACTCTGGTCTCTTTTTTTTTTTTTAATTTTTTTTTTTTCAACGTTTATTTATTTTTGGGACAGAGAGAGACACAGCATGAACGGGGGAGGCGCAGAGAGAGAGGGAGACACAGAATCGGAAACAGGCTGCAGGCTCTGAGCCATCAGCCCAGAGCCTGACACGGGGCTCGAACTCACGGACCGCGAGATCGTGACCTGGCTGAAGTCGGACGCTTAACCGACTGCGCCACCCAGGCGCCCCACTCTGGTCTCTTGATGTCAGACTGTTGTTTCTGGTTATTTCCTATGTATTTCATATGGTAGTCCATTTTTCACTCCTAATGTCAGTATGTTGTATGTAACTATGAAATAAAAAGAATAAAGAGAAAAGAGAATCAAGAGAAATATGAACAAACTAGGAGAAAAGAAACACTAATAGAGGGTGCTGGGGCTTGCCCATGAAGAAAAGATGTGGCTCTTAGTGAAAAGACCCTGTTAAATCTATTTGAGTTCTTTTTTTTTTAATTTTGTTTTAATGTTTACTTATTTTTGAGAGACAGAAAAAGTGTGAGCAGGGGAGGGGCAAAGAGAGAGGGAGACACAGAATCTGAAGCAGCCTCCAGGCTCTGAGCTGTCAGCACACAGCCCGACGCAGGGCTGAAAGTTAAGAACCGTGAGATCATGACCTGAGCTGAAGTCAGATGCTTAGCCGACTGAGCCACCCAGGCTCCCCAAATCTATTTGAGTTCTTTGGGTCATTTTGGTCTACTACCTTTCTTATCTGCATGCTGGATAGCTGATGTAGCTAGATAGCTGGAATCTGAAGAGATGAAATGTTACCCGACATGAGAATAAAATGGCTAGTTTGACTTCATGGTCCATTTGGATATGCTATATTTAATACTTGTTCATGCACATAATCTGGGAATGGGAAACCATTTTCTTTAGAATTGTTACCGTGAGCATTTGCTTTCCTACCTATCTATGCCATAGTTGCTTTCCTCCTACTTCATTTTTCAAAAGTGGCCAGAAAACTTCTCTGTGAGATTTGTGCCATCTATTAGTTTGCTGTCTCCATGGCAGAAGGATTGACCAGGTATCCAGCTACTATCCAGTGGTTACCTATTTTGTGCGATCTGTAACTGTTTTATCGTTGCTTGATCCCTTTCCATTCTGTGAACACCTCGAGTGACAGAGGTGACCTCAAGTGAAGCAGTGGGTGGCCTCCCCCTAAGAGGATGAAGCAGGGAGAAATCAGGATTGGTGATCTAGATTGAAAACAGGACCTTGATTGTTTCAGGGGAGGGGGTGGTTCCTAGAACAGCATGGGGCTGGGGCTGCAGCACTTTTCTCAGCTCTCTTGCAGTAGGTGTGGCTGTATCATGGAAGAAGCAGTCCCCTGGGGAGGCCAGACCCGGGAGAGCTGGACTTGAGTCCTACCTACCAAGCATAGTTAGATTCCTAGCCTGGAACTGAATACGGGTCTTCCCCCATCTTTTGCTAAGTCTAATGAAATAGCTCACGTTGCTCTGCAGTCCCTCTCTAGTTATGTTACTTAGGTTTGGTTTTGTTTTATGACTGTAGCAAATTTCAGAGGGAAAAGGAATTTATTGGAGTGTGTTAAATCAGAATCAGAGAAAAAGATCTATGGCTTTTCCATAAAGCTTCCAGAGCAATTTAATACAAATACAAGTCATTTCAAGTTTCTCTCTTACTCAAAACACACCAAGAGCTTTTCATGACATCTAGAATAAAACCTTACCAGGCCCTATGCCATCTTGCTTTGGCTACCCTGACATCATCTCTGCTACCCTCATGTTACTCAGTTTGCTCTAGGTATCCCCCCCACCCCACCCCCTGCTGTTCTGAGTATCAAGCTCTCTTCTGCTTCAGGGCCTTTGAACTTGTTTCAACTGCTGAAGAAACTTCCCCAGGATTTTATATATTTCACCTCTTCACTGTATTCAATTATATTTACTTGTTTATTGTTTCTTTCCCCAATTAGAATGTCAACTCTATGAGAACAAGTCTTTACTGCTAAATTTCCAGAGCAAGGCTTTACTCTTGAATTTTCAGTCACATAGGAGGCTCTCAATAAGTACTGGTTAAATGGGTAACCAGGTTGTAAATAGCTCTAGGACCCTCTGTGGCAAGAATTGAAGGGGTAATCTCTGAGGCACAGGAATGAAAGAACTGAATGGAATACACTAAACTTTTTTCTAAAAAGCATTGAGGAGCAAACAATATAGTGTGAACCACTACTTGACTGAGTAATGCAGTATAGCAGAAGTTGGGAGCTCAGAATGTGAATACATTACTTGATCACTTTTGCTGCTGATTCAGAAGAGGCAGCCATGGGGCTGAGCCAAGGTCTCACTGAGCCAGGACTTGTGGAACTATAATCCAGGGCATGCAGAGTGTGTGTCCTGATAAATAACACCCTCCCCTCTCTCCTTGGACTGGGAAGATAACAGTAAAAATGAACTGGAATAAGTCAGATCTTGTATGGTCTACACCCCTCCAGTCACATAGGCAGCCCAGATGACCCCCGGCAAGGTGATCCTAACTGCTACTGCCTCCAGGTATGTGAATGAAGCGAATAAAAACAACACCTGCTATAGCAGACTTTGAGTCTGGAGTTCTTTCTTGTCCAGCAAGAGAGTGGATGTAGAATTGAATATGACAGAGGCTAATGTCTGGGAGGAGACAAGAGCCCCAAACAGGGGTTTTGTCTATTTATTGAGCTCTCAAGGTTTTACATATGTGGTGAACGTGCAGAATAATACAATAATATAGTGACCATTAATTTGTGTGTGTAAGAAGCAAAAGGTTTGGGGGATGAGGGGCTTTAGAAGTTGAGATTGAAGCACAGTGATATATTGGCACCAGATGCCAGGTGGACAGTGTTTCTCTGTGGGGGATACAGCCAAGTAGCTGTTATCTCCAAAGTCTAAGATTGCTGGAGCATGCTGCCTCAAGGCTAACAAGGCACCCTTTTCACTAGCTAACCTTGGGCGCTTTTGCCCTGTAGCGGCTTTCTGCCTCTAACTGTTCTCAGATGCTTTCCTCCTGTGGAGGTGGCTTTCTGCCCAAAGACTTGTTTTACTTAATGACTAACCTTGGGTGCTTTCACCCTGTGGCAGTTTTCCGCCCTAAGCCTTGTTAACCCATTGGTGCAGGCGTAAAGAATTCTTAAACTTATTTCCCACAACCTGGAAGATTATAATCTTACTTTTGGCCTTAAAATTATTTCTACAGATGATTTTTCAAAGTACACCTATCTTTATAAGTTTAATCTTTGTAAGTTCTAGGGGACTCACTAAAAAACAAAGTAAAATGACTATAAAATGACTAAAAAACAAAGTAAAAAACAAAGCAAAATTGAAACTAATAGGGAAAATAGCACACACAGAAAAACCACTACACAAGAAGGTAAGAGAGGAGAGAAAGAAAAAGGAACATATTGCTGGTAGACAAACAGAACACACACAGTGAGACAGTAAATATGACCCCAAAGACAACAGGAATTACGCTGAATGTAAATCAACTAAATGCTCCAGTTAAAGAATTATGTGTATGACAAACTTTTTTTCAAACGATATAACTCAATGATAAAGATGATAAAGATAAAGTAAGACAGGAAGTCAAATAGTCAACCCCCTTGCCCAGTTTATTTCAAAACGGAAACAACTACATAAATATCAGACAAAACCGAGGTTGAAGTTAGGGAAAAAGCATTACTAGAATTAAAGGGCATTGCTTCATAATGATGAAAGTTCCACCTCGTGAGGGAGATACAGCAATTCTATATTTGCATGCTCTGAATATGATAACATCAACATATTTGGAGCAAATCCAGGTATAACTACAAGGAGAAACAAATTCACCATCACAGCAAAGATTTGAAGATTATCTTTTTCACTTATTGATAAAGCAGGGAGATAAAAAAAATCAGGAAGGATATAAATGACTTGAACAATATGATAAACACATTTGACCAAATATATTCCGAGAGCATTGCAACAATAACTGCATGCTGCACACTTTCCAAAGTCATAACAGGATATTTACAAAAACTGACACTATACTGAGCTGTAAAGAAAGTCTTACCATAGTTAAAAGAGCTGAAATCTGGGGGCACCTGGGTGACTCAGTCAGTTAAGTGTCTGACTTCAGCTCAGGTCAGGAT
Source organism: Leopardus geoffroyi (assembly GCF_018350155.1). Taxonomy (NCBI): domain Eukaryota; kingdom Metazoa; phylum Chordata; class Mammalia; order Carnivora; family Felidae; genus Leopardus; species Leopardus geoffroyi. Next base: position 84,664,551 of record NC_059333.1, read on the forward strand.
CTCACAGTTCATAGGTTTGAACGCCACGTCAGGGTCTGTACTGACAGATCAGAGTCTGGAGCCTGCTTTGAATTCTGTGTCCCCCCTGCCCCTACCCTGCTTGTGCTCGCTCTTGTGCTCTCTCTCTCCCTCTCAAAAATCAATAAACACTAATAAAATGAAACAAAATAACTGAAATCATGCAAAACATGTTCTCTAACACAGTGTATTTATGCTAGAAATCAATAACAAATAGAAATAAAAATCCTCATATGTTCAGAATTCCATCATTGTGCATCTAAACAACCCACAGGTCTGAAAAGAAATCACAAAGGAGATTAGAACATATTTTTTACCTGAATAATAGTGAAGGTGCTACAAATTCAATATTTTTTCAAGTTTACTTATTTTTATATTTAGAGAGAGAGTGGACGTGTACACAAGTAGAAAAGGGGCAGAGAGAGGGAGAGAGAATCCCAGGCAGAGACTGATGAGGGGTTCAAACTCACGAGGCATGAAATCATGAGATCATGATCCAAGCCACCCAGGTGCCTGTACATGTTCAATATTTTAAGATAGGGTTAGATCAGTACTCAGCAGAAAACTTATGGCCTTAAATGTATATACTAAGAAGGATAAAAAAGGGCTGAAAACTACTTAGCCATACATCAATCTCAAGAAGTTAGAAAATAACAGAAAAGTAAATCCACAGGAATTAGAAGGTAGGAAATAAAACAGATGAGAATATGAACTAATGAAATAGAAAACAAATATTGAAATATTGAAATATTGAAAAGACTAATAAAATCTATTAACTTCTGGTGGAACTGATCAAGAAAGAAAGAGAGAAGGAATAAATCCATCAATGATTAATATATAAAAAGATTATATGAGGGTATGAACAACCTTATGCCAAAAAAAAGAAAATTCAGATTAAAATGTTGATTCCTAGAAAAGCAGCAAACTTAACAAAACTGACATAAGCTTACCAACTTACTAAAACTGACACAAGAAAACATAGAAAACTGAAATACTTCTATAATTAGTAAGGAAATAAAGTCTCTAATTAAAGTTCATCCTGCAAAGAAGATCCTATGTCTGATTGGCTTAACTGGAGAGTTCTACCTAACAAAGGGAAAAATGTCAACATTCCATGGATAGTTTCTTGGTATAGAAGAAAAAGTTATACTTTTCAGCTAATTTCAGGAAGCTAGCTAACATAATCCTATGCTAATATCTAATAGAGCCTGCACACACAAAAAGAACAAAATATAGACCAATTTCACTTATGAATATAGTTGCAAAAATTTTAGCCAAGTGTTAAAACACCAAATCCAAAAATGCATAAAAAAGAATACATCATGACCAAATTGGGTTTATTCTAGGAAATACAATGTAGCTTAACATCAAAAGTTCAATAAATGTAAATGTTTATATTGGCAGATTATACGAGGGAAGTCATACAACCATCTCAATTGATTTAAGAAAAACATTTGATAAAATTCAATGTCTATTTACAATTAGGAAAAAGTCGTGTTGGCAAACCAGGAATAGAAAAGAACTTTTTAAGTATAAAGGATAAAGAATATCTAAAACAAAACAAAGACAGAACTAGTCAAATGTTGGGATTTTTCTCTTTAAGACCAGTGTATTGATCATGTTTAAAATTTTCTATATCTTATGATGTTTTGACATCTTTCTGGTCAAAGAGAGGCTGGCCTCCCAGAGCCAGCTGATTCCTAAAATTAGTAAATAATTTACATGCAAGCTAACCACCTCCTTTACCTAACACTAAGCCAATATTCCTCCTGGCTGAAACCATCCCTGGGCCAAGTACCAGGAAGCTAGAGACTACCCCTGGATCCCAAAGCCCACTGTTTAGTATTCAAACTAGCCAATCCTAAACTGTTTTTTCTGCCCTGTCTTTTTCACCGGGAACTCCAATAAAGGTTCTGAGCCTAGGCTTTTCCCTCCTTTCTATCTGCCTCCTGACCATACCTGGTGGTCCCCATGGGGTCCCTTGTGGTCCCCATGTAGGAAGTGTAAGTATGGTAAAACCTTGATTTGTGAATATAATTTGTTCCAGAAACATGCTTGTAATCCAAAGCACTTGTATATCAAAGCAAATTTCTCCATAAGAAATAATGGAAACTCAGATGATTCATTCCAAAAATATTCATATAAAAATATTACAATATTGCGACATAATACAAAATAATAAAGAAAATTCAAAATATAAAGAAAAATAAACAAATTAACCTGCACTTACCTTTGAAAACCTTTATGGCTGGTGTGAGAGAGACGAGAGAGGAGGGTTACTGTGCAGGACCACTTTCAGTATCACCAATGGAATCACTGATATCTATTGGCTCAGTGGAATCCTTTTCTTTTCCTGCAGCTTTAACAAGGAACTTATCCAATGATGCTTGCTTTTGCCTTCTTTTGAGGATTTCACAGAAATGTGACATTGCATTGTCATTAAATAGATTCATTGCTCGCTACAAGCCTTATTGGGGTGGTGCTTTTCTACAAAATTTTGCACTGTTTCCCACATTTTACACATCTCCCTAATCTCATTTGAAGTGAGGGATTCCTCTGCCTTTTTCTCCTCCTCCTCTGCAGCCAAGATCTCCTCCATAACCTCTTGTCTTTGCTTGCGACGCAACAGTCAGATGTCAGTTGTGGGGACCTTTCACTGTTCTGAAAAATCACACATTTCTGCCAAACACCATGGCCTGAGACTGAGTATCTGAGCAATGGGAGATGATCACCCACAATCCCGCAGAGACGAGAGAGAGAAGAACCATTGGCTCAGTTGTGATCACTGTGACGTTTGGCCTTGTTTTGCACGACATAGCTCGTTTATCAAGTCAAAGAAATGTTTGCTCATCTTGTGGAACACTCGCAGAACAAGTTACTCACAATCCAAGGTTTACTGTACTAAGTTCTTTTTTCGATGGCATTAACCTCTTTGTGTCATCACTTGGTACCTCCATAAATTCATATCCTGCAGGTAGGAAAAGTAAAAGGACTCCTGCTATTACTATTTCCATTTAGAATTTTAGCTCAGTCCCAGTTAGAGCAGGTAGATGAGAAAAGGGAATAAGAATTATACGGATTGGAAAGGAAGAAACAAATCGTCATTATTCAAAGATGATATGATTATGACATAGAAAATCCAAAAGGACCTATGAATACATTATTAAAATTATACTTATTGCAAAACTATGATTTATTATTAATAATAAATATACATTATTAAATTTATTACCAAATTGAGCAGTGTGTATACAATCATTATAAAAATTAATTGCATTTCTATATACCAGTAATCGATAGAGAGGAAATAAAAAATGCCATTCAAAATAGCATAAGTGGTTGTGTACCTAGGTATAACTCTGAAAAAAAGTGTGCAAGACTTTTGTGAAGAAAACTACAAAACTTAAGAAAAGAAAATAAATGCAACTTAAATAAATGTACCATGTTTACAAATTTGATGACTCAAATTTTAAAAAATGTTAAGTTTTTCAAATTAATTTACAGATTTAGTATCATCCCAATCAACATTGTTCTCGTGTGCGCGCGCGCGTGTGTGTGTGTGTGTGTGTGTGTGTAAAACTTGATAGGCTAATTCCAAAATTTATATGGAAATGCAGACGGTAAAAAATAGGAAAATCTAGAAGAAGAAAACCAACATGAGTAAACTTGCTTTACCTGATAGTAAGACTTAAAACCATTAGTAATTAAGAAGCATCATTTTGGTTCAAGGATAGACAAATAGACAAATGATAGAATAAACATAATAATTTAAAACCCATACATATGTTTATGGATTGGTTACATTATTTATTTCAAGGAAGGCAATACAGAATAGTAGAGAAAGGAATATCTTGTCAACAAAAGGTGCTGGGACAAATGAGCCATAAATGCAAAAAGAATGAGAAAAGAAAGAAACTGGACTCATAATTAACACCGCAACAAAAGTAACTTTTAGGTGGACAGTAGATCTCAATGTCAAATGCAAAACAAAGTGTTTTGAAGGTAATCTAGGAGAATATGTTCATGCTTAATGGGCTAGGAAAAGATACTTTTATTTTTTTTTAATTTATTATTATTATTTTTTTAATGTTTTATTTATTTTTGAGACAGAGAGACAGAGCATGAATGGGGGAGGGGCAGAGAGAGGGAGACACAGAATCGGAAGCAGGCTCCAGGCTCTGAGCCATCAGCCCAGAGCCTGACGCGGGGCTCGAACTCACGGACCGCGAGATCGTGACCTGGCTGAAGTCGGACACTTAACCGACTGCGCCACCCAGGCGCCCCGGAAAAGATATTTTTAAATAAGGCATGGAAAAGGATTACTAAATTTTACTACATGTGTCAGAAGACACATTAAGAGAAGGAAAAGGAAAGTCACTGAGAAGAGAAAACACTTGCAACACACCTAACAGACAGAGGGTTCACATGTATCCATAAAAATCATCTACAATTCCTTCAATTTCCTTCTAAGGAAAAAACCCAAACAGCCCAACAGAAAAATATAAAAGACTTGAACAGACAATTCGCAAAAGAGGATGTCCAAATGGCCAATAAATATTATGTAAAGGCATTGAGACTCACAAATGAGATCATGCAAGTTAAAACTACAGTGAGGTGCAACTACATACCCATCAGATTACGTGAAATTAAAATTCTAACCCTAAGAAATGTTGGCAAAGATGTGGAACAATAGCAACTTTCAGACCCTGTTGGTATTATGGAGGGTAGTAAACTGACTCAACCATTCCGGAAAACTATTAGACACCATTCTGTAAAGTTGTAGATTTGCATAGCTTATAACCCAAAAATTCCTCTCCTAAGTATATATGCTAAAGAAATGTGTGCTGATGTTCATCAGGATACATGCCCATGAATGTTTATAGCAGCGCAGCAGTGTTGCAGGATTTTTTACCTCAACGCCTGGGGTTTGTTGTCTCACCGCTTCGAAGAATGAAGAGGTGGACACGGAATCAAATGAGCAGCAGGCAAAGTTTACTAGTGTAAGATCAGAAAGTAAGAATAGTATGAAAGCTCTCTAAAGAGAGAGGGGGCATTTAAAAGTGAATGCCCATGACTATAGGAGGGACTTTGTTTTATAGGGTTTGGTCAGGCCCTATCTTTTCCCCCTCGGTCCTTCTTAGATTCTACCCTTATTGGCTTGATAACTCTAGGTGTTGGGTTGTTCATTCTTGATTGGCTCAGTTGGAGTCAGACTATGTCATACTCTCCCTCATATGACATGAGTTTTATGACTTACTTGTTTTAGTTAGGTATCTTGATTGTCAAATTCCTGAGGGGAACCTGAGGTGGTGAGAGGAGGTGGTGTCTGGGGGAGCTTGGGGTGGGCTGTGAACAAAGTGCAAGCTAGCGCACCACCCCCCTCCCCAGGGGGGATGTGTGTGATATTCCTCAGGCACTCCTGGCTGCCCAAGGACAAAGGAAAGGAAAGAACACAAATGGCCAACTGATAGAGATCACAGTAATACAGGACTTGGGTCTCCTTCAGTTTACAAATATCTTAGTAAATTACAAGAAAAAGGCAATCTTATCAATAGCCTAATCTCCAGAAACCAAAAGACTCCATTTCCTGGAGCCCCAACATCACTCCTCCACAATGATATGGGGAACAAAGGCAAGAAGGAAATGGCAGGTAAAATTAAATTTCCTCCTAACCTGCAGCCCAGCGACAAATACTTGAGGCAAATATAGAGTATAACATTTCTCCAGGAACTCCCTACCTTCCTAATGTTAATGCCTTACTAGAGGGAAAACAACCTTAGCTTGACAATAGCAAGGTCTCAGGCATCTTAGGAGTCCTCTTTAGCATATCAAAGTCCTTCTGGAGGCCTCCCTTATGACTCTACCTCCCTCAACTCCATAGTATAAAACCAGCCATTCTTCACAACCACACTGCAGCAATTTCTGCCCACGGGTCCTGTCCCTGTGCTTTAATAAAACCACTTTTTTGCACCAAAGACATCTTCAAGAATTCTTTCTTGGCGGTCCGTTCCAGACCCCACAACCCCCCCCCCCCCCATCATCCCAAAACCTCATCTGTGTCTGTTACATTACAATTTTTTTTTTCTTTTTAATGTCTATTTTTGAGAGAGAGAGAAACAGAGCATGAGCAGGTGAGGGGCAGAGAGAGGAGACACAGAATCCAAAGCAGGCTCCAGGCACTGAGCCTGACATAGCCTGACAGGGGCTCCAACTCACAAACCAAGAGAACATGACCTGAGCTGAAGTCAGATGCTGAACCAACTGAGCCACATTAAAAAAAAAAAAAAAAAAAAGTTTATTTAGTTGTCTGTTACATTCTTGAAAGGAGCCTTATGCCTGAGGGAGTTTGCTCCTGGTCAGATGCTCTCAGCATTGTTTTAAAATATGTGTTTCCCCGCCCAGAGACCTCATGTCCTAATCTTTCCCTCTCTGCCTATTTATTCTACCTTTCCCTAATCATAGCAGCATTCATTGAAATAGCTTTAAACTGGAAACAACTCAAAACCCATTAACAACAGAAGGGTTAAATAAATCATAGTATCACAAAATGAAATACCATACAGTAAGAAAAACATGAAGGAACAACAACACACAAGCACCTGGATGAATTTTATGCACACAATTTTGAGTAAAAGAAGCTAGATGGGAAACAATACATACTTCATAAATATTCTATTTAAACAAGGTTCAGAAGTGGTCAAAACTAAATTATATTGGTTAGGAAACTGTACTTAGGTAGTAAACTATAAAGTAAAGCAGGCAGCGAATTGTTTGGGGAGGGCTGGGGGCATTCTTAGGGTTTGTCCCAGGTCAAGAGGGTAGTGAGCTGAATCCAAACAATTCAACATCTCTAAATGGTGTGGGATGGAATTCTCTTTTGCTATGTAGATTTGAAGTAAAACTCTGAGGCAATGAGATTCCGGACAGGTGAGGCAAGAAGGATGAATAGGAATAATGTGGCACAGGCAGGATTCCTCTTGGAAGGGCAGAGGGCAGCTGAAGAGGCCCTGTCCAATCAAAGAATCCCATGAGGGTCTTGAACGGATAACAAGAATGGGGGTTACTGTGTTGGTACTGAGTAAAACATTTCACAATTTGTTCTCAGACTCATCTTGCACAGGAGTTAGTTGTACAACCTAGATATTTCAGGATACTCTACATTCCAAATGCTCATGTGTTACCCGTAACAGATATATTGCTCACTGAATTATGTACACGTGACCCTCGACAACGTGGGTTTGAACTGTGGGGGTCCACTTATACATGGATTTTTTTTTACCGATAAATATAGTACAGTGCAGTAAGTATATTTTCTCTTAGGATTTTCCTAATTGCATTTTCTTCTCTTGCTTGCTTTATTGTAAGAGTACATTATATAATACAGATAGCATACAAAACGTATTAATCAACGGTTTGTGTTAATGGTGAGGCCTCTGGTCAACAGTAGGCTAAATTTTTGAAGAGTCAAAAGTTACATGGGAATTTTCGATTGCACTAGTGGGTAGCAGTTTGGCACCCCTAATGCCCTGTTGCTCAAGGTTTAACTGTATTTATTTTGTTTATACATATTTTGTATTTGTCTTCATACGATGTATAATAAAAAATGATTCATGAAATGTGTACATAAATGAGATTTATGTGTATCTTTTAAATAGTTTCCAAATAAATCAATTTGCACTTGAGAGGAAATTTTTTTTTAAGTTTATTCATTTATTTACAGAGAGACAGAGACAGCATGAGCGGGGAGTGGGAGAGAGACAGGGAGAAGAGAGAGAATGCCAAACAGGCTCCGCACTGTCAGCACAGAGCCTGATGCGGGGCTCAAACTCACAAACCTGTGAGATCATGGCCTGAGCTGAAACTGAGAGCCAGACGCTTAACCGACTGAGCCACCCAGGTGCCCCCCGAGGAAGTTTTTTTTTCAGAGACCAGGAATCTGATGGTGCAGGGACTTTGATTAACTGTCACCACAGCCCTGAGTATCAAGACTCTGGTCTCCTCATACAGAGCAATTTCCTCAGCATGGGTGGTGAAGCTGGGGTAAGTCAGATCTTCACAGCCGCAAAGGGGCGGAAGTTCATGCACACGAAATTTTGGAACCTGCAACTGTGCTGTTTATAACCTAAGATTAAGTGAAAGGGTTAAACCTAAAACCAATGACATGTATGGTAAATGACCATCTCAAAGAACCTTTTGGTTGTAAGTTTTGTGGAGGACACCTCATCAGTGTTGCTAAAACGCCTGGCATTTTGTTTTCTGATGATTTTTCTCCTTAGTTTCCTCAAGGTCTATACTTTGCTGTGGGCCTCAAAAGGACAGTAAGAAATAATTTGGTGTTACCTGGGTGGGTGGATGGTGGTGGATGGTGTAGACGTGAAAGCAAAGAAGAAAGTGCTCGCCTTGACACGGATGTTGCCGCAGCTCAACTCAGAAAAAGTGATAGAAATCATGAGGAAAATAAGAGTGGCTTTAAAAATGATTTGGCAGCAATTTTATTTGTTGTGCAATAAAATGGCTGGCCTGTGGCTGTATATGTAGAGTTAGGAGTAAACTTTCAAAGCATGCTCAGGAGGCATGCATGGTAATCCTATTATCTGATAACAGGATTTGTGCACATACCTCCCACATGCAGCATCAGTAGCCCACCCTTTTAGGATTGCTGTGAAATGCAATTTGTGCGCAGATGAAAAGTTTACAGCACATGGGCCTGTGCCATGAAGCTCAACAAAGCCAGCGCACTGTGTGGCGAGGTTTCTGAACCCAACCCCTGTTGTTCCTGCTGTCTCCCTCCTTATTGATTTCTGTCCCTTGGCCAAGCGGGCTGTGTGATAGTCTGCACCGACCCAGAAACTTGCAAAATGAGCTAATCAAATAGGGGCAGCAGAAACCAACCCTGAATTTCTAGGATGCTTCGGACAGGTGCCATACATAGGAGATGGAGATAATATTGTGTCAAATAAATGGTGGTAGACATGTAAGGGATGAGGAGGCCAACCAACAGGAATTTTGGTTAATTATTTTACAGAAACATTCATAGAAATAGGGTAAGCAACGGGCACCTGGGTGGTTCAGTGGGTTAAGTGTCTGGCTTCAGCTCAGGTCAAGATCTTGCAGTTTGTGGGTTTGAGCCCTGCGACAGGCTCTGTGCTGACAGCTCAGAGCCTGGAACCTGCTTCGGATTATGCGTCTCCCTCTCTCTCTGCCGCTTCTCTGCTCACGCTCTGTCTCTCTCTCTCAAAAATAAATAAACATTAAAAAAAATTTTTTTTTAAAGAAATAGGGTAAGCAAGAACTAGAGGCAAATGCTTGATGGATCATGTCTCAGTCCACCAGTGCTGCCATAACAAAATACCACAGACCCGCTGGACTTAAACAACAGAAGTTTATTACCTCACAGTTCTGGAGGTTGGAAGTCCAAGATCAAGGTGTCACCAGGCTTGGTTTCAGCAGGTCAACCTCTCTCCTCGGCTCACAGATGGACACCTCCTCACTCTGTCCTTACATGGACTTTTCTCACCAGACCCCTTGGTGTCTTTTCTTCTTCTTATGACACCAGTCATATTAAATTTCAACCCCACCTTATGACCTCAGTTAAATTTAACCTTACCTATCTATCTTTCAGAATAGTCACACTGAGGTTTCAATATGTGAATTTTGGGGGAATGCAGTTCAGTCCATAACAGAAAATGACATAGACAGTGCTTTTAAAACATCTTGCTATTCATACTTTAAGGTTTTTTTCACACCTATCTTCCTTTTTGATAGAGCTTACAATAACTGATGTATCTATCTTCATGGAAACATCATATGACAAGCAGCAAATGTCAGTGATAGAAACTGCTGGGAAAAATATAGAAAAGAATACACTCATTACTTCCATTGCTTATGAGTGAGAAAGTATAGATGCATCCTTTGATTTTCTAGAAAAAGGGTTATATGGTAAATTCACACATTGATATATGAATTTCTTGATTCTTTCCAAAAAGTCAATCAAAATGGGAAACTTATTTTAATAGAATGCATTTATGTTGACCATTGCTCCTAATAAAATGTGATTGTATATGGTTTAAGGAATGGACAGCCATTCAACATGCAACAGACATAGCACTCGGTATATAGGACAAACAGATTTGGCTAGGGAAAAACTCTAACCCATAAGATGGGTATAGGAACTCTGATGGTGGGAAAAAAGGGGAAATAGGTTTTTCTAGGTCTTTTTCTTTTCCATATAAATTTTGGAATCAGCTTGATTATTCCTATAAAAAAGTATGCTGAGATATTGATTGGGAACGTATTGAATCTGTAGCTCTCTTTGGCAAGAACTGATATCTCACGATATTGAATATTCTGACTCTTTGGAATTCAGTACATTTATTTAATTCTTTAGTTTTTCTTAGCACTGCTTTATACTTTTCAGTGTACAGCTTTTTGCATTATTTTGTTAGACTTATCCCTGAGCCTTTCATGTTTTTTGATGCTATTGTAAATAAGTCTGCTTTTCAATTTCAATTTCTAATTATTCACTAATACTATATAGAATTACAACTGATATTTTTATATTGATCTTACATTCTGCAATCTTGCTAAACTTACAGGTTAGTCTTTTTAAAAAGATATTCTTTGGGATTTTCTACATAGAAAATTAGGTCTTCTACAAATAGAAGCAGGCTTATTTCTCTATTTCCAATATGTATTCCTTTTATTTTTTTTTCTTATTTGATTCTGTTGGATCTCCATGATGATGTAGAATAGCACTGAGAATGGACATCTTTGTCGTGTTCCTAATCTTAGGCGGAAAGCATTTAGTCTTTTATTATTAAGTATGATATTAAATGTAAGTTTTTTGTTTTTTTTTTTTTTAACATTTATTTATTATTGAGAGACAGAGAGACACAGAGCCTGAGCAGGGAAGGGGCAGAGAGAGGGGAGACACAGAATCCAAAGCAGGCTCCAGGGTCTGAGCTGTCAGCACAGAGCGGACGCGGGGCTCGAATTCACAGACTGCGAGATCATGACCTGAGCTGAAGTCGGACACCCAACTGACTGAGCCACCCAGGCGCCCCTTAAACGTAAGTTTTGTCGTAGATGTCCTTTATTGATTTCTACCTTAAGAAACTAGAAAAAGAAGAAAAAGAGTCAAGCCGAAAGTGAGCAGAATAGGGGGGAAAATAAAGATAGCAGAAATCAGTGAAGTAGGAAACAGAAAACAATAGAGAAAAGTCAATGAAATAAAAAAAAAACTGGCTATTTGGAGAGATTTGTAAAATTGATACACCTCCAGTTAGACCAAGAAGAGAAGAGACAAGACATAAGTTACCAACGTCAGGGGTGAAAAGGGAATATAACTACCAAGCTCACAGTGCTTACTCAAGAGGTAACAGTGTGTTACTTGAATCATTAAGTTTCTATGTAAATTAGGATTTTTGCTATTTCCTATTTAAAATTGATTCTCAAATTTAAGCATACATAAGAATTACCTTGAGGGTTTGTCAAAACACAGATTGTTAGGTCCTAGGTTTTTACTTAGGAGTTTTGAGGCCAGGCCTGAGAATTTGCATTTCTAACAATTTATTAAGTGATGCTAATGATGCTGACCTGGGGACGACACCTGGAGAGTCACTGTCTTGGTTTTGGGACACTTTGATCTACTTATTTCTCTCTTGACTTCTGGGTCATCACTATAATGTATATATTTAACACCCCGTAAGGCAATAGTCTTCTTGTTTATATAATAAATATTCATTTATATTTACCCCCATATTATCCTCTCTATTGTTCCTCATTTTTTCTTGCACCTTTGAGCTTTTGTCTGGGATTATCTGCCTTTCTGCCTGAAGAACATCCTTCAGTATTTCCTTTAATGCAGGTCTGCTAGGGATGAATTCACCCACTTTTTTTGTCTGAATCTATTGTTATTTTGCTTATATCTTTGGAGAATATTTTTGATGGATATGATACTTTGGATTCCAATTATTCTCTTTCAGCACATTATCTTCTGACGTTCATAAATTCCTGTTGAGAAGATGGCTATTCATCTTACTCTTGTCCCTTTGAAGATATCTTTTCTTTCTGGCTGCTTTTAAAATTTGCCCCTTGTCTTTGGTTTTCAGCTCTTTTACTCTGATGTGCTGGTTATGCTTTTCTTTGTATTTATCCTGATTAGGAGTCATAGGACTCCTTAAATGTGTGGCTTGAAGTCTTCCATCAAGTTTCTATCATTGTCCCTTGACTTCTCCACTGTACTGTCGCCAAAGAATACAGTCTTTATGATACTGATTCTTTGAGATGTGTTGATACTTGATTTATGGCTAAGTGGTTGAGTTTTAAAAATGTTGCTTGTGGGCTTGAGATGAGTTGTTAGGTATGTAATTTTAAATATGTTAATTATTGCAATTTTGTGACATATATTCTTTAAATATTCTTTATCTATATTAATTTTGTTTTCTTTTAGAACATCAATAACTACTGGAGGTGTGCTAAAATATCCTATGATGATTCTGAGGCAATTTTATTACGTGCCTCCAAGTTTAAAGTTGTTATAATCACATAGTGAATTGAAAACTTTTTTTTTTTGAATTGAAAACTTTTATCATTATGTAGTGACTTTTTCTATTCCCAGTAATGGTTTTTTGTATTACATTCTATTTAACTAATATTAACATAGTGATCTCTGCATTATTTAGGTATTTGTCTGGTATTTATTTTTAATCTTTATATTTTTATACATTCTATATCTTTGTATTTTAGATGTGACTATTATAAATAGTATAAACAATATTTTTCTTTTAACTTGTGCTTAATTCATTTATATTTACTGTTATTATTGTTATATTTGAACTTGTTTCTATCAATGTGAAATTTCCCACTTCACTCTTGCTTATTTCCTTCCCTTGCCTTCTTAATTTTTGTTTATTTTTAAAAAATGCTTATTTATGTTGACAGAAAGTGTGTGAGCGTGCATGAGCAGGGGAGGGGCAGAGAGAGAGAGAGAGAGAGAGAGAGAGAGAGAGAGAGAGAATCCCAAGTCAGCTCTGCACAGCCAATGCAGAGTCAGATGCAGGGCTCAAACCCATGAACTGTGAGATCAGGATCTGAGCAGAAACGAAGATTGGATGCTTAACTGACTGAGCCACCCAGAAGCCCTCCGCTCCCCTTGCCTGTCTAAAGTTAATTCAGTTTTTTAGTTTTTTAAAAACCAAACTTCCTCCTCTACTAGTTAAAATAACACATTACTTTCTTTTAGTAACTAACACTGAAATTCTATCATATATATTAAATTTAAGTAAGCTTACTTGAAACTAATATATTAAATGTGCTCCTGAAAAATACAAGGATCTTAGAACACTTTCCATCAGCTACTCACTTCTGATTTAGATATTACTGGAACCTAGAATTTTGGTTTTATGCTCTATTTTCTAAACACTGTAAATTAGATCTCCTCTCCTCCCTTTCTTTCTCCTTTTCCTCTTCTTGTGCTTTTCATTCTTTTTTTCATACATATGATATCATTTTAAATTTATCTATATCTTAACCAATTCATTCACTACTCTTTTTGCATTTCAAATTTTCCCTTAGCAATCATTCTTTTTTTTACTGAAGCACATTCTTTAGAAGTTCCTATGGTGAAGATCTGTTGGTGGCAAACTCTCTAGGCTTTTGCTCAACTAAAAATGTCTTTATATTTTTATTATTTTTGAAAAGATAGTTTTGATAAATATATAATTTTGATAGTTAATTTCTCTCAACATTTGGAAGTTATTATTGCCCTTCTTTTGCTCTCTATTTTCACTGTTGAGAGTCTAAACATCATTCCTTTTCTCTTACGTTGCTTTTAAAATATTTTTGTGTCTTTTGTGGCCTGCAATTTCATGGCAATGTGTGTCTTTGTGGATTTCTTTTTATCTTTCTTATTATATATTGACTTCCTTCACCTGTGATTTTATGTATCTTGTCAATCCTGGAAAGTTCTTGGTCCTTTTGTCCTCAAATACTGCAGTTCCTCCATTCTCTCTATTCTCTTCTCTAGGACTCTGGGTGTATATTAAAGTCTTTTATTTTATTTTCCACATTTTTCAATATCTATCTTAATGTCCATCTTTTTTTTTTTCTTTATACTGGATCCTAGCTATTTCTTTCAGTTATATCTTTCAGATATATTGTCCAATTCACCAATTCTTCCTTTATTAACATCTAACCTGCAATCATTTTTTTCTAATCTTCAATTTAAAGTATCCGTTTTCTTTCTCAATAGTCATACATTTTTATTACCAAGAGGTTTTTGTTTTTATTTTTCAAATCTGCAGAATAGTTTTGACAGTCCCTTATTCGATTTTTGAATATCTTTATTTAAAAAGTGTATACACAGCAATTTTATATTCTGTATCTGACAATTCCAAAGTATGAGTTCCTTGGGGACTTGAATCTGTAACTACTGACAATTTGTAATAGCAGTGTCTTCTTTCTAAAAGCTTCAATACTGGCTTTTGCCTTCAGGACAGTCTGCCTTTCTCTTTCTACTACTGCTTACCACCCTGCATTTTTAAAATTTATTTTTGGAAAAAAAAATTACTTTTGGAGAGGGTATCTCGAAGATTTTTCCTCTTGTTTACAAATACAGAAGTGCAATACAGGATGGTTTGTCTAGGGTCTAATTTATTTATTGTCAGAAGACATCACAGAATATTTAGTTCTTTTTGCTGCCAGAAGTGGAACTCTGAGGCCTTTTTTGTTCAAGTGCCTCTTTAATAAGGTTTAAAATATTTACAACTAGTTCTTCAGCTGAGTTTTAAAAAGGTGTCAGACAACAAAACCTATCTTACTCATCACGATCAAGCCGTGTTCCTCAGAGTTCCAGTTTTATGATCTTCCCACTTACTTTATCTTGCATGTGGAATGTAAACTTGCCACAGAAGGCTAGATTTAGAATGTTCAAATGAGCAATTATCTTTTAACACCAACACCAGTCATGCATACAATTTGGCAGATTGAAGATTACATACAGAAGAGACTTGAAGTTTCTTTCAAAACAAATAGAGGAGTGAGAACATTAAGTGAAAGTCAATGAGTTCCATCTCTTTGAAAAGTTAAATAAAACTTTTTATTTATTTATTTATTTTTACAATTCATTAGCTTGACATTAATGAGATTGACAGTCTTTAAAAATTTATAAAAATTTTCGGGGTGCCTGGGTGGCTCAGTCGCTTAAGCGTCCGACTTCAGCTCAGGTCATGATCTTGTGGTTCATGAGTTAGAGCCCTGCGTCAGGCTCTGTGCTGAGAGCTCTGAGCGTGGAGCCTGCTTCAGATTCTCTGTCTCCTCTCTCTCTGCCCCTACCTGTTTGCTCTCTCTCTCTTTCTCCAAAAACAAGCACTACATTTTTTTTTTAATTTATAAAAATTTTCTCCTAAACCATCATACATATCCTGTGTATTCAAAGATTTTCTGTGAATGCAGCAATGTGTAAATTTGTTTTCAAGTGTAAGGTTGACTGTAGAAGATTCATAGGCATTTCTGAATCCTATACTTAAAGTTAAAAACGGATAGTATAAGGTGGAATAGCATGGATACATCAGCTGTAGTCTCATCCTAAACAATAATCTTTGTGAAACCATAAGCTTGATATACTAGTTATTTTTTCCTACAATATTCCATGTATCCTTTGCCATAGTGTATCTCAGTTCAGAAAATACCATATTCAGGCAAGGGGAAGCTGTGGGTATCAGAACAAAGTGAGCTTACTTTCTGAAATTGCACCACAGAGTCCTTACTGGGGGGCCTGGCTGGTCTGGAGTGATTGAAGTTCTGTGCAAGACGCTGATTGGCAGGTATTGTTTTTTGACAAATAAACAAGTCTGTGCAGGCAGAGTCTTGAGTCCCCTTCACATTTTAAAGTGTCTCTTTGGTTCTCAAGAAATGAAGTTTATGTTCACTCCCATCTTTGGCCTTGGTTACTTCTCAGTACCCCACAGAGGCAGGATCAACTCGTCTTTAAGGTTTCTCTGAACACATTAGTCTTGTGCAATATGTGAGTCCTGGGCGATGTGTTGGCATTCACCACGGCCTCTTCTTACTACCACGCTAATTACTGTAACAAACCAAAAGAGAAAACAGGTCCCTCCACTGTGAACCTCAACAGGCTCCCAATAAGGAAAGTATTTTTTTCTTTAAAGACTGCTTAATCTACAGATGATTTCATGAAGAAATATCTTGATTCAAATGACTCAGTCACTTTCATCTGTTATTCCTTCTTAGAGAACATTCAGTTCATACAGCTTCTTCATAGAGCTAAGATAGTCTTGGTGATTTTATTCATTCACCCCTAGGGTGAAGCCAATGCCTGGAAAGATAGAGTAGAGAAATGGGAAGAAACTAACACTTTTGGTAACTCTATTGGAGCCTCTAGATCAACCTCTGCTTGAAGCTTTAGTCGGAATCTTCAGTTATATAAGGCACTGCAGTATCTTCATTGTATAGCCTTCCTTGATTTACGATGATGTTACGTCCTGATAAACCCAATGAAAGTTGAAAATATCATAACTTGATAATGCATTTAATACACCTAACCTACCAAATATCATAGATTAGCCTAGCCTACCTTAAATGTGCCCAGAACAGTTACATTAGCTTACAGTTCGGCAACACAAAGCCTATTTTGTAATAAAGTGTTGAATATCTCATGTAATTTATTGAATACTGTGCCGCGGGTTGAAAAACAGGAAGGCTGTAAGGGTACAGAATGGGTGTGAGCATATCAGTTCACCGTCATGACAGTGTGGCTGGCCCTCAAAACTGTGGTTTGCTGCCATCGTTTAGCATCGTGAGAGTATCATACCAACTGTTGCTAGTCCAGGAAAAGATCAAAATCAAAATTCAAAATCTTAAGTTTTGTTCCTATTGAACATATATCACTTTCACACCATCATAAAGTTGAAAAGTCATTTTGAGCCATCATAAGCTGGGGACTGTCTGTATAAGACAGATAACAGATTTTGGTTACTAGCAGTTAGAGGTATCCCAATGAAAATACCTCCATTTAGAGTATAACTTGAGGGAAACCAATGTTCTAGGTCACACTTCCTGCTTTAAGAAAACCAATTCTACAAAAACCCAGATTTATGAAACAGTATATTACTTGCATCTTAAAAGGAGTTTAAAAAATTTTATGGAGGTTTTACTACAAGGTTTCATTATTTAGCCAGTTTCTCCAATGAATCCAAAATGTGGCTCATGAGATATATATACTTTTTCAGGGACATATCATTTACATAAAATGGAAGCACACCTATTCTGGGCTCCTGGGTACTTAAATGTCCCTCTGTGCTCAACTTCAGAGGGTCCAGTGGTAGGCAACCTAATGTAGCAGTTATCTAAGTTTCCTCCAGGAGTTAGTGGGAAGCTTGCACAGTCTGGGATTTGTAGTTAGACATATCTGTTGTCAAGCAAACAAGAGTGAATTGAACACACACTGTTTGTGAAGAACGTTTGTTGAGGGGAATTCAGGGAGATGTGAGTTTAGCAGGTATGTGGTTACTCAGTTGCTCATTATATTCTAGGAGTGCACAGTGACCCTGCCCTTAAACTTTAGGGTTTACAAGTAGGGTGACCACATGTCCCAGTTGGCTCAGGAGAACCCCAGTTTATGCCACCATAATTATTAACACCCCCCTTTGTTAGTTTCTACTTATAAGCTGCATATTGGGGGAGCACGAGCAGATAGAGGTACACAGATCAAAAGGAAGTTTGAGGAATAGGACAGCCTAAGGATGGAATGGGTCAGCATTTAGAGAAACAGGGCAGAGGCTACAGCAATAATTTATTATCACATAGATAAGAATGGGATTTATTGTTAGGCCCAGTGAATGGGATAGGATGAGTACACTGTTTTGACTTTTGAGATGAAAACAAAGACTGAAATAAATTAAACAAACTCAGTGACAACTAGCCAATGGCTAGTGCTGTTATATATCAATAATACAGGTTTCTGCTCCTCCGGTACTGAGTGATTAGCTTCCTTTCTGCATCTTGCTCACTCGTCACATCAACCTCACCTTCTGAACCCCAACCTGGCCCCATATCCTTCTGTGGCAGCCGCTGCCAACTGTGAGAGCTGGCACATGAGATAACACTTATTTGTGCTTGTCACGTCATTCTATCTGCTCCTGAATGTCAGAGTGGGGACTAATACAGCTATGGGTTTTGCGAGAAAACAAATGATCTCGAGTTTTATCAGCTGGAAAGCTTTGTGAGGAGACAAAAGAATTCATTCATTCATTAATTCATTCATTCATTATTTTCAATAAATATTTGTTTCCATGGAAGAAAAGGGATGAGATTCATCTCACGGATGTTTGTTAATGGCAAAGTAGCATCAGACCTCATGGTGTGCAGAGAGAGGTAAAGGACCACGAGGTTCCCGAGACAGCAAGCAGCAGCAAGCACGTACTCACCTGTAAGGAAGCAACTGTAGCATTCATCTTCTTCCACAGAGGGGCACTCCAAGCTCATCACTGAAAACGCCCGCTGCGCTGTTTCAGAGAGCGGTTGGAGAACCAGCGCTGGCGAGCTTTTCTCCACACCTAGGGATTACTAGTGAGTGGAATTAAAAATGCAGTGGCAGAGCTGTGTGAATGAGGCAAAGCTATTTGAGTTTCAATCCTTATGGTGTTAGGAACCTAACCTACTCTAAATTGAGTCACAATGAAAAATGGAACAGAAGTGTGCTAAATTTCATTTAAGATCTGTTTTGGTCTCCACTATACACAGATGAAATAATTATACAAAAGATGGTATCATTTGGGGGGCAATAGAATTCTCAGTTAAAGCTACAGCATGGCTTATCAGAAAACTCTAGGCAACTCTACCTCAAATGCTCACCCTTCATCAGAATGGGCAACACAGAATTCAAATCACATCTTGAATAAACCGAATTTTAGATATAACTTAAGTCCCAACACATATTCAATACCTTTAACCCTGTGTCTGGGACAAAAATCTTTTAACATTTCCAAAGGCCCGTAGCATTTCCAAATCAGCAGTGGATGAGGGTGGGACTGGTGGCTCTGATGATGCAGATACAAGTGGATGGGGGTGGCCCTTATATTTGTTTTTCACTTTCTTAAATGGAACCTTCAAAGGGGCGACGCTTACCTTTCCTAGTAAGAAAAAGAAAGACTTTGAAGACCAAAGCCGGGAACGCCGGCGCAGGTGCCGCCAAGCGCTCTGGCCCCCCCGTCCGCCTAGCAGAGGCGCGGCGGCGGGGAGCGCAGCGCTGGGGGCCCAAGCGCTTCCGCGGGCGAGGGGCGCGCGGGCGGCTTGCCGCTCTCCACCAGTCGCCCGGGTGTACGGAAAGGGCTAATTGCTTTGCAACTGAGCAGCGAGTTTAAAAGGAAGCACGGAAAGCCCAAGGGATCACAGCCCAGATTGTGGAGCAGGCAGAGCTTTGAGGGTCCCCGGGGCGAGAGGGGAAAGGGCCGCCCGGCCGGCGGTGGACAGATGGATGCGGGCTCCCGCAGCCGGCTCGCGGGGGGCGGCCGCAGCAACATCTTCCCACCTGGTTCAAGTTTATTCCCGGCCGCTGCGAGCTGGAACAGGAAATGTTCGGTCTTTCATGTTGGTTTTGCACCTCCAGGCGAGCACTGATTAGTCGGTTGACTTGTGCCGCACTTGAAGTTCACCATTTATTATTAAAGAGAAGTGGCTGTGATTAGTTCTGAATCCTCAGAGAACTAAATAAATATTTACTAAATAAGAACGTTCAGCCATAAAGAAATGGCTCGAACAGGTTTCTGAAATCCCGGCGAGGGCCCGAAGTGCCTCCCCCAGGCAGGAAGTGGAGTTGCGGGGCTTCCCGCCGGAGGCTGCCTTCTGCAGACAGCAGGTCGGCTGGGGACCTTTGTGAATCTGGGCAAAACCGAGAACATCCCAGGCCTGAGTCAGACTCCGTGGTCTGGGGTTTTAAGTGATTTTATAGGCTGTGTTTCCCTTGCGAAGGCCGAGGTGAACGTCACGCTAAACTTTGAACCTGACTTTAAAAAGATTTTAAACAATAACGTAGCATTTTATTTCTCAAGTAATAAAGAGGACTGATTCGTGTTGCTTGGAACTTCAGGAAGATTTTCTTAGCCTGAGTATGCTCCAAAATGTATCCAAATTGTGAGCCTTCCAAGGAGCATATTGAGACGGGTTATTGGGCAGTTAAATTACATGATGGCATGGTTGTCAAAAGCATTAACGTTGGTTATTGAAAAAGCTTTTTTCTTAATCATTAGACAGTTTACTGTAGAAAATGTAGAATATGTATATATCTACACACCCATATCATGCTCTCACTATCTCCAGTTCTGTATCATGATTTTTTTTTTCAATCACACTTTTTTGGTGAACATTTTCCAATGGTATTAAATATTTTCAGAAAAAGTTTTCAGTTGTGGAGGATTGAGGTGATTTTCAGCTTCCACTATTATGAAAAGCATACTTAACATCCTTGTGCAAAAACCTTTTTACATGTTTCTGATACAAAATTCCCAGGTGTGGAATTGCCAGGACAAAGCCTGTGAAAAATTTTAAGGTTCTTAGTGTATCTTGCCAAATTTATAGAATGTAAATTGAAGGCATTCAATAGGTAAAACATTATTTTCACTTGAATTTCTTTGATTATGAGCTGTGTTTAACATTACACTAAGAGCTCTTCCAGAGCAGGGCCATTTTTAGCTCATCACCATCTATACCTTTTGTATAACGCCAGGCCCTCAATATATATTTGCTGATTGAATGAATAAAAGAATGAATAAATGTTAGTAAGATATTTGAATTTCTTGTTTCACCAGTTGGTTTTTTGCACTGTTCATTTATCTATTATTGTGACAGTTGTCTTTCCTATTAATTTGTAAACTGCTTTACATAATAAGGACTTAAACTTTTTGTCACATGTGGCAAACCCCCCTTTACGTATAAGTGTGTGTGTTGATGTGTGTGTGAGTACTTTTTGATTTCCAGAAGTTAAAAAAATCATTTCATAAGTATGCATTTGTGACTCTATCACACACACAAATTAATTTGCTATAGCTAATTACTATGCAATATAAGATTTGAGGTAGTTTTACATATTTTAGACAGCTCATTTTCCTTCCTATTCACCACGTTTTTTTCTTGGCCTTGAAGTTTTTTTTCAGGACATAATGTGCCAGGTAAAAAGGTATCACAATCTTAGTCTTAGCCTGACAAACACCAGGCTCAAGACGTGTTGTCATACTAGGGAAAGATCTGTCAACTCCTTAGTTCCCAAACAACTATCCAGTAAATGCTTCTTGCTGCTCTTTTATTTGTCTTTTTCTTTTCTTGTTCATTATTATTAAAGACATGAATAGAAGAAGGATCTTTGCTTCTTAAAGGGTTTTCCACAGGTATCTCATCCCCACTGAACATATAATCCCCTTTTAGTATCCCACCTGGTTGAAATGACATGGTGTTAGGGACCATGGGATGGAAATGGAGTGCCATTATTTCAACTAGTAATGCTTTAAAAGTTTGGGAGCATGGATATCTAATGGAGAGAGAGAGTAAGCCTTAAATTTCTTTTCTTTGTGTAAGTATTCCCAGAAATAAAAGCATGATACAGAAGCCAAAAACTTGTCTGAGGCAAACACTAGAGCGTTTTAAGTCCCGAAAGCTGAAAAGATGCCACATTCCATGTACTTTTGTTAGGTTAGGCTTGAGGCTCAGAGATGGAAAAGGAGCCTGTGTGGAGTAGCTTATTTTTTTCTTCTTACCTCAACACCAGTTTGGGTTACCTGCAGCCCTGCTTCATTTTGTCTTTACTCTAGACATAGAACAGCCTCTAACTGGGACACTGATGGTCTGAACTAGAAAAGCCTCTGTGAACTCTACACCGGCCCTTACTGCTTCTGTTAAGAAGTGAAACACATCACATGGACTTGTTTAAAAACAAAATCATTCAGTTCAATAAGCCTTTAGCATTGCTTTCTGGTTACTTGCTTGACTTTTGCAGAAGCTGAGGGAGGTAGGTGTTACCGGTGAGAAAAACAGTGAAGGAGAGTTAGCCCATTCAGATTCTGTGGATTACCACTATTTGTCTTTCAAGGCCCATTGAATTTCTGGAGTCTTCTTAGATAACTCTAGTCAACACTGGCATGCTCCTTCTGCCTACCTTTCATTCATTTACACATTCCATAACTATTTATTGAAGCCGAGTAGTGGACAATACAGGCATAGTTTGTGCTTTCATGGAGTTGACTTTCTAGTAGGAGGAAACAGATAAATAAGTAAGGGCATAAGTCAATAGGACAATTTCAGATGGTGAAAAGTGCTGTGAAGAAAAAGCATGCTCGGGAGTGTTGCAGGTGGGGTGAGGTGCTGGCTGACGCTGGATGGTTAGGGAAGACTTTTCTCAGGAGTTAACACAGGACCCGAGATGCTACTGAAAACAAACAATCAGCTGTATCAGGGGAGGGACTAGCCGGTACAGAGGCCCTATGGCAGGTGGCAACTTGGCAGTGTGTCTGATGCTGATCAGAGTGAAGATGTGGGGGGTATGAGATGGGGTCTCAGAGGTCGGCAGGGTCTAGGACATTTAAGCTTCTGTGGAACTTTGGCGAGGAGTGTGCTTTTTTTTTCCTTGGTAAGTGAAACAAGAAGCCATGAGAAGATTTTAAACTTCACAACACAAGCTCTGATTTGTGTTTGCAAGCAATCACTGAGATTGCTATCTGAAGAATGGACAGAGAACAGTGAGGGCTGGAGACAGAGGGACCAATTAAGACCTTGGCACTTGCTCATTTCCAAACTAAGGCTCTGAGGCTCTGGGTTACAAGCACCTTTAGGACAGGAACGTGCTGTCTTCTCCTCTACTTTCTCCTGTCCTTCCTCTCTTCCTTTGTTTTCTCTGTTACACTCCTACAGGCTCTAACGCTGTTGGCATCATAGTGGGCTCAATTAAAACTTGCAGTTACTTGGAGAACCCTCTGCAAATTTTTGGATGTAGAATTGGCCCAGCATATTTGCCATTTGCTTTGAATATATGGAATCAACTTCTTTTAGTGATTTCACTTCCTTGGGAGAAGGTTACTCCATAATGAAGAGGTGGTGTTTTCTTTTACTTTTTCTTCAGTTTTATTGAGGTATAATTGACACAAAATTGTAATATATTTAAATTTTTTTTCAACATTTATTTATTTTTGGGACAGAGAGAGACAGAGCATGAACGGGGGAGGGGCAGAGAGACAGGGAGACACAGAATCGGAAACAGGCTCCAGGCTCTGAGCCATCAGCCCAGAGCCCGACGCGGGGCTCGAACTCACGGACCGCGAGATCGTGACCTGGCTGAAGTCGGACGCTTAACCGACTGCGCCACCCAGGCGCCCCAAAATTGTAATATATTTAAAGTGTACAACATGGTGATTTGATATGAGTATACACTGTGAAAGGATTCCTACCTTACATATTACCTTTTTTCTTTTTTGGTGAGAACATTTAAATTCTAGTCTCTTTACAAATTTCAATTTTACAATACAGTATTATCAACTATAGTTATCATGTAATACATTAGATTCTCAGAACTTTTCTGAAAGTTTGTACCCTTTTACCAGCCTCTCCCTATTTCCTCCACTTTCCAACCCCTGGCAAGCACCTATCTACTCTCTGTTTCTATGAATTCAACTTATTTTTAATTCCTCATATAAGTGATACCATGCAATATTTGCCTTTCTCTGTCTGGCTTATTTTACTTAGCATAATGCCCTCTAAGTTAATCTGTGTTGTCGCAAATAGCAGAATTTCCTTCTTTTTTAAAAGGCCGAACAAATATTCCATTTGTGTGTATGTGTGTGTGTGTGTGTGTGTGTGTGTGTGTCACATTTTCTTTATCCATTCATTTGTTGATGGAAACTTAAATTGTTTCCATAGCTTGGCTATTGTCAATAATGCTGCAATGAGCAGACATTTTTTCTAGCTAGTGATTTCATTTCCTTTGACTATATACCCAGATGCAGGATTGCTGAATCGTATGGTAGTTATATTTTTAGTTTCCTGAGGAAACTCTATATTGTTTTACATAGTGGCTGTACCAGTTTACATTCCCAACAGTGTACAAAGGTTTCCTTTTCTGCATATCCTTGCCGGCATTTGTTATCTTGTCTTTTTGATAATAGATATCCTAACAAGTGTTAGGTGATATCTCACTGTGGTTTTGCTATACATTTCCCTGATGATTGTGGTGCTGAGCACCTTACCCTATACCTGTGGGCCATTTGTATATCTTCTTTGGAAAAATGCCTGTTCAAGTCTTTTGGCCACTTTTAAATTGGGTTATTTGCTTTTTTGCTATTGAGTCATATGAAGTCCTTCTGTATTTTGTAAATTAATAAAAATGTAATTTGTAGTAGTATTACAATTAGAAATATTGTATGATATGTAGTTGTGTAGGATATGTAGTTTGAAAATATTGTCTCCCGTTCCATAGGTTGCTTTTTCATTTTGTTGATGGCTTCCTTTGCTGTGCAAAAGCTTTTTAGTCTGAGGTAATCCTACTTGTTTATTTCGCTTTTATTGCTTTTGTTTTTGGTATCAAATCCCAAGAAATCATTGCCAAGACTGATGTTAAGGATCTTATTCCCTATGTTTTCTTCTAGGACTTTTATGGTTTCAGGTCTTATTTTTAAGTCTTTAATATATTTTTGGTTGATTTTTGTGTATATGGTATAAGACAGGAGTCCAGTTTCATTATTTTTTATGTGAATGTTCAGTTTTCTCAGCACCACTTATTGAAGAGACTATCTTTTCCCCCCTTGTATATTCTTGCTTCCTTTGTCAAAAATTAATTGGCTATATATGCATGAATTTATTTCTGGTTTCCTATTCTGTTACATTGATCTATTCTGTTTTAATGATCTATGCATATACTGTTTTGATTACTATAGCTTTGTAATATCATTTGAAAATAGGAAATGTGATGCATCCAACTTTGTTCTTCTTAAGATTGCTTTGGCTATTTGTGGGTTTTTGTGGTTCCATACAAATGTTAGGATATTCTATTTCTGTGAAAACTGTCATTGGACTTTTGATAGGGATTGTATCAAATCTGTAGATTGCTTTGGGTAGTATGGACATTTTAGCAGTATTAATTCTTCCAATCTATGAGTATGATATATCTCTCCATTTATTTGTGTTGTCTTCAAACTGTTTCATTAATGTCTTAATAGTTTTCAGTGCCTTTCATCTCTTTGGTTAAATTTATTCCTAGGCATTTTATTCCTTTTGATGCAATCATAAATAGGATTACGTTCTTAATTTCTCTTTCTGATAGTTTGTTGTTAGTGTATAGAAATGTAACTGATTTTTGTATATTGAGTTTGTATCCTGCAACTTTACTGAATTTGTTTATTAGTTCTAGCAGTTTTTTGATAGTCTTTAGAATTTTCTATATGTAATATCATGTCTTCATGATATTACAGACATGAGCCAATTTTACTCCTTCCCTTCTGATTTGGATACTTTTTATTTCTTTTTTCTTACTTAATTGTTCTGGCTAGGACTTCCAACACTATGCTCAATAAAAATGGCAAGAGTAGGCATCCTTATCTTATTCTTGCTCTTAGAGGAAAAGCTTTCAGTTTTCATCATTGGGTATGATGTTAGCTATGGGCTTGTCATATAGAGCCTTTATTTTGTTGATATGCTTTTTTTCTGTACCCAGTTTATTAAAAGTTTTTATCATAAAAAATGTTAATTTTGTCAAATGCTTCTTATGCATCTGTTGAGATGATCATATGATTTTTATCCTTCATTTTGTTAATGTGGTATATCACGTTTATTGATTTTTGAATGTTGAACCATGCTTGCATCCCTAGAATAAATCCCATTTGATCATAGTGTAAGATCTTTTTAATGTACTATTGAATTCATTTTGCTTATATTTTGCATCTATGTTCACCAGAGTTATTGGCCTGTAATCTTCTTTCATTTCTTTTTAAACTTTTATTTATTTTTGAGAAAGAAGGACAGACTGGGTGTGAGCAGAGGAGGGGCAGAAAGAGAGGGAGACACAGAAACCAAAGCAGGCTCCAGGCTCTGAGCTGTCAGCACAGAGCCCTACTCAGGGCTTGAACTCACAAACTATGAGATCATGAGCTGAAATGAAGTCGGATTCTTAACCCACTGAGCCACCCAGGCGCCCTTGGCCTGTAATTTTCTTTCTGTGTACTGTCCTTCTCTGGCTTTATTTTCAGGGTAATTCTGGCCTCATAAAATCAGTTTGTGAATGTTCTCTGATCTTCTATTTTTTGGAGTTTGAGAAGGATTGATAGTAATTCTTTAAATGTTTGGTGGAATTCACCACTGAAGCCATCTGGTCTTAGACCTTTCTGTATTGGGAGATTTTTGATTACTTATTCAATCTCCTTACTAGTAATTGGTCTGTTTAGATGTTCTATTTCTTTATGATGTAGTCTTGGTAAATTGTATGTTTGTAGGAATTTATTCATTTTATAGGTTATCTAATTTTTTGGCATCTGATTGTTCATAGTAGTTTCTTATGATCCTTACTATTTCTGTGTTTTCAGTTGTAATGTTTCCTCTCATTTCTGATTTTACCCATTTGAGCCTTTTCTGCTTAGTCTAGCTAAAGGTTTGTCCATTTTGTTTATCTTTTCAAAGAACCAGTTCTTAGTTTTATTGTCTTTCCTCTTTTTACAAAAAAAATATTTGTTTATTTATTTTGAGAGAGAGTAAGCAGGGGAGGGGCAGAGCGAGAGGGAGAGAGACAATCCCAAGCTGGTTCCATGCTGTCAGCACAGAGCTTGATGTGGAGCTCAATCTCATGAACCATTAGATCATGACCCAAGCCCAAATCAAGAGTTGGATGCTTAACCAATTGAAGCATCCAGGCATCACTCTTTCCTCTTATCTTTTTATTTTCTTTTTCATTTATTTCCACTATGATCTTTTTTATTATCTACTTCTACTAACTGTGGGGTTAGTTTGTTCTTTTTCTAGTTCTTTGAGCTGTAAAATTAAGTTGTTTATTTGAGATCATTCTTTTTTCTTAATATAGGCACTTTTCATTATAAACGTCCCTCTTAGAACTACTTTTTTGCTGCATGCCATGAGTTTTGGTATGTTATGTTCCCACTTTTATTTGTTTCAAGATATTTTCTTTCTTTTTTTTAAATGTTTTTAAAAAAATATTTATTTATTTTGAGAGAGAGAGACAGAGACAGAGTGTGAGTGGGGAATAGTCAGAGAGAGAGGGAAACACAGAATCTGAAGCAGGCTCCAGGATCTGAGTTGCCAGCACAAAGCCCGATGTAGGGCTTGGACTCATGGACCGTGAAAGTATAACTTGAGCCGAAGTCAGACGCTTAAGCGACCAAACCACCCAGATGCCCCAAGATATTTACTGATATCCATTAAAATCTTTTTTAAAATGTTTATTCATTTTTGAGAGACAAAGAGAGACAGAGTGTGAGTAGCGAAGGGCAGAAAGAGAGGGAAACACAGAATCTGAAGCAGGTTCCAGGCTCTGAGCTGTCAGCACAGAACCTGATGCAGGGCTTGAACCCACAAACTGTGAGGTCATGACCTGAGTGGAAGTTGGACACTTAACCGACTGAGTCACCCAGGCATCCCACTGATTTCCATTTTTATTTCTTCTTTGACCCATAGTTGTTCAGGAGCAAGTTGTTTAATCTCCACATATTTGTGAATTTTCTAATTTTCTTCTTGTAGAAGAAAATCTTTCTTCTTTTTCTAATTTTTCTTCTTGATTTCTGGTTTTATACTACTGTGGTTGAAAAAGATGCTTGTTGTGATTTCAAACTTAAGTATATTAAGACTTAGTTTGTGTCTTAGCACATCATCTATCCTGAAGAATCTTCCATGTATATTGGAGAAGAATGTGTATTTTGTTGCTGTTGGATGAAATGTTCTGTGTGTGTCATTTAGGTCCATTTGGCTATGTGCTGTTTAAGTCCAATGTTTCCTTATTCATTTTCTGTCTGGATTATCTATCCATTGATGAAAATGGGGTATTGACATTTCCTATTATTATTGTATTGCTGTCTATTTCTCCCTTCAGATCTGTTAATATTTACTTTATATATTTAGGGGCATAAATATAACTGTTATATCCTCTCAAAGAATCAACTTCTTTATAATTATATAATGATCTTCTTTGCCTCTTATTATAGTTTTAAAAAAAATTTTGTTTTTTAATATTTATTTTTTTTTTGAAGGAGAGAGAGAAACAAAGTATAAGTGGGGGAGGGGCAGAGAGAGAGGGAGACACAGATCCGAAGCAGGCTCCAGGCTCTGAGCTGTCAGCACAGAACCTGATGTGGAGCTCAAACCCACGGACTGTGAGATCATGACCTGAGCCAAAGTCGGAGGCTTAACTGACTGAACCACCCAGGTGCCCTGCCTCTTGTTAGTTTTTGACTTAAAATCTATTCTATGTGATGTAAGTATAGCTGCTACCTTTTCTCTTTTTTTAATTTCAATTTGCATAGAATATCTTTTCCTATCTCTTCATTTTCAGTGTGTGTGTGTCTTTAAAGCTGAAGTGAGTCTCTTGTAGGCAACATATAATTGGGTCTTTTTTCTTGTTGTTTTTAAAATCACTTTTTGAAAAAAAATTTATGAAATCACTTTAGCTACTCTATATCTTTTAATTGGAGAATTTAGTCCATTTACGTTTAACATAAATATTGATAAGTATAGACTTACTATTGACATTTGGTGAAGTATTTTCTGGCTATTTTGTAATTTCTTTGTTCATTTTCCCCCTCTCTTGTTCTCTTCCTTTATGATTTAATGTATTTCTGTAGACAGGGGGTGGGAGGGAGGGGAGGGTGGGTGATGGGTATTGAGGAGGGCACTTTTGGGATGAGCACTGGGTGTTGTATGGAAACCAATTTGACAATAAGTTTCATATATTGAAAAAAAATGTATTTCTGTAATAGTATGTTTTGATTCCTTTCTCTTTATTTTGTATTTCTGTTATAGGTTTTGCTTTGTGGGTACCATGAGGCTTACACAAAACATTTATAGTTATAACAGTCTATTTTAAACTAATAACAACTTAACTTCAAATGCATAAGAAAGCTCTAGATTTTTACACTCACCCCCACTCCCCATTTTATGTTTTTAAGGTTACAATTTACATCTTTTAGTGTTGTGTTTCCATTACCAGTTATTATAGTTATAGTTACTTTTAATGCTTTTATATTTTAATTTTTATACTTGATTACAAAGTAATTTACCCATAACCATGATAATGTTAGTGTATTCTGGATTTAACTATGTATTTACCTTTACCAGTTAGTTTTATACTTTCACATGTTTTCATGTTACTAATTAACATGCTTTCATTTCAGCTTTAAGAGCTCCCTTTTACATTTCTTGTAAAGATGGTCTAGTGTTGATGAACTTCTTCAGCTTTTGTTTGTCTGGAAAATTCTTTATCATTCCTTTAATTCTGAGGTGAAGGACAACTTTGCCAGTTAAGGTATTCTTGGTTGGTAGCTTTTTAATTTCAGCACTTTAAATGTATCATCACTTCCTTCTAGCCTGCATAGTTTCTGCTGAAAATCTGCTCATAGTCTTATGTGGGGGGGTCCCTTTTAAGTAGTAAGTGTGGATCTCTATAGGTTTATTTTCTTTAGTACTCTTCATGCTTCCTGAATCTGGATTTCTGTTTCTTTCCTCACATTAGAAAAATTTTCAGCTATTATTTTTCACAATAAACTTACTGCCTCTTTCTCTCTCTCTCTCTTCCTTCTGAGACTTCTATAATGGATATATAGATCTGTTTGATGTTGTCTTATAGGTCCCTTGTACTATCTCCATAGTTTTTTATTCTTTTTCTTTTTGTTCCTCTAATTGGATGAATTCTATTGCCCTGTCTTTGAATTCACTAATCCTTTCTTCCAACTGATCTAGTTTGTTGTTGAACCCTTTGATTGAATTTTACAGTTTAGCTATTACTTTCTTCAGCTCTGTGATTTCTATTTGGCACTTTAAAATATTTTCTATTTCTTTATTGAAATTCTCTCTTTGTTCATGCATTTCTCTCCTGACCATGAACATATTTATGACCATTATTTGAACTCTCTATTGGGTAAATCACTTACCTTCATTTCATTAAGATCAGTTTTAAAGAATTATCTTGTTCTTTTGTTTGGAACACATTCCCCTGTTTCTTTATTTTCCTTGACTCTCTGTGTTGGTTTCTCTGCATTATATAAACCATCACCTCTCCCATTCTTAGCAGACTGGTCTCATGTAGGAGATAAGCCTTTTCAATTAGCCTAGCCTAAGCTCCTGGCTGTTTCTGAAACTTTTGTGATTGTCCAGTCACCATCTTTGTTTTTTGTGGTACCCAATATTTGAGGATGTGCCAAGATCCATCAGTGTCCCAAAGGAGATGATTGTAGTCAATGCCTAGAAGCAGGCCGATTAGATGCCAGACCCCAAAGCAGCAGCTGGGAAAAAATGTATTTAAGCCAAGGGAAAAATTCCAGGAAAAAAACAGAAAAAAGCATTTTTCCTACTTCCTCTGCACTGAGGTCTGGGCTGTGGTGAGGGGTGGTGTACATGTGGTGAGTGCTTGTGATCTTGTTAAGAACTGTTTCTTTGTTTGCTATAGTCCTATAGGTCTCATGAACCCAAGCCCTGTTGGGTTTCAGAGCTAGGCACTTTGATGGTCCATCCCTCAGGCAGGATCCTTAAAAGATAGGGTGCTGGATGTGCAGTCCAATCCCTTTGCTCTTCAGGGAGAATCTGGGAGTTGTGAGTTCCCTTCTGATTGTATGGTGCTGTACTGGGAGTGAGATTTATGATAAGAGTATATCTCAGTATTTCTTACTTATTTTGATGTAGTTAATTGTTTTATTCACATGATGTGTCAGAGTCTATTAGTTTCTGGAATTCTCTCAGAGAAGTGCTCTGTGTATGACTGTATATTGAAGGTGTCTGTGGGAGGAGGGAAGTTCAGGAGCCTCCTATGTCACTATCTTGGTTCCTCCCTCAAAGTTTTCTTAACATGAATTCACTACAATGGATATTTTGTCCTTTTTGAAACTAGTCATTGTTGCTTACTTAATATAGTAATTGAAATGTTGGAGACCTTTTGTAGTTATATAAAAACAGATTAGTCATTTCATTTTGTGAACTTTCCTTCACTCTTCAGTAGATTTGCTTACTCAAACCAATTACACACTTTTGTTAAGTTTCTACTGGGCGATGACAGAGCTCTCCATAAAGAAAATGTATCTTTAGTTGGTACACTATAAATAACCTCCATTTTTGCATATTATAATTATATGGTTGTAATTCTGGAGTCTCCTAATTCATTAGCCTCAAACACAGAGGTGCTTGGGTAGATCTTGAGATGTTCAAAGTAATTGCTTATGATATTTGGCCCCAGCTAATAGTAAGTGAAGGCCAAGGATAATGGAAGAAGCTGTTGCTTTGGAAGGGGATGAAAGAGGGAGATTAGGGACTTATAGTAGCTACTAACAGAGTTGAAGGAGAGCAGTCACATGGAAATCAGAATCAGAAATTTCTCATACCTGTTCTGGTTGGCTTTGAGTGTCTTCTTTGGGTCATAAAAGAAAGGAAAATATTTCACCTCTTATCTATCCTACCTATAATAACTAAGAACACAGGTTTTGGTCTTAGAGATAACTGGATTACAGTCAGGGCTTTGCCATTTACTGTGGGACTTTGAACAAATTCTTAAGCTCATTAAGCCTCAATTTCCAAAGCATAAATATGGGTTAATCATAGTACATACCTACTATGGATTGAATGTTTGTGTTCCCTCAAAATACATATGTTGAAACCTGACCTCCAATGTGTTGGCATTTGGAGGTGGGGCCTTGGGGAGGTGATTAGGTCATGAGGATGCAGCTCATGAATAGGGTTCATGTTCTTATAAAAGGGACCCCAGAGAGCTCCCTCTGCCCTTCATTTATGTGACAATACAGTGAGAATATGGTGTCTATTAAGCAGGAAGCATGTTCTCACAGACACAAAATCTGCTGCCACCTTAATCTTGGACTTTGCAACCTCCAGACCTGTGAGAAATAAATTTCATTTATAAGCCACCCAGTCTATGGTATTTTTGTTATAGTAACCAAAACTGACTAAGACCTCTTAGTGCCTCTTTGAGAATTATATAAGATGATGCATACAAAGCATTTGGCATAGTGTAAATGCTCAGTAGATGTTAACTATTGTCATTAGCAACACTTTCTTACTATAGCAGTGATACCCATTCTTTACAAGCAATTAAGAAAATAAAGTCAAACAAAAGGAAATAAAATCATGCACAATTCCTTCATCCAGAGATAAACAGAGATATCTACTCCCAATCATTTTCTCTGCATATCTTATCTTACAAATTTAATTTTATTATATAATATCTATTAATAGCTTTGTACATCATTATATAATCTTCTAAAATATTATCATGACAAGATAAATGTAATTCCATTGTATAGGTGTACTATACTATAGATTATCCTACCAAACCTTTTTTGTTTGACATTATTGTTTACAACTTTTTGCTATTGCAGTGAGTGCTGCAATAAACATTTTTATACAAACATTTTCTTTGGCTCAGTTATAAAAGTATAGTTACTGGATTGAATAATAGCAATGTTTTTGGAGTTTTGGATACTTACTGACCAATTAACCACCAGAAAGTTGTTAACATTTGTATTTTAATCAGCAGAATATGAGAGTAACCTTTCCCCTTTCCCCTCACTGACACCAGACATTAGCTTTTGAAGAAAATTTTCACTAATTCCCCTAAAATTTTTTGAGTGCATACTGTAGATCAGGCACTATTCTAGGCATGAGGATATAACAATAAACAAAACAGATAAAAATCTCCCTGCTTATAGAGCTAAAATAGAGTATGCTAAATGATGCAGTTGCTATGGAGGAAAATAAAGCAGGGCAGGAAGATACAGGGTGTCTGGTTTGTGGGGTAGGGAGAAGTACATTTTTTTAAACTTGTTTTATTTTTTATTTTTTAAAATTTACATCCAAATTAGTTAGCATAGAGTGCAACAATGATTTCAAGAGTAGATTGCTTAGTGCCCCTTACCCATTTAGCCCACCCCCCCCACTCCCACAATCCCTTCAGTAACCCTCAGTTTGTTCTCCATATTTATGAGTCTCTTCTGTTTTGTCGCCCTCCCTGTTTTTATATTATTTTTGTTTCCCTTTGCTTATGTTCATCTGTTTTGTCTCTTAAAGTCCTTATATGAGTGAGGTCATATGTTTTTTGTCTTTCTCTGACTGACTAATTTCACTTAGCATAATACCCTCCAGTTCCATCCACGTAGTTGCAAATGGCAAGATTTCATTCTTTTTGATTGCCGAGTAATACTCCATTGTGTATATATACCACATCTTCTTTATCCATTCATCCATTGATGGACATTTGGGCTCTTTCCATACTTTGGCTATTGTTGATAGTGCTGCTATAAACATGGGGGTGCATGTGTCCCTTTGAAACAGCACACCTGTATCCTGTGGATAAATGCCTAGTAGTGCAATTGCTGGGACGTAGGGCAGTTCTAGTTTTAATTTTTTGAGGAACCTCCATACTGTTTTCCAGAGTGGCTGAACCAGCTTGCATTCCCACCAAAAATGCAAAAGAGATCCTTTTTCTCCGCATCCTCAACAACATGTGTTGTTGCGAGTTGTTAATGTTAGCCATTCTGACTTGTGTAAGGTGGTATCTCATTGTGGCTTTGATTTGTATTTCCCTGATGATGAGTGATGTTCAGCATTTTTTCATGTGTCAGTTGGCCATCTAGATGTCTTCTTTGGAGAAGTGTCCATTCATGTCTTTTGCCCATTTCTTCGCTGGATTCTTCGTTTTTTGGGTGTTGAGTTTGATAAGTTCTTTATAGATTTTGGATACTAACCCTTTATTTGATAGGTCATTTACAAATACCTTTTCCCATTCTGTCGGTTGCCTTTTAGTTTTGCTGATTGTTTCCTTCACTGTGCAGAAGCTTTTTATTTTGATGAGATCCCAATAGTTCATTTTGCTTTTGTTTCCCTTGCCTCTGGAGATATGTTGAGTAAGAAGTTGCTGCGGCTGAGGTCAAAGAAGTTTTTGCCTGCTTTCTCCTCCAGGATTTTGATGGCTTCCTGTCTTACATTTAGGTCTTTCATCCATTTTGAGTTTATTTTTGTGTATGGTGTAAGAAAGTGGTCCAAGTTCATTTTTCTGCATGTCGCTGTCCAGTTTTCCCATAACCACTTCCTGAAGAGACTATCCTTATTCCATTGGATATTCTTTCCTGCTTTGTCAAATACTAGTAGGCCAAACGTTTCTGGGTTCTCTATTCTGTTCTATTGATCTGAGTGTCTGTTCTTATGCCAATACCATATTGTCTTGATGATTACAACTTTGTAGTATAGCTTGAAGTCTGGGATTGTGATGCCTCCTGCTTTGGTTTTCTTTTTCAAGATCACTTTGGCTATTTGGGGTCTTTTCTGGTTCCATACAAATTTCAGGATTGTTTGTTCTAGCTCTGTGAAGAATGCTGGTGTTATTTTGATAGGGATTGACTGAATATGCAGATTGCTTTGGATAGTATCGACATTTTAACAACATTTGTTCTTCCTTTCCAGGAGCATGGAATCTTTTTCTATTTATTTGTGTCTTCTTCAATTTCTTTCATAAGCTTTCTACACTTTTCAGTGTATAGATTTTTCACCTCTTTGGTAAGATTTATTCCTAGGTATTTTAAGGTTTCTGGTGCAATTGTAAATGGGATCGATTCCTTGATTTCTTTCTCTGTTGCTTCATTCTTGGTGTATAGGAATGCAACTGATTTCTGTGCATTGATTTTATATCTTGCAACTTTGCTGACTCATGAATCAGTTCTAGCAGTGTTTTGGTGGAATCTTTTGGGTTTTCCATATGCAGTAACATGTCATCTGTGAAGAGTGAAAGTTTGACCTCCTTCTGGCTGATTTGGATGCCTTTTATGTCTTTGTGTTGTCTGATGGCTGAGGCTAAGACTTGCAATACTACGTTGAATAACAGTGGGCAAGAGTGGACATCCCCATCTTGTTCCTGACCTTAGGGGGAAAGCTCTCAGTTTTTCCTGATTGAGGATGATACTAGGGTTGGGTCATTCATATATGGCTTTTATGATCTCGATGTATGCTCCTTCTATTGCTACTTTCTTGAGGGTTTTTGTCAAGAAAGGATGCTGTACTTTGTCAAATGCTTTCTCTGCATCTATTGAGAGGATCGTATGGTTCTTGTCCTTTCTTGCATTGATGTGATGAATCAACACTGATTGTTATGGATATTGAACCACCCTGTATCCCAGGTATAAATCCCACTTGGTTGTGGTGAATGATTTTTTAATGTATTGTTGGATACAGTTGGTTAATATCTTGTTCAGCATTTTTGCATCCATGTTCATCAGGGAAATAGGTCTATCATTCTCCTTTTTAGTGGGGTGTCTGTTTTTGGAATCAAGGTAATGCTGGCCTCATAGAAAGAGTTTGGAAGTTTTCCTTCCATTTCTATTTTTTGGAACACCTTCAAGAGAATAGGTGTTAACTCTTCCTTAAATGTTTGGTAGAATTCCCCTGGAAAGCCATCTGGCCCTGGACTCTTGTTTTTTGGCAGATTTTTGATTACTAATTCAATTTCTTTACTGGTTATGGATCTGTCCAAATTTTCTGTTTCTTCCTGTTTTAGTTTTGGTGGTGTATATGTTTGTAGGAATTTGTCCATTTCTTCCAGATTGCCCATTTTATTGGCATATAATTCCTCATAATATTCTCTTATTATTGTTTTTACTTCTGCTGTATTGGTTGTGATCTTTCCTCTTTCATTCTTGATTTTATTTATTTGGGTCCTTTCCTTTTTCTTTTTGATCGAACCGGCTAGTGGTTTATCAATTTTGTTAATTCTTTCAAAGAATCAGCTTCTGGTTTCATTAATCTGTTTTACTGTTTTATTTGGTTTAGACAGCATTAATTCCTGCTCTAATCTTTATTATTTCCTGTCTTCTGATGGTTCTTTTTCCAGCTCTTTAAGGTGTAAGTTTAGGTTGTGTATCTGAGACCTTTCTTCCTTTTTAAGGAAGGCCTGGAGTGCTATATACTTTCCTCTTATGACCACCTTTGCTGCGTCCAGAGGATTTGGGTTGTGGTGTTATCATTTTCATTGACTTCTATATACTTTTTAATTTCCACTTTAACTTCTTGGTTAGCTCATTCATTCTTTTTTTTTTTTTTTTTTTTGCCAACGTTTATTTATTTTTGGGACAGAGAGAGACAGAGCATGAACGGGGGAGGGGCAGAGAGAGAGGGAGACACAGAATCGGAAACAGGCTCCAGGCTCTGAGCCATCAGCACAGAGCCTGACGCGGGGCTCGAACTCACGGACCGCGAGATCATGACCTAGCTGAAGTCGGACGCTTAACTGACTGCGCCACCCAGGCGCCCCAGCTTATTCATTCTTTAGTCGGATGTTCTTCAGTCTCCAAGTATTTGTTACCTTTCCAAATTTTTTCTTGTGGTTGATTTCGAGTTTCATAGTGTTGTGGTCTGAAAATATGCACGGTATGGTCTCGATCTTTCTGTACTTGTTGAGTGCTGATTTGTGTCCCAGTATATGGTGTATTTTGGAGAACATTCCATGTGCACTGAAGAAGAATGTATATTCTGCTGCTTTAGGATGAAATGTTCTGAATATATCTGTTAAGTCCATCTGGTCCAGTGTGTCATTCAAAGCCATTGTTTCCTTATTGAGTTTTTGATTAGATGATCTGTCCGTTGCTGTGAGTGGGGTGTTGAAGTCTCCTACTATTATGGTATTACTATCGATGAGTTTCTTTATGTTTGTGATTAATTGATTTATATATTTGGGTGCTCCACATTTGGTGCATAAATGTTTACAATTGTTAGGTCTTCTTGGTGGATAGACCTCTTATTTATGATATAATGCCCTTCTTCATCTCTTGATACAGTCTTTATTTTAAAGTCTAGATTGTCTGATATAAGTATGGCTACTCCAGCTTTCCTTTGTGATAGATTGTTCTCCATCCCCTTACTTTTCAATCTGAGGGTGTCTTTAGGTCTAAAGTGGGTCTCTTGAAAACAGCTTATAGATGCATCTTGTTTT
The DNA here is from genome assembly GCF_018350155.1 of Leopardus geoffroyi. Lineage (NCBI taxonomy): Eukaryota > Metazoa > Chordata > Mammalia > Carnivora > Felidae > Leopardus > Leopardus geoffroyi. The sequence goes on from NC_059333.1 coordinate 84,701,755, forward strand.
CTTATCCATTCTGTTACCCTATGTCTTTTGATTGGAGCATTGAGTGCATTGACTTTTAAAGTGAGTACTGAAACATATGAATTTATAGCCATGATGATGCTTGTAGAGTTGGATTTTCTGGTGGTGTTCTCTGGTCCTTTCTAATCTTTGTTGCTTTTGAGATATATATATATATATATATATATATATATATATATATATAAATTTTTTTTCATCTTTTCTCCCCTCAGAGAGTCCCCCTTAAAATTTCTAATCTTTGTTGCTTTTGAGATATATATATAAATATATATATATATACATATATATTTATATATATATATATATATATATATATATATATATATATATATAAATTTTTTTTCATCTTTTCTCCCCTCAGAGAGTCCCCCTTAAAATTTCTTGCAGGGCTGGTTTAGTGGTCACAAACTCCTTTAATTTTTGTTTGTCTGGGAAACTTTTTATTTCTCCTTCTATTTTCAATGACAGCCTTGCTGGATAAAGAATTCTTGGCTGCATATTTTTCTGATTCACCACATTGAGTATATCCTGCCAGTCCTTTCTGGCTTGCCAAGTTTCTGTGGATAGGTCTGTTACAAACTTGATCTGTCTTCCCTTGTAGGTTAGGGACTTTTTTCCCTTGCTGCTTTCATGATTCTCTCCTTGTCTGAGTATTTTGTGAATTTGACTATGATATGCCTTGTTGATGGTCGGTGTTTGTTGAATCTAATGGGGGTCCTCTGTGCTTCCTGGATTTTGATGTCGGTGTCTTTCCCCAGGTTAGGAGAGTTTTCTGCTATGATTTGCTCACATAACTCTTCTACCGCTATTTCTCTCTCTTCCTCTTCTGGGACCCCTATGATTCTTATCTTGTTCCTTTATAATAAGTCACTGCTTTCTCTAAGTCTTAAATCGTGCTCTTTTGCCTTAATCTGCCTCTTTTTGTATGCTTCATTATTCTCTATAAGTTTGTCCTCTATATTGCTGATCCTCTGTTCTGCCTCATCCATCCTTGCCACCGCTGCATCCGTCCGTGATTGCAGGTCAGTTACATCATTTTAAATTTCATTCTGACTATTTTTTACTTCTTTTATCTCTGCAGAAAGGGATTCTAATCTATTTTTGACTCCAGCTAGTATTCTTATTATCGTGATTCTAAATTCTGGTTCAGACATCTTGCTTGTATCTGTGTTGGTTAAATCCCTGGCTGTCGTTTCTTCATGCTCTTTCTTTTGAGGTGAAGTCCTTCGTTTTATCATTTTGAAGGGAGAAAATGAATTAATGAGGTAGAGAAATTAAAATTAAAAAAACTAAAATTAAACAAATTAAAATTAAAAATTAAACACACACACACACAATCTAATAAATGATGCTGGATCCTAGGTGTGTTTTGGTCTGGGTGTTGAAAGTGGTTTTACAGATTATAGAAAAAAAAGGGGCGGGGAGGGAAATTGTTGGAGAATTTGAAAAAATGAATACACTGAATTAGGCTAAAATGAGATTATGGGAGTAAAATAGAATTTGAAAAAAATTACACGAAAGTAAAGAATATAGTAGAAAAGAAATTAAAGAAAATATTTTTAATAAAAATTAAAAATAAAAATGAGTTTTTTCTCTTTCTGTATTCAGGAGAAAGAAAAAAATGAAAAAGAGAAAAAAGAAAAAGAAATCTTTTGAAAATTTGAAAAAGTGAATACACTGTAGTAGACTAAAATAAGATGATGGAAGTAAAATAGAATCTGAAAAAATTTACATAAAAGCAAAAAATATAGTAAAAGAAATTAAAGAAAAATATTTTTAATAGTAATTGAAAGTAAAAATGAAGTTTTTCTCTTTCCGCATTCAAGAAAAAGAAAAGGAACAAAAAAGAAAAAAGAAAAAGAAAAAACGGAAATCGTTTGAAAATTTGAAAAGGTGAATACACTGAAGTAGACTAAAATAAAATAATGGAAGTAAGATAGAATTTGAAAAAATTTACACAGAAGTAAAAAATATAGTAAAAAAATTAAACAAAAATATTTTTAATTAAAATTGAAACTAAAAATGAATTTTTTCTTTCTGTATTCAAAAAAAAAGAATAGTGTAAAAGAGACAAGAAGAAAAAAGAAAAAAAAAGAAAGAAAATTGAATAGATGGACCTGCTAACAGATTGAAATAGGACTGAAAATACTTTGTTTTCCCCTAGAAGTCAGTCTATGTAGCGCTTTATAGTCCATAAACTAAGCCGGTGGTGAGACTTGTGTTCTTGAAGAGCGAGGTTGGCCCAGTTGGGCGGGGCTCAGTGAAACAGCTCCGTTCTCCACTAGATGGCGCTGCTAGCCTAGTGGGGTGGATTGTTGCAGGGCTCGTAGATATGTATGTGCATGCGCGGGAGCGGTGAAATGGCGTCATCCAGATACCCAGTCTCTAGTATGGGAATTTTTCTCTTGGATCAGCAATCGCACACCCATCCTCTGTCTTCAGCTTTCGTCCGCTCCTCGCTTCTTCACTGTCCGTGACCAAGCCCCAGGCAGTACCTCTCTCCCGAGTTTTGTCTCAGATGCGGCTGTTTTTCCCGGCCCCATACTTCTGAAGGACTGCAGCTTTGACCCGTTTTGCCCCTCTGCGGGAGGGTCTCACCGAGCAATGGCCGAATGCCGGCTGCACCCAGGAATGCCTGCTGGACCCTGCTGCTGCCGGTGCCCCGAGACTGCAGCCAGGTGCCAGCCCACCCCAGAAAAAGTTTGCGAGATAGTGTAGCAGCAGCTTTTCAGGGACTGTGGAAAATCACAACACACATCTGGCACCAGGCTTCACCCTTAATGACCTTGTTCCAGCACCAGCGAATGTGGCCGCCTTCTGGGGTCTGCTGGGCCAGGTGGCTTCAACAGTCTCTACCAAATGTCCTTCCAGCAGTGGAACCGCTTTTCCCTGCGTGGCCCGAGAACCTCCTGGACCCCACTCTGTTCCTGGGGATTCGCCCTTCCCACCAGAGCACCGCCAGGTATGGAGCTGCAGAGTTGCAGCCTCTGCGCTCCCCTTGTTTACAGTCTTAATGGAATTTAAACCCTCTCCTTTCTCCTTTCTCCCTTTTTAGTTTAGTCCCTGCGGCTGTTTCCGATTTTCCACTTTCTCTCCAGCTGCTTTTGGGAAGGGTGCTTTTCCCGTATTCTCTGCAGGAGAATTCTCCTCCCCCCCCCCACCCCGAGTCTCTGTCCTCTCTCCACCTGCAAAAGTGGCTCTCTGCACAGCGCCGGCTTCTGTCTCCCCAAGTTCACCTCTCCGCGCCACGTACCTGCTGAATTCTGTGGTTCAGGTTGTGCAGATTTTTGCGTTAATCCTCCAATCAGTTTTCTAGGTGTGTAGGATGGTTTAGTGTTGGTTTGGCAGTATTTCATGCATGCGAGATACACAAAAAATTTCCATGCTCGAGAAATACATTTTAATATAGGGCATCATGGAAGGTCCCACTGAGAAGATGAATTTTGGCAGAACTTAAGAGGTGAGAAAGTGATCCTTGAAGATATCTAGGGGTGAAATTTCCATGCTGAGGGAAGAGTAAGTGTAAAAATCCTGAGGCAGAAGCATTCTGGGCATGTTTAAGAAATACCAGGGAGACCAGTATAGCTGGAATGAGATGGATACAAAGGAGAACAGAAGGTAACGGGGTCAGAGAGATAAATGCTCTCAGATCGTGTAGGGAATATTACACCATTGTAAGGACTTCAACTTTCACTCTGCATGAGATGGGGAGTCATGAAAAGTTTTGAGCAGAGGAGAGGTATCATCTAAGCTCATGTTTAAAAGGATTACTCCAGCTTCTGTGTTGAGAAGACTGAAAGGAGGCAAGGGCAGAAGGAGTAGGAGAGGCTGATTAGGAGACTATTGCAATAATTTATAAGATGAGAGATGGTAGCTTAAACCAGCAGTATAGTTGGTGAAAAGAAGTCCAAAAGTAAGTTCAGTGCAATAACAGGATTTGCTGATGAGAGAAAGGGAGGAATCAAGGTTTTTGATCTGAGAAGCTGGAAGGATGGAGTTATCATTCACCAAGATGAAGAAGACACCACAAAGCACTGGTTTGGGGAAAGAGTTGGAGCTCAGTTTGAGGTGGTTTTCAGACTCCACATCCATGTAGAGGAGTTACATGGGGCGTCAAATACATGAATCTGAAGTTCAGGGAGAAGTTCAGTGTGGAGGGAGTAGTGGAGAGAATAGTGAGTGGATGGGTGAGGTTTAAAGAGAATTTTATTTTCATTGTGTGATAGATTACAGTGTATTGTTGATGGGGATGACCCAGTAGAAAAGGAAAAACTGATGATGTTGGAGAGGAGTCATTGGAACAATGTCATCAAATACGTAAGAAGGAATGGAATCTGGGAGACAAGTGGGAGGGCTGGCTTTACATAGGAACAGAAGAAATTCATGTGAAATAGCAAGAAAAAAAGCCAGAATGGGTGAGTGTGGACACAGGTATGTGGCTAGATGTGATGACAGAACTTTGTGGAAGTTCTCTTTGGTTTGCTTCTATTTTCTCAGGGAAATAAGAAGTTTATCCCCTGAGAATGAAGGGTGTTGGACAGACTCACTGTGGTGTATTTAATGCATATCATTCTTGTGGCAGTGTGGGAGACAGGTGGGATGGGGCAATGCCTATCTGAGGAGACTGTTGCAGTCATTCTCAGCAAGAGATGCCAAGAACCTGGATAGGGAGGTGATCCTAGATATGGAGAGAAAGCATAAATATTACATATGTTTTGGAGATAGGGCATGCAGAAATTGCTGATGGATTGGGAGTAGGTGTGAGGGAAAAGGAGGAGGGATCAAACATAATACAGTTTTGAAAAATACCCTAAAAAGGTAATAAATTACAATGGCTTCAGCTATATGGAAATGAGGGCCTGGGAACTCTTACTATTTTGGCTGACACAAATGGAGTACACCAGAGCTTCTTTCTTGTCTAAAAACTTGTCCTGACATTCTGGTAATCTTTGATTTTTAACAAAGTATGGTTAAAAATCAGCACATGTGATTTAGAGAAGTTGTTGGCAATCATTGGGCTCTGTGAGTGGGTAATATATCCTCACTTTGCAGATGATGAGACCAAGGCCCAGAAAGGTCAATGGAGGTATTTACAGATGTTGGGGGAAAAATATCAAGCAAAACCTTTGTTAATTTAAAATAATGAGAAGTACTTTACATCTAAGATTGCAGATCATTAACTACATCCTTATTTTGTTTTGTATAAGGCCTAGGACAGAATCTCATGCAAATAAATGTTTAAGAAATGAATTTGACAATGATTCTGCATGATGCATTAATTGCCATCAATTGCTAAAAGACCCTTCTAAATATGTATAAAGGAACTCAAAATATCAGTAGCCTCTTACATTAGGGTTATGATACTCCAGGTCTTCTGGAAGCAAGAGATGGGAACTTAGGTCCTATAGATAAAATATTCTTCATTAGATAAAAATGTGAAACTAGGGGCATTTGGGTGGCTCAGCCGGTTAAGCATCTGACTTTGGCTCAGGTCATGATCTCACAGTTCATGGGTTCGAGCTGCCCATTGGACTCTGTGCTGACAGCTCAGAGCCTGGAGCCTGCTTTGGATTCTGTGTCTCCCTCCCTCTCTGCCCTTCCCTGCTCATGTTCTCTCTCACTCTCTCTTTCTCAAATATAAATAAACATTAAAAATTTTTTTAAAAAATGTGAAACTGATATTTGTCATATCCTGAATCTCTGCATTTAGCAGAAAAAGGAGGCAAGAACTTTAAAACACTGATTTATTAAAGTTTTACATAGGATCTTATTTTTGTTTTTGTTTCTTGTTTTTAGTTTATACCTAAGAGTGTTTAATACAAGGATTTCATTATGATGTTAAAAGAAAAAACCAAGGGGCGCCTGGGTGGCTCAGTTGGTTGAGCATCCAACTTTGGCTCAGGTCATGATCTCGCGGTTTGTGGGTTTGGGCCCACATTGGGCTCTGTGCGGACAGCTCAGAGCCTGGAGCCTGCTTCCTATTCTGTGTCTCCCTCTCTCTCTGCCCCTCCCCCACATGTGCTCTGTCTCTCTCTACCTCTCAAAAATAAAAAAAAAAAACTAAAAATTTTTAAAAAAAAAATCCAAAAACTTTTGCTATGCCAGTCACCCTTGTTCTGAAATATGGTGGCTTCCTGTAAAAGGCAAACAGTAGCAAAGTACTATAGTATAGTATGGTTCATATTTTTTTTTATTCATTGCCTTAGAGCTTGTTCCTTCGCTGTTTACTTAAAATTAAGCATTTTCTAAATGTCCAGATTGTTTCTAGGAAGGTTTTGTGTTTGCAATTTGAGTGTCAGACCTTTGAGGGCAGGAAAGATTCTCTACTTCTAAGCATGCTTCACACAACATAATACATAGTAGCTATTCATGAATGTTACTCGAATAAAAAATAATTGAAATCCTTGAATTTCTTTTCATTTAGTAGGTACATTTTAAAATGTCACATTTCCCTCTGTATACAAACATGCATGTACAGAACCTCATTGTCTTTGGATTCATCTACCTCTGACAATTAACTATCTAATTAATTAATCATCTGATAATTAAAATGACCTCCTTTTGGCTGATATTGGATCCCAAGAAAAGTTCAAAAGAAACTTGACACATCATGTTGTGTCATGTTCCATTGTGAGACTCCACTGCTGTTAATCACATTATGTCATATCTGATCATGTGGTGGTAATAAGTTGAAAAAAAACATGCTGACATATTAGAAAAAAATTCCAGTACATTAAGTTTATATAAAGCCATCCAGTCTTCACTCTTACAAAATGGTATAGTCACTGGGCAAAACTGGCAAATGGCATCTTTTAACCATCAACCAATTTAGGGCTCTGTTCATCAGGTAAGTACACTGAACTTAGCCCTTCCCTCAATTTCTACCTTGAGATTTTGGTTAAGGCACTTTGGACAACATGTGGGCTTATGTAGTTTACAGTCCTTGAATAATCCTATACTTTTGTCTACCAAATTCTTAAGTCAGCATTAGTTTTCACAGAAGAAGATATTTAGAACACAGAACTTTTTGTTAGATTTAGCACACACCATTTTCCCTTCTCTTTCTTGAAAAAAGAAAACTGATTAACAAGAACTAGAATGGAAATGGAAACTGCAAGAAAATAAAAAGTTCATAGTCTTCATTTGGCATTCTTTATTCATGGCAGCCTCAGTCATGGCAGTATTATCACCTTTGTATTTTGGGGGACATTTCTGGTTCCAAGATGGTGCACTGATTTCCAAAATGAAATAAGGATTCCATGGCCCTGTGGAATATGGTGACTCCATGGGACTATAATACATTTAACATTGTACATTAAACATTTTAACATACAGTATGCATGAGACCCAGCTTAAAACTTTAATTTTCACTCACTGTGATTAGTGTATGATGTTATTATGGAGTGACATGGAATTCAGGGAGGACTTATGGAGTAAAGGTGACCTATGGCTGACACACTGTATCTTTAATAAGCTACAGATGATTGGGTCTCTTCTCAAAGGGGATATTGGCTCTCTGTATATAATTAATAACAAGAAAACTGTATCCTGACTTTAAGGTCTGCAGTAGCATCCTGGAACAAAAAGGGCCATAAATTAACATCAATTATGTATTAAAGTTCCAATTAACCTGGCTGACACTGATATACTTTAACAAGGCACATTTAGATAAAAGAAGAAACTCTCTAATTACTTGGAACAGGACCTTATGACCCATTCTGCTCTTTTATCCCAATTCCAACCTAATGAAGAATGAAGCGAGGGAGAGAAAGTTCCACACAAAGTGACAATGCAGCACCAGAAGATATCCCCTGGGATACCCTTTTACCATAAAAAAAACCAAACTCCATGATGAATATTTTATTATACTTAGCTTCTTAAAAACAAATACACCCATTGAAGAAAAAGGGTTATTTTAAGGTTGAGAACTGTGGCTTCCTTTGAGATTTCCCACTGGAAGTGGTTGAGCATACTATTACCATTTAATGGGAACCCCCCTTTGTGTCTGAACTTGCTTTAGATACATTCTCTAGGAAAGGAACTCATTGATCATGATTCCCTCTGCATTGTTTACTCTCCCTGCCCCTCCCCCCCCCGCCCCCCCAATCTTTGGACAGCCTTCCTGTTTTCCCTGTGATTTGGGAAGAGCACTCTGGTCCCTGGTTCCCATCTGTTCTCCAGGTGGCTCTTTGGATTTTGTTCATCTTCGTCTTCTGTCCACCGTCTGGGCATCTTGCCTACTTAGTTGTCTAGGTCTTTGTGTCCCTCCTGATGTCTCTTGGTCAGTTAGCTTCATCCACAATTGCACACGCATCCTCTAGGCTGCACATCACATGCACCAAAGCGTTTCTTCATCTGAAAACACAGAAATAGCAGATGAAGATGTTTGTAGAACGAATGAGAGAGAAAATGTGGTGATTGTGGGTGACAAGGAAGGAGTGGGAGCAAGGCAGATCTCAATAGCTGAGGAGACAGAGGAGGGAAGGACACAGAGAATAAACTAAGAAGTTCTTTGTCTTTATCGCACTTTTAATTTTTCTGTGAGTCATTAGCAAATATCAAATGTTATTATTTGCTTCCCTGCAGTGATCTCCCCTTAGGTACATTTCTTCCCATTTCTTGGTATTGTTCCTAAAATTGAACTCACCCTGCAGAGTAGATGGAGGAGCCTTGTCTCACCCTGTATTCAATCAGGCTTCCCTGCTCATCTGCTCCACTCCTCCCACCAAATAGCCCAAGGCAGAAATACTTTCTTCAAGGCTCTTCCCTGCCTACATCCAAAATGAGACTAGCTTTTTATAGATATGAACTCAGCTTTTAGCCAAATATGAAATTAAAAAAAATCAAGAAATGCATCTAAATAAAGCAGAATTTCTACTTATACATTTGAATAAATATCCCAGTTCTTTTAAGGCCACAGATATGTGTGAATAGATACTTAGATCTATCTAAGTACTAAGTAAGTATCTAGAGCAGATGCTTATGAATAGAGATGAAAGTAGACATATAGAAATTAAATGTTGGCAACATATGTGGCCAACAAAATATTTCTGAATATAATTCTGACCATGTTTTTTTCTTTCGGCAAAGGAAAGTGATAGTAAAAGCATGGGAATGGATGTTAGTTCAGCTTGGCCACAGGAATCCAAGGTTAATTGGTTTGAGCGGAGGCTGGTGGGAGAAGGGCCTCCACCCTGCACCCAGGTAAGGAAGGCCCCAGGGAGGACTTTCTCTGAAAGCTGACTTTCTGCTCTTAACCCATTTGCCTATGTGCTAAGGCCCAGGCCTACCAATAGTTTCCTTGTCCTCAATTTTGTGTTTTTCCAACCTTGATTTGACAGCTCAACTCTATCCTTTGGTACACCACTTAATATGTCTTTTGTCTGCTTCATTGGAAATCTTAGTTCAAGGATAAACAGGAAAGTCTTACAAACTTCCAAATAGAACAAGTTATGTAAAAGAGTAAACAGACTCCCACTGGCCTTGTTCTTTCCCTTTGAAACACAAAAGCTAAAAGACAGTATAATATAGCATTTACAGAAGACTGAGTTACATTACTGTAATCTAATTTATATGAGAGAAAAAAGAAACAAATCGGTGAAAGTTTGTCCCAAACAACTGGTTTCAGCCACTCAGGTCTCCCACCTGGATTATTGCCAATAGCTTGCTAACAAGTTACTCTCCACACAACAGCCAGAATGATCCTTTTTAAAAGATTGGTCAGATTGCATCACTTTTTTTTTTTTTAATGTTTATTTCTTTTTGATAGAGAGCACGAGCAGGGGAGGGGCAGAGAGAGAGGGGGACAGAGGATCTAAAGCAGGATCTGTGCTGACAGCAGTGAGCCTGATGCAGGGCTTGAAATCACCAACTGCAAGATCATGACCTGAGCCGGAAGGTCAGCTGACTGGGCCACCCAGGTGCCCCTGCATCACTTTTGTGCTCAAACTTTTTAATGGTTCCCAATGTAACAGCCCTGTCCTTCTCTCATTTCATCTATGACCCCTTTCCCCTTGCCCACACCTCACTGGCCACAATGGCCTCCTTGGAGTTGGCCTGGAATTCACTTCACCAAACTCCCACATGTCTCCCTCCCTTCCTTCAGGCCTTTGTTCAATTATTCTCCTATTGAGGAAACCTTCTCTGATTCCTGTATTTTAATGAAATAGACCCTCCCCCCTTCCATCATTCTCTGTCTTTCTTACTGTGCTTTATTTCCTACATAGCACTCATCGTTATCTGCTTTGCTGTGTATTTGTTTATTGTATCTTTTCTCCCACTATGCGCACCACAAGGAGAGAGGATTTGTATGTCACTGTTGCCACCTTATAAGCTCTATTTGTGTTATGAAGGGAAAGGGTCCTATACCCAGCCAACATATTCTCCTTCATGAAGAAGAAAGAGACATTTGTTGATATGCAGGGACTCAGGGACCAGATTGCTAGCAAACACCAATTCTTGAAAGAGACCTTGGAATCACTTAGCATGCCTGGTAAAAAAGAGTAGATTCTCTGGGCATGTGGGTGGCTCAGTTGGTTAAGTGTCTGACTCTTGGTTTTGGCTCAGGTCATATCTCTGTCCGGTTTGTGAGTTTGAGCCCTGTGTCAGGCCCTGTGCTGACAGTACAGAGCCTGCTTGGGATTCTCTCTCTCTTCCCCTCTCTCATTACCTCTCCCCTGCTCTCTTTCTCTGTCTCTCTAAATAAATAAATAAATAAATAAATAAATAAATAAATAAATGAATAAATAAAATAAATAAATAAATAAAATAAATATAACAGTAAAAAAAAGTAGATTCTCAGGCCCCAACCCAGATCAACAGAATCACTATTTCCTGGGGGAAAGACCTGGAATCTGAATATTTCAAACTATTAAATATTTCTGAAGGGCCTTATGTAATTATTATAATAAGACAAGTTTGGGGCCACCTGGGTGGCTCAGTCATTAAGTGACTAACTCTCGATATCAGCTTGAGTAGTGATCTAATGGTCATGAGATAGAGCCCCACGTAAGGTTCCGCATTAACAGCATGGAGCCTGCTTGGGATTCTCTCTCTTCCCCTCTCCTGCTTGTGCACATGTGTGTGCATGCTCTCCTCTCAAAATAAATAAACATTAAAAAAAATAAGACAAGTTTGGAAAACTCAGTGAGTCTGATCTTACAATAAATGAATGTAAATAGACTCTTAGTAGCAGTAAACTTTGCAGTTTATGTGTCTGAGTGTATATAAAAATGCAATGCATTATCTATCTATCTATCTATCTATCTATCTATCTATCTATCTATCATCTATCTGTGCCTCCCTGAGAGTTTAACTGGAAATTTTCAGTATAAATCCTATGTAAGGATTCTTGAAATAGAACATATTTTTGTTATCTGACCCATTCATTAAATTACTAAATTTTTATTACAGTTTCAACTATAGTAAGCTCAGTTGCAGGGTTTCAGTACCCAGCTCCTGTCATCAAACAACAGATACAGCTGGAAATGCATAGACATGATACTCATTAAAATGAACTCACCTGTCCATTTTAATATGGGGGAGGACAGAAAAGAAATTAGATACCCGAGTCTCACTGTAATACTTAGTGTAAGACACACTAGTATTCTGTGGCTGACATTGGGTTTGAGGGAAAATTCTTCTATTCCGCAATATTCTCTGAGAACAAGACTATGTTACAGCCCTGTATCACACCTGATATTCAACTGATAATACACATTAGAGAAAAAGTTAATTATGCTCATAATCTTCATTTTAAAAGGCAGGGAATTGTTAAAATAACTAAACATGTTTAACACAAAATACTCTTTGATAATTAAAGCAAACAATTGTTTGGAAAATGCAATTATGGCAAAAACTAATTCCTGGATACCAGATAAGTAAGGTACTATTGCATAAAATAAGATCCTTGAACACAAAGTGCTTATAATCCTGGTGAAGAGACAAAGCATGTAGAGACAGGAAATAATTAAAGAGTAATGAAACAGTGCTCTTGTACAAGTTACATAATCACTCTGGATCACACAGTATCCTCATCAATGAGGTGGATATAATAATGTAAGACTCCCAGGGAGGTTTGAGGATTAAAGGGGATAATTCACACCCTTGATAAGTGGCATAGAATGCCACTAACTGAGAAGTGACCAGAGGAAGATGTGATGGCTAAAGATCAACACATTACATTCAGGGAAGCCTTTATAGAGATGGAGAGATTGAAACTTACTCTTGGAGGAAAAAGAGATGAAAATTTGAAGTAGGAGGATCAGCATAGGCAAAGGTGTGGAGGAGAGAACTATCATGGTAGTTTGGAGGGACAGCGAGGAGACCATCTGACTGCAGGTGTGGGTCATAAAAGACAAGGTTGTCTAAGCAAATATACTTCTTCAAAGAGGGCGATAGACATGCCCAGGGGAGAGAAAATAACAATATCCTACCACCCAGAGATAACTACTTTGCAATATTCCCTTCTAATAATTTTCCCTGTGTAAAAATTTTCTTCTGTAATTAAAACATTTAATACTATTGTAACTTTTGTAACTTGCTTTTAACATTACATTATCCGCACTTTTGCATGGCATTACATATTTTTTTGAAGAATGATTTCTGATGATGGCCAAATAATACCACATTTTGTGATCTTACTGTAGCTTTATCAGTCGATTATTGTTAGACTTGTAGGTTGCTGTATTTTGTTCTCTGCTAATATGTAATACTGCCATGAGAATGACTTTAAAAATACTCTGATTTTTTTTTTCTCCTTAAGAGGAATTACTGCAAGGGAGGTTTCTTGGAAAAACATACATGAATATTTTTACATTACTGATATATATTGTTAAATTACTGAAAGCTTGTGCCAGTATATTATTTTCACTAGCAGAATATGAGGGCATGAATTTCATTCCATTCTTGGTAGAGAAATTTAGCCTTAGTGGAGTTCTTGGTCAGAAGAACAATCTGGCAATAGTAGGTGGCGGAGGGAGGAGAGGAGATGCTGGAGACGTGTATCAATGCAGAGGTGCCATGAAAGCTACTGAACTTCAGTGGTCCAAGTAAGAGGAGAGAGGAAGAAATCTCCAATACTCTACCCCCCTTTCTTTACTCTTCTCTATGCTGCTCCTTCTTCTAATGCTGCTATAAATGTCTTTGTCCATACTGTTGCCTTTATTTCTGATTTTCTTCTAGCAGAAAGGAATTACTGAGTAAATTATATAGATGCATTTTAGATAAAGAAACATTTTCAAGGATCGGTAATAGGATTCATTACACACACACGCACACACACACACACACACACACACACACACACACAACTAAGACAAATAAAAAATGGTCCTTATGTTTCTAAATTTCAAGAATGAACTCCAACATAGAAATTCCAAATAACTGGTTTTGAAGGGAAGTTGACAATTCACTTTTGAACACAAAACTATTTCCATTATTGACATTTTGTATCTTATTATAGTATATTAACCAAAATTATGAGAACAATATAGAGATAGCCAGAGTACTATTTTATATTTTCCACACAGAAACATTATTTTTGTAAATAGCTCCCAGCAGAAAAATTGAAGAAAAATAGTTGAGATTTCATCTCCCTTATAATTTTATACTCATTCTATTTTTTTGCCCTTCCTTTATGCAATCATTACTTAATCATTACATAAGGAACATATATTAGTGTGATGATCCCTTTTTGTTTGTGAATGGAAGAATAAGTATCTTTTTTAATATAATGTATCCAGTTAGGAAGACCTTTCCCAACCAAGAACAGAATTACAAAACTGGTCCATCTGTTTCCAAAGCTTCCCAAGTGGAATAATGCAAATTTCAGTTTACTCTTCCTTCATGTAACTCAGTTGACCCCATCTTGTGCAAGGCTGTCTTGATTTTCTTTTTCTTTCTTTTTACTCCTGTATTTTTTTTTAACAAAATATAAATGCTTTCTCCGGAAGAAAGAAAGAAGAACAATTTTAAATATTCTCGTTAGTTATCTTATAGCTCATAGAATCACCTTACTGAATCACAGTTGTGTTGTTACTATGATTGTTTGGTTGCCACGACAAAGCTTATAAATAGATTTGCCTGTTCACTAAGACCTGTTTGTTTTGAAGGACTAAGTTGGAGTCAAAGAGTGGGTGATGGCTTCGCTGAAATACATGATCTCTATCCTCTCCAGAGCTTTCACCTGCTGAGCTAGTTGAAGAGATCTCTGTGTTTTCATTCTAGTGTGTTTCAAAAGTGTATTTTGATCTGGCAAAGAATAAAAAAAGAGTTTTTTTTTCCCTTTGTCCATTATTGAAATTGACTGTACTGTCATTTAGTTTCATGGTTTTGAAACAAAACCTGTCTGAGTTGATGATTGTTTTCTGGTGCAGTGTAAACTTTTAGTTAGTTAGTAGGGGCTAGCTTCTTTGTCTCTCACTTGCTCTGAATGCTCTGAATGTATCCATTAAGAAACATTTATTGGATGATTTCCATGTGCCAGATACTCTGTTAAGGGCTAGGCATGTGGCATTAAAAAAAATGGACTTGGTCCTGGTCTTCATGGACTTATAGTTTACGGGAGAGAGAGATAGTAGGTTAAGGGGTACAGAAATTAACATACAATTATAAAGAATTATGAATACTATAAATCATATACACAATTATATAAAGTATATGAAAGAAAACAAGGTCCAATCTAAAGCCCTGAATCATAGATCAACAGTGAGAGACACGGAAAGTTCAGTTAGGATGGTATGGCAACATTTCAGGTTAGTAATCTAAACTGCTGTTGCAAGATGGAGTAGGTTATTTACATTTTATTTATTTATTTATTTATTTGGTATTTTTATTTTTTAATTTACATCCAAGTTAGTTAGCATATAGTGCAACAATGATTTCAGGAGTAGATTCCTTAATGCCCCTTACCCATTTACTCATCCCCCATCTTTCAACCCCTCCAGCAACCCTCTGTTAGTTCTCCATACTTAAGAGTCTCTTATGATTTGTCCCCCTCCAAGTTTTTATATTATTCTTGCTTCCCTTCCCTTGTGTTTGTTCTGTGTCTTAAAAGTCCTTGTATGAGTGAAGTCATATGATATTTGTCTTTCTCTGACTGACTAATTTTGCTTAGCATAATACCCTCTAGTTCCATCCACGTAGTTGCAAATGGCAAGATTTCATTCTTTTTGATTGCCGAGTAATACTCCATTGTGTATGTATGTGTGTGTGTGTATATATATGTATATATATATACATATATATATATATATATATATATATATGTATGTATATTTATACCACATCTTCTTTATCCATTCAACCATCGATGGACATTTGGGCTTTTTCCATACTTTGCTATTGTTGATAGTGCTGCTATAAAAATGGGGGTGCATATGTCCCTTCGAAACAGCATACCTATATCCCTTGGATAAATTTCTAGTGATGCAATTGCTGGGTAGTAGGGTAGTTCTAGTTTTAATTTTTTGAGGAACCTTCACAGTGTTTTCCAGAATGGCTGCACCAGTTTGCATTCCCACCAGCAGTGTAAAAGAGATACTCTTTCTCAGCATCCTCACCAACATCTGTTGTTGCCTGAGTTGTTAATATTAGCCATTCTGACAGGTGTGAGGTGGTATCTCATGGTGGTTTTGATTTGTATTTCCCTGATGATGAGTGATGTTGAGCATTTTTTCATGTGTCGGTTGGCCACCTGGATGTCTTCTTTGGAGAAGCGTTCATATCTTTTTCCCATTTCTTCACTAGATTATTTGTTTTTTGAGTGTTGAGTTTGATAAGTTCTTTATAGATTTTGGATACTAACCATTTCTGATATATTGTTTGCAAATATCTTCTCCCATTCTGTTGATGGCCTTTTAGTTTTGCTGATTGTTTCCTTCACTGTGCAGAAGATTTTTATTTTGATGAGGTCCCAATAGTTCATTTTTGCTTTTGTTTCCCTTGCCTCTGGAGACGTGTTGAGTAAGAAGTTGCTGTGGCCAAGGTCAAAGAGGTTTTAACCTGTTTTCTCCTCAAGGATTTTGATGGCTTCCTGACTTACAATTAGGTCTTTCATCCATTTTGAGTTTATTTTTGTGTCTGGTGTAAGAAAGTGGTCCAGGTTCATTCTTCTGTATGTTGCTGTCCAGTTTTCCCAGCACCACTTGCTGAAGAGACTGTCTTTATTCCATTGGATATTGTCTCCTGCTTTGTCAAAGATTAGTTGGCCATACGTTTGTGGGTCCATTTCTGGGTTCTCTATTCTGTTCCATTGATCTGAGTGTCTGTTCTTGTGCCAGTATCATACTGTCTTGATGATTACAGCTTTGTAATACAGCTTGAAGTCCGGGATTGTGATGCCTCCTGCTTTGGTTTTCTTTTTTAAGATCGCTTTGGCTATTCGGAGTCTTTTGTGGTTCCATACAAATTTTAGGATTGTCTGTTCTAGCTCTGTGAAGAATGCTGGTATTATTTTGATAGGAATTGCATTGAATATGTAGATTGCTTTGGGTAGTATCGACATTTTAACAACATTTGTTCTTCCTATCCAGGAGCATGGAATCTTTTTCTATTTTTTTGTGTTTTCCTCAATTTCTTTCATAAGCTTTCTACAGTTTTCAGTGTATAGATTTTTCACCTCTTTGGTTAGATTTATTCCTAGGTATTTTATGGTTTCTGGTGCAATTGTAAATGGGATCGATTCCTTGATTTCTTTCTCTGTTGCTTCATTCTTGGTGTATAGGAATGCAACCGATTCCTGTACATTGATTTTATATTTTGCGACTTTGCTAAATTCATGAATCAGTTCTAGCAGTTTTTTGTTGGAATCTTTTGGGTTTTCCATATGCAGTATCATGTCATCTGCGAAGAGTGGAAGTTGGACCTCCTCCTGGCCGATTTGGATGCCTTTTATGTCTGTGTTGTCTGATTGCTGAGGCTAAGAGTTCCAATACTATGTTGAATAACAATGGCAAGAGTGAACGTCCCTGTCTTGTTTACCTGACCTTAGGCAGAAAGCTCTCAGTTTTTCCCTATTGAGGAGATATTACCATTGGGTCTTTCATATATGACTTTTATGCTTGAGGTATGATCCTTCTATTGCTACTTTCTTGAGAGTTTTTATCAAGAAAAAATGCTGTATTTTGTCAAATGCTTTCTCTGCATCTATTGAGAGGATCGTATGGTTCTTGTCCTTTCTTGCATTGATGTGATGAATCACACTGATTGTTATGGATATTGAACCACCCTGTATCCCAGGTATAAATCCCACTTGGTTGTGGTGAATGATTTTTTAATGTATTGTTGGATACAGTTGGTTAATATCTTGTTCAGCATTTTTGCATCCATGTTCATCAGGGAAATAGGTCTATCATTCTCCTTTTTAGTGGGGTGTCTGTTTTTGGAATCAAGGTAATGCTGGCCTCATAGAAAGAGTTTGGAAGTTTTCCTTCCATTTCTATTTTTTGGAACACCTTCAAGAGAATAGGTGTTAACTCTTCCTTAAATGTTTGGTAGAATTCCCCTGGAAAGCCATCTGGCCCTGGACTCTTGTTTTTTGGCAGATTTTTGATTACTTATTCGATTTCTTTACTGGTTATGGATCTGTCCAAATTTTCTATTTCTTCCTGTTTCAGTTTTGGTGGTGTATATGTTTGTAGGAATTTGTCCATTTCTTCCAGATTGCCCATTTTATTGGCATATAATTGCTCATAATGTTCTCTTATTGTTTTTATTTCTGCTGTATTGGTTGTGATCTCTCTCTCCTCTTTCATTCTTGATTTTATTTATTGGGTCCTTATATTTTTCTTTTTGATCAAATTGGTTAGTGGTTTATCAATTTTGTTAATTCTTTTAAACAACCACCTTCTGGTTTCATTGATCTGTTCCACTGCTTTTTTGGTTTCAATAGCATTAATTTCTGCTCTAATCTTTATTATTTCCCATCTTCTGCTGTTTTTGAGTTTTATTTGCTGTTCTTTTTCCAGCTCTTTAAGGTGTAAGTTTAGGTTGTGTATCTGAGACCTTTCTTCCTTTTTAAGGAAGGCCTGGAGTGCTATATACTTTCCTCTTATGACCACCTTTGCTGCATCCCATAGGTTTTGGCTGTGGTGTTATCATTTTCTTTGGCTCCCATGTATTTTTTAATTTCCTATTTAACTTCTTTATTAGCCCATTAATTCTTTAGTAGGATGTTCTTTAGTCTCCAAGTGTTTGTTACCTTTCCAAATTTTTTCTTGTGGTTGATTTCGAGTTTCATAGTGTTGTGGTCTGAAGATATGCACGGTATGATCTTGATCTTTTTGTATTTGTTGAGGGCTGATTTGTGTCTCAGTATGTGGTCTATTCTGGGAACGTTCCATGTGCACTGGAGAAGAATGTATATTCCACCACTTTAGGATGAAATGTTCTGAATATATCTGTTAAGTCCATCTGGTCCAGTGTGTCATTCAAAGCCATTGTTTCCTTGTTGATTTTCTGTTTAGATGATCTGTCCATTGTTGTAAGTGGGGTGTTGAAGTCCCCTACTAGTATGGTATTATTGTCAGTGAGTTTCTTTATGTTTGTGATTAATTGATTTATATATTTGGGAGCTTCCAAATTTGGCACATAAATGTTTATAATTGTTAGGTCTTCTTGGTGGATAGATCCCTTAAATATGATATAATGACCTTTTTCATCTCTTGTTACAGTCTTTATTTTATTTATTTTTAATTTTTTTTATTTAATTTTTTTATTTTTTTACAGTCTTTATTTTAAAATCTAGATTGTCTGATATAAGTATGGCTACTACGGCTTTCTTTTGTCAACCATTAGCATGATAGATTGTTCTCCATCCCCTTACTTTCAATCTGAAGGTGTCTTTAGGTCTAAAGACCTAAGGGTCTTTTGTAAAAAGCATATAGATGGATCTTGTTTTCTTATCCATTCTGTTACCCTACGTCTTTTGATTAGAGCATTTAGTCCATTGATGTTTAGAGTGAGTACTGAAAGATATGAGTTTATTGCCATTATGTGTCTTGCAGAATTGGAGTTCCTGTTGGTGTTTTCTGGTCGTTTCTAGTCTTTGCTTTTGGTCTTTTTTTTTTTTTCATCTTTTCTCCCCTCAGAGAGTCCCCCTTAAAATTTCTCACACAGCTGGTTTAGTGGTCACAAACTCCTTTAATTTTTGTTTGTCTGGGAAACTTTTAATCTTTCCTCCTATTTTGAATGACAGCCTTGCTGGATAAAGAATTCTTGGCTGCATGGTTTTCTGATTCAGCACTTTGAATATATCCTGCCACTCCTTTCTGGCCTGCCAAGTTTCTGTGGATAGGTCTGCTCCAATCCTGATCTGTCTTCCCTTATAGGTTAAGGACTTTTTTTTTCCCTTGCTGCTTTCATGATTTTCTCCTTGCCTGAGTATTTTGTGAATTTGACTATGATATGCCTTGTGGATGGTCAGTTTTTGTTGAATCTTATGGGAGTCCTCTGTGCTTCCTGGATTTTGATGTCTGTATCTTTGCCCAGATTAGAAAAGTTTTCCACTATGATTTGCTCACATAACACTTCTACCTCTTTTTCCCTGTCTTCATCTTCTGGGACCTCTATGATTCTGATGTTGTTTCTTTATAATGAGTCACTGCTTTCTCTAATTCTTAAATCGTGCCTTAGTCTCCCTCTATGTACCTTAGTTTGTCCACTATATACCTTATTTGCTGCTCTGCCTCATCCATATTTGCCGCCATGGCACCATTTGAGACTGCAGCTCAGTTATAGCATTTTTTATTTCATCCTATCTTTGTTTCTCTTATCTCCACAGAAAGGGATTCTCATCTATTTTCAAACCCAGCTAGTATTCTTATTATTGTGATTCTAAATTCTGGTTCAGACATCTTGTATGTACCTCTGTTGATTAAGTCCTTGGGTGATATTTCTTCCTGCTCTTTCTTTTGGGGTGAATTCCTTCATTTCATCATTTTGAAGGAAGGAAAGAATTAACAAGGTCAAAAATCTTAAAATTAAAAAATTAAAAACAACACACACACACACACACAAATCAAATAAATGATGCTAGATCCTAGGTGTGCTTTGGTCTCATTTAAAGGAGCTTGATACATTAGAGAAGAAAATGGGGGGAAAAAAGGAAAAGGTTTGAAAATTTGAAAAAATGAATACAATGAAATAAAATAAAGTGAAATGATGGAAGTAAAATAGATTTTGAAAAATTTACAAAAAGTAAAAAAATAGTAAAAAAATTAAGGAAAATAATTTTTAATAAAAATTGTACATAAAAATAAATTTTTTCTTTTTCTGCATTTAAGAAAATGAAAAGAAAAGAAAAAGAAAGAAAAGGAAATTGAATAGATGGACTAGTGAACAGACTGAAATACGATTGAAGTTACATCATTTTCCTCTAGAAGTCAAACTATGAAGCACTTTATAGTCTGCAGACTAAGCAGGCAGAGAGACTTGTGGTGTTCCTGAAGAGTGAGGTTGGCTCAGTTGAGCGGGCTTAGTGTAACAGCTCTGTTCCTCACTAGATGGTGCTGGTTAGCTTACTGGGGTGGATTGTTGTGGCGTTTGTAGGTGTGTATGCATATGTGTGGGAGGGGTGAAAATGGCATCACCCAGCTATCCAGTCTCTAGAATTGTAACTCTGTTCTCCCTGATCAGCAATTGTGCACCCATTCTGTGTCTCTGGCTTCCGTCCACTTACACTGTCTGTGCCCAAGCCGTCAGGTTGCCAGGTGGCATCTCCCTGCTGAGTTTTACCTCGGATGTGGCTGTGTTTTCTGGCCTCTCACTCCTGAGGGACGGCAGCTTTGAACTGTTCTGATCCTCTGCAGGAGGCTCTCACTGAGCAATGGCTGGGTGCTGGCCACACCCAGGAACATTCTCGGGACTGTGCTGCTGCTGATGCCCAGAGACTGTGGCTGGGCACCAACCTACCTCAGAAAGCATTCATGAGATTGTGTAGCAGCAGTGTCTCAAGGATTATGGAAAATCACAACACATATCTGGCACCAGGCTTCACCCTTAATGACCTTGTTCCAGCACCAGTGAATGTGGTTGTTCTCCAGGGTCCACTGGGAACTTTGCCTGTGGGGTGGCTGCACAGCCTCTACCAAACATCCTCCCAACAGGGGAACCGCCTCTCCCTGTTTGCCCCAAGGACCCCTGGACCTCACTCTGCTCCTGGGGATTCACCCTTCCTACCAGAGCACCACCAGGTATTGAGCTGTGGAGTTTCAGACTCTGCATTCCCCCTGTTTATAGAGTCTTAGTGGAATTTAAACCCTCTCTTTTCTCCTTTCTCCCTTTTTAGTTCAGTCTCTGAAGCTGTTTCCACTTTTCCACTTTCTCTCCACCTGCCTTTTTTTTTGGGGGGGGGGTGCTTTTCCTGTACTCTCCCCCATCTCCATTCTTTCTCTGCACACAAAAACAGCTCCCTGCCTTCTACAGCTTCTCTCTCCCCCAGTTCACCTCTCCACCCCACGTACCTGCTGAGTTCTGTGGTTCAGGTTGTACAGATTGTTGTGTTAATCCTAAAATCAGTTTTCTGGGTATACAGGATGGTTTAGTGTTGATCTGGCTGTATTTCATGGATGTGAGACACAAAAAACTTCCATGCTGTTCCACCATCTTGGCTCCTCCAGGTTGTTTATATTTTAAATTTTCATCCCAGTTTTGGATATGTTTGGCATTCTGTGTCCATATTGGAAAAATGTATACTGCTTTTCTGACATACTGTGCCACTATATGATAATAAACCAGTGTGCTTGTCCTCTCCAGAGTAACTAATAATATTGACCATTTGTATAGGACAGTTTTTGTTGTTGTTGTTGTTTATTTTTGTTTTTTACAGAATCTCTTGAACTGGCAATTACAGCTGACTCTTGAACAAGGGTTAGGGGTACACTGCACAGTCAAAAATCCATGTATAACTTGACTTTCCCCCAATTTAACTACTAATAGCCTACTGTTGCCTTATCAATAGCATAAACAGTTGATTAACTGTTATAACATATATGTTATAATGTATATATAACTATTATAACATATTTTATATGTTATACGTATTATATACTATAGTCTTACAATAAGAAAGAAAAGGAGAGAAGAAAGGAGATAAAAGAAAATGTTATTGAGAAAGTCATAAGGGAGGTGCCTGGCTGGATCAGTCAGGGAAACATGTGACTTTCAATCTCAGGGTTGTTTGTTTGAACTCTATGTTGAGTATAGAGATTACTTAAAAAAATCTTATAAAAAAGTCATGGAAAATACATTTATAAGACTGTACTATAAAAAATACTCATATATGTAGACTTGTGTAATTTAAAACCTGTGTTGTTAGAGGGTCAATTGTACTTCTAAATATACCATGATAGTTAATTTCTCCATGCAGTGCTATTAATATTTTTTCTGTATATTTTGAAGCTATTTTATTGGGTGCATAGAAGTTTCAAATTGTTATATTATTCTGAACACTTGAGTGTATCACTATGTAGCAACCTCTGATCTCTAATTATGTTTGTCAGATTCTGTTTTGGTTAATAACATAGCAACTCCAGGTTTCTGTTTTCCAGGGACAATAGATTTCTACTTTGTTTTTGGGGTGTCTCTTGTAAACAATGTATATCTGGATTTTTGTATTTTCGTCCAATATATCAATATCTATTTTATTGTTTTTAAGTTGGTAAGTTTGGTCTACTGATGTTTTTATTTTTTAATTATTGATATATTTGAGTTTGTTTCCATCTTTCTTTTGTTTCTATTTTTTTGTTTTGGTCCCTTATATAGCACTATGCATGCAATATTGTTATTCTATCCCAGTGATTTTTAATCCTCTATCAATTAGAATTGCCTGGGAGATTTTTAAAAATATTAATATTCAGGCTCCACCACTAGGGATTTTATTTAAGGCCTGGAGTGTGGCCTGGACAGTGGTATTTTTGAAAACTTATCCAGGCAGTATAGGATACATACTTTTGTATTCAGTTTTATTCATCTCCGAGCATCACATCATAACTACCTACAATGCATGGAGAAGCCACATTTCTGTATTCATTCTAGTGAAATTCTTGCAACAATTTGGCCTGGGACTGGTATTTGCAGTATTTCCATACTGTTCTCTAGGAACTGTCTCCCTAACCTGATTCCCATTCCCCGTTGTCTTATAGCTCCCTGGACCCACATCCAATCTGTATCTTGACAGAGTCAGGTATTTCAGACATTAAGAGTTAGGTATAGTTTAGATCTGGTCTTTTGGCTATGAGATCCTCTAACACCTTAAGTTATAGTGTTGATTTGATCCTGTTAATTTCTCTTAGATTCCTTTCTTTACTCTGCTGGAATTATCAGCTGCCACTACCTAACCCCACAGCAGATTGAGCATTTGCTTAGATCTGGTCTACCAACCTGATGCTGAAGATGCCAAGAATATTATGGGAATATCCCTATAAAACCATAGATCATGGTAGTTCTGAGAGGTGGATTTTCTTTTGTCTATTAAAGCTATAGTCAACAATAATGTCCTCTAATCCACTGGCTTTCAATGTGTCATTCTTGGGCCAGTAGCATCAACATCAACTGAGAACTTGTTAGAAATACACATTCTCTGGTCCTACCCTAGAACTCTTAAATCAGAAACACTGGGGGCGGGGGGGGGGGCAGCAATCTGTGTTGTAACAAATCTGCCAGCTTATTCTGCTGCTCAGTCAAGTTTGAGAGGCACAGCTCTAATTCAAGAGGGTTTTCAATGTTTAATTTAATTAAGAAGACAGGAAGATTTTCTTTGTAGTGGTAAATGGTTAATTAACAGGAAATCGAGAATGGTACAATTAAGACTCAAAAAGAAAATAAACTATTCAGTGAGTGGTACTGTATTTTGTAATTTTATATTTTAACTTACATTAGACATTACCCCAGTATTTAGGCTAATCTTCAGGTTGATCTGTTTTTCTTGAAATTGAAAGCTAGTATATGTATGAAGTCAAGTGATAAGGTCAAGGTAAAAATTGTGAGTGAATTA
The DNA here is from genome assembly GCF_018350155.1 of Leopardus geoffroyi. Lineage (NCBI taxonomy): Eukaryota > Metazoa > Chordata > Mammalia > Carnivora > Felidae > Leopardus > Leopardus geoffroyi. Next base: position 84,725,765 of record NC_059333.1, read on the forward strand.
TCTAAGTGAAATGTGGGCTGGTACCAAATTATTCACATCTAACCCTCCTGTACAGAAACAATTATCATGGTCTTTTAAAATTTAATATGGAGTTAAATGCTTTCATTTTTACTTCTACTGACTGTGGTTTCCACAATAGGAATAACAAGACTCTGTTATTTATTTATCTTTATGTTATTCTCATTGGGCACTTGCTAGGTATGCACAAGTACATAGAGTGTTATGAAATAACTAGACCCCAATGAAGGAAAGATGTACATAAAAGCCTTCTCTTTGTGAGATTTGGTCCTAGAGAAAAATAAATTCGGGGCTGGAAAAAAGAATAGAGTTTAACATCTAGAATCTCAAATATCATACACTTGTTTTATCTCTGAATTAATTAAAAAAATTGGCTTTTGTCCTGTTACTAGTTTCTAAATTCATTTTCCTTTGCTTAAAGTAGCATACCTTTTAGGTATCCAGAGGACTTTTATTTTATTTTATTTTTTTATTTTTTTATTATTTTTTTTAATATATGAAATTTATTGCCAAATTGGTTTCCATACAACACCCAGTGCTCATCCCCAAAGGTGCCCTCCTCAATACCCATCACCCACCCTCCCCTCCCTCCCACCCCCCATCAACCCTCAGTTTGTTCTCAGCTTTTAACAGTCTCTTATGCTTTGGTTCTCTCCCACTCTAACCTCTTTTTTTTTTTTTTTCCTTCCCCTCCCCCATGGGTTTCTGTTAAGTTTCTCAGGATCCACATAAGAGTGAAACCATATGGTATCTGTCTTTCTCTGTATGGCTTATTTCACTTAGTATCACACTCTCCAGTTCCATCCACGTTGCTACAAAAGGCCATATTTCATTTTTTCTCATTGCCACGTAGTATTCCATTGTGTATATAAACCACAATTTCTTTATCCATTCATCAGTTGATGGACGTTTAGGCTCTTTCCATAATTTGGCTATCGTTGAGAGTGCTGCTATAAACATTGGGGTACAAGTGCCCCTATGCATCAGTACTCCTGTATCCCTTGGATAAATTCCTAGCAGTGCTATTGCTGGGTCATAGGGTAGGTCTATTTTTAATTTTCTGAGGAACCTCCACACTGCTTTCCAGAGCGGCTGCACCAATTTGCATTCCCACCAACAGTGCAAGAGGGTTCCCGTTTCTCCACATCCTCTCCAGCATCTATAGTCTCCTGATTTGTTCATTTTGGCCACTCTGACTGGCGTGAGGTGATACCTGAGTGTGGTTTTGATTTGTATTTCCCTGATAAGGAGCGACGCTGAACATCTTTTCATGTGCCTGTTGGCCATCCGGATGTCTTCTTTAGAGAAGTGTCTATTCATGTTTTCTGCCCATTTCTTCACTGGGTTATTTGGTTTTCGGGTGTGGAGTTTGGTGAGCTCTTTATAGATTTTGGATACTAGCCCTTTGTCTGATATGTCATTTGCAAATATCTTTTCCCATTCCATTGGTTGCCTTTTAGTTTTGTTGGTTGTTTCCTTTGCTGTGCAGAAGCTTTTTATCTTCATAAGGTCCCAGTAATTCACTTTTGCTTTTAATTCCCTTGCCTTTGGGGATGTGTCGAGTAAGAGATTGCTACGGCTGAGGTCAGAGAGGTCTTTTCCTGCTTTCTCCTCTAAGGTTTTGATGGTTTCCTGTCTCACATTCAGGTCCTTTATCCATTTTGAGTTTATTTTTGTGAATGGTGTGAGAAAGTGGTCTAATTTCAACCTTCTGCATGTTGCTGTCCAGTTCTCCCAGCACCATTTGTTAAAGAGATGGTCTTTTTTCCATTGGATGCTCTTTCCTGCTTTGTCAAAGATGAGTTGGCCATACGTTTGTGGGTCTAGTTCTGGGGTTTCTATTCTATTCCACTGGTCTATGTGTCTGTTTTTGTGCCAATACCATGCTGTCTTGATGATGACAGCTTTGTAGTAGAGGCTAAAGTCTGGGATTGTGATGCCTCCTGCTTTGGTCTTCTTCTTCAAAATTCCTTTGGCTATTTGGGGCCTTTTGTGGTTCCATATGAATTTTAGGATTGCTTGTTCTAGTTTCGAGAAGAATGCTGGTGCAATTTTGATTGGGATTGCATTGAATGTGTAGATAGCTTTGGGTAGTATTGACATTTTGACAATATTTATTCTTCCAATCCATGAGCAGGGAATGTCTTTCCATTTCTTTAAATCTTCTTCAATTACCTTCATAAGCTTTCTATAGTTTTCAGCATACAGATCTTTTACATCTTTGGTTAGATTTATTCCTAGGTATTTTATGCTTCTTGGTGCAATTGTGAATGGGATCAGTTTCTTTATTTGTCTTTCTGTTGCTTCATTGTTAGTGTATAGGAATGCAACTGATTTCTGTACATTGATTTTGTATCCTGCAACTTTGCTGAATTCATTTATCAGTTCTAGCAGACTTTTGGTGGAGTCTATCGGATTTTCCATGTATAATATCATGTCATCTGCAAAAAGTGAAAGCTTGACTTCATCTTTGCCAATTTTGATGCCTTTGATTTCCTTTTGTTGTCTGATTGCTGATGCTAGAACTTCCAGCACTATGTTAAACAACAGCGGTGAGAGTGAGCATCCCTGTCGTGTTCCTGATCTCAGGGAAAAAGCTCTCAGTTTTTCCCCGTTGAGGATGATGTTAGCTGTGGGCTTTTCATAAATGGCTTTTATGATCTTTAAGTATGTTCCTTCTATCCCGACTTTCTCAAGGGTTTTTATTAAGAAAGGGTGCTGGATTTTGTCAAAGGCCTTTTCTGCATCGATTGACAGGATCATATGGTTCTTCTCTTTTTTTTTGTTAATGTGATGTATCACGTTGATTGATTTGCGAATGTTGAACCAGCCCTGCATCCCAGGAATGAATCCCACTTGATCATGGTGAATAATTCTTTTTATATGCCGTTGAATTCGATTTGCTAGTATCTTATTGAGAATTTTTGCATCCATATTCATCAGAGATATTGGCCTGTAGTTCTCTTTTTTTACTGGGTCTCTGTCTGGTTTAGGAATCAAAGTAATACTGGCTTCATAGAATGAGTCTGGAAGTTTTCCTTCCCTTTCTATTTCTTGGAATAGCTTGAGAAGGATAGGTATTGTCTCTGCTTTAAACGTCTGGTAGAACTCCCCTGGGAAGCCATCTGGTCCCGGACTCTTATTTGTTGGGAGATTTTTGATAACCGATTCAATTTCTTCGTTGGTTATGGGTCTGTTCAAGCTTTCTATTTCCTCCTGATTGAGTTTTGGAAGAGTGTGGGTGTTTAGGAATTTGTCCATTTCTTCCAGGTTGTCCAATTTGTTGGCATATAATTTTTCATAGTATTCCCTGATAATTGTTTGTATCTCTGAGGGATTGGTTGTAATAATTCCATTTTCATTCATGATTTTATCTATTTGGGTCATCTCCCTTTTCTTTTTGAGAAGCCTGGCTAGAGGTTTGTCAATTTTGTTTATTTTTTCAAAAAACCAACTCTTGGTTTCGTTGATCTGCTCTATAGTTTTTTTAGATTCTATATTGTTTATTTCTGCTCTGATCTTTATTATTTCTCTTCTTCTGCTGGGTTTAGGCTGCTTTTGCTGTTCTGCTTCTATTTCCTTTAGGTGTGCTGTTAGATTTTGTATTTGGGATTTTTCTTGTTTCTTGAGATAGGCCTGGATTGCAATGTATTTTCCTCTCAGGACTGCCTTTGCTGCGTCCCAAAGCGTTTGGATTGTTGTATTTTCATTTTCGTTTGTTTCCATATATTTTTTAATTTCTTCTCTAATTGCCTGGTTGACCCACTCATTCGTTAGTAGGGTGTTCTGTAACCTCCATGCTTTTGGAAGTTTTCCAGACTTTTTCCTGTGGTTGATTTCAAGCTTCATAGCATTGTGGTCTGAAAGTATGCATGGTATAATTTCAATTCTTGTAAACTTATGAAGGGCTGTTTTGTGACCCAGTATATGATCTATCTTGGAGAATGTTCCATGTGCACTCGAGAAGAAAGGATATTCTGTTGCTTTGGGATGCAGAGTTCTAACTATATCTGTCAAGTCCATCTGATCCAATGTATCATTCAGGGCCCTTGTTTCTTTATTGACCGTGTGTCTAGATGATCTATCCATTTCTGTAAGTGGGGTGTTAAAGTCCCCTAAAATTACCACATTCTTATCAATAAGGTTGCTTATGTTTATGAGTAATTGTTTTATATATTTGGGGGCTCCAGTATTCGGCGCATAGACATTTATAACTGTTAGCTCTTCCTGATGGATAGACCCTGTAATGATTATATAATGCCCTTCTTCATCTCTTGTTACAGCCTTTAATTTAAAGTCTAGTTTGTCTGATATAAGTATGGCTACTCCAGCTTTCTTTTGGCTTCCAGTAGCATGATAAATAGTTCTCCATCCCCTCACTCTCAATCTAAAGGTGTCCTCAGGTCTAAAATGAGTCTCTTGTAGACAGCAAATAGATGGGTCTTGTTTTTTTTATCCATTCTGATACCCTGTGTCTTTTTGTTGGCGCATTTAATCCATTTACATTCAGTGTTATTATAGAAAGATACGGGTTTAGAGTCATTGTGATGTCTGTATGTTTTATGCTTGTAGTGATGTCCCTGGTACTTTGTCTCACAGGATCTAGGATCTCTTGTAGGGCTGGTGTAGTGGTGACAAATTCCTTCAGTTTTTGTTTGTTTGGGAAGACCTTTATCTCTCCTATTCTAAATGACAGACTTGCTGGATAAAGGATTCTCGGCTGCATATTTTTGCTGTGTAGCATACTGAAAATCTCGTGCCAATCCTTTCTGGCCTGCCAAGTTTCAAAAGAGAGATCAGTCACGAGTCTTATAGGTCTCCCTTTATATGTGAGGGCACGTTTACCCCTTGCTGCTTTCAGAATTTTCTCTTTATCCTTGTATTTTACCAGTTTCACTATGATATGTCGTGCAGAGGATCAATTCAAGTTACGTCTGAAGGGAGTTCTCTGTGCCTCTTGGATTTCAATGCCTTTTTCCTTCCCCAGTTCAGAGAAGTTCTCAGCTATTATTTCTTCAAGTACCCCTTCAGCACCTTTCCCTCTCTCTTCCTCCTCTGGGATACCAATTATGCGTATATTATTTCTTTTTAGTGTATCACTTAGTTCTCTAATTTTCCCCTCATACTCCTGGATTTTTTTTATCTCTCTTTCTCTCAGCTTCCTCTTTTTCCATAACTTCATCTTCTAGTTCACCTATTCTCTCCTCTGCCTCTTCAATCCGAGCCATCGTCGTTTCCATTTTGTTTTGCATTTCGTTTAAAGCGCTTTTCAGCTCCTTGTGACTGTTCCTAAGTCCCTTGATCTCTGTAGCAAGAGATTCTCTGCTGTCCTCTATACTGTTTTCAAGCCCAGCGATTAATTTTATGACTATTATTCTAAATTCACTTTCTGTTATATTATTTAAATCCTTTTTGATCAGTTCATTAGCTGTTGTTATTTCCTGGAGATTCTTCTGAGGGGAATTCTTCCGTTTGCTCATTTTGGATAGTCCCTGGAGTGGTGAGGACCTGCAGGGCACTTCCCCTGTGCTGTGGTGTATAACTGGAGTTGGTGGGTGGGGCCGCAGTCCGACCTGATGTCTGCCCCCAGCCCACCGCTGGGGCCACAGTCAGACTGGTGTGTGCCTTCTCTTCCCCTCTCCTAGGGGCGGGATTCACTGTGGGGTGGCGTGGCCCGTCTGGGCTACTTGCACACTGCCAGGCTTGTGATGCTGGGGATCTGGCGTATTAGCTGGGGTGGGTAGGCAAGGTGCACGGGGGCAGGAGGGGCAGGCTTAGCTTGCTTCTCCTTAGGTGATCCACTTCAGGAGGGGCCCTGTGGCAGCGGGAGGGAGTCAGATGCGCTGCCGGAGGTTTGGCTCCGCAGAAGCACAGAGTTGGGTGTTTGCGTGGAGCGAGCAAGTTCCCTGGCAGGAACTGGTTTCCTTTGGGATTTTGGCTGGGGGATGGGTGGGGGAGATGGCCCTGGGGAGCGCCTTTGTTCCCCACCAAGCTGAGCTCTGTCGTCCGGGGGCTCAGCAGCTCTCCCTCCCTCTGTCCTCCAGCCTTCCCGCTTTCAGAGCAGAGCTGTTAACTTATGACCTCCCAGACGCTAGGTCGCGCTTGCTGTCGGAACACAGTCTGTCCGGCCCCTCCGCTTTTGCCAGCCACACTCGGGGGCTCTGCTTGGCCGGCGAGCCACCCCTCCGCCCTGGCTCCCTCCCGCCAGTCCGTGGAGCGCGCACCACCTCGCCGCCCTTCCTACCCTCTTCCGTGGGCCTCTAGTCTGCGCTTGGCTCCGGAGACTCCGTTCTGCTTGGTATCCAGAGGACTTTTAATGGAAACATATTCTTTCACTAGCAGTAAAAGGGAAAGAAGGGAAGGGAAAGAAGATAATTCAGCCATTGACATTTTTTTTTTGTCAAAATCTAGTTTTCATATGTAAAATAGTGTAATATCACACAACGAAAAATAACTAACAGTATGTACTTATAGACTCATGAGCCTTAATAGGGCCCTTGAGGTTGTCAGTGGGGGACTCCCGAACATGTAGAGGAAGTACCATGGACTCTATAGCCACAGAGTTATGGGAGGTGGGGTGGGAGTTGGGGAGGGAGACATGATACTGTCTACTCCAACAGTATGGCAAGGCACACACTGGAGAAATCATGGAGAGCCCTGTGAGTCAGAACAGGCAGGTAAACATGCATATTGGCCATTTCAGGGATGGCAAATGTCTTTGTGATTGGTATTTTGCAAATATTTTTGGAGAAAGTAAAAATTTCTTTGGAGATACATTTGATTACAACTCTGTAACTAAACAATAGATTAAGGGACCAGGGACTCCTGTGATGAGCACTGGGTATTATATGGAAGTGTTGAATCACTCTATTGTACACCTGAAACTGATAGTACCCCTGTATGTTAATTAACTAGAATTTAAATAAAAATGTAAAAAAAAGCCTGACTGCTAGAGCTTCTGGAGTGGCCTTCTAGTTCAGACCTTGTAACTCCCTGAGCCTAGTGGTTTAATTTTCCTAGGTTCTCAGGACGTCTAACCAGGTGACAAAGTTTCCTATTTTCCATTTTCTTCCAATATGTATAAATGCAAGTGAAACAAGAGCTTGTTGTTCTTACTTCCAAAATGCTTATAACCTAGGAGGGGACCAAGCCTATCAAAGTACAAAATATCCTCAAATCCTCAAATACATCTACTCATAAACTAGGAGTCCAGTAGATGTTCTCTGTAGGGTCAGGACTAATCTTTTTACATTGGAGGCTTCAGTCCTCTCCATGTATGCCGTTCTCTTCTTTTTCCCATCTTTATTTGCTTCCCTACAGCCTCAGACCCCCAGACCTCTCAAGAAAATTTATCCAGCAACCTGTCAAATCATCTCAATCTCATCCTCAAGAGGTCTCCTAGGCTGTGGTTTCCTGTTTATACTACTCATCAAATCATCATAGTCAGGGTCTTCTGGAGTGCCCAATACTGGCATGATATCATCCTGAATACACTTGCAACAAGTCACAGGCTCTTTCAGGCCCCAAGCTGTCTGTATGAATAAACCCCATGACTTTTCTCCCCTCTCCACCACTTCCTTGTGAAATATACTATGCCATGTGTAAACGGAATTAATGGGGACATATGTGTTAATTTCTTTGGTTTATGTGTGTCTAATTGTTTCTGTGCCACCTGGCTTAGTTGTGTTAGAGTTGTCTTTGATTGTAAGGACTTGGAGTTCAGGATGTGTGTTCTACTTGGCCTGAATATTGCTCAGCTAAGTCCACATGCAGCTGGGTGCTTTATAACGATGGGAGGAAGAGCATTCTATCTTAAGGTCTGACTTGCATTGTCCTAGAAGGCTGAAGTCCAGTCCCATAGATTTGTGGGCATATCTATTTTGGTCCAATACAATAGCAGGTTATCAACTGCCTTTTTACAGTCTATGGAATTTATGCATTGGTTTATGTCTCTAACATTCAATTTTGGATACGTATTATTCCACTGCAAACACCTGTACAAATGGTAATATTCTGCTGTTCTATCTAATGACAAAATCTGCCACCATGACCACTTAAGCATATTCAAAATGAGAAAGGAAATGCCTCCCTTTATATAATAAAGATTTTAGCTTACATTTAATCATGGAAACTAGGCATTGGGAGAGGATCTTTTTTGTCTAAATATATCCTTGGCCTTCAAGTATATTTTCTATTTCACCACAATGGCTTTTAAAATTCTTCCATGTTCACACCATTTTCCTTTATTTTGGGTTGGCAGGATCACCTTGAGCCCATCCCTCAGCTTTCATCAACAAATATTATCACTTCGAGAGGAGCATAAATTGGGATAATCTGAGTACAAAGGAGTCTCTCTGAGAAACTATTCTGGTGCCACAGGAATGCGGAATAAGATTGAAGCATGTCCCAGTTTAGGGGTAACCAATTTTAACTCTTTTAGCTTCCATAGCAGTTAGAATCCTGGAATAAAGATTAAAGATTTTCCTTTAAGGGTGGAGAATCAGGCCTTCCTCCAAGAAACACCAGCAAGATGTTGTGGAAGCACTGTGGTTAGATCACCAGATACTTGTGATTTTGGGAAATCATTTTGCTACTCTGGGTTTCAATTTCCCCCTGTGTGAAATAAAGTGTTTGTGTAGAGATTTTCTAAGATTGTTTCAAGTTCCACTTATTTGTCAACAAACATTTATGAGTACTTACTAAGTTCTAGGCACTAGGGATGAAGTGATAAACCAGGGAGATGGAGTCTCCCGCATCCCAGATCTCAGGGGGTAGTCTCATATTTAACAGATTGTTTTTGGAAAGAAGATTGCCAATTACATTTAATAAGGATTTTAGGTTAACATTAGCCTTTGGATGCTCCCATCTTATTTCAAGTCATGCTTCTTATGTCTTTTTTCTACTTGTTGGTCTTCCTCAATCATTCCCAGAGGAATACAATACCATGGCCCTAAATCAAACACTTGACTTGGGGTGCCTGGGCGGCTCAGTTGGTTAAGTGTCCAATGTTGGCTCAGGTCATGATCTTGTGGTCTGTGAGTTCGAGCCCCACGTCAGGCTCTGTGCTGACAGCTCAGAGCCTGGAGCCTGCTTCGGATTCTGTGTCTCCCTCTCTCTCTGCCCTTCCCCTGCTCATGCTCTGTTTATAAAGTGAATAAACATTAAAAAAAATTAAAGAAACACTTGTCTTTTAAGGTGTATTGAGACAATGCCAAATATATTTTGTTGTTCATAATTTGTTTTGACGAATTGTGGTTGATATCACCTGCATTGATGGGTGTGATTTAAGGAGGGAGAACAAATATTGTGACCTCATTTGGGTCTTACTGCTGTGTCATGATTATACAGCTGTATGGATAAATGTAGTCCAAAATAAAACAGTTGAAATCTTTTCTCATCTTAGCCTTATAAGAAAACCTTTCTTTAGAATCAGTTTGTTAGACTATTCCTACATAGATTGATCTATTGCATTTAGGAGTGGGTTTCTATTTTTGAGAGCCAATGTGTGCTATTTTCCTATGCTTAAGCAAACAGCTAGGCTTAAAGCTTAATGAAGTAGGAAAGGCATTCAGGAAGAGCTAGAGCCAACATCTTGTATATTTGAACCTGTCTGTTCTGCCAGTGACCCATAGAGTGAAGAGCTGTGTCAGCTAATCATCTAGTTGACCATTGCTGACAGACAAATACCTTGTGCTGAGCTTGGAGGGAATGTCACAAAAACAACAGAAGTCAACAAGGTGACACAATCCCTGTGGGGTTCCATACTTATTTTTCCCATTGCTCGGAGCTGAGCAATTACACAAATGCATCGTATCTGTAAATAACATACACGTTTTAAGAGTTTAAATTACTTTGTTTTCAGAAGGTGTTTTTAAAACTAGTTGGACACATATTTTTTCCAATGATGATAATTAGCTGATTAATAATATCATAGTCATCAGAAGAGATAGCATGTTTTAAAAATCATGCAACAATAGCTGAGTGCTTACATGGCTTTAATTGGAACACCTAATAATTATAACCTTGTAGATGCAAGGGAAGAAATGTTTTCAAATGTAAACACAAACACAGAAAACAAAACACAAATTTGTCAGCAGAAGACCGCCTGCTTATATGACTACTAAGCCAGAAAACAGCTGTTTTACTTAATGCATTGTTTCAGGACTGAAGTGAAATCATAGAAATAGTGGCTTCCAACATTGTTAATAGCAAAAGTCCTATTATCCACCTGCCCCATGATCTGCAAATTTTGAAAGACTTTTTCCCTATCCAATTGTATTTATTAAGTAATTATGAGTTTTTCTATTTTAAGAAGCAAAGACAAATGTAGCTACCAGTTAACTATTGCGATGAATGTGAAACAATGGATTTTCAACACTGAATTGCTGTAATTCCCACTCAAACCAAAATGAATTTGTTATAGATATCTTAGACTGTTATATGGTAACCAAGTATGTGATTTCCTTTAGACATTTAAAAATCTTGAAAATGGCATATGAAACCCATTGCTACTGTTTAGGAAGTTCTGGAGTTTCAGTGATCTCTTATGAGGAAACTCAACGAACATACAAATTATGTGTGAACTTAATTGTGTCTGATGCATTTAAAGTTGAAGAAGTTTTTCTTCAAGTTTCAAGTTTTTATTTAAATTTTAGTTAGTAGGGGCACCTGGGTGGCTCAGTCAGTTAAGCGTCCGACTTCAACTCAGGTCGTGAGTTCGAGACCCACATCAATCTGTGCTGACAGCTCCGAGCCTGGAGCCTGCTTCACATTGTGTCTCCCTCTCTCTCTGCCCCTCCCCCACTCAGACTTTGTATCTCTCTCTCTCTCTCAAAAATAAATAAACATTAAACATTTTTTTAAAAAAAATTCTAGTTAACATATAGTGTAATATTAGTTTCAGGAGTAGAATTTAGTGATTTATCACTTACATATAACACATCGTCACAACAAGTGCCCTCCTAAATACCCATCACCCATCTAGCCCATCCCCTGCCACTTCTCTCCATCAACCTTCAGTTTGTTCTCTATCGTTGAGTCTCCTTTATGGTTTGCCTTTCTCTCTCTCTCTCTCTCTCTCTTTTTTCTTTCCCCTATGTTAATCTATTTTGCTTCTTAAATTCCACATACATATTTATCTTTCTCTAACTGAGTTATTTTGCTTAGCATAATATATTCTAGTTCCATCTAATCATTGCAAATGGGAAGATTTCATTCATTTTGATGGCTGAGTAATATTCTATTGTATATATATACCACACCCTCTTTATTCATTCATCAGTCAGTGGACATTTGGTGCTCTTTCCATAATTTGGCTATTGTTGATAATGCTGCAATACACATCAGGGTGTATGTGCCTCTTTGAATCAGTATTTTTGTATCCTTTGGGTAAATACCTAATAGTGCACTTGCTGGGTCACAGGGTAGTTCTATTTTTAACTTTTTGAGGAACCTCCATACTGTTTTCTAGAGTGGCTACACCATTATATATTTCCATCAAAAGTGTAAGAAGGTTCCCTTTTCCCCGCATCCTCACCAACATCTGTGGTTTCCTTTGTTGCTACTTTTAGCCATTTTGACAGGTGTGAGGTGGTGTCTCATTGTAGTTTTGATTTCTTTTCCTGATTATGAGTGATGTTGAACATCTTTTCATGTGTCTGTTAACCATCTGGATATCTTCTTTGGAAAAGCATCTACTCATGTCTTTTGACCATTTCTTTACTGGATATTTTGCTTTTTGGGTGTTGAGTTTGAGACGTTCTTTATAGATTTTAAATACCAACTCTTTCCTGATATGTCATTTGCAAATATCTTCTCCCATTACAAAGGCTGCCTTTTAGTTTTGTTGATTGTTTCCTTCATTGTGCAGAAGTTTTTATCTTGATGAAGTCCCAATAGTTCATTTTTGCTTTTGTTTCCCTTGCCTTTGGAGACATGTCTAGTAAGTTGCTATGGCTGACGTCAAAGAGGTTGCTGCCTATCTTCTCTTTGAGGATTTGGATGATTTCCTGTTTCACATTTAGGTCTTTCATCCATTTTGAAGTTATTTTTGTGTGTGGTATAAGAAAATGGTTAGTTTTATTCTTCTGCATGTTGCTATCTGATTTTCCCAAGACGATTTGTTGAAGAGACTCTTTTTTCCATTGGATATTCTTTCCTACTTTGTTGAAGATTAGTTGACCATATAGTTGTGGGTCCATTTATGGGTTTCCTATTCTGTTCTGTTGATCTATGTGTCTGTTTTTGTGCCAGTGCCATACTGTTTTGATGACTACAGCTTTGTAATATAACTTGAAGTCTGGAATTATGATGCCTCTGGGTTTGCTTTTCTTTTTCAAGATTGCTTTGGCTATACAGGGTCTTTTGTGATTCCACACAAATTTTAGGATTGGTTGTTCCAGCTCTGTGAAAAATACTGGTGGTATTTTGATAGGGATTTCATTAAATGTGTAGATTGGTTTGGGTAGTATGGACATTTTAACAATACTTGTTCTTCCAAACCATGAGCATGGAATGTCTTTCCATTTCTTTATGTCCTCTTCAATTCCTTTCATAAGTGTTTTACAGTTTTCAAAGTACAGATCTTTCACCCCTTTGGTTAGGTTTATTCCTACGTTTTTGTTGCAGTTGTAAGTGGGATCAATATTTTGATTTCTCTTTCTGCTGCTTCATTATTGGTGTATAAAAATGCAACAGATTTCTGTATATTGATTTTTTATCCTGTGACTTGACTGAATTTGTGCATTAGTTCTAGCAATTTTTTTTTGGTGGAGTCTTTTGGGTTTTCTACACAGAGTATCATGTTGTTTGAGAATTGTGAAAGTTTGATTTTTCCCTTGCTGATTTGGATGTCTTTTATTTCTTTTTGTTTTCTGATTGCTGAGGCTTAGACTTCTAATACTATGTTAAATAACAATGGTGAGAGTGGACATCCCTGTGTTGTTCCTAATCAGAGGAAAAGCTCTCAGTTTTTCCCCATTGAAGAGGATATTAGCTGTGGGTCTTTCATATGTGGACTTGATTATGTTGAGATATGTTCTCTATATCTCTACTTTGTTGAGAGTTTTTGTCAAGAATGGGTGACAAGAAAGTCAAGAAAGTATTTTGTCAAATGCTTTTCCTGCATTTACTGAGAGGATGATGTCGCTGTTATCCTTTCTTTAACTAATGTTATCACATTCATTGATTTGCAAATATTGAACCATCCCTGCAGCCCAGGAATAAATCTCACGTGATTGTGGTGAATAATTATTTTAATGTACTGTTGGATTCAATTTGTTAGTATCTTGTTGAGAATTTTTGCATCCATGTTCATCAGGGATATTAGCCTATAATTCTGTTTAGCCTATAATTCTTTGTCTTGTTTTGGAATCAAAGTAATTCTGGCTTCATAGAATGAATTTGGAAGTTTTCCTTCCATTTCTGTTTTTTGAAACAGTTTGAGAAGAATAGGTATTAACTCTTCTTTAAATTAAGTCTGGTAGAATTCACCTGGGAAGCCAGCTAGTCTGGGGCTTCTGTTTGTTGGGATATTTTTGATTACTGATTCAATTATTTGCTAGTTGTCTATTCAAATTTTATTTCTTCCTGTTTCAGGTTTTGTATCTTATATGTTTCTAGGAATTTATCCATTTCTTCCAGATTGCCCAATTTGTTGAAACACAATTTTTCATTATATTTTTTTTATAATATATAAATTTTTTTGTATTTCTGTGGTGTTGATTGTGATCTCTCCTCTGTCATTTGTGATTTTATTTATTTGGGTCCTTTCTGTGTTCTTTTTGATAAATCTGGCTAGGAGTTTATCAATTTTATTAATTCTTTCAAAGAACCAGCTCCTGGTTTCATTGATCTGTTTTACTGTTTTTGTTTGTTTGTTTGCTTTTTTTTTTTTGTTTTGTTTTTTTGGTTGTTGTTTCTATGTCACTTATTTCTGCTGTAATCTTTATTATTTCCCTTCTTCTGCTGGCTTTAGACTTCACTGGCTGTTCTTTTTCTAGCTCCTCAAGGTGTAAGATTAGGTTGTGTATTTGAGACTTTTCTTGCTCTTGAGGTAGGCCTGAATTGCAATCTAGTTCCCTTTTAGCACCACCTTTGTTGTATCTCAACGATTTTGAACTGTGGTATTTTCATTTTCATTGGCTTCCATGTATTTTTTCTTTCTTCTTTAATTTCCTGGTTAACTCATTCATTCTTTAGTAGGATGTTCTTTAACCTCCATTATTTGTGGCCTTTCCGAATTTTTTCTTGTAGTTGATTTCAAGTTTCACAGAGTTGTGGTTAGAAAATATGCACTGTATGATCTTAACCTTTTTGTATTTGTTGAGGCCTGATTTGTGACACAGTATGTGATCTATTCTGGAGAATGTCCCATGTGCACTTGAAAAGAATGTGTATTCTGCTGCTTTAGGATGAAATGTTCTGAATATGTCTGTCAAGTCCATCTGGTCCAGGGTATCATTCAAAGCCATTGATTTTTGTTGATTTTCTGCTTAGGTGATCTGTCCATTGTTGTAATGTAACAGGGGTGTTAAAGTTCCCTGCTATTATTTTATTATTATCAATGAATTCCTTTATGTTTGTTATTAATTGTTTTATATATTTGGGTGTTTCAAGTTGGGGGCATAAATATTTACATTTGATATATCTTCTTGTTGGATAGATCCCTTTATTATGATGTAGTGCCCTTCTTTTTTTTTTTTTAATTCTTTTTGTTTGTTTATTTTTAATGTTTATTTTTTATAGAGAGAGAAAGTGTGAGTGGGGGAGGGGCAGAGAGAGAGGGAGACATGGAATCTGAAGCAAGCTCGAGGCTCTAAACTGTCAGCATAGAGCGCAACATGGGGCTTGAATCTGCAAACTGTGAGATATGACCTGAGCCAAAGTTGGACGCTTAACTGACTGAGCCACCCAGGTGCCCCTATGGTACAGTGCCCTTCTTAATCTCTTGTTACAGTCTTTGGTTTAAAACCTAGTTTGTCTGATGTAAGTATAGCTACTCAACTTTCTTTTGACATCCATTAGCATGATAAATGGTTCTCCATTCCCTCATTTTCAATCTGCAAGTATCTTTAGGTCTAAAATGAATCTGTCGTAGGCAGCATATGGAAAGATCTTGGTTTTTTTATTCTTTTCTTTTTTTTTACTCTATTTCTTTTGATTGGAGCTATTAGTTCATTTACATTCAGAGTAATTATTGATAGATATGAATTTAGTGCCATTGTATTACTTGTTGAGTCATTGCTTCTGGAGATTTTTTCTATTCCTTTCTAGTCTTTGTCACTTTTCATCCTTCTTTCCCACTCAAAGAGTCCTCTTTAAAATTTTTGCAGGGCTGGTTTAGTGGTCACAAACTCCTTTAGTTTTTGTTTGTCTAGGAAACTCTTTATCTCTCTTTGTATTCTGAATGTCAGCCTTGTTGGATAGAATATTCTTGGCTGCATGTTTTTTCCCATTCAGCACATTGAATATATCGTGCCACTCCATTCTTGCCTGCCAAGTTTCTGTGGAGAGGCCTGCTGCTAACCTTATTTGTTTTCCCTTGTAAGTTAGGAATTTCTTTTCCCTTGCTGCTTTTAGGATTTTTTTTCCATATCTCTATATTTTGCAAATATTACTACAATATATCTTGGTGTTGGTCTGCTTTTATTGAGTCCTCTGTACCTCCTGGATTTGGATTCTGTTTCATTCCCAAGATTAGAGAAGTTTTCAACTATAATTTGCTGAAATAAACCTTCATCTACCTTTTCCCTCTCTTCTTCTGGGACTCCTATGATATGAATGTTATTATGCTTTATGGAGTTGCTGAGTTTCCTAAGTCCACATTTGTGATCTGATATTTTTCTTTCCCTTTTCTTTTCATCTTAATTATTTTCCATAATTTTATCTTCTATATCACTTATTCATTTCTCTGTTTCTTCTATCCTTGTGGTCATTACATCCAGTGGGTTTTGAGTCTTGATTATAGCATTTTTTATTTTGGCCTGACTAGTTTTCAGGGCTTTTATCTGGGTGAAAAGGCATTCCCTGGCATCTTCTATGCTTTTCCCAAGACAGCTAGTATCCTCATGATTATTGCTTTAAACCATTGATCAGGCATATTTCTTATGATTGTTTTGATTAGATCTTTGGCTGTGACTTTTCTTGTTCTTCCTTTTGGGATGAATTCCTCCATCTTGAAATTTTGTCTAGGTCTCTGTCTTCCTCTGTGTGTTAGGAAAGCCTATTATGTGTTTCCTGTTCCCAAGAGTGATGGAATACTATCCAGGGTCTGACATTTCAGGAAGTGTCTCTGCTGTAGGCTGTGTGCATGCTACTACTGTGTTTTGGCTCTTCTTTCCCTCAGGTTAGTCTTCTGCAGAGGTTCTCCTTGCCTTCAGTGGGGAGTGTTTGGACCTTGTCCAGAGTATGATGAGTTTTTAACTAGGTGTGCTCTGGTCTTGTTAAAAAAAGCCTGGGGGCGCCTGGGTGGCTCAGTCGGTTAAGCGTCCGACTTCAGCCAGGTCACGATCTCGCGGTCCGTGGGTTCGAGCCCTGCGTCGGGCTCTGGGCTGATGGCTCAGAGCCTGGAGCCTGTTTCCAATTCTGTGTCTCCCTCTCTCCCTGACCCTCCCCCGTTCATGCTCTGTCTCTCCCTGTCTCAAAAATAAATAAAACGTTAAAAAAAATTAAAAAAAAAATCCTGATGCTATTTCCACTAGAGCTGAAAATTTGTAGCACTCTTTGGTCAGTAGACTTGGTGTGTACATGTGGGGTTTGTGCTGGTCTTCTAGGGGGAGGGGCCCACCTCTCTGTTACTCTGACACACTTGTCCTAGTAAAGAACCACCTGCAGAGTGCAGTGGGGCGGGGCTTGGTGTAAGCTGCTCAGGCCTCCACTGTTGGCACTGTGCTGCTCACTAAAGTCAGTCTGTGGTGATGGGTGGGGGAGAAAAATGGTGCCTGTCTTTACCATGTCTTTGTTCAGGCTGTCTGCCAGCCAGCAGCACAGTGAACCTCTGTTTTATCTCATGCATGCTAGCTGAGTTGCAAAACTCCAAACTTTAGGAACCTGGTGCAGTGCAGACCCATGCTGGTCCTCTGGGGGACCAGAGGGTCTTGTCATGCTTGGGCTGGTGCTGGTTTGTCCCATAAGGGCAGTTGTACCAATGCACAGGAGCTTGGAGTTTAGAGCAAAGCACCACAAAATGCTTGGGTCCAGGTTAGCCACCCTCAGGAGATGCTTGCTCCTATGCTTAAGGGGTGGGGGAGTGCAATAGTGCCTGCTGGCTCTTTTGTCCCCTGAGAGGCAAATCCACCTCTTCCAGATGCATTCCAAGAAAGGAGAAATGTCTCTCCCAGTGCATCCCAGGGATCCTCAAATCATGCGCTCCACTCCTGGGCCTGTGCCTTCCGTCTCCACAGGAGCACCAGTATGCCCACTAGGCTCCATACCAGCTGCGGACTTCTAAAACTCCAGTCTTTGAGCTCTGCTGTTGTAAACACTCAAGGTAATCAGCTCCTCTTGTTTTCCCAGTCAATGGCTTTGTTCAATCCCCTATGCACCTCTCCCTCCCTCTCTTTCTCTCTCTCTCTCTTTCTCTCCTCTCTCTTCAATCAGGGCTCCCTCCCATCCACAGCACCCATGATCCTTTTCTCCCCCAAATCATGTCCTCACACCTCCTCCTCTCCGTGATGTTGCCTCTTCTCTCCCTTCAGTCATGCAGTTTGTTTTGTCAGTTCTCAGATCAGTTTCTTGGGTGTTCAGAATGATTTGATATTTATTTATCAGTGTTCAAGGGTCTAGGCAAACATAGGGTTTTCCTATACTCTGACATCTTAACTCTTGAAAGTTGAAAAAGTTTTTATTGCAAATCCTAGTGCCAAATGCTTTTGCAAGAATATGAAGAATCAAGCCATATTTTCTTCTCAGAATCAAAAAAACCCTTTTCTATTGCAAGAAAAACTTGATGGGTCCCTTATGAGCTGAGTCTTTTGGTAATTATCAAAAGATGTATGGCTCAACAATGAGACCATTTATTGTTCTTGGCAGACCTGGGGGAACAATTTAAAATAGGCTGTGGTGCAAAGAGCAAAAGAAACTAACTACTATTACAATGTGAACTACCAATTCCATTGTGAATTGGTTGATATTGCAAGATGTGGAGGAAATTATGAAAATATTTTTTTCTCCTTGCAAGTTATACTCCCTCTGAGAATTAATTTTTGTCCTGGAGAAGTATGTGTATATGTGTGTATTTGTATGTGTCCTAACAGCTATCTTCTGAATGGGTTAGATATGTGATATCAAAAGAGAACTGCTCAGGCTCACTCTGAACTGCTTTGTGATTTTTGAGACTTACAGCTGTATCTGCACTCCTATCTCAACTCCACACTATTTTTTAGGGCCAGATGTGTCAAATGCTACCTAGTCTGTTTCCTGGAGTCCTAGGAATGTTCTTCTCTAGATTGAAAACCTGTTTCAGGGAATGGTATTGCTGGAGGGAAAAAGGAAAGATACTTGAGGTGATCCCCTCTAGAAAGTAAAAGTATGGAAAGAAGGGTTTGCTAAGGATGGAAGCACAGATGCTCCATGAGAGAAGGTGCAGTTGTAAGTATGGGGGAGCAGAGTTAGGAGTTGGGTGCATGTAACTATGAAAGTCCTCCTTCCACCGTAAAGTGTTTTCTCAAATGATCTACCCTTGAATGTGAGAAAAATCATATAAAATTTTCTGCCCATCAATCTACCCTTTGTCTATTCTACCCCCCTATGTTTCATTACTTTTAGTTAACCATTTCAGTTAAGTCTGATGTATCTGAATCGGCTTGTGTGTTGGTGTTATGAAGGACAAAGGGAGGTAAAGCAAAAGGACAAGTGATCTTTATTTCAATCTATTAGTTATGGAGGAGGAGGATGTTTACTTCAAGGAGGATGGGCTGACAGTTGAGCTTCACCTACACATTGGTCCCTACAGGGTTCCCCAAACAGTGTCTCAAACCATGTTAGTAGGTATTCCACCCCAAGAAAGTGTTCTATGGCCAAGTAAATTTGGAATATGTTATACATCACAGGAAATCCACAATATACATTAGCAGGCTAGGAAGATCTGAGGAGTCCTACAATAAAGATGATTATTTAACTTTGCTTAATCTAGTATTTCCCAATGGATTTGACTATAGACTCATTTTTTCCCACAGGCCATGTTTTTCATAAAGCAAGATTGACATATGGAGAATACTAACACATCTTCTTTCTTAAATACTTTCTTCCTTTACTTATATGACATCATACTCTTGGGTTTTCTCTTATCTTTCTGAGCACTCTCTCTGTCTCCTTTGCTTGGTCATAAGATATTAGATTTCCTCAAAGTTTGACCCCAAGCCTTCTTCTCTTTTCATTCCTTATTTTCCTCTTTTCTCAGCATGCCCATGGCTTTCATGACTATTTCATGGAGATGGCTCACAGATGTCTAGCTCCAATTTAGACCTTTTCTGTGGGCCTCAGTCCTATATATCTACCAGCTCATTTGACATCTTTACTTGGATAGCCAACTCAATGTTAAGATCTTTGTCTTTCTGACTTTGTCCAGTCTTGCTCTATTCCTTCTTTTCAGTAAATAGCATTACAATGCATTCTGTTATGCAATTGAGGAAACTGGAGTCATCGTTGACACTATACTACATCATGCTGATCAGGTTGTATAGATGTTAATTCCTAAGAACCTTAATCCATCTATTTCTCCCCAACTCCATTTCCCCTTCTTTGGTTCATATTACCAACTTTTTACACCTGAGATTCTGCAAAGAATTACCTAGGCTTGTAGCATACACTTTTGCTCGCTTCCTTTCTTTCTTTCTTTCTTTCTTTCTTTCTTTCTTTCTTTCCTTCTTCCTTTCTTTTCATGTTTATTCATTTTGAGAGAGAGAGAGAGAGAGAGAGAGAGAGTGAAGAGAGGAGGGGCACAGAGAGAGGAGACACAGAATCTGAAGCAGGCTCCAGGTTCTGAGCAGTGAGGGGCTTGAACTCACAAACCACGAGATCATGACTTGAGCTAAAGGTGGATGTTTAAGCGACTGAGCCACCCAGGTGCCCCCATTCTTGCCCTTTCTAATCCATTATCCACAATACAGATCAATTGCTCTTCGAACAAAGGCCAAACCCTTAAGTCACAAACCCTGTGAGAACAGGCTCCTGTCTCTTGTTTCAGTCTCATTTTGCATTACACTGCCTGTAACTCTCTTTGCTTCTCTGGTCTTGATTTACCTTAAAAAAATTGAGGTATCATTCACTCCTTTTGGTATTCACTTTTTATAGTATATTATACCATAAAATTTACTCATTTAAAGTGCACAGTTTAGCCATTTTCATGTTTTTTCAAGGTTGTGCAACCTTGAAATCAAATTTCAGACTATTTTCATCACCCCTAAATGAAATCAATCAGTAGTCACTGTTCACTTTCGTCTACCCCAGCCACCAGCAACTACTAATCTATATTCTTCCTCTATGGATTTGCCTATTCTGGACATTTCATGCAAGTGAAATCACATAAATGAATGTGGTCTTTGTGTCTGGCTTTTTATTTTTACTTTTTAAATTAAAAAACAATTTAGTGTTTTTATTCACTTTTTGAGAGACAGAGAGCGAGACAGAGCATGAGCAGGGGAGGGGCAGAGAGAGAGGGAGACACAGAATCCAAAGCAGGCTCCAGGCTCCGAGCTGTCAGCACAGAGCCCAACACAGGGCTTGAGCCCATGAACCGCAAGATCATGACCTGAACTGAAGTCGGTCACCTACTCCAGACACCCCGTGTCTGGCTTTTTAAAACTTGACATACTTTTTTCAGCATTCAGGCATATTGTGGTACAAACTAGTACTTTATTCCTTTTTATTGCCATATTGAATGGATATTACACATTTTGTTTATCCACTCATCAGTTGGTGGACATTTGAGTTGTTTCCACTTTTTGGCTATTAAGAATGATACTCCCATGAACGTTTATGTAAGAAGTTTTGTATGTATGTATTCTTTTGGGTATGTACCTAGGGGTAGAATTATTTGGTCTTGTGGTAATTCTATGTTTAATTTTTGAGGATCTGCCAAATTTTTTTTTAAAGCGACTGTACCACTTTACATTCCCACTAACAACATATGAAGGTTCTAGTTTGTCCACATTTTTGCTAACTTGCTATTGTCCATCTATTTATTAAAGCCATATTAATAGTTATGAAGTGGTATCTCATTGTGGGCTTGATTTGTATTTCTCTAGTGATTAATGCAGTTTCTGATTTACTTTTAATTTTTGAAACTGCATCATATTCCCTACTGCCACAGGGTCTTTGCATGTACAGCTCCCTTTGCCCCAAACCTTTTACCTTTAACTTGACTCTACCTTCTGTTCTCTTTATACTGATAACAATGGTCATTTCCTTAAAGAAGTATTCTCTAATATCTCTAGGTCAAATCTGTTTGACTATAAACTTTTACTGGGTTATGTAATTCTCACTCATAGCACTTACCATAATTGTAACCCCATATTTATTTGTGTGATTTTTTTTTATTAGTGTCTCCTCTACCAGAAGATTACAAATTTTATGAAGGTAGGAAACCTGTTTATATTACTCCCCATTGCATTCTCAGCACAAATAATGCCTGGCATGCAGTAGTTAGTTAATAAATATTTTCTGAATGAATGAAAGAATATACAGGTTGATTCTGGATTAAAGAAATAGCCTTAAAAAGTAAAGACATTCAGTGGCACTATGTATTCCCATGGGATTTCTCAGAAGACAGCTTGGGGACACAAATCCTCTCTCCATATGAATAATTATATACTTTGGTGAGTCAGAGAAGATAAATGGGAGGAGAAAATCATGGCAGAGAGAAAATATCTATAGGGATGAAGGATAGACACTTTTCATCAGATTACGTTTATATGACCTCATGAATTAAAAAGTGATGGATTCTTATGATTCTGCACAGCCTGTGGAAATCAACTCATTTGTCTTTTAAACTAATTTCCTCAGGAATTAACTTCCTTAAAAATATTAAAATGAAAATTCAGTTTTTTTGCAGTGCAGTGACTTTTCTTCCACTAGTCACTTTTACATTGGCATATAGTCACTATTTGCCATGCCTTAGACTTCTAAAAGAAAGCAAAATGGAAGAGCTCTAGCAACCTTTATCCACTGACACAAATTACCTCCATTGGTCATTTCTTTCTGAAACCCAAGATTCTTATTCATTTCAGTTGAATGCTTTTGCTAAGCATTAGATGACATTTACTTACACAAATGAAAGCTAGAATTTCAGGAAAATCTGTTCTAACATCCTTCAACATTTATCATTTCAAGTGACCCACGTGAAAGAGTAGCATGCATACCCTTGTACTCTGACATTCAGTGGGGATATCAGCTAGCAATAGAACTCTTTGCTCAAATGCATTGCATATAGCAAAGGAAGATAGTAGCCAGTACTGCATACACATCAACAAACAATAACATCCTGAACCATAATGACTATGATCATGGTAGTCCCACCTCACCTGTAATCAAGTGTAGCCTTGGGTAATAAAACTGGACAATGGCAATATTAAAGAAAACCTGTAAAGGGGGCTTTTACTAAATTGCTGAAGGTGTCAAGCTTCTTATCCTTCTCCTTGTTAGTAAACTCTTCATTGTTGAAGGCATGGAGAACTAATGACAGGAGATGGACATGCCACAGACAGAAGTGCCCTTGGACCCTGGAGGTCACTGTGTGATGGTGTGTGTGTGAAGGAATGTACATCCTTTTTACGTCTTTGTTCCAGGGGACATGGTCCACTGGCAAATCCTGTTGCACTAAGATCGGAGGCTGAAGATAACCCAAACATAATCCAGACATGTGGACATTGTTTCTGTGACATAGCGTTACGATTCCAAAGTGCACCAGCTCTCTCAAAAAAAAACAAACAAGACTGGTTTCTTCCTGCATAGAACTCTAGATCTATGTCTCTCTCTTTCTCAATCTCTAATGCTTTTTCTGTCTCTATTGCTGTCAGTCTCTTTCTCTTTGTCTTTATCTCTCTCTTCTTATGTTTTTTTTGGTCAACTAAATGCTTATACATACAGATGTGTTATGTATATATTTCCTAAACATTGTGTGTATATTACCCATAGATATGGTTGACTACTGAACATACATAAAATATGTAACATTTAGGATATATATATCCCCCAAGTAAAAAGGAAACTCTCAACTTAATCCATCATTGAATGGGCAAACATAAATTACTTTGTTTACCTTTTATAGGAGAAGATAATACTAGTTTTTTAACTTTATTTTTTTATTTTTTAAAATTTATATCCAAATTAGTTAGTATATAGTGAAGCAATGATTTCAGTAGATTCCTTAATGCCCCTTACCCATTTACCCCATCCCCCTCCCACAACCCCTCCAGCAACCCTCAGTTTGTTCTCCATATTTATGAATCTCTTTTGTTTTGTCCCCCTCCCTGTTTTTATATTATTTTTGTTTCCCTTCCCTTATGTTCATCTGTTTTGTCTCTTAAAGTCCTCATATGAGTGAAGTCATATGATTTTTGTCTTTCTCTGACTGACTAATTTCACTTAGCATAATACCCTCCAGTTCCATCCATGTAGTTGCAAATGGAATACTATTTTTATCAGAAATAGTGTGAGGATGAATTAGAGTTTATAAATACTTGCCCAAATAGACTCATTGCTCTTACCTGGGCTTCCCTGCCCATGGGCTCAGTCAAAATCATTCTATGAACAACTTGGGTTCTTATATCAGCTTTTGGACTCACCTGGCTTTGTCTTTTGAAACTTTTCCTTAGTAGTCTTGTAATTTGTTGTTAATTTTGTATTGTGGATTCTGTCCTGTTCTGTACCCACTTACCTGGACCTGGTTCTTTGTATCTGCCTTGCCTTCCAGATCCATCTTCCCCTGGGTACTGACCCAATGCCCCAAAGCCACAGAAGGCAATGTTAGACAGTTATTCCCAGAAACCCTGATATTTTCAAGGACTTACTCTGTCCTCCAGCAGCAGCAGATTTGGTGGGGGGAGCATAGAGCTCTTCTCGAGTGGCTTCAGAAGGTGTGACTCAGGTGTAGCTAAGGCTCAGTTCCTAGGTTTTCTGACCAGATGCCTCAGTTCTAGGACTCAGAACCCTCTAGAGGCAACAGGGGGACATTCACTGCTGGTAGTGAGTCCTTTGCCTCCTGCTTATGATGAGCTGAGAGAGTACATATTCTAGGGCATAACCTAGGACACTTGGTCCTACTGGCATTCCTGCTCCCCCAATCCTGTAACAGCTGCACTGGAAGCAATTTACATGCAACTCAAAGACATTATTTTGTAGGTTCAGTTATATCAGGACATATGGAACAGATAGACGTATAGTCCCAGGGGAATTATATGGTTTGTCTTGTATTTGGTGAAAGAAGCAGAAAGTTAAATAGAAATTTTCTTCCAGATTAGTTAGCC
The DNA here is from genome assembly GCF_018350155.1 of Leopardus geoffroyi. NCBI lineage: Eukaryota > Metazoa > Chordata > Mammalia > Carnivora > Felidae > Leopardus > Leopardus geoffroyi. The sequence goes on from NC_059333.1 coordinate 84,750,247, forward strand.
TCCATCAGAGGACTTCCTGAAACTTTTAGCATCATTAAAGCATAAATTTGGGGCTGTGCTTCATGTAAGTTGGCCTCAATACTATGATGGTTTTGCCTAGGGATGGGAAAATGATCAGCCATATTATGTTGTTTCAGAATGGAATGATCAGGTCTTAGGACTTAGATTTAGGAAGAACTAAGGGGAATGTTTTTTGATAAACTGTAATGAGTCCTTCTCCTTCTGCTCTTACTCTAATCTCTGGCCAACCCCTCTCACATTGGCTGAACCCTGTGAGGTAGCGGATGTTCTCACCAAGATTGTACTCATTTCCCTGCACTGCCCAGGCCCTGCTCCCATCTCTGTCCAGCCTAGTTTGGAGGGCAGATTCTGGATTCAGATGGAATGGATTCAAGTCCTACCTCCAGTGTTTACTCATTGTGTGGGATTATGCAAGTCACTTTACTTCCATGCCTCAGTTCCTACATCTATAAAATGGCAGCAATAACGTTAGGTACTACAGAGAATAGGACAGTGCCTGGTAAATAGAAAGCCTAAAATATTAGCTATTTTATCATCATTGTCATCATAATGAGTCTGCCTTCATGGATCAGCCAGAGCCCTAATGTGTGACATGACTTTTACTGGTCCAGACCCTCACAATCTGTCCATCTTGTATAATCTACAGTGACAGTTGAATAAAACTGCCACTAGGAGTTTTAAGAGGACCCACCTTGATATACCTCTATAGACCTACCTTGCCATAGGGCAAGTCACACACAAGGAAATTCTCACCAACTAAGAACTGAACCCTCAGAACATCTGAATTTGGAACAATTATGGCATTTACCTGTGCTCCTTCTGGGCACCTCCACACTATTCCTGCAGTGTCATCAGGGCCCTGCATTAACCAGTATCTGGTATATTCTATGGATCTTCAGGATGCCTACTGGCCTGCCAAAGCCAAGACACACTCTCTAGCACTGGGAACTTCACAACATCATCTGAGAATAAAAGTATGACTGGTCCTCCTCTACTGTACACACACTAAGAAGCTGGAGGACAACTTCTGGGGCCTTTCAGGCAGATGGTGACCACTAGACTTTGTCCTCATCTCTCATTGTCTTCAAATGGAGCATTATATGAACCAGCAGGACCATATTTCCACCTGGCTCTGGTGACTTGTCCCAGAAACCTTGCACAGGATATGAGGAGTATTGTATAGAAAATGTTGAACTTTCAATGATAGTAGAGTCAGCTGCTTTATCTAGTCCACTGGAACATGGTAATCCAAAGGAGGTATCAGAAACTGATCTCTTCCTTTGAAGAACTTAAACTTACCACCAATCAATCTGATGATCTCTTTCATCTTTGAGTTAATGACAGGTATGAAACTGAATGGATAGTGTACCTGATACTGTGTCGGTGTGATTTTTGCTGGTTTAAATCCACATGTTTCGGACTCTGAAACCCAGAAATCTCTACTATACCTCGTTGCCTCTTTTTGATGATACAGCTGATTTGCACCCTCAAAGAGAGCCATCTTCTAAAAGAACATAAGAAACAGGGGCACCTGGATGGCTCAGTTGGTTAAGGGTCTGACTGCAGCTCAGGTCATGATCTCATGGTTCATGAGTTTGAGCCCTGCATCTGGCTCTATGGTGATAGCTCAGAGCTTGGAGCCTGCTTTGGATTCTGTGTCTCCCTCTTGCTCTCTACCCCTCCCCACTCACGTGCGCATGCGCGTGTTCTCTCTCTCTCTCTCTCTCTCTCTCTCTCAAAAATGAATAAACATTAAAAAAATAAAAAAAAAAAGAACACAAATAATTTAATTTATTCCAGTACAACATTTGAGCTGGCCTTTGACAAGTAGGTGGAATGCAGTCACGAGGAAATGGAGAAAGGATAGGGCATTTCATGCAGAAAGAATAGAGTGAAGACAGACTGAGGTCTGGAGACCAAGTCTGGGGAACATGTGTGTGAGTGGTGCATGGGCCCATGAGAAGGAGCTATACTGCCTCCCTGAGATGTAAAGTGTGTGTGTGGTGTGTGAATTAGAAAAAAACCTGGGAATAGAATACCCATACAGTAATGGTGATTGTGCATTACAGATGGATTATAGGTAATTTTTTTCTTCTTTTCCCGAATTTTTCTGTGTAACCTGAATGTCCTCTGGCCTTGCCTATGAATCAGTCTACTGTGTCTCATAGTGCCTTCTGTGTCTTTGCCACTGCTCTACTCTAGGTCGTGCTTCACAACCCTGCTGTGCTGCTGACATCATTTGCCTACAAGCCGTGCTTTTGTATGCTCTGAGCAGGCTCCTATTCCAGAACTGCCTGCACCATATTCCTTAGGCCTCAGCCAACCCAGACACTCACTTCCTGCAGCATTCTCTTCATTGCTGGGGACTCGATCATCCCCCCTCCGCCTCCTCTCCCCCTCTTGCCACCACACTGTCTGCTCTCTGGCCATTGCACCAGCTCCATGTGAGTCTCTTTGGAGTGGCCCCAACCCAACTGCTTGTGGCCTAAGGTAATATAGCTTCTTCAGTGTTACCCCGGGGTCACCTCTCCCCTGGCACAGGCACCATTAGGGTGGCTGATTTGGGTGGGTTCAGTGCCTGCCATGTGTCTGGCTGCTCTTCCAGGTGCCACGCCACACAACCACAGGAGAATCCAAGTCCTCCTCTCACAGAGCTCACCTGGTGGCGGAAGAACTGCCCACAGACAAGTCAACCAACACACCTAAATGATGCCGTTTCAGATGGTGGGAAGTGCCGTGAGGTACATAAAGGTTAGGAAAGTTGATGGTCAAAACAAGTATCGATGGGGAAAGGGATGCCAGCTTCATGCACCCAACCTCTACCTGAAGACGACTTCCTTACTAAAATATAATGGAAAAACATTTTTATATTGGAATTCATAGTCTATTATAACATCTCAGTGGAATTGAAGGTGGAAGTGTTTGCAAATATTTAGTCTACTTTTATGTGAGTACCCTTCTTGAGAAAATTTAATGTCAATTCCTTACGGCTATGATCTGGCAACTTCGACGTAGACATATATATTCTGAAGTTATTGCCTAGGAATAATTTTAAATGCTAATTTTCTGTTGGAATTCTAGATTCACAGCATCACTCCCAGAGCGGAGCTGAGTGTTTGCGGTCCTGGCTCATGACTTTGCATTCCCTTTTGTGTTAATGATCGTGTTAATTGCCTGCAGGTGTCTTTATTTCTTCTTTTAAGGAACAGGGGTTTATTCTGGCTTAATTCCAATTAAGGTATTTACCTTTTCTCCGTGCAAATTCTCCCTGCAACTGGAAGTATTCAAATCAGTTTTGCCTCCATTTAAGATTGTGCTGCTAAGATAGTATTTAGATTGGGGAGATAGTTTTTACTACCTCTTGTTTTGCATTTTTGTGCAGGAGGGGAACAGACATAGTGTCATTATGATTTGTATTTAAAATTAAAAAAATAACAGGATGATGATGATGATGATCATGAGAAATATTGGTGCTGGGCTTTTTAGTTAGAAACTTCTGAACAAAAAATACAATTCAAAGGTTTGTCCTTATGACATATACACCCCCTCCATAACTGATAATTATTTATAAACATTTCTCTTTCAAATTGCATTTTCTTTTTTTTAAATGTATTTTATTTTTGAGAGAGAGAGAGAGAGAGAGAGAAAGAAGGGGAGGGGCAGGGAGAGAGGGAAACACAGAATTTGAAGCAGCACCAGGCTCTGAGCTGTCAGCACAGAGGCTGATGTGGGGCTCGAACCCACAAACTGTGAGATCATGACCTGAGCTGAAGTCAGACGCTTAACCGACTGAGCTACCAGGGCACCCCTGAAATTGCATTTTCTTAACATTGGTTGCATACAATGGGATTATAACCAATTTAGGGCCATATTTTAAAAAATTGAGGTAAAATTTATATACAGTTAACTATACACATCTTAAGTATAATATTCAATGAAGTTTGGTAAATGTATTTCCTTAGGTAACCACCAAGGTGTAGAACATTTCCATTATTCCAGAAAGTTCTTTCAGGTAGGGGGTAGAGTGTGAAGTACGAAGACAATATTTAAAAAAATTTTTTTAATGTTGATTTATTTTTGAGAGAGAGAGTGAGACAGAGCATGAGCGGGGGAGGGCCAGAGAGAGGGAGGCACAGAATCCGAAGCAAGCTCCAGGCTCTGAGCTGTCAGCACAGAGCCCAACGCTGGGCTTGAACCATGAACTGTGAGAACATGACCTGAGCCGAAGTCAGACGCCCAACCGAGTCACCTAGGTCCCCCCAAAATATTTTATTGTAAAAACGATTGCAGTCAGAAATCTGCATGTCAATAACCTTAAAAGGTAAGTACCACTAAAATATTTGTCAGGTTCTTAACCAAATAAGTAATTTTCTTTAACATTTGCTGGCAGTTAAATATTGTCCATTGGCTATTGGCTTATCAGCGGTGCCAAAATCATTTGGGAAAAACTTTACCCCTGAGGTTGCAAAAACTTGCTGATTAATTTAACAATGAGCTAATTATAGTAACTTCTTATAATTAGTCCAAGGTAGAGGTTTTGTTTCATTTACATCAGACGTGTCCATCATCAGTATCTTTTGGGCCCAGAAAGCAATATCCACTTTTCTGTTGAAGTGGACCACTGCCACCTGAGGAGACATGGACTGAAGGAAGAACTGTACAGATTTTATTTTTAGTCATTCAACAGATGAAACTCTTAGTATGTGCCAGGAACTGCTAACTATTGGGGTTATAGCATTGATGAAAATAAAAAAATCCCTCTTTTCACAGAGGAATGTGACCCCCCCAAAACCCCAGAACAAAAACCTCCCACTTTAAATGAGTCCAATCATATAATGTTAGATAATGGGAAGTGCAAAGAAAAATAAAGCAAGGTAAGTAGCTTGGGAGTGATGGGGATGAGGGCAAGAGTTATTTTAGTGTGATCATGGAAAGCCTCTGTGACAAAGGGATATTTGAGTAGAGGTCTGAGAAAAATGAAGGAATGGCACCATGTAGGTTTCTGGGAACAGCAAATGCAAAGGCCCTGAGGTGAGGATATGTTTGAAGCTTCCGGGAATACCAAGGTGGTAGAATGGGTGAGGAAGAGGCAAGGATGCTTGAGAAGAAGGAGGGGCCAAATCATTAAATCATATTGGACATTCTAGGCCATGGTGAGGACTCTGGAATCAGGAATATGGAAAGTATGTTGTTTCTTTTATTTTTTTTTAAACCAAAAGTGAGTAAATTTTATTCTTTTTTGCCTCAAGAATGCTAAAACTAAGTAAGAAGCTTTCCATCATTTACTGAAACGAGGTTTTAAAAACCAAAGTTGATTACAGAAATATAAAGAAAATTGCATATCATCCCTGCATGAGTTTTTAAAATAAGTTTTTATTTAGGAATGATTTTAGATTTACAGAAAAGGTACAAATACAGTATAGAAAGTTACTATATATCCTTTATCTGGTTTCCCTATTGCTAACATGTTGAATCACTATGGCACATTTGTCAAGACTAGGAAGTTAACGTTAGTATATTACTATTAACTAAACTCCAGATATTATTTGGCTTTTGTTAGTTTTTCCATTAATGTCCTCTTTCTATTCCAGAATCCACCGTCTGGTACCACATCGCATTCAGTTATCATGTCTTCCCAGTCTCCCCTGGTCTGTGACAGTTTCTCAGTCTTCTTTGTTTTTTATGACCTTGACTGTCTTGAGCGGTTATTGGTCAGGTATCCTGTAGAATGTCCTTCAGTCTGGGTTTGTCTGTTGTTTTTCTCATGATTAGACTAGGGTTATAGGTTTTTGGAAAGTATACCATGCAGGTGAAGCACACTTCTTATCACATCATATCAAGGGTTTCATGATGTCAATACGACCTCCCTGGTGATGTTAACCTTCATTACTCAAAGTAGGTTTTCCAGATTTCTCCACCACAAAGTTACTGCTTTCCCCCTCTTTTTTTTACTTTATTCATTGGGATCTAGCTCACCCTCAGGGAAAGAGTGATGGGAATTAAGCTTCTTTGGAGTGTTTTAAGCAGAGGAATGACATAGCCCTATTTCTGCTTTGGAAGGCTCACTGTGTGGAGAGTAGGGGGCAAGAGCAGAAGCAGGAAGACTAGGCAGCATGGGACTAGATCAAGCACTGTGGAAGTGATGAGAGAGGTTGAAATATGCATATACTTAGGAGATACAGCCTATGGGTCTGTGTTGCCTTTCTGCCTTCACCCCCATGAGGGCAATGGCCATTGGTAATGATAGACATTATCTTGTTTTAATCACCATGGCATCACTTCCCTTCTATAGTTGTTGGGTGTTGTAATTATTGTTCATTTGTTTTTGTGCATTCTCAAAGTAAAACCAACTGGCTCCTTAAGCCAAGGTACAAATGTCATAATCTTAAAATTTTTTTATCATTTATTTATTTATTTTTGAGAGACAGAGAGAGACAGAGCATGAGCAGGGGAGACACGGGCTCTGAAGTAGGTTCCAGGCTCTGAGCTGTCAGCATAGAGCCCGAAAGGGGGTGGGGGGAGCTTGAACTCAGGAATCGCAAGGTCATGACCTAGGCTGAAGTTGGACGCTCGATCAACTGAGCCACCCAGGCGCCCCAGCAAATGTCATAATCTTTAAACAGAGAGAAGTGTTAGCATAAAAAGTTAAGGTAATTTAGGCTAGGGAAGCTAATTTCTTCAGAACATCCTCTATAATAGATCCCATTTTAGGTGCTTTATATTTACTGTGAGTATGAGTTTCGAGGCCCACCAAAAACTAAGAATATGGCTTTCTTAATTTTTTCTATAAGTGAACTTAAATTTTATCTTCAATTTTCATTTTTTTTTCTGCTGTAAAAATCCAGTTACACTTATATCAATTCAGTCCCTTGGGTAATTACATTAGTCATTTCATTTTTAACCCATACAAATCTGGACTTTCCCTCTTCATCCTTCTTTTCATCCTGATATTGATCGTTGGGGTGGCAGAGATTTGTAAATATGTCACTGTAGATGTGGAGGCAAGGATGGTATATCTTTCTTGATCCTGATCTGTTGAGATCTTGCTGGTTGGTTTGGCCTTTGGACATGTCCTTCTCCACATTGGCAATCTCCTAAGAAATAACTGCATTCTCAGTAGCTCCCCTGAGGGAGTGTACATGCTGTATCCTTCCTGCAGTGTCCCCCAATCCGGCCTTGTGATCCCTTGTAGATCCACTAATAGCCTCTCTCACAACAAGAGGGATTCAACTCTCCTGTCTTCAGGGATCCTCACAGCTACAAATTTTCTTTCCTGTCCCTCCCTTAGCAGCGCCTCTCCTTACTGGGACTTGACCTAAGGGTGCAGGATGTTGGCGTCGAAATCAACACCTCACTTGTTCTCTTCACTTCTCCCAGCTTGCTAATGGCTCTTGTTTCTGAAGGGCTTGGAGGCAGAAGTGGAAGAATTGGAAGAGAGACCCATTCAGGCCGTAGTCTTCCCAAATATATTGCTTTTTAGGAGCTGGGCTTTGGAAAAATAAAATCAGGAATTTACATCTTTCGTGTGCCCTAGACGGCAAGAAGTGGGACGCTGCAGAAGAGACTGGGGTACAGTCGAGGCCAGGGTCTCATTTAAAGAGTCAGGGAGAAAAGTACAGGAATGGAAAGCCAACTGGCAGGCAATGCGTGGGCTGACATTCCACATACTGCTTATCACATGATGATTTCGTTGGCTCTTTATATTGATTCTGTGAATTCCATCTAATATTATTGCTATTTTTTAAATGAAAAAGTTAGTTAAGTTACAAAATATCATCCAAGTTTATACAGATTGTATGTGTTGGTAGGACCAGAAATCAAAACCAGATCTGTCCTGACACCAAAGCTCATGTTTCATTCATTATAGCTCGTAATCAATCTCATATACTAATATTTTCCTTCCATGTGAATGACCTGAAGCATTCCAGGGAAAGCAATGAGTGGGCACGGACTACGGATAGGAACTATCGAGGGCACCTACTTGACCAGTAGGTGTAACATCTTTCTTTCTTTTCAAATTTCAGACTTCAACCTGTAACTATTGAATGGCCATAGTGTGGTGCAGGGATACAATAGCTAGTGCTCTTTCAGATTAGAACTAGAGAGAGTTGAGAGACACATCAAAAGATACTTAAAATATAGCACAATGAAGTGCCATAAGTGAAGTGAAAAAGCTTACTCTGAGAGACCTAGAAGAAAACCTACTTCTGCCCTGGTGGAGCCACAAAACTTCCTGGAAAGGATAGGATTTATTATCATTATTATTATTATTATCATTATTATTATTATATCTTTTTTTTTTTTTTTGAGAGAAAGAGAGAGAGAGTGAGAGCACATGAGCAGGGGAGGGGCAGAGAGAGAGGGAGAGAGAGAATCCCAAGGGGAGGGATCCCATGAACCATGAGATTGTGTCCTGAACTAAAACCAAGAGTCAGATGCGCTCAACCAACTGAGCTGCCCAGGTGCCCCGAGGATGGGATTTAAAGCACAGTGCCATAGAAGAGGCAATGAGATATGGGTGTAGCAGTGGATGGAATGTGATAGTCCACTGCAAACCTTCCAGATCTTTTTGTAAATGATGTTGTCCTACTCTTTCAAAGCAGCGTGAACTGAGCTTCAGTTGAGGCACAGGTGAGGGAGCCCATTTGTTCTTGGGCCCACACTCTAAGATAATGCGGTCCTTATCTGTAGCCAAAGGTTGGCTGTTTCTTGTGCCTACCCTAGCCATCCCTGAAGGAGCACCGCATCCTCTGCAGCCAAGGCGACTTCTACTTCTCATTGATTACCTCTGAAAAGGCATCCACTGTTTGGCATCCTGCCTGCTCACCTTCTAGTCTGTGGGGTTCTTTTCATTGGCTTTGCCTCCCCTCTGGCCTGAACTAGGCTGCATTTGGGAGGTAATCACCATCAGGGCAATCAAATACCGCAGAAATACAGCAGAAAGATGCAGAACAGACTACATTTCTTCCTCCCTGGATTTTGAGGCCCAGGAAGAGCCGAGGGGAGGATGCTGTTGGAGGCTGTGTATTCTTGCTGTAACAGGCGGTGCTTAAAAGAGAAGAAAAGAAATGTGGTTATTTTTGAAATTAGGCCTTTCCTCTCCATTTTCTCCCTGCTGCAGGCTTCCATTCAGAGACTCATTTTCTTCCTCAGATGTTTCAGCTTCTGAATTTATTTCACATAAAAAGCATGACATATGTTTTCTTTCTTCTATGTTTTTTAAGGTGACAGTGAGTTTCCCCGATTTCCAGCACTTTCTGCTGGTTGCTTCTGCAGGGGGAGCACAGAACATACTTTAGCAGCTGAGGCTGCCAGAATGAAGCCCAAGGGCTAGTAGCAGGATTGTGATGCTTGTCCTTGGGGGTTTAAATGCTCTGGTGGAACATCTTACCCTTGATGTGCAGGCTTTTATGCTTCTGGGGACAATGGAGTCCCTGGAGCCTGGGGAAGAAGAGAGTGCGATCCAGTGGCCTACATGCTGGGCAGGGCTTCAGGAAGGCAAGGATCTGGTGCTGCCTCTGGGAAGGGATCCTGGAGCAAGTCCCTTCTGTCTCTGGCTGTTTCTGGTTGTGGGAGTTTGAGCCAGCCCCAATGCCTTTGGCCTTCAGAAATGTGGTGGGGAATCCGTGCCCTCCACCCTCCCACCTGTACACTTTCTGGAGGTTATACTTTATGAGACCTGCCCTAAGAAAAATCCCAAACAGAAAATTGGAATTTGTGAAATGATGGTGGGGAGAGGAGGGGGTGGGGTTTGGATATTCAGTTCCACATTTGTTCCTTTCTAGAACAACGTCTAGACCATGATTTAAAAAAGGAATTAAAAACTTCATTTAAAAAAGGAATTAAAGGGGCGCCAGTCGGTTAAGCGTCCGACTTCGGCTCAGGTCATGATCTCATAGTCTGTGAGTTCGAGCCCCGCGTTGGGCTTTGTGCTGACAGCTCAGAGCCTGGAGCCTGTTTCAGATTCTGTGTCTCCCTCTCTCTCTGCCCCTCCCCTGTTCATGCTCTGTCTCTCTCTGTCTCAAAAATAAATAAACATTAAAAAAAAATTTTTTTAAAGGAATTAAAAACTTCATTTAAAAAAGGAATTAAAAACTTCATTTAAAAAAGGAATTAAAAACTTCATTTAAAAAATGAATTAAAAAATTCATTTCAAAATGAATCAAAAAATTCACTTAAAAATGAATCAAAAACTTCATTTAAAAATGAATCAAAAACTTCATTTAAAAATGAATCAAAAACTTCATTTAAAAATGAATCAAAAAATTCATTTAAAAATGAATTAAAAATTCATTTAAAAAATGAATGAGGCATATACATCTTTATGGGCACATACATGCAGTTGGCAGGAAGCACAGAATTTGTTGAGTGACCTTTGCCTCCTGCCATCTCACTGAGTCTTCACAACAACTGTGTATTATAGATAATGTTATTCCTATTTTTGAGGCGAGGACATTGAGGCAGAGAGCTGGCATAATTAGCAAATTAAGTAGCTTCTAATTGGCTAAGCCAAGATTCCAACTGGAGGCCAGAGCAGGTGGTGTGAGCCTCCTCAGAGCTCTTCAGGAGCCAATACCCCAAGCTTTGAAACCGGGCTTCCCTGTGAATAGCTTGGCCGTCACTTCCCTCGTCAGAGTCAGATTCTCAGGATAATCTTGTCTTTCTGGCTTTCAGTGTTGTTGTGACAACCACAACGGGCAGACAACATGGGGAAGTGTTTCATAAATGACAGCACATTAGAGACATACCAGAAGGAATTATTATTACTTTGCTGTCGCTGAGTGAGGCACACCTGTTGACGAATAACTGAAATACCTAGCTAAGGGACTTGTTAGTTTTATCTCCCATAGCAGAATATTGACTGAGGCCTCTTGTCACCAGGGCACATTCCTCAAGCTGGGTTGTGTCACATTGATGCAGCATAGGTCCTACGTGGGCACTTAATGCCCACGAAGAGAGTGTGTAGGAGGCATCCTTAAGAGCAAGCCGGCCAGAGGCAAATTGCCTGCCTCTGCCACTTGCCAGCTTTGTGACTTTGGGCGAGTTACTTAACGTCTCTGTGTCCCAGCTTTCCAATCAATAAAATGAGACTAAGAATAGTGTTTATCTGGGGCGCCTGCGTGGCTCAGTTGGTTAAGTGTGCGACTTCCACTCAGGTCATGATCTTGGGGTCTGTGAGTTCGAGCCCCATGTCAGGCTCTGTGCTGACAGCGCAGAGCCTGGAGCCTGCTTCGGATTCTGTGTCTCCCTCTCTCTGTGCCCCTCCCCTGCTCACACTCTGTCTCTCTCAAAAATAAATAAACATTAAAAAAATAAAAAGATAAAAAGAATAGTATTAGTTTCAGTTCTTAGCACTCTGCCTGGAACAGAGTAAGCGCTGGAAATGCCAGCTGGCACTACACTTGCAGATTGGTTTTGGCCAGCCCTGATAGAATTTGCTGGTGGCCACATTGGTGGCCACGGTAAACTCTGTAGTAGGATGCTATGATATAGAAAGCTCCAGATCAGCGGCCTTCTCTATAAATAGCATTCCTTAAGGCTCACAAAGAAATGACTTCTGTGACCAGTAGTCCCACGTGGAACAAGTGCTATGTCAGGCCTGGTCAGGAGCTGAGCGAGACCCTGTCTCATCTGGCTCACTGCTTCAATCTCACGTCATGCCCTGTGGTCCTGGAAGTCCACATCCACCCGTATCCATCCCTCTTAGGTCTTAGGATGTGACACGCTCTCTTCTCTCTCAAACACACTACTGCTTCTGCTTGGAATGTTCTTTCTTCACCACCATAGCCCCAGGCCCACCAGTCAGCTTGCTCACATCCATCCACATATCCCTTAGGCCTCAGTTCAGATGTCATTTCCTGGGGAGGTTTGTCCCGATGCCCTTAGACTGGTTTGGGAAAAAGTATTAAAATGCAGTACGGTCCCTAATGATGATTGAAATGAGAATTGTTACCCTGAAAACTGTAATGACATTTGCTTAACCAATTGTACATTTGTTTTATAGAAACCATATGCTATTTTTTAATATCAACTAAAAGTAATTTATGCATTATATTCTCTGCTTATTCAAGGTAGTTTACTCAGTTTCTGAATTATACAAATTTCTTTTTTTCCCTTCTTTTTCTCTTTTTGGCTACTTATTCCCTTGTGCCAGCTCTTGACAAAATCAAGATTGACTTTTTTTTTTTTAAAGAAACAGTGAGTTGAAACTTTCATACCGTTGCAAAATCTATAAAGTGTCAAATGGCTTCTACTTTTCTTACAAACACTTATCTGAAACACTATTGTACAACATTTAGCTATTGCTCACTGGTTTTAGCCCTCCTCATTTTGTAAACAAAAACAATAGAAAAAAGACAGAAAGATTTATACCTAAGCCTGACAGTGTTACCTGTGAGAGGTAGGTGAAAGCAAATTTTACTCCTTTTGCTTCCTGTGCATTGTCTAAATTTTCTATAATGAACACACTTTGTCATAATAAAAAGTTACTAAAATTTTATAAAGAAAACAAGAACAACTTCAGTGTTCTCTGAATTCAACAAGGCTCAATAAGCAATAAGGGTTGGGAAGAAGAAGAATTCACAAAAAGTAGACTATGTCCCTGTCTCCAAGGAGATGGATATCCAGAAGATGTTTCCCTTTTAAACCTTTACTCTTTAATTTTTTTTTTTAACTTACCACCTGCCTTCCTGACCATTCTTTCAGTCCCTCTTTTCCAGTTATGTCTCCTTCAGATGAGATTGTTCCCCCTTCTTCTTTCCATGTCTTCCTCACCAGTGTTTTTAATCTGTATTCCACACACTGACGGCAGACAAAGGAAGCATGTGACATCGCATTTCAAGGTATTTGGGAATGCCTTTGTAGTTAGTGCTTGGAAATCTTTAAACAAGATGTGCCTGGGGTGGCTCAGTCGGTTGGGTGTCCGACTTCAGCTCAGGTCATGATCTCACAGTTTGTGGGTTCAAGCCCTGTGCTGACAGCTCAGAGCCTGGAGCCTGCTTCAGATTCTCTGCCTCCTTTTCTGTCCCCCCCCCCCCCCCCCCCCCCCCCCCCCCGCTGCTTATGCTGTCTCTCTCTGTCTCTCAAAAATAATAAATAAACTTGAAAAAAAAAAAAGAAATCCTCAAAACTTTTCATAAAATTTTTATAGGCATCAAGATAGAATTTTAGTGTTTTTTAAAAAAATTCCATATTATGAGAAATTAGCTATTTGGAATTGTGTTTTTGAAGACCCTTGGCTAGATTTCCTGTTACCTGCCCAAAGGGCCCTGTCACTTATCATACATTTAGTATTTACCTCTCTCCTGCTGGAAGTGGCAATCTGGAAATAGTGAGCTGTGACTCTTACGTAGTTTCTAGTACATCTCACCAAGATCTGTCTGTGCCTTTCTCAGAATGATAAATTTTACATTCAGCAAATAAAACATGTAAGTCTTTGTAAGAAATCTCTGAGCAAAAGTTGTGCCAGCCTCTTCATTAATGGCACAACTCAAGACCAGAAGAGGGTCTGCCCACTGTCCTTACTTCAGATGAGTAATAGAACTCTGTGACCAATTGTTTCTGTCTAAAGAGAGGTCAGAAAGGGGGTCACAATGCCTCTCCCCTCTGAAGCAAACATCCTTTGTATAAAATTCATTGTGTCTGCTCCACAAAAAATGGGGGTCCAGATCTGTTTGGATAGTTGATTTTTAAAAAAGTAGAATCCAGCATTATAGGTACAGCATACTATTTGTTGTTTTAACTGGCATTTCTTGTGAGTCTGAACATTTTTTCATGTATTTATTGGTTCTATCTAAATATCTAGCTATATCTTATTTTGAATATTTTCTATTCATGCCCTTTGTGTTCTTTTCTATTACTATGATTATCTCCATAATGATTTATATGAACTTCTCATATATTAAGACGCTATCTTTTTGTCCCACATGTTTTAAATATTATTATTTTCCAGTGTATTTGTCTTTTAGTTTGTTTCTTATGTGAAAATTAAGAATGCATGTAGTTGAATCTTTCAATCTTGTCCTTTTAAAAATGTGTTTAAATTTTTTTTTCAATGTTTATTTATTTTTGAAAGAGACAGAGCATGAGGCAGGGAGGGACAGAGAGATAGGGAGACACAGAATCCGAAGCAGCTCCAGGCTCTGAGCTGTCAGCACAGAGCCCTACACGGGGCTCGAACTCACAAATCATGATATCAAGACCTGAGCTGAAGCCGGATGCTTAACCGACTGAGCCACCCGCATGCCCCTAAAGATGTGTTTTTTATTACTTCTTTATTATCCTTGTTTCCAACTCATTAGAGACCAAAAGAGAGAGAGAGAGAGAGAGAGAGAGAGAGAGAGAGAATCCAGTGTTTTCAATGAGTTAATAATCAGCCTTTAAGCGTTATTGAATCTGAGAGTGAGGAAATAATAATAATTCTAAAACATAATTTTTTAGAAAAAAGGAGGAGGGGAGGAAATATAAACTGGAATGAATCCTGAAGTTAGGTGGCTCTGGGTGTGCTCCCCCCATTTTACGTGTCACAATGGAAAGGGAACTTAGGTGTCAGAGGTCATCTCTGTCAGCCCCCAACCCTTACTCAATGCAGGAATCCTGCCCATGCTATTTTTACCATCCCCTTGACAACTGCCAGGATAGCTCAATCTTCTGCTACAACTCTGCATGTCAGCAGGACATACCTCTGTTATGTTATGCTGAAACCTGTCTGCTTGCCAGTTCCACACGCCGAGCCTAGATCTGCCCTTTGGAGCCACATAGACAAAGTCGGTTCAGCTAGGAAAACTTCACCGGCTAGAGAAAGCTGACATATCACATCTGAGACATCTCTCCAGGGCACACACCTTCAAATCTTTTCTCTCCTCCTCCTCCCACACGATGTTGAGACTCACCACTAGCCCGTTTGCCATCTATTGGACACAACCCAGTGTCTGTCTCTTTTCTTGTATGGGCCCCGCACTGAGCCCAGATCTGTGTGCACCTGATGGGGCAGAACTGGCACAAATATGGCATGCTCCTTCTGTCTGCCTGGACCCATGCCCACTCAGGCTCCCTTTGCTGCTTTTTACTTTCTTGGCCACTGCCTCTGTGTCTCAGGAGCCCTAGAGCTGGTGGCCTAGGTACCTTGCCTTGTCTTTATTCCATTCCACCCTCGTGTGGAGGCTGGATTTTTATTTTTGTTTGTTGGGCTTGCTATTGCTGACAAAACCCTGGTAAACTCCTTACATAGCTGCTTGGCAAGAGCTGGCTGAAGACCGTTTATTATGCTCATTTCCTTCTTCTAGTTTTAAGGTCCCTGCCTTTTGTTGACAATGGCAGCAGTTTTCAACCTGGGTTTGTGGGTCAGGGTTTTGGTTCTGGACCTTGGCCTCACTATCCTGTTAGACCAGTGTTCAGGCCTGGCTATTCAAGGGCCTCCACTGAGACTTGGCTGTTGGGGAGGGCAGGGCAGGGCATGGCTGGGGTAAAGTAAAGGTGGGGCTCGTAGGGCTGGGTGGGGCTAGATTGCATGGGAAACTGACTTGTTTCTCTACATCAGTTGGGACTGGTGATGGCACAGCTGGTAGGTGGCCCAGGTGCCACCTAGCAATGGCAATGGGGGAATTGGACTTAACTGAGTCATAGTCCTGACTAACCAGCTGGGAAACCCTGAGCAAGTCATGGGTCAATTCTCAGAGGATGACCCTGGAAGGCGGTGCCTTCTACTGCCATCTATCTAGCAATGGTTCGGGGACCATGTAGCTAGCAAGGTCATAGGAATCATCCCATTCAATTACAGCAGTAAATTCAGGACAAAAGTCCCATTCCCGTGCTCATTTTACAGATGAAGAGATAGTAACTTAGAGAGGTTAAATAGTTTGCCCAAGGTCACAGTGTTTGTAAATAGCTGAGCTGGGATTTGAACCTAAGTGGTCTAAGTGCCTGTGCTCTTAACCACAACACTATGCACCCCCGGACTCCCCACCCCCAATTCTGCCCAGTTCTGTGGCCTGTATGAATTCAGCAGGAGCTCAAAGGTCTGAGGAGAACCACATTCATGTTATTTGTCAGAAGTATGGAAGCAGCATCCTGGAGACCCATGTGTTATGTTCCTGAATTTTCCACCACTGAGTTAAGGCCACTTACACTCTGCTAGCCTATACGAAACAGCCAGTGAACATTCAGGTACCAAGAGTAAATTTCTATCAGCAATGGCTTTATGTCAGTTTTGCTATCACCCTCTCCATATTCAGGGATAAAAATCCAGAAACAGAACCCGGCAGGAGTTTACTTTGAGTGGGAAACCTGTCTAAAACATTGTTATTAATTATTCATGTTGGCTGAGGCTGTTTCCTTACAATATTTTTTTGTAGACATAAAAAAATTAATTGCTCTGGCCTTTTCTCTGTGATTTCCTGATGTCTTGGCATGCCAATGCCTGAGAAAACTTAACCCACAGAATGAGTAATACTCTGTAGCTAGGAACTGGTATTTCAATTGCCCAAGGTTGTGGAAATCTTCCTGCAACGTGGGAGTCAGCTCCTTAGAAAGCAAGCAAGCAAACAAGCCTGCCGTTCTCTGCTGAAAAAACCCCTCCCTCTTTAAGGATTGTAATTTGCCTTCCTTTAACACAACATGATATTGTAGTTATTATTTCCTGGGCCTTAGACGTTAGTTCAATAGGGCACAGTGATTCTTGGGTTTATGTAGTGCCTTCCTAAGAGCGCAACATTTTCATATTTATTATCACAATGTGTGCCTGTATGTGTGTGTGTGTGCTCGTGTGTGTGTGTGTGTGTGCGCATATGTGTGTGCATGTGTATAAGAGAGAGAAAAAGAGAGAGACAGAGAGAGAGAGAGAGAGAGAGCAAGCCCTGATTAGAGAAATGTTTTCATATTGAAAGATAGCAGATCTGAGGCATCAGGAACTGCCAGCAAACCTGTGAGGGGCAGAAGAAGAAACCAGAGTCGTATCTTTATAGATTCATGTACTTAGTGCAACCTTCCAAGAAAAACACTGAAGTCTGGGCATAAAGACTGCATGGCACTTAGTAGGTGCACTCAATATATGTCAGTTCCATTCTTCCCCTGCAGGGACCTAATCGTGTTTACCACACACTTGACATTTCCATACCAACTAAACTTGGTGCTATCACATAAAAGTCATACTTCTTTCTCTGTAGTTGTTTATTAAGTTTATTTTGATCCCAATGAAATCACTAGGAACCCTCCGGTACCATTTATCTAAATATGGTTCTAGCTCATACGGCTTCTCCTATGTTCTCTCTCTCATTTTTGTACCTGGGTATAACTTAATCTTCTGCCTTTTTGTTTTCTTTCTGCTTAAGTGAAAAACGAGAATGCCCAGATTGCTCCAGGACACACCTGTGCACTGTTGCAAAGCGGCTGATCTTGAGGGAAGGCTGGTTTTGCCACACAGGTGGTGACTGGGCGGCCTCAACAAGCCTCCAAATAAAGAAGGGGGGAAAACAAAGCCAGTGTGTGTGGAGGTGGGGGCTGGGATGGAGGAAGAAAATACCTTTGATGGGGTATTTAGCAGATGTTGCTTAATTACTCTGAGTACCAAAATGTAATTAGAAAGCCAAATACATGTCCTGGAGAAGTAGAATTTTAACACGTGTGCATGTACACATGGACCCACTCTGCCAGGCGCACATTTTCTTTCTACATTTTCTACATTTTCTTTCTCAGGTAGTTCTTCTTCCTGGACATCATGATAGAAAATTAAAGATTGAGAGACTCCATCCAGTTAACCCCCACGCACTGCGGGAGCCACAGTTCAGAGAGAGATTGCCCCTAAACGTACCTGACTTTTCACTGGGGTTGAATCGCTTCTTTTTTCTCAACACTGAATGAAATCTGTCCCAACTTTGACACCACACACTGAAGAAGAACTGAACATAGCATACAGCTATTATTGGCATTTTAGGTGCTAGTGCAGCAGGCAAAATGAGGGGTCTAGATTTTGGAGTTCTGGAACACAAGCTGAAATGCTTGTCAGGTTGTTTTTCGTTGTACAGCAATGGGACTTTGTATGGCTTGGATTAGAATGGAGATAAATGTGAGTCATTTAATATTTCTGCTTTCTACTTCCTGTCTAGAGCGCAGAGCATGCCCAACCCATTCTTTTTTCCTTTCAGAATTAGTATTAGCATTAGGAGGCTTGTCAACTCTTTGTTCTCTTTTAGCCATTTTCCGAATTTTTTTTGGTCTCACCTTCTTCATTTACAAAATGGGAATGATTCTTGCATGTTGTCATAAATGAATAGTAGTTAGGGGCGCCTGGGTGGCGCAGTCGGTTAAGCGTCCGACTTCAGCCAGGTCATGATCTCGCGGTCCGTGAGTTCGAGCCCCGCGTCAGGCTCTGGGCTGATGGCTCAGAGACTGGAGCCTGTTTCCGATTCTGTGTCTCCCTCTCTCTCTGCCCCTCCCCCGTTCATGCTCTGTCTCTCTCTGTCCCAAAAATAAATAAACGTTGAAAAAAAAAATAAATGAATAGTAGTCAATAAAAGAGGCACTTTGAATCTGTAAAATACCATGTGAAGTATTTTAACCTTAAAAAATTAGACTTCAATACAATATTAATGAAATAGTTATTTGAAGATAGTCAGTCATTTGAAGATATTCTGATAAAGAAATGCACCTGAAAGAGTAATGACATTGTATTTGATAATTATCTATCAGATTGGTAAATATAAATATCAATCATAAGTAGTGTTTGTGAGAATGTGGGTATGTTGAATCAACTCTTCTGCGAGGTATACCGTCAGTATACTTCAAAATGAAAAATGATCATACCTTTTGATGAAGTGACCCCTCTTTTAGAAATTTATTCTCAGGAGAAAGTCAGAAAGGTATTTACAGATATATTCATAAGTTTGTTCATCTCAGCTTCATTAATGAGATTGAAAGTGGGGAATAAGATACATGCCCACGAATAGGAAATTATTAAATGGATTGTGATATACCCCCGAATAGAATAAACACTCTGTTCAAAAGGGGGACGTAACTCTGCTGATATGGAAGGATACCTAGAATATATTGCTAAGCGGAAAGTAAATTATAGAACTATATGTTTATTATCCATTTGGATGGATATGCTTATCTTTATACCTATATTTATATTAAATACATGAAGATTATTTTTGTCTATAGTAGTCTTTGGAACAGGAGGTAATTGGAAAGGACCTTCACTTTGTACTTTATACACTTTTGACATGCTTAAACTTTTTTTTTTTTATAATGAATGGTGTTATGTTGTATAATTAGCCATGACAATAACAGTAAAGAAGAAAAAAGAACCCAAGGGGCACTGAAATGAAAAAAAAACTGAGTTCTACTGCTTCAGCTAATTTCTCTCATTTGTAATATGACCATTGAATTGGATACACTGAACCTCTGATCAACTAAGAAGGTCCACGGGCCTAGGCTATTTACAATGGACTAAAGAAACAGTAAAAGATAAACAAGTATGAGATAAACAGTACGAAGATATGATATAAATTGGTGGGGACTGCCATAAATAACACACTAATCTATTTAATGAAATAATATATGACAGGCACCCGATGGGCTTGTGAATTGAATATCATGTGAAAATAAGGTCGTTGAATTTAGCGAAAGTGATAGGGGCCATGGCCGGGGGGTGATAGGCACTGCATTCAATGCTGTGGGAAGCGTGATTCTCTCTCCAACCTCTTTTCTTTCCGAGAGACCCAGTGGTGGGCATTAGAGACTTTCAGTCTACTTTGCCTTTATTTTGGACTGAGACCTAGATGTTATCATGTAAAAATATCCCTGCTAATGCATATTAAGATGTGACATGCTTCCTTTTTCTATTTTGTATGCCTTTGTATCATTAACCTGAGAGGGGAAAACAAAGCAAAACAAAAAAAACAAAACAAAAAAAAAGAGAACCCATATCCCCATGTGTAACTAAAAACCTCCCGGTGGGATTTGTTTAGTGTGAGAGAGTGATTAGTAATTTTTAGTGATTAGTAATTTTCTCCCTCAGGTGGTTTTTCTGCATTCCTGTAGAGATCGTGTACACAACAGGGCTGCCAAGTGAGAAGAAAAGGCTCAGGCAGAAAATATCACGCTTTAGAAAACAGTATGTGTGCGTGCGCGCGCATGTGTGTGTGTGTGTGTGTTTTAAACAACTATTTTAGTTACTTTGACAAATAAAGTGCTTTGATTTGGAATCATTGCTTTCATGTCTTATATAATCTCTGGTCTTGCGAAAAGTTCCATTATGCAACAATTTTATACAAGGGAATTATATCTGTGTTCCTATCCTCTCACAACCCTGTCTCCCTCACATCCTTTCTATCCCCCCATTGGGTTTTGGAAAGCAAACCAGTTCTAAAAATCTTAGCTTAACAACGCCTCAGGGCTTTATTTGCAAGTTTTTTTTTCTTTTTTTTTTTTAGGGCCCACTGTGGAAATCAGGATTGAAACAGAAGGAATTTGGCTTTTTCAATTAAAACAAAACAAAACAAAACAAAACAAAACAAAACAAAACAAAACAAAAGAAAAGACTGCAGAGGTCTACAATGAGAGTTCCATGAAGGAGGGCCATGTTTTAGTGTCTTGCCAGGTCAACCCTATCTGCTTCCCAATAAAGTGGGCATTCACATGAACGCATGCACCCAGACAGATGGATTGCTAGCCAGAGTGTGTGGTTGTTTTTCTTCTTGTCACTCCCTGAGGACTGAAGTCATGCAGCACAATGACGAAGCAACCCGTGTGGCCTCAGGACTCTCCCATTGAAACCTTTCATAATTTTATTTTTGCATATGCATAGGCACATATATTGAGCCCAGTGACTTCATTAGTAGCAACTGCTAGTTCCTCAGAATGTTGTTGCTCTATGAGCCCAAGAAAATGATAGGTGGTTTCTAAGACTAAAGTTGGCACTTAGCACATAAATGAAATAAGCTTTAAAGTTGAGAGTGAAAGCACTTACGCAGACAAAATTGAATAATTTGCCAACCAACCTTACCCAATTGATGGCTTCAGTCATGTTCCCCATCATCATCATCATCATCATCATCATCATGAGCAGCAACAACATATAGCTGCCTTTCACAGTTGTAAGTGCTTTCTCATGCACTTA
Organism: Leopardus geoffroyi; assembly: GCF_018350155.1. NCBI lineage: Eukaryota > Metazoa > Chordata > Mammalia > Carnivora > Felidae > Leopardus > Leopardus geoffroyi. The sequence continues at coordinate 84,771,383 of NC_059333.1, forward strand.
TATTTTTCATCATGGCAGCTCTTTGAGGTTGAGGAAGGTGTTTATCTTCTCACCATTTTAGATCTGAAGATGCTGAAGCTCTGAAGCCACATGTTTAGCATCAGAGCAAGGAAGAGAATCTAGACTTTCTAATTCCAAGCTCTGTACTCTTCCTGAAGCACCTCAGGGGTGGCTCTGGGAGGGGGACACCAAACACTCTAACTCTGTGCTGGGATCCTCGCCTGCCTTGAATTCCGATCTTGAGGATGGACTGAGGTTACTTTAGAATTCAAGCGATGACTTTGAACAGATAGATTAGTCATTCTGCAAGTTCAGTGTAAAAATCCAAGAAAACATGATTTCCCCCCTCTTTTGTAAATTGGCTGCATCATGGTACAAGGAGGTGTTCTGACAAGGCTGAGGCATCACCTTGTGAGGTCCTCCCAGATACCGCTTCAGGTTACCTGCTCCATGCAGTGGGTGAACCACTCCCCAGTCCTATCTCCATGGATACAAACAGAACTTGCTCACATTCTCTGAATGTGAATGGCAATCCCAGATTGGCTGTCCTAAGCCACTCAGGGCAGCAAGAAGCATTTAAATGTTCAACATGTTAAATGAATGAAAAATACAGGTGAGTGAGACTGACTCATGGCTGGGGAAGAGGCAGAGGTGGATGGCTTTCCATTGTCCTGGCAGGAGACCATGCATGGGCTAAAATGCATCCCCCCTCCCATCCTGGCCATCACCCGTTGGTACACCAGGATTGTAAGCTGTTGTGTACTGTGGAGAGAAGAAAGGGAGCTGGGGTGGGGTAGGGGCTCAGAACAAAAGGTGGAGACAGGGAGCATTTAGAAGTTCCACAAGACAAGGCAGAGGGAAGGACAGAGAGAGAGGATTCTGAGCAGACTCTGCACCGTCAACACAGAGCCCAATGTGGGGCTCAAACTCACAAACTGTGAGAACCTGACCTGAGCTGAAACCAAGAGTCGGCTGCTCAACTGACTGAGCCACCCAGGTGCTCCTGCTGCACTGACTTCAGATGGAATCATTTTCAGGTAGCCTGTTTCAAAAATTCTCAGCTTTCCAGGACACCTGCTTGGCTCAGTAGGTTAAGCATCCAACTTTGGCTCAGGTCATGATCTCACGGTTCATGAGTTCAAGCCCTGCATTGGGCTCTGTGCTGACAGCTCAGAGCTTGGAGCCTGCTTCAGATTCTGTGTCTCCCTCTCTCTCTGCCCCTCCCCTGCTCATGCTTTGTCTCTCTCTGTCTCTCAAAAATAAATAAACATTAAAAAAAATTCTCAGCTTTCCATTTAGTCACAATAAAACCCCAAATGATTCTGGAAAAAATGTAGGCCCTTTTAGAAAACTATTTGTGAGACAAATTATTTTTGTAACAATATGAGACCCCACACGTATGGTGGTGATATTACCAAAATTTTAGTTCTCGTACTCCTGGCTAAAGGAGTAAAAAATTTGCTTTTGGGGGGCTACTTGGCTATGTCTATCAGAATTAAAGGGTACCTGGGTAGCTAAGTCGGTTAAACATCTAACTCTTGATGTCAGCTCAAGTCTTCAGGTCTTGATCTCAGGGTTGTTAGTTTGAGCCCTGCATTGGGCTCTATGTTGAGCATGGGGTCTACTTAAAAAAAAAGTGTTATTAAAATTTAAAAAAGTATAAACACGTTGATCTAGTAATTTTAGTTTTAGAAATCTAACTTACAGAAATCTGTGCCTATAATTATGAAGATGCTTAATGCCACATTATTTGTGACTGTAAAAAACAGAAGTCATTGTAAATTTATTAACAAGGAAGTTGGTAAATGAACTATGATGTGTCCACACAAAAGAATGCTATTCATCAAAATACTCTTCATTCAAAGGGAATCATGGAAATCAGGATTTATTTTTACATTTAATATGCAAGAAGCTGAATAATTTACATAGTATGATCACATTCTTTAAGATATATATGTGTATATATATGCAAATATATGTGTATATGTATATAATATATATATATAATATATATATAATATACACACATGTATTTTCTACTTGTGTATACTTATGTATATGTATTCATATTTGTGGATATATACATAGGCAAAAGTCTGGAAAGACACACACCAAATAGTTAAGAATAGATATCCACAAAGAGAAGAAATGGAACAGGATGATTATATAAGTAGCTGCTCATCTACTGCTCTGATATCTTCTCTTTCCTTCTGCCATTTTGGGCCAGGTATCTTACAGGAAGTTAAATGAAATAATAGTTAACTTAGTTCTGTATTTATTAGCATTTGTGTCTATGCCTCTTTTCTCTCTGATGGCCTTGAGTGTGTGTGTGTGTGTGTGTGTGTGTGTGTGTGTGTGTGTGTGTGTGTTTGTATTTGTGGGGGAACTGAATCATTGGGAAACTATTGGTGAATTTGAGCTTGTGGGTTACTGTCAGAGTTCCTATATCTCTTTTTTTCTTGCTTCCCATGATCACTGACCATAAATAGTATGTACTACCAGGGTTAGATGAAAGATATTTATAAATGTGAGTAATGTATAATTTCCTGGGGCTTTATGTTAGCATGCAGGTGACTTCTTTCTCAGATTCGAAGAAAACCTTGAACAAAATGACAAGAAAGATGCAGGTTGTTTGGTGCCCTCCCTTCCAGTGCCCATGCTCTCTTGTTATATTGAATGGCACACTTCTTTTTGAGAAGACAGTAGGTATGAATGAATGTCAGGTCCATCAGTCACCAACTATGTAAACTTGGGCCACTCATTTAGTCTTCCAAAGTTTAGTTTTCTCCTAAGTAACACAATAGTATCCATCTAGTAGGGTTTTTGTGAGGGTGAAGTCAGATACCATGTGTGAAAATGTCTAGTACACGCTGTAGATGCTCAATGACTATTTTCTTCCTTCTGATTCTTATTTTAAGGATTCTCTCAAATACGCTGTTGAGCTTTGCTGTTGTCAGAGCATTTTAATCTTCACTAGCTCCCTGTGGTTTCGGAACAGCTGCAGTTATGTCGCCTCTTTCCCAGCTGCCACCACGATTCTGTTTCCCTTGTTTGCTCTCCATTCTTCTCTCCTTAAGCGCTTCCTCTTGCCTTCGGCTCTTCCTCCTAATTTTCATTTCCACTTAGTTTTCGTCTTTTTTTAATTCCCTACCTTCATACCTTCTACTTCTCCATTCAATTCCTGAGACCACTGTGGGGGAAAGGCATGTGGTTCAGAGAGAGAGAGAGAAAGAAACAGAGTGTATTAAGAGAATAAAACCAACTGTTCCTCCTTCACACTTGAGCCACACTGGGTTTCTCTCACTTCTCTAAGTGGTGCTTCATCATACCTCCGTGTCTTTGCACATGCTGTTCCTTCTTTACTTTTCCTGACTTTACCTGGCTAAATTCCACCTGTGCTTCAAGTCTCAGATGCATTATCTTCTGGGATCCTGGTCCTGGGCTCCAATATAGTAGGTCAGCTGCTCTTGCTCCCTGTGCTTATAGTGCTCCGTAGACTGTAATTGCTCATAGAACAGTCTCTCTTTCTTGTTCCAATACCAGCTTGCACACACAAGTTGTTCCTTGTTTATTTTCACGTTTCTAGTCCTTGGCTCAATGCTTAGCACTTAGCAGATGCTTATCGAACGGAGCTGTAACTTGACATGTTCATCATGAAGATATCTATTTGGGAGAGCCGACCTGTTTTTCTCAAGCTGAAGTGTACTCTGGGACCTCTGTCCTGGGGTTATACTAAAACTAGTCCACAATTTTGAGTGGCCCTCATAAAAGCAAGACAAAATTTCACATACTATCTGTGTCTATTTTATTGGAATAAATTTCCAAACTCTCCCTTAAGCCTGGGAGTTAAGTCTCCAAATAAACTTTTCAGCTTTTCAACCTTGATGAACCTAATGATACAGTCACACAAACTTTGTCAGCATCTTTTACCGTCTTGTTCCTGCTCATGCTGTTTCTTCACTTTGCAGAGTTGTCCCCATTCTTTGACTATTGAAAGTCTTTTTATCCCTGAAGCTCCTGTTCAAATAATGGTTCTTACTTCCTGGAGTTATTGTGAAAATTAAGTAAGATAAATTGCATAAATGCATACCACAGTGGTTGCCATAGAAGTAATCACTCCATAAAGATTAGCTATTAGCATCTTTTCTTAACCAGACTTTAAGCTCAGAGAAGGTGGGATCCATGTTTACATTAATTATATCTGTACCCTAAGCACCCAGCGTAAATGGTCTAAATGACCACTGAACAGTGTGGACCACATAGTAAATGTGGCATGCTACCTCCAGGCAAAGCCAATTACCAGGTGTGGTGGGTTTATTCACATGAATTATTAAAAACAACTCCAGTTGTTTAGACACCTAGGTATGACCTAAAAGACTTTCTGGGAATCACTAATAAGTGATTGGCTAAATATGCCTAGAGGCTACAAAAGCACAAACAATATGTAAATTGTTAGCCAAAGTTCTTTGAAATTGGAAAATGTTAAGGTGAGAACGATGAGAGGAGATTTCGTGTTTGATCTGGTCCAGTTCACTGAGACCTTATAAAAAAATCAACTTCAGAAATCCTGCTTCCTCCCATTCTCCTTCACTAGTGGTACAGTTTCAAACCAATTGTTAACAGCAAAAAATCAAATACTCTGTGTTTTGCGTGTTGAATTCTTTTAGATGAAGTCTGAAATGGTCAACTATTTTAACTAAATTGAACAGAATGCTAGATAGATCTTTTTGAAATATAAAATAGTTTTATTTTGACAAACAGTCCACGTAAAATATGAGACTGTTTTGAATGTGAGGATAGTACTTTGGCAGTATATTCATACATGAATGCAAATGTCAGTACTTGCAGAGTAGTCTATAACCCAGTCTGTAGTATTTTGGGATAAAGTTCTCCATTGCTTCTAGGCACGATTACACATGGTCTTTCCAGTAATTCTTTTTTTCCCCTCCTTCAACATTCCTTTTCCTTTTCCCATTCCCCTTTTCCAAGAGTGATAGATAATCTCACAACACCAGACTTTGAAAGGAGAAGCATTAAAGATTCAATTTTGAATGACACGGTCCTTCTTAACATTAGCTTTCATTTCTAACAATAAGAAAAACCCTTGGGTTTAAGATGATCAGCACAACTGGCACACCAAACAAATAAAAATCAACAGCAAGTAAGAAGTGACTCCAAGTCCTCTGAGACCAAGTGGTAGTGTCTCCCTGAGCTGACCATCTGGACAGTTAGGAGCCATAATGATTTCATCAGCTGCTATGACAAACCAGAAGAAGCAGGTGAGCCCTCTGTTCCTTTATGCACTGGAGGTTATGGGACAGACGGGTCTCAGACCTGTTGGCATTGACATGGCTCTGGAAATCTCAAGTTATTCCTGTTCTAGAGACTGTGGAAGGTGTTAACTCAATTTGTGTAGAGAAATGACCATTTCTTCTAAAGGCTGAGGTCATTCTCATCTTCTCTGAGACGTCAAAAATGTCTGTGAGGCTCCTGAGACCTTGCTCTTTCCCAAGGCTCTGGATTCCCAGAGAAACCTAGAGCCTTCTCTACAGCACAGCTGCCTCCTATTTAGGCCACCATTATTGACCAATCACCTTCTCATGCCCAGGAAAGTAATCTCAACACCATTGAATAGGTCCCAGCTTATCCTTTTTCTAGCTACGCTCTTTCTTTGTTTCTTTAGTGGAGTACTGGTACATATGTAGTGTAGTTTTCACTGTCTCCCTATAACCTCTGAGAAAGCAAGTTGACATTAATGGCAACTACTCACATTTTAGTGGCTAATTTCCCGTCTTCTTACATAACATATATCTTTCGACCCTCTGTTCAAAGTCTCTCTCAGTTCTTTCTGGTATTATTCAGTTGTTCCCGGTCACTTCATAGGGGCTTCCATGAGCTCATGACTAATTCTATCTAGTTCTGTTCTAGATCCTCCTTTGATGCCCGTGGGCATCAAATCCAAATTTGTGAAGCTGAGTCAGAATGACTCCTCATTTTCTGCCAATCTCCATGAGGGTGTGATTTTTCTCTAGTACATTCCAAGGTTGCAAACCTGTAAGATGCCAAAATGGCACCACACTTAGCTTTCACTCCACTAGAACCACAGTGGCTCACATAGTAATTAGGTGAAAGCTCCTTTTTCCCTTTGTTACTCAGTTATGATAAAAAAAAAAAAAAAAAAAAAACACTCTCTGTGCACCAATGTTTCACAAAATCCTCATGAAAATAACTTTTTTGTGTGTGTTCTGATTGAAGCCCTGTTTTTTTTTTTTTTTTTTTTTTTTAAATTTTTTTTCAGCGTTTATTTATTTTTGGGACAGAGAGAGACAGAGCATGAACGGGGGAGGGGCAGAGAGAGAGGGAGACACAGAATCCGAAACAGGCTCCAGGTTCTGAGCCATCAGCCCAGAGCCTGACGCGGGGCTCGAACTCACGGACCGCGAGATCATGACCTGGCTGAAGTCGGACGCTTAACCGACTGCGCCACCCAGGCGCCCCTGAAGCCCTGTTTTTTACAAGGCTCACAGATGATATTTTGACCTGGGTAAAGAAAAACAGTCTGCTCTGTATCTTTCCTTGTTTTGTTCTACATGTCTATACCAAACTCTTCTTTACAGACGTTTGGCTTTTGCTTGTGTGTTTATATTTTGGGGGCATTCCTCCTCTCTTTTAAGGAGATTGCCCAGAATTCCACAGAATGCTTTCAGAACCTGGTTACCTGGCCATATATAGTTGTAAGGGAAACTGAGAAAATGTGGCCTTTTATTCCATGTGTTAATGTACCTAGCTAAAAATCAGTATTCTGTTAAAAAAAAAAAAAAAAAAAAAGGAGTAGGAGAATGCATTTGGTAAAGAAAACCAGCAGTCTCTGCTATAGGTTTTAACCCACTTTGCCAGTTTTTCCCCCTACCACTCATCCCTTTCGTACACTTGTATGGAAGACACCAGTTTGTTCATTGGTTTGGACACAGAAGTGTCCTTACTCACCATGTTCCCTTCTTTGAAATACCTCTGGACTCCTTTTCTTGCTCTGGAGTTTGTATCCATTGAGGCTCAGATTGGAGTTTTCCTCCTACATAAAGTATGGTGATTACATTTCTTCTAGATTTCAATGTTCTTGTCTATACCATTCATGGCAACTTTTATCTTTTAAATTTATACTCAATGATTTCCTTGTAAGCCTGTCAGTGCAAGGGCTGATAGGTTTTCTGAAGCAAAGAAGTGAGAACAATGTCTTGCTGAAAGCCAGTGCTTGGCAATTACTTATTTTTGTTGTTACGATAACCTAGGCTAAGGTTTGATGAAGTGCATTAGGGGTTGTGTAAGTGTTCCAGCCTGAGAATAGTTGAGTCAAGTCATGGGATTGTGCTATGTCTATACCTTTCTTCTGAAAGTAAAAATAATACTAGGAGCATTAGTTCATCACAGGGATAAGAAGCAGGATTAAGGGGTTTCAAAAATTATTGTAACCTTACTCCAAGAATTAAACTCTCCAATTGTTGGATTACATCAGTTTGGGGATAATATATTTATTTTTTATTATTTTTAGAATTGGTAATACATTCACATTTTGAATATAAAACATAGAAAATCTTCATAAAGACTCTTTCCCTTACCAGCCCTTCATCCAAACAACTCTATATCTTTGATAGGCAACTATTATTGATTTCTTAATATACTATGAAAGATATTAAAAAAATTTTAATATTTATTTTTGAGAGAGGGGGAGAGACAGAACATGAGTGGAGCAGGGGCAGAAAGAGAAGGAGATACAGAATCCGAAGCAGGCTCCAGCTCTGAGCTGTAAGCACAGAGCCTGATGCAGGGCTTGAATCCACAAACAATGAGATCATGACCTGAGCTGAAGTCGGATGCTTAACCGACTGAGCCACCCAGGTGCCCCAAAGATATTTTTTAATGCAAATCAAAGCCATACAAATATCTATTCCTTTTCTAACTCATCCCCCCCCCCACCAAATCACAAAATACTGTACATACTTTACTTTTACTCAGTATAACTTAGAAATGTTCCTTATCAATACAACAATAATCTCTTAATTCCTTTTTGACAGTTGCATGGTGTTCCATTATGTGGACATACCATAATTTATTTAATCAGCCCCCTGTTAACTAACATTTAGGTATTGGCAAATTTTTTCCCATTACAACAATCTGCAGGGAATATCCTTGTACTTAATTCATTTTGCATTTGTATATCTGCAGCATAAATTCCTAAAAGTAGAATGGGATGTGTATTTGAAGCTTTGATAGATATTGCCAGATAGCCCTCCGTGAGAATCCCACCAATGTATATTCTCACCAGCAACATATAAAAGTGTCATTTGTATGCAGTTTTGCCAGAATAGTTTATTATAAAACCTCTGAAATTTTGCCAATCTGTTAGGTGGATTAGGTGGAGGAAAAAACTCCAACTTCATCTAGTTTTAATTTGCATTTTTATACCATAAGTCAGGTTGGGCATCTATTTTTTTCTACTTATTTAAGAACCATGTCTAGTTCCTTTTCTGTGAATACTCTGCATCTTTGTGAACTTTGTAATTGGATAAATGACCTTTCATTTACTCTTAGTGGATTGATAGGTACTATTTATATATGTGAGAGATTGGTAGGTACTATTTATATATGTGAGAGATTAGTCCTTTGTCTAAGTTCCAAACTGCAAATATTTTTGCCTAGCTGTCATTTGTTTTTCAGTTGGCTTATTTTTTTTTCCTTAAAAAAGTTTTTTTGATTCTTACAGAGTGAATCTTACCAATTTTCAATGGTTTCTGGATTTTGTGTGAGCTACAGACTTTCAACACACAATATTATAAAATAACTCTCTCAAATTTTTCTTTATTTATTTTACACTTAAATATTGAATGTATTTGAAATCTCAAGCTTCCTTTTAAACCATTTCAAACAAATATGTCCTTGAGATAGGGTTGCTAAGTTTTACAAATGAAAATACAAATGCCCCATTAAATTTGAATTTCAGATAAACAGCGATTCATTTTTTAGTACAAGTGTGTCCCATGAAATATTGGGAGATTTATTTGGGACTGACTTAAAATAAATAGTGACTCATCATTTATCTGAAATTCAAATTTAACTGAGCATCCTGTATTTTATCTAGTTTGGGAGCCACTAGCCTATCTGCTTAGACATTTTAGATCGATTCTCAATTTAGGCTATGTCAGGGTCCCGTCCCTCTCCCTCATTTTCCATTTAAAAGTTTAATAGTATCATATAATGTCTGCATCCATCTCTTACAGGTTCTGAAGTTTGTGCACACAGTTGCTATTAGACAAACTGAAATAAATTAACTTACTTACTTATGAGTGAATACCTAGTTCCCTTCTGGTACTCCAAAGTGTGCTACAAGAAAATCATATTCTGGAGCAGGGAAAAACAACTACCTGGCGGCAGTGGAGAGTTAGTTCCTTGTTTGTTTTGTTCTAATGAAACAATTGAATTCCTAAGAATTTTCAGTTACCAAAATGATCGTCTCAATTATTGTTTCAAAGGTTAGAGGCCAGAGTATCAGATTTATATAAAATAAAATAATAAAACTAATATTTTTTTACAGGAGAATAAATAATAATATTTTAAAAATATAAGCATATTCTGTTCGATTATATTGGTCAAAACCAAAACTGATGCCTCTTTTCACTGCTTTTGAAAACACCCAGTAAGGAGTTTTATCTCCCTTAGCACTCCCATTATGATTAACAAAGCACAATGTTGAGATAATACTGCCCTTGCCTCCATAGGATTGTACACAAACCACAGCCATCATGATAAAGACACGTATCACTGAGGCAGCCAGGTCCCGGTTATGTTACAACCAGCGGAGGACAGTATACTTACCTCTGTCTAACTTACTTGATTGCCTTTCATTAATCCACTAATTAGTTCATTCAACAAATATTTCTTGAGTGCCTACTAACTTGTAGGTACCGTACTAGTGCTAGGTTGAACAAAACCGTCGTAAACCCTGTCTTCGTGGGGCGTTGCAGTGGTGTGCTAGAGCCGGCTCCTGGAAAGCCCATTGTTACATTTTCAGGAACTCCATGAGCCTTATAATCAGCACTCGTGAGAGTATTTATACACGAAAATTGGCAAACACTACAAATCAGGGCTTTCTTTGTCGTTTCTTTTTCTCCTTCATTGCCCCTTTTATTTAAACAGAGAGCTGGTTGTTAAACCCTGACCAGCACACCAGTGAGTTTACACAGATGCCCCCTGTCTGAGTCTTCCTTCCTGCCTTTCTACCACCACACAGGGCCCCACAGCACCAGTACACCTTGCTTTTCACAAGAAAATGGCTTCTGGAATGCTGTGAAGGAATCAAATTATTATATTATAGGTGACACGTGTTATAGGTTGTTGGCTATCTACAGAAACCCAAAGTGGAACTTTGAAAAGATTTTTGCAATGTTAAAAGAAATCATTAGTTTATATTTAGCTACGTAAGATGAGGACAATAATAACACTTCCCTCATAGGGTTGTCGTGTGGATTAAATGAGCTAATATGTATAAGGCATTTAGGGACATGCCTGGCACAGTGTAACATAGAGTAAGCATCATACAAGTCAAGGTCCACCATGTTCTTATGATGCATGATGTATCCAGATACATTTTCTTTGTGGTACTAATAATATGAAAGTGGGAAGCTTTAGCTACATCTCTTTACTCCATTCAGTCAGCTAAAATGACCTCTTTAATTTAAAAAGATCCGTAAAGGATTTTAGATCTGGAATTGTAACTGCTGGAAAAAAGGCAGAACATCATGTCCTTGGAGCCAGGAGAAATGCTTCTTTTTGCTATCTGGCAACATTAGGGCTTTTTATGAAAAAAATCATACTTTTTCCTGTCTTAGTGCTTCCTTAGCTTTCTTTCCTAAGTGAGTTAGGGCTCTCTGAGTATGTCACATGTGATTATTATGTAAGAAGAGCTCAGAAGGGAGAGGAGACCAGACAGCCTCTGATGAACTCTACTAAAGATGGGATTTTGAAACCGAGAGTCTCACCTCTGGAAGGATTCCCCAGTTTTTACAAAGATAGAGAATATACTTTATTCCTGATTTATTTCTTGATTTTTATACACTAGAAGAGTTTTCTCTCCCCATTGAAGGTCATTTCTCACATGCAGATCCTCTATGGATTTGGTTAGATTTATGCCCAACTTGTTGCTATTGCTTTGTTCTTCCTCTTTTTAGTACTCTTGTAAATGGTATTGTGTCATAATTTCCTATTCAAGTTGTTTATCGCCAGTGTGTAGGAAAGCAGTGACTTTTGTATACTGATATTATTTCCTGCAACCTTGCTAAAATCACTTATTAGTTCCAGGATTTTTTTGTAGATTCTTCAGAGTTCTCCACATGAACAATCATGCCACCTGCAAATAAAGGAAGTTAAATTCTTTCTTTCTGATCAGTACACCTTTTATTTTTCTGGTCTTATTGTATTAGCTAGGACTTCAAATAGGAGCGATGAGAGAGGATATCTTTGCAGCGTAACTGATCTTCAGGGCAAAGTGTTGTGTCTGTAAACATTGAGCTATAGGTTTTTCATGTAAACCCTTTTTAAAGGTGATGTGCGTTCCCTTCCAGTTCTCATTTTTGGAGACCCACAGAATATAAATGGTTCGTTTGAATCTAATCTGGTGAGAGGTCTGATATGTGGTCATTCCTCTCAGGGCAAGAGTGGTTTGGAAGTGGTAGAAGGAAAGGACATTCCACCCTTGATTCCTGTGATGATTAGTCCCTGAGTCAGCTCTGTGCTGCCTCCGTCCTCCACCCCCTGTCATAAAACCAGGAATCTCCAGCAGCTGCATTTGGGAAAGAGTCAGCATGAGGTGGAGTGATGAACTTGCTTTTAAGTCTGAAGAGCTGCCACTTCTTATCTGTGTGACCTTGGATGAATCACAAAAACCTCATTTCTAAAGTCAGGGCCATAATTATTTTATAGAGCTGTGAAGATAAGGTTGAAATGATGTAAACTTTAAAGCACTCTACATATGTATCATTTAGATTCTAAGTTCTTGGAGGGAAGGATCTGTGTCAGTTCATTTTTGTATTCCCTAGATAGTATGGAGATGTGTAAATGCTAATAAATAAATGGGGATAAGTAAATGCTTAATATACATCTAATTGTTGTGCCATCACATATAGTTATCCCTTCAAGATCTCTTTGTTTGTCCTTGGGCTGTGTGTGTGGGGGTGGTGCAAGATAGTGGGCAAAATCATGTGACTCTCTCCGTCAGGCTCTGTGACCTTGGACAAGTCACCCAAACTCCTTAACAGAAATCGGGCTGTGTGGATGACTACATGAGATGATCCAAGTAAAGGATTCTGCAAAATATTGGCTCACAGAAAACACTCAGAAAACGCTAGCTGTTATTTTTATTTGGGTAGAAACTTCATTATTGAGCTAGAGAGTTAGAGAGGGAAAACCATGGGAGTTTTGGCTTGTTTGTGGTTGTTTTTTGGTGTCTCCTTGAGGGAACTTTCTTGTTTGCTCATGGGTGGTAACAGAGAGCCAGAATGAGGGGGGAAAAGTGGCCAAAAGCTAACAGCTGGCCCAAATTTCCATTTGTGCCAATTCACCAATTTTCTTCTTCTTCTGTCCACTAGGTGACACTGTTTACTCATCTATACTACTCCATTTAGCCCTTTCCACAAATCTTAATTCAAAAGTAGCATGTTTTGTTTGGGGTAGTGATGAAGCGTGGGGTGGGGGACTCAACTGGGAGAGAATATATAAATAAACTGCCAGTGACCAACCTCTGAGGTACAGTTAGGGGCCAATTGTCACCCATGGTTATTTGATTTTACGGGCTAGTTTCAAACTATTTCTTAAATTGATTTTAAGAGCAATATGCAATTAGTTTCCACTTCTAGTCCAAGAAATGAAGGAAAACATGGACCGCTCCTCTTCCCAAACCTTCACAGAAGCAAAAGATAAATAAACTGTTGTGTCTTTGAGTGTAGAGTTGAATAGATGTTCTTACAAGTCTATGTTTCTGTGTCCTCCACAATAATTGGTTAATGAGGGCACAGACCACTAATAAGCAGCTGAAGCAGTTTCTAGGCTAAGTTTAAGTTGGGCCTTCAAATCTAGTAAAAATTAGTGCTGAGAAGAAACCAAATGCAATGTGTTCATTTGGATGTGGAGTTAGCAGAGGCCCCCCTTGCCTTCCAGGTTGGTTATGGTCCCATTTCTGCATTTCTATATTGCCACAAAGTTAGAGGAAGCTGTCACTTACCTGCATATCCCCACGTTGAAATTTATGACGATTCCAAAATGGCTCATGTAACTGTTGAATAGAAAAAAAAATTAGAAATGGATGTTCTTCCCTTGTATTTCCAGGCTGTGAGCCAGGGAAGTGTGTCAACCATATCAAACCAAGGGATCAAGAAATCAAAGGTTTCATCCATTTGTCTCAGAATTTAGGGTCTGTCTTTTCTGTGTATTATCACCTTTTGTCCATTATAACTCTAAAATTAACTTATTTATGCTACTTGTTATGTTTGTTTCGAGATTAATTTATTTATTTTCCCTCAGAGGTAACAACCAAAATTCTCTAACAAATATGTCCCCGTTCAGAATTTTCCTGAAGCTTTCCTGGCCTCTCGCTAATGAGCTCTAATTTTCTGTGCTTTTCTGCGTGTCTACCAGCACGCAGCACCTTGAGTTGGTGTGCAATAAACAACTAAATATAGTCACAGTGTTGGCAGCCAACTTTTGGAAGACTGTCACAAGGGCCCCTAAAACAGGAATTAGGCGGATTTAAAATGAACAGGCACTCTTTTGGGCTTGGGAAGAGAGGACATTTTCATATGTTGTGAGCAGTAGTTACCACAATGTCGTCCTGTATTTATGCCCTACTTTATTTAAACAACAGTAATAATTCTAATGATTGTTAGCAAAGCATTGCCAAATGCTCAGCACCCCTCTTTGAAACGGGGCTTTTTCCAGAACATTCTTTGTGTGGAACCAATACTGTGTAATCTGAAGTTGCATGAAGAGGTTTGGGGAGCAGAGCAGGGAACAGCAGCCTTGTTACTACACAGAACGGTGGTGGCTGAGACATGCACTTTGTTCCCTGATTCAGTGTAGAGCACCCATGACATCCGGGATTTGCTCACTCACATCTCCAGCTTGCACGATCTTCTGAGGCAGAAATGAGAGAGCAGAAAAAGGAGAAGAGGGAAAAGGAGGGAGAGAGAAGGGGACAGTGAGAAATTCAGGGCTGGCTTCAGCGCATTTGATTTCTAACTTTGGGGCATTCTCCTAAGTAGTGAATACTAATTATACTGAGTGTGTCAAATCGTGTCCTGTTTTTGTGAATCAAACAAATGCTCCCAGGAGATAGGCGGAGGCCACCAAGCCCGTTTAGTTTGTGACCCAAGCTGAATGTAAAGCCAGGATTCTGGGGGGTGGGGGGGGGGTGGATAGGCTTTGTGAGTTTATTTAATTTTATGACATGTGCCTCACACCTTCAGTGCTACCTTGACATGAATGTTGCAGGCTTTCATTTGAACAGTTAATATGCTATTAGGGATGGCTGTACCACTTTCTAGAAACATTGAGAGAAAACAAATTGTTTTGAGGGACATGGGTGGTAGTGCTTTCCTTGGCAAAAATGAGAAACAGGTCATGTTGCGTAGATGATGTTGCTCTCATCAGGAACGGCTGCAGATCTTTACCAACCTCTTGTGAGGTACTTGTGTGTGATCTACCAGTGACAGTACAACAGGGCTGCTTTTAGGAGGAAGATTTGCCATTACAGGTTACATCGGAACACTACAGGCCCTCAACGGTCCCAGGTCCCATCTGTGCCTCTTCCAGTCTTTGTGCTTCTCGCTCCCCTGGATCTCCCATGCTGACCAGATGGGACCTGGGATTTGGCTTTGCCTGTCTTCGTGGAGCCCTGTCATTCTTCCCGGGAGGCCTTCAGGGACTCTCCTCTCTGAAAGCCATCTCTTAGCAGGAGAATACCAAGAAGTTCTTCAAGAAGTTCTACCTGACTCCCTCTGCCTCTAGGCAGAGGTAATCTTCCATTTTTTTGGAACACTGTATCTCTTTTGTGGCATTTCACTCCTACTTTAGTTGGTAGGTACCTGTGTGTGCAGCATCTTTCCTACAAAACTACAAACTCCTAGGCACTGGGGATTAGAGAATGTGTCTGTCTCCATGATCTGCACAGCATCCTATATAGACTATGTGGTCATAAATATTTTTTGAGTAAAAGAGTAACATAAAGCATACACACTATCTTGCTGGACTAATTTCAATAGCTGTGTCTAAGAGCTGATCATATAAAATAAAGTGTCAAAAATAAAGCAATTAGGAGTATATTTCTTTATGTGGGTTTTGCTTCAATGCTCTTTTTCAAACAGCTACCTTCTTTCAGATTGTGTTTGACACATAGTGGGTGCTCAGTCAACCAGCTCATAGCTGCTTGAATGCAGTATCACAGCAAATGAGCTTCTACAATCAGGCAAAGAGAGTTTTTAATCAGACTTTTTTGAATTTATGAACTGGAGAACAATCTTTCCAGGTTTACATGGAAACTGGAAAGCTTAAAAGGCAGAATGAATCATTTCCATTCTTGATGCACATGAATCTGTGGACTGTTGATGGTAAAGGATGGAAAACCTGTCTAAATGTAATATGAACGAACACTCACACTTACTGAGCACTTCTGGTATCCCAGGCACTCTGCTCATCAGTTTACATGCATCACTTCATTTGGCCTCCCAATAATTAATATATCCATTTATAGATTTAAAACACCTGGGTCTTAGAAGAGTTAAGTAAGTTGCTCAAAGACATACAGCTAGTAAGTGGCAGAACCAGGATTCAAACCCAGATTGACTAATTCCAGTGCGTGTACCATTCTGCACCTTTGTGCAAAGGTATGTCCTTCCAGAAGAGAGTGTAGTGTTTCTTGAGCAGTGTTAAAAAATAGAAGTTTTTTGTTTTCAGCCCGTACCTCTTCTCAGTGCCCTCCTTTTACAGATGAAGGAACTGACACCCAGAGAGGTTATGTCACTTATCCAGGGTCACAGAGTTAGTGAGAAGTGGGATTAGACCACAGATATCTAGACTCCAAGTCTAGAGGACCCTCATTTAAAGATGGTGTGTTATCCCACAGATTTGGATGTATATGAGTCTGGCTACGTTCTCTTAAACATAAGCCCTGTGTTCAGTGAAAGCCAAAGGCAGCTCGGCTGACCTGAGCTGGTGTTAGTGCTGTCTGATTTATAAAGGGTTCTGACTACCTTTCCTTTTGCTCATTGGTTAATCCAGTAGTACTCCTCTGAATCCAGCATACATGCCACTATTTATGACCAAAGCAACCAAGAGTGCCACACTTGTCCGTTCACGCACCAGAGACCAACATGCTTCCTCTTCTGTGGCTGACTCAGCCCTCTTTATGCCACAACCCCGGTGTGAAGAGCTGGCTGGGTTTGGTCGAGTGTGCTGTTTCCTCTGTGGTGCCATTTGGAGTCCTCTCTACCACTTGGGGACCACAGATATCTAAAATATCCATGAAGGATGGTCGCTTAGGGTTCAGGCACTTCTTTAAAGATGCTGAGATTGTTGGGGCACCTGTGTAGCTCAGTCAGTTAAGTGTTGACTCTTGGTTTTGGCTCAGGTCATGATCTCACGGTTTTGTGAGTTAGAGCCCCGAGCTGGGCTCTGTGCTAGTAGTACAGAACCTGCTTGGGATCCTCTCTCCCTCTCTCTTCCCCTCCCAACTTGCGCCATCTCTCTCTCTCTCAAATAAGTAAACTCAAAAGAAAAAGATGCTGAGATTGTGGAAGCAAAACAAAATAAACAAATAGCAATGATGCAAACAACAACAATACAGCACCGTAGTACAGCATCAGGAGTCAGGAAGCTGGAAGACTGGGCAGCAAAGGGTTGAGACTTGAGGGTGGGTGAGGTTTTCTTCCCAGTTAAGCAGGGGGTGGCCCTTCTTGGGCTCCACCAGGGGGTTGATAAGTGCCTAGGTTTCCGGATGTTGAGATGAGATTTGAAGTCAGAAAGACACTGTTGGTGTCAAGGGATCATGGAAAAGATACTTAGTCTGTTTGGACCTCAGTTTCTTTAATCTGTAAAATGATATAAATCTTATGGGGCTGCTGTGGCCATCAGGTTAAATTGGACAAGGTAACTGAAGGCTCCTAGTAAATGCAGCACCATACACACATCTGTTTTCCATTAATGACCAAGTGTTGCATATACATTCTGGGAGAGCAAACAAACTTAGTTATTTTTTCTATCTACATTATCTTTTAAAAGCTGGTGTTATGAAAAAGGATGATTCTGGGTAAACAGGGTATAGGTAGGGGCATTTCTCTGGTTGGGGTGAGTAGGATGCCAGGAGAAGAATGAAAAGTCAGGAGCCAGAGCATCATTTAAGGGAGGGTCTCAACAGCCAATCAATGTGAAGGCCATGGGCTGGGGATACAGATGAAGAATTTGAAGAGGTCAATCTGGGCAAACTTTTTTCATGTAACTGGCCAATAGCTGTCCTTTTGCAGGTGTCTGAGTTACCTTATGTGCTGTTAGTCACTGGGCTTTCAAGCTGCTGGTACCAAACTCCTGTGGTGACCCAGCAACTTATAGATCTTGTAGTTATCAGGTCGCAGAGCCTGATATCCCAGTAGCAGGAACATGGCGGGGAAGAGATACTGAAATAGTCTTAACCTCTGTATCTTCTGATTGTGTTTCCCACACCTAGGACTTTTGTTGAGAGAGGTGATGTTGGGTTATATTTTATTATATTTTCCTTTTTAAATTTCAGACACAAGCAAACCCCCATTATCAAGGTGGGCCTTGGGGTGCCTGGGTGGCTCAGTCGGTTAGGTGCTCAGGTCATGATCTCTGGGTCCATGAGTTTGAGCCCCGCATCAGGCTCTGTGCTGACAGCTCAGAGCCTGGAGCCTATTTCAGATTCTGTGTCTCCCTCTCTCTCTGCCCCTCCCCCACTCATTCCCTCTCTCAAAAATAAATAAATATAAAAAAAAGGTGTGCCTTTACGTATAGGACAACTCCCAATACCAAACACATGAAAACATCAGGTAATAGTAATCACTATAATATCTACCCTGTGTATTATACCTTTCTTGCCAAACTATCAAATTAGGGTTTATACATCTTAAAATTAAAACATAACTTAAAAATTTTCTATCCTCTATACATATTTAAATCATCCTAAATACAAAGGAAATTCCCCTGTCTTTAAGAGGAGATTCCCAGGGTCCCTTGAAAACTCACTTCAATATTTTGCTACTCTTCTCACTGAGTATTTAATCCCACTGCTATCAGTTTTTCCCTAATTGAAGATAGAGACTAGCTTATTGCCATATTTCTCTGGGTGATACTTTGTGTCATGTTCACACTTGCATTCCCAGCATTTACCACTGCCTTGAAACAAGGCAATTATGCAATTAGTGTTTATTGAATGAATGAATGGGAAAGTGCATGAATGAATGACTCTTCTAATTTACTCTATTGGTGTGTCTCCTTTTTAGTCAGAATGATTCTAGTTCTTTAATGTTTCATGAGGAATCTACCTTCTTTTGAACATCTGAACCTTTTGATTGGCTCTTTACTCAATCCTCTCAAAGTTTTTCATGTTCCTCTTTGGTCTGAAGCCCAGAATTGGAGATCAGTGAAGCTATCAGGTGAAAATGCTAAAACTCTTCCTCATTTACAGAATGGAGTAAAAAAAAAAAAAAAAAAAAAAAAAAAAGAAGAAAGGAAGAAAGAAAGGAAGAAAGAAAGAAAAAGGAAAAGAAGGAGTGGCTATAACTGTCTGAGGTCTAGATTGTAGGAGGCTTTGGGCCTTGAAATGTTAGAGTTGAAAAGGATTAAGGGAATTGTTGCTAAGTGTTTTTGTTCTATTATTTTTGATTTTGTTGGTTAGTTTGTTTGGATGCAATGATGATAATGTAGTTAAGCCAAAAGTCTTTATCTCTTGGAAATACTCAAGTGTTTCCTGGTGAAATGTTATGGTGTCTAGGCTTTGCTTTAAAAAACAAAAACAAAAACAAAAACACATCAGCAGTAAAGGATGGGGGGAAATTAAGGCAGGATATGAGAAGCAAGATATATTGGCAATTTTTGAGGCTAGGTTAATTATAGTGTTGTCTCTGCTTTTGTGAATGAATTTTTTTTTCATAATACAAAGAAAAATGTATGTAGACAAATGTCCTTATTCTAGATGGGAACAACCAGGATGCAGAGAGGTGAGGAGATAAACCTAGTATCACAAAGCTAGATAATAGAGCCTTGGACTACAAGGCAACTCATCTCTCTCCCACTCAGATGCTCTTTCCAATATGCTATGTGTTAGGTCAGCTTGTCGTACACTCCCTGTAGACATTACTCGAGTCGCCATCATCCTGCTGATGATAACTTCGCCATGCAAAGCCCATTTATGATTCCAGTCTACTTCCAACCTAACTTAGTGTGCTGTGATTTAAATGAGCACAAAGATTTTCCCATTCCATGTAACAATCAAAAGAGCAAATAATGTTGATATAACTCCCTGTTCTACAGGATTCTTAGTGACTAAAATAAAACATTAACAAAGAACAAAACAGACAAACATATGTGCAAGGAATTTCAACTGATGAACAGTCACTAAACATATTTAAAGTTTTAAACAAGAAACTGCACACTGCAATAGAATCTAAGTGATGTCCTAGAAATAATTGCTAATTTAAGAGTGCAATAAAATGATAAAATGCCTTGATAGGGCTCTGGACTGCAGAGTCCCTGTGATACATCCAGCAATTTGGCAGCCATCCAAAGCTCAGCGCGGCTTCAAGTCTGGAATGTGTATTTCATCAGTAGCCAAGACCGTGTCTGGAATTCACCTGGGCCCAGAAAACTCAGGGTTACATGGCTTTGCCCATATTCCTTTTGAGAAAGAAAGAGCGAGCATCTCTTTATTTGGAGGAAGGGAATGGGGGATGGGTCTAAAGAAGGGGGGGGATGGAAAATTGTGTGTGTGTCAGGATGGAGGTGTGGGTGGGAGGGAGGAAATTGTTGGGATGTTAGCTTGTTGGGGTGTAGCTCTAAGAAAAATTCCATGAAATGGTTGAGCAAACTGTCAGAGTGGCATAGCCCAGAATACAAGTTTGATAGTAGGAAACCTAAGTCAGGTGACTTACTCCAGGTGAGAAGCTGTGTTTCAGGGAGTGCCTAACCAGGGGGTCTGTTCAGAATGAGGGGAGACCCCATGCAAGATGTCTCTGGAAACCAGTCATGCCATAGGGTGCTGGAGGTACTAAAAGGAAATTTCTAAACTATTGTGGAATTCAAATAGCACTCGTTTTCTTGGATAGGTTTCAAAACATTTTTGGATTAGATCTAAGACATTTTCTCTGATTTGTATTTCACAAGCAAGACATAGGTATTTTGTCCAGTTTTTTTCCCAGTCAGAACTAATTGTCTTTGCCTGTAAGATGTGGATCATCAGCATAACATTGTTTTATTCCCCCATATTTTTTTATTGTATCTTCCAATTCCCAGGGCGATATAAAACTTTTAAAGAAGTTAATGTCAAGTATGGATTTCAATATTAAATGAGCTTCTCAGTGAGGACAAGCCAGACATGAAAGCATACTTCCAAGTGAATTGTGTATTCATTTAAAGTTTAGGAAAAAAATAAAAACAAACCCTGCTCCGCCTCCGCCCAGCATGTGACTCCAGGTCACCACCCTTGAAACATTGTGCTTTTGAGCTTTTGACTGGATTTGCTTCTGAGGCTAAGAGAAGTGTGTGGCAGATGTTGAGAGGCAGTTGGGGACGGGGGTGGGGTGCAGGGATGAAGGGTCTGCCAGATGTTGAGTGGGAGGGTGGAGACGTGAGGATGAAAGCCTGCCAGATGTTTGCAGTGCAGAATGTTGGGGCACCTGCTCTCCATGATCTTCAGAAGAGGATTTGTATCACATCAGTAGGATCTCATAAAGGTCCTACCCCTCCTCAATAAATACTGAATCCAGGACTCATACAACTATTTTCTGCATGGTTTCTTGCCTTGGACTATGTCTTTTTAAAAATTCAAGTTAAAGGTTATATGAATGAAAAATACACAATCAACCAATATAGTCATTTGTACATAAAAGAGGTGGGGGGGGGAGACTTTACATTTAAATCTGTTGTTCTAGATTATAAAGACAATCACCTTTTATTTTCTATTTATTTTATCCTTCCAATAAGGGATGATTTGCTCATCTTTCTTCCCCACAATGAATTTAATAGATTTATTCATCAAGTTTTCTAAATTTAGACACCAAACTGATGTTTTTCTCCCACTGCTTAATTTTATTCTTAGCAGCACTTACATAAAGCCAGGCAGTGAAAGATATGGCAAAATTACTAACTTGCTGTGACCTGGAATGCACTGATAGAATAAAATAACAATAATAAAGATTGATGTACCAGAGAGACTTAATACCGAGCGCTCCTAATGAAATCAGTTTTATGCTTACAGTTTTTCCCTACGGGCTACATGTTTCCTGTGGTTTTTAGGAGTCTAAGTTTTCTTTGTGATGCCTGGAATAGACTCAATTCTTAGGCTAGTAGATGGGCCACACAAAGGAAAATATGTGGATCTTATCATTCTTTTGGATTTTAGGAAACTTTAGTGTTTTCCAGGACTAGATTTGATTACAACAGGTAAAATTCCTCACTCTGATCTTGTTTGAGAGGCTTGGAAATAATGGTATTTGGGGACTTAGAGTGACACAAGAGACTGGGGACATTAAAAGAGAAGGTACATTCGTCCTAGTGGCCTCTCAATCTTCAGAAAGCCAGGGCTTGTCATTCAACAGGGACCACAGTTGGCAGTGTTGATCATTGTTCCTCTACACTGCACTGACATTCACGCGTTTGGTCAACAGTCACTGAGCACCTTGCAGGTGCCATTCTGCTAAGTTCTGGGAATATGTGGTGAAGAAGTCCTTTCCTTTTTAGAACTCCTCAGGTACTGGGGAAGACAGACGTTGAACAGATAACTGCTCAAATAATTATTCATAAGGTGTGCTATGAAAAAATATACCAGTGGGAACTTTGACGGATGCCATCAGATAACCATGGATTGAATTGCTGTAGGATTTGGCAAATTGGTTCCCTCATTTAGGGTCACCAGACGGACTACAGACTCAGTTGGGTAAGTCAGTTTTCAGTGTGATGGTGCGCAAGCATTTTGTCGGGTGGTAATTTTTAAAGCCCGCATTCCAGGTTTTCCCAGGGACAACCCCAGAGTTGAAATTTGTCTTCATATCCAGACCCTGTATTTTTTTTTAAAATAAACTTTTAATTTTAGAATAGGTTTAGAGTTATAGAAAAGTTTTAAAGGAAGTACAGAAAGTTCCCATATACTCCACACCCAGTTTTCCCTGTTAGTAACGTTCTACGTTAGGAGGGCACATTTGTCACAACTAATAAACCAGTATTAGTACATTACTATTAACTGAATTTAAATTTGTTACTCAGATTTCCTTGCTTTTTACCTAATGCTCTTCTTGCTCAAGGCTTTCATCTGGGATACCACATTACATTTATTAGCCACATCTCTCCAGGTGTTTTGGCTATGGCAGTTTTTCAGACTTCTCTTGTTTGTGGTGACCTTCACAGGTGACCTTTGAGGAGTACTGCTCAGGCATTTTGTAGGATGCCCCTCTTCTGGAATTTGTCTGTTGGCTTTCTTATGATTAGATAGGATTATGGGTTTTGGGGAGGAGGCCTATAGAGGTAAAGTGTCCTTGTCAGCACATCATTTCAAAGTACATCCTATCAACGTGACCTACCACTGTCGATGTTGACTTTGATCATCTGGCTGCAGTGGTGTTTTTTAGGTTTCTCCCCTGTAAGGTTACTCTTTTCTCCCTTTTCCATACTGTACTCTTTGGGAGAAAGTTACCATATGCAATCTGCACTGAAGGAGTGAGAAGTTACGCTCCAGGTTCTTGAGGGTGGAGTTTCCACACATGTTAGTTGATAGTCTTCTGCATGGGAAATTTGTCTATTCTCCCCTATTTATTTCTTTATTCAGTTGTTTATTTACATCAGTATGGACTCATGAATATTTATTTTATACATTGGGTTAGAACCCATTAATTAGTACTTTATTTTACTGCTCAAATTGTTCTAGTTTTGGCCATTGGAAGCTCTTTCAGTTGGCGCTTGTCACCCTTACACATACCACATCATTGTGGTGTGTACGTATTTTCTTCTTGTAATTTTTTGGAGTACTTCATCACTTTCTGACACTACAAGGTTCCCCAGGCTCATCTTGTCTATTTTCTGTTCTGGTTCTAGCCTCAGCATTTCTCTGAGGAGCCCTGACTTCTTTTATTGGAGAAGGGTATCAGAAACCAAGACCTGTCTGGATGACTCCAGTTTACCTTCCACACTACAAATAACCTGTGAAATAGTGACTGAAGAGGAATGGAGAGGAGAAGACAGTCTGAGCTTCACAGTCAGGCTTTCTCTCTGTTTCCCATATTTCCTACTTATTAACTGCAGAGCTCTGGACAAATAGTTTAACCTCTTGGGAGCTTACCTTTCTCATCTACAAAATGGGCATAATCCTACTTACCCTGTAGGGTTGTGAGAATTAGAAAACAGTATAATGGGTCTGGCATGTAGCATCTGCTCCAAAAGTCATTTCTATGGACTGGTAGGTCCGTTTGCGTGTCACCACCCCAGAGCTGGCCAAACACCAAGGAAAATAAATGTTTAATTTTTTTAATTGCATAAACAAAACCATATTATCCATGAAGGAAATTGAAAAAAGAGGATGTTTTACTTACAATCCTACTACCCTAACATATGTTCCCTTTTAGTCCCTGTCATTATGTGCTTATTTTAAAAATATTTTCATCACACTCTATATAATAAGAGAAATAATGCTTTACTGTTGTGGATCTAGTAATAATAAAATAGCAGCACTTACTGAGTGCTTATCTGGTACTCAACCCTTTACGTGGATTATTACAATCTCCACTTTAGAGTTGAGGAAACTGAGGCATGGGCACGTTAAGTTCCTTCCACAAGGCATACGGCCAAGGAGAGAGACAGGATTTGAACAGAAGTCTGTCCAGTGCCAGAGCCTGAAACTCTTAATCATTATGTTGTATTTTCATTTTTATGCAGATACTCACACACACACACACACACACACACACACACACACACACACATAATCACATGTACACACAGATGCATATGTTTGCATTTCTTTATGCAACATATACCGGGCATCTATCATGCTAAAGGCACTGGATGTTGCTGATAACAAAAAATGACTTTTTCAAAGTCACTTATTTTTAGGTGTTTGGGATTTTATAGGAGATGTCACACAGAGACAAATTACTGCGGTGCAATGCTCTATGTAATAAATGTCATTGGAGGATGCAGAGTTTGGGGTTTGGAAAAATTCTCTGTCCAGTGACACCAGGGCGAGTTTGATGGAGAAGGTGACATCTGAACTGAGACTTGAAGGTTGGGCCAGATGCGGATAGTAAAGGCATTTCAGCCAAATGGGATAGTAAAAATAAAACTGTAGAAGCTTGTGGTAGATTAGGTCACTGAACAGCAGTTATTCATTTCATTCCCCAAACTGCATGGGTGGAGCATACTCCACCCTCAGTGACTTTGGGCTTGGCCTTGTGACTTTGTTGAGCCAACGGAATATGGGTGGAAATGTCATCATGCTATTTGTGAGTCCAGGCCTCTCGCCTGGGAAGAGCATGTGTCAGGTTGCTCCTGCAGCCTGGGGCCTGGAATGAGTGCACATGAAAGCAGGCTTGAAAGTGGCCTGGCCCGAGTCCAGCCTGGCCCAGATGAGCCCAGCTGACATCATGCAAACTTCAGCAGACATGCAGAACTGTCAGTGCAAAATAAATGTCAGTTACAAATCCCCGAGATTTGGGGGGTTGTTTGCTGTGCAGCATAATCTTGGCAAAAATCTGATTGATACAAGGACAGAAAGCATAGGCCAAATTAGAAGAGAAGGTACTTGTCCGGTTTGGTCGAAGAATACGTATGCATGTCTG
The DNA here is from genome assembly GCF_018350155.1 of Leopardus geoffroyi. NCBI lineage: Eukaryota > Metazoa > Chordata > Mammalia > Carnivora > Felidae > Leopardus > Leopardus geoffroyi. The sequence goes on from NC_059333.1 coordinate 84,796,477, forward strand.
CACGTAAACAGAGAAGAATTTTAACCTAATCCATGAAAGTGAGTAAAATGACCCAGACTTTGTTGGAATTTGCCTGCCAAAATGGCCAAGGTGATTTTACAGGCATCTTATATAGGATTTATGAAAAATCTACAAAGTTATGGACTTGGAATAAAGCACAGAATGTCTTTGGTATTTTTTCTTCTCTCCCCTGCTTCTTCTGTGGGACCTAGCACATACCAGCTAAACATTAGGGACATGGGTCTTCCCTCAAAGGACCTTAACAATTGAGTCAACAAGATAGATATATACACAGGAAATACAAGGAGAGTTCTTACAAACAGGAAAGTCGCAGGATTTAAGGTAAAGAAGGAAGCTGATACCGTTTTAGTTTAGTGACACAAAGGCCATCTGCTAGCAAGATGTTAACTATGGTCATATGAATGGTATGATTCATTCATAAATACCTTCTTCTGAGGCCAGGTGATTACCAAAGGTCCTCTACTCTCTCTTCTTTTTCATCTTCAGAATCCAGGAATATAAGTGCATATTGTTGATGATTGACAAGCCACTCGAATGCTTAGCCCAAGGTAGAGCACCAGTGGGAGGAAACAAAATGTTTTAAAGGCAAAAGAGGTATGGAAGAAAACAAATTGAGTGAGTGGGTGGCTCTGTGGGAAAGGACCACACCGGGGGTGGCTTTTTGGGAAAACCCTAGGGTACGGAACGGAAACATGCTGGGGCCAGGGCTCAGTGGAATGAATAGAGAGGCTTTCTTTAATATCCACCCCTCTGGACTAAGGTTGGAAGCTGTCTCTCTAACTTCCTTCTGGTTTTTCAGTGCTTTGCTATCAGTAAGACATTTGGTGATGGGCTGTGCCATCCCTGTCTCCCACTTACAAGTCACTTGTATATCATTATGCCCAGAGAGCTTGTCCCCTCTTTGCCTTCAGGACATGCCATTGGTTGATGTATCTCCTTTATGAGATATACTGGTGCCATTACTTTTCAGAGAATGGATTCTGTACCATCGAGTACATTTGGAACCATAACTTCCCTCTGGCTTAAAGATGAGGAAAAATTTGTAACCATGGTACACAATTTTGAGGTGCTTCTAGCACTGCCTCAGTCTCCAGTGGATCAAATTTTACTCTGTCCAGGGTGGGCAAGAGAAATGTAAGTTCTAATTGAGCACGGCTCCAAACGCCTCTCCTGGCGTGACTGCAGGGACCCTGACTATAGCCATAAGTCAGCTCCATAGGAAGCCTTGCCACTTAAAGTTCTACAAAACATAATCTGCCAACATTTGTTGAACACTTGCTCTTTGACAAGCATTGTGGTAGGCATAGCAAGGGACATAAAATGAATAAGACATGGTTCTCTCCTCCATGGGGGTTTATAATCTAGTGGAGAAATAGATAGGCACAGAAGCAACACAAGGATGTGGGAGGCTGAGTGTTAGAACAAGTTTGAGCATGGGCCAAATATGGAACCACCCAGCCTCTAGGTTCAAATTGGAACATAGTGTAACAGAAATCTTACCCTGGCCACATGGAAAAACAGAGGCAGTCTGGATGGAGGGGACTGATTTAAAACATTATCTAGCAGGGTGGTCAAAGCTGAGGTAGCCTAGACTGATCTGGGGAGAGAAGAACAGACCCATATGGATAAAAGTTCCCCTTTTTTAAAGCCCCACTTCAGCAATTTTTCTTCCTAACTTTCTATTTCTGTCTCACCTCCCAGAGGCACTGTCTAGGAGGCTTCTAGAACACTCTTTGCCTGGGGGATGAAGGCTGTATGATTCTAGTGGGCCCCAGATCAGAACCAAGTGGGTTTATATTTTTAGCAACAAACCCACGGCACTCACCATGAGCTGATTTCCCTTTGAACTAAGTAGAAGTGAAGGTAGCTCTCCTTTCCTCTATGTAAAAATTAGGCTTCTTCCAGCTTCAGTGAATGCTCAAGGAGATCATCTTGGAGATCTGGTAGCAAAATACCACTTGCTAATAGTTCATTCATTTTTTCCTTAAGTGGAACAGTCTTAGAAGACAGGCATGGGAATTAGACTTATAGGCTGGGAAAACAGACAGGGATTTGGGCAGCAGCTGTTTTTAATGTGTTTGGAGACTACATATGTACTATGTAGAGAACACATTGCATTCGGTAAGATCATAAAATATGCATGTGAGCGTGGCAAGAACATGACAATAAAAATGGTGCTGCCAACACAGTGGGAATACTTCGTTATGCTGGCTGAACCATGTGTCTCCATGTCTCAGAACATGGCAGCCGGGCTGTATTCTTTACAGCTGCGATTTGTTGTGTTCTAATGCTACAATTCTCTGTCTTTCCCACATGATTAATATACAACATTGATAGAATTGCTAGTGGTAACTTCCAACATCCGGGGAGAACCCAAGGCTGTCCCTGAGATCTATGGAAATGTTTAAGGACAATATAGTTAAAGACAAAAATCTTCAGATACAGGCCATTTACCATGCTAGCAACAGATAAAGCTTTGAGGGGGAGGGTCACCGTATCATGATTAAAATTAGGTGAGGTAAGCAATCTCTTAAACTCTCAGGGTACCCCCAAATTGTTCTTTTTATGTTAATAAAGTTTTTATTTTGATATAATTTTGATTCACAGTGAAATTGCAAAGATAGTACGGAGAGTTCCCTTAAAATCCCTTAACCAGTCTCAGTCTTCCCTAGTGTTATGATCTTACAGTGTCATGGTACATTTGTCAAAAATAAGACACCAATATTAGTACACTACTATTAACTGTAGACTTTGTTTGGATTTTACCAGTTTTTCCATTAATGCCTTTTCTTCTGTTCCAGGATCTAATCCAGGATACTGCATTCCATTTACTTGTCATATTTCCTTAATCTCCTCTGGTCTGGGACAGTTTCTCAGTCCTTCCTTGTTTTTATAACCTTACAGATTCGAGCAGTAGGAGTAGAAGTATTTTGTAGGATGTAAAAACCAAACATGCTGTGCTTTAAAATGAGGCCCAAACCTCCCTTGCTTGGGAGAAACTGCTTTGTCTTGGAAGGCCAGAGAGGAAACACAATGGATGCCGGGGGAGAGAAGGCATGGAGGAGGGTGCTGTAACTCCCCTCACTCTCATTTTCTGCTCAGAGGTTGGGAAAGCACCTGAGGACTCTGGGTGGTCCAGTGTATTTGAGGGCAATCCCTGGAGTCTGTGGTGTGAGCCCTCGGCACATCAGAATCACTGGAGAGCTTTTAAGTGTACTGATGCCCAAAATTCACCCCAGACCAATGGAATCAGAATTTCTGGGGATGTAACTCAGGCATGGGTATTTTTTAACAGCATAGCAGGTGATTCTAATGTGCAGTCAGGACTGAGAAATGCAGACTTAGCTAGCAATAAAGAACATATTTGCCTAAGCACCTTAGAAACAGCCATGGAAAAGGAGTAGGCCTCAACTATGCCACTGGGATTTGGGGTTTGGGATCCTGGAAAATATCTTTATCATAGACTTAATTGGCAGTATTCTACTTACTTTTCTTTTAACTAGCTCGAGAGCTGTGTGCCAAGCAGTGGATTTGTTTCCTTAATCATCAGTTTGATGTGAGGCTAAAACAAGTGAGTTATGGAACCCTCTTCCTCACTGAGTATCCTACTTTTAGCTGTCTAGTGATCAGAGCTGACTATTTGGAGGTACAATCTATAACACAGATAACAATGCCAGACTGGGAATCAGAAACCTGATTCTGGTCTGAGAGTTCGAAAAGCCATTTGACCATTGGCTGGTCAAGTTACTTAATTTCTCTGGAACTCAGGGCCCTCACCAGAAAATGAAGGGTTTGAATTAGGTCACCACGGAGATCTCATCTGGCTCTAAAATGCTATGATTTTTCTTAAATCCCAGTTTATCGCTTACTAAATGTTCTACAATGAGTGAACCAATTAATCTTAGGTCTCATTTTCTCATCTGTGAAATAGGGACAGGGATGCCTCACTTCTGGGTCACTCTGGGCTCTACTTGAGACCATTCTTTGTGAGGTGTTGCACAATTCTAGCTGTAATGTTTTCTGAAAAGGGAGTGATCGTTCCCTCCCTTGGGGATCATTGTGTCACCAGTGTATCTCTTTCCCCCACTATGTAATGCCTCCAAATAGTAAGTATTTGTGGACTGAGTAAATGGCATAATTTGAAGATAAAAACTAGTCAACATAGCAGTAGATTTCAACAGTGGCTTCCCATTAGATTTATCTGATGAGCTTTAAAAACCATGATTCTTCCATTGCACTAGAGGCCAATCAAATTAGAAATCTCTGGGATGGAATCCAAATGGCAGGTTTTTTTTTTTTTTTAAAGTTTCCCAGGTGATTTCCATGTGCAGCCAAAGCTGAGAACCACTGTCCTGCAAGGCCAGTTCTTCTTCTTCTTCTTGCTCATCAAGTTGAGGAAACTGAGGATGGCTGGAGTATTAAAGTCTGCCCAGTCCTTGAGAGACGTACACTGTATCTTTACTTCTGTGTCCATCTACCACAACACTTAGCAGCAGTGCATGGCAGGAACTCAACATGAATTTGTTGAACTGGACGGCATTAAAAAAAAATTCTAGCTCACCATTTCCTCCCTCAGTCCTTTCACTGATTATGTGATATGATATGAAGAGCAGGTGAAGTCAAGGGTTCTGACTCATGTTCCCCCTCAATCATATTCTCACTATAATATAGGGTCTTTTTTTTTTTTTTTTTTGATTCATACAATTTAATGAGTCTAGTTTGAAAAAGAGCCTCCCTCATTTCACCCCCACACTGCAGCCCCATGCTGGTCTAGTGATACAGTCCTGCAGCTGATTGGTGCCTGGGGCTGGAGAGCAAGGTAGGCATCAGTGTGAAAGTGGTGGCATTTTCAGCGGCTGGAGTCACTGTGAGGAGCCCAGCACATGTCACCACTTCAAGGTGTTTCACCCATTGACCGTAGGCACCCGATTTGATCTCACTTCTTTAGGTTCTCAATGCTTTATTTATCTTCATGTTAAGAATGTATTTTTAAAAAGATTCTGAGATGCTCTCCTTATTATTAATACAGGTGCTTACTTAGTTCCAGATAAATACAGACCCCCCCCCCTCCTTTTTTTGAATGTGTTGTAGCTTTATATGAAGCTAATGGAGCAAGGCAATGCTCAAACGTCAAATTAAACTGCACAGCTCTGTAATCACTCAGACTGACATGGCATAAAAGGATAATTAGTAGTTCATTACATGGAACATTGTTTGTTCAGCTAAATTGATTTCTCAGCTGCCCATGTTTTCTGTTTACTTAGTAAGCGCTCCACTGCACATTTTTATTTGAGAGCTAGGAAATCCCTTTCCCTGAACTTTTTTTTTTTTTTTTTATCAGTGCAGTTTTAAAATATAATTTGCTCGAGCTGGGTGAACCTCCGAATGACATCCAGGTGTATGGGAACAATCCCGAGTGCGGATTGATGCTCGGAACATAAAACCAGCTGTGGTCAGAAATCTGCGAGACTACCCGAAGGCCGGAACATACCCAGTGGCTTTGTACCTGGAAATGCTTTTGTGGCTGTTTGCTTTTCAACTTAAGAGTGAACTTCCCTCTCAGAAAGGGAGGGAGTGAGAGAGAAATTGGAATAGACACCTAATCCCTTGCTGTTCAAAGTGGAAATTGTCCAACAAAGTTTTCTTAAAGCCTTCATGTTGCCTGTTAATGCCAATACAAAGGAAACAGTGGCTGTTTTAGGATTTCCTGCAACCCTGTTCACCATTGGTAGGATTTAGAAAAAAGGCTAAATGCTAGCTTTGAAACTTTCTGAAATTGCTACCTTACAAAGATAGTGTGCATTTGCTAGGTTGGGGTAGTGGGGCTATCCATTGCTCATGCCCCTTGGTTGTTTTCATGTCCTTTGCACTTCTCTCTGATGAGTGAGGCATCCACAGAGATTTTTCTGGGCAAATACAGACATTCAGATGTGTAGCTTTTGACACCATCAGCACCTGGCTCTGCTTGACCAATGGGTTGATGCATCGAACTAAATGACCTTGGAGTTTTGATAGCCACAAAGAGAGGAGAGAAGCCAGTTCTGCAGCAAGTTCAAGCCTTGAGCACATGATGAAATATAAGTCTGGGCAGCATGTCAGGCTGAAAGTTCTACCACAAAGAAGTTTGTTTCCTGAAAGATTCTCAATATTAACTAGGTTTTGCTAGTCCTTGGAGGAACTTAGGAATCATTTCTTTTCTTGCCTTTTCTTTTCTTTTCTTTTTTGATTAAACATCCACATCATCTGTGTTAAATGGAGAAGGTGAGTCTATGAGAGAAGAGGGGAGGCCTTTTGAGGCCGGGCAAAGGAAAGCTCAGTGGCTCACTCTGGTTAAGTATTCTTTCAAAAGATATGTGTGCAGCTGGGGTTCACACTAGGGAAACGAAAAACTGGATTAAATTCCACTGCAACCAAGTTCTGGGCTTCTTTCCTTGGCCCATTAGAGGGCTCTTATAACATAAACACAACATATTGAGAAGGCATCTCTCAGTTACCAATATTAATGGGAGGAAATAGAGCCTGCATGAATGAAATCCATGGATAATCCCCAAGGCTCACCAATGCTTTTTGATTTAATCTTCTTCCCTAGCAACATTATTAGGTGCTGGACTCAGAGTTGAAGGTATACTCAGAGGAAGAGAATCCTGGCATTTGAAGAGAGCATGGACATATGATAGTTGTATTCTGAGCACACAAAAACCTAGCAGAAATGTGAAATTTGAAAATTTCAGTTTGCAATACCATTTCAAAGGTTTTTCTGTACAAATAGTAATTTGGGGGTCAAAGTCCCAGGCAGGCCATTCCCTTGCAGTCTTTGAATGTGGAAACCAGTCAATGTGGAGATCTGTGATTGCCCCATATATAGTGGGACATTGCTCTGGTTAAAACAACAATAATGAGGAGCACCTGGGTGGCTTAGTCGGTTAAGCGTCCAACTTCGGCTCAGGTCATGATCTCGCACTCTGTGAGTTGAAGCCCCGCATTGGGCTCTGTGCTGACAGCTCGGAGCCTGGAGCCTGCTTCAGATTCTGTGTCTCCTTCTCTCTCTGGCCCTCCCCCGTTCATGCTCTGTCTCTCTCTGTCTCAAAAATAAATAAACATTAAAAAAATTAACAACAACAACAATGAGTGTTCTGTCATAAACTGCAGCCTTGCTATGTATTTAGCCTCTGCCATTGTGGTGTCTATCCTCCCCACTGGAACTGCAGGCTTCCTTTCCCTTCTTGGGCCAGCCCTGTACTCTAGGTAATACCAGTATCTGACTGTCCCTTATTCCTGAGCAATACCTGGCACCTGGACATTTGACTAGCTGCTTGCCCACCCTCTTTATGTCCTGCAAACCCCTTGGTTTCTTTTGGCCAGGGCGTGGACCTTCTGTTTCCCTTTGTCATCCCCTATCTCATTTCTCCTGCTGCTGTTTTCCCTAATTTTTGTTAGAGTGGCTGTTGTTCATACCCCCAGTCCCCACCACTAATGGGGAAATGTGGCCTCAAACCCAGCTCAGTTCCTAAGCTGATGCCAACAAAGGCTGAATGTATGTAAGCAATCTTCCCCGACTTACTCATGCAGCAATTTTATTAAAGTTCTACTGTCAGAACTGAATTACCTGGATTGTCTTGTTGCAAACCTCTGGGTTCTCGTTTTCCGCTAACTCTCCTTGGCTGCCAAAGAGACCCATGAACTGCTTCTCTAAGGGCAAATCCTGGGCTCCGTGTACCTGTCTCCTCAACCACAGCCTCCCTTTGGCCCTCTTGCCTTGGCCCAAGACACAGGGCTATAATTCTGTCCAGATGCCGCTACGGGTTGCAGAAATCAGAGACCAGTCCAAGCCAGCCTTTCTTTTCCTGCCTCTCTTCATTTCCTTCCCTTCTCCATTTTAAGGTGCTCTTATTTGGCTCCACAGTTTCAAATCCTAGCTGTACATGCTGATGTCTCCTCATGTAGTATCTCCTAGTCTTGACCTTTCTCCTGAGCTCTAGACTCATAGCCAAATGCCTCACCAGCATTTTAGGTATAATAGGCATCTTTAACTTAACAGAGCTTAAAAGGAATTTGGGATTTCTTTCCTGAAATCTGTCTCTTTCCTTCCTCTAAGTTAATAGCTGCATCTGGTTGTTAATGCTAAAAACCTAGGAATCATCCTTGATTATTCTCTTTTCCTTACCTCCATACCCAATCCATCAGTGAGTCCTGGAGATTCCTATTTTCAAAATGTACTTCCAGCTTGTTAACTTTTCTCTGGCTTCCAGCTAACTATGGCAGTACCCTCCTTACAACTCCTCCCTGCTTCTGCTTTTGCCCCTCAGCCTATTCTTAACAGAGTAGGTGGAGTGCTCTTTCAAAAACAAAATTCAGGATTGTATCATTTTCCAGTTTGAAAACTTCTGTGGTGTTTACTGCAGTTGGAATAATATCTGAACTTCACATGTCCCTCTGGCTCCACATGATCTAACCCCTTCTCACTTTGTGACATCATTTCACACTTTCGTCTCTTCCCTGAAGTGGCTAGGTTTCTCCGACAGCAGAGCCCTTGCATTTATTGTTCTGTCTGCCTAGAATACTCTTCCTCCTATCTTGGTATGATTGTTTCTGCCTCATATATTAGGTTGCAGCTCAAGTCCTTGCTCAGAAAGATTTTTCCTGGACCTCATCTAAAGTCATTCTCGGTCAAATTATCCTATATTATTCCCTTTCTAGCATAAATCATTCCTTGACTTTCTAAAAAAAATTGTTTTTGGATTGTTTTTACTTCTTTTTTTTTTTTTTAAGTTTAATTAGAGAGAGAGTGAGCACGAGTGGGGGAGGGGCAGAGAGAGAAGGAGAGAGAGAATCCCAAGCAGGCTCCACACTGTCAGCACAGAGCCCAACAAGGGGACTGAACTCATGAACAGTGAGATCATGACCTGAGCTGAAATCAAGAGTCAGATGCTTAACCGACTGGGCCACCCAGGCACCCCTGGATTGTTTACTTCTTAGTAATAGGCTCCATGAGGACAGAGCCTTTGTTTTGTTGACGACTGAATCCCTTGTGCTTAGAATAATGCCAGGCATGTAACAGGTGCTCAATATTGTTGAATGAATAAAGTCCAGCATCCTTGTCTAGACTGGGGAAGGGTCCCACCTGTACCTATTAACAGTCATGTCTCTGCTCTTCATCTACCAATATCTTTGAAGCTGGTTTTCTTAGCTTTCACTCTGCCCTCTCTTGCTGTGTGTGGCTACGAGAACTATGATGTCTCACCCCTGAGTCCATAAAGCTGAGTTACAACAGCTGTGCCCTCCAGTTTCCCATTTTAATCTCTTGGCTTTTCATCTTTGCTTCAAGCCTCTGAGGCTCTGGACATCTGCTTCAATCACTGTTTTCATGGATGACTTTGGTTTGTCAAGGTCTCGTTCTCTCTGATGTTGACCTAAACTACTAGGTCTTGCTTCATATTCCCTAGGGCCAGCTGCCTACCACATTCTGGAGAAGCAAGGCATCGGGGGAAACGGTTTGAAGCTAAACCCCAGCAGAGCCTGATGAAGGCAAGTTGACTCTCCATCTCAAGGGACAGTTTCCATTGCAGTCATGTTCCACGAATGTTCACCACCACTTGCCTGAGGCATTTTATTTCACCACTTGACCCTCACTGGTGAAGAACAGCCCCTTAGCTGAATATCTTAAGGCCCATTAAAATGCAAACTCTGGTTGTAATATAAACCAAGAAAAGCAAAATTTACAAAATCCCCTGCTTGAGACACAGTGTAAAAGACTGATATGGAAAAGAAAGGTAATAGACGCAAAAAGGAAATTCCACTCTGATGTCCTATTGTTTGGCTTTTTTGAGAGTAGGTGTGAGTACAGGAGTGTAAATAATTTGCATATATCTATACTCCAATTACTGGTTTATACATGATGTATGTAAAGTGTAGGTGATATCTATATTTTACTTTAATGAAAACTTATAAAATGAGTAATAGTTATTCGAGAACCTAAAATAACTTTTTTTGGATTTACTTGGATGATTAGGCCAGAAACACATTCAGAAAATTATATATATATATCTATCTAAGAAATACCTAACAATATCTAAAAACTATCTCTCTGAAAGAACAAAGTACTAGTTCTGCAGCACTTCAACCTGTCAAGCAAATATATATGAACATGTTTTCCTTTTGAAAGGCATATTATTATGTACCCAGTAAATCAAAATAAGCTCCTCTGAGTGACTTACATCTGTCAAATAAATAAAATTTAATCCTAAATACACACACACACACACACACACACACACATATATATATATATATATATATATATATATATATATGTATATATATATATATATATATCACCTGTTAAACAAATCCAACTTAGGGACAAAACTAATTCAGTTATGCAATGCCTGTAAAAACAAAACAAAATTAAAATAGGTAAAATGAAACAAAACTTGTTTTAAAAAAGAATTATAGGGACGCCTGGATGGCTTAGTCGGTTGAGTGTCGGACTCTTGATTTTGGCTCAGGTCATGATCCCAGGTTTGTGGGATTGAGACCCACATTGGGCTCTGTGCTGAATGTGGAACCTGCTTGGGATTCTCTCTCTGTCTCTCTCTCTCCCTCTGCCCCTTCCCAACTTGTGCACTCCCTCTCTCTCTCTCTCTTTCCCTCTGCCCCTCTCCAGCTTGTGTGCTCTCTCTCTCTAAAATAAAATAAAAAAGAATTATATCCCATACTATTGATAATTCGTAATTCATTTAACCATTCTACTACTAATGGACATTTAATATTAATTTATTGTGTGATTATAAACAATGTTTATATTTGTATCCACATGAAAATATTTCTATTAGGTTCAGTTCTTTTTTTTTTTTTTTAATTTTTTTTTTTCAACGTTTATTTATTTTTGGGACAGAGAGAGACAGAGCATGAACGGGGGAGGGGCAGAGAGAGAGGGAGACACAGAATCGGAAACAGGCTCCAGGCTCTGAGCCATCAGCCCAGAGCCCGACGCGGGGCTCGAACTCACGGACCGCAAGATCGTGACCTGGCTGAAGTCGGACGCTTAACCGACTGTGCCACCCAGGTGCCCCTAGGTTCAGTTCTTAAAGTGAAATTGCTATTTAAAGAGATTATGCATTTTTTTAAAGGTTTTATTTTTAAGTAATCTCTACACCCAATGTGGGGCTGGAACTTATTACCCTGACATCAAGAGTCGTGTACTCTATGGACTGAGCCAGCCAGGTGCCCCTAGATTGTGTGTTTTAAATGATACATACTGTGAGATTTAAGTTACAACCAACATTGCATGAAGTTCACTACTTTATACTGTCTTCACTACTGGACTCCTAGTTGTGCTCATTTGATGAGTGAAAAGTTCCCCTACCCTCTTTTTTATAATTTTATTCAAGTATAATTTACACACAATAAGCTTCACATGTAACTTTCTGTGTGTGTGTGTGTGTGTGTGTGTGTGTGTGTGTGTGAAAACTACCAAGCTAATAAACCAAGCTAATAAACCAAAACCAAGCTAATAAACATTGCTATTACTTCTAGAGGTTTCTTTGTGCCCTCATTTAATTTCTCACCACCTCTCCCATCCCCTCCCTACATTGTCCGCAGGCAACCACTGATCTGCTTTCTGTCTCTATTCTATTTTCTAGGCTTTTATTTAAATGGAATCAAATAGTTTTCCTTTCTGTCTGGCTTCTTCCACTTAGCATTATTATTTTGAGGTTCATTTATGTTGTTGTATGTATCAGTACTTCATACCTATTTATTGCTGAATAGTATTGCATTGAATGGATATACCACAATTTATTTTTCATTCACTTGTTCATGCATATTTAGGTTGTTTTCAAATCTCTCGGCTATTAGAATTATGTGTCTCCATGCTTTTAAAATGGTTGAATGGTTTTCCAAAATGGTTGTAACATGTTATATTCCCACAGAGTTCCAGTTGAATCACATCCTCTCCAACGCTCATTAAGTCTGTTAAATTTTAATTATCTTAGTGGATATGCAGTGGTATCTCATTTCAATTTTAATTTTCACTTCTCTAATGACTAATGATGTTGAAAATCTTACTGGGTGCTTATTTGCCATCCATACATCTTCTTTGGTGATGTGTCTAACATTTTGTCTATGGTTTTATTTAGTTGTTGTGTTCTTATTACTAAGTTGTAAGAATTCTTTATATATTCGAGGTACAAGTCCTCTGTGGGAAATATGTTCTGCGAATATTTTCTTCCAGTCTGTGGCTTGTCATCATCATTTTCTCCTTTTTTTTTCTTCTTTTGTTATAGTGTCTTTTGAAGAGAAAAGTTTTTAATTTTGATACAATCTGTCTTAATGATTTTTTTCTTTATAGTTTGTGCTTTTGGGTTATATTTAAGATATCTTTGCCAAATTCAATATCACTTGCTGGCTTTGAAGGTAGAGGAAGGGGGCTACAGCTCAAGGAATTAAGCAGACTCTAGAAGTTGGAAAAGGCAGAAAAATGGATGTATGCCTAATGCTTCTAGAAAGGAAAACAACTTTGTCAACATCTTGATGTTTTCTAGTGAGGCCCACATCAGATTTCTAATATACAGAACTTTAAGATAGTAGTATGATTCCATTTTGATTAAGTATTTATGCACAATATGTGTTTGTATGTATACTGACAGAATGTAGCCATCTCCACTAAAATGGAAGCTCCTTGGGGCACCTGAGTGGCTCAGTCAGTTGAATGCCCAACTCTTAAGTTTGGCTCACCTCATGATCTTACAGTTCCTGGTCTTGAGCCCTGCGGTGGGCTCTGTTCTGGCAGTGCAGAGCCTGCTTGGGATTCTCCCCACCCCACCCCCGTCCCTCCCTTGCTTGTGCTATAAATTAAAAAAAAAAAAAAAAAAAGTAAGCTCCTTGAGGCCAGGGGCACATTGTTTTATCTCAGTGTCTGTAACAGTACATGGCAGAGAGTTGGGAGGGGGTCAATATAACTTGTTGAATTAATGAATTAATAATCCATAATGTTACCACATTTATATAAACTAACTATACAGGTATAAGTTATGTGGAGGAGGTTGCGTATTTTGTATCCATATATGTATCTAAATGCACAGAACACTGTTTGGGAGAATCTATACCAAACTGTTTTCAATGGTTATCTCTGGGGAAGGAATAGGATTGGGTAGAGGGAAAGTGAAAGTAGACATTTACTATTACCTGATATATTTCTGAAATTGTATGTTCCTGTCATCATATATTATTCTTATAAATAAAAATATCAGTAAAGGAAATAATTACTGTCTCAATTCTGATCAAACATCTTTAAATTTGATTTGAATATCCTGTTTTACATCATTAAACACTATGTTTGCCTAGGAGATTTTAAGGAGACACAAATCAGTATTAAATAATTAAAACTAATGACGAAGTGATTATTATCAGGAAGTGCAAGCTGGACTTGGAACATGGCAGAAATAAATATGGGTGCATGGTGAATTTCATCATCAGGCTTTGGGAAAGATTCAGAAGGTAGTGTCAGAGTGTGTAGATCAGTAGGGTTGTAACGAGTATTATGTGAGAAGACACTAGAAGTTACTTCGTAAAGAAACTGGTAATCTGGTATCCAGGTATGAAATTTAGAAACTAGAGAAGAAAAATACACAATACTTCTGATGAACAGACTTATGAGTCATGGGGCAGTTTGGATGATTTTTGCTTGCTAAATTTTATGACCCAGTAGTACATATAGCAGTTCTCATAGTTGGGGTCATTATAAAGTTTCCAGATGGCTCAAATTAGACAAAACCATTCCTTTTGATCAGCTTCATAATCGGTATTGATTGTCAAAGGTAAATGTATCATGTAATCATTCATATTTCATTTAAGAAGAGTTTATGGAATGCTTGTAGGACATAAGGGTCTGGCATAGGTTCTGTCAGAGAGGCAGAGATAAATCGGGTATGGACCCTCTTCTCTAAAAACAGAAACTTGGGAGATGAATCGAAGCAGGAATGTAAATTGCTATGAAAGGATTAGGGTGATGAAGATATAAGTTGTGAAGTAAGACAGTATCAGTGGGACAGAATGGCAGGGATGAATGAGAGAGTAATTGAAGAGGGATTGGAAAGAGCATGGCCATTGATTGGCTATAGTGACTGTAAGAAAACTGCCAAGACTGTTGGATTCATTGAACACCCCAGGTGACTCTCTTGAGGGAGTGGCTTTAGCAGGATTTGCTTAGTTCCAAAGATTTCCTGGACTATAAATACAGCTACTTATTAATTATAATACAGCTATTTATTAAGCGGTGTCTGCAACCTCTATGGAAAGCAAAGGAACTATTCAAGACTCTGACCTGGTCAGGACAACTCATATTTTACTTATTTATCTCACTCACCAGCCTGCAAGGTCCTTCTGGGAGGGGATTCATAGTTCTCTATTGCTAGTATCTTACACATTGCTTGGTATATAGCAGATACTCAATTTTTACTTGAACACAAAAGCAATAATTGGTCATTAGGAAGAGAGACCATGACCAATATATAGCACTCCAATAAATAAACAAATTTGGTTGTCTAGTAGAATGGATTTACATGTGATATTCATTTTACAGAAAGCAACACTGGGGTTGCATACATCCATTGTATCTGTTGGGCAGACTGCTCCTGGACAACTAGAACATCAACTCTTTCTATGCCAGAACTTATGCTAATTTTCTGGGGGTATAGATTGATTATGATAAGGTGCCTTCTCCCAAGGAACTTAGAGTCCAGAGAAAGTTCATCGGCTGTACTAGATGGATGCAGAAGGAAACTACAACTCTAAAAGGGTGAGTATGCCCACATGTATTATTCAGGATGGGCTTGGTTATATTGTGGCCACAAGCAACCTCCATATCTCAGTGGTTCCCAAGGACAGTTTTTTGCCTACCCCACATGTCCATTTTGAGTTGGCTACAGGTATGCTCCACATATTCACTCAGGGACCCAGGCTGAACTGCTTATCTTTTTCACTTCGAACATTGCTGGTCATTGTGGCAGAGGCATGAATTGGCTTTTCTTCCTGGAAGTGACATATATTAATTCATGCATTTTGTCAACCAGAGCAGGTCATATGGGCACACCTGAGTTCAACAGGCTAAATGAATATAATCATCCCATGGGAATGAGTATTGATTAACAGAAATATAATCTATGGCATCATTCCTCTGCAGTCCAATTTCTCAACCCTAAGACTCCAAGTCTTAGACGAGAATCTTGAGACTTTAAGACATTTCTGGAGAACAAGGAATAGGTTACAGGAATAAAGAGGATGTTCTGAGAGAAGCTGGGATTGTTGGAGAAAATTCAAATAAAGGAAACATCAAGATAAATGTGAGAAGACTTTTAATTTAGTCATATACCCAATGGGGTAGTTGGTAGAGATGGTTGTGAAGTCACGGAATTTTATTTTTCTCTGCAGATGATATTATCATATGCTTGTCACGACTAGGCTATTACTGTGAATTTTTTAAAAGAAGAAAAATGAAAAGATTTTGATCTAATGTCATCTTTATTTCAGAAAAAAGATAAGAACACTAATTGTTAAGACTGACAAAGATTTAATTTCTAGTTGCATTGAGAGGAAAAAAATTAACAGACTAACAAAATTATAACCTTAACATGATTGAACTCATTACTTTTGAAATGTGGAGCAGATACTTTGTGTTGGTTTTTTAGTTTGTTTATAGAACTGGAAATGACTTTAGCATGTTAATATTTTATCAAATTAAAATTAATATCATTATGTTTTGAGAATCAAAATGTAAATGTAATGTAAATGCCATTATATATGTGAGAATATATGCTTTATTTTTTATAAAAATAATAGATGCTTATTATCAAAATATCAAGCAACACAAAAAGTATGAGGAAAGAAAAAATTGCTTATAAATAACCTAGTATGATATTTGGTGAACAAGATGAATTGATAGAGAGATAGGTAGGTAGGTAGGTAGGTAGAGAGATAGAGAATAGTTTTATAAGAATGGGATTATCCTATGCCAACTATTAAAAAACATTTTATTTATTCTAATTTACTAGAATAAATAAACATTATTTATTCTAATTTACTAGAATAAATAAACATTATTTATTCTAATTTACTAGATATTGAAATGCAGAATTTTTTAATTTTTGATAAATGTTTTTCTTCTCAAGAGATATTACGTCCTTAAAATCCTAAGCTTAAAGATTTTGAAAACCATCAAGACATTAGCAACATCACATTTGAAAGCTGAAATGTTCCAGTTTTTACAGTTCTCACTGATTTCCTGCTATGAAGGAGAAAGCCTTTAAATACTCTTATCCTCCCTTCCTCTCCTTCAATTCTATTTTTTTGTCCTGATTTTATTTAATTTTAATATAATTTCAAACTTATTCCAATGTGGCAAGAACAATGAGAGGCATTCCCATATACCCTTAACCAAATTTTTATATTTTACCTCATTTTATTCTCTATAATTTATACACTGTATATTATTTTTTCTAAACCATACTTAATACATAGTTAAATATGCACTTCTGAAGAACAAGAACATTTTCTCAAATAATCACAGTGCAATTTTCAAAAGCAGGAAATTTAACATGGATGCAATAGTATTATCTACTCTACAGTTCATATTCAAATTTTTTCAGTTATTCCAACATGCCTTTTACAGATTTCTTTTTCTTAGTACAGGATCTAATCTACAATCATGCATTACTTGATTATCATGTCTCTTTAGTCTCCTTTAATCTGAAGCAATTCTTCAGCCTTTTATTTTTCTTGATCTTGACATTTGTGAGTTTAGGCCAGTTATATTGTAAAATGTCCCTCAATTTGGATTTGTCTAATATTTCTTCATGATTTGATTCAGGTTATGCATTTTTGGCAAGAATACCACTGAGGTAATGTGCTTTCTCAATATATCATGTTAGAAGGCACAAGATGTCTGTTTGTCCCAATGTTGGTAATGATAACATCGATCGCATGATTATTTTTTTTCAACGTTTATTTATTTATTTTTTTGGGACAGAGAGAGACAGAGCATGAACGGGGGAGGGGCAGAGAGAGAGGGAAACACAGAATGGGAAACAGGCTCCAGGCTCTGAGCCAAAAGCCCAGAGCCTGACACGGGACTCGAACTCACGGACCGCGAGATCGTGACCTGGCTGAAGTCAGACGCTTTACCGACTGCGCCACCCAGGCACCCCTCGATCGCATGATTAAAGTGGTGTCTACCAGGTTTCTCTTCTGTAAAGGTAACATTTCCCCCTTTTTAGTTAGTGAGTATAGTAAGCAGACACATTCTAACAGTATTTAATATCCCATGGCATCAAAATTTTGCCCACTATTTTAAGCATCCATTGATGATTTTCTATTTTTATAATTTCTTCTGTATTAGTTGGCTTTCTACCACAAAGAAGACTTTTATTTTATCCATCATTTATTTATTTTTTCTTTGCAGTATGAACTTTTATGTTTTGAATTGTTTCTCTCTCACCTCCAAGTCCTAACCCCTAGTACCTGAGAATGTGACCTTATTTGGAAACAAAGTCTTTGCAGATTTAATCAAGTTAGGATGAGGTTATTAGGTTGAACCTGAATCCAAGATGACCGGTGTCCCTATAAAAAGGGAAAATTTGGACACAGACACACACACAGAAAAGATTGTATGAAGACACACAGAGAAAACACCATGTGAACATGGAGGATCAGAAATATGCATCTACTAGCTAAGGACTGCCAAATATTTCTGGCAAACCACCTATCAAGGTGCCAAGAGGCAAACAAGGATTTCCCTAGGGGTTTCAGAGGGAGCATAGCCCTGATAATGCACCTCAATGCAGGACTGCTAATCTCAAAACTGTGAGACAATAAATCTGGTTTTTCAGGTCACCCAGTTTGTGGTAACTTTATTATGGCAGCCCTAGGGAACTAATACAATATGTGTGGATTTTTATTTTATTCAAACAGTTGTAATCAATTACCATCATTATTTATTTTGATGCATTTATAGTCCCAGAGTTTGCTGGAAGGAGCCACTTCTAGCTGGCTTAAGCATGCTTTTGATATGACTCCATTGTTCTTGGAGCATTTCCTTAATTTTTGGCACAAGAAGATGGTCCTGCTCATCTTGTAATTCCTCTGCCCTAGGCCCCCAATTTTACAGCTAGGCAATACCTCTTCCTTCCTTCCTTCCTTCCTTCCTTTCTTTCTTTTTTTTTCTTTCTTTCTTTCTTTCTTTCTTTCTTTCTTTCTTTCTTTCTTTCTTTCTTTCTTTCTTTCTTTCACTCTCACTCTATGTCCTTTTATGTCCCTATCTATCTATTATCTATCTATCTATCTATCTATCTATCTATCTATCTATCTATCTATCATCTTTCCCCTGAGTTTATACTTATACTCTTAGTGTCAGTTTGACATCTCAGAATACATTCTTGGCTTCCTTTTCTTTTTTGTATTTGCAACTCGCTATGCCACAAGGAGAAATCTGGCTCTAATTATGTTCAATATATTCCTCATTTGCTCAGCCCTAAAAAATATATATTTATTTGCCTAAACTCACACTAATTCATTCTAGAATTGCTAATCTGTACCACAGATAAAAGCAAATTTACTAACCAGAGGTCAATATTTGTATGTAGTTTTTTCACTTTTGGGGGGTACAATTTATTATTATTATTATTTTTAAATTAATTAATTAATTAATTATTTTAAGTTTTTATTTAAATTATAGTTAGTTAACATATATTGTAATATTGGTTTCAGGAGTAGAATTTAGTGATTCATCACTTAATATTACACCCAGCTCATCACAAGTTCCCTATTTAATAGCCACCCTGGGTAGTAAAATTTTCTTTTTAATTTAACTACTTTTAATTTATATCCAAATTAGTTAGCATATAGTGCAACAATGATTTCAGGAGTAGATTCCTTAATGCCCCTTACCCATCTAGCCCATCACCCCTCCCACAAGCCCTCCAGTAACCCTGTTTGTTCTCCATATTTAAGAGGCTCTTATGTTTTGTCCCCCTCCTTGTTTTTATATTATTTTTGTTTCCCTTCCCTAATGTTCATCTGTTTTGCTTCTTAAAGCCCTCATATAAGTGAAGTCTTATATTTGTCTTTCTCTGACTAATTTCGCTTAGCATAATACCCTCCTGTTCCATCCACGTGGTTGCAAATGGCAAGATTTCACTTTTTTGATTGCCAAGTAATACTCCATTGTATATATATACCACATCTTCTGTATCCATTCAACCATGGATGGACATTTGGGCTCTTTCCATACTTTGGCTATTGTCGATAGTGCTGCTGTAAACATTCAGGTGCATTTGTCCCTTCAAAACAGCATACCTGTATCCCTTTGATAAATACCTACTGGTGCAATTTCTGGGCCATAGGGTAGTTCTATTTTTAATTTTTTGAGGAAGCTCCACAGTGTTTTCCAGAGTGGCTGCGTCAGTTTGCATTCCCACCAGCAGTGCAAAAGAGATCCTCTTTCTCAGCATCCTCGTCAACATCTGTTGTTGGCTGAGTTGTTAATATTAGCCATTCTGATAGGTGTGAGGTTGTATCTCATTGTGGCTTTGATTTGTATTTCCCTGATGAGTGATGTTGAGCATTTTTTCGTGTGTCGGTTGGCCATCTGGATGTCTTCTCTGGAGAAGTGTCTATTCATGTCTTTTGCCCATTTCTTCACTGGGTTATTTGTTTTTTGGGTGTTGAGTTTGATAAGTTCTTTATAGATTTTGGATACTAACCCTTTATCTGATAGGTAGTTGGCAAATATCTTCTCCCATTCCATCGGTTGCCTTTTAGTTTTGTTGATTGTTTCCTTCACCATGCAGAAGCTTTTTATTTTTATTTTTTTTTTTATTTTTTTTTCAACGTTTATTTATTTTTGGGACAGAGAGAGACAGAGCATGAACGGGGGAGGGGCAGAGAGAGAGGGAGACACAGAATCGGAAACAGGCTCCAGGCTCTGAGCCATCAGCCCAGAGCCCGACGCGGGGCTCGAACTCACGGACCGCGAGATCGTGACCTGGCTGAAGTCGGACGCCTAACCGACTGCGCCACCCAGGCGCCCCAGAAGCTTTTTATTTTGATGAGGTCCCAATAGTTCATTTTTCTTTTGTTTCCCTTGCCTCTGGAGATACGTTGAATAAGAAGTTGCTGTGGCCAAGATCAAAAAGGTTTTTGCCTGCTTTCTCCTCGAGGATTTTGATGGCTTCCTGTCTTACATTGAGGTCTTGCATCCATTTTGAATTTATTTTTGTGTATGGCGTAAGAAAGCGGTCCAGGTTCATTCTTCTGCATGTCGCTGTCCAGTTTTCCCAGCACCACTTGCTGAAGAGACTATCTTTATTCCATTGGATATTCTTTCCTGCTTTGTCAAATATTAGTTGGCCAAACGTTTCTGGGTTCTCTATTCTGTTCCATTGATCTGAGTGTCTGTTCTTGTGTCAGTACCATATTGTCTTGATGATTACAACTTTGTAGTATAGCTTGAAGTCCGGGATTGTGATGCCTCCTGCTTTGGTTTTCTTTTTCAAGATTGCTTTGGCTATTCGGGGTCTTTTGTGGCTCCATACAAATTTTAGGATTGTTTGTTCTAGCTCTGTGAAGAATGTTGGTGTTATTTTGATAGGGATTGCATTGGGTAGTGTCGAAATTTTAACAATATTGGTTCTTCCTATCTGGGAGCATGGAACTTTTTTCCATTTTTTTGTGTCTTCTTCAATTTCTTTCATAAGCTTTCTATGGTTTTCAGTGTATAGATTTTTCACCTCTTTGGTAAGATTTATTCCTAGGTATTTCATGGTTTTTGGTGCAATTGTAAATGGGATAGAGTCCTTGATTTCTCTTTCTGTTGATTCATCGTTGGTGAATAGGATGCAAGTGATTTCTGTGCGTTGATTTTATATCTTGCAACTTTGCTGAATTCATGAATCAGTTCTAGCAGTGTTTTGGTGGAATCTTTTGGGTTTTCCGTATAGAATATCATGTCATCTGTGAAGAGTGAAAGTCTGACCTCCTTCTGGCCGATGTGGATGCCTTATGTCTTTGTGTTGTCTGATGGCTGAGGCTAAGACTTGCAATACTATGTTGAATAACAGTGGCAAGAGTGAATGTCCCCGTCTTGTTCCTGACCTTAGGGGGAAAGCTCTCAGTTTTTCCCCATTGAGGATGAGATTAGCGTTGGGTCATTCATATATGGCTTTTATGTTCTTGAGGTATGCTCCTTCTATCCCTACTTTCTTGAGGGTTTTTATCAAGAAAGGATGCTGTATTTTGTCAAATGCTTTCTCTGCATCTATTGAGAGGATCGTATGGTTCTTGTCCTTTCTCTTATTGATGTGATGAATCACGTTAATTGTTTTGTGGATATTGAACCAGCCCTGCATCCCAGGTATAAATCCCATTTGGTCGTGGTGAATAATTTTTTTTAATGTATTGTTGGATCTGGTTGTCTAATATCTTATTGAGGATATTTACATCTATGTTCATCAGGGAAATTGGTCTATAGTTCTCCTTTTTAGTGGGGTCTCTGGTTTTTGAATCAAGGTAATGCTGGTCTCATAGAAAGAGTTCGGAAGTTTTCCTTCCATTTCTATTTTTTGGAACAGTGTCAAGAGAATAGGTGTTAACTCTTCCTTAAATGTTTGGTAGAATTCCCCTGGAAAGCCATCTGGCCCTGGACTCTTGTTTTTTGGCAGATTTTTGGTTACTAATTTGATTTCTTGACTGGTTATGGGTCTGTTCAAATTTTCTATTTCTTTCTGTTTCAGTTTTGGTAGTGTATATGTTTCTAGGAATTTGTCCATTTCTTCCAGATTGCCCATTTTATTGCCATATATTTGCTCATATTATTCTCTTATTGTTTTTACTTCTGCTGTGTTGGTTGTGATCTCTCCTCTTTCATTCTTGATTTTATTTATTTGGGCCCTTTCCTTTTTCTTTTTGATCAAACTGGCTAGTGGTTATCAATTTTGTTAATTATTTCAAAGAACCAGCTTCCGGTTTCATTAATCTGTTCTACTGTTGTTGTGTTTTTGGTTTTTTGGTTTTTTTTTTTTTTCTTGGTTTCGATTCCATTGATTTCTGCTCTAATATTTATTATTTCCTGTCCTCTGCTGGTTTTGGGTTTTATTTGCTGTTCTTTTTCCAGCTCTTTAAGGCATAAATTTATGTTGTGTATCTGAGAGATTTCTTCCTTCTTTAGGAAGGCCTGGATCACTATACACTTTCCTCTTATGACCACCTTTGCTGCATCCCATAGGTTTTGGGTTGTGGTGTTATCATTTTCATTGGCTTCCATGTACTTTTTAATTTCCTCTTTAACTTCTTGATTGGCCCATTCATTCTTTAGTAGGATGTTCTTTAGTCTCCAAGTATTTGTTATCTTTCCAAATTTTTTCTTGTGGTTGATTTCAAGTTTCATAGCATTGTGGTCTGAAAATATGCATGGCATGGTCTCGATCTTTTTGTACTTGCTGAGGTCTGATTTGTGTCCCAGTATGTAGTCTATTCTGGAGAACGTTCCATGTGCACTGGAGAAGAATGTATATTCCTCTGATTTAGGATGAAATATCTGAATATATCTGTTAAGTCCATCTGGTCCCGTGTGTCATTCAAAGCCATTGTTTCCTTGTTGATTTTTTGATTAGATGATCTGTCCATTATTGTGAGTGGGGTGTTGAAGTCTTCTACTATTATGGTATTACTATCGAATTTCTTTATGTTTGTGATTAATTGATTTATATATTTTGGTGCTTTCACATTTGATGCATAAATGTTTACAATTGTTAAGTCTTCTTGGTAGGTAGACCCCTTGATTATGATATAATGCCCTTCTTCATCTCTTGATACAGTCTATTTTAAAGTCTAGATTGCCTGGTGTAAGTATGGCTACTCCAGCTTTCTTTTGTGATAGATTGTTCTCCATCCCCTTACTTTCAATCTGAAGGTGTCTTTAGGTCTAAAGTGAGTCTCTTGAAAACAGCGTACAGATGGATCTTGTTTTCTTATCCATTCTGTTACTCTATGTCTTTTGATTGGAACATTGAGTGCATTGACATTTAGAGTGAGTACTGAAAGATATGAATTTATTTCCATTATGTTGCTTGTAGAGTTGGAGTTTCTGGTGGTGTTCTCTGGTCATTTCTAATCTTTGTTGCTTTTGGTATCTATCTATCTATCTATCTATCTATCTACTCATTTTTTCTCCCCTCAGAGAGTCCCCCTTAAAATTTCTTGCAGGGCTGGTTTAGTGGTCACAAACTCCTTTAATTTTTGTTTGTCTGGGAAACTTTTTATCTCTCCTATTTTGAATGACAGCCTTCCTGGATAAAGAATTCTTGGCTGCATGTTTTTCTGATTCAGCACATTGAATATATCCTGCCACTCCTTTCTGGCCTGCCAAGTTTCTGTGGATAGGTCTGCTGAAATCCTGATCTGTCTTCCCTTATAGGTTAAGGACTTTTTTTTTCCCTTGCTGCTTTCATGATTCTCTCCTTGCCTGAGTATTTTGTGAATTTGACTATGATATGCCTTGTTGATGGTCGATTTTTGTTAAATCTAATAGGAGTCCTCTGTGCTTCCTGGATTTTGATGTCTGTGTCTTTCCCCAGGTTAGGAAAGTTTTCTGCTATGATTTGCTCACATGACACTTCTACCGCTATTTCTCTCTCTTCCTCTTCTGGGACCCCTATGATTCTGTTGTTGTTCCTTTTTAATGAATCACTGGTTTCTCTAATTCTTAAATTGTGCTCTTTTGTCTTCATCTCCTCTTTTTTTCTGCTTCATTATTCTCCATAAGTTTGTCCTCTATATTGTTGATTCTCTGTTCTGCCTCATCCATCCTTGCCGCTGTGGCATCCATTCGAGATTGCAGCTCAGTTATAGCATTTTTTATTTAATCCTGACTAGATTTACTTCTTTTATCTCCACAGAAAGGGATTCTAATCTATTTTCGACTCCAGCTAGTAATCTTATTATCGTGATTCTCAATTCTGGTTCAGACACCTTGCTTGTATCTGTGTTGGTTAAGTCCCTGGCTGTCGTTTCTTCCTGCTCTTTATTTTGAGGTGAATTCTTCATTTCATCATTTTGAAGGGATGAAAGGAATTAGTGAGGTAGAAAAAATTTAAATTAATAAAATTAATATTAAAATATATTAAAATTAAGAAATTAAAAGCCAACACACACACACACACACACACACACACACACACAAAATCGAATAAATGATGCTAGATCCTAGGTGTGTTTTGGTCTGGGTGTTGAAAGTGGCTTGATAGATGAGAGAAAAAAAGGGACAAAAAGAAAAAAAAAGGAAATCATTTGAAAATTTGAGAAAATGAATATACTGAAGTAGACTAAAATGAAATGATGGAAGTAAGATAGGATATGAAAAAATTTACACAAAAGGAAAATTTTAGCAGAAAAAGAATTAAAGAAATATATTTTTAATAAAAATTAAAGATAAAAATTAATTTTTTCTCTTTTGGTATTCAAGAAAAAGAAAAGAAACAAAAAAGAGAAAAAAAGGAAAGAAAGAATGAAAATTGAATAGTTGTACTAGCTAACAGACTGAAAAGGACTTTGTTTTCCCCCCAGAAGTCAAACTATGAAGTCATTTATAGTCCATTTACTAAGCAGGTGCTGAGACTTGTGTTCTTGAAGAGTGAGGTTGCCACAGTTGGGTGGAGCTTAGTGTAATGGCTCCATTCTCCACTAGATGGTGCTGCTAGCCTACTGGGGTGGATTGTTGTGGCGCTTATAGGTGCGTATGCACATGTGCGGGAGAGGTGAAAATGGCGTCCCCTAGCTACCCAGTCTCTAGTATCAGAATTCTGTTCTCCCTGATCAACAATCGTGCACCCGTCCTTCATTTTCGGCTTCCTTCCACTCCCCGCTTCCACACTGTCTGTGACCAAGCCCCAGGCAGCACTTCCCTCCCGAGTTTTGTCTCAGATGTGGCTGCCTTCCCTGGCCCCCTACTTCTGAGGGACTGTGGCTTTGACCCACTCTGCCCCTCTGTGGAGGGTCTCACTGAGCAATGGCCGAATGCTGCTGCATCCAGGAATTCTTGTAGGACCGTGCTATTGCTGATGCCCAGAGACTGAGGCCAGGTGCCAGCCCACCCCAGAAAAAGTTCGTGAGACAGTGTAGCAGCAGTGCCTCAGGGATTATGGAAAAATCAAAACACACATCTGGCACTAGGCTTCACTCCCAATGACCTTGGTCCAGCACCAGCAATGTGGCCATTCTCTGGAGTCTGCTGGGCCCAGGTGACCTCACAGCCTCAACCAAATGTCCTTCCAGCAGTGGAACCGCTTCTCCCCATGTGGCCTGAGAACCTTCCGGACCCCACTTTGCTCCTGGGGATTTGCCCTTCCCACCAGAGTACCGCCAATTATCAAGCTGCAGAGTTTCAGACTCTGCTCCCCGTTTACAGTCTTAATGGAATTTAAGCCCTTTCCTTTCTTCTTTCTCCCTTTTTAGTTCAGTCCCTGCAGCTGTTTCCAATTTTCCACTTTCTTTCCAGCTGCTTTTGGGGAGGGATGCTTTTCCTGTATTCTCCCCCCTGTCTCTGTACTTTCTCCACAGTCAAAAGCGGCTCCCTGCCCTTTGCGGCTTCTCTCTTCCCAGTTCACCTCTCCATGCCACATACCTGCTGAATTCTGTGGGTCAGGTTGGGCAGATTGTTGTGTTAATCCTCAGGTCAGTTTTCTAGGTGTGCAGGATGGTTTAGTGTTGTCCTGGCTGTATTTCATGGACGTGAGACACACAGAAAACTTCCATGCTGTTCCACCATCTTGGATCCTCCCCCTGGGGAGTAAAATTTAAATACAGTGATATCTCCATCATCTGATGAATGGATAAGGAATATATATATGGTGTATGTGTATATATAATGGAATACTACTTGGTGAAGAAAAAAATGAAATCTTGTTATTTGCAGCAATGTGGATGGAACTAGAATGTATTATGCTAAGTGATATAAGTGAGTCAGAGAAAGACAAATATCATATGATTTCACACATGTATAATTTAAGAAACACAACAGATGAACTAGGGGAAGGGAAAAATAATATAAAAATACAGAGGGAGGCAAACAATAAAAGACTCCTAAATACACAAAAGAAACAGGGTTGCTGGAGGTGAGGTGGGTGAGGATGGGTTAAATGGGTGATGGGTACTAAGGAGGGCACTTGTTGAGATGAGCACTGGGTGTCATATATAAGAGATAAATCACTAAATTCTACTCCTGAAACCAATTCTGGTTCTATTTCTGAAACAAGGATGACACTGTATGTTAACTAACTTGAATTTAAAATAAATAAATAAATAAAGTATTTTCAGGCCTTAAAATACATACGTACAGGGCGCCTGGGTGACTCAGTTAAGCATTTGACTCTTGATTTCAGCTCAGGTCATGATCTCATGGTTTGTGAGTTCAAGCCCTGTGTTGGATTGTGCTGACAGAATGGAGCCTGGTTGGGATTCTCTCTCCCCCTCTCTCTCTACTGCTCTCTCACTTGTTCATGTGCTCTCTCTCTCTCTCTCAAAATAAATATATAAAAAGAAAAAAAGAAAAAAAATACAGTGATACAAACAAGTATTAAGTATACAATTTGTCAAGTTTTGACAAATGCATATGTGTATGTATTCCATATCTTTATCAATATATAAAACCTTTCCATTACTCCAGAAAGATTCCTTATGTCTGTTACCAGTTAATCCCCTCCCCAAGTCAATATGTTTTCCAGTTTTTGTCACCATTGTCTGTGTGATTTTTGGTTGTAACTCCTTTTTTTATTCCTATGTTAGTAATTTTGTTTTCCTTTTTTTCTTATATTTTCTAGATTTATCAAGCATTGTTTTCCATTTCATTGATTTCTGCTCTTTATTTTTCTTTCTTGTTACTTAATTTGATTTTAATTTGTTAATTTTTTGCCTTCTTGAAATTGAAGCTTGATCATTGATTGTAAACTTTTTGTCTATTATAACTATTTGACTCTATAAATTTCCATCTAAACACTGCTTTAGCTGCATCCCATAAATTTGGTATATAGTAATTTAATCATCATCCTATTAAAAGTATTTAATGATTTTTTTGTTTCCTTTAACTCATGTATTATTTAGAAGTGTGTTGTTTAATTTACAAATATTTGGTGGCTTTTTAAAATATCTTTTTTTTTTCATGGACCAATCTAAGTTATTTATTTAAGCCACTTCCTAACATAAGCAAAGGGATGGAAGATCAGTATACTGGTCATAATTTAATACAACTAAGGAAGGTGAGCTTAAGGTCCCATATACTTTTCTGGTCCGTGTGCAGAGTCATGGTCCAAACCAGTGCTGTGGTCCCCACTGGGTTATGGCCCAGGTTCTCTTTATTCATCTTCATAGCGGGTCGGAAGTGGATTCACATGAGAGTTATGGAATAGAGTATGATTACCATCTCCCCAGGGAAAGGGCTTGGGGGATGGGGGGATGGCGGTAGGTGACGAACTCGGGTCTCTCCTGTTCTCCATGATGAGACTTCAGGAAGACGTTCAGCATGCTCACTCCCACGCAGGGAAGAACTGAGCCCTCCTCGTTGTGGGCGCCACTTGACAGGGACCGCCCCAGCTGTGCCCCGGACGACCTAGCAGCAGAGAAAACCGGGCACAGCCCCCACCGCCATTTTCGACCTGGACTAAAATATCTTATAACTATTGATTTCTAACTTCCTTTATGATTAGAGAATATACCCTGTAAGGTTCCAGACTTTTGAAATTCATTGAGACATTTTATGCCTCAGCATATAGAGATTATTTTGGTAAATGTTCTTTGTGTACTTGAAAAGAATATATATTCTGAAGTTTTGAGATGTTCCATAAATGTCATTAGGACAAAGTGGGTAATAGTGTTGTTCAGCACTTTTATGTTCTTACTGATTTTTTTTAGTGTTTTTTTTCTCAATAACTAAGTTAGGTAAAATGTGCAGAATACATTTTATTCTGTAGCCAAATTTCCCCCAAGGAATAGTCTTTGGTATATATTTAAATAGATTAAAATTTCACCATCACTTCCCTTACCGTATCTTATTTAATGCTGATTTCTTCATTTAGATTTCTCATAGTATTATAGGTATTTTATTTCCTAAATTCTTTAAAATTTAAATATATCTGGCCTATTGTGTTTCATTTTGAATGGCAATGTGATTGGATATAACATTCCTGGTCACAGATATTTTTTTCTCCTAGGAGTTGAATTCAAGGGGGCGCCTGGGTGGCTCAGGCAGTTAAGCATCCAACTTCAGCTCAAGTCATGATCTCTTGGTTCACAAGTTTGCACCTCACATCTGGTTCTGTGCTGACAGCTCAGAGCCTGGAGCTTGCTTCAGATTCTGTGTCTCCCTCTTTCTCTGCCCCTGCCCCACTTGTACTCTGACTCTGTCTGTCTCAAAAATAAATAAACATTTAAAAAATTATTTAAAAAGAGTTGAATTCAGTAATTGGATGATGTTGCATAGATGTCAGAATATAGACTGGTATTTTTTTTTTCAGAGGTGACTTAATTTTTCTGTTTAGATATATATGATAAGGATTCTTTCTTTATCCTTAAATTTCAATAACAGGATTTGTCTTTATGTAGATGGTTTTGTGTCATTTTCCCTGGTATATGCTACATCTTTTTGATCTTCAGATTTAGTTCTTTCATGTTAGTATTCCTACATATTGCTAATTTCTTTCTATTCTTTTGGTTGGGTTCTCTAATACAAGGACATGGATTATCGTTATGTTTTGAAGATTTTATCTCTCACATCTTACAATTTCTTTGTAATTGCTTTAATAACTTGTCTTTTTTCTTTTATATTTAAAAATATATATGTATATTTATATAGTATAATATATACATATATTGCTTTTATATGAAATCATCCCAAGCCCTTCTTATTTACCATTAATTTGGATTTTTTTTAGCCATATGCTTGTTGTTTTTAACTCCTCTATAAGAACTTCAATGTTGTTATTTGATTCTTAATTTGTTGATCTGGGGTCTTCTGTGTGTTTAATTATGTTATTTTACCATTCCATCTTTGAATAGATATTCTTTTAAGTTCTTTTACGGATAAAGAAGTCTTGGGAATATTGCATTCTTTGATAATATTTTCTGAGTTCTTTATCAAGTTTTTACTCCGTAGGTTATTTGGTACTTTTGAAAATTCTTTTTTTCTGTCGTATTATTATAAACTTGTCTTATAATTAATATTCAAATTACTCAAGCTTAATGTGTGAAGCTCAGTCTAGATCTTATATTTGATTTGACTTTTCTTTGACACTATTTTTCTCCACTTTTTGGTCTGATCAGTGTGGGGACAAAGTGTTGCTTTCTAGGTACCTTCTTAGAGCCTGAGGGAATGTGGGTGGAGTAGGCCGATCTCCCTTGATGTCCAGCATACCTACCCTGGGAGCCCTGCTGTCTGTGTTGAGAACCTGCTTAATATTCTGTACCAGGATCTACAGATGTATCATAATCCCATGAGCTTCAGCTCATTCCCCAACACACCACAGAACCCTGGGACATTGCAAGCTCAGCCTACTACTCATGCATTATACAGGAACTTCTACTTTTAAGAGTTCTTCCTTGGAATATTCTAGGCAACTTTATTCACCTGAGTCTCCTTTGCTCCAAGAGCACTGTTCAAAAATCTCAAGATTTTGCTGGCACACTTTGTTTCCTCAGTTCTGCTTTTAATAGGTTAGAATTTGTGGGAGCAAGGTTAGAAGGGGAGCTCTGATAAACCAGAATCTTTTGTTTCTTCCCCTGGCCACCATTTTCTGAGTTTAGAAACCAAACCCATTACCCTGTCTTCCAGGTTACTAATCCTTTCTACGTCTGTTGTTGAACCCCTTTAGTGTATTTTTCAGTTCAGTTATTACATTCTTCAGCTCTGTGACTTCTGCTTGGTTCTTTATTATATTTTATGTCTCTGTTGAAGTTCACACTGTTTATCCCAGATTGGTGAGCATCTTTGTGAATATTACTGTGAACTCTATATCAAGTAAATTACTTACCTTTTCATCAAGGTTTTTTTTCTGGGTTTTTATCTTGTTCTTTCATTTGGAACATATTCCCCTGTTTATTCATTTTGTTTGTTTCTATTTATTGGGTTAACCAGCTATCTCTCCCAGTCTTGAAAGATTGGTAACAGAAAGACTGGGGGGTATGTTTCAGTATGCTGTTTGTGCAGTGCTCTGGGATTGGTAGCCTGCCAAGAACTATCTCTCCAATTATTTCAGAGATTGTTTTAGTGTGTGGGGCCCAGAGATGCAAGAGCCCTGGCCATCAGAGCTAGGCATTCAAATGGCATCACCTGTGTGCTCTGTGCATATCCACCAGATATGTGGAGCCACTGGGGAGTGCTAGGCTGAGGCATGTCCAACCCTCAGGTTTAGCAGGGTGGGGCTTCATGAGAGCTCAGGGTTGGGGTGAGTGGTGCTAACAAGGTAGACGAAGAGTGTAAAAATGGCACCTGCCAGTGTCTCCATCCTCAGAGA
The DNA here is from genome assembly GCF_018350155.1 of Leopardus geoffroyi. Classification (NCBI taxonomy): domain Eukaryota; kingdom Metazoa; phylum Chordata; class Mammalia; order Carnivora; family Felidae; genus Leopardus; species Leopardus geoffroyi. The sequence goes on from NC_059333.1 coordinate 84,827,046, forward strand.
GAGTTCCAACAGACCCTTGCTCCTGTGGCAGACACTTTAAGATAAGCCAGTGGATCATTTTCACATATGATCTAAGCACTTTGCAGCTTGCTGCTATTTTTAAAAGAAAATTTTAATTTCACTATAGTTAACATACACTGCTATATTAGTTTTGGGTGTACAATACAGTGATTCAATAATTCTGTATATTTCTCAGTGCCCATCATGATAAGTGTACTTTTAATCCCTTTCACCTATTTCACCTATCTCCCTACTCTGGTAACCATCCAGAGTATATAGTTAAGAGTCTATTTTTTTGGTTTTTCTTTTTTTTTTAATTGTTCATTTATTTCCTAAATTCTACATATAAATTAAAATATGGCATTTGTCTTTCTCTGACTGACTTATTTCACTTAGCATTATACTCTAGATGCATCCATGTTGTTGCAAATGACAAAATTTCATTCTCTTTATGGCTGAGTTATATTCCATTATATATGTGTACCACCTCTTTATCCATTCATCTATCAGTGAACATTTAGGCTGCTTCCATAATTTTTCTATTGTAAATAATGCTGCAATAAATATAGGGGTGTATTTACCTTTTTGAATTAGTGTTTTTGTTTTTGGTAGTGGAATTACTTGATCATAAGTAGTTCTATTTTTAATTTTTTGAGGAACCTCCATACCATTTTCTACAGTTGCTGTACCAGTTTTTATTCCTGCCATCAGGGCACAGGGTTCATTTTTCTCCACATCCTCGCCAACATCTGTTGTTTTTTGTGTTTTTGATTTTAGCTATCCTGACAGGTATGAGGTGATATCTTCTTATAGTTTTGATTTGCATTTCCCTTATGATGACTGATGTTGAGCATCTTTTCATGTGTCTATTGGTCATCTGGATGTCTTCTTTGGAGAAATACCTGTTCATGTCTTCTGCCCATTTTTTAAATTGGATTTATTGGGTTTTTTTTGTTTGTTTGTTTTGTTTTGTTTATGGTGTCAAGTCGTATAAGTTCTTTATATATTTTGGATACTAATTCTGTATCAGATATGTTATTTGCAAATACCTTCTCCCATTCAGTTGATTGTCTTTTAGTTTTATTGATTGTTTTCATTGCTGTGCAAAAGCTTTTTATTTTGATGTAGTCTCAGTAGTTTATTTTTGTTTTTCTTTCCCTTGCTCAGGAGACATATCTAAAAAAAATGTTGCTATGGCTGATGTCAGAGAAATTACTGTCTGTGCTCTCTTCTAGGATTTTTGTAGTTGGAGGTCTCACATTTAGGTCCTTGATTCACTTTGATTTATTTTTGTATATGATATAGGAAAGTAGTCCAGTTTCATTGTTTTGCAAGTAGCAGTCCAGGTTTCCCAATACCATTTGTTGAAGAGACTTGTCTTTTTTTGATTGCATATTCTTGCCTCCTTTGTCAAAGATTAACTGACTGTATAACTGTGGGTTTATTTCTGGGCTCTCTATATGATCCATTGATCTATATGGATCTATTGATCCATTGATCTATATGTCTATTTTTGTGCCAGTCATACCATTTTGATTACAACAGCCCAGTAATATATCTTGAAATTTGGTATTGTGATACCTCCAGTTTTGTTCTTCTGTTTCAAGATGGCTTGGCTATTTGGGATCTTTTGTTTTCATACAAATTTTAGGATAATTTGTTCTAGTTCTGTGAAAAATGTTGTTGGTATTTTAACAGGGATTGTATTACATCTGTAGATTCCTTTGGGTAGTATGAACATTTTAACAATATTTGTTCTTGCCATCCATAAGCATGAAATATCTTTCCATTTCTTAGTGTCATCTTCAATTTTTTCATCAATGTTTTATAGTTTTCATAGTATAGGTCATACACCTCCTTAGTTAAGTTTCTTCCTAGGTATTTTATTATTTTTGGTTCAATTGTAAATGAGATTGTTTTCCTAATTTCTCTTTCTACAACTTAATTATTAGTATATAGAAATGAAATGAATTTCTACATATTGATTTTGTATCTTGCAATCTTACTGAATTTATTGATCAGTTTTAGTAGTTTTTTTGTGCCCTTTAGTGTTTCCTATATATAGTATCATGTCATCTGCAAATAGTGAATATTTTACTTCTTCCTGACCAATTTGGATGCCTTTTATTTATTTTTCTTATCTAATTATTGTGGCTAGCATTCCCAGTACTGTGCTGAATAAAAGTGGTATGAACATCCTTATCTTGTTCCTGATTTCAGAGTAAAATCTCTGTTTTTCACCACTGACTATGATGTTAGTTGTGGATTTCATATATGGCCTTTACTTTTTGAAGTATGTTCCCTCCAACCATAGTTTGTTGAAGGCTTTTATCATGAGTGGATGTTGTATTTTGTTAAATGCTTTTTTTTGGATGTACTGAAAAGATCATATGGTTTTTATCCTTTCTCTTGTGATGTATCATGTTGATTGATTTGCAAATACGGAACCAGCCTTGAATCCCAGGAATAAATCCCACCTTTTCATGGCGAATGAGTTTGTTTAACGTATCGTTAGATTTGGTTTGCTAATATTTTGTGGAGGATCTTTACATCTATGTTCATCAGAGATATTGACCTGTAGTCCTCTTTTATTTTTGGTAGTGTCTTTATCTGGTTTCAGTATCAAAGTAATGTTGGTTTCCAGAATGAATTTGGAAGCTTTCCTTCCTCTTCTACTTTTTATAATAGTTTGAGAAAAATAGGTATTAACTCTTCTTTAAATGTTTGGTAGAATTCAGCTGTGAAGCCATGTGATCATGGACTTTTCTTTGTTGGGAGTTTTTTGATTACTAATTCAATTTCATTGCTGATAATTGATCTGTTCAAATTTTTTATTCCTTACTGATTCAGATTTGGGAGGTTATATATTTCTAGGAATTTATCCAATTCTTCTAGATTGTCCAATTTGTTGGCATATAATTTTTCATAATATTCTCTTATAATCCTTTGTATTTCTGTGGTGTCAATTATTTCTCCTCTTTCATTTCTTTTTTTTCTCTTCTTTTTTGTCTCTCTCTCTCTCTCTCAACCTCTCTCTCTCTCTCTCTCTCTCTCTCTCCTTCCCTCCTCCCTCCTCCCCACCTCTTTCTCTGCTGAGTCTGGCTAAAGGTTTATCAATTTTGTTGATCTTTTCAAAGAACCAGCTCCTGGTTTCGTTTATCTGTTCTGTTTTTTTTTTTTTTTTTTAAGTTTCTACTCTATTTCATTTACTTCTATTCTAATCTTTATTCTACTAGCTTGGGCATTTGTTTGTTCTTCTTTTTATACCTTCTTTAAGTGTAAGATTAGGTTGTTTATTTGAGATTTTTCTTGCTTCTTGAGATAGGCCTGTATTGCTGTAAACTTCTCTCTTAGAACAGCTTTTGCTACATCCCAAAGATTTTGGACTATTTGTTTTCATTTTCATTTGTCTCCATGTATTTTTTTTAAATTCCCTCTTTGATTCCTTCATTGACCCATTCATTGTTTAGTAGCATGTTATTTAACTTCCATGTATTTGTTTTTTTCCCAGATTTTTTTCTTTTGGTTAATTTCTAGTTTCATAACACTGTGGATGGAAAAGATACATGGTATGATCTCAATCTTTCTAAATTTGTTGAGACTTGTTTTGTGGCCTAATATGTGATCTGTTCTAGAGAATGTTCCATATGCACTTGAAAAAAATATTTATTCTGCTGTTTTGAGTTGGAATGTTCTGAATATATCTGTTAGATCCATCTGGTCCAATGTGTCATTCAAAGGCACTGTTTCCTTGTTGATTTTCTGTTTGGATGATCTATCCATTGATGTAAGTGGGGTTTTAAAGTCCCCTACTGTAATTGTATTACTATCGATTATTTCCTTTATGTTTGTTATTAACTGCTTATATTTTTGGGCCTCCCATATTGGGTGAATAAATATTTACAATTGTTATATCCTCTGGTTGGATTATTTTCTTTATGATTATATAGTATCTTTCTTTGTCTCTTATTACAGTCTTTTTTTAAAAGTATTTTGTCCAATATAAATATTGCTACCCCAGCTTTCTTTTCACTTCCATTTGCATGATAAATGCTTTTCTACACTCAACTTTCAATCAGCATGTGTCTTTAATTCTGAAATGAGTCTCTTGAAGGTAGCATATACATGGGTCTTGCTTTTTTATCCATTCATCACACTCTGTCTTTTGATTGGAGTGTTTAATCCATTTACATTCAAAGTAATTATTGATAGATATGTACTTATTGCCATTTTGTTACTTGTGTAGTGGTTGCTTTTGTGGTTCTTCTCTGTTCCTTTCTTCTCTTGCTCTCTTTTCTCACAGTTTGTTGGGTTTTTTTTGGTGATATACCTGAACTTCTTTCTCTTTATTTTTTGCTTATAGATTACTGGGTTTTGATTTATGGTTGCCATTAGGTTTGTATATAATATCGTCTGCATATAGTAGTCTATATTAAGTTGATGGTCACTTAAGTTTGAACCCATTCTTTACTCCTCTCCCCCATATGTTTTAAGTATATGGTGTCATACTTTACATCCTCTCATTTTGTGAATCTCGTAACTAATTTTATAGATATACTTAATTTTTGCTGCTTATATGCTTCCTACTTTTCTAACTTCTACCTATGGTCTTTGCTTTCCTCTTGTAGAGCTGGCTTTAACATTTCTTGTAGAGCTGGCTTAGTGGCCATGAATTCTTTTAACTTTTATTTGTTAAAGAAACTCTTTTTCTCTCCTTCTGTTTTGAATGATAGCCTTGCTGGATAGAATATTCTTTGCTGCACGTTTTTTTTTCTTTCAGCACTTTGAATTTATTATGCCACTCCCTCCTGGCCTACAAAGTTTCTGTTGAAAAATCAGCTGATAGCATTATGGAGTTTTCCTTGTATGTAACTATCTTCTTTTCTCTTGCTGCTTTAAAAATTCTCTTAAGCACTACTTGTTGTCATTTTAATTACTATGTGCCTTGGTGTAGATTTCCTTGGGTTGATTTTTGGGGGACTCTCTGTTTCCTTCCCCAGATCTGGGAATTTTGTAGCTATTATTTCTTCAAATAAATTTTCTACCCACTTTTCTCTTTCTTCTCCTTCTGAGATCCCTTTGATGTGAATGTTATTTTGCTTGATGGTGTCACCAAGTTTCCTAAATCTAATGTATTTTCAGGGGCATCTGAGTGGCTCAGTTGGTTAAGTGCCTGACTCTTAATTTTGGCTAAGGTCATGATTTCATGGTTTGTGAGTTCAAGTCCTGCATTGCACTCTGCACTGACAATGCAGAGCCTTCTTGGGATTTTCTCTGTCTCTGACCCTACCCTGCTCATGCTCTCTCTCTCTCTCAAAATAAATAAACTTAAAAAAATTTTCTATTATGTTTTTATTGTGGTTTTTTTCCCTCTCTCCTCTTTGGCTTGATTATTTTCCATTGCTCTCTCCTCCAGGTCACAGTTTTATTCTTATGCTTCCTCTAGTCTACTATTTATTCCCTCTGGTGTATTTTCAGTTTTAGTTATTAAGGTCTTTATCTCTGATTGGTTCTTTTTAATATTTTCTATCTCTTTGTTAAGAGTCTCATTGTGGTCCCCCACTGTTTTCTCAAGTCCAGTGAGTATCTTTATGACCATTACTTTGAATTGTCTCTCAAGCATATTTCTTAACTCCATTTTGTTTAGGTCTTTTTGCTGTGAATTTGTTCTGTTCTTTCATTTGAGACATATTCCTCTGTCTCCTCATTTTGTCTAACTCTCTGTATCTGCTTATATGTGCTAGGAAAGTTGGCTACATCTGCTCTTGAAAGTAGTGGTCTTATGAAGAAGAGGTCCTGTAGTGCCCTGCAGTGCAATGTCCCCTGTTCACCCGAACTTGATTCTTTGGGGGTGTCTCCTATGCATGTTGCTGCACCCTATTGTTGTGGTTGAGCTGCTTTTGCTTTGAGTCCAGTCACTGCAATGACTCTCTTTGCCTGTTGTGGGAAGGGTTTAGTCCCTGTGTTATTAGTGGGCCAGTCTGGGGCTGCCTTGGGCTTAAGTTGAGTCACACCAGGCATTTGCTAGAGATGCAGTAGGACCAAACTGCAAGAGAACATGAGAGTTTGTTGCATGGTGCCAGCAATGTCTGTGCCAGAGGGTAACTGCGGTAGCTGGGACTGAGGAAGGCCAAGTTGGAGAAGACAGAGCCACTGAAGTGTATGGTAGCAGGACATTCAGTGTTAGCAAGGTTTGTGGTCTGCTCTGGGAGGAGACCTGGAGCCAGGTCTCTTGGAAGGGGTGTGTCCACAGAAGAACACGTGGCAAGGTGGACTGTTATCAAGCTACATAGCAAGTGTTGGCACCATGATGGCTTTAAGCTGGGAGGTGGGGGAGGAAAATGGCACCTGTCAGCTCATTTGTTCCTGGAGAAGTCTCCCAAAGATCCCTGCCCTACCAGCACATGCTCTGAGATTAGTAAAATCATATTCCTCCTGTATACCCCCAGACATTTAAAAAAAAAAATTAGAGAGAGAGTGGTGGGAGGGAGAGGGGCAAGGGAAAAAAAGAATCGTAAGCAGGCTCCATGCTCAGTGTAGAGCCCAACAAGGAGCTTAATCCCACAACCGGGGATCATGACCTGAGCTGAAATTAAGAGTCAAACACTCAATCACCTGAGCCACCCAAGTGTCCTCACCCAGGCAGTTTTAAAACTGCTGCTTCTAGGGGTGCCTGGGTGGCGCAGTTGGTTAAGCGTCCGACTTCAGCCAGGTCACGATCTCGTGGTCCGTGAGTTCGAGCCCCGCGTCAGGCTCTGGGCTGATGGCTCAGAGCCTGGAGCCTGTTTCCGATTCTGTGTCTCCCTCTCTCTCTGCCCCTCCCCCATTCATGCTCTGTCTCTCTCTGTCCCAAAAATAAATAAACGTTGAAAAAAAAAAAAACTGCTGCTTCTATACTGTATCTTTTTGGGGTTGTTTGTGCTATCTTTTTTAGGGCAGGGTCTTAATTTCCTCTCACCTCTCTGGCTCTCTCATTAGCCTGCTGATTTTTAAAGTTCCAGGTTTTAAGCCCTGGTGGTTGTAAGAATTTGGGAAATTTGGCTCCTCTGGTTTTCTTTTCTTTCATTTTCTTTATTTAAAAAATTTTAATGTTTATTTATTTTTGAGAGAGAGAGGGAAAGACACAGTGCGAGTGGGGGAGGACCAGAGAGAGGGAGACATAGAATCTGAAACAGGATCCAGGCTCTGAGCTGTCAGCACAGAGCCCGACAGGAGGCTTGAACTCACACACCGTGAGATGACCTGAGCCAAAGTGGGCCACTTAACTGACTGAACTACCCAGGCGCCCCAGCCCCTCTGGTTTTCAAGCCAAATGTGGAGATTCGTCTTCCCTTTTCTGTTGTATAGTGTGAGAGTCTGTTTCTTTCCCCTCTTTGAGGCTGAAGTATCCCTCCCTCCCACAGACAGTCCTGTGGGTCTGTTTAGCTCCAGTCCATGTGTCACACTTCTTACCCTTTTCAATGTGACCTCTTCTCTACATTTAGCTTGGAGAGTAGTCTGCCAGGTCTTGGGTTGTTTTCTGGGTTATTTACACTGAAGTGGCTATTATCTGGTGGTATCTGTGGGATGAGGTGAGCTTAGGGTCCTCCTACTCTATCATGTTCCCCAGAAGTTCAACTTGCTTCTTTTGCAATGGATCTCAGAGTAAGTGGTTCCTTCCAAGTGACAAATTTTTGAGTGGAGTCTTACTTTTTTTTTTTTTTTTTTTTTTTTTTTTTTTTTACAGACCTTTGAGTTTCCTTGATATAAGCCCCATTGATTTTCAAAGCTAGACATTTTGGAGGCTCATGTCTCCATTGTAGATCCCGAGGGTTGGAGTGGACTGATGGACTTGGACCCCTTATTCCTCAGGAATGTATTCTGTGTTTGTGAGATCCCTCCTGTTCATGGGTAACCATGCCAGGGGTGGGAGTTTTGGCAAGACTACGTCTCTGCTTTTCCTACCCTTCTTGATTGGCTATTTTATTTTTTGTTGTGCATGAGATAGCTATTTAGTTAGTTTTCAGGTCTTTTTCAGAGACAGATTTTTCTATATGTAGCTGAATGTTTGGTGTGTCCATAGGAGGAAGTGAGTTCAGTGTCTTCCTACACTACTATCTTGAAACACCCTCCCATTTAATTAAGTTTTAGACTGCTGAAGATTTTGCATTCTCTGAGGTTGACTGAGTGCACATTTAAAAAGCCAAATAAATAACTGAAACATAGCAAGTGGCAGTTGACTAACTTCCAATAGTTACTATAATTTACACAATTCTACACTAAAATGTATTTTTGTATTCTACATAAAGAAAGGGAACCAAGTAAATGAAGATTAGCCATTTAAAGCAATCAAAGAAAGAAATGACTAAGATAATTTAGAAGCAATTAGTCACTATAAATGATAAAGATATCAATAAAATCACCTTTTTTGTGGAATCATTAATTAATGGATTATTCTTTTTATGTGAAGATGAATAAACTGCAGTCCCTCTACTTGAGGCTCTCACAATATGGAAAGAATATCAGACTATTCTTCCAAATAAGGCTGGATAAAGTGTTATGAGAGTTCGAAGAGAGCAATACTAGGTTTTTTGGAGACTAATCTTGATGATGAAAGCTAACATTTATATAATGCTGACTATGTGACAAATCCTGGAAAGCCTGACTCTAGAAGGTTTATTCTCAGAGCTGATGGGAACTTGCCCTGACTCCTGTATAGAGGTTGTCTCACACTGCAGCCTGACAGTAAGCTTTAGTTCTCAGTTAAGGAAACAAGAAATTCTCCTGTATATTCATTCAGAAAGGAGGTCTTTGCCTTCCTATTTCTGATGGAAAGAAGAAAGAGAAGCTTAGATTACTCAGACTCTGATTTTCTGATTTGTGTTCTCTAAGTGTGAATGTAGAAATATACTTTTCTTGGAAATGGATAAGAATAAACAATCAAATTTAAGAAAAGTAAGAGACTCTTGAAACTTCAGAGGTGTGAACTTGTAAGTGAGCATCTTGGCTGCAACAAATGAGTACTGGTTTCCTGTTTTGGACTACCTACTCCATGGCACTGAGAAAAACAGTGGAGAATGGAAGAAGCACTAGAATAGGGACATACGACCCGTTGGTAATCAAGTGACAAACTGGTAATCCAGGCATCAAGTCTAGATGAAAGTAGGATTTGTGAACATATGGAAAAGAAAGCAGTAGGTTCACTAAGTCACGCCAAATAAGTTAAATTTTCTTTTTTTGTGTGTGTGGGGGGTGGGGCGGGGAGGCAGGAATACTAGTTTGATAGTTCAGGAGACTGCACTAAACACAACATATGCATACTTCAGGATTGCATTTGGCTGTCTCTCTTGAACTTTTCTTTAACAAAATGAAGAAAGGTGTGCCTTGGTGGCTCAGTCAGTTAAGCATCCCACTTCAGCTCAGGTCATGATCTCATAGTTTGTGAGTTCAAGCCCCGCATCAGGCTCTGTGCTGACAGCTCGATCCTGGAGCCTGCTTCTGTTTCTGTGTCTCCATCTCTCTCTGCCCCTCCCCTGCTGATGCTGTGTCTCTCTCGGTCTCTCAAAAATGAATAAACGTTAAAATTTTTTTTTAGTTAAAAAAAATAAAATAAAATAAAATAAAACAAAATGAAGAATAACAGGATGTCAGTACCAGGAGATGTATTTATAAATGGCCAAGGAAATAACTGAACCTCAAAGAAAGCTAATTAATGGGTCGTTGATAACCTTGATGAATAGTTCTAGAGTCCTACCACGTTAACTGGGCCCTTGCCCTTGTCAATAACTGACAAAGTGTTTCATTTAGTGTCTACTGTGTGTCAGGCATTGTGCTGAGTGTTAGAATAATATTCATTTACCCATTCCAGGAACTGTACTCAACACTTTATGATCTTATTTGATTCTCCCAACAATCTTATCAAATAGATATTAATATCTCCATCATTTGTATGAAGAAATGGGAAGTTGGAGAATTTGATTAGCCTGACTAAGCTTGGCCACACAGCTACTGAGTGGCAGTTCCCAAATGTAAACCTTGGTCTGTCAATTTTTCTTCACTGCCTTTTTAAAAAATTAATGATTGGAACAAGAGAACAAATCAATATGCATATAAAATGAATGCAAAAGATATATTGACATAGGAATGTGCTTAATCACAGAATTAGTACCCAAAAGAATTTTAATAGGCTGGAGCAAGTTTAATCAGAGAATATTTAACAGAGATGCATGTGAGATCCTGAGCTGGGTCCCAAATATCCAGCTGCACAGGGCAATGTGGCTTAGCAGCTGTGTAAGCTTAATGTGATTCAATAGTTTGACATAACTGCCCTAAAAGTGAATGAAAATGGATGCCACATTTGTACAAATCAAGTATTCTAAACAAAGAGATAGATTATTCTGTTTTATTATAGAGTCTGTGAGTAGTTCTGGGCAGCATACCTTTGAAAGGACATAGACAGACTTAACCAGTCTTGTGAAAGGATTCAGCGCTATTTTTTTTCTCATTCTTTTGACAAGTAATGTTTTGGAGTGCTTACTATGTGTCAGGCATTGTGTTAGGTACTCAGGAAATGGCAGATTATCAAATAACCCTCTTGTAGTTTACATTCTTACTGAAGAGGCAAGAAATAAACAAATGAACCAGTGAATATGTCTGATAATGTTAGTAACAAATTCTGGAAGAAAATAAGGCAGTGTAAGGGGATAGAGAATAGATAAAGGCTATTTCAGATAAGTTTGTAAGGGAAGTATCTCTGAAGAGTGGCCATTTGATCAAAGACTTGGGATAGCTAAGAGAGGGCATCGTAAGTGGAAGAAAAGCGTTCCATGTAGGGGAAGAAGAAAGTGCAGAACCCTGAGGTGGGCGTTCACTTCATATGGTCTGAAAGGAACTCAAGCATAGCCACTGTGCTATGTTAGCAGACAGTGAGGGAGGAGAAGGAGGACTCTGTGCTGTCACAGAGGTCAGGTGAACAAGACATTTCAGGAAGGACAAAGTGACTCAACATGAGCAAGATGAGAACAGAGAGCTGATCATTGGATCTGGCAATGTGGTTCTCTCTGGGGCCTTTGTTGTTCCTCATGAGAATTAGCTGAAAGAGTCTGAAGACATCAAGCCTTGGGAAGACAAGTCTTAGAGCAGTGTGATTGTGAACTGTGTGAAGACCTCCTGAAATCAGACCCCTAGGGACATGGAAACCTGGAATTTGCATTTTTAGCACTAAAATTTTTTTCTCCACCCTGAAGATTGAAAACTGCTATAGGAACTCCCAGCTGACTTGAAATATATACAAAGTTGTTCTGCATCTCCACTGAGGGGCTGATGCACAGAGGCTAAAAGTAGACCGATTTCTGCTACATATGAGATAGAACTCTCAAATGCTGGTCATCTTAAAGCAGAATGAGTTGTTTGTGACAGAAAAACTTTCTTTTCAATTGAAACAGAGACTGGCTAACCACTTTTTTGGGGGGAAATCGTTTGGAGGGAATTTGAATATCATGTGGGTTGGAGAGAATGTTGTACTAAGTAAACTTCTAGCCCTGCGGTTCTATTGTTCTGAAATGCAAACAGCGAAACCCCCTGCTCCAAATAGCCAGAAGGCTACCTCCGAACAGCCTCGTCTCTGTCTGATTTGACTTCAAAAATGTAGGAAAAAGACATTTCTATTTTGTTGAGTTCCAGGATTAGGGTTGTCAAGTGACCACGAAGCAACATCTGTTAACTGAAAGAAAGGGAGAGAATTAAGATCCTACTGAACAATGGCAAAAGAAAGAAATTAGTAATTGAGAGTGTGTTTTATCAATATTTGCATGTTTCCATTATAACATATGAAGAAAATCCTGGATGTCTATTCCCTTGCTGTTATTGGATGATTTATTATTATTATTATTATTATTTATTAAATTGGGGCAAAAGCGTAAAGTCAAAACAGATATCTTGGATTTGTTAGCAAATGAGATGTTCCAAATTTTGTGTCACACAATTAGCTTGGTGGGTTTCTTTTCGCTGGCCATAACATTTCCTGCGTGCAGCAGAGCCTGGGCTGTGGACCTCCTCATTTGTTGAAGCATATGCAGTATTGTTGAGCTCACCACACAGCTGTGGGGGGAAAACGTTGCTCACCCTAAGGTTATAACCCCCCTTTTCTAAATTACTGTTTACTGATGTGGGAGAAAAGGACTCCTGGCATAGCTCAATAATTACTCTTGGCACAGTTCAATAATTAATGAAGTGTTAAAAAGACGCTGCTGAAGTTTGTGCATCTGCTATGGAGGGTATGAAAGTACAAGAAACTCGCCTGCGTCTCTAAGTCAAAGACACACATGGCCTTCCCTGTCCTCCCAGGAGAGGACCCAGTGGGGAGTGAGTGCAAACGAATGCTCTAGTGGAGGAGAGAAGGGGACTCTTACTACCAAGCTGTCGCCACATTTCTGAGAATAGAGAAGCCCAGAGTGCTAGAGTTGTAACTGTTCAGTTTTTTCTCCCCTATGATTTATAGGTAGGCCCTTTAATTTGTGAGAGGAAATTTGTATGCAGCAACAACTGCTCTTCTCTCTCTGTTGGTTATACTATAGCACTTGTTAAATCAGCAGTTTAAAATAATTTAATGACAGTAGTGCAACAGGGACAAGTAATTACTGCCACTAGTGTGGTGTTTACCTCCTAAAGTTTTAGGAGGTTGCAGGCTGGCATCTTGCCTAGTGAATAAGATATCAAGAGTGCTTTTTTAGCTGCAAAATTAACAAAGGAAGGAATAAATATTATTTTTCCCTCAAAGGACCCAGTTTGGAAAAAGCCCAAGGATTAACTCTTTGTGCCTCAGTCTGATTTCACAGTGTGTCACCTCTCGCACTTGTCCTCATCAATCACTGACATAGGACCAGGCCTCAGACAGGCCTCTGGGCTTTCCCAGGAATCCCTGCTGCTTGGCTGGAAAGTCGGGTCCAGGCCAAGGGTTTCTGAAACACAGCTCAGGTACAAGCTGACTCTAGTTTCAGGCCAATTTCTTAAGCGAAGGGTCTTTGGTAATATGTGGAACAGAAAAACATGTTGGGAGAATGAGTTGGTGTTTCATTCACCTCCTTCCTCCACCCACCCCCTACTCTATCCCTAAGTTATTTAAGTTCTATTCAGACTAAAAGGAAGAGAGTTGACAAGTTCTGTTTTATTAACTCTACTCTAGTTTGGTGGGTGATAAACTGAATATTGTTCTCTTTCTCTTTTTTTCCCCCAGTGTTGTGTGTATACATTTCTTAGTGGCCAACATTTCTCTATCTGACAGCTAAGGGGGAGTATAGGGCAAGGAGTAAACCTTGAGGAATTAAGGTGCACTCTGCCCTATTTTTTCCCCCTCCTCTTTAATATGAAACTGGTTACAGGCACATTTTTTTTTTAAACCTCTCAGCAGGAATTGCAAAGTTTTCCCGGGTCATCACCTAGCAACAAAACCCAGCAAAACATTCGCAAAGCAGTTTTTGCAATGCAGCCATCACTGACTGGCAGAGCTGACTTGTGGAAGGCTGAATTTGCTATGGAGGGGAATTGAATGCTTTCTTCTTTATTCAAGTAGAATGCTGAGATGTGCAGTCTGGATCCTGCCTGAACCAAATTAATGTACATTAAAGAATAAACCATAATGCCCATTGTGAATGAGAGGTCGGAAGGATTCAACACAATTTGATGATGGGCCAGTTCTTACTGAAACTATTTAAATTGAACTTTTAAAGTAGTTGTTTTAAATAAAGCAATTGGAGATTGATATAACTCTCCCTTTATTAGATAAAATATTCTGAGGACTTTTGGGTAGTGTAAGAAACCTTAAGTCTATCGGGTAATAAGTTCAGAATTCAACAGAAGATTACTTAGCCTCTTCCCTGAAAATAATAGTAAAAATCCCCCTTCAGAAGGAGGGGAAATCTGCTTTGTCTGGTTTTGACTTCAACTCAGAGTTAGCAGCCAGGCATAATGTCTATTATCACTAAGAAAATATGCTACCCTGGAACTTGGCTATAATATCCATCTGAAGGTCTATGCTGTGGCTCTTTTTCCTTGGAAGTATAAGAATCTTACAACAAGATATAAGAATCTTACAACAAGATCCTTTTGCTTTGCCATATACTTTAAAACCAAAAGACTGAATGCAAGCACATCTTATTTCAATTATTTTTTTCTGTAGTAGCATATGTGGAGACTCAACTATATCAATGATCCAGGCACCTAGATCTTGACTTTCAATATTCAGATGGGGCCTACCGTGTTCATACCTCTATTAGTAACAAAAGAGTTTCTTTAGCGTGGTAGTTCAGGCAGAAAGCAAAAGGGTTTGTTGAGTGTGATTGAATCCTCACTCTTTAATAAGTACGTGCATGAAGGACGTGAAATATGTTCTCATATCAGGCTTCAGTTCTTGATCATTGAGGAACTCGTGAGACTAGTAACCTGGTGGGGAGATTGTTGTGCTCCAGTTTAAATTCTCTGTTCCCGTGTTCCCATGTTCTTGTGGCGGCCTGGGATGCCAGTTCTCCTTGAGATCCATTGTTACTAATGACAGAATTGTTCTAAACATTTGCCCCTGTCCTTGCACAAAATGTAGCTTTTAAATACTGAATCCTTCTCACATGATTTGTGTAAAAGGCTTCACTTCCCTCCATTATGCTCTGTGAAGTGTTGGCTGTCTGCTTTAGTTGTTCTTCTCTCTTTAGGCTGAACTCTCTGACAACTTTTTGTCGGCCACATCGGTGTCTTCTGCAACTGTGGGAGCAATGTTGTAAATCCTTGCTACAAGGATTCCCAAGTATGGGCCAGTGCATCAACATCAGCTGGGGACCTGTTATAAATATAAAATCTCAGATACACCCCCCCACCCTCACTCCAAGAACTGCTGAATTAGAATCTGCATTTTACCAGGTTACTCAGGTGATTCATATGCACATCGAAGATTGAAGAACATTGTAAATCTTTCTGGTTCAACAATTTGTTTCCTGTTGGGAATTCTAGCCAAAAATGAATCTTCCTATTGGCATTTCCTCTAAAACATGAAACACTTCCCACACTCAACACTATGCGAGTGAACTTAGAGGCTGAGCCATAGGAGCAACAGAGAGACTTGAACAAAGATGTAGAGATTGCCCATGTATTAACTGATACTCAGACAGGACAACCCAGTGGTTCCATGTGACCCAGCAAACTATCAGACAGTTTTCTCTACCTTGTACATATTATTGTTCCCCATTTTCAAGAAAATTCTACATTTTGTCTCATATTGTACTTATTTATGACAACTCTCCGGTAAGATGAAAAACCTCTTGAGGCAGGCTAAGTACTCATATTTATCTCTTTCACATCCCATAGTCCAGGGCTTTTATTATAATAGAAACTCAACGAATAATGATTGCATTGAATTGTTAACATTGCCCATAAATGCAGTATGTTTGAAAGGGTTATGACATTACCCTTTCTATGGAAAATGAGAAGGAACTTGATAATGACCTAACATAAAGCACTGAGAGGCAGATCTGCCTTGGTGGCTCTACACATTTGAGTCACTTTGCAAATGGTACAGTCTGGTCCAAATTAATCCTTCCTATTACCAAATAGACCAAGTCTTCAAGATATTTAGGAAAGATACCATAATTTGGGGTCATCCTTTTGATTTGGGTATCCAAACATTTAGATGTCCATCCAAAATGGTCCCAAAGAAGGAAGAACCCCTAAAAGTGGAGGAAATATGATTTTCTTGAATCTGTTAATCCTTTTGTTCAGAGGTGTGAAAAACCAGAGTTGGGACCTTGGAGTATGAGGGGAAAGGGTTTATTACGTGTGGAGAAGATTGACATTTGGGAAATAATTTTATTTGTGCTGAACACTGAAGAATATATTGTGCTTCTTCACATATTAGTTACCAAAATCTGTAGGAGTAAAATTGTTGATTGTAGAAAATATAATCCTATTTAAGCTTTTCTAATTCCTGGTTTACCCAATAGATTACACAGAGGAGGTGCTGACATTTTGGGAGTATGAAATAGCCTATTTTAATTTATATGAAGTTTTATAAAATTTGTAAAGGGTAACATCACTAGAACTCAGTCACATTGCCCTCACATTAAGGTTTATGTGATACATTGGCAATTTGAATTGGTAGTGGGAAAAAATGAAAATGAGAATTCTGTCATGTACAATATTAGGAACACATACTGGGGAAAGGAAACTAAGCATAAAGAGTCAACTTAGTTTCACCTCACGGTAAAAGCAAGAGGTAAGATGACATTTGAAGGTTCACACAAATTATTGCATACATCATCTTTAAAAAAACCCAGATGGCCAGATGGGAATTTTTATCCTGGTTTCATGGAAGCATAAATTTCTTTTAAAGGAAGAGTTACAGTTACTAAAAAATGCAGCCAGAAAGAGTAAAAGCTGTATTAGTTTCAGAAGCACGTAATTTCATTTATAACCGAAGGCAAATTTGTCACTTAATTAGTAATTCTGACACAGGTAAAGGGGAAGACAGCTGCTTTTCTAGGCATTTTATGCCTCACTGGTCCCCGGTAACCAGATGGCATTGTTGTTGCTGATGGATGAACCATAGAAGATGTGGCAGAGGATCCACCCCCACCCAACTCCTTGAAATAGCAAACTTGTATTAGGAATCTCACAAGGAGTAAGCTCTCTTCTGTGTTCATCCAGGCCAGGTTGGAGTGGAGAGAAATGCTGGAACCGAACAAGTAACTTTGCCCTCTACACTTATGGTGTGTCTGAGGAGAACCTACAGTTAGTAGGTAAATGAGAAGCTGCATGCACCAGCCTTCTTTTGTTTAGAAAAATTCCCAATTACAAAATTATTCAATAATGTTGCACCTGCTTTTAAAGTGAAGAGAAATCCCATTTATTTGTCTAGCATTTTAGAATTTTCTACTTGCATTTTCATTCTTTGTTTTCTGACCACTGACAACAACTTGTGGAGTAAGGTAGGGCTAAGATTATTATTTCTGTTTGTGAGATTGAGAAACTGAGGTTCAGAAAGGTCAATTTAGTTAATCAAAGTCTGCAAAGCTAATTACAAAACGAGGACTAAAATCTAGTTCTAGATTTCCATAGTTAATGCTTCCTCTAATACAAAGATTATGCAACAAATAGATGAAATGATGATCATTTGCACTAGTAATTAAGGAAATAGAGATGAACATATCAAAAGTTTTGTTGTCAATTTGGTAAAAGTCAAGAGAGTTAATTTTCATTGTTGACAAATATATAGAGAAACATACTTGTTGGTATTTGGGTAAATAGATGCAGCTTAAAAACTTTTATATATATATTTTTTTGAGAGAGAGAGAGAGGGAGAGAGAGAGAGAGAGAGAGAACGCATGGGTGGGTCAGGGGCAGAGGGAGAGGAAGAGGGAGAAGCATGCTTCATGCTCAGCTGGGAGATCATGACCTGAGCTGACATTAAGAGTTGGATGCTGGGGCGCCTGGGTGGCGCAGTCGGTTGAGCGTCCGACTTCAGCCGAGTCACGATCTCGCGGTCCGTGAGTTCGAGCCCCGCGTCGGGCTCTGGGCTGATGGCTCAGAGCCTGGAGCCTGCTTCCGATTCTGTGTCTCCCTCTCTCTCTGCCCCTCCCCCGTTCATGCTCTGTCTCTCTCTGTCCCAAAAATGAATAAAACGTTGAAAAAAAAAATTAAAAAAAAAAAAAAAAAAAAGAGTTGGATGCTTAATCAACTGAGCTATTCAGGTGCCCAAAACTTTCATACTTCTTTTTTAAGTTTATTTATTTTGAGAGAGTCAGAGACAAGGCAAGTGGGGGAGGGGCAGAGAGAGAGGGAGAGAGAGAAAATCCCAAGCAGGCTTCGCACTGCCAACACAGAGCCTGATGCAGGGCTCCGACCCATGAAGCCATGAGATCATGACTGAGATTCCGACACTTAACCAACTGAGCCGCCCAGGAGCTCCTTTTGTACTTTTTAACATAGCAATTCTACTTCTAGTAATCCATCCTATAGAAAGAAATCATGTTTGTACATAAAGATGTATGTACGATGATGATTGTTTATATCAACAAAAACCTGCAAATAACTTGAAACCCCTAATTTGGGAATTATTAAATGATTATGGCATATCTATATTATAAAATGCAATGAAATTATTTTGAAATAATCAGTACATATACTGATACCGAAATTTCCCAGACATGCATATAAGCAAATGAAGCAAATTGCACACCCATGCTTAAAGTTTAATTTATTTTTTAAAAAATGGTGTATGTGCACACACTTGTATAAAACACAGACGCGTAGAAAAAAAGATCTGTGGCAGCACAGACCAAACTGAAAAGTGGTTGCCCATAGTGGGAAGAGTGATGTTTGACTTTTACAAGAATTCTTTTTTTTTTTTAAATTTTTTTTTTTACGTTTATTTATTTTTGAGATAGAGAGAGACAGAGCATGAATGGGGGAGGGTCAGAGAGAGAGGGAGACACAGAATCCGAAACAGGCTCCAGGCTCTGAGCTGTCAGCACAGAGCCTGACGCGGGGCTCGAACTCACGGACCGCGAGATCATGACCTGAGACGAAGTCGGACACTTAACCGACTGAGCCACCCAGGTGCCCCAAATTCTTTTATAAGAATTTGTTTATGCATCATTATAAAATAAAAAGTGTTTGAAAAGAAAAGTTAACTTCTGGGGGCTGTCTTCATTTCTTGATGGCTTCCTAGATAGCTGCCTCTCTCACACTGACTGATGACTGGAGTCATTCCTGAACCTCAGCAAGAGCCCAGCTTGATGCCTCTAATCCAGCATCTCCAGTATCTTTAGGTAGGGAGGGATCCTGACAGTGACCTTTCAGGATCATCTAGACTTTCTATCACTACATTATGAAGGTCTTTACCAACCTAGCAATATAATTCCACGCTGATTTTTTTTTTTAACTTCCACTAGACCAATGATTTCAAAACACTTTTGGCCACAAAAAATTATATTCAGAAGCCCAATGCATGAGAAGGCAAAAACGGAGCTGCTTTGGTGGAATTTGAGGGTGGTTGAGGGCGTCTTCTCAAACCCCCAAAATTGCTTCCAAAGAACACCTAGGGCTCCAGAGAGCAGTTTGAAAGCCACTGACATTATGTCATTTTATAAAGAACCAGGGGTCCAGTGAAGTGAAGAGATTCAGCTGAGATTACATAAATGCTAAATGTAGAGTCAGTCTTTGAATCCACACATTCTGCACCCAATTCTATTGGCTCTTCCAGAATGGTGATTCATCTTTTAGGCAACTCTGATTAGTTTGGCTTTTTCAAAAGCCAAAATCTGGACTCCGATTAGTCCAGACTGTTTCAAAAACAGAGAGGGCACATAACATCTCTACAAATGTTATAATAGTGTTTTGTGTGTGTGTTTGTGCACACCTCTCAAACACCCTTTATGATTAACTTCTTAATTATCTGAAAGAGCTCTACTAAGACCACAAAGCAAATTTTACTTTTTTACTTTAGGAGATGAGATGGTAAAAATTATTATCATTGTACCTTGTGTCATTTTGTAATATTTAGATGGTACTCATGCTATTCCACGTTGAGCCATAATGACCCAGTGCTTAACAATGAAAGCTGTCAGTGTGCAAGCCTCCCTGCTGTCCTAGTGCCAGTGAGTTGGGCTAATGAGACTTTACACTAACTGATTAGGCCATTCTAACTCATGGTTACTAATTTTCACCCACATTGGAACTATGGGTGGTTTACAGGTTTAAAGTGATGCTTTCAACTTGTTTTCTAGTTGATAGGCAAATTATTCAGCATAGTAAACCACCCTTAACCATCATAAGTCTTTTTTTTTTTTTAACAATTAGAATAATGCAAATTCTAAGACCAGGATTTGATCTGTATCAAGTGGAATAAAATGTTCCATTAACTGTGGCTAGTGTGGCTAAAAGAAGTTAATCTCTTTAAGCTGAGAATGCTTAATAACATTAGCTTTACCATATAAATCTTTCCCCCACCCAGTTCTACTGAGATATAATTAACATATAGCACTGTGTAAGTTTAAGTTGTACAGGATGATGATTTAACTTACATATATTGTAAAATGATTGCCATAGCATATAAATCTTTTCTTTTTTAGAGAGAAAGAGAGAGGGGGTACAAGTGAGTGAGGGGCAGAGAGAGAGAGAGAGAGAGAGAGAGGGAGGGAGAGAGAAGCAGGGCTTATACCCAGGGCTTGTGATTTTACGCGAAGTGGGGCTGGAGCTCACCAGAAACGGGGCAAGAGCTCACCTGAAGTAGGGTTCATGCTCACCTTATGTGGTGCTTGAGCTCACCTGATGTGGGATTCAAACTCACCACGTGAGATCATGTGAGATCATGACCTGAGCTGAAATCAGATGCTTAATGACTGAGCCACCCAGGCGCCCTAGCATATAAATCTTAATATCATTATTATAATCATCATTGTGATTTATTAAATGCCCTTTGCCAGTCTTTGAGAGCGAAGGATAAGACCAGGAACATCACTGTGCTATAGTGGAGAGAGGGCCAAGAGATAAAGACTGTAGATCCAGTTCCAATGCTTGTCTTTCTGGGATTCAGTTTCTTAATGTACGAAATAATGGGATTTGACTAGATCAATGCTATTGAATCTGAACCTCTAAGAATTCATAAAGGAAACAATGAGAAACTGGGGCCCATTTTCAGGATTTCAAAAAGTTTAAGTAAAAGGACATGTTTATATTAGCTGAGGCCCTACAAGGGAATTAATGCATTAGCCATGTAATTAATTACATAAATTCATTAATTTTAAATATTGATGATTGACTATGGGTTTTACTATATTGTATATTACAATTTTATATGAATAAAAGTGAGGAAACAATCTGTTACTTACCAAATAAGATCTGCCCAGAAGAAAAATTCAAAACACAAAATACATGGGATGTTTAAGTATTTCTTGGTGGTGAAAATTTGGGAACCCTTGGTCTAGAAGATCCTTAGGCATCTTCTAAGAGGACCCCAATGTTCTGTGACTCCCAGTATTTATGCCTTTATGTAATTGCTTCCCCTCGAGTGTGGCCTGGATTTATTGACTTCCTTCTAACGAATAGAATATGACAGAAGTGAAGGGATGTCACTTCTGAGACTGGGTTATATAAAGATTGTGGTTTCCATCTTGAGGGCTCTCTTTTGGATCATTTGCTCTGGGGAAAGCCAGCTGCTGTGTCATGAGGTGACTGTGCAGGGACCCACATGAGTGGGTTTGGAAGCAAGTCTTTGAAGGCCTGCCAACAGCCATGTGAGTAAGCCTGGAAGCAAATCCTCCTATGGTGGGGCCTGTAATGCCAGCAACATCAGTTGACACCTTGACTGCAGCCTCATGCTAAACCCTGAGCCAGAACTATCCATTTAAGCCACTCCTGGATTCCTGACCCACAGAAACCGAGAGAACAAATGTTTGTTGTTTCCAGTCCCTAAATCTGACGTAGTCTGTTGTGCCACAATAGATAGCTAATATGGACCTTTTGCCTTTCCATGTTTTAATTTTCAAGTACCTTAAAAGGGCCTTTAATAAGGATAAGGGATAATACAAAGAGAGGTGGTCACTACAAAAAGTAAGCTAGGGGCGCCTGGGTGGCTTAGTCAGTTGAGCGTCCGACTTCGGCTCAGGTCATGATCTCACGGTTTGTGAGTTCAAGCCCCGCATTGGGCTCTCTGCTAACAGCTCAGAACCTGGATCCTGCTTCGGATTCTGTGTCTCCCCCTCTCTCTGCCCCTCTCCTACTCATGCTCTGTCTCTCTCTGCCTCAAAAATAAAGAAACATAATACAAAATTTTTTTAAAAAGTAAGGGAAAAGAAGAACAAACAAGAACAGGGAATATCACATAGGCAAAAGAAACAGCTTCCTCGAATACCACAGAGTATCTCCTGCTTCTGAAGAAGTTGAATGAGTACAGTGACCCACCATTATCTCTTGTGAAGTGTCTGTACTCCAGACACAGTTGGGTGGGGATTGTGGTGATAGCCACAGAGAGATTCTCCTTCCCTGCCTCTCTCCTGAAGTCAGACCCTTGGCCCACAAGTTTCTTGTTTTCTTTCATAGATTACCAAGCATCATCATCATAGTTTATGCAGAAAAGCCATGCTTTGTACTAAATATTAGCTATGTTTTCTGTAGTATTAGTGTGAACATTACAAAAGATGATAGAGGAATACCAGAAGCAGGAAAAATTCTGTGAATTAAGACAGAAGTCTTTATTTCTTTACTTTTAAATTATGTTTATTATGCCTTTTTAGCCTTTGTTAAGAAAATGCATGAAAAAGTAGGAAAAGGAGAAAGAAAAGATAACCTTTAAAAAGAAAAAAAATAAAGAGAAGATGGGAAGATTTCTAGTCAGGATGTCTCAGAAAGTTTCTATTTTTAATGTTTATTTATTTTTGAGAAAGAAGAGAGATAGAGCATGAACAGGGGAGGGAAAGAGGGAGGGGGAGACACAGAATCCAAAGCAGTTTCCAGGATCTGAACTGTCAGCAAAGAGCCTGACACAGGGCTTGAACTCACAAACTGTGAGATCATGACCCGAACCAAAGTCAGATGCTTAACCAACTGAGCCACCCAAGTGCCCCAGAAAAGGGATAAGACCTTTAAAATGTCAAAAGAGTTACTGTATTAGTCATGTCAAGACGCCATTAACAAAATACTATAGACTGGGTGGCTTAATTAACAGAAATGTATTTTCTCACAGTTCTGGAGGCTAGAAGTCCAAGATCAAGGTACTGACTGATTTAATTCCTGATGAGACTCTTTCTTGTTTGTGTTCAACTGTCTTCTTGCTATGTCTTTAGATGGCCTTTCCTCCATAGGCATTGAAAAGGGGGGATCTCTGCTGCCTCTTCTTATAAGGACACTAATCCTATGGGATCAGAGTCTCACCCTATGATCTCATTTAACCTTAATTACTTCCTTAAAGACCCCATCTCTAAATACAGCAACACTGTATTAGGGCTTTAATATCTAAATTTTGGAAGACACAAACATTTATCCATAACATCAACCTAGAATTCCACATACAGCAAAAATATCCTACAAAATGAGTTAAAGACATATTAAGATAATCAAAAGTGAGAGAATTAACCATTCGCATTACAAAAATATTGAAAAAAAATTAAAGCTTAGAGAAAACAAATACCACATGGAAACTAATGTATACACAGAAGAATGAAGAGTACCAGGAATAGAACATATTTGAGTAATATAATAGTATTTTTAATCATTTAAATAAATTTAAAAAAACATTTTTAATGTTTATTTATTTTTGAGAGAGAGAGACAGAGCACAAGCAGGGAGGGGCAGAGAGGGAGGGAGACACAGAATCCAAAGCAGGCTTCAGGCTCTGAGCTGTCAGCACAGAGCCTGTCACGGGGCTCAAACCCACAAATTGCGAGATCATGACCTGAGCCGAAGTCAGAGGCTTAAACGACTGAGCCACCCAGGAGCCCCTAATCATTTTAATCTCCTTAAAAGATAATTTAATGTTTAAAGCATAACAGTGTATTAAGGAGATTATAATATATGTGGAAGGATAATATATGACAATATCACAAAAGGCAAGGCAGTGGTAAAGTGGAAGAATACTGTTGTAAGGATCTTGTATTATACATGAAGTGGTATAATGTCCACTTCCATGGACATGCAGACCATAACAAGTTAAACATGAATGTTGTAAAGTCTAGAGAAAATATTAACAATTAAAACAGAGTTACAGCTAATAAGCCAATAGAGGGATAAAATGAAATCATCAAGATCCCAATCCCAAAGAAATCATAGCATGGCAAAATAGTAACAAAGATAAATAGGACTAATATAAAACAAATAGTAACACAGGACACTTAGAACCAGCTGTATCAATAAGTGCACTATATACTTTGATTAAAAGAATAAATAGGGAGGTTTTATAATGATTAAAAGATCAATTTGTGAAGAAACCATAACAACCTGAAATGTGCATACTTCTAATAATAGAACTTTATTCTACTTGATTAAAACACTCTCCGAACCGAAAGAAGAAATAGTACATTGCAAATTAAGAATTTGAATTAAGAATTAAGAAATTTTAACAATTCACCCTCCCTAATTGTTGGAAATTAGAAAAAAATAGAAAGCATACAGATGATATTAACAATACTATTAACCAACCAATTTGCATTTTCAGAACAATCCACTAAATAGTAGCAGAATATATATTCTTTTTAAGTCCACATAAAACATTATAACCAATGTAGACCATATTCTAGGTCAAAATCCAAACTTTAACAAATTTTAAAGACTTGAAATCCTATAAAATGGACAGCTTTTTGTATGTCAATTACACACCAACAAAGTGGTTTTGTGAAAGGTAACTATCACTAAGGACTAGTATAATAATTTAAACATAAAACTGATGATATGTACATTGCTTATTGATATGGTAAGTTGTCCATGACTTTTCGTTAAGTTAAAAAAAAAAGTGAGAAAACTGTTTTCATTTTGAAGTCTAAAGTCCTTTAAAACCCATTCAATTGTAAATGGCTGTTAGTGTGAACTGCTACTTCTGAGCAGCTGGGAATTGCTTAAAGAGCAAAATGTTGAACATCGACTTAAAGGAAATATTTTTGACTAGGGCCTCCCTTGGGTCCCAGTAATCAGTGTTGACTTGAGCTTCAATGTAAGAATAAGCTGGCCCACCAAAAATGAAATGAAATGAAATGGAATGAAATGAAATGAAATCAAATCAAATGCAATCAAATCAAAGATTAAAAATATTAACCATATATCCATTTATTAGGTATTTTTTCTAATGATTAATAAAAAAGATTTGCACATTAATTTCCAGAATTAAGTATTAGGTTTTGAAGTACTTGGGAATATGCAAAGAAATCCATTTGGCATCAATATGCCGGTCTCCATTTTCCCCCTAAGTATTTATATCATTACTACTTGGATAGTAAAAAATCACTCTGGGAGCATGGCAAAAGTGTTTCTTCCGATGTTTCACCCAATGCTTTGGGTACTTTATTACAATGAAGTAGGATCATAATGGTTTGACATCAGGGTAAAATGGAATAAAGAAAAATCACTATGAATGTAATGGAGTTCTTAGGCGTTATTAAAAAGAAAGGAGATCCCCTCCTTCTCATATTTCCCTAGGTTTAATATTGATAACCTCCTGATTTCCAGTTTTTCATAAATGGGAAAGATAGAATTGGCAAGCATAAAATCCATAATTTCTAGAGGTATACCTTTGATTATGTTTAGTCTGAATCAAAAGCAAAGGGTGTACATTGAATCATTCAAAAGAAACTGGAAATTGCATACTTCAAGCACACCTTTCAGTGGTCTACTTCTGTCATTACAGTATTAACAAAAGACTCTAGGGAACTGGGAGTCATATCTACCTACTTTCTTGGGAAGAAAATCTAAAATGAAAAGACTCAACAAAAGACTATAAGATGGAAGGAGATTGTTGTGAAGGAAATGTCCTGGATTTCTTTTTTTATCTGTTGCTAAGGAGCCCAGAACCCAGCTTACACAAAATCTTTCCTAGATGTGTTGCTACTAATAACCCTAATTGCAAGTCAGGTAAGATATGCAAATGCATCTTTATTTGACATCAGGTACACTCAGGGAGCATATCAGCTCAAATTGAAGATAAAATCCCGTGACCAGATAAAACAAATAAAGCATATATATTTTGTGATGGATATGCGTGATGAAGGTAAAAATGAAATGAATAGGTCACCTAAAGTGGAACAGATGAAAGAATACTTTAGAGTTCGTAAGAAGTTTTCCTTGCAAAAAGATCAAACAATAGTTGAAAGTATATTTAAAAGCTGTATTGTGGTAGAACTTCTCTTCTAAAATTCTTCTTTAGCTATTACATTTGAAAACACACATTAGCTGTTAGGTTAGCATCAAATATGGAAATGTCAAAATGACCACGGTCTCAGTAAGGATGAAAGGAAAAATAAGGACTTGTTGTAAAACACATCCTTAACTATATTTGCACCTCTGGTTCATTGACCTTGAGAATATAGGTCTTTTTTCTTTACCATCACAGACAGTTCCATCCTCTGGAAGAATGGACTTCTAATGTTTGGCTAGGTGTATCCAAGACTTTTGCTTTGAAGACACTATGTTTCATCATAATGAGGTCTTAATTGGACTTATCTCTGTCATTTTCTGATCATTCCGGACATCTTTTAAAAAACAGATTTCCTTTTAAACAAGAGTAGCATAAAACCACCACAACAAAAACAAACATACTGAGCAAAACTCATTTGATGATTTTAGTCACTATGTTTTAATTTTTCAGAAATCATCTAATTACTTTTTGTTTACTTCAAAGAGACAAGGTAGGACAATCAGCCAGCTTACATTGATCTGAATGAACTGACAGTTTGTTTCTCTCAGCTGCTAATATAGATTTAAAAGGACTTGAAATGAATATATATATTGGAGAAATTATGTTGGATTATATTACATGTTCAGAAGATCTCTAGGTTTATAACTGACAATATACACAGGTTTGAAATCTCTGTGGGTCACACTCTAAGCTCTTGGCCTGTGTGTTCAGCATCTGGGGTGGGAAATTAACATATGCTACTCCTGAGCACATCTTTAGATTTGTGTTAATCAAAATATTTATTTATTTTAAACTCCTTCATGGGAAAGACTATTTATTTTCTGAGATTGTATACTTTCATTGAGTTTTTTTTAAAAAATGAGCTACAGGGGCACCTGGGTGGCTCAGTCAGTTAAGTGGCCAACTCTTGATTTTGGCTCAGGTCATGCTCTCATGGTTTGTCAGTTCGAGCCCCAAACTGGGTTCTGCACTGACAGTGTGGAGCCTGCTTGGGTTCTCTTTCTCTCCCTTTCTCTCTGCCTCTCTCTCTCAAAATAAATAAATAAACTTAAAAAAATAAAAAATGAACCGCAGATCCTGATATCTTGATATACTACATTGTCAGTTTCCTCTCTCAATCTTTTCCTTCTTGTACTTTCTTACCTCTTCTTTGTTGATTTTGTTTTTCAACAACATGGCAAACAGGATCATAAATTAATACCATTAATTCCTTTTCTTCTCTGTCCCCTCTTCACTTGCCTAGCCTTTTTAGTCATCAGAAGTGGTAAGAAACCCAAGACTTCAAAAAAGCATTTTAAAGTAGCAGTAATTTATTCATAACTTAGACTCTTTTTTAAATGTAAAACTCATTTCTGAAACACACACTTTGTGACTGACATGTCACTTCCCTAAGTTGTATTCTAAGAAAACCTACTCCTGTTTTAATTGGCCCTCCCTTCCCTGACTGATTTGAGGGTTGCCACACGTTCCAATGATGAAGTGACATGACAAGAGCTTTCTAGGAATGTTTTGCTATGTATGTAACAGATTATTTGAGGGCAATTGGAAAGGATGTTGGGTAAAAATAAGAAAAATGAGTGAAATAATTTAGGAATAAAACCCATTTATTTGAGTATCTGCTTTGTACCAGAAGCTTTATATATACTTTTCCATTTAACCCTGACGATAACCTTATAAAGTACATATTGTTACCTTTCTTCATAGTTCAGGAACTGG
Source organism: Leopardus geoffroyi (assembly GCF_018350155.1). Lineage (NCBI taxonomy): Eukaryota > Metazoa > Chordata > Mammalia > Carnivora > Felidae > Leopardus > Leopardus geoffroyi. The sequence continues at coordinate 84,854,620 of NC_059333.1, forward strand.
AGGTACAGAGAGGTTGAGTAATGTACAAAACAGAAGATCTGGGATTCAAAGCAGGTAAACCTGACCCTGAAGCCCACGTTAATTCCATGTGACAGACTTAGTAGCAGGAAAGCAGTGACATATTTTATTTTTTATCAGTCGGGGAGTCACATGGACCAGCCCCTTCTCTGTCGTTGGACCCAGCTTCTGCCAGAAAGTCAGCAAGGATAGGAGCAATAATTTCAGTGGACCAGCCCAATTATGAAAAAGGAATTACTGTATCAGCACTCAAAAATACTTACATATCTCTGGAACATAAATACTCTTTAGTGTTCATAAACTTTTTATCTAATTTAACTTATATTTGTAAGAAAAGAGCACCTATCATCTTAAGAATTTTTATATCATCTGGTGGTTATCTCTGACCTATAACAAATGAGAAAAATTCTTTTATTACATTTTTCGCTGGTGAGAAGAATAGGACCTGTGGGTTCACATAGTCTTGTTTTGCAATAGTTTTCAAGGAAGAAATTGGGGGGAAAGCCAGGGAAGGAGGAAAAAAGCTCACAGAAATGTTTTTGAGTGCTCACACAGTCTCCTTAATATTCACATGACACATGGGGCGCCTGGGTAGCTCATATGGTTAGGCGTCCGACTTCGGTTCAGGTCATGATCTCACGGTTTGTGAGCTCGAGCCCTGCATTGGGCTCTGTGCTGAGAGCTCAGAGGCTGGAGCCTGCTTCGGATTCTGTGTCTCCCTCTCTCTCTGCCCCTCCCCTGCTCATGCTCTGTCTCTCTCTGTCTCAAAAACAAATAAAACATTAAAAAAAATTCACATGACATGTATTCAGCAGCAGTTAGTACATTAGCTGGGTTTCAAAAAAGGAATGAATTAAAGGATGTCTGTAGGATAGGCAATGATATATAGTGAGATGTTGAAGAATCTGAAATTATATCCTGAATTTGTGTCTCTGCCACCATTGTGATTTGTTGAGAATATACCATATCATGTGACATGACAGAAGAGACGTTTAGAAAGTAAATCTTAATTATTGTACATTTATTTCGTTAAATATCCTCATTCAACTTTAATTTCTGAGACATTTGCTAGGCACTGAAAGTGAAGCATCCTTTACCTATTGGATGTGAGTTGAAGGAGGGTACATATTCTAGTCCCATTTGTCGGAGACGGCTCCATGGAGGGCATGGAAAAGACAAACCAAGTAATTACCATTTATATTATTGGTGATCCTCAGGGCATAGATATCGTGTCATAGGATGTATATATAGTATTTTTTATCTCCTTTTGCTTCCATCAACAATTTAGATACTCCATGGAGAATACTAAGAAGACCTGTAACTCAAGCACTAGTTTTAATAGATATGTAAGTTAGCTCCTCACATGCAAGTCAGATGAAAAAATTTATAGAAAGCGGGCAATAAACTTAATAAGGTGTTATGTAATATGCAGAATAAATATTAGTACAGTACATGAACCTAAATGACAGCAACAAATTATAAAGCTTAGCATGCAATTAAAATCACTAATGGAACACTGTACAGAGAGAATGTGTTCATTTGTAGATCAGTCAAAGAGCAGCTATTCTGGTGTCAGAACCACCACTTGAACTAATGACACCCTCTTAAACTTATTTTTAAACACACTCTATCTGTCATGCAATAGCTACACTTTATGGATGACTTCAGTTCAGTCTTTTAATATATATACATACTAATAAAGTGTGTCCTCGAGGCAGAATGGTCCTCATGGCCAGGAAAGAGTCTTCAGGTCTATGTTCAAGTGAATTTTTCTGAGGTCAAATTTATGGACAGACAACAGTAATAGTATATCTACTAGTGACTAGCATACTGACAGGGTCTTATATTTAAAATTTAGGAAGCAAGAATTGACTGAAATTTGTCTGTTAATTGATCCTGTTGCCTTGACCACTATTATGCCCTGAGTTTTTGTTTTTGTTTTTTACAAGCTTATGCTTTCTTGGAACTGTGCTCTTGTGCATGTAATGCCATCTGTCAATATCATTCCTTTTATCTTCAGGTGTACAAATCTTACTCCTCTCTCAAGACCCAGATTAAGTGACACCTCCATGAAACTCTCGCTCAGCCCTCCCAGTTGGAAGCAATCTTTGAACTTCCATAGCATTTAATTGTACCTCATTAGCACTTTCCACTATCTACATTTGGTATTATGTGGTTGTTAGATATTTTGCATATTTTAATAACTGTAAAATACAGATCATATTTATCATTGCTAGTTTTATAGGTACTTCATCCCTTATTTTGGACTGAGAGAGGGGAGAAGCAGCCCAGTATTAGGTATGGAAGCAAAGGAATGCCAGCTTTGGTTTACAAGCTACATATGAACATTTACTGAAAGCTTAGCATTTAAGTGGGAGATATTTGAGAAATGATGGAATGACTTTGTTGTTGTTGATGGTATTGGCACATAGAGATACTTTATGTGTTATTTTAAAAGTTGACATCTGTCAACTTTCTTGATGAAAGAAACATTTCACATAAATGAAAGGAAAGGTTTAAATCCATGCCCATATTTGAATGGGAGAAAGGAATGATCTTCTGTATTCAAGGAGAAAAAGCTTCATGATAGGAAAAAAGGAGAGAAAACTTAGTGTTGATATTGAATTTACTCCTTGTCAGAAATAGGGAGCCTTCTGGTTTCTGTGGTCATGGAGGTGAGCCACTATGATTCCCCATCAGGAGAGAACCTGATGGGGAGTGTAACTAGCAAACAGTCTCTAGATGTTGTAACTTTGGGATCCACCACAGCCTTCAACTCTAAGTTCTTTTCTAGGGCTGCTCACAGCTTCCTCTTCTAGGAAGCAACACAGCAGTGGTTCTGTGAGTGGAGTGCTATAGACCAGCTCATTTCTGCCTAACATGGGACTCCTCTAATGGGCAGGAGCCTTCTCTAAGTAAGCTTTTCCTTCTTATTCTCGCATGCTTTATCTTTCACAGCAATTTATTTTCCCCTATACATCTCTTGTGCTTCTGTTTCCATCTTCATATGTGCTTCAAGGAATAGCTGAACTGACACAATCTCAGACTAGCTATCCTACTGAGCAACCATGATGGCAAAATTAGACCTGAGTACTCACACTTATGAATTCATTCATTTATTTGATTTGTTTTACAAATATTTTTGAGCATTTACTATGTGCTAAGTACTTCTGTGCTAGATACTAGCAATGTAGGAATGAAAAAGGCAGACAAGATTGACGTTTTGAATAGAATCTACATTTATAAGGAAACTGATTAAATGCTTATTGTTTTCCTCTTATTTATTGTCCCATAGGCTGTGTAGCTCATGACCATTTCTCAATTCTTAGCAACTTAGAGTCTAAAATGTTTCTGTATGTCCTTCTCCTTTTTCTACTTTTCCTTCATCTTAGTTTTCTTCCTCCCTCCCTCATTCCCCCCCTTCCTTCTTCTATCCTTTCTTTCTTCTCTCCCTCCTTCCATCAGAATAATTAATAACATACATTTATAATGAGGGAAAACTTACAGATGGTAGTACATTAGGAGATTGTACCTTAAACTCAATTAAGGCAAAGCACATTTCAACTTGGACTGGATTAAGGAATATTGATACATTACCAGCACAGAACAGTAGAAAAGAGGGAAGAAATTGGGGCTGTCAAAATCTGTGATTGGCGTGTATTTGACTTCCTTTCAGAGAGGCTATTTTTTTGCATGTGGGGAGAAAATAATACCATTTGCATTTTATTTAATGCCCAATTTGTTTACCTTTTGAATTTATTTTAAAAAATGAATTATCTTTTAAAATATAAAATGGTTAATATTCCTCTAAGTCAGGAGTTGAAAAATTATGGCCCATGGACCAAATCCAGCCTGACGCCTATTTTTGTGAAGTTTTGTTGGAACACAGACATGCCCATTCATTCAGGTACTATCTCTGGTTTCTTTCATGCTACAACAGTAGAGTCAAGTAGCTTTGACAGAGATGATCTGGCCTGTAAGCCTAAAATATTTACCATGACGCCTTTTATAGAAAAAGTTTGCTGACCTCTGGTCTAAATATTTCCATTCTGCTGACCTGGTTAATGTGAAAAAACTTATGGCTTTATCAAAAAAGTATCCCAAAATATAAACATTGATTATGTATTTAATCACACTCTAAATAAATCCATAAGCTTAATATATTTTATTCTTTGAAATAATTTAAACATCCCTCCCCAAATAAAACAAACATGCACAGTATCACAATGACTACAAAATAGCATAGTGATGACAAAACTGTTACACTAAAACTACTTACCAAAGTACTAATGCCACGGATTTGAGTTTGTTCCTCAGTACCTTTGTTGATATCTTAATTTTAATTTTATGCTTTTTTCAAGATGACCTTCCTTTTTTGCTCTAATTAAACAGACACTATTTCTAAAATTGCAGTAATCCTCCTAGTTGCTATAATATTACCGGACGCCAAGTGGGGGGAAACAAAACTAGCTGAGGTTGCAAGATCTGGATTGATTCCTGATGAGGAGAAAACTGGACAGCCCAAGTTGAATTAAACCTAAGTCTGTGATCATTGAAATCCTTTGTAGGCTTAAGTGCCAACGTTGGTAGTTAAAGCAGAATGTTAAAATTCTTGACTTTTTCCTTTTTTTTTTTTTGAAATTTGGAGTGCCTCCCCCGAAATTGGGTGTTGTTTTACTATTACGATATACTACTCTAGTTTTAATAATCCTGGAACTGAATTATATACCAAATTAGTATTTAATTTTAATTAGTATGGTCATCCAGAGGTTTTTATTCTACCAGACGTCAAGGGATCAGGCATGCTGGGTTAATTCTCTTCTTTGGAATTTTGGTCTAATTATTTATGATGTAACACACCACGAGCTTTTTTTAAAAAAAAAATTGTTGTGTGTGACCATGAAGAATGATCAACTGATAGACTCTTCTTATGGTTGGTTATTATCTGTGACCACTGGTTTTAATCAGTGCTTATTGTTGGTACTGTAACTACCTGTTCTGGATCCATTTGACTTGTTTATAGTTTCCTGTGTTTGCTCTTTTCTACAGACACAGGTAGAAACAGGTACATAGCTGTAATTTAAAAATACACATATCTTTATAGAAATAAGACAAAAATGCCCACTTATACCAACACATCCCTACTTATTAAAATAAAAATACCATTTATACATTACAATTACTTTTGAACATCTTTTAAATTTAAATTATTTTTTTCTTTTTAGTGCCATAATGAATTCTGCCTTCCACAGAATCAATTGCTCTACTTAACCATAATTGGGATTATATTTTTGTCTGGTTTGGGGGTTTGAATTATCACAGCTTGGTAAATAGTAGCTCCTTCAGCTGGATGTGTTGTCTTTTCAGCACGTCCTGTCATCCTAGGAAGACTCTTGTTCTTCTATAACAATAGGATGTATCATCATCATCCTAATGTTTTTTGCCCTAAGACATGAAGTCAGGTACTTTTCACTGAGTCTTGGTTCCTTTGAGTGTGATTTGAAACCATGAATTGTGCTTTATGAGGGTTCATGAAGGCAAGTTGTGCATACAAGTGCTGCTGCTACAGGTGAAGGGCTTTTAGTAGTAAGCCTGGGAAAGATATTTTTAAGAGTATGAGCTTACATCAGATCTTTTCTAAATTAAAATTTTTAGTAATGTAAGTGTTCATGCCACATTGGTACTATACGAATTGAATCACACCAATGGGTTTCATAAGCCAAGGCTTGTTTCTATTCAGTATGAATATTCTCTGGCTATGGTGGGATCTGTAGTTTTGACCCACCCAGCAGCCCTTCCCCTTTTTTTGTTAACAGTACTCCAATTTTCTTTCTGGGGAATTCACTTCCTTCCTTCCTTACATGCTGTCCAATATGATAGTCATGTGCACTACCCCACTCTCCTTAGACACATGTCTGAGGTAAGAATATTCCTACCTTCTCAGGAGTTGAAATCTTCATTGAGTGAAGATTGATACAAAGCATTGCAATCTGTGCTTCTGATGGCCATCTCCTGAAGAGATAGTCTGTTAATGCATATTTCCTAATTTCCTGGAGCATCTTTGATTCTATCCTTCCAAAGGATTGTTTGCTTTTTAATTAGATTCTGTAATTTATTTTACTATTGTTAATTATTATTACTATTACTTTGCTGAGTTAACCAGAGTCTATTGTCTGTCACCTGTGACCAAAAAATCCTAAGTGGTACACTCATCTTGTGGGTGGGTATGTGGGTTGCCAATAGCTTCTAACCATGGTAGGTAATTCTAAAAACTATTTGCATAGTGATATGATCAGTTTATTTACAGAAGATTTCAGTCAGTAACAAGGGATATGGGGAAAAAAGTGGGTCTTTTTTATTTACAAAATAAGAGGGTTTTTAAGCCCATTTTTTCTATTTATTTTATATATTTACATGTACAAGTAGTCTTAAAGTTATTTATTTTCTTCTGAAAAAGACAGATGACTCATAATTTGTCATCTTCAGAAAGAAAGAACCAAAGGCCTTTTTTGAGGAAAGACCTACATAACTTTACCACCTGTCTCCTAGCGTGGGAGATTGCATACCTTGTATATATTACACAATTATATAACACAGTTATTTGGACTCTGTCTTCATAAGGGAAAAGACAAGAGGTAGCTTTGGGTTGTTTCCCTTGATGTGTTGGTATGGAGATTTATTTACAGGTGGTGAATTTAGGCCATCAAGTGTTTGAACTTGTCTGAGTTGAACTATATGAGTGTTGTGTTTTCTCCATCTCTGAAGTGCTATTCTCATTTCTTGTGTTTGGTAAGTGATAATGACTGACCTTGAATTTTGCTGGGCTAAAATGCTAGGGAAACAGTAAACAATAGCCATGACTTCTTGAGATCACAGTCTAGGTTGAGTACCCTTTGTATTCTTCATCACTTTATTATTGGTTCAGTTATTGGTTTTTAAATTGTCAACTCAATCTTCAGGTCATGGATAGTCAGCCATTCCAAATCATAGCTACCATAAATATACTATAAGTACTTAATAAGTATACTATACCAGGCACTGTATTAGGTGGTTTGTAAAAAGTGTGTTCTATTTTCACCAATATCCTTAGTAAGTATTGTTATTGCTATTTATAGGCAAGAGGACTGGCATTCAAAGTTCCATGATTTGATATGTTTCCCTACTCTACTTTTTGACAATTTATTCAAATGAAAGATACCCTAGTCCTGCATATTTGTACAGAGTTTTCACATAAAAGCTTTGATAAATAATGGAATAAAAGCAAGACATGTACCTATTTAGCCCTTATTTCAGTCATTTTCAGATCTCAAACTCTACCCTTATTCTTTTATCACATCCAGCATCCAACACTTTTCCAAGTTAGAAATCTAAAAGTCACCCTTGGTCTTTCTTTCTTTTTTATTTCTTTTGTTAGATCAGTCATCAAGTCTTGTCAGAAGTATAATTTGGATATGACTATTTTTCTTCCTTCCTGTTATCATCACTGTAGTTCAGTTTACCATGATCTCCTTCTTTCAATGATAGGATTACCGCAATAATAGTCTAGCTATTCCTAAATGGGAATATCTCAGGTAATCTATGCTTATGCAGGACGACTGGAGCCATGTGTTTTGGGGAATGATTTGTGGTCCTAGAGGGGTATAGAACAGGGTGGGGCTAAGTGAGAGTGGATGGATGATCACAGACCTGGATGAGAGAGCATCTATGGGGCAAGAGTAAAGATTGGGGTGATTTAGTGGCAGGCTAGAATCATTATGGAACCCTTTGAACCAAGTCTGAGAGATTAAACTGATAAGCAGGAAATGGAACCAGTTTTGGATTCCAGGCATAACAGCTCAGTATGCCACAATATTGAGACAAGGTGAAGGTATTAAGGGAACAGTGGATGCCAGCAATATACGAGGAGAAAAGAGAAGGATAACATCAGAAAGGTAAGGTAGCTACTTTTGTAACATTTACCATGTTCTAAGTAAGACATGTTTGTTGAATTGTATACACTACATTTTCATTTATATGGTACTTCCCTGGTTGAGGGTAGACTCAAAGTGCCTGGGGCAATATAGACCTTTAGATGCTAAGGGCTTGAAACCTAAGTATTAATTCTATGAGTTTTGTCATGCTCTTTGGCCATACCTTTTCCTTAACTAGAGATTTGAAAGTGGCCAATATTGTGCCCAAGCAGGTTGGGCCATGCCAATTTTTCATGTCCAGAGGCAGAATAAAATATAAGTAACAGAGTTATAGATAGCCAGACCAGGTGAGATTTTTAAAAAGATAAACTGAAAGAAGCCAGCTGTATATGAAAAAGATCTTAAAAGTAGAGAGATCCATCGTTGCCCTAAGTGAAATAATGTTAGATGCAAGCCACAAGGCTGAGGCTTTTGATTTTTGCTAAATGACTATGGATTATATTTACCCAGAGTCCCAGTTCATTGTGTAGCAGAGAGGGTGTTGGGGGAGACGTAAAAGCAATGGATTCCCTATCAAATAGCACACTTCGCCTGGGAGAGAAACGTTATGGGTCTCTCACAGCCAGGATGAAACAGTATTTCATTGAAAATGTTCTCTAAATTCACAGGGAGCCTGATTTCTAAATTGGTTTCAATTAAATATATTTTTTCCCTTCTAAGAAAACAACATACACCTATAATCTCTCCTAACTATTGGCACATCTGTGATGCTATAGCACTCCACATCTTCCCAGTGGCTGCAATTACACACATCAAATTTCAGGATGACTACAAGGTAAGATTCTAGAGGTAAAAGGCTACCACTTATGGTCCCTATTTTGCTCTCATGTGTCACAGCCTTTTATTGTCGGGAGTTATTTAGAGAAACAGTCATCAGCTAACAAAACCATCTGTTAGTTAACAACAGCAAAATATGAGGCTATTTCAAAATGGCATGGGGCATTTCAAGTTAAGGGCAGACGGGTGCCAACTATTTTTTCCCTTCAGTCTTTCCTTGTTAAAAAAGAATGCATTTGTTATCAAAGCCAGTTTGGCTAATGTGCTTTCACCTCATACATATCTAGAAATCAAAGCTGCCTCTAAAGTTATTTGAGGGTATGTTCTCCCTTTGGAGCCCATTTTGCTCCAGTCATGCTAATAGGAATTTCATGTGTGTGTCAAGAAGACAATATAGCCTTTATGCAATTCAACCAACACGTCCTACTTAGAACATGGTAAATGTTGGGAAAGCAAAAATGGTCTCACTGGCCAGATTTAGTAAAATTCTTCACCTCTGTACTTTTCTGCATGACTCCATTACTTTTTCCAGCTGGGAGAGGAGGGGTGGTGGATGCAGAATCTCCTTACTCCTCCTTTTCCCTCAGCCAGATAGTTTCCCAAATCAGCTAAATATAACTCCATTTATTGTCATGCTAAAATGTTCTATTTAGCTGTGTTTAACTGGATATCATGATTCCATGGGCTGACCTTTCGCTCCTGGGAAGTCGTTTTAAATTCAATCCCGGCAAAGGAAAATCCTTCCAATTCGTTGGCTGTGAAAGGTCACAAGTGAAATGTGTTTTGATGGTATCTGCCTATGGTTTAATTCGCAGTAAACCTGAGCACTAACTGGGCCTCAATTGTGCTTTGTCTTGGGAATCTGAGTTCTAAGAAGCCTGGGAGAGCTGAGTGGGAGATGTGGGGCTGAGTAGCCGGCATCAGCCAAGGGTACACAAAGGTACCAGCTGAAAGGTGAGGTATATGGTGCTAAGTTAGGTCAATGTTGCCTCCTTTCTGAGCTGATGGGGGATTCAGACTAAAATATATAGTTTCTCTCCCTGTTTCATTTGATCTCTTTAAGAGGGACATTTCCCACTTTCTGGGAGGCAGAGAGGGCTTAGGGTGAGATAGGGAAGGAACTAGAAGTGTGTGAACCAGTCAAGAGGAAATTGGAGTATCCTGAAAATTTAGCCATTTTAGGGTTCAGAGCATAAACTCAGTCTTCTAAGTTTGACTATTTCCCTTTTACAACCTTTCTTTTCACAGTTCAGTAGCTGGTCCCTCACCATCATCATTATGCTGATTTTTAACTGCAAAAAAATACTTTTATTAAATCTTATCAAAGGAAACCCCCCCTTAAAAATCATATTTTACCAAGCAATAGTAGGATTTATGTCAGAAAATTTTCAAGAGTTCAGTAGATGGGATATTGGGATGAAGTTTCTAGATTTCTATTTTGTTTTGTTTTTACACTAATTCAACTTTTTAGTCACCCTGTGCTATAATCTTTCAGTCAACAAGTACATTTTGCAGTTAGAAAGAAGCCCAAAGAATAGTTTGTCCTTTCTACCACCCCATTGCTCTCTTGTACACATGCTATTCTCAATTCCAGCAAGTATTCAATGTTCCCCGAACACAACTTGTAATTATATTCTTCCATGTCTGTGTTTATGTTGCTCCCTCTTTCTGAGATGTCTTCATGTTTTCATCAAAGTTTTATTCATGCACAAAAGCCAAAACGTCACCTCTTTCTGTGAAGCTTTCAAAAGGTTTCCTCTCCCCACCCTGTGGAGAAGGCAAGCATGGCTTCCGTAACACTCTATCTATGTATCTTTTATACTTTGTTCTGTCGTGGTACATCTGTGTGTCTTCCACTCAACCCAGCTCTCTGAGGGCAGGAGCTGGGCAGCTTTCTTCATCTTTATATCCCAGTGCTTAGCTCAAGAGTTACTCCAAGAAGAAGAGTCTTTAGCCTTCCTATCACAAGTATGAGCAGTCAGGCCTTTGATGTCAAGGTGAAGAAATGAAATGTTTCTCATATCAAATGTACCTTGAGAGTTCTTAGCGGCCACAGGATGAAACAGAAAGCAAACACTCATTCTCTAAAAGCAGTAAGGGCAGTTCTCTGGTAATAAATGAGAAAAACTCTGCTTCCTTTTCCCTTCTTCTTGGTGTTGTCAGTTTTTCCTGGAAATATCTGGTTGCAGGGAGATCTCTTAGAATGTCAACAGAGCTCAGATGGGGAGAAATGGCAGTGGCTCTAAAGGTAGGGTGGAGGGACTTATATTTGACCTCATTTTCCCAGCTTCTCATTTTCTTTTCCATTCCTGGCTCTATCACCCAGCCAACTGTAGGCCAGCTCTGATTCCTGAGCTTTCTTGAGATGATTAAACAGTATATAATATATAGACCCCTGAGGTAAGCCATGTTCTATAGAAAGGGCATTCTGTGATCTAGTCACAGTTGATAGGCCATGTTCCATGCCCTGTCTATTTTGCTTACCATCAGTGAGATCTGGCATTCAGTGAACCAAGGAAGTGGTCTTGAGTGTCCATGTCTGTCCCAAATCACAGCACTCTCTGTCTCTCCTCAAGGTGGGGCCATTCTCTGCTATTGGTTTGACCCATTATACCTGCCATGATTTTTGGTTGCAAGAATTCAGTCAGGCTGGTTTAAGGAAAAAAGCACCCCATATCCTGGTAGATCAGAGACACTGGTTTGAATGCTACACAATTAGAAACAACATCCAATTATGCTACAAGGGACTTTGTTGGCAAAAGTGCCACTCCTGACATCTCATGACTCAATTCCATAACTCAACAAATCTTGCGCAGCTATCACTAATCACGTAAGGGACTAGATAGACACCAAGAACTCCACCCCTTCTTGCCCTCTAAGACTTAGATACATTTGCTACATATTCTGTAGAAGGTGAATATCACGGCCTTATTCACATTGTTTACTTTTTAATACAAGTCTCACATGGCTGCATTTGATTGGTGAATACTAGGTCTCATGTGCACATCTTAGCAGCTAAGGAGTTGGGAGACTCGTTTTCTTGTTTCTACCTTGAGGAGGTGAAATTCATGGAACAGAAAGTTTCCAAATATTTCAAGGGCTCTCAGAATGTGCTGAGCAACTAGAAAATGTGACAAAAATCTACTATCTCCTGTAAGACACTAATATTTTTATTTTAACTAATATAAAACAATATGACATGATTATATCAATTTCCTCTGTCTGGTAACTTAGTAGTATGTGAAACTTTTTTCTGGGGTTTGGGGCACAGCTCACCTTTCCCATCTCTGACATCTCTCTTTCTTAATTAAGGAACTTGCTCTTTTTTTTACCTTCATCACATCATCTCTTCTCCACAATTCATTCTCCCATCTATTAGTGGGGAACTTGATGCATGGAACATGTCTTCTACTGGTGACTTTTGCTTGGGACCCAGATACCATCCTTTGTGGCCATGGCCCAGCCTTGAAATGGGTCCTTCAGTTGCCAATACTTTTCTGAGCCACACTTCTGCTCATGACTGTCTTTGAATGCAATATCATTGATTCTTTCGGCTGCCCTTTAAGGCCAACCACTACAGTCAAGTGAGTTTGCCCTAGACTTAACATTGAGTCTTTGTGAGGTTTCTGCTCTGATATAGCATGATTTTTCTGCATGCTGACTCTGTCCTGACAGGGGTCAATGTACCTTGCTTGTGAAAGGTAGGCATACATTACAGAGAGCTGCCAATGTAGATTTCTCAAATTAAAGTAAATTCATCTTGTCTAGGTTTCAGATAGGCTGGTAGCTCCTCAATGTCTAAAATCATGCCTTAATCATTAATCATCTCTGTATTGCCAGTGCTTAGTATTGTATCTGACATGCAGCAGGCATGCAATTCATTTTGGTTGAATGAATGAACAAATGAGTGACTCCTGACTGCATAAAGACTACAGTATCTTTCAGCGTCACAGACTGATCATTCATTCATTCATTTAGCAGACATTTTTGAGAAGTTGCTTTTATGTGCAAAGCATCATACTAGATACCTTGGAAATCTAAAATAGTCCTAATATTGCTAATAATTACAACCACAGCCAACATTTATTATATACTAACTAATTGATAAGCACTGAGCTGTTTTATGAGCATCCATTCAATTCTCACAACAACCTTATGAAGCAAACATACTATTATTGTTATTCCCATTTACAAGGGAAAGAGCTGATTCCCAGAAAGGTTAAGCAAATGAAAACAAGTTGAGGGATATGTTTACATAGTCAGATTGGGAAGGTACAAGAGCCATCTGGAATGTCTTAAATATCACGGGGCAACACATTTGCAGTACTCAGATTCCATTCAAAAAGCTCTTGAGTGCTAAATGGATACAGCTGTGGAATCAGAATTTACCTGGTGACCTTTAGGCAACCTGCATTTTAGCACTAAGAAACTCTGCTTTATTCATTCATCCATTCATTCAACAAACATGAATGGCATGCTTGCTGTATGCTAGGAACTGTGCTGAGTATCGGGGGTGGGGTGAGGGGAGCTGGGAGAGTGGGAGATGTAATTAGATCATTGCAATTCAAAATAAGAGCTACAATAGAGGTGTGAACATACTTCAAAGGAATAATTTCAACATTTTACCGTTAAGTATGACATTTGTTGTCGGTCTTCTGTTTACCTTCTACTAGGTAAAGAAAGATACTTTTATTCCTAGTTTGCTAAGGATTTTTATTTTTCTTTAAATCATGCATGGATTTGCATTTAAGTATTTTTTTGTTTGTGTATTCAGATGATTTTTCTACATTTATGGAGATTATTGTCTTTTACTTATTACTGTGGATATATAACCATTATATGTAATGTAATATTTTTTAATATTAAACCAACCTTGCATTTGTGGCATAAAACATACTGATATCTTTGTAGATCTATTCAAATTTTCTTTTATCTTTTAATTTTTAAAATTCTGCATTCACTTGCTAAGTTGTATATTTGCAGGACTTATTTATTTCATCAAAGTTTTTAAATGTATTAGCATAGAATTATTCAAAGTATTAATTTATTATCTTTTCATTTGTATGGCATCTCTGGTTATGACCACTTTATTAATATTGTTTGTTATGCCTTCTCTCTTTCTTCTTAATTTTTTTGTTTATTTATTTATTTTGAGAGAGAGAGCTAGCGAGCACAAGCACGGGAGGGGCAGAGAGGAAAGACAGAATCCCAAGCAGGCTCCATGCCATCAACGTGCAGAGCCAGACGTGAGGCTCAAATTCAGGAACACTGAAATTATGACCTGAGCCAAGATCAAGAGTCAGAGCTGAACTGACTGTGCCACCCAGGCGCCCCTTTTCTTGATGAACATAACAAAAAAGCTTTCAATTTTATTTTAGTCTTTTAAATGACCTTACTTTGACTTTGCTTAATTCTAAATATTTTCTAATTTTGTGATATATGTTTTACTCATCAACTTTGAACCTCTTTTTCTTTAAAAAAAATTTTTAAAAAATATTTATTCAGTTTTGAGACAGAGACAGAGTGCAAGCAGGGGAGGAGCAGAGAAAGAGGGAGACACAGAATCCAAAGCAGTCTCCAGGCTCTGAGCTGTCAGCACAAAGCCCAATGTGGGGCTTGAACTCACGAACTGTGAGATCATGACCTGAGCCGAAGATGGACACTTAACCCACTGAGCCACCCAGGCGCCCTGCTGAATCTCTTTTTCTACTGTAAGCATTTAAGGCTATGTTTCCTTCCAAGAAAACCTCAAGTTTTGATATGTTGATTTGTCATATGTAATTCTTTTGAAGTATTATATAATAATCTGATTTCCATTATGATTTCTTTTTTGTCATGAACTTTTTAAAATGTATTTTAGAATTTCTAATGGATAGATTTTTATTTTGTTCTTTTTGGAAAGTTGTATTTATTACATTGTTCCCTGCTGATGTGGTCTATAGAGAGTCTTTGAAATTTATCAGACTTTCTCGGTAGCCTAATCCACGGTTAATTTTTGTAAATAGCCCTTGTGTGTTCAGCAAGTAGTTGGATGCAGTGTTCTATAATATGTCCTTTAGATTAGGCTTGTTAGTTATGTTCAAATCTATATCCTTGTTCTTTGTTTGATTGATCTATCAATTACAGAAATAAGTGTGTCAAAGTGTATGAACATACACATTTTTCTTAACAGACATTTCAATTGTGTATTCATATAGTTTGAAGCTATAACATATACCTAAGAGTTTAACATTGTTATATGCTCCTGGTGAACTGAAGCTTTTATTATTATGTACTGACCATTCTGATTTCTGAAATGCTTTTTACCTTAAAGTCAGTTTTGTATGATGATATGGTTACACCGACTTTATTTCAGTTGGTGTTTGCTTGGAAAGAAATGTTTACAAATGGTTGACAGTGATTAATGCTAGACAATGAGATGAAAGATAATTGTTATTTTCTGTATGCTTTTCAGTATTTTCCAAATTTTATTTAATAAGTATATATTACTTCTGTAAGTAAGAAAAGTTATATTTAAAATTAAATTTATTTTAATGTTCATTTATTTTTGAGACAGAGAGAGAGAGAGCGCACATGTGCACACACGAGCGAGCAGGGGAAGGGCAGAGATAGATGGACACACAGAATCCAAAGCAGGCTCCAGGATCTGAGCTGTCAGCACAGAGCACCATGCAGGGCTCGAACTCACAGACTGTGAGATCATGACCTGAGCTGAAGTCAGATGCTTAACTGATTGAGCCACCCAGGTGCCCCTATATTTAAAATTTTTTCATTAAAAAAATGACAGTGTCAAAAGAGGTCCTCCTTTCTGAACAGGCTTAATCCTTTGGGACCAGATTCTCAAACAGCTAAATATGCATACAACAGAGTTTCTATGTCCATACAGGCAGATTTTAGCCCTGAAATCTGTATGATGGATTATAGGTCAAAAAAGAAGGCCAAATAGAGCAATATTCTAAAATGCCTACTCTCATCAGGGGAGATGAAATGTGAAGTCTCACCTAACCCTTTCAGGAGAACTCGTTGCTCTCTTCTGGATTTTCATAGCTCTAAAGATGCAAATCTAGCACTCACCACTCATACCTTGTGGACTTTGGTTTGTTGGGGGCAGAACCTCTTTTTCTGCACGAGTCCATGCTGTAAGCCAGCAAGGTCTATCAGATGGGAAGCATAGTTGGCTGGAAGCAAGATCGAGCCACAGTGCATGGGCAGGTATCTGGGATTGTAGGGCTGAACTCCTAAGATGGACGTGGTATCTTTGGTACCCAGTGTTAATGCACAAGACATGCTGGCCAATGGTGCAAAGGCAAGCCAGTATTTACTAAATGGAAACTTCACAAACACTAATCTTTGTAACAACTGATGATGAATGAAGTTTGTCCCTGGCTGCAAATCGTATGGATTGTGTTGCTCTACCTGTTCCAACCTCTTCTGGTGTGCCTTCCTAACCTAGAGAGACTGTGCAGCTAAAAATGACATTTCCCACATGCTCTTGCAGCTATAATTTTTGATGCAGTTTCAGTTTTATCACTTGCACTCTCATGAGACTTGGATTAGTCATAGGGTTAAATATAGGGAGAGAGATTAGACATGAAACATCTACATTGTTAGCAAGGAAGATGCCAGAGGTTAAGTGGTTCTAGGAGCTGGAAGCTATACCTGGCAACAAGCCTGAAGCCCAGTCATCTAGCCTTTCCAATGATTTGAAAAGCTACTCATACTTAGTAATAAATTCCTTTTTGTTTTAATAAGTTAGAGCAGATTTTGTTGTTTGTAACTGTACTCTGACAAAAACACCCATTGTATAGCAGAGAAAACTGAGATAGAGCCAGGAAGTGACCTGCTCAAGGTCACACAGCTAATGAGTGGTAGAGATGGATTGTGAGCTTAGGTCCTTTGATGCCAAGTCAAGTAGTCCTTTAGTAGTAGAATAAGCAGTCCTGTCCTTCAGTAGCAGGACTCAAGGAGTGGGCCATGGAAGCCTCCAGGAACATTGAGATGGTACTGAGAAACCACACATGCAGATCCAAGGTCTTGGTTCCACAGTGACACTTTGACAACATTACTAGGTAGAAGCTGCTGCCAGTCTTCATGGACCTGGGCCAGAAGTAGGTGGCTTTGCACCAACCTCACCCCCATTATTTGGTCCCTCCTATGGTCTCTTAGGCCTTTCTACTAAGTATATTACTTGCCCTCCTGTATTTCTGTGTTAGCATTAGGATCCCACACAGTGTGGTTGCTCATTCACCCGTGTCCACATTATACTGTGCGCTCCTTTACTGGTCTTAGAATATTTTGTTGTTTCAAAACTTTTTGAGGATGAAGGAGGAAGTAATGTACCTACATGTTGATAGGCAGATAAGCAAATATTGAATTACGATTATCAGATTACTCTTCTGTCTCCTACTAAACTGTCTAATGTAGATATCCAGTCCATATTTGGCCACTGTTGTCTCATTTATGGCTCTTCTTCTATTTTATAATTATTTTATTGGGGGTGGTTATGTTTGTTTTCTTTTTTCCATCCTAGGAAATAAGTTTCATAAAATCAGGTTTCATGTCTGTTTTG
This sequence comes from Leopardus geoffroyi, assembly GCF_018350155.1. Lineage (NCBI taxonomy): Eukaryota > Metazoa > Chordata > Mammalia > Carnivora > Felidae > Leopardus > Leopardus geoffroyi. Next base: position 84,871,954 of record NC_059333.1, read on the forward strand.
ATCAAGGTTGTATCAGAAGCCCCGAGCCCAATCCTGGCACAAAGTATTTGAAAATGTTTACTGAGTGCATGAATGAGTAAATAAATGAACAGAAATCAGGGACCATATTTTGTTTTTTCATCTCTGTAATTTGGCATCCAGTTCAGAACCCACACACTTAGAGGGTGCAGATTTATTTTAATGGAACAAGTGGCTAAAGTACATATACACAACTTACATTCACAAAGGCAAATTTATTTATTTATTTATTTATTTATTTATTTATTTATTTATTCACTCATTCATTCATTCATTCATTCATTTATTTATTAAATTTTAGTTTGTTAACATTTAGTGCAATATTGGTTTCAGTAGTAGAATTCAGTGACTCATCATTTACATACAACACCCAGTGCTCATCACAAGTGTCTTCCTTAGTACCCATCACCCATTTAGCCTATCCCCCCTCCTTCCCTCCATCAACCCTCAGTTTATTCTCTATAGTTAAGAGTGTCTTGTGTTTTGTTTCCCTTTCTTCTCTTTCCCCACTTCCCATGTGTTCTCTGTTTTGTTTCTTAAACTCCACGTATGAATGAAATTGTATGGTATTTGTTTTTCTTTGGTTGACTTATTTTGCTTAGCATAATACATTCTAGCTCCATCCATGTTGTTGCAAATGGCAAAATTTCATTCTTTTTCAAGCCTGAGTAATATTCCCTTGTATATGTGGTATATACACCACATCTTCTTTGTCCATTCATCAGGTAATGGACATTTGGGCTCTCTCCATAGTTTGGCTATTGTCGGTAATGTTGCTATAAACATTGGGGTGCATGTACCCCTTCAAATCTGTATTTTTGACAAATACAAAATTTTATTTTTTTCTTTTCAATGTTTTCAAAACTGGAAACTATGGGTTGTTCAACATTTACCTGCTATTTATTCCACATATATCTGTAGAGTTAGCTGATAATTTAACAAAAATAAATAAGAAACAAGTCTTTATGGTTTCAATTTTAGCAGGGGATCCAGCATCTTCTATATGCTTAATACATTTTCTAAATGAACAAATAAATGAATAAGGGAATGTTAAATTTCTGGGCCTTGACATTTATCACTTTTAGGAAATAGGGCAACTGTAGCTAGACTGCACTGATTGAATGCACCAGGCATCCTTGTACACAGGCAGTATTTCTTAGATGGTGTTCTCTCTGACTGTTTCTTCTTTGGCTGGTTATGGAGAACAATAACAAACAATAACTTTGTCTCTGAGTATTGCTGGTGGGCCTGAGCACAGTCTTTGGACACCACTCACAGAGCTGAGGCACTCACAGGAGAGAGAAGAGGAGAATGAGAAAGTGAGATGAAAAGAAAAAAAGGAAATGAGAGAGGTCAGATGATGAGAACAAGGGAAAGAATGGAAGAGAAGATTGCAAGAAATGATAATGACAATGGACAATGCTAGTGACAACTGCCAGTTATTGAAAGCCTTGCATAGAGATTCTATGTTTTGTTCAACATATACTTTATCTCTAATCTTCAGAGCCAAGCCAACAACGTCAGTAACATTTATCATTTTTATGGTGCAGATGAGGAGACAGGCTCAGAGATGTTATTAAGTAACTTGCCCAGTCACACACTACTGAAAAGTAAACCCAGGATTTGCTTTCAAGAGTGTCTGGCTCAAAGCCATCATATGTTCACCTCGTGGGGTATGGCAGAGATCTACCATCAAGAACTGCATGCTTCCATGGGGCATTTGGATTACAGACTTCTATAGATGGTCAACTTCTTACTCCAGGTGGGATATGTAGATATCAACACTTAAAAGTAGATATTGGGGCACGTGGGTGGCTCAGTCAGTTAAGTGTCCGACCCTTGGTTTTGGCTCAGGTCATAATCTCATGGTTTGTGAGATTGAGCCCTGTCTTGGGCTCTGCACTGACAGTGTGAAGCCTGCTTGGGGTTCTTTCTCTCCCTCTCTCTCTGCCCCTCCCTTGCACTCTCTCTCTTTCTCTCTCTCAAAATAAATAAACAAAAACTTAAGAAGATAAGGTATATATCTATCTATATATATATCTGTGTGCTTGCACACATGCATGTGCACTCGTGGGGGCATACACACATATGTGCACACACACACCACACACGCAGGACCAGAAAAAAAGAAAAGAAATATTTGTTAATTTTTTGTGTATACTTTGACCAAAGGCTTCTGGAATAAATACTTAACAGAAAAGAGGCTTAATGAATGACAAATAGGGTAATATTCTCAAATGCCATAATTCCAGAAGTAAAGTAAAACCCCTGAGTCCAGTCTCACCCCCCACATGTAGTCAGTAGAGAAAACAAAGCCACATAGACCAAAAAAGCAACAGGAAAATAACAAACAAAATTGAGGGCCATATAAATATTTTCTGAATGTCCATTCCCCAAAGGGTTGAGGTCAGGCATATGGTTCTATTCACCAAACCCTAAACAAAGGACTTAGGCTATTTTATGCCCTGATCATTATTGTTGGTTAAATTAAAGCCCGATCAAAAAAGTGTAATGGAATATTAATTTCAGTTACTGTAGCTAATTGAAAACATAGCAGGAGTTGTGACTATGGAAAATGGAGTGAGAACACTCAGATGCACGTCCAAGCCTAGCCTAACTCTTTTCAAGTTGGGCAGTAGCATATTTTTGAGAAGTGGCAATTATCCCTAGAGTCTACCCTTAAGTGCATTAGGAGAAATATTTGGCTTGGGAAAAAAGAAGGCAACTAACTCTCAGCTATCAGCAGACTTCAAAAATTCAAGTTCATTTTAAAAACTCTCAGTTATTAATTTGTTCATATGAAAGACAAAATATATATAATCCCTGCCAAATGAAGGACTGCATGGTTTTCATCTCACTGTCCCCAATTTGAAGCTTACATCTTGGCATCTAGGGGACGTTCATCAATAATTGTTGGATGAATGTGTGTATGATTGTTGACGACCTTTGTTTATTCTAATAAATGAGAGGGCTCTCTTTCTTAGACAACTGACCCTCTTCCTAAGTGAAAGTGCAGATCAGCAAAATTTGGGAGACAGAAGACAGCTCTACTTTAGCTTGATATACAAATCTGAGAGATGAAGAATGTAAGCAGGACTTTTTGTCTGTTTTGTTCATTGCTATATTTCCGGTCCCTAGAATAGTATCTGGCACATACAAGGTACTCAATAAGTATTTGTTAAATTAATGAATAAATGCTTAGTGTGGAGTTAGAAGGAGAGAATGAGTTAAGCAAAGGAGTCAAAGTGGAGAACCCAGATCTTCACAGTGTATTTTATGTCTCTGCTGAGTTACCAATTTTCAAACACTAGGCATACTCTTATTCAATATAAATATAAGAGTTCCCTCCTCAAATCAGTATAATCTGCCTTGTGGGATTAATCAGTCTTCTCTTTATGAACACGAGGGACTTGGGTAATGTTTTAAAGCCATCAGTTCCAGCAACTTAGTGAAAGTTGCTCTACAATCACTTAAGATGCATAGGGGACATCTTAGGGCGATGCCAGTCATTTTCATGTTACAGGAGAATGGTGTGTCCTTAAGGAGAATTTGTATTAGGTTTCTGGGCTTTGTACTCTCAACCTCCATTACCTACTTACACTCGTTGATTTTTCCTAGAAGAGGCTTCTTCTACTCATTTTTCTTAAAGCAAAGATACTTTACTGATTATCAAAGGCCAATGATGCAGAGGAGGTACATGAGAGGCCATGTTTAAGTAGCACTGAGAGAAATGTTCTTATGAAGAATGCTCCTAGGATATATCCTTAATCTACACTTGACAACATAATGGAGAGAAACACTAGCAAAAAACAAGCTGGGTGCACTTTAGCAGGAGTAATTTGTATGGGGTAGAAAAAGTGTCATCAATATTCAATGGTCACCCTATATGGCATCTGACTTTTCTTTATAAAGCGACTGTGTGTGGTATTCTGTGTATGTGGGTGGCATTATTTTGGCTTTTTCAGGCAAGTATATATATGTTGTTTGTTGTCTTCTCCTTTTGTTATATGCTTAACCATCAATTTAAAGGGGGAAAAGACTGTTGAAACAACATTTATTTTCATTTAGACAAGTACCACATTTTCTGAATCCATTTTGAATTTGGTTCAAGTGATGGAAAATTGGTAAAATTTTGCATAGAACCACAAATTTGAAAAATTGTTGCAAAGTTTAGTGTTTCCCTATTGTCTCATGATCATACACGACAGCCAAAGTCATATATACTTTTGAACACATCTCTTTTGAATTGAATTCCCAGAACTGTGGTACAAAGATGTAGGCAACAATTTTCACATAGTAAGGAAATGTTCAGTGGGCTTTTGCATTTTGTTCTACCTCAAAACTATTTGAATGTGACTCTTTTGCATCACTGGGTGAAGCTCTTGGGTGTTAGTAGACACAATGGGGCTCTCTTTAACAACCAAGAGGAGGGGAGAAGTCATAAGAGGGCAAGCAATAACGCCAAGGGGAACATGGCTTATGAATGCAAAACTTACAGTAGAACTTTAGATAGGAAAAAAGTTGACAATGCAAGTTAAAGCTGGCCCCAGGCAGCAATAACTTACTGTTGTGGCATTTATTTGGCTGATAACCCAGGGTCTTGCTGAACTTGCTAGTACAACAGAGGTAATCTTTATGGAAGAGTGAACTACAATAGCAGTTTGCAGTAACATTATTTGATCTTTCTCTTATGGAAAATGACCTTGTAAGCTCCCCCAGAGCTCCAAGTTTCAACTTTCTGCTGTGGCTTAGCAGCCGAAATAGGTATCTTTCTGTATATCCCCAAAGATTTTTCCAGTAGGTACGCAGTATGTCCTGCTGGCAGTAGAGTGAGTGATAAAGGTTTAATGTGAGAGTCGATCTCATGGTGTAACTGAACTGAAAGTAGATGGATTAAGATATTTACATTCTGAGAGGTAAAATGACTTGCTCAAGCTCACACAGCCAGGTGACCTGCTTCAGATGCCATGTCAGTAGCTATTATTTGGGAGCTAATTAAACAGGCTCAGGTCAAGATGTCTCAAGATAGAAGAGGATTATGAAAAAGATTAGAATGCTTTTCTGAGAAGCATGGGTGTCATGAAGGCAAGAATCGTATTGAATTATTTGTAAAGACTAGCTTTTCTTTCTTTTTCTTCTCTAAGTAGGAATGATATTAATGGAAATTAAATAATTTCGTAGCTGAAAGTCTGAAATTTACTCTCCATACCCCATGTCTTCTATTCACATAGTTTCAAATGCTTTCTCATGAGCTCTGGACCCATATTTCCAATTGCCTCATGGAAATACTTCAGTCTGCACTGTAGACACCACAATCCAGCACCCTCTAAGTTGAATTAATTGTCTCTCCTCCAAACTCAGTTCTTAGTCTTATATTTTTGATTCTGCTTAATAACTTCACTATACACCTGGTCCTCCATGTCAAAAATTTAGAAACAATCTATAAGTCTTTCACCATTGCTACTTGTAAAATTGTCATCAGATTCTCTTGATTTTGCTTCTTAATCAATTTCCAATCCTGTCTTTTCCTTTGCCTGCCTACTGTCCCTACTGTGATTTGGCTACTCATCATTTCTTAATCCTGGCTGATTAATATCAGTCATGAAAGTTGCTTGGGAAACTATAAACAATGTGATATGATAGTTTCTGGAACCCATCTCTCTGATGAGGTGACGTTTTGGCCAGATGACAAGAAGCCACCACAGGATGATCTGTGGGGTAGAGAAGTTCCAGGAGGAGAGGCAATAATCCATAAAGACCCCAAGGAGAGAGCAAGCTTGGTGAGTTTGAGAAGCAGAAACAAACCCAGAGTGGCCAAATCATGGTGAGCCAGGGAAGGATACAGGTGTATGAGGTCAGATACTATACAGAGAGAGTCTTAGTCCGTGGAAAGGAGTTTGGATCATTATAAGTGTCACGACAATTCATTGGCCATGGAGAGAGAAGAGACATCATGGCTCTGGGACATTAGTGACAACATCTATCAAAATGAGGAAGTTTAGAGGAAGGGCTAGTTTGATGGGCAAAGAGGATTTTACTTTGAGGACTTAATCAAGGGCTCTGGAAGAAATGTGAGTTTAAAGACTGAGGAATTTGTTGCCTGAAGGTCAGAGTAGATACTGTCATTCTGATGACATTACCAAAGAAGACAGTGAAGACCGATTGTAAAGGAGAGGGAGCTAAAGAAGAATGCCAAGGATTAAACTTTGGAGACGTGGCATTGGTGCTAGAGAAAGAAGCCTCAAAGGAAATTTGTAAGGATAAGGGAGAGCTGGCCATGTTCTCAGACATAGGGATGGGGACACTGCAGAAGAAATAAAAAATACTCTTATGAGTCACGGTGGACTCTGGATCAAAGTAAGCTGGTACTGGGGAGCAACATAGAGGCTTTAAGAAAGATGAACTATCAAGTTGGGGCTGTCTGGCCAAGGTAGGGAGCATATAAGAACTCAAGCCAGCTACATGTACTGGGCCCGGCTAGGCCAACCAGACAGGCCAAGGCCCAGGTCTGTTTTGGTCAAAGACCAAAGGAGCAAGGAGCTCATGCTGAACTGACCTTCCCCAGTGAAGCAGGCCATAAGGTCATGTCCTGTGAGTGAGGTTAAGTTGAAGGAAGTCAAGGGGTGGGCCTTTGAGGATGAATGTTGAAAACAGCCACTGTAGTTCCCTATAATGATTAGTCAACAAGGGATGTGTAAAACCATTTCTGAGGATCAGTGAGAGCTCAGCTGAGGTTAGAAAGCATTGCTTTATGGCGGCCTAGTTTCCATGGTTTCCTTTCTCATGCAGCCTGGGAGAGGGAGTGAAGAAAACCAATTATTGTCTACAATATGTCTAGGGTAAGAAGTTGTAGTTTGATGTTAGAGGCTACTATATTTTTTTTTCCAAGGGGCAAAAAAAGATTTTGAATTTTGTAGGAAAAAAGTGGAAAGATTATAGATCGAGTTGAAATTTTTTATTTTTCTATGTTAAAGAAATTGTATATGATTCAGTCCAATTTCAAAAATCTGTAATAATTGGAACCAAAGTTTCACATTAAGAAGCCTACAGTGATTTATATTTAACACTGATTTTAAAAGAAATTTGAAAACGTTGGACCACTTGTTATAGTGATTTGGGCTCTTATCTAGAAAGCATGTGCTTTGGAGACCAAGAATGTACAAATAAATAGTAATGGTATAAGGCAAATTTCAAATTTTTTGAGTGACACATTAACAATGTGAAGTTTTCCACTGACTGATATTTTAGTGTCACACCCCCCAACAAACCTATAATTAAAGTTATTTTGGCATTTTCATCTCAAATCCCTGCTTTTGGGGGGTGGGCGGGTTATAATTTCACTTTTAAAATGAGCTTCCAGATACAATTTGACATAAAACACAAAGTCTTATCCTAGCAACAATTTCCCCTCCACCTTTCCATCACGAAATATAGGAATGTGTGTCCTGTCAGTTTTAAAAGTTATAAAGGTTTTTAAAAAAGGAAATTGAACCTTCATTCGTTTGTTTGTTCGGATTTGTTGACCAGAGTATACAGGTGGGGACTAAAGCCTGGCTACAGTACAATCCATGCAAACAACAGGCATCTATAGCATATACCAGTTCTGGCAGCAGGTGCTTGTCTTCTTTTAATAAGAACATTAATTGATTTGTATTTTTCTGTGAGAGAAATAATACCTGCCCAGTGATTATTCCCAGGAAGAGAGTTGGGGCCTATGGCTACATATTTTAAATAACATGAATAAGTTAAAGTGAAAGCATCAAAATAAAAACAAAACTCAAGGCAATCGAAGGAGGATCATCTCTCTTTTTGTACATTGTTCTGTTCTCTAAATCTTTTAAACACAGAAATTTTAAATGGAATTCTAATGGTTTCCTTCCCTACTGATTTATTATATATATATTTATATGTATTTATTTTATATATACACATATATGTATATAGATGTGTATATGTACACATATATGCCATATATATGTATTTATAGATGTAGTGTGTGTGTATATATACTTATAAATATCTTGAAGAATCATCTTCTGGGCCTTCTACCCCCTTGAAAATGAATTCTGACCTAGGATGGGGGAAGCTTTAGAGACTTGTGAAGCAGGGAGTTAAATTCTTCACTGGAATTCAGAAAGTAAAAGGAAAGTGCTTGGGAAGAAATCTTATGCTGAGGTGGGGGGTCATAGAGAGGGCATTCAATTCTCTTAGGAAGGTCATGGGGGCAGTGGGAGGGGTCATGGGCCTAGGATCACTTGAAGAATGCCATCCTTTAAGTAGATTTTAGGCATATTACTGGTTGAGAAGCATCAATATGGTCTTTCTTGCACAAACAATTCTAGGAAATGCCTTCCAAGACATTTTATGGCCCAGGGTAGGAGTGAGGAGAGGGGTGAAAACTCAAACAACCATCATTTATTCCCATCAGAATAAGTACTGAGTCATATATAAAAATCCTTTCTAAAACTCTTGGTCGTTTTATGTGGGTGAGGACTTCACTTTTCCTCAAGAGAGACATTTTCCTTGTCAATCTCTTTCCTGCTCTCCTTCCCCAAACGTGTACAACTTAATTTCCTCAGAAATAATAGAGTCTGAGCTGCGAATACTTCCAGAGGTTCTACAGCTCCCTCCTCAGATGTTAAAATCCTCTGGTGTTAAAAAAAATTCTCTAGTGTCACCCTAACATATATAAATATGAAAGAAAGGAGCAACATCAGGAACTAGTACGGAGCTACATGTAGTGCTACTTAATGCACTTCTTGATAAACCTTTATGGCAAATTAGAGGTTTTCCATTTCCCCAGTCAGCTGGCTATAAGATGTTGGGAGGGTTTCTTTTTTTTCTTTAACATGCAGCTCTTAAGAATTTGTAGCTATGTATTTTTAATACTGTCAATAAACAGCTTCCTCAAGACTCAGAGGGGCAATAATGGAAGCTGTTAACAAAGTGTGAAAAGCAATGGGCTAGCAAAGGTTAATCACATGGCTGCCCACTAATGACCTCTACAGCCCTCAGTTTAAACCCAACAGCACTTGTAAAGACCAATCACGTGAATAATTTCCTGTCTGAGGTAGCCTTTATGGTTAAGAATAAAAGCAGAGCTGATTGTGAATAGAAAGCCCCCGGCAGGGGAGGTGGTTATTATTTTTAAGCTGATCTAAACACCTGGGTTTCCCACTGGACCCTATTAAACTTCCTCCATTATGTCTAAATATTTCAATCATTTCTACAGCAGTTGTGAATTTGTGCATTACTAAGGTAGGCGAGCACTAGGAGAGAGGGCATGCTGACCAATGGTGAAGAGCCCCTTCCTCAAGGTGATGACCATCAGGTAGGAAGAATCCCAGGCTTTGGGAAAGGATTTGGAGGGGTCATCCCTCCCTCTGTAGCTCCCCAGCCCCACCTGGCCTCAAGGAAGACCACACGTAAAGCCATTCAGACCAAGACAATTTTACTATTTTAAAGGCCTGTAGATGAGGAGATTCCTTGGCTTGCCCTGGTAACACATTTCAATGTTTAACAGCCCTCACCATCAGCCAACAGTTTTCCCATATAAAGAACTTAAGTGATTTCTGCTGTGGGTTAGACCCATTTTCCTGCCCTGTCTTTGGATGGCTGCATTTTGTGGATCTTTCCACATTTTATTATAGATTTGGTTAAACATTACTCTTCTCCCAATGAAATTGCTGTCTTTGAAGATTTTACTTTCTACCTCCAGTCTTATAGATCTGACCATATTTAAGCTGGGAGCTTGACTAAGTCTCTTCTCTAGTAACAATGCATTTTGTAGGTTCATGGCAAGGACAGGATTTAAAAGCGATAATAGGGCTTTAAGATTCCAATTTGGTACCTAGAATTCCGGTGATCAGTCCACACTCTTACCACTCCTTGTTTGCAACAGCTCATATCCCATTATATTATTTATACAAATATCTCTTTTCTCAATTGTATTATAAGACCCTATAAAGGGCAACATGTAGTAGAGGAGTAAGAATGAGATATGTGGTCAAATCTAAGTTCAAATTTCACCTCTGGTACTTCTTGTGAGAGCTTGGTTAAGTTACCAACCACAATACGATTCAATTTTTTGAAAGCAATACCTACTTCTTAGAGTTGCTATAAGGAAAAAATTATGTATAGTCCCTGAAATTCAGTGGACACCCCATATGTTAGTCCTTGTCCCTTTCTTCTTTATTAGCAACCTTGAATCCAGTATGGTACTTTGTACTTGATATAGATCCACTTGAGGCACTTAAATTTAGTGTATTGGAGATTATTTGATTCCAAGTAGTGGACACGCAACTTGAACTAATTTAGACAAGAGGGGGTTTTACTGTTTCACCTAGCCAATCAGCAGGAAATGCTGCAAGGGCAGCTAGGTCTCAGAGATGCCTAGAAACAGAGACTCTCTGGAGTGGTCACCAGGACAATCATCTCTGCTCCTCTTCCCAATCCACAGCCTTATTTCCTCAGACCAGCTGCTATTTGGAACATGGTCATCCAACCTCTCCCCACTTTGCAACTACAGAAAAAGCCAAACCTTTCTGATCTCTAGCTAGAAAATCATGGGCATAGGATTCAGATTGGCTTAGATGGATCAAGTGCTCATTCCCAAACCCATCAACTGAGACTGGGAATTGGGAGAAAGAATTCTAATTGTCACATTCTATCAAAATCATATGGTTGGAAGAGCGGTAGGGTTAGCTCCCCCAAAGAAGAGAGCACGTTTCCTAGAATAGAAGACAGTGGTGGGAAGTAGAACAATACATATTTACTTCACTAGAAATGCCAGGGGACCTCTCTTCATCTATGCCTTTCCTGCCACAGAGGTATTATTCATATTTTCATAGCCAGATGACCTTGGCAAAAGATTTAAAAGAGGGTATTTTTAATGCTTTCTCTTGACTGGGCATTGATAATGACAATGATGGTGATGATGATGATAAGAGCAAGAAGATTCTTGACATTTGTACAATGCTATAAAAATCTGCCAGTTTCCAGATCATTCTAGAGCTACCCTAGCTGGTCTAGAGCCTTTGTGGTATAACTGGAGCAATCATAGTTTCCCAGTAAAAAAATTGGGACACAAATGATGGTGCTTTCCCCCCTTGTTTGTGCTTCTCTGAGCTTTTCAAACTTATTGCAATGAACAAGCATAATTTCTATAATTAAACAAGTGCTGTTAGAAATAAGTGGGACTTGTGGTCTTACACCTGAATTCTCCAACCTCGTTTCCACCTTCAGGCCTTTCCACATGCTTCTTTCCATGGGCCTAGATTTTCCTCTCTCATGGATGTTTTTGCTTCACTTTCCATGGGTTTCAGCTGAAATATCATCTCCACAGAGAAGCTGTAACCAGAGGCAGGTTTTGTGGGGGCTGGAGCTTATATACTTTGGGGTTCTCTTTAAGAAAAAGAATACATAAGCCAGTCAGAGAAAGACAAATATCAATCTTATGATTTTACTCATATGTGGAATTTAAGAAACAAAACAGATGAAAGGGGAAGGGAAGGAAAAATAAAATAAGATAAAAACAGAGAGGGAGGCAAACCCTAAGAGACTCTTAAATATAGAGAACAAATAGGGTTGTTAGAGGGGAGGCAGGTGGAGGGGGTGGGCTAACTGGGTGATGGGATTAAGGAGGGCACTTGTGATGAGCACTGGGTGTTGTATGTAGGTGATGAATCATTAACTTCTACTCTTGAAACCAATACTACACTATATGTTAACTAACTTGAATTTAAATTTTAAAAAAAGAAAAAAACGAATACAAAGTTATAAACATAAATTTATACTCAAAAGTGAGTATTTATTTAGAATAAGAAAAGACATCACAAATAATGAATTTAGAAATGTATCTAGTACCATAAATACTGCTTTAATAGCTTTTCCCTGCATTCTATGGCTACATATCTTTTTTATTTATAACTGAAATATAATTGACATGGTTACACATCTTTTGATTGTCTTTTCATGTGACAATGATATTGTAATATTTTTCACAGTGAGACTAGAGAGATAATTTAGTTTTCCTCTAGCATAATAACCAAAATTTGTTTTTCATTTTTCTTGTTTTAAGTTTATTTATTTTGAGAGAGAGCGAGAGAGCGTGTGAACGAGTGCAAGTGGGGGAGGGGCAGAGAGTGAGGCAGAGAGAGAATCACAAGCAGGCCTGACTCGGGGCTCCAACCTATGAACTGTGAGACGAACTATGAACTATGAACCTGAGCCAAAATCAAGGGTAGGATGCTTAACCGACTGAGCCACTTGGGGGCCTCCAAATTTAGATTTTTAATATTGACAGTTCAGAAAAGTTTATTTCAGCTTCACAACCTTTTTTAAAAATTATTATTAGTACTGCCATGCAAATGTTTAGTACTATATTTTCACACAGGGCAAGAGCTTTATCTTGTTCCCTGCATTTCAGATCTGGTTTCTCCCCACCTACCTATCTACTTTTAGTGCTGGGCAACAGAGGACACAGTCATATTAGGGGACCTTTTCGACCTGCATTCTGTGTCTTCCTGCTTGTAGAAGCTGGTAAAAAGGCTGGGAGGAGTGTTCTTGGAAACCTTGCATACATTGGGACCCTCCCAGTAACTTAATTATGCTTTGTAACATATCCCTCCACCCTCCCACCCACCCTGGCAAAAGAAACTTACTTCCATCTCAATTTTCCCCTAAATAGATCTCCCAAATGCCCCTGGCTCTCCAACTGCACACCACATAAGGGGAAATACTACCTGAAACCAGAGTAGAGAGAGACCATGGTCTTAACTGACTGCAGTGAAAATATCTTAGATTTGCAAACTTCACAAAAATATATAGTCATATGAACACTCTGCAGGACTCCCCCCATCTCCAGGACCCTTGGAAAAGGTTTAAACTTCCATTCGTTTCAAGGTAAATCCACCTTCACACACAATTCAAAAGGTAGATTCCTTTGCTTCATAATTTACTTTTCCCTTTTAGCTCCTGGCGTGTTTTAAAATTAACTATTAAATCAGCATGCCTGCATGTTAATATCTGTCTCTCACTCTAGAATTACATGCTCTATAAGAGTGGTACTACATGTGCATTCACACTGCTGGACACCAAGACCTGTGGTAGTGCTAGCACGTGCTCAGCACTCAGGAAGCCTCAGTTAAAACAACAAGAAGAATGAGTAGACTCAAGGGACAACAGGATCGAATACTGATATTGGTTTCCATCTTTATACTTCCTCCCCAGCTGCCCAGGGCCCAGGCTCTAATCAAGTCACCTCACCCTGGTCCACCTTTTCCAGGCTGCACCTGGTTCCAATCCCTCAACCATTGGAGGCCCATGATTAAAATCTATCTGTCTTTCCCAATTTCTTTTTCCCTAAGGTCAAACTGTCTTCAGCGGGACCAGAAAGCTTCTATGATAAATTATGCTGTTAACAATAGTAATTTTTTATGATTTATAAGGCACATTCCCAAGGATGATGCTAATATGCTAATGAGAAAAGGCAAGTGAAACATAGGCATTTTTCAAGGGTTTTCTGAAGATGCCATGTCTAGCCCACCCCTACCCCCATGACAAATACACACAAATAGACATAAGCTTGACAACGGCAAGAATTTTGAGTTAGTTTTGAAGGAGGGAAAAGATTTTGGGGAAAAAAATTATTGAGAGGGCCGGGTCTTGTAGATCTATCTGGAAGCCACACTTTGTGGGAAGCCATCAACTTCATCATGTCTTGGTCCCTGTTTTAATGTCCTGATTCTGCCACAGTTTATGTTTGTTCTCTTTGATTTGGAGTTCAGGACTTTGTGACAGTATTTGAGGGATGCACAATCTGGAGAAAGATGGAGATAGCTTAATTTTCAACATTTACTTCCAATACTGTCTCGCTTCATTTTTATTGGCCTTACAGGGCTAGTAAAATGAATGAGTTATGAATGTTTGCTTGAACTGCATAACAGAAGCACCAGATCTACATAAGTCCACACTACAGTGAGTGGGAGGTCTAGACCCTGAGCATGCTGCTCCTTCCCTGCCTCATATTACCTTCATATTTATGTCTCCATCATGTATCTGAGGGCTGACTTGCAGAAGAACATTCTATATGCATGCATCCAATTTCATGAGCATTTGTTAGTGCATGAAGTAGTCTCTGGCTTAGGCATGAGGGATTCTGAGATGAATAGGACAGAATCCTGCCATCACATTTCTTACAATCTAGTGGAAGACAGGTGTAAATAAATAAATTACAAAATGATGCCCAATATGTGCAATAGAATATTGAAACAGAGATGGTCTGGGAGACAGACTAATGAATTTAGGCAGGGATGGGGGAGTGAGGAAAGCCTCCAATGAGGAAGCAACGTGTGAATTTTACATCTGGTGGGGTTGCCAAGAGCACTGGATGGGTCTCGTTCTCCCACATCTTGGCAATAAGACGACCCATATGGCAGTAGCTCTTCACTAATGATAGGAACCAGCATGCAAGGAGAGACCTCTGTTTCAGACACTGTCAGATTTTGACATTTATAATCTCATTAAATCCTCAGAACTCTTTGAGGATTAGTAATCTTCATTTTGCAGATGAAGAACGTGATGTTTAGAGGGTGAAACTTGCTCAGGGTCATACGGCTGCTATGACGCAGGAACAGGACTCTAATTCAGGTGGGTCTCACTCTGGGGCCCACGCTCTTGACCAAATAGCATATGAGGGAAGAGAGGCCTTGGATACTGCACTTGGCACTTTAGACTTCTTACAGTGCCTTCCCCTTTTTCCACTCTTTGGAACCTCTTAAGCAACCTGGGGATGACCCAACCACTGGAAGGATGTTATCACTCTATGCGAAGACAAGGAAAATGTCACACACTTAGTAAGAGATAGAGCTGGGCCAGTACCCAGACTGTTTGACTTCTAGTTTAGTGCTCTATTCACTACAGAATGAATGGAGTCTGCCACATGCCAGAAGTTATTGCTGCTTTTCCCACACACCGCCCCTCCCTTCCCCTGTCCCATCCTCCCACCACCAAGTTTCCTGTACTTGATTTAAAAAATCCAAAGAAAATTTCTCTACACAGCAAGGTAGGAATGGGGAGGAGGAAGGATCTTTTCTTTCCTGTGCCTGGGGGGTGTGATGAACTCTCATAAGTTATCTTAATGAAAGGAAGAATGTGGCCTATGATGTCATCATCTAACATGTCACTGCAGAAAAATAGGCGGTGTTAAATTTTAAAGAAGCAATCAGAGGTGTGTCCCATGTGGGCGACCCATCATGTTTACATCTGGGTGGAACTGATAATGGTATAAATATTACAGAATCCCAATAAACCTCAGGTTATTATCAATGCATTTGGATAATTTATGGTTAAAACATGTGCTATAAGTTATTGTAGGTTGAAAGATTCACAATACCCCTTAGCTAATAAGGGAAGCCTTGCTGCTACCTTCCGGGCAGTATCTCTAAGGAGTTTGTCTGGCAAAACTACCTTTGTGAAGCTAGCCTCCTTCCAGGGTCCATGGTCTTTCCGTTGTTACTCCAGTGAGGAATTCCAGATCAAACCTTTACCAGGAACAAACAAAAATTTCTTTTATGTAATTTGGCTTTCAATAGCTAATCTTATTATTTTGAAAAAGATTACTGTTACTCTTTCTCTGAGGATTTGACAGATTATTGCTTAAGGAGTTTTGCCCCGAGGCACATGCAGGGGAGGCTCAAACTTCATTTGCCTTTCTCGCTCATCTGAGGTTGGGTTAGAAGCATTGTAGATAGGAAACACATATGGGAAAACTGAAGGAAATGCGCCTTCTCAGAAGGCCAAATTAAAGCACAAATAAATGCAATAATATATTGAAAGAGCTCAAGGGGATTATGAAAAAGCAGATATTGTACTAATACATGAGAAAGGCTTTAGAAATTGTGAACTATTACATATATGTTAGTATTTTAATAGCTCCCTCCCATTCTCACTTCTGATGTCACCCCCTGAAGAAAGATATTTGTCTCCCTGACCACTCTTCCACCTGCCTAAGAGGCTGGAGATTACTCATCTGATAGCTCCCCACCTAGCACAGCTGTGCCTGACACGAAGCAGGTACTGGATAAACATTTGTGGCATGAATGATCAACTGAGTTAAGCCAACTTTTGGATCTTAATTCTTATGTGAAACCCTGTTATTGAGAGATTGGAGAATACTTTATGATAAAGGCCTTTTTAAAAAAGTAAGCTTGGGCAGGGGGTGCCTGGGTGGCTCAGTCAGTTAAGCGTCTGACTTCGGCTCAGGTCATGATCTCACGGTCCGTGAGTTCGAGCCCCGCGTCGGTCTCTGTGCTGACAGCTCAGAGCCTGGAGCCTGCCTCGGATTCTGTGTCTCCCTCTTGCTCTGCCCCTCCCCTGCTCACGCTCTGTCTCTGTCTCAAAAATAAATAAACATTAAAAAAAAATGTTTTTAATGCAAGCTTGGGCAGACCAAATGCTATCTGTACCACATGGAGTGCCACACTGCACATTCGTTTATTAAGTAATTGCTCAGAGACATTTCGCCATGATGTTTGGTCAACTTTGTTTCATCCAGCAAATACTAGATTCTGACCTGAGAAGCATGCTGAGGACCACCAAAGTAATGTCATATTTGAGGAAATGCTGTTTTAAAAGTTAAATAAAAATATGAGATGTCATAAGGCATAATGGACGTCAGATGAGCGCTATATACTCTATGGTACAGATTTGTAAAGGAGAAAGATTCATGTGGGATGGTCTGCAAAATCTTCCTGAAGCAAAGCAGAAGCTCGAAGGCCACGTTCAATCTGGCTTGGTGGGTGGTGCCGTGGTATAATGATTTTTAATCTTTATTCCTCCTAGCACTGGACAGGACACGCTTCTGTTAACAGCAGTGTCTCACTATGCAATGGGGATTTGAGTTCAGGGAAAGGAATTTTGTGTAGCCTAAATAACTGGCCTTCACCTGGTTTTCCACTGAGATTCTGAACCCTCACCTCACATGGCACACCTTGAAAAATACTGGGGCTTTAAAGGTAAGTGAGTGGTCAAAACTTCCAGGCACTCCATAACTGATAATTCACTTTTATTCTTTTAGACTCTTTGGGATTACTTAAGCCTAACTGAAGAACTTCCATGGAAACTGTGAATTATTGGGAATTCACTTGTTTGGGGATTTTATTCGTGGCAGTGAGAGAGACATAGAAATCTCTTTGTCTACTACTTGGTGCAAAATGTATTACTGGTCTTGTCTGGTTTTACCCACAGAATCACAGAGTTTCTGTGATTTTACCCACAGAATCTGGTTTTACCCACAGAATCACAGAGTTTCTGAAAAAAGATTCTGCTTTTTTTTTCAACTCTCTCATTTTGTAGATGAAAACACTGAGACCAGAGAAAGCAAGTTATTTCCTTACGGCCACACGGAGTTATGTCTGGGACTCTGGACTCCTGCCTCCCAGATTGAAGTCCCTTCCTCATTTGCATCAGGGAGGGACTCACCCCAAATCTGGCCTCATTCTGCTATGGGAGACAAAGCTTCATCCATCCCCCTAGGGGATGCTGGTTGAAGAGAGCTGTGAGCAGTCTCTGAACTTCACTGCTTTCACAGGTTACCACAACAAGTGCAGGCAATTTCCACTTCCATGGTTGACAAAATTGTCCATTTTTTTTTTTTTCATATTTTACCTAAAGCTTGCAGACTTTTAAAAGGGGCATATTTTCCCTGGGACTGATGGGTATATCTAATGTCCCTGGCTCGAGTTCTTTTGAACTCTGATTTATTTTTTTTTATTTTTTATTTTTTTATTTTATTTTTTTATTTTATTTTTTTAATTTTTTTTTTCAACGTTTATTTATTTTTGGGACAGAGAGAGACAGAGCACGAACGGGGGAGGGGCAGAGAAAGAGGGAGACACAGAATCAGAAACAGGCTCCAGGCTCTGAGCTATCAGCCCAAAGCCTGACGCGGGGCTCGAACTCACGGACCGCGAGATCGTGACCTGGCTAAAGTCGGACGCTTAACCGACTGCGCCACCCAGGCGCCCCTGATTTATTTTTTTTTAAAGTGAAGTGAAGAAGAGGACTTTTTTTTTTTCTTTTTATTTAAGTAGAATTTGCATACAATGTTATATTAGTTTCGGTTGTACAACCTAGTGATTTGACAAGTTTATGCATTGTGCTATATTCACCACCAGCATAGCTACCATCTGTCCCGTTACAATATCACTGACTGTATTCCTTATGCTGTGCCTTTTATTCTGGTGACTTACTCATTCCATAACTGGAGGCCAGTATCTCCCTCTTCCCTTTACCCATCTTGCCCAAGCCCTCCACCTCCCTCTCCTCTGGCAACTGTCAGTTTGTTCTCCTGTATTTATAATTCTGGTTCTTTTTTTTGCTTGTTCATTTTTTTTAAAGATTACATTTATGAGTGGAATCATATGGTATTTGTATTTTGTGGTCTGTCTTATTTCACTTAGCATAATACCCTTTAGGTCCATCCGTGTTGTCACAAGTGGCATGATGTCATCCTTTTTATGGTTGCATAATATTCCACTGTATGTATATATGTATATACATATATATGTATATATATATATCACGTTTTCCTTATTCATTCAGCTAACAATGAACGCTTAGATCATATGGTATTTCTATTTTTAATTTTTTGAGGAATCTCCATATTGTTTTCCATAATGGCTTCCATAATTTATATTCCCACCAACAGTGCATGAGGATTCCTTTTTCTCCACATCTTTGCCAATGCTTATTTATTTTTTTTGTCTTCTGACTTTAGTCATTCTGATAGGTGTGAGGTGATATCTCATTGTGGATTTCCCTAATGATGAGTGATGCTGAGCATTTTTTCATGTGTCTGTCAGCCATCTGGATGTCTTCTTTGGAACAATGTCTATTCAGGTCCTCTGACAATTTTTTTAATTGGATTGTTTGTTTTGGGGGGATTGATTTGTAGGAGTTTTTTTATATATTTTGGATATTAACCTCTTATTGGATATATCATTTGCAAATATTTTCTCCCATTCAGTAGATTGTCTTTGTGTTTTGTTGATTATTTCCTTGGCTGTGCAGTTTTTTTATTTTGATGTAATCCCAATGGTTTATTTTTGCTTTTTTTCTTTGTGTTTTGTTGATTATTTCCTTGGCTGTGCAGTTTTTTTATTTTAATGTAATCCCAATGGTTTATTTTTGCTTTTTTTCCCCTTGTCTTGGAGACAAATCCAGAAAAATATTGCTATGCCTTATGTCAGAGAAATTACTGCCTGTGTTCTCTTCTAGGATTTTTATGGTTTCATGTCTCACATTTAGGTCATTAATTGATTTTGAGTTTATTTTTGTGTAGGGTATTAGAAAGTGGTCCAGTTTCATTCTTTTACATGTAGCTGTCCGGTTTTTCCCAGCACCATTTATTGAAAAGACTGTCTTTCCCCCATCGTATATTCTTTCCAACTTTGTCATAGATTAATTGACTATATATCTGTGAGTTTATTTGTGGGTTCTCTATCCTGTTCCATCAATCTATGTGTCTATTTTTATGCCAGTATCGTACTGTTTTGATTACTACAGCTTTGTAGTATCTCTTAACATCTGGAATTGTCATCTTCAATTTCTTTCAACAGTGTTTTATTGTTTTCAGGATACAGGTCTTTGGCCTCTTTGGTTAAATTCATTCCTAGGTATTTTGTTCTTTTTAGTGCAGTTGTAAATGTCGTTTTTAAATTTCTCTTTCTGCAACTTCACTGTTCTAAAAAGGATAACTGCCACCGTGGTTCAAACCACCCAATTGCTCAAATTAGTCTTTGAAAATATAAATGTGGTGACACGTTTTATGTTCATCCTCCTGCTCTTGAACTCTTGCCTCCCTTTCTGTGATTCATTTATATTTTCAGACTCTAAAGAATGATTTAGTTAATTTTCATGTCTTACTAATTTGCAAATTTCACTTTCTTTTTATACTAAATTGTGTTTGTATTAATGGCAGAGATTCATGTTGAGAAAAATGCTTCCATTTCAAATATATTTTATTTGTATTTTGTCAGATAACTGATATATTTGGAGACTTTTTTTTGAAGTCTAGAAAGTTTCAGAAACTTGTTCCCTCCCATTTGTCCAGATTTCTGCTTAGGTTGATGGGTAGAATAAATTTTCAATAAAAGAGAGAAGTGTTTCTAAGAGCCTCAAAGAGAGAGCCTTACAAACGCTTTCCCACTTTTCAATATGAATTATTTCCTTTTGACTTTTTTAAAGCAAGCAGAGACCAAGCCAAGCTTATTTGGAAGTCAGTCTGAAAATAAGCGAATCTGGATCTCTCTAACAACAAAAAAAAGGCCTTTTCTGGGGCACTCAAGCACATCATTCACAGTTGACTGTGGGTGATTCTACAGTGTGGATACAAACATATATGATAGGTCATATGCTCAAAGACCAAGTAATAATTGTGTAGTGAAATATTTTATCCCTACGATGGAAATAGAAATACCTCTAAAGTAAGAATTCTTAGGAACAGAAATTGTAGTTTGCACAATGACCCAGTTTGAGACCTGGGCTTTTATTCTTTTTCTGGTATGTGTGTGTGTTTTGTTTTAATAAATCATAAAGAGTTTTTCTGTAATACTGGAAAAAGGTCTGTGTACATTCATGGATTTGCGTGAATGTGTAGGAAAAACCCTCATGTAGAGTCTTCTCACTTCTTTGGTAAAGGCCTGGTCGAAGCCACTTTTCTATAGTCTTCTTGATAAGGAAGGAAAACACAACTTCAAGCCAATGTTAGGGAGGAGTTGTCTATGCTCTTTAGCAGCACACGCTTACAACTCACTTTAGAATAAAGTGTAGTGCAAACACCTAATTTTTACAGAACTGCTTGTATTCCGAGTTACTAATTAAAAATCCTCACGCTCTCCCTTCTTTTCCTGTTCAAATCTACAAGGTTATTTAATTGAAGTCCTATTTTGTGGGTGCAGATGCATGATGTGTTTGAATCATCAAACAGATTTAGTGTGTTTTGATTGTTGTGTGTGCCTCATTGCTATTCCCAGAATGTCGAGCTGAGCTTATGCTCCTCGGGAAGACTTAGACGCCTGAAACAGTAAAAGAGTCCTTTCTTCTCCCGCCCCTTCGCCCCCCATTTTCGTTGAAACTTTGCCAATATCAGATCGAGCTCTGTCTGTTGCTGCATTAGAATGAAGTTATTCCCTCCCACTTATCGCCCCCCTCCCACCCCCTACCTTTCCCTTTGCTCTCCAGCTCCACGATTTTCTCACAAAGTGGCGGGGAGTTGTGGGGGGGGGGGCGGGAAGCGTGGAGGGCTCCCTTGCCGTTATGGAGGAACTTTTTAAATTTATTTTTATTTTTATTTTTTTTCTGCCTTTTCCTCCTCTCCATTTTCTCCCTGCTTCTTAAAGGTGGTTTTTGGATTGGGGGCTGTGAAAGGG
Source organism: Leopardus geoffroyi (assembly GCF_018350155.1). Taxonomy (NCBI): domain Eukaryota; kingdom Metazoa; phylum Chordata; class Mammalia; order Carnivora; family Felidae; genus Leopardus; species Leopardus geoffroyi. The sequence continues at coordinate 84,893,403 of NC_059333.1, forward strand.
AAAAGAGAAGGAGCCTGTTTTCCTCTCGAGGTGAAAACAGCCTTGGAACCGGCAGGTGCACGGCCCCGAGCAGCTGCTTGCGACTTGCAAGCTGAAGCGTTGCGCTCCCCCCTCCAAGCCAAGAGCACTTCATATAATCCTCTCGTGCAATTCACACTGTAATTGCAGAAACCCCGACTGCTAGGGCTCATCTTATTATTATTATTGCGATTATTATTGTTATTGTTGTTGTTGTTTTTCACTGATAACAAGATCTTCTGCAAACAGGAACCCGTCATGTTAATTAGCTTTTTGTGTGAGACGAGCTGCTTCTCCAGAAGCAAGATTTTTTTTTGTCTTGCTCTTAGCCCTGTTCCCCTGCCCCCCCCCCCCCCCCTTCAGCCTTTACCCCCTTGAAGGCCACTCAGGGAGTAGCACATGTGGAACTTTTATGCGGTTCTATAGGCCCTTTTATTACCCCGCGGGCCTCATCCTCTTTTTAAGAAAGACGCCGGTGGTTAGGTGCCGGCAATGAAAATTATTTTCTTGAACACCAGCTTGTTTTCTCAAGGTTCTGCTTATTCCTTTGGTAATTATGGAACTAAAGGATTCTTTTTTTTTTTTTTTTTTTTTTTTTTTTTGGTTGACCCACAAGTGCTGTAGTCTATGGAACAATCATTTCATGGTTCTGAGGAAGAAAGGGCCTGGGATAAAAGTATGAGGAGATTCCATTTTTTAAAATGTCCTTAAAAATGCTTACAGAATTAGTGAAAACGTTCTTATTGCTGATTTAAAGAAAACCTGGTATTTTGAGGAGCAGAAAATATCTAAAGTATTACTGATACCTAAGTCTAATTTTGACCTACAACTTTGGCAAATTTTTTATTGTTTACCAAAATTCATCAATTCATGACCACTGTTACTATTTTTTTTAAATCAAAGCCACACGTTACCTGTACTACTATTTAAGTTAATATTTCCTTTTGATGGACTTAACTTTTAAATGTAACTGGGTGGCAAGGGAAACTCTTTACTATGAAAACATCCCTACTATAAGTGGTAAACAAATCTGATAGGCTCTACAGAGACCATAAGTACTAAAGTAAACAAATGAAGACAGTTGTTAATGTAATTTCTTTTGTGTTGGAGGTGTCATAAGGTATAGGAAAGGTGTTCAAGATTAGCACTTAGACTTTGTTGTCACTATAGGCAGAAGGAGTAAAGAGAACTGAAAACAGAATCACTTCCTCACTGACTTTGTGGACCACTGGTATCTGATGCCATGCTAGCATACCCCCAGCTTGCCAATCATTTTGCGGTGGCATGACCTCTGGTGGCATGTCCACATGTCCTGCATGTCCTACACTTTGGGAAACACCAGCCCATCCTGTGGCTGGTGGCTCAGATCGCCCAAAATCCATCATGGTTATTTTGTTCTAGAATGGCTGTTTAGGGGCGCCTGGGTGGCTCCGTTGGTTAAGCGTCTTGATTTCAGCTCAGGTCATGATCTCATGGTTCGGTTCAGGAGTCCGAGCCCCTTGAGGCTCTGTGCTGACAGCGCAGAACCTGCTTGGAATTCTCTCTCTCCCGCTCTCTCTCTCCCTCCCCCGCTCTCACTCACATTTGCTCTCTCTCTCAAAAATAAATAAACATTTAGTTAGAATGGCTGTATTTTGTTTTTATTTAGCTCTTGGTGTATATGAAATCTATATTTCTAGTAAAAGAGAGATTTTTAAAAATCTGTCTTTCAGGAGAATTAGAGTCTAGTAGTGGAATTAGTCAAACATTGAGCATAAGGAACAAAAGTTCTAATAGAATGTCAAGGGGAAAACTTGAGCAAAATCAAGTTCCAGGATCCATAATGGAAGCCAGAAATGGGCATGAAAATGGGGTAAAAAATCTAGAGAAAGTGGAATGCACATAATACCAAAAAGGAAGGGAGATGGGGCATTCCAGGAAAAAGTGTTTGTGATCTGAGCTGACATTTTGAAGTTTCCCGTTACTGGCATGTGATGTGCAGGAGGGGTGACTGGGTAAAACACTGGGTCACATCAGGGTAGAGGACCACTTTAGGAAGTGGAAAAGCACTTCCTAAAAGATTAGTATGAGTCATAAGACCCAGTGGAGAAAACTGTCCATCTCACCTCCACATACACGCACACACTTCAGAGGTACCAGGGTTGGAAAACCTCACAGTTTTTCCTAACTGTAAATCAATCTTTTTAAAGCTTTATGTCTCAGACTCTTCTGCACAACCAATCACAACTTCATTATGTACATCTTGCCGGTTATTCCTTATAGTTATATGTTCTTTATCTCCCCACAGTGCCACCCTGACCCTCCGTGTTCCTCAGCATTTAGGGTGAAAGGGACAAGCTTGAAGGCACTTAAATAAGCTAGCAAATTTTTCTTCAACAGAAACTTAGTAGCTCGGTTTGGACAACTCAGCAACATCCATGCCTTTATCCTCTAGGACAGTAGGGCAAGAAGGTGAGTGTCGATGTGCTCTATTAGGTCCCTAGTGGCTAGTTAATGGCAGTTTCCAATGTTGGTGCAGTATATTAAAAATGACTTTTATAAACAATATGCTTTATGTTAGGTGCTGAAGATGATTGATTATATGAATTAGTTTGATAGACATAACAGAAATCCATTTAACAAGTATTTACTGAGAATTTAATATGTGAAAGGCTCTGTGCTCAGGGCTAGGGGTGTCCGTGATAAAACAGCCCCTGTCGTCAGTAATTTATTATTTAGAGTAGGGCAAGCAAGCACATAACCTATAATATGCATGGATATTTGAAAAAAACCTCTGATACAGGTGAGGACCGCACTGTCATGGGACATATGAGCTGGCCTCTAACCAAGTCTGCAGCCAGAAGATGATCCCATGTTAACTGAGAACTTAAAGCCAAATAGGAATTAGCTATGGGGAGTCTGAAGGGAGAGGTTCAGGGAAAGTGAGAAAAAGAATATTCCAGAAAAAAGAGAACCCCAAAGGCCTGGAGGTAAAGGCAAATATAGGGAGTTTTGAGAATTTCAGTAATACATCACAACTGGAGGTTGGGTGGTACGTGGCAGGCAGGGACGAAAATTGAGACTGAAGACTGGAGAGGAGAGAAAGGACTGGAAGGCCACGTGAAGGAGTTTTGAGTTGATGGACTTGAATGAAGTAGGGAGCTCATGAAGGAGTGAAGAGCACAAACTGAAACCTGGGAAGAAAGAGACTAGCCTGGGAGGGAAGGGACACGTAAGCAATGGCATGGCACCGAGGTGAGGGTGAACCTGGCCACACTGAGCCTGAGGGTGCTGGTGTGTGGGTTATGTTGTTGGCTTAGACAGGAGCTCACCTCACGAGGATCACTAGAGACTGATTCTGAATGTGCAGGTGGTCACCATGCCAGTAGTGAGGACCATCCAAGAGGCTGAGCAACGCGATAGTGGCTTAGGGGTGGGACCCTGCAGAGGGGAGGGCAGGAAGTAGGGAAGTCTTTTTATTTCTGATTAAAGATGGTAGCTTTGGAAAATAGTTTGGACAAAGCATTCTGGTTTCCTTTCCTATTGTAACATCTCTGGTATATTTCATGTATCTGTCGTACCTTGAAAATGGGCCCTTAATGATAAGGGGAATAAATTCCCACCATCTGGCAATGGTATTAATAAGAGATAACATTATTGGAATACTTCCCTTGGGCCAACACTATGCTGAGCACTTGGCATATATTATCTCATTTAATCCACCCCAACTTGATGAGGTACTTACTATATCTTCATCTCACAGATGAAAACACTGAGGTTTAGAGAGGGTGAATAACTTCCATAACTAAATGGTAGAGGTAGGATTTCCACCCAGGATTGATTCCAGAGCCTGACCTGGAAACTGAAATGCCATAGTTAAGGATGTAGATGTGTTGGACACTGAGTCTAGTGAATATCTGTGTACACGGGCTAGTACTGAGGAATGTATAGAATTGTTTAATCATATTGTACACCTGAAACTAATATAACACTCTATGTTAAATATGATTCAATAGAAAAAAATTAGACATTTTTAAATGAAAAAAAAACCTTGTTATATGGATTTTTGGTTATTCCCCCCCCTGCATCTTACTCTTGGAATTTTGCTTCAAGAAAAATCTTTGATTAATAAAGGGTTCTGATTACTTGTTTCCAGTTAAACATGGTTTTATTGAACAAGCAAAAACAAAAGGGAATATAAGCAGGGCATTTTTTCCAGGTTTTGCTATTTATAGTTTTGGATGCTTAAATTTGCCAAAACAGTAAGTAGGTTTTTTATTTTTGTATTTCACATATGGAGGTCATGCACTCTCAAAATCCTCATACTGGAAAAGATTCACAGAGTTAATCTACATTAATCTCTTAGTAGCCATTCTTCTCCACTGACAAAACAAAATGTGTTATAAGAATTATTATAGCATCATAGTAATGGAAAGTGGAAAGGATTTCAAGATCAGCACCTAATCTACCCCCTCATTTTACACATGAGGAAGCCGAGGACCAAAGCACCTAAGGGAATTAAATTAGATGCCCAAAACCACAAAGTGAATCAGGTATCAAACTTGGTCCCTTAGCCCAAAGAAAGGCTCACTGATTGCTAGACCCTCTCACCCAGGACAACAGTTTTCCCGGGGTGGGGGGAGTTAACATGGTACATCTTCCTAGAGTTTCACTTTTATTCTAAGATTTTAAAAGCAAGCAAGTGAGTTAAATAGTAATTTAAATCATTTTTATATTAAAATGAACATGGCCATATTGTGGAGTAAATCATAGGGATTTAAGAAACAGGAGACTTCAAAGAAATGTCCCTTCTTGCAAAGGAAGGCAGGGTAACAAGGAGAGGGGCTGCCTCAGCCTTTACTCCAGATGTCTTATGGTGCAAATGTACTCTCTTCGCCTTTAGAGATTTTTCAGAGGGAAAGTTTTTTTTTGAGACACTCTGGGATCTCTTAGGTGCGTGATGGACAATAGTGGATTACCAATGAATAACACTGCTCATAATTATGCTGTTAAATGACACAGTGAGATGTCAGAAACATGCTTTGCAGTTTCCATTAATATATGATTTAAAATTGTCTAAATACAGGTTAACAGATCCTTTGATGCAATAGATTTTAATTTTTTATCTGAGAAATTCAAATTTTAAGCTAATTTCAGTAGATAATGTACTTGATTAGTTAGAAATGTGTTACATGAATGAATGCATTTTGCTCTAAAGGTTATCTTTGAAATGATGTGAATAATCTGCTTTATGCCCACAAGTACTATGAATGCTAACACTTCATTCTTAACTCATCTAGTTGTCATTAGGTACAGCAGCTGATACAATCTTCCATTAGGCAGTCAGAACTGTGGGTGGTCTTGGAAACTATACCATATGAACTGTAATACACAATAGAGTGAGTTAGGGATTTTTTTTTTCAGCTTTAACACTGAATCTTGCAGTTCCTATTGGTTGAAATCGAGCAAAAGGCTACAAGAGGCCTCATTTTAGCATCAATCTATGCTGATGGGCAAGAGCTGAGTTCCTCATATACTCCTCATTGATTAAAGAATTAAAATTTACTGGCCATTTTTTTCCTATTTAAGTTGTTTATTTACCTAGCTAAAGGAACTAAAATGGCAGTGCCAGCAAACAAGAGACAGTTGGCTGTTTACATTTTTAAGCCAGATGCTAATAAAATAAGATACTGAAAAAAAAATACAATCCATTTTAACTGTACTTGTGATTGAACCAGCACGAAGTAAGTTTCAGTGGGACATTTTGGAAGTGTACCACACAATTCACATCAATACCAAACTGTCTGTGCTCAGTGTGGAGTTATTATAAAGGGAGTTAATTCATAATGTTTGGAAACTTAATACCACTTTAAAAAGCCTAAAACTTAACAGCATTACATATTCTTGAGAAATTTCTTTATAAAAAATACTTTAAAGTGCCTTGAAAATAACATGCACTCAATAAATAGCTATTGATTTGAGTTCCATGAGAAATATAGGGCACTGGAAGCCCAGAGTGGAAGGAAAATGCAAAGTAAATTAATAGTTTTGTGTTCACTAGGTGGGGATGGAAGCAAGTGGTATGGTCTTAGCAACTCAAGAAAGAGAAGTCTGCTCACAGATCTCCACAAAGGTAGTCATTTGTTAGTCTCAAGAGAAATATTCTTTTTAAAAAAACTGATCTTTGTATGTATGCATTTAAAGAAAAAAAATCTTTCAAAACACAATTGGAATGACAAGCAAACTGTCTTTCATTTGTGGTAAATGAGCTACAAATGCATGCACTTACAAAACATTTTTTAAAAATATTCAAATGACAAATCTGTAACCACAGAGAAGTTGAGACAGAAAAATGCTACTTTTTTTTTTTCCTCCCTGGTATAAATGGTCCCCCAGTCGTTTCCACTATAGTCTAGAGTCCTTAATAAAGAAACCACAAGCTCTTCTCTGGGTTGAAGCATTTTAGCTCCCCGCTTTAATTTCTGTTTTTAGTCCAATAGGCAGACAATTAAAAAAAAATGTTCTAGCTCTCATTCTATTTTGTTTCTTAAAATCTCTAAAATCTTAAAGGGCTGTAATTATCATACTGTTCCTTTTGTACCCTCTATCCCTACCTGCTAAATTACTTTTGTTTTTTAAAGGCCTAGCCCTAATAATTCAAAGTTCAACTGCTCTCCCTCTTTTTTCTTTCTTTTTCTTCCTCCCCCACCCCTCTTTCTCTCCCTCTTCTTCCTTTCTTCCTTCTTCCTCCTCGACTCCCTCTTGGCCCCCTCCCCCTCTGCCCTGTCCCCTTTGGAAGCCCCAGGGATGACACTGTTCATTGATGCACCCCCCTCATTAGCATCGCTGCAGCTTGGCTCAGTGGCTTCAGAGGCAATCCGTCATGAGAAAACTGAAGAATGTGCCCCATTTGCATGATTCTGTGCCAGAATGCAACTTTTTCTCAGCTGTTCTTTGTGTAATTTCCCCTTGAGCGTTCAACTTTCCCATGAAGTCCTAGAAATCATATTACGGATTTCCAACTTAATTGAAATGCTCCTCAGATGAATTTTACATACTTGCGTCCTTCCCCCACAACAACTTCATAGTTCTTCATAAACAGAGCAAATTAGCACATAAAAAACAGGTTTCGCCTTTTATTGTTTTGAAATATAGGGCACATTAAATGAATAATTTTGCTTTGAAAGTACAGGGGTACACATTATATGTGCAAATGTATATTTATTACACATGTCCAAATGAAGCCACAACACGAGTAAATACTTAGGCAATCTCTGCTTCCTCGTCACTTAGTGCCACTGCAAACCACATTTTGTAACCCACTACAGAGAAACCCAGAGCAGAAACGTAGCAAAATGCTGGACGAAATGCTCACTGTTTAAGAAAGAGAACTTTCCATGGAAGTCGGGGAGATTTGCTTTGCAGCTCTTGGATGAGAACATTTTAACAAATAAAGGAATGAATTCATAGCTGCTAACTAACTGCTAATTAAATAAGTATTCTCACTATTTTTTTTCTTTGGTAAAAAATTATGATGACAACACTGGGATATGCAATTTGTTACCAAGATTTCCATTTCCTAGAAATTAAGATAAATATAATGCGCTATAATATACGTGACGCCCCACATTCCAGAAGAAAAAAGGCTCCAAGAAAACATGTTCATCCCATTGCATTTGAATTTACAACAACCCAAACCAATGTACACACACACACACACACACACACACACACCTTTAGCTGTTTTTAACGACACGTTACTCTTCTCCGTACCATTATATACAAATCCCAGAGAGGCTTTTCATTCCCTCTTGCCATTTAGGGGCAGTTTGGAGTAAGAATAAACTGTTTATTTTTATTATTTCCACTCTAAATCTGTATAATTATTATTTTTTGATTATCCTTTGTTGATTGGAATGGATCCATTTGGGTGAAAATAGTGAAGATGTTCTAAAAGTGCTTAAGCTATAGCTACTTAAAAATGTAAATTATGTCATAATCTCTTAGAAGGAAAAAATGACGTTCGACTGAGAAGGCAGAAATCATCAAACTTAACACTTATGAGTTCCAAAGAGAATTAAAGTGACTTAAAGATAATTCTCTGCACTAACAGAAGAAAATAAAGCGCTTCAACTCCAAACATTTGGTGTTGGAGGAACGCTCACACGGTGATTAGAATTAGGTTGCAGAAGATTTCATTAATTATAGGTGACTGATTTTCCCTGCGCAGACAGCTCAGGTCTCCCGGCCCCTCCACGCCCCCACCCCTCCGCCCCAGCTCATCTCTAACTGTTGTCTAACCTTTCCTTTCCCTTAATCCATCTCTTCTGGAGCTGATGGGAACCGCTTTCATTCCACCTCTTGTGGAGGTAATGAAACAATCTTCTTATTCACTTGCTTCCTCTGAGCCGGTGACACGCAACAACAACAAAAAAAAGCGAGCGCCCTGATTAATGGCTGCTAATTAGCAATGTTAATGACCAGGTGTCCGAGAGCACGGCCAGTTCCTCTCAGCATGGAGCGATCGCTCAATGAGGGCCCTGCAAATCCATTCCCAGTGACCCTTCCCCTCAGCTGCCAGTAATGAAGCCTGCTTGCTCGTTACTCCCGGGAGAGACGCGGGAGGCGATCCGGGCCTGGGACCCAAATCCTTGCCTGGGGTCTAGTGGATCTTCCATGAATTAAGGTTCGCATTCATGGCCCCCCCAAAAGCTCAAAGGTAAACAGCAGTGAGGAGCCCGGAGATGAACTCAAACCCTCTTTCCTGAGGAGGAGAGCCTCTTCTAACTGGAGCCAGTTGCTAATTTGAACTATCTACATGTGTATCTGTAATGTTGACTCTTTATTAGCTGCACATATCATCTGCCCCGATTCTGTTATTATCCCCAGATAATTCACATGGGTGAAGCAAACCTCATACTAACTCTCAGATACAACTTTCTATCTGGGAGGCTTAAGTTCTTTTAGCCATTCAGCTCAGATGAATAGCAGCAGAAACTCAGAACACCTAGATCTGTGTTTAAGAAAAAAGAGTGATCTTTAAAAATATATATATATATATTTTCCTCGTTAGGAGGTGGGTTAAGTGTGCAAGTGTGCTTAGCTCTCATATAGGAGTAAGGGAACTATATTAAACTTAAGAAAACACACAAGCTCACACAAAACAAAAGCAAGCTTTTCCAAGAACTTTATAGAGAACCAGCTCTATAAAGACCAGGAAAATTATTTTACTATTTAGAGTTGATTCCTTTTGTTAGGTGCTGACCAGAAAATTGAAAAGTGAAAAGACTGAAGTCTTTGCAGATAATTAACCATTAACTATATTTGCCAATTTGTGACAAACTGGTTCTAGGAGTTTATACATTTATTTTCTCTCTATTGGTGAATGGCCTTGTGCTTACTCCAAGGAGGGGAGGAGGGTGATTCAATTTGGAAGAAACAGACTAAAATGAAAGAAGGTATGTCTTGTCATTGCTTTTGTTTTAGCAGTCTCTTTCTTTTTAATGTATATATTTCAAATGAGGTTAACACGATGGCTGATTTGGAAATCTATGTGCCCTCCCCCTTTAAAAAAATGTTACTTGTCAAAGGGTCTTATGTTTGATACCATTGTGATACATTTCTTTTGATGACATTTGTGAAGAATGTATAATTTATTTCACTAGAGTAAGTGCTATTGTAAAAATCACCAACTATTCATAGGTGATGAAATACCACCCATGCACTGTACCTAATAGCAGGGTTTAAAAAATTATGGTCACTAGGTTGCTCCTGGTTAATAGGCCCAAGTGCAATTTGACAAGAAAAACTTCAAAGCTTTATTCCAAATGTGGTCAAGGCCAAACAATCTTACCTCATAAGCTACAAAAGGAGGCCACCTAGTTGGGAGGCTGGCTTCTCTGTCACTGGAGCCTGCCCTCCCTTGCAGTAATATCTGATGTAGTTTTGTTGGGAGGAAGGGTAAAATTTTTCTCCCAATGATTAGAGACTTTAGTAAACATTTTCACTGCAGACATTTTTGAAAACATTGAAAAGCACGTGCATTCATACGCATTCACACATGCACAGCACCCTCAGTTCTAACCAGAGCTATCCACTGCAGGCATGTTGCTATATATTCTAGCCTTCTGGCCATCTTTTTCTGTGTATGGTTACTCTTTTAACTTTTATCAAAATTGCATTGTACTGCGTATAATGTTTTATAAGGTGCTTTTTTATTAGCAATCTAACATAAATCTATTGTGAAATATTCTATTACGATGTCATAATATGAGAGCCCCTGTTAAGGGCCAATCTAGAGCGATATTATTATCACAGTTCCAGTGTTAAAGGGAAGGACACAGGCACCATCCTGGCCAGTTCCTGCTATGTAATGGATGTTGAGAGTTTGTTGAGGATCCCTCCAGTAGCTCAGATCCTACTTCTGTCTGTTTTCCCCATGGCCCATAGAACAATGCTAAGAAGCCAAAGAGAAGGAAAGAGTGTCCCAGTGGTGCAATGTACCCAATTTACTAATTACTAGCAAAGAAAGGGCCAAACTATATGAGCAAAGCTTCATGAAAGCAGAGCACTTGTCTAACTTCTCACCTGTGTAGCTCCAGTACGTAGAACAGTACCTGGCACATAGGAGACACTGAACGTATACTTTTGAATAAATGAATGAACAAACAGTTAAAAAATAAATTTGACTAGGGGCACCTGGGTGGCTCAGTGGGTTGTGTTCGACTTCAGCTCAGGTCATGCATGACCTCATGGTTCATGGGTTCGAGCCCCGTATCAGGCTCTGTGCAGACAGCTCATAGCCTGGAGCCTGCTTCAGATTCTGTGTCTCCCTCTCTCTCTGCCCCTCATGCTCTCTCTCCTTTGAAAATAAATAAACATTAAAACAACTAAAAAAATAAACTTGACTATATTCTTGTTCATTCACTTATTAGATTCTGGGATATTTTCTTGAGTGGCAGGGAGAGTAATGGATTTTTAGCTAGTGCCCTGGGAATACTGGGCATATCTCCTGAGGGGACTCATTACTCTTACATGTTACATGTAGCACTGCTAAAAATAAACATGAATGGAGACATGGTTCTATATTTCTAGCCAGAATTTATGAAAACCCTGAGATCTATTGTTTGTTTCCATGTGTCTAGTCCCATCCGCAACTGCAACTAGTTAAAACAATCTAGAAAAAAAAAAAAAATGATACTTTTGAGTTCCAAGACCCTTAGTGTGGACTTGAAATTAACAAGCATTCTAAATTAAATCTGGAAATTTAAGGATTTAAATATTTTATGTATCACTTTTCTTTTTTAGGTTTTTGAAGCAAAGTTCACCTGTAGACTGAATGTATGCTGGCCTAGAAAATGGATAAATGAATTGTCAATGGTGGGGGAAACACTTGTACTTAGACTACAGTTAAAAAGTGTGGGGTTAAAAAAAAGTGTAGTGCTTATTAGTGTTTTCTTTTTATAACTAAAAAAAATACAAGTTACCCTAAGAAAATGACCCCAAAATAATAGAAAATAGCCACCTTGCCTCCAAAGATATTTTGCAGCAATTAGTGGAAGAAACAGCGGCCGTATCTTCTGCAAGATGCCCCTCTCTATTGTGTGTGGTAGGGACGGCTATTCCTTGACCCTTCTCACTAACCTACCTCTGGTGCTTTGTTCAGGCAGCAGGGGCAGAGAGGGACCCCTTTGGTAAATTTAGCCTGTTGGAATAGCAAATGAAGAATGCTGTAATGCATTCACCCTTTCCTCTATCCATCCATCAATCGTTCTATTAATCAATCAATTGAAAAGCCTGTTTAAGCATCTCTCTCCAGCCCATTATCCACAGTGAGTCAAAGAAACGTGGCTCCTACACTTTGCAGCTTGTAGTTTTAGAGAAAACAACAATGGAAGTAGCACAGAAGATAAATAGACAACAGGTAAAACACTGAGCAAGTATGTGAAATGAAAAGAATGAATAATACTAACATTGTCAATCAATTAACAGGTATTTATGCCGTGCTAATTACATGTTCAGCACCAAGCTTGGGTGCTCTGCAAGTGAAGTGGATAAAGATCAGGAAGAATTTTTGTAAATTACAGTTTTTAAGCAATGAGAAACTAAAAAGGTTTACTTTGTGTTCTGCATAAGACTTTGTGGAGGCAAGTGTATAGAGGGGAACAGGGTGTGCATTCTCATTCTGGTACTTGTTGAATAAAGTAGAATGGCTATGATGGAAGGGGGTGGAAGTGATGCTTTAAAAAATTGGATTTTATAACTTTAAAATCATGGCATCGCAGAGTTGGACGGGCCTGAAAATCATTTTTTCATTTCTTTCCACTCTATGTTTAATCCTGTCTAACGCAGTGAGGACTGCTCAAAGGTGAGCTTGTGTAGTAGAGAAATAAAATGCTAATCAGGCTGGCATGGGAAAAGCTGGTGAAGGGATGTAGATGGAAATACGGGAAGTGAGGTCTTTCTTGGGTGTAACCACGACCTGGAAGAGGATTCAGAAGCCATTCACTAGGGTCTTCTTTCCTATTTGTAATGCCACAAGCAGTTCTAGAGAAGAAGGGGTTTTCATGTAGTCAAAACCCACGGTGGGGAAGATCTCTTTGGTGCCGGTGACAACAGGCCTTTCAGCAAGGAAGAAACTGTGCTAATCTAGGCAAATGGTACCCAAGCCTATATTATGGATGTCTTCTTGTTCCTCAACTCATGTATCAGGAAAAAAATAAAACCCTTATTACAGGAACTTTATTTGAGGTCTAGGAGTGCAAATCCCAAATCTTCATCAAAGTTGGCTGAAAGTGGTATTGTGGCTATTATTAGATGATTGATTCATTTTTGAAATCTGCATAAAAGGTTAAGTAAATACTTTTGCATAGCCTGGGCTAACTGTGGATGCTAAATAGAATGATCATAATATCATTTTGAAATATCTAAGGAGTGAAGAAGACAAATCTTTGTTGACTGTAATCCTGTGGTAGTTATTGTGCTGAGCACTCTATGTATTATCTAATTAATCCTCATAATCCTCAAAATAGAGTAGTATTATCCCCACATTATAGCTACCAAGGCTTAAAAAAATCAAGTAACTGGACCCAAATCCCACAGTCACTGAGTGATGAGGAAGGAGTCTTATGACACCATGCCACTGCTTTTGCCATAGCACCATGCTGTTTCACATAATTTGGGCATTTTTGTTTGTTTGTTTTTTTCCCTTTGGATATATATTAGCCCAGACTTGCATGAAATTAATATTTCTCATCAATGCATCCCTCCCCATCACAGTCTATCTGGCATACAATTTATAATGGTTGAATGGATGTGTGGTCTTTCCTGTTTTTGGATTATAATAATGATATGTTATTCTTATGAAGCTGTGGATGTTCAGAAAGTCTTTATGCTCATGACTTGGTAAGGAGCCAACTTGACTAAAATCTTTAAAGCATCAAATAAAAGGTCTGATAGCAGGAGGTTTTCTCAGCAGAGACAATAACGTCAGAAAAGGGCTAAGGTTGCTGATAAAGTTTCTTGGACCCCATCCTGCTCTCCTGAATTCAAGTCCCAATGTTAGGAATGCTAATACTGCAATCTGTACTTCCAAAGTTCTTCATAATAGACCTGGGGTTGTAATTTTCAGCTTATTTATGCCCTCAGATTGGGTATCCTTGACCTTTATGAGCATGTCCTTGAAGGTACTGAAAGAGACTACACTTGTATTTCCATGATGCATGAAAATTTCTTCCAATCCCTTTTAGAATGTAATTGTGAGGAGTTTTCAATATAAGGAGGTTCTCTTGGGAGCTCCCCAATTATTTGAGATCAGTTTTTGATGAAGATTTTTGACAGAGGCAATAGAGGCTGCCTGGATTGCAGCCCATCGTGTAGGAGAGTATGTACAGATGGGCTCTCCATGACCACAGACTGCTGGGGACCCCAAATGCAGCTCTATGATTGTGAGAGGGTCCTGAGGATTTGTTTAGGTTTGCGCCTTATGAGAGATGCTCAGGCGTTTTCAGGGGTCTCTGTCAAAACAGAACATCACATTTCTACCCAAGACAAATACTTATAGCAGAGCAAGTGAGAACATTGAGGGGCTGGTGCTTTTCATTTTGAAATCTGAAAAGAGCTAAAAGGTTCTCTCTGCTTTGTGTCTGGTTCCTCTAAGAGCTGTCCATCCAAATAATACCAATTTAAAGGAAGGTAGAGACTCAGAAAAGGCTAATGTGTATAAACTGCATTATACCAGCCCTTTTACATATATTATTGTATTTATTCTGGGTAATAGGCATCACTCTTTCTATTTTACATGTTAAGAAACAGAAGCTCTAAGATTAAATGTCGTAGAAGTAGTCAATATCAGGGCCATGCGTTGAAAACTAGGCGTGACTCCAAAATGCTCCGTAATGGTGTTGTCCAATATGGTAGCCCTATTTACCATTATGACTCTTTTAATTCAAATTTAAATTAAATTAATTAAATATTCAATTCTTTGGTCAAATTAGCCACATTTCAAATGCTCATTAGCTCCATGTAGCTATTGACTACTGTATTGGACAGGATAGATATAGAATATTTCCATCATCAAAGAAAATTCTGTTGGACAGTACTTCTCTATAACCAAGTTGAGAATTTGCCTTGACATAAGTATTCATGGAAAATAATAGTAATAAAACTAATAATAAGTATTAGTATGACAGTAATAAAACCAGTAATATGTATTTTAGTGGAGAATGGTGAGGGTAAAGGAAAGATGAAATATGAGATTTTATATTTTGAAGACAATATACTTGGAAGATCTTTCATGAAGATAGTAGTTTAATTATAGACATCTGTAGTATACACTAAACCAATAGTAATAAAATATCTAATTGTCTAATACTTTAAAAAGATTTCAAGTTTATTTATTTGTTTATTGAGAGAGAGAGAGAGAGAAAGAGAGAGAGAGAAAGAATCACGAGCAGCCTCTGTGCTGTTAGCATGAGCCCGACCCGACGCAGGGCTCAATCTCACAAGCCATGAGATCATGACCTGAGCTGAAATCAAGGATTGGTCACTTAACTGACTAAGCTACCCAGGCACCCCTAATTGTCTAATACTTCTTATGCGGTAGGTGTCATTCTAAATTTTGTACACGTATAAACTCATCTTATTCTCACAACAATCTTATGAATAGATGCCATTCTTATCTTCATTTTATAGATGAGGAAACTGAGGCACAGTGAGGCTAAACAATTTTCTAGGGTTATCAGACAAAGAAAAGTAGAACGAGGATTGCAAGCATAGCCTAGCTTTAGATACAAGTGTGTAACCATTATTCCATACAAGCATATTTTATTGGCTTTTTTGGGAGAAAGTTTTGACAGTCAATTGCCAGTCAGAAATGGAGGCAAAGAAAGCAATATTTTTTTTAAAGAAAAGCCAGAAAACTAAGCAATACTTCCTTTTGCACTGTATGTGTATGTGTAAGTGTAAATACATACTAAATATGTATAAAATCCATATTATAAATTCATGCACAAGCATATAAATTTTCACCTTTATGAGACAAACAAGTCAGATGTAGTATTGCTAATGGCAATTAAATGAGATAGAAGGGAAAAGATATTATGATTGGAAAATGACAAATAATGTGTAATTAACTCTTGATAAAACCTACTTTCCCTGATTCGACCACAAGTGAAAGGGAAACAATACTTAAGAACAAACTCCAGGGGCGCCTGGGTGGCGCAGTCGGTTAAGCAACCGACTTCAGCCAGGTCACGATCTCGCGGTCCGTGAGTTCGAGCCCCACGTCGGGCTCTGGGCTGATGGCTCAGAGCCTGGAGCCTGTTTCCGATTCTGTGTCTCCCTCTCTCTCTGCCCCTCCCCCGTTCATGCTCTGTCTCTCTCTGTCCCAAAAATAAATAAACGTTGAAAAAAAAAATTTAAAAAATAAAAATTAAAAAAAAAAAAAAAAAGAACAAACTCCAAATGGGCTAACCTTAATATTTTTGTAAACTTTCAAGTTTGCAAAATAGGTTTAAAAGTTTTTCAAATGCTTCAGGAAAATTCTGGAATGAGGTCTTCAGGTTTGACTTGAAATACCAGAAATAAGATTCCTGTTAACTTGTGTATAATTTGTGTACTTGGAATTTCTAAATTCTTTGGTAATCCACTTACCTAATATATTCCCAATTGATGTTCTTTTGCCCATCCATCTCAGTGAACCTTGCAAAGGACGACAGTGGTCCGAAACAAGGATCAAGTCCGTTTGGGGCTATTGTCATTTCATGGATTCAGTGGCTCTATTTATATCTGACTGGTTGGGTGGCTTGCTTTTGTGGATAGAGCTTGTGTTTTAAGTAAGTACTGAAAGTACCAAAAGGTGATAATACTTATGTTTATTATTTTTAAATTAAGAATAATAATATGGACAAGTAAATTAAATTTACATCATTAACTAAGTCCTTTAGTTCTCAAGTGGAATCAATTTAAAACTCAGCTTATTTTGTAACATTTTAGCTAATGAGTGGCTTTTCAAAGGAGGTTTAGTATGGGAAACATAGCTTTTTTTTTTTTAATATGTAGACATACAACTAATATTTTCAGTTTACTTTGGTGTGACTTTTAAAATTAAGATACTGGGGTGCCTGGGTGGCTGAGACGGTTAAGCATCCAACTTCGGCTCAGGTCACGATCACAGGGCTCATGAATTTGAGCCCAAAATCAGGTTCTGCACTTGACAGCTCAGAGCCTGGAGCCTGCTTCGGATTCTGTGTCTCCCTCTCTCTCTGCCCCCCACCCTCAAAAATAAGTAAAAACGCTTAAAAATTTTTTAATTAAATTAAGATATTAGCCATAAAAATAAAAAATCTCATTATCTTTTTGATGTTAGCTAAGAGTCACCTTAACAAATTGGCACATGATGCCAGAACACATCACTATGATGACCATATCTAAAAGTCTCTTACCTTTGTGATGGTTATAATCATATCCATCTTCTCCAAGACGTTGCCCACTTTAAATACATATTTATAAACCAACGGAAAACTCTTCAATATAGAGTAATATGGAACAGAGAATATTTGTTTCATAATTATTCAGACCAATATCCACTCTATATTCTTAAGAAAAAATGGATATTGGTCTGAATAATTATGAAACAAATATTCTCTGTTCCATATCCACTGAATATTACATACATACAGGAATGGGATGATTTAAATTTTTTTCTATTTGAGCCACAATTTCAATGTTGGGAATGACTTTGGAGATTACCTTGCCTACCCTTCTCAGAAGCTTTGTGGACTGACCCCAGCTCTGCTCAGAGCCTGGCAGCACTGAGCCATGAACCCAGCTGTCTCCCTAGGCGCCATCAACCAGCCAAGACTTACCGCACTTTGTTGGCTTTTGACTTGATCTTGGGAACACCAAATCTTGACTTAATAAGCATTTAAACTGAGAAATGCATTGTCTTGCTTTGCTTCGCTACTGCAATCAAATATGTACTAAGTCTCCTGTGTACATTATCCATGTAATACTATGAATATATGGAGCCACCGAACTAGAAGGGACCTTGAGATTATCCAGTTAAATCTCGTTGGGTTTCAGGTAGAGAAAATGAGAAGTTAAGCAGTTGGTTCAAGGCCACACAGCTAGTAGGCTTCAGATTTAAGTCTCTATTCCAGATGGTCTGACCTCAAGTCTGGTCCTTTTATTACTATGTTATTTCCGTGCAGTGTACATTTTCAAGGGAATGATCAGGTGTTCAAACTCCAAACATTGCTGGGGCCTAATGACTCTTCTTCCAGTTGCCTTATGGGTGGTTGGGATGTCGACAAAGTATAAATATTTACCAAAAAAGTCATGAACAAGCCCAGCTGGGAATAAACTTTGCTATGCAAATGACAGAGGTAGTTATAAACATGAAAAAAATTCTCAAAAAAAATTTAATGAGTTATAAAACACACAGGGTCAAGAGAGCCATATAAGAAAATGGCATTCACGACATCTCATTGCTTTGGGAATATTGCATTGGAATTGGAGCTTTGATAATCTCTGTGAAGAATAAAGGCAAGAGGAAAGAGTGCTGCTTGTCGACAGTAACCTACAGACAAATGAAAACCCGGGCTGTGTTCTGAGAGTTTTAGGTAATCCAGGCTCATAATTTGATTTGAGAAGAGCTACTCCAGGCTACTGTGTAATTATAGAAGCATTCACTCGGCTGGCTCCTGTTCGCCTCATCATGTTCTACTTCATTGCCCTTTATGCTAAAGCCCCTGTTGATGAGAGAACGGAAACAGTAAGTACAAATAAAGCAATTAGCAGGTGGGCAATGCTACCACTGTTTAAGGATAACATCCAATCTTTATTGGTACTTATTAAGTAGAAGTCTAGAGCTAGACAAAGGGAAATATCACAAACCACAAAAATGAAAAGAGGTGTGGGAACAAAAAGAGAATCAGAGGGAAATTAGACCAATGTGTCTATTTTTTTTATTTTACAAATCTAATCACAAAGGCCAGTTTTAGAAATAATATCAAACCTCCAATTTATTTATATTATAGTGAGTTTCGTTCTCATGTAAAATTCACCTTCTTTTAAAGTGTTCTTGCTTCTTCTGACCAACTCTTTTATACTCTCTGGATTAACTTGGAAAATATTTTAACGGTTACTGTGTTCAACTGGGGAGGTGGGGGTTGGAGTTTGGGTTGTAGTTAAACCTACCAGCAGGGGGAGTTAGGATAATTAGCAAACCTAGTCCGCAGGGTCCTGACATCCAGAGCACAGACTGACAGACACTGCTGGCAGAGTTGAAGATGCCCACCGTAGACAAGGAATAAAATGGGCAAAAAGAGGAAAGCCAGAGGATTTCAAGTGTTCTCAAAGCTCTAGACAGGATATTGAGGGTAGACAAGAAAATAAGTCCCAGGCTTTCTACCACCCTCCTTTCAGAGAGTAATCCATGCACTCTGGTTCTCCGTTTACTTACCTGGAAACCAGGATAATAAAAATCTATCCATCCAGAATGCCATCATTCTCATGTCTCCATGGAGAACACCACTCTTCTTGCTTTTGCCTTATTTTGTGTGTCTGAGTAATAAGGTGGAGTATAAATAATTGTTCTCTCAGAGCAGCCCCAAGAAGATGCCCCCCATATTTCACTTTGAACTAGTGCTTTTGTCCTTGAATGTCTTATCAATTAAAGCTCTGCTGGCAACTTTAGCTACCTAGGCAGGACATAGCTGCCTATTTAGACAGCAGATTTCCAGCTAGTCAACTTAAAAACAAGTTACAGAAGTCTGCGGAAAAAATCAATATGCTTTCCTTTGCCTTAGACAGTGGTGGTAGAGCACTGTGGACAGAGATAGGTACAGATATCTAGAAAGAAAAAGTTTTTTTTTTTTTTATAGTGTGGTGGCTTGTTTAAAATTTCTTTTTTCAATGTTTATTTATTTTTTGGAACAGAGAGAGACAGAGCATGAACGGGGTAGGGGCAGAGAGAGAGGGAGACACAGAATCGGAAACAGGCTCCAGGCTCTGAGCCATCAGCCCAGAGCCTGACGCGGGGCTCGAACTCCCGGACCGCGAGATCGTGACCTGGCTGAAGTCGGACGCTTAACCGACTGCGCCACCCAGGCGCCCCATGTGGTGGCTTGTTTAATAGGGCAGCAGTTAATATAGCAGAATTAAATCTGTATCTTATCCCAGGAAAACCAGGGTTTCTTTTAGGGCATAGTTTTAGTTCTCACAGTGATATACTCTTCCTCTTTTTCATCCTTCCATCCCTCAGCGGCCACTTAAGGCAGGCTCAGAGTGTCAAAGGTAAAGTGTTTGGAGTGATCATACTGAGGAGCACGTTCATTTCATCCTGTGACAGAAACCACAGCCCTTGAATAGGACAGGATGGTATCTCAGATGATAGGTCTAACGGTGACCATCACCTGGCCTTGCCACACATCGTTCAAGAGGAGGTGATTCGTGTAGGCAAAGCAGGGAAAGATAATTTCCAGAAGTGTGTCAACGGTTGGGCCCTTTGCATTAATATCTTTGTTACTTTTGGTAGCACTAGTAAATGCAGAAATATGCAGATGCTTAATTTTCTTTTGAAAAGAGTACCTTGTATGTTTAAAATATATTTCATTCAAGGAGCACCATGTGCTCATAAACTTTTATTAGTATCCCAATCCTGGATGTCCCAAAATATAAAAATTCCCAATGACAGATACTAAATGTAATTTCATAAATGTACACAGCCCCACCTGCATTCTCTCTCATTATCATTGCCATCTTCGTAACTGCCACTGTTCCTTGAATTTATTGGGTGCTTCATATTCTTGAAGCTATTTTCATAGTCACAAACTCACTTAATTCTTCTCAAGAACCTCGTGCATTTGACAGATAATATGAGGATTTTACAGATACGGAAACAGATACAGAGAAACTCTGTCATCCACTCCGGGTGGCCCAGTTTGGAACAGGATCCAAGTGTCTAGGTCAGTGCCCATCGGGAGTGATCTCCGCCCGCTGTCAGTTTAAAGATACAAAGGCAAGAAACTGGAAATCGTTGCTAGTCATTATTCAGCCATTGGGAATTATTAGTTCTTTGTGTAAAGATGAATAGGGCAAAGGATTCGTGCATCCTCTTGGGATTGGGAAATTTGGTACTTTAGCAATGTGGCAAGTGGCAGACCAGAATACAAAGAGTATAATTCATCTTTTCAGCGCTCCCTTTCTCACCTCCACATTTTTGCTGTTTCTTCAGGTAAAAAATAAAGTAATGGGCAAACGTGCATGGTTGAGGTGAGGCCAAAAGGCTTGTGATCCTCACTGCTTCAACCTGGAAGCAGGACTTCAAAAGCATCTGCTGGAGAGCCTCTTTTCTCTAGGACCTCACCTTCCTCCGAAAAATAAGAACTCGGCTGTACTTACAGGGAGCCTGTCAGGAATCTTCTGCTTCGGCAAACCCGTAGGGACATCACTTCTGTTGCCCAGTGCATCTCCTACAGCCTTGACTCCTAATACATTCCTTTTCCTCTACATAGTGAAATGAACTTTATAGTCGGTCAGTTCAATTTGTATTTAATGAAAGAAAACATTTCCCCAAACAGAACCATCAGACAGTTTGAAGGACTGAACAAAATAACTTCATTTTTAAAACAATCATTTCTGTCTAAAGTTTTTGTAGAAGTCCAGGGCAGTTAAAAAGGCACGTAAGTACGGCGGATTTGCTAGAATGAAGGAAAGCACAGTTTTTATTCGACTGTGAATGTAACCAGAAATACCTACAATGTACCTCCCACACGGGTTGTCCAGCTCCCACCTGGATGCCTTTTGGGGGCTTTCCCTTTTGATGGGAGCCTGAGGCCTCTTGGGCCTGGCCCGGAGGAAGCCTAAATGAATGATCACCTTACAGATAACCAATAGTGAGCCATCAATGATGATTGATGCTTCCGTGTTGCCTGGAGCCTCTGCACCTGATGCTATTTGAAACTCCTGCAGGAAATGCTGGGCATCCTACTCCAGGGTGTCCTTGGGGCCAATGGCAAATTCCTCTTGTTCACTCAAAGGGCACATTTCCTGTTTTGGGTGGTCTGCCCTATGCCCAGATTTGAAAATGTTTAAAGGGAGAATAAAGATCGCATCTTAAATTCACAAGCAAAATACAATTGGTCGGACTCGTGTTGAGAGCGTAATGTGGAAATAGCAAGATTTGTTATTTACTGTGAGCATTTGGTGACAAGCAGGCCTGATGGGGGACTAAGAGCACCTCCCTTCCGTTTCTGAAGCAGCCCGTTCCAACCAGCTGTTTAGGCCTGTTTCTGACTAAGTGAGTCGTTCCTTTTAGATCCTGTTTTCAAGGCGGTTTCTGAGGGTAGACGGAGGACATTTTTTTCTCTGCTTGTCCATGTGTCTGTACAATCATTGGCCTCTCAGAGACTCCAGGTTGGAGGTCTTCATAAGTTAGCTTCGCCAGCCCAGATGCAAAGTACACACCCCAACTGGCTTGTAAAAGCCGTACATCTAATCACATAATGCCTCTATAATGTGGTTTTTTAAATTAAGTGACCCACAGGATATTAATCTGGTGGTAACAAGTCCCAAGGGATGCAGCACTGGCAAACACTTCAAGCGCAGCTAGTACTACTATTAAATGTGATGTTCATTTCATCTGAACATATGGAAATAAAAACAAGTCATGGGAAAACTTCAGTGCTCTGTACATACTATATTGTTCGTAAACCTGTCATAAATAAGTGCCTCTTAAAAAGAAACCAATTAATAAATGTGCATTGAATTACAAAGTTTAAATATTCTATAATATGGGACCTCTGTCCCCGCCCCCTCCACCCGGATTCCCACTCCTGCCAGGGCCCCCTTGTTATTCAAGCTGTTATAGCATTTTCCACTGTGTGGCACATCTCAGTTTTGTTGTTGTTGATTGAGTTATTTGGTTGGTCCGGCTGCTGAAAAAAAAATGAGGAAAAAATCTGTAAGCTATAAAATGCATCTTCTTTCTTCCTTTGTCTGTGTATTAGAGTCTGGCTTGGCACGAGGGCCCCACCCCAAACCTCCCACCAAGAGCATGTCATATTTCTATATGTTCGTGCATGTTCAGCTCTACCTCTTTTGAAATGATGCCCCAAACCAAGTGATGTTTACATAAGTAAAAGGGAGTTTCACTTTTATGCTGTAATTTCTGCAGGGAGCAGAGGGTTTCCTAGCCATACCTTGTACTTTGTTCATGGGTGAACTTCTATTTTTCTAACGTGATGGTTTTATCCAGCTTTGACAACAGATTTCTTTAGGAGATTACACACCTGGAATTAACTTTTTCTGCCAAGAATTACAGTGCACCTGGAAGTACTAAATCATTTTTATCTACGTTTTAGAAGCTTTTCGTAATGAAATTGCATATCTTGAACTTGACCTAACTCTTGAGTCAAGGCTCAAGGGCAAGAGTTGGATAGGGATGTATAAACTCGTGTTATGAGGTCAGTATATCCAGGGTGTGTTTACTTCTCACCAACCAAACGCTCACTACCTGAACACCATCTCCCTGAGTGTCTTACTTCTTAAATGACTCTGCTTACCGCATAACATATGGAAATGTGAGTATGGACTTTCAGCAAATTGTTTGCTGTGTTTACACCAGTTCTAACACTAATCTCCATTAATGTTTGATATAGTCCCCAACAGGTTTAGGTAGATGTCAGACACCATATCTATTGCATATGTGTTGAGCATGATATACATAGGGCAAATGATGAAGAAGTGTGTTTTAGCGACTTCTTTCCTAAAGACAACTGTGCTACCTAGATTACGTATTTGGAGAATGCAACATACTTTCTGTAAGTAAGAATGCCAAAATATAACATCTGTTAATTAAAAAAAATCATGCATGGAGTTTATTAAAGTCCGGCCATATCATCAGTTTGAGACCTATGACATTTTTTTTTTTTTGTCTGCTGTAGAACTGTTGATAAGCTCTCGTGAGGGCCAACTGCAATTTGAGACTCAGCATCATGAGTTGGAAAATTTTTACGAACTCATGCTGACACATCAGAAAGAGAATACAGTGTGAGTGTTAGAAATTACTTAAATGATTTCTTTGGTTGGGCAGGACAGATGGGGGGCAGAGGGGGACCAGGCAGACAGGTAGAGGGAATTTGAAGGAAAAAAGCCCTCCCTTCCAGCTTTGTACTCAGCATTACATCTCTAGTTTTTGTCAGGAAATCCAAATATGCTCTGGCTTTCCTCGACATGAAGTCTTATGGGTAGCACAACAAATGCTTTTTATCCTTAGGCATCCTTGCCCTGCTATGTTTGGTTATACCTGAAGTTTGCCAAACTGGTTCTGCTTATTCTTGTCAAACAAGGATAATTTCTTCTCTTGGTTTTCTCTGATATAGTGTCAGCATTTTAAAGGCCAAAAGTTGCCATAGTGACAAATTACATGAGTATAAACATTAATTCTGTTTAGACAAAAACGGTAAGATTAAGAAAAAAAATAGAAAAATCATGGATAAACCAACCTATTTGTTTTGATGCATTTTTTAAAAGTCAACATAAGAATGATATTGTAAGTGATGTAAATGATGATTAGTAAAAAAAAAAAAAAGTACAGGAAAAACAAAATATAGATACGTTAAAATTATCTGCTCCCAAATTCAAATATAAATCTTTTGAATTTCACAAGTTACTCTTCTCTGTCACTGGAGTTTAATTTTATATGAATGTGACTAAATTCTACCCTGGGTATAGGTAAACTCATTATGTCCTTTAAGTAGTTCAAATTTCCTGATAACCAGCAGTCAAACCAAGGAACAAGCAGAATTAGTAGCGGAGTCTAATAAACGACTGGGAAAAATTGTATCTGTCTCTTCCTTCTGGTTCCCACACACTCTGGTTACATCATTACTTAGCCTGTAAACTTGGAGGCCAATTGGGCGCCAGAGCTTGGGTCACGTGACCAAAACATCAAAATGTGTCTGAAACTCTAGCCTAAAGATGGGGTTTCAGGAGGGGCCTCTGGATAGCTGACTCCTCTGCGGCTGCCGTGCAATTTTCGTATTTTATTTCACCTTTGCTTTCAGGCTTAGCTCTTGCTCCCACAGATTGATGGCCGAAGCAAACTTGTTGATGTGGGTTTTTCTGTGCAGGTGCACGGGCAAAATTATTTCCTGTACCACACGTTACACACAGTTATGTAATAGCTTTAAAACAACAACTACAACAACCAGACACTTCCCTATGAATTGGTTGACATCAGCCAAGAGCATTCCAACCCTTTCCTTTTGTAAAAAATAACTTCTTTTGGTTTGTTTTTGAAATACGTTTTGCGTTTTATTTTATTTTAAAAAATAACTTCATGTCTAAATGCACAAAACTCCAAAGCCAAGTGTATTAGGTTCCCTGGATGCAGCTCCTGACGATGGAGGTGAAATACTGTGCTCCTCCTGAAGGAATGGGCTGTGTAACTCTATCACCTTGCTAAGGTTTCACAGGGCAAGTGTAGTGACGACAACAACTACTTGTTCTCTGCAGACGTAGAAAGGCATTTTTTACATGCACAGGAAGCAACAAAAAGCCCAGTCTTAGGGGACGGGTGAGTGAGTTGACTTGCAAGGAATAAACCAAATAATCCTTAAAGTTGTAGCAACACATACAGAGCCAAAAGCTTGGTCCCTCTGTACACAAACATATTTTGACGTTCAGGTTTACTTTTCGCTTCATTGCTACAATAGGCGCTGTGATCCCCTCTGGCTGAGAATGTTCTGAACTCTCTGGAAGTAAATAAAATCCATCAGGAATTGGAAACCCATTGGAAAACATCCCTGATACGTTGTTATCAGGTATTCAAAGATGCCTCTGGGAGTGGGAGGGGTGGGGGGGGGACGGGGATGATGCAGTGGAAGGAGGATACTCAGGTGAAAATGAATTTTGTCAAAGACCAAACCCAACAAAACAAATCTCTCTTAAGCCATTCTTCTTGGATCAAAGGACTACGTGTAAAATATGTTACATGGTTTATACGACAAACATAGTATCTCCTCATTGCTATGCTAGATGGTAGAGATACAAAGAAGGTGATGGGGAAAGGGTGATAGTGATATCAGCTAGAATTTATGAAAGGCCCACCAGCAACTACACTGTACTAGGTGTCCTACTACATTCACCCTGATCCTTACCTTAGTCCAGAAAGGTAATTGCTATTACCCCGACCCATCCTCTACAGAGGAGAAACTGAGGCTCAGAAAAGTTAAATGATTTCCTCAAGATTGTGTCGCTAACGTGTAGTGGTCTATAGAGAGAGGATTCCAGCCTACATCTGATTTAATCTGAGACCTTTGTCCTCAACCCCTATCCCACACTGCTCCTCTGTACAATTCTTTCTTTGTCCTCACGGGGCTTTTAATCTTGTGGCGAATTAAAAAAACAGCCGAAGAAATCATTGAAATTGCACGCGTTAGAACACTGATGCAGCAAAACGCTTGAGGGAAGTGAAAGTTCCACAGAAGAAATGATTCAGGTCAGAACAGTGCTGAGGAGCCCTGTATCAGTGATGGCAGAGCAGGGAGGAGTGTGGGTGGTAGATGAATGCTTAGTTATCTTTTCCCCTGCAGGTAATCCCTCCAAAATAACCGATAACTACTTTTATCCCGCAGAACTATCACTGAAAGTGCTGTGTAAGACAGAGTGAACTTCTGTCCTCCCCCCCCCCCCTCCCCGGGTGCCTGCCAAATAAAGTCACTAGGTGCTCACATATTTTCCAGTACAAGTGCTTCATTATTAATTCATGGTCCAGGTCCTCAGTACATGCTGCTACTAATATTAGGTTTCAGCAGAGAATAATGAACAGGAGCACTGGACTGGATGTCTTAACATTTTTTAAACAATGTTTGCAGTGCTAAATTCTATTTCTAGCTTAATTGGGGTCTTTACATAAACAAGAGGAGGGCTCTATAGTGTTGGGGAGGCATAATTTTCCCAAAGCTTAGCAACAGAAAAGGTAAGAGTCAGCATGATTAAGACCCAGCAGAAAGTTGGTACAGATAGGGATTTTCTCTCTTAGCATCTAGCTCTCATCAGACAAGAAAAAGAGAGGCCTCCTGAATTAGAACTCCACCTAGAAAGCCTGGACCAGCTCCTTGCTTTGAAACTGCACCCCATCAAGAAAGGGGGCAAGTGAGTTTGTTCTGGTGGGGAAATGGTCCCCTCAAGGGCCAGAGTCCGGCCCACTTACCCATTAGGCACAGCGCCTTATAGGGCCTATGGTCCTGACACATAAATGTTTTTATTTTAATGTTGTTTAAAACAAGAAAAAAATGAACATAATAATAATGAATATATAATAATGAGTCCAGCCTGGTTCATATTCATCTTTACACCAGCACAGTTGTAAAGTATAACTTTACAGTTATAAAGTTATTCTTTAAAGAATAACTTTTAATTATTCTCATGGAGGAAGGGAGCCATGATGGTGCAATGCTGAGGCTCATGAAAATCCTCATGTGGTCCTGCCCCAGCGAGGTCACTTACCAAATGGTGCTGTGCGGGGTGCTAAACAAGTCAAATTATTTCATGAGACAACCTGTTCTTCCTTAGTATTGTTTTCTCACTGTAGATCTTACTGAGAGTGAGTCTTTGAGGGAAAAATAACTATATGGGCTAACAAGAACATTAATATCACATTTCCTCTGGGTTCGCAATAGTGGCCTGCTGGTTAATTCCCATGGAATTAACATTGGATGCATTTAATTGAAACCGATGTAAAGAAAAGACACTTTGATTTATTTATTCATTATTTATTTAAGTATTTATTAAGTACAACAGCTATTTAGTGCCAACTATGTGCTGGGCACTGACTAGGTGTTCAAGATATAAGGAGAAATAAGGTAAGCACTGTCTCTGAACTCAAAGAGCTTCTGATAAATGCAATGAGACAAAACACAAAAATGACATTTTTAAGGGGTTTGGAGCTGGTAAAAATGAGTTGGAGGAAATCCCAGATTCCTAATTTCCATTTTAAAAATGTATCATGCTTCTAATTAAAAGATTTTCTTCTGTGGTATTGAGACACAAGCTAAGGGAGTCATAAATATGTGAAATGGAGATATAGCATTGTATTTGGTAGATATGATTCTTTACCTACTTAAAAATAAAGGGTATTTAATTAAAATTATAAGGATGTTTAATGGAAGGTGCTATAGCTTATCTGATAGGGTGACTGGCTAGCCAAGCATGAGAAATTGGTGAGTGTTGTTTCTGTGAAGGAGCTAAAGTCAGTGCTTGGGTAATTTTCTCCTTGCTGTAGTTGGGTCTTCTAGGATTCATGTTTAATTTTGAGGTTCAACTGATAGAAGAGTATGTTTTAATAAATCACTGGGTTTTAAGTAAGTGCCAAGCTCTATTTGTTTAGTGTCTTATAACGAGACTTCAGGCGCTATATGGATCTTGCCTGGTCTGTTCCAGTAACAGATATTTATTGGGTCCCTTCCATGTATAAGGCTCTGTGCTACTTGTTTGGTTTCAGAGAGGAGCAAAACTAGACTACTTCCCTGCCCTCACAGAGTTTACATTCTAGTTGGAGAGAGATAATAAAAATTTAAATAATGGACAAGGTAATTGCAGGTTTCTATAGTACCATTCCAGTGAATATCTTTTATTTGGGCTTTCTGGTAACAGCAACCCAGTTTTGCATGGCATGTGGTCTTGGTAGACCATCAGTCAAGGGATCTTGTCTATCCCTAACCACAAAGTGCCCAGGTTCAACCAATTAGAATCTCCTTCCTCAAGATTTGAGGGGCTGGGTGTTGATCCCATGGGCATGTGGCCAGGTTCTGAAGAAGGCCACTGCTGATATCATGGAATAGTCATGGACAGCCATAAGGGGCTGGACCTGTCATTTAAGGCTAGCTTGCTTTGCCATTGTTATGACTATTTAACTATATTGACCTTAAATTCCTAGTGCACCCCTTTTGGAAATCAATAGGGATCATTATGAAGGAGAATTTAAGCATAGACCATATGATGATTGGATCAGCACGGTATAATGGAAGAGAGCTTGGGAGTTGCACAGATTTGGGTCCCAAATAAAGCTTTGTCCCTGGATAGCTGTGTAACGCATGTAACACCAGTTCCATGGGGGCTGAGGGAATTTTACATCTAGGTTGCCTAGCGTAATGCACATGCCCAGAAATGTCAGCTCTTCTCCCTTACCTATTTACTCTGCCCCCACACCCCTGTCCCATACCATATTCATAATTCCTATATTGCCAGATTGGTGGGAAATTTAAAATGTGCAGTAACAACTCTGGGGGATGTAGGAAATAGAATTGGAAGGCTGTCTAATGAAACCTCAGCCTCCTCCCCTCTTCAGATATTGTGGGCTTGGAGTCAAGGGTGGACTAGAAACTCGGCAACCGGCTACGTCTGTGTCTCGTGAACTCTGCCTGGCATGAACACTTCTGTTTCAGCACATCTGTGATTGCCATATCACCGGCATTTGCAGAATGGAGGATTAATTTTATTGTGCAGTGGATCAGCAGATCTGGTGACATAATATTGCACTACGAAGAAGGATTACTCACCAGTTTCTGGATGCTACATTTTTAGAAACTAACTCCACTTAAGGATAAGTGTTGGATCTAACAACTTCCCCCTTTTCCTCACTCCCACTCTCCAATCACCCAACCAACAAATATCACTTAATGCAAAAACCAGCTCTCTTGGGACCAGATGGATACAATTTTTCTTCAGGATAAAACTCTGGATGTTCCCCCCAAGTCAAGGTTTTGTTATACTTCTTCAGTTATTAAAAACAGATGTGTCGTGTTTATAATGATGGCGCTGAGCACTTTTTTTCTCCTCTGGGTTTATGGAAAGCAATTTGCGTAGGGTAAAATAATATAGCATTTGTGAGTCATTTTGGGGAAAAAAAGTAGGGAAATTATACAGTGTACAAGTCAGACAGGGTTTGGTCATAAGGAAATACGGCCATATCCCAAGGCAAACAAAGGGGAGACCTTGTTTTTATTCTTGTCAGAGACCCACTCAGGGCTTTGACTATCACCTTTTCACCTACGACCTTCATTTACAGAAAAGGCGACTTGGAGCTGGGCTCTAGCATTTGGCAGAGCAAAGCTGAATGCTGCATCCTGTAATTTCCTTACCTGCCGCCAAGCCAATACCATTGCCCTTACCTGGTGTCTTTTTCGATGTACCTTGTTTCGTGCTCACGTAGGCTATCACAGAGGCTTGTTGTTTTTCCAGGAAGCATGCCTTAAAAATTATCTCTTCCTTTCTCGATAGCCTCATCTTTGTCCATTCTTCTGTCATTCCTACTTGCAGATAGCTAACCGTTGTTGGGCCCCTGTGTCAATTGGCTGGCTGTGGGGTGTGGAGTGAGTAAAGCCCTGTGGGTAAGGTGAAAATGAAGTGTCTGTGTGTACTGGCAGAGGGACTCCTCTATGGAGTGCTTATTACATGCCAGGCAACACTCTAAGTTACTTTGCAGAGTTTGTTATGTTTCATTTTCACAACATCCGTACGAGGTAGAGTTTAGACAGACCTGCACTTGTATCTTGCTATGCCATTTATTTCTAGAAGTATATAAGCTGATAGGTAGGCAGTATCCATATTTGTGTGGCTCATTTCTGTATTCTATATGTGTATGGTTCCAAAAACTGCTTTATCTGTTATGTAGCCTGGGAAGGTTTTTAAAACATGATTTTTAAAAAGTATTCTCTCGATTTTCTTTATATTTGACGCTCTCATGACCAAAGTGGATATATGCCATGTTCATTTTTTTTTAACAGCACAAGTACCAAAAAATGATCAAACGTATACAAACTGCTCTCATTTAGCCTATGCAAGCAGCAGACAGTAAAATATAATGGTCTACTTATTCTGCTGTGATTGACAGCCAAACCTTAGAGCAGTTTGCACTCTGATCAGATAGCAAGGTTTCTCCCATAACCTTGAGGTCCAAATCTCACTGCCCTTTATTGTGAAATTATCTGCCCTCTGACCTTTTGGAGAGATGGAGTCCCCCATCTTCTCAGTCTTCCCTGGGTCCTCCGCTGATGTGTACAGCAAATGACTGATTGTCTCTATTATGTGACCATGGCAGACACATAGAAATACCTAACTCATTTTAGCAAAACTTATCCTAATTGGAACTATAATCAAAGGTTACTGGAATGCTCCAGAAACTTACCTGGAGACCTGGATTTGGTGTCTTTTGAAGTTTTGGTGAAATAAGTGGTACCTTCTTTGTGCTTGTATTTTCTTTCCTTCCAAAGGGGGAATGAAGAAGGGAAAAAAAAAATTGAAAGGAAAGCTAACGCATCTCTTCTTGCACAGTCTTCCCTTCTCTCTTTCTCTGTAGCAGAAAGTGACATGGGGCTGCTGGGCTGGTTCAGGGGGTTATTCACATAAAGTCCTTATCACCTGAGCTATTTAATGTGTAATGGAAAAGTGCAGCTGAAAACATCCCAGAGGAAATGTTCTCTCCTAGGGCAGCCAGGGGCCTTTTCATCTTCACCTGAAGGCAGACCTCACCCAATTTAATGCATCATTTAGTTTGGCATCAGTGAAAAAAGCCTCCCCAGGCCTGCTCACAATGACCCTGGGGCTCCACGAAAAGACTGAGCAGGAGGGTTACTGGTTCTCACTTCTCCATTCAAAACCCCTTCTTCAGGGAAACTGCAAAAGTGGACATGGAGCCAAATGAGGAGGTTGAGGAGTGCAAACAATGACAGAGAAGTGCTTTCTCTAAAGCTTCCCGTATCACCCAGGAGATAGGAGGAGCCCGGGGTGTATTCACAGATGTGTGGGAAGAAAGGAAGGGAGGAGGGAAGAGTTATCGAGAACGCACTATGTCAAGGCACTGTACCAGTCCTGTGGCGTTACTGTGACTGATCTTCACGATGCCATTTATGTTTATATTAGTCAAACTCTATTTTGCAGATTGGCAAACAGATAGTCCCAGGGGCTGGGTAATTTCTCTAAGGATGCAGAAGACTGGGGCAGAGGTGGGATTTGAACCTAGGTCATCTGTCCCACCCGTCTTTCCCCTTTCCTCTTTTGGTCTGCTCTGGGATCCAGTGTTGCCTCCAGGATCTCCAACTAAAATCAGCCTAGAGTCCAGTCTGTTGGAGGCTGCGGTGGTCTCCCAGCTGCGGAGAACTCGAGGCAAGGCCAGTTAACAGCCTGCCTTCAGAGCTGTTCAGGAGAGAAGCCCCTTGACCCACCAGGAGGAAAGTACAACTGTAGAGTGGCTGCAGAGGGGCGGTTACGCCTCCATGCTCCTCTCTTGGGACATATGCCTGCCACAATATTGGACCCACGATTCACTGTGAGTCAAAAACCCATCACTAATTTCTTCATTCTTTCTAAATCTGAAAAAAAAAAAAAAACTTTGGAAGGGAGACTTCTGATCGCTTATTCTACTAAGCTGTACCTTCTGTCTCTGTCTCCTACAACTGTGTGCTGAGACTATTATAATTTTAAATTTTAATTTGATGGTTCTGGGCACTAGTCATGTTTTATCTTGCTTAGAGTAAATCGCTATGGAATTTCAGGCAGTCATTTGATTGGTCTACCATGATTTGAAAGAAGAGTTGTGTCTCTTTTCAGTGGATAATCCTGTTTAATATCTGTGTGATTCACTACAACAAGATGCAGTTTAATGTTATCTGCCAATATTGTGTATAAGATGCGTGTGCCAAAATATTTCTTGCCTACTGTTATACAGTTTTGAATACAATGTTTGAAAGTTCTTTTGTGTTTTATCATTTAAGCAAAATATTGACAGAACAGGCTATCTTTTAAGAAGATTGGATAGTTTCAATGTGTGTAAGAGATACTTGCAGAGAAATTCAGTGTAACTGGGTTGGTTATAGTAATGGTATTTTAATATCAAGGTAAGTAAGACTCTTTCTTATTAAACCTTCTATAATAATTCTTGAAATGATAACATCCTTTGTCATTTAAATGAGTAGTTTAAGAATTATGAGTTACTGGACCTGCTCGAATGCTAATTCCACCATTATTAAGCTGTGTATTCTTGGATATATTACATGTGCTCTCTAGGTTTCTCATCTATGAAATGGAATAATAACATCTGAGAGTTTGTTCCTGAAGGTATAAGGATCAAGTGAAGTAACTTGTGTACGTACCTGGTACATGACAGATACTTATTAGATGGAATTTATTATTATCAGTCCTAGAGAGCCATGCTTATTTTTTAGTGCTTTAACTGACTGGAATTTGGTAATATTCTCAATTGAAAACTCTCAAAACCACAAAAGGGTAAATAATAATAATATACAAATATTTTTTAACATGGAGATGTTTGGAAATGGAAACAACTTTCCTCTTAATTTGACCATTCTGATAGAAATGGGACTACGTGAAAATAGGTATCTTTATGGGGGGGGACTGGTGGCTCGGTTGAGTGGCCAACTCTTTTTTTTTTTTTTTAAGATTTATTTATTTTTGAGAGACAGAAACAGAGCACAAGCAGGAGAGGGGCAGAGAAAGAGGGAGAAGCAGGCTCCAGGCTTTGAGTTGTCAGCACAGAGTCTGATGCGGGGCTCAAACTCACAAACCGTGAGATCATGAGCTGAGCCGAAGTTGGACGCTTAACCGACTGAGCCACCCAGGAGCCCCTTGAGTGGGCAACTCTTGATTTCAGCTAAGGTCATGACCCCAGGGTCATGGAGTCAGGCCCCTGCATGGGGTTCCACGCTAATCATGGAGTCTGCTTAAGATTCTTTCTCTCTCTCGGGGCGTCTGGGTGGCTCAATAGGTTGAGCGTCCAACTTTGGCTTGGGTCATGATCTCGCAGTTGACAAGTTCGAGCCCTGTGTTGGGCTCTGTGCTGACAGCTCAGAGCCTGGAGCCTGCTTCTGATTCTGTGTCTCTCTCTCTCTTCTGTCTCTCCCCCGCTCATGCTCTGTCTCTCTCTGTCTCAAAAATAAACATTAAAAAAATTTTTTTTAAAAGATTCTCTGTCTGTCTCTCTGTCTCTCTGCCCTTTGGCCCCACTTGTGCTCTTTCTCTAAAAAAATAAAAATAAAAAAAATCTTTACATACAGAAAATTTCTTATATACAATGCAGATATTATGACAGATGTCAGTATTGGTATTAAGATATGCTTCATGTTTGCATTAGTAATAAGCTATGGTTTCTTTTTAATGTTTATTTTTGAGAGAGAGAGAGAGACAGAGAGAGGGAGAGAGAGCGGGGAGAGAGGTAGAAAGAGAAGGGGACACAGAACCCAAAGCAGGCTCCAGGCCCTGAGCTGTCAGTACAGAGCCCAACATGGGGCTTCAACTCACGAACTCTGAGATCGTGACCTAAGCCAAAGTCCGAGGCTTAACAGACTGAGCCAGCCAGACACACCAGTCATAAGCTGTGATTAATTAAAGCAAGTAAATGCACAGCAGTATAATTTCCTATCACTTATGTTTAAAGAACTCTCTTTCTAAAACTTACTCCAGACATAACATGGTGAATACAGTGGTTTTGCAGGATAAAGCTATGCAATATGACAAGTATTTCATAAGGAAATTATTTTTATCTTAAGGGGGGGAATTAAATAGCTACATACAAAACAGCACATTATAGCCCATTAGAGGTTAGTTTTATATGAATTTTATTTAAGCCTTTTTGAGGTGTATTTACATTTTGAATTCCTATTGTGTCTTTAGCTAATGAGTTCTTTGAGGAGTTACCTAGTGAGTTGGATAAAACACAGTTTCATGTTCAAATGCTCACTTACTTGGTAAGTACTAAGACTTCTTGAGTACAGTTTTTTCTTCAGTCAATATGGATGGTCAGAGGTGCCTCCCTAGCAATACCAAGTTCATAGGGAGTTTGTGAAAGTCAAATGAGATTGTGGATATCAAAGAGTTCTGTGGCCAGAGCACTATACAGATGTAAGCAAATTACTTAAGTTGCTGTCTTCTGGGTAACATAAATTTCTTCATTATGGGGTTCTAACTGTTGTGCCCTAGATATTTTTCCTTCGAAGGTTATTCACTAGAATTTGGTGGACAACTATGTAACAAAGACTTCATGTGTCAGAATTTCTTTAATGGGTATGATGAAAAATAAAACATCAAAAGAGAGCAATTTTGTCTGTGTATTGTCTCTAGTCATTGTCTGTGACTTTTTGTCATTGACGATGAATTTTTTTAATATATTCACTTTTTTCCCCCAAAAGCTTTTAATTACTGCTTATATTAAGGAGACATAGGAAAAGAGGACAACTTGCATCATTTTCAGCATATTGCAATACATTACCTATTTTACCTTCATTTCTTCTGAGAAAATTAATGATATAAAATTATAAATTGTAATATATAAAATCATGAAATTAATAATATAAAATTATAATATTGGACTCCACTTATATAATACATATGTACAGTTCCCAACAGTGACCTTCTCCACCCCCGAATCATAAAAAACCCCCACAAATTACCAGATTTACCTACTTTTTCTTACAGGAAGTCTCCCTCAATTCCTGTTCACAAGTATGATCGATTGTAAATCTGCCTCCTAACTATTTGCCTTAATGTTTTTGAACATCAATAGATCTCTTTGCCAGTAGAGATCAGAACAATCAAAATAGGAAATAATTTGAGAGTTAGGCAGAGGGAAGGCTTTTCTAGGAACAGATGTCTTCAGGAGTGGAAATTTAGTCTCAAAAGGAATTCAGAGTACCAAATTAGGTAGGGAATGGCATAAGCACTGACTTCCCTTCCTGAACCATCTTTCTGGTTCCAGTTTTCTCTTTAGTTCTCTGTGCTAAATATATCATAGTTCATATTACTGACTTCCTGAAGTAAACTGATATTTGGCATAATGGAAAAGACACAATATCTAAAAGCACTAGGACCTTTTAAAACCAATCTTCTCAAGAAAAGATGATTATGCTTTATGAGAGGAAATATTTTTACCATTAGCCTTATTTCTCTAACAAGTTTCTGGCCAAGAAGAAAGCAATAAATACCTACTCATGCTCAACTAATCTCAAATAACTTTTTAACAATCCATTTGTTTTGAAGTGCCAAATGCATATTCAGGATGTCACCTCCCTGCCATTTATTTATCACTTTTGTTGGATTTACTGGTTCAAAAGAAATGTGTCTTGCAGAATTAACCTTAATCACGTGGATTGCGATCAATAGTAAAATACAATATTACATGGTGTCAATTGAAACATTTTATCACATTTAATTGTACAGATCAGATTTGGGAGGTTATGAAATATGAACGATTCACACAAGAACAATGAATGCTAATTACTGAAGATGGCTGTAAGATACATTTTATCTGTTAATGCCCATTTATTTTCCCAAAGGATGTTATGGTCTGCCATTGACTCTTCAGCATTGTCCATATTATCAGGATCAAGAAGAATATGAGTTGTTTCAAGAAAATTTGAGCTGGAAAACCTGCAATGTGCAAATAATTTAAATTATAATTAACAAAGAGTGCTAGTGAAAGTTCAACTTGACTAGATTTTTGACTAGCTGTGATGACCAAAATCTGTCATCAGAGCTTTTGAGTGGCAAGGAGATTATTAACTTCAAGCAATCAGGTTCTTCCTCTTCAGACAGTATTCTTCAACTATATTAGATTTCTTTAGGAAACAAACTTGTTAGAATATATAGAGATATATTTAAGAGCTTTCTTGTAAGAATTGGTCAGGAGCTCTCATGTCCCAGCCTGAGAAGAGAGAAAGAATTTGTCCTTTGCCTTTTTGTTCCATCTAGGCCCCAGTGGATTGGATAATATTTTCCCACATTGGGGAGGGCAACTCTCTCTACTCAGTTTACTGCATCCATTGCTAATCTCTTCCAGAAACGACCTAATAGACATACTCAAAAATGATGTTTTATCAACTATCTGGTTATCCATCCCCTAGCCCAAGTCAAGTTGACACATAAAATTAACCATCACACCAACCTAATGACCTCATTGGTTCAGTAACTAAGCACACTTTCCATAAGTAAAAATAAAATAAAAGTTGTTTGTCTCCCTCTTTCTTCTTCCTTCCTCCTTTTTCCTTCCCTCTCACTGTCTTACATTTATTTTGGTCCTTTCTTTTGTTTTTTATATCCAATTCTGCTCACCTATAAAATGAAAATGGACTTGCTAGCCTAATGTAATCAAATGTTATAAATCAATATAATTATAACCAAAAAATTGAAGTTCTATTATCTTAAATAACAGTTCAGGTCTAAAATAAATATGAAGGTTGACTTAAAGAAAATCTATAAACTCTCTTTTTCTTTACTATTGTCGTAGGTAGGATAATGTCTTCTATCCTACTCCCAAGGATGTCCATATCCTAATCTCTGGAACCTATGAATACAGCAAAGGAGAATTAAGAGTGCAGGTAGAATTAGGGTTGTTAATTTGGTGGTTTTAGCACAGGGAAATCTGCAAAATCTGGGTAGACCCAATATAATCACAAAGGTCTTTCAAAGTAGAAGAAGGAGATTGAAGAGGAGGTCAGAGTGATGTAATATAAAAAGAACTCAACATGCCATTGCTGGCTTTGAAGATGGAGGAAGGGGACTATGAGCCAAGGAATGTGGGAAGCTTTTAGAAGCTGGAAAATGTTAGGAAGTAGATTCTTCCCTATAGCCTACAGAAGAGAATTCAGCCCTGCTCACACCTTGATTTTAGCCCAATGACATGTGTTGAACTTTCAACCTACAGGACTCATAAGATAACACATTTGTTTTGCTGTAAGCTACTAAGTTTGTGGTAATTTGCAGGAGGAACAGAAAACAAACACAAATCTGCTCTCTTTTCTATAATAATTTCTCTTTATTATTAATTTCTGAATTATTATTAATTCTTCTGAGGAAGAATTTGCAAAGGAGTATATTTTGGTTTATGGTAGGAGGAGGGTAGAATGAGTCAAAACTGATGTTTTCTGTTGCCCTTGAAACTGATGTGTTTGTAGAATAAAAGCTTTTATTGTTAATCTGAATCACTTTCTATCTTATTTGCAAGACCTATGTTGACTCTCACTGATTTTCTTCTTAGCTTGAGTTACCCAGGAGACCAGAGCCTGAGAAAAAAATTTGCAGTTAGGTAGTTTATTTGGGAAGCGATCCCAGGAGTCAGCAATTGGAAGCACTTGTCCATTGGCTCCCATCTCCTATTGGTTGAGTGTTGCTTCAGGGAGGTTAACTCTCCAGCACTTGGGCAATGCAAGCATACATGCCCAGTAAATACCTGTAGGTGTCCCACTCCTTTAGTATCAGAAAAATACAATGGCAAGTCAAAGACATGCTTGAGGCAAGATGTGGTCAATATCGGAACTCTTCACCCCTTTGCTATGTGACTGTCGCCACAGCCACAATTGCAAATGGAATCAGAAGATCAAGAGGAAGTGAAACAGGGCACAAAGAGCATCTGATCCAGTCTAACCCCTAATTGCACCACATATTAAGACCAATTTGCCATTGAATCTTCAAAGTGCTCCTTTCTTTGCTGGCTAGGTCACTGGGAAGAGGAACCCAAGGTAACACGCATCAGTCATAGCTGCCAGGCTAATGGAACTGCTACTGTTTCTGTTAGTGGAAGCAGTGGTACCAGGACCTCTAATCCTGTCAAACCTAAAGATGTGGGGACAGGAAGCATACATTCTGTATGTCACCACTGTGAATGATAGTGAGAGGGGGCAAATCTTACTCCTACCCTTTGATGTCTAGACCTGTTTATTCTAGCTTTTGGGGGCACAGCACAGCTGTTTGTTTAGCTCCTATATTTGATTTTAGTGGGCAGTGTGCCAACTCCGTATAGGCCTTTGTCTCGAGTTAGCGCCGCAGTTGAGCCTTTAGTAAGCAAGCAATCCCGTTGTTCCAGTAGGCTGGCTGCTACCAGGTGATGTACTATGTGGTAGAAGTAATGGATCCCTCAGTCATACATCAGTTGTTGCACACCCTTCCCTGTAAAATGGGTCTCTTGATTTGAAGTGATATTATATGGGAATCCTATGACAGTAAATCAAGCATTCTATATGCCTTTGAATAGTGGTGCTGACAGAGACATGGCAGACAAGAAAATTAAAGCCATTTGGGAGTAAGTATTAATTGCAGTAATGATGAATCATTGCCTTCTCCAGGGTGAAAGGGGTCTGATGTAATCAACCTGACATTAAGTGTCTGGATGATCTCAAGCTCTGCTGCTTTATCAAGGGCTTTGTCTCAGGTTGTTAACACTTTGACAGGCTGAGTGTTCAGTAGCAGCAGCTAGTTCAGCCTTGGTGAGTGGGGACTCATACCATACCACTGGGAACACTCATAGCCTCTATTCCTGCCACCATGGTGATTCTATTCTTGACCCTATTGTGCAAGCATGGGGGTGGTAGAGGAGGGAGACTGGCTGAGGTTGAGTCACAGGATGAGTCAGCCTCATTGTTGAGTGTCTCCCCTGACTTGGATGCTCTCTGGTGGGCAGTAGCATGAGATTTGTTCCCACTTTGTACCCACTTCAGTGGGTCCATTGTGTGCTTCTTCCCTAGACTTTTTTTTTCTCTTTAATCTTCCAAACTTGCTCCTTCCATGCCCTGAGCAACAAGCCAACCCATTTTCTAATGTGTATGTGTGTATGTGTGTGTGTGTGTGTATATATATATATATATATATATATATGTATATATTTCCTATAATACGTATATAGGTATATATGTATATATTTCCTATAATACATATATACATATATATGTATTATATAGGTATATATGTATATATTTCCTATAATACATATATATGTATTATATAGGTATATATGTATATATTTCCTATAATACATATATACATATATATGTATATATAAGGATATAATATATATATCCTTTTCAAGCTACTTTTCTATTACATAAAAAGTAAAAAAATCAAAATATTGCTTCCAGCTTTGTCCATTGGAAGGATTGTCCCTCACAAATGACATATATGGCACTCTCAAAGAAGGACTACATTGCAGTAGGAGTCCATTTTCAGTTTATATCAACATATTGTTCTGACTCAGCTATGAACCAGGTCTAAGATTTTTCCTTTTCCATCAGCTGGCTTTAGGAATACTTCCCATCCCCTCAACAAGATGTTATGTGTGAATTGAGGTTTAGGCATCAATGCAGCAGAAGTAAGTGGTGTGGGATTCAGAAATCCTGTTCATGGAGCTTTTTTATATTTTCTCACTTTTCTTGGTCTTGATTTTATACCATTTCCATAGTATGATAGATTGTTGCTGCACTTGTCTGACTCTACAACTTGGTAGATCTGGAAATATCAATTGGTAATGGGCTGCAACACTTAGCCATTTGGTTAGAGATTTAATCTCCATTGGACCTTAATAGCAGCTAGGAACTACTTTGCAAAATGTATAGTTTCTGCCATGGAAGATAGTCTCACTCCAAAATCTGAAGTGTCTCTCTACTGTAGCTTTTGTATTGTCATTTCCCATAGACCTCACAGTTGTGTTCACCATGGTTCCACGTATTTACCATGAGTACCCCTAGTGCCATTGAATTTGTTGGGTTATATAGTCTGAAGGGTAGGATATCTTGTAATGCAGACTGTATTTGCTGCTGAGCCTTCTTTTTGCTCTGGGCTCCCATTAGAAATTGTCAGTCTTCCAAGCTGTCCAACAACTAAATCAGAGTGGTATTCCTAAGAGCAGTATGTG
This sequence comes from Leopardus geoffroyi, assembly GCF_018350155.1. NCBI lineage: Eukaryota > Metazoa > Chordata > Mammalia > Carnivora > Felidae > Leopardus > Leopardus geoffroyi. Next base: position 84,933,598 of record NC_059333.1, read on the forward strand.
CTACCTCCAAAATTCAAAATGGGTCACTAAGCACTATGTCTTTTTCTTAGCCATAGGGTATGCAAGATGCAACAACTTATCCTTTATTTTATTTTATTTTATTTTATTTTATTTCATTTTATTTTATTTATTTATTGTAACATTACAAATTTTTTAAGTTTATTTATTTTGAGAGACAGAGAGAGAGAGACAGAGAGAGAGAGAGAGAGATGGGGAGGGGCAGAGTGAGAGGGACAGAGAGAATCCCAAGCAGACTCTACACTGTCAGCACAGAGCCTGATGCAGGGCTCAAACTCATGAATGGTGAGATGGTGACCTGAGCTGAAATCAAGAGTTGGACACTTAACCGGCTGAGCCAGCCAGGCACTCCATACACCTTGTCCTTTATTTTAAAGGGGATATCCTGACATGCTCCAGATTACTGAACTCCTAAACACTTGTCAGATGCTGTTGGATGTCAAAAGTTTCTCTGGACGTACTTTAAGACTGTAATGTATTTCAACAACTAAACACAAGTAACACCAAAGGCTCAGGTTTAGAACCATAGTCATGATTATCTGCTATGCCACTTATCTATTGCTGCCTAGTAAAACCCATTCCACAATATAGTGGCTTACAAAAACAATTTATTATAATTATCTCTCATATTTCTGTGGATTGACTGTGCTCAGCTGGATGGTTCTTGCTTGGGGTCTTTCAGGCAGTTGTAGTCAGATGCCAGCTAGAGTCATCGGAAGTCTTAACTGAACTGTATGTCCAAGAGGATTCAAATGTGTGGTAGTGATGGTGACTGTTGGCTAGCACCTACAAACGATTTCTTCACTGGTCTTGAGCTTCCTCACTTTATAGCAGCCTCAAAGAAGTCAGACTTCGTAGTAGGTGGCTCAGAGCTCCAAGAGGGCAATGCAGAAGCTATCAGTCTTTTTAAAGATTAGTCCTGGAGCTGGTCCAGGACTCTATCTCTATCCTTCTCTATCATGCCTCTGTTACTCAAGTGAGTGATGACTGTCAGCCCAGATTCAGGGCGAGGAAAATAGACTCCCCAACTTTCAGTAGGATGAGTAGCAAAAAATCTCCACCTATCTTTAATTTACTACACCTGTTCTCAAAAGACAACACCATGTAGGCGACAAGTATGATTTCTGGGTCCACACAAACCAGCAGAAACATTGTTAGAGATAATTCCAAGTGTGGAGTTAAAAAGAGAGTAAAAGTTATGATCTTTGTCCTGAGGAAACTTTACACCTAATTAACCTGGAAGGAAAATAAGTGCTATTTAGAAAAAAAAAAAATCTTACTTTATTTGTGCATTCTAGAGGAGGAACAAACATTAGTAATGACACCAGATACTCAGAGGCCACTTGGATTTTAGTTGCTAAGCTTGATAGGACTTTTGGGATGAGAAAGATAAGACTTCCTTGGACAAGCCCAATCAGGAGAAGCTTTCCTAGAATGGCTAAATTTCTCCTCATTAAGAAGTTAGCATTAATTCTGGATTTTGTGTTGGTGGCCAGCAAGCACTAGAACTTAGAAAAGAAGAAGGAAATGGAGAAAAGTGACTTAGGAAAGAAGAACCATTAACATGACAGAAGTGTCATGAGTGCCTGAGGAGGTATGCTCCAAATTTGCTTGGGAAGACTTACTTGTTAGCAAATAAACAACTTTTAAGTCCCCCTCAATACAGAATTCACTATATACTGTTTACAAAAATTCAAACCCATAGTATTAATACTTTTGCATAAAGAGATCTGTACATGTTTGGCATTTTAAGCGTTTGCAATTTGTTTAAGAGAATTTGGCTTCTTAGGGTGAATCCCAGATTTATAATTCAAGTTTTACACGTGGAATTGAATAATTGGTTTAGAATTAAAATTTTATGTTCAATTTATGACATTTGCATGATTTATTAAACACTTTGGAAGAGTTTATTAAGCCAGAAAATATATTTAAAGGAAAAGGGAATATATTGAATTTATAAATATAGTTAAAAATATTTTAAGGCATTTAATTAAATCTTTAAATGGACGAATTAATCTAAGGACTTTAAAAATGTTTGCTGAAATGTGTTAGGCTTGTAAGGTTTGTGGGGTAAATTCAAAAACTTAAGGAAGTTTTGATTTTGTAACCATTAATGAACCGAATATTAATTTTTATACCAAAGTAAACCACTGAATAGTATTACCTATCTAGTATTACCCTGAAGAGCATAAAAAAGCTCACATTTAATGGTATTTGTCCCCTGAGCAGATAATTCTAGCATATGGGGTAACCATCTATCAATAGACTGCTTTTCAGACATTTTGAAATTGTGAAGATATCTGAGTAGGTTCAGTCAAAAGATCCAAATTGGCTTTCAGACATCACCTGATTCTTCTCTCCTGGTCTTTTGATTCTGTGATAATTCCCTGAATGATGACGTCTTTCCCAAATAACGAGTAGCCGTGAAGAATATGTCAACTTTTGTAAGTTAGTCTTTCTAACGCTCGTGGGCAAAACATTACACCTCTTGTTTTCTCTCTTCTCAGAAGCAGCTGAGCAGGCCAAGTTTAAAGTTTATCTGAATGAGGAACAAAGACTGGAAAGCTTTAGGCTGAGGGGATGTGTTCAAAACCTTGGGAACTGGTAAAGAAGGGGATTACAGTAAAAGTCTGTATGTAACCTTAACTACAGTGTTAACTAAGAAAATCATTATAGCAACACAGGTTGGCATGTTTATAGCTACTTTTCTTTAACAAAAGATTAGAAAATAAAGGAGAAAGGGAAGTGGATGAGACATTCCTGTGATCATACAGCCTAAAACAGTAGACTTCAAAGCTTCCGAAGAAACCATTCTTGTAATCCAGTGCTTAATTCTCTCTAAGTACCAACTGGCAAGGTTGGCTTAAATGTTTATTAGGATTCCCAGTAGGAAACTTAAAGAGATGTAATGGCCATTGACATAAATGGAGGTAAATATTTTATTTTTGCCATTATTTTTAGTTAAAAAAAATCTTTATTTTGAAGAGTTAACAGCAATTTTTGAAAATACTGATCATTTGTTACTTAGTTTCCTGGGTTTTACAAATTTTATCTACCCATTTATTTACTTATTTTTTTCATTCAGCAAATATTTACAAGCCCCACTGTGTGCAGTATTCTGCCTGCAGTTTCAGCGACAGAATGAGATTAGTGGCATTAGAAGTCTTTAGAAGTGGCTGGTATTCAGTTGGCTTATCCCTTCCCCAGCTCTGCTCAGGTACAACCTTGGTCTAAAATGCTTCCTTAGCCCTTCTTAATGGGGACAGGGATGATTTAGGAACTTGCTGTTGTTGACTTGGTGAGATGTGACCCTGGCTCTATAGAAGACTTCTATTCCTGTTGTGTGGACTAAGCTGTACAATCAGCATGGGTTTCTCTTCATGTTGGAGTCCATCACTGGTCTAATCCCCTAGCTGGGGGCTAATGCTCTGCTCAGCTCTTTCTAGCATCTTCCCCATGGATCTTCTGTCACTTACTTTAGCCCCAGAAGATGGATGGGGAGGAGTCAAAGAGAGAAGGGAGAAGAGGGAAGGCATCAGAATTATGATGCTCTCTCAGTCCAGCTTCCAACTGATGGTTATGTTGCTTCAGCCCCTGCCCATCTAGTATCTTAATGATGCCATTGTTTGTGAGGGTCTCAGGTGGCCCTACCCTATCCTATCCTATCCTACCCTGTCCTGTCCTGTGGAACTGCCATTTCCATCCTTAGATCTCTCTCCAGGGCCACCTAAGTCTGGTTTCTCTTCTCAGTAGCATTCTTGAGAACGTTGCCTGGCTGGGATATTATCCAGATAGGCTAAGTAAATTAGTTGTGACCAAAACATTGAAAGAATAATACTACCCTACTTTTGAATAGCATTTTGTAATTTACACAGTTCTAGTTAAACTGTTTCTACTTGGTAGATCATATGGATGATTGTTGCCTCTTTCTGTGAAATTCACATTTTCATAAAGATCAAACATAGTGGGGAGAATTTGCAGCAACTGAATTTACCCCCCAAAAATTATATTGATATTCATAAATATATAAAAACCATATTAGCTATGTAATCACTTGTATCTTACAAGCTAATGTTTCCAGTATAGAAACTGGTACTTGAGAGAAGTGAGCAATATTTAGAAGCTGTATCAGTTCAATGGAAATTCATTATTCCAAGAGGCATTTTACAGAAAGTGAAATATAAAAAGCCAAGATACATATGAAAAAATAAACATACTAGTAATTGAAGAAATGTAAATTAACAATGAAATACCACTTTCAAGCTAGCAGGCTGGCAAACATATGAAACAATGGTTAATAACAAGGGTGTCAAATATAAACTGCTAAAATATGTACTGGCATATTTCTGAAGAGCAATCTGGTAACATAATGTCTTAAAAATATGCATACACTTGACATGACGGTTTTACTTCTAGGAATATATTCTAAGAAATAATCAACTATGTATAAAAATGATGTTCATTACATCCTTTAACATCCTATGACATTGTTTATAATGTGAAGAAATGTGAGCAACAAATGTTCAAAAATAAGAGCTTAATGAAATAAATGATAATGTGGTCCTCATAAAGGCTATTGTAGAGCAGTTAATGATAAGAATGGATGATACGATGTATTTTAAGTAAAAGAAAAATGTTTCAAAATACTATGTACCATATCATCCCATTTTAATTCTATGTGCATGGTATATGAATGGACTAAACACCAGAGGGATATGTGCCAAAATATTAATAATGGCTATTACTGAATGGTTTAATTATAGGATATTTAATCCTTCTCTTTGGTTATTTTTATACTCTAAATCTCCCCATTCTCTTTGTAAATAAAAAATAGATTAAAAATCATAAATAGAGAAAAAAGTAATTATCCTAATGATTACCCATGTGAGTTAAGGTAGCAGTTCTGAAATATTTTGCTCTCAGGACACTCTTAAAAATTATTAAGGAATCCAAAGAGCTTTTATTTACATGAGTTCTATATATTTATATTTATTGTGTTAGAAGTTAAAACTGAGAAATTAGGAAAATATCTCTGTGTTAATTTACTTAAAATAAGATCAATAAATCCTTTGCATGCTAACATATTTTTATGAAAAGGTACTATATTTTTTTAAAGCAAAGACATTTCGTGAGAAGAGTTGAACTGTTCCACATTTTTTTAAATCTCTTTAATATCTGACTTCACAGAAGATAGCTGGATTTTCATATGCTTCTGCATTTTATCTACTGTGGTATCTCATGCTGTGTAGTTTCTGGGAAACTCCACTGTCCATGCCTGAGAGGACAAGAGTAAGAAGGCAAATAAAATCAGGTATTTATTACCATTATGAAAATAATACTTATGTGACAATTGTATGGACCTTGTAGACCCTCTGAGAGGGTTTCAGAACCTTCGCAATCCCCGGACCACACTTGAAGAATGACTGATTAAAAGTACTGCAGCTAGGTGGTATGAGGAAATAAATCGTGATAAAAAGATAACCATTTCAAGTATTTGTTGTGTGGCAAGAACTATACCCAGAGTTTATGTATACAATTTTGTTTAATCCCAACCACAACCATAAGAGCTAATTTACCATCATAACCTTCATGTTTTAGCTGAGGAAGCTAAGGCAAGAAGAGGCCAAGCAACTTGATTATACTCCCCAGGGCATTTGTCTCCAGGGCCTGTCCTCTTGACCATCACCTACCTGGAGTGCCTGTTATCACCTCATGCCATCCCGAAGAAAGATGGCTGCATGCTGGATAACTCTGTAATGCCACCTCACATCTGGGGCCCACAGTATCTGGAAGATGGGCTTATTTATCAGGAAAAAAAAAGCAGTCTTACATGCCACAGTATGCAAAAGGCAAAATTTGGAGGATATTGAAAAACATCCTCCCGGAGTTTAGTGCATTGTGTCACCGCTTAGATCATAGTCAGCCTCAGATGGGAGCACAGAGATCTCTCTTCCCTTGGCCTCCTTGCTGCCTGCCTTCCCCACCCTGCCCCATCGCTCTCCTGGTTGCAGGGATCCTCCCCTTCTTCTTTGTATCAGGCGAAGTTGGTGAGGGTTGTTCACTCTGGGCTATTCATTCTGGAGAGCAGAAGTGAACTGTTAAGTTTTCAGAGTGGAGCACCCACCAGAGAAGCCAACCCCTCTCTTGCTAATATTGAGCTTCTTTTCCAGCATAACTTCAGTGCATAAAAGCACAAGCCCATTGTATTCTAAAAGCCACATTTACTTGAAAGTTAACAAAGTTCAAAAAATAACTTACTTTAATATTTGAAACTATTTTTTTTTCATGTGATAGTTTATCTGTCATGTGTACTTCCAAAGAACTTTACTTTTTGGCCATCTTTTAAGAGTATACAGCTGTTGCTCGTTTTATGACCGTGAGTATATGGAAGAGTTGGAGATATATCTGCAAAACCGTTTGTGTACATATAAGGAAACATGTGGTCTAGGCTTCCACTTCTCCTCCACCTCTGGCTTTAGTCACCTTGAAACAGCCTTCGCTATTAGTTCAAATTACGAAGTAATTACCTTCTTTGCTCTCCCCTAGAGCCTGGAGACTTAGCTGCCACATATTTCTAATAGGTTTTTTTCCTTAGGATATTAACTCTTGGACTTTAGGAAGCATGTTTCTAATCTTTTCTCTCTTTCTCATCCACATGCACACATGTTTTAGGAGGGCAAGGAGAGAGTTTTATTCAGTTCTGGAACATCTGTGCCTAGCAGTGCCTGGCATGTAATGATATATTAAAAAAAAAAAAAACATGTTGGATTGGCCCTAATAGAAATAATTTTTTTTTAAATTCCTTTCTTGTTTTCTTTCTTTTCTTCCTTCCTGCCTTTTCATCATGCAATAAACACCTAGTGATTCTTCTGACAAGCCCGACACCATACTATGCAAGTACCAAGTTATATATTTTATCATGCTGACTTTGAGAAACTCAGAGTGAACAAAACTGCACTTGAAAAGGAGGTACTGGGGCACGTGGGTGGCTCAGTTGGTTGAGCGACTGACTTTGGCTCAGGTCATGATCACTTGGTTGGAGCCCCAGGTCAGGCTCTGTGCTGACAGCTAAAAGCCTGGAGCCTGCTTTGGATTCTGTGTCTCCCTCTCTCTCTGGCCCCCCCCCCCCACTTGCACTCTTTCTGTCTCTCTCTCTCAAAAATAAACATTAAAAAATGTTTTTTTAAATAAAAATTAAAGGGAGGAGGAAGATGGCGGCGTAGGAGGACACTGGGCTCACCGCGCGTCCTGCTGATCACTTAGATTCCACCTACACCTGCCTAAATAACCCAGAAAACGGCCAGAGGATTAGCAGAACGGAGTCGCCGGAGCCAAGTGCAGACGAGAGGCCCACGGAAGAGGGTAGGAAGGGCGGCGAGGCGGTGCGCGCTCCACGGACTGGTGGGAGGGAGCCGGGGCGGAGGGGCAGCTCGCCGGCCAAGCAGAGCCCCCGAGTCTGGCGGGCAAAAGCGGAGGGGCCTGACGGACTGTGTTCCGACAGCAAGCGCGACTTAGCGTCTGGGAGGTCATAAGTTAACAGCTCTGCTCAGAAAGCGGGAAGGCTGGAGGACAAAGGGAGGGAGAGCTGCTGAGCCCCCGGACGACAGAGCTCAGCTTGGCGGGGAACAAAGGCGCTCGCCAGCGCCATCTCCCCCGCCCATCCCCCAGCCAAAATCCCAAAGGGAACCAGTTCCTGCCAGGGAACTTGCTCCGCGCAAACACCCAACTCTGTGCTTCTGCGGAGCCAAACCTCCGGCAGCGGATCTGACTCCCTCCCACTGCCACAGGGCCCCTCCTGAAGTGGATCACCTAAGGAGAAGCAAGCTAAGCCTGCCCCTACTGCCCCCCCGTGCACCTTGCCTACCCACCCCAGCTAATACGCCAGATCCCCAGCACCACAAGCCTGGCAGTGTGCAAGTAGCCCAGACGGGCCACGCCACCCCACAGTGAATCCCGCCCCTAGGAGAGGGGAAGAGAAGGCACACACCAGTTTGACTGTGGCCCCAGCAGTGGGCTGGGGGCAGACATCAGGTCGGACTGCGGCCCCACCCACCAACTCCAGTTATACACCACAGCACAGGGGAAGTGCCCTGCAGGTCCTCACCACTCCAGGGACTATCCAAAATGAGCAAACGGAAGAATTCCCCTCAGAAGAATCTCCAGGAAATAACAACAGCTAATGAACTGATCAAAAAGGATTTAAATAATATAACAGAAAGTGAATTTAGAATAATAGTCATAAAATTAATCGCTGGGCTTGAAAACAGTATAGAGGACAGCAGAGAATCTCTTGCTACAGAGATCAAGGGACTAAGGAACAGTCACGAGGAGCTGAAAAGCGCTTTAAACGAAATGCAAAGCAATATGGAAACCACCACGGCTCGGATTGAAGAGGCAGAGGAGAGAATAGGTGAACTAGAAGATAAAGTTATGGAAAAAGAGGAAGCTGAGAAAAGAGAGATAAAAAAATCCAGGAGTATGAGGGGAAAATTAGAGAACTAAGTGATACACTAAAAAGAAATAATATACGCATAATTGGTATCCCAGAGGAGGAAGAGAGAGGGAAAGGTGCTGAAGGGGTACTTGAAGAAATAATAGCTGAGAACTTCCCTGAACTGGGGAAGGAAAAAGGCATTGAAATCCAAGAGGCACAGAGAACTCTCTTCAGACGTAACTTGAATCGATCTTCTGCACGACATATCATAGTGAAACTGGTAAAATACAAGGATAAAGAGAAAATTCTGAAAGCAGCAAGGGGTAAACGTGCCCTCACATATAAAGGGAGACCTATAAGACTCGTGACTGATCTCTCTTTTGAAACTTGGCAGGCCAGAAAGGATTGGCACGAGATTTTCAGTATGCTACACAGCAAAAATATGCAGCCGAGAATCCTTTATCCAGCAAGTCTGTCATTTAGAATAGAAGGAGAGATAAAGGTCTTCCCAAACAAACAAAAACTGAAGGAATTTGTCACCACTAAACCAGCCCTACAAGAGATCCTAAGGGGGATCCTGTGAGACAAAGTACCAGAGACATCACTACAAGCATAAAACATACAGACATCACAATGACTCTAAACCCGTATCTTTCTATAATAACACTGAATGTAAATGGATTAAATGCGCCAACCAAAAGACATAGGGTATCAGAATGGATAAAAAAACAAGACCCATCTATTTGCTGTCTACAAGAGACTCATTTTAGACCTGAGGACACCTTTAGATTGAGAGTGAGGGGATGGAGAACTATTTATCATGCTACTGGAAGCCAAAAGAAAGCTGGAGTAGCCATACTTATATCAGACAAACTAGACTTTAAATTAAAGGCTGTAACAAGAGATGAAGAAGGGCATTATATAATCATTACAGGGTCTATCCATCAGGAAGAGCTAACAATTATAAATGTCTATGTGCCGAATACCGGAGCCCACAAATATATAAAACAATTACTCACAAACATAAGCAACCTTATTGATAAGAATGTGGTAATTGCAGGGGACTTTAACGCTCCACTTACAGAAATGGATAGATCATCTAGACACACAGTCAATAAAGAAACAAGGGCCCTGAATGAAACATTGGATCAGATGGACTTGACAGATATAGTTAGAACTCTGCATCCCAAAGCAACAGAATATACTTTCTTCTCGAGTGCACATGGAACATTCTCCAAGATAGATCATATATTGGGTCACAAAACAGCCCTTCATAAGTTTACAAGAATTGAAATTATACCATGCATACTTTCAGACCACAATGCTATGAAGCTTGAAATCAACCACAGAAAAACGTCTGGAAAACCTCCAAAAGCATGGAGGTTAAAGAACACCCTACTAACGAATGAGTGGGTCAGCCAGGCAATTAGAGAAGAAATTAAAAACTATATGGAAACAAACGAAAATGAAAATACAACAATCCAAACGCTCTGGGATGCAGCGAAGGCAGTCCTGAGAGGAAAATACATTGCAATCCAGGCCTATCTCAAGAAACAAGAAAAATCCCAAATACAAAATCTAACAGCACACCTAAAGGAAATAGAAGCAGAACAGCAAAGGCAGCCTAAACCCAGCAGAAGAAGAGAAATAATAAAGATCAGAGCAGAAATAAACAATATAGAGTCTAAAAAAACTGTAGAGCAGATCAACGAAACCAAGAGTTAGTTTTTTGAAAAAATAAACAAAATTGACAAACCTCTAGCCAGGCTTCTCAAAAAGAAAAGGGAGATGACCCAAATAGATAAAATCATGAATGAAAATGGAATTATTACAACCAAACCCTCAGAGATACAAACAATTATCAGGGAATACTATGAAAAATTATATGCCAACAAATTGGACAACCTGGAAGAAATGGACAAATTCCTGAACACCCACACTCTTCCAAAACTCAATCAGGAGGAAATAGAAAGCTTGAACAGACCCATAACCAGCGAAGAAATTGAATCGGTTATCAAAAATCTCCCAACAAATAAGAGTCCGGGACCAGATGGCTTCCCAGGGGAGTTCTACCAGACGTTTAAAGCAGAGATAATACCTATCCTTCTCAAGCTATTCCAAGAAATAGAAAGGGAAGGAAAACTTCCAGACTCATTCTATGAATCCAGTATTACTTTGATTCCTAAACCAGACAGAGACCCAGTAAAAAAAGAGAACTACCGGCCAATATCCCTGATGAATATGGATGCAAAAATTCTCAATAAGATACTAGCAAATCGAATTCAATGGCATATAAAAAGAATTATTCACCATGATCAAGTGGGATTCATTCCTGGGATGCAGGGCTGGTTCAACATTCGCAAATCAATCAACGTGATACGTCACATTAACAAAAAAAAAAAGAGAAGAACCATATGATCCTGTCAATCGATGCAGAAAAGGCCTTTGACAAAATCCAGCACCCTTTCTTAATAAAAACCCTTGAGAAAGTCGGGATAGAAGGAACATACTTAAAGATCATAAAAGCCATTTATGAAAAGCCCACAGCTAATATCATCCTCAACGGGGAAAAACTGAGAGCTTTTTCCCTGAGATCAGGAACACGACAGGGATGCCCACTCTCACCGCTGTTGTTTAACATAGTGCTGGAAGTTCTAGCATCAGCAATCAGACAACAAAAGGAAATCAAAGGCATCAAAATTGGCAAACATGAAGTCAAGCTTTCACTTTTTGCAGATGACATGACATTATACATGGAAAATCCGATAGACTCCACCAAAAGTCTGCTAGAACTGATACATGAATTCAGCAAAGTTGCAGGATACAAAATCAATGTACAGAAATCAGTTGCATTCTTATACACTAACAATGAAGCAACAGAAAGACAAATAAAGAAACCGATCCCATTCACAATTGCACCAAGAAGCATAAAATACCTAGGAATAAATCTAACCAAAGATGTAAAAGATCTGTATGCTGAAAACTATAGAAAGCTTATGAAGGTAATTGAAGAAGATTTAAAGAAATGGAAAGACATTCCCTGCTCATGGATTGGAAGAATAAATATTGTCAAAATGTCAATACTACCCAAAGCTATCTACACATTCAATGCAATCCCAATCAAAATTGCACCAGCATTCTTCTCGAGACTAGAACAAGCAATCCTAAAATTCATATGGAACCACAAAAGGCCCCGAATAGCCAAAGGAATTTTGAAGAAGAAGACCAAAGCAGGAGGCATCACAATCCCAGACTTTAGCCTCTACTACAAAGCTGTCATCATCAAGACAGCATGGTATTGGCACAAAAACAGACACATAGACCAATGGAATAGAATAGAAACCCCAGAACTAGACCCACAAACATATGGCCAACTCATCTTTGACAAAGCAGGAAAGAACATCCAATGGAAAAAAGACAGCCTCTTTAACAAATGGTGCTGGGAGAACTGGACAGCAACATGCAGAAGGTTGAAACTAGACCACTTTCTCACACCATTCACAAAAATACACTCAAAATGGATAAAGGACCTGAATGTGAGACAGGAAACCATCAAAACCTTAGAGGAGAAAGCAGGAAAAGACCTCTCTGACCTCAGCCATAGCAATCTCTTACTCGACACATCCCCAAAGGCAAGGGAATTAAAAGCAAAAGTGAATTACTGGGACCTTATGAAGATAAAAAGCTTCTGCACAGCAAAGGAAACAACCAACAAAACTAAAAGGCAACCAACGGAATGGGAAAAGATATTTGCAAATGACATATCGGACAAAGGGCTAGTATCCAAAATCTATAAAGAGCTCACCAAACTCCACACCTGAAAAACAAATAACCCAGTGAAGAAATGGGCAGAAAACATGAATAGACATTTCTCTAAAGAAGACATCGGATGGCCAACAGGCACATGAAAAGATGTTCAACGTCGCTCCTTATCAGGGAAATACAAATCAAAACCACACTCAGATATCACCTCACGCCAGTCAGAGTGGCCAAAATGAACAAATCAGGAGACTATAGATGCTGGAGAGGATGTGGAGAAACGGGAACCCTCTTGCACTGTTGGTGGGAATGCAAATTGGTGCAGCCGCTCTGGAAAGCAGTGTGGAGGTTCCTCAGAAAATTAAAAATAGACCTACCCTATGACCCAGCAATAGCACTGCTAGGAATTTATCCAAGGGATACAGGAGTACTGATGCATAGGGGCACTTGTACCCCAATGTTCATAGCAGCACTCTCAACAATAGCCAAATTATGGAAAGAGCCTAAATGTCCATCAACTGATGAATGGATAAAGAAATTGTGGTTTATATACACAATGGAATACTACGTGGCAATGAGAAAAAATGAAATATGGCCTTTTGTAGCAACGTGGATGGAACTGGAGAGTGTGATACTAAGTGAAATAAGCCATACAGAGAAAGACAGATACCATATGGTTTCACTCTTATGTGGATCCTGAGAAACTTAACAGAAACCCATGGGGGAGGGGAAGGAAAAAAAAAAAAAAAAAGAGGTTAGAGTGGGAGAGAGCCAAAGCATAAGAGACTGTTAAAAGCTGAGAACAAACTGAGGGTTGATGGGGAGTGGGAGGGAGGGGAGGGTAGGCGATGGGTATTGAGGAGGGCACCTTTTGGGATGAGCACTGGGTGTTGTATGGAAAGCAATTTGACAATAAATTTCATGTATTATAAAAAAAAATAAAAAAAATAAATAAATAAATAAAAATTAAAAACAAAAAAGAAAAGGTAGGTAACTGTTCCTATCTTTTGGGTCTTCAAAGTAATTTAGGGAGATTAGATCAAGAGAGTATTCTAAGCCCAAATGCCATAAGATGACAGAAACAATATTTTTTAATGAAAAATCAGTACCTGTCCTGAGAATTCAGAGTACTAATAGCAGACTAGAAATCTTGAGGAATTCCCAAGTGTTAAAACCAACTAACCAACCAACCACCAACAAAAAACCAATTATATAGGATCAGATCATGGGAGAAATAAACTTGAGAAAACGTGGCTCAAACACACACACGGAAGAGTACTTATACCCTGGTGGGAACAATTCTGGGGAAGACTAAGCTCAGTTAGTGGTTACAGGAAGGAAGGGTCCCTAGGCACACATTCCAGTGTGTGACCGGCAGCTCTCCCTATTGCTGCAGGGTAGACCCTCCCTCTTCTCTCTCCCACATGTGGGAGCATGGTGTCCAGCTTGTAAGAAGAATTAGAGGCAGCAGCTGAGCTGGCCCAGGGGCTAACGTGAGAAGGCTCTGGGGACTGGAAGGCAGTGTATTGCCACAGGCAGGGGCTCCTCAAGCCCCAACAGTGCTACAGGCCTCCACACTTGGAAAACAAGACACCAGTAGGCTGTGGGCAGTACATCTTATCTTTCTCCTGCAATCACTGATGGCTTAGAGAAAACACAGCAAGCAGGTGTACAGGGATTATCAAAGATCATCCCACATTCTTGGAGTAATAGGACAACCAGAAGAAGAATTTAAAAATAAGTACAATTAATACCTGTGAATTCTAAGAGATTATTGTATCAATAAAAAATAAACAAGTAGAGATTTTAGAAATCAAATGTTTGTCACAAAAGAGTAATATTGTCAATATGTGAAGAGTTTTTTTACATCAAGTAAAAAACAAAAATACAATAGGAAAATTGGCAAGGATAAGGGGATGTAAAGGATTCTTAAATATTTGACAATATGCTCTGCTTCACTTATGGTAAGAGAAATGCAAACGAAAAGTACAATTAGATAATGTATCTCACCTATAAGATTAATAAAGTTTAATTGCTTTGATAACACGATATGGTGAAATTGTGAGAAAATAAGCTCCCATATGTTGCTGGTGAGAGTACTGTCAGCATAATCTATATGAAGACCAGTTGGAGCAGTTAGGCAATACAAATCAAGTTATAATCCAGCAAATGCACTTGATCTAGCAAATGAACTCCCAGAAAGTTAGATATTCATGCACACACATGAAATTTTAATTGTGTGTATACAAAAATATGAATTGCAGTCTTTTGTTGGATTAGCACAAATGTGGAAACAACCAAAATATCTATCTGTGGGAAACTGGTTAAATAAATTACAGTACATCCATACAAGGGAAACCCATACATTAAAAAGATTTCACAATTTTACATTTAAGAATTTATTTTACAAATATTCATGCGTATAAGTGATGCTCTTGCACAGACACACTTGCAAAGTGAATGAAATAATATATGAAAAGGCTAATTATTGAAACATTTCTTACAATTGCAAACAGTGAGAAATAAACTAAATGTCCCTTAATAGCAGATTCATTAAATAAAATATGGTACATTCAAATGAATGTCAAAATAAATATAGAAACTCTATAGGTAAGATACTGAGAGTTCTTTTCAGGTAACAATGTGAAGTAAAAAGGCAAGTGTATATTCTGCGATCTTTTGTGAATAAGGAGGAGGAAAATATATACATTTGTGTTGTACTTGTGCGGAAAAACTCTGGAACATTGCAAGAAAATGAAAATAGTGGTTTTCTGGTTTGGGGCTCAAAACCGGGCAAAGAGGGGAATAAGAGCTACAGGGTTTTTACCATATGTCTTAATTTTTAAAAAATTGAACTGTATGAATGTATTGCTTCTTCAATAAATGTATTATCTATAAAAAATTCTTTAGAGAAAAGCACAAAAATCAAACAATCAAAAAAAGAAATGGTTCCATATGTATTCATATTTTTTAAATGTTTATTTTTATTTTTGAGAGAGAGAGAGAGAGAGAGCAAGGGGAGGGGCAGAGAGAGAGGGAGACACAGATTCAAAGCAGGCTCCAGGCTGTCAGCACAGAGCCCAACCTGGGGCCTGAACCCACGAACTGGGAGATCATGACCTGAGTGGAAATCTGGCGCTTAACTGACTGAACCACCCAGGCGCCCCCATATGTATTTATATTGATGTCCAAAATATATTGCTAAGTAAAAACAAAAGCAAAATGAACAAAACACAAAAGCAAAACATGTGTGGAGTATGATACTGCTGTGTGTGTTTATTTTTTTTTAATTTTTTTTAGTGTTTATTGATTTTTGAGAGAGAGAGAGAGAGAGACAGAGAGAGACAGAGACAGAGTGTGAGCCAGGGAGGTTCAGAGAGAGGGGGAGACACAGAATCTGAAGCAGGCTCCAGGCTCTGAGCTGTCAGCACAGAGCCCAATATGGGGCTCAAACTAATGAACCATGAGATCATGACCTGAGCTGAAGTCAGGAGCTCAACGGACTGAGCCACCGTGGCGCCTCATGAGTGTGTGTTTAAAAGCCTAACTCCAAGGCTGCATATGTACACACTATCTCTGGGAAGATACACAAGAAATTAGTACCAGGAGGAAGAACTGAAAGAGAACTGGAAAGGCCAGGGGGCAGAGATGTAAGAAAGACTTATATTTGACTACATTCCTCTGCGTACTTTTTGCATTTTTTTATATGTGTATATATCACCAATTCAAAAAATGAAGTAGTTTTCAAATGATGTTACAATAAAAAAATCAATAGATTAGTTGAATAGCATCATTGACATATGCTAAGGGATTTCATATGCTAACTGGGCAAAGAGGGGATCTTATTAGTTTAGTATATATGTGTTGGAAATATAAGGGTAAAAACTGAAAAAATTGAAACAGAATGTATGACCTTCAAACTGTATAGAAATCTCAATAAAACAAATCTTGCTACTCCCACATTAATACAATAATGTACTCCACCTTTAATCAATAGAACAAACGGAGGGGCGCCTGGGTGGCTCAGTGGGTTAAGCGTCCGACTTCAACTCAGGTCACGATCTCGCGGTCGAGTGAGTTCGAGCCCCGCGTCGGGCTCTAGGCTGATGGCTCAGAGCCTGGAGCCTGCTTCCGATTCTGTGTCTCCCTCTCTCTCTGCCCCTCCCTCGTTCATGCTTTGTCTCTCTCTGTCTCAAAAAATAAATAAATGTTAAAAGAAAAGTAACAACAACAAAAAAAAGAATAAAAGGAGACTATGAAGATAAATACAATCCATAAGAAAGCAAACAGAAAATTTAAATTATGAGGGGAAGAAGTCCAAGTGATATAAGTAACCACAATAAATTTCTAGTAGTAGCAAATTTTTGGTAGTATTTGTACTAGAGATATCTAAAATAAATTACTGAGATAAATTACAATCAAGGACAAGACATACATACCAGGTTAATACTAACTGAGATAAAGTTTAAGTATTGTTACATTAACATAAGACAAAATGGAGTCCCAGAAAAAAGGATGAAAAGGGACAAAGAAGAGTATTTCATATTGAGAAAAGGAAAAATCCATAATATATAACAGTCATGAACATTATGTATCTAACAACATTAAAGTATATAAATAAAAAACATTTAAAAGTACAAAGGCAAAATGATCAGTCTGCAATCACAGTGGGAGACAGCTCCCTAGGAAATAACAGAACAATTAGACAAAAACAAGAAAGGATCTAGAGTTTTAAATAACACTATTAGCATGTTTAATACTTAACTTTGTATCCAAAAAACAATGAATACCCTGTCTTGTCAAACACACATAGTACAGAAAATTAACCATGTATTATTGGTCTATAAAGACAATCTCAACTAATTGCAGAAACCAAAAATCATACAGACCATGTTTTCTGAGCACAAAACAATAATAAGAGAAACTATGAAGAATAGAAAAAAAAGCACCTATCCATTTAGAACATACAAACAATTCTTCAAAGTCGATTAAAAGAAAACAGCAAAAATCTGACAGTTCCCTGGGATTGCATGGTTGACTTCATTGTACTGGTACATTGTGAAGTCAAGGGGGGGGTTGAAAGCTTGTTCGAGGCCGCTGTGGTTTCAAGGAGTATTGCCAGATGTAAACCTTCCTTGTCATTGTACAAGTTTATTCCAGTAAGGTTAATTTGTAAGAAATATCAGAGAATAGGACACTGAGCACTTTGTCCTATCTGGAGAAGTTGCAGCCAAATGCTGCAATCAACTAAAATTGAATTGTTGAAATAATAACATGGTTTAAAAAAAGGTTACAGAGATATAAACATGTCTCAATTTACATTTAATTAAATTAATTACATTACATTAAGTTAATGTACATTAAGTGTTATTAATTTAATATTAAAATATTGAAAAGAAAACATTAAAATAATAAAATATTATTCTTATATATTCCCTTCCTCAAAGTTAGGGGGAAGCACATGCCCATCTTGGGAAATCATTTGAACGAAAGAAAAATCTCTAGATAGATAATGACATCTGTCTATGATAAATGGCACTGCCGGTTAACTGGAATATTCCCCTGAAACTCTAAAACAGGGATTCAGTAAAAACAGTTCAACATTGCTTAATGAGAAAGCCATTGACGAATGGCCGACTCGGACATCTGAACAGGAAGTCCACCAGAGGCTAGCACATCTTTTGGAATGTTAGATCTGGAGGATCTCTTATAGATAATTGTTCAGTGTCATTACCACCATCACCAATTTTATAATAAGATAACCAGAATTGAGGTTTTTCTCCTTCCTAGACAGTATTCCTTCTATACTTCCCATTCCTGCTTACCGTGTCCTTCAGATTTTTTTCATTCTGAATCATAACAGTTTAATGAATCAAACATCCCTTAATTAGAATACTCTGAGAATGTTTTACTACTTAGTGGTATACATCTTTAAAAGTAAATCAGAAAATAAAATGTGACTGTCTCTCAGACAATGTGTACTTTGTAAACCCTGGAAATCAGTAAGATTGTATAATTGGCACCTTTCCCAAGTTCAACCAGTCAGGGCCAATTAAGGGGATTCACCAGTGTTAATTTTTCAAGCAGTAAAGAATCTCATGATGTGAAAATGCATCTAGCAAGCTAGAGCAAAGAAAGCAGCTTTTTGCTCAGTCTGATACTGCCCCAGGGCTGGGACGTGACACTTGTGATCTTCCTTACTTATCTGATTACAAAGGATGATAAAGAAGACAGGAACATCTTTTAACTGCAGGGCAAATTTCAACTCTTCAAGGAAGGAACTACTAACATATTCGTTGTGAATGGGCACCTCCAAGGGTTTTTTTTTGTTTTTTTTTTTTTTAGTTGTTGTTTTGTTTTGTTTTCTTTCTTTCACAATCCTCTCCCTGGGGCAACGTGCCCCATCAGAATGCAAGAAGGAGATTCACATAGAAGGTGAATTTTAACCTTCAGTACGTGTTAGCCTTGCAATGATATTCATTACAAAAGTTTAATTCGTTAAGTAAGATCTACCTCCATTATTAATTTTAATGTACTTGCTTTCCCTCTGAAACCTTCTAAACACCTCCTCTGTGGGACAGCACAATATATTAGAAAAGAATTATTGAACATTTTTCTTTACATTCAAAAAAGTTCTTAGGGATTTAAAAAAACTAATGAGAATTACTGGGATTCTGTTGGTTTTGGGGGGTTGTTTTTTAACTTTTGAAAAAAGAGATTAAAAAAAGAAAAAGATTATTCTGTACAAATGAAAATTGCTAGACAATTTGAGTTCCCATATATATATATATATATATATATATATATATATATATATATTTCACAATCAAATGGACTTCTTGAAAACAAATTATGGTTACTTTTGAATATAATACAGGGACTTTTTTTTTCACAATATCAAACTGTAAATACTTTTGACCTTCTAGACACAATTAAAAATATTCTACCTTCAGTTTTCTCTCTTCTATAAAGAAGCAGCCTGTTAGTTATCTAGTTCTATTTTGTATGTCTTTCTTTCAAATGGAGTTGGCCTAAATCAAGTTTTTACAAAAGTAGGGCCAAGAGAAAATGCGATATCTTTAAACAGGCAGCATTTTTAGAATAAAAATGCACAAAGTGTAGAGATAAAAGATTTGGCACTAAATTCAGACTTGTCCACCATGTATGCAGTTTAGAGCACATTACTTACATTAGTTCTTTGACTATAAATTGAGAGAAATAATACTTAATTTATTAGGTTGTTGTGGGGATTAAAGAAATCTACTGGACTGTGAATTTCTTGAAAATTGGCATTACATTTTATTGGCCTTTTTCTTTTGATTTTTATTAATCATGTTCCTTGGTCCACTCTTCTATGTGGTGTGACTAGATTGTCAGGGACTAAAATATTAATTTTAATGTACTTTTCCTTTGAAACCCTTCCAATCATATTCTGTGATTTTATCACTGACGATTTTCCTCCTGACATAATGGAGATTCATATAAATATATGACTTGATACTAAGTTAGTGACTCTCGCTAGTGAAGATGTTCTAAACGTGCTTCTACACTTTGCAGGCACTTCTTCCATATCATCTCCTATCACTCTGTTTTCTGCTCACTCTGCTCCAGCCACACAGGCCTCCCTGGTGTGTGTCTGGGCCTTTACAGCTGCTGACTCAAACACCGTTTCCATTTCCTAGCTCTCCGCTCATCTCACTCCTTCAATACATTCTCTTTTCAGCTCAGGTCTCAGCAAGATTTTTACTGTATAAATCCACCCTTTATACAGAAGCATCCTCAGTCTTTATCACCTATGCCCCCTTGTAGGCCCTATTCTATTTACCTTATTAACTTTTCCCCATAGTACAATGACCAATTGGAAAACCCTCTTTCTTTCTTCCTTTCTTCTTTCCTTCCTTCTCTCCTTCCTTCCTCCCTCCCCTCTTTCTTCTTTCTTTCTTTCTTTCTTTCTTTCTTTCTTTCTTTCTTTCTCTCTCTCTCTCTTTCCTCTCTTTCTTATTGTCTGTCATCTTTCATTAGAATAAAGCTTTGTTGGGCCAGAGATTTTGTTTTGTTCTTGCGGTTGATCCTCGAGAAATATTTGCTAAATGATTAATGATTGAACAAATGAAATAGTGCACATAGAGAGGATTTAAAAACCCTTCCTCCTTTACTCCAGACTGAGATAGGACTCATTAACATAATTCCAGGACAGAATGTAAATATCTTCATTCAAATGTTCAGCATCTCTTCTTTTTCTTTTCTTTTCTTTTTTTTTTTTTTTTTTTTGAGACACAGGGATTGAGAGAGAGAGAGAGAGAGAGAGAGAGAGCAGGGAAGGGGCAGAAAAATAAAGAGAATCTTAAGCAGGCTCCACGCCCAGTGCAGAGCCCAACACAGGGCTCCATCTCACTGCCTGGGGATCACGACCTGAGCCAAAATCAAGAGTTAAACTACTTAATCAACTGAACCACCCAGTTGCCCTCCTCCCCTTTATTGCTTTTTTTTTTTTTTTAACATCTGTCTTTTTCCATTGCATTATAAAGTCTTGGGAGTTGGTGTTCCTGTTATGTGTGTATCTTTTCCTTTCATCTTCCACTCGTTCTCTTCATACTGAGTAGCACATAGTAGGCTCTTACACTTTCATCAACAGGACAGACTGACACAATCCACCATAGCTTTTGTAGTTGTCTAGCCTGATCAAGGAATGTCACAAGGACTGTGATATTAAATGTGATATGGCTATACTCTAAATACTATACTTTTTTTTTTTCAAGGATTAAAAAGAAATCAGTTGAGGGTATTTCTCTTCTTGCTCATAGAGATATCTGAATAAGGCTTCATTTCCCAACGCCCGCTCCTCAGCTCCAGGCACTGTAAAGATAGAGCTCCCAAGACTCCTGCTGAAGAAAAGCTTCTGAATGTCAGCACTAAAAAGTTGGTGGGATCTGTGTTTAGCTTTCTTTAAAAAGCAATTCTGAGAGGAAAAAAAATTTTTGATTAGCCATTATGAGCCACCCTTTCTCAAGTGAGATTCTGTGAAGAAGTTTTTAAATGTTAGCTTCATTTTTGTAAACGTATGCACACTAGCTCTTTCATAGAACCAGAATGATTTTCCTGGATCAAAGATTTGCTTGAAAATCACTCTTTCATTAATGGTGAAGTGTCTATTTTGTTACAGTGAAATTCTAAGAACTCGCTGTAGAAATTAATAGATATATTTTAAAAAATAGAATACATTGTGCTTTCTATATAAAGATGATGCTTTGGACCTTGCATCAATGTCTTTGGCACTTTGAGCTGTTTTCTCAACAATGCGATTAGAGCCACATGTGAAAATGACTGCCTGGGGCTGGGGTATGGGCTCCCGTCTTCCTGAAGAGTAGATATGTTTGAATGTAATTGCTAAAAGCTGGATGCAGACCTGTGAGCCATTCAGGACCACTGCTCCTCCTGGTCAGTTTTGGAATGGATTAGAAATCAGCCTGTCTGTATTTTCCTCCCACTTCTTGCCACTTTCTAGTTATGCTTGTCATTCATACTTTCTGGATCTCACCTCTACAGAAAAAGTATTTTTAAGAATCCAAGATCCTAAAGATTTCAACAGTCTTTGTGTTTTGGGGTTTTGGGCCCTCCAGTCTGCTCTATAATCTGTATCAATAAATCTCCAACTTTCAGTATATGTTGCCTAGAGGATTAGATGATGGTTTTGTCATGAAGAAAGTAATTACCTTAAAAGTGTGTGTGTGTGGGGGGGGGGTCCCGTAATTTATAGGTCAGTTTACTGGAAGTGCTTATGTGTTTGACTTGTTGGTTTTTACTGTAAAGAAAGGCTAAATAATAACTTGCTGGATCATGCAGCAAAGAGCGACTGTAACAGGATCCTCCTCCTGTTGACAGAAGGTCAGCGTGGCTGTTCTCACTGTACTGACTGACATCTCTGTTCTGAGGAATAATTAGGTATCTTTATACCTTTGCTTGCTTCATCAGGAACATCCATTATTGACTGAGGCAGCAGAAGTGGAGACCACACCTGAAAGAGGGGACATGCTTGCAGTGACGTTATCTGGTGTTTGGACAATTTTGCCATCTGTTCCTCATCATTTGCAACAATTCTTGTGTGTGTGTGTGTGTGTGTGTGTGTGTGTGTGTGTGTGTATGCGCGCGCGCGTGTGTGTGTTTTAAAGGGGAATGAGAAGTCAAGGACCACGTTATTTCTTCAGAATCTTGGATTTTTATTTTCTTTTACCCAGTCAAATGAACTTAGACTTGAGACTGAAGGACATCTTAGACTGCCTCTGTACAAAGTCTTTGAGTGAATTCAATTTTTCAGAAAGGCAAAATGCAGCTTGGGGTCTAATTCAGGCCTAAAGTTAATTGGTTCAATTTATCTCCCTGCCTCGGCGCACCAATATGCATACAGTTATTTTGGTAAACTTAGCCTTATAGTAATGCACAGTGAAACTAATACCATGATATCTCATCAGTAAATCTCTAAGGTGGAGATAAGGAACTTTAATGATCCACTAAACATGTTAGGTACCAGATGAATCCAGGAATGTGATACCTAACTGCTCTCAGTCACCCAGGACAGAAACCTGGCGATCATCCTTGACTCCTTCCTCTCCTTTATTTTCCACAACCAAATAACTCCTAAGTCCTGTTGCTTTGGCCTCCTACACATACACTGAAGTGATTCTCTCCATCTCTATGCCAACGATTTACTGTCATCATCTGGGTCTTAACCTCTAATCTCCTAGTCTCAATGCCCTTGCTATTAATCTTCCAAACTAAATTAAAAATTAAACCTCTAAAGTGCAAAACTGTTTCTGTCACTGTACTATTTAAAGCCACCAAGTAGATTGTCATTACTATCAGAGACTATTCCTGGCACGTAATAGGTACTCAATCCATACTCATTAAATGAAAGAAAGAACAAATTCTTTAAGTCAGGATCGTTAGCACAACCAATAAAACCACCACTTCTATGCTATGCATTCCACCCACGGTATGCAAGGGGGTGTTTAGGTAGTTCACCAAAAAATGTATCTACTTCAGTGGTTATATATTTATTTTTTATAAGTTAGGCATCGCTAATTTTTCATATGTAGATATGACATAAAATGTATATTGACATAAATATCTTCGGTTGTAATAACGAGTTCATTTAAAGAAGGAATGTTAGCTAAAGGGCAGTGTAAGTGAAACAAGGTTAAGGCCAACATTAAGAAGCCAGCACAATATTCATCACTGAGTTGTAATAACTTGCCTACGTATTTGTTTCTCCTATTGGACGATGAGTTCCTCCGGAGCCTTGATAGCCCTGTCATGATGCTGGCCACCGGGGAAAAATAAACTAATTTTTGAGTGAATAAAGTTAGGCAAATTCAATTTGGATAGTGTTAGGTCAAGAGCCCGGGTTAAGGAGTGGTAATTGTTTGGATGATGTTTAGACAAAAATGACAATGTCAATAAATAGAACATCTTCAAAAAATAAAAAAGATAGCATCTTTAATATTCAACCTTTGCAATGTTTCAGTGACTATTAGACGTGAGTTTTGACAACTGGTCCAAATAAAATTTTTGAGGCAGTGTCTACATAATACCAAAAGGTTTTAGTATAAAGTGAAAAACTCAGTCAATTATTTGGATAGTTAGCTTTCACAGAACCAAACATTCAAATCACGGAAACCATTCAGAAGATTGAATCTTTAGCTTACTTGCCTCTTCTGCTCATAACTTCTAATCGTAACTTTCCTCTTCTGTTCTCCAAAACGGTGCTCTCCAAAGTAATCACTCTAAATTCTACTGATCAGATTAAAAATGAAAGGTAAGCACAATGATGGAGACAAGATGCTTTTTAATGTGCTTTTATTAATGGCTGTATGGCTTTGGGTTTCATTTGCTTTCACTTATATATATTTTTTCCTTTTAAAGTTCATTTAGACTTGTAGAGTACAAGAGTTTAGGGGATCTCAGTGATGGTCTGACCTCATTCGAGCAATAAAGGCACAAGCTGAGAGAGGTTAACACGTTCTGGTCTGAAGGTCAAATTGAGCCGAGCTGAGACTATAAGCCAGATCTCCTGGCACGCAGGCTTGTGTGCTTCCCTCTAGGGAATGCCTCCATTCTTTCCTTTAGCATTCCTTCCTCCCCATCCCTGTAATTCCTCTGCTGCATTGACCTCCTCCCTTAAGTGGATAGTCTTTAATTTTTTTTTTTTTTGCTTTATTAAATGAGTGGAGCCAAGGCAGTTATGTATAGAGCCTTGAGCACTTTTCTTTTCATTAATGGTCCATTTCTGTAAGCAGGTTACTTTCTAGAATTTGTTGAGGAGGTCACCACGTTGTCTGATGACGGGCACTTTCCTTGTGCAGAATTTACCAAAACCTAGGTCTTTCTGACACCCTTACCCATAGGGATTGAACCAGTGAATCAGTGAAGTACGAGACAGACCTTTGCAGTTCCAGGGGGTCTTTCCAGGCACCTCCATCAATTTTGGAAGGTGCCGGGAAGAAGCCTAAAATAGTTCTTATTGCATAAAACATAAGAATCGCTTTTTAAAGAGGCTCACGTTCTTTGGAAATACAAGTCATTTTTGGA
Organism: Leopardus geoffroyi; assembly: GCF_018350155.1. Classification (NCBI taxonomy): domain Eukaryota; kingdom Metazoa; phylum Chordata; class Mammalia; order Carnivora; family Felidae; genus Leopardus; species Leopardus geoffroyi. The sequence goes on from NC_059333.1 coordinate 84,958,394, forward strand.
TTTAGTAGGAAAACTGCCTTCAGAGGTATTTCATGGTTTAGGTTAAGACGTTTGTTCCCATGAAAGAATTCTAGATGACATAGTTTACATTCAGTATCACTGAAGTGAGTGCAGGGTCCCAAAGGTGTTTTTGAGAAGTAGACAACAGTTTATGTATTAGAACTCTTCTTGACTGGGTAACTTGGACCATGATGTAGAATTGGATGTTTTACTGGGGCCTGGTAAGCAGCTGCCCACAGCTTTCTGGGTTTACTCTGCTTTTCCATCTGCTTTACCTGTCTCTATTTCTGAATAATTTATTTTGCCATCTGCATAAACAGAACACCTGGCTGAAGGCTAACCCTTACTCCTAAATAATTTAAAGGAAATTACCTCTTTAGTGTTTATTGGAATAATGTAATGACTTTCAAGAACAAAACCCTTAAATAAATAACTCTTGGGGACATTTCTAGTGTTTTAACAATTACCCTAACAGTTTAAAAGTTAATATCAATCTGGTTTTTAATTAAAATTGCCTTCTAATTTTTGCTTTTGTTTTAATTTTTTCCCCTGAGATATCAGCTCTAACAGTTGTTTAGCTTTTAAGGTTCTTGCTGGTGTCTTTTGTACTTCTTCTTGTAGAAGAGTCATTGATTGCAGACGATTGTGACTTTTTTGGAAGTTGCTCAAGTTTTTTGACAAGTTACTCAACTTGCCTGGGAGAAATAGCAGTAACTTCCTGTGCCTTTTCCTAGCAGTTTAATTTGGTAAATGCTTAGACCTCCGTTAGCAAATATGCATGGCATTATATGAGTAACGTTTTATCCTGGATGATTTCTTTCTGCTTTGCAGAAGTTCTCTTGGTGCTGCAATGGTTTTCAATGGTTTTGTTTTGTTTCATTGTGAAAGGAAACTCAGTTGCGGTACAGATTTGTGAGTTGAAGGCAAGCAACTTATTCAAGTTGAACTCCTACAGACCGATGTATTAATAAATAATCTTATGAACTCTCAGTCATTTACATTTCAGTGATGACAAGAATAAAAGTATCTCATATCAGATCTCTACTTAGCTGTTTACTGGCTGTGTGATCTTGGGTGATTTATCTCAACTTTCTGGGCCTTGGTTTCCTCACCCATAAAATGGAAATAATAATACTTATCTTATAGGTTCTAGTATAAAGTGCAGCATGTATAGCATTTAGGCATTGAATAAGTGATACCTTTATTTAGTATTTATTCAAATTGAATAAAAATTTAAGAATGAGTTATTCTGGATATCTTAGATAAATAGAATTTAAACAGTTTTTTTTTTAATTTTTTTTTTTTCAACGTTTATTTATTTTTGGGACAGAGTGAGACAGAGCATGAACGGGGGAGGGGCAGAGAGAGAGGGAGACACAGAATCGGAAACAGGCTCCAGGCTCTGAGCCATCAGCCCAGAGCCTGACGCGGGGCTCGAACTCACGGACCGCTAGATCGTGACCTGGCTGAAGTCGGACGCTTAACCGACTGCGCCACCCAGGCGCCCCTAAACAGTTTTTTAAAATTAATAATTTTGAAAAAATATGAAACGTTTATACCATTCCTTTTTTTAATTCAAAATATACTGAACATAATTTTCATTGAAAAATATGGTCATCAATGCATACAACAATTATGCTGTATGCTGTTTATTACCTGTATGGACAGCTTAGCAATGTCCATAGTCTAGTTAAGGTATAGATTCCTGGTTTTTCCTACTTTTATTGGTCCTGGATATTTCCCTTCTTGAGGTCTTAGATCTGCTTTTTAAAATTTTATGTTTTCTTTGTGGCTAACAGCTGTCATTTCTTGCTATAGTTTATAGGTTTCCTGGAACAATTTCTCTCTCTCTCTCTCATTTTAATTTTAGCTTGTAATCTGTTGCAGGTTTAGAGCACAGAGTTCTAAGGGTTGGGTTTTGCTATATATATGTTTTAATGCAAGAATTTTGAGACATTTTGTTATTCAATTTGTAATAGAGAGCTGGTTGCTAAATACTCAAATTGTATTGGCTTACAAATCTACTATTCCACAGAAGCAATAAATTGTTTATTATATGAAATTTAGTTATTATATCAACTAGGAAAGAGATACAGTAAATGCTCATTTATCCAAAATTTGAACAGTTTTATCATTCAAACAACTAGAATAAGGCAAACAAAATCACCAGAAAACAAGTTTAAGTTATACTTGATATAGTTTTTTATTATATCTAAATTTATGGTATTCAAATTATTTGAAAATATTCATTTTCATTATGGAATTTCTACTATGAGTCAGGCAATGTGTGGTGTGATGGAAATACCAAAGGAGTAAAAGATGTTTTGTATCTATAAAGATGTCAGCCTGATGAAAGCTGGGGGAAGGGAGAGAGGGTAGAGAAATAAGTAAGTAAGTAAGTAAGTAAATAAATAAATAAATAAATAGAATAAAGTGTCGTGTGAATTATGATAGAAGTATGTTCAGAATATAACTGGAGGCACAAAAGCAATATGCTCCATTCTATATTACAGGATCCAAGGAAGGCAGAGCACAGCTGTGGGTTAGGCTTCCCGAGGAAATGAGATGTGCCTTAAACAGTGAGTTATTGTTCTTGAGTCAGATTGGTCTACAAATGGCATTTAGAGCTTGATGTGGTAAACTTGAAGGCTAAAGTGGTAGCTTGAGCCATTGCTCAGTTAGCAAAGGGAACCACAAACAATTGCGATGGCTGGAAGGCAGGCTGTGTGTGTTGGGGATGGAGAAGTAGAAAGATGGGACCATGAAGTTGGATTTGCATTTTCCAGATGTCTCTGATGCAGTGTGTGGATGAGATGAAGGAAAGTAAGAGGGAAAACCAAATGACAGATACTGGGGCTATGGCACTGGTCCAAGAAAGAAATCATGGTCTTGAACTTGGGCTCTAATCAATAGCAAGATTCATCTGGTTAGTATTAGAGGCTTATCATATAGGGACACCTGGGTGGCTCAGTTGGTTAAGCCTCCAACTCTTGATTTTGGCTTAGGTCAAGACCTCATGGTTCATGGGTTCAACTCCCATGTTGGGCTCTGTGCTGACAGTGCGGACCTGCTTGGGATTCTCTCTCTCCCTCTCTCTGTGCCCCTCCCCTGCTTGTGCACATGCTCTTTGTTTGCTCACGCTCTCTCTCTCCCCCCTTGCTCTCAAATAAATAAACATTACTTTTTAAAGAAACTTATCATATAGTGCTAAAAAGAAGCATGACATAAATAAGGAAAGAGGGAGTGGAGAGATCATAGAGAAGAACTGCAGGTGAGTTTTCATTCAAATAGTTAAATTCCAAGTCCTTGGCAGAAGGTTGCACTGACAGGTATGTTTTGCCACTCCTTCCTGCTGCCTCTGTGTCTACTTCTAACTCAGTAACTGACAACTCTCAGATGATTTTTCTTCTCAATTCTCCCTACCCACACTTCTCTTTTCTCAGTCAAGGTAAATCAATCCTTTCTTTGTGTTTCTGTAATACTCTACCAAAACGTCCCACATAACAACAGAATTCATTTGCACCACATCTGACTAGATAATGAGACTTATAATGCTGACAACATAATTTTATTTATCTTGTATCCCAGTGCTGAAGTTCAGGCCTGATTATATGTTTGTGTGTGGTTATGTATATTATATATTGTGTTTGTATCATAGATTATTGATTATATAAATATATATTTATATGTACCTATCAGATATATTAATTTATATATAAGTGTCAATAAATATTAAATATGTGTATGACTATGTCTATTGGTCTGTTTGGCCTACATATTTCCAATCCTGTACTTGAGCACCTACTGTAAGTTAGTAGACTATTAGGTGCATTGGAGGCTGTATCAGTTACCTGTTGTTGTTGAGTATCAAACCATCAAAATTTCAGTACTTATCACAGCAACGCTTTGTTTTTTCTCCCTGTCCTATGAGTTGACTGGACTGATCTGCTGGTTTCAACTGATCTCATTCTTGTGGCTGCACTCAGCTTAGAGCTCAGTTGGGATTGATGGTCTAAGAGGGTCTCACTTGCACATCTGGAGTGTCATTTGAGATAGCAGGAATGACTGTGATAGCTGGGTTCTTTCTCCAAATGATCTTTCATTTGGGGTGTCTTCCCAGCATGGTGGCCACAGGGCTCCAAGGCAATAAGAACAAGACTTGCAAGGTCTTTTGAGAGGCACAGAGATATTTCCATTGCATTTTGTTGCTCAAAGCCGGGCACTTGGTGAACCCGCATGCAAAGAAAGGGAAAAAGACTCCACCTCTTGACGGTGGGGTGAAATCACACTGCAACTAGGTCTGCAGATGGATCATCTTGGCAAACATAAAAAGGGGGAATTTCCAAGGATCGGTTCTACTTATCATCACCCTTTATTGAATAATATTGGAGGTCAGATCGGAAAAGCTTTTGTTAATGTTCACTATTAATCTTTTGGAAAGAGTTACTTCTTGAAACACCATAATTGCTTAGCGTGTATTAGCTAATGAAAAATTAAGAAAAGGTGATCTCATGCTGAAGTCAGGCACAGAGTTGACAGAAGTAATAATGAAAAGGAGAGAGAAAAATTTTAAATGAGTCAAAGGAGGAAATGAAAACGTGAAAAGGCAAGGGTACATCTTGAAAACAATCAAGGATGTTCTGGCAAAGCTGTATAAAAGAGTCCATACAGAAGACAGGGTAATACTGACATTGCACCCCTATCATGATGAAAGGTGTGAATCTGTATCATCTATATCTATGTATATGCAGATACGTAGTATAGATTAGGTAGATGGACGTGTGTGAAAAAAGCACTCTGACCCAGGAATGATTTTAAAAGATATTCGTACTGAAAGTTGCCAGATAGGTAACATCAGAAAGGAGAAAAAATGTAAAACACTCATAAAAGGATAAAAATGGAAAAGGTTAAGAATCCAAGTGAAGTTACAGGGAAGAACTAGTCAAGGCAGAAAGTAGATTTTGTAATTGAATCCTATCACAGGCAATCTGAAGTGTTAAAAAGGAGAAAGGGGAAAGAATTGACACATCTGAGTATAATTGGTATAAATGCTAGAGTAAAAAGGTGGGTCTTTTCCACTGGTCCTGTTACTTTAAGTATTAAAAATTTCCTCTGAAGAAAATTGAATTATTGAACAGGTGCCCAGCACACACTGTCACGTGTCTCACTGGCTTGTTGGGTTATAACACAAAAACCATCACATGGAGTTTGCACTTTCTGCATATCTGTGTATTTTGCGCACATTCCTGCTGAATGCTTGTGAATAGTTCTAATCAGAACTGTTATTAATCAGTAACAACCTTTTTAGTTTTGGAGAGAATGAAAGGAAGCTGCTTTTCTTGGGGGAAGAGACAAATCTTTCCCCTCAGTCCTTTATCAAGTCTCTGGCTCTGAGTGTCATTGAGGATCCTTAACTGAGGATGCCCTCGGTAATGGCAGACTTCCCCTCCGGTGATGGGTTCTCCCACACCTATTCCCAGGTGAGACAGGGAAGTGTGTCTGAGAATGTAAGATGGCTTGAAGAAGACAGGAGAAGCACTCCTCTTAATTTTCTTGTCTCAGCTGTCTTTACTACAGCCAGTGCCACACTTCACATCTCAGGATAACGTGGGAAGAAGAGAGGAGAGGGGAGAAAGGCAGGCAAATCGCCTTTCCTTACTTTCATAAATCTGTGGAGGGGTGCTATCCTCTCTCTGTGGGGTGATAGCAGCCTATTTTTCCCTTTTGCGACAGGGAAGGAGATTGGCTAAATGTCAGGCCATCCTGAAGTTACATTTTAACTGAGTTAGAAGTTGGATCCCAAACTGCTCGTGGGTCTGGTGGTCACTAAGGGGTTTGTTAAGTCCTCTAGTCCACATCAATTCAATGGCATTTATCATTTCCTACCATGTACAGTCTTAATCCCCTTATTAGGTATAAGAACTGTCACAGATTATCTTTATTCCCTACAGTGTCCAAAGCAATGCTTTGCACACAATAAATGTTCAGTAAATATTTATTAAATGAGTACATGAATGAAAGACAAAAGCTGGTCTAATTATGAGCGGCAGGATAATTTTCTGAAGGCTAGAGATCTATCTGATATTCACCTTTTCAAACAAATCATCATGAAAATGATTTTTTAAATATCTCTGTTGGTTCAGTGATTCCCTTGATATTCCATATCATAAATACAGCAACCATTGACAAGACATAATATTATCTCATAGGGCCAATATTTAGATTAATCTTAAAGAGGATATGCCAATTCTTTCTCCAAATCCCCTCATTCTAAAAGGAGAATGGCTTCCTATGAAGTGATGGAGACTTGTAATCTTGTACCCTTACTATATTAACTATATGACTCATTTAATTTTCTTCTAGGATATTAATCATTCACATTCACCTTTGCTTTTGTACTTAAAAGCCAGGGGTCAGGAATTTCGAAGGAAATACTTTGTTACAATTCCAGAATAGTGAGAAAACACAATGGCAGAGACTAAAATCTATCACGGTATTTTGGCTTCTTGCCTTCCTTTAATTTGACAATGGGGGGAAAATCAAGGTGAGACTTGATTCCCTTTCGGAGTCCCTTTCCTGTGTGCTCTGTGTCTAGCCAGGAGAGAGACTGACAGAATGATAACACTTGATGCCAGGCTCCCTTGCCCACTCAAAGACCCTCCCTCAGGTATCAGTTGCTTGGCTGAGCTTTGAGGTCAACTAGACACCTCCCTTGAGGCTTACCTGGCCTAAGGGATAGAGCAACCAGAAAACCCTCTCATGGAGGGCAGCTGTTATCTGAGCTAGGATCAAAGTCCCCCTCTGTACTCCAGAAAAACATCTTCCAAACTGGGTCTCTTTCTCCATGATTCAAATGAATGTTGAATGAGTCCCCAGGGACACCAGTTGCTTTGCTCAGGAACAAGCTGTCAGAAATAGTGGGCGATGAAAGTTCACCTCCTTTTAAGGTCCCTTTTATTTGAGAATTTTTATTTATTGCCTCAGAGACCCATCAGAAGTTAATCGAGAAATTAGGCAACAGGGAAATGCGGTGATGAACTTTTTTTGACACTTTTCATTTGTGCTTCGGGTTTCGTTTTTCCTGAAGTGTGACATTGCTTCATTCTGGTAGTATTCACAGTACCCATTAAAGGCACTATGAGTATAAAAAGCCATTGCTCAAACATTTGGTTTTATACATGGAAGCATTACAAATAATATATAGCTTTTTTAGTTATTGGGACAGATTTGGGTTTCAAAGTGGTAGTTTCTTTTGCCTCATGCCAAATCTTTTAGAGCAGTCAATAATGGCAACTTTAAACTAGGTGACATGCATGTTCTCATAGAAGTATGGTAGCCCAGAAAGTTCTGACCATAATTTTCCAACACATAGATCAATATGAACCATTTATTTAGTGATTCGAGATTCACAGAGATTCAGATATATCCAAAGTGGTGTTTCAGTTTACTGCTAAGCAGATAACCTGCACTGGAATGTTCATTTCAAGATCTAGAACAATGTCTCATCTTATCCTTCCAGCAACTACCACAGGACCTAGAACACAGTAGAAGTAACATAAATATCTCTTGAAGTGAACCAGACTGAGTGTAGCATCAATGACCTCCTTGGAATTACAGCACTGATTAATTGAACTAGAGGTAGAAACGTCACAAGGACAGGATATAGACCTGGGCCAAGCAGAGAGATATTACAGCATTTGGAAGTACACTTTTTAGATGATGCATTTTGAATATTTCTATTCTTTTCAGCATGAATATATTTTGCTGACATCGTAGTTATAGCCAGTTTTATTCAATGCATTTCAGGTTGCCCAGTTTAAATTGATGTTTTTGGTAGCACTACCAGTGGGTAGGTGGGTGGGTCAGATATTTTAGTCATGGCACACACTATTGTACAGCCATCTGTTATATTGAATGGATTATTTTGTTTATCAAGTTTCTTTGAATAGCAATTTCAGTTTTGTATCTTATTTCCTTCTTTGATGAGAGTATTGCCAGCAGATGCAAGCTACATATTGGCTTGAGTTTCTTGCAATTCCCTGGCTAGCTTTTTTTTTTTTAAGTTTTTTTTTCTCTTTTCCTTAGCATTTTTCTCCCCGACAAATGTTCCATTCTAAAGAAATTCAGCATTTTTGAACACAATTTCCTAAAATTAACAGCCTTGCTAATTCTTCTTTTAAGACACATTTCTTATTTTTCCAAGGTCATTACCAATAATACCACAATTTTCTCCCCACCCCCCACCTCCCCTTCTCAGTCTTTTTTTTTGATGGGTTCATTTTCCCTTAGAAATAACTGGTTCTTAAATAACAAATGCTTTGAGAGAAGAGGTTGTGGTTTTTGTCCAGGGTGCTGCCGAACAATTGTTCTATTTACTTAAATTACGGAACTCCAGCTGTATTGCAGCTTGTGTTGGTAGATCTGGACACAAAGAGTAAGTATTAACCATTTACTCTAAATCTGAAAATCAGATAAATCCAAACAAGTATCATGATAATCCTGAGGAAGGCATTATAGGGGAACCAAGTGCCTATCGTCAGGGCTACACACGTGATGATGATGATGATGATGATGATGATGATGGTTAACATTTAACCAGCACTTGCTATATGTCCAGTATCATTCAAAACTCATCTATCTATCATCTGTCTATCTATCTATCTATCTATCTATCTATCATCACCATCATCATCATCATCATCACCATCTGGCTACTCAGTCAAATCTCACAACAATCTTATAAGGTAAGTATGTAAGTGTTGTTATCTCCATTTCACATCTGAGGAAACTGAGGGACAAGAATATTAAATGCAACACCAAATTCAGAGTAAATGGATAGTAAATGGCAGAGTTAGGATTCACATCTAGGCAGTGGAACTCCAATTTTTTAAATCTTATACCACATGTTTCATCACATATATTCACATGATAAAGGAGGGAGCAAGTGGTACAAACATATTTGCCTGTGAAATTCCAATCACCGTAATTCCCCTGACTCTAAGTTGCTCAGTGTAGTGGAGGGTCAGAATTGAAAACCGGTTAATTCAATACAAAGAGAATAGAGAATGGGGTGCCTGAGTGGCTCAGTTGGTTAAGTGTCCGACTCTGAGATTTCGGCTCTGGTCATGATCTCAGGGTCGTGAGATCCAGCTGGAGTTGGGCTCTGCACTGAGAGTGAGCATGGAGACTGCTTAAGATTCTCTCTCCCTCTGCCCCTCCCCTGCTCACTCTCATGCTTTCTCTCAAAAAAAAAAAAAAAAAGAAGGAAGGAAGGAAGGAAGGAAGAAAGAAAGAAAGAAAGAAAGAAAGAAAGAAAGAAAGAAAAAGAAAGAAAGAAAGAACAGAGAAGAAGAATACATGGGGATGGATGCTGGTTGAGGAAAGATCCCTTGAGTTTGGGGCCTGGCCAAATGAAGATTGAGTAGAAGCTAAGGCAGGTGATTCCAGGAGAGGAGGAAAGGCATGAGTTGAGGCAGGAAGTCAGGAAACCACAGTGTGGTTGTGAGAAGAGTCCCCTCACATGGTCACAAGAACGCAAAGGGGGACAGTGGCAGGAGATGAGCATAGAGAGGTAGGCAGGGATTTAGTGGAAGACACTTGGTAATAGGTTGTCTCCAAGGTTAAGACAAGAGTGTTGAATTTGGCCTGCCCTTGACAACACAGGAAATATGAAACTTCCAGCACCTGCTTCTCCTCTTATCAACTGCCAGAAGAAAGACCTGGCATGTGGGGTTTGTGACCATATGCCCACTGCTCAAATCTCTCCCCGTCATCCTTGTTCAACCTCAAGTCCTGGTCCCTGATACAGGAATGTGCAGAGGCAAGGGAATGGCTGTCTCCTTCCTCTAGACTGCATGTTATTATTTTACTTCAGACTGCACCGCCTTTCTTTTGGGAGATGGCCTTGAGATTGCATGTTGGAAATCTCCGCTGCTTAATGACACTGTTCCTTGTGTAAAGTTCATTTCTCTTACTCTCTCTCTTTCTGCCAGTGGAAGAGTCACAGATTATGTTGGATGAACATACATATCTTGGCCAAATAGTTTGACTGAATTGGAAAATCAGCAAGAGTTAGCAATCTACAGGAAGAAGCAAAAGGCTGAAGAATAGGAATAGGAGGGAGAGGTTTAAAAGAAATTTTAAATGTGAGACACTAGCAAAAGCAAGATAGCATAATGCTAAACAAAGCAGACAAGGTGGATTTTAATATAGTTTCATAATGCCTTATAGAGTTTAAAGTACTCAGTTATTGTGGTTCCAAGAGATTTTTCTTAGCTTTATTTATGACACTTAATATCTTGTTCCACTGTAATTAACATGTCTCCATTGCTAGACTGTGAGATCCTCAAGTCTGATCTTATTCCTCTTTCCATATCTCCAGCAATTATCACAGTGCTTGGCACAAAATTATTAATAAATGAAGGTTAAATAAAAAAAAATAATGGAGAGGCACAGAGAGGTGTGGGTCTTATTTTTGTAGGTTGGGGGTTGTGTAAGAGGACAGGACTCAGGATAGAGGGAAATTATGCAAAACAATCAAAATTATGCCAAAACAGATAAACAATTAGATTTTAGAGGCTCCAGCTGGTTTTCTATATCACTCTATCCTTTTTTTTTTTTTTTTACATTAATAGACTTTCTTTTTTAGGGCAATTTTAGGTTTATAGAAAAATTGAACAGAAACTATAGAGAGTTCCCAAACACTCCCTGCCTGTTCTCTTCAGTTTCCCTTTTTATTAATGTCTTGCATTGGTGTGGTGTATTTGCTACAATGGATGAATCAATATTGATACTTTATTGTTAACTAAAGTCCATAGTTCGCTTTGGGATTCACTCTTTGTGTTGTACAGTTTCACGGGTTTTGCCAAAAGCATAATGTCATGTATCCACCATTGCAGTGCCATGCAGAATAGTTTCACTGCCCTAAAAATCTCATGTGCTCCATCGACTCATCCCTTCTCTCTCTCCCTAATCCCTGGAAACCTCTGATTTTTTAACTGATTGTTTTACTGTTTCTATAGTTTTGCTTTTTCCACAATGTCACATAGGTAGAATCATATAGTGTGTGGCCTCTTCAGATTGGCTTCTTTCTCTTAGCAATATGCCTTTAAGATTCCCCCATGTCTTTTCATTGCTTGATAGCTCATTTCTTTTTATTGCTGAATAATATTCTAATATATGAATGAATGTTCTACAGTTTATCCACCCACCTATTAAAAGATATTTAGGGGCGCCTGGGTGGCGCAGTCGGTTAAGCGTCCGACTTCAGCCAGGTCACGATCTCGCGGTCAGTGAGTTCGAGCCCCGCGTCGGGCTCTGGGCTGATGGCTCAGAGCCTGGAGCCTGTTTCCGATTCTGTGTCTCCCTCTCTCTCCGCCCCTCCCCCGTTCATGCTCTGTCTCTCTCTGTCCCCCAAAAAATAAATAAACGTTGAAAAAAAAAAGATATTTATGCTGTTTCCAATTTCTGGCAATTATAAATAAAACTGCTGTAAAGGGCCATATGCAGATTTTTGCATGAATGTAAGTTTTTCAGCTCCTTTGGGTAAATACCTAGGAGTGCAAGAGTAAGTTTAGCTTTGTAAGAAACTGTCAAAATATCGAAGTGGCTGTATCTGTTACTCCACTTCCTCACCAGCAGTTGATGTCACTGTTTTGGGTTTTCACCATTCTAACAAGTGTGTTGTAGTATCTTGTGTTTTATTTTGAAATTTCCTAATGATGTAGGATGTTGAGTATCTTTTTATATGCATACTTGCCTTCTGTATATCTTCTCTGGTGAGGTCTCTCTCTCTCTCTCTCTCTCTCTCCTTTTTTTTTTTTTTTTTTTTTTGCCCACTTTTTATTGCATTGTTTGTTTTCTTAATGTTGAGTTTTAAGAGTTCTTTGTATATTTTGGACACAAGCCTGTTATCAGATATGTGTTTTGCAAATATTTTCTCCCAGTCTGTGGCTTGTCCTTTCATTCTCTCAACCATGTCTTTTGCAGAGTGGAAGTTTTTAGTTTTAATGAAGTCCAGCTTACCAATTTTTCTTGCATCAGTTATACTCTTCGTGTTATATCTAAAAACTCATTACCATACCCAAAAGTCACCTAGATTTTCCCTTATGTTATCTTCTAGGAAATTTTATACCTTTGCATTTTTACATTTTGCATTTTTACATTTACATAGACAAATTTACATTTAGGTCTATGATTCATTTTGAGTTCAGTTTTATGAAAGGTATAAGGTCAGTGTCTAGAGCCATTTTAAACCAACCCATTTTATTATTCGTGTCCTTTTGTTTGTTTTACTGCCCTGGTTGTGTTTTTGGTGCAAGCCTATTACTCCTCTGATTAAGTAAGCTTATTGGTTTCTTTTTTAGCCTCACCATTTTACTTCTCAAAAGCTCTATCATGAAATGTATCAGTATGAACAATTGACTTAACCTTGTTCTTCTTGCATTTTCTAATCTGTAAAAATGGGGGCATTCCTTAATATTGGAGAGATAGTGAAGTGATGAACTACCAGGGCTATTGAGGGAGGAGAGTTATATTTACTGAACACTTAGTGTGTTTCAGGGACTACACTAGGAATTTAAACCTATCTTATTCAGTCATCAGAGTGATCTCTTAGAAGTTCTTCTTCCCTTTCCATCAGCAAAGTAGCCCAGAGCTCAGAGAAGTTCCAAAAAGTGGGAATAGGATTTAAACCTAATTTGACCAACACCGATTGTCTGCTCATTCTATTCGTCCATACCACCTTTCTCTCAGGGACGCAGAAGAAGAGCCTGGAAAGAGCTCATCTTTCCTTGAGCTGAGGCTTAGAAGGTTTTGGAGGTTTTGTTTGATTTTTGACAAAAGAGAGGAAAGGAATAAGACGGAGAAAAGTTTATTGTAATGGACCTCACAAATGTTCATTCATTCATGTACCCAAATAGCATTTACTGAGCAGCCCCTGTGAGTCAGGTGTGAGCAGACATTGAACATTTAATGAGGAAATGGTTATGGTCTAGGGCATGGGGCAGGGTGTGTGGATTTGGACATTCTGTCTCTATCTACCTCCAGCAGAGGCTCTGCTTCATCCCGAGGAAGTGGTGCCAATCTTCAGTCAGTGCAAGATCAAAGGACACCAGACTAGAAAATGCCTGAGCCTTTGCCACCACAGACCAGACACCCGATAGGTAACAAAGATGAGCATAGACCTCTATGTCTAGGGCAGTTGGCCCCAGAAGCTCTGTGTTACCCATTGTAAAGTTGGTATTTGGCCCTAATCTATTTTGGCACAACTCTCTTTTTGAAAAACCACCTCAGCCTTTACCTCAGAGCTTAGCCTTGCTGCTGCTTCTTTTATCTCCTTTACCTCCTTCAGCTCCAGTAAAGGGCCACCTCCTGGTCCATCAGACTCTGTGGGCTTCTCCTGACCAGTGAGTCCTGCCTCTGTTTACCTGTACCTACTTTCGGTTAGGTTTTATTTTATGCCCTTATAGCTGGTTCCCACCTTTGTCTGCCTGAGTGAGTCTGCTCTGCCTTCCCCCACCTCAATGTAAACACCAGCTGATTTAGCCCTGATGGGCTGCTCCATTCTACATGTTTGAGATGACCCACTCAACCCAGTTCTCCCTGGGCACAGTATTGACTTAAACACTTCCCTTCTAGACGAGACTTAGACAGTCATAATAAAACATGGATCTCAAGCAAGAAACAAGAGAATGGTAGAAAGAAATTGAAGGAGTATAACTTCTTTTTTTTTTCAGTTTAATTATTTGTTTTGAGAGAGAGAGAGGCAGCACAAGGCAGGGTGGGTCAGAGAAAGGGAGAGGCAGAGAATCCCAAGCAGGCTCCGTACTGTCAGCAGAGAGTCCGATGCAGGGCTTGAACTCACAAACTGTGAGATCATCACTTGAGCCGAGATCAAGAGTTGGACGCTTAACTGACTGAACCACCCAGGTGGCCCGAAAAATGACAGTTGTTAAACGCTGCCTCCTGTATGAGCATTGTGCTGTAGGCTCTGCCTGGTTGTCTGTTGCAATCCTCGGAACTGCCTGTGCCCAGCTCTCTAGAGACTGCATGAAATATCCTTCCTGATGGTGGGAATTGAGGTAAATTTAAAATCTGAGAGTAAATTGAGAAAGCAAGAGAGAAACAGGAGAGAAAGAGAGAGAGAGGGGAAGAGGTGGGCAGGTAGGGAAAGGAAATAAAGCCAAAGAATTGGAAAAATGGAGCTGTCTTCTTGTTTCAACCAAAAGTAATTTCGGTCTTGTTCTACAAGAAGCCATAATGAGCAAGAAAATAAAATTGATTTTAACAGGAAGAGTCTCCAGGTGTTTTTTTTTTTTTTTTCCTTTCTGTTTTTGTTTTCGTTTTTTAACATAATTGCTGAAAGGGGAAAAAGGATTTCTATTCAATCGGTTAGAATTAATTCTGTGGTGGGAAAGGGTTAAGTAAATTCTTTTTGCTTGTTTGCATTTCAGTAGTGGACATAAAAATTAAATCTTCATCATTCTCTTGCTGGAATGGGGTCTACGTCATATGGAAAGTCGATGGTGTAAATGTGTTGAACGTTGTAACTAACTTGCTTTCCTGAACCCCAAGCACCAAATGACATCTGGAGATATAATAAAAAGGCTGTGAACTCCTTTAAGGCTATGAAATTAGACAGATATTTCAGTATATTTCTCACCTCTCACCACTTCTTTCTTTTCATAAGACTTAAATTCTCTTTTTCTTTCAAGCTTGCCATTTTTTTACTGCTCTACTGAGTATATAACTGGTCATCTATTCCATTCAACTCCTCACCGTATAAATAAAGAACATGGTATTTGTACATTTTAATTGTAACTCTTTGCATGTTGATCTGATTATATTGTTTTCTTCTTTTATTAGGTCACTTAAAGTGTCTGTTGCCCTGTTTTGTCACAGATAAAAAACCTTCCCTCCAGCTTTTCACATTGACTATTTCACTGGTGAAATCTGTGAGAGCGTATCTTACACTCTTTTTTGTGTTTAAGTCTATAACTCAATCTCTTGCTTTCTTGTTGTTTTTTTTTCCCCTGCCTAGTAAACTTTTCCTGAAACCCTCTGTCTGCACGTTTATGCAGATAGATTGCAGTCTGAGCTTGGTGACTGAGATTATATCAGCTCTTGGCCAAGTGTTGTACCATAACAGACATCTTTGGGTAGAAAGTAGCAGCCGTGGTGAGAGGCACTTGGCAATGCAAACAGCAATTTTGGAGAAATCTGATTCCTGTTGAGCTACCCTGGAAAGCTCCAAACAATTTCTTTCACTGTTTGCCGGAATGAAATGTTTGTCGTGAGAAGCTGGTTCCCACAGCTAGTATTTGTGGTTGTTTCCCTTTTACCAAGTACAACCCTGCACCAAATTTTAAACAGCTTATTGTATTTTTTATGCGAAATCCTGGCTACCAATATCTCACAATGCTGCTTTGGGTGGTGTTGCTGGGCAGCGACCAGCCTCCAAAACATGATTATTTAGAAAAGTAATAATTTGTGGATTACATCTAGATAATAAGGGGTCTCCTCATCTCTAGGATTATAAAATCGCATTTAACTTGGGATACTGATTTTATTTTACTCTGTTAAGCAAGCCAGTTATAGAGGCAAAAACATAACTAGGAAGGGTTTGTTTTTGGCGAGACTCGCCTTTGGCCATACTCCTCCTTTGCTGATTCTTTATCTCAGATGTATTTGTTTTCTAGGGCTCCAGAACAAAGTACCACACGCTGGGTGTCTTAAACAGCAGAAACTTATTGTATTGCAATTCTAGAGGCTTCCTGTCCCAAATCCAGGTGTTGGCAGAGCTGGTTCTGAGACCTGTGAGGGATGGCTCTGTTCCAGGCTGCTGTCCTTGGCTTGTAGATGGTGTTCTTCCTGTGTCTTCACATCATCCATCCTCTGTATGAGACTGTGTCTGTGTCCAAATTTTTCTTTTTTATAGGAACACATGTTAGGTCGGATTAGGGTCTACTTTAATGGCATCGCCTTAATTAATTACATGTGTAATGACCCTATTTCCATATATGGTGGCATTCTGAGGTATTGGGATTAGGACTTCCACATATGAGTTTGGGGTGAAGGGGGGACACAATTCAACCTACAACATTAGATATCTAGTTTTCTTTTTTTCTCTTTCCACCAAAACTTCCAATACATTCGAAAGGGTAATAAATCATAGCTTGAAGTGTTACATCTCCCAAGAATACTTACATTCTCTTAAAGTCTTAAATTCTAATAAAACTGATGAAAGAGGATATTAAGCAGAGTAAATTTTGCATTATTTAGCTTTTCGTTGATTGATTTTTCAAGGAAGGGGTAAGTGTAAGGGTTAGGGGTTGTGGTGCCTTTCGGGAGAATCTTACTATGCAGGCACTTGCCTATGTCACTCAAGCATTGGACTGTTCATAATAGAAGTCTTTGTTCAAATGTTTTAGGGAAGAAAGTGGTGTTTGGAAAGTACACACAAAGCAGTATTTCTTAGTGTGTGGACCTTGGATTACCTGCCTCAGAATCATCATTTAAATTGCAAATTCCTGGGCCTGAGTGCAGGTCTAGGGAACCAGAGTCTTGGTATGTTGTCTAGGACCTTTGTAACGAGCACCCCAGTGAAGCTTGAGAGTCATTAGCAAAGCACAACAAGACAGATTATAAAAAGGAAATTGTCTGGTTAATTTATAGGTGTACCATGTACAGATGTGAACATGTAGATCATTTTTCTCAATCTTTCAAAAGTTCAGAGGCTGGACTTACTCATGACCCTCTGCTCAGCCAATGAGGCAGGAAAGAAAGCACAAAGCTTTGAAGACATTATTTTCTTTCATATATGTTCCTTTTCTTCAACGAAGAATCTGTGAAGTTGGCCTTCTGCCAAAAGAGAGAAGACCTTGATCCTGAAAGGCAAACGGTTGGGTGCTGCCTCATTTGGAAGTGGAGATGGTCTTTTCCTAATCACCTCAGCCTTGAGAATCAGTAGCAAGTATTAGAGCATCTATGATGGATAACAATACAAATTAACATGTATACCAACTACACCTTTTGAATTTAATTTTCCTTTTAACGCACACAAACAAGATGTATTTGTTTTCTCTCTAGATGGAATTTCTTTATTTTTTGCTCTGGGATGAGAAAAGATCCCTAAGCCCCCAAGTATTTAGGAAAAATAAAAAAAAAAAAAACAAGATGCAATTTAGCAAAGATTAAAAGCAATTGTTCTGTTACCCTTGGCAACAGAATCTAGATGCAGCCAATCAGCAAAGTTGATATATTGTTTTGACACACGTGCACATATTTCTAACATAAATAGCAACAGAGACCTAATAACAGTAGGTTTTAAAGCTGGAAACTGATGTCATTTCAAATGTGTCAATCAAAGACAACCTATGAAAGTGTTTTTTTCTATCAAGCTGACATTAAGTATATGCTGTAATGGCTTCTTAAGTGACGGTAGACTTCTGTCAGGCCATACAGGAGATGTTCAATCTATAATTACACTCTTGCTTCGTAGACTGTGTCCTTTAGCACATCTCGGGGCGGGGGGGAAACTTTAATGAGAAAAAATTTGAGTCCTACAGTAGAATTCATCTGTTCACATCACCAAAGAAAGTGTGCTTATAAGAATGAACAAAATTAGACCAGAATTAGCTTGTTTATCCCTAAAATAGATGCATTTCTTTATGTCTTTTGAATTTATGATCAACTTGTGCCAGTAAATTCTGCTATTTAAATTTTTTTTTAAGTCTTTTAAAAATAAGCATTCGGGTAGAACAATAGGCGAGAACAATAGTATCAGGCTGCCCGGAGGAGAATAAATGGGATGCTTGGGAGTCCGGTCCTGGTGACATTTACTGCCCAATATGAAAAGAGATGGCTAGTGGGTCAGAGTTCATCTTTCCCTGGATAGTATAGTAGCTGTGTTATTTTTTAAAAAAGCATAGGGTGATGTCTGGAAGTGCTGAATCACTATATTGGGCACTGGAAACTAATATAATACTATATGTTAACTAGCCGGAATTAAGATAAAAACTTTAAAAAATTAGTAAGAGGTACCATTTATTAAGTGCTTTTAAGGGGTAGGCACTATGCCAGAGTTCTTTGCAGACATCATCTCATGTGATCCTTACATTAACTATAGGTGGCAGGAATTACTGTCTCATTATAGATGAGGAAACCTATGTTGTTTAGCCCAGCTCTTGTCATATGGCTGAGAAAGTGGCAGAGCCGGGGTTTGAATCCAGGTCTGTTTGGCTCCAAAGTTTCCACTCTCACTCTAAACGAGGTCAGTACCTCCTCCATGTCAGGAACCTCACTCAGGATGCCAGCTACGCATTTAAGAACTGAATGTCATCCCTGCTTTACCCCTCAACAAATGCTTGATTCTAGTCAAATTATGTAACTTTCCCGAGCCTCCTTTTCTGATGGGTACAAAGAACCTAATGTCTATCTCCCAGAGCTACTGTGGAAGTCCTTGAGATACGGTTTGATAAAGCTCTTGTGCTTGAGAAGGGATTCCAATCGCTTTCAATAAAATGAGCTTCTTCTCCTTAATTTCTTTGTAAATGTCCTTCCAAAGTACCAGATGGTGCAATGCACACTGTAGATGCTCTCTTAATTTTTTGAATAAATGACCCCAAAAGAGTAGTTTTCAAAATCCAAATCACTAAGATTTTAATACCTAGCTAATCATCTTAAGATACAACTTCATGCCCAAGTTGAACCCTTGCTGCACAATAAAAGCACTGGGGGAACTTTGCGAACTGCTAAATATTGGGTTCTAAGCTAAGAGATTTTAATTCCCTCAATCCAGGGAAAGTAATATATATTATATGTGTGTGTGTGTGTGTGTGTGTGTGTGTAATATTATATAATATATATTATATTAACATATAACATATGTTTAATCATCCCAAAAGAAAATTCCACACTCATTAAGTAGGTACTTACACCCAGCCCCTGGCCACCATCAATATGCCCTCTGTCTCTATGGATTTACCTATCCCATATATTTTGTATAAGTGGAATCATACAATAAGTGGCCTTTTGAGTTTGGCCTTTTGCTTAGCATGTTTCTGAGGTTTATCTATACTATATCATGTATCAGTACCTCATTCCTTTTTATGACTAAATAATATTCCATTGTATGGATACACTATGCTTTTTTTTAAAAATTGAAGTATGATTGATACTTGATGTTAAATTAGTTTCAGGTGTACAACATAGTGATGAGGCATTTCTATGCATTATGCAGTGCTTTACCACAATAAGGGTAGCTACCATCTGTCATTACAAAGTTATTGCAGTATTATTGGGTATATACCTTATGCTGTATTTTTTATCTTCATGACTTATTTATTTTATAACTGGAAGTTTGTACCTCTTAATTCCCTTCACTTACTTCCCCCTTCCTCTCTTGCTATCTTTACCTCTGGCAACTACCAGTTTGTTCTCTGTGTTTATGAATCTGTTTCTGTTTTGTTTGTTCATTTGCTTTGTATTTAGATTCCATATACAAATTAAATCATATGGAATTTGTCTTCCTCTGTCTGACTCATTTTATTTAGCCTAATACCCTCTATGTCTATCCATGTTGCAAATGGCAAGATTTCATCCATTTTTATGGCCGAGTAATATTCCTTGTGTGTGTGTGTGTGTGTGTGTGTGTGTGTGTGTGTGTCACATCTTCTTTACCCATTCATCTACTGATGGACACTTAGGTTGCTTCCATATCTGGGCTATTATAAATAATGCTGCAATAAACATGGGAGTGCATATATCGTTTTGAATTAGTGTTTTTGTTTTCTTTGGGTAAGTACTCAGCAGTGGAATTACTGGATCATATAGTATTTCTATTTTTAGTTTTTTGAGGAAACTCCATACTTTTTTCCATAGTGACTGCACCAATTTACATTCCCCCAGCAGTGCAGGAGTCCTCCCTTTTCTCCACATTCTCAACTAACACTTGTTATTTCTTGTCTGTTTGATACTAGCCATTCTGACCTATGTGAGATGATACCTCATTGTGGTTTTGATTTGCATTTCCCTGATGATTAGTGATGTTGAATACCTTTCATGTGTCTGTTGGCCATCTGTATGTCTTCTTAGGAACAATGTCTGTTTAGGTCCTCTTCCCCTCTTTTTAATGAGTTTTTCTTTTTTTTTTTGTAAAGTTTATTTATTTATTTTGAAAGAGAGAGAGAGAGAGGGAGAGAGAGAAAGGTAGAGAGAGAGCGAGAGAGAGAATTCCAAGCAGGTTCTGTACTGTCAGTGTGGAACCCAGCGTGGGGCTCAAGTTCACGAACGATGAGGTCATGACCTGAGCTGAAATCAAGAGTAAGATGTGCAACTGACTGAGCCACCCAGATGCTCCCTCTGCCCATTTTTCAATCAGATTATTTGTTTTTCTGGGTAGAGTTGTATGAATTCTTCGTATATTTTGGATATTAAACCCTTATCAGACATATCTTCTCCCATTCATTACGTTGCCTTTTTGTTTTATTGATGGTTTCCTTCACTGAATACACCATAATTTGTTTATCCATTCATCCATTAAGGGATACATTTAAAACGTTTCTACCTTTTGGCTATTGTGAATAATGTTTCTATGAACATGCATGTGCATGTATTTGTTTTGATACTTGTTTTTAATCCTTTTGCTTCTATTCCCAAGAGTGACATTGCTGGATCTAATGTTGAACTTCGAGAAAACTGCCAATTTTTTTCCACAGCACTGAACCATCTTGTATTCCACCAGCCATGTACAGGGGCTCCAATTTCTCTACATCTTTGCCAGCACATGTTTTATTTTACTTTACTTTATTTTATTTTATTTTATTTTATTTTATTCTATTCTATTCTATTCTATTCTATTCTATTCTATTCTATTTATTTTAACATCTTAGTCGGTCTGAAATTGTACAGTGGTTCTTCACTGTGGTTTTGGTTTGATTTCCCCAATGACTAAGGAGCATCTTTTCATGGTGTGTTGGCCATTTGTATCTTTTCTGGAGAAACATCTATTCAAGTGTTTTGTTGGCCACCTGTATTTTCTTAAGATGCTTCCCCTACCTGAAGGTGATTCTAGTGTGCAGAGGTTGAGAATTACAGATGTAAGGGAAAGCAGATAACAAATAAGAAAGATATGTTGGTTGCTTATTGTCTTTGTCATTTGCATATGGATAAGCAAGCATTGGGGGTAATGCTATCAACCAAAAGGTCTTTGACAAGCTTCAACTATACTGAAGAATTCAAACAAAAAGTACAAAATTGTATAAACATGTTCAGTATATGTCTCATAACTTCAAGATGGTATTAAAGGGAACTTTTAAAAGGCCTAATCTTGTGTTTAATATTTAGATAAAATATCATACATGTGTAAAATACCTGTCCCAGGGAGGCTAAAAGGTTTAACTCTCTTGCTACATTTTATAATTGGGGCACAGAGTTTTGCATTTTTTTTAAAAAAACTTTTAACGTTTATTTGTTATTGAGAGACAGAGAGAGACAGAATGTGAGCAGGGGAAAGGCAGAGAGAGAGGGAGACACAGAATCCAAAGCAGGCTTCAGGCTCTGAGCTGTCAGCATAGAGCCCCCCCGCGGAGCTCGAACTCACAAACTGCAAGATCATGACCTGAGCTGAAGTCGGTTGCTTAACCGACTGAGCCACTCAGGCACCCCAAGATTTTTGCATTTTTAAGAAATTATGACAAAAAAAGGAAAATAATTAAATTAGAAGAAAAAATATGTTACCTGTATCTCTGGCCTCCAGTGTTCCCTTCTACCCTTTTCCTTCTCTTTCCCTCTTTCTCCTATAAACCATAAAACATAGAAAATAATAGAAAAATAATATAATACAAAATTATACAAAAATAATAATAAAAAATTATCTGATTCTTATGCTCTATTAAGTTACCCACAAGGTCATTGTTGACAGCTTATTTTTGCATTAAATTTTTTGGAATGCCTGTCCTGAAATGAAAAAGAAAGAAACCCATCAAACAGGTAACTGATGTCTAGATATCTATTGTTCCTTTCCCAACATAGGAAAGTAGTACTTACAGTGCAGGGAATGACACTTTCTTGAATGAAAATTGTTTCATTCGAAGTTTGACCTTAACTATCAGTAACTTTGTTGTCAGGATGTGCTGTGGGTTGGGTCCTCCAGGGGGCTGACCCTGAGTAACACCTGGGAAAAGAAAGGGCAGAGCAGGAGTAGGCAAGGGGACCCATCAGATTGTGCTGTCGGCCCAAGAAAGTCTCTGTCAAAATCACACCAGAGCTCTGGAACACATTGTCCATCAGAAGAGTCCTACATTGGTCTGTGGTCCACTGGACCAGGCCCTTGTGTCACAGCCCTGGTCAGTTGTTGGCTAAGGGACCCTGGAATGAAGTGACTTTAACTCCAACATTGAATCTGGTCCCAAAGGTGCCTACTGCTGGAAGCTGTCACCTCCCCACACTGCCCACAGCGGGATGCCGGCCACTTTCCTGAAATGGTAAAAACATCCTTGTGTTTATGACAGAAAGTTACCTGTTTGGTTGTCATAGCTCACATAAGTAATTATAGTTAAGAAGCAAGAAAATGCATATATGCTATTTCCTTACCTCTAACCTAGTGCTTTCTTTACAGAGCTGGTAAATTTTTACTAAATATGCTGAAAGTTACTCAAAACAACACAACCCCAACCGCATGGAATTTAATCCAGTATTTAATGTGTATCTCTTGGACTCATCCTTTTCAGAGCTACTTCCAATATCAAAGTCCTATTAGAATGCAATGCCATCTCATAGTTCTGGAAAGAAAAAGCTTAGCACAGTATCTAGCCCATCGTAGGTGATCAGTAAAAGTTTGTTAAATGAATGGATGAATATAATTGCATAAAAAATTATAGCAAGACCCTTTTGAATGTCACTTTAGTGCCATGGGATAGAGTGGTAGCAAAATTGTTAATGCCAGGATGCTAGAATCAAGTCCAGTTTTTAGTTTCTTGAAAGTTTCAAACTATTTTGAGAGCTTTGGTCTGCTTCAAATATTTGGACCATGGCAAAAAATCCAGATTCAAAATGTATTTTGCAGGAGAATTTTCCACTTAATGGTAAAACCCTTGTGTATTTTAAGGAAAATTCAACCCACATGTTCTATTATTTAATTTACACTTGACCATAAGACAGTTGTTTTGTAAGAAACTGTTGTGTCTTTGGTAGTTTTAATTCTTTTTTTTTTTTTTTTTAAGAAGTAGGAAGTTCTGGTTAAGGCAAAACTAAAGCTCATCCGTCTGAAAATCTGGGCTGAAAATGCAGTACACAATGCTCAGTCCTGGGTTGGTTGGAGCTCTAAAGTGGGCAAGAATATACATCCTTTCCCTGGCTCCCATTCTTGCCCTCATGGGCTTTGGGTCTCTATTAGATGGTGTAGACAGTGTGTAAGTCCACATCATCTCTCTCTTCAGTCTGTTTAGTGGGCCAAACCCCATGGCAGTCAGAATAGCTGCCCATGGCCTCACTGGTGTTCTATCTCAGGAGCAGGAGGACTCCAGATTGCAGAGTGAGGCTGAGGTCCCTTAGCAGTCAGTGGTGGTAAGAAAATTCTACGGGCCCAAAGAACTTGAAAAGAAAGAAAGAAAAGTGAAATACTGGTCCCTCTTTTGAGGTGTAGCCACTTCTTTTAAGGATGTCATGGGGCAAGAGGAAAAAGTCAGGGATGTGCCTCAATAAAAATTAAGGCTTAATTAACTATATGGGGAGCAGGAGGAGAACAATTAAGTGTAATTTCCAGATCTTTCTATAAAGATATCTGTAGAGCACCACAGATCCTTAGCTGGTCACGGTGAGTTTTCTTCACCAACATAAATGGGTTTGGGAAAAACAGTAGTATTTAAAGATGTTCACAGTTGAACTTAGCATACAAATGAGCACTTGGCTGGGCATTGTCTTAAATTCACAGCTTTCCCACCAGTGCTGGTGGCTTATACTCATCTAAACCAAATGATAACATGGGTTGCATGCAGCTTGTTCTCCCCTCTTAAGGAGATGGTGTTCCATAGCTTTGCTTCACCTCGGATTTTGAAGTTTTAAACAACTCTTTTACTTGACTTGGGTACTGCTTTTCTCTTCTGTGAGTCTCAAACCTGCCAGCTGACAAAGCTGGGGTAGAGGTCACAGCAATGTAATTATGAGGACACAACAAAGATCTCCCATTGGAAATGGCCCAGCCCACCTTTTCACATGTCCCCTTGGATCCACATAATTCCCAAACCTGAGGCTAGCAGTGCTCAATGGACAGAGTTGCTTATTGCAACAATTGCAAAGATCCAAACATAAACGTAACTTGGGGATTCAGTGCAATGTAGCTTACCTTGCACTGAGAATTAAATGCTGATAAAACAGATCATCACTTGTATTTTTTATTTCTTCTAACTTTTTTTCTACTAGACTTTTTTTTGAGAGAGGCATTGACAAGGCATTGACCTTGATGAGATTTCTTCTGTCTCTCAGGCACAGGGCTAGGAATGATGAGGATAGAGGTAGAAATCTCAGCCTCCTTCCCGCCAGCCAGGAAGAGATGTTCACTGAGTGTGTGCAGCAGGGATGGAAACAGCTTTGAATTCAGTTCGCTATGATGCCATTTGAAAAGTTGATGAGAGAGAGAGACAGAAAGACATTGACTGAGAGAAAGACATTACATTAATATATAGGGCAGTGAACCTTGAAAGTCAGACAAGTCTTTGCTTTCCCCTGCTTTAAGTGCTGCCTTCCACAATGAAAAGAATGACCACGATGGAATGTATTAGAGAGGCAGAGATACAGAATTAAACACTTACAGTCTTATAATCATTAATAGACATCCCATGGGTTGCTTGGCCTTCTGGGAAGTAACAAAATACCAGCTGAAAGTCTGGTTGGATGGCATTGAAGTTCCTGAAGAATCTATAAAGATTTCAATCTTTCTACATTCAAGATAACCTTGTAAAACCAGTTGGAAGTACATATGCACAAGAAACACAAATGTCTCTTGTATTTTATTCAACAGATATTTATATAGCTGGGGGTAAAAAAAAATCAAATTTATAAGTCAATAGGCCTTTACTCTGAGTACCTAAAATGTAACCAGTGAGCAGAATAAATGCAGAAGAGTTTAAACCGGATACATCATTGTGCTAACCTGATAATCAGAAAGGTGGAATTGCCACTATCAGAGAAGTGAGGTTCAGAATTGTGGAAGCCCTAGAACATGCACAAGCCCCAAGTATTGTCTGCACAGTGAATAGTAAGAGAATAACTATTGTTTGGGGGTGAGGGGATACTTATTTTCATATTAGAAAGGGTTTTCATATTGGAAACACAGGGAATCACTGGTACTTCTTCAAACACCTGCTTACTTGATCATCGTCACTATAGCCAATGGACCAACTGAAACAAATCACAATGGATTCCAGAGGTACCTTCTACACATCACCATTTTTAAAGTGTCCTAGTTATTGGTGACATGAATCTCAAATATGTTTTGTCAAAACTCCTTTGTACTTTGTACAAATGTATTTCACACCTTGAACATTCATACTAAACGTTAAATCTTTTTTCAGCTTAACAAATAACTGAGGTAAACACTCAAAAGATAAGTTCTAATATCGGAGAAGACAACGAAGATAGTTAACTCTTTTTAAAAAGATTATTTAGGGAAATTAAAGCAAAAATAAACTTTTGGGATTATACCAAAATAAAAAGCTTCTTCATAACAAGAGAAATAATCTCTTATAAAACAACCTACCAAATGGGAGAAGATATTTGTAAATGACATATCCTATAAATGGTTAGTATCCAAAATATATTAAAAAACTGATACAACTCAACAATTAATCCAATTAAAAATGAGTAGAAGTCAAGAGGATGAACAGACATTTCTCCAAAGAACACATCAAGATAGCTGAACAGACACATGAGAAGATGTTCAACATCATTCATCGTCGGCGAAATACAAATCAAAGCCAAAATGAGATATCACCTCACACCTGTCAGAACGGCTAAAATCAACAACACAAGAAACAACAAATGTTGTTGTTTCACAACAACAAATGAGGAAAAAAACACAACAACAACAAATGAGGACAAAAAGAAAACAAAACTTCGTGCACTGCTGATGGGAATGCAAACTGGTGCAGACACTGTGGAAACCAGCATGGAGTTTCCTTAAAAAGTTAAAAATAGAACTACCCTATCATCCAGTAGTCACACTACTGGGTATTTACCCAAAGAATGTGAAAACACTATTTTGAAAAGATATATGCACCCCTATGTTTATTGCAGCTTTATTTACAATAGCCAAACATGGAAGCAGCCCAAGTGTCCATCGATAGATAAATGTATAAAGAAGAGGTGGAATATGAATATCATAATATTATTCAGCCATAAAAAGGAATGAAACTTTGCCATTTGCCACAACATGGATGGGTCTAGAGAGTATATTCTAAGTGAAATAAGTCAGTCGGAGAAAGACAAATACCATATGATTTAAGAAACAAAACAAATGAGCAAAAGGAAAAAAAGAGAGAGAGAGAAAGGTAAACCAAGAAAGAGACTTTTGACTATAGAGAAAAAACTGATGACTACCAGAGGGGAGGTTGGTGGGGGGATGAGTGAAACAGGTGAAGGGGATTAAGAGTACATTTATCACGATGAGCACTGAGTAATGTATAGAATTGTTGAATCAGTATACTGTACACCTGAAACTAATATAGCACTGTGTGTTAACTAACTGGAATTAAAATAATAAACTTAATAAAAACAAAAAAAGATATTTTACTTTCACACATTTTGTCCTCTTGATGAGTTTAGACCTTAACCTCTGGTTTCATCCATGGCTACTCTTTTGGAAAGCACATTGCTTTTTTGAAGAGTCATCCTGTGATATGCCATTATATATACACACATATATGACAGATATATATAAATATATAAAATCTTTTGTGTTATCGTATAACATCCTATACATATCATCCTATAGTATGTCAATGTATTGACATCCTATAACATCGTAAATCATCCTATAGTGTGTCAATATATTATATTGTTTCTATTAATTCTTCTGTAAAGAAAAGGGGTTGAGTAAATACAGACAACTTCATGGGTTGTTTCTGAATTCTGGTTTTGTCAGTAAATAGTTCCCTTTGTCTCTTGGAATCACAGATTCTTTCCCATCTTTATGACCTTCCTCTTGCATTTCCCACTCAGGATACTTTCTTTCTCTTTTCCCTTGTGTTTTAATATCACCTTTTCTTTAAAACAAACTTCAGGCTCACTAAACCCAATGACTTTTCCTGATTAATCTTAAGAAGCCCTTGTCACTCCAAACTTTACTTCAATTCCTGTAAACATGCCCATGTGCAGGTTTGTTTTAGTTTTGAGTGTATTGGTTTCATCTTCCAGGACAGTAGAACCAAAACAAATTATGAATCTTTAGTGGAAACAAACTTGACCAAAAATATATGGACATTATTCCTGACAACCACTAGAATGTAAGCAGGGATCTTTGTTTTGTTTGCCGATGATCCAGGGTTCTTGGGACACAGCACATGCTCAATAAATACTGGTTGAATAAATGAATAGCCTGGAGTCCAAGCATGCTGTCAACTGTAGTTGTTCTCAGAGATAATCCTCCAGCAGAATTCCTTTGGACCTATAGGAATCACGTATAACCACTTGACCCTTCTTTTTTTCCATTTGTGAAATAGTGATTATGATCAGGTACACAGAAAATACTTGCTCACTGTCCACAACTTTAATGATAAAATCCTCTAAGCTAATGGTCTATGTGCAGAATTCCCCACTCTAAAATCAAAATGCTCCTGGGACAGAGAGTAGCTACTTTTGTTTTTGACCAGCGTTAAGATGGTCAGGAGCCACCAGCAGCCCATGCATTTTAAGTCACTGTTTTGAACTGAAGTCACTGACTGGCATCACCAGCTTTTCATTATATGAACAACTATTGAATAAAATTTTTTGCTGTTTTTTTTTTTTATCCTAAGGTCATGCTTTTGAAAGGAGGACAGGCAAAGACTCATCCTTAGATTAAAAGAAACTGCAGAATTATGGCCTGTAATGTACATCTTGTTCCATTAAGAGATGCAGGGGCCTTGGCAGTTGGGAGATGATGTTTTCTCAACATATGATTCCTTTGGAAATATTTGAGTCAGAATTGGCTATGAGTTCACACCTGTAAGATTCCTCCTTCCTCCAATCCCCATAACTAATTTCTCAACTTATAATTGTGTTTGAATTAACTGAAATAAACCACAAGGCAACAGCTTGTCAGGGTTGCTATACCCACCGAAGGAGGCAAGTATTAAATTAGCCAGGTGACAGGGAAGAATGGAAGCTGCACTCTATAGACCTGGTTGCCTGAAGTCTATAAAACGTGTCAGTTATTTAAGGGATTCTCAGCAAAGACAAGAGAGGGGCAAAGGGGGAAGTATTCAGGTTGCATTTCTGGGCGGAGTCCCATCTACCCTAAACCCAACACTCTGAGAACTGAAATTTGGCCCCTTTGTAAGATTAGGCTCCCCAAATTAGCTGTCTTTGGTGACAGCAAAAATACCTGCCTGTCCCCTTAAGCAAGACTCTCCACCTGAGCGAGAAACCAGAAGCATAGCCTAAGCCCAGAACAGGTGTTTAACCGGGAAGCTGAAAGGCAGCAGGCTTCCACATGCAGAACTTTTGAGAACATTGCTGTAGGGATTTGGCTTCATGATCAGCTTTTATTACTGTTAAGCAAAAATAAAAGCAGATTCTATAGTACTGGCACAGAAGCTGGCAGGGGCATATTTTCTGGCCCACTCAGAAATGTTAAGTTTTGTTGTATTTTTACAAAGTGGGCATCTTTTATTGCAAGCAAAAACCTGTGGTAAGAAATAATATTTTTTATTATA
The DNA here is from genome assembly GCF_018350155.1 of Leopardus geoffroyi. Lineage (NCBI taxonomy): Eukaryota > Metazoa > Chordata > Mammalia > Carnivora > Felidae > Leopardus > Leopardus geoffroyi. The sequence continues at coordinate 84,987,304 of NC_059333.1, forward strand.
TTATATTATATATTATATATATTATATTATATTATATTATATTATATTATATTATATTATATCATTTTTTTGAGAAATGATTTTCAGGTTTCAGTTTGTCAAGATGTTTCCAAAAAGCTTGCTGTCTGAAAACGATGTTTAAATATAAACTCTACTAATGTTTTCCAAATCATATGTGGAATGTTGGAGGCGACCGCTCATTTAAAGTCTTATTTTACTCACAAAACACCTGTATGAGGTAAGTAGGGCAAGGGTCACTATGATCCCTATTTTATGGAGGAGGAAGTGAAGGCAATAGAGGAAAAAGGACTTTCTATTCCCTTTGCCGAAAGCTTTGTTTCGAGAAAACAAGTATCATCCCTTTTTAAAACTATAGTTTGAGTCAAAAGACAAATTAGAAAATCACAGGAAGGAAGCTCTAATTTTTCTACCACTTCGATCTGAATCGGATCTCCACAATGTTTGTTCTCACTGCCCCCTATTGTTTTCCTTTATCACTTAGTCCAGTACAGACGTCTATTTATTGGTGTCATTTGCTCAGCTCCTTCACACCATCACTTCTGTGAAGGCAAGCAATGTGTGTTTTTATTACATACCCAGCATCCCTGCTTGCCACATGGTAGGTGCTCAATAAATTTCTCTTTAAGACTAAATGCTTGATGAATAAACATCAGCCATATGTTTATATTTGAAGGTGTCAAAACGCAAGAATATGGAGAAAGTAGGGTGAATTAATCGAAGTGGAAAAGAAATAAAACCTCTCCTATTTGCTTGAGACCATTATAGCTATATAAACAAATGATATAACATATATATTTTTATTTTCTTTTTTGGCTTTGCCACTATTTAAGAACAGAAACAAGGACTAAGAACAGGGAGCATGTGGAGGAACCGGGGGTGGTTCTTAAGGAGTCATAAGCAGGACATTTAGGGCTGTCGTGTGAGTTAAAACCTGTGGTCTCTGTGCATCCAAGGGCTTGGAATGTCCTGAAAAGTCACATGGCTGTGTGCTGACTTGGAGTGAAGAGATTGAAAGTGAAGTTAAGGCAGCGTCCTACTGTCCTGCATGAGTGCAATGAGAAGCCGCCATGGACTCTGGAGGCAGTAACAGTAGAGTCAGGAACGTACTCCGTGGAAGAGTTCAAATAATGAGTGGGTATTTTTTAGGTGGCTGTTCCCAGCTCTTCCCAGGAGGTATAGACTTGGTGAAGTCATTATGCCACTCTGGGCCATCATTTCTGAGTTTGAATTGGAAAAAAAAAAAAGATATTTCCAGCTCTGAAAAACTATGGTGTTATTATTCCTCCAAGTTTTACTTTGTGTTGTGCATCTTTCCTAGAAATTGAGTTCTTACATTTTTAATGTTTTCTCTTAACTGTTTTAATAAAAATTCTGTTTGTGGGGGTAAAAGTTGATATTTCTTTGTGCACTATACCTGTAGGAGGCCTAGCTGTTTAGACTATGAGGCTATGGCTGTTTGGATCCAGAGTCTACCTACCTCATGGTTTCTTACCCTAAATGCAAATACATACATACAGAGAAAGTGCCTTGTAAACCCCGATAAGCACAGTAGGGATACAAATCTCAGGCAGATTTTTGTGAAAGAGCTTGCCTATAGTCACATGATGGGTTGGTCTCCTTATCCAAGCCCAGGGCTCTTCTAATTGTCTAATAATAAGATTACATGACTTCTCAATATTTGGAAAAGAGTCAATGCACTTTCTGAAATCTTAAATTGCTATTATGGACAGCTTTGGTTTCGTTCTTTTCAGGAGAAGTGATTCCATATACTTTGATACAACGGGGTATTGGTGGTTGGAATGGGTTAGGTCTGGAAAGCAGGCCAAGAGCTTGGCCAGGGTCACAGGTCAAATGGGCTATAAGTTGAGTCCAACCAAAAGAGGAAGAGCATGCCAAAATAGTGTGTGGATTGGGGGTTAGGCAGGCAGAAAGCCACTCCATTCATTCAATAAATACTTAACAAGCGTTTCCTGCATGTACAGCATTCCAGATCACCAGGGCCTTTGACTATGACTACTTACCTGATTGTAATGTAATCATTTTTGTCCATATTAATCTCCCCTAATGGTCTGGAATCTGTGAGATCAGGGACTGGTTCCTCTCTGTAACATTCCCTCTTGTCCCTCATTGGCTCAAGTACAGTGCCTGACACATCATAGGTGACTGTCTACAGTATTAGACAAATGTTCATGATTATTATTGTAACCATTGCTGCTTTTGTGTTTATTGTTGTTATTTGAAAGAACAACTATGTAATTAACTGGTAAGTCATAAATTTTTTAAAATGTTTATTTTTATTATTAACAAAAAAAAATTCTAATGTTTGCTTTTGAGAGACACAGTATGAGCAGGGGAGGGGCAGAGAGAGAGGGAGACACAGAATCCAAAGCAGGCTCCAGGCTCTGAGCTGTCAGCCCAGAGCCTGACACGGGGCTTGAACTCACTGACGGTGAGATCATGACCTGAGCCGAAGTCGAACGCTTAAAAGACTGAGCCACCCAGGCGCCCCTATGTATTTATTTTTGAGAGAGAGAGAAAATATGGGGTAGGGGAGGGGCAGAGAGAGAGGGAGAGAGAGAGAATCCTAAGCAGGTTCCATGCTGCCAGTGCAGACCCTGACATGGGGCTCCAACTCAGGAACCGTGAAATCATGACCCAAGCTTAAATCAGGAGTCAAGAGTCAGACACTTAACAGACTGAGCCACCCAGGTGCCTTGGTAAGTTGAATTTTAATTGTCCATAACAACCAATTTAAAGAAAATACCAAGGGGAATCAGGATATAATTACTAATGGGGTATTGTTTGATCTTATTAAAAATACACTTGCCTTTATCAAGCAATAAAACTTGCATTCTAACACCTATATAAATATCAATGAAAGATTCTCCTCTTCAATAAATGCTCTATGGAAGGATTGACAAAGATGTGCACTGAAACGAACTTGTATATTTGAAGACTTTAGCTCTTTACAATGTAGCTTCCTAAAATCTAAGATTCAGGACTATTCTGTTATGCTGCCTAATGGATAATGCCAGGGACCCCACCCTACAAGCTATCTTGAAACCTCACAAATTTATCCATATCTTCCTATTGTTCTTTTTATAGCTTTGCTATATGCATCAAAATCATTTCCAGGACAACGCCAACCTCCTCAGCGATATGTATGTTTAAAATAGAAAGGATTGGGAGTAAGATTAATGTCCTCTTCTTGGAAGCCAAATAAATCCTTGACATAAAAAAATTTGGCGTATGACCCATAAGAATATATAAAATAGTTCTGTGGGGCCTTTCTCTTTCCCCATTTGTAAAATTATTTATACACAGACACTCATAATAAATATTTTATATATGCCTTTAGGGTTTTTCCCCCCCCAAGAAATCCTGTTTATAAGGACACGGCTGTTGAAGGTAAATAATGATATAATTTTGGTCTTTATGATTCCAAACACCAGTAATGTTTTTTCCAGGGCCTTTCCACGGAGCGTCTAATCCTCTATCGTCCTCGCCATCTTAGGCTAGTTGCTGTTCTGTCCACAAGAGATGAGCAGAAATACCATTATAGGATTCCCTAACAAAAGACTTCCACAATCATTTTCTAGCATCTTGGAGATTGACAAGGTCCCCTCCTGTTTCCCAGGCCCATTTCCCCCCTTATTCCTGGTGATTTCTTTTCTTATACACCAGAAAGAAAGCACCTCGCTGAGTGATGACCTCTCTGGCTACATGGATACCTGCTAGAAACAACAAACCTCACGTGCTAAAACTGCTCCTTGATGTGTTGGGATTGGCGTGATGGTTCCTGTTTGATATACTGGGCTGCTTGGAGCTGCCTTTAAAAAAATCAATCCATATTAAAAATAAAAGTTCCTTTTGAAAATTACTCTTCATATTTCTTTGGGGCGGTTGTGCCACAAACCTGCGAAAAGTGCTGAAGAGTGTCATATAATAAAGCCACCAGGACTCTAACAGGACAGGAAAAGAGAACACATCTTGAGTAATTACAACAATTTTCAGTTTTCAGTTTATCAGTAATTTCTGATTTGTTTTCTGGTTTAGAAGACTGAAAACTTCTATTTTTTTTAAACATTTATTTATTTTTGAGAGACATAGAGAGACACAGAATGAGCAGGGAAGGAGCAGAGAGAGAGGGAGACATGGAATCTGAAGCAGGCTCCAGGCTCTGAGCTGTCAGCAAAGAGCCTGATGCAGGGCTTGAACCCACGAACTGTGAGATCTGACCTGAGGTGAGGTCAGATGCTTAACCGACTGAGTCACTCAGGCACCCCTAAACTGAAAACTTTTAAAAGATTTTCAAGGGGCGCCTGGGTGGCGCAGTCGGTTAAGCGTCCGACTTCAGCCAGGTCACGATCTCGCGGTCCGTGAGTTCAAGCCCTGAGTCGGGCTCTGGGCTGATGGCTCAGAGCCTGGAGCCTATTTCCGATTCTGTGTCTCCCTCTCTCTCTGCCCCTCCCCCGTTCATGCTTTGTCTCTCTCTGTCCCAAAAATAAAATAAACGTTAAAAAAAAAATTAAAAAAAAAAAAGATTTTCAAGATGCCAATTTTAATCTTCTGTGCATTTTCTTTCAAATAGGTAAGTATATATGTTTTGGGTTTTTTTTTTCTGTTTTAGAAAAGTATGGGTAATAATTGCCTATGAACTCATCACAGGGAGTGACCATGCTCAAAGTTAATGACAATTTCTCTAACACTATCTTCTTTCCTTTTACTGGTCATTTTTGCTAGTAGATTTTCTGTTTAATTTTGTGCACAACGTAACTAATATATACCAAAGTAAATCATTTGAGAAAAAGAACACACATTTTTTAAAGAGAGTACAATCTTTAGAAAAACAGAATAATGAGGGGAAGTTTTTAATAATCTTTGTTGTACAACAGGAGAGAATCCTCAGTTACATGTGTTTCTTAAACACATACAGTCTTAATCACATATATGTACATGCATGTTTATATACATACTCGAATACACATACGTACACTTGGTTCACGTTTCTAAAAATGTTTTTTGATAGCCTTCTTCACATGACTCAGTTCAAATACGAGCGTGCCAGGTGTGGAGGCTCATAGCTCATTGATGAAGTGGTTCAGGCAAACAGCCAAATGAGAGAGGGTAACTAATGGTGAGCAGGTGTGTTAGTTTAATGGGCCAGCTAGAGGCTCTAACTTGAGTAAAGTTGTTGCAATGCTCTAACCACAGGTAGGAGTTTGGTTGGTTTTCTTTCACAAGCTAGTGAATATATGGGAATGTGAGCACCACTCCTCCTATAGACCCAAAGGATTAAAACAAATTTAGGGTAGGATTTGAAAAATGTGGAAAAGCATATGTTCAGCCTTTACTTGAATAAAGGAATGTTCCTATCAGCCTAAAGAATTAAGTTAAAAAAAAAAAAAAAGAGCATCATAATTGCACAGAGGTCGATGAAGTGTTTCACAGATTTATAAGGGGATTTAGGCAATAATCAAGTCTCAACTCCTCCAACTGGCTCAAGGCTCTCCAGAAACCAAACTCCCCACATTGACTTGACTTCAGCTCCTCCAGTTCCCTATTCCAATCTGACCCAGTGAAGTGAGATGCCTTTCTCCTCAAATTGTGTTCCTCTGCACCCATGGCTACCCTTGCAGAATGCCTCCCCTGCAGGCAAATGTTGTGGTCTCTGCCATGAGCCTTTCCCAGCTGGTGTGGTGCAAGGGGCATGGTGTCACTAAGTCGGACAGAATTGGGTTTTAATCTTGACTCATCTATTTATTTGCCACATGACCTCGAGGCTACATAACTCTCAGTCTCCCCCTCTGTAAACCAAAGATGATAACAATGATTGCTCCTATCTTAATTGAGCGCTATAATAATACTAGTGTCATTTATTGAGAGCCCCTGTGTCGATCTAATCTTCACTATAATCAATCAGGGTAGTTATTTTAATGCCCACTTTACAAACGAGAAAACTGAAGCTCAGAAAGGTAGAAACTTACCTTACATCACTGAGCTAGAAATCAGGAGAGACAAGACTTCAAATCAAAATAGTGTTTGTTTGTTTTAACTGTTCCACAGCTAATATTGTTCCCCCTGTGTCATTATTTCTTCACCTCACCTTATAGAGTTACACTGATGCTCATAAATGATGTAGGTAAGAACACAGTGGGCACTTAATGAAGTTTTTCATATTGTCCATTTCTCTCAGCTTTGCTCTCTTTTAATCAATGTCTCTATATTTTGGTTTTAGCTTTAGTTAATATGTAAGTACGCACTTATATAATCTATATTTTTTTAGTAATTTTTAGTTAATTCATTGGGGTATCTTACATTTCTGTGTGGCTGGCTTTACCCCTAGACAAAGTAGGAGGCTGCTTTCGAAAGATGGTTTCTAGGATCCCTATGCTCTGTCTTGGGGAGTGGTGTAGTGCCTTTCATTCCATGATTAATAGGTGCTTAAAAATGCAAACTCCCGGGGCGCCTGGGTGGCGCAGTCGGTTAAGCGTCCGACTTCAGCCAGGTCACGATCTCGCGGTCCGGGAGTTCGAGCCCCGCATCGGGCTCTGAGCTGATAGCTCAGAGCCTGGAGCCTGTTTCCGATTCTGTGTCTCCCTCTCTCTCTGCCCCTCCCCTGTTCCTGCTCTGTCTCTCTCTGTCCCAAAAATAAATAAACGTTGAAAAAAAAATTTTTTTTAAATGCAAACTCCCGAGAGAATACTTTGACTTCAAAGCATTCATTCAAACCAACATTTATTGAGTACCCAGTAGGTATCAGGAACTGTTGTAGGCAACAGGCATCTCACTGTTGAGATGAGTCTCACTGTTGAGGCATCACAGATGAGTGAGATGAGTTGCCTTCCAGTCTGATAGTTCTGATTCAATGCAAGGCCGGAAACTAACCACCTGCAGCTGTGCCATCTGATCCGGTGGCGTGAGCCACACGCTGCTACCGAGCACTCGACATGCACGAGGATGTACTGAAAGTGTAAAATTCACACTGGGTTTCAAAGATGTACTAGGAAGAAATAATGTGAAATACCTCATTCATAATTTTTGCAATGATGACATGTGGAAATGAGGATTTTTTTTCTACGTTGGATTAAAAAATATATTATTACGACAGATTTTAATGTGGCTACTAGAAAGTTTTATATTCCACATGAGGCCCTCATTGCAGCTCGTGTTCTATTTCTATTAGACAGGGCTGGCCTACAATAATTGGGGACGGTTTCAGAGAATGAGTTAGAGATTACTATTTGTATGTATTTCATTTGACAAAAATTGGATCATGCTGGTAATAACTGGTTTGTAACTATGTTTTTCCCCACTTAATAAAATATGTGGATGTCATTCCGTGGTTGGATGGCGGTTCATTAAACAGATGGCTCATAATTGATTTAACTGGGATCTGTGAGCAGTTATGTATTTGAGTGGCCTACGAGGACTAGCAGAACTAGAACTCTGGGGTAGAAGGTAGGAGGTCACAAGTAGAGGGGATCTACGAGTCCGTGTGGGCAAATGCCTCATTTGAGAGATGAGCACACTGAGAGCCAGGGATGATGAGTGACTTTCTTTTCACTTTTTTTTTTTAAAGCTTAACACTTTGAGAATTTCCTGGGTACCATGCCCCATGCATCTTCTTCATTTTATCCATGACCGTCATGATAACTTATTAGGTAGGGACTACTGTTATTTCTATTCAACAAATGGGGAATCCAAAGCCTATGGGGGTCACAAAGCCAGTAAGTGGCAGAGCTGAGACTTGAACCCAATCAATTTTGTTGCAGACAGAACTTTTAGCCACTATACCAGCAGGTCCCCAGATATTTAGACTGAATAAATGAATCATTTTTAATGGAAACAAACACAGGACTACTCACATTTTATTTTAGCAATAAAACAACAACTATTGCTACAGCTTCTATCACTGTCGCTTATAATTATCATTTTGAAAAGGTAAGAAGTGTTAAAAATTTTAAAGTGCATAAATTTAGTTTTGTTAAAAAAAACCCACCTCACTTCACTGCACATATTTTTTCAGATTTCACTGTGGACTGGCAAACACAGGGATGCAGGTAGTGAGTTAGGGCTGGTATTAGGGAACGGCGTGGGACTCAACAGGACGAACTTTGGGCATGCCGAGTCGGCTGCCAAATGATGACCAGGTTCGGATTGCCGGACCCTCTGCAGGCTCTTAATGTGCCACCAAGAAGTGCTAGCCTTTGTTACTGTTGTTCTGGTGAATGTGAGGTCCTTTACTCCATAGGTCCTTTATTGCACCTGATCTGTTTGGGGCAGCCTTGTCCATGGAGATGAACAGTTGTTTTCTCCATCTTGGTTACGCTGGAAGGGCATACAGCATCAAGGTAGGGTCCTTGGCTATCAAGATGCTGGCTCCATTTCACTGCCTTCGTATTTAGGAGCAGGCTGATGAGACACACCTGCTGCTTTGCCATCACTACATTTAACTCTGCTTTTATATACAATTGGCACCTTCTTGCTCTGCTCTCCTTCGCCAGCCAAATAATTTTAAGTCCCACTGCAAATACAGTTCTTCTGTGGCTTGATGCTTCATCAATTGGAAGTCTCCTAGAGACTGTAGGATTAAGTTGGTATGACACAGATTTTTGTTATTCTCTCTCTAATGTGTCATCACCTCATTTATATTTAATGATTATTAGATGGCAAGTATCTTTAAAGAGTTTTTAGTTTCTCCAGAGATAAGTAAACTCCAAATGTTATCATCGATAAGCTTAGCATTGCTGTTGTTTTGTGTTGACTTTGTTGAGATAGGACTAATACCTAACGGTTTTGAATGAGGAAAAACAGCAAAAACAACCCAGGTTAAGTATTAGAAAAAGTCTGCACAGTATTTAAGATAAAACTTAAGTGAAAACTTAAGGATTGGTGAGAAAAAGAGGAATGGTGTGACAGTGTGACTTTCTTTGTATCAGTGCTGATGAATGCTTCTTGGGTACTGCTCAGAAAAGCATGTACTAGAGTAGAAATAAAATATTTGTTACTTTTATTAATTATAAAATAAGTTTGCATTTCATATTTTTATCTGTAACAGTTTAAATCAATTTTAGACAATTGAGTTCTTACAGGAGTTCTGCATTCAATTGCACATCGAATATAATAAATGTTGAATGATGCCCACATTTTAATCTTTCTCCATTTGGGAAATTGGAGTTCTAGTCCCCATTTTTCCATAACTGTTTTTTAATTGATGAAGGAAATTTTTCTTTTATCCCAGGGTTACTAACCTTCCTCAGCCTTTTGTGTATTCCCCAATCAAAAGGTTTTTGATTATCTAAAGAAATGACACCCACTGGTTCGCCTTTATAGATCATTTTGTTACCTCTTTCAAAGCATCTTAACAGGTTGGGGAGCCCAGATTTACCCTAACAAAAGCCAGGCTGGTCGCTCCCTTTTGTAACCTCCTCCTCGAAGCAATTTATAACTTTCCCTTCAGTGCATGGCTGAATTGGTTATACTGGGATCCAAGAGCAGCTGTGGGGGGTCCTGGATTGTTTTCAGAGGTCATCAGAGAATCTTTCTAGAAAATTATGGCAGCACTGAAAATTCTCAGCGCCCAGAAGGGTAAAGAGAAAAACTTCTTTTTTTTTTTTCAAACCCTGTTGATTTCTGCCTGTTACTTAATCTTTTTAATGATTTTCAACTGCTGAAATTTAGATTGTGTCAGGAGTTATCTTAGGTTTAGCGTAGCTGCATGATAAGAATGAGAGGAAAGGTTACATGAGGAAGATTGTTAGAGGGAAAAGGTGACTTTAGGGCACATTCTTGGAGGAGAGAAGGCTGAGGTTACTAGAATTTGTAATTCTTAAAAGACATTTTTTTTTTTTTTAGTTTTAATTGGGTTTTTTTTTTGAAATTTGAATTTAAAATTGTAGGAATTGTTAGACTAAAGGCAAAACTTATGCTACTGATAAATCTTAAAAGGTGTGCAGAGAAGCAATTCATTCCTTTTCCTTTTATTTTTTTTTATTACCCAGTTACACACAAATACTCTCTTTGAAAATGTCTTAAACAAAAAGACACATGTAGATTGAGAGTTGCTGTTGAGGAAGGAAGCCATTACCATCAGTTTGAAATGAACTCTTTCAGTTCACAGAAAATATATTTTTATTTTTATATAGAGAGGTCCACACTGTAGACTTTTTTGCTTTATAATATGTCTTGGAAATCTTTACATGTTAATTCATGTAGATCTACTGTATTCTTTTTAAGGGTCATGTGATACTTCATAGCATAGTGGATATACTAGAAACTACATAAGTGGGGTCCAGTTCATAGACAGTGTCTATGTTTATAAATTTTTGTTACCACAAGCAATAATACAGCACACGTACTTCTCCCAAACACTGTGTACACATGAGTGAGTATCCGTAAAAGAATGTCCTGGAGGTAGAATTAGCTGGCCTCATTCACACTTAGCATACTGAAATACCGCCTGATGGATCTGCCTGCCTCTGTGACCCATTGCCCACGTAGCATACAGAGGGTTATTTTTGAAAGTGTAAATTATGTTGCTGTTCTGCTTAAAACACTTGAAAGTCTTCATCTTACTTCAGAGCAATGACTTGACTCCTTGATACAGTGTATCAAGTCCTGCCTCTGGCCACTGCCTACCCCCCTAAGCCCATTTCTCATGTTTTCTTTTTCTTTCTTTCTTTCTTTCTTTCTTTCTTTCTTTCTTTCTTTCTTTCTTTCTTTCTTTCTTTTTTTCTTTCTTTCTGTCTGTCTGTCTTTCTTTCTTTCTTTCTTTCTTCTTTCTTTCTTTCTTTTCTTTCTTTCTTCTTCTTTTTTTTTTTTTTTGAATGTTTATTTATTTTTGATAGCACAAGCAGGGGAATGGCAGGGGCGGGATGGGGAACAGAGGATCCAAATTGGGCCCATCGCTGACAGCAGAGAGCCTGATGCTGGGCTCGAACTCACAAACTATGAGATCATGACCTGAGCTGAAGTCGGATGCTCAACCGACTGAGCCACCCAGGTGTCCCATTTCTCATGTTTTCTTCTGCTCCAGCCAAAAGAAGCTACTTTCAGTCCTCCAATTTCCTCAGCCTCTGTTTCACACACATAGACGTATTTATGTCACAATTCCCTCTGTCTGGGCACAGCTCCCAGCTGCCAAATCTTACTCACCTTTAGATCTCAGCTTGAAATGATTTTCTCCAGGAAGCTTCCCCTAAACCCAGCCTGCACCCCCTCCACCCCAGGCATGCTCATGAACACAAACTCCCCAGTTAGAGTCCCTGTGCATATCTTCTCCCAGTACTCAATTCCCCACATGGCAGTTGCCTCTTTATGTGAATTCCCCATAAATCCCCTGTCGTTTTCATGTCTATTACACTGCTCAGTGATGTCCACGGTGTCACATCAGGCACCATAAAATTCTGAAGTATCTCCTAACTTCTGAAGAGCATTAAATTATTTCATAGAGCCTAGCACAGCACATGGCATTATAAAAGGCATTTCTCTGAAAGGGTGTTCTTGGGAAACTGGAGATTTTGTTGAAAGTGAAAGTTAACGCAGATTCACAGAATTACAGCGCGGGAAGAGCACTTGGAAATCACATAGTTTCTTGCTAGTCAAAGCGTGCTCTGTGGACCCACAGCATGGCATCTCCAGAAAGTTTGTCAGAAAGGCCTCATCCCTGACCTACTGAGTCAGAATCTGCATTTGAATAGTCACCCCAGGTGATTTGCTGACACGTTAAAGTATGGAAAACACTACTCTGGTTCTCAGTCTGCCTTTACATTCAAATCATCTCGGGAGCTTTTTATAAATACCAGTGCAAGCCCCCCCCCCCACCCCCCCTCAGAGTTTCTGATTCTGTTTGGTCTAGGCAAGAACCAGGCAGGTTACTGTGGTTATTGCTTTTTAATTCCCAAGTGATTCCAAAGTCTAAGAGCCAATCCCTAACTTGGGCCCTCTTCTTCTATGATATTGATAAGGATATTGTAGATAGCAGTTCAGTGGCCGAATTGTGATGAGAGCCCATATTTCTTACTGTGGTCCTGTGTCCTCTCCTTGATATCAGTACTCTCTGAGCAACCACTCAGAAACCCTGTAAAGGATCTTTTAATAGCCTCACTTCATTTTTCAGAGGGAAAACTGAAATTGTCTAGGGTGGCTTCACGGCAACAGGATGATAAATCAGATCCAAAAAATTTTCTTTGCTCTGTCTCTCTCTCTCTCTCTCTCTCTCTGCACTTCTCATCACTAAACATTCTGTCAGATAAGATCCTTTGACCCTGCTCAGGATTTGGGATCAAATCACCCATCAAAAGTCTGTAGATTTATCTTCTGACAAGGAAGATAGGTCACCCCTCCTTATCATTGAACCTGAAACATACCTGTAATAAACAGTCACCTAAAAATATACTCTTCATAGAAGGCTGTCTTTTAAATTCCAAATCTCAAAGAAGGGGCATAGTCTCCAGAAGCACAAATGAAACCCCAGATAATTTGGCACCTGCACCTGAAACCAGCAAGTTTGCTGCTGGGCTTTGATTTCTAAAGAAAACTTTTGCCTGAGTTCTTATTTACTCCTCAAATGCTGCTGTTCTCAGCAATTGGAGATGAGCTCCCACCTCTGATGCAGGTGAGAATGTGTGCTGCCCAACAAGCTGGTAATCCTGGGTGGAGAAGTAAGTACTTAGAGCACTGGTTGGGAGGGTCTCGGTGCCTTTTCCTTTGGAATGTGATATTATCACTAGATTAAGAGGCTAGACACCTGGTGAGGAAATATTAGCCTTATTCTGTCTGAGTGTTTTTGATGTCTTCCTGGATTATTGCTGGTTGGAGAATTTTCAGTTCTATTAAAGATTACATGACCCTGAAGTCCTCAGAAATAAAAATAAGTGTATAGAAGAAGGTAACCATGGAAAATATACATTTAATAAGAAGATTCTCTAGACTGATAGCTTTCTTTCTTTCCGAAGTTTATACTGATTAGGTAAGAAACTTTCATCTGCAAGTGGAAACATCACGGTTAGGGGGTAAATTTCAGACCAACCATTTTTACAAGTTGTTTTACCTGGATTCTGATTACCCTACAGGGAAAAAAGAGGTGAACTTCCCATATTCCCACAAAAATGGCAAACTTTACTGTATTGTCCCAACAGCGATTATTGAAAGCACTCGAGTGTGGAGGCAGATAAAAATGAAGAGTGCGCATGTGCCCAAAGAGAATATTATATTGATCCTGACTGCCAGTGATGGGAGATGTGATATTTGAATGGGTTTAGCCAAACTCAGGAAGTTAAAGCCCCTTGGGATGATTGAGGAGAAAATATACACTCCCTTCCAGATGCTTGGACTGGTCTGAGGTTTCTGAGTTCTGATATTTTGAGGAGGCGGCAACATTTCCAGCTCTAGCATTTATAAGTGACCTCTCATTTAAGAAAATCATTGGAGGAGCAACGGGGTGGGTGGCTGTGTCGGTTGAGCATCCAGTTCTTTATTTGGCTCAGATCAGGTCATGATCTCATGGTTCGTGAGTTTAAGCCCCATGTCAGGCTCAACGCTGAGCAAGGAGACTACTTAAGATTCTTTCACTCTTTTTCTCTCTCTCTCTCATTCTCTCTCCCTCTCCCTCTGCCCCTCCCATAGCTGACACTCTCTCTCTCCATAAATAAAATAAATAAATAAATAAATAAATAAATAAATAAATAAATAAATGGAGAGGAACATAATCTGACTAGAAAGTGACTAGAAATATAGAATATCCTTTTGTTTGTGCTTCACTACTTGACAATTTCTTTGAAGAATTATCATGGAATCTTTTTCTAACATTCCCTCATATCCTTGTGGAAAATTCAAAACCTGAACAGAAGAAAGGAAGGGAAGAAAGAAATGTGATGACATAAAATTTCTCAAAACTTAAAAGCAACAACAGTAACCAGTCCATTGAAGCAGGTGGGTGTTTGCTGTTGTTCGATTTTCTTTTTAAATGAAATATTACAACCTTATAGAAAAGTACAATATTACTAATATCCAAGTACTCAACAATTAGTGTTCTCAACATTTCACCATATTTGCTTTGAATTATTTTTTTAAGAAAGAAACATTTACAGATACAGTCCATTGTGTACCCTTGTTACCACGTTTACTATGCTATAGTGATTTAATGCTCTTACTACATATGTTTGTATCAATAATCATTAGATAATATTGCTTTGTATGATTAAAAAATTTTTTTAGTATTTATTTATTTTTGAGAGACAGAGAGAGAGAGAGAGAGAGAGAGACAGAGCACGAGCGGGGAAGGGTTGGAGAGAGAGGGAGACACAGAATCCGAAGCAGGTTCCAGGCTCCGAGCTGTCAGCACAGAGCCAGACGCAGGGCTCAAACCCACAAACCATGAGATCATGACCTGAGCCAAAGTCAGAAGCTTAACCAACTGAGCCACCCAGATGCCCTGTTTTATATAATTTTAAAGTTTATAGACATGGTAAGACATCGAATATATCCTTGTACCAATGTTATTATTATTATTATTATTATTTTGCTTCAAATTGTGTTTGTGAGAATTTTTTCCATGTTGATTCACACAGCTCTAGTGAGTTCATTTTACTTCACCTGTTGTATGAATATGACATGATATATCCATTCTTCTGTTAATGATGAGCCTCTATGTGGTTTTCAATTGTTCACCACAGCTTTATTTATACTAGTTTAAAGTCTTTTACATGTATCTTTATGCAAAGGTATGAAAGTTTCTCTAGAAATCTACCAAAGACTAGAACTGATGGGTTGAAGTTAAGTAGTCTTCAATAGTATTGTAATATTGCCAATGTAGGAGGACTTCTTAATCCCAAAGAGGCATATCATAGTTTTGAATTCCTGTGGTATAATTTAAAATGCTTTAATAAGTCCCATAAAACAACATGGATCTGCACTCTCTAGCCTGCATCTGGGGCGTATGCTCAGCTCTCTGATCTCGGTGTCCAATATAGAAATTATATGTGACATGTTCTTCCTTCGTAATGCAGTACATGTGGTCTTCTTCCCTTCCCCCCCCCCCCACCCACCCAAGCTTTTGACAGTAGTAAGAACAAGATGGTTGAACCCGCCAGGCTAAAACATTTTCACCTCTAAAATGACAGTTACAAAGAACTAGCTCAAATGAATCAGAATTATAGGCAGGGATCCCGTAAGATTACATTAAGAAATTTCAACAGAAGGACTTGTTTAGGAAAAACAAAGCCAATTAGAGGGCAAGAGTAGGGGAAACTGTATTATATTTAAAAACTAAGTCCTACTTTTAAAGATGGAGAACAAAACTGAGGGTTGATGGAGGGAGGTGTGTGGGGGATGGGTATTAAGGAGGGCACTTTCGGGATTAGCGCTGGATGTTGTAAGTGATGAATCACTAAATTCTACTCCTGAAACCAATATTACATTATATGTTAACAAATTCGAATTTAAATAAAAATTTGGGGGGAAAAAGCTAACTTCTGGGTTTTGGTTGTAGGAAGAAACCTAGTACTAGTATATTAGCTAGCTAAAATTATCTTGTGTTTGGTCCTATCTCCTGGTACTTTTAGGCAGCTAGGTTGGAGAAGAAGGTTTAGAGGAGTTTTCAAAATACAATAAAATTGTCTCATCTTACAAATGTAGAAATAAAGGTTTTCTTTTACATATACCTTTTTGGTAATATCTAGCTTACAGTTTCCAGGATAGATAGATCTAGTAAAATCCACCTCTTCAGTCAAACCGAGTCAAAGCACATCATATTAGTGACACTCCAATAAGATTAAGGTGTTGAAATTAGACACTGAAAGAGAGGAAAAAAGAGTTGTGTTATTTACACTCAGTATTTCTACATGTTTTTTATTTCTAGATCTCTAGTATCTCCAGGTCACTGAAGTGGAGTAGTTAATAGAAGAATGTTGGACCTTTGCCACCACTCCAGAACTTAAAAGTCCTCACTGACTCAATAAATGATCCATAAATACATGCATATATCTGCAATCCAAATTGTATTCATCCAATCATGCATATATAACTGATTCTTTTTTCAAAAAGTTACACTTATTTTCAATTCACGTATACTTAGAAGTTACTTGCAAAGGTGTATGTTGGGAAGAAGACACTCTATGAAGATATGGCCTGTAAGGGAGTAGACTGTTTGCTGGACCAAGTTGGAGTGTTCAGAAAAGCTCCCATATTCCCAAGTCTACTCTTGTTTTCTTTCCTCACCCGTAGCTTCCCTGCTACTTCCCTGCTTTGAAATAGGAAATAGTAATGTAATTAAAACCTCACTTCAGGGATCCAGATCCCTTGCCCCCTATCCAATTTGCACTCTGGGCCTTGACTGGATATATCCTTATTTTACTCACTCTCAAATGGTAGTTGTGCCTGTAATGGTGCTTCTTCAATGGACTGAGTAGTTGTGAATTTGGCTGTGTTCTCAGTAACAGAACATTTGATGCATTTTGGTAGAATTCCTCATTCATGGTCTAACAGTACAACTGGTAAGAGTAAGAAGTAACGGCAGGTTACTGCTGACCGTCTGCTAACAGACCAAGAGGAAACAACTATTTGTATTGATGCTCTACCATTGTAAGGTGCCCAGTCTTTCCATCTTCACCTCATATTGCTCCCTGATCCCTGAACATGTTGTGTTCATTTTTCTTTTAACACTAGACTTTAAAAAGCAGGTTATCATACTCTGAACTTTCCTCCCTCTTATATCCTGCTATTCAAATCCTACCCATTCTTCAAAGTTAAGCTGAACCCCACCATCTCCTTTGACCATTCCTCAAAGAGAGCAACTCACAGTTCTGTAGAGTTACAGTAGAACTTCTGCCTGGACATTTCAGTTGCTTCAGTGGACATACAGTCATGTGCTGTTTTGGACCAGCAATTTATGTCCCATAGTTTTTCTTTGCCCCAATAGACTGTGAATAAATACCTTGGGAATAGGAACCATACATGTTTCCTACTTCTCTCTCTTCTAGAAGTCCTAACAGGATTCTGGGGCTACTGGGTATTTTTTTGAATTTAATTACTTCTTTGTCTTGACATTTAACTTGCCATAGGTTTACATCTTCTCTCTCTATGGGAATATAATCATCTTAACAAAAACTATAGCTAAGATCTTTGTGTCCCACATACAGCCGTTGATCAATTAACAGTTTTGAACAATGAGAATATCATGAAATGAGAATATCATGCCTCTGAAAAAAGGGTGTGTGTGATTCATTAGTTTAAACAACAGTTTTTTTCTCATGGATTTTGTCATGGAAAAGGTGAGGGACACAGCTTCTGATCTTTAATCTCAAGACAAGTCAGTTCTTCAGGCTCCAATGGCCATGTTGGATCGTTTCTATTCAAAGTGTAGGGTTAAATCTTTTCCATCCTTTCATCTATAGTACCTTATGCAGTGTCTGGCACTCAGGCCATTGGTCCATGATTATTGATTGAAATTGCATAAATCAACAGGTAGTTCAAGCATTTATTGAGGTCTTACCGCTTCCTCCCATTATCTCATCTAATCCTATGACAATCATTTGAAGAAGGTAATATGATTATGCTTTTACAGATAATAGAACTGAAGCTCAGAGATATTAAACTTTTGTCCAGCTTCACAGCTAGAAAAGGATAGAAACGCGATATAAAGTTCATTTTACTTGGGTCCTCCAGACCCAAATCACAAATCCTTTGCGTTACATCATACTGCTTTGCCTTCAGAAATTTAATTTTGTTGGATGGACCTTAGGACAATTAATATATCTCCAGGTTGATAGAAAAACCTCAAACTGGACCCAAGTCTACTTAAACTTGACAGAGGAGCCATTTCAGGCTCTTGAAAAAGCTGTTGTATATTCACTGAAGAACTTAGGACTGGTGAGGGTTTTTTGACATGAAAAAAGCAAATATTGACATCAGTTTCAATGACAAGTATTGCTCTTCAATTGTTATCCTTTAACTTTATTATTGTAACTTTATGTTCTTAAGCACTTGCTTAAGCACTTATTTTTCATTAGTTATGTGCCCATTCAATTGTCCAAAAGAATTGACCTTTGGGACAAAAATTGTCTCCCTATTCTTTACCTCCCCCCTCAATCCCAGATAGCGTACAGAACAGTAACCTTATTTCTAAAATTATCTATTAATTTGAAGGGAAAAAATATAATCCCTGGATTTATATAGGGATTCGTGGACTTGTTTTAGAACTGGAAAAAAAACTCACACATTAGTGAAGCTGAGTCACTTGATCAAGGTCACAGAGTTAGCTAACCTCTTAGTTAAAGTATAGACCTAAAATGGACCCTAGAGATCATCTAATTCAACCCCTTCATTTTTCAGACAAGTTAACAGTTACACACAATCCCAATACCTTTCAAGGTAAATACCTACAATGTCTTTCCACAATGACCTGGCTCCTCGTTGTAAAAACGACTGATGCTTTGTGTGCCTTTGTGTTAACTTAAGGTACATTCTTAAATATACCCACACTCCATAACTATAGTGGACAGAATTGATGTTCAGTAGCTTTTCGGAAGCCTCACCATGGAAACAAAGGTTTGGATTCCCTCAGATTGGATTTCGATGTCTTCCTCTAGAGCAGATAAATTGAGGCTCCTGCAGGCATGGGTTCTGTCAGATGAGACTTTAAATTTCAAAGTAAAAGATACTTCTCGGCAGGATATTAAAGAGTGTCATGGTGCACCATTAGCAAGGAATGCAGCCTGTCCCAATTCTCTTGGCCGACCCTTTGAAAACCTTGACTGAGGGAAAATCTTGTTCTTGGCCTCCTGGACTCTTGGAAGCTCTAAAGAAATGTAATTGCTTTTTGCAGCTAATAGACACTTAAAAACTGCTTCCAAGGAAAATATGTCTAGTCGTTGATCATTAATATAAAATAATGGAGATGTGAAAAAGTCAAAATACTTGTTTTTGAGCATAATAAAAAATATTCCTATGTTTCAACCCCAACAGCTCTAGAAAGTCAGTTCTGCCTGTGGGAAGTAATTTTTGTTGTGTAGAGTGTGGTCCTGCTTTTGTAACTTAGAAATGTTAACAGTTGCTACATGGTCAGCAATAGGGGTAGAAGGAGAAAGTAAAGGGCGTATCCATCCTTATTTCCAAGCTGACGCAACATGTTTTAAGTGGATGGTGTTTGGTTTCATTATGTTAACAGCATCTCCCTGTGCTCTTTGATGCATCGCTTCAGTGCTTAGTAATTTAGTAACAGGTTGGAAATGGGCTCAGGGTAAAATGAGCCTCTGTTACCATAGGGACAACTATCCACCTTTTACTTTTGAATTAGCATTGTGGCTGAAGGTGACATTTTGTCCCAGGGTTCAGAGAAAAAAATGAAGTTATAAATTATATCGTATATATAAACTTGTTGAATGTGCCAGTCCTTTAGAATCTGCTCCGGAGGTACTAGCTGATCAGAGATTGATATGTTCTAATCAAGTCAGCATGAGAGGTGATAATTTTACATTTGTGCAAAAGAAAAATATTAATATTTTCACAATGAAAATTACCTGTTCATGCTTTGTACTTCTGTTAAGACTCAGGTTATGTGAGATGCAGACAGGCTGGTCTTCTAATCTTTTGAGGCATGCTCTTAATTATTACTATCAATCTAAGAAGCTGGATGAAATCCTAGGCATAAAAGAGATCAAATCCAGATTTAATATTGGGTGCATGATTTAACTTTTGTTCCATTTTTCCTGCTTTATATTAGTCTTAAAGAACATCAATGATTATACCTCACCGGCTCACTTAAAAGGGGTGCCCTTATAAATATCTGGAATAGCTACCAGATGAGATAGTATACATACCATATTTATGAAAACCTTTAGTATATCTTCACAGTAACAATTTCCAAATAGCCCTGACTACAAAAAGCATGATTCAGCCAATAAAATTCACACTGGACATTAGAATAGTCACTTTGGTCTTTTGGGCCCACACTCTAATTAGAATGATCTCTGATAGCATTTAGGTCTTAGAAGTGCACAGTTCCTTTTGTGATTGTATGTCTGTTTTGCATGTACATGTGTGGCAAACACTAACCTTTGGTTAAGATCTTCAGCGAATGAAGAATAGAAACAGAAACCTCACAGCGCAAGTTGCTATTTAACTTTTTGCCCCCGACACTAATGATTTGTTGGAATTGATAGATTTTATATTTGTAATTAATGCTTTTAGCATTTCAAAAATTTTCAGGTGCTCTTGAATACTTGAATGCTAGGAAGTACAGTAACTTTTAAAGTTCAAGAAAAGTTCGTCATTTGGCTGCAATTTATGAAATCATGACAAATGCCACGGACTTTGTTTCCTGGGACTCTAATAGATTTATGTGAGAGAAGTAAAGGGTGATAACTGATATGATAAACAGCTTCAAAAACTGGAGATTCAATTGCACTAACAAGTCTTTCTTTTCCATTCAAATGTTTTCCCAAGAAGCTAGTTATGCTTTAGTGTAAATTTCTTTAATTAGCTCAATCAGATTCAACCTCTTTGACCTCAGCCACAGCAATTTCTTACTCAACACATCTCCAAAGACTGAATATTTTGAACAGGGAGGGGAAGAAGTGAAGATTTTGACTGAGTGGATATTAAGTGAAGGGAATGAGTGGTCAAGAATCATGATGGTGAGATCTGGGTCCCAAGGGGTCAGACTCCTGTCCCTTCCCCATTTTGTTCTATTCCCAGCCCCTCCCCAACTCATGTCTCTTTTCATTTATTGTGAGAATTTTCAGACTGCCCTATTCTTGGAGAGCTCTACAAATTATTCCTTGAGATACAAAGTCCCTTATGTGTCAGAGAATTGAGAGCTCACTCCTGGGTATAAAATGCTCTTCTTAGGAAATAAAGCACAAAAATCATTTTTCCCCCCTTCATTTTCAAAGAGCTGTGATAAGAGTTAATAGTAGGCCATGGCATTAGAAGACTACCCAAAAGACAATTCATAAACTCCCTACTCCCTAGCTATTTTTGCTCATTTATGAATCATTTGTTCAATCCTTTTCCACATGAGTTTATGAACCCTTTTGCATGTGGCTGCCTCATTCAGCCTATTGATGAAAGTGTTTAGGAAGAAGCTGGATGGTCATTTGTGGGAGATGTTTGAAAGAGGGTTTAAGCACCAGATGTTGGGTTGAGTTAGGTTACCTTCATGGTCTGCACCAATCTGAGGTCCTAGGAGAGAGATGACAAGTTTCAACAGAGCAGCCCTTTGATCAATTAATAATGTCTATATAGTGCCCTTGCTTGAAAAGAATTGTAAGGCCACGTCCAAGTTCTTCACAAGAAATGCCCAAGATCAATTAGTCAATGACACCTTTCTATAAAAGAATGTTAGTGTGCATGGCTATTTGCCATCCCTGTCCTAGAAAACCAAATGGGAAGTTGATTCTGACCTGCATTTCCATGTGAAACTGTCTCCATAGTTTTCTGTTCATGGGCACTGACTAAATCTTGAACCCATCCAGTCATTGTGCACGACAAGCTGTTACTCTGAACAAAGAGAGAATAAGAGAGCATGGTTCAGCGTCAGGTAGTTTTAGAAAATAACTCAGTTGTATTTGTCATCAGCATCTCTCTAATAAAGGGCGATGCTTTAAAAACGTAGACATTTAGATCTGTATGAGATAATTTGCTGCTATAGCTGTAATTAAAAGTGACAAAAGAGTTGATATGTGATCTTGCAAGGCAATGCAATAATAGACCTAAATGTACAACCCTCCATTTAATACATGACCTGTTGAGTGTAGTATGGTTTTGAGTGAGACTGGCTTTAAATCAGTCTCAAGAAATTAGGACCGCGGTTCACATCTTAGATTAGTCAACCACAGGATCCCCCCATCAAGACACATAAAGTAAGATTCTAGATATGTGTGATTTATATGAATTCTGTTTACCTATGTCTGTGTGAAAGGCTGTCAAAATGGATGTTGCCTTTAATCTGAAAGTACTCAGCTGTTGGCATTTTGGCATTGTCCCTACTCAGAAATGAAGATATGAGATTTAAGGTATTTCTGAGGAATTTTAAATAATTGCTAGAATCAATTTGAGTTCTGTAAAAACCTGTACATATCTTGAGAATGAAAACAAAGGACAATTCATATGGATGATCCCTTGCCAAATTGGGTGTGTGAAAGCCTATAAGAATTTACTAATATACCTTAATATAGTGACTTAAGGCCTTAAGAATATAACTCCTTCAAATGCCTTAAATTTCAAGAGGGTTTTACTACCCATGTTTTCTTTTAAGAATGTGATGCATTTGGAACAATACAGGTAGGCAAATGATTCTTTAAGCATTATTCTTGGCACCAAAGAGGAATTAAAATACAAGCCTTACAGATTGAGTATGCTAATACATCAACAAAGCTAGAAAGTGGAAAGACCCGTGTAGGTATTTTCTCCCAGGTTGAGCTATTGGAGAGAGAATGTTTTTCTGTAAATAGAATGATGGGCACATCAACTTGGTCTGACTAGTTTCCATAAACAGAGGTGAATTAAAAATGGGTAGGAAGAACTTAGTCCAAGGGTGGGTTGAAGCCCGCAAAATTCTCCACTTAGTCAAGGACCAAGTTGTGGACAAACGAGTTCAAGGCATTTCTCATTATGTTACACAACGTATTTTCCATACAGGGCACATTCCTCCCAGCTTTGAACAATAAGATAATATTTGCCTTTTCACATAGACTGAAGTATCTTCTCTCTCTCTTTTTAAAAGTTTATTTACTTTTGAGAGAGAGAGAGAGAGCAAGGGGGAGGGACAGAGAGAGAGGGACACAGAATCTGAAGCAGGCTCCAGGCTCTGCAGTGTCAGCACAGAGCCTGATGCAGGGCTTGAACTCGTGAACATGAGATCATGACCTGAGCCAAGTCAGATGCTTAACCGCTTAACTGACTGAGCCACCCAGGCGCCCCTGGACTATGTATCTTTTTCATCAGATAAGAGGACTTCACAATTCTCTTGTTGCACTGACTGCCAGGAATCTCAGAGCTATGCTTGGTACTCCGTTTCAGAAACAATGCCATTCTAGCTTCCTGGCCCAGGTATGTTTCTTTTCCCTAGGTGATTTCTATTCTTAAAAAAAAAATTGCTACCTTACAAAATTGTAAGTTGCCTCAAATCCTTTGTGGTGATATGAAGAGTCTAATTTCGACATAAAATAAAAATATGTAAAAGTTGTTGAAATAATTTCTTACGTGTTTTGGCCTTAAGATCTAAAGATAAATCTAGAAATTTGGGCCATTAGGATTGCACAAATAGTGGTGAAACTTAAGTCAAATGGGGGGCAGGGTTGTCGTGTTGACATGGGAGTTTTTTTTTAAAAAAGGTTGAATGCATTGTTATTCTTTACATACACGAAACATCACATGCAACTCCTGCCTTTTACATGACGTATTGCCATCCCTCCAACGTGGGTCTCCTGCCTGTCCAGATGCCACCTGTATGAATGTAGCATCTTTGAAGATTTTGCTTAAAACTGACTCCTCCCTGAAACCTCTGTATATATGCCTCTCCTGCTATATGCTCTCCAACCCCTGATATCTTTATTGTTTTCACATATATTTGTTATCAGTGTCACATTGTTGCTATCTACCTGTATGCCTGTTGTCTTCTACCTATCTCCTACGCATCACTTCTTAATATTGGCTGTGCGCTGGAATCACCAGGGAAGAATATAAGTAACACTGACGAGTGAATCTCACCCCCCAGAGATTCTGATTTGCTTCATATGAGGTGCAGCCTAGGTGCCAAGATTTTTGAAATCTTCCTAGACCTACCTGCAGCCACAGTTGAGAAGTTCAAACCATTGTCTTTAGAAGGTTAAGATCATCTTTATTTATCCTTCCCTGCTCTAAGAACATTGACTTGCACTTAGCAGGTGTTGAAAGATATTTATTGACATGTCTGGCATGGTAGGTGATGGGAAATCTTTTATTCCATCACTCATAATTTTTAGGAAAGTTTGATTATTTCTAACTCATTTATTTGCTCCTGTACACAGCATAAATGCATTAAGCAGCTTCCGTTAAAAAAAAAAAAAAAAAAAAAAGAAAAGAAAAAAAAGGTGGAGCTGGCGGTTTAGCCCCACCCTTGTCCTGCCCTTCAAGGAAGGGTGTATACAAAAGTTCAAGTTATTCACTTCTTGTTCCACCACTACTTCTGTTATTTATTGTGTACCTACTACATGCCACGCATTGCCCCAGATGCCTTGTATAAATCCAGGGTTCTTTGCATAAACCAGGCTACTACTAAAAGGCCTTTGGCTTCAGTTTCTGCCTTGTATGCATGTATTTAATGTGAATACTGGTAAATAGCTTAATTCCAAGTTTGTCTTGTTAGCTATCTTTCCAATGGTTTGAAGACATAGTAGCCATCAAATGTCATTCAGTGGGATTTGTTCACGAATCCTACAAATGTGCTGTTTGATTGCATTTGGTCACAAATCCTTCTAGACCTCCCCCTTTCCTTTCCAGAGCCTGTATGAGATCTCAGCAAAGATGGATAGGCTGAGTACGGCCAGTTTGCTGGCTAGCACAGCAGGTGGAATTAGAAAACTATTCACACATCATAGGACTCCAGTTACAAATGTAGGGACAATTTTTTTTTTAAAGGTATCACATTGGACTTCTAAGTGTGAATAGCAGTGTCTCAGGCTTCCCTTCCACCATCCCCCAGAGCCTCCTATACACATGCATACACTCCAGAACATGTTTATTGGGTTTGTCTTCATTATTGATATATTTTCTCCTGCCTCTCTACAGTGTTAAATTAGAAGCTTGCCCACGGACAAGACGTTTTTAAAAATAACAGCTATGAACACAACAGTTTTCAGAGATAATAAAAAAATATGGCAATTACTATACATGGTCTTGTCTGTCTATAATTCTTTCTGTCTGTCTTCTACCTTTAATTCCCCAAATCAAATGATTTTTAGCAATCCACTAACATAATCCATCTCCTTGCAATACCTGAGAATTTACTCTGGTTATTTAGAAATGCTTTGTTTTGCAGAAACTTTTATACAAACAACATTTTTCATAAACCATATCAATACAGAAAGGTTATACCCTAGTAAAAAGGAGTATCGTACTTTTAATTTTGCTTCCTAAGAATGACCACACACTGAAGCTTTGCCAGTGAAACAAACAAACCCACAAGTGATTATTTTAGGTTAATCTCACTGGGTGAAAATGAAAAATAGTGTTCCCTTTTTCTCTTTGATGCAATTGTATGCTATATCAATGTTTACACATTGTTTTTGTCCTGTTAATGTTTTCAGACACACAATTATATCATGAAAACAATTTATTAATAAGTACTTTAATGTCATGGGTGTTGTGATATATTTCTTCAATTCAAACTTATATTTTTTTAAATAGCTTTTTAAAAATACTTGGTCCTTCATGGCAGGGTTCCATTCCACAGTACCATTACGTCCCTCTACTCCTTAAAGGCTCACTTTGAACCTTATCCAATGAGCCAATATACTTACAGAAGGAAAACCACTCTTCTGTCCCTTGTTTAATAAATGGAAAATCCAAGACTTTTACTTTCCCAAGAAGCTGATTATTCAAAATGATCTATACAGTATTTGGTAGGGATAGAGTTCACCTTGACCAGGGAGGTTACAGTACAGGGGGAGAACTTCCTCATGCTCAGTCATCCCCAGACAAAGGCTGGAAAAGCAGTCTTGAATGGCAAATCTCAAAGGTTGAAGGTTTGGCTGTATTGGAGAACTAATTAGGGTTTTCGCCTCTCTGAGTGATTGATTATGTTTTATAAAGTTCACACATGTGACAGCAAAGACAATGGATTGCAGGCATAGCCTAGGGCAGTGGTCTCAAAGTGTTTCCTGGACCAGCATCCACAGGTTAAAATGCGAATTCTCAGACCCTCACCTAGACCTCCTGAATCAGAACCTGAGCAAGTAGCCCAGTAAAGAGTGGCTTAGCAATCTCTCCAGGTGATTCTGTTTCCTGCTAAAGTTTGAGAACCAGTAGACTGGAGGCAGGAAGGCTAGACTTGGGACATCTCAAGTTCTGAAACTGTACCTAAATTACTCTTCACCTAGCACATAGTGGGTACTCAATACATGTTCTCTGAATAGATTAATACAGTCAGCAATGATGAAAGTCTAAATGAGTAAAGAAAAAATGTATATAATATTGGAGCCAAGAAAGACTTTAGTTCCACTTGCAATTCAGTCAAGAGCAGAATTGACTCAATGGAATTTTATAAATAATTGTTCCTTATTTGACAATTTTCTTCCCCAACTTTCCTTGTATTTCTCACTGTAAACAAACAAACAAACAAACAAACAAAAAAGTCATTTTTTTAAGACGCATGAATAAAGGGAGGAGAATTTGGGTAGCTTATACCTGCTTCTACAGAGGGCTTGGGATCTCTCTCTACCACCTGAAAGAGAACCCAGGTGATCAGAGAGGTGGCAGCAGTGGCCCAAGTCCTGGGGTGATCAGAAAATAGCAGAGTGGGAACTAGGCAGACAGTCTAGGATGAAGGAAAACTTGAGGGCTGCTTAGGACCAGGAACAGGGGCCACGTACTCCCAAAACTGCATTGGCATTGTTTTTGAGGAAATTCCAACTTTGCAACAGAAGGACCAGTAGTTCCATCATTAATGTCTTTGATTGCTAAAGGGAAATGTTCACTGAAAAAGAGGAGGATTTGTCCATGAGAGGGAGGTACCCAAATATCTACTCTCCACCAGTCATTCTGTTAAAAGTTGACAAACATATTTAATCCTTACACTTCACCATATGGTGTTAATATCTCCACTTTATTTTATATATTATTTTATTTTAAATTTATTTATTTATTTTGAGAAAGAGAGAGGCAGAGAGAGAGGGAGAGAGAGAGAATCCGAAGCAGGCTTCACCGCTGTCAGCACAGAGTCGATCCCATGAATCATGAGATCGTTACCTGAGCTGAAATCGAATCAGTTGTTTAACTGACTGAGCCACTCAGGTGACCTAATATCTTCATTTTATAAGCAAAGGCCAGAGGGAGTAATCTGTCAAAAGTTATACAGCCACAAAGTGTAAACATTGGAATACATACTTGGGCAGTCTGACTCCAAAGCCTGTATTTAATCTGTTATTAAATAGAATGCATGAGACTTTACAGTTTCAGTCCTTTTGAATCTTTATAAAGTATATATTTGTTTACATATATGGAACTCATATGTATTTATGAGTCTCTAATTATATGTAGCATGTTAATTAATAGTTTAAAATATTTTGGACTTGAGTATTGCGATTTTGATTGGAAATGTAATCTGCTATCGAGCACATTGCCTGGGAAAATCGGATGTGAACAGACACATTTGGCTTACAGCAACTTTAGAAGTAATGCAACTTTCTGTACTTTGTCTCTCTCTTTTGGTCTGTGCTTTCTTTCTCTATCAAATGCTTTTAATTATATTTGCATTTAAGTAGAAACTGTTTTTTTTTTTTTTTTGTCAGTGCTTCTTTTATAAAAGCAGTACATTCCTCTTTTTCCTCCTTATATTTGATGTGTATTTTAAGCTTTGAAGTGTCTTAAGTTACTCTAGGGACGTCCAATTATACTTCTGTAAAGAGTGAGGTCTCAGAATTGTCACATTCCCCCATCCTCTTCGTACATGAATGTTACTTGTTGTCAGACCATTTGGCAACTTGATCGAAGCAGTATTGGATGCAAGAGACTTGAGTTGAACTGGTCTTCGGTTGGTTCAAGACTTAGGGTCTTGAGACTTGCTTAAATTTCTTCACTTACAAAATGCATATTATAAGACTTGCCTTGAGTTTACCTTTTTTGGGAGTGGTAGTGGTAAGGAATGAATGAATGGGTTAATTTACATGAAATCATTTTAGTTCCTTAAAGGAAGCATGTGACATGATTTAAATACATATCCTGCATATTTTATTCTATAATGGGCTTTGCAGTGTGAAAAAATCTAGAAGCCCTTTGGGTAAAATGGGGTGAAGATAAGAAATTATTCGTATTTTAAAATGTTTTTTATAATACCATATTTACTATATCACCCTTTTCTTATGGTTTAATCCTCATCCCTCGCTTTCAACAACATTCATTCTTGTGCGAGCAGTGTGAACAGCACTTTGTACCTTTGTAGGTGCTTGGTTGATTTGGAGTTGTACAGAAAGAAGTGGTGGATGATAGGACAATGTCAAAACATAATGGGGTATGCCTGCTTTTGTTTCCTCAATTCCTAGGAATCTGTGCAATGAAGAATAAGAGATAATAAAAAACAGGGCTGGAATTCAGCCAATACACACTGGTATAGTGAAGTATTAAAATACTGAAATACTTCTCTGCTGGTTGATAAATAGCAACTACCCCCAGCCCCCACCTACTCCCACCGACTGCCCAGCCTCCTTGAAGTCAACACTGTGAATCCTGGAATCTCCTGCATCCAGCAGCATAAGGGTTAAATGAACGCTTGCCCTAGCAATGGGCTTCCAGGACCCTACGCTGGTAATGATTCTGATCGGCTGTGCTCAGGACTTATAGGTGTTAAATATTTCAAATACCTCCCTCTGTGACCACATATAAAACGCAAGAGATCAACCCTACTAGTTGCCCTGAAAGTCTTGACAAATTACTTTCTCCTTCATTGCTATGTCCAGATCTTCTTGGATCTTAATTTTTGCTATTTGCCCTTTCGTTGTTGCTTTAGGAACTTAATATTAGTGTGGGATGAGAGAAGAGAAAGAAGAGAGCCACTGGAAAACAAGTTGAAGGTCCACAGGCTCACACTGGGGATGAGTTTGTCAATGTTCGATTTTATTGAACATCTTGAGGCATTTAAAACAAAATAATGTCCTATGGAACCCAGATGCATACAGCCAGGTGCTTTCCTGTTAATATTTAAACTCATTTTATTTAAGATTTAATCCATATGTTAAATCGCTGACTACAAAAGATGTTCTTTGAGAGGCTAATCGAAATGACGAAAAAAGGGTCTAAAGATGATGTTCAAAGATGTCATTTATGGGTTGGGGGTCAGGGGCTGAGGAGAGCGGGAGAAACTTGGGGGCTGCATGAAGTCATTTAAGTATGTGAAATGTTCTAGAGCACAAGGGAACTCTTGAAATTTCACAATCATAGAATCTTTCTTCATTTCCAAAAGAGCATGTTTTCGAGACAGTGTATAATATAGCTATTTGTTCTCTGGAACACATCTCAGGGAAGAAAAAGAAGTTGGGAAAATGAGCCCATTGTTTTTCAAAATTAGTGACAAACTTCAAAATAATTCCAAACAAACCTCAAATAAAACATTTTCCCCCTACTGTGAATCCTATTTAAACTGTTTGGGTCAGCCTGTTTTAATGAGTCGCATTCACGCTGACACATCCACACACTTCAGACAAAGACAACTGCACCTCTAAACCCATTTAAAAATGATAGATGACTGTCAGCTTTGTGAAAGCAGCACATGCAGTGGCTTGATAGCACAGAATGAAAGCAATCTACAAGTGCAAGTCTGTTTCTTTTGGCAACGGAAGGAGTTGCTAATGGATTCATCATTTTCTGTTAAGCATGAATGTCAAACAAAAAAACATTTAGGGCTCTATTCAACTGAATTTCCGGCTCGGCGCTTGCCAGCCATGGAAGCCCTGTGACTTGGAACCTGTGCAGCCCAAGCCTGATTCTTGTTTCCAAAGTTCCGTGGGGCCAGTACCACGGAACTTGGAATTCTGCCGAGGGCTCCTCCTCCTCTCTTCAGCCCTCCTCCCCCCTTTCTCCACTTGTATGAAGCCACCAGTCATGCTTCCTAACTGAAAGCCATCTATGGAGGGAGTTGGTTGCCAGCTCCTAGGACTTCAGCGGACTCTACCCCCGAATCACACAGGAAGTCCACTCACACGACTTGAGAAGGGATGGCAGGGTGAGGATTTGTTGTATCCAGGGTTTCTGGGGCCTCTGTGCCTGGGAATTGATTGGTTGTGGTGGGCACTGCATGCTTTCTATTTTGGTGTCAGAAATAGGTAATGCGTTCTGTACTCTTTCAATAAACAAAAAGTAAGTACAAAAACAATAAAAGTTAGAGTTGTCTGCCTGGGTTTCAGATGCGTTATGTTCTTTGAATGAACCTTGAGAGGATTTAGAGGCAAGTGCTGGCCCCAGAACACAGCCCTTACTTTCTTGACCACAGAAGAGCTGCCCCTCTAGGGGACACTGGTTTCTTCACCTGGGCCCACGGTGGGCCGTGGTAGGAGCGTGCTCTGACTGAACGTATCAGCAGCATCCATCCTGGCAGAGGAGAGGTGTCAGTGACACGGACCCTGGGCCCTCACACACCAGACCAGTACCACTCTGTCACCAGCTAGGTGATCTTGGACAAGTCTCTTTACGCATCAGGGCCTCAGTTTCCTCACTTGGTTGTTTTGGGGATTAAAGGAGACAACATGAGAACAAGTGGATACGGCATTATTATGATTATAAATCACTACACAAGCGGATATCAATATTAACTGAACTATTTAAGTTAATAAAATTAATTAGTGCATTCAAGAGGTAATGTAGGATGGTCTAACAGGAATAGCTAGAACAGAGAAGTTAAGAGCCGTAGATTCCTGCCGACTCCATTTTCTGGCCTTGAGAAAAATCACTGTGCTCATTAAGTTGGAGTGGAGAGGTTTATCCCATCACTAATTCTATGAGTATGCTATGCCCTGGCTCCCTATGTTATCTAATCTGTGGAAGTGGCCCCCGTGGTCCTCTCTTCTCCAAATGTCACTCTACTACCAATCATCCTGCCATTATTTACTGTTTTGCATTTCCCCGGTCCTATTGCTCAATGAAAATGCAAACATATGAGAAAATATGTTATTTATTTATTTATTTATTTATTTTAATTAATTAATTAATTTTATTTATTTTATTTTATAATTGCTTAGCAATTAGCACTTTAACAGGGCATAGCTGGTGTAAGACATAGGGTTGATGCCAGTGGGCTGGGGGAAGAAACAGGATACCAGGAGGAAGGAAAGGAAGCCCTCAAATCAACTTTACTTTCTTTGCAAATGTTTCTCATGTCCCTCTTATGTCTACTATTTAGTGATATTGGGAGGACGATTGGAATAGGTTGTGAAATGTTGCCAATACCTTCTAAATGACAGGTCTGTAAGTGATTTAATGTGACATTAATAATGATAATGACCATAGCCTAAAGGATAAAGGCAGAACCTGTAAAGGAATGAATTAATGGTCACCCTTGAAAATATTTTAATCTAAAATATCAAATGTCGCTTCCCTTAGGAAGCCTTCCCTGATTTCCCAACATAGATTCGATCATCGCCTATACTTAATATGTGCATGTCTCACGATATCATTAATTTGTTTGTATATTTGTAATATATACATATTTACTGTGACCCGAGACTCTTTTAACTCTATATTCAATACCTCACACAATAGCACACTGTAGAAATTCAGGAAATGTTTGTTGAATTTAATACATACAAATCTGGAAGATAAAATAGATTAAACTGTCATTCTCCCAGTGTTTCCAGGACTTGGTCTACCTAACAATTGAAACTAAAGATATTTTTCAGCAGAATATTAAACTTTATAAAGGTTTTGTCGACACATGATTTAAAAAAATACTTCCACTTAGATGATTCTTGAATCAAGTTAAATGGTGTTTGTTACAGTATTTAGCTAAATGTTACATGACTATACCTTTTACAAATATACTCAAATTCACCCCCAAATTATCTATGCTCACACTATAGTGTATTGGCAAAGCTACATCCCCAATGTCGCTTTAACCTGCAGAAATGATCAGATTCGTATTCTACAGAGCTGGTTTCAATGAGGAATTTTCAGAATGATGAAACCAGATTTAGCTGGTAGCAATTATTGGTACATTTCAGATGAGCTCAGCGTGAAGAATAAGACTGAAGAAAGATTAAGTCTCAAATACTAAGGGACAGAAAAAAAAATGAAAAGAGAGCCCGAAAGGGCTTGAAACGCAGGAAAGGACCAGTTATCTGCAGGAAGCTGGTATTCTTATGTGAGATGCATGTGACCCAGTCTGGGTTAGAATGTTATCTCTATGTGATCTGCAGAATTTCTCTCTTGACTGTAGCAACCTCAGAAGAGTGAATTAAAGTCTTAAGGAGAAAAATCAATAAAGAAAAAAAGAGATAAAAGCAATATGGTTGGAGAGCATTTCAAAAACCATATAAAAGTCTCTTAAATGGCCACGGAAGACTAACCAGTATTTATAAGGGTTTAACAGGAATACCAATAAGAATAGATTTGTTGGTCTCCTTAAAGGAGCAAAGAGGCTTCTGGGTGGTTTATGGCATTTGGCTGGTCTTTGTCTGATTCTAAGATGTGACATATAGAAACACGAATTGCATGAAACATTGCCTATGACAACAAGAAATTCATTGGAGAGATATTATGAGGAAGTTGGGGACAGAGCAGCACTCATTGCTTGCTCAGTGGTATGGATGAGGTACAGTACTGTGAGCACCTGTCCTGTGACTAGCTCTGCTTGATTCCCAGGCTGGGAATTTTTCTGAGCTCTATGCCAGAAACAGACAACAGAGTCATTTAATTGCAACAATGCTTTCTCTAATATATCTTTAAAAATGTGTAAATGCTTTTATCCTTGTAATTAGAAGTGGAATTCATCCCAAACCTGCTCCAGGCCAACTATCTTCTAAATGAAGCCTGCTTCTAATTGAAATGAGAAAATAAAGGAAGCAAAAAGGCAAGCGTTGATGAAATGCAAGTGACATGAGCTGTGGGAGAAATGGGTAGATGTATTACCAGTAGTCAAGGAAAGGGATGCCAAATAAACTTGAGTTTAGGGAGCTGGATTTCAAAATGTTCAAAGAAGACATCAGTACAACCCTTCCCCTCCAACATCCGAGGTCCATGTGTGGAGAGCATTTGATGCCACTCTATCTAGTCACGTGTTGGCTCATCCATCCATTTCATTACATTTTTTCTTGAGTTCCCATCATGCCACAGATATCTTTTACTAATGAGAAACTTTCAAAAGTGAAATTCTGCTAAAGTGACCAAGAATATTTTTCGTTAGAAAAAAAAAAAAAAAGCGTGTTTGAGGAAAGCCCAAAGTGAACTGTACAGAATCCTGTAAATCCTGGGCTCAGATAGGCTCCTGGATAGGTCTCCACGTTTTTCCAAAGTCGATGTTCTGCGATTTCATGGCAACAGTGAAATCCGAATTGCCAATACGGGAAGTGGAAGTGTTTTGCTGAATCCTACAGTATACATTTATATTACTCTGCTAGGGCTGCTATAACAAGTTACCACAGACTGGAGGAGTTCACAATGAGAAATTTATTTCTGTTTACAGTTCTGGAGGCTAGAAATCTGAGATCACTGTGACAGCAGGTTTGGCTTCTCCTGAGGCCTCTCTCCTTGGCTTGCAGATGGTGACTTCTCTCTGTGTTATCACACGACCTTTTCTCTGTGGGCTCACCGGGGTCTCTTTGTGTGTTAAAATTTCCTTCTCTTACAAGGACACCAGTCATATTGGATTAGGGTCTGCCGTAAGGGTCGCAAGTAACCTACTCACCACTTTAAAGCCCTTATCTCCAAATATAGTCCCTTTTGGGGGGGTACTGGGGGTTAGGGCTTCAACACATGAATTTGGGAGACACAATTTAGCTCATAACAACACTAAAAGTCTTAAAAAATGAACATAGGAATTCACTTCTAGGAATTTATTCCAGAAGAAGGGAGAGAGGTGCCCAAAGTGTTCCTCACAGCAGGAGTCCTGCCTGTGCTGAAAAGGCAGTTGAGCCTTTGGGTGCACCTGAGGAAGTAGCCTTCCATTGCATTTTGCCACCACCCTGACCAATTCAGCCATAAGTGTCCAAGATTTATAGAAAGAGGGGCTTTGGGCAGAAGCCAAAGGAGCTGTTTTCATGGGGGCCTTGTGGCCCAAGCAACAATGTGTGGTCTGAATCCCTCTAACACAAAATAATACAAATGATAGAATGGGAATTAGGCTTCCTCCAAATATGAAACTGAACGTAGACCCCTTAAAACTTACTGGGGACTTCAGTGGTTTCCAGAGGATACCAGTGTGCCCAGAGAATATTCACAAGAAGAGCCATTACTCTGACAGGAGCCAAGTTGTTAGTGAAGTCATGTGAAGCTTCTATCCCTAGGGACCTCTATGAGTGTTCCAGCCTGAGATTCTGCATGAAAAGGGGTGGGAATAAGAGATGGTAAAAGGTACATGACCGCTGTTGAGTAGACGGTAATTCCGTTCTCACAAGCTGAAGAGACCTGAGGAAATTCAAATACTGCTTACTATAGAAGAAAAATGAAAAAAAAAAAAAAAAAGAAAAGAAAAGAAAGAAAGAGAGAGAGAGAGAAACAGCAAATTCTCAACAATTAGAGGATTGGTTACATAAATTATTCTGTGTTCATATAAATATGACATTGTGCAGTTATTAAAAATCATGTACAAGAATACATATTTCCTTGAGAAATATTCCTGATATAGTATTAAAAAAAGGCAAGAACAGTACAATAGGTTTTGGTTAATGGATATTATCAATCAATTACCTATTAAAAATGCCATGTGCATGGCACACCCAAGTTTTGGTTATCTTTGGATGGGGAGATTCAAACTTTTTTCTTAGTGATCTTCTATGTACTTTCAAGTTTTCTGTATTGTGCATATAGGTTATTTATATAATTTGAGTTGTAAAAGAGTTTAATAAAAGAAAACCCAGCTCTGCTAAAATGGTATCCAGACTGATACCTGTCATTAATCTGTCTATGTGATTTGAGAGGGACTATTTTTTTCTCTTGGAAATTATGTCTTCCCTACTTTTTTATTAAACTATCATTTTGAATAAAATGACAAAGATAGCAGATGGAAATTTAAAATGTGTTTACCTGAAAAAAAGAGAAAGTTGGTAGCCCTACGCCAACGTCATTGTTTAAGATACTTTCTTATAGGTCTCTGAGACCACTATCTGGGAACAATTGTAATAAATATTTCATAATTTCCTGTAGAACTGTAACTCAGACATCTTAAACATACATGCTGAGAGTCTTTCCTTTTGCTTTTTATATACTGAACCTGTTATTTGTGTTTCAACTGAATTGCATTGTTCTTCCTGCTCCATGTTGGCCAATGGTCCAACCAGTAGTTTTGGATCATATGCCCACCCACCTCTACAACCCCCAATGCTAAATAATCAAAGCAATTACTTCAAAATATTCTCCATACTGTATTTATACATAAAGATATATACACATGTATTTTTTATACATACATATATATGTATAATACATATCTCTTATATAAATACAAATATACATATTATTTTCTTTTTAACTTAACTAATTCTGCACTTGTCACATTTCACATATGTGAAGCAATCCAGAGTCACCTTACAGAAGTGTACAATTCCATTCTTTTGTTCATGAAAGAATCATCCTGTTCTTTATGAAGTTGAACCTAGGTCTCATCATTTTCTCTTTTTCTCTTCTCCTAAAATTCTCTTCTCCTCTGAAATTTCCAAAAAGTCCATTTTAAATCCACATCTTCTTCGATGTGTACTTGCTTTCCTGAACTGGTATTTAGTTTAGAAGGAGAAGGAGGAGGAGGAGGAAGAGGAGGAGGAGGAAGAGGAGGAGGAGGAAGAGGAGAAGACAGAGGAGAAGAATAGTAACATTAAAAAAGTGAGATGATATATAAATGACTACTTCAAGATGAGTTCTTTGAAAAGAAGTAACTTAGTCTTTTAGAATATATCATGAAAGATAAATCATAACTAGGATTATTGAAATATTGGTCAGAGTGTCCATAGTTATCAAGTGTTCCAGAAAGAATTTTTAGTTTATTAATTTATTATGAGAGAGGGAGCGAGCAATAGAGGGGCAGAGAGAGAGAGAGTGAGAGACAGAGAGAGAGACAGAGAGAGAGAGGGAAAATCCCAAGCAGACTGTGCTACCAGAGCGGAGCCCCCATATGGGGCTCAAACTCACAAACCGTGAGATCATGACCTGAGCAGAAACCAAGAGTCAGACGCTCAACCAGCTAAGCCACCCAGGCACTCCTGCAGAAATAATTTTAATTTAAAAACTGTAGTAATTAATATTTTTCATAGAAGCCACATAGCTACATGTATTTGAAAATGCATATCCTGAATACTTAACACAGCACTTAATATAGTGCATTGTATGACTTAAGCAAATAATCCTATAAAGGCAATACATTCCACTGACAGGCAAATTT
Organism: Leopardus geoffroyi; assembly: GCF_018350155.1. Taxonomy (NCBI): domain Eukaryota; kingdom Metazoa; phylum Chordata; class Mammalia; order Carnivora; family Felidae; genus Leopardus; species Leopardus geoffroyi. The sequence continues at coordinate 85,023,599 of NC_059333.1, forward strand.
ATCAAATGGGAGAGCGTAGGACTGCGGTAGGTCTGAAAGACATCTGTGGAAGGTAAAGGAAAGACCCTAATAGAGATATTTTGAGACTGTGAGAACAAGCTCACCTACTTCGCTAATTTATTCAGGGATTGAGTGAGGTTCGCCTTCTAGAGTTAGTCTGTTTTTGGTTTTTTGCCTTTTTGTTTTTTAAATGAAGAAATGGAAATTTCAAAGGGGTTATCTTGACTCTGAATGTTTTTGTCGTGTCCTGGATGGTAAAGGGGAACATCTTTAATAAAAAGGATTCTATCTTACTTCTTCTTTTCTATTTCATATTATTACACTCAGCTTTCCCTCCAGATTCACATAAATTCAAATTTGTTTCTGTTATTGTTGTTCCTTTCAAATCCTTAGTGATTGGCCAATAAAGTTTAGGTGAATGTGTGATTGAATTAAATGAACAATGATGTTTTAAACTTCTAAAATTTATTACAGAAATTTCAGACATGAGCAAGTTGAGAGGATAGCATAATAAACTCCCATGGGCCCATCACCCACATTCCACAATTACCAATTTATGGCCACTATCGTTTCATCTTCACTTGTTTTGTCCCCTAACTTGATTATTTTAATGCAAATTCAGTTGCCATATAATTTCATCTATAAATATTTTAATATGTATTTCTAAAAAATAAGTACTCTTTTTAAAAACATAACTACAGTATCATAGCAAGAATTAATAATATCCTTGATATCTGGTCAAAGAGTCCGTTTTGCACATAGTTTGCTTAAATTAGATTCCAAATAAGGTGCATAAATTACAATTGATTGATGTGTCTCTTAAGGCTCATTTAATCTGTATGTTCTCCTCCATCTTTTTTCTTCTTACCGTTTATCTGTTGAGGTTGTTAGTCCAGTAGAGTTTTTCATCTATGCATTTTGCTATTCATATGCCCCTGCTTAGAATTGCTTAGGTTGTTTTCTTGTCCCTCTCTTTCCTATAAGTTGATAACTTGCTATAAAGTCTTGATCAGATTCAGGTTTGACTTTTTTGTTCTAGCAAATATATTTCATAAGCAGTATTGGGTACACTCATCAGGAAGCATATGATGTCTGGTTGTCTGTCTTTTTTGAGATGGTAACAGCCATTAAAGATCATTGCCTACATTCATTAGCTCATTAAGAGCTGCAAAATGCACTTTTCTATTACTCCTTCTTCATTTACTAGCTTGAATACTTTTATAAAGAAGTATTCTTTATCAATTATTTATCTGGGATACTGTTCATATAATAAAGGCAGAATAAATGCTTAATTTTCCCCCTGTATTAACCAGTTTCCAAAATAATGAGTTAGATCCTTAACATTTTCCAAGAGTAATCAAGAATTTTTTTTAATTATCATTAACTCATGAATTTAAACATGGTTGATATATTTCAATCCATTTTAGATACTATTGTCATTGCTGCTCAGAGAATTCTATCTTTGGCAAGTAGAAAACTTTTCAAGTTGGCTGTTCAGTCCATTTGGCAAAATCCTAATAGCTCTAATAATATTTTTCTCGCTTTCTGGTGTGACAGATGTTGTGTATTGCCTGCCCCACACCTAGAATCAGGCATTTTTCCAGGGATTTCTGGTGTCTTTTAATGGGAAATGTGTATTATTTTATGTAGCACATTCCCCCTTTTCTCTTCTACATTGTGAATCATAGTTTGGAAAGGAGCGCCTTCCAAAGTTAAAGAGAAATTCCTCTGTGTTTTGCCAAATCATATTTCTAGGACTTGCACGGCTTCATTAGACTTTAACATTTAACTCTTACATTTGAATTTATTTTTGCCTCTGGTGTGAAGAGTGAACCCAATTTTATCTTTTTTTTCACTTGGCTATCCCAACACCTGATATTAGAAAGTGTATCTTTTCCCTATTGATTTGAGATGCTACTTTTCTCATGGTCTACATTTCCAAATGCATTGGATCTGTTTCTGAATTTTCTATTCTCTTTCATTGGTCAGTCTGTCTTCTCATACCAGACTGGATTACTTATAGAAGCTATAATTGTATTTTAATATACAATTAAAGATGGCATTTTCTATTAATATTTCATTGCATTTAAATATTGAACTGAGAGAGAATTTTCATCTTTAGAATATTGAGTTTTACAATCCCCAAATGCAGTGTATCTTTCTATTTGTTCAACTCCTTTTTTCTTTCTTTCTTTTCTTTTCTTTTTTTTTTTTTTTTTTTTGTCTTTCAAGGCATTTATACATTCTGGGCATTTCTAGTCAAGTTTACTCATATGTGTTTATTTTCTTATTTTGGTTATTATATATGAGGTCTTCTATACATTCTGTTTTTGTTTGTATAGATGAAGGCCATTGATTTTTGCATGATGATTTCATAAACTACTTGACTAAATTCTGTTTTGTTCCAGAAAGCTTTTTCATTTGTTCTTTTGCATTTTCCATATATGTAATTATATATTTCCTTTTAACTGTTTATTTCTTTTATAGTAACTGAACTGTTTAGATTTGCTCTTTTGGAGTATATTGTATTTTTCTAGAAAATAATACATTTCAAATTTATTTGCATTGAACTGTGCAAAGTAGTCTCATGACTCATTTGTTTCCTTCATTTTTGGTAGTATCTCCTTCTTGTCATTTTTAATTTTCTGTATTTGTGCTACCTCAATTTTTTAAAATAAATAGTTTTTCACTGAAGTGCAATATCCAAAGAGGGAATAATCCGTAAGTATGCATCTCAGTGAAGTTTTACAAAGAGAACACACCTGTGTAGCCCTAGCCTTATCAAGAAATGGGACATTACTGGAAATAGAACTTGCAGAAGCCCTAATGTATCCCTTCCCAGTCACTACAACTTCTCAGGCTGTTGATCACTATCTGACTTCCAAAACTAAATTCGTTTCACCTGTTTGTCAAATGTACACCAATAGAATTAGAGAGTGTTGTGTGTCTTTTGAGTCTAGCTTCTTTCACTCAATGTTACATTTGTGAGATTCTTTCGTGTTGCAACATGTAGGAATAATTCATTCATTTTAATTGCTGAATAAAATTCCATTTGCTAATAGACCACAGTTTAATATCTGTTCTATTACTGATTAACACATGGATTGTTTATAGTTGGTGGCAATTAAGAGTAAAACTGCTATGAACTGCTATCTCATCTTATCTTATCTTATCTTATCTTATCTTATCTTATCTTAAAGAGATAGCACCCGCTGGGGAGAGGGCTGAGAGACAGAATCTTAAACAGGCTCTATGCTCAACGTGAAGCCCAATGTGGGGCTTGATTCCACAACCCTGGGATCATGACCTCAGCCAAAATCAAGAGTCAGATACTCAACTGACTGAGTCACCCAGTATTATTAGTCTTTTTAAATGGTATTAGTAGTCTTTTTAAATTTAACTATTCTGGTTTTATTAGTCTTTTAGTCTATTAGTCTTTTTAAATTTAACTATTCTGGTTTTAGGTTTGCATTTATATTATTACCAAGGAGCATCTTTTCATATGTTTTGTTATCTATTTGGTTATGATCATTTATAATGCCTTTTCAAGTCTTTTGCCCATGTTTTTATGAACATTTTTTTATCTAAAGAGGTTTTTCATATATTCTGGGTACAAATCTTTCTCAGATGTAGGCATTCCAAACACGGACTCCTACTTTGTATCTTATAAGTCTCCAAATAAGTTTTTTGATGAGCAGAAGTTCTTAATTTTTATGTAGTCCAACTTATTTTTCCCTTTATGGTTAATGCATTATTTTTGTATACTATTTGGGAAATCTTTGCCTATGACAAAGTCATGCAGATCATATTCTAAAAGTAATTGTTTTACCTTTCACATTTACACTTGATCTTAGCCAAGAAGCGATTCTTCTTAGCCAAGAAGCGATTACCTTCCACGTTTAAACCTACAATCCACCTAGAGTTGAATTTTTATATGGTACAATGTGGGAATCAAGCTTAATTTTTTTCTTTTGGATAGTCAACTGACCCACAACAATTTGTTGTCAGTTCTCTACTTGTGTTTCTGTAATGTGATCTTTGCCATAAACCATGTGTCCGTGTCAGGGTGTATTTCTGGATTCCCTCTTCTGTTTCTTTTTCTGGTCCATTTGCCTGTGCTCAAACCGGTGGTGTCACACTGTCTTAATTAATGTGGTTCAATTAATATTTAGCGGTGTAACTAGATTCTCCAAATCATTCTTCTTCAAATCTACCTTATCTGTTCTTAGTTATTTGCATTTTAAAAAATAAATTTTAGAAACTTGTCAATTCCCCACCCTCCCCCCAAATTGCTGGAATTATAACTGTAGTGCATTGACTCTATCAGTTGATTTAGGGAGAACAGACATATTTATAACACAGTCTTCTAATTTATAAACAAATTATATCTCTATATTTATTTGGATTTTGCAATTTTTTTCAATATTTTAAAGTTCTTTGTGTTGAAATTTTGTGTACATTTTATTAGATTATATTCTAAGGTATTTAACATTGATGGTTTTCAGTGCTATTTTTCTAATAGTTTCATTTATTTATAAAAATACAATTTATTTTAGTAAATTGTATATCGGGACTTCATTAACTTCACTTATTCATTATAATAATTTATTTCTAAATTATTTTGGATTTTTCCATGCACAGTCATGCCATTTGCAAATAATGACAATGCTTTACTGCCTTGGCTAAGACCTCCAGTACCATGTTGAATAAAAGTAGTGATAGATCTACTCTATGATCCAGCAATTCCACTTCTGGATATTTATCCAAAGGAAATGAAAACACTAACCTGAAAATATATCTGCATTCCCATGTTCATTGAAGTCTTAATTACAACAACTAAGACATGGAAACAACCCAAGTGTCCATCAATATACAAATAGATAAAGAAGAATATATTCAACCATAAAAAAGAAGGAAATCTTGCCATTTACAACAACATGGATGGAACTTGAGGGCATTCTGCTAAGTGAAATAAGTCAGTCAGAGAAAGACAAATTCTATATGATCTCACTTATGTGTGGAATCTGAAAAACAACAACAAAAAACACATAGATATAGAGAACAGGTTGGTGGTTGCCAGAGACAGGGGGGATGGTGGATGAAATAAATGGGTGAAAGAAAAAAAAAGTGGTGATAATGAGCATTTTTACTTCATTTCTGGTCATAAAAGAGATTTTTGCTCTTCAACACCAAGTATAGGGTTGGAGCAGAATTTTTAGGACACATTTTATCAGATTAAGGAAGTTTTCTACTATTCCTAGTTTTCTAGCAGTTTTTTTTTTTTAATTTTTTTTTTTCAACGTTTATTTATTTTTGGGACAGAGAGAGACAGAGCATGAACGGGGGAGGGGCAGAGAGAGAGGGAGACACAGAATCGGAAACAGGCTCCAGGCTCTGAGCCATCAGCCCAGAGCCCGACGCGGGGCTCGAACTCACAGACCGCGAGATCGTGACCTGGCTGAAGTCGGACGCTTAACCGACTGTGCCACCCAGGCGCCCCTAGCAGTTTTTTTTTTTAATAAACAGGAGATGAATTTTATCATCTTTGTTTCTGTAACTATGGAGTGATAATAACATTTTTATTCTAATTTTTAATGTGGTGAATTATATTAGTTGATTTCTTTTATTCGAAGTGAGGAAGAACTTGAATACATTAAAATGCACAAATCTTAACAGTACAGCCTGATCAATTTTTGCATATGTATACATCCATGTAGCTACCATTTAGATCAAGGTTTGGATGATCTTTATCCACCAGAAAGTTCCTTTGTGCCCATTCCCAGTCAATACTCAGAGGTAATCACTTATTTTCATCTTTATTACCATGAGTTAGTTTTTCTCGTTAACTTCATATAACTGAAATCATATAGTATGTATTTTCAGTGTTTGTTTTCATCCGTTCAATATAATGTTCTTGACTAGTGTTTTTTAAAAACATATGTCTTAATTTCTAGGTGGAAGTTCCTTTTCAGTTTTTTATTTTGTTATTAGTTTTAGTTTTATTGCATTTTAGTAAGAGAATGTTATTGGTATTATTTCTTCCTTTCAGAATGCAGTGAGGTTTTGTTTGTGACCCAGGTCAGGAATATAATTAAAAAAAAAAATGAAATAGAGATTTATTTGAACAGTTGGTCTTCCTAGAAGAAACCCCATACTTTTGGAGAAGCCTTCTAAGCATGCAGTGTTCTTTTGAGGTAGGCGGTAAACAGGTAGGTATGTTCTGTTGCCTCTTCCAGTGTCATAATTGTATTCTATTGCTACATTGGAGATTCCATTTTAGTGTTTTAGTTTTAGAATTTAACTAAAGTTTTTGCTTCCTGAGATGTTATATAGTGGAGAGGTCGAGGGTTTTCAAAGTCCAGCTCTGTCCTTCACTAGCTTATATCAGTTTCCTTATCCATATAACAGAAATAATAGTATCCATTTCATTTTGTTTCTGTGATGACTGAATGAGATAACTTGGGAGAAACATCTGGTAAGTGGAATAGGTAGGCACTTGATTGATGGCATCCATGGTTGTGATTGTATTAGCTGCAAATAAGCTTAGTTCACATGCTAGTCTCACCAACAAGGGAGAAAATGCTATCTAGTTCCACACTGACCAAACTGCATTTGAGCCCAGAATAAGAGGATGAAAAATTACTTCCCTGAATTGACTGGCATACTATCCCTCATACATATCCAAATCTTCTAGATACAATAAAGTACAGTCACCCCTTAAACATGGGTGTGAATTATAATATGGATGATTCTTTTCAACATTAACATGAATCAAGGGCCAGTTTGATCACTAGGAAGGATAGATTCAAGTAGACTTAAAAGAAAAAGTCCTGGGGCGCCTGGGTGGCGCAGTCGGTTAAGCGTCCGACTTCAGCCAGGTCACGATCTCGTGGCCCGTGAGTTCGAGCCCCGCGTCAGGCTCTGGGCTGATGGCTCAGAGCCTGGAGCCTGTTTCCGATTCTGTGTCTCCCTCTCTCTCTGCCCCTCCCCCGTTCATGCTCTGTCTCTCTCTGTCCCAAAAATAAACGTTGAAAAAAAAAAGTTAAAAAAAAAAAAAAAAAAAAAAAAGAAAAAGTCCTGAGAGGAGTAGGGAAGAAGGGTAGGAAATGGAAGTAGCCAACAAAGATGATAAATTTTACTTCCTTCAGTATTTTGCCCAGAAACGGACCCTGCTAGGGACCACTAGTTGAAGCTAGTGATCAGTTTTCATTCCCTAAGAGCACTGTCAGGTGCTCCCAGACACTGAAGCCTCTGCCTCCAGATTTTGCATTCTCTCCTGCAGCAGTCTAAAATTATACCTCTTCTGCACCTCTGTGATACTTTTAGTTTGTCCTTTTGGCTTGTAGCCAAATCCTTGTGCTCAGTCTCATTCGTGACTGTCTTCCAGTCTGAGAAGAGCAAAGATTAGGGAGAGGGAGGGGGAAGTGCAGTGGGAGGGAAGGATATGCAGAAGTGCCACAGGGAAACTCCTACCTGTGACATTCTGGTACTTCTCAAGGTTACAGGGATCAAGCAGCTTGCAGTCAGTTGTGAAGAGAAGGCTTTCCTCTCTCCTGTTGTGATTGCAGTGGGGAATGACTGGTTGTGATAATAACAGTGTGCTCCAGGGCTGATTGATGTGGTGACAGCACCAGGCTTGCATGAACCCCACTGCCAAGGCTTAGGACCTCACTGGGACTGTCGACAACTTCTTTTTCTACTTGACTCACGTTGCAATCACCTGAGAAGCATGTTGTCCAAAAATTTCAAAGACAGCCAAGCAGAATTAATAGACCAGAGGGAGCACTGAGTGAGCATTATTCATTGACAGGTAAAAGAGTCAGATTTTTTTTTTTTAAAAAAGGTCAACCAAAGTGGATATAAGGCGTGGTTGTTGAGAAACATGCTTATCATATTCAAGTCCTAACAGGCTCAGCTGGTTTCATGTGGCTATTTACGTTGCCACTTAAAGTCTCATAACAAAATCATCACTAGGTAATCTGCATGTAACTAGTTCACGCACTGGTCGGTGCTCAGTCATGATATGCCCGTCTTCATGAGGCTTCAAACTTTCTCAAAAAAATCATAACTTTCCTATAAAACTGACTTCAAAACACAAGTGTTTATGTGTACACATGCTTATGTTGAGTTCAGCAATATTTCATATTAATTTTTGGAGATACTTATAAAATAGTTGACTTTTCAAAATTTTGGGAAGTTTTAGGAATTACTTTATATAATAGAGTTTTAATGTATAACCTTTAATTTTCACTTCTAGTTGAACACTGATTTAATAAGGGCAGGAATCAACAGAAAGTGTTGGAAAATGGATGTGAGACAGTAATGCCAACTAACATGAGAACAGCCGGATCTGAACTTTGTTAAGAAGTGGAAATCATGCTTGGGAATCAGCCTCGGTGTGATCAGCCCCAGAGGGAGGAATTCACATTAACTCAAGGGCATGTAAGAGTCATACAAATCAGAATGCCTAGTTTATTAATGCCGTGAGAAATATAACCAGCTCATTCAGGCTGGCGTAAATTTCTCTTCCTATAGTCAAAGTATATGAGAAGTCAAATTACAATTAGGGGACAGTTTTGGATTACTCAGGAATCAGAAATAGTCGAAACCTAGGTGATTGGTACCTTCCCTTCCTACGGGCAGATGCACTTGGGAAACAGGATATTGCTTGATGAACATAGAGTCAGAACAGAGTTTTATATTAATGGAATATTTAAAAGAACCAGGAAAAACCAGCTTGAGCTATCTATCCAGGACAAGGAATAATTTTGCTAATTGCTTTGACCACATACGTTTATCTCCAAACCAAAGGTCAGAAATATTCCCAAACCCTGTAGGTAAAACTTCCTCTTCCAGTGACTGAGCATGGGCAGACACTGCCAATGTCAGCCTCTAGGGGTCTCTTCCTTCCCTCTTGGCTGAAACACTCCCCTCTTCCCATCTACCTCAATACACGCATCCACTTCTAATGTCACATTCTTTCTTTCATTTCTTGGTATAAACTTAGGAATGTAATTGTTTTTTTCATTGCTGGGTCAGGGGATGAGCCCATTTTGGTGGGTCCTGTCAAATTGTTTTCCAAAATGAGTGTATCAGTTTACACTCTATCATACCTTTCCTTTGTTTCACGTTGTAGCTAACCCTTGGTATTTGTAATTTTTGACCCATCAATGTTTGTAAAATGGTATCTTGCTTTATTGCAGTTTTAACTTCTATTTTCCTGGGGTTTTTTGTTTGTTTGGTAAAATTGAGCATCTTTTCATTTGTTCCTTGACCATGCTTCTTATCTGCATCTATTGAAAGTATCACATGGATTTTTCAACCAGTTAATACAATAGATTACAGTAAGAGATTTTCCTGTATTTAACTCACATTGCATTCACTTGGTTATGAAATAGTATCTTTCTAAAAATTGTAGAGTTGGTTTAATAATATTTTATTTAGGGCTTTTACATAGAAACTCAAAGTTAAACGTGGCCTATAATTTAACTTTTTCTTATTGTCCTGTTTAATCTTTTCTTGTCACAATGTCACTAATCTCAGCCCAATTTTTCTCTTTTCTGAAAGAGCCTGGTAATTTATTTTTGAGAAGATTTTGAATCGCTGATTCATTTTTTCCATTATTTTAGAACCATTCAAACTTTCAGACACTGTTGGGTCAGTTTTGATCATTTACTTTTTCCTAAGAAATTGTTATCTTTTGCCTGTTTTTTTAATTTTGAATTTTTTAGTGAGGTATAATTTATACATAGTATATGCACAGAGAGTTGGAAGAACACCCATGAAGATATAGAATATTCTGTGACTACAGAAAGTTTTATCATGCCTCTTTCCAGGGAATCTTGTCCTCTGCCTCTATGAAGCATTTTCTGCTTTGATTTCTATCATAGATTCGTCTTCCTTGTTCCTGAATTTTAAATAAATGGAATTATATAGCACATATTCTTTTGAATATGAATTCTTTCAAACATTTTTTGAGATTCCTCCATGTTGCTGCATATATCACTAGTTTGTTACTTTGTATTGCTGAATAATATTCCCTTGTATGAATGTTCCACAATCTATCTGTCCATTCTCCTAGGAATGGAAATTTCCATTATTTCCATTTTGACTATTACAAATACAGCTGCTCTGAACATTCATGTGCAAGTCTCTTTATGAACATATGTTTTCATTTTTCTTGGGTAAATATATGAGAGTAGAATTGCTGGGTTAGAGAACAGGTGAATAAACTTGATGAGAAACTGCCATACCATTTTTCAAAGTGGTTTTAGTATTTTGCATTCCACCAGCAGTATAAAAGAGTTCTTCTAGTGCATCTGCTTTTTCTTTTATCCCCCCAAGTTTTTATTCAAATTCAGCTAGTTACCATATAGCTCCATATTAGTTTCAGGGGTAGAATTTAGTGACTCATCACTTACATACAACAGCTGGTGCTCATTGTAACAAGTGCCTTCATTAATACCCATCACCTGTTTAACCCATCCCCCCTGCCCACATCCCCTCCAGTAACCATCAGTTTGTTCTCTATAATTAAGAGTCTGGGGGTGCTTGGTTGGTTTATTTGGTTATAAGTGTCCAACTTCGACTCAGGTCATGATCTCACAGTTCGTGAGTTCAAGCCCTGCATCAGGCTCAGTGCTGACAACTCAGAGCCTGGAGCCTGCTTCAGATTCTGTGTCTTTCTCTACCTTACCACTGCCGCCCCCCCCCCCCCACCCCTGCCGCCCCCGGCTCCCACTCTGTCTCTCTCTCAAAAATAAATAAACCTTTGGGGCGCCTTGGTGGTGCAGTCGGTTAAGCGTCCGACTTCAGCCAGGTCATGATCTCGCGGTCCGTGAGTTCGAGCCCCCCGTCGGGCTCTGGGCTGATGGCTCAGAGCCTGGAGCCTGTTTCCGATTCTGTGTCTCCCTCTCTCTCTGCCCCTCCCCCGTTCATGCTCTGTTTCTCTCTGTCCCAAAAATAAATAAACGTTAAAAAAAAATAAATAAATAAAATAAATAAATAAATAAACCTTAAAAAAATTTTTTAACTCTATTTCTTGGTTTGCTTCTCTTTTCCCCCACAATGTTCATTTGTTTTGTTCCTTAAATTCCACAGATGAGTGAAATCATATGGTATTTGTCTTTCCCTGACTTATTTCACTTCAAATAATATTCTCTCGCTCCATCCACAGTGTTGCAAATGGCAAGATTTCATTCTCTTGATGGCTGAGTAATATTCCATTAAATATATATGTGACATTTTCTTTATCCATTCATCAGTCTATGCATATTTGGGCTCTTGCTGTAATTTGACTATTGTTGCTAATGTTGCTATACTCATAAGGTGCATGTATCCCTTCAAATTAGTTTTTGTGTATCCTTTGGGTAAATACCTAGTGGTACAATTGCTGGATCATAGGGTAATTCTGTATCTCCTTTTTTTTGCCAATACTTGGTAGTGTCCAGGGTTTTCAACTTAGCCATTCCAGTGGGTGTAGTGCTATCTTGTTGTGGTTTCAACCTGTATCTCTCTAGTGTTAATGATTTTAAGCATCTTTGCATGTGCAGATTTGTCATTCGTACATCTTATTTTATGAAGTGGCTGTTAAAGTTTTTGCCTATTTTTTAAGAGAGTTGTCTTTTTTCTACTGATTTGTCGTTCTTTCTGTTTTCTGGAGACAAGTCCTTTTTGAGACATAAAAATGGCAATACATTCTCCCAATTTTGTCTTTTTATTTCCTTGTGTCTTTTGATATATAGAAGCTTTTAATTTTAGTGCTGTATAATTTATCACATTTTTAGTTAGTGTTTTGGTCCTTTCTAAGAAATCTTTGTGTCTACCCCAACGTTGTCCATCTATTTTTCTATGCGCTCTACCGGATTTATAATTTTGGCTTTTATGTTTAGTTTATAACTCATCTTGAATCAATTTTTTAATGGTAAATTGTTTCATTTATTGGCATAAAATTGTTTTTAGCATTCCTTTATTGTCCTTTTAATGTCTTTAGTATCTGAATTGATGTTTTCTTTTTATTTACTCTCTTCCTTGATCAGTAGTGCATAAGGTTTATCAATTTTATTACTCTTGCCAGAGACTCAACTTTCACTTTTGTCAATATTCTCTATTGTTTGTTTCTATTTCATTTATTTTTGTTCTCATGGTTTTTATTTGCTTTTCTCTTTTTATGTTGGGTTTAATTGAATTTTCTTTTTCTAATTTCTTAAGGTGAAATTTTTTTCTAATATAAGCTATAAATTTCCCTCTAAGCACTGCTTTAGCAGCATCCCACACATTTTGTCATTATCCTTCAGTTGAAATAAGTTTTTAAATTGCTGTGTTTCTATTTTGCTCATGGTTATTTAGAAGCTTAATTCCAAGATGTTTGGGAGGTCAACCCAATTTTCACATTTGTAACATAAAAAATACTGTAACAATGATTTTCATGTATCTTTATCTCTGTTTTTATCTTTTTACTTCAATTTAATTGTTAACCTCTAATCACTGCTATATCTCTAGTAATATTTTTATTCCTATATTATTCATTTGTGCCTTCTCTCTGTCTTGATCCACTTTACCAATGATTTAATTTTATACTTTTTTCAAAGAAATAATTTTCACCTCTGTTGGTCTTCTTTTTTCATTTTAAGTAGACTTCATTTTATATAGTGGTTTTAGGTTCACAGCACACTTAAGTAGAAAGTACAGGGAGTTCTCCTGTCCCTATACAATCCTACCTTCCCCCACTATCAACATCCCACACTACATTTACATTTGTTACATTGTTGCCTATAGTGACACATCATTATAACCCAAAGCTCACAGTTTACATTAGAGGTCACTCTTGGTGTTAAACATTTTATGGGCTTTGACACATACATTATGACATATATGAACTATTAAAGTAGCATATGGAATAATGGTTTACTCTACTGTTTGAGGTATATTACTCTATCGTCTCTTTTCTTGGTAATTCAAAAATCTGTTGACTCTCATCAATGGATCTTCCTTATGCATTTGTGTTTTTCACTTTACCTGATAGAATTCTGTAATTCTGTAATTTAATTTGGCTCCTTCAGAAAGGATTTGCTTTTGTTTCTGCCAGGTGTCTGAGGTAAGAGCAACTCAGGAACTCTTTCACTGAATTTTCAGCTGGGAAATCTTATGTGGCTATACAGGTGGTAAAAATTCCAGCCCCAAACTTATATGAGAGCATCTTGAGGTGGCTGGGAATCTCCAGAGGGTACTGTTTCCTTTTTGTTTTCTGTTCCTTCTAGAGGCAAGGCCATGATCGGCATGTATCCTCAACATCTCTTTCTGTGGGGGACATATTTGTTTTAGTTCACTGACTGAGGGGTTGATCACCCTTATGGTGTCTCATCTTTTTGTAGAAGGCTTTAATTTAAATTCTCATGTAGTAGAGGTTCTAGGTCCCTGTCCTTGTCCAAGTTTTTAGAACTTCCCTCCTCTGTACCTTAATAGAATTGGGTTATGAAATCTCACTTTGTTGTGGCTACTATTACTCAGCCTAGGTTAAGTGATGTTGCAATAATAAATTAGCTCTAAATTCTTTATATGTTATTTCTTATTCACGCTACCTATCTTGAGCAGGTTAGTGGAGAGCTCTGCTCAAAGGAATCACCTAGGGACCCAGTCTTACATGGTTTCCACCATCTTGGCTTTTGACTTTGGCATCTGCTAAAGTGAAAGAATGGAAGATAGAAGACAGCACAGGGCATTTCAGCCTCGGTTCTGAAGTGACTCACATCACTTCTGCATACATTTCATAAACCAGCAGTAGGCACACAAACCCACTTAGATTCAAGTGGACTGGGAAGGGTGGTTTTCTGGGCACCCAGGATGGAGGAAAATAAAATAGGATTTAGTGATATATACCATTGTCCCTGGGGTAGCCATTACATATTACCTACCATTGTAAGCATTCCTAAATCCTTGACTTATCAGATTCAGTTTATAAACAACAATTAACCTATTTCATAAGTTTTTCAAAGATGCCATGCATTATTTAACAGTTATGTGATGATAAATCAGACCTTTAAAAATAATTCAAAACCTTCAAATCCGTAGTGTGCACTGGCAAGACACTTCAAAGCTAACTAGACCCAATGTGATTTTTAAGACCAACCGATGGTGGTCATCTCAGAAAGGGAGACACAAAAAGAGCATCCCTAGGCAATTCACTTATCAGTAGAGTCTGGAGTCTGGCACTTTCCTCATAACATTTGGCAGTCTATTTGCTCACTACGGTCTATTTGCTTTTTTCTAAGACTTGTAGCGAAAATTAATAATTTATTGGATAAATCCTTGCTTGTTCATATTAACATATTTCATCTTTATTTGCTCTAACACAATTAATTACTTTCAAAGAACCACAATCACTATCATCATCATGGTTGCTAATTACTACCAATATCAGTGAATACATACTGAGTGTGGGGTACTAAGTTTCATATTAGTTTACATAATTCAGAGAAGCATTTCTTGTCATGAAATTTTTTAACCTAGGAGAATTAAATTATGGTTCTTTCAGATAATTTATAATTCTGCTTTTCTTTTTCCTGATCTTTCCTCAGCAATGGTCATTCTTCATTCTTACACATTTTTATTTAACATTTTAGATCTTTTAGACTAATAATACTAAAGGAAATTTTAAAGTAGTTGGTTTATAAAGGATATATCACAGTGCCTTCAAGGAACCTGGAAATAGTGGAAATATAATTTCCCTTGGAAGTTAAACCTCAAGATCAACACACAATGGCTCAAAGAAGAGATTTCTAAGCCAGTAAGACTTGACTAAGTGGATTGGATGGTATTGTCTACTAGCCTCCTTCTTACCTCATCTATTTCCTCACCTTACCACTTATCCACTACCCCAGCTAAGCTATCTTTCGCACCATTCCACTGAATCTTCTCTTGCTAAAGTCACAAATATCCTCGATGTTGCCTAATCCAATAGCCAAATCTGAGTTTTTAGGCTTAGAGAATGAACTCTACTCCTCAGAAGTTTTTTCAAATAATTAGCACTCCCACCATCTTGAAACATTTTCTTATTTTGGTTTCAGGAACATGTGTTACTGGTTTTTCTTCTCTCTCATTGGCTGCTCTTCCTCAATCTCCTTTGCTAGACTCTCCTTATTCCTCCTTCTAAATCAGAGTTGTTCCAGGTCTCAGTCTTGGAGTCTCTTCTCTTTTCTATCTGTAATCACCATCTTGAGGAATTGAATTCAATCCCATGGCTTTAAAAACCACCGATATACTGATAACTTCAGTTCCAACCTCTCCCCTATTAATTATAGACTACCAACTATAATCTGCCTTCTGATGTCTAATAGGCACACTAAAATCATCACATCCAAAAAACAAAATCTCTATTGCCTTCTCCTACACAAATATGGATCTTCATTCACCTCATGGTCAGGCCTCAAACTTTGAGTACATCCTTCAAAATACATTCCAAATCCCATCGTTTCTTACCTCTTTTGCCATTTTCTGTTCTGCTCCAAGATACCATCATCTCTTACCTGACCCTGCAGTAATTACCTATCCTGCTCCCCATTGGCACCTGTGCCCTCATTAGCCAATTCTCCAGGTTGCAGCTGGAGCCGTCCTTTTAAAACACAAATCTGAGCACATCACTCTCTTGTTTAAAACCCTCTAATAGTTTCTATCACATTAGGATAAAATCCAAAATTCCTTATCATGGCCTAAACCCTTATAAAGGCCTTTGTGATCTGGCCCCTGACTGCCTCTCCCAAATCATACTACCATTTTCTTCCTCACTCTTTGAACTCCAATAATATTGTCTACTATCTGTTTCCCCAATGTGTCAAGAATGTTTCCACTGCAAGGCTTTTCCCGTGTCTGAACACTGGTCTCATGTCCACTTAGCTTGCTTTCTTGCTTATTCAGGTGTCTGCTCAAATATCACACCCTGAAATAGCCCTTCACTGACCATTCAACTTAAAGTAGCATCTCTTAAACTTCTGGATTTTTTTCTGCTTCATTTTTTCTCCCTGGTACTTACTATTAACTATTTTTATATGATTGATTTATAGATTTATATATTTTTTATTACCTTTATCTCTTCTCCCATTTGGAATGTAAGATCTATAAGGGCAGGGATTTTATTTATTTATTTGTTTATTTAAAATGTTTCTTTAATTTTGAGAGACAGAGAGATAGACTGTAAGCAGGAGAGGGGCAGCGAGAGAGGGAGACACAGAATCTGAAGCAGACTCCAGGCTCTGAGCTGTCAGCACAGAGCCTGACGCGAGGCTCGAACTTACGAACCATGAGATTATGACCTGAGCCGAAGTCAGACGCTTGACCTACTGAGCCATCCAGGAGCCCCTATGAGGGCAGGGATTTTACATGAAGCCCTTAGAATCACCACACCATTGTGTTGTTAGCACCTAGGCATTCAATAAGTATTTGTTAATGTTAGAATGGATTAATATTTTGACATATTGGTTTGGCCTCTAGTCCTTTAAAATTTAATTAATGTGAGTTTATTCCTCAGAAATGGCTTCCGTTTTAGTGTACTGGGAAAATCAGGTTTCTGACCTTATAAGGGAGATCTAACACAGTTGTAAGTTTATGAAAGTAATGGATAGGGAGCTTCTCAGAATGCCACCTGATCTTGGCAACCTACATGTATTCATGCAAAACTTCATTAGTTGCTTTCTCATACAAAAGAGAGGGTGCTGGAAGGTATGAATGAGTTCATTAGGTCCCAGGCTCAGGCAGGATTCTATTGATAGTGTGGTGGTAGTGAAGATCAGAGCTCCAGAGTGAGACTAACAGGGTGAGTCCTCTACCATTCAGCAATCGTGAAATTTGGGGCAAAATATGTATCCTCTGTGCTTCTTGGTTTCCTCATCAGTGAAATAAAAGAAAGAACAGTATTTGCATCACAGGATTATGGTCGGTTCATACACAAAGCTTAGAGCAGTGTCTACTACATTATAAGCATATAAGAAGTATGTGCAATGATTATTATTGTTTTCTCTCAGTTATTCTGT
This sequence comes from Leopardus geoffroyi, assembly GCF_018350155.1. NCBI lineage: Eukaryota > Metazoa > Chordata > Mammalia > Carnivora > Felidae > Leopardus > Leopardus geoffroyi. The sequence continues at coordinate 85,040,623 of NC_059333.1, forward strand.
CAGTCTTTCAAAGATCAAGTCAACTATTGCAGTTTCTATTACAGGGATGGATTCAAAAAAGAAAGTGAAGAACTGTTTTGAGTTCTGTTTTCATCATCGAGTGTGAGTTACTCCTTTAATTTTGGAGAAATGTTAAGTGGAAGGAAGGCTTGCCATCTGTCTAGGTCCCAGCAGGTGGGTGGAGGGTAACTAGGAGATTACAAAACACTCTGCAAATATCAAATGGCAGACACAATGCTAAAAGTAATTCCTTCTAATGTCACAACCGTACAGTGACCAATGGCCCCACCAAAACTCAGATGGTGACTTAAGTCCTGAACCCTGAAGTTAATGAGACAATCACCAAGGCAGTGATGGTCTCCCAGCTATGCAGACTGGGTTCCATATTTATACCCAGACTAACACCAGGAAACAGGAGACAGCAGAGGGGCACTTAAGAAAAACCATTCAGTGCAAAATGTATGTTTTCCCTCTGTTCAAGTCCTGATCCATTATATTCTAGCTTTGTTGAAGAACTGTTTAAAACAAAATGAAACACAAAACCATTAAAATAACATTTGTTGCATACTTACCACGTACCATGCCCCATCCAAGGTGTTTTACATGTATTAATTCATTTAATCCTCACAATGCTCCATGGAATAGGTGTTTTTACTGTCCTAATTTTCCAGAAAAAAAAAACAGAGACAGTCCCAAGAGGTTTGAGAATATACCCACCGGCACACAGTTGGAAGGAATGGAGCTGGAACTTCAGCCTGGGCAATCCAGCTCCAGAGCCTAGAAACTTAAGCACGCCATTCCATTGTATTGTGTAGGAAAACTTTTTCAAATTAAAAAAAAAAATTTTATTTATTTATTTTTGAGAGAGACAGAACACGAGCCAGGGAGGGGCAGAGAGAGTGAGGGAGAGACAGAATCTGAAGCAGGTTCCAGGCTCTGAGGCTGTCAGCATAGAGCCGACACAGGGCTCGTATTCACGGACTGCGAGATCATGACCTGAGCTGAAGTGGGACACTTAACCGGCTGAGCCACCTAGGCACCCCCTTTTTATAATTTTTAATATTTTTTTTTTTAGAGAGAGAAACATGCATGTACGGGCGTGAGTGGGGAGGGGCAGAGAGAGAGGGGGAGAGAAAGAATCTTAAGCAGACTTCACGCTCAGTGCAGAGCCTGACACTGGGCTCTATCTGGTGAACCCTAAGATCATGACCAGAGCTGAAATCAAGAATTGGTGGTTTAAATGACTGAGCCACCCAGGTGCCCCATGTAGGAAATCTTTTAAGCACGCAAATCTTATGCACATTTTGATTGTCACTACTATACTTACTATCAGAAATAACCCCCCATGTCTCCTTTACAAGTTTTTTTAGGGATAAGTGCAAGGTACTGGACTACCTGGAGGAGATCCATAGAAGCCATATGAAACTTCCCACGCAACTGTGTAACTGGGACAAATTCACTCACATCGATTCTATTGGCTCACTTTCTTGTCTGCCGCCCCGTTTTAGACGGTTCCCTGACTTCTTGAACAATGCAGTGTGTTCTTTTGTTTTTCTAGCAGAGTTGTAGGAAGGCCCATTGTCTCTTTTCTTCAGCAGCAGGTGGAGCGCTAGAGGGACTAAAAATGGAACAGCCTATCCTCTCTGACTCTCTGCTGTGTGTGTGAATTTTAATAGGTTGTTTCTGAAGTTAGGCTCCAACTGTCAAGTAGAAACATAATAATAGCGGGCAAAAGATTATGACGAAAGGCAAATACTTGCCTGAGAGATCCCTCTACTCAATGCCTCATCCTTATTCCTTTAAGGCTGATCTGGAAGCGGGATGGGAGGGGTCACTGGTGTCTTTTGTCCTTCTTCAGGTGAAGAGGAACCTTTTATTGACTCAGTGACTGTGGTGAGACAGAGGGAACCAAGATCCAGGGTAGAGACATAATTGCCAATAGAGACATAAAGGATGTTTTGTCTAAATTTCCTCCCAACCTTAAATCCATAATACAAACATTTTATTGTGCTTTGAAAATGGAGTAAGGCTACTCTCTCCCTGCTCATTTTGGCACTTGCATTCATGTATGTGAGCAAGAGCTTGAGATTTAGAGGCAGATGGAACCCGATTTTACTTACAAGCTGTGACTGTTGGCATATTCTTCTTATTTGTAAAATGGGATTTATAAAACATTCTGGATTGTTGTGGAGACACTACATATACCACAGGACATACAAAATCACTCAGTGAATGGTACCTATTATTATTAACCATAATGTTCAAAAGGTCTTAGGAATGCTGCATTCTATTCAATCCATGCAGACATGTCTTAAATTGTCCATTCGTTTGGACCCATATTTTCAAAAAAGTTAATAGACTTCCTAGAAAATGGCTCTTCTTTTGATAGATGAGACTGTCATCAACTTTGCAGAGACATATAGCACAGCAGGAACAACCCTTCAAAAATAGGGCAAACTTCTTACGCCAGGTAGAATGTGTTTATATCCCATTACGCACCTTGTATGCCGATGTGTCTTTGAAGTCACTTTTATATGCAGGATTTTCTGCATCTGTAAAATGAGGGCATTTGCTCATCTCCAAATTCCCTTCCAGCTCAAACCTCCTATTAGTTTACTAATGAGGTGAGAGATGACATAATTTAGAGATGCTGGGTTTAGGAATTGTGGATTTTAATTATAAAATTGCTTGCTAAGATGCAAGTCATTTTCTATTATCTATTCTAAGTGGTAGGAAGGCTGTAAGTCTCCAGAACTGAATATTATTATCTTCACCACAACGCTTTGTTGTACAACAGAAGTACAAATTACCTACCAATTTGAGGAATTAATTGGACTGCAAGACACCTATAGACAAAAAAAAACGTCTCCTGAAGCTAGGAAAACAGGCTGGCTTCAGAAATATAGTATATGACCATTTCCTATGGCTCATTCATTTCTGTTTTAAGACACAACCACTTAACACATACATTTATTCGTCGGAAAAATTTTTTTCACAGTGTTTGAGCATAATCTGTATATCAAGTGGCAATAAACATTTTCCACCCACACAAGTTAAATAGTGTGACATCATTCCTACTGTGACAAGCCTTGCATTTAGAATGCCAGGGAAATATTAGTAATCTACTCTGAAAATTTTGAATATGCTACTTTATAAATATAACTTTTAACACTATATTAAGTAGGAAATAAGAGCAACAAAAATAATGCTCTCTTAGTTCTTTGAGGATGGGACTATCTTATTCATCTTCATTCTTCCAGCACTTGCACAGGCAAGAGGATATTTAAATTAAAAAGAATATTTAATATTTGTAGCAGGGATATTTGAATTGAATTTATTTCTTGAGTTAGTAGAGAACTTTATCAAACACCTTATGCTGTATGTTACCTCCTCATGTCTTATTTATTTTATAACTTATTTATTTTATAACTATTTTATACTTACTTATTTTATAACTATTTTATATTATATCTCTTAATTCACTTTACCTATTTTGTCTACCCCCTAAACTCCTCCCTTCTGGCAACCATCAGTTTGCTTCCTGCAGTTCTGAGTCCATTTCTATTTTGTTTTGATTATTTGTTTATTTTGCTTTCTAGATTCCACATATAAATGAAATCATACAGTATTTGTCTTTCTTTGTCTGACCTATTTCACTTAGCATAATGCCCTCAAGATTCATCCATGTTGTCACAAATGACAATATTTCCTTCTTTTTTGTGGCTGAGTAATATTCCATTGTGTATGGGTACTACACCTTTTTCATCCTTCAACTATTAATGGGCACTTGGGTTGCTTCCATATCTTGACTATTATTAGAAAACACTGTGATGAACCTGTGAGTGCATCTGTCTTTTCGCATGAGTGTTTTCATTTTCTTTGGATAAATATCAAGAAATGCAATTTCTGAATCATGTGACACTTTTATTCTTAAAGGAATCTCCTCACTGTTTTCCATAGTGGCTGCACTAATTTACATTCCCACCAACACTGCACATGAGTTCCCTTTTCTCCACATCCTCTCCAACATTTGTTCTTTCTTGCTTCATTTAATCTCAAAAAAAAAAAAAAAAAAAAACAGAAAAAAAGAAAAGAAAATCCATGAGTTATTTATTTTTTTTTTTTAATTTTTTTTTTCAACGTTTATTTATTTTTGGGACAGAGAGAGACAGAGCATGAATGGGGGAGGGGCAGAGAGAGAGGGAGACACAGAATCGGAAACAGGCTCCAGGCTCTGAGCCATCATCCCAGAGCCACCGCGGGGCTCGAACTCCCGGACCGCGAGATGGTGACCTGGCTGAAGTCGGACGCTTAACCGACTGCGCCACCCAGGCGCCCCCATGAGTTATTTTGAAAAATAGGAGTCATTCTGTACCTGGGATCTGAAAGTGAATTAAAAATACATCTATCTTTTGACCCCAGTCATCTCTCTCCAGTTGCAACTATTAAATGCTCCTAAAGAACATGTGCTTGCGGTGCCTACGTGTCGAACTTCAGCTCAGGTCATGATCGAGTGGTTTGTGAGTTTGAGCCCCCTGTCGGGCTCTGTGCTGACAGCTCGGAGTCTGGAGCCTGCTTCGGATTCTGTGTCTCCGTCTCTCTCTGCCCCTCCCCCACCCATCCTCTGTCTTTCTCTTTCTGTCTCTCAAAAATAAATAAACATTAAAAAATTAAAAAACAAAACAAAACATGTGCATTGGACTGAGACTGCTGCTTCTTCACTGTTTGAATTGGAAACTTAACTCTTACTTAACCCCTCCAAGCCTCAGTTTCCCTGTCTGTCTTTGTTGTTGTTTGGTTTGGCTTAGTAAATATTAGACATAATGTTTGTAGCTTGTAGCACAATACTTGGCACAGGGGAAAGCTATCATCATTGTCATTATTATGAAGCTACCTTCCTCACTGGTAAGATATGACATCATCTGCTGTAAAATCAAGAACTACTCCTTGTCATTTCATTAAATCTAGACAAGTTGCCATATCCCTTTTTGGCATGATAAAATATGGGATTTCAGAATTGTCACGGGATGTTAAAAATATTAACTGCCCCTCCCACCAAGGGCAACCCTCCCCCCTCCCCCCACTACCCCCACCCCTTGTGTTCCTGATCATCCCCCTCAGCCAGACCCACAGGGAGACTTAAAAGCCAGGACAAGGTCCCCATGCAGAGCTGAATGATTCATGTGCAAACGCCCTCTCTGATTCATAACAAGGAAGGGACTCATCCTCTCATTCCCAGAAGCCTACGGAGCCAGCCTCATTTGGCAGGGACTGTGGGGGCTCCCAGCTTCCGGGCATGGAGTCTGGCTGCATTCTGAATGCTTGGTGATGACCAAATGGGTGAGGAATATAGCTGTGCAGCACAGCCGACGACTCATGGAGGTACTGTGGGTAATTAGAGATTCATTACAATCCCATAGTTTGTATCATGGCTCGGGGTCAACACAGGGTCACTGCACATGGCAAACTTAGGGAGCTGTGTCTGGAAGGATGACGCCAGCTAGGAGAGGCTGAGAGCTCAAAGCGGACAGGGATGCGGAGCCAGGGGGGCTGGGGTGCACATACACAGCCAGGGACTGGCGACAGCCCGGATGTGGGGCAGTGGGCCCCGCGGGCTCTGGGGAAGGGAGCAAAACACAGGCAGCTGAACTGGCTTCCCCACCGCCATCCCTGCCATCTCCAATTAACCTTCTAAGCCAAGGGTTCCCAGAGACTGGCATGTCAGGGGCCAGTCCAATTTCAAAAAATAATTGGGGCCTGACATAGGGTAGCCAACTTTTTATTTTGCAGAGTAAGGACATTGAAAACAAACAAAACAGTTGCCATCCGCTATCACCATCACTTCACGAGAGAAAGGGGATTTTTACACTAAATAATGTAGGAAGGACATAATCTCAGGATAAATGACAGTCACGTAAATTTAATTAATTTAGCTCACCAAGTTGTGGTTATTTTTCTCATTACCATGAAGACTTATGAAAACTTTCTTGCAGACTGGCTTTAGATTTTCCCTCTAGATTTTCCACAATGGCAAGACCCAGACAACAGTTTTGTAAATATTCATGAGGAGAAAAATAACACTACAGACTTTATGAACTTTTTATGAAGGAAAAGTTTATGAAGATTTCTTTATAAAAACTTTACGTAGAAAAAAATGGCTTCCATTCCTTCTCTATACATTCTTTTCCTACTCCAGCTAAAAACAAGGGGGGACAGAGAAGAAAAGAAAGGTAAAAGAAAGACAAACCTATCTATTAAACTGTTTCATTAGGATGGCCTTCCAAGTTCTGGTGTAAAAATGTTTTAATGGATTTAAAAGGGATTTTTGACCCTGTATTCATTCCTTTCAGGTGACATAGCAATGATAACGTATGCTTGTAGAGCATTTTCATTTGTAAAGGACTTTCACATTTATAGTCTCATCGGATTCTCCAAATTCTGTAGTTATTATTATTATATTACCCATTCTATGGATGAGCAAACTGAGGGTAAAATTTGCCCAAGATAGCACATTTGGTAAACTGTGGAGGTAGGATTTAAACTGTTACCCTCTGCCTTTTGGGATGAGCACTGGGTGTTGTGTGGAAACCAATGTGACAATAAATTTCATATTAAAAAAATTAAAATAAAAAATAAATAAATAAAAATAAACTGTTGCCCTCTGGTACCGAATTCTGTGCTTTCCCTACTCCATGCGAAAGAAGGCGATACCTTGACATTTTACCAGGCTCAGTCTATTTTATTCTCCACAAGATTATCACACTTCGGGAAAATTTTATAAAGAACCCAAAATTCAACCAGAGTACGTCTAAAATGAAAAGCTATGTTCTCAGTCCCAAGACACTCTAATTACAAAGAGTGGGTCATCTCAAACCTGCTGTATTTAAAGCCATTTCATTATTTTGAGTGGACCACCTGCAGGGTGGGAGCATACAAAAAGAGAGAAGAAGAAGGCGCGTAGTTAACAAAACAAACCCCGAAGGTGTCAGTGCCTCACTGTAGCTGGTTTGTGTTTGTACCTTAGATTTTTTTTCTTCCCTTTAAAAGACATGCGTGTATCTCTTTCTGCCGCATCAGGATGACGAATTTCACATGATGCTAATTTGTCCACATTCAGAGCTGGGAGATGACTCCTTGCTCTATTGCATCCTTTCCAGAGGTGGTGGGTATAAGGCTGTGGGGTAAGGGGACTGCAGTTTGGGTGAGAGATGGTGGGATGTGTTCATTGTGTGTGGCCAACTGGCTGAGGTAGCATGAATAGTGTCACTCCCACAGGACACACAGGCTCTCCCTGGGCACGAGGGATGGCTTCCCTCCACCCGGGTTTGATTTTCCCAGACATCACTGCCCAAATACTCACCTAGCTGGGGTCGAAATGCTGCTTGCGTGCTGGGCCTGCCCTCAAGGTTCTTTTCCCTCCAACCCCAATGCACGGCAATATCCAGAACTGATAGAAAAGGAGGAATTTAGGGGCGCCTGGGTGGCTCAGTCGGTTGAGCGTCCGACTTCAGCTCAGGTCACGATCTCACGGTTCGTGAGTTCGAGCCCTGCGTCAGGCTCTGGGCTGATGGCTCAGAGCCTGGAGCCTGCTTCTGATTCTGTGTCTCCCTCTCTCTCTGCCCCTCCCCCATTCATGCTCTGTCTCTCTCTGTCTCAAAAATAAACATTAAAAGAAAAAAAAAAAAAAGAAAAGGAGGAATTTGTGTTTTAGGGAAAGAAGGGCTTTGACCTTAGAGATTAAAATCGGGGAGTCTCCTGTCTATGTCCCTTTGAAACTGTGAAGGCCTTTGTGATTTGCCTCTACAGAATGGGTAGACCAGACTTCTACACAGGTTGTGATTAATAACTTTTGGAGTTTTAAAATTCTTTGAAAATGAGAGGAGTTGTGCGATTTACAGGTTTTATACCCCAACGTGTGTCTCATTTGCCTGATTAATGGGGCCAAAATATGATCCTAATTAGCTCCTAACCCAGAGATTAAACAACTCTTCATATAAATTCAAGTAAGGTCTATATCTGAGTTAGTGGAATTGCACCAATGATAATCCCTTGGTTTTGAGGCTGTACCATGGTTATGTATGATATAATCATTGATGGCCAGTTGGGTAAAGTGTATATTTTTGCAACCTCTTCAGAGTCTGAAACTATTTTTAAATCAAAGTTACTTTAAAAAAAACCCTCAAACTCTACATAGCTCTCTCCTGGGAAGCTAAGAAATCTCCAAGAAGTAAATAACATTAGTGGAAAGGTGATATACCATGTATTCATATCATCAGAAAGCTGAGGGTTTTTTTTTTTTTCATCTAGACAGTTCAAAATGATAATCTAAAAATTTCTTTGCTTGGTATTTCCATATGTGTCCTGCGTAGCTGGTTATCCTTCTCATGTAGTAGCAGACCAAAGGACCTCCAATTAGAATTAATAAGGGAATCTTTCTATTTAAGAAAATTGTATAAAAGAGATTTGGGGGAATTAATAACAGTCACCATCCATTGTGGAAGGCACTTGGCCTATGGGCCTTCATACCCATTATCTCATTTAATCCTCATGCTAACACTGCAAGGTGGTTATTATTATTCACCTTCTACAGGTAAGAGACAGACACACAGAAGTTGAGGAACTTACGCAAGGCCATCGAGCTATAAGGGCCAGACCCTCCAGAACAAGTTCTTGAAATGCCTGTGCCACCAGCAATTAGTTACCTACTGGATTTTGATGAGAATGCTGTATATTTTCTAATAATTCAGCTGTTTTTTGACATATATTCCCTTTTGCTGTACATGTTTATTCTACTATAAATTTTATCTTTTAATCATTCATTGATTGACTCCTTCATTCAACAAACATTTTTGGAGTGCTTAAACTGTGCAGCAAAAACAGAAATGCAGAATAATGCCCCTGTCTTCACAGAGGCAGCCAAATAGGTATATAAATATTTAAAAATAGCTATAAGTCTATGGAAGAAACACGAGGGGTGATGGACTGGAGGGCGCAGTGGGGGTGGGGTGGGAGATGAGGCTGCTATTTCAGATGTGGGAAGGGAGGGATCTGGGAGAGGCCTCCCTGGGGGGATAGCAGATGACCAGAGACCTGATGCAGTGCGTGGCAATGCCATGGGCAAAAGAAATAGCAAGTACACGGGCTGTGAGGAGGGAGGGGCATGGAGAGGCCCAGCGGGGCTGGAATTCAGCTTGCTGGGAGGGTGGTAGCCAGCGTGGGGGAGAGGTAGCCTGGTTCATCACTACAGGGTTTTGTAGCCTGTGGTAAAGAATTTGGGTTTTATTCTAAGTGTGATAGGAAGCCACTGGAAAAAGACCTGGTCAAATTTACATTTGAAAAGAATCATTGGGGCTGCTGTCTGGGGAACTGTGTGTTAGGGAGCTGGGCTAGAAGCAAGGGGACCATTGGGGGCCAGTCAAGGGAGCCTGGTAGCTTAGATGAAGGTAAGAGTTTCTTTCCATCCTGGCTCTATGATCTGTGGCTTTCTGACAATAAACTCTAATACTGAATGTCTTTTGGCTTAACAATGCAGGGATCCCAACCTGCCAAAGCTGTGGGCACAGAACAAATAACACATTTTGTATTCTGAGTGTCTCTGGGAAAGGAAGAAAAACATGACAGGCGAAAGGGAACAAAGGGTGTGTGTGTTTTGCCATTGTCTCGAAAAGTAGATAATGTGCATTTAGTGCCCTCCCCCTTTCAACTCCCTTAGTGCTTATTTCTGCCCCACTAATTTTTACATAATCACATGTGGCCTTTCTGTGCAGCTTCCTTTAAGGAGATAGATCACTTCTTTCCAAGAATACTAGAAACTCCTAAGGGCAGTTACTGTGTAGATATTAACTCTTCTATTCAATGCTAGAACTGTAGTGTTAAGAATATATACTTTTAGAATGAATTCATATTTAGGTGACTGAATGCATGCAATTGAAATGTGACATTTATTTATTGAAGTTGAAGGTTAGAAAATGACTTAGGTAGAGGTGCCTGGGTGGCTCAGTCAGTTGAGCGTCTGACTTCAGCTCAGGTCATGATCTTGCAGTTGGTGAGTTCGAGCCCCACATCAGGCAGTGTGCTGACAGCTCAGAGCCTGGAGCCTGCTTCAGATTCTGTCTCCCTCTCTCTCTGCAACCCCCACTCAGTCTCTCTCTGTCTCAAAAATAAATAAAATTTAAAAATTAAAAAAAAAAAAAGAAAGAAAATACCATAGGTATTTGAGCACCTGCGTGGTTTGGTAGGTTAAGCGTCCAACTTCGGCTCAGGTCACGATCTCATGGTTGGTGAGTTTGAGCCCTGTGTCGGGCTCTGTGCTGATAGCTCAGAGCCTGGAGCTTGCTTTAGATTCTGTATCTCCCTTTCTCTCTGCCCTTCCCCACCCCCTCTCTCTTTCTCTCTCTAAAATACATAAACATTAAAAAAAAAAAAAAGAAAATACCTTGGCTTTATTAGATGTCTCTTACCTCTCCTACATCCTTTCCAAAGGACATTCTGTGGACCACTGTTCCACAGGATGTTAAGAGGTGGTCATTGATGCTAAGAGGTGGTCAGTTTTTGTGGTCAGCTAGTTTGGAATGTCTATGAGAGAATGGAAATTATATGTTTCTTCACTGTAGGACTCCACAGTGGTTTTACTATGTTAATGTCTACTGTGAATATCCAAGGAGTGACATCATTTGTAGTCTTTCCCTAACTTATTTACCCATGGAACTCTTTTCATGGGAATTGTTTTACAGAGAGCATCTTCTGAGACTAGAGTTATGAAAACATATACTTCGCAAAAGATTTCAGTGGAAATAGACAATACAGTGAGTAGGTTTTTCTTCTCACTGTTATAAAGACCAAAGCCTGTAGCAAAGAAGAACAATTAGCAAAGGCTGGAATTGTCTTTTTCAAACTGACCATCAGAAAGATAGTATTTAAACATACTTTCTACCCTAATCTTAGCAAAATATTGATGCGGTTTATCATTCTGGTGTAAAATACAGAATTCACTCAATTCACTGTGGTATATCAGAATCTACTGTTGAATAGTTGATTAATTTCTTTGAGCCTAAAATAATAATTCACTTACCAGTCTTTTTTTTTTTTTTTCACCTATAAAACTTAGCCAAAACCAGGACCACAATTTGTTGCTGGATGTGATTTCTGTAGACCCACAGTTGTGGTCTATAGTACTTTATTTTCACTATCTTACGTGACCTGGAAATACTGAATCTGACCCAGTTTTGCTTGCCTTCCATAATTATGAAACCAAAAAGCAGCCATGAGCAGACCCCACCATTAAGAAATGGCTGCAGTGGTCTGGGCAAGGCTTTCTTGAAATGAATCCATGAGTATCATTCTGGACATAGTCAGGCGCCAAGGCCTACGACAGTTATGAGAATGATCTGGTTAAGGAGTCAAAAGCAACGCAAGCAGAGAATAGTAAGATGATGAGCAGAGTGGTACTGACCACATATTATAACGGAAAGATCCTATTGCATTAAATGAGAGAGACAGTGCCCACCTTTCTTCCGTTAGCATCTGTCAAAACCTGATTGAGGGTGGCAACTGAAAACATTACATGCTGAAAGACTCGAGAAACCCAATGAAAGCTGGCATTGCCTCCAGGGAACCAAGAGGCAGACATTTTCCATCACAGGCCATCTTCTATGACAGATACCAGATCCAACTCCCGAAGCAGACCTTCTGCTCAAAGATGAGATCTTAAGAATTGTGCCTCATTGTTTACTCAGTTCATTTTAGTGTGCATTATCTGAGAGGATATTAACTGAGTTAATTGCTGTTTAACTTGACATCAGTAGCTTATAACTCATTATCTATGAATAATGTATTTTAATTAAGTTTTTTTCTTTCAGTTTCAGCACTTTTATACCTCTCAGGCAATGGAATTGATGTGTGCCACAATTCTGAGTGTGGCTTACAAGGCCTCTCCCTACCACGGCTCCCATGCCCTGTCACCCTGACCTGGAAAAATTGCCAGCTCCTCATTCCCTTCTCTCTCCATGTGACTTCTTCCCTGTCCTGTAGACCTTCCCTGGGGATCTTCCCTGACATCACTAGCAGTCCTTAATTCTACCTCCCATCCCTCACCTACCCCAATTGTGTGCACACACATGGAGAAGTATTTTGCAATAAGTACTTCTTAGCAATACATTTTTTAGCCTGTATCTTCCCATCAGTCCCTAAGCTTCTTAAAGCAGACCTAAAGCTACAACCCCCATACTCATTGTTGCAATCCTGTAACCTATCACGTGCCTAGAAAATATTTGCTCAATTAAGGAATAAATTAACGAATAAAGGATATCTCTATGATATTGACAGTATTCATAACTTGTGACTTTCCTGATAGTTCTACTATAGGATTTTTCTCTACCTAAGTTAAAAGTTAATAGTACTCAAATTAAAAAAAATAAACAAAGTTTACAAGTGTCAATTAAGCTTCCCACATGTAGTCTCCAGGGGAATTCTTATAAAAGCCTGAGGTCCTCCTATCAGTAGCAAACGTTCTCTGCAAGCTCTTTGAGAAGAGCTTTGCACGTTCTAGGTCTTATGGACATAGAAATATAAATCACATGTCCTGAGCATCTGAAGATTTAACGTTTACCATTTCAGTTTGTCAACCTAGGGTAGGTAGTATTTTGCAATTTTTCTGAGGCACAAAATTTAATCAAGTGATCTATGCATCTGGTTGTGAAAGTGAGTCATTTTGTGTTTTTCAACTCATTATTTAATATAGTAACTCTTAGGAATTAAAAATAAACTTTGCTTATTTGTGTAACAACACCCAGTGAATGAGGAATAAACTTAGTGACAATTAAGGGATTAAATTTTTGGTGTGAAGATGTGAACAGAAAATAATTCGTGAGACATCCAGGATCATGTAAAAACATTTCCATTTTCTCTAGTTTGGGATTATTAGGGACTTGGGGGGTATCCCTCATAAATGTCAAGGTCTCACGTACACAGTTGGTATTTCAGCACAGTGTAACTGTCATTCCAAGACAGAACAGGATTGTTGCCACCGATTATAATACATCAGAGAATTTTCCTGTGTTTGAAAAATATACTTAGATATATATAAAATATACTTAAAAGCACACAGACAGCAAACTATTATTTTGTGAAAGACCAGAAAACATTTCGAGGGCTCTGGTAAAATGTTGGCCACCTTGACCATCATAATATTATCCCACCCGAGAGTGGACTAGAATGATTGGGAGGTGAATCATTACCCAGTTCTTCTTGGATGATTTTTCCCCCTTCAGTAGTTCTGCCCTCCACTCCTCAGCTTGCAGAGCTGGCACCCCTGGATGTTGCTCTGTCATGGGAAAGGACATAGTCTTGCTTTTGGTGATTTAAATGCAGGGCCAGGTTCATCAACATGTCATACAGAACCCGCCACTCCAAAGGCTAATACTTAGTTTAATGCTTTCCTGTTGCTGTCTTTAAATTCTTAGTAACTTTATCTTTGAACTTGTGTTTTCTAAGTTGAGTCCAACTGGGGCAATGGGGAAACGGAGCATGAGCTTGAGCAAAGGAAATAAATACAACGCGTGTGCCGCCGTTTCTCGCCTCCTCTTTCGTGTGTAGTACTCGTGAGAGACCAAGAGCACAGGGTTCCGGTGCACCTGTTACGTGAGACTTCAGAGAGACTCGAATTGAATACAGAACTTGTTTCTAATGCAGAAACAAAGTAATGGCATTCTAAGAACCATGGAAAACCAAGAAATCCATCAAATCCTTTCTTGCTTGTGTTACTTCCTTGTGTCAGTCATCCACATATGCTGAAAATGATGACATGGAAGGAGAGGGAAAGACAGGACAGCCCACGGTTCAGAATTTCTTTATTCAACAGTAAACCAAAGGTGGAAAGTATTGGTAGAATATGAACGTAAAGGAAATAAAATAAAAACCATCGAGTTTGTTTTGTGCAATGCTTCCACTGTCCGATAAGAACAAAAGGCATAGGCATGTATGAGTTATGAAAAATGAACTGTGTAATTTCTATGATTCTGCATTTGAGTTAAAAAGTCTTTTATAAAACTGGCATTGCACGATATAAAAATGAATGGAAAATCCATGCTAATAATTTAACTTTTTAATTTTGTTCTTTACTTAGAAAGATGTTAAATAACAGGTTAAAAACACCAAGACTAGTGGGGGAGACCACAGAAAAAAATGGAAAAAAAATTGTTTTAGTGCCTTTAACAGCACATTTTTCTTGCTTTTTACATTTTCATTCTGCACTGAGTCCTGCGAATGTGCAGCCAGCTCTGGTGACTGGATCTCTGCTGACAGGCACTAGGACCCCTGGAGTCTCTGCCCCCCCCAACCCCCCGCCCCGACACACACTGCCTTGCCCAGGTTCTCTTCCCTAGATAGACACCATTGTGAAGGGGCTTGGAGTTGCCCAGATTTACCCAACCCATGTGGGTGGGGGAGGGAGAGTTTAGTTCAATCAGGGAGTCTAGGTGTATCCAGGGCAGTACTTTAAAAATTTCCAAACACTGTGCTATTTAGCAAGTAGTGCTACTAGTCATTACACTGATTCTTTGCATGAAATTGCTGACACCTTGGAAACTGCTTAATGATACAGAAAATTCTATTTTTTCTGTGTGGAATGCCACTGGGCAAGTGGGTATTACTTATAGATGTATAAATATTGTGCATATTAGCATGAAGAGTCACTTACAAGTCAATAAGCTTTCTGAACTGTGGAAGAACAAAAGAGAAAAAAATCACAGAGAAACGAATAATTTCTTAGGATTTTGTTTGATTATTTCTTAACCTTGGAAAGGCAAACCATTTCTATAAGAGGGTGACTTTAATTTTATTTTGAAGGTAATACAAAGGCAACATTAAATTAGTTTTCCACTTTACTATTTAGCCTTGAAAGAAAAAATATATATTTGCTTTCATTTTAGAATCCTGAGTGGAACAACAGAAGATTTTGAAACATGGCAAAGCTTGTGTTCATTGTTGCCTCTTTAATCCTTCTTTCCCACTTTGTTCTTTGGATCTGCTCCATTCTGATTTGCCTTTAATTTTTTTTTTTCATGCAGCTCCCCTAGGAGCATATTTGCAAAGCCATTAATAAGGAGAAGTGTACCACCCACAATTATTACTTCTTAACATCAGAGGTCAAGGCGCGGCCTTCCGCAGCTATGGACCAACCTTATGGGGGTTTCAGATTCCAATACCAGAAATTAGAAGATTTTTGCTCTTGCTTGGTTGTTATTCTCATTACCTGTATACACTACCACATCGGTGCAGCCTATGGAAATGCATACATGGGGACTTTGTGGTCCCAGAAAACTGGATTGAATCTATTCACGTAGCTTGTGAGAGTAAAGAATCATCCTCTTGGGGCCTCTGCTTCTCGCTCACAAAATGAGGGGAAGTCTTAGCTTATGAAGTTGTCATAAAGATTAAATGAGATAACATATGCAGAGTTGGCTATCTGGCACATGTGAGAGTGCTCCGTGACTATTTTTTCTTCTCTTTTTGCCTTCCATGTAAAACTTTACACACACTTAAAAGTCAGCTGCCTTTGTGATATTTTCAAAAAAGAGTAAAGTTTTTGCTGCAGGTAAAAATTTCAAAAATGTGTACAGGTATGTCACTAGGAAAAGTATAACTCCTCCTCCCTACTCTGCTTCCAAAACCCTAGGCCTATTGTCTAAGTAACCACAGAGTATCTTTATTCACATTTTCTTGTGAAAGACCTGTGTGAGGATCTTTGTAGCGAGGTAGCTCCCCATTTTCTATAATCACAGATAGGTCATGCTGTACATTCTGATACATAATTCGTACTTAGTCTCTTTTCACAGTTGCCTACAATTCATGGTCCCTATTATCTTTAACTGGAATATCACCTTGTTGCTGCCCCACAATTTATTTTTAATTGACTTTTGGTTTGTTTCCAGTTTTTTGCTATCCCAAACACTGCAGCAGTGAGCATACTTATGTGCATATCCTTATCTATCTAAGTACTCATGTAGGGTACATTCCCAGATGTATAGTTGCTGGGTTGCAGGACATATTTATTTTTACTTTGAATCTTTTCTACATGTCCCTCTCCACCCCCAGCTCCATCATTGATCTCCTTCTCCCCTCTGCCAAAAAAAAAAAATCTAAATTATTTACAATAATAATCTGATATAATAATAATGTCAATAATAATATCTTCCTATCTATCCCTTGTTAGGGTTGTAGTGAAGAATAAATGCTTAGGTGAAAAGCTTAAGTTAACGCTAAACTACTTGTATAGGACTTGGCATAATTTAAATTGTAGTAAGTCAAGATATGTGCTAATCAATTTTGCCACTTATAATCCAATGAATGACCTTGACCCTCTTAGGAGTTTGGAAAGACTAAACCATCAGGGGAGGTTTTTTTGGGAAAACTCAAGAGTTGTCCTGAAAACATTCCATATGTATAGACATCTACTCTGCAAGTGTTAATCCTAAGCTACAAACTCTCTCTAGGGTCCTTTTCATTGAAACCATGCTGGATCTCAAATATAAGGACCAAATTCAAAATAACACGATGAAGTGCTCCCACAGTGGGGCCTTCTATAGCATTACGCAACTGGTTACAAAGGGACACACTCATGCTTTTCTCAAACTCGGTGAACTTCCCTAAGTGGTTTTAGAAGCTCAAATTACAAACAGCTTCCTAATTGTCTTTGAAAACCACCCATCCTATGAGTGTTGAGTTATTGCTGATTGAGTCTTATCCTTGGGTTTTACTGTGTCCTTGCTGACAAGTCCTGGATCCAAGGAAAATACAGAGAAACGCTCTGAAAGCAAACCTGTTCCTATCCATTAGAGAACACCATTATTCAGTGGCTGCCATAGACTCAGGGAAACAATGTGACCCTTTCATCCCTGTATTTCTCTAACAGTCCTCATTGTATCTGCCTTGTCTGTGAATGGGTCCCACCATGCAGGAAGTGACATGGCACAGTGAACTTAAGAATATTCCTTATTTTTGCTCAGTTGGGTAATACCATGCATCTTACTCCATCCATAACAAGTGGAAAATAATGGTAATTCACATCATAGTGAAGATGTTCACTAATCTGATTAGCTCATCTGAACAAATTTCTACAATTGAAACAATGTCATAAATTTAGATTGTGTGTCTTCAAGTCAAATTTTTCTATAAGGACCTTTTTTAGGGTAATTATAAAATAAATAAGTGGAGAGTGTCATCCCTCTTTCCCCAGAATATTTTGGTCTCCCACATAAGTAAAAACATTTCCAAGGTCACATAGTTAGGTCAAACTCAAATTTGTCAGACTCCCAAATTTAAGTTTTTTATCACGCTAAGTCATCTGTCAGAGAAAAAAAGGGTGCCTACCTTCTATGTAAAGATCTAATTTTTTTAATACTTAAATACTGCCTCCACTGCAAACATTTTCTTCATAAATTGGCCATCTCAAGGAAAGAGTCTTTTTTTTTTTTTGCTTCTCAATAATCTCCATAAATTATATTAAATCACAGTCTATTTATTAATTTTCATATCTGATAAAAATAGCTAGGAAGATTTTTACCAAACTTGAAGAATGTATTTGGAATTATGTGACTTGATTCACCAGTAATGGTGTACATGAAATTTACTCTGGGGGGGGCTCCCAAAAGATATAGGCAGTGATTATCTGGATTAACTGAAACTGGGGCACCCAGGAAAAGCCTATGTGACTGCCAGCTGGCAGAGACTAAGGACAGAGGAAACACAGAGGACAAAGAAAACAGAGCAGGTGTCCTATAGTAGCCCCACTCCAGAAGTCACAAAGGAGCACCCCCCCCCCCCCCATACAAGTGTGGCTTGTAACTGAACTGCTTCTCACATGGGCAGCTCTGTTTGTTGTGGTCTGGGTGAGTTGCAGCTGGGACTTATTTACCTAAGGAGAGTTAGTCATTCTGTAATACCTCACATTATTTTATCAACAACACTCTAGGTTCTCTCTAGTTGCAAAACTTGGCTTCCTTATCTGAGGGTTTACGGGCCATTCCCTTAAACTTCTCTGGTTCTTCTAATTATTAAGAGAATGGTTAGAAATATGCTAACTTAGAAGCAGGAATCATGCATGGCCATGCATTAGGAGGTATTCATGGTTAATAGGGTGACTGTGTCCTACTCCAGGAAAGTACCTTCTTAAACCATGTTGTCTGTGCCTCGTTATTAATGGTACACTCTTTCTCCTTTAGAGGTTTGCTCAATAAATTATATAGTCACCCTAACCATAGGTGATATGACTTTGCAGAACTTGAGCTGAGTCATGAGATGTCGCCTGGATCTGGACATCAGGCCTCCAAGTGTCCTGAACTTTAATGGCACCCGTGTCCAGATTGCAGTCTCTCCATGAGGGGCTGGCTGTTCACTGTGAGTTATGACAGAGGTCCCCCCTCACAGCAGAACAAGCCAGTTAGAGAGCAGCTCGTGACTTCTACCAGAGCAGGCAGAATTTCTCCATCTTGAAGGCTCACACTTCCTCGGCCGCGGATGGTTCCTGAAAAGTCTTGAGTTTTGCACTATAGCCCACTGGGTGGATGGGGCTTATTCTCTGGGAAACATGGTATCCTCTTCGTCCGACTACCCTCTCAGGTCTGCTATTGCTGCTCACAGTCCTAGAGAAAACCCTTTTGTCATCCAAGCCTTCTCATATCAGAGCCACCTCCGCGCATCCTTTTCTCTACCAGCCTTGCGTGCATGTCCCCGCCCTCAGGCTTACCAGTCTTCTAGCCAGAAGACCACCACTTATCGGAATCCGTTGTATCCCCAAAGTCCTGCTCCTGGGAGATACTCAGTCATTTTTATTAATGATGTCGATTATTACAGACAAACTTTATTCCCCAGTTTCTGGTGCTGGTATAAAATGCCTACAGAACGGCATTCTTCCTTTTTGCCAAAAGCTTACATATTTTGTACGTCTTTCTTCTTTATCATACGTTAGTATAAAACGAATCAATACAAATATTTTTTTAAGTGTGAAACACTCAGAAAGCTTCTAAAGAAAGAAGCTAATATGAAAGTATTTATAAATAATTTGAAAATTGTATTCCTCTTGATTAGACTGAAGACAGAGGCGGTGTCTTAAGGAAGGCCACTGGCACAATGTATATATGTTACTCAGAAAGGGAAGGAGGACTGAGAAAGGAGTCTTCTCCCCTTAACACTGAGCGGCTTTGTTTGCCATCTTGGCTAATTGCCACCTTAGAGTGCCCTCAGAGTCCTGAGGAGATGGGACTCAGGATAAATACTTGCTTGTTAGTTCCTTGAGGCCAGGGTCTGATCATTTATTATTTATCTCTGCAGTACGTAGCTGAAATGTAGCAGGTGTTCAATAATCTTTCCTTAAGCAGAATGGTGGCATGAAAGATCCATAATTTGGGGCACAGCCTGGGATTTTACACAAGGCATAGATTAGGATGATGAGTGCTAAAGGAGGCATTCCAAGTGGGTTCTTGAGTGTAGCTTGGGATTGGTCCCGTGGCTATAACATCCTGGAAGACCACATCCTAACCAGACACTGGTTCTTATTTGGAGCACAGCAAGATTCTTATTTAACTGGTGCATATAGATCCCTTGGGACCTGACACCTGCTAGCCTTATTCCCTACCTGATGATCTATTCCTTAGATCAGATTCTCCTGATCTAAGAGATTTTGTTACAGAAACACCAGGCCTTTCCCCATACCGCCAAACTGTCTTTGTTGTTCTCTTTGCCCCGTTACCTTTCCCACCTAGAAAATACTTCTTCAAGGCTCAGCCCAGGCCCTCTGTATGGCAGAAACCATGTCCCCAAGGATTCCAACACCAACCCCACCTCCTCTGTGTTCCCGTATCAACTAGGGCATAGCATGTTATTTCATTGGAATTCCTTATTTGCTTTTTATCTTCCCCAAATAGTAAGCTCTACAAATCAAGAACCTCGTCGTCTTCACCTTGGGGTCCCCAAAACCCAGGCGAGTTTTTGGCATAATTTAGATGCTCGATAAAAGTTTGTTGAACTCAACGGAGCCTGTCTACATACTGTTGAACATCACTCTATTAAAACTGTATGGATGAGGTGTAAAATATTACAATGAATTCAGTGCTTTCCATCTTATCTTTTTTTAAAAAGCTGGAGGCTAAATTTAGACAACTCCTTGCTAGTATATTTATTTGTAACTAGATTGAGGATTTTCAGGGAAAGAAAAAGAAAAGTTGACCTATGAGTTTGTTCTTTTCACCAAAAATAATCTTCTGGGAGGATGGTACCTCAGAGCTGAGATCAAAGATAATTGTGGCTGTCTTAGAAACCCCCAGGTTATTTTTAAGTGAAACAAAATGGGATGATTATAAAAGATTATGTTTGGAAATATAATTATTTCCTAACTTCTGAGCACATGCCTTGAGAGTGCTTCTTTGAATACATGCACTGACAAATATTCCATTAAAGGATAGACTTGTTTACAGCGAAAACATTTCAGTGCAACAGGGTTATCCAGTTGACAATTTCTTGCCATACATTGTAATTATATAGTGTAATTTTTAAAAAATCTGATTACCAAAAAAAAGCCGCATGTAAATTATAATTATTTCCAAAATAAATATATATGTATGTATGTCTATATATATATATATATAGAGAGAGAGAGAGAGAGAGAGAGAGAGAGACATTAAAAATACCTAATTTAATGTAAAATGGACCAAAGTTAGGATATCTAAACTCAAGAATCTTATTGGTGTCATCTTGAGAAAGAGACTGATAAGATATAATTAAGAAAAAGTTTGAAAATAAATACTGCCTTTCATTGTCTCACCGAAATATAAATAAGTATATTTATATATCTGTGCAGTTGACCAGCCAGTGACTAACTACTGTTATGTGAGATACCTTTGGCCATATATCAGAAATTTTAAAAAGATAACTCGCCTTTTATTGGAAAAAGTAGACAAGGCAGATACCAATTATGCAGAAACATTGCAAGGATGATTGGTTGTCATTTACCCATTATTCTAAAGGGGTATCTTTCTAGCAAATAAGTCACCATCCAAGCTCTGTTACTGTTTGGAGGTCATGATCTCAAAGTAAAAACATTCCAATAATATGGAGGTCCTCCAAAGAATTGTCTAGGAGACCAATTAATCTGAAGCCATGTCAGCTATATCCAAGTGTTCTGGACTAAAGCACATGGACTGGATAAGTTTTGCTCTCATGTTGTCTTATGTGGTGATAGAATTGAAAGGGTGAAAGATCTAAGTTCATTCGATAATTATTTTCTGAGGATCCATAAACATGGTGCAGGACACAGAAAGACATTGCATGGTTCCTCGCCTAAAGTAATTTAGGGACTAATTTGGAAGATGTGATTTAAGCATGAGCAACAATTAGAGAACAGCAAATGCAATCAATTTTCAAGAAATGTAGTGGGAGATTAGGAGATATCAAATAGGGGGGTTTTGAATGGTGGAAAGGGTCAGTCTTCCTGCCTACCTGGGGCTTGTTTCCAGGTCATATATGTTGCAAATGCAGGTTTCAGGATTCACTTGTGCTCTGTGGTCTTGAGTAAAGCCCTGATTTCAGAGAAAAACATCCCTGGCCTGTGCTGATAAGATGGACTGAGTGATGCCAAATGGAACTCATGGTTCCATTTTGATTCAAGGACCTCTTGCCTTGGAATGGCAAGAACCTAGGTCTTCAGAAAAATTTCTCTGGTAAAGAGACTGCATTCTTCTGCCAAAAATAAACAAATGGAAAGACCACCAAGGATGTAGTATGGGAGAATTACATTGAAAAAAATTCATCTAAAGGTGAGATTTTTTTTTAATTGCTAGGTTTGAGAAAGAACTATGAGGCTGCCCTGATTTCAGATATTTCCAATAACATGCCACATATGAAAACAAACCCGAAATTCAAAGGGATCAAGGCCCTGGTGAAATGCCTGAGTCTGTTTAATTTCTGTTGAGGCAAAGAAAATTCAGGAGAGATTCTCTTCATTTTGACACTACTATTTGAGGTGGTTAGGCATGAATTCAAATGTGCAATCTTTAAACACAAAAAAACAAAAATGAAAAGGTTTTCTAACACTTCAGTCTTCTTCTTACTTTTATTTATATAATTTATTTAGAAAATATTTAAACATTTTTAATGTCAATTTATTTTTGAGAGAGAGAGAGAGAGCACAAGCAGGGACGGGGCAGACAGAGGGAGACAGACTCTGAAGTAGACTCCAGGCTCTGAGCTGTCAGAGTAGAGCCCGATGTGGGGCTCGGACTCACAAACCATGAGATCATGACCTGAGGCAAAGTTGGATGCTTAACCAACTGAGCCACCCAGGCTCCCCTAATTTAGAAAATATTTACATACCTGTCTTTCAAAAATTAAATGCGTTTACCACATTTTTGAAGTGTGCTAAGTTGTAGCTTACATACATAAAGTTCAGGGTGTGGTGGAAATCTATTCCTTTTGGTCTCCTAGTGTTGTTTGCCTCATTTATAAAGTGATATTATTACCTTTAAGGAATTGTCTTGCCCTCATCATATGTGCTTCTGTGGGACTACTAATCAAAGAGGACTACCCCTCTTCTCCAGGCCAAAAATGGAGGGAGAAAGTATTCCAGTTCTGGCCCATCAGAGTGTGCCATTGTGTTGGTCACATTGAATGGCCATTTAGAATCCTTCAGTAGGATTTTATAGATAAATTCTGGGGTAAGATGCTCACTATTTTCTCCTGGGGTCATTAATATGTGATGATGTAATCCTGGCCTTTCTGGCTCCAGTTGCAAAAGGATGCTCATTAGCTGCAAGACAGAATGAGGCCGGCCGCCTGAGTGCCTCAGTTGGTTAAGCATCCGACTTCAGCTCAGGTAGGTCATGATCTTATCACTGGTGAGCTTGAGCCCTGCATCAGGCTCTGCGATGATAGCTTGGAGCCTGCTTTGGATTCTGTGTGTTCCTCGCGCTCTGCCCCTCTCCAGCCTCTTAAAAATAAATAGACATTAAAAACATTTTTTTAAAACAGAATGAGGCCAATAATCAAGAGAAAGAGAAAAAAAGCAGATACTACAGATGAAGAGAAAAGAGAATGAGTGTGAGCATGTGTGCATGTGAGGAAAAAAGAACTCATGTCACCTTGTGAATCTCTTACAGTCTGTGAGCCCAGCTTCTTCCTTGAATTTCTCAACCCTGTGGACCACTTATTTGTTTAAGTTGGTTTGAGTTGGGTCACTTTTCATCTATAACAGAAAGAATCCATCTTTATACATAAGGTGAAAACTTCATATTGTTAATCCCATCCCTGCTAAAGAAGCAATAGAAAGCATCCATCCATCCATCCATCCATGTATGCAATGGACATCTAATGAATACTAACTGTATTCCTAGGCTCTGTACAGAACAGTTTGGATGATGTGCTGAGATGACTAAGACATGATCCCAACCCTCAATGAGTATTCAACTAGAGAGGGAGATACATGTGTGAATGGATCATTCATAATACAATGAAAGATTTAAAAATATTGATGTGAATACACACCCATAGATATGCAGGATCAATACATAAGCCCAGAAGTTAGAGAACTGGGCAGTAAAGTAATAAGCGGGCTGTATAGGCAAAGAATGGCTTGAAGAAGAACTTGGAATATGTGAACAAATGTGTAATGCTTTGAAATTACAAGTGCCTGGTTTTCTGGAGATTGGTGAGGAGACTATCACTGTGGTAGAAAGGAATAGCATAGAAATTGAATTTTGGATAATCCTAAACGCAGCGGAAAGATGGATAGAGGCTTGCTTTTTGTTTTTTGTTTTGTTTTGTTCTTTTTTAATTTTACATTTTGGTTTATTTTCTTTTGGGAAAGCATGATTAGCTTATTTTTAGGAACCTAATTGTGGTGTCTGTGTGGAGAATGAACCAGAGCTGAGGGTAGTGGGTTAGAGAGACAATAGTCCAAGCTCAAGGATGTGAGATTCGGAGGCAGTGCCAGAGTCTTCAAGAGACATTTGGGAGACTGATGGGGTTTGGTGCTGACCACAGGGGTGGACAAAGTCAGAACTGACCACAGGATTTGTAACTTGAATTTCCAGGAAGATATTGAAGGTGTCAGTCAAGATCAGGATTGTAGGGAAAAGAATAAGTCTAGAGGGAGGAAATAGCGAGTCCTTCTTAGGACATATTAATCTGTGGGATGTGGAAGAGGGGATGCTTAGTAGTCAGCTGTTAATGTGGGTATAGAATTTAGAGTGTCTTAGCAATCAGAGATTGGGTTTCAGAAAGTTTTGACAATGTAGAGGGTAATTAAAGCCCTGTGAAATGGATGAGATTATCTCCAGCAGAGCTTTAAGACTGAGAAGAGAGTGCATCGAGAATGAAACCTCCCTGAATCACTATACTGTACACCTGAAAATAATATAACGTTGTATGTTAACTATATTGGAATTAAAATTTTAAAAATCAGAACAAAAAAGTAGAAGCTTGGGTAAGTAAATAGAATAATTTTAAATTTGGAAAAAAAAAAAAAGACCTCCACAGGGAACATCAATATTTAAAAAAAAAAAGGAAGAAGAGGAGAAGCCAATGTTATAGAGAAAGGAAATGATAATCAATACCAAACATTTAAGAAGGGCTCCTCTTGGGGGCGCCTGGGTGGCTTAGTCACTTAAGCATCTGACTCTTGATTCTGGCTCAGGTCATGATCTCACAGTATGGGAGTTCGAGCCCCACATCAGGCTCCGGGCTGACAGTGTGGAGACTGCTTGGGATTCTCTCTCCTCTCTGTCTCTCTCAAAAATAAAATAAACAACAACAAAAAAGAAGGGTTCCTCATATTTTTAAATAAATTAATGGATGCATGAATAAGAAATTAGGACTGTAGACATTAAGAGAGAAAAGAATTTTGAAAATAAGGAGTGGATTGTCCCTCCCTGACATTTAAAAATGAAATGATAAATACAATGGGAAAGAAAATTACAAATGATTAAGACTGACCTGCTCCTATTTCCATGTTTCCCCAATATTTTTTTTTCTATTAAGTCTGATAGCTCTATAGCTTGTAGAATTAGACTTAATATTTGCCTGGGTGGGAAGAATCAGAATATGCCCCAGATATTCAAGGAAAGAGCTCATTACTAAAAGCATGATACGTTTGCACTGAGGAATCACCTTGCTGTGTTCCAGGGGACTTCCGGAACTAGCTGTTTTCTCATTGACATTCATGCCAGGGGTTCCCACTGAGTCCATATCTGGAGGAAAGCACTAAGGCAAGCCTTAAAGTTAATCCCAGAAGGGGTGGCCATGACTCACTCCCACTACCTTTGGAAGAAGAAAGTGCTTGCTTACTGGATGTCAAGCTTCTTGATTCTAAGAATGTCTTCTGTTTGTTGGAGGAATAGCTGACATTTTCTTCATGCTGCAAATTGGAGACAACTGGGGAAAAAAGGGTTCATAGAAAAAGGAAAAGAAATCTTTTTACAGCATCTTTTATAAACGGTGACAATTGCATCTGGGTAATTATTCATTTAGTTTCAGAGGCTTCAGGAGATCAAACAGAAGGAGAATGATTCATGAAATTTAAATAGTAGCAGGTAAAGTCAGATCGGTGACAGGGAGCAGGAGGCTGCCATGCTGCAATTAGAGATTTCTGGATTGTGAGGTAGAGAGAGGATGAAGCTAATTAAAATGGCTGCAACTTCAGGCCATGGCCTTGCTCAGAAGACCTAAAATGTTCTTGAAATTTTAGTTGGCACATTTAAATGATAATTCAGATGGTGCTCCAACTTGTTCAAGTAAAAGCTGTCAGTAGGTCCACACTGTGGATGTGGGGCACAAAAACTTAGAAAAACATGCACGCTATGACCCACATAAGCAGAACAGAAAATGACTTGATAGGTCTTTCCCAAATAAGAGTTGACACACACATAGAAACCACCAGGTTCCCTACACTGTTCTAAGTGCTTTATTTATTTATTTAATTCTTACCACGACTCTGTGAGGTGAGGATCATTAGTACCCTCATTTTGCATATGGGGACGTAAAAGTGTGGGGAGTTAAGGAGTTTGTCTGAGGCCATACATACAGCCAGTAAGCAGTGTGACCAGGGATTCAAACCCAGGTTCTCTAGCCAGAGTCTAATCCCAAGAAGTCTGAGGATGGTATGCATTACTTTTTTTTAATTAAAAAAAAATTAATGTTTATTTATTTTTGAGAGAGAGACAGAAACAGAGTGCAAGCTAGGGAGGAGAAGACAGGGGGAGAGGGACACAGAATCCGAAGCAGGCTCCACAGGCTCTGAGCTGTTAGCACAGAGCCCAACATGGGGCTCAAACTCAGGAACTGCGAGATCATGACCTGAGCCGAACTTGGACGCTTAACTCACCACCCACCGGGACGCTTAACCCACCACCAGGTGCCCCTCTTTAAATTTTTTTTGATGTTTATTTATTTTTGAGAGAGAGATAGAGCACAAGCAAGGCAGGGGCACAGAGAGAGGGAGACACAGAATCCAAAGTAGGCTCCAGGCTCTGAGCTGTCAGCACAGAGCGTGATTCTGGGCTCGAACTCACAAACTACAAGATCATGAACTGAGCCGAAGCTGGACCCTTAACTGGCTGAGCGACCCAGGCACTCCTGCATTATTTTCTGATTAAATAGTTTCATGTAAGGAAAAGTGCTTTGTAAACTATAAACACTATTACAACAGAAGGAAGGAAGCATGGAGAAGAAGACAAGGAGAGGAGTAGGAAAAATACCAAGATTAGAGAAGGAAATAGATAAGGAAGAGGTCTGAGAGAAAGAAGAGAAAGGAAATGGATCAAATAAAAAAAGGAAATAAAAGTTTGATGCCTCCTCTGTGCCAACGTCAAGGTTGACTCATGCAGCCACGTGTCTGGCTCTGTGCTTATTGTCCAGTTGGATTTCTTATGGTCCAACACACTCCTCCCTCTAGCTAGGATAACACTCATGACCCCAGAATCACTGCTTGTTCCTTTCCGTCCCTGCTGCCTGAAGGTGTTCTCCTCCCCTCTCTCAGATTCCCTCCAAACACTTCCATCTCCATCCTTCAAAACCCAGCTTCAGGTCTAGCCCATCCTAGCAAACCTCTGTGGACTACTACAGCTTTTAGTGATTTTTGGAACACTTTGAAAACCATAGATTTTTTTTAGAATTTGACCATCTTTAGACATTCTCCAGTTCAAACTGCTCATTTTACAAATGAGGGGAACTGGGGCTCATGGAAGACAGGAGTTTGCCCAAGGCCACCAGTTACACGTGACTGTGCCAGAAATCATTCCAGTTCCCCTTCACTTCACATGGCTGCCCTGCATCGTTCAAGCTGATTGTACGTCTCTCTCACTGGACTGTCACGCTCATGAACCGGGGCGAGGTCCTCCTTGACTTTTGCGTCATCTGCTTCTTGTAGCACAGTGTTGCACATGTAGGTGCTCAATAAATGATTGACTAAGAACTAATGAACTTTTTCTTTGTATATAAAAAACCGTTTAGAAATAGTAAATTTAAAAGGAGACCATCAGCCCTGCTGTAATGCTGAATAAATATTTTCTGTAGCATTTACCTAAGAGCAGTTATAACTCATACATATTAGAGATTGTCTTCAATTTTTAAAAAGAAATGTCTTTTAATAATAATCTAAATCAATGCATCCTCATTAGCCCTTTTTGTGTTCTGTTATGCAAACAGAATACTTGTCTCTTTCTCAGGGCAACAGGAAACCTATCTGGTGACAAAATATGTGAATTTTCCTTTCTTAAGTTTCTCCACAAATGGTAAATAGAGCAAAGGAGCATCTTAAACCACGCCAACAAAGGCCTCATTAAACTCTTGCTGGCAATTGATCAAGATTAATGTTTGCGTATATTCACTGGACAAAGTGCATGGGTGGCTCTTACTTATTAAACATAACAAATTACAAGGGAATAAATTGGTTCATTACCTTTAATTGGAGCATCCCCAATTGACCACATCATGAGGGTCAAATACGACAACAGATAGGAACTTTGGGCAAATATCGTTTTATACTACCCATTTATCAATTATCCCAATAGCAGCATTAATAACAAGTAGTAATCACATTCTTAAAGCATTACTTATGGTATTGTGAAAGCAGAAATCACAAGAGGCCGGAGAATGAGTGCCAGACCACCGAGACGAGAAGAGACAAGAGAATGTCCTTTACTTCTAATGGAAACATGTATACTGAAAGCTTACCTAAAGGGACACAAAAAGGAAAAACAAGAAACCAACAGGCATTAAGTAACTATTACATGGCATTCTCTGTGCTGTCGTTTCACAAACATGAACTTGTTTAATCTTCACCAGCCATCCTTGTGGTAGGTATTTTTCACTCTATTTTAGAAGTGAGGATACGAAAATGTCACGAGGTGAAATTGCCTACATTTGTAAATAGTGAGCCTGGATTCGAACCCAGATCTGTATGACAGCACATATCGTGGTGGACACTGCTAGTGTCCTAGTCCACATCCGTCACCACTCTTCTTTGTTCTCAGGACAAAGGTATCCAGCACCTTTGTGTTTCGGTGGCACCTGGCCTTCCTACAAGCCCCAGGCAGTCAATTTTGACTAGTCTAGTGACCTCTTGCCTGTGATCGATTTATGGGTTGACAGTGACCCAAGCTTGGATGATGAAACAGAAGGGGTAGTCCACTCTGGAGCTTCTGGGAAGATCCCTCTTACTCTTAAAAATAGACCCACAGAAGAATGACACTCTTACTGTTGTCACCTGCAACCAAGAGGGATGTAATTGACCTATTGACATTAAGAGGGAGAAAAGATGGAAATACCTGGGTCTATGATTGTGCATTTAAATTGCTGAATTCACCAGCCGAGACTGTTCTAGTTCTAGCCTTCCTGTTATGTGAAATAATGCATTTTCCTTTTTGCTTAGGCTACTTTCAGCTTTGCAGCCCAAATGTGTCCCCAGATACAAATTTCGTGCCCTTTCAACAATGCTGAGATTGAATTAGAAACAAAACAAAACGCTGCTGCCTGAGAGAGTTTATAGGCAAGCCGAAATTGTCCAAGGCATGTGAGGAAACAAGGAAAGGACGGTCGGACAGAAAATGATGAGCATGTTTACAGTGAATGCCCTGGGCCAAAGTCTTGATGCCAGCTGCATGTTTCACCTCCAATGACACCTTCCTCTGAGAAGCTTAAGGCACTTAGGGCAAAGGGAGCCCTTTGTTTTAGGGAGGTTCTGATGAATGTATTCTCTTTCGTCCTTTATTTCTCTTCACAGAAGGTAGCAGCTTTGTGGAATGGGTCCAATCTTGCAGAAAGGAGTAAAAATTGGCCAAGCCACAAACATATCTTGCCATCCCTTCCTCCTGCCTGCACATTCCATGGTCTGCGTGCATTGCCCAGATCATAGAGTAAATAAAATTACCATTATGTGGAATTGGTTCCTTTAAAACCAGTCCTGTGGGTCCCTGATACTTGGCAGGACGTGTCCAGGTTATTGCAGCTCTTTTAAGTAAAGTGGGTATTCCCTTGCGCTGCTCTGGAGGCGCTCTGGGCATGTTCACAGAACAAAAAAAAAAAAAAAAAAAAAAAAGATAAATGTTAGAGCTCCCTGGTGCTGTAGGGCTGTAGGTCCTTATGGTTTTGGACCAAAGCTGAATTTCTGGGAAATAAGAGTATATATAGATATAAACACATTGACATATAAACAAAGCAAGAAGACTGACCAAAAAAACAAATGAACAGTGAGGCAGCATGGAATTAATGGAAAAGAATAAAGATGACATAGCCACTTACACATGAGTGCAAATCCGGGCTCTGCCCTTGTTTAGCTCTGGGACCTTAGGTAATTTATCCAGACCTTCTCACTCTAAGATTCCTCATTTATTTGTTGGAGGTAACAGTACTGGTGTCATGGGAGGGTTCTAAGGATTGGAGACATGATTACTATACTTCCTGAACACTTACACCAGACCTCCTGCCCTAACACGTGAAGCAGTTTGTCTCCGTTAATTCACACAACCCTAGGTGGTAGATATTTTCTTCCCTTGCCCATTTTGCAGGTGTAGAAATTGAGGCATAGAAAGGACAAATAATTTTCTGAGAGTCACACAGCTACTGAGATGGAAAGAAGGGTTGACTGAGGGCTGCTGACCCCATTCATGTAGGCACTGATCAGGCTCTGTGCCTACAGAGCTGAATGTCCTACCCAGCCCAGGCTGTTCCTTGGGGACCTACCCAGGGGGATCTTTCTTTCCCGAGCTACCCCCAGCCTCACTTGCAAGATTTCTGTGTGTTGACCCTTTCTAGTTATAACCTACTCTCTTGCTCCTGCCAGAATGTTTTCCTATTCATAATCTGGCCCCAAAGTAAAGTTAATAGTGTTGGGCAAACCTTTGTATCCAAATTTAAGCCTTCTTTGATTTGGAAGGGATTTCTTCTTTCTGGTGAGATCATCAGTTATTTTAAGAAATAACATTGAAGCTGCTAATAAGAGAAGCCATTGAGACAAAGGTCTCTGTCCAAAGCAAAATTGTCCAATTAGAGGCCATCCGTATGCTGGGACAGGGGTGCCTTTTTTGCTTTCTGGGTGGCCACACCCCCCTCCTCATTTCACAGACTCAGCCTATCTTGTCCCTTTCCCTCCTGTCTTCATCTCCAATTAGTGGCTGTCAGGGAAAGGCCTGGAGCTGTTTGCTCTTCCCCCCTTGCCACCCCTGACCCACCCCAAAACTTGATAAACCCCAACCAGCAGCTTTGTGGCCGGTCCTTTGGCTGAATGATCCTGGGAGAAGCCACAAGTAAAATGACCTGCTCCTCTCAGCTCAGGGATGTAGTAGGAAGCCAGAGGGTGCTGCCTTGTGTGGCCTGGGTGGTTGTGAACAAAGGTGGGACTTCCTGGCTAGGATGACCTGGAAAGAGCCTGCCTGGAGACCAGGATGGGGTCTGGGTAGTATGTGGACATCCCTTTTATCAATGGTGTGGGGCCATGTTTAGGAGCATTGGCCCCAGGAAATTCCTTCCCGCCGGCTTACCTGATGAGCTGTCCTAGTCAGCCACAAATCCACTTGGGGCGAAGATTCCCACACTGAAGGCTAATCATGCCTTCATCAGAATTTCTATGATTTGCTGGTTCTGCAAAATCCTCTTTCTAACCGACCACACATTTACAATGTGCCATTCCTGGACACTGTCTGCATGCCCTGAGCTGTGTCAAGCACTATTAACATCTGCAAGCTTTGCTCAAGATTTACGTTTTAGATCATCTGGATGCTGTAGTTTTCCTTTTCCCTTCACTCCTTCCAGATGGATATTTTTTTACTTCTCTATTTTTTTTTTTTTTTTTTTTGTCTCTCTCTCTCTCCCTCCCTTCCTCTCTTTTTCTCTTGCATTTGGTTTATCCGAGTCATGCAGCTACCGCTGGCTTCCACTACTGTCACCCTTGGTATTTAAAGATAACCTGGCATCAGAATAGGGTGTCTTTGAATCCTGTGCGTCCTGGTTTCCTCTGACAACCCATTCCCATGTCAGCTGCAGAACAGGGGCCTCCAGGTCCTCCAGGAAAGGCTGATTCTTAGGTAAGCGGGTATAGCCCTGGGAGTCCTAGAAATTGTGACCCACAGGTGGGGGTGGGTCATACTGCATGAGCAGCTTAATATTGCTTTCTCTGGAAAGCCTTCTCTAAACCTACTCCAGCCTGGCTTAAAAACTTCCTCCTATGCCCTTCCCATGGCATGCTTTGCGTTGCTGTTACCCTTATTTGTCTGTCTTTCCAAATAGACAGATACTTGTGAGCAAAGTCTAGACATTAAATATCTCTATATCCCTAGTGCCTAGTACATTGTCTTCCAAGGAATAAGTGCCAATAAAATGTTTGTTGATGCAACAAATTAATGGGGCGGATCCATGAATTCTCTCTAGAAAACACTAGCTCAGATCTCACATTCCTCTCTGTAGGAAGAAATGCCCAGGCTGTATCTATACATAATTGATAAAAGTGATGGGTAAAACACATCATAAAAATAAGTGATATTAATTAATTTTAATTTACTTTTAATTAATTTTTAGAATTAATCTAAAGTATCTCAAGGTGCTTCATTTGGAAACTCTTAAAGGGCTGCATGCTCAGTAGACCATCAAATAAGAAATAGCAGAGGCTTTTTTGCTTGTTTTCAGCGAAGGCTGTCAAAAAGATGTATTTGTGATATGTGCTATGCATCTCAAGTTCTGGGTTGTTTGGGCAATCAGGTTTACATCAGGTATAAGTAATGCCCTAAATTCTATAAAGTTATAAAGGTGAAGAAGAGAAAATTTAAGGCATAGCCGAAGAAATCTGAGAAAATGTACTTAAAGGTATGCATGTAAATGTATGTTTAGACTATGTTCCCATACTGTGTTATCACCTTACAAACCTGCTTCCTTGTTCTCTATGCTTCCCTTCCTTGGAGTCAACAGGTATCTTTACCTTTTCAGTGCTTTGCACTGCATTCTTAGTGTCTTCCTTCTTCTGCCTCCCAGCTTTGGCCGGTCTCTTGTATAATGTCTTTTGCAAATGATGTCTCTAGAGGAGTTAACTGTAGGATGCCTCTTACATCCATGACCTTATTTGGTTTTCTCAACTTCGTGGATGATACATTACCCTTCCCCTAAGAACGATCCTAGAATTTACTGCAAGAAAATTCATAGGCTACTTTTAAGAGCTTTGTAATGGGTTGCTACCAGTTGACAACATTTTGTCTTGGTTTTCTTGAGAGGAAACAATCATGCACTTAGATATATGAGCAAAATTTGCTTTCTAATGCTAAGCTGGCAAAAATCATGGTCCCCAGTGTTGGTCTGTGAAAGGGAAAAGGCATCAAGATGAGAGACTCTAACTTATTAAATCTCTTGAAAATGAGTAGCTGACAAATTAATGTGTGTGTGCGTGCGCGCGCGTGCGTTCAGCGTGCAAGCAACAGACTGCATGAATACTTGCTTGAGCTGAACTCACCTTGCCAGTCACTCAGCTCTCTGGCAGTTAACAAAAAGGTTTTAAGATAGAAAGTGGACTATTTAGCCTTCATTAATCATTCATAGTGTTCAAACACATCATCCAGTAACTGAAGAGGGGTTAATGGTAGCTAAGCTTGAGTCTGTTGTCAAAAGTAGGTTTAACTTTCTATGAACTCACTGGACACAAAGAATGCTGCCTGTTTACTATTCCAAATGTCACCAGCTAGGAGCAAATGGATGACTACTAATGGTAATTAAATACCTCTGAAGCCATTTGTACCAATAACAAAGAGTTACTGTCAGAACTTGAATGAGGTCCATCTGCCCATTTTAAAAGAATGTTAACATTATATAAGTGATAAAGCAGACAGCAACAACTAAATAAATAGACAAACACATAAGTTTGGTGATAACATTTCTCTAGATGAACGCTTGATGCCTTTCCCTTGGAAACAAGAGATTAATGAAAATATTCTGTAGTCCTTAGTTGTTTCAATCCCACTTTGGCCCATGAAGTAATTAGGAGGTTTTTAGTAACGGCTCTTCCATCTATATTCTCTAGGCTGTGGAAAAAACCGTTTGAAATTCTATTTGAATTTTTCCTTTCTACCCTGCGAACTTCCTGGATTCAGTTTCTACTACTGACTATTTCATTTAATTCATATGCTCTCATCTCCTTGAGTGAAGGGGGAAAAAAAAGAGTGTGGGTTATTTTGCTTTCTGTCTTCACAGCACAGAACCCCACAGTTGCTACTTCTTGCGCAGATGGATTGACAGCCCAGGGTTTTTCTTTGGTGGGCTCATCTATTCAGCCGCCCCTGAGGCCCCTGCAAGGGGCCGTCTGACTTCTGTTGGACATCCACCGAGGTTTCCTCTGCATCTTCATCTTTCTCTACTGTGACAAGACAAAATATAAAAAGATATTGCATGAAAGAACCAAAAGGTGAAGAATATCTAAATTCTTTTGAAATACACCTAAAATCCTAGAGCAGCCAGAATAAAAGTGCACAGAGGGTTCCGAGAGGGAGCTAATGCATTCATCAAACCTTTGGAAAGGCAGTTTCTTATAAAGATATGGACTTCATTAAATCAGCTCTCTTTTGCCAGGATGTAGACATACCTGTATATCTGATGGCTTAGTTCTAGTGAGAAGAGAAAGTTGTTGGTGAAGAAGAAGAATGGCAAGGGCATTGGTAACAATTGTATAGTGGGGGTGAATGAGCAGTGAGCACTTAGACATTTATCTAGGTCCTTACATAATACTTAAAACAGTACTGGAGAAAGAATGGCAAAATAACATCTTGAAGACACAGAGATCAGTCCCAAGAAAGAAAAATGGGTGTATAAAACCTAAAACAGCACCCTGTATCAATTAGGTCTTTTTATGTTCCAAATAACAGAAAACTTAAACTGTTTAAAACAGTAGGGGAATTTATTGACTTACATAACTGGAAAGTCTAGAGGTAGGGCGGGCTTCAAGATTGGTTTGATCTAACTCAACAATGTCCCTAAGGACTCTGTCCCTTTGCTCTGCCTTTTGTTCATGGTGTCAGTTTTATCCTAGGCCTGATTTCACACATGGTTGCAAGATGGCTGCCAGTGGCTCTTGGGACTGCATTCTTTCTCACATAAGTCTAGAGAGAGAAAGAGAAAGGTAGAGTGTATTTATCCTAACCAAACAAAAGTCCTGGATTTCAGTCTCATAGGACCAGTATAGGTCATGTTTTGTGATGGGAATGGGCTCAAACTGAATAGCAATTTAGTGCTCACATCTGGAATTGGGGATAAGGGATTAATGACCCTCAAACTGCAAAATGGTGGTGTTGAGAAGAATGGAACAGATGTGGCAAGGCAGTTCACAATGTATGCTACGACCCAAGCATACCAATTCTGTGTGGTTCCTGAGAAAGGAGACATTCCATCAAGTTAATGTTTTGCTTCCTTAATATAGTTATCTTGGAAGATTTTACAGTATTTCTCAAAGTGTTGTTCACTTTGGACCATGGACCAAAATTATAACAGTTGCTTAAATGCAGGTTCCTGGGCTCTTCCCAAGACCTTTTGAATCATACTCTGTGTGAGTGCGAGCTGGGAATTTGCACTTCGAGCGTTTCCTGGATGGTTTTCATGCCCATTAGTATATAGAAATTTCATAGAAACTTGCTCAGAGGTAAAGGGAACTATCATCATACTTTAGGATTTGATAAAGTTTCTTACAGTACCTTTGTAAACTTTCTTGAACAAAAATAGCTACCAATAGCTGCCACCTTGGTAACATCTCACATTAATATGGATCTTGTTTTATCTTAGTAAAATGTAAAAATCTTTTTTGAAAGCTGTTTATAAAATGATTTACATATTTTTTATTGGGGAAATAAGTCTAGCTCTTTGGGATCATGCAGTTGAAATAATTGTGCACTGCATTTTTCTCTTTTTAAGGGATGCTTTTAAAATTATTCACATGCACTTAAACTTCATCTTAACTTCCTTTTTTTTTTCAAGCTTTCTTTTAGATCCAGTGATGGGTATTGCCATACATATAAACATTAACTGGGAGCAGTAGTTTTCTACTACATTTGGAAAAAGGGCAAGTACTTCCAATTTTATGTGGCCTTTTATATCAAGTGAAAATTCATCTTCTCTTAAGAAAAATGAAAAGAAGGGTGAGATTTTGTCTTCTGGCTGATCAATTGGTAAAACTTTTCTTCAAAAAAATTAGTTTATTTTGATTAATATTTCCTCATACACTGAGATAGATCAAAACAACACTATCTTTATTATCCTATATTATCCTGGTGGTGATAATGAGTCTCAAAGAATGAAGGATATGAGTGAGTTTTCCAATGGGTTGATTTTTTTTAATTTAATTTAATTTTTTTATTTTTTTTAAATGTTTTAATGTTTATTTACTTTTTTTTTTTTTTTTTTGAGAGAGAGACAGAGTGTGAACGGGGGAAGGGCAGAGAGAGAGAGGGAGATACAGAATCCAAAGCAGGCTCCAGGCTCTGAGCTGTCAGCACAGAACCTGATACGGGGCTTGAACTCACAAGCTGTGAGATCATGACCTGAGCCGAAGTCAGCCACTTAACTGACTGAGCCACCCAGGCGCCCCTAATTTTATTTTTTTAAACTTACATCCAAATTAGTTAGCATATAGTGCAACAATGATTTCAGAAGTAGATTCCTTAGTTTCCCTTACCCATTTAGCCCATCCTCCCTCCCACAACCCCCCCGGTAACCCTCAGTTTTTTCTCCATATTTATGAGTCCTTTCTGTTTTGTCCCCCTCCCTGATTTTATATTATTTTTGTTTCCCTTCCCTTATGTTCATCTGTTTTGTCTCTTAAAGTCCTCATATGAGTGAAGTCATATGACTTTTGTCTTTCTCTGACTAATTTCACTTAGCATAATACCCTCCAGTTCCATCCACGTAGTTGCAAATGGCAAGATTTCATTCTTTTTGTTGCCGAGTAATACTCCATTGTGTATATATATACCACATCTTCTTTATCCATTCATCCATTGATGGACATTTGGGCTCTTTCCATACTTTGGCTATTGTTGATAGTGCTGCTATAAACATGGGGGTGCATGTGTCCCTTCAAAACAGCACACCTGTATCCCTTGGATAAATGCCTAGTAGTGCAATTGCTGGGTCATAGGGTAGTTCTATTTTTAGTTTTTTGAGGAACCTCCATACTGTTTTCCAGAGTGGCTGAACCAGCTTGCATTCCCACCAACAATGCAAAAGAGATCCTCTTTCTCCACATTCTCACCAACATCTGCTGTTGCCTGAGTTGTTAATGTTAGCCATTCTGACAGGTGTGAGGTTGTATCTCATTGTGGCTTTGGTTTGTATTACCCTGATGGTGACTGATGTGGAGCATGTTTTCATGTGTCAGTTGGCCATCTGGATGTCTTCTTTGGAGAAATGTCTATTCATGTCTTTTGCCCATTTCTCCACTGGATTATTTGTTTTTTGGGTGTTGAGTTTGATAAGTTCTTTATAGATTTTGAATACTGACCCTTTATCTGATATGTCATTTGCAAATATCTTCCCCCATTCTGTTGGTTGCCTTTTAGTTTTGCTGATTGTTTCCTTTGCTGTGCAGAAGTTTTTTATTTTGATGAGGTCCAATGGCTTGATATTTTATGGACAAAATTTCTACATAAATCATGGGCATATATTTTAAACATATTTGTTCATTCAAAATATTGTGTAGCTAATATATACTAGGTTACTTTGCTAAATGTTGAAGATATAGTCATCAGTAAAACATTCATCGTACCTGCTCTCATAGAGTTCAAAGTCTAGTACTGTGCTATCTAATATGGTAACCACTAGCCACATATGGCTATTTATATTTAATTTTTTTTTCAACGTTTATTTATTTTTGGGACAGAGAGAGACAGAGCATGAACGGGGGAGGGGCAGAGAGAGAGGGAGACACAGAATCGGAAACAGGCTCCAGGCTCTGAGCCATCAGCCCAGAGCCCGACGCGGGGCTCGAACTCACGGACCGCAAGATCGTGACCTGGCTGAAGTCGGACGCTTAACCGACTGCGCCACCCAGGCGCCCCTGGCTATTTATATTTAAATTTGAATTAAATGAAATTAAAAATTTTTCAGTTGTATTAGCCACATTTCAAGGGCTTAATAAACACAGGTGACCAGTAGCTATTGTATTGGACAGTGCAAATACAAAATAGTTTCATCATTACAGAAAATTCCACTGGTAGTAGAATCAAATAAATTTCACTTGGGGGATGGGAAGGGAGTGGCCCAAGATGGCAGCATAGGAAGATCCTGAAATCATCTCCTCACATGGACATACCAAAGGTATGTGGACTTACCGCCATATAGAAAGTAATTTCCACTGACAAAGAACTAAAATATAGCTGAATAATTTCATCCAAAACAAGGTATAGAAGGGTCACATCAGGATGGGTAGGAGGCAGAGATGAGGTCTTGCTAGAAACCCCACTCCTGGCATAGTGACACATAATAGAGAGAGATCTCATGGGCTGGAGCCTCTCCCTGAGGATCAAGAGGGTTTGTGCCCCATATGGAACACTTCAACCACTGGGACCTGCGTCAGAGAGATGAAGGCCCCAAAACGTCTGGCTTTGGGAATCAACGGAGTTTATATCCAGGGGCTCCAGGGGGCTATGGAGACCTAAGTACTCCTTTCAAGGGACTTGTGCGCAGACTCACTTATCCCAGGAACCAGTGCAAAGGCAGAAGTTTGAGAGGTGACTAGATTATATATGAAGGCGATTCAGTTGCTAATCTTAAAACATTTGCCAGAGAGGCAGGGATTAGGTGGAATTTTCCTAGGTACAGAGGTGCTAGGGAGCACTATTCTTTTGCACTCTCCCTCTGTTTTGCAGAGGGAGACATGTGTTTTTCTGGTGCAGACATGAAGATGTGCCACACACCTAAACCTCTTCTCCAGCATCACCAGACTGGGGGTGTGCCCTGCTGCCAGTGCTCTTCCCTGGTCTTGCTAAAGCCATAGGAGTGCACTATCCTTAACACCCTTCCTCTGCCTTTGCCATGTGAATGGAAACAAAAAGAAAGCTGGAGTAGTTTCATTTATGTCAAAATAGATTTGAAAACAAAGACTGTAATAAAAGACAAAGAAGGGCACTGCATAATGATAGATAGGCCAATCCAACAAGAGGATGTAACATTTGTAAATGTTTATATATATTCAATATAAGAACACCTAAATATATACAGAAAATATTAACAGATCTAAGGGAAAAATAGAAATGAATACAATCATAGTAGGGGACTTTAATACCCCATTTACATCAGTGGAAGAACATCCAGACAGGAAATCAATAAAGAAACATCAGCCTTAAATGACACATTAGACTAGATGCACTTAATAGATATATACAGAACATTCCATCCCAAAACAGCAGAATACACATTCTTCTCAAGTGCACATAGATCATTCCCAGGATAGATCACATGTTAGACCACAAAAAAAAGTCTCGAGGCACCTGGGTGGCTCAGTCAGTTAAGCATCTGACTTTGGCTCAGATCATGATCTCGCAGATTGTGAGTTTGAGCCCTGTTTCAGGCTCTGTCCTGACAGCTCAGAGCCTGGAGCCTGCTTTGGATTCTGTGTTTTCCTCTCTCTCTCTGCCCCTTCCCCCACTTGCACTTTGTCTCTCCCTGTCTCTCTCTCTCTCTCTCTCTCTTTCACAAATAAAATAAACATTAAAAAAAATCTCAATAGGGGCACCTGGGTGGCTCATTTGGTTAAATGTCCAACTTTGGCTCAGGTCATGATCTCATGGTTTGTGAGTTGGAGCCCTGCATTGGGCTCTGTGCTGACAGCTCAGAGCCTGGAACCTGATTTGAATTCTGTGTCTCCCTCTCCCTCTGTCCCTCCCCTGCTCAGGCTCTGTCTCTCAAAAATAAATAAACATTAAAAAAATTTTTTTTAATTAAAAAAATTTAAAAAATATCTGGCACCTTTTCTGACTATAATGGTATGAAACTAGAAATAAATTACTAGAAGAGAACTGGAAAAAACACAAAAATGTGTAGATTAATCAACA
Source organism: Leopardus geoffroyi (assembly GCF_018350155.1). Taxonomy (NCBI): domain Eukaryota; kingdom Metazoa; phylum Chordata; class Mammalia; order Carnivora; family Felidae; genus Leopardus; species Leopardus geoffroyi. The sequence continues at coordinate 85,080,174 of NC_059333.1, forward strand.
TGCTACTGAACAACCAATGGGTCAACAAAGAAATCAAAAGGGAAAAAAATATTTAAGACAAATTAAATGGAAATACAATACCAAATCTGTGTGATGCAGTAAACGCAGTTATAAGTGGGAAGCTCATAGCAATACAGGCCTACTTTAAGAAACAACAACAAAAAAATCTTAACTAAGTAATTTAACTTTATACCTGAAGGAACTAGGGCAAGAAGAACAAATGAAGCCTAAAGTTAGTAGAAGAAAGGATATAACCAGAGTGGATCAGACTAGAAATAAATGACATAGACTAGAAAACAAAACAAAACAATAGAAAAGAAAATTGAAACTAAAACCTGGTTCTTTGAAAGAAAAAACAAAATCAACAAATCTTTAGCTAAGCTCACCAAGAAAAAAGAGATGGCTCAAATAAATAAAATCAGAAGTGAAAAAGAAGTTTTAATTGATACCACAGAAATACAAAAGATCATAAGACACTACTATGAACAACTATACACAACAAACTGGGAAACATTGAAAAAATGGATAAATTCCTAGAAATGCACAATCTTCCAAGACTTCCAAGACTTCCAAGAATCATGAAGAAGTAGAAAATCTGAATAGACCAATTACAAGGAAAGAGATTGAATCAGTAATCAAAAACCTCCTAACAAACAGAAGTTCAGGATCAGATGGCTTCACTGTTGAATTCTACCAAACATTCAGATATCCTTCTCACATTCTACCAAAAAATTGAAGAGGATGGAACACTTCCAAACTCATTTTATGAGACCAGAATTATCTTAAGAAAGCCAGATAAGGACACTACAAAGAAAGAAAATTACAGGCCAATATCCTTAATGAACATAGATGCAAAAATCCTCAATAAAATATTAGGAAACTGAATTCAACAATACAATCAAAGATTCATACACCATGATTAAGTAGAATTTATTCTAGGGATGCAATGATGGTTCAACATCTGCATATCAATCAATGTGATATAACACATTAACAAAATGAATAATTAACATTATATGATAATCTCCATAGAAAAGCCATTTGGCAAATTCAGGAGCTTTTTGTGATAAAAACTTTCACCAAAGTGGGAATAAAGAAAAGATACCTCAGTATAATAAAGGCTACATATCAAGGGAAACAAAAGGAAGAATAAACTATGAAGATTACGTCAAAAGAAGAAGCTTCTGCACAGCAAAGGAAACAATCAATAAAATTAAAAGGAAAAAATAAAAACAAAAACCTAAAAGGCAACCTACTGAATGGGAGAAGGTATTTACAAGTGACAAACCCCATAAAGGGTTAATATCCAAACTATAGGAAGAACATAATATTCAACACACACACAAAAACAAATAATTGAATTTAAAAATGGGCAGACAACATAAACATTTCTGCAAAAAGGACATCCAGATGCCAACAGACACATGAAAAAATGTTCAACATTGTTCATCATCAGGGAAATGCAAAGCAAAACCATAATAAGATATCATCTCAAACCTGTCAAAATGGCGAAAATAAAAAGTACAAGAAAAACGTGTTGGTAAGGATGTGGAGAAAAAGGAATACTTGTGCACCATTGGTGGGAATACAAACTTTGTGCAGCCACTGTGGAAAACAGTGTGGAGTTTCCTCATAAGTTACAACTACCATACAATCCAGCAATTGTACTACTGGGTATTTACCCAAAGAATACAAAAACACTAATTCAAAGAGATACGTGCACCCCTTTGTTTAAGCAGAATTATTTACAATAGCTAAAGTATGGAGGCAACCCAAGTGCTCGTCAATTGATGAATGGATAAAGAAGATGTGGTATGTATGTATGTATATATAATGGAATATTATTCAGCCATGAAAAGGAATGAAATCTTGCCATTTGCAATGATAAGAACAGAGCTAGAAAGCATAATGCTAAGTGAAATAAGTCAGCCAGAGAAAGACAAATACTATATGATTTCAATTATATGTGGAATTAAGAGACAAAACAAATGAGCAAAGGAAAAAAAAGAGAGAGAGAGAGACAAACCAAGAAACAGACTCTTAATTATAGAGACCAAACTAATGGTTACCAGAGGGGATGGAGGTAGAAGCCATAGGTTAAATAGGTGATGGGAATTAAGGAGTACACTTGGGATGAGTACCGGGTGATGTATGGATAATTACTATATTGCACACCTGAAACTAATAAAACATTGTATGTTAGCTAACTGGAATTTAAATAAAAATTTAAAAAAATAAAATAAAGACTACATATGACAAACACACAGCAAACATCACACTCAATGGTGAAAAGCTGAAAGGTTTTTTTTTTTTTATTTTTTTAATGTTTATCCATTTTTGAGAGATAGAGAGAGACAGAGCATTAGTGGGGGAGGTGCAGAGAGAAAGAGGGAGACAGAATCTGACGCTGGCACCAGGCTCTGAACTGTTAGCACAGAGTCCAATGTGGGGCTCAAACTCACGAACTGTGAGATCATGATATGAGCCGAAGTCGGATGCCTAACCGACTGAACCACCCAGGCACTCTGAAAAGCTGGAAGTCTTTTCTTTAAGATTAGGAATAAGACAAGGAAGCCCTTTCTTACTGCCACTCTTGTCACTTTCATTCAACATAGTATTGGAAGTCTTTGCCATGGCAATTAAGGAAGAAAAAGAAATAACTGTCATCCAAATAGAAAAGGAAGAAGTAAAACTATCACTGCTTATAGATGACAGGATTCTATATAGAGAAAATCCTAAAGACTCATCAAAATGCTCTTAGAAGTAATTATGAATTCAGTAAACTTATAGGATACAAAATCAATATATGGATATTGGTTGCATTTCTTTACAATAACGATGGACTATCAGAAAGAGAAATTAGGAACACATGCCATTACAATGGTCTCAAAAAGAATAAAATATCTAGGAATAAGTTAAACAAAGGAGGTGAAAGATCTGTACGCAGAAAACTATAGAACATTGGTAAAAGAAATTGAAGGGGACACAAATAAATGGAAAGATATTCTGCGTTCATGGATTGAAGCAATTAATATTGTTAAAATGTCCATACTCCTCAAAGTCATAAATTCAATCTAATCCCTATCAAAATTCCAATGCAGTTTTTGTAGAACTAGAACAAAAATTTTTAAATTTGTATGGAACACGCACACACACACACACACACACACACACACACACACACCAACCCTGAATAACCAAAGCAATCTTGAGAAAAAACAAAGCTGGAGGTATCATGCTCTTTGATTTTAAATACACACAGACACATAGACCAGTAGAATAGAATAAAGAGCCCAGATATAAACCTACGCATATATGATCAATTAATTCATGATAAAGGAGGCATGAATATACAATGGGGAAAGTACAGTCTCTTCCATAAATGGTGTTGAGAAAACTGGCAAGCCACATGTGAAAGAATAAAACTGGACCACTCTTTTTTTTTTTAAAGGTTTTCCCCCCAAAATTTATTTTCATAAATTAATACACGTAGCAGTGGGGATTTTAGAGTCACAAACTACCTATAGAAACGAAGCTGCAAGGGCACCATGTATGTCAATGTTACCCAAAATGTACAAGTTTCACTTAACAACTAACCATGATAATATATAAGCACTTCATGTTACTATTTGGGCCCAGACCAGCCCAAGATGATGCTCAGGCATCTCAGCTCTGTAAAGAACTCAACAATAAAAAATAAAAATGATTAAAAAATAGGCAGAGGACTTGAATATACATTTTTCCAAAGAAGACATCCAGATGGCCAACAGGCACAGAAAGGTCTTCCACATCACTAATCATCAGGGAAATGCAAATCAATGCCACAATGAGATATCATCTCACAACGGTCAGAATGGCTATTATCAAAAAGACAAGAAATAACAAGCATTGAAGAGGTTGTGGAAAAGAGAGAACTCTCATACATTGTTCGTGGGAATGTGAATTTAAAACAAAAACTACCAAATGATCCAGGTATTCCACTTCTGGGTATATATCTGGAGAAAAAAAAACTGTAGTTTGAAAAGATACATGAACCCCTATGCTCATTGCGGCACTATTTACCAATGCCAAGATATGGAAACAACCCACATGCCCATTAATGGATGAATGGATAAAGAAGGTGTGGTATATATACATAATGGAATATTACTCAGCCATAAAAAAGAAGAAAATCTTGCCTTTTGTGACAATGTGGCTAGATCTTTTTTTTTTTTTTTTCAATATATGAAATTTATTGTCAAATTGGTTTCCATACAGCACCCAGGGCTCATCCCAAAAGGTGCCCTCCTCAATAATTGTGGCTAGATCTTGAGGGTACTCTGCTAAGTGGAGTAAGTCAGACAGTGAAAGTCAAATACTATATGATTTCACTTTTACATGGAATCTAAAAACAAAACAAATGAACGAACAAAACAAAACTCATAGATATGGAGAAGAGATTGGTGGTTTTTCATAGGGGAAGGGGATTAGGGGGGTGAAAAGGGTGAAGGGGGTCAATTCAGATGGTAACTAGACTTACTCTGATGATCACCTTGTAACACATGCAAATATTGAATTATTATGTGGCACACTTGAAACTAATGTAAGGTTATATACCAATTTCACTTCAATAAAAAACAAACAAACAAAGAACGAACTTTACTTCAAATCATGGTTCTAACATCTAATTATAGTATGATCTTGGAAAAATTACTTAATCTCTCTGAACCTGATTTGTAAATTTCCTGATTTATAAATTTTCTAATTTGTAAAATAGGGATATAATAGCAATGCACAGAGTTAGTGAAGATTACATGAAGTCATGTTAGGAAGGCTGTTAGGTGAGTATCTAGCATATGGTAAACACTCAATAATTCTAGACTATCATCATTTTTAGCAGTAAACATTCTGTTGGCCGGCAGGCATTTTATACTTCTCTAATTATCATTCTGTAGACTCTAGAAGGACAGGAGAAGATGGGTCTTGGCTGTGGCCCCTTGTCTTCAGATTCCATTCTAGAATTTTCCAGTGAGGTGCTTTTACATCTCTTGAATTTGTTTACTTGAGCTATGAACTGCATGGGTGTCACAAATCACTCTTGAGATATATTAGACTGCTTTTAAATATGAGAGAATCTTGAGAATCATCTAACTCTTCCTTCTACTGCTAAATGATAAACCAAGGGGTGTAATAATATTGTGGCTTAAAAAAATGATATTGCAGTAAGTAGGCACAGCTAATTGGGTGAATTTATTAACATTATCTTAGGGTTTACAGGATAGCTAACAGTTTTTATCTCCAAGGCCAACTGCACCGATTGGTAACAACTTCCTATGGAGCTTTTGAGAAATACTGCAATGCCTATCACAATACAGAAAGAAAGAATTCTGTGATGAATTAGTGATGCCTGCCAAAGGCATAAGACTTAGGGAGGATTGGCACACATTTATCTATTTATTAATGTTTTTAAAAGGATAGGCTGATTACAGAAATAAACAGGTTTCTTGCTTTTGGCTACTATTGCTAATTGCAGCCATCTTCACTAGACTAAAATTTATCTGTCTGAGGTCAAAATCACCTCAGGCCTATTTTATTTAGACTTAAATCCCATGAGCCATTGGCTTCACCATCTGTAAATGAGTCCAAGGTATGAAATCCTGCACTATTTGAAGGCAGGGAGCAGGGTCTGTGTTTCACATTTCACAGTTCATTACTTCTATCAGATGACAACTTTCGAGATGCACAATTTATACTATTACTTAGCTCCCAATTGAGTTACAGGTGGGAGGAAATAAAAGCATAAAAATCTTCCCAAAGTGGATTTTCACTGTGTCACTCCCTGTTCAGGAGCCCACAGTGGCTTCCTACTGCTAATAAGCATCTCTTTTTAACTTCCAAGATATTCTATAATCAAGCTCCACATCCTATGCTTCCACACTTTTTTTTTTACACTTCAACAGCAATAGTCTGCTCTAGAGCATCCTCAAACCAGTTTGTCCAGTTTATTTTTCTCGAGAATAGTTCCATGTGTGTTAGTTTAACCTTCTCAACCAGAATTATTTGCATTTAAAAAATAAGGCGTCATCTTAAATGTCTTCTACACTTCTCAGTGTATTGATTACAGCACTAAATAGTCACTAAATAGTAACATTCTCAAGGACAGGGGCCCCTTAACAGTTACGGGGCTCAATAAATATTTTTTGATCTTGTCCCTTGATTGCAGTATTTCAATAAATGTTTGATTGATTCTCTGATTTGAAAAGAGAAACCAAAGTAATGTATTACTATTATTTTCTGTTTAGAAATTTGTTGCAGTGGGAATTCTGTCTGATTTGTATAAAGGAAGTAACATGATGTTGTCTACAACAGGATTTGATTGACATTGAAATAAAAATACATCATTCTTCTAAGAGTTTCCCTGAGGCAGCTTTCTGGGAGAGACCCGACTATCTGACTCTAATTTCTGAAGGGTGATTTATGGTCTATTATGTACAACTAGCAAGAACAGGGCAACTCTAGACAGGTATCTCTGGATATATTTTACAGCTATAAATTATGATTAATAATCACAAATGTAATTCCAAACCCTTAATACGTTAAAAGATTTGATTCATAAACACTTTTCCCCAATACAAAAAATTATATTACCTCAATATGTTGCAAAACAGTGAAACAATTATTAAAAAAACTAGATTCTTTTGTAAGTCCTTCAACAATGGACTAAAATTGTACTAGAGTCATTTACAATCCAGACACTTATTTATATTGTCTTTTGTTTCAACAAAAATTATGAATGATTTAAAGGAGGTAAACTGAGAAAGGTGGACATGGATGAAGCTAAAGTGATACTGGTTTTGTTAGTAAAACAAGTTTACATAGGAATTGTTTAATGTTAAAGAAAAAAAACGACTTTGTTTAGCAACAATAGGCAGATGTGAAAACATAACTGCATAATATTATTGATGATTGTGGGAAAAACTTACTCTGAGTACTACATTTAAGTCACAGAAGTAATGAAACGATTCGAATTTTGGAGATGTGAAAGTCTGTGCCTGCCTGCCTTCCTTTCTCTCTCTTCTTTCTTTCTTTCTTTCTTTCTTTCTTTCTTTCTTTTTCTTTCTTTCTTTCTTTCTTTCTTTCTTTCTTTCTTTCTTTCTTTCTTTCTCTGTCTCTCCCTGTCACCCCCCAACTGATTGGGGTGAACTAAATTTATCTGATTATGTTAAATCTAACTTCTCATTCAAAGCAATGGCTTTACAACAGAATCCCAATATGGAATTAAATCCTGGCATACAAGTGCACAGATAACTTCTTTTGATGAAATAAAGTTTGGTTTGTTTGGGGCCCCTCTCCAAGTAGGTGAATATCTGAACATGAGAGTAAGACTGCAGATCAGTATTTCTGAGTAGAAGGAACATTTTGGCTTTGGTCTTATTCAACTACTTGATGCCAGCCAATGTACAGGTCTCTTACATGCATCCACACATTATGCCTTATTGCTAGAAACACATTTCCCTACCTCTCTCATCTCAGCAACTTCTATTTGTCCATCAGGCTCCGATTAGCCCCATGCACCCCGACACACACACACACACACACACACACACACACACACACCTTTGGCTAGGTCAGGGATCCTGTGTGTTCTCTGAGTGTTCTCACAGCACTCTGGACTTGCTCTATCATAGCAGGTGAAGCCTGTAATATCACCTGTCACCTTGATTTTCTCCAAATTGCTCCTTGAGGACAAGGAAATGTTTTAATTTACATGCAATGTGCCAGCACTTAGACCAGTGCCTGGCAATGAGCAGAAGTTCTCTGTGTATTGGTTTAACGAACAGATAAGTCAGTGAAACTTTATTTAAGCGTCTTCAAAATTACAGAATAAATAAATGCACTTTCATCATCAGATTATTAACTCTTCAAGGGTCAAAACTATATCTAATTTACTTCTTAATCTTTGATGCCTACATCAGTCTTTTGCATACTGAGGTGTTCAAAGAAATGCTGCAGGAGTTGAATTGTTCCTTTCAAATATAACCAATAACTATAATAAAGTCTTTCATGTATCTTTATTAGTAAAAGTTAGGATACAGGAAATTTGACTTTTTTCAACAAAAGATACTGGTCTATGATTTTTCTGGAAATCATAAGCACTTTGATAATAACATTTTATGTTCAAAATTATGAATTTGCTTCTTCCTCAGAGTATACAAAGTACATTCTAGCCGAATGCATCAGAATGATTCCAAATACTGAAAAGCTCTAAATTAGTGGGGAGGTCTATAATAATAAAAAATCTCCTGTGTGCTAAATTTTCTGATTTCAGCAGCCTGGATTCAAATCAAATTTAAGCATGAGCTCAACTTAAAAGCATGATGCAACTTTAAAGAGCATGATGCAACTTAAAAAGCATCTCCTCCCATTTTAGTCCCGACACTCTATAAATGATCAGAAATTAAATGATGGTCCTTACCAGTGGCAAATGATTCTTTTTGTGTCACCTGGGACCACAAAAATCTCTCTCACTCCTTCTGCAGTCAGTTATACAGAGCAGAGAGCGGTTTTGTACACCACTTTGTTGTTGTGTGTGTCTTTCTGAGCTCCACAGGTACCTATTTACCTGGCTAAAAAAATAATAAGTGTTATGTTAACAAATTAAAACAAAAACAAAGCATAGCATAACCAAGCTAGCACTTAAGAGTGTCAATCCTCCATCTCCAAGATTTCTTTTTAGAAATCACTTTGAGGACTTAGGGGTCAAGAAGAAAGGTGAGAATGGCCCCTTTACCAAGGATTTGACCATTTCCTACAAAGTGATCATACTCACGGGTGAGTCTTTAACCTTCTCCCTTGTTCACCAAACATGCACGCACGCAAGTGTCTAACAGCTCCCTGCCACCACCATAAAGCAAATTACGAGGAACAAAGGACATTAGCCTTCCGGTGTGAAGAAGCAAGGTAACATGCAGAAACACACAAGAGACACAGAACAAACAAGGAAGAACTAACTGACTAATGAACAGGACAGGAAACCAAACCAGAAAAACAAACAGGCAGAGAAAGCAACTGGTGATCAAACAAAAGAACAGAGTGACTCTTTGGACCCAGGAGTCTGGCACTCACCTGGGGCCCACCTGCTGAACAGGTGAAGGGAGGAGGCTGGGGCTGAAGCCTTTTGTAGCTCCCAGCTCCCACTCCTCCACACCCTGAAAGAGGCAGGGTGGTGGAACAACCAGGAGATCCGTGTTTGTGGCTCTGTGCTCTTTTCCCTGATGGAGTACCCATAAATACTTTATTACAAAGAGCCCATAAACAGGTCAGTAGCTACCCTAACCAAGCAGCAGACTGGGCTGAAACATGTCAAATACAGTACACCTGGATTACAAGACAGCTTCTGCTTACTGTATAACTAGTTCAACTGTACTCATATTAGAGGTGAGGACGACATTAAGAATGATGATAAATAAATATCTGAAATTTGCGATACAAATTTGGGGACCTCCAATATAAGTGGACACACACATATTAAATACAACTAACAGTTACTTACGGAGCACCCACTCTGAGCCAGGTATTATTTTGGCCCATACTATATAACGTATATATCAAATATATCTCATGAAGGACAGTCCACCTGACAGTGGTGTTGCCTGTATAAAGGTGCCTGAAAAGACTGGCATAATTATGATCACTCAGATGCTCACTTGAAGACTGTTCAGGGTGGAATAGAGGTGTGGGTGGGGAATTGTTGGAGAATATTCAAAAAGACTGATTCTTTTTAAAAAGGGACACAATGGATTTGCCACTTCTGACTCATTTCATAGTAGAAATATCCAAATTCTATTTTCTTAGTGAAATTATATTTGTCCTGCTTGAAAACACTCTTGCAAATTTTCTGAAGGAAAATCCTTCAGAAGCCAGTTAGAATCTTTTAATATCTGTCAACTTTAGATTGATTAGAGGGTGAAATATTTCTCGTGGCTATCGAGACAGAAGTGAGGTTGATGCCCAAAATTCAAGCCGTGTGATCCGATGTATTTCCAAAAGGTACAAATTTGGCTCTGGTGTTTCTAACAGCCAATGACGAGAAGAAAACCCTGATCGTTATGAGGACCAGTATATACGTGAAAGCAAAGCCAATTTCTCAAAGAATAAAAATATGAATATTGAGACTTGAGAGAAATGTCTGACATAGCTGCTGCCCTTGGAAAGGATTTTCAGCGATAGGGAAACAAATCTTTGCACAATATCCTTATGACAAGTATACTTGGCATAATTTTCTTGTGTTTAATTTAAGCTATCTTGATGAATGGTATGCACATTATAAGAACTTAAGTCTGTTTAGAACAGGTTGGGATAGGCAGAGAGATCGACGGACTAACATACCTGGTTAAGTTAGGCAATGGAGATCCAGCCTTTTGGAACCCCATTTTTTGCTGAGTTTCCTAAATATCTATTCAGTCTCCCTGTATTACTTTTCTAAGGAAAACTTTGAGAATACCTTCTTCACTCTACAAATAAAAGTCCTTTTGGATTACTGTACCAGAGAAATAAAAAGCTCTGACTTTCTTAACCCTGACAGTTCTGGGCCCACCCTGTGGATGTTCAAAAAAAAGGAGCTAAGTCCATCTCTCTCCATTCAATTTGACCTTGAAACAGAACATACCATAGAGAATAGCGTGGCACTTGAGTTTATTAAAATATACTTTTTTTTCTCCTCCCCCTTGGATGTTCGCTATTTTCCCCAACCTGCCCATGCTTTCCCATCTCTCCATCTTTGCCTGAATTAGCGTTTGACTCTAGAATGCTTTTCCTTTCCCACCTCTGTGTCTTGCCTGCTTATAGAAATCATACTCTCTTTTCTAGGTCAGTCCAAATGCCACCTCTTCCACAATGTCTTGCCCACTTACCTAAATATGATCAACCATGCCCACTTCCAGACCCCTTCAATTAACATAAAACAAGAACATGTTCTGCATTGCATTGTTGAAGATGACTATAGATAAGCTTTATTTTCTCCGATTAAAAGTTCCCTGAGCTATTATTTCGCAACATCCCATGAATCTGTAATTCCTCCAAAATAAAAAGTTAAATTAAAAAAAAGAATTTCCATGGGGTGCCTGGGTGGCTCAGTTGGTTAAGCGTCTGACTTTTGATTTCAGCTCAGATCATGATCTCGCAGTAGTGAGATCAAGCCCCATGTCAGGCTCCGCGCTGTGTGTGGAGCCTGCTTAAGATTCTCCTCTTTCTTTCTCTCTGCCCCTCCTCTGCACTCTCTCTCTCTCTAAAAAAAAAAAAAAAAATCCCTGAGCATATTCGTCCTTATACAGCCCTCTCCTAATCCTTATACGGCCCTCTCCTAAAGTTCTAGAACAGTGACTGGCACTAAGCAGTAGAGCCTTGGTGAAGACTGTGGAGTAAATGTCCAAGAATGAACATCAAAACAATACATGTGCAAAGAATTTAAACTTAGAAAAACTGGGTTTAGGCCTTAGCTTTCCTTCCTACTTGTGAAAATCTGAGACAGATGCCTTGGTCTTCCTAAACCTCAATTTTTTATCTGTCAACTGGGAATAACAATAAGTCACTTCACTGGGTCATTGTGAGGATTAAATGAGATAATGAATGTGCTGGTATTTCATTAGCTGCAAGTACTGTGGCAATGCTAGTTATTATGACCTGTGCTAAAGCAACTGTATATACACAGTCCCCCGTGTCGCCCAAGGTGCCAGTCGGCGGTAGGCTGGTTTAGCTTGGCGCCCCATCTACTCCTTGTTATACTGTATGACACTCTAGAAGCCCTCTTGGTTTTTCCATGCTTTCCAAGTGTCCCTCAAATGATCTAGTCTATTCTCTCAAGTAAGACTTAGAGAGAAGTAGTTGCAAGAACAGAAAACTGGAACACCTTCATAAAGTTGTGCTCTGCACTAGTTAAACCATGACTGTATATTAATAAGCAAAAAAAAAATTTCTAATTCAGCTTATGTTCTGAACACCGTTATTCTTATACGAAATATTTGTATGGAGAAAGTCCCTGACTTATGAACACCAACGCATAAATAGTGCATTTTAAACAAGGGTCCTAAAACAAGGACTTCAGCTATATACCACTGCAAATTCAGACATGGTCTAGAAGGTTGGCAAGACAGGCCATCGGAGGTCTCTTAGTAGGAGAGAGTGTGAAACTTCATGGGAAGAAACTTCACCAGCCAAGGGAATAGACTTCACAGACTGAGCCCAATAGCAATGGTGCATCATTCCATGTCTTACTCAGATAGTTCTCGGCCATGGCCTCCTGATGACACTCCATACAGCTAAATTACAAATAATACTAAGAAATGCACATCAGAACTGCTTTGTGAGCCACTAACAGAGTGTAATGAAGTCGGGGAGGAGGCTTGGTATCTTTTCCTCTATAGTTCAGAGACGACTAAAAGCTAAAGTAAAGGATTAGAAGTTTTGCTACACATCAGAAAGAACTGATGACTTCCCTAGTGTGACCCGAGACCCCTGCGGCTGGCAATAGAAGCCAAAGAGAACTACAGTGACTGAGGAGTTGACCCGGTGCCCTGGGACATGTCCGATAACCTCTGAGACCACACAGGGCAGACAGCCTCTGGTAACCAAGGGGCCTGCATTCTAGAGCACACAAAAGACACACCTTCATAAAGACACTCAGAATTTGAGAAAGAGTGGAGTTGTCACTATTCTATGGGGAGGGACAAAGCCTGACAAGTGCTTTTTGTTTTTTTTAAAGTAACACCTTCAAACCTTTCTCCAGTGCTTAGGGAACCATGGGCTATTCCTACATAACCAATCCTGCTGACTGACCTCTCTTTGTGACCCAACTTCACCCACTCAGCCTTGCCATCACAATCATCGTGAATTCATGCTGGCCCAAGCCCATCTCATTTTTCTCCCTTTCCTTTAGCTCTGGTTTCAACTACTGTTCTATCCTCACACTTGTACTGGGAAAAGAGGTGGAGAAGAAGTTTCCTTTTGCCCTTAGCTGAAAGAAGGAATCCTCCTTTCTTTTTTAAAAATGTTTGTTGATTTATTTATTTATAATTTTTTAATTATTTTTTTAAATATTTATTTATTTTTGAGAGAGAGAGAGAGAAACAGACAGAGTGCAAGAGGGGAGGGGCAGAGAGAGAGAGGGAGACACAGAATCCAAAGCAGGCTTCAGGCTCTGAGCTGTCAGCACTGAGCCAGATGCAGGGCTCAAACTCATGAACACTGAGATCATGAATCCTGAGATCATGACCCAAGCTGAAGTCTAACGCTTAACTGACTGAGCCACTCTGGTACCCCGATGTTTATTTATTTTTGAGAGAGAAAGCGTGAGCAGGGAAGGAGGTCAGGGGGTAGGGTGAGGGTGGGGGGGGGGCGGTGGAACAGAGCATCCAAAGCAGGCTCCAAGCTGGCAGCAGAGAGCCTGATGTGGGGCCTGAGCTCACGAACCAGGAGATCATGACCTGAGCCGAAGTCAGATGTTTACCTGACAGAGCCACACAGCACCCCAGGAATTCCCCTTTCTTACAGAAACAAAGTTGTGCATGGTGTGTGGCTTCTCAAGAAGTCTGAGAATTGTAGACAAGCTACAGTAACGTTAAGTGATTTTCCTGTGATCTAATCTTTCACACTGATTTTATCACTGTGATGGGACTGTGCGATTTGTATGCCAACCAACCAATTTCTTCAGCAATATCTGCCAAACTGAGAGGTCTTTATGGAGAAGAACTTGACTCACTTATTTTATACTCTATAAGAGGTACTCACATCATGTTGGCTGAATTAAGTCATATAATTTAGGGATCATCCGTTTTAGCCAATATGGCCATGTGATAGGAAAAGCTTTTTCTCAGCATCAGGGCTTCGCTAGTCTGCTTTCTCCTAATTCAAGTAACATTTTCCTCTTAAGTTCACACCACTAAATTCTCTCATATATTGTCTATCATTCTTCAGTATAATAAGATATGAAAATAATTGACACATTTTCCCTTAATTTGGTTAAGTGCTATACTCGGTGGCATTTTTATCCCATCTCCACTGAGCTCAATAGTTAGATATGATTTCTTTTGTGCTAAAAATAACAACGATAGTATTTGGAAGAAATAAGAATGGACGAGTTGATAAATTATTTATAGCAATTTCCAGCAGCCTGCCAATCTGTTTTGTTATGTAGTTGAATCTTAATTTTTAATGAAGGAACCTATGAAAATCTGCTGAGGTAAAACCATGACCTCTAAATGATCGCACAAGAGCCCCACCACAGAGCTGGGCGGCACCCTTCCTTTCCCATCACCTCACCAGGGTTTCACCTCCAGCTGACCTTACCTGGTCCAGGCTGAGGGGAGTTGGTTGGTACAAAACCTGACTAAGACAGGAAAGGTGGAGTGAGGGAGAAGCCCAGCTCTGAAAGGGGATAAAACAAACCACCTTGGGGGACTATTGTGTGCCATTTCAAAAGTCTGTTTTGACTAATGCTCTATGCTATTTAACTTTACATCCTTAATCTGTTGTGTCTGTTTTAAGTAAAAAGAAAAAAAAAAAAAGAAAGAAAGAAAGAACGAAAGAAAGATAATAAGTGGGGGGAGAAACTAAGGACAATGAGAAAGTATTAGTGAACACAAATAGATGAGAGATGAAAGCACCCTTTGGAGGCAGCTTGATGATACATCAAGCAGCTACACAGCATCTCTGGTGATACAACTGAATGTGAATTGGTCGATCCCGTTTTTATCACTGTGCTTCAGCAGAAATGCATTTGACTCGCTATAGTCTTACTCCCTGATTAATTTCTCCAGTTTGTTGATGGACCCTTTGCTGTTCAAAGAAATTCAACAGATCTGTTCATTTTTTTAGTTACTAAATATTAAATATTAAAACCTATATGATCGTGGAGGTTGTTTGCTCTGAACTCCCCAGTAAGTATTTGAGGAAACTGAGGCTCGGGAAGGTTTAATGGGTTGCCCAAGGTCACACAGCAGCTAATGAAAAAGCTCATAGTTCATGTCTTTTGAATCCCAAATTCATCCTTTTTGCTACACATTCTGTTCTATGCCCTGCCATGCCCACCTATTCTATTGCCACCTGTTCTGTTGTCCACTGAGAACTGTGCACAATGGTTTTTTTAAGTTTATTTATTTATTTAGAGAGAGAGAGAGGGTGTATGCATGCAGAGGAGGGGCAGAAAGAGAAGGAGAGAGAGAATTCCAAGCAGGCTTCGCACTGTCATCTCAGAGCCCAACATGGGGCTCAATCCTACAAACTGTGAGATCATGACCTGAGCTGAAATCTAGATTCGGTGGCTTAACCAACTAAGCCACCCAGGCACCCCTGCTTTTCTTAATCAGTGCTTATCTTAAACCATGCTCTTCCTCCATATGCCTATCATTTTAACTTCTAGTAAGTGCATCTCTTCAACAAACATTAGAAAGGCACTATATGGGCAAGAGTCGTACTGTCTTTGACCATGTAATTTTCTGAATTTAAAATAGCACAATGTAGTGAAACAGTGATAATATATTTGAGGAAAAGAGGGGGAACCAGCCGATGAAGAGAACAGAAGGCTACCTTGCAATGCTACCACGCTGAGGGGAGCAAGGGAGACTTTCTTGATAAATGGAGAAACGAAAAGCTGTGATATTCGTGCAAAACTTCAGATCATTTAACTAGACAATACACAGTTTAACTTAGCCTACAAGAACGCTATGAATCACTGGGGTGGTGGAAGATGAAACTCTGATACTCATAATTAGAAAATTGTGAGCCGAAATTGCTCGTGTAAAATAAACTTTCTGTTGTGTCGAAACATGTTGGAAAGACAGGGAGAGATGTCTCGAAAATTCTTAATGGTTGAAATTCCTGCAACGTTTGCAAAGAGCTGGGCGAATTAGAATCTAAATCTATCATCCTGTCTCTGCTTCACAACTTGTTACTCTGCACTGGAGAATGATCTGGTCTAAGGAAATGCTAACTATGTTGATAATATAAATTGTGCATTTGTTAAATGTAAATTTATTTTCAGATGTTACGACAGCCCCGCTGGCTCTCTATTTTGCCATCCCCTAACTTAAGCTTGGAGGAATACAGTGAAGAAATAAAAGGGACTATTTTCTATGAATAAAACAAGATGGATATTAAAAAACCTGAATTGCTATTACTCATCAAAAATAATTTTCCTCTTTTATTATGAAGATTGTCAAACACATAGTAAACTAAGAGAGAACCATCTAATATACATCCATGCAGCCATCACTTAGATCTACTATTTTTTCACATTTTTGCTATATTTACTTCATATACTTTGTTTTTGCTGAAGTCCTTCAACATAAATTACAAATATGACATTTTACCTCTAAATGCTTCAGTATGCATCTGTAAAAAATAAGACCTTTTGGTATAACCAGAATACCAGTATCACAACTAATATAATTAAATATTTCCTAATATTGCCTAAACCCCAATTCACGCTCAATTTACTCAATGTATAATTTATAGCTGGAATTGTTTAAACCAGGATCCCATTAAGACCACACATTACATTTGGCTGTTCTGCCTCTTGTAATTCAAACCAATACCACCCATCCACTCCCCCCACCAACATACATCGTTTTTACATGGCACGTTTTTTACATAACTACAGGCCAGTTGTCCGGTAGAATGTCATATTGTTTTCCAATGATGGTTTAACTTTTTCTTCTATTCCTTGTTTCCTGTAAACTGGAAGTTTTGCCTAAAGTTCTGATTAGACTCAAGTTAAACATATTTTGGCAAGAATATTTCATAGAAACCTAACAGTTCCCCTCCTACATCTATATCCAAGAAAAGTAAAAGCACATGGCCACACAAAAAAAGGTCTTGTTATGAGAATTTCATAATAGCTTTATTTACCATAATGCCAAATTGGAAACAATCCAAATGCCCATCAAAAGAAGAGTAGAGAAACAAAATGCAAAATATCCATACTGTGGAATACGACTTAGCATTAAAAAGGAATTAACCAGTGACACAAACATCAGTAGGGATAAAATTTTAAAGCAGTGTACTGAGAGAGAGAAGCCAGCTGCAAAAGGGTGCACACTGTGTGATCCTATTTGTTTGAAGTTCAAGAACCTGCAAAATTAATCTATGGCGTTGGAAATTGAAACAGTGTTTGAGTTGGGGCACAGGGAAAATTGATTAACTATAAAACAGCATGAAGGGACTTTCTGGGATGATGGAAAAGTTCTATATCTTGATTTGGGAATAGTAACTTGGTGTACGTATTTTTTGAAACACATGGAACTACCTTGAGTTTTACAGTATATAAATAATATCCCAGTAAAGAGAGAAAACAGATGACTCTATGTCCTTCCTATTGCATTTCTCAAGAGGCACATCGTTAGCCTCTTATTAATGACACGAAGGTGGATCTGTCAACATAAAAAATTTTAAGTTATACCTTTTAATTAAAACAAATCTGAGAGTGTGGTAAGAATTCCAGGATCAAAGACATCTTTTGTAGGCAGTCTAATCTTTCTCCTCAAACTGAACTGAGATCTCTGAAGGCGAAAAGTTTGTTTTACTCTTGTGAGAAAGGGCAGTGGGCAGTGGACCAGCTGGAAAGAAAATCCTATATAAAGGTAAGGAGGAAGGAGATGTTGATCCTAAAAGATGAGAAATTCGGAAAGAATGGGAAAAAAAAGTTCCCAGGGACCCTTCCACCCACAAAGTCACAAAGAAGTCAAGCTCACTCACTCGCAGAAGAGGGACGGGGAGCAAGGTTGAGGGGAATCTGCTGAGATAAGCAGCACCTCTTCCCCCCCCCCCCCCCCGTGGCCCCAGCAGGGAGCTTTTGCAGTCAGTACCCTACTCAGTGCCCAGCCACACCTGTCATGCCTGGACTTGTGGGCAGGGACCCGAGTCTGAGGAGGGGACAACATTGCCCAGTGCCAGTAGTTTCATGGCCCTCAGGAGAGGGGCCCATGAGTCTTCTAGTCAGATGGGACAATCTGAAAGTTCACTGAAAGGCTTTGTCTTCGTTAATTCACAGAAGGATTATTACTTCATGGACAGTGATTGAATCATGCCATGTAATGAAACAACGTCCTACAAAAAAAATTTTGGCATCACCTGGAAGGCAGAGGCTTTTGCGCTTGCCTTATTTAAAATGGTGGGACCCACTTGGAGAAAACCTCAGGTACAAAATCTAGACTTTGAAAACTGTTTTCATGTGGCAGGCTGAAGTGCTGTGGTCAGAGGCAAGGTGCACGTTCACATTGCCAAAGGACGTTTTACTTTGTAAAAATGGTTCACCACAGGTTTCCTTAAATGATCCCCTCTCCTACACTGGCCACAGAGCTGATCATCAATCCGCCCCTTCTCTCCCAGCAAGAACACAGGCCCTGCAGCACCGAGGCATATATATGTTTTCAGGGACTGGATGGGATTTATGTGATATGTGTGCTATTTTATGAAGTCTTCTTTTTATTAAATATTCCAGTACCTTAAATCTGCAATCTTCCAAAAGTTCTCTTTAAGGAAAAATATGGAAGAATGATTATAAAAATATTTATTAAATGGAAATATGTTCTATTGAATGGAAATCAAGTTAAAAGGATATTGTCTCACCAGAAGCTATATTATAATTTTTTTAGAGGAAGAGAGAGAACAGAGAGGGACAGAGAGAGAGAGCATGAGTGGAGGAGGGTAGAGAGAGAGGAAGAGAGAGAATCTTAAGCAGTCTCCATGCCCAGTGAAGAGCCCTACACAGGGCTCAATCTCATGACCATGAGATCATGACCTGAGTCGAAATCAAGAGTCAGTCACTTAACCGACTAAGTCACCCAGACACCCCAGAAACTATATTACTGAAATATGATAATTCTCTGTAGCCTCCCATAATTTGAATCATTTAATCTGTTTATTTACTCATTTATACTCAGACTTCTTCCCTAATATATCTTTTTTTTTAAATTTTTTTTTCAACGTTTATTTATTTTTGGGACAGAGAGAGACAGAGCATGAACGGCAGAGGGTCAGAGAGAGGGAGACACAGAATCGGAAACAGGCTCCAGGCTCTGAGCCATCAGCCCAGAGCCCGACGCGGGGCTCGAACTCACGGACCGCGAGATCGTGACCTGGCTGAAGTCGGACGCTTAACCGACTGCGCCACCCAGGCGCCCCTTCCCTAATGTATCTTAAGGGGCTTATGACATACATGCAATTCTAAAGGATAAAATAAAGAGGGGGCAAATCAAGATAGAAGGAAGATATGGATATGGAAATAAAACGACTTGTTATTGTATCCAGTTTAGGACTAAAGACAGGCACAGATTTAGCTCTGAGCTTACTGGGCTCAGGAATAACAAACCTGGCTCAGGAGAAATTCCTCCAGTGTGTCCGAAGGCAAGGTGCAATAAAAATGACATTTCTCATCTCTATCCTGGTTAGTTTCATTTAATTACTTCTCATGATGACCCTTGGTACATGGCTATGGTCACCGTGAGATCTAATGAAATCAATTGTCCAAAGAACTCTCCACCCCAAAAAACAAAATGTGATCTAAACATGTAGCCTTGTGACAATGGCTTGATTTAAAGAAATGTATGGGAACATTATGTTGAAGGCACAGCCTTCAAATCGTCTTCCTTAAATATTGTATTATATACTTTTATTTGTCAAGAGATGGAGAATATACATATATATATTATACATATATATATATATATATATAAACTATATTTATTTCTGGCAAGAGGTGAAATAACAGCTCAGCTTTTATTGAGCACTTACTATGTGCCAGACATTCTAAACACTTGACATATAGTATTCAATCCTCAGGGCAATGCTACGAGGCATTCATTCTTATTTTTACAGATGAGAGAAAGAGGTGTGGGAAGGTAATGGTTGAAGAGCTGCCAAGTATTAGGGCATGAAAACTAGGCAGTCTGATTCCATTGTGTTACACTTTCAGGAATGTGGCTCTGATAGGTCACTGATCTCGATTAGAGTCTAGAGAAGGAAAGATTTGGCTTATGTCTCCCCAAACTCAGAATCATGATCAGGCCAAGTGTTTGAATGTGCCCACCCCACCTCTGCACGAGGGCTATTTTGTCCACTTTTTAACAGTCTCAAAAATGGTAGAACATGTCCAGAAAGATATGCGTAAGAAAAAGATGGCCACCCACCTTTTTTACAGGATACCTCTTTAGAATATAGGAAAACATGTTCCTTCCTAATTTGAGGGTCTCCCCTAGATCTATCATCCAGTCTGATATGTTTTAGAGCATTTTAGGTTAAGTGCAGATTATAGCCTAGTAAATGAACTGACCTTGATAAGTACTTACCTGTATCTTTCTTTCACTAAAAACATTTAAAATCCCAAACCAACAGTTCTCAAAATGTGGTCCCTGGACTAGTAGCATCAACATCACCTGAAAACTCATTAGAATGTAAAGTCAGGGGCCTCACCCCAAACGTACTCTTTCAGAAATTCTAGAAGTGGGGATGGGTGGATGGGCAATCTGAGTTTGCGCATGGCCCCCAGGAGATTCTGACACACCGCTAAGTTTGAGGACCTCTGTCCTAAACCACCACAGCATAAGGAACTGAAGCAGGACTTGGCAATATGTCAAGAGGTAATAGTAGGTTGGAACTGGAAGTGATCTTGGCAATGATCTCCCAGGGCTCGATTCCCTTTTTCATAGAGGAGGAAATGGCAGAGAAAAGAGGAGAAATATAGGCTCAGGGAAGTAGAGTGATTTGCCTGAGACACACAGCGAGTTAATAGACAAAATGGGCTTGAACCCAATTTTCCTGACTCCAGGTCTGAGGCTTTTCCTCTACCACCAGTGCTCATTTGTCTTCTGATGGTTCTATTTCCTTCAGTGATAAGTTCCCTATAACCTGTCTCTGCAGTCTCTCCATGGACAGAACCTCTTTAAAGTGATTGCTACACTCGTTCCCCTGAATCCTTCTTCTGAAGACGATACACCTAAGAAGGGGAGTGAACATGTACTGCCATGGGAGAGTTACTCTCTCACGTAATCTTGTGCTGAAACTGTCCAGCCCAGTGAACACTCTTTAGAACTCCTGACATTCAATGTTTTGAGAGCTTGTAGAAGAACTTACAATCTATTCTCTGAAGAACCACAGGGTGAGGTTTCAACTCATTAACTATAAGGATACTCAGGGAATTCAAAAATTCTAAATGATGCGTTTTAGTTAGGGTTTCTAGCTTTGTGAGTTTTGCCAAAATTTTAAACATAATAGAAATCTGAAAAGACGAGTAACTTAACTTTCCTGTGCCTCAGTTTCCTTGTCTACATAATGCTTCACTTAAAGAGTGCTATGCAAATTAAGTAAAATGATACATGCAATGATATTTACTACTTTTGCATAGATGTCTACGAATGGTTAGTTCATTTTCCCTCCTTTTTTCCTGATCTTGTTGGTGTTAATATCTGATAGTTGATTGAATGTACAGTGCAATTATTAATGACTTTTCAAAGACTAACATAGGAGCAACTCATATTGTTTCAGAAGAAGTTGGTGACTGATGTCTCTTCTTCATTTTTCTCTGTGGTTGCTGTAAGGGATTTGCTCTGTTTTGTATTAATTGGATTCGTATGTCCTAATCTTTCCTTGATCATCTTCCTTCATGGGACAAGAAAAAACAGATGATACACCTTACCAAAGAAGAGGAGGTCATATGTTTGGCTTCAAGAGAGTGGACACAAAGGGACTAACTCTGTGCTATGCTCTTGGGGTACATCAGTAATTTTTAGGCTAATGATTTAGGTCCATGTTGGATTAAAGAAACTTTATCGTATGTGATCTTCCAATGGCATGTTTTGGATGAGCATAAGTGAAATGCAGGAGAAAAAAGCAGTCCCTAGAACTGTGTTGTGTTTGCCCACATTCCACAAAGTTCAAGCATGGATTTACATTTCTTTAAAGAATATATATTTAAAAACTGTAGAAATTGGGTAGAAATTGGGTTTTATGCTGCTTTGGCATGCCAAGCTTACCTTTTCTTAAAAATCTGTCTGTGAATCCTCACCTACCATTTCACTTACCTTCTAGCTTTTTGTTTTATTGATATCACACGTATCATTTTCCTTTGAGGCACCCTTGCCCAGTGTGTGTTTTCTAACCACTGGGGCAGGCTGCCTGACCTGCAAACCCAATTCTTTGGCTATCGTCAGAATTGTTGAATATTCACCATTACAATCTGTGGAATTAGGAGATAATAACAGTATTCACAATAAACTACAGTGGTTTGTGGTAACATACTCTGTCCCCCACTGGGTGTCCTAGAACGCTTGCGGAGGACCCAGCCAAAGTTCCAACTGCCTTGTAATACGTCATGGAAGCATCTGTTTTATTTCGTTTTGTTGTTTTAAGAAAAGTATCCTAAACATGTTTTGAAATATATGTTCCACTTCCACTTTACTGTGCACTAATTTGGTTATGTAAAAGCTGACATTGCCTACCCAAACACTAGGTCAAACTCTGAAAGTTAGTTTTGACACTTTCCTATGGAAAAGTAAAAACATAATTGACAAAAAGGTAATAGAAATGGGTGGTTATTCAACTCCAGGAGACCGAGGGAAAAGAAAATCACCTTTGCGAGGGTTAACTTTCTCAGAATCAGATATTGGTGCAAGCTACAGTTTCATGTCCCCCACCCGCCTGCCAGAAGGGCAGTGAGAGAGGTGAGGGCGATGCTGGAGATAACTGGTGGTTTCTCATGCAGTTCTGTTTACCGCGGAGAATGGCTCAGATTCATGGGGTGGCTCATCTGTTTGTTTCCCAGGAGTGTCCTCCTCATCAGGTACAAATGACTTGTTGTTCCCCCCGTCCTGTCTGCCTCCTTGGTGACGGATAGACGAGAACTGTTCCCTGTGCTCTGGGACTCTAATGTGATCTGGGTCGCGCTGGTGGCAGGAGGGGAGGGAGTGGGGGAGTCATGGAGAGGAACAAGGGGAAGTTAACACTAGGGGAACTACAGCCTTTCTTGGAAAAGAAAGTGTGTTTGTGTTCTAGGGCTGGTGCCCTTCTCTAACAGCTGCTATAATATTGATCTAGCCGTGATTCAGGATTCGATGTTAACATCACCCTCGTCAGTGGGAAAGCGAGCCAGGGAAATGGAGAACTCATTATTTCTTCTGATGAAGCAACTCAAAGAAACTAAATATTACAAGGAAAGTGGGGGAAAGAACTCCACTTCTTTGAGTTTCACAGCAGATACAGGAACCTTGAAATGAATAGTAATACTTCTAGCTTTTAGAGCTCCCCGAAAACCAAGGAGTTGCAGGCGCGACTGTACATTAGTCAAAATCACCCTGTCAGGGGACGTGATATCAGGATGCATATTAAGCAGGAGGAAATTAAGGCAAGAAGATTAGAAACGTCCCCAGATTCCCATGCTAATACCGCTGGCAGAGCTGGGGACTTAGAACTCCTCATTTATCCCATGACCTGTGGGTTGGATGGATGGCCACCTCACAGGTGCTTGTGGGACACTGAAAGCTCATGGCTCTCAGCCCTCAAACATTTCCACTATTTTCTTGTTAGCATGCCTTGAATTTCCACCACTAGCAAGACACGTGTTTGGAAAAGTTATTGTATCTCTACAAGAACCCTCTTTAAAGAATGTATGAATAACCGTCATGTTTTGAGTGTCTGCGTGTGTTGCCTAATCATTTTTTATACAATATTTGAAAGACCCCTGCCAGGTAAGTATTAATATCTTAATTTGACAAAAGAAGCAACTGAGGGCCATTAGAGTTCAAGGAACTTGCTGAAGGAGGCAAATGAAGCTCAGAGGATTTAAATAATTTGTTCCAGGTCACAATGATAAGAAGTGCTTACGCCCGATATTGGGGGATGTCAGGTTCCAAAGCTTGTACTCTTCTGCGGAGCCATGCTTCATTTTTTAGCCTTTTCCACCAGAAACTTAAACCAGCTGCGCTTTTACTTGATAAGTGTTTCAAAGACAAACAGACTAATCACCTTGGAAACTTGAGTGAGATTGAGAGAGAAAGGGAGAGAGGCAGGTGGTGGGCTTCAGGGAGTTGGGTGGAGAAGAAGAGGGGAGATGGCAAATGTCGAAGAAAGGCTCTGCCTCATTCATAATCGTGCCTGGCACATGCCCCTTCAGGAGAGAGCCCCCTACGTGGTCCATTCCCTTCATCACAGCCTGCCTATGCAAATGGATGTAGTTGCAACAAACTTCATCACACAGAGCCATCTCTTTAATTCTTGGCCATCACTCCAGTGGCATCTAGACTATGAGCTGCCCCAGGGCAAGGACTATGTCCCACTCACATGTGAGCCACCACTACAATGTCCTGGCACATATGAGGTATTCCATAAATGTTTGTGTGACAAAACAATTATAGAAGTGTTGATAATGACTTCCTTTTACTTGCTAGCTTTATCCCCAGGACCTGGAGAAGATGAAAAATATGATGATGTGATGTGGAGGCAAGAAGGAGTAGTGGGACCTTACTTTTTTACTCATTTAATGATATTTATTAAAAGCAAGGTATTGTGGGAAATGGCAAGATTTGGAAAACTCTTTGGTGGCACTTCTATCGTAGTTGAAGAAACAGCAAAATAAAGAACAAAATATAACAGAAATTAAGGTGCCTAAGCACAACTCAATGAATACAATGCAGGTAGAGAGACAGCATAGCAGAATAACTGGTTAAGTCAGTATGAGCAATGTTTAAAAGAGAACATGACATATACGACCTTGACCTTGAAGGATAAGTAGACAGAGGACAGGGATCGCTGGGGGTAGCTATTCTGGCTGTATAAATAAGGTCAATCAGAGGTGACTTCATTTAGAAGAATGGCAAATACAAAAATACACTAGAGGATAGAATATGTGGGTGATGTAGTGGCAAATGAGAGAGAAAAGTAATTTATGGAGAGCTTTAAACCTTATTTTAGAGGAAGAAGGCAACCAGTAAAGATTTTTGAGGAGGAAAACAATATGATTAGACTTGTATTTCAGAGCCACCCTATAGATGATATGGAAAGGAAATTGCTCTGTGAAAGCAGGCAGGCTAAGTGATTTCTTGACTATTTTCTTTGATCCTAGGGTAAAAGTCCTTTGCAACATTTACTTTGCAGAGGCCATAAAACCACATCAAAATGAATCATGCACTATCATCCTCTACATTTCTGGTTCCAGTGGGTCTGATGCAACGCTAAGGTTTACTGAAATTTCAGGGAATCAGAACAGGAGGGAAATCATCTCAGCGAACACAGGTCATTTGTGTGGAACGCCAGATCAACTCACAATCAACGTCTGTGTCAAGGAGAGCAAGAAGCATCACCAGGCAGGTTGTGGACAGCCCTCCTATCTCCTTGCACTGCGGCACACTGAGCAGGGGTCCGTTTTGTCACACTAAGGATAGCTCAGACCTGAGACACCTTCTGCCGTGAACCTTGGCACCTTGGCCCCAGGAGTACTTCCCCTGGTTTGGGTGGTTTGTGTTTTTGTTCCATCAGGCATAATGCTGCTGAGCACTTAGAGGCACATTTTCTGCACAGTGTGTAGGGATTTAGTGGTCCAACTCCCGTTCACGTTAATGGAAATCCCGCCAGGAAATCTCCATGCCGGGCCACACTGAAAATTCACCCCTGATTGTTCTGTTTGATTTATTTCACCTGTGTCTTCCTCTATTCTGCTCTGAGAATGTCTGTGGGCCCATTAGTGTTGGCCTGCACTTGGTGCTGAGTCTTAAGCCTATGTAGAAGTGGGGACACTCGGTGGCATGTTTCTTGCTGAAGGAAAGGGCACACCTGGCTGAGTTTAACTGCGGTTTTACTTGAAGCCATATAGGTTCTAAGAAAGCCAAGGATATTGCTCTCAGGACAGAAATATGCTCACATTCAAAGGTGAATTTTGTCGTGCTCAGCAGAGGAGTGAGAAAAAGAAAGCAAATCCCCAATATGATGGGGAGACCCTGAAACCACTGACCTGGGGATTCAAGACACAGTGGAGCCCAGTCCCAAGAAGACACAGGCTGGTCAGGTGTCCATGCATGGGAAAGCCTGGTGAGGAGAAATAAATTATCTCATTCCAACGTATGGCACAAAAGAGCGATTACCCTTCTCATACCATGTGCCCTTTTGAGTATAGCAAAGATTATTGCTAAAGGTCCTGAACTGTTATATATTTTTTCTCTAAGATATACAACTTCTTTAATTTAATATTTTATTTGAGAGTGGCTTGACTTGCTCTTGCTCACTTAGGGACTATCACATGCTGATTACTGGATTTTTCTCTTCACGATATTGGAGCGCGGTTGACAGGTCTGACACCAGGACTCAGCTGACAAGTCATTTCTGTTCTTGGCCACTGTCACGTATCCTGTCTGATATTCGTGCTGATCTGAGCACCCCTTGTCTTTATACCTTTTCCGTGTGCTCTTGTGAACTGACAATGTGACCTAAGGATGTGAGCTCTGACCCTTCTTTGGGAATCAATGCTGAACATTTAGCCAAGACTTTGGAGACCTCTCTTCAAATTCAGTACTGAAATCCTATCTTACAGCCCCCTCATCATGTAAAAGTCCGACTTCAGCTCAGGTCATGATTTCACGGTCCGTGAGTTCGAGCCCTGCGTCAGGCTCTATGCTGACGGCTCAGAGCCTGGAGCCTCGGATTCTGTGTCTCCCTCTCTCTCTGTCAAAAATAAATAAACATTAAAAAAAATTTTTTTTAAATGATATACTGTCCTCATTTCACAGGTTAGGAAACTGAGTCACAGAATGGTAAATAGCTTTCTAAATGCACATAGCTAGTGTGTGATGTAACTGAAACTCAATCTCAATTTTTCTTTCTCCAAATACAGTGTATTTTATACTTGCAGGGAAAACACACAATGAAAAGGAAAAAAAGTAAGATTTTCTGAGCGAAGGAAATGGAGAAAAAAAATCTGGAAAAACTGATGTAATTCACTATCAGAAGAAGCCAAACAGCATCGTTCTGATGCCCTTGTAAAACCAATGATCTTGGACCTGTAGATGTTTAATTGGAAATGATTTGGAAAAACACAATTCTCATTATGCAGTAGCAACTTGTTCCCTTAAGGGTAATTTCACTCTTAAATGATCTCAAATTCCACCCAAAAGATATAACCAAGAATATTGTACTGCAGCCTTCTCAAGGAGCAGCAACTCATCTGCATTTTTATCATCATCATGAATTATTTATTAAGAAACAAATTGCCTGTAGGGGCATGCTAAAAAAACTGTCCAAACAGACCTTGAAAATCTCCTACAACTCATCTTTGTCTCTGCAAGTTAATAATCTAATGCAATTCCATAAAAGTAGATACATATACAAACAAACAAGATAACATTAAGCCAAATGGGTCAACAATAAGCAAGTTACACTGTATAATTGAGAGCCTCTGGATCTCTACTAGGGATTTTATTTTTCATGCCAGGTTTGAGTCTGAACGACTTTCTGAACTGAAAGGAAAAGCAGCAAATGGTGTGGAGACTACTCATTTTTTCATCCTCTTGAGGACTGGTCTGAAGTCTTGCGTTGTGCTTCCGGCACTTGTCATAGAGTTGACACTTACTAGATGGTGGGTAAATGAAATCGAAAAAATTAATTGGGATAATAGGATAGGTACACAATTAGATGGAGCTATATTGGCAGTGGGAAGATTTCTAAAACATCCTGGAAGACTTCACCAAAGAGGCGACTGCATTAAACAAAGGAACTTGACCATTATGTCATGCCTGGTGAGCTTCTGTGGTGGTCTAGCCACACAATCTCCACTCTAAATTGCTGGGCAAAGAAAAGTATGAATGTCCCTAATACTCATTCTCAAAGGAAGAATAGAGATTTTCAAAATTTATACTAAAAAACCTAATCAAATTTTATCTTTAATAGGATTATTACCTAATGAAATTAGATGTGAAAAGCTCAGTTTATTTTGTTGGAGAAAGTTCAGTTTGTAAATTAGTTTACCAACAAACTAGTTCTTTGGCCTCCATTGATCAGTTAGATGTGAGGGGAAGGGGGGGTATTGTAGATTGATCCCTAGAGAAGAAAGCTAGAAAGAATTTTTCTTGCATCAATTAGCTACCTCACTTAACTTTTTACCTTCTGGTTCAGAATGCCATTCAAATGAAAACTTTAACTGAAATAAGCAAAAGACAAACTGTCTCCTTAAAGGTCCTTATAATCTTGAGTTTGAGAGCTCCTCAATGTTCCAGAATCCCACGATTCTTTTCTCTTTATCTACCCTACAAAGTGTTTTGATTCACTCGCAAGAAGCAATATTTTTTCTCCTCCAATAAATGTCTGTGTTTCGTGCCTTCTCTTTGGACATTATGTCTTAACTGCATGTACACTTGAAACCAGTTTGGCCACCCTGACTGATATGATGGTTACCAGGCAGAAGAGTTCCACTAGCTTGCATGTCAGCTCATACACAGCAGGGAGGTGACTGCAGGGGCCATGGTGGTTCCTAATGAAAGGTGGGATCGTTTAAGCATCATCTGGGGTGGAACTAGAATTCTCAGAAAGACTCATAAGAATTAGATGGCCTTCTAGTAGATCTTGAGCTTGTTTTAAAAGCTCTCTGTGACAAGAGAGAGTGTACTTACTAGCAAATGTGTATACTTTCCCTTTCCTTTATATGGCACCCCACAAAAATGAAGATACTTTGGCCAAGCTCATCATTTTGCACATACACGTGCACCTACCAACGTTCCAGTCCGCCCTCTGTGCCAAAGACATTTCAGTTCTCCCTTGCCCCCCACCTAACAAGGGAAATAGATCCCAAGGAAATTTTGGTATGGACTCCACTGTTGTTATTTGGTTTGCTTAATAAATACTGAATCTACACACAATAGGGGGATGAGGTTCAGGACAGACAGATAATAAAAGCTCCAGCAGAAACTGACACAAAACATAAAGTGGCAACAGTATTGCAATCATAGAGGGGCCTTGTGTTATTCTTCTTCTATCCAATTGCTAATGGTTTGGGAATCTAGCGCCTCTGTACCAACTTTTGAATTGCATTGAATGTGTGTGTGTATGGTTTTTTTGTTTTTTGGTTTTATTTACTAAATTTATTTACTAAATTTTTTATTTACTAAATTTACTAAATTTGGTTTTATTTACTAAATTTACTAAATTTCTGATTAAACAGAAATCAGAACCAATTTAGAGAAATAAGGTTGATAGCATAAATTTCTCCGACATCTCTTGGTATTCCTTATTTCTTCAGTTATGACATCACTATCCCTTTATCTCTCTGAATAATGTGGACAGCAAGTCTTAATAGTAGCCAAGAGATGTAAAACTGAAAGATTGAAAACTTATTCACCAATGCATGTTTCTTCCCCCAATAACTAATCTTAGAGCACTTAACCTGTACTAAGTAACTCCTTTTTACATGTTGTTATTTTATTTAACCCTCATAAGAATCTTAAGAGAAGATACAATTATTTTTAATTTAACAGATAATGTAGAGAAATTAAGTAATTTATCCAAAGCCACACAGGTCATAAGTGACAGACCCAGGATTCAAGTCCAGACAGTCTGAGTCCAGAGCCCCCATGCTTAGCTGCTTTGCTATGCCAATGTTTCATGTTGGTTTTTAATGGTTATTTATTTTTGAGAGAGACAGAGCATGAGCGAGGGAGGGGCAGAGAGAGAGGGAGACCGAGGATCTGAAGCAGGCTCTGTACAGAGCCCCATGCAGGGCTCGAACTCATGAACCGTGAGATCACGACCTGCGCTGAAGTCAAATGCTTAACTGACTGGGCCACCTAGGCGCCCCGCTTCATGTTGGGCTTTCATTTTCCATCCAGCCATTACATACATTACATCCACCACACTCACATGTTTATACATCTGTGCCTTCTACCAGATTTTAAATATTTTGAGACTAAGGATTATGTCCCTAACCAAATGTGTAATTCCCACCTTACTTCAAATATATTAGGTGCTCAATAAATTCCTGTTAAATCAAATTCATTCTTCATACGGCTCCTCACAATTTACATGTTCTCAACATACTGATCAATTAGCCGTACGTTCTCTTTTGAGCTTCCAACCAATTCCAAACCAGGTGCCCTCTGGACACCTCTAATTGCGTGTCCTCCAATCCAGCCTAGCACAGGCACCTTTCTCTGGCTTAGTTCTTCTCTGTGTTCTCTCTGTTTATGGCATCCCTATTCACCATGTGGCCAGTTAAAAACTTAGGAGTCGTTTTCCACATCTCCATTTTTAACACCCTTTCCCAGTCATCCAGAAAAAAAAAATGAAGCCTTTTAGAAAAGGTATCACACATTTTATCACATTTTAATATTCATGCTTCTTTTAAAATACGTCTATTGAGCACCTTCTCTGCTCCAGGTGCGTTTCTAGGGACACAAAGATACAAAGTTGAATTCAACGAGGCCATTCTCTGAGAAGACGTAATCTAATGCTAAGGGAAGAGGTTGGATATAAAGATGGATTATATTCTGTTAACCTTAGAGAGAATATAGCTTCACAAAGTCAGGATTTTAAAAAAGATTCCAAGGGCACCTGGGTGGCTTGGTCGGTTAAGCGTCCGACTTCAGCTCAGGTCATGATCTCGCGGTCCGTGAGTTTGAGCCCCGCGTTGGGCTCTGTGCTGACAGCTCAGAGCCTGGAGCCTGTTTCAGATTCTGGGTCTCCCTCTCTCTCTGCCCCTCCCCTGTTCATGCTCTGTCTCTCTCTGTCTCAAAAATAAATAAACATTAAAAAATTTTTTTAAAAGATTCCAATGTCTGGCACTGTGCCTGACATATAGTAGGTGACATATATGAATTTTATTTTTTTCTTTCTTTTTTTTTTTGACATATATGAATTTTAAAAATAAATGAATTAGAATACTACCTAGCTGGTGCATTGTGGTACTGATGCCTGTTCCCATGTAATTATTTGACTTTGGTTTTTCTATGGCAGGTTGTTGGATGTCATCTCTCCATCTAAATTATAAGCTGTCTGGGTAAGAGGTTGGATCTGTAAACCCACACGGTTCAAATCAGTGCTTCAGGGTCAATAGATACTCCAGAATTACTGAATGGAGTGGACACATGGGCCTTATTGGTAGAAAATACCAATATAGACGGGAGTCATGGGGCACCATGAACATTTTCACTTTAACTTCCAGTCTGTGCTGTGTTTCAGTAAAGGGTCATTAACATCAGGCTTGTCTTCAGGGTTTCCACCTGGATTATTTTATTATAGGGTTGAGGTTAGGAAACAGCCAGTTTAGGACATGATCACTGACTGAGTTGAGAAGGACACATGCTTCTTTTGAGGCAGGATTGGAGCCCCATTTAGTTAAGTGGTAGATCGACAGTGAGTGAAACTCAAGGAAAAGCTTGATGGTACCTGCCAAGCCTGCCCCTTCTGTTTGCAACTCAGATTTGTTGCAACTTCACACACGTATGAGACAGTGGAGAGGAGACCAGTCGGGTTATTTGCTTATTTATTCAGCGCCAGAGGCAGTGAGGTTCTTTTATTCCCTTAAGCAGTTAAAACGAATAGCACATTGGAGAGGGAATTGTGAACACTGGTTCCTATAAAAGAATATGTGAACTGGTTCTAATAACGCCAACGGTTACCTGACATACATTCTTCCTATAGTGTTTTAACAAGCTGGACTATTTTTAGGGAAATTCTTTGCCTTGAACTAAATTTATGGCCTTAAAGTCTTCTCGACTATTTTTCGTGTGTGCGTGCTCCAACGGTCCAATTTATAACTGACACCTTTACTACCTACCAGCATATCGGTTTCATCTCCCAGAGGAAGAGAAAACCAGACCCTGTGACTAGTGAACTGGATTGAAAATCTAGTCTAATGCTGACAGATAAATGCACTAATTTTCTTCTGTGACCGGTTCTGCATTGCAGGGTGAGCCTGCTTCTAACAACTCCCTCAAAAGGCTCTGTAACCCGTCCAAAAGATGATGTCAAGTGCTACAAGGACCCAGGTCAGCCCTGCATCATAGGTAACAGTTACCCCAGTGATAAAGTTACCAGGCAGGTTTTGAATGAGATTGTGTTTTTAAATGAAAGACTGGCTGGAAATGTAGACTTGGACGAAGCATTAATAGAGGAAAATTTGAGACAAACAGAGGTTAGCGTTTGGTTTCTTTGTGGTGTTCAGCAAAGGTCAGGAAAGGTTCTAAAATAGAAGGAACCCAAAGTTTCAATGAGGAGTTGTGGGATTCTATTAATACATGAGCATGTAGCCTAGACAAAGTGAACTCTAGGTTCAGCCAAGAGCTGTTTTGTGACATGGAAGCTCCGGTCATTCAGCTGGAACCGGTCACTTAATTTGGATAAATCCCTGAGTAGTTGAAGACCTGCTGAGTGTCTTGTTTAATTTTATTCTAAGGGCGAAGTGACGCCCTTCTACCCCCATGCCAACTGTTTAGGTCAAATGGGGAGGGAAGACATAAACAGCAGGCACGGAACCCGTCAGATAGCCTTTATGGTTTTCCTCCTTTACTACCGGAGTCCTGGCTGTGGAGGCAGCTCGTGAATCAAGCAGAACCCAAATGGCAGCCATGTTCCCATTATCCATCTGCTGTGTTTCCTCACAAAGGTTTAAGTACAAGATTGATTGTGCGTATCTGACAACGTGAAGTACCCGTGAGTAAAGAAACTAGAAACAGTTTCTCACTCTGGACAAAAGGAAGCAGACATATATCCAGAAGATAAATGGTGAAAATCCAGGCCACAAGTACATAGAAGATACCTGTGCTATTAAAAAGGAAAGGAAGCATCGAGAGATCTGGAATTTGAAATATAGGGATTTAAAGTGCCTATATGAAGTTGATATAGGAAAAACATATATAGCTCTCTTTAAAGCAAACATAACTAGCGAGAAACCACATCCCACTAAAAACAAGCTTTATGTAGAGAAGAGCAAAGAATTTTAAAGGCACAAACCTAAAATTACACTAACTATAACTAAAAGGAAGAACCAGATTGTTTGCTCAAGTGAAGAGTGTATTACTGTTGGCATAAATAAAGCTAAAATATTTTCAATTTTAAAAAGACAACAAAAACTGGG
Organism: Leopardus geoffroyi; assembly: GCF_018350155.1. NCBI lineage: Eukaryota > Metazoa > Chordata > Mammalia > Carnivora > Felidae > Leopardus > Leopardus geoffroyi. The sequence continues at coordinate 85,113,247 of NC_059333.1, forward strand.
AGCTGTGTGGTGTGGATGGTAATTAACAAGGGGATTAAAAACACAGAAGCATGGAGCATCTGTGCTGCTGGGCTCCTCTCTGTGCAAGGTGGGGAGTAGACTTACGGACACTGGCTCCTGCAAACCCAAGAGGACTCCGTTTCCTGGTGCTCCACCAGCCACTACCCAGCCTGCTCTGACACAAGCCACCTACACAAGCTCGGCCTCACTCAGGATAGCCAGGAGGTCCATGGTGGGAAAGTTGAACTCTGAATCCTTCCTCCGTGCTATGTGTTTCTTTCTCTGTGTTTTTTTCTTGTTTGGAAAGAAAACTGTTCTGTCAATGATTCTGGATGCCATAGGATTTTAGGAGGGTGCTCTTTCTCTCCCTCTTCATCCTGAAAGGTGATTTTGCTTGAAATCTCCCCAGTAGGAAGACAGAAGAAAAAAGTCAGAAAAATAATACGGTCACATTATAATGCTTTACCTTCGAAGCTCCTTCCCACATTTTATCTCATCCAATACTACCCTCTAGGTGAAAAGCCTGGAGTTCTTAAGCCCATTTTGCAGATAATGACCCTGAGGCTCAGAGAGGTTAAGTGTCTTGCCCAAGCTCACACAGCTGCTAAGTGAAGTCCAGGACAAGAACATGAACTCCCAATCTTGTACTTTTTCCAGATCACGTCAAATTTCATCACAATAAGCATATGCTACTTTCTACAAAGAGCTTTAGAATAATAGAGATGGCAAAATGTAGCTTTCAGTTCTTGATTGCTTGTGTAAATCGTTACTGCTGCTTCACTTTCACATTTCAAAGTGCTTGATTTATTATCCATCTTCTTGAGAGACAGATAATTATGCTTTTGTATGTTTTTATTTGATAACTAAAGCTTTTAGTTATATGCTATTTATGTGTCCTTGGTATTTCTCGATAGATAGATAGATAGATAGACGACAGATAGATATCAAAAAGAGATATATAGGCATAGACTTTTTGGTATTGACAATAATATATTCATTTTGATTTGTTTCCTAAAGAAATAGTTTCACTTGATAGTATTTTGTGTTTTTCTCTGAATCTCATTCAAAACTTATGCAAATTGTTAATGTCCACAGATTTCTGAAGCAAGAGTTTAGAAGGAAATCTTAACCACGGTATACCCAATATCTTCCAATGATTTTAAAGTTTCACTAGAGGGCACTCCCACTTCATGGCCAGGAGGCAGCAAGGACAAAGGACCATAGTGGTCTGGATGCTTAACTCCTTGTACCTACTATTTTGTTTTCTTTCTCACTGTCTCTTCTCCTCTTTATTGTATAAAGAACATAGTGAAATTATACAAGTCTTCCTTGAAACATACAAATAGAAATGAACTACATTGAAAAACTAGCAGACATCTGCAACTCTGAATATTGTCACCTTGTGACATAGAGCATGTTCTTGGAAATCTGCATTGAAGTTTTGGTTGATAACCTAAGTAAGAGTACAAGATATAGTATGAGATGTTAGCTCAGTACATCAAGAAATATGTCTTTTCTGGGCCACTTGGGGGAAAAAATTGTTGCCCACACTTATTTCCAACTTGTAAGATCTTCATGGTTCACCTTTTCTGGTCGCTCTTTGGGTAAACCCAAATTACAAAGGTGTGTGGGGTTAGGAAATTGGGGAATTTAAAGAAAGATCCAAATGGACAGTCAAATGAAATTGCTTTAGAGTAAATTAGACATTGGGCCCTGCTCTGTAGTTCATATACTCTTATGTATCAAAGATCTGAAGATAGTTTGAATCACATATGTTAGCAAAACAATAAATAGAACATTTCTTGTAGGAGGAAAATAAGATATTTCAAAGTCAGAAGGAAAGTAGCCTATTGCCAAGTGTAGAACCCCACAGAGCCCTGGGGCTTGAAGTTTTAAACTGATCTCAACCCTTTGGGGGTTTGAATTTCTTTACTGTTGGCAAAACACAACTTCCTGCTTCAAAGAGAAATGGCATTAAGAAGGCCTCTTACATAGAGATTCAAAAAACTTCTTGGACGACAAATCACTATTACAAAACACCATTTTGATGAGTTTAGTAAAGATTAATCAAAAACATATGGATTAAGTTTTTCTTTACAATTATATTGGTTTATGAAATAAGGAAAAAAGGGAGGACATGGTAAAATATGTTTCAGGCTTTGCAAAACCCCCAAACATTTAAAAAGTGAGTAAAGGTTCTGATGACCCAGGGAAGCAACCAGATTTTCCCTGTATCAACTTAACCATCCTTATTTGATTTAAATTTAAAGGCGAAATAAACATTGCGACTTTCTACCATGATTATCCACAGAGAGAAACGCATATTTGCTTCTCAACCAAGGACTTATAACCTTCAATGGAAATGTAGGTTTATGTGTTTATTTCGCAATGATGCGAACACAATTATTCATATGTCCTAAAACGTTTCCTATTATTTGAATAGAAGGCAGTGTTTCTAAAGTCTAAGCTGAGGATTGCTTGAGAAATTTATCTGAAAAAAATAATTACTGGAATTAAATTCTTTTCTGACAGTTCTATAAGTAAAATATATGCGACTTAAAAGACCTACAATGACCGTCACTGGGGAAAATTCTCACTGCAATGGGTGATACCAGGACAACTTTACCACTAATCACCAAACCAACCAAGAGTGAATAAGCCTTACACAAGTTGTGCTTTAAAGGAATATCAAATAAAGGGCAACGCAAGCATAGGTAATAATGAATCAATAAAAGAAATCACTAGAAATTGATAGACCATCCTGATTTTTTCCCTCCAGTTCAAGTAATCATTTAGAAATGTAGCACAATTTTAAAAAGTGAAATAAAAAGTGGGGTGCAACTAACAGATTTCATAAGTCATGAAATATAAAAGTGTTCCCTCCTACAAATAAATCAAAGGATATTAGAAGTTGCCTTTATTTCTGGAAAAAATACATATAATAATAGCACATTTTAATATATCTATATTTTTTCCCTGATTAAATGTTTGATAACCATTTGTAGCAAGATTAAGCAAATTTAAGAAGTCCTGTTTCAAAAATATTTCTAGTAAATGTTATCCTTTGACACAACCAAATAAAAAATGTTTTCCCCTGGGAGTGTGGTGATGAACAGTTGGTCTATAATCAAAAGGTACTTGCTAGAAAGCGTGTCCAGCTTTCCTTTTAAACACGCGCATGGAAAATAATACCAACTTCTGTCCAGCATTGGATTTAGCCCATTACCATATACGAATGTACCTGCCTACCAACTTCCAGGTTGGGCAGGTATTTTACGAAGGTGAGATATTTCTGTCCCAGGTCATAGCTTGAGTGTTCTCCCTTTCAAGGTCCCCAAAGCTTCATCTGTCACTCTTATTGTCAAATGTTCTATTTTTCCCGTCCCTGCCAGCAGTGATTTCAATTTGGGCTTGACTTCAAGACAGGCCACATTGTATCTGTGATGTCAATGGAAAGGGGATAAAAGTCATTAAAGATATTTGTTATTTTGAAAGGTTAAAAGAGTTTTTCTTAGTGGGTAACACTTTCTCTGGAAAGAACCTCAACTAATTGTCTGACCAGGGAATGGGCACCTAAGTGAGAAAAAAATATACTTAATAAAGCATTGGCGTCTATTCTTTTTCTCCTTTTATTGTCCAGTGCCTCTGGGCCTGGTGGGCTTTCTGGAGGCATCTAAGCTCAATATTCCTTCAAACAGCAGAGCAATGATTGCACTGCCGGGCTGATTCTCTTTCTGTCTGCCCTAGGTAAGAGATTCTCGCTTCAAACACCATTCATTGTAGAAATTGTTGTCAGGGTTCCAGAAATTGTGTGTGTGTCCTTAAAAGAGCCCCCAAAAGACAGAATTAGAGGTTCATTTACATTCTGTTTTGTTGTGCTTAATACCCATCTCGCCTAACGTCCACTGTTCCATAGCAATAGTGTAGGAAATTAAGAATGGGACACTTTCTATAGGGACAGTAGAAACCAAATGATTTGGGTTCTTCTCAGAAAGGTAACAATTATAAAAAACAATGAACTCAAGAACAATAGGCCAAACTCACACCAATATATAAAAGAACCGATTTGTGTTGTTGACTTTTGTCAGCCTATAGGGGAAAAAAACCACAAAACAAAAAGACAACGCTTTTAGTTATATTAGATTTTGGTTGGTTTTAAAGGCCACTTGTAGATTAAGAACCATCAAAACAGAATAGGCTTGCACTTGAGTAGGGAAGAGAAGATACTTTGTCTGGATATCGCTCACACGGGGATGGCAATGATTCTCCGACAGTCACCATTTTCTAAAATGTGGTTACCCGAACACATCTGAATAGCACAAAAGAGAAAGGAACATTTTGATGTGTTGAGGGAAGTTGTTTTGACAAATGTCAACGCCTGGGTCTTGCTGGCTGAGGCCTGTTGTTAACTTCCCCAGCCTGCATGCATGCTATAGCTTATGCCACTCTGTCAGGGGAAATTGGACATACCCAACACAATTTCATTTCCATTTCTCTACAACATTACAAGCTTCCTTGGCAGCAAAATCACATATTCTTATCACAAAAATAAATGAGAGAAAAGAAGACATACGTTCCTGTCAAGTTATGTCAAGACATATTTGGTATGTATTTCACTTCACTATCACTGACAGCAAAGATGTCACGTATTCTTAATACAAAGTAAAGAAGTATTTGCCTTTTTTTCCCCTGCTAGGCATCAATTTCATTTTATTCACTTACAAGTGCCAGTGACAGGAAGGTGTCTTTTTAAAACAAAGCTTTAAAAAAGGCAAAGAAGAAAAAAGTTTTTGCGTTTTGCTGGATTTCTGAATGGACATATTGTACATGAGTTTAATTTGACAATATCATAACAACCACGATAATAGTCATCTATCACTGCTTTATTTCCCGTTTTCACAGCACGCATTCATCGTTCTAATTTACTTCTCTCCACGCATGTGATGGGATCTAGGTTGAAATAAGTCATGGAGATGTTCATTTTCTGCTAAAGGTGCCAATGGAATAAGAAAGCAAAAATAAAAAAAGGAAGGAAGGAAGGGAGGGAAGAAGGGTGGGAGGAAAGAAAATAATCAGTTCACTCAAAAAAAGAAATAGGTTCTTAATACTAAATAAAACAAAAATCTTAAAAGACCTAAGTGTAATAAACTAGGGAAAGTTAACATGGAATTGTCATCTGGACAGTTCATATTAAAGGACATTTTACTTCATTATGTTTTACTTAATTACGGTATTTTGATAAATATGCATTAGAGTTTAACTCAGTGGCAGAATGCCTGCCTTAGCTACCTTGCTGGAAATGAGAGGAGCTCTAGCTTCTGAGAGTTGACAGCTGGACCACCCTCACTAGGCCAGCAGCACTCAGGAAAGGTGGGGCTTTCCCCAGCCAGCCTTGCTGTGTCCTCAGGAGGAGACTTTCCCGAAACACTTGGATTATTGCTCTTTGAAAGCCATATGACTCCTATAACTTATATATAAATCCATGGAATTTAAGGGCTGAGAACAATTTTAGAGATTGTTTAGGCAAACAACCTAATTTTGCAGCTTAAAAATGAAAACCTAAGGCCACTGAGATCAAACTGACAGTTTGTAATGAAGTTAAACTTAGAGGAATTACTACTTAATCTGATAGCAATGAAAGACCATTAAGATTTCTATGGAGGGAAAGAATATGATAAATGTGACACATGTATGTCACTGCTTTTTAAACATTTGAATTTCATAGTTGAAAAAATTCTGAGAAATTCATAGATCCACAGAAATGCACACACATGCAGCAAAAGTGGGAGGAACTATATATAGTATTGCAACTTTTCCACATGTAGTCACTGAATAAATATTTATTAAAGTTTCATCAAAAAAATTTTTAATATGAAAAAATTTGTAAAATTCTCAAGTTTTTCCAGGACTGAAATTTAAATAACTCCCTGGAGATTCTGATTCCACAGGTCTAGGTTGGGACCAGGTTTGGGGGAACCACTGATTTATTCTACCCTGTCCTCCAAAGCAGGAAGCTTTCCCCTAATCTCTGAGAGACAATGGCAGAGACTCTGCTGGGCGCCTGTTCCATTTGGGGCCCTTCCTCCTTGAAAGAGATTCAAAAAAATCTGTGTCTGAAAAGAGCTAGAGGTTTGGGGTCCAAAGATGGGCATCACAGCCTCAGTTCATTTTTCTCACATATAAAAAGAGGATTATAATAAGAAATTCCCATACCTCAGGGCTGTCATGAAGATTAAATGGGAATGTAAATATGAAAACATCTGTGTAAAGTGTAGAACACTGTACAGATATTAAGTACTCTTAATAGTGTTCAGGAGCTGGCATTTGATTTACCAATTCTCTCAAGGGTTAAATTAAAAGCAAAATAACATCCCCCCCACCCCCCCATACGCACTCACATGTGGACACATGACAAAGTTTCTCAAAGTAGAACATGCTAAACCAGAGATATTTTGTTCTGGAAGGGACCTGAGGTTATTATTATTATTATTATTATTTAGTTTTCCTCACTGTAACATTAACTGAATACCAAAGGGGCATCTTGGAATCACACAGTAATTTCTTGGAATTCTCATCAGGAAGAAGCACCATGATTGCTCTCCTCCTGACTGATGTTTCTACTGTAGAATTAGAAGGCATTCCTTTTCTATGAACACCAAAGACACAAACTAATCCAAGGTATTGATCATCTTAGCACCCATACTACCTGGCATGGACAGCATTACGAGTGAATTCAACTTGTGTTAGAGATGAAAGATATATTTCACTTCAAGACTCAACTGCCTTATTTTATAGATGAGGAAACAGACACCGATTCACTGAGGAAGAATGATTTAATCAACATAACACACATCTCTCAGTCCAGTGTTCTTTCTGAAACGTCATTGCTACAAAGAACTTATCCCGTTGATCCTGTCCCACCTATGCATGCTCCTTAACATGCACAAACAACACATACATGATCACATATTCATACATGAAACACATAAAGACAGAGAGGTGATGCATGATAATCCTGCTTCCCTTCCTCCCCTGCCCCTCTCCAAGGACCAGGTACATTCATTCAATCATTTGTTCCTTCCTTTGTTGATTCTTCTACTAATGCTTTCATTCAACTATCAAGTGATCCTCAAATATTTGGTGAACTTCAATGTGCAAATCCCTGGGCTTGGAAATAGGAAAATAGGAAATAGGAAAAGCAAAGGTAGTGTGGAAGGGGAGACTCATATATGTGGAAAATAAACTACCAGTGGAAGTATGGAGGTCCAGTTCAAAATGCAAGAGTTGTTTTTGGCAACCCAAAGAATCATATAGATGAACAGAAAGTAAATTTACAGCAGCTCAAAAAATAAAAGGTTAGTGAGAAATAAGCATCTATGAAAAGCAAACAAATAAGCAAGTAAAACCAGTTAATTAAGGGCTCATCAAAATGTGCGTTCCAAGATATCAGGGACTGGACTGTCCTATACACTAGTGTAGCATCAGTGCTGAGAAAATGAGTTGCGCGCAGTGGGTGTTCAACACAGATTAGTGAACTGAATGGTATAGGTGTAAGATGTCCGCTCCTAGAAACTAAGTCCTCAGTGCCTAACCCTAGCATAGGGATTTTATCCACAATTAAGTTGATCTGAGATGCCACACTTGTCCAATGTTTGACCCAGAGCATTGGGTCTTTTCATCACGGCTGGTTTTGAGGAAATAACAGAATTTGAGGAGTGATTCTCATGTGATTTCATTTCTTCAGGAATGAAAATACACCACTTTTTCAATGTTTCAATAATTAAACAACTTTAATGATCTGGAGAAAATAAACTATTAAAAAAGGGGCACCTGGGTGGCTCAATCAGCTAAGCATCCGACTTCAGCTCTGATCATGACCTCGTGTTTCATGAGTTTGAGCCCCAGGTCGGGATCTTGTGCTGAGAGCTCAGAGCCTGGAGCCTACTTCAGATTCTGTGTCTCCCTCTCTCTCTGCCCCTCCCCCACTCTCACTCTGTCTCTCTCTCGAAAATAAATAATAAACATTAACATTTTTTTTAAATACATAAGAATATATTTAAATGGGTGTACATATTTTTCCTCTTACCCCAGGCTCCATCCAGTATGGCTTGGCATGGCACCTGCCTTAATTAAAAATTTTGCTATTTTTTATTGTGGTATTTTTGCATTAATTTTGATTCTTTAAAATATTGCATCAAAATAATACTCATCTCGATTACATGTTCACACTCCACACCCCTTTAAAGCTTAGTGCCTTGCTTGCCTTAAGCCAATTCTCGTCTACACAACAAGGCTATTCTCACTGCTTCCCTGCTGCCTTTCCTGGGCTTCTCTCTACCTTTGGGTCAGACTAAAGTGAGATGGAGAGATTACTAGATGGGTTCTAAGAAGTTGGGGAATACACTTTGAACAATCAAATTATATTTCAAATGCACTACAGTGCATTATAAAGGTGAATTTATTTGTGTGAATTACTTTAAATCAGGGGGCATTTTGTTTTTATCATATATCTGTTTTTAAATGATGTTTGTTTTTTGTTCTCAAAACATGGCATACATCTACCTTCTTGCTCACTGTGACTATTTGTTATTTTCATTCCTTTTTTCCACTTGTTAATATAAGAGAGACAGAGCAAGAGATATGAGAGATGGTATGAGATAGACACTCACCAGTGGATGAAAAAGGGGAATAAGTGGGTAGTGGCATCTGTGAATAGCCCCAGAAATCAGAAACTCTGACCAAAAAGAAGGCTTAAGACTAAGAGGTCTGGGCCTAGGAGAGGAAAGGGTTTGGAACTCATGATTCAGAACTAGTTTTAAATCTTCCCATAATAGAGTTAAGTGAAATTTGTTATATGCAGAAATAATTTGTTCCTTTTAAAGGTATAAAACAACATAACTATGCAGGATAATTTTATTACATTTTTAAAATAAATCATAATAAAAAATTTAAAATAAATTATAAAAGTATTACATGCACGTGGCTTATAGAGTTAGAGACATTACAATACAGAAGAAAAGAAAAATCGTTCATAATCTTACCACCCTAAGATAACCATTGTTAGCATTTTTATTACTTTCCTTCCAGCCTTGTTATTAAATATATCCAATATCACACTTCTTCTGCAGTTCTGTATGCTTTTTTATTTAAGAGTATAATCTTGACCATTTTCCTCATATCTTCAAAATTATTAACATGTATCATTTCTACTAACTGCATAATATTCCAGTGTGTGGAATAGGTCTCCTGTTGTGGAACATGCAGTTTATTTTCAATTACTGCCATTACAAAATTCTGTAATAAATATCTTTGCACATAATTCATTGGCTTAATTTCTGTTCATTGGTTTAGGCCAGATTTCCAAAAGTAGAAATAAAATTGTTATTTTTGAAGAAGATATGAATTTTTAGCTGTTTCAATTTCTTTTAGGTATAACTTAAATACAATTTCACACTTTATTATATATGTTCTCTACTGGTCTCTGCTGATTTAGTGTCTATGAGAAATACCAAAGTTATTATAATTGGGAAAATGTATCAGTGAAAATGCTAATGGCAGATATCTTGATTGGAAATTTTTCTGGTGAGGGGCACCTGGGTGGCTCAGTTGGTTAAGTGTCTGACTCAGGCCACGACCTCGTGGTCTGATTTCTGCTCAGGCCACGACCTTGTGTCTCATGAGTTTGAGCCCCATTTTGGGCTCTGTGCTGATGGTGCGAAGCCTTGCTTGGGATTCTGTCTCCTTCTCTTTCTGCCCCTCCCTGCCTAAAATAAATAAACATTAAAAAAAAAAAAAAGAAATTTTTATGGTGAGGGTCTGGGTGGCTCAGTTGGTTAAATGTCCAACTCTTGTTGTGGGTTGGAGCCCTGCATCTGGCTCCACACTAAGCATAGAGCCTGCTTAAGATTCTCTCTCTCCTTCTGTGCCTCTCCCCTACTCTTTCTCTCTCTCTAAAATGAGAGAAAGAAAGAAAGAAAGAAAGAAAGAAAGAAAGAAAGAGAAAGAAAGAAAGAAAGAAAGAAAGAAAGAAAGAAAGAAAGAAAGAAGAAAGGAAGGAAGGAAGGAAGGAAGGAAGGAAGGAAGGAAGGAAGGAAGAAAGAAAGAAAGAAAGAAAGAAAGAAAGAAAGAAAGAAAGAAAGAAAGAAATTTTCTGGTGAAATCAAATGCTATCTTTTTTTCTTTTGAATATAGATTCTTTGGATTATTAGGAGTTTGCTTGTTTATTTCTAATGCTTTATTTACTTTTTTTTTTTTTACATTATGCCCATGAAAATAAAGAAGAGATTTGTGGAAATACAGTCTCCTTTGTATTTCAACTTCTCAGATATCACTGGGTCCAAATCAGGGTTGGTGCTCTTGATAGCCTGCATTTAAATAAATGACCATGTTTCTTTTTCTTCTCAATTTTAGCTAGTCTGGTATTTTCAAAAATGATTATGTAGACAAATTTCTAAGTATGTCCTCAAGCTGCTGATTCTTGCTTTTCTGGGTGACCACCCCAAGGCTCCCTGAGAAGCCCCTTGTTGGCCCCACACACTGGCTGGTCACCAGGTCCTTCTCTCAGGTGTCTGTACAAGTCACCACAGGACCAAATTCCCTCAGGCTTGTGAGGAGCAGAGATGGACAGAAAGGAAGTTTTTCAAGAGCCATCCAGTGGGCAATGTGTTTACTGTAGTTGATGTAGTTGAACGAATTATTGGTTCCTTGACCTTCCTAACTCCCTTGCGCCTAAAAATAATCAAGGCTAATCTTGTGTTCGATACTTACCGTGGATCAGAAGCTATGCTAAACTCTTTACAGACATCATCTATTAAATCCTCAAAGCAATTTTATAAAGTGGGTACTATTATTTCCAATTTACAGATAGGAAACTGAGGTCAAAAGACCCCAGAGCTCAGACACTAGAGTCCATGCAGCCACTGCACTGTGCAGCCAGCACCCACATTCTCACAGCTCACTTTTACTCCCTGACTAGATAGGATCTGTTAGGTGTCTAATGGCAAACTGAACTGACCCAATGAAGGACAAGAGAGAGATCAAAAGTGCCTTGCTTAGTCTTTGGGATGGAGGAGTGGGGAAGAGGCAGAGCAACAACCAAATGTCAAGGTGGGACTCCTCTCATCCCTTTCCTGAATCTCTTCACCTTCTTAGAAACTTCTCTGCCTCCCTTCCTCTCCCCCAACCCATGGCTCTTTCTGAATCGATTGCCAAGTCTTCTTCTTCAGCAACCTAATGGCTGCAACTTCTGCCTAGTGCTTCACATTCTTAACAGCGCCCCCCCCCACCCCGCCCCGGAGACTGAATGGGATGCTTCTTCTTTCACCTCCTCAGAGCTCCCTTCTGCCACGACTAGCTTGCTCAGCTCAGTATTCACAAAGGGCCTAGTAGGGCTGGGGTATACTACATATAACTGTTACCCCAGCCTTTATTTCCAAAATCAAACTCCTTCGGGGAAACAGTTGTGTGGTTGCAGAAAAAGGCTCCAGATCAGAGCACTTAAAGCCAGTTCCTTGTCCTCCACTTGCTATGGACTCAGCAGACATTTTTTGAGTGCTTCCTGCGGACCTGGAGATTGTTTAGACAAAGGAAAATATGCCAAAATAAGAAACATGAGTCCCTGTCCTCAAGAAACTCCAAGGGGGAGCCATGAAAATTCGATGAAGTAAACTAACCAGAGTCTCAATTCTATCATCTGTAGAAAGGTAACTAATAACATTTTCATTGTCTCTTCCATCTGCTCACACAGCTTGGTGGTATTCACCTGCCCAACCTCCACCTCTGAAGGTGTTCTATCTCTCAGCTGCTTGCAGATTGCAGTAAAACACAACATTGATTGTGCCACTTTTTTGACAATGCCCTGCATACTTTATGGTAAAAGTCTTACTTAATATCTTGGTGTGCAAGACCCTTCAAGACCTGATACTTGCCTGCCTATCCTGCTTCAGCTCTCTCCATACTCACATGCCTCTGCACACGACCAGGTCAACTATTCCATGTTGTCTTCTGTCTCTTTTCCCTGAAACCTTTTCTGATCCCAAAGCCCACTCTTTTGAGTTCCCTCAGTGTCCAATGCTTATGTCTACCAGAGTGTTTCTCATTCCTTTAATCTCCTCAACTTGACTGTGCCCTTTCAAGGATGGAAACTGTGCCTAACACAGTGTTTATGAGTGTTTAGCTCATAACAGGTGTTTAGTAAATGCTTATTGAATGAATGAAGAAAGGAAAACTCCAAATGACTCTGAGGTTATATGGAGTGGTTGCACTTCAACAGCTTGATCTTCCCAATGCCCTTTAAATAATAACACAGCAGAACTCTTGTTTGGTTATGTCCAGTCCCCATGGTGGAAGCAAGTGAGTATCCCCTGGTGTCTTGCTGCTAAAGGAAGAATCCCATGATTACTCATACATCTCCTCAAGGGAGTAATTGTTCTAGCACTAGAGAGCTCTTGGGCTACTATGGCTCAGAGTATCATTAATAAATATGGATAATTCCATGAGAGCCTTGAATGACCCAGAACCTGAACACCTGTCCTATCCTGGCGCCAGCATACAGGGTAGACGTCCCAAACAGCGAATTGGCTCAAGACAAAGAAGTAAGGAAGATTTGCTGGGAATTGGCTTGAGATATAGAAATCTTCAAGGCTAAGATATAGGAGTCTTCAGAGAGTCTGAAAGCTGTGTTGAGTTCTAGTTCCTTTTTCTCAGCCAACTCCAGAAATACTGTCTTCATTCCAATTCCCGTAGTTCCTTCACTTCTACCCCAGCCCCAATATCTGTCCAGCTGATTTTCCTGGGACACCCTGGCCCAGATCTCTGCTTTCTTGGCTAATTCCCAAGAGAAGGCCTTGATCAGAAAAACAAGCTCACAAACCACCTCTGGTTCTAACCCCACTCCAGTCAATCCCATCAGCTTGTAAAGTTTTTCTATGCAAATAGGAGTGAACAAACTCATAGCTGCCCCTTATGCTATCAGGCCACTCATTAAAGCCATAGCCAAGAATCCTTTGCCTGTATGACCTGCCAATCACAGACCATGCCAGCCTCTTAGCATGAGCATCTGCTTCATCTATAAAAAGAAATAGAGATAACAATTTAAAATAGGTTCTTCTTTAAATCTTGGATCTAATTTTAGAAGTTCTATTTTTCCTTCCACTTATATACTCTGTTCCTCTTTTTGTTCGCACCCCCCCCCCCCAGCCACACACACACACGAGTACCTTGATTGTTCCCCACTGTTATATCTTTGTTCAGGTAGGTCTAACTGCTAGGATTTACTTAGACCCAATTTTTCCTTCAAAGTCAACTTAAGCCATTTTTCTTCCACACTCTTTTAGCACATTCCCTCAATATTCATTCTTAGCACTCATTGTACCATTTTCTTTCTTTCTTTCTTTCTTTCTTTCTTCCTTCCTTTCCTTTTTTTTTTTTTTTTAAAGTGGGCTCCACTCCCAGCATGGAGCCCAACATGGGGCTTGAACTCACAACACTGGGATAAGACCTGAGCTGACATTGAGGGTTGGATGCTTAACTAACTGAGCCATTTAGGTGTCCCTCATTGCACCATTTTCAAATGGTATATTAATGTGTCTTTTTCCAGCCTAGGCCCTAAGCATCTTAGAGCGCAGGCCATACTTCATTTTGCTCTCTCTCAGTATCTGGCTCACAGTAGATACTCAGTGAATACTGGTTGAGCTCAATTTCATAGAGCTTTTTCTGACCATTGCAGCCCATGTCAATTCCTCCCTTCTTTCAACTCCCATTGTATGCACTACTGAGGACTGCATAGTTTGATGCTTAAATTGTTCTTGAGTTGGTTCATGCTCTGTCAGTGCTGTTCTTGCAATTAGATCCTCAAGGCTGGAGATCATATCATACATTCCTTCTGTCACCCCACAGTGTCAGTTCTGGGTGGAGAGGGGCACAAAAAGTAGTTGAGTTGTTTGCTTTCTTAGAAAGGAAGGACTAGTCACACACTGGTCATGGGCCACAACAAAAATCAGGGAGACCCTGACTTTCCCAGGAATGGTACTATTCCTGTCAAATAAGATGGGTTTCAGTTTTTGCAATGAGCTCCCATTTTCTGAGGAACTTCTATGAGCCAAGCATTTTATGGAACATGTTACATACATTATGCTCCTGGATTTTCATGAAAACACTGTAGGACAGATATCATGGTCTCCATTTTACACATGAGGAAATTGAAATTTGGTAGGGTTTGGTGATTTGCCCAAGGCCATCCTGTTAGAGAAGATCCAAGAGCCAACCCCAGTTCTATGAGACCTTACAGCCTATACCCATTCCATGCACTACAGAGTTTAGCCTGGCCAAGCACTCTCTGATTCTTCTTTTCTATTGTTTCTCAATCATGGCAAAAATCCTACCATACATGTCTCCCTTTTTGTCCAGAGAACTTGAAGGAGGCCATGTTGGTATCGGCTTTCCAAGGTGAGTGAATTTCTCCTGGTAAGTGTGGATGTCCAGTTTTTCATGGGGCCATGGAAAGCTTAGAGACTCCTAAAACAATCTGGTTTACACAGAGTCCAAGAGGTTGGGAGTGACCTAGGGCCAGCAAGAAGGCCCCCAAGGGTCAGTGCTAATTGGAGCAGATGCCCCAGGGGTACATAGCCCAGACTGTTCCCAAGGAGTTCAGCTGGAACCAGATTGCCTCAGGAATGTGAGTGAGGCAAACAACTGCTTGATTGTTTGAGCCCCTACACTTGGTACGGGGTGCTGCTTCCCAGCTAAATGTAGGCCAACAGGATTTCTGAAAACTGTTTGCAAAGCTGAACGCAACACTTCCTTCATTTGCATTTAAAAAATAAACTCGGCCTTGAAATGGGCATTAGCCAAGCCCTTCCTGAAAATTGAGAAAGATTGTAATGGTATAGCTCTCTGCTCCCCAAATGCTCCTCTCCCCAATTTGTTTGCAAGCAGGAGGTTGTTTTATTTTATAAGCCTCTCTTTCCATTAAACTCTAGTTCCAGACCTTGAACAATGAACTGCAGCCTTTTCTTCTAAGGTGAAAGTATCTTTACTGAGGGGCTTGCAAAGTAGTACTAGAATTTCTCATCAGCATTACTTTTAGACCCTTCATCTTAAATGGCCTGCATTTTAAGTGCATGTTCATAATCATCCCCAATCCATAATGTTCATCATTCATAAATTAAACCTAGGACAACACCTTGATGTCCTTCTTGCTTTCATAGTGGAAAGACTCAGTATCAATGAGACATGACCAACATATTCTCCTGGCTAGCCCGTCTTCTACTGCCCTCTTGTCCACAACCCACGGGTACACATGATCAAACGAGAGTTTTGTGCAGCATTTACTGGTTTTGAAGAAAGTCATTGCTCTATTACTAGTTCTCTGTAGCTTGTGCACTTGATATGGTCTAAAAAGTAATATTGTGAGCATAATCAAATATAAACTTGGAAAATGTAATGCCATCATTCCCATTTTTCCAAAATCAAACTCATTATAGAAGTACCAGAACATGACATCCTGGATCTCATTGACTTTATCGCAGGGATAAATCTGTCTGCATGCAGTGAATTAAGTAATACATATGAATTATGGTTCTTAGATGAGTTTTGAAGATGAACTTGATCTTTTATTTTTCTCCTTCTGGACTTTATCTACATAGCCATTTCCTTAGACATCAAAGATGACACCACTGACTTAATTGTTCTCTGTGGGCAGATGTGGCTGAAATGGACAAGACACAAAATCAACATGTGGTCAATGCACTTACAAATTAAATGATAGGGACAGTTTTCAGAAACCTGTTCTTTTTTCCCCTCCAAACTTAAAACATTTCCTTCCAGTTAAAACTTACATTTATCATCCCGTAAGATGGAGTTTTTAAAGGAAGTGTTAGGTAGAGACATCTCTTAGATATTCTTGCCTTAAAGGGACAAATAAGTACAATTTTTCACTGATTTCAATACAGTTTTGGGTTGTGCTTGCACGTTGGTTTGATGGTATTATTTGTAAAAACTATGCCTCTGTTGGAATAACTGGTTGGGGGAGAGGAAGACCCTTCTGGAAAAAGTATGAATTGTTTTCTGTGTCTATAATCAGATTACTTATAAATGATATGCCATGTTGTATAATGTTCGAAATTTTGCTTTCAGACACACACACACACACACACACACACACACACACACACACACATTTACTTTGTGGTTGAATTCACTCGGGCTTCATTTTAAATCATGTAGGTCTCTGAGCCATTTCCACCAAAATGTGGTAAAATGCAGAAGTTGGCAATTCAATTTTATTCAGCCTTTCAAGAAGGAAGGCCCAGATAAGCTTTGCTTGTTCATGTCAGTGATAATATTCATCAGTGAGGCCTAAATCTAATTCTGTAGGCTTGCTACTGCTTTGTTGTACTGTCATTTCTGAACCTCAATCTCCTCTCTCTCTCTCTTTCTCTCTCTCTCTCTCTCTCTTCCTCCCTCCCTCTCTCTTTTTTAATCACAGCAAAAACTTTCTTAAGGGCTTAACTTACAGCCAAGTGCCAGCTCCCCCATTTAATTTGTCCTGCTTCCCCATAGCACTTGTACTTTATGTTCAGGCAGAGGTGAGGTCAGTTCTCAGGGCCCGGCTCTCTGGACACCCTCAATGATGACCTCATTAGAGTCACAGATGTTTGCTGCACTTCGGGAGATCTGGAAAAAACAGAGCAGTAAACTAGGCCAGCTTGCAGTAAGGCTGTTACCCACAATTCAAGATAAAATGCTGGATAGTTCCCACTAGGTTCTGGTCGGCTAGGAAACAGCAACTTATTAATCTTGTGTCAGAGAGCCAGCTGCAGCCGTGGCAGTTACCATATTTCACCACCAACTCCGTGTCTGGACAGCCATTGTCTTTTTTTTATGAAAAAACTCTACAAATCAGCTGCGTTCTCTCTCTCCCTCTCCCTCTCCGTTCCCCCCCTCTAACTTAGCAAAGCCCCTGCATGTCCTCCTTGGAGAAATTGCACAGCAGCCCTGATAGAGTTCGGGTGCATCGTCAATCCTGTGGTTGGTTTACTAATTCAGAGAGACTGCTTACTTTCCAACTTTAATGATATTCCCTCAGCATATCACTTTGGTTGCCTGGCGACCGGATTTGAGCTAGGCCTCTCATTTGATTCCCACACATCAGACCCTGAAAAGCACTTTTTTTTTCCCCCGTCCCTCAGCTTTTGATTCTTTCTCCTCTGAAACCCTTCCCCCTGCGGTGTCAGTATGGGTGGGCAGAGCGGTAGTAGAGGGAGGGCAAGGGTGAAGGGCGGCCTAGAGCGTACTGGTCACACATCAAGGCCTCCAAACAAAGCCTCCAGGAACCCTTCCTGACAAACACAAATTCCCCTCAGAAAAAGCAAATTTGGCTTTCCCTTCATAGTGTGGGTGTCATTTTAAGACTTTCCTTCGATACTTTATTAAATCTGATGCTTTTCATTGTTTTTCATGCCATCTCTCACAAAAGACTTCCTATTATCAACAAGTTGCTATAGGAGTAAGCAAACAAAATTGTGAAGAACTGAAATAATCTAATAAACACCAGCCTTTTGGCCATGTCCTCGTGGGTTTTAATATTACAATGTATATGTTAGCCTACGAATTGTCTGTCTTAATTTTACCACAGTGCACTGCTTTTCCCACCACGAAGAAATGTTTTATGTTAAAATCCACACACTAAAATCCAAAGTGTTACTGCAAAAGAAAATGAAAAATGTGTCCCTTTTGGTCTTTTTAAAGGAAAAGAGAGACGCTTCTCTCTATTGTTTGAAAAGGCTCAACATTTTCAGTTTTCAAAACTGCAAAATTGCAATGATCACATGTACGTGAGTTTTCCTTCCAAAAAGGAAGGAAGTCAAAGAAAAATTCGTATGACGTGCCATTTGAGTTTTTCCATAATATTATTTCAATTGTGTAAGTGAAATTTTATATGCTGTGATCACATCCTCAAAAGAGCACAATAACAAAAAACAGTTGGAGCATTTAATGAGCTACTTAGTTTACTGATTACAGTTAGTGCATAATCATATTGATACATACAGACTTCAAGTGTATACGTGTAAGATGTATGTATGCATATAAATACGTGTCTGCATACCTAGACGTGTTTGTAGATTGCTCTTGAAATATTAAAATTTCCATATGCGTGTCCTTTCTGATGACCAGTCTATTGTAAAATGTAGTTCAAATATTCTTGTTAGAGTTTATTTTCTCACAGATCCCTGAAGGATTTGCTCATGTAACTCTCATTCTCGTGTGCAAATCCCCTGTGTATTGATGGGAGAATGGACTCCTAATTCCTCACTAGAGCTGCAAGAAGGATTCTTAACCTTTACTCTCTTGTTGTTGAACTTATATAAAGCTGACAAAAGTTCTTTACCCCTTTCTCAGCAATGATTAAAAATGTGTACAAAGTTACTATTTTTCTAGTGACACTTTTTGGATGCCTCCTCGTACACTCACCCCTTCCTCCATTTCCTACATCTACAAGATCTATTACATGCTATGTTATTACTTACTTAGTTCTTAGGTGGCTGAAGGAGATGGTTTCATACCGTATATTCCTACGCGTGAAATAGGAATGTCCTCAAACTAGTGGTGAAGCTTCATTTTTCTTCTGTTCAAAGTTGTAATTAATACATTATTTGCATTTTAGCTGTGCAGATGGGCAAAGCAGATACTATTATAAATTCTATTGATTCAGTTATACTAATATTTGGTAGTGTCATATTTCATGTAGGCCAAGAACGTTCTGATTTTTGTTTATTCAATATCTACTGGGATATCGATATTAAATGAATACTATATAAAATATTTCAATGGTAAGAGCTAATAAAACAAGAGAAGCAGTCTCCCTTCAACTTTATTTTTTCCTTTTGTACTGAATGATTGCTACATCAGACCAAGAACACAAAATTCAATATAAAAATATATTCAAGATAAAAATTCAGTATAACCATGCTAATGCTAGCATCTCATATTTGGGCTATGTTTAAGGAGGTAGAGGGTCAAGTGGAAAAGAAAATCTAATTGGTTGCTGGGTGTGGAGGACTATTTGGATACTCAAGGCAGAGTAAATGGAATGACTTACCCCTAGCTTAAATAATTGTGAAAAATATCTCAAATATCCTTACCAAAAAAAAAAAAAAAACAGTTAAAACCCCCAATAAAGAGTCGACCTGAGTTTCTGTGACTCTTCATTGATAAAATATTAAAAATACTAGAAAATTAGTGCCGTGGTCTTTCCTTAATTCAATGCAAAGCACAATTGTTATTCTATTTGCTCTTCCCCCTACTTCTTCACTCTACTGGAATCTGAGCTAAAAATTGTAAAAAAAAAAAAAAAAAAAAAAAAAAACAGGAACCCCTTAAGAAAAGATTTCCTTAAAATATTTTCAATCTTGCAAATATCAAGTTTCTAAAAATCCTGTGATGGAAACCTGATCATTTCTAGTTCCTTTTCAGAGAGTACACCACTGGATAGGCATTTATTTTTGGATGCTTGCCTAAATCGTTTTGTCTGCAGTTCCCACCACTAATAGCAACTCACCTAGGCTGCAGAATTGTCCTCTCATTCTAGAGACCCTTGTGCATATAAAAGGAGCAGAGAACATGAATAGAGAATGAGTGGTGTTTCACTCTTTTTCTCTGTAAAAGACAAGACAAAATCAAGTCTGAGTTTGGGAAAATAAAGGCTTATTGATCTGGTTAATAAATGGATAGCCATCAGAAATTCAGAATTATTTTGATGTTAGTTATTTTCATGGTGACAAGGTGTGCATTTATGGAAGATGAGAGCCCAGGGAGAGATAACATATCTTGGATTCATGATTCATGATTCCTGACCCACTTGAGTGCTTCATTTGTTAAAAATGAATCATGAGTTATATTATTGTTATCATCAATATATACACTTAACATAGTTATATTAAAAATAGTAAATATGTCACACTCGCAAGTGGCACCTACCTTTGATTTATAATGTTGCTGTTGTAAACAATACCTATAAGTGATAAGTTGTGTGATAAAGAAAAGAACAGGGAGATGGAAAAACCTGGAGATGTGTCCTTAACCTTGTCATAACATCCTGAGCCTCAGTTTCCTTAGCGGTAAAGGCAGGCAACGTCATATAAAAACTTCAAATAGTCCTTACTATTTGCCTTTTGCTATATGGTTCTGTGGCCTCTATGAGGAAGGGCTTTACTAATGATAATTCCTATTTGTATGTCACGAAGAGAAGAAGAGGTTCATGAACATGTGTGTATGTTTAAGAACCACATGAAGATCTCAGCCTTTCTAACACGATGCCACTCAAATGGGTCTATATGGTGAATATCTGCATGATCACAGTTTTAAAAACAAAAGTTCATGAAGGGAAGAAAAGGAAGTAGAAAAAAAGAAACCACCACCCAATGCAGACTCCCAGAAGAAACCGGAAACCCTTCAATTTATTTCTCTTTGTGCATCTAAAGCTTTGAAAAGTCCAAACAGACTTCTTTTTGAACATTTCTAGCAGATCTCACTGTTCCTGTTGTTGCATGCACTGAGTTTAAATTCTCAGCACAGATGAACACAGCCCAGCGGAAGTTCTAATCCTCAAAAAGTAGACAAATAACAGGGAAACTCCAACGGCCCCTTAATACAGCTGAGCTCTCAGGCCTCCCCGGGATGCGGGACTCTGAGTGGTGCCGGAGTTGGGGTTGCTATTTTGTTTGTCCCCATGAGCCCCACCTCAGCATGCCGATGCACTGATGTCAGAATTCTAAATGAGCTTGCTCAGAAGGGCCCAGATTAGCCTGGTTGCTAGGATCTCGCCATTCCAACCCCCTTTTCCACTTCAGTGGACTGAGCTTTTGACACTATGAAAAGCACCATTTAAAATTAATTAAAGCTTCTTATTTGGTACCAAATCTCATCACTGCCGACTACATTTAATATGTTTTATGTGTGGCTCTAAGTCCCTGTAGCATCATGTGTTGTATGATCCTGCAATGAAGCGGCTGCAAGTGAGAAAACACAGAAGCAACCCAAATTTAGCCCTTGGGTGTTTCATCTGGTGCGTTAAACCACAAAGCTAGTCTTCCGGTCTCTTGGGTCATGAAAATTTCGTTGAACGAGAGAATGGTGTTCCCTCTGGAACTGAAGACAGGAGACCTGAGTTCTAGTCCTGCTCAGTCACCATGATGGGCAAGACATGGTTACTTTTGAAAACTTCAGGTTCCTCATCTGTAAAAGAAAGGGGCTGGTCTGCAGTCTCAGACTTGGTATTTGGTGTGAATGGTTCTGGATTCTGAGTGGAGGAGGCAGGGCTGTATGACAGGGTAAACTCTCAAGTCTGGGGGTTAATTTAAACCGATCTGGGTTTAAATCTCAGTTCAACAACTTTCTGTGTAGCGCTGAGCAAGTAGCCTAATCTCTCAGACCCCCGGTTTCATCATCTGTAAAGTGGGGTCAATAATTATACCGCCCTTCAAGCCACTTTGTCACTTACATGGGCCACAAATTATTTTCTAGTCTATTAGCTTCAATAATTCTTTCCAAAAGTCAGAGTCCAACTTGTCCACCTCGTGATTGTTTTTCAAAAAAAAATTAGATTAAATAATAATAGTAATAACAATGAAGACTCTTTAAGGTGCAGGAAAGTCTTGTAGGCAGACAAAAAGATAGTAAAATCTTTAAAAAAAAAACCGTGACAAAAATAATACAAGTAATTTGCTTGACTAAATGCAATCTGAGTTTTATCTGCCTCCAGGAGTCTTGTTTTGTTTTGTTTTGTTTTGTTTTGTTTTTTATGGTGTCATTTTTAATACAGTTTGTTCCTATTGCCAAATTATATTATGCATTTGTTTGGACTATGACAATCCCCCCTCACTCTTTTGTGCCTTTGATGTAACAGGAGGGAAAAAAATAAAAATCTGAGAAGAATAGTAATGGGTATCTTGACTTCACACCAGAAGATTTGTATATGTGGGAGACAAAGTTTTGTTTTTGTTTTTTTTTTTATTGATTGGTGATTCACATAAGAAATATATGCTTGTATAGAACCAATCTCAATGTATATGTAATCCAGTACCTGAATGTTTCTTAACGACTTAGCAAAACATGCCACATTTGCTATCCATGAAGAAAAAACTTGACATTTTAACAAATAGGGTGTTTCTTAAAACACCATTGTAGTTTCATATTTTTATATTTTTATACTGCTTACACTCTGAAATACAGTTTTAGAAGCATCATAATAAAAACTCCACAATGGGAGAAAAATAGATTGACATACACGGTACGTGGCGAGTAGCCTTCCATTTACCTGATGTAGCAGCTGAAAACACACGGTGATCACTCTATTATTAATGCTTTAGGCAAAGTCGGGAATCATCCCATGTTTTAAACAAGTGGCTAATTCGAACTGTAAAATTCTTTGGTTACAGAATTTCGTTGAACTGTCCTAAATGAAAATGCCCTGCAGAGTTTTCCACACAACTGCGGCTTTCACGTTTAGGTATTGATTGGAAAGTTTATCAGATTTATGTAATTTCTTAATTCTAAAAATTCTGGCAAGTGAAAACCTCCGCCTCTCAGTTTTCTCATCTGCAAAATGGGAAACATGGTAACATAATATAATAATAATAATAATAATAATGCTGACAACCGTCTCATGAGGTTGTTGTGGTGTGGTAATTCATGTATCATATTTGCAGTGCCTGCCATACATGCAGGTTTTTAGTAAATAGCATCTCCCATCCCTGTTATTACAACAGGGCATTAATATGGGTTTAGACATTATTGTGCATACCACAAGGTTGATCACATCTGGACCATCGCCACCAACATTATGTATAGTTTGGTTTACTGGGAAATCATAACAAAAGCCTGAGAAGCACCTGATTATTTCAAAAAGCACCAGAATGCTTTTCTCAGTGTAGGAGTCCTACCAACACAAGGTATTTTCTTGGAGGAGCAAATAAAACTTTCCTTGGGTAGAATCAGCCTTAACATTTAATAGCCAGCATACAGCTACTTTCAAAAGAAAGCCCTACTGTTCGGGATCTTTTGTTTCCTGAGTATGACTGAGAATCCCTGTGTATGACTGAGATCAACAGCCAGATATCCAGCAACTGGCAGATCAATTACTATTTGTCTCTAATGTTGCTGTTTGCAACTTAGCAAAACACTAGTATGTTTGCACGGTCCCCTACTTAGGTAAAACTATGAATTAGTTAATAAAAGAACCAAATAGAAGTGAAGAGGAAAAAGTTATACACTTACTAGGTACACCTTAAAAAAAGGAAATAAATATGTAAATGTTTATTCCCCCTGGTAGATGATAACAGAATAGCCAGCCATTCAATTTAAATTTTATTTGTGTATGTTTCTTTGTGTCTTTTTCAAAACCCCAAGAAGTTCAACTTGACTATTAAATGCTTTTGGCAGCAAAAGGATATACTGTGTTTCTTAATGTAGTGGCCTAACAATACAACTATTTGGTAGCAGTGGAGGACAACTGTGGACATGAAATTTGAAAAAAAAAAAAAAATTGAAGTATGTCTCCAAACAGAACATGTTGTTGCTAAATATTCCTTCGACTACAGTTAATAGTGTGCTTCTAAACATATATGCATACATATGCATACAAAAGTCTTGACATATCATTCATCTAGTATTGCATAATGTAAAAAATAACATTAGTACTTAATTGCTTTTTCTCCCATGTGGTGGTTTAAAAGTAGTTTTAAACCAGAAAGGAATAATCAAATTACTGAAATTCTGTTATCAAGCAGACTAGAAGCAAACTTTTCTGTTTTCACTCTGAGAATCTGTAATAACATAATTAATGACTACAGATCATTATTTTGACCTGCAACTTTAGAAGAAAGCTGGTTTTGTTTCTCAAAAGTGTGGTAAGAATGAGGTAAACTCACTAATACCTGCTTAAGGTTAGTTTAAAAAATGATCTTTTAAACAATCTCAACCCAGAGTCAAGATGTCACTAACAAAGGGATCCAAACCATATAACTTGCATTGAATTGAATATGAATGAATAAAGGTTTTATAAGTCAAAATATAACAAAGCCGTCCATTTGTACATCAGATTTCCAAATTAGTGTTGCTACTAGAGGCTACCTGAATCAAAGTGGTAAAACTATTCCATCAGTCTCAAACACAAATATTACAATTAAGAGTTATCTGTTATAATGACAATCAAATAATTACCCATAGAGAGTCCAAAATTAAATGCCATATTAGTTTGATATATAATTGATCAGTTTATTATTTCTCAGGTGATGTTTCTGTGTTTGCCACTCCCATGACCTTTTGTTAGGCTCCCCTTTAAACATAGATTCACCTCAAATGAATCTTTAAAGAGAAAAGCAGTGAAAGAATGCATTCACCTTCCCTGCCAGAATAGAATCAACAAAGAAATAATCCTTTGTTGCAGGCTTAAAAAAAGTTTCTCCCAGTTCTTCCCTTTACCCCAAAGTGTAGGAACTTCTGCTTTCCTTGTTTTCCTAAACAACTCTTGCTCCCCCCCCCCCGCCCCAACCCATAGGCTTTAGGAAGTTTGCTGATCCTATCAGTTTAGGAGCAACTACATTCACAGGAAGGCCTCGCACCCGGGATCATTGTCTCCTTTCTGAAAGCTGGATGAAGACATCAGACTCTCTGTTTGTCATTGGTGTATGACTGAGATTAAATTACTGGATAATGGAAACTGATAGACCCGTTCATATTTCACCCTCAAGTTGATAAAAATAATTTCCACCTATGTGCCAATCACCTCTTTAAATGCTAGCTCAAATACTAGAGTATCCATGGGATAAGGGAAAGTTTTGTGGTCACTGGGAGAAGACCAGTCCCTCATTTTGAATTCAATATCTAAATTTCGAACATCCTTAGCTCAAAGGAAAGGATTCCAATGGCTCAGTTTGACATAGTTAAAGAATACTAATGATTTCACAATTAGAAGTTGTTGAAATATTTCCAATTTGAGAAGAGATTTGTTTCCTGTGAAAATGGGTGAAAACTCCATTAGCCATCAAGAAAACGATACTCCCATTGGGGCATCTGGGTAGCTCAGTCAGTTAAGCATCTGACTGTTGATTTTGGCTCAGGGCATGGTCTCTCAGTACGTGAGTTTGAGCCCTGCAACGTGCTGACAGTGTGAAGCCTGCTTGGGATTCTCTCTCTGTTTTCCTCTCTCTTTGCCCCTCCCTGCCTGTCTCTCTCTCTCTCTCTCTCTCACAATATATAAACTTAGAAAAAGATACTCCCAGGTTTTGTCATTTGGAAAGAGGAAGGAAAGAAGCCTATTGTAATGACTATGTCAGATCTTAAGCTATGGGAGCTTTTCACCTGCACCAGGTGAGGCAGAGGAAATTCCCTTATTTGGTCAAAAGAATGAATACTAGTTTCTACTAGTTAATTAGGCAATTAGTATAAACAGCTGGTATGGCCCAAAGCGCTCCAGGGGAAAAGTCTTTAGAGTCAAGATAAGCAAGGGATGCTTTCCTTGACTTCATAAATGTACTAAAGGAGGACTAAAGAAAAAAATCAAATCTTCATGACTTTGTGTACTTAGCCTCAAGCAGGACCAACAAACAATAAATAAGTATATTCTAATCCATTACGGTAACATAATAAAGAGCAAAGAAGAACATATCTATAAACAAAACAAAACAAAACCAACCAGAATCTTTTCTTCTGAAGCGAACCAGGCACTACTGAGCTTAAAGGCCCCTGTGCCTCATTCATCCTCCTGACCTGACCCCTCTGACCTCTTAGAAACCTAATACATTTCCTGTTTCAGTCATACGCCCCAGAAAACTCTTCTTTACATGATATGTAGTATTTCCTTACTTGACTACCAATCAGAAAGTCACCATATTATAATGCATATAGAATGAGATGTGTCTGTTGTTTGGGTATGGATGGAACTTGATATCAAAAGTAAAACACAAAAGAGAGCTGAAGTTTTACAAGCCAGGTAAGTGTCAAGTGAATGTAAGGGAAAACAGTCTGCCAAATGTGAAGTGTGATACGAATTAGGGGATTATTGCAATTCAATTGTTTTCTTTAAGTGTCTATTTCCAGTAGGAAATAAAATGGACTTTTCAAGAAGATTCTCTTAGTTTTATGCTCTTTTGTAGATTATACTTTATTTTAGAAGTGCAAAAATATAAGAACTAAATACTGAAATAAAAATAATAAAGAAAAAAACTCTATCTTTCATCTGTGACATTTGCATTCTCAATTATTTGCAGGAATTCTAAATTATATGGCAGACCTGATTTTCTTTGAGTAACTTTTGCTTGACATCTAAGTCACAATAAATGGTTTGGGGTATCAATTTCTTAAATGTGCTTGATTTGCTAAGAAAGAAATCATGAAACCAAATATTACCCAACTTACCATCCTATGTGGAGGGTAGACAGTAGGTTATATTTTTCAAATTCACCATTTCAAACACCCCCTTCCACACCCCGCAATCCCGTCCTCAGTATAGGGGAAGAAAAAAGAGGGAGCTCTACTTAACTCAAGTTAATTCTGTTTAATTCCACATATTTTATCAAAATGTTTAATTTAGAGGTAATAATTTAGTTTAAAGATAGCTGTTGAGACAAACTAAATGTGCTAAAGAAGTTGATATCAAAAATGTTGAGTGTCAGTGAAACTTAGCTGAAAGCCAATAGGATTGGCCATCTAATGGCGATTAAGTATGCTATAAATTTAAATCTTTGAAATAGTTGTTGAGATTTATTCAGGCAGACAAACAAAGATAACAAAAGTCTTTTGTGTGTTTGTCAGTCATTTCCACTCCTCTGTTGTTGTGGTGTCAAATAATGTCAGTTATTTAAGGGCAATTACTGTAATTTTAAATTCTCAACAAATTAAACTATAAAGACCAGAAGTCCAAGAAGGACTCTACTCATTTTTCCACCACATTTTCCATCTTCCATTTTTAAAGGTAAGTTTTAATTGTTTGAATGTTTAGAGAGAAAAAACCCACAATTTTTCTATTGGCATTTTGTTTTGTTTTTGTTTTCTGTTTTTTAAACTACCCGTGTTTGGATATTTCTTTTACACTGAGTTACATTTTATAAAATTTTTCCAATGGCACTATGCTTTTTTGGTCGAGTAAGTGAAATGATCTTCAACTAAACTTCATTCACTTTTTAAAAATATTAAAATAGCTTTATTTTTAGCCTTCTCATATTTAGCATATACAATTTAATGAACTTAGGTTGGAGTCTAGGAAAAAAAAATTATACAAGGAAGCAAAATAGATCTTGAGATGAGTGAGAAAAATATGCATTTAAATTGTGTTTGATAATAGAATGTTCTACCAATAAAAAAAAATCTTGGAAATGAAATGTAAGCATAATTAATTTGAATGGGATCATTAAAGTGGTTTCATAAAATAATTTAAAGTGAAGGAGGAAAATAATTACCACCCATCATATTTAAGCTATGTTGACAAAGTTTAAATGTTACATAATTTAAGAGGAAGGATTCAATACATTTTATATTTCATGAGATCTTTTTTTAAGATTTAGAGCAGCATCTAGGATTTCTTTGCAGTAATAAAGACAATGATCCATTATGTTCTTCTATTACTAATTATTCTGTAAAGATTGTCTGTTCCAAAAGATAATTAGAAAGGGTGAAATTTAATTCCATTAAACAGAACTCAGCTGGGACATAATGAAATTTTGCTGTGAAGTTGAAGACTTTGAAGCCAAATAAAAAGCTTTCACATAGATAGAGTAAATGAGATTATAAAACTCACACCTTATTCACGCAGGGCATATTTAAGACATACCAGGACAGGATTATGTTTACTCATGATGAGTTTTAAGTGTTCAGTTAGTACAAACATTCATAAAGTAGGTTTCTTCATTTTTCCTTGAGAATTTTAGTGATGCGCAGAGGTTCTTCTAGAGTTTAGATTTGTCCATTCATTTATTCAACAATAATGTTTTGCCTATTTTCTCTACACCTGACTCTAGACAAAATAATGAGTGTACCAAGATTAATAGGAAGATAGTGGCTGTTCTGAAGGAGCTTTTGGTAAAATCCAACATCTATTTATGATAAAAACTCCCAACAAAGCAGGTATAGAAGGACCATATTTCAACATAATAAAGACCATAAATGACAAGCACACAGCTAACATCATATTCAATGGTAAAAAGCTGAACACTTTTCCTCTAAGATTAGGAACAAGACAAGGATGCCTACTTCTTCCACTTTTATCAACATAATTTTGGAAGTCCTAGCCAGAAGAATTAGGGAAGAAAAGGGAAAAGATGCACCCAAATTGGAAAGGAAGAAGTAAAACCGTCACTATTTGCAAATGATATATTATAAATAGAAAACCCGAATGACTCATTAAAAAAATTGTTGGAACTAATAAACAAATTTTGCAGGATACAAAACCTATATCCAAAAGTCTGCTGCATTTCAATACATTAACAAGGAACTATCAGAAAGAGCAGTTAAGAAAACAAGTCCATTTGCAAAAAAAAAAAAAAAAAAAAAAAAAATTAAAAAAAAGAAAGAAAACAAGTCCATTTGCAATGGCATCAAAAAGAATAAAATCACTAGAAACAAATTTAACCAAGTAGGTGAAAACTACTGTATGTTGAAAACCATAAGATATTAATGAAATAAATTGAAGAGGACACAAATATAGGGAAAGATATTTTGTGCTCATGTATTTGAAGAATTAATATTGTTAAAACGTTTATACTACCCAAAACAATATAGAAATGCAATGTAATCCCTACCAAAATTCCAATGGCATTTTTCACAGAAATAGAACAAAAAATCCTGAAATTTGTATGGAACCATAAAAGACTCTGAACAGCCAAAGCAATCTTGAGAAAGGAGCAAAACTGAAGACATACTTCCTAATTTCAAACTATTTTCCAAAGCGATAACAATGAAACAGTATGGTATTTGCATTTAAAACATTCACGTTGATCAGTGGAATAGAATAGAGAGCCCAGAAATAAGCCCATGTATATATGATCAGTTTATGACAAGGAGTCAAAAATATACAATGGAGAAAGGACATTCTCTTCAATAAATGGCATTGGGAAAATTATACAACCAAAGGAAGAAGCAAAGGAATGAAACTGGACAACTATCTTACGCCATGCACAAAAAAATTAACTCTAAATGTAAGACCTGAAACCATAAAACTCCTAGAAGAAAACAAAGGCAGTAAGCTCTTTCCCTAAGTCTTGGTGATTATTTTTTTGTGTCTGACACCAAAGGCAAAAGTAATACAAGCAAACCTAAGCAAGTGGGAGTATATCAAACTAAAAAACTTCTGCCCAGATATGAAAACCATCAACTAATGAAAAGGGAACCTGCTGGAGGATCCTAGGTGGCTCAGTGGGCTAAGTGTCTGACTCTTGGTTCCAGCTCAGGTCATGATTTCATGGTTCATGAGTTCGAGCCCCAAGTCAGACTCTGCTGACAGTGCGGAGCCTGCTCAGAATTCTGGACCTCTCTCTCTCTCGCTTTCTGCCCCTCACCTGCTCATGTTCTCTCTCTCTCTCTCAAAATAAATAAATAAATTTTCAAAATTAAAACAAAAAAAGAAAAGGAAACCTACTGAATGGGAGAAAGTATTTGTAATTTACATATCTGACAAAAGGCTAATATCCAAAAATATGGCAAGAATTCATACAACTCAATAGCAAAACAAAAGCAAAAACAAAAACAAAAAGACCCAAACAATCCAAATAAAAAATGAGCAGAAGATCTGAGTAGACATTTTTCCAAAGAAAACATACAGATGGCCAATAGACATGTGAAAAGTGCTCTTTATCACTAACCACCAAAGAAAGGCAAATTAAATCACAATGAGATATTACCTCACGCCTGTCAGAGTGGGTATTATCAAAGACTGTATATAACAGTTGACGGCAAGAATGTGAAGAAAAGGGAAACCTTGTCCACTGTTGATGGGAATAAAAATTGGTGGAGCCACTATGAAAACAGTATAGAAGTTCCCAAAAAAATTAAAAACAGAACTGTCACACAATCCAGCAATTCTGCTTCTAGGTTTTTATCTGAATAAAATGAAAACACTAACTTGAAAAGATATGTCCCTCCATGTTCATTGCAGTATTATTTACAATAGCCATGATACGGAAGCAACCTAAACGTCTATTGATGGATGAATGGATAAAGAAATTGCAGTATATACATAAATGCAATTGAATGTTATTCAGCCATAAAAAAGAATGAAATCCTTATCATTTGTGACAATGTAAATGGGCCTTGAGGGCATTATGCTAAGTGTGTCTGATCACTCTTATATGTGGAATCTAACAAATACATGAATTAGTTAATTAATTAATTAATTAATTACTAAACAAACCCAAGCTCATAGGCATAGAGGACAGACTGGCAGTTGCCAGAGGTGAGGGTTGGAGGGTGAGTGAAATGGGTGAACTGTTTTTGTTTTGTTTTTGTTTTTGTTTAACTCAATTGAAGTTTTTTTTTTAAGGGCAGAAGATGGACCAAAGAGAAGTGGGCCTTTACACAGAGAATATAGACTTACAGCATAAAAGAAAACCAAAAGCATTGTTGCCTCATTGTGCACTAGACCTAGCAGAGAGGAAAGGGGGAATCCTTAGTCTAAAGGAGAGTAAGGGTGCCTGGGTGGCTCCGTTGGTTAAGCGTCCAACTCTGGATTTTGGCTCAGGTCATGATCTCATGGTTGTGAGACTGAGCCCCATGCCCAGCATGCAGCCTCTTAAGATTCTCTCTCTCCCTATCCCTCTGCCCCTCCCTATATTAAAAAAAAAAAAAATGAGTAAGAGTTTATAGCTCCTAACAAGATCAAAATAATACTGAGGGAAACCATTTTCTGAAACACTCTCTTCAGGTTCAAGAGATCTTTGTAAAGGCTTGTATTCATTTAAGAGTGGGTATATGTGATTAGTAAAATATCCTCTCAAAAGTATGCTTTTAACAGTCAATTAGAAATGACATTTTATTTCTTTGGTCCCTAAATTAATTGAAGTTTACGGGTATTGAATATAAAGATTGATGATATTGTTAACAGGTTAAACTTTGGTTCAGGGTTACTTGTACCTAAGGAGGCCAGGCCCTGAATCACTGAGAATGCCTGGTCATTCTCAATAATGTCTCAGGACTACACTCATTTGGCTTCCAAAATAAAGAAGGCCCAATGCTATCTACCTGGGACCCATGTAAAAATCAATTCTGTTGTGTTGCACATGTTGAAGCTAGAGGAATTGTTCTATCTATTTTTATACCTATCAATTCCTTCTACTATACCCATAGATGAAAAAGCAGTGTAGTAAACAGATAACAGCCCTCAAAGATGTCTACATCCTAATCCTCAAAACTGTGAACATGTTACATTACTTGGCAAATGGGAATTAAGGTTGCAGATGTAATTAATGTTGCTATTCAGCTGATCTTGAGATGGAGAGATTATTCTGGATCATCCACATTGGCCCAATGTAATCACAAGGGTCATTATAAGTGAAAGAAGGAGGTAGAGGGAGAAAACCAAACAGATTGAGTAGGAAAAGGTCTTGACCTAATATTGCTGACTTGAAAATGGAAGAAGAAGGAAGGAAGGCCATGAGCCAAAGAATAAGGGTAGTCTCTAGAAGCTGGAAAAGACAAGAATATGGATTCTTCCCTAGAGCCTCCCAGAAAAATATAAAGCTTTACCAACCCCTTGATTTTGGCCCAATGAAACATATTTCAGATTTCTGACCTCCATAAAGACAAGTTTGTGTTGTTTTAGGCCACCAAGTTTGTGGTAATTTGTTATAGCACCAATAGAAAACAAATCTACTCTGAGAGCAATTGGCAGCCATCTTACCATTATAGTACAGAAAGCAAAACAAAGATAAAGAAATCAGGCCGTTGGTGTATTTAGCCACTGAAGCCTACCATATTTCTGGGGGAAAAGGAACAAATATTCCTTACAGAAGGATTCCAAATAATAAATGCAGAAGCAATGAGGGAAATAGAAAATCAGCTTTAGAACACCATAGCAATAATTGCTCCAAACAAGATCTAGTGATGAGTGTCAAAATAGTTGGTGAAACTTTAGTGAGAAATAGGATATTTACATAGATTTAAAGTATCCATACCCCGCAATATGTATTAGTGTAATGGTTTTAAAATATGTCCACAAATTCTTTGATACTCTACTCTCTAGGT
This sequence comes from Leopardus geoffroyi, assembly GCF_018350155.1. NCBI lineage: Eukaryota > Metazoa > Chordata > Mammalia > Carnivora > Felidae > Leopardus > Leopardus geoffroyi. The sequence continues at coordinate 85,145,476 of NC_059333.1, forward strand.
GGTGAGATTAACCCACCTCCCACTGGAGTGAGGGCTGGACTTAGTGATTTCTTTCTAACAACTGAGTATGGAAAGAGAAAAATGGTAGCTTTAGAGTGGGGAAACCCAAATTGAATAATATTATACAAAACACTTGACTAGTATTCTTTAAAATTGTCAAGATCATGAAAATTAAGGAAAAACTAAAACTACCATAGATTGGAAAAGACTAAGGAGACATGAAAACTTATGCAATGTAGGGTCCTAGAGTAGATACTAGAACAGAAAAATACCATTGAGGGAAAAACTGGTGAAATTTGAATAAAGTCTATTCTAAATAAAATACTAGTTAATAGCATTGTACCGATGTTAATTTCTTAATTTTGATAATTGTACTGTAATTATATAAGTAAATAGGGAAGCTGGATGAAAGTTATATAGGAACTCTCTGTACTACTTTGTAAGTCTTCAATAAATCTAAAATTATTTAAAAATAAAAACTTGAGGTGCTTGGGTGGCTCAGTTGGTTGAGCATCCGACTTTGGCTCAGGTCGTGATCTCACATCGAGTTTGAGCCCCATGTCCGGGTCTGTGCTGACAGCCCAGAGCCTAGAGCCTTCTTCAGATTCTGTGCCTCCCTTGTTCTCTGCCCCTCCCCCACTCACACACAGTCGCTCTCTTAAAAATAAACATTAAAAAGTTATAAAAAATAAAAATAAAAACTTAAAAGTAGATAAATAATTCAAAGGAAAAGAACAAACTAAGAAAAATATTTTATACAGCTGGCAGAAAAATGACTGACAACCTCACTACGAAGGGGCTTTTACAAATGCATTGCAAAGTATGCAAAAAAATACATAAGCAATTTATAGTGAGAAATACAAATAAACCTATAAGAATACTAAACTTACTAAGCATCAAAACATAAAAAATAAAATCTTGTCTCCTTTTTTAAGCCTATCGAATTAAAGATCTAAAAAAGATAATATTCAAAGACAGTTCTTTGAGGTTATGAAAAGAATAGGTGTTCTCATATATTGTTTTTTTCTTTTAATATAATTTATTTTCAAGTTGGCTAACATCAGTGTATACAGTGTGCTTTGGGCTTTGGGAGTAGATGCCTATGATTCATCACTTACATGCAACACCCAGTGCTCATCCCAACAAGTGCTCTCCTCAATGCCCATCACTCATTTTCCCCTCCTCCTGCCTCCCCCCCCCCACAACAACCCATTTTTTTCTTAATAGAATATAAACTGGTATAACTTCTGTGTATAAATTATCAACATAAATAAAACTTTTAAAGTACACAAATCTTTGAGGCAGAAATTCTGCATAGTGTTGTTATAGGAATGAGTACCCATTGTTATTATTTTTTTTTTACTTTCTTCTTTATTGCTTGATGAATTATTTTCAAACAATGAGCATGTGTTACCTTTAAAATTAGTTTTTTAGGGGTGTCTGGGTGGCTCAGTCAGTTAAGCATCCGACTTCAGCTCAGGTCGTGATCTCTTGGTTCATGAGTTCAAGCCCCACATCAGGCTCTGTGTTGACGGCTTGGAGCCTGGAGCCTGCTTTGGATTCTGTGTCTCCCTCTCTCTTTCTCTGTTCCTCCCCTGCTTGCACTCTGTCTCTCTCTCTCTCTCAAACATAAAGATTAAAAAAAATTAAAATTAGTTTTTTAGAAGCTATTTATAGGCTTACTTCATTTTAGTGTGCTTCACTTCACTGAACTTCGCAGATGTTGACTTTTTGTACAGATAGGTTTGTGGCAACCCTGCATCAAGTAAGTCTATCGGCATAATTTGTCCAACAGCATTTGCTCATTTTGTGCCCCTCCATCACATTTTGGTAATTCTCACACTATTTTATACCTTTTCATTATTAGTATATTTGTTATGGTGATTTGTGGTCAGTGATCTTTAATGTTATCACTGTAATTGTTTTAGGGCACCCCAAACTGCACTCATATAAATAAGATGGCAAACTTAATAAGTATAATGTGTGTTCTGGCTATTTCCCCATTTCCCTCTTTTTCCTTAGCCTTCCCTATTCCCTGATACACAATAATATTAAAATTAGGCCAACCAAAAACTCTACAATGACCTGTAAGTGTTCAAGTGAAAGAAAGACTTGCACGTCTCTTACCTTAAATCAAAAGCTAGAAATGATTCAGCTTAGTGAGAAAGACAAATAGAAAGCTGAGCTAGGCTAAGTTGTGACTGCAAAGGCAAAGTTCTTGAAGGAAATTAAAAGTACTATTCCAGTGAACACATGAATGATAAGAGCAAAACAGCCTTATTGCTGTTATGGAGAAAGTTGCAGTGGTCTGGATAGAAGATCAAACTAGCCACAACATTCCCTTAAACTAAAACCTAATCCAGAGCAAAGATCTAACTGTCCTCAATTCTCCAAAGTCTGGGAGAGGTGAGGAAGCTGCAGAAGAAAAATTTGAAGCCCAGCAGAGGTTTGTTCATGAGGTTTAAGGAAAAGAAGCCATCTCCATAACATACATGTGCCAGGTGAAGCAGCAAGTGCTGATACAGAAGCTGCAGCAAGTTATCCAGAAGATTTAGCTAAGATAATTAAAGAAGATGGCTACACTAAACAATAGATTTTCAATGTCTTCTATTGGAAGACAATGCCATCTAAGATTTTCATGGCTAGAGAGGAGAAGTCAATGCCTGGCTTCAAAGCTTCAAAGGACAGACTGACTCTCTTTTTAGGGGCTGATGCAGCTGGTGACTTTATGTTGAAGCCAATGATCATTAGCCATTCCAAAAATCCTGGGGTCCTTAAGAATTATGCTTAATCTACTCTGCCTGTGCTATAGAAATGAAACAACAAATCCTGGATGACAGCACATCTCTTTACAACACAGTTTACTATTTTAAGCCTACTTTTGAGACCTATTGCTCAGAAAAAAAAGGTTCCTTTCAAATTTTGACTGTTCATTGACAATGCACCCAAGAGTTCTCTGGAGTTGTACAATGAGATTGATGTTATTTTCATGCCTGGTAACAGAGCATCCATTCTGCAACTCAGGCGTCAAGGAGTAATTTCAACTTTCAAGCTTTATTATTTAAGATCTACATTTCATAAGGCTATAACTATCATAGACAGTGATTGCTCTGATGGGCCTGGCAAAGTAAATCGAAAACCTTCTGGAAAGGATTCCCCATTTTAGATGCCATTGGGAACATCTGTGTTTCCTAAGAGGTCAAAATATCAGCAGTAACAGCAGTTTGGAAGAAATTGATTCCAGCCCTCATGGATGACATGGAGGGGCTCAAGATTTCAGTTGAGCAAGTAATTGCAGATGTGATGGAAACAGAAGGAGAACTAGAATTAGAGGTGGAGCTTGAAGATGGGACTGAATTGCTGCAGTCTCATGATAACACTTTCGCAGGTAAGGAGTTGCTTCTTATGGATGAGCAAAGAAAGTGGTTTCTTGAGATGGAACCTAGTCCTGGTGAGGATGCTGTGAAGATGTTGAAATGACAACACAGGATTAGAATATTACATAAACTTAGTTGATAAACAACAATAGCCAAATTATGGAAGGACCCCAAATGTTGATTGACAGATGAATGGATAAAGAAGAGGTCATATATAGGTACAATGGAATATTACTCAGCCATCAAAAAGAATAAAATCTTGCCATTTGCAAGGACTTGGATGGAGCTAGAGTGTATTATGCTAAGCAAAACAAGTCAATCAGAGAAAGACAAATACCATATGATTTCACTCATATGTGGAATTTAAGAAACAAAACATGAATATCTGAAAGGATGAAAAAGAAAAGAAGAGAGATGGAGGCAAGCCTTAAGAGACTCTTAACTATAGAGAACAGACTGAGGGTTGATGAAGGAAGGTGGACAGGGAGATGGGATGAATGGGGGATGGGCATTAAGGAGGGCACTTGTGATGAGCACTGGATGTTGTATGTAAGTGGAATCACTGAATTCTACTCCTGAAACCAATATTACACTATATGTTAACTAACTAGAATTTAAATAAAAACTTGAAAAAAAAACTTGGTTGATAAAGCACCAGCAGGGTTTGAGAGGACTGACTCTAATTTTGAAAGTTCTACTGTTGGTAAAATGCTATCAAACAGCATCACATGCTACTGAGAAATTGTTTATTAGAGAAAGAGTCATTCAATGCATCAGACTTCATTGTTGTCTTATTTTAAGAAATTGCCACAGAAACTCCAACCTACAGCTGCCACCACCGTGATCGGTCATCAGCCAGCATCATCTAGGCAAGACCCTCCACCAGCCTAAAGCTCAGATATTGGTTAGCTTTTTTTAGTAATATTTTTAAATTAAAGTATGTACGTTGTTTTTAGACATAACATTATTGCACATTAATAGACCACAGAATAGTGTCAACATAAATTTTATATGAACTGGGCAACCAAAAAATTCATTGGACTTGTTTTAGTGAGATATTTGCTTTATTGTGGTCTGAAACTGAACCTGCAATATTTCTGAGGTGTGCCTGTACTTGAAAATAAATAAATACAATGGATTTAAGAGACTGAAAAGTTATATTCCAAAATGGTAACTGTGGTTATTTTTTGTGTCGTCAGATTACATGTGATTTTCACATTTTTCTTTTTCTTTATATTTATGTAAGAAACATATATTGCTTTTTGCATTAAGTTCTCCCATACATAAATGAAAAGTGGCATAAAAAAATGACCAGCCAGTATATCTTAACTAGTCTTAGTTATTTATCATCAAAATCATTTATGCCTGTCTGTATGTGCTGCCCTACTTGTCTTCAAGTTTACAGCACTGCCAACCTATATGTATCACAGGCCTTGGCGATCTGTTTTTGAAAAGAATATCTTTGATCCAGGTCCACAGCCATAGGGAATGGACGTTGAGTTGACGTTGGTCATGGTTAGGAACAAAACAAAATCTTCTGTTGAAAGTACCACTATTTTTATCGACATCAAGATGACCTTAAACAGATAATGAGCAAAACATTCATATCAGGCTTAAAGGGGAAGGGAAATTCCTCTTTCATTTTTCAGAAACAGTTTGAGAACACTACCACTGTCACTGTCTTGTAAAAGAACTCAGCTCTAGCTGATAAAATACAAGGCAGACCAATTCATTTAGGCACAGGGGAATATTCCACCAAAGAGCTCTTTTGCTAATGCAGGTCTGAGTACCTATCTCAAAATTTTGGTGCTACCACTGACCTTTACTTTGGCCTCAGTGTTCTTACAGACACAAGTCACAGAAGCAGGGGCTAGTGGAAGGATAGTCTGAGATTATCTGGCACATAAATGTCTAATTAACTCCTGATGGGATACTGTTAAATTCCCCCCTTTTTAACAAAATTCCATTCAACCTTTACCTTTCAAAATTTTTAAAGTACTGTGTAAAAGACAAAAATTGTAACTGAGCATCTTAATTACATAATCTTACTTCTGTAGCGGTGTTTGAAAATAGCGTGTTTACCTTTTCTCATAAACAATCAATTAAGTTGCTCACGACAATGATCAGCCAGGCAAAACATGCACAAATTCAGGCCCAAACCTTCAGTTTCCAAAAGGAAAAAGATTCCCACAGGGAAAGATGATATTTACATTACATAAACGATGCTAAAGCAAACCCTGTTCATGTAGGTGGAACACATGAATAAAATCCTTGGAACAGGCCAACAGCAAAGACATGTTTCAGAAAGAGGACAAATGCTATGTGCCCATAGCACAGAATGAACATCTCTACTTGAGGGTCTAGATCTGAGTTTCTTCCCACAGACAGCTGAGGGCGCCCCTCCTCCCACCTTCACCCCATCTCAGGAAGGCAGAGCAGTGTAAAGGAAAACAGATAGGCTTTGAAGTCAGTCACAACTGGGTTTGAAACCTGTCACTATTAGCCACGTGGCCTCATGCAAATGAATAATTCCTGTTGTGGTCCTCAGTTTTCTCATCTGTAGAATGAGGGATAGTAGTACATTCTTAAAGGGTTGTGAGAATTCAATATAGTTACATATAAAATGGCAGGCACCTTTGAAACGGTAGTGATCATCATCATGACCTTCACACCCATGGACTGACTCTCCATCCGAAAATATGGTTCTTGGGGCTCCTGGGTGGCACAGTCGGTTAAGCGTCTGACTTCAGCCAGGTCATGATCTCGCAGTCCGTGAGTTCGAGCCCCGTGTCAGGCTCTGGGCTGATGGCTCAGAACCTGGAGCCTGTTTCCGATTCTGTGTCTCCCTCTCTCTCTGCCCCTCCCCCGTTCATGCTCTGTCTCTCTCTGTCCCAAAAATAAATAAACGTTGAAAATATGGTTCTTAATACCTTGCCCTGAAATATTTAAAAGGAACCAGTACAGAGCTGAGGGCAAGAGATCTTCTTCTCTATTACGTAAGCAGAAAGAAACACCAGAACATCAACAGTGTCAGCAGCACTAACGTCACCTCCTAATGATCAAGTGTTGTCTGACTAAAGATATGGAAAATTCTTAGTGATGAATTTTTAACAGTGAAATTTGACTTACCTCTTGTGTTCTGCTGCCCTAAATCCATTTTGGAAACAGGCAGAGCATAAATAAATAAACACTCAACTCTTCCCTGGATGTTTGGGTGGAAGCAGGTGGCGATTGAGAAGACATGGGTCGATGTGTGTGTGAAAGTTAAAAACAAATGTCTTATGAGGCGACTAACTTGAGCACTCAGGATGGAGATCTGTCTTGGATGGGAACCTAGGTCACTTGGGTGTCTTTGCTCTATTGTCAACATTAAAGGTAAATCTGCTTGGTAACTTCCTCTATCCTTCCTTTAACCATTTTCCTCCCCATTCCTTCATGGTGGCATTGGGATTTTCTCTCACATGATTATTCTTTTTCTGCCACAATCTTTGCTCTCTCCTTTCTCTGCTGGCCCCCAGCTGCATGTTGGCTCTCACATTAACTTGCCCTTAATCTTCACCATCTTTTGTTGGAAAACAAAACAGAGCATCCAATGCTACCCAAATGCCTTCCCTTTCTGCCCTCTACACCAGCCTAACATGGGCCTTCCCAATAATTAGTCTGAGCAGATTGTTGAGGGCACACTAGAGGACACTGACAGTTCACTGAGAGCCATTTCCCCTTAGCATCACTGAAGGAACATTCCATTTGAGCTCAAACATGTTTGGATGGCTGTGTTGAGATGAATCTTTCTTCCCCGGGTCATCTGCTCTGTACTCCCAGACTGTTACAGAGCTCATAACGTCCTGTATTGTAATTAATGTGTTTGGGGAGCCGTGTCTCCCTCAGAATAGTGCTGGATTATCTATAGGCAAATTAAATAGACACATATGACTCTGGTGAAGCAGAGGCACTAAACCAAACAAACAAGTAAAAACACCAACATCAAGAACAAACAAACAAAAAGCAACAGTATAGAAATGGCAATTTGAAGTTCTAGAAAGAAGCAATTTGAATTTACAGCACTTCACTTTTGTTTCTTTAACACATTTAAATTGTATTTTGAATTACATGTAGGAAGGAGACACCACAAACCTGAAGGATTTAGAACCTGCTCAATTCATACTGTGTCTGGACTTGGTGAGGATTGGGGTCTCCTTCAATCACCTGAAACCTTATTCAAAATCCATTTTTTCAGGGGCGAAAGCCAAAGGGCTCTTAGAGCCTGAACTGTTTAAGAACCACTGCTAACGTGAGCTAGAGAGCAGGGCTGTTTGCTTTATCTTCGTGTATCCAGGGCTAGTTCAGTGCTTGGCAAAGTGGGCACACAGTGCTGGTTGACATGCAATGGCTCTATCTCCGCACTGAATATTATTTTTTTCCACATTTTTTAAGTATCAAAGAGATGTAATTAGTGATTCTGTGACCCTACTCTGTCGTGGTTACTTAACATTTTGGTCTACCTGGCTTGAACACACATACACACATATACACACACGTGCACACACTTTTGTTATTTTTAAATTAGTTTCTAATATTTTAGCAAGCTTACAGTAGCCCTAGTGTTGAACTTAGAATAGCCCTAGGAAAGCGTCATTTGCTGTGTTTTAACATGGGGATTTGCTACTCGTCAAGTCAGAAGTGTTTTTGGGTACTCCATCTTCTCATCTGTCAATTTAAAAATCACCCTGTTAAAATTGGCAGGTGTTGCCTGAAAGCAAAATAAAATTCAGAGAATTTTATCCCCATTTTTCAGAGGTTCTTGCCTATCTGTGTGTGTTAGGGTCCCCTGGAAAACCTGTTTAACATGTGGATTCCAGAGTCCTACCCACATAGATAACTGGTCTGGAATCCATTTTTTGACAAAAGCCTCAGCTGATTCTGACAAGGATACTCTGACTTAAAAAACACTGTTCTGTGTTAGCTCACTCTCCGCATTAATATTTATTGAGGTATAAATGCAAAGTTAGAGGGGAATAATGAGCTTGTATCACTCTTAGAACTTTCCTTTGAGTCTGCATTTCCATGAGACTAAGTGAATGTGGAAAACTGCTCTAGGGGAGAAGCAGTCGGCCCTGTTTGAGACTTGTAGGGTTTTGTTTTGTTTTCTTTTGAACATGTGGGTAATTTCTAAATGAATCAGGAAAAGTCTCAGTAACACAGCGGAAAAACTTCTCGCTTTATACTCTGCTTCATCTTTGGTGCTAGAGCCTATTAAATTTTAACACTGAAACTGATAAGACCCGCAGCCGGTGGATTCCTGAGGATGATGACAAAGGTTGGTAGCACTCAGCCACTCTGTTTATTTGTTTGTTTTTACTTCCTGCAGCTACATGCTAAGTGTATTATAGCTATTTGTGGAACCCTGGCCAGTTGTTGCAGATAAACGTGTTGATAGTACACAGCCTTTCTTCTCGCACACACTCCTGACAAGGGCAGACTGTGCTTGGTTTTGTTTTGTTTGTTTGGAGAACATTTACCAGGTACTTGTATGTGAAAACTACAGCTAGTCGATTTTACATATATTTCATGTACTTCTCAGAATGTCTGCAAGCTAGGGCTATTGCTATTGTATCTATGGTGTATTATTAGGCTGACAGCAGTGGTACCCACTCAGCCCAAGGATTGCAGCCTCCATGCTCTGTATAGCTGTCTCCTTGTCTCCTGCTGGAGCAGTGCTCAAAGGTCCAATGGAGCACCATTTCTTTCATGCAATAATAATACATACGTTAATATTTTTTATCGGGGCATAATCGACATAAAACATTTAGTTTCAGGTGTACAGCACAATGATTCAATATTTGTAAATTTCGTAAAATGATTACTGCAATGAGTTCAGTTAACATCTGTCATCATACAAAGTGCCAAAACTTTTTTTCTCATGAAGAGAACTTTTAAGATTTATTCTCTCAGCAATTTTCCAGTATGCAATACAGTACTGTTAACTATAGTCACCATGCTGTGCATTAGATCCCCAGGATTTATTTATTTTATAACAGGAAGTTTTTACCTTTTAGCCTCCTACACACATTTTGTCTACCTGCCTTTCCTCCCAATCTCTGGCAACCACCAATCTGTTCTCTCCGAGTTACATTTTTTGTTTTTGTATTTTTTAGATTTCACATATGAGCGACATCACATGGTATGTGTCTTTTTCTGTTTGACTTATTTCACTTAGTAAAATGCCTTCAAGGTCCATCCATGTTGTTGCAAATTTCATTCTTTTTTATGGTTAAGCAATAGTCTATCATGTATCTATGATATGTGTATATGTCACATCTTCTTCATCCGTTCATCTATCAGTGGATGCCTAGGTTGTTTCCATATACTGGCTATTATAATTAATGCTTCAATGAACATGGGATGCATATATTTTTTCAAGTCAGTGTTTTTCTTTTCTTTGGATAAATACCTAGAAATGGAGTTGTTGGATCATAAGGTAGTTCTCTTTTTTATTTCTGAGAAACTTCCACTCCCATATTTCTGTAGTGGCAGATCCAATTTACATTCCACCAACAGTGCACAGTATACGTTAATATTTAAAAATAAATAAATAAATATCGTTTCTGATTCTACAGAGGAGAAAGCTGGACTGAATAGGGTTACATTACTTGCCCAAATTTGGAGCCAATAATTACAACAAGCAGGATTTGAACCCCAAAGCTTGCAGAGTTGTTCAACAGGGTGCGTACCAGGCCTATTTTCGATGTTTTTCCATGGCTGGTCACGTCCCCTGCAAGACAGAGGGTGATTCTTGGGAGGAGAGAGTATCTTCTAGAGAACTTTCTTCCAAGGGCACAGGAGACCAGGAGCTCCTTGAAAGATGCAATTTTACCTTATTCTTATTTTTCCTTTGTGTGTGTGGCCCAGCACCTAGCCCAATAAAAGCTGGTCCCTCTATATTCATCAAAATAGGTAAACAGGTACATTTTAATATACCTTTATACAGGTACATTTAATATACTTCTTGTTTCCTTAATTTTAGTACCTGAGTTAGTGATGGCTAACTTCCATGGAGTACTTGCCAATTGCTTTACAGGCAGTACCTGTAATGGGCTAAATGTGCCCTCCATCTCCACCAAACTAATTCATATGTTGAAGCCCTAATCCTTTCCCTTTTTTTTTTGTTTCAACTTTGAGGGCATTTTTTTTTCATTTAAAATTTTAGTTAGTTAATATACAGTGCAATATTGGTTTCAGGAGTAGAACTCAGCAATTCATCACTTACATGCAACACCAGTGCTCATCCCAACAAGTGCCCTCCTCAATGCCCATCACCCATCTAGTCCACCTCCCACCCACCTCCCTCCATCAACCTCAGTTTGTTCTCTACTGATAAGAGTCTCTTGTGGTTTGTTTCCCTTTATTCTCTTTCCCACCCTTTCCCATATGTTCATTTGTTTTGTTTCTTAAATTCCACACATGATTGAAATCATATGGTATTTGTCCTTCTCTGATTGATTTATTTCTATTAGCATAATACATTCTAGCTCCATCCACATTGTTGCAAATGGCAAGATTTCATTCTTTCTGATGGCTGAGTAATATTCCATTGTGTGTACACACACACACACAACACATGCACACACACACACATATGTATATATATGTGTGTGTGTGTGTGTGTGTGTGTGTGCGTGTGTGTGTGTGTATACATATATATACAAACACATCTTCTTTATCCACTCATGAGTCAATGGACATTTTGCCTGTCTCTATGGTTTGGCTATTGTTGATAATGCTGTTATAAATATTGGGGCACATGTACCCCTTTGAACCTGTATTTTTGTATCCTTTGGGTAAATACCTAATAGTTCAATTGCTGGATCGTAGAGTAGTTCTATTCTTAGTTTTTTTGAGCAACCTCCATACTGCTCTCCAGAGTGGCTGCACCAGTCTGCATTCCCACCAACAGTGCAAAAACAATACTGGAGGCATCACAATTCAAGATTTCAAGCTATACTACAGCTTTGCGCAGTGGCAGTATCGTAGCCAATGAGGTTTATCCGAGGCGCGATTATTGCTAATTGAAAACAAGCTATACTACAAAGCGGTGGTCATCAAGACAGTGTAGTACTGGCACAAAAACAGATACATAGATCAGTGGAACAGGATAGAAAACCCAAAAATGGACCCACAACTATATGGTCAACTAATTTTGACAAAGCAGGAAAGAATATCCAACAGAAAAAAGACAGTACTATCAACAAATGGTGTTGAGAAAACGACCACAACATGCAACAGAATGAAACTAGATCACTTTCTTACACCATACACAAAAATAAATTCAAAATGGATGAAAGACCTAAATATGAGACAGGAAACTACCAAAATCCTAGAGGAGAACACAGGCAGCAACCTCTTTGACCTTGCCTGTAGCAACTTCTTACTAGACATGTCACCGAAGGCAAGGGAAACAAAAGCAAACGTGAACTATTGGGACTTCATCAAAATAAAAAGCTTCTCTAGCCTTAGGAATGGGAGAAGATATCTGCAAATGACATATCTGATAAAGAGTTAGTATCCAAGAACTTATCACACTCATCACCCAAAAACCAAACAACTCAGTTAAGAAATGAACAGAAGACATAAATAGACATTTTCCAAAGATGACTTTGAGATGGCTAACAGACACATGAAAAGATGCTCAACATCACGGAGCATCAGGGAACTGCAAATCAAAACCATGATGAGATACCACCTCACACCTGTCAGAATGGCTAAAATTAACAACACAGGACACAACAGGTATTGGTGAGAATATGGAGAAAGGGCAGGGGGATCTCTAGCCCTAATCCTCTTGTGATGGTATACAAGGTGGTGCTTTTTGGAGGCGGTTAGAGTTAGATGAGGTCATGAAGGTGGGGTCTTCATGACGGGTAGTACCTTTATAAGAAAACACCAGAGAACTTGCTCTTGCTCTGTCTCTACCATGTGAGGACACAGGAGGAAGACAGTTGTCTGCAAACCAGGACAAGGGCTCTGATCAGGAGCCTAAGTGCCTGGCTCCTTGATCTTAGACTTCCCAGGCTCCAAAACTGTGAGAAATAAATTCCTGCTGCTTAAGCCACTCAGTCTATAGTATTATGTTATGGCAACCCAAGTTAAGACAGTACACTATGTGGGGCGCCTGGGTGGCTCAGTCGGTTGAGCATCGGACTTCGGCTCAGGTCATGATCTCACAGTTCGTGGGTTCGAGCCCTGGATCAGGATCTGTGCTGACCTCTTGCTCAGAGCCTGGAGACTGCTTCAGATTCTGTGTCTCCTTCTCTCTCTGCCCCTCCACCTCTCACGCTTTGTCTCACTATTTCTCAAAAAATAAATAAATGTAAAAAAAAAAAAAGACAGTACCCTATGAGCTGATACTGAGGTACAGAGAGCTTAGCAACTTTCTCAAAGTCACACAGCTGGGATTTGGAACAGGCTAGTCTGACTCCCCGAGGGAATGGTTGTTCGCCGTGCTAACATGTTTCCCTACCTTTTGAGGTTTGAAGGGGCACTGAAATATAAAGCAACATCCTGTTGCAGAAATATTTGAGTAAACGAAGGTCATGAAAAGTGTCAGTTACAAGTGGAATATAAATTAAGGTATAAAAATATGACAAATAATGCTGTGAAAGGTAGGTCACAGGCAGACCTGGAGAGCTTGTCTTGATTCACGCACAGGCATTGATGCCACCATTTTCCATTCTCCCTTCCTAATTCTGATCACCAATTTTGGAAGATTACTGTAGGATAAGTGCTGCTTCCAAGAAACTGCTGATTCGGAGACATGGACAAGAACTCTGCCTACCAAAATGTCTTGCCTTGTCACCATCTGGTCACGGAAGACTAGTGACCAAATCACAGACTTGAAATTTAGTATCTCTGAATGCATGTCCATTCACCCATTTGCCTTGTTTTGTGTTTTTTTTTTGGGGGGGGGAGCTATGATGTATATCACAGATTGCTTATTTTCAAAATAAGAAATAATAGTGGGATTCTGCCTCAAGGAAACTGCCAAGATCATCTCACAGAAATGACTGAAATTGACATGCAGTTGCAGAGTCCTTTAGTTACTAAAGAATGAGTGACAGACAGAAGCACTCTCAGGTGGAAGGTGTCCAGGGTTAGACCTGGTCTCTCACACTCCACTCTGCCACTTCCCAGCCTTGTGACTTGGGGCAAGTCGTCTAATCTGCACATGTGCCTCAATTTCCTTGCATATAAACTGGGAATATGAAAACCTGTCCTTTGAGCATTGTCATGAGGTTTAAATGAGATAACCTGTATCTGGCACATACCAATGCACAAATAGCTTTGCAACGGCTGTTTTGTTTTTTAGCTAGACAAAGACAAATCTTCCCCACTGACATATTTTTCTATAGGAAAACAACAGTATATGCTTTTAACATAAATCTACATCTGACTTTTGTATAATAATGGACAGGATAAGGCACCAGAAATCTTTTGGAATTTTTTTTTTTTTAGGTGAGCTCTATTAGTCTGCATTAAAGAAGCAAAAACCTTTCTCTACAGACTGAGAAGGAAAAGACAGGGGAAAAAAACTGGCCAGTTTAAACAATGAGGGATATATATTTTTTTGTCAGTATCTTAAAGAGGCTTTTCTTATACAAACAGGAGTATTTGCTGGTCAGTACCCAGATTTTTTTTCTTTTGATGTATATTAAAAAAATTAAAAGGAATATTCTTAGAAAGACATCTGTGCCTGGGGTGACTCACATTTGATCAATCCCTGTGAACCGAGCTTTTCAGGGGATGTGCAATTATTTGCTCAGTTAGGCTTAAACTTTTTATTTATCTAATCACCCCCCTGTAATGCTTTGATCTGAACTTCCAAGGCCTATTTTTCAACCACTTTAGCTACATATTTTAAGTCTTATGGTCTAATCAACCCCAGCCCGTAAAACATGCAATGTCCTGTTTAATGCATCCTATTAGGAAATCAGCTGCCACATGGATTTTGAAATCTCCCACTTTGTGACTGGGTGAGCTGTTTGGAAGTGTCATTAATGTCATTATTCTGGGAGAGCAGGAGAGAACCGGCAGCCAACTGTACCCTCTGCATCCCGGCTGCTTCTCTCTGCTAACTCTTGCCGAGTGACTCAGAGATGAATCACCGATTTCTGCAGGTGTATGCTTGGGAGTCCTGGAAGCCTTCCACAGCCCAGCGGGGGCACATGTTTGCTTCATTAGTTCATGGGGTTACTCAGTACTTCCAGCTAACTTAGTTTGATTGTACAATAATGTAAAAAAAAATATACTGTGTGTGTCTATTTGCGTGTGTGTTTATATGCCACAAATACACTGCAACTTAGAAATTGAAAAGTAAAACCTGTCATTGAGCAATTAGAAAGTGTGCTGACTTAAAATCTTTGGAAAGACAAATAATTCCTATGTATGTCATTTTTTATTGCACCACATACTTTTGGTAATGGTATTCTTCCTTTTCCTATCTCCTTGATTGGGCCATGTAGGGGACAAGGACCTATCAAGACCTGATGAATTACCAGACTGTAATTTCTTTCTCAGCCTAGAAGCTTTTTCATTTGAGTATCTTCAGACACTTTAGCCTGTCAGAGACTTTTTCTTTTTAAAGAGAGAACACTCAATTTTTTTCTATGGAAACAAAAATGTAAATATAAATATAAAGACAAATATATTTCTTTACTTTGTTAACCTCTGAACAAACCTTACTTTTATATGGTAGCAGTGCCTAATGAAGATAACAGCCATCAATTAAATATAGAAACAAGGTTGAAGTATATTGTGATAAAACCACAATGCATAAATTCACCAAACACCAATGGTCTTTAATCATGATCTACGACACAACATAGTACACAATGGTAATAGCTAACGTTTGATTCCTTCCCATGTTCTAACACCAATTAAAATGCTTTACATATACTAATTCTTTTACTTCCCAGAACAACCCTGTGATATTGGTACTATTATTGTCCTCATTTTATAAGCTAGAAACGCTAGGCTAAGAGGCTTAAGAAACTTGCCTAAGGTGTCACACAGATAAAGGATGAAGCCAGGGGATACCGAGGTGGCTCAGTCGGTTAAGCTTCTGACTCCTGATTTCAGCTGGGGTCATGATCTCAGGATCCGTGGGTTCGAGCCCTATGTCAGGCTCTGCCCTGACAGCTCTGAGCCTGCTTGGGATTCTCTGTCTCTTTCTCTCTCTGCTCCTCCCCTGCCTGTGTTCTCTCACACTCACCCCAACCCAGCCCCCGGAATATATACAATACAATACAATACAATACAATACAATACAATACAGGATGAAACCAGAATTTAAAATAATAAAAACAAAAAAACAAAGAGTATTTACAGCTCTAAATCCCTTCCTTGCCTCTCAGCTGGGTAGATTGATGCCATGTCTAATCACAACCAAGCAGAAATCTGGGTTTTATCTTCTGGAGAGGTACCTGAACTATAGGATACCAGGCACATACTCCAACCCTAACATTAACTGTAACCCTAAATCATAAACCCGAAACACCTAACCCCTAATGCTAATTCTAACCCTAATCTTAAGCCTAACCCTCTGAGAGCTCTCTGAACTGCAGTACACAAGGCACGTATCCTCACCCTGACCCTAGTCCTGCCCCTTACCCTTTCCCTAAACCTAACCCCAACCCAAACCCTAATCTTAAAGATGTAGTAACATTTCTATACATATACACATGTATATATAGGAATATTACTCAGCCATTTAAAGTATGAAATCTTGGCATTTGTAGTGAAATGGTTGGAGTTAGAGTATTATGTTAAGTGAAACATGTCATTCAGAGAAACACAAATACCACATGATTTCACTCATATGTGGAATTTAAGAAACAAAACAAATGAGCAAAGAGACAAAAAAGAGACAGAGAGGCAAACCATGAAACAGACTCTTAACTCTAGAGAACAAACTGATGGTAGCCAGAGGGAGGTGGGTGGGGGGGATGGGTGAAATAGGTAATGGAGACGAAGGAGGGCACTTGTGATGGGCACAGGGTGATGTATGGAAGTGTTGAATCACCATATTATACAGCTGAAACTAATATTACACTGTATGATAACCGGAATATAAAAGTTTAAAACATAAAAAATGAAAAATAAAAATAAAACCAGCCAATCAGCCTCCAGAACCTGCATTACAGAACACTGTGCTATTATGGTCTAATGACGGGTTTTTAAACAAACACTGGAGAATCTTTATATCCAAACGGATCCTGCCCACTCCAGAGTTGTCACCTATGTATACTCTAGGTTATTCCAAATGTTGCCATGGTTCAACAAATCTACATCTTTCTCTCAAAAAAATTTTTTTTTTAATTTTCCTCTGAGTCTATGGCTGGTTGTTCAAATATCACCAATAAAACGTTTACTCTGACCTCAGATTTGAGTTTTGGAAATAGTCAAAAGAAATTCAGAAGCAGGTTGGTGAAGAGAGGAGGAATCAAGTTTGGTAAGGAGATTATTAGTTAAACTGTCTCTAAAGATAATTTTCAAATGGAGGTTCTAAAGTTCCAAACATATTTTGTATGGTGGCAACATCATTAAAACACACTTGTAGAGGCGTCTGGGTGGCTCGGTCAGTTAAGTGGCATCTGACTCTTGATTTTGACTCAGGTTATGATATCACAGTTCTGAGACTAAGCCCTGAGCCAGACTCCATGCTGAACATGGAGACTCCTTAAGATTCTCTTTCTTCTTCTCCCTCTGCCCCTCCCCTCCCTACCATGATCTCTCTCTCTAAAATAAAATAAAATAAAATAAAACTTGCAAAGATCATTCTAAAGAGCATTAGATAGATGGAGAGCAGTAGCATAAATGTGTCTGATACTGTATTCATTCTCTAAACATGTGACACCACACTATTAGGTCATGATTCAGTAGCTGCTACTTGGTCACATGACCTGTCATAAGCCCTTTTGATTCTTTTCTGTGTACAAATTTATATATACATATATAAATTTTATATAAATATATATAATTAACTCTCTCTATATATAAAACTATATGTCACTATCCTGGCAAGAAAGTGACAGCCAATCAAAATGGATAAATAAAGGGATAATATACAAGGTTACTTTCTTGCTTGCTTAACTCCTGCTGATGCCCCATTGACTAAACCCCACATGAATCTAGGCAGCAAAGAATCTGTCTGTTGTCCTATAGAGATCACCTTTCTGGGGCACAGGACATGATGAGAGAGGTCCCAGAAGGGCAAAGCACAGGGACCAATTGTACCCGGGGGCTGTTTCCAAATATGGTTGGCAAAAATCCAAATTTTCTCTTTATTCTCAAGCCTGTTTTCCATCTGGATCATACCTTTCCTAGAAGAGAGGAACTGGAACATGGTAAACATGTTTCATATACAGATTATTTCTTGGTTGCTAAACTGGTCTGGGGAATGGAAAGAGAAGAAGAATCTGTGCTTTATTGAGTGCCTGCTATGTGCCAGGTAGTTAACTTACATTAAAAAAAAAGACTCATTATAGGAAGATAGTGTTGCTTTACTTATGTGGTCTTCCCCCCAAAATCCATAACTACAGTCTAATTATGAGAAAAACATCAGACAGATATCTCTTGAGGAACAATCTATAAAATATCTAAGCTGTCTTCAAAATATGCTCAAAACTCTCAAGGTCTTCAAATACAAGGAAGTCTTGAGAAACTATCCAAGTTTCCTGGAAGAGAAAAAGGACAAAACAATGGAAATCCCCATAAAGGATGGACTTCAGCTCATAATGACATCACTAATTGTGACAACTGTAGCATACAATATAAGATGTTAATAACAGGGGAAATCGGGTACAGAGCATATGGGAATTCTCTGTACTATCTTCACAGCTTTTCTGTAAATCTAAACCTACTCTAAAATAAAAGTTGTATTAAAAAAGAAGAAAAAGTTCTAGTGCTTCACGTTACTTGGAGAGTAAGAATGAGGATGAGGAGGAAAAAGGGGAAGGGGGAGGAGGAGGAGGAGGGAAAAGAGGACAAGGCGGAGGAAAAGGTAGAGGAGGAGGAAACACTCCATTTCTTGGTTCTTTCCCTCATGGCCATTATGCTGCACAGCCAGCATTGTAGCAGTCAGGGGGTCCTGCCACTTCCTGACTGGACACCTTAAGCAAATGCTTAAATGTTTTCACCTTATGATGTGAAGTATTATATTAGATTACTGACCCTTAAATTTTCTGAGACCATAGGGCCTTAGAATTTAATATGAAGGACACCAATAATATTTCTCTTCAAAAGTCATCTCCCCTTCTAAAAAGACAAAAAAAAAAAAAAAAAAGGAAGTGGTGTATGCATGATTAAGAAAAAAAAAAGGACTGGGACACTTGGGTGGCTCAGCTGATTAAGCAACTGACTCTTGATCTCTGCTCAGGTCATGATCTCACGGTTTGTGAGATGGAGTCCGCATCAGTCTTTGCACGGACAGTGCAGAGCCTGCTTGGAATTCTCTTTCCCTCTCTCTCTGCCCCTCCCCTGCTTGTGCATCTGCTCTCTGTCTCTCTCTCTCTCTGTCTCAAAAGTAAATAAATAAGCTAAAATAGAGGCACTTAAGTAAGTATTGCAGCAATGAAAAATTAACATATATCTGATTTTAATAATAGAAATAATAAATTATATTCTAAGAAATAATAAATTCTACTCCTAAATGTTTACTAGAAGAGTGTTTTCTGTCTTCTTCTGATGCCAACCACTCGCCTCCCTAAAACATATATGTACATCAACATACACTATACCGTGAATCACATACTATGATGTGTGTACCCGTGGGGTATAGGAGAGCCACCTTTTGGTGTACAGGCCTCTGGTTCACCATCAGAGCCCAAACGTCCTGTGAAGGGGCATTTTATTTTACTTTGCATTGAGCCTGAGTCTCTCCCGGGACTGAGAAACACTTGCTTGGAAGGTCCAAGGCAGAGGGAATGCCTAGTACCTGCCAAGCTTGCCTGCACAAGGCAAAGTCCCTGATAGACAAGCAGGCTCTGCAATGCTCCCCTGGGTCGGTCTGAAATTTTTGTAGTACCGTTAACACCATCCCAGGCTGCCCACCTTGCTCTGTCTTGTGTGTGGCACTGTGTGCGGGGCCCTGTCTCACTTCGGACTGGCGGAAGGGGCAGTACAGCACTGGCAAGGAGGCTTGGCTTTGTCCCATTGCAGGAAAGCCCACCTTCTCCTCGCGGAGCACAAGTGAGCACAGAAGAGAAGCAACAGGTGGAATGAGAAGTGTGAGGACTTTGCAGCCTGCAGAACTGGGTTTGGATCTGCCTTTACCTTTGGCTGCTGTGTATCCTTGGGTCAGTCTCTTAATGTCTGTTTTCTCATCTCAGAAATAGGATGTGAACCAGAGATAACGCTTATAAGGTGTCTGACACGTGATGAGAGTTCGTCAGATAGCAGTTATTACTGGCAACTGCAGGCATGGCCTCTTGTGTGAGGACTATCGTTTTTCTTTCTAGAACCCTGACCGCTCATTTGCCCTAGAGTAACTAGGAGCACTTTTCAGTTAGGTCTTTAGCATTTCATTTTTCTCTGGCTTGTTTCCTCTTACTAGACCGAATCTGACGATTGTTTGAATCCCCTACAGTCGTCTGAAAGAGACGCACAGGAGGTACGCTAGGTAATCTTTGTTCAATGAATAAGGCTTTTCATTAACTTTTGAAGTTAACTCCACAGCACGTGTACACAGGAATGCAAAAGTGTGTGAGTGTATGCGCACACAGACCCACATCCACCACATCCTCTCCACACACACACATATGCGGCCCGACAAACACATCCTTTTGAAAAGCAATACGGGCAAATTTGTAACTCAGTGAGCCAAGCCACAAGCCCTGTGGATTTCAAATGGTTCTTTGCACCAACTTAAATTAATTTTTAAAATGTGTGAATGAATGGATGCTCTGAAATTGAATATTAAAGCATTCTACAGAAAAGTGCCAAAGAATAGCTGCATATATCCATGAACAAATTTCCGACAATAAGGGGGCTTTTGAAGTTTTCAGGAGAACATTGTTTCCAATGCCTACTTCAAACACGAAAGCGAAGATGTGCCAAATTCTGAAGTACTCTCCCTGCTTCCATTAATGGGAATTCAATTCTGTCAAGATAATGCTATTCTAATTGCTCACCAAAAATAATGGCCACATCATATTTATTATTAGTCCTTTTGAATTCTAAAGAATCCATTCTGAAACATGAGGTTCATGCTACGGTTCCCAGCACAGACTTGATCAGCACTTTCCTTCTTCAGTTTTGGAGCATTTTCTCTGAGTATGACAAAGATGTACATGGGAAGTATGTCTCCAACGCACCTCTACGAGCTCGGAAAGTTTCCCAAAAGGAGTGTGATGTGGAGAAGCAAGGCTATAGAACTATGTGGTTTATTTTTTATTAAAAATAATTTACATACAATACCATGTTAGTTTCGGGTGTACAACGTAGTGATTTAATATTTATATACATGATGTTATGCTCACCACCATAAGTCTAATCCCCATACAGAGCTGTTACAATATTATTGACTCTACTCCCTGTGCTGTACATTTTATCTCTCTGTCTTATTTATTTTAGAACTGGAATATTTGTTCCTCTTAACCCTCTTCCCCCATTTCATCCATCCCCCCTTTCTGGCAACCATCAGTTTGTTCTCTGTATCTATGAGGCCGTTTCTGTTTACTTTTGTTTGTTCATTTGTTTTGTTTTTCAGACTCCAAATAGAAGTAAAATCATATGGTATCTGTCTTTATCGGTCTGACTTACTTCACATAACATGATGTTCTCTAGGTTCAAGTGGCTTGTTGCAAGTGGCAAGATTTCATTCTTTTCATGGCTGAGTAATATTCCATTATGCATATAAATATACCACATCTTCTTTTGAGGAACATTCATCTATTGAGGGACATTTAGGTCACTTCTATATCCTGGCTACTATAAATAATGCTGCAACAACCATAAGGGCACAGATATCGTTTCAAATTAGCGTTTTCGTTTGTGTTATCTGGAGGTGAAATTGCTGGATCACATGGTGGTTGTATTTTTTATTTTAACAGTTTTTTGTAACTTAATACCGGTAGTGCACCAATTTACATTCCCACCAAAAGCGCATGAGGGCTTCCTTTCCTTCACATCGTCACCAACATTTGCTGTTTCTTGTTTTTTTGATAACAGCCATTGTGACAGGTGTGAGGTGATATCTCATTGTGGCTTTGAATTGCATTTCCCTGATGGTGAGTGATGTTGAGCACCTTTTCGCATTACCTTTATGTCTTCTCTGAAAAATGTCTATTCAGATCCTCTGCTGATACTTTAATCAGATTTTTGGTTTGCTATTGAGTTATATGAATTCTTCATATATTTTGGATGTTACCCTCTTATTGGATATATCATTCATGAATATCTTCTGCCGTTCAGTAGGTTACCTTGTCATTTTGTTGATGGTTTTCCTCACTGTGCAGAAGCTTTTCAGTTTGATGTAGTCCCGATTGTTCATTTTTGTTTTTGTTGCCCTTGCCTGAGGAGGAAGATCCCAAAAAAATATCCCTTAGACAGATGTCAAAGAGCTTATTGCCTGAATCACTGAATTCTACTCCTGAAGCCAATATTGCACGCATGTTAACTAACTAGAATTTAAATTTAGACCTTTGAAAAAGAACTTATGCCTATGTTTTCTTCTAAGAGTTTTAGGGGTTCAGGTCTTAACATTTAAGTCTTTAATCCCCTTTGCATATGGTGTAAGAAAATGATCCAGTTTCATTCTTTTTCATGTTGCTGTCCAGTTTTCCCAACACCATTTGTTGAAGAGACTGCCTTTTCCCCATTGAATATTCTTGCCTCCTGTGTTGTAGATTAATTTGACCATATAAGTGTGGGTTTATTTCTGGACTCTCTATTCTGTTCCATTGATCAATGTGTCTGTTTTTGCCTCAGTACCATGCTGTTTTGATTGCTACAGCTTTGTAGCATAGTTTGAAATCCAGGAGCATAACACTTCCAGCTTTGGTCTTTTTCAAGATTGCTTTGGCTACATGGGGTATTTGGGGGTTCCATACAAGTTTTAGGATTATTTGTTCTAGTTCTGTGAAAAATGCCCTTGGTATTTTGCTAAGGATCGCATTGAATCTTTATGTTACTTTGGATAGTATGGTTTTAACAATGTTAATTCATCTAATCCATGAACATGGTTTTAAAGAAAAAAAAGCAAAGACCACTAGCTTTTCAACTTAAATCTAGCTTCATCACTTAACAAGCTCTGCGACCTTAGGAAAGTTGTTAACTTCTCGGTTTTATTCCTTCAGTGGTAAAATATGGGGAAAAATACCCATCTCCCATGGTTATTAAGCATTTTAACTGAGATGATAAACAGGAAGTGGTGCATAGTTGAAACAGCTAGAACACAGAACTTTGGTCTGCAAAAAAAATGGATAATTAAAGAACAAAAGGTAGTTTATCAGAAAGAGCCTTGCCTTCTTTGGAGAAGCCTAATGCTGCCTGCTGTAGGTGCTGTCTCCAAGGCTAAGAGCTGCAGTGACCACTAACCTCTCTAATCCCCCTTTAGTCTGGGAGTAACCAAGAGATGAAAGGTCTGACAATGCCACATGTGGCCATTTACCAGTGGTAAAGACATATGGTCTGCTCAGGAAGATCCCCTTCTAAGAAAGGCATTTGCCAGGTTTCCAGGAGCCAGAATTCCCACATCAATGATGTCCTTGCTATGGGTTAGAGACACAACTATACCCTTACTATCTCAACCATTCTCGCAATATTCTGTCAACCTCCATTACCTGTGTTTATCCAGTGCCTAGTATTATGCCCGGCACAGAACAGACCTTCACTAAAGAGGAAGAATCTAATGGAAGAAGGAAGTGAAGAAACAAATGGATGAGCTCTCTGTCCTAGTCTTCTCTTTATGTCATTCTCTATGTTTAGTACTTCACCAATCCTTCCTGCTTTATTCAGGTCATCCATTTGGCATTTACTTATCCCTCAATACTCACCTCCTCAAGGAAGACTTCCATGATCTATCATACCCCCATTCCCAGCCTAATGAGAATCCACTGCTTGATTCTTCCTTGCAGCTCAAAGAGTATGGTGTTTGGATAATGCTTGCGCACTTGAGCTGCCCTATGTTTTTATTTATTATCTCCCCATTAAACCCTACGAGGGAAGGAATTGTCTTCAGCATCTTGAAAAATGTTTTTTAATGCGTTTTTGGTTTATTTAGGTAAGGGCCTAAAATACTATGAGCTTTATTTATACAAAGTAAAACTAAACAGTAGTCCTGCCCTTAGAATGCTTAGTTGGCAGGGAAGGTGAGATCGATAGCTGTAAAGTAGAAAGCAAAGAGCACTGAAACACTGATATGGATGAAGATAGCAGGAAGAGAAGGGTCAGTTACATCTTCCAGATGGCATAATGAGGGCATATTGCTGGAGGAGGCACCGCTGAAGTCAGGTCAGGAAATATGGTAGGAAAGGCACTCCTGGTGGAAGAGAAAATATGTGCCAAGGCATGGAGGAGGCTCATGACAAACAGATCCCACTTTACAGTTTCAAAGGGCCTTTCCTTCTCTCATTGGTTCTGC
Source organism: Leopardus geoffroyi (assembly GCF_018350155.1). NCBI lineage: Eukaryota > Metazoa > Chordata > Mammalia > Carnivora > Felidae > Leopardus > Leopardus geoffroyi. The sequence continues at coordinate 85,169,488 of NC_059333.1, forward strand.
ACAACAGCCGGGTGTTGAGGACAAGGCAACGGTGACCTGGCTGCTTCCACAAAAGGTGCAGAAAGGCTACGGGACTCACCTAGAGTAGCAGTTGAACTAGGATATGATGTGACTGTTAGCAGAGCTGAAGTCTGACTCTGGGTCCACAGTGAAAACTCCCTCTTTGGAAAAAGCAATGACCCCCCATGGAAGTCAGGCAGTCCTTGCTTATTGGTGACCAATGGCTTGGAAGGGGGGGCAAATAAATGATGCACCTCTTGCTACCTGGAGGGTAACAATCCAAGAGGCTTGTGGGTTCCTGGAAAGACCTGAGGACCCTGGGTGTTAGGGGTGAACACTGATCACAAACACTCCTCTGGGCCAACTCTAAACAACAGAGGACCATGTGAGGCAGGTGACATGCCCGGGGGTGGGGGGGAAGGCCTCCTAATAACAATGACCAGTAGCACTAGTGAGCCCTCACTCTGGGCTGGGCACTGTGCTCTTTGTCTTACATGGATGATCTCATCTGATTCTCACAATAAACCTAGCAGGTAGGTTTCCATCCCTCCTTTACAGATTGGAGAAACTGAGGCTTGGAAAAGTGAGGAAACATTTTCTAAGTACACAGCTGGGAGGGGGTGGAGTCCAGATCCAGATACAGGGCTCTTAACTATGTGTGCCATGAACCCCTTTGGCCATCTGGGGAAGCCCATGGACCCCCTTCCCAGAAAAAAATGCCTTTAAATGTATATTATAAAATATGTAGGTTTCAAAGACCAATTGTGTTAAAATTTTAAAATATTTTAAAATATTAAAAAGCAAAATTTTATGTAGTAAGATATGGGCTTCTTTGCCAATGGATTAAAGGATAAGAGCTGGTGGCAGGTCATGATTTAGAAATCATGATAAGGGGCGCCTGGGTGGCGCAGTCGGTTAAGCGTCCGACTTCAGCCAGGTCACGATCTCGCGGTCCGTGAGTTCGAGCCCCGCGTCGGGCTCTGGGCTGATGGCTCAGAGCCTGGAGCCTGTTTCCGATTCTGTGTCTCCCTCTCTCTCTGCCCCTCCCCCGTTCATGCTCTGTCTCTCTCTCTCTGTCCCAAAAATAAATAAACGTTGAAAAAAAAAAATTAAAAAAAAAAAAAAAAGAAATCATGATAAGTGTAAACAACATTTTGAGATAAGAACAATAACTGTGATGAGATATGAAAATACCTGTGACTTCACCTGGTTTCGCCAAGTCATAGGTACCACGAATGCCACTGTTGTTCCATTCAAAACAGAAGAAAATGCTACACTTCAGTTAAAAGTTAGTGAAAATTAAAATGTGTTGTTTCCAGGGGCACCTAGGTGGCTCAGTCGGATGAGCATCTGACTTTGGCTCAGGTCATGATCTCACATTTGGTGTGTTTGGGTCCCACATCGGTCTCACTGCAGTCAGCTCAGAACCCTCTTCGGATCCTCTGTCCCTCTCTCTCTCTCTCTGCCCCTCCACCGTTGGCATGCTCTCTCTAAAAAATAAACAAACATTTAAAAAAATGTGCTGTTTCCATTCAAGTTTACAAGCCTCCTGAATTCTCTTTAGTTAGGAACTCCTGGGCCAGGCTATACTGTCTTCTTGTGCCCAGGGCCTTGACTGGAAGGGTCCTTGAAGCTCCATTGCAGCCCTGATTGGTGGGGCAAGGGTTTTAAAACACCTCCTGGGAAGAAGTGATGCCTAGGGTGTAGCAGGGCCACTCTCTAGGTGGGGGTGGGGGTGGGGGCGAGAAATGCACAAATTGGCTGACAGGGCCAAACTGGATCTAAGGGCTGAAAAGGTAAATACAGGAGAGTGATGGGGCAGAAGGAAAAGGAGCTCCCAGTGATGGCTTGATGCATGGTGCATGGTTAGGGAGAGGAGGGCAATGCACCATGCATCATTGTGGCACCATTGTGCCATTGTGGCATCTGGCACCACTGTGCCAGAATCCTGCACATCATTAGTATCTGGTGCCCAGAGAAGAGAGGACTGAGGGCAGAGGTGGTAGAGAGCAAGGGAGAAGTGAATGGCAAGGATACCGTCCTTTTCCTCCCCTGGAGGTAACATGAAAGAACAGGGAATATGGAGCAAGATCAAATTGGCCAAATCCTGTGTCCTCACTTTCCGGTTCTATGGCCTTTAGGTAAATCGCATTCCCTCTTGGAGCCCACATTGCCTTAGTGTCAGGAAGGAACCAAAACATTAAACTCTCAGTCCATTTGAAGGACTGACTCACTGATTGGCACTGGGCAGAGTTCCTGGCACGTGGCTGCTGTCTGATAAAATTAGGTTGAACTATATGAGATGGCTGTTTTTGTAGGTCAAAAAGTAGTTGAATATGGATAGTTTTATGTGGTTCCGATTATAGTTCCTGGCAAGCAGGGGAGCTGATGTGAGCATACCCAGCTCCCTTTGGTGGATTCATTTTTAATATGGGATTAAGAGAATCCAATCACCTATGTTCCCACTCTACCTCCTTTGGGGAGGGGTATCATTAAGAACTTCCTTCTGCACCTTCATCCCATGATCCAGAGTAAATTCTGTAAAGGAATGTTTATGGCAGCATTCTCCATGGTATTCCAGGGAGTGATAAATCACAAATCACAGGATGGCATAAGAGGAGTCCTGTGACCTGTCAGTGGATGAATAAGAGGAGGAAGAAGGACTTTACCTTCTTTAGACTATTTTTTGGTGTGAGTTCTAAAAAAACCTAGAGCGGTGAATTGAAAAACCCCGCTGTCTGGATCTGAGTTTAACCCTTGCTTCATACTTAACACTTAATTGCCTGTATGACTTGGGCCCATCACAGTCACCTTGACCCTCAATCTTCTCATCTGTAAGAAGAGAATATTAGACTAGATCATCTCCAAGATCCCATCCATGAGTAACCTTTTAAAAAAAAACATTTTTTAAGGTTTATTTATTGTTTATTTTGAAAGAGACAGAGACAGCATGAGATAGGGAGGGGCAGAGAGACAGGGAGAAAGACAATCCCACTGACAGTGCAGAGCCCTACACGGAGCCTGAACCCATGACAATGATATCATGACCTGACACAAAACCAAGATTTGGACACTTAACCGACTAAACCACCCAGGTCCCCTCATCCATGAGTACCCTTGACCATCAGGCTCTGGTTTGCTCCTCAGCTCTGTATTGGGAAGCCACAAGTTCATTCTGGATCTGGTTAGCCATCAGCTCGGCAGTATAACAATAATTCAACCTGCAAAATGGGGTTTATGGAACCCAAGTTTGGAGGTGCATCTGCAGACCTGGATGGATGTCTAGGGAGTCACATGGAGGGGTCTTGCCATGAAGCAAAGTGAGACCCAACAGAAGCATACAGGGTCAGTGAGGTGATGCAGAGGAATAACTATTTTAAAGTATAGTTTTCTAAAAGTTCATTTCATATTAAATTATAAGAACCTCAGGGAAAAGCGATTACTAGCTCTTTCTGCAGTAATAAAACAGCCCTTGGGGCAAAGAAGCACTAAGGCTTAATACATCTAAAAATATCTTATTTTTCTACAGCTTGATTGAAACTGATGTAGGTGTGCTTGGCATTTGACTTGGGGAGGTCGTGCCTTTTTTTCTTCTTCTAATAATACTGTTTGGCAGCTTTTCACTCTATCTTACCACAGATCTTTGCCAAAACTTGAATTTACTTCCGTCAGATTAACTGTCTCCAAAAACAAACTGGCATTTCTTCTAAGGGCTCCGATTAAAAGGATAAGCTTGAGTGACACTCCCTTAAATGGCTGGATGTTCTCACAGGGCTAGGAAATCAGAAATGGAAAAGTAGCAGGGCTGAATTTAGTCACAGGGCAGCAAAGGCTTTTGGACGGGGAGAGGGGCTGCATCTGACTGTGCTGTGTTTAGAAACAATGGGTGAACTATGATTTTGAATACACATGTCTCAAAAGACTGTGAGAAGAAATCTTTTCAAATCTCTTCACTGCTGCTTTGCTCTAGGTCCTAATCTTCCGGCATTTTATTTGTTTTAAATATCACCTTCCATAATTTTAGCGATCAAATTACTTTGGCTTCCCAAACCACCAACGAAATAGACGTTCTTCTAGTTGCACCGCTGAATGCGTATGGAATTTGAATGAGTAAACTATGTATGGGCCAAAGAACTTTCTTCAACATTCCAGGAGACAGAGAGGAGAGTCCAGGAAAAAGGAAAGCAAGAAGAGCTGAAGGAAACATTCTCCAGTTTTCCCCTCACTCTCTGTCTATATTTTGGCCCCTCAAGAATAAGAGTAAGAGACAAATAATTTTCCAAGAAGGCATTTTTCTGTTTTTTATCTGTTGTTTTTTAGTAACTTCCTTTTAAATGTACAATGTTGAGAAAAAATAGGGAGTGGCTAGAGAAGAAACAAACTGGGTTGCTGATTTTCTTGACAAGTTACAAATGTGAATATTCAACAAATACAAAGTTCAAGTGAGATAACATTTCAAGAACTAAGTCAAAACGTGGCTCCTGAACATTCTCTAGCCTCCCCCAGCTTCACAACAATCCGTGTTCATCAAGTAATAGAATACTGAATGAAAGGGTCCTATGAGAAGTCTGTGGAAACTCTTATGTCAAATGTGAATATTAAGCTAACTTCTCTAATCCTGTATTGAGACCAACCACCCAAAACTGTAGGACAAAATAACTATTAATGCTTCCCCCACCTAACTTTCAATACTCAACCTGAGAAGATGTAGGATCAGTAAATAATGCTTTGAAGTCATTCTGAGAAAAAACATTTTACTCAGATTGCCATATATACTTAAACTTTTTCATTGCCAAAATCCAAACTTCTCTGAGTTGGAACCTATTTGGCTTATCTAAGCAAGGTATGTTATATTTATATTTTATTTTATCTAACTCTTTGGATCCTGAAAATTAGATTGCTATCATTAACCTAGGTAAGTTTTGCTGTGTAGAAGTCAGAAAGGGATGATCATCAGTGTCAAAGCCATTAAGTTGCTAAGTCTTCTTCCATTTTCCCTATAAGGATGAAAAGCGGGGTTAGCCCATGGATTACTGGGTAACTCCTCAGGTGCCTTTGGTTGTGATATAAATATCCATCAAGAATGGGATTGTTCATAAAGACCTGCTATACATTGAAATGAATTAAAAATATATCTCAGTCCTCACCGACAGTCATCTGAACATAAGCCACTTGGTATATTAGACTGACAACTGCTGGTGAACAGAATTGTTCCTGGGACTTCATATGTATTTTTATATCTAATTTCTGAAACAAATGGTTGCCCAACTTTTTTGATCACATGCCCCCAAAGTATCATAGTTTAGAACATACACCCTCAAAATATTCATATTGCCCTAATATATGCGTTTATTTCACTACCATATTATATACATTATGAAATATGCACAAAAACAGAAATTTTAAAAGAATCAGATGAATATGAAACAAACATTATTTTAAATAATTATTTTAGTTCTTAAAGGCATAAAATTGGGGCGCCCGGGTGGCGCAGTCGGTTAAGCGTCCGACTTCAGCCAGGTCACGATCTCGCGGTCCGTGAGTTCGAGCCCCGCGTCGGGCTCTGGGCTGATGGCTCAGAGCCTGGAGCCTGTTTCCGATTCTGTGTCTCCCTCTCTCTCTGCCCCTCCCCCATTCATGCTCTGTCTCTCTCTGTCCCAAAAATGGGTAAATGTTGAAAAAAAAAAATTAAAAAAAAAATTAAATCTTTAAAAACTAACAATAATCCATTGTTCCATTATTCCTATTATCTGGTTATTCTAACCATTCCCCCATCTTCTTTATTTTTCTTCCCATCCATCAGTTGTATTGATACCCTAATCATCCTTCTCACCAGCACACCTACCAACTAGGGTTCAGTCTTCTTTACTGGCACAGACTCAGAATTTTCATGTCTACATGTAAAATAAAAATGACTTCAGCAAGATGAAGGAACAATTTTAAACATTATTTGATAACAGGAGTCAAACTCACACTAGTCCTTTTACATGAAGCTTTTTATATTATGAAAGTAATTTAGAGGAGCCTGGGTGGCTCAGTCAGTTAAGCACCGGACCCCTGATTTTCACTCAGGTCATGATCTCACGGTTCATGAGTTGGGCCCTGTGGCAGGCTCTGCACTGATAGAACGGAGCCTGCTTGGGATTCTCTCTCTCCCTCTCCCTCTGCTCTTCCCCACGCATGCTCTCTCTCTCTTAAAATAAATAAACATTAAAAAAACAAGAATTTACATTTGGTATATACAAAATTGGAGAATATACAAAAAGGAGAAGAAAAAATACCTATAACTCTGTCACCCAAAATAATTATGTTAGTGTATCACCTTCTGATATTTTTTCCTATTTTTCTTTCATATAGTTGTAATCATATGGAAGATGCAATTTTGCACCCTGCTTTTTTTTGCCTTAATATAATATGATAAACATTCTCCCTGTTATAAATTCTCATAAATAAGTGTAAGTTTCTGTAGAGGCATAACAATCGATCACGTGGGTGGCAGCATACTTTTACACGCATATCAGTCCTTGAGATAGGAGAGAAATAAATGATGTAGGCAAGTATAGTCGGGTCATGATTCCAACTCTAATGGGAAATATGAGTAGACTAAATAGTTGAAAATCTATTGTATTTTCCTTTCCTTTGGTGACAAATTTTACTAAGACAAAGTTATTTTGTATTTCTCAAACACTTATTCAAGTGATTCAAGGAAAGTGATTCAAGAATACAGTAACTAGCAAAGGAAAATCATTTAAAAAATAACACATATATGTAATATACATTATATACATATAGACATATTATATTGCCTTATATTATATTAAATATTCTTTTAAAATATTAATGAAAGTTTTTTGTATGTACAATATTTTAATAAATTATTTTTAGGTTGCAGTTTCTTATCACTTCTAATATTATTAGTGTTGATTGCCAACATGAAAGATTGGCCACTATTTTATGAATAGATTTTTGCACCAGTGAAGATGATATTAAAAAAAAGAAGGCTAACTTATACATGACAATTTCCACTTTTTAAAATAATAAGTATTGTATATAATGAAAAAAGAAACAGAAAACATTCACAAAACTATTCTTGAATACAAGTTGGAGAATGACCATGTAAGAAAATGGGATGATGATCAACTATGGAAAAAGTATTGTTAGTATCTTTCCTCTTTTCTCCTATATACTATTTGCAATAAGGGTCCTTGCTTGATGGTAAGGTACAATGGTATAATAATTACATGGTATAATTATAAAATTATTTTAAACCAAATGATAGACAAATTTTAAGAGGTGTTTTTCTATGTATATATATGCGTGTATATGTATATGTGTATATATGTCCACTTTCTGTGTTTAATACAATGTCTTATTTTATGAAACACATTTTATGAACCAAATTTGATTATCTCTGTATATGAAAAAAAGTAACAAAGCCTGTTTTAAAATTTAGTCAACTAGATATATAGTTCCATTTAGACAAAAATGTTTCAATAATTTCACCGCATTTGTTTTAACTCTCTCAAAAAATGGTTTCAAATGGTTCTGGCTTTCGAATAAAACCAGTCCTCTGTCTTTGAACAACTGAATATATTGAGCTCTAAGATTCTGTGTGGCTGCAAAGTGCTTAAGCCATTTCGGGGTATCAGTACAGTGCCACTTCAAGCAGTTGAAAAAAAAGTGAAGAATTTGATCAACCAGGTGTTCATTTGATGATTTCTTTTCTTTTTCTCTCTTTCTTCCTTCTTTCCTCTCATCATTCTTTTCTTTCTCTCCTCCCCTTCTCCTTCCCTTCTTTCCTTCTTTCCTTCTTTCCTTCTTTCTCCTTGTTTTTAACTGAGTCTATGGAATTTCTTGACTATTCTAGGGTCCTATAGTCAAACTGTAGACAAACTAAATTGCTCATACTTTCATCTTCTGGAAATTTCTGTAAGTATATTTAATAGAGATTTTAAGACAAGCTTTTCTCTCTGAATTGGTAATAAAGCAATTGCTTTCTAATCAAAATAACTTTTGCATCCCAGATAGTGTCCTTCTTTCAGAATTAAAGAGAGGATCAGTTCTCAGGTGCTTTGGCATCTGATAAACAATTGTAACCTTGAATTAACCTCACTGAACCTCAGTGTCCTCATCTATAGAATCAGAATGCTGGGGCGCCTGGGTGGCGCAGTCGGTTAAGCGTCCGACTTCAGCCAGGTCACGATCTCGCGGTCCGTGAGTTCGAGCCCGCGTCAGGCTCTGGGCTGATGGCTCAGAGCCTGGAGCCTGTTTCCGATTCTGTGTCTCCCTCTCTCTCTGCCCCTCCCTCATTCATTCTCTGTCTCTCTCTGTCCCAAAAATAAATAAACGTTGAAAAAAAATTAAAAAAAAATAAATAAAAGAATCAGAATGCTAATAATACCTCCCTCAGATGGTTGATGTACAGATGAAGTGAAAGGGATTTTTTACAGTCTTTGGCAGAGTGCCTGGCATATAGCAAGGGCTCAATAAACCGTAGCTGTCGTTTATTTAATATATCCTTTCCTTATGTGTGCAGTACAAATCGTACTGAACTTATGCTACATAAAGTGATTGCCCAAATGCTCAATTATATTGCTCTAGGTAACCAAAAGACTGTTGTAGAACACAGGGTAAGTACATTTAAGTATCACATGGCATATTTATTGATTTTAGTCATTATATATAAATTATAGAAAAAGGAAGATAAGCAATTATGCCTAGAAAATAAATACTAGAGCTAACAACAAAGACTTATTTTATGAAACATATTGAATTTGTCACACGTGGTCAGGACCTAAACAAAAATCAAAGACCTGATAAAAGATTATGAAAATTAAAATGAGCTGCGAAAAAGAAACCCACACAAATACACAACACCTTACCAAATATTCTAAGCCCTGGCATGATAGCATCTGACATTTTCAATACGCTTCGAGGGTATTTTACTGACCTAACAGTTCATTTATACCCTTAAAAAAAAGTATAACACCTGCTGTGTTTAACCACTTTTGGAAAATCAGTTAAAAAGGTCTCATGCAAAACAGAGGGCAGATATTAGAAGAGTTGTATACTATAATTTGTAGTAAGAAAAGCTGCCTCAGCCTAACACATTGGAAACAGAAAAAATAGGGGCATTTCACCTGGGCCTATTTATCTTTCTACTTGACTTAAAAAAATAATAATAATAAAATAAAACAAAACAACAACAACAATAACAACCACCACCACCAGTATAACCCCAAATTGTTATCCCATAAACAGTTGAATTTATTTGGTCACTACTGAGTGACATGGAATCCACCAACATAATTCACCAAAATATGAGCCAAGGAAGATTGGAAAACGAATTAAAAGTCTAGATTAGACTGATTGTAGTTTCTTTAGAGCCATCCAAAAACATAAACTTCATTTTATTAAAAAAGAAAATCTATTAGTCTGCTTTTCATAAGGGGAAACTATTCCCTCGACCTCCATAATGTCTCCATCTTTTGTTTTATGACAGAGCTTCATGTTTTAATATAGTAAATACGGATGTGATTGGGAGTGAGGGAAGGTCAAGGCACAGAGCTCTGTCTTTCTTCCCCTAAAGATCTTCTGGGGTTTCCAATCAATTCAGTCAAGGGCAAAATGAATTAATTAGTGGAAAGTGATATTTCAAATAAAACAATTAGCACTTTAATCCAATTTTGTAGGGGGTGGGGACTTCACCAAGTCTCCTGCCTTTTATTGAAATGAATTCAATTTCAAAGTTAATTTTAAAAATTAAAAGCACAACCTTGAACCTCAACAGAAATATTTAACTATTTGCAGTGTGTGCAATTTTAACCTACCCCTGCTGAGTGAATGAAAGCCTTTAAATAGATTTCCTCTGTCACTTTATTTAGGCAAGAAAAGAGACAAACAAACAAAGGTGGGGAGGGGTGTGACCTATCCTGCTGCAATTCTCAGAACCATTTTGAAAACCCTCCTTGACATTCTATAAAAAGCACAAGCTATAGATTAGATCTACATACATGATCAAAATGAGATGTAAAAGAAAGACAAATACAATATGATTTCACTTATGTGTGGAATCTGGAAAACAAAACAATCAAACAAACAACAATAACGACAACTAAAAAGAGAGAAAAAGAGAAACAGACTCATAAATATGGAGAGCAAACTGGTGGTTGCCGAAGGCCGGGATGAGGGTGGGGGGATGGGGGTGGAGGTAGATGATCAAGGTGTGTGAAGGGAAGGGGTTTAAGAGTATCAACTTCCAGTTATAAAACAAATAAACCACTGGGATGAAAAGTACAGCATAGGGAATATAGTCAATAATACTGTAATACACTTATTGTGGTGAGCATTTCATAACGTATATAATTGCTGCATCACTATGTTGTACATTTGAAACTAATCAAATATGTCAATTGCACCTAACAACTAAAAATAAAAAAATATATATTATAAATGATTAATCTAACAAAAAATCAAGTCATCTTTCCTAGTCTGTATTGATCAGAAACTGCTACCTTTATAATTTTATGATTATATATACAATATACATTGTGTAAGTTAAACAAAAAAGCATGAATAATAATGTAGTTATTTATGCAATGATACTGAAATGGGAATTTTTTTCCCACTATTTACTATAAAAAAGTAAATACAAAATTAGTTCAAAAATATGGTTTTTTTAAAGAGGAGAAATAACATGGATTTTAAAAATAGCATTTCTCCGGACAAAAATTACTGCATCTTTAATATCTGGGAAACTAGGTAGCACTCAAATTTTAATATATATGGTATAATTTAGCAGAGCCCTTAAAAAGTGCTAAAAGAAGTTTAATGGAGGCGTACCATTGAGTATTACTGATCTGCTCAAGAAAATGAAGGCTTTGAATATAAACCAAACTACACAGTGAGTATCAACTACTTACTGTGTTTAAAACTGAGCCTTCCAAGGTTAAACCCAATGAGCTCCCAGTGAGAGAGAACTGCAGGGAGACCGATGCATTTCAACAAGAGGGACAGATATGTTCTGGTTTAAATCTTATCTGTGCCTACATCTTGGGCAGCCATCCTCACCCATGCTTCCACTTGAAAATTCCAAAAATCTGTCCCACTCAAAACTAAGTAATGACCCCCCCACACACTCCTACACCCCACCCCACCCCCATAGACACACACACTAAGAAATGAGTAAAGGGCAAATAACTTTTTAGTGCATGGAAACTTTCTTACTACAGAGCCATTTCTGACATTACTGGTCCTATGCATTCCCTGATGAACAACTTTGGTAAGAGCATTTTCAACCACATCAGTAATTGGTCTACTCTTACTTTTTGCTTTAATTTAAAACCAAAGGGGGGAAAAGTGATTTCAAAAGCACCTGCAATCAGACATGTGTGAGCAGAACTAAATTTTTTTTTCAAAATTGGATTAATTAGCATTATCAGAAAAACAAAGGGAACAAAGCCACCAGTATGTAGTGCATTAATCATATTGCTAGTAATTAGTGCCACAATAGAAATACAAGACAAAGCAAAGAAGTTGGAAATAGTTCTGAAACTAGTCATATTTTGTAGGTATCGCTAGCTAAGAAATAGACGTACTTGGACGTGCACAGAGGACAAGAGTAAAATAGAATCTCAAAAATCGCATAAAGTTGAAAGACTAGACTGCATAAATCCTGAACCCCAGAGAAATAGGGAAGTCAATATATTTATAGCGTCTAATACACAGAGTTCAAAAAAAAATAGGAAAGAAGGGGACAGGGGAGGATGTGAAAGAATTGGAGGAACAGACTATTTCCATTTTTAAAAGAGGGAGAGCTTATCCTATTGTAACAAACTAATGCTAGGTCTAGCCAAACTTCACTAGTGAGATTCCTTTTTGCTTTATATATACGATCAGATGACATTGGGGAATGAAAAGCTTTCCTCTGAATGCTAAAATATTAAATTAATTATAACTTTTAAAGAATGGAACAAATCAGAGGGCTGATTTCTAACCATTTGATTTTTCTATACCAGAATGTATTACAAGAATCTTTTATAAAATAGTTTCATATGAAAATGCTGATTTGTGCTGATTCATTTTACAAATGAAAATTGGCCCAGTGATGCCCAGAAGAACATGGATGAGAGAATGAGCAAAATTTTACTTCTGGTTCTGAAAAACTCCTATCAAGTCACCATTTTTCTGTCTCCAATTTTCCTTACCTGGGATGGGCGAGGGGGGTGGGGGTGGGGGGGAAGCCAGATAATTATCTAGTCTGAGTGTTGCCTCCTTGAAGATGGCCTTCCTGGAGGCCTATGGGACAAAGGACTTTGCTTCTCTTATTTAAAAAAAAAAAAAGAAAAGAAAAGAGTTGTGCATCTGCAAATGGTGACAGTGGCGGGTAATGCTGACTTGGAGCTGATTTTCACCTACAGGCCTGCCTGCAGAGCCATAGAGGTAGGAAAGAAGGCACCTCTGAGAAACTAAAGGGAAGAGAGGTATTTTCCTGGGGGCTTCCCCTCTTATACTTCTTCTGGACCTTCACTAGATAGCTTTCTCAGTCTTTGATTTTTTTTTTTAAGGTTTATTTATTTTTGAAAGAGAGAGAGAAAGCACGAGCAGAGGAGGGGCAGAGAGAGAGGGGACACACACACACACACACACACACAAATTAAATTAAATTAAATTAAATTAAATTAAATTAAAAAATGCTTGTAAAAACAAAAACTAAAGTTAAAAAATAAGATAGTGGGAAGAAATTTGTCCACTATAAATGCTAGAAAAGGAACCAATTTAATAAATACACACACAATCTTTATAAAATTATTTAGACAAATATAAATCATTCAATATAATATGGACAAAGGACACAAATAGGCAACTTTTAGAAAATAAAATAAAATGACCAGTAAATAAATAAGTGTTCATATTCTCTCATAATTATAGAAATGCAAGTTAAAGTAATAATGTATCACTTTTCATCTATCAGAGAAGGATTCTAAAAATTCAACAATGTTATTGATAAGAATGTGGAAAAGTGGGTGCTCACTCACAAAAATATTAAGTAAATATTTACTGAATTCTACTCTGGAACACTGACTATGGGATTGCAAAGTGGTGCAATCTTTTAAAAAAAAATTTTTTTTAACGTTTATTTATTTTTGAGACAGAGAGAGACAGAGCATGAACGGGGGAGGGTCAGAGAGAAGGAGACGCAGAATCTGAAACAGGCTCCAGACTCTGAGCTGTCAGCACAGAGCCTGACGCGGGGCTCGAACTCATGGACCACGAGATCATGACCTGAGCCGAAGTCAGCCGCTTAACTGACTGAGCCACCCAGGCACCCCAAAAGTGGTGCAATCTTTAAGAAGAGCAATTTAGAAATATTTCACAAAATTTTTAAACGCACACATCTTTTGATTTAGCGTGTATCTACACAATGAATTTATTGCTGCAATACTTTAATAGCAAAAAAAAAAAAATTGAAAACAATATAAGTGTCCTCCAATAGGAGACAGTGGTTAAATGCATCATGTTATTTTTATACATATCATATATGTACAATGCATATTACATAGGTGATAAAAGAAATGTAAAAAGCTATATAAGCTGATACAAAAAGCTATCCAAGATACAGTAAGTAAAATTATACAGATACAGAATATAGATCATACTTTCTAGAATGATCTCAATTTATAAAAATAAGGAATATATATTTATGCCTATAACATGTTTATGCATTAAAATTTTCTAAAAGCATACAGAAGAAACTGTTACCAGTTGTTACCCTTGGAGGATGGTAATAGGGAGAAGGCGAAAGGGCCTGTCATATTTTCACTTTATATTCTGTCTCATTGAATTTTTGTTTTTGTAAGGAGTATATGCATTGCTGTTTTAATTTTAAAACAAGCTTAAAAAACGGGCCATAAAAATGAACTTCCTGTCTTCGCAAAAATTCATTTCAGAAAGAGACAAGGAAATTTATTGGTATACAGTTTTTGGGAAAAAAGTTATGAACAAAGACAAAAAACATTTTTTCATAATTTTACTATATATTTCATACATAGATATGAATACTATAGGAATAATTAAAGAAGAATATAAATGGATATTCATCAAATTTGTCAGGGGGCAGCCTTTTTGTTTATATGTTTGAATTTGTGAAATTAGGATCAAAAGTTAATTATAATAATTCTCTCAAATAAAACAGAAAGGATAGTGGGTTTCTAGTCTCAGTATAGCTGATTTTCACCATTCTTTATAAATTACCTTACCATTTTACAAGAAAGATTTTATTTAAAAATTGCTTTAAATAAGATCCAGAGCTTACACAGTATTAGACAAAGGGCAGGTCACTTCTGCATTGTCAGAACTCTAATTTGTCAAGCAAACTAGAAAGAACTTGAGCTGTGGATGCAGACTGGGATCTATTTCAACTAGGCCTCCCGAAGCCAAATATTTCATCTCTCTGAGCCTTGTTTTGTTATTGTTGCTATTGTTTTAATCTGTAAAATAGAGAAAATAACACAGGAACTGTATTTGTGAGGGATATAACTTGATCCATGAAGGTAGCATGACACTTTGTAAAGAATGGGGACTTTGGAGTCAGTTCTGATTTTGAATCTACCCTCCACCACTACAAGTTGTGAGAACTTGGATAAGCTAATCTATCTTTTCTGTGCTTCAGTGGAAATTAGGTATAACAATATATATATTTGTCACGGTGAGTGGTTTCAAAGATTTAAGAGGCAAGTGGCATAAGACATTAAACATATTCTAGTTAATCGTAAGTAAATGTTAGTCTTCAAGTCACACAGAGTATCATAAAAAGAGTGTTAGAATGGTAGAATTATACAGTTCTTTCTTTTATCTCATTGGTCTATAGAGCAAAGGAGTAAAGAAGAAAAGAAACTGTGGTTTTTCCATATCTGGATTTATAAAAAGTTCTGTCTAGAGTGAGGATAATTCCCCAAAACTTCCTTCGCATTTCTGCTTCTGGCGAAGATGGAGTAACAGAAACTGGACTAGTCTCCCACCTGAAAGAACCAAATACGAGATACAATATATGAAAAAACAATTTTCCAGACACAGGCATCAGGCAATGAAGGGCAGTGATCCCTGAGAGATGAAAAACAAATGGGGTGAGCTCTACTATTGCCCTATCTTACTGCTTGGAGAGAGTCTCCAG
The DNA here is from genome assembly GCF_018350155.1 of Leopardus geoffroyi. Taxonomy (NCBI): domain Eukaryota; kingdom Metazoa; phylum Chordata; class Mammalia; order Carnivora; family Felidae; genus Leopardus; species Leopardus geoffroyi. The sequence goes on from NC_059333.1 coordinate 85,184,660, forward strand.
GCTATGGTACAGAGAATGAGAACCCAGTGTCGTCTAGCAGACTCCCTAAGTTGAAGAAACAATGCTGAGCGCCAGGGAAGTGCCAGGTGGCTAGAATTCACAGGACAGAGTATAAGAGAGGAGGAGGTTGTTGAGAGAGAAAACTCTGGATATCTGCAGAGGACGTCTCTCCTAGTCAGCAAAACACTGATCAACACATGCATATGAGGAAGTTACCTGAGGACTGGGAAAGAACCACCAGAAAGGGTTAGAGGTAAATGCCTAGTACTGACAGTTTCATAATGATGCTCGTTCCCATCAGCCAGACTGAAAAATTTCATGATGCACCGGGCATTAGGCAGAGTATACAACAGAGTTTTAACTCAGTAGTAGATAATAAGTAGACACAGACTAAATACTACTCTGGTCTTGCTTTACAAATCTTGAATACAAAACCCAAAAGGATAGAACTGTTTCCAAGTAAATTAATTATACCTGAAACCAAAATTCCAGATTATATTTAACAGTACAAAAATATCCAGCACCCAACGAAGTAAATTACAATGTTTAGAACCCAATGAAAAATAACCAGGCACACCAAGAAGCAGGAAAGGAGGAAGGGGGAAATCAACCTGTTAAATCTGACACAGAGCTGATGCCGGTGATAGCATTAGCTGACATTTCCTTTGCCATCATCCAGAGTTAACTCCCTCACAATCCACATCTTTTGTGCTTGCACTACCTGTGAATATGCCTTATTATGTTTTCATTCATTCATTCATTCAACAGATGTTTACTGAATCACTGTGTGAGAAAGCAATGTGCTGGGCACATACTTTGTGTCCTTAACAGTCCTATAAGGTTTCTTGGCTGTCACATTTAGCTATAACTATACTGGTCCAGAGAGCCTAAGGAATTTGCCCAAGGTCATCTTTGGTGTTAGCTGAAGTGTTACATCTAAACTCCAGTTGTTTGATTTGTGAGTCTGTTTTTGTTGACTCTGGCCCACTGTGGATCATCCATATGTATTAGTTTACCTTTCCCTGTAACTGACTATCTTAAAAGTACTGACCTTTGAACTTGTATGATCTTGGGATGTCATACTCCTAGGTATCTAAAACCCAGAAGCCCCAATCTCTGTTTTCTGATGTAGCCATATCTGAGTTACTTTGGATGAGAAACTAATGGTTATCATATTTCTCTAGCTGTCAGCGTGTCTAGGAGCACATCTATATGTGCAATGTTAGTCTTCTAAAAGGGCCATGTATGGGGCGCCTATGTCGCTCGGTCGGTTAGGCTTCCAGACTTCGGCTCAGGTCATGATCTCACAGTTCATGAGTTCCAGTCCCGCGTCCGGTTCTGTGCTGACAGCTCAGAGCCTGGACCCTGCTTCAGATTCTGTGTCTCCCTCTCTTTCTGCCCCTCCCCCATTCATGCTTTGTCTCTCTCACAAAAATGAATAAACATTAACAAAAATTTTTAAAGGACCATGTATTATTTAATAATCATGAAGATGATGATGATGATGATGATAGTAAATAATAAGTTCATGGTAAATTACAGTTTACAACAGGTTTTACATATGTAACTGAAAATGTAGTTTTTATAACAAAGCCTATGCAAAATGTTATCATTTAGCATCCTAGTCTCCATTTTACAGATCAGAAAACAGAAAGATAAAGGAATATTTCCAAGACCAGCAGCTTTTAAGTAAAAGAGCCAGGTGTTGAAGCCATGCCTGTCTGATGCCAATTTTCACGGCCTTTCTGATAGCTGTGGTCTGCCCATTTCCCACGTAACAGATTGTTTGAAATGTAGCTGAGAATACCAAGGTCCATGCTTACTACCAACTTTACAAATTAAAAATCTACCTTTCCTTTGAGCTTTTGGCTTTCTTTTTGATCATGTGTAACTGCATAAAGGCTCTTTTTTTCTTTTTTTCATGTAAATCTGCTCCTAAACTCTTAATAATTTAATCAGCTATTGAATGAATACCATGCCTTCATGTTTTCTACTGTTAAATGAACATTTAGAAATTGGGTAGATTTTTTAAGGATTCATAAAATCACAATTGTATTTTGGGAACCCAAACAGGCTGTAAGACTAAAAAGGACCAGCAGAAGGAAGACTTGGAAATGGAAATGTTCCAAACTATCAGTCCAAGGTGTTCCTCATTGCAAAGGAAAGAGAATGAAAATTCCTTTTTCTTTAAAAAGGCTGTTTTGCTTGCCCTAGACCTCTCTTTCCTCCAGTTGTGGGCATGAAAAGAGGGCCACAGAATGAAGGACAGAGACTAGAAGGAAATTTACTGAAGTAATCTTGTTTGTGAAAAAATAATAATAATAATAAAAGAAAGATCATTTGGGAAGGCTTTCTTTGCTTTCTGCTCATCTCCTTCCCTACCTCCCCTCCTACCCTCTTTGGAGAGGCTTGTGGGCTTGTTGAAGTGTAGCCAGGTTCTCACCCATTGAGTTCAGACTTCAGATTAGAAGCATAAAGCAGTGCAAATTGAAATTTAGAATCAAGCTCACAAGACTCTCAGAATGTTCCCCCAGCCACCAGAGGAATTTGGCCAATAATTGCTGTAAATGATTCCCCTCTTGTAGTATTCAAATTCAAGTTCTTTCGCACTGAAAAAGTGTTCTATATAGAAGGAAAGAGAACTGCATCTTAAGCTTTCTGTGCAGCACCTTGGAATATAACATGGCCAAAAGACAAAACTTTCACCATTAACAATAAAAATCCAAAGACATGGTAGACAGTATGGTATGTTTAAGGAACCTCTCCGGGCCTAGGAGCTAGGTTCCAGTCCCAACTATATCATACAGCCTTCAGGAAGTCACGCCTCTCTCTGGAGCTCAGTGTCCTCACCTGTAAAATGAGGAGGTTGGAATAAGATAACTTAGCTTTAAATCATTATGACTGTAATGAGCATTACAATGTAATAAATAAAGTGAAAGTGATTATATCAATGTAACTCCCAAAGACATTTTTTCCTGTTATTTAAACTCATCCAGGGGCGCCTGGGTGGCGCAGTCGGTTAAGCGTCCGACTTCAGCCAGGTCACGATCTCGCGTTCCGTGAGTTCGAGCCCCGCGTCAGGCTCTGGGCTGATGGCTCAGAGCCTGGAGCCTGTTTCTGATTCTGTGTCTCCCTCTCTCTCTGCCCCTCCCCCATTCATGCTCTGTCTCTCTCTGTCCCAAAAATAAATAAACGTTGAAAAAAAAAAAATTTAGACTCGTCCACCAGGGAAGAGAGAAGAAAACACTAACATGGTCTGATTTCACTTGTGCAATGTGCCACCGATCTTTTAAATCCAACTAGGAGAAGGCATTTACTAAGAGGACACAGCATTTGGAAGAATTAATGACACCACCTCAAAGTGGGAGTTGGTGCATTTCCTACCAGTGGCACCAGCCCCTTTATCATAATGTCTACAGAACTGGCGATTCCAAACCCATGCTTTGTCAAGGAGCATTCTGAAGAACGAGTCTTGCTGGAGATTATAGAGTCAGTCATTGAATTACTACAGCATAGATTAGAATAACATTGAGCCCTTTTAGAACCAGGGTTAAATTTACAGTTTCTCTTCAGATTGGAACTCTGTGTGTTCACTTTTACACTCTTAAGGCTATATTACTTATTGATGTTGCCACTTCCTCTTATCTTATCTCACCCCATCTTACCTTTCCTTACCTTATCTCATCCTCTGAAGTCATTACACTAATATTAAGACACCTCCATGACAAAAGGCTTTTGTTCTCAATAGGACCTTTCTAAGTCCTCTTTCCTCTCTACTGTGACATAAAACATGCACCTTGGTTCTCTTTTCTTTCTGAGTTCAGCATTTAGACGGAAGCAAAAAAAAAAAAAAAAAAAAAAAGGAACCAAGCAAATATTTTGTTGAACATGAGCAGATACACACGTGCACACATACCCAACCCCAAACCAATTAGAAAAGCATGCCGCGGTGAATAGTGTGGAAGGCCAGAGGAGCTTATGCTTTTTTGTTTAAGCAGGTGCTTGGGAACAAGCAGACATCAGCCAGATTCAGGGCATCGTGTGAGGATCTGGCTTCACTCATCGCTCGTTGTTGAGCACCGGGAGCAAAAATGTAGCAAATAAGGCAAAGAAAATCCTTCTAAGAGATCTGGGCCCAGAAACTAATCCAGGCAAGTATGACTTGTGTCTCTGTAGTTTTATAAGGGCGGATTGCTTTGGTATTTAATTAGTGAATGGGTGGAATCTGCACATTGAATTTAAGAAGAAAACATTTCACTTTTTAGTCCCTGGGAAGTCATGGGCAGTCCAGAAAAGATATTGAATTGCTCACAGCAATTGCTCACAGCAATCACAACAGAGTAGATGGCATTTCTTGAATGCCCGCATGCATCACAATGCAACAAAATGGAGCATGGCATTCAGATGAGAGACTTCCCTCTGCAAATATGAATGGGAATTAAAAATAGACAGGGAATAGATGGGCACTCCTTGGTGAAGATTACGCATCTCAACAGGTGTGTGGCAGGAATAAAAAGGGAGGGGGAGATGTTATTTAGTTTTAAGCGTTCAATTTGTTGGGCCGAGGGTGCCTGTCCACCACCACTAGTGGTCATATTAAAAATCTACACGAGTCCATCTGTGAATATCCAGTCCTTGTGCTCACAGGAAGCAGAGAGGGAGGGAAGAAAGAAAGGAAGGGCACTAACATTTATTAAACACCTGCCACATGCCTATACCTACAGCACTGGGTGCTGGTGGGCCACTGGCTGGGAGGGCGCGAAAGGGAGGAGGGAAGTGAGGACGGTGAGGCTTTTGACAGAAGTGAGTTCCTGTTCCTAGTTTCTTGCCTGGAACTGCTGCTGTCCCCTTACACTTTTCTCCCCCCTTCCCTTTCTCTTCGACATCTGGAGTTAGCTTGTCACATCTGTCTCAGGCTCTGACAGATTTAGTCTCATGGCAGCTGAGGAGACGGTGATGATCCTGCCCGCTTCACCTCCCCAATCCACTGAGGTGAGAGGAAAACCCAGGCTGTCAGAGGAATGGATATTGAGGAGAGAATGCTGGTCATCTGAGGGCTCTGCTTGAGGGACACCTGCTTTTGGCTGCTAGGCCTGCCACATCCAGGCCATGGAATCAGGGACAAGTTATTGTTTCGTTGCTGTTGTCATTCTGAACCTTAGGGGAGGGGTTAAAAGCACAGATTCCAGAGCCAGCCCACCTGGATTTAAATTCAGACTCTGCAATTTATTAGCTATATGACCTTGGAGGAATTTACTCAACCTCTTTGCCTCATTTTCTTATCCACGAAATGGAGGTGATAATATCTTCCTCATGAAGACTGCAGGATATCCTGCATATAAAAGGGTAGGACAATACCTGGCATACAGTAAGTGCTCCAAGTTTTTTTCTTGTTTCGTTTTGAACTGTTTTTAGGCATAATAATCCTACTTTATAGGTTCTCTGTCGTCAGCCTTAGAGAAATAGTTTTGAGGACCTATTTTTTCTCAAAAAGTATTTCTTGGTAACCAGTTAAGGGATATTTATATCCTTCCTTATTTATTTTTTGCCATAGTTGGTTCTTTCTTAGGTTGCAGAGAATCATCCTGTAGATTAATAATAGTTCCTTGAATTTATACACCAGCTTTCTCTGAATCCCTGTGGCTTTTTAGATCAGGTGAACCACATCTGAACCTCAGCCAGCGGCGCATGGTGACAGTGGCTGGGTTATTGTCTGCATTTTCATGTGAGAGGAATATGACTCACAGACAGCAAGTGGAATGCAATGGCCAGAGTTGCACAGAGCACTGAGGTTGTTCAGACTTTAGACCCTGCCTCACCACTGGACACATACCAATTGTATTCGCCATCCACGCTTGCCATGGCCTGAACCGTCACAGTCTAAAACAATAATAATAATAATGACTGATTTCTATTCTATTTTGTAAAGCGCTTGGATACTGTGGTGATAATGTTACACACATATCAATTGGAATAAGAAAAAAGCATCCAGAAGGCAGAAGGTAATTTCAAGCATGCAAAATGGAGTTACTCACATGGAAATTCAGTGATATCTAATCCCCATTGTGCTGGCATTATGTAAATACATAGGTAGGAGGAATTTTATTAAAGCAGTTCTTAATTATTACAAATTACTGTTGCATATTTAAGATCAAAATTTCCAAGACGTTTTTGGGAAAGCCTTGCACTTTTGTAGTTATCTTACAGCTTAACGATGTTTTCTTAGAACCCAAGCATCTGGAAGCTTTTGATTTGTTCTTGGGTTTGTGACTTGAAATTGACCACAAAATGTATGGCATTTAGACACAAATGATACGTGGTGAAATCTAGAATTGTAGAATGTGAGACTCAAAAGAGATTTTAGAGGTAATATAGTTTGGTGACCTCCACACCCTGCTCACCCCATTTTTACGGGGAGGAAACCGAGGGTCAGAGAGATTATCCAAGTTTGTATCAATTATTAGTTTTTATAGTAACTATTATCCCATAATCAGGTTGCCAGATTCCAAATCCATTGATCTTTTTATTTCATTATTCTCAGTTTTTGGAGTCAAGTAAATTAAAATGTTAGCAATAGCGCTAACAACAGCATCGCTTAGCAAAGCTCACCTCCATACTATAATTTATTTTCCAAGCGTATGCGTCTGGGAGGCTTTCCACATTCACTGCATGTTTATGGTCCATTCAACATTTTAGAGTTCATTCAAACTAAAGTTGCCTTCTAATCCAATCCTTCAGACAATTATATTTGCTTCTGCCTCTCCAAAAATAGAATTTAAGGTTTTGTGAAGATCTTTGAACCATAGGCATTATATTTAGGACTTGAATTCTGTGTTTCTACAAATATTAGGGTCTTAGACTACCTACCCCCGGGGTCACACTTTATATTTCTACCTGTATAAGCCTCCCTGAACCTCATTCCCAGGGGCTGGAATTATCCTTCCCTTCCAGTTAGGGTCTTTCTCTCCTTTAACCCCATTGGAAAGCAGTTCACATGCTCTATTTCTCCGTTTCATCTAAGCATTTTCTCACGGAAGTTGAATTTACATTCACCATATGCTCATTTTTTCCAGGTGATTCCTTTAATAAATGTATTCTTGAAATCATGTCCTTGCTTCTAAGGAAATCAAATTTTTAATTTAATTTTCTAACATAAGCAATGTTAGCAAATAAGGAGCCGTCAAAGGGAAATGGTGGCCACATGTCACATATTGTGTAACTACATTCATGAAGCCTGTTCTGGCTCTGCTCAGCCAACTTACAAGGAAGCATTAGTGTGGATCACATATGTGTGTGTGTGTATTTTGTGCCCTTTTCACTTTGTCTACACAGGTTAAAAGAAATAATTATATGTTTATTTTTTTCCCAATTTGAAGTTGCTTTAACTATTTTCTGAACTGCATTTTTCATTTGAGTCCCCTGTTCACTTTGATAAGAGATGATTCTCCTGTTTTCATATCTCCCTGCCAAAAGGGACTCGCTGGTTATCTCTGATTGCAGGCAATTCGAACTTTAAGTAAGCCTGTCTTTATCAACTACTGTTTTAACAGCTGATTAATTAGTGCCGCGGAGATCTAGGGGAGGCCTTTATCTGAAGAGTAGTTCAACCATTAGCAAAGGAAACTTCCTTGTGCACCAGCAGCTCAGATAACAAGGTAAGATAATAGTTCACAGTCCTTCTCTGACTAATGCAAACAGGAGCACTCCCTCTTATCCCACTACAACGGCCACACAGAAATGCTCAGCCAAATTCTCAAAATACCATGATCTCCACCAGCAAGAACCGGTCATTTTTGTGAGTACTTTTTCGAATAGTGCCTTGCCGAGTATACAGAACAGCTGGCACTTAGAAACTTAAATAATATTGCATTCTTGGCTAGTCACAGGAGGAAATCAAGCCCCAGTGGGATTTGGCAATGAGCATGGTGGGATTTGTCTTATCAGTTGAGAAAATCTTTGGGCCCAGATCCAAGCCTCTTGTTCACCATTTATTCTGGAACAAGCCACTGACTCTCCCTGTAACTCAGTTGCCCCATCTGTGAAATGGAGCTAATAATAGTACCTGGCCTTAGAGTGAGAATTAGGTGAGCCAATGCTTCCAATGTTCTTATATTTTGTCTGACACATGAAAAGTGCTCGATGAATGTTGATATAACTACTAAGGTGGGAAAGGTGCAAATAATTTAGGTTCTTCAAATCCTGACAGAAGTAACCAGAAGCGATTAAATATAACCAGACAAGATCTGGGGCTGTGACTGGGCACAGATTGTCAAAACTCTCACACCACCACCATCATTATGACTTCTACTAGCGATAACTATAACCACTGTAATAAGAGTTAACATTATTCCAAGCACTTTATGTAGATTAATATGCTTAACCTTTACAACCGTATGAAGTAGGTACTATTTTCATTCCCATTTTATAGCTGATGGAATTGAAACACCAGAGAACTAAATAACCCACCTAAGGTCACACGACATACAATGCTGGGAGAGATTTGACCCCAAGCAGTCTGGCTGCAGACCACTTGCTCTGCATCACTTGCTCTTAACTTGCTATAGCAATCACAGTATTACTCTATCCTGTTTGTGGATGCTCAAAGGTGAAGTGACTTACCCAAGACCCAAAGCTAATAAAGAATTGAGCTAAAATTCAAAGCTAGATTTTCCCCAGCTATTTTCCTTGCGCTAGGATACCTCTACAGTTTGGAAGTTTGGGGGAAGGGGTGTTCATGGTTAAGGGGAGAAAAATAACCGAGTACCCAGGAATGTGGGTTTGACTCATTTGATGTTCTGACCCTTGGGATTCCCTCAGAAGCTCTGGTCTTTGGGGTGCCTGGGTGGCTCAGTCGGTTAAGCATCCAACTTTGGCTCAGGTCATGATCTCACAGCTGGTAGGTTCCAGCCCCACGTCGGGCTCTGTGCTGACAGCTCAGAGCCTGGAGCCTGCTTCGGCTTCTGTGTCTCCCTCTCTCTCTCTGCCCCTCCCCCACTCGTGCTCTGTCTCTTGTTGTATCTCAAAAATTTTTTTTAAATGTTTAAAATTTTTTTTAAAAAAGCTCTGGTATTTGTTCTGAACCTGTCTCTCCCCTCACCCATCCGTGTTTGCACCCTGGCTCCTAACATAAGCTTAGCATACAGTGTAGCACCTAGAAGGAGGCCAGTACAGGGGAAGGAGGTTTTGTCATAATTAATCACTACAGAACATTCATGAGAGTTGATTTTACTCCTGAGAGATAGAATGTGATTCAACACTTTTAACAGATGAGAACTGAGACTATTTTAAAGCTAACATAGGGAACAGCCTAAGGCAGCCTTTTGAGAGGGGTAGAATGAGCCAAGCAAATGTTTTATACTTAGAGGTGCATCATATTTAAAAACAGGCAGTATGCCATTTATGCTTTAGATCATCTCTTTCTTTTATACAATACTGAATGGTCTATAGAAGTAAATTAGCAATATTTTCCTGAATATAAAAACTATAATTTATTTTGGGTACAAAATATCAAGTCATTTCTGGAGAGCATAGACTCTGGTATAAACCTCGGCTTCTTGATTCTTTTATACCTACCTAGGAAATTCCCAACTATCTGCATGCTAAGTTTTTCAAAAGACCCACCTCTGGTCACCTGGTGGTAGACACATCAAAGGAACTAATTGACCCCTTAGGACATATCCCCAAACTTCAATCCCTCAGCTGAGAAGGAAATGTCACATCAATTATGGAGGGATGTTGCAGGGGACTGGAATTAGGACCAGCCAGAGGACTTGGGGAACTTGTTCCGCTATTGCATAAACACTGATAGAGCACCTAATGTGGTCAAGGCCCAGGGGGTTGCATAGATGAATCTCACATGCCCTCTCTCTCCAGGAGTATCTAGTTGCAGCATAAATAACAAGAAGGGAGAGGGTATTAGGTGTCATAAAAAGTGTGCAAGGGAAATGCTGGGGGGGCATTAGGAGCACAGAGAAGGCAATCTGTCCAGGTTCTGTTGTACTGTCGTTAACACTTTCTTTCCGTGGTTTGTCCTAAGGATGGAAACAGAAAATGCCACACCAGATGAAAATGTTTTCTCAACAACCCCAGGAATAAGTACTATATTGGTGAAAGTGTATGTGGGTGCCAAAGATGTTTATACCAGCAATGTTCATAAATACTAACCCCCCAAAACAGAAACTGAACAGAGATGATTTCTTTGAGCTACTATGCAGCTATCAAAACCTACATAGAATAATATTTAACAGGCGGAAAAATCATGATATATTTTTTCATGCTTGAAAACAATTATATGTATGTTGTATATGTACATATACATATATCAACACACATGTTATTATATATATATATATATATATATATATATATATACCCCTGTTGTTATGTAATAAAAGCTTGGAAGCATATATACCAAGAGATCAAATTAGTTATCCCCGAGTGGGAGGATTATGAGTAATTTTTTTCACTGTGATTCCCTACGTTTCCCAAGTTTTCTGAATAAGCATGTATGACTTTTGTATTAGCATTAAAAATAAATTTTGAGAAAAAGCCAGTATATCCATCCTTCCCCAAAATTGCATTCTCAAAGCCCACAGACTAGTTAGTCAGTAATAGCAATTTCACTAGATTGATCTCATTTGTTCTTGAGAAGCTTCCTCCCTTTGGATTGCCCTGCTCTCTTGACTCTGACACCGACTGAAATCAGACTGGAAAATCCTTGCTTTGCTGGTTCTGCCTCCATGTAATTTGAGTTTTTAGCAGTGAATATTTCTTATTTGGTTTTTCATGGGAATTTTTTCTTTTCATTCTGTTTAAATATTTGTATGTTTATGTCATAGTTGCCAACCTTGTTTCCTCAGGGCACCTGTCTTGGGGATAACCAGGATGTAGATGGTGATGGTTATGGTGCCTGACTATGGCCTGGGCCCAGGGATGTTTCCAGGATGTTGGGCTCTCAGGGCCGTCCCATTGGGGCCAGTCCAGGAGGCTTTGATCCCTGGAAGGCATAGTAGTAATGACCTGCTTGGCTTCTCTGGCCCTTCCCCCGTGCTCTCCCCCTGGCTCTGTCTTTGCCCTGCCTCACCACAACTGGCCAAGGCTCCAACCATATGGAGTTCTGAGGGGTTCTCAGAACTGGAAAGAAGTGGGGTGCCTTTATTATTTGATCCCTTTTAACCAACTTTGAATGGTTTGCAGGACCAGCTTCATGGGCCTATGATCTGTGCACACAGGGCCCGACATTCAGGAGGATGACATGCTTAGCTCATTCTTCTGCTCTTAAAAATCTTAATTTCCGGGGCGCCTGGGTGGCTCAGTCGGTTGAGCGTCCGGCTTCAGCTCAGGTCATGATCTCGTGGTCCGTGAGTTCGAGCCCCGCGTCGGGCTCTGTGCTGACCACTCAGAGCCTGGAGCCTGTTTCAGATTCTGTGTCTCCCTCTCTCTCTGACCCTCCCCTGTTCATGTCTCTGTCTCAAAAATAAATAAACATTAAAAACAATTTTTTTTAACAAATCTTAATTTCTTTGTTTGGACAGGCAGAGTGGAAAGAGCATGGTATTTGAAGGTAGACAGTCCCTTGTTTGAATCCTCAGCTCTACCACCTAGCTGTGGGATCAAGTTCTTTGATCTCTGAGTCTTAATTTCCCCATCTGTAAAATAGGTATAGAGTCACCTATTCTACAGAGCTGATGTTAGAGAGGAACACACATAAAGCTTCCGATATGTACCAGACAAGAAATAATACTATTTTATTACTGTTGTTCAATAATCATAGCCATGTGGACTCAGCATGTCCAGATGTTCCCCATGTCCTCCCCATGAAGGCTGGGCTGATCTTTTTCTTCCCAGTTTTTCTGGAGTGTCAACCCAGGGGTTACCTGACACTGCTATGTTGCCTTCCTTCCTTCCCCAGGTGATACGGCGTCCCTTTGCCAATAGAACTCCTACCCGATGACTACGAAATTCGTGAATTTCGTATTTAAGTACAGCCCCTTCCCTGTCCTGGCTCCACTCTTGCTTTCAGGACACACTCGATCTCAGATCCGCTTTTGCTGCATTTCATGCAGCTAAAGCCCCAGTGGCGGTACTTCTTGTATAGTGGCTTACATTTTAATAGAATTTGATCCTTTTCAAGGCATTCAGGTCACTTCCATGCCATGTGATCCTTGAAACTATATTCAGAAGGGGCCAAATGATATTATTTTCTCAAATGAGAGAATGACCACTGGCAAGAGAAAGTGACTTATTCAAGGGTACTCCGCAAGCTGGTGACAAGCCAGGCGTAGGGAGAATGTAAGTTTCATTCATTCTTTCATCCATTCATTCGCTAGTTCATCTAATCTCTACTGGGCTTGTGCTAGGGAGACACTGGTGACAAAAGCAGACAATGTCACTAACTTTAGGCATCTTGCAGTCTATTTGGGAAACACAGATATTTGAATTTTTATTTATTTACTTACTTACTTAAATTTTAGAGACATGAAGAGAGAGTGTGACTGAGGGACAGGGGCAGAGGGAGAGAGAGAGAAACCCACGCAGGCTCCACATTGAGCACAGGGCCCTGACGTGGGGCTCAATCCCCTGATCCTGGGATCACGACCTGAGCCCAAATCAAGAGTTGGACACTCAACCAACTGAGCCACCCAAGCATCCCAGGAAAAAAAGGATATTAAATAATCACAATAATAAATGTAAAGTTTCACTCGTGTTAAGTGTTAGGAAGAAGAGGCACTCAGGGCCAGGTTTAGACTGGTCAGGAAGTGCCCTGATCAAGCTGCTTCTTTGAAAAACGCAAGAGGTAATTGTGTTTAGAGGCTTTTATTTATTTGCCTGTTTATGTGATACTTTAATATACAAATGATTTCTTTGAAAGCAAAGCAATTTATTTCATTGAGTAGATATAAGCAACTTTAGATCTTCTTTGCTTTTAGCCATTATCAACACTAATGTTTCACCAGGGGAGTATACTACGGTAAAGCAGGCTGAGTTACATGGGTCTACCAGAGAATTTAGAAATATTAGACTGTTTTGCTCTTGGAAATAATTACCATCAGAAAAGTTTGCCATCTAAACCTGCACTCTTTTTTTTTTAAGCTTATTTATTTATTTTTGAGAGAGAGAGAGAGAGAATGAGTGGGGGAGGTGGAGAGAGAGAGAGAATCCCTCCACTATCAACACGGAGCCTGGGTTCTGGGGCTTGATCTCATGAACCAGGAGATAATGACCTGAAACCAAAACCAAGAGTTGTATGGTTAACCTACTGAGCCACCCACGCACCCTTATATCTGTACTCTTTACCTAGAGCACCACGTTCCACAGCCCCTACCTGCTGACGCACAAAACAGAAGGGCACTTTACACTTGGTGCTGAGGACCTTCCTTGCTTATTGACACTCTGATCTTATTCTGTCATTTATTTATTATTTATTTATCAAAAAGTGTTTATTCATTTATTTATCAAAACACCTTCCTTGGGGCACAATGCAGGACACTGGAGACCAAACAGGAAACATGAAGGATGAGGTCCCCGGTCTCAGGAGCTTATTACAGTCAGACACGAAGCAAACACATGAATGAATAAGGAAAAGACCCAGGAAAAGAATGAAATGTGCATCAAGTAAGGCCTCTTTGAAGGAAAAGTGACAAGTGGGCTGAGATGTGAAGAATAAGATGCAGTTCATGCAGGTAAATCAAAAGAGGACAACCTTTCCAGGCAGAGGGAACATGTGCAGACAGGTACAAAAAAGAGAAGGACAGAGAGACAGAGAAAGACAGACAGCTAAAAAGTACACCTGAAATGGCAATTATTAGTGGTATTTCACAGAAGTCTAAATCACACGCCAACTGATTCAAGGATAAAGTTTCATTTGGGATATTTTAAGTTTCTTTGGGTGTTTGCAATTTAATGGATGGCTTCTTTATGAAGACCTGTGTGGTGCAACAATCAGAAAGTTTTCTTCTGTGTAGTTTGCACCCGTTTATGTATTAAGTGGTTTAAACATTGAAGGCCACTTTCCCCACCTTTGGCCTATCTTTGCTTTTGCCCTGTACCAATTTTGTGCTTTGAATTTGCAGTCCCGCCTTTGAAGCAGAACTCCTGCTTTGTGTCACCACCTTGAGAAGTGATTGCAAGACAGCTTGGTTTCACTCTCTTGATTGTCATAAAGCTGCTATTCTGCTTGTACCAAGGAATGACTTCTTTCTCTTGGCCAAGAGAGTGCTCCTTTAATGTGGCCCTGAAAGCAGTTTTATAATCTGAATAATAAACAGATTATCTGTCAAATTCTCTTTGTCTGTTCCACTGTGACCTACTAACATTTACACTGTGTTGCAGAAACATGGCGGAGGGGTTGGTTGCCTACATCAACTACTTCCATTGTAGGAAAATGTGATTCTGCCACTTTCAAGCAAAGGGGACCATCCCCACATCAAGGCCATGACCAATCAAAGACAAAGGGATGAAATGCTCAGTAGTTATTTGCAACTTGAATCATTTTAGAAAAATACTTTGAAAGAATAGATGCATGGATTAGGCTTTTTTTTTTTTTTTTTTTTAATAAAAACCTCTTTCTCTATAGCCATTGTTTTAGGACTCATTTTTTCCCTTATTGTATTTGGACAGATGTTGAATATGCATTTCTAAGAATCCATGATTTTTAAATTACAAAAGCCATGGACATGGGGAAGTGTTTCTTAGTGATAAAGGAAAGGGTTTTAGAAAATTCTACAATGGCAGTGAGAGGTCATATGTTGCATTGCCTTGTCTCAGCTTCATCCTCTCTTCTTTATAAGCATCTCCAGCCATAGGGATCTTCTGATGTAACCCATTACATATTTGGATGGCTCAAATCATTAGAAAGTTCTTCCTAACGTGGAACCAAAATCCACCTTTATTTTCTAACCATTGGTTGCACATCTCATCTGTACAGGACAGTACAGACACTTACTCTACTGAAATACTGTTGAGGAAGAAACAGTGAACTCAAGTTCTCTAGGTATCTGGTTTGAATTACTTACTCCACAAATCCTTTTCTGCTAACTGGCTCCAAATTTCTTTATAATTAAAAAAACACATGTTCACCTAAAATTCAAATATTCACCAAAATTTTAATGTAGAAAATTTTCCAATCGTTCCTTGTTCTGACAAAGCAAGTTTCCTTGTAATGGCTCTAAAGACAAAATTAACATTTTTCTGAACATAGTGATTTTTTATTCCTTTTCATGATAACGTGTTGGAATTTTAGGAAAATATTGTGATTTAATAGAACGTGCTAGAGTGAACAGTGAAAACCAATGATCTCTGCTACCTGGAGACTGAATGCCACCACAGCGTTGCCCCTTCCTAAAGCCCCCCTGACACAGTCCATCCCCAAAGAACCGGTGATTGCAGATCCAAATAATTGTTGGGCTTAGCTGCCAGATTCATTCAGAAATCGCTGGTATTGTCTTCTGTAAAATGATATGTCCCCATGATCTCTCTCTCTTTTCAGCAAACCAGAATCCTGGATATAATTTGATCTTCATTACGAAGAGGGGAGCCGAATCAGATAATAGAAGACTTGAAGAGTTTAAGTAACAAGGGATCAACCTCACATTCCCCATCCAGCTCTACACCCCCATTGGGGTAGTTGTTTGTGGCTCAAGTTACTTTGATAGGAACTGAGGGAAGGCTATTTTGAGTCCAAGACATGAGGCTAAGGGCTTTCCCTCTCCTGGGAAACCCCCATCCCTGAAATCTACCCAAATCTCAGATTTACATCTCACAAAGGCAGATGCCAAGACCCCTTCTTTGCACAATACATCCCTCCCGCCTGCCTCCAGAAGCCTACAGGTAGCAATTTGCCACATCCTCTGCATTTGACAGAGGGCTAGGAATTAGAGGAGGTGTTTTGCTCTCCTGTCACTTGTCTCCTCATGGTATAATTATCTGAGTTCCTAGGTGCGGCTGTGATATGTGAAGAAATCCAAAGAAGAAACACAATATGTCTTCATTGTCTTTCATCATTAGCCTTCAATTAAATATTTCCTACCCTGGGCTAAGGTAGCTTGGGGTGGAACAAGCCAAGGGCTGCAAGCCAGAAGAGATGAACCTTAATCTCTCTTCCACATGTAGGAGCTGTGTGTTGTTAGTCAAATCTCTTACTATCTCTGAGGCTTGGTGTTTTCTTTGATAAAACCAGAGAATAGACTGGATTATTTCTAAATTCCTCCTGGGGCTGATTTTTTAAAAATTCTATAGCTATAATTTATGCTCAAATAATGATGGAAAAAATAGTCTAAATACCAAGTGAAGGTGGTTAAAATCAGGCTATCTGATGTTGATCTGTTGAGGTTTCCTCCATAAGGTAATTTTGACTTTTGCATTTTGCCTGCCCATTTACAGGAGCTGGTAATGTTCGAGACGAAGCAGGAATTCAAACCACATTTTTTATGTAAACACACTACATTTTTTTGTCTTAGGAAATGTTTTGAAGCAACCCATGCATTTCACAATCTTCATAACTAAATTCTGAGAAATGTACTTGTTTTAGGAACATATTTATCGTATCTAAGTACGCCTAAAAAGTAGTGAGACTACTTTCTAAAAGACACACCCTAAGAAGTCTCATGGTGTGTGTCATACAACATGTTCTCCTTTCCACATAAATGCTGTATTTCAAGAATGGATAGAATTTAATAAGTCATTTATTCCATAGACCCTTGCCCTTTTGTCATCTACAAAAGAAAGGAAGTAAAAAACAAACAAACAAAATATTTCTACAATTAAATTCAAGTCTTAAGTAATAACATCATTTCATTTTTGAATGGGGCTTTAAAACCTTTGAAGCATTTTTACATAAATTATTTTACTAGCTTCTCCCATCACCCCTGTGAAGTACAGAGGAGGAGAATGTTATCTCTATTTTACAAGTGAAGAAATGAAAGTCAGGCAATAAAACTTAAAAAGGAAAAGGAGACACAGCCCCTAGGATCTGGTATTGAAGCCAGAGTACCATCAAATGGGATTTCCTTCTGAAGACATGTTGGCATTTAGGGAACATTGCCTTGGCCTTGCTTTTCCTGAAATGAAAAGTCATGAAACAAATCTTAAAGGCAAGCTCCTTGGGTCTCACGGGGCTCCTGCGTGCTGTCAGGCATCCATGGTCTCTCTGTTTCATAGAATTTTAAAGGGGATTTCTTATAATCCTGACTATTGCTAACAACTACAGCCTGTAGTATACACATAAGAACATGTGATCCAAAGCTCTGAATGAGCTTCTAGAAATTCCATGAAGCCAGCCTGGTGGATTTTCCAGACTGCTGACAGGGACTAAAATCACTATGGGCTTCCAAAGAGAAGATTCTGTTGTATAAAACATGCCTTTGATGCACTGAAATGTCTAAAAACTTTTTTGAGAGTGGGTAGTCTTTTCTGCTTGAATTTTGGATTGACAAATGAGTGACATCCTGAAGCATGAGTCTAAGTTGGTTTGGAATCTCTTTCCTATCTCCTAAGACCCCTGGACTTGAGTGGCAAGAAGGTCAGAGTGGCAGTCACATTGTAAGAGCTTGTGAGTATAATCCAACAACCAGAAGAGACATCTCATATCATTCGAGTGACCCCTGCACACCTCCCGCAGGTCACCTTACACTTCCTAGCTTGAGGCCTTTGCAGAATCCATACAAGCTGTGAAATGATTCCTTTCCATGAAGCACTGGAACAAAGAAGCTCACTCTGCTTTCTGGTAAAGCCTTGCTGAGCTATCTAGAATTGTGGTTTAGCTCCACAGCCTTGGACCTTTTGCAAACAATATCATTTCTTTCAAATGAGGATAATAGTCAGCAAGGCTACTATCGTTATTACTTTCTCTCTTACTTAGTCTTTTTTTCCTCCGTGAATGTTTCAAGGTTTTCGAGGCAGGAAAAAAAAAAATCCAGGTTTGCAGGTCAGTAGTAACAACGTTGGACAAAACTTCTTCAATAAAGATTCACACTATTTGATTTAGCCTATTTGAAAGCAATAACTTGCAGAGACAAGTAACATCTTGCAAAACCTGTTGGCTGGCTGTTCAGCTTTGTCATCTGATTTCTTAAGGAAAATACCAAGTAGTTTTGGATTTTAACACCCTCTGTTTCATGATGCCTTAGTAGCGTAAAATATTTCAGAAAAGTTAGGTCCTAGGAGAATCCAGTCTTAAAGATTTATTTAGTGAAAGGAGATATAATTTACGGGGCAGAGATAGAAGTACATGAATAGAGTCTGGACTTCACCACGAAATCACTCAGTTTCAGAACCCCCTAAGTATCTGTGGCTGGGGAAAATTTGGGTTGATTTAATTTCTTGGAATGCAACAAACTGGTAGGGACTTGTAGGAGAAATATGAATCACAGTCTCAAAGTTAAGAGGGTCTGTAGGTGCCTTCTAGTCCAACCTACTGTATAATACAGAAGTTTCCTGTAGTAGCCCACAGTCTCTGCTTAGACATCTCCCATGGTGGACAGCTCACGCCCTCATAGGCACCTTCCCCAAGCTCTAATTTTTTAAAAACTTCTTCCTTGAGCTGGAATTTTCTTGCCTTTTAACTCCCATCTAGTTTGGGCCTTTGGAATATGGAAACAAAATTAATTCCTCTTCCATTTGACATCACATTTGAAGACAAATATGACATTGACATTCAGTTTGCTTCTCTTAGATAAATATCCCTCTAAAGTATAAAAAGTTTCCCCTAGAATGGGGCTACTAGAACTTTGATTTAAAAAATAAACACTTGGGTAATTGGAAAGGCATTCAATATTCTTGGGTAGGATTAAATATGTTAACGGTGTCAGGTCTCCCTATGGTAATCTGAAAATTCTATGTGATCCCAATGTATAAATATACACATTATAAACAATATGTGCTCCTTTTTCTGGAACCATCAAAACTCATTCCACTTACTATGGGCTTACCATGTATCAGACACTAATCTGGCTGGGCCTGTGCATACATCAATGTGACAGATAAAATCACTTATTTGTAGGGTTTACATTTCCAGTGGGAAAGATGGAAAATACATACTATCATTTTTAAAAGTTTTAGGTGAGACAGAGAAAATATAATAGAGTAGTAGAGTAGAGAATGGGTGGGGTTGCAGATGTGTGGGTAGGTATGTTTAGCTAGGTTAGGTGGGGAAACCTCTTGGAGAGATAGTATTTGAGTTCAAACCTTGCGGATGAGAGAGAGTCAGGCCTATAACCCACAGGCAGATGGATCCTCCCAACAGAGGGACCAGCAAAAACAGAGGCCCTGAGGCAGCTCATTGTGTTCAAGGGACTTAAAGGAGGCCAGACTTGCTGGAGTGGAGAGAGTGAGGGAGAGGATGATGAGTGGGTGGTCAGTCAACCAACTGTCAGGTCATGGAGAGCTTACACTTCATGTAAGTGGCTGAATTTCATCAGAAAATCTTAAGCTGGTCAGTGACAGGCTCTGATTTGAAGAGATCGCCCTGTCTACTGTCTACAGAACCAACTGCTAGGGAGAGGGGAAGCAAGAGTGGAAACAGACCAGTTGGGAGCCCAGGACGCAAAGATAGAATGAAGGCTTAAGCTATGGCTGTAGCAGAGGAGATAAGGCCATGCCTTGCATTTTGGAAGTAGCGTTCCTGATCTTGCTGATGGCTTGAATCAGGAGTGTGAAGGGAGGAAAGGAGCCAAGGACAATGCCAAACTTAGCAAGGTGGGGAGGGTAGCACTGCCATTTGCACATCTGGTTAAGAGTAGGGGAGCAGCAAATGGAAATTGGGTGCAGGAAATAAGAGTTCTGTCTTGGACGTATTAAGTATACAGTGTCCATCAGACATCCAGGCAGAGATTGTGTATAGACCATTAGACAGGGAACTGAAGCCCAGAAGAGAGATTGATGTTGAAGGAATAAGGTATTAAAAGCTGTAGGACTGGATGAGATCAAACAGATGGAGGAAAAGAGGAAAGAGCAGAGCATGGAAGGAGGAAGGGGAGGCGAGGGAAGAAGAGAGAACAAGAGGTGAGATGAGGGGAAGAGGAGGGGAGGGATATGAGGTACTCTAATGTGTAGAGATTAGATGTAAGAGATTAGATAGCAGAGGGGACTAAGAAAGTGACTGTTGAGGTTGGAGGAAATGCAGGAGAATGTGCTGGCCCCAAAGTCTCAGAAGAAAATGTATCAAGAAAGAATACTCCCTTGTGTCAAATGATATTGAGAGTCAAGTAGAATAAAAGCAGGGAACTGACCATGGGTTTGCCAAATGAAAGACATCTGTGACCTTGATAAAAGCTGCTTCAGGGTAGTGGTGGAGTGGAAAGCCTAGGGCAGTGGTTGAGGAAGGGATGGGATAAGAAAGCAAACAGAGACCACTCAAAAGGATTCCTGCTGAAAAGGTGACCAAAGAAATGGGGCCGAAGCACAGGAAACAGAGTTTTCTCTTTTTCTTCCTTCCTTCCTTCCTGCCTTCCTGCCTTCCTGCCTTCCTGACTTCCTTCCTTCCTGCTTTCTGCCTTCCTTCCTTCCTTCCTTTCCTCCTTCCCTCCTTCCTTCCTTCATTTTTTGTAAATGAGTAATTTTAAAGGTATATTTAGAGGCATAGTTAGCAAGTAAGAAAGGATAAATGAGAGAGAAGCATAATTCCAAGACAAAAGAGGGATGAGGATCAGGACCACACCAGAGGGGGCACAGGAAGAGGCACAGGGACTCTCCTTTGCTGTAACAGGAAGAAAGGCCAAAAGGTTTTGGGTTTTGGTGTTTTTGATGGAGGGGTGATGTTATGTTTATCTATCTGATCACATCATCTAATATAATTTTACCAGGAAAAATAAACATGCCTAAGAAAAATGTGGTGGAATGAAAATAGTGGTGGAGGTATGAACTCTACCAGAAATTAAAACAGTTGGTGCCATATAAGCACTGAACAGAAAATCCAGAAATAGTGCACAGCATATATGAGAATTTAGTGTCTGATAAAAGTAGCCTTTTAAATCACCAGGGTAAAGATGGACTTATCAGTAAATGACATTGAGATACATGTCTGGTTATTTGGAGGAATAGGAGGTTTGATTTCTGCTCCAGTCTTTAAAGCAATTAATTCCAAATGGATCAAACACTCAAATATAGAAAATGCCATAAAATATTCTTTAAATAAGGAATTTTTAAAATATAGTTTGGGTGTGGTGAAAGCATGATGCAAAAATCAGGATCATAAAGAAATTGGTTAAAATGAAGTACATAATATTTAAGTTTTATAATAAAATTTAATTTATAATTAAATTAATTTATAATTAAATTTATTAATTTATAATTATAATATATAAATTAATATAATTATAATTTATAACAAATAATGTGTAATTAAAATTTATAATAAAAATTAAAACTTACAAAAATTAAACTATTGAAATAAAAATACTACTTTATGAAAATATCCCATGAAAAAGTTCAAAGACAAACTAGAAACGAGAAAATAATACCTATAATATCTAAGGCAAAAGACTGCTTTTCTTAATATGCAAAAGATTCCCAGAGGTCATTAAGACAAAGGAAAAGATAAATAATCCTACTGAGAAACAGTTTTCACCTATAAAATATTTTAAAATTTGCACCCCTCATGAAGGGGTGAAGAAACAGACAGTTCAAGAGGTGCCATTTGGAAATTGTTAATAGGAAGAACAACAAACATGCATGTGCCCTTTGACCCGGTAACACCACTTGCAGGAATTTAAAGTGTGGATATTCTTGTACAGATGTACAATGAATGATCAAAATGTTTATTGCAGCACTACTTGTCATAAAAAAATGGAAACAACCTAAATGTTTATCAAGAGAACATCATTAAATATACCATGATTAGCAAAAAGGAATTATTAAACTATGATACATTCATTTTATAGAATACTATGCAACAATGAATGGAGTACATGTATGGATAATATGGAAACATAAAGTATATTTATGTAAAAAATGTCAAACTTTAAAAACTTGATCCCATGTGTACATAAAGCAGTATAACAGTGTGTGTTAGTATGGAAAAATCTGGACTATGCATATTGAATTATTTACATTAGTTTTCTCCAAGGAATGAGATTAGGGTGTTAGGATATTGGTACAAAGACTTATATTTCACCTTATACCTGTGCAGGTATTTTCTTTTTTTCTTTTTCTTTTTCTTTTTCTCTCTCTCTCTCTTTTTTTTTTTTTTTTTTACTATAGGAGTGCATTATTTCTATAAGAAAATGAGTTAATTTAAAAGTTACACCTAGATCTAAGCACTATAACCCAGATATTGTCTAATATGTGCAGAATGCAGTTTGTAGCTAGTATTTCCCTTGATCTGGTCACTCTCTTACTATCTTTCAGTGGGAGCTCTTGTCTTCCCTCAAGTCTTGATCTTCACTAGATGATTCTAGTTTATTTCATCTCTACTCAAATGATAGGATCCAAGACCCATCCACAGTCTAGGTGCCCACCAGCAGAGACACTTTGATTTATTAAACTTAAAAAAAATTGACCGTAGTTTTTAAAGGATGGTTAGATCTAAACATCATATTACAGATCGTATCTAAGTGAAAAGGTGAATGGAAATATCACCTGCTTTATTTTGGACATTGCATTGCTAATATTGCAAACTGACCTTCTATCTTTCTATTTAGGGAAACTACTGTCAATTTATTAAATTTAAGGTCAACCAAAATCTCCAATTTCTTGGACACCCTCTGTTATACTATACTGGTACAGATTTTTTAAAAACTCAAGTAGTAGGTTTCACATGTATTCCTAATAAATTGAATTAGTTCTTCCCAATACTTCACGCTGTCAAAACATTTTGAATCTGACACTGAGACTTACTTCATTGCCATTCCATTTGTATTAATTTGAAGGTCTTGGATAAGATGGTTCACCCAGCTATGAAACCACTTCTTGAGGTCCTATAATGTTCAAGGAACATTTGTTAAATAATTCAGATTATAAGTCTCTCCCTCAGTGCAAATGGAGCCAGATATATTTCTGTGCCTACCGAGAAATGAAAATGAACTGGTATTTACAAAGCCTTGACCTAGCAGGGATCATGATTTGCATGTTCATTCCTTTTGAGTAATTATTTTAAATTGACCTCTGATTTTGTCCATGTGTTCAGGCCTCTTACTAATGGATTTTTTTTAACTGTTAGAATCACAAATTTTAGAGATTGAAAAAAAAAATAGATTCTCTGGCCCCCAAATCAGTCTTTTGCCTAAACCATTTAAACATGATGGAGAAAATTATTTTAGAAATATTTACTGTACAAAATTGGAACTCGAGGGTCTGCTAATTGCAGTTAAGACTTTTGTGCTCAACAAGAACATGGCACTCTTCTATTAAGGATCATTCAATTAGAAGCTTAACCGTTAACAGATGCAATGACAAATTTTAGGTTGTCTTACAAAATGTCTTTTTAAAAGCAGAATTGCAACTCCCAGTAGTATTAGTTGATTTACTTAGAATTTCAAAAATAAAAAAATAATAATCAGGAAAGAAAAAGGATAGCTGAAACAAAAATGGTTATATTTATATTTATATATATAAATATATATACATATATATGTGTATATATATATGTATACACACACACACACACACACACATATATATATATATATATATATATATATATATATATATACACACATATACATGTATTTGCAGTTTCCTAAAGAATTCTGCCCCTAATTAGTAGAACTTTTCTTTTAGGAAACTGAGACAAAGGGCAGACCTTCAGTGGGTCACATTTATTTTCTGTCTTATCTCTAAGTCACCTTTTTCTTCCTTTCCTCATTCAGGTACCTTGAATTTTCTATCACCTCCTTCAAAAGCTCTTCTCTTCTCTCTATTCCACAAAAAAACCCTCCCCAAATAAAAGAGATGCTACCAGTCACTCACAGTTTAGTATGAATTTTCACCATTTTTTTCTCCAAAATATTTGTATTCAAGCTACTAATAGTTATTATGGAATGCGGTTTATTATCCTTACCAATAGATTCCAAACAGAATTATTCTAGAGCTAGAATCCTCCCCCCCAAAAAACTTACTCTTTTGTTAATACTAACAGTGCTTGGTCAATCACCTCTTTAATCAATTAAAGTATCTTGCTTAGGTGTATGGAGCCATGATAATGGTTAGCACACCCATTATAAATTTATTCAACAAGGAAGAGTTAAAAAGAAAGAAATTCAGGTTTAAGAATCTTCCCCAGGAAATGTTGCCAAGAGAGTGTAAAGAAAGATACAAAGATCGTTAGGAAGCACATCCTTTCAAGTAGGATGTTAAGAGTAAGACAAGCAAGGAGGCTAAGAGCTGAAAGGAGCATTGAAATCACCACGCCAAACATTCTCATTTCACTAATAATAAAACTAAGGCCAGAGAAGGGCACCTGGGTGGCTCAGTTAAGCGTCTCACTGGGTTTCAGCTCAGGTTATGATCTCACAGTTCATGAGTTCTAGCCCCACGTTGGGCTCTGTGCTGACAGTGCAGAG
The DNA here is from genome assembly GCF_018350155.1 of Leopardus geoffroyi. Lineage (NCBI taxonomy): Eukaryota > Metazoa > Chordata > Mammalia > Carnivora > Felidae > Leopardus > Leopardus geoffroyi. The sequence continues at coordinate 85,209,154 of NC_059333.1, forward strand.
CATGTTTGGAATTCTCTCTTTTCCTGTCTCTCTCTCTCTCTGCCCCTCCGCATCCCTCTCTGCCTTTCAAAATAAATAAACAAACTTAAAAAAAAAAAAAAAAAGCTAAGGCCAGAGAAGTTGAATACTTGCTTGTCGACATACAGCTGTTAGTAGAGGAAATGAGACCAACGTTCAAATCTCCATATTGGTTTTTAAATTTTTTTTTAATGTTATTTATGTTTGAGGGAGTGAGAGAGACAGAGCATGAGCAGGGGAGGGGCAGAGAGGGAAGGAGGCACAGGATCTGAGGCAGGCTACTAGCTGAGCCGAAGTCAGACGTTCAACCGACTGAGCACCCCCCCCCCCGGGCGCCCCTCCATATTGGTTTTTAGTTCATTCATTCATTCATCAAATACTCATGGAAGGTCTCCTGGGTTCCAGGCTGTCTTTGTAGTTTGGGGATGCAGTCATGAATAAAGAGCCTATATGAGTGTCACTGTTGATCACTTTGTCGTAGCTGTGTGGGTCAAGAGCCATTCCCCAGATCGCTGCGCAAGAACCTGACTGACCTGCAGGACATGGCAGTGAACAAACTTCCTGATTAATTACAATCATCAGAATGCTTAGTGGGAGCTTAACAGGAGCTGACATAAGTACTTTCTCACTGGAGATTTCAGGGGAATTTCAACCCGTGTGTTTCTGACTCACTGAGAGTGTAAATACCTATGCGGCTGTTATGACAGGAAAACTGGATATCCAAGATCTTTCTGTCATAGCTATGACTTGAAAGGGTAAAGACCCTCACATTCTACTCATAAATAAGTAGAATTATAATAGATTCTCTTTTTTAAATTCAAACATATCATATTTTATTTTAAGTTTATTTATTTATTTTGAGAGACAGAGAGAGAGAGTGAGCGAGCAAGCACAAGTCGGGGAGAGGCAGAGAGACAGAGAATTCCGAACAGGCTCTGTACTCTCAGCACAGAGCCCAATGCAGGGCTCTAACTCACATACCGTGAGATTGTAACCCGAGCCGAAATCAAGAGTTGGACGCTTAACCAACTGAGCCACCCAGACACCCAAGACAAACTTATCACATTCTAGCCAGTACCAGTTTTGTCCTCCAACTTTGCAAAGGTTGATGAGAGTACTATATACAATACCATATTTGGTAATAAGTATAAAGAAAAAGCTTCCCTCTGCCATATGTACCTAATTTTAATACACAAGCATTCTAAAACAGATTTATATATTACAGAAGAAAGACTACATTTTCCTAAGCAACTTCTTCTGTTAGGCGTTGGTGATTTGCATGTTGTTTGACTTAATCTCCCCTGATACTATAGAAGGAGCTGGAATTTTGGGGTTAGGGACCAAGGCTTAGATCCCTGCCCTGACGTTAATTAGGTGTGTTCTCAACAACGGGCCTAAGCCCCAGGTTATCTGTATATTGGGGACAGTAACACCTCCCCTCAGCGTTATGGTGAGAATTATACATGGGGTTGTTTGAGAGAGGGCCAAGGCCCATGCCTGGTTTGTGGTAGTTATTTAGAACACATTAATTCTTCTTTTCCCTCCCCTCTTTCTTTCAAACTGCTTATTTCTACCTGGTTCCAGAGGTTCGGTTTGCAATCTGACCTCGATTTCCTCTTCCTGCCTCACCTTACACAAAGTTCAAGGTCCTCATCTTCCAGGAAGCCTTGCCTGGCCAGCCCAACCTATTCTTTACCTTGCCAGCTTTATGCTTGCTCCTCATCCTCCGTAGATGGATGCTTCTATCATTAAAATCTGTAAGAGCTTATTACATATGTCCTAAAGGAAGCTGGGTTCCCTTGAGGGTCTCTTCTAGTGACTTCCAGTACTTAGCCACAGTCACCATTAAGGGAGGGCCATGGATACAAATGCTCACACTATGTTATTACAAAAAGAAAAGCAAATTGCAAGACTATATGTCCAATATAATTTCATTTTGAGTTGTAAAGTGTCTCTCTAATCTATGTGTTTGTGCATACGTAGAAAAAAAAATTGAGGATAATCACACCAAAATGAACAGTGCTTACTTTTAGTGAGTAGAATTGGGAGGTAAGGATTTTAGGGGTGCCTGGGTGGCTCAGTGGGTTGAACATTGGACTCTCGATTTTGGTTCAGGTAATGATCTCACGGTCATGGGCTCTAGCCCCGCATCAGTCTCTGCACTGAGTGTAGAACCTGCTTAAGATTCTCTCTCTCTCCCTCTGCCCCTCTGCCCGGCTTGCACTCTCTCTCTCTCTAAAAAAAAATAATAGTAATAATAAAAGAATAAATAAGGGATTTTATTTTTTACTTAACTGAACTGGGGTGTTATTTTGATTTTTTTAGAAAAATTATTTATGCAACAAAAAATGTATGTCAAAAAATACAATGAAGAAAAAATATATACTCAGTTTTAAAGAATCTGGGATTAGATGTTTGAAATGTTTTCAAAACAGTTAACAGAATGATTTAGTTTCTTATTAACATTTTCTAATGATAAAATATTCTTGCCATTTGGTTAATTGTGTGCAGAGACATCTTCTTTCAGATTATTTGATAATCACAATCTGAATTCATATCAATTAAATTTAGAGGTGGCCATTAGCATTACGATTACTGCCAAGTGGAATTTACAATTGAATTGGATTACAGATAATTCACAAACCAGAAAATATGCAAGGGTAGGACAATTTAAAGTATTTATTGGAAGGTACCATGTTCAAAGTGAAAATAAAACATCTTTAGATTCATGTTCAACACATTTTTATAAAACACATACCATGCATCCTCTCTTGTGCTATGCATTTTAACCTATATTTTTCTTATTTGGGTCCCAAAATAATCCAGTAAAATACATTATGCTAGCCTCATATACAGATGGGAAAACTGAAGTTTGGTAGAGAGACTAAGAGTGATTTGTCCACAGTTAATCAACTAAGGGCATCAGAGCCAGGACATGAATCCTACTTATATGACTCATGGACTTGTGCTCTCCCCTTGGTACCACACTGCTGGTGAAGATATTCTGATTGACTTGTGACTTCCCAGGAATACACAGGGGAGCCTAAAGGACTCCTGAAATCAACAGTACACTTTTCCCTTTGGGCCGTGGCATACACCCTTTGTCTGTTACCATCGTAACCATCCTTAACAAATGCCTATTTGCATTTTTCTGCAGCAACCCTATAGAATTAAAATTAAAAAAGCCAAAATTATCCAGCTATTACCAAAAGTTTTCTCCTGTGTCACCATAGCCAGTATAAAACTGGTTAACGACAACTTGGAGACGATAACATCTGCCATGCCCTCTTCAGTAAGCTATTTGACTTAAATTGGAATTTCACTATGCTTCTTTGTAGTTAAACAAAGCCTGCATCTTGTTGTAAGTAATAGAACTTATTTATACTTGATATCTTTTGAAAAGTGGTGGCACTTCAGCAACTCAAGCAGAAAGTCTTCCCTAATTCTTCCAGATGAAGTGACACATCATTATCAGCAGCATTGTTAATATTTAAATATCGGCATGAACCTATCCATTCATTTCTAAAGCTGTTTGAGATCCACCAGGGGGAGATGAACTTGTGTGTATCTCTTGATTCTGTTTCTCGATGTTTGGAGAACATGTATAGTAACAGTAGGATCACCCATGACAAGTTTACAGTTATGCCTGAATTTTCTCATTGCCAAGATTTTGGCCAGCATTTCTTGCTCATCCTTCCTCATTCTTGTCTTTGCACTTCAGGTGAGTCATCGCCATATTGCCACCAAAGCTTCTTGGGGTAAAACTCCAGATCTCTTTTTCTGTCATATCAGACAATCCTATTGGGTGAATCTACTTTGATTATGTTGCTGCAGGGGGTTGGGGGGTGTTTGCTTTTTACTAATTTGGAGATACCTACTTATGTCAGCCCTAAGTCAAGATGTAAACTGTGTCGTCCTTTGCATAAAGCCTGGCCTATGAGAAAGTCCTAACTTTAGGAAAATGGCTAACAAAATTTACATGTGATCTCTAAGTCACCTTCACCCCCCCACCCCAACACACACACACATTCCATCACTGGTCCTAGGCTTATACCCTTGATGGAACCCATATGTGATGTTCAACAAGTAACTCCCTTCCTCTTGGTCTCCACTTCCTTCTCCAGAAGGTACAGTTCTGACAGAGGCATGCTTCTTGTCACTGCCCTCCTGTGCTCATGGAAGATATCACAAGTTGAACACCAAACTCTTTCCTGATGAGCCCAGAAATAGCTACAAGATCCTCAATACAACATCCTCTATATACACATGTAGATGACATATCATTAAAATAACTTTTAGGGATACTTTCCCTTCTCAAAATTTCTCTATCCTAGTTAGACTCTTTTAGAGGATATTTGGGTTTTGGATTTCAGACTTCTAGAGGAGAATAAAGGGAGCACCAATGATTGGCACTCTTAGAAAGCTTCCCTAATGGCCTAGACTTGTGCCAATTATCCTGATGGAATTTGTAAAGAGAGTCAAATACCCAGAGGGTTTGGTGAGTTTGGTGCCATTCTAATTAGATTAATGTGGAAATCTTGTGTTTAAATGCTGGTTCAACTGAGGGAATTGTCTTACTATCTTACTGCAAAGATGAAGGACAGGCTTGAATATTATATTAATTTCATTAAACATTATAGCACCTACCAAGTGCCATGCTCCTTTATAAACACACTTCAACTATTAAATCATTTAATCATTAAATAACCTTATGATGGAGATATCATTAGTATCCTCATTTTACAGATGATGAAGCCAAAGCTCAGGCAGGTTAAGCAACTTATCCATGGCCACACAGCTAGTCAAGGGTAGGGCTGAGATTTAAACCCATCTTTCCACTCTTCGATGAAGTTCTCAACCACTATTCTTCTTCAATAAGCCATAGAAACTCTATGATGCCTGATCCATCTCGGGGGCATTCTTGACTAGAGAAGAGGTTGCCCTCAACCAATACTACCAATACCAGAGTAATGATGCTGTGAGAATCAAATTACATAATACATACAAAAGATCTGGCACATTGAGTACATATGTAATCTAAACCCCTGCCTTCTACTCTGCCTTTCCCTATAAGGAAGATTGTAAATATGCGAATCCAGGAGAAAATCAAGAAGACATGTTCTCTGTACAAAAAAAAAAAAGTATTTTTAATACTGCATATAAGGTAAATTTTTATTAAAAATGCCAGTGTTGAAATCAAATAAAAGAATACAGTCGATGATTTGGGGAAGGCAAAAAAATGAAGAGAAATCATTCATCATTTAGGAAAATTTAGTGAGATGCTTTACATTTATTCTATGGTAATATTCTAAAGCTACTGATTTACTGACTTTACTATATAAGAGATGGAACTTCTTACTCCTACCCACTTTCTCATGGTTCCCTTGTCATAGAGACATAGAGACACTGAGATTTCTTTTTATTTGACCTGATAAGATATTTATCAAGGGTCTTCTCACTTCAAAACACTGTTCCATTCATCCCTTTCTTGAAAGGCAGCACTTAGGTTCTAAGGGTTCAGAGGGTCTCCTGACAACGAGGGAAGTTTCTCCTGAATTCATTCTGGCCACGCTTTTCACTCAAATGCTGTTGAAGGTATTCAGCAGTTCACTCCATGGATGGTATCATCCATTGATTGGGATTCCTTTGTAAGTGGTCCTACTGAGCACAGAACATCTTAATAATGCTATTTCAGTGTGAAAGAGTCAAAGAAAATTTTACAGAGGAGGCTTGAACAAGAATGAGATTTTGAATGAGGGGAGAAATCTGAATTGTAAAGGATGAGCGTGTGCCAGGCTGGGGAGTGGGGAGTAAAAAACGGGAACAAGGCTGAACCTTCAGGGGCAGTTTAATTGTTATTCTGTATGCATGCCAACTTTGGGTTGCAAGTGTCAGAAAGAACAACTGGAACAGGTTTAAGGGGTGGGGAGTAAAGGTTGAAGGTGCCATTGGCTCACATAACTGAAAAGTCCACAGAGCCACTTGGTTTGGGGCTGAAATGGTGCCCTAGGATTCCCCTCTTAGCAATGCAAGGGTGTTCTTTCTGTTGGTCAAGCCTCTAATTTTGTTTTGGTGGAATAACCTTGGAGGCAGACTTGAGACTGGATTACAGATAGAAAATTAGAAGCTCAGCTATCTGAAAGGGCAACTCTTGCTCTAGTCCAGGAAAGGACGATTAGTGGCTGTACTCTGACAGAGATAGTAGGTAAGAAAAGGACATTAAGGAGGTCTGGTGATTGTACATCAGGGGTGCAGGGAGGGAGAGGTCTAAAATGATTATTAACTTCCTGCCTTGGGTACCTGGAAAAAAAATTGAGCCTTTCATCAAGATAGAAATACAAGAGATGGGGCACCTGGGTGGCTCAGTTGGTTAAGTGTCTGACTTTGGCTCAGGTCATGATCTCATGGTTCGTGGGTTCAAGCCCCGTGTCTGGCTCTGTGCTGACAACTCAGAGCTTGGAGCCTGCTTCAGATTCTGCGTCACCTTCTCTCTCTGTTCCTCCCCTGCTCTCACTATATGTCTCTCTCACTCTCTCAAAAATAAATAAAGATTAAAAAAAATTTTAAGATAGATATGCAAGAGGTTTAGTAGGAAAAGATAGATACATTTAGTTTTGAATGAACTCTGGAGCATTCAGGTATAGATTTCTAGTAGCTCATCTAGAGCCAAGAAAAAATACTCTGAGCTGCAGATATGGATTTGGGGCTCCTCAGATCATATGGACCACCAAGTAATAGCAGCATTCCCAGGTTTTGAAAAAGAAAGGGGAAAGGTCTGTAAAGAAAACCAAAAGGAGTAGAAGAACCAAGAGACAATCTCCATAAAAAACAAAGAAGGAAGAGGAGTAAAAGTGTAAAATTCTAGGTGAAATTAATTAAGAGACTAAAAAATGCCCACAGGATGTAGCAAACCAAGAAAGCATTATCAAACCAGGTCAATGGTAGAATCCATGTCTTCAACAGTTGGGTGTCTAAAAGAATCACAAGCCCTGATTAAATCAAGAAAATCAACATGTTTATTGATCACCTGCTAGGTGAAAGACACCACACCAAGCGAATGGAGAAACAACAATAAAAATCATGCTACAGGTCCTGAGCACTAAGAGCATAAATTCGATATTTTATGTTTGATTTGAAATCCATCTGGCATTATAACTTAATTTGAAACATGAGCTGAATTTATTCAGAGGGGTTAAGTTTTCTAAAAAGGGAAGGTGGTTTATATACCAAAGTGTGTAATCAAGATCAGAGGATTTTGTGTAAAAAAAAAAAAAAATCAATCACATATGATTGTGCTCATCAAAATTATTCCTCGTTATCTCCATTTAAGCCCTAATAAGTATTGCAACTTTATCCTATTTCTGGAGTATTTTTGCCACGAGAACAACTTCCAACTCTTCCTGCTCAGTGGCTTGACACAGAGGAGGCTTCCCCTCAATAGCAGTTGCCACTTAACGACGCCAGTGCCCGCGCCATTGAACGTGCTTCTTCAGTTTCTCTCTCTATTCTCTCTCCCTTTGAATCAAGCATACTAATGGCATCTATCTGAAAGATGGTCACTTCGCCCTGCTTGTCTGTCTTTTAGCTCCTGGACTCCCAGGGTTTCATCTTAATCTCTCTTGTAATGCAATATGACTTTTGGGTTTTACTGCAGTCTTTCTGAGGTCCCTAGGAGGAAGTGAAAAGACTATCACTGACAATGGCACGAGAGTCCATAATTCTCATGACCTTGTAGGTACTTGCTAAAATTGCAGAGCTGGCACTATAAATGTTTGAGCAGATTTGTAACCCAGCCCTGACTGCAGGGATTCCTCATCCATATCCATGGGCATCCTTTAAATACATATTGGTAGATGGCAGACCTTTTTCTCTAAATTCATAAACTTCCAAATATCCCCAGTAGGAACACCTAGACCAAATTCAAAACTTTCTGTGGCTTGCATAAACTCAACGGAACTGAAACAGGACTCACCTCTTTTCCTTTTCATTCCACAGTTCTGGCTGTGTAATCTCTTGATACATTTTCCTTGCTCCTGCCACCATTTTCTTTCTTGTTTTTCTCCTAGCAATGGAAGATATATAATGCTACTGAAAGGCAAACAGAAAGAAATTCTGCTGTTTTCCATCTCCCTGCCTCTGTGCCCCTCCATTGGTGTGGGCCATCAATGGCCAGTTGTTTCTGTGTAGCGTGTATGTGTGATTGGCGCTCCCTGCAATTACCCTTTCCACAGCCTCTGCCCCCGAGCAGTGCGGCTTCTTGGGTTACTGATGGCCTCACAACAAACCTGACTTTGTTCTTTTAACCATCTTCTCTCAATGCCATCTCATTAAAGTATATTGCCAGTGAAAGCAGCCTTGACAAATGTCTTTCCACTTGTAACCTGGTCTGAAGCTGCCTAACTCTTCTGATTGAATGGGCTAAATATTCCAAAATAGTTTAGGAGAGAAATGAAAAACAGCAGTTCATGGTATCACCTATATGTTTCAGAAGTTGTGGTAAGTACAGACCACCAGCCGTTTAAATTCTTGTCCTGTTTAAATAATGAGACACGCATAATTTCATTTTGTGTCCTTCAGTATTAAGCATGAGTTATGAAAGAATACAAGATCCAGACAATAAGGGAAACAATGGATGACTGAGAAGCACAGGGGGCAACAGGGACTCCAAATGTTGAGTGTCTTGTGGGAATCTTTGGACACTAAAGCTTTTTCTGGAAATTCTTATTAAAAAGTGGTAAAATGTTCTGTGTCTAGATAGAAAGTTGTCAATAAAAGGTGTGTTAATGTAAAAATAATTATGCCACTTACAATTTCAAATAGAGTAAATTATATCACTGAAGGCAAGATGTAGCCCCATCTCCTGTTATGTGGTTCCTTCCCCAGCCCCTGGTTTATTCTCTTGAGAAATAATAATAATGCCAAGGCAGAGCAGAGGAGTGGAACTGACACTTCCCAATTTGGAACACAAATCCATTCCCAGTTATTGGTAGGCCATGAGTGCTTCCACTAGATTCCTGAACTTTATATCTGGTTATCTATCACATTCCTGCCTCTGAAGGGAAATGCCTCCCCAAAAGAAGAAAAGAATAAAAATAATACTAAAATAAAATTATTTGTTTTATCTTTTTAAGTTTATTTATTTATTTTTGAGAGAGAGTGCACAAGCATGAGTGGGAAGGGGCAGAGAGAGAGGGAGAGAGAGAATTCCAAGGAGGCTCCCCACTGTAACACGGAGCCCGATGTGGGGCTTAAACTCAAGAACCATGAGATCATGACTTGAGCTGAAACCAAGAGTCGGACGCTTAACCGACTGAGCCACCCAGGTGCCCCGATTTTTTTTTTTATTTTAAATAGGAGGAAAGGGAAAGAAGAGTTTAAGGGACCAACTCCTTGTCCTAGATGTCAACTACTGTATCCATTAATTAATTTATTTGTAAATACTTTGTGAGCATTTTCCAAGGACACTGTGCAGTGAAGTAGCTAAAAGCATCCACTTGGGTCCAAACCTCTTGGACTTGAACTTCAGCTCCACCACTTTGTTGCTCTTTGACTTAGGTAGCAAGGCCAGAGTGTATTATTTAGCCTCTCCAGGCCTCAGCTGCCACATCTATAAAATGGAATTGTAGATTAATTGGCATAGCCTGTATCCAGTGGTTAAAACAATACTTGAGACTTAGTAAGCACTCGTTGACTATTAGGATTATTATTCCTGTATATGAGATAAATTTCTAAAAATTACCATAATATATTTCTGCCCTAAAGAAACCTTATATGTGCACCTATAACATTTGTAGAAAAAAATTCAGGTACCCTTAAATCTCCCAAAAGGAACTGATATGAAATATAAAAGAAAGGAATTGGCTAATATGAATGCTTTATAAATAGATAGATAAACTGTTCAGGCTTATGACTCACTAGACAGCCTATTTCATGGCTGTGCTACCATTGACATAGATCCAGTCCCCATCTTTCCAAAGGATTGGAACCTGGCATTAGTTATCCCTACCTACTTGAATCTTTAAGGAGGTCGAGATGAACTCCTCCAGTTTGAATCATGCATGATAGCAAAGCAATTTTACATACTTAGATCTCTTAACCCTGCATCCTTATACATATTTTTGTTTTACAGTTATGGAAATTGACATGTAAAAAGTCAGGTGTGTTGGCTCAGACCAGCGTTACCACATCTGATAAAGGTCGTAAGTATCCACGTCTTGATTGTGAAAGTCATGTTTTTGGGTCAGTACAAGACTCACTCAGATGGCCTCTCCACTGATAAATAAATAAAATAAGTAAAAGTACAGGTTAAAGGTGTCCTTGTATTCTCACATTAATACGCCTGAGTGAAGCTTAGAGAGATATGTAACTGGTTATACACTCAGTGACAAGGGCACTAGGATTCAAACCAAGAGCTTGTTGGTGTGAAGTCTCTTATCTTTCCAAAACTTTAGGAGCCCTTTTCTTTGTGGTGACTTCTATTCTCGTGGTTTTCTAGGTAATGTGAATGTGAGATATGGCAATGGTCGAAATATCAATATTCGCCAACATTAGCCACTAGGAGTTTGAAGCTTCTACCAGAAGCTGCAGTTGAACGGAAAGACTTTATTCGAGCGATGCTTTTGTCACATTTTTTGTCTTCATAAACAGAGACGTGTTTGTCCCAAGATGTAACTCTTAATGTTTACATTCAAACGTGCATTACAAAGACTGTTCCCACAAACTCAAAGGATTAAATTGCACGTATAAATATTAAATGTATACATTTCATTACTCTAAACACTTTACTTGCATTGAAAATTAACAGTTAATCCCAAATTCAACAGAGAAAGGGAGAGTGTACAAGATCTTTGGAGAGGTGGGAAGAACATCTTAGAGCTGGTCGTCATAAATCCCTGCACGCCCCCACCGGAAGTCAGATAAGAGCAGGCATTCTGGATCAGAGGAGCTCAGTTTCCACACAGAATGTGGAAGCTACTGAATCTTTCTGAACTTCAGTTCCCTCGCCTGTAAAACGGAATGATAATGCCTAGATGGTTATGCGAGTTAAGTGACGTCGCTTGCCTGGCGCATGGCAATCACTAGTTGAGTGTTGTTTGCCCGTGGTACCTGCCACTGCCCTGGTCGCAGCTTTTTCAAAAGACTACCTTCAGACAGTAGTGTTTTCCCAGGCGTTAAGTGTGATTTCCCACAAAGAGAGAGACACCTAGGATCGTTTCTTTTTTATCTCTCCTTCCTAATTCATCTTTGTCCAAGCTTTGCCTATGTGGCCTGGCATACTGGCCTCACCTCCCTATGTCCGGAGGTAGTCCTAACCGTGTAGAACTTGATAATTGATCGTTGTCGTGGGGTTGGCTTTCTGCTGCTCACTCGAACCGTCAACATCCAGATGCTGAACACTCATCTATTTATAATCAGGCCCCCTGACTCCATGAGAGAAAGCCTGTCTGCTGGCCTTCTCCATGGTCTGGAGACGCTGCTCCAGATCATTCCAGGTGGCTTGAATTCGGGGGAGTTGGGGGAAGGGTGCAGTGAGATGTGAGGATAGTTATTGCTCCAACTTTGAAATGGCCACAAAGCAGAATGGTAACAAAAATCAAAATCACAAACACTAATGAGGCTCCCTAGTTGGTGCCAGCTCTATTCCTGTCACCACCCTCCACAGCCCCAGAAGAGAGTGGAGGATTATAGGTTTGGTGGAATCCTTGGGGCACATTCAAAGAGTTTGAGGTTTTGTTTGAAAGTCTGTTTGCAGACAGTAAAAATGGATTAAATTGCCTCTCCAACACAAAGAAATGCCAGGTCTCAGTAGAGGTAAGACACCAGAGACTTAAAGTGCCACTAGAAGCAAAATAATGAAAAGAGCCCAGATGCTGGACCATCTTTGCAGCCAACACTATATGCCTTGTGTTTAAGAGTATCTGCATTCGTTGTCATGGAAGGAAGCAAAGAAGTGATGCATTTAATAACATGTCTTTTCTTCTTAAGAGGAAATGGCTTATTTAAGGACTATCGGGGTATATTACACATTCCCTTTTTTTTTTTTTTAAAGCACAACAGAAAGTGACTTCCTTTGTTTTATTTCCCATTGCTACTCCCTTCTATAACATTCACATTCTTTATGTATATAACTTCCAGAAGTAATGTGGGTGGGTCAAAAACACCATTGGGGCCCAAAAATTACATGAAGAATGAGGATGTGACTTTTTAATCCCTTGAATTGAAGAGATTAAACATTTGAAATCACTCTAAGAGGTTATTACTTTTATTCATGTCGAAAACATCAGATTATATATTTAGGGGACTATTGGAGCAAAATTGTATGACTATACCAAGATCATGCTAATAAAAAAAGAATCATATACTTGGTAAGATATTGACGATTATCTAAGCTTTAAAGCAGTAACACTTTTAATTGATAGTACCTATGAGACATGATGGGAAAGATTAATTATGAAAAGAATACCTTTTCTTCAAATGATTTAAATCACCATTAATCCCACACAAGTAGATCAGTAGCTCTTTCTAAGGTTGAATTAACATTCTCAAAACTGAGTATATATTTTTTATATATATATAAAAATATATATTTTTTCAGTTTTGCCTTTCTGTGTGTGTTCGTGTGTGTGTCTGCACCTGTGCCTACAAATTTACGGGCAGTCTGCTCTGTGACAGACATTGTATTGGGCACCAGGGGAAAGGACATGGCATGGTCTCTTCCCTCAGGCAGAACACTGTTCCTAACACCACAGAGGCCAGTGTATGAGCCAAGCTGTGAGGGCACAATGAACCATGAGGCTGGAGAGGGCACAGAGCCTGGAAGATAAGAGAAAACTTAACAGAGGAGTGAACACTTAAATTGGGCTCTGAAGGAATTTTAGGCAGTATTTTGAGAATACTTTCCTCCTACAAAGTGCATTATGTTCATTTTTTTTTTCTGATTAATAAGCTTTACCTCTTAGAGCAGTTTTAGGTTCACAGAAAATTGAGGAGATAGAACGGAGAGTTCTCATATAGTTCCTTCCTCCCCATACAGTTTCCCCTATTATTAATATCTTGCATTAATATGGTACACTCACTATAATCGATGAATCAGTGTTGATGCACTATTATTGTTAACTAAAGACCCTAGTTCACATTAGGGTTCTCTTCTTCTGTTGTACACTTCTACAGGTTTTGATAAAATGCCTGGTATGATGTGTCCATCATTATAATATCATACAGAATAGTTTCAATGCCCTAAAAATTTCCTGTGCTCCACCTTTTCATACCTCCCTGCCTTTCCCCAAACTCCCAGAAACCACTGATCTTTTCACTGACTCAGTAGCCTTGACTCTTCCAGAATGTCATATAGTTAGAATCATACAGTAGGTAGCTTTTTCAGACTGGCTTCTTTCACTTAACAATATGCATTTAAGGGTCTTCCATGACTTTCCATTACTGGATAGCCATGTTCATGTTTTCACAAACAGAAAAAAAAAAAAAGCATCATTCATAATCCAGAGATAAAAACTATGAGCAGCCTGGTGCATTTTTGTTTTCACTTTTTTTCATAGATAGACGGATAAGCATATATGTATCAAATGATCGTACTGGGTAACTAATTCAGAAGTCCTTTCTGTTACTCAATAATTTATTAAGAATATTACATTGTTAAACATCAGTTTGTAAAGTTACCTGTAATGGCTAAAGATTATTTTGTTTCTAGAGGTATCATCATTTATTTAACTAAGTCCCCATTCAGGGCCTTAAGATTGCTGCAAATTTCCTGCTATTGTATACAGTACTAGCCGTCTTGCCAAATATTTATTTCCATATATAATGATTTAATTTTTTATTAAGTAAACTCTGTGCCCAACATGGGGCTCGAACTCACGACCCCAAGATCAAGAGTCGCTCAGTCACTGACTGAGCCAGCCAGGTGCCCCAGTTTCCATACATATATGTTTTTAGGGGAAAAAATTCTAGAAGTATAATTGTGGCATTGCACGGTGTATGTAATTTCCCGGCTTTCGATAGTGATAACCAAACTCTGCTCCCGAAAGTCTACAACAATCTCCACTCCCCCGGAGTGGAGAAACTGGACAAGACACTACTCATTTCCCCTCACCTCTTAAAAGCAGGGGAACATCCTCGTAAACAATGTTTACATTACCAGAGTCGATAGGAGGTTAAGGAAAGGGAGAAAGCATCTGATGATAAAAATAGCACGAACAAAGGTTTGAAGGTGGGTAAGCACAACCCTGTTCAAACAATCAAGTATGCTAGTGAGGTTTAAGCACAGGGAAGTATGGTGGGAAGCAGTGTGAGTTGAGGTCTGAAAGGCAGATTTCATTGAGATTATGAAGGTCCTTGATGCTCAACTGGAGGATTAAATACCTTAGGGAGACAAAAGGGAAGGCCAAGAAGCCCAAAGATTTTTGAATAGGGTCATGAATAAAACCATGTTCTTGTCAGGTCATTTCAGGGGCAGCATAAGAGTAAAACTGGAGATGGTTGTTAAGGAATTAGGGGAACCTGTTTAGAGAGATGGAAATAGTTGAGGGTCCGTCAAACTGATTGTTTTAGGGAACCAACAATGGAAATGAAGAGGGAAGGGTCACATAAAGAGCAGGTGCCAAGCGATGTTCTAGAATTTCTGTGGCCTCTTTACACCTTCCTATGCCCGACAGCTTTCTCTCAGACTCTTCTACATCCCCAGCTGACAGGAATTCCCCACTTAGGGACTGTTGCTTTAATATGGGGATTGGAGGACACAAAACAAAAAGGAATTTCTTTTTCATTTTGGAATTTCAGGTAATGCGACAAGTTAGGGAGGACATCTTTAGGCAAAGGCTTTTAGGGGCATTTGAAATTCACAGTAATTTTTAAGCCAGCCAAGAATCTTTATGTGGTCATAAGCTCACCATTGTTCCAGTTTTGAATTATTCATATGAGAAGCTTTGTAAAGGCGTGAAGTCGAGGGGCCCTTGGGTGGCTCAGTCAGCTGAGTGTCTGACTCTTGATTTCCCATCGGGTTATGGTCTCACAGTTCGGTTCATGAGATCGAGCCCCACTTCCGGCTCTGTGCTGACAGTGTGGAGCCTGCTTGGGATTCTCTCTCTGCCCCTCCCCGGCTCATGTGTGCACTCGCTCTCTCTGTCTCTCTCTCTCTCTCTCAAAATAAATAAACATTAAAAAAAAAAGCTTATATAAAGGTATAAAATCAAAATCATATTTAGTTATGCAGTCAATAAAACAGAGTTTATTAAAAAGAATACAATTACCCGACATTGAGACTGCAGCCAAATTCTGGGATATTTAGTTACCAAGTCATGATAGCGGTCCCTCCTCTGGACCCTTTCAGCTGTTCACAGAATTTCCCGACAGAAGATGAGAGAAGCTAGTTCAAGGGGAAGGGGCAGAGGAAAGGACAGTTTTTGAAGGAGCTAGTGAGTCATCCACCTTCCATGTCCAGCCACGGCTGAATGCTTACTGGGACCCAGGGGAGAGAGGTTCACGTTGCCTGCCCTATTTGGGAATTCCTATGCATATTCCTAATTGTAAAAATTGTGACAATTCCAAAAATGTCCTTAACACCAAATTTGGAGTTATGTCAGCCGGTTTCACTGAGAGAAAAATCACACTGTGAGTACCCCATTTATATTATCTTTTGAACTGACACATATTTTTGGCCCTTTATAAATTACTTGCTTTTTGACAAGATTGTTTTTGTGTTCTCTCACTAATATGTGTGTGCATCTCCACGTGACTCTTTCTCTGTCTTTTTCTGTCTTCTGTTATATAAGATCTTACTGCTGTCTTCACCATGATCACACTTCGACAGTCAAAAAAAAAAAAAAGATATATTTCAGGTGTTTGAGATGAAGGAGGTTGCGTGAGTTTAACCTTCCTTGGTATCCTTGTGAGCTCTCTGTATTTAATACTTGTTTTATCTGAAGCCTGTGGAGGTTCTAAACTATTAGAAGACACACTTTCTGAGAACTACCTTTCTAGTAGCCTGAAGAAATATCATTGATGTGGGGCAACAAAGTTATTCTCTGTAATCCTCTTGATGTTGTAAATGAAAAAGAAGACGGAGCCAGCGCCATCTGAACTTTGGGCAAACCATTTGCTCAAAAGGATCATCAAAGGACCAAGCCCTGCCAAAATAATATTTTTTAAAAAAAACATCCAGCAGAAAGGAAAACATCGAGGAGCACGCACAAAAATGAAATTGGTGCAAATTAACTCCATTGTGGTGGGACAGCGGTACAAAACAAACTCCCACCACAGCCTGGAAAGGAGAGCCACACAAGACACATTGAAGTTGTGGCCTCACAGTGGCCATCTTTTGACAGCTTGCTTTCTTTAATGCTTTAACCTAAAAAAAAAAAAGAAAGAAAGAAAAAGAAAAAGAAAGAAAGAGAGAAAAAAAGAAAAAAGAAAAAGAGAAAGAAAAAAAAGAAAGGAAAAAAAGAAAGAATAAGAAAGAAAGAAAAAGAAAAGAAAAGAAGGAAAAAACCTACCCATTGTTATGCCCCCTATTCATCCTTCATTCAAAGTCATTCTCTCTGCATTAATTACCACTTTCTTCAAGGCTAGGGAGCTCCCAACACGGCCTGTTTTCAAAGAGGCACACTTCCATGCCTCTGCTATTTATATGCAGAGCCTGCTGAAATTTTCATCCCAATACTTTGAGATCCCCCTTAATTTTTGCATACTGTAATTGTTCATAAGAGAAAAAAAAAAGACAAAAGAATGATTTCATGCTTCCGGGATAGTTGTTTGCATCTCTTTCATTTTTCTTTCCAGCTGTGACCGGCAGCAGTAGGTCCTTTAACAGGTGTCCCGCCTGCCCTATGGTAATTTTTAACTTTTCTTCACTTTCTTTTATGTCTGTCACATTTATAGAGACGGTTTTACCCCTGTTGCCTGGTACTGTTGTGTTTTTTTTTTTTTCCCACCTTTCTTATATCAATCTAATTTCTAGGTTTTTCCTAAATATGTCACTGTCCATAGGGGCCATTTAGGGAGATGGAAAAGGACTGAGCCAAGAGTTCAAAATCTCATGTAAACATTTTTATGACATAGTAATTGGCTCTCTGACACCCACTTCACTTTAAAATCCTATGGGTCTGATTACTCTGTTACAATATTGCTTAATAGGAAATTAATGCACACTTGAAAAAAAAAAAAATCTGCTCCAGTGTCTGTCCTCAAGAGAAAGCTTTGATTTTCTGATACTATTTAAACATCAGAAGATTGATGGAGCTGTTTCTGCAATGAAACTTTAATAATTAAAAATTAATTAGGAGACATATTTGTGAGTCAATTTAGATAAACATACAAATGTGTGTAATGTTCCAGGTTATTCCGACTAAAAAATTAGATATTAATGTTGTTCTAAGGAGGCAAAAAGAAAAAAACAATTAGTGAAATGTATACACCTATAGAATTGTATATACTTATAAGAACCCCAAAAGTTCAGGCAACTTAAATAATTGAATACCACATCAGGGCATAGGATGTTAGACTTGGAAGGAGATCTCAGCTTTTTATTTGTTTGTTTGTTTGTTTGTTTGTTTGTTTGTTTGTTTAAGAAAACTGAGGTCTACAAAGACTGTGACTTGTCACTCAGGACTAATGAAAGACACATTCTGGTCCTATGATGCCAATAGCGGTATATTTTACATGATACACCTGCCACGTAGAAAAGTTTTGCAGTCTTTCATGGATACTTCAGCTACACAACACAGTGCTGTGTCACCCAGCTTTGGCACCTTCAAAGGGCCATGATCTCCAGTGTCCCAAGGTTATAGGCAACTTTCCACAGTGTGGCTTACAGTGCCTGGAATACAGTAGATGCTTTAAAAAGGATTGCTGCTATTACTGCTATTGTTACTATTGTTACCAGTGCGGGGCTCCTTCTGGCATTGTTTAGCATCGGAAAGACCAGCATTTTCCTTTATGCCCGTGGGAAGGTTCTGTTTTGAAACTTGTTTGCAGCACATGTATATATTCAGATAACAGATCACATGTATGAAGACAATAGTGTCTATTTCACTCCCATAATTAGAATCTCTAATAGGTAGAACACATTGGAAAATATCAATTACAATAATAGGAGCTCAGAGTTACAACGGATCTCTGCTCTGCCACTGACAGAACTCTCCCTATACTTACATTAGGTTTCTTATATTAAATAGTACAATGTATCACAGTATAGACCTAGCAATAACTTGAAAGGAAATGAACCCTATTAGCCATTGTCACTGTTTATTGAAGTGTTTATATTGTAAAGTACTACATAGCAGGAGCTTTATATAATTACTTTTAACGCTTACAAACAACCTTGCAAGTTAAATATTCATATTAATTCTGGGATTCTCATTCTTCAATTAGGAGACAAGGGCTCCAAAATTCTGAAGAAATGTGCTTTATTTCCTTTCCTTTTCCTTTCTTTTTTTCTATGAATGATTTCTTGGGTTCTATACTACTCATCAAAGGACACTCCCAACCTTCGAATTGATGTACCGATCTTTCAGCTCAAATGATGACCAGTTATCGAACCATTTTATAGACTCAAGGAATCTAAACTTCAAACTACAAATGAAATAAACTTCTTGACTCCTTCCAAGGTGAAATGTCACTTGATGATATGGCAGTCTTGAATTAAATTTCAGTTTAATTACACTGACATTTACATAAGACCCAACATTAGGAGATGTCTGTGTTCAGGCATGGCTCTGTGAGTCTCTAAAGCCTTGGCCAAGTCCTAACCTCTGGGAGCCTCCTTTCCCCACCGGTCAGTCAGACGGTCAGTCAGTCAGTCTATTAGACTTTTCTAATAGAGTGAGATCAGTGCTGGGTAAGGAAGTGTGATCTTGCATGTAAACTAAAATGCATGATATAAAATTTCATAATTAATAATGATTCATGTATAAAATCTCAGTGGTTTAGGAAAACTTTTTATTAAATATTTTAAAAATAAATTATTTTAGAGTAATAAGCAACTAAGAATTCCTTTGCTCTGAAGAGGCACCAAAATGCCACCATCATCTTTTGGCATCTTGAAAAGAGAAATATTTAGATTTAGAAAATTTCTCTTTCTCTTTCTCTCTTTCTCCCTCTCTCTCTTTTGTACTGGCTCTTGCTCTCTTTTTGGTTTGTTTTTAAAGGCAACTTAATTATTAAAAATAAAAGGAAAAAATCACCCAAAGCAATTATGACTTCATTGGAGATATAATTTCATTCTTTGATTTCTAGGCATTTAAGACTTTTCGAGGTAATCGGGTTAAGCCTCCTTTGTCCCCTAATCTGACTCATGGTGAACCTAGACTCTGAGAGAGAAAACGATTGCTGAAGTTCACCCATCCCTTGAACTTGGAATGCAAGGACAGCTCCTTCTAATTCAAAATCCAGGTCTCTCTTTGCTACACCACAGGCCTTTGTTCCTACCATTAAGGACACCTGCAGGGCCTACCGTTTACTTTGTTAAGGCTATACACTCCCAGTAAAAATGTTTGTCTTCAATTTCACACACCCTTCAGGATATCACAGCTGACCCAAAAGCCCCCCAGGCAGCACAGGCCAGACTGAAGAGGCACCAGTGTGTGCATGTGCGTGTGTGTGTTTATGGAATGGGATGGGGGTGTTTGGGGATGGCCAGGAGAGGAACTACATGAAAGATTTCTAACAAAAAATAAAAGCAAAAAGATTTTCCTATCTGCTAAGAGCTTTTCATTTTTTATGTTTTCCTTCAAATTTTGTTTATTTTGAGAAAGAATGCAAGAGCCAGTGGGGGTGGGGGAGACAGAGAGGGAGAGAGAGAGAATCCCAAGCAGGCTCTGCACTACTGACCCAGGGCTCAAACTCACAAACCATGAAATCATGACCTGAGCCAAAATCAAGAGTCAGATGTTTAACCAAAGGAGCCACCCAGGTGCCCCAAGAGCTTTCTTTAACATCTCTATCTATCAGTACATCTCTTATCAAAATAATAAAATGAGTAATGCTTAAGATAAAAAACACAAATAGTGCTCTCATCTGTGTGTAATTCATTACTCCTTTAGAGAGCACCAAATTCACAGGGATTCACTTTTGATTATAATACTCCCGATTGCACGATTTGAACATCTGATTATTACTGTTGCTCCAGCATGGCACTATTTGTCATTTACACGACTACGGAGAACACATCACTTTTATTGTCCCTAAGCTTATGGTTTAAGAAAGGATACACTATGGCTATGTGTGTGTTGGAATAGAAAAACAAACAAACAAAACAAAAAATGCTTTTTTGGGAAGGTTTTAAAAGAATTCAGGAAGAGGACACCTAAATACAAAAATTTTAATTAGTGGCCACAATAGGCAACCAAAAATACATGCATTATATGCATGTATATATCAATATGCATGTATATGTATATATACATATACAATCAATATGCATGTATATGTATATATACATATACATGTATAGGTATATATGCATGTATATATCAAACCTGATGTTTCTCTGCATTTTTAACATTGAAGCTAAATAAGATGTAAGCTTCCTTCCCAATACTCACATGTTTTTACTTCAGCATTTTTTTACTTCATGTTTTTACTCCAGCATTTGTCAACCTTATGTAAGAAGTTTCTTTTGGGACTGTTCGGAGGAAATTTTTGTTCTCCTTGAACATAGCAAGTCTTTGCATTACCTGGAACTCTCTTCTGTGATAGATACTTGTATAGATATTAATTGGTGATTATGATGGTCGCTTTGGGTTACTAGACAGGGAAAGAGTCCTCTGTCAACTGTTTACCTTCTAAAGTGTTTTCTTGTTTCTTCTTCAGAAGAGAATTTTTTATTCATCAAGATTGTTAAGCTCTTGGGGCGCCTGGGTGGCGCAGTCGGTTAAGCGTCCGACTTCAGCCAGGTCACGATCTCGCGGTCCGTGAGTTCGAGCCCCGCGTCGGGCTCTGGGCTGATGGCTCAGAGCCTGGAGCCTGTTTCCGGTTCTGTGTCTCCCTGTCTCTCTGCCCCTCCCCCATTCATGCTCTGTCTCTCTCTGTCCCAAAAATAAATAAACGTTGAAAAAAAAAAAAAAGATGGTTAAGCTCTTAAGGGAAGTATAACCAGTCATTAATGTCAGTCTTCTGTAAAAATATTAGTTTCTAACATTATATCTTTCAGGTAACTAAGTAATGTTAAATAAGACAATATTCCCTGGCGTACCTAAATTTACAAAGTGCTAATAAATGCAATCTTACTCTATTTTATGCAAGAGCATGGTTCCAACGGAAACAATGGATTCAGCCTAACCTTCCAATAAATGGGATCCAGGGTATATTTATTTATTTATCTCTTTAATGTTTATTTATTATTGAGAGAGAGAGAGCGAGAACGGGGGAGGGACAGAGAAAGAGGAGAGAAGGAAGAGAGGATCCCAAGTGGTCTCGGCACCGTGAGATCATAACCTGAGCCAAAACCACAAGTCAGGCCACTGAGCCACCCAGGCACCCCAGTAAGTGTTGCTACTTATCTTAACATTAAGAGCTCTCAAAAAAGACTTAATACCATTGGTGACGTTTTAATTCTCTATCTTGGATGTTTGGGTAACATGTTTTACCGGTTTTATAACATACATATGTTTTCTAAGTCCCTTTATATGTTTACATGATGATCATTATAAAGTGGTACCAAAAATATTAGAAAAATTCTCAGTAGACAGATTTTTGAATGGCCAAAAGTTATCTGAAATGATGCCGAAATGCCTTGTGCTTGAAACTGGATGAGTCTCCGAACTATCAACACAAAATAGCTGTAAGTAATAGCTGCCATTTATCGAACAGCTGCTTGATGTCTGACACAGTGCTAGGTTCCCCATGCACTTCAGAGCTTGGCAAACCTCCCAGGTGAATGTTAGAAACTCCATTTTGCAGATTCAAAGATGTTAAAGAGCTGGTTGAGAGTCACAGCGAGTCAACAGTAAAGCCACATGTAAGCCCGTCTATTTTCTTCTATAAATACAAACAAAAGCGGTTACTATAATACATGAAACTATTTAGTATTAGTGTGTCTGAAAAAATGTGAAGTGTTATGGCAAATACACATAATCTACTTGTGAGTATTTGATTATTTTTTAATGAAAAGAGGACGAAATGTAATTTTGTTTTCATCTCTTCATTTCTACTTTCTCCAGAGTATTTGAGAGCAGAGATCATTTTTACTTATATTTATATGCTTGCACCCGGCACATAATAAGAGTTTTTAAAACCAGGACATGTTATGAACTGTGAATTGTGAATTCAAACACATTGCTACACTACTCCCTAAGGGATTGCTAAATATCCAAACATATCATAGAGTGTTGAGGGGTAAATAAAAGAAGAAAAATATTGTTAAACATGTTCCTAATGTTCGAGAGGTTCAAGGCATAAACATGCATAGTTTCTTTGGTTACCAGTTCTTAATATCTCCTTTAGCCACACCTGAAAGATGATCAGACTGCCGGATCTTCAGGAGGCTTCTCCATGAAACCCAGATTTCTGGGTCACATTTGTGAGTGAAGCATAGAAAGATGTTAAGTTTAATCAAGTAATTAGTTTTAACGGTTTGGATGGCTCAGCCACATCTTGATTAATTCAGCATATGCATTAAGTAAGGTATAGCTTTGGGGTGCCTGGTTGGCTCAGTCTCTAGAGAATGCGACTCTTGATCTCAAGGTTGTGAGTTCGAGCCTCACGTTATGTGTAGGGATTGTTTAAAAAGATACCTCAAAAAAAAAAAAAAAGAGCAAGGTGTAGCTTCTTCCTTGAAAAGCAAATTTACTCCAACACCTGTCATAATTACCCTTTCACAGGATGGGACACATGTGGCTGACATGTGATTTTTTAACCTCTCAGGCACTTCCATACCTGGGGCATTTCTCTCAGAAATGTGCAGCCCATGCTGTTTGCTTGCACTCTCCTCTGTTATCCTGTTGTTTGTTTTGCACACCTTGCTGTATTTGCACTGAACACAGATAAAACCCCAGTGCTAGCGCGGCCTCTCGTCTGGCACGAAAACAGCATCCGGGAAGGGGATTCTTACAAGTGCTGCTCAGTGTGTAGACTTGAAGTGAGAGTGTTATTTTCATTAATAGTCTGTGGATCCTGAGTTGGCAAAAACACATCTTTAAGGTGCACATGAATGCCTACTTTTTCCCAGCCCGATTTCTGTGCATTCTTTTCCATTAGAGATGGTTCCGTGATCAGGCATTACCTTGTTACGGAGGGTGGCCAAACAGAGCTTGGCTTGCTGGAATGCTGAAGAAAGGACTTTTGTTTTGAGTCAGAGATTGAACTAAATGACCTTTTAAATCCTGGGGTTCTATGCTTCTACAAAGAGGGTAAAGAAGAAGATATTTATGGCACTTAAATAATTCTAAAACAGGTTGCTTTGGCAAAGGTTTCTAAAATAGCATGAAGTAGAACTATACAAATTTTTCTAAGCAAACAATTTACTAGTAGTGTTAATTAGCACCTTTGATCTACTCAGCTTCCGTCATGAACTTGGGTTTCCATGTATTATAGAGCACTATGGACTTTTCTCAGTGTAGTCAGATTTCAAGTAAAGGTTGAATGGAGTTCCATATATATCTAATTGCTCAGTCATGTCTTAATGGTTGGTTGTGTTTATGACTTTTCTTTATGCTCATGTCTCATTACAGCCCTCTACTCACCATGACTTCAAGGCTGACTTGAAAACAAAATCCATTTCTTAAATGTTCTATTTGTTAGGTAGAAGACTTTACCCATCTAGAACTCAGTTTCTCCATTTGAAAATTGGGATGATATTTGACACTTATCTCAGTGAAAGTCAAACCAAGGATACTTATTAAGGCTGGTAAAATTCACTTCTAATTCTGAGTATTGCACATCCCACAAGGCAGAGGACAGCAGTATGGCTGAATGGGAAACCATGGTCCTTAACTCACTGGGTGGGTTGGGATAAGCCACCACATCCTCTTGGTTCAGGTTTCCTGTTCCTTAAGGGAGGGAGTCAAATAAAATTGACCTCAAAGTTTCCTTCTGATGCTCTTATGTTCTAAGAATCTCCTGCCCTCCCCCATGAGGTCAATTTGTGAAGTAAACATCTGAACAGTGTCATCATTATTGTTACTCTGTTGTTTGTTTGTTTGTTTGTTTGTTTAAGAAATCTCAAGGGATTTGGGGGATTAAAATGTCTAGAGAAGTATTAAAAATTTCCATTCCAAAATGGCTCTGCCTCTTTCATCAGCCCTAACCTGGTGCTTGGAAACCTTTAGAGCTGGTGGCAGCCAAATGCTCATTTGATTCCCTCACTCTTGAAAGAGCTACTGGCCATCTATTTTTAAATGAAATAAAACTAATTTCATTTTGAGAATCCTTTGGAACATTTCATGACATTCGTTGAGATAATTGGGGACATCCTGGAGTGTCACAAAACCAAGGTTCTAAGGACTGAAGAAGCAAATTAATTTTTCTTTCTGGTTTTCTTCAGATAGTTTTATGTGTGAAAACTCAACTTTCTAAGGCTTTCATTATGTGTTTTGACTTTCTTTTCCTTGTTATCCTTTCTCCTCTTTATTTACTGTGTATGGACTACTGCAGAGCTCATTAATGTATCCTTTAACCTAATTAGCTTTCTTCCAATGAAACAATGCCCCTCGTTCCAGGGATGTACAGGTTTTCAGAGCCACGAAGAAGGCTGTGACCTTCTGAACCATTCCGCTGTCAGGCTGAGCAAAGGTGACTCATGAAACACTTGTCGAGGTCCAGGAAAAAACAGCTCAGCAAGACAGTGCCCTGTCTTAATAATAGGAAAAATACATTTTCAAAAAGTTGTGCTGGGTTTCTTTTGAAGATTCTGTTCATGGTTTTCAAGGTATCTGACCTAACCTGATTGAATTCTGGAATGAGCCGAGCTTTAGAAGAGGAAACCTGCATGCTGTCATGATGCTGTGTTTATAGGCAAAGCCAAAACAGTTCCCAGGAAAAATTAAATGTAAATGTCTAGTTCAGGGTGGCCCATTTAAAATTTAAGTCTCACAAAATGTAAGTCTGACTGCCATGTGACCTTTTAATCTGCCATCCATTCATTTACCTGAAAATGACAATTTCTTTGCTTACTTCGAGGTTCTCAGTGACTTCTCGCTCTACCTTTCAGATTTATTTAATATTCAGTCAAACATTCATTCATTCATTCATTCATTCACCCTATTAGCCCTGAATAGACACTACTGCAAATATAACTCTTTCACAAAATACTTTTTCATTAGCCAACTCTGTTATTTTAAATAAATCATTTAACTACTCTGCATTCCCATTTCCTCATCTGTTAGAATATGGAATTAGACAGGATCTCTTTCATCAATTTCATTCTATAATTTCTAAACAAACCCCCAATTCATGACATGGACATTTGTATCAATATATTATTCATGCATGCTGAGAAACAAATAAAATATTTGGCAGCTCTTTATTAACAACTCTCCCTAATAACCGGCAACCCAACCAGCTTGATGAAGGTCTGACCACAGACATTTTGCCGGTGAAGGGGTCCAAGTGTCCTAGAAGCCCACAAATGTGATCCTCAGATTGCTTTAGTTTTATTTGCTTATTGTTTTAAGATTCCTGGCACTGAGCTCACTGTTTAGAATTAGAGCATTTAAGATTGGTACTTAATACTTCTATCGCCTCATGTAACAGTCAGAACCAGACTGGTGACCAGACTAAAAACAGTCAGCTGTTTGTCCCCAGCGTCCACTCTCTTGCTATTCCCTTTAGTAGGAGAAGATCTGGATTTCAGATAAGCACTTGACTGCCCAACTAAAGTCTGTGTTTCCCAGACTTCCTTGCAACTAGGTACATCCCTTGAGGGCTGCATTTGAACCAATGAGATGAGAGCTGAAGCAATGTGTGCCATGCTGGGTCATCTCTTCAAAGATGAAGCCACTTGCCATGCATTTTCCCTTTCATCCTTGCTGCTGTCTGGGAGAGCGACAGCTCAAACAACCTTGGAAAGAAGCATTAAGGGTGCCAAAGCTGCCCATCAGGCATGAACCACTGTCCTCTAGACGGTCAGGAGAGCTGAATAAACTTCTCATCTTCTTTCTGCCATTGTCTATCACAGATGCTTTGTTACAACGCCTTAGCCTCTACCCTAACTAACACCCCCTTAGTTCTGGGGTTAACAAAAGAAAACAGATTTAGAAGGAGATGCAATTGTTAAATATTTTGAAAATAACACTTGGGAGGAAGGTAAAGGGATGATAGATTGTACTGCCTTTCAAGTATATTCCAAACAGGAGGGTGTCAGAAAAGTTAGGAAAAAATGATGAGGTGCGTTTAAGGATCTCTGTAAAGTCAGGCGGGCTCTTGGGCCAGCCGAGCCTTACAACACAAAGGAATCTCTTGGATGTCAGAGGCAAAAACTTATGAGCATACATACATTTTATTTTGTTCTCTTTGTGTTATTATATTCTTTTTTTTTAAGTGGGCTCCACACCCAATATGGGGCTGGAACTCGGGACCCTGAGATCAAGAGTTGTTTGCTCTACCGACTGAGCCAGCCAGGTGCCCCCTTTGTTATTATATTCTTATGCCCATAAGTAAACAGAGGTTTTGCAGCCAGGCACACACGAATTCAAATTACACATTCACCACTGCTTAGCTATGACATTGGGCAAGTCACTAAACCACCCAAGCCTCAGTTTCCTCATCTATAAATCGGGAGTAATAATAGATACTTCCTTACAGAGTTGTGGCAAAAATCCAAATAATATATAAGCTGAAGTGGTACATACTGGCACGTACCGGGTACATACTGGGCTGTCTTTGAAGAGGAAACTGTTATTATTATTATTATTATTATTGCCCTTCCTTGCCTGGTAGCTTGGCATTTTGCTACTGTTGACTCAGCTGCAATCTTGCCGACACTTTGCTTTCTAAGTAGACTGAGTCTATCTCTGTAGATCTTTCTGCAGAATGCCCCCCCACTAGAGCAGCACCTGCAGGAAGTTCCTCACCCTACGCGTGCAACCCACGCACGCCGAAAGCAGGTTCATGGCTCCCTGGCATTTGCACTGCTTGTAGGGGAGCATGCTCTCACAGACATTCAGTAAGAGGCTTGGTAACTGGTAGTCCACACGCCAGTCTAGAATGTGGTAAAATTATCTGAACAGGTCAAGTCCCTACCGCAAGTCTCATTTGCAAATGCAGACTCTCAGCCTCTGGGCCCCTCACTTACATGCTTTCTTCTCCTGATCCTCCTTTGAGGATTATTTTTCAAATAATAACTTACTAGCTCTCCAAATGCCTGCCTCAAAGCACCCTCCTTTTTGGATGCACTTTTGCTTCCGCATCTTATGGAGCTCTCATTTAGAAGTGGAAGAATTTTAAATGTATGTCATGAAACATCTGAATCCTCTTACGTATTTTCCAGTTACCCTTGAAATATTTTTGTGCAGGTTAAACAGGCTGCGCGCTTTCGTCAGAAACAGAGCCTGCTTTGTGCTAAACTCAGAAGGTTTTGACTAGGATGATCTCTTCAGGAATCCAGAGTGGGAAACTGAAACAAAGCACGGTGCGTCTCCTATTGTCAAATTTGCCCAACTAGGTCCACTCTTCATCCAAACTCAAATAAACCTCAGTTAAAGCAAATAAAGATTTGAACAGGTTGTAAAGACATCATGGCCCGTGTGTTCAAGCTTTTCTACATCGCTTACAGCATGGGATTTCCATATTTTAAAAATGTCTGCATTATATTTGAGATTCCAATGATGATAACATATTTATTACAACCGAATTCATGCCAGCTTCACTCTTAAGATAGTGAGGATTATCTATTACATGCCTCCCATGGGCCAGACAAGGCACAGAGTTTAGGGCTTTACATTAGCTAATCCCTAAATTTAATATTACAAATATGCCCATTTTAAAGGCAAAGTAAGTGAGGCCCAGAGCATCAAGTCACACACACAGTGAGTGGCCGAGGAAAGATTCAAACCCAGGTCTGTTAGTCTTTAAAACTCCTGCTCTCCCCAATATTTCTTCCTCCTTCTCAGACGGGAAGCATAACTGGGATCAGACAGCTCCACTTTGTTATAAAACGGGAGCTCATATCTCCGAATTAACTTGGGTGGAGACCAACCACGTTTTCCCTTTGTCATACTGGAAATGTATGGCTTTGGCAGATATCATGCTCTTGGAGCAGAAATAAAAGGATATTTTTGTAAGTGAAGCGTGTTTCTTTTCTTCTTTTTACAGATATGATGGGGAAAAGAAGCTTAATGGAATTTAGTACAAGTTCAGCTTATTTAAAAATGTATCTTTCCGTGTTAATGTGCATACCTCAGATATGCAAAAGGTGTCAGTTTCCCTTAATGAATGGAAGTTGGAGGGAATAAGTTTGCCAAATTAATTCTTCTTCTTTTCTATACCTCAAAGATCTCAACGAATAACCCCTCAAACTACATCTTCAGAGAACCCCTGTGGATTGTAGGGGAGTATTTCTGTCCAGCAGTAGCAGGGCAGGTGAGCCCCTCGCCCCCTTCCCCACGCCCAAGAAACACCCCACTGCCTCCAGCTTAGTCTATGCGTCCTTCCTCATGGCCACTCAGCAGACGATGTGCAATTAATTTAGGGCAATTACTTCAGTAATGTTTCTTGTCCTCCATCCTTACCTGACCCAAATTCCCACTGAACCCACCCCGTTTCCCCATTTACATTTTTCAGATAAACAACTGATGAAACCTAAAAGTGAGCTAAGCTCCCCTGATCTGAAGGTCACACCAGCTTGCGGTAACCGGAGAGCAAGGTCCCCCTGACAAGGGCCACAGGGAACACTCAGCCCAGAGAGCATGCGTGCCCACGGGTAAATGGTTAGAAAAGGCACATGACACGGGGGCTGCCGGTGTCCGGTCTGTCATGACAGGCACCGTATCCTACGACTGAGCAGTATGTGAAAGAGCAGCAAGGAGAACATCTTATCATTTGGGGGTTAAAATCAACAGCAAAACCTATTACATGTCTTTGGGAGAAAGTCCTGGCTAGAGGATACCTATGGAAATAATTATTTATGAATTTTATGATTTATTAAGGTATTTAACATCTATAAGATCCCTACTAGAAAAAGAAAACCAAAGATTTAGAAGATCAACTGTTAATATAGTAAAAATATTATTACAGTCATATACAGACTGTAGCCATTTTAACTCAAGCTACCTTCCCCAAATATAAGTTACTAGGATTTTCTACTGGGTAATTATCCCATTTAATAACGGTAATGGTTTGATATCTACAGTGCTGTACTATTTTCAAAGCACCTTTCTATATGTAATATCTGTTAAATGCTTTGGGATCTTAGTGTTTTACATGGATTATTCCTTTGGATCCCTCAACTTTGTGAGCGAGACAGCATCATCGCCATCTCATAGATGGGAAAACTGAGGTTCTGGTGACTCAATATCATAAAATCTGTTACTGGCAGGCTAGGACTCCCTTCTTCCATTCCATTCTTGCACCCTCAGTGCTAATGGCCTACTATTACTAAGTCACACTGAACAGGATTGGAACGTTTTTGATTAATGTGTATCGACAACATCTACAACCTTCTCTTTGTCATAAAAAAAAAAAAAACCCAAGATGTTGCAGTATTTTTTCATACATATTCCATGCTTTCCATGCCCCATCCAGGGGCTGCCAAGTCTTAGTGCTGGATGGACTCTCTGATTTTTTTTTGTTGATGGTCCTATTTTGCCTGTGATATTACTGTGTATGGTCCATTCTGCCATGGCATTGTTGGTAGAATGAACTAACTTTAGATTGATGTGTCCTCTTTATTTATGCCTAAGAGGAGATAGGATCCTAGGTAAGGTTAAAGTCCAGAGTTTTGCTCTGAAAGCCAGAGGACAAGCAGGTCTATTCTGCCTTTATGTAATGGAGAAGCTTTTTGTAACAAGTGGGGTTTGAAATAGAGTTTGAAGACCAGAAAATTGACAGTTGTAAGAAAACACAATCCTGACTTTTATAAGTGAAAACCTATGGTTAAGCAAATCAACTATAAGATATTTGTTTTAGGGATGCCTGGGTGGCTCAGCCAGTTGCACTTCTGACTTTGGCTCAGGTCATGATCTTGCGGTCCGTGGATTTGGGCCCAATGTCAGACTCTGTGCTGACATCTCAGAGCCTGGAGCCTGCTTTGGATTCTGTGTCTCCTTCTTTCTCTGTCCCTCCCTTGCTCACGTTCTCTCTCCATCTCTCTCTCTCTCTGTCTCTCGAAAATAAACATTAAAAAAATCTTTTTAAAGATATTTGCTTTAAATATTTGAATTATGTCAAGATAGTTCTTTTAGGTATCTATTTTCATCCATAAGATATAGATACTTGTCAAAAAGTAAAACAAAAGTAATTAAAAGGACTTTGAGGGCATTATTTATATAGTCGATTGATATTACCCAAATAATTCCTTCTATGCATTGCTACTTGAAATTAATGTTATAGAACATTTAATTTAATTATATAGTTACTGTAGGGTTATCTCTAATGTACAGAATATTGTAGACAGATAAAAAATAAGTAGATTTCACTCTATGCTAAGTATCAATTTTGGATGATTTAGGCAAGATGTTCTATAGAGTCTTCTATACTGAGTCTTATTCTGTCCTCATTGGCATTGCTACAACCTCCATATCTAGTGAGGAGCGTTGGTTCCATGTGCACACGCTTATGTGTGGCTCCCAGTATCCTCAAAATAATTCTTTCGATTAAAAAAAAATGTGTATTTGCCTTTGAGAGAGAAAAAGAGGGCATGGGAGCAGGGGAGGGGCAGAGAGAGAGAGAATCCCAAGCAGGCTCCGCCCTGTCAGCACAGAGACTGACTCAGGGCTCAATCTCTCCAACAATGAGGTCATGACCTGAGCAGAGATCAAGAGTCCAAGACACTTGACCGACTGAGCCCCCCAGTCACCTCAATTCCTTGGATTTTTGTATTGTTTACATTTTAATATTTCTTGTATAAAGTCAGCTTCTTTAAGATGAGACTATTGAAATGAATGGCTTATATTTTCTACATAAACTTTCTTTAGAAAGCACCATATAGTCTGCTCCAATTCAAAATTGAGGCATAGGAGAGTTTATAAGACGGGAATTTCTTTGTTTAATTCTCCCACAGGCAGGCTGCTCTTCAGTGTTCTCCTCACCTTTCTTTCCTACCTCCTAGTGGTTCTTTATTTTTTATTTATGTTTTTGTTTTATTGTAGCTCAGATTATGGTGAATTCCTTACTTATCTCTCTCCCCAACTAAATTATAAGTGCCTTGAAGACAGAAATCATGTCTTATTCATTTTTTTCCATATCCACAGCTGCATTTTACTCTGTATTTTGGCTAAAGACTGAGAATTTAATGTTTTTGCATTAATAAATACAAAAGTCTAAATTTAACAACTGGAAAACTACTTCTAGATAAACATCATGCTACCCACAGAACAAACATCCAATAACTGTTTGTTGATTGGACTGTTGGCTAAATTACACATTTATGGAGCGAATTGTTGAAAGAGAACATTCTTTATTCTTTCCTAGTTCAGCTACAGCACAAGCTGGAGAAGTCCAAAAACAAAAAAACAAAAACAAAAACAAAAACAAAAACAAAAAAAACTGTCTCTTCCTTTGTTTCTCTAATATTTCTTCTCTGCTAACTATAAACTCATGAAAAAGTTTCTTGCCTTCAAGAAAGTGACGTTGCTTTTACAAAGACAATTTCATTAATCTTTAAACAAATCCACTCTGTTAAGTGAAGTTCTCATGTAGACATTGGGAAATTTATGCTCTGGTGGACCCACTCTTTGAGCTTCTAAAAACGTATATATCCCTGTATATCTATAGAAATCCTCTAAAAGTCACTGCAGATGATAATGAATAACAATTTATATTTGTGATCTGTGTACAATTGTATGTTGGTTTCATATGTAGTAGGTTTTAATTCTCACAGAACACTTGTGAGATAGGTTTTAACTTTGTTTTCAGGTAAAGAAACTCATACGGTTAAATACTCTGCACAATGTCATGCAGCTAAGATGCAGCTGAATTAAGTATGGAACTCATGTCTTTTGACTCCAAATCCAGTGCTCTCCTTAGCGCCATGCAGAAAGAGAACAAGAACTGGGCTCCTGCAAACTTAGGAAAAACAAACAACAGGCTCTGTACAATAACACAGGTGGAAATACAGTGAGACTCTTAAGATAATGCTGCCTCCCCCCTGGTAGGGGTTTTAGAGATGGAGTAAAGTCTTGAACAATGGAGTGGATCGTGCATGTGGAGAGAAAAGCCAGCACAAGAAGTCAATAGAGAAGCATCCAAGAGGCCAGAACAAATGCAGCATCTCCAGCAAGGTGATTAGGAACAAAACCCCAGGGGCACCTGGGTGGCTCAGTCGGTTAATCATCTGACTTCGGTTCAGGTCATGATCTCAAGGTTCGTGATTTCAAGCCCCACGTTGGGATCCGTGCTGACAGCTCAGAACCTGGAGTCTGGTTCAGATTCTGTGTCTCCCTCTCTCTCTCTCTGCCCCTCCCCCACTCATACTTTGTCTTTCTGTCTAAAAAATAAATAAATATTAAAAAAAAAAAAGGGAACAAACCCCAAACAAACTATGACCTTATTCTACAATGTGCTCCATGTGGAGGGGAATTTGAATCACAACCCAAACCCAAGGAAGATTGTGATTGGACCAGAGAAGGGTCTTGGTATTCTCAGCACTTTGCATAGTGCCTAGCTTTGACAGTATTGAATGTACCTTGTAAGTGTAGATTTGAACCACTATGATTGAAATGAGTAAAGGGATGCTTTACATGGGAAGGTCTCAATGTTTCAGTCCTTTGAGCCCAGAAAGGCCAAAACAGGGAGTCACGTGGACAAAACCTACAAATCACAAATAGTATCGTTAATGTAAACGTGTTCACAAAATCCTGAAAATAATAAAACAAGAGGGAATCTTTTAGAAGTTGAGTAAAATGAATACAGGTTCTGTAAAAAGTCCCCTCTGCATCATTCCATGTATTTCTTATGTACATGTAAGTAAAATGTTTCAGAAGTTGGCCCAAACTGGTGAAACACAGGGATAAATGGTTCCTAACAGAAATTGAACTGATTCATACCTCTCAGATATATTTACTCCTTCATTCTTCAAATATTTATTGAGTATGAACTATGTGTCAGACCCATACAATGTGCCAGCAATGCCATAGTGAACAAAAATTGCAATTCTCAGTCTCTTGGAGCTTGCAACCTGGTTGACATGTGTGAAAATGATGGGCTTATTGGTAAGTCCTTTGGGCCCTGTATAGACCTTGGGTTTGATCTTCAATTAAAACTTATATATGTCTTGCTTTTCTCCCTCCTGCTAACTTTGAGCAAAAATGCAGGAAGTGTTGATGTTGAATGGCGGGGGGGGGGGGGGGGGGGAGCGGGATTTAGCACCAAACAAGCAATGATCAACTATTCACAGTGGCACAAAAAGACAACAGAAAGACCTGAGGCCCCTGTAAGAGCCAATAGTGGAGCTTCAGATTAGGCGTAGTCAACTGCTATGTTTTTCAAGCTCTCTGACACAATGCAAATTCCAAATATATTGATTAAGCAAGTAGTATGGTAGAAACTGTGGTATAACAATGAATAAATATCTGTACCCTTCATTGCACATGTATTATATACCAAGCCCTGACTTAAGTACCTTATGTTCGTTATTGCCATTAATCCTCAAAACAACTCAACAAGATAGTTTTTATTTTTATCACGGCCGTGATGATGTGGAAGCCAAAGCTCTGGGTGGTTCTTTAATCCAAGGTAAACCTTACCCAGAGTAAGGCAGGTGAGTAAATGCTGAAGTCAGGATTTAAAACTAGTTTTGTCTGATTCCAAAGTCCATGCTAATTAGATGCAGCATTGTCTCTGAGTCCTGCCTTCAACGATCTTAGTCTTCTAGGAGAGAAAGATCATTTAAAGTGCCATTTTCAGATTAGCGATAACGGCTACCAGTACAGCAGGCATTGGGTTACTATGGGGACACATGGGAAATCATTAAATCCAGCTTTGAGGGTCAGAGGAGGCAACATTGAAGCCAAATCCTGAAGGGTGTGCAGACATTAGCCTCATAAAGACAGGGAGGGAAGACCATCTAAGAAGGGGAACAATATGTACAAAGATACAGAGGCTGTTCTGGGGAACTGCAGATACTGAGGTTATGATCATCAGTAACCATCCAGCCACCATGTGGCCCAAGTTGCAAAATGCTTTCAAACAAATACCTCTCCCCTGCTGGGATACCACATGAGGGCACATGAGGACTCTGTTCATGTTTGTGAAACCTGATATAAGTTTGGTAGGAAACTTATATATATAAGTTTGGTAGGAAACCCTACTCTTTACACTGAATCACTGCACAGAAGCAGTGGAGTCCTGGTTACCCCAGGGCAGTACAACTTGGGAGGAGAATATGCTGACACATAGCCAATATAGGCTCAGCTGTGGTCCTTCTGCTGTCTTTGACTGCCTAACAGGTGGTCATTGGCTATTCCTTCTTTGTCACTAGATGCCGCTGGAATTCTTAGACTTCGGTTCTGCATCACAGCATACATTTGAATGAAGAGAAATAGACTGAGTAACCAAAAAGAGCCAATTCTACCCTGGCTTGCCAAAACATGCAAAATATTAAGTGAAGCGAGCAAAGCCATCGGATTTGAAGTAAAACCATGAAGGAAATGAACTCAAGTCTTTACACTCTACCATAAGTGTCTGTCTTGTGGCATATTTCCCGGGGCCATTATTTTAGGACCTGCATTTATCTTAAAGTAGTGTGGACTTGGTGTCATTGATCAGCATAGCTTTATGCATTCATTACTCCATCTTACAGGGAGAAATGAAAAGAAACACAGAGACCTGGATTCAAGCCTTGGCCCTAGGACTTACTAGCTGTGTGGCCTTGGGCAAGTTGCTTATCCTGATCTTTAGAATAAGGATAATAATGCAGACTTTGAATGACAGACTTGGGGATTAAAGATGTAATGTATGTAAAGCACCTAGTCTGCCCCTCTGTAGGCATTCAACAAATGGTAATTATTATTATGATTATATTGACATTTAAAGGAGAGCTTTTCAGTGACTTAACTCAAATTTTGACTAATGGTGGGAGTTTGGGGCTATTGGAGAGGGAGATTTTTTTTTAAGTATTGATAATTTTCTGAATCAAACAATAGTTTAAATTCACTAAGGATTCTTGCCATTTAAAGGAATCCTATAGTTACATAACTGAATTTCTGAGATAAGAAATTTGCATCCACTATCTGATCAGTATCAGTAAATTTATAGGAACAGGAGAAAAGAATATCGAAGGTGAGACTCCCACCAAAAATGCGGTCCATGGGTAAGCAGCTCTCGCAATTAATGATGTTTTATAACACCCTGAAGCTTTATTGCTTGGGATCAACCAAGTGCTCTCGTACTCTAGTGCGAAAAGCCAAGCTCACCAGTTGGTAGGAGAGAGGTCATGTTTTTACTCTTCTCCAAAATTGAGTAGACTAAATATTTGTGTTTGATAGATTTCAGTTATCTATCAGTGCTAAAGCAGAGCATGCAAGAGAGGCACAATTGTGGCAAGATCTTTGGGCTAAAGACTTGAGTTTTAATTCTGACTCTGTACCAACTAGTTATTAGGAGTTGGGCATAAACAAAGTGAAGCAGACAGCTATCATCTTCTCACCGGGATGGAGCAGGGGGAGTCCCCAGGAGCTTCATTTCTTAGAAATGAAGTGTGATGAACCTTAATCTCCCAACACCCACATTCATTTATGGCTGCAAGTTAGGTAGCTCTGAAAGTTTAATTAAAATTTTTACACTGATTCATAAAACCCAGTCATTGTTTGGCACCCATTCACTTATATGTCTTAAAATTTAAAGAGCTAGGGAACTTTAGTTTTCAAATGTTAAGTGCAATAATAATCAAACTATTCCCTTTTGCTAATTAAATTTTAGGTTATAGAAAATATTATGGGGGGACGGGGGTTGCTATCTTAGCCTTCTTCTAAATTTAGAACCCTAGAATTTTACCGGAAGATCTAACAACTGCCAACAAGGGTGTACTTTCAATCTGTCTTAAAGGAATTTTGCTTAATTATGGAATTCTGAAAACAAAAGCATGTTTTACACTAAAATAAATTTTCTAAGGGTCATGTAAATAAGTATTTCTTTTGTTAAATGAATTTAAGGACTTCATTTAAGGAAACATAAATCACTTACCTTATTTTAAACCATCCATGTTTCCCTTAATGGTGTTTACTAAGTCTGAAAGGCATTTATTTAAAATAAGTAGGGTAACTTGTACATTGATTAAACTGCCTATCTCTTTAGGCAGATCATGGAATTGCAATTTTGTAGATAGAGTTGAAGAGAGCATCAATTAAAGATATAGCTAGGCTGAGTCAGGTGCTCATCAGAAGAGATGGGATTAAAGATCGGTTAAAAAACGTAAACCCCCAAGTATGTAAAACTTAAATGCAATAATATAATGAAAGCACAAAATCAAACCAATTGAGATAAAAATGAAGCACTTACCTAGTGTGATCACCTGAAAAGCGTGACAAATTCCTGCAAATTGCAAGAATTCATATTGCAAAGTACTCAGCAATACTTCTGTGTAGTTCTATAGAAAGCCCAGAAAATCCTGTAATATCTTGCAAAGTGCTCCACAGGTATCCAATACTTTTGAACTGATATCATTCTAACCTTCCTCAGTGGGTCCAAATCATGTAACCACTGGTCTTCAAGTGATGAAAAGGTAAACCCTGGAGAAATGGAGGATTGGTTTTCAGTTTTGAGGATGGGCTAGAGATCAAAAATCTACTACTCAGAGGTACCCTGGATACCAAAAAATACAAATAAAAAAAATGCCCCTTTGATTATTTTTTTAAAGTATTTGCTTCTAAAAAGGACAGAATCCCCCAACCTCCCAACCCATATTTTAATAACCCAACAATAGAAGAGAAATATTTGACAGAGGGTGTATTGGATGTTGATGATCTCCAACTGCTTCCAAATCTGCATAAATAGAACTCCAACAAATCCCCACACAATGAACCTACTGAATGGGGCTCTATTTATCTGCCGCTGACGGATAAAGGGCCAAGCCAATCCTATTGACAGTTCAGTCTGTAGCTTCCAACATATCACTGAGGTCACTAACCCATCACTACAGGACAAGCTGACATAAACAGCTGATGTACTCAACAAAAATTAGGTCTCAAATCAATTCACTGCTGAAACCCAATTTAAGGAGTGCTCAGTTTGCACAGTTTGGGTTGATCAAATTCAGAGATGCGATTCGATTCATATTTCAGTAATGAAGATCAGGGCAGGGAACTGATATATTGAAAGGTGTATTTTTCCATTTCTTCTCCACATAAAATATTCATGGATGCCATGTTCTACAGTGTACTCTGACAGTGTAACAGCTGCCAAAAACCTGGTACCTGAGGCCACTTTTACATCAATAAATTATCGAAGGTTACATCTGTAGCAAGATAGCTTTATTTGGCCACGCAAATAATACCAAGGTACGTAACACAGTTATCCCAGCTTTTGTTCCCTTGAGGGTGGACTATTGTTACACTCCATGCTGCAGAGCATGCTGGGAAGCTCCAACCAAGATGTAAGGAGGAAAAATACTTGCTTTTGTGTTCTATTAGAAGCAGTATGATGTTAAGGAAAGGTCATAATTTGGAGTCAAACATCAGGAGCTGTGTGAAAGTGACCAGATGATTTCAACTCTCTGAAACACCATTTGTCCATCGTTAAAATAAGGATGTTCTCCTACCTCCCTGCAGGGTCATTGAGATCAATAAATAGGCAACGTCTCTAAATGGTCTGCCACATGATGGACAGTTTATGTTATTCAGGGTGCTACCTTCCAAGAATGTATCATGTAGTACTAAAACACCAAAGTACTGTGTCTCTCACGAGTCCTGGAGAGCTTCTGTCTCCCTTTAGGAAAATTGGCTGAGTGTAGAAAGTCAATTTTCTGGAGTTCTGTAGAAGCTGGTTTCACGAATGGACAATTTATCCTTTGCTATTCTCACTGTCTTTCTCCTATCATCTCTCAGAACTCTGAAAATCTTCTTCCTCCTGCCCAGAGGAATGTCCTAAATATATGGGGCACCTCCTGAATAAAGCCACTATCTAGTCCAACATTAGTGTTAAAGACTTTGCATTTTGAAAGCACTTTTTAAAACTTACCACTAAGCTCTTCTCCAGAGAGTGACAGAGAGAGAGAGATCATTTATACATTATTTGTTGATATATATATATATATATATATATATATATATATATGTAACCTCTCATCAAAGGCCACAGAAAAATCTGTGTATAAGCATTGGATTCATGCCTGGCTTTGAGACCCAAGGTCTGTTGAAATGTCCTTCTGCCAACTCATGCTCAGTTAAGTATCAGCAGCATGCCAGACTACAGAAGGAGCTTTAAAAACAAGGTTTCAATTGCTCCAAACTGAGGCAGAACCTCTTGGACTCCCCCAAACACATGCCTGTGAGGCTCCTTGCATGATAAACACCCTTGCAAACTAGATTCACTCTTTTGTGTCTTTTAGGTACTTTTTAAAAAATTCAATTAAAAAAAAAACCAACAGCAATAGCTAAATTCGTTGTTTCTGCTGTTTGCCAGGTATGATTCTATTCTCTTTACAGACATAATATCTAATCCTCAAAAATCAGGCGCTTTTAAACTCAGTCAATAGATTTTGAAATTGAGGCTCAGAGAAGACAAGTGGCTTGCCCGTGTCTACAAATCTAAGGAATCAAAATCTAGTTCGGTGTGGCTTCAAATTCAGCTCTTTTCACTACACTACATTGCCTCCTTGAATCACTTAGTACATTATATTGAAGCATAGTCAGTCAAGGGATCCTCAATCTTACTTCTTCAACCACTAATCCCCTTTGTTGAGTGCATCGCTCTGATCCTGCCCAGTAAAGTAAGGAGGAGGAAGCAACAGAGGAGTTTGACCTGGTTGCCAAGAAAATTATCCTCTCAGTATCTGACAGACCAAGCACACCAGGTGAACCTACCAGGCTCCCATAGCCTGGCCCCATGTTAGCAACAGGAAACACAGATGTTTTCCCATTGATATTTCAAGGAGGACCCCCCGCCCTCCACAACAATATAGGTTCCTGCACAATGTGCAGTAAGACCTGACCACCACAAGATAACCTCAAATCTCAGTTTGGATCACAGAGCACACACTGGCTCTTTTCCCTGCCTGGCATAGGTGATGCCATTCAAGGGTGAGGTCTACAGTGACTCAGAAATGATTTAAGCCCTGAGGAATCAGACTGAAGGGACAAAAGCCACCATTTTTCAGGAGCTGAGTGTTTTGTTTGTCCAGAAGATAGCATCTTGGAAAGCTCCCGGCCTCATGCCCATCAACCCTCAGGGGGTGCACCATGAGTTCTGTTCTTCTAAAGAAAGAGGCCAAGTTCTGACTCACTGGATTTTCTGAGTACATAACTGTGGTTTCCATCATGCCCCTCACTTAGTTACCACCTAGGTCAAATGCCTGAACCTCAGGAGTTTGGAAAACACATCCTAAGGCAGTGTGGCCTCAAGCTAACAAAAGCTTAGCACATCTCCACAGTAGCACATCTCCTCTTTCACTGCCAACTTGCCCAGTATTTGACTTAAGTGGAAATGGCTGTTCATTGGCGAGGTTCATTAGTGAAAAATGTTTCAACAGTTCCATTTAACAACCTGGAATGTCCTTTGGAGAAGGCCAAATTAATATGATTTTTACCTTTAAGAAGCTTAGAAATATAGCTGCCACTAACTCAATGATTACATTGTACTGCCAGCAACAATTCAATATTTTTTTCTTGCCTGAGGGTTACAACACATTTGCACCATGGGGAAGCTTTTTCTCTTTACATCTCAAAACTGTACCACAAACTCTTCCTTTATTCATAACAGCGAGATCTCCAGCTGAGATAGGCACTTTTGTATTGCTCTAGATGACAGTTTTCTGTGTTCTTTCCAAGCACAGGGGGTTTAATAAACATATCTGGCAGGCCTTCCATAGCTGGAGGGCCCAGGATGACACTGTGTGCAAACAATATGCTCGCACTGGAGGGAAACAAGTTTATTCAATTATTCAATTAATAGATTACAGTCAAGATACTTGTTATCCTACAATGAAAAATGGGGCAAGAACTCCAAGAATTAGGGTAAGTCCCAGGATTAGCAGCAGCAGGCAGTATGGCATATACAGATCATGAAGGTATGGCCAAATGCTTGAAAACGTACCCACCGACCATCCAAATATGCGCATGCATGTGCACACACACACACACACACACACCAGGTCAGACACACACACAGGCACAGATGCACAGATACGCACACACTTGTGATTATACCCTTAGAGGAACTCAGACTCCAAGCACCTAATATTATCAGGGCCTTAGAAACTTATTAAATACTTTAGTATATTTTAATTCTGAGTTTTGATCTTGGTGAGGGAAAGGGAAGGTTGATGTCAGAAGAAGCAGCTCTATATTATGGTCACAGAATTCTGGAAAGTGATGTTCATAGACTTTTCTCTGTGAAAACTGAAAGTATGTTTGCAGGGTTTCATGCATAGCTGCCTTTCTGTTTCAGGGCAAGGCCTTTCCTTGATGTAGAACATCTTAGACTATACTCCATGCCAGAACTTCTCACTCAAGCAATTCTTGGTTTCAGAGTGAAGTTTATCTAGTTGGTATAGATATGT
Organism: Leopardus geoffroyi; assembly: GCF_018350155.1. Taxonomy (NCBI): domain Eukaryota; kingdom Metazoa; phylum Chordata; class Mammalia; order Carnivora; family Felidae; genus Leopardus; species Leopardus geoffroyi. Next base: position 85,249,985 of record NC_059333.1, read on the forward strand.
TAAGATCTCATTAATAAGAAATGAACCACTATACTTAAATGTGTGATTTGGGGCAGGGAGGGCACCTTTCTTTCTGTCAGGTTGGTATGTTATGTGGATACAAAGTCACTTGGAGGAGAGAGGAAAGGATAAAGCTGGAAAGTTACCTTGGGGAAACACTGGCAAGGACATTGTGTGCTTGAGGAGGAAATTTTGATTCCTATTATATCATGGTAAATGGGGAGCCATTGATGGTGTTTTTCCCAAAAATCCATTTTTCTTGAGCTCTTCCAGCTGTATTTTTTTAAAAGGTCCTTGCTTTTATTTAGAATTTGTAGAATTATACTGTTTGTGACCAAGCCCCAGGTAGTACCTCTCTCCCGAGATTTGTAGAATTAAAGACTTGGGACACAGTAGAAACGTACTAGTTGCACTCTCTGTGAAATGGCCATGTGGTTAGCATTCCAGGAAGCACAGGAGTACTGCTATTTCAGTACACATCAGAAGGGGGGCAATTCTTTAGGTGTTTTAGTACAGAGCTATTCCTTATCTGTGGGGATATATACCTCTCAGTTGTGCCATAAATTTGAGCTCAAGGTAACTGGAAATATATCTTTTTATTATACTGTGGTACCAAGGAAACCATCTCCAGTTTACTGAATGGAAAATAAAGCCGATGAAAATTAAAAAGTCTTCCAAAAATGACTAAGGAATAAGACAGGAAATGCATTTCCAGGTAGAGAAATTTTGTGATGCTTTCAGGAGAGATTGGGAATAGCCTCTGGGCATCTTTATTTCTTTCCTCTGCGAGCTTTAGCCAGGTGGGAGGGTAGACAGACAATTCTTCCAGCAAACAAGTGGGCATAGGAAGTTAAGCAGATGGTTTATTTTAGCTGCTAAGGGAGCTAGCCAAGGCAAGAGACTGGAGTTAAAAATTAAACACCCCCATTCTCAAGGGCAGAATTATCCCAAAGTTCATGGTTGTCTCCCAACAAAAGAATCAAGATGGCTTTTTATGTGTCTGTCAGTTGTGACCTTGCCCTGGCTCTTCCAGATGGAGTCACTGATGTTCTATATAGCAGGCTCAGCCAGTCCCCATCCCACCCCCTGTCTAGTCCCTGGGCCAAACCAGAAAAGGGCAAGTCTTGGCCTGTCCAGGAGGCTGGCTGTAATTAAAGAGTGAGGGCATCATGGCCAGGGCTGGAAGCAAATGCAGCAGACACCTTTTCCAAGAATGGCAGACACTGTTTTAAATTAAGTGAGTATATGCAGGGTCAAAAGTCAAGTTTGGATGTGCATCCATGTGAAGGCGTTAAGCCTGAAAAGGCAGTTCAAATGCATTTCCCAAAGATGGAAGAGAAATAGGTATACAGAGTTGGATCTATCAGGCATGTAGAGACAGGGAAAACAAATGGATAAATAAGAGAAGTCTGGTACATTCTTGAGTCAAGGGCTATTGCCTATTACCTTGGCTGGTACTTCAAGCCAAGAGTACCAGGTGGTCAGCTGTTTTCAAAGGAATACAAGCAGAAGGAAGAGAACAGGGCCCAGGTGACCATCTGGTGGGACCTGAAATTAGTCCTGTTACCATGGATCTGCTCTCTGGTTTGCCTACCAAGAGCTTGGGCACACATCTGGACTCTGAGTTCTAGCCTTTTCTGGTCTTCATCCTCTTGGCCATGCCTTCTGCTTCTATTCTCTTAGAAATGGACCCTATTCTGGATTCCAGAGCCCTTGGTTGGAGCTCAGATGATTCCCTTCCTACATCTTCCAGGGGATGGCCCTAATGACTCTGTTGCTTGAGTCTTCTCTTCATGACATCTGTTTTAAGTGGACTGATGTCCCAAAAGTGTGTTGTCACAGACATGACTTAGCTGTCCTTAAGACTCTAATTTCTGATTTCCACCTGCAAGATTAGACTTGCTAGGGCATTGGCCCTTGATCAAATGGTGACTATGTATTGGACAATACACTATGTATTGGACAAATGAAGGTCCTCGAAGGAGCCAATGTTATAGCCCATTAGCTTCCCCAGCTCCCTTCTACTGCTGCTAGCTTCCCCCTTCTCTCTTCTGTAGAAGGTGGTTGAGGTCTCAGCCTGCCTTGTACTTGAAACTGCCCCAGTTAGGACAGTGTCTCCTGTATGCTCCCAGTGGTTTCAGTATGAAAAACATAGATAACTTAATTCCCATCCACAGAGAATCTTAGAATAATCCCACAAAGGAAAGAGCTCTTAAATCATGTATGAAAAGTGCTTTGTAAATTGAAAAAGTCTATGTAACTGTTAATATAATCAACCATGGAGAAAAGAAGACTAATATTCATGAAAGAAACACACCATATACATGATCTCATTTAACTTAATTCTTACAAAAACACTAGAAAGTAGTTATTATTACCCTTGTTTACAGACAAAGCCATTAGGACTTAGAAAGGCTAAGTAACTTTTCAGGTCACTCAGTTCATGATTGTAAGTCTGCAGTTTTAACCCAGATCTGTCCATTTCTAAAACCCATACTGTTTTTCCATGCAGGGCTGCACTATGTAGCCACTAGCATTGCATAGAGTTAAAAAGAGACAATTTATAAGTCAAAGATGTGTACTAAGATACTAATTGTGTGGTAATGACAAATTGCAAATGTGGTTTGGGATAAGCAAAATTGAGATGATTGAGTATCTTCATGGGTGTCTTCGAGGGGGTGAGCTTGAAAACTGGCAGGATTTAGATAAGAGGAAGGCTATTTCTGGGAAGGGGATCAGCAGGGGTGAGCCCCAAGGGTGGAACTGGTGTTGAGGAGGCCTGTGACATCATTCTGGGTGAATTGGGTGGGACAGACAAGCAGAGGAACATCAAAAGCCAGGCCAAAGAGTTAGGCATCATGGGGCAGGAAAAAGGGAGCCAGAATCACATGGAGACTCTAACTCAAAGAAGCCTCAGTCATTATGTTTCTTTTTACTCACAGCCAAGAGGGAAGACTGCAGCCAGCTGGTGGCCCATCTCAAAACTTTCTCCTACCACATTCATTCTGGTGAATCACTCATGAAATTAAGGTATGGGCTGTGTGTATGATGACAAGGGTGTGAACGGGATAATGTTACAAATCCAATATTCTGCTCACCAAGTCTCTGAAATTGGTGGTCACCTTCCAAACCAGACTTTGAGTAGACTTCTGCTCACTCATTTTTTACCCACAACTACAATTTCTCCTTGACAAACATTCTATATCTGTTCTTACCTTCTATTCCTCATCAGCAAAAAAAGTGACTGTAAAAATGACTGCTCTGTGGAGAAGATTAGGGAAAGAAAGTGAAGGAAGACAGGACTGGTCCCAAGAGACAAGGTGCTGGGTGTGGCCTTCCTGCCATGGTGGCATTGATTTACTTGTAATATGTAAGTCCAACCAAATAGAATCATATTTATTATTCAGAAAGAATGTTTGAGAGTTCTAGTTATTTACTAAAGGAACAGTTCTACTGTGGGCAAGATGTGGTATCTTTAGTTCTAGCTAGCGGCAGAAACAAGGGGTGGGGAATGGGCTCATTTCTAAAGCTTTCTCTAGGTATCACACTTGACCTTGAGCCAGTCCTGTCTCAGTCTGCTAGAGCTGCCATAACAAAACACCACCAACTGGGGGGCTTAAACAACAAAAATTTATTTCTTCACAGTTCTGGAGGTAGGTTTGGTTTCTTCTGAGACCTTTCTCCTTGGCTTTCAAATGGCTACTTTCTTGCTGTGTCCTCACATGGCCTTTCTTCTGTGTATGCACACTGCTGGTATCTCTTCCTCATCTTATAAGGACACCAGTCCTATTAGTCAAGGTTCCACCCTTATGACCCCATTTAACCTTAGTAACATCCTTAAAATCCCTATCTCTAAATATAGTCACATTGGGGATTAGAGCTCCTATGTATATAAGTTTTTTTGGGGGGGTGGGAACCCAATTCAGTCCATAACAAACCCTAATACAATTTAAATGGAAATACGAAATTATAGAAATACTACATATATGTATACAATTATTATTAATTGCTCACATTGTTTAAAATTTGTGATAGCTTATGCCAAGTAGGTTTTCTCTAAGTCACCTTACAATAAATAGAATATGGAACAATGCAGGAAAAGTATGCCAGAGGCAAAGAGCCCTGCAGATACATGAGTGTGGTCCTAGTTCAGCCATTAACTTCCTGTGTGACCTTGGAAAAATCACTTTACTTATCTATGTGTCAATATCCTTATCTCTTAAAGGAGAGGCCTTAAAAAATAATAATCTCTAGAGCTATTTCTACTGTAACACCTATGATTTTGTGACTTTGCTTTACAATTTAGTTAATCAAAAGCTATTCATTCGGGGATGAAGAAGGCTTTAAACACTGGCTACATGCTGCAATTGCTTAGACCTGAGCATAAATATTTGCATTATGCTCAATGGCAATATCTCTTCAATATAAAATGGAAGTGAGATCTGGAAGGTACCAGGTTCCCCTGGTCACCACAGTCAACTTAGGCTGCTGAAGCTATTTACTGGTATCAGTCAGGGTTAAAATCAGGGGGATAACTGCCAAATCTCCACTTCATTTGATGATATTTGTGCACAACTTCCATAACACTCCCTTTGGTGAAAACCAATTTCACAGTGACTTTGAGTCTGTGTGTATGTGTGTGTATGTAATTTTAAATATTTTTAAATAAAATAATTCTATTGGGAATTTTCCTGACTTCTCTTTTTTGGAAGACATATGTCTCATAATTAGCTTATATGAACTCTATTTAATTTGACTGCTTATTTAAAGAGATTTCCATGCTGCATGTGATATCCACAGGTGCCATGGGCAATTGATAATGAATGTATGTTAACAAAAATGTCACAGTTGTAATATAATGAAAAAAGAGACAGAAACACTCTGGGGATAGAAGAATAGATACATCAATCTACAGCCAGGGCAAAAACAACTCTTGGTATTCTTGTGAGACAGGAAAAAGGAAAAAGTATAAACTGAGAGAAAAAGATGTTTTCCAGATAAAATTAAAACCTACCCTGTTTAGTTTAAAATACATTGAGTTTAAATTTTTCATTGGAATGTTTTCACTCCTACATACTACTAATAAAATTAACCTGTTTAATGTTACACTTGTCCTGAGCCCTCAAACAGCCATTAGGGCAACACAGTGTTATATGTGGATAGAATCACAAGTGTTTACTTTTTAATTATTGTATTTTAAAGCTCAAAATATACATTTTCCAGGCAATCTTTAACATCTATTTGTGAAACCACAAGTAGAAATGGATCTTCCAATTTAATTCCCAAAACTAATATGCCTTCTAGTAGAATTTTCTTCCATACATCAATCTATTTATTACTTGTTCTTTCATCTAATAGAAACTATACAGGAGGCAGCCAGACACTGTTCCGGTAACTTGTTACATTGTCCTGGATGCTCATAAGACCTAAAGTCTAATAAATAAGTAAACAAAATACTGAGAAAATAAGTGATGAGTGCAAGGAAAAAAAATAAAATAAGATAATGTGATAGATAGATCAGCGGTTCTCAGTGTGGCCCTTGGGCATCACCTGGGAACTTGTTAGAAATGCAAGTTGTTGGGCCCCACTGAACCAGAAACTCTGACACAGCATTCTGTTTTTAACAAGTTCTGCAGGGGATCTGACACACAGCAAAGCTCAAGAACTCCTGTGATAGATGGCATTGTGGCAGGACAAAAGGGAACTTTAGCCTGAGAACTCGGGAAAGGCTTCTCTGAGCATGTTTGGGCTGAGGTCTGAATATTGAGAAGGAACTCGCCATTTGAGCAATTTGGGGAGGCATTTTCCATGAAGAGAAAGCAGTACTGCGAAGACCTTGAGGCAGAAAAGCTTGATGAGTGTGAGACACAAGAAGAAGGCCAATGTGCCTGGCACATCTTGAGAAAGGGAGAGAGTGTATGAGATCACGTTGAAGAGGCAAGCAGGGCACATCATTTAGTAGATGGTTTGCAAGTGTCTGTAAGAAAAAGCAAGAATCAAAAAGAGGACAGCGTGTAGTCTTAAAGAACAAATCATCAAAAACTATACTCAGGAAGAGTTTTACTCTGTACTTAAAAGATGAGGGTTTTCTCTAAACGTGAGCCTTTATTTCTCTCTTCATTTACCTGTTGCTTGCATATATAATAAAACACAAAATTTATATAACTAAATGAATTATTTTATTTCAATTCACTTGTAAGGTAACAACAGAACTATGAGCTCCTGGGTGGGGGAAGGTATTTAGGATTGTCTCATCATGAGTTTATGTCATATATAATTTATAGTAAAAGCAAACCTGTGATTAATATTTCAGCAACATTGATATTCACAGAAGGTTTATTGCCCTTGAGGAGTTTATGATCTGATGGGACAAAAAGTCTAGCAAGGTGTTTTACCATCTTTAATAACCACAATTTCGATTAAATAGTTGGATCAAGTTCTCTACTTCCCAGGGGATCGTTTGCACATATGTTATGTCTCCCCTGTCTGAAGTCCATTTATTAGGGAACTGAGAAAATAAGGTGATATGGTGGATGCACTCTATTATTGCCCCCATGCTCCTAGTATTCATACCTTTGTGTGGTCCGCCCCCCCCCCCCCCGAGTGTGAGCAGGATCTGTGACTCGCTTTTGGCTGATAGAATATGGCAGAGGTGACAAGAGATACACGAGTGCATGTATATGATTCTCTTTCCCTTGCTGTTTTGAAGAGGCAAGCTGCTACGGTGTGAGTTTCTATATGGAGACATCCATGCAGCAAGGAGATGAGGATGGCATTAATCCATTAAGCCAGAAAGAAACTGAGGTCCTTAGTCCATGACCTGCAATGAACTGAATGCTGCAAATAACCATGGAAGTTTGGAAGCAGATGCTTCCTCAGTCAAGCATCAGATGAAATTGCAGCCCAGCAGACATCTTGATTACAGCCTGTGATCTCCTGAAGCAAAGGACCTAGCTAAGCCATGCCTGCACTCCTGACTCATAGAAATCATGAAATAATGAATGTGTTGTTTTAAGCACTAAGTTTGTGGTAATATCGTTATGCAGGGGTAAATAATTAATACATAAAATAAGTAATAGCTTATATTAATTGTTTTCCCTGTGCCAGGTGCTGCTTTAAGTATTTTACATAATTTGACTTATTTATTATTAGTACCATTTTACAGATGAGAAAGCTGAGTCACAAAGCAATGAAGTTACTTGCCTACGGTTATACCTAGGAAGTGAAAGGGCTGGGATCCAAACGCAAAGTCTTAGCCACTACACTACAGTGCTGCTCAGTCTGCCTAGTTATTACACCAGTACCAACTACTTAGAAGGTTGAGGTTGGAATTGTCAATTGACCCACAGTATACAAAGAAATAATACATGGTATTCAGTGGGAATTTCCCTGAAATCATTGGTTGTTGTTCCTCTGATTATTCAAATTTTATTTAATTTCCTAAGTGTTAAGTGGAAAAGTGTACACTGAGAGGATTAGGTAAGTGTTCAAAATGTTATAAAGAGACAATAAGAAACAAAAAAATTATAACTTATTAATAATGGCAACTTATATTTGTGCAGCCCTGATCCTTATTATATGCACTCAGATATTTCATGACAGTCTGTCCCCAGAGTAACATTTTGAGAAAAGGAGAGTAGATACTAGTCTCATCTCTGAGATGCTATGGCCCAGTAACAATGTTGTCCTGTAAGAGAACAAATTACTGACCATACCACCCTAAAGATTAAAGAGGCTTTAGAAGTTTGATATGGCCAAATGGAATGGCCGGATGACCCTTAACTAAAATTATACTGCAGAGGAGTAAACTATTCTATATCCTTTACCTCTCAAGTCAGAGAGAGAAGAGTGAGCAGTATTAAAGTAGGAGATACTAAGCCATAGCAACAGTGGCCACAGATGAAGAAGGTATCAGGTTCAAAGCAATATGCTTTTTTTCTCTCTTGTCTAAGCATCTGAGGTTGGGAATCAAAGATGGAGACCAACCATGTCTCATGGGTAATCACCCAGTCTCTGCTCAAACACTGTATGATCTACTTCCTCTCCTGTCTTATCTTCTATTACTCTGAGTCTTGCTTGTTTAATTTTGGCCCCTCTGACCTTCTTGCTGTCTTCAGAACAAGACAAGCTCTCTCTCCTATCAGGGTCTTTGCACTGTCTGCTCCTGTCTCCTAGAGAGGTTCTTTCATCAGACCTTCTTATGGCTTTCAGTTGTCTGCTCAAATATCACCCCAAAGATATATTTCTTGACCATTCTATAAAAAAAAAGGCTTCCTCTGCATTCTTTCATTCCCTTAGTCTGCTTCTGCTTGATTTTTCCTTCAAAGCACAAATACATTACTAGAAACTGTTTTTTGTTTTTTTGTCTGTTTGTTCCATTGGAATGTAAATACTAAGTGTGGGGACCTTATTTTCTTGTTCTCTTTTGAATTCTCAGCTCTCACAACAGTGCCTGTGGCATAAAATATGCTCAACAAATATATGTTGAATGAATGAATGAGTGATTACACCCAGGTCAGAGTCTTGTGTCAGGATGTGGGACAATTTCTCTCAGGATGACATGGGATGATTGGTCAGGAAAGTGGAAATTCATCTAGACAATATTGCTAATAATTTTCCCATCAGGTTTGTAAGAAAATCTCTCAAAGACCTCGTGGAGTCAAGATACTCCCCATGCCTAGTGTCTTAGTTTCTTAGTGCTGCTGTAACAGACTACCACCAATTTAGTGGCTTAAAAGAGCAGATTATTTATTTTACATTTCTGGAGATCAGAACTCACTAAGATAAAATCAAGGTGTCTGCAGAGTTGGTGTTCCTTCTGGGGGCTCTCAAGAATTGTTTTTTGCCTCTTCTAGCTGTTAGGGACCACTAACATTCCTTGGCTCATGGAAGTCTTCTATCTTCAAAGGTAGCAATGGCCAGTGCAGTCTTTCATTCAGGGCATCACTCTTCTGCCTCCCTCTTCCACATTTAAGGAGCCTTGTGATTACATTGGGCCCATCCAGATAAACCAGGGTAATCTCCCCGTTCAAATTCAGTTGATTAGCAACTACAACCTTAATTCTTCTTTGCCATGTAACCTAACTTATTTATAGGTTCAGGAATGAGAATGAGAACATTTTGGGGGCTATCATTCTGCTTATAACTACCAACCCAGTGCTGTTGTCTGTGTGTCTGTGCCTGTGCCTGTGCGTGTGTGTGTGTGTGTTTAATAATCAGGATTTGTTCTGAGCGAGAATCCGAACATGAGAACCGTGTTGACTCTTAATGTGTGCTGCTTTTATCACAATGTGCTCACAATCTCTCTAATTGAAAAATGTATTCTATTTTTGCTAGAGAACAATATTGTGTTCATCAGACAAATGCTTTATCCTTCTATCTTTTTAGAACACTGGGATGGTGTTTATCCTTCAGTGTTCTGACTCTTCTCCTGTTCTCTGTGGTTTCTTAAGAGCAGCAAGACTGATCCTTTGATCATATCTTTAAGGTGTTTCAGCATCCTGGGATGCAGTTCTTTCAACCATAGAAAGTTTTCTCATTAAGGGCACTTGATACTCTCTCTCTTCATCTCTCTTGGCTCTGTTTCCTCCTTGCATTGTTTGTTCTGCCCTCTCAGTTTGAAGATTATTCTTCTTGTTAGATCACTCCACAGGCAAATAGAAGTGATTCCTGGTAACAAAGCAAAAGATTCCCAAAGCAAGGGGCCTAACACTAATCAGAACCAGGCCTCCTCACATTCTGTATCTCCCCACAGTTTATAGGATATGTTTACCCATGCCATCCACCTTCACTTTTATAGCTCTCTTTCTAATTTTCCTTGCTTGAAAGCAACTTTATATTCTTTAGCATTTTTTTTTTTTTTATCAGCTTTCACTCATTCTGGGCTGGTCTTACTTGAACACACTCTGTTTAGGATCACACTTTTGCATGTTTGTGTTTGTAAATCTTAAATCTTAAATTTGGAAGAAAGAATGTCTACTATAAGGCCCACATAAGCAAAGAATGGCCCATCCAAGGTCACCTGTAGCCGAGCAGCTTATGGTATATTCCTCCCACTATCAGGCACTGCCCAGCCAGTCTCATCCATCATTGTACTTCCCTTCTTCCATCTCTCTTCTGAGTCCTTTTAAATATAAGCTCATCAGAGAGCCCCTTGACAGTCACAAAAGCTTCCTTAGATGTGCCTACCTTTATTCACATGGGGATTATTCATGAATATATGATCAGAATTACATTTTTCAGACCCCCTGTCTCCTTTGAGCTATGTTCCCTTTTAAAGTCTCTGTCCATAGAAGGATGCCATTTCTTGAGAGTCATTTCTTTGATTTAGAGGGGAAAAAGGCATTCTGAATGCCTGAAGAGCATATTTGTGCTTATCTCTGCTCCTTCGACCATCTTTAAGTCAGAAAAATGCACACATTTTCTCCCACAATCCCCATCACCTTCACAGACATCGCCTTACTAATGAGAAATAAGTTGAGAGGGGCAGTAACCTCTACCTCTTGGAAAATCAAAGTGGTGGTAAAGCACAGCAAGGTAAATATTTATCTGATTTCCTGACTTTGGCACAGTAAGACTTCCTGCCAAAGACTCAATGGTACATGTTCCATTTGCTACTTGGATGGCCTCTCTGAATCTTACTTCACCTATCTATCAAATGGGGGAAATATCTACCTTAGCCACTTTTCCTAAGGTTTCTAGGGAGGATCAAATGAGAAAAACATGAAAATGTCTTGGAAAGCAAATGCTAAATAAACAGAGTTTTTAAATATCTTTCCCAAGATCCAAAGTCCATGAAGAAAGAACCACAGAAACAATAGACCAGCATTGCCTGGCTAGGCAAAGGCAACAAAACTGAATGCAGGGGCCGGAAAATTCCTGACTTAACTCAGAAATGAAAGGCTGTTGCTTATAGGTGTTCATACCATCATGTGTCGTTAGTCCTACAATTTAAGGTTGCAAATTTTGGGAAATGGAACCTATGCAGAAAAATGAAATTGACTGACAGGCTTCAGTCAGGAAAAGAAGTGTTTAAGAGGTGATCCATTCACTTAATTGTCAATGCTTATATGTGTGAAGTGTGTAGGGCTTAGTGGGAGGTACAGAAATGTAAAAGACAGCCTCTGCCCTCAATGAGCTATCAACTGAGTAAACACTGATATTCAAACTCCAAACATGAATTCAGGAAAAGGTTTCAAGTTTCTACTAAAGTGCAGCCAACTTTTGGATGCAGAACAGTAGAATAAAAACATGATTTATTTTCACCATATGAATTGACATATAGGCAAATGTAAATCACTCAGTGTAATGTAATGATTTCTACCTCAGTCAGAATGGGTTCAGTTATGCTGTCATAACAAGCAATCCCAAAATTTCAATCACATAAAACAACAAATGTTTATTTTTCATTCATGCCACTTATCTACTTGATATGTGGGGTATCACTATCAAACCTGTTTCAAAAGGGTGAGTGTCTTTTCCATGTCTGCTGGGACACAGTGTGGATAGGACCAGTATGGATATATTTACTATCCATGAAAAGAGAGTGAGAAGAACTCTTCCGTTCAGGGCTTCCAAGTCAGAGTTTCAGCTTGGTCTCTGATAGCTATAGGTAGTCTATTATTTAAAGGCCTTTCTCTCAGTCCTACTCTCCTCAGACCTCTCTTCCAATTCTGCCACGTGTAGTACTTGGCTTTTAGAAACATCATGATGCTGCTCCTTCTGCCTAGAGCATAACCTGTTCCCCACCACCACCACCAGCATTTGCCTAATATTAGTTCTGGGCTAAATTGACAGGTATAAATCAGACACAAAGAAGCACTTCCTTAAAAGCAGTTCTAGCCTTAGAAAACCAGAAGAGGGGTGCCTGGGTGGCTCAGTCAGTTAAGTGCCCAACTCTTGATTTCAACTCAGGTCATGAATGATCTCATGGCTCATGAGATCAAGCCCTACAATGGGCTCTGCACTAGACATGAAAGCTGTTTAAAATTCTCTCTGTCTCCCTTTCCTTCTGCCCCTCCTCACTCACGCATGCAGGCTCTAGAAAGAAAGAAAGAAAGAAAGAAAGAAAGAAAGAAAGAAAACCAGAAGAGTAGTATTTTTTTTTATGTGAAAAGTTCTAGTATGAGTCCACCTGAACAACATTCATCCAACACATCTGTACTGGGCCCCAAGTAGGTACCAGGTACTTTACTGGACATCAGAGATTCAATGGTGAGCAACACCAACCTGTTCTTGCCCTCCTGGAACTCAGTGCAGAGGAAGACGTTAATCAAACAGTTACACAAATGGATTTTACCAACTGCAGTAAGTGCTAAGAAGGGAAAGAGCAGAGTGTTGTGAATATGTGTATTCATTCACATTGTGAATATGTATGTGTATTTGACCAGGACACACATGAGGGTGATCTTAAACTTTTACAGCTGACCAAAAAAGGCAAAAATTAATAAAAATGTGAGCACCCTCCATCTTCCTAAAAAAGGGGATGATGTGAAACCGGGAACCTTGTGCCAAGTTGCAGGCTGGGGGAAAATTCATAATAACTCACCTCAGTCAGATACTCTGAGAGAAGTCAATATCACCGTCATAAACAGTAGAATCTGCAATGATCAAAAGCACTATGATTATCATCGCGTGATTGGGCTGAATATGATTTATGCCGGCAGCCTCAAGGGTGGAAAAGACTCGTGCAATGGAGATTCTAGAAGCCCTTTGATATGTGAGGGTACTTTTAGAGTTATTACTGCCTTTGGCCTTCTAGGGAAATGCGGAAACCCTTGAGGACCTGGCATCTATACTCTTCTCTCACAGAAGTATCTCAACTGGATAAATAAGACTATGAAGGGGCAGTTTAGATAAGTGTATTTCATTTCACTTGCCATCACTTGTTAATGTTATCATAAATAAAATCAATTTGTGTAAAAAAAAAAAAGTCCTACGAAGGTTTTCTCAGGGGAGTGGCATTTGAGCTGGAACCTGAGGGGTGAGTTATAGTAACTGAGGTTGGGAGATGGGTTGATGAACTAGGTCAGTGGTTCCCAGCCACATAATGGCTACTTATGAGTCACATCAAACAACACAACTAATAAGATTTAGGAATGGTTTACATTTCTTAGGCAAAATAAATTCCGGACTTGTCCTATAATTGCATCGTTCTCGATCACCTGCTTTCCATTCCTCTTCCCCTATTGGAAAAAGTGGAGTTCTGAGCCATGTACTCTGCTTGTACACATCCAGATATGCTTATTAAGGTGGGTTTATTTTGTATGAACATCATCTCTCACATGTCTCTCTTCGACGAGAGGTTGGGAACTAGTGGAGAAGATGGCATATAGGGAATTCCAAGCCAATGATTCTTCCACATGTCAAAAGAAAGGTCATTCACAGTAGAGAATGTCAAATGTTACAAAATTTAATTTATCAATTCTTACTGGTAGGAGGTAAATAATAATAAAACTATGATTGGTTTATTTTTCAAAGCTTTTTGCTGAAAGACATTTTAGAAACTTAGTACTAAGGCAAAAATATCTTCAATGCTGACATGATACAAAGTTAAATATCACATTGGCTTTTATTTTAATGTTTATTTCCTTCTCACATCCCAATCCATTGTGGTCCACATGTACATATATATGATGCATTTTGTATATATTCGCCTCATAACTTGACAGATGGGAGGGAGCTTGCAGTCATTTCTAAAAGCAGACAAAAGGCCGTTGGTTCTGCTCGGCATGATGGTTTGTGAAGACAGAATATCACACGCTTCCGTTGATGATTATATAGCTCTATCCATCTGTCTGCCACTGGAGGTTGGGAGACGGAGACACAGCTCCCACCGTCCCCATAAACAAAAGTAGACCATGCTGTCACCAGTCAGACACGCCAGCTAATTGGAGCTGTCGACAGACACAATATTCTGTGTCAACAGCTCTAGTAACAGTTTGAAACAGCAATGATATGTTGGTTGATGGTGAGGATGACACATGTGTCTCTAATAGCATGCTAGAAATCTGACATAACTAGAAAAGAATTACTAAAATGTGATTCCTGGCCTCTGGTATCCCTGTTCATACTTACCAATCCCTGCAGAGGTTGGGGGGAGGGGTGGTTGTAACCCATCTCTCTCAGTATCATTCCACAGGCTGACAGCTTAATTTGATACTCATAATGTCTAACTTTAAAATTAATCTTGCTAAAAAGATTAGTTTCAACAAGCCACCTAACCTTAAACTCTTTGGATAATTAATAAGGCAAAAAAAAAAAAAAAAAGGGGGGGGGGGTTGTATAGCTTTCTAAGTTGAAAATAAAAAGGAGATGTTTTGTCAATTTACCATTTCTGTAACTATACATTTATACTGATATTCGGGAAAGTAATTTTTACACAGTTAAATAGATACAAATGCTCATAGACATGGCTTATTCTTGAACTTAATTTCATGATACACAAAAATAAGCCCAAGATAGAAACATACTTACAACATAAACAAGGCTTTGGAATATAAATGCGTATTGTACATTAATCTCCGTGTAAATTCATACCTTCTAGGAAAACTTTATATCATGCCTTAATAATGAAAAGTCAGGAAGTCCCTTGCTATTTGCAATCATTTATCTTCCAAATAATTTCGTCACCTGACTACCTGAGTTTAAATTTTAGCTCAGCCACTTACTAGCTTAGGTAAGTTAGTTAACCTTTTTCAGCCTTTATTTTCTCATCTATAAATTGTAGGTAAATAACATAAGCTACCTCATAGAGTTATAAGGATTAAATGGGTTATCACTCTCTGAGTGTGTAGAACAGTGCCTGGTATATCACACAATTAGAGGTCAATAAATATTATTATTATTAGTGGTAGTAGTAGTAGATTTCCAAGGAGAACTTTAGTGATTAATGAAAGCAAGAAAATAAATCAAGAACAGAGCAAATGCCAAAGAGCAAAGTTGTGGGCATTACACAGGCCTGAGTATAAATCCTTCAGCCATAACCAGGATTTTAACTTTGGTCAAGTCACTTAACCTCCCTGAACCTTTTTACTTTGCAAAAGAGCTAATACTTGTCTTTAAAAGATATTTTGGTCGGGGGGCCTGGGTGGCTCGGTCGGTTGAGCGTCCGACTTCAGCTCAGGTCACGATCTCGCGGTCTGCGAGTTCGAGCCTCATGTCAAGCTCTGTGCTGACAGCTCAGAGCCTGGAGTCTGCTTCAGATTCTGTGTCTCCCCCTCTCTCTGCCCCTCCCCTGCTCATGCTCTGTCTCTCTCTGTCTCAAAAATAAATTTAAAAAAAAAAAACATTTAAAAATTAAAAAAAAAAAAAGATATTTTGGGAGAACCTGGATGGTTCAGTTGGCTAAGCATCTGACTTTGGCTCAGGTCATGATCTCACGGTTGGTGAGTTCGAGACCCGCATCAGGCTGTCTGCTGTCAGCACAGACCCTGCTTCAGGTCCTCTGCCTCCCTCTCTCTCTGTCCCTGCCCCACTGGTACTCTCTCTCTTTCAAAAATAAATAAACCTTTAAAAAGCTAAATAAGTAAAAATTAAAAGATATTTTGAAGATTTAAGATAACTTAGAGCACCCAACACAATTCCCAACATGTGGTAGGTATTTCCACGGATTACACCACGTATTCTTATAACTAGTTTGCATTATAAAGCACTTTTATATTTAGACTAATTATTTTTCCTCTAATTCTGTGAAGTAAAGTATAATGACTACTGTACTGGGGAAAAAGTGGTGCTCAGAATTGTAAAACAAAGGATCAGTGGGTATGGGATTATTGAGGTTAGAAGAAGATGTCATCTTCCAATTCTAGGACTAGGGTGATATTCAGCTATTGCCAAATACCTCTTTGCCAGATGACCAAACAACTGAAAGCCTCTTGATTTATTTTTTCCATTCAGACCCCCAAATCTGATGTCTTCAGAGGCCTCTATCCCTCACATTTAGAATCAGCCTTAATCATTACCTACTTACACTTCATCAATATTTCCATATTCCTTGGATGTTTGTAAAGATCCATAAATGGACGCCACAACACTTACCACACCACCACCACCAAAAACAACAACAACAACACAAATGCATATGCACACTGGACTTAAATTACCTTGCTCTTTGAAGATATAAGGAAGACAAAGAAAAAACCTTTCTTTGACAGGCAGGTAAGATACTTTTACAACAAATAAACCACAAAGGAGGATTCTGTGTAAAAGGCATTTCCATGTCCCAGCCAATGGTTTACGTCAACAATGTATTCTTTTTATATTTTATTTATTTTTAAATTTTTTTATTATTTCTTTCTAGAGAGATAGAGTGTGAGCAGGGGAGGGGCAGAGAGAGACAGAAACAGAAAATCCCAAGCAGAGTCTGCGAAGTCAGTGTGCAGAGCCCAAAGCAGGGCTTGAACCCACAAAACCTTGCAAGATCATGACCTGAGCCAAAATCAAGAGTTGGACACCTAACTGACTGAGACACGCAGGAACCCCAACAATATGTTCTTTTTAAATCTTAATGTTACCAATTGTACGTAAATAATAAAATAACCGTATGCAACACAGAATTCTCTGGTTACTTCATGTCACAGTCACTGTATAATGTAAGGTGTTTAGCTTTCACTTCCAATGACTAAGAAGGTAATGGGGCTTTACTTTCTATGAGGCTAGATAAGCAACTGAGCTCTGACCATAAGACCTGCTTTCTGGAATTAGCGAGGTCCCTTTTTGAAAGCATGAGGAGAGCAACGTTGACCTTTCCAGAGAGGAACTAATGCTTCAGCTTTGGCTTCTTCCCTCCTATGCCAGGTGACTTGAACCTGCTAGCTCAGATTTGCCACCCAATGCACTTGCCCTTCACTTCCACCAGTAGAGCCATTCATGTCGTCCTTTGCATTTCCCCACCTCTGGTTCTTTATTCATGGCCGGAGCCTGACATACTGGATCTTTCATGCCTCTAAATGACCAAAGCCATCAAACTCCGTCTATGCTTCAAGGATCCTGTTGCAATGGCTCCCCTTCAGAAAGGGTTCCCTGATTCTCAGTACACCTGTCCCGAGCTCAAATGAGGGGGGTAAATCTCTCCCTCATTTGAATTCTCCCTAATATGGCACTTGTTTTTTTTTGTTTGTTTGTTTGTTTGTTTGTTTTTCCATGCAGTATAATCAGTTACTTACAAGCCTTATTTTTTCCCCTGTATTGTCAACTCCTTGGTAGCAGGATTCAGGTCAGATTCATTTTTGTTTTTCATGTAGAGCTTAACATCTCTCTGTATTTCTTAGTTACTTGAATAAATGAATAAATTCCCCTCATTCTTTTTCACTTCAAATATTTAAACTTCATATGCTTAAGTGGACAAAACCATAACCACACAATATATCCAGGAGGAGGAAAGGCATGTAAGGTGGACATGATGGCAATTTAAATGCTGAGGCTTGAGATTCTTTTTTAACATCAATCCCATTTCTTCTTTAGGCCCTGGGCTGCTTGAGAATATGGTTTACAGCAATGTATTTGCTTTGGCCAATTCCATTGTTAAGATAATCAACATGTTTTAACTTGAAATCCATGGTAAAAGAATATTCCCTGTATGATTATTAACATCTACTCACATTAGTGCTATCTTCTCTAATTCCTCCTATAAAAGTAGCTACATATGCATAAGCTTTGACAAATCACCTTGCTTTTCTACACATAATCTCTAAGTCAAGAATTAATCCAAGGTAAATGACTTTTCAGGTAATGGGGCAGGCATGCACATTGCACAACGCTAGGAGGCGCCAGTTAAGAGAGCCTAATATAAAGGACACTCCTGGTGTTGTGCAACACACAGTCTGCATGGCTGCATGAAGTTCCTTGAGGTGGAGAAACCTCAGAGAAACAACTTGAGTACATACCTATAATTCAGAGTATTTTCACTCATATTCCAAGGAAAAAGAACAAGCTGGGTTTCTAATTATATACATGAAATGGCTCGATAATATTAAAATAATGCTTTTTGTTATGTTTGGTTATAACTCACTGCAAACATTGTAGAAAGTACAGGAAAGTGAGAAGAATATAAATCCTTATCTCAGAGACTAAAAGTCCTTATCTCAGAGATTATCACTCTCTTAACATAACCTCTGTATCGTATTTCCTTGTGGTCCACCTATATGCACATATGAAAGTATGTATCTGCATACTTGAAATATGCTCTCCATGCTACTTCTTGAAACTTAACATTATATAATAAAGCCTATCTCAAACTTGCCTATTGAACAGAATAACCTGGAGAACTTGTTTAAAATATAGACCTTTCAGAATTTTCCATAAGAGAACCAATTCACTAAGTTTGAGGTGGATCTCAAGAATTGGTATTTTTAACAGCTACCCCCCGCGATGTAATTTTTATTTTCAGGCAAGTTTGAGAAACAGTGATTTCATAAGCATGTCCAAAGGTATTCAGGTGATTTCTGAACAAAGGAAAACAGTTTAACCTAATTCTCTCAGCCTTCTCAGCTGTGTGGATCAAATGCAGTTATAGTATAAAACTGGAAAATTGAGTGCACTGAACAAGCAAGAAAATGCTCCCAATGCCCCAACTCTCCTTAAGGTCCTGATCCTGGCCATGAGCAAGAATTATCTAGTGACCCAGATATTCCCCATCAGGTTGGAATGGGCCAGAGATAATGTTAGTAATGTCCCTTGAAACCAGACTCGGGGAATCTCCAGAAATTCTCTGGGCGAAATCAATCTCCTTATATGAGGAGCTGATCATTTGTGCCAGTTTGCCTGTTCCCTCCCAGGCTATACCTGTAGTTCTGGCCTATATTGTTAATAATAATGCCTTCTTTCACTTTCAGGAGTGTCCCAGGTTAGACAATAAATACATGGGTGCTAACTTATAGGGTCATTTCCACCTTCTTCTCTGATCCAAATAACAGAAAGGAGGCTTCCTTCTCATTGGATCCTTCATGTCCAAAACCTTTTTTTTTTTTTCCAAAGTGGAGATCTTATTAATGAATCAACTGCTCTCTTGCATAGAAGAACAATGTTAAATAAAACTGAGAACCAAAACCATTCCCATGGTGAGGTCTTTCTGGCCAATTAAAGGTTATTATTTTGCCATTTTTCTCAAAGCACTGGAAGTTCATAAACTTGTTAAGGTGTGCTCTCCTTTTAAGAAATCTTCTAAACACTCTGCCACAAAAAGTTCTGCAAAAATAGCATTTTAATGACTGTAAAAGAATCCATTTAATATTTACTTATTATAGACAATGAGCTTCTTAATTTTCACTATGATAAATATAATTGTGATTAATATCTCTATTCATGGATTATTAGTCATTATTTCTTTAGGGTAGTGTTCTAAAAGTTAGCCATGATATTTAAAGTAACTCTTCTTCCTCAAAAGAACCCCCCTATTTTATTTTATTTTATTTTATTTTATTTTATTTTATTTTATTATTTGTGTGTGTGTTCCAATAAAATGTTATTTACAAAATTAGGTGTTGAGCTGGAGTTGCCTGGCTTCAAAGTTAGGTCCCTGTTTTTAAAAATAAATGATAGTTACAAAGAATTCAAGAAAAAATTAATGGGAATAGCCTGCAACACTTGTGTTAAAAGCCATTCTCTCATTGGTTGTGCTTAAGAATATATGACTGAAGATGGATTTAAGATGGTGGAGTGTATGGGGACCCTGAGCCTGAAGCACAGCTAGATCAGCATCAAACCATTTTTTTTTAACGTTTATTTATTTTTGAGACAGAGAGAGAGCATGAACGGAGGAGGGTCAGAGAGAGGGAGACACAGAATCTGAAACAGGCTCCAGCCTCTGAGCTGTCAGCACAGAGCCCGATGCGGGGCTCGAACTCACAGACCGCGAGATCATGACCTGAGCCGAAGTCGGCCGCTTAACCGACTGAGCCACCCAGGCGCCCCAACATCAAATCATTTTTAACACATAAAAAGTTGATCTGAAGATTAATACTACAATGTGCATAATTTGAGCCAGAGAACTTGGCAGGTACATGGTGTGGAGGCGTGAATTGGGGGAGAGAAAAGTCATGGAGCCACGGAGAGTAGGGAGACGTTTTCACGAAAAGAGGACAGAGAGAGAAAGAGAAAGGGGGAGACAGCAAGGCATCAGGATCGCTCAAGAAAAGCACTCCCCCCAAAAGTAGCTGGAGGGAAAGAGAGAAAAAGTGAAAACACTTGCAGGGGACTGGACAGGAAATCTGTTTCCCAAAACCATTGGCAGGGAGAGAGGGGAGGGTTTCAATACCACCAGGATTCTATAAACAGTGGAGCACAAAGACTGATGAGGAAGTAGGGTGAACCCTCAGAAGCAGGAAGCACAGTCTGAGGGGTACATGTGCCACACAGGGAGAAATAGTTCCCCTGTTTGGAGTGCATTTGGTAGAGGTTGTATGGCCTCCTTCTCAGCAAAAGTCCCAGCGGACCCCAGAGAGCTGCCACATGTACTCATACTGGAAAAAGATGCCAGAGTGCAGCAAAACCTGGTTCTGGCTGTGTGTTGTGATTTCCCATAAACTCTGAGCCTTTTCCACTGCAGAATCACATGAACATTTTCTGGAGAAGCCAGCACCCCGTCATTGCTTGGCAAGACCCTCCGCCAGAGAATCAGTGATGGTCCAAGCCATGGGGTCTCTAAAGTGTTGGGTTTTGAAACACAGCCCCACCTGATATAAAACTCTGGAGGGAGGCACCTCTTGGCAGGCAGACAGCTTGGAAACAGAGTAAAGGCAGGGAGCAGACAGAAGCTTGAGAGAAAGGAAGGGTGCTTGATTGCATGTCCATGAGGGCACAAAATTCCTACACCAGAGACTAGACAGCTGGGTGAAGCTATTGTCACTTCTAGAACACAAGCATGTATGCACATGTGCACACAGATCGGCCCAACTAAGAGGCACCACCAAGTTAAGAACAGTTCCAAAAACCAAGTCCCATCCACCTGTGCCCTCCAGGCAGATTCACCAGAAGACCAGCATAAATCCCTTCCACCTGCCATAGTCTATGGACTATAGTGTGCTACAAAGTTTCAGTTATAGGGGCTACTGCATGTAACTTCATTTGAGTTTCATTCTGTTTGTTCATTTCTGCTTCTGTTGCTTTCTTTTTTCTTTTCTTTCTCTTTATTGGGTACGGAAAGAGCAATTTTTTAATCTATTCTATTCTATTCTATTTATTTTATTCTATTTTATTATTTTAAAGTTTTTTTAATTTAAAAAATTATTTTTTTTCCTTTTTTCCCTCTTTTCTATCAAGCTTCTTTCAACAAGCTGACTGAAACACACCTAGGATCTACTTTCCTTCATTTTCTTTGTTTTGTTTTGTTTTTAATTTTTTAATTTTTCTTTTTTATTTTATTAATTTTTTTCTTCCTCCAAAATGACAAGATGAAGGAATTCACCCCAAAAGAAACAACTGGAAGAAATAACAACCAGGGATTTAATTACTGCAAAAATAAGTAAGATATCCGAATTAGAATTTAAAACCACGATTATAGGGGCGCCTGGGTGGCACAGTTGGTTGAGCGTCCGACTTCAGCCAGGTCACGATCTCGCGGTCCGTGAGTTCGAGCCCCGCGTCGGGCTCTGGGCTGATGGCTTGGAGCCTGGAGCCTGTTTCCGATTCTGTGTCTCCCTCTCTCTCTGCCCCTCCCCCGTTCATGCTCTGTCTCTCTCTGTCCCAAAAATAAATAAAAACGTTGAAAAAAAATTTAAAAAAATAAAAATAAAAAAAAAATAAAACCACGATTATAAAAATACTAGCTGGGTTGAAAAAAGCATAGAAGACCCCAGAGTATCCCTTTCTGCAGAGTTAAAGAAATAAACTGTAGTCAGGCCAAAATTGAAAATGCTATAACTGAGATGCAATCTTGAATATTTGCTGTGATTGCAAGGATGAATGAAGCAGAGCAGTGAATCAGTGATATAGAAGATAAAATTATGGAAAACAATGAAGCAGGAAAAAAAAGGGAAACAAAGGCAAAAGATGACAATACAAGAGTTAGAGAACTCAGCGACTTATTAAAGAGGAATCACATTCATATCATAGGAGTCCCAGAAAATGAAGAAAGAGAAAAGGGGGAAGAAGGTTTATGTGAGCAAGTTATAACTGAGAACTCTCCTACTCTGGAGAAGGACACAGACATCAAAATCCAAGAAACACAGAGAAGCCCTATGAGCTTAAATAAAAACCCACCATCACCAAGGCATATTATAATCAAATTCACAAAATACACTGACAAGGAAAGAATCATGAGAGCAGCAAGGGAAAAAAAGTTCTTAACCCACAAGGGAAGACAGTTCAAGTTTGCAGAAGATCTATCCACAGAAACATGGCAGACTAAAAAGAAGTGACAGGATATATTCAATATACCGAATCAGAAAAATAAGCAGTCAAGAATTCTTTATCCAGTAAGTTTGTCATTCAGAATAAAAGGAGAGATAAAGAGTTTCCCAGACAAATAAAAAACAAGGAGTTCATGACCAATAAACCAGCCCTGCAAGAAGTTATAGGGGGGACTCTTTGGGTGGAGAAAACAAAACAAAACAAAACAAAACCAAAAGCAACAAAGACTACAAAGGACCAGAGAATATTACCATAAACACCAAATTTACAGGGAACACAATGGCACTAAATTCATATCTTTCAATAATCACTTTAAATATAAATGGACTAAATGTTCCAATCAAAAGACATAGGGTATCAGAATGGATTAAAAAAAAAAAAAAGACCTATCTATATGTTGTCTAGAAAAGACTCATTTTAGACATAAAGACATTTGCAGATTGAAAGTAAGGGATGAAGAACCATCTATTATGCTAATAGATGCTAAAAGAAAGTTAGAGCAGCCATACTTATATCAGACAAACTAGATTTTAAGAGAAAGACTATAACAAGAGATGAAGAAAGGCATTATGTCATAATGAAGGGGTTTGTCCACCAAAAAGTTCTAACAGTCCTAAATATTTATATCCCCACTTGGAGACACCCAAATATATAAATCAATTAAACACAAATATAAAGAAACTCATTGATAATAGTATCATAATAATAGGGAACTTTAACTCCCCACTTAACAGCAATGGACAGATCATCTAAGCAGAAAATCAAGGAAACAATGGCTTTAAAGACACACTGGACCAGGTGGACTAAACAGAGACATTCAGAACATTTCATCTTAAAGCAGCAGAATACACATTCTTCTTGAGTACACCTAGAACATTTTCCAGAACAGATCACATACTGGCTACAAATCAGCCCTCAACAAGTACAAAAAGATCGATATCATATCATGCATATTTTTAGACCATAACACTATGAAACTTGAAATCAACCACAAGAAAAAAAATTTGCAAAGACCACAAAAACTTGGAGATTAAAGAACATCCTACTAAAGAATGAATGGGTTAACCAAGAAATTAAAGAGGAAATAAAAAAAAGTATATGGAAGCCAAGGAAAAAGAAAATATGACAGACCAAAATTTTTGGGATGCAGCAAAGGTGGTTATAATAGGGAAGTATACAGCAACCCAGGCCTTCCTAAAGAATGAAGAAGTGTCTCAAACATACAACTTAACCTTACACTTAAAAGAGCTAGAAAAACTACAGCAAATGAAGCCCAAAACCAGCAGAAGAAGGGAAATAATAAAGATTAGAGCAGAAATTAATGATAAAAAAAAAAAAAGTAGAGCAGATCAATGAAACCTGGAACTGGATCTTAGAAAGAATTAACAAAATTGATAAACCCCTAGCCAGACTGATCAAAAAGAAAAACGAAAGGAGGACCCAAATAAAATCACAAATGAAAAAGAGATCACAACCAACACCACAGAAACACAAACAATAATAAGAGAATATTATAAACAATTATATGCCAACAAATTGGGCAATCTGGAAAAAATGGACAAATTCCTAGA
This sequence comes from Leopardus geoffroyi, assembly GCF_018350155.1. Classification (NCBI taxonomy): domain Eukaryota; kingdom Metazoa; phylum Chordata; class Mammalia; order Carnivora; family Felidae; genus Leopardus; species Leopardus geoffroyi. Next base: position 85,273,903 of record NC_059333.1, read on the forward strand.
AACATAAACTACCAAAACTGAAACAGGAAGAAATAGAAAATTTGAACAGACCCATAACCAGTAAAGAAATGGAATCAGCAATCAAAAATCTTCCAACAAACTAGAGTCTGGGGCCAGATGGCTTCCCAGAGGAAGTCTACCAGACATTTAAAGAAAAGTTAATACCTATTCTTCTCAAACTGTTCCAAAAAATAGAAATGGAAGGAAAACTTCCAAACACATTCTATGAGGCCACCATTACCTTGATTCCAAAACCAGACAAAAACCCAACTAAAAAGAAGAATTACAGGCCAATATCCTTGATGAACGTGGATGCAAAACTTCTCAACAAGATACTAGCAAATTAAATCCAACAATACACTACAAGAATTATTCATCATGATCAAGTGGGATTTATTCCTGGACTGCAAGTCTGGCTCAATATCCACAAATCAATCAACATGATGCACCACAGTAATAAAAGAAAGGATAAGAACCACGTGATCCTCTCAATAGATACAGAAAAAGCATTTGACAAAATACAGCATTCTTTTTTGATAAAAACCCTCAATAAAGTAGGAATACAAGGAACATATCTCAACATTATAAAGGCCATATATGAAAGACCCATGACTAATATCATCCTCAATGGGGAAAAACTGAGAGCTTTCCCCCTGAGATTAGGAACACAACAGAGATGTCCACTCTCACCACTGTTGTTTAACATAGTGTTGGAAGTCCTAGCCTTAGCAATCAGATAACAAAATGAAATAAAATGCATCCAAATCAGCAAGGAAGAAGTCAAGCTTTCACTCTTGTCATATCACAGATGACATGATAATCCATGTGGAAAACTCAAAAGACTCCACCCAAAAACTGCTAGAACTGATAAGTGAATTCAACAAAGTCGCAGGATGTAAAATCAATGTACAGAAATCAGTTGCATTTCTATACACCAATAATGAAACAACAGAAAGAGAAATTAAGGAATCGAACCCATTTACCATTGCACCTAAAAACATAAAATACCTAGGAATAAGCCTAACCAAAGAGGTAAAAAAATCTGTATGCTGAAAACTACAGAAAGCTTATGAAAGAAATTGAAGAAGACGCAAAGAAATGAAAAAAAACATTCCACGCTCATGGATTGGAAGAAAAAATATTGTTAAAATGCCTATGCTACCCAAATCAATCTACATATTTAATGCAATCCCTATCAAAATAACACAGACATTCTTCACAGAGCTAGAACAAACAATTCTAAAATGTGTATGTAACCAGAAAAGACCCTGAATAGCCAAAGCAATCCTGAAAAAAGAAAACGAAAGCTAGAGGCATCACAATCCTGGACTTCAAGCTGTATTACAACGCTGTAATTATCAAGACAGTATGATACTGGCACAAAAACAGACCCTCAGATCAATGGAACAGAACAGAGAACCCAGAAATGGACCCCCAAATGTATGCTCAACTAATCTTTGACAAAGTAGGAAGGAATATCCAATGGAAAAAAGGCAGTCTCTTCAGCAAATGGTGCTAGGAGAACTTGACAGCAGAAGAATGAACCTGGACCACTTTCTTATACCATACACAAAAATAAACTCAAAATGGATGAAAGACCTAAATATAAGACAGTAAACCATCAAAATTCTAGAGGAGAAAATGGGCAATAACCTCTTTGACAGCAACTTCTTACTAGATATGTCTCTGGAGGCAAGGGAAACAAAAGCAAAAATGAACTATTGGGACCTCATCAAGATAAAAATCTTCTGCACAGTGAAGGAAACAATCAACAAAACTAAAAGCCAACCAACAGATTGGGAAAAGATATTTGCAAATGATATATCAGATAAAAAATTAGTATCAAAAATCTATAAAGAATTTATCAAACTCTAACCCAGAAAATAAATAATCCAGTGAAGAAATGGGCAAAAGACATGGACAGAGAGTTTTCCAAAGAACACATCCAAATGGCTAACAGACACATGAAAAGGTGCTCAACATCACTCATCACCAGGGAAATACAAATCAAAACCACAATAAGATGAGACACAATCTGTCAGAAGGACTAAAATTAACAACTCAGGAAACAAAAGATGTTGGTGAGGATGCAGAGAAGGGGGAACACATTTGCACTGCTGGTGGGAATGAATGTAAACAGTTGCTGCCACTCTGGAGAACAGTATTTTTTTGACGTTCCGCAAAAAATTAAAAATAGAGCTACCCTACCACCCAGCAATTGCACTACTAAGTATTTATCTAAAGCATACCAGAATGCTGATTCGAAAGGGCGCAAGGACCCCAATGTTTATAGCAGTGCTATCAACAATAGCCAAATTCATCTTTTGGGATGAGCACTGGGTGTTGTATGGAAACGAATTTGACAATAAATTTCATATATTAAAAAAAAAAAAAAACAATAGCCAAATTATGAAAAGAACCCATATGTCCATCAGCTGATGAATATATAAAGAAGATGTGGTGTATATACATATACACAATGGAAATTACTCAGCTATCAAATAGAATGAAATCTTGCCATTTGCAACAACATGAATGGAACTAGAATGCATTATTCTAAGCAAAATAAATGAGTCAGAGAAAGACATATGTAAGATTTCACTCACATGTGGAATATAAGAAACAAAACAGATGAACATAAGGGAAGGGAAGGAAAAATAAGATAAAAACAGAGAAGGAGGCAAACCATAAGAGACTCCTTTTTTTTTTTTAAGAAAATTTTTTTAATGTTTATTTATTATTTTGGAGAGACAGAGAGAGAGACAGAGAGTGAGTGGGGGAGGGGTAGAGACCCAAAGCAGGATCCAGGCTCTAAGCTGTCAGCCCAGAGCCTGACATGTGGCTTCAACTCACCAGCCATAAGATCATGACCTGAACCGAAATTGGATACTTAACCGACTAAGCCACCCGGGTGCCCCCATAAGAGATTCTTAAAAAGAGAACAAACCGAGGGTTGCTGGAAGGGTGTTGGGTGCAGGGGAAGGGCTAGATGGATGATGGGCATTAAGGAGGGCACTTGTTGGGATGAGCACTGGGTGTTGTATGTAAGTGATGAATCACTAAATTCTACTCCTGAAACCATTATTACGCTATATGTTACCTAACTTGGATTTAAATCAAATTTTTAAAAAATAATATAAAACATTTAAATTTTAAAAAAAAGAATATATGACTGAAACATGAAATTCAGATATTTCTGCTAAAATCTGCAACATCAGAAATATCTGTCTTGATTTTAGAACAACAGCAAGATGTCTGAGTTGCTGCCTGAAACTGAGTTACATACCTGGTAGCTCCTGTTCCTTTACTTCAGATGGAACAGAGGAACATGAAGAAATGGTTGGATCGGCCCTGAACTAACATAGAGACTTGTCACTCACCTTCGTCTCGCCAATTACTGGAGATGGGATTCGATCGTCACAGAAAAGTCAGTATGAGATGTCCTCTAGAAGGATGAGGGTAAAATAGAATGGGGACAAATGAGACACTGTGCTTTATGCAACCAGTTAATGAGAGGGAGATCCACATTTAAGTAGCTGAAGTCCCCAATATTGGGATAAGAATGTGATCAATCATTTATTTATTTATTTATTTATTTATTTATTGTTTCCTTCAATTGATATTTGTTGAATAGCATTGTTTCGCAAAATATCCCAATATTGAATCATTATGCTGTATACTGGATACTAATATATTGTCACATGTCAATTATACCTCAATAAATATATATATATATATATATATATATATATATATATATACCAACTATTGCCAGACACTGTTCAAGGCAATAGAAACAGATGAGTAAATAAACTAAAATCACTGTCTCCCTGAAGACTACATTCTAATAAGGGGGATGGGTTATTTTACAAAGATGAGTAAGTAAAATATTTAAGACGCTAGTGATAAGTAAGTGCTGAGGAGAAAAAAAAATCAAACAAGGAAGAATAATATGAAAAATGGGAGTTGAAATTCTAGTTAGAGTTTCCAGAGAAAATGACTTTTGAATAAACAGCTGAAGGAAACACATAGCAATGTGAGTATCTCAGGAAAGAGAATTTCTGGAAGAGACCATAGAAAGAGCAAAGCTCCTGGGGTAGAAGGTGCCTTGGGTGTTCAGGGAATTGCCAGGCCAGTGTGGCAAAGCAAGATAAGATCAGAAGGGCGGGGGCGATTTCCTAGGCCATCAGAAAGTTGTTTGGTTTTTACTCTGAATGATATGGGGAAGCACAACAGGACTTTTAGTGGAGCAGCTTGAAGATTTTGAGTGGAGGAGGGATTTGACTTATACTGAATTACTCTCTTCTCTGAGAATAGACTTGATGGGTGTGGGATGGTGGGAGGAAAGGAGGTCAGGAGGTGAAGAGGGATGGCAGAAGCAGAGAAACCAGCTAGAAGGTTATTTGCAAGGCAACCAGATGAAAGGTGATGGAAATTTGCACAAGATGGTGGCAGTGGAGGTGGTGAGAAGTGCCTGAATGTTGGATCTGTTCTGAAAATGGGGCCAAGACAATTTGCTGACGGATCCGATATGGGGTGAGAGAAAGGGAGAGGAGTCAAGGATGACGCCGAGGTTTCTTTCTTGAATTGCTACGAATGGGATTGCCATTAGCTGAGATAAAGACCACAAGAAGAGGCGATTTGGAAGTGACGAGCAGGAGCTGTGTTATGCACTAATTTGTTGTGAGATGCCTGCTGATCATCCAAGTGGAGACTCCGATCGGGCAGTTGAGCACACAGGTCTGGAATTCAGGGCAGCAGTCCAGACTGCAGGCGTGCGTTTGGGAACCGTCAGCATATGGATAGTATGTAAAGCCATTAGACTTGACGAGACTATCACAAGAATGAGCTTAGATGGAAAAGATCACCGAGGAGGACACGCCAATATTAGAGTGAAGTCAGAGGCTAAGTTGTAAAAAACAACAACAACAAAAGGTATTTTTCGTGCACGTATGGGTTTGTTGGCTGGCACATGTACCAAGTTTGAATGTTTCTCAGAAGTGTTAGCCAGACTGTATGCTGTGCGTAAGGCAGTCAATCTGCCTCAGGTGTGTCCTCCATGGGGTCCAGCATCGAGACGCGGTAAGCATTAAAGCGAGAATTGAATTGGCTGGAAGAAATGTCATATAGTTTTATGATCTAACTTTGCTTCTTTCTGCCTAAAATTCCTACATTTCAAGTCCTAGAATTCAAAGCCATTGTTGGTAAAATCACTCTAGTGCAATGGCACTTACATACACCAAAACATTAAAGTGTCAAATAATTAGATATATTCATTAGGCTGTGACGCTTTAGATATTTTCCTTAGGGATTTAGCAGCCGCTACAATCTGACCACTGTCTATTTTTGTATCAGGGCTTTGCTTAGGTGGATCCTAAATGACTTACCATCAGATTTTTAGGAGCCCTATGAAATGAATTGTTTTTTTTTTTTAAAAAGCACACATGACCTGATAGTATAGAAATAGTCATGCATTCATACATATGTGAATATCAAGAAACTGTAGGTCTTAGTTGGCTGATGAAAAAAATTGCAAAAATATTATAAAAATAAGAGTCACTATAAACCTCATTTAGGGAGTACTTATTAGGGTCACAGAAAAGAAAATCTATTTGACTGGCTCAGGGCCAATAAGCGGAGCAGTTACATTGTCACGGACGAAGTACAAAAGGGGATGTGTCTTCCTGTTTGATCTACAGCCTCAGCTGGTCCAGAAACACTAACTCTGACTCTGGGTTTGGCGTGTACATTGTACTCCTAGGAAGAAATAAGGGGGGAAAAAATGGTTTAAAAGAATAGAGAAAATGAAGAAAAAATAAATCCATGACGTCGAATCCTTGCAGTCTGTCCCAGTATAAGTTGATGGATTGGTTCTTTATTCACCATTTCTCTACTTAAGATGTTATAAAACTAATACATTAGAGTTATAAAGAATTTATTGATCATGTCTGAAAACAACTTGTTTGTGGAATATGTTAAATACCGAGTTTGCCACTGACTTGTGTTTTAAGGAGTGAAGGTATACTTAGAAAACGAATAAATGGGATTAGACAAGATAAATGTAATAGTGAGCACTTCTCTCCATCTACACATCTCCCTTGGCCATTAGACTCCAGAGCACATATTTACATGGAGAGGATTACATGTGCATTTTTAGCACAAGTGTTCATTCATGATGTCAGAAGATTGGAGCAGAGATTCCAACTAAGCAATAAACGATTTTCTCCCTGGAGTCGTGCAGCAGGCTCCACAAGCCCCCAGGAGGAATCAGCACAAACACTGTGACCGTTATTTACTAACTGGGACTCCAGCAGCTGGGCTGTTTGCATGATATGCAAATGGGCACATCATTCAAGGAAGAAAGGATGAATGCTCTGGCACTTGCAGGGCAAACATTAACTGCTATGGGAAAAGGGCCAGCAGAAGAGAAACCAGACAGAAGTGAGTGGGTGGTGAGGGGCAGGACAAGAAACATCTTCCAAATAGGCAAAATGCAGGAGGCAGACACTGCTTGCTGGGAACCGTTCAGCACTCTCAGCCTCGGTAAACAACAGATGGGTGTGTGCTGTAGCCCATCTCCCGCGGAACAGTGAATTTCCTCTCTACCCAATTTCTTGCTCTGAATCACGTTCATAAAACATTTTATATGTGGAAAGTTACTGAGAGGTACAGAGGGAGAATATTAACTGAAAGAGCAAAGGCTAAGGGCGCTAAGAGGACACGGTGATAGGGACAAAAGCATACCTGGAGTCAGACACACCTTGGCAGGAATTTCAGTTCTACAATTTAACAGCTATGGGTATTGGGCAAGTGTTTCAGTCCTTCTGTCTCAATTTCCTTATCTCTTAAGTGGGCATAATAGTACTATGTCATAGTAGGATCTCTGTAAGATTTAGTACATCTTCTCTATGTAAAGTGCCTCCTACCAACATAGCACTAACTGTTTAGCATTAGAGCTGGAACTTGAATTATTCAGGTTTTGTGACGCCAAAGTGCATCAGTTCCTACGAAGTCCAGAGATTTAGAGGTTTAGAGATTTAGAGATATAGCCCTATGGTCACTCTGTGTCTTGAGGGCTTCCCAGTTCAGCATGGAACATTTGCTTTGGTTACAAAGCAACTCTACTACCAAACAGGTTATAAGACCTGTGGGTGAAATCCAGGGTTTTTTTTTAAGCTCCAGTTTAACCGAGTCTGGAAGCTTACAGATGCCAAAACACTTTGTTGCCTTGATGACATATGTGTGTAGAGTGTAAGGTAAAAGAGCATCACTGGAATGAACATCTGTGTATCCACCAACACAAGTCTGGCACTTCTTCCTTTTAGTTAATATTTGCAGGGAGTTTCATTTTGGATCCCGTCACTTTCAACTTTTCTATATCCCTATAGCTTTGTAAGGGCCTTGTAAATACCATACAATTGGGGTTTTTTTAATCCAGTCTAACAATCTTTAAATTAGCATTTTTGTTCATGCTGCTAATATATTTAGATTTATTTCTACCATATCATCTGTTCTTTTTATGTTCTTTCATGCTCCTTTCTCCTTTTTGTTTCTTCTTTCTTGACTTTTCTTAGGTTAAGTATTTTTCCTTCCATTTTTCCCTCTTCTAACATATTTTATTTCTATTCTATTATCAGTGATTACCCTGGTAAGTTAAACATGCATTTGTACTTTATCAAGCCCGGAGCTAATAACCTTATCCTTCTCTTAGACTATGTAACCAAATAATAACATACTTCTCCTAAACTGTAACTATGTAAACCATAGAACACTAAGTCTAATAACAGCTTTCCAGCTTCTATATTCTTACTGCCTCACATTTCATTTCTCATTTTTAACCTCACAAATTGATCATTATTGTTTCATGCAGTCAATGTTTGCTTAAATTTGCTTATAATTTACTACTTAAAAAAAAAATCCTGCCTGATGCATCTCAAACTTTCCATTTGGGATCACTTTCCTGCCTGAGGTATATTCTGTAGTTGACAAACTCACCCAATAAAAAATGACTTTTTCCATCCTTGCTTCCAGGAAATATTTTCAAGAGTATATAATTCTAGGTTTTCTCAACACCTTATCAGGATCATTCTAGTATTTTTTATGTTCCATTGTTGCTGCTGAGAAGTTGGCTGACAACATAATTGTCATGCCTTTATAGGTAGCCCTTCTTTTGTCTCTAGCTACCTTTAAGATCCTCTTTATGTCTTCATTGTTCTGCAGTTTCACTAAAACTGGGCTAGCTATTATTTAATTATTATTTATTATTTTTTTTATTTTTCTTTGGATTTTAATTATTTTTTAATTATTTTTTAATTATTATTATTTGGATTCTTTGGACTTCTATCTAAGAAGTGTATTTTTCATTTCAGTCACTGTTTCGTCATGTATTGCTTCTCCCACACGTTCTCTCCATGCTTCTGAAATTCTATCTACATGTTCTTAACTACTCATTATTGTTATAGCTCTCTGTGCTTCATTCTGCATAATTTCATTGGAGCTTTCTACTAGTGCATTACTGAGTTTTCAGCTATTTCCAATCTGCACCTAATTTTATCCATTGAGTTTGTCATTTCAATTACTATATCTGGCTCTTTTTAATCTGTTTCAAAATGTTTTAGTTTTCTATATTCTCTCCCTTTATTCCTTTAAATATATAAACATATTCATTTTACATTTGTGTGAGACACTTCCAATTAAATCTGAAGGTTTTTCCAGTTCTGAGTCTGTTGGTTCTTGTTCATGGTATCTTGTTTGCATGGGTATTGTTTGATTTTTGACTATGAGCTCATGTTTATTGGAAGTTCAACCTGGAGGAATTTGGGGGAGCTGGGTGTTACATGGGTTTTTCTATACATTTGTGTTTCCCTGTCTTAGACACATGAGCATGGCTTACCTAATGGCTTACCTAATATTTCTTTACAACTAACTATTGGCTTTAGGATTTTTCAACCCACCCAGATAGTAAGTATATTTTTGGACTACAAACCTAGGCAAGGACTCACTAGTAGCTGAGAATACTCAGGAGATTTTTTTTTTTCTCATCTTCCTCCCACCAAGACTGAAACCAGGCCATTTTTCTTACTTTCTCTGGGGAATTGAGGTTTTTATATTTTTATCTTTACTCTGAGGCTATAACCCTTTACACTTTTAGCTCCATATCAAGGTCTCTTAATTTAATTCCTCTCCTTGAGTAGGTTCTATGTTTTACCTCCTGTCCACAGTATGAAAATTGAAACTCAAAGTCACTGAAGTTCAACTAGCTTCCGTGTGTTCAGTTTGCCCCTCTGGGTTTCACTTTCACTTGGTATTTGACCTCTCAGGAATAGTTACCTTCTTGCCAGCTCACCAGCACCTTTAAAAATATCTTTTGTATATTTTATATAACATTTATCCAGTTCAATAGCAGAGTTAGCCAGGATTTCTAGCTGGCCATACTGCTGGATATGGAAATTATGATGAATTTCCACCAAGTAGGAGATTAAATTTGTCCTCCACTAATCTGTCCTGAAACTCTAAAACTAGTCACGAACTTCTCTTCTTTGATTCCTATTGTCTGAAAAAAAATATTATTTTTAATTTTTTTAAAGATTTTTTTTAAGTAATCTCTATACCCAACATGGAGTTCAAACTTACAAACCCGTGGGGCACGTGGGTGGCTCAGTCGGTTGAGCACCCAACTTCCGCTCAGGTCATGATCTCGCCCATTTGTGAGCTCGAGCCCTGCATCGGGCTCTGTGCTGACAGCTCGGAGCCTGGAGCCTGCTTGCGATTCTGTGTCTCCCTCTCTCTCTGCCCACCCCTGTTTGTGCTCTGTCTCTCTCTGTCTTCCAAAAATGAACAAACTTACAAACCTGAGATCAAGAGTCACATGCTCTACTGACTGAGCCAGCCAGGCACCGCTGAAAAATTTTTAAATCTAAGTATATAAAAATACATTAAGGCAGATGTCATGTCTCTGTTTGTGTTATAGAAAATCTCACAGTATCTTTATTATTCATTATCCAAACACTTTGATGTTGAACAAATTCAAACAATCTTAGAACTTCTGGAATAAAGGTTTACCAAAGGTTTTATCGCCATTTCAGCCTTTAATGTCTTAACCGAATTTATTCCTCCTCAGAATTAATAGCTAATAGATGTCTAAAATTGATGTTGCTGTTCTAGGTCAAAAATTTTTAAAATGTTATGTGCATACCTCTTGGCATGCAAAAAGGGCAGGAAGAAATTATTAGAACTTTTATTTAAAAATATTTTTATTTAAAAAAAATCAAAAGGAATTAATATTTACTAGAATTTAGTATAAAAATTGGCACTTGCATCCAAACTTGGCCTGCATGTGCTGAGGAAAGAGGGCCTATAGTTTGGAGAGATTAATAGCAGTACCCTCCATTCTCTCCTTTTGGCACACTACAACTTTCTGCAATATGTATGCTCAGCTCCGTGCATTTTCAAATTATGTTTTCTGGTTTAAAGCAATCCTCTCTAAATGGACATGTGGCTTTTAAAGTTTTGCTGCAAAGACGCTATGGATCAGAAGGTATGTTGATTATGTAAGCACGTATGACCAACAAGAAAATGGCAGACATGACATTTGTCCTGCTCCTAGTGTAGGCTCTTTATTGAGCACATAAATAATGACGAAAAAAATAATGATGATCTTATTAGATCTGTCAAGATATTGTCCTTCTCCAAAAAAATTCAAGATTATTTTGAAAACTGAATTTGCATCCACAATTATCAATCATCTTGCCTTAAGCATATTTTTCCCTGAGATATTAACTAATGATAGTTGTACATGTATATTCTGTACAATAAACAAATACAAATGTATTGAAATACATAGCTAACATTGTATATTGTTTGAAATAGTTTGAAACCTACTGCTTAGGCACTTCTTCAAGATTCTCCCCACCCCCCACCCCCCACGCACATAATTATTTTCTCTTATTGTAACTCAGATAGGTACCATATATATTTTTTTAATTTTTAATGTTTATTGATTTATTTCCGAGAGAGAGACAGAGCAGGAGCAGGGGAGTGGCAGAGAGAGAGGGAGACACAGATTCTGAAGCAGGCTCCAGGCTCTGAGCTGACAGCACAGAGCCTGACACGGGGCTCAAACCCAAGAGTGGTGAGATCATGACCTGAGCTGAAGTCGGACACTTAACCGACTGAGCCACCTAGGTGCCCCTGTATTGGTTCCACATTTTAAGTGATTTACTGTCTGTCCCTTCAGAATGATTCATTTGAACAAAGATTCATTCCATGTTCACATGCAACAATCATCACTTTCTCCCCACTTTCGATTGTTTAACTAGCTCTACTTTATTTTCAAAACTTTTCATATACCTCGTCTTATGAGTACTTTCCACAATCCCGTCGCTCTTAAACGTAGTTGAATGTGATGGGCTAAATAATTCTGGTAAAACATCTCAAAGCTATGCACAAACATTGTGAATAATAGACTAAGATAAAGTGTCCTGCTTTGACAGGGCCATTAGGGCCATCAAAGTTGAAATCCTACATAGGAAGCATGGCTTGGCTCCTGTCTGTGAATGCTTTTAGATTGGAAATTCTTAGGTAAAGCACTTTCTACATATTCAAAGAGTTCCGAGGGTCTATGAAAAATTACATTTATAAATATAATGCACCCAGCTTAGTCAAACCTAATTGCTGAAGATTGTTCTTCAGCCTGCAAAGAGGAAGTACTCCCTCACATTCCAATCTCTGTGAAGAAAGCAGAAAAGCAGGTACGAAAGTAGCCAGAATCAGAGTGAGGAAGATTGCTCCTGTTAGCTGCCTTCTTTCCCTCTCTTGATGAGTATAAATACAATGCAAGTCACCCCCGAGTTTTAAGAGAACAAGGATCATCTATTGTGGACCCAACAAACCCATCCCATCATCTCCTGAGCCTCATTACCATTATTACCTATTCACTTCCCATCTCACTGTGTTGTTTTGCCCTGAAGTCTCAAAACCTTTGGGTCTGTTGATTGATTGCTTGATGACAAATCAAATACATATACTCCATTATTAATATATTATATGCAACAGAAAATGTACACAAAAGATAAAAATAAAAAATAAAGAGAGTTAACACAAACCAAGCGTACAAAGGTCACTACTTTACCATTTTACATATCCATGTAGTGCATAGCCTACATTAGCAGTCACTGGTGGGTAAAGCTCTATAGACTGAAAGAGAATGTTCTGGCTTCTTTTGCCTTTTTCACTACCTGGGGGTAAATAACCATAATCAATAGGCACAAATAGAATGAATTAAGAGGAGCCTGCAAAGAGCATTGAGGAATGGTGAATGGTGGCAGAATACTTAGTATAAAAACCAAAGAATAATCCCAAATTCTCCTATAAAAAGTAAACTTTACTAATACTAATACTAATCACCCAACTGTCTCTTAACTCCTCTCACTTTCCTTTACAAAATGCTTTTTAAGTGTTTCCTACTACTATTTGGGAATTCTCCTAAGTTTAGGATAATAAAACCAAAAGCAATTTTTTAAAGTGTCGCTGTCATTACTAATGTTATACCTTGTACAAGGTCTCTCTGACTCCTGATCAGGTTAATGAGTTGTGATCCAAGAAAAGCACAATGGTCCATAATACACAGTACATCACAATCATTAATTAACATTAATTGAATGCCGATTTAGTTCATAAAACTACTCCAAGCATAATGATTACTAACATTCTGACTGTGAGAGAAAGCAATGGCAATAAGGGGTATGTGGAAAGAGGAAATACAAAAGAGGCACTCAAAGAATATAAAGAAGAAATTATTCCTCTTTTTTTTTTTTTAAGTAAGCTCTATATCTAACGTGAGGCTTGAAGTCAATGACCCTGATATCAGGAGTCACATGCTCTACTGACTGAGCCAGCCAGGCGCCCCAGAAATCATTTCTTTTACAACTATTATATCTGCTACTCTCTGGTCCCACTCCCCATTGCCACCATACATGGGCAAATGACAGCATGTGATTTATAATCGACTGATGAATACAAGTAGATGTTTTCACATTGGTATTTTCTCCTCCACTTCTTCTGTCTCTTCTTTCACTTCTTTTCCTCTTATTCTTCTTTTACTAATTTATTTTTTTTTAAAGGCTATTTCTCACATTCTGCCAAACATACATTAAACCTCTTGGGCTTTCTTATCAAAGAGACACCTTCATAATCGATGTAAAGCTGAGTTTAGAAATACATGCATAGATACTTATTAAAATGAAATTAAAGATCACTCTAAAAATGTGCTCAACAATTCACTCTTCAAGTATTTTAAAGTATTTTAAGCTTCTTGTGTTGGGGTGATCTGTAATATCCTGGTATGTGATAATTGCAATAGCTGTCCTCCAAGCTACTTTCACCATCTTATGTGGACATTGTTGACCATAAGGCTTCTCTAGGTACAAATTGCTGAACAATTACTTATGAAAGAAAGGTCATAATAATGGGCTACAGAAGGCTGGGCTGGCTTTGGGACAATTTAGGTGGAACCATTTTGTCTTATTGTTATAAAGGTAAGAAGGAAGTAGTTTAAGATAGTTAGAGACAAGCAAACAAAAGACAGGCAAGCAAAGCTATATAACTTGTACTTTCCCTTCCTGCGTACTCCATTACTTCTAGCGTTATGGGACAAATAACGTGATCAGAATGACCTGAAGGTTAGGCGGTAGGTGAGGTTTACCTGGTAGGAAGAAGATTGAATACTGTGGGCTAAACCTTTTTGAAAGTGAAAAGTAGTAACATTTAACAAAATACCAACTGACAGTAGGGGTGGAGAAGGACTCAAATTGCATTTGGCCATTGGCTTTTTTTCTTCTTCCTGTGTATGTTTTATTAAAAGAAAAAGATAGAATTGAGAGGGGGATGGGTAGAGGTTGTTAGAGAGGGAAAGAGACGGATGGAATTGTTTGCTTGAAAACTGAATGTCTATTATGACACTTGTGCAGCTGTAGTGGCTTCAAATATTATACAAGAATCAGTAAGATTCTAAATTGTATTCAATCAACAAATATTTCTTGAGCATTTATTCTGTGTCAAAACGGACGTTACAAGACTCAAAAATCTTTTCTTTTAGCACATAAGTCTTCTTCATCTAAGGGCTGTGGATCTTGGAAAGGTTAATACAAGGTTCATAATTTATCTGGTCTCAGTAAATTTAAAGGGTCTGACACCAGTTACAGTTCTTAAAAATAAGCAAATTGGTGAGATTAAGGGAAAAAACTTGAAAAAAAATGTACAGACATACATACAAATACATATAGAAACACGAGAAAGATACATTGTAATTTGACAAACAGCAATGATGACCTGTTTACTATTTGCTGAATGTTTATAATATTGACAAAACTACCTCTCCCATAAATTATACCTTTTACTTGGAAAGCAAATTCATGAAATAATAGGATAAAATATTTGACATTGAAGTTGATGCTTAGAGTAATCTACTCATACATTCCAAGTTCAAGGACACTACTTCTGGACCATAAGTATAAAGAATAAAGAATCAACATTCAGAAGAAGGAAGGGTCTCAAGTGACCAAATTGGTAAGTATCCTGTACAAGGCTTGCAAATAAGGGGATGTTAAAGAGATTGGAGCAAGAACAATGGCCCCTTCTCAAAAACAATAAGTTGTCTCTGGAGTATTGTTAGGAATTAGAAAGCCAATTCAAACAAACACGTCTCAGGTTTTCTGACAATAATAAATTTCATTTACATATTTCTGACAAAACCAAAGTTTCTTAGAGATCTAAGTTGAAATATAAGTTATTTATTATATTTAAATTTTGCTGTCTAATATATCAATAATGACAAAACAGGTTAAATCAATTCCAAATTTCTCCTCTCTGTTCTCATGTGGTTTCTGGTCCTCTGCTGTAACCAAATAATTTTCATAGGTTTTAGATAAGTAATTGAATTTTGGGGTATTTTCTGAAGTCACAATTCTTTTCTTCATATCATCCAATACACTTCAAAATTGGGTGTGTTCTTCTGATAAAGAGGATTGGTAAGTGTCTTGGAGATTATCATTCAGTAGGGAAACAATTATATGACTAAATGTTTTTTAAAAGGAAGCTTAGAACAAAAGAAGCATGGAATACCTCTGATCAGAACAAGTAAATGAAAAGGGCAGTGGTTTACTCACTTTAAAAAGCACTAGGAAGAAAAGTATTGAGTAGAATCCTCCCTTTCCTAACCACGTGAGAACAGATTTCTGTGTATGGGGGTATTTCAGCTACTACTAAATGGAGAAGGAATAAGATAATTATAATATCCACTTTGCAATCCCTAATTAAATAACAAATCTAAGTGATGCACATTAATTCATGTTAAAATCAGAAAGAGATGGGACTGGGTATTACATGCCTCCTGATGGAAGCACATGCCATTCTCTGAAGTATCCTTGCTACAAAAATCTACACGACATCTTTTCAAACCTCTAGATACAACTACCATTTTGGAGCAAATACAGAGAATTCTGGAGATACAATCAGCAAAATCCTGAGTGTGGGAAACTGCAGAACAAACAACCCTTCTTCAACAAAGAAATGTAAAGAAGGTTAAAAAAAAAAAAAAAAGGTAGCATAGAGAGGAAACCTATGGATTAAAAGGGACCTTAAATAGATACAACACATCACAACATGTAGACATTATTTTTAATTCCTGATTAAATACAAAATTGTTCATAAAAATTGACATTTATGCAACATTTGTGAATTTGATGCTGAAGAGATATTCAATCATATTAAAAATTGTCATTTTTTTACGTTAATAATAGCATGTACTTAGGATTTTTAAAAAGTCTTTATCTGAGCAATGTAGCTAAATAAGACATCCTTCATCATGCTCCCACCTCTATCTCAACAATGAAAATCTTATCATCCATCCCTGGACAAAAATGCATTTGTGTGAGCTGTGGGATCCAGAACCATACACCAAGGGACCCAAGAGGAATTTCACCCACCTACGTGTTGGGTAATAAACATACAGAACTCTCAGTCGAAGCTATGGGCACTACTGTGCCCCATGAACTGACTCTCAGCCATGGTCCTAGAGCCCTTAGAAAATAATATCTTAGACAATCGCCAGGAATGAAAGACCCATTGTGAAGTTCAGGTATCCAACAAAGAAGTTTCAGCATATCAATAGGAAAAAAAAAAAGTAGCCCACATGATTTTGGGAAGGGCAGTTAGTAGAAACAGAAGGAGGTGACTGTCACTTCAAATGCAAACAGAGCAATGCAAAACTTCAAGAAACATGAGAAAGCAAGGAAATCACCAAAGGATCCCGAAAATCTTCCAATAACTGATTCTAAAGACATAGAAATCTTTATCCAATAAAGAAATCAAAATGACTGTTTTAAATAGGCTCAAAGAGTTACAAGAAATCACAGAAAGAAAATTCAGTGAAATCAGAAAAACAATACAAGAATAAAATGAGAAGTATAACAAAGAGATAGAAATCATAAAGGAAGAAACAAATAGAAATCCTAGAGCTGAAGAATACAGTGAATAAAATTAAGAATTCAATAGACAGCATCTACATTAGAATGAATCAAACAGAAGAATATGTGAATTAGAAGACAGAAAGTTTGAAATTATGCAGTTAGAAGAGAACAAAGGAAAAAGAATAAATAAGTGTGAAGAAAGCTTATATGATCTATAGGATACCATGAAAGGAGCAATTTGTGATTTATTGGAGTTCCAGAAGGAGATGAGAGGAAGACAAGTGCAAACAGCTTATTTAAAGAAATAATGGTTGAGAACTTCTCAAATCTGGGGACAAATCTGGATACCCAAGTTCCCAAAGCTTACAAATTCAACTTAGAGATCTTCTATAAGATAAATTATAATAAACCTGTCAAAAATCAAAGATAAAGAGAGAATATTAAAATCAGCAAGAGAAAACAAGCTTGTAAACTTACAAGGGAACCCCTATAGGGCTATCAGTGAATTGTTCAACAGAAACTTTACAGGCTAGGAGAGAGTAGGATGATGTATTCAAAATGCTAAAAGAAAAAAACTACAACAGGGGCTCCTGGGTGGCTCGGTCAGTTGAGCATCTGATTTTGGCTCAGGTCATGATCTCAGGGTTCAGGAGTTCAAGCCCTGCATCAGGCTCTGTGCTGACAGCCCAGAGCCTGGAGCCTGCTTCAGATTCTGTGTATCCTCTTCTCTCTGCCCTTCCCCTGATCGCACTCTGTGTCTCTCTCTGTCAAAAATAAGTAAACACTAAAAAAAAAAAAAAGAAAAAAAAAGAAAAAAGAGAAAAACTATAACAACCAAGAATACTTCATTTAACAAAGTTGTCCTTCAGAAACAGGGGAAGGATAAAGACTTTTCCTGATAAGAAAAAGCTAAGGGAGTTCATCACATGTAGATCTGTTTTATATGAAATGTTGAAATGAGTTCTTCAAGTTGAAATGAAAGGACACTATTAGTAACATGAAAACATATGAAAAAACATGCTGGTAAAGGTAAGTATGTAGACAAATTCAGAATTGTGTAAAATTGTAATATGGTGTCATATAAAATTATAGTACAGTTAACCACTTTACTATAAAGGTTAAAGGACAAAAATATTAAAAAAACTATCACTGCAATAATTTGTTAATGAATACACAATAAAAAACAAGATAAATTATGATATCAAAAACATATAAGGAGGGGAGTAAAAAGATGAGTGTTTATATGCAAGGGAAGTTAAGTTATTAGTGTAAAACAAATCATTGTAAGATGTTTTGTGGAAGGCTTATGGTAATCAGAAAGCAAAAACCTACAGTAGACACACAAAAAATACAAAGAGATTCGAAGCATACCACATTCACAAAGAAAGGCAACAAGAGGGACAAAGGAACAAGGGAAATATAAGACAGCCAGAATACAATTAATACGAAGTCACTAGTAAGTCCTTACCTATCAATAATTACTCTGAATGTAAATAGATTAAATCTCCAATCAATAGGTATAGAGCAGCTGGATGGACAAAAAAAAAAAGCAACCAAACAAACAAAACAAACAAAAAAACAAACAAAAAACCCCACAAGAGCCAACTATATACTGCCTACATGAGACATTTCAGCTTTAAGGACACACATAGGTTCAAAGCACAGAGATGCAAAAAAAATGTTCTGTGCATGTGGAAACAAAAAGGAGGAAGGGGTAGCTATACTTATATCAGGCAAAATAGACTAAGCCAAAAGCAGTAATAAGAAACAAAGAAGGTCATTATATAATAAAACAAGGTTAAGTGATCAAAAGGATATAACAATCATACATACATATCCACCCAATATCAGAGCACCAAAATATATTAAGCAAATACTAAGAAATCTGAAGGGAGGAGACAGACAAGAATGAAATAATAATAGGTGATGTTAATACACCACTTCCAACAATGGATAGATAATCCAACCAGAAAATCAATAAGGAAACATTTGACTTAAACTAAACTTTAGAACAAATGGACCTAACAGACATATACAAAACATTTCATTCAATAGCAGTGGAATACATATTCTCAAACACAAAAGAAGCATTCTCCAAGATAGATCATATGATAAGTCATAAGACAAGTCTAAGCAAATTTAAGAAGATTGAAATTATACGAAGTATCTTTTCCAACAATAACGGTATGAAACTAGAAGTCAGTAAGAGGAGAAAAATTGTAAATTTCACAAATATGTGAAAATTAAACAGCATACTTTCTGAACAACCATAAGTCAAAAAAGAAATGAAAAGGGAAATCAAAAAATATCTTAAACAAAGATGGAAACATATCATGTAAAAGTTCTGAGGTACAGCAAAAGCAGTTCTAAGAGGGAAGTTTGCAGCAATAAACACCTACATTAAGAAAAAGAAGAAATATCATATATAATTTTAAACCTTAAAGAACTAGAAGAAGAACAAACTAAGCCCCAAATTAACAAAAGGAAGAAAATGACAAACATCAGAGCAGAAATAGAAGAAACAGAGACCAGAAGAATAATAGAAAAGATCAACAAAACCATGAGCTAATTAAAAAAAAAAAAAGTAAACAAAACTGATAAATCTTTAGCTATGCTAAGAAAAAGAGAAAAAAGATGCAAATAAATAAAGTCAGAAATGAAAGAGGAGACCTAATAATTGATACCACAAAAATACAAAGGATCATAAAAGACTACTATGAACAGACACCAATAAATTGGATAATCTAGAAGAAATGGATAAATTCCTAGAAACAGACGACCTACCAATACTGAATGACAAAGAAATAGAAAATCTGAAAAGACCAGTAACATATTAAGAGATTGTATCAGGAATCAAAAATCTCCCAACAAAGAAAAGCCCAGGACTAGATAGTTTCCTTGGTGAATTCTATCAGCTAGTTAAAAAAGAACTCCAATCCTTCTCATGCTCTTTCAAACATTTGAAGACGAAGGATTGCTCTCAAACTAATTTTATTAGGCCAATATTACCCTGATACCAAAGTTAGATAAGGATACTACAAGAAAAAACAAACAAACAAAACTACAAGTCAATATCCCAGAGGAGTATAGATGTAAAAATCCTTGACAAAATAATAGCAAACTGAATTCAATGGCACATTAAAAGGATCATATACCATGATCAAATGGGATTTATCCCTGGCATGCAAGGATGGTTCAACACATGCAAATTAATAAAAGGGATATACCACATTAATAGTATGAAAGATAAAAATTATGATCATCTAAATAGATAGAAAAATCATTTGACAAATTACAATATCCCTTGATGATAACAACTTTCAACAAATTGGGTGCAGAAGGAACATATCTCAACATATTAAAGGCCATATATAAAATGCCCACAGCTAATATCCTACTCAATGGTAAAAGGTTGAAAGCTTTTCTTCTAAGATCATAAATAAGACAAGGGTGCCCACTCTCACCACTCATATTTAATATAGTACTAGAAATCTTAGGCAGAGCAATCAAGCAAGAAAAAGAAATAAAAGAAGTAAAATTGTGCTTGCAGATGATATGATCTTATATATAAAATATGTATGAATATACATATCCTAAAGATGCCATGGGGAAAAAAAACTATTAGAACTAGTTAATAAATTCAGTAAATTTGCAAGATACAAAATCAACATACAGAAATCAGTTGCATTTCTATACACTACCAATGAAATACCTGAAAGAAAAATAAAACAATTCTACTCCCAATAGAATCAAAAACAATAACATATGTAGAAATAAATTAAACCAAGGAGGTAAAAGATCTGTACATTAAAACTCTAAGGCTTTGATGAAAGAAACTGAAGAAGACACAAATAAATGTAAAGATATTCACGTTCATGAATGGAAAGAACTAATATTGATAAAATGTCCATACTATCCAAAACCATCTACAGATTCAATGCAATTCCTACCAACATCCCAATGGCATTTTTCACAGATATAGAACAAACAATCCTTAAACTTGTGTGGAACCACAAACGACTCCAAAAAGCCAAAGCAATCTTGAGAAAGAATAAAGCTGGAGGCTTCACACTTCTGATTTCAAACTTACTACAAATCGGTAGTACCAAAACAGTATGGAACTGGTATAAAAAGAAACAAATAGACCAATGGGACATATTGAGAGCCCAGAAATAAAACCCTGGCATATATGGTCAACTAATACTTGCCATGGGAGCCAAGAACACTCAATAGGTAAAGGATAGTATCTTCAATAACCGGTATTAGGAAAACAGGAAAAATACACATACAAGAATGAAATTGAACCCCTGTCTTATATCAGTCACCAAAATTAACTCAAATGGATTAAAACCTTGGGGCATCTGGGTGGCTCAGTTGGTTAAGTGTCTGACTTCAGCTCAGGCCATGATCTCATGGTTCATGAGTTTGAGCCCCACATCAGGCTTGGCTCTGTCAGTGACAGACTGCTTGGGATTCTCTCTCTCTCTCTCTCCCTCTCTCTCTACCCTTCCCCCACTCATACTCTCTTGTGATCTCTCTCAAAATAAATAAATAAACTTCAAAAAAATTCTCTCTCTCTCCCTTTCTTCCCCTCTCCCCCGCTCATACACTCTCTCTCTCTCAAAAGCAAAAAAACAAAACAAAACAAAACAAAACAAAAGGACTAAAACCTTAAACATAAGATCTGACACCATAAAACACTTCTTGACATTAATCTTGGCAATGATTTTTTTTACATATGACACCAAAAGCACAAGCAACAAAAGCAAAAAAGAAATAATCAACAAAGTGAAAAGGTAACTATGGAATGGTAGAAAATATTCACAAATCATATATCAGATAAGGGCTTACAATCCAACAAAACAAAACAAAACAAAACAAAAACAAATACAATTAAGAAATGGGCAGAAGAACTGAACAGATTTTTTTTTTCAAAAGCATGCAAATGAAACAGGTACATGAAAAAGCACTGAACATTACTGGTCATCAGGGAAATGCAAATCAAAACCACAGTGAGATATGACCTCACACCTGCTAGAATGACTTGATTATCAAAAAGACAAGAAATGACAAGTATTGGTGAAGATGTGGAGAATAAGAAACACTTGTGCACTGTTGGTGGGAGTGCAATTTGTTCAGTCACTATGGAAAACAATAAGGAGTTTTCTAAAAAATTAAAAATAGGACAACCATATAATCAAAAAATCCCACTTCTGGTTATATATCCAAATGATGTATATGATATCCATGCACACACACACACACACACACACACACACACACAATGGTATATTTTTCAACCATGAGAAAGAAGGAAATTCTGTCTTTTGCATAAATATAAATGAACATTAAGGGCATGCTAAGTGAAATGTCAGACTGAGAAAGACAAATACTGTATCTTATCCCTTACACGTGGAATCTAAAAAAGCCAAATTTATAGGAACAGAGTATAATGGAGGTTGCCAGAAGCTAGAAAGTGAGGGAAATTGGGAGATGGTAGTCAAGGTACAAACTTCCAGTTATATGATAAGTAAGTTCTGGAAATCTAAGGTACAGTGTGGTGATTATAGTTAGCATTACTGTATTATACACTTGAAAATTTCTAAGAGAGTAGTTCTTACATGTTTTCACCACACACACACACACACACACACACACACAAAGATAATTATGTGAGGTGATGGAGGTCCTAACTAACCCTACTGTGGTAATCATTTCACAATATATAAGTGTATCAAATCAACATATTATTCCCCTTATACTTACACAATATTGTAGGTCAATTTTATCTCAATAAACCTGTAAAAAAATTAAAATTTAAAATAAAATCTTTTTATCTTTTAGAGATATACACTGATATATTCACAGATGAAATGATAAATATTTAGGATTTATTTCAAAATAATTTGAGGGAGGGAGAAGTAGGGACTAAAATGAAATAAAATTGATTATGAATTAACAATGATTAAAATTTGGTTGATGGATACCTGGATTTTATTACACTTTTCTACCTATTTTTGCATATATATATTTGAGATTTTCCAAAATCAAAAAGCTTCCTTTTTTAATTTTTTTTAAAGCGAGGGAGAGCAAGTGGGGATGCGGTGAGGGGGAAGAGGGAGAGAGAGAAAGAGAGAGATCCCGTGTTTGACACAGGACTTGATTTCACAACCCTGGGATCATGACCTGATCCAAAATCAAGAGTGCAATGCTCAACCAACCGAGCCATGTAGGCACCCCCCAAAAATTTATTTTAATAAAATCATTATGTGAGGTAAGATCAGAAAAAAAATACAAAGAAATCCTAATCAACAATGTACTAGTAAATTTTTAACTGATTTGCAGTGTTGGCTAATTTCTGCGATGGGCAAAATCATGATTGACAAAGTCAGCTCTCATAACCCTCAGTGAGTCGTCCCAAACTAATGTTTTCTTACTAGATTCCCTGTATCTTTGGGGCATTTGAAGTATAGGAAATCAATTTGTTAGAAAGTACCTTCTGTATGCAGAAGGTAGAATTAGCAGTTCTGGAAACTACTTCTTATCCTTCTCTTTATCCTCCTGTCTACATGAATTTTCTTAGTAACTGGAGTTTACCTTTTTAGGTGATCAATCTCATTAATTTATTCTTTTGATAGCAACTTTCTAAGGGCATTTTAAACAGAGTATTAAACAGGAATTTCTTCAACATACTGTGCTATTTTAGGCTAAACAAACAAAAATTAACAGTGCTTTCATATAACAGAACTCTTCTTATAAATAGTGAATATTAGAGTTGCCCTCAGGGTTGGTTCAGATCTGTAGGAGAATTTGTCTAGACTGATAGGATTTTTGCTTTTTTGTGTTTGATTTTTGTAGCTTCTCTCTTTCAACCCCTGATATTAGGCTGTCAGCTTTCACTTTTGATTTTTAATCTGTGAACCTGAGTAGCAAATCTTGGTGGCCCTCCAGTTTTGTTATGCTTATTGTTTCTACAGTTACTATCTTCCATGAGTATACGCTGACCGTATGCTTAATCTGGACTTTTATACCTCAGGTAGCGAACTATTTCCGTGTGGTGGTATTACCTACTGAGAAAGAACGGAGTTTCTGCAGCATTGCCATCTTTGTATGGTAGGGGCTTATTCGATTATTTGAAAATTTTATTGTATTTGGCACTTATGATTTCATTTAGACGTCTGAAAATGGGAGAGTGAAAGTGCTGATGCTAGTGATAAGATGTGTAGATTTCATAAGTGCAATTCAGATGATAAAAAGATGGAAATCATTAGGCATGTCAAAGAGAGGGAAGCTTTGGCATCAATTGAATACTTAAAGGAGTTAAGGCACTCAACTGTGAAGGAAATGAACAAAATTAAAACTATATGTGAAATGCTAGAAATTACACCTACAATTTGTGTCCACATTTATTTTTGAGCTCTCAGAGAATGGAAACTCTCCTATAACATTTAAGCCCATTGTTTGGATTTTATATGTTTAATTTGCACGCGTATTTTAGATAATGCATTAAATACAAAAGTTTTGCTTTTCCTATGGCCCAGGCTGCCTGAGGCATGTGTACAGGCTACTGATACAGCCACAGCTTTCTCTGGAGTCCTGGAATTGCTCTCTCTGCTTACCTCTTCATGCTTAGGGGTGCTGATAAGAGCTCCCCACTGTGGTTAGCCCCAGGATTCTTCACCATACTTTGTTGGCCTCTCTATTTAGACCTGTCCACGCCTTTGTGAATATTCTCTTTGTTACATTCTCCTTAATTACCCTTTGTAGATGAGACCTATGTTTCCTTTTGGGACACTCACTGATAAACCAGGCCAGAGAACCCTGGAGAAGTGAAGTGCTCCTAGCTTGGACATAGTCACAAATCCTTGACTTACTTAACCTGCCATGATTTTGTCACAGAAGGTGAGAGAAAAATATGACTAAAATAGAGATGAAGCGTACACATTTCTAATTTTTGTAAGGCCATTAGGATTTTGTTTATACCTGGCGTAGTAATTTTCATTCACGTCAATAAGAATGGGCAAACTGGGGCACCTGGGTGGCTCGGTTGGTTAAGTATCCGACTCTTGATGTCAGTTTGGGTCATGATGTCACAGGTGATGAGTTCGAGCCCCAGGTAGGGCTCTGCACTGTCAGTGCGGAACCTGCTTGGGATTCTCTCTCTCCCTCTCTCTCTCTGCCCCTTCTCATCTCACAAACTCATGCTCTGACTCTAAATAAATAAACAAACAAACTTAAAAAAAAAAAAAAAAAAGAATGGACAAACCGAGGATGGTGTATTCTGTATCCAGATACTCAGTTTCATTCTTAGGTTGTGAAATCTCCATTGAATGTATAAAGACCCACCCTTTAAGCAGAATGGCAGAACCTGGAACTAATTCCATGAAATTAATCTAATCTATGCTCTATGTGTGACATTCTAGATGATTTTACTACCTCTTATCTCTACAAATCTTTTAAATATGAATAGCTTTATCTGAGTCTGAACTAAATTAAGTAATAGTTTTAAAGTCTGCCTTTTTCCTCTTCTCCAAAGACACAATATATTTCTGATTGTGGGTTTACATAAGTTCTAATAATGAAAAACAAAAACAAAAACAAAAAAAAACCTCTGCACTTTAAATATGATCTCCTTAGTGCTTGACAGTGGACTTCTGTCATGGTGGGCTGAGACTTGGGCCCTGAGAAAAGAAGAGTTCCATTTGAAAATAGAGTACTGAATTTAAAATATCCCTGAGGATATTCATTTCTACTTTATTGTTATTGTTAAGGCAAGAGGGGAATTTACTCTTACATGCATCTACTGTAAATCACTATTAAACAGTTGAATCAGCTTCTCCTTACTTTTGCCTTTCAGGCCAAAAAAAAAAAAAAAAAATCATCTGATTAGTTTCATTTATTTTTCAGTGTGGTCACTGTGATGAAGCAAGGACCCCTCAGACAGTCACCCTCCAGCCATTCTCCAAATGCCACTCACTCTGGGTTATTTTCTGCTGCCAGCAAGTATCGAAAAAGAACGTATGCATCGAAGCGGGGGTAGGGATAGATAGTAAAAGAGCTAGTTTTCTCCCAAAAGGCACACTCACTAGCTTCCTAGCATGCTCTCGTGATATGTCACACTACGGTCAACGATCCGTTCAAGAGAACCGCAGCTGAGCATAGAAGAACGAGGGCCTGGTGTGGCCTTGGAAGACCTAGTCTGCGTGGAGGTCCATTGCACCATCACCGTTACGATCCTGGGCAAGTCATTTAACTCCTCTGAGTCTCAGTCTCTTTGCATGTAAATCAAACAGAATATTCTCTGCCCACCAGACCTCAAAAAATTTTGGCATGACTCAAATGAGCTAATGTGTATGCCGCATGCTCAAAATTGCTAAACCCAAAGTATTGTTATTGTGGTTTCTGCGGTTTTCTCTAGAAATTCCAAATTGAAGTGCTAATCAATCTCCCAGTCACCTGCTATCCAATATTCTGGACTCTATTATTTGAAGGATGACTCCAGACCTAACCAATCTCAATCTCTCTCCCTCTCTCTCTCTCTCTCTCTCTCTCTCTCTCTCTCTCTCTCTCCCACTCTCTCTCACACACACATGCACCATTTCACTAAAAAGAAAAAAAAAAAGAGTAAAAAAGAGTACATTTTTCTGACCTTGTAAAGGACTTTAACTTCAGCTTCTGGCCACACTTACTTGTCCTCTCATCTCCTGAACCGCCATCTCAGCCACTCGACCCAGACTTCATCTGCAGAATTTTCCATCTTGGGAATCTCAGCCCTCTGAGCAGAACCTCTCTCTGGTCTTTGAGGTTCCTCATGCATCCTTCAAAAACCTCTGTCTTTGAAATCTGACTCCTCTCCTAGAGGGAGAGGCTCTGTTCCTACGGGGAGGTCTCCTCTGTCCCTTTTTCTCACAGAGACCCATTTCTTTGCCTGGGTCTCTAACCCATTATTTTTTCTCAGAGAACCTTAACTAGAATATTAGCACATCTGCATCTAATTAAAATTCCACTTTTCTCTGCCTCGGGTTTCCTAAACACACCCAGATACCACAGTGATTTGGGGACAGTTTGCTCCTCAGTAAAATTACCCCAGTTTGCTCCCATCTTCTGTCCATTGAGGCAGCCCGGCAGATTGCTCCATGTCAAGACTTCAAGACTGCCACGTCTTAAAGTCAGAAAGCGTTGTGGTCTCCTCAGAAATTGTTCTGTTTTTGTCTCATGGACATATGAATGGTGCAGTAGATGAGCTTTTCCTGTTCATTTTCGTGGGAGGAAAACTCAGACCAAATTTTCTCCCAGCCCCCATGTTATGAACTGAACTGTGTTTCCCCCAAATTCGTATGTTGAAGCCTAAACCCCAGTACCTCAGAATGTGACTGTGTTTGGAAAGAGTGCTTCTAAACAGATAATTAAATTAAGGCCATTAAGGTTGGCCTTAATCCCATCTGACCGGTGTCCTTATAAGAAGAGGTGATAAAGACCCATGTAGAGAGATACGGGCTCTTCGTGCCCAGAGAAAAGACGACGTGAAGAGATAGCAAGAGAGTGCCATCTGCAAACCACAGAGAGTGGTCTCAGAGGAAACCAACCTTGTTGGCATCTTGATCTTCTACTTCCAGCCTCTAGCACTGTTAAGAGAATAAATGTCTGTTGCTTAACCCACCCAGTGTGTGGCGTTTTGTGATAGCTGCTCTAGCAAATGAATACAAATTTTGGTTCTAAGAAGTGGGGCACTGCTGGTAACAAACGCCTAAAAATGTGGAAGTGGTTTTAGAAATGGATGATGTTCAGAAGTTGGAAGAGTTTTGAGCTGCATGCTAGAAAAGCCAAGACTGCCTTGAAGAGATTATTATTACTGGATATGTAGGCATTAAAGGTGACTGTGGTGAGGTCTCAGACAGAAGTGAGGACCATGTTACTGGGCACTGGAGGAAAAGTTATTCGTGTTACAAAGTGGCAAAGAACTTAGCTGAATTGTTCTCCCATGTGTTGTGGAAGGTAGGATTTATGAGTGACGAAGCTGATTAGGTAGCTGAGGAGATCTATACAAGGTACTGAAGGTGTGGCCTGGGTCCTCCTTACTACCTATAACAAAATGCAAACGGAGAGAGACAGATGGAAGGAACTGTGTTTCTTGGTGTTGTTTCAAAGTTTTTATTTATTTGAGACAGAGAGAGAGAGAGAGAGAGAGAGAGAGAGAGAACAAGCTGGGGAGGGGCAGAGAGAGAGGGAGAGAGAATCCCAAGCACTGCCAGTGCAGAGCCCAACTCGGCGCTTGAACTCACCAACCGTGAGGTCATGCCCTGAGCCAGACGCTCAACCAACTGAGCCACAGGTGCCCCTGGAAGGAATTGTTAAGCAAAGAGGGACCAGAACTTGAAGACTGAAAAATTCATCTTTCTATATTGCAAAAAGGAAAGTGTGTTTGGGGGGGAACACTGGAGTGTTAGTAGACTCCATAGAGACTAAGGGTGTGATGCATGGATTCAATCGGCCACCTCTGCAGCTGTCAGGAACAGAGACGGGATACACCTGCGGAAACACTGTCAGCCTGTACGAAAGGGGGCAGAGATGGGACAGAGTGAAGGAAGGCTATTGGACTCCAGCTGCAGCATCAGATTTTCCTTAGGTGTCCAGCCTGATGGCTCACCCTGAAAACTTCGGACTTGCCAGCCTCCATAGTCATGCTAGCCAATTCCTTCAAATAAATAACTGATAAGAGTAGAGCCTAATGGTTCTATTTCTTTGGAGAACCTTGACTAATACATACCCTTAGCAAGTACAGAGATCTATGTGGAGCATATTTTTTATGTGCTGTTACACAAATTCAGTCCCAAGGTATTTGCTGAGTAATATAAAAGTTCTCCACCGAACAGCTATTGGTGTTTATTACTAACAACCCAGCCATTAGTATTCTGCAAAAAACTATAATCAAGGCATACAGTGTGAAAAAGATATTCTTGTTTAAAAATATATATGTATTGACTCACAGGAATGTTCTGATAATTTATTCTTGGTAAAAAGGGGCAGGTTTGCTACTGCTATAAACTTCAAACTAATTTTGTCTTAAACCAGATGTGATTTTTAAATGGGGAAGTGGGACAGGGTAACAACACCCAAGTATGTTTCATGAAGGTGCTGTGCTTTCTGTTTCCAGTATTTCTCTAGAATTTTCAACTCCATTTTATGTGATAATTCCTACCTGACTGTATTCTATTAAACCATGTTCTTTTCTTGCTTCCAGCTGTGGTAATGGGAAATAAACAAGGCTGATATTTACAACTCCATTTTCTTACTTACTGAAATATTCTGTGATTTTGTTCCCTGATTGGATTCACGCAATTACTGGTTTGTTATTTTCCAAGCCATTGAGCTCAGGTTGCAACTAGATCAGAATTCAACAGCCAGGGTTGTTCACTGAAACCTTACCTTCCTGTGGTATAATTCCCACATTATCATAACTGATTTCCAATCGCAAAGGGCAACCCACTTTTTAGATTTCAGGGCTCACTTATATACGTCTAGTATACCTAATAGAGAAGACATATGTGAAAAATAACTACAAGAAAATAAGAGAATATTTGTTCATGCGTGTGCCATCCAAATTGCCCTTTAGGATGTTTTTGCTTTCCAAAAATGGAAAACTATATGAATCTCCACATATTTAATTCTGAGGCTTTGGCATGATAATTTTAGGCCAAAGAATGATTTGGTACTAATATGGAGTTTTAATATACACCATTACATCATCCTGTTTTATGCAGAAAACTTTATTAAGTGCCAGAGACGAGAGCATGTATGATATTTACAAAGATGTTTTTTGTCACATTTGTAGTAAGAAGGTGCAATTCTTTAAACTTGCCATTTACTTTAGTGTTGAGACATTTTGGGAGACTTCCAGGTGTCAGGAATTGTAGGATCATTTGTGTGTGTGTGTGTGTGTGTGTGTGTTCATTCACAAAAGTTTTGAGATCACTAAAAGAGTTAATATTGCTGAAATATATATGCACCCTTTCTCTGCCAACAGAGAAATCTGTTATAGTCTGGAAAAAGGAAACTCAAAATTAGAGGCTAAGTTACAAATAGAAATGAAGCTGAGTTGTGATCTCCACTACTCACACAGAATTGTCAAATCCTGTTGTTTGGTCTACTAGATACTGAAGAACATGGTGCACTTTTGTTGGTGTTACTGGGCTGGCTTTGTTCGAGAATTCTGAGAAACTGTCCAATATTCTTTGAAGTACTGAGTGGCATCAGTTCATCTCAAAGATCACTTGTGTCTAGTGGCAAAAGGTCCAAAAGTCAACGTCTGATATATGTAACTTTAAACTTGCAAAAGAAGTGAATTGTATTCATTCTGGGGCTCACCTTGGGGTATATAAATGCTCTCATACGCTCTTGAAACGGTATGATCTTTATAATGTCTTCAGTGACTAGACTGAGAAAAACAGCAAAAATGCTACAGAAAACATTTAAGACCCACCTTTTGCCTTTATTTCATGTGATCTCCAAAGTGCATTCAATATATCAAAAGTTATCTGACATTACATTTAGAAGCTTCAGCCTCTTTTTAGAGCTTCCATGAAATGGGTTCTTCCTATGAGATTCTTCTGAGCCCCATCCCTTATTCCCACACATCCCACACTTACAATTTAAATTTTAAGTCATTACTTTCCACAAAATTCAAGATTTAAAATATCTATGTTGTGTTCTTTAGTAAAAACATCACCATCAACAATGGTTTTGTCATTTGAACACATTAAAATCTCCTAAAAATTAGAATTTCCCCAAATGCAAGAAATTGAAAACCATAATTTCTGAGTTGGTGGCATTCCCTTTAACTCTCATAGTTTTAAATTTGTTGCTCACTCTGCATTTTCAAAGCTTTTGGTTTAGTTGCCCAAAAAATGCATTGAAAAAATAAGTCCTTTTTATAAATCCCCTTAGGCTCCGTCATGAGTCACTTGAAACAGAATCAATTTCCCTGAGAGTGTATTTTCTCCATTGTTCTTGGGAGAAATGGGTAAAATAAGACATTGCAGGGGGGAATCAAAATAACTGAAATTAGTTTTATGAAACCATAAATTTTTTAGAATGCATTTCCAAAAATTTTGCAGGAAGCATAAGTTCTTTACTTTCCATTACATGAGAAATAATACATCTAGTATATCCTTCATATGACTTCATAATTTGAAGGTGTTATTAATAATATTGTTTTTTATGTTAGACTTCCTTTTCTTCCACTCAAATTCTTTTTGTGTGTGTGTGTGTGTGTGCTCATTGTGGGATGATGACGTATCATGAATAAAACAGATTCTGTAATTACCATGTGTACTGAAAAATGAGGTTTACGCCAGTGGCATCCGACAAACAACTATATGAATAAACATTTCCTTGGGGCAGGAACTCTGTTTTATTCATAACTGTAATCCTATCCCTAACTTTTAGCCTGGTATCAGACATGCAGTAAGCCTGTAAGAGATACTTGTTGAATGAGTCAGTCCCATTTTTATTTATAAGTGTGTATTAAACATCTTAACCTAATTATTAGAGCTAACCTCATATTTGAGCTACATATATTTATGTTTTTCTTCCAAGATTTTATACAGATCTCACATTTTCTTGATTTGGAATTAAATTCAAAACTCTCAAAATCCTTGGAAAACATTATGGTTTTAAAGGAAGACTTCTCCTCAGGCAATTTTCCCAAGTCTTTATAGTAAAAGTCCTCATCCACATCACCAGACCTTTCATAAACCTTGACATGGCACTCTTCTGTGTCAATTTTCATGCTTCATCATGAGAACAAGATGGGTGATGTTATATTAAAAGACTTTCTGTTAATTCATAACCTCTGAAATCCACTGGGTCCCAAATAGAATGATATTTATCATTAAAACATTGCTTTTTGGTCTACAGTATATTTTATAATTAATCTGCACAGAATGAAAGATAAGCATTAAGATCAAGTCATTTCACATTAAAAAAAAAAAAAACTAAGTAAAAAGTTAAAATGAGATAATCTAAACATGTTCCCCCAGATCAACTATAGCCAAATGCAAAGTATGGCAGTCACAAGGATCAAATTGTCAAAGAACAAAATATATTAATGCTAAGAATAGTGAGATAGAATTATGGAAAGCTCAAATAATTGTTTCAAAAAGGAAAGGCATTTTGATATTAGCAAACAAATAAAAATCCCATTGGGTAACAAAGGCTTTAAGGTGATTTTTATTTTTTCACTTTCATGTATTAGATTCCCTGAATAGCAAAACTAATATCTTATTAATATGAAACCACTAATGCCATAATGAGTGTTATGAAGTATTAAAATCATTATCCACTGAGATAATGCTAGATAATCACTAAGCTGAGTGAATGCTTCAGCCTGAATCCACAGTATGTTCAGTATATCCATTTGGGAAGATTGGTCCCAAGTGGTTAGGGCCTATTTTTATAGCATGTTTCCATGACAAAGCTCCAAATAAGCAGAAATAGCCATCTTTATTTTATCTTTTAGGGAAATTGTATGCAAAAAGCATGATCCATTCACCAGTGTTTCTTAGTACTAGAAGAAAACTAGAATTCAGTTAGAATGGCTGTTTGGTTCAAGACAATTGACGGCTTATTTTTTTTTTCTTTTTGTTTTAGTCTCGCAGCTAGGTAGACAGTTTAAGGCACACTACCCACCACTTGAATTCAGAAATTAGGTAACACAAATGCAAGCCCACAGAAATTCTGGGTACTCCATCCATGTAAAGCATAGTCAATGCCTTTTATTGTAACTAATACCATTGCTACTTTTCTCAAAAGACCTTGAGGTTCCCTTCCAAATCAGTATAGAAGAGTCATGTTAAGAGCCAGGTCAGCCCTGTCTTACTGGTGCTTCCATTTCTCCAGGCTCCACTTAGCCCTTAAATCCCAGACCCAGGAATCAGCAAGGGACAACTATGACTTTGAAGTCAATGAGTTTTGCCTATATAGAAATTTCAAAGGATATCAACTGCTCCCTGATACTGCCTTAAAAATAATATATATAAGGGGCACCTGGGTGGCTCAGTTGAGCGTCTGACTTCGGCTCAGGTAATGACCTTGCAATTCATAAGTTTGAGCCCCATGTCAGGCTCTGTGCTGACAGCTCAAAGCCCGGAGCCCGCTTCGGATTCTGTCTCCCTCTCGCTCTGCCCCTCCCCTACTCATGCCCTGTCTCTCTCTCTCTCAAAAATAAACACTAAAGGGGCGCCTGGGTGGCTCGGTCGGTTAAGCCACTGACTTCAGCTCAGGTCATGATCTCGCGGTCCATGAGTTCGAGCCCCGCATCGGGCTCTGTGCTGACAGCTCAGAGCCTGGAGCCTGTTTCGGATTCTGTGTCTCCCTCTTTCTCTCCCCTCCCCCACTCATGCTCTGTCTCTTTCTTCTCAAAAAACAAACGTTAAAAAATTAAAAAATAATAATAATAAATAAACACTAAAAAAATTTTTTAATGAAAAAACTAATATATATGTATATATGTATACATGTGTGTGTACATATATAGTGCGAAAAGTGGCTTAATAGAGTGACTCAATATTCCTGCTCTCCTTATACAGCAGAAGTAATTGATATCTTTTTTATATTTAAATTTTTTTTTTACATTTATTTACTTATTTTTGAGAGACAGAGAGAGACAGCGTGAACAGGGGAGGGGCAGAGAGAGAGGGAGACAGAATCCGTGGCAGGCTCCAGGCTCCGAGCTGTCAGTACAGAGCCCCATGACACGGGGCTCAAACCCACTAACTGTCAAACCCACTAACAGTGAGATCATGACCTGAGCCCAAGTCGGACACTTAACCGACTGAGCCACCCAGGCGCCCCTATATTTAAATAGTTTTAAATGCTAATACATTTAAACTTTTTAAAGAGTACCATTAAAAAATTAAAGATCAATTTCTATTTTGAGATCTTTCATGATCTCAATGAAAATGTGCATGTTTCTCCCCATCTTTCATTCAAAAGTCCAAAAAGCTGTGTGAGATCGCAGAAAAGAAATGCAGACTCAACTCAGTTATCTGGAAAATTTCAGAACAGAGTTGCTTCTCTCTTATTTCTCACACCTGTCCCCATGATTTATTTCATCCAGAAAAATCTGTTTTCATTACTACCCTATGTCACAGAGCCTCTCAACAGATGCATATAGATAAATGAATACATTCATTGGCTATTTCCTGAATTCCCTTCAGAGAAACCTGAAGTCAGGTTTATTAATTGGATATTAATATTATATTACGTATAATATTAATTGGATATTAATTGGAAATTGGTGCTTCGTTCTCACAGTGGATGAGTCACGTAACACACTGTTGGTCATAAAAACGATTTCCGGGATTGTAAACTTTTGAGATTTTTTTTACAGGCGAATGCGTTCTCTGCAATTGCTCAGAAATCAGAACTGAGGTGAAGGCTAAGCTGCTTGTTGAATACTTCCAAGTATTGGATTAACAGGTAAAATGAGAATCACACTTTCAATAACTGTTGAGCATGTGGGAACACGTGGATACATCCTCAAGGCTTTGAGTGATATAGGTTTTACCACTTCCTTTTATGGTGTGACTTCATATTTTTGACATGAGAAAAATAACCCCTAACAAAAACCATTTGCTTTTAAGCAAATCCAGTCTATTTTCAGAGATTTGTGCTGGTCTCTAACATCAGACTTACTATAAATGACAATAACAACTTTGGTTAATTTCCTTCTCCCTCCAAGATTCTGCCATGAAGCTCACAAAGTTTGAAGGCATTTGAGTGTATGGTGATTTTACATTTTTTAGGTGCCAACCTAGATTTAATCCAATGCATATTTTGTACTAACTTGCTACAAGTACATGGTTCGTGGCACCTACTGTATTGACATGTTTTCTTGTTCCCTTTCCTCCCTCCCTTCCTCCCTCCCTCCCTTCCTTACTCTCTTTTCTCTCCTTCCTTCTCCTCTCTTTTTTCTTTATTTTTTAACACTTAGTAAAAAGTTATTATCACCGTCTAGGTCTAGGCTTTTTCCCTACTGCACTTCTCCAAACAAATGGTCCTAATAAGATACTGAGCCAGATAGTATTCATTTTGGCTTCTGCTTTCTATTCCTTCTGCCACTCAGCCCTTATGTGAAAGATTTTAAATAAACATATGTTTTTTTTATATATTTTTTTTCTTCTTTGCAAGGAGAATTTGGGTTCATTGGAACCTGTTGGATTTAAAATATCCTTGGTAGGAATAGATGAATTCATTTTTCAGATGGAGTCTAGCTAACTAGATGGTAGACATTTCATTCAGGGATGGGAAATGAGGAAAACTTGGCCGCAGAGGGGAGGCCCTCGGGTACTGATGTGGAGGGAGGGGCTAAACACAGGAGGCTTCGTGCTGGCACTTCTCAGTTGCCTGGGTCACTCTGCGGATCTGGCAGTTTCTCTGATGGGCTCACAGTATTTATTTTGTCAATCGGCATTTTCACATTGTCTGGTTTCAGTCACGCACTGCCATTAAAGCCAAGAAGCCAGGGACGATGCTGTCTAAAGGTCTTTGAGGGTGGACAGGCCTTATTAAGGCTCGGAGTCCCTTGTTCCATACTCAAATCTTAAGTGGTGCTGACCATATACAAGAAAAGAGATTCACCTAATACTCAATATGTCCTCAACCACCCATCCCACTTTGGCTGCTGTGGTCCCAGGGACTGCAGTACCATTCACTGAGCATTGTGTTACACGTCTTGAAATTAGAGTGACCAGGCATTCAGTATTGTCTGCTAGTTCCAATTTAAACTAGTTTCTTCTGTGTCTCCATAAGCACTTTTCTGATTAACATTTCAAAACATACAAAAAGGACACACACTTTAGCTCTTTAAATTGAGTAGTGCCATAACATGAAGGAAGTCCTCTCCCTTGAGAAACAACTACGGGGATCCTGCAGTTCACCATGGAACACAGAGGACCAGAAGGGATTGAAATAATTACATCATGGTGAGGAGCATCATAAAAGCATCTTAGAATTGGAGGACCTGGGTTCAAATCTCTATTTTCCACTTAGTGTTGTGTGAACGTGGCCTTGTTACTTACTGTGGCTTTTTTTGTTGATCTGTTGTTTGGGAAAACCTACTTCTGCCTTAGGGGGTTATTATGGGCATTGTCTAAAAATGTGGATAAAAGAACAGAGCCTCAGGACACCTAGGTGACTCAGTTGGTTAAACATTAAGCTCCAGACTTTTCTGATTTCCCCTCAGATCAGGATCCCAGGGTGTGAGATCCAGCCTGGGGATGGCTCCACGCTGAGCTTGGAGCCTGCTTAAGACTCTCTCTCTCTCTCTCTCCCTCTCTCTCTCTCTTTCTGTGCTTCTCCCACGTTTGTATGCACACTCTCTCTCCCTAAAATAAAATTTTTAAAAATTTTTAAAAGAAGAAGAGTGCCCCTCACACAGTCAATGCAAACCTATAGCTATAATTTATTTGCTGGAATGAAATAATTTCAAATTTATAAAGAACTTAAGAGGCTCATTCACCAAAGAATATGATACAATTTTTCAGAAAGCTTTCTGCAATCCCATTACAAAAATAGAGTCCCTTCCCAACTCCGTCCCCACCCACTATCACCTGACACAGGTGAAATACTACCTGATTCGGAAGAAATTAAATGTTTTAACCCCATTTAGTATTGCGCTGTTTCTATGTTAATGCTAACAAACATGCCCACTTTTTAAAAACATTTTTTAAGTGTTCAGGAGCGGTTGGCAGGCTCCGATAGAAGTGATAGTCTGCTTCTCTATGGGGTTAAATCCTCAGTATCCTAATAACCCCTCTCCCCACCACATAAAATCTTGCAACTAACCCCAACCCCTGGCAGTTACAGACACATTCTATCTAAGACTCTTTTATGAATTCAGACCTAGGCAGCTAGAAGCACCCACATTGAAATCGGGTCTGCGGATACCTTCCGTGCTGAAGCAAAGCCTTTACAGAGTGTTTCAATAGCCGAAGGGCTACTGTCATGCTTGTTAGCGTCTTGCTCCAGTACACAGAAAAATTGATTCTTTTAGCAGGTCAAATTATTTTTGTATTTTTCTTTTTTCATGCACAGTAACTCCATTCTTTTACCTGGTCAGTTCCTTTAAGAAAGATTCAGTTAGGGGAGCTGCATCTTATTATCTTCTGCCACCAATGCATAGTGCAAAGACAGTTTAATTCTTAAGGAGAGAATCATTTAAGTGTGACCTATTGTATTAGTCTGGATGCTTTTCCTATTAAGCACAGGGAAGTTAAAGAGGTCTTTAATTTGTCTAAACCACATTGCCAATTTACATTGAACTTGAAGAGCCCATTGCCTTTCCAATCAGCTCAACTCTTCCTAGATAGTCTAAGGTGAATTTTAAATAATACAAAATCTTTTGGTAATGTCTCTAAAAATGATGGCTACACTAATAAAATAGCTCATAGGAAGAGTGTCACACAGCTGAAATGACTGCAAAATTGTACACTATTTGCCTGAAAAACATCCCACCTGAATGGAATTGTTAGCACTGGACTTCAGCACTGGTCTATGTTCATTCATTAACAGTTTTATTGAGCTTGTCCAAATACATAATAGCAGTATAACTCCAGCACTACCGCCTATAGAATAGAGGTTTGAGGCAAAACTATAGTCTTCTGCTGGATAGATTTGTTATTATCAACTCTAAAAAGAAAACAGTGAAACTCACTTGGAAAAGGAGTGTTAGAGATGCAAATGATAGCAGATGTAGAATTTACCTGCCAGAGGCTATAACTGGCCCCTCGAAATGTAGGACGGTGAACAGAAAGACGGTGAATAATAAATATGTGGTATTAACAATTCTACATAATAAATAATGCACAAAAATAATAAAAATAATAGTAATCCAACGCTTACTATGAAAGATGTTTTATCAACATTATCTTACTGAATCTTCAACATGCCCGGGCAGTATATATTATATCTTTTCCCATTGGAAAGTGAGTCTCAGAGACATTTCAGTTGCCCAAAGTTCCAAAGATAGGAAGCAGCAAAGCTGAGATTCCAGCCCCTTTGACATCAACGTCCATGCCCATGACACGATGCCAGACTGCCAGGCTTCTAATGAGTGTGAGCTCTGGGATCTGGGTGGCAGTAACCGGGACTTCTGTTTGCAAACAGTGACAGTGGTAGGCTAGATCAAAAGTGGTACATGGCCCTAAATCGTATGTCTAATAACCACCACGAGGCTTCATCCAGCATGATCCTGAAACAATTTGTCAGGTATGTTTCTTGGCCAAGCAGCACCTTGTTGCATTGTGCTTTACAGCAATTTTCCATAGTGCGTTCTTTTGATTTGGATCTTTTGTGACTGAGATTAACATGAAAAACATATTTAAAACAAAATTGTTTTGTAAGGTTTTGCGTTTCTTTTTAAAGCCTCTGTGGACCCAAAGCCCGCCTTTTACCAGCTGCTCAGGTGTTGTTTTATATTATCATTCAGCTTGTTCTGATACAGGTGGGGTGAATTGTTGGACAAACATTCATGAGGAACCCCAAAATGTTTTCTGCTTTGAGTGATCCATTTGTGAAATCTTCCTATGCAAAACACAATTCTGTGAGACTTCAGTCAGAACAATTCCAAGCCAAGGGGTGCCTTGGTCAAATGGGTGGCTGCCATTTGAGCATCTGACTCTTGATTTCAGCTCAGGTCCTGATCTCATGGTTGGTGAGACTGAGTCCTGTGTAGGTCTCTGCACTGACAGCACAGAGTCTGCTTGGGATTCCTTCTCTCTCTTTCCCACTCTCTCTCTCTTAAAATAAATAAACAAACCTTGAAAAAAAAAATTCTGAGCCAAGACTTGATCGAAATACTTCATTTTATCTTTTATTCTCCCCCAAATCTACAGGTAGCCTTCTCTCCACTCAGGTCTGTGTGTACTTAGTGAGGCTGAGAATTGGAAGAATTACTTCTATTGCTCTGATCAAAAAATAACAAAACAAAGCAAGAGCATGGTTTTTAAAAATTAACTAGGAAAGAACCCAGAAACCAGCACTGTTGTGCTTATTATATTGTAATCTATTTTTCTGCAAACTCTAAAGCTGGCAACATTGCAGTGGGGCAGGGGTGAGGTGGGGGTTCCCGATACTCAGATGTTTCTTAAGCCATGTAAATACCATCTTTTGGGTTGTTTCTTTTAGGTGCCACCCCTCTAGTTGACAGGGCAGGCGACAGTTCTCCCTAGATGGGAAACACAATGAGTACACTTTATAATTCTAGCGTTTGAGACGATGACTAATACCCTGCATTATGGGCAACTCATGCTCATTTGGGTTTTTACATGGTTTGGTGTTTTATGGGATTCACCCTAGGAGCTCTACAAATCTGTTCAGCTGGTGAGCCCTATTCCAGGGATATCTGAGCCCTCACTGTATGACTGTGTCCATCTTATCCTTCCAATCTCACCTGAAAGGTCAAATCCTGAGGGAGCATTCCATAGTGCCCCATTAGCTTTGGTGCCCAACTTCTCTCCATCAGAGAATGCTGTTTCTTCTTCCATAGAAACAACACAATATCATAAGTATTGTTTGTTCTTTTATTTCTTACACTCTCTTCTTCCTCCTAGAAGGTAAGCTCTAAAGCCAAGGCCATGTCCGTCTTATTCACTACCATTTACCAAGGGCCTGGAATATGGCAGGTGCTCAGTAAATCTTTTCTCCATCATTTAAAATAACATTTATAATGACACATGATACTTTTATGTTCTTTTGTGTCTAGGTGTTATATCGACTATGTCATGTGATTCTCACAACCGCACTATGAGGCAGGCCAGGCAAATATTATCTTTGAACACAGAAACTAAGTGGGGTAACTGAGGTCCTGGTAGTCCCACTGGGTGTAGTCTCCTCCCACATCAAATAGTACTGACATATACAACTAATAAGATAAGGCCAAAATGATGAAGTGTGTCTTCCAAGGTGAGATCATTAAAGACATTGAGGCTTCTGTCTCACCTTCTTAGATCACTCACACTGGGGATAACAAACTGCCATGCCATGACGACACTCAATCAGCCCTGGGAAGCCTGTGGGAAAAACTGAGGCTGCCTGTCAGCAGCTTCATACCAACCATGTAAGTAGAATCTTGGAAATAGATTCTTCAGCCCCAATCCAGCCTTCAGATGACTCCAGGCCTGGATAACACCTTGGTTACTACCTTGTAAGAAAGCCTGAGCCACAACTACCCTGATAAGCTCCTGAATTCTTGATTTACCAACACTGAGATAATACATGTTTATTGTTTTAGGCTGCTAAGTTTAGGGACAAATCATTCTGTAATAATAGATAACTAAAACTCCAAGACTCAGAAATGTCAATCCTTAATCTTCTTTCTCATTCTTCCCCTTCTTTATCATCTACCCTAACCCCCCTGTTTCTACCAAAGAAACTTGTGGTATGTGTGTAGTAAATATAGATGGGAATACATTGTGTCATGTGTGTTCAATATTAACCCAGTTTCTCTCACTACAGCCTCTTCTGGCTGGCAAATCATTCCATTCACATCATCTTGAAGAGAACAAAATTATAAGAAGCTACTTAAGAAAATAGGCAGCTTAGTTCTGTCAAAATCAGCGGTCTAAACTTTGTCAAGACCACAGCAACTTCTGGGCCAAGCTAAAATGTCCCTGAGAATCCTCCAAAACGTTTCCAAATAAAATAGTTATAAACTTATTTAAAGGCATTCGTGGTAGGAGGGTGGCAGGTGTTGTGGAAGTTGGGGAGATACAATTTTAATTTGCACTCTGGGCTTTTAAGGACAACTCATAATCTCATTGGAACTGATTCAAGAATCATTTGAATATTTACATAATGGAAGTCTGAACAAAGTTATATTTATTAATTAATGTGTTTTATAAAGTTGAATCTAAATTTTCCTTATAACAGGCAAGATAATCTATCATTATGCATATTTGAATACACACTGCCAGTCAGATTACCCTATCACTTACTCCCTAACCCTGCTCTCCAACACCCACAGAACAGTTCACCTAATAGTCCTTAAAAGTAAAGCCCCCTTAACATCACTTGATCTTCCCCCTTTGCTTCTCTCCATACCCTCCCCCTGCATGAATTTGCTCATGAGGGGCCCTCCAGTGGTATCTGGACCCCGCTTATACTCTCTCATCTGCCTAAAAAAGAAGAAGGCCAAACCGTGTGGGCTTATGGACAATTGCTCTAGAGTGATTCCCCAATGGTGATGGCTAAGAGGCATGGGATTTTTTCTTGTTTCTTTCCTTATCACAGCCATACTTGCCACTGATGTGGGGTGAATTATATCAAAGACATGAATTTATTCTTTACAAAGTCATACTCATTCTGTCCAGTAGTAGGGATTCTCCCAGGGGTGTGTGTGTGTGTGTGTGTGTGTGTGTGTGTGTGTGTGTGTTGAGGTGCAGGGTGCCTCAGGGCCCTGGTTGCCATGTCTAACTTCACTGGAGTAATTGCCATCTCACCCCCGCTTCCATGAACTCCAGATGCCTTTTGTCCACGCTCCAGGAAGATACAGTGTCTAAGAGAAGAATCCCAACTTCCACCACTTAAACCATGTGATCTGAGATACATTATTTAATTTCTCTGAACCTCAATTCCTCATCCAGGGGCATTTTATCCTGCCTATGTGACAGGGTCTTGGAGGATTAAATAGGATTATGTACGTGAAGAATTTTTTAAATCAGAAGCAGATATAAGAAATATTTTGCAGCATTTGCATGTCTCGATGAAATTCTTATCAAGAAGGATTAGTGAATAAATGGCAGACTCTTTTGCAATAATCATTGTTGTCCTAACATACATCAAGTATGACTCTTTAGAACTACTCATCTTTAGAGACTTCAAGATAAATAACAGACAGATAGATGATAGATTGATAGAGAGATAGATGATAGATACCCAGTATCTTCAAGAGATACCTAGCTCACATTCTAGTAGAGAAATAGACAATAAATGAAACACATAACTGTATAATATGTTAGATGGTGAGAAGTGCTATGAACTTGACACCAATAAAATAGTCATAAAAATGTTTCCCTGCAAACTGTGGCAAGTGCCATGGAGGAAAAGTAAAGCAGTCCTGAGACAACAAAATGGTAGCTGGGAGACTGACACCATCTGTTAGGAGGGGATAGCAATCTTAAAAAAGACCATGCTCTCCAAAGGGGTGTTGAAGTTTGAAGAAGGGGGTGGAGAGCAGGAGAGAAAAGTACTCCACACAAAGGAAGCAGCATGTGCAGTTTTCTTACCCTGAGCTATACTTAATGTCTCTGGCTGGCCTCGATTTCCTCCCTCTATTCTACGGCTGAAAATCAAGGGACTTTAATGTCTGACAGGCCTGAGTTCAAGTCTCAGTACCAATAGTGTATGGACTTGGGAGCAAGTTACTTAAACTGTTTGCTCTGGCTTTCTAATATGCAAAATGGGAATAATAACTCCTATTTCACAATGCTGTTTTAAGAACTGAATGAATAATGAACATAACAAACCCAGCACAGTATCTGGCTTTATATTTTTATAGTAAGTACTGAAAGAACGGTAGCTATTCATTATTATAATACTATTATTATCATAAAAATAGTGAGAGGCTGGATAAGATTATGCCTAATTTTTCTTCCAACTATAGGATTTGATGGACCACTAGCCATAGGTATTTGCATAGTTTCTGTTGGGAATGGGTTATTTACTGTGCGAAGGCAAAATGAAATACAGATTCTATAAGGAATATAGCTATAGGTATAGGCATCTTCTCTCTTAAATTCTAAATGTGATGCAAAGATAAAACCATCTGAAAAAAAGCCTGAAAATATATTCAAGGGACATAGAGTGCTAATGTTATGTGAAAATCCAAAATACATAGTAAAACACAATATAATCAGATCATTTTCAAGGGAAGTTAAGTAGGTAGAAGAGCTTTAGCTTGTACATAATTCAAACCAAACCAGGCACTTTAAAATTTTTCTCATTACTTAACAAAAATAAAGCAATTTCAATACATAATGGCTTTTCTAAATTCAGATGCTATAATTAATCAATAATTCAGGTGTGTCTTGTGGATTGATTGGAGAACTGCTTCTTGATGCCACACTTTCTACAAAATAGAAAAATGAAGGGTCAGAGCTAAAAAGGGCCTTCAGAGACCATGTGATGTCATGCCTTGTATAGGATGAGGAAACGGAGATCCTAGTTGTAAAGGGACTGGCCTTTACCAGAATGCAATTTTTAACCTTCTTTGTGCTTCTTATTTAACCACATCATCCTTAAACCACAAAGCCCCCAGTGGTGTAAGATCTTCAACTATGCTGCATCAAAAAATGAAGTCCTGTACATTTGTAAAGCTAAATGTAGAAAGGACAAACGAAAGGCCACAGTTAAGAAATATCTTTGGATATAGGAATGATTAAAAACAATTTCAATCACAATAAAAACGATTCTTCTAGTTTACTATAAGCTGGCTATCGAGTGAATTCCTCTAAAAGCTTGTCTGGGGAGAAATGAAAGGGTTAAGTTTGTGAAGCACTTCATTTTTCAGCCACTAGCTGTGGTATCCTGGGTAATTACTGCAGCTTACCTGAGACCACACCTTAGATAAACCTGTAATGCTGGAGTTTTCTGCAAACATCTTCTCTCCTGCAAGCTGTGGCTTGTCTCTTTCATATATTTGTCCTATGTTTTCAACTCGATTTTCCAGTGGCTAGTTTATACTTGGTTGAGCCAACAAATCAGGGTCTGTTGATTTAGCTTCATATGGTCTTGGTGCTGGCATGAGACAACCGTGCCGGCTATGTGGTAACAAACACAGGCCAGATGAATTATTTTCCTACTAGAGAAATAAAGTTAAAAAAAAAAAAAAAGAGGATGAACTGGTTCAGGTAAAGGTTATGATTTCATTTCCCTCATTTTATTCCTTGCTTTTAAAAATACTATAGGCTTTGCTTGCGACTGAAATTTCATTCTCATTTCACTTCTTAAATGAGCATTTAACTGAGCATTTCTCATGTTAAGAAATTCTGTTTTGTCCACAGAGCCCGGTATAAGAACAATCTAAGCACAAGGTAGGTACTCAGTGTGGCAAAGGAAAGCATGCCCTTGAGGAAGCCAGTTCTTCCTCATGGTGTTCTATGGAAAGTGCAATGACAGTACGGAACCATTTTTAGGTCATATCCGTCTATAAAGAGTACAAAGCAAAGTAGTTTGTGTTTTAAGTTTTAGTGGTTCCCAACTACAAGGTGCTTCTGGAACCTGCATTTCTCTTTGAGAAAAAAAGACTCATGACATCTAGGTCAATGGGGGCATATCTTTTCTCCTTTGTAAAGAGAAATGGTATTTTCTTCTCTCCATCTCCCTGCACCTCATCACCACCACCACCACTGCCACCAGACCTAGGAGACAATGCAGTGAAAACTCACAGACTAAGCCCAAAATGTCTCTTCAAAACTTTCAGAGTACAAGAATGGTAGTATTACTTTCTTAGTTCTGCATGTAAGATAAAAAAAAAAAAAAAATAGGCCGAAGATATGGGCATTTGAAATGATATGCTCAAAGTCTTCCACGAAGCTCGTGGTGGTGATGGGATTATCAC
This sequence comes from Leopardus geoffroyi, assembly GCF_018350155.1. Lineage (NCBI taxonomy): Eukaryota > Metazoa > Chordata > Mammalia > Carnivora > Felidae > Leopardus > Leopardus geoffroyi. Next base: position 85,317,985 of record NC_059333.1, read on the forward strand.
CCAGGTCGACCACTCTTCCGATACCCTCACCCACTTATTGCCTGATCATCAATGTCAATAGCGCCCAACAGCACTTCTTGAACACACATTAGTGGAATTACTTTAACTAAACAGTTTGATCACTGCCTAGCTACCTAACATTGGGGAAATAGAAATTTTGATTGAGGGGAGGGGCCCTGGGTGGCTCAGTCAGTTGAGCACCCAACTTAGGCTCAGGTCATGATCTCACAGTTTGTGAGTTTGAGCCTGTCTCTCTCTCTCCAAAAATAAAAACAAAATAAAATAAAATAAAAAGAAATTTTGATTGGGCTGGAATGGAAGGAAGACTCACTTTTGAACTAGAAGATTTGGGGAAGGAGAGCAGTAGAGGAAGGAAAATATGTTTATCAACATTTTTATTTTTTAATTTTAAAAATATTAAATGTGTAAAGCAACAAGTACTATAATCCAAAAATATATAGTTTTTAAAGTGAATATCAAAAAAAAAGAGAATAAAAAAAAATAAAGTGAATATCATCCCTCTTGCCTCCAACATTAGTTAGTATTAACGGACTGGTGCATATCTTTTTAGTTTTTTAAAAGACCACAAAAATATGTATATATACAGAATAGTGGAAGTGAAGGAAGTCAGGTGGGAAGAAAAGGAATTAGGTTTAGGGAAAAGGATGGGAGAGTCACCACCCCCCCCAACAACTTGCCCTCAAACTGGCCTCAGGCATGACTAGGATGATAATTCTATGTTGGGAAGGCAGCAATTTCAGTTTTCTAGGTTAGCCTCATTTCCCCACTTACCCTGGTATAGGCTCATGAAATCTGTACTCTCCATTTAAGCCCATTTTCTCCCTGTCTAATCTCTGTTTTCCCCTACTCCCTATTCCCACCCCATTCCACACATTCACCTACTACTGCCCTACACTACCCATAAAGACATAAAACCAGAAGGTACAAGTGATAAAAGATGGCTCTCATGCTGTTATTCTCTGAGGAAAAGAAAGAAAAAAAAAAAAAAAAAAGACTGTTGGAGCCATCTGCCTCCCTCAGACCTTGGCATACTGGTCTCCTGAAATCAAAATGGCTCCAAAAGTGGAATGGATGGGTACTTTGCAGGCCAAATGCCTCTGGCAGTGATTCAGGTTCTGGTGGGAACTAGAGCTTTGATATTGTTGTCATGTCTTAAAGGTCAGCTTGAGGTTGTTGGTCACTGAATTGGAGTCCACTTTTGGAAAAGTTAATGGAAGTCTGGGATATGGGCTAGTTTCAGGCTGGGCAGCCATAGTCCTGCCTCCACTCCTCTATACACACACATATACATGTTCAAATAATTTGCCTCCCCAGTGAAGCTTCTTCATACAGATCCAGCCAGAGCAAGGGCTGCCCTCATGTAAAACACCATTTCAAAGTTCAGCCCATCTGCCAAGTGTTGAGCAACCACTGGAAGCCATAGTTCTAACATAGCAGGTTGGTCAAGGATAGGGTCAGGGAAATGAAGTAAGCTGTGAACTCATGACAATATCCTGGAAAACCCAGACTGTATACTTAAGCTTGGAGGGAAGCTGTCAGCTGAGACTGATGTTGACTTTTTAAGGACATGAATGATAACATGCCCCCTGAACTTTACCCTTCTGTCAGTTAAACTTCCACTATTCTTGCTGGCATATAGTTGGTGCCAGAACAAGGCAAGCCAATGCCCTTTGAGAAGTGCTGTGCTGGAATCGTATAAAGAAGGGAAATCTTTCCATAGTGACCCAAGAAGTTCCAGACTACATTGTGTATTACACACTGGAGCACAGCAGAGAGCTACATGAGCAATGGTTGACATGGTCTTCTACTTCTCTCGCGCACTGATTTGAATGATATCTGGAGGCTTTTCTTAACAGTATTATAACTGCTTTTATTTATTTACCGCTTCATGTGTGCCTGACCCTGTGCTCAGCACTTTATGGACATTATCTGATTATTTCTATCAGCCTTTGGAAACTATTTCAGAATTTGTCCATGAAGTCAAGAAAAGGTTCATTAGAGCTTAGCTTTGCAAATCTGGGTGAATACTTTGTAAAAATTAAACCACTCTTCTTTTTTTTTTAATTTTTATTTTTTTTTGAAGTGTAATTAACACACAGTGTTGTATTGGTTTCAGGTGTACAACATACTGATACAACAATTCCATATATTACACAGTGCTCACCCAATAAGTGTAGCCACCATCTGTCACCAATGTTATTACAATATTATTGACCGTATTCTCTGCGCTGTACGTTTCATCCTGTGATGTATTTATTTTATAACTGAAAGTTTGTAACTCTTAATCCCCTTTATCTATTTCATCCATCTCCTCACCAATCTCCTCTCTGGCAACCATCAGTTTGTTTTCTGTGTTTAAGAGTCTTTTTTTTTTTTTTTTTAACCACTCTTGTTATTTTAAAATCAGTTATTTATTCCAGCCTCTACTCTAAGTAATAAACTAGGTACTGGTACATCATTTTCACTTTTTGACAATCATTTGACTTTGAAGACCCAGGCCTTGCCAACTCTCCCAAGGTCAACCTGAAAGAACAAAGTATACTGTGAGTAAAGACATTCCATTAAGGAAGGCAAGGAGATCAAAGTACTAATGATACACAATGATTTGTTATGTTATTTAAAAATAATAGTCATAATAATTAGAAATATTAAGCTCTAATAGTGAATGGATGTTGAGCTAAGAACATGTGACATAACCATTTTCATCATGGAATGACTTTCAAAAAGCAAACAAAACTATTTTCTGAAAACACAGCAAATACCTAAAAATACTTATAAACAACTGATGGTTTTCATTTGGACGGTACTTTATTTCTGGCATTTTTATTTCCTAGCAGAGTATAATAAAATTTTCCAACTAACTTTTGGGCATTTGTCACATCAGGTCATGGGGTTGGGACCACTCCTGGTGGGCATCTCAATACTGTCCGTCAAGCAGAGTTTCTACCCTCAGAAATAATCTCTTGAACCCACCTTCTTCTTAAATGCCAACCAATAAAAAGAACAACCTGGGCAGTCTCCACACTTTAAATTAAGTTACCTCCAAAACGGCATTTGAACCTGCCCCCTGCATTACATAAAGAAACCGAACTTGTTAAAGATCCTTACTTACCAGGCTGCTAGGCTCTATGCTTCCTTTTAGTATAGTCTGCCATCCAAACTCTCAAAAATTTTAACTGCTTCTTGCCTTCCCTCTCAATCCAAATGTGTGGGGTTTTATCATAAAAGTGAAATGAGAGAAGCAGAACTTATCCCGGGATAGAAAGGTTGTCACTTCTACCTATTATACCAGAGTTCTGAATTCCAGGGATATGAAGTAGACGCAACTAAAATGGCATTCGATGGCGTTGGTGGTGTCGAAGGCGGGATAAAGAACTTCGCCCTGGCACTGGAGGGCTGGGCCCCGGGGGTGTTCCTGGGAGCGGCTCACAGGCCCCAGCCTGCAGCCTCAGGCCCCTGGGCAGGGGTGTGCGCATGCTCGTGATGACGCCTGCGGGTAGGTGTCTGAAACCCCAGAGATCCCGAGGTGATAAAGTCAACATGCCAGCCTGCCAAACTGTACAGCCTGAAAAGGACTATTTTTCACCACACGCATGAAGATACCATTCCTGTTCAAATATTTATTTGGGCTTGTATTCCGAAAAGACTTCTTCCTCTGTTAGGTTTAAGCACTTCCCCGTTCCCTTCTACTTCTGTTTAAGGTTATATGAGGATTTCCTTGTCATTTGTCCTAAGGGACTGATGTTTTATTTATTGAAATAGTAGCTGGAGCCTGAAAATGGTGAATTTGGGGACACATAAAGTTGTAACAATTTAAATTGTTAAACCCAAATTGCGTAGTCAAATCTTTAACAGACCATTCTGAAAACGTATCTGTTTTCTTTTAATAATAACAAAATACCCTGTGAGATTTCACATCCTTGATTTCTCACTTGAAGAATCACTTGGGATACATCTGGAGTTTTTTTTTTTTTTTTTTTTTTCTTAAGATTAAATTCTTTAAAAGCAAATTAGCTTTTAATATGAATCTTATGACTCAGCATAAGAAAGCTCCAGCCACATTATAGTTGTGGAAATTTTTCAAGAATAAACTATTCTCAGAAACAGAAATGATGCAAACGTGAGCTTTTAGATAAAAGTCTATAAGGGCTCTTTGGCAAGACTCCCTACTGGATTCTAACGGGCCAAAGAGGATAAGTAAAATGTTACCTGGTCCCTACCAGATACCAGGTACTCTCTCATAAACATGGGTCATTCCGACCATAGAGTAAATCTATGACAAAGATATCATTATTTCCAGTTCATAGATAGAAATACTGAAGGTAAATGATTTGTCGAAATTGCACTGCTGAGAAAGTGCTGGGGCGAGGATGTAAAATTTGGTTTTCTGACTCAAAATTTGGTATTCTTTCCACTACACTGTGACACCCCTTGGACATGAATATTAAGTATTCTAGTGGTTGTTTTTAAAATGAGAATTACTTGAGTTTGCACTTTCCCATATCCTACTCCAGATACAAGCTTTAAAGATTAAACTATAATATAGAAAAGGTGTTTCCCCTAATAAAGGAGACTGCTTTTAAATCCCCCTTTAAAATAATGTGGCATATCCATAAATAAGCAAGGAAATAACTTTTTTAATTAATTAAAGTTTATAAGTTGTCTTAAAACAAAATGGGATTACGTATTATCTGTGAATCATGAGAATGCTAGAGGAGGTTCCCAAAATGCTATCCCAAATGAAATATCATTTTAGAGTATTACCAAGAATCCTAATGCCAAGAACTATGGAGAGAACCTGTCCCTTCAGTTTTTTGTTGTTGTTGTTGGTTTTTTGTTTTTGTTTTTTTTTTTTTAGCATACGCCTTTGAGATAAATATACCAATGCAATAAATGTTGACCAAAGTATCTTGGCTTTGCACTTATGGTTTGCCATAAAATCAAAGATAAATTCTAATGAACTGTGCAGAGGTATGACCTCATAACTAGGTAGGTAATGATACGGTCAATGGCAAAACACACAGTCCTCAGCCAGAGCTCAAGCTTAAAGTGACATCTTATTCCTTTGTTCCATATGTTTATTTTTAAAATTTCTTAAAGACTATTAAAGGAAGTAAATTAATATCCTTAAATATTCATTGGCTCAAAGGAATGGCAGTTTATGTTCCACTAACATGTTTGCGTTGGTTTGAACAATACAAATAAAAGGCAGAATGTTCTACCTTGTCAACCATAGAATTTGCATGTTGTCTGGGGTTGTATGTAAGTGCAGAAGTAAAGGGTATTTGAAAATAATCGATACTCTTTAGAATATGAGTGAGGGTAGATTTAGTTGGGTTTGTGGGGAAAATATATCCAGGAAAGAAATATCAGTAACAGGCATTCAGAAAGCAAACTGTAGTGCCTCTGTTATGACATTTTACACATATATTTCAGAAGCGGGTTTAAACCATTTAAACCAAGGCTCAAGTGTAACTAATATATTCCCTGATGAGGTTGGTTCATCAGCTGTCTCGTTGCCCTGGGTCTTAACTCCTCCCACAGATTTCACAGTTTGTGTGTATCAGGTTTAGTCATTTATCTAGTGAAGCAGTTATCATATTCCACTCTTCCATGGCTAATCATGGCATAAGCAGTTAGCACTTTTCATCTTCAAAGCTCTTAACAGCAGTTAATTAATATAAACAACCCCCTTAGGAGATAAATTAATCACACTATAACAGTTCCCATTTTACCAATTGAGAAGCTGAGGTAAAGAGGCTAAGTAATTGGCCCAAAGCCATCAAGAAAACAATATCTGAAGACGGTGGTGGCCTGAGGAGCCCTGAGATCTCAAACTTTAATAAAATGTTTGCTTCTCTCATTAGTCTTCTGTATATCAGGTAAAATGCAATGGAGCCAATATCTCTCTCCAGATGTCCCCATGAAAATGGGGTGTTTTGCTACCTACAATAAGAGCATCAGCTTGATTCTCCACAGTATCAACTAAATGGTCATAAAGAAGCTAAAAATATCATCATCACCAAATCCCAGTCTTCAGGTAGAATTTTGCCTTCTGTCTATGTGATCCTATCAAATGAGATCAAAGATCTGATCCCCAGATCTCCATGGCCAAATATATATCATGACAAACATCTGGTCTCAGAAATCAAATGAAAAGGAAAATGAAAGCAGTGGCTCATTTGCCCACACCTTCAAATGGCTTACATTGAATGAAATTTATACTGACTTAGCTAACCTCCCTAGATGTACTAACATTGTTTAGAGTTTCGATCAGATCACACTGGATAATTCCCAATAAACAATATATACTTAATTCACTCTGTTCAATGTACAGTTCGATGTACAATTTAATTGACTAGCATCGGCCCAGTGAATGGGACACTTAAGATGTTCTTTTTTCTGACTGTTCACTGACTCACAAAACGAACTTTTATTTTTCATTTCCTCTTCTAATAAAAAGAAATCTTGAAATATCTGAAGCTGTTCTTGGATATATATGAAACAAAATATTTATGGAAATTTATTATTAAGGTAAAAAAATAAATTTGGGGTATACCCTATTAAAATTACTATAAATCTTACTCATAATTGACAATCATGACTCTTCCCAATTATTACTCTAAGTGGAACTGTGTGGATCCATGCTTGTATTAATCAATTCATTTGTTACCCAGAATCATGGTCTTCTCCCTCCTTCTTTGGAAAAGTAGGATATGGATAATGAGGATCTCATTTGAAACAAACAAAAAGTACCACATAGGCTTTTTTCAACATATTTTGTTCTAAAGACAAACACTGTACCCAGTCTTATTAGCACCTAATGCAAAAACAAATTTTTAAGAAAGAAAACATTTTAAAAACCATCCTAGAGAAGCTGGGGTAAAGATGTATGGGAACACTGTACTGTCATTGCAATGTTTCTCTAAACTTAAAATTAGTCTAAAATTAAAAAAAAAAAAAAACTTTTTAAAAAAGACAATGTAAAACTGTGTGGTAGTCTGAAAACTAGCCACCCAAAGATATCCGCAACTGAGTGTTACTTTATTTGGGGGGGGAGGGGCGACGTGCTCTCAGAGAGTATGATTAAGGATCTTGAAATAGGAAGATTATCATAGATATCTGGGTAGACCCTAAATTTGATCAGATATATTCTTATAAGAAAGAGGCAGAAGAATTTTATAGACAGGAGAATATGGTGTGAAGACAGAGCAGAGAGAGATTTGGAGATGTCGACCTTGAAGACTGAAGTGGTAACAGCCACAAGCCAAGGAGTATTGCAGCCATTGGAAGCTGGAAGAGATAAGGAACACATTCGCCCTGAAAGTCTCCGAAAGGAGTGAACCACGCTGACACCTTGACTTCTGTCCAGTGATACTGATTTTAACTTCTGGCCTATAGAACTGTGAGAAAATACCTTTCTGAGTTGTTTTAAGCCACCAGGTTTGTGGTCATTTGGTAGAGCAGCCACAGGAAACTAGTATGATTGGCAAAAAATAGAAAAGAGCCACCTGCAGAAGAAATACAGATAGCCAATAAGCATATGACAGATATTCAATGTTACTAATAATTAAACAATTAAAGCAATTAATCAGGGTGCCTGGGTGGCTCAGTCAGTTGAGCGTCTGACTTTGGCTCAGGTCATGATCTCATGGTTCGTGGGTTCAAGTCCTGCGTCAAACTCTGTGCTGACAGCTCAGAGCCTGGAGGCTGCTTTGGATTCTGTCTGTCTCTCTCTCTCTCTCTCTCTCTCTCACTTTGCTGCTCCCTTGCTCAGGCCCTGTCTCTCTCTGTTAAAATGAATAATGTTAAAATGAATGAATGTTAAAAAAAAAATTAAAAAAAAACAGTTAACTTACCTGTTTTCTATCAGATCATGAAATTAAAGGGATTGAGAATGTTTTAAGTCCCCTGGTGCAATTTTTACCAAAGATATCAAAACACCCAATGAACTGTCATTATAGACTAGCCAAGGTCTTACAAGCGAATACACTTTACTTTCTTCAGGAAAATATGGTATCTTCAAAATAAATCTCAAGGAGTGAGTGAATAATGGACATTTGACTTTTGCTTTATAAAAAATGTTTCATTGCATAAAATTTAAAATATATACAATAGTGGAGGGTTCTTATGATCAATCTTGTTTCATCTATGCCCCTTCTGGTCTCTCCCAACCTAGATTATTTTAAACAAAATACAGGCATAATATAATATTTCAGTATATATCTCTGCCTAGAGATACTCATATTAATAGATATATATTTTATAAATTTCTATGTAATTCATATGTATAATTTATATATATATTACGTATTCATATATAATTAATATATATGTGCATCTACCTTTATTTCTTCTGTTTGGTGCTTTGGTGGAATTCTCTTTCCCTTTTCCTTCATTTTTCCAGAATTAGGAATTTTACACCAGGATGTCTTAAGAAATAAAAGCAAGAGAAAAGACTTTCCTATGAGAGTCAAAAGATTCCAAAGTCTAATACTCTTACACCATATGGGAATGAGACGCATATGTTTGTTAAGGTGTGTGGAAGAGAGTGTGTGAGCATATCCTACATTGCTCCTCTTGGGTCTTGATCTATCAACATTTTCTCCTTATCTTCAGCCTCTCCTCTACTTCTTTGCTACTCTCAGAAACATGTGTAAGATGCTTTCAACCCCCCCCCCCAAAAAAAACAAATACCTCATCTGATTCCACAGCTTCTCTAGCCATCATTTCATTCCTACTCAAACAAATATCATTAAAGAACAGATCACGATTGTCCTCATTTTCACCTCCCATTGACTTTGCAACACAAAGCACTGAAACCCCTCTCACTGGTAAATGTTCATCAAGTGAAAGGATGTGACAGAAAACAAAGCACACTTGGCCCCTGTCCTCATATTTCTGTGGCCTACTTGCCCTTAAGTCTTGATCCCCTGGGCAAATTTTGGGGAATGAATCTCTAAGCACTCTCTTCCCAATGTTCTTCACTGTCTCCTTTTGTTCCCTAAACTCTACTCTCAAAAGATTTCAGGTGAGCCCTGGGTTGACTGAGATTGAAAAACAATGGCTCATGTTCATTCTTCCTCCAGAAGTCAAATCTCAGTGTGGCAGGTCAGTGAGATAAGAACGGAAGATGGCTATTTCTTTCTCGATATCTTTAAGATTGATATGGAAGGATCCTTTAGGGCTCTAGTGGTTCCTAAAATTGTCAGGACTGTTCAAGCTATATTCATTTATCTGCCAGGCACAGACAGAGCCAGGTTCCCTAACAAGCCATTCAAACCTTCAGGAAGGGCTAATTTCTCAGCATATCTGAATCTTCAAGCTCTAAGTAGAGTGAGCAAAAACATAAATGAAACAATAACAAAATGTTGAGTCACTCCAAAGATACTATTTATTTTTGGACTTAAAATAAACTGGAAGTGTTTATCTGTTGCCAATGATAAAGTTTAAAGTAACAAAAATGATTGCTGAAGAATTGGATGATAATGCAATGTATTAAAATCTAGGTTTTTCCCAGTCAGCAAGAGATTACCTATTGCAAGTAGGAGAAAGTGAATGAAAAGGTAAAACCTGAATATTGATATTTAAAAAGACACCCTTGAGTGTTTGAAAGTAGTCAGTAATGACAAAGAAAATGTCTTCATATATAAATAGCAACTAGAGAAGTTATCACATGAAATAGTACATGTAAACTCTGACCATGCACATGTGTGCACATATACACATATATGTTCACCAATCTTGGAGGTCAAAAATTTTGCTAGAGATATGACTTAAGTTTTGATACCTAACTAGGCTATTATTTTAGCTGATATATTTCAGAAGTTGATATAAGAGAATATAATTATTGACCTATGGTCTTTATAGTAAAATGAAGTTTTCTTTTTGAGTGAGAGGATTATGTACACAACTTGAGGCAGAAAGACAGAAAATCAAAGAAAATGAGAAGGAAGCTTAGTCATTCATCTCAGGACAGACCCAAGATAATTGTAAGCTCAGTGAGGACAGGATCTGTGTTTCTCTTGCTAACTTTAATGACCTCAGCAGTTGATAAATGGGTGAATGAATAAACTCCTATTTCCCATCTTACCCAATTCCCGCTTGATCAGAAGAGAGATGATAAGAACCAGAAATGGAGCAATCAAGGTACAAGTAGAGAAGAAAGATTGGAATTGAGAAATGTTGTCACCTACTAGTCTCAATTGAATAGCGGTATGCTGTCCAGTGATTGCAAGAACATGGAGTCAACAAGAGTAGTTGATCCTTTTTAAAAGTATAGATGTGGGGCGCCTGGGTGGCGCAGTCGGTTAAGCGTCCGACTTCAGCCAGGTCACGATCTCGCGGTCCGTGAGTTCGAGCCCCGCGTCGGGCTCTGGGCTGATGGCTCAGAGCCTGGAGCCTGTTTCCGATTCTGTGTCTCCCTCTCTCTCTGCCCCTCCCCCGTTCATGCTCTGTCTCTCTCTGTCCCAAAAATAAATAAACGTTGAAAAAAAAAATTTTAAAGTATAGATGTGGGGCACTTGGGTGGCTCAGTCGGTTGGGCGACTGACTTCGGCTCAGGTCATGATCTCGCAGTCCGTGAGTTCGAGCCCCGCATTGGGCTCTGTGGTGACAGCTCAGAGCCTGGAGCCTGTTTCAGATTCTGTGTCTCCCTCTCTCTCTGACCCTCCCCCATTCATGCTCTGTCTCAAAAATAAATAAACGTAAAAAAAAATTTTTTTAATTTAAAAATAGTATAGATGTGAAGGAAAAGAAAGGAAAGCAAAGGGAAGGGAAGAGCTGAGGTGGTGGCTGGAGGAGGTGCTGGATCAAGGAAGAGTTTCATTGGCTTGTTTAGAAGGAGTAGATACAAGGGCAAAGATAAAGGGGAATGATTTCTGAGGAACCAGTGGTGGGTCCTACCCACACACATTTATATAGCTTAGAAAAGACACAATTTGATTGAAAGACCAGTGGAAGAAGAATCTAAAGGACCCTGTGCTAGCCCTGCCTTTAGTATTCATTTCCAAGTGGGCGAGCTTGGACAGGCCACTTGAGCTCTCTGAACCTCGGATTTATATCTATGCAGTATGAAGATGAGAAAATATGTAATTGGTTCATCAGAAGTTGACCAAGAGGAAAAGGGTTTAAGGAAACCCAGCACAGGAAGACTCACAAGGCACTGTTACAATGCATTTGAGGGGAACTGCTTGTGAGCTATCACCAATGACTATGTTTCTTGGGTAGGCCAGCAATTTCTGAGGTGGACAGAACCGCAGACCCAACCTGTCTTAGTAGACCCATTATTCATTCACTGCATCATTGGCACTGACTTGGCTGAGCAGGCCTCTATGGGAACTCCATTGTCTAAGCCAGAAAGAACAAACTGGGTCCTGTGCTTGGTCCTTTTGTATCAAGATTTAGCAATCAGCCAGTTAATAAAGTCTCAAAGATTAGTATCAGTTTGAAAGGGAAAATGCACACAAAACAATTAATTAAGAGCATTAAAACAAATGCATTGCTGAGGACGGCCCTGGATCCAGGAGACAAAATGGGTTAAAAAAAATTTTTTTAAAGGAATGCTCTAATTGAAAACTGGCAGCAGCAGAAGACACAGTATAGTTAAAACAGTATCTTATCAGAAAATTAGCAAAATGTAATTTTTATTGGGTTTTACAGATGTTATTTTTAACCACATCAAAAATCCCACCTCATGGCTATTGGCACAAATTGTCATAATTACTATAATTTGAAGTCTGAGCGATGGAATGGCTGCTGAGATAGTTATCTCATCCCCAGACTAAGTCTGCATTAGTTGAGCAGCCAGAAGAAGGAGCTCATGTTTTTGTACTTGGTCTGGACTTCATTTGTGTCCTTTATCCAATCTCATTCTTGGGAATATTGAAGAATAATTTTTTTTTCTACCTGAAACACTGGAGAAAATCAGGAGGTTAATATTAAGAGTGCTGAGGTCACCTTTAATTAACATACCAATCACCTCACCTCCAATCTGCAAGTAAAGTGTTGTATTTTATTCTATTTTTACATTTCCTGGTGAACTCTATCATAGTTAATGCATATACTAAATTCTGGGCATAATTATTCAACTACCTACATAAGCATGGCTAATAATGCCAAACTAAGAAAAAAGAGCTTTTAATATCCCTAATACCAATTTAACATATGTCTTTGCTACTTCGGGAGGAAAAATATGACTCTACGTGTCCAAAATACATGTAACGTATAAAATTAGGAAACAAGATCAAGAAATTTGTTAGAGGAAATGCTGTGAATAACTTATATCCACAGATTCACATGCCAGATCAAAGAATAAAAACAGTTATGACTGTGCTATAATTTCGATTTGGGTTAGATTGGCAGAGGGCCTAAGAGACTCAGCTGATATAAAGAGAGGAATCTCAATAAGAGAACAAAGCTGATCAGACTTAAGGAAATACTTTGAAACAAGAAAAGAAAGGAAAGGTTAACATGCTATTTTAACGATCGGCCAATGCTGAGTCATCTCATTGTTATTTTAGATCATAGAACATTTTCAAAATGGTTTCTTTCAAACTCTCAACCATAGTTTATCTGACTTATTATAGGAAGAAGGGACCTGGATTACATTCATACATTCGACAGATATTATGTGCTGGTCCTGCTGTGGGCCCTGAACAGTTGTGAGCCAGGAGCGCATACAGTAGAGTCACACAGACAGAAATAAAACAGACGACAGACACGTAAAAAGTAAGTATGTAATATAATGGCATGTAGTATACATGTCTTGAAGGAAAGTCAAGCAGGGTAAGACAATGAAGAGTGATGGAAGGGTGGCAGTTTAGACAGAAAAGCCCCCACCCCCGCCCTGAATAGGGTGATAGGTGGGCAGAGACTTGAAAAGTGATGGAGGAATTTGGGTGGATCTGTGGAGCAAAGGCATTCCAGACAGAAGAAATAGCGAGTGCAAAGACCCTGACATAGGAACATGTTAGGATAGAGTAGCAGGAGATGAGATGGGAGAGAGGCCTTGCGGGCCATGGCAGGGACATTAGGTTTCGTTTTAAGTACAGTGGGAAGCCCAAGGAGAGTTTTGAGCAGTGGAGCAATGCAATCTGACTAAAGCTAAAGGGTGATTCTGCCACTGGGTAGAGAGTAAGAGTGAAAGCCACGAGAACAGTGGTGAGGCTGTTGTACAACTAGCCAAAGGATAATAGTGGCTTTAGACCATCATGGTACTCATGAAGGGGGCAAGAAGTGTCAGATTCAGAATGTATGTTGGATATTGTACGAACAGGGCTTGCTAAAGACTGGATGCAAGGGACCAGAGAAAGAGAATAATCTGAAATGACTCCTAGGTTTTTGGCTGAGAAAATGAATGAATGTAATGCCATTCATTGGAATGGGGAAGACTTGAAAAATATGGGCTCCAGATATTGAGATGGGAATCGAAAATTAAACTTTAGTCATGTTAAATGTGAGATGCCCATTAGATGACAAGTAGATAATTAAATATATGGTCCTGAGTCCAGGAGGAAGTTTGGGCCAGAGTTATAAATTTGGAAGCCATTAGCTTATAGATGTTATTGAAAGCCATGAGACTGGGTGCAGCTAACCAGAGAGAGTATGGATAGAAAGGAGAATCAAAACTGCGATTAGAAAAGGGGGAGAATTCCTCAAAAGGAACTGACAGAGATTACTTGACCTCTATGAGGTCTTTTCAACACATTAAAATAAAACAAGCTGGCTTTGAATAGATAAAGGGGGTGGTGGTTAGGGGTTCACAGTAGACTGTAATCTGGGTTTAGTTATCAGTAGAATACTCACCTTGTTGTTGTTACTTCTATTTTTATACAAAGTGAGATACTGTATAAATGAGTATGTGGAGAGCGATTTTGAGGTACTTTTCCTTTACAGTAAATACTATTGAGTAAGTCTGATTCTGATGCAAGTGATCTAAGGATCTTATTTTAAGAAAGGTGGGACAATTAAGGGGAAAAATTAGCAGATTTGTATGTAAGTCCTAAAAGTAAATGCTAAAAACTAATGAGTTTTTTGCCTCTAACAATTATAGGCTAGAGGAGTCATTAAGTTTTTAAAGGGTTGCACTAGATTGGTACTAAATGAAGAATCTGTGTTTTCACTGAGAATCGTGCAGTAAAGAAAAGGCAAAATCACTCTAAGAAATATTTGGGTTAACTATCTAAAACATGTTCTGATGTAAGAGTTATGAGTTACAAAAATAAAGACCATTGAGAGTCTTGAAAGAATTTAAAGGAAATGGACAAAGAACTCATCCAAGCAAAAAGTTTATAGAATTACTTGAAATGAATTTGATACCTTTAGAATATTCTACTTGCATTTGCCAAGCAGAATTACATTTATTTTTCTGCTAGATACAAATTAAATTGTAAGGAATCATTTGAGATGGGAATCAATTGTAGTCACACCTCTATCTTCTAGAAAACAGATTTCTGTAAACATTAAACATTCAGCTTAAACATTCAGAATGAAAATGAGTCTGGAGTTTTGATTGTTTCTTTGGTTTTCTTGTCTGTTTGTTTGTTTTTTAATTAGGCTTTATCTATCAGGAGAGAAGAAAAGGTAAACGAGTAATTGAAAATTCGAAAAACAAACATTAATGAAACTAACCAGAAAGATGCCATAAGATGGAATGGGAGTTGTTGGCTTCCACATTGTGAGGAAAAGATGGTGATTGCTCTGAAAACCAGGACATTTGGCTCAAGAGCCAACAATTGCTTAAACTAAAAAGAAGAGAAAAGAGAAACAAAGGGACCATCAGAAGTAGCAGAGTGTAGTATAAGTACCTGGCGTTAAGCTTTTAATTGCATCCAACTCAAATGACATCCATCTTGAATAAACATACAGCTAGCTGTATGATAAAGCTACTAGCAAAACAACCATCTAAGGAATGGGCCTGCCCCCACCCATGAAGTTCCCTCCTTCAGAAAGCCCTGGGTGACCTACAGAACTGACCACCCAAGTGACCCCACTTCCCCCTTCCTGTGCCCTAAGTCCCACTCTTATGCTTTAAACTAGCCAATAGAGAACCCCTGGGTGGCTCAGTCAGTTGAGCATCAGACTCTTGATTTTGGCTCAAGTCATGATCCCAGGATGGTGAGACTGAGCACGGCTCAGTGCAGGGCTGGAGACTGCTTAAGATTCTCTCTCTCTCTCTTTCTCTCTCTCTCTCCCCCTGTGTCCTTCCCTTGCTCATGCATGTGCATGTGCTCTCTCTCTCTCAAATAAAAATTGATGATAGATAGATGGATAGATAGATAGATGGATGGATGGATGGATGGATAGATAGATAAACAAACTAGCCAATAGAGTGTACCTGTGAAACCTGAGACTGCTACCTTGGGGCCCTGCTAAAGGCAGAGCCCTGGGTCCAAGCTTTCTCTCTTTCTCTACCCCAGACTTCACTGTGCAATCCTTGGGTGTGTCTTATACCTTCCAGGACTTGTGAATAATAAATCTCATTCCTCAAAGTTCCGTGATGGTTTTTACTGAAATGCATCCTGCAACCACAAGGGCCTGTGAGGAACATGTCTGTGGGGGCTCGCTACCAGAAATACAGGTCTGGCAAGTGCCTCTGACATTTCTAGCCATAGCATCACTATCAAAAGGCTGAGACTGACATAACACAGAGATGAAGGTCAATTAAAACATTGAGGAGCAGACACCCTGCTGTTAGGAGTTACCTCAACGGACCCCACAGGATTCTTTGATAACTCTAGAGATCTGGCACCAAGAGCCCATCTCATCCCTGGAGCTCGTAGAGGGCACACAGACCCGAGGCAGCTCGGCCGTGTACTGCGAGACTGACAGACACATATTTGCAGGGTTTACAAACATTTTGGGCCTGTGGTGACAAGTCTAAGTAATTAAAAATTTTACGATTATTATTCATTATAAACTCTGTTTAAGAAGGTAAGGAAATGTATGGTCTATTCACAACTGGCTTCCATCTCATGGTAAGAATCTACCGGCTATACATGAGACATGGTGTGAGGCATTGGAAATACAAAGATGAGCAGGACAGTCTCAACTCACACTGAGTTTACAGTTAATGGAGGGGGAGGAGAAAGGAGGCTGATAAGGACAGATGAGTAAAACAGATGCTTACAATACAAAATGGTGTGCGGTCACAAAAAAGGGAGCATAAACTCTGACTGTGGCTGGCAGAGAGATTAGGGAAAGCTTTCCAGAAAAGGCAATGTTGAGTTGAGCCTTGAATGATAAATAGGAGTGCTCAGGGTGAAAAGCAATTTAAAGATTTGAACTTCAGCTATTTGGAAACAATCCATTTTTTGAAAACACCTCGTTCCCCCAATTGCACTAAATAACAGATTTTATTCTATGTAAGTCAATTCAAGTGAACATCCTGCAACTTTTATTGTCATAGCAAAGTTCAGAATATTGAATCAACTTTGAAATTTAATCAACCATCTATAGCAGGCAGGTAATTACATATTAGAAATTATAAGTTTTTGTTCAATATAGGTAGAGTGAAATGCTTTGGCTTAGGGGAAAGGTACTATCAAAACAAGTTATCCTCAGGTTTACTATGAGTCAGGATTCTAACTGGGTAATATTTAGGGAACAAAAGTTATGCTTCATGTTTCATATTTTAATTTCTAATGAAACTAAGAACAAAATGCAGAGAAATGTAAACTTTTTCAAATCTCAGAGGTATTCTATTTTTTGTTCTGTATTCTAATCTCTTTGCCAGTTATCAGTTAAAGAAGATTGACTGACTGCCCCATTTTTCTTTTTTAATCTGGTTTACATGAGCTCAGAAATAAATAAAATAACACAAAGGAATTGTCCAATAAATTATGACTAATGAATTAGAAAGTGCTATTTGGTGCTTTGTGAACATTTCAAAATATTGTAAGCCTTTTTCCTCATTAAGATATCCCCCCCCAAAACAAAAACAAAGAAAGAAAGAAAGAGAGAGAGAAAAAGAAGAACTTCACTGTAGAAGCATGAAATATGATAACTAATAAGAACAATTATAATCATTTTCTTTAGAATACAGCAACTATGAATGACACATGTAAATAGCTCCAATATATTCATTTAATATTACTGATAATTAATGTGAGCACTAAATTAGAATTGCCTTTATCAGCCCAAGTTGTAAAGCATTGCAACAGCTTAGAGATTACTAGGGGAGCTTGATACGTGGGTGAGGAATATACCAGACTGCTGATAATGAAGAAGTGTAGAGACTTTTAATTCTGTAAGTAAATAGAATGTTTTTAAGCATCGGACATCATCAAAATTTAGCTGAATTAATTGGTAAACACATCCTGCATGTTTGCCTAAATCCTTTTATTCCCTGAAGGAGCTAAATACCTTTCCTCATTTGCATCTGTTGGAATACAGAATTGTCCTAATTTTGAAATTCGAGCAAGCCCCACGAAATGCATTGGGAGTGATTTCTGTAGAGATTTTGCACAGTTTTACAAAGTGATAAAGTGATCTTCTGGATACACTTCTTTATCTTTCTTTCCCAGATACTATCAGAAAAATGAACAAGATTTTTTTAGCTTAGGAAAAGTTGCTGAAAAACAAGTTATCCCGCAGCTCCCTTTGAAAACCTTTTCTCTTGCACTCAAAATAATATGAATTCAGAACAATCTGAAATGAAGTAAAACAGGACAGAAACTGACTTTGTGATATATCTAAAAGCTACAAATGTACATATTTTAAACAACTTAAGCTGACAAAAATGCCCACATCTGAACAGTGGTAGAATATTTGCTATAATCTGCTTACACCAGGTGCTCAATTAATGCTTGCTGAATGAAGGCGGTCCCATGGGATTTGTTTTAAGAGAAACTTGAATGAGGAGAGAAAAGTTCTGAGTCTGACCACTTATTATTTCTTGAGGTAAAATAATGTTTTGTGCGTTTGCCATTTTAATATCACACAAATCAAAATACTTATTTTCCTTCCTCTAATACCAGCTTACGTCAGACCATCATCACCTCACTCCTCAGTGACTAAAACAGTCATGGTGGTCTTCCTGTCCCATTTCTTTCCCCCCACCCTCCTGCTCCCATCCATTTTCCATTCTATATGCTGACTGACCTTTCTAAAAGCTTTCCATGTCCCTGCATTCCCTTGGGTAAATCTCAAAGCATTCAAGACACTCCACACTGTGTCCATAACCAATCTCTCCAGCCTCCTTCATCTCCGCAACTGAAGCACCCACTTCTTGGTGTTCCAGCCAAGCCATGTTTCAACCGCATGCAGTTTTTCTACACACCGTGCTCTCACCCCAGGAACTTGGCACATGTTGTTCCCTCTTTCGGGAGGTTTTACTCTCTCTCCACTCTTGGCCTTCCATCCTTCCATCTGGCTTACTCCTACTTGTCTTGGAGATTTTCGTTGAGATATCATCTACTCTGAGAACCTTCCTTGACAGCTCCTCTCTTTCTAGACTAGATGAGTGATTTGCCACCCTGTGCTTTCATGTAACGAATGACTCAACATGGTGGCTTTTTTGTTATTACCTCTTAATAAATTCAAAGAATTTATTACATCTAATGTGATGCCTGGCACATAGCAGGCATTCCAGAAATATTCTGTGAGCGAATTAGGGACCTTCGAAATGAGTAGTCTTCTTTGATGAAGCTGATGGAGCAATAACTTCTATTGTAAATGATAATACAGTAAAAAGAAAGTATATCAAAAATCGAGACCTGAATCAGGTAAGTGAAAGCACATTAGAAAATACAAAGCACTGGGGCGCCTGGGTGGCGCAGTCGGTTAAGCGTCCGACTTCAGCCAGGTCACGATCTCGCTGTCCGTGAGTTCGAGCCCCGCGTCGGGCTCTGGGCTGATGGCTCAGAGCCTGGAGCCTGTTTCCGATTCTGTGTCTCTCTCTGCCCCTCCCCCGTTCATGCTCTGTCTCTCTCTGTCCCAAAAATAAATAAACATTGAAAAAAGAAAATACAAAGCACTAGTTATATAAGATATTATCATTATCATCATAATTCTCAAATGCCTAGATTGCCGTTTTGACTCTGTCACATTCCTGCTCAAGAGCCCCCAGCACCTTCACTCTCTTACCACCTCTCCACACCCACTCCCCTTCACCTTCCACAGTGTTTCTCAAAGTGTGGCTGTGTAAAGTGGTAATCAATCTCATGGACATTTGCTCCAGGGGAACTTCTTCCCCCAGTCTTAGACCATGTGCTCTGGATGCTGCTAACTCTGCCTTGGGACCACAGACATAGAGCCTGTGACTCTAACAAGGCCAATGAGCACCTTGCATTCTCATAACCAGTGGACATGGTGCGTGAGGCTCCCTAAACTGTGATTAAGCCAGTCTAGTAAGGGTGACCTCAGAATCTCTGCAGGGAATACTGAAGCAAAACTGGCCATGCTCATCTGCTGTGTCAACCAGGCAGCAAACAACTATAGGAGTTGCCAGCAGCCATCTTGCAATTGTTAGCGAAGCATCCTAGGATGAAGCCAATGCGTCTATCAGCAAACAGAGACATGAAAGTGTCTGGTCCTTGGGGTATTCTCAAGCTGCTGATGCATGCCTCAGTTGACACTACAACTATCCATCATAACCAACAATCAGAAAGATGTAGTTCTGCATCTTGACACGGAATGTGACACCTCTGGGTTTCTCCTCCTCGATAATGGATTTTATTTTAATATTTATGTATTTTGAGAGTGAGAGAACAGGGGAGGGAGAGAGATTCAGAATCCCAAGCAGGCTCTGTGCTGTCAGTACAGAGCTTGACACAGGGCTCTATCTCATGGTTTGTGAGATCATGACCTGAGCCGAAATCGGCAATCTGAGGCTCAACTGACTGAATCACCCAGGAGGCCCTGGAAAGTGGATTTTAAAACGTTTTTTTTTTTTTCTTCCTTATAATAATGCTTTGAAAAATAATTAAAAGTTAAGTCCATATTCAATTAGTGCTAACAAAACAATGAATCAAATTTATAAAAACAGTATTGAGATCTTTATAAGCGGAGGGTTTTATTAACTCAAAATACTATTGTAAGTAGAATTACCATCATTGATTTACTAGTCACCTGACTTCTAGTTCAGCTGCAGGTCTCCAATGTTATTAAAATATTAAGTTAATGCACAGGAAATACATTTTCTACAAAATCAGTATCTAAGGAGAGAAAATAAAGTCCATGTGATCAAGGAAGAGCAACATTAAGAAGGATGTTACTGTTAAAATTCCAGGCCAACTCTTCTACTAAATCTTTCAAAAATGTTGTTGGATCTACAGTTTTGGTCAGATCCAGGTTAACACAAACTTGTCAGAATTGCTTTCTTCAAAAGTAAGCAGTTAGATCAGGAAATAAACCACAAAAATTCCTTAATTGCTAGTCATCTAAGTAAGGTCTTATACTTTGGCTGAAACAGTAAACCGAAGGAAAGAAATACCTAGCAATCTTTTGGGGGTATTTTTTTTTCCACTCAAGCTAAGAAAAACACCCTAACTAGCAAAGGGGTCAAAAAGAATAGAGAGGCGATAGCTCTTCAAACCTTCCTTTCTAGGTAGAATTAGCCATTTAAGCTTTGTCCACATTAGCATTAAGCTAGCAAGTCTAGAAAGTGACTTAACTCCTATCACTTTGCCAGTGTGTTTATTTAATATTAATCCCATGTGTTTTAGGAATTGGTCTGAACCGAGTTATATTGGAATTGCCTCCAAAAAGGCTTAATCATGCCTCAGGAGCATCTTAAACTATTTATTATAATAATTTATTATTTGTTTAAAACTTATAATGAATTCATTTATAATGGGTTCCCATTTACAGAAAGTCAATGTATCATTAGCTGGTTGACTGTGGGCCACTTCTTGTGTGTGCTCTTGGTATGGACAACTAATACCCAGTCCTAGACAAGATAACTCTTCTAGAGAATTTCAGATAAGTAATTTGTATTTAATGAGTTCATGGTTCAGACACAATCATCAACAGGATCAATCAGTTAACAAATAGAGACTAAAAATGACAATAATAAAAATACCATTTATTACTTCCTACAGGAAGACTGGAGAGGGACTTTTCATAGTGTTAAGGTTTGAATTAAAATATCCTTACACAGTAGGAATAATACAGCTATACAGCTATCCCTTCTGGGAGAGCCAACACACAGACTTCAGCTCGCTATTATTGGCTTTTCTGTTTGGTAGGACTTGTTTCTTTGCTTTCCTTTTATAATGTGTATAATAATGTGCATTTAGATGCATGAAAAAATTAGCATAGTAATTCAATATTAGTATAGGATTTGAAATTAGCATAGAATTTCAAGCATAACTCTCGAGGAATTATTGATAAACCTGGAACTTTCTAAAGATAAAATCTTCTAGGAGGAAACCTACTCGTTGAATACATGATGGAAATGAGGCAGGGAGGCACAGAGGAGAACGTGACACCCCTTTGCTAGCCACAGAGGCTTCCCAGCTGCAAAGGTGTTTGAGTGGCTCGGGAAGGTCATAGGAATCCTCTGATCTATACAGCTGCTCCTCTGAGATGGAGCATGCCAACTGACCACGGGTATTCTATGACAGCAGTTGGTGACTGAGTATCGGATATGATTTCTCTCTATGATGCATTAATCCTCAGGTGTGTACATAATCATCCTGCTTATCGTACAGTCCAAGTTTTTGTCGCATTAGAGACACTATAGGTACACTATCTGATTTCTCCACGGATGCTTTTCTGCTGGGGGATAACAGTGCCAGGAGCTACATAATGTCCAAGCTTTAAGGCATCATTTTCTCCAGCCGAGTGTTGACTGTGCCAACAGAGGCAGGAGTGGACTAGGAAACTTTTGAATGCTTAAGATGACCGTGTCTTTCAGCCACTCTCCTTTATGCCCAGACTTCTCCAGGATAGAGCATTTACCCTTCTGTACCACCATGCTACTCTTGCTTGGCAAATAATCAATAGACAAACATCAACCAACTCCAGGGGAAGCCTCTTCTGCTGCAAAGAAAAAATCTCTTCCTTTAAGTTTCCTCACCTCTATTTCAATGCCAGGCAAGAGTTTCACTGCATACACTTGGGTATCATTCCTAACAAAGACAACTTCCCATATGAATAGGCATATCTCTAAGTTGCAATAAGATGCAGTTTTTCAAAGCCCTTATTATCAGGGCACTTGGTGTTGGAGCTCTGGCATCATTAATAAAACAAAATATGTCTTGTGAATGAAAACCATTGCATACGTAAATATGCAATCTGCTACAAGAGAAGCTTTTTATGAGTTTATTTTCTACAAAACTTTTCAGTTCAGTTAAAACCCCCCCCCCCCCCCCCCCCCCCCCCCCCCGCCCACTGCCACATAAATTTAAGCTATGGGAGGTTTGTAGCACGCTGGAAGTATGAGGAATCTCAGTGACCCTGCAGTCCATCGGCACAGAAACCCAGGTGTCCTTTGCTGCCCCCAGTCTGCAAGAGAGAACCCTGAGGCCTTGGTAGGGCCCTGAACCCACCAGCCAGAGCTGCTCTGCATTTATATCACATATGCCTTGCTCTTCTGGAGTGGATTTATCGGTTTCAAAAGGGCTTTTGCTGCTGCCTAAGAAAGACTTAAAGTAAAAAATTTATTTCCGCTAATGATCAGGATGACACTCTAATTTTCTGTAGGCAACTAAGGCCCTGGAAGGTGAGGTGACTTGCCCCAGAGTCTCCCCATTAATAAATGACAGAGACTTCCTGACTTCACCTGTTACTCTCCACCTGATACTGTGACCAATCCTTCTGTTCACAACTCACCTTTCTACATATCTCAAGTTTTTATTTAAAAACATTTCTTTCTGGTTCTGTTGAGCTATAACTAGCATACAGCACTTTGTGCAGCACAATGACTTGACTTATGTGTACTATGAAATGATTACCAAAATAAGTTTGGTTAACATCCATCATCTCATAATGTGTATCTCAGTCTTAAGCTGTCTTTGGCTTCCTGGACCTCATGGGTTTATGACGCTATATTTTTATATGAAGCTTAAAGGCACTAAAGGATCCCAAGGGCAACCTCCCCCTCATGTTTGCAGTCTTAAAATTATCAAAGGCAAATGTTTCCAGATGGAACAGTTACTTCTAACATCCTTTGGCTGAGGAATGCGCACATAGTCAATCAAAGTCACTGGCAAGAAGGAAAGGTGCCTCCGATGTGCCCTGGCTTTTTGACGACAGGTGTATCACAGCGATAGTATTTACAACCAAAACTTTGGACAAATGACTGCTGGAGGTCTCATATCTCAGAACTGGTTTTGAAAGGACAAACCCCTTATGAACCAGTCCTTGACAAACTGGACCCTTTGGACAGTTGTCTCTATCACACCAATCCAAATGAACTTGTTGCTGGTCCCAGAGCCCACACACCAGGCTTTGTTAAGGCCATTCCTTGTGATCCTGTCTGGATCTTCAAGGCTCGGGTTCCTGGCATCCCAACCCTCCTGTAAGTTTCCTTGTGCTCCCAGACTGGGAGTGGTATCTTCCTGTTCTCACTCCATATGTACCACTCAGGTTTTTTACCACATTCTAATGATACTAGTAAAAAATAGCAATAATAACAATTAACGTGCATTTAGCACTTACTATGTGCCAGAGACAATAACTCTTCCAAGTAGGTATTATCCCTATTTTGTACATGATGAAATGAAGCCCAGTGAGAACAAGAAATTTGCACAAGGGCAAGCAGACAATAAATGACAGAATAGGTATTTGAACTCAGAATTCTGTAGCCTGAGCTTGTACCATTAGGCTGTGCATCATTGTCTCTCCCTTGGGTTACAAACTACCCAAAGATGTAATCAGTTTCTTAATTATCTCCGGTCACCATGATTTCTCATGCAGCCATGAACAGAATGGGGCCCCAATAAGGAAATGTCGTCGTAAGAGTAGGGAGACCATGCTCTAAAAACACAAAATCCCTCAACACTGGAAACCATTGGCTACACACACAGACACCTCCAGTCACACTCAGCATTTGGCTCTTTCTGCAGTGTCTGCAACAGCTTGGCAGTTCTAATATCTGAAGGATTAGTGCTGATCTACACTGATTGCTCACACCTGCAATTCAAACTAACCCCTGTTCCGCTTTGTGCAATCAGCCATGCCCAGGTAAGACCATCAGCTTCCCAAATGACAGGCAAACAGAGACCCACCTGACAGGTCTGACCAGACACCTGTGAGATCTGCAAAGTAGGAAGGAAGGGGGAAGGGAAGGTGGAATTACAAAATTAAAGCACCGAATGTAAACGGTAAAAGAATGAGTGCTCCGTTTACTTCGCAGAAAGATTAGAAACTCTGTAGACTGAAAACATCAAAGGTCCCCAGCTCATGAATGCAGGGCAGTAACTGGCAATGGAATTTTTACAGGCACTAAGATCCGATATTTATGGTTTTATGTATAGGAAGCCTTAGAGAAGTCAGATAGACCTTAGATTATCAAAAGTGCCAAACATAATGGTGCTTTGATTTCCAATGCTGCCTCCTAACCAGGGAACTCTGCGTGCATTTGCTAACACTGTCCTGATAATCCTCAAAAGGTCCCCTTCTGGAGGTCAGGGGTGTCGATGGGAAAATGCAGTCTGTGCAGGACTAGGACAACTCACTCAGAGCATTGTAACAGAGCCAGAAAGATGCATTGTTCTTCTTGATGAAAAGGGTCCAATTTTGTCAACTACATTTTCCATTCTG
Organism: Leopardus geoffroyi; assembly: GCF_018350155.1. Lineage (NCBI taxonomy): Eukaryota > Metazoa > Chordata > Mammalia > Carnivora > Felidae > Leopardus > Leopardus geoffroyi. Next base: position 85,342,714 of record NC_059333.1, read on the forward strand.
AATTTCTCATCTTTGTTTTCAAGATGTAATAACCAAAAGAAAAATGTGTGCTGTAGATATACATAAACATATGTATGTATGAATGTATGTACACGTATGTTTGTTTTAATAGTCACAGTCACAGAAATAAAAGCCACATCCCCATTCATCATGTTCTTATCTTTGGTAATCCATATTGCCTTCTCAAGGGAACGGTAGTTCAATCCTGAGGGACTGGACTAGTTCCAATTACAACCACAAATAATTGGATTTTGGTTTATTTCCTTCTTTTTATACGTGTCAGATTTTTGCAATATAAGTTTCACTAAATTTGTTTGCACTGTATGACTAACCTTTTTTAAGATGTAAATGAAGAAATATCAGAAAAGCAAAGCGGCAGGCCTGGTTTGATTTTAAAGGCATTCTATTCCAGGGGCACCTGGGTGGCTCAGTAGGTTGAGCATTCGACTTCAGCTCAGGTCACGATCTCATGGCTCATGGGTTTGAGCCCCACACCGCGTCTCAGCTGTTGGTGTGGTGCCTGCCTCAGGTCCTCTGTCCCCCGTCTCTCTACCCCTCACTTGCTCTCTCACTCTCTCTCTCTCTCAGAAATAAACATTTTTTTTTTTTAATTTTTTTTTTCAACGTTTATTTATTTTTGGGACAGAGAGAGACAGAGCATGAACGGGGGAGGGGCAGAGAGAGGGAGACACAGAATCAGAAACAGGCTCCAGGCTCTGAGCCATCAGCCCAGAGCCCGACGCGGGGCTCGAACTCACAGACTGCGAGATGGTGACCTGGCTGAAGTCGGACGCTTAACCGACTGCGCCACCCAGGCGCCCCAGAAATAAACATTTTTAAAAACCCAGTTTTTTAAAAAGGTTTTTTTTTTCCAAATAGAGCCAAATATAGAAAATATACATCACAATATCCCCCATGATAAGTCACCATTTCTCCTGCTGCTGCTGATAATTAACAAAGCATTGACCCAGGGAAATCTTTCTTAATTCAAAGTTTAGTTTGGTGTTTGTTGAGGTCTATAAGCTTAGAAACATCAAGGTTATGATTTCTTCTTAGGAAAAGTTAGTGACAACTTGGGGCACCAGTCCTGGAAGTGACTTCCACTCCCCCAAAAATCATTCCACTGACTTTCATTAAAGGCAAAATGATGCAGGGGCATCTGGGGTGGCTCAGTCAGTTGAGCGTCCAACTGTAGCTCAGGTCATGATCTCATGGTTTGAGGCGTGGAGCCCCACATCAGGCTCATTGCAGAGCCCTCTTCCAATCCTCAGTCCCCCTCTCTCTGCCCCTACCCTACTCACATTCTCTCAAAAATAAACATTCAAAAAAAAAAAGATAAAATGATGCAACAAATAAGCAGGATCTTCTCATGCTCTTCATCAGTTTTTATCTTCAGAGCAGTTACATGCCCTATCTGGTGATATTTGTTAAATATTATCATTACTTTAGCCAGATAGTCAAAGTTGGCTCATGGGGATATATTTGAACTTGAGTGGTTTCAGGTTCCAGTAAGAATGCCAAAGCTTGGCTCTAGATAACACACTCCCTTCTGGCCAAGCCCTGAGCCAATCCGGATGATGGTAGAAACTGTTTTGGGGTTGTGGGTTTGTCTCAACCCAAGAGAGTAAAATCTAGGGCTTTTTAACTGTGGCACATCACACCAGACAAAACAGTAGGGTGGAGCCTCTGAAAGCTGAGTCTCCCATGTCTCTCTCTGACATACCTATTTCTATTAAGCAAAGGAAGAAAAGAGGCTCAGGGAGCCAAGCCACGAGCCTGGCACCTTATGATAGAAGAAGCCACTGAGAACACAGGCACTTCATCTTCCTGTACTCTGTTGATTGTTATTATTATTATTATTATTATTATTATTATTACCACCGCTGGGTTAGTTCAAGAAAGAACAAGTCAAAATTACCACCAGTCGCTACATGTATGAAGTGAGCCAAACACCATAATAGATACCTTACATATGATCTCATTTCATTTCAAAAGTTGGCATAGAAGCGTGGTTAAGAGCATAGGCTCTGGTCCCAAGACTTCCTGGGTTTAAATTCTGCCTCAACTGCTTCTTAGGTGTTTAACCTTAAGCAAACTCTCCATGTCTCAGTAACCACTTCTGTGAGAGAAAACCAACTCTTGTGAGGTTTCTTTGAGAACTAAATGATATAAACTTGTGACATAGTTAGCATAGTGTTTGGCTTGCATATGGTAAGCACTCAATACAAGTTAGATATTATTTTAAGCTTTAGCACCATTTCACAAATGAAAAGATTGAGACTAAGCTTGGGTTACTCGGATGGTTTTCAAAGTCGGGCCTCTGGGAACTTGCTACAAGTGGAAATTCCTGACCCCACCCAACACTAAATCAGAAACTTTGGGACAAGTCCCTGTAATCTGTATGCATATAGCCCTCTCTAGGGGATTCTAATGCATGCTAAAATTTGAGAACAAATGGATAAATCAACTTGCCCAAAGCTATACAGCTTCTATCTAAGCAATAAAATCAAGGTTTAGTCTGATCTAAAGGCCTATATGCTTTCCACTAGGCGTGCTATAAATTCAGTCCCAGACAAGAATCATGTGCTGTGCCCCCATGTCTTGACCACATATTAGTGTCCTCCTTTCTCCATACTCACAAACATGGTTTCTACTTTGTCAATGCAGCAGCCCCAGTCTTAGCTCTGCTACAAGAGCCTTCTGTTTCCTTTTCCCAAATTCAGAGCTTTCATACAGTAGTAAAATCCTGGGAGTGGTGAGAGCCAGGATAAAACATTATACTGTGATCAGAAAAATTCAGTATCTTGATTGGTGATATTTTCACCCAGAAATTTTAAATCTGATTTACACAAAAAATGAGGTAATTTGTATATAATTTTTCCTCTCCCCTCTCCCAAATTGAAAAGGGCACAGGATTGCAAATTTTACAAATTAGTCTAGTTCTCTCTCTCTCTCTCTCTCTCTCTCAACTTTGCTATGGCAAGTATGGAGGTTGAGACAAAGGTCCCACTGAAGTAAAGAATACCACCAGGCACTGTGGGCAGGTAGAATCAATCCACATCTGCCATCTCAATCTTGAAGGAATCAGATCAGACAGTATGATTTTAAGAAGGAAGAGAAGTATTAGTATATAAAGACAGCATTGGATACAACTTTGTGCTATTCTTTCTGAGATAACAATAACCTGGACAAAAATTCTCTTCCTTGAATCATCATTCTGTCTCTTCGCTTTCGTTGGAAATGATGAAACATTGCCACACTAACACACACTTCATCTTCTGGACACGATTGCTCTTTGTTGGTTGACCTACAGTGGGAGCTGGATGCTCTCTTTTCATGCATAACAGTTGCAATTGTCTTCCCTTACTAGATCCTGATCCCAATGTTCAGAGGACTTTGGAGAATAGCTTAGCACTGAAGCTTACGAAAGAATAAGATCCCTTGAACAGGAACAACTAGAGTGTTGTGTAAAGTTTCATTGTGAAAATAAAGAGCACAACAAGCCCACTTTACCTTTTGGTTCGAAATTTCCATCACCACCTCCATTTCCTCATGAGTCATTGTCTTTCCAGTTTACCATTTTACCTTTGCCTAAACTCATAGATCCGATCTGCCTTGAAACCACCAAATGATGTCCCAAGTCTTTGAAAGATAACAATCCATGGTCCAGTGTGTGGTTCAGATACCAAGCCCCACGGCCAAGTCCCCTTCACGCCGAGAAAGGCTAATTTCTTCACATTTTTTTCTGGCTGACTTCGTTCTGCTGCCTCAGTAGAAAACGCACCCATTCATGGGGCGCCTGGGTGGCGCAGTCGGTTAAGCGTCCGACTTCAGCCAGGTCACGATCTCGCGGTCCGTGAGTTCGAGCCCCGCGTCAGGCTCTGGGCTGATGGCTCAGAGCCTGGAGCCTGTTTCCGATTCTGTGTCTCTCTCTCTCTGCCCCTCCCCCGTTCATGCTCTGTCTCTCTCTGTCCCAAAAATAAATAAACGTTGAAAAAAAAAATTAAAAAAAAAAAAAAAAAAAAGAAAGAAAACGCACCCATTCAGAAAAAGCAAATTCTGTTGGATCAGGTCACGTTCTGGGGCCCAAGTTTAATCCTCTGACAGGAATATTTTAACTGATAAAAAGAACCATCCATTAGGTGAAACACCTTTACAAAGAACCACCCCAATACACAGCGTGTCCTAGACCAGCTACCATCAGGTTAGACATTCCTTCTGGACTTGGGATCAATAGGAATGGACCTGACGTCAAGATCAAATCCCACGGCAGGGCACAGTGAGTACCACCAGCCTACTCTCTGGATATAGCTGATAGGGAGTGCTAGCATCATTTCTGATTCAACCATTAGTGATGCTGAAACTGCTGCAAACACACGTTGGTTTGGCATATGGTACTAAATGTTCTTCGTTTTATATGGTGGGCAGAAGCCGGGTGAGATGAACAGGAGTGTATACACGCTATGGAATGAAATCCAGAAGAGCAAAGTACTTGCCTTCAATGGAGGAGACACGCTTATCATCCTGAAGCTTGATGTTGAACCCCAAACTGAAAAGATGGCATGCTCTGCTAGAAACCGAGCAAGCCACAGGCCCCCAAGACCTGCTCGGTTACATATCCACATATCAAATCCGAGAGGAAAATCTAGGTGATTCTTTCCTCTGGGGTGAGGGAGAGGAGGTGGGGGGCCCTAAAGTGTATGGCCAGATACCAGAAGTTACTGAAAATATCTCCCCTGCTAACCCAGGTGAGAGGTGAAGCCAGAGAGTTTTGTTTTATGGTGTGTGTGTTATCGGACAATATCTAAAAAGTGAAATACCTATAGTTGCTTAACTAAGGTCCCTGTTGTAACATTCCAAGTAACAACGAAAGTTACTTTGCATTTTAAAATAACTAAGTACAAATAAAATTCAAGCTTAAAAACAACTATTGCCACGTAAGAAATGTCATAATTAACTGCCACTTGGTCACCAAAACTTCCTACTGATTTCTTCCCAAAGTCATAACTTTAGAGAGGTAACTAATCCCCTCAAAAAACTACTGTAGACATGTCTTACTCCCAGAGTCCACATATCTTCCCAATTGATGTAGGCGAAGGGTCTTACCCACTTTATCCTCCTCCTCCACTTGCTGCGCACAGCCTTCTTTTGTTACTAAAGGATTCCTGAATAGAATCGTCTATTCTGTGACCTTACAAAATTCAGATGTGCTGTTATGTTCTAGTCTCACAGTGACTGTCCCCAGATTTGGGGTGCCCTATTTCCTGTTTAGTTTCTGACACTGTCTACCTTCCTTACAGAGCTGATTAATCTCGGGTGCCTGGAATGAAGGCCATGAGGTCATGTAATATTAAGGCACCAAGAAAACTTCAATAAGTGGTTTAATGTATTTGCAGTGGCCAAAATTAGAACGGCTTCCTTTTCCTTTGATTTGACAGACTATTTTTGTGCTACAATTTACAGTTCTTCCCCCTCTAACAACTTGAGTTAATTTCTACTCTGCAAAAAGTCAGAAGCAAAGAAGCTAAAGCAAAGCTATGGATTGAGATAGATCTGGGTAGGTAAAAGTGCAACAGCAAAGAAAGGCAGAGTCGCTTTCTGGCTGTTTCTAGTGACTGAGGCACCCCTGGGTTATGAGCATCCTAGCAATGGCAACTAGAGAACTGAAGAGATGTGGAGACGTGTTCCGCAGTGGTGACAGTGGGGAGAGGCCCAGGAGTGGACTTCCAAGATGTAGGATAAAAGAAGAACCAGAGGCTGTGATGACCAATAAGCTTCTCCTCCTGCCAGAGCTAGTTAATGTGCTATCTAACCTTTCCAGTACCCCAGAAATAAGGCCTTTTTTTTGGAATGTGCATTATACATGCATGTCTTTTTTTATATACAATAAAATGTTTTTAGATTATACCATTCAAAATTACAAGCATTGGGGCGCTTGGGTGGTTCGGTCGGTTAAGCATGTGACTTCTGTTCAGGTCACGATCTCGCCCTTCCTGTGTTTGAGCCCCATGTCAGGCTCTGTGCTGACAGCTCAGAGCCTGGAGCCCGCTTCAGATTTTGTGGCTCCCTCTCTCTCTGCCCCTCCCCCACTCATGGCTCTGTCTCTGTCTCTGTCTCTCTAAAACTTTCTTTCCTTTCATTGAGGAAGTGACAGTCAAAGGCAGGTGTATCATGACGCTAATGAGGTTTGAGCTCCAGGACCCCTCATTTGCACAGGCCCCTTCTAAGGCTCTGGGAGCGGCCCTGGTAGTGTTCACGTGGTCATGTGCTTTGGGCAATTTTGAAAAAAGATATCTAATCTTGATCAGTTAACACCCTGGTGTCTTTCCACTCTGACCTCCTTTCTGTCATGCTTCTCCTTGTTTCATTCAGCTGGCCTTAGAGTACGTGTATTTTTGAGATCCAGTTAAGGGGAAGTTAATCTGGGGAAATATTTTGTTTCATTTTAATAGGATGTATTTATATGGTTCGGTGGCCATCACAGTATAAAGAGGGGCTTCCCAGTTGATGCCTACCACTACTGTGCTGACTCACCCCGCATCACAAAGGAAGTTACGAGGCAGATATTGTTACATGAATGTGTCTTGCAGCAGCTGGCCCCAGCATTACCTGTGCAACGGAGGAGTAACACAGTTTCAAATTTATGAAACTAATGAAACTAGAACGTGGTCTGTGGGAAATTTTCCGATTGTCAAACGTGTAAAATTGTGAGCGGAGGATGTGCTTCCCTTTGAGGTCTCCTCGAAATGAACATTCCCTCCCATCAGCAATATACTTGACAAGGTACGATGGGAAATGTTTGGGTTCTGTGTTTGGCAGATGTGTTTGGGTTTGAATCTTCTCTTTTTGATATTTATGAACCTCAGTTTACTCTCCTGTAAGAAAGGAATAATAATATCTTTCCGAGTTACGATGGGAATAGCTACCGTTGAACATTTTGTCTGCCAGGCACTGGGCTTTACAACAACTCTGTGCGGTGGATACTGTTATTATTCCCATCTTACGGATGAAGTTATCCAAGGTCATACAGTAAGTGGGAGGTGGCCTCCATATCTACCAGACTCTTCCATGAGGACACAAGATAGCATATGGAATGTTTCTAGCATAAACCAGGCAGAGTCATCATCCAATAAATGGTAGGGATTGTTATGAAACCCACCACAGATCTCTCTCCCTTCTGACTGTCTATTGTAGCAACAAGCTCAACTTCACAGCTTGCAGAACAGAGCTTTGCAGAACAGAGCTTGTCTCTGTTCCTTTCTCCTACATGGTTCCTTTCTCCACTAGCAGGTGGCTTTGTGTTCTTAATTATTACTCTTAGCCAATCTATCTTATTTTTGGAATTAGATGATAAATTATTTTAAAAATACAAAAACACTATTATACCACATTAATAAAACTATTATGATTGTTGATATATTCACTAACATTCTCTACATATTCTAAAGTTTTGTTATAAATCATTTGTATGCATGCATCATTTAAAATATTACATGTTTTCTAGACCTGCAATGATATTTTATAATTGACATTTCCTGAGTCACTACATAGCCTTTAGTCTTATTAAAAGTCTTTCTTCAACCAGAATACACTATTTAAATTTTGTAATTTGTGAAAAGGACATTACATACCATGCAGAGTGTTTCTCTATTTCTGTTCAGGCAGTCATTCATTCAACCAATATTTACTATTTACCATGTGCCAGATATTGTCCTCAGTTTTTAAAACTTGTTTGTACATGCAATTGTTATATAATTGTATTCAAGGTTTAAATATAAGTATATATGTTTTGTATATATGTTTTTTAAAACACCATTTTTTTTTCATTGTTTTAAAACATTTTTCAGGTCTTCATAATTATCACTTTTGGTGGCTGTATAATGTTCCATTAAAAATATCTGCCATACTATGCCACTTATTAAACTATTCTTGGACATTTAAATAATGCATTACCATTGGAAAGAATGCTATAGTGAATATCTTCATACATAAAACTCTTCTCATCTGTTGGATAATTTCTTTACATTAAATTCCTTTAAGTCAGGGGACTGAACTTTTTTTGTTTGTTTGTTTTGGGCAGCTATTGTCTTCCAAAGGACTTTAAGAATTCACGTTTTCATCAAATGTAAAGATATTGCAAACACTTGCATATTGTTACTTTAAAAATGTTTATTAGCACATGTAAAATAGTGCCTCCTTCTTCTTTAGCTTTGCATTTCTCTAAAAATTTGTGAGGTTAAACATTTTTCTATTTCTTTTTAAAACAAGCTTATTAACTCTTAAATTGTCTACCACAGGGCTGTGTTAAGAGGACCAACACCAACAGTAACATGGATCAACACAGTGAGTGATAAGTACTGAATTAGGTCCACGTGGTGAATCTTCATATGAAGATTGTGATGGGGACCATGATGGGGAGAGTGTGAGTTGGAAAGGCTGTCTAAACCTGGGTTCATATCCTTCTTCTTCACTTGCCTGTTGGGAAAACCTGGACTTCAAGTCCATTGTGTATAAGATTGCATGAACAGTATAAAACATCAAAGGTTGTGATGAGGCTTAGGTAACTCTGAGGCAGAGACTGTATCCTTAGCACACAGCACAGGGCCTAACATGCAGTAGGTACCCGATAAATATGTAAGCTCGGTTAAGTCCTGATAACACAGAAGTCCCCAGTAAACGCTAAACCTTAAGATATTTTCCCTGATCTCCTGGAACTAATAACCTGGATATGACAATAAGATACAAGAATAAAATCATAAGTTCTTTATGCAGATATTTTCACAGGGAAGGCTTTCCATATAGAAAGAGTACATTCTAGGAGAGTGCAGAGGACTCTTGATAGAAGTGAGACAAGAATAATCAACATGACTTGGTTTATCAAAAAAGTGGGAATGTTCAGAATAGCCATACCCATAGGGAATAGACTGTGAAGTAACTGTTGCCAGAGACGGGGGAAGGGGGAACGAAAAGCAACTGCTAATGGGTATGGGATTTCTTTGGGGAGTAAAGAAAATATTATACACTTAAATAGTGGTGATAGTGGTACAACTTAGTAAATATACATAAAATCACTAAATTGTGCATTTCAAAGGGGTGAATTTTATATGTGAATCACATCTAAAGAAAAAAACTAGAAGTATATTCTTTTCTGTGGCTTATAATTTAGAACCCATGCCAATTAAGCAAATTCTAAGGGAAGGTTAAATAAGGAATTTATTCAAAGGCTCTAATATTTTACTTTTGCATGTGACTCAGCCCCAAATTCAGAAACTAGGAGAGTGGTTGAATAAATTTTGGTACCAATTGCCCCTATCATCAAGAAGAAACTGTAAACATGTCTTGTTATGCTTTCCTACCCCAAATTAGCTATTCGTTTCCTTGAATTAAAAAGTATAAAGATCACCATTTTCAATGAGCTTGGGTCTGTTTAATGCTTAACAGTGTCTTAGGAGTTGCTGAGAGCATATCATAGCAGAGGGCAACAGATCACAGCACCTTGATATTATTCACATAAAAGCTGATAATTCCTTGGGTAAAGATGGTAGAGATGTCTTTACAAGGTCCCTTAACTACTCAATCAGAAAGCAAAAGAAGGCAGTTGAAGGTCGGACCACCACCAGCTTAACTATGTTTCTACTTTATAATTACTTTTTTGTCTGATGCTACCTTTTAAAATATCTTAGGTTACCTTTCTCTTGTCCTTCAAAATGTCTGAACAAATAATTTATTACTGCATAATTTAGTTATTTCAGTATGAAATGGTCAGAGAATGGGTATCTGTGATATTGCAATTTTATAATTAGACATACATATTTGGTTCTTGACACAGAGCTCCTAAAACCCATGGCATGTCATAAGTGAGGACAGTGACAAAGGTATCTTTTGTTATATTAATGAAGGGACTTTTGGACTGCCCTGTGAATTAGGGCTCCTTGCCTGTGGAATCAACCCTGTGATTCCAGGGTTACATCTTTTAGTCCCACCCCCCCCACGCCCACCCCACCCCACCCCCCCTCCCCCGACCTCCAGGAGGGGGGAGGGGCTGGAGATCGAGTTCAATCACCAAAGGCCAATGACTTAATCAATCATGCCTGTGTAATGAAGCCTCCATAAAAATCCAAAAGGACTGGGTTCGAAGAGCTTCCGGGTGTGTGAACCCATGGCAGTTTGGGGTGGGTGACTTGCTCTGGAAGGACATGGAAGCTCTAAGCCTTTTTTCCGAACCTCATCCTGTAGGTCTTTCCATCTGGCTGCTCCTGAGTTGTACCTTTCTTGATAAAGTGGTGACCTAGTAAGTAAAATGTTTCTGACTTCTATGAGCAGCTCCAGCAAATTAATCAAAACCAAGGAGGGGGGACACCTGGGTGGCTCAGTCGGTGAAGCGTCCCACTTCGGCTCAGGTCAGGATCTTCCGGTTCGTGAGATCAAGCCCTGCATCAGGCTCTGTGCTGACAGCTGAGAGCCCAGAGCCTGCTTCAGATTCTGTCTCCCTCTCTCTCTGCCTCTCCCTCACTTGTGCAATCTCTCTCTCTCTCTCTCTCAAAAATAAATATTAAAATAAAATAGAATGAAAAAATGAGGGTGTCATGGGAACCTCTGAGTCTGTCAGAAGCAAAAGTAGCAAGCCTAGACTTGCCAAAAGCTATTCGAAGTGGAGGGCAGTCTTGTGGGACTATCTCTGTAGAGACAGCATGAGAAACCTATTGAGTTGAATTGTAGGATGCCTAGCGGGTGTTGGAGCATTGCTTGGTGTGAGGGGAAAAATTCACACGTTGGAACTAGGTGCAGAACCCTTAGTGTCATATGCCCAAAACAACTACACATAGTCTAATCGTATATTAATTGGTATTAACCAATAGCATTTTTCTGCTGAAAATTCAAAAGAGATTTATTTTAGCTGTATCTGTTCCAAAATGTAATAAGTTTATGTGAACAATCACGTGAAGAACATAATTGCATGATATACACACAGTGCCGTGTATCAGACACGGTGGCAAACATCGGACTGCAATGTGTTAAGTGTCAACTTATCATAAAGTTGTTCCGTAATAAGTGAAAAATGTGATTTGGCTCCTTGTTGTGTGGTTTCTTTCGCTGCACGTTCTCCAGCTGTTACTTGCTTGATGGCACTCAGAATACCTGGCTAGACACTCTCGAAGTTGTAAGTCAAACATGGAGGAATCAGTCTGGCTTGGGTTTCCTGCTTGAGCCAACAGGAAGTAAAAATTAGTCCTCTGCTGTTTTGTCCTATTTAAAGGTTAAAAAAAAAAAAATCATATATGTGGGAAGCAACCAAAAGCCTTCTGCTAAAACAACGGATAAAACCTACACGATAAGTAATGACTTAAAATGTTAAATGGATTTTTTCCCCTTAACAAACTCAGAGTAGTTTAATCCTAAAGTGCATGTATCAGAGAGGAATAAACATGTGCTCAGTTGAATCTGAGGGTTGATAGAGGGTCCAAACTGGTAGAGAAAAAATATCCATATTGCCCTGTTTCCACTTTATTGTAGTCCATAAGATTCCTCAAAAAATTAAAAATAAACTACCCTACGACCCAGCAATTGCACTACTAGGTATTTATCCAAGGGATACGGGTATGCTGTTTCGAAGGGGCAAATGCACCCCAGTGTTTATAGCAGTGCTATCAACAATAGCCAAAGTATGGAAAGAGCCCAAATGTCCATCAATGGATGAATGGATAAAGAAGATGTGGTATATATATACACAATGGAGTATTACTTGGCAATCAAAAAAAAGGAAATCTTGCTATTTGCATCTACATGGATGGAACTAGAGGGTGTTATGCTAAGCGAAATTAGTCAGAGAAAGACAAATATCATATGATTTCACTCATATGAGGACTTTAGGACACAGAACAGACAAACACAAGAGAAGGGAAGCAAAAATAATATAAAAACAGGGAGGGGACAAAAACATAAGAGACTCTTTTTTTTTTAATTTTTTTTTCAACGTTTTATTTTTGGGACAGAGAGAGACAGAGCATGAACGGGGGAGGGGCAGAGAGAAAGGGAGACACAGAATCGGAAACAGGCTCCAGGCTCTGAGCCATCAGCCCAGAGCCTGACGCGGGGCTCGAACTCACGGACCGCGAGATCGTGACCTGGCTGAAGTCGGACACTTAACCGACTGCGCCACCCAGGCCCCCCCATAAGAGACTCTTAAATATGGAGAATAAACAGAGGGTTGCTGGAGGGGTTGTGGGGGGGGGGGTGGGCTAAATGGGCAACGGGCATTAAGGAATCTATTCCTGAAATCACTGTTGCACCACATGCTAACTAACCTGGATGTAAATTAAACAATAAATAAATTTAAAAATATATTGTAGGCCATAGGAGATTATAGTGAATGTTCCTTTTAGTGGAAGTTTCTTTCAACTCTTGCTACTTAACAAAAGGAAGCTTACCTCTAAGAAGCCAAGATTTGGGAAAGGTTTGTCTGCTCACATCAAGACCCCCTCCCCTTGTTTTATTCTTATTTTTCTGTCTTTGAACACCCAGAAGCTCTACTCCCTGTCCAACACACTAAGAATGAAATGGTCTTAAGTAAGATCAGAAAGCTCTGGAAGCCAGGTCACTGATACCAGGCATTGGTTCCCGAAATGAATGGATGTGGTTCTCAGAGGGAAGTTACCCCAAGTTTGAGCTATTCTAGAACAGTCATTTCTAGACTGGCATTTCTCCTAGCAAAACCTAACCTTTGAATGGAGAGAGATTGTTCCCATCTGTCCCCACCTGTTCTTTCACTTCCCATCTCCTCTTCCACATCTTGAAAGCCGTGGCTGGGAAAAAAAAACTCAAAAAAAGGGGAAGTCTTCAGAGTAAGGAAACCCTTCCAGTTTGCTTTTTTTCCTGATTGGCTGAGTTGGTATGGGAAGAGAAAAAGAAAACAACAAAACTGTCCTATTCAATTAAAGAGCTAAGGATTTAAACACTGGCTCAGTTCATTTGTCCCTGAATAAATTACTAAACCCCTAGGGCCTCAGGTTCCTGATCTATTAAATGGGCATAAAATATACGTCCTTGCTGGTTTACCCTGAGGAAAGTATCTGACACATAAGTGCTTAATAAATGGTGTTGGCCTTCCTGTGTGTTCTGGGAAGTGCTTTAGGTTGTGGCTAGGAGTAAAGGGAGGTTTGCCTCTAGCCTCTGCCCAATCACGGTGCCAGATGAATGTCCTGGGTGATCCCAAAGGCAGTTTCAGTTCATTAGGCACACTTTGTGAAAGGGGTTCACAAGAGCTCAATTAAAAATGTCAGATGATACCAGCTTGTTCAGGGATCTCTCCATAACACTTTTTTTTTTTTTTCAATGTTTATTTATTTTTGGGACAGAGAGAGACAGAGCATGAACGGGGGAGGGGCAGAGAGAGAGGGAGACACAGAATCGGAAACAGGCTCCAGGCTCTGAGCCATCAGCCCAGAGCCCGACGCGGGGCTCGAACTCACGGACCACGAGATCGTGACCTGGCTGAAGTCGGACGCTTAACTGACTGCGCCACCCAGGCGCCCCACTCTCTCCATAACACTTTGAGGGGTTCCTTTAAATCAGGACATTATAAAAATACTAGAGGATTTTTACAATGGACAAATTCACACTGTAGAACAAAGTATACCCAATTTTGAAATAAACTTAGATATAACTATTTATATAATTATATCTGCAATTCATATTTTTATTATAATTCAGCCTTTACTGATACAAAAGATGGCAAAAATAAAATGAGATGAAAAACTCTATAATCAGTAGGTGAAAGTAGAACAAAAATGTAAATCAAGGTGGAGCAGCATCCCCAGCCACATGTTCACACTTCCGATTTTAGAGAAATGTAACGTTGCCAGTTTGAGCGGGGGCCCCCTTAACAATCCCACAGTCCGGCCAATCACCTGAAGCATGTCATCACTTTAGATGCACGTGAAGATTACAGTCACTTGTTTCCTGATTACCCAGGTCACTTTTTAAAAGCATTTTATTTACTTTTTTGTATACATACCCACATATAAAGATAAATTGATATAAGTGGCACCATACACATGCATCTTCAGTCCCTTTCTTCTCTTACATTATGGCCTGTGCCAGCCCTTGTCTCCCGCCCACTTTGCTCAACAAAATAACTTAGGTTAGCAACTCCATCTATCCTTCTATAAATGAGACCACCTTACACAAAATCCAAAGATGCCCTGGTCTCTACAGCTTCAGCCTAATCTTTCTCCACCTTCTACATCAAGAACTAAGTTGTATGATGTTCGACATGCTGCTAGAAAGATAAACCAATATACCGTAGAACTATTTTCAAAAGCGAAGTTGAGATAAATGGACTTATCAGTCTTTGGTTAAGCTTGGTGCTTTGCATGTAGCACGTTGTCAGTAAAATCTTGATTCTGGAACTATTTCTAGTTTTTACTTGTCCCCCCCCCCCCCCTTCTTGGTACCACTCTGTCTACAGGAATGAATTTTCAGAGGTTTCTGGGTAAAAATTTTAGCCAATACATATGTATGTTCTGGGGGGAGGGGGGGGTGGACACATACACCCTGAAAGTCAAAGGAAAGAGTGGAGTCAGGGTACGATCGGCCACCGTGAATGGATGTTTGAGTTACCAAGAAAAATGGGCCAGAGGTTCCATCCAACACCTGCAAACCAACTGCCACGTATTAATGTCTCACTTGACATCAAAGATCTTATTTAGTGCCTTATTTGGCTTAGTGTCATAAGAAAAGTCCCAGCAAAGTAATGAGCCCCTCAAGTCTCCCGCTTCATATCTTTTTTAAAAAATCATTTCTTGTTTTTTTTTTTTAACATTTATTCATTTTTAAAAGAAGTAAAGATGGAGTGTGCAGACAGAGAGGGGACAAAGAATCCGAAGCAGGCTCTGTCAGCACAGAGTCCGATGCAGGGCTCAAACCCACGAACCATGAAATCATGACCTGAGCCAAAGTTGGTCCCTTAACTGACTAAGCCACCCAGGTGCCCCTCCCACTTCACACCTTAAAACTTCTTCTTAGAGTCTCCTTTCCTCTCTGCGGTTGCCAGGGCCCAGAAGGTCTCTCCTCATTCCCCATTAAAACTGCTTCAAAGAAAAAACCAAAGGGACACATTCACACTAATATCATATCATAAATGAATAATAAGAGAACTTCAACATACATACCAGTATTGTTTGCAATTTTATAAAAACCAAAGCATTATTTTTAAAAAGAAAAATCCAATAGGGTAGTTTTCAAGGATAATAGAAACACAGGAAGAAGTCCTACAGAGCCTTTCTAGCACTCCTGAGTGCATACATGAGCCTCCATAGAAGGTGGCCCTGAGAAACCATTACGAAGAGCACAGGGCTAGAGTCAAGAAAAGCTGCGGGCATGATTCCAGCTCAGCCATGCACCAGACATTGGAACTTAACAAGTCACTTCACTGTCTAGGCCCCAGTTTCCTCATTTGTAAAGTGAAGGTCTTGAACTAGATCACTTCGAAGTCACTTCCAGCTCCAACATGCTGGGATTCTAGGATTATAATGGTCCTTTTGAGTGGACCACATTATCTGGATTTAAAAGAGATAGCATGCTTGCCATGATACCATAAAGGACTTCTTGGCAAATCCAGAATGGAAAGCTTCTTTTCTGCACGGAACCCACCCCTCCACCCCCTCCCACCCTTAAGGTGGAGAGCATGACTCAAGGAAAATTTGAACTCCAGTTCAACACAAGTGTTGATTGATGACGTGCTATCTCATAAGACTGTTCCACCTGTTCTCAGTTTTCTGTCTATAAAAACAAAGTTTACACTAATGACAGGGTGATCTTTTTTTTTTTTAATTTTTTTTTCAACGTTTATTTTTTATTTTGGGGGGGACAGAGAGAGACAGAGCATGAACGGGGGAGGGGCAGAGAGAGAGGGAGACACAGAATCGGAAACAGGCTCCAGGCTCTGAGCCATCAGCCCAGAGCCCGACGCGGGGCTCGAACTCACGGACCGCGAGATCGTGACCTGGCTGAAGTCGGACGCTTAACCGACTGCGCCACCCAGGCGCCCCAGGGTGATCTTTTTAAATATGAAAAGCTGACCATGCCACCCCCTGCTCAATCATCTGGTAGTTTCTCATCACCTACTCTAGCAAACACTGTCAGTTGCCAACTCAGCAGCCATTTGTCCTGTTCCCCCTACTTTTTCTCAGAGGCCCAAATTTGTTCCAGTATTCTCTACCTGGCCATGTACTTCAGAAGAAGTGGGTCTGTCCCCTCCAGGGGCCGAGTCCAGGTTTGTCTGAGCCAGTCATGGTGATTGCATTCCCCTTGCCAGTGAATGGTTTAGGGTTGGGCATGTAATGCAGTTTTGGCCACTGAGGCATGAGGATTAGTCTGCCAGGGGAGCATCTTAAGAAAGATTTTCCTCCCTGATTAGAAAGACACAGATCAAGTCAGAAAGCAAACAAACAAACCTCTCTTCCTCTTTGGTCATCTTGCAATCCAAAGAAGAAGCAGTCTGAGGATAAAGGATCATACCAAGAATGGCAGAGCAAAAAAGTGGAAAGAGCCTAGGTCCTTAATGACAGAGTTGAGCCACTGAATTCAGCCATCTTAGAACCTCCCTGCCTTTGAGCACATTATATATGCTAATCAATTTTCTTCAGTGTTTAAGTCAGTAGTGTTAGAGGTTTCCATTCGTGCAGGTGAACACATGCTAATACATCTACAGTGCAAAACTAGCATATAGTTTTTTGTACGCAAAGCCCTTCATGATCTAATTGCCTCATCTCAGTCACCATCCATGAGGCTCTAGTCACCCTAGCCTTTGCCTAGCATGCCCACCTCCAAATTGTGCACCCTCATAAACACCACTACTCATCTTTCAAGTTCCAACAAAAGTATCTCCTCCTGCTGTACCGATTTCCAGCAGTGTTTCCTACATGCCTCCATTACATTGTTACCATTTGCATGCCAGTCGACCACACTAGACTGTGAACTTCTTGAGGGCAGGGGCCTCCAGGGCCTGTTTCTCTTATATTACCAGTCCCTGAGCATATTTCTGACTCATGGCCATGCTGAATGAATGTAACCTATCATTTTAGGAATAGAGCTCACCCTTAATTTGGAAAGTTTAATTCCTGTCTATCTCAGTGTGGGCCTTGCCCCGACTCAAATGCACAGAGGTCTGAGTAATTGAAATGTCTGAGACAACATAACCACCAGTTCCTGAGACCTTCACAGACTATGAGTGGTGGCTCTGGAGTTAGTTATGTTTGACAGTCTGACAATCAATCATGTTCTCTTCATTAAAAGAAATGAACAATGGAGGGAAATGTGCCCACTCCATTTGGGGAGTAGACGAATCCTATCCTATAACTCAGCATCGAGACGGAGAAGTGCTAAGGCATAGCGAGCTACCTCGGTGATCCATCCAGCGTGAGGACATCAGGGCAGGCTAATATTTGAGAGTGACCAAAATTCGTATGAAGGAAATGTGGAACAGGGAGACTTCAGACCACAAATCCAAAACCTAAATCGGTTCCGCTTAAGCTTTCCTCTATGTTGAGAAACTGCCTCGCGGAGATCGGACACCGTCTTCCACACCAGCCTGCGCTCTGCTGTTCTCTGTCCCCTCCACACACACCACACATATAGGAACATTGGGCGCTACCTACCATTCAACGTCTTTCTGTAAATAGCAGCAGCTCCACTGAGTAACCATTTAAAAGTTCACATCTGC
This sequence comes from Leopardus geoffroyi, assembly GCF_018350155.1. Taxonomy (NCBI): domain Eukaryota; kingdom Metazoa; phylum Chordata; class Mammalia; order Carnivora; family Felidae; genus Leopardus; species Leopardus geoffroyi. The sequence continues at coordinate 85,360,436 of NC_059333.1, forward strand.
CCAGGGGTAAAACAAATGACACACCCTGCAATGCACAAGATAAGCCAGAGAACTGGAACACACAATTTCAGCAATTCCCTATTCAGGCCCAAAGCATTCTTTTGGGAATGCAGATCACCTTTAGCGGGACAGGGGGCGAACAATTACACTAGGGGTGCGATGACTCATTTAAACAGCATAATTCAAATATCTTATTCATGTCGCAATATAATCGAACTCTTGAGGGGTTGCTACACTCCTTGAAGGAAAGAAAAAAAAAAGCAATAAAGGAGAAAATGCAGAGCAATGACATGGCGGGGTAGGCAGGTACCGGAGGCTGAAGGGAGTCAGGGTGAGCGGGATGCTGGCCGCCCACTAGCCTTCACGGAGCAAATAGGGAAATTCCCCTCTACTGTTCCCGGAGTTGTGGGGCCCCACTGACCGCTTACACTGTCTATGGGAAAAACATGAATGCTAGTCCAGAGTCATTCGATCATCAAAACGTGCTGAGTACCTACTATGCGCTAGCATCGGGGGTGCAAAGAGAAGACAAAATTCCTCCCCCGGAAATAGCTCTCCCAATAGTAGGGAAGATAGACAAAACAGCATGACCAGCGCTAGAACAGAGAGGGAGAAAAGACACTTGACGGGAGACAGTGAATTCTAGCTGAGAGTGCTGACGCAGGCCTCACAGGATGCGTGCTTAAAATGCCTTGAAAGAGGAGTAAGAAGGGTCTCTCCTGGGCCTACACAAGGCTCACAAACAAGGTAATGTGTCAAACGACAAGTTGCTGGGAGTAGTCTGGAGTGTGTGTGTCAGATACACACAGCAGGGCAGGGTGAGGGGCCGCGTTTACATCTAGGCCCAGGCCCAACCTGCCTTATTTCCCCCCTCTGGCTGCTCCTGACTCACTCTCACATCCCTAAACACCACTCCCAGGCCTTTCTGGGCCTTCCCTCCTGAACACGTGCCCTGCCCTCCGCCTCCAATTTCCCTCACCTTGTTCCCTTCTCTGCCTGGACATTTCATCTCTGTGTGAAGCCTCCCCACATCCTTGGGCAGAGCAAGGTACTTGTCCCTCTGTCCCTCTGCCCACCTCCTTCTGGCCATTTGGTAGGATGAACTATGTTTCTACTTTAAAAAGGTATAGACACAGTCCCTGCCTTCAGGGAGTTTGGGAACCAAAAGCCCTGAAACACAGAGCAAGACACAAGCCACAAGTGCAGCCCCCAGTGTCCAGATGATCACCACAAGCTGAGCTGGCTAGTTATGACAAAGGTGCAGGGACCAAGGGCCATATCCTTAAGAGAGCTCCACTCTGCCCATGGCCCTCAATCAACCCTTTTGATTCCAGTATCTCTCACTGCGTTGTCTCAATCCATGACCTCAATTTTGTTTCATCCCTTTACTCCTCCATTTCGGAGATTGCTCTATTCTTCTCCTGCCCCACAACCAGCTGTCCAGAAACAACATGATAACAAGAAAGAGAACAAGCTGTGACTTCACCCAGAGCTAGACTTGCCTCCCAGCTGCAGCAACCCAATGACTTGCTGTGAATTGAAGGAGATGACAGCATTTAACTGCTCCAAGACATGGTAAGCACTCAACAATCCACAACTCTCCACAATCCACACTCTCTCAACTCTCTCAACAATCCACAATGCTGTTGATTAGCCTTGGGGTCATCCATCATTGCATCCACCTCCAAGCTTCATATCTACTGTCTTTTGAGTTCCAACAATTGTCTCCCCTCCCTCTCCTCTCCAACCTGTCCCTTATCCTTCAGCAACAGTGACAGATCCTATATAACTGTAGGACCACACAAGCTTCATAGAGGAGGTGGCTTGGATGATGGGTCTAAAAGACAAGTAGCCTTGGGATCTGTGGATCTGACAAGAAGAGGGCATACCAGAAAGTGGGAAATGGTGAATAAAGACAGAGACAGGAAAGTATGTATCTAGAGTTCTTGTAGGGGAACGTAGGGTCTCTGGTTTGGCTGGATGGTGGGGTCAATGCCAGAGATGTTAGAGGTCAAGGTAGACAGAGGCTGGGACCATCATCTGCAGTTTCGGGGAAACCACAAGCATGGATTTGTGGGGGTAGGGGAGGGGGGAGCAGGCTGTAGGGTGACTGTATATGAGATGCATTGGGAAGAAAGAGACCCAAGATACAGGTCACTCCTCAGGGGTGACCCTCGTGTCATACAAAACACACAAAATCGGAAGCCCTGAGCTCCAAGATCTGCAACCAATGAAGTGAGCCATCTTGGGACTTCAGTTGGCTCATCGGCAAAATGAAAAGCTGGACTTTCCTGTGGAGTTACCCAAGTTCAAATACCAGCCTGGCCACTTATCAGAACAAAAAGATCTTAGGTAAAGTCTTGAATATTTTGATGTCTTCATTTCCCTCATCTGTAAAATGATGGCAAGGGCCCTACTTTCCTTATGGTGCTGCTGCAAAGACAAAGCATAGACAACCATATTGGCATGAGATAGGAATTTAAAAAGGAAAAGATCTGACTGTTAAAAGTCCTTCCAGCTTAAAAAGAAAAAAAAAAAAAAAAAAAAGATTCACAGTCCCTCCTATGACAGTCCTATCCTATTCAGAAAAAATCCTGGAACCTAATCTGGGCTAGTCTGGGGTACAACATGAAAATTTCCTTCTGATCCATTAAAAAAAAAAAATTGCATCCTTAATGATCCTTTCCAGATTTTCTTCAGAAAATGAAAATGTATCATTAGGAAGTTAGAAAAGCAATTGTAAAAGTCTTGGAAATAATAAAACTCAGTTAAGCCTTTGATTTCTAACTCAGACTTGGCCTGCGTTTAGAAGAGGAAGGGCTATCAAATAGGTATGCAGGCACACCACTTGTGTCTTCCCGTGACTCATGGAGACTCTGGAAAGCAAACAGACCACAAAACTATAACCAAGTGCTTGCTCAAGTCCACCAAACCTTATATGTCCCCAAATTTGTCTGTGACAGGTCAGTTTTGACCCCTTCCAGAATCGAGGACCAAAAAGATGATCTATTTCAAGACTCTGACCAAGAAGGTCCTGTTTCAGTTCTTAAAAAAAAAAAAAAAAAAAATCCCAAGAGTAAAAAAAAAAAAAAAAACAATTACCAAGTGTTACTAGTCCTATTCCACCCTTCACATACCTTGCACTTACTTACCCACCATCAGGAAAACATTTATCACACTAGTGGGTTTCTAGATGTCTGTCTCCCCAGAGACTGAACATAAGGATATGTCTACTTCATGTTTCACTCCCAGTGCCTCCTGTATGACCATCACCATACCTACTATATTTTCAACCCCTGTGATCCAGGGCAGCCTGAAACCACAGTGCATATTCTTGCAATTACACCTACCGCATCCCAAAGGACTGAAGGAAAAAATACCCGGAATACATGAGCGAATGAGCATTCACATCCCATGCCATTCTTTCCACCCCAAATACCCTTTCCTTCATTTTTGAGACTTCTCAAGTCTCCTCTGGAAGGCATTTCCTTATTGATCCCCACTCACTTCTGACTGTGTCTCGCCACTGTGCCTCTCTCAGCAGTTAGCACTCAATGTGTGTTAGAGGAATTCTCACCTCTTTCACTCTGAAGCAGTGTGCTACATTGAGTAGGCTCTCTCTGAGCTTTGCCCTTTTGGCTCTCCTTCTACTTCATCTACTCAAAAAGTCCCCACTTCTTAAGCCTCCTTCTTCCTGCCCTCCTTTCCCACAGATGAAACATCTTTGAGGTGGACAGAACAGGGCACAGGCCAGAGATTCTCACCTGACTATTCATCACAATCATCTACAGAGGTTAAAAAATAACAGATGGGGGCTCTCTGTGCCTCCCCATTCAATAGACAGCAGCATCTTCTTGTGCAGTGCCAGCTGCATCCTCAAGACATGATGGTGGAGGTCAGAGTGAACGGATTTGACCTTATTGGGTACCTTGTTACCAGGGCTGCTTTTAAATCTGGCAAAGTAAATATTGTCATCACAAATGACTTCTTCGTTGACCTCAACTACATGGTCTACGTGTTCCAGTATGATTTCACCCATGACAAATTCAATGGCACAGTCAAGGCTGAGAATGTGGAACCCGTCATCAACAGAAAGCCCATCTCCGTCTTCTAAGAGAAAGTTCCCGACAACATCATGGGGTGATGCTGGTGCCGCATATGTTGTGGAGGCTGCTGGTGTCTTCACTACCATGGAGGAAGCTGGAGCTCACTTGAAGGGCAGAGCTAAGAGGGTCATCATCTCTGCCCATCCTGCTGATGCCCTCATGCTTGTGATGGGTGTGAGCCATGAGAAGTATGACAACGCTCTCAAGATTGTCAGCAATGCCTCCTATACCACCAACTGCTTGGACCCTCAGGCCAAGGTCATCCATGGCAACTCTGGCACCGTGGAGGGACTCATGACCATAGTCCATGCCATCAGTGCCACCCAGAAGACTGTCAATGGCCCCTTTGGGAAGCTGTGGTGTGATGACTGAGGAGGAGCCCAGAACGGCATCCCTGCTTCTACTGGCACCGCCATGGCTGTGGGCAAGATCATCCTTGAGCTGAATGGGAAGCTCGCTGACATGGCTTTCCATGCCTCCACCCTCAACATGTCAGTTGTGGATCGGACCTGCCACCTGGAGAAAGATGCCAAATACAATGACATCAAGAGATGGTGGAGCAGGCATCGGAGGGCTCCCTCAAGGGCATCCTGGGCTACACTGGCCAGGTTGTCTCTTGCAACTTCAACAGTGACACCCACTCTTCCACCTTTGATGCCGGGGCTGCATTGCCCTCAATGGCCACTTTGTCAAGTTCATTTCCTGGTATAATAATGAATTTGGCTAAGGCAACTGGGTGGTAGATTTTGTGGTCCAGATGGCCTCCAAAGAGTAAGAGCCCCCTGGATCACCAGTCCCAGCAAGAGTAAGAGGAAAAGAGAAGCCCTCAGCTGCTGGGGAGTCCTTGCCCCAACCCATCCCCCAACACACTGAGAATATCCTGACCTCTATATGGTTTCCATCCCAGACCCCTTGATAAAGGGGAGGGGCTTTGGGAGACCTGCCTTGTCATGTGCCATTAATAAATATCCAGCCAAAAAGAAAGAGAGAGAGAGAGAGAGGAAAATAACAGATGGGCATGTGAGATCATTGCTTTCTAGAAGGAAACAGATCACAAGTCACTGTTGGAAGTGTTTGTCTGTGGAAGGAAGGACTGAAAGCTGGATGGAAGGGGCAGACACTTTCTTTTCTGTACTGTGAATTTCTACTTTGGGCATGCATGTCATTTAATTTTCTTAAAAATGGAAAAAACAGATCCTCAAGGTCTATTCCCAGATACGATTATTTAGTATATCCAGGAAAGGGCCTCGGCATCGGTATTTTATTTAAAGTTTGGGTGATTTTGATGCAAAGGCAGAATTGGGGCCCAAGGGAGAGAAAGAGGATGTGTATGTGTTGTGTAGGTGTGAATGCACATGTGATTCTGTGTGGCAGGGAGGGGGTTGGGGGCAGGATTCCACAACTGAAAAATTCCTTCAATATTCCTTGCCTAGAAGTTTCCTCAGCCTTCTCCCCAGAAGCCAGATGAGACAGTGGGCTCAATTGCTTCCCCCTAAGGAAAGGCCAGAATGAAGCTTGCTCCCTATTGGAGGGCGAGTAGTGAATGGTGACAAGTGTGGACTCAGGAGCCAGGCAACCCATGTTTAAGTCTTGGCCCTAACTGTGCATCCAGGAACTTCTCTCTGCCTTCGTGTCCTCATTTAGTGTTGTGTGAACATGACACATGTTGCTATATCCAGAGTACTTAGAGCCAGGCCTGGCATGGGAAAAGCACAGTGCAATCACTATTAGCACAAACAGGTGACAGGTGAGCCCCTCGTTATCATGAAAGTTGAAGCAGGTCACCCCCTTCGTCATCTGTGCCCCTGTGGTGCCATATTGCTGGCCCTGTGGAATCACACCATAATGCCATTGTTTGGTTATATGCCTGTCTGCATTACTGGGATGTTACTGCCCTAAGGGAGACCCTGCTGCCCCTTTAATATTTTGTTGTCCCTTGGACATAGAGCAGTGGCCTTTGAGTGCCTGTAAAGCATGCCAAGGAAGTAGCCACTTAGTTACAAAGCTCCAGCATCCCTTTCTTCCAGAAAGCCATTCTTGACCTAGCTGAGTTAACTATCTCCTGCTCTCTGTCCATGGACTCACCTTCTGGTAGCATGTCAACATTTCACCACCTTAGGCTGAGATTCCATCTCTCTTTCCAGGTGAGGGCTCCTTGGCGATAAGCCTTTTCTTCTCCTGTGTTACACACTTCCAGATTTCAGTGCATTTCTTGGCATACAGCAGGAGTGCAATAAATGTCTGTTGAGTCAGACTGCTGTTCTCATCTGACCCCAGCTGACACTCTCTGCAACCCCTACAGAAAGCAACCAAGGTGTTAACTTGATGTATAGTCTCCATATCAATGTGGGTGGGGTGGGGTGGGGTGGAGGTAGAAGGTGGGTTTCTCTCCAAGAGAAGCATTTTTTTAGTAAACAGTCTGCAGATACTTGAAAAAGAGGAACATGTTGTGCCCTGGTTCTAAAATCCTAGGTAATTATACTTCATCGGCAGCCCGGCCCTTTGTTCTTTACCAAAACTGCATAGGAATAATCTTGCCATACTATTGCTACTATTAATAATGTGTAGACCTTATTACATTACAAACTGTATTATGAAAATTGAGTGCCAACACAGGGGAAAACTGATAGGACAAAGCTACCTCATTCTGTTGATAAGGGAGCAGACTTCCTTCGGACCGAAGTTAGGTCCCTTCTGGGCATGGGAACAAACTGCAGCCTCCTCAGCCCCAACCCCCTCCGTCTGCTCTGCTCGCACCAATCAGAGGGATCAGTGAGGACTTTGTGCCAAGTGCTGCCTCCTAAAGAACCCCCTATGCCTGCACCATGGCCAGCAGTTTGCATTCAGAGCAACCAGCAGGCCTTTCAAAACACAGGGACACAGCCCAATCCACAGTGTTCGCTTTGTATAAGGACGTCTTCCCGTACTTTCCACTTCAGTCTCCCAGACCACACCTGTAAATAGGGTGTCGTCCTCACTTTTGTGTCTCACCCTCCTCCTGTGTGAACTATAAATTCTTCTAAGCCGAGAATGGGCGGGGGAGAGGGGGAACCCTCTTGCTAGATTCGCCCCTCTTCCTCTTTGGGGTTGCCCAGGGCTCCTTGGGAGGGCCTTGACTCCTTCGGATTGTGGTGCTCTGTGAGCATTCAACGTACAGCATTGCATCAGCGGGAAGGAGAAGGTTTCCACCTACAGTTCATTAAACACAGTTTTGCTGTGCACATCCTCCACTAGGAAGTAGAGCATCCAAGTCCAGCAATCCGCCGAAGGACCCTGAGGAAAGTACCTCCTCAGGGCTTACTTTTGCCTACAAAAACCAAGAGGTCTGAGCCCAAAAAGGATGTGGTGTAACTTCCTAAATTCACCTCCTATTCTTTTTGGGAAAAGACTTGCCCAGAGACCCAAACTGATTTTCCTTATTTCAAATGCAAATTGCACACACACACACACACACACACACAGGCACACACAGAGACACACACTGTGAGAGTTTTTATGAGGTAAATGGTGGTGTCGTGATCGTCCAAGTTCAGCACCACTTTTTAACTTTCCATCACCAGGCCTTATCTTTCCAGAAAACAGATGAAAAGGTCTGAGGGAGGGAGGTGATCATAGAGATGGGAATGGCTTTTATTAAAAGAGTGTTTTCCCAGACCTTAACTAAACCTCATCCACTTTTGTCAGTCAGGGCCGACAGTTGAGAGCAATATTAGAGGAGGTAATTGCATGTATCAGTCAACAGCTTTTGTCCTGCAGCCGCTGAGAATTACAGTAAAACGGGCACAGGAAAACAGCATACTGGATTAAAGGCAAAAAAGATCTTTCTCCAGTTTCTCTCTACTCACCAGCTGTTATGTTCGGCTGTAGAGACAGAAGCAGCAATAATATCTGGGGGAAATCTAGCCTACCACAGTCTGGGTTTTTTTTCTCCTTCTGTTTTTCCTCCGCCTTAAACATGATTAAGCTTCGACTTTAAAGAGAAACTTTCTCAAAAAGCATTCTATCTCACCATAGCAACTAAGCTATTGACCCTATATGAATTTTTCCCCCCCATTCAAGTATATGAGCACATGTAAACCTGAACCTTCTACCATTGCTTAGACTGACTATAAAACAACCACCTCAGAGTTTTTGATATCACTTACTAACAGGGCCCAGTAGTTGCTTAAATAAACAGTTGGCAAGACACAGGTACGTACGCGGATGAAAAGTTCACATAGGGGTCTGAAATTCACCCCCTTGAAATGCCTACGCCTATGCACCAGGCACAAATCCCCACAAGAGAAGTGTGGTTGTCACCAGGTCCCTGGTGCTGCGGACATCACACACTGGCCCCCATGCCCCAATACTAAAGGAACTTTAGGAACTTTCTCTCAACCATGAGAAAATAACCAAGTCTGTCCAAAAGCAGCCAGAGACTTTGGACACAAAAGAGGAACTCTTAGGGCCAAGGTGGCCACGGTACCTTAGAGGGGGAACCGGCTGAGCTGGGAAGGACAGAGACCAACTCCAGCAGGATAGCAGTGGTCCCAGGTCATTACTGAGTGTGTTAGTGAAACCAGGGGCAGCACTGAGTTTGGCCAGCTCCACCATGACTCTGGCAAAGGCCAACTGGGATATGGGTGCGGTGGGCCACAATAAAGTTGTTGTTAGTAATGAATTTGATCCTTAAATACTTGAAATCCTATAGCCATGATCGATTTCGGATGCAACAGTAAACACGCCTTTTTTTCTTAATTTTTTTTTTACTTTACTTACAGGTCAGAAACTGAGGTTTAGAGAAGTAAAGCAACTCAACCAAGTTAACATAGCCAGTGAATAACACAGGCAGGATTCAAATCCAGCTCTGTCTTTTGCAAAGCCGTGCTCGTGCCGCCACAACCTCTTCTCCCTGGGGAGGGGGCACGTCCAGCAATAGTTGAGTATGGATGCCGGGGATGAGGGGAGCTATAGGATAAACCTGTAGCATTTTCCTGGGACATCAAACCTGTTCAAATATTAGTGAGTGTCAAATGGAACAGGAGGAGTAAGGTGGTGGGGGATTAAGTAATTGCATTAATCAATATTTTATAACATTTTTCACATTAAATCCAATGGCTGTATTAGGGAGCAAGATGCAATATTGCTATTTTTAAAAAAGATTGAACAGGTAATGAATTAATATGATTCAAATTCAAACACTATAAATAGTACAAAGTGGAAAGTTTCTCCCTCCCTTATCTCCAAGCCCCCAATTCCCAATTCCCTACTCACTAGGCAAATTATTACCTATTTTAGGCATATGCATATACATATATCATATATATGTATATATATATATATATGATAGCAAGTATATATATAGTAATTTTTTTTTCTTTTTTAAGCAAATAGTAGCCCACTAGACGTGTTTTTCTGCACATTGCTCTTTTTCATTAAACAGGAAACCTTGGAGTTCATATCTATAAACAACTCCCTCATTCTTGTTGACAGCTGTTAGTATTTCATTAAATTGATGCCTCATTATTTATTTAACCAATCCTATTAGTGGACTCTCAGAATGTTCCGAAACTTTGCTACTACAAACAATGCCTCAATTAATAATCCTTTACATGGATCGTTTCACACATTTGAGAATATGTATGTGGGATGCATTGCCACAAGTAGAGCTGCTAGGTCAAAGGCATTTGCATTTACATTTTGACAGATATTAACAAATTTCTTTCTCTGGAAGTTGTACCAATTGGCAGAAAGCCATTTCTCAGTATTATCAAACTCTTTTCAGTTTGCCAATCTGACAGGTGAAAAATGAAATTTCACTGTTGTTGTAATTTGCATTTTTCTTCCTATGGGTGGGGCTGAGTAGCTTTTCCATGTCCTTAAAAGCCATTTCTCTTTTAGTGTCTGCAAACTGTCCATATCCTTTGCCTACTTTTTATAGGGTTTGGGGCTTTTTTTCATTGGCTTGCAGAGTTCTTTATAGAGTACAGAAACCAGCCCTTTGTCGGAGACTTGAGCCGCACAGTTTCCCCTCACCCACTGATCTGCCTTCTCCCGTCAGTTTCCACTGAGAAACCCAGCCCCACAGTGGCAGCGTGGCACTGGCAGCCTGACTGTCCCCATGCTGACCCATGTTGACCCATCCGCACCTGAACTCTCCTGAAATCTACTTGTGGCCTTGCCAAGCTCCCATCCACATCTTGGGTTCATCCCCCAGGGCCTGTTCTTGTCCAACAGATGTCCAAGTCACCGTGATCTGGCTATTGCATCTCCAAGCTCCTCTGAAGAGGTGAGGAAGTAAGAGAACGGTGAGAGCTGGTGCATATTCTCAACACCAGACCCCTGCCAGGATCTCTACAGGCCACTGTGTCTTCTCCACTAAGCATGCCCGAGATCACGTAAAGTGCCTTGATAATAATAATTGCTCTCACGTATTGAACGTTTACTGTGTGCCAAGCACCAATTGAAGCACTTTACATCTATTTCCTCATTTCATCTTCAAAATGTCTCAAGAAGGTATTATTATCATCAACCTCTTCTACAGATGACAACACAAGTGACAGAAATGTTAAATAGTTTGCCATGGGTCATATAATGCCAATATGAAGCCAGGACTGAAAGTCAACTATATATCAACCTAACCCAACCCTGAAAATTGCTGTAATCTTCAGCAGATATCCTGGCCACCACTCAGGTTACATATATCACATGCATGTACACATATATACACACACTGTAATACAGGGAAATCTCACTAATATGTTATGAGATTAACAAACACTTTATCCTAGTACCAATGTGATATGAGGTCCTGTGGGCTTACATAAGCAAATTAAAGATGTTTGGGGCCTTAGCTTACCTAGTTTTAACCGAAAGCCACGTAAGTTGTACAAAAATCTAAGGAACTATCCAACTTTCCAAGAATCAAGGAAATAGTATCTAGGAAAAGATGGCTTAAGAATTATGACAGGGGCTGGTCCCATGGGTCTACTTGGAAGTGATGCTCTGTTACTGAAAGTTACACAACTCTCATATCCAAGGTAGAAGGTCATCCCAACCCTCAGCACATGCAAATGAAAAATCTTCCTACAATAAGTCGCTTAGGGATGCCTACTTCCGCCTTATAGTTCCAAGGCCTAGGGCTATAAAAACAAACTTCCCCAACTCAAACCCACATCTCAAAGCCAAATATCCTGGGAGAGACACCAGAGTGACTCATTCGGCTATGTCTCTGCCATGCCAGATGAGGCCAGCTCATGTCTGTGCTCTGCCCCCCCTCAGCCTCATTCCCTCGATGTGACCACAAGGGAAACAATGATCCGGTTGCATCTTCATCTTGACAGTATCAATGCAGCCCAAAAGGACAACTTCTACACCATCTACCTCGGACAGCTGTGGCTAAAGGACACAGTCAATCCCCTGACTGAGTGAGTCTATGCAGGAACTGGTAAGACACGACTCTCTTGTGCTAGTTCTGTAAGGGATTCCAGCCAGTGTATATGTTTAACTATACAGTCAGATTTTGGACACTCCAGGTCAAATAATCCAGATGGCAATCTAATTCAATTTTTAGTTCCTCTACCCATATTCCTTTTGATCAGTTGACTGTTAGTTCATCCCTTGGACTGAAAGATAATCTATTCATTTATCATCCCCAAAACATTCTGAGTCCCTGTTGTGCTATAGGCACTAAAAATAAAAGGATCACACAAAAAAGTTCTTAATTATAAGGAACTTATTGTCTATTAAGTTACAGGAATTTAAAAAAAAAACTATTAAAAGCAATTGCAATGCTAGGGAACTTCTGTTTGGATGGAAGTAAGAGTCCACGGGATGACCCTCAAGAGCTGAAACCAGGCAAGATGGCAAAGGATAGCCAGGGGAAGCGATGACTGAGCTAAGGCACTGGCAGGTCTAGAGGTAGTAGGGAAAATAATCCAAGTAGAGGTGCATCGTGAGCAGAGGCCTGGAGATGAGAAAGCCATCACTCACTTGAGAGGCGACAGAAGTGAAGTATGACGGCAACCAGAAGGGCTAAGTCTGTAAACATGAGCAGGGGCCAGCTGTGAAAGGCCTTGCATGCTTTGCCAAATGTGTCTGACCGAAGGTGGGGACAACCACAGAAATAAGTGTATTAAGCAGGAGCATGGTACAACCACAGCAAAGCTGTTCAGGGGGTTAGTCATTTCATCATAGATTGTAAATGACTGTTGAGGCTTAACTGGTTAGTGTTTCAATAAGAGACAAAATCTTAAGCAAAAAAGAATGAGTTCCAGTGTAGAACTAGGAGAAATCAAATGAAATTGGTGTTGGTAGGCTAAGTGCCCAGATGTGAGAGACCCCATTGGTCTTTCCCAAATCACGCTAAACGATATCTACCATTTCTTTCATTAGCACAAAATTTCACACACACACACACACACACACACACACACACACGCAATATCACTTATACATCAGATTATTCATTATAGTATTAGTTATCACAAGATTGAAAAACTAAATATTTATCAGTTTGGGACTGTTTAAATAAATTATGGTAAATATATATATTAATTGTGTGTGTGTATATATATATATATATATATACACATATACATATATATATATAATGGAATACCATGAAGCTATAAAAAAGGCTGAGGGAACTCATTATTTACTATGTAAAAAGAGCTTCAAGATAAAGTATTGAGCAGAAAATGCAGAACAGTGCATATACTACGCTATCATTTTTCCCTGAAAGGTACTGGGAGCAAGTGGAAGGGAAATACATATGTAATTTTGTGTGCGTGCATAAAACAACTCTGGAAGGAGACACAAGAAAACAATAATATTTGGTAGCCAGTAGGAAGTGGGTAGCCAGGGGAAGGAGGCTTCACTATATTCCTCTTTTGCTCCTTTTGAATCATGTAAATGTATTACCTATTCAAAACCGTCCCTGTCCTTGAATAGCTCACGGCCCAAACTGATAAACACACGTACAACAGGCAAGAGCTCATTAAAAATATCTAATAGGCTATAACACGAAGGTAAGAGAGGGGTTAAACAAATACTTGGTCCTGGGCCAGGAAAAATACAATTGGAAAAGATCATATTCCTCCTATTTCAGCCAATGTTTCTGTTGAACATTTCTCAACTGTTCTCCAGGCCCACATCTTGCAGGCGTATCTTTACACCTGCGTAAGTTCAGTGATGACTGAACACCCAGGGAGCTCTTTCCCCAGTCCCCTCACCTTACAGATGTGGAAACCAAAGTACAGCAGGGTGAAGGTGCTGGCTTCAAGCCATGTGGGTGGTTGGCAATGTCCTACGTGAACCCATCATGGTGTCCCTTCCATTGGCAGACGCAGACACTACAAGCACAGAGCCAGCGACGTTGGCTGAAACACAATTTGGTCTGTGGAGATTCCACTTGCCAAATCTCTTTGGGGACCCTGAATAAACTGTGTGCCCACCAGCAGGTGAGATGCCACCTCCTCTCCCCTCAGCAGGGGCAAAGGTCAGCAAACTTGTCCAAGGAAGACAGAAGGCATCTTTTCCTGGGGAGTGCTCTTCAGTATCTGAGCTCACTTGGTCCTGGCCACCTCATTAGACCAGCCCCCAAATCTTGGAACCTGTAGTTCGGTTTTTGTGCAGAACAGAACCTGATCCTCTGTGCAGTTAAACTGAAATCTCAGCATTAAGTTGCAAATCTTGCTTTAAATGAAACAAAAGAATGGTCCATCAACTCATCATCCCCAAGCTTCAGCCTTTAATGTCTTGATAACAGTAGAGTGGTCTGCTCTCATTTGCAAATCCGCACACACCCTGGCAGGCAGCCTGTGAGCCCGGTTCAGCACCTTGTGGCTTCAGAAACAGACCAGGGCTTAGCCTGAGGCAGCTGGAGTCCTTAGGGATTTCAGAGCTCTGACTTGCTCACATTTCTTTCCTTTTGCCACAGAAGTGCTCTTCCTGTCCAGGACCTTTCCTTGCTCTTGAAACTCCACACAGTTAACCGTTGATCTCCCCTCTGCCCTCCTCATCAGCCTCTTTATTCTTCTTGCTCCTTCCTCTGAGCTTTCCAGCAGCAACCCCATCCTAAAAATAGCTCCCCCCCCTTCATCCTGCCTGCTGATTCATGGTCTTTCATGATCTTCCACAGTGCTCTTCCTTTTTTCCTTTCATTTCTAGGTGCCTTTAGAGTATGAGGGGGAAATCTCACTTCAGCAATTTAAAAATAAAACAATCATAATGTAAATCGCAAAAGTGGTGAATATTTACTGAGCATTTACTTTGTACCAGGCACTGAGCTAAATATGTGTGTGTGTGTGTGTGTGTGTGTGTGTGTGTGTGTATCCAGCATGCATGATCTCAGAATAAAAACATCTTCTGAGCTATTTTTGTCTAGAAACAGAATATGATTGGTTTCATACTGTCTACTCTCTAAGATGACAATAATCGATTGTGTTACCATCTGACTGCTTTCAAGTAGCCCCTCATTGTGTGACAGCCACACTCTAACAAACCATCTGGCTGTGTGATGCTTGCACTGTAGCCAGAAATGTAGCTCCCTCCCTCCCAGGGAGGGAGCCATGAGACAGAGCTGCATCAATTTTATTCTTATGCTACAAAACTCAGATTTCAACATCTCTCACCAGAACCACATCACTCCTGCTTGACATGCTACCTCAGTTTGAAGCTACTCAACATGACAACCCAACAGCCTCAGTCTTAAGAGTTTGGAAAATAAATGAGTGTGAAGATGAGCTTTGAAAATCTCTCACTTCTACCTACAAAGATTTTATCAAATGTAACTGCCTGGGTTGGGGACTTGGATAATATCTTCCTCATAAGGAAATTCCACTAGAACTAAATATCTAAATAACTCGTGGAACTTGTGACACTATATTTTCTATGCACCAATTGTCACTTTTAAATTACTCAGTTGAACGTTTAGCTTATTCATCCTATTAAGACAGAATGGGAACCAGCCTCCTTTCCTCAACTCTTTCCCCCCTCTAACTGGTCTTCCTTCCACATGCTGCCAGAGTGGTATGACCAATAAAAATACTTGAGTGGAATTAGTAAACAGACATATGATCGCTTACCTATTTTGCCCACTGATATATTCCAAGATAAATGAATTAATCAGTGGTCAGGAAAAGCATATTAAAACAGGAAGTTCATTATTGCTTATCAATTTGCATCTTTGGCTTTGTTTATTAATGATTCTTCCCAGTGCTGGCAGGGATGTGGTCAACCGAGAGCATCCTTATATTCTTGACAAGAGAATTTGACAACGTAGTTTTTTGAAAAGCCTTCATACTCTTTCGTTCCTAGGAATTAATTAACCTTAATAGCCTAAATATTGGACAGATAAAAGAGTTTTATATAGAAAATGTTTTTCAAATCTGAAAATATGAAAAGTTCAGCGATCATGAAATGTGCAGTAATGGTGGTACAGCCACTCAACGAAATCGTATGCAGTTACCAAAAATGATTATTAAATTTATATAATGACAAGTGGAAAAAGTAACAAAACACTCACATTGTGATGAATACCTATGTCAAACATTCAGAGACACATGCAGAAAAATGCTAACAAGAGAAACTTGGCTTCCCAATCCTGGCTTCCCAGATTGTAAATTGTGTAAAGTTACGTGGGTTCATCTCTGTTGACCGATTTCCTCATATTAACTATAATGTGATGATAAATTTAATAACAGCAACAAAATAGCTGATGCCTTAGGAGTGCTGTAGGGAGGTAAATGAGTGCTGTGGCTGACAACATAAGCAGCGAACAGATAAGCTTACTATAACGATTACTATAAGGGTGATGGAACTGTGGTGCTCTGTCTTTGTTTTCTAAATCCTCAGTGACGTGCTAATAGTACACACATCAGGATGGGGATCTATTTATCTTTCTCCTCTCTCCCTGGGAGAAATGCCTGGATCTGGATGACTTCAGCCATGGTGCTATTGTCCTCTCCTTCCTAGAAATTCCTATAGTGCTTCCTGCTTGAAGCTATTGCTTGGCAGTGTTTTTATGCTGCCTAGAGTTCTTCATTACATTTTATATGTACATAATGATCCCCGACTCCCCACAACGTGGCTCTTAGGAATATGGCATTTGGGGTCCCTCCTTATGGACCCTTTGGCACAGAACCTAATGTGCCACAAGCTAATTTGATTTTTAAAATATGTTGATTTGACAATCACACAGATAGAAGCATGCATATTGCCCATAATTTCAACATTAGTTCTTTTTCCATTTCTTCCTTAATCATATTTTATTTCCATAGTCACACAGGAGCTAAAGAAACAAATAAATGCTGGGGTGGTTTTCCTTGATTTGTATTTCACATCCACTTAGTTTTACAGCTCAGCAGAAACTGAAGTTAGTCTTGTTTCTAAGACTCATTCTGTATCTTTCCTGCACAGAAATAAATAATCTAGGCCAATGGTAATTAATTCCTAGAAAAAAAGATGTACCCAGTGGAAAGCTGGAGGATAGGCCATATAGGACTCCTAGGAGGGAGCCCTTTGGAGGGTAGGATTCCCTTCAATGATTTGAATGATACTCTCCATCCAAAGGTAGGTATTTCTGCTTAAAGTTTTTTGTGATGCTATTTCCCTAGGGCAAGAGCCCTGTAAGCAGATACCTTTAACTGTGCCAGCTCCTTTTTTGTTTTCCGCAATTAGCTTATCTCCAATCATATAAACACACACATGATGACTGTCTTCGGTTATGGAAGTAATACAGGAAAAAAATAGGTTACTTTAGCTTTTAGAGTTGGTTTGAGGACAAACCAGATTAAAGCTTATATGGATATACAAAATAATAGGCAAATACTGTTGTCTGCTTTCCTTAAATTATTTTATTACAAAGAACATATTAATTATAATAGAAGCAAACTTGGACTCTGTGGGTTTCGAAAAAAAAATTCCTTTGTAGCATCACGGCAGGATTTCCCACCATTTCACTCTTTCTGATGAAATTAACTCCCCATGGTTGGTCAGCAGGATAATCTAATTTTAGCCAATCAGCTTGGGAGCTGCCGTTGACCTCACAAAGGGAGAGAAAAGTATCTGCAGTCATAGCAACCACCCGCTCAGCTCTGATCATCTCTGGACTCTTCCGCTTAATGACAGACACCGGCTTGCTTCTTAGATGATTAATCTTTTCCCCTGTGAACCTCCTTGAATACATTAGCCAAACAAGTCTGATAAATTTGTTTATCCCAAGACAATCATTAGAAAATTACCTGCAAAAGTAATTCTCACTAGAGCAGTTTGTGAATGGAAAGCCATATGGCAGATGAGAACAGAAATAAGCAATAAAATCTCTTGCTGTACGTTGCAACAGGTCAGGAAAGTTTTTCCTCTTTGAAGTTTATCATTTTACATTAAATCACAAAGTACAGCAGTGTAAAGCCCATTTTATATGAGCAAAAGAACCTTCTATCCAGTCAGTAGCTGTTCCTCCAACACCGCACCTAATAGGTGTTGGGTTCTAGGGATGGCCTTCTGAATCTGAGCTATCTCTGCCATTCTCAATCCCACAGTTCAGTGAGAGGAGGCACACGTGTAAATACACCATAAGGGCCCTAACAGAGACAAAACAGAGAACTCTCAGAGCATTGAGAAGGAGTGGATAATTCTTTGTTTTTCCAGGGTCAACAAAGAGTGCCGTGGCTATGACTTTCAAGTTTGGCAATGAAGGATGAGCAAGATTTTTCCAAAATGGAAGAATATTCTAGGCAAAGAGAACAACATTTGAAAGACATGGACTTACGGACAACTGTGATAAACTCCTGGGCAGCAAAATGCCTGGGGCAGCTGGATACTGGCCACATCTCCTTCCAGGAAGTGAGACGGGAAGTGTGAGCTGGGACAAGATGGCCAGTACTTTGTAAGGTGGCATGAGCACATTTATACGGCTTCAAGAAGGCTAGACAATAAGGATGGATGGGAAGGGCCAATCTGGAAGCTCCTTCTAAAAATTTTTTTAATGTTTATTTGTTTTAGAGAGAGAGAGAGAGAGAGAGAGAGAGAGAGAGAGAGAAAGCCGGGGAGGGGCAGAGAGAGAAGGAGACACAGAATCCAAAGCAGGCTCTGTAATGCCCGAAGTTCCGAAACCTCCCACAAAAGTCCACCAGAGTCATAAGTCAAAGCCAAGCGGCAAGGGTCGTTTATTGCAGGTTCGAACCTGGTCCTCTGCGCACTCGTCGCCGGTGACGCAAGAGGCCACGATCAGGGTTGGTACAGCGTTTTTATAGACAGAGACAAATAGCACAGGGGAGGTTTCAAATTATGAGGGGCCTGATTAGTCGATTTTAAAGTAAGGACATTTGTTGTTTTCTGATTGGGCGTCCTTTGTCTGTCCTTTGGCGGGAAGGCTTTGTCCGTTACTTGTGGCGGGAGAGAAAAAGGGGAAGGGGGAAAGGGGAAGGGGGAAGGGGAGGAATGTGTTAAGCAAGCAAGATTACAGAAGCGAGAAACACCGGTTAGTTTATGTACAATCACTCATTCCATTACATATCAGACTACATTTAGGAAGGTTTACAACCCATTCTACTACACAGCGGGTTACATTCAGGAAAGGTCTCACAATGCTCATAGCAAACAGCAAGCAAAACAGACTTCTCAGCAATTGTATTTCTTATCAAAGATCCATAATAAGCAGAAAAGAGAACCTAGCTTTAAACTAAGGTAGGGCTGTCATTTGGATTGTTCCTTTCAGCTCCAGGCTCTGAGCTGTCAGCACAGAGCCGGATGCGGGGTTCAAACCCATGAACCGTGAGATCATGACTTGAGCTAAAGTTGGGTGCTCAACCGACTGAGCCACCGGGGCACCCCTGGAAGCTCCTTCTGAGATTGAATTGAGAGAATGTAATTGTTGTTTTATCCTTGGTAATGCTCTTCACTTGTGGAAAGAATGAGAAGACAGTGAGGGTTTGTTGCAGCCACACAGCCAAATGGGACATTTCCTATGCAGTCACTGGTTCCGCTACTAAAGGATCAGTTTGATGAGTGGGAGGGAGGGCAGGGTCTCCATTTGGTTGAGCGTTTAAAATGAGAGAATGTGTTTAAAACAGCTGATGAGACAACAGAGTGGTCATAAATGCGGGCATAGCCTAATTGACCCTACAGGCTTTTACAAATCAACATTCGACTAACCTCGCCTGAACCAGGGGTCAGGCAGCAGACGGCCGGCTGGCAACCCAGGCAGTCTGAGTGCAGATGCGGATTCTAGCAGCGGCAGGACAATCAGGCCCGTGCCAGAGGTTCCAGAGCAACACTCGGGTTCCATTAAGACAGCTTCGGAAACACAGACTGGATTGAAAGACATCATGTAGCTGGGCCCCTCGCTGATGTTGTCCAAAGCCATTCAGGAACCCCAGCAGAAAATGTGCTCCAAGCCCAGACCAAGGCCCTGGGCCAGAGGGCTTCTACGTCTACAGGTCTGTCTGGGGATCCCAGTTCTGGCTCCGATTCTCTCATGTCTTCTAAGATGAGTGTTGCTCGCTAAACTCACTCCACGAGAGCCTCAAAAAAAAGCCCTTCAGTAAGCTGAGGAATCAGTATTGTCTATATTTTCCAAATAATCAGTAGTGAGCATGTTATTAGGTTTCTTAACATAAACGTATCTTCTAAAAAACAAAAATTACAAATCAAGCGACCTCAAATGCTATTCTCTATAATAGCAAATACACATCTAGTTGAACATAAATGACCACAAGTGCTTACTGAGCACCTGCTCAGAATTAGGCCTATGCCGAGCCCTTCACAGACCCTGAGTCATTTAATCCTCACAGGGACCCCAGACGAAAAGGAGCTCTGTGAGTTTCTTCTGTTTTTTATGGGGAAATGGCGTTGGAAGTGGACATCTTAAAAAAAAAAAAAGAACAAAAAAACACGTGTAAATGCAATTGTACTTTTAGATAGCCTCTTCTTTAAAAAAGGAACGAAAACTTTATTGATTCAAGATTTAAAGAGACTATTGCCTTGAAGCTATTATTAAAACATATATGTATATATATTTTATATGTATATACATATGCATATATAAGCATTATATATGTACATATGTATATATTAATATACATATATTATATATATGTTATTAATATACATATATATTAATATATATATATGTATGTAATATATTCTGAGCACCTGTATGCCAGGCTCTGGAATACAAGGAGAAACAAGTGATATGATGGCGGAGGCACAAGACAACTAGTATAAGATGGTATGATACGTGCCCTAACAGTGGGTTGTGCAGGGGCAACTGGGTGGCTCAGTCAGTTAAATGCCTGACTTTGGCCCAGGTCACGATTCCACACTTTGTGAGTTCAAGCCCCATGTCCACCTCTATGCTGACAGCTCAGAGCCTGGAGCCTGCTTTGGATTCTGTGTCTCTCTCTATCTCTCTCTGCCCCTCTCCCGTTCCCTGTCTCTCTCTCTCTCTCTCAAAAATAAATAAACATTAAAAAATTAAAAAACAAAAAAGAGTGGGCTGTACAGAGTAATACAGGAGCATAGAGGAGGCAGAAATCAGCCCATGAGGGCCTTGTTTGAGCAAAAGCTGCCCTTCACTGAGCACCAGGCTCCACACTCCAGACGTGACAAACAGCACTTCATTTACATGGCCTGATGACCTCGGGGGCGCTGTTTTCCCCTGACAGTTTGTAGCTACAGAATATAGAGCTTAGAGGTTAGGGATCTTATCCAAAGTCCCAAGATCATTTTTTTTTTTTTATAATTTTTTTTTTAATTTTTTTTCAACGTTTATTTATTTTTGGGACAGAGAGAGACAGAGCATGAACGGGGGAGGGGCAGAGAGAGAGGGAGACACAGAATCGGAAACAGGCTCCAGGCTCTGAGCCATCAGCCCAGAGCCTGACGCGGGGCTCAAACTCACAGACCGCGAGATCGTGACCTGGCTGAAGTCGGACGCTTAACCGACTGCGCCACCCAGGCGCCCCTAAAGTCCCAAGATCATTAAATGATATTTCTAGGATTTGAGCCCTCATCTGTAGGATTCCAAGCTTTGGGTGCATTTCACTACATTGTAAATCACACGAATACACTCTACGCCCATCTCGCAAGCTCAAGTTCTTTATACCTGGACCATCAACTTGCATTCAGAGGCAAACTCCCACGTTCACACCTCAAGGGCTCTTCCCTAAATTTGCTTCATTTATTCCTCAGTTTCCTTGTTTCTTTTATTCTCCCTGAAAGCAGACCAAGAGACAGTATTTTCCCAAGGTCCAGGGCACAGAATGCTGCTTCATGAAAAACCCTGTGTTTCAATTCCAAATGACACAGGCTACATGTTTAATTTTTTTTTCCTTGGATCTCTTCAGACCCTGGAGATTTGCTGGAGATACATTCTTTCTCTCTGTCTCTCTCTCTTTAATGCTGCAAGTCCATAGTCTACCTTTTTACAAAGGAGTTCTCTATCGATAATAACAGGTCCTCTATTCATTTTCCCCCTCTGAAACCCACATGATTAGAACTATTGACCTTAATCTTAACTCTGTAAAGGTAACACAATGGATTTAAAACCCCAGGGAAAAAGACAGCAATAAGGCCCTACATGAGGGTAGGAGGCCTCATCATTTAACCCAGGATTGCTGTAAACTCTGAGGAACATAAAGCCAAAAACCCTAGACCTTTCATACAAACCTTTTCCATTTACTTTCTTGCTTTAGCCCAGAGGGAAATGACCTTTAGGACAAATCTGTCCAGGCAGAAACCCTGAGTGTCTCATGGCAGGTGTGCATCCTCACACATCCTCCCCTTCATGTTCATACAAAAGTGTCCGTGGGCACAATTACAAGGCCCTGCAGGGCCTGGGACATCCCATAGGGATGCAATGTTCCAGGGAACAGAGCCAGGATATTTTGGTTCTAAGGCAGAGTCCACTGGTTAGATCCAATGGTCAGAAGTACCTGGACAGAGTTCTGATCACCTGGAGACAATTGGCTGATAGCTTCTGCCAAGCATGCTGAGGTCCAGAAGGGATGACTATTTTCATAACAATGAACTGGAGAAAAAACGAGAAGCCAGGACAGAAACCCAGACACATCACACACTGTAACGCTAGAACAATCTACTATCTGCTGTTCTGTCACCTCCAAGGCTTCTTCTTCATCATGTTGCATACCAGTGACAGAAGAATTCTTTCACGCCCCTGCTCAAGAACCTACTATAGCTCCCTGTTGCCTCTTATTACTGCGGTGATCATACATCCTCATTTGCTACAGTCTTGGCTTACACTTGTTATCCTCGTGTGATTACTAATCGCCTCTCCTACCATCCTCAATAGTGTTCCAATTTGAACAATCAGTTATGTGGTCACTGTCTCCTGACTACTTCATACTCCTCTGCCCACTTTACCATCTTCTGTTATGCTCTGTAGACTTCAAATCATTCTGTATTTATAGTGACACATTTCAGGGATTAGATTGGACCCACCATTATAACTTGGTGCTCCCTTCAACACGGAGTGGAACTACTTGTTTCTGTCTGTGCTGAGCCATGGTTCCTAAGCATTTCAGTCAATTACACATTTAGTAAGGTACACGTGCCAGTATGCACAAACTAGTTTTTGGAAATAACTTTGCCTTTAAACACAAGTGTGTTAGAATCCTGACCGTGCAACTTACAAGCTGTGTGATCACAAGCAGGTAACATACATACATAAATACATATACTCTGTGGACCAGATTTTCCTCATCTGTGAATATATATGAATACAGGCATCATCATAGAACCTAACTTGGAGGGTTAGTCGTAAGCTTTAGGTGCAAAGATGCAGGTACAGTGCTTAACATGTACATGCTGGCTGAAGGTGGAGGTCACCATCACCACTCCCACTGCTTGCTCGGCACAGGCTGCCGGACAGGTGATGGTTACACAACATAGTGTTAGCACTTGCAGCAGTGATAACACTGCGCATCCCAAACACGATTTGAGACCTATCTGCTGAATGATTGTGTCTTAGTAAGGTTTGATATATCAGGGGAGTGCTCTCAGCAGAAAGGGAGTAAAGGATGAAATACAGAGTGTATGGAGAGGAGGGAGGAGAAGAACGCAAGAATGTGATCTCAGCTTCAGATGAGCTTCAGTCGGAGCCCATGAAAAAGCTCTGGAGCACAAAGCACATCACAAAGTGGTTTCCAGCTTGAACAAAGGGGCCGGCCTTTTGTACCCCATGCATAATGGTCATTAGCCAAGGTCTCGAGGGCTGTATCCTCCCGGGGAATGAATGCAGCTGAGGGATGCAGCTGGCAAAGTGGATGCTACCGTGGGGACCAGCAGCATCCATTCATTTGTGATTCCCACTCGGACCTACATACGCTCCACTACGCCTAGACAACCTCTGGGAGACTTTGGAGGCTGTGCATTTAATACGTGTGACTGAAGGCAAGACACTTAATTTCTCTAAGACTCAGTTCCTTTATCTGCAAAATGAGGCTGGTAATGCTTAATATTGTAGGTTATTCTCAGGATTTAGAAAGAACACATTCTTAATCCTGGCAATAAATGGGATGGAACTGCACATCTTTTTCTCACAGCCAGATTTTTCTTTGTTCATTATGCACGGAATCTAGGTTCCTCACTTACATGCCTTTGCTCATGCTCCCTCACCACTCCCTGCAGAAAGCAGCGCCTGATCACATACACGCAACACATGCTTACAACCTTCCCCTCAAATTGCACCCACCCCAAAATAACCTCCAATGTATCCTCTACTTCAAATTTCCATATCCAAATTCTTCCTCCTCCCTCAGCCTCATCTACTTCCTCAAGTTTACACTGTTCTTGCCCTTCTCTGAAATCCCTTTTCACTTAATTCCATGTAACTTAACATTTCATTGATTTCTAATTGTTTGGTATTTGTTTGGTCTCTTCCAACCAGATTTTAAATATCTACTCCTCCATCCCCACTCCAGAACTCAGGCATCCAGGGCGAGGCATCTAGTGGGGATTCAATTTACCCTTTTGGTTCGATTAAGAAGATTTTTTGATCAGAAGAACAAAGAAATACCTCGGTTGACCATTTCAACTCTCAGGATTCTCAAAGCTAGCAAAATTCTTCCCTCTGATCTAGAGGTGCTCGGCTGACACCCCAGAACAATAGTGCATGTAAAATGAACGATAATGGCTTCCCTGTAATTTAGCTCACAGATGAATCTTAGGTGAGATTTTTCTATTGGGTTCTAACAGTCGCTGAAAATTGGTGCCCTAGGAGGTGCAAAGTGGAATGCCCAACACAGCTCTGATTATCAACTGCAGCCGATGCATGCATCACAATAATGGCAGGCCTAGACCGCTCTTAGCATTTGAAATCTTTGAATAAATCAAACCCCGAGTATTTAACAAGTGCGGGTGTGTCCTGATTTATGCAATAGGTGTGTTTCTGAAGAGCTGATTTATGCAAATTGAAATTTGGGGAGGGGGGAGGGGATCAAATTATAATTGAAATTCCCTTGGAGTACTCTCTAATTGATGGCATCACACTACTGGGAATTTTTCCTATAAATAATTACCATTCACTTATTTAGTTAGTTTTAACACAGCATTTTTGGTCTTTTCAAGTCAAGATATACATATATTTTCCCTCTCAGACATTTAGGGAAATAAAATATAAAAGCCACCATGATTCAGTACTATTTTTTGCTCATCTCCCCTCCTTCCCCCCATATGAAATAGGTTATTTTATTTGTTTATTTTAAAGTACCACCCATTTTAGGGGCGCCTGGGTGACTCAGTCGGCTAAACGTCTGACTCCTGATTTCAGCTCAGGTCATGATCTCATGATTTTATGAGTTTGAGCCCTGAGCAGGGCTCTGTGCTGACAGTGTGGAGTCTGCTTGGGATTTTCCCTCTCTCCCTATCTCTCTCATGCTCATGCTCTCTCTCCCTTTCAAAATAAATAAATAAACCTTAAAAAATAAAATAAAATGCCACCAATTTTTATGTCATAATCTACATTTTAAAGATGAGGAAATGAAATTCGAAGAGGTTAAATTTACAGAGTTACACAGTACATTGGTTTGTTAGGGCCACCATCACAAAGTACCATGGGCTGGTTGGCTAAACAACACAAATGTATTTTTTCACAGCTCTGGAAGCTAAAGTCTGAGATCAAGTTGCTGGAGGGGTTGGTTTCTTCTGAGGCCTCTCTCCTTGGCTTCTAGATCGTCTTCCTCCCCTTGTGTCTCCACGTGGTCCTCCCTCTGAGCCTGTAGGTGTGCTAATCTCTTCTTCTAAAGACATCAGTCACATTGGATTGGGGACCACCCTAACAACCTAATTTAACTTTAAATATCTCTTTAAAGGCCTTATCTCCAAATTCAGTCACATTCTGAGGTACTGGGGATAGTACTATAATTTCAGGATACACAAGTCAGCCCATGACACACAGCCAAGGGGAGAAGAGCTCAGATTAGAACCCAGCCACTCAAAGGTTTAAACCAAGGTTCTCTCTCACTACTTTCTGTGTAAGGTATCAAGTAAATATCAGGTTTCACTTACATTCCTACGTTCCATCTACAGCATTTCTGTTATAGTACAATGTATGTGTAATTGAAGAAAACCTTGTTTTATGCAAAATTGCATGTGAAAAATAACAGACTTGGGGCGTCTGGGTGGCTCAGTCAGTTAAGCGTCCAACTTTGGCTCAGGTCATGATCTCACTGTTTGTGAGTTCGAGCACCGCATCGGGCCCTGTGCTGACAGCTCAGAGCCTGGAGCCTGCTTCAGATTCTGTGTCTCCCTCTCACTCTCTGATCCTCCCCTGCTCGTGCTCTCTGTCTCTCAAAAAAAAAAAAGAAAAAAATTTAATTTTTTTTTTTTAAAAAGAAAAAAGAAAAATAACAGACTTTATGCGGGAAATAAGGTTAGGCAGACCCCTCAAAAACCGTAGAGCTTTGTAACAGAGCACTAATAAAAACATTAATGGTCCTTTAAAAATCCTTAGCAGTTAAATCTCTATTAGCATTAGCACCTAGTCTGAAATCAGTCTCCATCATCTGCAGCCTTAAACCTCAGAGTTTGGGTGTCCTCTTCCTTTACGATATATGTATCAAATAACATTTGCTTCCAATAGAGACCACTTTCATCAAAATTTAAAAGTCTGATCCTGAGTGCAGTCTTCATAAAGATGGTGTCCTCATACTCTTCTTAATCTTGTTTATATGTACCCTATTCCTGGGGACCAGTGAACTATGAGGGCATCCTAATCTGTGAAGTCCACACATGATTCTATGGCCCAGAACCAGTGAAATGGTCATTATTATACTAATAGCTACTATTTCCCAAGCACACACCTGGCAGACCCTGAGAGAGGTCTCTTACATGTCAATAATCCTCATGGCAACTCTTCAAAGCAGGTATTTTTATCTTCACTTTTCAGCCAAGGAAACTGAGGCTAACAGAAGTTATGGGACTTCTTCAAAAACATAGAGGCACCCAACAGTCTAGTTCAGGAATTGTTCCAGAACATTACTTGTTCAAAATCCTTTGCCTGTTCCACACTTTCACAGGTAAGTTGGCCTGTTGGATGTAGGTCCGACCATTCATTCAACCAGCCACCAGTTTCAGTTAACTACAAGAATCATCCCCATCCTTACTACTTTCCTCCCCCAAAGTGAACACTCTAATCAAAATGTTCTTTCTGACCATTGTAACACTGGGTGACTTGACTTTTCATAAGGAAACAGAGTAACTGAGATGGTCCATCCACATTTCACACAAACTGTTGCCATGCCCAACTCCCAACCCCTCCTTTAGGCTTTGATTTTTTCTTTTTTTAACCTAAACCCATAACTTTATAGTACTCTTTGTTAATTTTCATCATGTTAATTTAAACCCATAGTTCCAGGAATTGGTTATCTTTTTACACTTGTCATCTGTTTCCCTCCCAATCTGGACTTCTCTGCAAATGTGATGAATATTATATATGCCCTCATTTAAGTCATTAATAGACACTGAACAGAACAGGATCAAGGTTAAGACCCTTTTGTCTTCTAAAGAATCTCTCTCCATAATCACAGAGACATGCTGTTAATCCAACCAACTTTTCTGCCATCCAGGTTTTTAATGACAGACTGTATCATCTTGCGGAGAATAAGGTAACAGCTTGTCAACGTACTTGGTTCTTCTGTATTTGGTTCTGACAACTAATAACTCAGCTTTTCCATTAGGTGCTTAGAAATCATTAGATTTCTAGTTTGTTTTCAATTCTTGCCCAGGATCAGCATTATAATTTCGTAGCTCAACAGTTTCTCCTTTCGTTAACAGCAACAGCATGTGCTCATTTCTTGTCTCCTGGCCCCACTCCTGGCAACATCTCCTTAAGTTCTGTCAGAATGGATTGGTAGTCACATCTGTAGACCTAGTGATCACCCTGCATATTATCACTCAAAAATTGAGGCACAAATCTACTTAAAGGCATGGACTTGTTTAAACTTTTTATCCTATCCTAAGTCATGTGTTCTGTCTAGAATATTTACCCTACATTTTTGAATCTGAATACTATATTCTTTAATAAGGAAGAAAGGCATTTATTTTATCTGTCTTCTTTCCACCTTCTATAAATATTACAGTTGAACTTTTAACAATGTAAGGGTTAGGGAGGCCAACACCATCTCCCAACCCCTCCCCCCCACAGTCAAAAATCCACATATAACATTTGACTCCCTTAACTACTAATAGGCTACTGTCAGCCAGAAACCTTACCAATAACATAAAGAGTCGATTAACACATATTTTGTATGTCATGCGTATTTTATACTGTATTCTTACAATAACACAAGCTAGAGAAGACATGTTAGTAAGAAAACCATGAGGAAGATAAAATATATTTATAGTACTGTACTATAAAACAATCTGTGTATAAGTGGGCCATGCAGTTCAAACCCATGCTGTTCAAGGGTCACCGGCAGTCTGTCATTCCCAAGCTAGACATCTTTTTCTTCTTGCTTTCAATGTCCTTTTTGAGGTCTTCGGTGTTTCATGAGGCTTAATGGATTTTAAAACTAACCCTTCTTTTAGCCTCTAAACAAAACTGTGCCCCTTTTGCATTAATCCTCATTTATTCGGCCATTCTTCCATGGCTCCTTACCATTTGAGCTCACTGAAAAACTCTCTGGGCAATCACATTTTTCTTTTCTGACACCTCTCCTAATATTTTGAATGACTTCTTCAAGACTTTTGAACAAGATTTTTCGTGTTTTTGTCTCAAACCACTTTGAATGTGAAAGATAGATTTGCTTCACAGGTTTATGGATGTTTAGGAAATATTGTAACATACAACTTGGAATTTTCATGTTTTCTTAATTTATGCAATAATTTACCTAACGGCTTAATATTTTGAAGAGCTTACAAGGCCTCATAAATAACTAAACTTGGATCTTAGTTTTGATGTTTTCATGTTACTAACACATTAATTATGAGACACCTATAATTAATCTATGAAACATATAATTCCTTTTGTTTTTAATTTAGTAAACTAAGATACTAACTTTATCATATCTTCATAAAAGTGGAATAATCAATTCAATTAAAAATTCAATATTGTTTTAACAGACACTATTGCTGGTTAAATAGTCCATTAGTAGTTTCAGTCACATTTTCAGCTCAACAAAATGTTTCAAACTTCTTAAAAAATCTGGAAAGTTGGCAAAAGCCAAAACATATTTTGTCAATATATCTAGCTTAATTTTTAAGCCCATGTAAACTCCAGAATAACTTCATTCATCTGTTTTTTATTAATTTATCCTGAACTCATCAAAATATAACTTTGAAAGAGTACTTGATGTCTCAAGAGTTTAAATTTTTAAGTAGTCTTCTTGGTATTACGGTAAGTAGGAATTAATTCCCAAACCTCTAAAATTTATTTCAAAATGTGTAATTCTATAGATGAAAACTTAATTAAAATTGTTTACTTAGAGACGCCTGATGAGGTTATAAGAGCTTATGGATAAACAGTGGGTTCTGCTACTCTTTATTCTGGAAGGCTAGAGCAGTATTTGCTAAGAGAAGTTCATGCCTATAAACAAAAGCAACCAACCCATGCCATACTTCTGGCCACATCTTCCCCCCCATTTAGTTGACATGATGTCATATGCAGGAAGATTAGGCTGAGGCACATTAGGCCTTAGCAATACAGCCTAACGAATGATCATGCCAAGTGGTAGAGAGAAGGTACACTGGCGATTAAAACTGACTTTTGACTTGTTAGATGTCCTGTTCTTGGTCATCTGTGTTCTTCCTGCCCACCGTGCTCCTTGGTCCATATTAGGCCTTCAAAAATATTCATTAAACAAATGTACTAACAGATGAATGAATGATTTTAAGGCCCACTAGTTAATAGACTTTGAGACTACCAACAGACTTCTTGCAGAAGTCATGAGTGTTTCTGGATCTCAGCAAGGCTGAGCTTACAGAAGATGGGTATGATCGATGCTGGCAAAAGGTAACAAGTTTCTACTAGAAGGAAGATAACTAGTGGTGTGTTGGTGAAAGTTTAAGAACTAATGTGCCAGGGGGCATCTGGGTGGCTCAGTCTGTTAAGCCTCTGACTGTTGGTTTTGGCTCAGGTAATGATCCTACAGTTCATGGGATCAAGTCCCATGTTGGGCTGTGCACTGACAGTGCAGAGCCTGATTGGGATTCTCTCTCTCTCTCTCTCTCTCTCTCTCTCTCCCCCCCTCCCCCACTCATGCTTGTGCTCTCTCTCTCTCTCGCTCTCAAAATAAATAAACTTAAAAAAAAGAAAAAATTCTCCAGAAAAAAAATCCCTGATTTGCAGCATTAGTCGATTTTCATAGTGTAGATATTCCCACTGTGACCAAAGTGATATTACTGAATGTAGAGTTGGGAGGAGATGCATACAGTCTGCAGTCCTTAACACAGCCTGAGTGGCTTCAGTGAATGGGTAAGCTACTCAGCACATCAGCAGTGTCCAATACTTACATAGACATTATGACCTCTTTTTCTGGCATATGTGTGTGTATGATTTCATGCAAATAAAAAATGAGATTAAATTCTTTAATCTCAAACTATACAGAAATGCAATAATTTAACTTTTTTCTAAGTTTATTTCTTTATTCTGAGAGAGAGAGAGAGAGAGCGCACAAGTGGGGAAGGAGCAACGAAAGAGAATCCCAAACAGGTTCTGCACTGACAGTGCAAAGCCTGATGTGGGGCTTAAACTCATGAACTGTGAGATCATGATCTGAGTCAAAGTCAGATGCTTAGCCGACCAAGTCACCCACGGGCCCCAGAAATGCAATAATTGAAATTGACAGAGTAGTCAAATATTTATAGACATGGGAAGATATTCTGTATCAATACTTATTGTTTGGGGGAGATGTCAAGACAGTTAATACAGCATAGCACTTTACTGAAAATATAAATACATAGGGGCATTTGACTGGCTTAATCAGTAGAGCATGCAACTCTTAATATGGGGGTCGTGAGTTCAAGCTCCATGTTGGGCATGGAGTCTACTTAAAACTAAGTGAATTAATTAAAAATAAATAAATATCAATATCAATATACATGTAATCAAATTCGCACCCAGAACATTTCAGAGTGAAACTGTAGAGTGTCAAAGAAAAAGATCAAATATCAAAAGCAATCAGGGAAAATAGACATCTTAGCTACTTAGCACTATATGGACTGCTCATCAGTAGCAAAAGAAAATCATTGAATAGTATCTTCAAAGTGTTGAAAGAAAATTCTGTCAACCTAGAATTCTATAACCAACAAAACTGTCGTTCAAGAGTGAAAGACAAATAAGGATTAGAGAGGTCATAATATGCAAAAATCATCACTGAAGAAAATGCTAAAGAAATCTGAAAGAACTACTGAAATAAAAAGAAATACAAACGGAAAAAGTAGAATGCCAAAGGTAAACTAAAAGTGTATAAATTGGGTGTTAAAATTTTAGGAGTAGTGACTAAAACTCTAGAAATAGATTCTAAAACTTTTAACCCAGGTAAGAAGAATTTTAAAAATGTAGTCGACTCAAAGGAGGGCAAGAAATAAGAAATTAGAAAAAAGCATACAAAGCATAGTAAATAGGATATACAAGTAATAAAAATAAATGTAAATAAATGCAATTTAACAAATGCAATTAATGTAATTAAATAAATAAATATAATTAAATAAGTTATAAATGTAATTAAATTAATCAGTTAAAACACAGAGGTTGTCAAGTTGGGGGGAAAAACAGCTATATGCTACTTATAAGAGACATATCTAAAACAAATTGTTATTAGGAAAGATTTTTAAATACATACTGGCTTAATACTGAGGCTGAAGTTGTTAAAGCTTTGTCAGGTCAGACACTGACATTCTAAGCAACCACTTTGGAAAACTTGATCAGAGCTGCCTTTAATGCAATATATGTAGTACTTTTATATATATGAGTATATACACGTGTATACATATTTATATACCTATACACGTGTATATATATACCTATATATGCTATGTATGATGGAACTGGGATTTTCAGCCATGTCTCAGCATCAGAGCTTTTGGCCTTCTAGAAGGATTTCTAAGCCATATCCTCATCAGAATCTTTCCTTCAAATAGGCCAAACACATTTTTATAGTCTAGAAGAAAATGTGCACACACATGAACACAGACAGCCAATGGCCATAGAATGTTCCTACTGAAAAGATTTGAGTGATCCTCTAAATGTTCTTTTAAGGATCTCAGAGCCTTTGGAGACTCTGAATAAAGTTATGGACCCAGTGGGAAAAAAATAATGTCCAAAACCAGAATTATGCATGCTATTTATGGGGATTTACAGACACCCATCCCCCAAAACCCAATCCTTGAAACACTAACAGCCATAGATGGACCCCATTTCATAAGCCTACATTGTCAAGACAAACAAAATGAGTTGCTAGGAAAGAGGGATGTTAAGTATGCCCAAGGCTGCCTGACCAGGTTGTAGGACGCAGAGTCAGAGCCTGCCTCCCTCAACCCCTCAGTGTTCCACCAGCCAATGCTTGTATACATTTTCGTGGCCACACTCCGGGTGCCATTCCTTGAAAAAGCACTTCTAAAATAAATGGAGGATATCTGACAAAAAGAGCCAAGTAACATCTCCTTCTATTCCTTTTATCTTCAGAACTATTTAAAAAATTCTTTAAGTTTATTTATTTATTTTGAGAGAGACAGAGACAGAGCGAGTGGGGAAGGGGAAGAGAGAGGGAGAGAGAGAGAGAGACAGAGAGAGAGACACACAGAGAGAGAGAGAGAGAGAGAGAGAGAGAGAGAGAATGTCAAGCAGGCTCCACACGGTCAGTGCGCAGCCCAATGTGGGGCTACAACTCACAAAACTGTGGGCTCATGACCTGAGCCAAAACCAAGAGTCGAACACTTAACACTTAACCAGAGCCACTCAGGCACCCCAGAACTATTTTAAATGAAATTCTTAAGCCAAATGATCAGTTAACTATTAGCTCAATGGATGCAGAAGGGTCATATGGCCCAAATTACGATGAAGGAATCATCATAAATGTATGCTATGTTTAGAGACCTTGAAGATCTATTGTGCCTTAAAAATCAGGCATGGACATAAAGAGAAAACATGGATCAGCTAGGGTAAGGCAGGTTGGTCTCTTAAACTAATCCTTTCTAGCAAGGGGTTCCCCAGGTTTTGGAAAGTTGCCTGTCTTTTAAAAGTACCTTGAACTATCAGAAAAATTTTCTTTAGAATTATAAATCATTATTAATAATTACATGTAGATTTTGAACTAAGTGGAGATGGAAATGTTCCTTCACTAATTCGTACAAAGCTGATCGTGTGTTCCCTCAAGACACTTGGGTTGAGAGCCGTGGTCGAGAGACAGAAACAAGAAAATCTCCGTTGATTTCAAAAACTGCATTATATTTCTTTCTTATCCTGCTTCAAAACTAAATTTTCTATACTTCACTTACATTATTAAGAAATATAGTTGTTTGATAAAAATGACCCAAACTTTTTATGAGAGCTGAGGTAAGTATGGAAAGAATTTTGTCTTAGCTATTAAAGTATCCCCTCGTTCAGTCGAGTGCGTTAAAGATGGGGGAATAAAGTAACATTTATGTTCCCCCATAAATATGAAGGACACTGTCTTGAGTCACTGCCTGTAGACTTATCAACACTGACATCTGGTCCTGAAAGCCTATCCCATTGTCAAAAAGAGACACTACATTTGGGAATTCTATGATTGACTGGATGCAGAGACAAATTCAAATTCTAATACTGCTACTCCCAAATGAATTTCTGAATTTCCCATACTGGATGCGTGATTCTGAAACAGGCAAGACTGATTCAAATAGTGTGTGTGATAGGACCTGGGAAAGAATAGAAATAGAAAGTTCACCCTCCCCCACCGGATTGTAAACCCTAGGAGGACAGGCCCCTTGACTTCTTCACAGCCATGTCCCTCGGGCTTAGCGCAAAGTCTAAGAAAATATTTATTGAACCAATGAATTAATGTATGAATTTTCCTGGTATACTTGTATTTTTTGTTTGAAGCATTGAGGCTTTAGCATCTGGAAGAATTTATTTAAAGCCCTTTTTTTAAAAAAAATACAGTCTGTAACTGTGTAATCTCGTGTGAGCACAAAGAGGAAAAGAGGGAAAAGGGGACTACACATCAAAATATGGTCCAAAAACCCAATTCAATGTGTAGTTAATGTCTACTTAATAAAGTTATCTCCCTCATAATGTTTGGTTTTAAAATATGTACATCAGAGTTCTCAGAATCACCTGGGCCAGTATCTACCGAGTCAAGCCCTAACAGGACCATGAAAACAATGAGAAAAGAGCCAGGAACACAAAACAAATCTCATGTACGAGAAGGTCATGCTGGTCAATCGCCTCTATTTCCCTCTTTGCCCAATGTCATTCTCCCACCTTTCACAGCCTTTGGCAAGCCCTGCTACTCTCCCCTCATCATTCACTGTTATACCTAATGTGTCACACCTTGCTTAGCTTTGGGTCTCTGCATTCTCCTTCCACCCCACCTAGAACCTTTTGATCCTCACATGTAGGCTGCCTCCCTCTTCCTGTTTTAGGTACCTTAGGCATAAGAAATTCCAGCTTTCTTGTCAGTGCTCTGTCTACAAGGCAACAGTAAGTTTTGATTGATTTTAAGACCCTACAACAGTTTTCTCATCTTTATCTCTTTGGTCAAGTCATCAGCTACATGTAAACATGCACACATGGGCATATGCATGGGTATACATCTTAATGTATACACGTACATATACAGAGACACACATACACATACACACACATCTTGCATAACCAATTATGGACGCTGAAAAACCATTTCCCTGATATCAAATGTCTAAAAACTCAAATGACTGTTTGTTATAGTACAGCACTATGATGATTTCCATTCATATCGACAGCCCTTGACAATGGAAGACATTCATGTGTTTTACGGTAGAGCAAAGATTAATCATTTCTGAACAGTTTTAATGGCCAATGGATTTGAATCAGGTGAAATTTGGCAGTTCAATCCTGAAAGATGGTTAACTGGTTAACTCCTTCTAGGCACATGCTTAGTGACTGAATGTCCACAGATGCTTGAGAACTGAGATTTCTCTTCTCAATGACACCTGAGTGAGGTCTTTAACTCATCTCTAAATGGACTTTATTGGGGAAAAAAAATGAAAAAAAAAAACCCTTGTAAAACTAACTTAAATTCTCATCTATCTATCCACCTGTGTACCTTTCTTTATGCATCCACCCATGACATATATAAAGTTGTAGAACTGTCTGGAATCTACTACGTGCCATGTAAGAGTTCACTATTGTAACACAGAGTGTCATGGGCAAGACTTACTGTTCGGTAATGTGGCTTTTGCCAAGGCCTGAGTTTTCTCCTCCTGTTGTCTACTTCTGTATCTAGTGCTGTCTCTTCTTTTCCATGTTACTTGATCTGTACTAATTTTGTCTTCTGTATTCACCACTGAAGTGCTAACTGGAAAATCAAAAAGCACATAGCACTCTAGGCAAATACTCTGAATTCAATTAACAAAACATTTAGATTTTTTTAACCTTAATGATAAGAATGTATTCACTGGTTTTCTTTTCACTGATATTAATATTATATAAATTTCTGCACCCAGAATGAGCTCATCTGACACCTTGCAGTTGATGCTCCTCAAACTTGTCATGAAGACTTTCTCAGGACACCCTTGCAAGCCTATAATGAGTCTCCAACTGGCAGTGGAAGACTATTTAAGAGACTTCAGCAGGCTTAGACAAGGAAAGAAGAGCTTCCCACAAAGCGCTTTTCCTATCTCTCTTATTCCCAAATCATGCACCTGAGACACATAGTTTGCTATCAGCAAGAGGGCAGAGGAGAGAAAATATAATTTTAATTATCATATATGTGCTATAAATTGCACAACTATCAGCTATTTTGGTGATCTTGAATCTCAATACAATAGTAGGTTCTCAAAAAATGTTTATGTCATAAATAAATCAAAGTCAGTAAAGCAGATTTCATTCACCAGCACATCTAATCTTGCATCATTCTAATATAAGTGGAAGTTTGTTGCATGAAGTTCAACTGCTTTATATGACTTCACAAACATAAAGAGAGAAACAAGCATTCTAAGGTATTCACCACCTGAAGCAAATACAGGCTATGATCTTAACAGGATCAGTTATGGAACTGAATGGTTCAGAGAGGACAGTGACATTAAAGTCCATTCCAGCATGATTTGATCCTACTGTTAGGGTCGTTTTACTCAACACCTAAATCAAAGAGCCGTTCCCTCCTATGGCAAGTGTTATACCTCCCAGGATAAATGAAGGCCCCACTTTGTAAAGTTTCACCATTACTTAGTTAACTATTCCTTAAATAGATACTGCCCAAAATAAGTTATTTCCTTTCTTTTTAACTAAAACAATCGGCAAAGTAGCAAATAAAAATCACAATATATTGAAATCAAAGGCATCCAAATTGGCAAAGAAGAAGTCAAACTTTCAGTTTTTGCAGATGACATGATACTCCACATAGGAAACCCAAAAGATTCCACCAAAAAGCTGCTAGAACTGATACAGATATGCAGCAAAGTTGCAGGATACAAAATCAATGTACAGAAATCAGTTGCATTTCTATACACCAATAATGAAGCAAAAAAAAAAAAAGAGAGAGAAATCAAGAAATGGATCCCATTTACAATTGCACTGAGAGCCATAAAACACCTAGGAATAAACCTAAGCAAAGATGTAAAAGATCTGTATGCTGAGAACTAAAGAAAACTTATGAAAGACATTGAAGAAGGTACAAAGAAATGGAAAAATATTCCATGCTCATGGATTGGAAGAGAAAATACTGTTAAAATTTCAAAATTTCAAAGCAATCTACACAGTCAATGCAATCCCAATCAAAATTGCACTGGCATTATTCTCAAAGCCAGAACAAACAATCTTAAAATTTATATGGAACCACAAAAGACCCCAAATAGCCAAAGTAATGTTGAAAAAGAAAACCAAAGTGGGAAGCATCACAATCTTGGAGGTTAGCCTCTACTACAAAGCTATACTCATCAAGACAGTATTGGCACAAAATCAGACACATAGACCAATGGAATAGAACAGAGAACCCAGAATTGGACCCACAAATGTATGGCCAACTAATGTTTGACCAAGCAGGAAAGAGTATCCAGTAGAAAAAAAAGACAGTCTCTTTAGCCAATGGTACTAGGAAAACTGGACAGCAACATACACAAGAATGAAACTGGACCACTTTCTTACACCATACACAAAAATAAACTCAAAATGAATGAAAAACCTAAATGTGAGACAGGAAACCATCAAAACTCTAGAGGAGAAAACAGGCAACAACCTCTTTGACCTCAGCTGCAGCAACTTCTTACTCGGCATGTCTCTGAAGGCAAGGGAATAAAAGCAAAAATGAACCATTGGGACCTCATTAAGATAAAAATCTTCTGCACTGCAAAGGAAACAATCAACAAAACTAAAAGGCAACCAACAGAATGGGAAAAGATATTTGCAAGTGACATATCAGATAAAGGGTTAGAATCCAAAATCTATAAAGAACTTACCAAACTCAACACCCAAAAAACAAATAATCCAGTGAAGAAATGGGCAGAAGATATGAATAGGCACTTTTCCAAAGAGGACATCCAGATGGCCAACAGACACATGAAAAGATGCTCCACATCACTCATCATCAGGGAAATACAAATCAAAACCACAAAGAGATATCACCTCACACCAATCAGAGTGGCTAAAATTAACAACTTAAGAAACAACAGATGTTGGTGAGGATGTGGAGAAATGGGAACCCATTTTCACTGTTGGTGAGAATGCAAACTGGTGCAGCTGCTCTGGAAAACAGTGTGGAGTTTCCTCAAAAAATTAAAAATAGAACTACCTTACGACCCAGCAATAGCACTACTAGGAATTTATCCAAAGGACACAGGAATGCTGATTCATAGGGGCACTTGTACCCCAATGTTTATAGCAGTGCTTTCAACAATAGCCAAATCATGGAAAAAACCCAAATGTCCATCAACTGATGAATGGATAAAGAAGATGTGGTTTAAATATGCAATGGAATACTACTTGGCAGTAAGAAAGAATGAAATCCTGCCATTTGCAACAATGTGGATGGAACTGAAGGGTATTATGTTAAGTGAAATTAGTCAGTCAGGGAAAGACAGATATCATATGTTTTTACTCATATGTGGAACTTGAGAAACTTGAGAAACAGGAGACCATGGGGCAAGAGAAGGGAAAAAAAAATAGTTTCAAACAGAGAAGGAGGTAAACCCATCAGAGACTCTTAAATACAGAGAACAAACTGAGGATTTATGGGGGGCAGGGGAAAATGGGTGATGGACATTGAGGAGGGCACTTGTTGGGGTAAGCACTGGGTGTTGTAGTTAAGCAATGAATTATAAGAATCTATTCCCGAAACCAAGAGCACACGGTATACACTGTATATTAGCTAACTTGACAATAAATTATATTAAAATAAAAAAAATTTTTTAAATCACAATATATGTTCATTGAAAATAAATGCCATGGACTATGTAGTAAATGCTTTCTTTCAGTTTAATTTAACCAAAAAATTGAAATAAAACAGTGTAATGCATTTTAGTCATGCCTTCCTTTTTATTTAAGTACGGGTCCCTTCTTATTCTTCAAAACATAAAAAGGCTGAGCAGATTAAGTAATGAAAAGGAGCATGTTCCACCTTGTGTTTCATAAGCATTGACCTCTAAGGAGACTAGTGAAGTCTAGCTTTTTACCTAGAAAATGAGAGCTTGGAAACTCAGAGGTCGCAGACCAACACCCTGAGGCTGAACTGGCCCAGGTACAACAGGCCAACATGTATATATGAGATACCAATATTTAGAAATCATAGATTTCCAGAGAGCCTGGGTGGCTCAGTTGGTTAAGCGTCCAGCTCTTGGTTTCGGCTCAGGTCATGATCTCTCAACTCATGAGTTCGAGCCCCACATCAGGCTCTGTGCTGACAGTGTGGAACTTGCTTGGAATTCTCACTCTCTCTGTCTCTCTCTGCCCCTCCCCTGCATGCTCTCTTTCTCTCAAAATAAATAAATAAACTTAAAAAAAAAAAAAAAGAAATCATGGATTTTCTATAAAAACTATGCACTTCTACTAGTTTCTCAAAAAACAAAACAAATGAAGAAGTGGGTTCTGGGCTCCTCAGACCTGGAGGCTTCCCCTCTCTAGGTGGGAGGTCAAAACTGAGGAAGCCTAGGTGTTCCCAGGTATCTTCAGTTACACACATTTCCTTCAAGCTACTGTAGAAATAAGTAGGCCAAGCCCAACTTGTCATTCTTGTCAATCCTGAGACCTAGACCAGGAACAGAGAAGAATCCAGATGCAAAAGGATACAATTCTACCATCTTGAACGTTTGCTTACTTATCCATTTTACAATTGGTAAGAGCACGTGACAAATCTCTAATGCCCAAAGCTGTTCTCAGCATAAATGGCCACATTTTAATCAGCCCAATATTCACACTGAAACAGAATTATTCTTTGTTCAAGTTTGGTCTGCTAGCAAACCTCAACAGGTTGGGAGATCTTTGAGAGGAGGGAAACGTTACACCAGGCCTATTCGTCCAGCACCTCGCACCACAACAGCCCTGTGGGGTGATGAATACACGGGAGAAGGGGAGGTGGGCTGAGCCTGTGAGGGAAGAGTCCAAGTTGGAGCAACTACAGTTACTTTTGTTTTCATGCATAAGTGAATGACTCGTCGCAGCATCGTTTAAGGACATACAAAGGAAATTTGAACACTGAGGTCAATTCCTAAAATATTCAGATTACATTGCTATTTCACAAAATGGATTTCGGAGCCCAAATTACCTTAGTAACCGGCTCCATGCATTTCATAACCTGCATTACATCAACCACCAATTTAGGAAAGAAATATTTAAACAGTAAGAAATGAAATGTTTCTTCACCGCAATTGATTTTCCTTATCAAGAGGTTAAAATCGCTGATACTTTTCAGTGAGTGAAAAAAAAAAAAAAACAAATGCAACTTTCGGTGAATATAAATATTTTTAAGAACAAAAACCACTTAAATGTAAAACTGAAATTGGTTTGAAGTGATTCACAAAGGCAGAAATAAAAATCACAAATAAGCATTCAGAATCTGAAACAAATTCATTTTATGAAGCAAAACACACGGAATCAAATATTTTTCCATAGCAGTAAAATATGATTTTCCTTAGGGAGCTTGGAAAATTCCCTCCAAAGTTCTGATTGATAAGCTTTTTAAGAGAAAGGCTGCTTTTTGAGGTAGTAAATCGCCTACTGACATTCTCCACAAAGCTTCAGTGTTTAATACCAAGCTGCTGGGTTGCAAGTACAAAGACATCAATTATCCCAAAATAGATTGGGGCAGAGTCCAGTTCACTTATTAGTCCTTTAGGCTATGTCCACAGGGGACAGAGAGAAATAGAGATTTGGCAATCAGCTGGTTAATTTGATCATCGCAGACAACTGCGTTGTATAATTTAGGTCGGAAACATACCCTGACCTGGTATTCCTAATTTGGAACATTCATCAAATTAATCAAATAATCACCAATTCTCAATTTCACTATACCCTGTAAACAGAGTCTTAGCATCAAGCCTTCACTTACAATTATAAACAAAATGCAACATAATCTGGGCAACTGCACCTTTTAGGGGTGTCCCATTTTCTATATAGCCCTTCCAAGCCATCTTCATTCTCCACAGCTATCAGCCTAATTCTTCTTATCCCTACTCCTTTCTGTACAGATGCACTTGCCTCCTAGCATACAAAGAAAATGGAGTCCATCAAATAGAAACTCCCTCAGCTCCCCATTTCTCAACACATATACAAAGAGTCTTTGTAGCACTCTTTGTACAACACATATACAAACACGCTTCTTAACTCCTGTCTCAACAGGAGAGCTTTCTTCTTCAAGAGTACCTTCTAGCACCTTCTCCAGATCTCATCAACACTACTTCTCAGGAAACTTGTTCCATCTTCTTTATCTTCAACCTTTCCCTTTATACTGGCTGAGTCAACTTAGCATATAAACAAATGAACCCTCTCTCAGGTGAAAAAGGTAACTTTGTCTTCCACTGCTAAGAGTTTAAATTAGTGGAGGGGCGCCTGGGTGATTCAGTCGGTTGAGCGTCCCACCCAACTCAGGTCATGATTCTTGCGGTTCATGAGTTGGAGCCTGGCGACAGGATCTGTGCTGGGAGCTCAGAGCCTGGAGCCTGCATCAGATTCTGTGTCTCCTCCTCTCTCTGTGCCTCCCCCACTCACACTCTGTCTCTCTCTGTTTGTCTCTGAAAAATGAATAAACATAAAAAAAATAATTTTAAAAAAAGTTTAAATTCGTGGAAACCTCTCTGGAAAGCAATCTCACAATAAGTATCTAAATACCATAAAAAGTTCAGGTCTTCTGACTCGACAAATTCCTCTTCCAAAAATTAATTCTTGAAAAACAGTACAAAATATGGACCAAGCTTAACTTCAAATACACTTCTGGAGGTGTCATTATAAGGAGAAATATGAAAAGAAAAGCTAAATATTTAACATTAAGAGGAAGCTTTCTAAAGACTTTTTAATGTTAGAGGAAATATCAAGTGGAAAAGTTACACAAAAGAAACCGAAAGCCCGTCTGTAAGCTCTAGCAGGTGAGTGCAATAGGGGTATGCCACAGGGGGAAGTGGAGGTCCTCTGCAAGTGACACTATTCAAGCATCATGAGGTAAGTGTCTGTCTGCTTCACTGCTCCATCCCTCAGCAACTAACGCAGTGCACATGGTAGACAGCTAACAAATATTTGTTGAATGAATGAATGAGAAGTTTTATCTCTGTCTAA
The DNA here is from genome assembly GCF_018350155.1 of Leopardus geoffroyi. Lineage (NCBI taxonomy): Eukaryota > Metazoa > Chordata > Mammalia > Carnivora > Felidae > Leopardus > Leopardus geoffroyi. The sequence continues at coordinate 85,401,920 of NC_059333.1, forward strand.
TTAAATAACTCCATATGGAGAAATACCCAGGGTGCAGTGAGGGAGGAAAACGGTCTAGCCAATTAGACTTGCCAAATCCACCCTGGTAATTAATGCAAGGACAGATGCTAAAGCCAGTCCTCTGTATGTGCAAAACAGAACCTGTAATCACTCATTTGGCCTCTTCCCAGCTTGGTTAAAATGCATGGAAAAGACTGGAAGGAAATGGTTAAAAAAAGCATCAGTGTTGGGGTGCCTGGGTGGCCCACTCAGCTGAGTCTCCAACTCTTGATTTTGACTCAGGTCATGAGCCCATGGTTCATGGGTGGGTTCGAACCCCACACGGAGCCCCCCCAAGGAGTCCCGCATCGGGGTCCACACTGATAGTGCACAGCCGCTTGGGATTCTCTCTCTCCCCCACCCCTGTCTCTGCCCCACCCTCTGTCTCTCTCTCAAAATGGATAAATAAACTTAAAAAATATTTCTAAAAAAATTTTTAATGTTTATTTATTTTTGAGACAGAGAGAAAGAGAGAGACAGAGTGTGAGCAGGGGAAGGCCAGAGAGAGAGGGGGGCACAGAATCCGAAGCAGGCTCCAGGCTCTGAGCTGTCAGCACAGAGCCCGACACAAGCCTGGAACTCACAAGCTGTGAGATCATGACCTGAGCCGAAGTCGGACGCTTCACCTACTGAGCCACCCACATGCCCTCCCAAAAAATTGTTTTAAAGAGCAGCAGTGTTTAGAGTGGTAGGATTATAGATCTTTTTGGCTTTTTATTACCCTCCCATACTGCTCCAATATTCAGTAATGAATATATATTCTGCCTATAATTCAAAAAAAAAAAAAAGCTTAAATATAAAACCCTACATTTACTCCACATACATGCACCTCTTCTCCCTACAAGGAAGCGTCCTCCCAATCCCTGGCCTTCCTTTTCTCACCCTGAGAGTCACCCCCCTGCACTAAAATTGGCCTTGCTATCATCACCAAAGAGCTCAGAGTTGTCACATTCAATGGTTACTTCTCTGTCCTCATCTGGCTGAACATGTTGGCGCAGCAAGTGACACTGTCAGCCCCCACGCCATCTGCTTGAAACCCTTTCCTCCTTGGGATTCCACGACAACACTCCTACCTTTTATCTTTCACTTACCGCTTGTTCTTCTCCCCTTTCTCACTCACCAAGTAATGATCGTGCCTTCCAGGATTCTCTCTTTATCCATCTTCTTTTTAAAAAAAATTTTTTTTTTCAACGTTTATTTATTTTTGGGACAGAGAGAGACAGGGGCAGAGAGAGAGGGAGACACAGAATCGGAAACAGGCTCCAGGCTGTGAGCCATCAGCCCAGAGCCTGACGCGGGGCTCGAACTCACGGACCACGAGATCGTGACCTGGCTGAAGTCGGACGCTTAACCGACTGCACCACCCAGGCGCCCCTCTTTATCCATCTTCTTACTATAGATTACCTTTAGGTGATCTCATCACACCCTGACTTCAGCCACTCTGTGTTTATAACTCTCTGAACTTACTTCTCTAGACTATTCTAAGCTGTGACTGATACATACACAAGTATATGACCCACCAAATCATATATGTAACTACAGAATGTATAACCCACAAATTACCAGGTCTGAAGAATGAAAACCTGTTCTTCTGCCTGGAACCTGGATCTCTGTTCATTGCATCCAGCCCCAAAACCAGGGATCCTCTGAGATACATCCGTCTCCCTCACTGCTCCAAAACATACAAAGAGTCACTAAACAGTTTACCAAGTGAACTTTTTTCTGGACATCTATTCTTTCATATTTTCATTTAGCATCCGTTATGTCTCTATGGGTAAAATGTGAGATAAATACATCTCTGCCCTCAAGGGCCCACAGTCTAGTGAGAGAACAGACAAATCTGTCATCATGACATGTTCAGTGTTGTGGGTATATACAGAATGCTATGGGAATGAACAACTGGGTGAATCATAATGAGTATCTTGGCAAAGGGTTCCTGATGGACAAAGTTCTTCAATCCAGGCAGTGGTGGTAGGAATGAAGAAAAGGAAATGATGGGCCTGTGGATATTCTGGATGACACTGAAGGAGTGGTCAGAGAGGACTCTCAGGTTTCTGGCTTCAGTGACTCAGCAAATGGCCCTAACCCCTCCCTACCGCCACCAACACCAAGTGTGTGAAAGACTGTAGGAGAAGCAAGTTTGGGAAGTAATGAGTAGTTGGAACAAGGTAAGCATCAGATGCCCAGCATCCATGCATGTGTATTGTTTTCGTTTGTTAAATGAAAAAAGCACAGAGATGAAGAGGATGTGTAATATTCTACTCTTTGTGTAAGGAAGGGGAAAAAATAAGAACCCACATTCCTATTTGTCACTAAATACAAATAAATTTGGATTTGCTGAAATATGCATAAAGAATGTCTGGAAAGATACATAAGAAACTAAGAGCAGTGGCTGCCGGTGGAGAAATGAGAGACAAGGATGGGAAAGACCCTACTCACTCCTTTTTACGCTTTCTGGGTTTGGATCATAAATGAAGTATGATTCAAAAGATACTTGGGGGCACCTCGGGGCTCAGTAGGTTAAGCATGTAACTCTTGATTTCGGCGCAGGTCATGATCTCACGGTTTGTGAGATCAAGCCCCACATCGAGCTCTGTGTTCGCAGTGTGGAGCCTGCCTGGGATTCTCTCTCTCTCTCCCTCTATCTCTGCTCCTCCCGCTGGCTCTCTCTGTCTCTGTCTATCTCTGTCTCTCTGTCTCTCTGTCTCTCTCTCTCTTTCAAAATAAATAAATAAGCTTTAAAAAAGAAAAGATACTTTAAGGGGAATATGGTGGTCAAGAAGTCCCACAAAACAAAGATTGAGACTACAGCTGGATAAGGAGGTCACTGGTGAGTGTGGTGACAGCAGTGTAAGGGGAGGGGGCATGGGGAGAGAGGGGCTACAGGTCTGGAATGGGAGGAGGGGAAGCCCCTTGCAGCAGGTGAAGGAGAGAATGGACGGAGGAAAGAGATTGTGGGGACAGAGCGCTCCTCTGAGAAGCGTTGGTGAGAGGTGAGGAGGTGACAGGGAGAGACTTAGAAGAAGTTAAAAAGGGTGTCTGGTATGGCTCTGGTCTTCTAAGCAGCCTCCCTAAAGTCTCTCCCTCTCCTCAGTCTGACCTTCCTGTGGCCACCGCGCCCTCCAGGCTCCCCACCATCTCTTAGCAGATGCCACACTCCTTGACACACGGGTCCCTTTACACCACAGTGTGGCTCACTGCACCCACTGTCTCTTCCCTCTCACCACAGAGCCTCACTCTTGTAGCCAGTGTCAAAGGACTGGCATTCCCAATATTCCCATTCTTCCCTTTGCACGCTGGCATGCTTTTCCCCACCTGGCGAAGGTTCAGTCAGACATCAGCCCTCTCAGAAGTTTCCCCTGACCGCCTTCCTGCCAGGGTCAACAGCCTCTGTTCTGTATGCCAGTAACACCAGGACCTCCTCTAATGAGGGGTTCCTCATTGGTTTAACCACTTCACCGCAGCTGATCTCTTTCTCTTCATCATTTGGCAAACACTACATGCATATTGTGTGCCAGACATCGTGCAAGGTGCTAGAAATTTTTTCTGAATGAGCAACACCGATATGGCTCTGTCCTGAGGATGCTTACAAGATAAGTGGGGGAAACACAAATGAAACCAAACATTAGCTACTCACAGATGCTGTCAGTGCCAGGAAGAGAAGGTACAGGATCATCCTGTAAGCTGTGTGACGGCAAAAACAGGGGTTTTTAAAATTGAATTGCACTGTAAAATTTTAAACATTTAACTGAAAGTTAAAATGTAATCAGGCTATTGCTATATATCTAAATAAATTTGTATTTCGGAAAATAAGGCAGGGCAAACAACAATTACTAAATTATGTCACATGGGGGTGCCTGGGTGGCACAGTCGGTTGAGCATCCGACTCGATTTCAGCTCAGGTCACGATCTCACCCGTTCAAAAGATTGGGCCCCACGTCTGGCTCTGCACTGACAGTGTGGAGCCTCCTTGGAAGTCTCTGTCTCCTTCTCTCTCTGCCCCTCCCTTGCTTACTCTCTCCCTCAAAAGAAATAAACTTAGGGGCGCCTGGGTGGCGCAGTCGGTTAAGCGTCCGACTTCAGCCAGGTCACGATCTCGCCGTCCGTGAGTTCGAGCCCCGCGTCGGGCTCTGGGCTGATGGCTCAGAGCCTGGAGCCTGTTTCCGATTCTGTGTCTCCCTCTCTCTCTGCCCCTCCCCCGTTCCTGCTCTGTCTCTCTCTGTCCCAAAAATAAATAAACGTTGAAAAAAAAAATTAAAAAAAAAAAAAAGAAATAAACTTAAAAAAATTGTTTCTTAAATAATAAAATATGTCACACAGAAAGAGGAAAACAAAGTATTCACTAGAAGAAAATCATGACTGTCACTTTTCTGTCAATCCTTCTAATTAGTGGCAATCCTTTAAACTGATCATTTTTCTACATTACTACATAAAGTTCACTAAAATGTTTATTGAAGCTTTAAAGATTTTTTTGGTCACACCAAAACACCCAGCTCTGCTGCTGGGTTAGCAGTGACTTAAGCTCTCTTAGCTCTTTCACTGGTTAAGTTAAATGTTGGAGGTGTATTTTCCTCACTGACCTCTGACCCTTTACGCTAATTCTGGCCCAGCACACTTGTCCACTTACCTGCCTGGGGCCCTGTGCACAGACTGCTTATGTTTGGTCTTCTGGCATTTGAGCCTCCCCTCTCCCTCTTAGCCTTTGGCTCTGCTTTGCTTCTGGACTACCATGGGAAAGTCCCTAGCATGGTCACAGGGACTTCCTGGGAGGGACATCCTCCCAACCCAACACCAGATTCAAATGTTGCTGAAATATTTGGGGTTTTTTTAATGTTTGTATAGATATACATATATATATTTTTTTTATTTTATATAAATGATATTTATTTTATACAAATATTTATTTTATATAAATATATATATAAATGTTTTTTTTTTTGAGAGAGAGAGAGAGAGAGGGAGACAGAGAGAGCGAGATGGGGAGGGGCAGAGAGGGAGACAGATGATCTGAAGCTGACAGCAGAGTCAGATGCAGGGCTCAAACTCACAAACAGCAAGATCATGACCTGAGCCAAAGTCATACAGTCAACTGACTGAGCCACTCAGATACTCCTGAAATATTTTAAAACAAAGGGCAAGACTTCTGAGGTTTTGCTGGTTTGTGAACAATCAGGGGCTCCTGTCCAGGCTAATAAGCTCCGTATGTTAGAACATAAAACTAATGAGACCAAGATCACAAATTCTTCCTAAACAAGTCTGTCAGCTCTGACGTTGCCTAAGGGACTAAAAAATTTTGTAAGTTTCTCTATATCTCCTCTTTGACTTCAATCTGAGCTACATTTGCATTGGGAGAGATAAGATGTCTATCCAAGAGCCAAGTGACTAGAAAAAAATGAGTGGATTTTTTTTTTTTTTTTTTTTTTTTTACTTTGAGATCTTCTAATTGTCAAACCATGTGAATCTATTACTTATTCCTCAAAAACTCCATTTTAAAAATAAAAGCGAACATGCTCACCTCGGTGCCAGTATTAGAACTTGGAATCTAGATAACCAGGAGTTCTGATATGAATCTGTGGTCATCATTTGCCTTGCCTCCCACCCTCTCTCTATTTCTTCCCTCCTTTCCTCCCCCACCCCCAACCCAGGTTCCCTGTTTCCTTTCATTCCTTTGTGCCTGCTGCTTTCCATAATGTGGGTAAGTCCCCAGTGCCTAGAACAGTTGTTCTGCATTTGAATTGCACATGTTTTTCTTAATAAATGCTTACTATTAATCCTTTTAAATCATTTTACAGATACAGAAAATATATACCTTTAATCCTGGCCAAACGGTTTACAAATATATCTCTTTGGTCACAAAGGTGACAGGGTAAGAATATAGAAAACAGGGCAGCACAAATCATGAGATCATTAAATCTGGACCACGAAAGATACCAATTTGTTCATTAAGTTAACAAACATATGCTAACATCTCCCATGGGCGTGACCATGAAGTTGGGGAAACCTCTGTTCGCTATCCGTAGATTATACTTAAATCTACCCCCTTTAATAACATGGATTCATTAATTCCACAAGGATTAAAGGTCCACTTTTGTGGCAAGCACTAGGCTGACACTAGGGATACAAAGTCAAACAAGACATGGTCCGTGTCAGGGTCAGGTAGTTTGGGGGAGCTGGTGGGGTTGTTACATCCTTGGGTGCATCTTTGCCTAAGGAATGTGTGTGGACAATGTGTGTTTCTCTAAAGGAGAGAGTAGTAGTAACTACCAGGGACTGGAGAGGAAAAATGGGGAAATACTGGCAGGGACATGAAAAGTCAGTTCAATTTCAGTCCATTACCCCCATCCCACCTCCCTCCCAACCCCCACCCCCCTCCCCCCCCCACACACACACACAGGCACTGGTTTAGATCCACATGATGAGGGAGATTTTAGAGTGGGAATTTGAAGAACATTTCTCATGAAAGTCACTCATTGGAACACTCGAGGCACAAGCAGAGCACCTGTGGGGTCGAGGGAACAAAGTGCTTAGAGGGCTTGGGAGAACACAGTTCCTCCCCAGACACTGCCACAGACTCTGTGCCTCTGTGGAACCCTAGAATCTCAGCAGAAGAACCCTTTGCCAATGAAGCATGTTATCATAGGTACCTGCAGCTGGGCCAGAGACAAGTGACGTGACAGGTTACCAGACGAGGAAAACATGCATGAACTTGTTCCTACTCTGGAAACTGGAAGAGACATTAAGGGGAGGTATGGTTCGACAGTCATCGAAGGGGGCATCAAGGGTCATCACAATTTGGTCCATAATCTTAGTAAGGCCTCACTTATACTCAAAGGCGGACAGAGTTTGGATCCATTTGGGTGATCTATAAATTGTGCCCACTTGTCGGGATGAGCCCTGGGTGTTGTAGGTAAGCATATGAATCACGGGAATCTACCCCCAAAACCAAGAGCACACTGTATACACTGTATGTTAGCCAACTTGACAATAAGTTATATTTAAAAAGTAATAATAATAAAATATAATATAATATAATATAATAGTGCCCAAAGCTTTCTCCATGGAATTTCATCCTTTGACCCTGTTTCTGTCCCAGCATTACTGGGTTTTTAAAAAATAGGCAAAATATGATCTGGTAATTTCCTTGAGGACAAGCGCTCTATCTCATTTCTCTCCGGACCCGTAGTTTCCACTATAGCGCCTGTGTTCAACAAGTACTACACTGTCTTAAATAATATTTAGTAGCATCAATTCTATGGGAAAATACTGCATATTTACATTTAAAAGTTAATAGCCATTTTTTCCTGTTCAGAAGGACAACCTGTTTCTTAGTTTGGCTGTATGTCTACCAACTGACTTGTATTAGCAAAAATTATGAATTATGAATTCATATGAATTCATATGAATATGAATTATGAATTATGAATCCAGATCACAGGATTTTTAAAGCTTCTAATACCATCACATTAGGGGGTAGCATTTCAACATACAAATTTGGGGGGGGGGGGGAACAAACATTCACTCCATTGAAGGAACTATTTAAATAATAAGTTTCCTGTAAGTTTCTGAGATTCATATCTGAACAAAATCTTTCAGGTCTCAAAATAAGGTTATTTCTATAGTACCGTGTAGCAGCAGAATTGCAGGATGAAAAGGCATGAACATTTTAAATTTCGGTAGATATTGTCAAGAGCTCTCCGAAAAGCTTGTAACAATGTACATAACTGAAGGCAAGTTCTTACTTTATCTGACCTGCCCTATATATGGGAATAAAAGAACACAACACTCAGTTAGTAGCTGGCAGACAAAATCAAAAGTATCAAAGGCTGTAAACATAAACAACTCTCCTCTTTGTATGCCCCCCCATCCTCACTGCAAGAGACACCATGTGTCCAGCAAAGATGACCAGTGCCCCAGATGGCTTTCTAGATAAACAGTAGGACAGAGGACAATGCTGACATTTAGGCTGACTAAAAGCAATTGTTGAGAGTAAGACCTTAGAGATAAACCAAAAACCATGAACCTTTTTCTATCTAGTCCATAAAAACACACATATATGCCCAAAAATAAATGAATAAGGAAGGTTATTAAAGCATAGTTTATAACACCCCCCAAATTACCTACAGGTTTTTCACTAGGGGACTGAATAAAAACATTCTTAGCAATGCTCTGCGGACATCAAAAGGATAGTAGTGTCCAAGAGATGTCTCTGAGGAATTGCTAAAAACAATCTGAAGAGTATGACCCATTGGTTTATAGGTATGGCCATGTGTGTTTGTGTGTGTGCACACGTGGTGACAAAGGAGAGGTCTCGCGTGACACACCAAATTGCTATCACTGGTATCACCCCTCCTCCTTGAGGAGGATAGAAAGGATGGAATGGGACAGTGGCATTAAGGGGCTTTTCCTTTATTTTTTAGCTCCATATACTTATGGAAGCATTTGTCTATCATTTACTTGTACAAATATTTCATGACAGGTAGGTACTACTCCTACAATTATTTCATAAAGTGCCATTTGATGAGTCACTATGACATGTCCTATTCATGAGGAAAAAAATTGTGGGCACAATGAAGCTCTCGTTTTCCCCAGGGACATGGGCCAGAGATTTCCACAAGTGCTGTCAGGTCAGCACCACAGCGCTTGGTGATTAAAACATGCTTGTGAGCTGCCATTGACCATATAATCTAGTTCTCAATAGGATTCAAATATATCACAGCTTGACTCAATTCCATTTTATAGGATATAATTTCACCCCAAGCCAGGACTCCAGACCCCCTAGATAACAGATCTGAGAGGCTGTGCCGTGAGGCAGATGGAATTAATGCACCGGAACTAGTGGGAGATGAGAAGGTATTTTTTTTTTTTTTCTAGCACATATTGATTTTCAATGACAAAATACCTCCCCCTAGAAAATCATCTCAACCATAGCGTGGTACACAGTGGAAATTCTTTCTCCTTAAAATGTTCATTCGGAAAACTCAGGCTGAAAGCCTCACCAAGGCTTGCCAAAGTCTGTCCGTGTGTCCTGGAATGTGAACCCACTTACCGTGGCTCCAAGTGCAGAGCCAGCGGTGGTCAACTACTAAGGAGTAAGCCACTGATGTAGTGTGCTCCCGGGCGATACAAATCCACCAGCCCTTACTCTCTCAATTTTGAAATCCAAAAAAGCTCTAAAATGGAAACTTTGTAAATACTTCATTTGCCCCCAGAAGTAACCGGACCTGAATTCAAGTGGTAGAAAACCTGATGTGAACTAATAGAAGCTATTTATAGTCTTTATTTTGCATATTGTAATATTCAGTATGTTTAAAATATTAATATATCCATGTTATGTAATAGTAGTTATCTTGACCCTCGAGAGAAATTATATTCATTCTGGAGATTCAGTATACTATCTTCTAAGAAAAAAATTTTTTAACTATTCACTTAAAAATATATCTGGCTCAGGGCACCTGGGTGGCTCAGTCGGTTGGGCATCCACTTGGGCTCAAGTCATGATCTCACAGCTTGGGAGTTCGAGCCCCACATCAGGCTCTGTACTGACAGCTCAGAGCCTGGAGACTGCTTTGGATTCTGTGTCTCTCTCTCTCTCTCTCTGCCCCTCCCCCGCTCATGCTCTGCCTCTCTGTCTCTCAAAAATAAACATTAAAATTTTTTTTAAATATATCTGGCTCTAAGAGTTTCCAATAAGGGATGAAGAACTGTATGTGCTCTGATCAACGAAGCTTTGAAAGAAATGAGATTGAAGTTTTCCTAATAATCAAGAGCAATATAGTGCTTGAACACGTACATGTACACACACACACACACACACACACACACACACACAGAACCTTGTTAAGAGCTAACAGATAATAGCTTCATTACCCAGAGAAATAAAATGAATTCCAAGGAATAAAGAGAAGCAAGTGGAAATATGCCATATCAAAACAGCTAGTAATAGGAAATGACTTTACTGCTTTGGTACTGAAAGATATTGCCCTACATTTGTTAAATGATGTAACAGAGAGAATATTCTATTCATGGTATAGGAAATAAATACAATTTCCTCAAAGGAAACCTATCTTGATCCTGCTAAATGAATATAATCTTACATTTTCTCTTGGGGAAACATTTTAAGGAGTCAGTAATAAAGGCCACAGTAGTTGATTCTGTAGATACACAATGTAGCCAAATTGTAAAAACTACTGTGAAAAAGTAGCAAAGACCTGCTCTGTAGGTTAAACTCCATGGACCCATTAATTTCAGTCAAGAAAGAGCAGATAGAAAACATTAGTTTCATCTAGTCTTTGAAATAACTTATAAAATCACCTTGTTTTTATAAAACTTCTAGAAGAAAATGTAAGAGAAAATCTTTGTGAGTTTTAGGTGAGCAAAGATTTCTTAGATATGATACCCAAGGCATCATCCATAATAGAAAAAATTTAAAAACTTAGACTCATCAAAATTAAATACATGTGTTCTTCAAAAATCAGCACTTAAGAAATGAAATGAAAAGATAAGCCATGGATTAAGAAAAAAATATTTATAGGGGCACCTAAGTGACTCAGTCGGTTAAGTGTCCAACTTCGGCCCACGTCATGATCTCACGGCTCCTGAGTTCAAGCCCCACGTCAGCTTCTGTGCTGACAGCTCAGAGCCTGGAGCCTGCTTCAGATTCTGTGTCTCCCTCTATCTCTCTGCCCCTCCCCCACTCATGTTCTGTCTCTCTCCATCTCTCAAAAATGAATAAACATTAAAAAAAATTTTTTTTAAGAAAAAGAAACTAGAAATAACTAATGTTTATCAACAGAGCAATGGTTAAACAAGATGAAGCATCCATATTATGAAAGATCATGCAGATATAGCTGTAATGAAAACAATGAAAAGATCCCCAAGATATGCTGTTAAGTGGGGGGGGGGGGGCGGAAAGCATAGTCATAGGGACATAAGGACAATAACGAATAGTATAATTTACATCTAATATACACACACAAGTACATATATACTAAACTACATTAAGTTTTCTTCTAGGGAAGATTGAGACAATGAAGACAGAGTGGACTTTTATTTTTTAATATGTTCTTCTGTAATATTCTAATTTTTTTCACAAAAACATGTACCACTTTTGCCATCTAAAAACACAGTTTAAATGCACCTGCTAGCCCTTGACTAAATAATCATTTCTCAGAAATACCTGCTTCTGGGAAAATCATGTTTTCCTTAAAAGGAGACTAAATTACTGTGAATCGTGTTGGATAACAAAAACAAAAACATATAATAGAATTGTCTATCAGCCAGCATTTTGATATCCTGGTAGCTTACCAGTAATGATAATAATTACAACATGCACATAGTTTTCTACTACAACAGCCCTGTGATGTGATGTTGCCACCCCTATTTTGGACAGGATTCTGAAGCTCAAGAGGTCAAGAACTGCCCAAGACCACCCAGATAGGCAGAGTGAGAATGAGGCCTATAACGTAAAATCTTATATTTTTATTCAGCTGCCTGCCTCATCAAGGATGATGATATATACATAATGGTGACCCTGAGGCACTACAGGATCCTAAAGGACTTATGAATCATCAAAGAAAGATTTAATTATATTTAGTGTAGTTTGGGTTTTACCCATACTTTATTGTGTTATAATCCCTGGAAAGGTATTCAGCCACGCATAGCACACACCATCACCCTAGTTCAGAATATGTGATTAACCAGAATGCCTCTGGCATGGCTGAAACATGGAGAACTTACTCCACATTGATTCACTTCATGATTTAAGTCTTTATTTTCCTCTGACAGAGAAAATACCTCGCTGCCCTACCTCCCCTCAACCTTTACCTCAGAAAACCCTCAGTTCTCTCTTCACCAAAGACCACGTCAGCCCAACCGTCCAACAGTGGGAAGGCAGAAGGGTCAGGAGGAGACAGCCTGAACTACCGCCAACAGAGGCCTTAGGTTGCGACAGCCTTGAGGCTGTCTTCCCAGCTCCCCTCCTACAGCTCCGGCTCTGGTGAAAATCTCCTGGTCACCACACCCTCACTCTGGCTGGGCATTCCCACAGCCTATACATGGGAACACTCACAAACGAAAGGCAGTGGGTGAGCAAGTGAAAGTGTATCTGAGCTCAGGCTGAAGGCCTGTTCTCATATTGCATTTGCCTATAAATTTGGAAGCGGGTTTCTTCATGGCACCAGACTACCCCAACAAGAGGACTATAATTTGGGGGTTGATCGGTTCGGCTAACACAGGTTAAAAACAGACTTGTATTATTTAAAATAATTAATAATAATTTAAAATAATTAAGTGGCTAGGAGAGATAAAGTTCTAAGACTGGGAATCAGGTAACCCATGCTGAAAATAAGGCAGAACTATGTACAAGAGCCCATTTTGGAGCCAAACAGGTAGCCCGCCTTGGACTCTGGTTGGATAATTTGAAACAAGCTACTTCATAGATGAGGAAGTTAAGGCATAGAGAGCTTCTAAATCTCTATGCCTCAACTTCCTCTATAAAAATCAAGATAGGGGTATTACATACCTACCTTAGTAGTATGACTAAAGATTAATCCGCATAAAGTCCCCAGTACCTTTCCTGGCACATAGTGGATGCTTACTAAAAGATAACATTACTATCAAACTCTCATCCTGGTTTTGCCACAAAAATGAGAACACATAGTAGATGATTCTTCAAGATCCTTCTAGGTCTAACACTTTATGATTCTATCACTGCAATTAGCAAGCTGGCAGCGTAACTTCATTATCATGACAAGTCCATAGGACTCCCTAGCTAAGGACTTCATTTCGGGGAATTATCTTGGGACCATTTCCAGGTCTCCAAGACACCACTGTTTCTGGGTCTCCAAGACACCACTGTTTCTGTTGCCCAAGGAGCACTAGAGGAGACCCCAGATTGTCTCCATAGTAAGTCACAACCCACGTGCCAGGCCAGGTGTCCACTGCAGAAGACATTAACCGCAAGAATGAAATGAAAAAGCACAATTCCTACCCCTACATTGTTTCCCTACATAATGCTCTTTGTGGGTGGGGAAGTACAAAACACGAAGAAGGAAGCTATCAACTATAATCTCACATGCAGCTATAAATGCCTCAGTTTACTTTAGATCTTTTGTCTATACATGTTCCTCTGTGTGGAAGTGAACTCCTTACTGATGTTAAACTGTTTCCCTTAACATTTTAGCAACAACCCATCCCCCAGCCGGTGGCCAAGCTTGAAGCTTGTAGCTCTAGGCTCCATTCACTAGCAGACATGCATTTCACTCAGCCCATCTCCTAAGTCTTGAGGGTAAAGGATTTCCAGAGAAATCAGTAGTCACCCTTCTTAAACTACTTGACCCAGGATTTTCAGAGTCCAAGGTTATTCCCAGGACACAGTTCTCCTTTAGCTCTTAATGACCTCCTTGGGGGAGGGAAGGGAGAATAGAAGGGAAAATTCCCCTCTGCCCCTGGGGTTCTACATCTGACCTTCAGGCAATGGGTATAAAAGGCTGAATGGGTATAAAGTGGGGTGGGGGGAATTATGTCCATGGAGCAGCTGGAACAGAAAAGATCCTCCTAATACCTACTGTCCATGTGGTGGCCACCTGAAATGAGTCAGGGCCCATTCAACAATATTCACCTGGTGGTCCAAGTCATAGGCCACACATACCTCTGAAAGCCTTGACCTCATAAGGACGCACCCCTCAGGCTAGGTGATTCCAGGAGAATGTCTGAGATTTCTTCGGATTGTCAAAAAAGAAAAAGAGAGGGTAAGGAAAGGAAGGAGGAAAGGGAGGGAGGGAAGGAGAAAGAATTGAAGGAAAGTATGGAAGGAAGGAAGGGAGGGGAGAGGGAGAGAGGAAGGATGGATTAAACTATCTTAAGGCAGAATATGAAATAAATTAACATAAATTACAGCTTAATATTGTCAGTATCTTTGATAAACCTGATGGAAACCCCAGAAGCCTGTTTGGGGCTAATCTTTAGTCAGGAATGGCAGAGTTGAGATGCTGGTAATGCTATTTTTATTTTTAAAAAATAATACCAAAGAAACACCTTTCCTTTCAAATATGACATCTTGGTCCAAACATGAAGTCAAAACTCAAAAATACCCACCTGCCAGCCTCTGATATTTGGTTGCTAAAACTCCAGATTCAGAAGTGTAGCCAAGAAGGGGATGCTGTTGGAAGTCAGAGGTTTGCAACAGGAGGCAGGCTTTTAAGCACCTGCCACTTCAAGGGAACTGAGAGGTTGGCAAAGAATCAGTGAGTTCATGTTGCACTGAGAGCCGGCCTGGATCATTCAGGGAGAAAAACTTCAAGTGCAGGACAGTGTGGGCACCTAAGCAGGCTGCCTGGGAACAGGTGTCAAGCCATATAATACCTGACCCCTTACTTGTCACATGGTGCTTGCTAGACTTGGACAAAGTGCAATGATGGCCTTGAGAGAAAATTATTTTTGTTATTTTCATTTTATTCTCTTTTCTCCTGGATTGAGCAAAGAAGTAGAATTAGCCTGCCAGGAATATTAATTCTCCAATGCATGTTGAAGTGATCCTCATTTTCTAGTAGGGCCAGGTCAAGGATAAGCACCTATCTGAAAATTCTCCTAATCTTGTAATTAGTTTGCATCTTCCATTTTATAGCAGCCTTGTATACCAAGATAGAGCCAAAAGCAGACCAAGGTAAAGGAATTCATCTCAGGTTGTAAATGTGCACTCACATGAATTATACAAGTAACCACACTGACAAAATTCATTAACTAACTAATGTCCTACTACCTCAGGTAGAGTTTATTCCCTTTAAGGATATCACTTCATACTACCTACAACTCTTACTCTAAATCTTTAGACTTGACTTTCACCTTCAATTTTCAATTTATTGTTTATGCCTTTTGGTTTTCTTTCTTCTCTGAGGCCCAAGGGTAATCCTCCCAAGGGATGGCCATCTTGAAGGAACACGGTAACCAGGTATCTGTGATGGGGACAAGGGTTTCTGTATGAGTCTCCTCAGTTAGTCAGGGCCCCTCATAATGACTTCTAGAAAGTTGAAGAATACTCTTAAAAAAAAAAGTAAGCACAATGATTAAGATAGGTGGGATATTGAAGGTGCCCCAAATCACTCACAGAATCAAGGTACATCTCAGCTCCTAGGACAGTTTCTTGCTCCCCTTGTTTCTCCCTCCAACTACCTAAATGGTGTCTCTGGTTTTTCATTAAGGCTTCTCTAATCCCCCTCTAAATGACTTCCCAGAAATCCCTTCTTCCTTTGGATCCTTAGTGCTCTTACTATTGGTACTAATATAAAATGTCAATGCCCTATGTTGGTCATTATGTCCCACCCTTTCACATAGGTTATTCTCACTTTAAAATTAAGAACGTCCTCTTAATTCCAGAAAATTTCCACAGCCCTCAGAGCAGTGGCTTGTAATGTGAAGATTGGTACCAACTGAAAGCCCCATGAGGGAGTACTGACCCACTCCTGACCTCCAGTGACCTTGCTTTATCTGTTCTCCCCCTGCCTTTATTTCTTCATCACCCACCACCTAATCTCCAGTCCTAACACCTCTCTCCATCCAACATGGAAACATTGTCCCTTTTAGTGCCAAACTCTCTCAAGTGACTGGAAACCCAAATGATATTTGTTTTGTTTTGTTTTCCAGTTTTATTTCATAATCCTCTCATTCACAAGGCACAGAGCCCTCTCAGGTATGGTGTCTAGGTAGGGTCAAGTCCTTGGAAATACCACATCTTTCCAGTGACAAGCTCTGATGCCGAGTCCAGTCTATCATGCAAAATGCCTTACTTTGGATGATTTTTCTCTCAGGAATGTGAGGTTCATCAGCAGTGCCCAGCCTAGTCCATCAGTTACAACTGTCAGGGTCTGAATCTCAACCACCTAGAACACTCAGATTCTTTCCCAGAGTGCTTCTGGGCACCAAGCCAATCAGATGGTGAGATGTCAGTTTTGTCACCCGAGCATTCTATGACAGTTAGGAGGGTCTTCCCCATAGAGCACAGGCAGGAACCTTGAGGGAGAGGGGCATACTCCTCAGACCAATGAGTCAGAATCTTGGTGCTGACATATTCCAAACTTTCCAACCAGGAAATGGAGAAATTCCAGGGAGATTAGGGCAAGCAGGTTTCCAGTGAGGACTCTGAAACTCATGTTATACAGAGTGGCATTTGGCAGAACACTTTTTGTTTAAGTTTATTTATTTATTTATTTTGAAAGAGAGAGAAAGTCTGAGCACGAACAGGGGAGGGGCAGAGAAAGGGAGACAGTAAATCCCAAGCAGGCTCCACGCTGTCAGTGCAGAGCCAGAGGCAGGGCTCGAACTCACAAACTGTGAGATCATGACCTGTGCCAAAATCCAAAGTCCCACGCTTAACTGACTGAGCCACCCAGGAGCTGCCAGAGCACTTTTTTTAATAAAGAGGTTTGCTTCTTGTAAAAATGTTGGTTTAATACTAGAGAGCTTTCTTGAAAAGGTGCATTGGCCAATTCCTATTAGCAATCTTGCTTTTTTTTCATGTCTGTCCTTGGAAGACAGTGTCAACTCTAACAACACATGTGCATGTGTGTGTGGTCACCCGCCCTTCACAGGTTGCCTTGAACAGCTTGGTTTCTCTCCCCAAACCCCACCCTTCCCCATGGACTGTAAGTTCTAACAATAACCAGTCTCCAATATATTATTGCTGAATAATTCCTTCTTGGTGGCTTTATAAAACATTTTTAAAAGAATCTGTATTGTTCTGCTTGACTCTTTTGAGATTCCTAGTATCTCATTACGTCAGGGTAGTCTTTGTTTCCTCAAGGTAAAACACACACACACACATACACTCACACACACACACACACAACAGAAACCCACATATTACTGGCCTTTTTATTTAGCTGTCACAATACCAGCAGTGGGAGAGTCACTATGTGGAGGAAACAATAGTAACATGGATCACTTCACATTAAAAAGTGGTACCTAATTATTGTTTTTAGGGGCAGCTAATGAGTGGTACTTGTAGGTGATTAAACACATTTGGGTTTGGAAGACCAATGGGGTGAGAAGCAAGCCTCCCTGCTTGGTAACAGTGTAGGGGGAGAGAGACTTTGAGCCCCGCATCTGCTTCAAGAGTCCCATCCCACCCCACCCACAGCGCCTTCTCATGGGGATTAACAATGGGCGGAAGATGCCTGGGAAGCCACCCAGCCAACACAGCCCATTCACAAAGAACATCCTGATTTTGCTGTGTATCATTGCAGGTTCAGCTCAGCCACCACTGAGGACAAAAAACAGCGAGTATATTTACAGCTGGTGATGCTGAATGGAAGAGCCCTGAAAAGGTCAAAGTTCAAGAGTCCCTACTCTATATCGTGTGTTGTGCCAGATATTGAGGACACAAAGATAAATAATAACCCTCCTGGCCCTCAGGGAATTCTACCTGGCAGCCAAGATAGACCCATATACACTGCTAGAGACTGAATGTTCGGGTCCTCCAAAATTCCTCTATTAAACTCTGGTCCCTAGTGTGACGGTATTAGGAGGTAGAGCATTTGGAAGGTGATTAGGTCATAAGGACAGTCTCTTATGAATGGGATTCGTGCCTTTATAAAAGAAGCCTGAGAATTAAGGAGTGCACTTATCATGATGAGCACCGGGTGAGGCATGGAAGTGTTGAATCACTATATTGTACAACTGGAACTAATATAACACTGTATGTTAACTAACTAGAATCAAAAGAAAGACTTAAAAAAGAGAGAGGGAGAGTGAGAGAGAGAGAGAGGTCCAGAGAGCTCCCTTCCACCTTGTGAGGATACAATACAATGAGAAGTCTGTAACCCTCCCTGGGCATGCTGGCACCCTGAGCTTGAAATTCCAGCTCCCAGAACTGTGAGAAATAAATATTTGCTGTTTATAAGCCACCCAGTCTGTGGTATTCTGTTATAGCAGCATAAACGGACTAAAACATATACTTAACACAAAAAGCACAGTGATGTGTTAAAACAAAGACATGAACAAAGCATTATGGGAGAACAAAGATGAGAATGACTACATCTGGCCAGTTTGGAGACACCGAAGGGGAAGGAGATAAAGGCTCCATGGAGGAAGTGTCATTTGAGCTGGGCTTTCAAAGAGGAGGAGGAAGTTTGGAAGGTAAAGCCTGGACCCTCTGGCGGAGGAAACACAACAAAATAGCAAGGAGACATTGAAGTGTGTAAGCAACAGAGACCAAATTGGCAAAGCACTTTCAACCTTATATGCACAATAGCAATGTGTTCATGCTTTCTTGAAGACGTCCCTTTCTTTAATGGTTCAAGTTGCTACAAAGATAATACATGTTAAACACCTTTCCCTGATTAGCCAGAGCTTGAAAATCAAGTTTATACTGTATCAAAACTTCCTATTGCCCAACTCTACCACCTACGTCTTTTGCTCAAATTGTTAACAACAACTTAAACAGCAACTTTAGGAAACTTGAAAGATAAGGTGAAAAGAAAGCAGTTCCCGAAACAAGTGATGCTTTCTCATTGGAATCCACTATTTAGCACGTCCCCTCAGCCACTGTTTCATTTACTCTAACTGCATGGTCCTAAACACTGAGGTTAGAAAGATGAGTTAGAGGGGTGCCTGGGTGGCTCAGCTGGTTAAGCATCCAACTTCAGCTCAGGTCATGATCTCGCAGTTCACAAGTTCGAGCCCCACATTGGGCTATGTGCTGACTACTCAGAGCTTGGAGCCTGATTTTTTTTTTAAATGTTTAAAACAAAGAAAGATGAAGTAGATATGGTCTCTGCCTTCTAGGAGCCCACAAATCAGTGAGCAAAAAAAAAAAAATGGCTGAAAAGCAAAAAACATGGGTTTGCTTTGGTGACACTGAGGGGCCAAAGCTGCTTAATGACCATGTTTTTGCCAGTCTGAAGCAAAATGAGCAAACTTCTCAATATTATCCTTCGTAGTCTCAACTCATCTTTTGCAATGGCTACACACCATCTCACTGCACAAGCCTGTGATTCTAGGGTGACACTCATCAGAGAGCATGTCTTAATTTTCATAAAAGTAAATGTATTTTATTTTTAAATTTTTTTTTAACATTTATTCATTCCTGAGAGACAGAGAAAGAGCATGAGCACGGGAGATGCAGAGAGGAAGGGAGACACAGAATCCAAAGCAGGCTCCAGGCTCTGAGCTGTCGGCACAGAGCACGATATGGGGCTCGAACTCAGGAACATATGAGATCATGACCTTAGCCAAAGTTGGATGTTTAACTGACTGAGCCAACCAGGTGCCCCATATTTAAAAAACAATTTTTTTAATGTTTATTTATTTTTTTGAGAGAAAGAGAGAGCATAAGCAGGGAAGGGGCAGAGAGAGAGACACACAGAACCCAAAGCAGGCTCCAGGCTCTGAGCTGTCAGCACAGAACCTGATGTGGGGCTCGAACCCAAGAACCATAAGATCTAGACCTGAGCCCAAGCCGGACACTCAACCTACTGAACCACCCATGTGCCCCAGTATTTAATTTTTTTTTTTTTTTACATTGAAATGTCACTCCTTTGGTGATACAGTAGTAGATGGTAGTTAGGTTATTTAAATACCTTCACTCATGTCAATTCCACACTGGTCCCAAAAAGATATTTACCAGTTTTTTAAGTACAAAAATTATGAAAACTTTCAATCTACACCTTGCCAAACAAAATGTTTCACTGATTATTTTTTAATGTGTTTGCTAATTGTTTAGGAAATATTTAAATTCAGCCATCAAAGGAGATCCTTATTGAATGCAGATTCAATAGACTAGGAATTAATTATGAACAGGCTAGTAACAAAAACTGGAAACCAAGATTTAAAACACTGATTATGGTACCCATAAAGAGGGGGGAAAAAGCAGATTATAAAACACTATGTTTAGATATGTGTCTAATATGTATTTTCCATATAATATTCTATATATATATACCCATGGAGGAAAAGAACTAGATGGAGAATGTTTATATCCCAAGATGTAGAATTATAGAAAGGTTTCTTTTTCCTTTTTACCTATCTGCAGTTTATAATTTTCCTATGATGAACCTATATTGCTCTTAAAAATTATTTATTTTAAAAGAAAAAGAAATATGTGTTGATTTCTTAAGAAGGCACTATAAACTCTCAAGATATTTTTAATTAAAATTTTAACCTGCTAATTTCTCTCTCAAGTTTCTGTGTTAAAGAAACAGTAACCAATATCAAAACGTGTTGAACAATGTGTTTGACGTGGATTTAGTAAGTACCCACTATGTGCCAGGTACTGCCTGGGACATGGGGACTCCAGCAGTGCACAAGCCAGGCTTCAGGGAACTCAAGGTCAGTGGTCCCTCATCTCTAACAGGAAGACCTAGAGAGACCAACCCCTTTTTGTTTGTTTGTTTGTAGTGCAAGTTGGGGAGGGGCAGAGGACAGAGGTTCCAAAGCCAGCTCTGAGCAGACAGGCTGACAGCAGCAAGCCTGATGTGGCACTAGAACTCACGAACCGTTCCATCATGACCTGAGCTGAAGTCAGACGCTCAACCGACTGAACCACTCAGGTACCCTACACTAACCTTTTTATTTAACCCCCTTAAAAAACACCTCCCTCCCCATAAGCCTACTGCTCAGGATCCCCAGGGTGGAAGACAGAAAGGTCCAGTTCAAAAGTTACCCAGGTAACTTTCTAATGTTGTCAGCCCGGAATCAACCTCAGAGCACCACTAGTGAGGTGGTTTCTTGCCATTTCTTGACAATCCTGAAAAACTGTAAAACAAGAAATGGCTCAATAATAAAAAAAATGTTTCAATGATGTAAGGATACTTTATATAATGAAATTTTAGACAGACATTCAAAATCCTGTTTTCAATGACTAGTTAAGGTCTGGGGAAATTCTCATAATAAAACGGTACTTGGAAAAAAAACAGGTTAGAAAGTTTTATATTCATTATATTCATTTATTCATTCATTTACATTACATAAAATATATTCAGACAGGAAAAGCAATAATTAAAGTTTGGAAGAAGATTGGCCAAAACAGTAACGCTGATACCTATTTTCTTACAGTGACATATTTTTAATTTTTTTATTTTTTATTTTTTGCAATCATTCATTTTCATTTTTATTTTTTTTTTTTTCAATATATGAAATTTATTGTCAAATTGGTTTCCATACAACACCCAGTGCTCATCCCAAAAGGTGCCCTACAGTGACATATTTTTACTGTCTATCTTCTATTCTTTACTTCCCTGAGTTTTTCCAAATTCTCTATAAAATGAATGTGTATTACTCCAATAATCAAAAAAAAATCATCTTTTGAAATAACAACCAGCCAGGAATTATCATTCCCCCCTAATCACCAAACTCCTAGAAAAGCAAGATACTGTGGCACAGGCCTCTGTCTCTAATGTGGGCCTAGAGTATTCACAATTTTTTGGTTTATGGGAGGCAGGACTTTATGCAATAAGCTTGATGATCCTCATTGTACAGATGAAGAGATAAAGGCTCAGAAAACTCCATTCACTTATTAATCAAAAAATTCTTACAAAGCTCATTAGCCAGGCATTCAAGTGTGACCAGGTCTCAGCCTCTCCCCGCTTGATCCCAGGGACCAGTGACTCTTCATTCAGGAATTTGCTCCAAGCTACAAAGTGGCAGAGCCAAGATGTGAATCCAGGTCCTTCTGGTTTCAAACTCAGACTCTTTTTGCTGGAGCACAAGGCCCCCTAAGCAAGCACACAAGGATACAGCCACACTGTTGAGACAAAAATCCCATTTTGAACGGAGGAGTTGCAGGATAACCTAGTAGTGAAATGTTCAGGCTGTGGTGTCAAAATACCTGAATTCAAGTCTCTGCTGTACTCTTCACTGGCTAAAGGCACATCCCTTCACCCAGAGCTGATGTCCCATCATATCAGGCTGTCCTGGAGAGACACCATCAGACGCACGCCTCCTACCCCCATCTGAGTCTGCTGCACATCATGGCTGGGCTGTCAGTCTAGTCCCTGAGCCCTGATTTGGGTCACAAGGTATTTTAAGGATTGCACTGCCGAGATATATGAGGGATAGTTAGATATTCAGAGACTGGGGGGTCTCCAGACAAAAACAGCCACTAGTCCTTTGAAATCTTGTACTGAAATATCAATTAAAACTTGCGATGCAAGGTCCTAAATTGAAAACTGTTATGTTATAATAAAGTAGCCTCTGTCGGCTTTACAACAAAGGCCCACAGTCTTTAATTACATTAGAGGACAGTCTTGTGACCAAAGAAAGCAAAATTAATTAAAAGATGGTTTTTGTCTGAAAAGGCCTTGGCCTCATATGGGAGTCATTCATATCCCCTACTAAGACATATATGTTTGTGTCTTGTCTAAAGCCCCATGCACATAGTAGGTATACAATATATGCTAGTAATTGATTTATCAATTAAAAGATGAGTTTTATTGGAAAAGGATAGCAAAATTGACATCTTTGACCCAAAGATTCTACTTGTAGAAATGTCAGCGAAAAATACATTCACACCTGTGGGAGGGGTTGGGGGGAGAAGAGAAAGTGTTTCACTATAATAGAAAAAAAGAGAGCCTCACCGTCCATCAACAGAGGGAGGTGTAAATGAGTTAATGGTAACTCCACACTAATGCAGCCATTAAGAAATGCAGAGGCTCAGGGCACCTGGGTGGCTCAGTTGATTAAGTGTCTGACTTCAGCTCGGTCCAGATCTCACAGTTTGTGAGTTCGAGCCTTACATCAGGCTCTCTGCTGTCAGTATAGAGCCCGCTTCGGATCCTCAATCTCTCTCTCTCTCTCTCTCTCTCT
This sequence comes from Leopardus geoffroyi, assembly GCF_018350155.1. Taxonomy (NCBI): domain Eukaryota; kingdom Metazoa; phylum Chordata; class Mammalia; order Carnivora; family Felidae; genus Leopardus; species Leopardus geoffroyi. Next base: position 85,424,753 of record NC_059333.1, read on the forward strand.
CTCTCTCTCTCTCTCTCTCTTTCTCTCTCTGCCCCCACCCTGCTCTCACATGCTCTTTCTCTCAAAAATAAACATTTTAAAAAAATGCAAAGGATCAAATATGCACTGACTTAGAAAACTCTCCAAGACATGTTTTAAAGTAAAAAAAAAAAAAAAAAAAAAGAATTTCAAATAAAGTAGATACATTTCTATTTATGCTTATTTTTTTAAACCTCTGAAGAATTTATATTTATATGTAAAAATAGTGAAAGGAAATTCAAATGACACAGAGCAAACTTCTAGCAGTAGTCACGTACCTCTAAGGGGAAAGACAGGGTGCATGATTATGTCTGACTGGGCAGGGCTGGAAGGGGTCAGGATAGAAGTATTCCTTGAATCTTTTACAATAACGCTGTATTTGTGTATTACCTGTATAATAAAAAAAATGAACAGACTGTCAAAGGGGTGGGGGGATAAACAATTTAAATTGTGTTAGAAATAATTGTTTCAGAAATGATGCAGTCAAAAACATATCTGCCAAAGTCTGGCCGCCAGATTAAAGAAATTGATCATTTCAAATCTCTTATTCCCCCCCACCTCTGTGGTTTAAAGGTTGCTTTCCTTTAGCTCATTATGTTTACACTGCCACTTCAAGCTGCCTTATCTGAGAATAAATTCCTTTGCTAATGTGTTTTTAAAAATTAGAAAGTTTCCTTACTTAAAAGGCACCAATCAACAGGATTGACTTTGCTAACAAGTGTGCTGAGCAAGATCTGATTTGGGTGGAATGGCCGGCCCAGGAAGTGAGAAATCAGCATCGCATGGCATTTCAGGACGTGACAGTAGTCACTTAACAGATTTGCCTTTATCTTTCCAAAGGAGAGCCTTTTCCGATAGAAGTTGCCTAATTGTTTCAGGACGTCCAGCTGAAGCCAGGCTGCGTTCACCTGCTCTCCTCCTCATTGTTCCCTTGAACGCTTACCTGCCCACACCTCTGCCGTTTACCTGCAGCAGCTTAGAGAGCTGGCCCTGGGGGCTGTTTCTCGGAGCCAGCATGCCGCATCATGCTCTGAGACCCTAAAGAGGCTTTGTGGTATCATAACTTTCAGACAGACAAGCTGCTAATGTAAACAGGAGGCGAGAGCAACGCCAGGCCACACACCTAAAAGACACCTCCGTTTCAACCATTAGCACATGTCAGATGGTTTAAGACTGATTGAAATACCTCGTCTCATGCCGCCTGAAGTTCCACTCTCCATTCCTAAACGGTTCCTCTGTTTTTCCACCTCCTCAGAAACACCAGTAATCAGAGTCAACAGTCTCAGAGAACTCCAAAGTTCAGGGGCAACAGCAAAGCTCCCAGACTAGGAATGGTGCAGGACATCAAGGAGGAAATATGCCACCGACTGAAAAACATTCAGCTGGTTCACAGAATATCGAATGATAAAGATCAGGAAATGTGTTCCGGATAGCAAGAGACAGCACCATTATCAAAACGATATTTGAGTAGTCTTTTCTAGAGGCTAGTTTTACAAAGCGTCTTCATATGTCAGATAAGTTCTAAACATCGGAGTACGAGTTTGAGTCCAAAATTCAGGAAGAGCTTAGTGATAAACATGATGGAAATACATGGCTGTGTCTCCAGTGGAAGAGAAGGTTGACAACTGTCTAGATAAATAGGGTTTGGAAATCTGAGTAAGGTAGTCTTACTGGTTAACAGACTTCTAATAACTCTAGATCTGCTTTTAAATCTGTGTCTTGGAGTAGATTTCTTAGTGAGAGATTCTTTGCTCAATTGTGTACTGCCTGAAATAAACACAAGCACAGAGGAGAGGGAGTATATTTTGCTTCTCTTCTCCTGGGATCTTTTGGGGCAAAGAGAAGTCAGATTGGGAGACTTTGGCATGGAGCCCCTTCTACTTTCCCCTCACCCCCAAATAGAAGTCTCTATACAGTATTATTTGTACTTCTTGACAAAACTTGGGACTGACCTTCTCAACATTCCTTCTGCGAAAAATGCTGAGAGAACATGCTAGTCTCTTCCTGTAACAATTCTTACACTAAACCTCCCTTTTAAGAATAAGATCTGGAATGAAACTGGGAACATGAATCTGAGAACATGGGGCTATTAGATTTCCATTTCAGTCTGTTTCTGGCTTGATTTGATTAAAGTCCACTCTGGCTATACATCCAACGTCTTACTTTCTCATTCTTCCACCACTATTTAATCCTTCATTTCCTCCACTACTGGAATGCTTCATGCTGAATGATTGGATTAAACTCCAGCCCTTCAGGATGGACCTAAGTCAGCGTGGTGGTCCAAGACTCCTTTAGTTGATACGTGGCTTTTCCACATTTGCCGATAATAAATGTTTCCTCCTCCTTACTTCTTTAGTTAATACAAGCTGTTTTCAAAGAAAACAGAATTTTGCGGAAGACGGGCTACCCCTTTTCCAGGGAAGGGGATGCTGGGAGCACATCACTTACACGCACCTTTTTTTTCCTCTTCTGTTCAAAACAAACATCGCATTTATTCTTTGTCTCCAGCTTTCATGGACTTTTTGTCTTTTCTCTCCTTTAGATCTGTGTATGCTCACAACACCTGTCTCTCTGGAAAGCACATATCCCGTTTCTTCAGCTCACCAGAAGTAGACATATATATTATTTCCCTGAGGGTTAGAGAAAGCTATCAGAACTTGGCAACATATAAAGTAAATACCCACTAATTGCAATACATTCATTTAAATCAGGTCTTTATCCTCCTTAGGCATTGTAGTAGGTGGCTTCCTTTGAAGTCTTGTTGAATTTGTCCAAAATTACCTTGCCTGAGGCAGACGGCTGTTTGGAACATTTGTTCTGAACCGATCCCCAAAGCAGTAAATCTTAGCATTGGTAACGGCTCACATGCCACAAAGAGGAAATGTCCTGGGTAGGGCATGGATCCAGGCTTAGATCCCCCATTATATACAAAGAAAAGAAAGAGAAAGGGAGAGATAACTGCACAACTCTCAGGGATATAATGCTATTGTATAACTCTGATGATGTTATAAGCCACAAACCCTGTACATTATTGAAATACATAACCAAAAGCCTACCAATGAATGTCTTTCCTCTTTTCTTCTGCAGCATCCATGCATGCATGCATCTCTCGTTTTACAATAATCTTGCTACTGTTATTTGTTTGTTTGCTTACTTGCTTTAAATGCAAATAGCTTATGCCCTCTCGTTATTTCAAACTCAACCTGGGAATTTCATTGTACCTGTATGAGAGAATCATGCTCTGTGGGCATGAAGATATCACACCTATCATTGACTCTCATCATCCCCACAAAGACACTGATAATCTGATGCAAACAATCACACTCTGAGATCCTTGGACTTATTCAAGGCTTTGTTTAGGCTGTGTCACATACTTCTACCATGTACATAAAACAGCTTTCAACCAATTATATCAGAAACTGCTCAGCAGTAGGCAAAGAAGCTTATCTGAACTTAGAGCAAATGACTCCCTAGTTAATTGTCATGGACACAGCCTTAAGTCATGGCCTTCTGGAGCAAGGGTAGAATCTCAATCAAGTTGTGAAACATTTACACATTACATGATTTAAGTGCCATATGAAAACACAGGATGGGTCAAGATGATTCCTTGGGATAATCTCCAGTGATAGCCCCAGTTTTGGGTGATGGGAGATGAAACAGAGTAAACAATACTTATGAACCTCATCACAATATCAAGCCAAAGGAGTTAACGACACACTATCAAAATGAGGGAGGAAAACAAGAAGGAAGGCGACAGGGGAATCAATAAGCAGGTGATTTTACTCAATAAAAAGGAGGAAATTCCCAAGATGGTAGTGAAGCGAGATGGGAAAGGATGGGCTGGCAATTGTGCAGTAGGCTGGAGGAGTTACCCAACCAGATAGCCATCAGAGTCTGATGCCTCTGGGAGAAAGACTCAGAGATGAACTTGATGAAATACTGGATGTGCTCAAATACACTGAGGAAAGATTTAGACAATTAGGGAGTGTGATATATAAATTGGTGTTAAATACCTAGAAAAAGTAAGCAAAGTAAAAAAATAAATAGGTAAAATGGAATATTGAGAACTAAAAACTTCAAAGAAAACAAAAAGCTATGAAAGATGCTATAAAAAGAAATATAGGATATCTTTACCTCCTACTATGGTGTGATCTCCATAATATTTTATGTGCTTCCATTTCCCTAAAATACCCATTTGATTATATTAAAAATAAAACAAGGGGGGGGGGGCAGGCGGGTGGTAGGGCACAAAACTTTAAAAATTAAAAAATAAAACAAAGGAAAAGCAAATCAGCAAATAAAAAAATTTAAAGGTTACTTATAGGACAGGGGATATTAGTGCTTAACATTTTTGGATATATATTGTTTTATAGCTTTGACTTTGGTACCAAGTTAATATTTTGCATAAATAAACAAAATTAAATTTTAAAATGCCATCTTTGAAGAATCAAAAGTAAGGTAAAACAAATGAACCTCACTGTGTGGCCAGCTGACAGCCTAACCTCACAGAGAAGAGCTAGTTCAAATGACTTTTACAACAGCTATTTGACCATATGTTCTTGGGAGGACATACTCTAAAGACAACTGTTTTCACGAATTCTAACTGTTTTCCATAATTACATTAGTAGTAGCAGTGTTGGTATTGTTATTGTGAGACTGTTATGTAATTATGTTATGAGAACTGGAATTTCCAGTGTGAATAAAAAGAGATAAATATGTAAGACAGTGAGGTTAAGAAAAACCTCTGAATCTGAATTGAAAATATCGGTACTTTTTTTTTTCCATTTGCATACAGTATCTTTTTCCATAGTTTCATTTCATTCTGCCATGTCTTTAGGTCGGAAATAAGTCTCTTGTAGGCAACATATAAGTGGGTCTTGTTTTTTTATCTTTTCTGCCACCCTATGTCTTTTGGTTAGAGCATTTAAACCATTTACGTTTAAAGCAATTATTGATAGAAAATATCAGTATGAACTCATGTGTATTCTACCATGTAAATAAATATGTATTATACACACACACACACACACACACACACACACGCCCAATTTCCTAAGTATGTTCACTGAAAAGGCTTAGAAAAAGCAACCAACCCTGTAGCAATAAGTACCACTAGTGTCTAGACATCCTCTCTAAACACCATCTCTCAGTAAAACAGACCAGTGCTCTTTGGAGAGAAGTCCAATTCCAGATGTAGGGTAGAAAATGTACAAGATGATCCTGGAATATCTTGCAAGAAACTATCAACGATTACCAAGGTTATATCAAAAGGATGTGGGACCCAACTTGAAGAGGCTTCCACTGGTTTAAGAAAAGATAATTTGAGAATCAATAAAGATAATAACTGCAATGGAGGTGCCTGGGTGGCTCAGTCAGTTGAGCGTCCAACTTTGGCTCAGGTCATGCTCTCGCGGCTCGTGAGTTCAAGCCCTGCTTTGGGCTCTGTGCTGACAGCTCAGAGCCTGGAGCCTGCTTCAGACTCTGTGTCTTCCTCTCTCTGCTCCTTCCCCGCTCATGTTCTGTCTCTCTCTGTCTCTCAAAAATGAATAAACGTTAAAAAAATTAATCAATTAAAAAATAATAAATAAAAAAATAACTGTAATGGATAGAAACATCAAATATGATATTAGCACAGTTCCATAAATGGAGTAATTATTAGAGTAATTACGCAGGAGCTCATTTACTGATCTCTCTCTCTCTTGAATTTCTGTGATGCCCACTGAGTATAACATCATTTGATAATGAATAATATACCACCTTATTTTATTTTAAATATAGTCTGACTTTGCATGCCTTTTAGAAATTACTTATATTTTTAAAATAGATCAATAAATATATGGTAAAAAAAAATCAAAACATACCAAAAGATACAAATTAAAGTAATTCTTTCCTTATTCACACATTCCTGTCCTCCCATAATTATCCCCAATCACCTAAAAATAACTACTATCATATTTCTTATAGAACATTAAGAAAAAGTAATAAGCATACACATTATTTATAGACATCCTTTTCTTTAAAAAAAAAAAAAACGTACAGGTAAGCTAATTCTATATCCTTATTCTGCTTTTTTTCTAATCTCAAAGATAGATCTTGAGGCTCTTTATATACTAATGCAGACCTACCTAAATTTTTTAATGGGTACACAGTATCCCATTCAGTATATGGATGTCCCATAATTTATTTATCAATTTCCATATTGATGAATAGCTACCCTTATTTCAGTTTTATTCTATTTGGTATTACTATTTAACTCTACCCATATTTATATCTTATTTGATTATGAATTCTTCATCAGGGCATGAAGCCTATGGCATATTTTTCTACATCACACGCTGTAAACACTAAAAAATAATGTGTGCAGAGTCTCCTTGAAAAATGCTCGTAAACAGTTGGGTACCACGAATTTCCACAGTTTGACTTTTGAGGTCAGTGAATAGATGCTAATATTTCACCATTGTTCCTAGGGTAAGCGAGAAGCTCTTTACAAGACTACAGACCATTTAACACTTTATAAATCAGAGCTAACACTTGAAATTACACCCAAGGTAAAGAAACAGTCACCATAGTGAAGGAGGGCATAAGCTATTTTGTGCCCTGAAGATTTGGGTTGATTTTGTCTTTACGGATCTTGTTTCTACTTAGGACCATTAGATTTTGTTTGAAGGTGGAAGATAACGTTGTGATTGAACAGAAGCCCATGTACCAACAAGGCAACTGTAGTCTCTCATGTTTTCCTCTTCTACATCATTGGAGAGTATCACTACAGTAGGTAGGTTTATGGGCTTAATCAACCCTTGGCAACAACTAAATTCAATGAAGAGTGTACATCAGAGGTTCATACTCCCTGGCGTATTAAAGGCTAATTCCCAGGACATTAAGGAAGTAAATAATGCAACAGATTAAAATTTAAGAATAAAACCATTTTATCAGATAAAACAGACTCTGTTTTTTCCCCTGCTTTTGAAGTAAAGGGTAAAAAAGCAGTAAAGGTCAACTCAGAGATCTTTAAAATTATATTTTTAAATAATAGGAAATATGGGTATCCAATTCTGTGGTCATTTGTGAGGTTATTTCTTTGAAATCTAAGTGGAGCTCCCTTCACACTCATTCATGCTCACACACACACAAACAAGTGCGCGCGCACAGGTGTGAGAAGCCCAACCACTCCAGGATTAGCTGTTCCTCAGAAAGCTCAGTAATGATCTGAAATCCGAAGCCCTACTTGAACTTTTCTACTAATTCAGTAATTACTGCTGTGCCTGAAATTGGCCCCTTTCCTGCAATTACTCAACATGCACTTTCAGTCAAAGAGGTTAACACCTGAATTTAGATTCTAATTAGCACCTAAGGTAGAATTTTTTGTTTAAAGCTTATTAAAATGGGGACTTTTCCCAGCATAAGATTTCACTAGTGTATACAGGTAAACACATGGTTTATGGATCAATCTGTTTCTGCTTATCTTAAAAGCAACAGAGGATAGAGGTGAAACCAAGATCAACATACCATCATTTAAGATACTAACCTCCAAATAAATCAAATTCAACCAATATCTGGAGTTGTCAAGCTGGACAGACCCTCGATACAGTCAAAGACCACTGTTTCCAAATCCCCATTTAAATAAATGATTTATCTCAAAGGAAGATGTAAGCAAACGGAGCGAAAAATCAATTAATATCGGTGTCATTGGCTTTCAGGGCTATCTCCATTTCTCTCCACCAGCTTTCCTAAGCACTAATATTTAAAAGATAGCAATGCCAAAAACTCAGAATTATGTGAGGGCAGGTGGTCTTGAATTCCTCAGGCAGCAATTAGTGTGAGTCTAACTTCAACCACCAGTGTGTCAAGTTAACTAGGTATCCTCTGCCACATCCCTGTGGCTGCCCAGTTATTGCTTGGACACCTCCAGCCATATGAAATTCATAGTCCTGCTTCCTAAGGCAGCTCATGTTCTTACTAGGCACCCCTGAAAACATGGAATCCATAAATGATAGCTTATAAGAATACTGGGTATGAGGGCATTCTCATGATTCAGATGACTCATAATGAGCTTTCAATACATACTACTGCTTAACAATTTCTCTCCTACCTTGTGCTTATGCAATTGACATTTTTAAATCCAAGTTCAAGAGCTTATCCTTATCTTTTTTGAATTTTCCTCTACTTCCGTTCAGCTCCTTGTTCAACCAACCAAGATGATTCGGGTTGGTCCGTACCGTCTGGTTTCTTGTTAGCTACAAATGTAATAAGCATCTTTCTCTGTTCCCATTCAAGGATAAACTTGAAGATATTTACAGGGTCTCTCAGCATCAAACTTAGCTAACACGGCATTTCCGTGTAGAAATGAAATTCTTGTGCCTCATCAGCAATTCTGAGAGTCACATCATATTCAGAGCCAAATCAAGTAGAAGTGAAACAATGCTTGTGTCTTCAAAAACAAAGCAAGAGGGTCAAGGGGTGAGAAGTGGTAAAAACCACTTGTATAGTTTCCTAGGGCTGCCATAACAAAGTGCCCCAGAATGCGTAGCTTTAAAAACAAAAACCAAAAACCAGAAATGAATTTTCTCACAATTCCAGACGCTAGAAGTCTGAGACCAAAGCATCTGTTGGTTGGGTTGATTTCCTGTGAACCGTTTCTCCTTGACTCATAGATGGTCTTCTCTCTTTGTCTTCCCCTGGGTCTTTTCTTTGTACATGTATGTATCATAATCTCCTGTTTTTATAAGAACATCAGTCATGTTGGATTAGGGCCACCCTAATGACCTCATTTTAACTTAATTATCTTTTTAAAATTTACCTCTTCAAATATAATCACATTCTGGGGATTAAGGCTTCAACATATGAATTTTGGAGAAACACAGTTCAGCCCATAACACCACTTAAGAGACATTTCCCTCCATATTCTGAGTTATAGATTGCCTCTGCTCCTTCCACATCAGCTTCTGTAAATGCTTATGTTAAATCTCACTAAATTTGCAATCTTATTTACTTAGTACATATGTCTTTTCACATTTATTTTTAGGGCCTCGTGTCAGTACTTCAGAATCTGCCTTCAAATGGATAGAAGCCTAAATATATTTAACTTCTTTAAATGCTGCAGCTACTTGATGAAAGGTACCCTTTGCTGATGGACTTATTTACTGCAATAATTTCTACTTTAATCCAAACTTGAATGAACACAAATATATACACATACATAGATTTATGAAGTTACAGCATATTTATTTATATTCCTGCCACTATCCTGAATCTTTCTTAGAGAAAACACGATATGAATATGGAGGTAGCTGGCCTCAGTTATTCTGAGCTACATGTGACCAAGGAAATTTGGTTACATGAACTCCAGTGAAGTCAATTACGTGCCATGGACTGGGCTTTCGACCCAACTATTTATCTCCTTTAAATGTGTCTCATCACAGTAGAGCCCTATATTATGCCCCCAAAAAGCTCAAAACCTGTAGAAGTAAGACTGTAGGAATATTTTAGGATAATGGGTGTTAGCCACATTCAGTCACTAATATGCCTTCTGTGTCCCCAAATTCTTATAATCTAGAAATCATTAGTGTCTAGTAGATATTTGTGAGTATGTGGACCAAGAGAAACTGAACAGAAGACCATGGGGGAGGGGAAGTGGAAAATATAGTTACAAACAGAGACGGAGGGAGGCAAACCATAAGAGACTCTTAACTACAGAGAACAAACAGAGGGATGAAGGGGGGCGGGGGAGGGGAAAAATGGGTGCTGGGCATTGAGGAGGGCACTTGTTGGGATGAGCACTGTGTCTTGTATGTAAACGATGAATCACGGGAATCTACCCCCAAAACCAAGAGCACACTGTATATACACTGTATGTGAGCCAATTTGACAATAAATTATATTTAAAAAATAAAAATAAATGTTTGATAGATTCCTCTGGGAAAAAAAAAATTTAAAAATAAAATGTTTTTTAAAACACTGGTATAATTCCCTTTTGACCATACTGTGAGCTGGAATGTTGCTCTAGAGTCACTGTATACCTGCAAGCACTTAAACAAAAACTCTTCCTGTGATGTAAAATTACTTCAGTTATACCGTATAATCAAGATAATAATATATCAAATAAAGCAAAAATCTGGCTCGAAGACAGCCGTTAGACTCAAGAATTAACTTGACTGCTAAACTTACTTCAACAAGTGACTAAAAGATGTACCTTCTCTCCCCCTCCCCTCCTCAGTATGCTCAGTTACTCCAAAGTAACTTCCAAAGGGCTGAACATATGTAAGACCAGGCCACGTGGAATCCAACTACACCTAACAGATAATACATCAGTAACATAAGAAGGAAAAGCCAAGTAAAAGATAACATGAACACTGGCATGTTATTTACTTTTTTTTTAACGTTTTTATTTATTTTTGAGACAGAGAGAGACACAGCATGAGCAGGGGAGGGGCAGAGAGAGAGGGAGACACAGAATCCAAAGCAGACTCCAGGCTCCGAGCTGTCAGCACAGAGCCTGACGCGGGGCTCGAACTCACCAACTGTGAGATCATGACCTGAGCCACCCAGGCGCCCCTGAAGATAACATGAACGGTGGCATGTTATTTTTAATAGCACCCGTTTGTTCTGTAAAAAACTTAACAGCACATTTTCTCTGGGCCCTGGAAAATAAGAGAATTCACGTAAAATAAAATAAATCCCTTCAGAAATGTTTTGTTGGGGGGCCTGGGTGGCTCAGTGGGTTGAGTGTCTGACTCTGGGTTTTGGCTCAGGTCGTGATCTCTTGGTTTGGTGAATTTGAGCACTGTGCCAGGCTCTGCACTGGCAGCATGGAGCCTGCCTGGGATTCTCTCTCTCTCTCTCTCTCTCTCTCTCTCTTTCTCCCTCTGCCCTTCCCCTACTTGTGCTGTCTCTGTCTCTCTCAAAATAAATAAATAAACTTAAAAACAAAAAAGAAAGAAAGGTTTTGCTGATTTTCCCCAATACCAGAGTAGAAGGTTATCCACATCTTCAATTAAGCTTACCCCCAAGGAATTAGCGCAGTGACAGCAGGCATGGACTCTGGTGCTAACCTGGGGGCAAGGCCCAGAATGTAATAAGCACTCTAGAAATCTTTGCCATTATTATTTTTGGTTAACAGCATTAAAAGTCACAAAAATCTATGAGTTGGCTATTGTTTTCTTTATTTATACGTGAGAAAATCAAGACTTGCCCACGGTCAACAAACTACTAAAAGTTGGAATTGAGAGTTCTGCCTCACTCCTGCTTCTGCTGTAACTTCCTCTATAAATGTAATCTTATATGGAAATTGCTTGTCGCCCAATGGTCAAGGGCACGTAGCAGTGGGGAGTTAGTCGGAATGTCCTTAAGAAAATTTAGTCATTAAACAGTTCTTTGCTCATGCTAATGAATGTAGCAAATTCAGGCTTAGTTTGGCCAAACACCTGAAGTGGAAACAGGCAGGACACCGAGTGGGGGTTAGAGGCGTGGGCAGTTCCTGAAGTCAGGGCATCAGTGGCATTGTGATTCTGAGCCATCTGTCCATAACAGCAGGATGCCAGCAAGTGACAAGTTAGGTTAGGGCAGTGGTCTTTGAGGGCAGAGGCCTTGTCTTCTCCAACTTTGTGACAGGCCCAATAGAGCATAATAAATACTCAATAATAACTGTTTGTTAAATTGAGTTGTCTTGAACTAAATTGAATTGGCCATCCATCCTCACTTATATTGCTTAAGAAGCATAAAAGGCCCCACCCCTGCCCTCACATCCACACATGCCAAAATAATTCATTTATTCATTTGCTCATCAGATATTAATTGAGTGCTTTCCATTGGAATACTCCGTAATAAGAAAGACAGGGTCCTGCTATCATGGAGCCTAGAGTCTGATGATGGAGGAAACGGATAATTAAGCAAGTAATTGCATACAGTTCAATGAGTGTTCTGAGAGGGAAGCATGAGGTGCCACAGGAGCACATGGCAGGGAGACCTAAATGCAGGGGGGGGGGGGGCCCGGGGAGGAGAGTGGTGGCAGGGTGTCACAGGGGACAGGGGCCATAGAGCTGAGGCTGGAGGACTAACCAGGGCCTTGCTGGTCTTGATAAGGAGTTTGGGCTCTTGCAAGTAACAATAGGTAGGACCTTTTATTCTCTTAAATGTTTTTAATCTGGGGACTAATATGCTCTAACTTACATTTTAACAAGATCAGTCCAGCTCCATTATGGAGAACGGATTGGACAAGAACAGTCTGGAAGGGGAAGCTTGTGCTGCTGCAATAGTCGAGGCAAGAGATTGTGGTGGCCTAGGTTAGGGGAAGGAGAAAAGTGGAAAACTTGGAGATATGTTTTGAAAGTGGAAGAAGGGTATGGAAGTGGAGAGCTGAGATGAGCTGAGAGTTTTGGCTGGAGAAAATGGGATGGTTGTGGCTCCATTCACTGAAATGTAAAAAGAAGAGGAGTCCAGTTTGAATAAGCTAACTTTGCAATGCCCCTGGAACATCCACATTAGCAGCTGCTCATAGGAATCTGAAGCCCAGGAGTAAAGATAAAGATACTGTATGCTGACGTGCCATAAACAATAAAGTGGTCGGCATACACGTGGCCATTGATCGAGTGAGACCAAAGTAAGACTAAGAAGTGAATACAGGGAAGGATATTGAGGTATACGATTATTTACGTTTCTGAATCATGGGGCAAATAGTTAAAAATACTGGGCTCCACTCTATGAGTTTCAAATTTAGAAAGTCTGCCTTGAGGCCTGAAAGTTTGCATTTTGCTGGATGTCTCTGATGCAGACAGGCCTCGGACCACACCTTTAGAAATGCTAATTTTGGGGCACCTGGCTGACTCAGTTGGCAGAACGTGCAACTCTTGATCTTAAGGTTGTGAGGTTGAGCCCCACATTGTGTGTGGAGATTACTTAAAAATAAAATCTTTAAAAAAAAAAAAAAAAACACTAATGTTACTGATGGGCGGAGGGAAAGAAACACAATAAAATCTAAGAAAGAGCAGCTGGAGTAGAAAAAGTAGGACTAGAATATAGCTCCTGGAGACAAATAAGACAGCTTCAACAAGGGAAGAATGGTCAGTCACACCGTTCTCTACAACAGCCTTCCCAAGATGGCTGACCCTAAATGTTACAGCCCTGAAGGTCCCCGTCACAATGGAAATGTGCTGTTATCTAAAATGAGTTACACATTTTTGGCCCCTTCAGATTCAGTCTTTTATCTAAAACTCTTGGGGCTATATATATTTCAGAATTCAGAATTTGGGGGATATTAGAAGATTGCTTATGCCGTATATTATTTAAACCTCCAGGAGGGTCTGAAATACCATCTAACTGTCAAATACAAAAATATTTTTGCAGCAAAGTGTATAAATACTCACACTGTGCAAAACAAAGAGCCTTACGTCAGTTTAAACCAGGTGCTGACAAATGAACCTAAACTGGATCAAGTTTTCCCTAAGCTAAGTTACCAAAAACATTTTAGATAACCTTTCTTGTAGCATTTCATAATAACTCACAAGAGCCAGCCCTCCCAATACATACTTCTCCAAGTAAACATCAGCTCTTTTCTCCAGATATAGTGCCCTATGTATTGTAGTGTTTATACATTTCATCACTGTTTGACATGGGTACAACTGTGCTACCACTTTATTGGGTTTCTGTCTTCTTATGTGTCACTGACAATGTTTTTGAGTGTTTTCCCTTTAATCTCATTTTCTCATAAGGACTATGGTTTTTATTGTACAGCTGTGCTGAACATGTATATTCTCAGAAGTGCATATATCACATTAGAACCGAATTGACTGTATCTCTAGCATTCAACAGGATCTTAAAAGAAGGAGATACACGGGCACCTGGGTGGCTCAGTTAATTAAGTTCAGACTCAATTTCGGCTCAGGTCATGATCTCATTCATGGGACTGAGTCCTGCGTCAGGATCTGTGCTGACAGCACAGAACGTGCTTAGGATTCTCTCTCTCTTTTTCTCTCACTTCCACTCCCCCAATCACGTGTTCTCTCTTTCTCTCAAAATAAGTAAATACACTTTTTTAAAAAGAGAGATTCAGAATAAATAAATCTTATTGGGAAGAGGGTAAAAAATAATCTTAAGGGCCAACTGTGATACCCTCACTCCTACTAAAAATGTACGTGACATATAATAGAAATAGAATAATCAGAAAAGCTAATGTGATCATCTCTGAGTAATGGGTGGAGAGTAATCATTGTCTTTATTCTTTATTGAATATTCCAGGTTTTATGCAATTAGTATCCACTATTTTGTAATCACAAATACGTAAATTGTTGGCTTTTGTTTTTGTTTTATTATTTTCTTGCTTCTTTTGAAATCTGGATCCCAACCAAGCGATCTAGGCTTAGGGAGGAAATGGCAGTGTTGGCACCTGCTTTGGAAGTTACTGGATGCTTGGGTTGGGAGTGCGAATGCACCTGAAAAATCAAGATTTCCCTTCTTCACAATTTTGCCCTGGGCTAGCTCCGCCCAACCCTTAACCTTCAAGCGCATCCAGGCTCCCAAGGGGCTAGTTTCGGGTCTTCCTCTCAAGTAGATGAGAGCTGCCTACACTTCCTTTCCAGATCTACAGCCAACTACTGAACCAATCGCTAAAAGGGTATTGTGTACGTCAAAACCAAATACCAATCTCCAGGTCTTAGATCCTATCCTCTTTCTTAGAAAATCCAGCCTTAATCCAGTTTGCATTTTTCTGCAAAAGCAGCTTATTCACTAATGGAACAGTCAGATTCCTCCACTTGTTCATTTGTTCACACAGAAAAAGCTGTCTGGGAGACCACCTGTATGGGAAGGGCAGTTGAATAAGGGTTGTTTTTTCTGAAAACAGATTTTCAGGATAGTTCTCAGGATTTCACACATGTCAAAGTCTCACTTCTCCATATGACCACATGTGGCCTCCACAAGGAACCCCCTTGTATTCTGTAGCAGTCTCACCAAATGTAGGACCGAAATAAAATGTGTATTACTATCTGAAGCTAGGAGGTTCCATGTCCCCCTCCCCAACCTGACACACAGACACCAAAATTTCACACATTATCTAAAATTTTCCCACTCAAAAATCTGCTTTGGGCCTGGTTCTAAACTAGTTACTGAGACATAACTTCCAGTGATGTTTAGGGGAATTCGATCAAGCAAGGAACTACTAAATCGTGCTGCAAAGACGAAGTAAGTTAGGTAGTTAATTTATAAACAAGAGTGGTTTCTGCAAAGTAGCTAAAAGCCTCCCTCCTCAGAGAGATTAAACTTTCAAAATTACCAAATAATATTTAAGAGGCACCATTTGCTTTTACTTGATAATGTTTTATTCTGTCTTCTTTCCTACCCTGTCAATGTCTAATAGTGAAGCTGTAAATAAGAAGTTGTTTTATAATATAAATGACTTAGAATATGAAAGGCTTCCTACAAGAAAAAAAAATGTCTGTTTTAAACAGGAAAAAATTCTTTCACCAGCTTCTTTACCTAGGATGTCCCAAATTTGATGAAGTACTTGACCTATTACCACAAGCCATGTCCACATCATGGCAAGCCAAATTTTGGAGTTGAAGTGAACTGCAGCACTTGGAAATAATTATGTATTGCTTTCTTTATATGGGAAGAAAGCCTGTCCAACAAAGTGTCTGAAAATGTTTGTTCTAGTCCTCAAAGGAGATTCGAAGAAAACCCTTTAAATGCCGATAGTTAAGAGCTCATATCTAAGGAACACAGTCCTGGCTGGGGATCATGGTGAAGGAAGAAAAGTCAAGAGAGGTTCCTGATGTTGTAGATATAAGCATGGTACACTAAGAAACTTTCATCCTCTGTCTTTCACACGTTCTTCTTTTTCATGTTCTTATCAATTCAGCATGTGGGATGACACATTTAAGAATACTAAGTAAATTTTACTTTCTTTAGCCTGGTCTGTAGGGGTTATTGAGTTATTGTTTTGATTAAATTAGTTATTTCAAACAACTTCTGTGGCTAACCTAATTTTTTACTGAATTAACCAATTTGGGTGGTTTTTATTCATTGGAACAGTAAGTATAAGCACATTTAGCCACTGAGTAGGTAACTGTGACCATGCCACTCACTATGTCCCCCAAAATTATCTGGGGCTCATAGGAAGAACAAGAAAATAATCAAACCCATCCAAAGAACTGCCAGACTTCCGAGGAATGCTCAGGTCAGCCCTGATGAGCCCTTGCTCATCTTTCTCCCAGTAGTGGAGAGATGATTCAGCAGCAATAAGATGATTCACCATTGTCTCACAAGCAATTATAAAAATACCGCTGTGTGGCTGATGAAGTACATTTCACGGAGACCTAGACTCCATATTCTATTAATATAAGGCAAGGTCCATTTTTAAGCCTCTTCTCATGGTCAAAAACTATTCTAAAGTTCACTCATTACGGTCTCTTCTACCATGAAAAGCTGCTACATTGTGGACACTCACTGGAACGGAGCCAGGGCATGAAAAGAAAATGATAGGTGTGCTCTACACCGAGTGCCTACTCTGTGCCTCTGTACCTACTGTGTGCTGTTTTACAGATGAGGGAACTAGGGCTCAGGAGTGCTCCATTTTGCCTGAGGTCACGCAGCCTTAAGCTACAGATGTAGGATTCAAGGTGAAGAAAGTCCAGTTCAACAGTGTTTCCACTGCACTTTGGTGGATATCTTCACGGAAAGGTACCTTCATGACTCTAAATGAGGAGTGCTTCTCACCCAAGCTCCTTCACCCTGCAGGAGGCCATTGTAAAATAGCCCCTTGCTTGGGACCGGGGCTCTGGTTGCAGATAATCTGCCATTTATTGATGTGTGACCCTGGGCAATTCACGTGAACCCTCTGAACCTCGGGGCTTACAAGTTTAAAAATGCAGACCTTGATGTGCTACTTACATCAAAGAGTGTTGTGAAGGCTAAATGAGGTAATGTTCATTCGGTCCCAGTACATGTTAAGTATTCTGTCAGAGACCGTCATTAGTAACTATTATTGTTTTTTGCTGATTCAACCAGTGGCTCCAGAGATGTGGTATTTTTCCCACGTGATTGCAGAAGGTTAACTCACCTCTTTTCCTCCTCCTTTCTCCTCCTCGTCCTCATCTTCCTCTCTCTTTCTGTCTCATTTCCTTTTATATCTTTATCATTCTTCTTTCTTTGAAATTTTACATTTTTTTATTATAAAAGATTTCAAACATACAAAATTTAGAGAAAATAGAAACCCCCAAATATCCATCACTGAGCTCCAATAATTATTAATGTGTAGCTAATCTTCTAAAGGTTAACCCTAAATTTTAATAAATTCCTCTTCAATGTACTTGTCATATAGGATCACTTGAGTTTCTCTGAATAAAATTTCAAAAATACCAGGAATTATTTTCAAACGTACAAATACGGCTCACGCTTTACTTCCCTTTAGCCGGTTTTAAAAATAAAAATTGAAAAAACAGCTCCATCTTTTTGGAAGCATGGTTTATAACATTACAGGTGCAATACTTTTACAAAAGATATATGATCCATCGAATTCTCAAACTCAGCATGGGATCAATGTACATATATGAACTTGAGTAGGGCCTGAGATTTGTAAAGTTTACAAACACTTTAAGAAGTTTTTTCCCCAAACCTGGTCCAAGGGTTGGAATCTAAACAAAATAAAAAGAAAATGAGTTAAACCAAGCTTTATCCCCCAATTAGAAGAATTCCCCAGAGCTCTATCATTGAAAATTGGGCCTTTCTCTTCAAATGCAGGCCTCCAAAGTCTACGTCGTTGGTGCAGAACCACTGAAGTTATTGCAAACCACATCTCCTGGTCTCTGAAAATGATTTCTTAGTAATGGCAAACTAATTATGTGATTACTAAACTCCCTTCATGTGCCATTAGTCATAGGAAGCTGGAAAATATGCCTGTTTTCAAGGCAAATTGCTCATTTTGAATTGTGCCTCAAAATGTAGATTCTCATCTGTAGGTCCAAACTGAAAAATCCAAGCCAACTTTTCAATTAAAACTTCTAAACAGCCATCCTTAGCCAGGCCAGCCAATGGTCTGTGATGACTTGGGGAATCTTTTAAATGGAGACAGAAATGAAAAGACTGGAGTCTTCTGCATATTTTCTTCCTTCCCTGCAAATGCTTTAGGGGAATTCAAATCACAACCACTTTTTTTTCCCATAACTCAAAAAAACACAGCATAACTATTTCCCCCCCTGACAAACCCATGTTTCGCCAAGCATTTGGCTCCACTTGTCTGATAATGACAACTGGCCTCATTTTCAAATCCAGAGGCACAGGCCCACCCTCCCAATGCTGCTATTCCCTAGAACTAGGAAGACTACCGCAGAGTTAGGAATGGGACTGGGGAGAGTTTTATCCACAGCAGAAGGGGGGAAACCACCCACATGTGGTGTAAAGAAAAGAAACAGCACCCACACACACACACCCAAAGACCAGGGGCGGGGAGAATGGAATACGGCTGTAATGGCAGCAAGGGACAAAGACTCCAAAACTTGCTCAATGACGAAGAACTCCTTCAGGCACAAACCGCATCCCATCCATTTTTGTAACCACAGTGCTTGGCACACAGTAGGAATGCAATGAATGTTTGGTAAATTCAATTTAATTGAAATGAGAAGAAACAGATTGACCCAATGTAGCTTGCAGTGTCTCTAAACATAATTAATTCTGGAGGTTCTCAAAATCATCTGAGAGTTGCTTGCAGGCTCAGTAATAATTTTCATCTAATGACAGCTCCCAAGACCAGATATGAATTTCATTAAAGGAGTCCGCATGCCAGCCGCTAGAATATGAGCAAAATGTTAAAGATCTGTATATCACCAGGGTCAGGGGACAGAACAGGATATAGGTTAATTATGCTCTATCAAGCTTTTGCTGGATGGAATTTGTTTCTGAGAACAGGAGCAGATCTGTTTTAGATCCGAATCACCGTGATAACAAGTAGTATTCTGCGAGAGTGCGTGCAGCCAGGGCCTGAGCTGCTAACTGCTGGGACGCCCAGCTTGGCCAGTCTGGGCTCTACAGGCACACCCTGGGCTGTACAGCACAAATAGGTGCACACAACAGGCCCACAAGAAACATCCGCCAGATTGAAGTTAATTTGCTCCAATGGGGCTTTGGTCCCCTTTAAAACAATTCAATGAGGCTGTTTCACTTCTACGGTGATGTTTGCTGTTTTAAGTCCCAAATAACACTCAAGTTCGATCTTGTTTCAGCCCCAAACTTTTCATTCAGGTGTGGCCTCAGCAAAGCTGATAACAATTACGCACTTTCCCTGACCTCATTCCAACTTTCCTGTAAACGGGTATGGTATGAAAAAAAAATGCAGAATGGTAACCTAATACCAATTCCAACTCTGGAGTGGCTGCTAAGGTGCTTTATTGTGTCTCGAGGAATGCTTTCTGCTACCACTTTACTGTAGTCAAAGGAGAGGGTGTGACACTGGAGGTCTAGGAGACAAGACCGGGAATTGCATCTTCTTTTCATAAGCCGAAGATGAGTGTCGTGCCAATAAACAGCTGGGCTTCCCATTGTCCCATGTCTACGTATCAGGAAGTTTTGGTAGCAGAGACAATGTGAAATGCTAGAGACAAAAGTAATTACTTGAATCAGTACAAGTTCCCCTGGCTGTGTTGATTTAAGATGCTCTATTAACTACTGTACCAAGTCAGAGCTTGATTTCTTTTTGTTGTGTTTGCTTTCTTCCCAAGTGAGCAAATAAAGTAAGTACAAGACCGGAAACTAGAGAGTACATAAACTAGGTAGGTGGGATTCAACGAGTTAAACCTTTAAGCTTCACAGAAACGTGGACTTTGAGGCGGCCAAAAAATGGCTCACTGGACACTTAAACTCCATGCTTCTGTCTCTGAGATGACAGCTAATTAAATACCAGTCTTTGTAACATCTTACATCGGGTACTCTGCATGAAAAACCACAGCCTGACATTGTTTAAATAGAAGTTCTATATTTCCAAGTGCTGTTTGGTGAACATATAATCCTTTTGTAATAAAAAATTAATTTATATTATGTTCAGTATTTGAAAAGTGGCCCTTGAGCAAAGCTGTGCGGTACAGATGAAAAATCATTCGATTCAAATTGAGATGGATTTGGGTTCAAGTCCCAACTCTGTCAACCTCCTAGCTCTATGAAAGTGGAGAATTCCTGTGCTTCTCCAAACTGCAGTGTCCTCTCCTGTAACGCGGTGAGTGATAACACCTGCTCTTTCACAGAGCTGTGACGGGGATTAAAACGGTAAGAAGGGCCTGACACACACTAGCCACTCAGCATGTGACAGGTATTGCTGTCATTAACTGAGAATGTAGGTTAATCATATTAACTATTGCTAACATTAACTAAGAAACTTCCTTCTCCCCACAACTGCTGTAGAGAACAAGCCACAAGCTAATTCTATATGACCATATATTTTTAAAATGCTAATTGAGCAGCACTGTACTGATACGAAAGACTATTGTAAAGCGTACATTTGGGTGAAAAGGTCCAGGAGCTGGGAGTCAGGCGCTGTGGCAGCTGAGATGTGGTGCGATCTTAGACAAGGCTCCTGTACCTCAGTCTCCCCATCTCAGTCACTCTGAGATGATAACGCCACCACGGCCTACCCCATGCAGTGGTTGCAAGGATCAAATAAAATACACACGCGCGCGCGCGCACACACACACACACACACACACACACACACACACACAGGAAAAAGCTTTGAAAGTTAAAAGATCTGTATTCACAAATGGTGGATGTTATTATAATTCCATAGTTTGAAACTATACATGTTAATATCTACTCTGGGTTCAGTTGTGCTTTTGAATCATGACCTACCTAACCACAGCCCCCAAACAAAACAAAGCAACACAAAAAAGATCTTGACCAATCAAAAAAAAAAAAAAAAGATAAATTCTTGAAAACTAGTATGAGAACTCCTACTTCTATATATGCTGTATAAAAGATTCTAGATAGTGGCATGTATTGGTTCTCTGTAGGTTCCAGGAAAATTGCAAAAAATATCACCAAATCTGTAAAATCAAACAGGCAAGCAAGTATCACATTGAACAACAACCCTCTGGCTTTTCTAGAATCTTAGCTAAAAGAACTCTTCATTTATTCAGCATACACAGTCTTCTTGTTTCATCTACTTATTTCTTATGAATGAATGAGTCAGAAATGGAAGGTCCTGGCAGACAGGGATCCTGGGACATGCCTTCACATATGGCTGGTGAATAATTGATTTGAAATAATCACTGTAAATGACACACATTCATTGCTGGTGTCAGGTTCATTGTTACTAGCCTTTGGAAAGCAATATGGCAAAATCTATTAAGAGCCATAAAAATGCCCATATATTTTCACCCAGTCATCACACCCCTGGGAATTTATTCTAAGGAAATAATTCATGTACAAAGATGTTCATGGCAGTTTCCTGTGTAAAAGTGAAATCATTTAAATGTTCAACTGTGGTTATAACAAAGAAACAATAATTATAAGGATAATGCAGCAACCGAGTCATATTAACAATAAAATGTTAACTACAAATGCAAAATATCCAATGGTATGACGTCAAGTCTGTAAAACTTTGGCATGTGAATAATGACCAGAAATAATACACAACCATAAAAAGGTGTTAAGGAAACCAGATATATATATTTTTAATCTTTTCCGAATTTTGCTATTTTTCACTATTAAAAGAAATAAATATTCATTGAAATATTTTCATTTAAACAAGGCTATAAAACTTTCAAAACAGTAGCATTATCTTATTTGATTTACATAACAACCCTGGAGAGGTGGTGAGGGCATATTTATCACCACTTGACAAACGAAGAAGCTGAGGCTGAGAGTCTTCCGGTCTATCGTCCCTCTTAGGAAGTATCTGTCCCAGCGCTTGAACCAAGTCTGCATCATGCCCTTACTTCTGTGTCCTTTCACTCAAGTTTCTGCTTTATGCTCACCTCAAGGAGACCGGTTCCCCCAGCCTGGACTGATCAGGACTCTGGGTGAAGTGCTTTAACTCAACCCAGCCTTTGAGGTGCCCTGGCTTTCTTTAAAAGTTCATTTTCCTAAAAAGGTCCCTTCTTCCTCACATCTGGGCCCCACCTATTCAACAAGGACTGAGCCCCCAATCTGCACAGATTTTTTTTAAAGTACCCCAGACTCTGTGGACCAAGAGCAATTTTGTGGGAAATCCCAGCAAGCTTTGATTTGGTTTTGGAGACCATCTTGTATCAGACAACTATAACTACAGATATTGATTTAAACTCTGAAAAACAACCAACTTACTTATATCTACTCATAAATATCATAAATGGGCTGAAAGCAATAGTGAGTCACCCCCAAAAAAGGTAAAATTGAACACATAAATTCCAGAATGAGCTTTACCCTCCAAATATCAGAGATTCTGGTAAAACCTGATCAGAGCAGTTACATCTCCAGCTGCATGTGGCAAGTGCTGCTGGGAAAGGTTACATTTTCTTGAACATTAAATTTTCATTTCTGCACATTCAGAATCTTGAACTCTCCTCATGATCCAGTAGTGACCACTGATGTGACTATGTCCTTGCAGAAACAAATTTCAAGGAGGAAAAAGAGGAGAGCCTGTGGGACTCAGTCAGTTGAGTGTCCGACTTCAGCTCAGGTCACGATCTCATGGTTCTTCTTGAACATTGGGCTCCCTGCTGCCAGAGCAGAACCCACTTCAGATCCTCTGTCCCCCTCTCTCTTTGCCCCTCCCCCGCTCATGCTTTCTCTCCGTCAGAAATAAATAAGCATTAAAAAGGGGGTGGGGGGAGAGTTCCCCCCTGGAAAAAAGTTCTCCAAAGAGAACTGGAAGAAAGGGAATGGGGAAGGGGAGAAAAGAAGGATGGAAAGATGAAGAAATACAGTGCAACCAAATGAAATATGCCTAAAAATTAATTTTATGGGAAAATGGGAATAATTTTATGGGAGAATTATCAGCACTTCAACTTAGGAAACATTATCTATAAAATACTCAGCGTATGGTAGCAGTTCGATAAATAGGAGCCGAGAGTGAGTTTCTTTTTATAGAAATATTCTGACTAATAAATATATATGCTGCCCACAGTAATAGTATAATAAACGAAGAAGGAATAATAGAATCCAAGTACCACCATTTTATAGCCACGAATGAATTAATGAATTAAATGAATTAAAGATTGTCAACAACTGCTAACTTCACGAGAGAGAGTCAGTCAATATGTACTCCTAATGAAAGAACCAACACCACCTGTGAAATAAACTTGTCAAAAAAAAATCTAATCTGAATCCGACCAAGCCTCTAAATCCAAACACTACTTTATAAGAACTATAGACAGAAGATACAGGAATATGTGAAGTATGCTACAGAGATGCAATCCACAAAATCCAGACTGTTTTGGTCTGGTCTCGTTTCTTCAACGAATAAATCACATCACATGGAGAGAGAGAGAAAGAGAGAGACCTACAGATTAAAAGATACTTAAAAAACATATCAACAAATCATAATGTGTGGCCTCATTTGGACACTGATTTAAATAAACCATAAAAACAATAAGAAATTAATGAGATGATGAGACAATTGCAAATTAAAATACTGACGAGGTATTTGATGATGATAAAGAATTATTGTTAATTTGTAAGATCCAATAATAGTATTGTGTGTTTTTGTTAAGAGCCTTTATATTTTAGAGACACATCCTTAGCCATTTGTGGAGTAAATGATATGATGCCTGGAATTTGCTTCAAAATAATATGGGAAGTGGGGGGTTGAGATGAAGTAAGAGTGGTCTGAGTTGAAGCTGAGTGGTGATGGGTATGTGAGGGTTCACGATACTATTCGTTTGTATATGTTCTAAAATCTTCCTCAATAAAGAGGGTTCTTTTAAATAAATAGTATCAATAAATGTTAGCTCTTCTTTAATTAGTAAAGTAAAAGTCTAATATGATAGCCTGGGTTTTAAGAGAAAAGCTATAGACGCATAATTTTAAAAGAGAACTTCAGTAGGCTGCAGAGTAGAGATCAATGAATGAAATCACCTTTGCTTCTTCTTAAATTTACATGTCGTGTCTCTTTGCTTAGAAGATACGAAAAAGAGAATGGAATAGATGAAAGGAAGGAGGAGACAAGGACGAGAGTATAAGGCTCAGGTAAGGAGAAAATAATATAGACTAACAGCTGGATCTGAATAGGTCGTTTGAAAATAATCAAGTAAAGCCATAGGATTGGGTTTATAATGAGTCTACTATATTGATTGTATAAACATCAGGTTTTCAACCAGACAGATGTGGGTTCTCAAGCAAGTTTCAAGCCTAATGACTTAAGTTCTCTGAGCTTCAGTTTCCTCCTCTGTTAAAGGAAGGATAACCCGAGTCTGTGTGGAGATGAGACAAGCTATGTGAAATGCCTGGTCCACGTGGGCCATGAGTAGATGACAGCCTGCCTCTTCATGGAGGGAGGCCAAAAGCCTTGCTGACTCAAGCAAATAATGGAAAGACAGAAGATGTCAGATTCGAGATCGCTTGGCTGAGGGACACTAAGGAGTCCTGCATTTGTGTTCTGTGGCTTATCTAAAATATTGCTGCTCATTCATGAGATCTGAAGCCCAATTGTCCATTCACCTTCCTCACGTCCACAGGGCAAAGAGTTGGCAAAGCTCATGAACAAACCAAAACATCTGTACACACTAAAATGGACTAGCACAGCCTCAAACATCTAGGCTCAAAGTTTTGCACCCTCAGATTTTATTGGCAAAAAATATTTGACTAGAACATTTCCTTTCTGTGATGAAGTCAGTTTCCCCTTGATTTATGAAATCTCAAACCAGCACGCTTATGCTAATACCCTGCCAATGTACCCATTTACCATAATGTGGCAAATGAACATGGGTGCCAAGTTCCAACATACTCAGGCCTAGAGGCTATGGCTTTTTAGGGGAATTTCTGCATGTTTCCTATCATTTGATCCTTCCACAACTAGACCACACATTTTGTTCTTGTTAAATTGGTGCCAAGTGCCAGGCGCAAGTGGGAAGCTCCAAGAACACCATGTAATTTGTTTCTTTTCTTAAATTATATTATTATCGTTATAATTTTTACCAAAGTAACACACATTCTCTGTATCTCAAAATTCAGGTACACAAAAAGAAGAAAATTAAATTCCCTGCCATCTTGCCACCCATAGATAACTAATGCTAGCATTTTAACATCTTGAAATATACCTTCCAATTTTTCTCTGTGGAGCTATCTTTTTCTCTTCTATACTTTTCCTTTCCTGCCCCCCGCAAATGGGATACTATTGTACCACAGTTTTATAATCTGTGGAGGGTTTTTTTTGTATAATATATCTTGAAACTTTTCCATTACCTTCTGCATCATTTTTACTAGCTACGTACTATTCCATCAATGGCCATATTATAATTTATTTGGCAATCCCCTATATCAGATACTAGGAGGCTTCCAATTGTTCACTAACATAATCCGATTCCTTAAAATTAACAATAAAAAAAATTAGTGAGAGTTTGGGGAATTTCTGTTTTAGTAATTCCAGACCTAAACCTGTTACCAAATAGACTAAATGCAGCTAAAAGACCTAGACCTAAAGTTCAAAACCTCTTTGAACTCTGGAGATTCCATTCATGTGCCTCAGGAGACCTGCACCTGTGCCGCCACCTCCCCAGCTCGACCGGAATTCCCAAGGTTAATGGTGCCATGCAATGGAGCAGGAAGCTTTGTTTCTCCAGAATCCTGTGGCAGCGTTGATCTAGGGGTTCAAGCAATGTCTTGTTTGCAAAGCCTGAGTCAGAACCTCCCCCACCCACTGACTGAAAAGCACTTTTACTCTAGCTTTGTTTCAAGTTTTGCCACAAAAATAAAAGGGACATAAGGGAGGGTAAGAGAAACCACCAAACCTCAGGCATCTTTTCATTTTCCGTTGGGTGGCTGGTGCTACACCTCCCTTTGCTCCTGGGGTTCTCAGCACCATTTCCCACCAGCCACTGGAGCTGCTCTGACTCTCACGCAATCCTAGACATCCAGTGCCATGCCCTAGATGGTTTTGTCCAGAAGGAAATGCCTCTTGAACAAAAGCAGCAAACCAGGAAGCAACTGTGAAAGGAAGTCAGAGCCGGTGGGGGTAGAAAGTCATTCCCAGAATGCTGGCTTCTGCCAGTGTTGATTTTTCTGTACAAACAATGTAAAAGCACAAAAGCTGGCAGCAAGGATTCATTCTAAGGATGAGGGGAAAATACGTGTGTGTGTGTGTGTGTGTGTGTGTGTGTGTGTGTGTGTGTGAATATACACTCATTTCTTTACAAATATTTTGGAAACATGAGGCCCAAAGGAATAGCTAGAGTCTTATGGGGAAGAAAGAGAATAAGAAAGACCTAAGAGACAGAGAGATCGAGAGGGCAGGTCACAAAAGGACAATTATTCTTTGGTGGGGGTAGGAAAAGACTTCGAGAATTCTCCTCTAAACCTGGATTATCTCTCTGCTTTTGAGTGTTTTCAATAAATACTTTTTTTTTTCCTTCAAGCAAATTAGTTACCAGAAAAATATCCTGCCTCCCAGCCCCTTGCTCTGCCTGACAGTACCTGTCAAAAAGATAAGATCTTTCAATGAATTAAAGAAGGTGAAAGGCCAATCCCTCCCAGGCATCTTACTGTGATTTACATCAGTATAATTATATCTTCTATTGCTCTGGGAAATTGACTATACCTACAGGGAAATGCTACTAGTACGTAGGAAGTTTCTTTTTTAATTACTATAGAATACAGACCTGCGACTTTATTTCTGGACCACTCTGACGCTGTGCTTCCGAGGGGGGAGTGTGGCCCATAAACACAGAGATCTTTTATCTTTATGAATAAAAACCTCAAGATAGAGTTGGGTTAGTACTAAAGAGAAAAGGAAACGAAACCAAAGGATCAGTATTAATGTGGGTAATCATTTAATTGTGAATATGAGCATGTGCATGTGTATGCACTTACACACTCTGGCAGGGTACTGTGCCTTTAATCCCACAAATCTTTCTATATGTTTTCTTTTCTTTTTTATTTTATAATTTTATTATTTATTTTTGAGAGCGAGAGAGAGACAGAGTACAAGCCGGGGAGGAGCAGAGAGAGAGGGAGACACAGAATCCAAAGCAGGCTCCAGGCTCTGAGCTGTCAGCACAGAGCCTGATGCGGGGCTCAAACTCACAAACTGAGAGATCACAACCTGAGCGGAAGTCAGATGCTTAAGCGACTGAGCCACCCAGGCAACCCTATATGTTTTACTTTCTTAAACAAGATTGCTTACCAAACAGGTGGTTCTCTTGCAGTTGCTGTTTAAATCACGTTTAATTTGCACCCTCAGTGAATATCAGCATCCATTTGAGGTTTTGCTTCTTTGCATCGTCTTTACTTTTCTATTCTAGGTGCCCTAGAATGTCATTAATTCTGTGTGTATCACACACATATATGTGTACACAAAGATGTGGATGTGTACCCATGAATACATGCTTACATACACATATAAAATATTTTTATTTAGCCAAAGGCGTGACTAAGTGTACCTTCAACTGAAGGAGTGAACCAACTTTAGTTATTAACTGGTTCATCTCTATTTAAATATTAATCTCATGTGACTGTTAATTTTTTAAGTTTATTTATTTGTTTAAGCAATCTCTATACGCAACTTGGGGGTCAAACTCTCAAAGAGTCACATGCTCCTCCAACTGAGGCAGCCAGGAACCCCTGATGCATTTGTGTTAAAACATAGGCACATGCTGCTTACTGCCTGGGATAAGTTAGTACTAAAAACAAACAAACAACAACAACAAAAACCTATAAATATAATTAATACTAACTCAGCTGCCCCTCTTTTCTCACAAATGGTCCAATTTTATCATATAGGATTGATCCCTAAAATTTAACTTCATAAACTGAGTTAGTTTAAGAACTGAACTGATGTTATTTGTATTCCGAAGCTAAATTAAATTACCGATTTAAATACAGTATATTTTCATATCCAGATTATCTCCATGGCATCATTAGAGGAAATTTTCATCAACTTTTTAAAAAAAAATTCAGTAAACCTGAGCCTTAAGCTTGGGGAACTTTTTCAGAGTAAATTTCAGAGTGAATTCAGAGTAAATTTGTCTCAGCTACAAATGCAACATGGTGACGCTGAACTCGCCCCCAATCTCTTGTCATCAAACATTATTTGATCTCTATGTTGTTTATACCAGACATCACAAACTGTCTCAGGTTAATGCAAAGAGATGGCAATCTGGAACATATGGGCTAAATTTGATTTGTCTTTTTCCAGATTTATAGGTAGAAACCATCTTATTCAATCTCCTTATTTACAAGTCAGAAAACCGAGGTCTGAAGATGTCACAGAATGTGCCCAATTTCAAAAAGGTAACATAATGGTAGAATCAGGACACAACTCAAGTCTCTTGAATCTCAAACCATTGCCCACACTATCTTCTCTGATGAACTATTTCACACATCGAGCTTTCTGTGGAAAGTGATCTAGATTGTCACTCTACTTTTTAGAAACAGGTTTCTCATAGAAATTTCAGCGTCTCCTTATTCGAAATATATTCTGGCAGACTGTGCTTTCCAAAGATGGCTGCAATACTATCTCCCATCCCACATGCTCATCACCATGTATTAATGCTCTTCCCAGTAAGAGGTGGGGTTTATGTTCCATTCCCTTAAATCTGGGTTTTTATCTATTGTGGAAGTGATGCTATGTAACTTCTGACACTAATCTTAAGTGGTGATATAGCTTCCCTCTGTTTCTTGTAGGATATTTGCCCCTGCGACCTCACTACCATGCTGTATGGAAGTCCAGGCATCCAGAGTGGTCCCATGGCGATGTGACCCAGCTGAGTTCCCAGATGACAGCCAGCATCAACCACTGGATGAGTGAGTGAATGAGCTTCCAACAATTGATTCTTGCACCCTGCCAACAAGTCACCCCCGTTTCTGGATTCATCGATTTCTGGCTGCTACTACAGCCTTCGCTGCTCACAGGGTATTGGTAAAGAGATTGGAAAGAAGCTGGAGTCCATGGTGAGGACAGTCCAACCTTTTCCCTATTCCTTCCTCATCCATTCTCGTGCTACTGAGGAAAGGGTCAGCAGGAGCCCACTTGGGTCCCCCTCTTCTTCCTTCTCCAACCATTGCCTTATGCTTTTTCTTCCATAGGCTACCTTTTCTCTCCCAAAAGGTTCAATTCAAAAGACCTCCCTTTCCAAAGAGATTCCTCTGAACCCTTCACCTAGAATATCACCCATACGTACCAGCTCTTGGTTGCAGACTATGCCCAGGGACAAAACACATTTGACACACTCCAAAGTCAGGGGGATTACTACTCTGCATTATGTGCATATTGTTTTTACAAATGCTATTATGGCCACGGCGGCTTTAGTTGCTTCCATTATTGGCGTATACTGAGGCAGCAACCAACTTAAACCCCAACATATTTTTTTCCTAACATGGACTTCTACCTCAGACTTGTATCTAAATTCAGAAACTTCCCTCCAAGCTTTTTGACAGCAGGGACACATCTTTCGATCCCTTTAGTGTGTACTGAAGGGGCATGGTAGCTACCTGATATTGTAGGCCCTCCAGAGATCTTTATCTTGGGAGACTTTTCACCCCTGTCCAATATTTTAACCAATAAAACTATTTTGAATCTTGAATCAATCAGAGTTACACTAACTGTTTATATTTTATATTCTGCCAATTTCCCAAGCACGCCTGCTATGATTTCACAGAAGTCATTTTTTTTATAAGTCCCAAATAGAATAAGGTCAGAAATAGAGACTAGAAATAGAAATAGAAACAGAAATACAACGTTCTTTGATTTCAGTATCTTTTAATATACCCACAATACCATTATTTGGCTCAATTTTATTCCTATCAATCAAAATCATATTATGGTAGACATGTTTAAAAAATTGAAATTGTTCCTGAATCAATTTATTTACTTATTAATTAACTCATTCATTCATAAATATTTGTTAGACACTTATATATGCCAGGCACTATATTAAGTGCTAGAAACAGAGAAATAAATAGAACTGAGTATTTAAGAAACATTGGATTAAAGGACTTGGCCCAGAAGTGCAGCTTTGTTTCTGTTAGCCAAAAAATTGAAAACAATGTAAATGCCACCAGTATAGAAATTAAGTTATAATTAACTTATTACTAATTATAATTAATTATATTACATATATTATTTCTATATTATATTACTTATTATAATTAAGTTATTACTGCTGTGCAGCAAAAAGAAAAAATGAACTACATTTATGATTCAATGATACAAGATTCTCCAAGACATTATACGGTTAAAAAAAAAAAAAAAGCAAGTTGCCAATAGACATGGCACAAAACTACATAAATAATTTTTTTCTTAAAAATCTTATGCTTCTGGGGCACCTGGGTGGCTCAGTACATTAAGTGTCTGACTTCAGCTCAGGTCAGGATCTCACTGCTCATGACTTGGAGCCCCGTGTCCTGCTCTGTGCTGACAGCTTGGAGCCCAGAGCCTGCTTCAGATTCTGTGTCTCCCTCTCACTCTGTTCCTCCCCTGCTCGTGCTCATGCTCATGCTCATGCTCTGTCTCTCTCTCAAATATATAAAAAAAAAAAAATCCTTATGTTTCTCTGGGCTGCCTGGGTAGCTCAGTCAGCTAATTGTCCAATTCTTGATTTCAACATAGGTCATGATCTCACGGTTTGTGAGTTCAAGTTCCACATTGGGCTTTGAGCTGATGGCGTGGAGCCTGCTTGGGATTCTGTCTCCCTCTCTCTCTGTCCCTCCCCTGCTTGCTCTCTATCCCTCTCAAAATAAATAAAAATAAACTTTAAAAAATTTTATGTTTTTATCCATAAGAATGGGATCTTGCCATTTGCAACAACATGGATGAAGCTAGAGAGTATTATGCTATGTGAAATAAGTCAGTCAGAGAAAGACAAATACCATATGATTTCACTTGCATGTGGGATTTAGGAAACAAAACAAACAAGCAAAGAAAGAGAGAGAGAGAGAGAGGGAGAGAAAAGCCAAGAAACAGACTCTTAACTATTGAAAACCAACTAATGGCTACCAGAGGAAAGGGGAGGGAAATGGGTTGAATAGGTGATGGGATTAAGGAGTGCACTTGTCATGATGAGCACTGGGCCATGTATGGAATTGTTGAATCACTGTATTGTACACCTGAAACTAATATAACACTGTATGTTAACTATACTGAAATTAAAATTTTAAAAACCATAAAAAAGTACATGTTTCTATAGGTTTATATATTTATAAGCACATGATAGGGAAGGTCTAAAAGGACATATACCAAACCAATGACAGAGGGGAACACCTGGGTTGAAAGCTGTGGTCCAGGGGCTCTGGGTGGCTCAGTCGGTTAAGCGTCCCACTTTGGCTCAGGTCATGATGTGATGGCCTATGAGTTCGAGCCCTGCATTGGGCTCTGTGCTGACAGCTCAGAGCCTGGAGCCTGCTTCAGATTCTGTGTCTCCCTCTCTCTCTGCCCCTTCCCCACTCACAGTCTCTCTCTCTGGAGAAACAAATAAACATTTAAAAAAAAAAGTAAGTAAGTAAGTAAGTTGTGGTCCAGGAACCTGTATCTGCATTGTTTGGATATTTTAAAGAGAATTCTTTCCTGTATTACTGGTATTGTTGTCAATGGATTTTTACCATTAATAAGTTTTTTAAAAAATTACAATACAGTGTAAGCACTAAAATAGACATATGAGCAAGATACTATATGACCCAAAGAAAGGCAAAAATGATCTCTTCTGTAAAGTTTCCCATCCACCATACCTTTTTTTTCCAGAAATGGGACACTATATCTCAAGTGTTCATAACATAGATACCCAGAGACATAGACTAAAAAACTACTTTGGCAATTTATGACACCTTTGGAATGCTGGTTAAGTTGCAGACATTAGAACCCAAATTATGAAGTGCTCAGATTGATTGGCAATTCCTGCCAGGAGGCTTCCATGGTGTCAGCGTTGTGAGCCTCATCCAATAGGTGAGGGAACAGGAAAAGGAACAATTAGTGTCTTGTCCGTAATAACTCAATAGTCCGTGGCAGGAGCAGAAATTTCAATCCAAAGGACCCACTGGGATTGATCCTGTGTTCAAATCAAGAGTAAGATGACAACAGATGCTGGTTTAGAAGCCTCTCCCATCTTCAGGAAACACAAGGAAATATGGCTTGCCCCACCCATTAGATTTCTTTACAGGGCAATGGAGTTCATGCCTATAAGGTAACCAGGGCATTTTGGTCTTTCATCCACAGCAAAGCCACAGAAAGAGGCAGGTTTCCAGGAACATTCTGAGCCTGATTCTCCAAGCTCACTCTTCTGCTGCACATCAAACATAAACTCAGCCACCACACAGTGTGAAGCGCTAGCCTTAGAGGGTCCCTTTATGTAACAGAGTGGCTGTCCTTACCTCAAGCTAGAAGAAGATCCAGTGATTTGAATAAATCTCCTAGCATCGCTTCCCTGATAAAGAAAAAAGTCCATTCTATTCCCCACTTAGCATCACAAGTAAAAAGTCTCCAGAAGCGTCTGTGCCTGTGACATTTAAATTCATGGATGAAGCTGAAGCTCCTGTCACCCTCATTTATTCCCAACAGGTGAGTCAAGAGTGCATGCCGGCAAGATGTAATGCTGAGTAACTTGGCTTTTTTTTCTTCCCGATTTCACTGAGACCCTGTAATGTTATTTGATGCAGTTTTCTGTATTTAATTAATTTAACATTCCAGATTTTTAATTTGCATTTAATTTAACATTTCAGGTTTTTAATTTACCAGATATTGTTTATCAAATATTCATTTCGGAGACTTTCACCGTATATACAGTGCATACCCCTCTTTAATTAGTGTGTGGTAAATTAATTCTTCTATCCTTGCTCTTTCATCAGATATTGGATTAAGGAAGTTGCACTGTTTCAACACAGCACATAAACTCGTTTATTAAACCAAGATGGTAAATCTTTCCATGTATGTGCATTGCTATTCCGCTTTCATGCTTAACCTGATAAAAACTGCTGTGGTTAAAACCAGAAATCTGTTATTGTTTAAAACCCACTGCTTGGTTTGACAATGGAAGTGTTACATTTTGTATTCTCTCCAATTATTGGCTTCAGTTCTGTTCTTATCTTACTCCTGGCGCTGTAACCCTTCCACACACACCCCCACCCCACCCTGAGCCTTCTTTCCCTGTCTCTCTCATCCATGTTATCACCCTCTCCCTCCCTGGGCTACTTGTTAAAATGAGATTATACTTGTCAACGCTCTCTGTTAACTTTTCTCAATGACTCAGATATCCCGGGTTACAAACTTCAGCTTCTCATCCCGAAGTTTTACAGTTTACTTCCCTCTTACTCTTCCCTCTCTCCAGGCA
This sequence comes from Leopardus geoffroyi, assembly GCF_018350155.1. Lineage (NCBI taxonomy): Eukaryota > Metazoa > Chordata > Mammalia > Carnivora > Felidae > Leopardus > Leopardus geoffroyi. The sequence continues at coordinate 85,458,193 of NC_059333.1, forward strand.
AATAATAACCAGTCCCCAAAGAGATATTATATTCAAATTTTGTTGGAAGAGACCATTGTGGAAGGAAGGATCTTAGCTCTACTATTACACTGTAAGCTATTTGAGAACACATTTTCTTCAGTTCTACACCCCAAAGCAGCACCCTACCATACTGCCTTGTACAAATAGGAAAATGGTACCTGTTTGTTGGATATCTGAATAGATGGATGGATAGGTGGGTGATTGGGTGGATGGCTTCACGCACGGAGAACAAGATTTGTCCTGTGTGCCTGGCACCAAGCTCATTCTTCAGACTTTGTTTTCTCATTTAAATGTTTCTCTTAACGGAGAAGTATGTCCGTTTGACTGATTAGGACACCAAAACTCAAAGATGTGAGTTAAGATTTGCTCATGAACTCACAGCTAGCAGGGAGCTAAGCCCAACTCTGAACCCCAATAGGTCTGATCCTCCTGTGCATATTACACATGGGCAGGACTGGCTACATAATTTGTAGGACTGCTGTTCTCTGAATGTGCTTTCCCGCTCCATATTCATACATGGAAACCCTAATGCCCAATGTGATGGCACCAGAAGGTGGAAGCTTTGGAAAATGATTGGGTCATACGGGCAGAGCCCTCATGACTGGGATTGGTACCCTTATAAAAAAGGTCTCAGAGAAATTCGTTTCCCCTCCTTGTGAGGACACAACAAAAAGTCTGCAAACCATAAGAGGTCTCTCACTTGACTGTGCTGGCTCCCTAGTCTCAGACTTTCCAGCCTCCAGAACTGTGAAAAATAAGTTTCTGTTGTTTATAAGCCACCCAGTCTATGGTATTTTGTTACACCAGCCCAAACAGACTAAGACAGAGGCCCAGAGCAAAATCAAAACCCCTGTTTTTTTCAAGACAGAGACAGCAGAGCATTAAACCTAAAGTGAAGCCCTTCTAATCATGGAGTCTATGGGGCATCACAGGTCACATGCCCATGAAACCAGCAGGACCCACCTTCCAGCTCCAGCTTCTCACTCCCAGGTTGTCCATTAGAACCTCTGGGTTCCTCTTCTCAGAGACACTGTTCCAGCCTTGTTGTCAGAGGCAGAATCAAACCAGGAAATTTGAACCTTGCCCAGATGCTTGTGGTAGGTTAGGTATACCTTCTAAATAGACTGGAAAGCCTTGAGGGCAAAGAACACCTCAAAATATGATTCTGTCACATTCTTTATTCCTATCAGCACCACCGTCACCCCATCACCTTGATCAGGGATGGTGGGTGGGGACTGGGGAAACAGTGCACTTTGCTCTGCGATACCTCACTGACCAACCAACGAAAGCACACTCTAAGAATGGGTATGCTGCCTTTGCTACTCTGATGAAACGGATTAAACATGTACGCAGGTAAGGAAGAGCCAGATGGTAGACGGGAACCATAAAGAGTACAGTGGTAACAGTGCTGCCTGTGAGCCTGAGAGCCAAAGCTGAGCGTGGCACCCCAGAAAGAATTCTTCTCTTTGAACTTCTGCGAGCCAATCTCGGGGCCAGTCTCGTGTGAGCCGAATCTAAGGAGCCCTAGTGTGAAACTCAACACTTTATATGGCCGAAGCTAAATGACTGCTCCTCCCCACCCTCTATGGCCTTCTTATGTGGCTACTATTCTTTTCAAAGGAAAGATAATGATGTTGATGGGCTTTTAAAGAAGTCCTTATGACACCAATTTCAGAGGTGACAGCTACCCATAAAATATCACAAAGCAGAGACGGGAAAGTCTTTGAAATCCTGTGGAACAGCACAAGATGGTATTGGCAACTCTGCTTGTGACCTAGGAAAGCGTGTTAAAAACCAACAAATAATAGGGGCGCCTGGCTATCTCGCGTGGCTGAGCGAGAAACTCTTGATCTCGAGGTTGTGAATTGGAGCCCCATATTAGGCACAGAAATTACCAAAAGAAAAAAAAAAGTAAAACCAGCACTGAGGGCATTCAAGATGAGAGAGAGCATGCACCGGGTTAAGGGCAAACACTTACTCTTTAACTACTAAAAGCCAAGTTTTCGTGTGCTTGAGGGCAGGGCTCACAGCTGTCTTGTCCCTTAAAGAATCCTCAGGGGCCAATGCAGGCGCTCAATAAATAGAGAAAGGCAGAAGGAAAGAAAGATGGCCCAAGGGGACATAAAAGACAAGGTTAGAAGGACGCACCTGCAGGTTTCATTCCTTGGCCATTTCCATGTATTTCCAAAAAAGATGATGGCACTTGTATACATTCTTTGTCGAGTTGTGTTTTCGTGGTTTATACCACACTTAACTTCATCTCTTAGGAATTTAGGGGCCATGGCTGTCACCAGAACTGGAGTGCAGGCACTTGATCTTCCCTTTATCATCTACTTCCAGCCACCAGAACAGCCACAGCATCCCCGGCAGTGCCCTGCTTGAGGGAGAGCACCAGCACCTGGGAGGTTGTTAGCCAGGAGGCCTGACTGTCGCTTGCTGGAAGGCATTCTCTTTTAAATAAACTTTTCATTTTGGATTAATTTTAGATTTACAGAAAAGTGACAAAGATAGTACAGAGAGTTCTCATTATCTCCTCACCTAGATCCCCATAACGTTAACATCTTGCATAACCATGGTACATTTGTCAAAACTAAGACATTAACATTGGTACATGACTATTAACTAAAACCCAGACTCTATTCAGCTCTCACCAGCTTTTCCACTTATGTTCTTGTTATTTAAAAAATAATGAATAAACTAATTTGGGGTGCAGTTTTGGATTTACAGAAATAGTGAGCGGGTAGCACAAGTCCGATATAGCAATCCCATCCCCACCGTGCACCCCTAGCCCACAGTTTCTCCTATTGGTAACATCTTCCATGACTGTAGTACATTTGTTAAAATAATGAGTCAATATCAATACATTATTTTTTTTTACTTTTTGTTAATGTTTGTTTATTTTTGAGAGAGAGAGAGAGAGAGAGAGCGCGAGTGGGGAAGGGGCAGAGAGAGGCAGACACAGAATCCCAAGCAGGCTCCAGGCTCTGAGCTGTCAGCACAGAGCCCTACACGGAGCTTGAACTCACAGACCACGAGATCATGACCTGAGCTGAAGTCCGACGCTTAACCGACTGAGCCAGCCAGGTACCCTTCGATACATAATTATTAACTAAAATTCATACTTTGCATTAAGATTCACTCTTTGTGTCGTGCAGTTCTAGGAGTTTGGACAGACACCTGATGACATGTATCCACCATGACAATATCATGCAGAGTAATTTCACTGCCCTAAAGATCCCCTGTGCTTCACATATTTATCCCTCCCCTCTCTCCCCTAGAACCTCTGGCAGTGATTCATCTTTCTACTGTCTTTATTTGTGCCTTTTCTGAAATCTCATCTGGTTGGAATCATACCGTATATAGTCTTCAGATTGGCTTCTTTCACTTAGCAATATGAATTTTAAGATTCCTCCGCATCTACATGGCTTGGCTAATGAATGTCCTTTTTCTACTTCAGGATCCAACCCAAGGTTAGTGTGGAGGCATTTTTTTTTTTTATTTAAGTATAACTGACATAAAATATTCTGTTGGTGACTGGTGTATAACATAACGATTCAACATTTGTACACACTGCATGTGGTGACATTTTTAAAACTTCCCTTTCTATGATCAGAATTCTTTTCAAAGGAAGAGATCAGTGTAATATCTTCGGGTGATTTTTTTAAAACATTATATTCATTTCTGTAACAAATATTCATTGAACTTTCACTATGTACCAGGCATTGTCTTAAGCAAGGAATACGCAGACTTGAACAAGCTTTAAGAGATCCTTGCTCCTATAGAGTTTAAAAACCTTTCCTAAAATTACTATTAGTGGCTATGTACTGTTCCATTTTATCAATTTCTTTTGAAAGAGATCAGCGTCCTAAGAGACAATGTTAAAAGTAAAAAAAAAAAAGAGAGGTCCATTTTTGAAGTATTTGCTATAGGGGGTCATATTCTTCACCAGAAAGGACATAGCTATTGACACTGCCTCTAGTCATGAAAGTTCCGATCTTGTCTTTACTGTAACTGTTATCCCCCTCCGCTTACATTTTCCCCCTACTCTCTGTATAGCCCTCAGCCCCTTTGTCCTCTTCCAATGCAAGCAATCTAAGCAGTCAGCCTCCAGTTCCAAGCTGGCCTGCTGGCTGCAGATTGCTTCTTGCCCTCTACCTCCCACCAAAAATGCTTCCTCTGTGTGTGTACTGCACACACGTACCTCACTTCTGAATATCCATTCCAGCAGGGGCCTGCACTTAACTTCCGTAAGCCCAGGTTCCTTGCTGTAAAATTGGCACACTCTCACGATGAAGGCTAATCTTTATGCAGTGTTTGCATGTTTACAACCGTTAATTGCTCCTGGATGACCACGCTGTATTCCCAAGAGATCAGGAAGTGATGCTACACTATGAAAAGTAGGTAAACCAGGGGCAATTTTTGGTGATTCATCTCAAAGTGCATTCTTTTTAACCACCTAGCGTTTCACCTTGTTCTTGTATGAGTACAGACCTAAGATATAGCCCCTCATTCTGAAAAGCATATTGTCTTTATCTAAATGAACGCTGTGATATGTACTAGGAAAAATACGATTTTTGGAAGTAGGCAGACCTGGGTTTAAAAATCGGTGCAACCATTTACTAACTGTGTGACCTTGAACAAGTGACATAACTTCTTCAAGCCCAGATTCCTTATCTCTGAAATTGGGGCACTAGTAATAGCTAACCCTTGGAAAGAGTTTACCGTGTGCCAGACACTGTTGATTTGATCCTCACTACAATCGAATGGGGTAAATTTAATTATTATCATTCCCATTTTATAGAGAAACAAACTAAGGCAGAAATAGGATAAGTGACCTGTCCAAGGTCATGCAGCTAGTAAGAAGAAGCAAAGCTGGGATCCAAATCTGGGAAAACTGGCTCCAGAGTTTAAATTCTTGACCTTACATACATATCCTTTTGCTGATACTACATGAGATAATTAGGAGGATTAAATTAAACCTTATATTAATGGCCTATTACATAGTATTCATGGTCCATAATAAATTTATATTTCCTTTACCCACTCCTACTGTAACATTGTTATCTTTCTGGTTCTGGATACTAAAATCTCAGCCAAACAGGTATAGTACAATCAGACCATTTCACCTGTGAACCAGACACAGGTGGCACACACAGGGAGTTTAGAGCCGTTTGGCATTCCTAGAGGGAGGCATGAGCACAGAGAGGTGAGGTTGTTTTGATGGATGGGAGTGATGTCATAGAGAATGCTGAGTGTCCATGGGGAGGCAGTATAATGTAGGGTAAAGAATATGGGCTTTGGAATCAGCCAGGTTCGAATCCCAGCTCTGTCTATACTGTAGTCTGGAGAATTAAATGAGATATAGAAAAGGATGCTCACCACACCTTCTCTTCTTAAATTCATGCACACTCTTGGGTCTCCTGGGTGGCTCAGTCGGTTAAGCATCTGACTTCAGCTCAGGTCATGATCTCACAGCTGGTGGGTTTGAGACCCACAACAGGCTCTGTGCTGACAGCTCAGAGCCTGGAGCCTGCATCAGATTCTGTGTCTCCCTCTCTCTCTGCCCCTCCCCTGCTCACGCTCTGTCTCTCTCTCAAAAATAAATAAACTTAAAAAAAAATTCATGCACACTCTTGTTGAATCACTACATCCTACACCTGAAACTAATATCATACTGTATGTTAGCTACACTGGAATTAAAATTTTAAAAAATAAATAGGGACACCTGGGTGGCTCACTCAGTTAGGCATCCAACTCTTGGTTTCAGCTCGGGTCATGATCTCACTGTTTGTGGGTTTGAACCCTGATAGTGCAGAGGCTCCTTGGGATTCTCTCTGGCTCCCTTTCTCTGCCCCTCACATGCACTCTCTCTCTCTCTCAAAATAAATAAACTTTTTTAAAAACCTCAATAAATAAATAAATAAGAATTCATGCACATTCACACAACTGGACACTGTCCAGCAGCTCCAAAGAAATATAAAACTAACCTCAGAAAAGGAGGCACCTGGATGGCTCAGTTGGTTAAGCGTCCAACTCTTGATCTCAGCTCAGGACATGATCTCACAGTTCACAGGATGGAGTCCTGAGTCGGGCTGTGCGCTGGCAGTACGGAGCCTACATAGTATTCTCTCTCTCCCTCTCTCTCTCTCTGCCCCTCCCTCCATCCCCCTTACCTCCACGCCCATGTATAGCCCTCAGCCCTCCATGCCTGCTCAGGTGCTGGTGCTGTCTCTCTCAAAATAAATAAGTAACCTTAAAAATTAAAAAAAAAAAAAAAAAGACTATCCTCAGAATGAAAAGTTTGAGAAGTATGTAGTTCTATATTTGATTTAGTGAGCCAATGGATTGCATTTCAAGCTGCTGACACCAAGCTTCCAATATGGCGGACTTTTGGTGGTGGGGGAGTGGCAGTAAATGTGGTAGGTGATTGTATGTCTCTCCCCAAAACAGTGTGCTTTTTCAGGCTTCACCAAAACCTGAATGAAATAACCGTCAAGATTCTCAGCTATTTATTGCTCAGACTCTACATTCACCAAGTAACCTTCTGATTAATACCTAGAGCCCCAGAGCCCCAGAGAGTGTCCAGGTAGAAGAAACGGAAATATTCCTGGCCCTAGAAGAAAAGATCTCCATTACAAATACATATAAATCAATCTTATATAAATTAAAAGGTATTGCTGTCCAGAAGGTAGAAAACCCTTCAGTCTCTTTGATTCTAGCATCAGGAAAAATTTGGAAACCCCATCTTGAATCCCAGACTGCCTAAGCACCTACTATGTGCCAGGCATGAGCTCAGCACTGTGAGGAATTCAAAATGACATAGTCCTTGCTAAAACAACTTAAATGTGGTAGAGATAATGAAGCAAATACACCAAGAGCTAAAATAAGGCACAAGTTGAACAAAATGCTACCTCATTATCACCTTGAAAAACCCCCAAGGCCAAGTCTAGGCCTCCTAGTTCTATTCAACTTGAGGAGGTGATAATGAGGAGAAAATGTTCTTGCCCATTAAAGAGTTCTTAACGTGGAGACCGAGGCTGGCTGCTAAATAAATGGTGGAATTTTACCTTTCAAGTTACATAGGTAATACCTGTTACCTTTTATGATACATACTTTACAAAGTCTATTTCTACAAAAGGAGGGAAAAAAGAGAAATGCATACATAGGGGAACAGAAGCATAATTTATTTATAGATAAAGAAAGGACAAGAGGAGCCGATGGCAAAGGCCACTCGTCCGAACGGTGATAAATGAGTGAATCAACATGCAAACTCAGTGGCTGCCAAACCAAGTCAGTGCCTGTGTGGCTGATGACAATGAGGGTCCACATTAGCCCACACTGCACCCCATACATGGACACTACACCCCATATATAGACAATACTTCCCAGAGACCCAACATACCCCTCTATCTATTCCTGTAACATCTTACCCTGCCTTCTCAGCCCAGATTCCAATAGTGTCTCTGCATTAAGCTTTTCCCACCTCCCACTAACAGTACCTATTCCTTCCTCCTCTAGCTTCTCCCATATGTTGTCTCAAGGGCATTCCCTGAGACATGGGCATTTTCTCCTGCAGGTGGATGTGAGGCAGCAAAAAGAATATCAGAGATTGAAATTGAGGCATCTGGGTGGCTCAGTTGGTTAAACATCCAACTTCGGCTCAGATCATGATCTCACGGTCCATAGGTTGGAGCCCCGAGTGGGGCTCTGTGCTGACAGCTCAGAGCTTGGAGCCTGCTTCGGATTCTGTGTCTCCCTCTCTCTCTGCCCCTCCCCTGCTGGCGCTCTCTCTCTCTCTCTCTCTCTTTCTCTCAATTTCTCAAAAATAAAATAAAACATTAAAATTTTTTAATTAAAAAAAAAAGAAGAATATCCAAAATTGATTCAGAAAACCTGGGTTGGAATCTGGATCTTGCCACCAACTAACTGTAGAACTGTGGAAAAGTTACAGTTCCACATTCCAGTGAATGGAGAAGGCACGTCCACTTCAAAGAGCACCTAGGAGACCTCAACGAGACAGTCTAGGACAGAGATGAGCCTCCTGAAAGCACTGCCCCAAACTGAACCTGGCAGGACCTCGGGAGGATGTGCACTTCATCAAAGATGGTTTCCAGGGGCGCCTGGGTGGCGCAGTCGGTTAAGCGTCCGACTTCAGCCAGGTCACGATCTCGCGGTCCGTGAGTTCGAGCCCCGCGTCGGGCTCTGGGCTGATGGCTCGGAGCCTGGAGCCTGTTTCCGACTCTGTATCTCCCTCTCTCTCTGCCCCTCCCCCGTTCGTGCTCTGTCTCTCTCTGTCCCAAAAATAAATAAAACGTTGAAAAAAAAAATTCAAAGATGGTTTCCAAGGGAAGAGTTCAGTTTGTAAAGAAGAGAAGGAGGAAGGTAACCGGATGGATTCACAGAGGGAGTACTTACCCATGATCTTCCAGCTGCAGAAGACACTCTAGAAGCAAAATTACAATAACCGATGTCCCTTCTTTTTATGACAGGGGCCAGAAGGGACCTGAGAAAAGTATAAGGAAATGTGTTTGTAAGCTAAATCACATTTTAATTTGAATATAGAAACAATAGAAACTCCACTTTATTTTCACTCTTATGTTGCTGTTTTAGTGAGGTGGAGAGGGGCAGAGGGAGAGAGAGAATCCCAAGCAGACTCCACGCTCAGGGCAGAGCTTGATGCAGGGCTCGATCTCACAACCCTGGGATCATAACCTGAGCTGAAATCAAGGGTTGGACGGTCAAATGACTGAGCCACCCAGGCACCCCAGAAACTCCACTTTAGATAAACAAGAATAATCTCAACATGGGTCCCAAGCAAAACCTTTACTTTGGTCTGTTCTGTACACAAGACAGTGGAGTCTTATGGCTCAGTTCTGTTAGTACTAAATGTAGGCACTTAGGGACCAGAAGTGACTGCCTCAAAGCAATCCAAAAGCTGAGGACAGTGAGTGGGAGAAAAATCGGACTGAGGATCTGGACACCCAGGTTCTAACTTATTGTCATTAATGTTTGTGAAGTTGCCTGGGGAGGGTCTCTGGGTCTTTGTCTCCTCATTTCTCTAGTGAGACAGAGCTGTGAGTGCCCTCCTAGGCTCCTTCTGGCCCTGTGCTTATCAAATTGAGAAAGCTTGAGAGGTCAGTAAGGGGCCAAGGTGAAAGCCATTCAGCCCACTGCCCCACCTTGAAGCTTTACATTGTGAGATCTCCATTTTACTGAAAGCATTCAGCATCCCCTGTGCTGGGTACTAGGGCTCAACTCAGGTCATCCAGGAGCTGACTGGTGATCAGGATGACCAAAAAAGAAAACCTAACAGCTAGAGAATCAGAAAATACTAAACAGAAAAGAATTTATAGATTATCTTGTGCTAGCCCTTTCTTATACAGAGGAAGAAACCAAGCATCAGAGGGGTCAGAAATTCTTTTCCCAAGAATGCAGCTAGAGGAAGATAGCTTGGGGTGGGGGTGGGGGGTTGCGGTTCTTGATGTATGAGGAACCAACTCCTCCCCACCCCCCCCCCCAGGCGGTCAGCAGCAGCCTCTCTCCAGGCCTCTGCCTCTCCTGGGGAATCCATGCAGCTCAACCACTGTTTCTTCCGCTCCAACCCTCGCTGTGGCTGTGGAGTTGAGACTGGCACCAAAGCCCCCTGATCCCCTGCCCTGGACGTTTTCTGTCCCACCAGAAAAAAATAAGAGTGCCGTACAAGCACACCCAGTTGCAACAATCCTGGGAAGACACAAGGGATGGTAAAAGCTGACTTGTCCTGAAGCCCATCAGCTCCCCCGGGGAGACCCACCGGAGAATATGTTTATGCTTTTCTCAAAATACCTTTTACCTGGGCATGGGAATACCTATATTCATTTTTTCATTTAGAAATGTATAATTTTTGAGGGTAAGGAATAAAACTAATTGATACTGCAAATTCAGAAGACAAAATGGTGAATGCAGGCAGAGATTACAATAAAGCTGATAAAGTCTCAGCTTCAGAGTCCCTCCTTTGCAGGGGCTCCTTCCAAGATGCTGGGAGGGCCCTAGCAATGGGTTCATGTGGTCATACAGTCGTAAAATATTTGCAGAAGTGAGATATTTTTGCATTCTTTTTCTTGTCTTTTCTTTTTCTTTTAGTGAGCGGAGAGAGAGCTGGGGAGAAGGGTGGAGGGAGAGAGAGAGGGAGAAAGAACCACAAAAGCAGCCTCTACACTCAGCTTGGAGTCTGACAGGGGGCTCGATTCCACGACTCTGCAATCATGACCTGAGCCAAAATCGAGTCAGATGCTCAACTGACTGACCCACCAAGGCACCCCTGCGTTCTTTTTCTTGAAGTGGTTAAGCCTCAGGCCTCCATATCTAGGTGTTTTCAGAGTCTGAATTTCTTCTCTTCTCTCCTCCTTTCCTTCTTTCTAGGACTGGAAGAAAGATAAGTTTTTGTTTCTGCTTTAGTGAAAAGAAATGTACAACTTAAGAGAAGATTGAGTCTGAAAAATTAAAAATGAGAGTCTATAAAGAGCAAACTCTGAAACAACGCAGTGCCCTTGAATAAGGTGGGTGGGAATTCTGTGTCAGTGCAATAAAATGTGCCAAAAATATATTGAGTTTAAAACTCAGACTGCCTTGGGGTGCCTGGATGGCTCAGTTGGTTAAGTATCTGACTTCGGCTTTGGTCATGATCTTCTAGTTCATGGGTTCCAGCCCCACATTGGGCTTTGGATCTTCTGTCTCCCTCTCTCTCTGACTCTCTCCTGCTCATGTACTCTCTCTCTCTCAAAAATAAACATAAAAAATAAAAAGAAAATTAAAATTAAAAAATTAAATACAAACTGCCTTTCATCTCATAAATTTTAGCCATTTTGATTGATTTGACACACGCTGACATATCAAAAATAAAAATGTGTCAATCTGTTTTGCCAATTCTAAAAACAACAAAATAAAATAAAATAAATTCTAATTAACTTATCTGGTTCTCCTGATCAGTTAAGTCAAGTCAAAATAAACCCATTTGCTGACATGGTTACACATTTACTTCTGAATGAGATTTTTAAAATTACTGCTTGGAGAAGCCCATAGAAGAATTCATTTAACTTTTAACCTCTTCTGCCTTAGAACAGAAGAAGCTAATCTGAATGTCTAAACTTCATTAAACAGAACCTTCCAACTGGGAGTTTTACTTTAGAGTGGGTGAAAATATTTTTTTACAGGAGGGACATTTTATTGTGTTCACTAGGTATGCCTCATAAATGCACTATACTTGTGACTAGTCTATCCCCTCTAAAGACCCACAAGTGTCTGGTGAGGGAATGGGGTGTGGCAAATTGTGAATTTTAAGGGTAATTGAATCATTTAGCCGTTACCATATGCCTCTACCCGTTTTAACCCCAAATGTTACATATGGCTCCCCCGATTTCTAAGCTCTGCATTTAAAATAGAAACCTCTATGAAGGAACAACAGGTATTTTTTTCTTTTTTGTCCTAAGGGGGGAAAAAGAACCCTCAAATATTTATGGGTCACTAGTAAAGCCAAATGGGGACCATGAAGGTTCGTTTACAGATTTCATGCACAATGACATCCCAGGTATGGAAAATACTTACCCCTTTCTTTCTGGGACCGACATTTGCCATTCCAGGTAGAAGAAGTCAGCCTAAAGACAGTGATTCAGTATAACATCACTTTCCTCTCAAGATTCTAAAATGCAGTGTTTCCCAAACTTGGCAGATAAGAATTATCCGAGGCAGTTATGACAAGCAGATCTCCTGGACTTAGGTGGAGTCCAGGAATCTGTATTTTTAGCAAGCATCCCAGGTGATTCTTATCACCATCACAAAGCTAAGGCTCAGAATGGCTCCCAGAGTCATCACATTATTGGAATAAATACAGCAGCCACAGGGAAATGTACTTTAACCTGTACACAGCTGGGAAGCCACTGGGATTCATGGCTTAGAATTTCATCTTCAAGCCAAGATGTTAAACATATCAATGAATGTGTGTTCCTTATTATCACCCATAATGGTTTCCTTCTTCATGTCTTAGGGGAATGCCATATGCCCAGAGTTCCTGGCAGCAGAAAACCAAAATATTAACAGAATAAATTACTTCAAATTAGACATGTGCTGCTGAACTATTCTAAGGTATTTGGAATATTAACGAACTTGGACCTGGCTAAGGATCATTAATAGCATTGTCCTCCGAGCATATTCTTTGAATAAAAACCTTCAGAGTTTGCTTTCAACTGCCCAAGCACTGGTATCTTCATCGTCCTGCAAAGAAAGCGAGGGGTTGGTTTTGCCAGCTCTCCAGAGCTTTCTCTGTGATACCTGTAGTCAGAAACAGCTCACCTTGGGGACAGTGCCAGGACCCGCAACTGCCTCCTCCCCTCGCCTGCCTGGATGGTGCCAGTTCCAGCACGACCCAGACAGATGAAGAATGTAAGCAAAGCAGAGGTGGCTCTTGTCTCCGCCGGGGGGGGGGGGGAGGAAAAGACCCACTTCCTCCCCTCCAGAGATGTCCTCCAACCAAGAAGAGCTGCCAAGACCCAAGGTCAAGCCTGTCACACACGTTAACGGTAGAAAGAATTAGGACTAAAATATAAAACCTATGAGAAAGTCCTTACTATCAGGGACTGGGCTCTCTCTCTCACCTGCTGCGAATATGTCGTGATTCTATTTCCTGAACGCAAATGTAATTCTTTTTGAACATCATTATTATTAATATATTGTTAATTTTTAAGAAGATAATACATTCGCATGGTCAAAACAAACAAGATACAGCATGAGAAAAATCTCGCTTCTACCCTTGCCTTCCACCTGCCTAGTTCCCTTTCTCCCGCCCAGACATTACTACCATATTTAGTTTCTCATACATTCTTCCAGAATTTAGGCAAAAACAAGCAAATGCACATCTATCTTTGTGTTTCCCCACTTTTTACACAAAGGATAAAATCCTAAGCCTACTGTTTTGAACCTGGCCTTTTGCCATCCAACAAACACACCTTAGAACCCTTTCCAAATCAGTACAAAGAGAGCTTCTTCATTCATGTTTGTAGCTGCATAATATTCCATAATAGGATGCGCTGATTTGTAGTGAAATTATTAGTTATTAGTCTGTTTTCCTGACAGTGAAATAAATAATTGTTTCAGACACCTGAAATTTAAGCAAGCCCATAGACACCAAGAGAGTCAGTAAAGTTGCACCTGCAGAATTTCTGAAGCTTCTCAGAGGGTCGTGATTTAAGAAATACATCTGTTCCATGTAATTGCAGAAGGTTATTCAATATATCATGTGCTATAGGAAGAGCAGCCACAAAGCATCTGAGAAAAATTAGAAAAGTATTTGAACCTAAATATGGATTAATTAAGGTAAAGAAGGGAAAAACAAGAGAGGCGGAAAACCAGCTTCGTTTCTGTAACTCCCTTTCAGCTTTGTCAGACTCTTTTCAGTTGTTGGAGAGACCAAGGCTTGTTCAAATAAGGACTCAAGGGGTCTAATTAGGTGGGAAGGGAAGAGACTGAGTAAAGGGAAGGCCAGAAGGAAGACAAGGAGGGCCGGGAGAGCAATGTCCGGATGTTTTTATTCTCAGAGGCTAACCTGCTCCCTAAGAAGTGTTTTCATGGTCATATGTTCCTCTAGGCTGTGATTTTACAAAAGGAAATCTTTCAACTTACAACTCAACATCTTTGGCCACAATAGTATTTAAAGGTATGTCCCTTTGTTGTCCACCAACCTTTGAACTGTTGAGTCATGTACATATTCATAATGTCATGTTTTCCTCTCAGAAGACGTAAAAAAAAAAAAAAAGAGGTTTCATCGCTGGCTAACAATTGATAAGCGCATCGATAAGTACATTTCAAAGTCATTTTAAACTTCCAAATGAAAAGCTCCAAATATTTCTTAGAAGTTGGGATAACCAAAACAGGCTCCCCCACCTTTGCACTCTAGCTGGTGTGCAGTGACCTGGGATGTTAACTAATGCTTGGCAAAATTAAAGGAGTTTTACTCGAACACGGATGATAGCAATGTAAATGGGCACCACATTCTGGAGAGCAGTTTGGCACTATATGATGAAAGCTTTATTTTTTATTTTTTATTTTTTTTTATTTTTTTTATTTTTCTTAACGTTTATTTCTTTTTGAGACAAAGAGAGATAGAGCATGAACGGGGTGGGTCGGAGAGAGAGGGAGACACAGAATCTGAAACAGGCTCCAGGCTCTGAGCTGTCAGCACAGAGCCTGACGCAGGGCTTGAACCCACGAACTGCAAGATCATGACCTGAGCTGAAGTCGGACACTTAGCCAACTGAGCCACCCAGGTGCCCCGAGGAGAAAGCTTTAAAAAATAGTCACAATAGGGGCGCCTGGGTGGCGCAGTCGGTTAAGCGTCCGACTTCAGCCAGGTCACGATCTCGCGGTCCGTGAGTTCGAGCCCCGCGTGGGGCTCTGGGCTGATGGCTCGGAGCCTGGAGCCTGTTTCCGATTCTGTGTCTCCCTCTCTCTCTGCCCCTCCCCCGTTCATGCTCTCTCTCTGTCCCAAAAATAAATAAAAACATTGAAAAAAAATTTAAAAAAAAAATAGTCACAATAAATACATAGATAGATAGATAAACAAAAAAATAAATATTCGCACTCTTAGACTCAGAAGTTTCATTTCTGAGAATCAGTGCTAAGGAAATTTTGTACTTTTGCTGCAGGGATGAAAAGCTATAGGAAACTGGATGTAGCAGGTGTTCTCAAATATTTTGATCTCAAGACCCCTTTATACTCTTAAAAATTATCGAGTACACCACAGAGCTGTGGTTTATGTGGGTTGTATCTATTAATACTTGCTATATTGGAAACGTTAAGTGGAGAAACTGAACTAGAAACTCAATCATTCAAGGGCTTTTCCTCCAGATATTCATTGCTACCTTAGCATGCAGCAGAAGTGTTTTATGAGTACTCTGTCATCACACAGAATATTAATAGGATGGGTATGCAAGGGTTGAAAATTAATAAAATTAATCATTTGTTATTTAAACAATTAGCTAAATGGTTATTTCCATGAATGATTTTGTTCTTTTATGATCTATTTTTTAGCTATAAGCTATTCACTAAGGTTGTCAGTGCACTAAGCAAAATTGGGGAATGAAAGTTATAAGACCTAAGGGAAAATGGGTTTGGGGCACCATGCTCAAAAACTTCGTAAGGAACACAGTAAAAAAAAAAAAAAGGAAATTAATTTAAAAACAATGGCACAATTTTATACGAGTTCAATGTGCATTTTATAAATATGGTACACTACCTTGAGAGAGACCTGCAGTTTGCTGTTGTAGAAGCCAGCCTCTGCCCGCCTGCCAGGTCACCAGTGGGTTCCAGACCCATCACACTGTGCAGGAGAGGCACAAAGCAATAACAGAGAAAAAGAGGGGGGCGCCTGAGTGGTTCAGTCGGTTAAGCATCTGACTCTTGATTTAAGTTCAGGTCATGATCCCAGGGTCGTGAGATTGAGCCCCACATAGGGTGGGCTCTACACTCACAGCTCAGAGACTGCTTGGGATTCTCTCTCTCCCTCTCTCTGCCCCTCCCCCTGCTCTCAGTCTTTCTCTCTCTCTCTCTCTCGCTCTCAAAATAAATAAACAAAAAATTGAAATAAATTGAAAAAGGAAAAGAGAGAAAGGTGAAATAAGAAGAGGAAAATGAGCAGAGAACAAAGAAGCAATTTTACAAAATAGGCTGAGATGAAAGAGAAATTACAGGTGTGGGGGTGGGCAGTGGGATGTTGCAGGCTGCAGTTATGATGAAGTTGTGAGAGGAGAATTATCTGAATTGGGACTAAGGGTTGTATCACCAGATGTTGGTGGCTGTGGCTCCTGTCCTTGTGAGGGTGTATGTGCACACGTACACGGCCAGGTGCGGTTTTCTGTGTTCACCTGGTATTTCTCCTGTAAGAAATTGTGCATCTTACTCAAGTTACTCCCTTGTGCAATTGTATTGGAAGAAATTTACATTTTCAAAACAAATGTTACACCAGAACTGACTGTATTAACATGATCTTAAGAAGTCTGGAAACACGTACACCATGTTGACATTAGTTCTGTCTCCATGTAAGATTACAAATGATTTCGATTTTCTTCTTTCTGCTAATGTGTATTTGCTAAGTTTCCTTCAAGCCACATGTATCAATTTGTAATCAGAAATTGGGAAAAAAAGCATCTTTAAGTTTAAAAATCCAGCAAAAATTTGTGAGCTGATTTTAAAAATCAGCTAAAATCTATGATTCTCTCTCTGAGCCAACCAAAAATGTTAGTCATCACTTGATCTCTGGGAATCACCCCAAGGCTCTATTCTGCATTGTCTACATCAAAGAATCAAGAAACTACCAGGCACCTGAGAACTGTCTTGCCCAGCCTCCTGATTTTAGGAATCAGAGGCCTGCTTTTAGGAGGTGAAATGACCTGCCCAGGGTCATGTAACTGGTTGGTGACAAAGCTGGGACAAAATCACAAAGTCCCCCAGCTTTCAATTTAATTATTCTTTCCACTCCCCACTGGCTTTAAAAAAAAAAAAAAAAAAAAAAAAAACAGTCACAGAAGTATTGTGGAATTGGGATTGATTTACACTTTTACCCAATCAACAAATCATTTCATTCTAAAGAAACCTAACAAAACAAAATAAAACAAAACTGTCAGCTAGGTGAAAAATAAATTCATGCCAGCTTCTTGTTTCACACTGTATGGACAAAGCAACGAATAATTCCGTGGATGTTTCCCTTTCCAACTGGTTGCTTTGGTGTTAGGTTCTTTGTGCCTTTGTGTTAGAAAAACCAAATGTGGGGAAGGTAGGAGGAAGAGGAAGGGAAATCTTGTCTAAAGGCAAATGAAGCTCCTAAAACCCCACTACCCATATAAGTAACTTCATTTGGGCATTGGATTTAACCACACTTGCCTGTACCAGTCAATACAGACCACACAGGAAGAGCCACAGAGCAGTCAGCTCGGCACGACACGGACAGCAGGTATTCACAAATTCCATGTATTCAAGTTACCTTCAGTCAACAATCTAACAGAAATGAAAGAGGAGGGGAGCCTGGGTGGCTCAGTCAGTTGAGCGTCTGACTTCAGCTCAGGCCATGATCCCCCAGTTCATGGGTTTGAGCCCTGCATCAGGCTCTCACTGGCAGGTTGGAGCCTGGAGCCTGCTTCTGATTCTGTGTCTCCTTCTCTCTGCCTCTCCCCTGCTCATGCTCTCTCTCTCTCTCAAAGAATAAATAAACATTAAAAAAAAGAAAGAAAGAAATGAAAGAGGAAACACAGAGCACTTTTATGCCTCTTCAGAGAAACAACTGAATTATATCCAATGACACCAAGGTGGTTTTATTTACCCACCTTAAACCGATGACCTATCATCAACTGTTGAAAAATTTCAATCTGTTTGTAATACCCAGCTAATTCTTTATACAACTCATGCGGCCAGAGTCTCAGTAACTATATCGGAGAGGATGTATACCTTTTGAATTAGAAAAGATGGAAAACCTGGCAGGGGCCCAACATCGGGCATTCTCAAGATCCTGATGGGAACTCAGGAGAGAGGCTGGTTTCCGGCCTTCAACAATTAAGTAATCAGCTGCCCTTGGTTACCCTAACAACTCTCACAGACAAGATACCCGGGCAAACAGGCTGCAACAATTCAGGATGCAAAGGCAACGGGAGGGGACACAGGTTCCCAGTTCAGTCACTACCTTCTTGTTTGAGAAAGAAGGAAGTCGAATGATTTTTAAGAAGCCCAGGACTTGGCAGCCGTTTACTGAGGTGCCCTCATTAACGGAATGCATACACAGAGAACCAGCCCAAGAGGGCAACTGCCGTGAGAAAGTCTAAGCTCCCCAGTCTCACCGAACATCATGCTGTCTGACAACTGAGGGCCCTGCTTTTCCCTCAAATACTATTTAGTGATGCCTTTATTTTTCTTTTGTGTTATTTTCTGAGTAATTTTATTTATGGTAGTGCTCAGAAAGTTTAATTTTGTTAACTCTAAATAAATACAAAATCCTACTACTAATAATGAAGAAAATTAAGTTTACAGCAGAATCCCACGACCTGTCAAAACATCATGTTCTACACTTCAGATATACATAATTTTTATTTGTTGAGTACATCTCAGTAGAGATAGAAAAATTGAACAAATGCATATATAAATAATTCAATGACCAAGAGAACCCAAATCTTTTTCGCTACAAATATATACCTTTATATAATTGAAATGCAACTTTGCAAGGGCGCCTGGGTGGCTCAGTCGGTTAAGTGTCTGACTCTTAATTTCAGCTCAGGTCATGATCTCACAGTTCATGGGGTCGAGCCCCATGTCAGGCTCCACACTGAGCATGGAGGCTGCTTGGGATTCTCTCTCTCCTTCTCTCTGCCCCTCCCTGGCTCACAAACTCTCTCTCTCTCTCTCTCTCTCTCTTTCTCAAAATAAATACATAAATGTTGAAAAGAAAGAAAGAAATGCAACTTTATAGCCTGTTGTTTCCACTTTGAATCATATGCTCATAATTTTCCCACAACTTTTTTAGTTATTTACAAACAGTGTTTTAAATGATTATATAACATTTTATTATATGCACAGTATACTCTCTGTTTATTTTCTCATTTTTCCAGGATTAGAGATTCAGGATTGCTTCACATTTTCACTACCACAAATACCTTAGAAACAAGCATATTTGAACATACATTGTTTGGCTATATTCTTTGTTGTTGTTGTTGTTTTTGTATAATAATAGCTTTATTAATTTAAATAAATCACAAAAACCCAATGAACTAAGTACAAATTAGGAAATGTAGTGAAATGAGTAATTTGATCAAGGCCACACAGTATGTAGAAAAGCACAGATCTGAAACTAGACTGGCTTAGAAGGGCATGCCATTTTTAAAGGAATTTTGGTAATGATTACCAAGCTATTCAATTATCTCCAAGAAAGAACATACCAATTTATATTCCCTAAAGAACCATCTGACTGAGATGTTATGATTCAAAGGCTTCCCTTTCCCAAATATACCCATGTTATGATATTTAAAAATAGAAAAAGCTTTGTATGCCATCATGAAAGAAATGTCAGACAAGTAGTACCAAACCACGTGGTATCCATATACCTACTCAACAAAAGTCTGCTTATAACAACCTGCAGCGGAGGAAAAAGGGATCTGCCAATACTCAAATTTCAGAATATGCTGCCATGCTATATGTGGGTGCCATCATCTGGTTGGGTGCCCAGACAATGGTTTTTCACTTTAAAATGCTGAATTAATGGACCTAGGAGAAATATGCTAAGTATTCTAAAGCGCATCCAAATAGCTATAAAAATTGGGTCTAAATGAGAGGCACCTAGGTTACTCAGTCAGTTGGGTGTCTGACTCTTGATTTGGGCTCAGGTCATGATCTCACAGTTCGTGGGATTGAGCCTCACATCAGCCTCTGAGCTGACAGCACAGAACCTGCTTGGGACTCTCTCTCTGCCCCTCCCGGCTCCAGTGTGCACATGCGTGCTCTCTCCCACTCTCTCTCTCTCTCTCTCTCAAAATAAACAAACCTTAAAAAAATAAAAAACAAAAATAAATAAAAATAAAAATCGGGCATAAACAATAAAAAGGATAAATAAATTGTCATATATTCATTCAATGAAATACTATACAGCAGTAATAATGGAAGAATGTCATTAACATGCTCTTGAGAGGATAAAGCTCAACACAAAAGTGCATACTGTGAAATTCCATTTATGTAAGGTTTTAAAATAGGTAAAAATAGGGGCACCTGAGTGGCTCTGAGCCACTGAGCGTCTGAATCAGGTCATGATCCTACGGTCATGGGATCGAGCCCTGCATCAGGCTACGTGCTGGGCATGGAGCCTGCTTAAGATTCTCTCTCTCTCCCCTGCTTACACCCTCTCTATACGTAAAATAAAAACAAAAAAAAAAAATAGATAAAAATGACCAATGGTTTTGGAGGTGAGTCAACCCTTTGTGGAAGTTTAGAAAAGGTTTGATGACAGAGAGAACATAAGGCAGGCCTCTGAGGCGATGGTAATATGCTATTTTTTATCCAGATGCCATTTTTGAGAGTGGACGCTGGTCTGGGAGGGTTCATCGAGCTCCGCATTCATGACGTGCGCAGGTTTCTGGTACGTGTCACATTTCAGCTTTGGGCCCAAGTCAAAATACATGCACAAGTAAAGCAAATGATCACTTAAATAGACTAAGCCTCTTGAAATAGAACTGAGGGTTATCACCAATTTAGTAAAAACACACAACAAAATCTCATTTGAAGGAAGCCAGTTGTTAAATTTTGGAGGGATGAATTAAAAGCAAAATTTTATTTGACTAGCTTTAACCCAAAGTAACTTTTGGGGAAGTTTTAAAAATCTTTGAGAGAAAGATTTTTAATAACAAATGCAATTTCTTTAATAAGTATAGAAATACTCATATTTTCTACTTCTCCTCGTGCCAGTTTTCACAAGTGATCTCTTTTAAGGAATTTGTCCATTTCATCTAACTTGTTGAATTCATTGACATTACATTGTCCATAACATTCCTTTATTATCTTTTTATTATAGACATTATCCTTTTAATGTCTATATTTAAGATCTTTAGTAATGTCACACTTTTTATTCTTGATATTGGTGATTTCCTTTTTTTCTTACCAAATCTAGTTAGAGTTTTGTCAATCATATAGACATTTTTCAAAGAAAAATTTTAATTTTCAAAGGAAGCACCCTTGTTTTTTATAGTACATTTCATTGATTTTTCTCATTTGTATTAAATTTAATAAATTCCTAATTTAATTTTAGTCCCGAATTTAATTATCTTAAATAAAATACTAAATTTAAAAGAAACAGAGGAGTGCCCAGGTGACTCAGTCGGTTAAGTATCTGACTCTTGGTTTTGGCTTGGGTCATGATCTCACAGTTTAGTGGGTTAGAGCTCCACTGCAATGGCAGTGTGGAGTCCACTGGGATTCTCTCTCTCTCTCTCTCTCTCTCTCTGCCCCTCCCCAACTCGCACTGTCTCTTTCTCAAAATAAATAAATAAACTTTAAAAAAATAAAAAAGGAAATAAACAGAATTTGTCACACGTGGTTTAAAAAGCAAGATTCAATTATATAATGCCTGGGGAAAAAAAACTCACTTTAAACACATAGATGCAGATAGGTTTAAAGTAAGAAGATGGAAAAGACAGAAAAGCATAAGAAAATGAGAATGTCTTTATTAATATCGGACAGAGGAGATTTTAGAACAAGGAATATTACCAGCATGAGGAGAGACATTTCATAAAAGTAGGATATCAATTCGTTAAGAAAACATAACAATACTGAATGTATAATGCACTCACGAGCAAAGTTTCAAAATTCGTGAAGCAAAAACTTACACAGTAGAAAAGGAAAAGCTAATTCATTTAATTGGTAATTTTCATACGCCTGCCTTAATAGCTGATAGAACAAGTAGACGGGAAATTAGAAAGGATATAGAAGATTAGAATAAAACTACCAAACAACTAGACCCATTGACATTTATAGAACACTTCATTTAGCAGTAAAAAAAAAAATACTTTTTAGACATTTTTAGAATGTCTTCACTGGGGATACAGACAATTGCATACTCTCAGCAGGAAAAACTACAGACCAGAATTTTTTTAAAAATAGGTATCTGGGTTGGAAACAGTGGTTTTCAAACTTGGCTATACATTAGAATCATCTGGGAAATGTTTAAAAATATGATGCCTGGGACACTCTCCAGAGCAACTTGATCGGGATAGGGTAAAAGAGGTGTGACTACATTAGCCCAACAAGGCTAATTCTGGACGAAATTGTTAGATCGTGAAGCTTCTCTTGGGAGGCATCAACAACCCCTTCTCCACTCCTTTCAGTGAAGGCTTCTTCCCTCTCACTCCATCCCTACCCATGCCCTGAAATGTTTTCCTATTGTGTCCACTTCAAAGCATCCTCTTGGAAAAGAATCATCTCTGTCATGTACTTCTTTACGCAAATATGTGTCAAAAGTCCTCACATGAAGAATTGAGCCTTATTGTTATTATTTTTTAAAGTTTATTTATTTTGAGAGAGGGAAAGAGAGGGAGAGGGAGAGAAAGAATCCCAAGTGGGTTCTGCACTGTCAGCATAGAGCTCCACTCAGAACTTGATCTCACAAACCGTGAGATCATGACCTGAGCCAAAATCAAGAGTTGGACACTTAACGAACTGAGCCACTGAGGTGCCCCAAGCCTTATTTTTAAATCATTACCCTCAGTTAAAAGAATTTCAACCAGGGGCGCCTGGGTGGCGCAGTCGGTTAAGCATCCGACTTCAGCCAGGTCACGATCTCGCGGTCCGGGAGTTCGAGCCCTGCGTCAGGCTCTGGGCTGATGGCTCAGAGCCTGGAGCCTGTTTCCGATTCTGTGTCTCCCTCTCTCTCTGCCCCTCCCCCATTCATGCTCTGTCTCTCTCTGTCCCAAAAATAAATAAACGTTGGAAAAAAAAAAAAATTTCAACCATTTGCTTACAAATGGACTTAACATTAAAAAAAAAAGTGTTTTTGGTTGTGTGTTTTGCTTGTTTTTACAAAACCCTTTTAAAGTATATGAAAGTGATCAGGTAGGTAACACCTACTTGTAGAATTATAAAATACAAAGTTAGAAAAAATCGAAGTTGGGGTGCCTGGCTGGCTTAGTCAGTGGAACCTGTGACTCTTGATCTCAGGGTTGTGAGTTTAAGCCCCACGTGGGGTGGAGAGATTACTTTAAACTAAAATCTTTAAAAAAAAAAAAGAAAGAAAGATTCTAAGCTGAAACCTCATTTATCTCCATACCCCAGGTATAACACCACCCATCTAGGATGTGATTATCCAGCTTTTGCTTAAATAACTGTAACAAAACTTCTTTTCTCATTCCAGTTTTAGTCGGGCTTAATTACAATAAAGATTTTCATTTCTTACATAATCATTGTACATAATTTGAAAATTATGGAGCAAAATAGAAATTGTTAATGACGTCTTAATTTTTAAAGTAATGGGTAATAATATCTACTAAAAGCAAGGGGTACCTGGGTGGCTCAGTTGGTTGAGCATCCAACTCTTGACTTTGGCTCACATCATGATCTCACCATTTGTGGCTCGAGCCCCATGTCAGGCTCTGCATTGGGTTAGGGTTAGGGTTGACAGTGCAGAGCCTGCTTAGGATTCTCTCTCTCTTTCCTCTCTCTCTGCCCCTCCCTGTGCCCACACTCACACACACTCTCTCTCTCTGCCAAAATAAATAAATAAACTTAAAAAAAATAATATCTATAGTAAGATGATTGAAGAGTTACAACTCCAACACCAAGTGCTATCAATTAGGCAAGATGACTTAACCTTGCTAGGCTTCAGTTTACTCATCTGTAAAATGGGGATAATAATACTATCACATTTACAAGGTTGTTAAGACAAGTTTTTTGTTTTGCTTTTATTTATTTATTTATTTATTTATTTTTTAACGTTTATTTATTTTTGAGACAGAGAGAGACAGAGCATGAACAGGGGAGGGGCAGAGAGGGAGACACAGAATCTGAAACAGGCTCCAGGCTCTGAGCCGTCAGCACAGAGCCCGACGCGGGGCTCGAACTCACAGACCGTGAGATCATGACCTGAGCCGAAGTCTGACGCTTAACCGACCAAGCCACCCAGGCGCCCCTGTTAAGACAAGTTTTAATGAGTTAATGTATATAAAATTTGTGGGAAAATGCCTGGAACAATGTTAGCTAGCTTGATTATGATTGGTTGTGGCTTCTCAGAGAAGTATGATGAAAAAGACTCCAGCTCCTTCCAGGTGACCATGAGTTAGTAGGATCCACCATGTTGTAAGAGAGCACAGGTGCACATGACTGCCAGCCACTCTGAGCTATCCCGTGGCAGCAACTCTACAAGGACCTTTGCAAACTGACAAGTACCAGCAGAGAACAAGATAATTTAACATCTGAGGAATTAAAGGTAATCTAAGTGTGGTTAATTTTTTTCCCTTTTTAAAGAAAAATCTTTATTGTTACAATGTTGTAACTAAGGATTAAAATAAAGTAAAATTTTAAAAGCCCCCACTTATTTTGGATTATAATTTCCATCCACAGTATCCATTGAGGTCTTCCTGAGCCATATGAAATAAACCTCTCTGCTATGGTTTGAATATGTGTGTCACCCCCTGCCCCAAGAACTCTCATGTTGAAACCCTAACCCCAAAGATGCTGATATTAGTAGGTGCAGTGCTTAAATCATGAGGGCAGAGCCCTTGGGAGCGGGATTATTGTTTTATAAAAGAGGCTCCAGGGGTCACATGGGTGGCTCAGTCAATTAAGCCTCCAGCTTCAGCTCAAGTCTTAATCTCATGGGTCATGAGATTGCACCCCACATGGGGCTTTCTGCTGTCACTGTAGAGCCCGCTTTGGAGCCTCTGTCTCCCTCTCTCTGCCCCAACCCTGCTCAAGTGTTCGCACATGGCACATACACCCGCTCGCATGCTCTCTCTCCCTCTCTCTCAAAAAAAATAAACGTTAAAAAAAAAAAAAGAGGCTCCAATAAGATCCCTAGCTCCTTCTACCATGCGAAGATGCAAAGAGAAGTCTGTGACCTGGAAGAGGGCCTCAGCGGACCATGATGGCACCATGATCCTGAACTTCCAGACTCCAGAGCTCTGAGAAAGAAGTGTCTGTTGTTTACAGCCACCTTGTTTGTGGTGTTTTGTTATGGCAGCCCAAACAGAGGAAGAAATTCTCCCTTGCTCAGAACACTTTGCATCTGTTAATTCGCCTTTGTTTCTGCCATTTGGAGAAGAGTTTTCTAGGCAGAAGCTTCCTGCTTTTATGTTCTTAAATGTAATTTATTAGGATAAAAATATTTACCATACTACTAAATATTCTTCAAATAAATTTTCACAGCTTCGTAGTGCGTCATGATTTACTCCCGAGCCCCTATTGTTGGACGTTTAATTTACTTCCATTTTTCACTCAGAAATAAAATGCTAATGAACATCTTTGCTGATAAATTTGTGGGTTCGTTTGTGACTATTCCCTCAAGATACTAGGCCACACGTCTGTAATGCCATGTTGTCAATACCCTGGATGACATCAGCATTTTGGGCAACAGCCCGAACACACTGCTCATTCACATGGAGCTGCTGGTCAACCAAAAGAGTCCTCTTTCTCACACTTATTACTGTTGAACCACGTCTCCACCCCAACCCAAAATATTTTGTTTTGAACTCATTATTCCAAGCCTGTCAAGATTATTTTTTTGAGTTTTTATTGCTTAGCTTGCAGGGGACAAGTTCAATGTAAGAAATATGGCAAAAGAGGCACTCTCACAGATGTATATTAAAAATATCTGCTTGCCCACAAGTAAAAAAAAAAATTTTTTTTTTTTTTTTTTTTGCAGAATTAACACCACGCAGTTTTTAAACTTGCCTGGAACAGCCACCCTATAGAAGGAGCCTGTGTGTTATGATACTCCCCTGTCTCACAAAGTAAGACTCTCTTCAAGACACTCCACAAGAAAAAATAAAAAATAAATAAAACTAAAAAAAATAAAAAAGAGAGGTTAGAGTGGGAGAGAGCCAAAGCATAAGACGCTTAAAAATGAGAACAGAAGGCTGATGGGGGGGCGGGAGGGAGGGGAGGGTGGGTGACGGGTATTGAGGAGGGCATTTTTTGGGATGAGCACTGGGTGTTGTATGGAAACCAATTTGACAATAAATTTCATATATTTAAAAACAAACAAACAAAAAAAGACACTCCAGAAGTCTGGGCTAGGTCGGCCTTGCTTGCCCTAGAACTTCCTGGCTTTCTCCCAAATCAGAAGATTCACAGCCTTTTGGGGATGCCTGAAATGCCCCCTCTTTATGTCCATTCCCAATCCTTATTTCAGGTCTAGCTGCCTCCTTAATGCGAAATCATCAGAGGAATGAGCTCTATTTCTGGCAATACGAATGGGGTGGACCCTATCAGACAACTATAATATCAATGCAGTTCTGATTTCAGCAAATATTTATTGTGGGCTTACTACATGCACAGCTTCAAGCTTAGACACACTGATTGTCTAAAGACACAAAAAAGCTGCTTCCTCCAAAGAGCTCAGAGTTCAGTGGATCTGTATCGAATGGGAAGATGAAGTAGAAACACACCTCAGGGAGGAATTCACAAAGAAGGAATAGTTCGTCTAGGAAGCAAAGTATTAAATTTTCAAAGGTAATGAACCTGTAAGAATAGCTTCATCCCACTCCTCTTGGCAGAGCTGATCACTCCCCTTTTGTATGGGAGTGTGCTGTATTACTACCCCAAGTAGAGCAGGTATCCTACCTTTGGAATTGTGTGCAGGCCTGTCTCCCCAGCCAAACTCAGTGCCCCAATTCCTTGCTGCATGCCTAGAACCAATGCAGTACCTGAACAAAGTAGGTGCTTAGAATATGCTCACTGAAGATGCACATGTTTAAATCTATGCACAGCTGTTGGGGCTCCTGGGTGGCTCAGTCAGCTAAGTGTCCGACTTTGGCTCAGGTCATGATCTCACAGTTCGTGGGTTTGAGCCCCACACCGGGTACTGTGATGACAACCTGGAGCCTGTTGCAGATTCTGTGTCTCCCTCTCTCTCTGCCCCTCCCCCCCCTCCTCTCTCTCTCATAAATAAACATTAAAAAAATAAATAAATCTATACACAGCTGCCATAGGGAAAATGACTTTTGAAATAACACAGACCCGCCACCTTAAAATCTGCCACTAACTTTTTAAAAATAGTAGTTAAGGAGAGCTGGGAAGAGAACATGAAAATTATTTTAAAATTTGAGGCTAAACTGTCATTATTACTGTTTTACAACTTTGAAATCACCGTATGGATTTCCTAGCAAAGTGTTTGTATCTGGGCAGTGAAACCCATGGGAGTAAAAGGTAGATGCCAAGGAATCTGGGTGACATATTCAGCTCAGATTTCAGAAGGGAAAGAATAAAAGCTCGCAAGTGCTAATCTAACTCCAAACTGACAAAATAAAGACAAATTAATGTAAGCTCTCTGGAAAGTCTGGAGCTGAGTAAGCTATAATGCTTGAAAAAAAAATAGGTAAACAGTCCCTTCTTCTGGTCATTATCTTCTGAAGTGCACGAGACATTAAATAAACAGTCATATTATGTTCAAAATACTCCGAAGATGAAAAAGACTGTCAGCCAAGCATTTGCAAAAGATAATGGCGAAGAAAAGACAACATCGTAGAAGGAAGACATCCGGAAAATAAAATCATTTAGCAGGCTTTCAGAACTGACAGGTTCTGAAGGAGGCAGGTTTCTTCCTACCTAAATTTTTTTAAGAAAAAAAAAGCTCATGAAAAATAATGTTTTGTTGTTTACTTATTTATTTTGGTGCCTTAAGGGCTGGAGGGGATTTGGGACCTGCTAGTCTAGCATTCCCTCTTCCCGGCTAGCAAGTGAAGAAACCAGAGCTGTAGGGACTTTTCAAAGTCAAGAGCAGGGCAAGGACTAGGGTCTCAGTCTAGAGCTCGTGGTCCAGTGGCCCAGATCACAATAAGCACATTGTCATCCCCTGAATTTGACTCAAGGGGCCATGCTCAAAGGGCTTAGGGAAAACTCCAGAGGTTTTTAAAAAATAAACCACACAACAAGGAAATGCACTAGACTGGATCCTGTATCAGGGCAAAATCTGCAAAGGACATTATTGATATAATTTTTGAAATTTGAATATCAAAAATGGTATTTAATAAGTGTTCAATTTCCTGAATTGATAACTACAGTGGTTATGTGAGAAAATGTCTTTTTTTGTAGGAGACACATGCTGAGATATTTAGGCATAAAGAGGCATAATGGGTGGAATTTGTTCTTGAATGGTTAGGAAAAAAATACATTTTTTAAAGTTTATTTATTTTGAGACAGAGAAAGCATGAGAGATTGAGAGCATGAGGTGGGGAAGGGCAGAGAGAGGGAGGGAGAGAGAGAATCCCAAGCAGGTTCCATGCTGTCAGCACAGAGCCTGATGTGGGGCTTGATCCCATGAACCATGAGATCATGACCTGAGTGTCATGACAAGAGTCCAACACTCAACCCACTGAGCCACCCAGGTGGCCCTAATGGTTAGGAAAAAATAATACATTTTTTATTTTAAAAAAAGTTTTTTAACATTTATTTATTTATTTTGGTTTTGTTTTTGTTTTTTTGTTTTGTTTTGTTTTTGTTTTTGTTTTTTTGAGATTTCAAGACATTTTATTTTTATTTTTATTTATTTTTTTTTAATATATGAAATTTATTGTCAAATTGGTTTCCATACAACACCCAGTGCTCATCCCAAAAGGTGCCCTCCTCAATACCCATCACCCACCCTCTCCTCCCTCCCACCCCCCATCAACCCTCAGTTTGTTCTCAGTTTTTAACAGTCTCTTATGCTTTGGCCCTCTCCCACTCTAACCTCTTTTTTTTTTTTTTTTCTTTTTTCCTCTCCCTCCCCCATGGGTTCCTGTTAAGTTTCTCAGGATCCACATAAGAGTGAAAACATATGGTATCTGTCTTTCTCTGTATGGCTTATTTCACTTAGCATCACACTCTCCAGTTCCATCCACGTTGCTACAAAAGGCCATATTTCATTTTTTCTCATTGCCACGTAGTATTCCATTGTGTATATAAACCACAATTTCTTTATCCATTCATCAGTTGATGGACATTTAGGCTCTTTCCATAATTTGGCTATTGTTGAGAGTGCTGCTATAAACATTGGGGTACAAGTGCCCCTATGCATCAGTACTCCTGTATCCCTTGGATAAATTCCTAGCAGTGCTATTGCTGGGTCATAGGGTAGGTCTATTTTTAATTTTCTGAGGAACCTCCACACTGCTTTCCAGAGCGGCTGCACCAATTTGCATTCCCACCAACAGTGCA
Source organism: Leopardus geoffroyi (assembly GCF_018350155.1). NCBI lineage: Eukaryota > Metazoa > Chordata > Mammalia > Carnivora > Felidae > Leopardus > Leopardus geoffroyi. The sequence continues at coordinate 85,487,113 of NC_059333.1, forward strand.
AGAGGGTTCCCATTTCTCCACATCCTCTCCAGCATGTATAGTCTCCTGATGTGTTCATTTTGGCCACTCTGACTGGCGTGAGGTGATACCTGAGTGTGGTTTTGATTTGTATTTCCCTGATAAGGAGCGACGCTGAACATCTTTTCATGTGCCTGTTGGCCATCCGGATGTCTTCTTTAGAGAAGTGTCTATTCATGTTTTCTGCCCATTTCTTCACTGGGTGATTTGTTTTTCGGGTGTGGAGTTTGGTGAGCTCTTTATAGATTCTGGATACTAGCCCTTTGTCCGATATGTCATTTGCAAATATCTTTTCCCATTCCGTTGGTTGCCTTTTAGTTTTGTTGGTTGTTTCCTTTGCTGTGCAGAAGCTTTTTATCTTCATAAGGTCCCAGTAATTCACTTTTGCTTTTAATTCCCTTGCCTTTGGGGATGTGTCAAGTAAGAGATTGCTACGGCTGAGGTCAGAGAGGTCTTTTCCTGCTTTCTCCTCTAAGGTTTTGATGGTTTCCTGTCTCACATTCAGGTCCTTTATCCATTTTGAGTTTATTTTTGTGAATGGTGTGAGAAAGTGGTCTAGTTTCAACCTTCTGCATGTTGCTGTCCAGTTCTCCCAGCACCATTTGTTAAAGAGGCTGTCTTTTTTCCATTGGATGTTCTTTCCTGCTTTGTCAAAGATGAGTTGGCCATACGTTTGTGGGTCTAGTTCTGGGGTTTCTATTCTATTCCATTGGTCTATGTGTCTGTTTTTGTGCCAATACCATGCTGTCTTGATGATGACAGCTTTGTAATAGAGGCTAAAGTCTGGGATTGTGATGCCTCCTGCTTTGGTCTTCTTCAAAATTCCTTTGGCTATTCGGGGCCTTTTGTGGTTCCATATGAATTTTAGGATTGCTTGTTCTAGTTTCGAGAAGAATGCTGGTGCAATTTTGATTGGGATTGCATTGAATGTGTAGATAGCTTTGGGTAGTATTGACATTTTGACACTATTTATTCTTCCAATCCATGAGCAAGGAATGTCTTTCCATTTCTTTAAATCTTCTTCAATTACCTTCATAAGCTTTCTATAGTTTTCAGCATACAGATCCTTTACATCTTTGGTTAGATTTATTCCTAGGTATTTTATGCTTCTTGGTGCAATTGTGAATGGGATCAGTTTCTTTATTTGTCTTTCTGTTGGTTCATTGTTAGTGTATAAGAATGCAACTGATTTCTGTACATTGATTTTGTATCCTGCAACTTTGCTGAATTAATGTATCAGTTCTAGCAGACTTTTGGTGGAGTCTATCGGATTTTCCATGTATGATATCATGTCATCTGCAAAAAGCGAAAGCTTGACTTCATCTTTGCCAATTTTGATGCCTTTGATTTCCTTTTGTTGTCTGATTGCTGATGCTAGAACTTCCAGCACTATGTTAAACAACAGCGGTGAGAGTGGGTATCCCTGTCGTGTTCCTGATCTCAGGGAAAAAGCTCTCAGTTTTTCCCCGTTGAGGATGATGTTAGCTGTGGGCTTTTCATAAATGGCTTTTATGATCTTTAAGTATGTTCCTTCTATCCCGACTTTCTCAAGGGTTTTTATTAAGAAAGGGTGCTGGATTTTGTCAAAGGCCTTTTCTGCATCGATTGACAGGATCATATGGTTCTTCTCTTTTTTTTTGTTAATGTGATGTATCATGTTGATTGATTTGCGAATGTTGAACCAGCCCTGCATCCCAGGAATGAATCCCACTTGATCATGGTGAATAATTCTTTTTATATGCCGTTGAATTCGATTTGCTAGTATCTTATTGAGAATTTTTGCATCCATATTCATCAGGGATATTGGCCGGTAGTTCTCTTTTTTAATGGGTCTCTGTCTGGTTTAGGAATCAAAGTAATACTGGCTTCATAGAATGAGTCTGGAAGTTTTCCTTCCCTTTCTATTTCTTGGAATAGCTTGAGAAGGATAGGTATTATCTCTGCTTTAAACGTCTGGTAGAACTCCCCTGGGAAGCCATCTGGTCCTGGACTCTTATTTGTTGGGAGATTTTTGATAACCGATTCAATTTCTTTGCTGGTTATGGGTCTGTTCAAGCTTTCTATTTCCTCCTGATTGAGTTTTGGAAGAGTGTGGGTGTTCAGGAATTTGTCCTTATTTATTTATTTTTGAAAGAAAGTACAAGTGAGAGAGGGTCAGAGAGAGAGAGGGAGACACAGAATCCAGGCTCCAAGCTCCAGGCTCTGAGCTGTCAGGGCAGAGCCCAACGTGGGGCTCAAACTCACCAACTGTGAGAGCATGACCTGAGACAAAGTCAGAGGCTAAACCTATCGAGCCACCCAGATGTCCAAGAAATACATTTTCTAAAGAGGAAGAAATAAAACAAGTTTGACAAAATATTGGCAATTAAAGAATCTGGGTGAGGGCTATACGGGAATTCTTCATACAACTTCTTATAACTCATTTGTACGTTGAAATTATTTCAAATGAAAAGCTTTCAAAATATTTTAAAAACTAGATGTTCTGTATATTTATGCTGGGCCACTGAGCAAAAGTACCTCCACAATCCCACCCTGACCAGGCCTACTCTGAAGGAGAAGGGACAAGCACTTCCTCTGCACTGTTTGCAGTACCCAGAAATCCCTGCCAGACAGAATGTCAGTCAAACCCTCCAGTTGAGTCAGGATCAACTAGAAATACCAGTGGGAGGCAGCCAAGTTAGTGCTCTGCCACCAGACAATATTAGAGTCTTAGCTTTGCCTCTCACTGGCTTTGTGACTGAGGGCAGGTTGCCTGACTTCTCTGCATCTCTGCATTTCCATCAAACAGTAAGTACCTCCTTCACAGAGCGATGGTAAGGATTAAATGACATAATGCATACAGATTTCTAAGCCTGGCACAAGATAAATTTTTTTTAAAGTTTATTTATTTTGAGAGAGAGAGAGAGAGAAGCAGCACAGGCAGGGGAGGGGCAGAGAGAGGGGGACAGAGAATCTTAAACAGGCTTCGCCCTGTCAGCAACCAGTCCAATCTGGGGCTTCAACTCACAAACCGGGAGATCTTGACCTGAGACGAAGTCGGACGCCCAACCCACTGAGCCACCCAGGTGCCCCAGAAGATACATTTTCAGGGTGGAAATTATTATGATTATTATCAGGTCTGAGTTTAAATGTACAGGCTGCCAAAAAACATCTCATTCACTCACTCATTTGCTTCTTCACTCAGATCTGCAAACTTGTATTTTGACAACTGTGCCAGGCATATGGTGTTGGGCAATGTGCATGATGATTCCCTCCTCAGAAGGCTTACATTCTAGGGGGATCAGCAGGTAAATAGGCAATTACACCAAATGTGAGACCAGGAATGTGAGTGGCCAGTGTGAGAGTATGTTCAGCATAGGGTAGGGACCCTGGGACAGGCACCTAAGTCAACCTGAAGGGGCCAACAGGGAGGTGCCATCTGGGTTGAGACCTGGAAGATGGGTAAGAGTTAGTCAGGCAAAGGTGGGTCAGTGGGGGCAGGAAACCTATACAGAGAGGTGGTGGTGTCCTTCAGGAAACAACAGCACAGGTATATACCAGCAGAGGTGCTATTTGTGCTGGAGATGGGGAATGAGTGACATCTCTGGGGATGGGTCTAAACAGGAGAGGGGACCTCAAAGTGTCAAGGAGCTCGGGTTTTCCTGAAGAAACTTCTGAACAGTCGTAAGCAGAACAGATGAAAACAGATGAGAATTGTAGAAAAGTTACTCTGGCTATAACCCCTTCCTCCAAGATTGTGGCTATGGATGGAACCCTGGCTGGAGGTGATGGTGATAGCAGCTAGGCTAGATTCCGGAAGAATCTGGAGAGAGAATAAAAGGATTTGGTACGTGCCTGAGGATAGATTAGAAAAGGAAGGGGTCTAGGAAAATCTAGGTTTCTGGGTCATGAAAGCTATTTCATTGACTGGATGGTGGCCCCATTAATTGAAACTAGAAATTGCTGGATTTATCACCATGTGGGGTGGCGGGGGGTGGGGGGGGTGCCCCTGGGTAGGAGGAAGGGATAGAGAGAAAATGAGGCAGAAGAGTGTACTTCTAAGGAGGTTGAAAGTGATGTAAAGATAAATTTCCCCCTTCTCACGGTTTTGCCAAGGGCCAGGTTGACAAATTAAACATTTTGAGAACTTGTAATCCTCCCGCTAAGAACTATGTGAAGAAATAGCTGAGAACTAAAAAAATTTTAAGATGAACACATTCTATGAGCCAGCAATTCCACTTCTAAAAACCCGTCCAACGACTATACTGATATTTGTGAGCAAGAGAAGAACATACAAAGTTTACCAATGTGGAATTAATAAATCAACTATGATACAACCTGCCTATGGGGTACAAATAGCTATTAAAAGAATGAGGTAAATCTATATGGGAAATGGAAAAATCTCTTGAAATGTACACCAATCATACTGCATTTTTGCTTTCTTTTTTTCTTATTTTGTTTAATGTTTATTTTTATTGTGGAGAGAGATAGAGAGAGAGAGAGAGAGAGAGAGAGAAAGCACAAGCCGAGCAGGGGCACAGAGAGAAAGGAAACAGAATCAGCAGGCTCCAGGCTCCAAGCTATCAGCACAGAGCCCCGCGCAACGCAGGGTTGGAATTCACAAACTGCAAGATCATTTCCGGCGGCCAAAGTCAGACACTTAACCGACTGAGCAACCCCGGTGCCCCTGCATTTCTGCTTTCTAAAACACTCCATGTAGGTGTGGGAATGGAGACTACGTTACGTATGTGTGCATGTGTGTGTGGTATAAAGAAATGGAAAGATACACATTAAACTACTAACATCCCAGCGATGAGAGTAAAATGGAGACGATAAGGTTAGGAGGAGGATAAAAGGGAACCTATATTTGCATTCAAATAATGTTTTGTTTCTTTTATAATAAACTTGCCTTCATGTTGCATGTGTATATTTTTTTTAAAAAAGCATCTAAGAGTTGGAGGAGGAGTTTGGGAAATGCAAAGAACTCATTCACTACATATTCATTCAGGTCCAATGACACTGGGATACCACAGTGAGCAACAACAGCAGCTGTGCTTCCTTCATAGAGTGTATGGTCTAGCAGTGAAGACTGACCACTAAACACGTGATTATAATAAGGAATGACAACACCTTGGCCAAGAGTAAGCACTGGGTCCATATGAGGCACATAGGAGGCCCAGGAGAAATCAAGGATGGCTTTCTGGAGAGGGTGTCATTGAATTGAGACCTGGAGCAGGAGTTAAGAGAAAATTTCCACCACTGGATGGAGGCTGGAGAAGTGGGAGAGACAGAAGTGAGAGAGGAGGCTGGAGGCTTAAGCATGCAAGTTTATGAAAGGGCATAGAATTTGCCATGCCATAGAGGGGCACCTGGGTGGCTCAGTCATTTGGGCTCCCAACTTCGGCTCCAGTAATGATCTTGCAATTTGTGGGTTCGAGCCCCACAGCGGGCTCTGTGCTGACAGCTCAGAGCCTGGAGCCTGCTTTGGATTCCGCGTGTGTGACTCTCTCGCTCTCGTTCCCTCCCCCGCTCACGCTCCATCTCTCCTTCAAAAATAAATAAACTTTAATTTTTTTTTAATTTAAAAAATAAAAAGGATTTGCCATGCCATAGACTTTGGATCTTATCTTTATCATGAGAACCACTGACAAGTTTCAAGTGAGGCGGTGAAATCGTCAGAGTTGCCGTTGCAAATGATCACGCTGTCAGCAGCTATTCTAAGTTGTATACTCAGACACATGGATGGGATCGGCTGGAAAGAAAAGAGGAGAGAAGAAGATTCAGGCTTCCAAGATTCAGGCTTCCTGGTTCGGAAAAGAGACTGTAGAAGATCAAGTGTGGCTACACTCGACTAGTTGACCTAATGCAGACCAGAGATGCAAGTAACAGAGGTGGGAAAGAAGCAGTTCGCAGTCTGTTAAGGAAAAATCTGTTACAAGATGGCTGACAGGACTGAGAAGGGAATTCCAGTCCTTGTCAGAAGACTACCCTTGTGGGATTTCCTTCCTACCCTGCTTGCCACAGGCACCAAATTACTACTAATGAGGGGTGCAGAAGTAACAGACTGTAAATTGTCCCCTCTGTTGATGCTCTGGGCTCAGATCTCTGGAGAATGAGCTCCTCTGGGCCCACCAGTGTAAGATAACCCTCCTTCCTTCCAAGATCTCCGAGTGCCACTTGGTTCTTCTGCCGGGTGATCCAGACCAGTTTCCGTAACAGTATGCAAGGCAAAGAGATAACCAATATACAAATAATTGTATGGAACATTCAGGCGGGGTGACGTGAACGCTAGAAATGAAGTCCGAACACTAGCTCTGCAGCATGAAGGAAGGTGTAGCTGATCCCAGCTGCAGAGCAAAAAGTCTCTTGGGAAGAGGCGGTATTCTAAATAGGTGGTGAAGGATACATAGGACCTTCAAAAGACAAAAATACACAGTCGTGTTTTTTGTTAGAGGGAATTATGTGGGCATAGGCACAAAGACAGAGAAGTCCAGAAAGAGGTTCAGTGGTGAGTATGTCCTAGAAAGCAAGATGGGAAAGTGAGTTGAGAGCAGACACGGATTATAACAATAGCTAACAGGAATGACACGCGTGCCAAGCTCTGTCTTTCACGGCACTTGGCACAAAACATACGTGCTTCCTTGTCTGTTTTCTGAATCTTAGCTTGAGTGAATGTTCCGGGGGGACCGACCTGGTCAGTCTCATTTACCACTCTTCCCAAAAGCCTACCTCAGTTCCTGGCTACTGGTAAGTGCTCAGCAATGAGTGAGTTAATAAATGAACATGTAAAGCACTTAGTATTTTGGATGGCACAAAATACTATTTAATAAATAGTAACTATTATTCATAGTAATAGTCATTACCATCATCATATATTGGAAAGAATTGAAAGAAACATAGCTGATGAGTTGGGGATGCCGGCCAATTATCTTGTCTATAGTATCTTGTTTAAAATATATCATTACTGGGGCACCTGGGTGGCTCGGTGGGTTGAGCGTTCGACTTCAGCTCAGGTCGTGATCTCACAGTCCGTGGGTTTGAGCCTCGCATCGGGCTCTGTGCTGACAGCTCGGAGCCTGGAGCCTGCTTTGGATTCTGTGTCTCCCTCTCTCTCTGACCCTCCCCTGTTCATGGTCTATCTTTCTCTGTCTCTCAAAAATAAATAAACATAAAAAAATAAAATAAAATAAAATAAATCATTACTCCTCAAAGTTCATTGACTAAGCTATAAACTTAAATCTTTAGCAAGGCATTCAAGTCCTTCATTCTTTAATGCCAACCTAACTTTTAAACAATTTAAGTTTTATTTACTGCAAGCTATTCTTCTTCCCTCTTCCCTACCCCCAAAGTCAACAGTTTCCTTCTTCTTACTTCAGAGGCAAACTCAAATGCCTGGGGTGGTGGGGGAGGGGGGAAGGAGACAGATAATTAACATAAAGGCGTTAAATAAATAATAATAACAATATCCAGCATTTAGCCCATGCTCCATAACTATGCTAAGCAAATTACTCATTGACAACCTACAAGTAGGTATTATTCTTATTCCTATTTCCCAGGGTGAGTAATTTACCCAAGATGGGAGTTCCTATTTGGGGAGCTGGGACCTGAACTTGCTTCAGATGTGATTAACCAGACCATTTTCCTTGTTATCACTGCAGGGCTTCTGTGAAAGACACTGGATCCAAAATTCAGATTTTATTCTGAAGTCAGTGATGGTCCAGGCTCTAGTTTGAAGGGAGGACCCTGACTATATTTAGGAACCAATTCACTGTCACATTTTTCTGAAGCACGCTGTATGTTTAGGGTAACATGGCAAAATGGAACTGGGAAGTTGCTTGGAACCTTATCCCAGGAAACTGTCCTTTATTTGCTAAGAAATAGAGACACAAAGGGAATCTCAGCACGGAAATGGTGCAACTGGGTAAGTGTTTATTAGGCATCTGGTCTGAGAAAGCACTGCTCTCTGTCCTCAATAGTTGTATACATCTAAACATAGTCCTGCCTTCGCTGGGTTTCTGGTCTAGTGAGGGAGGTAGAGCACACACACGTTTAGACACAAAGTGAGAAGAAGCTGGCAAGCCCAACCAGCCGAACAGAAAGGTGCCAAGTTCACACTAGCAGGCAGGAAGGTGAAGAGCTTGGAGGCCACGGACTGAAGCATCCAAAATTCAGTTCCCAGCCGGCAGGCTCCTGTCCCATCAGTCAATACATACAAACTGAAGATCGTGGAGGTCTTTATCACCTCCTTACCAGAAAATCTGCATTCCCATTCATATGAACTTCTTCCTGCAACCAGAGATTTCTGGTTTGAAATATTCCCCTCAAACCAATCTAGCTTTTTACATTAAATTAACCCTAACCACCTCAGGTCACTTCTCTTGTTGGGCCTCCCCCAGATTTGGGCTACTGTGTGTAACTGTCATTTGCAAAAGGTTAAAGAAAGATAAAACTTCCCGGGACATTGCCTGGGTATAAAACCCAGACAAGGAGAAATGGTCTTTTTTTTTAGACATAAGAAATCATGCTTTAAGAAAAACATATGTTTAACTAGTTTTTTGTTCACCTGATTACAAAAGTTCTAATACAATGAACAAATAAAACCAGAGTTCGATAGAGAATAAATCCTCCATAACCCCACCAACCAAAGATAACCGCTGTGAGCAAGGTGGTATGTATCACTTCTGATTTCTGACTAGTTTTGTGATTGCTAGATGAGAGAAAGAGAGATAACATTAATCCACACATAAACATATAAGTAATGCATGCTGCTTTGTATCTTTTTATTACCAAGCAACATAGTTTTCACTCATTTTTAATGCCATACAGTATTCTAGTGTATACAAACCCTATTTTTCTTATCAAATCTCACATCCATGATTATTTTCCTTCAATTGTTTATTATTTATGTGTTTACTTTCTATTACTGTTACAAAAATACTGTGTTTTAACATGCTTGTGCAAATATGTTTGCACTACTGGGCTAATGTAATAATACTAATGTGTAATTTCTTTATTTTATTTTTTAAGCAGTATTTTATTTTTTGCTTCTTCCTTTACCTTCAGTCTGCTTTTTTTTTTAATGTTTATTTATTTTATTTGAAGAGAGAGAGAGAGAGAGAATACCAAGCAGAGCAGACTCCACCATGGAGACCTAAGCATTACCTGAGCCAAAATCAAGAGTCTGAGGCTTAACCAACTGAGCCACCCAAGAGCCCCACTAATGTATAATTTCTTTAAAAAACTGCTCCAAGAATCCATTTTCATTTGAATTGATATTGAAATCACTCTAAATGGGTGAAAATGCCAACTTCTCCATCACCTCCCTATAGCAGGTAAGCCAAAAATGTGAGCAACCGTGTATTATCATAGGACAAGAAAACACATCGTTACTTGCCCCTTTAATTCCCTAGGCAAACTAAGACAGAAACAGCATATTAACAAGTGCCATTTGCAGGTCTATCATTTATAGTGCATAGATTCAGATTGTGGGGATATGAGACTCCAAATGAACCAGCAAATATTGATGAAGGTTTTTAGTTTTAGGCAGTAGACTAAAAAAGCAAAAGACTTTAACGGATTGGAGAAATGCTTTTCTATGAGAAATGATAAGGTTGTCATTTGGAAAGATTAATTTGGAAATTCACTAGTGTTCAGCTGGAAATTTTACTGTGCTTTAAAAACTTATCTTGGGGGCCACTACATAAAATACATTGTTATCAGACAAGATAAGTACTTTTGTGGTTTGGTAAAGCAATGCTAGAAACTCTGAAGGGCAGCTTTTGTCTGGGAAATCACACTTTCTTCTAACCCAAGAGCTGGTGGCTGTGTGCCACCAACACTCAACAGTCACATGGACACTCCTGCACCTCAGGACGCAGAACAGCAGAAACGAGGTCACAATGCATTGATCAATCCAGTCAGAAGGCCTGTGTGTGGATGGTGGCTCAGACATTGGCTGGCTGTGCAGCCCTAGCTGGACAAGCCACTTAACAAAGCTAAACTTCTGTCCCCTCTCTTATAAAGCTAAGGTATCCACAAGATGCTTTCCAAGGTATTTTTCAACACTGAAAGCCATTAGAGGATAGGACTGGCCCTGGTATGTTTATCAGGTTCCTGGGAGATCCTGATACTAACCAAAGTTCAAGAACCACTGAATTAGGGAAATGATGAGAGAACAGAGTTTTCTTGAAAACGTATAGCTATCATAACAATTTGTGGGATGAGACAGCGAAGTGTTGAGTTCTACTAAAATATCATGATTTGGGGCACCTGGGTGGCTCAGTCGGTTAAGTGGCTGACTTCGGCTCAGGTCATGATCTCGCGGTCCGTGAGTTCGAGCCCCGCGTCGGGCTCTGTGCTGACCGCTCAGAGCCTGGAGCCTGTTTCGGATTCTGTGTCTCCCTCTCTCTGACCCTCCCCCATTCATGCTCTCTCTCTGTCTCAAAAATAAATAAGCGTTAAAAAAAATTTTTTTTTTTTAAATCATGATTTTTAATCATAGGGCCTTGTTTACTTAATGACTTTACTTCTGGGAAAGGATAAGTTCTCAATTGTGTTCGTGTCTTTGCCCATCAGTAGAAAATGTCTCCTGGGAAGAAAACCCACAACAGTAGATGGTTTGATCACCTGGCCCTTGGTGATCACTCTCGGGTACTATTATTTTTCTTTAGGTATGTTGCAGGTCTCTTCACTGCTAAGAGCACTAATACCAACTCTTTCATTAGGTATCTCACTTGAAAGCTTTCAAAGCACTTGCAGATTTGTTTCATTTGATTTCACACTTAATTCAGTGGGGTAGCAGAACAAACATCACTACGTCCATTTGGAGATGCTAACTGCCCAGTGTCTTGTTCAAATGCCTTCCTACGCCCATTGGACTTAATGGACTATACACTCATTAAGAAGAAAGGATGAGGTCTTTTCACTGTTGTGTCCTAATCACCTGGAATAGATTTTCATAATAGAGTGGCTATTCATAAAGATCAAATACGGATACTTCATTTTGCTACTCTTATTTCCTTAAAGATGCTCTCTTTTGATCTATGCAAGAACTATCTGTTGTTCATCTCCACCAGAACTTAAACTCCAAGAAGTCAGAGATTTGTGTCCCATTCTTTGATTGCTACATTCCAAATGCCTAGAACACTGTCTGGCAAATACTCAGTAATTTTTTTTTAAATAAACAAATATGTTTTTATCCTTAATGCCTAACCTAGTGTCTGGACCGGAAATGTGTTTACTGAGTGTGAAATATTACAAGGGGGAAAAGAGGGGAGACTAAATATTAAAGCCAACAAAACCAGATGATCTCATCTATAACAGAGTAATTATTAAATAAACATCCACTAGATAAACTATAATCAACAATCAATAAAATTACTATATGCTACTTGATTTTTAAGCATGCGTAAGTATTGTTTTGATAAAAATTGATTTTAAAATTATATATGCTTTTTCACAAGATCATTGAAAAAGAAGCTTTGCAATATGATTAGAACTAAGTGAAATAAAACTTATGAATGTAAAAGACTAGAAAGTTTGATTATTTCAGGAAAAATGAGTCAATGGCTGATTTTTATGTTCTTCTTTATCCATATTTGCTGAATTTTCTATCCTACACATGCTTTGCTTTTGTAATAAGGAGGAAATGGAGAAAAATTTTAAAAAATAGATGGAAAGATATACATTAAAATTCTAACAATGGTTTAATGTGGTAGTGAAGACATGGGTTATATTTTTTAATTATTTTTTTATCTTTAAATGTTTTTGAATTTTTGAATTATTTGCGTTATTTATTCAATGTAAACAAAATTATTATCAGAAACTTGCAAGAATCTAATTTGCTATGCACTCTGAGATATTCTCTGCAAAGTCAAATATTTGTCAGTAACTTGAAGCACACACCAAGTGTCAAATTTTGAAAAAGGAGACTTTTACAGGTTATCTGTAGAAGCCATAGTTGTGACTTCCCAGAAAAATCCCAGGAACTTTTAGCTATGGGCACCAAAATATGCCCAGAGTGCTCCTGTTGAGGGGTGGGGGGTGGTCAGTGAGGATAGGGGCTGAGTGGGGAGCCACTGTGGAATCTTTAATATTCCCATAGAACTTCTATGGCAGAAATGATTGATGGATGATATATAATTAATTTCACTTGACAGGCATAAAGGAAAAATTTTCCTGAGCCACTGTAACCTGAGCTAATGAAACCCTATTTAACCAAGGGTGTGTATTTAGACTGGATCTTACCTTAGTGACTTAGCCATTAGTAGGAATTCATTGTTTACTTTTAGGATTCTTATCAGTACTTAGACTCTGTTTGCATGTGATTTTCACCTGATTGCTCAACATGCTCAGCGTTATACGATTTGGGAATACATGAAAACATTGCAAGATCCACAAAAAGCTAATCTCAACTATCTAATCTGTTTAAAACTTTATGATATTCTCTTCTCTTTCAGGATTCGTTATGACTTTCTCTGGAAAGATCCTGTAATCAAACAAGACACCTGTTTCAGGTCTTGCAAAATACCAGATTCTTCCATTTCCTTTAAGGCCTTTGGAGATTCAGGTCATGTCATCACACTTAAACATCCTGCCCTAATTATTTCTACATTCCACTGGAGCATCACCTTGGAGAACCTTCCCTCGGGTTTGCCGTGCATGAATCTGCCTCTATAGAAAGTTCCAGAAAAAAAAGATGAGCTCTAAGTGTTCATAAGAAACATTTTGGGAGCCCAAAACTGGCTAACACTGGGCAGAAGTTAGGACATCTGAATTCTGCTTATACTTTGACCTGTCCATATGACCTTGGTCAAGTCACCTGACTTTTAGGGACCTCCATTTCCTTATTTTACAAGGATAAGATTGAAGTTGATGCCCTCTAAAGTCTGTTTCAGTTCTAAAACTCTGCCTCAGAAGAAATCCCTTATGATGGTCAGTGGCAGGAAGGCAGGAGTGGGGGAGCTGATGAGCCCTACCTTCACAATAAAAGAAATGGGGACTCGTGCACCATCGAAGTCTCAGGGGAAATGTGAGGAATTCCCATCCAGGCCCACCTACTCTTGGAAAACTGAGCAAAGAGAGTGGAGATTCAATGTTCCTAAACACTGCTCCAAATCAAAGTCCTGATGCATCTGGTAGGTGGGCATTTGTCTTTCTCCTGCATGGTTGGAACTGTGTTTTTATTTCCATGGCAAAGAAACAAGCTCATAGCTGTGCCATGCGGAAGTGTTCATGAATACATTAGGGGGCAGTGATAGCTGAACGCTGAAAGGGTTGGTTCGGTGAGCCCTTAGATTTTGGCAGCTTTGAGAACCTTCCAAACAGAGAACCTACTCTAGGGCTGCTGTGATGTCATCCAGCGCCTGGGGCGGGCTACACGCCCTAGCATTGCCTTCACTTATCCCCACACAAATGTCCCTGTCCTCTGCCAGGTGTGCTCGCAAGGGGTGGCCCAGATCAGCAGTGGTGGGGGAGGGTGCACTCCAGGAGCAGTTTCCTCCTGGCTCCCTGCCCAGGAGCCACAGGACAGCCTGCTTTGCTCTCCAGGCTGAAGAGGATGTTTGATGTTTGCTTAGCCCTCATCTCTACACATCCTACCTTTGGTGGGAGCCTACATCCCTCTCTCAGCCCACCTTGGGACTCTGGCTCCCTACCTTCTACATTCTACCACTGCTTTGGATATCTCAGAATTCAAAGGGAAACACTAGAGTCAGTCTGGTTTCCCTTTCCCCTTCGTCCCTGCATCCGGTTCCACCTGCAGAGCAATACTGGGTCAGTGTTCCCAAAGCATCACTCAATGTCACTTACCAGCTCAAAAATCCAGTGCCACCCTATTTCCTGGTAATTAAATACAAATTTCTTAGCCCAACCTTCAACGTTCTTTGTTACCAACCTTACCTCCAAGTTCTCCCTAACGTATGCCAGACACCCCAACTCAAATGGAAAATCACCCCAAAGCAGCACATTTTTCCCACTCTACACACACACACACACACACACACACACACACACACACACACCAGTTTTGCAGAGCTCACTCATCCTACAAACTCCAGCTTGAAGGACTTTTTTCTTGGGAAGCCTACTTGGCATCTCTCAGCTTAAAATCTTCTGAACCCTCTTAACTTTCTGATTCACACCTGTTTGGAAACATTCAGCACTTTCTAGCTAAAGTCACAGAATGCTTTTTAAGGAACAAAGAATTACTAACAATGTCATCTGTTTTGTCTCTGTATGTAGTAAGTTCTCAATGAATGCTTAATGAACCAAGAGTAGAGATCACCCAGATATTGCAAACTAATTACACATTTCTGGGTTGCTAAGGTAAAAAGCAGCTGTGAGTGCTAGAAGTTGGAATCCACAAGTTAGAAATGCATGCTTCTTCCTCTCGGAGGACAAACTTCTTTCCAATGAAGAATAAACTGTTGGGGCGCCTGGGTGGTGCAGTCGGTTAAGCGTCCGACTTCAGCCAGGTCACGATCTCGCGGTCCGTGAGTTCGAGCCCCGCGTCAGGCTCTGGGTTGATGGCTCAGAGCCTGGAGCCTATTTCCGATTCTGTGTCTCCCTCTTTCTCTGCCCCTCCCCCGTTCATGCTCTGTCTCTCTCTGTCCCAAAAATAAATAAACGTTGAAAAAAAAAAAAAAAAAAAGAATAAACTGCTCCTTGCAAATCACACTTTTTTGTCACAGATTCATATTAAAAACTAAGAAAACCCTCTCCCCAGGGCACCTGGGAGGCTCAGTCAGTTAGTTAAGCATTCAATTCTTTTTTATTTATTTTTTTAATTTTGTAAATGTTTATTTTTGCAAGAGACAGAGCACAAGCGGGGGAGGGGCAGAGAGAAGGAGACAGAATCCAAAGCAGGCTCCAGGCTCTGAGCTGTCAGCACAGAGCCTGATGTGGCGCTGGAACTCACAAACTGAGAGATCATGACCTGAGCCAAAGTCAGATAGTAAACTGACTGAGCCACCCAGGCACCCCATAAACTTATATATTTTTATTGAATCCACTGACCTGATTCCAATTTGTCAGTTGATCTAATATTATCCTTTACAGTGTTGTGTTTGTTTTTTTTTTTTCCTTTAGTGCAAGATCCAGTCTAAGGTCGAGTATTGCCTTTAACTGTCATGTCTCTTTAGCCTCCTTTAATCTGTAGCATTTCCACAAATTTGCTTTGTCTTTTTTTTTTTAATAAACTCCACACCCAACATAGGTTTGAACTCATGCCCCCAAGATCAAGAGCTGCATGCTCAGTTGACTGAGCCAGCAAGGCACCCCTCTGTCTTTTTTTTAAATATTAATATATTTTAAAAAGTAAAGATCCCTTCACTTTCTTTTTTTGAAAAATTAGATAGAATGTTTTTCACTTTGTGTTTGAGGTTTCCTTGTGATTAGATTGAGGTTTTGCATTCTAGGCTTGTGAACGAGGTGAGGGATGCTGTGTCCTTCGCACAGTATGTCCTGTTCTTCATTGGTGCAGTTCATTTTGATCACCCAGCAAAGGTGTTGTGCGATTTCGCCACTATATATTTGCCATACTTTGTTCTCCCTTGCAACTGTGACAGTCTGTGGTGACTTCAAAGTGTCTCTTAAAGGAGACACTTTACAATGATGTAAAGACACTGCTCCTCCTCAGATTTACTGGAGTAGAATTTGAAGCCATTCACAGCCGTCCGAAGGCCCTCGGCATGCTTGGAGTTAGAAACCCTATTGTGTGTTTGTTGTTTCTCTCTGGTAGGGGCAGTGAGTTTGCAGTATGTCTGTCACACACCTCTCTCAGCACAGTGTGGACTCTGGAATCAGAAAAACCTCACCTCTCACCGGCTCTGAACTTCTCACCCAGGTTTCTGTGAGGATTAAATAGAGTCACGAATAGGAAGCTCCTGAGTCCTTGGCATATGGCCTATATCTAATGAATGTTAGTTCCCTTTTCCTCCTTTGATTAATCGAATGCTATTGAGGTAGAACCACCAATCCCCAAGGATCCAAAGGAAAGTAATGCCTTGTGGGGGCACTCAGCTAGCCTTTGCTGAGATCCAGATGCATGGGGCTTTGGACAAATGTTTTCGCTTCTCTGTGTATCTGCTTCTACATTTGTACACAGGAATAACAACATCACTGAAATGCATAGCGCTGTGAGGGTTGCATAAGTTAACATACCCAGAGGGCTTAGAAAAGTGCCAGGCACAGTAGACACTATATAAATGTTAGTTCTCACAGATAGAATATAAGCTCCATGAAGGGAAGGAGTTTGCTCCCTGAGTTACGCCCACTGCCAAAACACGTCCTGCACATAGTCAGCAAATGATACCCCAAGAAATGCCTAAGAAACCAGAAAGGGCTTTGAATTCTCCAACTAATGTACAATTTCTTTCTTGGCTTGCTGTCACCTGCAGCTGGCTGAGAGGACTAATTAGGATCAAACTCTTTGAGGAATACTTTGCTCCTACAGACTGCTGGCAGGCAATTCCTTAGCTGGAGGCTTTCTTCTCTTATCACAGGACAGGAAAGTAAAGGCCAGAAGCAGGTGCAGCCAACCAGGGCAGGCTGAATGGTCTGGCTGGAAGGAAAGTTGCCCCAGTCCTCACCACTAGCAGAAAGGGGGACATGACCACAGAGTACCCCTGCCTAGGGTGCTCCCTCCTCCCGGAAGCAGTTTGACTTCCAGCTTAACTGCCTTCAGTGCAAAGTGGGGATTCCCAAGCAGTAGGTTACATCAGGAGGTTGCAGGTTTTAGTGAATGTACATTGAAAACAAGCATTGTCTGCAGACTGAATAGTCAATGTGTCTCTTCATCAGTGAGCTTGAAGGTAAAAACCAGGATTTCTGAAAGTGCTGTTTCCGACCTGTCATAAAAATTGCTGAAAAGTGCATATTCCAAGGCCTCCCTTCCGAAGTGCTATATCAGCATTGGGAGGGATGGATGGAGGATGCAAGGGGAGAATGGGATGGAGGTGGAAAGGTGAAGAAGTGAGGTGGAACAGAGCAGGGATCTGACCTTTTTAAAAAAGTTTTGTTTTGTTTCCTCAGAGAGAGAGTGGTAGGTAGGGGCAGAGAGAGAAGAATCCCGAGCAAGATCCATACTGACAACACAGAGCCCCACACAGACCTCGAACTCACAAACCATGAGATCATAACCTGAGTTGAAATTAAGAGTCAGATGCTTGGGGCGCCTGGGTGGCGCAGTCGGTTAAGCATCCGACTTCAGCCAGGTCACGATCTCGCGGTCCGTGAGTTCGAGCCCCGCGTCAGGCTCTGGGCTGATGGCTCAGAGCCTGGAGCCTGTTTCCGATTCTGTGTCTCCCTCTCTCTCTGCCCCTCCCCCGTTCATGCTCTGTCTCTCTCTGTCCCAAAAATAAATAAACGTTGAAAAAAAAAAAAAAAGAGTCAGATGCTTAACCAACTGAGCCACTCAGGCACACCAGACCTTTTTTTTTTTTTTAATGAACTTTATTTTTCAGACCAGTTTTAGATTTACAGCAAAATTAAACCAAATGTACAAGACATTCCCAAATAACCCCTGTCCCCATATACTCACAACCTCTCCCATTATTGAAGCCCCCCACCAGAGTGGTACAATTGCTACGATCCATTAACTCACCTTATACGTTATTATCACCCAAATTCTGTAGTTTACATTAGGGTTCACTCTTGATGTTGTACATTCTATGGGTTTGGACAAATGAATAATGACATGTATTCACCATTATGGCATCATACAGACAAGGTTCACTGCCCTAAAAGTCCTCTGTGTTCCTCCTATTCCTTCCTCCCTCCCCTCTGACCTCTGGCAACCACTGATCTTTCTGCCTTCATAGTTTTACGTTATGACGTTTTCCCAGAATATCATATAGTTGAAATCGTACAGTATGTAGTCTTTTCAGATTGGTTTCTTCCATTTAATAATAAACATTTAAGTTTCCTTCATGTTTTTAAGGGTACCTGGGTGGCTCAGTCGGTTAAGTGTCCAACTTCAGGTGAGGTCATGATCTTGTGGTTTGCGGGTTTGAGCCCTGTGTCGGGCTCTGTGCTGACAGCTCAGAACCTGGAGCCTGCTTCAAATTCTGTGTCTCCCTCTCACCCTGCCCCTCCCCTGCTCACACTCTGTCTCTCTCTCTCTCTCTCAAAAATAAAAATTGAAAATTAAAAAAAAAATTTAAACAAGATTCCTTCATGTTTTTCATGGCTTGATAGCTCATTTCATTTTAGCACTGAATAATGTTCCATTGTCTAGATATACCACTTTGTTTATCCATTCATGTACTAAAGAACTAAAGCAACCCAAACTGGTTGATTCCAATTTGGGAGATTATAAATAAAGCTACTGTAAATATCCATTATAGGTTTTTGTGTGAACATAAGTTTTCAGCTCATTTGGGCAAACACCAAGAAGTGTGATTGCTAGACTGTATGGTACAAGTATATTTACTTCTGTAAGAAACTGTCAAATTGCCTTCCAAAATGGCTGTACCGTTTTGCATTCCTCTTCCGGATCCAGCAGTGAATGAGAGTTCCTGTTGCTCCATATCCTCACCAGCATTTGGTGCTGTTAGTGTTTTGGACTTTGGCCATTCTAATATGTATACAGAGGCATCTCATTATTTTAATTTGCAATTCCCTAATAACATATGATGTTGAACATCTTTTCACATGCTTACTTGCCATCTGCTTATTTTCTTTGGTGAGATGTCTAGCTAGGTCTTTTGCCCATTTCATTTTCTTTCTTATTATTGAGTTTTAAGAGTTCTTTGTATATTTTGGGTAAGGAGTCCTTTATCAGGTGTGTTTTTTGGCAATATTTTCTTCCAGTTTGTGGCTTGTCTTCTCATTCTCTTGAGACATCTGCCTTTTTAACCAGCTCATTCATGGCTACAATAAACTTTGAGGGTCACCATCACTTGAGGAGTGAGGAAGACTTTCCTTTGGCTGTCAAAGCATAACAATGCAGTTTAATTTTGCTCGTAAACACAATTCTATAAATAACAAAAGTTATAAATGTATAATGAATGTAATTAATATATACATTTGTGAGCAACACAAAAATATCTTTAATAGCTCTTCTCTAGTTTTCTGAAAATGAACAGAGCCTTAGAAAAAGGAGACCTAGGTTTGAAAGGGAACTCTGCTACCAATCAGCTCTATGACCTTGGACAGGTCTCTGTCCATCTTAGTCCCCAGTTTCCTCAGGTATAAAATGAAGAGTATGAGATAGATGAACTTTAAAGTTCCCTCTAGTCCTGTGGTTCCATCTTTTGCATCAAAGCTGAGACAAGAAGGATTTTTCTATCAATGAAACTTCTGAGTAAGCATGGACAAGTAACATATTAATAAGAAATGCCTTTGATTTGGCATCCCCTAGACTGTATGTAACAATCTTCAGAGCCAGGATTTAATGCAGATTTGACTAATGCATAGATTAAACAAGGTGAGCGTCCCCACCAACATGCCACTGTGGTCGGTGAAACAAACCCAGATTGATAATGGCTAAATTTAAATGAGAAAGTGTATGTGTACATATACACAATTACATATAGGGCAGAACATAGGAAATTTCAGACTCAACAGAGTTTGTGAATGCAAAGAGAGACAAAAATAGAAACCATCAAATAGCCAGATGGCTGAGCTTTCTATTTTTAAATATATCATGAGTTCTGTGGGAGTATGTCAATGAGTGGAACTAAGAAAAATGCGGTAACCTTGAATGTTTCTGTTTTTTAAACAAAACAATATCACACAGGGTGTCAAATAGCAAAAGAATTATATAACGAAATGAAAGAAGTGAATGCTTTTAAGTCCCTCAAGCCCAGCCTTTAATATTACACCATGATTCAAAGCACTAATCAAACCTTCTTCATGCTTGAAACTGTGAGTTATTTACAATGACTGTAATATTTTCAAGAAATACTTAAGGTAGTAGGTGAAGTTACCTTTTCCCCCCATCTCTCAAATTTCCACACTCAACTTCTTTTCAAATGCCCTAATATAGTCACGGCATAGCCACAAAATGTGACAGAATAAACACATCCATGGGTCATCGATGAGCCGAACTTCGTGAAACATCTAAGAAAATGTGTTTGGAAAAGGATTGCACGGTTTAGAAGAATTTTAGAGTAACTCACGAATCGGCTAACCCAGTCAAAAGATTACTCACTTAAGAATGATATAATTACTTTCAGTTTGCTTAAAGCCAGGGAAAAGTTGACACAGCGATTAAAGGAAAATGGGCGAAAAAAATAGAGTTACATTATACCGACTAAATTCAGGCTGTTCCAAGGAGTAGGCCCAAGGCTTATTTGAGGAAAGATTATCTTGACAAATTGGATAAACATTTTCTGCATGACAGGACGCTGATGGAGAGTCTGCTCTGCAAGCACACCTGGTGGTGGTTTGCTTAGTGTTTGACCAAGGTGTTCAGCTCGCCGGAGTTCTCCCAGGGGCTTTGTTTACCGTTTGGCAGGTAGAGGCAGAGCCAGGGTAGGCCTTGGTAACGGTTGTTGGGCTCTGCAGATGTCTTACCCCGCCCCGGCCCCACCCCCACCTCCCCATTTGAGCTAAAACAACTCTTGGCTAGACCCGTCCACAAAAGCTAACACCAGACTTCAACAAACAGTTCATGCTTAAGGAGGCCTGCAGTCTAATATCCCTGAGGCAAATAAAAATGGCAAATGCAAATAAATGCACCGACATCCCCACCCCCTTCCTTGGCTTCCTTCCATAGCCAGCTGGGATGGAGAGGTCAGGTCCCACACAGGGCATTGCTATGGATGCAGATTTTCCAGCACACAAATTATCCTAGTACCAGGATGGAGAAAGTGTGAATTTCCTGCTTTTCTACTCAAGCCCATGCTTACATAGGTCCAAATGACTGTAGGTATGGGGACACTGGTGGCCTCCCAGAAGGCCTTTATGGAGACTCTTGTGTTCTCAAGTTCCCTAACTATCTGTGGGCAGGTCCCCAAAAATGTCTTCGCTATGGCTTGCCATCCTCAAGAAGCAACCCATTTCTGGAGGCAATAATTTGTATAATGGCTTCCTAGCATTGGCTGGCCATTCAGTACTTTCTAGTGCTGCTTTATTATTCAGAGAAGCACTAATTTGGGGAGCAGCACACCCAGAGATGTCATTAGACAGTGCGGGGGTTTCCCTTGGATTCAGGTCCTTCAGAGTGAAATGAACAGCCCTACTGTTAAGATGATTTTGCACTTTGCTAGGTCAACTTGCCTCAACCAAAGTTCCTTTGTGTCAACTAATTTAAGTCCGTTTGTAGCTCATCCACTGGTCCCAAGCAAAAAGGTCTCGTGTTACCATGTAGGAGACAGATGCTGGTTAGAAATGGCATTAGAGATGGCAATGGTTTTAAGTCTAGAAATCCTTGCAAAGTCATGCCCAGGTGCCCTGGTGTGAAACACCATGGAGCTCCTCCCTCTGCCAGCAGCCACTTTGCAATTTTAACGCTGCAATTTCAGTTTCACAAATTACAAATCCATACTCTCCTAATTAACGGAAATGTTCCTCATTCCTGTCTCCATCCTACTGCTTCCTCCCTCTGTCCGTCCTCTTAACTGTGTTTTTTAACAAGTAAACAAACCAAATAAAGTAAAATTAAATCCTAGGGGAAACCCAGGACAATGAAATTGCTTGACTCAAAGTGATCCAACATTTAATGTGTGTCTCCTGCCTCCCTAGACATACTTGCATAATCCTCATCCTGATGAGGTGAGGTGTTATTTACTTTTACTTTAAAGATAGGAGACCTCGGGGCGCCTGCGTGGCTCAGTCGTGTTAAGCATCCAACTTTGACTCAGGTCATGATCTCACAGTTCAGAGGTGGGGGGCGGGGGGATTGAGCCCTGCATCCAGCTATCTGCTGTGGACCTCACTTCAGATCCTCTCCCTTTCTCTGTCCCTCCCCTGCTCACATGCGTGTGTATGTGTGTGTGTGTGTGTTTGGGTGTGTGTGTATGTGTGTGTATGCTCACTCTCTCTCTCTCTCTCTCTCTCTCTGTCTCAGTTAGAACCCTGTGTCGGGCTCTGTGCTGACAGCTCAGGGCCGGAGCCTGCTTCAGATTCTGTCTCCCTCTCTCTGCTCCTTTCCTGCTTGTGCTCCGTCTCTCTCTGTCTCTCTCAAAAATGAATAGCCATTTAAAAAAATTATAAATAAATAAATAAATAAATAAATAAACAAAAATAAAGATATGAAACCTCAAGTTTAGAAGACATTACATGATAAGTCCATATTCATACAGTTATAATGTCTGGAAGCCAAGAATGAATTTCAGTGATTTCTGCCTGACTCAGTCCTGGTACTCATTTTACCAGACTCCAACTCCCGTGTCTTTCCTTTTTTTTTCCTTTTTTTTTTTACATTTTTTGAGAAAGAGTGCGTGAGTAGGGGAGGGGCAGAGAGAGGGGGGGACAGGGGATCTGTCTGGGCTGACAGCAGAGAGCCCCATGCAGGACTCCAACTCAGGAACCATGAGATCATGACCTAAGCCAAAGTCAGATGCTTAACTGACTGAGCCACCCAGGTGCCTTGAAGTCCTGTCTTTTAAAGACTGAGTCAAAGTGATGATCTTTCCTGCTAGTACTTTAGAGCATTACAAAAACAATTTTTAATGATACATGTTAATTATTTCTTTTTTTTTTTAATTTTTTTTTTCAACGTTTATTTATTTTGGGGACAGAGAGAGACAGAGCATGAACGGGGGAGGGGCAGAGAGAGAGGGAGACACAGAATCGGAAACAGGCTCCAGGCTCTGAGCCATCAGCCCAGAGCCCGACGCGGGGCTCGAACTCACGGACCGCGAGATCGTGACCTGGCCGAAGTCGGACGCTTAACCGACTGCGCCACCCAGGCGCCCCAATTATTTCTTATTCTAAACCTGACAATTGAAATAAAATTTGAAGTGCATTTTTCTGACAGTTTTTTTTTCTTTTAAAGTTTATTTATTTATTTTCAGAGAGAAGGAGGAGAGAAAGTATAAGCAGGGAAGGGGAGGGAGAGAGAGAGAGAGAGGGAGAGAGAGAGGGAGAATATCAGGCAGGACCCTCACTGGCAGCACAGAGCCTGACATGGGAGTTAAACTTATGAACTGTGAGATCATGACCTGAGCTGAAAGCAAGAGTTGGATACTTAACCAACTGAGCCACCCAGGTGCCCTGACAGTTGTGTTGTTTTTTTTTTTTTTTTTCCTAATGAAAGTTGTTTTGGTATGATTTGGATCTGAGTTGAAATCCTGGTTCTGACTCTGTCACCATGAATTCATCATTTACTCTCTGGTGGACTTAGTTTCTGAATCTGTATAATGGGATAAAAATACTTCCAGGATTGTTAAGCTTTCTTATAGTATTATTTATTCTGCTATTTCTGCTTAGACATTATCAATCTCTCTCAGACTATGAGTTCCTTTATTTAGTTATTTATTTATTCCATCATAGAGAAAGAATGAGTCTGTGAATAAGGGAGAGAGAGAGAGAGAGAGAGAGAGAGAGAATCTTAAGCAGGCTCCATATTCAGCACAGAGCCCACCACTGGGCTCAATCCCATGACTCTGGGATCATGACCTGAGCAGAAATCAAGAGTGGGACACTCAACCAACTGAGTCACCCAGGTGCCCCTCCCTACGAGCTCCTTTTAAACATGGATGCCATTGTCATCATTTAGGTGTCCATTCATTTCTCCAGATTGTGTATAACCTATTTGCTGAATAGCAAATGACTTATGAGACAGCACTTGTAGACAAGTGGGATCTCAATAAATGGTCATTTGTTTTCCTTTTCTCCTTTCTTATTAAAGACTAAAGATCTATCATAGAAAATAAAAAATTGTTGAAATAATTGACTCTAAGCATTGAGACAAAAATGGAAGAGATCCACAACTGTGATCTCTTCTTGTGGAGGCAAAGGATTGTCTCCAGACAACCCACAGTGGTACGTGCAGGTACAGGAACAGGTTGCATTGCAATTTGCTCTCCACAAGACCAGATCATGGCATGGAAGACTCAGTGTCCAAATTATCAGGGGATTAAGAAAACACAACCAGGGCACCTGGGTGGCTCAATTGGTTAAGCGTTCAACTCTCGATTTCAGCTCAAGTCATGATCTCACGCTACATGAGTTCGAGCCCCATGTCAGGCTCCACACTGACAATGTAGAGCCTCCTTGGGATATTCTCTCTCTTTCTCTCTCTCTCTCTCTCTCTCTCTCTCTCTCAAAATAAATAAATAAAAATAAATAAACATAAAAAAAAAAAAGAAACGAAAACCAATCATTTTGCATAAGTTTTAGAAACTCTGCAGAAGCAGTTGAAGAATTGATCTTGCCATTCCCTAGACCTCACTTTCATGTATAATTTATCTTGTTGCAGCTTCTTTATCTCTGTTAAAGTATCAAGACTCTACATGGGCACAAAGGAAGCAAAAGGAAAATGACTTAACATGAAAGAAGACAAAATATCCATTCACATTTTACACATGGGAAATATTGAAAATCACATATTCTGCTGAGCTCATTCTGGGTCCCAGAGCAGGTCTGACTTCAGAGAATACTAAAGTTTTTGCCTGTAGCCTCGAATTGTTCAAATAGAAGGTGTCAAAGGAAGGCAAAAAGTTTAGGAACTAGTACTAATCTTGAGGGAACAAAATGCCAAAGGACCTGGTTATGACAGGTGGCTGTCACAATACCTTGGGCCAGTAACTTTAGTTATTAATTTTAACAACCACTTGAGTCATCAGGTGGAAAACTAGAGGGGTGTGGAGTTTGGCTCTCTAAAGACATTTTCAGTTTTGGTGTCATAATATTTTCCTGCAGCTGAATTCTGTAGGAGAAAAATCACACAGCAGTGCTGACCACTCATGATCACTAATCAAGAGGACTCCTGTATACCTTGTTATGTCTTCTGAAACTTCCAACTTCTCCCCACACTCTCACCTCCCAGCTTTACTCTTAGCTAAAGAATTTACCTCATCCTTCATCTGGAACTATGCTGTCCAATATGGTAGCTACTAATCAATTGTGGCTATTTAAGTTTAAATTTACTTAAATTACAAGTTCAATTCCTCAGTCGTACCAGCCACATTGTATGTACTATATAGCCACATATGCCCAGTGGCTACCATATTGAAATATGCCTTCCCACAGGAAGACAGGAAGGAGAAAACACAAATGGAAAACAGAAAACAAAATACGAAAGAACAGATTAAAATCCTACTATATAACTGTAATTACATTAACTGTAAACAGCCTAAATACACCAAGGAAAAGACAAGAATTGACAGAATGGATTAAAAACATGACACAGCTATATGCTGTCTGCCAGAAATTCATTTCAAATATAATGATGTAAGCAGGTTGAAAGTAAAAGGATGGCAAAGATATATTACGTAAACGTTGATCAAAGAAAAGCAGGGGTGGTTATTTTAATATCAGGTAAAATAGACCTCAGAGCAAAGAAAACTATCGGAAACAGAGAGGTATATTACATAACGGTAAAGGGTCAATCCACCAAGAAGAGATAGCAACCCTAAGTGTGTATTCACCAAACAACACAGCTGCAAATATGTGAAGAAAACTGGTAGAACTGAAAGGGGAAATAGACAATTCACCATTATAGGTGGACACTTCAATATCCCCTCTCTCAACAACAGATAGAACAATAGACAAAAGTCAGCAAGGATATAGGAGTCCTCAACACATGGGCCAACAGGACCTAATCATCATTTATAGAGCATTCTACCCAACCACAGCACAATACATATTCTTTTCACATGCCCATGGAACACATAACAAGATAGATCATATCCTGGTCCTTAAGAAAAATTTCAACATATTTAAAAAAAATTGAACTCATACAAAATGTGTTCTCCAACTAAAATGTAGTTAAACTACAAGTCAGTAACAGAAAGATTACAGGAAAATCTCCAAAGACTTAGAAACTACACAACACACTTTTAAATAATCCGTGAATCAAAGTGCCAAACGAAATAAAAAAAATACACAGAACTGAATGAAAATGAAAATATATTGATATTTAGAGGACAGTTGAGAGCAGGTATCAATGAAATACAAAAGAAAAAAATAGATAAAATCAATGAAACAAAAAGCTGGTTATTTGAAAAGATAAATGAAATTGACAAACCTCTAGCAAAACTGACAAAGAAAAAAGAGAAAAGACACAAGTTTCTGATGTCAGGAACGAAATAGGAGATATCTCTACAAGTCCTGCAGACAACACAAGGATAATAGGGGAATACTACAATCAACTCTAATGCACATAAATTTTGACAAGTTAAACGAAATGTAATAAGCCCTCAAATAATACACTACTCACCCAATATGGATAATTTATATAGTCTTAAAACTATTAAGGAAATTGAACTCATAACAACTCCCCAATGAGAAATTACCAGGCCCAAATAACTTCACTAGAGAATTCTACTAAATGTTTAAAGAAGATTAAAAAAAAATTTTTTTTAATGTTTATTTATTTTTGAGAGAGAGAGGGTGTGAGTGGGGAAGGGACAGAGACAGAGAGGGAGACACAGAAACCAAGGTAGGCTCCAGGCTCTGATCTGAATATATGGGTATGTTACCACGTGCCAAACACCAAATAATCTGTAAATGTAGGTGGTTAAGGTCTCCCCTTGTTAATACCAGGCAAAAAAATAAGATGGAAATATTCACTGACTCCAATTCCTTATGACTTTTCTATATGACAAGTGGCAGAGATCTCAACATCCCGTCCCTAACCTTGAAGAGTATTCAACATCATGGAGCAGTTAAAGCACTAGATCTTGAGTTAGAATACTCAGCCAACTAGCTGAGTGACACTGGGCAAGTCACTTCATCTTTCTGTTCCCTTATCTCTAAGATGAGAAGAGTGACATTACATAGCTAGTGTGAGGCTTAAATGAGATAATGAAGGGAAAAATACTTTTTAAATACTATGTAGTTGTTATTATTATCATTAAATCAAAAATAACAAAACTGAATCATTAAAGGCACTGGTGATATGTAAGTTTAAGGGCACTCAGATCCAGCATTTACACACACACATACACACTCACACACACACACACACACTCAACACACACATTTTCACTGCAAGTACTTTCCTGCTTTATCATCATCTCTTATAAGCAAATGCCCTTAGAATATGAAAAGAAGTCTTGGTTTACTTGGCTCAAGAGAAAGAATAAACATGAAATGAGGAAATGAGGAAAAACAGAGGAATGTGAATTCTACTCACTTCAGTGAACAATAATTGAGTGCCTAGTAGTATTTAGCACTAAACGATGTTCTAAGGATACAGAGTTGAAGAAAACACAGTCCCTACTCTCAAGGACTTAGCCTAGCAGAGGAGACAGGCTCATGTACAAATAATTTCCATGATGTGTGATGGAGGAACACAGAGGTCCCTCACCCAGCCTGGGATGTCAGAAAGGACATATCTGAACTGAGTCAGCCTGGCAGGAAGGGGATGAGACAAGCAACGGAGTCGTGGTGTGAAGCAGCAAGATGCACAGGGCAGCTCCAAGTCCCCTATGTCACTAGGCATCAGCAAAAAGTTTGGGGAGAAGAAACTACAGATTTGTGCAGAAAACAGGCCAAAGAGGGCTTTGTTTGCCATGCTGAGAGCTGGGGCTCTACCCCCTTAACTATGAGGAGCTGTTGGAATTCTTAACCTAGAGAACAACATGGTCAGAGCGGTGCTTGAGATGAATGTCCTAGCGACAGTGAAGACGATAGATGTGACAAGAATGGAGGTCGTGATTCAGCTGTTACATGGGGTAGGGGCAGTGAGGCAGGAAGTATAGTAATCAACGAGATAATAAAGGAAACAAATCAGGCAGTAGCAATCAAAAATGTACAAAGGATAAAATTGGTAAGACTTTGTGATTGATTGAACATACGGGTATGGGGGCAGAAGTGAAGAAAACGTAGTGGTCGGTGGTGTCTCCTAAGTCTCTGTCTCGGATAACCAGGAGGTGAGGTGGGGTAAGAGTGAGGGCTGGTGAGAGAACATTTGTATTTGGAGCAGTACATTGGGCAAGAGCGAGGAAATGGAGGTGATCCATTCAGGCGTGCCTGGAGTGGCGAAGGCGGACAAGTGAACGAGAGGAGTCCCTCAGAGGTCTCTTCCTATCAAAACAGTTGGTGAGTGACAGCTAACTTGGGTTTACGCAAGAAATGCTCAAATACTAAAACCCAAATGGATATTGATGTGGATATCAAGAAAGTCAAAATCTTCATGCTTGCCCCGGAATATTATCCTTCTCTCATTAAAACATACGGGCATTCAAGGGGCACCTGGGTGGCTCAGTCGGTTGGGTGTCCAACTTCAGCTCAGGTCACGATCTCGCGGTGGGTGAGTTAGAGCCCTGCATCGGGCTCTGGGCTGATGGCTCAGAGCCTGGAGCCTGCTTCCGATTCTGTGTCTCCCTCTCTCTCTGCCCCTCCTCCATTCATGCTCTGTCTCTCTCTGTCTCAAAAATAAATAAAACGTTAAAAAAAATTTTTTTTAATAAAAAAAAAAAAAAAAAAAAAAAAAAACACGGGCATTCAAGAGACCTGCAAAATAAAGACAATGGAAGTGTAGACTTGAAATGGCCAAGGCAGGGGCAGCCGGATGGCTCACTTGGTCGTGCGTCGGGCTCTTGGTTTCAGCTCAGGTCACGATCTCCTGGTTTCATCAGTTCAAACTCCACGTCAGACTCTGCGCTGGAAGCACAGAGCTTGTTTGGGATTCTCTGTCTCCCTCTCACTTTGCCCCTCTGCTACTTGTGCCATCTCTGTCTCTCTCTAAATAAATAAATAAACATTTAAAAAAAAAAAAAAAAAAGGAAAGGAAGGAAGGAAGAAAGAAAGAAATGGCCAAGGCAGAACAAGGACGCTAGCTTGGCAAGTTGCTGTGAGCTGGCCTCACATCTGCTTTTCACAGAATCAAGAGCAGTTACACACAAACCACTGCCCTCCTTTCTCGTCTGAATAAGGAACAAGGAAATGCCACACGCATGATGTGATAGGATACCAGTAGAAAAGCCTCAGAGTCACTTGTGTAAAATAAGCACAGCCCAATTCGTCCAGGTCCACATGATCTCACAGCCCTTGTGACTTCCTGCCCCCTAACTTCTCCCTCCTCTCATGGTCCTACACCTCCCCTTGAGCCCTGGGCCCCATTCCTCGCATCCCAACTGTTACCAAATGGGTTGTTTATTGTGGTTTTGAGAATTACAGAGGTAAAAGCCCCTTAAAAAAATGTGTTCCTCTTTTTGCAGGTGCCCCTTACCTATCAAATAGCTTTCATTTGCCCCCATGTTCCAGGCAACTATGTGCTTTCCCTCTACTGTTTGCAGTCTTAGTCACAGCCCCATGGAAGGATTAGGTACAAATGTCACTCTGCTGTTTCCTTCAAGAGATTATGCAAGTAGAAGTTGGATTGTGTAAATGCATATTAGCTCTTCCCTCTAGTGCTAATACAACAAGCTGTGTTTGAGATCTTTTTTTTACCCCTTCCTTGGAGAGGGATAAAATGAGCAAGCATACCTTTCTTTCCCTTGGCAGGCAGGAATATTGAACTGAGAAGCCTGCCAGACTGCCGATCCATGTATGGAACGTGTCCAGTAACCTAGGGACTGAAATTCAGGATGGCCACTAACTGTTCTGGTGGGGTTTACTGAAAATGATTTCTTTATGAAGAAAATTCCATAAGGGGCCCCTTTCATTGCAGATGTGCCAGGAAGGCCTCCCATGCACAAGAGGGAGCAGTGCAAAGAACACTTTTGCTAGAGATTAAAATAGTAATTAGTGAACTGGACAGACAGGCTGCATCATTCTCCTGGTAGCCCAGCAGAGCTAATCTCAATTTTGTTTAACCTCATCACTCTGGTAAACTCAGAGCCCACTTCTCCTTCAGAACTGTGTGGACCAGAGACTTCTAGGTGTGGTCTGGGGACACATGCTGGTTTGCCATCTGATCTTTACTGGTTAGCTACAAGTATGAAATTGGGAGTAAGTCTTTAGAAATGATATTAGCAGTCAGAAAAGATAATGTTATATCTAATCATTTAAAAGTTAAGCTTGTCTTTTTTTAAGTCATTTTTCTAATAATTCATTTTTACTTAATTTTTTAAAGTATGTGTTGGCTGAGGATTAGGACTTTTTTTTTTTTTTTTTTTTTTTAAATAAATCTGGATTCCCACAGATGGTTTGAGAAGCACTGGTATAGATAATGGAGGACTTCATCAACTATCTGTATGGACAATTCACTTCATTGCAAAGAGTAGGAGCTCCACATCTATAATAAGGGAGTGGGGTTCACCGGACTTTAACTATACCTCCAAACTTAGAAGCATCACCTTTTACCCAGACTAAAACCTACAGACTGTTCTTTGGTCTTCTTTTTCCCCTCATTATACATATCCAACAGGGCAAAGTACTGTGGATTCTGTCTCTGAAATGCATCTCATGTCTCATCCTGTCTTCTGCCATATTTTAGGTCTCTTACTAATTGAACTCTCTGTCTCTAGACCTGGCTCCCACCATATTGCTGTTAGACCTTTCCAAAATGGAGAAGTCATTCCTCTGTTTTCAGAGGAGTGCCTTGTTGCCTTGTACAACAGATTCCAAACTCTGCTGACCCTCTAAAGCCCTCGGTAACTGAGTTTGGCCTACCTTCCTGGCCTCATCTTTAGCCATCTTCCCAAATCACCCTGAGCTCCAACCACTCTGGGCTCCTTGCTGCTCTTCAGACATACCATGAATCCTTGTTACACCTCCCTGCCTTGGTTCACACTGTTGCCTCTGCCCTGGAACACCTCTTCGTCTGTGTCTACCTGGCACTTCCATTTTTCAAACCTCAGCTCATGCTGCTATCTCTCTGTATTTTGTCTGGCATCCCTCCACTCCCAGATTTAATTATTCCTTTATCTATGCTTTCTTCTTACTTTATAATCATATTTATATCGATATTTTGTAGTTATTAGTTTACCTGTTTTGTCTCTGCTTTCCCTTTCAACACCAAGATACTTTGTGAACCTTTGTTTTTAAACATTTATTTTATTTTTGAGAGAGAGAGAGACAGAGACAGAATGCAAGTGGGGGAGGGGCAGAGAGAGAGGAAGACACAGAATCCGAAACAGGCCTCAGGTTCTGAGCTGTCAGCACAGAGCCCGACACGGGGCTCGAACTCACAAACTGTTAGATCATGACCTGAATGGAGATCAAGATTCAGATGCCTAACCAACTGAACCACCCAGGCACGCTGATAGTTTGTGAATCTTAATCATCTAGTACAGTGCTCCACACATAGGAGACAGTTGTTTATGTCAATATTATGAGTTGAGACACTCTTTCATTTGTTCATGGGGACCACCATGTGCCATGCTTATGAATCCAGTCAGACTGACTGAGATACACAAGGTCACAGCCATCCTGGAGCTTACATTACTGCGTAGGAGACACAAAACAAACAAATGGGGACGATAACAAAAGTAAATAAACAAACAAGATACTTACACATTGAGATCACTGCTATGAAGGAGTTAAGCTGAGGAGATAGAGCCTTCCCTGGGGGAGGTCACTCTTCACAGGAAGATCAGGAACGTTCTCTGGAAGATGACACTTGAGCTGAGATCTGAAAGTCGAGCAAAGCAGAAGAGGTAGAGGTACTGGCTTGTTTAAGGAACTGAAATAAGGCCAATGTGGCTGGGGCATAGTGAGCAGGGTTGAGTGGTATGAAATGAAGTTGGAAAAAGACCCCAGTATGAAGGACCTCACCAGGGTGCAGTAAGGAGTTTAGATTTTACTCTGAGCTAAAAGTCTTTGAAATGTTTTATGCAGGGGAGTTGGCTTGGTCAGAATAAAATTTTAAGGCATTCGCTCTAGTCCCTGCTGAGAGTGGATTAAAGAGCAGGAGATCAGGAGACAGATGAAGGAGTTATTCCAGGATTCTAGGCCAGAGGTGATGATTGCTCAGACTTAGGGTAGGAGAGCAAAGGCGGGGATGGAGACAAGTAGGCATGTCAGAGATGTCGTTTAGAGGTCAAGTTAAAAGGCCTTGGTGATAGACTGAATGTATGTGAAGTTAGGGGGAAGTGATGGAAATAGAGTAATCAAGGATGACCTTGATGTCTTGGCTTGAGCCCCAAAGTAGAAATTGGTGGTATTGATTGAATTGTTGAAGGTTTGGTGAGGAAGCATTTGGGGTTGGGTTCTGGGTGGTGGGGTGGGGAGAGACTAAGAATCAAGAGTTCTATTTTGGCTAGAAATTTTTATTAGACATCTAAGAGAAGCTGTCAAGATCCAGTAAATAACTAAATGACAGAAAAGGAAACCGAGGCTGAAAAATAGGTATACAGGTGCCAAGCGGTAGAACCGCTCCAGCCCGTCTGACTCAGGCACTAAGCTGAGCAGCCTCTTCTCCAGTATGTGCGAACTAGCAATTATTTCTTTCAGGTATAATTGGAAAATAAGTACAAAAGATTTGGGAAGAGAAAAGTAAAGGAGACGGAAAAGAAGAACAGTTTTTGTTCTTTTACGCCTCCCCCCGCCCCCAACACCATCTTAAGAGAAAGAAAGAAAAGTGAAACAAAATAACCTCTGTCCTGGGGTCTAGTTAAGAACACGCACTCTGGGGCAGCTTGGGTTCAGAGACTTGTCTCTACCGGTTACCCCTGTGTGACCTTGAAAACGGTCCTTCAACTCTCTGCACCTCAGTTTCTGATCTATAAAGTATTTTAAATAGAATCTACCACCAAGTGTTATCATGAAGATTCACCGAGTTAATGTGTGTGGCGAGTGCTTCCAGTACTGCCTGACACACAGCAAGAGCTCACAGAGTGGTAGCTCTAATCTGAGCTTCTGCAAAGGGTGGGTGCCCCAGTAATGCTGAACCATTTCCAGTTGTCCAAATGAGTCAAGCTTTCTCTCCACTGCGTCTTTTCCTAGTTCTGCTCTAAGGAGGCACATGTGTCCCTAAAAACCGCCACACTATGTAAAATTGGGCAATAAAAACCACAGGGTTTATGAGAAAGTGGGGGTTAGTGGCACAACACGCAAACGCACCTCCAGTGACACATTTAAAATGTATAGGAAACCAGGGTGCCTGGGTGGCTCAGTCGGTTGAGCATCTGGCTTCAGCTCAGGTCATGATGTCACAGTTTGTGGGCTCAAGCCCCGCATTAGGCCTGGAGCCTGCTTCGAATTCTGTGTCTCCCTCTGTCTGCTCCTCCCCGGCTCATGCTCTGTCTCTGTCTCTCTCCTTAAAAAATAAATAAAAACATTAAAAAAAAAAAATTAAATGTATAGGAATCGGGGTGCCTGGGTGGCTCAGTCAGTTGAGCTCCTGACCCTTGATTTCAGCTCAGGTCATGACCCCAGGGTGGTGGGATTGACCCCAGGGTCCGTGTCAAGATCTGGGCTGAGCTTGGAGTCTGGTCTGGTTGGGATTCACTCTCTCTCCCTTTGCCCCTCTCCCCCTCTTGTGCACTCTCTCTCTCTCTCTCTAAAAAAAAAAAAAAAATAGGTATAGGAATCAAAATTTTAAATGTTTACTATTGGGGCTCCTGGGTAGCTCAGTTGGTTAAGTATCTGACTTTGGCTTAGGTCATGATGTCTCAGTTCTTGAGGTTGAGTCCTGCAAGGGGCTTTTTGCTGTCAGCACAGAGCCTACTTCGGATCCTCTGTCTCCCTCTCTCTACTCCTCCCCCTGCCCCCGTACTCTTAAAAATAAATAAACATTAAAAAAAAAAAAAAAAAGACACTCCCAAGAGAGTGAAAAGACAACCTACAGAACTGGGGAAATTATTTGCAAATCATGTATCACAAAAGGGTCCAGTATTCAGAATATGTATATAGAACATTTATAACTCAGTAACAAGAGGCATACAATCCAATATAAAAAAGAGCAAAGGACTGAGTAGACGTTTCTCCGAAGATGGTATAAAAGTGGCCAACAAGCATATTAAAAGACGCTGACCCTCATTAGTCATTAGGGAAATGCAAATCAAAATCACAATGAAATACCACTTCACACCCACTAGGATGGCCATAAGGAAGGAAGAGAGGGAAGGAGGGAGGGAGGAAGAAATTATCAGATATTGATGAGACTATGGAGAAATTGGAACCCTCATAAATTGCTGCTGGAAATGTAAAATGGTACAGCCGTTTTACTATGTAAAACTGTTTGGCGGCTCCTTAATAAGTTAAACAGAGATTGACCATATGACCCATAAATTCCACTTCCAAGTATATACCCAAAAGAAGTCAAAACAAAAACTTATACATGAGTATTTGTAGCGCCTCTATTCACAATAACCAAAAG
This sequence comes from Leopardus geoffroyi, assembly GCF_018350155.1. Lineage (NCBI taxonomy): Eukaryota > Metazoa > Chordata > Mammalia > Carnivora > Felidae > Leopardus > Leopardus geoffroyi. Next base: position 85,521,431 of record NC_059333.1, read on the forward strand.
GAGGAAATAACCCAGATGTCTATCACCTGATGAATAGATAAACAAAATGTAGCAAATCCATGTTGTGGACTATTCTTCAGTCATAAAAAAGGAATGAAGATACATGCTACGCATGGATGAACCTTGAAAACATGATGCCAAGTGAGAGAAGTTGGATACAGAAGTCCACATATGATTCCATTTATAGAAAATCTCCAAGATGGGCAATAGAAGATGAGCTAAATATTGAATTCTTACCACATGTCAAGTACTGTGCCGACACTTTTTACATGTATAAACTGATTTAATCTTTATTAAAACTGGATGATATATAATTATTGACCCCTTTTTTATATATTAAAAAATTGAGACACAAGCCTAGGATTTAAATCTAAAGAGTCTAGTTACAGAGCCTGTGCCCACAACTCTATAGAACTCTGAGTGAAGACATCCAGATTTTAATAAAAAAGCAAAAACAAAAACAAACTTTGTGCTTGTTAATCCAGTCTATAGCCTACATTGGCCACACAAGTCACCAGTTTGCAACCACTTCCAGAACTATATCTTTTCTTCCTGCTTCTCTCAGCCTTGAAAGCCTCTTTTTGGAGTAAGACAAGCTAGGGTCCCACACATCATTTGCTTGGTGTCTTTTCTCTTTATCTGGAAAATAGGTACAAATAGATCTACTTTACAGGGATGCTGCAGTATACAAAATTAAGTATAGGAAACTCTATCTAGCACACTGGCTGGAACCTTGTAGGCAAGAAATAAGAAGATGGACTATTTTTCTGAGATTTTTCTGTTGCGTGTGTCTCCTTCCTACAAGGCAGGATGAAGGTCTTCCTCCCAAGGAAGGACTGTGGGAAGCTGTGTGTGGTAGACCAGCACGATGCACGGCACCTGACAGGGGTCACTTAAAGGGAGGATTTGCTTTGTTTGCCCTTCAGTTTCATCTAATGCCATTTTCTGTGGGTTTTTTCTAACTAAAAAAATGACGTATGCTCATTTTAAAAGGAAAGCCTAGCAAAGGATAAAAAATAGGGAAAAATTAAAATTATCCTGTTTTCCCATCTAGAAATAAAATTCTTTCTTTATTTTGGTATCTATCTTTTCAGACTTACTTTTATGGATAGGTATCCATATAAGTTATTTGGTCTTGTTTTGATTGTTTTGCAATATGGAATTACTCAAAACATATTTCCCTAAACACTGCTTCTTCTCTAAAAAAAAAAAAAAAAAAATGTACCCACGTTTTTTAATTTGAACACATACATATTTACACCAAGTTTTTAAGTACTACTTATGTTTTTTAAAACAAATTCTTTTTCTCTAAGATTGTTAATGTTTTTTTAATGTATTTTGAGTGGGGGAGAATGGGGCAGAGACAGGGAGGGAATCCCAAGCAAGCTCTGCCCTGCCAGTGTAGAACCCCACATGGGGCTTGATCTCATGAACCATGAGATCATGACCTGAGTCAAGATCAAGAGTCAGACGCTTAACCAACTCAGCCTCGCAGGCACACTTTTAAGACAAATTCTACAGACGATATCCCCCTTTTTCATAGGACTAATGTCCAACTGATTTGTATGCTTTTACATAAATATATATTTTTTTATATCACAAAATCTATCCAAGGGTATCATAGGAAAAATAGATTAAAATCTCTGATATTGTTTTACTTTACATCCTTCCAATTGTAAAAGGAGATCATATTTATTTTTATAACTCATTTTTCACTTAATGATATACATCTTGCCATATTGTTAAATGGCATGATTTTAAATACAATTTACAATGTAATTTCAATGACTCTATAATATTTCTTCAATATTCTCTTGTAATGGGCACTTAAATAATTTCTAACTTTTTGCTATTATGATAAAATCTGTGAATACAGTACTTAATATATGGTAAATTCTCAATAAATGTGGAATGAATGAGTGAGCATACTGTATGAATTTCTTTTTAATCCAGGATCATCTATTAAATTTAAATGAAAGTCTCCCTTTCTAACTTAGCTGAAGGCATTAGACATATGAAGAAAATATATGACTTTGGGAAATTGCCCATACAAAAATCAGAATAACTATATTTTTAATCTTCTCTTAGGAATAAAACCTGGGATCTAGCAGACAACTTAGTTTCCCTAAGAGTTATAAATAAGATTTTGTTCCTTAATTTGCCTCTAAATGAATTCATAAAGAGATGGTATTTCATGTGGCATCACACATAATGAGCACAAGGCAAAACATGGATACATTTAATTTCATATGATTAAATTTCAGAGATATCTGTAAATGTGGCCCCAACATGCAAAAATTGATCTACAATAAAACCTTGGTTTATGAGCATAATTTGTTCTGGAAACATGCTTGTAATCCAAAGCACTTGTATGTCAAAGCAAATTTTCCCATAAGAAATAATGAGAACTCAGATGATTCGTACCACAACCCAAAAATATTCATATAAAAATAGTTACAATATTGTAATATAAGACAAAATAATAAAGAAAATACAAAATATAAAGAAAGATAAGCAAATTAACCTGCACTTAACGTTGAAAACCTTCGTGGCTGGTGTGAGGGAGACGAGAGAGAGGAGGATCATTGTGTAGGATGACTTCCACTATCCCTAACAGCATCACTGCTGTCTATTGGCTCAATGGAATCTTTTTCTTTTTGTTCAACTTTAACAAGGAAGCTATCCAGTGACACTTGCTTTTGCCTCCTTTTGAGGATTTCATGGAAATGTGACACTGAGTTGTTGTTAAACAGATTCATCACTCTCACAGCTACAGCCTTTTTTGGGCAGTGTCTTTCTACAAAATTTTGCACTGTTTCCCACATTTACACATCTCCCTGATCTCATTTGAAGTGAGAGGTTTCTCCGCCTTTTTCTCTTTCTCTGCAGCCGAGATCTCCTCTATAGCTTCTTGCTGTTGCTCACGATGCAGACCCATCAGTTCATCGGTGGTCAGCTCCTGGCCATCCTTCTCCACCAGATCTTGAATGTCATCCTCATTCACCTCCTGTCCCACAGTCTTCCCCAAGAACAGTTTCATTGACAACTAAGAGCTCCTGTTCATGAGCAAGCCTTTCTAAGTCATGGCCAAGAATGCAATCAGGCCACAGTTTTTTCCAAGCAGAATTGAGGGCTCTCTTGGTGATCCCATCCCAGCCTTCATCAATGATCTTGAGACAGTTCATGATGTGGAAATGATTTTTCCAAAACTCTTGGAGGGTTAAGGTTTGTTCCTTCAGTCACCTCAAAGCATCGCTGAAATAGTGCTTTGGTATAAACCTTTTTTAAAGTTCAAAATGACCTGCTGATCCATGGGCTGGAGGACTGGAGTGGAGTTGGGAGGAAGGAACTTGGCCTTAATGAACTGGAATTCCTCCGGTAAGTCATCCTCAAAGCCTGGAGGATGAACAGGAGCATTATCCATAACCAGCAAGGCTTTGAGTGGCAAATTCTTTTCTAAAAGGTATTTCTTCACTGTAGGACCGAAGACCTCATTGACTCACTCAACGAACAAGATATGAGTGACCCAAGACTTGCTGCTGGACCTGCACATAATGTTTAACTGGCTCTTCTGTACCTTGCATTTCTTGAAGGCTCATGAATTCTCTGAATGAAATCCCCACTTGCATTAACACAAAACAAAAGGGTGAGTCAGTCCTTCACGGGCTTGTGTTCAGGCATTGCATTCTCTTCTACTTCTGTAATGTAGGTCCTCTTTGGCATCTCTTTTTCCAAAAAAGCCCCATCTCGTCGCAGTTAAATACTTGCTCCAGCAGGTAATAGTTGGAAACCATGAGCTTCTGGAAGTTGGTAGCTAATGCCACAGCTGTCTTAGCATCCAAACTCTCAGCCTGTCCATGCCTCACAACACTATGGATGCCACTTCTCTTAAAATTTTCAAACCATCCCCTGCTTGCCTTGAAGACTTCTTCGTTTTCTGTTGATGTACCTGGCAGTTTACTTACGAGATCAGTGTACAAGGCCTTTGACTTCTCACAGATAAAGTTCTTGGTCACAGAATCACTTGCTAGTTGCTTTTCATTTATCCAAACCAGGAGCAACTTTTCTACATCTTCCAGAACATGTGACCATTCCTATAAAACCTTGCAATTTCAGCCATTCACATACCTTGTTTGTACTTCTCGATGATCTCCTTCTTAACTTCTACCATAATCATCTCCTTCTTACTGCCTTTCTTTTCAACCTTTTTCTGCATGGGGGCCATGGTATATGCTGGCAAGGATGTTGACTATCCTACAGTATTAATAAACTCGTGTCATCTACTATATTTAATGTAACTGGCAATATAAGGCAGCAGAGGAAAGGGTCTATATCTTCAGGCAGACCCACCTAGAATGAAGCAAAGCATTCCTAAGCTTACTCTTGTATGAAAAAGCAAACAACTGTCCATAGGTGCATTGAAGTGATGAAAAATACACTAGTGTCAGTTGTGGGCACCTTCCAATGTTCTAAAAAAATCACTGATTCCTGCCAAACACCCTGGTCTGAGACCAAGCATCCGAGCATGGGAGACGATCACCCACAATCCCACATGTGGTGATCATGTGATGTTTGGCATCAAATACTGCAAGACATCGCTCATTTATCAAGTTAAAATTTATTAGAAGTATTTTCTCATCTTGTGGAACACTTGCAAAACAAGTTAGTCGCAACCCAAGATTTTACTGTATTTGCAAAGGGACCAGCCCATCTCTTCAGAAAGACTGAGAACATTTTATACAACTATGGGAGGTGGCTGGGGACCCAACCCAAGTGAATGAGTTAGAAAATGGCAAAGTTCAGGGGTGCCTGAGTGGCTCAGTTGGTTAAGCAGCTGACTTCGGCTCAGGTCATGATCTCATGGTTCATGGGTTCAAGCCCCATGTTGGGCACTGTGCTGACAGCTCAGAGCCTGGACCCTGCTTCAGATTCTGTGTCTCCCTCTCTCTCTCCTCCTCTCCCATTCATGCTCTGTCTCTCTCTGTCTCTCAAAAATAAATAAATGTTAAAAAAGAAGAAGAAGAAGAAGAAGAAAAAAGAAAATGGCAAAGTTGATTTCTAACATTTATGTTTATTTGGAAATGTATAATTTCAGAAGAAAAATAACAGAATAGAATATCCTTTGCATAAATCAGTAAAGGCATTGTCTTATTACTTGCTTCCTTATTTAGGGTTTGTAGACTTAATATTGGTTTTACAGATTTATTTAACTTTAATTCAGTAAGATTTATGTATTTATTTATGTATTTATTTATTTATTTATGTTTATTCATTTTTGAGAGAGAGTGCATGAGTGAGGGAGGGGCAGAGAGAGAGAGGGATAGAGGATCCGAAGTGGGCTCTACACTGACAGCAGCAAGCCCAATCCGGGGCTTGAACTCGCAAACCATGAGATCATGACCTGAGCCACCCAGGCACCCCCAGTAAGGTTTTTCAAAAATAATTTTATTCTTCTTAAAATCTTGAGTCAACTTTTCTTGGAGGCTTCCATCAATTCCTGGATTAATTCATTTCCATACTTACACGGTGTACTTCTAACAGAAGATACTGGGACAAATCAGAGTTTGAGGTCATCATCATCATCAACAATAACTAATCCTTTTGTGCCATAACCAGGACAGATTTTGTGTCATAGCTAGGAGACATTTCTACTTACTATAAAAATATTAACTCATTTCATCACTAGAGCAAGCCATTAAGGTAGATATTGTTGTCATCTCTAGTTCACAGACAAGAAACTGAGGCAGACAAGGTTACCTTGCTCAGGTAAAGAGTGAGGCTGAGATTTGAATCCAGGCAATATGGCTCTGAAGCTCATGCTCTTATCCAGCATCTAGAAAGACTGGGCTTAGATCCTGGCTCTGGATTTCCACCTGAACAGGTCCCTTAACCTCTCTGGGCTTCATTTCCCCATTCGTGAGAAAGGAATGGTAATAAACACATCACAAGTTTCTTGCAAGAATAAAATTAAGTCATGTGTGTGAAAGCACATTCACAAGTAATGAACTAGCCAACTGTTTCTTCTATTGTTTTTATTAACATGTAGGCTCAAAAATACAAATAAGCTGTTTGTGAGAGGGAAAATTAAAAATAAGGAACAAAGGCAACTCTGGCAATATCTAAACTCTCTATTTGATTAAAACACATAACCTCTATTAGATACTTGGGTTGCATCAGTCAAGTAACTAGACTGTATCTTCTCCCTCTGTTCCTTAATTAAAAGAAGGAGAAAATTGGAAGTTAATGCTAAATTTTCAGAGACTTTATTTTAGCTGAAATAATGAATTATTTCAAAGTCTCAGAGAAAAGATTCAGGCCAAATCCAGGAGGGTGTAGAATCTGCCATTTCCCTACTGGGGTAGGGAGAGCACCACACAGGAGGATTCAAAGACTCAATCCAGGCAAGTTCCTCGGAGAAGTCTCAGAAATTTAGGCAAAAGACTATGAGCTGGACACTTAGGGTTGTTTCATTATATTTCCTCAACTGAAGAATTCCTGAGCATTTTCCACTACTATTGTTCTCCTTATGGGAGACAATATATTGTTTAAAATAACAATAACAGGGGCACTTGGCTGGCTTGGTCAGTAGAACGAGTGACTCTTGATCTCAGGATGGTAAGTTTGAGCCTCACATTGGGTGTAGAGATTATTTAATAATAATAATAATAATAAAATGGCTTTGGAATCAGATTTGAATTTAAATCTCAACAGCTTTGTTTTATTAGCTGGTAGATGTTGGTCAAGTTATTTATCTTCCTAGTCTCTGTTTTCTTCTACGTAAAAGAGAGTAATAATGCCATTTATCTCAGGAGGTGGTTGCTACATGGGTTCAGCATAAATAATAATGATAGTAGCTAGCATGCATTGAATACTTCTAATGTACTGAGTGCTGTGCTAAATTCTTTGTGCTTCTAGTTAATCCTCACACTGCCCAATGAGAAAGGTGGTGCTGGCTCTACTTTATAGTTGAATAAACTGAGGCTTAGTGATCTCACACTGCTAGCAAGTAAAGGAGCCAAGACAAGTGAAGTAGCAATGGAAAGCCTGGCATAGTTGTTATTTTAAAATTTTAGCTAATTTTCCTAAGCAGTCTTAGAGGAAGATTTCAGCAAGAGGAGTCTTTTTTTTTTTTTTTTTAATGCTTATTTATTTTTGACAGAGAGAACCAGAGTGTAAGCGGGGGAGGGGCAGAGAGAGAGGGAGACACAGAATCCAAAACAGGCTCCAGGCTCTGAGCTGTCCGCACAGAACCCAACGCGGGATCAAGCCCTTGAACCATGAGGTCATGACCTGAGCCGAAGTCGGAAGCTCAACCGACTGAGCCACCCAGGCGCCCCGAGAGGAGTCTTTATTCTTTCTTTGGTACAAAGTTTGGAGGTCTTACCCACTGTGGGGACCCTGCAGTGGCTCCACATAGACCTTTGCTGCTAACCCTGTGCCAGGGTAAACCTTATTTTCACCATGTGACCTCGGGCAGAGAAGGTGCAGCAAGATGCAGACATTGAAAACGTTCAAATGGACAGCAATTCCCCAAGCATGTGCATCATGTGAAGTCAAATGTGCATGTCTATTTTTATCTCTGACTCACTGAAGAAATTAAGTACTGAGAAGCCAGGCTATGAGCCTGTCAAAATCCTGGCCAAGATAGTTTCTGTCTCTGGTCTGCTGTTGGATCTATTCTCATTCTGACAAAAGACGAGAGGCAGGCTGGAGAGACAGTCACGATTCTTGACTCCACTTACCTCCTAGCTGGGTGTCCTTGGGCAAGTCGCTTAATTTCTCTGAGGCTCATTTCCTTATCAGTAAAATGGAGATAGGAACAGCTATCTCATCAAGTTGTTAAGAGGATTAAATGAGGTCTTTCTGAATCACCAATCCAATAGGAGGTGGACATCTACTCCTTGAAGGCCCCCAGGTCTCTTTGTGCCTTGCTGGTAATGTCTCAGCCCTCTGGATGCCTACTGCAGCACACTTCTGCTTGCTCCTTCCTTCTCCAGGCTCCAGCCACAGAATGCTATACACACTTCGCTAGACGCACGTCTCCCCCTTTGTGTCTCCCTAATCATTCATTCACCCAGCAAAATGTTTTGAGCCCCTGTTATGTGTGAGGTCCTGGATCAAATGTTGGGAATACAACTATGGAACCAAACAGACACAGCCCCTGCTGTCAAAGACCCTGAGATCTAGTGAGGGCTTAGGTGAGTAGGTGGCCATTACAATTCTGCATGCTGACTGACGGGAGAGGGAAGGGCAAGGTGCTGTAAGGGTGCACGTGAAAGGGCAGCTTACTTAGACTTGGATGGCCCTGGAAAGCTGTCTGAAGAATGAGATCATATTTAGAGATTGGCTTTCAAGGAATGGGGTGCGTGACCTTGTATAAATCACATCTCTCTCTCTGCATTTTTTGTCGGTGAGGTGTAAGGCTGGAAGGGGTCATGTTTTTGCCAGAAGGAAAAGTCTTCATCCCTTTGGATATACTCTCCAAAGATTTAGCAAATCTTATTCCAGCATATTCTCCATTCCCTCGCAACCTTCTCAAGAAGGAGTTTTGTTGTCCAGAACCTATGGGGTAAAATATCCCAGCAATGGGCTAGTGGAAGAGGGAGGTGCCCTGGGGAATCTTTCCCTGAGAAGAACATAAGACTTTTTGTTAAGGGAAAGGGTGAAGTGGTAGGAGTTCTTGAAGAAATCGAAATGAAATTTAAAAATCACCATTCAGCAATCCCCAGCAAAATAACTGATTCAATCACGGATCATTTATGGCTGCTAAAACCAATAGGTGAAAAGTTGTTGAGGAACAGGATCTTCAAAAATCTCTTAAAATGGAAAGCTCTGATGACTATCACCTCACTCAAATGACCAAACTCAAAGATTCCCTCTGTAGCATATAACTCCCCCAAACTTTGACTTGTGATTCCAAACTTTATTCTAAATCTTCTTTAGCCTGTTTCTTAACAAGAATATCTCTAGAGTTTAGTCTTCTGCCTTTTATTCCTTTTATGTTACATGTTTGTCCTGGGCTAGCTTGGCCACTCCTAAGATCTTTTTAAAAAAAAAAAATTTTTTTTTAATGTTTACTTATTTTTGAGAGAGAATACGCAAGCGGGGAGGGGCAGAGAGAGAAGGGGACAGAGAATCTGAAGTGGGCTCTGCACTGACAGCAGAGAGTCAGACGTGGGGCTGGAACTTCTGAACCATGAGATCATGATCCAAACCGAAGTCTGACACTTACCCCACTGAGCCACCCAGGTGCCCCTGCCATTCCCAAGATCTTAACCAAAAGCTCTATGCATATAGCCTCTGAACCCTCATTTCCATCGGGATCTCTTCCCACAGCTCTAAATCTGTAGTCCAACCACCTGCTGCATTTGCTCACTGGGACTTCCTCAATTTCAACTTTCCTCGTACTTAACATCTCTCTTTTCCTGGCCGCGTTCCGGCATATTCCTCATCTTGCATTCCTTAACTTAACACATGATCCAGTAGTTATCCAAGCCAGAAATTTGGTGGTCTTTGTTCATATTGTCAGCAGAGATTTATTTATTATCTACAAATGGTTAGGTATCATGTTCATTTTTGGGCATGCAATAGGGGAAAAACCATTCTCAATACCTATTTACATAGAGAAAAAGATGCCTGGCTGGCTCAGTCGGAAGAGCCTGTGACTCTTGATCTCAGGCTTGTAAATTCAAGCCCATGTTGGGTATAGAGATTAGTTAAAAAAAATAAATAAATAAAATAAACTTAAAATAAAACATTAAAAATGATTGGACAAAGATATGCATAATTACAAACAGATAAATGTTTTGAGAGAAATATGGAGCCAAGAAAATGAAATAGTACCTACCCCACATTGAGGGGGTGGGAGGGAACAAGGAGATCAATTTCAGAAAATGTTTCTCTGAAAATGTTCTAGTTCAGATAAGAAGGATATATTGGAATTAATTAAGTGGGGGAGGAAAAAAGGTGGGGGTTAAAGAGGTGGTGGTCTCTAGGAAGAGGGAAAAACACATGCCAAGACCTTGACTTAGTTCTTTTGAAGAAGTGAGAGAATGATGGTGTGGATGGAGCACTGAAAACAAGCCGTAAAGAGTATCAGGGCACCAGGGTGGCATGGTCAGGTAAGTGACTGACTCTTGATGTCGGCTCAGGTCATGGTCTCACAGTCTGTGGGATCAAGCCCCACATCAGGCTCCATGCTGAGCGTGGAGTCTGCTTGGAATTCTCTCTCTCCCTCTCCCTCTGCCCCTCCCCCATTCTCTCTCTCTCTCTCTCTCTCTCAAAATAAACATATAGACTTAGAAGAAAAAAAAAAAGAGGGAAAGGGAATAAGGCCAGACTGGACCAATCACTGAGGCCAAACCTTGCTGAGTACTGAAAACCATATATAGTGTTTTAAACATTATGTTAAAAACAATAAAAAGGCAATGAAAAGTTTTAAATAGGGCAAGTTGGGGGGTGGATGTGAACGTATTGTGTGTTGTGCAAGTATCACTCCGGCTGATACGGAAAACTGTTGCAAGGAGGAAGCAGGATGGGGGGATGCTGGTTAGGAAGCTGCTGTAGGTGTCTCAATGAAAAACAAGGGTAGCTTGCCCTGAGGCAATGGCAATGAAGATGGAGAAAACCAGACAGATTCAAATAATATTTACAAAGCTTAAAGTAGGTAATATATGGGGTAAGTAGTAAACAAAGGGGACTGGGATAGCTCCAAGATTTTTTAGAATTCTGAATGTGGGCCCCAGCAGTCTGTGTTTCCTAAGAAAAAGAACATGGAAAGAGGATCCGTTTAAAGAGGACAAGGAAGATCATGAGTTCAGGTTGGATGTGTGAAGGAGATTAAGGTGACTTTAAGGTATCTATGAAAAACTAGAAAGTAGGCATTTGGATATGTGGGTCTGGACTCAAAAGAAAGATTGGACCTGAGATTTGGAGTCATTGACATAGAGATGGTAACTGAGACCATGGGAAGGGATTAGATTGCCTCTGGGGAGATTGCAGAATGAGAAAAGAGTCTATTGCCGAGATTTATTTGTTTTTTTTACTTCTGATTTTAAATAAATACTTGAATTATTTATTTGTCACTGTTGTTTGCTGATGGATTTTAGAGATACAGTTTATTCAATTGGGAAATCTCAGGTTTATTTTTTTTTTCTCTAACAGTTTCTTCTTTTTCATAAAAATAAAATAGGTGCTGAATTTCCTAATCACATTATGATTTCTCTTTGTGGTATAAATTAAAGTATTCTATTAATTTACTAGATTTAAAGAAGACCAACGTTTAATGTCCACGTTCAAGAGAATGAACCTTCAAAGAAGACCAGAGGAGTTCCCAGGTAGGAGGCAGGAAGAGCAGATGTATGTAACATCATGAAAGTCAAGGTAAGAGCATCTTTTAAGGGTGAAGGAATGACTAATAGAGTCAAATGCTACTTCAAGCAGAACTTAGGTGGGGACTAGGTATATGTCCCAGAGACATGAAGACATACTTTCATAAAAGCACACACATGAATATTCACAGTATTCATTATAACAGCCAAAAGTGGAAACAATCCAAAATGTCTATCAACTGATAACTGGGTAAATACAATTGGTGTATCCATACAAAGGAATATTCTAAGTAATAAAAATCAATGAAGATCTGATATATTCTACAATATGAATGAACTTTGAAAACACTATGCTAACTGAAAGAAGTCAGTCATTCAAACAAAGCCAGAAACACACATATGGTATGATTTCATTCACATGAAATGTTCCGAATAGGCAAATCTATATACAGGGAGTAGGTTAGTGTTTGCCTGGGTCTGAGGAAATGAGAGGGAGATGGGCAATGACTGTTAATAGGCACAGGGTTTCTTTGGAGACAATAAAAAAGATCTAAAACTAGATTGTGGTGATAATTGCATAACTCTGTGAATATATTACAAACTTTGAAATGTACACTTTAAGTTGTATGAATATGAATTGTATGAAATGCGAGTTTTATCTCAATAAAGCTGTTAAAAAAAAAAGAAAGAAATGATATTTAAGCCAGGTGACAGCAGGCTATTTTTTAATGGATGTTATTCTTTTTTACTGAATCCAGTGTGCTCTATTCTGGCATCAAGATAGCTAGAAAGCTGGTTAGGTCATCACAAGTTTGGTTAATTAAATGTTGCAGATAAAATCAAAACAAAAGGAACTTTTGATGGGTCTTTCAAATCAACTAAAGAATGACCTAATCAACTAGTGACTGACATATTTATATACCTTAGGTCCTGAGAGTGCTGTAGAGACTCTGACAAAATTTTTTTTTTTTAATATGTATTTATTTTTGGGAGAGCTCAAGCCAGGGAGGGGCAGAGAGAGGGGGACAAAGGATCCTAAGCAGGCTTTGTCCTGACAGGCTGACAGCAGCAAGCCCAATGTGGGGCTCGAGCTCATGAACCATGAGATCATGAACCGAGCTGAAGAAGGACGTTCAACTGACTAAACCACCCAGGTGCCCCAAGACTCTAAAAAAATTCTGAATATTCAAATCTCATGCCATTCATTCATTCATTCATTCACTCAGTCATTCAATATCTGTTTATTGAGAACCTATAATGTGGCATTTTATAATCCATAATTTAAACAGTAGTCATCTTTTTAATTTATTTTTAAAAAATTTAAAGTTCGTTTATTTTGAGAGAGAGAGAGAGAACGAGCAGGGGAAGGGCAAAGAGAGAGGGAGAGAGAAGATCCCAAGCAGGCTCTGCACTGTCAGTGCAGAGTCCCATAAAGAGCTCTATCTCATGAACCCTAAGATCATGACCTGAGCCAAAATCAAGAGACAGACACACTTAACTGACTGAGTCACCCAGCTGCCCCACTAGTCATCTTTTTTAAATATTAAATTGAGAACCATGATCTGACAGTAGGAATGCATATTGGAAATGGTGGCTTTCCCTTAAGTCTGGAAATATGCTCTCCTAGTGCACAATTCAGTTCTGGATAGTGGAAAGGTGGAAATAGGAAACTGACATTTGTTGAATGTCTACAATTTGTCAACTACTGTACCAAGCAATTCAAAAGTATGATCTATTGATTGTCATAATAACACTTTGAGGTGAGTATTATCATCAGATGAATAAAGTATTCAAAGAGGTTTTGTGACTTACCCAGACTCACACCCTTGTAAGCTAGAGAAGGTATTTGAAACCAGGTCTTCTGACTCTAAAAGCAGTACTTTGTTTTTGGCTTGGTGTTGTCTGTGCTGCTTCCCAAGAGAATGTTCATGAATCAATTCATTTATTCAACAAAGATTTATGGGGCATTACCACATGCCAGGCATTGTGCTGGACCCTGTAGATACAGAGATGAACTCAGTTGAAACAACCTCTGACCTCAGAGGGCTCACAGTCTAGCTAAGAAGGGAAACCATTTAACAAGAACACTTTAAATCTTCAACAGATTCTAAGACTCCACTGCCTTTATTGCATTTCACTGTGTTCCAAGAGCTGTGCTAGGTGCTTCTGCATTCATTAAGATCCTGGTCCCAACCTTCCTTCCCAACTGCATCTCCTGTCACTTCATCCAGGATCTTCCATGCCAGACTCACTGGATCCTTCCCCACAATCCCCTAAACCATTGCTCTTCCCTTTCACATTCACTCTCCCTCTACTTGCATATATGTTTTAGCTTCTGCCTCTTCCCACTTCTGGGTTGATTTCAACAAAGTTGGGTAGAGTGAAGAACCTTGGTTTCATTCTGAGTCAGTCTCTTTTCTGTACTGTAGTGGCAAATTATCTCATCTATCCAGCGTCAGTGCCCCATCTGTAAACTTGGAGTGTTAATAACGACCTCACATGATATTTGTGAAGATTAAAGTGATAAACAAGCATAGGGCTTGACACAAAGTAGTTTCAAAAATGATTCTTTAATATGGGAATGAAAACAAGAGACACTATGCATTAATAAAGGAAGAAATCCTTGAGAGTCAGGGATGCTTCATGAAAAAGGTAAGACTTAAATTACTCTTTGAAAGGTGAGTAGATTCTGAATAGTCGCAATTGCAGGAGAGAGGCTGGATAAAGACTTGCTCTTTTTCTGTGTTTTAAATATTCTTTTACAAGATACACTGGAGAGCAGCACCAAGGGCTGGATGAAATAAGGAGGTTAAGCCTCCTTTCTTGAGTAGTTAGTGCATTGCATTCGTAAAAATGTGGAGATTCTTCCACCCTTTCTCCTCTCTTGACCCAAAAGTGGCTTAAGAGTGTCCCTAGTTATCCCACCCACCAACTTAACTTCCGAGCCTGAATGCAGGGGTCTCCTCCACAGATGTCTCCTGTTTGCCATAAATCACAACCATTCACTGAGTGATTCCAATGTTAAGTGGGGCACATCAAAACCCTAAATTCTTGTTTGAACTTTGACTCAACAGTTACATCATTAAAACATTTATTCCAAGGAAAGAGTCATAGCTGTGCACAAATATCCAACTATGAGAATGTGCATCACAAAGGCCAACAGCTAGACACAATCTAGATGTCCAGCAATAAAGGATTAGTTATTTAAATACCTATAAATTCATGAAAGGTAATACTAAGCTGTCAGCACAGAGCCCGATGTGGGGCTTGAACTCACAAACAGCAAGATCATGACCAGAGCTGAAGTCGGGTCCTATTGAGCCACCCAGGCACCCCTGTACTATTCACTAATACAAGAAAATAGTGAAAAGATTATTTCTCTTTCCTGACAACCTAACCTTTTCTCACCTTTCTCATTTTTGTCTTAATGCTCAATAAATATTATAATATTATAATAGAGAACACAAGACATTGCACAAATATTATAGTAGAGTGGCAGAATTGTCACAATTTTCATTTGAATTGGAAAGTTGCTAATATGGAAGAAATTTCAAAATCTTTTATATGGCTTTAAAAAACAGGTTTCTTGGGGCGCCTGGGTGGCGCAGTCGGTTAAGCGTCCGACTTCAGCCAGGTCACGGTCTCGCGGTCCGTGAGTTTGAGCCCCGCGTCGGGCTCTGGGCTGATGGCTCAGAGCCTGGAGCCTGTTTCCGATTCTGTGTCTCCCTCTCTCTCTGCCCCTCCCCCGTTCATGCTCTGTCTCTCTCTGTCCCAAAAATAAATAAACGTTGAAAAAAAAAATTAAATTAAAAAAAAAATAAAAAACAGGTTTCTTGGGGTGCCTGGGTGGCTCAGTCTGTCAGCCAGATTCTGTGTCTCCCTCTCTCTCTGCCCCTCCCCTGCTCATGCTCTATCTCTGTCTCAAAAATAAACAAAAACATTTAAAAAAAATTTTTTTTTAATAAAAAATAAAAATAAAAAACAGGTTTCTTGGGGTGTCTGGGTGGCTCAGTCAGTTAAGCATCCACCTTCAGCTCAGGTCATGATCTCAGGGTTTGTGAATTCAAGCCCCACATGGGACTCTGGGCTGACAGTGTGGAGTCTGCTTCAGATTCTCTGTCTCCCTCTCTCTCTACTCCTCCCCTCTCCTCTCTGAAATCAATCAATAAATAATAAAAGTAAAAATGAAAACGAAGTTTCTTCAGGATAGGCAAAGGTAGACTTGAATGAAAAGCAATTTGGGGGCACCTGGGTCCCTCAGTCGGTTAAGCATTCAACATTGGCTCAGGTCGTGATTCTGGGGTTCATGGATTCGAGCCCCACATCAAGCTCTGTGCTGACAGCTTACAGCCTGGACCCTGCTTCCGATTCTGTGTCTCTTCTCCCTGCCCCTCCCCTGTTTGTGCTCTGTCTCTCTTCCTCTCTCTCTCTGTCTCTCTCTCTCTCGAACATAATTAAACATTTAAAAAAAAATGTTTTTCTTTCTCACTCTTTATCTTTCCTTCTGTTGAAAGATTTCATGGTACTTATTATTTGAACAATTAATAAAAATTTTAAATAAAATCATGTAAAAACTTAAAACAATCAAAACTCATCAAGTGAAAGTTAAGAGATTTCTCTGCTTCTTTTTGCTAGGTCGTCCAGAGTCACTTACCAAAAGTAACTTTATCTTTCATTAAAAAAAATGTTTTTTTTCTTTAAATACAAATGGGATCACACCATCTACACTGCTCTGCAATTCATTATCTTGGCATATTTCTACATGACATACAACATTTACTCACTGTTTTTAGTTTCACATAGACAATTTTTAAAACAAATTTTTTTAATGTTTATTTATGTTTAGAGAGAGTGAGAGACAGAGCGTGAACAGGGGAGGGGCAGAGAGAGAGGGAGACACAGAATCAGAAGCAGACTCCAGGCTCCCGCACAGAGTCCGACGCGGGGCTCAAACTCACGAACCGTGAGATCACAACCTGAGACCTGAGCCAAAATCAAGAGTTGGATGCTTAACTGACTGAACCACCCAGGTGCCCCCAACACTAAGAGGTTTTTATAGTAATTTTATTAGAATGTAGTCATATGCAATTTGAATTTCTAAAAATAACTAGATTTTTTTTTTAAACTTCCCATGAAAATTGAATCTATAGAGTAGTGAAGGGACACAGTGAAGAGATAAGTTCACTTCAACTTAATTAATTTGGGAAAAGATTCTTGGAGGACCAGCCTTGAACTAAGTTTCAAAATATAAGTAAGTAAAGGGATGTTGGGCAGAGAGAAGAGGAAACTTATCTATGGGTAAGGAAAGCCACAGATGAGAATTGATTGATATATATATATATATATATATATATATATATATTTTTTTTTTTTTTTTTTTTTTTTTTTAGTAAGCCGTATGCTTAATTTGGGGCTTAAACTCACCAACTTGAGATCAGGAGTTACATGTCCTACCAACAGAGCCAGCCAGCAAGCTGTGAGAGTTTAAAGCCCAGGATACTTTCACATTTGGAGAGCAGTATGAGAATTAAGTAACATAATGTATAATGAAAATATTTTGTGACCTATCAAGTACTATCTAAACTAAAATGACTGTTGTAGGAATTGAAGAGCACAAAGTGTGTGCTTTAAAAACCTATGTGCTTTGAAAACAAAATGCATATAAGATAGCAATCTTCTTTATATGAAAATAAATACAATTACTGATAAATATGATTATGTAAATAACAAATGCATATATAGCATTACATATGCGTTAAGACTGAATTAACAGAATATTTACTTGTCTCATACATCTAAAGAGTCACTATTATAAATTGTATTCTTATAATTACATTAAAAAAGAAAAAGAAAAGCAAAAACATGTAGCCAGAAATATCATTCTACATCATGATGATTTCGTTTTTCTTTTGCATAAGCCTGTGTCTTTCAAATAATCCACAAGCAAATAGCTCCATTCTGTAGATGAGAAATTATAAAAGACCATGTAATCAGCTGACAAAGGAACTGAAAACAAGCCCAGAGGAAATGCATGGCTGTTCTTACAAAGTCACAATGTACTGTTCTGTTTGCCTCCCACTCTCAAAGTGTATATTCCTGACATTTCTTGTCTTATAATTGGACTTTATGAATGAGAGCTGTAGGATGCTGTCTGGTGAATGATCTGAAAAGGATATGCTGAAACCCAGTGGAGGTGCTACAAAAACTGAATGCTAGGTTTTGTGTGGGAACTTAAATAAGAGGCATGAATTAGAAATTCAGAACCCCAAATTTTATTCTATGTAAAATAAGGGCTATTTTCTCAGTCTTTAATGGAGACTTTGAGTAGGCTTAGGTGACATATAATGTGGAAACCAAATGCAAAAGCTTGGATTTCAGAATGGTGTAGGGTCCTATGGCTTCCCAGAGTCTGCCCTTTACAAGTGTTCTGGCAAGAAAAGAGAAGTTCTGTAGCTCTCGTCCTCTTTAATTTAGCTTCTTCGTCCTAACTGCTGAGCGACTATTAAAAACCATACTAACTAACATTTCTATAACATGTTGTTCTCTCTAACCTGCATTTAATTTCCTATCTCATGTGGTTTAGCTGATGAATAGCACCAGTTAGTCAAGAATCCGTTCACTGGGTCTCTGGAAATAATCAGTCATATTTAGTAAACACACTTTTCCTGTGTGCCTACTATGTGCCACATGAGAACCAGCAGCTGGACGGTTTTATTCACATTCAGATGGGGCCACAACAAGGATTCTCTTTTGTTGGCAGAAATACTGGGGAAAGAAAAAAAAAGAAAAAAAGCATTTCCGAAGCAGGGCAGGCAAGAATCAAAAAACAGGCTTGAAAAAATTCTCCAAGGAAACAGGCCATTATGTTAATGGTCTCTGTATGTCTCTGGGTGGTAACATTGTGGGTTTTTTCCCTTCATTATGTTTTTTTTTTTTATACTCTGATTTTTTTTTCTACAATAAGCATATATAATGTATAAACAGAAAATAATAAAGTAAAAATCTTAAAAGAAAAAGAGTCTCCAAAAGTCTATACAAAAGAAGGAAGAGATTCAAATGTAAATAAGTCCATTGATTGGTATAGTTGACTGACAATCATATTGATGGACAGCATGACTCCAGCTACTTAATTGATTGTTTTTTTTAAATCAAGCATCGGGCCTCAGCCGTGGTAAGAAAGAAATATACCATTCACCTTATAAAGGCATTAACTCTTCCTGGACTCTGGGACTTTGCCTCTACTGAAAGAAGAATTCATGTAATGTCCCTCCCTCAAAGCCCTAAAATAACTTGAACTTTTCATCTGTCTTTTTGAGAGATAAGCTTGAGATCCTGAGAAGAATATCATGGATGAATATGTGATATTTATGGGTTAAAAAATAACCGCCACATCAACAACAACAACAACAAAAAGGACGTAGAAAGTGTACTCATTGCCTTTTGTTTTTACATTCGTGTGAACCTTTCTGCAGTTAGAAATTTCTACGCCAAGTAAGTAAGTTCTGGTTAGTCAGAAAATCGGAAGGAGCCCCCAGTGTATGAAAGGGTCATTCATTGAGGGCTGAGGTCCTTGGTCCACAGTGAGTTATCCTGTGCACATACCCTCCAAGTACAGATGGCTCCTCGGGGCAGGAATTAAAGATGAAGAGAGAAATGACTCTCAAATGGAATACAGTACGTTAATTCACTTAGAAGGCACCAGGGTGTGACTGCTTTACTGACTTTTCCAAAGGCACAGAATTTGGCCCCATTTCCAGTTATAGTAAATGTGTTTACTCCTCAAAATGTGCCTCTCAGTTTCCCCAAATGAGGGCTATGGCTTATCACCAAATTTTAAATAAGCTGCTTGTTGGTTTGAAAACACTTGAGGTTATTTGGGTCTCAGAGACACTGGAGGCCCAGACATCACCTTTGTCCTCACCCTCCCCCAGAAGCTCCCAAGAGCAGAGCAGGCAAAACCTTTCACTCATGAGTTCTGGCAGTTGGCTGAGGCCTCCCTGAGGAGAAAAGAAGGGGGAAAACTGTGCTGGGTGAGGTTGGCCTCCTCTAACTCTTATTAATAGAGAACATGTGGGCTGAGGCGAAGGCGGGGGCTAGGGTTGCTGAGTAAACAGGATGGGATGAGAAAGAGAATGATGCTTTTATATTCTTGTCTATTATAGATCCAGGGAGGCTCTTTAATGCAGATGAAAGGGAGAGACAGATTTAAAGGAAGTAGCTTCCAAAGCTAAATATGCAGACCACTGACGTCTACTTTCTCATTTCCCATGGAAGGAAGCTATGTGGTCAACTGGCATTGCTAACCGACTGCTAACCAGATTTCACTGAAGTTTTCCTAATCTGTGGCTCTGTTCCACCTCTATCTGAGAATTCTTCTTTAGATCTATCATTTATTTATTTATTTATTCCACTAATATGAACTGAGGGCTATTATTTCCCAGGCACCATTTTGGGCACTGTGAATATAGTCGTGAGGAAGACAGCCTTCGTGGACAATCTGAAGAAAGGGGAGTAATAAAGAATGATAATAGGCATGTGCAGACTGTGACACCAACCAGACGCAGGTGCCATGGGAGCCTGGAGAGGGAGCACTGATCCAGACTTTTCCAGGGAGGGGTGGTCAGGGCAGGCTTCCCTGAAAAGGAGTCCATGACACCCAAATTGAGCCTGAAGTTAGCCAGCTGGAGAAGGGGGGGTGGGCTTGAGACTGGACATGACAAGACAAAATGGGGATAACGGCCTCATTGCTTAGAAAATGCACGTTCCTCTTAGGGATGACAGAGAGGGCCAACATATCCCCAAAGACTTTCAGGAAGGATGCTGTAGAAACTACACAAAAAGTATGCTGCTGTTTCAGAGAACATCCAGGTGCGATGCCACACCTAGAGGAGAAATGAGAAAGACTGCTGTTTGCATCTGAAATTTTCTTCCACATGCTGACCTACTTTTCACTCAAGCCCATCAAAGCCTTTTTATGGAAAGGAAATTAAAGACCATAAGGCAGGCAGATATGTGAGGGAGTTTCCCTTTCTTCATCAAAAAATGCTGGTATTTTTACAAATATAAGTGTTTAAGATGTCTTCTTACATATGTTTGCCCCTGTAGTGTTGGAAGTAGAATTGATAAGATAAAACTATCACATTTTAAATTTTGTGTTGACATCTGGGTATCAGCAAATTTTCTTATCATTGAAATTTCATTTTGAAAACTATACGTACATGTAAATAAATACCTAGTATTTGGAAGATTGCTATATAAACTTGAATCTTCCCCAAAATATTTTTAAAATGCACATGAACATATCTGATGAAGTTTGAACCACAAAAAAACATAGCTAGTATCAGAGAACTGAACTGGTAACAGATTTTTTCATTTATCGATTTTATTTCAGACAATATAAAAGAAATGAGAACTTTGTCAGTATAAAAAAAACCCACTTTATTTCATGCCATTATTTCTTTTCAATCTGCTAGCTAAAAACATGTCCATATCAAGCTTTTGTTTCTTGATCCTTATTATAGTCTCCATAAAAATCATTAGAAATATACTGTCTCAAAAAGAGAAGCCGATTCCTCTCCTGTCCAAATTGTTAGTTTTCTGATTGACTTTGAAAACCAAAACTTTACTCTCTTTGAGGGAAAATAATCTATTTTTCTAGAGAATTTCAATCTGTCAGTCACTCTGATAGACGCATAGCTCCTACTGTATTATTTTTTTTGCTTCAGCTAACATACGTTAAAACAAAATCATTTTTAAAGCTGAAGACTACTCAACATTCTGATTAACTCCAAAAGTTCTTCAGTCAACCCGTGACTGCCAAGTTTCCTCAATGGAAGACATTATCTTGACTCATTTTCTTCAAGCATCAAGTGTGTGATCTGCCCCAGAAATAAGAGTTGCTTCCAAACATTGTCTTCTCAGAGAAGTTAGAGCTGCTAAATCTGTAACTCATGTATTTTCAGTTTTAAATCTCACAGAAAAATACTTCAGCTCCAAGACATGAAATGATTATGAGGGAGGAAAAAAAGCTCAGGAAGTCTTCACTTTTCATCATTTTTAGTCAATGATCCATTTGTACGTTGGCCAAAAATGACTTACTATATGAAGGCAGAGGCTACAATTTTCACTGATATTTCCTCTTGGGGACTAGAGAATTCAGTGCTTTGGTCAAATGTATAACTTGTGTTTAGATAATTGGAGATATTTTTCAGCAATTGTTTTTCACAGAAATACTTCTATGAGAAAAAAAATTTAAGTTTATTTATTTATCTATTTTTGAGAGAGAGAGAGAGAGAGAGAGAGAGAGAGCACGAATCCAGGAAGAGCAGAGAGAGAGAATCCTAAGCAGGCTCCACACTGTCAGCAGGGAGCCTGATGCAGGGGCTCAATGCAGGGCTTGAACTCGTGAACCAAGAGATCATGACCTGAGCCAAAACCAAGAGTCTGACACTTAATCGACCAAGCCATGCAGTCACCCCCTATGAGAAATTGCCGCAATAATTTACTGTGCACCCCGAGTTTTATACAAGTCAGTCATCCAAAAGAACCTGGACATCTGGAAATACGGCGATATTCACTAAGTTGCTATCCCAAAGGAAGAGATCTGATTAAAATGTGTTAAACAAGTCAGTGGAATGAAATTAGAGAGTTAGGTTACTTGTTTTGTCTACCTACCTGCCTTTCTTTCTTCCCTCCTCTGTCCACATCCCTCTCTCTCTCTCCCTCTTTCTCTCTCTCTCCAGATATCTCTAGCCTAAAGCCAGTTTGTTACATGTTTTTACAACTCATCAGCAAAACCGCACTTGTGTCAGCCAGAATCGTTCTAGCATACCAATTATTTAAATTGTCAGAACCCTCAGGTAAAAACGCTCCAGGTGCCAAAAAGCAACAGTCCTCTTCAATGTGCAGAGAAGTTGTTTTTTTTCCCTAGAGTTTAGAACTGGGCTCTCCTCTGAATCAGAGGGACAAACACGTGTGGACTTTAAGCTGGAGCTTTCCGGCAGTCTGGAAATTGATGTTCTGAAGGACATTATTGCCGTTGACTTGTAAGTCGCTGGAGATGAGCCAGTGCTTCGTGGACACTGAGAGGAAAAAGAAGGCACTAGATCTCTGGTTCTCAAAACTAGCTGCTCAATGGAGTCACCTAGGGAGTTTTACAAAACTGTTTGAATGCTTAGACTTGATATCGTTGGCTTGGGATATGGCCTGGCCTTGGTATTTCTAAAAGCAACCAAGCTTGAGGACTGTTATTTTAAAGTATACAAAATTCACATTTATGCCTTAGTTAAATTAAGGTAAAAGAAATTCCCCCTCATCTGAGCTGAAAAATTAATCAAAGAGAAAGGAAATAATTCTTACTATTACCATCCCTCCTGTTGTCATTTGATATAATCAACAGGCCATTTATAAATCCATTTATAAGATTTTTAATCGGTTTGTTTGGCCCCTCTTCAGAGGCTCTGTGTCAGAAACTTTAATATCGGAGGAACTACAAACAGCTGCCAGGACAAACACCATGTTGTCTCCCTGCTTCTCGGGCCCTGTGTCAGAGAGGGTAGGAAACTCAGCTGCCAGGTGCAATGCTAGTGAGCTGTCCCACTGCGGGTGTCCCTTACCCTGGGCCAGCCATTGTGGTCAGGCAGGAGGGTGGGCCCGTGGGCACTGGAGCGTCGAATTTTTCAAGAGAAGCCAGAAATCATCTTATTTACGTGAAATCTCCCAATTTCTAAATGTTGGCAAGTAGTTGTGAATAATCAAAATACATCTGTGGACCAAAAGTGTGCTGCCAGTTTGCACCTCTGGCCTGGAAGGCCCTTCATTTCACAGTCATGTGGGTAAGTCCTGCTCAACTTCCAGCACTCACTCACTTCTGGAGACCATCCTTTTTTTCTTTAATGTTTATTTTTGAGAGAGAGAGAGAGAGAGAGAGAGAGCACAAGTGGGGGAGGGGCTGAGAGAGAGACAAGGAGACACAGAATCCGAAGCAGGCTCCAGGTTCTGAGCTGTCAGCACAGAGCTCACACGAGGCATGACCTGAACCAAAGTGGGATGCTCAGCCAACTTAGCCACCCAGGTGCCCCAGAGACAATTCTTTAGAGAAAGCCTCCTGCCGTCACCCCTGTCCGCCTCCCCTTATCCCCAGCCTCCAGCTCCAACCCTGGGCGCTCAAGCACATCTCCAAAGCTTGTCTCCCTGCAATGGGATTGTGCTTTTGTCTCCCCTAACAACTGCCCACTCCCGAGGGCAGGGATGGTGCGTAAATCCCCTTATTTTAGGGGTGTATGTTAATCCCAAACTGGATTCTGACTCAGCCAACAAACACTTATTAGATGCTTACTACATGTGTATACATAAAAATTTAACAAGTTATGGCCCCTCGGAAATACAAATTAAGAAAATACACCCTAGGGAAAAAAGGCTTTCCTCTCCAAATAGATGTTGTTACCTTTGTGATTTACATCTCTGCTCCCAGATCTAATTCACTTGTGAGTATCCTCAGAACATCTCCACATGGCACATTTATCCTCAGGGTGTTGCTTTATGGTTAAGACAGTAGCCTTTAAAATTTTTTTTAATGTTTATTTATTTTTGAGAGAGAGACAGAGAGACAGAGCACAAGCAGGGCACAGGCAGAGAGAGAGGGAGACATAGAATCCAGAAGCAGGCTCCAGGCTCTGAGCTGTCAGCACAGAGCCCAACGCGGGGCTTGAACCCACGAACTGCGAGATCATGACCTGAGGCGAAGTCGGTCGCTTAACCCACTGAGACATCCGGGAGCCCCAAGAAAGTGGCCTTTAAAGACAGCCTGGGTTCAGATTTGGGCTCTGCCACCTGTGTGACCTTGGGTAAAGTACTTGACCTTATTCTCAGTTTTCTTACACTTACCTATTTTTTAAACTGAAGTATAGTTGACACACAAATGTTACATTCGTTTCAGGTGTACAACTTAGTGAAAGGACAACTCTATACATTATGCTATGCTCACCCCAAGTGTAGCCACCATCTGTCACCATACAACACCGTTACATTGGTTTTCTTATATTTATACCGGGGGTAGTAATGAGACCTGCCTTAAAGGTTGTGTGAGGATTAATTATGCCTTAGTAACTACTATCTTGGGCCATTGCTGTTACCCATAATTGAATGCAGTGCCTTCCAAGAACCCTTCTTAGTGAGCATTATTACCCCCACCTTATTGATGAGGGGACAATGAGGCTCCATTGTCAACTACCCAAGGCCACTCTGTTGGTACGTTACAATGTTACAGAACCTGGTCTGGATCACCTGGTGGAAGAACCAAGCGGCACTTGGGGATCTTGGAAGGCGGGAGATTTATTTCACTCATCACTCTCCAGAGGTCTGAGCCCCCAAGCATAAGCAGAGGGAAATTTATAGTCTGTTACTTCCGCATTGCGCATCAGTAGTAATTTGGCGCATGTGGCAAGTGGGGCAGGAAGAAGAATCCGGAAGGGAGTCTTTGGGCGGGGACTGAAATGCCCCTCTTAGTCCTGTTGGCCATCTTCTAACCTAATTTTTCCCTATCCACAAAACTTGGCTGTAAACACAGATCTGCCACCAAGTCCACTACCTTTCCAATTACACTAGGGAAAAATCAACCTGGTCCTCCCAAATTTTTGCCAGTCTGCCAACGCTTAAAACCAACTCCTACCCATTAAGATAGTCCTATTCACCTTGACAAGTACCTAAATACAAGTAAATTCCTTTGTCTTTATATTAATAATAATAAAAGCTAACATCATCGAGTTGTGCGTTCTCTACATTTTGCTAAGCACGTGTCTTTCATTGTGTTCTTTAACCTCTATGAGGCACTTATTATTTTCAGATGAGGAAACCCAGGAGGTTAAGTCACTTGCCCAAGGACATAAAGCAGTGGTTAAGCCTAGACTCTGACTCCAAAACCATTAAAGGTTCTTAACCTCTCTGCCAGGCACTGGGATCTCCCTGACCAATACAATTTCATTTAAAAAATAAAATTATTAACCAACTTACCCACTCTTTATTTCATTGCCATTTACTCATAGAAGAAAGAGCATGTTAACACAAAAACTGTTGAGAGCTCATAATCTCAGAGTAAAATAATTAAATATATTTAACTTTATAAAACGTTCCAGACATTGTTTGGTTTTTTTGTTTTTGCGTTTGTTGTGCTTTGTTTTGTTTTGTTACTTCTCTGTGTGAACTGGTGGAAGCTTTGTCTCCATCACTGCCCCCCTGCCACCATTTTCTCCTTGTCCTTCCTTACCTAGTCATCTCCAGCTTTTCCACTTTGTCATGTCTTTGACTATTCCTCCAACTTGGTCCTTCCTTCAGAGCCAAGATGACTGCCCCACAAGCAGCACTGGCATCATTTAAACTGGAAGGAGGAAGCCTGAATGCAGATGTAAGAGGGGGGCTTGGTCCTACCCAGACCACGGGGAAAGCAGCGACGGATCTGGGAAGCTTCCATGCTGATCAAGGGGTTGTAAAGGGAGACCATGGTGCACGATGGCATGTGACATAGAGTCCAGGAAAATGGAGGATGATAAGGGCAGGAAAAGGGCCAAAGGGCTTCTCCAGTTCTACCTTCTTGACATGGAGACAAGAGGGAGGGAATGGGCCCGTTATAAGAAGGAGCAGGGTGACAAAGCAAAGAATGTTTGCATTGTATTGAAAACCACCCACAGGTTACCTCCTTGTCAATGAGTCCCTCCCACAGGTTTCTTTTGAGCTAACATTGAATTCAGTTCTCCTAAACTCAATCTGAAAAATGGAAGTCACATTCAATTTCACTCATTTATTCAATATTTATTAGGACACTACTGTGGCCAGGCCTTGTAATCTGCACTGGGGAAATGTTACCTTAATAAGATTGGTTTTAGCCAGCTTTCAATAGCTCCCAGATGGATGAGACAGACAAAATATGTCGTTTTATTTTTCATTTCCTTTTTGTACATGACTATTACAGTACTCATACCTAGTTGAAGAAATTCCTGTATTTTCTTTTTCTATTATTTCTTTTTTTTTAACATTTTTATTCGATGTATGCATAGTTTTTTTTTTAACATTTATATATTTTTGAGAGATGGACAGAGTGCGAGTGGGCAGGTGGCAGAGAGAGGGAGACACAGAATCCGAAGCCGGCTCCAGGCTCTGAGC
Organism: Leopardus geoffroyi; assembly: GCF_018350155.1. NCBI lineage: Eukaryota > Metazoa > Chordata > Mammalia > Carnivora > Felidae > Leopardus > Leopardus geoffroyi. Next base: position 85,547,917 of record NC_059333.1, read on the forward strand.
TGTCAGCACAGAGACCTACATGGGGCTCGTACTTACAGACTGTGAGATAATGACCTCAGCCAAAGTTGGTGGCTTAACTGACTGAGCCACCTAGGCACCACTCTTTTCTTGTTTTTTAAAGTTTATTTACTTATTTTGAGAGACAAAGACAGCACGAGAGGGGGTAGGGCAGAAAAAGAGAGAGAGAGAGAGAGAGAGAGAATCGCAAGCAGGCTCTGTTTGAACCCACAAAAAAACCACGAGATCACCACCTGAGCCAAAACCAAGAATCGGACACTTAACCAACTGAGCCACCCAGGAGCCCGTGTATTTTCTATCTATGGTAATATTAACAATGGCATGAAGTACTTTCTCCGTGCGAATGTCAGCTGATGTGCAGTGAGCATTCCTCCATGCCAGACATTCTGTTAAGCGCTGTGTATAAATCATCTCATTGAATGAGAACAATGCCTGGAACATAGTAGGGGATCAATAGCTAATGGACAGATGGATGGATGAATGAATGAATGAATGATTCTTCACTACAGCTCTATGAGGTAGTTTCTATTATCATCACCATTGTATAGATGAGGAAACTGAGGTACAAAGTAGTTAAGTAACCTGCTTAAGACAACATGGGTTCTTGGGGCGCCTGGGTGGCGCAGTCGGTTAAGCGTCCGACTTCAGCCAGGTCACGATCTCGCGGTCCGTGAGTTTGAGCCCCGCGTCAGGCTCTGGGGCTGATGGCTCAGAGCCTGGAGCCTGTTTCCGATTCTGTGTCTCCCTCTCTCTCTGCCCCTCCCCCGTTCATACTCTGTCTCTCTCTGTCCCAAAAATAAATAAACGTTGAAAAAAAAAAAAAAAAAAAAAAAGACAACATGGGTTCTGACTTCATGACTTTAGTGGCATAAAAGTGATAAAGAATAAAAAACACTTTCTGGGACACCTGGCTGGCTCAGTCAATAGAGCATCAACTCTTGATCTCAGGTTCGAGTTCAAGTCCCGTGTTGGGTGTGGAGCCTACATTTAAAAAAACCAAACAAACAAAAAACAAACAAATAAAACTTAAAAAAAAAAAAAGGAAAAACTTCCCAACTAATGAAAGCATTTCAGGATATTGTGGTGCCAAGAGTAATAAAAATCACCAAGCAAATAAGTCCAAAAGGCACAAGAGACCTGCCCGAAGTGAAAAGGTAAAAAAGATCAGAAATGATGAGCCAGAAGTAGAACCTGGGCCTCTTCTAACCACTCTGCATCACACCAGTTTTAATTCCCATGCGTGAGCAGGTCATACCTCAAAAAGATACTCAACTTAGTATCAGCAATTGCTTCAGCACTGAGGATGCCCCATTGGCTGGTCCAGAACATAGTTGTTCAGGAATGAAAAGGGGGAGGAAGAAAAATGTGGGAAAGGAGAAAGGCAAGGGTCTCAAAGAATTATCTATAGTGAGGTGACTGACAAAGCCCCAGTGACTGTCCAGACATGACACCATGCAAACCACTGTGACTATAGTTTTGGACAGTTTGTATTTTGAACAGTATGCTTTTGAGACCCTTCATAAGTACAATTATCCCCTTATTCCTGGTGATTAATAAACATATTCATGATAAATTTCATCCTCCATGGGAACATACCTAACAAATTATCTATAAGCAGAAAGTTGGACACGATTACTTAAAAAATAAACAACCCTGCAGAAAAAATGGAAGCGAGACACGGGGAGGAGCAGGTCCCTGTAGCCCTGGTTAGAATATACAATTTGTCCCCATCTCCTAAATAGGTAGTTATACTTCATGTGACTGATGCCCAGAAGAACATTTAATCTGCAATGTCTATTTTAGTGAGTTCTTCCACTGGCACATTCGCAAGACTGGGTTTTGTTGTTTTGGAGGGAGGTGTTTGGTTGGGGGAATGGGGGCAAATGTAGGGGGCGGAATTCCCCAAACCAAGAAAGAAGTCAAACCCTGCCTCCCCCAACCCCCTGTATCAGGAAACATGCATTTCTTTTATGCCCAGTCTGTGCTGCCCCTGTTTGACTTTAGGTCAATGCAAGGAGCATGTGACCTGCTGAAGTTAATTCTACAAAACAATAGATTGAGTTAGCAAGGCTTCATCCTATTACTTTTGATAACAAACTAATTCCTTTTTCTCTCTCTCAGTGAGTTCCTGACACTTTCAACTTTTGGTGTTGCTAGTGAAAAGGAATGAATTAAAATGCAACTAAGTGCATTTCCTAAAAATCTTTGGGGGTTTAAGGGCATTTTACTTCTTTTCACTAAATGTTTCCCTTTCCATACTAACTAACTTAGAAGGATAAAATGTACATATGGGGACAGGGGTAGAATTTGACCTCTAAGTTCGGGGACTAGCTTACTAATTCAGTCATGTTTGTGATTAGATTCCAAAAGGCATTCCCAACAGAAAGCTGATAAAAGTCTTTAAAAGCCATTCCTGAAAAATCTCCCATGATGTATTGGCAAGTAGAAAACAATTAAGAAGCAATATTCATTACATTACCACAATTTTGCTTGAAGAAATAAAACAAACATATGCAAATGCACACATAGGTAAAAAGATTAGGAGGAAATATCCATAAAGGTTAGCAGTAATTATCTTTGGACATTGAGATTGGGAATGGTTTTAACCTTCTACATTTTTTTTTTTTTTTGTCTTGGTTTACTTATAATTTTTCTACTTTTAACAACTATTTGCCTTTTATTCAGAAAAATACATTTGGGGCACTCGGGTGGCTCAGTGGTTAAGCGTCCGACTTCAGCTCAGGTCATGATCTCACGGTTCATGAGTTCGAGCCCCATGTCAGACTGTCTACTACTGTCAGCACAGAGCCTGCTTTGGATCCTCTGTCCCCCTTTCTCTCTGCCCCTCCCCCCACTTATGCGCGCGCGCTCTCTCTCTCTCTCTCTCAAAAATAAATAAACATTTTTTTAAAAAAAGAAAGAGGGGCGCCTGGGTGGCTCAGTCGGTTAAGCGTCCGACTTCGGCTCAGGTCACGATCTCTCAGTCTGTGGGTTTGAGCCCCGCATCAGGCTCTGGGCTGATGGCTCAGAGCCTGGAGCCTGTTTCTGATTCTGTGTCTCCCTCTCTCTCTGCCCCTCCCCCGTTCATGCTCTGTCTCTCTCTGTCTTAAAAATAAATAAACGTTAAAAAAATTAAAAAAAAAATAAATAAAATAAAAAAAATAAAAAAAGAAAGAGGGGCATCTGGGTGGCTCAGTGAGGTACATGTCTTGTCTTCGGCTCAGGTCATAATCTTGCAGTTTGTGGGTTCAAGCCCCATGTGGGGCTCTGTGCTGACAGCTCAGAACCTGGAACCTGCTTCAGATTCTGTGTCTCCCTCTCTCTGTACCCCTCCCCTGCTCACTCTCTGTCTCTGTCTCTGTTTCTCTCTCAAAAATAAAATAAACATTAAAAACGTTTTTTTTTAAAGAAAGAAAGAAAGAAAGAAAGAAAGAAAGAAAGAAAGAAGGAAAGAAAGAAAGAAAGAAGAAAGACACATTTAAGGCTATTTTTCCTCCTCTAGGGGACTTCAGATCCTGCCCCCCACCCTGTGTAGCTGGGTGAGAACCTCTCCCCATACCTGCCAAAGACTGAAGATTTATTCTCTGAGAGTAACACAGAGAGTCTCTAGAAGGGGGAGAGACCAGGCACAGCTGAAGACAGAAGTACTATACAGAGTCAAAGGGGGTCTGAGTGTAGACGCTGAGATGCCCCCACACACACCACACCAGCATGCTCACTGCCAATCAGCTGCCGTGCCTTCACCCTCCAACCAAAAAATGGAAGCATTTCTCTGACAACCCAAAAGGAAGAAAATCTAAAAGATACTGACTCTAGAGTTTCCCTGGCCAGAAGGACTAGCCACATGGCACCCCTTCCCCAATGAACTTCAATCTACAAGCCCCCAGTCACTTAGATATGAGCAGACAGACAAGACTGACAGATTTCTAAGAAAAGCCTCAAACATTAAAATAGTAAGGGGGCGCCTGGGTGGCACAGTCGGTTAAGCGTCCGACTTCAGCCAGGTCACGATCTCGCGGTCCGTGAGTTCGAGCCCCGCGTCGGGCTCTGGGCTGATGGCTCAGAGCCTGGAGCCTGTTTCCGATTCTGTGTCTCCCTCTCTCTCTGCCCCTCCCCCGTTCATGCTCTGTCTCTCTCTGTCCCAAAAATAAATAAACGTTGAAAAAGAAAATTTTTTTTTAAAAATTAAAAAAAAAATAGTGACTAAAACACATAGAAAACAAAGTAAATGGAAAGGTAAGATAATAATTATGGTAAATAAGAGTTTATAGGAAAGAAAAAGCAATATCATGGTTTACAAGATGACTCAGCTATGAATGGTCATTGTAATGTAAACCCTCATGCAAACCAATCAAAAGTTATGACATAATTAAACTGAGAGGAAAGAGGGGATGAGAAAGGTGGTATGTGTAGTGGAGCATCCTGGGGGCAGGGAGGAAGAAAGCTAACCTTCATCTTCTGTAGTGAAAAGTTATTACTTAGCGCCTACAACCGAAAGCTCAAGAGGTCAGCAATATAAGCATGTCATATAGAAACATGGAGGTCAATATAAAAAGCAGTAGCTGATGTATGAAACTGATTGCCTTTGGGGTGGGGAAAATGGGGAACACAGCGGTAGAGAACTATTGCTTTTCTTTATAAACCTTGTGGAACCATTTTATTCTTTAAGCTGTAGTCATATATAATTTTGATACAAGAATATAAAAGAAAATGAGAAATTAAAAACGGAAGGCTAGAGCTGGCTTTGACAGCTATACATATTTGGGTTGGAATCCCACTGCGGCATTCACCTAAATCTGACCATGCTTAACTTCCTTATCCTCTAAAAGCCTGTTTGTTTCTGTCTGTAAAATCAGGACAATGGTGGCTGTGAAAATTAAATAAGGTTTAATGTGTAAGGTCCTTTGTCCATATTGGACAATTAACGTCAGCTCCTATGTCAAATGGCCAAGGCTCTCAGCCCCTCACGTGACCACTGTGGGAGACAGGCAGAGTTTTTCTGCCCTGAGAGCAGAGTTCTACTTACAGCAATGTCCAATTGTTTGAAGAAGGAGATTTGAAATCAATGTTTCTCAATCTTCAACAATCTATAGATCCCTTTCAAAGGAGAAACAAAATAAAACACCAAACTCTTAGGGATCCAGGGTTGACTTAGACTTTTTAATTAAAATATGACTTAAATATTATAATACTATTTTATATGTATTAACTCCTTATGTACATACAACTTAAGCAACAATAAAGTAAAAATAAATTTAAATGAAAACCAAATCACAAAACCAGTGGAATTCAAGTGAACACTAATTTTTTTTAATTCGTTGATTGATTGATTGAAGTAATTTCTACACCCAATGTGGGGCTCAAACTCATGACCCGGAGATCAGCAGTCGCATGCTCTTCCAACTGAGTCAGCAAGGCGCTCCCAAGTGAACACTTATTTAATGTGATAGTTGGTAACATTTTGCTGAAACCAAATCATGGCTCTTCGAGAGCATAGGCAATAGCAGGTTCTCATGGGTCCCCATGCCCAGGCCACTGGGTGCTAGTTGGTGACCCAATTTCTCACTGTTTTTCTTTGAATCCTCCTTCCACAGCTGGCTGTGGGACTCCTGAGCCTTTGCATGGTGCTAGCATGTATCTTATACATCAGGTCTACTAATGCTTTTTTCTTGTTAGCCAGGTATGATGAACATAATACAACTTGGCTCAAATTTAATCGTAACAGAAACTCAGGCTCAAAATGGAGAAAACCACTAAATTAAAAATCATCATGGAAAATTATAAATCCCTGAATGGAACAACTTGGTGGTTAATTAAGGCCTCCTGGAAGCTTTAACCCAAAGTCAAGAGTAAGGCTTTTCCAGGCAGCAGGATCACCTTCCCTCTCCCCTGGTCTCCCCATCCCCTCCACAGTGTCCAGTCAAAACTGCTGCTTTATTATGTTTTTACCATATACCCATGGGACACCTAATAAGCATTAATGAAGATTATGTTCTTTCTATACCCAGCTGTTCCTCATTCTATTATACTACTGTGGTGGCTCCTTGGTTTGCTTTCTTCCTTTTTTTTAAATTGCTTTCTTTTTCAAAATACATATTATGATCTTTTTTTGCATACACAAGACAAAAACCAAAGACATGTTATCAGACTGGTCAAAAGGCACAACGTCACCTTATAATGGAAAATATTTGCTGACCTCTTTGATACTAGAAAAATATCTGTGTATTTTAATGGAATTTAGTATGTATGCTTCTGATGTATTAAAAACGAATTCAACAAACTGTCCCTTTGTGGAATGACTTAATTTCCAAGGTTTTTGAGCCTTCCATAGGAAGAAGGTACCATCAAAAGAAAAAAATACATAGTATATCCAAACTTCCCCAATCCAGCCTCTACTCTTACCCTCCAAGCCAGGCAGTTTGACAGGAAGATAATCTCAGACATGGCAGGCTGTGTCCTCTGGCCACAAACACCCAGTCACATAGGTTCTGTGCTAAAGGCCAGGGGGTGAAATGTCCTTCATAGTTCAAGACATCTCTTTTTGCAGTCACAGCTGTCCATAGAAGTTACGACAGTTTAGGCAATCATGGCTATTTCAAGGGCTCCAGGTTGCTGCTCTGGATGGAAGGAAGATTAAAAGAAGTTGTCTCTGTTCATATAAAAAAAGCTTACGGCTCTACACTCATTTGTTCCATAAATACGTATTAAACAACTACCGTGTGAGGTTCCATGTGTCTATTAGGCAGTGTAAGGGATGAAGAAGACATATACCCTGCCTTAGAGAAACACATTTTCTAGAGGAGGGGACAGAAATAAAAGCAAGTGCCTGCAAAGCAGTGTGAGAACTGCTGATTGATAGATAATGTGCTATGGGAGCACAGAGGAAGGAGCAACTCCGCTTACCTGGAGTGACTTTGAGTTGATCTTTTGGCTGAATTAGAGTCTTCAGCTTAACAAGAAGGGTGGGGGGGAGGAGTCCAGGCAGAGGATATAGCACAGAGGCATAACAAAGCTTGGATCACGCAGGGAAGAGTAAGTAGGTCTGGGGTTACATAATGTATAGTAGGTAAAAATAACCAGAAAAGACATCCTAGGGTAGATGATTAAGTTTGGGTTTTTCCTATTGGTTTCAATTTGATGGGTGTGTGTGTGTGTGTGTGTGTGTAGATATATATACTATCTACACACACACACACACACACACACACACACACACACGACAATATTTATGTAAATGAAACATTGTTCTAAATTTTGAGAATATAAAGATAGTTTTTTGCAGTGCTTCTTAAAAGAATACACAAAGCACATAATAACTCACAAAAAGCACTTTTACAGGGAACTATAATAGTATTGACTAAGTATTGCTCATGATTTTTCAACGAATAAAATCTGGAATAGCTCGAAGAATAGACAAGCTGCATGGCCTTCAAATATTTCTTCATAGATAACATTTCTATCAAGCAGGACATTGATAAGATTTGGACAAAAAGTGGCTGGTTGATTTTGTGTTCTTTGCAGATTCTTTTGGGTTTTTTTAATGTTTACTTATTTTTTAAAGAGTGAGCAATTGGAGGAGGGGCAGGGAGAGAGAGGGGGAGACAGAGAATCCCAAGCAGGCTCAGTGCTGTCAGCTCAAAACCCGATGTGGGGCTTTAACTCATGAACTGTGAGATCATGACCTGAGCTGAAGTCAGACTCTCAACTGAATGAGCCACCCAGGCGCCCCATATTCTTTGCAAATTCTTAAGTCTAAAATTGATTTTGGTGGTAATTGGTAGGCATTAAAGAGTTGCAATCAGTGTGCTGATACAATTAATATGTATGAATATTAGGAGGAAGTGGTAGGAGAAGCAGAGAGATCCATGAAGAGTTTATTACATTTTCTAAGGTTAAATAAAGGGCACAACTGAATTATGTCATGATGGTAAACGTGCAGGAGTCTACAGATATTAAAGTGGTAAAATTTGCTAAATCTTTGAGACCAATTAGTGCTGAGGAGTGAGAAGAAGTAAGAGGAATCTAAGAAGACTCCCAGATTTCTGACTTAAGTATCTGGGTGAGCTTTTTTAAGTTTATTTTATTTTATTTTTTTAGTAATCTCTACACCCATCATGAGGTTCGAACTCATGGCCCAGAGATCAAGAGTCACATGCTCTATGACTATGCCAGGCAGGTGCCCCCAAGTATCTGGGTGAGCTTTAGTTCTCTTCACTGGAATAGTGAAGAACAGATTGGGAGAGTTATGATGATAAGTTCTGGTACAACTTGATTTTAGGACGTGATGAAAGATTGGATGTAATTCATCTTTTTAATATGCTAAGAAGAATAATGTTGAGATAGCAATGGGACCAAACATTGCTATAGCCACATTAGGAGGCATTTTGGCAGTATTTAATATAATATTAAAATATACACACCACATGACCCAACGGTGCCATTTCTCAGTATCAACCTCAGAAAAAAGCACATGCCCTAGGAGGAAGGTCCAAGGAGGTGCATTGCAGCATTACTGGTAATCACACACACACACACACACACACACACACACAATTCAACCTACTGAAATGTAGTTTGCTAGGGAAATAGTTTTTAAAAACCATGATAGTGTTTTCAGACTTACTGAAAATTAAAATCACCAGGGATATTGGTTGAAAATAATTTCTTCATCCCCCTTCCCAGTCCTACAGAAACAGATTCTCTTGGGGCAGGCCGTGAATAGGTCTGGGTGATTTTTTAACATCAGAAATGTTTCTGAAAAACTTACGAAAAGTGTTTCCAAAACCATCTCTAGAAACAAACAAATGCTAGGCAGGATTAAAAAGAATGAGGGTAAATCTCTGTGAAGCAACTCAGAATGAGCTCCAAGATATATTGAGTGATAAATGCAGACTGCAGAATGAACACACAGTGTGATACCATTATGTAACCACAGACCCACACACAGAACAATATATTTCTAGAAGTAAATATGGGCTTGGTGGTGGTGATTTCAAAGGGAACTTCTGTTATGACTATAATGGCTCATTTTTTTAAGATCAAAAAGTATTTGTGCATTAATTCTGTAATTAGAAGCAGATATTTATTTATTTACTGCGGGTGTGGTTGAGGTGATGATGTAGGTAGCCTGTGCAAAACACAGCTTGTGCTAAACCACAAATACCTAGAAGCATATCCTGGATAAATTTTATCTACATAATATTTATGCATCAAATATATGAAACTGTGCTCTACACCAAATGAAGCAGTTCATTGCTTGGGGGGATGTGGCAAGAGAGGCGGCAAGAATGAAGAAGGGCCCAGAAATCCCCTGATATTTCCATGTCTGCTCACCTTTCAAGACCCACTTTGAATACCATCTCTATGGTCCAGTTCCCACAACCTGATTTCATCTCTTTGTCTTCTAAACCCCATCCCAGCCCTTTCATCTGCTTGCATCTGTGTGTACAGGTCTCATCCTCTCACCACATCATCCCCCTTCCATTCCACTTTGCATTTCCCCAAAGCCCAGCAGTGCCCTGCATACACAGCTCTCAATCTGAAATGATTATTGAATGAAATGCTTCCAGCTATGCCTCAGAGGCCTGAGAATGGTCTTCTACTCTCCACTGCAATTACTGCTCAGTGGAAGTCACTTAGTCCTGTCTACCCTCACATCCTCACCCCATCTCCCCCTCCTCCTCACTGCTGTCTAAAATTCTTACAATGGAAAACATACGTTTTTATTACATAATTAGAGCTAAGGCTCAAAATCCAAAGCCCTAGGGAGAGCCATAAAAAGCAAATGGTTGCATCCCATCCTTCCCAGAGCACAAGATGGACAGGAATTGGGGAGAGGGAATAGATTGTTCCTACATACCTGGGGTTAGATGAAGAGCAGACGTGGAGAAGAGAAGCTCTGTTGGCTCCTTGCAAAGGAAAGGCAGGCCTAGAAGAGGGAGCTTTTCTTCATAATCTGTCACCCCAGTCACCACAACCACTTCCACCTTTTGTCTATCCTTTGTAGCTAGCCTAACAAGAACAATCTTGACATGAGACAGCTTATCTCAAGGTCTTCCTCTTAAAGTCAGTCCACCCACAGAGATGGGGAACAGAGTTTCACAGTGTTACCCTTCAATCATGTCAAGAGTGCCTCGCTTAGAGGTAAGAAGACATTCCCCAAGAAGCCACGCCATGGCTTCATGTTGTTCCAGACCAGCAGCCACAAAGGAATGGACGAACCATTGTTCTTTATAGAAATCCTATGCCCTGAAACTTCATGTCTTTTGGCATTAGCGCTATGGTCTCTCTGCCCTAGTCCTCCCCACAAACACATTGATTTTTATTACTTATTTAAGTTATGTGTCAGTCAGGGTCCTGGCACAGAACATTTGGTATCTCAAACTGGGTAATTTAAGGAGGGGTAATAAAAGGAGTAATTGTAGAGAGCTATGTGGGAAAGCCACCTGCCAGGTGCTGTGATTTCCATTAAGGGAATAAATGCCCTAATCTCAGTCTTCTTCCTTTTGATTTCTTCCCTGTATCCCATTGGCCAAGTCCTACTGGAAGCCACAGGTCAAGGGAGCCCATTGATGAAGTGCATGACATTCAGCTCCCTAGGTCATAAGCAAGTGAAGGATGAATCTGGAGGAGCAAGTAGAGGCCGTCTAGCACAACTGCCGTGTCTGTCTGTCTGTCTCTCTCTCTCTTTTTATATTTAAATTTTAGTTAACATACAGTGCAATATTGGTTTCAGGGGTAGAATTCAGCGATTCATCACTTGCTCATCCCAAGTGCCCTCCTTAGTACTCATCACAAATCTAGCCCATTTCCCACCCACTTCTCTCCGTCAACCTATACTTTGTTCCCTATCATTGAGTCTCTTGTGGGGGAGCCTGGGTGGCCCAGTCGGTTAAGCGTCAGACTCTTGGTTTCAGCTCAGGTTATGATCTCACAGTTTCATGAGTTTGAGCCCCACGTTGGGCTCTGTGCTAACAGCACAGGGCCTGCTTAGAATTCTCTCTCTCTCTCTTTCTCTTTCTCTCTCTCTCTCTTTCTCTCTGCCCCTGCCCCAATCTCGCTGTCTTTGTCTCTGTCTCTCTCAAAATAAATAAATAACTTTGGTTATTTTTCCCTCTTTTGTCTCCCCCCCCCCCGCCTTCTTATATGTTCATCTGTTTTGTTTCTTAAATTCCACACATGAGAGAAATCATATGGTATTTGTCTTTCTCTGATTGTGCAATGTCCGTGTCTTGCTCAAGAAAGCAAGAGCAGCGACTTTGCATATACAAAGCCATCTCCAGTCTGGAGCAGCCGCGCCTTCCACCTCCTCTCCCACCATTCTTAACCATGTGACCATGCTCCGCTTAAGACACAGGACAGTGTCCCTGCCCAGGCTTCATCCTTTGCATACTTATGCCCACATTGTGCTTCCTCTTCTGCCTGGACCACCCTCTCTCCCTTTCCTCTTGGAAAATTTCTACCCATCTTTCAAGGTGAGACTCCATTTCTCTTTAGAGCCTCTCCTGATCTATCATACCCTTTTCACACAGGCTTCATCGCTTCTGCCTACATAATACTGAAGCACCGTGAGCATATACTTTTATTCAGGACTTTATTCATGTACATTTTCCCTGCTGCTATGTAAGCATTGCTCACAGATGAAGATTCCATCTCATCATTACTATTAACAACCACTATTATCATTTTCCAACGACTAATTATGTGGTAGACCTGGGCCCTTTAATTCACTCTTTTGTCTATGAGGCAGACACCTTGTTTTTATCCAATGTACTGATGTAAAAACTGATTTTCGGAGAGATGGACCAGCGTGCATAATGTCACTCAGCTAGTAACCAGTGGAGCAGTGGTCGCTTAAAGCAGCTAAACTTGGATTCAAACCCATGTCCTTCTAACTCCCAACCTGAATGGTGAAACTGAAAGTAACCACGGTGAATTTAAGAAATAAAACAAAGCAAACAGAGGAGAAAAAAGGGGAGAGGCAAACCAAGAAACACACTCCTAGCTGTAGAGAACACACTGATGGTTACCAAAAGGGAGGTGGGTGGGGGGATGGGTGAAATAGGCAATGGGAATTGAGGAAGGCACTTGTGATGAGCATGGGGTGTTATATAGAAGTGCGGAATTACTATCTTGTACACCTGAAACTAACATTACACTATATGTTAACATACTGGAATTTGAGTAAAAACTAAAAACAGAAAGTAACCATGGTGAATACTGCCTGTCTCAGATTTGCATCCCCAGAGTTGAGCCAGCTCTAGATAATCCATAATTAGTGTCCAAGACGTGTGTTTGAATAAACCCCCAGAAGCATAACATACTGACAGAAATCTCTTGACTATGTGTCTATTTCCCTTAGTATAGGTTAGTCCAAGGCCGTGACTTTCTTTAGTCTTATCTCCATCCTGATAGTTTATAACAAAGTCCCAATTTGCTAACAAAACTAAACTTTGTCTTGACTGTGTTTATTAGTTGCCTTTTCAAACAGAATCATCAGCAAACAGAATCCCTTAGAAGACTAAGGTATTGATTGGTCTTGCTCCCAGAGTACTGAGTTAAAAATTTTTCCTAAGGAAAAAGAAAAAAGAAAAGAAAAGAAGAAATATTTCCTAAGGAATGGAAGGATAGTGTATCAGGAGCTTCTGAGCAACATGTCCTTGTATTTTTACATATGAACCGTGAGAGTAGGGAGCTGAGAGACAATATTTTAAAAATTGATCCTGTTATAACAGTAACAGCCGTCATACATATAGGGTACTTATTGTGTGACCAATTGGTATTTTACATATATTATTCCTAATTTCTTTAACAGCTCTGCAAGGTAAGTCTTACTCTCCCCATTTTACAGGACAGGAAACTGAGGTTCAGTGAGCCTAAGTTTCCTGTCCAAGGCCTCTCAAAATTCATGCCCAGATTTTCATGGCTTTACCCTGATTCCCTGAAACAAAGAAATTAAACGCCATCAACTATAACAGAACCAATATCATCATGAGGGACATCTAGTAATGTAGAAATTTTATGGCTAATCAAAGTAATTCTAACTGTCAAATATAATTGTAAAACACAAGGTCTCAGTATCCTAAAATAACATTTTTCTTCACATTATGACCTCATTTAAACTTTCCTTTTACATCTTTGTAAATTAGGTAAGAGCAGTGTTATGATCTCGTTTATAGATGAAGAAACTGAAGCTCAGAGAAACTAAGCAGCAGGTAGCAGTGGGATTTGAACCCAGGTCTTTCGCTTTCAGATCTAGTAAACTGAAATGCAAAAGCATCGTTATTGTGAATTTTTTTTAACCTAGAAGGCAGAAAGTCTGCCATATACACTACTGCTTGTTTCTAAAGAATTTGTCCGTGCCCACTCCCTTGTCCTCATCTGCCCCTCTCCTTGCCATCTCTTTTTCTTACTATTTTCATTTGCTACACAAATATTGTAACAAGAATAAAGGAAGTAATTAAAAGAAATTTCACTCATAATTCCTATATCCCAACATATCAATCACTTTTAGGTGTCTATAATTACTATCTAGTCCTTGTCCAAACATTACCCAAAAAGCACGCACGAGCACACACACACACACACACACATACACACATACACACCAAACACTTACACTCCCCTAGGGAGTTTTTTGGAACTTGGTGGTGACTAGTGACAAGCACGTGATTCACAGAATCCAGACTGACCCTTGCGTGGTTTCCTCTGTAGTGACCTAGATCTTCCCGGCATGAATCAGCCAACTAGAAAGAAGAGAGCAATGAGGGAAAGGCTGACTCAAAGTCAGTGATTACTTAGCTAAAGATTTTGATAAAAGCCACCACTACATCCAAATTCCGAATGTGACAACTCCTCCTCAATAAGAAGCAGTGCCTGGTTCTCCAAAGTGAAACTTTCCCGGTCCTTTGACTTTTATCTTAATCAGAGGGATACTGACCAAAATGTTAGCAGTGGTTATCTCTGGATGGTAAGATTATAAGGGATGTTTATTTTCTTCCTGATTCTCTCTTGCATTGTCTGAGTTTTCTGCAATGAACATGTAATATTTTCGTCATAAGATTAAAATCAATAATAATCGTCATGCCGAATAGGATGTGAGGTTGATCTAAAAAAAAAAAAAGGACCTATAAAAATTAGAGTCATGGGGATAGATAATGCAGTCTTCACCACTGGAGGGACAAAAACCCCTCCCTCAGGTCAGAGAGCCTAGAACCCAGGAAGTACAATTTCTAGCTCAGTTCCTTTGTAATATAATATATGCTAACAAGTTTTTGTTTCCTTTTTTTTTTTTTAGCTTGCAAAGATTGTTCCTAAACCATTTGTCAACAGAGAAGATTTGATTCTGAGAACATGTTATGGATTTTCTATTGCAATGGTCCAATATAATTTAGTAGACAATAACACCCATAGAAATGTGTGGGAGCTTTGCTGTCAAGTCCTGTAGTGTTTTAATAAAGGAACCTGTCATTTTTCTTCAGCTAAATTTCAGCTAGAAATAATATTAGGTAAGTTTTCATTGCCCTTCATTTCATAGCCTTTCTGTAATTTGGACACCTTAATGATTTCATGCAAAATTCTCTGTCTAAAGAGTCTTGGTGGCTTCTGTCTGATCTTGGTTTTTGCTTTTGATGCGGATTACTTATGTGCATCCATCATGGTAAAAACAGCAGAGTTTGGGCAAACACTGCTCTCAGACCTCCGCTCCCTTTCAGGCCTGGAGATCCTTCATCTAACCCAGTTCCATTCTTGTGCCTCTTCCCGCTGGCTTCCCCAGTGCCATTTTTATTAAAGCCCCAGCTCATCCCACATTCAGCCGCATGACTTCTTACAGGCTTCAGAATAAATCACCACATTGCTCCGATCTTGGCTTCTCTGCCCTCAGCTTTCAATTAAATTTAGAATTGACTTTAAAGGTACAACCTCAATGTACATGGTTGAAAATGACCTTGTTTCCCCTTTCCCACCACCTGCGACTTCCTGCGCAGGGCTCTTATACTCCAGCTCCTGGTTCAAAAAGTAGAAACAGGAATTTGCTACATGCTCCTGTGGCAAACTATAAGTCTCAAGCTGTTTAAAGTCTTTAAAGTCCCATCCAAAAGGTAAAGTACACTCTGCAGAGAGAAATCTGGGGGCCTGAATCTCTGGCTGCCTGTGTTCAGGAAGAGACACAGAAGGAGACGAAGAAGAAGAAGAAGAAGAAGAAGAAGAAGAAGAGAAGGAAGAAAAAAAAAAAAAAACCTTTGAGCTAGTTTAATTTCTATGGTTTGCATTCAAGATGATTCATCTATTTATAATACGCATCACTATTAAAGTAATTATATTAAGTTAATATAAATGATCTATGACAATATTATAAGGACGCCAAAGCAGACTTTAACATCAAAACTGACTTTCATCTTTTGTCTTGTCATTTGGCTTCCCACTCTTAGCAAGGAATAGAGCATATAAGCAGCAGGTTTGGGCTATTCAGAATCGGACACGCTCCTGCCAATTTCTCCCTCCTCCCTTTGGAAGACTTTACCAATCAGAAGGACCGAACTGGAAAACCTGTCTTACTCTATTCAAAACCATTAATATTTCAAGGCGCTTACTTGTATCTAAGAGTAATAAGTTTCCTCCCAATCTGGGAAAGAAGAAGGAAAGAATGATTTGATTGCCTAAAAAAGGATAAAACAAGATCTGCTATGTGAAAAAGATGTATACATTCAAAGTGCTCTATAAGTATAACAGGGCAGTTTATTAATTCAACCATTGATTAGTTATTATCTACTATGCATCAGGGTCCAAGGAAGCTGTACAGTGTTTGTGAGCTTGAACCTTCATTTTCTCTCCTCTAAAATGGGAATAGAGACCCTTTATTTCAGGGTGTGTGAGAATCAAGTGGAAGAATAAATGTAAATCACTTAAAATCAGTTCTTGGCACATAATAAATACTGAGTGAATAGCTTTATCTACAAATATGAAAGAACTATCCCCAAATGCAAAGGGATTTACAGCCTAATGAATTCTTATTCTAAAACCTCTGCCTTTTGCGTTTGACCCTAAAATTTGAAAAGCTTCAAAGTTTTAGCTATGCAAATCTCAGATCAAAATACTTTCCTATTGATTGCCCTTTAGAAAGATTTACTAAGAACATGTGGGTGCTTTACCAAATAAGGAAGAAAAAGAAAAGGAATTAACACATGTTAACTCGCTAAATGTGTCTCAGTGATTTTGCGTCTTATTTTTCCCACTGTCTTATTAAATCCTAATTAATAGATAGGCATAAATAGTCTTATGCCTTAGATGGGGACACCGAGGCTCAAGGAGAGTCAGTAACCTCCCCAACATCACAGGGCTAGGAAGTGGAGAGGATGGGATTCAAACCATGGTATGTGGTCTCAGAGTCCATGCTCTTGTCCAGCATTGCCAGCTGCCCCCTTCACCCTGTTACGTCTGATGGAAGGAGATCTCTAATCCTCATCTGAAAAGACAGGAGTTACATGAGATCTTCTTCAAATAGAGGGGACATTTTTTAGAAGAAAAATATTGCAACTATTAATTTCTTGCTTAATCTTCTGAACAGCAGAATAATAGTGGGATTCCTTCCTTTCCACTTAAAGTCTTCCAGGTAGAACCTTCCTTTTTCAGTTCTAAAAGATCACTGTTGACACAGACATTTTTGAGGACTTGGATTCTCCTTCTCTTTAATAGTGCTTATGCTTTTCTGGGAAAGGAAATCACACAAAAATTTAAAACTGTGAATCAAAAAGTTAGGAAAGAAGTTTCCACTACACAAACCTTGTTTTGAAAGCCTGCAGCCACCCCTGGTATTAGCTGATCTCTTTGCACCTCTACATTTTATAGCCTTCCTCAAACTCCACTCTTCCTAAGTGAAACTTTCCTGCTCCTAGTTCAACCTCCCTCCCTGGACTACAGGAACGATGGTGATAGCTTGTGTAAGTCCAACCAGGAGTCCAAGTGCCTACCGAGGCTAAAGACATGTTTGCTGGGCAGGGCTGATGGATAGCTCCTTAGGATACTAACAGTGTTTAGGGAGTTGAGTTCTCTTCTGTGCCTAACCCTGACTATAGATGAGGAAGACCACAATTGGTCAAAACCAGCTAATTAAAATTGAGTCACTCCATAGAAGGCCAAATGGCCCTAGATAAATAGAAATTTTTCATTCTTACCTGCCCCCCATTCTCCTTCCTTTCCTTCCCTTTGTCTCTTTTAGTTCTAGAAATAATTATCCTTTTTCGACTGCCTACATAAAGGCACCCCACAGTTCATCTCACTTGGCAGTAGCCTAAACAGCTCCTTATCCTTTCTATATAGACTTTATTTACTTTTTTAAAAATGTACAAAATACTGAATTTATTGCTCTTTTTGCTGTACTTGGTATATCCACACTGTATTACACTTGAGCCGTTTATCTTGTTGCTTCATCACCATTAACTAGTTCATTTTCTTCTTTTCTTTCATTCCTTCCTGTTAATGTTTATTTATTTTTGAAAGGAGAGTGCATGAGCAGGGGAGGGGCAGAGAGAAAGGTGGACAGAGGATCCGAAGTGCTCTGAGAGCAGACAGCCCCAGGCGGAACTCGAACCCATGAACCACAAGAGCATGACCGGAGCCAAAGTCAGATGCCCAACTGACTGAGCCACCCAGGTGTCCCTAATTGGTTCATTTTCATGTCACTGCTGAGGAATCAGCTGTTTCTGCAGAGGTTCAGGGGAAAGGCCTTTTGAGAAATGTGGAAGTTTCTTTTGTATATCTACAAAAGCTTTATTCACTGTTAACTTTTTCATCACTCACAATGTTAATCTTCATAAGATTGGTGGGAACTGGTTTTGCTTTGTTTTTCGTCTTACAGTTCTTTTGCCTGGCTATATGGAATACATTCCTGGACTTCTGCCCTCTTAGTTTGTTCTTGGCCATTGTCTTCCATACCCTTGCAGCAACTCATGCTCCAGGCAAGACATCTGCCTTTCTGTATAGACTTTAAAGTTCAAGGATGAAAATAAATGAAGGATGAAAATAACTAGCAACCAGAAAGAAGTTTAGTTATTTATCACTCCAGTAGTTGTGTGCGTTTATGTGTGTTTTAATGTTCCAAAACTCGGAAATTGAACCCATCATTCACCAAGACATATTTTTTTTATTGGCCAAATATATTCACAATAAGGTTGTCATTCCTTTTATGTGTATATCATTTTCCATTTCTTTTTTTTTTTTTTTTAATTTTTTTTTCAACGTTTATTTATTTTTGGGACAGAGAGAGAGCATGAACGGGGGAGGGGCAGAGAGAGAGGGAGACACAGAATTGGAAACAGGCTCCAGGCTCTGAGCCATCGCCCAGAGCCCGACGCGGGGCTCGAACTCCCGGACCGCGAGATCGTGACCTGGCTGAAGTCGGACGCCCAACCGAGTGCGCCACCCAGGCGCCCCTATCATTTTCCATTTCAAAGCACTTTCACATGCACAACAGCTAGACTTAAATTATAGCACCCATTTTGCAGATCTGGAAACTGGACTCAGATGGACAAAGGGGCATGCCAAGGTCGCAGACCTAATGAATTAGTCACCGCACCAGAATTAAAATCTGGCTTTCTTATTTATTATGAGCTTCTTTCGTGGGGGGAAATGGGGTACTACTCTCTATACAAGGTTTATATCCTAGTCTTCGAGATTTCCTCATGGGGGGAGAAAAGTACTATTCTACAAGCAATGTCTTGGAGCCGATGTCAGGAACAGACTTTCAGGTAGTGTACCAGCGGTATACCCTACTTAATATGACTTATGGCTTCACAGGATTGAGAGATATTTTGTGGCAAAAAGACCTGAAATCACCATTTAATAGAATATAACCACGGAAAAGTTATTTGACTTCTTTGAGTTTGCTTCCTCACTTACAAAATGGTGACAATATTGCTAATCCCACAGGGCTGGTATAAGGCTTAAATAAATGACATTCGCAAAGCACTCTGCTAGTAGATTGTAGATGCTTGGTGTTAGAATTCTTTTCCTTCTCTTGAAAGAAAACGTGCTGCCAGAATTAGAGAGTCAGGAGACTAAAGTTAAGGGAGGCTGAGGTACCAGGATTCCCTCTCCCTTCTCAAGGACCCTCCACCTGCAGGCCATAACCCCCTCCCAAACTGTAAGACTCAGATAGGAGGTAGGGATAGGTAGGTAAAGGTCAGATCACAGGAACCCTGGTAGGCCATGGCATGGACTTCGGAGTGACCTGATCAGAAAGCAATTTGAGGTTCTTTTTCCTGTTCCTCCAACTCACCAAGCTTGTTCCTACGTCGGGGCCTTTGCACTTCCTCATTCCTCTTCTTGAAACACATGAACTGGGGCGCCTGGGTGGCTCAGTCAGTTGAGTGTCTGACTTCGGCTCAGGTCATGATCTCACGGTTTGTGAGTTCAAGCCCCGCATCGGACTCTGCTTGCTGACAGCTCAGAGCCTGAAGCCCGCTTCAGATTCTGTGTCTCTCCATCTCTCGGCCCCTCCCCTGCTCATGCTGTGTCTCTCTGTCTCTCAATAATAAATAAATGTTTAAAAAAAAAAAAAAAAAAGAAACACATGAACCTTAGGTGGTCACATGGCTCACTCCCTGACTGCATACTGTGCCATTCAAGGAGGCTGTCTCTATCCAAATTAATTAAAATACCATCGCCCTGACCACTAGTCACTCTTCAATCCCTTAGCCTTTTATCTTGATTGGATTTTTTTTCCTCAACACTTACCAATACCTGAAATTATACTACATATTTACTTAGTTATTGTCTATCTCTTCTGCTAGAATGTAAGCTTCATAAAGACAGGGACCTCATCTGCCTCGTCACTCTATTTCCCCGATACCTAAAGGAATGAATGGTAAATAGTAGGTGTTTTATAAATAATGAATGAGTGAATGTGGATATTGTTATATAAATGAAATAATGTATTCTAGGACCAGTTATTAGTTAGCACTGTGGATTTCTCAGACTGCCACCTTTATATCTGATTTAACTGCTAAGTGCATTTTCAGCATTACATTAGGATCCTTATAAAGAACAACTTATAGGGGCACCTGGGTGGCTCAGTTGGTTAAGCATCGGACTCTTGGTTTCGGCTCAGGTCATGATCTCACAGTTTCGTGAGTTCGAGCCCCGGGTCGGACTCTGTGCTGCCAGCACAGAGCCTGCTTGGGATTCTCTCTCTCCCTCTCTCTCTGCCCCTCCCTGACTCACATTGTCTCTGTCTCTCTCAAAATAAATAAATAAACTTAAAAAAAAATTTTTTTAAAAAAAGAACAATTGTAAATGACATATTCCAAGAAATTGTATAAACATGAACTATTCTCTAAAATAGGCAATTTCACTTAGAATGATGCCAAAGGTGAGATGGCAGGAAGAATTCTAAAGCATAGACCTGATCTTATCACCTGTCTGCCCCACTCTTCAGTGGCTGCCATCATTCTGGGCAATCTTCAAAAACTCTGCTCTGAAGGACCCTTGAGATCTCTTCAGAGCTCTTGTGTGTCCCCTTGCATCATCTCCTATAGAGGGCACCTATTCCCCCACTTGATATTAGTAACACCTCTTTTCATTCTCACAAGTGTCCTGATTTCAGTCATGATATATATGGTCATCCTACTTGTTTCACCCTTTTCCACAAGGCCTTCACTCTAACCAGACCCATCCACCAGCAGGTCTCCAAACAAGAAAGACTCTTTTGTACCTTTCTTTGGGCAATTTTTCCTCAGCCTAGGATACCTTTCATTCTTCCAGATTCCAACGCTAGTATCAACCCCTCTAGAAAGGCTCTCCCAGAAATTTCCTCCAGCCTAATTTAGATTAGGCAAACACCTCAGGCTGCTTTGGAATTGCTTGAGGAGCTTTTTGAAAATACAGCTTTTGGGGCGCCTGGGTGGCACAGTCGGTTAAGCGTCCGACTTCAGCCAGGTCACGATCTCGCGGTCCGTGAGTTCGAGCCCCGCGTCGGGCTCTGGGCTGATGGCTCAGAGCCTGGAGCCTGTTTCCGATTCTGTGTCTCCCTCTCTCTCTGCCCCTCCCCCGTTCATGCTCTGTCTCTCTCTGTCCCCAAAATAAATAAACGTTGAAAAAAAAAAATTAAAAAAAAAAAAATACAGCTTTCTGGGCCCCTCCACCTCATGTTGGGATTCAGCAAGTCTGGCGTGGGGCCCAGGAAATCTGCTTGCCCCCCCCCCCCGCAACTGTTCCCACAATATCTTCCGTATACTCTTCCAGGTATCTCTCTGTTGTAAGCTACTTATCTGTTTCCTTCAGGTGTCTATAAACTCCTTGTGGGCACGATCCATGGCCCTCACCTTCAGTGAGTCTCCACTTACTAGAATCAGCACTCCGTAAATGATACATGAAGAAATGAATAATAACGGCAAACATTTACAGTAACACTTATCATGTGCCAGGCACTGTCCTATGTGTTTTTTTGTGTATTAACTCATTATTTCAGAAGATATTTTAGCCCTTAAGGGCATAATCATTAACTTGTAAGATAAAGGATATTAGGAACATTAAGGGACTAAGAATTAACTCTAGAAAGTGCAAGGTGTAATATATAAATTTTTTTTAAGTAAACATTTTTTTCACAAACCTTTTTTTAATGTTTATTTATTTTTGAGAGAGTGCGAGTAGGGAGGAGCAGAGAGAGAGAGAGAGAAAGAGAGAGAATCTTAAGCAGACTCAGTGGTGTCAGCATGGAAGCAGCCGACACGGGGCTCGTACTCACACGGTGAAATGATGACCCGGCCGAAGTCAGAGACGTTTAACCAACTGAGCCACCCAGTTGCCCCAGGAAACATTTATTTTAAGACAGAATACTTCTTGAAAGTCTTCTACGTACATTGAATCATGTTGATCCTTTCCCCAAATGAGTACCCAATGTGCCTTCCTGGAGAACTTTGTAAGTCTGACTGAAGTACCTATGATTTCATTGCTAGGTCTGACCTTTCCTGACCGTTCTGTGCTGGGCCATCACCTTGCACCTTCCAGGGTTTTGTTTTCTGTCTCGGACCTCTTTAACAAAATGCCTGGGGAAAAGAACAGGAGTGGAGCTTCTGCACTATACCCTTCAACTTTAAATGTTAGCACTCTCTGTGGATATCCTGTAAAACTAAGGGGAGCTCATGAAGGGCTTGTGACTCACAAAGAGCTTAAAGCGTTTTAAATGTACAGTTCTGGTAACGGTGTCAGATTATGGATTTCCAAATGGCAGCCACAATCATGATTTAGAACAGATGGCCAAACCTCAGGCAACAGAATCAACAGAATTTTCTGCCATCCCAAGAGGCTAACAGAATCCAAGAGAAGTATCTGACATCACCTAAATTGGTAAACAGCTCAAAACAATCTTAATTAACAGTTTGCTGGAGCACTTAATGACAGAGAGCATGCCTCAGTAGAAATTGGTACTCTTAGGCAGCTCTCATATATTATTAACTGCATAGGGAAGATGGTCGAATGCCCTGGAAAAAAACAGTCAAAATTAGAAATTAGGAAATCTTGATTTTGGTCCATGCTGCGACACTAGGTGACCTTGGGCAGTAATTTGAACTTTCTGAACCTATTTCCTAGTTTATAAGATGATGTCTAAGTTCCTTCTTTTAGCTTCAAATGTGTACCCCAGGCAACTGTGGGGTCAGGGAGAGCCTAAGTGTAAATGGGTAGAATAAGAATCATGCAAACATTATGGTAAAGTAAAATCCATCTTTCAACATACAAGAGGCTCAGTAGTGAAAGGTAACTCCTATTATTCATGTTGTTCCCAGAGTTCCTATGGCAGAGCATATTATTTTCCTAGAATGATTAATGCTCGCAGCTTAGCAAACCATAGTGCCTGTGGGTAAAAGGAGCCTTTCTGAAATCAACAAAATCATGTAACATTGTCAGTTAAGAAATGTTGAACTATTTTTCATGTGGTCATCTTCAGGTGTCAGTGTCGTCAGTCTTCTGGAACAGCCTTGGAAGAGAATAAGTTATCTTTTCAGCATTGCTTGTTAACCGGCGCAAGAAACCAATGAGGAAAGACTCTACAAAGTCCCTCAGCAAGTCGGCTAAAATGCAGTCTCAAAAGTTTCAGCCTGAAATAACCCAGAACTAGTCAGGCCTAGAGGCCAACAGGCAAATTTCACTCTGTATTTTTTTTTTTTTTTTTTATCCTCCCCATGTTTCTTTGACAGACCTTTTTTTTTTTTTTTTTTTTGGTCTACGTTCAAGTTTTCAGGAAAAGTTATGGTGTGTATTTTGTGGAAGTGATGGAAGAAGAGAGGTTGAAGAGAAGGGACATGGGAGTAGAAGAGGACAGAATTAAACTCCCCGGGGAAGGAAGCCTACTGCTTCTCAAGTTACCATTTGTAAACCCTTTACCCGGTTCTGTTTGGCCTATTGTCCTGGGTAAATCATCCATTGAAAATCAAGCCCTTCAGCTCATTATATATTCTTCATTTGAGGTGACCAGAACTATTTCCTGAAACCTGGTTTGGGTGCTAATTACCTGCTCAAACACCTTGGAAATACCTCCGTGGATTTGTCATAGGAAAATTTCACTTTTTTATTTTTCTTAAATTGAGCACACTTATTGCAAGTGCCTCTTTTAACTTCCCAGTCGTGACAATAAAGGCCGTCTGAGGGAGCAGAGCCTTCTGCTGCTCTGGTTACTGAGAAGTGACGCTCACTCCTCCCCAGCTTCCCCAAGGCGTAGCTTGCAGCTCTGCCTCAATTGTAGAGAAATGTTTACCGAAGTCAGCCACATCTTTCTATACAGAGAAGTAAGCTGCTTTTTCTTCCAGGGCCTCTCTCTCCCCTCCTCTGCACTGAGGCAAGAGCCTCTTTTTACAAATACCCGAAGAAACTTGTACAAAAGAGAATCACACTCCTTTTCTTCCCTTCAGATTTTAAAATAATTGTTTCTGTCAGACTTCCTCCTCTAGTAACCCTCCGATGGAAAAAAAAAAACCTCAAACTCAGAATATGCCTGGCCATAGTGACAGGATGGTATTTCTTTCTATCCATTTTGAAACTGAAAAAAAAAAAAAAAACCTTTTTTCCTGGGGAAAAATGTTTAATCATTTATGTATCTCTAATTGGTGCAATACAAAATTTTTTTGTTGCCTTGTCTTTCCTTCCCACATCTAAATAAAACTAAATCCAAAAGCATGAATGCAGGTGTCATCTTTAAGAAAAATAATCAAATAAAGCCAGAAATACATGGAACAAAATCTACACCAAAAGAACCAATATAAGTCAATATTTTAAATACACAGTATTTCCATCTTTTATCCCTGGAAAAGAACTGGTAATTCATCAATTTCATTCTACATCTGTTGCATTCTGACTAGGCAAGATTCCTCCCCCCCCCCCCCCCCCCTTTCCTTAAGAAAACTGAAGGTGAAGACTGTCTCTATGTGGCACTGTGGTATAAGTGACCGCTGTTGTGGAGGAGAAAAGCCCATGAAGCTTAAAAATTTTGCAAAGAGAAAACAATCCTCCTGCAGACCACAATAAATAAAATAACAGCAGTGGGGTGATTTGCAACCATGTAACGGGGCTTTTGTCTGGGTCTATTTCTCTGTGCCTTGAGGGTTTCTGTGTTCCTTCTCTGCAGGATCTCAGTGTTTCGCCCCTCCATTACAAAGGCCCAGGGCTTGAGCCCCTCCTCCAGCTGTTCACCCCCAATCTTGCCCATGCTGAGGCTTACTTACAGCAGACTGAAGAGTTTCAGTGGGGTGCAGGGCACTGCAATTTAGGATTTCTGCAGTACAGGGTGAATTTTCAAGAGTGCATCAGAGAGGGGAGCCAGACTTAAAAATAGCCTTTACTCATCCTATTAACCATTTCATTGCTGCATTGGTTTTTAAGGCAGGGCCAGCAGGCTCTTTTTTCTCTAGGAGACACCAAAATTGCTACAGCTGCTTCTGGCAGTCTGCATGAAGGCAAAACTTCACCATGTCTTGGAAGACAGGCGAATAAATGCTGTGACTCATTATAGAAAGAACTATGAAAAATTATTGCATTCTCCTTTCTGCCAAGTTTGAGGGCAGGGAAGAAGGGAAGGGATTACAGTGCAGGGAGAAGGGGAGTGAAAGAAGGAAAGGAGAAATCTTGGTGAACCGGAGGAGTGAAGAAGCCTCTTGTTCTGGTTTGTATTGATCTTATTTAAGCATGGGGAGAGCTGATGAGTCTGTGATTGTTTTAATGACCATGAAACCTATGCATTCAAAGAAATAAATGAAGCTATGTAATCACCTTCTAAGTAATATCAAAGAACCACAGAAGGGCTAGGGGGAGGGGCGTCATTGTAAAAGAGTCTTTACATCATACAGGGCACCGCAGGCAAAGGTAAACGAGGGGCTGAAGTATTTCTAGGGGGAGAAGAGCCTACGATTCAATACTTTATAGCCGTGACCCACCTAAGGCAAGGAAGGGTAAGGCGCTGAAGCAATATGGGTGAGGGAAATGCTGTTGTTGGAGGTCTGTGAGTAGTTTCTAAAGCAAGTAAAACTTTGGAAGTGCAACAACACAGAATATACAATGGACAGAGTCAGAGGCTGTTGACCAAGTGAGGGTTACTTTACATTTTGAATAATAACGAAAACACACTTGGTTCAATCCAAAGACAAACTATCTTTTTAAAAAAATGACACTTTAATGTGACATTATAAAATTATGTGGCCGCTTGTCTAAGGGAAGGTACGAAGAAACACAAGACCCTGACTCTGTCTTGGAAACTAGCAAGACAGCGAGGACACGCACAACAAAGATGACAAGCAATATGACGTTGTTTAATACGCTGTTGTAGTTAGCTGATTGCACCACTATTTGTGATTTTTAAGGAAGTTGCACATTTAACAAGTTACTGCAGGTAAAAGGAAGAGTGCCAACTCTGGACACTCACAGACCTGGTTTCCAATCCTAGTTCTTCCCCTTGTTAGTTCTCTAGCTCAGGGAAAATTATGTAATACACGTGGGCCTCAGTTTTCTCGTCTGCAAAATGAGGCTATCATCGTCTGCCTCCTCTGGTTGCTGTGAGGATTAAATAAGATAATAAATGGAAAGCACCTGGTTGTATTTGGGCAGGTGCCCAATCATAACAGCTGTTATGGTGAATCCGATCATTCTAAATAGGTAACAGAAATTCTTTCTTTCTTTTTCTTTCTTTCTTTCTTTCTGTCTTTCTTTCTTTCTTTCTCCTTTCTTTCTTTCTTTCTTCTTTCTTTCTTCCTTTCTTTCTTTCTTTCTTTCTTGGCTTTCATTTAGGGGCACCTGGGTGGTTCGGTCAGTTAAGCATCCGACTCTTGACTTTGGCTCAGGTCATGATCTCACGCTTCATGAGTTCAAGCCCCACATCGGTCTCTGTGCTGACAGTGCAGAGCCTGCTTGGGGTTCTCTTTCTCCCTCCCTCTCTACTCCTTCCCTGCTTGCTCTTTCTATCTCTATCAAATTTTTTAAAAATAAATAAATAAGGGGTGCCTGGATGGCTCAGTCGGTTGAGCGTCCAACTTCAACTCAGGTCATGATCTCACCGTTCCCGAGTTCCACCTCTGGTCAGGCTCTGTGCTGACAGATCAGAGCCTGGAGCCTGGTTTGGATTCTGTGTCTCCCTCTCTCTCTCTCTGCCTCTCCTCCACTCACACTCTGTCTCTCTCTCAAAAATAAATAAACATTTTTAAAAATTTATAAAATAAAAAATAAAATCATTTAATATTTGCTAGTGGGTGTAAGCTTTTCATATGCCTTTTTTAAAAGTTTATTTATTTTGAGAGAGACAGAGACAGCGCGAACAGAGGAGGAGCAGAGAGAAAATCCCAAGCAGGCTCTGGGCTTGTCAGCACAGAGCCTGACACAGGATTTGATCCCACCAACTGTGAGATCATGACCTGAGCTGAAATCAAGGTTCAGACACTTAATCAACTGAGCCACCCAGACATCCCAATAGGTAACAGAAACTCTTAAGAAAATTATAAACCCCAGGAAAATAAAAACTCATTAAAAAAAAAAAAAAGCCACACCTTAAGCCCTTCAAACCATGAGGCTTCTGGTCATGATTCTGTCATTAAATGAATTGCTACAAACAGGGTTCAGGTTCATCTGAATATCAGATGCATAACAAATATTTTTTTTTTAGTATAAGTATGTCCCATGCAATATTATACTGAACAATTGTTTGTTGTTTATCTAAAATTTGAGTGTAACTGATCAGTCCTTTCTTTTTCTTCTTCTTCTTCTTCTTCTTCTTCTTCTTCTTCTTTTCTTTTTTAATAAATCTGGCAACCTAACTGCAAACAGTAAAAACCCAAGTATGTTTAATTCCTAGTTCTTTTAGCCCAAGTTCCTATGGAGGTAATAGGAAAGGAATCCTTATTTCAGAAGGTTTTTTTAAAAATTAATAAATGAAATTAACATTACTCAAAGTGTTCAAATATCCAGAACATAACCTGTCTATATAAAAATTTTTTAAAAATATTTCCATGTTTCCATTTCACATTAACCAAGTAGCTTTGGTTTTTAATAACCTTCCACCCAAACCATGGCAATGTACTGTTTCTAGGTTCCCTTGGCCAGTTCGGAACCAGCTACTACCCAGGCCTGGAACAGGTTTGTTTTGTTTTGTCTTTCCTCTCTCTCCAGTGCAGGGCACCATGGAAACTGGAGTTTGCACACAGGCCTGTGGCACCAACGACACCCACATTGAGATTCTTTGTCAAAAGGAATGGTTCTTTCCAGTAAAATGGTATCCTGTAGGTGAGGGGAAATGTATGTTCAGGAAATGTTTAGGTAAAGTGGTATTAGGGACATGTGTGTGACATTAGCATGTGCTTAATTAACACTTGCTTGGTATTCCTTTGTTATTTTTCTGTCTTCTGTGGTGACAGGGTAAAGGCCTATCACAGCACAATAAAATTCAGAAACTTACTTCAACAGTGAATACATGAAGCGTGAGCTTTGAACTCTTAATTCTGTCAGCCACTACCTATGTATGGGGAATGTTAATAAGGATTTCTGATTTAGTACTGTCAACAAAAGACACCATACTAAAGTTTACTTTCACACATATTTACTTGGCTTGGTGGTAACATGATCGATAAGTCACATGCTTATATATAAATTCAGATATATTATTCACTGATAAGAAAAAGGAAAAGAGGTTTCAAAAATAACTTAAAATGAGAATTTTATTTTAGTGTTTAAAAACATGAAAAAGTATAGAAAGTTGTGTTCTTGCCTCTATTAAGTTCCCTTGTTCATCACTGACGCCGAGTGTTCTCAATTTTTTAAATCTTATGACATCCCAATATTTATTTAAATGCCACAAATCTTTTTAACAATTTCTAAGTAAATTTTAAGGACTGGTTGGCTTTGAAAACTCTTTGTAGGTATGATTATCCTATAGAAGTCCCTATTTCATCTAAACTTAGAATTTAAAATAATGTAACCAAAAAAAAAAAAAATCGTTTCACGAAAGCCAAAAGAGTATTAGAACAACACATTTTCCTTTGAAGGGCAGAGAAAAATCATGGGTAATTCAGGCCCGTTGATTTCTAGAGAACTCCAGCTACCAGAATGACTTTGTTGGGAGCAGCCTCCGATGGTCCTGGCCATTACATGTCAATCTGTCAAACCAACAAACAAAAACACCACAGGCTTTAGTGCAAATGACATATGACAAATGCAGATGTGCCTCTGAAAGGAATCCTTTGCTTTTTAAACACCTGCAAGAGTATTCCAAACAACTGGCAGGCCTTCCACTCTGCCATGGCCACTCTTCTGACCCTGAGTCCCGACTGGTAAAGAAAAAAATGCCTAGAATGTACAGTATTCCATTCCCATTTGGAAGCGCGGTGGGGGGCTGATGAGGAACAAGTACAGTGTTGATATCACAATGCCACGCACCTGCTTTGGATGTAAAAAGAAAGAGTTTATCGCAGAAACGGCAGCATTTTTTCATCTTCTCATTAAGTAGTGGTGAGCAAATTCAAGTGTGCTTCCCTTTTATTAGGTTAACCCATCCTGAATGAAAAGGCTGTATTGAGACTTTTTTCTTTTTTTCTGCAACAGGTATATTGTCTTCTTTTCACAATTAAATTGCTTCCTACATTTTGGTTTAGGCAGACAAGTAATTCGTAGTGATATTGCAAAGTTAGTGTTTCTTAGATTCTTCGTAGCCAAAAAATAAAACTTAGCTTACGCTTTTACAGATTATTTTTAATTAAAAAAAAACAAACAAACAAAAACAAGCATTTCCCCTCCCCCCCCCCCACCTCCTAAATACCCTTCTATTCAATGAACATTTTTATGTCTAAAACAAGTGTCACCAAAGAGATGTAATTCATTCCTAGGGACTATTCCTACTGTGTGCATGTTAGCTGGTTATCTTTTGGAGTTTCATCCTTATAAAGCCAGTACCATAAAACAATGGCTAACATAAATGTTTTTAAGGTTATCAGTTGGTAGAGGACAATGTCCCTTTAACCCGGCAATTTTGTGTGCCAAGAGTCAGTGTGATATTATTTTCACGTCTTCCTTACTTGCAATCTGTTATAATATATATACAGAGTTACCAAATCGACTCTCTTGGGTTCACAAACTATAAATATAGATAGGGCACTACTATGTTATCAGAAAGAATGTCAGCACGAGCAGGCTGCCCAGTAGCAAATGGCAAAGTTTTGGCTCCCAAGAATGAGATGCGTTGTTTGCTCTTGCACACTGCAGCTGCCGCCCCACCCCACCCCCCTTTTTTGGTGGTTTATTACACACAAGCTACTAATGAATGGGAGCCGCTGTTTTACAGTACACCACACTTACAGGACTTATCTCTAGGCCTACCACAGATTTGACTGATCAACAGCAGGGCACTGCCATCATAATTCTTCCTAGAAACAGGAGTATAAAAAGGGGTTTGTTGAAGGTTGGCTGGGTCTGCAGAGAATCCTGCCCGCAGGGCTGGCCGATGCCATCACTAGCTGTTATGGTCTTTGGCCTAATAAGGTACAGAAACAAAGATTGTTCACTTATTCAAGAAGACTAAAGCACCAGAATGATGGAAAGTAGAGGCAGTAGGGCACACATCCAAGTGGGATTAAGGCCACAAGTGCAACTTTATAGGCCTGTCTGGGTGGCAGAATACAGATCTGCAGCTGAAAATCCAGTTCAAACATAATTTATTATATGTCATTCATAGTTAGAGGTGGTTGTCATTAGGAGTTAAGTTGCTGCACTGTGTCCAACCGATTTTGATAAGTATTTTTGTAAGCTCCTTACATGTTATCATAACTCAGAAACAGAGGCAGGGAAGGTAAACAGACTGATAAATACACTGGCAGTGCTATCTAAGAAATAGATCTGGAAAAAGCCATGGCACTTCATTTTTTTTCCCCATTCTCTGCTTTAACGTTACATTATGTCAGTCGCGTGTCTAAATTTTAGCGTTTGTCTCACTGCAGTAAAATATGACAATTTGCATCTCCTGGGCTCCTTCACACTTTCTCATAAATAGCAACAAAATGAATCTACCTATTTTATTCCGGCCCTTTTATATAAAGAGGAGATTTCAAGTTGGGCAAGTGCTTTGCCCCAGGCCTAATGTCATGGAAGGATCTAGCAGAGAAAGAAAGTCTGAAGCTAAATCTTCTAGTCTTTGCATCATACTCTCCCAACGCTGGGAGCCTAGCAAGACCAGCAAC
Organism: Leopardus geoffroyi; assembly: GCF_018350155.1. Lineage (NCBI taxonomy): Eukaryota > Metazoa > Chordata > Mammalia > Carnivora > Felidae > Leopardus > Leopardus geoffroyi. The sequence continues at coordinate 85,578,630 of NC_059333.1, forward strand.
ACACATATATATATATGCACTATCGATGAGATTAGAAAAATCTGTCCTCTTTTCTTAGATGCCAAATATTGCTGGAATTAGAAGCGTGGGTTGTTTTTGTTTTTTAAGATTTTATTTGTAAGTAATCTCTACACACAACGTGGGTCTCGAACTCACAACCCTGAGATTAAGAGTTGCAGGCTGTCCTGTCTGAGCCAGCCAGGTATTCCAGAAACATGAGTTATCAAAAGAGTATTCTCACAATGAGCCCTGCACATTTTCAAGTCACTGTACCACAGGATCTTGTTTGAAAGAGAGAGGACTGTACTTGGCTGAGGCTTCATTGTATTATAACTGGGCTGCATGTTCTAAGATCACAATAACTTAAAATCAATTTAATTGGCTTTTCTATGTATTTGTATTAATGTATTCATGAAGCTGGATTATCTTAATATGGCTTGGAGAATACCATAGGTTACGGAATTTGGGTATGGGGCACAGGTATCGGTCTTAATGGAGTCAGAGTTCATGGAGATAGACCATCTGGGAAGACGAGAAGTCAAATGTGGCAGTTTTTCAAATAGTATTCTCCCAAGTAGTCAAATAGCAAGTTCTCGTCTCTACTCTGCTCCCACCATCATGTTTTATTTATCCTGACTTCAAGCCATGGAAATATTTAAGATTGGTGTCATAATTTTAGTATTCTCTTTAGTACCTAGGACATTGCCAGGCTTACGATTTTATTCGATTGTTTCGTACATTTCTTTATATGTCTCTATCGCACCCATTTTGGCACCACATTAAGTTTTGGTTGCCTGGTTCTTATTTCAGAAAGAAATGTCTTATTTACGTATGTATGTATTTATGTCTTTATAAGGACCACTGTGTTTGTGAAGCTATTCTACATAACATGGGAACAGCTGAGGTGCAACTGTGTTAAACAAAGTTCTCCTCTGAACTCTGTTACTTACTAGTTAATACGGCCTTATGCGATTTACCAAACTTCTCTGAGCCTCAGTTTGGTCATTTATCAAATGGTGATGGATTACATGCCCGCCCCTTCTGCATTCCTCGTTTTATATTCAAGGATAAGGTGTTAGCAGTTGCTTTGAAGCAGAAACATCTGGAAATAGCCTAAATGACCATTAATAGGAGAACAGTGAAAGAAATTCTGACCCAATCCCACTGTGGGATATTAGGCAGCAGTTACAAAGAGTGAAACAGGTGTCTGTGTTACACGTACGTTCCCCTTGACATATTATGAAGTGAGAAAATACACATAATAAAATTCCATTTGTTAAAAAATATTAGTACATGTGTATATTCATAATACTAAGAGTAGCTAACCCTTATAAAATGCTACGTATCAAGCACTGCTCTAAGCAGTCCACATATAAATCCACTTAATCCTTGCAAAAACCCAGTAAGATAGTACTGTTGTCCCACTTTTACAGATGCGAAAACGGAGGTCATATATGTAGTAGGTTATAGAGCTGGGACTCAAACCTTAACTGTCTGGATCCAGAGTCTGTGTTCTTTTTCTTTATAGTTATTTGTTCTTTTTTTTTTTTTTTTCAACGTTTATTTATTTTTGGGACAGAGAGAGACAGAGCATGAACGGGGGAGGGGCAGAGAGAGAGGGAGACACAGAATCAGAAACAGGCTCCAGGCTCTGAGCCATCAGCCCAGAGCCCGACGCGGGGCTCGAACTCACGGACCGCGAGATCGTGACCTGGCTGAAGTCGGACGCTTAACCGACTGCGCCACCCAGGCGCCCCTGTGTTCTTTTTCTTTATAGTTATTTGTTCTTTTTTTTTTTTTTTTTCAACGTTTATTTATTTTTGGGACAGAGAGAGACAGAGCATGAACGGGGGAGGGGCAGAGAGAGAGGGAGACACAGAATCGGAAACAGGCTCCAGGCTCCGAGCCATCAGCCCAGAGCCCGACACGGGGCTCGAACTCACGGACCGCGAGATCGTGACCTGGCTGAAGTCGGACGCTTAACCGACTGCGCCACCCAGGCGCCCCTAGAGTCTGTGTTCTTAACTGCTACCATCTGTCTGTTTATCTATCTATCTATCTATCTATCTATCTATGTATCATCTGTCATCATCTATCTATTATCTATCATCATCCATCTACCTATCATCTAGCTACCATCTATCTACCTCTTTCCATACATACGTTCACACATACATCTTTCTATCTGAGACCTGGAAGGACACATGCTTCTGGAGAAGTGACAATGGGCACTTTCACTTCTTCTTCTAGGAACTTTTGTATCGTTGGCAGTGCCATAATCGAGTTTAGAATTATGGTACCGGGGATATCTGACATGCAGTGATAGTAACTATAAAGGAAAAGCTTTACAAACAAGTGGTCCTTAAGTGCGCACCGAGATGTCAATAATTTACTTTAGGCAGAGCCTTAAATATGAATATTTGTATCTATGAAGGCAGGAGATATAACACCTTTTCCTTTTCATTTTAACAACTTTTTCCTTTCCATAGCACCTGTATAATGCCCTGTCCCTTTTGAGCACTCAAAAGCTTTGTTTACTGACTGAAAGGAGACTGTCAGTGAAAGACTTCTGTTTGGATGCGGCTACAGTTTGAGGCTAGGTAGTAGAGCAAAGTTAAGTGGAAATTAAGTATATGGTTCTGGACAACTAACCCGTGCTTTATCCGACTTGATTAACCAGCTACAGGTAAGAATGAGTGTTTCTTTCACCCTTGAAAACCCTTGCATCCATCTATATTTGCCTCATATTTCAGTCTAATTTGATGTTGTATACATTTCAACTCATTTCCCCTGTGAAATATTCCTTGAGCCTGATTTCAAAGCTTTAGATCTAGGATTCAGTCTCCACTTGGCTTGAGGATTCATATCCAGAAGTTTGACACTTAGAATATTCTATTCCTAGACTCTTGCATGTTAAATCACCAAAAACGTTTTATTAGTTTACTATTTTGATCATTGCTGGATGATTCTGACATTTCTAGAGTGTATGTAGTATGCCTTTATTCCCTGCTTCTTTGCCTTTTAGTATTTTTTTTATTGAAGATTCTGAGGTTGTTCATACAATTGCTGATACTTCCTGATTGCAAGATATCTCTGTGGGCTTTTAAACATATTTAAATATATTTCTAAACTTTCATTCACTTGCATAAGCATGAATGTACAGCTTCTGAATGCAGAATTTAAAAGTGATTTTTTTTCTTCTCTTAGCCCGAAGAGTCATTCACTTAAAAATACATGTTAAGATGCAGTGTTTATTTGTAACTCTACATTGGAACTCTGGGAACAAGTGACATATAAGTGACCCATGAAATATCTTTGAAAAATGATGATTGATTTTCCATAAGAGTTTTCATCTTAATGTTTGATGTTACTTTGCAAATATGAGAAATAGATACCTAGATGAGGATACTGAGGAACACAGAGGTACCCAGACCCAGGAATAACCCAGGGTAAGAAGCACTAGATTTCTCATACTTATTCCTTTTCACTGAATTTTAACTCTCTTTATTTTATTGTTTTTTTAATGTTTTTATTTTTGAGAGAGAGAGACAGAGCATGAGTGGGGGAGGGACAGAGAGACAAAGAGACACAGAATCTAAAGCAGGCTCCAGGCTCCGAGCTGTCAGCACAGAGCCCGATGCAGGGCTCGAACCTTGCGAACTGTGAAATCATGACCCGAGCCAAAGTTGGACACGTAACCAACAAAGCCACGGAGGCATCCCTTAACTCTCTTTAAAAGAAATGGTTTTATAACTGGTAAAATGTTTTCATGGCACTTGCAAGGACATTATTTCCTGGATGAGCAAGGCTATAAATCACCTTATTAAAATAGATGATATTCAGCCTCATTTTGTGTTATTCTAGAAACTTTATTTTAAATTCACTAAATAATTTTTTATGGTACCCTGTACAATCTCATATGTCTACCTTTTCCTTCCACCTGGAATACGGCCCCATGTCTGTCTGCCATAATCCTACCCATTCCTCAATCCCCATTTTCTCCAATAAGCTTTTCCGGGCTATTCCATATTTTCATAGTTGTTTGTTCATACCTTTACCGTAGCTTATTCTGAAGACACATTTGTGTACATGGTAATTCGTCTTTCTTGGATAGTTGGGTCCAAATCTTGAGCTTTTTGGTACTTTCTGGTTCCAATCCCTACTTCCCTTTTTTTTTTTTTTTTTTTTTTTTAAGATTTTATTTTTAAGTACTCCCAACACTCAATGTGGGGCTTGAACTTACAGCCCTAACATCGAGAGTTGTATGCTCCACCAACTGAGCCAGCCAGGCGCCCCACCAATCCCTACTTTTTCCCAAGACCTAACACAAAATTCCATGATGGCAGGGATTTAGTCTTTTCATCTTAAAAAACTTGGAAGAATGCCTCATACTTGTCACAGAGGTAGTCAGTTATGATTATTCAATGGATAGTAGACACCTAACAATACTCAACGCAAAGGGGACAACTCTTGGCTTCTCTAGTAAATTAAGCCTCATGATTATCAATTGTATCTATCAGCACTCAAATAAATGAGACATATTCACAATACTGAGAAGTAGAGACAAATCTGACATTATAGAAACTAACACTCAAACAGTTGACTAAATTTTTCACTATACATTGTGATTTTCTACTATATGTATATATACTTTTCCATTCACAAGAATATAGAATATTTTTATGCCTGGTTGACTTACTTAAAAATGTTGACTTACTTAAAAATGTCACTTAAAAATGTCTTTTCCCTTTTAAAGTAAAGTCCTATTTTGCCAAAATTATATTAACCTGTCCAGACCAATAACAGCTTCAGGGGAGCAAGAGAGAGAGAGAAGAAGGAAAGAAAGAAAGAAAGAAAGAAAGAAAGAAAGAAAGAAAGAGGGAGGGAGGGAGGGAGGGAGGAAGAGAGAAGGAAAGAGAGAAAGAAAGAAAAAGGAAAGAAGGAAGGAAGGTAGGAAGGATACACATTTTTGCTACCGCAGTATATTGGGCAAGGATGACTTAAAAGAAAAATGAGTGATCTCTGATCTTTATTTATGCTTTCCAATATTTTCCATGGTGCTTCTATGTACTCACATATAAACATGACAACATTTCTTTTCAGATTACTAAAATAATTCTCCTCCTCCTTCATCTTTTCCTTTTGCAACATGAGAAGCTTACACGAAAACTATTTGATAGCTTAAATGACTTAAAAAGACTATGAAGACAGCACAGGAGGAAAATTACCGGAATCTATAACATTAAAAGTTAATCCCTCAAGATTGAATTTTGGTTGCCAGAGAAGTGTTGATATTACACTTTAGGGTTCTCTGATTTGTTGTAAGTTTAGCTGAAGTAAATGTTTTCTTGTGCAAGCATACCGGTTTTGTCGTGAGATTGTGTTAGATAAACCCCTTAAGGCCCAAGCTGCTCTACATTTTAAAACAAAACTACCTGAAAACTGATGAGTAACATAAGGGGAGGAAGGAAGAGAGGGAAGGAAGGAGAAGAGAGAAGAGAAGACAAGAAGGAAGGGAGGAAGGGGGGAAGGAGAAAAGAAGGAAGGAAGGAAACATGTTTTGGACAGTGGTAGACATTATAAAGACACACGTGACTAAAATAAATGAAATTGGTAATATAATAAGAAACTTAAAAATTGCAAAAGGCATCTAAACAAACATATTAGTGTTAATATGAGAGTTATTTTTTTCATTTCTTAATTTGCAGATTAGTAGACAAGTTTGAATTTGGGGGCCTGAACATCTATCTCCAAATCAAAATGAGCAATCTTCAGTCTAACGTCGTGTTTTAATTGAGGAACCTTAGCATAAGAGAGGTGATAATATATGTCATTATTGATACAAACTCACAAATGTAACATCCAACCAGAACAGTTGCCTTTCCTTTTCTGGACACTTTTTCATTTTATCTAATCCCCAAAAGTCTGACTGGATTTGTCTAGCTGCCAACATAATTCAAGGACAAAAACCTTAACTTAAGTATATATAAAATGACTAATTTAAGTGTATACAATTTAAGAAATAAACAAATAATTTCCACATTAACATCCACACTGACTTCATTACCTAATTAAAACAATGTAATTAAAAACCTAAGAAGAATCACCAGGGCATGATCCTTTTGTATTTCTTGATTTCTGTTTGTTTAGATAGATTACATCAATAGCAAGTTAACTAAATATTTTATTTATTAAATACTAAATATTTTATTTATTAAATAGATTAGATAGATTACATAGATAGATTAAATAGATTTAGATAGATTACATCAATAGCAAGTTAACTAAATATTTTACTTATTAAACACTATTTTCTTTATTAAATAATAAATATTTTATTTATTATTTCTAGAGTATTTTGCAAACTTTTTTTTTTTAATGAAGAGAAAAAAACCAAAGAGAAAAAAAAGTAGCCCTATACAACGTTGTTTATCCAACTTGCTAAGATGTTACAAATTGCCAGTCTAGAAAAACTAGAAGGGCAGGGACTGGGGAGTCAGGGAATTAGGAATAGGTTGGTAAAAGGGTAGAAACTTTCAGCTATAGAATAAGGTCTGAGGATCTAATGCTTAACACGGTGACTGTAATTGATGACACTATAATGAATAATTGAAATTTGTTAACAGAGTAGAACTTAAATGTTCTCACCAAAAAAAGAGAAAGAGAGAGAGATGTGATGTAATGTGTTAATTAACTAGATAGGAGGAATAAATTTCATGTTTATGTTTTATCAAATCATCATAATATATACTTTAAATATCTTACAATTTTGTCAATTTATCTCAATGAAGCTGAAAAACAGTAAAACACTTGTAGGGAAACCTCCCTTACAGCACTCTAGAACTTAATCAATGCCATGCTGTCAAATACTTTACAGGCAGAACCTGTTTCTAGAGGTTTATTTGTTGTTGTATTCTATTTTGAAACAATGTATGGTTTTCCAGTACATTTTAAAAATTGCAGGCAGTTGTTTAATTCATATAGGGCTTTGATCTTTAGAAAATAAGACTTGCAACTCTGAAAGACTATTGAAATACACACAATAATTCACGACATTTACTTGTAAGTGAATAGAATTTTTTTTTAATCAGGTCTTTTAACTTCTGTATCTGTGAAATATAAAAACTTTGCTCTTTAATGCAAAAATCTTGATTTTCAGCGATACAGAAGACAAAAACGATTTAAATACCTATTGCTACGGGCTAATCGGTTAAAACATTTTGAAGCCATAAAATCTGAGTTGGTATCCCAGTTCTGTCATTTATCAGCTGGATCACAGTGTGCAAGTGACTCAGCATCCTCCTTGGTAAAGTGAGATTAATGTTATTTATTTCCTAACATTGTTCTAAGGATCAAACAAAATTACGAGTTGAGAAGTGTTCTGTCAGCTGTAGGGCATTAAACAAATTTAAGATGTTTTTGAACAATAATTTTATCCAATTGAGAAATGTTGATTTATGCAAGATGTTATTTCTAACAGTGAGTTCATCATCTAAACACAGGTGCCACTTTGGAACCATATATTTAATCAATGGGAAGTAGAGTGTCTTTCTGCTCACCTCTCTGACAGATTAGCAACCTGTAAGAAAAAGATCTACAGTTAGAGTCAGGCTGCATTAGGTGGACAGTGTAATCACCGGGACAATTCTTAATACAAAGAAAGTGGAAACATGAGTCTGAAGAGGGGAAATATCAAAGGCACTCTTTATCAAGAGTGAAACTTTGAAATCCATCTATTTAAGAGTAATCACTATTCTTTTAGTTAAGCTGTTGTCATCTCTAACTTTCCCTGAGTAGAAAATAATCTACACTTCCAACTAAGTTATTCATGGTCCAATTTGTTCTCAGAATACTATAATAGGCTTTGTGAAGATAAGTTTTATAATAGGGATTTAACATAGTGAGAAGGCAAGACACAGAGGCCCGCAAACACAAAGAGTATGTATGTATATAAACTGCTCATGCCCTCCCCCTCTTCTTCCACTCTCCCTTGTCCCTTCTCCCAAAAGGACACTCACCCCTACTTAAAATCTAATTTTTACAAAGGATTCAGACGAAATGCCAGCTCGTCAACTTCACAGTACAATTGGTTTAGCTCCCGCAATGTTGCTTTGGGGCCTTTTTCAACAGGGCTGGGGGAAGGGGGAAACTTTGAGTGAAGCACCCCCGAAAGAAGGAACACTGGGAAGGGTTTTAGGAAAGAGAAACATTCAAAATCTTCCCCTCTTGGCAGCTCCGTCTTGCTTGATGACCACATTTACATACTGAGTTCACAGGCTAGCACTCTCAAAGAGAACTCTACTTTCCTGGAGAAAATAAAACTTTCAGGGTGGCATCCTGAAAAAAAAAAAAAAAAAGGAGAAAGAAAGAATCACTGATGATTTATACACATTATTTTTATTTTCCAAGCTTTTAATATCTTAAACTTAAACATCATAGTTAATTCAGAGACACTATTAACGTATTGTTTTTTCTTCTTTTGTGCTTTCGCATCTCACCTTCCATATTTAAAATTTTTAATCTCCTTTGTATCCAAATGGTTATACTGGCTATTTGTTTTACAAAGTTGCAAGGTACTTGGCCCGCAGTGCTGCAGTGCCCGTGTGTCTTCATTCCAGATGGTTGTTGTTTTGTAGGATTCCTAATTTTCCCATTTTAAACATATCAAGGTGCACGCACATAATTTCGTATTTACAATCCTAGAAACTCTCTATCTCCTCATGTATTTTAATAACTAGCTTCCCTTTCTGTATATGTTGCATCTCTGCTGTGCCTACTTTGTTGCAAGTCAGTCCCTCTTGTCTGCATATTTGTAACAAAGTATTTAAGAGGATGAAGATGTGTGGTTTATTGAGTATTTATATTCAAATTTTTTCTTCCTTTAAAAAATCCTTCAAATCATATAGAAATTATGTAACAATATATGTTTTAAACTTTGCTTTACAAAGAAAGATTTCTTAAGTTGTTTTTTAATGTGCTTTTAATGATTTCTAGCGCTCACACCTCCTTACTTGCTTTCCAAACTGTTTATACTGTCCCCAATAACACTCAGTGGAAAGCTGTCATTCCTGGCTAAATCCTTACTTAGGGTGGATGCTATGCCTCCGTGAGACAGGGTCAGGGGGTCAAAATAGATTTTGGAGGCCACCTGGAGAGTCCAGGCCATGAACTGACTCAAAAAATTTATATCAGAGCCGGAATAGTCCACCTCCCAGGGTCAGATCTGGTCTGACACTCCAACCACAGGCTGGGGCATGCTAGACCGAGCTCAGAGAGAGGCCAGAGCTGTTGACCCTGCTAGCTGACCTCTTCAAACTTCAGGAGAATTTTTTTGGCAGTTACCACGGTGACTGGGTACTCTAAAAGCTTATCCTTCTTACTGAAAGGAGGGGAAAAAATTAGGAAAAAATATGTTAAAACCTACCTTGCAGAGATGCTTATCACAGTTAAAGTTAAAAAAAAAAATTGTGGGAGTTCTAAATTGCATATGCCTTTGATATTGATTTCTACTGCTCTCCTAAAGAAATTGGAATTTATAAAGTCTTCCAAACACCAAAATTTCACATTTGGAAGAGATACTGTTTTTTTTTTTCTTTCCAATAGCTGACAACAATTTGAATAATGCATTAAAATACTTTTTAAACAATGTAATTTACTTGGAATATTTAATATCACTCTGCTTTTCTTTGAGAATAATCAGCTTTGAAATAAGATCCATCATAAATGCTAATCTACTAGGGAAAAATACTGTAACTAAATACTCATTTTTGCATCAAAAATAAACTCAGTATTTTTTTTCCCTGAGAGAAAAGTGTCCATTTTTGTTTAACTTGAAATAATAAAATTAGGAGAAAAGCAAGGGACTGTTATCATTGTATATTTTATCTTTTACCAAGTGACTTAATAAAAATAATGTGTACATTAAAAACAACATTGTAAAAATATTCTTCGTGTAACGAAAGAACACAGGGAAGAAAAAATGCAATGTGTACTTAATTTTAGAGCAATGCCATTTAAGCTAAAAAAGCCATAGAATATTCTTCTATGTTGATATCAAATGCTATCTTGTCCTAAGTTTCCACAATAGAAAGACTTGTAAATTAAAATTTAATTCCCCATGAGGCAAACCTATGCACATTTTAAGACTTCACTGGTTGATTTTTGGTGACAGATTGTAATACAAAATACTTTAAATGGCTCCTCCTGTGACTTGAAATTAGATGACAATTGTAATCATTTATAAGTGTAATATCCGTTAATCATAACAATATTTCTTAGAAAAAATACCTATATACCATACAATGACTTTACATAAAATGAAATCAATGATTCTTAGTGTTGCTACCACTCTGGAGCTCCTTTAATTTTCCCATCTACCTTTTACATGACCCAGGTCCTAGATGTCTTGAAAGGGCTTTCTCCAGCATCTGGGTGCTGTGTGTGTGTGTGTATGTGTGTGTGTGGGGTGGGGGGAGCACGAGAGCATAAGAACGCATAAATGATCAAGCATGGGTGAGGGGAGAGTGGATTTGCATTTTAAAAAGCAGTGACTATATAACAAAACGATGTCTTTGGTCTAAATATTATTTCTCATCCTGACTCTAAGCCAAGGAAAAAAAAATGATGAATTACAGAAATGTGGTAACTGACACTCCAAAAATGAATACTGATTCATTTCAAATTTCAGAGGTGTGTTTTAACCTAATCTTGAATGTTCATTTTGCTGTGACCTATTTTCACCGTTTTGTAATCACCACTAAATTCTCAGAACAGAATGGACATAAAAGCCAAGTATCTGTTAATTAATCTTAATTTTTAAGAAACAAAATATAACTCAGGGTGTAATTTCCTTTTTTGTCTTGTTCTCAAAACAGCCAGTGAAAGGGAAGATCGGAGATGATTTTGCCATGCGATCCAAATGCACTTCACTAAAGCACAGGTCTTTCAACTAAATGGTGTGGTTCTTGCCATTGCAAAGTGGGCAACCAGGTTGGTGAATCACTACAACTGTGGTGCCAGCTCATTCTCTGTGATGAACTCAGCTTGTCCTTCCCAGTCGGGAACTCTTGGCAAGCTTCCCTAAAGACCCGGAGGCTGGCAAAGCATGAGGAACTATCAAACAGGAAATGAGGTCCTCCTCAGGTTTTGAAAAGAGATGATAGAAGTCTTAAAATGAAGCAAGCCAGACCAGAATCTCCTAAACCACAAGCCTTATCTTGAGTGAAACATTATTTCTAAGTTGGATCTGAAAAGGAAACGAAGTTTAAGTGTAAGACAATGATTCATTTGTATGCAAGAAAACAATGCCAAATCTCAGCTTGATTTCCTCCAGTCAAATTTAGGATCTTTTAGGGAAAAAAAAAAAAAAAAGAAACAAAAATCATTTGTCAATCTTCTGCGTAAACTGTTACTAAAAGGACGATGAAATGGGTATTTTATTCAGTAACTCATAGACCTGGATGTTTTCTGACGTTGAAAAGTCACAAATATTTTAGAGAGCGATAGAGTTTAGGGACTGTGAGGGCCCTAAGAGATGACCTAGTCCCAGCTTTTTACTTTATATGTGTGAAATCTGAAGTGCAGAAACATGAACTGCCTTCCATACAGAGTATTAGTTACATGCCCAGAAGGGAACCTAGATCCTGCTTGGCATTTCTAGCCTGGTGTGTTCTCTACTACAGTAAGTGGCCTCTTCACAGGAGGAATATTACAAGTCCCCACCAGTAGACATATTCAAAGACTTGGAGACATAGTTATTCTGAGGCCATGGTATAAAATATTTGCAAAACTCATCAACGTTGCACTTTCAGGAAACACCTCAAGGGACCACGTGATCGTAAATGCTACAAAATCAGGAGTAAAACAATAAAAGAATATGTACTGTAGGAAGCTTCAAAGTTCTTAGGAACTTACGTCTGATGGTGACAGGGGCATGTTGTTAATATTATTCCTCTAGCTAATTGTTTTCATTGATTTGTTATGGCTAATAAGCACTGATTGATTTTCTTTGAATTGGTACAGAGCTCCACTCTGCCAGGTTTGTAATTAATCAATACCAACGAGCAGGGCATTTGGTGTTAGCCCATGTAGGTTTCTGGTGGTACGAAAGAGTCTGTCCAAATAATCACAGGCTAGATAAATACCATGGCTGTCAGTCTGGAAAGGGTTTAATCTGGTCTTCTTTAACATGTCTCTAACTTACTTCAGTTTTAACTTGTATCCATTAGGATCAGTGGATCCTGAAAATTAAACAAATAGAAGCCTATAGAAAAATGTGGAATTCATTGCTGATACCCCAAACTGCCACTTTGCAACTGCATTCAGTTGTAACATTAACTCTCTGCATTCAGTTGTATCATGTATTTTCAGCACAGCCCCTAAATTCTCCTTTTAAGTGATCATGGCATGTGTGAGGTCATGATTTCATTCTGAGAATTTGGCTCAGGGCCCCAGAGGAAAAAAGAGTAAGGGATAAAAATTTAAGGTGAGGAGAAAAACTACTGGGTATGCCAAGGAGGCAATAGTTTCATAAGGAAGAGAGCTGGTATTTAGGAAGACAGTTACATGGGATTAAGAGGTGACGGCAATAGGTGTCAGGTGCCCTACTCCCACCTAGAATTTCAAAGAAATGCTGTATCTTTTCCATAGATTCCAAGGGGGGCACCATTTTTGGTACTAATCACATGTTAAAGTTTGGGAGCCAGGAATGAAAACCACTCTGAAGTGGGGTCTGAAGAGAATTTGCTTGGCCACTCTCAGTCAAAGAACCCCGATGGAGCTCAGGCACCACACTTTGCCCATGTGCATCTATTGTTCCGTTTCTCAAAACACTTCAGAAAGCCTCCTGTTGACCCAGAAGCCGACTTCTCCACCCAAAGGAGAAAGAGCTCTTACGGGAAGCTTTTTGACAGAAGAGAACTTGCTGATATAGAAATATTTTTTCCTTTTGAAATCAAGGCTGAGGGTGAGTGAGCTAAGCAGGGAAAAGAAAGTAAGTGAGGAATTGTGAGATCAAAGAGGGAGAACCTTCAGGGCGCCTGGGTGGCTCAGTTGGTTGAGCATCAGACTCTTGGTTTTGGCTCGGGTCATGATCTCACAGCTCCTGAGTTCGAGCCCCACATGGGGCTCCGTGCTGACAGCACGGAGCCTGCCTGGGATTCTCTCTCCCTCTCTCTCTGCCCCTCCTCTGCTCACTCTGTCTCTTGAAATAAATACGCTTAAAAAAAATTTTAAAAAGGAGGGAGAACTTTGCACTTGGTTCTGAGCTCCAGCCCCAGGACCAGACTGGCTGTACTCCAGGGGCTAGGTGGATGGCAAAAAAGCTAGTTGCCTCCCTACCAACCCCCCCCCCCCCCCCAGCTTCTCAGCTCCTTGACACTCTCCCAGAGCTGTTCCTCCAGTCCTATGGGCACAGCACTCCATTCTGGACACTATCCACCCGACTGCTGCTAGAAGGGCACAGTCTGAGGCAACTCAACAGGTACCCGCCCGCTCCCAGGACAGCACCACTTGAGAAAAGACCCACTCTTTTGGCAGCCTTTATAGGACGCTTGGGAAATTGTTAAAGACAGAAATTCTGAAACTGAATTTTAACCATCCATCCTCGGAAAAGAAGGGTGAGGCTTGGCAGCTGCCCCAGCTGCTCCGCCCGCAGGCCATGCTGGCCCCTGGGCCACCACACCCTCCCCATCCAACAAGAGGAACGGAAAAGGAGGGGCAAAAAGGTGAAGGTTTCAACTTTAGAGTAAGTCCCCGGCACAGCGCTTGGCATTTGAGTCATCCCCACCCACAAATACAAAGAAACAAAACGGTGCTAACGAAACCAACAAAAAAAGCAAGCGTAACTTCGGGTCTTGGTCCCAGGTTGCTCAAATGAACTGTGGGCCCACGCACACAGGTTTTTGTGAGAGAGGAGGGACCTCGGGAGAAGGGCAGAGTTTTATGGGAGGTAGAACCAGTTTGGAGCCTGGATCCTCCTGGCTTGTGCTCTGGAGTTGACTATGGTCAGGTTCATGTCGCTTTTCCTCCTTCTGCCTGCCATTTCTAGGTGGGAAGCAGGCCACAGCTTAATGCGTTCCCACCACCAGTTTCCTAATTCCCAAACTCAAGGACCTGAGAGTGAAACTTTGAGAAAAGTTATTGCCAGCCAATGACAAATTCGGACTGACAAATTGTCAATAATCACACCTTCGATACACTGGATGGCTTTCAGGCAATAAAGAAGCAGGTGCACGAAGGGGTGGCCGGGGTGCATGCAGGGTGCAGGGTGCAGCCCCGTGTGCAATTTTCCAGGTCTGCCCTCCACACCAAGCTGCACTCTGCCCCCCAGCAAGGGACTGCGTTCAGTGGTTCAGTGCGGGACTGCGGGGCGCCCCTCAGCGGCTCAGGCCCTTGCTCTCTTTCTTCCTGTTGCTCACACAGACTGCTCCCCTGGAGCTCTCTCTAACCTTTCCTCCAATTAACCCTTCTGGGTGCCTGTGTCTGTGGTCTCAAGCGCCCTTGATTTACAGTCATGTTACCCGAGTTGTCTTTGGTTTGAAATGCTGGGCCCGTAGGAGTTGGCACGTGTTGGACGTTTAGTTACTCCTGCATGCTTGTCTGTACCCTGAGACGGAGAAAATTATTAGGAATTGGAAGAATGTGTGCAAGTTAAGTATTTTCAGAACTTAAGATATATCTGAAAAAGATCTTTCAAAGTGTTTACACATTATCACTTCTACAAAATCCTTCTACCCAACACACACACATTCACCAAAGTGCCCTTGGCCTTTTTTTTTTTTTTTTTTTTTTTACATTTTGGATTCTGTCTTTTAAATTTAAATTTTTTTTTTCAACGTTTATTTATTTTTGGGACAGAGAGAGACAGAGCATGAACGGGGGAGGGGCAGAGAGAGAGGGAGACACAGAATCGGAAGCAGGCTCCAGGCTCTGAGCCATCAGCCCAGAGCCTGACGCGGGGCTCGAACTCACGGACCGCGAGATCGTGACCCGGCTGAAGTCGGACGCTCAACCGACTGCGCCACCCAGGCGCCCCTCTGTCTTTTAAATTTAAAAGCAACTTTAAACACATGCACTGATCTAAACATGAATTTTCTATGTAAGATGTGATTTCCTGCAAAGTTTATAAATCCAGTTACCTAATCATAAGATTTCAGATTAAATTATCAGTCACAGCCCTCCCAGAAGGTTGATTTAGCTACAAAAGTTTGGGTTCACAATTTAATTCACTCTTCTTTCTCCAACTTGAATTTAGATTTCTGCTTTTAAACACAATACAGCGCTTAAATTAAGGGTCTTCTTGCTAAACTGGAGGCTTTTCTCATTTCCCTGAACTCTATAAATGAACTACATTGTCATATAATCGATAGGAAAAACTCAGCTGTCACAGGCCCTAAGCAACCCCTTGCCACAGAAATAACAAGATCTGGGCATTTCTTTCTTTCCTTTTTTTTTTTTAAGATTTTATTTTTAAGTAATCTCTATATCCAACGTGGGGCTCCAACTTACAACCCCAAGATCAAGAGTCACAAGCTCTACCAACTGAGCCAGCCAGGAACCCCAAGATCTGCTATTTCTGAGTTTGAAAAATGTGCTGTTTGGATGACATGAGACCAAAACTATTACCCAAACAGCTTAGATGTCATAGTCTCTATGAATGGCTGAGGATTGATCTGCAGAGACCAAGGGGATTTGGGAACAGGCTTCTCTCTTGGTTAGAGACCAAGTGCTTCCTTTTTTCTTCCATAAACAGGAAGTATGAGTATTGGGATCTAGGATTCAAAGCTATTTTTAAGTTCATCTAAGTATGTTTGCTCTTGTAGAGTTTATATCAGAATTTGAAATTAGGTGTTCCCCCCGCCAAAACCAATGAACAATTCAGATTTGAATTTTGGAGTTAAATTCTGAAACTAAATGTCCAACAATTTCAAAACTTATCCTTTCAAGTCCTGGATCATTCCCATCAATGTGATCAGGAGTTCTACAGTATATAAATCCTTCAGCTCAACAGTAGTAACTGAATGGCATCTGATTATAAGTAGACAGGAACCCATAAATCTCTGGCAAGATGTTTCTCTGCCTCAATGTCACCGGCTTTTGTTTCTCTCTCAGCCTTCTCTCTACAATCTGCCACCTACGAATGCTGCCATATCATATGGGATCACGAAGAACATGTAATCCTTCCTTATCAGTATCTTCTCCCTTTAACTATGATATACTAGTCTGTACTTTTGAGTCAATGACTTATTTTACCTCAGGCATTTTTGTTTAAAAAGTGGTATGGGGCAGCCCTACTACAGAATCTAGCCCACTTGGTAGATTAGATTATGTGATAAACATGTTCATTCATTTCAAGAAGAACCTTGCTAAGAAGCCTCATGACCTTGGCATACTACAAATTACTTACACACCAAAGGTGAAAGATAATCTGACCCATGAATTTGCTCCATCAGTGAGCTGACGTAGTAAATATTAGTCCTTAGCCTACCTGGACCCATCTATACAAAGAAAAGTACTAGAGGGGATCAAACAGTAGCAAGCGGGTGAGACAAATTCGGTTTGTAATGTCAAAGCATAGATATGTAAAACTTCTCTTTTCTAAAACTAAAGCTGTTGGAGCCTGCATTTCCCACACATGCCATCACTAAGATCTTTGGGATAAACTAAAAAACACCACTTCTAATTAGTTCATTTGTCATCAGAGAACCACCGTATCAAGCCAGGTATTTTGCTCCTATTCAACTCTAGAAGAAAACGGGACAACATGTGCTATTATAAAAAGCCCAGCGTTCAGTGCCAACATTTCAAACTGGCCTCATTTGACAAGATCTCAGAAGCCCCCCAACTCATTCAGACTATGTCTTGGCAACCTTGCTCTAGCCCCAAACAAGACTGTAACACAGTAGAGTTTATCCATTATCATAGTTCACAGGCTTCTCCATAGCTGCAAGTTGACATCTGGAACTTGCAGAAGGGCTAAAAATCCATCCAGGAACCAAGTCACTTACTTCCAAAGTAAATGTCATGGGTGAAGGGGAGAAAGAGGTAGCAGGGAACAGGAAAGAACTGGGTACACAATAACCAGGCTGTGAGTGACTTAGCTGGTGCCCATCAAGTGCAGGTAACTGACGAAAAGAGTTCTCTTCTTGGATACTTGAGTGTGTGAATTTACCTTATTATAATTGCGGGAAATGACCGATCACATCTCCGCCCTGTACACTGAAGAGTCTTATTTATTTATTTTTAGAAATAGGGTATATTAAACTATCTTGTCCTTGATTCCCAAGACATAAACCACATGAGGTCAACACCAAAAATTTGAGAATTTGTCTAAATTCTTTTTTTTTAATTTGTTTAACATTTATTTATTATAATTGAGAGACAGAGGGAGACAGAGCATGAGCATGGGAGGGGCAGAGAGAGGAGGAGACACAAAATCTGAAGCAGCCTCCAGGCTCTGAGCTGTTCATTAGCACAGAGCCGGATGCAGGGGCTCGAAGTCACAAACCGCGAGATCGTGGCCTGAGCTGAAGTCAGATACTTAACCACCTGAGTCACCCAGGCACCCCGAGAATTTGTCTAAATTCTTAATCGCACAGTGCAGAGATATGGTATGCTGGATACAGGACCTGGACAGCCCCAGCGTATATGGCTCAAAAAGTCTATACTTTTCTGTCTATACTTGCATTCACCTCTCCCTCCCCCCACCAAACCACACGGAAAATATTTCTTTCCCTTACTCTCTGCAATCTAAACTTAAGAGTGCACAAACCATGAGCTGGAGGTAACTGCTTCTTTGCAGTGCTATTTATGACACACTTCTCTTTTTTTCCTCCCTAGGCATCCACCCCAAGGGACTAAGCAATGCACTATGTTGTTGCTACTCAACTAGGTCTGAGAGCAAAGCTGGGGGTTTCAAGAGCATCTTTACCATAGCAGCAGCCTTGCACCAGCACCTGCTTTCTTACCCAGTTCACCAAGCTCCCTCTCAGCTTCATTTCACAAACATATCTGGGTCTCCATTTATCTGTTAAAATGGCCCAGGGTGTCTGCCAGGAGTATTGTGCCACCGTCGCTGGCACATTTTGTCTGTCATTACACAAAGCGTTCTAAAAAGCTATTTCCAACCCTGCAAATATACTCATACTACAGAAGTCATTACATTAGCATAACAAGCACAAAGTTCCAAGATGGTAATTTGGTTATAGATCTGAAATCCTTCCTGCTCCATCAGATAGATGTTGAGGTAGATGTTGCCTTGCTCTGACTACAGTCTGGGTCGGTGGACAACCCCCACCCACCAGCCCCTCCACCCCCCCTCACCGCTTGAAGAAGAAAGTTCTGCTGGGTGAACAGTGTGTCTTTGGGAACTCAGAGTGGGGTAAAAGTTTCAAGTTCCACCTGCCCAAGTTGGGACATTTCTTAAAGAACCAAGAGGCCTCTCTCTCTCTCTCTCTCTCTTTTTTTCTTCCTGTTTGACCAAGAAAAGTATGTCTTAAATGATATTCTTCCACAGGTGTCTCATTGGATATGGACAAATATCAGGATTTCACTTGTGGGCAATACAAGCACTTTTTGGTCCTTTGGTTGGGGGTGGGCTTTGGGAAATTCGACCTCAGTCTGCCCGGCCAGTAGTGGAGCTGCAGATTAGCGGCCGCTCTGCTGAGGCCCGGATGGCAGTGTGGTGGCGGTAAGGGTCAGCAGGGTTGAGATGTATTCAAATGTTAATTTACACCTGAAAAGACTGGCAGTCACCCACATGGGGGGTGACTGGAGTTTCTCAGGAATCCTGGCCTTGAGTGTTTCCTTGGGAAAGATGAAAGTTGAAATGGAGGAGAAAAAGCAGCCTCAAAGTTCTGGCAGCAGCGAGAAGGGAGGGAGCAGGGACAGCCTTGATGAGTTAAAGGAAGTTTACTTAGCCACCAGTTGTAAATCTATTTTCAACGTTCCCTTTCTAGGGTCGTTTTAAGGTACAACAGAGAGGTGGTAATTTCCTCTTTCCTCAATATTTGGAGATTGTCTACTGAATCCAAAAATATTTACATCGAAGTAAGAATGAGGAATTAGCCTCATTTTTCCCCTCTGCCATACGGATGGCTTTCCTTGTTTTGCATAGTCTTTCTGTTGAACAACTGCTGCCTACCTTGCTTAGTGGAATCCCAAAGTACCTCTGAGTAACTAAGAAAGAAAAACCTTCTGCATTCCAACACTGCCTCTAACCTCAAACATAGTAAAGGGTTCATTCAAGACCCCAGGACCACACTGAGGCATTAATTAGGCTGATGAAATCCATCGAAATGTATGAATTCAGCATAATCAAGTTTCTACCACAGACTATCGTTAAGGAATACGTGAGCAGCTGGGAGAATAGAAAGTACTGTTAGAGTTAAGTCATGCATGTAATTGAGTATATTTAACATAACCATTTTAATGATCAGTGATTAAAAGTGCATCTTACTTAAATGGTATATCCTCTGCAATTTGTTCGTATCAACTCGATAATATTCTCAAAAGGAAAAAGTAGGGATACAAATTCCTAAACAAGGTCGTTTTTGAGTTTGGGGGGAAAAGCAGGAAAGTGAATGGAAAGGGGGGAGAAAAAGCAGCTTTCGCATGCAAACAGCACCACCAGTGTGATATAAATTAATCACTGTTTTAGGCGTCTCTGTGCTCAGGTCAAAGTATTACGAATATATAACAAGTGATTTTCTTTCATCCCTCAAAAAGAATGTATTTCATTAAAGATGCTTTCTCTGTCCAACAGGATTATTTTTAAAATCTGAAATCCTGCTGATTTTAAGAGGTTTTCTTAGGAACCTGGGAAGTTTACCTTTCCGATTCTTCTTCCAACCTGTAGGGTTGGCTCATCTTACTGAAACTCGCCTTTGTGAAGACAGCACTGGAAAGAAGAGAGAAAGCCTCACAAGGAAAGAGATGCACCCGGACATGGCAGTCTAGGGCCACAAACAGGAGCCCTCGCAGGGAAATTAGCTGTTCAGATCTGCTAGGGGCCCGAACTAAGAGCCCACGCGTTTAGAGGCAGACTCTGCTGTGCTCTATTCACTTGGACCTGGCCAGATAAATGAAGTCATTGTGAAGCTGTGCACAAGCCAGCCTCTTTTTGTTGTAGTTTCTTAGCTTTTGTGCTCAAAACACACAAATCGCCGATTATCCAGGAAAGAAGGGTGGATCTCGATCTACAGGTAGGAGTGTGTAATCCCACAACATCTACACATCTTTGCAGGCATTGTAAAAGTAAGGGTTTAAGAGAAGGATGCAGTTGGCCCAGTTCCCAAAAGTTGCCACATGGGGCTCTTTTTATCTCCTTCCACCCCTGCCCCCATCCTATAGAGAGACCAATCTATCCTCCCACTCAAAATAGGGTTTGAAGAGTGGCACGTCTTGAATGTCTGGGAAATGCACCGTAACTTTTACCAACCTGAGAGGGAGAAAGGAAGGCACAACCGCGTAAAAGTGCACTGGAACATACTATCTGCCTGATGCAAACAAAACAAAAATATTTTAAGGGGAAATTCATCTTGAAGCCTTCCTTTCACCCAGAAGCAGGTCTTCCTTGGCTTGGAGGGACAGCTCTTGGGAATTCAGGTCTCTCTCAAGGAGCTCTCCCACACCCAATGTATAGTCTATAAATATAGTGGAATAGTCATGCCAGGGGTAGTCAGTGCAAGAGAATCTGGAGTCTTGAAAGCATCTTTTTCTTCTGGCTATGGTGGCACTTAAATGATAATGCGGGCAATGGAGCTAGGAGATTTATATCTTTTGGAAAGTAGGGTGAGCCAGATGGTAATAGCGTCATTAACACACAAACTTGGGATGTGCAAGTGAAGCTTGAAATTGGGAAAGAGATCGGGAGAACAAAGGGGGCTGCTGTTGAAAGGCTACCCCTCTTCTGCGGGCCAAAGCTGAGAGCCTCTTGGTACTGGGGTCTGCTCCTGCCCAGAGCTGGATAATAAACGACAGCTTTCCCCCTCCCCTGTTGTGACTTAGAAAACACCGAGAAAACTTTTGCAATAGGCAAATGTGGCACTTATTTATGTGTAACCCTTTGTAGTCTGAAGTGGCAGGAATGGGTCTTTAATTCAACTGCACTCCGACCTTCCACCCCTACCCTAGTTTGATAAGCTCTTGCAATTGTTGACATTTATTTTATGAAATCAAAGTGCCGCTGGTTGCACGTTTCAGACAAAAGTTCCTTTTCCTCCCCTTATGTAAGCATTCTAAGTAAATATTAAAGGTTGAACAGCACCACCTTTTTTCATTTTGGTGATGGGGGTTTTTGCAAAGGTGTTGCCCTGGGTTAAACTCCGGAGTTGTACTTTGGAAAGTCTTAATGTTTAGGTTAAACTCCCACTTGTCCGAACAGATACAATTCACAGAGAACAGAGAAAGCATTAAGACAATGGCCTTAATAATAATAATGCATGTTTATAATAAACACCCACACAAACATTTATAAACAGACAGGGTAGTCTGAACTAAAGACAACAAAGTTAATACATTCATTCTCCTTTTTATTAACTTCATGTATATGTGCGTGTGTGTATATATCTCATATGTATATATTATGTATATGGCTCCTGGGAAGACAGCAGAAGTAACGGTCATTAAGTATTGAATGGTTTGAGTGATGCCTGTTAGCGACTAAAAGTTGACGATGTCTAAACCAAAATCGAACGTTTTTCTTTTTCTTCTTAAAAAAAAAAAAAAAAAAATACTAGAGCTCTTTAAAAGCCCGGAGGACTTACCCTCAAGGCATTATTCAGAGAAAAACTGAGACTGGCCGTTCGTCACAGGCAATTGTAAAGGGTTTCAAAGGGCCGATCAAACGATCACCAGAGTAATCTACATTCAAGTCCGGATGGTGGTGTTACGGCACACACCTGCGGGGTGTTTGCTGTCCGTGCCCCTCGCCGAGCTACAAATCATCATTAAAGCGAGCTGCTTAAGCTTCTTCCCAGCTTCTAGACAAGAGTTACTTGGGACAGTTCACTTTGATATTGCTACAGCTCGCAATTGACAAGCAAGCTATTTTGGAGCTCAAGCCCGAGCCCACACCCTAGTGAGCCCGGCAAAGTCAGGAGGGTGGTGTGGTCGGGTGGGGGGAGGTGAGCAATTGTAAAAGTCTGTTTCTCCAATTTCCTGAGCAGAATCACCGCAAGAATGTATAGGAATCCAGGTTTGAAGCAGCTGAAACCCGCCTCGAGTTTTGTACTGAGGGCTCTTCCAAAACTTCTTCACTGTCCTTGACACAACTTTGAGCCCACTCAGCCCACAGTCACAACCTCGCAGCCTCAGTCTCTCTGCTTTCCCTTAAATACACACACTGGGGCCAGCACAGGATCGAGTGCGGGATCACATTTTTCTCGACCAGGACCGGGGACTAGTTTGAAACTTTCACTTTTGATTCATTCATTTGTGATTATATATCCCCCTTTCAATGCCAACCGGCCCTCACTGCCCTAACTTTGAGAGACAGAGAAAAAAAAAAAATCTGGAGTTGGGTAAAAAAAAAGGGACGTAGGGGTCGGACAGCTGGAGGCGGGGAAACGGGAGGAATGTCGATTTCTGTCTGCTGCCTGCCTGGGTGTCTACAAGCCCTCGGCAATCCGTGTGCGCCCCGTTTGGGGCGGGGAGGGGGAATAACCGGCTGCCGGTGATGCCAAGATCAACACTCGGAGTGAATGTATCAATAGACCAATTTTCTGCTCCCACCGCGAGCTTTTTCATTTCAACCCAGACTAGCGGCGTCTGCGCTGCGCAAGACGCAACAGCACGGTAGCGTCCGGAAAAAGAGGGCGCTAGATGCGGGAGGCGCAAATATGGAAATTAACTCATTAGGAAGGGGTGTGGTTACCGCGTAGCCCCCTCCTCCATCTCTTCCTTTCTCCCTTGCTGCCACCGTCCCAGCTTGCTAAATATGAGATTACAAACAAACAAATAAAGCAGAAGCTGACTACGCAGTCCCAGATCAAACACGCTCCAGATAATTCGCTTTTCTGAGCGCTGCGGCCCGACCTGCGGCGCAGCGCCGGCCCCTAACGCCCGCCAGTAGCTTCAGCCTCCCCTCCACGCCAGCCCCGGCTTCTGCGCCTCTGAAAGCCAGGGCCCCGCGCGGCGTTTCGAAGGCACAGCACGTGGCCCTGACGCCCCGTTTGGTACACGTTTTAAAACATCAGACGAACGCTTCCATCAATATGGTAACCCTCTGAGGGCCTCTGCTGATCTCAGAGGTCCTCTTCTAGAAGGTGCCCGGAGGGGAGGATGGTGGTGTTCCCTTTGGGTGAAAAAGCCCCAACTAGAAAGAAGTGTCCCAGAGTGCCTTGCAGGGAGCTTTTCCCAGGGCGCGGCACCCTGAGTGCGGGGGGGGGGGGGGGGGGGGGGAGGGTAGGGTGATGTTTAGACTGCTTGTAGGCAGGGGTGAGCGCCGGGGTCGATTTGAGCGTTAAAGACCCGGGTTGAGCTATTACTAAGCAAAGACCAGGTGCCCAAGAATGAGAACGATCGGGTTAGAAAACCTAGGATGTATAATTTTGTGTCCAAATAAAATGTTTAGATGGGGAGGGGGGGGACCTAAAAAAGAAACAAAACCTCTCATATCCCCCCTCCCAGCCACCCTGCCTCCAAGTCCTCAAAGCTTGTCTCTGTGGAAGGCTGGAGGAAGAAAAATTGTACTTTTATGGTTTTTCTTCCTGCGTGGCCCGCCTCCCCCGGCCCTGCTCCCTCCCCAGCGCTCCCCCAGCTGCGGGCTCCTTGGAGGAAGGCCGCCCAGTCCCCTTGTCTCCCGCTGCCTGCAGGCCACCGAGCCTCAAAGCGCGCATTGTCCAGCGGGGGCGGGGAGGCCAGCGGGCCCCTGGAGAAGAATAACACTGCGCCCAACTCCTGTTAGGGAAAGTTTCCTAATGCACTCCTTGTGGTAAAATACACTTTTAACGGGGCGGGGGTGGGGTGAGGAGAAGTTTTGAAATTCCACTACCTTTTCTCAATTCCTCGACTCTTCTTCCCCTTGTCACTTTTTAGGTTCTCAGAAAGGGGGAGAGTGAGCCGGAAAGAAATTGGAAGGTAGCCGAAAATGTGGCCATGACTCTAGAACCGTCCATGTGATGGTTTTAAAATGAGGGTGGGAAGAGAAAAGGGGGATGTCTCCATCCAGGTCTGGGCCGAGGACAGCTGCACCGTGCGCGCGGGGCGGGGGTGGAGAGGGTGGGGGTGGTGGTGAGGGGAGAGGGGCCCCGAGGGCGCGTGTGCAGGCGAAGCATTTCGCACCTCCTGTTTATCTTAGAAGCGAGGCGGGGACGGGTGGGGGGGGGGAGCGAATTGTTCTGCCTCCCGACAGGCAGTGGAAGTTGAATAAAATGGAGAGGCGGACAAACGCAAAAACAAAACCTGCTGTAGACTCGGAGTTTCTCTCTTTGACCCGAATTCCAAGTGATGGGGGCTCTCCAGTTGCAAAAGACTCCGAAGTCTTAAGACCCCAGAGACAGCGGTCCTCCAGCGACGGCAAAAGCTGTGATAGAGACCGTTAGAATGGAGGCTTTGGGGGCAAATGTGATTAATCTTTCATTGGAGCAGCGGGGACCCATTCCTTCCGAGCGTTGCCGTCTGCATTTGAGGGGTCTGTAGGTTTCGTCCGCTCTTCCAGGCATTTGCAAAATAATGGCTCGTGTCCCTTGCAAAACTCTGCCTGAAACATATATATTCCAAGACACTGCATTGGTGAATCCGTTTTAAAAATCAAATAAGAACAAAATAAGACTTTAAAGAAAGCCTCGGGCAGGTACTCTAGATGTCCAACAACCAAAGTGACCGAAAGGGAGCCTTAGTAGTTGTGGCTCTTTGGGAGTTGCGCTAATTTGGTGAGTGGACTCAATGCCTTAATGCTAAATCGGCAATATAAAGGGCTAAAGAGCAAGCCCGATAAAAAGCTCTAATTGCTACTGGAAGATTTAGGTGGTTGCTAGGATCTGAGGACCACCATCACCACAAAAAAACCTCCAATAGAGTGTTTGGGCTGTGTGTACGGGGGGTGGGGGTAGAGTTTCTACGGCGAATAGTGCCCACATCTGCTGGAACTTCCATATCTAAGCTGTTCATTTACGGGAGCCAACTTATGAAATCTCCACAATTAGATCTTCATTGTTCTTCCTCCACAACACTGTCTAGAAAGAAAAGGTCTTCTCGGTCGGGGCCAATCCAACGAAGCGTTTGACGTTATTAAATAATAAAGCGATTGTGATTTACATTGTTGTTCAGAAAAAAAGGCCAATTATCCACTGTTATGTTGCCATAAAGATCATATTAACTCGAATTAGTAATCAAACAATATGCGAGCGTTTAAAAAAGTACAGCCGAACTGGGTGACAGCTACCGCGACGTCTTCACTTTCACCAGCGAACCCACCCGCGCCGACAGCCGGAGCGAGAGGCAGTCGCCGCAGACCCGAAAGGAGGGAGAGAGCAGCAAAGTGGTGATTAACGGTCTCCAGTGTTAATTATTCTCAATTAATCCCAAACAGTGCAAACCTTCCCCGGTTCTCCGGAAGTTCCCTGGTTTGGGATGTTGCGAGAATGCTGCCTTGCTGGGAGGGGTTTATAAGAAATCCGGAAGAGGCAATCTCATTGCAAGTGTACCTGTGAGCGAAAAGGGTAGGGATGGAGGTGTGTGTGCCGACGCTGCATGCGGTGGGTGCGCTGGGGTTCGCTGCCTTTCCCAGAGCCTGGCGTGCACCCCGAGGCAGGTGTCTGGGGCGGGCAAGGCCCGCAGCGTCCTTACACCCCTAGTCAATCTTGCGTCTTCTCTACTCAAATCACTCTCTCTCGCCCTCTGTTATTAGGTTTATAACTCTTTGCCCACTTAAATTTGTGCAGCCAACCAAGGAAATCTAAATAGGTTTGAGTCGCCCCTTGGGTACAGAATGGAGGCTTTAATAAGAAAGATTAATTGTGGGTGTGTAACCTGCCAGAAGACGCGGCAGCTATCAAGTAGCGGCGGGCAGTGGGGTCGAGGGGAGGGAGATGCCTCTTCTTCTAGGCCCAGACTTTAGTTGGCGCCGTAGGCATACTTAATGCAGGCCACCCGACAGCTCCTTGCGGTCACAAGAGAAGGACTCCACAGAGATGGTAAGACCCATCTCTTGCTGTGTTAGTGGAGGTTCTAAAGAACTTGGCCTTTATTCGCCCTGCACACCAAATCCCCTTGCCCTGCGCCCCGCCCCGCCGGACCCCGGACTCTTTGCCTCCACGCGCGAGGTAGGAGTGCGGGAAATGCTGTGACCGCCGCCCTGGGAGGTCTGTCTGCTCCCACCCCCACCTACTGAACAGCGTTTAGGCGAATAAAACAGATTTTGCTCCGAGAGCTAGAAAGTTGATTTTTTGCTGTTGTTGCCGCGATGAAAAATATGTACGGCTACATGTTGTTGTTGTTTTTGTTGTTGTTTTGTTTTGTTTTTAAATAAGCAACAGGGATCAATTTTCCTCGGCGCGATGCTTCAGTCCCGGCACAGAGGGAAATCGGGCAGTGGCCGGGCGGCTGGGTTCTCGCCCCGCGCGGCGGCGGCGCCGGGGGATCCGTTCTGGCCGCACAGCCCTTTCCTCGCCCCTCCCTCCTTCTGCTAAATGTTCGGATACCAGACAGTGAGTTGGCGAAGCGGGTGGGGGCGGAGAGGAGTAGGAACCGGGCGGGGGTGGCGGGAAGAACGGATTGACTGGAATAGTTTCCCTAGTAGCGTTCCCTCCTTGGACAATTCCCCTTAAAACTCGAGGCACCAAGGCCTGAGTTTAAACAAATGTGAAATGAAATCTTCGGAAGGTCCAGCCCTTGCAGCGGTGGGACAGCCAAAGGGTGGTCGCATCTTTGTCCAGAGTTTTGAAACAGTTGCTGCCTTTCCTAACTCCCTGCTCTATCTCCCACCCCTCTCCCCAGTAAAACCAATTCAAAGAGGACAGACTCCACTCCACAAGATTAATGTCCGTTCATTTGCAGGATTAACCCTCTCACGCAGCATAATAAAATACTAGAGGTCCTTTTAAATTTAAATAAATACATGAAATCCGTGCCTTCTCTCTTTTCCTGGTTAGTCTCTCTTGGGACATCAGAAAACAGTGTCTCAGAACCTAAGTCAGTCTTAGAAGAACTTTTAACTCTGAGTTTTCAGATCATCTGGGGGCTGTTGTAGGCATTAGCATTGGGAGAGAGTGGGGAGACCAGCTAACCTGAAATATCTATAGCTTTACATTTTGATTTGGAACTCATGATTAAAAATCTATTTGTTCCTCCCAGGCTAAGCAGATTTCAATGTTGGTCATAGGAGCCACAAAATGTTCATTAAAGGAACCTAACCAAGGCTACTGTATGGCCACTTTGTGAACTCAGAACTATGGATGGGGGGAAAAGTATGAAAGTGTGAGTTGATGTCACGCTGGCTGTCAGTGTGTGGTCTATTGTGGAGAATGGTGCTTTTTGACTGAACAGAGGGAGCCCCCCTCCCCCCTTCCCCAGCTCTACTGCACCTGCACTGGATGAGGGAGTCCCTGCCATTCAGCCCATCGCAGATTGTTCAAACAGAAGACATCTCTGACAGCACTCAATTCATTACATTTCTTCCTGCTTTTCAAACCAACACACACACACAAAATGAGTATTGCCAGCCAGTGACAGCCAAAAAAAAAAAAAAAAAAAATCTTAAAATACTTTATATGCAGCTAATTTGGAAGCTCACACAACTAACCATGAAATATTTTGTATCCTCAACTTGTAAAGCTTCGTGGAAAAAAAGGTTACCTGATTTTTCCTATTAAAAACATACCTCCATAGTTTATGTGGGGATAGTAAGTTTGTAGAAAGACCCTGCAGCACAGCGCAGGAAGTTTCAATAGGAATGAAAGCAGAAACATGCAAAAGAGAAAAGCCCTGATTTATCTTATCAAAAAGGCCGGCTTGAAATGCATTCATAATTTATGCCGGTGAACCAGCTTGCTAATAGAGGTGAGGTACCCAAGAGCCAGGGGCAGGCAGTGAGAGAAGCGAGAGAGGGTAGGAAGGGAGGCATCAAGGCTGAAGTGTGAGCTAAACATTCAAATCTATTTCCTAACAATGAAGTCTTCCCCCCATATGCTCAGGTTTATTTTGCCATCTTAGATTCCAAGATGTTTTTGCACCACTTCACAAAGCTGATGAGCGAGTGTTTAGAAAGCTGAGGAGTGTTCATCTAGTTTCACAGAAATTGGGGTAAACAAACTCTCACAAGGAAAACTTGATTGTAAGATACTTTCCCTGGAGGTGGGAAGAAGGGGGAAACAAAGAAAGGGAAGCAGACTTTGAGCAGGAGAAGACAGGTTTGCCACTTAGTTATTTCAGACTGATCAAACCGTAATGTTATGCAATAACTGAGATTTGAACTGTTAAGTGTGATAGTCAAATCGACCTGGATGTGAGTTGATACTGAATTGACTTCATGTGAAGTATCGGCTAATTCTCAGCAAATCAGTAGTTTGTGAGATCCTGGACCAATATCAAAACAAGGTCTAGTTTCTAGGACCCTTCCCTTTGGAAGGACATTCAATGAATTAAATTGATTTGTAAAGAAAACTTGGGAAGTGTACCTTCTTCTGGAAATGCTCAGGTGCTTTCCACCAACAAATAATTCTATCCATTTTACAGAGTCGGGGATCAAATGTCTTTCTTCTTGTCTACAGTTTAAATCATTCTTCTCTCAGCAATATTTTCTCAATTCTAAAATGGTTATAAACAGCTATACAAATAATTAGGAGGAGCGGTGGGGGGACAGAGAAAATGGAGGTGGCATGGCCATAGCGAGCCAGAAGCAGCTGTCCTGACCTGACGCGGTATCAGAACC
This sequence comes from Leopardus geoffroyi, assembly GCF_018350155.1. Classification (NCBI taxonomy): domain Eukaryota; kingdom Metazoa; phylum Chordata; class Mammalia; order Carnivora; family Felidae; genus Leopardus; species Leopardus geoffroyi. The sequence goes on from NC_059333.1 coordinate 85,607,500, forward strand.
AGAAAACTTTTTGGAAGTCCAATTTTTAATCCACTGCTGAAACTCATGTAAGGCCAAATAAAATAAAGCTGCAGTGTACTTTGTAAAGGCTTTGGTGTGATTTGTCCAGTGTCTCAAAATAAAACAAGCATAAAACAAAACAGCAACAAAAACCCAACTCATTCAGAGCTCACAGCAAACTCTAGCTAGCAAATCAAATCACACACACACACACACACACACACAGAAGGGTTTGCCTGTGAGCTTCGGTGGTGTGGTGGGTGGTGTTGCCTGTGTGACTGTTTACGTGCCTAAGACTGGCTATTCGTGTTTGCTTATACTCTGGGGGGCAAGAGCGTCAGTCTCAAAAGCTGGGGCTGGCTGGTGGGGATGGAGACCGGCTCCACTGGCCTCACTCTGCAAGTGTACGGATTGCCCTTTCTGGAACACTCAAACGAATCATTTCATCCCTGAGGCCCTGCAGACCCTGACGTCACGAGGTGGGGGTGGGGGCGCAGTCCCGCTTCTGGCCTGGCCGCCAGCGATAAGAACCCTTGGGAAGAATTCACCGCTTCTTTTAATACAGTAATTATTTTTCTGCCTTCTGCGGGTGTGGGCGGCTCCTGCCCAGAATGCCGGCATCCCTCCCTTCAAGAAGATGCCCAGGGATGGCAAGTTTGCAGGATAACTTCCTAGGCCAACCCGAAGCCAGAAAGAGAACTGGCAAAGGAAGCAGGGTCCTCTGAAGAAGGCGAATTTCACCTGCTAAGGCCAGAGAGGAGGGCCTAATTTCTGGATTGATCTCTAGAGTCTAAAATGGGAACCTCTTGCCTTCCCTACCACCTAACTCCGTTGGACTGTAAGAAAAGTAGCAGCCATCAATTAATCCCATTTTGTGTCAGTGGCCTTGTACTCCTTCTCTCCCGGGTAAAGATGTATTATCCCTGTTTTACAAATAGGACATGGATGTATCCTCCATCCTTATCTACTCTGATCCTGGAGGGGCCCAATACTCCGGGGCTCCGGGGAGCCCAAACCACTCCTGTGGTTACCCACAGCCACGTCAATTTCAATTCGTAGCCTCTGGCATCGGCAAGTACTAAGAGCTTGATTACTAATGGTGAGCTTTGGCACCAATCAGGGGCACGCAACCTTTTAAAAGTAAAGGACTGAGGGGGAGAGGGGAGAGGAAGGCAGGACTCAAGTAACACAATCTCTGATTTGGGAGGTTTGGGGCCTAGAACCATCCTTGGGGTCACGGGGTCAACATGGAGCCTGCTAGCGCTGAGGTGAGGGAGGTAGAGAACTCCGGAGTAAGCGAGAGGGCCCACAACACCTCCGGAGACATTCCAGACTTGGGCGACGTGCGACCGTCCAGAGCTAAGAGAGGGAATCGGGCCGTTTTGGCAGGGTCCGGTCGGAGAAAACTTGAGCCCTACGCAGCACCTTCCCAGGGAGCCCCATGGGAGCCTCGGCTAGGGCCACGGTGACGTCAGGTCCCCGGTCGGCGCTGGCCCGCCTCAGCTTCCATCTGCCCGCGCAGCCGCTCCGGCGCGGGCTGCGGCGGGCTCCCCAGGGCAGGCGGGTGGGAGGCCCGAGCGCTCCCGGCCCTGCGCCGCGCCCCGCACCGAAGCCCAGAGAGGAAGGCAGAAGATAGTTCAAAGCGCCGAAATCTTTACTAACAGCGCACACTTCTTTCTGTGAGTGCAGATAGACGAGGGTAATGAAATGAACGACTCCTTGAAGGTTCTAAATCACCTGACACTTCTTTGCAAAGTAGAGCAAGCATCTCAAGTCCAAAAGCCCAGAAGCAGCAAATATCTTTGCGTCCTGAAATGAGAGGACGTTCTATTTGCTTTTGAAGAGAAACTGAATACACCACTCAAGGAAACAGAAATATCACTATTACACCAAAATATAAAATAAAATCCATCTAGACCTGCATGCAGAAAGAGTTCTCTGCCATGGGAAATCTTGGCCTTGTCTTAGTAATCCATTCTCCCAGAGATGTCTCATAGGTTAAAAAAAGAAAGTCAAGTCCATTATTTCCTAAAAGCTACAGAAGCAAAACAGAACCACTGAAAACAAGAATTGTAAAACTGGACAGCATTATGAGAAGGAAGAGTGGTTACAAGTCTCCCTGGGTGATATCAGAGGCAGGTTTCCCAGGAAGTTTTTAATAGAAAATAACTATGAAAGACACCAAACTAATTCTCTGGTTTGGTCAATTTCTCTGTCTTTGGAAAGCTCCTTCCACAGCTGCTTACTCTAAAACTCCAGAGGCTGTGTCCCTTTGAATTTTATGCACACTTTCACAGTAAAGTTCAAGTGTTTCTCCCCCTTCTTCTGGCTTTATGGGATCTACCTCATAGACGAGGTCCCTAAAGAAATACACCAACCATCTTCCAACTTCAGTCAAAAAAAAAAAAAAAAAAAAAAAAAAAGCAAAGGAAAGAAATAAATCAACCCTCATCCTCAATCTCACTTGTGGCTGTCCAAGGCAGTCTTTACTCTGAAAGCAGGAAAAGGCAGCATAAAAAACGGAGTGAGATGCAAATTATTTTAAGGCAATAATGGGTGTGTGTGTGTGTGTGTGTGTGTGTGTGTGTGGAAAGTGTTGGAGAAGTGTTAATTCAAGTCTCTGCTAAAGCTCATGGCAAAGGAAACTCCTTCCATGAATCAAAATATGAGGACCTGTTTTACAAAATTCTCCAAGAACCAGAAATAAAGGGAAGACGATATAAAAAACTCTTTCATTACAATAAATAAATAAATAAGCAGTGCCAACTAGCAGACGACCAAACCACAGTCAAACTTCAATCCCAAAGCAGTTAGCTATAAACTGTTAGCAGTTGAAAAGTAAACCTGTGCACACAAAGGCACTGTTTAATTTTCTTCTTGTAAGGGTTCTAAATGAAGACCCAATCACTATGCAGTTAAGCGGTATTTCTTGTCCCCCTGAGGCGCTGATCAGTTCTTTTTAATGTGAGAAAACTGGCGACTCAAAACCCGTCAATGGAGCTCCCACAACAAAAGTTCTGAAAAGCTGAATGAATTGGGTTTGTAATTACTGCATCCCGTTCCCCCACCCCTTGCAGCTTATCTCTTATTCATTCACCTTATATTATTGTCAAGGAATCTTACTCTCAAAATCATTCCCTTACCATTTTACCCAGGGCCACGGAGGAACTTATGACAGAGCAGAAATGGAACACTCACCAGGTCCCCCCTCACCCCACTACACCTGGAGGTGTTCAAGCCAATAGGTGGGGAGGGAAGGAGGGACTATCTCTTACCCCAATTTACTGAGTGTACTAGAACTCCGCGTACTCAGCCTATGGAGACTTCCATTTTAAAACCCGAATTTTATTGGCAAACAGCAGTGTGTGCCCTTTCTAAATTCAGAACCTGCCTGAGTCTCTGAAATCCTGTGACATCTCCACTTAGAAAAGGCAAAGGTTATAAATAATTTCCCTCCCCTCTCTCCCTAAACTGCAAGGCCCTAAAAGACCTTGCCAGGCGTGATGTAGAATCTAAGATAACTTACTATGTTCTTGTTTCTTTCTTTTAAATCAAAACCAGCAAATGAAATAGAAAAAGAAACTATAATCCCCCCCAACTCTCAGCCCAGGAAAAGGTTTTATGAAAAAGTCAGCTTCAGAATGCCAGGGCTCTGTGTGTATTTCAATCCAAGGCATGGCTGATGGAGAAGATTCTCCTGAGATTTCCTACTCTAAGAATGTGTCGGTTCTAGAAATAAGTACAGCTATTACAACCAAATCTACTAGCAGACTAAATAATTAATTGAAGCGTTGCTCTTTGACCCTGGAAAAGTCCAGTAGGGACACGTTTATAGTAATAATACCTCCGAATGAGCCCTTGTCAAATATTCATTTAGTGGTTAATGTGAGCCATTTTCCCCTGGGACCGTCTGTAATACCAGCTTCCCAGCATTGGCAAGAAACCTTGCTAATCTACTACAGCTCAGCAAAATATTTTAACGCTCTTTATTTAAAGTGGGGGTGGGGAGCACGGGGAGAGAAAAAAAATTGCAGAGGGAACAAACTATAATCTCATCCCTCTACACATTTCCATTCCATGTATAAGTTTAACAAAACATTAAATTCACCCCCTTTGACTGGAAATTGAATGGTTTTAGTGAATAGAATAATATCCCAAGGAAGAAACTGAACATTCAACAACTAACTTCAGCACTGAGAGATAACCATCTCTGGGAAAGTTTATGGGTTTATCCCCTTCTTGGAAATCACATTATAATTAAAATACTGTATGTTCACTATTAATCTAGTCATGAAACTACACATCTTGGGGAATCATTTAATCCAATCAAATAAATGATGAAATATATACCACTTTCCTCAAATGCAGTTTATAAAAAGAATGTATTTAAGAACAAAATAATTTGGCTTTCAGTTAGGGGCTATGGAGGAATAGGAGGGAAAATGGGAGTTCTCTTGTTTTAGGCAGAAAGTGACAATCACTCAAAACTAGTTCAACTTCCTGAAATTGCTCTCTTCCCTCTTGCAAAACATTTGAACCTGAGCATTTGGCCAAAAAGTTGTTGCTTTTTTTAGTCTGATCCTGTGGGTTCTTTTATTTATTTATTTACTTTAATTTTTTTTTTTAAGGGAGCCTGGTGCAGTGCAATTACTCTGAATGCAATACATATTTCTAATATATCTCTAATTTTTCAAAAATATACACACCATATAGTTGATTGGCTCAAATTCCGAGAATATCCTCCCCACCCCCCAGCAAGATCATTTGGATCTTTATTCAAAGTTTCTTTTATTCGTATGTGTGAGCAAGAACCGGCGAATGTGCTCATTACCACGTGAATAATCCGTATATGCATTACAATGGCTGGCCAGGCCGGGGGAAATTCTTTTAGAGTCTCTGCATTAATTAGGGGGGGAAATGCCTCGCTTAGAATTGGGAACTGGCATAATAATTGTCCTTTACCCTAAAATGAGGATTTTAAGAAAAGAAATAAATAAAAACCAATACCCGCCTAAAATAAAGCAATCCATATGAAATAAAAATACAGAAAGTATGAGGATATTTCCAGCTGAGCCCAGAACTGATATTAGCAACACCACGAGAAAGGAATACTTTCTTGGAAAAGGCGAAAGTGCACACCAACGGGTTGAGCTAACTTAGTGGCTGCAGCCGGTATTTTACTCAAGGGTGGAAGGCGCTGCCGGATTCCAACTTCTCCAAAGTTGTAGCAAGTTGACACAACAAGCCCTTGAAATGTGGGTAGCAAACCCACGCTCTTAAGTATGCCTGACTCCTGTTTCCTGGTCCCTTGTGGTGGGGGAAGATGAGCGAGGTAAGCAGTAAATAAAGAAGAAAAGTCTCTGAGTCGGTCTTACAGATTCTCCGGCTGCGCCAAAGCGCGGGTCGGTTGTGATGTAGAAACATCGTTAATTCAAAGACCGTGGCGATCCCCCCAACTTTTTCGCTCCCACTGTGGACAACTAGAGTCTTTCTTTACCTTTCCTAGGGCAAAAGAAAACAACAAATCCAATCTTGTTTCCCCACCCCTTTCCCCTCCCCCTACTTCTCTACTACCGTAGTAAAACATGGTTAACAGATCAAAAGCATAATCATCTCCAACTGTGATTAGCCCGGACAAAGTAAAATATCTACCTCAGAGTTGATTGTTTTCTTCTTTAATATGGCTGTTGCCTGGCTTCTCTTTTGCTTGTTATCAGCTGCAGAGATATCCGATTTGGGACTACAGGCTTGGACCCGCGCTGCCAATTTAAGAAATGGAATTCGTGGAGGGAGAGAGAGGAAAAAAGAAAATAAATAATAATAATAATAAATAGCCGTGATAAGTCGGGGGGGGGGGTTGTAAGATGCTCTTTGCTTTCCCTCTCCCCTAAACAGGAGAATGTAGAGGAGAAAGTTTATGAAGTCAAGGAACAAAGAAAGCAAACCACTTGTTTCCTCTCAAACAATAGCAGGGCTGAAGTAATCCAAACACCCACCCAGCAGATGAGCACTTTGCATGTCTAGTTTGCAATTATTCCGATACAAGAAGCATCATTTTCCCCTATAACCAGGTTTCCAAAGGGCCATTGTGCATTGAAGAAAACGAAAACAAAACCAGCCAACCTGGTTCTGATTTGGCTCAATACCCCATCTGCTGAGCCACATGAAAATTTTCAGAATTGACTCCTTCTTTCTGGCAACAAGTGGCATAAATCAGTTTTAAGTATAAGTCCCCATCATGCTTATTCATGCTGCTTAGAAAAGGAGGGGGTGGATTTACAATATATGTCTCTAGTTTCTATTTTAGAAATGACACAAGCATTTCAATTTTTTGAGAGTACTTATTCAGTTAATCATTCAGACATTTATTTGTTGCAGTTAACATTAGCACATGCTACTGGACTAGAATATCAAGGTTTTAGATATTTTGCTTTCCTGGCTGAGCACAGTATATACCCCGAGGAGTTATGTATAATCAGTGTTATCCAAATAAATGAAAGACTCAAACATAATTTCAGTGTCCATATTTCAAAAATTTATTTATCTCAAACTGTGCATAATGGAGTAAAAACTTAAGTTGAAAATGTACCTGTTATAAGGATGGTATTAGTTCAAATATATACATGGATTCTCGGCAGACTGATTCAAATAATACAGAGCCGAATCTTTAAAATACAACTACGGAAAATAAAGGGGGGAAAAACCTTAAAATATCACAATAAATTTACAGAAATATTACAAACCATAAGAAAATATTTCAAACACAGTAATTTCATGTTGTTGTTGTTGTTTTATCTGAACAAAATGGAAAGTTGGGAAACAAAAGCTATTATAAATTACCAACGATGTCAACCTGTATGGCCATTTTTGCTTTTAACAGTAAGTTAAAAAAAATTTAGTACAATCTAAAACTTTTGCCCCTTTAAAGACCACGGAGATGGTTTTGCCAGTACTTATTCTAATGTTTTCCTTTTGTACAATTTTAAACAATTAAAATGTCCAAATCTGAATAATTTTCTTCTTTCCACGTTTGCAACTGTCCTAAATTTCAGCTGCAGAATCAAAATTCAGCAAGAAGCCTCTCCTCGAAAAATATTGGCAAATTCTCAGCTTATAAACAATGGACATTTTGATTGCCATGTTTATCTCGATAAATACTGTACAAAAGTTGCTTGCAAATATTAAAACATTTTTTTCGTCGCTTGGAGACTAGCTCTAAATATTATTGGTAAAGACTTTTGCAAACTTTCTGCAAAGCTCCTACCGTATCACTAGAACTTTTAAAAAGTTTTGCGTAGTTTTCTTTCCTCCAGATCTATACAAGGTCCATTCCCTCGCCCTCCCCACCCCACCCCCCTGGTTTCCTCTGTACAAAAATAGTCCCCCAAAAAGAAGTCCAGGATCTCTCATAAAAGTTTTCTCGTCGGCATCGCGGTTTTTGCGTGAGTGTGGATGGGATTGGTGTTCTCTTTTGCAGCTGTCATTTGCTGCGGGTGATGACTTTTTTTTTTTTTTTTTTTTTTTGAGCGTACCGGGTTTTTTTTTCTCCATGCTGTTTCTTACTCTCCTCCCATTTCCCTCGTTCTTCTTTGAAAATTCCTCCCCCCCCCTCTAGTTCACTGTCCAGCCCTCACATGTGCGAGAGGGGCAGTGTGCCGTTAATGGCCGTGCCGGGCACCGGGCCGCTCTGGTAGTGCTGGGACATGTGAAGTCTGCTGGGGGCGGCGGGCTCCGGCACCTCGGCGCCGGGGAGGTACATGCTGATCATGTCCCGGAGGTCCCCGGCCTGGCAGGGCGCCCTGGAGTGGGAGGAAGAGGTAACCACGGGGGGGCTGGAGCTGGCCTCGGACTTGACCACCGAGCCCATGGAGCCAAGCGCCATGCCAGGAGTGCCCTGCTGCGAGTAGGACATGCTGTAGGTGGGCGAGCCGTTCATGTAGGTCTGCGAGCTGGTCATGGAGTTGTACTGCAGGGCGCTCACGTCGTAGCGGTGCATGGGCTGCATCTGCGCGGCGCCGTGCGCGTTGAGGCCCGGGTGCTGCGGGTAGCCCAGCTGGTCCTGCATCATGCTGTAGCTGCCGTTGCTCCAGCCGTTCATGTGCGCGTAGCTGTCCATGCGCTGGTTCACGCCCGCGCCCAGGCCGGCTCCCACCCCGACCCCGCTCGCCATGCTGTTGCCGCCCGGAGCCAGCAGCCCGCCGGGCAGTGTGTACTTATCCTTCTTCATGAGCGTCTTGGTTTTCCGCCGGGGCCGGTATTTATAATCCGGGTGCTCCTTCATGTGCAGCGCTCGCAGCCGCTTGGCCTCGTCGATGAACGGCCGCTTCTCCGTCTCCGACAAAAGTTTCCACTCGGCGCCCAGGCGCTTGCTGATCTCCGAGTTGTGCATCTTGGGGTTCTCCTGGGCCATCTTGCGCCGCTGCCCGCGGGACCACACCATGAAGGCGTTCATGGGCCGCTTGACGCGGTCCGGGCTGTTCTTCTGGTTGCCGCCCGCCGCCGCCGCGGTGGAGTTGCCGCCGCCGCCGCCGCCGCCGCCCCCCGAAGTTTGCTGCGGGCCCGGCGGCTTCAGCTCCGTCTCCATCATGTTGTACATGCGGGCGCTGTGCGCGGGCCCGGCCCGCCGGCGGCCGCCGACCCTCGGCCCGGCCGGGACTTTGGGGGGCCCGCGGGCGGGGGGAGAGGAGGAGGGGAGGCGGGCGGGGGTGTCGGGAGCGCAGGGCTCCGCGAGAAAAATCAGGCGAAGAATAATTTGGGGGAAGAAAAGAGAGAGAGAAGCAAACTGGAATCAGGATCAAAAAAAGCGCTTCCCTCCTCTTCTGGCCGATCCTGCCGCCGCCGATGATTGTTATTATTATTTTTTGGAAAGGCTTAAGCCTGGGGCTCAAACTTCTCTCCCTTTCTTTCTCTCTCCTCTTCTTTCTCTCAGTCCTAGTCTTAAAGAGGCAGCAAACTACTTTCCCCCTTTTGCAAACACTCTCTTCTCTGCCTTGACAACTCCTGATACTTTTTTGAACAAGTTAATAGACAACCATCCATGTGACGGGGGCTGTCAGGGAATAAATGGGTTTCCAGCGACCAATCAGCGCGCGGCGGCTCCTCCACTCGAGCCCAGCCTCGCAGCCGGGTTTTGCATGAAAGGGGGCGGGGCCTGCCGCGCCGCAGGCCGCGCGGGGGAGGCGAGGGGAGGAGGGGGAAGGAGGGAGGGGGAGGCGGCTCCCACAGCCAGCCTGCCAGCCACTGAGAAACCTTTGTATCCCCTCTCGCAGCAACAGGTCACACCACACGCCTTTTCGAAGGAAGTGGGTAAACAGCACCAAGACTGCGATTTTTTTTTTTCTTCTTCAAACTTAATATTGATTTACTTTTTGCTGCGGGCTGCTGAAACGAGGAAGGGGCGCGAGAAGCCGCTAAGGTGTGGGGGTGGGGCACGGCAGAGTGGGTGGTTCAGGACGACTGTCCTACTAGTATTTCAGGAAACAGGCGGTGCAGGAGTTGGTGTGTCATTGTTGTCCCGCTCCTCCGCATGCTCCCCCCCCCCACAGCCGCCCCCCCCCACTCCCTCCCCCGCTCCAGCCTCCTCGGTGCTTCTGCCTAACCTCGCTCTTCCCCTCGCCCCTCTTCCTCTACAGGTGCCGGCACTAGTTCGCCCCTTTCTTACACTGTCCCGACAAGAAGTTATGAGACGGAAAGCTCAGTGCTCCAAACCCTCCTAGCTGCCACGCACTTTGCTCTGTTTTAAGCATAAATCCTGCTGGGACTCTGTGGCCGACTCCGCACTTGAGGGGAGGCCGGGCCTGGGGAAGCTGCGGCATGCCTGCTGTCCCCTGACCAGCTCGGCTCTGGCCCCGACACTGCGGCTTCTCCCCTTACCCCCAGCCTCATCTCCCACCATCTTTCTCCGTTCAGTCGACAGAAGGGGGATGCCCCCACTCTCCTCCTCTCTCCCCGTTCTCCTCTTGAGCCTCCCCCAAAGCAGGATTTCAGTTGGGCGAGTTTCAAAAGGAGGTTAGGGGAAGAAGCAGATCAACAGAAGGACCTTCAGAAGCGCAGACTATAGAGCAGCGTCGTGTCAACTTCCTGGCATCCCTCGGCAGAGTATGGAGGCGGCATTTGGGCCGCACTCACAAACTCCCTCCCACGCAGAGTTCCCAGGACTCGGGCAGCACCAGCTCTGCCATTCCCCCTTGTGACTTCTACTGTGGTGGCCGCTCTGCCTGGGCCGCCGGGTCTGGGACAGCGCTTGGAGGGGACTCCAGGCCTGGGAGGCGGGTGTGGTGCTCTCCAGGCACAGGTGCAGGCAGTGCAGGCTGGAAGAAGGCCGCCAGGACTGGGGACGGAGGGAGCCCAGCGAGGCCGGGGCTGGAGGAGGATGCGATGGAGGCGGGGGGTAGGGGCTCAGGAATCCTGCCCGCCCAGGACCCAAGAGGGTAATTTTAGCCGCTCTCCCATTGTCCCGACGTAAAGATTTCAATAGGTAGGCGCTCAATGCGGAGAGCAATGGCAGCACGTCCGTTACAAATAGGTAGTTTTGTTTCTCTTGTTGTCGCTACACGGAGTCAAACAAAGCCCCGTCTAAGTTTCCTTCCACTCTCTTGTTGGGATCTTTGTGGCTAAAATGCACTTGACTACAAAGCGGGGGGGGGGGGGGGAGTGGGAGAAAAAAAAAAACCTGATGCCATTTCTTTTTTATAAAGGGCTTAAACCATGAGGGTTACTTATTTTCTTTCTTCTGTAACACTCTCTCCGCCCCCCTCCTTCCCTGATCTATATACCCTTACTCACCCTAAGAAAATGTTCTGAATAGTATCTGTCGGCCACGTTCCATTTATTATCTTTACAAAACTTTGCATTGTTTTGTTCCTTACTAACCTTCTTCCCATAACCATCACTACCCCCACTCCAACTTCTCCAATCCCTGCCCTCCGGGGCTTTTCTGTTCCCGTCAAACTCAAAATAGGCATGCTCACTGGAAAGCCAGAAAAGTTGAGAAAAGAATCCTGTAGACTTTTCTTTATAAATTATTATTTCCAATCAACCTCCCCTCCCCCAACAGTGTCTTCTTTTTCTCGCAAGTTATGGTTTGTTTTAGTTCTTGGGAACCCGGGAAGGGTGAGACTGGCCTTCTCGAAACGGATAAATATATGGCACTCTTTAAAACAAAATAATGTCTTCTGTTTATTCGAGGTGTAATATTAAGCTAAACACGGACATGGAGATTAGGAAGAGAAAAGGTTAGAGGCTCGGAAGACAACACCGAAGCCACCAGGCTTTTCAGCGCGTCTGGTTTTAGGGATGTAGCTGGTGCGCCCCCTACTGGTGAATTCGCTTTTCCAAGACTACAGTTTTGCTTTTACCTTTAAAAAAAGGTGTTTGGAAATAATTTTTTTTTTTTTTTAAATGAGGGGACTGGGAGGAAGATCCACTAATTACACGTAATCTAAACAAAAGAAAAGTTAACATATCATATAAGCTATGGAACTAAATCATAAGAATCAGATTTAATTTGCTTAACTTAGAAATGTACATATAACCTCCAGATAAGTAGGAGGTTAAACCTTGGGAAAAAATAGGTACAAATTATGAGATTCAACATATGAATGAATTATGATTGTCCAGATGCCACGAAGGGCAGACCAAGCATTCACTTTATGATTGTGTATGCATTGGTCTGCACTTAGTAGCATTATTCTGAAAACTTTAAAAAAGCTTACGGATAATTAAGTTTGAAGGAAAAGAAAAACAAACACACAAACAAACAAACAAACAAGGGATTGATGTGGATAATGGTGTATGTGTATTAAAATAAATATTAATAATGGATAGTTACAGAAACAAATGTTTGTAATCTTCTCTCTCAAGGGGTAGTAGTAGGAGGCACAAATATTTCCTTGGGATAATATATAAAAGCTTTTATACATTCTCAGATGCATGTGTTTGTGCCTGAACTCTATAATAATGCATTTAAGAGGTTAAAGGGGCTGGCTAGGTCTTTTGTTAATTGCTTTTATCATATAAATAAGCTATGGAAATACATTACAATTGTGTTATCATTGGTTGCATTTATTTACAGCTTTATTTTAATTAAGCCTGCTGTACTTATCAAGGCAATAAACTAACTGTGGCTGGCATTTATGCATAATAATGTGCTATGAAAATAAGATTAAAGAAGATGGTGATAGCAGAAACAATTTTCTCATTAGATTTTTTAGAACATATGCATTAAAAAAAAAAAAATCAGATCACCGGCCACTCTATTTCAATCCAGCATCATCACTGGCCCCTAAATATAATAATAACTATAATAATCACAATAGATGATAGAAGCAGCACTGTTTTAGGTTTATAACAGATGGCTACAGTACTAATAACAATACACCATTGACTACTAGGGTATCAAAATAAGACTTGGAAGAGGGTGCTTCATCCCTCAAGAATTTAAAAATGTTGCCATTGGCACAATTTATGAAAATTTAAAGTGCTTAATCTAAAGGAAGTATAACATTTCCCTTTCATGGGCAGCAAAAAGCTGTATACTTTTAGAGCAAGATTAGAAATTAAGAACAAAATGCATAACTCCTAGGATATTCTGATTTAATTTTGTTTTACTATAGGCCCCAGCCCCAAACCCTTAACTGATTAAGTGTAGCTCAGTTTTATCTTTTGCACTGATATTTCTCTCCTAAACTCCCCTCATCCCTCCTCAAGTATTATATCTGAAGCCAACTAACAATTTTGTGGAGATAGGGGACTGTAGACTTATTTTTTCTTCTTAGTGGCAAATAGAGGTTTAACTTGCAGTAATTAGGTGAGAACTAGCCAAGCATCTTACTATTATGATGCTTGTTAAAAAACGCTTCTTTTCTGCATCTGCATTTGAGTGTGTTCCCTCCTCTCTTAATCTTCTTATGGAAATGAAGGCAAACGGCAGGGAACCTGCAGAGTCTTGGAGAATGTCCTTGTTAACTGGAATTTCTCAGCATTGCTAATTAGCAGAGTTTGACGACCACCAGTATTGGGGGGAAAGCTCTGTTTAACCACTCACAAACCATTCCGAGGAAGAGCAGACTAATTTTATTTTGTAATTAAAATCTGAAAAGGGCCCTATTTGACAGTTAGGGCTATGAGAGTTTTATCTCCCCGTGAAATAATTACTGCCTTGATAACTCAATTTTCTGAAAAATGTCAACTGTGGGCTCCAAAAGTTTTAATTTCATTACGTAAGGAAAAAAAAAAAAGAGAGAAAAATAGAATAAAATGTACAGAAAGGCTTTCTAATTCTGGAAGTGGTTAAATATATTAGGAGCCAGATTTGGCCAAATGAAGGGCTTTTTTCTCCCTTTTTTTGTTATGTTTCCTCCGGATCCTAACCTTCCAGCCTTCTCCACTGAAAGCGACCATAGCACTGAACAGACTGCAGTGAAAAAGATGATACCAGTAGTGTGGTAAGGGGCATATAAACTAAAAAGAGAAGTACGGCAGGCCAAGAAAAGTTTGTGATTTTAAAAGCCAAAAATAGAGGAAAATTCCAACATGTAGGACAATGCTGGTGCAATCTGGTAAGATGAGATTTTATTGATATTTATCCCGTAACTCAAGAAAACTGAGAATTACAGCGTCAGGAGACTGGTATAAGCCAATTTAAAAAATGTTTCCTTCTTCCAAGTTGCAAAAAAATGTTCCTCCATCACCTCAAATTGCAGTGTGCCACAAGGCTTCCTGAATGATCAACACTTAATTCTTCAAGATATGTGAAACAAACACAGATCAATGAAGGTAAAGAAAAGCATTAGAAAATTTCTTTTCCTTACAAAAGCATCACATATTTTCCAAAAATAATAAGTAAGCCAGAAAAAGTTGGGATATTGAAACTAAGAGCAAAAATTAGAATAGAACTGTGCTGTTATCAAACTTCACTTGCTTTAGACTGAAGGATCCCTCGTGAGATCCTAGAGGGGATACTGCAATTTTTATAAAGCAGTTTTCAAAATGAGAGAAATTCTTTCATCTACATTTCCTCCATTTTCTTTCTATTGCCAAACTTGTCAGATTTTGGAAGTGTGAAAAATTATTGACAGGAACTATAATATATGTTTCTAGATGATACACAGAGCAAGCACATATCTCTATCCCTTTTTTATTTACTAAGACATAAATATGCATATGGATGCATGGTAGATTGGCAATTTAAAATTCCTTAATTATATTTTTTCTTCTTGTCTGTCCCTTCAGCACCTTGCCTTTAATTTCCAGAAGTGGTATTACACGTAACAAATGAACAAGGGGATAACAAATGCTATTTCAGTCCAGACCCAATTTCACCAAATAATTTCACTCAAGGGCTGTAAGGACCCTTGAAACCTAAGGAATGCAGAGCTGCTCTGAATCCAGCTCCTTTTTTTATTCACTCTCTTTCATCTGAATCCCACTGATGAAATAAATACATTTTAAGAAGAATTCAAGGATATAAAGAAAACCAAATATATTTCTCCCTTCAAATTATAGCAACAAAAGTAATATATAATCACTTGTGTATGTCTTCAGGGCTATATATAACAGTCATCATATTGCTTAGAGTATTTCATATATATGTATCTTCTACATATATCCCAGCTCAAATATTTTCTGGAAAAAAGGATTCCCGTTTCACGATTTCATTTCCATTTCTGAATTGTCAAGTAGTTTTAACGTAAGACCTGTCTCTGCACTGCAGCTGTTGTCCAGGGGAAAATGCAGTGTGCCCATTAAATGATCTAATTATTTTAAATAGAAATTCTCTTAAAAAAAAAAAAAAAGACAAACTGAGAATTTAAAGAGACTGTTACCAGTGCTTTCCAGTTACATTGACAAAAAATGAACCTATGATTTTGATTTTAAAAATCAGAAGACAGGAATGAAAAACAAAAACAAAACCAAGCCAACAGAGCACCAGGAACTGCAAGTGGCCCAACAAATCCATGGCCCTGTTACACCTCTAAATCATTGCTTGGGAGTCTAAATACATATCTCCCTGACTGACCATGCTATCTTGCACAATTAATCATCCCAAAGGAACAGGGATTCCTTAGAATCCCAATTTTCCAGTGACTAGGATTGTTACCCTGATGTTAGGAAAAAGACAGTCACCATTTTAAATTCTCCGACTGTGATTATTTCATTGAGTTGTGACCACAACCTTTGTGGGAAAACAAACTGAAGCTTCCTTCGGATTTCTCTAGACTATATTAAATGGTACATGAATGACAACCCCAGTGCATGCCAAGCTTCACACTCACTGCACCGGCAATCCACCAAGAAGGGAGAACATTTCTCCCTTCGTCTGGTTCCTTCCAAACTCCTGAAATGGGATTTGTCTTCTTTCTTCTGGAGATCTCATCGTGTGCACTGCTTGTGTGTTACCTTCAAGCCCCCTTTGCAGAAGTACAATCAGACATAATACAAACTCAAAAAGTGACAACACTTTTGAGAGAGCAGAAGGCAGAGGTGTTTGGCACCTCAAAAAGCAGGTTGGGGAAAGAAATTAGATCTGTTAACATGTGTGAGGGACAGGAGTACTATCAAAGGAAAAGGAAGGAAGTCTTTCACCTGTTTGTATGAAAAGAAGCTGAAAGCAAATCATTAAAAAAAAAATCACCTACACCATCAGCCCTAAACAAAACTACTACCCACTTTTTCTCAGAGTTGCAGCGGTGGCTAGCCCTGGAAAGTGCTCTAAATCAAAGTGTGCACCCATCCTGGGCGGCCTGGCATGCTCAAGGCCTCCCATTGACATCTGGAGCCCTCTCCCGAAAGCTCTTCTGGCCTCAAAAGAGATGTCTGAGAAGTCTGCCTTCCCAGGGGCCCACTTCTACTCACTCCCTATTGCCCCTTTTCCAGCCCTGGCTCAGATGGAGTTGGGTTTCCAAACCCATCCCAATGGAATTCTCAGATGACTAGCCTGATGATAATCTTTAAAGGCTCCTTCGGAGCTAGGACTCTGACTTTTATCTCCCCTCCCAACCTTCTTCCCTTTTTTGTAGGCTCTCCCCATTCCTTTTCTCTCCCGCCCCAGCCCCCCTCCTTAATTTGAAGATCATTGACACGATAGGCTGTAATGAGTCCTTCAGAAACTGTTATGATCTACAGTGACAATCTCTGCACCTAATTCACAGATTATTGACAAGCACTGTGGGCTCAGTGGTGTCAAGTTGTACTTGTGGTTTCAACACCCTTCAGCAACCCACGTAGCAGCTGGGCCTTGGATTAGGACCCACAGTCTGGCAGTGTTGATCTGCCAGTTGAGTGGTAGAGAGATGAGTATCTGTCAATATCTCAGCTCCTTCAAGCCCTGTGTCTTCGTCTGTCTCAGGGCTGGGTCAAGGGAACTAAAGGTTCTTCAAAGTTTAAAAACAAAGTAAAAGAGCAAACTTAATGAATGAAGGCTCATCCTTGAATCGTGGTCTTAATAATGAGTCATCTGCTCCACCCCCAAATAGTTACCAAACTCCGAGCCACATACACTGGCTTTCATAGTCAGGCTTGGGTTCAGCAAGAACGGTTTGAGGTATGGAGGGGAGAGAGGACTGAAAACTTGGCACAGAGTTAGTGGGCTCAGGCAAGACTGGCCCATTATCCGGGATCGTCCCCAGAATCGGGCAAGATTGACTACTTACAAAGCAGGGCACTCTGCCAAGAGGCGCGGGTTCAGGCCTGGCCGCTGGGACAAGAGACCCCAAATGCCCGCTCCTCCCCTAAAAGGCGCATTGCGGCTGCAGGGAAATGCGGCCCCGTTGCCAGCCGTGCGGTTTTGCCTGCTTCTAAGGAGTCAGTCACTCGCTGTCCCCTCCCCAGTCCCCCAAGATGGAAGGGCTGCCTTCCTGCTGGCCGCCGTGGGGCGTGGGATTCCGGCAGGGGCTGAGGCCGCCTGAAACCACAGAAATGACACTGCGCTGGGAAAACTGGGTGGCTTTCCCAGGCCTAGGCCACCCACTTATTTAGTTCTCTTTGCTAAACTAGGGGTTGCGCTCTCACCTGGGGCCCTGGGAAGTTGGGGACACACTGCCCCCCTGCAGCCAAGTGCGGCTCCTCCCCCTGGCTTCTCCCCACAGGTTGGGACCCCCCGGGGGGAGGTACCAGGTCGAAATCTCCCGGCCTCTGGTTTTGCAAATTCTGCCTCCCTTCCGAACAGCAGGCATATATCCCCTTTCACGGGTCGCCTCCAAGATTCTGCTGGCTTTGGCCTCCTCTCGCCACGGGCAGCCTTGGACCGCGGCTGTCACGCACCGTTTGGTACTTTAGGAGGTTGGCGCTCGTTCACAAACTGGCCCGGACTTAACATTTCTGTAATGGGGACTCGGTTTTGTTTGTTTGTTTGCTTTTGTTTTTTGGTAAAGCAAAGGGTGGGGTTGCCTGTAGCAGGGAATCCCGCTTGCCCGTTATTTCGATAGGATTCCGGGTTAAAACGGATCAAAACCTTGATTCTTTTCCTGCCACTGTATCCAAAGTCATTTACTGAGAAACACAAGCTGAGATTCGATTCTGGAATCAGATGGAGAAGACATCTCTCATCGCACTGAACAGCAATTCCCCTGAAAACACAATCTCGGATCCGCTGATTTGGGGAGGTGGGAGGAATCAATGTAAGATCAACATAAACAAATCTCGTGGCCACAGTATTAAATATTTTAAAAGGTAATTCTGTTATGAAAACTAATCTGGTTTCCTCCAATAGGCAAAATTTTAAAAAGCAAGTCCTAAACATCTTAAGGTTTTTACCTAAAAGTTAAAATTTTAAGTACATCCCTGAAGATCGAAATCATAAAACACCTTGTTGAGATCAGGTGTTCGTTTAGCACTCGAATTGTTTTCAAGTTCATTTTAAACACCTAAACAAATCCGTATTTTCCCATTATTTTCCTGTCAGAAGATATGTCATTTTTATAGTTTATCTTTCTGAAAGAACTCAAAGTGTACTTTTACCCTTACTTGCTCACCAAAGAAAAAGGCAAAGCTCTTTCTTATGTTAACAGATACTTTTGGAGATGTAAAAGTACTCCTCTTCCCCCTAGGATAATTTGGATTCCTGGTCCAGGAAAATGCTGAATTTCAAAAGAAAATACTCTTTACCATTGGCACACCTTTCCTGAAATCCTACGGCTGAGATGCTGAGATAAAAGAAGAAAAGTGTCAGGCACCTGTTTCTTAAACAATATCTGGAATTTAACCGCTAGCCCGGAAAGGAAAAGTTTGATCAAGATTGCTTTGGGGGATGGGAAACATTCAAAGCAGAGACTGGCCTCTTAATTACACTCTGAAAATAAACAAATAAAAACGAGCAAGTTATTTCGTTTAGTCAGGGACTCAGTTACAATTCTTGAAGGACCTCCGAGGGCATTCAAGATGCTGCTGACAACGTCAAAGCAGCAAGCAGTAGCCTCTTCCGTTTTATTTTTGTAAATGTGTGCAGAACGGGAGAAGTAATTTGCTTGGTTCCCCATAGCTACAAAAGAAAGTTCTCTTTGTTTTATATCAAGCTTCTCCACCTGTTTTACTATCTCATAATCTGAAAAGAGTCCCAAACCCAAACGGGGGTAGGAGGTGGCTGCAATGTGAGAAAGAGGAATAGGTTAGTCTTCATTTTTGATTGGATTGAAATTGTGTTAACTCCTTTTTATTTTTTATTGAATTAAATTATACTATCTTTCAAGGATATAAAAACTTGTTTCCTCGCCCCATCTCCTTTTTGGAGGGTAATAAAGAGTTTTATCTAACCCCAGAGCAAGGTTCTCGCGATTTCCAGGACTGGCGCTGTGCATCTCCTACTGTGTCCAACAGGGGGCGCTGGTCACGAACCTGCGCGGCGGCTCAGCGCCGCTTCACATCTGAGCCGGGTTCCAGCCCCGGAAGGCGAGAGCCGCTCGCGGGGTCGAGTACAGAGCTTTAGTCTTCGTGGATAAAAAGAGATTAAAGGCTAAATTCTTTTTTTGGGTGTGTGTGTGTGTGTGTGTGTGGGGGGGGGTTATCAATTTTAACCAACTACGAAAATGTAGAGCTTTTTATCCTTTGATGTTCTTATAAAGAAACTCCTATCGGTTGAGGAATTACACGGTTTCTGAGCCAACACTGCAGCTACAGTGTGGGGGAAATTATTTAATTAAAAATATATTTTTCCATCTGTTCACATGATCTTTTTAGAAGTACTTAAAAAGCTGACACTGATCCCTTTGGCCTGTTAACCCTGCCCTAAGTTTCAAATACTTTAGCTATTTCGAAGGCCCTTCCATTAATTTGAAGGGGAAAAATAAAAGAGACCCAAATATTTAAATACCCCCCTAAACATTTACTGTTCTGCATCCTGCTTTTTTTTTCTTTAAATAGGGGCTTTTGTGTGATTGACATATTTCACACTGCCGATTCTGCAAAGCCAGGTATAAATGACAAGAAGCGGCTCTTAAAAAAAGCTGATGTTGGACTACATAACACCCATGTATAAGATGAAATCTAAATAATATTGTAATCCACCCACCCCCACCCTAACTTAAAAAAAAAAACAAACCTTCACCTGTATTTAAATAGCGTGTCTTTAATTACAGCAGTTGGGGATGCATGAGGCTGAAATGAAATTAGCAGTCATTACCAGTCCTTTAACTCTGTGGTGCTTTTGATCAGCACTAAATTAGCTTTCCAGTCCTAACAAAGACTCTACAGCAAGCAGTGGGCTGTAAATAAGACAGCGCGACCTGCCCTCAACACCTTTTCTCTTGTCAATCATAGCTCTATCATTCAGCCCAAGATTAACCTTTATCTACCAAATTTAAGGAAAAAAAAAAAAAAGAACGAAAGAAAGAAGAAAAAGAAAAAAGAAAAAGGAGGCGGGAAGGAAAGCCCCCTGACCACCACATGTCGCAATAACAGAGGTTCCTAAGAGGCCCCCTTAAATTGTGTTCTAATGAGCCTGTGTCAGAATCTGCAATTTCCAAATCATCCCTCCCCACCTCAGCCCCCAAGACCTCTCCAACATATTAGAAGAGTCAGAATGCTGTTCAGGTAGGAAAGGAATCCCTTTCTGCGAATTACTAATTGGGTTTGGGCCACCCTCAATAAGTCAATCTGCCATTGCCCCTTTCCTCCTCTATTAGTCTAACAAAATTTGGGGAGAGGAGGGGATGTTTGAGGAGAAGACATTGATAATTTTAAGGCATATACATAAGTTTCTGGGATGAAAACAATCAATTTACTCCACTAATAGTATCTAGTTTCTAAGCCTGCGGAGAAAAACCACCAACAGCAACAACAAAAACCCAGCTGCTTTTCCTAGTACTGAATTAAGAAAGTAAAACATTGGTTCCGATTGCCATTAGAGGGCGCCAGAGAGCAAGCCCCATCACCTCTCGCACAACTTCCCACCGAAGCCCTCCTAGCTTCCAGCTCCGCCATGCTCTGTGATTCCTTCTCTCAGGTAATATTTCCTGCTTCTCCTGTCCTCTTGTATCTCTAGCCCCTTCAATGTCAGTCTCTCATAAAGAATGAGGTATCGCCATGTCCTCTTCCTTCTCTTTTTTCACACCCCCACCCCAACCACCATCAAAATAGTAAGACGCCAGATCAAAGAGTAGCAACCCCTTAATGATATGTACCTTTTGGTTCAAATCACTCTTTCCATTCTGTGTGACCTTGGCCTGGAGAAGGGTGTTTTTTTGTTTGGTTTTGGTTTTGTTTTGGTTTGGTTTTTTTCTGTGTGTGTGTGTGTGTGTGTGTGTGTGTGTTTGTAGGGATGAGATGCTAGCATTTGACATTTTTAAGATGGAAGCCTGAGTTTTTCATTTCTGCATCTCTCTCTGGGGGCTCACGGGTTTCTTTATTTTCAAAGGAAAAAGAAACACACACCCTTGCAAGGCAACTGATTATGTTCAGCACTAAAACTGTTCAGAAGAGAATAAAATAATGTCTTCACTTCTGCATTTGTTAAAGAAATCACAATTAGCATTTAATTCCAAAAGTTAACGCTTTCAGACTTAAATCTGTCTGTGTTAAATGACTGTTACACAGGGTGTATTTCCAGATCTCTTAAAGGTCAAAAGAAAAAAAAAAAGAATGAGAGGGGAAGAAAGTGAGTTGGGGGGGTGGGCGGAGAGGAGTGAGCTAGCAGTGAATGTCAAAGTTGGGTTGCAAGCTACTTACATGTCCATGCCAGATCAGGGTGTTGTCTTCTAGCAGTTTGATTGGCAGGTAAAAAAGCGAAAGAACGTGAGGACTCCCTGAGCCTCTTGTCAGCCCAAGCTTGATCACTTCTCACCGGACAGAACGAGTTGAAGGAGGCTGCAGTTCCCCTCTCGTCCTCCATCCAAGGCACCGTGAATCCATTTCGGCTTTTCTTCCCCCCAGTCTCTCCATCAGCCTCCTGCCTTCACCCGCTTCGCCTTACACCAGCCTCCAAGACCTAGCCTAGCTTTGCCACTGCAATCCCCTGCAACAAGAAAAATCGTTTATGGCTTAAAACCCCAAATGGCTGATTTTTTAAAAGAGAGAGAGAGAGAGAGAGGGAGAGGGAGAGAGGGAGAGAGAGAGAGAGGGTGAGGGGGAGAGAGGGGGAGCGAGAAGAATGCACCCAGAGAACAACAAAAAAGTCAGTTATCCTAACACTGCTCTATCCCCCCACCGTACAGAAGAAGAATAAAAAAAAAAAAAAGCTTTATGTTTTTTCAGTGGGTATTCAAAGATAATTTGATGCCATTGTTTCTGCTACAGATGGTTCTTTTAAATACAATAACACGGCTCTTTGTGCAGGCTACCCACAATAAAAATCGAAAGCGTTCCCCTGAATAACCATTTTGTTCTCTCTTGTATGGGGCCAACAAAAGATGCCGTGAGGTAATGGGTTCTGTTTATTGAAGCCATAGAATAGGGGTTTGATAAAGATTTTTTTAAAGCAGAAGACCTTGCAAGGTCGGGCTGATCTCTTCATATTTTTTTTATTAAAATATTTGTCCAATAGATTATTCCTTGGTGCAGCTGCAGGTTTCCTCCTCAATTTTTAATCAGCCTAAACATCTGTCTCTTTGAGGAGGCTTAAAAAAAATCTGCGATTGTATCAATGGTGCAGTAACCTTATCAAATCCTGAGTTTTTAGGCTGAGTGCAGGCAAAGGCAATGGGAGTTTCAATGCTATTTGGTCCTGATGGGGTGAGATGGAGGGTTGAGGGAGAGGAGACACAACAACCCCAGACAGAGTGACTGAAGAAAACAAGGCTTTCCTCCTGCACCCCACTCTCCTGTTGACCATGTACAACTTGCATGAGTCAGACACACAGATCACCCAGGACTCGAGGCATCTCTCCTGATCTCTGCAAGCGTCCACCCATGCTTGCATGTTGGACGGGGGCTAGGCATGTTTTCTTACCATGCTTGTCTTCTCCTCTTAGATCTCCAACCCTGAAAACCTAGGATTGGAGCCCAGGGGGGAGGAGTGGAACAAGCTAAAGGCTAGTCTCTAGCACCCAAAGGGTCCCATTCTTGGCTCTCTTTCATTCACTGTTAGCTAGCTTTGACTCACTGATTGCTATCCTGCCCAGGGACTGGTGGCCACAGCCTGCCTGTTATAGTGCCCCATCCCCTCAGGCTTGTTCTTACAGCCACCCTGCTTCCTCTTCAGTTCTCACAGAGCGTCAGCTTCCCCCAAGTGGGGAAGCCCTGCCACCTAGACCTAGATGAGGTCACTAGCAATTTTGAGAGAGCCTTGAACTCTGAGGCAATGAGGTGCTGCAGGGGGAGATGGCTGGGTTTGTCTACCTTCCTATAGGAATTAATGCCAGGGCTCTCCAGGCCTCCAATAGCCCAGAATGACAGTAATCCACTTTCATGACTTGCGCTCTCTGTGTCGTCACTTGTGGCAAGACAATAGTCTGGGAAAATGGCTTTAGTCATAAAAACAAATTGTCACTGGGTTCTCTATCTCTGCCCCCTGCCCCATTTAGTCCTCCTTTTCTTCCCACAAACCATTCAATAAATAATATTAAACAAATAAATAAAATGAATAAAATAAAGACAAACGCTCAAATGAATCCCTTGACAAAACCGAGCTTAGCTTCCACTCTCCCTTTTGGAAACAATAATGTTATTGGTTTAGAACTGGTCTAGAAGTCATCTACTAAGGGATTCTTGGAGACTGTTACTTAGAC
This sequence comes from Leopardus geoffroyi, assembly GCF_018350155.1. NCBI lineage: Eukaryota > Metazoa > Chordata > Mammalia > Carnivora > Felidae > Leopardus > Leopardus geoffroyi. The sequence continues at coordinate 85,630,656 of NC_059333.1, forward strand.
ACCTGTTACAGCCTTCCCTATGAAACTTGAAAAACAAACGCAAACAAAATAGCAGAAAATTGGACAAATGTTCGCCTGGTTGTTTCTCAATAATTCATTTTTTTTATCTCAGGGCGAACACCTTAATATCAGTTTGAAAAGAACAAAAGTCAGGGAGGGCAATACCAAAAAAGTTATGCACACCCCAGCACCATCCGGATCAAGAAAAGTGTATTTGTAAGTGTCAGCGCATTGGGGAGGGGAAATGAAGAGTGTCAATCAAGAGCTTCCTCCAATAGAACAGGCTAAGTAAGGATTGTGTACCTGTGACTTCTGGCCTTGTAGGAAAGGTAGGGAGCATTATGCAAAATTGAAAGTCAATAGTGGAAACACTTCTTCCAACTAAAGGAGTAGTGGGAGAGAGCAAATGTAAAATGTTTAATCCAATGTTCCTAACTTTGCACTAAAAAAGTGATCCACTGAAATAACAGAATGATCTTTTCCTGCTTCCCTTGTCATATTTTTTCTAAATATCAAAACTTATAAGAGATGCTCCAACCTCATAAAAAAGCTATTTTTCTTCTTATAATGAACTGAGAAAAGAATCTGAATTACTGTCCTCTCTCCACTGAAGGAGGGGTTTGGGGCTGAAGACTGTAAGACAGGAAGGCATCAGACAGTAGCCTCAGGTGACTGAAAGTGGTAAACCTCACACATTTGATCAATTAAATCTATTCAATCCCAGTGATAAGAAAGTTTAAAATCTCTGTTGGCCTCATTCTCTTGTGAATGATCAGGAAGATAGTTTTGTAGGCAAGTCCCCAAAAGTTGTCTCATAGGCTGTAATGCAGTGACATTCTATCTGACATGGGGGAAGACTTCAGCCTTGAACTAAAAACAAACAAACAAACAAACAAAAATGTGGAATGTGTTAAGGTGAAGGGCCAAAGTGACATACTGCCCTGGTAGGTGAGGGAATCAAAACCAGTTCTCTGCGACTGGAAAACTGCTTTTAATATAACCTTTCTGTATCCAGAAACTAAGCTGACTGGTCAGCTCCTTTTCTCCGAGCAAACAGTAACCACCAAAACGTTTCTAAGTTGTGGAAAAGGCTTTCTGACGAGGTTGAGGAGTCCGTGTGAACCGAGTTATGGGCGTTTATGGGTTGCTCTGAATTGGAAACTTCACTATTACCGAGACGTGCTCTGGGGCCAAAGCAGAGCTCTCCAACTCTACAAGCGCAAGCTGTGCTGGGGAGATGTGGGGTTGTTAACCCCGACTCCTGGACTGAGATGCCGGTGAGTGAGTGGCATTCAGAATTCAGGAAAGACGGGAAGGGAGGGAGGGCAGGAAGAGGAAAAGATGGGAGGAAGGGAGAAAGGGAAAGGAAAGGTAGAAAGAGCATAAAAGGAGGATTTAAGCGGACTAATGGCAGAGAGGATTAGCAAGAGGGGCACCGGGGCGGGACCCGGTTTTAACTTGGCGAGTGCTGCCTGTAAGGAAAACACTGTACGCACGATCAGGGTTTGGATGTTTCAGCGACCCAATGGCCATACACACCACGACTTTCACAGATGTGGCGCAGTGTCCGGCTTTGGCCACCAGCTACCGTGCAAGCTACAGCCTCGCTCTCCCCAAGCAACCAATCGTCCACTAACTGGCCGCTCTACCGTCTGCACGTGGAAGTCGCTCTCACTCGGACAGCTCGGGCCCCCGGCCCCCCGGCCTGGCTCAGGCTCCGCGGTCGCAGCCTCCCGGCGCCGGCTCTCGCGGCGGCGGGGCGCGGGCCAACAGGTTCTCCCCTGCGCGGGTCTGCCGGGCTCCGCAGGAGCGGCCGCGCCGGGTGGGAGGGGACGGCTGCTTCCCCATCTGCGGGGGCTGGTAACGGAGAGTGCTATCAAATATACCATGGGACTATGAACGTGTTGCTGCCCTCTACTCGCCCTCCTCGACTGCATTATTCACTCCCGCCGCCACTTGATGCACGCTTCCAAATGACCCGGCAGCGCCGCCAGGCAGACGTCTGTGCCGGCCGCGGCCCTGGGAAGGACGTGGTTCAGACGCGAGCTCCGCACATTCTAGGACCTAACCCGAGAGCGCGCGCGCGTGCGTTAAAGACTGGAAGCCCCATTTCTCAAATCCTCTGGAGCAAGCTTCTAGTAGGAGCCTCGACTTTCAGCGCTCCCCCATCGGTCCTTTCCGTGGCCGGGGAAAACCGAGGGACACCTGGGGCTGAGGAGGAACGCACGAGCCTTCGCAGACCCGGCGATCCTTCTCGGTCTTATGGGCCCTGCGGGACGGGTTAGCCTTGACCTACGTCGCTCGCGTTAGTAAGCGGGGGCTCGGCCGGCGGGCCGGCGGGCGTTCCCCGGGCCCGGGAGGAGCTGCGCCCCCACCGGCCCGCCGGCCCTCGCGCGCCGCCCCGTTTCCCGCGCTCTCCGCCCCGCATCTCGGTGCCGATCCGTCTGGGGCCCGCTAGGCCTGCAGCGTCCAGCGCGGCCCCGCCCCGGCCCCGAGAACGAAGGTGAAGGGCCTTCCGCCGAGGGACAGGCGGTGCGGGCCGAGTGAGTCGAAGCCAGGCTCCCCGGGGCCGCCTGCAGGCCCAGGCTTTCCAGGCCGCCCTTCCCCACGGGCCTGGCGGGCCTGGCGGGCCTGGCGGGCCTCGGGGCTTCTCCGAGGCGCGCGCGGGCGGGCGGCTGGCAGGCCAAGCACCACCCCCCCCAACTCTAGGCTCAAATGTCCAAGTGACGTTGGTAACCGCTCGTTCCTCCGCGCGAGCGCACAGCGTGGCCAGCTTGGTTTGTCCTCCAGTGCGCCGCGTGTAGAGACGCGAGCTCCGGAGAGCCCTGGGAGTGGTGGGAGGCGTGCACCCTCCCCGAGACCTGGTCCGTGGTCACCCCGGTGCTTCAGATATGGAAAGTTCGGGAACCGAGCTCCTGCCAACCAGGCAGCGGAGGGCAGCCCCCAGGCTGGCCAGCCCGACTTGGAAAGCCCAGGTGGCGAAGGTAGGAGCATAGGCTCCAAAGTGGCCTGCTTTTCCGGTGGCCAGATACTTAGCAGGACCTTCCTTCCTACCCGTGGGAAAACTTCGGAACTCTCTCAGCCTCCCTCAGTCTTTGTTTCAGGCGAAGACTGACACCAGGGACTAGAGAAAGGTGTGCTTTTATCACTAAGAGGAAAGTTGGAGGTAGTAGCAAGGCCTATGGCGCACATTCATCAATAGCCTCTTTTACATTTTCTTGTTATGGGGTGCTTGGCTCAATCAGAAGAGCCTGCGACTCTTGATCTCCAGGTGGTGGGTTCGAGCCCCACGTTGGGTGTAGAGATTACTAAAACAATAAATAAATAAAAAAATAAAAATGTATTTTCTTGTTATGTATAAAATTAAGTTATACGCGCAGTCACACGTTTTGTGTTTATGTGTTAACAGTATTAATTTAAAAATGTTAAACACTTAAAATGTGCCACACATTTTGTGACACTTTTTTCTGATTTCTTACTTTACCAATAATTCAGAGTTTCAGTAAATGGAAATGTCTCTAGGCTCTCAACCTCTGAGTAACAGGGTAGTGGGACCATGGGATATTTGTCCTGTGTTTCTCTGGCATATCTTTACCAGTACCATACTCCTGAAGTTGCTTCTTGCATCATTCTGAGATAAATAAACTTGCGTTTTGGGTAAAATATTATTAACTTCTGCTGGACTTCAAGAATAACCCAACCTGGGGCTATTTTCCAAATGTACACCTTATGCAATACTGTAACTACCACCAGTACATAGTTGGATTTGATAGGCTTATATTTGGACCAAAATTCACATAGGGCAGTGCCCTGAGCACAGTTGCAGACCCAGTGCAAAAGCTGATATACATGAAAGTTTGAAGAAGTGTCCCAAAGTCTGGTGATTACTCTTTCTCTATTGCAGAGGCCCAAGGAGAAGCAATGAGGCTGGGTGGCTTACTGATACATTCTTAGAGTAAATATTGTGATAAATTTTGGGAGAAGAGGAGCATGCCATTTAGGGTTTTGACTGTGGAAAGGAGTTAATGAGCCGAGGAAAATGATTTTAGGCAGAATTTCTCTTTATACGTCCCTTCCAATCCCTTCTCCTATCATTCTCCCTTCACCCTTGAAGAAAGAGCAACATTCTGTTTGCTTCAGGGTAAAAAGAGGAAAGGAACTAACCTTTAGTGAGCATCTATTATTTATCAGATATTTTCTCTTATCTAACTCTCATAATAATCCTATAAAATTGGAACTATTACCCCCCCCCCTTTTCTTTAACAGAGTAAGGGGAGATCCAGCTGGGTTAAATATCTATGGTTACACAGCTGGGAAACAGTAGATCTGGGTTTCAAATCTGTAATTCTAAAACCCAGACTGGTCTTTACAGTCTGGTGGACTGAGTCCAAATGGACTCAAGTAAGCATCATTGGTTACTGACTGTTGAGGGTATAGGAAGAAATTGGTTGTGAACAGTGTGTGGTCTTGTCTTTTTCTTCTTTCCTTTCTCTGGATGACAGGCTCTCAGTTCTGGCCCTCTTAGGATCTTTTGGCTATGAAGAGATTGGCTTGAGGCAGGGATTATAAAAGTCTATGTCTTTTTCCTGTGTCATACCAAAGTTGGACCTAGAGTGTAAACTGAATTTTCTGAATAGGTATCTCAACCGGCATCAGGTTTAAGATTACCCACAGGCTGGCTTGACCAAGGTAATGATTTCATGAGGACAGACTCATACAGGTCAAACGAAGTGTATCACTCTTAAAACCCCAGCTTCAGCAACCAAAAGGGTGGGAGGGAAATACAGTAATAACAGAACACATGACTGCTAATTAACCTTATTAACAACTGCAAACCAGCTAACATTTATATTTTTATTTTCTCAGAAAGGCAATTAAATTTTTTTTTGCCTTCTATTAACTACCTTTCCCCTCCAGATAATCACCTATATCAAAACCATCCTTTAAAAGGTCAGTGGAAATTATTTTTAAGACATTCAAATATAAAAAAAGTATTGTTATTTTAATAGGCACTGTGGATAGTTTAATTTGTATCTTGTATTAAATTAAACATATGGTGAACAGGGTATAATAGATTTTCTGTAATTTAGCTGCCAATGTGGCAACAGCAGCCAGTTACTCTCACCAGCAGACTTGTCAGTGGTTTGTTTACTAGCTTATTTGAATTAAAATAAAGCTTCGCTTCTGCTGACTGCACATCATTATCTATGAGACCATAATCCTGCTAGCAAATCCTATATCTTCCAGAACTGGCTCTTTTGTTTGGGATTACTGAGAGCTTAGCCTATAACAAAGAGGAATAAGGCATCCCTCTCATCCTCATAATTAAGTGTGGGGACTAATTTAGAAACAAACCCAGAAAGATGTACTATTTGGAGTTATATTTCTATACAGAAGGAGGAGAAACAGGATAGGCCAAACACCCGATTGTTAACAGAATGTTTAAACTATTAAGCAAGTGTACTACAGGAATCCTGCTTGTTAAAATTAAGAGCAATAGCAAATAAGGCATTGATGGCCTTGCACGGGGCAGTAATTCTGTATGAAGGATCTGAAGGTATGTTTGGGAAGAGGAAGTATTAGGGTGTCAAGTAGGAGAAGATGTGCTGTATGCTGTGTGAATGCCATTTATTTTGTTCTTCCATCATTCTGATAGGCTACACAGTCAATAGTTATTGTTATGAGCAGAGTTATTAAAATGGCAAATAAACATGACTGAAATAAAAAGAACACTTTTTTATGCACTAGAAAAATAGGACTGTCATTGGAAATTGGTAACATTTACTTCCAAGGTGCATAGGACTGAGCAAAATGAAAAGAATGGATGATCTTTGCACGCTTTTTCCAAATACGCAAAACAAACACGCTTTCCATATGCTCAAAACAAATCTTCGTGAATTCTGGCAGCCCAGTTCTGTGTCTAAGGGAAGAATTGCCCAACTAGGACGTATATAAAAACAGCTTTTACAGTCCACAATCCACATATAAACTGATGCCTGTTTGTTAAAGAAGAGGGAAAACACAAGGGTTGATTTATCAATGTCTTTAACATTAATTGTCACAGATGGGAATTCTGAGGACCTCTGTGAAACCAAACCAGACCCTGGTGAATTATAAAGCAGGTCCTTAGACTTTAAAAAACATTTAGGCAAAGTGACAGTTCAGAACATCTGTTAGCCTTCTGTCTGAGTATAAACTAGATGTCATGGAGTGCACAGCTGTAGGCATTTTAGGCTTTTTTGCCAACATCTGTCACAGCAGTACAATAATATAGGTAATTATCAACACCTTATATAAACTGTTTGCTATTTTAATTTTTAGAAAGAGTAAAATTAGTGTTACAGTCCTTGGCAAAAATAATTGAGATGAATAGAATCATTTTTCTCTCGAAGATGAATAAACGATCTGATAATTCTTTGAAAACACACATTTTAAATATTTTCTGCAGCCAATATTGCTATTATGCTAAGCAAAAATTCTAAGTGATTTTTGTTTAAGTAAAGGCAAAAATACAAGGAAAATAAAAGGAAAGGTAGAAAGAGGCCACTAATTTGCTATTCAGAGCAACAAGACGATGTCTTGTGATAAAAATATGGAGTTTGTTAATACTCTACAACTGTGGCATTAACTGAGTCCATATTCATAAAGATTAAAGATTCACTTTATAATGTGAGTGCAGTAAAATCTATAGTAATGAATTATAAAAATTTGTCTTCTTTTTCTTTCCTGGCTTTTCTCAGTCCTAGAAACTTGCAGAGAAATGGCATATAAAACTCTAATTCACATCCTGCCATCTCGGTAACTAAAGTTAATTTGAAAAGGGTCAGCACATCATAGAAATGCAAGGATCCTTTATTTTTTTTGGTGCCACCTGGATATGGATCATCCACAGGGCTCATCCTAAGAGACCGGGCATTATTGTCTCATATCTGATTCCCTTGACCCTACAGTTGTTTTTCAGTTTAAAGAACTCGAAGCAGCAAGACTATATTCCAAAGCACCTGTTCTGAGGAAGATGCCAGTCAATAATGTCTTATTGAAAGACCAGGCCCAGCTAGGGGAAATAAAGGAATTGAGCTGCAGTTGGATTTCATCATCTAAACATGCAATGTAATCTTAACCAATTCATTACACACTCCTTTTGTTTCCACTACAAAAGGGATGTTACCTTTGTCAGAGGTTGTAATTCCAGTATGTTCAAGCAAAGACAAGGGAGAAATTGAAAAAGTGCTATCAATTCTACCCATAGCCAGGAAGAACGGTAGGGTCAGAAGGTCATTATCACTGTCCCATGTACAGTTTAGACTAGACCACAGAAAGCTTAAGTTTCCACGTTGCGATAGAAAGGTATAATAAAGGAGATTCTCACACACAAAAATGCTAAATAAGAATAGGAGTAGGAAATCATATTCTTGAACACATAGGATTTAGTGCATGAAGAATCAAATGAAGTGAATCTCTGGGCAATGGTTGCCGACGGATGCTTATAATTATGCTTTCGTGGGACAATCTTGTGAAGAAGGGAGATTTTATTAATGGGAGGCCACCATGGAAAAAAAATTTGTTTGAGTCACAAATGTCAGTGTTCATTATCTAAAGGTCTAGAAAGGGTTGAATGAGAAAGAGAAGGAGGAAGTAAATATGGATATAAAAGGCAGACAAGTTGGCTAAAAAGGAAGGATTAAAAATGAAAGGGGCTAAAGAAAGAGAAAAGTGTGATAGATGCTGACAGAGAATAAGGTTGTGGGGCTTAGGGGGAGGAGCAAAAGAGGATATTGATTACCAAATGGAGTATTTGGGACCAAATGACAGTTTAGGGCCTATGAGTGTAAGCACTTCCTAATGAGAATGATCAGCTGTTAAGAAAGGAGTCTTGGAAAGAGAAACGTTTACAAATAATAGCTCAGTACTACGGTGCTAAAATATGTTAAAGTGGGTTCATTTGATATTTCTCAATTCCATATTTCTTTACCAGCGGGAAAAAACAATGTATTTTGACATCTAGGAAAAGGGGGAAAAAAGAGAAAGTAACTCATTTCCAAAACACCTTGAAAAATACTTTATTTTTAATGATGAATTCAACTCCTTAAGGACATGACTTTTTCCATCTGGTTTTAAATGTTTGGAACAGAGTAAGAGCACAAGGGTATCTGCAACATCAGCTTCAAAAGTGATTGGACTAAAACAGCCTTCACTACAGTTTATAAGGAGATACATACTATTTCGAAGTTTATATTGTGAATATTAAGGTGCATTTGTGTATAAATATCCCTTCTGATTACTTGGCACACCATGATTGATAGGAATAATACTTTGTTAGGGTCCATTTTGTATGTTGAAAATATTTCCTCCAAGTCCGAGCTAGCTCTGATCAACCCTCTGAAAGAGACACAGTTCGCGGTTAGCACGCTCTCATCTTTGTCCCTCTTTTGTGTTCTGGCCTCTCCCTGCTTTGCCCACTGCCCTCCTCTTCCTTCATTAAGTATCTTAATCCAGGCTGATGTTCCCTAGGTAGTGTCCCAGGCTTATTCCATCTTTTGCTTTTCAAAATCTGAAACAAATGGCTAATAAATGGATTCACCGTAATGTACTAATGACTGATAATAACAATGTATTCTTTCATCAAAGTTACAAGCTTTATGCCAGAAGCTTTTTGAACGGGGAGGGGGGATGGGGTGGGGGGGTGGTGGAGCACAGATCTTGATCATTTTTGTATCCACTGTATCACCCAACAAAGTGCCTTCCTCATAATAGATATACATTAACTTGTAAATGAATATTAACAAATATGTTATGTTTATGTTTTTCTTCCTAAATCGAGTGTGTACTCAGTGTAGTCACTGAGAGTATTTATACTCTCTTTTTTAAAATTTTATGTTTTTGTTTTTTACGTTCCTAGCTAGAGAAATACAGTGGTCAAACTGAGTTGGAGTCTTTAAAACTGACACTTTCTTTTCCTTATTGATGTTTACAATGAGCACATTAAAGGGAAATTTAAAAGAAAAAATGTAATTTATAATACTACCACCCTAACACCATTTAATTTTCTATATTCCTTTCTGATCTTTGGCTCACGAATACTTAAGAATTATATTTGTCATTCACATATTTTTGGATGTTTATATTTATTTAGTTTACTATGTTTTGAAAGTGAATTTGTCATTAAGGGACAAAGACTTACTCTAAATATTAAAACTTCTAATGGTGAAGTTAGAGACCCCGCCCAAAAAAAATGTCTGGAAAGGTATTTTTGGATTGGGGAAACTTTTTCAGAGCTCTCTAAGATCTTGTTCTTGTTTTTATTTTTTATTTATTATTTTATTAATGTTTATTTATTTTTGAGAGAGAGAGAGAGGCAGAGCATGAGCGGGAGAGGGGCAGAGAGAGAAGGAGATACAGAATCCAAAGCAGGCCCAGGGCTCCGAGCTGTCAGCACAGAGCCCAATGTGGGGCTTGAACCCACGAACCGTGAGATCATGACCTGAGTCAATGTTGGAAGCCTAACCGACTGAGCCACCCAGGCACTCAGGATTTTCTGTTTTAGAAGGAGCAATTAGAAACATAGGATTTTAGGGATGTAAAGCAGGTCTTAGAGAAAAGGAAGATCCAAAATGAGATTTAATCGTAGGCACTAACTTCCATTTTCAATAACTGCAGGCATTTATCTGTCTTTCACAGAGTCTATCTAGAGAAAAGTCTCAGATCTGAGTTTTTCTATCCTTACTCCAAATATATATATCATAAAAGAGTTTGAGAAAAGAGGCAAATGGTGGGCATTGGATGTGTAGGCCATATCACCAGTGTAAAGCAAAATCAAATCAATTTTCTTGTTATCAACCTACTTAGTCACTATCCTACTTGCAGGCAGCCCAAAACCCTATAGAGAAGAAACACTGGAATATTTTGTTAATCACAAGATCACATGGAACACTTCCAAGTGTCATGTAATTAGTATTTTTATCCCTGTAAGTCAAAAAGATAAGGGAGAACTGCCACAATGTGGAGTTTAGTTTTGAATGTCCATTATCAGCAAGTGGAGTGATAGAATAATATGTTGAACCAGTGTCTTGGAGAGATGCACTTTAGTGCAATTCATTTCTCTCCTTTCCCTCCTCTGTTATGACCTTACTAACTGCTGTGGTACTTATATATTCACGGCAAGGAGTGATCCACTTTTCCTCAGACACACAAGCATACACACACATATGCGGGCTCGCCCCTTAACACCCAGTTGTAGGCGGCTGATTCATTGTGCTGTGCAGTGTGATCCGCCATTTCTTATTTAAGTAGGATGGCGTCTAGAGTATGTTTCGTTCCTAACGTGAAACTAAGATCTTACAAGGCCACTGGCAATATGTAATATTATCAATCTAAACATAGAAGGAGATTGCTTCCTTTTTAAAGAAGGTTAGAGTTCAGAGGATCATAGAGCAAGACCCTCTGGAATTCTCTCTTACAACTCAGCTTGTCCTGAAGGGACCAGAAAATCAGGCCACAGCCCAGACAGAGAAAATTGTGCTACAGAGAAAATTCAGAGCTGATTCCCATCTCGCACCTGCAGAATCTGCTGTCAGCTGTTCAATTCTAAGTTCTGTGGCTTTTCTTGATTCCTGCCTGTTGGCTGGCTAATTTATTAACTCCTTAATATCTGCAGCAAAGACCACACAGGCAAATATTTATGGGATCAAGAAAAACACAAGAATGAAAGGGTGATTGAGCAGGCTGACTGAATTTTGTGTTTACTTCACTAAATCATTGCTGAGAGTTGTCTCAACAGCTGCACACAGTCCAGAGTGGCATCTCAAAATTCAGCCTTGACTTCCTAGCCCAGCTCCCATTCATTCCACCTTCAACAGCCAGCTAGCCATTCAGTACACCATCCTCGTTTTATGCTGCAGGCAAAAAGCCAACAAAAATATGGTCACATTTAAAAGCCTTTTAAGCAGTGAGCACCTCCCTCCTTTCCCAATTGTTCCCTGCTTTTTCACATTCCTAGTTAATAGGTTTTTAAAGCAGTTTCCCCAACTCTTTTCCTGCCACATACTGTCTTGCCTGGCATCTATGCAGCAAAAGGCTGTTCTTCAAGAGGCTTTTAAATCCATTGTACCTCTTTGTGCCTTTCAACTGCTAACTCTTCAGGTATGGGCTGTGTTTCTTGCTTAGCATATTTTGCATGTTCCATGCTATTCACGTCAACTGCAGCAAAAATGAAGATAAAAATAAAAATAATAAATACAGTCATTTTAAGTGAAGTTTAAGGCCGTGTCTACAGTTTCCTATTTGCTCAAGGTGTTTCACAGGCAGCCAATAAGAGGCACATTTTCCGGAAGTGTACAATTTTGAGTTGAAATATAAACAAAAGGTTTCTTTCTTTTTCTTTCTGAGAATTAAAGTCCCCTCGTAAGCCTTGAGGCTTTACTTTGTGGAAGCTCTGATACACTCGACACTAGGCTGTTTGAAAATTCTCTCCCCTCACCTTGTTTTCATTAGCAGAATGAGATTGAGAAAAGATGCAAATGGTGGGCATTAGAGAGCTTGAGTATTGAGAACTGGTAGGGTTCCAAAGGGCTGTATTTACATTTGTAATATTACAACAAATATTATTGTCTGTTACGTGCCAGGAATTGTGCTTGGGCATTAGATGTAACGATGAACAGGAAAGAGTCTTTGTCGTAGAAGAGGCTCATGGTCTAGTGAGGAGAAAGCCAAGTAAATAAACAATCATTTGAATACATGTTTTGAGAAACAATGTTTCGTGGCTTTGCTAGAAATTAAAATGACTTTTTGGTGCCGAGATAAGAAATCTAAGGTAGGCAACGATGCTGCTAAAAACTGAAGTAAACATGCATTTCCCTCCTGACTATGGAAAATAATAACTAGTGCCCACTTTTAAATACTTACAATTGCATTCTTTTTTCAGGCCCTGCGATGCCGTATGCTTTTTCTTCAACTTTGAGACCAATGATCTCATCATGTTGCCAAAAATGAATTGAGGTTTTTAAGCAATGCAGACATTGTAAATTATTCAAATACTTAAGTCTCATAATATGTTCTTTTTTCTTGGTTTTGTCTGGCGAGTGATATTTTATAGTAAGTTACAGAAAGCTAGATTAGCAAAGGCTCTCAAGGATAAAACTATTTGTAACAATGTATTTTTTTCCTTTTCTATGCTACTGCTATGCCTGGCACAAACTTTACATTTAAATTATTTTCCCATGATTTGCTTGCAATTCTGTCTCTTTTTTAAAGAAAGATTCATGTTGTTATCCTACTTGATAGCCCCAATGCTTATCATAGTGATTGGCACATGGGATGCGTTTAGAAAGAAGGATGGAAGGAAGAAATGAAAGAAGGGAATGTTCATTTTTTTCTTCACACTGTAGTAGTAAACAGATCTATTCAGCCACCCGTGTCACTCCATTTTTGAAACCACAAGTTGTTTTTATTTTATACACTGTCTAATACTTCATAGGTCTGCTTTTATTTTATTTTTTTAATTAAAAAAAAATTTTTTTTTAACATTTACTTATTTTTGAGACAGAGAGAGATAGAGCATGAACGGGGTGGGTCAGAGAGAGAGGGAGATACAGAATCTGAAACAGGCTCCAGGCTCTGAGCTGTCAGCACAGAGCCCAACGCGGGGCTCGAACCCACGAACTACGAGATCATGACCTGAGCTGAAGTCAGATGCTTAGCCGACTGAGCCACCCAGTTCTGAGCCCCCATAGTTCTGCTTTTAAGATGAGCTGGTGACTTGATACATTCAACTCTTAACAGCCAGATGCACCATATTTATTTTTTGTTTGCACGATTTTCTACAAAAATATAATTAAGATAATTCCATTCAAATAGATTTGGATAGTGGTGTCACTAAAGAGGAGATAACTACAAGCAGTATTTCAGTAAAGACCCAATAGAGCGAGAGTTTTTATTTTACTCTTTCTCTAAAGAAAGATTGCCTCATGCCAAAGTGACACTTTAAGTTTATTTATTTATTTTGAGAGAGAGAGAGAGAGAGAGAGAGAAAGAGCATGAGTGGGGGAGGAGCAGAGAGAGAGGGAAAGAGAGAGAGAAACCCAAGCATGCTCTGCACTGTCAGACCCTGGGATCATGACTTGAGCCGAAATTAAGAGCTGGATGCTCAATTGACTGAGCCATCCAGGCGCCCCCAAAGCAATACTTTTGGTTACAGATCATGGCACAATCATGGGTTATGTTGTGATCAGTCATATCTTGTACTGGACTACATCTCTTGTATATAGTTTATAGGATTCATAATCATTTTTATAAGTCTAAAATAAAAAAATTATTACAGAATATAGGTGTGCATGCATTTAAAAGGAAAACAACTATCAACAAACCAAAAAGCAAATGGTTTCTAAATTTCAATAAAGGAAAGAAAACTTGGCTCTTTCTTTTTGATTTGCTTTTCACTGATTAATTTACTCAATACATATTTGTTGACAACCGGTTTTGTGAAACAGGTTGCATAGATGCTGTGTGGGAAACAAAAATGAATAAGAAATAGTCCCTGTCCCCCAGGGAACTTTTAATCTGGTGAACAAGATGACAGCACACATAAAATATAATGTAAGGTAGAATATGATTAATGTCTCAAGGGAGGGACATTAGGGAAGTAGGGCTTGAACCAGACCTTGAAGAATTTAAACCAGCAGAGATGTGAGGATGACTTTATAAGTAGGTAAAACAGCATATGCTCAGGTTCCATGAGTCGATCACGGTGGAAGTATTGGGATGAAGGCTTGTGTAAGGTAAGGTCATATAGTAGAGGCATCTGGATACAAACCATGAGGTTTACACATAAATTTGGGGAATACTGGGCAGTTATTTTTTGATTCAGAAAATAGAAATGTTTCTTCCTAGAAGATTAGGCTGTCAATCTGTTGAGTGGCCAGGTATGAGGGAGAGAAAAACTAGCAGTGGGGAGCTGACTTGGGAGGTTGATGTGAGATCACAGGATGGGGTTATCACTTATTGGATCTTGGCTGTGTTAACTAAATGAAGCAGGGCACACTAGATGAATACTATAGTGATAGGAGCTGCTAAAATTTGTCCTAAGTGGGAATGATGGGAATTGAGTATGGCCTCAAAATTTTAAGTGGGGAAGACAAAAAGATTGGTGGTATTACGAATAGAAAGAGGAAAATCAAATGGAGGAACAGGGTTAGTGGGAAAGATATGAATTTGGTTTTGAGCTTGTTGTATTTGAATTGCTGTTAGTATGTTCAGGTTGAGGACAGCCTCCAGAGAGTCAGGAAATGGAGGAAGTTGGGAGACTGGTCAGAGTTAGAGACAGAGATTTTGGAATCATTTTACTGTAATGATAATTGAACTTTCACAAGGAAATAAGATCTCAAAAAGAGAGAGAAGGCGGTGAGAGAAGAGAAGTATGCGCAGAACCTGGACATGTAAGTTTAACAAGATGAACCCATAAGGGGAGACAGAGGTAGAATCATCAAAAAGATTAAGGGAAGAGTTATAAGGACCAAGAAGGGAAAGAGTTTAAAAAATGAGAGGAGGTCAATAGCAACCAGAAATGTTCACTTTTTAAAGAATGTTCTCATTTAAAAACATCGTTTATGTTTTATCTGCATGTTTTTGGTGTTCTATATCTCACATGTGTGTTTGTGTTTGGAAGGACATCCGTTAAACTGTTAGTAATGGTTAATGCAGAGGAGTGTCAGGAGGTAGATTTTCACTGTGTAAGTTCATGAAAGTGTATCAGTCAGGATCTCAGGAGGAAACAGATGGCACTTTCAAATTAGGATAATCAAGAAGTGTTTAATAAAGAGACTATTTACAAACACGTGAAAAAGGTGTTGGGAAAGCACAAAGATTAGTGTAGTATCCCAGGACTAGCAACAGCAGGGGTTGTTAGTGTCCTTAGGCCATATAGATGAGGAGAGGGAGCAATTTCTGGAACTCAGACAGAAAGAATGGTCAAGGGAGGACCACCTTGAGAGGAGATATGACTTTGGTCAGAGAAGAAACAAGCCTGAGGGGACCTCCAGCAAGGAGACTAGGGGAATAAATACCTTAGCCACACACCATCTTCCTGCATCTTGCTGCAGACTGGCCTAACCCAATCAGGAGCTAGATGTCCAGGAACATGTCTATAACAGGGCAGCCTCCTGGGGCATAGCAGCGTGGGCAAGGGTCTGGATGGGCAAAGGAAGATATTTGGCACAAACTGTACTGTGTGACTTTAAAAACATAATTGTGTATTACTTCTCTGGTTTTTTTAAAGGCGTGTGTGTGTGTGTGTGTGTGTATGTGTGTGTACGCGCATGCCTTTCTGCAACGCCTATGCATTCACATAATATAAAATTTATAAACTACCTCAGTGTACAAATAATGATTAGAGAAAAATAATCAATAACCGGTCTTCTCAAATAGCTCCTAGACTAGATGGTTTTTTAGTGAGATTTTATAAAATTGTCACGTGATAAATAGTATGTATTTTATATAAATTGCTCTAGAAAAAAAAAAAAGAACAGAAGAGAAGCTGTCCAGTTGCCCAGCTAATTTGATGAAGCTTACATAATCTTGATATAAAATCAAGACAAAGGATAGAGAAGATATAGAAAAGCATAAACCTACGTCACTTGTGAATATAGGTGCAATCATTTTAAATAATATATTAGCTAACCAAATCCAACAGTTTATTAAAAAATAGCACATATTGATCAAGTAGTATTCATTCCAAGAATGAAAGGATAGTTCAACATCAAAAAAACGTATCAATGTATTTCACTTTAACACCAGACCAAAGAAGAAATATCCTTTGATGATTTCATGAGACACAGAAAGCATCTTATTTGTGACAAAATTTGCAGAATAAAGTATTAATACTTATGATGAAATTTACAGAATATTGGAGGCATCAAAGAACTTCCTGAACTATTTATGAAAAATTTGTGATAGGTTCACTGGAATAAATTAGAAGCATTTCCATTGAAACAAAAACACAAGAAAAGGAGGTTTACAATTTCCACTACCAGTTAAACATAACCATTGGAGGTCCTGTCTTTTAAGGTAAGATAAAGGCATAAGGCATATTATGATTGTGAGAGATAAAAATCATTATTAGCAGATGATATGATTGTCTATATAGAAAATCCAACTGAATAAACATACTTTGAGTGCTAACAAAAGTTAGGAAGATTAATAGACAAATCAACTCAAAAAAGCACTTCTTTTAGACAAATTATTCTTATAATAAAAATAAGATATTTTAAGAAATATAAAGCCTTATGCTTTTGGTTTCCTTTAGTAGAATAGAACAGAAATAAGATTTGAGACAATGGACAGAGATACTGTTTTCATGGTTGGTATGAATTTATCTAGTAAAGTTATCAATCCTCTCCAAGTATACATGCAAAGTAAATGAATTTCTAATCAAAATTCTTAAAGATTTTTGAGGAACATAACAAATTTTAAAATTTATATAATGACTCAAGGCCCCGAAATCTCTAAAAAAGTACATAAGGATGATCCAAATATATAGTAGCACTCTCATTCATCAGATATTAAGACATACTATAAATGATGATGCTGTTGTCCCAGCAAAATGTAAATAGACCAATGAAGCAGAATTCAGAGCTCAGAAATAGATCCATGTATATGTGGTGGCTTATTATATGATAATGGCAATTTAAAAAGGACAAATTGTTTATGAGATATTAGAATAACTGTATCATTATATGGAGAAAAACATAGACCTCTAATACACAAAGGTTGACTCCAGACAGATTAAAGACCTAAATGTTAGATAAATCTATGAAGATAATAGAAGAAAAATGTGAAATAAAATCCTTGTGACCAAGGGGTAAGGAGAGGCTTTTTAAACAAAATCTCGAAATCACCAATTGTAAGTCAAAAAAGAGTGGGTGGATTTGGCTATACCAAAACTGAGGACTTTGTTCAATGTAATGTGCCACAGATAAAGTTAACAAACCGATGTTAGATTGGGAAAGGACATTGCAGTGTTTAAAACCAGCAAGGGATGGGGCGCCTGGGTGGCGCAGTCGGTTAAGTGTCCGACTTCAGCCAGGTCACGATCTCGCGGTCCGTGAGTTCGAGCCCCGCGTCGGGCTCTGGGCGGGTGGCTCGGAGCCTGGAGCCTGTTTCCGATTCTGTGTCTCCCTCTCTCTCTGCCCCTCCCCCGTTCATGCTCTGTCTCTCTCTGTCCCCCAAAAAATAAATAAACGTTGAAAAAAGAAAATTTAAAAAAATAAAAAATAAAAAAATAAAACCAGCAAGGGATAATTTCCAAAATATGTAAGAACTCCTCAAATCAATAAGAACAAGGTAGGAAATCAAAGAGAACAATTCGTAAAATTCTTAAGAGGGTAAACAGGTAGATCACAGAAGAGGCCTAAATGAATAAAAAAATATATGATGAGCTGCTGAAGTTCATTATAAAGAGGTACAATTCAAAGTAAAGCAACCAGGAAGTATCACTTTTCAAGTACTGTATTTGAATGGCAACAATCAGAAGGTGGCTTAGCAAATATTGGAGAGGATATGGGCTTGTGGATCTTTCAGAACAGCTGGGACGGGTATAAATTGTACAATCCTTCTGGAAAGTGATCATATGCATAGCAATCCCTCTCATGGATATCTTTTTCCAGAGAACTGGCAAAACTTTGAGTGGGGCATGTTTCTGGATGTGATGGTACCCGTCCCTAATGAAGGTACATAGATACATCTGAGGTGTCCAATAAGCGAATTTAATTAATAAGTAAAAATACAGTGGGTGCATGCTATGAAATGCTATGCAGCAGTAAGAAGCCAATGAGCTAACTGATCGTGGAGAAAGTTAAAAAAACATTAATCATGAAAGAAAAAATAGGAATGAGAATTATAGCACAAATACTATTTATTTATCCTTTTTTTAATGTTTATTTATTTTTGAGAGAGACAGAGACAGAGCATGAGTCGGGGAAGGGCAGAGAGAGGGGGAGACACAGAATCCAAAGCAGCTCCAGGCTCTGAGCTGTCAGCACAGAGCCCAACGCGGGGCTCAAACTCACAGACTGTGAGATCATGACCTGAGCGAAATCGGCCGCTTAACGACTGAACCACCCTGGTGCCCCAATATTATTTATTTAAATACGATGTACATAATTGTATACAAAACCACTATGCCTGTTTTATAATGCTTCACACATTTAAAGATACATAGCAATCTCTTTAAAATAGGTGAATGAGAGGAAATGAGAGTGAAAATTGAAGAGTGAAATAAAGTGAAGGAAAGGGATCTTGCACAGACCCATGATGATAACACACTGAGAAACTGAGACAACAATTAAATCAACCTGCTGTCTGTGCACCTAAGTTTCAAAAACGAACAACAATAACAATGAACCAACCATTTAGGTGGTTTTCAATCTTTTGCTACAACGGCTATGTCTGTCCTATATCATTTTGTAATAACAAATGCAACATTTATCTTGTACTATGCATTTCTGGGGGTGTCTCCTCTACTCCTGTTCTTTCCTAAGACAGGCTCACGGTATTCCAACCAGAGAGGTAAAATTATAATTATGTGCCTACCTACCACCCAGGGTGTTTACATGGCCTCATAACTGATCTGGAGGTTCAGTGATCTGAGAGACAAACTTCACCGGCTTTCAAACATTTTGGTCTCGGGAATCCTTGATACTCTTAAAATCATTGAGGATTCCAAAGAACTTGTGTTATTTACCACATTAGAAATAAAAACTTTAACTATTTAATAATTTAAAAAAGAATCACAAGACCACAAAATGTTAACATAATATTTAACGATGAAAAATGATTATATTTTGCAACACAAACAGTGAGAAGAGTGGCATCATTCTACATGTGTAACAATCTCTTTAATGTCTGACTTAATAGAAGACAGCTGGGTTCTCATATTTGCTTCTGCATTTCATCTCTTGTGAAATGTTGTTTTGATTGAAGTGTATCTAGAAAATCCAGCTTCACACAGACATGTCGTTGGAAAAGTGAGGAGTATTATAACAGCCTTTTCAGATCGTCGTGGATATTTTTCTTTGATACTGCACCAAAGCTCGACAAGTGGTTAGTTTCTTAAAGGTTATTTTCAATGTGAAATCTGAAAGTACTATCAATGAACTTTTTGTAGTTTGTTATATTAAAATCCATAGGCACGTCTTGTACTTTGATGAATCTTTTACCCGTGCATGATTTTGTAATTTCACATACTGGTCTTTTGGAAATTGTTGGTTCATTGAGTTGTGCATATCATTATACAATATAAAAAAATCACATTCATTAATTATGACACCGATGTCGTAAGAAGAGTACTTAAGCATTGGGAAGCTGTGAAGTTCACAGTGATGGATACAAGTTTTCCAAAATTTTAATTTTTACTTGAAAGCTCAAATTTTATCATTGGCAACAATGCTGTCATTTTTTCCCCCTTGAGGTTACGGATTCACTTTGTTTATTTTCGAGAAAACACCAAACATTCAAGTCTGAATAAACCATGGTTTGTTTGCCAATTGTTCTTTCAAATAGAAATGGTGTTTGGTGAAACAAGGTGCAAGTGAGTAGTCTGGTCTGCAACTCAATGGCTAAAGTACGAGGAAATACCCGTGCTTCTCTCCTCAGTCAGTATGCATGAAAAGTGCTTCATGCACTTTTTGTTAACATAGAATATTAAAAAGACTCATACTCAAGGGTTGAACTTTAATAAAATCAATAACTTCTACTGATTCATCAAGGACTTTTTTTTTAACGTTTATTTTTGAGAGAGCACAAGCAGGGGAGGGGCAGAGAGAGAGGGAGACACAGAATCTGAAGAAGGCTCCAGGCTCCCAGCTGTCAGCACAGAGCCCGACGACGCAGGGCTGAAACTCCCGAACCTGAGATCATGACCTGAGCCGAAGTCGGAAGCTTAACCCACTGAGCCACCAAGGCCCCCATCAAGGACATTCTTAAATGACACTGGCTTTCCTCCCTGCACTGTGGTGAGTGACAATGCTAGGAGGGTTTTGTGTGACTGTCTTGATATATGCTAGGGTGGAAGCTGTTTTGAGAATTCTCAATTTCAAACACCCTTTCACAGCTTCCTTCTCTTCCCACTCCTTACAATTGAAGAAGGGTTACTGAATTAGTAGAGTTTGACTTGAGATACAGAACAACATCTGGGAGGAAGACCCAGAAGTTACCGAAGAAAGAGGGGAGGGAGGAATAAGAAAGAGAAAGAGAGAGAGATTTGAATTATATTCTCTAGTCTGACTGTATTGTAGTTTTAGAAATCTCCATGTCAGAACTTATTTTTAACCTTTGAGTGTCAGAGTGGGGAAAGTATTTCTAACAATGATTTCAGAAACTATATGATAAACAATGCCTTTAAAAAAAGCAATTCTGCATGACAATAACCATTTCATAAAGTCAAAAGACAAATATTTGTGACTTATGTCAAAGGACTAACCTCCTTAATGTATGAAGAACTCCTGGCTATGAGAGAATAATGGATGGAGCTTATAAACATATTTTACAGAAAAGGAAATATGAATCGCTCTTTCACATGAAAAGATGCTCAACTTCACTCTTTATAAGTGCAAATTAGAGCTACAATAAAGTACCATTTACTTATCGAATCAAGAAAATCTTTAAATTTGATAATATATTGGCAAGACTATAGGGCAAAGGATATTACTGTACAGTGCTTAGAAGAGTATAAATGGTTATATCCCCTGTAGAGGACAATTTAGAAGTATCTCTCAAGATTGCAAATTACCCTTTGCCTCAGCAATTCCACTTGTGGGGAATTTTTCTTACAGAAGGACTTGCACATGCATTTATGTGAAATTGCATTTATACAAAGTTTTTGTTTTATTTTTGTTTTTTCATATTGGTTGTATTTGTAAAAGTTTAGAAATAACTAACTGTCTGTTAGTATGGAACTAATAACAATGATTGCATGTTGAAGGAGTTAATGGCATGAGGCATATCAGGTCAGGAACAGGGAGGGAGACTTCACTGTGTATCTGTCTTTATATACTTTATTTTGAAAAAAAAATTGAGTATATTATTCAGTTTTTAAAGGCTCAAAAAAATTCTCTATATCACCTAGCAAGTACTAAATTTCTCCTTTCTGGTTACTAAGATAGAAAATAGGAAGAAAAGGAATCCCTCTGTTTTCTGCTGAAGTGAAATTGAAATTATGTAGGGTATCTTATTTTCAGTAGTCACCTAATGCATATTGATTGGATGAATGAAACAAATGGGTAATGACATTGTATTGCTTTTAGGTAGATTTTCTGATAACGGTGCACACAAAAGATAAAATTCACTTTTAGTTCCATTATCTTTCCTCTTTGGGACATTAATCTTCTTTCCTACCCTTCTTTCCTTCCTAGTTCTTTTCATTTTCATAAATGTGAGTTTCCACGCATGCACCACTACCTAGACCTGAATAAAAGCATATTTGAAGGAAGAAACATTCCATGTGAATGGGCAGATGTCTGTAAGAGATCCTGGTGGTTCTGAATTATGCCCATTTTCTTTTACAAACTATATAACAGGGTCTATATTATGCCAAATAAATGGACTGGAAACTGAAAATTTTATTTAAAACTCTGTGTACATGTAGACAGAAGCTGGATTGCTAAACTCTAGGACAAGGCCCAGAGTTTGAGATTTTGTAATTGACCCATTGATTTCTGAATGTGCATACTTTTCCTATGTCTAACCAATTGCTTGGTCAGAAAACATTCCATAAGAACTTAGAGTCCAGTAAATCAAAATATATACTTACTGCACTGTAATGTAATATAATGTAGTATAATACAATATAGTACGTTATAATAATGTAATAGAATATATATTTAATGTGTGTCAAGAATAAGAATAAAAAGCTTCTTGTTTTCTCAGTTAAACTTATGAATTATTATACATAATACAAATTATTATAAACTCCTATTGTCACATACTGTAATTACCATAAATTTTTCACCTACTTTGTTATTTTTTTAAGGATTTTTTTAATGTTTATTTATTTTTGGGAGAGAGAGACAGATTGTGGGCGGGGGAGGGGCAGAGAGAGAGGGAGACACAGAATCTGAAGCAGGCTCCAGGCTCTGAGCTGTCAGCACAGAGCCCAAGGTGGGGCTCAAACCCACGAACCGTGAGATCATGACCTGAGCTGAAGTCGGATGCCTAACCGTCTGAGCCACTCAGGCACCCCTAAAGATTTTATTTTTAAGTAATCTCTATATCCAACATGGGGCTCAAAACTACAACCCCAAGTTCAAGTGTCACACACTGTACCCAATGAGCCAGCTAGGTGTCCCTCACCTACCTATGTTTTGTTTTTTTTTCCCCCTTATAACTATAAACAACAGAAGTTCAAAATACATTTACATAGTATCAATTTTTTAAATTAATTTATTTTGAGAGAGAGAGAGAGAGTGATAGAGAGAGAAAGAGTATGCATACGAAGGGGAAGGGCAGAGAGAGAGGAGAGAGAGAGAATCCCAAGCAAGCTCCACACCATCAGCACAGAGCCTGACACGGGGCTCGATCCCATGAACCGTGAGATCATGACCTGAGCCAAAATCAAGAGTTTGATGCTTCACCTACTGAGCTACCCAGTTGCCCCCATTGTGTCAAATTTCTGACATGTAATTGGAAAACAGAGCAAAGATGCAATTCAGTTTGTTTGATGAAGAATTCTACAGTATGACATATGTCTTTAGGGGCATATACACGTGTTAACACAAAATAATCCATCCACCACTTTTTTTAAAGCTTGCACTGATGAAAAAATGTGTATTTATAAATGACATAATTGTAGCCATTTGTTTTTTTTTGTTTTTTTTTTTTTAATTTTTTTTTTCAACGTTTATTTATTTTTGGGACAGAGAGACACAGAGCATGAACGGGGGAGGGGCAGAGAGAGAGGGAGACACAGAATCGGAAACAGGCTCCAGGCTCTGAGCTGTCAGCCCAGAGCCCGACGCGGGGCTCGAACTCACGGACCGTGAGATCGTGACCTGGCTGAAGTCGGACGCTTAATCGACTGCGCCACCCAGGCGCCCCTAGCCATTTGTTTTTGATACACCTCCATGATTAAATTATTCCTTGGAAACCAATTTGACAATAAATTTCATATATTGAAAAAAAATAAAATAAAAATAATTCCTTAATTTTCTAAGTAAAAATTATTATCCTAAAGACTCTTAACTTTAATAACTAACAAAATTCAGGCCAACACTCTCTTAAATTGATTCCACATGATGGGATCAAATTACTTCATTTTTATTTTATTTTATTTTATTTTATTTTATTTTATTATTTTTTTAAAGGTTTTTTTTTTCCGAGAGAGCACGTGCATGTAAGGGGGGAGGGGCAGAGAGAGAGAGAGAGAGAGAGAATCCCAAGCAGGCTCCACTCTCAGTATGGGGCCCAATGCATGGCTCCGTCTCCTGACCACGAGATCACAACTTGAGCCCATATCAAGAGTCAGACACTTAACCGACTGAGCCACCCAGGCATTTTTATTTAAATTTAAATGTTCTACTTGGAAAATTAGGAGATCAACCTTTATAGTTAGAAGAAAAATCAGAAATAATTCTAATGGGGAGGGTATTCATTTTTATCTTTACTGTGTGGCATAGAAATTTCTGGGAAAAGGCATCATTTCAAACTTGGAGGCATCACTGCTCCATTTCCACATATGGTTGGAATGAGAATTCCCTTTCAGTGACTGCCTCCCATTCACACATGGGAGGAGCCAGAGCACAGCTATGGAGAAGTCTGTCAAAGGTTTTTTTCATTACTAGCAGAAAAGTTACATTGTCTGCCTGCCCGAAAATGTTTATGGAAACTTGTGATTTCCACATCTGGGGTTCATTTCTGAGAGTGCATGCAAATCAAACTGTTGAATAGTTAACAGCTATTTTGCTACCCTACAGACCCAGCTTGAGCTCTGAGATACAATGGCAACACATCTCCAAAGTTCTTCAACACAGTTGAAAAACCTCAAAATGGTTTATCCACTGAGAAGTGTTGGAGGCTCTTAAAAGTTACTATTTAAGAACAGGATAGAGTTCCTCATTTCTAAAATAGCTTTATTAAAATCTCACCTAGAAGCACATGTATGATTTTTTTGTGTGTCTTAAGAACCTATGACTATTTTGGTCAGCAAAGCCTAATAATTTAATCTAACATTTTAAATAAAGGCAGCAAAATTTTCACAAATATCTTTCAAATGCAATTCCTAAAATAATTGGTATGTCTAAACTTGGCATTATCTATACAAGTGGTTCCTTAGTAGTGATTCATGATTCATCTTTTCACCCATCTATGGTGAAATAGGAATATTAAGACAACATGGTGCATTTTTCATCATTAAATTGTTTCACTTTATTTAAAAAAAAATTTTTTTTTTCAACGTTTATTTATTTTTGGGACAGAGAGAGACAGAGCATGAACGGGGGAGGGGCAGAGAGAGAGGGAGACACAGAATCGGAAACAGGCTCCAGGCTCTGAGCCATCAGCCCAGAGCCCGACGTGGGGCTCGAACTCACGGACCGCGAGATCGTGACCTGGCTGAAGCCGGACGCTTAACCGACTGCGCCACCCAGGCACCCCAAATTGGTTCACTTTAAATTAGGACTATCCTTTACACTAAGATTCTGTCACATCCTACTTTTAAATGTTTAAAATGTCCATTCTTTTTTTGCATAACAGTGTTGATGGATAATAGTTTGTTTTTAACATATGTTTGGTGGCAGTTTTCTGTAATCTCTCTAGGTTTTTGAAATTTTTATTAGTTTTTTTTAATTAAAAAAATTTTTTTAAGTGTTTATTTATTTTTGAGAGAGAGAGAGAGAGCACAAGAGAGGGAGGTGCAGAGAGAGAGGGAGACAAAGAACCTGAAGCTGGCTCCAGGCTCTGAGTTGTCAGCACAGAGTCTGACACAGGGCCTGAACTCAGGAACTGTGAGATCATGGCCTGAGGCTGAAGTCAGACACCTACTAACTGAGCCACCCAGGCACCCTGAAATTCTTATCAGTTAAAAAAAATTTTTTTTTCGGTTTATTTTTGAGACAGAGAGAGACAGAGCATGAACGGGGGAGGGTCAGAGAGAGAGGGAGACACAGAATCGGAAGCAGGCTCCAGGCTCTGAGCCATCAGCCCAGAGGCCGACGCGGGGCTCGAACTCACGGACCGCGAGATCGTGACCTGAGCTGAAGTCGGACGCTTAACCGACTGAGCCACCCAGGCGCCCCTTCTTATCAGTTTTTAAATGCAGAAATGTAGGAAATGTATTTCATACAATATTAAAACATCCACATAAAAAGTGAAAATTCAGGAATTAGTGCCTCAAAATATTTAATTTACTAAATACTTACGTTTCCCTCAAGACATGAAGATATTTGATTTATTTGTTTTTTTTTTTTAAGTTTATTTATTTATTTTGACAGAGAGAGAGAAAGCTCACGCACGAGTTGGGGAGGGGCAGAGAGAGAGAGAGGGAGAGAGAATTCCAAGCAGGCTCCGCACTGTCAGCGTGGAGCCTGATGTGGGTCTCAATCCCACGAACCGTGAGATCATGACCTGAGCCCAAATCAACGATCGCACCCTCAGCCAACCAAGCCACTCAGGCTTCCTGAGACATTTGCTTTAGATCAACAATTAATTTAATTGGCTATATACACAAAAATTAACTAATGAATAAATCTACTCAAACGGTCAACAAATAACATGGGGTGAATTTGAAAGGGAGTTAAAAAAGTATAAAAAGTGACCTTAGCCTGGGATAGGTGGGCTAAGGAAGAAGCTAACAGATTGCAAGGTCACACTTGCCATGATGGTGAAATTATTTTCTAGTCTTGGCTTTAAGAAATGAGATATTATGTTGAGCCAACTAAATCTAGGATTAAACAGAGGAGATGATCACTTTTGCAAACTTGATGAATTAAGAATGGTGTGAGCAGTGGGTGATTAATGAGGGCCCAAAGGTAATTAAAACCTGTACTACGAACTCTTTGCCTGTCTTATTTGTTGCTCTGGTCCCAGTGTCTGGAAGGTTCTCTGTAAATATTTGGTGAATGAAGAACATGAAAGAAGAAAGAGAAGGTAGCTGCTGGGAAAGCAACAGTGGAGAATTGTGCAAAACACCAAGAAGATGAATTTTAGGAATAGCTAATCAATTCAGAGTTTTTTGAAGGCCTCTTTTAATCCAGGCAACATAATCTTATTTGCTATCAATTGCTCTAGCAACCACAGTATGGATGGTGATATTCAGAATTATTTACTTAAAAAGATTTTGTGTTGGCCAACAGCTGCTACTACTGGAATTTACATGATAACTAGAAGACTAGGAATTCTGTGGTTTAAGATGGTCCTAAATCCCTTAGTTAATTCTAAAGCTTTAGTGATCTTTTTCTTTATGCGAAGAATTTCACTTGTAGTTACATATTTATGGGTCTAAGATCATTATTAGCTCCTTAAAATCACCAATAGAGTTGGAAAGCAATTTCAAAGACAATCTGTATCATCTTTCCTGTTTATAAAAATGAATTTTCAAAGATGCTATTGACATTTTGCACCGTATTACATCAGGCCTACTTTCAGATAGCATATACTTACCAAAAACAAACGGCTTATTATTGGTTCTTAGAAGTTATTTGGCCAAAGGGCCAAAATTTGGTAAGGAAAATGTATGAAAGAGGTTCATGAAAATTTACCATTTTGTCAGATTAGCTTTTTTGAAGTATGATTAAATATAAGATCTTGATTTTGTTATTTCTCTTTATAGGACTTAATTTCCCCATAAACCGAAAGAGATACCATTTCATGGGCTATTGCCATAAGAGAATTGCACTGGCATCTTCATGATTTTAAGTCTCAAATATACAAAAGCACAGATGGTTTTAACAAATAAAAAATTTTGGTGTCTACTATATATGTGATAAGTAGCCAACACAGGGCTATTTCTGTGGGATATTAGAATTTTGGACAGTAAATTTGCTCTCACTAGTTCATCTCATGTTAACATATTTATGTGTCTCCTCCCCTGTTTCAACGCATGCGGTACAGCACTCACTAATTATTTCTATTGTGTGTGCTAGACATTTGAAAGTGTGTGGTCTCACAAACTATGAGGCAGACTGGAATTCTTTACAGCATAAAGTTAGTGACATACAGTTGCTTCAAATCATAGCCACTACCCTGGTAGCCAAAAGAAATGCAGTGATATACTAGAGGCTCTTTCCTTTCCTATGTATGATTAAATGTTATCAAAAAACACTTCGAAAATGATCTCTCTCATTCAGCAAAGGAACTTGACTTTGCAAAGTATATATCGTTTTCCCAAAGGCTTTGTGCTTGTGAAACTTGTGCGTACCTGCACAAGAATGTATGTCCCATAATTGTTTTAAAAAATCACGGAGGCAAAAAAAAAAAAAAAAACCCACTTTATCAAATGATCAGTGATGATACCATTTTACCTATTCAACATGTTTTAGATGTCTTGTTTGTGATTCTGCTATTTCTCCATCTTTGCCATCTGGGGTCTCCCAGCCAGTGGGCCTCACCGATGTCTCCTTCCTGTGGTTTACTCAGGCTTGCACGGAATGTACACCAATTCTCTGTTTATTCCCTCATCTGGGGACTGCTCTCCTCCCCTGACTCTGGTTGTCTTGGGTGGGAGAGCATCTTATTTCTAACGTATAATGTCTCTATGCACGAAGGAGACACTGGGGGTGACGTTACCCACCGCATTTTCCCCATTCTACCTTCACTGCTGCTGCTTTTTTGAAGACCATTCCCTACGTCACCTTTCACTCAAGTATGCTTTGCTAGTTTGGAGAGATTTATGATTGTATGTCTAAACTCAAATAAAAGGAGCAAGTATGCTAATGAATCTTAATAGGGACTGCGCAATCATTTTCTCACGAGTTTTAAGCAACACATTCCTAGACTCTCTAAAAATAGAGCACGTATCACACAAACAGCTTATATCCAGCGAATGATCATTTAATCCAATCATAAATTATGGAGCCTTGTTATAAGCACTCCTCCTGTGTCCTCCCTTTTCTGGGCTGAGGAAAAGTCGGCACGTCCCAGAAGGAGGTGGAGACCTGAGAAAGACAGGGTCTTGTCCCACTCTATCCTTAACGTTGAGCCTCCGGAACAGGAGTTACTCATGTGTGTGCAGAGAATAAGTAATCTATGTCTGAGGACATTTTTTTTTTTTTTTCATGTTAAGTTAAATTGTAGCCAGCTGCTCCAGCTGTTTTCATTTCACATTTGAATGTTTACTATTTTACTGAGCTGGGAAAGCAGCTATTGAGTGTTGCATGTATCATTCTAAAAAAGGAACCTTTTCTGTCCTTAATAGCTACAGCACCAGAACTGTCCAGGAGGTCAGAGACTATGTCTGTCTTATTCAACACTGAATTTACAGAATCTAAACTGGCATTTGGTACCTTGTAGGTGCTCATAATATATCTAAAAGAATAAAGAATTGCTCTCCTAATTGATAAAATAAGTAATGATGTCTACATAGTGTAATTGTAACTGTGTGAAGGCAAAAAATTAAATTGCCTTGCAATATATGATACAAATATTAAAGACTATATAAAGCCTTTTTATTGTTGGTTTGCTTATTTACTAGTTTTTAAATCTTGGAGTCTGAGAGCATTTATAAGAGGAAAGTTCACAGCAGTTTTACTTTTGGAGGCCTTGTCCATCCATTATTTTGATCTAACCAACCAGACTCTTTCCTAGAGGTCAACATTCAAAATGTAGAAAGTTTCTTCTCCCATCCTTAATCGCTGGCCACCTAATTCCCCTCCTCACAGCTGATGTTATTAGTTTCTTGTGTAGTTTCTCAGCTACTTTAAATTTAGCTTTTGTAGAGCTTTCTATATAAATTTCTATAGAGCTTCTTCTTTCTCTATGGCTCCATATTCTGTTGCATGGATCGCCTATAGTTTATTTAGACAATTCCTCCATAATGAGCATTTAAGTCATTTCCAGTATTTTACAATATATTTTCCAGTATATTAGAAACAATGATACCACAAATAATTTTGTATATGTGTCATTCTGTACACATGTATTTCATCAGGATAAATTCTTGGCTATAGAATTATTATTCTATATTTTCCAAACCGCCTAAAGGATAGGTCTCAATTATTTTTTCTTAACAATTTGCTTGACTCAAACTATTCTATAAGCAGACTTTTTCATAGTCTATAGTCACACCCTAGAAAATTGAATTATACAGTCCATAAGTGGAATAAGCAACCATGTCAGTGGAGGGATTTAAGGAGCCTTGAGTGTCCTACCAGTGCAAATATCTGGAAGTCACCAGCCTGTCACAGTGTCATTCAAGGCAATCCATAGAGGCTTTCTGTATGACAATTATACCCAATGCTTTCTTTTGTTGTTGTTGTTGATTTAATAACTAGTTACTAGTATTCATATCTTGATAAACTATAAAATCCCTCTCTGATGCTTTCTTTTTTCTTGTGTATACTTCCTCTTTATCTACTGACAGACTGAGGTGACATCCCAGGGCCTTTTTACTATTAAACATGTGGAATGTTCACATTACACATAATATGATTCTGGGAGTTGGGGGGAGACAGGGAGGGAAGGAGGGAAAGAGAAACTTAATTCTTCACAATTTTGTGGTTAAAATGCCTGGAAGATTCTAAATTTTCACTGTGCACCTGCACAGTTATTGTTTGTGAACTTGTTCTTGCTGATGGGGTTAATTTTGTCTGGGCAGATGAATGTCACTCTGAAAAAAAGAGAGTATTGTGTTCTATGGACACATGCTGACCCTGACCTGAAAGTGCTGAACATGAGACAGGAGTAGGAACTCTGGTCTCACTTAAAAAAGTTGAAGGTTAACTTAAAATCAATCATTTCTGTTTAGACTAAATAGTAAGTTTGTCAATTGTGGTCATCCAAGAAGAAATTTTTTTCCTGTAAGGTTTACAGTATTTGCTAGCTGCTTTTCTTTTTCCTTGAAGGTTAGTCATATCTCAAGAAAACCAGATACTGCCTCGGAGAGTAGAATGGGAGTTGGGGAGGTGCAAGAAAAGGAAGATAAGAGCAGGTGAAGCAGACAGGGACCTCCACAGGAAAAAAAAAAAAAAATGTTAAGAACAGAGAAGTAGGACGGCAGGAATATACAACTTATCTAATATATAATATATTAAAGTTTAGTGGCTTCCGGTATTAGTGAATTACACGGCATTCCTGCAGCCTGGCCACACTAGCACTAGGGGAGGTTGAACTCAGCAGCCACAATATACCAACCCACTCGGCACTGGTTGGATGAGAGAACCGTGTTCATAAAGCAGCCAATGCCTAGTCAGTATAACCACTTTGCTTTAAATGTGCTTAGCACAGAACTAGGGGCTCCATATCTGCATGGATGACTTTCTAACCCTTCTAAAAGCAAAGTGCTCTAGGAATATGATTTTATGTGCTCCTGAGCCACTGGTTTTAAATTATTCCCATGTTGCAAATGAGACATTAAGCATCGTGGAAAACTCAAGAACATGAGCAAATAAAAAAACAAGGTTTGGTGGGGGGGGGGGCACCTGGGTGGCTTAGTCGGTTCCACTCTTGATCTCAGCTCAGGTCTTGATCTCAGGGTTGTGAGTTCGAGCCCTGCATTGGGCTCCACACCCGGTGTGGAGCCTACTTTAACAAGCAAGCAAGCAAACAAACAAACCAAAACAAAACAGAAAACAAGGCTTTAGATAGAATGAGATTATGAACATAATACTCTTACTTTCTACTTTTCACTGGTAGTGAATTTCTATCACTGAATTCTAGTGACTCTTCCTATGAAAAACATTTTTTCCTTTTCTTCTTGATAGTCTGTGTATGTTTGTTGTCAAATATGAAAAAAATAACTGTGATAGAAGAAGGGAGAAAGCTTTTGAGATCTGTGATTTCGGTTTATGTAAAGCTGCTTTACAAGCAGTTTCTTGTTGGGTCAACAAGCCTGTGTGTATTTTGGCATAAAACAGAGTGCTAGTGCCTAATCCACTCAGAATAACCCTTTCAGGGGTGTTGAGATACCCAAGCGATAAACTGACAGCAATAGAGGAGGATGAAATATTAGAAGAAAGGTGTCAACCATCAAGAAAAGCTGCAAAAACTGGATTCCCTGGTTTGTAGACTTGCTATTTTCTATCTAGATGGTTATTGGAATTTCTGTTGTAGCTTTCAGAGAATCTCTTTCTCTTAGAAAAGTATTATGTACTTATATCAACACAGCAGTATGGTGTCATGAAAAGAGCATAGACCTTGGGAAATCAGGTAGGTCTGAGTTTGAGTCCTATCTCTACTACTTTTTTTTTTTTTAACATTTTATTTTTAAGTAAACAAGTAATCGCTACATCCAACATGGGGCTCGAACTTACAACCCTGAGATCAAGAGTTGCATGCTCTACCTATGGAGCCGGCCAGGCCCCCCTCTGCTACTTTTTGGCTGTATAAATGTAGACTAATTTCTTCATGTCCCCATACCTCAGCTTCCTCATCTGTGTTAAAGAAGACAGGAGTTATAATTTGTAGTCTTTGTAAGGACTATGTAGGGTAATTTACGTTACCATCTTCCACAATGTCTTAACAGGACTCCTTAGGTGTTAGTTCCCTCTAGACTGTCCTCCTCCTGACTCCACAGATAAAGGCAATTGAAGCATTAATAAGTATGTATATACATTCCAGAAAGCATTTAAGGTGATTATAATTTGGTGATTGGACCCAATGGTTTCCAGGAAATTTGAGAATGAGTAAGTTATTTTTCCTCTTTCATGAGAGACTTTTTAGAGTAATAAAGTTTACTTTTTCTTTCTCTCACTCTGTGCATTATAATGGACTGTCTTTGGAAAGAGTGGCCTCAAAACGTACTGACAAATTGTACAACATTGTGCATGTACTAAATGTCAGTAATTTTATGTATTGTATCACAAATAACAAAGAAAACAGTAGAGACAGCTATTGTTTTTTCTTTAAAAAAATATATTGGCAAAGCCAGTGGTTACAGGTAAATAGCACCTATTCATCCATTGTTTTATAGCTCACATGAACAGCTGATACAAATACAAAAAATTAATGGCTGAAGAGTTTAGAACTCTTTAAGAACTCATTTGCTATAAAGATGTTTATCATAGAACTATTTATTAGAGTGAAATATTGAAAGCAGCCTAAATGGCTCATGTTAAGAAAATGAGTAGCAACAATAATCCTTAAGATTTATTGAATACTTAACTATGTACCAGACACCCTTTTAAGTATTTTACATGTATTAACTCATTTAATTCTTAATATAAAACTATGGTAGGTAGTACTACATTTACAGTACATGGTAGATATTATTCACATTTTACGGGTAAGAAAAAAAGGCACAGAGGTGTTAGTAAATTGCTCAAATTCACACAGCTGGTAAATGGAAAAGCAGGATTCCTGCCTAGGCATGTGATTTTGGAGCCCAAATTTGATGTGTTGAGATAATGTAATATTTTTCAATCATAAAATTCTGCCTCAAACATTTTATGATGACACAAAAATGATTATGATATAACATAGCAAAAAAATGTAGGGATAAGAATTATATGTGCAGTATATTCTCAACTTTGGAAAAAAAATCTGTGGAAGAAAGGCTGAAAGAAAATGTTTATGATAGTTATCTCTGGAAGAGTAGGTCATGATTATTTATTTTCTCTTGTGTATATTTTTTGATACCTTATGAATTTCTTCAATTAACTTACATTCACTTTATATTCAGAAAAAATAGACTATTGATAATAGCATCTCATTTACTTAGCATTTTTATGAATCTCTAAATTATTCCACATAAGTGAAATATTGTTTTAGTTTTAGAAAGGAACATCGTAAGGTGATTTAATTCAGTTTTCCAGCCAGTGCTTACACCTATTTAATGATGCCCAGATTAAGAGGCTTTTAAGTTATATTTGAATACTCTTTTGTTGATGGGAAACGGACTACTTCTCAAGGCAGTGCAATTCACTTATAAATATATTT
The DNA here is from genome assembly GCF_018350155.1 of Leopardus geoffroyi. NCBI lineage: Eukaryota > Metazoa > Chordata > Mammalia > Carnivora > Felidae > Leopardus > Leopardus geoffroyi. The sequence goes on from NC_059333.1 coordinate 85,663,722, forward strand.
TACTCTGAGAATTCCAAGTCTAATATTTTATGCAAAGAACCTTTTATTTTAAATTTTTAGTAGGCTCCACGTGCAAATGGGGCTCAAACTCATGACCCTTAGATCTAGAGTCACATCTTCTACCGACTGAGCCAGCTAGGTACCCCTTATTTAAATTTCTTCTAAATTTTATGCATGCTGGTCAAATTATCTGCCACCGATTCTAGGCCCCAACTTTGGAAAGAGGACCTTGTTGTCCAGGGTAGTCTATTACTGCCTGAACTTAGTCCCTGAGATATCATTGCTTATCCAGTCCCCAACCACTTTCTGGTCTGTTGGTCTGTGAGGATCTATTACTCATATTCTTCTTCTTTCTTTATGACCATACCTGGCTATCTGATTTTTATGCCTAAGCAAGCCATGGTATCTGCTGCCCTAAACTGGATCAGTTAGCAACCATTGCCGTTCAGGATAATGTTCTTCTTAAATAGAACATATAAAACTTATTTTTATTGTTATTATGAATAACTTCCACTGATTGAGGTCCACATGGCCGGCACAGTACTGGGCCTTTTAAAAACATGGCCACAGTTCGTCATTATAATTAACCTTAGGTAGGTATTCTTCCTATTTTGCAGATGGTGCTAATGCTAATAATGTTTAGCGGGATTAAATAATTTACCCCAGATCACAAAGCTAGTGAACGGCAGAGTTAGGGCTGCAACCTATGTCTTTCTGATTCCATTGTCAATGTTCTTTCTATGTCACTACACTGCTTCTTTACTTCAATTATAACTTTCTTCTTGATGACTCAAGATCATAATGATGAACACCGGTTATTGTGCTGTGCTGTATAACAGTGGTGTCTTCAGAAGCTATAGGTTTATAGGCCACAGAGACTGTGTTTTGTGATTCTTCTGTCTATTCTTTCATAATGAGGCTATCAGGTCCTCTGTAGCTCATGAGTGTGCTAAGCCCATTATATTTCCCGATATACAACTTTTTATTTCTACGGACTATGGCTAGTGTTAGTTAACTGAATGTGTTAATGAGTTGCATTTCAAGGAAGATTCAGTAAGCTTTGAGGGAAAGTTTAAGGGGCTTCTCTTTTGTGTCTTCTGTGAATGGGTGTGCCTTGCCACTCAGAGACTCAGGTCCAGGCTATATTCCGTGTAGCCGAGCTTGCCAAATAAGTGAGGTGAGGCAGGTTTTTAAGCAGTTTGCTAAAATCCTATCAAGTTGGAACCCAGTGAATTCGATTTTATGAATATGCTTATCTGATCAAACATTGTCTGTTAAATGCAGGAAAATATCATTTGTCCATATCTCCTTGCCTGCCATCACCTCTTCTCTGAATCTTATTTTTATCCTTGCCTGTCCTTCAGTAGGATGGCTATACATCCCTGTTTCCCAAGACCACCCTGGAACACTTTAACTTCATAGCAATGCTGATTGTGTGGGGCTCCCTCTGTGTTGGTCTGTCCACTGGCGGATGAGACACTTGGTATTTTAAGAACTTCGTAAGTCAAGAGTAATTGTAAAGATTTTTTTCTTGCCCCCTTCTTCCTTAGAATCTTTTGGGCTTTGAAACATTTGCTTTTTCTTCCTTAGAGAAATAGGAGGGTACAACATCTACTATTTTATGAATCTTTAACAGTTAAAATATATTGTCATCTTTCCTTTACAAATTATGAAGACCTCTCAAGGACTATGAGATAGTCCACTAGATCTCCACCATTTTGAACCAGTATTTTGACTGCTTTATAATTTATGTAAGATATCAGGCCAATCTAGTTATTCATCTTCTTAGCAGCACAGTGCTATAGCAAAGCCTCGTTCTTAGGAGAAGTGAATGAAAAATTTCGTAGCTAAGAGAGAGAAAGAGAGGGAAAGAAGAAGGATGAGGAAGAGGACAAGGAAGAAGAAAGGAGGTCAGAGTAAAGATTCCAAGGGGCCTGGCTTCTGGTATTACCAGACATAAGATGAGCTCAAGTTCAAATTGATCTAGATAGAATGAGAAGAATGGAGACCATGTGTAAATGATACCAATTATCCTAATGAAAACTCACTTATTCAGTCCAGATTCAAACTATTGCAAAATTACCAGATCTATACTATTGTATAATCATAAATTAACTTGATGCTATCTTGTTTGTTTTGTGCAGATCAGTAAGTGATTTTCACAAAAATGCACATAATTTTCAGGTTTAATGTGCCATTTCGAGATTGAAATATGAAGAAAGTGCCACATGATGGTGATGAAGATCTTGACCTCATTAGGCCATATTCAGCCACTCCCAAGTGTGGCCACATTCAAGTAGCTACTGCCATCTTCCAGAGTCAAGGGAGACAGGGCACAGGGCACAGGGAACCTTGGGAACAAGAACAACAACAATACCACTGTCAAGTGCCTACTGTGTGCCAGACATTCTTCTGGGAGCTGTACATACTCTCCTCTGAACAACCCTGAGACATCGATATTATGTTCTTTTGTAGATGAGGATGTTAACTTCAGAGAGTCTCAGTAACATTCCCAAAATCACCTGGCTGGATTTGAACTCAGGCCTCTCTGTTTTCAAGGAGGGTCTTTCTACTATACTCTTCAATGTCTTCACAAGGGGGACCTCAGAAAGCTCAGCAAACTCCTACCATATCCTGCTTGGTAGTATAGCTGTTGAGACTTTCTTAAGGAATCTGAGACCATGTCTTCATCTTTGCATTTCCACACCACCCCTCGGGGTACACAGCAGGTGCTTCAGAAATACTTATTGAATGAGTAAATGAGTGTCATATAAAGTTAATATTGAAATGTACTTATTACAAAGCTCATCTACACAGGATTAAGAGTAGTAAATGCCTCCCTAGAGTACTGCTTCTCAAGCGTTAATGTGTAAATGTATCACCTGGGGATCTTGTTAAACTACAGGTAGATATGGGGTAGGGCCTAACATTCTTACTTTTCTAACAAGATGACAGTTAATGTCCATGCTGTTCAAAAGAGTATGGGGAAAAGCCCGGAAATTTGGGAGAATTTAGGAGACAGTTCTTTCAGTCAACAAGCAGTTATTAAGTACCTACTCTATGCAAGTCAGTGTGTGAGTCACAGTAGGCACCATCAGACATGTTTTCCCCCAGTCTTGCTGTAAATTCACGACTATTACTAGCTAGCTATGTGTTCTCCAGCATTGGTTCTCAAACTTGTATGTGCATGGGAATGATCTGTTAAAGCACCCTTTCCTGGGCCCTTTTCTCAGAGATTCATATACAGCAGGTGGGAGTGGGGTCTATGATTTTGCATTTCTTTTTTTTTTTTTTTTTTTTTTTTTACGTTTATTTATTTTTGAGACAGAGAGAGACAAAGCATGAACAGGGAAGGGTCAGAGAGAGAGGGAGACACAGAATCTGAAACAGGCTCCGGGCTCCGAGCTATTAGCACAGAGCCCGATGCGGGGCTCGAACCCACGGACCGTGAGATCATGACCTGGGCCGAAGTCGGACGCTCAACCGACTGAGCCACCCAGGCGCCCCTGATTTTGCATTTCTGACCAGCCCACGGGTGAAGCCTGAGCTGCTGGTCTGAGGTTCACACTTTGAGAACCAGTGATCCAGGGCAATGACCTTAATCCCTGAGATTCCTTTCAGCTCAAAACCTGAAATCTATATTACCCTGAACATAAACTTAAAACTGTACGTTAACAGGTCGGAAAACTGGGTTAGTTAACATAGTTGCTTGTGCTTTGCAGTCAGAATGGGCACCTGAAGGTATCTACTAATAAATAGCAATCTCAGCTTTAATGAGATAATCAGCTTAAATACACACAATAAAAAAGAATTATATTAAATGTAAGCTGTGGTCAACTATGGATGATGTTTTCCTCACATTTTCCGGTACACTATACATTTAATATAATGAATAGATCATGGGAGCATAGATCATGCAAGCTTGTGTTTACCCTCTGTCTTCATCTCACCACTTCTCTGCAGCTCTGGGGCCTGTCAGAACTATCTCTGTCCGCTGCTTGGTTTGTCTCACTTTCCTTTTGTCCTTTCCTGCTTTGCCTGCCACCTGCCCTTCAGGTGTCCCGAAAGCTTGACAAACATCCTAACCATGTGCTAACACATCATGTTTAATGTAAATTATCTTGTTTCTTGTCTGATTCCCATCTAGATTTTAAGAGCTTTAAGGACAGAGACTGTTTATTATTCATGCATCACCTTTTTCTGCTGGGGGGAGGGCGGGCAAGCACCAAGTACAGTGTTTGGCACATAGGTTCTTAATAAATATTTCTCCAATATTGAATACGTTAATAATACTTTGTCCCAAAGGAACGAGTCTTCAATATGGGTATATCAAGCACTTCGGCAAGTCATTAGAGGACACATTTTAGGGGCAGGAGGGCGGCTTTTCTTAAATCATACCAGAAAGTGGTTATCTATGCCTCGATCCAATCTTAGATATCTCTCAAATTGCAAATGAGGGGAAGAGAGAAAACACCTGCTGCTCTTTTCCTCCCAGTCCTTGCTCTTTCACTGGTGGACACAAGCCTTCCTTAGCATATGGCATTTTGGAATCGACAACATGGGGACCGTTGGCTTGTCATCTTCGGGGAAAATGTGGTTAAGGGAAAAGAAAGTGGCTCTGACTATTAAAGCGTACATGTCTACAGTCTGCCTGCACCCCTGTCTCTTCACTACATCCTCACTTCTACCTGACACTACCCCTGAGGCAAACCCTACCTGTTTATCATACACCAGTCCCCTCAGATCAAATGTCACTTAGTGTTGTCCAAAAAAATGATGTCAGGGGGAGTCAGGAGGCCTAAATTCCAGTTCTAGCTTTGACTCTAGCTATAGGATCTGGGGGATCTTTTGATACTTCAGGTCCCATTTAACATATCTGCCAGTTGAGAGTGTAGAATTGCAGTGTCTCGTTACAGTGCCTTCACGCCTTCCTCCTGATACTCATTTTAACCTGATTCGACTTAAAAACGAAAAAGAAAGAGGGGTGCCTGGGTGGCTCAGTTGCTTAAGTGTCGACATCTTGCTTCCTGGTCAAGTTATGATCTCACAGTTCTGTTCCTGAGATCAAGCCCTACCTCAGGCTCTGTGCTGATAGCATGGCAGCTAGTTGGGATTCTCTCTTTCTCCCTCTCTCTCTGCCCCTTCCTCCATTGGGGGTGCATACACATTCTCTCTCTCTCTCTCAAAATAAATAAATAAACTTGACCAAAAAAAAGAAAGAAAAGAATAAGAGAAAGAAAAGAAATAATGGCAGAGGTGGTTAATAGGATCATGGTTGGGTTGAGGGTTCGTGTTTGATGGTAATTTTGTCTCAGGAACTACATCCCAGGAAGTGACAAGTGCAGGTTCCATTGTACTGATCTGGCAGGCACAGCCTACCAGACTAGGGATGCCCTAGATCAGCACATTGCCTAGAAAAAAAAAAATGTGATCTCAGAGGATGGTTTTTGAAAAATGGAGACAATAGGTTTTTTTTTTTTTAAGTTTACTTATTTTGAGATAGAAAGAGGGGCAGAGAATGGCAGAGATAAAAGGAGAGAGAGAATCCCAAGCAGGCTTTTGCTGTCAGCACAGAGCCCAATGCAGGGCTTGAACTCATGAACCGTGAGGCCATGACCCGAGCCAAAATCAAGAGTTGGTGGCTTAACCTTCTGAGCCACTCAGGTGCCCGAGACAATAAGTTTAAAGTAATTTGCTTTGTTTCTCCTTTTTGTCAAGAAACCCATAATTTATGTTAGCCTGGCCAAAAACTATTATTCCAATGTTCTTTAAAACAGTACCATGGGGCGCCTGGGTGGCGCAGTCGGCTAAGCGTCCGACTTCAGCCAGGTCACGATCTCGCGGTCCGTGAGTTCGAGCCCCGCGTCGGGCTCTGGGCTGATGGCTCAGAGCCTGGAGCCTGCTTCTGATTCTGTGTCTCCCTCTCTCTCTGCCCCTCCCCCGTTCATGCTCTGTCTCTCTCTGTCCCAAAAATAAATAAACGTTGAAAAAAAATTAAAAAAAAAAAAAAAACAGTACCAGAACTTCTAGGTAATTAGACAATAGAAAGAGATAGCTTTCATCTCGCCACTGGTATATCAATTTTTTTTTTTTTTTTTTTTACCACTGAAAAAGCCTGGCTCTCTTTTCATATTCTAACTTACAGAGCATCTACCAACTGGAATGTGTTCTGCAGGCAAAATCATACTAAGTCTCAAAACTGCATTTTAAATAATTATCTTTGCTAGAATAATAATTTTAATTGTTCTAAAACACTAGTGGTTTTATCTTAGAATTATTTAATTGTTTTTGAAAGTGCAATATATGCTCCTTGCTGAAAAAAGTCAGAAAATATAGTTAAGTAAAAAGAAGGAAAAAACACCCATATTACATTGCTCTAGAGACCACCACTTTGACATGTTTCTCTCTCGCCATCAGACTTTTACATTTATTTACATAAATGTGATCACACTATATATATTATTCTTCAACTTCCTTTTCTCCATATCTGTGTTTCATTAATATCTTTCTGTCATTATATACAGATCTTCCAAAAATTCCAGATTTTGAGACAGTGTATGTTTTGGGGCCACTTAAGCTCTCTAAGTTTCAGCCCTATCATCTTTAAAATAAGAATTCTAATCATACTTATCTCAAAGCATTGCTGGAGAGATTGAATGAGATAAGGCATTTAACTCAGAGTTTGCCATTGGAAGTCAACAAAGGTTAATGCTAATATCCAACTTAACAGCTGTATAGTATTCCATCACATGGAAGCACCATTATCTGCTGAATCATTTACTTATCAAGGGACATTCACTGCCCCCCTTTTTATGTACTGTTATAAATGCAAAATACTGTACTGAACATCCTTTTACACATATAACTGACAATCTGTACAATTATTTCTTTGGCATAAACTCATAAGTGGAATTGCTGGGGTATACAGAGTGTGTGTGTTTTACACGTACATATTGATGGATTTCTCCCTAAAAGATGCTATAGTCATTAAACTCCCTTCAACAATTTTTCTTTTAATTTTTCTTGGTGGTATTTCCAATACAGAAGCTTGTTGTTATTATTTTGTCATAAAGTTAAAGCTGTCAGAAATTTCCTTTATCATTTCTGGCCTTTATTTAAGCTTAGCAAAGTTAAATGCATATTCTCATATAATTCCTTTTAGTAATTCTGTAGTTCTAAAAAAAGTCATATCTAAGTTGTTAATCCATAAGAAATATATTTTTGTGTATGGTTTGAGATAAATGAAGCTTAATGAAAATTTATGTGATGTTTTTCATGATGATTGGTGTATGTATGAGGTATATATAAGTCAGCATATAATAACTTGTGTAGTGATATTCTGAAACTTGCTACTTTTTTTAAATCATCAGTGGCATGTTTTGGAGATCTTTTTGTGTCTGTATAAAGAGACCTATCTCATCTTTTCCATATAGATAGTATAATTCCTTTAGCTAGTCCCTTACTGACGGTCATTTACAATTTTCGTTTTTTTTCAAATAGTGCTACATCCTTGTACCTGTCTCGTTATGTACATGTGCCCGTGTTTCTCAGGGAGATATGGAGAAATGAAATTGTTGGGTCATGGGCTCCACATGTCTTTCATTTAAACAGACACTGCAAAATTGACTTCTAAATTGGCTTACCACTTTTACATTCATCCCAGTAGTATATGAGAGCAATGCTATTTATTTAAAATCTCACTTTTATCAATACCAAATTCCCAGAGTCTATTTACTATTATACTGCTTTGTGTGTTTTACTAACATCTCACTCTTTGGGTAGAATTTGGGAAATCCATGAACCAGGGCCAGGACTAAAAGCCATGTGACAGTTTCTACTTTTTCAAATCATATTAAGATAATTCTTTTTTCTACATTCAGTTCCAGAAAAGCTTGAGTGAGCTTTGGGTGCAGGGTTGTCTTCTCTTCTTTTCTACAAAGGTGTGAGAGTTTTAAAATAACTATTTGGGGGAGGATTTTAAGCTATTTAAAGGCACAGCTACTAGAACTTTGACTAATGCAATGGAAATGGGGGTTGGGAATAGTGTAAAATATTTCTCTTTGTGCCCTTTTAAAAATTATTTATTTATTTATTTCTTTATTAAATTTTTTAAAATGTTTATTCATGAAAGAGAGAGAGCAAGTGATCAGGGGAAGGGCAGAGAGACAGGGAGACACAGAATCTGAAGCAGGCTTCATTCAGGCCCTGAGCTATCAGCACAGAGTCAGAGGAGGGGCTCAAACTCACAGACCCCGAGATCATGACCTGAGACGAAGTTGGACACTTAACCGAATGAGCCACCCAGTCACCCCATCACTGTGCCCTTTTGAAATGAATTCTACCTCTTTGTAAGATGGAAGAACAGATAGCACATCAGGTTTCTCCGTTGTTTATGTGTTCCTATGATCACTGTCTCTTCTACCCCTTGGTCCTTTGTTAGGAGTCAAATCTGAGGAAGACTGGTAGGAAGAAAAGGTCTCTCATCACTGTTGCTACAATTTTATACTCTTCCCCTTGGGGTTTGGAGAGTGCTGTAGGCTACAGGACACTACAGTTTAAGTGTGAACATCATCAGAACTGGGGACCCAGGGGATACAAATCCCTAGGGCACACACTGTTTAATTACTGAAGCTTTACAATATACTTTGTCACCTGGCAGAAAAGAAGTCCTTTCTCCAATTTCTTTCTCTACTTTTTCAGGCTTTGATAACACATTTATTCTTCCAAATAAATTTGATAGTTAGTCTATAAGGTTAAAAATGGTGATGGGTTTTTATGTCGTTTGTATTACATGCACTTGGAAAGAAATAATCTGTTTATCATATTGAGTCTTCTCAATCAAGAAAATGGTATCTTTCCTTTCTTTCAAATCTTTTGTGTTCTGTAACAGAGGTTTGGAGTAGTCTGATACATGTCTATTCCCTTAATCTTATTTTCTTCTCATTTAAGAAAATGTTTGATTGACACGATTTATTTACAATAATAAATGTTCCCAAAGTCAAATGTGTTTACACACACACACACACACGCACACACACACATACAGGGAGAAAGAGAGAGAGAGAAGTTGTGCTAAGTAGTACTAAGAAACTTTATCTCATAGTCATTGGGAAAGAGTTATTTCTAGACCTTTTCACCATTGAGAATGCAGAGTTCAAAACTCTGTCTCATGGGAAAATAGATACTTTTTTATCTTGGATAACGTTAACATTCATTCATTTATGGGGAAAAAAAGGCTCCAAGTCACTTCAAAATAATAGATCTTCTCATAATAATTTTTATTTTTAAATCAGAAGAGGTTTGAAGTAACATTATCAATATAGAATTAGTCACATTAAAATACTGCCATGAGACCAATAATCTGTTTCTTCATATTTCATTGTATCACATATCGTATATTGTAGAAGCTACAAATGTCACATGTGGGTGATGGCCTTATGAATGATTTCATTTTCTTCTTTATAATATTCTATATTTTCTAAAATACTTGAAAAATGGTTTTGAAATGCCACCAGAACATGAATCCCTTTTATCCCACATTTCATCCTTCTGCCCAAGGCATTTCTGGATCAGAGGAGTCCTTAATACTGGCACTTCTGAAGACAGTTCCTTGTATTTTTGATGTTGTTGTCATTTCACATCCTAACTAGAATTACAAAGTCCATATTCTTCTTGGAGACTCACTCTGGAAGTAAGCCCACTCTGTATTCAATAAATACTTAATTCTAAGGGTATGTACAGCTCTGCCTACAGCCCAAGACCTACATATACAGAGTTGATTGTAACCACCTCATAGTATTTCTCTGAGTAGGGGCTGAACTGCTTTCCTCTCCACTGGGATGGTTTGGAGCCTCATAGGTAGTGTCTGGCTGGGAGAGGTTGCCGTTAGCATAACCACAGACTCCCCAAACCCTTGCTCAAACCCTTATGGTGGCTTTAGATACTTGATTTAAATGGCATCAGAATTCACATCAACCTAAAAATCACTGCAAGGCAAGGCCAAACTAAAGCAAGTTGGAAACTCAAAAGAACAGTCAACAGACAGGTCCCTGCTTGGAACTTCCAGCAACTCTCAGAGGTTCAGTTGGCTCCCACTGCCCATTCATGGGCCCTCCTGGGAACTCTTTAAGAATTAACATACTTTTAAAGATATAAGGAAGTTAAGGTAAAATGTAAATAAGAGAAGCAGAACGGAAGGGAAGGAGAATCAGGAATCAAATGATTTTTTTTTTTTGTCTCCCTCCCTGATTCAGAATTGGGAGGTACCATTTAGTTAATTTCAAGAATAGTTGAAGTATTAGGGATTTGAAGGAGATATAGTTTCTCTTCTTGCTTTATTATGGAGTTCAATTCAAGTTCTGTTAAATCTATAAAAATCAATATGAAGTATATGTATTATGTGACAGCTCCATCTAAAGTATCTTGTATAGAATATAGGGCAGATACAATGGAGCGGCCAAGCACATGTAATTTACCCCACAAATCTAAAGCACTCCCACATTGATTTTTACAGTTGTCTAGCCCCCAGTCACTGAACAGAACAAAAATGGCTTACTTTCCTAGTGTGGTGATATTTAAGGCTACAAAACGTTCATCTTAGTGCCCTCTAATTCAGGTCTGCCTTTTTTGTTACCTTTCTTGATGGGCTTTTTTAGGTCATTTAAAAAAAATCTTGTCTTCTCTAAAAATGTTATGACAAGGAAATAAAATGGTTTTAAAAATGTTCTGATTTGTTGATTAATTTTGCCCCTAAAATTATATTATACTGGTGTTGTTTTTAATGTTTTAACTATTTCCAAATGCAATTATCTTGAAATAACTATGAATAGAAAATTGTATCTAACTGAAAAGACAGGCTTTCATAATGTATTAAAGTACCTAATTTAGTAACTAGGATAAAAGGGACACACAGAAACCATTTTTGAGACTGTAATTATAAGTTAAGTCACTATTAAAATGACACACATATATATTTCCAGTTTAAAATAATTAAAGCTTTTTTCCCCCATAAATGCTTTCACTCACAAGAGGAGACAGTTGTGAACTTACGAGTTCATACATACATAAAAATATTGCATGGGATTTACCTACCATACATGACAAAAAGGGACCTGTCTGTATTGTTGGGAGGAGTGTAGACAAGTGCTATTTGATTCCCTGCATCCCACCACCTTCACCAATGGCACATTTGCTTGCATTTTAACTAGAGTAGCCGACTGTGAAATATGGCCAGATTAATATTTGAAAATCCCAATGGTAGTAGAGCCACGGTACTTAAACATAACGAAGCCTTAGGGATGTTGTATGTCTCCCACTGCAGCTGCCCCCTCCCATTTTATTTACTCATAAGTATCATTAATACCAAAGATATATAACCTTTGGTGCCAATATGTCACTTTCTCTCTTCAAGTCTTTAGTAGTTGCATGCTTATCTATTTCAGTCAAATGTATTTCTTATCAAAAAAAGAGTGAGAGACCTGACAATACAGTGTTATCGAATTTTTTCAGCTGAGACCCACATGTCATTCAGCATTCAGACATGCTTGCGCTTGATTGATGGATGGGTTTGTGACAAATAAAACTAGGATCAACAGCTTTGCACCTTTTCCCCCATCAGAGACCAGAGTAAAGCATAACTCTATAACAATAGTGGGATTAGGGATGCATTAGCTCTCCATCGACCAAAACCATCCATTCCCATCAATACTTTGCACGTAATAACCTGAAGCTATGATAAGGAAACAAAAGAAGGAGAAAAGGGACAGGAGAAAACAAATCAATAAAAGAAGGGAATGTCTGAAAGATGCACTGGCCAAATGAAGATTTTTTTTTTCTTGCATTGCTGGGCTAATGTCCCTGAATGTGGAAAACAACACCTCACCCGGACTTTTGATGAAGGAAGCAGACTGGCACATTGTTTAAACACACACTTGGCATCTGCAGATTGATATTTAGACTAGGTTTATTTTTTACAGGCCAAACGAAGCATTGTAGTATTTACTGTTAACCTGTGTCCCTAAAACTGCTCTTAAAGAGAAAGGGTGTTTTCACCTGAATGACTCAGACTCTGTGAGGCCGATTCCGGGATAATTAGAACATTCTCCTGTGCAGACACGGTTTTAATGCCCAAATGCTTAGCACAGTTGCACATATTCCCTTAAATATCGGTCAGTATGAAGAATCTTAATTGCCTGGTTTATTTACTAAGATTCACACAAAGCATATTTTTATCTCTTATCAGACACAGACCAATGCCCCTTTTATAAAAACTAATACCTGTCCTGGAAGGAGTCTTACTTTTCTAGGTAGATTTTTTTTTCCACATAAAAATTTATCTTCATTCTCAATTCATAGAATATTTTGATGATAATTTCATCATTTTCCCCACAAACAATGGACCGTTAAGCTTATTTATTCAGGTTTTTTGTTCCTTTTCTTTAGACAGCTTTTGATTTTTGTACTACCTATCGTATTTGTCCTAATTTACAATTTATTCTAATTGGCCATTGAATGGGCCAGTATGGTTTTCTTCTGGGGAGGATGAACATTAGTGATATTTGTTCTCTTCTGAAGAAGAGGTGTGCAGGGAGGCAAAGCCCAAGTTCTAATTGTGGGGCCACTGATCTTGGGAAAGGCACTTCATCATTCTGCTTCAGTTTTCACACTTAGAATAAGAGGAGAATTATATTGTCTAATTCATCATTATCATCATCATCACCATCATTATTAATATTATCATTACTCTGCATTGACATGCTGTCGTGCTTCATTTCTTAAAGTTTGCAAAGTGTTGAGAAGAAAAAAAAGCCAACCTCTCTCTCTTTCTCCTTTTTTTTCACTTTTTTTTTTTACTTCCATCTTCCTTTTCTAGTTCTGTGAGAAGACTGAAGGCTCTTCTCTTCATTTTAGTAAAAGTAGAAGGAAAAGAGAGAAATTGCCCCATATCCAAACAAGCATGTAGAAGATTCTTTAGAATAAGACAGTGGCTTCTAAACTACAGGCCAGGGAATCCAAGAAATTAAAAGAATTTCGTGATTAAAAAAAAAATTAGGGAGGCTCTACTGTTGTGTTTGTGAAATAAACTCTAGTTTCGTTCCTTGAGCTCAAACCTATTTCAGGCAATATAAAGTCAGTTATATGTGGTTATGAAATCAACTGTATATGTAAAGGCAGATTTTGGCTTGTACTATTGAAGGTCTTGGGTGTGGCAGTCAGGAAATGTGGTAGTGTTTCCATAATTATAAGAGAACAATCACGTTTTAATTATGATTTTGAAAGTTTTCTTTGGGTCTAAAAATGGTTAAAATTATTAAGGCCACATACATCTGACATTGCAGGTCAGACAGCAATTTTATATATGTATCATCATAGCTGATACTTTCTCTGAAAATCTGTCTGAACTGAAAACCTTTTAAGTAAAAAACGTGATTAAAGGCAGATGGTCCACTTTTTTGGCCCCCAAATTTGACCTGTTTTATAATTGGTACAATCCCGTGGGTATTTTCTTTCAGATCCTAAGTACAAGGCCAATTTTGGGGCACTCCAATAAGTGATTCGTGAGGCACCTCTGTTGAAGATGAATGGGCCTCTTACATCCAATACTGATACCTGTGAGTGGGCTCACTTCATCCTCAATAAGGCCACTCACTACTTATATATCTGTTTCTCCAAATTTAAAGCAGATTCTGGCCTCTGACTCCTGCCACCTTCATAACCATGTAGAGGAAGAGTTCTGGGGTTTTTGAGCGGCCCAGTGTTTTAATATAAAACGACGTTAATAAGCCCAGCCTATGTTTTAATGTAAGTGGGAGCATGACCTCTGCTACTATTGCAAAATATATAGTATGTGCCAGATTGATATCTTTTCTTTACTGCATAGTCAACTTGTAAGCTTTCTGTGAAAGCTTTTGAAAGCACTTTTACATCTATGAGCCTATACAGAACTCTAATTTGTTTCTGTTTAAGTTTCCATAAGCGAAGGTGCAAGATTCACATGTATATGCATGTATATGGACCCAAACGGGACAAAGCAATTCCCCTACATGGCAGGTACATATGGAAATCTTTGGATGATGTTTGAATATGTTACCGTACTACCTATTTCCTTTGTATATATCTTCTAGGACAGATTAAATCCCTGGAGACAATATTTGTGTCCTGTTCAGTTGTCACTGTACACAACCTAACATAGGGCCTCTAGCAACATTAATTATATTAAAATAAACGTACATATGTATTTATGAGGATAAATATATATATGTTTCTAAAGGGATTAAAAATCATAAATAGTTATTAATGTTTTAGACACATTCATACTAAAAATCAAAAGAATGCAGCATAATGTCAAATGGAAAAGTCTGTCTGTCATTCTAGAACTTGGTAACATCCCAAAGACAAAATGTATCATGGTAACTACAGCCACCATTATACAATTTATATCAGTTTGTTTAATTAAAGCTATGTACACTAACTCAGATTATATCTGGATGTAAACATGAGACATATTAAAGCTACATGTAAAATAATTGTGCCTAGAATACAGTAGGTATTCCCAAATACCTTGCCAAATGTTTTCTTCCCTTTTTGCTGTCAAATCTCTTCCTGTTTTCTTTCATATTCAGAACAGATCAGAGTTACTCAAAGACTGGGATGGCAAACTACTGCCTGCAGGCCTGCTGCCTGTTTTTCTAAGTAAATAAAGCTTTATCATATGTAACACAGGCAGGCCCGTTTATGTATTTTCTGTGGCTGCTTTTGCACTATAGAGGCTGAGCTGAGTAGCTGGGACAGATACTGTATATTATAGGTTGAATCGTGTCCTCCCCTCCCTCCCCCAAATCAGTAAGCTAAAGTCCTAACCCCCAGTACCTCAGAATGTGACCTCACTAGTCTATGTCTCAACAGTGAGTTGGGGAAATAGGGTCATTGCAGATGTAATTAGTTAAGTTAGGATTAGTTAAGAAGTCATTCAGGAGTAGGGTGGGCCCCTATTGCAATATGACTGGTATTCTTATACAGAGGGGAGATTTGGATACAGGCATGCCAAATTCTCCACAGGGAGAACGCCGTGAGAAGACAGCAGAGACCTGGGTGACACAGCCAAGGAACACCAAAGATTGGCAGCAAACCACCAGAAGTCAGGAGAGAGGCACAGAACACTTTCTCGCAGCCCTCAGAAGGAGCCAACCCTGCAGAAACCCTGGTCTCAGACTTCCAGCCTCCAGAGCTGTGACACAATACATTTCTGTTGTTTAAGCCATCCAGTTTGTGTTACTTTGTTACAAATGCCCTTGCAAAAGAATATATGGTATGACCGGGTTCAAACAAAGGTATTTTGGCTCCAGAGCTTATATTCTTTTTTTTAAAAAATGTATTTATTTATTTTGAGAGAGAATGAGAGCAAGCCTAAGGTTTAATCCTGGTGGAATTAGAGGTAAGATTTTGCCACAAGTGGATTGATGGTGGGATATAGATCACTCTTCCTGAGGTCTTCTGCTGGTTTCAGAAAAGAGTAGAAATGATGTTTGATGATTTTGCTCCTACATATATTTTTAAAACACACACACACATACACACACACACACACAAGTTCAACTTTCTACTTATCCTGAGTTTCTATGAGGAAGTTTCTATAAAGGATAGTGAAGAAATGGATCCAATGATTAAAAATTAATTTTGCCTCAATCTGTGAATCACAAGGTCGAAAACGGTCATCTGATTGGCTTTAAACTCTTAAAATTGGAATGCTATTCGGCTTAGCGGTCTGCGAAGGTCCAACTTTAGTCTTAGCGAAACCCTGCGGGGCACTTTAAAGCTCTTTAACAACTGGAAATCTTTTTATGTCAATGATCTATGTGTCCGTGGAGCACAAACATGTGGTTTACATTTCCCTTGAAATGTGCATGAAGTTAGAATTAAAAGGCTGGTTGCTTGGCAAAGGTCATCATTTGGCAAGAGGGTGCTTGGTCTTGCTGATGCCATCCCTATTTGGAAAGCAGGTGGGGAGATCTTTTGCCTATCTCAAAAAACATCTCAATCCTCTATTTGTAATTAATGAGCATAAAGGGGAAGCCCATTTTTCAGATATTCAGACCAGATCAGAGAAGTCAATTTTTCCCCTAAGGGGAAATCATTTAACGCTTAAGGATGAAAAATATTTTATGTCATTCAAGATAGGATATCTGTGCCTTCTTCCTCTGCAGCAGTACTTATTTTCATTTTCTTGGCCCATGGCGTGTGACCAAAATGCAAAAGAGGCTGGGTAAAAGGAAAGATCCCTGGGAAGTTTTCTCCTCCTAGAGAAAGAGCCTATGTAGTGTTTAGCAACCCGGTGTTCTCTAGACCCCCGTTCCTCAGTGTGAGGTGTGTAGACCAGCACCGTTAGCATCACTGGGAATCCTATGAGGAATACAGAATCCCAAGCTGCATCTTGGACCTAATGGATAAGGATCCACATTCTCACAAGATCTACAGGTGGTTCATAAGCACGTGAAGATTTGATTCTCAACTTTGTTTCTCACTGTTGAGACACAGACTAGTGAGACAAATTTTAGCTGCTCTGTGTTAGCTCCTCTCCATCCTGCTGCATGGCAACAGTGCTTGGAGCTTGGCTTTTCTTCCCCACCGGTCCCTTTCCCTCATTCTTTTTTTTTTTTTTTTTTTTTTTTTTAATTTTTTTTTTCAACGTTTATTTATTTTTGGGACAGAGAGAGACAGAGCATGAACGGGGGAGGGGCAGAGAGAGAGGGAGACACAGAATCGGAAACAGGCTCCAGGCTCTGAGCCATCAGCCCAGAGCCTGATGCGGGGCTCGAACTCACGGGCCGCGAGATCGTGACCTGGCTGAAGTCGGACGCTTAACCGACTGCGCCACCCAGGCGCCCCAACCTTTCCCTCATTCTTGAGGTCCTTGCTAGGGAACTGGGCTCTTACCATGTGGCAGTCACTTTGCTAAGTCCTTTACATATATTAAATTATTTAATCCTTGAAACAAACTTATGAGGTAGCACTATTAACCTCTGAATTTGACAGATGAGGAAACTGAGGCACACAGGAGTAACTTGCCTAAAGTCAGACGGCTTGTACATGATGAAACCTGGGTTCAAACAAAGGTATTTGGGCTCCAGAGCTTATATTCTTTTTTTAAGAAAAGTGTATTTATTTATTTTGAGAGAGAACGAGAGCAGGGAAGGGGCACAGAGAGACAGAGAGAGAGAGAGAGGAGAGAGGGAATCCCAAGCAGGCTCCGCACTGTCAGCACAGAGCCCAATGTGGGGCTCGAACCCACGAACCATGAGATCATGACCTGAGCTGAGATTAACAGTTGGACATTTAACCGACTGAGCCACCCAGGCGCCCCCCAGAACTTATATTCTTAACCACTAACCACTACACTGTACTGCCTCTGAGTATGATGCGGATCATGAAAACCTTGTTCTAAGTAGTATCTATGAAAATTAATGGTAAGGAAGATACCATATCATAGAAATGACAGGTTCCAAAATATTTGCAAGTATGAGGGGCATGTTGGGTCATGAACTATTTCTTACACTTGTCCAAATCAGTAGGTTGGATCCTAACATGTGTTAGAAATAAAGGCAGAGACCAGAACTTACAGAGTTAATGCTGCTCACAACTCCAAGTAAATTTATTTTGACAGATTGGAAAAACCTAGTCTTATATTCGTTTCAGTTCTGCTGCTGCAGATGTAGTTCTGTTTTAATACTGTTCCTGTAAAATGCCAAGCCCCAAATCCCTTGGTTTTTCTGGATATATTTGGATACCCTGAGGGCACTCGATGGCATGGTACTCAGGGTTCATTTCATGGGACTGTTTTATGGGACAAGTTCCCACCATATTCCAGGCCTTCATGGCTACAGAGGGCTCAAAACTTCTGGACATTTTTCATTGCCCAGGCCGTCAGATTATGAAATCAAGGAGCTGTGGCCTTGGTGTGATCAGTTTTCTTCATCCAACTCTGTGTTCCACTCAGTAAAATCAGTCCATCCTCCATGTGCCCCCAAAAGGAAATGATCTCACATACATGTTAATAGGAACCCATATACACACTCATTGCTTCTCTCAGTGAAATTAATTTCAAACATTTGCAAGCAGACAGGAATGCATTTGTGTGTGTTTGCAAATACATTGTACCCGAGGCTGACCCTCAGTTAAGCTGCTTTGGTCATGTGTGAGTGGGGGTCGAGGGGTTGCTTGAGGAGGTGAATGGCTCTACTCCCTGCTCTTCTGAGGGAGGTTACACTTCCTGTGTATTCTCTGAGATCTGCTGGTCATCAGCACAATTCAGTACCATGTAAAGAGGTGGTGTGTACAAAGAACACCACACTAGGGCTTTGAAGACCCAATTCCAGCCATGTCCCTTATTAGCTATGTCAGCTTGAGTGAGTACTTTGTACTGGAAACCGAGGTTAATGATTCTTACCTAGAGATCCCTGTAAGAATTAAATGAGGTCACCTGTGTGAAAGCCCTGGCATGATGCCTGCCACATTGTAAGGACTCAATATGTGTTCATTTTCCCCCTTTCTCACAGCTGCTATCTTGGGATTTAGGGCCTACTTTAAGCACAAGTTCAAACCACTGGCGAGTTTTCTCTTCTGTCCTCCACCCCTTTAATTCATCCCCTCAAAGTCCTCCCCTCGAAGACTCTTGGAGAAACCAGAGCCCGTTCTGTATGTCGTGCCCTGGCTTTGGTCTCCTCTTATCCCGGCCCTGAGGTACGAGCTCATACTGATGTCAGTTCCATAGCCAAGAGTCTCACCTGCCTTGAGTCCTGCACCCCCGACAGCCTGGGCAGAGACTAAAGGGCCAGACTGGTAGGGGCCAGATAACTCAGGTGCTAATAACTCAGGTCCCCTAGACATGTGTGTTCTAGGGAGAAGCTATTGATTATTAGTAATAAAACAACAATTGCATGAAGTACTTACGATATGCTAAGCCCTTTACATTTCTTTCCTTGTTTATCTTCACAATATCTCTGCAAGATAGGTATTATTATTGCCACTTTGCAAATGAAAAAACTGAGGCTTTCAGAAGACATAACTTGCTCAGAGTTATACGTGTAGCATAAGAAGCTGTGGCAATGAAAATGCTATGTATTTACCACGCTATTTTCTCTCCTGGGCAAGTAAGAAGAATACAGCTTCCCTTGTAATTTGGTCAGGGCTATATGACTGTGTTTTAGCTAATGGACTGGCTCCTACAAGAGTGCAGGTTCTGCTTTCCCTACGAGGATGATCTTGGAAGGCATCTATTAGATGGCAGAGCTACAAGATAAAGGAGGGCCACCCAGCCCTGAGCAGACTTATGACACAAGCAAGAATCTTTTTTTTTAAGTTTATTTGTTTATTTTGATAGAGACAGCGTGAGCACATGTGTGTATATGCAAGCATGCAGGGGAGTGGCAGAGAGAGGGAGAGAGAGAGAATCCCAAGCAGGCTCTGCAGAACCAGATGCAGGGCTCAAACCCTCATGAGATCATGACCTGAGCCCAAATCAAGAGCTGGACGCTTAACCAACTGAGCCACCCGGACACCCCAAGCAAGGACAACTCTTATCGGAGATTTGGGGGTTAGTTGGGTGACAGACTGGGTTTTGGAGCTATGTTGTTGGGACACCAATGTTCCAACACACTTTGCTCTATACAGTCTCTTGATACTGATATTGAAGATAAATAATTGATGTGAACAAAATGTGAATAAAAAGAGAAGACAAAAGCTAAAAATGTGCTTCCCTTATGGAACAACAATACTGATTACAATTATTCATGCGAATTACCACATAATTGCCACTCAATAAATAGTTATTAACTATTAGTAAGTTTTATTTCACTTCAGAGTTGATTCTTTGTATTAAATAGGTGTGGTCAATAAGTAAAAAGCCGCACCCAATCTCACACTTAAAGATATAAACATGCTTGATGGCTGTTGTTGTTTGAAGCACAACAACCATGTTCACAACTTAGAAAAAAAATTGGAATAACATGGGTTACAAGTGAACAAACACTAGAAAGAGCCCACTCTAAAATTCCTAGTCATAGTGACCCTTTCTTGGGGCTATAAGCTGACATATATAATACTGAGTTTTAAGCCGTAAGAAGATAATATTATACAGACATTCCAAAGGCTGTTGAAAGCAAGCTCAGACTTATGTGATACTTTGTTTTTAGTCATGTGTTTATTGCTAGATAGGTTAGTTTTAGTCATGTGTTTATTGCTAGATAGATAGCTAGGTCACATGATCACAAATACTCAAAAGACACTATTTATAAGTTGTATGTTTTATACGGTACAAGCCTCTAACAGAATTATAATAATCACCTGCTAGAGAAACAAATTGACTGGAATATTCCCTTTCAGTATGAGAAAACTCAGACCTTTTTTTTTTTTTTTTTTTTTTAAGGAACTTAAAACATAAGAAGTGTGTATTTTCAATAATAATAGCAAACTTATAAAGCGCGTTCTATGAACATTACTCTTTTAGTTTTCACAACAACCCTAGAAGGAAATGGAGGCCACAGAGAAGTTAAATAACTTGTCCGAGGTCATCCAGCTTGTAAGGTGAAGAGCCGAGACTCAAACCAGACAAACTGGCTCCAGAATCTTCTCAAACCCAGCCAGCCTGGCTCCAGAACCTATGCCCTTCAACCACTCCATGCATGCCACTCCCTCCCTGTCACGAGCACTTCTGTGGTGCTTACTGTGGGCTCAGCACTGTTGCAGCATATGCTCAACTACTTTACTTTCTCCTCTTTTTGTCTGCAGACAACTCCATCTGACAAATCACTGCGGACTTTCACAAGCCCTTATTCTGACCATGTTTCAGATTTAAACCCTTAGGGTCCATATCTTGCTGCCAGAGAAATTAGAGGAAATTTGATGAACAATTCAGTAGGCAGACTGTTCCAACACAAGGATTTTGCAAAGAAGTTAACTTCTAGTTTTGGCAAACACAAATCACGAATAAAAAGACATGGAAATGCCAGAGTTTACAAAAATCATAGTGCACAACATTTTAGTGGGTATTATTTATTAAGTCTTTTGCAGGCCAGGTTCTAGAGCATAAGATTTTATTCACATCATTATTTTGTTTATATCTCAAAATGCCTCTATGGAGTATATATTAATTATTTAGTTGACTATCAGATGCCATAGGTTTTATTTTTTATTTATTTATTTATTTATTTATTTTTCAACGTTTATTTATTTTTGGGACAGAGAGAAACAGAGCATGAACGGGGGAGGGGCAGAGAGAGAGAGGGAGACACAGAATCGGAAACAGGCTCCAGGCTCTGAGCCATCAGCCCAGAGCCCGACGCGGGGCTAGAAATCACGGACCGCGAGATCGTGACCTGGCTGAAGTCGGACGCTTAACCGACTGCGCCACCCAGGCGCCCCTGCCATAGGTTTTAAATTGCACAATTAGTTTATGTAGTAGCAAGCAAGAAAAAAATGTTACTAAGACACACCATCAGTTGCAAGATACATTCTAATGTTAAAATGTGAAAGACTATGCATCTCAACTAATGAAATATGGCACAATCCCCGTATTACAGGTGAGGAAACAGACTTCATGAGGTTAAGCTGCTGAAGATCATGTGGTTAGCAAGCGGTAGAGCCAGGGCTCACATTCAGGTTAGCCTGACTTGAAGCACCTATGCCCCCTCCCCCCCTTTTTTTAAATGTTTATTTACTTTTTTTTTCTAATGTTTACTTATTTTTGAGAGAGGGAGAGAGGGAGAGACAGAACGTGAGCAGGGGAGGGGCAGAGAGAGAGAGGGAGACACAGAATTGGAAGGAGGCTCCAGGCTCTAAGCTGTTAGCACAGAGTCCGAAGGGGGGTTTGAATCCATGAGCCTTCCAGCTGTGAGATCATGACCTGAGCCAAAGTCAGCGGCTCAACCGACCGAGCCACGGAGGAGCCCCAAAATGTTTGTTTACTTTTGAGAGAGAGAGAGACAGAGCAGCACAAGCAGGGGAGGGGCAGAGAGAGAGGGAGACGCAGAATTCCAAACAGGCTCCAGGCTCTGAGCTGTCAGCACAGAGCCTGACACAGGGCTCAAACCCATGAGCTATGATACATGCCTGAGCAGAAGTCAAAGGCTTAACCTACTGAGCCACCCAGGCACCGCTTGAAGCCTATGCTCTTAACCATTTGATACAGTGTCTCAATCTGTGTTCATGCTGCATGAAGTAAAATTAAATGTCTTTGTGTTGTTGTTGGTAAACTGATCATCCGTATGCTGTAAACTGGTAACTTAAATCTCAAGGTGACTTTTTGAGATTTGCTCACCCAATAAGATGCTTTTACATTGGCCAAATAAGCCAAGAAAAAGAAAGCAACTTCTACTTCATTTGCAGCTATGTAGACAGCTTCAACATTACAGCTTCCAAGTGACAATTTCTGTCTCTTTGTCCTAGAACCATTTCTTATTGTAGCTTATAAATGAGAAATAAATTTTTTTCTCATATAAAATAAAATCTTTGTTTCTGAAGACATCGCTTGGCTTGCTGTTCAGTTCACAAACAAAGTATAATTTCTCCACTTTTAATAAATCAAGATGTTTCATAACTATGTCATGGTTTGAGATTTGAGAATAAGCAAACAAGACCACACGAAGCACAGAGCAATTTCATAAAAATATTTTTAGCAATAGAGACCCACAAGATAGAAGAACAGAAAATGCATACATACTTGAGTCAGAATCCCATTTTTTTTCCCTTTTTTTCCCCCCAAAGGGCGACAGCAGCTTTAAACTTTGCATTCCTCCTATGTAGGACTATACATACATGCACAGAACACAACTTCAGTTCCTGTTCTAAAAGCACTATGAACTATTGTTTTATGATGGTCTCTTGGGGCTAGGGGGAAATGTTATTGGTAGTCTAAAAGAATAGGTTTTAATATAGGCATTTAATTTGCTTTCCATATACTCCCTGATTAAAACAAGGTTTGCCCCATTTTCTATTTTTCTTTTAAAAACCCTCTTTACCCACATTAACAAAACAACATACTGACTATAGCTGTGACTTTGACTTTGACTGCCCTAAGTTTAGATACAGCTTGGATTCATCTTTGGCACTGTGTCCAGGCATCGAGTCAACTTTGGCTACATTGACAATATGTAACTTGTAGTTATTAAGAAAAATTAGTTTGTCTCCCAAAAGGTTAAATTGACTCATGATACAGTCTATTAATCTATTTCGTTTTAAAAATTAGTTGAAAAGAATCAAAAAGGAAATGCAACTATGGCTTCTTAGCAATTACTGCAATAAAATATTTAAATCCACAAAAACACAGAAGAGTCAAGTGAAATTTATATACAGATATAGGAATTCAACTCATAAAAGTGGAGATTTGAGGCAATGAAAGTTATTGCTGTCATTCAAGAGAATATTATTATTGTCTCCGGGCTAAAGAAATAATGTGCTCTTCACTTGAAAAAAATCCTCAAAATACAGACAAATATAAAGAAGAAAATGAAAAACATCCCAACTTCTGAGATTGTTATAGTTCAGAGAGATGAGGGAAATGCTAGAGAGTGGCAGTTTGTACTCAAACAACCCAAGCTGAACTATAAACCACAGGCCTTTTTTTGTTTGCTTTGGTTTGTTTTTTTAAACCAAACCATACATATAACCAACATTCATTATCACTTTACGCTCACTGGAGCTAGATCAACAAATATAGTTTGATTGGAATAGGGCTGGATATGCAATATTCTGATAAGACTTTTATACTGACATAAGCATAGCCAGAAAAGAAAATGTTAAAACATTCACACAAATTGGAAGCCTGGGCTTGGGTCCAGTTGCTCACACACTAGAATGAATGTCTGAGTTGTGCCGGGATCACAGAGTCAGTTCTAATCTGTTCTGTTTCACTGACACGAGCCCTTGCTGTGTGCTGCATGCTGTGTGAGGTATTTTATATACGACATTTCTTCCCAGGAACTCTGCAAGCTAGGTATCATTGGCACCCACTGTTTTTGTTAATGTTTATTTATTTTGAGAGGAAGACAGAGGGAGGGAGAGCACAAGCAGGGGAGGAGCAGACAGTGAATCCCAAGCAGGCTCCGTGCAGGCTCAGAGCAGAACCCGATACAGAACTCGATCTCATGAACCATGAGATCATGACCCGAGCCGAAATCAAGAGCCAGACGCTTAACCGACTGAGTTACCCAGGTGCCCCAGTTGGCACCTACTTTAAGATGAGAAAACTGGAGCTCAGACAGGTGAGGCGGCTTGTCCTGGCAAACGGTGAAGCTGAGATGCACACATACCCGGGTCAGTGTGCCCCAAAGCTATGTTTTTACCATTGTGATATCAGAGCAACACCTGCTCTCCATCCTCAAGGAACTTAGAGTCTACTAGGGATGGGGATGATTGGGGAAATGACTAGAACATAAGACAGAATACAAAAATCATCCAAAGATAAAAACAGAGTATTATGAGGCTCCAAATGGCAGGGAGACAGATCTAGTAGGAGCTGGGCGTGAGGGGGGGGATAGACAGCAGCAAAGATGCTCCCAGTAAGAGCATGGATGGGAGAAGGGACTTAGATAAAGGACAGAATTTCTACAGATGTGATGCAGGTTGGGTGGGGCAAAGGCGAATCAAGAAGAAGTAGAAAATCTGATATGTTAGCTACATGTAAGGTCTAAATGGAAAGTAGGGAGAGATCAAGCTAGAAAGGTGACATTGGCTCAAACACTGAGGGTTGGAGGTTCAAGGGGAAGAGTTTATATATAATTCACCAGGCGGTGAGGCTCCCTGCAAAGTCTCTGAGTTCAAGGAGACCTTAGGAAGACTAACCAGGCAGTAGTGCGGAGAGAAAATAGGCCCATTCCCTCGACTTTCAGTGAGTAAGATACATATTAATATCTTCATTTTAAGGATTAAAAAACTGAGGCTCACAGGAACTAAGTAGCTTGCCCAAGGTCATAGTTAATAGAGAGAAGAGACAGGACTTGAATCAAGTCTCTCCAATTCTTTAAAAAAAATTTTTTTTACTATTTATTTATTTTTGACAGAGAGAGAGAGAGAGACAGAGCATGAACAGGGGAGGGGCAGAGAGAGAGGGAGACACAGAATCTGAAGCAGGCTCCAGCCTCTGAGCTGTCAGCACAGAGCCCAACCCAGGGCTCGAACTCACAGACTGCGAGATCATGACCTGAGCCAAAGTTGGTCGCTTAACCAACTGAGCCACCCAGGAGCTCCAAGTCTCTCCAATTCTCAAAACTCACTCTGTTCCCTAGACCTGACTACTCCAACTGAGGTCTATGGACTGGTAGCATCACACCCCTTCCCAGATCCCTGAGAGCTCATTAGAAATTCAGACCTACTGAATCAGGATCTGCATGTTCACAGGATGATGTAGGCACATTAAAGTACCAGGCCACATTTTCTTTTTTATAATGACCTATGTAATTACTGGAAAAATCATTCAGGTGACTACACATCCAGCTGTTTGGCAGAGTACCTTGGGTAATTTCTTTACACAAAAGGTAAGAATCAACAGAGAAAAGAGGGCTTTCTGGATTTTGTTCTCACAGGTAAACCAAGTCAAGAATTCAAAAACTGAAACTAGGTGGTCTTGGGCAAGTCACTGAATCTCTGAATTTCAGTTTCTTCATCTGTATAATACAGATGCCTATAAGAATAAATGAGATAGTATCTGTGACAAAAGCTTGTATAATGGGAGATCATATAAACATACGGAGTGCTGTTATTAGAAGGCATAGTTATTAAGCACTTTATTTAAAAGAATAAAGAGAAGAAAAGGAAGGAAGAAAGGAAGGAAGAAAGAGGGAGGAAGGAAGAAAAGAAAGGGTGAAAAGGAAAGAAAGGCAGGGACAATATATAAAAATTCACTGAGGGAAAGAAAACCGGCTTCACTGAGGCGGGGGCATAAAGAACTGATGGGTAAGAGCTGTAAGGAGTAAAGGAGTTCAAGAAGTCTGTGTTCCACATAGGTGTTTCTGAAAATACAGAGACTGCACCACACATGGAATTGGAAGAGAAACAAGGGCCTGTGTGGTCTTGGCCCGAAGGAACAAACTTGAGGTCCATAAAGCCACTAAAAAAAAAAAAAAGAAGAAAAAAAAAGTCATGTAGTAATTAAAGGAATGAAAAACAGTTCATCTGAGGAAAACTTAGTATAGATTTTTAATCGTGGAGCAGAGAAGTCTACATAATGAATTAATAACGGAACATTTGTTACCAATTTATTGCAGTTACCACATAAAATTAAGATACATTAACTGATTTCAAGCATGAGATTCTTTAGTTAGCCTAGACAGTGAGGGAGGTTAGACACTGAACACGTTAAAAAAGAGATTATGGACTCCTCAGCCTTAAGTGTTTTGGCATATACTTATTGAGGGCCTACTATTTGCCAGGTATCGAGCTGACTGTTGGGGCTACAAAATGCATAAAATACACTTCCTTCAATTAGGTAATAAGTCAGAAGAAAGAAAGATACAAGTTATTATAATCCAGGGTAGAAAGTAAAATGTTCCATAAAATAGTTGTAAATAAGATAGTATGGAAATTCAGAGGCAAGGTGTTCACTTCATATATATAAGAAGTATTAAGAAAGGCTTCCTGAATATGGTACATTACACATTTTTAAACTTTTTTCCTTTGGTTTTCTAAGAATCAAGGACCTGGACTAATCATCTGCTGGGATTCTTTCTCATTTTATAATGCTGTGATCATCATTATCATGCTATAAAATAATTGATTACCTTTGAATACACTTGGGACTTAGAAAAAACTAAAATGTTAGGCAGCAGTAACCCTGACATCATTTTGGCATCCACTTATCTATGGAAATCTGCGTCCACATGAGATTCAAAAAGTAAACCAAAACCAAAACAAAACAAAACACTCAAACTAGTTTTAATTCAGTCAAACAGCCAATTTACTGAGACATTAGTGTTAACGTACTCTGTTGGTTTGTTGGTTCCATGCTGACACCAACATATGAAGAGAATGTAGATGTACAGAAAACTGTCAATCACCGCTGCCTTCCCTCCAAACCCCTGTGAAATTAACAAAGTATTTCTGAAGCAAGGAAGAAGTAACGGATACAGTATGTGCCGTGCAGGTAGTCCGCAGGGATGAAGCAGTTAAAGTGTTTTATTGGTAACCAGGAAAAATCTAAGAATAAAGTTTCTTTCCACGTGCAGTAAAGTTTTGGCATATTCAATAATAATCAGGTAAAACGTATCTTAAAGAGTTCTAGTACATGAGATCTGCTAGTCAATTACCCCATTTCAAGAATTAAAACTTTAATAGCTTGGAAAGAATAGAATAACAAAATCTAGAAAATAAGCCCAATTCTTCTATTTTCGTAATTGCTAAGGCTCAGCAATACTCCTTGAGATAATTTTAGAAGAATTTAGTAATAGTAGGCATATTAAAGATTTCTATAGTTGGGGGGAAATCCTTCAAATTTATTAATAGAAAGGAAAAGAGTGTTAGCCAATAATTTTTAAATGCAATGTCACACATTTAATATACAAACTGAAATTTTTTTGGAAAGGTCAATAAATGCTCTGGGTTTGCTGAACTTCTGAAGGACATGTGCCTGTAATTGGCCTTTCTCATTTCTGTCTTGTTAACAAGTATATAAATAAGAGAAGGCTCCAGTAATTGGCTCAGAGTTACTAATGAATTAATTAACTTCAGTCTATTTTACCTAACCTTTAATAATAAGAGTCCTTTTTTTTTTTTTTGGTCTAGCAATAGGTCTGACAGACTGAGAAAACAGACATGCAGCAAAGCTCTTGAAAATTAATGAGAAACGAGGAAAGAATCAATGTACATTCTGCTTGCAGAGAACTGACACAAAAAGACACAATAAACCATGAACAAACACAGTCAGTTTAAAAAATAGGTTAGAAAAAGTGGGCAAATTCAATTATAGAAGTAATTAGAAGATATAGGGCAAGGCTGCCTTTTGGGACTGTGCCAGAAAACATGAATTAATATGAGTGAATAGAAAGAGCCCATGTAGTAATTAAGAAGCAATCACCTATGGCAATGAGTACCTGAAAACAGGCTGCAAACTATTAATTCAGTGATCAAAAATATTTTTAGATGATTAATATGGCAAATTTATTTTAAAAGACTAATTTCTGGAAAGATATCAAGACAATAGCACACTATTTGTTCCTCTGGCATTTATATAGCTAATTAAATTTTATAATTTGCAACAACAGTCATTATTATCTGAAAACAGGAAAGGCAATATTTCACCTTTAAAAAAAAACAGTGGTTCTAAAATCAATAAGTTAAATCTAGCTCCTGCTGTCCTCCCGTAAGTGCCTAAGGCTTGACAGTTACATTCTTCCGATGCGTATTTTTCCTATACGTCTGTGTTTCTATAATTTTAAGCATCTGAATTAATGTATAAATTCTCAAAGGTTTTATATGTTTCCATACCTGGGCAGGGATTCTACACACTGTTTAACTTCAACACTATCAAATCAAAGCAGTTAAATGTACTATTTGTGCATCAAAGACTTTCTTACTTGGTCAACAGAGGTCTGTTGCTTCAGTACACACCATTCCTTCCCCTAGAATACAAAGGCACAGACACGTTACGGTGAAGAGTGCTTTACAGCACACAGAAGGCTAATGGCTTCTGAAATAGGTGATTATCAGAGCCCTGTAGAGCAAGATGAGGGTCTGGCTGGTAATAAATAACCTCGCAATATGAATTATTCTATTTCCACAGCTTTAAGGAAAGCTACGTTTCATTTGTTGATCAGAAAAGTCTGGAAAATGCTGTGTCTTTGGAAATAACAGGGAGCTACCAAAACTAATCACTGTGTTGGCAGGGAGTTATTGAGCACCTACTAAGGGCCTAAGGAGCAAAAGTAAATCTTGAAACGCTAAGCTTGTAACAAATAC
The DNA here is from genome assembly GCF_018350155.1 of Leopardus geoffroyi. Taxonomy (NCBI): domain Eukaryota; kingdom Metazoa; phylum Chordata; class Mammalia; order Carnivora; family Felidae; genus Leopardus; species Leopardus geoffroyi. The sequence continues at coordinate 85,692,660 of NC_059333.1, forward strand.
TTGTGTGTGTGTGTGTGTGTGTGTGTGTGCGCACGCACACGTGCAATTTCCTTTTCAAAGTCAATAAACAGAAATTCACGTATGCATGCTTTAGAGATGCTAGACTTTTAATTATTAATTTGCTCATGGATTATTGCTATTTTTGAGGTTAAGGTACAAACTGTTGACCTACAAAACAAGATTGAAGTAGAAACTCATTGGGAGTCAGTGTTGCAGATGGCATGGATTTTAAAAGATGTATAGGTATTGGAGAAAAATTAAAAATGAGAGAGGCTGATAAGATATCAAATGAAGCAGATATTAGATCTTTCCAGTTCTTTTATTGTCTGTTTTTCTCTCATTTTCTTCAAACAACCTGGTGCTTTTGAAAAGAACCCATAAGAGAAGATCACCTCTAGCAGAGCTCTCCCATTGTGAGTTTGCCTTACGTTAATTGTCAAAACTTAGGTATGGCAATAGCAAACCAACAGCTCCTCTAGCTATATGCTGACGATGACAGAGCCCCCGAGAGGCAGGCAATTGGGAACTAGTGAAGTGAGGACAGCTTAGAGGTGTGTGGGCTGCGAGGGGCTGCCAGCTGAACAGGACCCACTCACCATGAAATGTTAATGTGTCAATGAAGGGGAAAAGCATGAATGAACCACAAAGAAACAGAAAGTGACTCAGCTGGTTGGAGATGGAATTTGGGCTCTTTGCCAAGGTAAGGTGTTCAAGGGCATATACCCTAACACCTAGGGAAAGAAAACAGGCTGCCCCTATTTAGAAAGATACAATATTTTGAGGAAAGAAGACAAATGCTCTTTTCGTTCAGAGATAAACTTTCTTCTTTTTATTCTTTCCTTCTTCCCTTCCTTCATCCAACATTTTCTGAGTTCCTACTTTTTGCCAGGCTCTAGGTTAGGAATGGAGCAAGGCTCTAGGTTACCAATGGGGTGGTGGGATATAACATAAATGAGGCCTAACCCCTCTTTCAAAGCTCCTATTCTAGAGGAAGGACAGGTGTAGACAGATGTAGGCAACTATGATAAAAGATAGCGAAATAAGTTGCAAAAGAGGGGAAGAGGTAACCTGGGGTGGTGGAGCAGAGGAGGCGACTAGCTGGGGGCTCTCGTGGATCAGAAAAGGTTTTCATAGAAGAGGTGGTGCTTAAGCCTACCTTGAAAAATCATACACAGAGAAGGAAGGAGAATTTCAGTTGGAGGAAACTTTCTCTCACCCTACTATTATCTCTGATGTCCTCTTTTTCAAATCAAAGTCATTTTAGGAAAACAAGGAGACAAGACACCCATGACATGTGCATGTGAGGGTGCTGACCGTGTGTGTGTGTGTGTGTGTGTGTGTGTGTGTGTGTGGTGGGGGAGGGACGAGGAGAAACATTGGGTTGTATAGGGATTTCTCTACAGTTTAGAATACATTCTCCTCATATATCAAACATTTGCCTCATCCAGGTTTGGAAAATGTGATCTTCCGATAGCTTTTATATTTCACATTTGATGGCTTTGTCATTTTTGCCAATAATAAGTCCCTTATTCTAACTCATGACTTGAGGATTCCTGTGGATTGTACTATAGTCATACATGCATCCAATTACTCCTTTATTAATTTCTCCTTTCCTTTTCTCATTTAAGAAATACTTAAGTACTTAATATTTGGCAAATATCCTGGTAGGCACAGTTTATTCTTTCTTTGCTTCTAGCTTGGAAATGATGCTACTTCTAACATAAAACATGGACATTATTTAAAATGCATTGACTAAAAGATCAGACTTATGCACAGACTTGTAGCTTATTCAGGGCTGAACAACAGAACCAATCATGTTCTTAATTTTTTTTTTTTAATATTTATTTATTTTTGGGACAGAGAGAGACAGAGCATGAACAGGGGAGGGTCAGAGAGAGAGGGAGACACAGAATCGGAAACAGGCTCCAGGCTCTGAGCCATCAACCCAGAGCCTGACGCGGGGCTCGAACTCACGGACCGCGAGATCGTGACCTGGCTGAAGTCGGACGCTTAACCGACTGCGCCACCCAGGCGCCCCTGTTCTTAACTGATATATTGGTGAGTCAGGTCATATATATACTGGTCTATTAGTTCTTAAGATATTTTCAAAGAAAGGCTATAGAGAACAGCCTAGTTAAGGTAACCACAACAGGCTTATGCACAAATGGAGAAGAACTTCAGACTGGCATACGTCAAAAGTTTCCTATATACAAATCCAGGCTTGTTTACCAGATATGCAAAATCTAGGTCTCCACATTTCTCCAGAGGCTAAGAGAGGAAAAGTAACTATCACGCATAAACATTAATTCATTCGGTGGATTTTTAAGTACTCTGCTAGGGACTAGGGATATGAAAATGATTAAAACATGAGTCTCGCCCTTACTCCCTCAAGTAGATGAGTCAGATAAGTAAATCAATTATTACAATATAGCCGTGATAAGGTATAAAAGTACAGCATGCTATGAGAGCACAGACGAGGGATATCTAAATTAGACTGGGACAGTGGGGTAAGAGGATAGGATGCCAGAACTGAGTTTTTAGGAACAAGAATTTAATTAGCTGAAGAAGGGGGCCAAGGGAAGATGATGCATAAAATGGCACGATGAGCTTGGGAATGTGTTTTTTGCAGACATACAAAGTATTGGCTCCATATTAAAAGAAGGGTGGGATGGTCAGACAGACCAGGCTTACACAGACCAGGCTCTCTCTGAGGTTTTCCATTCCTTAACTCATCTCCTTTTTCCCAACTCCTTTTCTTTCACCCAGAGTTTTTGGACAGAGGCATATAGAGAGTCTAGTCTGTAGACATTTCAGAATTTGAAAGCTGCTGGCCCAGAGGATGCTGATGGGGTATACCCAATGGGCATTCACACTAACAACCTAGCTGAGAACACAGAAAACCAGTAATGGCTGAGATCACAGTACACATGTATGTTCATGAAGTTGTTGATATCTGTGGAAGTGATTCCTTCCTTTATGCCAAGATTTTCTTTTGTCTGAGTTCAGAGTCTTTTTTTTTTTAACGTTTATTTATTTTTGAGAGACAGAGATAGAGCACGAGCAGGGGAGGGGCAGAGAGAGAGGGAGACACAGAATCGGAAGCAGGCTCCAGGCTCTGAGTTGTCAGCACAGAGCCTGATGTGGGGCTCGAACTCACAAACTGTGAGATCATGACCTGAGCCGAAGTTGGAAGCTTAACCCACTGAGCCACCCAGGCACCCCTGAATTCAGAGTCTTGATTGAATAGGCAGCTTGTCACAAAGACTTCAAAATGTTTTCTACCTGGGCAACGTCAAGAAATGGAATCAAGGCAATTCTCAGGATTAAAGGTGTTTATCAGGAATGTCCACTCCTTTTATGAATTCTCTGCCTACCTAACTCCCACTCATCCTTCAGGAATCAGCATAAGTGACTTTAGTATTTCTTTCCTGAGAAGTTTTGCCTGACCTTCTGTGTTAGGTTGTGTCCCTCTGTTATATGCTTTTTTAGTAAGTACCCCGCAATTTTCATTTGCAGCACTCAATATGACTGATTAAATACTGAATTACATAATTAATGCTTTCATATCAGGCCCTATAGGTAGAATGTTAGCTTCATAAGGGCAGCAATGCTATAGTGCCTAACAGTATTCCTGGTTCACAATAGCATATAAGTCTCTTGAAACTGCTGTAGGCTTCTAGGAAGGTTCAAAGGATGGAACTACATTATCTCCTCTTATTGCTTTATCTGGCCTCTTCCCATGGCATTTTGGCTCAAAACTAATCCGGCATCTTCCCATTCATCTGTGTCAGGGCATCTCTATTGATGCAACTTATTTTCCTCAGGCCAGAGCTTCCTTCATTATTGAGTGCCAAATATGCTGGTCACCGTGCCAAGCACTTGGGATAAAAACATGAAAAGGCACTGACCTTTTCAGGAGGGCAGCAGGCTGCCATGGGAGTGGCAACATTGGAGCAGGCTTCATCAGTCTCCAGAGAGCCACTGCCTGTAATTATGTCACAAGAACATTGCCCTTTTAGCTTAAAGGATTTGATCTCTGTTAAAATGCCTGTCACCCTGGAAATCATAACTCTTTTTAGCTGTTATCAACCACTTTTACTTTCGTATGAATGAAGGATCTGAGAGCAGGTGTTGGCCCAGAGGGTAGAGAGGGACAGGGGATAACAGCCAGAATAAGGCTGCTGGGAGGAAGAGGGGGAGAGGGGGAGGGAGAGAGAGAAGGCATGCCGGTAAGGTGAGAAGGGCTTAAAGATGAAGCAGCTAGAGCAATGGCACCTAGCACATAACAGACACGAGGCGACGCCTCATGTGTAAATAGAAGATAAACTGTTTTCTTCAAATTGGTTGAGGGCTTGTCCTACCTTACGCTGTTTCTTTAGGTAGCTAGCAGTTTCTGGTTGAAAAAAGTTTACAAAATAGGGAACAGATGGCTCCAGCTGTAGAGTTGATGTCAATTCCAATTACACTATCACACTCTAGGACTTCATAGGGAGAACATACCGAACATACTCTTCTTTGCCTTTTCTACTACTACGAATTCAAGAGGATTTCCATTTTCAGAGATGTTCTAACAAGAAGACAGACTCTGTATCCAAAGGTTCCATGTAAGCTTGAGCTTAGATGCATATGCCGGGTTCTCTTAGATATTCCAAATACTTTTTTAAATCAAAGAAACTCCCATAGACCTAAACTGGTCATGTGAACTAGTGATGAGGTTTCAAAAGAGGACAAATCCCATACTGGTGTCTGCATACTAAGATTCTTTTCTATGTCTGTGAGTATAATGCTTGCTTACACATACTTGCAAAAACAATTAGCATACTAATTTGCTTCTCTACCTAAAGAATGGAAGATTCTTTTGACACAGACAGCTGTCCATGAATAGCTGGGGTGACCCTTGGTCAGTTTTCCATCTGTCTTAGAGTAAATGTCCAGACTGAGACACACATTAGCTGTATGACCTCAGGCAGCCTTCTTATGTTTCTGTTTCTCAGTATCTTCATCTGTAAAATGGAGGCACATCTAATACCTGCCTGATGGGGTTGTAATGAGGATTAAGTCAGTACTTTGCTCACAATAGACATTCCATATTATTTTTTTAAACTCTGGTCTGAGTCTGTCTATTCGTGAGGAAGTTTGTAGTGGATCCAGGACGCTCGACTTTTACCTGCCTCTAAAGAGACAGAAGTAGAGAAAGGTGTTACTGAATCAATTTTGAGAGAATTCTGCAGCTGTAGGGAAGTCACTACTTCTTTTGCCCTTGACTCACGGAGATAGAGGCTTCAAGCACAGATGCACAGAGAGAGGCAGGGAGTGACTACTGTCTAAGGATGTGTGAGGCCCATCTCCAGTGTCCCTCATAGCGCTTAGAGTACCAGGCTGACAAATCTAAATAATACCAGTTATAACTGTATGACCACAGTTTCTGAATATCTCCCTATACTGATTTCCCTCTCCCACACTTTTCCCTTCCTTAGACTAGTGGTTCTCAACCTTGGTTACATGCTGGAATCATCTTTGGAGCTTTAAAATATTGATGCTTGGGTACCATTATCAGAGATTCCGATTTAACTTGTCCGGCATATAGTCTCAGTATTGGACTTTTCTTTTTTTTTTTAAAGATTGTATTTTAAGTTATCTCTACACCCAACTCAGGGGCTCGAACCCACAACTCTGAGATCAAGCGTCACATGCTCCACCTACTGAGCCAGCCAGGCACCCCCAGTATTGGCCTTTTAAAAAGCTCCTCAGAGAATCATTGCATTTTGAACTACTGAAATTTGTTGTACAAAAATAATTTTTTTTTCAATGTAAAGTCCAAGTTAACACATGCAAATAATCAATAAAAAGACAGAAATTTATTCATGGTGCCTAAAATGAATTTCATGTCGTTAACAGTATTTGGTATCTTAAGCTTATTCGAATCCTAGTTTAATGTAAACACTCTCTGGTCCTGCCCTGACCCATAAATTTGAGGCTGTTGAGCCGATTTGGTATGAGGGGCACCAGACCAAAAGGGACAAAGCAGTATGATGTGGTCTTACCATTTGCACAAAGATTCCCAAGAGCCCGAGTTGATTCGGGGTGCCCTCTCGGACCTTGGGTTAGTTCCAGGGAGCTAAGGATCTCTCATCATTGATGAGTTCTGCCAGTTCGGTTGCCAATTTCAACAGTGGGGACTTTTCAACTCCAGTGTCATTAGACTCTGGTGTGTCATAGTCAGCTGTGATTGAGATACGTTATAAGGAATGTGAAATAGTAATAAAGCTCTAGGGTTTTCCACATAACCTATTTTAGAATTAATTCCAGCAAGCTCAAGGGTATCCTTCTAACAGCACTGCTTTCACTTACTTGCACTCCAATACCCTCTCCTGAATGAGAGAACATGGTGGGGCCACGATTCCCATGAGGGACTATCATTTGACATGAGTGTCCCTGTGGAACAAAGGTTGGGGTTTTGCACAAACCAGCCTCCCAAGTCAAAGAAGTTCCTCACTGGGCGTCAAGTTTGCAGCAGTGCATACTAATAGGGGTGAGGGGAGAGCTGGACAAAGGGGCCTCTCTGTGTTTCGGTGCCCAGTCTCTTTTTTGGGGACAGAGAGGGCCTTGTTTTGTTGTTGTTGTTTTGTTTTTTTTTTTAATATTGGAGAAAGAAGCTTGTTTACAAGGTCACATCTTAAGCCATCTCTGAGCTGAACGTGGAAAAAACATCTTAAGTAATTCTGCCAATCTTTTGTCATCACAAAAATCAGTTTATAAACATGTCAAGTGTAAACACAGTATTTTTAGGGAAAATAAGGACAAAAGTATTACATATTTGGGGGGGTCCTTCTGAACATGGAGTAACTATGATTCAATCAGGATTTTTTTTTTTAAATATGAAATTTATTGTCAAATTGGTTTCCATACAACATCCAGTGCTCATCCCAACAGGTGCCCTCCTTAATGCCCATCACCCACTTTCCCCTCCCTCCCACCCTCCCATCAACCCTCATTTTATTCCCAGTTTTTAAGAGTCTCTTACGGTTTGGCTCCCTCCCTCTCTAACTTTTTAGGAATTTTAATGTCTTCTGCTGAAGATGAAGGAATGGGGTACCTCATTTAGCTTTGTTCATTTGCTAACCAAACTTGCCAGTTGCATAAAAAGAGAAATTAACATTTGGGTAATTTAGACCAACACTTTGATTTTTTTTTTTTTCCTTTTCAAGGTTCCTGAGCAGAAGGGAAAATGAGGCTTGATGATGAGGGTTGGAGAAGGGAGAAGGGCTAGGAAGAAATATGGTGAGCACTCAATTAAACGGTTGTTGGTAGTTGTGGTGGTGGTAATGGTAATGCTAATAAATCTCTTCTAGGAAATGCTTTCAAAGCAGTTAAGTGTACAAGGGAACATACCACCTTGGTTTTTATAAGTTCTGAACTATTTTGAAAATTATTTGACTTTTCGTGCTTAGCGATTTGAGCAAAGATTGCTGAAGTTGGTTGCTAATTTCACTAGTGAGTATTTTTCAACTCCAGTGTCATGAGACCCTAGAAAGAATTTTGTTTTTTGGGTTTTTAAAATTTATTTTGAGAGAGAGAGAGACAGAGACAGAGAAAGAGAGACAAAGAGAGAGAATGAGCCAGGGAGGGGCAGAGAAGGAAAGAAAGAATCCCAAGCAGGCTCTGTGCTATTGGCACCGATAGCACGAACTTCAAGATCATGACCTGAGCTAAAATCGAGTTGGATGCTTAACCAACTGAGCCACCCAGGTGCCCCTCTACTAAGGAATTTTGAATGCAAAATAAAGGAAGAGGGATTTATTGAGAGCTCAGTATACTCAAAGTGAAATTGAACATTGTTTTTAATTTTCCTTGTTTATAACAAATTACTTAATTGTTACATATTTTAGTGCCTCAGTTTTCATTTCAACATTTCAACTTATTAGTGAGTAATAAACGTGGAGTCCTTTAAGTTAAATGGACAAAGTTTTAGATTCCTCATGGTTATATGGCAAATGAAGTGAAGGGCCACTTTCAGACTTCAAGCCAAAGTATGAGGGATTCCTATTATTACTATCTTATTACTACTAATATCATTAGTAACAAAGAGTGTCAGAAAATTCATGGATTATAGTTCAAGAATGAATTGCTTACCAAGAGAAAATCAGGAATAACTGGGGGGGGGGGGGGTGCTTCACTCACCTTTCAAAGCAGCCAACTCTCCTGACTTCCCACAATACATTGCAGAGGGCTGCTTCCTGAGACAAAAGTCTGCAAGGGCTAGTCTGACACATGGCCTTCGTTGCACTACTCATGTTGAAACATTATATTTTCCTTTCCCTCCATCTCTTGCTCTTTATGTTACACTGCTGTTTATTTCACATTGCTTTTTTCTTTTATACTGACCCTAGCCTTTCGGTGTCAGTATATGAAATCTCAGTTTTTCATTCTGTAGATCATTCTGGCCCTGTGGTCTTCGATCCATCACTTTTTACAGGGCTTTTATGTCACTAGAGACAGCTTTGCATTTTAATAAAGTTTCCAATCCTCTAGGGCCCTCTCCCCTGAAACAGCTCCAGCTCCCCAGGGCTGCTGAAGAGTTGAGCAGAGAGAGTAGAAGCTTTTGTGGACAGTGATGCTGATGGCAGATAACTCCAGCTGTCATTACAAGATCATCCAGATAAGGAGGGGACAATCAAGTAGGGCTTATGGTCCACTTGAGTTTTTCTGATTGTAAAACCAGCCATTTTTCAATTTAAATAATTTAAGGATTCCAGCTTCTCTATACTCTAAGGCTCATTTAGCCTCTTATTAGCTAACTGTTTCTCCAGTTCAAGAGGTGGAAGGGAAGAGTGCAGATTTTTTGTTATTGTTAATTCACAGCAGTGGGTAGTGGTGTGTAAATAAAAAATAAGCCAAACAAATTTGATGGGAAGAGAGAATAGAAATCCATACAAATAATCATACGTGATTTTAAAAGTTAATTAAAAGGAATAAAAAGGACAAGTACTCCGTGGCCTATCATATTATCAACAGGCAAATGACATGGAGGAGAATGAATTGGAAAACTGATTCCCAGCTAACTAGAAAAAGAAGACAGACTAACATGGCGCTTAATTTTAAGTTGAAAATCCCAAATTCTCTTCTAAATCTGTTCCTCAGAATAATGAGGATCTGCTAATGATCTCATCTCCCATTATTCTCATTGAAGGAAAAGCTACTATGAGCAGGAGAGAAATAGTGAAACAAAGTTGCAATGTCCCCCAGAGGATTCAGGTCAGGACCGACTTAGAGAATCACCTGTGACACATCAATGACAATACATGCAGCTAGGAAAGCATAGCTGGTGAGGTCTTCCTTCTTTCTCTTAGTTGTAAGCCTCTTTTTTTCCCCCTTCTCAATTTTGCACCCTTTTCTTCTTTCCAGATCTCTGTGACCAAAGGCCAGGAACCTACAACATTTCTTTTCAAGTGGTGTATACAGGAATTACCCCTCAAATCACTCACTCCATACAAAAAAAAATGGGACATGAGGGAACACCCAACAAGAAGGTGGGGCTTTTCTTGAACCTTTCAGGAGTATCTTTTTGCAGGACCATGTCCAGTTTTTCTGCATAGGTATTCTAGGGATGGGACAGTTCTGGAGAACCAAGCAATGTCTATGCCCACGGGCTGGTCTTTTCCTTTGCTTAGGAGACACCTGCTGCTCACATGAAGGCACAGATTCCCTGGTGTAAAGGTCAGAGTCTGAGGGAGAAGGTTGAATAGCTAATTAGAGAAAATATTTCCTGACAGAGGTAGGACCCGTGGTTACTACTAAGAGTTGAATCTGATAGAGAGATCCTCTTTGAATTATTAGAAAAATAATGGTGACATGCAGATTGCTGACCAAACGGTCTTCAGTTGCCACTTGAACAAAATCTTCTTGTAAGGAAGTAACATCAATAGCTAAGGAGCTACACTAGAAGAGACCAAGAAAACAGTGTGTTTTCTTTCCCTCCTTCTTCCCTTGCTTTCGTTTTTTCCCCTTCATTTCTGTGCTATCTCCCTCTTTCTGAACAACAGAAACCCATCTTTGGATTACTAGCAAGTTATCATTGATCTAATTGCTGATGCATAAGTAGATCTTAGGAAAATATTGGATAGCTCTACTCAAAGCTGTGGGTAGACTGTGAACTTCTGGACTGGTGTTCTGCTCTCCCTGAACCTCTCCTCCCCACTTCTCTCATTTTAGAGTTAAGGAAAACAAAACAAACAGCCAGATAAGCTGAGTGTCAGAAACAGCAAATATTGCTTTTGCTCCTTGTATTTCCTTTTTCTTTTTTTAGGCACCGGGATTGCAAGCTCTGTGAAGCAAGGGGCCCTGATTGATTTACCCATTACTGTATTCCCAGCACTTAACACTGCACCTAAATATTTATTGAATGATCGAACTAATGGGATATCCATCAATATCCTATCCATAAGATGAGGATAAAGAATCAGAGCTAGTTAACATAAATAACATAAACATTGCCTTACAGGTCTTTCTCTCTTTTTTAATCTGCAAAAGCTCTATTAGAGGAGAATTTTCCAAAATGTGTTTACAAAATATTAGCTCTGGAAGATAAAATTCGATTTTTTCCCCCAAAAAGGTGGGGAGAGTCTATGGAAAATTAGCTTGGGATACTCTATACTACATAATCTCAAGGAAATTTTTACAAGATGATTTCTCACAGTTTTTCAAATACAAATTTTCACTGTGAATTTCTCAGAGAGGAACATAGCTTGCTATATCTACACAAATTATTTGAACATGTTTCTCTTTTACCTGGCACAACTTATAGGAATAGTATTCCATAACATATGTCTTGGGGAAAGTAGCATCTTAATTCAGCTTTACATTCTTTAATTCTCTTTCTTTTGGATTTAAGTCCTAAGTAATTTTTTCCAGTGAGAAAGATACCCCCAGGCACAACAATGTGAATATAGTTAACACTATTGAACTTTATACTTAAAAATAGTTAAAACGGTCCATTTTATGTCATGTAATTTTTTTTTACCACAACTGAAAATTTAAAAAATACTCCCTAAATGTTACTTTACTAAGTAATAAGCGAATCAATATTTTACCTAAGGGCTGCAATAGTGCACCCAAACTTCACGGTGTTAAAGGGCTTGGTTTTGGTCTGTAACATGGTGCTCAATTGCATTTACCACCTAGATACTGTAGTCTCAGTAGCATCTTGATTTTGAACATGGGGCTATGGATTTCTTAGTGTGTATTTAGTAACACAGTCTCGGATGACTACACAAAAAGACCTGTGACTGTATAGGGAAAGTTCATTGTATTCAGTAGAGTGAGCTTGGGACTAAGATACAAGAGACTAGGTTGCAAAATTGACATTGTCACTGACTCAATGTGCTACTCTAGGTAAACCCTGCTTTCCTTATCTATAACATGGCCTCAGTCAATAATTTTTTTTACTTTTTTGCCTCCAGCATGAGATTCCCTTCTTCCATGGATCTCTAATAGTCACAGGAGATGAAGGCAGAGATGCTGTGGTCTCAAGGAAGTAGGAGGCTACTTGGCCTCCCTTCTCCCATGGCCCTGAGCATCCCCAAAGAGCCTAAGAGTTCAAGGGAACACAGTTTGAAAACCACGAGTCTCATAACCTTTAGGATTCTTAACAAGTTTTACTTCTGCCTCCAGGAGTTAAGACTGAGGTGGAAAAGAATATTTGTGTGTCCATATTAAAGCCTCTAATTTTATACAGAGAATTCAGCTATTAAGGAATATAGAACCCTGCCATACTACATGTGACGAGCACCTTTTGAATGTCAACACTTATTTTAGATTAAAAAATAAAATAGAAAAAATATCACCAGGATATACCCTTCCCTCAGTCACTTTATGGATACACTTCAAGATATAGAGTTGATGGTAAATTAAAATTGAATGCAAATATTGTAACTGAAAAGTTACCCATTTACAGGGTTTCTCAGACCCTCTGAGTTTTTAATGGGCAAGGTTTTGCTAAAAACAAAAAGTGTTAATTACATAAATATGCGTATTCTTTTCAAAGCATTACACTATATTCTGGTTATAAAACAATAGAGAAATGAATGCAAAACCATTTCAACAAAAACACTGCTTCTTGAGCAGCCTTTAAAATTATGACATGTTTACTGGGAAAATGCATTACTCATGACAGGGTTACAAAAGCAATATTAACCTTCTTGAAATTTAATAGCAAAGTCAGACATGTAAAAATCAGTCCCAGACATGGTAATATAACTACTTTTGTTAAGATTGTACATTGGATAAAACAGATATTTAAAGCTATATTAAGATGTGGGTAAATAAAGAGTCCGTTAGAAGATTCCCAACACACATGCATCACAACTAAAATCATCATGCAGATTGTTCTAAAGATAGCATCCGTGGAAATAAAAAACAGTGTGCTTTCTTTTGCTCTTGTTATTTTGGGCACTGTTGGTTTTGCAATTTTGTACAGGATGTCAGAAATTAAAATTGCCCTTAAATATACATATATCTATCTTTTGGGGCAGGCATTTGCTACATTGACAAGCTACCAAACGATTTCATTGTATCTAATGTGTGACTAATGAGTCATTGTAATCTGTCATCAAAGAGGATGTTTGCTTCTGCAAAAAAATAGAATTTACCCCAAAATAGCATTGATATTATAAGCCAAGAACTGCGAAATAGTGGTTACAAATGTGTGATAAAATATAGAGTATAAAATTGCACTTATCATCAAACACAAGTTTGATTTACAAAATATTTTTTTCTGAAATTTATCTCATTGCTATAGTTTTATCATATAATCCATTACTTGCCTAGTCATGTTTAGAAGAGATTCACATTTTAAATTATTTCATTGTTTTTGTTCAAAGGGGATTCACATTTTAAATGATTGTTTTTATAACTCCACAATATTTCATTAAAATCTCTCAAGGAGTTTTTACTTATTTTAGAGAATGCTAGTTTGAGACATAGTCAAAAAACAAAGGTCAAAAGTCATAAAGGATAATAGCTGATGGTTTTGATAATGCTAATTATATATCACTGAGAATAAAGGTAGAGAGGGAAATACGAATACTAAAGAAAGATAAACATCCCAATGCTGGATTAAAAAAATAATAATGAAAAAACCCTTAAAATGTCTTTGTACTTCACTGTCATAATTCAAAGACATAATGAAGCCTGAATTAAAAATGTCAGTTTCTGTGAGTGTTGATAACTTGGTTCTTTGTTGGGCAAGTCAAAATGTGTCTGTTTGATAGGCAAAAATGACAGACTAAAAATGGGAGAAGTTGGATCTAAAAAAAGAAACACACACACGCAAGCATGCACGCACACACACACACACACACACACACACACACACGACTTTAAAAAAAGGTCCATAATGTACTTGAAGGAGAAGACCTGTAGGGTAGGAGGCAATATCTTTAGGAAGTCACCGGGCAGCACTAAAAGGCAGTGTCCATGGCCAATCAAAACGATTTCTGTGACTGCTGGGGCTCTTGCATCTCCGTCTTTACACTAGACTGGAAACCCTTTGTACTAATTACCAGACTGTACCAGATTTTCTGGTTCAGTTCAATCCTATAATTGACTGACAGTGATGGGCAAGGAAGGGGAAAAATTCAAGCTCACCACTGCAAGCAGAGGGTCAGAAATGGTTTCACAGCGAGCTGGTCACAGCCTGGCACTAAAAGCAGGGTTAAGCAAGCATCATCAGCATTTTCTTCTGATTCTCAGGTTAAAAAGGAAGTGAGGAAGAAAAAACAACAGTCCGTGACTGCTCTCATCTCACAGACCAATTCTTAGCCTGCGACCATTTTACATAAAATGAATGGATCATAGCTTCGAGTACAAATGGTAATTTTAGATGTCACTGATTTTTATTTTGCTTTTGGGAAGTAGGTATAGGTTTGTCTCCCAAACTCAAATAGGGTCATTTTGCTCAAGTTCAACAGTCTGTCATTTTATTTACAGAAACTGGGCAAAACAATGCTACTGTTTCATTCCTAGGGCTAAAAAATCATTAAAGTGCCAAGCATATTTAGAAAGCCTATGGTCGGTTACATAACCAAAAATGAAGCATTTGAAAGCCCTTAGCACCTTAATTCTCACAGCTTTTGGTTTAATTCACTGATTTGGATTTACTGTGTGTCCCTAGTAATAAAAGGGTTGTCCATGAATCCATACATTTTAAAATAAAAGTTTGAGAAATAATTTACATGAACTCAGAGTTACTGCATTAAAAAAAAAAAAAAAAAAAAAGAACACATTGAGCACTGGATTAGACTCAGTCGGCTGACCATCCTGTTATTTACTTAGAACTGTTCTCCACCCACTTTATTTCTAACCAAAAGAGCAACTCTAGCTTTAGCTACACCAAACATTAAAAACACAGGTGCCAGAATCAGGGTCAAAATGAGAATTCAGGCCATTCGGTAGGCAAGTGAGAATTATGTACTATCATGTTGAGGTCAATTGACTTGAAATTTAATCACAGGTTAAGCCCCTTTTCTTTCCAGGCTAAAGAGTAAGCAACACCTGTGCCAGCAGCAGCTCACATTGCAGTTGACATAGCAGCCAGTTCAATTTTTAGTTACAAGTCAATTACTTACTGGAATAGAAAGGGAACATTTCATTCATTCCATGGATGGCCACTTTTCCGGAGAAACCTGTCAGGCTTTCTTTCTCCAAAAAAAGAAAAGAGAAGAAAAAGTAAAAGTTAAAATGAAGTGATATGCTGCAAAGTTCTAGAGCTAGGCCAGCACACTACAGCAGAGAAGTTGTGCAAATAGCTTACCTTCCAAACACTGAACAGAGCTGTCTTGTGAATGAGGCCTATCCCGGCTGATAAGTCCCGGGATTTTCCTCATCAGAGAATCAAAACAGGTGAACTGATAATAGGTGATCTACACCTGAGAAGAGGGCCAGCTGACTGTATGAAAGGAGAGCGCAAATGAGTGAACTGTCTTCCCCCAGCTACAGTCAGCCCTTGTGCAAGGGGAGTTTCAAATGCACTGGCTATAGACTTTTGTCCAAAGCTGTGGTTCTTTTTTTTTTTTCTTTTTTTTCTTCTTTCTTTCTTTTCTTTTCTTTTCTTTCTTTTTTTTTTTCTTAGTGAAGCTAGATTAGTTCATACAAAACTCAACAATACAGCACTGAAACCCATTGTTGATATTCAACATTTTTCACATAGCGGAACAGAATAGACAATACGGTATCTAGGAAACCATGGGCTGGATTACAAACTGATGATATCTCATCCTTCTGGGGGCCTGTAATCCTTTTTATTACCTACCACAGTAAAAAAAAAAAAAAAAAAAAAAAATCACTGTGGGTGGGGGGAACTCTTCTCAGAATAAATCAATAACATTGCTACTCTTAGGAAAATAGGATAAATTAAAATGAAATATTGCTTATAACACTAAATCTCAAAGTGTCATTTGCCTTTTATGCAAGTTGATGATTTTTAAACTTAGCCTTTATGTGAGCTGCCATATGTTTAAAAAATTGAATTATTTGTACATGTTTTCTTAATACTATTCAAAATTAATCTGGACTTTCAATTTCTTATGACAAATACTTGGCAAGTTATTTATTTTAAAGTGCCCAATATTGGGACTAAGGCATGAGTACCAAGTAGTTTTCATTAATTTGTTCTAAAATACACGTGTTGGGTTACTGTAAGTTATATTTATTTCCTCCATTAAGAACACACTGAAATTCAAGGTTTTTTGAGCTTCCTTAACCTGATACCTAGTTTGAGAAAATGAAATTTTTACTTTTTTAACCCCATGTCTTTATAATTTTTCATTAAAAAATGCATTTCCTGATTATGTATAACTGCAAAGCCATTCTTTACAAGGAAGTTATGCCTGTTAACCTTTTTGAAAATCTGGTCCAATCCCTTTTATAAAGCAATCCAGTTCCCATAGTTTTCTTAAGCCTACAAATGGTCTAGGTAGCCACAGAAGTGATTGTTCCTACCAGTTTCTTTTCATCACTTCTGCAATTGACCAATTGACAACTGATTGATGGTTATCTTTTCACTTCAACAATGAAAGAAATTACCATCACTATAGCTATGTACAGTAAATGCCTCCAGAGTAAATTACATGATTCTAAAATTCTCCTTAGCTCACTTAGTAAAACATCAACACAAAAAAGTTTCTTTTTGCGCCTCCTTTCCTGTACCACAGATTTGGCCTTTTCTGTCAGCTGCAGAAAAAGAACTTGACAGCTTCTTTAAAAAGAGGAGTATAAAGGAACTTGAATAAAGGATGGCACTGGGCCTGTCTCAAGCAAGTGGCCATTCTTTGCACTTGGAAAAAAATTAGGCATGTGAGCACAGATAAGCCCTATAAGAATACTCTAAAGACTATTCCCAGTGACCTTGAGATTCTCTTTCCTTCCTTAACCATTCCTGAACATTAGAGTGACAACAGAGATTCTGAACACGGATTTGCCAACCTACTTTGAGTAGGTGTTATTTCTCATTGAAAAGAAAATATCCTTAAAATTTTAAACTCCCTTACTGCACTGCAAAGACTCCCCTGCCCTTTCCAAAAGTGCTCAAACAAGCTCCATTATGCATGTGTCACATCCATCCATTATGACATGTTGATGCACAAGAACTTTAAATTGTACCCTCAAATCTAAACTTACTGTAAATGTGTATTTTATTCTCACATGAAAGCCCTGAATGTCACGGAAGGGTATTCAAACATTTTTTTCTATCTCTGTTCAATTAAAGTCATTTTTTTGTGTGTGTGAAGTAAATATGCTGCTATGAAAGATTCAACTGATTTACCCTCTTACCACCCTCTTCCAGTGCCCCCACCTTGAGATCACATTTTTATTATTTTAAATGTTTAAAAATTTTTATTTAAATTCTAGTTAGTGAAATACCGAACAATACTGGTTTCAGGAGTAGAATTCAGTGATTCATCACTTACATACAACACCCAGAAGAACACATTTTAAAGTGAAAAACACACGCAAATGGACAGGAAACATGATTTCTCACTATTTCCCTTGATACTTTAGATCCATAGAATCTATTACTGAATATCACAAGATAAGCTGAACCATCGTTTTATTGTCTAGAATGACACGGCACTGTTTGGAACTTTTCCCACTCTATCGATATTTGGAAGTTATAGTGTAACAAAGGAAAGTGGATTCCATTCTTATTCACTGCTAACTCCATTTAGGACTTGGGCTGGTTTTCTGACAATTCTGGCCTCAGTTATTTAACCAGACAACAAGATTTTATTACATGCCACCTTTATATCCTTCATAGTGCTAGGACCATTACAGAAATATATGTATGAAAGAGGTGCCTGGGTGGCTCAGTCGGTTGGGCGTTTGACTCTTGATTGCATCTCATGGTTTGTGAGATCAAGCCCCCTACAGGGCTCTGTGTTGACAGTGTGGAGCCTGCTTGGGATTCTCTTTCTCCCTCTCTCTGCTCCTCCCCTGCTCATTCTCTCTCTCTCTCTCTTTCTCAAAAATAAACAAATAAACATTAAAAAATAAATTATTAAAAAAGAAATATTTGTATGAGAAATACGAGATGAGATCCTGCCCAGCAGAAATGGATCATTTATTTGCTAAAATAATATACACAGTGGGAAATAGCTTCCAAATGGAATATAGTATACACATTTTATATATGCACAAGTATTATAGCATTATAATATTATCACATGATATTTGGCATATAGGTGGAACTAAGTAAATTTTGTTCACTTAAAATCAATTCATCATCTTCTGTGTTACCTTTGCTATATTTGTCAGTAATATTATTATTCAGATATCTCAGATGATATTCGTAAAATGTCAGTTTTATATCTTTACAGTTGCTTTCCAAAGATGCTCCAACCCAGATGTCTGACATTAATGCCCAGACACCTGCATTAGTGAAATTGCTTTGAAGATGATGCCATCTTTACCCACAACATCACTGCTGGAATAACCTTTTCTCCAACTTTGCTTTTACCAGGCTTCTGGTACCTGGTTTTAGATCCTACCTGCCTCTTTTTTTTGCTTATTGCATAATGTGCTTAGAATTTCCCAGTCTAGGGAACTTCCTTGCTTAGTTCCCAGGGCTCTGCAAAATCTAGTTCAAAGGCAGCACCTCCCCAACCTTATTTCCCTTATTTCTAATCAACCAGCTTGCTATTTATTAATAGTATATCTTACCATTACATACCTGCCTATATGCATACCAAGCTTCTCCACATTTTATCATCATTTTCTGTATTCAAGGTCCAAATAAACCTTAGTCCACATAGGAATCTTCCCCTGCAATAGTAGCTCATGTCTATCATGATAATCCCTAATGTCTTTTTCATTTATTATTGTCTTTGGTGAACATTTGGCCAAGTTTAAATGTTACCCCCTTTGCTAAGATTTCCTTACCAATTCAGATAAAATGAATCTCTTCTCCCACTATACTCCATAGTTCTTGGCACACATCTTTATTATAATATGCATTATCTTAAATTGTATTTGCATATCATTTTCCCCAGGTAGAATTTAAGACCCATGAGGAAAGGAACTGTATTGTATGTATATATTTTTTTCTAGCATTTAGCGCATAAATGCTCAATAAATGATTACCAGTAGAGACACAGTCCTTGATCCTAAGGAGCTCTCAGTTTATATTAGTTGTGAGATTAAGATGGTAGCTGACTAAAGGACCAGCAATTTCTTAAAAAAAAGCAAACTGAATTTTTAAAGTAAGTATTTGAATGTTTGTGTAGTAAAGAACATATCAAAGCCAATTGCTTAGAACATGAAAACTTCCCATAGAAACATAGATGCATTTTTAGGCGAGCCCACAAATTGCCTATTTGTTCCATAAGCTAGCCAAGTTGTGGTAACACAGCCATTTATTGAATACTTGCTAATTGAAGCAGTATGATAAGCACTTTACATAAATTTAGTTCTTAAGATTACCTTATGAAGTAAGTGCTATTGCCATTTTACAGATAGAAAACTCCTGAATCTCCCAAGGCTTCCTGGTCAGTAAATGGCAGAGCTACAACTGAAACCCAGCTCTGTCTTGCTCTATAGTTTACATTGTTCAAAACTAACTGATGGTGCAAATAGTATTATTCCTTTGTTAACCACCCTGAGGAGTCTGTATATGATAAATCTGGGGGAGGAAAAGAAAAAAGGAAGAGTTTTCCATCTATTTCTTCATCGCATAACCAGTCCAGAATATCACTGGTAAAAATTACTCTTTGTGTATTCTGACTTTTCTTTTTTCATACATCCCCTACTGACCCAGATGCCTTCCTCAATTTTTTCAGGTTCCCAGTGTCCTAATTTTAAAAATTTTATCTGTAGACCCTTACTTAGACTTTCAAAGTTCATCATACTCCTCTCCCAGCCTATTCAAAAGAGCTATTCCTTTAGGACATGTGGGAATATAAAGTCAATCTAGTTGAACCAATTCTTGTTAAGATGTGAATGATGGATAGATGTTAGATTGTTCTTTCATATAAGCACTTTGAAAACATTGCTCATTAACCTAAATGGATATGTAAGGATTATAATTTTAGGCCTTGAAGCTACATAAGTAGAGCAGACATTTTCCACAGAAGCCTTGATGTATAAACAGAAGGGTTTTGAAACATGTGATAGTGGTATATGTGAGATGTAAGAGACAGGCCAGCTCTCTCTGAGAATCAGTTTGTTTAGTGATTTTTAATTTGGGAGAGACAGTCATGACCCTTATATCCTTCCCAGTTACACACAACATTTTGCATATTACTATGTAGAATATACCACTAGGTTGGAGGTTAAAAAGCCCTACCCAAAGCTGTTGCTTCTTTGGGGGATAAGGGGAAGGTTTCCTTCTCTCTGCTTCTATGCAGGTAGATCTTAACCATGATTGCATGTTAGAATTAACTGGGAAGACCACCATCAGATATTCTGATTTAATAGATATGTAGCGGCTCCCGAGTAGCAGTAATTGAAAAAAAAAAAAAAAAAGTTATCTTAGTGATTCTGATGTATAGCTAAGTTTAAGAACCATTGTTCTAAGTCAGTGGTTCTCCAAGTATTGCTCTGAACCAGCACTTTGGTGTCACTTGGACACTTATTAGAAATACAAATTCTTGGTCCCACCCCAGATATACCAAATCAGAAAACTCTGGAGGTGGAGTCAAGAAACTGGTGTTTTCCTGTCAGAATGGCTAAAATCAACAACACAGGAAACAACAGGTGTTGGCAAGAATGTGGAGAAAAAGGGACCATGTGCATCATTGGTGGGAATGCGAACTGTGTAACCACCGTGGAAAACAGTATGGAGGTTCCTCAAAAAGTTAAAAATAGAACTATCTTACAATCCAGCAATTGCACTGCAGGTATTCACCCAAAGAATACAAAAAGATATGGAAGCATCCCAACTGTCCACTGATTGATGAATGGATAAAGATGTGATATATATCTAACATACACCCCCCCCCCACCCCGCCCTTAATGGGGATTAAGGAGGGCACTTGTGATGAGCACCGGGTGTTGTATGGAGGTGTTGAATCACTATATTGTACACCTGAAACTAATATTACACTGTATGTTAACTAACTGGAATGAAAATAAAAACTTAAGAAAAAAATCAGTGTTTTAACAAGCTTTCCAGGTAAATTCTGATACCTGCCAAAGTTTGAGAACTTTTGTTCTAAGCTGTTGGAGATCTTCAGACCTCAGAATAATGACTCCAGGGCAGTGGCCTCAAGTTTGGCAACCAGTGCCAGTAGTAACCACTTGTGAACGAAGGTTTGTTTTAATTCATGGATGGCTTGAGAGGGATGGGAGTAGAGAGATAATCATTCTGACAGGACAGGAGGTAACAGACTTGAGGGACATTTCAATAGAAATGGCAGGTTAAACTGGCAGATGAATTGTCTGAAAGTGGTTGCATGTACAGTGAGAAAATAACCTCAAGGGCAGCAACTCTGGAAATACCCACCATGTGACTGAAGAGGAGGAAGAGACACTGGGAAAGGAGAGATACAACTGGTAGAGACACAGGAAGAGAGCCTGGACAAAACAGTGGCATAAGAGGGTGAAGGTAGGTTGATCGATCAGCAATTTCAAATGAGGCCTGAGGTTGATTAGGTTGATCACAGAAAAGGACAAAGGAATTGACTAAACGAAAAGGAGTTGGCTCAATCTTTGGTTGGGGAATTTAGCATTGAGGTGGAGGAAAAGACAGACTGCAGAGATTAAGAAGAGAATAGGAGGAGAGGTATGAGATGGAGGGGGATAAACAGTATCTTTCAAGACTGTGGCTCAGAAAGAAGGAAGGAGGGCAGTGATTGGGAGCTGCAGGCAAGGAAGCCAGCCCGAGGGCAGGAGGAATAGTTATATTTTACCAACTGAAAGAAGAAGCCCTCAGGAGATAGCATTTGGTAAAGAAGTGGGGAGGAGGGGCTATCATGAGAACAAAGTCAGGAGTAGAAAAGTAGGAAAGGACTCAGAGCTGCCTTGTGTGTGTGGGGGGGGGGGGGGCGGGGAAGGAAAGATGGAAGGAGTCATGTGAAAGAATGGTTTCTGAAGAAAATGGAGGGTGAAATAGGTCCTGCCTGATAGGGTCAAACTTCCTTGTGAAGTAGGAGTAAATTCATTTACTGAAGTTTTTTTTTTTTTTTCCTTTTTTTTTTTTTTTTTTTTTTGGATAGGGGATGACAGAAGATACAGGTGCACAGGGATTTAGAAGAGGAAAACCTGGAATGAGGAAAAAAAAATGCATTTCTCTATGGGCTAGCCCTGGCTACCTCTTCTTATTTCCAAGTTCCTGTTTCTCACATCTCTGTAATGTTAAGTCTTTCCTGCTTGACTTAGTTTTCCTGATTTCTTCAGTGGCTCTCCTTTTTTTTTTTTCCCCCACTTAAAAAAAATTTTTTTTAAGTTTATTTTTGAGAGAGACAGAGCTCCAATGGGGGAGGGGCAGAGAGAGAGATGGAGAGAGAGAGACACAGAATCTGAAGCAGACTCCTAGCTCTGAGCTGTCCGCAAAGAATTCGACGTGGGACTCGAACCCACAGATCGTGAGATCATGACCTGAGCCAAAGTCAGACGCTTAACTAACTGAACCACACAGGTGCCCCTCCGTAGCTCTTCTATGCGCTCTATAACACGTCATGGTCCCAGACTGCCCACAGCCCTCTTCTCTTTTCACTTTCAGCTTTCTCCTTGGCCATTACTTTCATGGCTTTATCAATCTGTTTATCAAATTCAAAGCCAAATTCAAACTTCCTCTTAAGTTCTGGATCTGTATTCAACTGTTCACTGGACATTTAGTACCTTAGCTTCACTATGTTTAAAATCAAATTCTTTACCTGCTTCACTGAACACCAACGTAGATATGCTCCTCTGTGTTCAGCATGCTGTCTTCACCAGCTTCACCATTACTTATGGTGGTCTCCAAAGCAAGACACCACTGATGATCTCTTCTTATTCATCAATTTTGATAACTCATAATTGTCTACTTTTTATTAATTTTACTTCTCAAATATTGCATCTTTTCTAATTCATATTCTGAAGTTTAACCCTCCATTGTCTCTTACAACCTTCTAGCAGATGTCTTGGGCTTTTTAAAAAATGTTTATTTATTTATTTTGAGAGAGCACGCGGGTGCGGTGCGCAAGTTCGAGTGGGGGAGGAGCAGAGAGAGAGAGGAGAGAGAAGCCCAAGCAGGCTGTGTTGTCAGCGCACAGCCCAATGCAGGTCTCGATCCCACGACCCTGAGATCATGAACTGAGCCTAAATCAAGAGTCAGATGTTCAACTGACTGAGCTACCCAGGCGCCTCAAGATCTCTTGGGTTCTAATATGGTCCCTCTTTAACCCATCCTCCATTTCATAACCAGAATATCATTGTAAAATGCAGATCTGCCAATGTCTCTCACCTCTAATGACCATCTACTTCCTATAGCTATGGTTTTCATTCCTTGTTCCGGAAACCCAGGGTTCCCTAGAGAGGTTTCAAGGACTCCAAAATCAAATTATAAATATGATAAAGAAAATGTATTTATATCATTGATTAAAGTCTATTACTGCATCACACATGACAGAGATGCACATGTCAGTGGAGAAAAGTGTACGAATAGAGTGTTAGAGAAAGACCACTGATACCATTGTCCCAACACATCCAGAGAAAAATTCAACAAATACGCATCCATGATGCTTGAAGAGTAAGTGTGAAGGCTGATACTGCAGGAAAACTTTCCAAATCAAATGGGCCAAAGAATAAGTATTGCCAGTTCCTCTATTTTTGCATGTCTTTGCATACAATAGGAGAGATCTATTACAAGTAAAACACATACCACACAACAGGACAAAGTGCTTAGATCAGCTTTGATACATCAATTCAGGTGGTAAGAATGTGGAAAGATGTATTTGTACTGCTAGCATAAAAGCAATCGTTGGGAAAATAGCTGGAGAAGTGACTTTTTTACAAAAGCTATTATGGAAAATGTAAAGAATCATCTAATTTGCATAGACAAGCATTAGCCCTTCAGAAAATGCTGTTTTCTTTTCAAAACAGTTTTAGTTTATTCTATGCAGATCACAAATTTTATTAAGGCATAGTCTTTAGATAAAATACTTTATGTCCAGTGATATTTTTCATAAATTTTTAAAAACATTTATTAGCTGTAGGGGCGCCTGGGTGGCTCAGTCGATTGAGTGCCCGACTCTTGGTTTCAGCTCAGGTCATGATCTCATGGTATGTGAGTTCGAGCCCCGCATCAGGCTCTGTGCAGCTCAAGGCCTGCTTGGGATTCTCTCTCTCTCCCTCTCTCTCTCTCTCTGCTCCTCCCCCAGTTTACACACACTCTCTCTCTAGATAAATGAATAAACTTAAAAAAAAATTAAAAACATTTATTAGCTGTCTAATACGTGCACTGGATAAAGTAGTCTGAGTTTCATAATTCACTTTTTTATAACTGAAGTTTTCTGGCCTCACTTAACAAGGTACTGATATGAGTATTCCAAATGAATAACAATCCACATTTAGCTAAATTTTTCCTAACCATACAATAATTGTGCCAGCTTTCATATCTTTCTGATAATGTTTCATCAGCTGAAAACGTCCAATTCAGAAATGCTTACAACGACAGATGAAGTGCTACTGAAGAAACAGAAACAAGACTTAATGTTTACAAAACAAAATAAACAGGGATCTTTAAAAGTTGAGTATTTTGCCCTTTATCAGTCTTGATATATACTATAAAATCTCCCCTCCCTCACCCCATCGTTTGGTCTTTCCTTTGCTTTAAGAAGGTCTGTACTTCTACTTGCTTAAGACCAAACATACGTGACCGTGCTAAGGCTGTGTGTGTGTCTGTTTTCCAAGAAGAGTAATTAAAAGCGTGAGTTCTCAGATTAGACGTAGATTGAAATAACAACTCTGCCACTTACTAACTTCTTCACTTCAAGATTAAACTCTTGTTGACTTAGTTTACTATTGGAGAAAAGAGATAATAATAATAGTAATCGCCTCTTTCAGTTGTTAGAAGAAAGAAATGAGCTAATGGATCTGAAACACAGCCTAGCCTACAATAAACTTTGAACTTCAATTGCCATTGTTTTGTTCTTTACCTATTCCTGCTCAGGAGTCAGCTCAAATATCCGCCTCCCTCCGTGAAGTGGCTGTAGCAGGGATAAATCTGGATCAGACCTTGAAGGGGAGACACAATCCAGATTGCATAACTGCGTACCATCAAGGGAGAGCGAACAGATGGAGAAGAGAGCAGGTCCTGCCTTTCAGAATGGCTTTTGGGCAGGTTAATCCCTTTTAATCTGATTTAATTAACTATAAAATGAGGTTAATAATAACAAATTTCAGCCTGGTTGTTTTGGGAAAAAAATAGGGTAGTCTCTGAGAAGGCTCCTAACCCAGTGCTTGCCATTTAAGAGGAGCACCAGTTTACTACTGTTTCCCTTTCCCTACTCCACTTGAATCCTAGCTGAGGCCCCTTCTTTAGGCTGCACTAACATTTCATTTGCATACAAAGCTGCCTGGACTCTTTGTAACCAAATGGCATCCCCCTTATCAAGGTGGACACTTCCACCATAAAAACAAACTCTGTATCTTGGTACCGTGAAAAAAAACAAAACAAAACAAAAAAACCTGGAAACATCATCACCATTATTTTTTGAAGCATTCATTTAAAAGGTCCTGTAGTGCCTGGGTGGCTGGGTCAGTTAAGGATCCAACCTTTGATTTCGCCTCAGGTCATGGTCTCACTACTGTGAGATTGAACCCCACGTCCGACTCCTTGCTGGGTGTGGAACTGTTTAAGATTCTCTATCTCCTTCTGCCCCTCCCCTCTTCATGTGCACGCACACACTCAGGCACGTGCCTGAACATGCGTGCACCTGCTCTCTCTCAAAATAAAAGTTCCTGTAGAGTCCCTGAAAAAAGTCATTTTCTTTCTACTCACCTTACAGTTTTCATTATTTTCCCCCTCAAGCAAGCATTTTAGACAATTAAAGCAAGTTGGATTCAAGCTTTTTCAATGTTTTGATTAAGATTTTATGTTCAGTAGTAAGTGGTATGTAATTTTGGAAGTATGATGCCAATTTTAATTAATTTTCATAGGTTTGCTAATTAAAACAATTAAGAGGTGGGGCTTATCCTTGGGAAAATAATTGGAGGATCTCTTGAACATTATCCTTGAGGTTTCACACAAGCACAAGATGGTGTAAATTTGTTTTAAAATAGCTAGAAACCCGAAAGAAGTAATTATAACATCAAACCAAAGTTGTGTCTGCATTTATCTTTTTTAAAAATAGGAGATAAAATTTTCCTTGAGCTTCTGGAAGCTGCTTCTGCCTGCTTCTGTGTTCATAGTAGTAGTAATAATAAGGAATAAACCAAATATTTTTTCAATAATAGCAAGATATGTAAACTTTAAACTTTGGAGGTAAATATCAACCAGACAACATACCGAGAGATGAGAAAATGAATAAAGAAACACTGAGAAAGCCTTAGGACATGGTAGGAGAAACATCTAATGTGGATTAATCACTCTACTGCCAACAGGATGCAGTCTTGAAATAATGGGTTTCCAACTTCTCTGAAGTCATGGACCTTTAGAGTTGAAACATATTTCCTTAACACGGGACATAATCTTTGGTAGTAGTAGAAGATGATAGGAGTGAACACACACACAAAAAGGAACAAAATACAAGAACATTCAAGCAGTTTAAAACGTTCATTAAATGCCAGAAATCTGGGGTCACACTGCCGAGGTTTTAATCTTTCCTCCACTTCTAAAAGAAGGGTAATTGGGGCACCTGGATGGCTCAGTAGTTTAAGTGTCTGACTTCGGCTCAGGTCATGATCTCATGGTTTCATGGGTTTGAGCCCCACGTCGGGCTCTGTGCTGAGAGCTCAGAGCCTGGAGTCTGCTTCAGATTCTGTCTGTCTGTCTCTTTGCCCCACCCCTGCCCACACTCTGCCTCTGTCTCTGTCTCTCTCAAATATAAATAATTAACATTAAAAAAATTTTTTTAAATAGAATAGGCGTAATAGAACCTCTCCCAAAGGGTTGTTGTAAGGATCAAATTTGTTAATATATGTATATCACTTAGAACAATGCTCTATCCAAAATTAAGGTTAGCTATTTCTATGATTATCCTCACTCACATTTAAAATATAAAAAAAATTAGTAACTTCTCCAAGACATTCCAAAGAGGTCTCCACTGTCGTAGTTTACCCAAATGACGTTATACAACCTTGCAGAGGCCTAGAGTTTGGGGGAACAATGATTTAAAGCCTCAGTATATTTATCAGGAGTCTTAAAAATGATAATACTCTTTGATTCCGTAATTTCACCTGAAGGGGTCTAGCTTGAGGAAATGATAAAAATGCAAACAGTTATAAATAGAGATATTCACTATGGCACTATTTATAAATAAAAAATTTGGAAAACCAAAATATCAGAAAATAGGAGAAGAAATAAGGAATTATTTAAGTAGATGATGGTATATTTATAAGATGAAATGTATGCAAGCATTAAAAATGGCTATCTTTCATAATGAATGTTAATTACATGTGAAATGCTGATCGTATAGGAGTAAATAAACTCAGCAAAATATACCACTGTATTTATAGTATGATCTCGACTCCTTAAAAATATGTCTAGAATGTATCTTTGAAAAATGTGCTAATAAATTAACATTATTTCAGAAGCTTCAAACAGGGTCAGCAAACTTGTTTTGTATAGAGCTAGGTAGTAACCATTTTAAGTTTTGCTGGCCATACAGTTTCTGCACAACCACTCAACTCTGTTCTTGTGGTGTGGAAAGTAACCATAAATAACTATAAACAAATGGGAGTGGCTGTGTTCCAATAAGACTTCACTTACAAAACACAGGTGGTTGGCCTGCTGGCCATAATATGTTGACCTCTAGGTTAGATTTACAGATGTGTTTCTCTTTCTATATTTTTCTGCATTTTCTAAACTTTCTACAGTGAGAAAAGCATTACTTTCATAATCTAAAAATTAAAAGAGTAAGTACTACAAAAAGTAAAATACCCTTTCCTATATTAAACACAAGAGGCACCATAGTTAGAAAGTGGCTATAGTAAACTTTTCTAATTTAAAAATGTGTATTAGGTCATATCAAAAATGACATGCTCAAAAATAAAAGCCTCCAGCAGCTGCATATCACACTTAAAGTCCAAAATATTTTACCTAGCCTACAAAGCCTAAAAGGCCTGGCCTCTGGCTAGATCTCAGAATTCATTTCCTACCACTCTCTCCCTTGATCACTTGATCTGGGTGTAATAGGTCAACTTACAAAATATCAGAAAGCTTATTGTATATAAGTTCGGCTTAAACTCACCTTTCATGAATAATTGAGATAAAAGCTTATGTAGTTCCCTATTAGGGTTATTTGAAATTACCAACCGCCCTATCTCGCTTCTGCAACTTCGCCTGCTTGCTAAATAGCCAGCAAAACACAGGGCAAAACGCTCCCCCACCCCTTCTACCAAGATCTGGCCTAGGCAAGACCAACATGTAAGAAATCACAAATTCACTGCCCCACGGTATCTTAGGTGTCTTGATCGGTCATTTTAAACCCTCTTAGGACAAAGAACTTAAAATTGATAGGTTCCTGCCAAAACTAACGTCTGTGTGTCACAATATAATTGGCTACCATGAAATGCTGTAAATTGTAATTGGTTAACTAAATAATGACGTACTCTGACTTGCTAAAATCCATATAAGCTCACTGCTACCTTTGTTCGGGGCCATTCTCTGCACTTTTCTCCTTAAGATCAGGAGATCAGGTTTGGCCCGGCCGTGAATAAAATCTTGCCTCACTTCTATTCGGCGTCTGGTGGTTTCTTTCGACAGCACCCTGTTTCATGGGCATGCTTGCAATGGCATGAGGCACTGGAATTGAGCATTTAGGCAGACGTGCATAAACCAGTAGCTTTTACAACTTCTCATAAAAAGGCTCTGCCTACAAATTCAAGGGACCTGGAAATGACTTAAAAGAATTATTACTCAATCCTCCAATCTTTTTAAAAAAAATCTAGGTTTTTGTATGTGTTCATGAAATACCCTAGTATTTGATTCAATTTTCTGTATTTTTCATCCAGATATTTGTATTTACTTATTTATTTTATTAATTTTAATTTTTTTTTTACATTTGTTTATTTTTGAGAAACAGAGTGAGACAAAGCATGAGCCGGGGAGGGGCAGAGAGAGAAGGAGACACAGAATCCAAAGCAGGCTCCAGGCTCTGAGCAAGCAGTCAGCACAGAGCCTGATGTGGGGATTGAACCCACGAAGTGTGAGATCATGACCTGAGCCAAAGACGGAGGCTCAACCGACTGAGCCACCCAGGTGCCCCTAAAAAATTTTTTTAATATAGTTGACACACAGTGTCACATTCGTTTCAATTGTACAACATAGTGGTTCACCATCTCTACAGGCCACGCTGTGCTCACCACAAGTGTAGCCCACCTGTCACTGTACGACGCTAATACAGTATCACTTGCTATATTCCCTATGCTCTGCCTTTTTTTTTTCAACGTTTATTTTATTTTATTTTTTTTTTTTTGGGACAGAGAGAGACAGAGCATGAACGGGGGAGGGGCAGAGAGAGAGGGAGACACAGAATCGGAAACAGGCTCCAGGCTCTGAGCCATCAGCCCAGAGCCTGACGCGGGGCTCGAACTCCCGGACCTCGAGATCGTGACCTGGCTGAAGTCGGACGCTTAACCGACTGCGCCACCCAGGCGCCCCTGCTCTGCCTTTTATTCTCTGTCTTAATTCATTCCATAACTGGGGGGCACCTGGGTGGCTCCGTTGATGGAGCGTCCGACTTCCACTAAGGTCATGATCTCCTGGTCCGTGAATTTGATCCCCGCCTCAGGCTCTGTGCTGATAGCTCAGTACCTGGAGCCTGCTTCAGATTCTGTGTCTCCCTCTTTCTCTGCCCCTCCCCAGCTCTCTCTCTCTCTCTCTCTCTCAAAAATAAATAAACATTTAAAAATTTTTAAAAATTCATTCCATAACTGGATCTCTGTATCTCCCACACCCCTTCATCCATTTTTCCCACCCCCACTCTCCTACCCCCTGGAAACCATTAGTTTGTTTTCTGTATTTATATGTCTGAGTCTGATGTTTTTCATATTCCACATGAGTGAAATCATATGGTATTTTTCTTTTGCAGTCTGACTTATTTCATAATTTAGCATAATACCCTCTAGGTCTATCCATGTTGTTGCAAATGGAAAGATCTCATCATGCTTTTTCATGGCTGCACAATATTCCATTGTCAGATAAATGATTTTTGTTAGAGCAACAGACAGAGAATTTCAAGGAACCAACAAAAACACCAAATAGCCTCAGATCTTATTTTTGAATTTGGAAAAGCTGAAATTTAATAAAGAGCAATAAATAATTTATTTTCCTTTCCTCCTCCCTTTTATATATACTATTCCACATCATCTACTCATGATATTGGGCACATCAGTACACAATATATTTATCAATATATTTATCAAACATTTTTATTCTTGCCAAGCAGGTAAATAAGGAATGTTTGGCTTGAATTTGTGTTTCTTTTTTTAAAAAAATTTTTAATGTTTATTTATTTATTTATTTATTTATTTATTTTTCAACGTTTATTTATTTTTGGGACAGAGAGAGACAGAGCATGAACGGGGGAGGGGCAGAGAGAGAGGGAGACACAGAATCGGAAACAGGCTCCAGGTTTTGAGCCATCAGCCCAGAGCCCGACGCGGGGCTCGAACTCACGGATCGCGAGATCGTGACCTGGCTGAAGTCGGACGCTTAACCGACTGCGCCACCCAGGCGCCCCAGTGTTTATTTTTGAGAGAGAGACAGAGTGAGAGCTGGGAGGGGCAGAGAGAGAGGGAGGCACAGAATCTGAAGCAGGGTCCAGGCTCTGAGCTGTCAGCACAGAGCCCAATGTGGGGCTTGAAATCATGAACCACAAGATCATGACCTGAGCCAAAGTTGGATGCTTAACCAACTGGAGCCACCCAGGTGCCCTGTGTTTCTTTTATTATAAGAGAGTTTAAGCACCTTTTCATATGTTTAAAAGCCATTTATGTTTCCCAGTGTGTCACTTTTGTTTTTCTATTCATGACCTTTGTTTTTCTAATATCCTTTAGTTACCTTTTTTTAGTGTTTTGAGGGACTTTTAATACATAATGAAAACTGGCTTTTGTCTGTCATATGGTGCTGCACATAACGTTTCTATTTTGTGTTTTGATTTTTTTATTATTTACTTCCTTGCTATGCAGAAATTTAAAACATTTTTTAAGTTTAAATTCAAGTTTAATATACAGTGTAGTATTGGTTTCAAGAGTAGAACCCAATGATTCATCACTTCCATAAAACACCCAGTGCTCATCCCAACAAGTGCCCTCCTCAATGCCCATCACCCATCTAGTCCACCTCCCACCACCTCCCCTCCAGCAATCCTCAGATTGTTCTCTGTATTTTTTTACATTTTTTTAAATTTATTTTTGAGAGACAGAGAGAGACAGAGCACAAGTGGGGGAGGGGAAGAGAGAGAATGAGACACAGAATCCGAGGCAGGCTCCAGGTTCTGAGCTGTCAGCACAGAGCCCGACTCAGGGCTCGAACTCATGAACCATGAAATCATGGCCTGAGCTGAAGTCGGACACTTAACCGACTGAGCCACTCAGGCGCCCCTGTTCTCTGTATTTAAGGGTCTCTCATGGTTTGCCTCCCTCTCTGTTTTTATCTTATTTTTCCTTCCCTTCTCTTATGTTCATCTTTTTTGTTTCTTAAATTCCACATATGAGTGAAATCATATGATGTTTATCTTTCTCTGACTTATTTCACTTAGCATAATACTTTCTAGTTCCATCCATGTTGTTTCAAATGGCAAGATTTCATTCTTTTTGATTGCCAACTAATATTCTAATATATATATTATATATATATACCAATATACCATATCTCTTAAATGTATATATATTGGTATATGTACCAATATACCATATCTCCTAAATGTGAGATAGGAAACCATCAAAATCCTACAGGAGAAAACATTCAACAACTTCTTTGACCTTGGCTGTAACAACTTCTTACTAGATAGACATGTCTCCGGAGGCAAGGGAAACAAAAGCAAAAATGAACTACTGGGACCTCATCAAGATCAAAATCTGCACAGTGAAGGAAACAATCAACAAAACTAAAAGGTAACTAACAGAATGGGAGAAGATATTTGCAAATGACATATCAGATAAAGGGTTAGTATCCAAAAGCGATAAAGAGCTTATCAAACTCAACACTCAAAAAAACTAATAATTCAGTGAAGAAATGGGCAGAAGACATGAATAGATGCTTTTCCAAACAAGACATCTGGATGGTTAATAGATACATGAAAAGACGCTCAACATCACTCATCATCAGAGAAATACAAATCAAGACCATAATGAAGTACCACTTCACACTTCTCAGAATGGCTAAAATTAACAACTCAGGAAACAACAGATGTTGCCGAGGTTGTGTGGAAAGGAGAACACTTTGCACGTTTGCAGGGAATGCAAACTGGCACAGCCACTCTGGAAAAACAGTGTGGAGGTTCCTCAAAAAATAAAAAAATAGAACTACCCTACCACCCAGAAATTGCACTACTAGGTATTTATCCAAAAGATATAAATGCTGATTCAAAGGGGTACATGCACCCCAATGTTTATAGCAGCACTATCAACCATAGCCAAAGTATGGAAAGAGCCCATAATTTAATAGTAAAATCTGTAGGTCTTTGTTGGGGTCTTTGGAAATTTATGCCATGCTTTAAAAGACCATCCCTACTCTAATACTGCAAAACAAAATTAATTTTTCCCCTTAGATCTTGGCTCCACCTGGGATTTATTTTAGAGTAAGGAGTAATGGAGGGAAAAGTGCCTACACATTCCTCTGCTAACACAGTCAGGCAAGACTTTCTGTTTGATGAATGACACAACCTGGTTTCTTTAAGCCATCAGGTACTTACCACTCAAAATATTGTGAATCCACCCAACAAAAAAACTCCTATATCAAACAATGTTAACATGTGGCAACACCATTTTTAATCAGTCCCTAGATCAGTATTTCCTGAACTTTAGTCATTTGAATACTACCTCTATAATTTTTGATATTTCTCCATTAACTCCTATAATATTGTTTTCTTGACACTTTAACTTCAGTTGCCTCTTTTGATGTAAATGTATTTAAAAAAGGAAACTTTATATAATAATTTAATTTTCTAATTAAATTTCTGAAAGCATACTAAAATAAATAATTATTAAAATGAAATTTCATCTTTGCACCACCAATATCTCTTTTATTATTTTGGAAAGCATGATCTAGTTACAGCCAAATACATAGAGGTATGGAGCTCTCTAAAACAAAATATTGGGAGGATCAACAGAAATTTTGAGTGTTCATATTTGAAATGTTGATGATACTTTTTTTCTTTTCTGTGTTGTTACCTTATAGAGTCTACTGAAAATTCAATTTACTTACTTCTGTTACATTAGTTGGTGTATATTAATACATGACAGCAAAACCTAAATTTTAGCTTGTAGGATAAATACCACACACACACACACACACACACACACACACACACATTTTTTTAAACAAAAAAAAAATAGAAAAGCTCATTCTGCCTCTACAGATGAAACATTCTCTGCAACTCTAAAGGAACACATTTCATGCTCCAGATGAGTTTTGCTCTTTGCTGATTAAAACACCTGCCACCAAACCAAAAATAATGAAACAGGATGGCCCAAGAGGAGCTCTAAAGAATACTCCATTTTGCTTTTTTTGAAAGGATAGTTTTTTGAAAATGGAGAGTTTCAGTATTAATTCCAGGTAATGCAATTCTTTGGACAATAATAATAATCCTACTTTGGGGTCAACTGGGTCCCTAAATATATAGAGTAAAGTGATGAAGATAGATTCTTTTGACTGTACATTTACATTGTGTATTAATTTCATATCTGGAAGTAGATGATGACTTTACAACCTTATATTTAGACTACAGAATTAAATAATTAATGAGATAATCTGAAGCAATGTACTATATAGACTCCTGGAGAATAAGGAACTGAAGAAGAAATAGTGCTGCTATGAACATTGGGGTGCATGTGCCCCTTCAAATCAGCACTCCCATATCCTTTGGATACATTCCTAGTAGTGCAATTTCTGGGTCGTAGAGTAGTTCTATTTTTAATTTTTTGAGGAACTGCTACATTATTTTCCAGAATGGCTGCACCAGTTTGCATTCCCACCAACAGTGCAAGAGGGTTCCCCTTTCTCCGGATCTTCACCAACATCTGTTGTTTCCTGAGTTGTTAATACTAGCCACTCTGACTGTCGTGAGGTGAGAAACTTAACAGATGACAATAGGGGAAGGGTAGGAAAAATAAGAAGAAAACAGAGAGGGAGGCAAACCATAAGAGAACAAACTGAGGGTTGATGAGGATGGGGAAAATGGATGACGGACATTAAGATGGGCACTTGTTGGGATGAGCACTGGGTGTTATATACGTAGGTGATGAATCACTGGAATCTACTCCTGAAGACAAGACTACACTGTCTGTTAGCTAACTTGAGAATAAATAAAATAAAATTGGAAAAAAATAAATAAAAAAAGAAGAAATAGAGAACAGGATGTTAGTTTCCATTCAAACCACATGTGCAGCCACTGAGTGAAAAGGGAACACTACTGGGTTGGTCTATGATATCTAAAGTTACCAAAAAAAAAGGTCTTTGTTTAAGTGGCAACCAGTAATATAAAAATCCCTTCGATGTCTAATAGTATGTATTCAGGACATAACGCTATTTTTGTCACTGTCTCATCAATAATGAAAAGAATGATAGCTAGTATTTAGCTAGTGCTATGCTTACCATGTAGCAGGTCTTTATAAATACCATTGTGTTTAATCCTCATGATATTATTTCCCCCATATTAGACATGAGAAAGTGGAGTCTCTGATGAGTAGTCTTGCCCAAGTCATGCAATTAGAAAGCAGAAGAGCTACAACCAAATCTCAAGCCTTTAAAAGCTTAAACTTTTCCCAGGAAACCACGGTCCTCCCCCAATTAGTGCAGCTCCTTCAACCTCCTGAGACGAACCCTTCTTCTTTGTCTTGGAGGGTAAACCACAGCAGGATAAAGCACCTGCCATGCAGCCTCTCTCCTGGCTATAGGGAGAAGAGCAGTTCAAGGAGTAGGGTCTGGCTTTCATTTAAGAAGGATGACGGTGACAACAGGGGTAGCTGTTCAAAAAACTGCAGGAGCCACAGAAAACCAATATTTCAAAACAAAAAAGTTTTAGACTTTTGCAATAAATAGTCTGCCATTCAGGTCATTAGTTTTTATTCAGCATTCATGGTGGTGCAGATCTCTATACTAGCTCCCCCCTCCCACCCAATTTGGCTCAAATAATTCGTGCAGTTTGAGCTGAAAAGAAACAAACAGTATTTGTAGGATTCCATTCTCCATTTCATAAATCCTCCTGCAGGGCACTGACTGACAGCTTGCTACATTTCTTATAGCGTATTTCACATCCCTGGGGTGGGCAAAACACTTGCACGAATGTACAATTGGAGAATATCAAATGAAATGTTTACAGGGATTTTTCTGCAGCTGCTACCTAGGAATACTTTCTCCTTGGAAATGTTGCCAGGATTCCCCCAAATTAAACAGAAATAAACATCCTTTTCCTTAGAGTCAGCAGTAAGGACATTTTGCTAGCATTTCCCATAGGGTCATGATGTTATATTCTAAAGGTAATTCTCAGATAATTTTGGGAAATATGTTATCAGGTACTACTTCGGAGTAGTCAGTCAAAAGGAGTTGCTCAAAATAAACAAAATATTGTATAGTATATAGAGAATAGTCTTAAGAGGTAGATAGACCTAGATTCTACACTCTGATCTACCACTTTTTGGCTAATTGTATCAAATAAAGACTTAAAATTTTAAGTTTTTAAAAATGTTTATTCATTTTTGAAGAAGAGAGAGAGAAAGTGTGTGGTGGGAGGGGCAGAGAGAGAAGGAGACACAAGATCTGAAGCAGGGTCCAGGCAGGACTCGAACTCATGAGCCATGAGTTCATGAGATCGTGACCTGAGACAAAGTTGGATGCCCCACCGACTAAGCCATCCAGGCGCCCCTGGATACTTAAAATTTTTTTTTTTTAATTTTTTTTTTCAACGTTTACTTATTTTCGGGACAGAGAGAGACAGAGCATGAACGGGGGAGGGTCAGAGAGAGAGGGAAGCACAGAATCGGAAACAGGCTCCAGGCTCTGAGCCATCAGCCCAGAGCCTGACGCGGGGCTCGAACTCACGGACTGCGAGATCGTGACCTGGCTGAAGTCGGACGCTTAACCGACTGCGCCACCCAGGCGCCCCTGGATACTTAAAATTTTAAAGAATTATTCCAAGGACAGAATAATTTTTGAAAAGTTACCTTCAAGACCTTTAGATTTGTAGACAGAGTCCTTATGTGAGAACAAGCTAGTGGTACCAGTTATGTCATATGTGGTTCTAGGGTTGTGGGATATAAAGGTGAATATGACATAATCCTTCCTGGAATGAATGAGGTACTTGTATTGGCAATATCAGCTATTTGATTTCCTGAAATATTCTGCTGGGTAATATGGTTATATCTGTATTATTTGGAAAATGACCCATTCATAGGTTCCAAGTATTCTTTAACAGCAACTGCCAGTCAGTGTCAAACCTGGCTTGAACACACTATAATTTCAATTAAGTGGCATACCATTTAAATATGCACATAAATAAATTGCATAGAAAAATTATGGAAGGAGAGCTGAATGATCTAACAATAATGCATGTCAAACTTACAGTAAACACGTATCATGACAAATTTCCCTGACATTTTTCTCTCATGTGAAAATATATACAATAATATTTCTACTAAGGATGATTTAAACAATAAACTTTGATGTCAGAAGCTTAGTTGTGAGAATGAGAAGGAGAGATAGAGATAATTTTGGAGGAATTTTTGTTTCAGCACACTTTAATGGGACAATGAACTCAACTGTTAAGTGTATGTCCCTGGAGAATTTGGTCTTCAGGGCTACATGACATATTCTGTCCACTTTTTTTTTTTTCAACGTTTATTTATTTTTGGGACACAGAGAGACAGAGCATGAACGGGGGAGGGGCAGAGAGAGAGGGAGACACAGAATCGGAAACAGGCTCCAGGCTCTGAGCCATCAGCCCAGAGCCCGACGCGGGGCTCGAACTCACGGACCTGGAGATCGTGACCTGGCCGAAGTTGGACGCCTAACCGACTGCGCCACCCAGGCGCCCCATTCTGTCCACTTTTAAGAAGCCAAAGGTCAGGGAGCATTTTTGCCCTGGAGCCTGTTTCAGATTCTGTGTCTCCTTCTTTCTCTGCCCCTCCTCTGCTCACACTCTGTCTCTCTCTCTCAAAAAAATAAACATGAGAAAAAAAAAATGTATGAAAATTACCTAGACCATGATGAGTATTTATAAATGGTAGTTATTTTAAACTAAGCCCTCATTTGTGTGTCTACTATGTTTGGGGTCCTGTGGTAGTTGTTACAGGGAGCAGTAGATTTACAGTGTGGCTGATGGACATCTTGAATAATGAAGAAGGAAGTCTCATATGCTTGTCTTGTGGTGCTAACAGCTGTCACAAATATATAATACCTCTAAACTGGTTTGAGGATAAAGTAATTAATTGCCTCTAAGCATTTACTACCTTAAAAAGATTTTTTTAATGTTTGTTTAATTTTGAGAGAGACGGAGACAGAATACAAGTGGGTTAGGGGCAGAAAGAGAGGGAGACACAGAATCCGAAGCAGCCTCCAGGCTCCGAGCTGTCAGCACAGAGCCTGACGCGGGGCTCGAACTTACAAGCTGTGAGATCATGACCTGAGCTGAAGTCGGACACTCAACCGATTGAGCCACCCAGGTGCCCTGTATTTACTACTTTCAATAGTTATCAAATGGCTTATTCTGACACTGAGCCCATATGTTATACATGGGCATGAAAATTATTTTCTTCCAAATCACTTTTCATCTGGTTGATATGTAAAATATATTTTTGACTTTTCCACTAGTAGGTACAGTATAGACATAGATATAGACATCAAGATCCACTTCGCTGACCAGCCAGCCACCCAGCCACCCATCTATCCATATCTGTCTGTCTATCTGTTCAAATTTCACCAGCTTTAAATACAGTGCCATGTGCCCTACCTAACATGTTCTGCAAAATAGACTCTGTGAAAGGAAGTGCCCTTTTAAGGCTGGTAATACATATTTCAAATATTTTTCCATAAACGCTTCTGGAAGATCAAAATAATATGTGAACATCCATATGGAATTATATTTGATTCAATTTTACTAAGCAGTGATAGGCTGATGAACCTGGAAGGGAATTGGTGCAGTCATCCAGAAGGAGGAAGAAAGGAATGTAGTCTTTACTCAGAAAAAAAATCATAGTTATATAGACTTGAGTTTTCTAAAAGGACAGGAAACTGACACGAAGAAATAAATGCCATCTATAAAGCACTGGGGATGCACTTTCAGCACCATTGACTAACATGGCCAAAAATGACAGAGATCCCTTTGTCATATAATAAAATTTTATACAGACATTGCTTACTATTTGATAATGTTGTCTCTGAACTTTCAGGTCAATAATACAAATTATATTAAGATTTCTTTTAAGTATAAAATTCCATCAAAATATCATGAAATTATATCATATAAAAAATCAACAACAAATAGCACACTAGGGGAAAGAGCAACATTTAAATAAAATACCCTCAATTTTCCCTGAATTCAAGTGATAGCTTCTATTTTATCATATTTTTATAGTTTCCTTGATAGAAAAGTGAGATCAGGAGCAAAACCCTTATTTTAGAATGTGTGGTCACTGGACAGTATTTTTCTCTTCAGATAAGGTTATCTCCTGACTTTTGAAAGATTATTTTGACCATCATTTTGCTGTTCTCCTATAAATCTTACTTTCATCCTGAAATGAGACCAATTCCAGTATGGAGACCTCGGTTACAAATTATCCATGGCCAAAATCATTATCCTGAGAAAACGAAGCTCAAAGTAGTGTTTCTGAATTATGGTATGAAGAAAGTCATTGAAAGGCTTTGTTCTTTACGTTTCTATTTTCTTAAATCTTGATTTACCCAACTATTCCATTCATGAACAATACAGTATGATACAAAAGCTAAAGGCACAAGGTTATTTTTAATTTTTAGTTGTTACTTCTTTTATTTTTGTAGGAAAGTAGAACCCAGGCAATACAGATAAAACTATGTGTGTTACAGATTAAAAGATAGATCAAAATATACTCTTTGTAGAAGAGAAAAACATACTTTAAAAAGAAAATGTGGACAAGTATTTTTTGATAATAATATTTGAATGAGTGAATAAATAAATCTATTAACTACCTATCAAGTGCATTGCACATGTATGGTATGAAAAGCTCAGTGCTAGTTGCTGTGAAGGGAGACAAAGATGCATATATTGTAAAAACCACTGGGAATTAAAATCTAATGAACACTCTTTGAACAAATGAGTAATATTTAGAATCTTCCCATTGCAAAATTACAGAATTTCCATAGCAGCTTTTTCCTTTTAGCTTGCCTAATACCATACACATTTTATTTGTGCATGTACTATGAAGTAATCATCTTAACCGACAAGTTTTCAAATTCTTTGTTTCTTTTCTATTCCTATTTGCTAATAATCCTTCTCTTCCTCATTAACTAGTTATATTATATGTTAGTTATCATATATAAAATGATTATATATGACAGCAACTAAAAGGAGGAGAAATTAAGAAGTAGATATGTATGTTTGTATATATACATATTATATATATGTAATATTTGAGCTATTCTATCCTAATGCTTCATTATCATTCCAACACTTCCCTTTCAATTATTGCAGTATGTTTTTAAAAAATAGTCATGTTATCTGACCTCGAATACCTTTCTTTTTCAGATGTTTCTTTGCATTTTGCTTAT
Organism: Leopardus geoffroyi; assembly: GCF_018350155.1. Taxonomy (NCBI): domain Eukaryota; kingdom Metazoa; phylum Chordata; class Mammalia; order Carnivora; family Felidae; genus Leopardus; species Leopardus geoffroyi. The sequence goes on from NC_059333.1 coordinate 85,732,255, forward strand.
TCAGTCTTTCAGTGTACTTTAGGACCCACTCTCTCTCCCCACCCATTTGTTTAGGGTATTTATTGTAATAACATTATATTATTTGTTTCCCTGATCACTAATATGCCATAGTTGTACACTTAGTGTTTTAACATATCTTTTAACAATATATAAATTTTTTTTTCATATAAGTCACATACTTTCCTTGTGAAGGTTTTCATAAAACTACGTAGAGATTTAAAAGCATATATTTTGGAGCACCTGGGTGGCTCAGTCAGTTAAGTAACTGACTTTGGCTCAGGTCATGATCTCACGATTCGTGAGTTCAAGTCCCGTGTAGGGCTCTGTGCCAACAGTTCAGAGCCTGGAATCTACTTTGGATTCTGTGTGTCCCTCTCTCTCTGCCCCTCTCCCACTCATACACTCTCTCCCTCTCTCTCTCAAAAAATAAATAAACATTACAATTTTTTTAAACAAAGAAAAAATTATTTTTGAAATGAATTAACTTTAGTTTTTTTCTGGCAGTTTATACTTGATCAAAACAATTTTCCTTGGGTGTCTATTAAGAACTGGGCACTACAGCAGTGCTGACAAAATATGAGAATGCTCCTGGACTGTAAATATACAAGAGGGAGAACTATGGAATTTGGAGTCACCAGACTTTATTCAGGAGGTCCTTGAAGAATGAGTAGCTTTTAAGGAGGAAGGTAGAAGGGGCTTGGGGTATTGGCATACTAGGAAAGAGGGAAATCTGAAAGCCCACAGGTAGGCCCCTGGTCAGTGCTGCCTTAATTAGAGAAATGGCAGGTGATCCTTGAAGGCTTAAGGAGAACATACATCCCTTTGCTCTATTCCCACCTGAACCACTCTTAGGAAAAGTATTTTAGTTTTATTTTTAGTCAAAGGTATTTAAAATGTTATGATGTAAAGGAAGAAAATTTGGTAAAAGTCCTCTTTTGTCTCTATTAGATTACAACCAGAAAAAAAGAAGAAAATAATAAATTAGTGACATATTCAGAATCTAAAATGACTCTGAAATAAAAGGTTCACAGATCACATAATGTCTTATATTTAAGCATCAACCCTTCTTGTTTAAGAACTTGTATGAACTAATTTGGACAATAGAGTAAAATAAACATGCAATTTGTCAGACACCATGGATTTATAAAATCATAGGATTAAGTCTTTAACCTTTATTCATAAAGGATTAGTTGGAATACATTTTTAAAATTTATTTTAAGGAGATATTTTCAGAATTACATAGTTTACAATGGCCTAGACTAAAGGAATTCACCTAAGGTTCAGTTTAGGGCTAGTTTCTATCATTTACCCGTGAAAATTGACTTCTAAACAACATATATTATTTCATTCTTGAATTAGTTCCAGAAAAGATCTAATATGCACAATTTGTGTATCTTCAATTGCATCATAATATATTCAAAATAGTGAGCACAAATAATACATCCAGATAGAGTTCTCACTTTGGGAGGTACAGAGAAATTAGTAAATTAATGTAGAGGTTGATTAGTGAAAGATACCCTATTGACCTGAATGACTTTACCTGGTAAGCCGTTTATATATAGTAACTAATTTATAGACTGGGAAAAGCTTATCACTTGTCTACTCTCTCTTCCTCCTAATATGTTGTTCAAAAAGCCTTTTAAAACAGTGTAATAACTTGCAGGCATAGACATGGTTCCATAATAATCCAGATAATCAATTAAAAGGAAATGAATTCAGAATTTTATAGCATGTGAAAAGGCCAAGTTTTATTTAATTGTTATAATATGACAAGGAGAACTAAGAATCAAAGGCATAAAAAATTTTATATGCAACATTTCTATCCCTTTTTAATTCCTCTTCTAGAATTATCAAGGGACTATTTGATTGGCAGAATGAGAGTATAATCCTAAATTAAAGCTTGTAAAAATCTAGTCTGCAGACTCTTGAGGTCCCTGGGACCCTTTCAGGTGGTCAATGAATTCAAAACCATTTTTATGATGATAATAATAACAGGTTACTTGCTTTTTCACTGAGTTGGTATTGTGCACCAAATGTGCGCAAACAACAGTGAGTAAGCTTCTGGTGACTTAAGACAGTGGCACTAAACTATATTAGTAGTCATTATATTTTTCACTTCCACTCAGTTACACTAATGAAAAAAGGCCAGTTTCACTTAAGAATTTCCTTGATTAGGGGCGCTTGGGTGGCTCAGTTGGTTAAGCATCCGACTTCGGCTCAGGTCATGATCTCGTGGTCCTTGGGTCTGAACGCCTCATAGGGCTCTGTGCTCAGAGAGCACAGCTCAGAGCCTGGAGCCTGCTTGGGATTCTGTGTTTCCCTCTCTGCCCCTCCCCTGCTTGCACTCTGTCTCAAAAATAAACATTAAAAAAAATAATAATAAAAAAAGAGAATTTCCTTGATTAAACAGTTAAAGTTATTAGTTTTAATAAATCTTGTCCCTTGAGTACATGTCTTTTTTAAAAAAAATTAACGTTTATTTTTGAGAAAGAGAAAGAGCACAAGAAAGTGGGGGAGGGGCAGAGAGAGGAGATAGAGAATCCAAGGCTGGCTCTGAGCTGATAGCAGAGAGCCCCATGTGGTGATGCTTGAACTCACAAACTGTGAGATCACGACCTGGGAGGAAGTTGGATGCTTAACAGACTGAGCCACGAAGCCTCCCCTGAGTACACATCTTTTTAAATATTCTGTGAAAGAAAAACAAAATGGGAATATGCATAAAGTACTTCTGTGTCCTGAAATAGTACAGTTGTTTCAACAGAAGCACTACAGTAGTCCACCCAATCCAAGGTTTGCTTTCCACAATTTCAGTTACCTATGGTCACTCATGGTCTGAAAGCAGATGATCATCTTTCAGTATGTCAGAAGGTCAATGGTAGCCTAACACTATGTCACAATACCTATGTCATTCACTGCATTTCATCTCATTAGGTAGGCATTTTTTCATCTCATATCATCACAATAAGGGTGAGTATAGTGCCATAAGATATTTTGAGAGAGATAAGACATTTACATAAGTTTTGTTAGAGTATATTGTTAAACTTATTCTGTTTTATTACTAGTTATTAATTATTAATTATTATTATTAGTTATTTATTAATAGTTATTGTTGCTAATCTCTTAGTATGCTTAACTTATGAATTAAACTTTATCATAGGTATGTATGTACAGAAAATAACCCATGGAGGGAGTAGGGTTCAGTATTGTCCCTGATTTCAGGCATGTGCTGGGAATCTCGGAATTTTGGAACATATCTCCTGTGGATAAGGGAGGACTACTGCATTAGGACTGTTTGAGTTGCAAGCCAACTTTATGGTAAGATTAGTGGTGATATTAATCAATATGATTTGATTTTTAAATATTGTATAATGAAATGTGTCAACATTTCGAAGGTTTGAAGTGAACTAATATTTTCCAAAAGACTAACAGTTTTTCAAAAACATGTGTAGGTAAAAGATCTACTCAAAGTGCAAAGAAACCCAATGGATTTTAATATAACAATGCACAAAAAGTCCACCAATATTGTTTCAAATTCCTTATTGAAATTATCATTTAAAAAACTACATTTGTCTAGTTTTGAGGTTGTATCAAAGAATAATATGCATCATTATCTGAAAAGACTATTAAAATACTCCCTTTTCCAACTACACATTTGTGAAAGTCTAGATTTTCTTGATGTACTGCAAAATCACAACAGATTGAGTGCAGAAGCAGATATGAGCATTCAGCTATCTTCTCTTAAGCCATATATTATAGGATTTGAAAAAAATATAAAGTAATGCCATTTTTTTCATGAGGTAACTACAGTTATTTCTAAAAAATTAATGTTCACATATAGTGGGTTCTTTATTGTTATTTTTAAATAAATTGTTAAATGTTTTAAGTTTCTCAGTTTCAGTTTCTAATATGATAATATTGATAGGTACAACTTATATAAACAAGAACTCTTTGGGGTCTTAAGTTATTTTTAAGAGCGTAAATGGTTTCTAAGGCCAACAAAATTTGAGAAACAAAATTTAAACAAATACTTTAAATATTTAGAATTAGATTTTACTATTACCTAAGAGATGAAAGGCAAAGAAATAGTTATAGCACAATTTTTCTTTTCTTTTCTTTTTTTTTTTTTTTTTTTTTTTTTGGATAAAAAGACTGCTCTTCCTTTAAAGCTCACATTCAAATGAGCATAATGAGTTTTGTGTAAATTATTTGGAATTTCAACCCCCACACTTACATACTGTATAAACTTGACCAGGCTGCTTACTCTCTCCATGACAACATTCTCATCTGTAAAATGAGAATAATAATAATAATAACAATAATAATGTCTATCTCAACAGTCGTGAGGTTTAAATAGTCCAAGTAGTTGAACACAATGCCTATGCCTGAACAAGTACTTGTTGAGCTGTTATATTTTGAGGTTAACTTCCTCCTTGATTTCATAGTAACAAAATGTGAACAATACTTTGCATATCTTTTGAAGTTTTTAAAAAATTTTTAATTTAATTTAATTTTTACATAAGAGAGAGAAAGAGAGAAAGTGTGTGTGTGAGTGAGGGAGTGGGCAGAGAGAGAGAGAGAGAGAGAGAGAGAGAGAGAGAAAATCTTAAGCAGGTTCCATGCTCAGTGTGGAGCCCAACATGGGGCAGATCCCAGAATCCTGGGACCATGACCTGAGCTGAAATGCAGAGTTGGGCATGCAACTGACTGAGTCACCCAAGCACCTCTCTTTTGAAGTTTTTAGGTATCTAAATAAGCATATTGGACAACATAATCCGAATATTCTATTACTATTGCTTCATCGATTTGTAGAGAAAAATAGTTAAAGGGAAATTTGATTGGCTTTTACTAAGGTTGGCAAATAATCTTTTTTCCTGCCTTTGTTTTCTGAATATCGTCAATGTTTTAGTCTTATGATTTAAAATTATGTTTGTGCTGCATCCTTTAAATTTTTTTTTTAATGTTTATTTATATTTTGAGAGAGACAGAGACAGAGACAGAATGTGAGCCGGGGAGGGCAGAGAGAGAGGGAGATGCAGAATCCGAAGCAGGCTCTGAGCCCAAGTCAGACGCTTAACTGACTGAGCCACCCAGGTGTCCCCGTGTTGCATCCTTTTTATTAAATCAGCCCAGCAGAAGGATTAGTATCTTCTGATATATTGGTTTATGCTTTGGTGTAATTGAAGGAAAAGTGTTAAGACATTGAATAACCTGCCTTTTGACACAAGTCAATAAATAAATATTCTAACATAATCAAAGAGAAGGGAATTAGCTCTCTTTGGGAGTAGGCTGTGTTACAGGAGATACTATGCAGTTACTTGCAATCTTCTTACATCCTTCAAAAGAAGAATTTATGAGAATAAGATAGGTAGAAGTGAAAGTTGAACCATATAAGGTGCAATTTTTATAATCCTAGGATTATTCGGTATATACGTGAGGTTGAGAAAGTTTATCATATATCTCTGAGTAATCACAAATCATAACTGAGAAATAGATAGAAAGCTAAACTCAAGTCCCTTTCTACATTCAAGACATAGTCTTATAAATGTAAATATTTAGCTTAAATCATTGAATAGCATATGCTTCTTTCCATTTAAAAAAATATTTATCTATTTTTTTGAGAGAGGGACAGTGGGCAGAGGAGGGGCAGAGAGAGAGGTTGAGAGAAAATCTCAAGCATGCTCCTCACTGTCAGCGCAGAGCCCAAAGTGGAGCTCAATCCATGAACCATGAGATCATGATCTGAGCTGAAGTTGGACGCCTAATCTACTGAGTCACCCAGGCACCCCTGAATAGCATGTTTACAACAGTATTAGTGAGATATGCTGCCATATTTCCCTCTTCTAAATTTTTATATTTTTACTGAAAAAAAAAAAAAGAAACAAAAATCAAACCTTTTCAGCTCTAAGAAGTTGTAAAAGTAACAAGAGATTTAGTTACGATTTTTCAGTTCCTTTTTGGCATTAAGAAAATTAGACAGCTTTTCTAGGGGTGCTTGTGTGGCTCAGTAGGTTGAACGTCTTACTTTGGCACAGGTCAAGGTCACACTTACAGTTTGTGTGTTCAAGCCCTGCATCAGGCTTGTCTTGTCTGTGCTGACAGCTCAGAGCCTGGAGCCTGCTTCAGATTCTGTGTCTCCCTCTCTCTCTGTCCCTTGCCCCACTCACACTCTGTCTCTCTCTGTCTCTCGAAAATAAATAAACATTAAAAAAAAAAAAAAGAAAATCAGACAGCTTTTCTAAATGCCTTTAAAAAAGAAAAAAACCAACATTGTCATTGATTCACTTCCCTAACAAGCTTTCAGTTTACTGGAAAGATACAGAACAAACATGATGAGCTCAGAAGATTTTAAAATCCTAAGCCTATTTTCTAATTGTACAAGCTATATGTCTTTTATCATTTAAAATGAATGACAAAAAACCCTATATAAAATAAGGCATAGAAAGGGAAGCTTTTTGTGTTTTGCATACCAATATCTACCAAATCTAGGAAGACACTGTCAGAAAAATAAGGGAAAATGGATCCAGAATTTCCCACATTTGAAGTGTAATGTACATACCTTGAAAGAAGAAAAAGCTAAAAGAAATGACTTTAACTGTGTAATTTGTATCATAAGGCTTACAATTCTCTTAGTGTCTCATACCACAGACCCTGTTACACCTTAGCAGAAGAGTCCAAATGGTGATATTTACATGTTTTGAACTAAGAGATCACCAATTTTATACACTGCAAGTAAGCATGGACTTTCAAAAGTCCATGGTGCATATAACTTACATAAGCCAATAATTTAAGACTTTTGTCTCTTCAAAATGTTGCTTAACAGTCAAGCTAATTGTGCGTGTTGAAATTTATGATGGGCAAGTCACGTCATAATTTTAAAATAGCTTTATGACTTAACTGATCATTTTTGTTTCTTTTTGTGAAATTTTTAGTCTGAAAATTTCTTTCTGTGAAAATTTCAGCCTGACTGAAAACCCAGCACTAGTGCTTATTCTAACTTGCCAACCCACAGATTTTGGCGTTACTATGAAATATGTTATAAGACTTTGCTTCTGGCTTTAGCAATGTGCTTTTTTTTTTTTTAATGTTTATTTATTTTTGAGACAGAGAGAGACAGAGCATGAATGGGGGAGGGGCAGAGAGAGAGGGAGACACAGAATCGCAAACAGGCTCCAGGCTCCGAGCTGTCAGCACAGAGCCGGACGCGGGGCTCGAACCCACGGACCGCGAGATCGTGACCTGAGCTGAAGTCGGACGCTCAACCGACTGAGCCACCCAGGCGCCCCGTTTGCTTCTGGTTTTATATTTAGCTTATTTTATTTAGTTGGCTTAAGTGACTACATTAGTTGTTAACAATGAAACTTAACTCATATCGGGTGAGGGTGAGCTGGGGACTACATCTGGGACCTGTTACAACCTGATGCCTCATGGGTTTGTTTCAACAAGGAAAGGAAACGCATTTAAACTCCAGCTCTGATTCAGAAATGATTCTGAATTCAGTTATTCTGTAGCATTTGGACCTTGTCCATGTATCAGTTATTACAAATCTTCCTCCCACATCTTGTCTTCCCAATTGGAAATAAGCAAACTTTGTTTTTATCAGTCTCTAAGTATTTAAATTTGCATATGGCACCCAAAAAGCATTTTGTTTTGCATTTGCAAACTTCGGCTTCATTAAAAAAATTTTTTTTTTCAAATCATGTGTCTTGTGAAGAATTACATGGAGAACATTTTGTTGTTAATAGTCATTTAAATTATTTACTGGCTTTTTTTTCATTTCCCTGGAAAACACTGAGAACGTTCTCACAATGTGTCTGGCTTCTCTTGGAAAATCATGTTGGAATGTGAATCCAAAGCATCAGAATTTGTGAAAGCAGAGTGTTTTCCCAAAAGTGTCAAGCAGCCAAATGGTACCAGTTTCAAGAATGATGCCAGAGTGTTTTTCAGAAAGACAGTTTTTGTTTAAATCCCTGCTTTTTGTCTAGTATCTATAGTTGGTCTATTTGTCCCAAAGACAAAGGGCCAGAAGCACCTGAAACTTCTTTTACTTCCTTTGGAAAGTCACTTGACATTTTGCTGCAATATTTTAATTTTATTATATTATTTATTTATCTTATTAAATCTCTTGTTGAGCAGACATAATTGAGGGAAGATTCATATTTTATAAAATAGTACATATATTTTAGACGAATAATATCTTTTTACTCAATATCTTTTATATTGATGTGTAAACACAAATGTAAGATATCCAAGACTAGATTTAGGTTGATTATTATTTATCATTTTTCATTCATTCATATATATATTTATTAAGCATATACAAGGTAGTTGCTAGATTTTATGAAGGAGTGTAAAGATGAATCAGACATAAATCTAATCTCATTCCCATCTATTAAAAAAGGTAATATTAAATAGATAGCTAAATAAGAGAGGGAGGAAGGAGGAAGGGTGGATGTGTGAAGGAGAGAGAGAATAGCAGTGATAAAAACAAATGTGGCAAAATGTTAACAATTGGTGAATTCTGGACAATGAGTATAAAGGAGTTCTTTGCACAATTCTTATAACTTTTCTGTATGTTAGATATTATTTTAAAAGAGAAATTTATTAAGTGTCTGTTCTGGAAAAAAAGTAGATGAAATATCTAAGGGACTGAGGTTTGGGATGTCTAGAGTCCTCCTCAATGATGGGAATTGCATCTCAAATCTTTTTTACCTCCCTACTGTTTCTAAAATCATTCTTTCAACTTGGGAGATGCTCAAGAAATGTATAAACAGTGAGTGCTTACTTTTTTGTTTGAAATCTTAATTTTCAGGCCAAATTTCTTCAGATCAAGCCATTAAACTACTGTAAATGCACATACAATACACAAGAGAAAACATGCTAGAGACAACTTTGAGGCTGGAGCTTAATCTTTCTCATCTTTATACATCCAGCGGAGACCCTGTGTGTAGTAAGTGCTCAATTCCTATTTGTTGGCCGTATGAATGAATAAACACAGACTGAAACACTTTTGCGCCAAAGATCTTCAAATTGATTTCTCTTATTTTGCTTCATGAGGTTGAGTTAGCCCAGAGTGTTCAATTTGACACATAGGATTCTTTGCGACAGCCTTTCTAATTAGAACTGCAATGTGCAAACAATATTTAGGAAAAGGTGTACAAGGATTTGTCAACAGGAAAGTAGATTTAAAATCTGGAGAATATTGGGGCGCCTGGGTGGCGCAGTCGGTTGGGCGTCCGACTTCAGCCAGGTCACAATCTCGCGGTCCGTGAGTTCGAGCCCCTCGTCGGGCTCTGGGCTGATGGCTCAGAGCCTGGAGCCTGTTTCTGATTCTGTGTCTCCCTCTCTCTCTGCCCCTCCCCTGTTCATGCTCTGTCTCTCTCTGTCCCAAAAATAAATAAACGTTGGAAAAAAAAAAATCTGGAGAATATTAATGGTCAGCTAATATATTTGGCATGTGGTTAAATAAAATGTTTTATTGTGTCTCTTTAAAATCAAAAGCCCTATATTATGTATATGCTTTTCAAATGACATTTGAATAAAAATGTAAAAGGCATCTAAAGAGATGAAGGGCACTTCTGGAGTTAGAGCTCTCAGGTTTGATAATAACATTTTGAGTAATCTAAATGCATACCTATTATCACTTAAGTGAGCACTGATGCTGCCAATGGATCTTATACAAATATTCAGATTTTTGTTTTCCTCGTCATTCTGAAGGTTATCTCCCTGGTCGCTCTGAAAATCAGGTGACAACCATTTCCCATGATGCTTTAAGGGCTGTCAAACTGTCCATCAAGCTGTCACCTGACCAATCGTTCCCATGGTTCTTTTAGACTTCCAGTATGATAAATTGAAAGGCACTATTATCTGCCTGTTGTGAAGAGGAACTGTTTGGGCTTTGATAAGATATCACTACTCCCAGGTGAGAGGCGGCTGACAGCACATCAAGGCAAAACAACACGTAGAAACACTGAACAGGGGAGCACAGGTTTACAAACATCTGTTGTCATTTATTACTTTTCTTTGGGCTTAAGTTTCTGACTCATCCTTAGATAATTCAAGAACAGATATTTTGCTTTCTAGCTTGCAAGCAACAATTGCTGCTCTTTTCATCTTGGGAGAAAAATCTAGAAATTGAAAACACAACTGCCTACCTTTTTCATGCATGGCACACAAGTGTTCTGCCTCGTAACCAACAAGTTCTGTGATGTCATCATTTGCCTTTTTAGAAACGTATTTGAGAATAAGTATATTTAACTATGATAAATAGTTGGGTGTGGGGGGCCAAATAATAAAATTAATTACCTATGTCTTAGAGGTTATTATCAACTTACCAATAGACAAACAATATGAACTAGTTTAAGTGTTTGCACATATTGGTTAATTTATATTTTAGTATTGATGATGAGGTTAGTAAGTCCAACATTTCGTGAGAAATAAAGTTTGTGATTTATTATGACAAGCCTCACTTTTTAATTGTTCTGAATTGTGCTAACATAAACCTCAAAACTTGAATTTATACACAAGAGACATGAATAGAGGATAAGACATTGCCCTCAATGGATCGATGGTGTACTCAGGATTGGGATAAAGAAAACTGTTTGTAAAGGTTGCAGGGGGAGGTTGTGAGGTAAAGGCTTTCTGAGGAAATCTTTCTGAGAAGTGGGAATAGTTTATTAGAGCTACATAAACAGTTTTACATTTAGGATTTAATCTTTGGACTTAAACATCCAAATACGTGTCAACAGAAACTTATTAAAAGGTATGAAAAGCTGGATACTTGAATCTTTACTACATGTAAATGTAATTTTATTCTTCAGAAGTTACTCTCTTTTTTGTGATTTGTCTTTTTTCTTTTCCTTCCCTTTGACTTTAATGACACATGATGACAGGTTTCTTATGTGCCCTGTGCCCTTACATACTATCATTATATGAATACCTGAACATACCCTTTGGAGACCACTCAGGGGAAAACAATCTGTTGTTATTTATTGTGGAATAAAAGTACTGTAGTTGGTTGCTAACATCACCACCTTGTGTACAAATATTTTTTTGCACGCAGTTTCCTAATGTCATTAAGCAGTATTGTAATTTCATTACATAGTAATGTAGCACTTCGATTAGAGACAACATTTAAATTATTTTGTAATTGAAAATCTGAAAAAATAAACTATGGTTTATTTTTAGTCCTTTGTAACTGTTTAACCACCTTACACTCTTCTTCACTCATGCAAGAAGCAAAAATGCCCCCAGAGTCCTCAAGGACAGAATTTGTCAAAATGCTCTCTAAAACAATGGCCAAGGAATTCAGAGTAAAAAGGAAAAGAAAGAATTAAATTTCCTGAATATTCATAATAATACCAACAGTACGTGCATTCAGTGCCTACAGTCTCTATTGGTGAAACTGCAATTTCAACTGTTTTTTTTTCCCTAAGCATTCTTAGCTCACCCAGTAGGCTAATATTGGAAATTATTACTTACTTGAAAGTATCACTTTGGTCTCTATCCAAAGACGAGGGGAACCTCTTCATGAGGTTCTGAATATCAAAATTCTTTTTCTAGTGGCTTCTGGTGTGTGAGAATCCCATAGCAAGTTTTACAATTTTCAACAGTCCTTGGAGATCCATGAAGTAAGCTGATTGGACTCCATTACTTTTCCAAAAGGACATACCTTTTGGTCTAATGAAGGAGGTAGTGGCTGGAGAGGAAAAGACCAGAATATTCAATAAATTCTGTGTAGGTCTCAAAGGAGACAAACAAACAATGCTCCTTGTTAGTCTCTCTCTCTCACAACAAGCATTCTGATAGATTTCTAGAAAAAACTATTTCAATTTGGATTTTAGTGTTACTTCTTTCATAATTTCTCATTCCCTCTTTCGGTATCTTTAAGTGATCTTATAAGGTATTACCTCACATAGTAGCTAAATAACAGTTGTTATAAATGGTTGAAAGTAGAATCCAGTGCTTCCTTCACTTCTAGAGTTTTCCTACATAGTTTGATTATATGGTAAAAACTTTAAAATGTTCCTAAAGATCCTAGGCAAAATATAACAATCTAAATTTGGGGTGTGTGTGTGTGTGTGTGTGTGTGTGTGTGTGTGTGTCTGCCTGTCTGTGAGAAACTTGGGTATTTTTAAATGGAAGTTCACTTGACAAGCCTAAGAAATCCTGCTACATTAACTAATGGTTTAATTTTCTTCTAATTTTGACTGTAACCGGATTTTCTAACAAGAGACTAAGAAAATCTTGGAAACATAGGTAGCTTTGGCCAGATGAATTCGGGGGTATTTTTACAATGATAATTTTTCTTGTAAATTTAGCAGCGAAGTCACAAAATAAGGCTAGATTTCAGTACCTCTTACTTGAATTCTAAAACTTCTTGTCAAATCTTTTAGCTCTGGTTTCTGACTAATATTACATGGGAGGGTTATGAAGAGGAGATGGATTGTCTCAAGATTATTTTTCATGATGTTTTCTAAATTGTAATCATATTAACGTTATAGTCATTGATAATCTCATTTACAAAGTTCAAAAATGATTTCTTTTGGGTCAACAACTATACTATGAGGTAGGTAGGGAAGGCACCCAGTTTCACAGATGAAACTCTTCTTCACTGAGTTGTGAATCTCTCTTCACAGAGAGATTGAAGAGTAGAGGCATGACAGGGAAATGCTCATAATCATATAGCTGTTAGTAGCAGACCCAGTGAAGGACTCAAGTTTTCGGATTCTTAGTTCGATGTTATAGTCCACCCTCACACCGCTCTTGTCTTTGGAGACAAGAATAGCACTTTAAAAATACAGCTTTTAGAAGTGAAGGCCATTTTGGTAGATGTTTCCTCGTGTTTCGTAGAGGTTTCTTCCTGTAGAACTCTGTGCTGAACAGTCACCCGGTGCAGTGCTGTCAAACGCGAAGTAGGGTTATTGCTGACTCCTTATGTTTTCAGAATGAAACACAGTCATTACAGTAGGCTGCTTTATTTAGCTCTGACAAGCAGTAAATGGGTACATATTTATATGCATGGTAAGTATGTAGAACTTGTGAGATATCTAATGATTTTTAAAAAGCACAAAATAAAGTTGTTAAAAATGTGCCTAAAAGGAATGAAAATCCATAGGCACTTTCTGATTTTACTTAATATTAAACAAATGTTTCAAGCATTGGTGTTTAAAAGAGGCCAACCACTAATGGTCTTTAAAGGGAGAAAATGAACTTGCAAAAGCTTCAGATGTTTGGATGTTTTCCCTTTATGTTGTATCTACTTAGGTCAAGCAGTGTGAATTGAATGAAATCGAACTGAATAAAACTCTAATGTAAACCTGAGATTCATTAAACCCTTCACCTTTTTTGACCAGTTACTTGTATTTGTGAAGAGCTGCAACAGAAATGAAAAATAATGTTTTCCTATTCTAACAAAAGTGATATTTTGAGACTACAAAATAGGATAAAATAGCATGTATATTATTAAAATCTCATTTTAATTTTTTAATGTACACAGAATAAACTAATAGTACTTGTGGAAATCATTTCACAATTTCTCACTTTCCCCAAAAGATTCAGTTGATGAAACAGACTTCTGTAGGACGAAATACAGCTAAGTGCTCTCTTTGGCAAATGCTCCAACTTACTTCTATGCTTGAATTGACCACACCTATCACTACCTGGAAAAGAAAGAAGTAAACAGTGGAATGTGATCTAAGCTAACTTTATATCCCAAACTCAAAATCATAACGATGAAGTTCTTTACAATGAGGAACTTTGTGAACTGAAGGAAGGGGCTATAATTTCTTCCCATGCCATCCAGCTCAAGAAATGAAGGGAGAAAATCATTCTCTGTTAGCCTCCTGTGTAAAATTTCTTTTCTTATCATCCCATCTCGTCATATCTTTCTGCAGTTTGAATTACCCTCTTTTCCACAGACTGGTAAGGCAGTGAAAGGATGTTTGTTCTGCTAATTAACTTTATTACCCTGATAACTCCCTGCAGCCTTTTACGAAAACAATTACCGTTACTCCTTTTTCCCCCACTGGCAAAAAAAAAAAAAAAAAAAAAAAAAAAAGGAAAAGAAAAAAAAAAAAGACTATTAATTAGAAACGAGGCCCAGGTCCCTGCCATGTTATCCTGCCACGTTCCCAGGCCCTCGAGCAGGATAGCATTACATTGTCAGTAGTAATTTAGCTCTCATCTGTCTCTGCTAATTATTGTCACATTCATCAAATTCATCAACAAAAGTGCTCTCAGAAGGATTGCATATTTGCAGTTAATACAGCATAAACTGGTATTACCCATCACCACATTTGTGATGATGAGAGGGACACAACTTATTCATCCCTAATTAGAGCAAGCTGGGTAATTAATTATGCATTCCGCCTTATTACTTCTGAGTTCCCAGATATTGTTTGTCTAAAAAGGGGGAGAAAGCAGGAGAGAGAAGCCTGAAAATGCAAAAAAAAAAAAAAAGGGTGATGTGTTTTGTCACATGCGCTATGCCATAATTCCCACCTGACAAACTAGCTGAATCAGTGGAAAATTGCGACTTGTCAGCAGCAGAATAAACTGCCGTAATAGCTGATTAATGATCAGCACCTGTGACAGGTGCTGTACGGGACTGTAAACTTGGTTTGATTAACAGTCACTGGACGAATAAATATTAGTGACAGTCAGCGGAGAGCAAGTTTGCTTGTTTTCTTCCCTGTTAACAAATCGCACACATTAAAGTTATTGATATTTCTGTCTGAGACACTCTATTTTTTTGTAGTTATCTGGCAACATTGGCAGTGAGTTAAAATAGATTGTTTCTGTTCCGCTATTTTATTTCAGAACCTAAAATTGTATTTTGACAAAATGACCTGTAGGGGTTTAAATTTACCAGGTGTAGAAGAAAAGACTAAAAAGTGACAGGATTCACACTTGCTTTAATTTATGCTCACCTGCTAGTAATCTCTGTGTGTGTACATATACACATACATACATATATTCATTGTATCCATTTACATGTATGTACGATCACTATTAAGGAATGTTCATACTAAAAAAACCACATACATACGTTAGGGTATGTGATGTTCACTTATTTAAAAAAATGTTTTTAATTGTCTTTTTTTTCAGAGCTGAATATTTTCCTGAAACACTGGCATTGTGATTTGTCCCAACCATGTGTCTCCATCCCAAACTGAAAAGACCATCTTCCTGAGGCAGCTATTCAAAAGTGCGGCCAGCTTGACTGCTTTTCTTGAATTGACGAGTTACGAACAGATTGGTCAGAAAGCGATACCTGTTTGAGCTGACTGATTATTAACCAAGAGTCAAATTATGTGCCTAGACAAAGTGTGAGTTATGGGAAGAACCCAGTCTCTCTCTCTCTCCTTTAGGTCATAGTAAAGGGAACCATTGACTTCACTGTAGTTTTGGATTATGCAGGGAATGGTCAGGGTTGTTTTGGAATCCTAAAGATCTACTTTCAAACTTTGGTCCTACTGAGCTAGCTGTGTGAGTTTGGGTAAGTTATTTAACCTAATTTTTCAGCTTCTCAATGTAAAATGGGAGCATTTCCAGTCTATATAATAGTGTTATTGTGGGGATTAAATGAGATAATGTAGGTAAAGCACCCTAGCACAGTGTCTAGCATGAAAGTGCTCAATAATTAACAATTATTATTAACACCACCGTTTAAAATTTGAATAGTCCAAGTACCTTCAGTTTGTTTCACATAAAAATGTTTTAAGAACAACTAATGATCTTTTTTTCCTTTGCACACTCCAAAATAAACAAAACAAAACTTAATGCTCATTTATCCCTGAGTGAGAACTGAGAAAAGATGAATAGTGTGCCTGGATAGTAGATATCCCAAGGTGCTACTTTGAGTTATTTAGCTGCTTCTTAGAGGCACAAAAGTCAGAATTGATGGGGCGGGGCAGAGGCTAGAAGAGGGTGGCCTATTTCCCTCCAAATCTCTGTAATAATGTCTTCAGAAACTTCTGGGGTGATGGTAGAGACAGATCTGTGTCATGTTTACTTAGAAGAATCTCATATTCTGTAGAACTGAAATAGTAAAGCACCAAGCACAAACAACAAAAATAAAAATAACATCAGAACAAATGCATTTTGGTAATTTAGTATGTATTTATTTTGATATTAGCCATCTAACAGAGAATGAAAGTGACAAAAGAACACAGAGAGACAGTATGATGCAATTATAGTTTTTGAAACAGTGTTGAGAAGTAATAAAACTGTCATATTTCGAGGACACTAGGGAGTATGTACTTATTAGATCCCATTTAATCAATATCTAAAGCCAATTTATTTAGGTTAAAAAAATAAAAGAGGCTTACAGTTTTAGTTGTATGTATACTACTCCTAAGAAAATGTTGGAAGTAGTTTTCACAAAGAGTCAGAATGATTCTTTTCTCCTTTTTAAAAATTTTTTAACGTTTATTTACTTTTGAGGGACCAGGAGCAACAGAGAATGAGCAGGGGAGGGGCAGAGAGAGAGGGAGACAAAGAATCCAAAATAGGCTCCAGACTCTGAGCCGTCAGCGCAGAGTCAGATGTGGGACTCAAACCCACAAACTGTGAGATCATAACCTGAGCTCAAGTCAGACGCTTAACCGACTGAGCCACCCAGGTGCCCCAATTATTTCTTCTTTTAATAGTGTACCTAATTCACTTTTAAATTTTAAAAGGGTGTATTATAAAACTTTCAGAAAAAATAGCAATGTTTAATACTAAAGTGTATCACTCTTGTTTGGTCATCACCAAAAACAGTTTTTTTTTTTTTTCAACCACCACACACTGGAATAATCTGGAAGAAATTTTTTAAAATAAAATTATCAAGAGGCACCTGGGTGATGCAGTCAGTTGAGCATCAGACGCTTGATTTTGGCTCAGGTCATGATCCTAGGGTAAAGGGATAGAGCCCTATGCTCAGTGTGGAGCCTGCTTGAGATTCTCTCTCTCCCCTTGCCCTCTGTCCCTCTTGCCCACTTGCACTCTCTCTCTCTCTCTCTAAAATAAAAAATAAAAAATAAAAAATAAAAAATAAAAAATAAAAAATAAAAAATAAATAAAGAAATCAGGACTCTCCACCAGATCCTCGTTTTATTGGTCTTGGGGAGCCTGGTGGGCATTGGCATGTTCAAAAATTCCCCAGTTGATTCTGATATATATCCAGGATTTAGAACTGGAGATAAAAACACACAATTAAAAACTTATGTAGCAAGATTTAATGCATAAAGTAAAAATTCTTTCAGACTAAAAGAACTAATATTGTGAAGTGGATGTCTAGAAATTGAAGTGTATCACACGTGCGACCTTTAGCGTTATCTGAAGTTACTACTTAAAGAATCATGTTGGAAATACTTTTTAAAAGGTAATCCAATCAGAGAGAAAAAGATCTAAAAATTCAAATGGTAAGAATGATATTCTGAATTCACCAACTCACTTCGTATCACTTATTAGAATTGCAGGGTCAATTGCCTTATCTCATTGGAAAAAAAAAAAAAAAAAAAAAAAAAACCATTGAAGGTGGCCAGACCATTTCTGTGGCTGACTGATGAACTAGATGGTGGCAGGGCTGACTGGTGATTGTGACCTGCTTCCAAACAGATATCCTGCTACATAAATGGTGACAGAAAATCAAGAGTCCAGAATATTCCTGCCATTTGGCACATATAAACATGGATTAAAAATCAGCTAATAGGCACTCTGTGCACTTCTGTCTGTACTTTGTTATGTGATCTTTGGACCATTCTTGTTGCATATGAGTGCATGGTTGTAGGACGGTTCATTGGTTTATCACTTCCTCGTTGCTTCTCATGGTCAGATCACCCAGGCAACCACATAAAATAAATTGGAAATGGCCTGTTTGACTAAAACACTGATATTCCAGATTATTAAACAGTTCCATTAGGGAGGTAGCTCATTCTGTGAACTTCTACATCCATGTTCTAGAATTCCTATGTTTCTATAAAGTCTTTATTAAAAATTTTAATTATTAAAGGAGTGAATTATATTTCATCAAGCTTGCTCAAAACAAAAAAAAATGCATCTCTGGTAATTTAAAGAGGAAAGTCTTCACTAAATTAAAGTATAAAGTCTTACTTGGCACATGGGACTTTGGGGTGGGTCAACAGGGAATGCCTCACTTCAAAGAACAACTTGAGGGGCGCCTGGGTGGCGCAGTCGGTTAAGCGTCCGACTTCAGCCAGGTCACGATCTCGCGGTCCGTTGAGTTCGAGCCCCGCGTCGGGCTCTGGGCTGATGGCTCAGAGCCTGGAGCCTGTTTCCGATTCTGTGTCTCCCTCTCTCTCTGCCCCTCCCCCGTTCATGCTCTGTCTCTTTCTGTCCCAAAAATAAATAAAATAAACGTTGAAAAAAAAAATTAAAAAAAAAAAAAAAAAAAAAAAAAGAACAACTTGATCCTACTGAATTTTTCATAATCCAGAACAAGGATAGGAAAACAATGGCCAGTGGGAAAATCTGGCCTGCCACCTATTTTTCTAAGGCCTTGCAAGCTAGGAATGCTTTTTACATTTTTAGGTGATTCAAAAACATTTAAAAGATATTTTGTGACATGAAAATTATACGAAATTCAAATTTCATTGTCCATACATAAAAGTTTTTGAAACATAGCCATGTTTACTTATTTTCATATTATCAATGGCTACTTTCTTATGAAAATGGCAGAGTTTAGTACTTGCAATAAAGACTGTACATTTTGCAAAACTAAAATATTTGCTATTTGTCCTTTCTGGAAAAAGTTTGCTTGTCCCTGCTGTAGAGTAGTGCTTCTCAAATTTTAATTTGCATACAAATGTAGGATCTTGTTAAAATATAGATCTGATTCAGTAAGTCTACAGCATCTGAGATGTGATTCTGCATTTCTAATAGGCTACCTGGTGATGCTGATGGTTTGAGAACCATACTTGAGAAGCAAGTCTATAGAACATGACCTTCACTATACAGGCTCACAAGACTGATGTCAGTCTGATCAAGAGCAGATCTTTCAGGGATGGACTCATTAACCTAGTTCACAAGATTGATGCAGAAACCTGGGAATCTAATTTACTAGTCTGTAAGGAGAAATATGATAGGGACTGATCCAGAATCTTCTGTCCCTATAGACATGCTACCTGAGATGCTGAATTAGAACAGAAGGAAAAGAAGGGACAGGAAGCAGCAGGAGATGGCTATGTGTTTAGATTATTCAACGATTTCAGACGAGTAGAGTTGCTAGCTCACTGCTACTGGCACCAGAGTAATGGTTTTAAAATGTACCTGGGATTTGTCTTAATCAGGTAGGGCAAGACACACAGATATGGAAGTGACTGTTATGAAGGAATAAGATCCCTAGAAATAGGAGGCATAGCATGCTATGCAAGGGGGGAGCAGCACACAGGGAGGGATTAGGGTTGGTCAGGAGGCAGAGGCAGCAAGGGAAAAACATGAACAAGGGCCTTTATTATGGTTGTTTAGGGTATGGAAGAGGCAGGATAAGCAGGTTTAGGATTGGTTTGTTTTAATAATTTCAGCAGGCTCTGGGGTTTAGGGGTATCTCTTGGGTCTGGTACTGAGCCCTGGAGTGATTAGGGCAGGTGGATAGTGGCCCAGAGTCTAAAAGCTAGATAAAGGAGGGATTAAGGGGTATGGGCTTTGATTAGGTTGGTTTGCATATGAAAGTATAGTCTCCTTGAGTTGTTTGCTCTCTAGGAATTAGCTAGCCCTGGGAAGTGTCCCCAAGGCCCCAGACACCAAAATACCAGGAAATACAGAAACTAAAAAAGTATGATCAGTAGCGGGTCCTTGGACCAGGGCACCTTTGTCTAGGATAGTTATGGGATGGACACTGCCTATATATACCTCTTTGTTTATTTTCTGTTTTTGTAGTTGACCAAACTCTTTTCTAATTGACACATTCTTCTGTCAGATCTGCTCATTCTTTTAGGTTATGGTGAAGTCCTTCTGGTCTGGGCATCCTACAGCCTCTTTTAATTGATTTTGTGTGTTGATGATCAAGTTTGACATGGCTCCAATCTAGCAGATGTTAATTACCTAGTTTAACTTGGACAACGGGATTATTTTGCTCACTACCAAGTTGGAAAGGGACCCGATATAGTGCCCAAAATAGACAACACCATATTTTATATAACTTTGACTTAATATGACTATTCATACACTTGTAACGCCCTACCTCAGACTATGGAGCCCTCAGTCTTTTCCAGATTGGTGATGGTAACACTTAACTGCTGTATCTGAGTGGGGGTCATTTTTTATGACTCTATGATCACCTGGAGGATGGAGGTAACATTGTGATCATCTATAAGCTTCTGTACATCCTGCTTTCTGCATAGAGATGCCTACAGGCCAGAGAGAGAAAAGTTGTAGCAGCTGTTCTTTGTGCGATTAACTGCAGCATCTACAGGCTGGTTTTGAGTGATCTTTCTGGGAGTCCTGCCCTCGCCACTCTAGCCAAGGAGAATTAATTGCCTATAATGGCAGTAACTTCATTCTACCTCTCATTTTCATCACACAACAATTCCCTAGTCTTGGTTCACTGTTTATGATTATCTTACAATATTATGCCATGCCATTTTAAAGGATTTCCTTGCAAATTTCATTTTAAATATGTCATAACTCTAAAATTACCAGGAGTAGCACTGATAGAACAAGATCTGTCTCCTCATACTAATTACTGTGTGACCATGGTCAAATTACTTCTTTTTGGCCACCAGTCTCCTCATCAGAAATAGAAATATTTTGGATTATATGATTTCCACAAACCCCTCCAGCTTTAAAAAAAACTAAGCTCAACTGGAATGTTTCTGTAAAATATGCATAAAAATGGGTTTATTTCTTTATTGCCCCACTCTTGGCATATGCCATATGGTAATCTGGACCTCTATTTAGCTTTAATTTCTTTTTCCTGGTGTTGTTGTAACTTGGTTAAAAGTCTGTTCCCAATTTTCTTCATCAAAAAAGGAAAAAAGGATAAAATTTTGGGGGCAGTTATCTTATTTGACTTTGTATTCCACAGATTTTGTATAAATAGTCCATTTGATAGATGTTGGCTGAATTACATTAATGTGGGAGTACCCTGAAAGCAAATTACTTGGGGGTAAAGAAATCTTAAAAGCTTGAGAGGCTGTAGCCTTGACAATAAGGCAGGACTTTGACAAGCTAGTTGACTGGATGTGTGGCAATTGTTGGCATCATATTGCAGTAACTGCAGTTTATAAAATTATAAAATAGTTTTGTTTCTCTGGAAACACCGAAAGAGTAACTTGACTTTAAATTTCCTAATGGTCCATTTATTTCTGATGATTAAAGTGATTTCTGATAGTTCTATAATTAGCTTCTATCTAAATCCTGTAAGGATGAAGGAAATTTTTGCATTGAGATTGGAATTTTCACATTTTTCATGGATGGTAGGAAGGAAGAAAGTCCATCCAGAATAATGTCACTGCCATACCTATATATCCTTGGTGGGATCAGAAAAAATCTTCAGAAATGTATTTTTCTCCTCTTAATGCATTTCCACTTATGTGCAACGATTTTGATCAGAAAACTAAAATGTAGCAGCGGGTGGGAAGGGGGGAGGCACTGAATATAGAATTGGTGCCAACAGATGCAAAAATGCCATGGAAATCTTTGGCCCAGAAATAATAGCTTACCAAAATACACACACACAGTTGTTGGACTCTTGAACAGATACACAGCCGTCTGTATAGACAACAGTGCTGTTGGCCAAGAGTCCCGGAGACAGGCCAACCTCCCATCCAGATGCCACTGCCAGTGAGGAGCCATTTGGCATCTACTTCTCTGGCTGCCAACCTTCTTTCCCATTCTCTGGCATGAAATTTCACAGGGGCTGCTCAAGGAAATTAAGACTCTGAAGAGTTCTGTATTAATATGCTGTAACAACGCAGTGCCACAGGAGCCCTTTATGCTATTTGAATGTTTTATCCCTTTATTTTTTTTTTTTTAAGTGTCAAAGAAACCTGATTTCTATGTATTTGCCTACAGATAAATGCAATTGCTTTGGGAATTAAGAATGATGTATTTTGATTTCTGCATGGAGCCAACTTTCCCTAACCCAGAAATAAATACCTTGAGGATTTTTAAAGCAAAAGCAATTTGAAGCACACAGCAAAAAAGAAAGAGAGGAAGGAAAGAAGGAATGAAGGAAGAAGGAAACAAAGAAAGAAAAGAGGAAAAAGACACAAAATGTACTGATGTTTTGGGAGAGTAAAAGCAATTGCTCACATCTCTTCAGCTCTAGCAAAGTGAACGCTAAAAAATCTACTGGTCAGGAGAATTTAATAAGCATACTTTTTTCCCAGTGAAAATCGAATAGGTATCAATATACTTCCACAATAGTTTGCATGTGACACCGACTTCCCAGGGGAAAAACAATCAGTACAACACTGTCTTCTCCCCTTGTAATGTCATCAAATTCCAATTTCTGCTTGTGTGAGGTTGTACTTAGCACGAGCACCATTTAATACTTCCCAGCCCTTCCGTGAGAAGCTTTACCCACTGCCTGCTTAGCCCCTCCCTCCCATCAGTGGGGCGGGCAGCCAGACAACGTGCTGAAAGAGCTGGCTTTTTTTTTCTGCAGCTACTTAACAAGAGCAAAGTTTTAAGATTCATCTGATCAAAGGGGAGACTTATCAGAGGCATAATCTCTGATGATTTTGATGAATTCAGAAACATGTCATAGTTCAAATCACATATTTTAATTTGCACAACAAATGGTACTTTTAAAGTTCTGTAGTGTCAAAATAAAACATTGAACTTCTATTTCATGCTTCAAGAGGAAAGGGTAAGCATAGAGGTCAGCTTCCATGGCTTATCCTGCCTCTGCTAGCTAATTTCGCACAAATGTAACACTTGAACTGGGGAAATATTTTTTTGTGGGTGCTCATATTCTTGCTCCAATTTGTTCACAAAAGTACAATAAGCTCTTGAGATTGGCTTGTTAGAGTTTTAGTCACAGAGTAAGTGACCTTAAACATATAAGAAGCAATGTTTTCCCTGGATACTTTCAATGGGGCTGCCATACTAACTTTACTGGAAGCAACATGAATTGCTCTCAGACCTCTAAGTATCATTGACATTGATAAATCATCGGCAGAGAGACATGAACAAACGAATCAAATGCTCATCATCGCATTCAGGAAAGATAAACATTTTTACAACAAGGAATAATATATCAGGCAGCCTACTTATGTAATGCTGTGTTGCATAAAGATTTCTTGATGAGCCATACAAAACTATCCAGGTATAAATTGTGTGACTAATGCATGGAAGAGACAGCTTAATCATAAAAAAGCATGTGGCCAATGTACACTGTAGAAAACATAATATTCCATTCCCCTTTTGACAAAAAAAATCTATACAGTCATTAGAGTCAAGTGTAACTATTTGTTTCCCAACAGTACATTAATATTAATAAAATCTTCCATTTTCTATTGTGGAAATGTGATGAAATTATTATTGACTGCATCAAAGTGATGTTTAGAGAAAGTTCTTCAATAATATATAAGATATGTGGTTGTGTAGCAAAGTATTAGCTATACAAACATATGGAAAATGGCAATATTAGTTGTCTGATATTTCCTTAGGATTTACTAATTCACCAACCTAAACGAAGTCTGCTGCATTTACTTCATATTATCTTCTTTTATGATTTCACCTAGCTATAGATTTTAGAAGAAAACCAATTGCTATTTTTCTCCCTACATAATTCTTTACTTTTTGTTTCAAAGAAAGAACATGACTTATTTTTCTTTGGGAACGGTAATCACTGCAAGAAGCATCTGTCCTCTTTGTAAGTTGAGGAAAGAGGTGAAATTAATGGAAAGACAGATATTCTTTTTCCACCGACTGGTAAGAGTAGCAGCAATAGTCAGTGCTCCCTTTTCTCTCTGCCTTTTCTTTATCTGCCTTTGTGTACCAGCTTTCTCTTTATCCTTCTGTAGACCATCTGCGTGCCTACAAACATCTAGAGAGACATCAGCAGATCCCCGTAATGGCTACGACACTGCCTGGCCTTTCATCCCTGAACGAAAACTCCAAACTCTGCCAGGACTGCAAATCGTCTTCCTCACAAACACGAGCTACCTGAAAGTCTTACGATACATTTTGTATTCTCAGCGGCAAGTTATAGACCTACAGCAATTACTCGCATATGCATTTTTATGCATTTGTCTGAATGTTTATGACGGCATGTTCAATTATGTTCTACAAACACTAATTTTGAGGAATGCTAACAATTTTAGTACATTTGTTAAGCACCTAGTATGTGCTTTACATGAATTTTCTCATCGAATGCTCACAAGTGGTATTAGCATTATTTCCATTTTATGGATGAGGGAAGTGAGGATTTGAGAGGTGGCATGACGTGGCTAAGCAGTTGAACTGGAATTTGAATCCCACAGTCTGACTCTGGAGATTACACCCTTAAATGGTACAGCATAACTGTTAGGTAAAAAAGGATGTTGGGGTCAATGAATTTGGAAATACAGAGCTAAACTAAATTGAAAAACTTCTTTCTTGCACAATTTCTCAGTCAGTCATTGAGTCTCTAAGGTGAAATATAACACACAGTATTTCCTAAACTTACCAAACCCCATCGATCACTCAAGTGCTTGGAGCATGAGCGCCTCGTTTCAGATGCCAGTTTTGCCACTTGCTATGTTTGTAACCCTGAGCAAGTGATTTAACTTCTTATTAAGTTACTTAGTCACCAAAAGAAGATTGAACTATATTTAGCAAATTGTACCTACCAAGACAGAAGAATGGCCAACATGTCTCTGAGTAAATTTTCAGAAAGACTGGAAATGGGATTTTTCATTAATATTCAGGTTAGTGAATGAGAAATATTTAACCGGAGTGTCTTTTTTTTTTTTTTTTAGAACAGTTTAATTAACCAGTGTTTGACTTTTTCCTAAGACCTTTCTGATTTAAAGTTTTTCTATCTTTTAAAGTTTTTCAGGTATTTACATCAAAAAGGAGGTAATAATAATTACAATCATGTCCTAAATAATTAGTGCATTTTATAGTAATAATTTCTTTGGATGTTTGTATTATTTACTAGTTACTTTTTCATAATATTAAATATGGGCTTTTTAAGTGTGTGCATATATATGTACATATATATATATATACACACACACATATATATATACATATATGTCTATACACATAAAGGAGTAGGGCAGAGTTCACTAAACCTTATTGGTATTTTTTTCACAGTGCCACTAGGCCAAAGGAAATATTTAATAGTTTCATTTATTAATCAGTAAGGTTCCAAAGAACTTAATAAATATTTATGCTTTAACAACTTCGCAGCCTTTTCAAAAAATACTACACATAAATTAAAAGAAAAATATTTTTATTTTATTCTTTTTTTTTTTTTTAATTTTTTTTTTCAACGTTTATTTATTTTTGGGACAGAGAGACACAGAGCATGAACGGGGGAGGGGCAGAGAGAGAGAGGGAGACACAGAATCGGAAACAGGCTCCAGGCTCTGAGCCATCAGCCCAGAGCCCGACGCGGGGCTCGAACTCACGGACCGCGAGATCGTGACCTGGCTGAAGTCGGACGCTTAACCGACTGCGCCACCCAGGCGCCCCTATTTTATTCTTTTATACATTTTTATTTTTTTTTTTTAAGAGAGAGAGGGAAAGCACAAGTGGGGGAAGAGGGGCAGAGGGAGAAGGAGAGAGAGAATCTTAATCAGGCTCCATGACCAGCATGGAGCCTGACACGGGGCTTGATATGAAAGACTGTGAGATCATGACCTGGGCCAATATTAAGAGTCAGTGCTCAACTGACTGAGCCACCCAGGCACCCCTATTTTTATTTTATTCTTGAATAATCACAATTACTTCCTAATGGGACATGTGCACCTGTTCGCTGCTATAAAACTCCTCAATCTTTGGAATCAGATTGGTTCCCATCTTTCCTATTTTCTGTTCCACATTGATTTTAGTATGGTACTTGCTTTTTATCAAAGCAAGCACAGAAAACTCTGCTTTGCAAAGACATGAGGTTGCCAAATGGGAAGCAGAACAATCTAATGTTGAAGCTACGGACCTAGAGCTGGTAGTTTGCACTGTGTCTGTATTTCCTCCACAAGTAGAAAATATCCTACAGTACTCTCTGTGAGTTCACTAGGGCACTCTGAGATACTGTAGTGCATAGTTTGGGAATTATGGTATTAGAGTACTATATATGATACCCTATCTTTTAATATAAAAGTATTTAAGTATTTAAAGTGTATTTTATATGCATCTGTGTATGTGCGTGAGAGAGAAACCCTGTTATTTAAAAATCAAACTGACTGTAGCCTTTTCCGTTTTTGAAGAAAGGTGGCTTAATTCATATGAGGAGAGCAAAACATCTTTATGCTATTCTTTTCCCTTTTTAGTGGAGGGAAGAAGGAAGGGTGAGACCCAGTAGAAGAATGAGTCTGTTGATATGCAATGGGACACCAGAACCTAGTTTAAAATAGACTAAAAAGAACTGAACTGCTCTGCATAACAAAGCAAGCAGTGGAGTGAAAGTAAGAGGGGGATACACAACATGATAGGAAACAAGATCTCCAATCAGTACAAATGGCTGAGCAGATTTTTTAAGAATAGTGAAATCTGATATTCTACTTTGTTATGTTACTGGGTTATAAACCCAAATCATCTCCTCAAAGTTTCAGTGTAGTTTGCTCCATACACATGCCTTATGTGAGTGGGTTTTTTGGTGAAAATCAAAGAGGGCTGAGGTTTACCCATGGATCAGCCCAGAAGAGACACTAGGAAGTGGTGATGTATGCGTGACATTGAGAACTCTGTGGGGATAGGCTTTCAATGTCAGAAGTGACCATAACAACCCAGTCCCCAGGAATACCCAGAAAGCTTGGGTAGGAGGATGGGAGGCTTGACAAGAGATGTTGAGAGGCTCACTTAAGGTTTGGTAGATCATGAGACACTGAGCAAGGGCCACAGCCTGAGGATAGAGGGAATAAGTCATTAACGTAGAAACTGTTGATTGAGTAGGAAGAGCTGAGATTGGAGACTATCTTTGGTGAGTCAAGAGACTCAGTTCCCATTGGAGGGCCAGCACAAATGTGTCATCTAGATCCATAGGCAGAAGTGGCATAAATCATGACATAAAAAAACAGAACTGTTCAGGCTAGAAGCAAAGATTTTATACCAGATACTTGACAGAATCAGAGTGATTCCTTCCTTTTACCCAGCCTAATTTTGGTCCTGCTAGATAAAAAATGATGCAGAAGTTTCACTACTACAAGAGACCCAGACATGAGGCAAAGAGTTGTTTTACAATAGTTTTTCTCCACTCAAGACATTATAATATCCAAAATCCTTCCAGGATTAAAACAACTCAAAAACTAGGAAGTGAAGGGAACTTCCTCAACATGACAAAGGGCATTAATGAAAGCACCAATGGCCAATATATTCAGTGGTAAAAGACTAAAACTTTTCTCCCTAAAGATATGAACAAGATAAGAATGCCCTGCTATTCAACACTGTATTAGGAAATTCTAACCAGAGAAATTATACAAGAAAAAAGAAACTCAAAGAGGGAAAATAAAATAAAACTATCTCCATTGACAGATGACACGATCCTACGTATAGAAAATCCCAAAAAATACAAAAGAAAACTACTACAGCTAATAAACAAGTTTGACAAAGTTGTAGAATATAAGATCAACCAACAAAATTAGTTGTTTATATATGGCAAAAATGAACAATCTGAAAAGAAAATTAAGGAGGCAATTCCATTTACAATAGTACCTAAAAGAATAAAAGACCTAGCAATAAATTTAACCAAGAAGGTAAAAGACTTCTACACTGAAAACTACAAAACATTGCTGGAAGAAATTAAAGATGTAAATAAATGGAAAGACATCTCATGTTCATGGATAAAAAGCCTTAAAATTGTTAAGATGTCAATACTATTCAAAACTATTTATAGATTCAATGCAATTTGCATAGAAATTCTAACAGCCTTTTTTCCCCCAGAAATGGGAAAGCCAATTCTCAAATTCATATAGAATTGCAAGGGACCCAGAATAGCAAAAACAACCTGGAAAAATAAGAACAAAGTTGGAGGACTCACACAAAATAAGTTTGAACTCTCATATGCTGCTGGTAAGAATGTAAAGTGGTATAGTGGCTATGGAAACCAGTTTAGAGGGTCCTCAAAAAGATAAAGCACATTATACAGCAATTCCGCTCCAAACAGTATTCACATACTTGTATGCACTGCAGTATTATTCACAATAGCCAAAGAGTTGAAACAACCCAAGTGTCCATCAACAGATGAAAGGATAAACAAAATATGGTACATACATTCAATGGAATATTATTTGATCATAAAGAGGAATAAAATTCTGATATATACTACAACATGGATGAACCTTGAACACATTATGCTTGGTGAAATAAACTAGACACAAAAGTATAAATATTGTATGATTCCACTTATATGAAATATCTAGAATAGGCAAATTTGTAGAGACAGGAAGTAGAATAGAAGTTACCAAGGACTAGGCGGGAAAGAGGAGAAACTAGGGAGTTAATGCTTAACAGGTAGAGTTTCTATTTAGGGTAATGAAAAAGTTTTGGAAATAGATAGTAGTGATGGTTATACAACATTGTGAATGTAATTAATGCTGATGAATTACATAGTCCATCAACGGGATGAATGGATAAAAAAGATGTGGTGTTGGGGCGCCTGGGTGGCGCAGTCGGTTAAGCGTCCGACTTCAGCCAGGTCACGATCTCGCGGTCCGTGAGTTCGAGCCCCGCGTCGGGCTCTGGGCTGATGGCTCAGAGCCTGGAGCCTGTTTCCGATTCTGTGTCTCCCTCTCTCTCTGCCCCTCCCCCGTTCATGCTCTGTCTCTCTCTGTCCCAAAAAAAAAAAAAAAAAAAAAGATGTGGTGTATATACACAATGGAATAGTACTTGGAGATGAAAAAGAATGAAATCTTGCCATTTGCAACAACGTGGATGGAACTGGAGGGTATTATGCTAAGTGAAATAAGTCAGAGAAAGACAGATATCATATGATTTCACTCATATGTGGAATTTGAGGAACTTAACAGAAGACCACAGAGGAAGGGAAGGAAAAATAAGATACCATCAGAGAGAGAGGCAAACCATAAGAGACTCTTTAAAAAAAATTTTTTTTAATGTTTATTTTTCAGAGACAGAGAGAGAGAAATAGAGCATGAGTGGGGGAGAGGCAGAGAGAGAGGGAGACACAGAATCTGAAGCAAGCTCCAGCCCTGAGCTGTCAGCACACAGGCTGACATGGGGTTCGAACTCATGAACTGTGAGATCATGATCTGAGCTGAAGTTGGACGCTTAACCAACTAAGCCTGCCAGGCACCCCAAACTATAAGAGACTCTTAAATACAGAGATCAAACTGAGGGTTGACAGGGATGGGGTAAATGGGTGATGGCCATTGAGGAGGGCACTTGTTGGGATTAGCACTGGGTTTTGTATTTCAGTGATGAATCATGGAAATCTACTCTTGAAGCCAAGACTACACTGTATAACTTGACATTTAAAAAAAATTTAAAATTGCAAATTTTATGTTATATAGATCTTACCACAATAAAAAAGGTAAAAAAATTGGGCAGTATTATTTAGGGGAGCTGAGGGAACAGGTTAAGTATCAGAAAAATTAATCTGTGTTTTAAGGGTGTTAGAATTCTTAAGATGGGAAAATCTGAATAAATCAGTCAAAAAACTCGTTAGTGTATACAATTCAGACATTGGATAACAGTTTCAGGTCCCTATTTTCTTCTTTTGCCTAAGTCTAAGTATATGTATATTCTCTAAATTGTAAATAAACTGGATATTTGCTTCAAAGACATGTGGAGGCACTCTGGCAATTTTTGATTGACAATAATGACATCCATTGTTTCATTGGAGGAACTAATTGGACAAATCACACTTAGTTCTTTGGTTGTGACATTAAACAGAAAATGGGGAAACTTTTGGACAAATACTTCCCACAAAAAAGTTGCAAGCATTGTCCTTCCCATGAATTCAATATTGTTACATTTTTCTTTTTGAGGGATGTGAATATGGAAATTACTATGACTCCTTGAAAATACTATCCATCATCGTATATTGTTTTCCTTATTTTTGCCTCAAGAGGCTCTATAAAAGAGTGTTTGATCAAGGATTCCTTAAAACAGATTGTGATGTAGATCTGGTTATCTGGGACCTAGGAGTTGAAATAAAGGACTTTGGGGCCACAAAACAGGATGTAGGTGGTGCCAGGGTGGGCTCTGTAGGAGGGAGCTGGACCAAGTAGGTGAGATCCAGCTACTGGGTGCCAGAGCAGTGGGTCATCTGCTGGGGGAGGTGGGGTGATGATTATCAAAGCCGACGTGAATAGTGAGTCGATCTCTTGTTATCTATTGGAAATCCTGCATAAGGAATGAGATAGATTTAAATAAATGAGTAATAAATAATTCATGCTTCCTGCTTGGGGTTGAACATAAAGCTAAACCTACCGGTGGGGGCAAGAAGGCAGCCTGGACTAAAGGAACATGGTATAGGAAGAACCACATTCTTATGCATGTGAAAACATATTGTCAGCATTATGAAGCACTAAACAAACCTTAGGGTTCTGGCTAGTCATGGATGTGACATTTAAGACCTATTCCTCAGTAGAAGGTTCTGGTCATTCTGAGAGCCCTGATGGTGAAGCAACCTCATTTGTCATTATACCACGGCAAAATGACGAGAATTAGGGTCTAAAGAGGAAAAACAAAAGTTCAAATGGTCATGTTTTTAAGCTAGAAAAAAGGAAATCTCTCTGGTTTTAATCACAAATTTTAGACTTTTTAAAAATGGGCTTATCATTTGAAGTCTTCGGGAAAAACCTCTACAAAAATAAAGAATGTGTCTTGTATAGCATACCCCCAAATAGATATGGAGTTGTCCTCATAAAGAAGGATATTTGGTGCAAGTGCTTATTTGCTGTAGCAGTCAAGAGCTAATATTGAGAATTTATCATATGCTAGAAGGTGTCCTAGGTACTCCAAGTGTGTCAAGTTATGTAATGCTCACAATAACTTTGTCTTCACTAGGTACTACCATTTTGCCCACCCTAGAGATAAAGAAATTGAAACCAGGAGAGGTCAAGTAATTTGCCCAAGGGTCCACAGCAAATCCCAGAGTTTAAATGCCAGCAGTCTGGTCCAAAACCCACTCTCCAAACCACTGCATTATTCTCCCTTTCACAACTAAAGAGAAAGGTCTCTCTTGGTGAAGAGAAGTGGTGCCAAATCATTGTCTCCAAAACATGACCCAAAAGACAATGGCCCCTCAACATGTTTCATGGCCAAACAAGGGTTCACTGGTGAAATGCTGAACATTATATTTCCTTCTTCCTTACACCCACTGCAGTCTCTAATAAATTTTGTCATTAATACATCTTTTTATCATTTGTCTCACCCAGCACAGGATCTTTACTTGTATAATATCTTATTACTCTTACTCAGAATCAGTACTTTATAAATTGTATGTGGGGAAGTGTTGCATTAAAATATAAAAATGCTGCTCTAATAACTGGTCATGTTACAAAAATAACCATTGCTAATTGTTTCTTTGACTAATGTAAACTTGGAATCTTACTTTTGAGAAATCATATGAAGTTAGCAAGGCAAACTAGATTTGGTGAATGGGCCTTAAAGTTAAAACCTTACGTGTGCCTCAGTCAGAGAAATACTATTCAAATGAAATTTTTCTTTTTCCCAGGTTATAGAGATATGTTTTCTATCTTCTTTGACTTTATTTTACTTTCCCTATATTATTTTGGTCCTATGCTAGTCTATATTGGCTTTGGCCACTTTAATTCAGGACCCCTTTACTGTTTACAGATTATTTTTGGACTGTGGTAATGAAATCTCTCAAAATTCACTTAAAGGAGCATAAATTCACCAAATGATCTTCATGAAAGTTTGCTCTTTCTAACACAAAAAAAATATAAGTGACTTGTCTTATTAAAACTGTGTAGTGAGTCTGTGCTCTATGACATGCTATCATGATGGAAGAGAGAGGGGTTAGCGTTTTCCTTTTTAGCTAAAAGAGTAATATCTGAATTGGTTGTTGAGTTGAAATGTATTTCTCCAAATGGCCAGAAACATAAGCATTATGAAACCCTCCATCCTCTGTACGACTCCCACCCCCATAGCCTTCTGTCTATTTTGTCAGAATTTGTCTTCTTAAATCTGCTTTATTCTGCATGTGCAGTCTTTACATTGCTTTCCATATGACTAATCTTACTGTTGGATAACACATGATAGTTTCTTTCTTAATTATGCAATATTATCTCTCCACCAATGTTCTGACAGCTTTATTACTGCCAAAATCTATATTTCTTTTCAGAAATGAATTTAAGAGACACAAGTTCCAGGAGTGAGTATAAAAAGAGGATAGATCCCAAAGCTACAGAAATAAATCAGTGCATTTTTTTTGTTTGTTTTGAGATGGTGGAAATTTTCAGGACCATGCATGCCTCCATATTTCTTTAAAGTAATATGTTCACTTACATGCACAGAGTCGTGCCCTGTCATAGCCCCAGTTGGGATTTCTACGAAGCAGTTATATGTCATGTGTCCACATGCATGTACATAGGTGCTTACATGTTTATAAAATGCAATAATTTTTAAAGGTAAATCAGTGATACCTATCACCCATAAATCCACCAACAGAAAACAACTACTATTAATAGTTTGGTGACTTTCCTTTCAATTATTTCTACCATGCCTTTGTCAGCATTGGATATAGCATTAAACTTCTTGTTGCTATTGTTAACTTCACAAATTAAAACATTTCCCCCCTTAAATTCCCATTTCTTCAGTTATTATGTAGCCTGAGCATTTCTCATAACCAAGTTACTAGCTCTATTTCTTTTTTTATAACCTTTTTCCATATATTTTTGCATGTTAACTTGTTAATACTGTTTTTTTTTTAAGACAGACTGTATTTGAATCTTGGTTCCACCATTTATGTGAAAATTAGGCAACTTGTTTAAGCTTTTTGCATCTTTGGCTTCTCATCTATGAAGTGAGGTTAATAACATTCACTTTCTAGTGTTCTTGTACATATTAAATGAGTCAATATATATAAAGCACTGTCTAGCTATGGCAGATGCAATATTATGGGTTCACTACCCATTTCATTTTCCTTGCCATGGAGGTAAACTACATTTCCCTGTTCCCCTAGAATCTAGGTGAGGTCACAAGACTACATTTCACCAATGGAATGTAACAGAAGTGATATGTCAGTTGTAGGTTGGGGCAGGTAAAAGTCCTCTCTATTCCATTCAAAATATAGAAGAGACTTTGAGGTGACAAAGTTGCAGGTTGGAAAGAAGGTGTCTCCTTGAATCATCACTTAGAGAAAAGCCACAAGGAAGAGCCATATGACCCATATCAGATTCCACTGCTATCTATTAGATTCTTTTTTTATTAAGCTGCTGTGGGGGTTTAGGGGTTTACTGATTGTAGTAGTTAGAGGGATTTACCCTGCATTACATTTGTATGGGGGAAAAACACTTAAGGAATGGAAGCTATTCTTCTTCTTCTTCTTCTTCTTCTTCTTCTTCTTCTTCTTCACAATGAAAAGGAATGGCCAATGTCAACTTTAGACTTGAATCATACTTAATATTAACTGACCAAAAGAACTAAAACAATTTTATTCTGACTCTGAAAACTTTTCTCCTTACCCCACTTTAAAAAAAGTAAACTCTGAATATCCTCAGAAGACTGTGTTTACAAGAAGTGTGAAGAAGCACAGAATTTTAGATTTTACTATAATTAGCTAAATTTCTTTAAGATCTCCACCTATCCTGAACTCCTTAAAACCACTGGCTCTTATTCATCTGAATGATTGCTTTTATGAAATGGAAATGAGTACAATACATTGGTAGACAGTACTAATTAGTACAGTTTGATCATTACTCATAAATCTGCTTGGACATAACTTTGGGTATTTATAAACTAACGAATTTAAATGCATGGACATGCATCCTGTTAAAGTAATTTGTTCACAGACACTGAATAGATATAAAATGTCTAAAATAATACTAGGTAGAACAATTTAACTTCATTCAAACCCCCCACCCCCACATACTCCATGTATATTCTGGAAATAAGAATTTCTAAGTGCTCTGATATTGAACTATTTTATTACTCTTTTTAAAAGTTTTACATTAGAAATCCATCCATTGGCTAATGTTTTGCGACTCTGATAGTACCCAGATGAGTGAATGGAAGGAGTCAAAGGGTAAAGGAAAGTGCTAGAATGGTTCTTCTTGGTTGAATTGTGTTTTTTTGGTGAGCTCTGGGAGATTCTCCCACTTTTTCCTTCAACCTCCAGTTCCTTCCCTTCTCATCTCTTCTACTTTTTTTTTCTTTCCCAGATTTTTCAAAAAGAAAAAATGACCCAAAGGTCTTTCTTATATACTTAGGTGACAGGAGGCTAAAATCTTTATTGTTCCCTTTCCCTGATTTCCTCAAGTACTGTCATGACTAATTATGAAAATGGGAGTGAGGAGGATCTCTTGTCAGCAAACGAAGCATACTTGAGATCAATGTGTTTCCCAATACACAAAAAGGCACCCCAACCTTAACTTAAAACACCAAGCATACGTACTAGGCACAATTCCTAAAATGGGTAATTGCATCTCCATATTAATGTCTCATTTGACCATCAGAGCAGCCTTCCTTGTGAGACTGGAATAAAATAATATTATCTTCCTTTTATTGAAGAGAATACATGTTCAAATATGATAATATTGGTAAGAGCCCATGTGTAATGCTTAAACCTGTCTCCTGACTCTACCATGCTAATCGTCAGATACACCAAAAAATATGGAGAATGTATGATGGCCAGGTGCCACTTAAATGCTGTGTGACTTTGGGCAAGTTACTGAATCTTTCTGTTTCCTCATCTTTAAAGTGGGGATAATACCAACTTTATAGGCTTGTCAGAGGATTGACTTAACTTTAATAGAGTCCTGAGAACAGAGCGTATCCAGCATGTATTCAGCAAGTATAAGCTGATATAAAACATAATGTGGTAATTATTACTAGTATTTCAAATTAGTAAGTGGAAGAATTTGGTTTTTAAAATAAGGTGTAACTCCATCCACATCTAGTGCTTTTTTAATCATAGAACACTTGTCTTAGATCACCTCACTATTCCTCAGAAGTCAACTAGGTGTAATATAGCACCACAGAAACACACAATTGAATAAAATTAGTAACATGTATTAAATAAATATGATTGATTTAGTACTCCAATGCTAAATAGCTACTTAAAATTATAAGCATTACTAAAGTACACAGTATTTTTATTCATCATAAATAATTTATATGCAGCAAAATTCATCCTCTTAAACTGTACAGTTCTGAGTTTTGACAAGCACATACGGTTGTGTAACTACTATCCTAACCAAGGCATAGAACAGTTTTTAGAGTTTATTTTTGAGTAAAAATTTATGTGAATATTCTATAAGGAATTTTTCTAACATTAGAAGCCAATAGAAGCATATTTCCTTGATTCAGGGACTTCAAAGTTACTTGAAAATTGGATAATAATTCTCAGTCATTTGTACACTGATTCAAGAAGTATTTACTGACTTCTTCCTATATGCATAGCATTGTGCTGTTATCTATGAAGATGAGGAGAAAATATAACAGTTTTCTTTAGTATTTCTACCTCGGTGCTAATAGATTAATCAAGAGAGGGAAATAATACAGATTTTCCTACATTCATTCTTAAAAGAGGGCATGAAAAGTGTCAGTACCTCTCTAATTAGCATGTATTAAAAAATTATAACTCCTCCCCCAATAAAATCTACAACTCAGTTTAATTCCTCAGTTTAATATTTGTGGTAGACAACCTATCATTGGGTGGACATAATCCTTATCCTCAAGCAGTCTGTAGTAGGGTACAGCAGATAATTACAATACAAGGCAGAAATCAATCAAAGGTATAAAATTATATGTATTAAGAGACACGTGGGGGAATATTGAGGTGGGAGAATCAATAACAGCTTTATAAAAGGGGTAGTATTTAAGCAGGGTCTTTAAAAAGAGGTAAAATTTCAACAAGTGCTATTCATAGAGAGAGGAGAAAAGCTTGGTATGCTATAAAGCTGCTGCATTGTCCAATATGGTAGCCACTACTCATGTGTGGTTATTTAAATTTCAATGAAAATAAAAATAAAAATAAAAATACAGCTCCTCAGTCACACTAGTCACATTTCAAATACTTAATAGCCACATGCAACTGGTGGCTACTGTATTGGACAGGATAGAGTAGAACATTTCCATCATAACAGAAAGTTCTATTGGATAGTGTTTCTATAGAAGCAATGACAATGAAAGGTCAGAAGGTGGGAACAATGAATTACCCAAATCTCTGTTCAAGCCTTTGAACAAAATACCAGAAATAATGGTATATCCATGTTTTTCCTCCCCAAATATAAATTGGAAATATAAGCCTATGTAAAGATCAATGACTCATTTGTTTCACTGGCTGCTCTGGTTCAATAATCATGCTGAGTTCATACTATAAATCAATAATGAAGACATAAGACTTAACAGGCCTATCTAATTGCTCCATCTATCTGAGCATGCAGATCATAGTGGCTGAAAGCCAGGTCCTAGGGCCCAGCCAAGTGTGGGTGCTGCTGTTTTTTCTGGCAGATTCCTGTTAGCTCACTGGGTCCAAGCTGAATGGCTTGGGCCTGTCATAGTTGCAGTCCCCTAAGAACATGCTCATTGTTAAATCATTTGCTTCTTTTTTTTGGAAGTAGTGACAGTATCCATTGCAAACCTAAAGGCAGGTAGAGGTATGAGGAAGCTATAACTCAGAGAAACAAATTCTGCCACATGAATATGGATGAAATGGGCGATGTGTGACTGCAGTCATTGATAAACTTGTAAAGCCGCAGACTTCAGCCTTTTGGTAAGAGCTGTTGTCTGCTGTGTCTGAAGTGTGGTTTGGCTAAACCACACAAGGTTGTAGTGCTGTTTTCATAAAACCAGTCATGTCATCACTTCCCTGGGGTCCAAATGGATGGTGTGTAGGACCAGAAAACCATGTATCATGGCTTTATTCTTTATCCATGAGTGTCCAAAATGTGTGCCTTCATTGGTTTGGAAAAAAAGTTTAGAAAATCAATTATCTGAGAAAATCAAAGGCAGCCACAAATATACTGAATTCGTATCTTTTGGTTGGGTGGTCCCGCTTAATTTTAGATTCAATCATTGCTTACAACTTGACTTTGAGTCCTTTAAAATATTATTCAATAATAATTGACTTTTAATGTGCATATTTGTTTTTGGACACCATCACTGGTGTCACATTTTATTTACACATGCTCATTAAACAGCAAATAAGTGTCTTCTCTTAAAAGGGCTTAACAGTACCAGGAAAAGGTGGGGGGAAAACCCAGCAAGATATTAACTTTAAATAATTACTTTTCAAAAGTGAGATATATTATATGGGTAATATACATCCTATAGATACATATGCACTTATTTGTTTTTCTTATGAGGAAGCTCATACAGCCATATTCTTCCTCCAAAGACTGGCATTTAGAAGAGCCATCTAAGCCATCTTGCAACACTATTAACATATAATCACCTATTTTCATATAATGTCAACCATCAGAGTGTCAAGGGAAAACATGAAAGTAAGAATCTGCATATCAAGAAAACCTATACAAATACAGGTTTAATATTTTTCAGTTAATTAGTTTTTTTAAGTGCTTAAAAAATTATACATGGGTTTCAAACATCTGATGCTTTTTGCCTTCACATTTGGTTGGACTATTCCCTCAGTGAATTCAAAGGACTGAAGGAGAAATTATTTGTCTTTTTGGAACAGTCAAATAAGGGAAAAATGATTAATCTCAGTTTTCTTTATTTTCAGAAGGCTTCTATGTTTCATAGGTGGGGAAATCATACTGATGACTCAACCACCCATAGTGTTATTTTGCTGTTTCATGCTACGTCAGTGGAAAATAACAAGTCTAATTTTTACCCCCTGCACGATAAAAAAAAATCTATTACTTTTATTGAGGAACCTACCACTGGTAGAAACTTATTTATTTCAGGATAATCTGGTTCTTAAAATATTATTGATAGCATTTATGTTTAACTGGATTGCAAGAACAGAATACACACAAGTCATTTGGTTCCCAGTTTTATAATTTTGGCTTCCGTACCTTATTTAGACAAGCTTAGGCTTCCTTTGCTTGGCTATGACAGACATTTTAGAATATCTCCGGACTCATGAATATAAATAGTTGTGCAAAAATAAATTTTATAAAACCAGAGCTGGTAACAAAAATTACCTAGAGATCAACAACTCTAAAAGAATCTAGTGTCACATTCCTTAGAATGTCAGATTAAACTAACATGTGCCAGTCAATATTGCTACACTGCGACCCTTGATGCCTCCTAAGCAAAACTATTAAGTCCAACATTCTCTCCTGTAAGCACTTATCTGTAAGGATGGCTAACATGTCCTCTGAAGCAGATATTGAAACTGATTGGACAATAGGTAGATACCAGACAGGGGCCTGGGGGCCGACCTCTAGAAATAGGGGGAGAAAATCTTAATCTGCAACACAATGCCGTTCTCTTGAAACCCTATCATTTTCACTTCCCATGTGTCTGCTGCCTGACTGTGAATGGATTTGAAAAGGAATGGTTAGTGCTGAAAATTGGATCAGAGCTAACATTCTCTCATTTTTATCAGCAGCTGCCAAAGGTCATCTGACATAATAGCTGATGAATTCAAGCCCAGTGGATTTCATTTGCAATTTTCAATTTACTGAGGCCTCCAAACCCCACGGTGATAAAAGCTTCCCCTATCGTGGCCTGTCACAAACATCAAGAAACTGCACAAACCCACAAGAAAGAAAAAAGAGAAAGCTGTGCATCCTCGCAGGTACAGATAAGGAGAACAGGAAGAAATGGTATCATGCGGGAAGGTACGGAGCAGCTTGTGTGGCTGGTTCTCTAAATGCCAATTGAAAGGAAAAGACTATGAAGAACAATCAAATAACTTCCACAGAATAACATCATGTTTCTTTGGGGCTTTTGTGTGAAAATTGCCTTCTAATCTCTTACTTGACAAGTCCCCAAACAAAACTGTAAGCGTAAATATGCAAACAAATAAATGAATAAATAATCCTTTCTTATTTGGTCATGGGAAAAGAGCACACTCAGTGTATGTTGTATTTACCATACTTTTGATTCACAAAATGCATGCTTGTAAAGGATATGGTATCAAGGAAATGTCGGTCAGCCCTAAGAAATCATTTATTTTGTTACAGAGATATGGTAGATCCTTTGATTGATTTGCAAGGGCAGTCAAAGAACTGACAGAGCAACTACTTGTAAGTGGATCTAGATACAGTGTATATATATCACAGATGTATTAGCCAAAAAAAAAAAAAAAAAAAAAAAAAAAAAAAAAGAAGGCCATTTTCCCCCTTGTAGCACTATTGGCAGTGAGCTTAGGCAGGATCAGGGACTGAATCCTGCTCCCAGGAATTGTTCAAATTGAGTAGACCATATGCATGCTCCATGGAGAATGGCAAGTTTAAAAGCTGAGCAGTCCATTTCCATCCTATCCAACTTGTCTCATACCATAGCCAAGGAAAAAAAAAAAGGAAAGCAAAGAGATGTTTGAGGTGTAGCTGCTGGGAGAATTTAATTTCAGACATGGATGTCTGGATTCCATTCCTACCAAATAGAGTCAGAAAGGCTTATGAAATTGGTCTAATGAGGCAAGAGGACTTGGCAGTAGGCATCTACCAACTTGCCTAATGACAAAATT
This sequence comes from Leopardus geoffroyi, assembly GCF_018350155.1. Lineage (NCBI taxonomy): Eukaryota > Metazoa > Chordata > Mammalia > Carnivora > Felidae > Leopardus > Leopardus geoffroyi. The sequence continues at coordinate 85,772,162 of NC_059333.1, forward strand.
TTTCATGACAGTTGACAAGAAAACCCAGAATGACATCAACAGGACTAGGATATTAACTTCATCAATGTGTTGGTAACTGTGAGACAATCACAACTTGGAAAGGAAAAAAGAATAATTCCTGGTTGAACTGATGTAATTGTGAGCGATTGACTAGTGTAGAATTATTCTTTAAATTGTTACAGCATATATATATATATATATATATATATATATATAGGCTATTCATCATAATTGAATCCTTAGTTCTTAAACTTAAATTATTTCTTAGGATTTTCTATTGCCCCAAGATTTAATGACCTCTTAATTCTTCAAAGTTTCAAAATAGAAAAATGGTTCCCTCAGTAGCTAAAGGCAGGAATTAACATTTTTAAATGAGGGGTATAAAGTTTTATTCTTAAGCTACAGAAAATATGGAAGATAGCCATATTTTTGCATTTTTGTAATTTTTTTCTCCCACACAAAATTGTCAGAAAGCCACTTTTCAAAGGTTACTTTTCTCCACCCCCCTTTTAAAGCTACTATAGGTTCAAAGAGAACTCTCCCTATAATTTGCAGTTTCTATGGGTTCTCTTTGGATTGATAGCATAATACAGAAACCCTGGTAGTGGTAAAAGATTATTTAATGGGGTCTTAATTTAATCAGTCCTCTAAAATACACACATAACTTGGTGAGGGTTTTTTATTATCTCTGTTCTTCTATGGCAGTGATATAAGGCAAGCTGTACCAATTGGTCTGTAGTCACATAGCAGAAAGGTTAATCTCTTTTATGTTCCTTCTATTAGAAAGGCAGATCTTGAATCTTCAAGGCAGAGTCCTAAATTGTTCTTGTAGACTGGTTCAGAGAGATTGTTCTTTCTCATGCCCTATGGCTAATTACATTCAGTCAGGCCAGAACATTCCACATTTCATCAATTAATTCTTTCATTCCTTCATCTAGCATTTATTTAGTACCTACTAAGTATAGGACACTATGTCAAGAACTATGAATGAGACTTGCCCTACTTTCAAGCAGTTTACAGAAGAGTAGAATGCAAAATATTTTAAATCTGTTTTCTCCCCCTCCCCCAGAATTGAGATTGTGTCATATAGCTATAAAAACTTTAGGGGGGTGATGTCACCAGGAACCTGACATGGATTAGCATCTTGACTTCCTTCCGCCTCCCAAGAACAACTAGCAACTATTCAAGAACATAACACCACTGAGAGAATCGTAGAGCATGGGGATGAGGCTGAAGCAATCCCCAACCACAGAGACCATGACAGATTGCATTGGAACAGTAAAAAAAGCAGTTACACACTGGTTGCATTGCCCCTCCCCGAGGCCAGCACAGCACTATGCAGAGAGGTCTTTCCTGCAACTCCAGCTCCTCCAGCTCCAGTGGGAAAAGAGAACTCCAGGAGGACAACCAGCCATTTCCCTAGCATTGTGGATCACTTTGTGGGAGTACTACTCTGCTCTTGCCCCACAGGGATTGCAGTGGAATCTTCAGGGCTCAACCCCCGGGAATCTGATTGTGACAGAGAAGGGAGGGAGGGGCTTGCAACAATTAGCATGCAAATCTTGGCAGGCCAAATTCATACATGTAATGCTCAAGTATTAATCACAAACCAGCAACTTTGCTCATCTGTGAAACCAAGTCAGTGGTGTATTCTGACCAGGGAAGTCAGTGGGGTACAGATATACTTGATTCAGACCCCATATGAGGAATTCTCCCAGCCCTAGAGCATGGTTTGCATACATCCAGAGAGAGGCTGAGTCACAGTCCCACGATCTGTGGAGAGTGATCGGGAACTATCACATCTGACCAGAGGGGCTGGCAAGAACACCTGCAAGCTGTGCAGCCCAACAATGTCAAGTTGAGATGCACAAGCATAGCTGATCACCCTCAAAATAGCCAGAGGGATTAATCCATCATGCTGAGGGTGGCTTCTGGCCCTTCCCAAATGTTGGGTAAATTGAGAATTGCCTAGAGTATTTCCTCCCTTTCCCACCCAGGCAAGGGAGCTGAGATGCTCCGTCCACTAGCTGTAGAACCTAAAGAGCTGGTGAGAACACTTGGAAAATGCAACACAGTGGTGCTTAAGACAAGACAAAGGCAGGTAGAACTGATAGTTGGCAGAGCAAAGCTAATGGACCTGTTCAGCCAAAGTACTTGGAGTACAGGTTCACTTGAGTTAAGCCAACACAGAGCTTTACTGGTCTTACAGCTGCTTTTCCCACTGTGCCCAGGCGGGTAAAATAATTTGTAGCCCTACTCATTACTGAATACAGCCTCTAGCCTACCTGACCAGGGAACCTAACCAAAGCACACAGGAAACTGCATAGTCCACCCAACAAGCCCTACTTATGGTGGCACTGGAACAGAGAGCATAGCTCATGGCTTTCCCTGTCTGTAGAGCAAAACCAGTGGTCTCACCTGATCAGGAAATTCAGTGTACACTCTGGCCTGATTCAGATCTCCAAACAAAGTGCCATATAAGCCCTGGGTCCTGTCCTACTGTCACACCAGGGTAGGAAGCTAATTCATAGCCCCATCTATAACTGAATATGGTACCCAGACCTGACCATCTAGTAAGCCTTACCAGAGAATCCAGATAATTGCAGAGCCCATCCCACGGCTTCACTTGGGTAGGGCACCAAGCCAGCAGTCTCATGTAACTATTCTTAGCCAGTAGCACCTCCCCCCCAATCCAACTGCAGAGCTTGAGCTGTTGCCTCTCCCCAAAATAGACCATAATAGCAGACTTCATTGCCTAAGGATATTACCAGCAGCACACCCAGAAACCCAAACTGAGTTGACTGGTAAAAATCAGTCTCTGCCAAAGCAAAACTCTCAAGCTTCGAACAGAAATCCAATTACTCAAATGTACAGATACCAGTGTAAGAAATCAAGAATCATGAAAACCCAGGTAAATATGACACCACCAAAGGAAACTAATAATGCTCAAATAACTGATTTAAAGAAATGGAGATCTATGAACTATCTGACAAAGAATTCAGAATAAATCACTTAAAGAAATTTAATGAACTATAAAGACACATGGGCAACTAAATGAAATTAGTTGCATGAACTAAATGAGAACAACAAATCAATAGAAACTATCAAAAAATGTACAATCCTAAAGGTAAAAAAAAAAATACAATAACTGCACTGAAGAATTCGAGTTTCAAAAGCAGACTCGACCATGCAGAAAAAAGTCAATGACCTGGAGGATAGGACATTAGAAATTATCCAGTTAGAGAAACAAAAAGAAAAAAAATAAAAAAGGATGAAGAATACCTATGAAACTTACAGATATCATAAAAAACCAATATTCACAAAATAGGAATTCAACAATATGGGAATAACAGAAGGAGAAGAGAAAGAGAAGGAGACAGAAAGTATATTTAAAGTAATAATGGCTTTAAAACTCCTGAACCTGGAAAGAGAAATAGATATCCAAATATATGAGGCTCAAAGGACTCCAAATAGGTTGAACCCCAATAGGGCCACACCAAGACACAGTATAAAATTGTCAAGAGTCAAAGACAAAAACAAAAATTTAAAGCAACAAGAGAAAAAGAGAAGTTACATAGAAGGGAACCCCCCTAAGACTATCAGTGGATTTCTCAACAGAAACATTTCAGACCAGGAGTGAATGGGATGACATATTAAAAATATTAAAAGAATAAAACTGTAAACCAAGAATATTATACCTGGCAAAGTTGTCCTTCAGAAATGAAGGAGAGATAAAGACTTTTTCAAACAAAAGCTGACTATGGAGTTCATAGTCATGCCTTACAAGAAATGCTAAAGGGAGTTCTTTGAGTGGAAGTAAAAGAATGCTAATTAACATCATAAAAATCTGAAAAGGTAGCACCAATCTCACTAGTAATGGTAAATAGTCATTGATTTGGCAAGATGGTAACAGTGATGTATAATTCACTTACAACTCTAGTTTAAAAGTTAAAAACAAAAACACAGTAAAAATAACCATAACTACAATATTCTGTTATTAGGCACACAATATAAAAAAGATTGCAAATTGTAACATCAATAATTTAAAATGTTAGAGGGAGAAGAAAAAGTGTAAAATTTTGGGATAACTACAAGAGAACTGGAAAATTGTAAGGAACATATGATTTATCAAGATTGAATCAGAAAGAAATAGAAAATCTGAATAGGCCAATTACTAGTAAGAGATTGAATCAGTAATAAAACATCTCCCAAGCCCAGGACAAGATGGCCTCACTGGTGAATTTTATCAAATATTTAAAGAAAAAATTAATACCAATCCTTCTCAAACTCTTCCAACAAATTGAAGAGGAGGGCACACTAACAAACTCATTGTATGAGACCAGCATTATCCTGAAACCCAAACCAGGATAGAGCACTAATAAAAAAAAGAAAACTATAGGCCAAAATTCCTGGTGAAAATAGAGGCAAAAATTCTCAATAAAATACTAGCAAACTGAATTTAGCAATATATCGAAAGAATCATTCACCATGATCAACTGGGATTTAACCCTGGATGCAAGGATGGTATAATAATGTATGTAAATTAATCAATGTGATACATCATATTAATAGAAGGAAAGGAAAGAATCACATGATCATTTTAGTAGATGCAGAAAAAGCATTTGACAAAATTCAATATCCATTCATGATAAAAACTCTTAGCAAATTTGGCATAGAAGGAACATATCTTAACATAATAAAGCTCATACATGATAATCCCACAGCTAATATCATACTCAAGTATATGGTGAAAGGTTGGAAGTTTTTCCTCTAAGATCAGGAAGAAGCAAGGGTGCCCACTCTCACCACTCCTATTCAACACAGTAATGGAAATCCTAGCTAGACCGACCAGGCAAAAAAAGAAACAAAGGTATCAGGATTAGAAAGAAAGAAGTGAAACTGTCTCTACTTGCAGATGACATCAGTTTACATACAGAAAATCCTAAATTTGCAACTATGTGGATGGAACTAGAGGGTATTATGCTAAGTGAAATTAGTCAGTCAAAGAAAGACAAAGATCATATGACTTCACTCATATGAGAACTTTAAGACAAAAAACAGATGAACATAAGGGAAGGGAAGCAAAAATAACACAAAAACAGGGAGGGGGACAAAACATAAGAGACTCTTAAATGTAGAGAACAAGCAGAGGGTTGCTGGAGGGGTTGTGGGAGGGGGAATGGGCTAAATGGGTAAGGGGCATTAAGGAATCTACTCCTGAAATCACTGTTGCACTATATGCAACATGGGAGGAGCCTGAGTGAGGAGCCTGCTCAAGAGCCCCTCTCTCTCTCCCTCTGTCCCTCTCCCCCACTCACGCCTGCTCTAAAATAACATATATATATATATATATATATATATATATATATATATATATATATTTTTTTTTTTTTTTTAATTTGGAAAGAGACATGGATGTCTACTATTACTATTCAACAGTATATTTGATATCTTAGGAAATGCAGTAAGGCAAGAAAAATAAAAAGTATAATGTTTAAAAAGGAAGAAATAAAATGATCATTATTTACAGATGACATAATTATATATGTAAAAATAAAAAATAACCTAAAGGTAAACTACTGGCATTAATAAGTAATATTTAGGGGAGTGATATAAGGTCAGTATATAAAAATCAACTGTGTTTTATTTTTTTATTTTTTTTATTAAAAAAAATTTTTTTTAACGTTTTATTTAGTTTTGAGACAGAGAGAGACAGAGCATGAGCAGGGGAGGGTCAGAGAGAGAGGGAGACACAGAATCCGAAACAGGCTCCAGGCTCTGAGCTGTCAGCCCAGTGCCCGATGCGGGGCTCGAACCCACGGACTGCGAGATCATGACTTGAGCCGAAGTTGGACGCTCAACCGACTGAGCAACCCAGGCGCCCCTCAACTGTGTTTTTTAAACCAGCAAAAATCAAGTAGAAAATAAGAAGTTTTAAATGTTATCATGTATAATAGCATTAAAATCATTACATGCTTAGGAAAGATGGTCAGTATCTTAAAAAAAACTCTGATACATAATTGGGAAAAATTTTAAATGACCTAAATTAATGGAAGAATGTAACACATTTGTGGACATCCCCAAATTGATCTATAGATTAATATAATCACAATCAAACTCTCAGCAATATACTTAGGGCAGGTGTTAGGATTAGTAAAGAACTGGGTCTCATTAAATGACTCAAAAGAATCAAGTAGCCCCACTAAGCTGAGTCAAGAAAGGAAATCCAGTATTGAGAGATCTGGGCCTTAAAATGAGGGAAAACCATTGGACTTATTAAGTTAAATAAAGCTGGGGCACCTGGATGGCTCAGTCAGTTGAACGTCCAACTTCCGCTCAGGCCACAATCTCGTGATTCTTGAGTTCAAGTCCCACATCGGGCTTGCTGCTGTCAGCGCAGAGCCTCCTTCAGATCCTCTGTCCCCCTCTCTCTGCCCCTCTCCCGCTTGTCCTCCCTCAAAAATAAATAAAAAATTTTTTGAAAGCTAAAATAAGCTATATGAGGGAAAGAATATGATGTTTCTTTCGCGCTTCACAGTCTGCACTTGTCTTTTGCGTCCATAATCTCCTTGAGAACTGTCAGCATCGTGAGCTGGAGGATCATCATTCCCATTCTACCAGTAAAGAAACTAAGGCTCAGAGAGCATTTTAGAGGCCAAAGCGATTCAAAATTATAGAGTAGGGATTAGAACACAGTTTTTTCTGGATTTTTGTCCAAAGCTCTTTCTGGAAAAAAATGTTAAGAAATAACATATACATTCCATTCAGGGAATGTAGGTGCATCCTAAGTGTTATTTGAAATTTCAGATATATAAAAATATGAAAAGGAAGATAAACACATATGACTATTGCAAAATGCGTGCTTTGGAATACACTCTTCCCTCAACTTTGAATGCCTCTCACTCCTTTATTCCCCAGTTGTCCGTTAAAATTCCACTGTAGCACTTTCTCCTCTAAGCAATTACCCTTTCCACACAAACAGACTTCAACACTGAGTTCATTTTCAGAGGTAGCATTTTGTAGAGACTAAGAGCAAGGACTCTAGAGTCAGACTTTGAATTGGCATCCTCGGTCTGACACTTAACAGTTGTATAACTTTGGAATGGTTATTTAGCCTTTCATTATATGTATTTCCTAACTGTAAAATAAAGATGATAACAGTATCGTCCATCTTTTAGGATTGTTGCAAAAATTAAATCAGTTGATAATGTAAAGTGCTAGAACAGTGCCTGGTACGCAGTAGGTATGATATAGGTGATAACTGGGATTAATATTATTCAAAATCATTTATTGTACACCTACAGGATGCCAGTGACTGTGCTAAGCTTTGTTGATAGAAGTGAAACAAAATTTCCTGCTCTGTAGTGGAGGAAAGAGACAATAAGTCAGTAAATAACTAAACAAGATAATTTCAGACTTCAAAATTTGCATAAAGGACACAAACAGGGATGTAATAGATAGTAGTAGGGGGTGGGTGTTGTCTTCTTTAAGGAGGTTGGTTACAGAAGTGATGTGTAAGTGATCAGAGGGGGATATAAGTCTTCACTGCTAATAATGAAGAGGCATGAGGAGATCTGGGAGAAGAATATTCCAGGCAGGAGGAACGGATAGTGCAAAGATGCCAAGATTAGAACAAGTTTAGTGTGTCTGAAAACAAAAATGGTACCTGTATGGGTGGAAAATGATGGAGAAAATAAGAGAGGTAGGAGGTGAAGTTGGTGAGGAAAACAGAAGCTGGATCATGCAGGACTTTGTAGGCCATGGAAAGAAATTTCAATTTTATGTGTAGGTAGAAACTATTGCAGTAAATTATAAGAAGTAAGGAGATATGATTTGATCAATGTTTTTAAAAGATCACTCTGACATCTCTGTGGAGAATGGATTGCAGAAAGGCAAGACTGGAAGCAGAGAGATTAAGGAGAGTGATAGGGCAAAAGATGGTTATAGCAGGAGAAATGCAGAACAGGAGATGGATTCACAATGTTTTGGAAGTGCAGTCTAGACTTGCTGATAAACTGAATGTAGACACTAAGGGAATGAGAGAGCTCCAAGATGACCACCAGGGTTTTTAGCTCCAGCAACTGGGTGAATGGTGGGGCCATTTACTGAGATGGGGACTGATCACTTTTTTTTTTATCTTATTTTTCTTTTTCTTTCTTTCTTTCTTTCTTTCTTTCTTTCTTTCTTTCTTTCATTCCTTCTTTTTCTTTCTTCTTCCTTTTTTCTTCCCTTTTCCTTCCTTCCTTCCTTCCTTCCTTCCTTCCTTCCTTCCTTCCTTCTTTCCTTCCTTCTTTCCTTTCTTTTCTTTCCTTCCTACCTTCCTTCCTACCTTCTTTCTTTAATTCCAGTGTAGCTAACATACACTGAATGTAACATATGACTGCTATATTTGTTTCAGATGTATAATATACTACATTATAGTATATATAATTATATATTATATACAGTTATATATATAGTATATATTATATGTAGTTATATACATAGTATATATTATAGTATAATCACTATATTATAGTGATTCAACAATACCATATATTACTCAGTGCTCATTAAGATACATGTACTCTTAATTCTCTTCACCTATTTCACCCATAACCCCACCAATCTACCCTCTAGCAATCATTAGTTTGTTCTCTATACTTAAGAGTCTGTTTCTTGGTTTGTCTCTGTTTTTCCTTTGTTTGTTTGTTTTGTTTGTAAATTACACATGAGTGAAATCATATATTTATCTTTCTCTGATTGCCTTATTTCACTTAGCATTATACTCCCTAGCTCCAACCATGTCATTGCAAATGGCAAGATTTCTTTCTTTTTATGGCTGAATAATATTCCTCTGTGTGTGTGTGTACCATATTTTCTTTATCCATTCATCTATTGATGGACACTTGGGCTGTTTCCATAATTTGGCTATTGTAAATAATGTTGCAATAAACATAGGAGTGCATGTATACCTTCAAATTAGTGTTTTTGTATTCCTTGGGTAAATACCCAGTTGTGCAATTACTGGATTATAGGGTAGTTCTATTTTTAATTTTCTGAGGAATCATCATACAGTCTTCCACAGTGGCTGCACCAGTTTGCTTTCTCACTAACAATGCACAAGGGTTCCTTTTTCTCCACATCCTAGCCAACATTTGTTGTTTCTTGTGTTTTTAATGCAATGTTTTATTATTTTTTTATTAAAAAATTTCTTTTAATGTTTATTCGTTTGAGAGAGAGAGAGAGAGGCAGAGAGAAAGGGAGACACAGAAACCAAAGCAGGCTCCAGGCTCTGAGCTGTCAGCACAGAGTCCAATGCCTGGCCTGAACTTGTGAACTGTGAGATCATGACCTGAGTGGAAGTTGGACGCTTATCCGACTGAGTCACCCAGGCACCCCAATACAATTCTTTAAATAAACATTTAAAAATAAAATAAAATAAAATTTAGTTTATGACAATAAACTGAGAAAACTGCATCCTCAATTCCTTGAATTTAGAAGTGGCCTGGAGTCGTCATGTACGGACATGAAAAAGCTTGCCCCACAGTCATCTTTAAAATAACCCTAGTCTGGAAATAGAAAAAAAAATATAGATGAACATAGGGGGTAAAAAGAGAAAGGCAAACCATAAAGCAGACTCTTAACTATAGAGAACAAAGTGAGGGTTGCTGAGGGGAGGTGGTGGGAATGGTCTAAATGGGTGATGGGTATTAAGGAAGGCACCTGTGATGAGCACTGGACGTTATTTGTGATAAATCACTAAATTCTACTTCTGAAATTAATATTACACTATATGTTAATGAATTGGAATTTAAATAGAAACTTGTAATAAAAATAAGTAAATAAATAAATAATAAAATGTAAACAAAGATTACATTATAGACATGCTTGCAAAGCTTCAAAAAATAAAAGGCTATATGCAGCTTCACCCTTTACAAATATAACTAGGGTAAATTAATTATCATTAGGCTAATTAATTAATCATTAATTAGGCTGAAATGAATAATCCTTTATTAGTTCCATTAAGCAGAAATTGCCTTCATATTATACTCCTGGTTAAGACATCCTTAAGATTGGATAGAACTAAAATGGGAAAATAAACAAGCAGGTTTTCAACAAGATAGTGTGTTGACGGTCGTGGTTGTTGTCTCAAGCAGGACAGTGGTTGACTACAGGGACCCAAAAAGAACCAAAAGGCCAATGTGAGCCATAGCATTTCTTGGGTATATATAGTTACACAGCACAAATTTATAAGTCATTTTAACTCCTCTCCTTTTCTACATATTTCCTTACCAATTCTTCCACTTATCCTCAATGTTGCTTTCTCACCAGTACTTTCTATCCATTTCCCTCACTAGAACACACACACAGAACAGTTCCTTATTTCTAGGCTCTCCCCTCCCTGTGAGGTTTACAACTGATCGTCCGATCTTCCTCAAACAAAATTTTCATTATTTCACTTCTCATTCAGGAATGTTTAGGGATCCTCCAAGTTTTATCTTCTCTCATCTCCTCAGTCAGACCTTTGTCAATTGTCTCAATACAAGTTCATCAACCTTTCTGGGATATTTTGTTACTCTCTGGTTTAAAGTCATCAGTGGCCCCATAAGATACATAATAGTAAATATGTTCTCATGAAACTTCTTCTCCAATAATTCTTTTTTTTTTTTTTTTTAAGCATTTTTTAAATTCATTTTGGAGAGACAGAGACAGAGTGTGAGCAGGGGAGGGGCAAAGAGAAGGAGACACAGAATCCTAAGTAGGCTCTGGGCTCTGAGCTGTCAGCACAGAGTCTGACGCAGATCTTGAACCCACAAACCATGAGATCATGACCTGAGCAGAGGTCAGATGCTCAACCCACTGAGCCACTCAGGTGCTCCTAATAATTCTTCTTTTAATTCCATTTCTTAGTCTAGTTCTCCGCTTCGTAACAACTGACCACACTTGACTTTCTTAGGCTCATCTCCTGCCACTCCTTCCTTCCCCACAACCTCCTGTATTCAAGCCACAGTAGGCAGTTTGCCATCCCTGGAAGACTGATGATTTTCCACATCTCTTTGCCTAGATTAATACTATTCCCAAGGTCATGAATGCTTGTCTTCTTTTAACCACGTATAGAAAGGTAGGAACTGTACCAATATCACTTCAAAAACTTTCCTAACTCCCTGACCCTGCATTATACTTCCTTTCTATTCATTGCTTCCTATTCTATTTTCCCACAGCATTTGGTTTAAATTTTGTTTGGATTTATGACGAATTCTATACATTGCCATACCTCAGACTACACTGTATGAAATCTTTAGGGCAGGAAAAGTTTCCTGTAGTTATTTCTACATTTCTTATATTCAGCTCTTATTCTTCAAAGGCTGAGATGGTGCTTAATAAACGTTTGCATTTTGGGGTGCTGGGTGGCTCAGTCGGTTAAGCGTCCAACTTCGGCTCAGGTCGTGATCTCGCTGTTTTTGAGTTCAAGCCCCGCGTCGGTCTCTGTGCTGACAGCTCGGAGCCTGGAGCCTGCTTCGGATTCTGTATCTCCCTCTCTCTCTGCCCCTCCCCTGCTCATGCTCTGTCTCTCTCTGTCTCAAAAATAAATAAAAACATTAAAAAATTTTTTTAAATAAATGTTTGCATTTTGAATGGATTCAGTTCCCCCAAATTCTATGGTCTTCAGGCTACATATTGCATTTCTGTACCTGTATTCCATTTTTTTTTTTTTAACATTTATATTTATTTTTGGGACAGAGAGAGACAGAGCATGAACAGGGGAGGGGCAGAGAGAGAGGGAGACACAGAATCAGAAACAGGCTCCAGGCTCTGAGCCATCAGCCCAGAGCCCGACGCGGGGCTCGAACTCCCGGACCGCGAGATCGTGACCTGGCTGAAGTTGGACGCTTAACCGACTGCGCCACCCAGGCGCCCCTCTGTATTCCATTTTAAGTGTCCTAAGTTATTGCTTATGCATAAGGTATTTCACGAACTGTAAGATGGCCTTTGCCTGACTCCACAACTACCCTCTTCCATCTCTGCCACCTCTTCTTAGTAACTCTCCTTCCCAAGTGCTTAAAAAATACTCTGTGGCATTCCACAAAGTCAAGGAAGTGTTCCATAAACATTTTTGATTATTGAGGAAATGTAATTCCCTTGGCTATGGCTTCCAATAAAATTTAAGACAAGAGAACCACTAAAATCAATCACTGTACAACACATTGAGGACATAGGTTTCCACACTGACCTTTGTCAACCTTTGGTTGACAAGGAAGTTAAACCCTGGTGTTATTATCCTTCTCTGTTATTTTTGCATGGTTTATATACACCTTTCTCAAACTGCTGGTAATAATGCTGCCCTTTCATTCAGCATATATGATAAGCAGACACTGTGTTGCTGGACTGACTTGCATCATCTCACGTAATCCTTATACCAATCCTGAAAGTCTGTTCTCAAGATTAGAAAACTGAGGCTCAGAGAAGTATGGTAACTTGTCCAAACTCACATGGCTAACACACTTGTGGAGCTGATCCCCTTAATAAATGATTATGTAGACTTTGAGTCATCACTCCCAGTGACAGGTAAACCCTTATGTCATTTGAAAACAACACCTGTAGGCAGTGTTAAGGACTTTTTAAAAATATTGAACTGTAATGTATAGCTTTCAGCTCTTGGTCCTAGTTCTGTACACTAAAGTCATATATGTGGAGAGTTTTAATTATTATTTCTTATGCTAGCCTTATTAATATTTAAAGGCTATTGCTATTTTTTTCATTTTTCTTTTCTTTTCTTTTTTAACACCAAATATCTTCATCTCTTTCAGCTGTTCCTCATGTAACTTGGCCTGAGGCCTCACACACTCCAGGTTGCTCTCCTTTGGACAAGCTCTGGTTGTGTCAATTAATGTCCCTCTTAAAACTGGATGGAGCCCAGGGCTGAACATAATGCCACCTAACTGGTGTAGACTGCACTCAAACTATCACCTCCTTTATTCAGATCCTTTACTTCTATTAATGTTGTCTGAAATTGTGTTACATTTACTGGCAATGCTGTCAGTTAAAACCCTGAGGGTTTTATTTTCCATATGAATTATAAAATTTATGAATGTGAGAGCAATTTACAGACTATAAAACTACTATACTAATATGATTTATTAATAGTAGCATAAGTGGCAGATTTGATCTACTTTCAAAGCAGAACAGTTCACAGAATAAATTTTAATTGGTGGATTCTAAAAATCTAATTCTAAAAATCTCCAAACCGTTAAAAAAAACAAACAGGGTAAGCCAATTTGCCTGCAAATAATAGAGGCAAGTCTCTGTAAGTAGGAGCTTTGTCATCCATGGACTTTAATATTTCTAAAACACTCCAGGGTTCAACTTTAATGTAGAAGTTAAGCAACATGATTTTTATTATGCAGGCTGCTCTGGACAACCACTATGACGTGAGAACATTCATAGTTAGAGCAAAGTTTCTTCATCAAATACATACATGTAAATTGTAGCCTTTGATAGCTGTTTGCGGAAAAATAGTCATCATGGGAAAGCAGAATGGGCCTTGACTAAGAACTGATGTCAACTACTCATTTCAGTTCAGAAACTTTTACTAAGCACATAGTACGTGTAGAGCATTATTATAGGTGCTCTGAAGGAATCAAAGAAAATGGGATTCCTGCCCTCAGTCATAAATATGCTCATCATATAAAACCATCATTAATGAACCCACTTTCATCTTTTCCCAACACTATGGAATAATAAAGATCACTTAGAACCACATCAATTATTTTTAAGTTATCCGGAATTTTCAGTTAACCCAGGAGGCTTTAAGTTTTCCATATACCCAGTAATAGCAGAGTCACCTCTATTGATAGAGTTGCTCATTAATTCATTCAACAAATACATAACACTAAGGAAACTCTAGTAATTGGGTCTGCCTAGAGTTAATGCATTTATGGGGAATGAAATCTAATAAGGTTACATTCATAAGTAGGGGCCAGATACAAAGGGCTTTGTATGTTGAAGTGGAGTATATATTGTTTTTGTCCAACCACTATTTTTCTTCACATTCTCTTGCTAATAGAACTCTCTTTTCCAGGACAGGGCCATCTTCATGTTGCTGGGGGGAGGCAGAATGTCTGGCCCCTTCATGTCCCACCCAGACCTAAGCCTAGACAATCAGAGTCCCCTATCCCTCAGGCTGTGGTGATTGATACAGGGCAGGCAGGTGACCCAAGCCAGGCTAATCAGGGTGCTGGCCTGACATTTTTCGTTAGAGTTATTAAAGAACAATTGTTTCCAGAGGGGTTGCTAGACTGCTACGAAGGAAGTGGTGGTTTGGGGGGAGGGAGGTTTTTCAGCATCAGCCTGATGCTAAGTAGAGACAGTCTAAGACAGAAACCAAGAGACAGCCCTGATGACATCCCTTGCCATGGAATGAAGCCAGGTCTGCCCCTGGATTTTACAGTATGTTAGCTAATAAATCCCATTTACTGTATAGGTTAGTTGAATTGTTTTTTTTGTTTATAATCAACTTGATTCTAACTAAAACTTATGTTACATAAAGAATTTGATGTCATGACATTCATATTCAAACCTACATCATATCTATAAGTTATACACACACACACACACACACACACACACACCTATCTATCTATCTATCTATCTACCATGTCATACAGGTTCAACACTGTGGTCAGTATGACGATCTAAACTTTATCCAATTTCTTTTTTTTTTTTTTAATGTTTATTTATTTTTGAGACAGAGAGAGACAGAGCATGAACGGGGGAGGGTCAGAGAGAGAGGGACACACAGAATCCGAAGCAGGCTCCAGGCTCTGAGCTGTCAGCACAGAGCCTTATGTGGGGCTCAAACTCACGAACTGTGAGATCATGACCTGAGCCGAAGTCGGACGCTCAACCGACTGAGCCACCCAGGCACCCCAAACTTTATCCAATTTCAACCTCATCTTCAGCAATGCATATTCTCTGTCTCTGTATGCCATGTGTAAAATAGATTTTTATTAGTATTCTTACTTATGAAGATGCTTTGAGAATTAATGAGCTAAAATTAGCTAACTTAGGGAAATTTTAATAGAGCCTGCTGATGCTGAGTGATTATTTAACATACACTAGTGACCTGTTGAAAGCAGGCGTATGAGGCCTCCATAAACCCATGTCTTAATTGTGGCAAACTCCAGCATTTCTTTAGCTTCTAATTTTGGATGAATATCCAAATTCTGAAATTTACTATCCAGTGCTCTATTCACTAGAGAATATTGCAATCTTAAACCATGCTTCAAAATTGTTCTTCACAAAATTTTATGATGTATCAAAATAAGTCATGTCTGAAGTAAATGTTCTAATTTTAGATGGTGCTTCTTTTTCTATCAAAAACCACTTTCATGTAGAATCATTTCCAGTACACTTACTGGTAAAGAACGTATTCCAAAAGAAGGAAGTAATTTGCAAGGTTTTTTTTTTCTTTCTGTCTGAATGAGGCTCTAAAAACAAATACTCATCTATAATGCATAGAGTTTATTTTAAAGCAAAAATTGTGTCACATTTTACCATGAGTAAATAATTACATTTCCTACTTTCTTCCTCCTTTTCTCCAGGACTAGTAATATTTGAATTGATCCACAGGAAAATCACATTGAATTTTATCAACAAGTCAATAAAATACAATAATAGCATTGATATTGTAGATGGTCTGCACATGCAAACCTGGGATAATTTGACCAGTTACATTAGTCTAATTTCTTATTTTTTTTTAAAGTAATCAAACAACCATTTTCATTATTTTTTGACTGAGTGTCCAACTGGGGTTTGTATGTAGTGACCAAAAACAGGCCTAAGGCATCAGAAAAGATTCAAGCTTTGCCCATGAGGCCTATACTAAAACACAACTGCTCAGTGCACTCAGAGGCCTGGCCGGGCCTTACGCATGCAAGGTTGAAACAGTCTTAGGAAGATACGTGATACCTATAGCAAATAGGTACCAGAATTCAAATCTTTGTTTTGTTTCAGTACTTTAACAAACAGAGTTATGCAAACTCCATGTAGAATTGGGTCAACTCAAACTCAGTTTAGGAGGCTTGTTAATGCATTGGTTATACAACACAATACACACCTTCAAAAGTAAAACTTTCAATAAGCACATAGCGCTTTAAATGCCAAACATCTGTCTCTCCACAGACACAACTAATAAAAATCAGAATTAAAAACAAACAGGAAATCGTCTTTCAATACATAAACTAAAGACATAAATTAGGGGTTTGTATCCCTGGTTGACCATTAAAATCAGCTGTAAGATCTGATTTCTATGGCCTGGGGTGGGATCCACACAGGTTTTTAAAGCTTCTCAGGTGATCTTAATATACAGCTGAATTTAAGAATGGCCTAAACTTTTCTAACCTTAAAGTATTATTTACAGAGAAAGGTAATAAAGAGCATGATAGCTGTTTCTATTCTGCAAATTACTGAAAGTCCAAGAGCTTTGGTCTCTTTGTCGTTAAAATATGAATTATGCTATCTGTCACTCAGGATATTTTCAACAATTACCAATATAAAGGATGTGGCCTGGAGTAATGCTTAGCACATTATGGGGCGAACACTCAAAAGCCACCAAGTGATCAGGTAGGTAATCCCTCTGGGTAAGATGAGAGGGGCTGGTGGAAAATATAGCAAAACAAGAGAGACCCAGTCTAAAGGGGACATCCACTGCTTGGTCTTTTGCCAATGGTCATGTAGGAATATACTTCCACATCTTCTTCTCTTCCTCCTCCTCTTCTCCTCCTCTTCTTCCTCCCCATCCTGCTCCCCCTCTCCTTCCTCCTCCTTTTTTTAGGAAGAGAAAGAAATCTGGATATTTTAAGTATGAAATTTTCCTACTTTTAAGGCAGCCCAACAAAACATATTTGTGTCACCAATTTTCTCTTCTGGAAAGTCTTAATTCTCTTTTACCATACAAACATACTCTTGTCACATGTCTGTGGGTGGTTTCAAATTTTGTTCTTGTTTTAGGTTAGTTTTAATTAATTAATTAACTATCCATTTATCTTTCTGCCAAGTATTTCTTCCCAAGTGGATCAAGGACTTCTAATTTACTTTCATTGAGGTATAATTGACATACAACATTATATTAGTTTCAGGTGTACAACATAGTGATTTCATATTTGTATATATTGTGAAATGATCACCACATGAAGTCTAGTTAACATCCATCACCACACATAATTACAGAATTGGATCAAGAATTTCTAGCTATGACTTTGTATGATATAACCACATAATGAATCTATTAGTCGTCAGGTATTATGCAGTTAAAATTTGTTCATGATGTATTTTTTCCCATGTGATTAATGACACAATTTTGTCTTCCTCTAGTCATGTCTCCCCTCCCCCATCAACGGTAAATTTTTCTTCAATTTCAACCTCAGCAATTTGTTATAGTCACCACTTCACATTTTTCATTTTTTGCTTTTATTTTGGGAATAAACAAATGTTATTTTTTGCCAACTGAATTGTACCAATAAAGCTCACTTTTTTCCAAAGAACGCCACATTTTCTTATTCCACTGTATCCAATAGCACCACTTAGCTTCACTGTTGCTACTACATACAATCTGCATGAATAAAAGCGGCTTCTTTATCTTTCCTTAGAAAGGAAAAACTCTTACGTTATACCAACACTGCTTGTTTACATATGGTAGATGAAGTACTTTGTTCTTTTTTTTCCCCAAGTTTTTATTTAAATTCTAGTTAGTTAGGGGCACCTGGGTGGCTCAGTTGATTAAGTGTCTGACTTCGGCCCAGGTCATGATCTCGCAGTTTGTGAGTTTGAGCCCCACCTAGGGCTCTGTGCTGACAGCTCAGAGCCTGGAGCCTGCTTCAGATTCTGTGTCTCCCTCTCTCTCTGCCCCTCCCCTGCTCACACTGTCTGTCTCAAAAAATGAATAAAACATTTAAAAAAATTTTTAAAAATTCTAGTTAGTTAACATATAGTGCGATATTGGTTTAAGGAGTAGAATTCAGTGATTCATCACTAACATACAACACCCAGTGCTCATCATAACAAATGCCCTCCTTAATACCCATCACCCATTTAGCCCATAATTTAGCCCATCCCCCACCCACCTCCCTCCATCAACCCACAGTGTTCTCTATAGTTAAGGGTCTCTTACAGTTTGCTTTTCTCTCTCTTTTTTCCTCTTCCCCTATGTTCATCTGTTTTGTTTCTTAAATTCCACATATGGGTGAAATCATAAGCTATTTATCTCTTTCTGACTGACTTATTTCACTTAGCCTGATATACTCTAGCTCCATCCATGTCCTTGCAAATGGCAAGATTTCATTCTTTTTGATAGCTGGTATACACACACACACACACACACACACACACACACACACTTCTTTATCCTTTCATCAGTCAATGGACATTTGGGCTCTTTCCATAATTTGCTATTTTGATAATGCTGCTATAAACATCGGGGTGCATGTGCCCCTTCAAATCAGTATTTTTGTATCCTTTAGATAAATATTTATGGGTGAAGTACTTGAATTCTTTCTTTTTTAAAGTTTATTTATTTATTTAGAGAGATAGAGCATGCATGGGAGGGGCAGAGAGAGAGGGAGAGAGAGAGAATCCCAAGCAGGCTCCACACTGTCAGCACAGAGCCCTATGCAGGGCTCGAACCCCCAACGTGCAAGATTATGACCTGAGCCAAAATCAAGAGCTGAATACTTAATCTGACTGAGCCACCCAGGTGGCTTTTAACAAAGCATAGAGGTTCTCATGTCCTACAGTAGCACCTAAACATGAAAGTGACAGTTTTGTGACTGAATTTGCTGAGAAACTCTATCACTATTATAAGACATGAAGCTAGCAGATGACACAAAAATTTCTTCCATGAATTATGAGTGGAAAACCTAATCAAAGTTTTAAAAAATTTAGCACTTATTTGAGGACTATTATTGCTGTATAAAAGTTTAAGAAATTGGGGCACCTGGGTGGCTCTGTCGGTGAAGCATCCAACTCTTGATTTCGGCTCAGGTCATGATCTCATGGTTTGTGACTTCAAGCCCGACATCAGGCTCTGCACTGATAGTGCACAGCCTGCTTGGGATTCTCTGTCTCTCTCTTTCTGCCCCTCCCCTGCTTGCTCTCTCTCTCTCTCTCTCTCTCTCAAAATGAATAAACATTAAAAAATAAAAAATAAAAAAAGAAGTTTGAGAACTTGTTTCAAAACTGATGGGAGGCCACAAAACAAGCTGATAGTTGAAGATGTGATTTATTTGTGAAAGGTCCCGCCTTTCAGATATACCTCCAACAGAATTGTGTGTGATTAAAGATATTCTGTGTGAGATTAATTCAGGTTTTGACCTGAATTAGGGTATCTTGAAAACAACAGAATGATCTTTAAGCCCTCCTTGTGTGAATGCAGGCTTAAACAAATCAATTCGAAAATCTCCAATGTCTAGATTAGATGATAATTGAATGATATTTAACTTAATAGCAACAAACAATATAAATAGCTATAAACATAAATTCAATCAATTCATGATTGATTCTTAAGCTGACTCCTGTTAACAGAAAAGGAGAATGAAGTAAACTTTTCTGTAAAACTCCAGCACTTGTGGAACCCACTGCTGCACTTAGAGAAAGAATGCCATTAACTACTTGGAATATGCAACTGTCTAAGGGCAATATTTTCCTTATTCTTCTATGGCAGAAAAAAAAACATAGAACTTAAAGAAGTTGTTAGTATAAATGTGTGTGTGTATATGTGACACACAGACAAGTATGCATGCATATGTAACATGTATATTTTTATATGTGTAACATACATTTACCCGAGTTTGGCTTCCTTTCTTTCTCTCTCCCTCCCTTGCTTCTTTTATTTCTTCTTCATAACAAAGAAATCAGTAAAGAGTGCTATGATGCAATTAACTCTTGTGAGAAGGTAACAATCAATAATTACCGCTTACTGAAGTTTTGCCTAAAGTTAATATTTAAAAACATAACAGACAATTTTAGTTTAGTTTATTTGAAGGAAAAAGGATTCAAGAAGTGGACAATTCAAGTATTTTATGTACTATATTCGACATAGGACCTTTGCTAGCTGTTTTTCACAGAATCATAGAAAGCTAGACCCAGAAGCATTCCAAGATGGCATATAGATGAAATTCTCCTTGCAGGGGAGAAGACTGAAGCCTTTGCTAGCTAAGTATTTTCCACAGACAACTAGGATTCAAGTCCACGTCTTCTGACTACAAGTCAGCAGCTCTTTCAACTCTACCAGCAGCCAATTTAAACCAAACCAAAACCAAAACCAAACCAAATAAAACCTGAGTCCATAATTCTCAGCATAAGGTTAACTGAAAAGAAAAAAAATCTGGGTGACTGGATGGCTCAATCAGTTAAGTGTCCAACTCTTGATTTCAGCTCAGGTTATGATCCCAGGGTCGTGGGATTGAGCCTTCGTCAGGCTCTGCACTGACTGTGGAGCCTACTTATGGTTCTCTCTCTCTTTCTCTCCCTCTCTCTCTCTCTCCCTGCTGCCCCTCTCTCCCACTCGCGTGTGCTCTCTCTCAGATAAGAAATTTTTTAAAAAGAGAAAACAATCCTTTCCATTTGGTGAAAAAGCCAACCAGAGTAGTAAGATACAATTAGACTATATTTTTGTTCATTTGTTAAAATTTACAACTTATAGTTTTCATATAATATACATCATTTAACCCATAATTTCCCACCATAATAAAGTAAAATAGTAGTACTGGTCAAATATTGTTCTTCCTCAAATGATCAGCTATAATTATGTAAGTTGGCTCTGATATTCACGTTCATTGCCACAAACTAGATTAGACTGGGAATATTGAATGCTGTGTTACAAACATATTTGGCATCAGAAAACTCTGAGTTCCAAACCTACCCAGCTATTTACCAACCCACTGACCTTGGGAAACATAAACTCTCTGAACCTTGGTTACCTTACCAGCAAATTGGGTGTAGTAGCACATATCTTTGACGATTTCTCTGAGTGTTAAATAAGATGATGCACCCAAAGTGCCTGTCTCTCATGCTCACTAAGGTCCAATGGCTCATCCCTGAAATTTTAACAGCAATGGACAAGAAGGTGGTTGGTGAATTTTCTGGGGCTATGCAGAGATGCCTGGCTGATGTCTGAAACTACTTGTAAGACTGGACACCCGTGAAAGAATACCTTCTTATTTTAAGTTTTGTTTTTCATAAGCCATTTGAAATGACCAGTATATGGGTCATTTGGAAGCCTTTTTTGTACTCGCTGTTGGCTCGTAGTTTCCAAGGTAAACTTTATATCCTTGTCATTTCCCAAATGCGACACAAAGTGCTTATTAAATGCTTGTTGAATGAATGTCATTGAGCTTTACATTAGGCATGTATTTGGTGCATATATTCACACGCAGGGGCATGCGTAAATGTAAACTCAGGGGCAGACCCTTGGCCCATTTTGTTTACAGCCATATCCCCAGTGCTTATAACAGTGCTTGCTACACAGTGTTCAACATTTTTCTGATGAATAAATTAGTGAAAGTCTATGTGTATACTATCCCATCCTAGACATTGTAGGAAGCAAGCTATTAGTTGTCCCCACTCATTAAAAGCACTTGCTTATACCATTGCATCCAATGACAGATTGAGAAACAACAGGACAATTGGAGAAGTTACTATACTTTCATTATTCAAGAATTCACATTTGTACACTGTTTTTAGCTCCTACCATCAGGAGAGGAAAGGTGAGATGATTTCTAAAATGAAACTAAAGATTTCTTAAAGTTCTTAAAGACTTTTCTAAAAAGAGATGATACCATGTGCCCTTGCTGTCCTATCAAAATGGCCACCTGTGTGGCCTTTCCTAAGTTCATAAACAACAACAAAGAAAATGTTATTTAAGGTTGTTTTGGTATATGTGTCTCTCTCCCCTGTTCAACTGCAAGTTCTTTGAGATTAGGGACTGTCACTAGTTGGTATCTGCATCTTCATCACCTGACATTGTCTGACATATACTTAAGTTCTCAATAAACGCTTGAAGGAGGAAGATGATGTTTGTTTGTTCAAATGAAATTTACCCAAGTACTAAAACCTATGTTTATGAACCCAATTTCAATGTCTCTTTCACATTTCCTCACACGCTCTCTAAAGACAAGATCAGTTTTTTTTTTTTAATACATGACTAATTTTGGACCACATCTGGTCATTTTATGACAACTGAAATAGATGAATGCATATAGACAGCGTCTATAATAAGAACAGGATTCTTTTGAGTGACCAGAGCATCACGTTGCCATCAAGTGTACAGTGGAGAGGACTAGCAGGCTCCCTTTCCAGTTCTTCTCTTATTCTGTGCCAACTGGGCCCTCGGTCTTATTGGTATCCAATAATCAGCCCGATTACAGCTAGCCCTGGGAGACATGACAGAAAGAGAGTCCTCATCTTGCATTAATTGCTCCTATTGAAACTATGCCACATCTCTCCAAGCTAGATGTTGCTTAGTATCCCTTTGATATGATAATGACATGCTTCTTAGCAGATGAATATGCAAATTAAAAGCAGTAATTTGGTGGCATGCACCTGCTGACACTGCGCGGCTATGCTTATGTGCTCTGCTGTAACACTGCAGCCACACAAAAGCATCACAGAGGTAAAATTAAATTCTAATGTCGTATATATTAAACAGATGCTTCCACTTTTCTTTGTATATCTACTTTTACAGATTTTGCCATTGGAATCTCGGTTCTCTTCATGCAATTAATGGACATTGATGTGTCATACACAGAAGCGTACTCAGTGCCATTTAAGGAGGCTGATTTTAAAGAGGTGGCTTACATATATGCACATTAGGAGATGAACATTTCTTCTTCATAGCATAGAAGCTGATGACTTTACTTTTGTTGCACAAAGACTTCTATTCATACATGGAATGTATCTTTGGGCTGCAAAGCCAAAAATCACGTTTCTATAGCAAAGATGTGCACTGAAATAGAGTTACTTCATATCATCTGAAAAAAGATTCCAAAATGACTTGAAGAGGCTAGCAAAATACCCAGAATCAATAAGCTAAATTTCTCTGCTTCAAGAGGCGAGTTACAATGAATGAGAAATGGTGATTGCTTAGGTGGGAACCTAAAAGTCTTTATCAATGTGTCGTGTCAGAATTAAGCATTCTTAAGACAAAATTTTATAAAAGGTGCTACTTCTCTGCTTTTTCCCCTGCCCTTAATCCAGGTAGCATTCACACAGCTACATTTATATGTGTGTGAGTGTGTGTGTGTGTGTGTATGACAATGGTTGAATTGATTGAGAATGAACTGTTTAATGAGACATACACAAATTAAGTACATATTTTAAGACAGTGAGCATTTTATACTATGCATTTAATGATTACATATTATACAAAGTAGACCCACTCCAATTTAATTAAACCTCTTTTGTTGGACATCTATGTGTTTTTCCCAATTCTGTAATTACATAAACACTACTGCAATGAACATCTTCAAACATATAGCATTTTCCTTCCTTTTGATTATTCTCTGGAGTAATATTCCAGAAGTAAGATTACTTGGTTAAAAGATAAGGCCACTGTTAAGCTGAAAAAAATTCTCTGGCAAACTATTTGTCTAATTTCACAGTTTAGAAACTTAGCAAGACAGACTCTTTTATGGTTACAGTATTGGAGACCCAATTTTCAAATTCGATATACAGGCATGTTACATGTCTCCATCCATATTGCTTTAGACACACTTTGTATATAAGTTTTACATTTAGATGGAGTGATTCATTGCTACTTCCCAATGCCACTAAACATCTAGGAGTAAACCCTACAGTGAAATGCAATTCTTCTCTTAATTTTGCAATCTTATGTTGGATATGGTTTATCAAACTCAGTAATAAAGAGATTCAAGGCTATTTCTTTTTTAATTTTTATTTATATTCTAGCTAGTTAACATACAGTGCAACATTGGTTTCAGGAGTAGAATTCAGTTATTCGTCATTTACATATAACACCCAGTGGTCATCATAACAATTAGTGCCCTCCTTAATACCCATCACCCATCTAGCCCATCCCCCGCCCACCTCTCTCTATCAACCCTCAGTTTGTTCTGTATCATTAAGAGTTCCATTGAGGAGGGCACCTGTTGGGATGAGCACTGGATGTTGTATGGAAACCAATTTGACAATAAATTTTATATTTAAAAAAAAAAAAGAGTTCAAGGTTATTTTTAATTGCATAAAAAGTCCTATTATTAATAAGCTTTGTGGAAATATCTGCTACATTTAAACATAAGTTAACGTTTTTACCTCCAGGAATCATATTTTCAAGTTTTCAATTGTAGTTCTTAAAAAATATACAGAATATGTGTGCAATACAAAGAAGGTCAGATTTGTGGTAATCTTCAAAAATTTCATTTTCATTCATATTATTCAACAAATAACTAGTATTGTTATATCATTTATAGATTTTTCAAGGCTTATAAATTTTATTTAACAGCCATATCATCAACAAAATATAACTTTTTGACAGAATAAAAATAGTGTTTGTAATGACTTAGGATAACGACTTAGGATAATCTGGGAAGTAGTTCCATTCTTTTCTGCCTCATTTTAGCCTTTGGAATTTCTATATGTTTCTTTTTATTTTCCTTTCTTTTTTAAAATTTACATCCAAATTAGTTAGCATATAGTGAAACAATGATTTCAGGAGTAGATTCCTTAGTGATTCTTACCCATTTAGCCCATACCGCCTCCCATACCCCCTCCAGTAATCCCCAGTTTGTTCTCCATATTTGTGAGTCTCTTATGTTTTGTCCCCTCCCTGTTTTTTATATTATTTTTGTTTCCCTTCCCTTATGTTCATCTATTTTGCCTCTTAAAGTCCTCATATAAGTGAAGTCATATGATATTTGTCTTTCTCTGACTAATTTCACTTACCATAGTACCCTCCAGTTCCACCCACATAGTTGCAAATGGCAAGATTTCATTCTTTTTGATTGCTGAGTAATACTCCACTGTGTGTGTGTGTGTGTGTGTGTGTGTGTGTGTGTGTGTGTGTGTGTATACCACATCTTCTTTATCCATTCATCCATCGATGGACATTTGGGCTCTTTCCATACTTTGGCTATTGTTGATAGTGCTGCTATAAACACTGGGGTGCATGTGTCCCTTCGAAACAGCACACTTGTATCCCTTGGATAAATACCTAGTAGTGCAATTGTTGGGTCATAGGGTAGTTCTATTTTTAGTTTTTTTAAGGAACTTCCATACTGTTTTCCAGAGTGGCTGCACCAGCTTGCATTCCTATATAAGTTTTTTTGATAATGTGCTACTTTGAAGAGCAGGATATGAATTCTGAAACCCAGGTTTTCCTAGTACTGTAATGGTCACTGTACTGAGTACCAAGAGACTCAAGTCTTAGATCCAACTCTGACATAATGAGCTGGACAAGCAATTTATTTAAATTTGGGGGGCCTCAAATTTTCACTGGAGATGTCATCCATTTAACAAATACATATTGATTGCCTACTTCAACAGTAGTTCAAGGTGATAGAGATAAGGTCAAGGAATAAAACAAGGGCCTTCTCTTATGGAGCTTACATTCTAGTATGGGAGAGAACAAATAAACACATTTGATATGAGATGACTGGAGCTCAGTACCTTTACAGTGTTCCACACCACCCGAACCTCTCTGCCCAACACCAGCAAGCCTTCAGACTGACTCCTCAGGCTGACCTCTGATCCAAGGTATATTTAAAATAAATATACTATGTGAAACCTGTTATTTCTCTTATAATAACAAAATCCTCTCTTATTAAACTTCTTCCTATAGCTACCAACTTATTTTTCTGCTCCCTTTACTTTTTAAAGAAAAGTTTCTTGAAATGGTTCCTTCCCTTATTGTCTTCAGTTCATCTTCTCCCATATTCTTTTGGACATGACATCACTTTAAACAAGGTTTTGCCCCCACCATTCTACCCAGATTGCTCTTTGTCAATGTCACAAGTGACTTCCACATTGCCAAAGCCACTGGTCAAGTCTCAGTCCTTTCCTTATTCTTCCTCCTCCTACTAATTCTTGCTACTGTTAAATATAATAATAATCATAGTATAATATATTTGAAAGTTACAAAGAAAGTAGATCCTCATCATGAGTAAAAAACCATTTTTCTTCTTTTTTAACACCTGTCTGAAATGATGGAGGTTAACTAAATTCATTGTAGTAATCATTTCACAATATACATAAGTCAGGTAATTGTGCTGTACACCTTAAACTTATAAAGTGCTGTATGTTAATTGTATCTCTATGAAACTGGAAGAAAAAATAATAAAAATGTCAAACAATAAAAAATAATAATCATGGTTGTCATTTATTAGGTACTTACTATACACTCCAGGCACTACTCTAAGTGTATTAAACAAACTTAGACACATAAGCCTCACAAAAACCATATGAAATAGAGCCAATATAATACTCTTTATACAGATGGAAAAGAAGACAGAAAGGTGTAGTTACTTTTTCGAGGTCACACAGCAAATGATTGCAGAGCTGTATTTGAACTTGGCAGAAATGGCTGCAGAGCCTTTATCTTAGCCATTATGCTATGCTAATTCATTGGCATTTCACTGAGTTGATTGCTCTCTCCCCCTTAAAATAATTTCTTTCGTTGGCTTCCAAAACACTATGCTTCCCAGGATTTCTTTTCCCATCTTCGTGACTGCTCCTTTTCTTCCTCCCTGCTGGCTTTCCTAAATATGGACATTGGAGTGCCCCAGAGCTAAGTCCTTTAATCTCGTCTCTCTCTTTGTGTTCACTTCCTTGGTGACCTCATCACAAATCTCACAGCTTTAAGTGATATATAAATTCTGACAATTCCCAAATTTTTACCACCAAACCAATGTTTCTACTATAAGCCAGATTCAAGTATCCAAATGTGCACTTAACATATTCAATTTGAGATATAAATATCACAAACTTAACAAAATTGAACCAAACCTCTGATATCTCCTCACTTCTACCCTAAAGCAGCTAGTTCTCTTCTCAGTTAAGAATAATTCCATTCTCAGGAGTTTCTTAGGATCAAAATTTTAGACCCTTCCTTGATTCTCCTCTTTTTCTTACACCCTGTATATTGTCCATCAGCAAATCTTGTTGACTCTACATTGGAAATATTCCAGAATTCAACTACTTTCTACTATCCCCACTGCCATCATTCTGGTCTAAGTCATGGTCAATTCTCCTTTGATTATTGCAGTAAACTCATAACTACTCTCCCTACTTTTGTCCTTGTTCCTTCACAGTCCATCCAACCCACCAATCAAAGTTATTTTTCTCAAATGGAACTAAGACCATGCCACCTTTCTAAACTGTTCAATGGCTTCTAATTTCCCTCAGCAAAAAATCCAATGAATTCAGTAAAGTTGCAGGATACAAAATTAATACCCAGAAATTGATAGCATTTCTGTATAATAATAATGAACATTCAGAAAGAGAAATTAAGAATGCAATCCAATTTACAAAAGGCATCAAAAAGAATAAAATACCTAGGAAATAACTTAACCAAGGATGTGAAAGGCCTATACTGTGAAAACTATAAAACACTGATGAAAGAATTTGAAGATGACACAAATGAAAATATATTCCATGCTCATGAACTGGAAGAATTAATATTGTTAAAATGTCCATACTACCCAAAACAATCTACAGACTCAATGCAGTTCCTATCAAAATACCAAGAGGATTTTTCACTGAGTGAGAACAAATAATACTAAAATTTGTAAGGAATCACAAAAGATAGCAAAAGCAATCTTAAGAAAGAAGAATGAAGTTGGAAGTATCACAATACAAGATTTCAAGATATATTACAAAGCTGTAGTAATCAAAACAGTAAGGTACAGGCACAGAAATAGACACATAGATCAATGGAGCAGAATAGAAAGCCCAGAAATAAACCCACACCTATGTGGTCAATTATTTCTATGAGAAAGAAGACAATAATAAACAATGGTGAAGAGAAAGTCTCTTCAATAAATGGTGCTGGGAAAACTGGACAGCTACATGCAAAAGAATGAAACTGGACCACTTTCTAACATCATGCACAAAAATAAACTACAAATGAATTAAAGATCTAAATGTGAGAGTTGAAACCATAAAAATCCTAGAAGAGAGCACAGGTAGTAATTTTTCTGACATTGGTCATAGTAACATTTTTCTGGATATGTCTCCTAAAACAAGGGAAACAAGCAAAAATAAACTATTGGGGCTATGTAAAAATGAAAGACTTTTGCACAGAGAAGGAAACCATCAACAAAACAAAAAGGCAACCTACGGAATGAGAAGATATTTGCAAATAATATATCCAATAAGGGCTTAATATCCAAACTATATAAAGAACTTAAACGACTCAATACCAAAAGACCCCCAAGAAATCTGATTAAAAAAATGGCAGAAGACCTGAATAGACATTTTTCCAAAGAAGACATACAGATGGCCAACAGACACATGAAAAGATGCTCAACACCACTAATCATCAAGGAAATGCAAATCAAAACCATGGTGAAATATCACCTTATACCTCTTAGAATAGTTCAAATCAAAACACAAGAAATAACAGGTATTGGTTGGCAAGGATGTGGAGAAAAGACACCCCTTGCACACTGTTGGTGGGAATGTAAATTGGTGTAGCCATTGTGGAAAACAGTATGGACGTTCCTCAAAAAATTAAACCATATGATCTAATAGATATAGAAAAACCATATGATCTAATAATTCCACTACTAGATGTTTACACAAAGAATATAAAAACACTAATTCAAAAAGAGATATGCATCCCTATATTTAATGCAGCATTATTTACAATAGCAAATATATGGAAGCAATCTAAGTGCCCAATGATAGACAAATGGATAAAAGGTGTGGTAAACACACACACATACACAATGGAATATTTTATAGCCATAAAAAAGGATGAGATCTTGCCACTTGTAATGACGTGGATGGACCTAGAGGGTATTATGCTAAGGGAAATAAGTCAGACTAAAAAAGATAAATACCATATGATTTCACTCACATGTGGAATCTAAAAACTAAAACAAATGAATAAACAAACAAAAAGCAGAACTGGCCCTATAAATACAAAGAACAGACTAAAGGTTGTCAGAGGAAGGGGGCGAGAGGATTGGCAAAATGGGTGAAGGGGAGTGGGAGATATAGGCTTCCAGTTATGGAATAAATAAGTTATGGGAATAAAAAGTACGGCACAGGAAACATAGTCAAAGATATTGTAATAGCGTTGTATGGTGACCAATGGTAGCTACATTTGTGGTGAGGATAATGTAAGGTATAGAGAAGTTGAAACACTATTTGTACCCCTGAAACTAATGTAACATTGTATGTCAACCATACCAAACTCCCCAGCCAAACCCAAAGCCATTCTAATGGTCTACAAGACCCCTTAAAATCTAGCCCCGTTTTATCTCTCCAACTTTGTCTCCTACCATTCTATTCCTTGCTCACTCTAATCCAGACCCACAGCTTTTCTTCTTCTTCCCAGAATTTGCCCAGGCATACTTGGGTCTCTTTGCCTTTGCAGGGACTTTTTCCTCTTTCTGGAATCTTTCCCTCTTATATGTGAACATGACTTCCTCTATCCTTCAAGAATTTGCTCAAGTGTCCCCTTTTCAGGGAGGCTTTCCCTGACTATCCTATTTAAATTGTATCCCAACATTTCCCATTCTTTTTCCCTGCTTTATTATTTGTCACACTATATATGTTATTAATTTATCCTTTTAATTTCTGTTTCCCCAAGTAGAATGTTGCATGGGCAGTGAATTTTGTCTGTTTTACGCACTGTCTGTTCCTAGCCTAAAACATTATCTGGCACAAGATAGGAAAATTATTAGTCCATCTAAGGAATTTCAGTGATAGGAGATCTTCTGGGCTATATTCTTCCTTGCTCATGTCTTATGGGATAAAGTAAATTTGATTTCTTGATGTTCTCCTTGAGGTGAGGAAAGACCTTCCTAAAAAACTTTCAGCAAAATTCTCACTGTCAAGAATTCTGACCGATTGCTGATTAAGAGAGCAGGGGCTGAGAATACCTTTGGTTTAACCAGACTCACCTTAGAGCTGAGGGTAGGGTCAGCTTCCCTTGAGGCATATAGAGGGGCCATACTGAAGAAATCAGGGTTCTACAGGGAGAAAATGCTGAGCTAGCAGCCAATAGTGTCCACTACAGACATCTTAAAGTGGAAGTCCTGGCTGTACAGATATGAGCAAAGTTATTTTCTCACATTTCCCCAACACTAGAATCTAGCAATTAAAAAAAATTGCCAACCTGACAACTGAAAAATTATATCTCACTTTTTAAAAAAATGTTTATTTATTTTTGAGAGAGAGAGAGAGAGAAGCAGAGACAGAGGGGGACAAGGGATCCAAAGTGGGCTCTACACTGACAGGAGACAGTCCAGTGCTGGGCTCGAACTCAAGAAACGTGAGATCATGACCTGAGCCGAGGTTGGACACTTAACTGTTTGAGCCACTCAGGCACCCCTATATCTCACTTTTAATCTTAATTTCTCTGACTACTACCGAGGTGGAACACATTTTCATTTGTTAATTAATCATATATTTTTCCTCTTTTTAAGATTACCTGGGCATATTCTCTGCCCATTTTTCTCTATTGGATTGTTTACCTTTTGCTTGTTAATTATTAGGAGGTCTTTATTCCATATATAATCCTTTGTTATATATATCATAAATACTTTATTCTAATCTATTGCTTGTCACAACTTTGTTTATGGGCTTTTTGGGGGTCATACATAGGTTTTAAATTGCATGTGTTCAAAGCTATCAATAATTTGATTTTTTAGTTTCTAGGTTTTGTCTTTTTTTTTAGATGTAAGTTTTTAAAATTTAAGTTTTAGTTAACATACAGCGCAATATAGGTTTTGTCTTAACAGAGCTTGTCCTACTCCAACGTCATAAAAATATTTTCCTCTAGGGGCACCTGCGTGGCTCAGGTCATGATCTCATGGTTTGTGGCCCTGTGTAGGGCTCTGTACTGACAGCACAGAGCCTGCTTGGAATTCTCTCTCCCCCTCTCTCTCTGCCACCATCCCACCCCCGCTTGCGAGCATGCTCACTTTATCCCTCTCAAAATAAACAAACAGTAAAAAAGCTTATTTTCCTGTATATCTAATGGTTTAAAATATAATCTTCATGATATCTAAATTTGCTTTTCTGGACTCTCCATTCTATTCCATTTATTTCTCTATTTGCCCCCAACATCAAGCTCCTTTAATTTCTTAGCATGCTTTGGTTTTAGGAGATTTTAGAAGATATTTTACCTTCATTTTTCTTAACTGTTCTCACCTCCAAATATATTTTAGAATTAGCTTTTAAGTTTTTGTTTGGCGCCATCTTGAATTACAGATTAATGTGAGGAGAATTGCCAGCCTTACCATACTGAGTCATTCCATCCATCACTGAAACAATGTTTTACTACTTTCTTCATATAAATCTTACATAATTTTAAAGTTAATATTTTATATATTTTGTTTAATATATTTTTATATTCCTTTTTGCAATTGTGAACAGTATTCAAGATATCTTCTAAGTGGTCATTGTTACTGCACTAAACGCTTACCAGGGCTAGTAATTTTTTTAGTTATTTCTTTTGGATTTGCAAAGTAGATAATATTATTTATATATCATCATTTTTCTCCTCCTTTATAACATTTATAGTTCTTATTATTTATTATTATTATTATTATGTTATTATTTCTTACTGTACTGCCTAAGATAGTACAATCTTGAATCCTGAGACATATTCCTGACTTTAATGGGAATACTTCTAGTGTTTCATTACTGATTTTGGTGTAATGTGAAATGCAGACATAAATATTCTTTATTAAATTGTGGAGGTTTACCTCTTCTTAGCTTACTAAGAATTTTAACAAAAAATATGTGTTGTTGAATTTTATTTTTTAAAAATTTAAAATTATTGAGATGAATATGTTGTTGTCCTCCTTTACTGTTAGAGTGAGTTACATAAAGTTCTAAATGTTGAATTATCTTTTCCTGAAGCTATTTCTATTCTTTTAATCTTTTGCTATATATTTACTTCTGAACATGCCACATGTTTTTATATATTGTGTCATTATCATTCACTTGTAAATATTTTATTATTTCTTCTTAACCCAGAAATTATTTAAAAGATTTTAAAAACTTTAGCTAAGTAATTAGATTATTTCTAGCTATCAGTTTGTTATTGATTTCTGAATTTGTTGAAGTCATTATATTTCTGTGTAATTTCAGTTTTTCTTAGTAATTTATTAAGATTGTTCTCTGAAGCATAATATGTAGTAAATTTTAAAAAAACAAGTAATTGCATTTGCACTTGAGGTAAATGTGTATTCTTGAATTTGCTGGGTATGTATGTGTATACATATATATTTTGTTATATGTACCATTAAAACCTTATGTATCTATTGTTATTACTTTTTTGCTACTTTAGTCTTTGAATTCTAAGTCATTGGATTAACCTCTTCCACTAAGAGTATGGATTTAACAATATCTACTCACATTTCTAACA
Source organism: Leopardus geoffroyi (assembly GCF_018350155.1). Lineage (NCBI taxonomy): Eukaryota > Metazoa > Chordata > Mammalia > Carnivora > Felidae > Leopardus > Leopardus geoffroyi. Next base: position 85,804,755 of record NC_059333.1, read on the forward strand.
GTTTTTATTTCATATGTGTCAAAGCTGGATGGCTAGGTACATAAATTGTAATTTTTGTATCTTGATAGATTGTTCTATCTTTGTTCTGTTTATAATGTTCTGTTTATAATGTGAATCTTTCTCTTTGCCCAAATTAATAATTTTAGCCCCCAAGTATGAGTTATTCCATGTTAAGAGTGCCTTACCTGGTCTTTCTCTTTGTGAATTAGCATCTTTCTTAAATACCTATGTCCATCCCTTTATTTTAATTACACTGTGTCAATTTTGTTTTGGAAGTGTCTCTGAATATAGTAAGCAGGTAGATTAAAATAAAATATGACAATCTTTTAATAGGAAAATTAACATTTTGTATTCATTATGACTATTAAAATGTTTGGACATATTATCTACAACTATTAAATATTTAGAACTTATCTTTTAAAAAAACAATTTCCTTTTTTCTTTACCTTTATTTTGGAGTTGATTCAGTTTTATCCACTTTTTTTCCTTCCCTAGACATCTAAAAATTACATATTATATTTCTTTTCCTATATTGGATGACCATTAATTTTTTAAAACTCCTATGGTTTAAATGCACACCACTTTCTTCCTTTCTTAGAGACTTGAAAAATTATATATTGTATTTCTTTTCCTATGTTGGATGGCCATTAATTTTTTAAAAATCATATGTTTAAATGGATATACCCTCCCCTAATAACATGCTACCTATCATTGACATTGCCTTTACCTTCAAATTTTACTGAACTCATTTGGAGTGTGGTTTACATTATTAGTAGTTTAAAAGATTTACATGACTGTAAAGATTTATACTTAGCCACATGTCTTATTGGTTTCTTTTCTTCTCTTATTTTGTTATTCAATGTCTTTCTCCTTAAATCTTTTTTGTTTTCTTTGAGTGCTTCCTTGAATGTTTCTTTTTGAATGGATTTCTTTAAATGCCTTCATTTTATCCTTAATTTGATGGTCATTTGGCTGGACTTAGAATTCTGCATCATTCAACTGAGAAGGTGTATCTGAGTAAAGACTTAAAGATAGGGAGGATATCTGGGGAAAGGGAGTCCAAGCAAAAGCAATAGCAAGTGCAAATGCCCCAAAGCAGGAGTGTGGTTGGTGTGTTCCTGGAATACATATAAGTGTGATAATTTGCTTCCTGTCTGCTTTCCAATAAGCCTGTAAAGTTTGACTATGTTTTATTTTCCATTGTAGACCCAGCATCTGTTGTTTTTAGTATATAGCATTTGCTCAGTGTTGGTTGAGTGAATGAATAACCCCAAATTTAATTAATTAATCAATTAATTAATTTATTTATGAGGGAGAGAATGAGCAGGGGAAGGGCAGAGAGAGAGGGAGAGAATCTTAAGCAGGCTCCATGCCCAGCATGGAACCCAACACGAGGCTCAATCTCACAACTATGAGATCATGACCTGAGTCAAAATCAAGAGTCTGACGCTTAACCAGTTGAGCCACCCAGGCACCCCAACCGCAAATATAAAACAAAAGCACTAGATCATACCATTCAAGTTCACCATTATATTTTAACAGCAATAATAATAAAGAGCACATAACCATCTCTTGTAATATGGTGAACTCACTAAGGATTGAGCCAGGAATTAGTTATATTTGTCAATGAATATTAATATAATTTTTCAAGATAAAATAAAAATGGGGACTTGAGGAATTTGACTGCAATTTTTATAATTGAATTGGAGTACTTTATGTATAGTATATTCTCAGTAAAATTTGTCATAGTAGATGCTCAGTAAAATTTGTTGAGAGAATGTTAAGAATACCACCACTATTAAAAACTATGTGACTAGACCCATTTTTCAGATTTTTAGGTTGCCTTTTATAGTAACATGTGCAGATTTCCTCACATTATTCAATTTAATTTATTTGACTTTCAAAGTACCTTTACTTAACATTTTAAATTGAATGTTGAAAAGAATACAATAAGTACCTGATTCTCTGCTACCAACACACAGACACAGATGCACACCAGGAATTATTTCTTGAAAATGCACTTATTTATAATAATCTACATTTTTCTCTTTCCTAACTCCCTCTTGATGCTTCTTACTGGAGATTATATTTGCTGTCTACAAACTATACTTTTCTCCCTTTAACCCAGCAATGAAATTCTGTATAAACAAAAAACTAAAAATCATTCACAAGGAGAAGTAATGCTGTTATAGAAATTATTTCGCAGGGTCACTTTAGGATTTTAATACTCTATAATGAAATAATACTCCTTAGGTTTGGCTTCAGATATCAGACGTCTGAATGTCTGAATAAAGAGCTTTATACGATAATGAAAAACAAGAGCAGGGGTTTCACATAGGCCATACCTGATAGGCACTTTACTGGCAAACAAAAACAAACAAGTTTTAAAAGAAAGATGAAGAGTTGACAAATCCTCAATAGTCTTTCTAAAACCCATTCCTAAGCGTTTGTATTTCCTCCCTTGAGTCTTTAGATTACATGGGGTAGAGTTTGCTAATACTTCACATAGTTGACAGTTCTAAGAACTATAAAATTCTCCTCAAGGAGTAATCACACTAAATGTCTGGTTCCGTGAAAAGAGTAGTTACTGCCTCATTGATTTCATATCTGACCACTACAATCACCAGGCAGATGTCTTTATTTCTACCAGGTACCATTTTCCCCATACACGTTTTACAGTGTTTTCTAAGAAGGAAGGAAGGAAGGAAGGAAGGAAGGAAGGAAGGAAGGAAAGAAAAAGGGAAGAAAGGAAAGAAAGAGGGAAGAAAGGAAGGATGGAGAAAGGGAGGAAGGGAGGGAGGGGGAGAGAGGGAAAGAGGGGGAAAGAAAAGAATGAAAGAGAGAGAGGGAGGGAGGGAGGAAGGGAGGAAGGAAGGAAGGAAGGAAAAAGAAAAATATCCTCAGATTTTAGAACTACTAAATTTCCTTGAAAGAAGCAGGGACTGATGGTAGAAACATCTCTCAAAGGCAATACCAGTCTGTGAGTAAATTTATGAACAAAAGTACATTTTAAGTGACATAATATTATCAAACAGTTAACTGTTGCCCTCACTGGCTCCTCACCCCTGGTGCCCTGCCCTCCCTCCCTCCCGTCCCTTGATGGTGTTTGAAAGTCAAGAATGACCTGTCTATTGGGTACCTTTAAGAAGGTTCCATTTGTAATACTGCAGCAGTTCTGATGTGGGGTTCAAATTTAGGTATCCCAGATGGGCCAGGAAGCAGCTTGGACCCCTTGAATCTAAACCTGCAGAAACTGAGGAGGGCAGAGGAGGTATTTCATGTCAGAAAGGAAATACATTCAAAGGATGGCAGGGCCCAGAGAGGTAGTATCACTGTATGCAGTAGGTCTGGTGTTAGAAAAACTTGTCCTTCTGGCCTACTCTGATTTCCTCACTGTTGCAAAAATGCAAGAAAGATTTCACTTTGCTTTTCACTCTGATTTCGGAAAACTAACAGCAGGAATGCAACTAAGCACCAGTCTATTCAGCCTTGGCGAAAGCATGGGGGTGGTAGGACCCTGGTGCCTGAAGAACCCCCACACCATCTGCAGTGGGCTGGGGCCATCAGACATTCTCAAGAGAGACTGTGGACAGTGATGCTTGATTTTCTGATTTTTAAAAAGAAACTGAAAATCCAGACTTTTTAAAATGTAGATTTTCCTATCAACTTATTTTTTTAAATAAACACTCCCTAGGTCAATAGTATGTCAAATGCACAGATTTTTGAACTAAATCTTGCATGTAGGCCACAGGTTTGCAGCCTCTGTAAGGCCAACAATTCTATCTCCATTTGGGATAAGGTGAGGATCAACAGCCCTCAACAACAAAATTATAACTGCAACACTATCTCCTTTCTCCATTAACCACTATCTCCATATGTAATATTTTGAACAGAAAACAAGAACACAAGACAAAAGGCTTGGACTTACAAGGACAGAAAGAGAAAAACCCAGATTTGTTACATGGAAATATATCAAGGTTCTTATACAAATAATCACTAATTCTTGCTTTGTAAACATATTACTTTTATGTCCAAGACAGCCCATATTACTTTTAAAGTGCTGAAATTTGTCAGAGACAGATTATCAATGTGGTGAGATAATTTCTCTCCCTTGCCTTGTTAGGTTAAGTGTTAATCTCATAAATGCCTGTGTTTACATGTTAGATGCCTGTTGCAGAAAAACAAAACCGAAACCAAAGCCATAAAACACAGTTTCATCGAACACAAGTATAAAATTACAAAAGCAATTGATCTGACACTAGTATTTAGTGACTCCCAGTTACAAGAAAAGATTTTAAAACAGAAAACCCAAAATACTATCCAAATACTATCAAATATCAAGTAAATCTTCAGTCATGGGCATTCACTGGCAAACTGTTAGTAATTCATTAATGAAAAGCTGAAACCCATAATCCTTTAGGCTCTTCCTTTCTGAACCAGTGGACCACTCAACAGACAGCAACATGTTTGTCCAACACTGTTAAATTCTCTCTTCATTTTTTTTCTTAGCACCCTTTCCTCTTGCCTGTTTTCCAGGGCTTCTGCTGACATGTCACAGCGTTGGGATTCACTGTCAGTTTTACTGGCTTGGATTTTTTTTCCCTCTTACCTCTTTTAAAGGGGCCTTGTGACAAGGGGGGGTGGGTGGGGGTGGACAGAGAAACAAGCATGCTTCTTGATTTACCGCACCCAGCTTCACAGAGCCAACAATTCTTCAGCGTGTGCCTTCTTATGCACCAGTGCTCCACCTGACTGTGTTTTACCTGGTGCGTGACCTTCAGTTGAAAATTCCAGCAGCGTGTGCAACTTGTCTTTGGCAAATGAATTGTAAGTATGCCAGCTGCCAGATGTCTTCATTTTTAAAACACCTTCAAACTGCTTCTGGCACAGTTCCATAAGCAAAACAGGCTAAGCTGTAACTCTAGTTTCCACGCTGAGAGCAAAAGAAGAGGGGGTGAGGGAAGCAGATGGAGGCAAGAGAAAAATGCATTTTGCCTTCACATTTTGAAAAAGAGTATATGCGAAGGTAAAAACCGAATTTGGCTGTCCTCATCAGTCAATATTTGGATGAAGAGTTATCTGTGACCTTTCATATGTTCAAAATGTACATGAATAGACACTTTAAATGATATAGTCATTTGAAATACGATGGTTTTGTGAGTCCAACAAAATAATGATGATATATTTTCCTAAAAAAGAAGACTACTGGCTCATAAGGTAGTAAGTAGTTGTAAGCCTAGAGAGAGCTATCAAAAATTAAATAATTTTTTTGTCTTCAACAATGCAGAATTTTCCTGCTCTCAACAGTAGGATTTTGAAGAGGGAGAGTCAAGAAGGAGCTTCCAGATGCCAGAGGATGGCCCTCAATTCTTATCCTGTCCAAAGTCTCCTTTCAAAACCTTCTGATGGTTTAAATAATTAAGATACGCACTATAACGGAATGAATTTAAAGAATAAGGCACATTGCAAACATTTAGAATGACTGGCATTTCCTAAAAATCTGTGATGTCCGCATTACTTTGGAAGTAACTGAAGCCTAAGGAATGGACACTACTTAGATGATACAAGCAAGTCAAAATTATTGAAAAAATAGTGATACTGAGTTGGGACCTGACAAGGCTTATAGAACAAAAACAGATATTCACACTTGAGCCTAGGGAAAAGTCAGAATATGGCAATTTAAGATCAAGTCAAATTGATTTAGAGAGATTTCTTTCAATCAGTATCTTTTGATAGCTCTCATAATAGAAATGAAGACATCCTATATGAACTACATGATGGAATAAAATTAATAGTAAACTGCACAAGGAAAAGACCTGCCAATCAATGACTTATATATTTTTTTCATTAAACTCTAAGTAAATTGTGGTATCCATCACATATTCATAATACATGAGCTTATATTTAATGACTAGACATCTACACTTTGAAAGAATATGGACATATATGGGGTGCCTGAGTGGCTCGGTTGGTTGAGTGTCCAACATTTGATTTTGGCTCAGGTCATGATTCCAGGGTCATGGGATCAAGCCCTGTGTCGGGTTCTGTACTGAGTGTGGAGTCTGCTTAAGATTCTCTCTCTCTCTCTCTCTCTCTCTCTGCTAGGTTTCTCTTTAAAATAATAATAATAAAAAAAGAATATGAACATGACTGAAAAGAAATGGGAACTATATATAGGAGACACACTGCAATGAAGCCCAAGAAGGGAAATGAAGGCTTACAGAGAGGACATGTGCTTACAAAAGTAAGTGAGAGGCACTGGTCATAAAAGATATATGCCGCTGGTAAAATTATAAAAACGGGAGTACGCTTTTCTGACTTCTAATTCTATAGTCCTTCACACATATCTTTCAGTTAATTACAGTGTTCTCTGAACATGCCTTTCCCCTCCCCACCTTCATGGATGGCAAGGGCATAAGAATTTTTTCTATCTTTACCATTCATTCCTATTTATTGAATTCTTGTCCATCCCTTAAGCTTTGGCTCAGATATAAGCATTTCCATGAACTTTTCCCAATCTCCTCCACCTCCATTGAAAGAAAGCTCTTTCCTATGTTATTCTCATAGTGTTACTCTTTGCTTTTTATGTTCTTATCTGTCTCCCTGTGTAGACTATGAGCATCTTGAAGACTGAAATCATGTCTTATATGCTTTAAAGCCCTAGAATACCTAGTACACCATGCACATGCTAATGTCTCCATAAGAACCAGAATAGAACTGGATGCCTTCTAGTCTTTGGGTCAGTCAGCAGTACCCTCGTCCTGTCTTCTCTCTATAATGAATCACACAGTAGGCCTTTTTTTATGTCTTAAACCTAATTTCTCAAATAGATTCTATTTTTATTTCATTTGTTCTATTTGGTCCATTATTAATTTGTGGGTAAACAATGTAATGGATAATATGAAATGTGGCTTCCAAGTAACATATATCAGATTTTAAAAGAAGTGAGGACCTTAATTTAAACAGCACTGGAGTAGGTAGAAAGATAAATTTTCTGGGTCTTTCAGTGCTCTCAATTCATAACTGAACAATTACACACAGAGCTATGCATGAACACATATAAAGAAGAGTAAGATTAAAAGGCAAGAAAAAATAATAAAAAAATACATTACAAAGAAAATAAACTAATGGTTAACTGTATACCAAAAGTATTTGAAAACCAAAAGTATTAAAAATGCATCTCCTAAAAGTTTCTCCCAAACTGAGAAATATAAGCTTCTTGAAACTGGTGGCTTTTTTTTTTAAACAGTCCACTCATATTTTACTTTGGCTCCAAGTTTCCCTGAAGGGCCTGAGCACATCACTCTGAAACCTCATAAAAATTGCCAAAGGGAGTCTGGCCTGAGCTTCGTGAATGCTGCTCTAACTGATGGGACTGAAGGAGAACCTTGGCAGCAGCTAGGAGAAAAAAAGACACCCAGAAATTAAAATTGAAGTTAATTATAGTACTTACAGATTTTCCCCTAGACCTGATTCTTGGTGTTCAACAAAGAAGAAAAGCTCTCAATACAACTTCAACATGACAATGACATCACTACACCTAAGCCTGTTCTTGGGGACTGGGGAGGGGCAAGACTTGAAGATATTCCTGTCACTAAAGCTGTTTGGGGCCCTGGGGGTGTTTAAGAGGATTTCATTCAAGGCTAGTGACAGAAAATGGATCAAGAATGATCTTACTCATGTCCAAATAGATAGTTTTATTTTTCCCAAATCCAGAAACCTCAATTGAGCTTTATTCTCCCAGACTTTAAGGGTGCTCTGTTGGGATATGATTTATGTGATTAGTAGATAAGCAATTGTTGTCCTAGGAACCCTCATCAGAGTTGTTTTTTTTTTTTTCCTTTTAATTCTGTGCAGTTCAGAATCTGATGATCCAGATTAGGGAGGCAGCACCTAATATTTCACCAGCTGTTTGAGCTGAAGCGACTTAGCTGTGCTCTCTGAGCCTGTGTGTCTTCATCTCCAGAATGAAGAGAACTATACCCGCTTCATACCACTGCCATGGGACTCTATAAGAATTTTATCAATATCTTAAAGAGTATAAAATAGACACAGTGACAAAATATACTTATTATAGACAACTTTAGCTACCTGGACATATATTTCCCCAAGAGCACAGTATTTGCTAAATCATTGATTTGACATATTTCCAATCATATCACCTGAAAAAGCTTAGGAAATAATATCATTCTGGACTTTATTCTGTCCCAAAAGGAAGAAATTATTGGCAAACTATCATGGGGCAAAGTGAGCCAAGCAATGTTGGGATTAGATGGGATAATCTAGACCCTTGCAACACAAAGTAGGTGCTAGGACTAGCAACACTGCATAATTTAGGAGCTCATTAGAAATGCAGAATTCCAGGCCCCACCCAGACCTACAGAATGAGAATCTGCACTTTAACAAGATCACCTAGTGATTTGTATGCACACTACCATTTGAGAAAGCACTGTTTAGAATTCAGAAAAATTGATTTTTAAAAGTTAAGATACAAGATCTAGATTATTCTGTGGACACAGATCTTAACAGAGAAGATTCATTCAAAAAGGAAAGAAAATCCTTAAGACCAAGAAAATTGTCTCCTTGGCACAGGAGAAATGAGCATTTAAAATTAAAAGAAAAAAATATGGATGTCTGGGCTTTCTGATGAGCTCGGATTTTAAAACAAATTTGAAGAAGATGGAAGGAGGGTGTGGCAAATTAAAGATGGCCACAAATTCTTTTCTACTCTTTTTATTAAGAGGTGGAAACTAATCTTTTCCCCTGAATATGGGCAGGAGTTAGTCATTAAGTCTAGTTGATGTTTTCTAAATATGTTTTAATTTTGCTCTTCCATTTCCTCTCTTGGTGCTGACTTGGTTCAGGCTTTATCATCTCTTATCTATACTAATGAGAAAGCCTCCCAACTGGTCTTGTTGCTGTCAGGCTGTTCATTTTTTTTAAAGTTTTTATTTTAATTTCAGTGCAGTTAACATACAGTGTTATATTAGTTTCAGGTGTACAATACAGTGAGTCAACAATTCCATACATCACCCAATGCTCATCATGACAAGTACACTCCTTAATCCCCATCACCTATTTAATTTATCTCCCCCACCTCCCCTCTGATAACCATAAATTTGTTCTCTATAATTAAGAGTCTGTTTCTTGGTTTGTCACTCTCTCTTTTGCCCTCTGCTCATTTGTTTTGTTTCTTAAATTCCACATGTGAATTAAATCATTTGGTATTTGTCTTTCTCTGCCTTATTTCACTTAGTATTATACTCTCTAGCTCCATCCATGCCATTGCAAAGGCAAGAATTCATTCTTTTTTATGGCTGAATAATATTCTACTGTGTATATATACCATATCTTCTTTGTCTATTCATCAATCATTGGACATTTGGGCGGCTTCCATATCTTGGCTATTGTAAATAATTTTTCTATAAACATAGGGGTGCATGTATCCTTTTGAATTAGTGCTCTTGTATTCTTTGGGTTAAATACCCAGTAGTGTGATTGCTGGATCGTATGGCAGTTCTATTTTTAACTTTCTGGGAAACCTCAATACGACATCAGTTTGCATTCCCATCAACAGGGCACAAGTGCTTCTTTTTCTCCATATCTTCATCAATATTTGTTGTTTCTTATGTTGTTGATTTTAGCCATTCTTAACTGTGTGAGGTGATATTGTTTTGATTTGCATTTCCCTGATGATAAGTGATGATGAACATCTTTTCATGTGTCTATTGGGCCTCCGGATGTCTTCTTTGGAGAAATGTCTGTTCATGTCTTCTGCCCATTTTTAATTGAATTATTTGTTTTCTGGACTTTGATAAGTTCTTTATAGATTTTGGATACTAAAGCTTTATTTGATGTGTCATTTGCAAATATCTTCCATTCCATAGGTTGTCTTTTAGGTTTAAAAAAAATTTTTTTTAATGTTTATTATTGAGAGATGGAGAGACACAGAACGTGAGCAGGGGAGGAGTAGAGAGAGGGGGAGACACAGAATCTGAAGCAGGCTCCAGGCTCTGAGCTGTCAGCACAGAGACCGATGTGGGGCTCGAACTCACAAACTGCAAGATCATGACCTGAGCTTCAGTCAGTCACTTAACCAACTGAGCCACCCAGCGGCCCCTATCTTTTAGTTTTGTTGATTGTTTCCTTTACTGTGCAGAAGGTTTTTATTTTGATATAGTCCCAATAGTTTATTTTTGCTTTTGTTTCCCTTACCTCAGTAGACATATCTAGAAAAAAAGTTGCTATAGCTGATATTAAAGAAGTTACCGCCTGAGTTCTCTTGTAGGATTTTTATGGTTTCAGGTCTCACATTTAGGTCTTTAATCCATTTTGAATTATTTTTGTGTATGGCATAAGAGAGTGGTCCAGTTTCTTTCTTTTGCATGTTGTCCAGTTATCCGAACTTCAACTCTTTGTTGAAGAGACTATCCTTTCCCACTGGATATTCTTTCTTGCTTTGTCAAAGATTAATTGACCAGGGGTGCCTGGGCGGCTCAGTTAGTTAAGCATCCGACTCTTGATTTCAGCTAAGGTCATGATCTCATCGTTTGTGAGTTTGAGCCCCACATTGGGCTCTGTGTTGGCAGTGTGGAGCCTGCTTGGGATTCTCTGTCTCTTTCTCTAACCCTTCCCTGCTTTCTCTTTCTCTCTCAAATAAACATTTAAAAAAAAGATAAATTGACCATATAGTTGCAGGCTTATTTCTGGGTTTTCTATTCTGTTTCACTGGTCTATGTGTATTTTTTGGTACTAGTACCATACTGTTTTGATTATTACAGCTTTGTAATATAACTTGAAGTTCGGAATTGTGATGCCTCCAGCTTCACTTTTCTTTTTCAAGATTGTTTTGGCTATTAAAGGTTTTTTGTGGTTCCACACAAATTTTAGAATTGTTTGTTCTAGTTCTACGAAAAATGCTATTGGTATTTTCATAGGGGTTGCATTAAACATGTAGATTGCTTTGGGTAGTAAAGACATTTTAACAATATTTGTTCTTTCAATCCATTAGCATGAAGTGTCCTTCTATCTCAGCCATTCATTTTAAACAAAGAATTGACTTAATACAGATACAATGGATGAAAGAATGAATGGAAATTTATAAGCTGAGTATATTACTTCATGAGCTAATGACCTTCCTGTCACTGGAAATGTTAAAACACTGAATGAGTATACATCTTCTCACATTTTATAAAGGCAACCATTTTTGTCTCCTGCTGTAGAATGATACAATTTTATTTTAAGGTAGATTAATTTTAATTTTTTTTAATTCTCAAGTTAGCTAAATACAGTGTAGTCTTGGCTTCAGGAGTAGATTCCTGTGATTCATCTCTTACATACAATACCAGTGCTCATCCCCACAAGTGCCCTCCTTAATGCCCATCACCCATTTAGCCCATCCCCCCCATCCATTACCCCTCCAGTAACCCTCAGTTTGTTCTCTGTATTTAAGAGTGTCCTGTGGTTTGCCTCCCTCTCTGTTTTTATATTATTTTTCCTTCCTTTCCCCTACTGTCATCTGTTAAGTTTCTCAAATTCCACATATGAGTGAAACCATATGATATCTGTCTTCCTCTGACCGACTTATTTCACTTAGCCTAATACCCTCCAGTTACATTCACGTTGTTGGAAATGGCGAGATTTCATTCTTTCTCATCACTGAGTAGTAAAAAGCAATCATTTTTAACAACATTTTTTAATGTTTATTTTTGAGAGAGAGAGAGAGAAAGACAGAGCATGAGTGGGGGAGGAGCAGAGAGAGAAAGAGACAGAGAATCTGAAGCAGGGTCCAGGCTCTGAGCTGTTAGCACAGAGCCCCACGCGGCCCTTGAACTCACAAACCGTAAAATTGTGACCTGAGCCAAAGTCAGATGCTTAACCGACTGAGTCACCCAGGAGCCCCAAAGCAACCTTTCTTAAAGTCTAGATTTGACTCTATTTTTACATCCTTAAGATCCTCTTATTCCAATATGAATTCAGAGAGCACATTGGAATTGTATGTAAATTCTGAAAGGGTCTACCTGACGGTATATATGCATTGATCAAAACATTTCTTTACATTCTAGGAGGGAACAACGAAGAATGAGCCAAAGAAGGCCTTATAAGAAGTAAAAATATTAAAAAAAATTTTTTAAAAATGTTTATGCATTATTTTGAGAGACAGAGACAGAGTGTGAGCAGAAGAGGGGTAGAGAGAGGGAGACACAGAATCCAAAGGAGGCTCCAGGCTCTGAGCTGTTAACACAAAGACTGACACAGGGTTCAAACTCATGGACCGTGAGATCATGACCTGAGCTGAAGTCGGACACTTAACCGACTGAGCCACCCAGGCGCCCCAAGAAGTGAAAACATTTACAGGCATTTTTAGTTTTGTTATTTTTATTGTTTAATTTTGCCACTATTGTTGTTAATCAAAGTATTACAAATGGAGAGAAACCTGCATGTTCCTTTTCTAATACAAAGTCTACTTTGTACGTTGCATGTGTGTACATGTATGTGTGTTTATTCCTTCCAGAACTCATCCATACACAGACACATACTGTTTGCCAATAGCAGCATGTACATGTTTCACATCTTGCTTTTACAGACACATCATAGTATCTGCTATGAAGTTACATGGCTTTGAAAATCATCATCTGTTTACTGTTTCATCTCTTTGACCTACCACAGCTTTACTCACCATTCCTCATTCATTTAAGTTTTGAGCATTTTTTTTTAATTTTTAAAATTTTGAAACACTTTTGAAATTTGTTTTAATTTTAGCTTCCAATTTTTCTGGTTTTAAAGTTGCTAGGAACAACCCAGTGCTTATAGCAACTTCCTTCTTCTGAACCATGTTCTCAGACTAAATTCCAACTAGTGAGATTACTGGTCCCAAATATTTTAATGTTCAAGTCTATACTGTCAGCTGTGTTTTCACATCCCTCCCATCCCCACCTCAATGAGCATTTCAAGGAAACCTCAACAGCATTAAATCTTATGTGAAAAAATATATTTTTTGCCAATTTGCCAGAGAAAAAAATAGCATCTTATGATTGTTTTATTTTGTTTCTAATTAGGATGGACATTTCCCCCATTTCTTGTTAGTAATTCCCTTTTTTGTTGTTGTTGTTGTTGTTTGAATTGCCTGTCCGCTGTATGTTTGTATGCCTTTTTGTTATGTATACATGTATTAAGACGTTGAGTATTAAAACACCTACAAGATTATCAGTTGATGAAACATCTGCCTAACTGGCATCAATTGATTGATGCCAGCCACAGAAATTTATGACTCACATTATGGGCTTCACAAACCTATGACTGGAAGATAACTTTTCCTTTTTGGAGTGACTAAGTTCACTATAGATCAGGACCTGTCCTGGTCACTAAGGATACCACCATGACCCCTGACCCTTTCTAATTCCCATCCTCTACAGAGCAGATGTGAGGCCACTCACTCACTTCCCCAACCCTGCTCACTCTACTATTTTCCCCTGCCCTCAATCACACGGAATGGATCCATCCTATGGGGAAAAGTGTCCCAGAGCTGCACCTTTGATAAAGAGCTAACGGAACAACACAAAGACAGACACAGCAAGGAAGAGAGATAGCAATGTAGTGACAATGGCCAATGAGATAGAGGCCTGAAAGGAAAAAGATGTGTCTAATTGTCTATTTCTTCTAGATTATCTAGCAGCTGGTGCAGAACTTCTATACTACTCTTCAGTTGGATACCTGTTCACTATGTAATCTAACCTCCTTGGACTTCAGGAATTGGAGTAGATGATTTCTAAGATCCCTTCCTGTTCTGTTATTCTTAACCCTATTCTGTACAGATGTAACATGGAGGTTCTGTGCATAAGAAATGAACCTATGTATTGATAGGGTCAATATTGTTTTTTTTTTAATTCAGATATAATTGACATATAACATTATGTTAGTTTCAGGTAGATAGGTCACTTTCTGACAGAAAAATTTCTGGATAAAACTATATGTGAATTTCCAATTCTGTTAAGATACAATCAAATTGCCCTTTCAGAGGTTTGCACCAATTTACACTTCCACTACCAGCATTAGAGTTTTTGCTTCTCAGTGTGCTTTTTCTAAACTTTTATTTTAAGTGTTTTTATGTATTTATGTATTTATTTAGAGTGTGCATGAGCAGTGGAGGGGGAGAGAAAGAGAGCGGGAGAGAGAGAGTCCCAAGGAGGCTCCAGGAAAATATGACTTGAGCCAAAATCAAGAGTCAGATGCTTAATCAACTGAGCCACCCTGGTGCCCCTTTGCTTCTTGATATGCTTTTGAACCTTGAGTATTATCATGCCTCTTAATCTATGCAGGTATATCACTGCTAGAAATTATCTATTGATATTCTTGCACAACTGTGTCAAGATACAAGTGTAAGGATGCTCACTATGGCACTGTGTATACCAGCAGGAAGATAGAAACAGCCTCTGTGCCCCCAAAGAGAGGCTAAGTTAAGTGAATTATAGTGAAGTCATTAAAAAATGCAAGGTTGTTAAAAAGAATGAAATAAATCTGTACATGCCAATATGATGAGTTCTAACGTATACCACTAAGTGAAGAAGATAAGGTTCAGAATAGTGTGTATGGTATGATCCGGGGAATAATAAAAAATTATAGATCTGGCCTATGATAGACTTTTGTTCAGGGAAAGTAAACACAAAATACTATTAACTATAGTGATCTTTGGGGAGAGTAACACTGCTTGGTGGGAGTGGGATGTGAAGTGGATGGTTTCACTTTAGTCTCTTTCTTCACTGCTTGGGCATTAAAAAAATTTTTTTTAATGTTTGTTTGTTTGTTTTGTTTCTGTAGTTACTTTTATTTCCGTAAAATAGGTCATCCTAAGTGGAGATTTCTTTTTTTTTTCTATTAAAAAAGTTTTTTTTAATTTTTAAAATTTACATCCAAGTTATAATTATAGTTAGCATATAGGGCAACAATGGTTTCAGGACTCACGCATGCAATGTTTATTTCTTTTTTGCACGCATGCAAGCAGGGGAGAGACAGAGAGAGAGGGAGGGAGACACAGAATCTGAAGCAAGCTCCAGGCTCTGAGCTGTCAGCACAGAGCCTGATGCAGGGCTTGAACTCAAGAACCAGGAGATTATGACCTGAGCCTGTCATTTAACTGACTGAGCTACCCAGGTGCCTCTGCCTGAGTGTTTTTATCAAGTGCATAGCTCACTTTACAAAACAGTGTAAATACAATCTTTGAATGTAATGATAACTAATTCCTCCAAATGAATATATATATATATATATATTTTTTTTTTTAATGTAGATCTCATCAAGTAATGGTTTGATAGAAATAGACTAAAGAGGTGCCTGGGTAGCTCAGTTGGTTAAGTGTCTGTGTTCGGCTCAGGTCATGATCTCTCAGTTTGTGAGTTCCAGACCTGCATCAGGCTGTCTGTTCTCAACATACAGCCTGCTTCAGATCCTCTGTCCCCCTCTCTCTGTGCTCCTCTCCCACTTGGCACTCTGTCTCTCTCAAAATAAATAAATAAATAAACTTAAAAAAAAGAAATAAACTAAAAATACCCTCCATTTGCTAACTCACCAAAGCAGGGGGTTGGCGGTGGGGGGGGAATGGGAGAAAGAAAGGACACTGTGGAAAACACATTCTCCTATTTAAAGATTTAGCCTTACCTTTCTTTTCAATTGTGATTTTGTAAATGAAAAGTATGTAGACCTTGCAAGAGTAAGACTGTTATCTTACTGTTTTGGGGGTTGTAAAGTCTTCCCAAACCCTCATGTTTGAATTATAAAAACTCAAAATATTCAGGCTTATTTAATTAGGGAGCAATTAGTTTTTAATAGGATTCTTCAGTGTAAAATAGAATTTATACGAGGTTTCCTTTAATTAGTCATCTGACATATTTAAAGAGTGTTTAGTTTGCAAAAATGTGCTTCAATAGAACTCAGTTGAAAAAGCTGTGTGGCACACCTATAACAGGTGCATGGGAAGACACCCTCATGTGATAATGTGCTGAGACATTACTAACGAACCAAGTGGTATCTGGATGTTTGGGCAAGCAATTCACTCATGTGAATTCTTTTTAAGACTAGGTCCCAGTGTTATTACTTACACAGTGCATGGCAAAGTACTGTAAAAAATGTGAAAGGTGCATTAGGAACCTAAGAGCCTTATTTCTTGGGAACTTCAGACCTGAGGCAATATGTTTAATAGATAAAAGACCATCTTAGAATATATGATGCCATGTTTGTAACATTAGATACTTATTCTATATGTTACCTATCGTATATAATATATATGTATTTCCTCACACATTGTGTGTGTGTATATGTATACAAATACAATATAGAAAAAATATAGAAATAAATGCTGAAACACTCCTAAAGAATTGGACTGACATGGTAGGAATAAGGAGTCACTTTTGGTTTTTATGGTGTACTTTATATGCTTCTGTTTTTTTTTTTAATGTGTATTTATTTTTGAGAGAGAGAGAGAGAAAGAGTGCGAGAGGGGGAGGGACAGGGAGAGACGGAGACACAGAATCTGAAACAGGCTCCAGGCTCCGAGGCGTCAGCACAGAGCCTGACACGGGCCTTGAACTCATGAACTGTGAGATCATGATCTGAGCCGAAGCTGGGCACTTAACCAACTGAGCCCCCCAGGTGCCCTTATATGTTCCTGTTTGATTTATGAGTTTCTAAAGTACACATGTTGCTTTAATATCTAAAAGCAAATAAAGACTAATAAATAACGAGACAGAGACCAAGATGCTAATACTGAGTCATTTACCCAAGTTTATAACAAAATGGTTGAATTGGTTGAGTTTGTACTTTTCTGAATTAATGTAGACACATTTAAGTTAGGATCCTTACCTAAGGTCCAGTATAATCACAAACATTTAGGACTGCCTCTATTTCCTTTAGCATAGGTCAAAGTCTAAAAGAAAGCTTCAGGGCATGGATAATCTACCAGCAGTCCTTTACCTTTTACCTTTTTACCAATGTTTTTAAAAGGCAATGAATACACTATCAGAGAATTTCACCAATTATTGATTGCAGTTTAGTATGCAAAAAAAAAAAAAAAAAGTCATTGTCTTATCCACTGTTTCTAAAGGTGCTCTCCAGGGTAACAGATATTCTTTGAAGAAAATGTAAATGTGTGGGTAAATATGTTTGAAAAACACTGGATTTAACAATATCAATCAATTTAAAAAAATTTTTTTAATGTTTATTTATTCTTGAGAGAGAGACAGACAGAGACAGAGTGTGAGTGGGGGAGGGTCAGAGAGAGAGGGAGACACAGAATCTGAAGCAGGCTCCAGGCTCCGAGCTGTCAGCACAGAGCCTGACGCGGGGCTCAAACTCACAATCTGTGAGATCATGACCCGAGCCGAAGCCAGACGCCTAACCAACTGAGCCACCCAGGTGCCCCAACAACTGTTTTTTTTATAGCCAGACTTCTCTAATAACGCAAGATCAGGAAGATGAGGTCTGCAGAGTCTCCCAAACTATTTGAAGACAGTCATATACTGACGGCCAGTCTAGTGGCTGCACATTGTGGAGGCGTCAGCTAATGTTTGATGAATGAAGGAAATGGCAGGAGGAAGTTAAGGTGAGGAAAAAGAGAAAGAGTACATAGTACTCAGAGTAGATAGTACATGGAGTGTATCATTATCATTGTCCTATTTCCCTGAAGCTTTGTACTGTCTAAATCATTATAATGAGTATTGATTTCAGAGTCTAAATTTTGGGCAAATGAAATTAATTTCTACCATAAATCACCTACTGGGGTTGTAAAAGGAAAGACAGCTTCCCCACGCCCTGACCTTAAAGAGTTTGATTCAGATGATCTAAACTGGGATCCAGGAAGTATATTTCTAACAAGCAGGTAATTCTAATCCTTGTGACTTAAGAATTAGGTTGACAAACATTGATTCATGAAATAAAATTTAGATAGTTTATATATAGGCTAAAAATGAAATGGGACAAATGAATTTACTTCCAAATGATCAGGTTTTTCAAAGTGGAACACATCCAAATAGGAACCAATATCATCTTGAGGATGGTTTAAACAAGCAAATGATCTAATTCCAAATGAAAAATCAAATGTTTCAAGACCTCACCTTCATAGTAAAATTTATCATTCTAATCTCATTATGTCCTACAAACCAACTTAGCCACAAAGCTTTGGCCTATGTTTATTCTTTGCTCTTAGTCTGGGATCACAGTTCTTACAACTGAATTCACAGTACTTCAGAGTTAGTTAAAGCCTTCACTAGCTCCAACTGAAGTGGTTCAGGGTAATAAAGAATCACATTCAGGTGTGCCTCCTGGGTCTGCCACTTATTAGTTGTATGGTTTTGATAGAGTCACTGAATCTCTGTAGATCTCAGTTTTCTCATCTGTAAAATAGATTATTATTTGCATTTATATCAAACAGTTATTGTTAGGATTAAATTAAATGAAGTAATTTATTTAAAGTGCATTATGTAGTAGCCATTTATGCACTGAGATACTGCCTTCTATCTGTGGGATTGTTTTTGGTTTTGATGTTTGTCGAAAATGCTAATTAACACATTCTTTTGCCTAACATTGAGGAGCAATTTGGTATGTTACACAATATTATTTATTTGTTATTAATAAATATTTCCCCTTTTTAAAATTATTGATAAGAATCTAACAAATGACTTAGAATCAAGCCTACTTTTGGAATAAATCTGGAGGACAGTGTGATTTCAAATATTTTATTCATTGACCCCATGACCTATGAAAATGCCCTGTTCAATCCAGTAATTTAGTAGGTTTGTTAACATTTTCCACACTTCCTGTCCTATGTGGAAGTAGGGCAAAAGTTGTTTGTTAACTTTTGTGTCCTCATCTGAAAAATGTAGTCTTTGTAGCATCAAAACATAAACACAAACTAACAATATTATATTAATGGCATCTTGTAACTTCCTCCTAAACCCTTTTCCTCAATAGACCCCAGTGTATAATTGATCTTCCCCAATCTTAAGATGTAGAAATAACCAGTAAAAACCCATAAACAATTCAAATATTCAGTCAATGGAGTAAAAAATAATCTCAATTCTCTTTGTCTCTCTCTTATTAGGAGTAATTACCTGGGGATATATGTGTATATACATACATCTCCACACTGAAAGGGAGTCAAGATTGTGCCATGACTAAAGGTCTTGGTGATTCAATGACTATATATTAATGATTACTCAAATTTCAACCAACATAAGCCCTTCTTATTCACTAGATCCTTCCAGCCATGTGGAGAGGTAAACTTAAAGTGAAGACATAAGAGGGCAATCACAGAGAGGCAGGAATTATTTCAGATTCAAATCCATGTAATTCACCATTAAGCCAATTTAACTTCCAAAATATTAGGTTATATTCAATATCATTGATTTACAGCTTAAATAGCATGCAAAATGCTACATTGAATTCACACTATTATAGAAAAAAATCTAAAAAGAAAGTGCTTTTAATTTACAAATCCAGCATATACAAGACGCATCTATAGATATATGTACTTTAAATCATTAGTGCTTGAACTTGATAATTACAGAATAGGTTGTTCATCTTGTTCTCTTGACTATAGTCCCCTAAAGCCAATCTAAACTAACAAAAACTGAGCCATTAAAATATGCATTCTCCTAGACATTTTCATCTGCTTCTCAACTGATATCTTGTGAGCCACCCTGAGATTTGATGTAATCAGTCTGGAGTATACCCTAGACACTGGGATTTGAAAAAGCTTCCCAGCCAAGGTGGAGAGCCACTGATCTCAGGACCATTTCATGCCTGAGGAAATGAAAAATGGTCTCCTATTCCTCCTAAGGATCAGGGGGTTTGGTAGGCTGAAATATGGCCCTTAAAGATGTCTACACTCTAATATCTAGAATGATACCTTGGATGGTAAAGGCTATGAAGTAGTAGTTTATCCTGGATTATGTGGGTGGGTCCTTATGAGAGGGATGAAGGAGAAGTCAGAGTCCAACAGAAGGTATGTGACAAGAGGCTGCGGGACAGAGAAAAAGAAATGTGAACATGCTCTGCTACTTGCTGGATTGGAAGATGAAGGAAGGAGCCACAGGCCAAAGGATGGACATGGCCTATGGAAGCTGAAAAGGACAAGAAAACAGATTCTCCCTTGGAGCCTCCAAAAGAAATGCAGCCCTTTCGACTCATTTTAGAAATCTGGCTTCCATAACTATAAGATAATAAACTTGTGTTGTTTTAAGCCACTGAGTTTGTGATAATTTATTACCACAGCAATAGGAAAATAATATAGGGGAGGATGAGTTCTGTCCAGGAGCAATTGGAAAGGGTCTGATGGGGAGTTCTTTGGCTTACAAATATCCAGACATCAGAAAACTCGGCAAGAAAAGCCAAGGCCAAATTGCTATCACCCACATTTTTATTAAATTTTAAATTTCTTAAACATTTGCTAATCCTTATTTTTTTTATATGCAACAATACTTTTGTTGTGTAGAATCTTTTTATTTAGAAATTAAATGTCACATGGGAATGCAAGCTGGTGCAGCCACTCTGGAAAACAGTATGGAGGTTCCTCAAAAAACTACAAATAGAACTACCCTACGACCTAGCAATTGCACTACTAGGCATTTATCCATGGGATACAGGTGTGCTGTTTTGAAGGGACACATGCACCCCCATGTTTATAGCAGCACTATCAACAATAGCCAAAGTATGGAAAGAGCCCAAATGTCCACCGATGGATGAATGGAAAAAGAAGATGTGGTATATATATATGCAATGGAGTATTACTCGGCAATCAAAAAGAATGAAATCTTGCCATTTGCAACTATGTGGATGGAACTGGAGGGTATTATGCTAAGTGAAATTAGTCAGAGAAAGACAAAAATCATATGACTTCACTCATATGAGGACTTTAAGAGACAAAACAGATGAACATAAGGGAAGGGAAAGAAAAATAATATAAAAACAGGGAGGGGGACAAAACAGAAGAGACTCTTAAATATGGGGAACAAACTGAGGGTTACTGGAGGGGTTGTGGGAGGGTGGATGGGCTAAATGGGTGAGGGGCATTAAGGAATCTACTCCTGAAACCATGGTTTCACTATATGCTAACTAATTTGGATGTAAATTTTAAAAAATAAAAAATAAAATAAAAAAAAGAAATTAAATGTCACATTATTACTGCCAGCAAAACCTCAGATTAAAACAAATAAATGACAATGTGACCAAACAGTTCTTATTTTTTTAATTAAAAAAATTTTTTTATTTATTTTTGAAACAGAGAGACACAGAGCATGAGCAGGGGAGGGTCAGAGAAAGGGGAAGACACAGAATCCGAAGCAGGCTTCCAGGCTCAGAGCTGTCAGCACAGAGCCCTACGCAGGGCTCGAACTCAAGAGCTGTGAGATCATGACCTAAGACAAAACCAAGACTCACGTGCTTAACTGACTGAGCCACCCAGGTGGCCCCACATCGGGCTCTGTGTTGGCAGTGCAGAGCCTGCTTGGGATTCTCTCCTCCTCTCTCTCTGCCCCTCTCCACTTGTGTTCTCTCTCTCACTCTCTCTCTCAAAATAAATAAATAAATAAAAGTAAAAAAATATATATAAACTATTAAACCTGAAATTAATTTAGATCACTTATGTTAAATTGCCTACGGAGGTGGTCCATTTAAAATAATTGTTCAATAAATCTTACTTCTCTTTACTGTAGAATATAAATAAAAACATCAAGAGATGAGAAGGCCTGAAGAGAAGCCAAACCAAAACATTATGATTTGTATGTTCAGGGACAACTTCTTTAACTTCCTTGAGTTTTATTTAACTCATAAATATATGCAAGGCAATATAAAAATATATCCCTACTTTTGTTTTTCATAGCCTGCAAATTTTCTAATATACATATTACTGGCATTATTATCAAGGATCAATCTGGGGCTGTCAGCCAGTTCCAATAGGGGCACAATCTCTATTAATGACTCAACAACATGAGTACATTCCAACAAGAATAATCACCTGCCGACCACAGAAAAGTGTTCTCCAGCGTATTCCTCTCGGAAAATGTACATATTGCTTAACCAAATAACCAAATCATCTCCCCACTGATAGCATTTTATTTGTAATATTCAACCTCTGTGGACTAAAGATGAAAGAAATACCATTAGCACCTCCTCCTGATCTTCCTAAACTCTACCTTCCAATGAGATTTTGGGTTTATCAACCAAGATAAGTCAAAGGCTTGGTGCATAGTTACAGTCAGGAAAAGTAGGAGGCCCTGATGCTCAGGGAGGTGGTAAGGCTGAGCCAAAGAGCTAGACCTGCTGTGAGAACTTCTGGCTCACCAGTGACCCCAAGGGTGTTACAAAATTTAACAAAAACTAACAGATGACAAACAAACAAAAAAAAGAGCAAAGCACATTTATTCTCTCTAAATACATTTTTACATAAATCCCAAAATACTGTTGTTTAAGCGTGTGATGAAAATCAAACAGTAGAATGTTGCAGCTTCAATCTCTGATCTGAGTAGATAATTTGGACAAAAACAAACGCACATACCTATTACTAAAGGAGATGCACATCCCCACGCCCCCGGCCCACCTCAAGAAGTTCAATTTCTTAGATTAATCTAATCTGCTCAGTTAACAGTAACATACATGTATCGCGTGATAACTTGTTTTCTGAAGCAATATGGGAACTCAGACTGTTGAGCCACTATTCCCACGCTTCTCCAACTAGAGACCCTTTATCTCACCAGAGGAAATTTTAGCCTGACAAACCTTCCCTTTTTTATTGTTAATGGTATATTTTCTTCCCAGGTGAGTTTTACCCCCAAAACACCAAGATCCAGTTACATCAGATTTTTAGGTGCTCATATGTCATTTGTACACTAAGCAAAATCCAAGAGATTATTTTCACCATTAATCTTCACAACTAATAAAAAGATGAATGTAAACAGGCAGCCTTAAAACTAGAGGTGAGCATTTTACCGGTAATACTTTCCCATAGCTCCTTGATGAAGATGATCCACTGAAGCAAAACTTCTACACGATCTATTAATAGAGAATGAGATTAATGAAGGATTATGTCATAATGAGTCTGCCTGCGAGTAGCTTCAGTTCTGGTCCTTTGCTGCCAAAATACAGTTCTCATTTCCAACAAACAAAGTCTATCTGAGAGAAAGCACAGAGCCCCTTTAGAACTGGAAAGTCCTGTGCATAATAATGACTGTCTAACTCTTCTTTTGCCAAAGAGCTTCAGCACTTTCAATGTCATAGGTCAATGCAGTGATTCAGAGGGGGCCTGATCCTTATCTAAGCTTTTGCAACAAAATTAGAATGTGCTGTAGTCTTATTAAAGAAATGTTTGTTCCTCCATCAATGAGCTGAAAAGAAAGCAGCTCAATGTACTTTTGCAAATTACAGCAATAAACTGCTTGAATTAACTGCTTTATTACAAATATTTAATTATTCTGAGGGTTAAATATCCAACATTTTGGAAAGGCAAAATTAGCAGTCCACTTGATAATCTACTTCATTTAAAATCTGTTACGACGGTGTATTTTTGTTTTTATTTTTAAACAATTCCAATTTTCAGTCGTCTTCATTGTAAATTCAGCCAGTTTCCATTTGGAATGAAAAAGAACACATATAGCCTTTAATTCTGAAGTAAATTGTCAAGAAAATCAAATTCATAATCTGTGAGAAATTACAAAAGGCAGACCTTGTTTTTATTTCCTAGGAACATGAAGTATGACAAAAACGAAATAGGACTCAAAACACCAAGTTAAGATCAGTCACATTTTAAGTAAGACCTATTTGAAAATCTAGATAAAAGAACATCATTATCATCATTATCATTATTAAGTTGGTTATTGTTTAAATGTCCTTTAAAGTACACTCCCCTTTAAAACACAAAGGACCATGAATTAAAACTTTGCCTCACAAGAAAACTCTACAGATACATGTTGAACAAAAAACAAATGTCCTCAAAGGAAAGTTTTTTACTCCAACAAAATAAAATTCATCAATCCAAATCTGCTTTTCATTTATCAGTTCAGTGGTACCAAAGCACATGAAAATTATTTTGAAAAAAAAAAACAATCATTTTATCTGGGTTATATTCTTAAAAAATAAGAAAGTAGACAGCATTTTGCCATAGGGCAAAGAAAAATATTACAATAACAGAAAATGGATCAGCCAGGATATGCTTCAACAGAGGGACATATCAAAGCATTATTATAGTCTCTCTTCACTTACTGTTTGGATTCACTAATCTACATCACTAAATTGACCATTCAGTGCCAGAAAATCTGCCATGTAGGTCTCGACTTTTCATAGCAGCTCTTAAATGTGTATTCGGAAAGTACAAAGTGCTGAATATATTTTCAGCCTTTTTATACTACGATTTACAACTAATGACCTTAAGCAATGTCATGCATGTAAAACAAAATTATGAGACCACCCTGGTTTAGAGCAGAATAAAGGTATAGAATCGAACTTCATTATCATTCAAATTTAATAGGGGAGAAGAACAGTAGTAAAAAGAAAGAAAAAAATCCATAGTAATATAGATAAATCTATTTTGCAGTTTTACTTTATAAAAATATCCTCCACTTTTATTTCGCTATTACCGGCTCAGAGTAAGTAGACAATTATCTAAGCTTAATGCCAAAAGTAATAATTCATTGCACACATTCAAAACCCTTGTGCCACATCAGCCAGTGCCTGCAGGGATAAAACATTTATCAGTTGCTCCTTAGAGCAATAGTGGGTTTGAAAATTTGGCTGCCCAGGCTGACATTTAGTGAAATCATAGTTTTTGCTTGATTCAGAACCCAACACAGGAAACCCTGATACTAGGATGACCCCACTGGCAGCGTGCCTCCTGATACCCACTGAACTGCGGGCTCCTCTCTGTCCCACTACTTCCCATGAAAGAAGTCCTTTTACGTCCCTGCTATAGTTGGCACACTGCCCTTTTCACAGACCCAACGAACCGTCATCTTGGATGTAACAAATTAGTACATTCTCAGAATAATAATAAGTTCAGGCATGAAAACACTATTGTTTTTATTTAGAAATGAAGTAACTCATTTTAGCTGGGTGACTTTTTCAGTGTAACACCACAGGCCAAAAAAAAAAAATCTTTTCTGAAAAGAATGGTCAATTTCAGGAGAGAGATGACACATCATTTGCTGTAAAAATCAGGGAACGGCGAAAAAATAGGGAAAAATGGCATTTGTTGCAGAGTAAAGAGAAAATAGGGGGTTTGAGAGAAATACAAATGTAAAACAAGTAATATGTCCATTTCAAAGTATAATTAGAGAAATAAGATTGGGAATAAGTACAATACACAGTTGATTTTCAGTATCAGGTTAAGATCTAGTAGCTGACTTTTCTGCTTGTAATTGCAAAAAATACACAACTAAGTTTTTTTTTAAATGACCTTCAAGTATATTAGAAAAATAATTAAATGTAGACAATGTTAAAACACTAGAGAATAACGTAAACATGTTTTCATATGTTAATGACCATGTCAAAATTTACTTTCAGTTTTCAAAAAGATCCTTTCACTACTCCATGTGTGTGTGTGTGTGTGTGTGTGTGCGCGCGCGTGTGTGTATGTTTCCATGCTGAAGAATTTTCTACTATGCCCATAAAGAAAAGGAAAAAGTTAATATTTACAAATTTGCATATAAGTCGAGTCTACTTAAAATCAGAGCCATAATTTATAGAAAACACTTTTCCTCATTATTCTGGAAGGGCCATCACCACCTTTCAATGTCAGGAACCCTGAAAAATACGACTATAAAAACTACTGTTATAATAGTCTTTATGACAGCTTCAACTGAGATTTAACTGAGATTTGAGTAGCAAGTATACCTTTAAGCAGACAATAAGATGAAATTAGAACTGACAAAAAGGGTGAAATAATAAAGTAAATAAATATATATTTTCAATATTCTAGATTTTCTCCAATGTAAATGTCAGCTCAAAATTATAATCTAGAAATCAAAACAATCATTAATCGACTCTCCCTTTGCTCTAGCCCTGATCATTTTAAACAAATCATGATATTTCATGTAAAAATGTACCACAAATTTACTAAACTTTCTGGTTCAAATGAGTTCAAGAATATCTCATTATAAATGGAGACAGTCCTGAAAAGGCAGCCAAGCATGACTAAAAAGATCACTCTTTTACACAAAAAATAGCCTTCTTATTTTACCCTTTGTTGAAAAGACATTTGGCCAGCCACAGGGGAAATACATAATCTACTTTTATATTCAAATAATTTATTTGAAAACTCTATGGCTACAATGACCCTAAAACAATTCTGGATTGAATATACATATTACATGGGTTTATGTGATCTTAATCATTGACTTGTTTTCATGTGTTAGCAATGATTTTGGCATTTCTTTTTAATAAAGAAAAAACATTCATACACTTTGATAAAAATTTACCATTATGTAAAATTATATCTGAAATGAAACAGATGTTATTACCGTGGTATAGTTCTGTAAATAATTTTACCTGTGAAGTCAACTTTGAATATTGCAGTTCTTTTCATGTAGCAATCTATCAATTTGATCTAATATACATTCCAACACACAGTCTGTCTGGTAACAACATGTCAGAAATTATGCCATCATAATCTGCCTTTTATAAAGACAGGCAGATATGTTCAAATACTTGAACATTTCAAGATTTTAAAAACCTCCCTCCACATAGATTTGCTCTTTTCAATCCTGTGAATTTTTGTTTCAGTGTTTTGATAATAAAGATTGATATTTTGAACTCAAAGTTATAGCATATTTAACTATGAAATATCTTCCCTCCTTTCTCACAGGAGTCAAAGAAGATGCCAGCAGCAAATGATGTTTGTCCATTTACTTTAAGTAAGACACTGGTCCTTTCATTCAGTTACTCAATATCCAAGATTATATAACAGCAGAGAATAGCATACACTGAGAAGGAAAAGCTTAAAGCAATTAGTTTCCTTCTAAGTACTTTAGCCTTCCTTATTTGGGTTTTAAAAAAACAGGCAATCATACAATGAATTTCAAGCAGCCATACAAAGCATTTTAAAAACTGTTTCTACAGTCTTAATTTCCTTTCATCCTTGTACACATAAAAGAGAGGAAGTAGCTCTCACATTCGTGTTCTAAAATTGATCACTCAGATAGTCTAGAAAGTTTTCTATGCTTTCCACCCATGTTTTCTCTCTCACTTTCAAGGTACAAATGAGATATTCCCAGCTCTAACACAGAAGACCAAAATGTAAAATGTCGACTTGTCTTGCACATTCCGGGTGCCTCCCTAGACTCTGCCACTCTCCCAGCAGAGCAGAATGAATATCTGTGCTAACCATACATTTCAGGACAAAGGAACTAATTCATGGGGGAGGGGAGACCACACACCATTTATAAGGTTTGTTCAGTTTACAAGAAAACTATTGTCAATGCTTTGTTGATTCATTATGAATGACCCTGCGTGACAAATAACAAGCCGCCACCTCCTTGCTGAGCCTCACCAGAACGCTTCCTGCATTCGAGAGCAGCCCAGGATCTGCGGGGCTAATTGTTATTTAAGGAAACTATAGCTGTAGGTATATGGGATAGCTCTGATCACAGACCTAGCCATCTGGTTGAAGATTTGATGAAACTGTGGCTCTGGTACCCAAAAGATCACGCACAATAGCACAGTGCTTGCTACTGCTGTACAAAACTCTGATGTGAAGAACCAAATTCCACTAGAGGGAGTGAACAGAGCCAGGAAAGGATCATAGAGATGCTGACTCTATGCAGGGTCCCACCACCAGGACATTTTAGTCACTACGGAATCTTCTTGTCTCCCCACCTACAAAATGGGACTAAAATATTTTTTTAAAGGAAAATCACCTTAAAATCTTTTGTTGCAAAATGCTATACAGCGCGCAAGTATTATCTTCATCATCCATTGAACCTTTGTACTTTTTTCTCTGTCCCGAGGGAAATAATAAATTGACATATTTTCTATCATCAGAGATCCTTTTAAGACCACAATGTGATTGCACTCCAGCACATCTCACACTTATCCCCATTAAAAACACACAAAGGGGTGAAAGCAGGGAAAGAAATAGGTAGGCATAAAGGGCAGCTCAGATACACTGTTGTACAACATGGGCACTCTCCCCTAACCTGCCCCAGCCTCTAAGACGGCGAGTGTAACCATCGCACAAAGAAGCCTCAAATGGGCTCTGCATATGTTCCAGTTGAAATTGGCTGCTCTGTGGGTAAGAGCACACAGATTGCTCTCCCGAGTGGCCATTTGATTGCGGATCAGCTATGTGTTCCCCTACTGCTCCAACAACCCTGAAAGGCGTCCCGTATCTTTTTAAGTGGTTGGGTTAGTTGGAAGCACAGGAGAGAAATCTGTTCCTCTTTGTGGCACCCACATGGAGCATTGTAGTGGGCTTTTTTTTCTTTCTTTAAGGAATAAAGGGACCTTAAAAATAAACCCAGACCTCCATGAAGAAAAGTTCTTTGGGGGCCTGATGGGGAAAGAATCCTTCACCTTTACTTCTCCATTGGTTTTATCAGCTGTGGGATTTCCCTGGGCCACCGAGTGGTCTTCAGAGGAGAATAGAGTGTTTCAAGGTGGTGGGGAAACTGGCACTCTTAGAGGTTGCTGATGGTATGTTACTTGGTAAGCCTCTGTGGAGGGCGGTCTGGCAATTTCTACCAAAGCCCTACTTCCAGGAATCTATCTTATGGCTCTGCTCCCACATGTGTGAAATGGCATATGCATATAAGGTTGTTTACTGTAGTAGTGTTTGCAGTAGCAAACATTAAGAACACCTTAATGTCCCTCAAGAGGAGCTAGGTATATATTATGATACAAGGATACAAGGAAATAACATACAATGTAAAAAAGAATAAGGAACTAATATAAAATGATCTCTAAGACACAGCGTTAAGAGGGAAGAAAGCAAGGTGTAGAAGAATATGAACTGAATGAGCCTCCTGTTAAAGAATCGGGGAATTGGTATATATGGCTTCTGGGTTCCGTGAGAGCAGAACTCATGCTTGTTTTGCCCTCCCTTACGCCTTTAGGGACAGGAAATATTTTACTTCAGGTGAAGAAAGTTCTGAAATAAAATGGTAGTGAATGAGGGACAGCAAAAGAGTCATGAATAGATTTCAAAAAAAAAAAAGTCTGAATTCAAAGATATACACAGAACTTGATAGAAAATTTCATGAAAAAAAAAAAATCCCAGAAAATCCTAACAGTGTGATTAAGAGTGATTTTTCTCCCTGCGTCTTTATCCTTTCATCTGCTTGTCAATTTTTCTAGGAGGATGCATGTATTGAGTAATTTAACAACAAAACGAAATACTACATTGGACTTTTAAATCAACTGTACTTGGTGACGCTGGATGTGTGGTTTGGGAGATGGAGAAGTCGAGAATAGTTCTGAGTTTTTCAACTAGGAAAACCAAGTGGATGTTGTTGGGGGGAGTTGAATCGAGGAGGCCAATGAGAAGGAGACAGGCATTGGACTTACTACTAAATGTTTCTCAGGGTTTACGGCAAGCTGGCCTTAGGGTGCCACCTATTCCACTGTAAGAACGTGCAGCCATATTTCTACCATGGAATCACCTGGGAGTTGCCCTTGGGACACAGACAACCTTGTTTCTAAAGAAACTTACAAATCACTCAAAGCAGTGTTGACTTTCACTAGTATTGTTTCTATTGACTTGCAAATAAGTGCACTTGTGTAGGACAAAAATTCCTGCACACGCTGCCTCTGGTTACACAGAAACAGCTAAGGGTAAACAAGGTGGTGCTCAGCAGATTCAGGACACTCTGTTTGGCATCCTCAGGATCCCCCCTCTTTGTCGATTCCTCAAGGACATTTCCCACCTTTACTGGCTTCCTCCACAACCCGGAGCCCATGCTGCATGCATCCATCCAGCTGGCCTCTGCTCTCCACCTCCTCTCTCTTCCCTGTTCTTCTAGGAGAGGCTCTCTCCTCCCTCCCTCTGCCCTTCAACCAGCCAAGCTTTGCTTTTTGTGCAGAGATTCAATTCTATTTTAGTTAATATCAAATATTATTG
The DNA here is from genome assembly GCF_018350155.1 of Leopardus geoffroyi. NCBI lineage: Eukaryota > Metazoa > Chordata > Mammalia > Carnivora > Felidae > Leopardus > Leopardus geoffroyi. The sequence goes on from NC_059333.1 coordinate 85,834,843, forward strand.
GCATCATATCCTACTCTTCCTAAAACCCTAGGTTTTTCTAGCATATGGGATGTCATGTGCATTTGAAAATATTAGAATATACTATTTTTACCTCTATTACAAAGTCTCTGACATGGAAGTATACTGTTTGCCAGCAGAAATTCTCTGAACAATTTAAGCTACACCAGGGTTTTGTCTAGTAGAGGCTTTCCTAAAGAGCCCCCAGGACTTAATGAGTGCCCCCCCAAAAATAATAAATGTTCAAATGGGTTGGGAACACTTGACTTCTATCTTGTCCTCTTACAGCTTCACCAACAACATTGGCTGTTAGAGGCTCAGAAGAGTTCTATAATAAAAATCTGGTTTAATTTTGTTTAAACCAGAGTGTCCTACATTTATTCCTCCCCTTATTATTATTGTTATTATTTACCGAATACCTTTTGTTAAATTCTTTATAAGAATGATCTCATGCAACCCTTACCATGACTATATGATGTAAGTGCCATTGTAATCTTCAGTTGACAGATGGGGAAAATGAGGCCTCGAGAAATTTAGAAATTTACCAAGTCAAACCACCATTGAGTGGCAGAGTCAGGATTCCACTGTTTTTGTCTGATTCTGGAGACATGTGTTCCTCTTCTCTGGGACTTGTGGGCATCTTTCTTGACAGTGTTCGAATCTGTATTTGGGCCCGAACTTTAAGGAGTGAAACAGTAATATCTGGGGGAGGGGGGCTGTGAGGTGGAAGGAGCAGGAGGAAAGGGAAATGGGGGCTATTTACATTGCTGCTCCTCCCCACCTGCCAATTCTCCCTTCAGGCACTTCATGTTCTCTTAAAATGAACCTCAGCTCCCTCATCTGAAAAATGGACATATTGATATTTCTCAAAATTACTATACAGCTCGAATTTAAAAATCTGCAAAGTACTTACAGCATGCTGCGTCAGCATGGTGATCCTAACACACACTAGTTCCTGGCACGTGTAAGACCCTAAGAAATGGTGATAATACGACTTTTGACAAGTTTCTAAGCCTCTCTTGTGTCTCAGTTTATTCACATGTAAATGGGGATAATAATGTGACCCACGTGACATCACAGGGGTGACTGTGAATATTATATGACGAGCTAACATGTAGAGCACACAGCAAACGCTATCTGGGTTTGTCATTATAATTATTTCTCTACACGTGGCTAACAGCACGGAGCAGCTCTGGAAAGCACACCCAGAATTCTGTCACCAGAATGAAAAACATCAGGCTCTCTAATTCCAAAGATTCTACTGTCTATAAGTAGACCGTTACTCCTTCATCCAAACAACTGTCCTTTGCTTCAAAAGTTTAGCTAGACCTCAGGTGCTGGTTACTTTCGGACAAAGCTCTTCAGATTTAAACGGAAGATACTTTTGGAAACAATTCTTAATCTTTCTTTTCAGTGAGTGTTGATTCTGCTTGGCAACATGTGGCCTCCGAAGTTAAATAAATGGCTGCCACCAATGTCATAGCTACTTTCTACACTGCTTGGCCAAAAGAGAAGGAGGAAACAATCTAATCCCCCCACTACATCTACCCACCACCACGGATTCCTAAACCCAAGGCTTACGCACTCTTACATTATGGTATCGTACCTCACTGTGAATTCACATAGTGAGCGAGGAAACTCTATTAAGCTACGTCATCTTGCTAAATTTCCATGCACGTGAGTACCGGGGTGGGGGGCACAGAAAATTTGGTGATGATATTGAACCATTTGCACTCGGCAACTAGAAACTTAAACTTAACTGGAATGCACAGAAATGGGGTTCCCTGATTAAATGCTTTGGTTATTACAAAACCTTTTTTGCTTCAATTCACGTCGAAAATCTATTTAAACGATACATTTTATTACACTTATTTTACAAAATAACATGTAGTATTGCTTCGTAGAGAAAAATTGGTAAGACACAAATAATAAAAAAAATGAAAACCAAGGATTAGTCCAAGCTGTGTAAGAACCCTGTCAATGTTTTACATATATAACCACATACCTTTATATATTTTTCACAAAGTTGGAGTTATGTTGTTTGATAACTTTGCTTTTAAAACTTAACATTATATCATGAACCTTGTCCTGTCATTAAATATTTTTCTAAAAAGTTTTAATGGCTAAGATGTTGTATTCTATGCACATACAAAGGTTTATTGTAAGAATCTCCTGTTGGTGTTGAACATTTGTGTTGTTCCCTAACATCTAAATATCTCCTCCTTCCTCACATACTCCCCAAAGCCACTTGGGCTCCAGGCACAGGAATACTTGCTATGGTTGAATAATTCATGAGCTTTTCTAGGTCTGGGCCTTCGTTCCTGCTCTCTCCACCTAGACTGTCCTTTTCAGCCTAGCAAGTGCCCCATTCCCCAAGGCCTATCTAATCTGAGTAAATGACTTAATCTCTGGCCTCAGCTTCCACACCTGTGAAATGAACACAATAATGTTACTTTCCTCCCAATATTTTTTGAGGATCAATGAGTCAATACTTCTAAAGGCCTTAAAATAAGCTTGCCTAAATTTGGGAAATGCTCCACAAATGTTAGCTGTTTAGTATTATTATTACCTGACATACCGTCTAATCTGTATTAGGCAACCCCAGCTTGTACATAATTCCATTTCATCTTTAGGAAACACTGGGGGTCTAAAGATTTCATGCATGGAGTGCAGAGGTTAGAATCTGGAAGGGACTTCAGAGACCATCTAAATACTATGGTCCTCAAAGTATAAGTCACCTGAGGAGCTTGTTAAAAATGCAGATACCTGAGCTCCACTCCAGTCTTACTGAACCAGAATCTCTGGTGGGTGCAGCCTAGGAAAATGGATTTTTATCAAGCCCCCAGGTGATTATTAAGCATGAGTGTAATAGGAACTACTCATTACAGTCCAAAACCCTCAGTCTGCCAATGAGAGAACAAGGCCGTAAAAGGTTAAGTAATTCCCCTTAGATGAAAGTGGCAGAAAACCCATCTAGTTTGTGGAAAGAAAGAGATGCTGTATCTCACATCACCAGTGAAACACAAATGATTTCAAGGATGCTTCAATGATGCCGCAGTTCCAAGCTTTTGTACTGGAATAAAAGACGAATGTTCGCTCAGATCAGGCTTAAAATCTGATTCCAGATCTATTGGGAGGAAGATTGATCAAAATTCAACCTAATTGTGGTTTCTCATTTACAGTGAAAACGTGAATCCCAATGAAGAATTGATCTCAGTCACTGAACAGTGACTGACATTACTGTAAACACACATCCACACCGTGCGGTTCAAAGCAGCTTGCTCCTAATAAAGACATTTCTATTTTGTCTTGTCTATTTAATTTGACATTTGTCTTTTGGCAGAAGATGCATTATTAAGACAAGGAACAGAGATGTCTCCTTCCTTTTGGAACCACATGAAAAATTTCATTTTATTTTATTTTAGGGGTGAGCGGATATGTGAATTGAGGGAAGATTTCCTGTATAATTATTTCTGAGATACATATTTCCATTTGAGGAAAAGCCATACAAGAAAATGAAGTCCATTCTTAATAAATCAGACTATTCATTTTATTCAAGGACCACTTCTATTTTTAAAAATGAGCATAGTTGATTCTGAAGTCAAGCACAACAGTGGTATTAGACTGCCATGCCCACTGATTAAATCATGTGATTAGAACAGAGCTCTAATTTTAAATAAACCAAAGTAATACCTTAGAAAAAGATAATGGTACTGTATCTCCTGATGAAGCACATGATATATTTCCTAAATGGAAAAAAAAAAAAAAAAGACACTTATCCACAGTTGTTGCTTGGAGAAATAAACTATGGTTTCTACTGGAAACCTCTGAGGCTATTTATTATTATTGTCATGGTACTATTATTCAAGAGAGAAATAGATTGTTGGAGTGTACAGTGCAAACGGGTCCACTGTCTCAGGAGGGTTATCTTGTGCCATTGACTGTCTTGTCCCTGCATACTGGTAGGACAGTGTCCTGGGAAGCTACGCAATATATACAAGCATACCACAGGCTTGGCCAATGGTCTGCACTTGGTAGAAAGTTTCCCAGAAACAGTCTTTACCACTTTCCCTTTTACTCACATGTTCAAAGAAGAATCGTGTTGCCTTTTGGCATCCTCTCCTCAAAACCAGAAGTATGTAAGGGTGATGTGGATCACAGAAGAGTGGCCACAACTGCAATATTCATAAACAGCCAAAGGATTGCAGCTTGGGGTACATGATCTTTTGGGGATCACCAAGAACTTCTGTTCACGTTCTGCATCTCCCTCCCTTCCATCTCCACCACTCTTGTTCTGCCATCTTTCCCTCCTCATACAGCATCACGTCATTCCCTCCTCCTGTCAGACTGTAACAACTGGCTTCTGTTTGGCCTTGGCTTTGAAACGTTGTTAAGAGGCCAAAAGGCTGAAATGACCAAACACCTTGGCTCTGTTTCCTCATTTGACAGAATTTCAAAAGCTTCATTTCAATCTTAATGATCTCAAAGATACAATGGTTGTTATATAGTTTTTACTGACTGCTTAATCCATGACATTACTTCCATAGGGTGAGGTTGTTAGATTATCCTGCAGGAAGGAAAATCTTAAGTCATCACACATTTCCCTGTGTGGTGTACTTCTTAGGTGATGAGTCAATCTAGAGCTTTAACATATGAGGTTGATTTCATCAAATCATGGATCACCTGTGTTTCTTTTTTTAAAACAATGTTTATTTATTTTTGAGAGAGAGAGTGAGTGTGAGTGGGGGATGGGGAGAGAACGAAAATCCCAAGCAGACTTTGCATTGTCAGCACGGAGCCCTACATGGGGCTCAAACTTATGACTGTGAGATCATGATCTGAGCCAAAATCAAGAGTCGGATGCCTAATGACTGAGACACCCACTGGAAACACAGCCGCCTGTATTTCTTATATTGCTTACACAATAATCATAAGGGGTATTCTGTGCCATATTGTCATCTGCTCCAAAAACTTTATTGTAAGTAGAATGAAACTTTTCACACTGGAGCCAGGACAAATAATCTACAGATAATGAAGGGCTTGTTGGCTTTTAAACTGTGTAATGCATATATTATATCTATGAGCTGTGATTTAAAAACAAAATTGAGGACTGACTTTGGCACCACCTGCTTAGTACCGACCAATGCTCAGGACGGCAAAACTTGTATGTATTTCAGTACTTGGTTTGCTTAGAAAAAAATGGTCTAATGTGAAGCCTCATATTTAGCTAATTTTCCACAATGACTCAGTACTGTTTCTGCCATACTGGAAATAGATTATTCCTGTCCATCTTCTCTATATGTGAATGAAATCTCTTGGGATCTGTTGAACTTTATCTTATTAATGTGACCCATTCTCTTAATATATGTAAGCATTTTTCAGGTCTAGTTTGGGGCCAACAAATTGTTGCCAGCATATTGTTCTGGCATTCAGGTCAGGTATACATTGTTAAATCATTGGGACAAATTCTGGAAATGTTTAATGTGCTAAGACTGGCAATGCACTAATGTTAATTTGCTTTTTCAGTCAACACCCCAATCAGCTGTGTTTTCCTAAGATTTTAGTAGTTCACCAATTTACCTAAGGAAAAAAATTGTCAAAATACATTGTCCCTTGTTTTTGACTTTAATATCTGATTAAGATTACTGTAGGGATCAATTCAATTAGCCTGATAAGAGTCAGATAATATTTGGGGCGCCTGGGTGGCGCAGTCGGTTAAGCGTCCGACTTCAGCCAGGTCACGATCTCGCGGTCCGTGAGTTCGAGCCCCGCGTCGGGCTCTGGGCTGATGGCTCAGAGCCTGGAGCCTGTTTCCGATTCTGTGTCTCCCTCTCTCTCTGCCCCTCCCCCGTTCGTGCTCTGTCTCTCTCTGTCCCAAAAATAAATAAACGTTGAAAAAAGAAATTAAAAAAAAAAAAGACTCAGATAATATTTGTTGCTGATATTCTATAAATGTTTGTAGAAATATTCTAAATGCTGATAAATTGATGTATTGGTGGAAACTCTCTACAGATTGTTTGCCAAATAATTTCAAGCAATTCATTTAATTTTCTGTCATACCATTATCACATGACATATGGCCATATTTAAATAATATTTAATTCTTAATTTGATGACTACATGCTTAATTTGAAAACCTTAGATAAAATATGCAATAAGAATGAAAAGCAAGGTGTGGTTTCTTGGGTATTTAATAATGAGACATAAAATTCTCATGATAAGCAAAAATTAAAAATGACAATTCCAACCCTTTGAAATGTTATCTAATGTATTATGTGTTAGAGAGGCTCTACTCTATTTAAAAAATCATCAATACTTGAATTATAAATCACAAATTTAGAAATAATTTCACTTACTTTCAAATATCAAATAATCTGAAGGAAAAAATCTGCAGTGATTTATTTTTTATGAAAGAGCTATTTGTAGTTACTTTATCATCCACATTTTTTTTTTCAGTAAAAAGGGAATTAAACTATTACAGGACACCTTGTTAAGTAATTATATAGCAACATCACTGTGCAATTAAATAGCCATCAGTCCCTGCAGCTGAGAAATTTCAGGTAATTATTCAAAGATAATTTAATAGGAGAATTACTGTATTCAAGCAAGCATTAGCTAGTAATCTACCTCAATTAAAGCATCCAATTAATTTCAGAACCTTGATAACAGTTGCCTTTGGCAAAACTATCCTTTCCCCTCATTTGATCCTACATATAGAATATTCCTTAAACATTGTATAAAGTTAATTTACTTCTCCAAAAAGAAGTCTCCAAAAAGTATATTAATACTAGTCTCCTGATGCAAGTATAAAAAACATTCCTTCCTCCTCCTCCTCCTCTTCCTCCTCTCCCCTTCTTCTCTTCTCCTTCTCCTTCTCCTTCTTTCTCCTTCTCCTTCTTTCTCCTTCTCCTTCCTTCTCCTTCTCTCTCCTTCTCCTTCTCCTTCTCCTTCTCCTTCTTCTCTCTCTCTTTCTCTCATACCTTCTACCCACCCTCTTATGTAGAAATTGAGCAAGGTAGATTTGGATTCTGGAACATTAACTTCCTCAGTTTTCATCACAAAAAGCAGAAAAAACCTCCTAGCAATGGAAACTTCCAGAAGGGGCTTTTGTTTTCAGATTGATTAGCTGGTTAGACAAACTATCTTTGGGAAATGTGTCCCTGTGAATTTGGTGGTGGTGGGGCTGGTGGTGGAGGAGGAAGTAACGACATGTGTACAAAGACTCTTTTGAGTAGAATTTCTTTGGGTTTTCACTTGAGTTTTCCTGCTCAGAAGAAAAAGCCTCAGGTTTGGAATCAGGTGGGTTTGGAAAGCTGCTTTGCAGGCTGCCAATCTTGTTGATTTTCCAACAAGTTTTTAAACTGCCCCTCAACAACGTCACAGTTCTACCAATTTCTTGGGTAATTAACTCAGCTCTTTTGAGCCCCAGGTATGAAGATGCCTCACCCAGTGCAGGACACTACCAAGAGGCCATTCTCAACCCAGATGTGAGTGTTCTCTTCACTGGGTTCCTTATGCCAAGAGTCTTCCAGAAAGGAGAGCACATGGCCAGTATCTGGCGCTCACTTGCCTTAAGACTAAAGTAATGGTAGTAAAATTTTGGTGCTAATGGAAAGTACATAGGTTTGTCAGATGATTAGGAATGCCAAAAGCACATGAATGGTTTGCCTCTGACTATCACTTTCAAAGATCCTGGAGTTCTCATAGCAGCTGTGGAAAGTGGATAAGACCATGCAGATGTCCAGATGATTTAGGAATTATTGCAGGCTCATCTCCCCACATCCTCATTTACCAGCAACATTTGTCTCTGTCTCTTTAACTTAATATTTTGGCTGTCTTTTCACCTTTAGTTCCACTTGGAAAAATGACCCAGCATGGACTTTTTGTTCTTATTTTGACGCACCATTCTCTTAGGAGACCGTTTTCAGTATTCTCCTGCATGGGAAACATATTGCATCTATAGGCTATGAGCTCCTATCCCTCCCAGGCTCTTGGGACTCTACCCAGCACAACCCTCTTTTGTCAGAGGAGGGGGACAGAATGGTTGCCAGAGGTTACTGGGCTAGAAACATGTTGTTCAGGCCTAGACTAGGGTGGGGTGAGTGAGGCTGAGTCATGCACGTGATGGGTCAGATCCTGTCTAGTTTTTATATGTATTTTTTTTATATTGTTGCTACACTTGCAGCTAGTTGCTAACCACTGCAATAGAAAATTGAGTATCGTTGCTCCACTTCTCATCATCATTTGCCCAAATTTCTGATAAATCTAAAGTTTAAAATTTCTCCACTAAATGCATCATCACATTTTTCCACTTTGGTCATTTTCTTTTTCTAGGAGGTAAAAAGCAAGTCACTTTTCTACTGCAGAACTATAACAGCTATATTATAAACAGCAAACCTTTTAAGATACTACTTTTAAAGGTAATTCATCTTCCACAAGGTTCAACATTGTTTTTCTAATAGGGTTTAAGGTTTTAGAAATTCATATGGGAAAACATTTTTGGTCATCCACTTCATGTTAATTAACTTCCACCCAACAAAGGCATTCCTGAACTCGTGGCTTCCCAGTGAAGACTGAGAGTTGAGTCTGGCAACTTTTGGTGTTGGTCATATAACAGGTAAGAGGATACACCCAGGGCATCTGGTACCATGCCTGGCACATATTAGCCTCAAAGCATATGTACTACATGAATGAGTTCCTCTGCCTTTCTCTTCAGGAGCAGGCTTTATTTTTGATGTATCTTGGATAGTCTAATCAGTGTGCAGTTTTGCTGTTAACTTCACAAAGTTGTATGAACTACCAGATCAATGCACTACTTTCCTGTTACACTGAGATTAACCAACAGGAAAGACTAATCTTTTTAAAGCAAACAAATAGGCAAACAAAAATATCAGTTTGGATGTTCTATATCTCAGTCTGTTTGGACAAGAAAGAATTAAAGAACAGAAAAAATAAAAAGAAAAGAGAAAATTAAATAAACTTCCAAAGAGATATCAATGATGTTTATTCCCACAAAGGAGTTTACTGGCATGAATGTATTGACCAGGTCCAAGGCACAACTTGTAAGATGTTTCCACTTTGTTATGCAGGCATCATCAGTCACTGGCAATGTTTACTATCTAGAGTTGTGATCTTGTTGACATCCAGAGTCAGATTATACATCTATCAAACCTTTAATCATGAATGCATTCCTAGCACTTATAATCCAAATGATTAAAGCAGGTAATGATTTCTCCAAAATAACCACAGATGCCCAAAGGATTTAATTCACTCTCTCCCGGTATCTCTTGCTATTCTAATTATTACTGCTTTTGGAGTTAAGTCACCTGTAATTTTCTTTTAAACTTACAAATGGTATACTTTGCTTTCTTATCATGTCACAGAATTCTGTTATTAGCCACATTTTGGGAAAAACCTTCAGAAGATTTCAAAAGAAATTTTAAAGCCCCAGTGCACTCTACTGCTGCAAACTCCCAGCATACCCTAAATAAAACAGCCCATAATTGATTAATAAAAAAGCTAAGTAATTTTGGTATTAATATGATCCCCTGGGAGGCCCCCATAATCACAACTAGCAAGCCAGTCACAGTATTGCTCAATTACATATCCAGGTAAATAATCTGCAAATCAGCAAACCCTATAAGGGGATTTTCAGCATTTCCAATTTGTTAATCCATGATAAATGCCTCTCAGAGGTCGGACAAAGCCCAGACTCTTTCATATTTTGAGACTCCTGGTTTGTTAAAATGCTTTAAAGCAGAGTTACCAAAGTTGTTTTATGTCTAAAATATAGCATTTAAAATGTGACATTTATAGCACTAATTCTAACACATTTGTGCTATAGACATACACAAAATACAATGCTATATGACTGTCCATATAAAAATTATATTTGTAGAATTGTCAATTTTCAGTGGACTCTGGGTGGCCTGACCTGGGACGGGGGCACTACCGTTCCCTTCTCTCCAATCTGTCGGGATAGCTATGTGACTGCCTGTGTTAATCCACTGGAGAACTTCCGTGAGCAGGAGGTCTGGGCTCAGATGCAGCCAGATACTGCTGGCACAAAAATGAAAGACCTTCTCTCGGCCTCCTTTTAGTTGCTCTTGTTAGACAATTCTAAGAAAGGACTCATTACAATTACCTCGATGAACACAACTCAGTGCTTAAATCCTTCATTCTCTTCAAAAGTCTTCTTTCCTGTGTCACACTTTTCTGTTACAGTTCAAGTTCTTCTCTCCTCAACCCGACCTCCAAAGATTAATGATTCTACCTTGTAGAATTTTGAAAGTGTACTGTCATTGCCTCCACCCTCCTGACACCACTTGTTTTGTTTTGTTAAGTAATTCTAAGCTCTTTTAAATTTCTTCTAGGAGTCTTGGACTATTTTTATCCTCTGAAACACAGAAATTATCAAACTTAGTGCTTGAAGTGAAAGACAGTGAAGAGAAATAATGTGATTTTCGCATTATTTTAACCAAAGGAATACATGCGATGGACTTAATCACAGACATAGTGTAAAGTTCTCCTGTAAAGAAATATCGCCATTTGCCGATCTCTTTAGTAGATATTGTAGAAGACACAAAATATAAGAAATGGGTCTTCATGTAATATTCTTCATATAAAAACAGCTCTTAAAAATCAATGAGAAACAGACTTACATGGGGAAAAAACGAACAAAGGGCAAGAATAGGAAATTTCTAAAAGAATAGAAGTGCTCAATTATCATATGAAAAATTTATCTTAAAAAAGCTCATCTTCAGTAGTAGTCAGTGAAATGCATATTCAAACAATAATGAGGTACTATTTTTGATCTACCAATCTGGCTTTGTTTTGTTTTGTTTTGTTTTTAGTGATAGTTAGTGATGGTGAGGGTGCTGGGAAATCACTTCTCTTCTACTTCTGGTGGGAGTTCAAACTGATAGTACCTTTCTGAGAGCAATTTTACAATATGAATGAAAAACCTTAACATTTCATACTTTTAACATGGTAATCCCACTCCTAGGAATTTAACGTAACGAACAATCACAGATATGGAGAAATACAGGGATAATGGCAGGAACTGGAGACATTGTTATTGTCTGAAAAAAAAAAAAAAAAAAAAAGGAGACCCGCTGAGTACAGTGTAATATGCTCAACTGGGGGAAACCATGTTCTACTGAAAATCATATTGTAAGGACTATTTAATAACAGAAATATTTTCTAAATGTGTTGTTATGTTAAAAAATACAAGTTAAAAACCATTAGCTATACACGATACTACTTTTTTTTAAGTATAGAATAAATGGATACAGAAAAAAATCTGAAAGGGTATATGCCATAATGTGTACGGTAGTATATCTGGGTGGAGGGAATGCCAATAATTTGTATTTTTAACTTACATTTATCAACATTTCCTAAATTACTTAAACAGATCTAACTTTTTATCATTAGAAAAATATGATTTATAAAGGAAAGACATGCACCCTGATCACAAGGAGTTTACAATTCCATACGATACGATACCACAAAGTATTTTTTTGATGATCATAAATCTGGGTATTTTGGGGGAAAGTCACAAATTTTAATTTAAAGGTATTCATTAAATGTAGACCTGAACATGATTTAACTTGTCCATATTTATAAAGCTTTCCATTTAAATAAACTCATAGGATTTTGAAGAAATATCCTTTATTATTTTCCATTCAAAATATAATTATTATAACTATGCAGAATCCTATATATTTATTTTGTATTTTTTTAAATGTTTTCATTTTATTTTTGAAAGAGAGAGAGAGAGTGCTAGCGGGGGAGGTGCAGAGAGAGAGGGGGACAGAGAATCCCAAGTAGGCTTCATGCTGACAGCAGCAAGCCTGATGCAGAGTTTGAACTCAAGAACTGTGAGGTCATAACTGGAGCCAAAGTCCAATGCTCAACCGACTGAGCCACCCAGGCACCCCAAAATCCTATACATTTAACCTGTGTATGATTTAAGCACAGCTTGGGAAGGTATATATATTTCTGAAAGATAAAGACAAACACAGTAAAATCTTGGATTGCCAGTAATTTGTTCTACGAGTGTTCCGCAAGATGAGCAAACATTTCTAATAAATTTTTTACATTTATTTATTTTTGATAGAGAAAGACAGAGCACTAGTCAGGGAGGAATAGAGAGAGAGAGACGCAGAATCCGAAGCAGGCTCCAGGCTCTGAGCTGTCAGCACAGAGCCCAACGAGGGTCTCGAACTCACAAACCGTGAAATCATGACCTGAGCCGAAGTCAGATGCTTAACTGACTGAGCCACCCAGCCGCCCCTCTAATAAATTTTAACTTGATAAACAAGTAATGTCTTGCAATATGAGTAGTACATGATGTCAAAAGTCACATGAGCACAACTAAGCCATTAGTTCTTCTCTCTTTCTCTAGCTGCAGAATTACTGGTGATCATCTTCCATGCCTGGATATTTGCTCAGGCCGCAGTGTGTGGCAGAAATCAATAATTTTTCAGAACAATAGAAGGTGCCCACAACTGGCATTGGTGTGCTTTTTGTTACTTCAAAGCACCTATGGACAGTCCTTTGTTTTTCCATACAAGAGTAAGTTTAAGAATGTTTTGCTTCGTTCTAGGCTAGGCTGCCTGCAGATATAGACCCTTTCCTCTTGCTGCCTTATTGCCAGTTACGTTAAATGCAGTATATGACAAGAGTGTATTAATACTGTACTGTAGTCAGCATCCATGCAAGCGTATGCAATGGCCCCCTTGCAGAAAAAGGTTGAAAAGAAAGGTGGTGATGATTATGGGGGAAATTAAGGAAATCATCGAGAAGTACAAACAACGTATGTGAGTGGCTGAAATTGCAAGATTTTATAAGAAGTCTATGTCTGCATCTCATCTGGAGAGAGACGGAGGAGAAATCCCTGACTTCAAATGAGATTTGGGAGATGTGTAAAACGTGGGAAACAGTGCAAAATTTTGTAGAAAAGCACAACCCAAAAAAGGCTAGAGCAGTGCAAGTGATGAATCTATTTAACAACAATGCAATGTTACATTTCCATGAAATCCTCATAAGGAGTCAAAAGGAAGTGTCACTGGATAGCTTTCTTGTTAAAGTTGCACGAAATGAAAAAGATTCCATTGAGCCAATAGATAGCAGTGATTCCGTTAGTGATAGTGAAAGTCGTCCTACACAATAATCCTCCTCTCTCTTGTCTCCCTCACACCAGCCATGAAGATTTTCAAAGGGGAGTGCAAGCTGATTTGTCTATTTTCCTTTATATTTTGTATTTTCTTTATTATTTTGTATTATATTGCAGTATTGTAATTATTTTTATATAAATATTTTTGGGTTGTGGAAAGAATCAACTGAGTTTCCATTATTTCTTATGGGGAAATTTGCTATGATATACAAGTGCTTCAGATTACAAGCATGTTTCTGGAATGAATTATGCTCTCAAACCAAAGTTTTGCCGTACTCTCATCTCATTTGGTTAGTGGACAATAATGGTTGTAAGACTTTTAATGACACTGACCAGTAAAAGTGTAATTTTCTTTAAATTTGAGTTCAGATGTCCATCTGAGGCTAATCTCCTTTGATGTGTGGGCTGGGCTTCCAGGCTCTTTATTACCGGCATGCTTTGGTGGCCAGTGCTTTCCTCCTCATCCTGAGAGAGACCACCAAGTCCCATGGAGGGTAAAGGGACTGCTCTGATTCTTGCTTCCTCTACCTCATGCTCAATACTGTTCCCAAATGAACATGGCCTCAGAAATCTCAGGTGCCTCTCAATACATCAATTTTTGTTTTATTAATATTTCTTTTCATATAGAATTTTTGATAACACATTTTAACTGCAGAAAATTTGGATATATGAAAGATACAAAAGACAATAAAAATCATTCATGATCTGGGGCGCCTGGGTGGCGCAGTCGGTTAAGCGTCCGACTTCAGCCAGGTCACGATCTCGCGGTCCGTGAGTTCGAGCCCCGCGTCGGGCTCTGGGCTCATGGCTCAGAGCCTGGAGCCTGTTTCCGATTCTGTGTCTCCCTCTCTCTCTGCCCCTCCCCCGTTCATGCTCTGTCTCACTCTGTCCCAAAAATAAATAAACGTTGAAAAAAAAAATTTTTTTAATAAAAAAAAAAAAAATCATTCATGATCTCAGTACTCCAAGAGAATCATTAACTTTTTTCACACTTAAAAATGTATTCTGAACTTTTACCCATTGCTATTAAATATTCTTTTTATATAATTTCTAATGATGGCACAGTATTTTTTCTATCTTATGGATGCCCTATGGCTGAAAATAACTTTTTTTCCTATTGTTGGACATCTAGGTGGCATGATAAGCATTTGATACAGACATTTCTTCCTGCATGTATCTGATGATGCTCAGGTTGATTGCCAGAAGTGAGAGGGTCAAAAGATGGGAATATTAATAAAAATTTTGATAGATATTGTCCACATTTGCACTAAACACTTTGCATTAAAACACTGGTTTTAAAAAGATGGTCAACTCAGTCTGCCCTTTTGCACAAAGCCTTTCTTTTTCTTTTTCTTTCTTTTTTTTTTATTCCTAGTGAAAAAAAAGATCTTATTTATTTATTTATATTTATTTAATTTTTATATGTATTTTATTACAATTGAGGATGATCATATCATTATGCTTTCATATACTAATTGGCTCATTAACATTTCTTTTATAAATTGTCCATTTTTTTTTTTTTGGTTAACTACTGGGTTTTCCATATGGTTTTCAAATTGTTTTGTGTATTAGGGATTTTAGCCCTTTATCCATTATATAAGTTAAAATATTTCCCCTAGTACTTTTCTTGGCAAATACACATACCCTAAAATCTACCATATCCACCATTTTAAAATGTATAATTCATTGGCATTAATTATATTCACATTTGCCACCATCACCACTATTTCCAAAACTTTTTATCGTTCAAAACAGAAACTCTACCTGTAAAAAAAAATAAGACTCCATTCTGCCCTCCCCCGATCCCTGCACCCCTCATAACCTCTAATCTACTTTCTGTCTTTATGAATTTGCCTACTCTAGACACTTTGTATATATGGAATCGTATAATATTTGCCTTTTTGCGTCTGGCTTATTTTACTTAGTGTGTTTTCAAGATTCATCCATATTGTAGCATGTTTCAGAATGTCATTTCTTTTTGTTTTTATTTTTTAAAGATTTAAAAAAAATATTTATTTTTGAGAGAGAGAGAGAGTGAGAGAGCAAGTGGGGAAGGTGCAGAGAGAGAGGGAGAGACAGAATCCTAAGCAGGCTCCGCACTGCCAGCACAGAGCCCGAAGCAGGGCTTGAACCCATGAACCATGAGGTCATAACTGGCTTGAGCCAAGATCAAGAGTCAGATGCTTAACCGACTGACTGAGCCACCCAGGCACCCCAGAATGTCATTTGTTTTTATGACTAAATAATATTCCATTGTTTGTATAGGCTATATCTGATTTATTCATTCATCCATAATGGATTGAGGTTTTTCCCCCCACCTTTTGTCTATTGTAAATAATGCTGCCATGAACTTTGCATACAAATATCTGTTTAAGTCCTTGTTTTCAATTCTTTTGGGTATATATCAAGGAGTGGAATTGTGGGTCATATGGCAATTATATGCTTAACTTTTTGAGAAACTATCAGACTGTTGTTAGTCTTTAAGCCTTACAAATGCCACTAGCACCTAAAAGTAGAAGCTATATGCTTCCTTAGCATGACCAGCAAGTTCATAATGTCCATATTCCTTTTTTTTTCCAAATTAAGATGGAAAAATATCACTGAAAACATTTTGGTTTTTTTTTTTTTTTTACAATTTTAACTCCAGTATAGTTAACATACAATGTTATACTAGTTTCAGGTGTATAATGTATGATTCAACAACTCCATATATTACCCAGGGCTCATCACAACAAGTACACTCCTTAATCCCCATCATCTATTTCACCCATCCCCCTCCCCACCTCCATATTCCTTTTCAAAACAGAAGCATCTTAAGTAGAAATGAGAAGACTCCTCAGTCTCTACTGAAATGTTTTCCCAGCGGATCACTATTCTGTCATTAGAGTTAGCTTGTCACTACTGTAGGCCTAAATACAAGTCTTTGAGGCCACTGCCCATTTATTTATTTATTTGACCAAATTATTTTCTCTCATAATGAAGAGATGCTCCATTTTATTTCCAGTACTATAACAAAGGTTTCATTCTGGTGAAGCACAAATATTAAAATGCTAGACTTGGCACTCAATCGTCATGAAATATGTCTAAATGTGCCAACACAGACCAATTTAAAATTAGTTCTTAAAAAGGCATTTCTTTATTTGAGTTTGAGGATACTTTATAAGGTTTTTTCTTCTTTACTTCCTAGAAATTTTGACACCAAAAAAGTAAATCCATTTTTTAATCAACCAATTTTTGAGTGTGACTCGTTAATGTGGATTTGAAGCATAAGAAATTTTAAGTTGAAGAGAAATCTAGATCTACAACCTTATTGAAATTATTCATTCATCTCACTGAAATCTATGATTTCTTAGAAAAATTCTACAGTTCTCAGTAGTTACCTAATTTATTCTTGTCAACATATCAAATGCTGGGGGTATTGGGAAATTGATGCCTTACTGAAAGACTGAACATTGAGTGCCCCTCAGGATACTGAGAATTACTCTGGCTCAATTCTATTAATGTAAAGCCCAGGAAACCCAGATTACCCAAAAGGTAATCTGATTCAGAATGATACAATATCTTTCTTTACTGGTGTAATAAAAAGACCCATGGTATGGCTCCAGAAGACCTGTCTGATTATTTAATTCCTTATAGTCATTTTAGTATTTTTAAAGTGTACTAAATCTAAATATTTTCAGAATTGAGTATCTCATTCTAAATTCAATAGCACATGTAATGACTTTTTATCAACTTCTTAATCAATAAAACCCATTTTAAGGATCAAAAAAAAAGATAGTTTGTCTCAGTTTGGATTCCATCTCTACCATATACTACTTGTGAGACCTCAGGCAAGTGATTTTACTCTTCAGAGCCTCAGTTTCCTCTGATGTAAAATAGAGATAAAAAAAAAAAAAGCCTAATAGAGTGGTTGAGGAGACCCAAGTACTTTTAAAATCGGAAGCTTATCCATTGGCTCTTGAGTGAAGGCAGTTTTGCCCCTCAGAAGTATTTGGCAATGTCTGGAGACATTTTTGGTTGTCACATTTTTAGTTAGCTTAGGTAGAAGCCAGTGACACTGCTGAATACCCCCTATTGCATAGACCAACACCTTGCAACAAAGAATTATTCAGACTAAAATGTCAGTAGTCCTGAAGTTGAGAAACCCTGCTCCACAATTTTTTTTATAACTATTAGTTCTATGCGGTGAGCTACGACTTACTTCTTGACTTCACTGCTGTGCTCCTTTTCAATGGCTCAGGGTCTTATTAAAAGCACCCTTTTTCAATCAAACACCAAGTAATGCATCCACAATAACTGCCTCTTTAAGTACATAGCTTTACCTAGTTTATCACTCTTCTCCTATCAGCATACACCAAGTATATGTCTATGGAGAAAGACTAGTAATTGTATGACTTAAACACGCCTAAACCATGGCTTCTTTTAAATGTACCACCAAAGCGCACCACTTCACTTCAAATGGTAAAGAGCTGCAGAAACAACACGAAGACAGTAACCTGGTATTCAAGCAATAAGTGGCAGAATAACTCTTGGATGAATTTGAATACTCAGCTGTTTTGTAAGCCACCAAGCTATTTGCTCGACTTAATAATAGAGTCGTGTTTTTTCTAGGTCTCCATTTCTCTCTCTGAAAATGAGACTTGGGAAAGAGAATCATGATCATGAATGAGGACAGAGGCTCTGGGACACCAGCTCTCATCAGTGCTGTTGCTATTGAGGGGACAGTCTATTACTCTTTACTGTCCGGGTGAAGAACCATGAAGGAAAATGAAAATATGTATTTTCCTCATATATCCTGGACATGGAGCTCCAATGCCCCTGTTCATAAATGAAACAGAAAATACACTGTCTCTGAACTACCACTGAAAAGTCCTGTTAGTTTGGTCAACTCTGTTAAAAGAATGGCACAGTTAATACAGTGATAGATTTTTTTGATTTTAAAACTTCTTCATACTAGCTGTTTGGCTCAGACTGTGTCTGAATACATAAACTGATCTGACTAGTTAAGTCAATCAACAGTTCAAGAATCTGGTGAATAGAGATCATTTGAAGAGATGATGGTCTTTTAGTCTCATGGAGATATAACCTTTACCTGACTCTAAGTGAATCACAAAATTATATAGCTCTCTAAAATTATACAGGCAATTATGAATACCCCAATTAATAAAAAAGAAATGTCTTTATTTGCTTAGTGGACAGGGATATGAAAAACAAGGAAAAGTGTACATGCTATTCAATAGATGTATGATTAATTCTAGATGATTCAGTCAGAAATCCTATTCAAAGAAAAAACTATTTATCCAAACAAAATCATCCTCTGTGTTTGGTTGATGCAGAAGGTGCCTTAATTTCTCTGACATATAAAGGAGGTAGATCTTGATGTCCAAATACAGACAGAATGTAGGCATTTCTACACATTGTTGTCAGATAAGGACTTGGAGCACACTTTTAAAGATTCTTGGGAGGCCACTGAACTTGGATCATTCTTAGCTAAGTTATCTAAAATACTTCAAATACTTTAAAATAAAACTAATCCCTGCACTGGTGGGTTGAAAACTTTTCCTATCCCCAGGGCACTAAAATAATACCCTTTCGAACAGTAGGTGAAGTATTTTAGGCGACAGCTCTCTAGTTATAACAAGGCAAGTCAATTTTTAGGAATTAGGGATGCTAATCACAGTGTCTCAAGATGTGCATCGCTGGGGAGTGAAATATAAGACCACAAACTGACAGGACTGCAATGTGCTATGCTCCCTTGAAGGAGATGTAAATGGGAGGGAGACTCAGCCTCCTGGTCCCTCCACGGCTTGATCTACCATAAAGGTCAAGATAATTGGCCACATACAGCAAAATCAACACTGCTCGTTCTACCCTCGCCTAGCAGATAAACGTAGAAACTCAGCTTCCTGCAGGGCTAAGTGGTGGCTAGCCCAGGTGGAGGAGGAGAAGGTCTGAAAATATGCATGTAAGAACACAAGGCACTGTAATGATGCCATCAAATTCAGCATTAAATATATTTTACAATCAATTGAGATACCGTAGGTTGCCCCCAAACATGCATGAAATTCTTCCAGGGTTTTACCAGACTGCATACTCTCTCATGTTTATGCCTTTCTAGTGTTTTTGGACTTTAAAAGCTCTCAACACTATAAATGTACTTGTGTTAACAAATAAAACTGCAACGAATGCAATTTCTGGTTTAATGTCATCATTAAAATATGACTACTGAAGCATTCAACTTCCCTGAAATGTCCCAATTAATCTTACAACCCAAAGCTAAGGTAGTCATTGACTAAAATAGTGTCAGAAAATTCACATACAAGTAAAATAACTGATTTACTAAAAGTTGCCAAATGGACTAAAAGTTTCATATATAATAGGAATCATTACAGAGGTTATCAAAGGCATATATTTCTTTTACAAAGTGGAGTCCATGATTAAGATGTACAGTGGACAAGACTGTCGGTTTGTATCACCACACACAATGATTATGTAAGGACATCATGGGCGTGTGACCTGTGTGGTTGTGTTGCACATTGTGTTCAAAGGGCTCCACATTTGGATGATGTTCCGTTGTTGCTGTCTTGAAATTTTTAATAATTTTTTTTTTATAAATGAAGATCTCTGCATTTTCATTTTGCACTGGAATCCACAAATCATGTAGCTGGTCCTGACTGAACAATATAACCCCCACAGAAGTGTTCTTGTCTTACACTTTCTGGTAAGACTCTTCATGAGAAATATCACCCTCAAAGGATAAACGAAATGGAATAGGAGGTAGCTTCAAGAGAAGGAAAAGTATTCGGGGGAAGTTGAAAATGTAAAGACAAAATATAATTATGGATTTTGAAGAAATGATTGAATCTTTCCACTCCCAGGAACTTGAGTTAAGATCATAACGTAAGAAAGTAGCTCTTTGATTGCTAACCAGAAGTCACTACGGGGAAAAGAAAATCCAATGTCTGAGCCATAGGACATTAAGAAGCAAGTTAATTTGAGTTCTTTTCTGAAGTTTATTTAAAAGGACTAACTGGAACCGTTTCAAAGAGAACAGTTAAAGGGCTGCTGACGTATGCTCAAGTTAGTCCTAATTAGCACTGAGAGTAGGTTTATCGTAGTGTTCTGGAGAGTAAGTAGAAGCATAAAAGTACACTTGAGTATTAGCAGCGGTTAAAAGTATGGCAGCGGGTGGGAGTGGGCAAGATTATTTACTTTATAAATGGAAGAGCTAAGCATGGAGAAAGAGCTCGCAAGGGAAAAAGTGAGCACTTTTGAGGAAGTGTATGGGGAAAATAACTGAAAACAGTATGAAAAGAGTATTATAGCGTACAAAATGCTCAAAGGAGACAGTGAGGACTTACTATACGGGCACTAACGAGCACTAATAAGCTCTCCAGGATTTGAGGCCTAAGGCTATTAGTGTATTAAAAGTTCTCACACTTGTTCACAATAGGTTATATCCAGGCAATCCTCCCTCCAGGAAGATAAATTGCACTCAGACGCAGAATAATAACAAATGTATGTATAATGCATCATCATTTACATAGATGATCTTTTACATAAAAGAGTTTTTACGCTTATAACATCCCTGTAATGTGCACAGTATAATACCACTTGACAGATGAGATAATGAGGCTCAGAAAAAGAAAGTGAATTCCCTAAGAACACAAGTCAGAAGGTAATAGTCATCTAATGCCAAAACCTGTGCTTTTCCCACTATAAATGTAGTGAATGGCATGTAACACATTCTAATGTGAAAACAAGGTCAACAACAACAATAGCCACAGGGCCTCTTCTGAGGCCTGCCCACCCTGCCTTCCCTCCCTCCCTCCTTCCTTTCTTCCCTCTCATCATCTATCCATCCACCCACAGACCCACACACCCATTGCATAAACTTCTGGGTGAGTTCTAGTTTTTTTTTTTTTTTTTTTTAATTTTTTTTTTTCAACGTTTATTTATTTTTGGGACAGAGAGAGACAGAGCATGAATGGGGGAGGGGCAGAGAGAGAGGGAGACACAGAATCGGAAACAGGCTCCAGCCTCTGAGCCATCAGCCCAGAGCCTGACGCGGGGCTCGAACTCACGGATCGCGAGATCGTGACCTGGCTGAAGTCGGACGCTTAACCGACTGCGCCCCCCAGGCGCCCCGAGTTCTAGTTTTAAAAAGATGTTCAGTGCACCTCAAAATTTATCTGGATCTGCCATTATTACACAATATTCCTCAGGAATGATCCTTGCAACGTGTCCATTGATCAGATTGATAACCTTCTCCACAAGGCTCAACACCCGAACCTGGACAGATTGTAAACGACTGCTTTAGACTGTAGTACCTTGTCAAGGTCAGAAATGTGATACTACGAGTTGCTCCTGCCATGTGTTTAAAGAAATAATATTTCCCACATTGCATTTTGGTTGAAAATTAAGATAAGAAACTTAGGCAAGATGAAAAAGAATGCAACTTTCCTCCCCTACTTTCTCATCAGCCTACTGCTTTTCTGGTTTCTGTTCCCATTACACCAAGCAGGCTTTGGGGTCAAGCATGGCCGCAGCTTCTGTTTGTATGAATATGCCTTCCTTTACTTAACCTCTAACCACCAATCCACACTTGCTTCTTTCTTCTCTTTTATAGTAGGTTTGGGATGTCACATAGATTCGGCCTCTTGATCCCATCTTGCTCAATCCTCTCCCTATTCTAATACTGGAACTGAAAATACATGCATACAGTTTCATGATGGGTAGGGTTGGCATGGTTCTGGCCATGTTCAGCTTCAGACTGTGCTAATTTGGGAGGTATTAGCCATAAGAGGCTATTAAGAGCTTGAAATGTGGCTAGTAGGACAGATGAACTCAGTTTTAAATTTAATTTGAATTTAAACACTAGGGCACCTGGGTGGCTCAGTCGGTTAAGCATCCGACCCTTGGTTTCTGCTGAGGTCATGATCTCACAGTTCATGAGTTCAAGCCCCACATTGGGCTCTGTGCTGACGGTGCAGAGCCTGCTTGGGATTCTCTCTCTCTCTCTCTCTCTCTCTCTCTCTCTCTCTCACTCAATAAATAAACTATAAAAATTTTTTTTTAATTTAAAAACTAAATTTAAGTGTAAACTTCTAAATATAATTAGAACAATTTGGATATGTGAGTTTGCTTTTCAACTGTGAATTTATATAATCTAAATCAAGTCCTTCTAATCAAAATTTAGCTCTCACTGGATGTTATATGTAAGCGATGAATCACTAAATTCTACTCCCAGAACCAATACTACACTAACTTGGATTTAAATTTAAAAAATAAAAATAAAAATAAATAAAATCACACACACAAAAGTAATAAACAAATAAAACCGAAAACTTAGCTCCCATACTGAGATGTACTCTTAAGTGTAAAACACATAGCAGATTTTGAAGCTTTAGTAAGAAAAAAAGAGTGTAAGATAGCCCATTAAATTTTTTTATACAGAATTCATGTTAAAATGATATTTCAGATATACATGGTTAAAGAAAGTATATTATTAAAATTAATTGCACTTGTTTCTTTTTACTTTTTTTAATGCTGCTACTGAAAATTTTAAATTACGTATGTGACTATCATTATATTTCTTTCGGACAGCATTGGTTTAGGGGCCTGGCTAGGGACAGAGGTGCAAGGGAGACTGTCAGCCTTTATTGCTTCCTGCTTTATCACTTATGAAATAACAGCATTAAGACTAATGACAACCCTACAATAATACGTAAATTTCAATAACAGTTAATATTTGTTGGACATTCACTAAGTGCCTGACACTGTTCTAAATTATAAGCAAACAATTCTCATAACAGCTTTATGATGATAACATTTTTATTCCCATTTTAAAGATGAAGGAGATGAGGCACAGAATTGAAATAGTTTGTCTTACAGTTTATAAATGGCAGAACCAGGATTTGAACCCAGATATATCTAACTTTGTAGCTTTCACACCAGTGAAACAGTGTGCTACCTAACATACTTAAAATATGCCACCTAATACAAGAGATTTGGGGTGGCACTTTTCTCAGCTGTATTTGAGGAGACAGTGTAAAAGTCATTAATACATTGCATAGCATGTATTGCTATTGAATGATTAAATCTCCTGGGTGCTCTACTGAATATCAAAAAACTGAAAAAAAAAGCTTGCTCTTTCATAGTTCATACACACAAATAAGTCTACAGCTCTGTTTGCCAGATATTGTTTAAATCTGATAAAATCTGATAAAATCAGATAAAATCGGTAAGTAAATATATGAAGCCATTTTTTTTAATGTTTTATTTTTGAGACAGAGAGAGACAGAGCATGAATGGGGGAGGGGCAGAGAGAGAGGGAGACACAGAATCGGAAGCAGGCTCCAGGCTCTGAGCCATCAGCCCAGAGCCTGACGCGGGGCTCGAACTCACGAACCGCGAGATCGTGACCTGAGCTGAAGTCGGACGCTCAACCGACTGAGCCACCCAGCGCCCCTGAAGCCATTTTTAAATATTAATCAAGATAATTGGTTTGCTGCAAACAAGCATGTCAAGGAATTTGAACTTCTTTGTAGTATAAATGGAATTCATTTTCTCCACTGTCAATTCGTTAGCAAAATCTTTTACACTAACGTGCATGAAATGTGCTTCTATCTGTACCTTTGAATGTAATTCCATTCATTCATTTGTTCATTCATTCATTCATTCCTTAGTTATTAATTGAGTGCTGATGTTCCAAAAACTGGCTATGAAATGGACACAAGAACACTCAGTCTAAGAAGAGAATTTGTGCCTGGAGAGAATAGGTCCTGGCGATAGTGTGAGTGGGGACTTTGATACACCCAACCTCTCTGCGAACTATAATTTTTCAAGTTTATATTTGTATGACACAAATATCCAAAACATACATTTTGGGTACTGGTTGGGCATTTAATAGTTGGCATAACAGCAGATTCAAAACTTGATCTCAGCTTGTATAAAACAATGCAGCTGCTGAGTGAAAACAGATGCCAGGGGGAACCATGCTGAGGATAAAGGAAGGACATTGTGGGAAGCACAACTTTATAATAACTTGAGGCATCCCATCTAATGACATTATAATTTGGCTCTCACTTATCGGGTAATGCACCAGACAGCTTCAACTATCATTTGTCTGGCATCCATTAAGTATTGTTTCCTTATAATAGTTTGCTTTGTGTGTTGGACAATGAATGAGGTGGAGGAAACTATCTAAGGCATATGAGAAACAAACCTTAATGACAACAAACAATTTGTCAGACATTCTTTTCCCTCAGCTTTAACATTTGGGTGCCATATAGTGAATTAAATGATCTAGCCCATCTCATTCATCATCCAAAACAGAACAAACTGTTACAGTCAAGCTTCTCTAGAAGGTTACCTGACAATTGATATATGAATCCATGGAGGGATTGTATGATGAAGGAACATTAAAGATGACAAGTGATATGTCAGCCTTTTAGGCCAGTTACTTTCATTATATAACAGGCACACAGATTTCTGGCTAAATGGTGGGGAATAACTTAACTAAGTTTGATTTGACATAGTCTGTGGGCTTAAGGGAAGTTACAAGGACTGCCGCACAAATACATGGAAACTAAGTATTGATACCACTTTCTGCAGCATTTAGTCATTCAACAAACATTTACTAAGCACTAACTTTGGGTCAGCACTATTGAAATGCCAGATTTTTCTTCTGGGAGCTCAGAGAGTTAATGGGTCCTGTTCAGGATCACCAAGCTAATAAGAAGACCAGGGGCTCAAGCAGAGTTCTCTGACTATAAGTCAGCATTCTGAACAGTGTAACATGCTGCTTCTCAGTGTCTAGTGATAAATGGTTTGGCTCCTGCTCCATTTGGCTTCCATAGTCAATCCAGCCACCTCCTCCCACAGCAAAGTCAGCTTGTTCCAACACTCCGGGACCTGGCTGAATTTGTCAATTCAAATAGAGAATTTGATAAAGAGTAATCCGCATCTGAGCTATAAACTTGACCTTTAATTTTCTTCCAATTTGAAAAAAGAATAGAAAAGACAGAATACATGGATTTTTTTTTTGAAGTATTTTTCAGAAATGAAGATTCCAAGCTTTAATTTTCAAGGCTTGATTCTGCGGATTAAACTAATTTGGTGTTACTATTAGACTTGTTGTGTTGTTACTCTATTTAACTATTTGCTTCCAGATTTGGGGATACACAAAGAGGCTCTTTGTGGTGCCAAGGAATAGGTATCTTTCTGAACAGGACCAAAACTCAAGACCTAATGCAGACAAAGAAATGGCAGAGGTAAACATATTTCCTGAATACCTACTACGCGCTCGTCCCTTTTACACATATTTTTAAGTTTTTCTATCACAAAAATCCTACAGAGTATATCTTCACTTTATTCTGTAGGGTTTCTGTGATTAATAAATAAGGAAGAAACTGAGATTTAGCAAGTTTAACTAATACGTCCCAAGTTACCAGCTAGTTAGTGGTAGAGCTGAGGGTAAAATCCAAGTCTGTTTAATACCAAAGCTCTTTCCACACAGCATGTTGCCTAGTGTCTACAATTTGTCTCTCAGTGTGCTATTTCATCAATTACTTAGCAGGTAAGTGGAAACAGAACTCCTTATCTCTCATTTAAACTCTTCTCTTGCTCAGTCTCTTTATCACAGGGAGGCTGTATTTGCTGGGTCTCTCAAGCTCTTGGAATAATGCTTAACTTTATATCTAACTAAGACTTTGCAGTCTTTCCTATGGCTGTAGGGTAAGAATATCTGATTAATTCTATTTTGAAAATTATTTATAACCTGCTTTAAAATAATGAGATTATCAATTTTCAAAGAAATAGTATGCGCTAAAGGGTACTCAATTCT
The DNA here is from genome assembly GCF_018350155.1 of Leopardus geoffroyi. NCBI lineage: Eukaryota > Metazoa > Chordata > Mammalia > Carnivora > Felidae > Leopardus > Leopardus geoffroyi. The sequence continues at coordinate 85,860,864 of NC_059333.1, forward strand.
ACAATTATAATGAGAACCATAATCTTTCATGTCTGCATGCCAAAATATCAGCCACCATTTAAGGCTACTTTACCTGCCATTTCTTCTGAAGGATTTTCCTGATGTCACTATAGACCTTGAGATCCTCCTCTCTCTTATGGCACATATCACTTTTATTTATATTTGCAGAAAATGCACTATGCCAGCCACACCATGGTCGATGTACCAACATCATCCTTGTTCTCATGGAGCTCAAAATCTAGCAAGATAACCCCATAACCATTCAACTAGTAAAGGTTTAATTGCATCTATAATAAGTGCTGTGAAAGAAAACTCCCTGCCATTATGCATTGCATGGAGAAAAATAAAAATGCAATAAGTGATAATACATAAATGTTTTCTGTTTACATAATTCTAGATAATGGGCTTCCCTTTCCAACCTAGCACATTTTCACACTTACCAGGATGTACAAAGAACTCAACTTGAAAACAAAAGTTTATCTTTCTCAAAAGTTTACCATGAACAAAATATTATAAGATCTGTATGAAGAAAACTACAAAACTCTTATGAACAAACGCAAAGGAAAACAAAATAAATGGAGAGATATTGCATGTTTATGGGAAAAAAGACTCAATATTATCGAGATCTCAGCTCTTCCCAACTTGATCTATAGATTCACTGAAATCTCAATAAAATCCTAGCAAGTTATTTTATGGATATGGACAAACTTATTCTAAAGTTTATATGGAGAGCCAAAAGACCCAGAATAGCAAACACAATAGTGAAGAGAGAAAAACGAAGTTGGAGAACCAATGCTACCAACTTCAGGACTTACTATAAAGCTAGAGTAAATAAGAGTGTGGTATTTGTGCAAGAACAGACAAGTAGATCAGTAAAGCAGAACAGACAGTCCAGAAGTAGACTCAGTAAATGCAATCAATTGACCTTTAACAAAGGAGTGAAGGCAATATAATGGAGCAAAGATAGCTTCTTCAGCAAATTGTGCAAAACAAGTGGAAGTATGCATGCAAAAAAAAAAAAATCTAGACACAGACCTTACACCCTTCACAAAAATTAATTCAAAATGAATCACAGATCTAAATGTAAAACACTGGAATATAACATGGGAGAAAAGTTAGATGACCTTGGGTATGGTGATGGTATTTTAGATACACCAAATCCACAAAAGAAATAATTGATAATCTGGAATTCATTAAAACAAAAATCTTCTGTTCTGTGAACCAGTATCAAGAGAATTAGAGGACAAACAACAGACTGGGAGAAAATATTTGCAAAAGACACATCTGATAGAGAACTGTTATCCAAAATATACAAAGAACTCTTAAAAGTCAACATTAAGAAAACCAAAAATCTGATTAAAAAATAGGCCAAAGACTTTAACAGATACCTCAACAAAGAAGATGTATAGATGGCAAAAAGGCAAATGAAAAGATTCTCCATATCATATATCATCAGGAAAATGCAAGTTAAAGCAAGGATATAGCACCACATACTTTTTAGAAAGGCCAAAACCCAGAACAATGACAACATCAAATGTTGGCGAGAATGAGGAGCAAGAGAAACTCACTCATTACTGGTGGGAATGCAAAATGATACAGCCACTTTGGAGACAGTTTGGCAGTTTCTTAAAAAACTCAATGTAAACTCTTACCATATAATCCAGAAACTGTACTCTTTGGTATTTACCCAAGGAAGCTGAAAACATGTTCATGCAAAAACTTGAACATGGATGTTTATAGAAGATTTATTCATAATCGTCAAAACTTGGAAGCAACCAAGAGGCCTTTCAGTAGGTAAATGGATAAACTGTGGCACATGTAGACAATGGAATATTATTCAGTGTTAAAAAGAAATGAGTTATCAAGCCATGAAAAGACATGGAGGAAATGTAAATGCATATTACTAAGTGAAAGAAGCCAATCTGAAAAGGCTCCATGTTGTACGATTCCAACTGTAGAACATTCTCAAAAAGGCAAAACTACAGACATAGTAAATTGATCAGTGGTTTCCAGAGGTGGAGAGTGGGGACACGAATAGGCAGAACACAATGGATTTTTAGTGCAGTGAAAATACTCTGTTAAATAAAAACTTGAAACAAAAAAGAAGAAAATACTCTGTATATTATTACAATGTATATATATCATTATACACTTGTCCAAACTCATGAATGTACAATACCAAAAGCAAACTATGGACTTTGGGTGATTATAACATGTCATTGTAGGTTCACCCTTGGTCAAAAAAAAAATACACCCTCTGGTGAGTGATGTTGACAATGGAGGCCATGCATGTGTGGGGGCAGAGTATATGGAAAATCTCCACACCTCTCTCTTAATTGTGTTTTAAACCTAAAACTCCCCTAAACAATAAGGTCATAAGAATAAAATAGCTCCAGGTTTTTGTATTAGTGAAGCAAAGACGCTTGGGGCAAAACCTCAACAACTGCAGATTTCATTGAGAGGATGAGAGGCCTAGCTCTCTAATCCGTAAGCTAAGGAAGCACTTAAAGATCCACAGTTGCAGTGAATTCTAGTTAGAGTAACAGACTGTCAGATTGAGAAAAATCCTTAGAACTAACTAATCCAGAAGGTTCAGACTTCTGGCTTTTACAGTTTTTATGGAGAAAGACAGAAGGTTGCCAGCTTCTTATTTTGCCAAATGGGGATGTTACATAAAACCTACCATCTATTCCTTTTTGATTCCATACGTGAGTAGGCATTTGGAAACAAAAATAAAGAACAGCATCATCTCACTATGAAGAACAGTCTCTCCTAAGCAAGGACAGGTACAACATGTAGACACAGATACAAATATAAACATAGAGTAAAATGTTATAGCTACAGGCAATATTGTTTTTATTTTCCTCATTTCATCATAGACTGGTCAAAACTGTAGTTTAAGAAACTGATCTCCAAATTCTTCAGAGGTTCAATGACTGACCAAGGTTACAAATTAGTGGCTACTGGGGCTTGAACCAGTACCCAGGTCACTGGACCCCACTTCAGGGTTTCTTCTAATTACCCTCTGCTTGGACTTTGGGAACACGACAAAGGGCTTGAGGTGGAGGGTGAGATGAATCCTCCTTTACATATAGGATTACGTGACCCTAGAGTCAGCAAGACAGGTAGAAAAAAAGGAATAAAAAAAGAGAAACATTCTGAAGAGAGGAGATGAGTGTATTTTTAGTTCCTAAGAACATTCTCCTCTTTCCACATTTCTCTAGAGCAACAACTGGGGGTAATAAAGGGTTATGAAAATAGAAAAGCCATGATTAGATGGTAATTTGTTAATCTCCTAATATGTTCTCAGAACTGAGTTGCTTTTATCCTCATAGTCCTTTGAGGTAGCTCTTCTCAGATGAGGAGACTAAGGCTCATTGAGGAGAAGCAGTCTGCCTAAAATCAGCAGCTTCACATCTGTCTAATTCAGTTCAGATACCCATTAACTATGCCACACTGTCTCATATATTGCTATCCAGCAAATAGGATGTACATTTGTTGAGCTCCTACTATGAGCTAGGTCCTGAGTTTAGTGTTTTTCATAATTTATTTCATGTGATATTGACCTTAGTCCTATTTAGCTTTTTCATTTGACAGATAAGGAAACTGAGGCTGAGGATCATACAGCCAGTAAGTGGAGGAGCCAGAAATCATAATGCAGCAGAATTATTTGTATTGGTTCTTGAAGTAGAGAGTTGACAGGAAGCTAAAAAAAAAAAAAAAGTATACTTTCTGTATTGCATTGAAAGAGTATATATGCAATAGCAAATAAGTAAGTCATGCTCTAGTTGTGTTTTGATATTTTCATAGGCTGATAGTTTGAATCACATGAAATGACTTTATTTATTTATTTATTTATTTATTTATTTATTTATTTATTTAAATATATGAAATTTATTGTCAAATTGGTTTCCATACAACACCCAGTGCTCATCCCAAAAGATGCCCTCTTCAATACCCATCACCCACACTCCCCTCCCTCCCAACCCCCATCAGCCCTCAGTTTGTTCTCAGTTTTTAAGAGTCTCTTATGCTCTGGCTCTCTCCCACTGTAACCTCTCTCTCTCTCTTTTTTTTTCCTTCCCCTCCCCCATGGGTTCCTGTTCAGTTTCTCAGGCTCCACATAAGAGTGAAAACATAGGGTATCTGTCTGTGAAATGACTTTTTAAAAAAATTTTCTTAATATTTATTTATTTTTGAGACAGAGAGAGACAGAGCATGAGCGGAGGAGGGGTAGAGAGAGGCAGGCTCCAGAATCCGAAGCAGGCTCCAGGTCGGCACAGAGCCTGACATAGGGCTCGAACTCACGGGCTGTGAGATCATGACCCGAGCCAAAGGCAGATGCTCAACCAGCTGAGCCACCCAGGTGCTCCACATGAAATGACATTTTTGTAGGTCAGAAGTGGCTGAATATTGTGATTGCATATGGTTTGATCTAATATATGTCATATTAAGTTTTACTAATCCATAGCTTTCTGCCTCTATTTAACCTTGGCAATAAGTTAAAGATTGCCAAGCTAATAGAATAGTGACAGTGATAATAAAATAACAATAACATTATCAACTACTTTTACCATTTTTTAGAAAGCTACTTCTCCTATATGTTCTTTAGTGTGCTAAAAATACATAACATAAAAATTGCCATTGTAACCATTTAAAAAAACTTTTATTTTATTTTTTTTATGTTTATTTATTTTTGATAGACAGAGATAGAGCTCAAGCAGGGGGGGTGCACAGAATCCGAAGCAGGCTCCAGGCTCTGAGCTGTCAGCACAGAGCCCAACATGGGGTGGAACGCACAAACCGTGAGATCATGACCTGAGCTGAAGTCGGATGCTTAACTGACTGAGCCACCCAGGCGCCCCACCATTGTAACCATTTTTAAAGTGTACAGTTCAGTTGTGTTACATATGTTCACAATGTTATGAAACAATTCCAGAACTTTTTCATCTTTGCAAAACTGAAACTCTATACCCATTAAACAATGAGGGACCCCATGAGGGACCATGTGCCCAATGGTGTCATATCAAAGGACTTTTTTCAAAAGAAGTCAATTTGAAATTCTGTGTGAAATTTTCCAATTTCTAATGGCTTTAAAAAAAAACTTTGTTGAGATAGAATTCAAATACCATAAATTCACCCACTTAAAGTGTACTATAGAATGGTTTTTGGTTATGCAACCATAATGTTAAGCAACCATCATCTCTAGTTGCAAAACACTTCCATCAGCCCTAAGGGAGACACTGTGTTCATTAGGCAGTCATTCCCCATTCTCTCCTCTCCCTAACCCTTAGTAACCACCATTCTACTTTCTGTCTTTATGAATTTGACTGTTTTAAATACTTCACATTTCTATTATTTTTGAGGGTGTAAAATGTGCAAGATGCCTTACATACTTTATTTAATCCTAACAAAACTATGAAATAAGTCCTGTTATCCTCATTTATAGCCTGAAAAAGGTAGATATACAGTTAAATCTGAAACTAACCCATTACTATATGTGTTCAAATTTGTTATATCCAAATTAGTTACTGATGAAAATAATTTACACCCTAGAGATTTCCCATATTTTTTATTATTGGGAGATGGTGGTGGATTTCCAAAGATCCAAACATCCATCTGGGGACTCCAAATTTGATGGAGTTCAACAAATACTTGGTTAATGACTAAGTAAATGATGTATAGAATCCCTTCTTAGTAAAAGATATTATGAAAGAGTGAGATGATCTTTAAGAGAGAACACTCAAATGCTTATAGTAACATTATCCATGTAGAGGTTTTTGGCTAATTTTTCTAAAACAGTAAAGAAATTACAGTAGTGTGGTCTCTGTAGTTTGTATAGTACAGTGACCTATACTATACCAAAACATGGATAGACTTCTTGTATAAACAAAAGATACCTGAAAAAAAAATGGGTGAGAAAGGACTTAACTGTAAAAATAACAACATTCTTCTGGAATATCATTCATAAATTCAGTTGAACTCTGTAGGAAGGAGGATGTTTTAAAATGGGCTAAAACATTAGGGGATATTATTTAGTATGTTACTTAGGGTTGGCATATACACAAGTAAGAGAACTGAATCTGGAATAATTAATGAGTCCCTTGTGTTTGCAGCACTTACAGAAAGGATGGACAATCACTGTTTAGGAGAAAACAGAAGCTTTGCATTCATACGTCAACTTTTTTTTTTAACAGAAAGACAAAATAGAAGAAAATAGTTGGATACTAGGGATTTTGTCATTCGTGAAACGAATGAAACAGAATTGAAAAGAGAGTGGCAAAATATTTGCATGAAAGAAGCATCCTTATTTTTATTTTATTGAAATGGGATTTACTTTCAAACTGAAGTTACATTTTTATAAAAGAATTCTTTTCATTGTGAAGGAAAATTATATAATAAATGTTTCTTCCTTGAAAAATTATTTTTTAATCAGAAGTAATAAGCTTATTAAAAAGATAGCTATATATAAGATGCATTTATACAATTAACTGTATATTCCTAAGTTAATAAATGACCTTAGTTTTATAGAAAATATTAAAAATTATATCTTTTTACCTTTATTCCTTCCGCTCTATTAATAAACACCTTCGTTGTTGTTTTTTTCTTCAAAATTCTACCAACAAAAACTTCTCTTTCAATGCATGAAACTCTTCAGAAATTTAATATCTTTAGGCCCCAATATACTTAAAATTTTCCTTAGATACATTGCTTGAACTTAAATTTGAAAGTAACCAAATTTTTGCTCTGTGGATTTTGTGGAAATGCTAATGTCCAAATCTGATCTCAGTGAGCTTTGACCTTCTGAGATTTGTCAACCACCCAGATGTCAAATCTTTCTTTTTCCTTTTTGAAAAAGAAATTTATTCAATTCAATTCAATGCAAATCATTCTGTCATCTTTCAAGGACAAAAGACTGAACATATTATGGATCTTAATCTTTACCTACAACTATCTAAAATAAGGTTTTAGAAAATTTGAAGAATCATAGAGTTTCAGTTGTGGGGGACCCTTCAGGATATCAAATCCATTCCCTCCTTTTTACAGAGAAAGACCTACATGGCTTCTCCAGATGTTACACAGAGAGTCAAAGGCAAAATCCAAATACGGTTTTCTTATAACCACCCAAGGCAAGGCCCAAACTGTTGACTTCCTCACATTGTTGTCCAGATCCTAGACAATACAATGTTCCAATTGAAAAAATTAAATGGTACTACTATTTTTTGAGGAAGAAACTCCAGGATCCCGAATGAAACAAGAGTGATCCCTATACCTTAACACATCACTATACATACAGGGAAACTGCCAGTGTCTCTGTGTTGGTACAGGGGCAAGACCACTGAAGTATTCTACCCCAAACTTGCAATGGGAGAGGTGAATCATTTAACTGCTCTGCTTCTCAGTCTGCAAAATGGGAATAATATCCCATTCTACATAGCTGAGAGGACAGAACTAAAGAACGTGAAAGGACTTCGAGGCTCCTCCACATTGCAGACACAGGTCCAGCCATGATTTATGCACAGACTTGCTTTAGTAGGTATGCCCTACTTCCACCACAATAAAGGGCCTTGAGACACAGATTAAGGGACTATCTAGCACAAACCCAAGAAAACTCAGAAAAAAATAAAAGGCAAACACGCTATGAGGCATGGAATAAAAGGAAGAAACACACCCTGGTATATTTGATGCTCGAGAGAAATAATGTCAGTTTGAAATTACAGGTAGATGTGTTTCCCTTCTCCCCACCCCCTCATACTCTTTTCTAGCACATTTTGGGGAGCTATGGAAAATGAATAGAAGAGACAAAAAAGTACTTTGCCCGGCAGGAATACAAAATTGTAAAAGCACAGACAGCACTACAGAGGCGCGCTGCCATTCACTCACAAAGAATTTTGTGCATGTAGATGGCTGATTAATTGCCGGCCTGCCTAGACGAAGCTGCAACAAGCCAGATACTGTCAGCATGCCATCGGTTACCATGGAAATGCACAAGGTTCCTGTTTCTGACAAACCCTTGAATACTGGATAGATTGTGCCATATGTAAATAAGGCAAATTAGTTTTCCTATATCTTCCAGACAAGGTTAGACGAAAAGAAAATATATCTGTTTAAACATACTCTCTAACCTCTTAGATGTGACGAATGAGAAAGAGGGGCTTCTTTCTTAGGAAACTGAACTCAGATTGTTACAACTGAAAGGCACTTGGGGAAAATGACCAAAAAATGCAAAATGCATTGCCCATTTATAAGGAAGGACTTCAAAGTCAGCCATGCAAAGGTACATTTATTAGACTTTTGTTTTGTAACCAGATGTATTTTGTGTCCTGCTCTTTACAAAATTATAAAACGTCAAACAGTTATTTCTATGGTATTAGATTAGAAATTTCATATCTCTGTCATGCAATTTTTACTTTTGCACAATCCCTGGACCATACGCTGAATACTGAGTCACAAACCAGTATAATTTAAAATATTTAACTCCACTACGAAGAATACTTACTTTGCCGTTATATTGGTTGGGGCTGCTGCTTTTTTTTTTTTTAAACAGTTTTTGCCAGCACTAGGAGACTTACAACTTCTTTCCATGTTGTAATAATAATTGATAATTAACCAAATCTGATATGATTTCAAAAAATCTTATAATTATTGTTAGGATATTTCAAAGTACATAATGACTCAAATTCCTTGTGTATTTCGTGACACAGGACTACTCTGATGGCCACATATAATTATATATTTAAAAATTTTAATGTTTACTTAAACAGTAAAAATGCCAAAAAGTGCTGGAGTACTTTTCATAATATAGCATTTCTGGATAACTTTAAAATGTGCATTTCTCAAAATAAAACATTGTATCATCGCTATTATCTCCTCAATTTAAATACATACTTTTTCTTTATTTTCAGCCAGATTTGCTATTTCAGCTTAAATTTAAATTAATGCCCTCTCCCTTTACTGGGTAAAGGCAAGAAAATTTATTTTCTAGCAAATGATCCATGTATTAGATATGCTGAGAATTCCAATCTGATTATGATATACTATAGGTTATTCCATGTTTTAGAATTCAGAGATGAAATCTAACTAATGGACTCAGTCTTTAACATATTCTTATAATTGGATATTATGAAAAAAAATAAAAAGAATTATGTATACACAGTACTTCTAATATTTATGTAAATAATATACTACGTGAAGCTCTCAAAAATGCTAACTTTCAGTATTGCCCTATTTGACATTTTTCTTGCAAAAATACTCTTCACACTCTTCAATATGAATATGATATGTAAAGAGGATGGTTTTCATAAAATATTCTAAACAAATTTTAAAAGTGCATTATGTTTATCCAACAGTAAAGAGGGAATCAAAGAAAACTATCTGAATAATTCTGGCTAGAACAAGGCCCTATGCCTGAGATTTTTCTTCCTGTTCTTCATTTTCTTTTACTTATAGAGACCCAAACAGGTTGTCACACTTTTTAAGTCATTCTAGTCCTTTTGCCCTGAAATACATGCCCTAGAGATGACATTTCATTTCTCTCTCTTTTCCCCCCTTTAAATCACACAGATTATAATTAAAAGCATTAGGATTTCATGCATGGTCATATAACAATGTCCATTTTTCTTATTAGAAATCTGCCCAAGTTCTTTAATTGTGAGCATGTGTACTTGAGGATTAAAATATTAGTCTATATCCTAGAAGCCAAAAGTTTCACAATGAAAAGAGGCCAAATTTTTTTTTCCAAGAACAAAAAATATATATATATAAAACCCACTTTCCTAGTTATAAGACATATGTGTTATATATGCTAGGAATAGGTTAGGAAAAATGAGATTGGCTTTGTTCATGTTTTTAATTCTATACTTTAGAATGCATGATTTACAAGCTGCATACTTTAAAGATAAATATGAGGGTATTTTATTTTATTGCTTAAATATGGCAAAACAGGAATATTTAATGGTATTAAACACAGGATAGTCAATGAGAGAGCAGATCTTCTAGCCATTGTGAGGAGGATAAATGCTGTCTAGAAGGAGTATACACATTTGCTGCTTTTAAAAGGCAGCATTACACTATGGAAAGAATATTCAATTATTCATTCATAGAGCATTTATTATGTACCAAATACTTTATGACACATGGGAAGATCCCTGCCTTAATGGAGTTTATACTCTAGTGGGGGTAGAGATAAACCAGGAGAAAGAACATTTGAGTTCTAAACTTTTTCTCTCAAATCCTGTAATTTCTTTTACTTGTATTACCCTTATGATATTATATTCTCTTTCTAGTTTAGTTATCTGTGTGTCTTTCTACTCTACTATCTTATTAATTTCTCATGACTATCAAATATGGTCTGGATCTTTGGATCTTCCACCATATTCAACATATAGTATGTTCTCCAACAATATCTGTAGAATAAATGAATAAATAACTCTCCTGGTCAACTGTAGTATAATTTTAGGCAAATCACCTAACTCTAAAAGCTTTTGGCTTTTTCTCCTATCAACAGGGGTGTTGAAATAAATAATCTTTCAGGTTAAAATTGTAATTCTATAATATTCCTTAGTGCTGTATGTCGGTAAACAAATTTACTCTTGTTATCCTACTGGCTTAGAAAATTTTCATCCTAAAAATTTGATTAGTCTGAATTTATTTTTAATCTTCTGGCTATCATTTTATCAGAAGGACTTTTAAAACATAATCATTTTATCTTTCATGGAAAAGTATGCCCAGATCTGATATTCAATCTTAAGGTATTATTTGTATACTTGCTAGATGTACAAAACAGGCAGGAAAATCATGCACAGGAAAAAATAAGTCAGTTTTTGAAGTATTAAATCAAGTGAGTGAAGTAAGACAGAAGCAATAGTTCTGCAACAAAAGAGAACTTCCTTCCTCTAAATCCCACACACATATGGCTGTTTGTCCCAGGCTCATGTGGATCATGGATAATTTACAAACAGTGGGTGATGAGCTATAAAGAAAATGACTCAGTGGCCCATCCATAATTTAAATATGTGACAAAATGTTTAAATGTTTCAAACAATGGTAAAACACTAGCGACTTAACAGTTTGAAAGCAAGTGTGAAGCATTTTTTTTCTAGTTTATTGGCTTTATTTTTTTGCACCAACTGAAACAGACATCCTATGTTTGATTCTTCCTAGATGCAGTGTTAATCTTCCACTGGGTATCTCACTGGAAAATAAGGAGGAGAGTATCCATTTTTTGAGAATAGCCTGGCCAGTAAAATTTATGTACTGAAGTTAATGTGTGTATAATTGAAAAATTCAGAAATTCAAAGTCTTACTCAAGATTTTCATCTATCATGGGAATACTTCATTTGTTTTCTTATCAGTGCATTGACAGCCCCAATCAGCATACATCATCATTTTGAAATAAAACTTTAAATTATTTTCATGTTGACATTTATGTAACCTGTATCTATGTAGACACAGAATGAAGAGACTTTAGTGCAATAGTTACAAATATGGCCCTTTCCTCCAATCTTGTATTATTTGATTGATTTTCTCAAAAGATATACAAAAAGAAAAATAAATAAAAGCTGCTTTTTTTTATTTGTTCAAAGCAAAAGCTGAGAAATGAAAAAATGCATTTAGTTAACTGGCTATGGAGTTTATACAAACTCAACCATGCAGACTCTTAACAGATAAGGTAGATTTTGGAGGGAGACAGAGATTGATTACTAACATATAGAATCTAAGTCAAATTAATTATTTAATCGAGGGGAAAGAGAAAAAAATAAATAAATAAAACAAAGACCTAGCATATAATGACAAGAAAATAAAATTCTAAGTAAAAATTGGTTCTACTTTATAATATAAAGAGAGACTCGTTTGCAAATACATGTGCTTATCTCAAATAAGTGAAGTGTTTTGTTGATATATTTAGTTGGATTTTGCAAACTGCTTCAGATTGAAATGTATGTTGAAGCCTAAAACTGATTTGTTCCATGTAAATCGCATTTAAAACTTTTTCAGCTAAAGATATTACCAGTAAAGCTATTAACTCGAGGATGAGCTCTATCTTTAGACCTCTGAACCTGTTAAATCTTTGATAATATTAAGAGATTTTTTATTTCTCTTTATGTAAAATATAAAAAGAAGTCCCAAGGAATCACATTTTTTTTCCATTTGAAAGGGATGCAAACCCAATCCAAAATTTTTTTTATTATTAATGTGAACTTAAATGAACCTTCCTCCTTTCTTCTGCTTGCCCTTGAACCATGTCCCAAAAGCAGTTGACGGAGTAGGCAGATTTTCTCCAAGACTTTCTCAATTGGACATTTTCTATATATTCTACACACACACACACACACACACACACACACACACACACACACATATTTAATGGCATATATATTTACATATATATTTAATGGCAAAGGAACCTAATAACATGTCAACATTTTAAAACACTGGGCTCTGAAAATATTCTGATGGTGTTAATTTCATCTAAAAGCCAAATGTTTTCTTTGTCTCCTTTCTTATTATGTAGAATAGATAGATGGATAGGTATATAGATAGATGATAGATAGATAGGTAGATTGATAGATAGATGATAGATAGATAATTATGACACTGTTCCTTGGAGTTAAACCAAGTTTAGCTTGGTTTAATTTATTACACAAGTATTGCTACTTGGTAAGACTGGCCTGACATTTGGACTATCAGAATCTGTACTCTGCACCATTATCCTTTTTCCTCCTTATATAGCTGGGAAACCTAAAACCTCCATCATGTTAAAAAAGCTTCTTATTGGCAGATCTTTTGCCCTGCGTATTTTCATTACTTTGGGCCCACTCACTCCAAATAGGCTATCCATTCAACATATGATAGTTACTTGAAACCCTGAAAAACCAATTAGAGAAGAATCAAGCTTTTTTCTTCCCTTTTCTTGCCCAGAATATATAATATAAATGCATAATTAGTGGGATTTATATTTTGATATATATTGAAAACATTTCAGCATTTCTAAGACATTCATACTCTAGTGTTCTTTCTTCCAAATTATTCATCAGTGTTGTCTACAAAATCAAAAATAGCATTTGGACCTGATCAATTCTGTCAACAAATGAATTATGTAACATTTAAAAATTCTGACTCCATAATTCTCATTATAATGCAGGGAATTGAGTACATATTCCAATATTTTTATTATCCATATCCTAAGATTTTTTTTTATAAATCCTCAACTTATAAACTCTTGTCTATGAGAATAGAGATATGCTATGGGGCACTTAGCTTGGGTTACTCTCTCATGGCAAGGGTCAAATTTATAGAAGGCACTTACTTCATAATCATTGATTTATTTGTGTCTCAAGACAGTCCTAGGAGATAATTACAAATTATTCTATCCCATTAAGACACACTAAATCTGTGAATGTTATAAAATACTACTATAACCAATCAGGATATAATTGTACTCTCCATACTTAAAGTCCATGCAGACATTTCTAGATCTAGCATAGTATGTTAGATATTTCCTATTCACAAGTCAAACATGGAAGTAAGAGATTTTTAGGCAAAAAAAGAAAAAGTGATAATAAACCTTCCAACCTCATTTTCTAATACCAATGTAAGTGTTATTTCAACAGCTTTAATATAAACTTTCTAATACTAATAAGTGCTGGTGTCCTTCAGTCTAGTTTAGCTTCAATCAATGGCTCCCAGAGGCCATACTTGTGAGGATACTGTTTTGCAAATAGCTTAGCTCACACTGACTTGGATGACAATTTTCATTTTCTGTGATATAGTTTCTCTTTTTTGAACAACGATTTCATGTAGTCTAGAAGGCATACATGTGAGTCACAAAACATGAAAACATCTTACAAGCAAACAGACATTCACAAAACAGGAACTGTAGAAAGTGGACCTATATATATATATTTTTCTTTAGTTTTCTCTCTTCTTTTTCTCTCCCCTACCCTGCTCTGTCACCTAGTAAATCACTCTATTACGAAGGACATCAGCATGAGTATCTTCAGCTATGAAGAGTAATTATGGTAACTACCCACCTCATCCACACTTACACCCACACCCCACAACTTTTGAAAACATGAGAAGACAGATTTTATTCCAGACTCTGCCATTTTGTTGTTGTGTGACTGTGGATAAATCTCTTACTTGAATCTTCTGAGCCTCAGTATTTTCATCTGTAAAACAAAGCTAATGATAATATTTCTTCCACCTACTTTATAGAATTGTTAAGGAAGAATTAAAATATATATATATATATGAAAACTTGTTTTGAAAGTATAACTATACAAATATTATAATACAGACACATAGTGAGGCAATAGTTACCTGAAGTTTTGGAACTCAGAATAACATGTAGGTAGTATTATATTTAAGAGAAATTACTTTAGATTTCATAAAATATTTTATGAATAAAAGTCCAACTATACATGATTTCACTCCATCATATATGTGTGTGTGTGTGTGTGTGTGTGTGCGTGTGTGTGTGTGTGTGCGTGTGTGTGTGTGTGTTGGTATCTATATTGACTTACTTAATCACTATTTATTGGTTGATTAACTAACTTTATTTGATTCTGTAAAATACTTGTAGTTTTCAATGAGATAAATTAGAAAACTTTGATAGAAATGTATCCAGAATCTGCTGAGTCATTATTATGAAATTCTTTATTAGGCTCAACATAAAATTACACCAATAGTATGTGATTCTCTGGAAAGAAGTTTCATTAACTGTGCTCTCAGTTTTCCTATATTCCCTCAGAATATTAATTTGAGTACTGATAAAATTTATTAATGATCAGCTTTTAAAAGGATACTGAGTATACTAACATGCCCATATAAATGGTACAGAATTTTCTTATTCATCCTAGTGCTGTGTTTGAGATTTAAAAGTAGATTCTTCCATGTTAATATTACTGGCCACTTCAACCCAGCTTACTTATCAGGAGCAACGGTAGTATTAACTTAAATGACAACCAAAATGCCTCATCCAGTTTGACTTCTCTCCTTGACATCTATGACTTCAGCTGACCCTACACTCAGACAATGGCAATACCTTTATCTATTATTAGCAATTTTCCTTCCATAACAGACCACTTAATCACCAATTTGATACTCAGAACACTTCTACCCAGCTGCAGGAAGAAAGCGCTTTGGAACAACCAGGGGCAAAGGCATCAGTTGCTGCTTTCAACCAACACAGGAAATTTCTGATAACTTCAGGTATTGGACCCATTTTATCCTAGCTAAGTACATATTTGTGTGCATATGCTACATGTTGGCTCCTGAAGTGCACGCTGCAAGATACACCTCTAGGACTTTCTGTCAGAGAAGCACTTCCATAATCCCCTCAGAGCAAAGTGCAAAATTTGACACATGGGTCAATTAGTAGCCACAGATCACTCTGCACCTAATAGGTAACGTCTAATGGCAACTATCTTTAAAAATCCGCAGATGACTTTTTGTTGAGCTGACAACCATGTTGCATTTATTAGAGGCAGCCTTCATTTCTTTATTAAAACTAATATTTACTCCATGAAAATGTAACCCATCATTTAGCCTCTATTCCTGTGAGCTCAAAAAACAAAAACAAATCCTAGGAAATAATAAAAATACTTTTCATTACAAGCTTTAACTGAAAGATAAATCTATCTGACCATTTTTCCAGCTTTTGCTTATGTGCCACTATACTCAATATTTTTCTTTCAAGAATCAATGATCCAGTTGAATCTTGATTTTAACTTACGGCCATCCATTAGAGAAAGTTAAGAGCCTGAAAAGGGTCAGCCTTTTTTGTCTCTATTAGTCTAGGTAGCTTTGTCTCTAATGGAATCCTTTCGATAATTATTTCATACTTCTGGCAAATCTTGATGGACTCCATTCACCTCAATGCTACCTCTGCAGATCACTCAAAAGCTTCTATTAGGACATCTTAGAGAAATCTCCTTTTTGCTTTATACTCAAATAAAGGAAGTAAAAAACTAAACTTCAAGAGAGGCCACGCTTTTCAATGTAATCACAATACTCTCCAGTCCGAACAACAGGCATCAGCTATTCCTTCTCTTTTGAAAGCATTTTGACCAGGTGGAAGGATTTTAAACATATACATAGTACACACATCTCGATCCCACTCAAAACCTCAGAAAATATTTTCATACTTATTTGCATATGTTTTTTTCACTCTTAAAGTTTAGGGAATACGAGTTTTATCTCTTTCAGTGACAGTGCTTTTCAGCAGGGAAAAAGAAATATCTAATCAATAACTGTAACAATGTACTACAGTTAACTGCTAAAATTGAACCCAAAAAAATCAAATTACAATCTGGGACACTTATTTTTTTTCTGAAATGTGTCATGCACCCATACACTTCACCTAAAAAACATACTTTTTCTTAAAGAAATACTTTTATTTTGCTTAGTTACAAACATCAACTTTAATTCCCTAAGCAGAAAACAGCTGGATGACAGGTGAAAGCTGGTTGAGGATTAAGAATTTGCTGTGAGCTTTACACAAAACAGCTAATAGTCACTTGAAGAATCAAGTGCCGAACGTATTAGAAGATTCCAACTGCCACTTCTTTACTTAACCTAGTCTAAATGAAACTCTATGAGCCTGCTGAGAGCAGGGCGGGCTCTCATAAGCCCCGGAAGACCTGTCCACCACAGACGGAGGAAGGGCCTGTCTTTTGGTGTCTAGTCATGGAAGGGGGAAAAGGAACCAGCCAATACATATCCAGTACCTTTCCCCCCAACACCTTTCACAAAGGACTTAAGGTGGCTCCCAACATAAATATAATGTGAGAGATAAGACACTTACCAGAGAAAGGTAAGGCACAGGGAAAATAAAGTTTGAACAATAAGACCAAGGGTGAGATGCACACACAGAAATGCATAACACTTTTCACGAGAGTACCAAGGCTGCTGCTGCTCCAGTCCACAAGCAAAGGAGGAAGCATGATCAGGTACAAGATTGACAATATCCATAAAGTTAAAGGGAAAAGGGGGGAATCCCTCCACAAAGTGCCTGCTTTATGACAAATACTTTTATATGAGCAAATGTTATTATTTTCATTTTACGGAAAAGTAAACAGAGGTTCTGAGTAGTTAAATGATTTTCGCTCAAGGTGGTATGGCTGATAAGAGTCAGAGCAAGGATTTAAACTCACTTCTGACATCAAAACTCATGCTCATTTCATTTCAAGAGGAGGGCGGGGGACAAGGAATCCTCAAAGCTGTTTTTCAGAATTGCACACCTTCTTAATGAGAAAAACTAGAGATGATATTTTTCTGAGTTCTTAGGAAATTCAGTGAATGTATCTGTAAATCAATATAAAATATGGAATATTTCAAATGAATAAGGTTTGACTAATCTTCTATACATCATATTTAAGTTATATTGTGTTATTTTGTTTCCCTTTTTTCATTTCCATCATTTACCCATAATAAAAGAGTTTCATAATTCTCTTTTGTAATGCCTACATACCAATGAAATGAGTATCTATATCCTATAGTATAAACTTGAGGTTTGGATATTCTTCAGGATATGGAAAAGGGAATATTCTGGAACTACTTTAAAACAATGTTAATATTCTATTTATTTAAGTCACATATTCATAAGTCTGGTTTTTTCTGAAGGTTTTTTTGTTTGTTTCAAGTTTTTATTTATTTATTTATTTATTTATTTATTTATTTACTTACTTACTTATTTATTATTTTGAAAGACAGAGAACAGGGGAGAGGCAGAGGGAGATGGAGAGAGAGAATCCCAACCACCAGGTTCTACACTCAGAGCAGAGCCTGAGGTGGGGCTCAGTCTCACAACCATGAGACCATAACCAAATCAAGAGACCATGAGATCATGGCCAAAATGAAGAGACACTCAATCAACTGAGCCACTCAGGTACCCCTCAAGTTTTTATTTAAATTCTAGTTAGTTAACATACAGACTATCTTATTATTCTATTTACATATCTTTACCACTTTTAAAAGTGTACAAGAAGTGAAATTTCTTTAAACTTCATAATGCATTTATAAATTTACTATATATTATACGTTGAAGATGAAATTAAATACTTCCGCTATTTAACAAATTTTCCCTAATATTTAAGTAACTTTTGTAATTCTGTTACACTAAACCTTTATATATGATGAATCTTTTCTTACATATTCTAATAATATATGATGAATCTTTTCTTACATATTCCAATAATATTTGTAATCTTAATATAATTCTTTGACTTCCAAATCTAAACTAAAATTTTAATTCATTTAATCCATTATATTTTAAGATAGAAACACAAGCTAATTTATTGGACACACTCAAGTAGTAAATAAATGTTAATATTTCAAATTAAATTATATGAAATTAATTATATGAAAGTTAACTATAAAATATATATAGTTGATTCCCAAATTTATAGGAAAACACTAACATTATAGATTAAATTTTTGTTACATTAAAGTTATCTCTATACTGAACAAAGTTTAAATCTAAATCCTGGCTAAATTTAATTGTAGTCAAGACTAAATCTAAATTTAAAGATACTTTTCCCCTAGCACACAATGATATCATCCTAGATAACTTTGGTATTTCCTCCTAAATATTTATAATAATCAGCTGTTATAATTAGGACTTGAAATTTCAAGTTGTAGTTATCAATTTTAAATTACATATATGTGGTTGTATAGTTTAAAATTTATATATTTTGTTTTGCAGACTTTTAATATTTTGAAATAATTATAAACTACAAGAAGGTGCAAAAATAGTAGAGTCTAGCATATCCTTCACCCAGCTTCCCCAATGGTTACACTTTATGTAAATGTAATATAGTATCAAAAGCCGGAACCTCACACTTATATAATAGTAACTATATCTGTGTATGTATACATCCATGCAATTTGATTCCATGTACAGATTTACATAATATATATACAAAACTATTCCATTACAGGGGCGCCTGGGTGGCGCAGTCGGTTAAGCGTCCGACTTCAGCCAGGTCACGATCTCGCGGTCCGTGAGTTCGAGCCCCGCATCAGGCTCTGGGCTGATGGCTCAGAGCCTGGAGCCTGTTTCCGATTCTGTGTCTCCCTCTCTCTCTGCCCCTCCCCCGTTCATGCTCTGTGTCTCTCTGTCCCAAAAATAAATAAACGTTGAAAAAAAAAATTAAAAAAAAAAACAAAAAACAAAAAAAAACTATTCCATTACATAAAACTACTTGTGGAATCCTTTATTGTCTGTCCTTCCATCACCATCCTCCTTGTCCCTGTCCCTGGGCAACTACTAATGTTATGTCTATATAGTTCTGCCATTATGAGAATTATATAAAGTTGATTCTTGTTTTCATGGTAGTTATGTTCTGTAAAGTCACTACAAACAATTAGCAAATACTGAATCATTTCTTCTAGAGGAAATTCAGGGTTAAGTTCTTGAAAGCCTGCAGTAACATTTTCATCAACCTTCAATACACAATCTTGTATAAAAGGAATTATACACTATGTAACTGTTTGAGATGTGATTTTTCTCATTTAGTATAATGTCTTTGAAATCCATCCAAGTTATCACATGTAGCAAAATAGTTCTTTTCGTTTTAGTTTTTATTTTAAAATAAGTGTAGATTCATAGGGCATTACAAAAGTAGTACACAGAGGCACCTGTGTACCTTTCACTCCGTTCTCCCCAATGGTAAAATCTTAGATAACTGAAGTACAGTATCAAAACCAGGAAACTCAGATTGGTACAATCCACAGACTTCATTCAATTTCACCAGTTTCACATGTACTCATATGCATGCATGAGTTTGTATCTGTGTGTAGTTCTATGTAATTATAGCACACATGTAGGGGCACCTGGGTGGCTCAGTCGGTTGAGCATCCGACTTCAGCTCAGGTCATGATCTCACAACCCGTGAGTTCGAGCCCCACGTCAGGACAGCTCAGAGCGTGGAGCCTGTTTCAGATTCTGTGTCTCCCTTTCTCTGCCCCTTCCCAGCTCATGCTCTGTCTCTGTCTCTCAGAAATGAATAAACGTTAAAAAAAATTTTTTTTAAATCATAGCACACATGTAGATTCATAGAATCAACACCACAATCAAGATCCAGAACTACTCCATCACCACCCAGATCCCTGCATTACCCCTTTACAGTCACACCCCTCCCCTTTCCCTCTTCCACCCATCTCTAACCCCTGGCCGCCATTAATCTCTTCTCCATCTCTGTAATTTTGTCATTGTGCAAATGTATATAAATGGAATCATGCATGTGTAACCTTTTGAGATTGGCTTTCCTCATTCAACAGAATTCCCATGAGATTATCCAAATTGTTACACACATCAATAGTTTATCCCTTTATATTGCTGAGTAGTATTCCCATATGAATGTACCACAGTTAATCATTCATCCACTGAAGGATATTCGGGCCGTTGCCAGTTTTTACTATTACAAATAAAGCTGCTATGAACAATTATGTATAGGTTTTTGTGTGGACATAAGTTTTCATTTCTCGGTAGTAAATGCCCAAAAATGTGAGTGCTGGTTTGTACACTAAATGCATATTTAGGTTTTGTTTTATTTGTTATTGTTGTTAGAAATTCCAAACTAATTTTCAGAATGACTGTACCGTTTTAAATTCCAGCCAGCAATGAGTGCTCCAGTTTCTTCAAGTCCTCACCAGCATTTGGTATTATCATCAGTTTTTACTTATCCATTCTGATAGATGCGAAGTAACATCTCATTGTGGTTTTAATTTGCATTTCCTTAATGGCTAATGATGTTGAACATCTTTTCATATGTTTATTTGCCATTTATATATCCTCTTTGATGAAATGTTTATTCATGTCTTTTGCCCATTTTCCAACTGGATTTTTGTTTTTTTATTCTTTGTTTCCTGCTGAGCTTTGAGAATTCTTCATTCTCAAGGACTAAATATAGGTCCTTGTTAGATATGTAGTTTGCAAATACTTTCTCCCAGCTTATAGGTTGTCTTTTCATTCCCTTGTAGGGCCTTTTGTGCAAAAGTGTTTAATTTTGACAGTCTACATTATCATTGTCAATTTTTTTTTCTTTTATGGACCATTCTTACAGTTTCATATATAAGAACTCTTTGCCTATCCCTAGGTCCCAAAGATTTTATCCTATGTTTTCTTCTACATATTTTCTAGTTTTACATTTGACATTTAAATCTACCATCCATTATTAAATAGTTTATGAAGTATAAGGTTTATGTCAAGATTTATCTATTTTATTTTATTTTTGCCTGGATATATTCAGTTACCCCAGCATCATTTGTTAAAAAGACTACTCTTCCTCCATTGAATAGCTTTTGCACATTTGTCAAAAGTCAGTTGGACATATTTATATGGGTCTATTTCTGGGTTCTCTATTCTTTCGTACATGTTTTGTTCAATTAAAAATATATTGTGAACCTATTTCCACAAACATTTTCAATACCATTTTACCTATGGAATGCCACTAGTTTGATGCAGTATGGTTTATTTAATCACTATCAATTTGGACATTTAAGTTATTTTGAATTTTTGCTATCATAAACCACCCTGCAGTGAACATCCTCGTAGCATAATCGTTGCATGTATTCACAGTAATTTCTTGGGATTTCTAGAAGTAAGGTGTCATATCAAAGGGTATGTACATTTTTAGAAAATGAATTCTTTTGGACAGTGGCTTCAGCTCAAACTATTTTTTACACGTATGTCTAAAAATATATGTATGCATGTAAAATAAACTTAGGTATAAAGGGAGAACAGGTGAGTGGAGTGGGATAGCAATGAAGCTATTTACTGGTCTTCATGCAAGATTCATTGCTTTTCACGTGTGTTGAAAATCAATGAATGAATAAGATTTCTCCGAGCAATCTGCTCCAGGGTGAAGGGGGACTTCTCCTACCACCTTCCCTAATGGACTATTATGCAATTGCTTAAATGCCAGATACTTTGTAGAGAGAACTGGATAAATATGCTTCAGGAAGTCAAGTCTGACAGTAGATTGAGTAGCATTCATTACCTATGGTCAATTTACTCAGAGAACATTTAACTAGCCTAGTACAGGGCACATGTCCCATATTAATACAAGATATTTCTGTGAGAGAGTCACAGAATTGGACAAGAAAGGGGGAGAGAAAGATGAATCTTGGCTCTGCACATGTAGAAGTCTCTTGAAAATGTAGTATCTGTGAGGGGCCTGAGTATGGCTCGGGATGACGGAATATGGAAAATGGCATTCTAGAGAGAGATAAAAGCATGGCCCATGAAAGTGAGCGTGCAGCTGGGGCACTCTGTGAGTGTGCATGTTTTGGGGCAGATGGTTGAAAATAGTTTTGAAAAGGCAGGCTTGAGGCAGGATCTAGGAGGAAACTGGGATCTCAAGTAGAGGCAGGTGCATTATAATCAAATAGGGAAGCTTTTGAAGTTTTGAAATGGGAACAGGTGATCAGAGCTACCAGATAATTCTGGCTATAGAATTTGAACAGCCTGGAGTGGGAGAAATATCATGACAGCAAGTCAGCCGAGGAAGCTCCTACTAAGTCTAGGAAGAAGAAATGCAGCTCTAAACACTGACAGAGGCAGTTGGGGAAGATTAAGGCTTGTGAACCTTTACTTCTAGATTCACTTCTAGATGAAACCAGGGAGTTTGGGGGCAAAATATTTGCCTGGAGGGAAGATGCAGGTGCATCCATATTTGGGTCACATATTTTAGTTCAACCACGATTTAGAGAATTGGTAGAAAGAAGAAGCTGGAATCCATGGTAGTTAAGAGCAAAGACTCTACAGCCATAATTCCTGGATTGCAATCCCAGAACCTGCACTTACTAGCTGTATAGCTCCTGTTAAGTGACTTAACCTCTCTGTGCCTCAGTTTCCTCAGTTGTAAAATGGGAATGTTAACAGTATGCATTTCATTGTGCTGCTGTGGGGGGTGGTAAGATGACAAGTCTAAAATGTACATCCATTTCTATTTTATCTGCTAGATCCATGAAAAACAATGCATTTCCTTAGATATCAGCTTGAGGAACAACAATTAGTTCACATGCACGCACTACTGTGTGGAGGGATGATAAGGCATAGGGAATCCTTCCCTCTTGGGCCAAGGCTCAAGTAGTTTCTTTTTTTTTTTTTTAATTTTTTTTAACGTTTATTTATTTTTGAGACAGAGAGAGACAGAGCATGAACGGGGGAGGGTCAGAGAGACGGAGACACAGAATCTGAAACAGGCTCCAGGCTCTGAGCTGTCAGCACAGAGCCCGACGCGGGGCTCAAACTCACGGACCGCGAGATCATGACCTGAGCCGAAGTCGGCCGCCTAACTGACTGAGCCACCCAGGCGCCCCTCAAGTAGTTTCTAAGGAGATGAGATAATACACTCAGACATGGTCAGATATGGGGGATCAAATATGCAGTACACAAGCCAGTTTGTCTCTGATGCTCCATCCCTGGCAGCTGATAGCTTGGGTGGGATCCTAAAGACGTATTATCATAACCCTATCACAGCCCTAACCAAGTTGCATTTACCAATTGTTTATTTCCAGGTCTGTTTTTCCTAAAACAACTTTCTAAATTATAGTTTTCACATGTTCCCTTAATGATTCTCCTGATGTCTATAAATGCTGAGTATCTACCTCACAGTTTTTTTGTTTTTTGTTTTCGCTGTATCTTTGTATTGCCTATATTATAATTTAAATGTTTCCCATTAACTTTACGTGCTTCTTTTTTAGTCAAATATATTTATTTTTTAAAAACCTTTGGAAAAAAAAAGAAAAGAAGAAAAAACCATTGTATCACTTCCATGCTTTAAAAAAACCAGGATCATTTAGGTAGCAAATGTAGTTAGACAATAAATGTAAAACTAAATAAGTAATAGTTGAAATTAAAAAAGAATCCATGCGTCATCTAAAGTCATTGCATTTATCCTCTGGGTCACTTATTACTTAGAGAAAAGTTGCCCTGAGGGAAATGACCCCAAGGCAAACCCACATGTTTATTTCTCTGTTTTCAATATTTTTCTAACACCCTATTCTTCACTTAATGATGAATTAGTGAAGGCATAAATATGTACAGTGTTAATGTGGTAGACAGTGTTTTGGGCTGGGGCAGTCAGGGATGATTTTTATGGCAGATGTAACATTCGGGCCATATTCTTTGATTTTTGAGAAGCAACTGGATATGGCACAAAAATGTATAAGAACATTCCAAATGTCCCCTGCCTAGGTACAGAGGTGGGAAAATTTATAAGTCCAGAGAAATAAATGTATCAGTTTGACAGCGGCGGATCTAATAGATCTTAATGGGCCACATTTCCCAGGGACAGTGGTCTCTCCTGACAGAGCAGTAACTAATGGTGGGAATTCCCAGCCCAGGGGAAAGATTTGTGGGGATCATATTCTTAGGTGGGGATTTGAGAAAGGATTTCAGCACCCCAGAAATCACATTACTTGAGAGCTGCCACAGAAAGGAGCTTCTTGTGGCAGCTGTCAAATGAAAAGGTCATAAACCAGTGAACTGAACACTTACGAAGACATTAATATGTATTCTGAAATTCTAATGTACAGTGTATTCCAGGATGTTGTCAGGAATGCAATTCCTGATCAAATCCAAACATCTATGTTAAACGTCAGAACACACTCTTCCTACTAGGAGAAAAACAATTTAAAACCTGTGAGACTGTCTCCAGTTACATTTAACTGATCATTTGTTCCCATTTGGCCAACCTGCTGCTTGGGTTATGACTCCCTAGAAGGTTTACGATCATGAAATGGGCGACAAATAGGCTTAACAATTTTTTTGTTTGTTTTAGCTGTGGGCACGTATTCTTGCAAGGCATTCACATAAAAACAAAGCAGCAATCCTTCTAATAGCCTTGGCTATCCCTTGAATGAAGCAACTTTCCACCCTACTGCAGCCTCACTACATGAACTTAGGGTTTTTGCTTGCATAGTCCTTGATATAAACAGTTAGACAAGGTCTCGTGTGCCTTCCGTACAGTGTGGAACAGCCAATAAGATCTGTTATTATAATGGTGCATAATAATGGTGGGGGGTAGGAGTAGGCATTTGTTTTAAATAAGAATTTGCCGAAAAATTTCACAGGACACAATTAAAAGAAAAAATGAAATGTTGCCAGGAAAAAACTGAAGCAGACCAATGTATTTAATGAAGACATAGGAGCTATTAACTAAAAAGAGACTGCAAAGAAGCCTTCCCATGCTGCAAGGGGGCAGGAGTGTATGACAGTGAGTCTGGGTTGCCTCTGATTCCGTGATAACGTCCCCTTCTGCACACATGACTGCAGAAGGAGCTCGGGTACCCAAAGAGTCAAGTGTTTGCAGATGCATCAGAATTAGCCACCATTTAAGAAACCCACCATCTTTCAGAATGAATTCCCTACGTGTCACAATAAGTTCAATTGAAAAGAAAAGAAAGAGATTTTCTGGTACTTCTTTGCTATACACATCTTCCCACCTGTATGTTGGATGTTTCAAACTACCAAATGCTGAGGGAATTTATCCAGGCATGTTATTAATGCCAGCCCACCACCGCATGAACACAAATAGGCACGATTTGGAGCACTTCAAAATTGACTGCCTAATTTACAATTGCTTGAGTGCAGTTAATCAATATTTATTTGCTTTTTCTAAGAGATGAAGAAAGTATATTATAGTGCTGATTTCATCATTTATATGTTAAGAAAGAGTACAAAGGCAGTGTAATGGTTCCAACGATAGGCTTTGGAGGCAGAAATATCTGGATTATAAATACTTGTGAATTGTAACCTCAGACGACTTACCTAATATCTAAACCACAGTTTCCTCAACTATAAAATGGTGATAAGACTAGTTGTTGATCCACAGAGTACACTGTTAGGATATGCAAAGTAGTACAGTCCAGACACATGGAAGAAGCTGAGTGAGTACCGTTACTACATTACTTTCGTAAAATTTCTCTTCTTCAATCTTTTTCTCTCCTTTAGTGTGGGGTAGAGGTTGTGATACCAGGTGAAGCAAGCCAGAGCGGTGAACTCTAAAGTCTAATGGGACCAAGCAAATAAAATAAGCAAGAAGTAGGAGTCAGAGTTTTTAAAAATTTGAACACGAATGATAAATGACAATTGACTATTATCCATGTCAGTGACTGCTACTTTGGCACATAGGACAGTGTCTGCCCTGTCCAAAGGGGATGTAAGTATAAGATCACTGTTGCTGAGTTTTCCAGAAAAACCTGGATTCTTTTAAAATATGACATTCCCAATTTTAAACGTTGGCAAAGAATTCACTACAATATGAATTTCTTTATTTCTTTATTTCTATTGGAGGGCCAATATGGGAAGGGTACAAAATAGATGCCTGGATTGAATTTAGCCCAGAGGGCACCAGTTGGTAATCTTTGGGTTAAGGGATGCTAAAACAAAATGAACTCAAGCTATCTCTGAAAACTTACTCTAAAATGTGCTTAAAGCTTGGTAGCAAAGGAGTAAGTTGGCTTGCTTTTCTTCCTCACTCTGTCTGGCCTTCTATCACTATTTATTCCCTTTTTTTTGATCCTACCATCCATCCATTCACCCATTATCATAAAACCTCTATAATAAATTACTGGGTGTTAAGGAAGATTCAAAGAATGTAAATGACAAGTCCCTTCACCTCAAGGAACTCCCAGCATCTGAGTAGTGTTAGTGGCAATGGTACATTCAAGTGCTCTAACAGAGTTGTGTCAGGGAAAGGAGGATGAAGATACAACCAGTATGGTAACAGCAGGAGTGGCATTAAAGAAGCGAAAAAAGGAGCGCCTGGGTGACTCAGTAGGTTAAACGTCTGACTCTTGATTTCAGCTTAGGTGATGACCTCACGGTTCATGAGATGGAGTTACGCATCAGGCTCTGCTTTGACAGTATGGAGCCTGCTTGGGTTTCTTTCTTTCTCTCTGTCTGCCCCTCACTCTGCTCTTTCTCTCTCTCGAAATAATAAATAAACTTTTTTAAAACAAAGAAGTGGAAAAAAGAAAACCCTCTCAGCTTGAGGATGCCTGCCTCCACCTCTTCTTCTCTCTACTCCAGTCCTAGGTGTTGACCCCATTTGCTTGCCCTACATCAGTCACTATGCACATCCTCCTCTTCTCAAGAGGATGCAGGCTCAAACCTACAGTCAGTGCTCTTCCTTGCAGATGAAAGAAAATATTTCACAGAAAAATGGTGTGAAATTCCAGCACTATTATTTGTAGTTCTTCTACTGTCTTTAAGAAAACTTTCCATCAAGTCCCTTAACTAGGTTGCTAAGTTTCTGATTAATGTAAAAATGAATAACATTTAAATGTAGACTTTTTTCATTTATGAGAGCTTAATATAGGGAGTCAGCAAAGAATAATGGGAAGAAACCCCTGAGAAATTGGATACAGATCTGAGTTCAGCTACTAAATCTCTTTATGACCCTGGACATGACGGTAGGTACAGTGAGATGGGGGTACTGAAGCAAACAACCTCTAAAATCTCTTCAAACTCTAAAAGCAAATAACGACTATGTTCCATAACTCTTTGGACTCATATACAAAGTTCTGCTCAAACATTCAGTAGGTCGTATAGGAGTAGACTGAGCATGCTTATCCACATGGTGGTGCAAGGCCCAGAGGGGAATAAGGGATAAAAGAACACTCTGCCACCCAGGTGCTTACGCTGATGTTGCCACCCTGCATTTATACAACCTGCCTAGTCTACCAAGTATTTTCTTA
The DNA here is from genome assembly GCF_018350155.1 of Leopardus geoffroyi. Taxonomy (NCBI): domain Eukaryota; kingdom Metazoa; phylum Chordata; class Mammalia; order Carnivora; family Felidae; genus Leopardus; species Leopardus geoffroyi. The sequence goes on from NC_059333.1 coordinate 85,888,575, forward strand.
CTCATTGCGTCATTTGATCATTTCATTGGGAAAGGAAAACAAGATTCCAAAAGGTAAGGAGAACTTTTTCTGGGCTTCACAGCTTGTAAGTGGCACAGTCTCCATGGGCCTCCCTTTCCCAGCTAGGAAAATAAATAGAAACCATGACCGTTACTCGAGCAGCAGCTGCCACTTCCACCACTACAAATAATGTATGTGGACCATTCACGATGTGCTAGGAACTATGCCAAGTGTGTTATGTCACATTTGTGATCTCATTTAATCTTCCAGATGCTCTATGGGAATGGGGGGGTGATATTACCTCCATTTTACAGGAAGATGAGGCTCAGAGAAGTAAAGTAACTTGCCCAAGGTGTGGAGAAAAGATAGTGCTGAAATGAGGAGGGATTAAAAATTACTTCGGTCCAATTCCCACCTATGTCAACACATGAACTTAACGAGTATAATTAGAGTGATGCCAGAAGACAGGGAAAGGGTTGAGGAAACCAGGCAAGGTTTCCAAGAGAAGGGATATTAATGACGGGGCAAGGCTTGCTAGGCAGAGAGAATCCAAACATGCAGAGGCTGAAAGGGCCCTTTCACAGAATGGGGTTTGTCTGGCCGGAATGGAAGAGAGCCATGTTACTGAGCTCCATGTTGCACAACTCCAGAGAGCACCCTTCACACTGAGTTGTATGGTTACACCTATTAGAGGTATAGTGAGCAGGTATATTCTGTAACATAAATGGTGCCCTCAGAGTTGTATAATGTGGCAGCTGTGAGAGAATGAAGCTAGAAAAGTAGATTGGTTCTAAATGATAAGCAGCTTTGAATGCTATAGGTGATTTAACCCAAGTTGGTAATAAGGAATGTACTGAAATTTTTTAGTGTCCCGGAATGTTGCATGACCACTCTAGACATATTCATATAACAGTGGGATTGGTCAGGGAAGAAGAGAAGAGGCAGAGATTAATTTGAAGACTTCTGAAATAGTGGTAAAACCTAAATAAGCATGGAGGTGGGGAAAAGCAATAATTTTAGCATTACCAAAACAGACAGGGCTTGTTGAACTCGTATCTGTATGAAGGAGGAAGAATATCATTAATGTTCTGATTTGGGGGGGTTTAAGTGACTTAGAAAGTGAATACTGATGTGAGAAACATGAAAGTCAGGAGAATAATCAGTTGGGGCCATTTTAGGTGTATTGAATTTTAATGAAAACAGATCATCCCAGTAGAAATATATCTGGAAGTGCGTGACTGGACCTTGTGAAAGTCATAGTGGCTAAGATAGAAATTTTGGAGGCCTTCCAATCTGCAGGAAGAGCTGAAGTCATTGGGAACTTATCATGAGTCTTGCTCCAGTGATTTTCTTTGGGCATGTGTCTGGGACTGGGATGAAATCTCTCTCCAAGCTGCAGGTTTTTAAATGGAATATGTAAATCCATCCTGGCATAGAGTTTCACCACCATCATGAGGGATCCTTCTCAATATAAACTGCTCCATATAAAAGGCAGCAGGTATTAATAATGTTCACAAAATAACTTAATTTAAAAACAAACAGAAAAAAACCTTCTATAAGGTACAATGATTCATAAAACCCCTGAAAAGTATATTCATAAATATTGATTAAAGAGATGGTATAAACCAGATGGTGAAACACCATGATCCCTGGATTCTGTAATGTAACAGCAATTATTACAAGGGGTCAGACTCAGGTAGAGAGTTATATTAAAAGTTAGCACCCAATTGTTCTTATAATACTATATACTTTTATATAGTATTATATGTTGTGTTTCATTTGGTCTTCTAAAAATTCTATTTAAATTATCAAAATAATACTAAAAGATTACATAAAATCTGGGGGAGAAAGAGAGAAAATTACCTATAATTCCTTATAATTCTTTTTACATTTATATTTTTATGTTGTTGTCAGTTATGCATTCTTATTTTTTTCCTCTTAATATTTCCTCTTTTGTATTTTCCATGATGGACTTCATAGCTATTAAATGGCCCATGACATTTCACTAAATGGATGCACCCAAACTGATTGAGCCAAGTTCCTCCTGATGGGAATCTAACTTATTTATACTTTCCAAAACAAATCATGCCATACCCAATGTTCTCATACCTATTTTTCTGTATTTTGGAGTACTTCCATGAGTTAGACTGCCAGAAATGGAATTACTGGATCAAAGAAAACCTGTATTTTTTATGGCTCTTAATACATGTACCAGAATTCATCTCCCAAATTTCACCTTGATTTTCCCTGGTACCAATAACGTATGAGGACTATTGTACACCTTTGCTAGCTCTGGATATTATAATTTTTAAGTTGCTAACTAAGTAGTGAAAGAACTTGTTTTATTTTTAATAAAACCTAAATCTCTTTTCAAGCCAAGACATTTTCTGTAGCATCTTTGACTGTGAGTATGTAGCTGCATGTAAACCATTATTTTCTTTCATAAAAGTAGCAAGATGGATACATTTCTTTTTAAAAAAATTTTTTTTAACGTTTATTTATTTTTGAGACAGAGAGAGACAGAGCATGAGCAGGGGAGGGGCAGAGAGAGAGGGAGACACAGAATCTGAAATGGGCTCCAGGCTCTGAGCTGTCAGCACAGAGCCCGACGCGGGGCTCGAACTCACGGACCATGAGATCATGACCTGAGCTGAAGTCGGCCGCTTAACTGACTGAGCCACCTAGGCGCCCCAACATGGATACATTTCTATCTAAAATTCCAATCTGAACAATGGGGGACACAGTGTACACCTTTGAAGGCTTTGTGGCATATTTTGACATTTTAAGTGTATTTATTCAGTCTTTTTTGAACACTTAGTATATGCCAGCCTCCACTGCATAGGCTGGGATACAAAGAGTAACAGACAAGGGTGAAGGGCATTACCAGCACAAGAAATAGCATTTGCAAACCAATGTGATGTGTGACAAAAAGTGATGTTTTCATAAAACTATAGTTGCTCATTATTTTGGAGAAAAAAGGCACTGTATTAGTTATCTATTGCTGTATAACAAACTACTCTGGAACACGGCTTCAAACAACAATGCCTTAATATTTCTCATAATTGTATGCATTGGATGGATGGTTTTTCTGCTAGCTTTGGCTGAGTACACTCACGTAGCTGCATTGGCTTGGGTTAGACTCAGCTGGGATATCCAAGATAGCTTGGCAACCCTCTCCATGAAGTCACTCATACTTAAAGGGCCGGACCAGACTGCACTTTTTCACATGATACCAGTGGAGTTTCAAGAGGGAGAGCCCCAGTGTATAAATACTTATCAAGCTTCTGCTTCAGTTACAGGTGTTGACTTCCTAGTACTCAATGCAAGTCACAGGCCAAACCCAGTCTCAACATAGGAGGTCTATTACATGGACCTTGAGAGCTGTGACTCTTTGGAATTCCTTAGAGAAACAGTTTCTCACAGTTAAAATTAGGAGAACAATGGGCAATGAGACTAGATACAGATACCAGATTGCTGCAGCCTTCATGAGATAAACTGGGTTAAAGGTTTTATATACACCCCAAAGAATGACTGGAAAGTTTTTAATAGTTTTGGAGGTATGGAATGGGTCTTGTGAAGGTACCACGCTATGATATCTATGTTTAGAAAGATGACTTAGAAGACACAGCATATTAGACATGAGATCATTAGGACACAACCAAGATCATTATGGTGGAAACTTCACAAAGAAGAAGAAAAATAGTTGAAAAATATTTATTCATAATAACAATAGTAAGATTTACTGAGCACCAACTATGTGACTTTACAACCCTATCTCCTATCCTTACCACAATCACTTTACACAGTCATACGTTAAGTCTGTTTCACAAGATTAAGACAACAGGCAAATGGTTGAGTAGCATTCTGAGGTATTTAAGGCAAGTTTGTGGGAGAACTAGGATTCAATCCTCCACCTCTTTGAAGCCAAAGTCATTGGTTTTCTCAATCTGGCTGCAGAATGACAGGCAAGAGACGGACTGAATGGTGAAAAGTTAAAGTGGCTGACAAACCATGAGAGGAAAACTACATGCTTCTTTCTCGTATTTATTATTCATGGTTTAAACTTTCAGGGAAGGGCAGGTGTCCTGACTGGTAGATGCTGGGGTCCAAGTGAGGAAGGGAAAACGGGAAGGGGAGAGAGAAGGACTGAACACAGTGACTTGGCATCTTTGGCATAAACACTGAGAGTTTCTGATCACTGCTCCAGTAGCAACAAGCTTTGAGCAGCCAGGACTTACCCTGGGAAGAGATAGCAAATCAAGAGAGTTATTGGTATGATGCAGAGAAGATGGATAATGAAATGCAATTTAAATTCTGCATTCATTTTTTTTCTTCTCTTTTTTTTTTTTTTTTTTTTAACACCAACTCCCTCCTACCCTCCTCATTTCTCCCTTTCAACTGGCTCTTTGTGGGTGGGTTTCATTTCTTCTGAAATGCCTACTTCCTTCCTCTTTTGTCTTTCTGTCTTGGTCCCTGGGGAGAATGGAAATTAGCTAAGTGTGATGGGTGTTCAGGAGGCAGGCTTTGGTTCTTAGCCAAAAGAGAACTAATTCCCCCAAGAGTAGCCAAAAGTATCAGCTTTACAACCGCCCTTCTTAGAGCTGAAAGGGTTTCTTTGTTTCTTCAATATTCCGAGCTGGGGCAATTGCAATCTGTTTTAAGAAATCCATGATCACACCCAAACAAATCTCTCAAATCAATTCAAATATCAATTAACATGTATTGAGCTGTAAGGAGGGGCATCAGATTGGAGATACGTAAAGCAGGAAAAAAACAAAAGCCTTTACTTACAATGAATGTACAGCCTTTATGGGTGGGGGGATCGAGTCTTACAGCAGGAAGTTCTATCATGTAAACAATAATCATAATGTAAAGTGGACTGAAATAAGTGCTAAGTAGAGGTCTGTACCTGATGCTGTGGGGAGACAGAGCAAACAAAATTTCATGAAAGGAAAGACATTTCAGCTGGTCTCTGAAAGATGAGAAGGGGCTAAGAAGAACCTTCAAGGCAGAACATAGCCTGAACAAGAGTGCAAACCTGGGAAGTGCCCGATGTGGTTAGGGAATGGCGGAATTGTAGGGGTTAAGAATTACAAATATTTGGCCAATATAAGAAATCTCAGGATTTTCTGAAATAAACCCATTTTCTCCTCCAATACACTGTCCTCTGAAACACTGCCATTCATTAAAAAAAAAAAAGTCAAGACACCACTAATCTTAGATGATTTTTTATCTTCATTAGTTATACTAAAGCAGTGAGCACTTTGACCCTTATTCACCGACTCTTCAGGGATTTAGCAAAGAGGTAACAAAGGGTGACACATCAAACCACATTCAGCAATTACGTACTCTGTCTAGCACATAGTATATTCTTAATACATACTTGTTGGCCCGTATAAATGAAGGCATATGATCCACAATGATAACTTACTATATGCCATTTTACATTACTCAGACCTAATAGAAGTATTAAGTTACTTAGTGTCACTTAATACTGTGATGTGTCTGTCTGGATAGGCTGGGTTATGGTGTGGTAACAAACAGCTCCAAAATCTCAGTGGCTCAACATAATGCAGGTTTATTTCTTGCTCATCCTGCATGTCCAGTGCAGATTAGCAGCAAGATCTGCTCATAATAATGATTCAGGAGTCCAGGAGGCTTCATCTTGACTCAAGCTTCCACAGTCATCAAGACAAGGAGACAAGGATGTAACAAATCTTCCACTAGCTCTTAGAGTTCCATCCAGATGTGACATAAATCACTTAGGACACATTTCATTCAAAGCAAATCATATGGCCAGATCTGACTTCGGAAGCAAGGAAGAAGGGAATCAAAATATTTGTGAATAGCTCTAATGACCATCACATTGGGTCAGTCACATGTTTGGTCCCCTTAACTCAGCTTTCACAATATTCATCTGTGAAAGAATATTACGAAAATACTATTTCCTTTGTGTACATATGCAAGTCCTATACCAGATTTTGTGGATAAATAAAATTATTCCCAAATTTTCTTAACAGAATTCTCTGCTAGTAGAGCAAATCACAGTATTTTGCCTTAAATCACTTTAAATCTCAGCATTGTTTCCATGTCAATGGCAGCCCATTTAGTGCTTCTTGCCTCTTACAAGATGATAGCATTTACTCCGGAAACCTTATTCAGTCATTGAACATCTTGCAGAAAATTTAGCTAGTGTAGACATATGCCTAGCACTTGTACTAACATTTTCTATCTTCTATTCTGACACTTATTAGATGATTGCTTTAAAGCTATTTTTGAAGAGAGGACTTGAAAGAGGAGAATGGATCAATCACTGTTTAGCCTGCTAGACCCTCTTTGATGTACGGTAACCAAAAGTCATTCTCATCACATCACAGAAGGTTTAGGTGAGGCAAGCTTGTGATCTCAGCTGAATTCTTACTATACGATAGGCTCTCTAGTGTCCCCACACAGGGGATGTAATTCAGTTTATAATAAAAGCTCAGTGTCCTTATTGCTGTTACTATACACAGCAGACTTACTATATACCATCTATTGTATTTTTTTGGATGAAAGAGAAAGTATTAGATTATGTCCTGACTGCCTTTCAAAGTCTACTTAACCAATTCACTGCTGCTAATTAGCATCTGGGTGCCCTGGTAGGGCACCACCCTGGGTAATTCCTAGCCTTCCTCATGTATCAGACCTCCATAAGACTACTGTCCCCTTGTGGTGATGAACAAATTTATGTCCTTTCCATGGTAAACATGAGTGTGTTTTCAAAGAACTTGGAATATGTTGGCCATCTCATTGCATTATCCATCAATTGGAATCACAGAATAAGGTAAAATAAAGTCCAAAGATAGCTTTGTATGTTGACCCTCACTAGAAGAAATACTCAATGGCGAGAGAGTTTATAGATAACCTAGTTTCTCAACCTCTCAGCCTTTTGCAACAATAATGTACTTGCCACCTCAGCAGACATAATATATAATCAATACTTAGATGGCCATTATTGCTGTTGGGCATAAAAAATGCATTCAAAAGACAGGAGAATCTTCTGGAGACACTCATATTGTCAAGCAGGGCAGTCCTTAGGGAGAGTTTTCCTCCAAAAGCAGACAGCCAGAGGAAATGTTGACAATGTCAAATGTCAGGCAGAATTTCTAGGACAGCGATACACTATGGGTCTCTTCCCTCCACTAGCAGGCTCCTAGACAGAAGACTGACTCTCGATGATGAATCAAAGGAGCCATTTAGGGCGTCCAAATATTTCCTTTACTGTTCTGTTTCAGAACTTTCCCCCAACTCCCTAATGTTATGAAGAGCAAGGATTAAGCTTTTCTATCATCATAACCACACTAATGAATACTAATTGGACATAAGGAAGTTGAGACACAGAGAAAAAAAAAAAAAAGCCAAACAAACAAACAAAAAAACACCTCTGGCACTGAATGTAACAAAATATTTTTCATTGTAAATATGAGTAAAAGAATTTGATATGGCTCAGCTAATCTCACTCAAGGGCTATCATCTACATTGCCAAGCAGAACTGAGGAAGAAAAATAACTGATTAAAAAAGATTACTTAGGGTTTGAGTCTCTATAAGACACTCTCTGAACCTTATTCTTTGAGAAAGTAGAGATATAGTTGATTTTTCCAGAGAGTTTATCTTCTAGAGACTCAGAGTAGTTTTGTACAAAGCCAGAATTAGGTCATGCTTTCCAAGATCAATAGATGTATATTAAAAACTTTAGAAATATATATTGATAAAATATATCTCATTTATTTTGTTAAAAACAGAACTATAAGGGGATATGGAATGAGAACAGGCATATTAAAATGCTAACAAAGAAATCTCCTCACAACTCCCCCCTCCCCACCCCCCAAAAATATTCAAGTAAGCATGTGGGATTTGCAATCAGGCTGCAACGGGGGGAGGGGGGGGGTCAGAGATCAAAAATAAATGGTGGGCCACAACATGCAGAGCTTTTAAAAAATAATGTCACATTCTTTCATTCCCAGCATAAGAAATGGGCAACTTGTTCAGGGCAAATAATTGTTTGAACTGAGGATTTTATTATTAATCTCTGAAGACTGCTGAATTTAGGGTCACAGTAAGGGTTGATTAGGTACAAGGTGCATAAAGCTCTCCTCTGTCGATGCTATTGAAAGAAGCAAGTAATTTAGATTCAGAATTGGTCTTGGATTGAAGCTCACTCCATTACCGACCATTTTCAATTTCAGCTATACAATAAACATCAAGCTCGGCAAGGAAATTAGTACATTTGGTAATGTATTGGAAGAGATGGGTGGGTCTTTGACAAGATGACACTTATCACCAAAGCTTCAGTTAATGAAACCCTTGAGTGGTATCTGCGTTTGACATATTTTGACATTTTTTGAAATCACATCCAGCGTTTTTTCCCCCACAATGTTCTTCTTTATGAGAGAAAAAAAAAATCCATCTATCTTTAAAATGAGTACTGGAGTACTGCAATATTATTGGGGAAAAAAAATTAAAAAGATGCTGCCTGCCACTGACAGGAAGAACAGGGTACTTTCTCAAAATCCGTAAGAAGCAACAGATTCACAGGATAAATCTTATTCAAATGAAGTCCATAATGCATTTCCAGGAGAAGCTTCAAGTTTAAATGGAGCATGTTTTTATCATACCTTTCCTGAAAGTACCTTTCACTATAAAATGTGATCTCATTAATGTGACTACAATTTACATTGCTGAAAAAAAAAAAAAAACAACTCAAAAAAAATCCTGCCAATTTTGAGTAATTATTTCCTGCACAAAATAGTTTTCTTTCTTTCTTTCTTTTTTTTCCTGCAAGGAAACTGCTTTTACTTTAGTAAAGGTGGGACTTTTAAAAGATAAAATAATGAAAGGAAACAGAAAATGAAGGCCATATACCAAAAAAAAAAGTCAAGAAAGAAAAATTTCGGGGAAAAATAAAAGTACAAAATAGGGGGAAAGCAGATAAGAATGAAGGCATCAAGAATGAACAATTTCTGGCCTCAAACTAGTTCTGAGTAGATCACAACCCATATTCTCTCACCAGAGTTCTCACGTTTATGTATAATTAAATGCTGTTTTATTGCCAACTGGCCTAGATAATGAAAAACTAGAAAAAGAAGAAAATGCTTCCAAAGTGACTGAAAATTTAGGTTCACACATTCTGAGGAGTGGTTTTTGTTATTTACTTTTTAGTTTTTTCTGAAAGCTGGGTGAAATTATTATGTATTCAGATATTTTAAATCTCACACAGCTCTATTGTTCAAGCCATGTTTTTTATCCAGTGCTGGGAGAACAGTGTAACAAAAAATACAAAGCGTTCTAAATGGGGGGGCCTCTCTGAACCCTACCAGACCTGGGGTGGCACTTGCAGTGTGGTAGGCCCAGCCGGGTGGTCTCTCTCATCTATCATTTACCCACCACGAGGAGGAGGTCACCTTGAAGTCTGGAATGGGGGATAGGAGAGAGAAAGAGCATGAGGGAGGCAGAAAGAGCTGAGTGAGGAAAGAAAAAAGGCTGCTTAGATACTCTCGAAGAATTCAAAACACATCAAGAGGACTCTTTTTTAACCTCCACTCTGTAGGTGATTTCTTTAAAACCTTTAGACTCCTACCCTTTCTGACTTCCATAATCCAAATTTAAGACCCCAGATGCTACAGGGAAGGGAAGGGAAAAAAACACCCTAACTTCTGTATTGGCTCCAGGTCTTAATACTGTCACCTCAAAAAGCGGAATTCAACATTTCCCTGACTGCGGACTCTGATCCCTACCTCCTAAAATAAAATAACATCATTTAAAACGTAAGGAGCATTGTGGAATTCTTCGATCATCTAATAATCAGGACCTGATGATTATTTCTACTAGTCCTCACTTGTCCTATAGGTGTGGGAAAAGATGAATTAACTGTATTTAAGGATGACAAGTCACCTGACATATTACAGTTCAACTGTTTTTAGTATCATAGTATGACCATAATATCATATGACTGTATGCTCCGTAAGAGTTTTCCTTTCATTTTCATTTCATTTCCTTTCATTCCTTTCATTTCTGATAGTAATAACAATAAAAGTGGAATAACCAAACTTTGCATGAGAGGCCATTACTTACTATATTCAGTGATGCTATTTAGCTGCAAGGCACTGGAACATTTTACCACTAGGTCTATTTTGATTAGTTGATACCCACATCACAGCAGTTAAGTATTTACTTCCTGATGTTAAAATATTTACCAGAATGGTCACCAATGAAGCACTTTTTATCATTATAATTCATTAATTACTTGTGTAAGTATTTGTTTAATGTCTCCTCACACCCTCAAACTCTCACCACTTGAGAGCGCAAGGAACAATTTCTTTCTTGTATCTCCTCTGCTTAGGGCATTCTTGTCATATAGTAGCCACTCAAGAAATTGTTTTTTGAATGACTCAGGATTCCCCATATATCCACATTTTAGGAGTTGTAACAGCCCTGGAAGAATAATCATTTTAATCTCTTTGTAGCATTAACTGCTAATTCTTTACGAGTCATTCTGGCATTGAAAATGTAAAAAGTGGAGGAACATTTTTTGCTGCGAATTATTATTTGATCTCCTGGTTTTTTAATACGATGTTTTTTGGATCAGCTTTGTCTGATGTCTTGTAGTTCAATGTCTTCAAAATGAAACCTCCAGTCTTCTGCAGGGTAGAGAATGAGAAGTAACCCAGCTGCTTGTGGTGGAGTAGAAGTGGGGGTCCAACTGTGAATTATAGGATTTTAAGGTAATTCCTGTTTTCAGCATTAACTGAATACCATTTTCAAAGGACATTGTGCCTACGGTTCATGAACTTTTCTGGAATAATTTGATGTGAATCATTTGGAGATGGGGCTTCTTAGGCTACTAGTCTAAGCTTCAGGTTTCTTTTGTCTAGGTCAAAATATTATCACTGTTTCTCGTCTCCCATTTTCCTTGTCTTTGTGTTGCTTTGCCATTTTTAAAATTTCTACAGTTCTATTATTCTAGTGTGGTTTGGGAAGAAGCATGGGTCAAAGCAGGTGTTAGTTTATTATCTAATAGTTTAATATAGTTTTCCCCAGTTATAATTACAAAATGTTTCATATAAACAACAGACTATAACATACATATAAGAGTATATTTGCATATAAAACATACATAGGCATGTATGTGTGTATATTTTTGCCCATGTGCTCACACATATGTATGAGCCATGTAATATGTCCTATCAATCCATCTATCTACCATCTGTATTTGGAAAGTGAAAGAATAATATAATAAACACCTATATCCCCACCACCTAAATAAATACGCTTGTGCTTCTTGTCTTCTCCTGCCTCCCCACTAAAGGGAATGATTGTCCCAAATTTTGTCTTTAAAATTGTCTCATTTTTCATTTTTTCTCACTTATGTATATTCCTGAATTAACACTTTACTAAATTATGCTATAGTACTAACTTATACAAAGAGATGTTTGTTTGTTTATTTATTTATTTATTTATTTATTTATTTATTTATTTTTTGCTCAAGTATACATTGGTGCTGGTTGGCTGGGTGCCTATGAGTCAGCTTTGGCTCTGTTCCATGTCTTCATTTCATGACTCAGGCTACAGGAACAGCACCTATCTCAGTGTCATTGTAAAGGAAAATGAGAAAAGGCAAAACCGTGTGATGACTCTTATAGCTGCCAGAAAATGGCACATATCAATTCCATCGTTTCACTGGCTAAACCTGTTATCAGTTAGAAGGATGTATCACAGGAGGGACACTACAAGAAACGGCAAAGGACAGGGATGTATAACCCCCTTACAGAAAATTATAGTGAAGAGTAAAAAACAATAGTACAATTGACTGCAATCTGCTGTCTTGGTCACAAATATTCATCTTACTCTTTCATGTAATAATACACTCTCCCCATCCCCAAGGAAATGATATATCCCATCACAGCACCAGACTATAGATCCAGGATTTTGTGATCACCTTAACATCAGATCCAGATATAGCTCTTCTTCATTTATAGACCCATGAACTAAAACTAAAACTATCTGCTGAACAGAATTCTGAGCACTGAGTAATCGTTGTAAGACCCTCCACCATCATGGGAAAAATGCCTCTTGATGAGGGTCATTTTTCTCTTTATGTATCTACCTCTCCAGCCCATGCTTCTAGAGAACTCTTGACTCTACTGTCTGGGCAGGTTTTCCTTGTCCCTTATCCTCACTGGACCACATCTGAAAAGAGCACTGGAGAATATGTTGTCTTGGGGGTGACAATTTTCTTGCTCTTAGAACAGACAGTTGTTGTTGTTGTTTTTTTAATCTAGGCTGATGGCTATTTTGGCAGTATGAATCTCTCAACAACTTCATCAGCTTTTTATACGAACAGCCACATCGGCAATTTTTTTTCAAGACATGCTTCTCTTCTGTAGACTTACACAGAGGATTTTTTTGTTGTTGTTGTTTAGCTTATCAGACTTCTGTGGGGGAAGACATATGCATAGGCTCTCTTAGGCCATTTGTGCACCTGAAAAGATTTACCAGCTATTGCTATAATCAGTTCAAAAAAAAGCACCCCTAGCACTTTTGATTTGGTCTATGACTCCCCAAATCTAAGTTTTAATCAGCTTTTGTCACTCAGAGGTATTCTTAGCTTTACTTTTGGATATGAGAATAAGTTGCGTCTTCCAACCCTCTAAATCCCCAGCTTTCTGACTTTCTTTCGTTTCTTTTCATATTTGCTTACAAATTGGCCAATGCTTTTGTGAGCTCATTTCTTTTTCTATACCACCATGTCAAATGAAGCCAATAGTACTTAGGATTCGCTAGTAATTTTGTTTCCAAATCTCTTAGCTTAATGTCACAAAGTCATTGAGTATATTATCTGTGTTTTATGTTATTGTAGCTATAGTTTCATTAAATGTTTTGCCACTGCATAATGAGTTGCCATCCTTCTAGCCTCTAATCCTGCTACCCACTACTCTGTGACAAACTTAGTGGGACATATTTTAGGGGTTCTGTTATGGCAGCATCTACTGTAAGGTAACAAGCTCTATGTTACAAAAATGAAGAAGTCTATCTTACTCATGTTATATAGTTCTACCTTGACTATGTGTTGGCTGAAGCTTTATTTCCTGTGTACTCTTCCAGGATGAAGAGAACAGACCCTATGTAGGACATGCTATGCTTGTGGCAGATGGAGGAGGGTGATGGCAGAACCATATGATGATTCTTGAAGTTTACTCTCAGAAGTGGCATGCATCACTTCTACTCACATTCAATTTCAAAAGTAAGTCACACGAGTGACTAACATCAGTGTTATAAAAAATAAAATCCACAACAAAGATAGGGTAGTGAATATTTTGAGTAAATAATACAATATACAATAACCCCTGAATATATTGCTTTGTTTTGCATGTTTTTGAACTTCATATAAAGAAAATCATAAATTACATATTCTTTTGTGACTTATATTTTTTGGAGTTCAAGATTTTATTTCGAGATTTCATCCATGATAATGTATATAGTGTTGTTCACTCATAATGCTATATAGTGCTCCATTGTGTGTGTGTGTGTTCTCTCTCTCTCTCTCTCTCTCTCTCTCTCTCTCTATATATATATATATATATATATATATAAATTTATCTATCCATTACCGCTGTTTCCAGTGTTTGTTTATTTTTCTTATTTTACACAATGCTTTTACAAAGTCTTTTATGAGTCTTTCAATGCATACATGAAAATGTTGTTTTGGAATATATACAAGGAGTGAAATTTTGGGGTCATACAGTTTATATATCTTCAGATGTGTTCATTAATGCTGGATTTGTTTTCTAAAGTAATTGTATCAATTTATATTCAGCAAAAAATATGTAAGAGTTCTCATTGTTCCATACTCTTGAAACATTTGGTATTGCCAGATATTTTTTTTTTTTGGCTGGTTTTTTTTTTTCAAATTTTTTTCAATATATGAAGTTTATTGTCAAATTGGTTTCCATACAACACTCAGTGCTCATCCCAAAAGGTGCCCTCCTCAATACCCATCACCCACCCTCCCTTCCCTCCCACCCCCCATCAACCCTCAGTTTGTTCTCAGTTTTTAACAGTCTCTTATGCTTTGGCTCTCTCCCACTCTAACCTCTTTTTTTTGTTTGTTTTTCCTTCCCCTCCCCCATGGGTTCCTCTTAAGTTTCTCAGGATCCACATAAGAGTGAAACCATATGGTATCTGTCTTTCTCTGTATGGCTTATTTCACTTAGCATCACACTCTCCAGTTCCATCCACGTTGCTACAAAGGGCCATATTTCATTCTTTCTCATTGCCACGTAGTACTCCATTGTGTATATAAACCACAATTTCTTTATCCATTCATCAGTTGATGGACATTTAGGCTCTTTCCATAATTTGGCTATTGTTGAGAGTGCTGCTATAAACATTGGGGTACAAGTGGCCCTATGCATCAGTACTCCTGTATCCCTTGGGTAAATTCCTAGCAGTGCTACTGCTGGGTCATAGGGTAGGTCTATTTTTAGTTTTTTGAGGAACCTCCACACCGTTTTCCAGAGTGGCTGCACCAATTTGCATTCCCACCAACAGTGCAAGAGGGTTCCTGTTTCTCCACATCCTCTCCAGCATGTATAGTCTCCTGATTTGTTCATTTTGGCCACTCTGACTGGCGTGGGGTGATATATAAGTGTGGTTTTGATTTGTATTTCCCTGATGAGGAGCCATGTTGAGCATTTTTTCATGGGCCTGTTTGCCAGACATTTTTAACACAACTGTCAATTAGGTGAGTATCTCAGTTAGGTTTATAACTATTGTATTTATCTGTTTACATATTGCATGTTTACATATTGCATGTGTCTATGGGCCATTCATATGTCCTTCTTTGTGATATATCTAAATGTCTCTTTGAGGCCTTTTTCTTCTGGATTATTTATAATTTTGTATTGATTTTTAGGAGGAATTGAAATGTATACATTTTCTTTTTTTTTTTTTTTTTTTTTTCAACGTTTATTTATTTTTGGGACAGAGAGAGACAGAGTATGAACGGGGGAGGGGCAGAGAGAGAGGGAGACACAGAATCGGAAACAGTCTCCAGGCTCTGAGCCATCAGCCCAGAGCCTGACGTGGGGCTCGAACTCACGGACCGCAAGATCGTGACCTGGCTGAAGTCGGACGCTTAACCGACTGCGCCACCCAGGCGCCCCGAAATGTATACATTTTCAATACTATTACTTTATTGGTTATATGTGTTTCAAACATTATATGAATTGTGGCTTGCCTTTTCACTTTTAAAATGGTATCTCTGACAAAATCTATAATTTATCGAACTCAACACCCAAAAACTAAATAATCCAGTGAAGAAATAGGCTAAAGACATGAATAGACACTTCTCCAAGGAAGACATCCAGATGGCCAACTGACACATGAAAAAAATGCTCAACATTAGGGAAATACGAATCAAAACCACCATGAGATACCACCTGACACCTGTCAGAATGGCTAACATTAACAACTCAGGCAACAACAGATGTTGGTGAGGATGCGGTGAAAGAGGATCTCTTTTGCATTGTTGGTGGCAATGCAAGCTGGTGCAGGCACTCTGGAAAACAATATGGAGGTTCCTCAAAAAACTAAAAATAGAACTACCCTATGACCCAGCAACTGCACTACTAGGCATTTATCCATGGGATACAGGTATGCTGTTTCGCAGGGACACACGCACCCCAATGTTTATAGTAGCACTATCAACAGTAGCCAAGGTATGGAAAGAGCCCAAATGTCCCTCGATGGATGAATGGATAAAGAAGATGTGGTATATATATATATACAATGGAGTATTACTCGGCAATCAAAAAGAATGAAATCTTGCCATTTGCAACTACGTGGATAGAACTGGAGGGTATTATGCTAAGTGAAATTAGTCAGTCAGAGAAAGACAAAAATCATATGACTTCACTCATACGAGGACTTTAAGAGACGAAACAGATGAATATAAGGGAAGGGAGACAAACATAATATAAAAACAGGGAGGGGGACAAAACAGAAGAGACTCATAAATACGGAGAACAAACTGAAGGTTGCTGGAGGGGTTGTGGGAGGGGGGATGGGTTAAATGGGTAAGGGGCATCTACTCCGGAAATCTACTCCTAAAATCATTGTTTCACCATATGCTAACTAATTTGGAGGTAAATTTTAAAAAATAAAAAATAAAATTAAAAAATAAATAAATAAAAAATTTAAAAATTTAAAAAAAATTCAGCAAACTAAGAAAAAAAAATAAAATGGTATCTTTGACAAAAGAAGTTTTGATTTTAATGTAGACAAGTCCATCGGTGTTTTTTTTTATAAGTAGTGTTTTTTTCTATCTTGTATAAGTAATCCTTGTCTACCTCAAGGTCATAAAGATATTGAATTTTCAAATAAGAATTTTAAAGTTTTGCTTTCTACAATGAAGGGTTTTTTTAAGCTTTTATTTAAATTCCAGTTAGTTAACATTGAGTGTAGTAATATTAGTTTCAGGTGCAGAATTCGGTGATTCAACACTTACATACAACACCTGGAGTTCATCAGAATATAATGAAGTCTTTAATACACTTGGAATTGATTTCTATGTATGCTGCGTGATATGTGAATTAAATTTTATTTTTTCCAACTTGAAAATCAATTGTCTAAGTATATTTTATTGTGTCCTTTCATATTTATATACATTATTCAAAAGTATATTTTAAAATTACAATATCTAATTGTATAAAAATGCAGTTTATTTTTGTATATTGATTTTATAACCACTAATCTTGCCAAATTCTCTTACTAATTAAAAAAATTTGATTTTAGATCAATGTTTTTGTAGAATAGTGTTACTTATGAATAAAAACAACTTTTTGCTTATTTTCCAATCCTCATACCCTTGTTTCATTAAAATTTTTTGTCTTATTTAACAGCTAGGACTTTAATGGAAGTGTTGACAGTGGGTATTATTCTCTTGTTCCTAAGTATAAGGAAATGCTTTTTAACATTTCACCATTTATCATAACGTTTTCTGTAAAGTTTCCTTTTTTTCTCTTCTTTATTTGATAAACATACAAATTATATTAACAGATTTTCTAACATCATATTAACCTTACATTTCTGGATATAAGTCTAACTTGGTAATGTTTCTTTTTTAAAAATATTTTTATAAATAGTTAGAAACAGTTTGCTAATATTTTGTTTAGGATCTTAGCATATTTGAGTAAGATTAGCTTACAACTAACCTTCTCTGTATTGTTCTTCCCCTCACACTTGATGTTGTTTTGTTTTATCAAATCTATATTAGATTCACAAAGTGTGTTAAGGAACGGTGGTATGTTTCTATCTTCTGAAAACTTTCTGTAAAATTTGAATTGTCTGTTCCTTACATGTTCATTAGAAGGTACTTGACAAACAAACTAGGTCTGTTTCTTTTCTTTTTTTCTTTCAAAAAAGTCATTATTGTTGATTTCATTTTTATATGGTCATAGAATTATGTAGTGCTTCTAGTCCGTTTGAGTCAGTTTTGATAAAATATTCTTCTTTCCCCCCATCTTAAGTTTTCAAATTTATTGGAATAAAGTTGGTCATTATATTCTCTTATGTACTTTTACATTTGATTCATTTAAAGTTATGTCTTTTTTTCAATCCTAAAATTTTATTTATTATCTGTCCATTTTGTTTTTTCTTGAAGAATCTTCATGGAGGTATATCTATTTTATTAATTTTTTTCAAGTATTCAACTTTTGGCTTTGCTGGTCATTTGTCTTTTTTTCCTGTTTTTTTTAATTTTTTTTTTCAACGTTTATTTATTTTTGGGACAGAGAGAGACAGAACATGAACGGGGGAGGGTCAGAGAGAGAGGGAGACACAGAATCGGAAACAGGCTCCAGGCTCTGAGCCATCAGCCCAGAGCCTGACGCGGGGCTCGAACTCACGGACCGCAAGATCGTGACCTGGCTGAAGTCGGACGCTTAACCGACTGCGCCACCCAGGCGCCCCTCTTTTTCTTTCCTGTTTTATTATTACCTATGATGCAACTTCTATAGATTTTCTAAAATATTAAGATTATTCATAGGCCACTGGGATGCACAAAGCTTTGATGCAAACATTTCTAAAGGTGGTAGTGAATAAGAATGTAAACCTAGAAAAACAACTTGGTTGCAACAAAACAAAGAATATAATTTAGAAGCAGAGAATTCTATTTTTGTTTTTCAAATGGTATGGATCTCTATGGTACTTTTCTCACCGACTCCTCTTTTTAATCCTGAGTTTAATACAGAAGTTGACTCTAAACTCTATATAGTTCTCTAGTTCAAGATTAAAGAATAGGTCTCTTCATCTAAATTTTCTAACATCAAGATTCCTGGTGTAGGTGGCAAAATTAACAGATGGCTTATGTCTGAAAATTACATAGTGCTTTCCTGACTTTAAGAAAAATTGTGTAGCCAAAGTAAAATTCAAAAGATTTTAGTACTATATGTATAACATAATAAAGCACTAGATATACACCTGGAGAAAAGTCATTGGACATAGTTAAAATTTGGCTACAGATATACAACTTTCATATACCTATGGTAAGAATAGGGTTTCATGGTTCTGGGGGTTGGAAGATGGCAGCATAGGAGGACGCTGGGCTCACCGCATCCTGCTGATCACTTAGATTCCACCCACACCTGCCTAAATAACCCAGAAAACCACCAGAAGACTAGCAGAATGGATTCTCCGGAGCCAAGCGTAGACGAGAGGTCCACGATGGAGGGTAGGAAGGGCAGAGAGGTGGTACGTGCTCCACAGACTGGCGGGAGGGAGCCGGGGCAGAGGGGCAGCCCGCTGGCCAAGCAGAGACCCCCGAGTCTGGCTTGCAAAACCAGAGGGGCCGGACAGAGTGTGTTTGGACAGCAAGTGGGACTTAACATCTGGCAGATTATAAGCTAACAGCTCTGCTCTGAGAGTGGGAGGGCTGGAGGACAACGGGAGGGAGAGTTGTTGAGCCCTGGGATGACAGAGCTCAGCTTGGCGGGGAACAAAGGGGCTCACCAGCGCCATCTCCCTCGCCCATCCCCCAGCCAAAATCCCAAAGGGAACCAGTTCCTGTCAGGGAACTTGCTTGCACCGCGCAAACACCCAACACTGTGCTTCTGCGGATCCATCCCTCTGGCGGCGGTGGGTCTGACTCCCTCCTGGTGCCGCAGGGCCCCTCCCGAAGAGGATCACCAAGGAAAAGTGAGCTGAGCCTGCTCCTCCCGCCCCTGTGCACCTTGCCGATCCACCCCAGCTAATACACCAGATCCCCAGCACCACAAGCCTGGCAGTGTGCAAGTAGCCCAGATGGGCCACGCCACCCCACAGTGAATCCCACCCCTAGGAGAGGGGAAGAGAAGGCACACACCAGTCTGACTGTGGTCCCAGCCGTGGGCCGGGGGCAGACATCAGGTCTGACTGCGGCCCCGCCCACCAACGCAAGTTATTCAAGACAGCACAGGGGAAGTGCCCCGCAGTCCGGCACCACTCCAGGGACTATCCAAAATGACAAAACAGAAGAATTCCCCTCAACAGAATCTCCAGGAAATAATGACAGCTAACGAACTGATCAAAAAGGATTTAAACAATATAACAGAAAGTGAATTTAGAATAAAGTCATAAAATTAATCGCTGGGCTTGAAAACAGTACAAAGGACAGCAGAGAATCTATTGCTACAGAGATCAAGGGACTAAGGAAGAGCCAGGAGAAGCTAAAAAATGCTACAAATGAGATGCAAAGTAAAATGGAGACAAATAAAATTGAAGAGGCAGAGGAGAGAATAGGTGAACTAGAAGATAAAATTATGGAAAAAGAGGAAGCTGAGAAAAAGAGATAAAAAAATCCAGGAGTATGAGGGGAAAGTTAGAGAACTAAGTGATGCACTAAAGAGAAATAATCTACGTATAATTGGTATTCCAGAGGAGGAAGAGAGAGGGAAAGGTGCTGAAGGTGTACTTGAAGAAATAATAGCTGAGAACTTACTTCCCTGATCTGGGGAAGGAAAAAGGTATTGAAATCCAAGAGGCACAGAGAACTCCCTTCAGACTTAACTTGAATCGATCTTCTGCATGACATATCATAGTGAAACTGGCAAAATACAAGGATAAAGAGAAAATTCTGAAAGCAGCTAGGGATAAACGTGGTCTAACATATAAAGGGAGACCGATAAGACTAGAGACTGATCTCTACTGAAACTTGGCAGGCCAGAAAGGAATGGCAGGAAATCTTCAATGTGATGAACAGAAAAATATGCAACTGAGAATCCTTTATCCAGTAAATCTGTCATTTAGAATAAAAGGAGAGACAAAGGTCTTCCCAAACGAACAAAAACTGAAGGAATTCATCACCACTAAACCAGCCCTACAACAGATCCTAAGGGGGATCCTGTGAGACAAAGTACCAGAGACATCGGTACAAGCATGAAACCTATGGACATCACAATGACTCTAAACTCATATCTTTCTATAATAACACTGAAGGTAAATGGACTAATGCACCAACCAAAAGACATAGGGTATCAGAATGGATAAAAAAAAAAAAAAACAAGACCCATCTATTTGCTGTCTACAAGAGACTCATTTTAGACCTGAGGACACCTTTAGATTGAGAGTGAGGGGATGGAGAACTATTTATCATGCTACTGGAAGCCAAAAGAAAGCTGGAGTAGCCATACTTATATCAGACAAACTAGACTTTAAATTAAAGGCTGTAACAAGAGATGAAGAAGGGCATTATATAATAATCACAGGGTCTATCCTGTGAAGAGCTAACAATTATAAATGTCTATGGAATTATAAATGTCCTATAAATGTTAGGAAGAGCTAACAATTATAAATGTCTGTGCACCGAATACAGGAGCCCTCAAATATATAAAACAATTACTCACAAACATAAGCAACCTTATTGATAAGAATGTGGTAATTGCAGTGTGGTGTAACACCCCACTTACAACAATGGATAGATCATCCAGACACATGGTCAATAAAGAAACAAGGGCCCTGAATGATACATTGGATCAGATGGACTTGACAGATATATTTAGAACTTTGCATCCCAAAGCAACAGAATATACTTTCTTCTCGAGTGTACACGGAACATTCTCCAAGATAGATCACATTCTGGGTCACAAAACAGCCCTTCATAAGTATACAAGAATTGAGATCATACCATGCATACTTTCAGACCACAATGCTATGAAGCTTGAAATCAACCACAGGAAAAAGTCTGGAAAACCTCCAAAAGCATGGAGGTTAAAGAACACCCTACTAAAGAATGAATGGGTCAACCAGGCAATTAGAGAAGAAATTAAAAAATATATGGAAACAAACGAAAATGAAAATACAACAATCCAAACGCTTTGGGATGCAGCGAAGGCAGTCCTGAGAGGAAAATACATTGCAATCCAGGCCTATCTCAAGAAACAAGAAAAATCCCAAATACAAAATCTAACAGAACACCTAAAGGAAATAGAAGCAGAACAGCAAAGACACCCTAAACCCAGCAAAAGAAGGGAAATAATAAAGATTAGAGCAGAAATAAACAATATTGAATCTAAAAAAACTGTAGAGCAGATCAATGAAACCAAGAGTTGGTTTTTTGAAAAAATAAACAAAATTGATAAACCTCTAGCCAGGCTCCTCAAAAAGAAAAGGGAGATGACCCAAATAGATAAAATCATGAATGAAAATAGAATTATTACAACCAATCCCTCAGAAATACAAGCAATTATCAGGGAATACTATGAAAAATTATATGCCAACAAACTGGACAACCTGGAAGAAATGGACAAATTCCTAAACACCCACACACTTCCAAAACTCAATCAGGAGGAAATAGAAAGCTTGAACAGACCCGTAACCAGTGAAGAAATTGAATTGGTTATCAAAAATATCCCAACAAATAACAGTTTAGGACCAGATGGCTTCCCAGGGGAGTTCTACTAGACATTTAAAGCAGAGATAATACCTATCCTTCTCAAGCTATTCCAAAAAATAGAAAGGGAAGGAAAACTTCCAGACTCATTCTATGAAGCCAGTATTACTTTGATTCCTAAACCAGACAGAGACCCAGTAAAAAAAAGAGAACTACAGGCCAATATCCCTGATGAATATGGATGCAAAAATTCTCAATAAGATACTAGCAAATCGAATTCAACAGCATATAAAAAGAATTATTCACAATGATCAAGTGGGATTCATTCCTGGGATGCAGGGATGGTTGAACATTCACAAATCAATCAACGTGATACATCACATTAATAAAAGAAACGATAAGAACCATAAGATCCTGTCAATCGATGCGGAAAAAGCATTTGACAAAATTCAGCCTCCTTTCTTAATAAAAACCCTCAAGAAAGTCGGGATAGAAAGAACATACTTAAACACTATAAAAGCCATTTATGAAAAGCCCACAGCTAACATCATCCTCAATGGGGAAAAACTGAGCTTTTTCCCTGAGATCAGGAACATGACAGGGATGTCCACTCTCATCGTTGTTGTTTAACACAGTGTTGGAAGTTCTAGCATCAGCAATCAGATAACAAAAGGAAATCAAAGGCATCAAAATTGGCAAAGATGAAGTTAAGCTTTCACTTTTTGCAGATGACATGATACTATACATGGAAAATCCGATAGATTCCACCAAAAGTCTGCTAGAACTGATACATGAATTCAGCAAAGTTGCAGGATACAAAATCAATGTACGGAAATCAGTTGCATTCTTATACACTAATAATGAAGCAACAGAAAGACAAATAAAGAAACTGATCCCATTCACAATTGCACCAAGAAGCATAAAATACCTAGGAATAAATCTAACCAAAGATGTAAAGGATCTGTATGCTGAAAACTACAGAAAGCTTATGAAGGAAATTGAAGAAGATATAAAGAAATGGAAAAACATTCCGTGCTCATGGTTTGAAAGAATAAATATTGTCAAAATGTCAATACTACCCAAAGCTATTTGATTGGGATTCAATGCAATCCCAATCAAAATTGCACCAGCATTCTTCTCGTAGCTAGAACAAACAATCCTAAAATTCATATGGAACCACAAAAGGCCCCGAATAGCCAAAGGAATTTTGAAGAAGACCAAAGCAGGAGGCATCACAATCCCAGACTTTAGCCTCTACTACAAAGCTGTAATCATGAAGACAGCATGGTATTGGCACAAAAACAAACACACAGACCAATAGAATAGAATAGAAACCCCAGAACTAGACCCACAAAAGTATGGCCAACTAATCTTTGACAAAGCAGGAAAGAATATCCAATGGAAAAAAGACAGTCTCTTTAACAAATGGTGCTGGGAGAACTGGACAGCAACATGCAGAAGGTTGAAACTAGACCACTTTCTCACACCAATCACAAAAATAAACTCAAAATGGATAAAGGACCTGAATGTGAGACAGGAAGCCATCAAAACCCTAGAGGAGAAAACAGGAAAAGACCTCTCTGACCTCAGCCACAGCAATTTTTTACTTGACACATCCCCAAAGGCAAGGGAATTAAAAGCAAAAATGAACTATTGGGACCTTATGAGGATAAGCAACAAAGGAAACAACCAACAAAACTAAAAGGCAACCAACGGAATGGGAAAAGATATTTGTAAATGACATATAGGACAAAGGGCTAGTATCCAAAATCCAAAAAGAGCTCACCAAACTCCACACCCGAAAAACAAATAATCCAGTGAAGAAATGGGCAGAAAACATGAATAGACACTTCTCTAAAGAAGACATCAAGATGGCCAACAGGCACATGAAAAGATGCTCAATGTCACTCCTCATCAGGGAAATACAAATCAAAACCACACTCAGATATCACCTCACGCCAGTCAGAGTGGCCAAAATGAACAAATCAGGAGACTATACATGCTGGAGAAGATGTGGAGAAACAGGAACCCTCTTGCACTGTTGGTGGGAATGCATACTGGTGCAGCCACTCTGGAAAACGGTGTGGAGGTTCCTCAAAAAACTAAAAATAGACCTACCCTATGACCCGGCAGTAGCACTGCTAGGAATTTACCCAGGGGATACAGGAGTACTGATGCATAGGGGCACTTGTACCCCAATGTTTATAGCAGCACTCTCAACAATAGCCAAATTATGGAAAGAGCCTAAATGTCCATCAACTGATGAATGGATAAAGAAATTGTGGTTTATATACACAATGGAGTACTACGTGGCAATGAGAAAGAATGAAATATGGCCCTTTGTAGCAACGTGGATGGAACTGGAGAGTGTTATGCTAAGTGAAATAAGCCATACAGAGAAAGACAGATACCATATGTTTTCACTCTTATGTGGATCCTGAGAAACTTAACAGAAACCCATGGGGGAGGGGAAGGAAAAAAAAAAGAGAGAGAGGTTAGAGTGGGAGAGAGCCAAAGCATGGGAGACTCTTAAAAACTGAGAACAGGGGCGCCTGGGTGGCGCAGTCGGTTAAGCGTCCGACTTCAGCCAGGTCACGATCTCGCGGTCCGTGGGTTCGAGCCCCGCGTCAGGCTCTGGGCTGATGGCTCAGAGCCTGGAGCCTGTTTCGGATTCTGTGTCTCCCTCTCTCTCTGCCCCTCCCCCGTTCATGCTCTGTCTCTCTCTGTCCCAAAAATAAATAAACGTTGAAAAAAAAAACAAAACTGAGAACAAACTGAGGGTTGATGGGGGGTGGGAGGGAGGGGAGGGTGGGTGATGGGTATTGAGGAGGGCATCTTTTGGGATGAACACTGGGTG
This sequence comes from Leopardus geoffroyi, assembly GCF_018350155.1. Classification (NCBI taxonomy): domain Eukaryota; kingdom Metazoa; phylum Chordata; class Mammalia; order Carnivora; family Felidae; genus Leopardus; species Leopardus geoffroyi. Next base: position 85,913,334 of record NC_059333.1, read on the forward strand.
TTGTATGGAAACCAATTTGAGAATAAATTTCATATATTTAAAAAGAGTAAAATAAATAAAAAATAAATTAAAAAAAAAAAAAATAAATAAATAAATAAATAAATAAATAAAGTCCTTAAAAAAAAGAATAGGGTTTCATGGTGGCATTGTGTGGCCAACCACAGCACCAATAATCTAAGTGAAGACCCAATGATAGGAAACAATGCTTAATTTTTTATTATATAGTATTAACATACTCTCAAATAAATAGGTAAATTTGTTTTTCAGCAGCATGTCCCCAAAGTGTCAACTCAATGTTACAGACAACTTTTTTCCAGTAAGAATGGAATTAGGGCCACAGTGACTTTCTCGGAAAAAAAAAAAAAAAAAAAAAAAAAAAACACAGCAATAGTAGAAGGTTAAAAATTCTAGGAAGGTTTGTAAGTCTTTCTTTGATTTAAGACTGAGCAAAATTTTGGTTTGCGTAACTCTTGAAGTAATTGAGGTCATTACCAATAGCAGTGAAGTAATTTGAGAAGTTGACATTTCTCTTATTTATAAACCTGATATATTAAAATGATACAGGACTTCTGGAAATTTTCAATCAATTTAGTCTTTGTAGAACTCGTAATCAATAAATCACCAAAATAATATCTGGAATTCTAGATAGATCTCAATAAAATATGGAAAATATAAGGAGTAAAAGGAATTCCAAAGAGGTCGCACTTAAATCATCATGTCCCCTCATATGTTTTGGTGTTCTCTTCCATGAGTATCTATTGCTGAAATTGGGAAAAGACGAATGTGGCAAAGATCTTCCTGCCAGCAAAACTGTGAGATGTTGATTAACTTCAAGCATGAGGTAAGGGTATTATTCAAAGCCCACTTGTAGTTAGTAATCTGCCCTTAATCACTTCCTAGATTAGTATTCTGTCCTTAATTACTCACTAGAGAACACTACTTCCTCTTTAGAAAGTTATCATTGCCCGTGCACCATTGCCTCAGGACATTTCTCTAGGCTCTACCTCACAATTCTACTAGAGTAGTTTTCCATAATTCATTTCATTCCAATTTAATAATTTTTACTACCAGTGACCTATTGTTTCCTAAATGTTCTCCTTAAAAATGAAGGATTAAAATTTTCTTTATTCATCCTAAACAATAGTATCTATGAAATAATAGGTTGGATATACTATTGACCTTTCTGGTATAAATTAACATAAACTATTAACTACTAAAATTGTTAAAATATGCAGTCCACTTGCTTTCCCTTCTGGTAATGGTAGAACTTGGTATGTATTTTGGTATAATAATTTCACAAAAGACAACTAGAAAATTGGGAAAAGTATTGTTTTTTAATTATCTTGAAGGCAGTGTAGAGCCAACAAGATAATGAAGAACTACTGGTCTAGGATTCTAGGAAAAGAGGCAGCCAAAAGTGAGTCAGGAATTTAGGGCCACTTTTGCCCTAGTAGAATTTTCTGATTCTGGAATAAGCAACTGAGAGGCTGAAGGAAACTTTGACATCTTCATAGAGTTACATGAAGGAGATTTTAGTCCAGAGCCCACAGGTAATATGTAGACACAGTGAGCATTCCTGCTTTGGGATGAAACCACAAGAGATGTATCCTAAGGAACAGGGTAAGCAAGAAATAGATAAGTTCTTTTGTCCAGCCTTGAATTACCTTAATCCCTGAAACAGAATTAAAGTAATACCATATTATTACAGAGTTCAGGTATTTAAGAGTGCTTGTGTCCCCAGACATCTTAAGAAGCTTTTAGAGAAGAAGCAATAGCTCTTAGACACTACATTATTTCTATAAACAATTTAGAGCTGTAATTTCCAACACATAATTTTGAAAAATAGTCCCATAAGGAGAAGATGAGAAAAGCCCAGCAGAAACCCATAATAATAAAAATTATTTGACAGAGATTTCAGAAATAAGCATAACTAGATAAAGACTTTAAAGTTTTTTTTTCTTTTTTTTTCTTAGAAAAAAAGCACAAGTAGGGAAGGAGCAGAGACAGGGAGAGAGAGAGAATCCCAAGCAGGCTCCACACTGTCAGCATAGAGCTTGACTTAGGACTCAAACTCATGAACCATGAGATCAGACATGAGCTGAAATCAAGAGTTGGACACTTAACTGACTGAGCCACTCAGGCGCCCTGGTAAAGACTTTAAAATAAATCTGTTTATCATGCTCAAGAAGATAAAAAACAGATTCTTCCAGCAGAAAAAAAGCATAATGGAAACTCTAAAACTGAAAACAGGAACTGAAATAAAAAACTCAGTGAATGGGACTAATAGATCTCACCCAACCAAAAAGAAACTTAGTTACCTGGAAAATCCTCAGTAAAGCTTATAGAAATGAAACGATGGAAAATACAGAAAAGACAGTAAGAGACATAGAGGACACGGTGAGAAAGACTAATGTTTAAATGGAGTACTAAATATAAAGGAGAAAAAAATATTGAGACTGACGGAGGATGAGAGGATAGATATAATTATATTGAAGCAAATTCTGAAGTCATAATATCTAAAAACCACCTGAAACTAGAGTAGGAAATTAAGCTTTAGATTCAAGAGTTACCACAAATCCCAGGTAGAACAACTGAAACAGAAATTGACACTGAGGCATTCAAGGGTAAAACTGCTAAACCCTAAAAACGGAAAAAAATAAATCTAAAAGTCAGGGACAGGTTTTACCTTTAAAAGAACAATAACTAGACCTATAGCTTACTATTCAGGAAAAACAACTAACCTCATCTAATAATGAGATGGTATCTTCCAAGTGTTAAAAAAAAAAAAAAAGCTGTCAATCTCATTTCTAAAATTGATGGTTAAAAAAAAATTTCTCAGATTAACAAAATGAGGCAATTTCCCAGAAGCACACTAAAATAAACATTAAAGGATGTTCTTCAGACTGAAATGACAGAATAAAAAAGATCTCAGATTGAAGCTCAGAAATACTGAAAGTAATAAAGAGCAATGGAAAGGCTACTATAGTAAGGAGTCTGGACCCTTGTTATGATATTTGACTATTAAAAGCTTTTAAGCTTCGTCCCCTCCCTTCATCCCCTTTTGCTCCGCATCTGAGCATGCTAATAAGAAGGCCTGGGTACTTACTCCCTCCTTTGATGCCAGTGGAAGATTAAAACTAGTCAAGCTCTTACCCATGCATAGGAACCCTCATCCCAGGACCACCCTCTAACTACCATAAAAAACTTAAACCAATCTCTTTTTCCTATTCTTGGGATAGGAACTTGGGATATCTGCCCTGCTTTCCCTAGACAACTTCATCAGGAGAGTAATAAACCTTTCATACCCTTTCTATATGTGTGTGGCATTATCAGTACATATATATGTATATATATATTATTATAAAATAATACATATATATGAGTATATATATAATTAAAATGAGGGTAAATGAAATTAAATTATTCCCATGTCTTTGACCAACTTTCATTCATGTGGGTAGAGTCTGAAAGAACCAATTAATATAGATTTGATAAGCCAAACATATGTACTACAATCCCTAAGATAACTGCTGAAAGAAGAGTAAGAGTGTACATCTTTTCAGGAAATAGTAGGAAAATGGAATAATAAAAAATTATAATATAAATGAAGGTGAGAGAAAAAGCAGAAAAGAACAAAGTGTGCAGAATAAACAGAAAGCTCATAATAAAATGCTAAATTTAAATTCAATTTGATCAATCATTACATTAAATATAAATAGACTAAATATACCAATTAAAAGATAAAGACAAATATTATCAGACTACATTAGAAACCATATTCTTTTTATGAGACATCTAAAATCTATGGACAATACAAACAAGCAAAGGAAAAAATAAAGAGAGACAGAAAACAAAAAACAGACTCTTAAATATAGAGAACAAACTGATGGTTATCAGAAGGGAGGTGGTGGGGGAATGGGTTAAATATGAGATGGGGATTAAAGAGTACATTTGTGATGAGCACCAGATGTTGCATGCAAGTGTTGAATCACTAGACTGTACACCTGAAACTAATATTACACTGTATGTTAACTAACTGGAATTAAAATTAAAAAAATATTGAAAGTAAAAAGATGAAAAAATTTATAAAGCAAAATTTCTGTAACCATTTTGTCAGATAAAGTAGAATTAAAGGCAAAAAGATATTTTATAACAATTCTATATTTGTATGTATCTAATAACATAGCCTTAAAATAAAGTAACAATTAACAATAAAAAATAATAGACAAACCCACAGTTATAGTGTAAGATTCTAACACACTTTTCTTTATTATAAAAGCAAGCAGATAGAAAATCATTTAAGATACAGTGGAATAACATAAATAAAAAATTGACCTAATTAACATGCATAAAATAATACATCTAAACAAATTAATACACACTATTTTTAAGCACACCTATAACATTTCAGAAATTTGCCATTTTATAGGCAACAAGATTCTACAAATTTTAAAGAATTAAAGTCATACAAAGTATTGTCTAAAGTCTCAATACAATTAACTTAGAAATCAATTAAAATTTTACCAGAATATCCCTGTTGATTTAGAAATTGAGAAATATGTTTTAAGTAAATCATGACTCAGTGAGGAGAATATACTGAAGAATATAAAATATTTTATTTGGAGGATAATAAAATTGCTAAATATCAAAATATGTAGGATACAGCTAAAGGCATGCTTAGGGGAAAATTTAGAGCTTTACAAGCACATATTCAAAGGAAATCAAAGCTGAAAGGGGCCAAGAGGGCTGAGCACCATGGAATCTTTCTGTTTCTTTCCTCCCTGAAATGCAACTAGGTCAACACCAAACCATTTTGCACACCTAGAAAACTGAACTGAGGATTAACATAACAATCTGCATAATCTGAGCCACAGAACTCAGCAGGTACACAGTGCAAAGAGGTGAACTGGGGGAGAGAGCTATTTTTGCAGAGGGAGGTCAGAGAAAGTGGGGAGAGTACAGGAAAAGCACTACCCCTGAAAGTAGCTTAAGAGAAAGAGTGGAAACACCCACAAATGACCGAACAAAAAAGGGAGAAAAAAGAGGGTTTCAATACCATTAGGACTTGATAAACAGGGGAGAGCAGTCAGAAATTCTGAAGCTCAATACCTGGCAGTGCTCTGGTGGGAGGGATGAATACCCAGGAGCAGGTAGCAAGGTCAGAAGGGTCTGCAGGCCACACAGGAAGAAGCGGATCCCCTACTAACAGGGCACTTGGTAGAGGCCATATGGCCTCCACATAGGCAAAGGTCCCAGTGGACCCCAGAGAACAGCCTCATTTGCTGGCATTAGAAAAAAGATGCTATGGTATAGTGAATCCCGGCACCAGTTGTGTGTGGTAATTTACCATAATCCTTGAGCCTCTGCAGCAGCATGATTGCACGAACATTTCTCAGGGGCAAGCCAGCACTCTGCCATTGCTCGGCCAAACCGTTCCCCAGAGGGTTGGAGTGGTCCAAGCCACAGAGCCCTCAGAGGTTAGGGTTTTAGAAACATAGCCCATCTGAGATAAAATTTGGGAGAAGGGGGCCCCTGGCAGGCTGACAGCTTGGACTGGGACAGTGTAGAAGCAGGGAGTGGACGGAAGCCAAAGACAAAGGATGGGTGCTTGATTTGCCAGTGGGTGAGAGTGCAGTATTACTGGGCCACAGACTGGGAAACTGGGTGAAACCATTTTCACCTCTCCCCGCAGGTACACAAACACGCACATGTGTATGCATGCCACACCTATCCACCCCAGTAAGCTAAGCAGTGCCATTTAGTGGAGATGGAGCTCTTACACCAAGCCCCATCCAACTGTGCCAACCAAGCCCTAGAGGACAACTACAAGTCTCTCCGCCTGCTTAGTGTACAGACTATAAAGTGCTTCATAGTTTGACTTTTGGGGGAAACTGGATGTAATTTCATTCAAATTTAATTCTGTTTGCTGGTCCATCTATTTGTGTTTTTTCTTTCTTTTTCTTTTCTTAATCTTTGATACAGAAAGAGAAAACATTTATTTTTATTTTCAGTTTTTACAATTTCTTTTTTAACTTTTTTACTATATGTTTTATTTTTTTGTAAATTATTTTATTCTATTTTACTTTCTTCATTTCATTTTATCCTATTTTATTCTATACATTTGTTGTAATTGTTAAACATTTTCTTACTTTTTTTCACTTATTTTCTTTCCCTTTTTTCTCTATTCTATCAAGCTTCTTTCAACAACCAGACCAAAATATACCTAGGATATAGCCTCCTTTATTTGATTTTTTGTGTTGTTTTTAATTTTTAATTTTATTAATTCTTTTTCTTCCTCCAAAATGAAAAAAATGGAGGAATTCATCCCAAAAGAAATAACAGGAAGAAATGACAGCCTGGGACTTAACACAGATATAAACAAGATGTTTGAACTAGAATTTAGAATCATGATAATAAGAATACTAGCTAGGGTTCAAAAAGCATGGAATCCCTTTCTGCAGAGATAAAAGAAGTAAAATCTAGTCAGGACGAAATTAAAAATACTATAACTGAGATGCAATCTTGAATAGATGCCACAGCAGCATGAATGGATGAAACAGAGCAGTGAATCAGTGATACAGAGGACAAACTTATAGAGAATAGTGAAGCAGAATAAAAGAGGGAAACTAATGCAAAATAGCATGATATAAGAATTAGAGAACTCAGTGACTCATTAAAAAGGAACAATATCCAAATCATAGGGGTCCTAGAAGATGAAGAGAGAGAAAAAGGGGTAAAAGGTTTATGTGAGCAAATCATAGTGGAAAAGTTTCCTAGCCTGGGGAAAGACACAGATATCAAAATTCAAAAAGCACAGAGAACTCCCATTAGATTCAACAAAAACCAATAATCATCAATGCATATCACAGTCAAATTCACAAAATACACAGGCAAGGAAAGAATTATGAAAGCAGCAATGGAAAAAAAAGTTCTTAACCTATAATGGAAGACAGATCATGTTTGTAGCAGAACTATCCACAGAAACTTGGCAGGCTAGAAAGGAGTGGCAGGATATATTCAATGTGCTGAATGAGAAAAATATGCAGCCAAGAATTCTTTATCCAGCAAGCTGTCATTCAAAATAGAAGGAGAGATTAAAAGTTTCCCAGACAAACAAAAACTAAAGGAGTTAGTGACGACTAAACGAACCTTGCAAGAAATTTTAAGAGGGACTCTCTGAGGGGTGAAAAGACAAAACAAGACAAAAAAGACCAAAAGCAACAAAGAGTAGAAAGGACCAGAGACCACCAGAAACTCTAACTCTACAGGCAACACAATGGCAGTAAATTCATATCTTTAAGTACTCACTATAAATATCAATGGACAAATGCTCCAATCAAAAGACATAGGGTAACAGAATGGATAAGAAAACAAGATCCATCTACATGCTATTTACAAGAGATCCATTTTAGACCTTCAGATTGAAAGTGAGGGGATGGAGAATCAACTTTCATGCTGCTGGAAGTCAAAAGAAAACTGGAGCAACCATACTTACATCACAGAATCTAGATTTTTTTTTTAATTTTTTAATGTTTTTATTTTTGAGACTGAGAGAGACAGAGCATGAGCAGGGGAAGGGCAGAAAGAGGGGGACACAGAATCTGAAGCAGGCTCCAGGCTCTGAGCTAACCCTAACCCTAACCCTAACACAGGGCTCAAACTCACGGAGTGTGAGATCATGACCTGAGCTGAAGTTGGACGCTTAACCAACTGAGCCACCCAAGCGCCCCAGACAATCCAGATTTTAAAATAAAGAGTGTAACAAGAGATGAAGAAGGGCATTATATCATAATTAAGGAGGGGTCTATCCACCAAAAAGACCTAACAATTGTAAACATTTATGCCCCCCATGTGAAAACACCCAAATATATATACCAATTAATCATAAAGAAATCAAACATAAAGAAACTCATTGATAATAATACCATAATAGTAGGGGACTTCAACCCCACTTACAACAGTGAACAGATCATCTAAGCAGAAAATCAAGGAAACAATGGCTTTGAATGACACACTGGACTAGATGGACTTAACAGATATTAACTTAAATATTCAGAACATTTCATCCTAAAGCAGCAGAATACACATTTTTCTCGAGTGCACAGGGAACATTCTCCAGAATATGTCACATACTGGGACACAAATCAGCCCTCAACAAGCACAAAAAGATTGAGATCATACCTTGCATATTTTCAGACCACAATGCTATAAAACTCGAAATCAACCACAAGAAAATATTCAGAAAGACAATGAATACTTGCAGATTAAAGAACATCCTACTAAAGAATGAATGGGTTAACCAAGAAGTTAAAGAAGAAATTAAAAAGTACATGGAAGCCAATGAAAATGATCACATCACAGCCCAAAACCTCTGGGATGCAGCAACGGTGGTCATAAGAGGGAAGTATATAGCAAGCCAGGCCTTCCTAAAGAAGGAAGAAAGGTCCTAGATACACAACCTAAACTTACATCTGAAAGAGCTGGAAAAAGAACAGCAAATAAAACCCAAAACCAGCATAAGTCAGGAAATACCAAAGATTAGAGAAGAAATCAATGCTATCAAAATTAAAAAAACAACAACAACAACAACAAAAAACAGTAGAACAGATCAATGAAACCAGGAGCTGGTTCTTTGAAGGAATTAACAAAATTGATAAACCCCTAGCCAGTTTGATCAAAAAGAAAAAGTAAAGGACTCAAATAAATAAAAGCACAAATGAAAGAGGGAAGATCACAACCAACACTGCATAAATACAAACAATAATAAGAGAATATTATGATAAATCATATGTCAATAAATTGGGCAATCTGGAAGAAATGGACAAACTCCTAGAAACGTATAAACTACCAAAATGGAAACAGGAAGAAATAGAAAATTTGAACAGACCCATAACCAGTAAAGAAAATGAATTAGTAATGAAAAATCTCCAAAAAAAACAAGAGTCCAGGGCCAGATGGCTTTCCAGGGGAATTCTACCCAACATTCAAGGAAGAGTGAACACCTATTCTTTTGAGCCTATTCCAAAAAATAGAAATGGAAGGAAAACTTCCAAACTCATTCTATCAGGCCAGCATTACTTTGATTCCAAAACCAGACAAAGACCCTACTAAAAAGGAGAACTATAGACCAATTTCCATGGATGCAAAACTTCTCAACAAAATACTAGGCAACCAGATCCAGCAATACATTTGAAGAATTATTCACCACAATCAAGTGGGATTTATACCTGGGATGCAGGGCTGGTTAAATATCCACAAATCAATCAATGTGATACACTATATTAATAATGGAAAGGACAGGAACCACACGATCCTCTCAACAGATACAGAGAAACGTTTGAAAAATACAATATCCTTTCTGGATAAAAACCTCAAGAAAGTAGGGATGATAGAAGGATCATACCTCAAGATCATAAAAGCCATATATATAAGACCCACCATTAATATTCTCAATGAGGATAAACTGAGAACGTTCCTCCTAAGGTCAGCAACACAATAGGGATGTCTATTCTCACTACTGTTATTCAACATAGTATTGGAAGTCCTAGCCTCAGCAATCAGACAACACACACAAAAAAAGGCATCCAAATTGGCAAGGAGGAAGTCAAACTTTCACTCTTTGCAGATAATATGATATTCTAAATGGAAGACCCAAAATATTCCACCAGAAACTGTTAAAACTAATCCATGGATTCAGCAAAGTCACCAGACATAAAATCAATGCACAAAAATCGGTTGCATTTCTAGACACCAATAACGAGGCAGCTGAAAGAGAAATCAAGGAATCAATCTCATTTACAATTGCACTGAAACCCATAAAATACCTTGGAAAAAACCTAACCGAAGAGGTAAAAAATCTATACACTGCCAACTATAGAAAGCTTTTGAAAGAAATTGAAGAAGACACGCAAAAAATGGGAGAATATTCCATGCACATGGTTTGGAAGAAAAAATATTGTTAAAATGTCAATACTACCCAAAGCAATCTATATATTCAATACAATCCCTATCAAAACAACACCAGCATTCTTCACAGAGCTAGAACAAACAATCCTAAAATTTGTGTGGAACCAGAAAAGGCCCCAAATGGCCAAAGCAATCATGAAAAAGAAAACCAAACCTGGAGGTATCACAATCCCGGACTTCAAGATATATTATAAATCTGTAATCACCTAGACAGTATGGTACCAGCACAAAAACAGACACTCAGATCTATGGAACAAAATGGAGAACCCAGAAATGGACCTACAAACGTATGGCTAACTAACCTTTGACAAAGCAGGAAAGAATATCCAATTGAATAAGGACAGTCTCTTCAGCAAATGGTGTTGGGAAAACTGGACAGGAACATGCAGAAAAGTGAACCTGGACCACTTTCTTACACCATACACAAAAATGAACTCAAAATGGATGAAAGACTTAAACGTAAAGCAGGAAGCCATCAAAATCCTAGAGGAGAAAGCAGGCAAAAACCTCTTTTACCTCAGCCATAGTAACTTCTTACTGAACATGTCTCTGGAGGCAAGGGAAACATAAGCAAAAATGAACTATTGGGACCTCATCAAGATAAAAACCGTCTGCACTCGAAGGGAACAATCAACAAAACTAAAAGGCAGCCAACAGAATGGGAGAAGATATTTGCAAATGACATATCAGATAAAGGGTTAGTATCCAAAATCTATAAAGAACTTACCAAACTCAACACTCAAAAAACAAATAATCTATTGAAGAAATGGGCAAAAGACATGAATAGACACTTTTCCAAAGAAAACATCCAGATGGCTAATAAACACATGAAAAGATGCTGAAGATCACTCCTCATCAGGGAAATACAAATCAAAATCACAATGAGAGACCATCTCACACCAGTCAGAATTGGTAAAATTAACAACTCAGGCAACGACAGATGTTGGTGAGGATGCAGAGAAAGAGGAACCTTTTTGCACTGCTGGTGGGAATGCAAACTGGTGCAGTAACTCTGGAAAACAGTATGAAGGTTCCTCAAAAAATTAAAAATAGAATTACCCTATGGCCCAGCAATGGCACTACTAGGTATTTATCCAAAGGATGCAGGTGTGCTCTTTTGAAGGTGCAAATGCACCCCAATGTTTATAGCAGTGCTATCAATAATAGCCAAAGTATGAAAGGGCCCAATTGCCCATTGACAGATAAATGGATAAAGAAGATATGGTATATATATATATATATATATATATATATATATATATATATATATATATATATAATGGAGTATTACTTGGCACTCAAAAATAATGAAGTCTTGCCATTTACAACAACATGGATGGAACTAGAGTATATGCTAAGCGAAATTAGTCAGAGGAAGACAAATATCATATGACTTCACTCCTATGTGGAAAGGGAGCAAAATTAATATAAAAACAGGGAGGGGGTCAAAACATAAGAGACTTTTCTTTAATTTATTTTATTTTATTTTTTTTTAATTTTTTTTAACGTTTATTTATTTTTGAGACAGAGCATGAACTGGGGAGGGGCAGAGAGAGAGGGAGACACAGAATCGGAAGCAGGCTCCAGGCTCTGAGCCATCAGCCCAGAGCCCGACGTGGGGCTCGAACTCACAGACCGCGAGATCGTGACCTGAGCCGTAGTCGGACGCTTAACCGACTGAGCCACCCAGGCGCCCCCATAAGAGACTTTTAAATTTTTTTTTTTTCAACGTTTATTTATTTTTGGGACAGAGAGAGACAGAGCATGAACGGGGGAGGGGCAGAGAGAGAGGGAGACACAGAATCGGAAACAGGCTCCAGGCTCTGGGCCATCAGCCCAGAGCCTGACGCGGGGCTCGAACTCCCGGACCGCGAGATCGTGACCTGGCTGAAGTCGGACGCTTAACCGACTGTGCCACCCAGGCGCCCCAAGAGACTTTTAAATGTAGAGAACAAACTGAGGGCACTGGAAGGGTTGTGGGTGGGGGGATGGTCTAAATGGGATAGGGGCATTAAGGAGGACACTTGTTGGCATGAGCACTGGGTATTATATATAGGAGATGAATCACTGGATTCTACTCCTGAAATCATCATTGCACTATATACTAACTAACTTGGAAAATTTTTAAAAATAAATAATAAAAAAATAATAAAATTTAATAAAAGGAATAAAAGCTGAAAATCAATGAGCTATGCATCTATCTCAAAAAGTTAAAAATAAGAGGTGAGTGGGGGGATGGGTTGGATGGGTGATGGGTACTGGGAAGGGCACTTGATGAGATGAGCACTAGGAGTTGTCTGTAAGTGATGAATCACTGAATTCTACACCTGAAACTAATATTGCACTGTGTGCTGACGAATTTGAATTTGAATAAAAACTTAAAGAACTAAAAAAAAGTTAAAAACCACAAAACAAAATCCAAAGAAAGTAGAAGGAAGAAATAAAGTTAACAGCAGAAAATGATACAGAAAATAAACAATTGAGAAGATAAAAAATCAAATATTGTTTCTTTTAGGGCATTAGTAAAATTTTAAAGCCATAAAAAATTTAAAAATCCATATTGATTTTATTTTTTAAAAAGGCATGAAAAATCAGTATCAGCAACAAAAAGGCCACATCACTATAGATCTTGCAGAAAATGAAAAGTTTATAAGAGGATATTTATTATGAACTTTTTGTCAATTAGTTTGAAAATGTTGACATAATGGATATTTCTAATAATATAACTTTCCAAAACTAACACAAAAAGAAATATAAAACTTTAATAGTCCTATTTTCTTTAATATAATTTTTTAATATTTAATATTGAATTCAACCCAACCTTTAAGGAAAAATAAATTCAATATCTTCCAGAGAATAGAAAAAAGGGTGGAATATACTCTGTCTCCTTTCATAAGACCAGAATAACTTTGATAACAAAAACTGACAAGGATATTAAAAAATAAATAAAAATTAAAGGTGATTATACTCATGACCATAGATGTAAGAATTTTAGACAAATTTAGCAAACTAGTACCAGTGGTAGTATTCACTAGTTTATCTAGGAATTTGATATTTGTATAATATTAGGGCAGTGATCGGTGTAATTCATTACATTTGTATAAAAAAGAAAAAAATGGCTAAATATATGGAGAAAAGGCGTTTGATAAAATTCAGTAACAATTCATAATTAAAAACTCTTAGCAAACTAAGACTAGCAAGGAGCTTCCATATTCAATAAAGGACATGTACAAAAATAAACAGAAACAAATAGAACAACAACGACAAAATTCTATAGCAAAACATCATAATTAATAGTAAACCACTGAAATCTTTTACTTTGAAATCTGAAATAGAATAAGAATGCCAACAGTCACTAATTCATCCAACACTGTACTGAAATACAATGCAGCAAGGCAAGAAGAAGAAATATAAAGCATAAAAATTAAAAAACGAAGAAATAGGGGTGCCAGGGTGGCTCAGTCAGTTCAGCAACTGACTTTGGCTCAGGTCATGGCCCCATGGTTCAGATTGTGAGTTTGAGCCCCAAATTGGGCTCTCTGCTGTCAGTGTGAACCAGCTTCAGAGCCTCTATCCCCCTCTGTCTATTCCCCTCCCCTGCTCACACATGAGCATGCTCTCTTTCTCAAAAATAAACATTTAAAAAATTAAAAAATGAAGAATAAAACTAACTGTCAATGACACAAAAAATGACTCATACATAGAACATTTAAAAAATGTACAGATAAATTTTTAAATGTATGTGTCATTAGGGAATATTTCTAGGTACAAGGGCAATATAACCTTTTTTCAAAAATGCATTTCTTTATATCAGCAACAAACATTTAAAAAATGATATACTTACATATAAATTATAAATTATGAAAATACATTTCTATCATAAAAAATATCAAATTTCTAGTATAAATTTAAAGACAATTATCAGAATCTCTATGTAAAAAACAGAAAAAAAAGAAAGAAATTATAAAGTATTCTTGAGAGAAATTAAAGAAGACCTAAATGAATGGAAGAATATATCATATTTATGGGCTGGATAAGTCCCTATTATAAATATGTCAATTTTTTTACTAATCTATGGATTCAATGCCATTCAAATCAAAACAGTTATAGTGGTATTTGTAGTGGCTTGAAACCAGCCTTTAATGGGAGTATTTACTCCACTGAAATTGACAAACACTACAAATCAGAATTTTTTTTGCCCTAAAGAGTCATTTGGTCAGCACACCACTCAGTATATTCTGAAATTGATATGGAAAGACAAAAAATAAACAAACCCAATGGTTAAGACAAACTTGAAGAATAAAAACCAAGTGGAAAGACATGCTTCCAAGCAATGTGACTTATTATAAAGCCACAAGAATTAAGACAGTATAGTATTGGCAAGGGATAGACAAAGCAATGGAAAAGAATAGAGATCTCAGGCATTGACCCATGCATATCAAGGCATGATTTATAAAAAGATGGCACTATATGGCTCTGGAGAAAGAATTAATGGTAATGGAAAACAGTGGGAACTTGTATACCAAAATTTTATTTAAAAATTAAGTTCAGGTGGATTATAGATGTAAGTGTGTCAGGCTAAACAACAAAGTTGCTGGAATGTAATACAAGAGTGTATGTTCATGATCTTTTTTTTTTAATGTTTATTTTTGAGAGTGGGGGAGGGGTAGAAAGAGAAGGAGACAGAAGATCTGAAGTAGGCTCTGTGCTGACAGCAGAGAACCCAATGCAGGGCTTGAACTCACAAACCATGAAATTATGACCTGAGCCGAAATCAGACGCTTAACCAACTGAGCCACCCAGGTGCCCCTGTATATTTATGATCTTAAGATAGGAAGTACTTCTCAGAAGACAAACACCTACCTTAAACTATTGGAGAATTGATTATATTAAAATTAAGAACTTGTCTTCACTAATACACGTAAGAGTAGTATCCAGAATCCATTAAGAAATCAACATTAAAAAAAAACAAATAAAAAAATGGACAAGAGATTTGAATAGACACTTTATAAAAAAGGATATACAAATATCCAATAAACATGAAAAGGGGTTTATTTTCATTAACAATCAGGGACATGAAAATTAAAGCTATAATATCACTACACATATACACCATAATGGCTAAAATTTAAAAAGACTGACAAGTACTGATGAGGATGTGGGCAATCATATTCTGCTGGTGGTAACAGCAGAATTAAGAGTGCATCTTAATTTGGGAAAACTAAGGAAGGGCACAGAATTGAGTACGATGACAGTCAAGATAGTGGCTCTTTAGGGATCAGCAGAAGGGAGTGATGGGAAGGGAAGTAGCTTTTGTGGTGACAACAATGTTCTTTCTCTTGTCTCGGGTGGTAGGCACATGGGTGTTTATTTTCTGATAAATCATTAAATTCCATGTCTTGTTTTATGCATGCTTTTTTACATACATTTTATTCTCCAGTTTAAAAAAAAGTGAAGGAGGGGGTGCCTGGGTGGCTCAGTCGGCTGGGTGTCTGACTTCAGCTCAGGTCATGATCTCACAGTTCATGGGTTCAGCTCTGCGTTGGGCTCTGTGCTGACAGCTCAGAGCTGGAGGCTGTTTCAGATTCAGTGTCTCCCTCTCTCTCTCTGCCCCTTCCCCACTCACACTCTATCTGTCTCTCTCAAAAATAAACATTAAAAAAATCATTTTTTAAAAAAGTGAAGGAGTATTTATCCCTATAGCACGTAAAATCATCTCATACATCATATAAATCCCATCTTTTGAAAGGCAGCTAATATTTATTTAGTTTACTCACACCTTTTTACTTATTTGTTTTCCATAAGTGGAATTACTTATCATATATAGAAGGTACCTAATAAATACTGAAATAAACATATAACTTTTAAAAGTAAAAAACATTTATGAACCACTTTAAATTATCTCATACACCACCAATGATAATTTGGAAAGCCATACACCAGGGTTAGATTACTTCTGTTTTAATTTGTCTCTCAACTTGATTCTTATTAAGGACCAGAATCACAAAATGCTTATACTAAAAATGAGCCTGTCTCTACTGGATCAGGCCTCTGGCCTCCTTGGGTTAAGGACCATGGGAAAAGACAACCCCCACTGTCATTAAAGCCCAGTTCTAACTCTGGTCCAAAGACCTCAAGCCTGTAACTTACCCTGTTCGTGGGCAGGGGAGATCATAAAGATAAACCCACCAGTTAAGAGGGAACAGTTTAAAGTATTTTCCTTGACAGATGGTTAGTATTACTTCTGGTTTGTCTTCCATAACAAAAGAACCACATCTTTAGTTTTTGTGTAGTTCCAGATAGCACTGCATATTTGGAAATTCCAAGTTACCTGGACAATACCTGGAAAAATCACCTGAGGTCAAGCTATTCTAATAGTACAAATGCTTATAATCACCCTCTATACCATTGGCCTTTGCTTACTTTGTTTCTTAGAATAACCATATGGACCAATTTGCTCAAATTTCAAGGTTGAGCCTTGATTTAGTTGCTTTACATGGGCTCTTGAATTGGATTCACACTTGACAGTAAGTTTATTCTACATGTTACTGTTCATCTCCTGCCCTAATGGCATCTTCTCCTAATCACCAAAAGTATAGTTTTGGGGAGAGAAGTAAGTAACCATTCTTGAATTGATATTCATTCTCTCTCTCTCTCTCTCTCTCTCTTTACACACACACACACACACACACACACACACACACACACACACACACACACTTACACAAATAAATTACCATTTATACCTACAAAATTAACAATTAACAATATACTATATTTTTTAGCATACAGGTCAGGTGCCTAGAAAACATATCTACAAGTATCTCAAAATGAAAAGTGAATAGCCTGGGGCACCTGGCTGGCTCAGTTGGTTGAGCGTCTGACTTCAGCTCAGGTCATGATCTCGCAGTTTGTGAGTTTAAACCCCGCATCGGGCTTGTTACTGTCAGTCTGTCAGTGCAGAGCCCACTTCAGATCTTCTGTTCCCCTCTCTCTGCCCCTCCCCCACTTGTGCACTCCCCAAAATAAATAAACATTAAAAAAAAGGAAAAGTGAGCACCCCACTGTGTCACTTGTATTTTTATGCCAACCAATAATGTATTAATTGACTGATGCATATATATTTAGTACTAGTACTGTAAAGTATTTTTGAAGATCAGAAAAATATAAAATACACTCCATGGTTTCGATGTGTTTACAACCTTCACAAGAGGGAAACACCAACACCAAGATGATATTCTATAATTATGCGATACATTTTATAGTGCAGACTACATGTGCTATACTAGTATGAGTAATTAAAATATTGGCAATGTTTTCACCATTTCTCATAAAGAGGCATTATAATTTTCCCTATGCTATAGGCAAAGGTTAGAGAATTTAAGTAATTTGTCAAATATTAGTGTATGGTAAAGCCAAGACTGAAACCAAAATTTCCGAGTATAAGCCTCATGCTTTTTTCCAGTATACTCTCTTGCAAGTCTTTGCACGGTGTAGAACACATAGCAGGTACACAGTAATTGGCTGAACATTTAAAAACACATAAAACACTTTCAAATAAGAACAAATGAAATCTATACAAGGCAGGGGCACCTGGGTGGCCCAGTCAGTTGAATGCCCAACTCTTGATTTTGGCTCAGGTCATGATTTCATGGTTTGTGGGATCGAGCCCCACGTTGGGCTCCATGCTGACAGTGCACAGCCTGCTTGGGATTCTCTCTCTCTCTTTCTCTCTCTCCTTTCCTGTCCCCTGCTTGCACTCTCTCTCTCCCTCAAAATAAATAAACATTAAAAAAATCTATACAAGGCAGGTTAATTTTTGTAGTTGACTAGATATAGACAGTATTTCTGTCTTATTTTGGGTACCCCCATAAGAATAGCCTGAGACAAGGACTTAGGTGAAGGTTTATTTGGGAGGTAAGCTAAGGAAGCTAGACTGCAGGAGAAGGAGAGTGATAGATGGGAAGGAAGGCCAATATTAAGGTTCAGTATCAAACTTACAGCTGTGAAAAATAGGGGCTTGATTTACCAGATCAACTAAAAACTGTTCAGAATGCCTCAAAGATGGGAGGTTGATACATTCATAGGCTCCCTTCCTTCATGCACTGGCATGAAGCTCCCTTCATTAAAAGTTTGAGCTTCCTGGGTGGTTTAGCTAGAAGACTCCCAGTGGAGAGGAGCCTAAGGCAGAAAGCAGAAGGCAAGCACTTGAACTGAACTGTGTATTCCAACTGCTGCTGAAATCAGAGGTCAGCCAATGAGATAAGATATAATGTACTAGAGGTATGTGCTATAGTTACCTGTATTGACTTTCTGGAGATTTTAAGAATATCTTCCAAGAGCATGAAAAAGTGATAGTTCTACCTCTTAATATCTAATCAAATAACTCTGATATGTTTTGCTCTGTTTGTCAAAAAAATTGACTGGTTATGATAAAATTTACAAAAGACACTCTACCTTAAATTTGTGGCTTAATTTGAAACAAAATGTAAGCCAATCCACTTAACATGTGGGACTCTCTCAAATTTGAATAAACTTGAAAAAATTTTAATGAAATTTGATACAAGTGTGCATTTCTTTCTTTCATGTTTATAGAACACCTGTTCTGAAACAGGAGTATTTACAATGCTGAATCTGACATCAATCCTACCCTCAATTAGTTTCGAGTCATTTGGATTCATCACATCATGAGACATTATTGGGCATTACTGATTCCATAGAAACTGGCAAAGGCAGAACACTTGGGATGGGCCAGATGCTTAGAGAACAGATTCAGCTAGAGGTTGGAGGAATCCAGGCTATCAGAGAGAGGAGGACCTCTGGAGAGAACAGTAACAAGTAATAGATGATGAATGAGCCAGATAAGTACAATACAAAAAACAACAGGGATGACATAAGGAGTTAGAAGCCTTGCAACAAATTATGCAGAATAACATGCTAAGAAAGGTAGGCAGGCAGCTGTTAGGGATCAGCAGGTAGCAGTTCTGGAGGCTGGGCATGTTACCAAGGCTATGACTCAGGCACAGGGATCAAGAACGCTTTTAAACTCATAAGAGCATTTCAAGTTGTTGGAAGCTGTACCATAGGGACAAAAATCTCAGTGTACTTCTCTCTCAACCTACATGTCCATGATGGGTTGGCTTGGATCTCTGCTCTACAGGGTCTTCACTCCAGGATCAAGCTAATAGAGCAGTCACCATCTGGGGAACCACCAGATGCCATGATGGGGGCAGGGAGAGAAGAGAAGTGGGCTGAATTATACACCAGGCCTTAAACCTTCACTCTGGAAGTGGCTTAACACTACTTCTGCCAACATTCAATAGGCCAGAGTGATTCATATAGCCAAACCTAACTTCAAAGGGACTGGAGAAATCATATTCTTTATAATTTCTTTATGGAAAGGTGGAGGACTAACACGCAAGTCTTACTCATGGAAGAAGGAATGGGTGGAATGGGTGAATGAATATATACACATACATAACAAATGGAAATTACAATCAACAAAACATAATGTTGAGATGGGTTCTGGACGTATTGCAAATTAAAATGTGTTTTACAATATTAACACAATGAAATACATTTCTCAGCAGTATCTTTTATCAGAGGCCCCTTGCCTCCCTCCCATATACTTTACAAGTTCACTCTATATTCAGAAAGTACTAGGCCCAGCCGAAAATGTCATCCTAGAATTGTCAAGTAAAAGTCAGTGTATCTGCAAGGAACAGATATGTTCCTAGAAGGGAAAGGGAAAGGGGAGATTCTGTGTAGTACTTAGCTGGTGAGAATGGTGGAAGGGAGCCTAGACAAGTTTGGGGGTTGAACACAAATCAAATGACCACATAGAAAGGGGTAGTCCTAAGAGATTTTTCTTTTCTGATTCTTCCACTGTTCAGCACTTTGAAATATGTAGTCCTTAATTCTTAGGGCAGAGAAGTCAAGGAAATTAAGCCTTAGGCTCATAATGCATAGGCCTGGCTATGATCACAAGATGCAAAAACGTCAAATTCAGAATGTTTCATCTCATTATTATTATTCTATTCTACATCTTTCTATGTTTTAAAATATTTTTAAAAACTCCAACCCTACAAGTAAAATAAGGCAGAATTGGGCCTGCAAAAGGACAACACCACCTCTTCGAAGTTTTTTTCCCTAGACCTGTATCTTCTTAACCTTACTGCATCTTGTTGACTTTCAACAGTATTGGATACCCTTTCCCCTAAGAGATCTAAATGTTAAGCATGTTTATAAAAATGCTCCAGGTGTAGACCCAGAAAGGGCCTTTTCTGTCTGTTAGAATACTGACACATTGATCCTTTCCCAGTCCTTACAGAAATGGTACAAGAAATGGGTTTATACCTATCAATGACTGAGTCTTGCTATGGATCTTATATTTATCATGTTTTTTGGACCTGCAAATTGTCAAGCCCACAAATTCATCTCTGTTTATATTTTCCCTTAACCTCCCCTCCCCCAGCTTTTAGTATAGTTAAATACATTCCTGCTTTTTAAAACTTTCTGGGTTCTTTTTTTTGGCTCCTATGGCAATGTGTAATCAGATTATTTTTCCTACGTCTCTATCCTCATCAATGGCTTATTTTCTTATCCCGATTACCTAAAAGGGTAAGCCTTCTTTAAGGTTCTGTTCTAAAGTGATCTTTTCTTTCCCTACATTTTATCTCTGGACTATACCGTCTCTCCCAAGGATTCACATATGGTCTCTCTTTAAAAGGCGTTGAAATTGGTATCATGAATCTTGACCTCTCTCCACAGCATGAGACATTTCCACCCACCCTTAAGTATGTCATACATACACTCACAAAAATAAAATGCAGCAAGTTCTCAGGACAAAACTC
This sequence comes from Leopardus geoffroyi, assembly GCF_018350155.1. Taxonomy (NCBI): domain Eukaryota; kingdom Metazoa; phylum Chordata; class Mammalia; order Carnivora; family Felidae; genus Leopardus; species Leopardus geoffroyi. The sequence continues at coordinate 85,934,153 of NC_059333.1, forward strand.
TATACTGAACAAATTTCTAACTCTATTCCACACCGTAAAGACCTCTGTGATCCTACTCCAATCTAAGTTCTCCCCAATTCCTATTCTTTTCCACACCAAGCATCCTATACTCCAGTGAAACAGAGCTCCTCGCTGTTCTCCTTACAACACTAATTCACTCTCCTCAGCATACTCACCTCATTTCCACACCCTACCCAGGCTTTAATGGAAATGGTTTACAGGATGATTTCACAAATTTCAAAACTACACAAAATGCAAACTAGATGTGAGTAGATCTTGAAAGGAAGTCATCTGCAGCAGTCAGAAATGTATCTCACTCTGTGCACTTTTGTTCAGAACGTTGGCAGAACGTCAAGCCTGTTCAAAACAAAACTTGTTTTCTCCTTGGTGTTCATATCTTTGCACTCTATTTGCTTTTCCAGAGAGGTAATTTTCTCTTCTTCATTTTCAAATTCCCTCATACACTCACCTCCTGCTCAGCCTTTCTATACTATTTCCCAGGAAATAATCAAGCTTTCTCTTTCTGTCTCTTTCTGAGGGGCTAGTAAAAGGCTGTTGCTTCTGTTCTTCCTTTTCTCTCTCCTCCCTCCTCTCCAATCTCATTCATCATTTGATTCTATACACAAAACACTGTCATACATCAGTAGCCATCTGTAGCAACCACTTTCAATTTTATTCTCCCACATTGTTTTTCTCTAGCCTAGTTCTAAACAACCATTGACATAACACTCAGATTAGATATCAGAGGCATCCTCTAATATAATATATGTATGAGTGTGCACACACACACACACTGTTTGGAATTTTTAAGTTACTGGCTAACTCTAGACTCACATTTTTATTTTTGGTCTGCTCTCCCCAGATTAGCTAGTTCATGACCCATGAAACCACTCTGAGCAGAGCCACCAGGGGAAGTCATCTTGATCTCATCCTTGTTTCTCAGGAAAAAAAAAATCATAGTGTATGTGAGAGGGCCAAAGGTCCAGGATGTGGAAAAGGATTCACTGTAGTAATGTCTTCAAAGAAGAGAATGGGGTGATAATGTTACCTCCATTTTTTTATTCTTTTGTTGATTTCCTTTTGGACTTGTAAAATGAGGTGCTGAAATGAGCTCTCTCCTTCTTAGAGCCCAACAATCGAAGTGAAGATTCTACAAACACCCCCAGGATAAAGGAGATAAAGCCCAATGGGGACAATGTAAGGAAGAAAGTAGTGCAGGGCTTATGGATTCCATTACTGGATACAGCCTAACTTGGACAATGAATTATAGCTTTATCACTACAATAGCAGCCTCCCTTTTCTACCTCTGGGTGATGAAAGGCTCCAAGCCAAGATGTCCGCAAAATGAGTAAACAAGGCTGACTGAACTCACACTGACTTATCTTACACCTGTGTTTAAGAGTTAGACTATGTGTACAACAAACCATGAATCATGGGCTCTGATCATAATAAAATATGTTATCTCCACAAAGTGGGAGAAGGGTTTGATAATATATTAGGGTGTGGTAGAAAAATGAACTGAGAAGGCAGGCAGTCCTACATTTCAATCTTTGAGTTTAATAACCTCAGACAAGTTCATTTAACATCTCTGATCTTCAGTTTCTTCATTTGGAAAAAACAGAGGTAAGAATACATTATTTCATATGGTAGTTGCAAGAGTGAAATGTAGTGACATAAATGAAAGTGCCTGGTACAATGCAAGGAACATGGTAGGGCTCACGAGCTGTTTCCCCTCACCTCTCCACACTTGCCCCCCACCAGCCTCCCCATTATACTACTTCTATCATGAGTGGGTAAGCAGGGTGAGCAGCTATCCTCCTCGCAAGAACTGGTGAGGATTAAAGACATAACATAGGTATCTAGCACAGGGCTTGGCATTAACCACTCAGCAAATATCTGTCCTTGTTTTCTTTCAAAATGTGAGCTAATTTTGGCCAAGATCCTCCAGACAAATATATGATAAAAGCCTTTAGATTCTATCTACTCACCCAGTTTCTTCAGCCAGAAAGCAGTGCATCAAATTGGAGGCTTCTCTCATTCACTCTCCTCATCTAATACCTAACAACTGCCCCCACATTTACAGGACTGTAAGTTGGTGATGATCCTCTAGCCCCTTGCTACTCAAAGTGTAGTATGTGGACTCAGCATCATCTGGAAAGTTGTTAGGAATGTAGATTTAGAGCTCCACCCCAGACCTACTAAAATAAGATCTGCATTTTAGCAACATCTCCAAGTATTTGCATTACTCTAGCCAAAACTCTGGAACCCCTGTAAGAATTAAAAGCAAGCCAAATGCTTCTTATTTAACTGTAAAATGCAAAAGTTCACATATTAAAACTAAGTAGACAAAGTGCACTTTCTTGTTTTCATGTCTTATTTGCATCAAGTGAACACAGTTGACACTACTGCTGGATTGTAGAAATGTTGGTACATTTATTTATTTTTTTTTTAATTTTTTTTTCAACGTTTATTTATTTTTGGGACAGAGAGAGACAAAGCATGAACGGGGGAGGGGCAGAGAGAGAGGGAGACACAGAATCGGAAACAGGCTCCAGGCTCTGAGCCATCAGCCCAGAGCCCGACGCGGGGCTCGAACTCACGGACCGCGAGATCGTGACCTGGCTGAAGTCGGACGCTTAACCGACTGCGCCACCCAGGCGCCCCAAATGTTGGTACATTTAGAAGAGAAGGTGCTGTGGGGTAGTGGTTAGGGTCCCGGCCTTGACTTGGCTGTACAAATATGACTTTAAATCTTAGTTCCACTCACATGTGAATTGAGGCAGTTCCTCACCTACAATACGGGATTCATAACAATACCTACAGTTTTTTTGTGGACAGTAAATGAAATTATGATTACAGATTGCCTTAGCATAGAGTAGGCCCTCAGAGAGGACAGAGACAGTATGCATAACTTGAAGGAAAGGGATTCTGAATATTCAAAACATAGACCTAATCAAACTACTGCATGGGTCCACTACTAGTGTACAGAGGAACTCTTTTTAGGGAGAATATGATCAGGATCTTCAGTTTCCACAGGAGAATGGAATCTCCCTTGATGCACTGACAAGAGATCACCTATGCTTAAAGCTCTATTCCCACAGGTTGTTCAAGGAGGAACTGAAAATCAACCTCTGACAATTCATCCAAACCCTGTAAAACACCTGGGAAAGTTAGAGAGGAAAGTTGGAGATATATTACTGTTATTTTTTCTTCAAAGTTTTCTAAGTTATATTCTTAAGTTCATATTGATGCCCCCCACCCCAGGGGTTGATGCAAGAGAGAACCACACAACTAGCATCTATTATGTTGACCAGTGATAAAGTTTAACCAATAAATTCTTTAAGAGGTTAGAAGAATAATTTGTCTCTCCATTAAATATGCATATTTCTGGGGCGCCTGGGTGGCGCAGTCGGTTAAGCGTCCGACTTCAGCCAGGTCACGATCTCGCGATCCGGGAGTTCGAGCCCCGCGTCGGGCTCTGGGCTGATGGCTCAGAGCCTGGAGCCTGTTTCCGATTCTGTGTCTCCCTCTCTCTCTGCCCCTCCCCCGTTCATGCTCTGTCTCTCTCTGTCCCAAAAATAAATAAACATTGAAAAAAAAATTAAAAAAAAATGCATATTTCTTTTTGTCCGAGAATAATAATTACATAATTAATCATACCTAGCTTTTGAAGTGATTGCTAAGGTGTTCTGAGGTAAATAAGCTAATTCAAAGTAGCATTATTAGCTCAAGTAGTTTGTATATTTGCTATAAAATTATACTGACAGACATAAAGTAGATTTGAATAAACAGAGGTACTATATTATTAGATAGTAAGACTCACTGTAAAAAAAATATCCACTATCTCCAAACTATTCTGAAAATTTAATGAAATTTATTTAAATTTCTGGGGGATTTTTTAAAAGTTCATAAAAGAAAAAAGAATGTCCAGACAAAAATGTTCTTTTAAATGAAGTACAGTGGTTTCCTTTTTGAAACAATGTATTATACAATAACAGTAACTGAAAGGGTGTAATGTTAGTGTCAAAGTTGGTTCAATAGAATTCAAGAAACATATATGAGTATATTTAAGAAGTTAACATACCAATAAGGTATAATTTCTAATTGCTAGATAAAAGTACCACTCAATAAACGGTATTGAATAGCCAACTCTAAGTGGAGAAAAAAAACAAAGTTAGATCCCTACCTCACATCTTACACAAAAGTAACTCCTAGATGGATTAAAGATTTAAATATTAAATGTGAAAATATGATAATAATTTAAAATGTAGATAAATTTTGACATATATTGAGGTGTGGACAGATGTTCTAACCATAATACCAGTGAAGAGAAAATAAAGAAAAATATTGACATGTTTCATTACATTAGCATTGAATGCTTGTGACTGACAAAAGGCAAAATGAAACAATTAAAAGGCAAATGTAAAATGTTAAGAAAAAATACTAAAAATCCACATAGGCAAAAGGTTACTAGCCACATATAAAGAGGTTTAGAAGAAAGATGAACTACCTGATAGAAAAATGATAAATGAATAATAATACACAATTCACAAAAGAATATGAAATGGCCAATAAACAGATTTTTAAAACTTCTGTCTCAGTAATAATCAAAGAGATACAGATCAAACAAGACTATTAAAAAAAGAGCATTTCAGATTGTCACTGAGAATTTGGGAAGAAATAGAAACAAAAAATGTAGAGAAGAAACTAAAAAAGTTATCAATGAATTAATACTAATACTAAAAATGCATTCCACAAGTATAGATTCAAAAATTATAAATAAAAGTAATATATTTACTCTTCTCTAGATTATTTAAATAATCTATATTTTCCTTGGGCATTATCTTTTCATTAAGTTTTTAAACAAAAAATATATATTTAAGGTATACAACATAATGATTTGATATAAATTTACACAGTAAAATGATGACTATAGTCAAGTTAATTAATATATTATCATCTCACATAGTTACCATGTTTGTGCGTGAAGAGTGCACCTGAAACCTGAACCAACACTTGGCAATATTGTTCGATACAGTTGGCAATATTGTTTGATACAGTATAGCCATTATGTCTGCACATTAGATCTCTAGACTTATTCATCCTACATAAGAAAAAATAAGAAGTACTGTACATAACAGTTTGTACATTTATCCAATATCTCACCATTTCCTCCACCTCCCCCACAGCCCCTGGGAACTACTATTCTACTCTCTCTCTCTCTCATTTTATATAAGTATGATCTCTTCTATAGATTCCACATTGAAGTAAGGACATAACAGTGCCTTTCTGTGGCTTATTTCACCTAGCATAATGCTCTCCAGGTTCATCTATGTTGTTGCAAATGGCAGGATTTCCTTCTTTATCACGAATGAATAATATTCCATTGTGTATATATGCCTCATCTTCTTTATCTATTTATCCATTGACAAACAGTATGTTTCCATGTCTTGCCTATTGTAAATAATGCTGCAAAGAACATGAGAGTGGACTTATCTCCTCAAGATACTGATTTTGTTTTCTTTGCATATCTCCCCAAAAGTGGGATTGCTGGATCATATGGTAATTTTTTCTTAATTTTTTGAGGGACCTCCACATTGTTTTCCATAATGGCTGTGCATATTTACATTCCCACTAATAGTGGAACATTTGTTATCTTTTATCTTTATGATAACAGTCATTCTAATAGGTATGAAGTGATACCTCATTAGGGTTTTGATTTTCATTTCCCTGATGATTATGTTGAGCACCTTTTCATGTACCTATCGGCCACCTGTATGTCATCTTTTGAGAAATGTCTATTCAAGTCCTTCGCCCATTTTAAAATTAGGTTATTTCTTTTCTTGCTATTGAGTTGTTTGAGTTTCTTATATATTCTGGATGCTAACTCTTTATAAGATATAGGGTTTGCAAATATTTTCCCATTCCATCTGCTGTCTCTTCATTCTTTTGATTTTTTTTTTTCTGTGCAGAGGTTTAATGCAATCCCATTTCTCTATTTTACTTTTGTTGCCTGTGCTTTTGGGGGCCACATCCAAAAATCATTGCCCAGACCAATGTCAAGAATCTTTTTTCCTATTTTCTGCTTATGGATTTATGGTTTCAGTTCTTATATTTAAAGCTTTAATCTATTTTCAAAAATGCATTCTCACAAGTATAGATTCAAAAATTATAAATAAAAGTAACATAAAATCCAGTTGATTTTATGTGAAGTGAGATAAGGGTCTAATTTCATTCTTCTGTGTGTGGAAAACCAGTTCTCCCAACACCATTTATTAAGGAAACTGTCCTTTCCCCATTGTGTATTCTTGGCACTTTTGTCAAAAATGAATTGACCATAATTGCATGAATTTATTTCTGGGCTCTCTGTTCTGTTCTATTGGTCTACATATCTGTTACTATGAAGGTACCAACCATCAACCATGCCGCTTTGGTTACTATACCTTTGTAGTATATTTTGAAATCAGGTAGGGCAATATCTCCGATTTTATTTTTGTTTTTTTGCTCAAGATAGTTTTGGCTATTCAGTCTTTTGTGGTTCCATATGAATTTTAGGATTTTTTTTCTATTTCCATAAAAAAAAGTTATTGGAATTTTGATAGAGATTGTATTGAATCTGTAGATCACTTTTGTTAAATTTTCATTTTTATTAATATGGAATTGGTTCAGTATAATTTTAATTTCTAAATTTCAATTTTGTTATTATCACCCTTCCCCACTTATATATCTGTTTTATCAATTATTTTTTTCTTAATCAACATAGACTTCAGTTTGTTTATTTATTTGCCCTTTCAAAAAATGTACTCCAAGATTATACACTCAACCTTTTAGCTCCTTTCCACTTCAATAATCTCTGCTTTTTCTTCATTAAGGTCTGTTCTTTCTCATGTCTCTTTGGTTGTTTTTAAAAGTATTTATTCAAATGCTTAGTTCACTTATTGATCTTTCCTTCTATAATAATAAACACACTTAAATTTATGAATTTTCCTCGGTATGAATTTGTAGCTCCATACATTTTGATATGTAGTTATTTCATTAATCCCTGAGGTTTTTAGTTCTTCTTTGAAAACCATTAAAAAAAATTTTTTTATGTTTATTCATTTTTGAAAGACAGAGAGAGACAGAGCGCAGGCAGGGGTGGGGCAGAGAGAGAGGGGGACACAGAATCTGAAGCAGGCTACAGGCTCTGAGCTGTCAACACAGAGCCTGACATGGGGCGTGAACTCACGAACCGTGAGATCATGACCTGGGCCGAAGCCCGACACTCAACCGACTAAGCCACGCAGGCGCCCTTGAAAACCATTTTTTAAAATAGATTGTTTGGTTTTCTTGTGGCTTAATATTGTTCATTTTTTATTTTCAGATTTATTGCATCATTACCAAAGTTAAGTATTCATAGCTTTTTGGCATTTATTTAAAAATGCTTTCCTTGCATCCTAGGATATAAGCAACCTCTGCAACTTTCTTATGATGTTTATAAAACCAGATACTCTCTGTTACTAGAGTATGAAGTTCATACACATTTAAACAAGGTTACCAGTGACAGTGTTATCTTGTGTATTTTGTGTATTAGTGTGTTTTGTCTTATTAGTCAAAGTCTCAAAATAAGTATGCAAAAGCCTTCTACTATAATTGTGGTTTTTTAAATCTAGAATTTCTAAGTTTATTGTTTTATGTATGTCAATATTATGTTAGTGAGTGCACAGGGGATATCACTGCTACAGCTTCCTTATAAAACATACATTTGAACAATATAAAATATAAATCCTTTTGAGTGAGGGATAATGGCAGAGTAGAAAGATTCTGAGCTCACTTCCCCCCCCACACACACACCAAGGCAACAACTACATATAATGCAACTCACTCTGAAACAACCTAAACATAATCAAATTAGATCTTTTATCACTAAAGACATAAAGAAAAAGCCACATCAAGAAGAGTAGGAGGGGTAGAGATGAGATCGGGAACCAAATCCCCAGGGTGGCAACCCACAAGTGGAGGGATATCACAGCCATGGAGGTCCTTCCTCAGGTATAAGGGCATCAGGCCTTATATTGGGTACCCCAGCCCTGGGGACATGCACCAGGAAGAGTAACCCCCATAATAGCTGGCTTTGAAAATCAGTAAAACTTAACTATGGGAGTGCCACAGGGCTATAGGAAACCAAGACTCTATACTCTTGAAGGGCCAGCATATTATATCACTCAGCCTGAGATCCAGCACAGAGGGAGCAGTTTGAAAAGCACCTGGGTTATACATGAAAACAATTTATTGACTAATTTTAGGGCGTGTTCTGGAGGGGAAGGGATCTGTAGGAGTTTTCTCTGGGAAAGAAAATACTAGTAGGTGCCATTTTTCTCGTCCTCATTCAGCCCAGTTTGCCAGATGGTTGTGAGAGCCAATTCTGACAGTATCTACTGAGCTAGCACTGTTTGCCCCATCACTGCTTGCTCTGTAGATCCACCTTAGCAGGCACCCCTTAAAGCAGTTCCTGCCCTGTCACACCTGGTGGGCAGTCTGAGTCAAAACCAGCATGTCCCAAAGTAACTATTACCCCACCACACTTGTCAAGCAGCCCCAGCTGGGACCACACCCCTTCAAAACAACTGTTGCCTTGGCATGGGGTGAGCAGCCCCACCCAACAGCATACCTACTGCAGGAGCTGCTGGGCCTTTCAGCCAGTAGCACCAGGGGCTGGCCCCACCCACCAACATGCCTGTAGCAACTATAGCCAGACCTCTCAGCCAAGCTGGGCCTATAGCCAGCGCTGCTTACTACTACACCTGCAACAGTCATGGCCTGCAATTGTAGGCCAGCCCTACCCACCAGCATGCCCACAGCAGTCACAGCTCAGTCACAACAGGAAGATGCACAAAACACACATAGGACACTCTTGGAGCATCTAATTCTGGTAACAGGGGGTGAGAGTTGCTCCACTGGGCACCACATGATGCTTTCTATGTAAGGCTACTACTTTCAACACCAGGAAATGTGGCTTATCTACCTAATTCACAGAAACAAACACAGAGAGTGAGACAAAATGTGGAGAAAGAGGAATATGTTTCAAATGAAAGAAGAAGACAAAACGTCAGAACAAGAACTAAACAAAACAGATAAGCAATCTACCTGATAAAGACTTCAAAGTAATAGTCATTAAGATGTTCACTGGACTTGAGATAAGAGTGGATGAACTCTTTGAGAACTTCAACAAAGAGAAGATATAAAAAGAACCAATCAGAGCTAACAAACACAATAACCGAAATGAGAAATACACCAGAGGAAATCAACAGCAGATTAGTGGATGCAGAAGAATAGATCAGTGATCTGGAACACAGGGTAATGGAAAGCATCCAAGCTGAACAGCAAAAAGAAAAGAGAATTTTCAAATGAGGTTAGGTTGAGGGACCTCAGGGGCAACATTGAGTGTACTAACATTCACATTATAGGGGGTCCCAGAAGGAGAAGACAAAGAGAAAGGGGCAAAAAAATGTATTTAAAAAATAGTAACTGAAAACTTCCCTAATCTGGGGAAGGAAACAGACATCCACGTCCAAGAATCACAGAGAGTCCCAAACAAGACGAACCCAAGGAGATCTATAATAAGACACATAATAATTAAAATGTCCCAAAATAAAGATAAAGAGAGAATCTTAAAAGCATCAAGAAAAATGTCAATAGTTACATACAAGGGAAACCCAAAACAATGGGATTATTTAGCCATAAGAAAGAATGAGATCTTGCCATTTGTACTACATGGATGGACCTAGAGGGTATTATGCTAAGTGAAATGAGTCAGAAAAAGACAAATACCATATTTCACTTATATGTGGGAATCTAAAAAATTAAACATGAACAAATAAACAAACTAAAAAGCATGAACAGGTCCATAAACAGAGAACAAACTGGTGGCTACCAGAAGGGGTGGTGGGGTGGGCAAAATGGGTGAAGGGGAGTGGAAAATATAGGCTTCCAGTTATGGAATAAATAAGTCATGCAGATGAAAGGTGCAGCATAGGGAATATAGTCAACGGTATTGTAATGGCATTGTATGGTGACAGATGGTAACTACACTTCTGGTCAGCATAGCATAATATATAAAGTTGTCAAATCACTATGTTGTACATCAAAAAAAGAAGAAAAATTTTAAGTAAAAGTAGCAAAAAAAGAAACCCCTAAATAGTTACATACAATGGAAAACCTATGACACCATCTGCTGACTTTTGAGCAGAAATTTAGCAGACCAGAGGGAGTGACAGGAAATATTCAAAATTCTGAAAGAAAAAAAAAAAACCTACAAGCAAGAATAGTCTCCCTGGTAAGATTATCACCCAAAATTAAAAAGAGGCAGAGTTTCCCAGACAAACAAAAATTAAAGGAGTTCATCACCATTAAACTAGCCTTACAAGAAATGGTAAAGGGGCTTTATTAAGTGGAACAGAAAAGGCCATTAACTAGAAGTAGAAAATTACGAACAGAAAAAATTTCACTGGTAAAAGCAAACACAGAGTAAAGATAGTGAATCAAACACTTAGAAAGCTTGTATAAAAGTTAGAAGACAAAAGCAGTAAAATCAATTATATCTACAAAAACTAGCAAGGGATACACAAAATAAAAACATGCAAAATATGACATCATATACATAAAAAATAGAGAGGGGAGCATAAAATGTAGTGAGAATGTGCTCAAACTTAAGCAACCATTAAATAAATACAGATTTCTATATAGATAGGATGTTATATATGAACCTCAGGGTAACTATAAACCAAAAGTCTATAACAGATATACAAAAAAATAAAGAGAAAGAAATCCAAGCATAACATTAAAGACAGACATCAAATCACAAGGAAAAAGAAGAAGAAAGGAATAAAGGAACAGAGAAGAATTAGAAAACAATCAGAAAATAATTAGCAAAATGACAGTAAGTACATATAATAATTACTTTAAATGTAAATGGTCTAAATGCTCCAATCAAAAGACATAGGGTGATTGAATGGGTAAAAAACAAGACCCATATATATGCTGCTCACAAAAGATTCACTTCAGATCTAAAGACACAAACAGAATGAAAGTGAAAACATGGTAAAAGATACTCTACAAATGGAAGAGAAAATTATATCAGACAAAACAGACTTTAAAACAAAAACCATAACAAGAGACAAATTACATAATGATAAAGGGATCAATCCAACAAGAGGACATAACAATTGAAAATATCTATGCACCCAACATGGAGGCACCTAAATATATAAAGCAAATAATAACAGACATAAAGAGACAAATTGACAGTAATACAATAATAGTAGGAGACTTTAACACTCCACTTATGTCAATGGATAAATCATCCAGACAGAAAATCAATAAAGAAACAGTGGCTTTGAATGATACATTAGACCAGATGGACTTAATAGATATATACAGAACATTCCATTCAAAAACAGCATAATATATATTCTTTTCAAGTGCACATGGAATATTCCCCAGGATATATCACATGTTATGCCACAAAACAAGTCTCAATAAATTTAAGAAGATTGAAATCATATCAAGCATCTTTTCTGACCACAATGGTATGAAACTAGAAATGAGTTATATATAAAAAAAAAAGAAGCTGGAAAAAACACAAACACATGGAAGCTAAATAACATCCTACTAAATGACCAATGAGTCAATGAAGAAATCAAAGGGGAAATTTTAAAAATACCTTAAGACAAATGAAAATGAAAATACATGATTCAAAATCTTTGGGACACAGTAAAAGCAGTTCTGAGAGGGAAGTTTATAGGTATAGGACTACCTCAAGAAACAAGAAAAATCTCAATCCAACCTCACACCCAAGGAAACTAGAAAAAGAAGAACTAACAAAGGTCAAAGTTAGTAGAAGGAAAGAAATAATAAAGATCAGAGCAGAAATAAATGAAATAAAGACTAAAAAGACAATCAAAAAATCAATGACCCAAAAAACTGGTTATTTGAAAAGATAAACAAAATAGATAAACTTTTAGCCAGACTCATTGAGAAAGAAAGAGAAAGGACTCAAATAAATAAAATCAGATATGAAAGAGGAGAAATTACAACCAACAACACAGAAATACAAAGGATTATAAAATTCTACTATGAAAAATTAGATTCCAGCAAGTTGGGTAACCTACAATAAATGGATATATTCCTAGAAACATACAGTCTTCCAAAACTGAATCAGGAAGAAACAGGAAATCTAAACAGACCAATTACTAGAATAAAATTGAGTTAGTAATCAAAAATTTCCCAATAAACAAAAGTCCAGGAACAAGACAAAGATCTTGTTCTCACCAGTTCTATTCAACACAATACTGAAAGTCCTACCCACAGAAATGAGACAAGAAATAGAAATAAAATGTGTCCAAATTGGTAAGAAAGAGGCAAAGCTGTCACTATTTGTAGATGACATAATACTATATATAGACAACCTTAAAGACACCACCAAAAAACTATTAGAATAAATGGGGGCACCTGGGTGGCTCAGTCAGTTAAGCATCTGAATTTGGTTCAGGTCATGATCTCATGGTTCGTGGCTTCCTGCCTGCATCAGGCTCTGTGCTGACAGCTAGGAGCCTGGAGCCTGCTTCAGATTTTGTGTCTCCTTCTCTCTCTTGCCCCTCCCCCACTCACACTCTATATTTTTAAAAAGAACTATTAAGTGACTTCAGTAAAGTTGCAAAATACAAAATTAACACACAAAAATTTGTTACATTTCTATACACTAAAAATGAACTAGCAGAAAGAGAAATTAAGAAAACATCAAAAAGAATAAAATATCTAGGAATAAACTTAAAAAAGTGAAAGACTTGTACTGTGAAAACTTTAAAACATTGATAAAAGAATTTGAAGATAATACAAATAAATGGAAAGATATTCCACACTCATGGACTGGAAGAATTATTATTGTTAAGATATGCATACTACCCAAAGTAATCTACATATTCAACAAAATCCCTCTCAAAATGCCAATAGTAATTTTCTCAGAGCTAGAAGAAATAATCCTAAAATTTGTAAGGAACTACAGAAGACCTTAAATGGCCAGAGCAATCTGGAAGAAGAATGAAACTGGAGGTATCAAAATCTAGATTCCAGGGGCACCTGGGTGGCTCAGTCGGTTGGGCATCTGACTTCGGCTCAGGTCATGATCTTGCAGTTGGTGGGTTTGAGCCCCACGTTGGGCTCTGTGCTGACAGTTCAGAGCCTGAAGTCTGCTTCAAATTCTGTGTCTCCTCCTCTTTCTGCCACTCCCATGCTCATGCCCTGTCTTGCTCTGTCTCTCAATAATAAATAAACGTTAAAAAAATTTTTTTTTCAAAATCTAGATTCCAGAGCATACTATAAAGGTATAGTGACCAAAACAGTATGATACAGGCACAAAAATAAATACAGAAATCAATGAGAACAGAGAGCCCAGAAATAAACCAACACTTATATGGTCAATTTATACAACAAAGGAGGAAAGAATATACAATGAGGAGAAAACAGTCCCTCCAATATATGGTGTTCGAAAAAACTGGATAGCTACATGAAAAACAATGAAACTGGACCACTTTCTAACACCATATAGTCAAAATGGATTAAAGACCTACATGTGAGACCTGAAACCATAAAATTGCTAAAAGAAAACATAGGTAAACTCTTGGACATTGGCCTTAGAAATATATTTCTGGATCAGTCCCCTCAGGCAAGGGAAACAAAAACAAAAAATCAAACAACTGGGACTACCTCAAACTAAAAAGCTTTTGCACAGTGAAAGAAAACATCAACAAAATAAAAGGCAACCTACTCAATGGGAGAAGATATTTTTAAATGATACATCTGATAAGAGGTAATATCCAAAGTATATAAAGAACTCTTACAACTCAATAGCAAACAACAATTGATTAAAAAATGGGTAGAGAACCTCAATAGACATTTTTCCAAAGAAGATATATAGATGGCCAACAGACACATGAGAAGATGCTTAACATCACTAATCAGAGAAATGTAACTCAAAACCACAATTAGGTATCACTTCACACCAGTCAGAATGGCCAATATCAGAAAGATAAGAAATAACAAGTGTTGGTGAGGATGTGGAAAAAAAGGGAACCGTTGTGCACCGTTGGTGGGAATGTAAACTGGTGCAGATGCTATGGAAAATGGTATGAAGGTTTCTTGAAAAAATGAAAAATAGAAATGCCATTATGACCCAGTAGTTCCACATCTGGGCATTTACCTGAAGAAAACAAAAACACTAATTCGAAAAGGTATATGTACCCCTCTATTTATTGCAGCATTATTTATGATAGCCAAGATATGGAAACAACTTAAGTATGTATCAATCTATGAATGGATAAAGAAGATGTGGTATACATCCACAATAGGATATTACTCAGCCATAAAAAGAATGAAAGTTTGCCATTTACAACATGGATGGGCCTAGAGAGTTGTGCTAAATGAAATAAGATAAAGACAAATACCATTTGATGTCACTTATATGTGGAACTTAAAAAAGCAAAAAACAAAAAAAAACCAAACACATGAACAAACAAAAAACAGAAGCATACTCATAAATACAGGGAACAAACTGGTGATTACCAGAGGAGAAGAGGGTGGGGGAGTAGACAAAATAGGTGAAGGGGATTAAGAGGCACAAACTTCCAGTTATAAAATAAATAAGTGATAGGGATGAAAAGTACAGCATAAGGAATATAGTCAATAAGATTGCAATAACTCTGTATGGTGAAACTACACTTATCGTGGTGAGCACTGCATAATGTATATAATGTTGAATCCAATGTTGTACAACTGAAACTAATATAATTTTGTATGTCAACTTTACCTGAATTTAAAATTTAAAAGATTCTATAAAGAGTAACAAAAAAGTCTTTTTTTTTCTATTTTGTCTGATACTGCCACCCCTATTTTTTCATTTTCCAGATTTTTTTTGTCCTTAATTTTTTTTCTTTAATTTTTATCTATTTATTTTATTTTATTTTTTTAATATGAAATTTATTGTCAAATTGGTTTTCATACAACACCCAGTGCTCCTCCCAACATGTGCCCATCATCCTCCCTCTCCTCCCTCCCACTCCCCATCAACCCTCAGTTTAATCTCAGTTTTTAAGAGTCTCTTATGGTTTGTCTCTCCCTCTCTAACTTTTTTTTTCCTTCCCCTCCTCCATGATCTTCTGTTAAGTTTCTCAGGATCGAAAAACAAATAATCTAGTGAAGAAATGGGCAGAAAATATGAATAGACACTTCTCTAAAGAAGACATCCAGATGGCCAACAGGCACATGAAAAGATGCTTAATTTTATTTCTATTCTTTCTTTATCCATTTACTTTAGGTGTGTCTCATATGAATATTGAATATGTTGAATATATTTTGCAACTCAATCTGAAAATAGTTGTTGTTTAATGGTGGAGTTTAACCCAGATTTATTGTAATAACTGGTAACATTTGGTCTAACTTTTGTCATCTTATTTTTTATTTTTAATGTTTCTTTTTATAGCTTTATCATATTGCTCAGATTTTGTTGAAATAATTTTTACACTTAGATTATAATAATTAATTTTTATATTTTTGTTACATTTCCAAACCATATTGGTAACAAGGAAATCATTCCACTTGCTCAAATATTAATTGATCACTATGTATCATGTAGGGAGAGTGAATTCTGTGCTAAACAAAACAGAGATGGTGCTTGTTTTTAGGGAACTTTTCTTCTTAGAAGGTAAAAAGCAGGGGCACCTGGGTGGCTTAGTCAGTTGAGCGTCCTGAGCGTCTGACTTCGGCTCAGGTCATGATCTCGCGGTCTGTGAGTTCGAGCCCTGCATCAGGCTCTGTGCTCAGAGCCTGGAGCCTGCTTCGGATTCTGTGTCTTCCTCTCTCTCTGCCCCTCCCCTCATGCTCTGTCTCTCTCTCTCTCTCTCTCTCTCTCTGTCAAAAATAAATAAACAGTAAAAAAAAAATTTTTTTTTAAAGAAGGTAAAAAGCAGCCATAGACAAATACTCAGGAAAAAATTCAGGCAGTGGTAATTACTACGTAGAGAATTAAAGAGGGGTATCTACTTTAAATTGAGGTGGGCCATTCACTCTAAGGAGCTGAAACCCACTTGATGAGAAAGAGCCAGTAACATAAAGATAAAATATGATCCTACTGATACTGGGGAGAGGAAAGAAAACTTTAGTACAAAGATCCTGAGGTGGGAAAGAGGTGGTGAGCTTTAAAAATTAAAAGAAGCTGGAGCATATTGAGTGAGAAAGTGATAAAAAGTGGCAGTTACCAGATAAATATAACTTCATAACCAAATAAGGAGGGTACACTTTAAGTGTAATGCAAAGCCACTGGAGAGTTTTAAACTGTGGATTTTGTTTCTCTTTCTGTTTTTGTTATGGGGCAGGAGTAACATGATCTGATTTTCTATTGTAAAAGATCCCTCTGCTGCTGTCTAGGAATCCACTCTAGAAGAAACAAGAGCATCCCCTGGTCAGGTCACGGAGATGGAGAGAAGTCACCAGATTTGGGGCATGTTTTGGTTACTGAGATCACCAGATTTGCTGATGGAATGCATTTGGGGTGTGGGCGGGGAGGGTATAAGGACAAGAGCAGAATTAAATATAACATTTAGATTTTTATTTTCAGCAATTAGGTAGACAACGATGGTGTTTACTGAAATGCAAATGCCTGGGGGGGCAGTTTGATAGATGGTGGCAGAATTACAAGTTCTATTTTGACTAATTTTAAATGCCAATTAGCTATGTGATGATGTCTAGTAGTCACTTGGGTTTACAAATTTAAAGTCCTGGGGAAAATTCAAAGCAGCATTTGAGGTGCATTGTGTATAACTGAAGAGAAAAGCTGATGAGGAAACCATGGAGCACTCCAACAGCAGGAGGTTATACAAATCTTTTTGCAGGATATAATATAAATTCCAAATTTCTGGTCTACTGGCCAATCTTTTTTACCTTTCTAGGACTGAAATATATATTTTTTAACTTTCAATTTATGTTACTTTGTTTAATTCAAAGGGAATTTAGAAGAGTGTTAAATACTTAGTTTCAAATAATCAAAAATCAGTTGGAGAAGTGTTAATTGTTCAGATTAGGAAGTCAGCTGAATGATTGCTATCCATACAATAACTGTAGTGAATTGAAAGTCTCTTGAAAAAATGAGGGTTTTTTTGTCCATTATTCACAAAAGTGCCTCCCATGGACTTTTCATCTAAAAAGAGGCTCAAGTTAACTCTGTTGAATATGTGAATGAAGGGTTCGGCACATAAATCTTCAAGCTTCTTGGTGTCAAGCTCTTCCTTCTACTGTTAAATCCTCCAACACAAAATCCAAAGACAAGAAGGTCTTTAGAGCATAGTGATCTGGTTTCACCACTACTAGTTGAGTGACCATGAGCTAGTTATTTAACCTCTCTTCTTTAATAAGACAGTAGTAATGGTTTACTACTACTATTAATATTAGTAATATTTAACACACTAATAATAAAAATAATATGAGCAGTAGTAACCATCTTTCTGCTTTAATGTAAAGCTTGAATGCAACAATGTCTGTAAAGCATTTAGCACAGTGCCTGGCATAAAATAGAAGTTAATAGACAGTGACTCCCAGAGCTCTGCCCTGCCAGCGCTGCTGGCAGAAGCCCTGAGGCCCCAGGTGACTAGAGTAGAGTGAGTTGAGGAGAGGGCTGGTGATGTGGTCAAAGAGGGAGCAGGGCCCGGATTCTATGGTGCCTTGTAAACCAGAGTCAGGAATATGGATTTTACTCTTAGTGAGAGAAGAAGCCATTAGAGAGTTTGGAGCAGATAAGTGAAATAATTTGGTTTATAGTCAGAAACAGTTTTGTTCACATTTATAGCCATAGCTTATAGAACAGTGCCCAACACAGGTAGGTATTTAATAAACATATGTAAGTATCTGTAGGGATATGACATGCTAATTAATGCTAACCTCACTTCTTCTTATGTTCTTGGCCATTTTTCATGGAAATTCCAATGCTGCATGGCTAAACGTGGTGTTAATAAGATATTCTCATTACCATTCTTTGCGAGTGTCTCTACTTCCTCTCTACTACTGCACCAAACACAAAATATACTACTTAGTTGAAGCTTAAGATTTCTATCAAATGTAATATTTCCCAACAGAAATGGCCATTTTTTAGATAATTTTTTTAGTATTTTGGCATCACCTAGTTCGTTCCTTAGCAAAACTTTTCCTCGTTAACTTTTTCTCAAGCAAAGATCTGAACATTTCTTAATGAACATCATCCTTTGGGATAACAGAAAGGAAAACAGAACACCTACGAATCCATTTGGGTGTCACCGAAGCTCACATGGGAAGTAATTATTCCATTATTTATCACACTCCTAAAAGTCCATCTGGAAAACTACATGCAATGTTTGGCTGTATGTGTGTGTGTGTGTGTGTGGGTACATATATATGTATGTGTGTATACACACATACACACACAGAGACATAGATTGCTAATCCGGAAAGAATCCAAGGGGTAGTAATAGTGACAAAAGACCTGGAAAACACACCATTAAAGAGACCCTTAAAGAGTGGAGCATGAACTGCCAACAGATCAGATAACCGATTTTAAAATAGACAGAAAGGATTTTAAAATACCATTTGGGAAAGAAATCTTCTAAAAGGAAATGGAGCTATTTTTTCTCAATCTAGACATTTATATTAATAGTTTAAAAGGAAGGAAAATTAAATTATGAACCATGCAAAACACATTATGACTAATATGTTCAATCAGAAAACATAGTGGAAATGGGAAAAAGGGTAAGGTAACACTGGAGGACTCAGGATGTTGCCATGGTCCTGCTAAATATCTCAGGCAAGGGCTTCTAAATCCAACAGAAATCTTTCCAATCTAAATGCTGAGCAGGTGCTGCTGAACACAATTGGCACAAATGGACCGAATGCCAATTCATTTATTTAAAAAAACTTTTATGTTTATCCTTCTATGCCCAAATACAGGAGAAAGGAGCACAAACATAAGAAGACCCCACTTTATCCACTGAAGAGCTATTGTTTGGGGAAGGAGAGAGAATGCATATAACAAATACCAAATAAAAGTTACAGAAGTTGGGGGAGGGAGGACTTGCTGAATATGGAAGAAGCCAACATCAAGGTTCTGCATTTGAATTCTAGTAACAGTACTACTTAAGGCAGTGACCACAGGGTCTGACTGGGACAAATGAGCCGCTGTTGGAATCACCTCTTTAAAATTCTGCCCCAGTAGATATAATCAGTGGGACAATCCACTTGTTCTATGGATGTGTCTTAAACATCCCTAACATTTAAATGATGAGCAAACACGTAGTCAACCACCTTACTGTAAAATATTAAGATAACTGTATGCCTTTTTTCTTAGTCTTTTGTCTTGGTGGTTTAGTGTCAAGAAGCTGGTGGTTTAGTGTGGGCAAAGCTGATATCCAGATACACCAGCCAAGCCTTCAGCTTCGTTTCCAACTCTTCGCTCTCATTCTATCACAGTCTTTTATGATTTTTCCCCAAACTCTACTCTGAGTGCCTGGGAATATTCACTGCTCTCCAATCATACCCTTATCCTCTCCTTGTTCTCTGCCAGTGCCAATGGCAACTCTACCCACACATGTTCCTGTCCTCCCCAATCTCTTTATGTCCTAGTCATATATAAAAGCCCTGCTTAGACCCTACCTCTTCCATGAGTCATCTAATCTCAACTTCCCCTATTCTTCCTTAGTCTTGTCTTTATACCTCACACCTGTGCCGTAATGTTTATTATTTCCTGCCCATTAGCTTATAAATTCCTAGAAGTCAATTACTATATTTTATTCCCTGCTATAGTTTCACACTACCTAACAAAGTGCCTAGAACAAAGTAGTCATCATTTTAATTTATAAATTTCCTCGTTTTTTTTCAAGGATTTTATGTAGTTATTATTATACTCCATCTATGTATCTGTTTTCCCACAAAGGCTATTAAAAGCTTTTCATGAGTACTTTTAATTATAGTATCTAAACCTATTGTTAAATCATATTTTATTTCATCATTTTCTACTTGTTGGACACTTAAGATGGCTCTCAATTTTTTTTCCAATTACAATAATTCAGCAGTGAATACTTATGAGCAAAAAGACTTGTCTACCCATCTTTTTAGAAAATAGTGTTTAAGGGGTATTTAAACTAGTTTTACTATAAGTAATCTAGTTTGTTCTTTTAATGAATACCAGTATTTTTTGTTTTCCTCAGCCCTGCTGAGATAATTTCCTGTCTGTTGAATCTCTGCTGCCCTGTTGACATCACTTATATTCTCGGTGTTTTATACTGTCCACTTCATTTACTCGATCCCTTTCTCTGGCTGCCTGGATACATTCTGACAGATGCTTTCTAATGAATCTGGACATATTCCACGTTCTCTAGTCACTACTTCTTAATTGATAGGATTTGGAGAAGACTTTCAAATGGTTCAGTCTTACTGTAAAATTTAGAAATAGTTTTACTTATTTTATTGAAAAATCTTATCTTTTCCAAGTTTTGAGCATTTTATTTAATTTTTTTTTTTTTTTCAACGTTTATTTATTTTTGGGACAGAGAGAGACAGAGCATGAACGGGGGAGGGGCAGAGAGAGAGGGAGACACAGAATCGGAAACAGGCTCCAGGCTCTGAGCCATCAGCCCAGAGCCCGACGCGGGGCTCGAACTCACGGACCGCGAGATCGTGACCTGGCTGAAGTCGGACGCTTAACCGACTGCGCCACCCAGGCGCCCCGAAGTTTTGAGCATTTTAAAGCAATCTCACATGCATTATCTTATGCATTCATATAGAAAACTAATAAGCAAATAGTATTAGCACTTTACAGATGAGGAATCTGAGACTAGGAGAAGCCAAGAAAAAACTGTATTAGTTTCTTATGCTGTTGTAACAAATTACCACCAACCTAGCTGCTTAACCCAAATTTATTATATTATAATTCTAGACGTTTCAGTAAGCTAAAATCAAGGTGTGGTAAGGCTATAATCCTTTCTGGAGACTCAGAGAGGAATCTGTTTCCTTGTCTGTTCTAACTTCTACATGCTGCCCACATTCCTTGGTTTTTGGCCTCTTCCTTGACCTTCAAAACCAGAAACAGCAGGCTGAGTCTTGCTCATATCATATTACTCTGACACTGACTCTCCTGATTTCTCTTTCTCACTTAGGACACTGGTGATTACTTTGGGCTTGCCAAGATAATACAGAATGACCTCTTAAGATCCTTAACCTAATCACAGCTACAAGATTGTTTTTTTTTTTTCAATTTTTTGTTTGTTTGTTTTTTATTGTAACATATTACAGGTTTGAGGATTTGATTGCAGACATCTCTGAAGGGCTATTATTCTGGCTAACATAATTATTCACAATAGAAGTAAAAGCTATAGAAGTAATATCATGTGCTACATCACATTAAGCAAAGTGATTTGAGATCCCTATAATTTAATGACCACAAGAGCTACAATGCATATACCTGCTTAGAAAAATCATTCTTATGTAAGTGTGTGCTTGTGACACAAGTGTAGGTTTCATTTGCCATATATTAATTTATTTGCCCAAGCTGAAATTTATATTTATTCAATTTGGATAACTGCTTTTCCTATTGTATGGTAAATTTGAAACTGCTGTGTCTCTAAATATACCCAATAAAGGATTTTTAAAAATTACATCCTAATTGTAAAAACATGCTTACTGCTCACACATTGGTGTGGACTAATTAGTGTAATTAGTCTTGTGTATATAACCATTGCCCAAAATGTCCCCGACAGCTAAAAAGCAACCAGCCACATAATGTCTTATGGACAACTTTGCATGTAAGGGCCAGGCAACTGGTGATTTACTTTTTTGTATGGTTGTCAGAAAAACAACCAAAACTCTGGCACTTCAGATTTCACATTCTGAAAATAAAGACAAATTACAATACATTTCTACATTAACTTAGCTTTCACCTGTGAATTTGTTTCATTGGCTGTTTGGATAAATATGGAGTTACTTCTTATCCAGAGCAAATACCGCTATGGCTAAATGATAAATGGAAATTATTACATAGTTTGTTTTATATCAAGGTCTCTTACTCTGGGTATTGATTTTCAAAATATCTGTTCTTATCTTTTTTATATTAATTCTTGGAAATGTGGTTGAACAGGGGGTCACCCTTGGTGAGGGCCCCAAGAAATAAGGGGTTATAGTTGCTATATAATTTCATCATGAAGGCTCAAACCACCCAGATCAAAGTACATGGGAAAGCCAAAAGTAAGCATGATGGATAAAGCCTTAAATATAAATTGACATGAATGATAATTATAAATAATAATTATTCATATTAAATCTATTGACTTGAGTGTTTTAATATATCAAATTTTAATGAAAAATCTTTTCCTATAAGGGCCCTTATCTTTTCCTTCAAAAAATAATATTTATTAAAACTAACTTAAGATTCATATAATTATTGTTGTATTTATGAAGAAATCAAATCCTTAACTAACTTCACAAAATTAGTCATAAATAATGAAACATTTATAGAGTTTCTTCCCTTAAATGTTTTGGAGATATATTCTCTTTAGGAATTTCTTTCGGTGAACATAGGGAACTTTGGTGGTTCTCAAAAATGGTTTACAATTGAATAACGAAAAATAAACACATTTATTTTTTTACTTAATGGAATATCAGAGGAGAATTATTTTCAAATATATAGATACCTGGTTCAAAAAATATATAGTAACAAAAGGATGTACATGCTACTAAAGATGGTATTTTGATATTTGGAACAGGTGGACCTTTCAAAAAAAGGTTCCTAATTATTCCTATACTGTTGAAATTATTTTAATTTTGCATCTCAGCAGATATATTTGTATGCTGGAAACAGGTGTTCATCAAAAGACAGTGATAAAGAGACACTGCAGTCGGGGCTTGGAGCCTAGCCCGCATGGTGTGATGACAGATAAATTAGAAAAATCCTGCTAAACATCTCTACACTTCAGAAGGAGATTACACCTTTTTAAAAAGGCAAAACATGTGGTTCAATTACTTATTGTCTTGGCATGTGGTTATGATGAAAGACGGAGTCTTAAACATCAATAGAGCTAAACTAACATCCCAGATGGGCTTCGGGAGAAGGGACTCCTACAGCAATCCACCTGCACAAAAAGCAACTGGGACAAAAATTAAAGAAACACTTTCCTTCCCCTCCCCTATTTAATTTGTTTCTTTATATTAAATAGCCATTTAATGAATAACATAAGCTATGGGGAAAAATAAGAGCAAAGAACTTTCATTTCAATGTATTTTCTGGGTGATCCAGCAGGAAATGAGGCATGTTTTCTGGCTCTCTGCAGAATGCTGTTCAGGTTTCACATCAGTCTTAAGGTTTATAACAGGTAATCACCAAGTCTGGGGAAGGAAAGGCAAGTAGATCTGCATAATGCATAGGACTATACAGACAGCATGCTGTGTGACCATAGGTAAATCACAGAACGTCTCTGGGCCTCATTTTCTACATTTGCAAAACTATGGAATTATAATTCCTTTTGGTCTTATGCTGCAACAATCTGAATATAATCTCTACTTCAGTCATAATGCATTCAAAGCAAATGTCACTGGGAGACATAGAACATAGAGAGAAACTCAGTGGGAACCAGCATTTCTCCACAAACCATTTTTATATTCATACATGACTAGAAGACCCAACAGTTCTTCAGATATATAATACTATGACATAAGGCTCTCAAGATGTAGTAGTAGGGCACGGGGGTTAAGGGTAGGGGAATAAGAATGGATAAAGAAGGAAATTATCATCTATTAATCACATTTTATACTAACTAATTTCACATTAAATCCAACCAACAACCCTACAGACAAAATAGCTATTACTTATCCATTGTATAAGAAGCTAAAATAATGACTGTCAACATCTATTGAGTCAGAATCACGCTAAGTACCTCTCTATGCATTAGTTCATTTAAAATTTACAGGAAGTATTTTAAGTAGGTTGAGAAATAGTGCCATTTCTTCACCATTGTAGTCCTCCCAAATACCAAAATAATTGCTATCTTTTGAGCAAGCCTTGATCATGTGTTCTGAACCATGTCAAGGGCTTTCCCAAGCTTTATTTCATTTAACCCCCCTGACAACCATATGAACCAACTGGTATTGTTGTCCTATTTAACAAATGAGGAAACTGAAGCTTAGAAAGGCAGAATAATTTACCCAGGGTCAGTCAGAGCTAAGAAGACAGTGTAAGATCTTAAAATGACTGCAGTAAACTGCTGTTAAAGGCTCAAAGAGATTAGCTAACGTAAGGTCACAACGTTAAATAGTAATCAACAGAGGTGGGCATGACTCCCAAACTCTCCTTTTTCAACTTTTCTTGCCCAGTGGCAGGACTGAGTAGCATCCAGTCATTTTTGACAAATGTGTGTTTGGTGCCCGCTATGTTCAATGTACTATACCAGGCTTGATGAGAGATATAAAGAAGTAAGCACCATTCTCCCCAATCCCATGAAACATACTAGCACCTTAGGGAAATCCTGACATACACTTAATAAAACATTTCAGAAAAGCAGTAAAAATACAGGGTGAAGAGCCAAAAGAATCAGTAGATGCAATCGGTACTGAAGAACATCAGAGAGGTAACTCATTTTGGGGAGGGACGGTGCAGACAAAGCATGAGGGAGTGTGAGGATGGGCAGGATTTCTGAAGATTGGGATGGAAGAAGAGCAAGATGGCCATTTAGCCAGAATGGTCCTGGAAGCTCCCTGGTGGCAAAGTCTGAACAGCAAATGAAAGCGGTAACGGCATTTTCTAACATGTGAGAGTTGGGAATTCAGTTGGAAAGGTACTTTGGGACCAGACTGTAAACTCTGAACACAAAAGTTGACTTAGAAACATTCAAGACTTCTAAGCAGCAGGGTGATATGATTTACCTCAGATGCTGAAGACTGTATCACAGTCATCCTGCCTCAGAGAAAGGAATCTTGGGGAAAGAAAAGAATGGTTTCTCCTTGGTATAAAAATTGTTAATAGGGGATATCTTGACCCAGTTTTCACAAGAAAAATATTGGAAAATGCAGTATAAAGAGAGCAAAGAACACCCACAACCCTACCACTTAGAGACCATCATTATTAACTCTTTTGATGAACTTTCACCTAATCATTCAACAAATATTTATTTTTTTTAAGTTTATTTATTTATTTTGAGAGGGAGAAAGAGTACAAGCCGAGGAGGAGCAGACACAGAGGGACAGAAAGAATCCCAAGCAGGACTTGGATCTCACCATGAGATCATGACCTGAGATCATGACCTGAGCTAACCAAAATCAAGAGATGGATGCCCAACTAACTGAGCCGAGCAGGCACCCCAAGAACTATTTATTGAGGACCTACGACATGCTAGACACCACTCCAGATGTCTATAGCAGTGGAGAAAACAGCCCAAATTTCCTGCCCTTAGTTAAGCTTCCACATAGATATTTCTTTCCATGATTGAGTTGATGGATGTGTGCTCTTTGTGTGTGATTTATTAATCATTATACATGTGGAGAATTTTTAGCTGATTTTCACTGCATATAATATAATAAGCATTTTGTTATGCTTGCTTTTAAATTTGTTAAAATTATTTGGGGTTACTTAAAAATTAAAATTAATCTTTAATGTTATTAAAATTATTTGGAAAGTTTTAGTGGCTTTGTTATTCACGGTTTATAGATGCTCAAAATCTTACTTAGTTATTCTTACTATAATGAGGACATGAAACATGTGAGGCTAATGAAAGTTACAGACAGGCACACCAACTTTGGCATATAATTTTAGGTGTTCACAGATCCTTTCAATTACGAGCCTTAATCTGATCACTTCCCAATTGTTAGACATTTGAATAATTAACCTTTCACTATTATAACTAACACTTAATGAATATTCTTGCTTATAAAGCTTTGTCTACATTTCCAGTGATATCATAAGGATGGATTCCTAGAAGTGAAAATTCAGGGAAGGGGCACCGCACACCTGGGTGGCTCAGTTGGTTAAGCGTCTGACTTTGGCTCAGGTCATGGTCTCACGGTTTGTGAGTTCAAGCCCCGCATCGAGCTCTGTGCTGACAGCTTAGAGCCTGGAGCCTGCTTTGAATTCTGTGTCTCCCTCTTTCTCTGCTCGTCCCCCACTCATGCTCTGTCTCTCTCCCTCCTTCAAATATAAATAAAAACATTAAAGAAAAAAAGTTGAAAGAAAATTCAGGGTAGAAAGGACTGAACTGGCTTTAGGGTTTCAAGACATCTTCTGCTGTTAGTGTGGAAAGTCTTCTACTCTTATGTTTCTACTAGTTTTATTTATGTATATGTAAATTTTTGTTTAATAAAAAGTTTCAGTGCTATTATTTGCACATAATGGTTCATGATTATTTTATCCTCACAGTGGATTTTTCATTAATATAAACCGACCTCCTTTATGCTACTGTATGCTTCCTACCTTAAATTCTACATTTTCTAATATTAATATTGCCAACTCTGGATTTATTTTTATCTACTGCCATATCTGTTGATGTGAGATGTTTCTGTTTGTTTGTTTGTCCTTGAGGGTAGTTTTTAAATACAGAAATGTCTGTTACTTGTTTTAATTTTGGTTTTAAAATTTATATTCAATGGAATAAGGTACAAACTTTAAAAACCTAGTTTTTCTTTTTTTTTTTTTAAGTTGAGCTTAAATTAATAAATGTATAATTCTATTTACAAGTTTGGCAGACCTTAGCAATCATTTCTAAGGATTTTTGGTAATGCTAAATCACATTTACAGATTATTAAACACCTTCAAACATTTAAAACTGTACTTATATATTTAATATATTTGTTTGCTTTTTTAAGTAATTCAGTTGTCTGAATTAACAAAATTAACCTTCCTAAGTAAATAAGTAAAAAATCCATTGTTTACATTTATAAATACAATTATTTTGGTTGTTGATGTTGTGCTTAAACTTTAGTTAGATTTCAACTTAAAAATATAAATCTAAATCACTTACTCAATTTAACATATCAAATTATGATTTTAAAATGGAGTTACAGGGCTTTAATAGACTAAAATCAATTGATTTTGAATAGACTTTATAGACCAAATTAATTTCAACAGCACAGTACATAAGATACTAAATATATGCATGTAACTCCTGATACAAAAACATTTATATATTATGGTTTTTATTCTCTTTGCCTTTTCATACTTAGTTTTAATTTTTCCTAGGGTTGAAACATGCATACCTACCAAAGGATAACAATTTCCAGGGCAACTAACTGAGGATATTAATTCTAAATCTTTCTAGACTGAAAGGTATAAACCTGCTCACTCGGGGTAAGTGGGATTATTTATAGCCAGAGCTCTTGACCAGGAGTGAGAGTGCTGCCATGCCTCTGGACATCCAGAATGAGACCTCCCATTGCCTTGGGTACCAAACTATACCCTCTTTTATAGCCACCATTAAAAAATTTTAAACTAAATTTTAAAATTTAATTGGCCTTATTATTCATATAGCCTACATCCCTAAATTGAAGTTTGAAATGTTATATTATTTTCTCCATTATATTATTTTATTTTTTATTATTTTCTCTTATTTGCCTGTTTTTGCGTCTTGAACCATGTTTGTTATACCCTCTATTTGTTTCTCTACCAATCTAGAAAATGTTTTTCCTATTTTGTTTTGTTAGCCTTTTCCCTTAGGTTTAACACACACATACATGCACATGCACACACACACGCACAGAATTTTCCCCATAAAGAAACAGCATCTAATGACTCCCAAATTAGATCAAAAATAGCATATTTTACTTCTTCCTTGTCCTTCTTTCATCCATCTCCCAACTTTTTGTTGTGTCTGGAAATCTACTTTCAGATTAGTAGTAGCAGCAGTAGTTGTTATAGTAGTATAGTTTAGCTATTGATATTTCCCTATTTTCATATTTCATTTAATTGGGTTTAATTGGAACCTGTGAGAGGAGGCTAAATTCATCAACCATCAATCATTTTGCCAAGAAACCTATTTGAAGGTTCTTAATATGTATTGCCAAATCACTTTCCAGAAAAGTTGTACTGATATACAGCCTTACCAATTTTTCATGAAAGTACCCATCTCACTACATTCTGTAGTACTGACTACTGTTTTTGGAACCTTTACTTATTTGATAGATGGAAATGGTATTTGTTCATTATTTTCATTTATTTATTTATTTCAGGGGGAAAAGGAAGTTGTTAGGAACTACAGTTCCAATGATCTTCCTCTGATGAAGTTGCAATCAGTCACTCATGAAGGAACCCTCATAAATTGAGTGGGTTTGATTCAGGATCTTGCCTGTAAATGTTACCAATTAATTTCCTAAGTGACTATTTTATAATCTTTTCCACAAGGCACTCGCTGGGCATGCACAGCCAGGAAGAAAAAAAAGTACAATGGGTGGTAGTTGTTTTTAATACCAAGGATCCAGGCACTCACTCTTAGTCATGGAACATTGATGCTGTGCTATATGAATTCTCTCATAAAGTAAATAAATTAGTTAATCAGTAAATTCATGTTAATAGAAAACTACAGTCACAATAACTAATTTGTAAAACCTGCGGTACTGGCAAATATTATGATAAGATATATTGGCCTAATGGTGTTCTGCAAATAGGTTCTGATTTGCAAAACTAACCAACACAATGGCAATCATTCCACGTGAAATATTCATATCAGAAATGTTGACTGGAATGATTGAAAGTCATTCACTTAAAACTAATAAATAAACACACTCGTCTCCGTTATAATCCTGGATAGTCGTACTCAATTTAGCAGTGTTCTTTTGCATTATTCTTGTTCATCAGCAGAAGTGACTTAGAATAAAATTTAGCTACCAATTTCTTTGACAAATAGAGGAATATATATATGTTTCTACATGAATGGTAAAGGCAGGAGTAGCATTTCAAACAGAAGGAACAGCATGAGCAAATGTATAAGTGCAATGGGGATTGAGGTGGAAGAAGCTAGACAATATTCACCATAAGACTAGAGAAGCATACATGAGGCCCCTTGCCAGAACTAACTTCATTCCGATAACCACTACTACAATATCAGGTGTTTACCTTTAAACCAGGTTTGGATAAGGGTTCCAAAAGGAGAAAAGATACCACAAAGTAACTTCACCCAGAAACTATTCAATTATGGTTTAATGAAGGCTGTAACATGTTTTAGCACATGTAAGAACGTTTCACAGATGTCCATTCACTTACTTTAAACCAGCCAAGGATAGCATAATTTAGACAATGTTTTACAAATACTCTTGGATAATTAATAAAGCTAAGAATCAGAACTGACATTGATGGAGTTTATGCCAGTCCCATGCATTCTCTCATTTTATCCTTAGAACAATTTATGAAGTTATTTCTTTTATCCCTATTTTATACATGAGAACTTAAAGGACATGTAGCCGAGAAGTAAAAGACTCAAGATTTGAACTCAAGCTGTTGGTTTCCAGAGCCTATGCTTTTAACTATTACTCTGAAGATAACAGTGATGATGGTAACTTCACAAATACATTTTCTGTTGAGATAAAGCCATAACATCTAAAACCTGTCTCTGTATTTACTTTGTCATCAATGTGGCGCTGGGCATAAACAGTTACTTGTGCTTAAACAAGAGCTGTCAGTCTTGCTGTTCTCTCTCCTCTCTCCACTGCAGCCAGGATCAAGGTCATTGCGCTGAATTTGTGGCCCTACAATAACTTCCATTTCCTGACCATAAATTGTCCAAAACAGAGAAATATGACTTTATGGCCAAAGCGTCTGGAAAGAAAATTCTTACTCTAACACAAATACTTGTAATAATGGCAAAAGACAGCAGAAAATTATGGATAAAATAAATTGCTGCCTTTCTTTGTATAAATATTATTTTTTTCCAAGGTCTTATCAGCATAAAAGCTCCTCTTGCAAATCACTAAAGTCACTTCACCCTCTTTTTAATTTTGCCCTTTCAGTCCTTCTCCTCCTACCTCTCAAAAGTCAAAGTTCGCAAACCACCTAAATTAACCCCTTTTCCATGACATTATCATTTCTAGTTTCCAGGAGTTATTAAGCAACCCTAAATCCAGACTGCCAATGATAAAAGAAGAGAAAAAGAAGGCATGGTAAATGAGAGGCGACAGATATGAGGGAAATGCCACTGAAATGACAAACGCTGCACATTGGCAGACAGATGGCTGATTTCCTTATTCCATAAAGAGCTCTTCAACCCCCAAGAATAACACTGATGGCCCAATAGAGAGACAGGCAAAGGACATGAACAGGCTGTTCACATCAAAAGAAAATGAAGTGGTTTTTAACCATTTGAAAAGATACTCAGCCTTCGTCATAATTAAAGAAATGCAAATGAAAATAATAAGATACAATACTTACCTTTCAGGTTGGGGCTAAAAATCAAACCTGGTTGTGGAGAAGTAGTCACACGTATACATCATACTTGGAGTGAAACTTAATATTTATCTAAATTCAAAATGCATGCAAACTATGACACTGTAATTTTACTTGTAGAAACACATACTAGAGGTGCATTTGCACCACTGGCCCAGAGATACATACTCAGGGTTATTACGGTAGGATTGCTTATAGAAGCAGATCCCTGGAAACAACCCAACATCCCTCAATTCATACCAAACACTATTAAAATACCTCTGGAGGGCCACACAAAGAATTGGTCAATAAGGGAAGCTGAAGAGAGGGACCAGGGTCAGGAGACAGCAGTGAATTTATTCTTTTCACTATATACATTTTATACATTGTTTTTTTTTTTTTTAATTTTTTTTTTCAACGTTTATTTATTTTTTTTTGCGACAGAGAGAGACAGAGCATGAACGGGGGAGGGGCAGAGAGAGAGGGAGACACAGAATCGGAAACAGGCTCCAGGCTCTGAGCCATCAGCCCAGAGCCCGACGCGGGGCTCGAACTCCCGGACCGCGAGATCGTGACCTGGCTGAAGTCGGATGCTTAACCGACTGCGCCACCCAGGCACCCCTATACATTGTTATTTTTAAAAAAGAATGCATATCAGAAAAATAATCCACTCAAACAAAAATTTTTTAATGTTTTTTGAGTTTTGGAAAAGAAAGCCAAGGAAAAACAGCCATGAAATTTTCAATTTCTTCCACAGAACAGACAGTTCCAAAGATTATAAGGATACAACCAGACAAGACAATCTGGAAATAAGCCTTAGGATTATGTGTTAAATCCATGTGCTTGCTCTGTTTTCATATTATGTGTGATACCTTCCCAAAAAAAGACCCAATTTTACCCATCATAATGTTAATAGCACTTCACTGTTGCAATGTCAGAATTTAACACAGAATGGTAATAGAAATAGTTGAAATCATTTAACTTGCCAAAGCATTAGCATTCTTCAGGCTGTCTTCCATATGAGCAAGAATATTTTTCTATTTTTAAACCACTAACCTTTTAAAACCTTGCTGAAAGCCACCCAGGATAAGGCCATGACATCTAAGACACCATATTTTTATCTCCATTACTATGCAACATAAGACTAGTGGTCTTATAAATTCCTCATGTTTGCCAAACACATTACACAGAAGATCATAGTGTTAATTTGGAAAGGGAAACAGTTTTATGGCATCTAAAGGACTGGAAAAATTACCTCTAATCCTTTTGGGAATCAAAGAGGCAATAAAGTGAAATTGAGTGCAGAAAGACTCACATTGTAAATCCATTTACTACCAAGCCTTGTTTACTCAAGGATTTATTCGTGCCAGTAACTAGTCACCAAAGCTTAAATAGCATGACTTTACCAGAATTTCATTTAAAGAAGTGTCTGATATTTTTTCACAAATAGTGTTCAGCTGATTAAAGCCTAATTACACACATTGAATTAAAGGTGTGAGTACATAATAAAATGTTCTAGCTAAAAGGAATCTGTGCTGGTGTTTGATTTCCAGCTAGTAATTTGGCTGGAATAAAATGGAAACAAGAAAGCAGAATTGTTTAAAAGGTGCAGCTTTATGACAACATACATTTCTACACTGGAAGAGAAATAGACAAATATACTGTGCACTTTTTAAATGGGACGTGGTGAAATCTAAAACCGTCTTTTCTATTACCCAACATTTATAATAATAATAACACAAACCACACTCACGGAGGCCAACAGCCAGAAAAAACATATTTCCATTTTAACGCCTTTAGATGATCAAAGCATCAGCTTAATATAATCAGCTGAAATCCATTTACCCGCAAGCTTGCCACTGTGCCCAGGGACTGCTTTCCCTTCCAGCCCTATCTATTCTGGAACAGGTGCTATACTAGTAAATTAATTAGTCTGTGGAGAAGCACCTTGTTCTCCATCTCTGCAGGCCTCTTGTGGGTCAGGGCCTTGAGGACTTCGCCATCTGGGCAGAGTTTCCCCCAGAGAAACAATCAAAGCCCACAGATTGCAGCCTACAGAGGAAGGTTCAGATGACAATTAACCTTATTAGGCCTCATTTTTTACAGTTTATAGTGTGTCAACATGTTGGCTCCATAAATAATTTGCTACATTAAATGGATAGAAAGAAATCGTTTCTCCTCTTGTTAATAAAGCCCTCCAGAAAAGAAATACAATATTTAAGAGAAATGATATCATTTACAAATACCTAAATGTTGGGATTTAGGTAGGAAGTTAGACAGGCTCTTGATTTCAAATAAAGTTCATGAAAAAACTATCATCCATTCCTGCTGGATGTAAATTCTGAAGGAGGGGAACTTCAATTTCTTTTCTAGGTCTTAACAAATTTTTCTCAGGCTTAATGCCTCCTGTATGTGTGGTTTTTATAACATCTGGCTAACTTAAGAAATACATGTTTCTTTTTAAAAATTATATTTTTGCTCTTTTCCCCAACCACAGTTCTGCATATATGATCCTGTTGTCCTGGGAATACAAAATAAAACCAATCAAGACAATTAGCATCTACAGCTTGTCACGAAATCAACAGATATTTAAGCCTACGTTTTTAATCAAAGTAAGCTTAATTAAACACTTCACAAATGACTTTCCAGCCGGGCACAAAAAAATGCCCACTTTTTTTTTAAGTCTTTAAGTGTAATTTAAAAGAGGGTTTACTAACAGATTATCATGAGATTCTTGTGAGAACACTCCAAGAGCTCTTATTCATGTCCTGTCCCATAATATCTGACAGGGTCCTGGGCTCCACCATGTCTTTTAATTCTAGGACGTGGTTTTGAGTTAAGGTTTTAAACTTGGGAAAGATACCTTCCCTGTTGGCTTCTCCCTCTTTTGCAGCTTCCTTAGCTCCAGCAGAGCCTCGTGAGTCACCACTGGGTTAATGGTGTATTTGGAAGCTCACTGACAGTGCAAGCAGCTTTGTCTTCTCACATAGGCCCTGTGTTGATTCACGTGTAAGTTGGAAATATTTGCAAACTTGAACTGTTTGACATTAAAGCTCAGGAAGCTCATTTGATGCTGCCTAAAGATAGTTCTATGGGATTAGAACTGATAGAAGAAGAAAAAAAAAAACTTTTCATAGTATACAGCCTTTATAGCTTTAAAAAATAACAAGAGACTCAATGCTGCCATTCTTATTCAAAACAAATTTCCACTGAAGCTACCTTTGGAAATTGGATATAATGTGTCCAGTTTGGAAATTCTCCAGTCATGATATAAGGCATTTATTATGTAAGTGCAAAAATGAAATTGAAGACTTAATGAAAACTTTCCTTGCCCTTCTAGTTTTGGTCAGAAGAAAATATGAAAAAAATAAGAAGAGAAGAATGACCTAAATGTATATGAGCATTCTTATTTAGTATATGCCCTTTTGTTATTTAATACATTATTTGTTATATCCGTTAGTAATATTAGCTTCCATCTAACCTTGTTACAATTGCTTTTTAACCCTTATTTAATATCAAGATTCTATTTTTGCAAGCATAGTTGTGATGGGAGGCTCAGAGTCATTCACTAACAAATATAGAAAACTTGAAGCTGTTAAGTGGACCAGGAAGTTAAGGTGTCCATGCTGGTATTCAAAAGTCCGGAACAGCCTCTGACAAAACAGTGCCCTCTAGTGGATATACAAACACCTGGAGCCAAAACAATTCTCTCAAATGGAGTGGGGTCAAGAGTTGGGAAATCTGGGTGTATAAAGACGTATAAAGACATCTTACTGTTATTAGGCATTAAGTAAAAGAAGAGCAGCATCTAGGATAATTCAGAATACAAGGAATGAATGCTTCATTTGTACAGTAAATATTGCTGAGGGTCCACCATGAGCCAGTCCTGGTGCTATACATTGTGGGCTACAAAGATGAAAAGAACAGAATTCCTGCCTTCAAGATGCTCATGACTAATATAACAACATTTGAGAAAAGTAAGTACGGAAGGAGGAGAAATAAACATGGAAATGGAAGCTAGACCTCCGAAGGAGAAAAAAAATAGACATTTTCATATGGGCTCTTTTTTTAAAAATGCTAAACCCAACCAGTCAACCAAGCATTGAAGTAGTTCTTAAGAACCTATGATAGCTCCACCCCTCAAAAATGATCTATTAAAGGTAGCAAAAGACAAAACTAGATAATTCTGTTCTCCACAACCTAGGATCTTTTTGCACTGCTATCGTTCATAAAGAGCTGAAGATTTTGATACTAAAAAGATCAGGATTTCGGCAGTTAGATGAATCCTTAGGAGTGGGACAATGGGAAGGAACACACTTCAGAGTCCACTATGCTCCCTAAAACATCCATCCAAGATGTCATCCCAGGGACATTCTTACAGGAATAAATATGTGGGTAGCCATGAGAAAATCAACCTCAAAGGAGACTGTGCATGATCATTAACTGGGCACTGAAATAAATAAATAAAGCATGAGTGACTATGTCCCATTTAGCATTAATCACATTCTATTTTCATCTTAAGCCCTAAAAAGCATATAATAGTAATTTAATCCCTTGCTGCTGTGTTGCACACACATATGTTGTTCTATATTACTGAGTCTTAGAAGCCAGTGGTATTACCAGGCAAATGAAAGCAATGGAGTTGCTTTGGTGAACAATCAGAAGAACCACAGATCCAAGAGAATCAGAAAGAAAACAAATGGCAAATGTAGAAGTTTGGTAGAGGTAAATTTGGTAAAAGTTTGGTAAAATGTAAAACTGGTAAAAGTTCCCTCTGTAATCCTCCATAATAAGAGCTTTCTTTAATTCCCAGCTTGATTAATCATTCCATTTCCTATGTGACTCCACTAAACCCTATGCATATTTCCATTGCAACACCTGTTACTATGATGCATTTTATATACTTGTTACCTTTTACTAGATAAATTTGTCAAACCACCTGGAAGCCAGGGACCACATCATTTATCATTGTATCCCCAGATTCCTATTGTTCCTAGAACAATGCCTAGCACAAAATAGTCATTCAATTAATATTTACTGGTTACTACTCAAAACATGTAATATTTTGAAAGGACTATATTGTATCATTAGTTAGGTTTCACTGAATAAGTAGCATATGATAAACATTTACATATAGGAAAATTAAAATATGAAATTATCAAATAGAAATATTATAACCTTGGAAACAGAACAAAAGATCTTTTTAAAGCGCCATTAAAAACTTACTAAACCTGCAAGAATAAATGAAAAATAAGAAAACCTAATGCTGGAGAACCTGGCATTTCCAGAACACACATTACTGTGAAAATGTGGCTCAACTTTGGAGAAAAGCAATAAAGACAGGCATTGTTTAGATCCTTCACCTAGGAATTTTATTTGGGAAGATTATATCACAACAGAAGACTCCAAATATATATATATATATATATATATATATATATATATATATATATTACACAAATTGCTTTGTTCAATATCTCTTAGAGTAACAAAACAAAGAAAAAATAAAGGAAGACAGCCTGGAAGAAAAGTAGATGAAAAGAAGAAAATAAGAAGTAATTTCTAAAATAAAAAGAGAGGAAGGAAGGAAGAAAGCAAGGAAGGGAAGTGAGATAAAGAAAGAAAAATGAAAATAACATAAATACACAAGAATAAGAAAATAGATAAGGAAACTGTCATAACAACATAAGGAGATAACATAAAATTAATTAAAAGATAAACATGTATAGTGAACAGATGTATGCAGGAAATAAATATTTATTGGGCATTAAAGGTCAAGCACTGTACTAGTCTATCACTATATTAAATCCTCAGGACAGGTTATTTTGAACAATGTCTCACAGTTTAAATGTGCAAAAACAAAATTTCAGAAAAATCAAAAACATTAAAATATCCACTAAGCATCACTGTGAAAATACATTTTATATAACAAAAGATAATTTTAGTGACATAAACATTTAGAATTCAAAACACATTTTTAAATTCCATCCATCGGAAGTGATAAATATTAAGAACTGTTTCTAATTTGACTAGAGTCTTATCCAAAGTTAGAGTGAAAATGGAATGTTGTAACCACTACTTAAAAGGAGGGAGTTTGACCAAAAAAAAAAAAAATTTCAACTCTCTTAAACAAGTACATATTGGGGCGGGGGGAAACCTTGACAAGATTTTGTCCTTCATCTCTGAAAATCTCCAGGTCTTTACCAACAGAGAGAAGCCCCAAACTAACTCCATCAACCTCTGATCATGGCGTGAGGTGAAGGAGAATCATGCAAACTGAGAATATTTAAATATTCTCTCTGCATAAAGGCTGTTTAGCTGCTGGAATCATTTCCTCTTGCTGCCCCTGAGCTAAAGAAGTGGATCGATCAGCAGGGGAGGTGAACAGATGCAGCTGGAGAGGAAGAGAGGCTGGGGGGGAATCACATTTGAGCAGCCATGGGGGATAAGATGCGACAGAGGAGAGTTTACAGAAGCAGCTGGAAGAAATGGAGCAACAGAGGGAAGGGGCTCAGTGAGGCAAAAGCAAGAGACTTTACATGCTCAGAGAAGCTCACAGCTTGCAATACTCCCTAAATATCCACACAGAGTGAGGAAGACACTTACTCCCAAGGGGGAGCTAGGTAATTTCCCTTTTCCATTACAGCTTGTGGAAAAATTTAATACACATTTCAATCTTCCATTTGCCCTTTCGGGCATTCATGGTCTCCATGATCAAGGCTCACCCAAGATGGATACCCTTGCTGGCAACTTTTCTATTGTCTCTTCACTTCCCAAAGGGTAAAGCCATTCATCTATATTAGGCCTTGACCATGAAAAATGCTGGGAATGCCTACTATACTAATGTTCTTCTTTCTAAGTGGCATCAGGGACTCTCAACTCTCCTTCCTACCTCCCCACCCCCACAGGTGAATGCTACCTCCTGCTTCCTGCCAAAATCCAAATGATCAAGTCTAGATTCTTGAAAGGAGAGAATTCCTGGGTAATAGAGAGATTAGAACACATTTTATGAATAAGAGTAAATAACAAATTAACACTTCTCTGAAGACCTTTCCAAAAAAACCTAGCCAACTAGAAAATGCTGAATGCTATGTACTTTTGAAAGTCACTGTTTATAAAACATATTTAATTTTATTATTAATGCTGTAAATAAGCAGAGAACAAAACCACTCACACCCCATAAAGATCCTCATTTTATTTCTGGGGATCATCCTGAAATTAAGATAATGATAGTCCTTTGCATTAATATAGGGCTATACATTTTATTGTCAGTTAATACATGCTTTATATTTATTATCTTCTTTAATTTGCAAAGCCAGAATTTTAGAGAGTGCTTTTGCATATCATTTCTAAATTCTGTTGTCAGAGGTACCCAGTCTTCTTTAGAACAATTGCTATCTGTACACACAAATACATTTAAAGATTTTTGCTCATAATTACATACTCTTGAGTCTATACTGAATCTAATTCCCAACAGCCCCTTTCAGCACCTAGGACAGTGCTGTACTTGGCCAGCAGGAAGATGTTTGAAAGAGTTGCATGTTGAGGGGGAGAGCTCCACTACCGAACTTTACTTATTTCAGAAGAACTCCAAAATGCTAGCCTTCAAGATATAGGCAAAAGGCAAAGTCAACCTTTTAAAAATCTTCAAGTAGCAACTATTATGACAGTTCTTTATTTAATTATAGGATGATTAAAAAAAAAATTGGGGTAGCCTCATCTCAAGAAATTCTAACACAAAAGTATAATATCCAAACATAAATACTAGTTAATTTTCAGGGAACCTTTCTCCAGAGTTTTATTAGAATGTACCATTACTTTTCCTTTTCTTCCCTTACCAAGAGTTTCCTTTTACAAAAATCACAAATAAAAAACCCAAATGGTAAGAAACCAGAGAAGGGAATTAATATTCACTGAGCATTTAAAACGTACTTGAGGGGCGCCTGGGTGGCTCAGTCGGTTAAGCGGCCGACTTCGGCTCAGGTCATGATCTCGCGGTCCGTGAGTTCGAGCCCCGCATCAGGCTCTGTGTGGATAGCTCAGAGCCTGGAGCCTGTTTCAGATTGTGTGTCTCCCTCTCTCTGACCCTCCCCCGTTCATGCTCTGTCTCTCTCTGCCTCAAAAATAAATAAACATTAAAAAAAATTAAAAAAAAAAAACGTACTTGATAATTGGGGCACCTGGGTGGCTCAGTCGGTTAAGCATCTGGCTTTGGCTCAGGTCATGATCTCACGGTTTGTGAGTTCGAACCCCACATCGGGCTCTGGGCTGACAGCTCAGAGCCTGGAGCCTGCTTCAGATTCTGTTTCCCTCTCTCTCTGCCCCTCCCCTTCTCATGCTCTGATTGTCTCTGTCTCAAAAATAAATAAAACATTAAAAAAATTTTTTTAAATGTACCTAATAAAATACTGATCCTTTTTTCCTATTAACTTAATCTTTAAAATAACCCTGAGAAATAATTATTCTCGCTTAGATGAGGAAACTGAAGCTTAGAAACCTTAAGCAACTGCTCTAAGAGGCCCTGATAATCTAAGAGCTTATATTAACCAGGATTTCTAATTATGAGTAAATCTATGTGTTCACCAAGTCTCCTTCTCTCTGTCTCTACAGATACACAGTTAAAATGAGAACTATAACATGGAGCGCCTGGGTGGGTTAGCTGGTTAAGCATCTGACTTTGGCTCAGGTCATGATCTTGCAGTGTGTGAGTTTAAGCCCCGTAACGGACTCAGTGCTGACAGTTCAGAGTCTGGAGCCTGCTTCAGATTGTGTCTCCCTCTCTCTCTCTACCCCTCCCCTGCTTGCAATCTGTCTCTCTCTCTCTCAAAAATAAATAAACATTAAAAATTTTTTTAAATGAGAATTAGAACAAAACACTGAATGATGAGTGAGAGCAATACACAGTGTTCTCTAGATGGCAGAAATAAATATAAAACCATAGAAATACTGCATTATCTCATACAAACCAGGCTCAGAAACGGTCAAATCAGAAATCCTAAAGGTCGTCTTCATGTAGAACAATGAAAATATAATGCTTTTAGGTGCTGGGTGAGATGGGACCCTACAGGTAGGTTTCAGTCTGAAACAGAACTCTGAGACTAATTTTCTTGACTTCTCCAAGCAGTTACGAAACCATCCCTTGACCTACCCTAGAATTTGCTAAGTGCCTACCATAGGTTTTGTCATGTTTAAGTACAAGGCAGCCTCTCCTAGAAGTTCTAAACCCACAGTTCACAGCTAAACACTTCCTCTTCCCCCTCCGCAAAAAACACTTGCAAATGAATGCAAAATTTGTGCATTTTTCTGGGATGAGACTTCATAGCTTTCTCCAGACTTCCAAAAGGAAATGAAAATGTCGAAGTTAAAAGTCACTGTTCTAGGCTCTGAGGCCAATACTCATATTGCCTCTGGAGTGGAATGGCATCTAGTGGCATCTAAAAGGAGTGGATGGCATCTAATAGGATTCTACAAGATAACATGTAGTACTGTCTATGCTATTTGGTCTCCAAGAAGTTTGTACATATTAAAAAGTTCTCTTTGAGACGTGATTCAGTATTTTGTTGAGATGAGCTTTGGAGCTTTCTGTCCAGGTTCTAATCTGGACTCTGCCACTTACTAGTTGGGTGATATTTGGCTCTCTGAGCCTCAGTTTCCTTATCTCTACAATGGGCCTAATAATAATAATAATAATAAGAGGACCTATTTAATATATCTGATAGGTAATGAGATAATGTGTTAAAAGTGCCTGGCACATAGTAGCACACTGCCAGTGACTGTTTGCTATGGGCACGGCATTAGTAGTGGTGGTGACTGTAACCACAGGATTCCTCCAGTTACTCTCTTGTAATTCTAGAATATAAATCCTGTTAATATTATTGCCATAGTATAGCAAAATCCATATCCATTTACTTAACACATATTGAGTACATACAAAGGTCTGTCATAATAAGTGGCATAAGATGAAATTCTCCACATAACACATTTAAAAATAAAAATACTGTGGTGCCTGGGTAGCTCATTTAGTTAAGCATTTGACTCTTGATTTCGGCTCAGGTCATGATCTCACGGTTCACAAGTTCAAGGCTTGCGTTGGGTTCTGTGCTGACAGCACGGAGCCTGCTTAGGATTCTCTCTCTCCCTCTCTGTCTGCCTCTCTCTCTCAAAATAAATAAACAAACATATTTAAAAATTTTTAGATAAAAACATCTTCTTTGAGCTTGTGGGTGTTTGTGGCTGAGAACTATTTCTTAGTGTTAGATTTCTTCTCAGTATTTCCTTTAATTCCTCTAAACCATTATGGAAGATGATATCAGAAACACTGAAATATGTCTAACAAGAATGGAGAGGCAGAGAGACATTCTCACGGATAGTTCTGGACAGTGCATTTCCTTTCCAGCAGGGTCCTTTCTGGGGGAAATAGCTTAGACCTGTCCTCCAAAAATTTAAACTGACTTCCTTCAAGAAAGCAATATTTTCAGCCTGTTTGGTTTCCTATGTTTTTACTGCTATATACTTTTGAAAAATATGTACCATATGCCTTCAATTCTGAAACACTGAGGGGCAATTGTGCTGGCAAAGTATATTTACACTGAATAAATAAATATTCTGACCAGTTAGAATAACTTGATGGCTGATAATGAGTGCTGTGAGAGTAATACACCAAAAATCTACCAGCTGAATTTTGTTTCACTCAGTAAATTTGGTAAAGGATTTTAATCCAGTGATATATACCTGTCTATATGCTTATTTGAACATAATTATGTGTGCACAATTCATAAAACCTATGGGTCCCTGGGTGGCTCAGTGGGTCAAGTGTCTGACTCTTGATTTCCACTCAGGTCATGATCTCACAGTTGTGAGACTGAGCCCCAAGTCAGGCTCCTCGCTGAGTGTGGACCCTGCTTGGGATTCTCTCTTCCTCCCCCCTCTGCCCCTCCCCTGCTTGTGCTCTCATGCTCTCTCTCTCTCTCTCAAAAAAAAAAAAAAAAAAAGATAAAATCCATACTAAAGATAGTATGCATTGGAGCCTAAAAAATCAAAAGGCCCATTTACAAACAATAAATTTAAATGCAAAAAATATGCAAACATTACAAAGAAGATTTTCTATTACAGACTCAGAAAGCCTCAGATTCATATAAACTAACAAGACTTGAATTAAGTGGATTCTGATGCTGCATTTCTCATTCTAAAGGCCTCTCTTCACAGAGTTGGCTGATGTATCAGGCTTTTTTGCGGTGGGGTAATAATTGACAGCAGGCTGACACACAGCCCAGGGAGAGCTCTGTCAGGAGGTCTCCTGGGCCTGGGGATCAGTGTGCTTAAAATATTAGGATTTGATAGAGTTAACACTTGCCCTTGAGCAGATGGTTTTGAACATTCTGTCAACACTGCCAGTGATTACTGCAAACAGATTCTTCATCCCAGAGGGATGGGAGTGAAGTGCTTTCTAGCTCCCGAGTCTCATCTAAGAGGTGTAAAACGTATCATTTCCAGGGTCTTCTCTCAGCTGTGAGAAGTGCAAACGTTTCCCACACCACGCAGCCAGAGCCGCGACTTAATCAAGAACCGTTACTGGGCCTGGGGGGGAGACACAGACCTGGCTGAACTTAAACTTAACTTGAATCCTTCTATTCTGCCCCTGGAATACTTTGGCCTTATGGATTTCTTTTTATAAGCTACCAGAAGGAGAGATTAACTATAGTGAGGCCAATGGAAGAAGAGGGGTGGGAGAATGGGGAAGATCCTGTGGATACTTTGAAACTTTCAGAAGTTCGGTTTTCAAAGTAGAAATTAACATACCTACCAGTACTTCCTTTCAATCTAGGAAATTCATTCTGGGGGAAATGTCTCTTCAAATGAAAAGCATTGTCTGCTCTTGCTGAGTGAGCTGGTTTACAGCACTGGGAAGTGAAATCATCAATGATGGGAAATCATAGAAAAGCAACTTGCAAGGTTCTCATCCTACGGTGGAACAAGCCAGTACAATCAGAAGAGGACACAGCAACTGCAGCATCATTCAGGAAGTACTTCCAAGAGCTTGCTCTCTGCCTAGAACCATAATGTCAGCAATGCCTCTGCTCCAAGTAAACGGAATGGCCTCTACTCTAAGCAAGAGTGACTGCAGAGTTCAGAAGATGGGACCTGCACTCATAGAACCTTTGCTGTGGAAGAAACTGATATGAGAACTCTCGTCTACAGTGATTACAACTTCATTATTAGAAAATAAGGTGCAAAAGAAACACCTCAATCTCCACCCTCTGGAAAAAAGCTGCTTTAACTGCCTGGTCCTGTTGGTCAGCTGATCTCCCCTGGCTGCCTCTCACCCTTCCTTCAGGGAGAAATGCCTTGCAGGACAACTGAGACTGTCAAGACCAATAAGCAGAGAGAATTTTTTTTTAAAGAAAAGTAGAGGGAATTGTGTGAGAAACAAAGCTTAAACATCCACAGATCCAGACCCGGGCTTTCATGCTAAAGGTTTATAACCTCCCCCTTCATTATATCATCTTGCAGTGATGCTCTGAACACCTGCACTATTAAATTCTTTTCTTGGATTTTTTCTAATAAGAAAAAATTAACAAAGTAAAATTTGTTGACAGTGTTCACAGTCAACGCAGTGGGTGTTCCACCTATGTGCTGTCACATTTTTCATGTTCACTTCTGCAGGTGCTAAATACATGCTGACAACAACATATGTTACCAATCTTAAATGTGTGTTTTTTTTTAACTCGTAATTAAGGAGTGCTCACAGCTTGAAAAAAAAAATACAGGTGAAAGCTGCGTCTGCCCAAAGATTTCTTCTTATTTACTTTTCCTCTGCTATTTAGGTAGTTCTTGAATGCAGCCTATATAGAAAAGTAAGCTCTTAAAATTATTATCTATGTAAATTATAGCCACAAAACAAATTTGTAACTTAATGCTAAAAGCATATGGTCTCACCTCCTCCCCAAGAAAACCCCATGTATTCCTTCCTTTTTAAAAAAAAAAAAATCTTGACTCTTAATTTCTCTTTCTCCATTTAATAACACATTTAGTCTTTCTGGGAAGTCACATGAACTTCTCCCAAAATATTTATTATACCATAGGCACCTCAAAGTTGAAGAAACATTGTCTAAGTGGAATATAATTCTTTGATCCTTTTGTTACTTTCTACCTTCTGCATAGTTAAATAATTAGCAAGAAATCATTGCAATTTTATCCTTATGAATTTCAGAGATAATTTCTTTTTATTCACCATCAGGGGACATATATAACAGCTTCCACCTTCCTCCTCTAGGGAGCAATGATGGGGGATTAATGAATGTTTTCAAAACAAGTATTACACTATTCTCTGACAGCTGGCAAGAAAGAGGTTAGAAGTGCTTTCCAAACTCAGTTGCTCTACCTGTGGCCCCCATCCTCCTTAATGCCAATCAGCCAAGCTCAGTCCACCCTCAGAGCCTCTGTTTTTTCCCACTCTATGCTCTTCACATAAACAAGGCGGGGACAAGATGGCTCTTCCTCAGAAGCCCTTTCTTGGAAACCCTCTCCAATGTTGCTTCACTGCAGAACTCAGACGCATGACCCTGCCTTGTGTGCTTTGAAGCAGTTGTCACTATCGTAAGTTACCTTAAAAAAACCAAAAACCAAAAAACAAACAAAAAACTTGGTTATTGTTTGTGTCTCTAAAATGTAAGCCCCATGAGATCAGGGACTATGCATTTGTCCTTTTTTCATCTAGCACAAAGCCTGGCACAGAGTAAATGCTCCATAAATATTTTCTGAATCCTAAAATCCTCTAATTCTAAAGTGTTCATTTCCTTTCACTTTGATAAAAGTTTACCTCCTCTCAATTAATAAATTGCTGAACAAAGATACAGCTATCTAGGCTGTTTCCTCCTGGATAGGTCTGATTCAGTAGGACTCTGGTAAAGCCCAAAACTGATAGTGATAGCCCCTGAGATGGTTTGGATGATCAGGCACATATAAGAAACATTCTTTTAGTGCCTTCCTACCCAGCTTGGTCCATGGACCAGCAGTGTCAGCACCACCAGAGAGCTTCTAGA
Organism: Leopardus geoffroyi; assembly: GCF_018350155.1. Taxonomy (NCBI): domain Eukaryota; kingdom Metazoa; phylum Chordata; class Mammalia; order Carnivora; family Felidae; genus Leopardus; species Leopardus geoffroyi. The sequence continues at coordinate 85,978,631 of NC_059333.1, forward strand.
AATGTAGACTCTCAGGCCCACTGTGGACCCATTGAATCAGAATCTGCATTAGCAAGACCCCATGGTGATCTCTGCCCTAGTGAACGGTTGAGAAGCACATTGCAGGCACATGTATTTCCAGACCAAATTTCCCCTGCCAATGAGATACAGGCACCAAGGATCACCAGGACACTCTGGAAGGGATGTTCACATAGGCCTCATGGCAGGAATGGAAGCTCTCTCACTGAAATGACCAGCTTAGTTCATCACATCTCCCAAACGGAACACGTAAATTCCAGACTAGTAAGTCTCACAGTGTGGCTCCAGACCAGCAGCATCAGCATCACTTAGAAACTTGTTAGAAATACAAATTTCCTGGCCCCATCTCAGATCTACTGAATTAGAAAATGGGGGTGGGAGCAAGATCAGCCTTTTAACCAGCTCTTCACAGGAAATTCTTATTCATACCAAAGTTTGAGAACTACAGTTTTAGATCAGAAGTTCCTAGCCTTTGCTGTACATTAAAAGCAGCTGGAGGGGTGCCTAGGTGGCTCAGTCATTTAAACATCTGACTCTTGATATCAGTTCAGGTCATGATCTCATAGTTCCTGAGATTGTGCCCCATATCAGGCTTTGTGCTGACAGCGTAGAGCCTGCTTCGGATTCTCTCTCCCTCTCTCTGCCCCTCCGTGCTCAGGCTGTCAGAAAGAAAGAAAGAAAGAAAGAAAGAAAGAAAGAAAGAAAGAAAGAAAGAGAGAGAGAGAGAGGGAGGGAGGGAGGGAGGAAGGAAGAAAGGGAGAGAGAGAAAGAAAGAAAGGAAGGAAGGAAGGAAGGAAGGAAGGAAGGAAGGAAGGAAGGAAAGAAAGATCTTTAAAAAAAGACAGTAGTTTTGAACTTTAGTATGCATGAGAATTTCACCTGGAGGACTTACTAAAACACAGATTGCCAGGCCCCACTCCTAGAGTTTCTGTATCGGCAGGTCTGGGGTGGGGCATAGAATCTCAGTCCTAACAAGTTACCAGATGATGCCATGTGGCTGGCCCTGAAGGAAAAGAAACACATGAGTCATGGTTCTAATCCTTAGCCAGCCCTTAATAGCTGTGTTACCTCAAGAGAAGTTATTCACTTCTTTGCATCTCAACTGTGTCCTAATAACTTAACCATTCTTCAGGGTTGTTGTGAGGAATAAATGAGTTAGGCCCAAAAACATTAAAGTAACTTCCCCAAGGATGCACAATTCCCCTAATAATTGGGTAATTAGAATTGAAACCTAAAAAGATTGGGTTCCCCATCTATTAATGAGCTACCCATGGTCAAACCCAATGGCCTTTTTCTAGTTCTCAGTCTCCTTGGTCTCCCTAGGTCATTAATGGCACCTGATTACTCCCTGAAAGATTCTTCTCTCTGGGTTGACATGTCAGAACATTATCCTATTCTTCTTACCAATTTGACTATTTCTTATATCTCCAAACCAGTATTTTAAACGTTTACATCTCTCCTAAACCCCAGACCTTGTCTAATTGCCTGCGGGGTATCACTGCAATATGCAATATGCCTCATTCTACCTCGTTCTTCTCCCGTATTTATTTTTGTTAATGGCACCGCTATCTCCTTAGGCACTCAGGTTCAAAACTTCTCAGGCATTTAGTTTGAAGCTTCTACTTACTGATTCTGCCTCTTTTCATAAAATATACTCCTTCTCTAGAAGGCCCTTAATATAATACCACTTCTCATTGCCAAAGTGACCAAGGAAAGTTATAGACAACACCTATGTTTTCCCTCTTTTTCTCAGAATTACATGGAAAATGAGCCATAATTTTTCCTTAATTTAGAATTTAGACCTTGGAATGTCTTGTGGTCTATTTTTCCTGTTAAGGGGAACCATAGAATAAACTATCTTCTCACATATGAAGATGCTTATCTTACCAGAAAAACTCATTCAAAGACACTCACACAGACATCAACAGACATGTATTTGAGTTGATGTAAGTTCTGAATGCTCAGAGACACTATCTGACAACAGCAGCTGGGAGACTTAAACTCATAATCCAATAGCACCATAATATAATGTATCATGCATATATGCACACTATTCTTTTTTTTGCACACAATTCTTTATTTTTTTAAGTTTATTTATTTTTTTTGAGAGAGAGAGAGCATTAGGAGGGAAGGCGCAGAAAGAGAGGGAGAGAGAGAACCCCAAGCAGGCTCTGCACTGTCAGCATGGAGCCAGATGTGGGGCTTAAACTCACAAACCGTGAGATCATGACCTGAGCCGAAACCAAGAGTTGGATGCCTAACTGACTGAGCCAGGTGTCTCTTTTGCATATTATTCTTTAAAACAATTATTTCAAAATTGTTTGAAATTTTTGGAAGCATTTATTCAGAGGGTAGGTGAAATGCATAATCTTTAAGGTCCAAGAGCATCAAGATGTATGTTTAAATTGTGAGAATTTGAAAGGCAAACTGTTTTAATGATATGAGCTAAGTAAGTAAGTTATTTCTAAACTCTATAAGTCCAAAGTTAGGACCCAGGGTCTACCCTTCCCTTCCCTTAACTGATATTGAAAATCATAGAGCTTTTGGACAAGCTATTTATTACCTTTATTTGTGAATGTCTCCAATTTATTTAGCAATAATCATAATACATTGTCAGAGACTGAAGTGAAGTCTTGAGAGAGACTGATTTTTAAAAGCACCCTTGTGCTCAGCTTGATCCTCTGAAACCGGTAGCCAAAAAGCAGTTTGTATCACTTGTTCTGGGGCTGGTCGCAGATTCGAGGAGGCCAATAGTACAATTAAACTGACTCTGCTGACCTGCAGTATTCTACACAGAAGTGAGGATACAGACTATACACAAAGTATAATTCACCAATGGTATACAAATGGTTTTTAGGAGCCAAACTAAATCACTTGGAATTTTGCCAAACTCAAAAAGGAAAAAAAAAAGCCATAACAATCTTCTTTCTGCTAAGAATAATTATGTGAAATGTTCCCAGTGGGGTTGCCACCTTATTAAGTACCCAATTGTGATCTACGGCTGCTAGGGACTGGCTAACAACATGATGAATGCCTTGTACAAGATCTATAGGAAGGACAAGCAAAGTTAAAGGGATATGTTATTGGGAAACATGAATGCAGCTGAAGTTCAGGGTCTCTTTATGAAATCATGTCTTTAATGTAATTATTGGACATTATTACACTTCTATAATAGAAAAGAATGGCCATCACTATTTAATTCCATTTATTCTATGTATTTATGTCTACATGCTCTCCAAGGGGCAATATGGAGAAACAGTACAAATTTAATTATTTTAATATTATTTAAAGAATCAGTGTCAATCACCATGCACATCCTTTACAAGGCACAATTTGTTTTAAAAAATTTAATTCATGTTATTCTTCAAGAGTAAGCTAGTATCCTAGTCACTAGAAAGGGTTAAAATACAGATGCTGTGAATGAAATGCATAATCCTTAAGGCCTTAGAGCATTAAGACATATCTGCTCCTTAGGGTCCATCTTTGTCCATAATCAATTTCTTCCCTTGGAGAACATTAATTGTCTCTAATGATAGCTTTCCATCAATACATCCTTGATCTTAAAAGGCCTGTACAGCTTTTTCCTTTATTCAATCAAATCATCTCTACAATTGCCCCCCTTTAGTAAGATAATGCCTTTTAAGCCTTGTATTTTAATATAAAAAATAAGAGGTAGCTGCAAATTCTAATGGAAGTGCTAACATTTGAGAACCAGGATGATGGCTTCCATTATCTTAAATAATGTTTGAAGATTATAGAAAGCACTGTGTTTCAAAAGGTGGAAACTAATCCACCACTTTCAAATTATTCCTTGTATAAAAATCTGTTCTGACATTAGGAAATTTTTGTGCCCCAATGATGGCATTGTATATTTAAATATTTGAATATAAAAGATAATTTTGCAGCTCTGAAAAAAGGCAAATAATTGCTATTTATAAGGACAAAATGACGAAGAATGCTGGGAATTGACAACTTTAAACACCAAAGACTTTTATTTTGTTACTCCTGAGAAGCCATTCTCACACTCCTCATTCAAATGACCACAATACAAACCAGCAGTTATTAAAATTATTTAATTTCTTCATGGCAATAAATAAATAAATAAATAAATAAGAAAACAAATAAGTAAAATTAAAAGCCCCCAGTCTCTTTGCGACCCACTAAAACACTAACAGTGTCTTGAGTTTCCACCCATTTGCCTTCTTCAAACACGCTTTTGTAAAAGCATGGAAATTCTTTTTTTTTTTTTTTTTTTTTTTTTTTTGCCATTCTACTGATTTGTTTCCATTTATATAGAGAACTGCTCTTGCACTGCTTTATCTAGGTTACTCAGGACAAATCTGTGTTTCTGTCCATGGCCTAACAACAGCTTCTGCAGAGATTGCCTTAATATTTATAATAGGTAAGGAACCTTGAGAAGAGACACTGATAGGACAAAAGCCATCTATCCTACAGAATTCTTCTTTGGGTAATTTCTATATTCAGTTAGAACATAGCAAAATTTCCATGCTGCATGTAAAGTACCGTTCTTATCGCTGCAAGGTTAGGAAGCCCTTCTCGCCAGAGTCCTGGCTTACATGTGTGCTTTCTCTCTTAAAAATCTGCCAGCATTCTAGGAAATAGATGAAGAGACTCTGTGGAATGTAATTAACTGCAAAGCCCAGGTGATTAAAAAAACGATTAAAAGAAAATCACAGACACAACACGGAAAGGAACTTATTTGTTGGGGGGAAAAAAGGTGGGTGGGGGAGATAAACAGAAAAAATTACTAATTTGGGATTTCTATAGTAATATGTATAATTCTAGGTGCTAATATTACATTATGAATTAAAATACAAGCAACATTTCATAAATACATTGCCTGCAAAAGGAACAGGGAAGGAAATGTTAGAATTCTCTATGGGGAGAAAACATGTATATGTAGGTAGATAATATCACCCTAACAAATATCAAACCTAAAGAAAACACACACAAAAGTGAGACCAGTTAACAACCAAGATAAGAGATGAAAATTGCCACTAAAGCAGATCAACTTTATTCAATGCCCTGATAAGCACCTATTTGCTCTTCCCCATTATGCTTTCTTAGTATTTATAAATTATCATTTAATTATGCTGGCAAGTGGTAATTGTCAAATAAAGCTCAGATAGGCATAAGCCCTCAGGCTGCACATGACAGAAAAATATCTGTTAAAGCTGGGCTGATTCACACGCTTAGGAAATAATTTCCTTTCTTCTTTTTATCCTTGCCAACAAATTATATGAACTGGCACTTTGTGCTTTGTAGGCATTTTGAAGTCTATGCAGATTACAGAAAAGAAAAATTAGTTGTTTCAATATCTACCATTCCTAAATTATTCTGCTGATTTAAGACATCACGAACCACGAGAACAAAAGAGTGCAAAGATCAAGAAATTCAAACCTTTCTCTACTTATAGTTTATGCTCAGGGTCATTTTCAATTGAGGAAATCAAGATTTGGAGAATTATTTTACATATTGTATAATGGATTTTACATAAAGTAGGAATTGGAACATGACATTCATCCCATTAGGAGAGACACAGAAATCTCTTTTTCCTTAAGTCTCTTACTACTTAGGTTTAATTAGTACCCATCCATCCCACCTCTTTTGTATGAACTAGTTGCAGCACTCGGCTGTGGAGCATAAACACAAATAGATAATGTGTACATAAGGATAAGTTGAACACCAAGAGGCAATTTAATTTACATCTAATATTTAGACAGAATGCTGCATTTTGGTTATATAGAAAGCCACATGTGAATTATTTTTTATTGGCAAGATTGAGCAGAGAAGACACAGGGAAATATCTATTCCCCCATCTTTTGCTTGAGAGAGAGAGAGGGAAAAGGAGAAGTACAGGAAGGGGTGGGGAGGAAAGGAAGTAAAACTGTAAAAAAACAAAAAGTCTAAGCAAACTCAAGTTCCCTCTGTGCACAAATTCTTTTCCTGTCACTCCCCTTCTCCCTCTCTGCACTCCAGCGACCCTGGGCTACTCTGGGGGCCCTGAAGGTGGCATATTGCCTCCTACCCCAGAGGGTTTGCTCACGTTCTTCTCACTGCTTGGAAAACCCTTTTACAACATCAACCCCACTCCCTTCTTCACCTCCAATGTTAACATAATTCAAACATCCTTTCTTTGGGAAAGCTTTCTCTGAATCCCTACTCCCGCCTCCAGACAAGATCATGTTATTATACCCTCACAGCCCTTAGTACAATTCAAGAAAAAGAATAATAACAAATATAAAGTGTTTACTGTGTGCCAGGCTACTATATATTCTAAGAAAAACCTCAAAGTAACCTGTGGAGGAAGATAATGAGGCCCGAAAACATTAAGTCACTTGTCCAAGATTCCATAGCTAGAAAGTGGTAGAACCAGGACTCAAATCCATGTCTGGGTCCAGAGCGAGTGCTCTTAGCCACCACTTCTTACTGCCATATTTATTTGCACAATCATCTAGCCACTGCTTGTCAACTCCCTCCACTGCTTATCTCCCACACACTAGTTGGTAAATTCCATGAGGCCAGCAATCATGTTTATTTTACCCACGCTGATCCACATTAGGTACTCAATAAATAATTATTGAATCAATGACTGAACAATTAGCTCAAAATCAAGACATGGATTGGAAGCTGAAGGCTGCTGCATCTCTCAGTTATCTGAGCCGCCAACACAGCTCCTCCATATTTGGAGACCTGTCTAGGATCTTAATCCAGTGAGGTACTTGGCCAGCAGACAGAACTTCATGTGTCTTTGCTTCGTGTGTCAGTAAGTAAGGAGCTTTTGCTTGTTTTTGTTTTTTAATGGATTTGTTTTTTAATGACCTCCAAGGCATTAAGTGAAATAAAGTCAGAGAAAGACAAATACTATATGATCTCTCTTATATGTGGAATCAATCAAACAATCAAACCAAGCTCATTGTTACAAAGAACAGATTTGTGGTTGCCAGAAGTGGGGGATGGGTGAATTGTTTTTGTTTTTCTTTTAGTTTAAATAAATTGAATTTTTAAAAATGGCTTAATCCTTTCATTTTTAAAGGCTATGAGTAAAAACCAAAGTGTTATTGATACTCGAAAGCATTTAAGTTCTGTAAAAAACAATGCTATTTCCACAAATGTTTTCTTTTGAGACAGAGTAGGTATTGAGTTTAGTAGTCAGTTATAATACTGACTCAAAAATACTCTGAATGCATAGTAATGTTGGTACATTTGGCATATTATGCTGCCAGAATACAGAGTGCACCCCAGGTACAATCTGTGTATTATTAATACTTATTCATAGTCAACAGAATGTTAATAATGTTCTGTCAAAATGCATAACTCATATTTGAATATGCAGTCTAGCCTTGAATAATTCAATTCTTTATACCTGAAAATGAACATTACTCATTTGAAAACTTAGCCATTTTTCTGTTTTTGCTTTGTTTGTGCATACTTTTAGAGCATTTTAGTCCATGATGTGGGCTATTCAGTAACTGATGCAAATTTTCTTTAAAAAAAAAAAAAAACAACTTTTTTAGCAATCAAAATACAAAAACACATCCAGACTGGCACTTGGGAAACTGAACATAACCTCAATTCAGGCAGCCCTTTTTAAATAAGAGATGTTCCTACACAGACACACAGGCTATTAATTGAGAATTGCAAGGCTAAACTGTATTCGTATCTTGGAATTCATAAATGGTTTTCAGCTACTTATTTATTTCCATAGGCACTACTCTAACCCAGTCAAAAACTCTTTTAAAACAAAGTCACTATTTTCAAAGAATATTTTATATCTTCCGTATTACATTGTTTCTGCTACTTTAATCTATTCAGGATATTGTTGTAGCATTGAAGCACTTTCCATTATAATTAGAAACTTAGCTTTAAAAAAAATAAAGCATTTACTTCTCATTTCCATAAAAACAAAACACAACAAAGTAAAAATCTCTTCCATTTTAATGTTGAAGGAACCAAGCATGAAAAACAAACTGCCTGCTCAGAAACAAAAATTAAGATACTGGCCAATGACAAGTCATTTTGCTTTAAAAAGCTGGTTCTATACAATCACAGATATTCATATGGTTTATCCAAAAAGGTAGTCCAATATAAAATCAGTAAGGCCATCAACACACAGTAAATTCTTTTTTATCTAAAACTGCAATATTTATAAAACACAAATAATATCTTTCTCTCTCCCTCTCCTCCTCCTCCTCCTCCTCCTCCTCCTCCTCCTCCTCCATCTCCTCCTCCTTCTGTCCTGTGGTGAACAGATAATTTTTGGATGACCCCAAGGCCTATGACACTGGGAAGTATCTTGTGACTCTTCAGAAAAAGAATAGGTATGTTGAGAATAGTTTGAAGATTAAGCATAGTGATTATATTCCAGGACTCCACATTCTGGCCACCCATATGTGAATATATGCTAATTATTTTCCACTAGCCCAAGGGTTCTGAGAACTTGTAAATCAAATTCTTTGCTGTTTTGTAACAAACAGAAGGTTAGTGGATCCTTCCAAACCACCAAATAGGATATTGGAGAGAAAGTATAAACAAAAATTAAATTATAAAAAGAAATTATAAACAAAACTAATGTTTAAAAGGGGAGACAGAGAAATCCACAGACATTGCAGTCTGCTTTTCTAACCAATGTTCTGTATATTGATTGCAATGTTATCAGGCTCTAAAAATAATTTATGCAACTGCTACTCCTCAGCTAACTTCAAAGCTTTTGGTACCTAGTAGAACCGTCTGTATACTAGGACTAAATAAAGGTCTGTTGGCTCGTGGTTGAGTAAGAAAAACATTCCAGCACTATCCAATAGAAATGTAATGTGAACCATGTATGTAAATGTTCTATAAGCCACATTAAAAAGGTAACAAGAGGGGCACCTGGGTGACTCAGTGGGTTAAGCATCTGACTTCAGCTCAGGTCATGCTCTCACTGTTCGTGGGTTCGAGCCCTGCGTCGGGCTCTGTGCTGACAGCTCAGAGCCTGGAGCCTGTTTCAGATTCTGTGTCTCCCTCTCCCTCTCTGCCCCTCTCCCGCTCATGCTCTGTCTCTCAAAAATAAATAAACATTAAAAAAATTTTTAAAAAGGGTAACAAGAAACAGGTAGAATTAATTTTGATAATATATTTCATTCAACCAGTGTATCCAAAGTATTATCATTTCTACTTGCACTGAATATAATAAATTATTGAGCTATTTGACATTATGTTATTTTTGTACTAGATCTTCAAAATCTAAGGTGCATTTTACATGTATATCACACCTTAGTTTGGAGTGGCCACATTTCAAGTGCTCAAGAGCCATATATGGCTAGTAGTTACCATACAGATAGCACAGACAATCTATACCCTGTTAATTGAATGAGATTTGCTCAAGAGAAAAATCTTGTGTTCTAAGTTAATGATGTATTGTTATAGCTGATGATACTAAAATAATGTATTTTTCCAATATATAAAATAAATTCTTTTGGCAATAAATATGTGTGAGATAGCACTTGTACTTCCTTAACCCCATTAAAAAAAGGAAACATTCATAATTATGTACGTTGGTTGAATTACCTTTAGCATGCCTACACCATACTGATTAGAACTGCTTAACAGCATTATTTCTGAATTTTCCAATGAGTTTTGTACTGGAAATTAATATTTACACTGGAAATTGACATAGAAACTATGTCAGTTAAACTTTATAATTGGGGCTCTGAGGGCAAGTGGAAGTAGGAGTCTACAGCTGGTAGTGCCGACATTCTTCTCTCGTTTTGATTCCCCAAACATAAACTTTACAAAGTCTCCTGTGATATACCATTGCTGATCTCCTAATCACTCAGTTTTGAGATACTGTAATTACAGTTAATCTCTCATTCTTCTTTCAGCCATACAATTTATCAGTTACAAAATCTGGCCAATTTTGCCTTCAAAATGGATCTCATCTTCATTTTCACCTCTGTGCTCTCATAGACTTCAACAGAGAATCTTCTTCATCTGACCCTTCTTGAACTATGGCCATCTATAGGTTCCTAGTCTTTAGTTATAACAGCATCCAGCTATTAGAGATGTCCTGCTGAAACACAGTTTGGAAAACATCACTCCCTGTTCACAGTCTCCTAATGTAAAGATCTTTAATACACATAGAATATAGTCCTAACTCCTCAGTGTGGCTATCAAAATCCTCTACAATTTGATTCAACCTGTGCATACATATTAAACTACTACCCATAACCTACTGCATCTTAAACTTAATATAATATATATTAAGCTATAATATCTATAATATATATAATATACATGTATATATTATATATATATTATATATATATAATCTGTAATATACTGACGTTTTCTGCTTTTCACACAGCCGATAGTCTTCCATTCTGGAATGTCTTTCCAGCCCTAGTTCTCATTTTAGTCTTCAAAATAAAACCTAAATCCCATTTTGTGAAACTTTTCTAGATCCATCTATCCATCAACTCAGTAAGAATTTTATGAAAGTCTTTGCTGTGTACCAAATACTAGGTGACACCCTGCAGATTCTTAAAATATTTCTTTCTTGAAAATCTCCAAGTTGGTAAATGATGTTCACAAAAAAATGTGATAAATGCTATAATCAACATATACACAATGTGTTTTTGGAAGGCCAAAGGGAACAAAATTCTGCCTGTGTAGAGGAAGAACAGGGTTACACAGTAGATGAATAGAGAATCTTGTGAGCAGTGTCTTGAAGGATTAATATTAATTTGCCAGGTAGTGAAGTAAAGAATGTTCCTGTAAGATGAAACTGGCTATTCAAAGGACACAGAAGTATATGATTGGGGAATGGAAAAACATTTACTATTACTGAAGCAAGGGAGATATTCAAAATATTTAACAATCAGCAGGGCATGAATATTGACCAATCAGAATTAACAATCACCTTACCCATCCACATCACCTGAATATAAGCCCAGATACAAAGTCAATGAATGTGCCTGGCACAGAAAGAGTAGTAGGAAAGATTAGGTCAGTAACAGATTAGCAGGGCTATGATAATGATTTGAACTTACTTCAGTACATAGGAGGGAACCATTGAAAGGTTTCAGATAAGTAAGTCATATTATCAGTTATATTTTAGAAAGATCAACCAGGCAACTATATAAAGAGTGGCTTTGAAGGGGGAAAAAAAAAATAAAAGGCTGAGACAAATAGTTGGAGGATTATAGTAGTCCAGGTAAGAGATGAAGCATAGCTGAACTGAAACCGTGGCTGTGAGGATAAAGATAAAAGATCAAATTCAAGGCATATTTAGGAGATAAAAATTCACAGGATTTGATGAACAATTGAACACGAGAAAGAGAGTCTGACGGCGAGATAAATGATGCATTTGAGGTTTCTGGTTTGGAAAACTGATGCCTAGTGATGCCATCAAACCAAACAGAGAATATAAAAAGGAGAAAAGGTCCCATTTTGTATATGTAGTTTAAAATATCTGAGGAACACAGTTGGATATGTCCAGAAGACAGCTATAAATAGGAGACTAGAATCCAGGAGAGAGGAACACCTTGGAGTCACAGCTCATAATGTGGTAGTTAAAATAAAGAAAATAGACAAGTTTCCCTAGGATAAGAAAAGTAAATGAGGATAAAATCCTAGTGAAGATCATCATTTACAGAATGGGAAGCAAAAAACCAGTATTTTGCCTTATATCAAAGCTACTTATAGACCACTCTCTTCTTCATTAGATCCTGAGATCCTGCAGGGCAGAAATCACATCATAATTATCTTTGGGTTCCCTTAGTATTCACTAAGAGTGCTTAGTATCTAGTACGTTTGCATGTATACACAAAAAATGTCTGCTGAGTTGAAATAAGCTTCATCCTGGAACACTTGGGGAAAATATATACTTCACAGGACATTTGACTAGACTACTCTCCATAGCTGTATCCTTGTATAAAAAAATGGGCCCCTCAGTGCACCTTCCAAACTCACCCACAACCTTTTATTGCTTTTTCACTTAACTAATGGTTCGGTCCATTTTCTAATGGGCCACAAAGCCAGACATCTCATGAAGGCAGGAGTTGGTCATTCTAACAGTGTAACTGTAAGAGAAGTTCCTCCAGGATTGATATATGAAATGATTACTCCCCTCTAACTTCCATCTTTGTAGAGACTGATGTTATGAAAAAATTCAGAGACTTTTGCCACATTTTGATGTATCAACATGTACATGGCAAGTTATTTCACTCCCTTGAGTCTGTCTGCTTCTTTGTAAAACTGATGTGTAGTGAGACCTACATCTCAGGGTCAGTGATGAAAACTGAATGCAGTTCTGAGAGAAAGCACCAAACTCACTGTTCACTTAGTAGGGTCTTCATTTTCAGTAAGAATAGAACATTATTTTTTCCTTTGGATAAGTAACTATGAAACACAAAAAAAAGTTTCTAGAAGATATTAATTATCTCAAAAGTGAATCTCATATTGAGAATCGATATTTACAATGGAATTCATAATAATATGGCATAAAGTTTTTAAGGATGATAGAAAAAGGCATGGGTCCCTGTATAAATAATCCTACCAACTTCAGAAAAGAATTGAAATGGTTCTCTTTTGAATGATTACTTGGACTGATCTGAGTACAACTGTGCTCTTTACCTCACCAGAGGAGCAGGCTGGAACTAGAGAATATAAGGGCATGGGCAAATTTAAAACAAAATAATTGAATTCCAAACTTCTGCAAGTCAAGTGTTAGGTGCTGAGAAATCAATGCAGAGAATCCTATGCCTTCACGTGAACCACTGACAATATCCTGGGACCTACTCCCTGGAGAGACACCATGACTATTACATACTTTAGGGGTTTTTTTGGACAGGATTTGTGGTGGTATCCTTATTTTTCCAAACACCGATATAAAAGTCAACTTCCCTTTCCGGCTACTAGAAGGAAAAGCTGTAAGGAATAGTAAGTAGTAAAGTATATAAATAGTCCAGGGTCATCAAAACTCAGGGACATTTTGGTAACCTCGAGGGTATCTTGGTCACATATAATCATTTAAAAAATTTTTTTTTCAACGTTTATTTATTTTTGGGACAGAGAGAGACAGAGCATGAATGGGGGAGGGGCAGAGAGAGAGGGAGACACAGAATCGGAAACAGGCTCCAGGCTCTGAGCCATCAGCCCAGCGCCCGACGCGGGGCTCGAACTCACGGACCGCGAGATCGTGACCTGGCTGAAGTCGGACGCTTAACCGACTGCGCCACCCAGGCGCCCCACATATAATCATTTTAGTACGAGAGGTCAAAACCTTTGAAAGTTAAAAAAAGAAGAAGAAAGTTAAAACCAAGGTAATAGCAACCCGGTATATGTGAGTAGCTCAGAAAGAAGAAAGAAAGTACTAGATGGAGGGCAGCAAATAGAGGGAAGGATGTTATAGTGTACTAACAGTCTTTTTTTTTAAGTTTCTGATTATTACGATTATTACGATTATTACGAAATGTTTCTGATTATCAATTAGGCAACAAAATTAAAACAATATGACACTACCAATTTATTTATCCCCAGTCTAGGAAATAAAATGTTACCACTAAATGTGAAGGACCCTATAAATCCCTCCCCAATTTCACTATCTCTCCTAACCCTCCAAATAAAGGTCAGAATTGTCCTGAATTTGTTATTTACATATTTAGTAACAGCATATATTTCTTTATCAGGCAGAAGATATTTCAAAATATCTTCTTCGGAATTTGCATACCTGACCCCAAAATGTCTGAAATCACAGAAGCTTTCTAAAGCTTCTCTAGTCACTGTATTCATTAAACTAAACAGAGAAGTTAGGCAACTAATCTAAGGCCACAGATCACTACTGCTAAATAGAACCAGGATCATAATGGACTGATAAAGATTAAGAGACAGAAGGCCTTAGTTTGAGCCCCAACTTTACTACTTACTAGAGCTGGGTGATCTTAGTTCTATCATTTAAATGCTCAGCTAGAGTTTCTTCATCTATAAGATGGATTAAAGCCTCCCTGCCTTGTCTCCAGGATTCATATGAGGAGAAAATGAGGTAATCTATGTGCAAAGCTGTAACTTATTCTACAAATGTTGTTTATTGTCATCATTAGGAAGCAGCACTCTTGCCATTAAGTCTGAGATTATAGCTGCAACAAGGTTGGGGCACAAACCCCATATGAATCTAAGACTCACATAAACCATCTCACAATAATTGCTATCATTCATTGCATCCTTAACATATAATGATCCAAATCATCTTTCTAAAAACCCTATGGGTAGACATAATCCTCATTTTCCAAATCAGAAAAAATCATTGCCATACCGGTGAAACAGGTTGTCTAAAGTCACACCGTGAAGAAGGAAAAACCTAAGATTTAAAGCTTATGCTCTTAACCACTGGGCAATATGGACTCCCCAGATTTGGTCAAGGCTGACTGGCATGGCTTGATTTTCCCCATCCAATCTCTTTTGGGCGCCATAACACTAGCCTTCTCCCAAAAGCAAGAACCAGACCATGTCGCCTGACTTTCAATCCAGTACACTAGATTTACAAAAAAGATTTTTAAAATTATATCTTTACTGTGTCATCAGTGTTCTTACACATTAGGTAACCCTATCAAATTAGAGAAATAAACATGTTTTCTCAATGTTTTATATGAATGAGAAGTTGTTTAGAAAATATCTAGATAACCTCCAGCTGTTTCCATGTATGGAGTAGCTGAATATGCCTTCTAGTTTTTGATTTTGGGTTGTTGTGGTTGCTGCTGTTGTTATTGTCCCTGACTCAGCTTTCAAATATTACCATTTTGCAAAAGTGGAAACTGAGCCTCAAGAAGCCAAATGAATTTCCCAAAATTCCACAGCTGACTGCAAAGCTGAGGCTGGAATAATATCCTTCTCCTGCCCAGGTCAGTGTCTCTGACAATATCATACTGCCTCTTGAGGAAATATAATGATCAGTTTTCATATTTCAAGTACAATGTAGAATTTAAATTTGGTATTTGTTAACACCAAGGCACCATAGCAGTGAGTCAGTCTTGAAATAAAACCTGTGAGCTTTTGCCTCTTAAATAACAGAAGCATTTACAAAAATGATTCATTCTCTGCTGGGGCTTAAAGGTAGAACCCAAAGGTTCAGTTTTGAAATTTTCCAAAAACCAACAAAGAGCAATTCCAAAAGGGAAGCTACAAATTTGAGGCTTACAGAAAAATCTTTTAGAAAGAAGTCTCTAAAAGATGAACTTGAAGGCAATTAAGCTATTTTCTTATTTACTAACAAAACAAATTCATCTTAAAAAAAAACAGTAAATATCTGAACTGAATTTAACATACAGAGGGAGGAAAAGGAGACATAGATAAACATGATCTTCCTTGTTCTGGTTTCATCTTCTTTTCATTGCCCTTTCTATTTTCTTATTCCCCTTGCTGACTAGAGTCCTGAGAAGAATTATCCTTCGATAAGAATAATCAGTCTTCAGCAAGTGGTTCTTCTAAATACATTCAAAGTCTAAGGAATCTTAGTTCCATTCCACCAACAGTAAAGAAAAAGACATACACAAAAGCTGATCATTACTATAAAAGAGGATACATGTGAAGATATATTTAGGATGCCACAAAACCACAGAGGAAGGAGACCTGTCCCTGCCTCTAGGCTTTTCATTCATGAGGCCTAAACTGAGTCTTGAAGGATGGATAAGCATCAGCCAGCAGAGATAGTAAGATGGCATTGCAGGCCAAAGAAACACCCACTGTGTGCAGGGAATGACTGGCAGCTTGGTGTTACTAAGGAACCAAGCACAAGATGAGTAATTCCCCAAGGTGAGGCTTAAAGGGGTAGGAGAGTGGTCTTAGGAATCCCTAAGAACTTTAGTAGGTCATCAACACATGGGGATATATTGAGGGGTATGTAGGAAGAATTTAATCCGTTATATAGGTCCTGACACTGTGGATTACTTGCATTTTATTTTTTTATCAGTCCAGCAAATTTTATTTTTTTTACTTTTATTATTATTATTTTTAATTCCACTGTAGTTAATATAACATGTTGTATTATTTCAGGTGTATGATATGGTTATTCAATAACTCCACATATAACTCAGTGTTCATCAAGATAAGGAATTATTTATAATTTAAAACTAAAAGCCAATTCAAATTTTACCCTATAGTAAAGTCATTCTAAGGCATTTGTATTCTAATCTGCTTCCTTCAGTGTGAGAAAAAAAAAAATGTGCTTGGGTCAGAGAGATGGGGAAGTTACAGCTAGACCTCCATTTCTTTTGAGTATGGTGGATCACAGTTTGGGCACTCTCTGCTCTTAATTACCTTTTCTGAACAAATCTTCCAGAGCAAGAGTAAACTGTGATTGCAGTCTCAATAATAATCTTATAATAATCCTGGCTTGGGACCTTAAGCTTTCTAAGAGTAAATGGGATGGGGGGGAGTGCGGGGGAGGGAGGCAGCTGCCTCTATGGGCAGTCTGCCACAATTTAGCAATGCCAATATCCAGGAACTGAAATATTTCAATTGAAACAATCCCATTAGGTTGCATAATAAATTGCCTTCTAATGTCCAAAACACAGGCTCAGTCGTTAATAGTAAATAATGTTAACTGAAAGTGAATGTCATTCATCCATCATTTATTGAACAACTACAACATGCAATTCTGTGAAAGTTTCCATTAGGATGAAAAAACACAGAGGTCTTACAGTCTAGAAGTTTAACATCTGTCCTGGGCCTAAGATAAACCCACAAGCAGTGCTACCTCATGGTAGACTATAACAATGACAGAAGTTCCAGCAAATTCCTATGAAGATTCAGAGGCAGGAGAGATTGCATTTAGAAAAAATTTTCAATATATATAGGAATAATGGATATGATCAAGAACAGAGAAACAAAAAATCAAGAATCACAATTTTCTCTCTGATTAGATTGTCCACTCCATTCCAAGAAAATTTCAGATTAGAAAGTCAGACTTTACAACATACCCCAGAATGTGTACAAAATTTTAAGTTTGTCAAAAGAAATAGAATGTAAATGTCCAAAGACTAAATCCCTTCAGCTCTTATTTGAAACTAGGGATGGCAAACAGGAGTATCTCAGCAGAGCTCAACTACTGCGAGGACCCAGGGAGCAACAGAGAGGATCGCTAAGGTAACCAGACAGCAGAATGTAATTACCCAAATTGGAACTCAGCCAGGCTGTGCAGGCAATACCCACACTCTTTAGAAAATGTCATAGACTCTTTTAATAACCATGGCAATTTTATTCCATAAACATGTATTAGTAGGACATATCAGAATGAGAATAAAATATTCTTGTTTTCTATACCTATGAATGGATACACAGAGCAAAGAAGGCAGGCTATAAATCTCAGAAACGTGATTATGAATTTACTTAGCTACAATATTCACTCTTGTTTCTAAATGTAATTTTTTAAAATGTAGGGAGAGAGGCATAGTGCTGTGTGTGCAACAGAATTCAAATGAGGTACCCTATACAAGCAGTGAAGAATAACATTTCAATTCTTTACACTGCTAGTTTAATGTTAACATGTAAGTACAATATTTATATTGGAAAGCCTAATGGCATATCATAGGATGTGTTATCATAGCCTCTGGGCAAAAAATTTAAATAATTAAAAATTTCAAAGAAATTATAAAGCCTACATTTCTAATGTTTTACTTCAAAATTTTAATTTGTAATATATTAAAGTATAGATGTTTGTTCATGGAACTAAATTTTTTGTTGCCCCAACTGCCCACAGTAAATGATTTAGTTATTGGATTAAATGAATCCAAATTTATTTTCGATAAATATTTGGATAAATCCAAATATTTAATGAGTATCTACTATGTGCCCGGAACAGACCCTTGTTCTCACAGAACTTGTAGGCTGTCAAACACATGAAAGGAAAATTAGTGGATTTCCAAGAAGATACACGTGTAAGGTCATGAGATGCCTGGAGGGCAGAGAAAAATTACCAAAGCTACCAAGACCCAATGTTGGCCCCACTGGTATTTAACAAGCAACATTTTAGGTAGATTATATTCATAATATTTAATGAAAATTTACTTGGCACTAAGCACTGCATTAATGTTCATTTTTTTTCTCATATTTTAATGGAACGACACTTCATTCAGTATGAATTGGGAAGGAGGCCTGAGTCTCATTCCAGACCAGAGTACTGGCTCAGTGCAGCTAGCTCGGGGATCACGTCTCAGGGCCACCAGTTACTAGCTTCTGCTCACTTGGACAAGACACTTAACTGTAATGTAAGTGTCAAGTTCATTATCTGGACGATGGGGATAATTATATCCCTCCTTCAGGGCTGATAGGGTTAAACAGGATCATGTTTATAAAGGGGCTAACACAGTACCTGGAAGACAGTAAGTACGCAGCACGAAATTGCACTTGGTTATGATCTCATAAATAAAACCTTTTTCTAATGGCATAACATTAAAACACCTATTTTTTATGTTTATTTATCTATTTTGAGAGAATCCCAAGGAGGCTCTGTGTTATCAGCATAGAGACCAACGTGGGACTCTATCTCATGAACGATGAGATCACAGCCTGAGCTGAAATCAAGAGTCAAACACTTAATAGACTGAGCCATCCAGGAACCCCACATTAAAACACCTATTGTCACAAATCCCCCTTGAGCTACAAATGCCCTGTTTATACAGCTGGCCTGAGTAAATAGCTGGTTCTGGCCCCTCTTCCTCACTGCCTACTGGTCCCTTGCCCACTCCAGGTAGTTGTCAAGCTAATACTATCACCCACAGTCATAGTAATGGGGAGCTGTCTGGTCCCAAGTCTCTGCTTCACTCCCTCCTTTCTCTACCTGAAGGCCAGGAGGTCATAGACTAGATAATTTTTCTATGTATCCCAAACTTAAAATCATTACAAATTCTATCCTGGCAAACTTTTTGCATATATATACTTGTATCTCTTTACCTCCCCTCTCACTTTCCATCACAGTTAATCCTTGCTCATTTCCTTGGAAACATTTTTCTCCCTTA
Organism: Leopardus geoffroyi; assembly: GCF_018350155.1. NCBI lineage: Eukaryota > Metazoa > Chordata > Mammalia > Carnivora > Felidae > Leopardus > Leopardus geoffroyi. The sequence goes on from NC_059333.1 coordinate 85,997,662, forward strand.
CTCTCTCAAGCCCTCCCCTAATGCACTATTGTGAGCCCAAGAACAATACTAATTCTTATCAATAAGCATTAGAGCATGGTTAACTATGCATTTGTATCAAGGAAAGGAAAACCATTCCTATCATTAGGCTTGACATCATTAAGACCTTCATCCTTTCAAGATCCTTCAAGTGCCCAGAAGTCTTCATTCTCTCCCTCATCTTTCTCTAATTAAACCTTTTCTTTAGACACCAGTGACCAAGATAAATATGAAACTAGCTCTAATTGCACTTTATTCGATTCTACTTTTGTTTATTAGAAAAGAATTCAGTGTAAGCCTTACACTATTTGGGCAATATTAGCTCTAATAAGCACTGCCTTTTACTGGTATATTCATAACCATGTTTTTATAGGGAAAAAAAATATGCTCTGAATTCTAAACCAATTTACGAGCAAATGTAAGAAACCAAACTTTTGAAAAGTTGGGGAATATTATTTCAAGAACATTGCATGATACTAGAAAACATAAAGAGATGCTGATTTAGAACTCCCACTGGTGAACTGCATACTCATGCTGAATTGGGAATTTGCTTTAGACTCTTCATGTAGGATGAATTACAGCATTTTGTCCTGATACTCCAGTCAGTCTCACTCACAAGCAGCTTAGATTATGCAAACCTAATGTGATCTGTGGCAGTAAGTGCAAGACTGTATAATACCCCCGCCTTGGAAAAAGGATTGGGAATGACAATTTAGAACCATTCCTGCAAGACTGCCACCTCCTAGCATATACAAGAAGATGAGCCCCTTTTTTGTCCTTTTGCACAGCAGCTGATTTCTGTCATTCATCACCCAACTCTAGGTTTCAAGGTGACAGGTCATATGTGCTTCAATACTTATGTAAATAAACAATATTGGGCTGGAAAGCCAATCTAACCAATGACCTTTTACAAACAATAGGCCTTTCTATTGGAAGAGTCTGCCAGAATTCTAAGTGCCAATGAGGTAATCGAATATGCATTTGGGTTGTTAACACCAGTAGGTCCTGTGAGAAAAGCAGTTCCGCAGAGTCTATCACCAAAAAATGGCCAATGATAGATAGTCTGTATTTACAGTATTTACATTTACCATAATTGTTTTCATTTTAAAATCTTGCCAGATACTGACACACAGATCATTTAGAGGAAATTATGTTTTCACGTGAAGCATTATTTTTCTAGACTGTAAGTAAAACAAATAGCGTTTTCTTCTCTACTTCCTAGTTAGACAGTTGTCTGATCTTTTTTTTTTTTTTTTTTTTTTTTTTTTTTTTTTTAAGGCATCCACCACTTGTTTCTTAAAGAATGCCATACCGGGGCGCCTGGGTGGCCAGTCGGTTAAGCCTCTGACTTCGGCTCAGGTCATGATCTCGCGGTCCCTGAGTTCGAGCCCGCGTCGGGCTCTGTGCTCACCGCTCAGAGCCTGGAGCCTGTTTCGGATTCTATGTCTCCCTCTCTCTCTGACCCTCCGCCATTCATGCTCTGTCTCTCTCTGTCTCAAAAATAAATAAACGTTAAAAAAAATTAAAAAATTAAAAAAAAAAAAAGAATGCCATACATTGTTTATTATGAAAGGCAGTAAACATACAGTTTTGTCCTTTGGGGATTTTGTTCTTTTTACTTTATTTCTTTTTAAACTTAGTCATAACTAAGTTTTGTGTTTTATTCCATTCAAAACCTCTACATACTTTAGGTTCAAATTTGACAATACAAAATATGGATCCTTCAGAGCAGATTCTGTATGATTAGCACAGGAGGCATAAAGAATAGAAATCTGACATTAATTTCATTTGCAAAGGATACAATCTTGGAATCAGGCAAAATAACAATGGACCCCAAATATGAATGCTTACATATAGCTCTTTTAGAAACTATTTCATTTCAGGCGTTTCCAGTGATTTCCTTTTAAACATAGCAATAACAGTTTCTTCACAATGACACTACTGTAAAATGCATCCTTAACTGATAATGGTTACATGATACCACTTTAAAAATGGCGGGTGATAGTGCTCCTGGGTGGTTCAGTGGATTAAGCACCAACTTTGCCTCAGGTCATGATCTCGTGGCTCATGAGTTCCAGCCCAGCATCCACATAGGGCTCTGTGCTGACAGCTCAAAGCCTGGAGTCTGCTTCAGATTCTGTGTCTCCCTCTCTCTCTGCCCCTCCCCAACTCACGCTCTGTCCATCTCTCTCTCAAAAAAAAAAAAAATAAATATTTTAAAAACTAAAAAAACAAAACAAAACATGTTGGTGAGCTAGCTCTGCTCAGGTCCAAGGGAGCCAAGATAATTTTGAAACAGATAGTGATTATTAACAGATGTAGAATTCTTCAGAGATTTCAAACTGTGCTTTAAAAATTATGTATGTTGCTTCTTTTCAGGCTTTTATGAAATGATTTCAGTTTTTTTCTGGACCTTAGAAGATGCTCAAAGTTTGAAGGGCTCAGTGTGAAAGAGTGGGGAATAGGTTTGGGTCACATACAGTTTAGAAACTGTTTCAAGTTTTTTCAAGAACAATGGTAACTGTATTACAAGATGCAACGAGTGCTTACACTGATAATATTATAGAGCTGAAAAATAAAATTTAGAAGCTCTGTTCCCAACAAAGCTATGGACTTGGTTACCTCCAAAAAACAGTCCTATACTTAGTGATGATTTACGTGATTTAAATCACAGTGAATAAATCACAGTCCTATATTTACTGATGATTTATGTGATTTATCGATATTTGACTCTCATGGATAATAATCTTAAACCACAGAATTGTGGTTTTCTAAATCTCCGAAGCATCTGAACTCTTTCTCTTTTTCCCTTAAACTCCTCAGAATCTTAACATATTTGTTTGCTTTGGCTGTCACAACAAAGTACAGAACAGGTGGCTTAAACAACAGAAATTTATTTTAATTCTGGAGTTTAGAAGTCCAAGATTAAGGTGTTAGCAGGGTGGGTTTCATCTGAAGCCTCTCTCCTTGGCTTGAAAGATGGCCATCTTCTCCTGTGTCTTCAGATGGTCTTCCCTCTGTGCATGGCTGTGTACAAATTTCCTCTTATAAGAATACCAGTCAGATTGGATTGAGGCCCACCCCAATGATCTCATTTTCACTTAATTACCTCTTTAAAGACTCTATCTCAAAATACATTAATATTCCAGGGCACTGGAGGTTAGGACTCCAACATATGAATTTAGGGGTGGGGAGACACAATTCAATCCATGGCATTTAATATGTAAGACAGATAAAAAGAGCCTTCTAAGGTTAAAGGGCTGGAGTCTCACAGGTCTGTCCTTCCATCTTTCTTCCCTTTCCATCTTCACCACCCCCATACCCCACCAAACTACCTCTCAGGCACCTTCTGGAAATACTAGGATGACTAGGGAAACTATTGAACAGTCCATTTGTTTCCCAAATATTAGTGGATATTTACCATGTACAGGATTTTGTGTCACATGGGTTTGAAGAGTTGCAAAAGTAAATAAAGTAAGCCTTGCATTCAAGTAGCTTATAGCAAACCACATCATCATATAGTAATTGAATGACAGCTAAGAATTGGATCTACCTTCACATTCATGAGAGAGGTAGCAGAGGGATGTAGAAGGAACTCTGGAGGGTCCAGGCTTGAGGTGAGAAGACCCAGACATGAACATAGCTTGTTTGCTTGCTTGCTTGCTTGCTTGATTTATTTATTTTATTTTATTTTATTTTATTTTTTTACCTGCCTAGCAGGGGAATGCAAAGCTCAAATATACAATGAAGATTGAGGAGCATTGTACAACGATAAGCTCTATAGAAGCATAAGTTATTATTATATTAAAAATCACTAAACCAGCTTTCAAAATGTAGCATTGTTTCCACTTTCTCATTCACCACCTGCACATTCCACTGGCTAATTGCCATATTATCTGCGGTCACCTTACTTAATCAAATTTAAGTGTTCAGCCTCTATTTAAATAAAGGCTCTGTAGCCTTAACCAAATGCGATAGATTATTACTCTGATAATTTGGGGGCTAAATTAATCAAGCCTGAGTTGGATTTTCTTTTTCCAAAATAATCCCTTTCCTTTTTCTTTAGCCCATTTTGAAGTTCTAAGTTATCAAATATTTAGTTTTTATATACTGAAGTGCATTCTTCTTTTCAATCCACTCCACGATTCCCAACTGCCCCTCTCTGGCCCTTATAACTGATTGCTCACTTCCTATACAGTCTGGTTCCCCTGAGTCACTCTCCTAAAATTTACCATAATCAAAACCAAATTACCCAAAACTCTCTTTGAAGGAGTCATGTCCTTAACACATGCTTCCAATGCTTAGAGATTCTGGGTTCCACAGGAAGTCAGGCTTGCATGTTTATTCTCTAGGAACACCCTATATCTTCTCTTGGGCCACCCACAGAAACATGTATTATCCTACCACCATTACTTGCTCCTTCTCCTGCTTAGCGCAATTTCTAACCAAAGACAGAGGACTCTTCTTTTCCCTGCTTCCCAATGACTACCTTTCTTCCCTTTTGATGCACTATAATATTGCTGGAAAAATGTCATCCTCTTTTCAGTAGGCAAGGACGAAATGAGGGACTAGGCCAGGCACTGTGTGGGGTATGCATTCGAGTCAGACACACCCTCTGCTGTCTGGAGCTCACAGTCATGATAAGCTTGTAAACAGTAAGGACAATGGAAGGAAGGCTGGAAGGAGAGCTTTGCAGAGGTGGAAGTACAAGTGAAGATGAGATTCTTTTTCACTGGAGAATTGGGAACTGGCTCGGGGAAGCAGAGACATTAAAACTGGATCTTGAAGGATTTGAAGAGAAGGGTATTCCAAGTAAAGGAAGAACAAGAACAAAAACCCAGGCTAGTATAAGACTTGGCCTATTTGGTGTTCCAATCTGTACGGCAGGAAGGAGTCGGCCAAAATTGAATATGGCATAATGAGGCCAGGAAGAAGTCAGAGCATGAAGAATTTTGAATGCCAGATAGGCTCCAGTGGGTTACATGCCTGCCATTAGTGGTTCAGCCAGCCAGCAATCCCAGCAATGTTGCCACATTTCCCTGTTGCACTCAGGAAAAAACAATGCAAAAGGAGTCTCTTTTACTGCCTTCTCTTAGGAGGGGTGCTATAAGTGAGCAACCCATCATTCCCTTGAGGGGGAAAAACAATGTGTTTGTGTACTCTTGGCTCATCTGAATACCAAAATAAAGTGTAAGCTAAATACCCCTATGGGGTTAAAATTCAATTTCATCTTATATTAGCTACAAAATAACGAGTTGAAACTATTTGGAACAGTTTCTCAAGAGAAAGTACCACACAGGATTCATCCCAGGTCCTTGGTTTTCTTTCTGTTTATAATCTTCATTAAGTGATAGAGATTATATCCATATCCTCTTCAAGCCTCAGCTGTGACCTCAAGGCTGATGACCCCCCGCCCGCCTTGCCATCTCCAATGCAGGCTTCACTTTCACACCTACTGCAAATCCCCAGTGGTTTATACTCCATTTCTGTTTGACTCTCACATAACCATTCGTGGGGCCCAAACCCAACATCTTTTTTCTCCAAATCACATTCCTTTCCATTTTCCTTTTCTTCTTCAATGTTTCAACATTCTTCCAGAGCCACTAGCTGTTTAAAAATCATTTTTTGATTCCTCTCAACTCTGCTACCTTATCAGACTAAAAATCCAATCGATTTTCATCTAAACCTCTTTTGTCCCTATTTTCACAGTCTTTGAGTCTGGATCACTGGGACAGTTTTCTCATTGGCTTCCCTGACTCTAATCCAACCTGCATATAACTGCCAAACTAATCTCCTTTAATATATCACTTTCATCATGCTGATTCCCTGCTCAATAATCTTAGATAGTTCCCTATGTCAGATGCAACCAAAATAGAGCAAAGGCCTGCTAGAAAATTTTATGAATACACTCTTCTCTGAGCAGTATTATAATTTCAGATATACTAATGATGAAAATTGAGGCCCCACAATTTAACTTGCCTAAGACTAGTAATTGGCAGAGCTAGGATTACAACCTAGTCCTTTGAGTCCTGGTCCTACACTTTGCCTTAATAGAAATTTGTGGCTCCCATGCTTGATTTTAAGAGTCTCCATAATCTTCCTTTGCTTCATTTAACCAATCTTCTTTTTTCTAACTCCCCAACAGAGCCCTCCCTATGGCCAGCCTTGGCTCCTCATTGCCTTCCTATATGCCTACTTTATTCCTGCTTTGCTATGGCTTTCTCTGGGCATATTCACTCTAGCTTTCCCCAACCTCTGAGGCACACCTTAAACCCCATCAGTGTGGTTCTGATTTCCCTGGCAATGCCATCCATCTTCGGTTAGATTTCTACAGTATTTATTCTCCAGCAGAGTGGCTCACAGCCTGAACACAAGGAGTAGAGGTAGGGAAGGGGGAAAATTCATGGGCTATGGATCCCTATGAGTACCAAAGCATACACTAAATTATATGCAATTCACATGTATTTGCTACTGTTTTCCAAAAACAAATAGATGCTATTGCCATTAATAAAACACACATTAAGTAGTTCATATTTGTTCTTCATCATTACATATTTCCCTAATTACAAATGCTAACCATAGATCAACCACCAGATAAAGTTTGTGAAATATACGACATTAACAGAAATCTTTAATCTCAATAAAGACAGAAACCACGTGTCTAAACACATAAATGTGAATCTTGCTGATTCACATTTGTGCATGTTCTTTAATCTTGTGAGCCCCCATGAGGTCTTAAAGGGTTTCTTATAAGGTACAGCAAAACTAGGCCATCCTTCTGCATCTTACCGCACCTCGCTCAGTACTGAATACATGGTGGGTATTCAACAAATACTTGTTTCAAGCTCCCTCAGTCGGTGAAATATAACGGTATACATTAGAAAAATTTAGGCTTATTCACTAAAGGATAGGCTAGGAAAGAGCATGATTCTACAGCTTATTAAGTTGCCCAGAATGGTGGAGATTTCCATCACTTTTTCCATCCATGGTCGCCTTGCAGGAATTTTAGTGAAAGTTCTGATTGCCACTCGATGGAACTGGGGGTCAGAACTATGGTTTAACACCAACTGATATACAGAAATTCAAATCTCCTGCTTCTATTTATAAAGCAGAAATCAGAGACCAGCCTTGAGGGAAATAATTTCAATTCTTCTTTCTCACACAGGATCAGGATCAAGGGGTGATTGAACTCCTTCAACATATTGCTGGCTTTCAAATTTAGTTAAGTAACAAGTTCAAATTAAGACCTAGATAACATCAGATAGCCACACAGTTGTTACCTATCTTTGGATAGAGAATGGGGGAGAATCCTAGTGACTAGCATAGGCAGGAAAAGTTCTTAAGGTAGAATATGGTTCATTCTATAGAATTCTATAGAATATGGGCATCATTATGAATAAAACTTTTAAGAAGTAGATTTCCCAAGTAATTGAAATTTACTTATTTACAGTTTCAAATATTTTATATTAAGAATTTTTAGATCAATGTTTCCTTTTTTTTGAAGTTTATTTATTTATTTTGAGAGAGAGAGAGAGAGAGAGCGCATGTGTGCTAGTGGGGGAAGGACAGGGAGAAAGGGAGAGAGAATCCACCTGTAGTACAGAGCCCTACAGGAGGCTCTATCTCCCTAACCGTGAGAACATGACCTAAACTGAAATCAAGAGTTGGACACTTAACCGACTGAGCCACCCAGGCACCCCTATATCAATGTTTCTAAACTGCATTACATGCTTTCTGATTTACATTAAACAAATGATACTGAAAATAACTCTTCCTTATGCTCCTGACATTGAATATCAATAATTATTTTATACAACTCAGGTATATAACAGGGCTTTTTACTCCTTCACTGAATGGCCCCAGACTACTATACACTTTGAGTCTTATGGGATTTAAAAAATTTTTATCCTGAAATAATTTTAGACTTAATTAAAAGTTGAAAAATAGCATAGAATGTCTACATATACCCTTCACTCAACTTCCCCCATGCTATTATCTTAAATAACCACAGTGCAATCAACAAAACCAAGAAATCACCATTGGTACAATAGATACTATTAAGTAAACTGCAGATCTTTTTCAAATCTCACCAATTTTTCCAATAGTGTTCTCTCTGTTCCAAGATCCAGTCCAGAATCCCACATTGAGATTAATCTCTTTGTCTCCTTAGTCACCTACAATCTGTGACAGATCCTCAGTCTATCCTGGTCTGCCACAGTCCTGTCACTTTTGATGAGTAACAGTCATTTTATAGGATGTCTTTCAATTTGCCTGACTTTTCCAATGATTTTATTAAAGTTATACATTTTCAGCAAAAATACCACAATAAGTAAGCAAGATTTTTTTCCTGTCTTTAGTACACAATATCTAAGGGTTTGTGATGCAATGTCTTATTCCTGGTGATGTCAACCTTGGTTTCTTGGTGAAGGTAGCATCTGCTGGGAGATCTCAAGTTAATGTTTTTCCCTTGGTAATTAGTCAATATTTTTCTGATTTGTTAATACAATTTTTCCAGCTCTTTCCTCCGAGTGAGATATCAGATGTCACCCCATGTGCTCGCCACTAGCAACTTGCTTTTTCTAACCTGCTGTAGGCTTAAAAATCAGAAAACGTTGTATGAATTCTTTTCAAAAAAAAAAAGGTGGGGGCAAGGGTTTATTGTAGACTTTTAAAGATAAGTCTTCTTGCTGCTTAGACATCCTTTGTGATTATATTAAAGTTCTTGGTTTTGATGTTTTCTATCTAGAATCTACATTGTTGATAATGCCCGATAAGTGACACTTCCTTAGTGGCACTTAAAGTATCAGATGAAGATATCCAAAAACTTAGAAATCTAATCATCATAAGTTGATTTACTAAACGTATAGTTCCAGTTCAACAGGCAAGTTTACAATGACCATCCCTTCCCAGTCGGTGGTACAAGAAATTAAAGTAGGAGGAGTTTGGCAGTCATTAATTCTGTTTATACTTAATACGTTCGATGTAAAGAGAAGAATCAGATGTGGCTCCCATAAACCAAAAACCTGCTTCGTGATGCTATGAATGTTAATTAATCTTGCCACATCTCTAAGTTCTAATTAAACTGGCCACATCAGGCTCCAAGTTCCAAGTCATCTGGGCTAAGTAGCTGAGAAAAGAATCAAGTCTTCATAGTCCATCTTCCCAAAGCCATCAGTAATATGGGAAAATCTTACTGAAAAGATATTCATAATGTCATCAAATCCACCAACTGTTTCTATGTAGATTTCACTGCAACCATTTCAGAGAGGGATGCTGTGTGCCTTAATCTCCAAATCTTTCAGAGAACAGAGAAATCTTTCAGTCCTTTCTTATGTGCCTCATAGATTTCCTTTTCATTCAAAATATCCATGTAGATTAAACATATTTCCATCTACAGTGAGAAATATTTAAAAATACAGTATATGTTAATCATATATTTAAGATCTTTTCATAGGTTTCTACTGTTTTAATTTGATAAGGATGAGATCCAGCCCATTCTTCCTGTTTTATATAACCAAATAAGAACCTAAACATTTCTCAAAAAGCATGTCCTTAAAAAAAAAAATGTGATTCATGGTTCTCTATCTCCCTTATGCCTGGTTCTTAAAAATGATTGAGTCACTGTTGTTCTGTTGTTTAATCTGATAATTATGCAAGCACCAAATCTTACATTGGAGCAGAAAATGTTAACACACATTGAAAAACCAAAAAGCGTAGAACTATAATCTGTATGATAAAATGCATTACTCTGTTTAAAAGGATTGTTTTACAGATGCAATTAACAATCAGCGATCATACAGTTTAGACCGGTGTTTTGATGCCATCTGTTGGAATAAGTCCTCTTACTCTCTGGAATGAAGCTATAATTTTCAGTTTACAGTTTCATTAGGCAACATACAGTATAACAGTCACCAAAAGAAGAGAAATCCTAAATACTTTCAGTTTTATAGTCTTCCATAAACAATTAAGCATGTTGCTGAGATTTTTCAAAAGAGAGAATTTAGAAAATTAGCAACATGACCACAGATTGCTATTTTATTTCACAGTTTTAAAATATCACCAACAGTTCAAATGGCCAATGATGGTTTTCTAATTTTAGTTTCAATATTTGAAATGTGACTCCCATCCTTTTTATTTATGATTTTTATTAACTTAAAAAAATACTTGCCCTGTGCCTAAACAAGTTGTGCCATAATGCCAGTGATAAAAGTTTACAAACAATCTGTCCATTAGGATACATTTCTGTTTGTTGTTATTAGCTTATTAAATGCCAGATGAAATCTTTGGGGGCCTTTAATACACTAGGGGGTGCTAGTTCTCCACACGTACATATTTATAAAGCATAACTTTCTCTACAATTAATTCTTGGGAATTATAAAAGTTGACCTAAAATTCTAATAGAGTATGTAGGCTGCATATATATCAAGAAAACAAAAGAAAAAAAGAACTCATTAAAATTACATTCTGAATTAAACAGCAAGAGTCCAAACAGGAGTGCAATTTTACACTGCAAGAGGTAAGATCCATATGGTCTCAGTTCATGGTTCAGACATCAGTTGCTAGTATTAAACAAAACCTGAAAAGAAAGTCACAGCTTTTCAGAAAGTATAGTATTGGAACCAAATTTCTTAGTGCTATCTATTATGTCTATGGTGCTCCAAAAGAAATACAAAGCAAAACCACCAGGGAGAGGAGATTTCTTTACTAAATTTAGACAACTTACTTGAGATTCTCTTCCTTTGATATGCCATTCGAACAGTCCCAAATGACAATAAGTCACCATTAAGATCTGAACTTATGCTCTACAGTAGGCTGGTAAATTGCCTCAAGTAACTAATGGCTCTCTGTTATGAATTCTAACATCTGAATGATGAAAGTAAGCACACACACAAACGTACACACACATACACACACACAGACACACACACACACACACCAATATAAAGAAGACCCAGGTTTACTTTTAATATTTTTAACAGAATCAAGTCCAACAGGGACATTATTCCAGATTCCATTCTATACGTAGTGCGGGGGGTGGGGGCGAGGGTATATTTTTTCTTTCCTCTTTTTGGGTTTAGTTTTCCTTCTTTAAAAAAACTAACCAATAGGACTCCAGATGTACTCAAATTCAGGTAAAGCATACTAATGCACAATTTTCCACTTTTAGAGATAGCTTGATTTTCAAGAAACTTTCTTGCAAAATAGAAGCCCTGGCATTTCTTTATCAATTGATGGAATCTACTTTTTTTTTTAAGTTTATTTATTTATTTAAAGAAAGAGTACAAGCAGAGGAGGGACAGAGAGAAAAAGAGAGAGGGAATCCCAAGCAGGCTTCATGCTGTCAGCGCAGAGCCTGATGTGGGGCTCTATCTCGCAAACTGTGAGATTATGACCTGAACTGAGATCAAGAGTCAGACACTTAATCAACTGAGCCACCCAGGCACCCCACCAGGATCTACTTGTAACTTATTTTGCTTCTTCCTCTTCCCATTCCACCAAACTGCAGGAATTCATCTAGTCTCTCCCATCTTTTCTTAGTACAACTAGAAATATTCCAAAAAGTTGTTCCCAGGTTGCTACATCTTCTGCTCCACCAAATGCCATGGGAGTACTGGTAGATCCTATAGACTTGCTATATATTGCTTGCAGTGGGAAATAGCACACCCAGTAGGAGTTTGTTCAGGACACTCTGATATTATGGTAAAGAATATTTTTAAAATATTTAGATGAAGTAAAATCTCTGGATTACCTCCCAGCACATTAACCTATAGCAGGAAGAGAACCATGTACTTTTCCCAAACAGAAATACAAATATAATGCTCCAGGGGTATTTTATCAATACATACAAATGATATAACACCTAGAATGTATGAACAATTAGCCAAGACCTCCACAGGGCTACTGAAGGGTTTTATGCAATGATTTTGGAAAATCCTAATCTGAGACCATCATCTGTTATTTTATGAATGTATATCCTCCAAACTCTGCCTAGTAGCAGCTTCACAGTTGCAAGTACACAAATGCTTTAAATTTGCATTTAAAAAGGCAATTTCATGGGTTCATTCTGAGTCACAACAGAGATTTGTCACATACATCACGTTTCATCCTTTCTTCAAGGACAGAGGCCAAATCTAGCATTATTTATACCTTGGTATAGGAGATGAAGGCAAGAAAATGGTTTTCAAAATATTAGTAATTATTAGAGTTGTCAACTTCTACTGACAAACAGTATAAACTGTGTCGTCGTTCTATATTTGGATCACAGGATCTGAGTTAGAAGGGGCCTAAAAGTCATTTTATTAAACCCCCCATGCATGAATTCCCCTTACTCATCACAGATAAATGGCTTTCCAGTTTCAACTTACACCCCTCTAATCACAGAAAATCACTGCCTTACCGGCATAATTATTAGAAAGCTCTGCCTTTTATTGACTGGATGCCTGTCTTCTCACCATCTTTTTTTATTGGTCAGGTTATGCTGTGTGTCAGAGTTGTTCTACTGCCTGGGATCAGTTCCCAATTCAGCCAGTTACTAGCTTTGTAACTTTAGATAAGTAACTTACTTTCTTTGGCCCTTCAACACACATTTAGGATTTGATCACTTATCATTACCTCCACCACTATCACCCTTGTCCCAGTAACCACTGTCTCAAAAATTCCTATCATTTTTCTGTCCTACAAATCTATTCTCAACATGGTTGCTGAGAGTGATCCATTTCAAGTTTGGTCAAACCAAGTCAGTCTTCTGATCAAAACTGTACGATGATTTCACATTTAATTCAGAGTAAAAGTTTAAGTCCACACAATGTCCTCCATGTTCTTCTACACCGTGATGCTCTGCTTTTATCCCTTTCCCCTTTCCCTCAGCCATTCAGGCAGCTTTAGCCACACTCATCTCCTTCCTGCAACTGCATTAGGGTCTGTGCTCTGTTCTCACATCTCCCACCTCCCACCTCCCCACCCTGCCCCACCCCAACCCAGAACCTTGCCTGTGAATCCAACTTTTCCCTCAAGTCTTTGCTTAAATCTCACTTTCTCAAAGAGACCTATTTTGGCTCCTTAATTTAATAAAGGCAAACTGAGCCCCATCCACTTCATCGCTCAGCACTCCTGATGATTTCCCTTAACCTACCTACTTTTTCTGTTTTTTTCCCATACTATTTCTCACTTCCCATTTTACTATGCAATTTATTAACTTTTTATTAATTATTATCTATCTCCACTAAAATAAACTTCATAAGGACAGCGACTTTTATCTATTTTGTTCATAACCCCTTGTATACAGTAGGCATTCAATAAATGTTATCAAATAAGTGAATGAATTTGAGGATAGCAAGTTAAAACATACACAGCTTGGAACACTTTCATATACTTATTACTATTATTACTGCTATAATTGCCATTACTGTTACTTTTTGTGTGTCATTCTTATCATTACCTGAAGCATCCTTGCCTGTTTCCTAAGCTGTAATTACTAAAGGCCTCTGATCTATAGGGTCAGATCATCTCCCATCTTCTGGGCTAGTCCAACCAAAGCTGACACTGTATTAGAAGGCTGACCTTTGGAATTGTTCTTTTTAGTGTGGGATGAGTCCACAGCACTTACTCTACTAAAGCGCTCTCCTCTAATTCTCACTGGGGCACATGTCTGACCATCTGTCTTACTTTCTCTTCATACTCCTGGGCCCCTTCTGTGACAGCCCTAAACGCCAGGTCACCAAGGTCTAATTTTAAAATACACTTTAAACGTTGTGTTATCATTTGTTAAAGGAGATGTAAACACTATAAATGCAGCACACTCAACAGCTGGACTAAATTGTTGACCATTTAGATGGATACAAGTGGTTTCTAAACTTTTCCCTGATCTAACCCTTCTATGCAGTAGTCAATCAATATTTGTTCAATGAGTGAATCCTCTTTTTTTAATGTTTATTTATTTTGAGAGAGAGAGAGAGAGAGAGAGAGAGAGGCAGAGGGAGGGGGGAAGGGTTAGAGAGAGGGAGAGAAAGAATCCCAAGCAGGCTCTGTGCTTTCAGCACAGACCCGATATGGGGCTGGAACCCACAAACCATAAGATCAGGACCTGAGCTGAATAAAAGAGTCAGACATTTAACCATCTGAGCCACCCAGGTGCCCCAATGAGTGAATACTCAAAAATGACCAAAAGAAAGTCAAATTAATGTTACAGTTATTACAATTACTTCTAAAATTAAAGTTTATATGTAAACATTTGTTTTTAAATATTACTTTAGGGACGCCTGGGTGGCGCAGTCGGTTAAGCGTCCGACTTCAGCCAGGTCACGATCTTGCGGTCCGTGAGTTCGAGCCCCACGTCGGGCTCTGGGCTGATGGCTCAGAGCCTGGAGCCTGTTTCCGATTCTGTGTCTCCCTCTCTCTCTGCCCCTCCCCTGTTCATGCTCTGTCTCTCTCTGTCCCAAAAATAAATAAACGTTGAAAAAAAAATTAAAAAAAAATATTACTTTAAAAATTAAATATGTCACCAATCATATTAGTTGTCCTTCAATACAATTTAAATTCATATTACATGTGGTAATATGTAAAGAAAAGCAGGCTTCTGTCTACAAGTCCAGAGAATGACAGTTTTTGCCTGGCAGTAAGGAATCACGGCATAACCTCTCCATGTTTCTACTTTAAGTGTTGATTACTCCTCTGTTTTATACATCTAAGGAATAAAAAATGATACAAGTTACCAGCTCCCTCTCTCACCATAAATTTCATCCTCCTTAAAAAATGAGCTTGTTTGACAAAATAATAATTGAAATATTCCACGTGGAAATGTTTCCAAAGTATCTTTAAAAGGGATATTTATAACACTGAGAAGAACATGACCATCATAAAGATGGCGCATGAAAACACAATGTATGAAGATAGTGAAAGGGGATAGGGGTAGGGGATATTTCGGGAAAAAATAAGTCATACTAGGGAAAAAAATTCCTTTCAGATACTTGAGAAATATCATTTAGAAAAACACTAAATTTATTTGATGTGACTCTAGAGGCCAGAATTAGGTCCACTGAGGACTTACAGGAGGAAAATTTTAGTTTAACATTAGGAAAATCTATAAAATAATTAATGTAGACCAAATATCAAACTGAGTGGCTTTGATGCATCAAAAGTTTTCTGTCCAAGAAATGTAAACAAAGGCCAGATAACCACCTGCATTGCTTTGCTAAGGCTAGGTGACAAAAATCAAATTTATTTTCTCACAGTTCTGGAAACTGGAAGTCCAAGATCAAGCTGTCACCAGAATTATTTTTTTCTGAGGCCATTCTCCTGGATTTGCAGGTGGTTATCTTCTTCCTGTGTCTTCACATGGTTTCCTTTGGGTACACATAGCCCTGATAGCCCTTTGCGTGTCCTAATCTCCTCTTATCTCATAAGGATACCAATGAGTTTGGGTGAGGATTCACCCTAATGGCCTCATTTTAACTTAATCAACTTTTTAAAGGCCCTGTTTCCAAATACAGTCACATTCTGAGGTACTGGGGATTAAGGCTTCAACATATAAACTTAGGAGAACACAATTAAGCTTATAACAACAAGATGTAGAAGAGACAGACACTGTAGCTAGTGTGGGGGAAGGAGTTGTAATAGATATTACCAAAGGTCTACCTTCTAATTCTTAGTTCAGAAACTTGGGGGGACATAAACATAAAATCTTATTTTTTTATTTCTATTCATTTTATTTTATTTTTTTTCCATATATGAAATTTATTGTCAAATTGGTTTCCATACAACACCCAGTGCTCATCCCAGAAGGTGCCCTCCTCAATACCCATCACCTACCCTCCCCTCCCTCCCACCCCCCATCAACCCTCAGTTTGTTCTCAGTTTTTAAGAGTCTCTTATGCTTTGGCTCTCTCCCACTCTAACCTCTTTTTTTTTTCCTTCCCCTCCCCCATGGGTTTCTGTTAAGTTTCTCAGGATCCACATAAGAGTGAAACCATATGGTATCTGTCTTTCTCTGTATGGCTTATTTCACTTAGCATCACACTCTCCAGTTCCACCCACGTTGCTACAAAGGGCCATATTTCATTCTTTCTCATTGCCACATAGTACTCCATTGTGTATATAAACCACAATTTCTTTATCCATTCATCAGTTGATGGACATTTAGGCTCTTTCCATAATTTGGCTATTGTTGAGAGTGCTGCTATAAACATTGGGGTACAAGTGGCCCTATGCATCAGTACTCCTGTATCCCTTGGGTAAATTCCTAGCAGTGCTATTGCTGGGTCACAGGGTAGGTCTATTTTTAATTTTTTGAGGAACCTCCACACTGCTTTCCAGAGCGGCTGCACCAATTTGCATTCCCACCAACAGTACAAGAGGGTTCCCGTTTCTCCACATCCTCTCCAGCATCTGTAGTCTCCCGATTTGTTCATTTTGGCCACTCTGACTGGCGTGAGGTGATATCTGAGTGTGGTTTTGATTTGTATTTCCCTGATAAGGAGCGACATTGAGCATCTTTTCATGTGCCTGTTGGCCATCCAGATGTCTTCTTTAGAGAGGTGTCTATTCATGTTTTCTGCCCATTTCTTCACTGGGTTATTTGTTTTTCGGGTGTGGAGTTTGGTGAGCTCTTTATAGATTTTGGATACTAGCCCTTTGTCCGATATGTCATTTGCAAATATCTTTTCCCATTCCGTTGGTTGCCTTTTAGTTTTGTTGGTTGTTTCCTTTGCTGTGCAGAAGCTTTTTATCTTCATAAGGTCCCAGTAATTCATTTTTGCTTTTAATTCCCTTGCCTTTGGGGATGTGTCGAGTAAGAGATTGCTACGGCTGAGGTCAGAGAGGTCTTTTCCTGCTTTCTCCTCTAGGGTTTTGATGGTTTCCTGTCTCACATTCAGGTCCTTTATCCACATAAAATCTTATTTATCTAAGGTCTGATTCTCTAGAGCCCTGTTTCAGCACGTGATTGGACATTTATGGTGGGATTGTTTCACCTTTTTTTAAAGTTTATTTATTTATCTTGAGAGAGAGAGAGAGAGAAAGTACAAGTGGAAGAGGAGAAGAGAGAGAGGGACAGAGAGAGAATCCCAAGCAGGCTCTGCACTGTCGCTGCGAAGCCTGATGTGGGGCTCGAATCCATGAACCATGCATGAGATCATGGCCTGAGCTGGTCAGATGCTTAACTGACTGAGCCACCCAGGCTCCCCAATTGTTTCATCTTTTGTCCTAGATATATAGTATATGCTAAATGTAAGACAGTCTGATTTAAATTGGTATTTATATTATACAAATAGTATTAACATAAATAATTTCAGGAATATTATTTAAAAATTGTTTTAATGTTTACTTTTTTTGAGACAGAAAGACAGAGAGAGAGAGAGAGAGAGAATATAAGTGGGGGAGGGGCAGAGAGAGGGAGACACAAAATCTGAAGCAGGCTTCAGGCTCTGAGCTGTCTGCACAGAGCCTGATGTGGGGCTCGAACCCACAAACTGCGAAATCATGAACTGAGCTGAAGCTGGATGCTTAACCGACTGAGCCACCCGGGCACCCCTCAGAATATTATTTTTAAGTGACTATTTACTACATAAAATATCCACAATATTAAGATTTTAAAAATAAAGGAAAATAGCTGTCCAGCATTCTGTCACCTATACTGATGAAAGTCTTCATTTTGTATTTTCTTCTCATTAGCTGTAAGTGTGCACAACACACTGAGAACGGACTTAGACGTGGCATCAGGTACTAAGAAACTCAAGACCGCTGAAAGGAAGCAGCTACAAGGATTGGGAATGATTTGAATGAGATGGGAAGGAGAGAAGAAAGTCTAGAAATGAGTCAAAAGTCTCAAATCTGGAGGAACTTAAAGGATAACAAGTGTTTCAACATTTAACAGATATTTCTCAAAAGGTACAAGAACTGAAGTCAAGAAAAGCAATTTAGAGTAGAGGCAAAGTTTATGAGTTGAACATTGTCATATTCTGATATAAGTAAATCTGCTCCCTAAATTCTCCCCTTAGGCAGCTCTTCACACATGGGGTTAAAATTAAATCACCATAGAATCAAAACCACAGCAAGATATCACCTGACACCTGTCAGAATGGCTATTATCAAAAATGCTAGAGGGGTGCCTGGGTGGCTTGTTCGGTTAAACATCCAACTTCGGCTCAGGTCATGATCTCGCAGTCCGTGAGTTCAAGCCCCGCGTCGGGCTCTGTGCTGACAGCTCAAAGCCTGAAGCCTGCTTCGGATTCTGTGTCTCCCTCTCTCTCTGCCACTCCCCCACTTATGTTGTCTCTCTGTCTCTCAAAAATAAATATTTTTTTAAAAAGGCTAGAAATAACAAGTTAGTGAGGATGTAGAGAAAAGGGAACTCTTGTGCAGTGTTGGTGGGATATAAGGTGGTACAGCCATTATGGAAAACAGTATGGAGCTTCCTCAAAAAAACAAAAAAGGGAACTACCATCTGATCCAGCAATTCCACTTCTGGGTATTCATCTGAAGAAAACAAAAACACTAATTCAAAAAGATATGTGCACCTCCTCCATGTTCATTGCAGCATTATTTATGTATCCAACATATGGGAATAATCTAAGTGTCCATCAGTGGATGAACGGATAAAGAAACACACACACACACACACACACACACACACACACACACACACAGGAATATTAGTTAGCCATAAAAAAAGAATGAAATCTTGCCATTTATAACAACACAAATGGACCTCAAGGGCATTATGTTAAGTCAAATAAATCTGACTGAGAAAAAGAAATACTGTACGATCCCACTTATATGAATCTAAAAAAGTTGAATTCATAGAAACAGAAAGTAGAATAGTGGTTACCAGGGGCTGGAGGTAGGATAAGCATGAAGATGCTGTTCAAAGGGTACCAACTTCCACTTATGAGACAAATAAGTTCTGGGGATCTAATGCACAGCATGGTAACTATAGTGAGTAACACTATATTATGTACTTGAAAATTGCTAAAATAAATAAATAACCATAGAATATTTTTAGAGTCTCTAAAGGTGTAAGCCTTCAAACTATCACCTTACTGTTGTTCTCCAGTAAGTATACTGTATACTGTTGTATACTCCAGGTGTATTTAGCAGCAACAAAACTCTCACAACTAAACATTTAAATTGAATTATGTTCTAAATATTATTACCAGCAAGTATCACCTATTTTTTCCTTGCAGAAGTAAAATCTCTAAAACTATATCCTTCAGTCAACAAACCATGAAAAGTCTTCATCTTTGTAATGAGAAAAAAAAAATCGTCTTCTGGACAGAGTGCCTGCAAGAATCAGATGGGATAATATAATTAAAGTTCTTTGTAGGGGTGCCTGGGTGGCTCAGTCAGCTGAGTGTCTGACTCTTGATTTCTGCTCAGGTCCTGATCTCAAGGTTCATGGGACTGAGCCTCTTGTTGGGCTCCATGCTGGGCATGGATCCTACTTAAGACTCTCTGTCTCTCTCTCTCTCTGTCTCTGTCTCTTCTCTCTCTCTCTCCCACTCCCTCTCTCTCTTCTCTCCATCTGCCGCACACCATGCTCGTGCTCTCTCTAAAATATAACTAACTAACTAACTAACTAAATAACTAACTAACTAACTAAATAAATAAATAAATAAATAAATAAATACAGTTCTTTGTAGCCTCAGAGTCACCAAGCAAATGTTAGGGAATGTTACTTATGTATGTCAGAGAGTCTTTTCTAGGTACCAGCACAGATAGCAGAAGATATGAACAAATATGAATGTGGTTTCTGACTAGACATCAGGTGGAAGCCCTGTAGTCAGACTGCTGGGGATCAAACCCTGGCTTTGTAGCTTATTAGTCCCATAACCTTGGGCAAGTTACCTGACTTCTTGGTTAGGTAACTTGCATCTGCAAGTGGGGATAATAATTGTTCCAATACTCAGAGAGCTTGCTGTGAGGAAAAAGTAATATGATTATGTGAAAAACACATAGAACAACACCAAACATCAAGTAAATTATCAATAAAATATTAGTTGTTACTTTTGTTATTATTTAGCTCAAAATTTAGTTTGGGGACCAGATAGATAATGATATGTACATGATGTATATATGTATACACACGATGTATATATGTGTGTGTGTATATATATATATATATATATATATATATATATACACACGAGACATGTGTATACATATGCATACATACACTCTGTACATAAGGTAATCAATTTAAAATGCCGTAAGTGTGGAATAGTCAGTGTCTGAGTAAGTGCACTGGATAGAATCTCAGTATTTGACAGATGCAGGAAACCATTTTAGGATATGAGTGTCTGACCTAGGAAACAGTTTTGTTTACTCAACTATCTTTCCTCTAAAATGTGACATTCTTGAGGGTAGGGGTCATATCTAACTCACCATTTAATCCTCAATGATCAGCACATTACTGACATATCCATAGTTCTAATAAACATTTGTATGGTGAATACAAGAATAAATGAATGGATGAAAAGGTAAGGAGCATATTCTGGAAACTGAGAACATTGTGTGCCCAGAGCAGGAGATTCACATGATAATTAATAACAGTAGTTACTACTTATTAAACCTGCAAACAAATGAGACAGGTCCCAGGGAAAACTAGATTTGATTGTAGGAAAAGAAAGGTAAGGGAGCAGAAGAGAAAAAGGCTAAAAGCATTTTTGCAAAGAGAGATATTTGTACTAGCATAATGATCTCCTGATTCATGGACTCATGGCTCGTGGCATCTTCACAGCTCTCTGCACACTAATTGTGAGCACTTAGGAATCTCCTCACTAGAGAAGAACTCTAGAACACAGCCTCCATGAAAGTCAAGGGCCTCCAATACTTCCTTTTCATCACAATGAACAACAACAGCACCTTCATATTTAGAAATCTTTAGTTAACCCGCTAATGTCTACACAGAGTCAACTAACACTCTTCCCAGATGGGAATGCATCTCATTTCATAAAGTCTACTTAAGAAGAAATACCACAACCTCTAATGTTAAGTCTTTGTTGTCAGGAAGTGATTCTGTTTCTTCAATAAAACCCTATTGATTTCCTCAGGATAAAATTAAAGAGCAACATGTCATTCTGTTCTTTGAAACGGTTCCTTTTTTTAATTTTTTAAGCATCTTTTAATATGTACTCTCTTCTCCAAGTTAAATCATTTCAGTTCCTCCTAAAACGCCTCTGAGGTATTTTTTTTAAATATTGCTTTATCACTCCTATGCCTTTCCTCTAACCTCTCCAACCCTGTGTGTGCCAGGGAGTGAACCACTGTTTACATATTATTCCTTCTGACCTTTAAGTTCAGGACTCATTTTCCAGTGGGACTGCCTTGAAGGTGCCTTTGTGAGAATTAGGAGAAGATGCCACCCTCTGGGCAGATCATTTTAAAAAGTGCCCCTCTCCAGAAAGGCCAATTAGAAAAGGGCCTCTTGGAGTGAAGAAAAAAGTGCTCCCTCCTTGTCCTTTGGTCAGGCATATTTATATGCTGAACAAACTGAAGAGCCACACATGGCAGCCCTTTGAGCCCTCTGTGTTTGGAGAATAGGATTAGTTATATAGTATCTATGTGCCACAGAGCATTGTTCTTTTGGAAAGCAAACCCCTTCCAGGTTCTTACCTCTATTTTTTTTTAAGTGTAACCCTCTGCTTAGCAGAACCTTGAAAATAGCCTGATAAGGACTAAAAAAATAAATCATGAATTTTGTTCTTACATGCCATTTTCCTGTCTATTTCTCTATTATGCTTACTTTCTAAGCTACAGCTTCAATGGTGTTAATTTCCCTGTGACGTTGAGAATTTCTTGAGTGGTGTAAACAAAATCAACCAGACCTTTGAATGACCTGACAGCAACACGAGCTGAGCATCTCTGATTGCAGAGTCACAGTCACTTTGGAGGAAATATGGAGGCAGGGTTCTGCCTTCAAAAGTACTAGCATCTAGCTGGGGAGACAGAACACCTACATTTAGAAATAGATAATCATGCAGAACCACAAATGTTAAGATGCTATTAAGGGGAGACAGATGTGACAGGGGTACAGATGAAATGAAA
Source organism: Leopardus geoffroyi (assembly GCF_018350155.1). NCBI lineage: Eukaryota > Metazoa > Chordata > Mammalia > Carnivora > Felidae > Leopardus > Leopardus geoffroyi. The sequence continues at coordinate 86,019,718 of NC_059333.1, forward strand.
ATCACAGGGTAGGGAAGCAGTAATGAAGTAAAAGTGGCTTGGAAGCTTTTAGGGACCTTGGAGTAGGTAGAAGACTTACATGCATAGAGAGAGAATGGAATGTGGACTTGGCAGTGTGTTTTCCCTCTTCCCCAAGGTACAATCCCACTTCATCCCTAAAGAAATGGATGCACTGGAAAGGACACTGGGCTCAGAGCGTAGGAGTCTAGGTTCTAGTACACCTACTAATAACTTTCATTATGACCTTGGACCAGCCTCTTCACATTTCTGGATCCCCATGACTTCGTCTTTTAAATGTGGCAGTGGAAAAGATCACTTCCAAGGTGGATTCCACCTCTTAGTTTCTATGATGTTCTGTATTCTGTGAGTTGTTTCTTTATTTCCAATTTAAGAAGATCATTGTTACTTCTGATCCCTATCTTCTAAAATGCTATCTCAATTTATCCTAACCTCCCCTTCTGAACCAGCCCCCAGTATCACAAATGTAAGTGTCAAAGTCAAACAATTCTAGTCTCTGGTATGACTATTTACCTTTTGTTCTTACATCTGAGAAATGAATCACACTTAAAGCCATTTTTCACTTAATGTTTTAGCCTCATAGAGCTGAGCTTTCCTTGACTTAAAAATGTAATCATTGTGATAGGGCATGAAATCATAAATCCACTAAACTTTTCCACTGTTATTTTCTTGGTCAATATACTCTTCACAACATGCTTTAGAAACATTGCATAAACTCTGATAATGCAGTTTGTTATTAAATGGATTTAAATATGCAGGGGTCAATATTCAACCCTAAATGTTACTATTTTTATATTAAAAACCATATATAAGCCAAATTCGTGTATAAGGAAGCTAATGATTACTACCTCTTTTTAATAGGTTAATCTAAAAATGTTAAATAAAAAAAGAATTCTACAGAGAAATTAGAAATCTTTATTCAATAAATGGATACTTAGAATATCTGTTACATATTTTCAGCTAGAATATCCCTTAGATATCAGCTAGAATATCCTTTGTTATTTAGAAAAAAATCTTTGTTACAATTGTTATATAGAAACAATCAACAGAGTTCTTGGAGTTCTGTCTTAAAAAGAGAACATCTATAAAATGCAGATGTTGAGGTCAGAATTAACTGTTATCTACCCAACCAAATGTTGACACAATTGACACAATACCAAAACCATCATATACTAACTCCCAGTCAAATAGATGCCTATATCTCCACTGCCTCCCAAATCTCCATTAATATGACAGAAAATGAATAAAATAATTGATAAACTCACAAGAATAAAGGAATAATAGAGGAGATGACTGGAAGCAAAAAAAAACAAAACAAAAAACAAAAAAAAAAAAACAAAAAAAAAAAACAACCCATGATTAATATTTTGGAATGGAATGGTAAGTGGTAACTGATTTAGCAGCATGAGGAAAGCTAAAACCTAGGTCTTAGGGAGAAGCAGCAAGAAGCCTGAAAATTCATGCACCAAGGAGGAAGGAGTGGTTAGAAATCTGTATGGAGAAAATTAGACCCTCAGATGCCCCTGTCCCTGCACCAACCAGAGGACTTGATCAGAAAAACTCTAGATTAGGAGACATTAAGTGTAACAGAGAGGAGGGGTGTACAACCATACAGAAAACCTAGGTATTAAGTAACAAGTACTCTCAAACATTTTGTTCTTAGGGCCACTTTATACTTAAGAATTTTAAGGACCTTGGGGTACCTGGGTGGCTCAGTCAGTTGAGCGTCTGACCTTGGCTCAGGTCATGATCTCACTTCTTGTGAGTTTGAGTCCCACGTCGGGCTCTGTGCTGACAGCTCGCAGCTCAGAACCCTGGAACCTGCTTCGGATTCTGTCTCTGTCTCTCTGCCCCTCCCCTGCTCGTGCTCTGTGTCTCTCTCTCTGTGTATCTCTCAAATATAAATAAACATTAAAAAAATTGATATTAAAAAATTTAAAAAGAAAGAATTTTAAGGACCTCAGTGACTTTTTGTTTATTTTGGTTATATGCATCAATATTTGTCTTATTATAAATTACATCTGAAAACATTTAAATATTTATAAAATCATTTAAATAAAAATAACAAGCCTATTACATATTAATACTTTAACATTTTTATGAAACATAACTATATTTTTAAAAAAAGTGAGAAGAGTGGCACTGTTCTACATTTTGGCGAATCTCTTTAATGTCCAGCTTCATAGAAAATAGATTCTTATATCTGTTTCTGCATTCAATTGATCACGCATGTTGTTTTGGTAAAAGAAGATTAAGAAAAATCCAGCCTCACAGCAACATGCATTTAGAGGGAGAGGAGCGTTTTAATAACCTTTTCAGATAATTGTAAATATTTTTCTTTGATACTATACCAAAATTCAACAAGTGGTAGCTTCTGAAAGGAGATTTGTGATAGTGAATTTGAAACCATACCAATGAACTTTTTTTACTCTGTTACATTAAAAGTCATTTGTCTATCTTGCACTTTCACCCATGCATTGTTTTGTAGTGTTCTGCATTGGTCATTTAAAAAGAATCAGTTTATTGATTTAGATAGATCTTGCAAATATTGGCACATTTTATTATACAAAATCAAAAAATCACACTGGTAACTCATTTCTGAACTCATTACTAGGAAGATTTCAAGCTTGTGGTAGTGGAAAATACAAGTCTCCCAAAATCCTAAATTTCTTTCTCAAATTCCATTATTGGCAACAAATATCATGAGTTGTTTTTCTTGAGGTGACAAAATTACCTTGTTTATTCTTGAGAGAATGTCTGCCAAATAGCCACATTACAATGACCATCCTATGTAAGTCACTCCTTCAAGTAAAAATGGTGCTCTGGGGAAAAAAACCTGTAGGGCAGTTTGTAACTCAAACAACTGCACAGTGCTTTTCCTCAAGACACCATGGTACGTTGGTACATTTGCAGAAGTGCCTTGTGTGTACTTCTCATTTCTCCAAAGAGAACAATAAAAGGATGTGCATGCACTTCAGGGTCAAGATGAAATAATAATTAATCACTTTTACTATTCACTGAAAAGATTTTTAAATGAAATTGGCTGTACTTTTTTTAACTGTAAGTGCATAGTGGTGAAGGATGCACTGATGGCTAGTAGAGCTTGGTGCCGCTGATTAGTGGTAGGCACCAGCAATTTTTTTTTTTTAATCAGGGTTGCTTTTGCATCATCAGTGCAAATATCAACACAGTGAAAAAAGCAAATACCATCTTAGTATTATTATGGGAATTGTTTTGACTCTGGAATCCCTGAATCTAAGAAGCCTCTGGGGTCCATAAACCACATTTTGAGAACTGCCAACGCAAATACTTTATTATGTATTCTTAAAAATATGGCAGTCAGGTTTTTACCTCCAGGCAAGATACCAGATGATTTCTCTATGGAGAAACTGGTCAGCCCAGATTGAAGGCCTATGGATAATGACATTTAAGGGTTTACAAATGAAACAGCCAATGAATCTTAGCAATAGAAAATCTTGTCTTGCCCCTGACATCCGCACGTGTGGGCGTGCGTGCGCGCGCACACACACGCACCTCCCAATATTTTCCTGGTGCCTCGTGTTTTAAATATGAAATGAAGCCAAAGATCGCGAAATACCTTAGAAAAGCCTCTAGGAAAAAAAAATCAGACAAATATAAACACACAAACTGAAAATTGAGACAATGCAGAGAGCAACAATTAAATATAAAATCAGTGTCCTAAAAGAGAGATAAGAAAACTATTGCAACCATGAAACAGGAATAGGTCAATAAAGACCTCTTGAAACCTTAAAAAATATGATAGTAAGACTTTAAGAAATTCAGTAGGATGTTTAGAAGACAAGAGTTGAGACAAAGTCAAGTTTGTTCTACCGTACAGAATGCAGAACAAAAAGACAGGTAAAGGAAAAATAGGAGAGAAAAAATAAGAAAAGTAAAGAATCAATCCAGAAATCTTAAAATCTGACAGTTAGTAGGAGTTCCAGAAAGAAAAGCACAGGGAAAAGAAATTATAAACAATTAACCCACAATATCATTCCAATCCCAAAAGACTTAAATTTATAGATTCTGAAATAGACAACAAAACTTGTATGCCAGAACCTATCACTATGATATGTTAGTACTTTAGGGATAAAAGAAAATCCTAATAGCTTCTAGAATGGGGAGTGGGGAAAAGGTGCTCACACGTAAAGGATCATCAACCAAAATTTAAACTTCTCAACAAGAACTTTCAATGCTAAAATACAATGGAATGATGTCATCAAAATACTGAGAAAACATTTCTTCTACAACAGAGTTCTATACCTGGACAAGTATAAAGGTAGACTATAGACAATTTCAGACATTTTCAAAAGTATTTACCCCCTATCCACTTTCTCAGGAAATTACCAGGACATATTTTTATCACAATAAGAGAGTAAAGGAGAAAAACTAGCCATAGGATCCAACCCAAGAGAGAAATGAATTCCTAGAACGATGACAGTGGAAAATCCCAGATGATGCTTATGTGTCCTATTAAAGAGCAATGAGTCTGGATTGGAGCAAAAGGAAGGAAGGCTTCAGGAGGGGTGTCATAGGACAAAATGAAACTGATAGATTATCTGGAATACTTGACCATATTGAGAGGGATATAGCTCAAACAGACAATTTAAGGAAGAAAACTAAAAAAAAATATGAGTCAATGATGGAGTCTGGGTGGGGGGAATGTGATAAAAGCATACCATATAGCGTAATTATGAAGAAAATTTACATCATCATAATGTAAACACCAATTATTCATTTAACCCAAATATTGCCCCAAGGGAACAGGAACACAGTAGACCCCCCCTGTCCCAAGGGGGTCTCAGGAGACATGTGGTTTTCATGATGAACCTTATAAAACTATTTGATTTTTTGAGCTATGTGTTTGACTTTGATAAAAATTAAATTAAGAAAAAATTAGGACTTTGCAGATAACCTTCCACCATGTATGACTTTTTGGTGCTATAAAAAGGACTATACACTCATTGCTCCACCAACTGTCAGAGCAACAGTTTTCAATTTTTTTTCCCTCTGGGACACACATGACAAGTAAGAAGTGACATCCCATGGATGTTCCCATTGTGCTAAATTTAACATGATGTTTCTGTCCTGCTTAAGAAATTATACCAGAATACAGGTGACTAAGAAGGAATACTATAGGATAAATGTGAACAGTGGTTGTGTCCAAAATTTAATATTCACAATTACCCCAACTTTAGATATTCTTAGTAAGAGATTGACATACCTCATGACTGATCTTAATACACTAATGTGTCATAATACTAAGCTTGAGAACTGTTGGGTTATAGCAGGATCCCCAAACTCAGATGCCTACCAGAGTCAGGCATGTAAGAAAACAGTAAACCATGTAAGCCTCTCATTCTTGCCATTTCCTTTCATAGAGCCATGAAATCAAAGAACTTTTATTATTATCATTATAAGAAGCAACAGAGCCTGTGTGATGTTGGAAGATAACTGATCCTCAGCCATCATATATAACAGATCAATGAAAGTAGAGGCATCTATGGCAAACTGTAAGGATAAGTCATTTACAGGCAGCGTTATTTGGCTCCAACTATTTCCAACCAGGCTAGAACAGAGACACATGCTCATTCCATCTCATCCATATCTTACACTTCCACATCCTAATGTGAGTCTCTTGTTAGCCAAGATGTAGGTCATCATAGATGATTCATGTTTCTAAGGCAGGCCTGATTTGCAGACTTAACTCTTGCTTTTGAACTCACATCCCATGAAAATGTCCTGGAGAGTCCAACATTTCCATGTACAAACTTCACCTCCCAGATGTCTTCTCACAACTGGAAAATATATACAAATCCTGTATCCAACCATGTACCCAAATCTTCAGTTCAGAAAATAAGATTATCATATTTGTCATCTAATTCAATTGCATAGAAGCATAACTCCTTTTCCTATTAGGCCATGTGGTGCTACTTGGACTGAGCTAATGCCCAGTGACTAGGAGGGTGGAGATCATAGATGTTGGACTTGGCAATGTCTTCAAAGGACATAACAGTGCAGGGCATAGGAGGATACCATACCAGTAATTTAAATAATATTATTGCCTTCTAACTTTCCTCCCAGATCCCATCCCCCTCTTCCTAGCCCTCCTTGGATAGCCTTCCCTCATCCTTCAAGCACATGGTTAGAGTGTCCCACAAGGGCAACTTCATTTATGCCATCTTCATCCTGACATGTCCCCATCTCTAAATTTGGATCTCAACCTTCCTACCAGGCTCAGAGGAAGAGGTTTCTGACCTTTTGTCTAAAGATCACAGTCTTTATTTATCCTGGGATCTACTCCCATAGTTGCCCTTCCTGCACATTCAAAGTCTGCCCTCCTATCCTCAGCCATGACCTGGGTCTCCCTGCCATCAAATAAAAATAAACAAATGCTTCATTTTACCACACCTTCTTCTAGCTGCTTCACAATCACCCCTTTTTCTCCTTCCCATCATTTACTGTTCTTTGCACTAACCTCCCAACATCTTGCCTTCCATTTGGCTCCAATTATGACTATAATAATGGAAATGTGTCACATTTATTTTTAATTCAGTTCACAAAATACTTTCACTATTCCTTTTGAACCTCACAATAATCCTGTGAAGTAAGTAGAACCAAAAGTATCCTCACTTTATAAAAGAAGAAACTGAGCTTCTGAGAGATTAATAGTCAAAGTAACACAGCCAGTAATTGGCACAGAAATTCAAACTGGATCCACCGAGTTGTGGTCCAGTGGCTTTCTACTGTTCTACTACCTCTGGAGCTGTCCATTCTAATGCTACTAGAGATTTCTTTCTTGCCAAACCCCATGATAATTGTTTTAGTCCTTTCACCCCTTTGTTTTTCTCTGCCTTTTGAATGTATTAACTAATCTTCAAAATCTTGAAACAGTCTTTGTTCTTTTTAACTCTCTTTCCCTAGTTTTCAGGATACTGCAATTTTCAGATTCTTTTTCTAGTTCATTAACAATTTTTCTCTTTCTTCTTTTCTGTACCCTTTTTCCAGATGAAAAGATTTTCCTAACGCTTAACTTTCTGGTGTGTGTGTGTGTGTGTGTGTGTGTGTGTGTGTGTGTGTGTTTCCTTTTAAGTCTCTTCCTCATGAGTCCATAGTCTTACACAAATGACTTTGCATCTGTTTCTAAATTAGAAGCTTAAAGAACTTTTAAATTTTTTCTATTCTTTCCTCTTCCAGGCCATATCTCACCAAATTCCATAGTTCCTTGCCTTGTCTCATGACTGCTCTTTCTTTCCATCCTCATTACTGCCACCCACCTCCAGGAACTTACCACTCCCTCATGACTAGATTATTTTCTCTACAAGATTTCAACACCCAAGTCAGCCTTCCTTTGCATTTCTTTTCTTTCAGTCATCTTGCACACTGCTGCCAAAATATTCACCTTAACATAACGTATCCTTAGTGGTACTGTCTCCTCAAGAACATCCATTCAGCCAAGTGTGATCTGGGCCTACTATATAAGGCTCTTCGATGAGAATAACAGTATTATTGCTAGGAAAGGCTCATGATGATAAGTGGTATTACTACTAAAGGTCCAGACAAGAATGGGTCCATTGAGGAAATAACATATCAACCAGGTGGTCTGGGGGAGGCAAGAGAAAGCAAGAATACATGTACCAGAAACAGATGAGGGAAGGAAGCTATACTGAGGGCAGACTCAGGTTAAAGGTTGGGCTAGCCAGCCTGTTGCCTTAGATCCTAATCAATCTATAAGGGCACTAAAACAAGATGGGGGAAAAAATGTATTGAGCATAATTCCCCCCAAGGAAAAGACTATATGTAGTTGAAAAACTGCTTTTTTAAGCCACTTGAGCTGGAAAAGAGGGAGTGATGACACTGCCAAAGGTCAGATCAAAGGCTTCATAAGAAACATAAGTCAATTAGTTGCAGGCTTGGCATGACTGCAAAGGGACGGGAACTTTGGGTTGGAACTGGGTTGCCTGGAACCAAGGCAGAGAGGCTGAACACTGCCCCTAGTGGGCCCAGTTCCTGCTTCTCCCACACATCACTTATGTGTATCAACCAAATATTGGTCTGAAGGGGGCAACTGGTTATTCCCTTTCTGGGGTGACTATGTGTCTCAGTCCTGCCCTGGATCAGGAATGCTAAGAAGTTTAGGATGCCTGGAGTTTAAGGTTAATCAAGTGGAATGCTGATAAATAATTAACAATTGAGTCCCCAGCAGGGGTGGAGGGGGAGAGCCCTAATTTCTAGTGTTTGCCAGTTCCTATGGTATAAATACTCTCCCATGACTGATTTCAAACTACCAGTATGATGACATCACTGAACATGGAGCTGTGATGAGAGGTGCGCAGTTGGCTCTCACAAGTTCCTGTCCTCTAGCACACCACTGACATATGAGAAGGTGGCTGGGACAGAGGCAAGGAAAGTCAACTAAACCAGATCATGGTAGACCTAGCATGCCAACTTTTGAAACACAGACTTTATTCCATGGAAAAAGGAAACAATCAGAGGTTTTAAAACAAGAGTAGAACACGTTTAGATTTGAATTTTTAAAAGTCTCCTTGTTAACTTCTAGTGGATCCAAACTAATTTCTTTGTTCCTCTTTTAAAACTAACCAAAGATGGGGCGCCTGGGTGGCGCAGTCGGTTGGGCGTCCGACTTCAGCCAGGTCACGATCTCGCGGTCCGTGAGTTCGAGCCCCGCGTTGGGCTCTGGGCTGATGGCTCAGAGCCTGGAGCCTGTTTCCGATTCTGTGTCTCCCTCTCTCTCTGCCCCTCCCCCGTTCATGCTCTGTCTCTCTCTGTCCCAAAAATAAATAAACGTTGAAAAAATAAATAAATAAATGAGAGACTCATTTAATAAAAAAAAAAAAAAAAAAAACTAACCAAAGCATATTCACAACATATTTTCAAAATATGTCCAATACAAGGTTACTATCATAATCATAAAATCTTCTTTCTTACAAAAAACCTCAACTTGTTAAAAATTGGGGAAAAAATATAAACATATAATTTACAAAAATATAAATGTTCAGTAAGCATATTAAAAGTTTAATGGTCACTAGTAATAATAGAAATTTCAAATGATGATATGGCATTTCATATATCAGATTGGAAATACTTATTTTTACTGATTGGCAATAATCAGTGTTAGCAAATGTATGGGGAGATGAGAATTCTCATACACTGTTGATGGAAGTAGAAATTATTAAAAATTTCTGGAGGGTAATTTGGCCATATGCATGGATATAATATATTTGTCAAATGGGTATAATTCTGTCTCAGGATTTATACTCCTGAGAATTATCCTAAAGAAATAATTCCATAAATTCATGAAGTTTTTCATCGCAGCATTGTTTGTAATAGCAAAAGAAATTGCAAATGGCCTATAAAGGCAGGTGATTGTTAAATTTTGTATGCCAAATCCATGTATCATATTACTACATGACTATTAAAAACTATAATGTAGCTATAGTTGTTGATATAGAAACTGCTTTTAGATTCTAAATATTTTTAAGTGAAAAGTCAGGTCATAAGAGATATATACATATACATAAAAATACATTCTGAAATAAGGTACAATAAAATAATGATTATGTAAGAGAAGGAGGGTAATTAAAGATTTTAAATTGTCTTCTAGGTATGTTCTACCTTCTCTATAACAAATCTAAATTATTTTTATATATTATCCTCTCAGCTTTGATGGTCAACATAAGAAGTACTCATATAAAGATTCTCTGTGTCTTCCACAAAATTTATATCCATGTGTTACTTACTTAATAACAGCAAACACATATAACATGTAACTATATACCAAGTAGTATTCTAAAGTGTATATTACATAAATGTAAATTCAACTCACTGGAGCCTTCCAATAACCCTATGAACTGGGTAATGCTATTATCCTCATTTACCGATGAGGAAAAAGAAACACAGAAGATGAACAACTGCCCAGTCACACAGCTGGTAACTAGTAAAGCCAACATTCACACCCAGACAGTCTGGCTATAGTGTTGACACTCTTAACCATCATACCATACTGACTCTCTTGTAAACTCACTAAGCTTTAATTTCCTTACCTGAAGAGTGGGACTAATATTACCTATCTCAGGGGCTTGCTGTTGAGTTTAAGTACAAAAAGAACCTAGTTTAATGCCTGGCACATAATTACAGTTAATAAGTGCTGGCTATTAATGATATTAAAAGTGATACTACTCAGACCTCAACTACCACTACCAATTCACTTCACTTATTTCCCCACTCTACCCCAACAGATAACTCTGATTTATTTCAACTCTCCCCCCAAATGCTTCATACTTATTCTATATGTCCGGTGTCATACTCGCGTCCCTGTTCATGCTGAAATCAGGTGACTAGACCTATCCGAATCACACTGGGCCTTAAAAGCTTAGCTCAGGTCCCTTTTCCAATTACTCTAGTTCTTTCTAGTCAGAAAGAACTATTACACTATGCTGTTGAATACACATGAGACAATTAATGTATAATTAACTGCTAGTTCTTTCCCTCTAACAATGCAGCAAGCTCTGTGAAAGCAGGGACGACTGTGAGAGCGATTTTTTCCTCGCACCCCTTCTGTCATCTCCAACCCCAGTAGGACAAAACTCAGCTATTTAACATATATTTGCTTCATTTTTGTACCCATTCATGGAAATATGCCCATAAAAATAGAAAGTCACACTTAAGTTTCCCAGCAGCTTCTTTCCAGAAGAGAGAGAGAAATCACAACATTAAAATCAGGAGGAGCCTGACATACAAAGGCAAACACAGAGAAGAATGCAGTTTGTACTGTTATTAACATATACTATTAATGAATATGCAATATTAATAATATTAAATGAACATTAGCTATAGATATTTCCTGCATGTCTCCTTTGTGTCAAGCACTGTGCTAAATGATTTATAGATACTACATCTTACTTACAACCCTAGTGTTAATAGAAATAGTCCTTCTTATAAAAATGGCAAATGAGAAAGGTTAAGAACTTGCCTGATAGAGCTAACAATCAATGCCAGTTTGGTCTGACATCAAAATGTACACTTTTTCTGTGTATCTCCTTTCCTCCCATGTCTTTATACAAGGTTGAGATTTAGGGCTTGTTTTCCTATTTCTTAAAAATATTTATCACATCTTACCTCCCTTGCCAAACTTGCCTTTCTAAAAATTAGGGTCACTATAGAGCACTCTGTTTTAGATATTCTCCCAGAAAATTTAGTTACAATAGTACCAGAGGCTCTTTGTTTTAAAGGAATCATTAATTAAAGGCAGCCTTACATTCTGGGCACTGTTAACCATGAAGCTCTGGTTATCTACAATTATTAAAGCCATAGGGAAAAACGCAAGTTGTTTTATGGTCAAGGACAGGAGGCAAAGTCTGGGCTGACTTTTTACGAAAAGTATATCTGTATCTCCTTGTGAAAAAGATGGTGAAACCATACACATGGTCACCAAAATAGTCCTTACAGTCTTTTTTCTGTGGGTGTATGGATGACTTTATATGGGTATTTCAGTGGCACTGAGCTCTAAATGGAGGCAGAGTGGTTCAGAAAAAACATTCTGGGTAGCCCATGTAAAAGCTGTTCTTTGAGTTCCTCTCTTAGTGCCCCCCTCCCATGATGTGTCCCCATGTCCCCTCAGCCCCATGCCCTGAACCACTCCTGGACCACTCAGTTGGACTCTCCCAAACTGAGCAATCACATGGAACAGACTACAAAACTTTTACTTTCTTCACATGGAAAGATCTGGTAAGAGACCTATAAAGATACAACCTGTACTCATTAATAGTTCTCACCATCTTCAAACCACAGAAGTTCGAGCTCAATACAACGGTAAATTTCCACATTAGTAAATATGAATTTCCTCATTCTATTAGATTTGTACTTCTTCTAAGCTGTCTTTGAAGCAGTAACTAAATGTTTAATATGAAATAAATATTTTAGGAAAAATCTGCTATTTTTAAAACACAGATATTAGCTTTATGTAATACTAACTTTTCCCAAGTGTTTTGTAACTTAAAGACATCTTTCTGACATAAAGGGTAAATTTTACAATAAATATGATTATTTTTATATGCATAATAGGAGAACATGTAATTCATTTTTATTCAGTTAAAATTCATTAGAGACTGGCATTTAAAGACTTAAAATCTTTTCTGAAAAATAACCTTTGTAAAAATCCTAAGGCCTTCCTCCCCCTTTCCACAAACATTGGCTTTTGTTATTTTTTTTATAAGCTGCATATTGAATTTCCCAGGCTGTGTTTCTGAACAGCAATCTACTGAAAAAAGTGCAATTATTTTTTTTCACTCAAACATGCATTTGAGAGAAATGAGTAGATCAGATAAAGAGCTGAGATGCTATTCAACTCAACCTTGAGTCACTCTCTGTCTCTTTTAAAAAAAAAAAAAAGGGTGGCAAAATCAATACAAACCAATAATAACTTCACATTTGTGGAAGCAACATGAATGGCTCTCCAAAATATTGAGACACATCCAAGTACATTTTCGTAGAGCTGATATTTATCAGAAGTCATTTGCCCTCAAGCAGATGCTCCCTTTCATTGTGCTCCTGTCACAAATGACTAAGATTTATGACAGACAATTACAGCATCTGCAGTTAGCAGCCTTATAATCAGCACCATTATTTAACGATTGGTGCAATAAACTGACTCCTGTTACTGTTTATCAGATATCAGTCAGTTCTGGCCATTTTCTTCAGCTCCCAAATCACAGTATGGTGCAGCCACTGCCTTTTAATGGCTAGGCAGAAGCAGGAGCATTTTCACATTTTTTACAGACTGCCGAGGGAAAGAAAAAAAGCAACCAATTACATGTGTGTATGGTGCCCTCTCATTTGAGATGCCCGTGTATATAACTATCTCTATACAGTTCTAAGCCTCTTGCAGGAGAAAAGACAGCTTTGACTGTGGAAGAGTTTTTTATATGTAAAAACAAAAATAAATAAAAACAAAAAACCTTCTTGCCTTTTCATTAAAAAGTCCTCTGTTTAAATATGCATGTCTTTTGTAAGTATAAAATGTTCCTCTACCAGGTCCACTGTTTTCTCTTCTAGCATGGCATCAGCTTGCTTTTTACAATCAGAAAAGCAGCTACTGTCCCTTGAAAACATTTGTCAAGGAGCAGGATTTTTCTTCCACATTCTGTTGAGGCGTTATGCAGAGAAAAGTGTTATGCACACAACTTTTCATCAGTTGAAAGCCTACATATAAAAGAGACCATGTGTACATGTTTAAAAGTCGCTCATATATTGAGGCGCCTGGGTGGCTCAGTCGGTTAAGCGTCTGACTCTTGATTTTGGTTCAGGTCATGATCTCACAGTTCCTGGGATGGAGTCCCACGTACAGAGCCTGCTTAGGATTCTCTCTCCCTCTCTCTCTCTCTCTGCTTCTCCCACCTCGGTCTCTCTCTCTAATAAACACTTTAAAAAGTCACTCATATATTAAGGAATTCTATCTTTCTAAATACACAAACATACAGATGTATATATACTACTTAAATTCTTTTCACAAGAAACACCACACATTTATGTAACAAATATGAGTGGCAGGCAACAATTCAGAGGCTATTTGGAAGACAAGACTTCAGTATAATGTGGGAGATGGTATAAAGATATGAGTTTACAGTCAAAATAAAAAGCTTAAGTAAGCTTCTATAGATGTTCAAGTGTGAAATTCTAGTTAAATTATTTAGAGAAAAAACAAAACAAAACCCAGACTTTTCGGATTCCTGTATTTTGTTACTTTTTCTAGAACCAAACAAGCTAAGTGTCTCAGTCATAACCAAAAGCATTTCATCCAGTGACTTCCATTTTATGTATTTGATAATATCATATATGCCCAGACAGAAATATTGATGAAACTGCCTTTGTAAGGTCTAAGTTACATGCTTGTCTCAAAGAAGACAAGGCACTGGAGAACAACTAATGTATTCTTAAAAAAAAAAAAAATTAAGTGACCCCATGGAGGTCAGATTTCCCTTCCAGAAACATGCATAAAGGGTTTCATCCAGTCAACATGTAAAATTGGTTATTTTCTAAGTTGAAACTTTTACAAAGGCTTCATAGTCCTTCACAAACAAATCCTCAAAATTCCATACATGGCTTCAACAGGTGAATCATCAGAGTGAGGGTTCTTAGACTTTTCAAGTTAGAAAGGCCTTGGAATCATTTCATGCAACTTGCTCATTTGAAAGACAGTGAAGGTAAGACAAAGTGAAGTGATTTTCACCAAAGCACAGAGTTAAATGTTGGCACAGCTATGACCAAACCCCAAGTCTATGGCGTGACTAGCAAGGTCCTTCCTGCGAAGTCCACCGCAAAGATTCCAATGGCTCTTTCTGTGGCTGGAAGAAACCAGCTTTTTGGCCCTGCTAAGCCAAACCCCACTTTGGGTGTTCTGTGTTCAGCCCCCCCACAGAGCACTCTAGAACACAGAGCACACTTTCTGACTCAAGGAAACAAAGTTTCCATAATCCTGCTAGACACTTACTTCCCTCTTTAGTATTGCACCTGGAACCAGAAAATAACAGCTATTCAGTTATACAAATAACGCTTTTATTTAAACAGTGGGTATCAAAGTTAACTCAAGTTGTTGACTTTTAAATTTTTTAAAAATTTCTAATATAGTAATTTGCACCTTGCATAGATCTTGTTCATTTGTGGTTAGGTTTGTTTGATTGATTTTTTAAAAACTATTTTGCACAAGTGATTGTAAAGTCAAACCAAAACGATTTTATTTCACCAATTTGGCACCATCAAATAATCCACAGAATTTTTAGAATCAAGAAGAAACCCCACACCAATCTTTCTTTGCTGGTCAAATGCAGAAATATATTAATGTACAGACAGGTCTCTCATTCCACTTTAGTAAGATTGAAGAAGTACTTTGCATGCATCAAAGAAGTTGTTATGTTTTCTACCTATGTTCTGCCCCTTTCTGCTGGATTAGAAAGAAAAATTACCCAGCCTACAGCAAGTTACTGCCACTGGAAAGCCAATGACAATGCCATCAGCACTATAGGCTATTTAGCAGGTATTCCTGAGAGGCCTGATCTGGGTCAATATTATTCACATAAACACTTGCAGGTGGCATTTTAGTAACACATTTCAACACCAAGCCCAAGGGCATAGCTGATGGCCATGATGAGCCACAACAGATTTGACTCTCAACAACAACAACAAAAAAGTTGTGTCAGGAGCACATTTGCCTTCAAGATCCTTATCTGGGGCTATTCAGGGCAGAGTAGGGGGAAAGGAGCACTCAAAGAAAGTAATGCATTGTCAATATACCAATATTTGGTGGCTGATGGCCAAGGATCATGTGGTACAGGACCTAAGGGTCAAGCTCTTAGGTTAGCCAGACAGACCTGGGCTTGAATATGGCTCAGGCTTGGTGAGACTCTGCTAGAATTCTTCATCTCAGAAGGTCCCTCATCTACAGGGTGGGGGTGAGAGCGGGACAGTACACATAAAGCAATGAACACTGTGCAGGGCACAAAGCATTGCTGCTTCAATGTTAGCCAGTATTACTGCTATTGCTGCTATTTATATATGAGATTCCAGACTGAATTCTTTTGCAAGTGGAAATTTGGACTTTATAGGTTCAGTAAATAATTACCCACTGAACTTAGGTATATAGAATTGTCACATTAATCCTAGCTAAAGTCTATATACCTTATCTATCAATTAATGTACCTAAACAATGTGTGTGTGCACACTCATATGTAATTATTGTTGCACTTCATTGACTTTGGTTTGGTTCCAATGTGAATAAACTAAATTTACAGAACATGGAGAAAACATGAAAATATTACAAAGTATATGATTTCACTTTTGTATTCAGTAACAATATCCCTCTGAATCACAATAGAGCTGTCAATATAATAAAATCCTGTCTCTTCTATTCCAAAAAAGTGGATTACATACATTTAAACTACCAACTATCTTCATTTTTTTCCCAATTTTTCACAACCATCAACCCATAAAAATAAGGTTGAAGTGATTAGAAGAGGACAAATGGCTCCTCTCAAGAATCACAAATCTCCTTGGCACACAAGTTGCTGAACAGCAAAATTAAATCAGATGACAGTAATGAAAGCCAAGGGTGCCACTCACTCCTTGAGGAAGTCATGACACTAGGACACTATTTCATGATAAAATCAAGTCTAGAGAGGAAAAGCTTTGGACACTCTGGGTTCTAGTCCAGGTCCACATTTATTGGCTGTGTGACATTGAACAGATTGCTTAACCTCTCTAAAGCCTCAATTTTCCTACATGCAAAAACAAGATAATAATAATAATAATACCTACATTATTGTCTTGAGGAATTAAATAAGTCAACATATGTGAAGTGATCAGGAGAGTGCTGCCATGTAGGAAGCACCCATAAATGCTTTATCTTGTCTACAAAAGTGCTATCAGCCTTGCTTTCATCGCTGTGTTGTTCAAAGCAAGTATGAAATGCCTAATAATGTCATGATCTATTCTAGAATTGTCTTCAATAGAATAAAGTCTATTATAATTAGAAATAGGTAATTTTTAGGCAAAATTAAAAAAATTTTTTTTTCAACGTTTATTTATTTTTGGGACAGAGAGAGACAGAGCATGAACGTGGGAGGGGCAGAGAGAGAGGGAGACACAGAATCGGAAACAGGCTCCAGGCTCTGAGCCATCAGCCCAGAGCCTGACGCGGGGCTCGAACTCACGGACCGCGAGATCGTGACCTGGCTGAAGTCGGACGCTTAACCGACTGCGCCACCCAGGCGCCCCTAGGCAAAAATTTTTTAAATGATGTGAAAATCTGTAATTTTTTCTCAAAAAGCAACTTCATATTAAAAAAAAAAAAATGAGCCTACAAATCAATTCCATTAATCCAATTTCACTGTAGGTATTGGCCAAGCATCAGTCCTTCTAGTAACAGTGGTGGTAATCACTCTAGTGCTGAAAGGTGCCAATTTTTTCTGTATTACTTAAATACAAAGGATACTTACAAAAAGCATTTTTTTAATGTTTATTTATTTTTGACAGAGAGAGAGAGAGACGGAGCATGAGTGGGGGAGGGGCAGAGAGAGAGGGAGACACAGAATCTGAAATAGGCTCCAGGCTCTGAGCTGTCAGCACAGAGCCCGACACAGGGCTCGAACTCACAGACCGCGAGATCATGACCTGAGCCGAAGTCACTCAACCGACTGAGCCACCCAGGCGCCCCTACAAAATGCATTTTAAATCTCATCTCTGCTCTTTATCCAATATTCTTAGATGCTATATCATTTTAGTGCCTACTTCCAAGAATTAATTTCCTATATCCAGTGATACTTTCAGAACTCTGAGTAAAGCCAGGTTCTGGAGAATTATTCTTCTTGTAAAATAAAGGGAACAAATAAAATGGATTATTTTTGTGTGTTTCATATCTGAAGCTCATTCATTGATCTTTGGGTCTGTATGTAAGGTAGCATACAGTATGGCTAACAGTGTAAGCCAGGTAAGGTTTCAAACATTCTTCATGCCTTTAAGACTCTTCTAAAATGCTACTGAGTCAGTAAAACTGTGCTTAAGAACATATTTTAAATTGTGATGAGAAGTTCATTTGACAAAACATTTTCACTACAGTTGAGTTTTGCACTATCTTGGTGGGGTAGATTGCAGATGGAATTACACCCATTCCAAAGAGGAAAAAAATGTGACTTAGAAAGGTCCTAGAGACACAGCTGTGGTAAGCTAGAACTCAGGCCATTTCCTCCATTTTGTTTTCCACTATTCTCACTAAACATGATTTTGGGGTTTTGGTCAGACTAAGCAAACTTGGTATAAAAAAACCTGAGTTTGAAGACAGCTCTATCCTTCGTGACCTGAGGCAAGTAGCTAACGATACAGATTAATGGTAAGAGTGCACCCATGGAGCCAGCCTGCCAGGATGCAAATTCAGCCCTGCTCATAGATGTGTGATTGTGGATGGTTATTTTGCTTTCTGAACCTCTGCTTCCTAGTGTGTACAGTGGAGGCAACTAACTTCATAGGGATATTATAACATGAATGAGACACTCCTAAAGGTTTAGCACAGTGGTTAATATATAGTAACAGCCCAAGAAATATTAGTTATTAATAAATTTGCACTAAAACACCTACCTCTCAAGGTCATCTGTTGTATTAATAACAGCAAATTAAAGGACTTTGTATAAATAAACTACTATGCCAAGTTTAAAAATCATTATGTTTCTGTTGCTGTCAGCAGCAGCCTAAGCTTACTTTGATTTTTGTTGAGCCTTCAATCTATGGCCCTATCTTGATCCAGATATTTCAATTCCCAAAGTTTTAGGGTTTCATTGGTTTGAAAAAAAAAAGACAGAATATGGAAGAGAATCTTGATTCCCTCTATACCACTGAGATCTGAATGACTCTACATCACTGCAGGGGCAAGTCCAACCCCCCAGTGGCCACTAGGAGGATAATTTAGATACCATCACTTGAAGCACAAAGGCAATGGGAAGATCAAGGGCTTCCCTGTCAATTCAGAGGAATTAAGGCAAAATGGAGAGAAGCCTAGAGACTTCTCTACTTACCACTTTCTCTGGCTCCAGTAACACATAGGTATCCAGCCTAAAAGTTCACATGGTCACAGAGGCATTTCAGACTCACTCTTTAGAAGACCCTCTGCTAATGAATACATGGAGGGTGAGATTGTAGCATTACACCTGCTTCTTGGCTTTGCCTTGCTTTCCAGTTTATCTGATATCAAATCCATCTTTTCAAGTTCTACTATGACCAGCCCTTGTTTATGTTTGTTTTGTTTACTTTTTAATTATTAATTTCTAATTTTATTTTGTGTGTGAGACCAAAAGAAAAGGCTTTGTGCTCTTTTGTGTAGGACTGGAGGAGCTGACAGAACTTGTGTCACAACAGTATTCATCCTCAGTTGTTCTGAGGATGGAGCTCTGGCAGAGACAGTGACTCAGAGACAGTTCAGACATTCTCACTCATATGTGCCTTTTGTAAAGTCTTGAGAACAACCTCAGCAATGCCAGGAGTTGAGGTACTTATCAGCTTTTAAAACAAATTGTACTCTATTGTCATTCCTTTTTGTTTTAAACAAATATTATTTATTTCACCTTGAATTTGTAATTATGTATTCTTTTTCTTACAAGAGTGTCCCTTAATAACATAAGCTTTTGGTGTGCCCCTGAGTTGTACAAAAGGACACAGGCAACGAGAAAGGCAAACAAAATCTAGCCCTTCTAGAAGAAGAAGCTACAGTCACACTTCCACGTGGGAAAAAGCTAGAAGCACCAGATTGTTAGAATGCTTAGTAAATTATAAGGGTGACCCAGAATACAGGACGCAGCTTGGAAGTAGGAAAGAGACACTGAAGTTCAAAGGCACAGTTTGTTGATTAATGAGTGATCTAGATCTGGTGGGTTGTTTTGAATTGTTTCTGCACCTCCTGATAGTGACTTCCAAGATGGGAAATTGTCCACATCATCTCAGAAGTTACCATAGCTCAGTGTTAAGAGCACAGATTTCAGAGCCACACCAATTGGGTTTGAATCCTGACTTGGCCACCAACCAGCTATAGGACTTATGCCCCATTTTCCTAATCTGCACAATGAGATAATACGGACATCTACTATTTAGGTTTGTTAAGAGGATTAAATACAATAAAGCATATACAGCATTTCCCATGGTGTCTAACACATGAATGCCCCCAAACGTGAGCTCTTGAACAGGCACTCAAGTCTCCTCCTCTGACTGTCACTGCTACCATTCCCAGCTATCTCTGTGGTACTCTCATTTTCCACATTTTGTGTTTGTTGTTGTATTTTTTTTCAAATATGGTGTTTATGACTTTATTATTTTTTTAATGTTTATTTATTTTTGAGAAAGAGAACATGAGTGGGGGAGGGGCAGAGAGAGGGAGACAGGGGATCCAAAGTGGGCTCTGAGTTGACAGCAGCGAACCCGACGCAGGGCTCAAACTCACAAACCATGAGATCATGACCCGGGCTGAAGTCGGATGCTCAACCGTCCCTGTTTTTATGATTTTAAGACTAAAAACTTGGGGAAAAAAACAAAAACTAGAAAGGAGAAAGTTAAACTAATTTAGTTATCTCTAATGACACACTTATTCAAGCCACATTCGTAAGTGTCTGTGGTGGGCTATCTTTTCCCTGTTCCACTTTTCTGTTTATTTAAAAGGAATCTGCTTTCTAAACTCTACTCAATCTACTCAAATCAACTAATCTTTTTAAAATCTATTCAATCAAGTAACTAAGACTAATTCTGTTCTTAGGTAAAGTGCAACTTCTTTACCTGGTGTTCTAACTTAACTAACTTCATTAAAACTAATATTAAGATTCATCCTAATCATAATACTAATAAGTATATATTTTTTTGTGGTACACAAAGTTCTTTCTTCCAATTCACACTATAACCCTGTGTAGGCACAGAAGAGAAACATCAGCATTTGCAGTGTACTGAGGCTTACAGAAGTTAAGGAGGATGTCTAAGGGAAGTAAAGCACTTTGGACTAGATCACAGAGCCCATGGGCCTGTGACTACACCCTGGTGAGCGTGGGGGGTGGTGCCTTCAATCTTGGAACAGCATTTCAGTTCTTTGAAGCTTACTGAAACTTACTCTTTCTATTTTAAATGGCATGCCTTCTGCCCACTGGATAGCCCCTTCAGGTCCCATTTCCAATCAAACGTTTGTCCCAGACCTACTCCTAGACCCAAGTTCTCAGATGAGCCATGGAAGTGAACCCTAGGAAGAGCTCACTCAGAATCCTTTATTACGGCCTTCGAGATAATCTCCAGACAGATGCGAGGATGAGAATAGATATCTGCTGACAGTTCTCTGTCAACATAGCCACCAGGATCCTTTTTCAATATGCAACTTAAACATTAAATAATATGTATAAGCATTCTCTCTCCTTGCACAACAAAAAGAAAAGTAAACCAAGATTAGCAACAGGTTAGAGAAAAGGGAGATAGGCTTGCTGTTCTAAGCAAACTATCACTTGCTTTTGTAAAAAGTGAACGTTTTTGATCATCTACCATCTATTTATCTGAATTTTAAAAATAGTGTACCACTAGAAAAATAAACAATGTTTATAAACCTATTAAAGAATATGTCTAAGAGGTAGGGAAGGAAAGGAGGGAAAGAGTTTAGTGAATTATTCAACTACCTTTCCTCATTAATAGTAGAATGTTCTTGACCAATTAAAAACCAATTTCATTCCCATCAACTAAGATGCCCACGGGAAGAGCCATCTGATGCATTTATTAAATTAACCCTATATGCTCTGAGCCAATGCTCTGAGAAGTGTATGAAATAAAATAAGAAAAAAATATTGGAAATACTTTACAGATCAACTTCTATGAGCTCCAAATGATATCCAGAATAAAGGAGAGAGGGTAGAAAGGGCAAATTAAATTCAAAGAAAAATATGAAGCCAAAGGTTGCTACAGGTATTCTGAAAAAAGCCTGGAGTAACATCCACCAAATTCCACAAAATGTTACAGAAATTAGTTTGCAATTTCTTCAGAAAATTCCTTTAACTTCTTAACAGAATTCTGCAATTTTAGCTAGTTGTACCTAGGAATAAGATTGTCAGAACATTTTGTGCTGACGTAGATAGCAATTTTATCCACTGCAGGCTCTGGGTAATTTTGGATCTCAGATACAAAGTCTTGTAAGAAGTTCAGGAAACACAGAAAAATTTTTGTCATTGATTCCTACAGGATCAGGTATCAAGGTATCCCTTGTCCAGACTCCTTTGTTTACTTACCAAACATGTTTAAGTGTTTGCCATGTATCAGGTACAGTTCCAGACACTTTAAAAATATTAATTCATTTAATCCTTACAAATCCCCTGAGGCAGGTGCAAAGAGGCACAGAGAAATCAACTTGCCCAAGGCTGTAACAGTGGAACTGGAATCCAAACCCAGGCCATTTGGGTCCAGCATCTGTGTGCCTAACCACTACTCTATGCTATCTACTTTTTTTAAAAAACATTTTTTTTTTTATTTTGAAAGAGAGAGAGACAGAACTCATAAGTGGCAGAGAGAGGGGAAGAGAAAGAGAATCCCAAGCAGGCTCCCATCATTTTAGGCTTGACATGGGACTGGACATGGGGCTCAAACTCACAAACCACGAGATTGTGACCTGAGCCAAAACAAGATTCCCACGTTTAACCCACTGCCACCCAGGCACCCCATATGTCCTCTCTACATAAATGAAGGAAAGAGTGAAAACTCAAGACACATCTGAATGCCTTACCTGGAATTTGGTTCTATCATTCATCCCTTTCCTCTCTGTTAGTGCTTTGTACTTTGTCCACAAACATGAGGTTCTCTCTTTCAAAAGTCAGCCCTTCAAGCTACCATTCTTTTGTCAAATTTCTTGAAAGGAAGCCCACACACACAGGGCTTCCACTTCTTGACCAACCATTTGTTCCATAACTTCATGCAATTTGGTTCCCTGCCCTCTCCCACTTGTCTGCTGGCAATGCTCTCTTGAAGGATCTCTGAATTGCCTTATCCAGTGCCTTGTCTCTCAGGCTCATTCATCTCTGCCTCCTAACTCCATAGCAGACAGACCCTTTTCTCTCTTGGTTCCTGTTATCCTTGTCTGCAATCTTCCTTTTGCATTTATTACTCTGCTTCTTTGCTGGTTGACACTTTTCCAAATCTAGCCTTCCTATGTCTCTCATTATCTTTTACCTTCTCTCTCTCCAGGCATTATAATTTAGAAAAGGTTCATACCCTCCAGTGGCTTCTATTCTTTACATTAGTTTCTAGAGTCTGGTGGGTCCACAAACCTAACTTGTCAAAACCCAGAAAGTAGGTCCATCTCTTTGAGGACAGTCACATTAACCAATCTCATATGACTAATGAAAAAGTTTTCATTTACAATGAAAAGTAGATTATCAAAGGGACCTCAATCCAGAGCATTACACAGGAAGCTAAATCATGGTCAATATACCGATCTGTAGTTTAGAACAAGCAGTGTTATTACAAAAAAGAACGGCCCCTGGAGTTCTCTGGTAAGTGCATTTTTTCCCCAGAGACACAGGTGGGAAGCCAAATTATAATCAGAAGATTGCTAGGTCAGCACAAAATAAGAAAAGGAGGGATTAATTACATGAATCAAATATTTAACAGCATCAGGCTAAGATTTACAGGTGTATCCAGCTGCACAATAAGGCAGTAGCTGCCAGTGGGGCCAACAAGTAATTGGGTCAAACATCATCTTCCATGAATGAATGAATGTTGAACAAGGGCCTTGAAATTATTTATATTTTACCATGACGTTATAGTTATTTGTTGAAATCTTGACCCCTTTGCAAGATTTCAGCTGCAAGATGGTAAGGGCCACATGTGTTCATCACTGTATCTTAACCACCATGCCTGGCACCTGGTAAACATAAAGCAATAAATGTTTATTAAAGTCATCCAGACATTTATAAATATAAATAAAACACATTTCAATGTCTGTTTTCATGTGATTTATCCAGAAAGTGCTGCTGGGTGTTTTGTCTTGCCTTTCAGAATTTATTAGTTCAAATAGATAGGATACCTTGATTTCAAAGATTTACTCTTGGCTGATATTTTTGAAAATTGTGAAATCATAGACTACGGTTTGTCTGTCTTATTTATATCATTTCAACTACTTATTTCTCCTACCCAGGGACTAAATCCCAATGCAACCCCCACCCCTTTTATCTTTGATGTTTCTCATTCTTGGTAGGTAGAGGATGCAGCAGCAAAGAGAGAGTCACAGGCTCTGCGTGCCTATGTGGGTTAACCCGGGGCACTCATGGGGTTAAAAGCACTGCAGTAATATTAAGCACATGTTTCAAGTCAGCAGGGTGCCAGCCTGAGATGTCCTCAAAGCCTAATTTGATAGATATTATGCCATACACTGCTGCAAGTAGTAATGAAGAAAGTAAAAATTTTATGGATGAGCAAAATAGGAGCTCTTATGGATGGAGTGTTTTTAAATCAGGTGTATAATTTACCCAGTGTCAGACCACATGTAGAGTGCATTACTCAATTGAACTTACAAGCAGATAGGAAAGCAGTTTCTTTTAATAAGCACTTCTTCAACTTATTGGCTCTACAATTACTTGCACCAAATTACCAGCAGCTGCTGCCTGTTTGGTATTTTATCCTAGACAAGGAGTTACATTAGTTTCTAATCAACAAGCCATTCAAGGACTCTTTATAATTTTTAGCTTAATTCCACTTTTATTTGGAATTTATTAATTGGAATATCCAATATTTTCACGACAGTATTTTGCTTAGCTTCCCTTAACAGGAAACCTATGCAACTTCCGAAGTGAGGGGGAAAGGGAGGGAAGATGCTCCCAAACTTATTTCTGATATTTGTAACACTGAACAAACTCTAATGGACTCATGTTACCTTCTAGTCTGAATTTTGAGATTTGCATTGCTTTTGTAAAAATAGTGATACTATATTTAAATTTCTTTATATTTGGAGTCAATAAATTGTTTGCTGACTCTAAATAGCATATATCCGTGCATAAAGTTAACTCAAGTTTAAACATTAACCAATTCATTTTAATTCAGGGCTTCCCAACCTTGGCACTATTGACAGACATTTGGGGCCGGCTAATTCTTTATTGGAAGGATGTTCTGAGCACTGTGGGATGTTTACTAAGATCCCTGGCCTCTACCCACTAGTGGCACCTCCCCACCTCAAATGCCCCAGTTGTCACAACTACAAATACCTGCTGACTTGCCAATCACCTCAGATGATTTAACAGATTTAAAGAAATCAGTGGGAAAAGGGCTTCAGAAACCATGGTAAGAAGAAAATGCACTTTCAATTCATTTGTTAAAAACTTTTCAAAGTATTCTTTTATTATTTTTTTAATGTTTATTTTTGAGAGAGTGCAAGTGGGGGAGGGACAGAGAGAGGAGGACAGAGGATCCTAAGCTGGCTTTGCACTGACAGGCCCACAGCTCAAACCCATGAACCCTGAGATCATGACCTGAGCCGAAGTCAGACGTTCAACCGACTGATCCACCCAGGTGCCCCCAAAATATTCTTTTAAAGACTGTATGTGCACTAGTCCATATGTCCTTGCTTTGTGAGGAATTATAAAATGAATCTGTGAATGAATTTAATTCTTCAAAATGCAATTATTTATATGCTATCCTATTTTAAAGCTGCTTTCAGAGCCAAAGGCAAAAGGGGGAAAAAAAACAAGAACTGCTTATAGCTAAATAAAATAAAAATTTGAATAAATATTCTCACTATAGAAAGACTCATGCACAAAATTAGCAAGTATGATTACATTTTTACATCAGTAAAACCAAGAATATCTAATGTGAGGCATATTTTATTTTTTAAATTACATTATGCATTGTTGCCAGCTTTAAATTATAAATCAGAAATATATGATCATATAAATGCCAATAAATAATGATAAATCATAAAACACCAAATCTAGTTCAAGATTTTTCTCATAGGGCTTTCAAAACCATAGATGTCTTTTTATAAGGCCAAAATAAAAACTGGTAATATTCAGAACTATTGAAGGACCATATACACACTGAAGAGCAAGAAAAGCGAAAGAAAATTAAATTATCATCCGAAAGTCTTCACTAAGAGCTTACCATCTACCATCTTTCATCTAGTTATATGTTGGAAAATCCAAAAACATACAGTTGAAGTCTACTTCTCAGTATAGCATAGAACCTTAAGGTGCAGAACTTGAAAGGTCATTTAGACCTACCAGGGCCATTTCCTGACTCTGTCCTTCAAGATTCTCAAACTTTAATGTATATACACATCACTTGTGCATCTTGTCAAACTATGGGTTCTGAGTAGGTCTAAGGCCTTAGTAAGTCTATTTTTCTAACAAGCTCCCAAGTGATACCAAAGCTGCTAATCCATGGACAACTTTGAAGAGCAAGGATTTGTCTACAACATCCCCACAAATCGATCATAAAGCCCAATCTTGAACATTCTTCAGGACCAATGACAGAGAAAATACTAACTCCAAAAAAATAATAAGACATTTAAGTACCTATTGAAATCTTAATTTTCAGGTTCTTCCTGGAGCCAGTGGCCAGACCATGGGAAACTTCAGCAACCAACTTAAGAAAAATTTTACACAATTAGGCAAAACTAATAAAAAATAATTGGCTTGATCTCAATCTATTAAAGTCAATCCAAACTGGGTTCCTTCTTACTAGTAGTTTATGGAATTAAAAAATAAACAATTAGATCTTCATACAAACTGCAGTTTCTGTAATAGTTTAGGGATGCATTCCCTTTTTCTTACTCCTGTATCTATGTGGCTCCAATTAAATCCTGAAAAATAAAGAACTGGTGTACCTCTAGTACAGACTCTGCAATGATAGCCCAGTCCCTTAAATACTAAGCCCATCAGAATCTTTAGACAGTGCTGGTATATTTTGACTATGCTGACAGAAACATGTCATAAGTTTGTTATTTTATAAGGAAATAAGGGAAATGACATCAAGTTAATGGATCCACTCCTTTTCCCTGAGATAAAAAAATATGTCCTTACATCACCTGAAAGAGTCAAAGAACTTTCAGTTCCCAGAAGCCACAGATGTAGGATCTTAAAGGTAGACCTATAAAATCACCATTTATTCAGGTTAATAGTTTGCAGACAATCTAGATCCTCTATTTTATACCAGAAGTTTACTTCAGCCTACTTTATGGCTTCTTGGTCCTTTAGCCAACTAGGAGAAGTAAAAACTCAGTAGTTTCAAACAATGAATTAAAACCAAGAGCTAATATGTAATCCTGAAGTCATTTAATAATTTTATGGATCACCTTCAATATTCAAAATATTAACAACAGGTTATCCTTGGGCTTTATACAATCAGAAAAAAAAATCTTCAATCAATCAGAATGAACATTATCCATAACCCACCAGTACAGCCATACTGGGGGCACGCTGGCTACATAATCACCCATCTTTGAACAAAAGGAAGACAGAAATTCCCATGGGACACAGCACCATAGGACAGTTTTATCATAGTTAGATCAGGAAAGACTTTTTTCAGAATAGGGATTAATGTGTAGTTTCCTCTAGAGTGAAGTTCTTTGTGAATCAACATTGATGCCAACCATATTTAACACATTTATATATGTTCGGAAAGCCCAAATTTATTCTATGTGAAAGCTCCAAATTTGTAGCTAAGGAAAAAGGTAATATATAGGTATGAAAATCTCACCGATTTGTACAAGTGGCTAGAAAAGCTGTAAGTAGGCTTAGTATAAGGTAACATATTTTATGATAAGTGGCATCAGTATATAAAATGAATAGCTCTAAACTCTCTGCTTTAGGCAGAGAAAATACATACATGGAAGTCACTGTTAGTTCTCTGAGGAACTAATTAAAGTGCTTACCCTTTTTAATGCCATGTGACATTATGGTTGTCACATATCAAAAATGTTAATGAAGTCAGAGAAGGCACAAACAGAAAAGGAAATAGCAACTAACATGTTTGGAGGGTTAGGGTGTTCCTATTTGAGGCATATTGAAATATTGGCTTCTTGAGCCTGGAAAAGGAACTATTTAATAGGGCACCTGATTAAAATTTATACAACTGTAAGTGTTCTGGGTAGTGTGGTCATAGGCTTGTTCCCTGGTAAAATGGGACAGGAGCACCCTTTGATACTGCAGTGAAATAAAGTTAGGACACTAAAAGGAAAAAGGGGATGGCAAATTTATAGAAATCACCAGCAACATCTTCCCTACCCCCTACTCAGTGCCAACCACTGAGCTAAAAACTGAAGCAATGATAAAGAGCAATATATATATGGTTCCTGCTATGTTAAATTTAAAGTCAACTGGGATTAGTTAACTGAATA
The DNA here is from genome assembly GCF_018350155.1 of Leopardus geoffroyi. NCBI lineage: Eukaryota > Metazoa > Chordata > Mammalia > Carnivora > Felidae > Leopardus > Leopardus geoffroyi. The sequence continues at coordinate 86,047,649 of NC_059333.1, forward strand.
GAGTGACAGAAAAATAGGAGCTGAAAAATTACCCAAATAATGTAAAATTATAACTGAGATAAGGGCTCTAAAGACAAGGCACATGGTCCTATGACAGTGTCCAGCAGTCGGCTTTGACCTAACTGGGAGAAGGCCACTATTTAGAAGTGTGCAGATATCTCAAAGATGGGCAGAAGTTGAACTGACTGGTTAAAAAGCAAGAGACGGCCACCAAGTAAAGCCAGACTATTCTTTAACTTCCAGAGACCTCTGAAGTGCTTGATTTAACATTCATGCCTATTTCCATGAAAGGTGTTTGACAGACAATTAGAATCTCCAATGACAACAAACCCTGGATGAATAATACAGAAGTCTGACCCCAAAGAAAAATTCTTTAGCCATAAATAATACAGGATCAGTATCTCCTAAATGGAGCTACCTAGTTGAACTGCCTTCCAAAATATGGCTAGCACACTTGGGAAATCTACACCAAGTTAAAGTGGTAATGTAAGTTGCCCTATATCATGAAGCATGAAACCAGTTGACTTTCTTCCAAAATTCACTGGAAAGAAAATTGACAGAATTTGATACGAACATGCTAGTAATTTCTAATTTACTTAGATCATAATCAGTTGTGAAATGCTTGCTTGGTGCCAGAGTGTGAACTTGTGGTGGATGCATGTTTTTCATCTGTGCATCCCCGGCAGAAACCACAGGGCCATGCTCAAAGCAGGCAATCAATAAATGTTTGTTGACTTGAAAGACAATAGTTAAGGCTTTAATTTATCTAACACAAGTCATTGACTAACAATCATTATCTACTTCATTTGTGTTGGTGAACACTGACATTTAAGGATGTTCTGTTGATACATACACCAGAGCCCTCCCAAACAGGAACACAGCCCTGCTCTCAAGCTTGACAGGGCTATCTTTACCATCTGATGCTCTCAATCCCAAAAAATCCTCCTTCTTGCCAAACATAGTCATTAGGTCCAAGTGCACATTTTGGGGGCACTAAAATGTTGACTTTGATCTTCAACAAAAGACGTTTTAGTCCCTTTATTTCTATTTTCACTTTAAAGATGCCACTCTGCAGTTAGCAAATTTCTACTCAGATTGATGCCTGCTATCTTGGTCTCCAATCTTGTACATCTCTATCACCAACTCTACTTTGAGGGGGTTGGAAGCCATTGTGAGAATTTTTTTCCCCCAAAACTAGGGCTTTCAATATTTACACTCTGTGTACATATATTTATATTTATAACTTATTTATATGTATGTGAGATCTAGCACATATACACAGTAGAAATTGTCATAAATAACCTCTCTTTATTCAGTTTACCAGCTTAAATGCTCTTCAGTCCCACTATGAAATATACAGTGGCTGATGCCTAAGGCATACTTAATGTTCACTGCTAGTAGATCACTCCCTAGAAAAATCTAAACACAAGTGCACCTTCCAGTTGTACTATATTGGCTTACCAAGAATTGGATGAATTTCTAAACCTCTACATTTCAATTGTAATTGCTATTGTGAGTCTATAATTTTAATTAGTATTAATGTACATCTGATGAAACATGAATGAGAGAACAAAAAAATATATACTATAAAAAATATATATTGAGGGATCCCTCGGTAGCTCAATCAGTTAAGCATCTGACTTTGGCTCAGGTCATGATCTGGTGGTTTGTGAGTTCGAACCCCACATCAGGCTCTCTGCTGTCAGCACAGAGCCCTCTTCAAATCCTTTGTCCCCCCTCTCTGCCCTCCCCGACCTCTCTCTCTCTCTCTCTCTCTCAAAATAAATAAATAAACTTTAATGCTTTGTAATAAGAGCAAGTAACTAAAAAGTAATTCCTGTTGAATCAGATATGGGGGAACAATTTTGAAAGAATGGAGAAAATTATAAAAGTCTAGAAGTTTTTTGCTTTGAGGTTTCTTCAGGAGTGAATGCAAGTTTTGCTCCAGTTTATAGAAATCAAACCGGGAAATACTATACAATATATTATGGATGTGTTTTATGTAAGAAAAACTTAAATTAATGAATCCCTACACAAAGAAAATACATTGGCCCTATATTAAAAAAGAACAGTGAATGACTATACATGTACATGTTCTTAGTTAAAATATTCAGTCCTATAAGTACCATTCTTACTGAATCTGTTCTTAAACTGACTTTTCAATTAACCAACTACCTACAGATCCCAATCGCAAGACATTAGATCTAAGGTAAGAGGGAGAATGGTACAAAATGAAGAGGTAGGTAGGTTTAGTAGGCCTGGTAGGTCAGAATATTTTCTTCCAAATGTGATGGGACAGTACGAGAAAACCCTGGCTATCATGTGAAGAAAGAATTATGAGGGGAACCAGAAGTGGAAACACAGGAAAAATAGTGAGCTATACAGAATTAACCCACAGTGGTGGCTTAAGCTGGATAGTAAAGTTAGTAAAACTTGATTAGATCTGGCATATAGTCTAAACATTGAGTCAACAGAACCTACTGAACATGGGGAGTATGCAAGCAGACTAAGGTTTCTGTCTGTTTGTTTGTTTTGAAGCCTATGTTTTTTAACTTCACATCTGGTTAATAGTGGGTAGAGGAGCAAGTTTGGTGGTATAGCTGGAGAAGCAAGTGTAGGAACATACAGAATCAAGAATTCTGGGAGACGGAGGGAAGATGGTGGCGTAGGAGGACGCTGGGCTCACCGCGCGTCCTGCTGATCAATTGGATTCCACCTACACCTGCCTAAATAACCCAGAAAACCACCAGAGGATTAGCAGAACGGAGTCGCCGGAGCCAAGCACAGACGAGAGGCCCACGGAAGAGGGTAGGAAGGGCGGCGAGGCGGTGCACGCTCCACGGACTGGCGGGAGGGAGCCGGGGCGGAGGGGCGGCTCGCCGGCCAAGCAGAGCCCCCGAGTCTGGCGGGCAAAAGCGGAGGGGCCAGACGGACTGTGTTCCGACAGCAAGCGCGACTTAGCGTCTGAGAGGTCATAAGTTAACAGCTCTGCTCGGAAAGCGGGAAGGCTGGAGGACAAAGGGAGGGAGAGCTGCTGAGCCCCCGGACGACAGAGCTCAGTTTGGTGGGGAACAAAGGCGCTCGCCAGCGGCATCTTCCCCGCCCATCCCTCAGCCAAAATCCCAAAGAGAACCAGTTCCTGCCAGGGAACTTGCTCGCTCCGCGCAAACACCCAACTCTGTGCTTCTGCGGAGCCAAACCTCCGGCAGCGGATCTGACTCCCTCCCACTGCCACAGGGCCCCTCCTGAAGTGGATCACCTAAGGAGAAGCGAGCTAAGCCTGCCCCTCCTGCCCCTGTGCACCTTGCCTACCCACCCCAGCTAATACGCCAGATCCCCAGCATCACAAGCCTGGCAGTGTGCAAGTAGCCCAGACGGGCCACGCCACCCCACCCCACAGTGAATCCCGCCCCTAGGAGAGGGGAAGAGAAGGCACACACCAGTTTGACTGTGGCCCCAGCAGTGGGCTGGGGGCAGACATCAGGCCGGTCTGCGGCCCCGCCCACCAACTCCAGTTATACACCACAGCGCAGGGGAAGTGCCCTGCAGGTCCTCACCACGCCAGGGACTATCCAAAATGACCAAGCGGAAGAATTCCCCTCAGAAGAATCTCCAGGAAATAACAACAGCTAATGAGCTGATCAAAAAGGATTTAAATAATATAACAGAAAGTGAATTTAGAATAATAGTCATAAAATTAATCGCCGGGCTTGAAAACAGTATACAGGACAGCAGAGAATCCCTTGCTACAGAGATCAAGGGACTAAGGAACAGTCACGAGGAGCTGAAAAACGCTTTAAATGAAATGCAAAACAAAATGGAAACCACCACAGCTCGGATTGAAGAGGCAGAGGAAAGAATAGGTGAACTAGAAGATAAAGTTATGGAAAAAGAGGAAGCTGAGAGAAAGAGAGATAAAAAAACCCAGGAGTATGAGGGGAAAATTAGAGAACTAAGTGATACACTAAAAAGAAATAATATACGCATAATTGGTATCCCAGAGGAGGAAGAGAGAGGGAAAGGTGCTGAAGGGGTACTTGAAGAAATAATAGCTGAGAACTTCCCTGAACTGGGGAAGGAAAAAGGCATTTAAATCCAAGAGGCACAGAGAACTCCCTTCAGACGTAACTTGAATCGATCTTCTGCACGACATATCATAGTGAAACTGGCAAAATACAAGGATAAAGAGAAAATTCTGAAAGCAGCAAGGGGTAAACGTGCCCTCACATATAAAGGGAGACCTATAAGACTCGTGACTGATCTTTCTTTTGAAACTTGGCAGGCCAGAAAGAATTGGCACGAGATTTTCAGTGTGCTAGACAGAAAAAATATGCAGCCGAGAATCCTTTATCCAGCAAGTCTGTCATTTAGAATAGAAGGAGAGATAAAGGTCTTCCCAAACAAACAAAAACTGAAGGAATTTGTCACCACTAAACCAGCCCTACAAGAGATTCTAAGGGGGACCCTGTGAGACAAAATACCAGAGACATCACTACAAGCATAAAACATACAGACATCACAATGACTCTAAACCCGTATCTTTCTATAATAACACTGAATGTAAATGGATTAAATGCACCAACCAAAAGACATAGGGTATCTGAATGGATAAAAAAACAAGACCCATCTATTTGCTGTCTACAAGAGACTCATTTTAGACCTGAGGACACCTTTAGATTGAGAGTGAGGGGATGGAGAACGATTTATCATGCTACTGGAAGCCAAAAGAAAGCTGGAGTAGCCATACTTATATCAGACAAACTAGACTTTAAATTAAAGGCTATAACAAGAGATGAAGAAGGACATTATATAATAGTTACAGGGTCTATCCATCAGGAAGAGCTAACAATTATAAATGTCTATGCGCCGAATACCGGAGCCCCCAAATATATAAAACAACTACTCATAAACATAAGCAACCTTATTGATAAGAATGTGGTAATTGCAGGGGACTTTAACACCCCACTTACAGAAATGGATAGATCATCTAGACACACGATCAATAAAGAAACAAGGGCCCTGAATGAAACATTGGATCAGATGGACTTGACAGATATATTTAGAACTCTGCATCCCAAAGCAACTGAATATACTTTCTTCTCGAGTGCACATGGAACATTCTCCAAGATAGATCATATACTGGGTCACAAAACAGCCCTCCATAAGTTTACCAGAATTGAAATTATACCATGCATACTTTCAGACCACAATGCTATGAAGCTTGAAATCAACCACAGAAAAAAGTCTGGAAAACCTCCAAAAGCATGGAGGTTAAAGAACACCCTACTAACGAATGAGTGGGTTAACCAGGTAATTAGAGAAGAAATTAAAAAATATATGGAAACAAACGAAAATGAAAATACAACAATCCAAACGCTCTGGGATGCAGCGAAGGCAGTCCTGAGAGGAAAATACATTGCAATCCAGGCCTATCTCAAGAAACAAGAAAAATCCCAAATACAAAATCTAACAGCACACCTAAAGGAAATAGAAGCAGAACAGCAAAGGCAGCCTAAACCCAGCAGAAGAAGAGAAATAATAAAGATCAGAGCACAAATAAACAATATAGAGTCTAAAAAAACTGTAGAGCAGATCAACGAAACCAAGAGTTGGTTTTGTGAAAAAAATAAACAAAATTGACAAACCTCTAGCCAGGCTTCTCAAAAAGAAAAGGGAGATGACCCAAATAGATAAAATCATGAATGAAAATGGAATGATTACAACCAATCCCTCAGAGATACAAACAATTATCAGGGAATACTATGAAAAATTATATGCCAACAAATTGGACAACCTGGAAGAAATGGACAAATTCCTGAACACCCACACTCTTCCAAAACTCAATCAGGAGGAAATAGAAAGCTTGAACAGACCCATCACCAGCGAAGAAATTGAATCGGTTATCAAAAATCTCCCAACAAATAAGAGTCCAGGACCAGATGGCTTCCCAGGGGAGTTCTACCAGACGTTTAAAGCAGAGATAATACCTATCCTTCTCAAGCTATTCCAAGAAATAGAAAGGGAAGGAAAACTTCCAGACTCATTCTATGAAGCCAGTATTACTTTGATTCCTAAACCAGACAGAGACCCAGTAAAAAAAGAGAACTACCGGCCAATATCCCTGATGAATATGGATGCAAAAATTCTCAATAAGATACTGGCAAATCGAATTCAACGGCATATAAAAAGAATTATCCACCATGATCAAGTGGGATTCATTCCTGGGATGCAGGGCTGATTCAACATTCGCAAATCAATCAACGTGATACATCACATTAACAAAAAAAAAGAGAAGAACCATATGATCCTGTCAATCGATGCAGAAAAGGCCTTTGACAAAATCCAGCACCCTTTCTTAATAAAAACCCTTGAGAGAGTCGGGATAGAAGGAACATACTTAAAGATCATAAAAGCCATTTATGAAAAGCCCACAGCTAACATCATCCTCAACGGGGAAAAACTGAGAGCTTTTTCCCTGAGATCAGGAACACGACAGGGATGCCCACTCTCACCGCTGTTGTTTAACATAGTGCTGGAAGTTCTAGCATCAGCAATCAGACAACAAAAGGAAATCAAAGGCATCAAAATTGGCAAAGATGAAGTCAAGCTTTCGCTTTTTGCAGATGACATGATATTATACATGGAAAATCCGATAGACTCCACCAAAAGTCTGCTAGAATTGATACATGAATTCAGCAAAGTCGCAGGATACAAAATCAATGTACAGAAATCAGTTGCATTCTTATACACTAACAATGAAGCAACAGAAAGACAAATAAAGAAACTGATCCCATTCACAATTGCACCAAGAAGCATAAAATACCTAGGAATAAATCTAACCAAAGATGTAAAGGATCTGTATGCTGAAAACTATAGAAAGCTTACGAAGGAAATTGAAGAAGATTTAAAGAAATGGAAAGACATTCCCTGCTCATGGATTGGAAAAATAAATATTGTCAAAATGTCAATACTACCCAAAGCTATCTACACATTCAATGCAATCCCAATCAAAATTGCACCAGCATTCTTCTCGAAACTAGAACAAGCAATCCTAAAATTCATATGGAACCACAAAAGGCCCCAAATAGCCAAAGGAATTTTGAAGAAGAAGACCAAAGCAGGAGGCATCACAATCCCAGACTTTAGCCTCTACTACAAAGCTGTCATTATCAAGACAGCATGGTATTGGCACAAAAACAGACACATAGACCAATGGAATAGAATAGAAACCCCAGAACTAGACCCACAAACGTATGGTCAACTCATCTTTGACAAAGCAGGAAAGAACATCCAATGGAAAAAAGACAGCCTCTTTAACAAATGGTGCTGGGAGAACTGGACAGCAACATGCAGAAGGTTGAAACTAGACCACTTTCTCACACCATTCACAAAAATAAACTCAAAATGGATAAAGGACCTGAATGTGAGACAGGAAACCATCAAAACCTTAGAGGAGAAAGCAGGAAAAGACCTCTCTGACCTCAGCCGAAGCAATCTCTTACTCGACACATCCCCAAAGGCAAGGGAATTAAAAGCAAAAGTGAATTACTGGGACCTTATGAAGATAAAAAGCTTCTGCACAGCAAAGGAAACAACCAACAAAACTAAAAGGCAACCAATGGAATGGGAAAAGATATTTGCAAATGACATATCAGACAAAGGGCTAGTATCCAGAATCTATAAAGAGCTCACCAAACTCCACACCCGAAAAACAAATAACCCAGTGAAGAAATGGGCAGAAAACATGAATAGACACTTCTCTAAAGAAGACATCCGGATGGCCAACAGGCACATGAAAAGATGCTCAATGTCGCTCCTTATCAGGGAAATACAAATCAAAACCACACTCAGGTATCACCTCACGCCAGTCAGAGTGGCCAAAATGAACAAATCAGGAGACTATAGATGCTGGCGAGGATGTGGAGAAACGGGAACCCTCTTGCACTGTTGGTGGGAATGCAAATTGGTACAGCCGCTCTGGAAAGCAGTGTGGAGGTTCCTCAGAAAATTAAAAATAGACCTACCCTATGACCCAGCAATAGCACTGCTAGGAATTTATCCAAGGGATACAGGAGTACTGATGCATAGGGGCACTTGTACCCCAATGTTCATAGCAGCACTCTCAACAATAGCCAAATTATGGAAAGAGCCTAAATGTCCATCAACTGATGAATGGATAAAGAAATTGTGGTTTATATACACAATGGAGTACTACGTGGCAATGAGAAAGAATGAAATATGGCCTTTTGTAGCAACGTGGATGGAACTGGAGAGTGTGATGCTGAGTGAAATAAGCCATACAGAGAAGGACAGATACCATATGGTTTCACTCTTATGTGGATCCTGAGAAACGTAACAGGAACCCATGGGGGAGGGGGAGGAAAAAAGAAAAAAAAAAAAAAAAGAGGTTAGAGTGGGAGAGAGCCAAAGCATGGGAGACTGTTAAAAACTGAGAACAAACTGAGGGTTGATGGGGGGGTGGGAGGGAGGAGAGGGTGGGTGATGGGTATTGAGGAGGGCACCTTTTGGGATGAGCACTGGGTGTTTTATGGAAACCATTTGACAATAAATTTCATATATCATAAAAAAAAAAACAGAATCAAGAATTCTGTTACCAGCTGGAGATAAATAAGCAATTTGATATGAATTTGCAGTTCTAGAAAGTTGGGGCTATCAATATAAATTTATAAATCATCACGAAATATGTGGTATATAAAGCCATATGACTAGGTAAGATCACCAAGAGGCAATTTATATTTAGAATTACATAGCAGAAAGCTAAAGAAAAGAGTTGGCAGAGGAGACCAAAGACAATGGGTAGAAATTGATGAAGTGTGTGTCAAGCTAAGCAAAGATAGTATTTCAGAAAGAAAGAGATTTCAATGATAACTGAAAGTAAAATAGAGTCAGAACTGACCATTAGTGTGGCAAGATTAAAGTTGTTGGTCACCTTAGGAAAGGAGGCTACAGTGTAGTGGAGGGAACAAACCAGCTTGGCATGAGTTGCAAAAAGAATGGGAAATGGGGAAACTGGAGCATCAAAAATTGACAACAATTTTGCATGTGGCTGTCCATTTTCCAAACACCATTTATTGAAGTGACTATCCTTTCCTCATTGTATAATCTTAGCTATTCTTTCATAAATTAATTCAGCACTGGAATTTGTATCGTTGAATTTTGTCAAGAAAGTAAAACTTAAATGTCCTTATGAGGAAAGAAAGAAAGAAAGAAAGAAAGAAAGAAAGAAAGAAAGAAAGAAAGAAAGAAAGAAAAAAAGAAAGAGAAAGGTTGAGGGAGGGAGGGAGGGAGGGAGGGAGGAAAGAAGGGAGGAAGGAAGGAAGGAAGGAAGGAAGGAAGGAAGGAAAGAAGGAAGGGTTAATTAACTAGATGAGGGAAGGGGGTCCTTTCATTATTATACATATATCAAATCCCCACAATGTACACTTTAAATATTTTACAACTTCATGTGCTAATTGTACCTCAATAAAGCTGAAACTAAAAAAAAAAAAAGTATACTCATTTAGAGACTTTTGCTATAAAGGAAAATGTAGGGGTGCCTGGGTGGCTCAGTCGACTAAGCATCTAACTCTTGATTTAGGCTCAGGTCATGATTTCATGGTTCCAGCGATCTATCCCTGCATGGGCTCTGCACTGACAGCACAGAGCCTGCTTGGGATTCCCTCTCTCCTGCTCATGCTCTCTCCCTCTCTCTCTCTCAGTAAATAAAGGGGTGGGGGAATGGAGAAATAAGGTAGTGGATAGAAGATGACATTAAATCAAAAGTTTTGGTTTTAAGGCAGGATTATTACATGATGCGCTTGAATAGGTAAGAAGGGACTAGCTCCTATGCACAAGCAGGACCTGACCTTGGGAAGGACAAGGACAGCTCATCCCTGCCCACAGTGGAAAGGTAGAGTACCTGGATACAAATGCAGTTAGGCTGGCGGACCTGGTGCTGGAAAGATGAGTTGTTTCTCCTTTTGTGAATTGTGTTGAAAGTGAGAAGAAAAGAGAGGCTGAGGGAGATCTGAGGAAAGAGAAGTTGGACCAGAGACTGATAAGGCATTGCCAGGCAGTACTGTGTCTTACTTGACATCTGCGATCTTACTCATAAATAAAACTAATAAATACATAAATGTGTTTTCTTCCATAACCAGTGCTCAGATTTATTGTATACACTTACTATATTCATAATTTATTGTATATCTTCCCAACAAGGCTAGAATCTTTAAAATATTACATTCACTGTTCTTCTCCAGGGACCCTCACTCACATTGCCCAGCATGTAACTGGTACTCCATAAATATCTGTGGACTGAATAAATTAATTCAGTATCCACAAGTACCTAAAATATGCTTAAAATTGAACTCATTATCTCTTATTTAACCCCTTCATGTACAAACCTATTCCTCTATTTCTTATCCTATCATAGTTCAATTTTCCAGTACAGAAACTTGAAAGTCATCATACAACCTCCCTCATTTCATTCTCCATGACCTGCCAATCATCAAGTTCAGTCAACTCTGCCATTTAAGTATTTATTGGATCTATTCTGGCAGCCAATTTCCTGGTTCAGGTCACCATCACCTCACCTGGATTACTGGAAAAGCATTGTAACGGCTCTCCTGGCTCTCATTTTATCCCCCTCAAGTCCATTCTCCACATCTTTCAAAAAGTGTAAATCTTATCATGTCCTCCACAACTTTAAACCACCCATTCATACTTCAACAAAGCTCTCAGGAAAAAATCCTTTTTTTAAAATGACTTATGACATTTTTCTTAATCTGGCCTAGAACTCTCGTTGGCAAATTAAACTAATTTCAATTCTCTAACTAATTAGTGGTTCTCCTTCAGCTCTTAGGTCTTTGCACATGCTCCTTTCTCTACCTGCAATACTCTCTTCACCATCAGTTCCTACTCATCTTTTCTTTCTCAACTTAGAAGGCATTTCCTCTAAGAACTCTTCCCTGATTCATGGCATTGGTTAGATACTCCTCCTAAAAGCCCCCTCTGCATACTGAGGTTCTATAACATTCCTTTATAGCACTGTTTTACCCTAAATCCACATAGTAACAAAGTACAGGGTAGAGGCTAAGGGTTCTTATAGTGAATTTATTCATCCATCCTTCTCTCCCAGCACCTTAAATCTAAAGAACAAAAAATGGGAGGATAAAGGGATGTTCATTTGCTGAGGAAAAAGGAAACTGTTTCTCACTGGTGTCCTCCAGAGGTGGCCAGTTGGTCTAAGCCGCTCTGTAACCATGGGCCATGAAAAGTTGGCGAGGAAACCCCTTTTATTGCATTTTTCTTTTTTCAAATATAAGAATTTTATAAGTAAATTTCTCAGAATCTGTGGTCTAGAATGACTGATGTTACTTTGTTCTCCTTAGAAGTGAGGCTCAACTTGTGTTCCTACTTCACCTCAGGCTCTTTAAATAACTAATACCCATTTTTAAGATATTTATGTAAATACTTGAGGAAAGTGAAAAGTGTAATTTTCATCTCTGCATGATTACTTCACGAGCAGTCTAGTAAGTCACAGAGAGTTAGAAGATAAATGATTCTGAAAAGTCAAAGTGGCATGGCTTATAGCAAAAGACCTGATTAATTTTAAGTGAACAAGCACAAATTAACCACTGCAATATCTGCAGCAAACACAATCGCATGCCCAGATTGACAAGCAAAACTTTCCAGTTGTCTCCTTATGTGCCATTCCTTGCTTGTGGGTGTTCAATACCCACTACCTTATTTCTCCATTCCCCCACCCCTTTATTTACTGAGAGAGAGAGAGGGAGAGAGCATGAAGGCTTCTTGGCAAACTCAAAAGGCAAAGGAATAGATGAGCTGAAAGAAAACAAAGAGGGCCCTGTAGATAGATTTAAAGCCCAAATTAAAATCACATAGTTTCATCTCATCTCATCCTCTATTTACTTAAAATGTTACCATGATTCTAATCATTTCAAAAATAGCTTGTGGTTTTATTTCTTAGAATATAATCAAATAAATTGTATACAAAAGCACATTATATTATACAAAGATAAGCACAACATGCAGGTTTGTCTTCATTAAACAAACAGATATACTCATTATGTCCTAATCTACCATTAGTAGAGAGAAAACAAAGTAGCTGCCCATGGAAATTAATCTGTTAAATAAAGCCTGATAAAAAATATATATCACTCTGAGAACCTGTATATGTGGTTGACCCTTTTGATCCCTATAAACAGTTAAGTACTGCATTAGCTTTGGCAGTATTTACGCCCAATGTACTTGTTTCCATGTTTTCCATTAAATCATTAATTGCATGTCCCTGAGCTCAAGAAAGCCTCTTAAGAAATCAAGACCAAGTTTTAGGCAAACTATACCTCAAGTCAGGATGATTATGAACTTAGCCTATTTTTCAACATTTCCACAGAAGCACATTCCATCAAAGAGAACTGACATACAGTTGCCAGATTTAGCATTTAAAAATGCAGAACATCATTTAAGTTTGAATTTAAGATAAACAGTGAATATTTTTTTAGTATATATATGTCCTGTGCAATATTTGGGACATATTTATGCTTTAAAAGTATTTGTTGCTTATCTGAAATTCAAATTTAAGTGGGTATCCTGTATTTTACCTGGCAACCCTAGACCTGAAACCTAGCCAAGGATAATTTTTGTCAGATAATTCAATTTCTCTGCCAGATTGCCACATCTGAGATCATTCATCCAAGAGAAAAGATGATCATAAGTTGAAAACCTCAGGTTAATTAAGAACTAATTGTTGGTCAAGTTGCCAAAAGTCAATACTTCTATCTCCAATGTAACAGTCAATTCAATCAATATAGGCTTTTAAAAGGTTTTTAAATAAATATGATTTTTGTTTTCTCTAATAACTTAGAAACACAATGGTGCTCACCTCATTTTCCATGTGAGATTATCTTCAATGGACAACATAAACTTTTTGTTAAGTTAAAAATGTCAAACTTGTGGGGCGCCTGGGTGGCGCAGTCGGTTGGGCGTCCGACTTCAGCCAGGTCACGATCTCGCGGTCCGTGAGTTCGAGCCCCGCGTCAGGCTCTGGGCTGATGGCTCAGAGCCTGGAGCCTGTTTCCGATTCTGTGTCTCCCTCTCTCTCTGCCCCTCCCCCGTTCATGCTCTGTCTCTCTCTGTCCCAAAAATAAATAAACGTTGAAAAAAAAAATTAAAAAAAAAAAAAATGTCAAACTTGAACTTCATGAAAGCCAATATAAAAGGTAAGGCAGTGTATTATTTTATTTTATTTTTTAAACTGAGGTATAATCAATAAGAGGGTATAATTTTAATAATAGATAATTTCCATATATATATATATATATATATATATATATATATATATATATATATAAAATGCAACTGAAATGGAATTTATTATCCTGCCTCCCAAACACATTTTTCTCCAATATTTTTCCTGTTTCTGAATAATATCACAGCCCTATCTGATGGCCAAGTCAGAAACAGGTGTCATTCTCAATTCCTTTTCACATGATCCATATATTAAGGTACAGAAAACAAACAAAAAAAACCATTTGTTGAGTGTTTGCTATATTTGCCAATATTACCATATTAAGTACTTAATATTGAATACTTTAAGTATTAAGTATTTTCCAAACCACCATCATATAATTTTAACACGCATTCTTTTATCTGTCATAAGAACCCAATGAGATAGGAACTCTAATGACTTACTCCATAGATGAAAAAACTGAAGCATTAAGAAGATGAGTAACTTGCTCAAGTTCACACAGCTAAGCAGTGAGCGAGCCAGGACCAAAATCTAGGTCTAACTTAATCACTATATAACTCCACACATTCAATTGGTCACCAAGTTCTGTCAGTTCTACTTCCTGAATACTTCCAGATACTTTCTCTTTACCCCATCCCACACCTTAGTGTTAAACTGATCTACAATTTTGGGTTCTGTATTTGTTTCTTAGGGCTTCCGTAACAAAGTACCATGAATTGGGGGGGGGGGGGCTTAAATAACAGAAACTTATTGTCTCACAGTTCTGGAGGCAAAAAGTCTGAAATCAATGGAACAAACTGTTTCAGGCCTTTCTTTTTAACTTTAACATGGTCGTCTTCTCCCTGTCTATTCAGATTATCTTCCTTCTGTGCATGTCTGTCTCTGTGTCCAGATTGCCTTTTTTTTTTTTTTTTTTATAACAACACTAGTCATTTTAGATTAGGGAACCACTCAACTCCAGTATGACCTCATCCTAACTAATTACATCTGCAATGAACCTATTTTCAAACAAGGTCATATTCTGAGGTACTAGGGGTTAGAAATTCAACTATCTTCTTTGAAAGAGGATGCAGTTCAATTCATAACAGATTCCTTCTAATCTACTTTCACCAAAGAGCTTTGGCTAAAATTCAAATCTAATCCTGTCATTCCCTCGTTTCCATATTTTCAAGGACAAGTTACAGCCTCCAGGATAAAAGCTTAAATTTGAGGTATGGAGATAATAGAATTCTTTATAATCCATTCTAAGCTGGACTCTCCAGCTTTATATCAAGCCTCTTTCCACTCTCCTTATTTAGCCTTTGAGCTTTAAAGTTCCAGATAGACAATAAACCTGACCTGTTCCTTTTCACCTCCTGACCCTGTGGAGCTCACTCTACTACAAACACCTTATGCTTCTCCCTCATCTCACATTTTAGCCTCAAGTCACAGAAAAGCAAATCTGCTCCTTTTCCTTTCCAGTTTTATAGAAAACATCCCTGGTGCCTTCCTCTCATGCCATACTTATTCTTCATGAAGGATAAATTTTCTAAGCAGATTGTTTTGAGTCATATTATGTTTATAAAGAAAAAAAATAGGCGCACTTGGGTGGTTCAGTCTGTTAAGCGTCTGACTTCAGCTCAGGTCATGATCTTGCAGTTTGTGAGTTCAAGCCCCACATCAGGACCCTGTGTTGACAGCGCGGAGCTTGGAGCCTGCTTCAGATTCTGTGTCTCCCTCTCTTTTGCTGCCCCTCCCCCCACCTCTTTCTCAAAAGTAAATAAACATTAAAAATTTTTTTAAATAAATAAAAAGAAAAAAAATAAAGGTATAAAACAATGACTATCATAGTCTATAAGCCCTAGCTTTGGGGTAAAGGTCAAGGTTATAAATATGACATTCATTGGACTCTTAAAAATCAGTGTATTGGGGCACCTGGGTAGCTCAGTTGGTTAAGCGTCAGACTTCAGCTCAGGTCATGATATCACGGTTCATGAGTTCGAGCTCCACATAGGGCTCTGTGCTGTCAGCTCAGAGCCTGGAGTCTGCTTCAGATTCTATGTCTCCCTCTCTCTCTCTTGCCCTCCCCCACTTGTGCTCTGTCTCTCTCTGTCTCAAAAATGAATAAACATTAAAAAAATTTTTTTTCAAATCAGTGCTGGCGTGCCTGGGGGGCTCAATTGGTTAGGTATCCAGCTTTGGCTCAGGTGATGATCTCATAGTTCATGAGTTCGAGTCCCACATTGGGCTCTATGCTGACAGCTCAGAGCCTGGAGCCCTGCTTCAGATTCTGTGTCTCCCTCTCTCTCTCTGCTCTTCCCCTGGTCATGCTCTGTCTCTCTCACTCAAAAATAAACATTTAAAAAAAAAATTTAAATTAGTGCTCATGGGTCAAGTGCACTCTGGCCATTTCTTCACATTCCCCTTTGGATATGTCAGTCCTGCTCGTGCTTTTTGTCTCTCCATATTAAACACAACAGAACTGGGCCACCCTTTATCTCTCTATGTTCCAGGTTCTCTCCTATTGGTTAAGTGAATCAGGACTTTTGTGAGCCTGACCATTTCAATTTGGTAGGAGAGAAACCTCATTTCAGTCTCAAATCTAGGCCAGTTCTATGACAGAATTAACCAGAAGCATCTGCATCAAATAACAAAACAAAAGTTCATTTCTCTTGTGGTCATAGATCTTTGTATATGTACTCCACTGATAGAGGATCAAAAGGGAGAAAAAGTTAGTGGCACACCAAATCCCTTACCAATTTCCTAGTCATCAGTAGGCTCTCTAAATAACAATTCATTGGAATTAACATGGGCAAGTGTTCCCTGAATATATATATATTGCCTATCTCTACAGAAAGAGGGTCTCTGTACCAGTAACCTGGTCATTGGACTGTGACTTTCTTGAGGGCAGACATGGTTAATCATTTCTTAATCATCTTTATAAATACCATACAAAGCACAGACCCTTTTGGCAAGGGACTGGAGACTCTGTTTCTACAACATAGGTGTAAATGACACTTATTACACCATAGACAAAAAATGAACCATTCAGCCCAAAGGGAGAAATGAAACTCTGAACCTAGTGTGCACTATAGTAGCTAATGGCAAAAAGAAATATGGCAGAAAATGCTTGTGAAATACATGTTAAGGTGCAAGGTTAACTATCAGCTCACAGTGAAATACACAAAAATATTTATAAAAGTTAAGCATCCATATCGTCAAAGCACTCTGAGTCACAATTTCAACAAAACTGTTTTGACAAATTAATCATAAAACTTTTTGGCAGCCATTGGGAACATTGAGCATAAATTGGTTGAAATACATTCGACAGGTAGGTGTCCTTTTTGGATTTGTTAATTTGGTGTTGCCAAACAAACACATTTTACTGCATTGATGCCTTCACCACCCTATTTGCTATTTAACATCCATCCAGCAAATAACTAAACACGTCATGGTTAGTCTTTTGTATAATACTCCAGGTTTTCAGGAAGGTATTCTATCATAAAATTGGGAGTTTCTATTTTGTGAGTTGCTATATGGCAATTCCACTTGACAAAATATAAGTATGGCCTATTCAATCCACTCATTTAATAAGTGACATTTAATTGAAACATCTAAGTAATTCTTTACACATCCATAAGTCCCCCTCAGGGATGATTCTAACTGACCCTGTTTGGGTCAGGTGTCCATGTCTGAACCAATCACTGTTATCCAGAGCAATAGGTTTGTGAATGACAGCTCCACCAGAAGGCCAAAGTAGGGGAGACAGGCAGATAAAACATGAGGGAAAGACAGTGGAGCACAGCGGAAGGAACACAGACTGAAGAAGCAGTGGCTCTGCAACTGTGCACAGACTTTGTTCCTCTGTCACCAAATTAAGAGTGGATCCAGCTCCAATACTCTCTGATCCTACATGGACAATTAACTTTGCCACAATCAGTTTATCTAAATAATAAAGATTCTATTTTCTTGATGGAGAAGATGAATACTATTTGGCTGGAATAGAAAGTCTGGGTGACTCCTCTCAAATACACAGGACTTCAGTGCCTTAAGACAAAGGAATAGAAAAGACAAACAGAATTTCCTCAAAGTCAGAGTAGGTGAGGCTTCAGCATCTCTTAAATTACAATAGCAAGAAATCTACTGACTTTTTGTTCCTGGTGCCTACTGACAATGTGAACTTTGATTCCTGTCCAAAGATCTACTGAAACACCTGCCAGAACCTTTAGAAACTTACAGTTAAAACCTTGAGTATGTAACTATCTTCATTTTCTCCGCCCCATCAACGAGCCCTGATCTATAGCCATAGAGTATCTATGAATCACCACCATTTACTTTCATGACTTTATAACATTAGTGATAATGGTGATATTTATTAAGCACCTCCTATGTGCCAGACAGTCATTAGGGGCTGGCAATATGGCAGTGAACAAGACAAATCCCTGTACTCATAGAACTTACATTCTAGTGGTGGGGGATATGGCAATCAGTATGTAACCAAATAAAGAATCCAGCTGTGGTGAGAGGTAACTTTAGAAAAGGTGTCAGGAAGTGACATTAAAGTTATATATGAATGACTTGAATGAAGAGAAGCAGCCCTCCTTGAAACCTGTGCTTGGCACTCTCCCAGGGATATTATATACATACCATTAATCTTCCCATTTCATTCTGAGAGGATAAGTTGCTTGTTCAGATTACATAGCACAGAATTCAAATTCAAGTTTGTCCAATTCTTCAGCCTCTGCTCTCCACCCCACCACCTTAGACTTTATGCTTTTAAACCTCCTGGCTGTAATTCTCTTCCTGGCACTCACTTATCATTCCAGTTGCTCAACTATCATTTTCTTTCCAAAGTTTCTCCTGGCCAGCAATACTCCACTATTTCCCTTCCTCTGCCAACCAAGGTGCAGATCATTGTTCTTGCCTCTGTTCCCACAGCACTCTATATGGGATCTCTCTTGAGATAAAAAAAAAAATCCACTGTAATTTTCCCCTTATATCTCAGACTCCTCTCCTAGATGGGCAGCTCTTTCAGGTCAGGACCCATTTCTTATGAATTATTCCTCAATCTTGCCCAAGGCCTGAAACATTGAAAATACTCAAAAAATATTTGTTCAGTAAATGCTGTTTGGCTATGGAATGAAATGGATGTGATGTGGTTGCTCAAGACACAGCCCTAATGAGAGACACTCACTGGGAATGTAGAAAAAATAATAGACCATGGGTCCTTCTTCCTCAGCAAAAAGATCACACATCCTTCTCTGGAAATGGGCAGTGAAATGAAGACTGGAGAAATTTTGAGGTGCTGGGTGGCTCAGCAGGCTGAGAGAACAACTCTGATTTCAGCCCAGGTCATGATCCCAGGGTTGTGGGATTGAGTCCTGCATCTGGCTCCACACTGACTGCTCAGAGCCTGCTTGGAATTTTCTCTCTCTCCCTCTGCCCTCTCCCCAACTCATAGTGTGTCTCTCTCTCTCTGTCTCAAAAATAAAATAAAATAATAAAATAAAATAAAATAAAATAGGGATGCCTGGGTGGCTCAGTCTGTTAAGCACCTGACTCTCGATTTTGACACAGGGTGTGATCTCATGGTTCGTGGGTTCAAGCCCTGCATTGGACTCCATGCTGACAGCACGGAGCTTGCTTGGGATTCTCTCTTTCCCTCTCTCTGTCTCTCTCTCTCTCTCTCTCAAAATAAATAAATAAAGTTAAAAAATTAAAATAAAATTTAAAAGACTGGAGAAATTTTTACTGTGTTTCAAGTGATCTAACAGTGGCTACTATTGAGAAGTAAAAATGACTTTTTTTTCAAATAAAAATATTTTTTTATAAATTCAACCATCATAAGTTTTCAAAAACTAGCATTTCCAACAAGTTCCAAGGGATGACATTTTCCTCTCTGCATGTAGAGTAGGGAAAACTTCCTTACTTTGAACATTTCATTCATATATAGTTCCCCATTGGTATAAGATGCTTTGTTTATATAACTATTTAATTAACAAGACCTTTATTTTTCAGAGGAATCTTACTCTTAAGAAAAGGAGCTTTTAAATAGTGTTGGAAATTTTTATTTTAAAAAATGTGAGCTGAAGTGCACCGCATAGAGCATGTTGTAAAACAGGCAGTGCATCATTATCACCTCCCACTCAAAACCATTTTAACTATGATCTCTGTATTTGGGTAGTTCAGCTAATTAACAACCTGGTATTACTGTAAAGATGAGATTGTCATGTTATTTGAAGTGGTTTTTAACAGTCTTTAAGCACTAACCGCTCAATTTATTAACAGTTTGCTCTATCATAAGTGAAGGAAATTACATGATTATTGTGAGTCTGAAAATGAGGAGAAATATATATGTATATTTTATCATTACCTATAAAGAATACCAATATTAAAATGGCTTTTAAAAAATATAAGTAAAGTTTCCCAAAATGCCTATTAATCATTTGTTGCCAATGGCTTTTACAGGTCTATAGCCATCTTCCTTATACCCTTTTATTCAAATTTTACCTTGATGTGACGGAACAAAAATAGGGTAGGAGAGAAAAAACACATTTCAGAAACAGAATAAGCAATGGTTTAAAATGTGAACCTTGAAATCAGACTGGCGGGGTTCAAATCCTAGCTCTACCACTTATCAGTTCAAAGACCTTACCCAGTTCATCTGTGCCTTTCTTTCCTAATGTGTAAAATGGGGGTCTTAATAATAATAGGGCTTGACTGTGGGTTTGCCATGAGAATTGATGATTTATTATATGTAAAGCACAATTCTCAGCAAATGCTAGCTATTATTAATTTGGCTTAGCTGCCTCTAAAATACTCTACTTCTCCATGGCAATACTTCACAAGGTAATTTCTCTACCTTACCAAGCAAGAGGAGCCCTTTTCCAACCTTATATGATGGTAGTTGTAGGGGCACCTGGGTGGCTCAGTTGGTTAAGCGTCCAACTAAGGCTCAGGTCATGATCTCACAGTTCGTGAGTTCAAGCCCCTCATTGGGCTCTGTGCTGACAGCTTAGAGCCTGGAGCCTGCTTCAAATTCTATGTCTCCCTCTCTCTCTGCTCCTCCCCCACTCATGCTCTGTCTCTCTCTCTCCTTCAAAAAATAAATAAAAAACATTAAAAAATTTTTATGATTGCAGTTGTATATATTTTATCTACTAGAGAGTGTACAAAATCACAAAAAAACAAGTCTGAATTGAGTCATAATTTTAAACAAATATGTATTTTCCCCCACCACATTTGCAATGATAGGCATTTGTGGCATAGCAGAATATAGCCATGGAAGACAGAACACAACCCCAAGTCTATAGTTGACAAGGCACGTGTTCCCAGCCCACACATTGTGCTCCACTCACTTGGCATCCCTGAGCTTATCCTGTTAGAAAGCTAATGTACAGATGAAGCCTGCTCCAAGCTAATACATGGAATAGATACTAAACAATACTAAAAGATCTTCAGCCTTTCCCTGAAGATTTTCCTATAAGTCTTTTGTGGCTCAAAGATGACATTAATTTTTTTTCAATGTTAGGTTATTTGGTTTTGGGAACAAACTGGACTGGGAGTCAGAAGATCACTAAATAGAGATATTGGAAGAATTAATGACAATATGTGTGAGAACCCTTGCAAATGGCCTGGAAAGTAATAATGCCTCCATAAATCCTACTTAAATCATTACTTTTCTCCCAGTTTCCAGACTTGGCTCTACTGAAAATGAATAGGACAGCCTTGGCAAATGATGGCTCTGAGCCCTGGTGTCCTCTGTAAATTAGTAGGTGAGATAAGGACAGCTAAGATGACTGTGCTAGTCATTTGTCTTTTTGCTCTTAGACCTATTCCCACATATCCCCAGCTCTGCTCTCTATCACTAAGGGCTGATCCCTGTAAACTCCATTCTCAGGCACGTGCTAACTGGCTTACAGCTAGCTTGGCCAAAGGGAGGCAGTGACAAATGATTCAAGAGCACAGAGAAAATGGACTAGGGAATTTCTCCCCATCTTTATGATTCCATATGTCTTTGGCAGTAGCTCTGTATCCTCTCTTGTCTCAGCTCCCACAGATCCCAGGCGGTCCTGGCTTCTGGGCTTTGTAACACCTCCATCTTTAGTCCCTCCAGCCCTATGGATATTGGCAGCTTCCTGCTGTTACTAATTTCTGGATTGCCTTCCTGTCTCCTGTTTGGTCTTTCAGCTTTTCCTTCCAACACCTTTAGAACTACTTCCTCATATTAAATTCCCTATACTGAACTATCTGCCACAGGCTCTATCTTTCTGACTGGATTCTATTATGATCACTCTCAAATCTTAAGCTCTCTGGTCCTACCATAAGTTAGATTTGGGTAGGTTCAAGATCTTTCCAGCCTTTTGCCCATTGTCTTCTCTAACCAACCCTAAGCTCCCTACCCATGGGTCAGCTGCTCTTCCAATACTTTTTGCTGTATCTCAATCATTCCATTTAACGTGCTGTGTCATATTGATCTGTTTATGCATCTAAATACTTAGTAGACTATGAACTCTTTGAAGCAGGGCTGTTTTTCCTCCTTTTTATAAACCTCCTGCAGTATTGATGCATAGTAGGACTTCTATATGAGTGTGATAAATGAATGAATGCATAAATGGAGCCACCATTCCACAGGTCCAGATATAAGCAGTCTTTAGTTCATTCCTGAATGGAGATCACCAGGAAAGGCCACAGCTCAAATAGATCTCCTCCATTAGCCTGTTACTACAGAATTTAGCCAAAATTCTACCACAGAGTGCACTGGGGGCATTATTTATGTATGAGGCCATTTGAAAAGGTTAATTTCCCAAGGCAAGCTTAAGTCATTATGAATCAGTCACACCTCAGGAGAGGTTAGTTTTGTAGATTGTTTCCTATAGACACAGACAGCTGGAAAGGAGTAAATAAATCTGTAAAGGAAGAAAGCAATGTCCAGAACAAGAAGTCAGCCTATATCTTGAAGTACAGAATCCCCTAACTGGCCTGTCAAGTTGTCACTCCTCATTGTATGGAGGCCTCCATTTGAAGTCTGCCCTATGGAAAGCTGCTGTATAACTATGAGTTTTTAGCCAGTGAATGAATGTGGAGAGAGGAAAATGAGAGAAGGTCCATGAGGAGGGTGTTCTGGAGCTCAGGACTGATAAAACTGGCTAAGGATTGAGTTGAGATGAAGTATGACAAATGGCAGAGGACGGAATAAGTTGAGAAGGCATGCAGAGGTGGTTGTGGGTGACTCTTAGTAAGAAAGGGTTAAATAGTCTGAGTTAGGGAGAAAGGTCATCATGATAGCACTTCTCAACTTGACATTTACCATCTGCTCCCATCTCTATTGGTTATATACTTTGATTGATTTTACAGGGAAAGTATGCTAATATCATATTCCCAAATTTGGATTCCTGAAGGCCTCAAGACATAATAATTTCTTTATTCATTCTTTTATTTAATAAAATGTTATGGAAAGCTGACTATATATTGAGCACTATACCTACAGCCAAGCAGACACCTCTCAAGTGTCAGAGGTCTACTTTTCTTTCACAGACAATGTGAGAAAATGAGTCCCCAGGGCTCAGAGAAGAAAGGAAAACAGGAAAATAAAGGGTGAAGACAAAGTCAAACTCAGTTCTTCTGATTTTCAATCCAATGATCATTCTATAACTTAAGACTGTTTCATAGTTTAAGCTCACCATCTCCATCAGTGGAAAAGAATATGTGCCCTTGAAAGCCCAATTCCTAGCATAACATCTGAAATGTAGCTGATGTTTAATAAATGTTGGATGAATGATTTATGGTATGGATGGATGGATGGATGGATGGATAGATTAAGGATGAGTAGATGGATCCATTTCAAAGCATACGGCTCTCAGATGGTTAATGAGGATTTCTCAATTTCAATCTTCCCCAATTTTGTTCTCAGATTAAAAAATATATATATGCTTTAAAGCCAGTTCTTCTGGGAAATGTGGAAAGCTACTTAAAAATTTTTTTTTGGAATATGAAGGAAGATACATAGATAAGTGAACAGAATGAATGGATGAATGACATATCGCCTTAGGCATTCTCCTCACGGGAGTCATACTTGCCTAGATTAACATTAAAATTTTGCAGCAAATGTCCCTTAAAAATGTGTGACTGCTTTTTCATCTTTACCAGCATCTCCTCTACTAATCTTAAAACTATATAAATTTGCTCCTGATTTAATATCAGTTAGCCACCCACACCAAATTACAAAAGTTACTTCAACCCCACAGTTACTCTCATTTAATTTTTGTTTCAAGTCATCCTAAAGATCACATGTCTTTGTGTTCCTGGAAATGACATCACCTGTGTCTGTGTGTATACCTACATATGTGTGTGTATAAATTATTATAAATAATTTCCTGGTCATAGATCACTCCCACTACCTGAAGATTTGGGACAACCTGTTCTCTTTTCCATGAACATAATGCATCTATTCTCTTTAGGACTTATATCTGTCTTTGTCCAGGATGGAGGGACACCAAGCTGAGAACTGACATCCACCAAATGAATAGAGGAAGAGAGACCGGTTTAGGCTGAAGCGGTTCAGTAGAGGTTCAAAAAAGATCATTGGGGCTGGGAATTATGAGTGAAGGGTTTTCATTCAGGTCTTCATTCAGTAACATTCTGAAAGCCATTTAGAAAACCTTTTAAGTAGGCAAGTGATGGAATTCGATTTAATTCTTTACAAGACCATTTTGTGTGTTATATGCAATGGTGATTGGAGGGCACAAAAACCAGAAGAAACTATTATATATAACTTAGGGCAAAACTGAAAGAAATTTAAATTCAGTATTTTCCCCCCACTAACCTTCAAGCATTATTAATCCATTTTAATCTCACTCCAGTTTTCATTTTACTTTAAGAGAAAGTCCTTACCTTCTCTTATACCTTGTACTCCAGCATCAAATAACCACAGAACCAAGCATACTCACATCTTTCTGTTGTTTTTGTCCACGTATTTAAAGACCTCAGAGAGTTTTAACCTCTATAGCCTTTTAAAACCTCCTAATACTTATCAAAGAGAAAATATCAGCTTGTTGTTACCTTAGCTCTTCTACTGAGTTTGAGTTCATTGTCTCTTCCTGTTTTAAAGGGCAATTACTTGCTATAGACTGAATGTTTGTGTCCCCCTAAAATGCATATGTTAAAATCCTAACCCCCCACTGTGATGGTATTAGGGAAGGGAGCCTTTGGTAGGTGATTATGTCATAAGGCTAGAGCCCACATGAATGGGATTATTCCCTTAGAAAGAGATCCCAAAGAACTCCTGTCATCTTGCACCAGGTAAGGATACCACAAGAAGATGGCTGTCCATGAACCAAGAAATAGACTCTCACCAGACACCAAATCAGTCAACACCTTAATCCCAGACTTCCCAGCCTTCAGAACTGTGAGAAGTAGATTTCTGTTGTTTATAAACCACCCGGTCTACAATACTGTTATAGCAATTTGAATGGACTAAGACATTACTCTTACAGAGCTTTGTTGCTTCATGTTTTTTGTTCTCCAACAGGCAGGCTATAACTATACAGCTCCCTCCCCCTACCCTGCGAGACCACACTCTGTCCAGCACACCACCTCACCTCAGTCCCCATGACCTCCAGTTTGTTCCAATCTTCAGCATCCCTCTTTAGTGGTGCTGCAAGAGAAGCATGTCTAATATGCTCTAAGAGAAGCAAATAGATAACTGCTATATTCAAAACTGAAAGGAAAATAGTGACATCACCTGTCTCACTATTTATGTATGACATAATACATAAAAAAAAATCACTTTGATCAGTGACTTCTCTATTGCCAAGTGTGCCATGGCTCACCATGAATCAGAAGAGAGTTCAAATGTTTTTTTAAAAATGTAAATCTATGATAAATTTTTTAATGTAAAGGCATATTTTAAACAGTTATAAAGTCACATGGGTTAATTAAGCAAAAGGATAATTTAGAAAAAAAGAATACAATGTTAACAGTAGCTACTTCTCTTTATGGGATTATGATTTCTCTATATATACTTTCAATATTTGCCAAGCTTTATACAATAAGCATATTTTACTTTTGACAATATAGTTACCTTTTAAAACGTAAATTTGATATTTTATATAAACTTTTAAATTTCTAACAAAACTTGTATAATCTTTATAAACTATGTGTATGCATGCACACGCACATATGCATGCTTGAACATAACCTTATTTCTATCAAAAGCATTAACTCCCAACCTTGACATATAAGTACTGGGTCCAGGTAGCAACTAAAGGCAGCAAGCCTCACCCCCCAGGGACCTGAGCCATGAGGAACAAAGTCCATAAGCTTTTAAAGGACAGTAGCTTTATGGAAAAACAAGAAGGTGAACAGGAAAACAGATTCCAGAGATAATAGTGAGCAGGTCATTATCAGACACAGAGGCATACTAAGTAAGTGAGAATTAATGATCTAACAGGAAAATGAGAAAATAAAATCCAAATATTCCTTAAGACAGATTCCTAGCTTCTTTAAGACATTTTTAGTTTCCCTTATAATCTTGGAGATAAGTTTATCACACTCCCTCTTTTAGTTTCAAAAACAAACAAGTAAACAAATTGGTTTTCTTCTATATACCAAGCATTGTTTATATGACAGTGCCTTTCATACATAACCTCATTTAAATTTTTTTTAATATTCATAGTAATGATGTAAGAAGGCATTTTCCCATGGTAGTTTAAGAGCCATGAAGAATCAAGCAGGGGATTCTCCCCTGCTCCTTCTCTCTCTCTCTCTGTCTCTCAAAATAAATGAACTTAAAAAAAAGTGAGGTACATCTATAAAACATTTAGAAGAGTGCTAGCACACAATAATCCCTGTATACATTTTTGCTGTTATTTGCTATTATCACCATTTTAGACATGAGGAAACAGGGAAATGAGTCAGGATTTCACTCCAGGATTCTCTGACTTCAAATCCACTGTAAACTCTCAATCACATTTCATTTACAGAGGTTACAGCCCAAATGGAAGGCCTCAAATGGTAATGTTCTAACATGTTGCAAACTAAACTATGACTAATTCTTAGTTCTTTGTGTTTTTTTTTTTACTATTTTTGCTATTTTTCTTTAAATGTGACATGAGATGATAATGCTCAGAGTTTGTTTTCTCTTTTTTCAGATGAGTCTTTGATTTTAAGAATCCTGTCCTAAGTGTATAGACGTATGGTTGTGTTTAATAAGCAAAATCAGGGAAACATCATTAGAGATCATGAGATTATTCTTCTAAATATAGCCAGTCACTTTACAGGACTATAGCTGAACATCTTAGCAGGATGAAGCTGGCTCTAATCTAAAGCCCACGAAAAAGTGAGTTGTTGTTCGTTGTGTGACTTATTCCCCTAAATAACAATGCCACTTTTGCTGTGGGCATGTAGTGGTTAAGAGCGAAGGTTTTGGGATTTGACAAGACCCAAATCCCAGATCCTTCTTCGTCCTTCCTGGCTGCAGGATCCTGTGCATGTTGAGCTCTTTATATCTGTTCCTGTATCAGTAAAATGGGGACAACAGTCCTCACCTTCTAGGAAAGGGGAGGAAGGAGAAAACTACTTGAGAGAACATGTGTGAAGTACTTAGCGTAGTCCAGGTACAGTCAGGCCTCAGTCAAGTCTGGCAGTACTATTAAAAGGAAAACATGTATTTAGATGCCAAAAAGGAACTCTAATTTAGGTGACGTGTTCTAGAGAAAAGAAGTGAGTCAGGAGATGTGGATCCTATTTTGGGCTTGAGAACTGTAGTCACAGGAAGCAGCAATTTCCCTGAGAGTTTGTGAGTTGATTATAAAATGGAGAAAATAATATTTTTACTTACCTGCGTGGATGCATGGAATGTAATTTTGTCCTCCTAAGAATGAACTGTATAAAACATAACTTTTTCAATCGTGTGGGTCTTTTTCATCGGCGTGGGGTGAGGAGAGTATTCCAAACCACTTTCCGTTGCGTGCATTTCTTTTTAAATTCTATCTGCACATGTCATATCGTCAACAGGCAAGTCTAGTCTACAGATGCAGACCAAACACTGCTTTAGAAACTATGAAAGCTACATGGAGATGTAGCTACCAGGAAACCGGAAAACCTGAAATCAGCAAAAATAACTCCTGAAAAATTCTCCTGCCAGTACCTTATTATTACTCTGCTTCCCCTTCCCTGTGCTGTGCATACTAAAAAGAAGAGGGAAAAGAGAAAGAATGGATTGTCTGGATTTCCTTGTGATCATATGCTCAGAAATGGTTCCTCTGTGGTCTAATGAAATGTTCTTTGCAAAGTGGATAATATGAACTTAACTCTAACCCAACTATTGAGCCATAATTTCAAGGAACCAATAATACTATTGTTACTATTACCACCCTTCCCTTTCTAATATTTATCCCAGACTAAAGATAAGTGTTTTGCTGAATATTTTTAAAGCTTTCCTTCCTGATGAAACTTTAGTTTTTGTAACAAAGCATATACAGATACCATAAAAATTGGAAATTATGGATTAACCTGTTAGGGGAAGATCCCCAAAGGCTTCAGAATTAAAATATTATGTTTTAATTTGACTTTTCAAGATTTCAGGATTCTCATCTATAAGATGGTAAATGTTCTACCCCTCAAAATGGGTGTTGTTTGTCGTGTTCTCATTTCATAGTGCACACTGCCACTTCTGTTTCTTCAACTAAGTAGTGTTTCTAAGTTATGAATGCATCAACAAGGACAGAAGATAATGCTAGAAAACTGATACTAACAACAACCACATAATAATAATTCAGAAGTCTGAATATAAACCTGCTCTTTTCTCAGGGAATCATTGACGGCAAGCTGTATGAACTATGTATTTATCATTTTATATTTGCCTACAGTGACACCTGCTGGAAAACCCTGTTGAAGCTTTAAAATGAAAATAAATTTTAAAAAATAAAATAAAAACCAAGCTTTGAAAACATCAGCCATATGTTATTATTATTATTTTTTACTAAAAACACATTGATTATACTTCAATTTAATTTCTTTCTGCTTTTGAATTTTCTTTTTTTGTGCAAACTGAGAAACTAAGATTCAATTCCACTTGATGACATAATTATTTTACTGATATGAGAGAGTTCAAATTAACTCTTATATGATGCAAACTATTTTAAAATGGAAGCATTTATAAATAGTTTAGTTGCATTATTTTGCTTCCTTTTGAAATATTGCTTTAAAATTTACATATCAACTGCAATGTGATGATAAGTGATTTTAAAAGTCTTGCTTAAGATTAAATATCAGGATATTTAATACTATGAAAATATTTAATAGCTAGCACTTTCCTGAGCAGCATTCATGCACAAAGCCATTCTGTGTTTGGGGTTTTCAGGTTGTTTTGTCACAGGCACCAGGTGCCAGCCCACACTGTGCATTAAGCAACTGATGTGGATCTTATGCAAATTACCTTTAATTTCAATAGAAACTTTGCATACTAAGGGTTCCCATCTCACAATGACATAGGGAAGGGTTTGTGCACCTACATCCTGTTACCATTAATAAAATTCACTCACAAAAATTGTGGCACATTAAGAAATTAGAAGCATCTACGTGGAACTGGGTGATCCATGAAGTCAACCTTACCTCAGGATTGGGTATCTTATATTTTTCCTCACCATGAGACACATGTGAAGCAACATCACTGTTCTTGAATTCAATCACCTTCAGCCTTTTCATAATCATGTCAGTATGGTTTCTAAATGGTTGGTCATTTCTCCCATTTAAATTTTTGTTTTTCAAAATATAAAAGCTGTTTAAACTCAGTGCTCCTTTTTAATGCAACTGTGTTATCCTTTTTAAGTAAATTTTTATAAAGATTGACTCCAGTTCATTTTTAACTATGCCTCAATTTCTGTAAGAACTCCCTCTAGCATTATGTAGAGAAGATTTGGTACTTCAAAACAAAGATTCTAATATCTTCACACCAGCCACATGGCTGATTCTCCATATTTTACCATTTTACCATATCTGTTCTTATGAGAAGAAAAGATATCTTTGTTTAAAAGTCAAAATTCATGGGGAAACAAATTTTCTCTAATATCTTACATTAACCTCCATATTAACCCAGTCTCTTATTCCTTCAGCACAAAAGACTTCTTTAGTAAAGAAGCCAACAATTTGTGATGATATAGCTCCACCTATCATTCTATGTATGAGAAAATCTTGGCTAGTAGAGATAGACAAAGATCAAGTACACAAGAAACACTTGCTGAATTAGCTAGATATTCTGTCTTTACTATGACTTCTGTAGCTAAGCAAAGCCAGTAACCTTCCTTTTCTCTCTGTCCATTTCAACCTGAAGTAGGTACAACTACCTTTAAAAAGAAATAGTTTGAGGGCACCTGGGTGGCTCAGTTAGTTAAGTGTCTCACTCTTGATTTCAACTCAAGTCATAATCTCACAGTTCATGAGTTCAAGCCCTCCGTTTGGCTCTGTGCTGGCAGCACAGAGCCTGCTTGCGATTCTCTCTCTCCCTCTCTCTCTCTCTCTCTCTGCCTTTCTTCCATTAACACGTGTGTGCACACAATCTCTCCCCCTGACCCTCTCTCTGTCTCTCTCTCAAAAATAAATAAATAAACTTAAAAAAAGATATAGTTTGTTTTTTATCTTAGAGAGAAAGGGAAAGAGAGTATGCATGAGCATGGGAGAGGGGCAAAGAGAGAGAGAGAGAGAGAGACAGAATCCCAAGCAGGCTTCACGCTCAGCACAGAGCCTAATGTGGGGCTTAATCCCATAACCCTGGGATCATGACCTGAGCTGAAATCAAGAGTCATACACCTACAAAAGAGCACTCGTAAAAAAGACATAGTTTTTTTAAGAAGATAAATTTTTCCAAATGCCCACTAAGCTTTACCTATACACCTTAAAAATAGAGGAGTCTCTCAAAGTTTCTTTCTCAGTTCCTAGGATTGAGCTTTCTAGGCAGTACAGATTTCTCTAGTCTTTAAACTCTACTCCCAATAAAGTATAATTGAGAGGGGAGACTGAGGTAAATTATAGCAAATAGAACCCCTTCAATCCCAAGCATCATAAGAGATATTCAGAGATCTTGGATTTCTTGCCACACAAAAAAGATTTCACAAAAATGAGTTTAAAGTAAACCCAATTAAGCTGAAGCTCTTGTGGGCGCAAGTTTTATATTTGGCCTGTAGATTTATATTTACATTTGATTTTATTTTATATTCATGTTTATATTTGCTTTTATAAATTATAAGTTGGATACCAAATTTGATATTCAATTTATTAACAGATTTTAAAACACTCAAATCATTAAACAACCATTAGAAAATCATATTAGTGAAATTAATTATTCCATGTTTATCTATGCTTTAAAGAGTTAATCCTCAAATAGCATCTGCACAGATTTGGTGGGGGTCTGGATGTTTTCTCTTGAAATATTTTATATTTTAATCTTGGGTTCTCACAGTTATGACAGCTCAAATTAAAATCACATAACTATCTTCTTAATGACTTCTTAGAACTGAGAAGCGTAATGTCATTTCAGTGACCAAGTTTCTTTCAGGTAACTCTATTTTCAGTGTTACAGTCTGACTGAAAAAAAGAGCAAAGCAGACCTAATGTGTAAATGATAAACTTATATCATATGAAGAAGTCATATAATGGTATATACTATAACCAAACTAAGATTTTTCAATAGTTCCTATAGAGAATAGTGGGAAAATTGAGTCATTCCACAATGGTGAGGATATCTGTCTTATAGGTCTTCCTTTTGGGATTTTTGGTAAGACTGAAAATCAAGAGAGCTAACTTTGTCTTTGGAGTTGGGCATATGACTCAGGCTGGCTAATCAGAAAATGCAGTGATTGGTTCAAAGGAGAATATGGCTAATTAGAAGATTCAGCGATTGGTTCAAAGGAGACAGACCCCAATAAGCCAATCAGTCCTTTTTGGTGAGTAATTGTAGACACTAGGAGGGAACCAGGGAGTTTTTTTTTTTTTCTCAGATGATCTTGATCTGTAAAGATGATTTCAGTTGGAGCTGCCCATGGGTCATCTTGAATGAAGCTATCATGGAAGAAACCAGGGGCAAAGTAGAGACAATTTAAATGAAAAAATTGTAACCCCTGGGACCACCCATTTCCTAAATACTGGTTTCATCTTCCCAATTATGTATATATGCTCCCATATATTCCCAAAAGTTTTTTTTTGTTGTTGTTCTTATCTTATTATCTAAGCTAATTTTAATTGGGTTTCCATCCCTGTAACCAAAAGGGTCTTGGCCAATATACCTGACACTCAATAGAATATCCACATGCAGTGTAAGGAATTGGAGTGTTGCGAGAGTCAATATCATATTTACATCTCATATGACCACTTCATTTCAGAAAAATAACATCATTCATTGTATTAATTTTGTTAATACAAATTGTATTGGATTTGAAATTTGTTTATATTTAATATATATTTGCTTTTGTTTTATTGTTTTAAATAACTATAAGCGTAAAGAATCTATATACAGTTTTGTTTTCTCATAGTTATGTAATATAATAATAAAAATAACTTTAATCAACACTGGGAGTCTACAGAAATTTTCTCTCTTTAAAAAGGATCTGTCACGGAGCACCTGAGTGGTTCAGTTGGTTAAGCATCCAACTCTTGATTTCGGCTCAGGTCATGATCTCATGGGTTTGTGGGATCGACCCCCAATCCCTCTGTGCTGTCAGCATGAAAGCATGGAGCCTGCTTGGGATTCTCTCTCTCCCTCTCTCTGCCCCTCCCCCCATTCTCTGTCTTTCTTCCCCTCTCTCTTTCCCTTTCTCTCTCTCTCTCAAAATAAATAATAAACTTTTAAAAAATATTTAAAAGTGATATGTCCTGAAATCAAGCTTCAGAACATATTCTATTGGCAGGTCTAGAAGAAATAAGCCCTTCTTATATTCCTGGCAGGAATGCAAAAATGGTATAATTACATGTGAAGGGGAATTTCCTTATGCCTTTAACCTTTTAGATCTACCCAAATCTACCTTTTGGAATCTACTCCAAAGATAAGCAAGAAAAATATAAATTTTCTGTGCACAAAAGTACTTATTACAGCACTATGTATAACAGCAAAAGATTGGAAAGAAACCAAACATCCATGAAAGGGGACTGGTTTAATACACTACTGTATTATCACACAGTAGAGTATAATGCAACTGTAAAAAGGAATGAGCAAGATCTCTACTGTATATGCAAATAAGGAATGATCTCCAAGACATATTGTTAAATTTTTAAAAATCACAGAAAACAAAAAAGAAGGGGGGCGCCTGGGTTGTTCAGTCTGTTAAGTGCCCAACTCTTGATTTTGGCTCAGGTCATGATCTCAGGGTCATGAGATTGGGCGCCGAGTCAAGTTCCATGCTGGGTGTGGAGCCTGCTTAAGATTCTCCCTCTGCCCTACTCCAGCTTGCTCTCTCTCTCTCTCTCCTTAAATGTCTCTCTCTCTCAAAAAAAAAACCAAAAATCACTGTACAAGGCAATGTTTGTGGTATGCTCTTTTTTGTAAGTAAGGTGAGTATTACTATTAATGTAAATATACACTTTTGCTTATATTTTCAAGAATAAATTTGAGGGTTGATGGGGGGTGGGAGGGAGGGGAGGGTAGGTGATGGGCATTGAAGAGGGCATCTTTTGGGATGAGCATCTTTTGGGATGAGGGCATCTTTTGGGATGGGTGTTGTACGGAAACCAATTTAACAATAAATTTCATATATTTAAAAAAATTAAAAAAAATTAAATAATGGAAGAATAAACCAAAACTAATAAAAACTGGTTTTTATGGGGGAGGTAAGGCAAATGTGGAGGGAGCATGGATGAAAACATTTGATTTAATGTATCTTTTTACATAGTTTTGAATTTGGGACCAGGTCAGTGCTTTCCATAACTAAAAATCAACCAGAAAGGAAAAAAGCATTTCTTAAAAATTAAAACAAATGAGAGGTGCCTGGGTGGTTCAGTCGTTTAAGCATCCAACTTCAGCTCAGGTCATGATCTCACTGCTTGTGAGTTTGAGCCACCCATCGGGCTCTATGCTGACAGCTCAGAGCCTGGAGCCTGCTGCAGATTCTGTGTCTCCCTCTCTCTCTGCCCCTCTCCCATTCACACTCTCTTTCTCTCAAAAATAAATAAATGTTAAAAAATTTTTTTTTAATTAAAACAAATGAACTGAACTGTATATCAAGTTGGTAGTATAACCACACAGAGAACAGAAACACTTGAAATAACTTCAAAACAGAATGTGGTATATTCTTATAAGAACAAAAGAACACCAAATAAATCTTAAACTGCATTCATTAGTCTTTCTGTTAGCATTAATACTGGTGTTATTATTAGTGCACCTGTTATGGGTACATTGTAGCATAAAGCAAATAAATAATTATTCTAATATTGTTAAGAGGCAATGGAAGAAAAAAATATGAGCATAAAATATAAAAGTTCAGCCAAAAATTCATAGTTTTCCATTTGAATTGTAATGTTAGCATGAATACATAAGGTTTTTCACTAGTTCTCAGATTGTTGCTTCTAAATACCATTCCTCAATAAAAGGAACCAGAGATACTTGGAAAAATACCTGATCCCAAGTGGATCAGGAAATGCATAAGATAAGACCCCAGTATCTGTTGTGATGAAAAGCTAAAAATTTATCAAAGACTAATGTGGTCATGTTAAAAGAACACAGGAACCAACTTAAAGGGTTCTCACTGGCCTTAAATGGGTCAATTTTAGCATTAAAAAAGAATAATGATTGTACCTGAGTTAAATACAACAAATATTATATATATATACATACACACACACAAGTTCATAATGATACTAAAAAGCTTCATTGGTCATCACTGGAGATTGCTAGGGTACCAACCCATTACTATGAAAACCGATAAATCATATGAAAGGATCAAGCATGTATCTTGTTCCATCTGTATAGACCGTATTTCAGGGTAACAAGAAGCTCATGATGGAAAATTATTTAAAGGATTCCAGCTAATGTAAAAGGAATAATAATACTAAAAAATCATCATTTTCTAATTCCTAATGGAATAATTGTTCTAGGCAATGAATATTAATGACTGTTAAGCCATTAACAAAATGTTGATGGGAACATTTATAATGAAGAGATCAGGCCAACATACCACAACCACTGCACAAACTAGAAGTAGAACAACCAAATATAATGTGATTCACGAGGTGAGACAATAGGAAGTAGAAAATTTTTTTTCTTCAAAAAACAAATTGAACCTGAAACTAATTAAGCCTCCGAATTTAATCACCAGTTTATAGTTAACAGAGGGGACTTAGGAACAATACAAAAAACATAAACAATACCATAAGATGCAATCAGCCAAATGCAGAACATGGGAAATTCTATAGGACAAATGGCTCCATATCTCCAGCAATTTCATGGCATGCAAGAATCCAAGAATTGACAGCAGCAAGTAGTGGGAGGGGAGAGCAAGAAGAAATGATGTAAAGTACTGAGACTTAAGACGTGAACAACCAAAGGCAATGTGTGGACACTGTTTGGATCCTGATTTGAACACACTAAATATATTTTTGAAGCAATCGGGAAAATTTGAATATGGACTGAATATGACATAATACTAAGAAGATACTATTAATTTTATTAAGGGTGAAAATATCATCATTGTTATATTTTGTAAAGCCCTTATTGTTAGAGATATATACTGAAATATTTACAGGTAAAACAACAGAATGTCTGATCCTTTAAAATATTCATGTATGAGTGCCTGGGTGGCTCAGTCAGTTAAGCAACCGACTCTTAATTTTGGCTCAGGTCATGATCTCACGATTTGTGAGACTGAGCCCCGTGTCAGGCTCCCCACTGACAGCATGGAGCCTGCTTGGGATTCTCTCTCTTCCTCACTCTCTGACCCTCCCCCACTCATGTGCATGTGCGCGCACACACACACACACACACACACACTCTCTCTCTTTCAAAATAAACATTTAAAAAATAAAATTAAATAAAATACTCATGCAAACAGCAATGATAAAGTTGAGAAAACAGTGAAATAAAATTGGCAAAATATTGAAATTTGTGGAAGATGGGTAATGAGTATATGGGAGCTAATTTTACTATACTTCTTTGTGTTTGAGATTTCTTATAATAAAAAGGTTAATAATAAAGTATAATAATTATTATTCCATAATTAAAATAAAGAGCCTATACATTATTCAACTTTGAGAAACATTTGTGATGCATTAAAGCCTCTTGATGTAAACTAAGTCAACATCTTCAATAATAGTGAGAAACCATAGAGAAATGCTCCCCCAGTTTCCTGAAGCAAATTTTAGTTTCTCTGTCTCTGAATCCATTGTTAGGTTCTATAATTGTTTCATCTATTTATCATATCCACCTTATTATCTTAATAAAAGCACGGATCTTAAAGTCAGAAACGTTTTGTTCACACCCAAGGCCCATCATAATTATCCATATAACCTCGGGAGATATAATTAACCTCTCTGAGCTTTAGTTTTCTCATCTGAAAAAAGAGCAGAGTATCATCTGTCTCCCTTCTAACACTTCCACGTGGGCAGCCTAATCACTGCCTAATCAGTCACTTAGATAAGTATCAGGACTGTACCTACTGGCCTTTTAAGAGAAGACACCCAAGGGCCTCCTCTATAAACCAGCCTTCAAAAGAACTCATAGCCAGTCTACACCACTGTTTATCTACCCATTGATCAGCTAACAAAAGTTCTATCCCCCTCTGACTGGACAAGACCCATTTTCCTCAGCAATTGGAAGAATTCCATCCACGCTGGTAGAGATAAAACTCTGTCAGGAGTGGTAAGAAACTGTAACCCAATGACCTTCTTTAGTTAGAGAATCTTCTTTTATCTTGGAAATATGGAGTTAGCAGCAATACTTATGCACACTCTATGTGCCTATGCCTCTTTA
The DNA here is from genome assembly GCF_018350155.1 of Leopardus geoffroyi. Classification (NCBI taxonomy): domain Eukaryota; kingdom Metazoa; phylum Chordata; class Mammalia; order Carnivora; family Felidae; genus Leopardus; species Leopardus geoffroyi. The sequence goes on from NC_059333.1 coordinate 86,083,849, forward strand.
TAAATACTCATAGGTTAAAAAAAGTCAAGTCTTTGGAGTTCCTGGGTGGCTCTGTTGGCTGAGAATCTGACTGTGGCTCAGGTCATGATCTCACAGTTCATGGATTCAAGCCCCACATCAGATTTTGCACTGGCAGTGCGGAGCCTGCTTAGGATTCTCTGTCTCCCTCTCTCTGCCCCTTTCCTCCTGTGTGCACGCACGCACTCTTTTGGTCTCAAAAATAAATAAACATTAAAATTTTTAAAACAAAACTAAATTAAAAAAATAAAATAAAAGATCTAAGACTTTGATGCTAGTTTCATTTCTGGAATTAGAAGAGTTTTGCTTTGTTTTGTTTTGTTTTTATCAGACTAATACACATCCTTGACTTACAGTTTGTGTGCTTCTACTTCTGTAGTTTCAATCTGCTACCTCTCCCCTTCCTGAGCCTTCTCTGTCCTAGCCTTAGGGAATAATCTTATCCCAGGCCTTTTATAGAGACAGAAGTAAGGTCTAAGGACTGCCATTTGTTTATCTATCCCCAATCCCCATTAGAGAGTGGATTTTTTTTTTCCTAAGGACCTGGGATTTGGCTTTTTTACAATTCCCCATAATATTAGGGACCATGTTCTGGCCTCAGCAGTCTCCATAAACATTGGTGACTGACTGAATTATGTTTCTTTTGCTCTGATTTTCCATTTAATAAATATTAGGAAAAGTAAACCACAGCTACATCGAACAACAGAATAAGAGAAGATATTTGCACAAAAGCTCTGGAATATTGCCAAAAAATCTGAATCTCTAACATTTCCATATTTTAAATGTTTAATGGCAGACTTGGAACTTTGTTTTTCCTCATATTTGTTTAATTACAGTCGATGATTCAGAGAATAGGTCAGATAATTGTGGTTTTCAGATTTTTTTTTAAGTCGGATGTACATTTACTATGTATTCTAACCCCTGTTTAACAAAACAAACCCCAGATGAAGTGATGAATGGAGGAATATATAAGCACTCCCCTAATTATACTCCCTGCCAGCCCACTGAACATGCCTAAATATTAAGGGTCTAAAACCAAATATCCTCAGGAATTTTACATGAACAGTTCTAAAATTAGTAGGAGTTAATTACTACCAGATATATTCGTGCTTAAGTAAAATACCCTATTCGATTTCCCTTTTGAATTCTACAAATATCTTAAGTTAATGGATAATGAAATGTAGAAATGATTCCTTTAACTCACAAAAGTCCATAAACCAAATCCTTACAGGTTTCCTCATCCGCAAAATGAGGATAACAATGGTAAATATCCGGAAATGTTTCTTGCAATGAAGAGCTAATTAAATTAGCTAGAATTGAGCTAATTAACTACTCTAATTGTAAAGTACTTGTGAAACAAAATATGATAAAAAAAAATGCTTTAACAATTATTATAACTATTCAGCAGTTGGGGAATAGAAGAATTTTCTTCTGGGATTCAATTAACTGACAGTATTACTAAATTATTCACCATGTGCTTACTGTTAACTGATCTGCAGATGAAACCAGGAGGTCTTGGAACTGTCATCTTAACATGGTTGGCCATGTTTCATTTCGGCCACTGGTAGTCAAAGCAGCATATGAATCTGGCTCAAAAGGAAAACCAGATGCCCCATTCTAATACATAACATTAAATAAAATAACTGGAAATTATACTACTACTTTATTCAACAGCAATCAAATCTTTAGTAGAATGCACAAATCCAATCTGTATTATAAGGAAGAAGGTTGGGACTCTATTTTTTTTGTAAAATGCCAAAATAAATCAGAACTATAAAACATTACTGTGCACGTATTTGGGTGGAAGTGAAGAATGACTCAGGTTCAAAATGAAGATGAACTTTATTAATTAAAAGTGAAATTAACTACTAAGAGAAGCCTCAATTTACTTTGGGAAGTAAAGAAGATAAAAATTATGAATAAAAATTAAAATTCCCCAGGGAATTTATAAAACTTCATAAAATTTAAGAGTGAGACATTTAAGAGTGTTCTTTATAAGATTATCATGTGGGATTATTTTGGATAAGGCAATGATTAGACTACAAAATCACTTCTGAGAGTTAGGATAGTTTTTAGGTTACATCTATGAACAATTACTTTATCATATTATTTGGTAGACTTTTATAACTTTTAAACCAGAAAATAATCTCAGCTTCAAACTTGAACAAGTAAATTTAATCCAGAAACCACTGCCTTCACTTTCCTTCATGTTAAGACAATGATTATATCATTTTCTTGAGAAAATTCATCCTACAATGCAAATCTAGTATTTATTTTTTTTAGTGTTTATTTATTTTTGAGAGAGAGAAAGCAAGTGGGGTGGGGAGACAGAGATAGAGGGGGACAGAGGATCCGAAGCCCAAGACAGATGTCTCTGGGCTGACAGCAGTGAGCCCAATGCAGGGCTCAAACTCACAAACTGTGAGATCATGACCTGAGCCGAAGCCGGACACTTAACCGACTATGCCACTCAGGCACCCCTGGAATTTATTTTTAATACCCAGTAAAAACATAAGATTAGCCACAATATTGCAATTGCTAAGAAGACAAAGCTGAATGAAAGATTAATATGTATAGTACTGCCATTCAGAAGTTCATCTTCAATGGGAACACAAATAAGTAAATGGATGTAATGAGTAAATGAATTGAATCCTAAGAGTGAGAATAGATACCAACTTTATTGTCCAACCCCCCATGGCTTTCCATCCCTACTTAGTCAAATCTACCCTCTCCTTTGGAAATATCTCAGGTAGCAACTGTAACTTTTCCAATCATCTTTACGTATTAAGAAATAGTCTCAGCTGTGGAACAGTCTGGTGCAATTTCATTGCATATCTTCAGTATCTTATACTATTTCTTAATTCTACTTTTCCTTTCCTAAAGAAGCTGAAAGGGCTCCTAGGAGGTCAAGGGGAAGAACTATTGGTCTAGGCCTTAATCCTGGCTGTGTACGCTGAATTCCAGCTGACCAATGGTAAGTATTTTAGATTTTTCCAAAATGGTCATCTTCCATCCTGGTAGGGGGACAGTTTGGTTCTCATATCACACTCTTTCTCCTGCTCCAAAGAAATAGTATTCTAGAGATGAAGAGAATGCTGTGTAAGTAAATATGAAGAATTCTAATAAAGAATTCTGAGGAATAAATAAGAATTTCAAAAGAGATTTTATTTTTTAACCAGTACAGATAAAGGCTAGAAAGTCTTCAAAGCAGGTCACACGGTGGGGATTAAGGGGAAGACTAGGAAGGGCACCTGAGTGGCATAGTCAGTTAAGCATCCAACACTCTTCATAGTTCGAGTTCGAGCCTGGCATCGGCTCTGCGCGGACAGTGTGGCGTCCGTTTGGAATTCTCTCTCTCTCTGTCCTTCTCCTCCCACCCCTGTCTCAAAATAAATAAATAAACTTTAATAGGAATACCAGGAAAAAAATTCAAAATACTATAGTTTCCATTTTTAAAATTTATTTAAAAATTTTTTTTGATGTTTTATTTTTTATATTATATTTAAAAAAGTTTTTTTTAATGTTTATTTATTTTTGAGAGAGAATGCGAGTGGGTTAGGGGCAGAGACAGAGGGAGGCACAGAATCCGAAGCAGGCTCCAGGCTCTGAGCTGTCAGTACAGAGCCTGACATGGGGCTTGAACTCATGAGCTGTGAGATCATGACCTGAGCCGAAGTCAGACGCTCAACCGACTGAGCCACCCAGAGCCCCATTATTTTTTATATTTGAGAGAGAGACAGAAAGCAAGTAGGGGAGGGGCAGAGAGACAGACACAGAATCCGAAGCAGGCTCCAGGCTCTGAGCTGTCAGCACAGAGCCCGATGCAGGGCTCAAGCTCACGAACCGTGAGATCATGACCTGAGCGGAAGTCAGACGCTTAACCAACTAAGCCACCAAGGTGCCCCTATAGTTTCCATTTTTGATGAAGTGTTTCTACACTTTGGCACTACCTCCTTTTAAAGAATCAAAATCTTCATGATAAAATTCAGAACTGCATTCCAAAAATAGTATCCCCATTTTACAGATGAGGAAGATGAGGCACAGAGGAGTTAGGTGACTTACTCAAAATCACAGAGCCAGTAAATGGCAGAGTAGGGACACAAGCCTGGGAAATCTGCTGTTGTAGCCTGTGCTATTAATTTACATGCAGTACTATCTTTTCTGATTAGTAAGCAAGCTAGTAAAATGATAGAATATTTTAGAGTGGCATGTTAATTAGTATTTTGGTATTGGTAATGATAAAGGCATTTTTACCTAGAATAATAATAACCCAGAAGAATGAGAAAAGGGATATGTGGCCTCCCCCCAAATATTGCCTACAACATCTATACAATTGTTATCATGGGGAGATTTACATTATCCAATACTATTTCCCTAAAGGATATTTTCAACAATTGTAGTTATTGAGTTACTTGGGCAACTTCCCTCTCAACTTCCAATTGGTCAGTCAGTAATATCACATATGCAATTCAACAGGAGCATATTTTGCTTAGGACATTCTACATCCAAAATACTTTTCAGTTGCCAATGATTCAAGATCTTCATTGATTACTGCATTTGAATAGAGTGCTTCCCAAAGTCTGTTTCATGGAAAACTGGCCCCTTAAGTTGCTCCATGAAAAGAAGATTCCATAGTCAAATAAATTTGGGACACTGCACATATTGGTTCTCCTTGTTAAAGATTTGATATTCACATTACCATATTTTAAATAAATTCACATGAAACTATTGTATCTCTAATGTGTCCTTTAAGACTAGATCACTCAGGTCATTGGTTGTCCTGGAATCATACTGAGAATTTAGGAAACAAAGAAGAAACCAGTCAGGAGTAAGGAGGCCAAAATTCTGCCTTGATTCTATGCCTATAGGTTCTTGAGCAGGTTGCTTTACCACTCTGAGGACCAGTTTCTACATCTAGAAATAAGAAAATAAATTGTACCAATAGTTTTTAGACCTTTTCTTAGCCAAGAAATGCACCCTACAAATGAATCTTCCCTAACAGTCTGGATGAAAGCTACTATATCTGGGTGATGAGGATGAGAATCAAGGCCTTCAAACCCCCCCCACCCCACTCCCTGATCAGACCTCCATTTGCCTTCTCCAGAACAGTTTGAAACCAATAAGCCATAATTTTTATTGTCCCTTGTAATCCTAATTAGTTTTATGCTCTAAACATGGCTCACTGTCTGTCTAACAAAAAAACATCTGAAGATATTTAAAAGCTGTTAGACACTGAAATGGATGAATAATGGTTGGATGGGATTTTCTCCCTTTGGAACTTTTTCAGAATAAGCATATTGGCCTTGCGTATGAGGATTAAAAAAAAAAAAAAAAACAAGAGCCAAAAATCCATTTGGCCTGTTAAATATGCACTGACACCATCCAAATATATCTAGGCCATCCTTGTCACCATTAATCACCCCTACCTTCTGTCAAAGCTCCCAAATCGCTATGACAAGAGACCACAATCATCTGCTAATAGGAAATTCAGAATTGCCTCCCAAGTAGATTCCCACAAAAGCCAAACCAACAGGTTCCTAGACAGGAAAGAAAGTCCATTATGTGTCTTTTAGGATTTCTGCCTAAATGCAATCAAGACCATCTTAAGCAGAAAGGGTCCCTTAGGACCCTTTAGAGGGAATGCCCCAAGTTCATCTGCTGAGGTGACCAGATGGCTGGGCACTGGTTCAGGGAAATGACCCTCATGGGAAAAGGAATGGGTTACACTAACTTATGTCAGCTTCAAAGGGGTAGAATTCATGCTCACAAATGTTCCTGGCAAGAGCCCTATATATGTCACCCACAGTCATTCCTCCTAGTTTTTTGGAGTAAAGTCTACCAGGTGCTACAGGTGCCACTTTTTGAGAAACGTAGACTTAACAGTTCTCAGGAAATTCAAGCAAGAGGCATTCCTTATCTCATGTTTATCTAGGAATGCTCATGGATAGAATGTGTGAATCTTCTGTCCCCCGCATAAGTCCCTGTTTTTCTTACTGTCCTGAGATAGGTGTTTGACAGGCCCCAAAACTAAAATGCACCCAAAGCCAGATTTACAGACTTCAATAGGGACAGTCTGGATTTTATAACCAACAGCATCAACTAACCTAGGCCCTGGGCTCATTCCAACAAGGGAGATTCTGTGCAATGACTTATCAGAGTGATGAGTCACTCTGACCTCTCTGAATGCAACAACCTGTGTGTAATGATAGGAGCATACATTGGCCTTCCCCATACCTCTTTTCAACTATGAGTACCCTGGGTCATGGTATCAAGGAGAAATAAGAATTTAGGGGGATGCTCATCCAAACCTGCCCCTCAATGTGTCTATACAACTAATGTGTGGGCTGAAAGCCAAATTTTTTTTTGCTATAATGGTCTGACCAGTCAGCATGGTCCCAGTTTCAAGGCTGCACATTTATCACCATTGAGACTTGCCCTTTGACTCCATGGCAATGTCGCTCTCTGACATCAGCAGAGGTATCTTGTGTCCCTTTGCTGGTAACAAGTACCTGCTTCCATGCCCAGATCAGAATATAATGAAAGGCAAAGGTGATCTTTTCATTCTAAGCCTGTTATTAGTCAACGTTTTCCAGAGAAACAAAACCAATAGGATGTGTGTGTGTGTGTGTGTGTGTGTGTGTGTGTGTGTGTGTGTGTAATTTATTATAAAGAACTGGTTCACATGATTATGGAGGCTGAGACATCCTATAATCTACAATCTGAATACTGGAGACCAAGGCAATCCAGTGATGTAGTTCTGAAAAACAGAGAGTCAATCTGAAAACCAGAGGTAAATACCAGTCAAAGGCAGGACAAAGCCAATGTCTGAGCTCAAGCAGTCAGACAGAGAGAGTGAATTCCTCCTTCCTCCACCTTTTGGTTTTATTTAGGCCATCAACAGATTAGACAATGCCCACATACAATAGGGAGGGTAATCTGTTTTACCCTAGTCTACTGATTCAAATGCCAATCTCATCCAGAAACATCCTCAAAAACACACCCAGAAATATTGTTTAATCTAGGCACTCCATGCCCCAGTCAAGATGGCATATAAAATTAGCCATCACAAAGCTGCATCTCAGAAGCTTGCTTTCCTACCTAACCAAGCTCCCTACAAGCAAAATGTTCATGAGCTCCCCTGCTAGGGCCAGTGACTAAAGAGAACACCTCCTTAGAACTGCATGCAGAGACAACACCAAGAAGTTACTGTCACCTATTTTCCAAATCAACCCTTCATTTTCAACCTCTTCTGAAAGGATTCCCACAACTCCAAAATCTCACAGAAGATCTATACCTATAGGCCTCCTCAGGGTTTGGCCACCAGCTTTGCCTGCATATCCCATAGGTACCCCACCATATCCATCCTTCCCCATCTCAAAATCCCAAGCATGTTACTCACCCACAGGAGTAGCATTCAGACCTGAAGTTCTAACACTCAAACTGCCAAAATTGAAGAGGTTACAATACAAGTCTACCGGAAAAGGGGACCCAAGTATGGAAATATATGTATCTGCCCTATTGGTGACCTCATGAATAGAGCCAGCATGATGTCCCTAAAAATATCCAAAAGGCAGCCTCCAGCATCAGCTTCAGTCTCTGGGACAGGCCTACAGCAGCTCATTTGCTTACAACCCTAACCCATTATTCTCTATCCTAGGCCTGTGAATCTCCAGTTCTCCTGCTTGGTAATCCAGCACATATTATTTGCTTTACTCCTTTCCTTTTGTGACACACTGTACTCTCCTCTCTAGTTTATCCTTCTCCCACACCCACAACACATCCTTAACTTCAATTTCTACCTTGATTATACTTCCACTTCAATTTTACCTTGAGTACATTTCTGACTACTGTTCTAACAACAGACATTCCCTTAGTCTGTCTGGTGTCTGTAGTATCCAACCTGCTTGTTCCTTCAAGGAGATGGATCAGGTAGCTCACTGGCAATTCACAGCAATGAAACTCCATTGTCAATGGAGTCCACTCACCCATACACTCTCTTATTCCCAGTCTTGAGAGAAAAGCTAAGCCCAAGTCGCTCCCCAAGCCTCAACAATATTTTTGTGAGTAATCAGCTTTTCTTTGGGAAATAGTTCTAAAATATAAAATTAATGCTGAGAAGATTTTTTGATACTATTTCTATAATTTGCCAATGAGAAACTTTCTCTAATAACCCTCAAAACAAGAGTAGGATTGTCTCCATCTTCTTTTACATAGTCAGTCAACATATCCAAAGTTGAACTCAACTCCCTACCCCCAAACATACCACTCCTTTCCTGTTCTCTCTTTCTAAATTGCCCCACCATTTTTCAAATTGCCTAAATAGACTCTTTAGTCCTTCTACTGTCTTCCTTCTCTCATTCTCAATAGCCAATCACCATATTTTATCAATTCTATCTCCTACATCTCCCCCAAACCTATCTACTTTCCTCTTCTCAGGCACCATCATCTCTTTCCTAGATAGCTATAAAACCTTCTGACCAGGCTGTTTTCCATTTCCATCCCTGCTCCCACTTCACCTATCCTTATATAACTATGGTGATCTTTCTAAAATGCAAATCTGTCCATATCACTCCTCTATTGAAAATAGATCCACAGCTCCTTATTATGCTTAGAATAAATATCATACTCCTTAGCAGGAAAAAAAAAAACTGGTCATGATCTGGGCATTACTTTTCTCTCCATCTTCATTTCTCCCCACTCCTCCCCTCCCACTGTACAACATTCCCTGAGTAACATTCTCTCACCCTTGGGACTTTGCACTTGCTGTTTCTACTTCCTGGATTATTCTCCGTGCCTTGCCATCTCTTCATCTGCCCAACACTGTTCATTATTTGAATATAAGCTTGACCCCTAATTTTTCCAGGAAGTTTCCCCTGAACCATACCCATGTACCTCCAGACCTGGCTGAATGTTTCTCTTGTGTGTTCCTAGTCTACCATGGGCTTAAGACTATTATAGCACTTATCCCACCATATTGTAATTGTCCATAAAACCAAGAATTGCCTGTAATTTTAATTATCTCTCTCTCCTAGTGAGTTAAGGACAATTTCTTGCTTCATCTTCAGCATGTAGAAGAGTATCTGCATCAAATAAGTGTTCCACAAAAAAAAACCAAAAAGTTGATGAATAAATGGATATTGGCATTTACCTCCTAGAGACTGCCCATAAATGATCATTTTAACCTAACTTCACCTATGTAAGAGAAATTGGACAGGATCACATTGGATGGCTTACTCCAAGCACAACATTTCACTGCAGGTAGACTAATTAGTATGTTTACTCCTAGAAATATCATTAGCGTTTCCTCTTCATGTCCACAGAAGATACACTTCTTTAGCATAAGTCTAAGTTCAAGGCAGGGACAGTGCCTAAACTTGATGTTCTAGAAAATGTCAGTTGCATAATCCAGGTAGAATGTTGAATAGATTACACTTCTGCATTTTTCCCAGTTATTCATAAATCAGAAAAAAAGATTGTACATTATTCCTTCCCTACTTTACAATCATTCCAGCCTGGAGAAATTAAAGAGAGCACCAATTCAGAAAACAATCTGGCTTTACTATGAAATATTTTCACTTAACTGCCCTATTTTACATGATGAGATACTTGATGATATAACTCAGGAATATGCCTACTAAAATACCACAGAATATAGCATTGCTCCAAATTTTTGACAGTACCTGAGTACAATACATCAGCAATTCATTTCTCAGCTCTGAAAGGTTGAAGATCAGTAGCTAAATCATGTAAGTGCTTATCAAGTAATTATGTTATTAAAATGACATACATCACTCAGGCATATCTTGCCTTTGTCTGTGGATTCTTTGTATTCTCCATTTTACTAGTCAAAACACTATTTTCAGCACCCTTCTCAGGAATTAAGAAAGCTATATTTAAATAATGTTAATAAGAGTGACATAAACCTGCACGAAGGAATTAGAGAAGTCTTAGGCTACATACCCCCTTGCACTTAGCAGGCGAAAATAGACAGTGGCAGCCTGAACTTGGAATTCTAAGGCTTTTGTTACAGAGACACAATCTTTATACTTTCTAAACCATTTTTTCCTTTATCACTGGAACTTCTTTTTACCCTTGTTGTTCATAATGATGAAAAAATCTGTCAGGAACCAAAATAGTCGCAAAACCAAAAAAAAAAAAAAAAAAAAAAAAAAAAAGAAAAGATTTATGGAGCCATAAAGGCTAATGCAATTTTCACTATTAATTAGATTTGTGGAAGGGAATTTTTATTCTTTCATGTTTAATTCAGAAATATTTACAATTCCAATTTCTACCAGAATTTGAGTTTGGGAAGGTTTCAATTTTGTTTATAAAAACCAAAATAACTCAGGAAGTTATTTCCAAAAAGTCATTTAATAGATTTCCTGATTGTGGTAATAACTTGAAAATTAGATTTAGGCAAATTTAGTGTGTACGTTTGGGTACAACACTGACTCAGAAATCTGTCCTTCAGGGAAGGAGCAGGGAAGAAGACCCTACCGAAATTCAGAAAGCCATTTAATGATCCTCAAACACAACTGAAATGTTTATTTTAAAACAGCTATTAGAAATGCAAACAGCATGTTTTCACTAGCTCTCATAAGCAAAAGAAACAAAATGATGCACACTGTAGAAGATATTTTGTTAGTTCAAAGAAGAAGAAGAAGAGGAAGAAGAAGAGGAAGAGGAAGAGGAAGAGCAAGAGGAAGAGCAAGAGGAAGAAGAAGAAGAAGAAGAAGAAGAAGAAGAAGAAGAAGAAGAAGAAGAAGAAGAAGAAGAAGCCGCCCATCGTGTTTCAAAAGAATTTCAAAACGATCTACCAGCCTATGGATAGAATTATTGCCGGGCAAGACGAGGATCACAGATGAAAGAACATTCAATTTGTCCAGGAAGAAGTCATTAGAACTTCTTTGGCAAGTACAATTTCAGTGTAGAGGATGGCAAGAAAGTGGTCAGGAGAAGGTCAAGATGAAAGTCGGAGGTGAGAAAGTGATTCAAACATCCCTTGGGTTTGGAATAGATTGAAGGGAAGGTTTTTAGTTGAAAAAGAAAAAAAAGTTAATGGATTTGGGGGGAGGGAAGGATTTAATAAAAGTAAAAGAAAAGGTTAAAAGAAAAATGAGGGTGTCAGAGGAAAGTTAAGGAAAAAGAATCCTATGGGGAGAAGTTTATTTAGCCCAGAGTTCTAGAAGAGAAAAAAAAATATGAGGATATGAAGACACAAACAAGAGGAAAGATAGGAAAGAAATAAGACAGAAAAAGACAACAGCATGCAGGAATAAAGAAAAACAGAGAAAAGAAGGATGAAGAGAGACAATTCTGGGAGAATGGGGGCAATAATGTCTTAAATGAGCACCTGAAAAAAAAGTAAGAATAAAAACTATAAAGTTTCAAGAAAGAGTTGAAAAAAGCAGTAAAAGGCCTTGCACTAAAGTTACACACACACACACACACACACGGGGTATGTTATTGTACAAGATTACAACACAAGTTCCAAGAGCAAAGAGCAAACTTTTATTGAAGGTGTTTACCCAGAAGATACATCCCCCTCATGTAGGGCAAAGCAAAAACTGAAACAGGAGGATGCACTAATAACAATCCAAAGGTAGCAGTGGATAAAGCAAACATGAAGACAAAAGAATAAGACTGTTCAGGCAAGAAAAGTGGAGCTCTTTACATGGTAAGCAGACATAAGTAAGGATTAAATTTCCCTGAAATACACAGTTCTCGTGTTCAATTTGTCCAGGGTAAAATCATTTCAAAACAAGAGGGAATTTAACCATGACACTGTAAGCCTTTTCTTTCCTACAGGTTAAAAGAGCCTCATTTAAAAAAATAAATAAAAATGTAAAAAGAGAGAGGCAAACCAAGAAACAAACTCTTAACTACAGAGAACAAACTAATGGTTACCAGAGTGAATGGGGTGGGTGGAGGGTGGGTTAAATAGGTGACAGGGATTAAGGAGGGCACTTGTGATGACCACTGGGTATTGTATGGCATTGTTGACTCACTATATTGTACACCTGAAACTAATATTACACTGTATGTTAACTAACTGGAATTTAAATTAAAAGTTTTTTAAATTAAAAAATAAAATAGCCTGAAACATAGGACATGGGTGACCAATATTTCTGTGTACTACTTTCATGATGTGTAATTTCATTTGGTGTTTCACCTACCATATATGTCCAACATGACAAAAGTTGACAGACAATTTCCTTCCCCACTGCCTTCAGCATCTACTCACCTTTCTGACTTTATGACCGTTTCAAATTTAAGACTACCTTCAAGGAATTTCAAAATGTCCCACAATTCAATACCTGAGTGCAAAGTGATGAAGGAACGTCTTGGAGCTCTTCTTTAATACCCAGAGATCCCAGCCTAGTTTTATCATAAACTTTTGACCATCTACCATTTCCTTTTGTCATTTTGAGAGGATGCTGACACCAATTTAAAAGACAATTCATTAATACTAGAATTTCATAGGTGGAGAGGTAAAAAGAACATGGTCTTTGCAGAGACTGAATTCAAATCCCAGCTCTATGATGCTGGGCAACTTTCCTGTCCTCCCTGAGCCTCAGTTTCATCATCTATAAATTTGGTATAATAATATTCACCTCCAGAGTTGCTGTAAATGAGATAATGTATAAAGTGTAGTTTAAAAATTGTTTGGTGAGGTGCCTGATGGCTCTGTCGGTTAAGCATCCGACCTGGGCTCAGGTCATGATTTCATGGTTCATGGGTTCAAGCCCCGCGTTGGGCTCCATGCTAACAGCTCAGAGCCTGGAGCCTGCTTCAGATTCTGTGTCTCCTTCCCTCTGCCCCTCCCCAACTTGTACATCTCTCTCTCTCTCTCTCTCTCTCTCTCTCTCTCTCTCTCTCTCTCTTTCAAAAATAAATAAACATTAAAAATCTTTTTTAAAAATTGTGTGGCACACAGTAATTACTCATAAATGACTATTACTCTGTTCTTCACATTTCTGAGGCATGAGAATCTCACCTAGCTGTAAGTCTTTTTCCAGGTCACTCCATGAAACTGTTTATCTTTCCTGAAGCCAACATGATATATTAAAGTCATTTGCAGAAACAGATATGGCTTACTCTTTGGAATATACTTCAGTTTTCAAGGTTTAATATTAATATTATTGATAGTGTAAAATAGGTCTCCTTTACATTAAATTTAAGCAATTCATTTCATTTCTTTCTCTGTTTTCACTACATTTTTATAATAATTAACTACAAAATCCCATTAATTATTATATTTCCATATGTTAGGCCTTAAGTGTATTAAAATGATTAAATACTAAACATATTGGACCACCTATCCAATCATCTGGTGAGTATAATGCATATTTGCAACTATGTTAAATATATGTGTACATATACATATATAATTGATATACATACATTAGTATGCATATATACACATATGATATATGTTGTGCACATATATATGTAATATTTTCACCACTTTCTCACATACTCATAGTATGCTAAAATGTCATGTATACACTTTTACTTTAAGCTTCAAACAATTTTGTGTTTAGGAAAAAAAAAACATGTTCTCAGAAGTATAGACATTTTATTTCTGTTTTGTTTTGTTTTTTTTTTCACTTTTATAATGTGTTAATACCTAGAAAGAGTCAGCATGTCAAATGTCCCATCACTGATAGCTTCAAGAGGATGAATAATTTAGATCCTTGCCTAAAAACAAGAGGACTCTGGGCAAGTTCAAGCAAGTAAAGAAGAGGCACCAATAAGGAGGCCAGACATTCTAAACTCAGGAACCACCCAGACACATATCCCCAACTTCACAATGTTACCAAGAACCATCACTGTTCACAAAGCATTTTACCACTTTTGATAAGCAAGAATTGCCTCTTCCTCTCCCATACTTCAGTAGCACTTGACACCTCTGCTAGCACATTTGTGTGCTAATGTCTCCCTACAGACTGTTGGAGCTCCTGAAGGGCAGGAAACACATTGTTCTCTTGGAGATGATATTCAATACCCTTTTGTGGAATGAATACACAGCGCCAACATGAACTGACTACTGGGTAACCAGCAACCTCCTTCTTGCAGAATGCAACGGTCTTTCCTCATATTCTACAGCATTTGACACCAGAGCTTCCTTCTGAAATTATTTCCTCTCTTATTTTTTATGTCACTGCCCAATCCAGGTTCTCCTCATACTTGTCTGGCCATTGATCCCTTGTCCCTTTTAGCTGCCTCTTCTACCATCTTCAAATCCCTAACTTACAGACTTGACATTTATACCCTTCTGCCCCAGGAAACAGCTTCTGCTAGACCATCTCAACTTCAAAAATCCCTTCTATGCTTATTACTCTCCAATCCACACCTCTAGCCCTAATCTCCTCACCAAACTCCAGAATGTCTCCACTCTAAGATAGCTGCTCTCAAATTCAACATAGCCCTAAACACAACTCATTATGTTTTCTTTAAGAAAGCTTCCTTATTTTTTGACCATGGCATCATAATTGCCTCCAGAATTTTCCAGAGGATGTGCTATATTCTCATACTGTTGTGTAAGAAAGAGATACATGTTCAGTTAAGTGGGAGGAAAATTGGGTTAAATACAATTAAAAAGGTTTCTTCTCTGTAGGACTTCTCAGAACCTTTAATATGCTAATGTGTTTTGGGAGTCTCCAAAATGGGGATTGAGTATATACTGTTTGCAAATATATTTGATTATGGGACTCTTACTGGAAGCTTCTCTCAGGAAGAACCAGCTTCAGTGAACCACTTATAGCAAGATCTTATCCAACTCATCCTTGACTCTCCCTTCTCTTTTATGTTATTTTCTATATCTAAGTAGCTATCAAATTCTAATAATTCTTTTGAAATATCTCTTTCTTTCCCATCCCTGCTATTCATACACTATTTGAACCCCCCTGATTTAGACTTCCAACACTTCACACCCAGATAATAACCTTTCTGTTAATTCCTTTTCTCCTCTAATCTCATCTACCAGACTAAACTTCCTAAACCATCATTCTTATTATCCATGTGGTTCCCTTGTTGTAAAAAGGAAACAGAATACAACCAAAAACACCTTCTGTTGTTCCCAGGATTGAGTCAAATTCAAAACCTGGAACTTATTATCCTATTCACCAGCCTTATTCCTTCCATGGCTCTAGCTGAGTCTTCCATCCAACCAGGTTGTTCTTTCCATAGTCTGTTAAACATAGCATGCTGAGTCTCAACTTCTTTTCCTTGCTCATTCACCCTCTCCCCACCTAAGGTGGAGTGTCTTTCCCTTTTGGGCAGGCAGTTAACATGAATAAGGGATGGCAAATACAGGAATGGAAGCTATAACTCTCCCCTCCTGTGCCCATGGCAAATTTAATAATTAATAACAACTCTTTCTTTCGGACCTTAGTCTCTACCTCAGAATCTTTCCCAACACTGGGCTTTAGGAAGTTACTGCTAACAAAACTATTAGAGTTGACACACAAAATAAAACTGAAAAAAAAAATAACAATAATGGGATTCCCAGCCATAGAGATCAATTTATCATTGTATTCTCTGCATGAATTTAGACTTTAAACCTCTATGAACTTCAGATTTTTTACCTCTGAAATGGAAATAATGCTCGTCTCAGCAGTTTGTTGCAAAGGTCAAATGAGTTTACACACATAAAGGCTCACCAAAGAAGTACAGAGTAGATGACTAGCAGATAATCATCTCTTCTCTTTTCTTCCTCCTCCCCTTGTTCTCTACATATCTAAATGCATCCTTTTCCAGCCCTCCTTAGCCAGGCCAGCCTCCTCTCTCACTCTTTCAACCATTTGTGTTTTCATCCTAGACACTCAATCTAGTTGTGTTGTACAACTGTGTTGACTTAACTCTCCTTAGGCCCTTAGACTTCTCATCTCCATTCACACTCCCCTCCACAACCCTGGTCAGTTCCTGATGTAGCCCTGTTTAATACCCCAACATGGTTCGTTCACATCTGTTCTAAAAGTCTGCTCTAACCACAAACATCTGTTGTTCTGCCTCTAAGCCTTGACTTTCCAAGTCTATTTCCCACTCTCATGAAACTGAATCCCTCTAATCCTCCTGATTTTTTTAGTCCATTAACCTTTTCTGGTCTGCCTTTGCTTTCCTACCAACCCTAGGCCTCCTGGATGGTCACCCAGTGAAACACTAACCACAACCTTAGAATACTCAATTCTTGCATCTTCTGCCATTCCTTCCATGCCAAGCCCTGCCCAGACTACTGTGGGCCCTCCTTGCCTCCTAGTCATGTTTTGCCGGGCATTAAACTCAGTGATTTGAGACCTGGGGCCTCTGCATTTTTCATAGAACCGTGTACAACCATTCCCTATATAACCGTGTACAACTTATTAGTTCTGTCCTTATGCACTAATCTGAAAGTGGTATAAAAATTACCTGGGGGCATGTTTATAGCAGCACTATCAACAGTAGCCAAAGCATGGAAAGAGCCCAAATGTCCATCGAAGGATGAATGGATAAAGAAAATGTGGTATATATATACAATGGAGTATTACTTAGCAATCAAAAAGAATGAAATCTTGCCATTTGCAACTACATGGATGGAACTGGAGGGTATTATGCTAAGTGAAATTAGTCAGTCAGAGAAAGACAAAAATCATATGACTTCACTCATATGAGGACTTTAAGAGACAAAACAGATGAACATAAGGGAAGGGAAATAAAAATAATATAAAAACAGGGAGGGGACAAAACAGAAGAGACTCATAAATATGGAGAACAAACTGAGAGCTGCTGGAGGGATTGTGGGAGGGGGGATGGGCTAAATGGGTAAGGGGCATTAAGGAATCTACTGAAATCATTGCTTCACTATATGCTAACTAATTTGGATGTAAATTTTAAAAAATAAAAAATAAAGTTAAATTAAAAAAAATTACCTGGGGGCTATTTTAAAATGCAGACTCCTGGGGCTCCACTCTGATTATTCTAATTGAATCAGGCTAGTATAAAACCCTGGAATATGTATTCTAACAAGCACCTAAAACAGGAGTGGGCAAATTACTGTCTTTAAGCCAAATCTAGCTCGCCATCTGTTTTTGTACTGTCCCTGAGCCAATAATGGTTTATTTGTAAATGGTTGAAAAAGGTCAAAAATGAAAAATATTTTATAACGTGAGAATATTCAAATTTCGGTGTCCATTAGTGGAGATTTTTTAAAGGACTTTATTTTTTAGAGCAGTTTTAGGTTCATAGCAAAATTGAGAGAATGGTACAAAAATTCCCATATATTCCTTGCTCACACGTATGTATAGCTTCCCCCATTTTCAACTTCCCCCCTGGAATGCATTTGTTACAAGAGATGAATCTACACTAACGTGTTCTTATCACCCAAACTCCATAGTTCACATTAGGGTTGACTCTTGATTTTTTACAGCATATGAGTTTGGACAAATGTGTAATGACCTGTATCCATCATTGTAATATCATATGGAATATTTTCACTGCCTAACGTTAATAAAGTTTTATTGGAACACAGCCATAGTCATTTGTTTACAACCATTATCTATGGTTGCTTTCATGATAAAACAGCTAATCTGAATAGCTGCAACAGAGACCACATGGCCCACAAAGTCTAAAATATTTACAATCTGGCACTTTACAGAAAAAGTTTGTTGATCCCTGACTTAAAAGATTCTGTTGTAGTATCAGAGACCTCAGTTTGAAGTATCCTTATATAACAAGGTTCACCGAAATCCCATGCTGCCTAAACCTCACTTCTTTTCTTCATGTTTTAATGACACGCTTACTCCCTACAGTTAGTGTTTCAAGTATTCACATTTCTCAATCCTTTCTCTACCTAGACCTCCTCACTCTGAGCAGATACCTCACCTCTCACTTAAGTAAGAACACACAGCCTATTTAATCAGTTACTTACCTCACTTCCTTTACTCTTATGTGAAACCAAAACTATTAAAAAAAAAACCCATAAAGCCTAGGAGTATCTTCAGTGTCTGGTGGACCTGTGTTCAAATCCCAGCTCTGTAGTTACTGGCTTGTGATTCCAGGTAAGGTCCCAACCTCTAGGTTTTATCATGTATAAATATGGCTGGCAAGCCATGGCTCAGAAGATCATTGTCGAAGTAATGTGAAACAGCTTGGGCCTGGCATAGAGCAGGCACTCAAGAAATACTTTCTTCACTCTGTCTGACTCCAAAACATGCTCAATTCTCCTCTTATCCCTGCCACAATTTCATATTAAGGTGTCCTCTCACCTTCCTTGAGGTGTTCTCTCACTTCCCTGAAACAATAAAAAAAAGAAATCCCACTTATGCCTTAACTGTCCCTCACTACTTGGTTTCTTTTGTTTTGTTCAACCTAGGAAAATAGCTATTCCCATTTGGGAACAAATGGCTCCCAAGATTACCGATAATTATTAACTGCCCAAAACAGATGGTATTGTCTTGGTATTTGTTCTGTGTTATAGCAAATAACATTCTAACCACAAGAGATTAAACAACCACAAAGCAAATCTCTCCTTGACTGCAATAACAACTCACCCTGGTGGTTTCCTTCACTTTTCTGAGAACTTCTTTTCAGTTACCCTCACTGGCCTCTACCCTCTTCCCCATCCCTTTCTCTTGTCCTCTCTACCCTTCACCTCCCTCTACAGTTTACTTTCTAGGACCTTGGCTTCAACTACCAGTTGAAAATCTAAATTAGCTGCGTCTAGCCCTAACACTCCTTAAACTTTTTCTTTAAATTTTTTACCTTTTTTCCAAACCATGGGCAAAATGTCTATCTACATTTCAAACTCAATCAAGGGAAAAACCAAAGTTCCCTTAAAATTAAGGCTGACTCTTGACTTCTCTATTTTGCCAAATGATGCCATCATTTCCTGAGACTTAAACTCATAGTCATCTTTTCCTTCTTAGTCTCCATTACCTTGACCCCAGGAGCTGCCTCGTGTTTATCTCTAAAAATGCCTCTCCTGCCTCCCTTGTCCTCAAGTCCTCACTTCCCAATCCACCTCTGATCCATAAAGTTCTGATTCTTCCCCCACTGCTTCAGTGAAATTGCTCCTGCTAACATCACTGACATCCTCTATGTTGCAAAGCCCAACAGGCTCATTTCAGGTCTCCTTTTACTCTATTCCCTTGGTAACATTTGAAACTATAATTCTCTTTCTTTCTTAGAAGTTTACTCCCTTGATTTCTAGTTTCCTTCATACACATCCTATCTGTGTGATCTTTTATCATTAGGTATTTCCCTCTATTATACAAACTACTTACATCACATACTTGATTGGGAGCTCCTTGAGATTAGGGGTCCTATGTCTGCCTAATACATAGTAAGTACAAAGTAAGTATCTGTTAAATTAATGAGTGCATTAATTCGCTCTCTATTAATTCTATTCCTACTGTCACCACTCTGATTGAGCCTCTGGTTCCCTCTCACCTGGCCTATTATAGAGTTTCCTAACCAGTTTCCTCACTTTCAGTCTGCTCCAAACATTTCCAGGTATGATTGCCAAGTACATTTTCCTAATGTAGATCTCTGGATCATGTCTCTGTATTATTCAAAACCTTCCAATTGCTCACAAAATTAAGCCAAATCCATGAACTTGGAATTCAATGCCACTGAAATAAAAGTACAATGTTTCCTGCATGGTCTTCTAAAACTCTTGTATAACACTCAACATGGCCTTTCAAGTTCCTTGTGCTTTGGTGCCCAAACTCCTTCTGTTGCAATTTTTCATCCTTTAAGGTCTACTTTCTCCATAATACCTGACTCTTCACAATTCCTGATCCGATATGACTGAGTAACTTTTGATCTTCAATATTCTAATCCACATAGTTCATACTACTTTGATAAGCCATAAGATTTCTAGCCCATTGCTATCATTAGCGATTGGCCTATTGAGTAAGCTAGTTTGCAAACTTCCTGACAGCAAGAGCCATGCATTCTTCATCTCATATTCTACTTCATAATGTATTTTCAATAAACATACAGTGAATTAATAGTTACTTAATATGTATGCCATATGTATTGAAATACTTTGCATTCAATTGTTTCCCATCTAAAAACTATTCCCCTTTAATTCCCAAGTTCTACTACAGCTTTGACCCTAGCCTGTCCTTTCCTTTTCCAGTGAAACCACCTGAAAGGGTTATCACAAATGCAGTCTCTTCTCTCATACCTCCCACTCTCTTCTTAGCCCACAGCAGTCCAGCTTCCTGTCATTCCTCCACCCAAAATGGTCTTGCAAAATCAATCACAATCTCTTTGTTGTGAAATACAGCATGCCCCTCTTAGTCTTTAACTTACTTCACATTTCTGTTGAAATATGATCCCAAGTTCCTATCTTGAGCCCAGAACTCACCTGAGTTCATATTAACATATCCAGGTCTGTACTAGACATCTTCACCTGACTGTCAAACCCGGTAGAGTGCTCAATAAACGTTGCTTAATAAAGTATACCTCCTCAGCTTGCTCTTCTTGGTTTGATCAGTGTTTCTTAATCTATTTTATCTTATGCCCTCTGTTTAATAAACATGTAAAATGTTATGCTCCCCCAGTACCAAATACAATCTAACACAGCTGCCCCTCTTCCCCCAGAGGCTTTTTGGAGGCTGAAAATGACCAACCCTCTG
Source organism: Leopardus geoffroyi (assembly GCF_018350155.1). NCBI lineage: Eukaryota > Metazoa > Chordata > Mammalia > Carnivora > Felidae > Leopardus > Leopardus geoffroyi. The sequence continues at coordinate 86,104,491 of NC_059333.1, forward strand.
CATGTTTCCATCAGACACCAGACAAAGATGGTTCTGAGGAGCATGCGTTTCTGATATTTAAACTATTAAAACAGTAGTATTTGCTTAATTTTTCAAATATAAAATTATAATATTACATATGGTCGATAGGCTTTTTAAAATAATATGCAGTAACCTGGAGATCCTGACAAGCCCCTTGGGGACTCATCCCTCTCTTTCTACTGCTCATCCTCCAAGCTGACAATCCCAGTGCTAGAAGCTCCCTAAGGCAGAGTACAACTCTAAAATTGTGTGACTTTAGGTTATAAAATGTTTAAACGTATTTGACCCGTTATGCATAGTGGGCACTAAATAAAAAACACTTTGAGCAAATTATGGAAAGGCATCAAAACACAAAGTATTTTAAAATTTAGTTTATACCTGGAATTTTCCCTTCCTCTTCCTCATCTTCTCTCCTCTACCCTACCTTCACACTTCTAACCCCAATCCTTTCCATTTCTTTTTTTCTCATTTTCATTGTGTTAATCACAGAGTGTGCTATCTGTATAAGAAGTTGAATTTTTTTTTTTCTGGAGGCAAGAAAAGTTAACTTGTCTATTTTGGAATTTTTATGAGGATATACAAGTGACCATCTCCTTGGCCATACCTAGCAGTCCAAAAAAGAAAAAAAATCCAAATTACTCTGGGAAAGTCATCCAAGCAAGATTGAAAATGGTCTGCTAGATGCTTAGAGGGACTTACTTCCAGGTCTGGCTTCCCAGCAGAAGCTGGAGGGGAAGGCTTAACTTTTCCTTGTACACACATCTTCATTTTACTATATCCTAAAAGATCCCACCTTTGAACTATTAGGATGTTAAAACACTCTGTTGGATGAAGCACTTTGCTCTTCCTTCAGTTTATTGGAAAAAAAAAATGAGGAGTTCCTGGGTGGCTCAGACAGTTAAGCGTCCGACTTCAGCTCAGGTCATAATCTCACAGTTTGGAGGTTGAGCCCCTGCGACAGGTTCTGCACTGACAGTGCCGAGCCCTGAGCCTACTTCAAGTTCTGTGCCTATCTATCTCTGTCTCTGTCTCTGTCTGTCTCTCTCTCTCTCTCTCTCTCTCTCAAAAATAAATAAACATTAAAAAAAATTTTAGACAGCTATGGCGTACTTTTTCATAGCACATTTTTGTTACTATAACCATGTCTTTTCACCCGCAATGATCTAGCACATATTTAAGAGAGTTTGCCCTTCCAACAAAAGAAATTATACATTATTAAATCTGTCCTTATAACTGTCTCAGGGAAAGAAAAATATTACCATCTTTCATTTTAGTTTCAGAGCACTTTATAAGGAGTCTGTGAACATCAAAAGGCATTTATTTTTATCCTTCAATTCACTCTTGAAAGACACACTCATTAGAGCTATGACAATATAGGCAATTTTGGATAGCTGGCAGATTGGACATCATTTCCTAAAAGAGATACAATGTCTGACAATCAAGTTCAAGGCTCCAAGAACCTTGTAACATCAACTCTTGAAGCCAAAAAGCAGAAGCAAAGACCTGAGTAACTTAAAAGAAAGTAACTACACAGAAAATATAGTAGTGTTCAGGTAAATGAATCTCTAAAAAATTTCTAAACCTGGGGTTCCAAAAGGTTTTGTAAAATGTTTCTCAATTTTCACTTCATGCCTCAAACTCCAAATTATATGTGTTGAACCATTATAGATGATTCATGCATTTTTCTTTTCAAATTTTCTAAAAGGAGGACGCAGAGGTTGAACTGATAAAAGCCTTACTACCTAATCATGATTCAATATATTTCCACAACTCTAAACCTTTGTGATGGTTTCCATTTTTCATTGTCTGTGGCCTCTTTCTAGGCATTAGCATTCTATTATTCTTTAAGTAATAATAAATTTATTATTATAAATAATATTATTATATTTAATATATTATTATATATATAATACAATACAATATACAATACAATATGTTGTATTATATATTATGTATCATATGAATATAATAAATTATTATAATTTACATATTAGACAAACAAGGCCAAGTTTGTCTAGTATGTAAATTAAGAACATAGTTTCCAATTTCCATGTACAAAGGAATTTATGGGACACAACTGAAAAAAGGAGACTCGATTTCATTTTTAGCACTATATTACCAGGTAAGTTGTTTCTTTCTCTTTTATTGATTTTCTCATTCTTAACTTCATCTTTCCCTCCATCCTTAACTTTCTATTTAAAGCCCCACACAAGGAAGCATGTTATAAGTTTTGCTATGGCACCCTGGACTCATCAGCAGGGGTAGCTACAACCAAAAGCGTAATGAAATGTCTTTCACTAATGAAAAATGTGTAGTGGTATTTTTCAATTGCTACATAATCCTCACTACTATTAAGTTGCCAGGAAGGCTTTTGGGGATGTATTAAGCATGGCATTGGGCTTAGATATGCAAATTTAGTTTTAGGGGCTGGGGCAAAACCATATTGCTGCTGCATAATAGAGGTGTAAGTAATTTAAAGATACAGAAAGGGGGATCCAGGAATAGAAGAAAACATGTAGGGAAGCTGGATGGAACATGGGGGAGGAAAGGTCAAAGAGAGAAATCCCCAGTGTTAGCAAACTAAGAAGGCACTTTGTAAACAAGAATGTTCACTAGGGATGTATGTTCATTCAAGTGGTTTGATGTGGGATATGCAAAGTAAACTCCGCACCCACCCTACTTCATCTCTCCTTCAGTAAAAAAATACTGTAAATTTTACTGAGTAAAATCTATTGCTCATTCACTCTTCATGAAAGTGTACTCTACCAGAGAACCTCAATGAAAGCTGAGGTCTGTGGCTGTGGGTTGGCATTGGACAAAAACAGAAAGATGTTCTGTACCTGTAAGAGACGGAGGGACAGCTGACATCTGTGTTGCCCAAGGAAAGCCCAGGGTATGACTTTGGATTTAATCCACATAGCCACATGCTTCCTGTGTGTCTAGAGACCAGTTACTGAATCTCTCTGATCCTGCATTTTCACCACTGTAAAATGAGGGTAATGATAACAGACTTTGGGGTGGTTGTGAGGATTAGGGCTAATATGTATAAAATACTCACTATATGGAAGTTACCCTTTTGATGTTTTTTTTTTTTTCCATTTTTGTTGTAGCTGCTAAAAACCCTGGTCAAGTCTATGACTCAAAACAAATTAAAAAAAAAAAAATACACCATAAAACAAAAGCAAAACCTTTGCAATGTATGGCCTCTGTGTGTGTTATTTTTTTTCCTGAGTCAAACTGACACATTTTCTATATTCCTAATTGTTTAGTTGTCATCTATATCTATTGTATTGTATTGTATTACAACCTACATCAAAGCCCTTGTAAAAAGTGGTGTTACAGAGTTTTTCTGCCTCTTATGCTCCCAGTTTCCCCATACTGAATTTTAGGACATGATGGAAGTCTGTGAATTTTCTTCCACTTCAGATGCTGGAGCTATTGCTTAAAGTTTCATAGAATTGTCTGACCAATAATTGGAATGACCTTGGCATTGATCAAAACCTGCCCTGTACTCTCTTGCCTTGTCCCCTTTGTCAGACAAACGTGGGTCCAATCTGTGATTAGCAGTGGAGCATGTCTTGGAAACCTGGTTTTATCTTCTTTGTCATTATGTCATCTCCATCTTAGCTGACCGGACCCAACCATCATATTCCTGCCCAAATATCTGCCCATCCATAGGAGGCAAGAAAAAAACCAAGCAAGGGACAGATAACATTCCCATTTGACACCTAAGGGAAACGAGGCCCAAAGATGTCAGTGATCAGCCCACAGCCTTCATCAACACAAAACTGTAATTAAAACCAGGCCAAGCACTTTCCTGCATCCTGAACACTAGAGAATGTGACCTCTTAACACACGCTGCTTAGTCAAGCAGTCTATAGCTTGTCAGTACATCAAAGCATGGGCAGATTTACTTGATCCTGCTAAAGATTATAAAAGAACAATTTGCAGATAATAGCTTCTACTGGCAGAGCTTATGCAGGGGGCAGGGCTCCTCTGCTACCCTGGAAGGACTGGGGCTGCACAGGCCTCAGGTCCACTTTTGGGTTCTGTGGCTCATCCATGAAAACACTGAAACCTCAGTACATTCAGTGTCATAAAAAGGTAGTGCCTGGTTCCTAACACAAATCCCAAGGAACTTTTAATTTTACATAAAGGAAAACAAAACTTTAAAATCACTATCAGATGCTTCAGAGTCCTAACAAGTGTGTCCCTCTTTTCTTTTTTTTCTTTCCTCTGATAACTTCTTAAGACACCACAGAGATCCAGATTTCTAAACTTTCTAGGAGCGGTTTTTTGTTTGTTCATTTTTGTCTTGGCTTAGCAAAGAGTAAAGTGTGTAATATATCAGTTGCTATATCTAGGAATATGAGGCCTGAAAACAAAAGATTTGAGAAGGCTCCCCTATCCCCAGTGGTTAGATGGGAAATATCTAGCTCTGCAGTACCCCTAAATGCAGGTGCTTACAGAATAATGCTTATACCCATGTTGAGGGAGAAAGAAAACATTCACCGCTCCACTAACAAAAGCTTTGGAACAGTTAATCATCGATAAACTGAGCAAGAAGGAACTTTAGTTGATTTTCAGGCCTAATGATCTACTCCTTAACATGTCTTTACAGTCTTCACAACTATACCAAGACAAATATCTCTAGCTTTTACCCAAAGCACTTGAAGAAACACAAAGAGAAATTTGGCAAAATGCTTACAAGATTGACTAGACGTGAAACTAGTTAGCAAAAGATGAAGTATTACTGCCCAGGTACTAACTTGGATTAGCAATAAAACAACAATGACACTCCTAAATAATAAACCTTTTCTCTTAAAAGCTAAAAAAAAAAAAAAGCAACTATTTTAATTTAACAGCAAACTTAATTTACATAAAAGGGAATGAAATCAATATTATGAGAAAAAATTTGCATAACTGTATAATAAATTACATATCTTAAACAAAAGATCTCTATATTGTGCTTCTCTATCAATCTAAGATTTGATATATAAGGCAATAATTACAATGGCACTGTAAAGATAATCTAGAACATCATGTCCATGCAGATATCGCAACAATCCAACTTGTTTTCACAGGAAGAAACCACACACACTTCGATCCATCAAGAAAGGCACCAATTAGTTTTACTCTTCTCCCTCCCACCCACCCCTCAGGTTTTAATCATCTGTTGTGTAGTAACTGTTGTAAATTATGGGTAACAACAACCTTGGAACTTCAATACCAATATAAACCAATACCCCACTGCCACCTTCTTGGCAGTTTGCCATGTGTGCTATTTTAAAGTTAGGCATTAGGAGGCAGCAAATGGCTCAAAACCACAGGCAAAGATAAATGTTGTAGGAAGTTGGAAAAGAGACCTAAAGCTGCAGAGGCAGAGAAAACGGACTTCATCTTTAACACAAACTTCCAGGAATTTAGATTTGTAATGAGAAACAGTTAGAAGGGAGAGGGGTTTGGCCCTGTAGAGAGCTTTGTGAAACTATTCCATTCCCCATTTCAGCATCTCAAAAAAAAAAAAAAAAAATGCTGATGGTCACCTTAAGGGTTAAACAACATAGGTCTTGGTATCATTTAATCTTGTTTTGTTTCTTAGCTCTAGAAACAAAGGTCTCCTGGTTGCCTACGTGTAATTCTCAGGTCACACTTGCTTTGGCAATGCCCATGCTAAGGCATATGCTGTTCAAGCCATTGCAGAGACATTAGAACTGATTCTGCCCCATATCGCTTCATTCTGACTAAGGCATTTACATATTTAAAGCATGCACCATAGTTACTTAGAAATACCAATGCTGCATCTACATTTTAAAAAAGAATACTGTGACATATACTCTAATGCAAAGAATTATGTCTTCAGATAACACGTCTGTCTTATTTTTAGGAAGCTGAAAACGGACTTTTCATTTCCCTAAAGGAAGTAAATATCTCCAAATGAAGCATTGTTATTTTAGTTATAATGCTTGACTGAATTATAAGACGTATAGCTTAAACTGCCTTAAAAATTGCTTGATTGGCTTGTAATACCAAAACAACTCTTGCCTCTCTCTGGATATTTTGAAGAAATAAGCTCATATAATTTATAGAAGAATTTTATTTCAAGCACAAATAGAAAGTCCTTAGAAAATATGACTGTTAGGAGTCAAAACTATAAATGTGTGAAGAAGATTGTGTTGTGCATGGAACAAGAAAACTTAACATCTCCAAGGATAGTTCCCTGCAATTTTTGCATTGTTTTTAAATTGTTGTGCTAAGAATGCACACATTATGTGCCACAAAATACTTAGCTATCAGAATATACAGGATAGAGCATAGTGAAAAACACATTCAGTATTACGATAGCAATATTGTGAAAAACAGTTAAATCAAACCAAAAGTAATTTCTATCAAAAAATGCAAATGCTACACGAAACCTATTTTCCTGCTAGGCATGCGTGATGATTTCAAACCCCTCCAAAAACCAAATTTCAGCTTTAGTACAACTGACTATTAATAGGAGTTGAAGAAAATATCACACATTACTTACTGTTTTTGAGGTTCCTATGCCATCCTTCTGAAGTCAAAGGGCTGAAGAAGAATCACTGCCATGAGGAAATCTAGCAGGCAAAAAGAGGGAAAATAGCAAGCATTAGTTGTCTGAAATATTAACATCTTCAGGTTTTCTTGAGGCACTTCCCAAAAGATCCCAAAGCAAAGAAGAAAAAGGAAAAGTTGGAGAAAAACATCACACACATCCCAAGCCGACTTTCTCCACAAACCCATGCAGCTCCAAACTTTAAAGTAAAGGCTCAAATTGTTGAGCATCCTGATTGAGCAAATATCCGACTTCGGTATCACTGGTTACGTACACAATTTCAGTAAGACGAATGCATCTCCAAAATTATGGTTACTTTAATGTATTATCCAGATTTTCCCCGTTTCTCTCCCTTTCTCCCTTTTCCATTCACATTTTTCTTCCTACAAAATGCACATAGGTCTGTTCTTCCTTGTACCCCAGTCAGGCCTGGCTTTGAAATGCATTTCAATCTCTCAACACAGACTGCTTTCATTGCATTTAGAGTCCCACTAAGGCCCAGCTTTAAAAGCTACTGATTCTTTTTTTCTTTAGCCTTCCTCACAAAGGAAGGGTATTTTGTAAATTACCAGCTCGTTCAGATCAACAAAAGGTACTTTCATAGAAAGCCCCATTTGATTTTGCTCAAATTTGATTACAAGGATGGAGAAAAGGAAAGGAAGTCAAAAAGAAAAACCCCAGATGGCTTTTTCATTCATCTCAGTGAATGAGCTTTATCTGTGCCTTTTGAAACTGTAGCAGTGGAAAAGCATTTCTGTTGGCTTAAAAAACTTGACAAAAATTATTGGTTTGCCATTTCTCATGTAACAGCCATTGGGAACTGGATGAAAAGACTTTTTCATGGGATCGCCTGCTTGGATCAAAATAATGGAGATTAGGTATTTCATTATAAATTACAGTGGGAGATAGAGCAGGCTGTCATATTAATAGCAACCTGCTCATGGCCTTCAATGGTAGCTATTCTCCTAGACAAAGGACCAAGGGGGTTGTCTATTGAACTTGTACTTTAGGCCTGATCAATTTTCTATCATCAAGGCAAAAGGTGAGATGACTAACAAAGGAATTCACACATGAGTGACCTCATAAGCCTACAGATAAAACAGCTTAAAGAAGCAAAATACATCCTGAAATTATGGATGATAAACTATATAAAGAAGAAGAAGACAGAGTATGAGAGCGGGAAAGGAAAGAGCAATGGTCTATAATTCTCCTCTCTCTTCTTGGCCAAATGGACACATTAAAAGCTACTTGTTTTCAGCTGCAGATAATTGCAGTGTTTGGTTTGCAGTGGTCGGCTTTAAATCCTTCAGCCCATTTTTTTTTCCCTCAGCACAGCTCCAGTCATTTCACTCGCTATTAACAACGGCATTGTGTTCAAGACAAAGCTTCCACCAAGAGTCACACTTGAAAATAAAAACTAAAAAGAATTACAAGCAACACAGGCTTCAAGATATTACACAGTAGAATGTGCGTTCGTTATTTGCTTCAGGTTACCAGCCTCTCGCCTGCCTCTCCTGCACTTTCTTGGAACCTAAAGCATTTCAAAGACTAAGCTATACCTGAAACTAAAAGACACCGAATCTTAACGAAGCATAATGAAACATGCGATTCAATGAAGATTCTTTCAGAAGAGAGTGATGATAAAATACTAATCCAAAGGACCGTCTGTGCAGGACAGGTGATTAATTTTCATCCAATCGCAAGGAATAATTTAGATTCCAAATTGAAGTTGGCCAAATCACTGTAGAAACTGCTAAAATTTTCTTCTCTGTTACATTTCCATGGAATTTTCTTCAACCTTCCTTTAAAAAAAAATAATTGGGATTTCTGCCCTCTAGCCTTATTGTTCCTTGGATTCAGGATGGTAATAGAGAATTTGTGTTCCAGAGATAAAACCCAGGCTACCAAAGTTTGCTATTACCTGGAGATATGGATACAGTGTAAGACTTTCTGCATACTACATAAAGCTAATGCAAAGTAAAAAAAACATGTGAGCAGGATACAGTTTTACTGTGCTGCATTTTTTAAAGCCAAAGAGTAGTATAAGATTATTAATGTAAAAGGACTTCCAACTGCCTAAAAGCTTGAGAAAATACCATAAATATCACCCATGACAGCAGTTGTCAAAATAAGGCTATCTCTGAAAGGCACTCTTGACAGGAGTAATGATCCCCAGGTCTTGGGCACAAGCAGTCTTAGTACACACTCACGTATTTAGTAGTGACGACATAAGGAATCTGGTCATTTACATGTAGTTCAATAAAACAGGATATAATATAATCTGAGGTATATATACAAATGACTCTACATTTGCATAAAATTGTACTTACCTTGTTTTTTAGAAGAACCCTGCTTCCCTCAACTCTTTTAACTATTCAGAGAGACCCCAAATTCAAAGTTATTGAAGAGAAATTAAACAACATTGGTGGAAGCCATTGTAAAGAAATCTCTTCCCACTATTGGTGTAAATGTGGATGGGTATCAATTTTCCAGAGGGTAACTGGACAGCATTCTTAAAAAGTTTGAAAGCGGAACACCTGGGTCGCTCAATAGGTTGAGCGTCCGACTCTTGATTTCAGCTCAGGTCATGATCCCAGGGTCATGGGATCGAGCCCCGTGTTGGGCTCCATGCTCTGCTTAAGATTCTCTCTCTCTCTCCCCTTCTACCCCTCTCCCCAGCTTGTGGTCTCTCTCTCTCTCTCTTAAAAAAAAAAAATTGAAAGCCTTCATAACACTTGACCTAGTTATTCCACCTCTAGGAATCTTCCCAGTAGAAACTATCAAAAATGCAGGTAAAGATTTTTTTTTTCCATGAAGACACTTATACAGTGAGTCAGACAGTAATAGGATAGTGACTAGGACTACAAGTTCTAGAGCGAGTAGCTGAGTTCCAATTACAACCTGACCAACTTCCAGTTACAACCTTGTAACATTGTAATTAACCTCCCTGTCTCAGTTTTCTCACCTGTGAAATGTGGATCTCAAAAGTGTGTTATGAGAATTAAATGAGTTAATATATACAGAGCATTTAAAAAGTGACTAACACATACTAAGTACTGAATAAGTATTAGGCATTATCTGGAAACAAATAATTAAGGTAACAAATCTGTAAAATTGTTAACTAAATTGTGATAAATACAATAGAATGCAATATGCCCATTCGAGATCATGTTTCTTAATAACATGCAAAAACACTCATACTAAGTAAAAAACTCAGTATTCAAAAATCTCTATGTGATATCAAATATACCCATACAATATTTATGTGCGTTAAAAGTGGCAATAGTATTTATCCTCAAATAATGTAGAACTAGGAGGAGCCCCAAAGAGCATGCAGCATTTATTTAATACAGGTAGGCTAGGCTATGGGGAAAGTCAGAATCTATACCAAAGTTCATCTTCGTGCTCAACCCTAAGATCTAGAAATGAGATGTGCTTCAACAACCGGGAAGTAAGCTTACACTCTAAAATGAAAAAAGTAAAATCTAAGTATAATAGATCCACAAAATTCCCACCCAAAGAAGCTGTCAGTATGTGGGTTACCAAGGGCATTTGATGACAGGGAATGCAGCAAAATGACTCAGGGATAAACTTGGGAAGATACACACATGCCAACATATACAGGATGTGTGTAACGCAAACAGCTTTGATTCAGTTGGGGGCAAAGGACAAGGTCAAGGAATCATAAACATAAAAAGTTTCAACAACAGGGCCAGAGGAGTGGCCTAATCAATTGCAGCGGCTGCTAAACATAGAGACTGTAGGGTGCAGCCAAGTTAAGGACTCACTATGGGAATGTGTAGAAAAGGGAGTAAAGCATTTGTTGGTTTCCCTCCTCGTAGCCATAGGGAGCTAGAACCTGAAGACAGAAAGGGAGGTGTATGGAAGAGTAGAATCCCTGCTCCTTGCTGAGCCTTTAGTCAAGGCTGAATTAGGGGATGGGGAAAGGATAGGGAAATGGGGAGGCCTAGTATTTATTTGAGCTGTGCTAGTCTTTAGTAACAAAAAGTGACTGGAAAATTACCAGAATCTCCCAAGATATTATTAAGAGGCAGGAATGTGACAGAGCATAGTTGAAGGTGAAGAAAACAAAACCAAATTCAGATTACTCAGTACATGACTTACACGTGTATTATGCCTTTGTTGCAAAAAAAAAAAAAAGTGTCAAAGCTAAGGGCTAGTCTTTTCAAGAAATTTCAATTAATAAGAAGCAATGTTAAAAAATATAAAAATGCCATATGATCCAACAATTCCACTTCTGGACATATATCCAAAAAGAACTGAAAGCAGGGACTCAGACAAATACTTGTCCATTCACATTTAGACCAACATTATTCACAGTGGCCAAAAAGTAGAAGCAACTCAAGTGTCCATAGACAGATGAATGGACAAACAAATTGTGGTATATTCAATGGGATATTATCCAGTCTTAAAAAGGAAATTCTCATACATGCTACAACATGGATGAATCTTGAAGATATGCTTAGTGAAATAAGCCAGACACAAAAGGACAAATATTGTATGATTCCACTTATACAAAGTAATTAGAGTAGTCAGACTCACAGAGACAAAGAGTAGAATGGTGGTTGCCAGAAGCTGGGGTAGAGGAAGAATTTGGAGTTATTGTTTAATGGGTACAGACTGTCAGTTTTGCAAGATAAAATGAGTTCTGAATATGGACAGTGGTGATAATTGCACAACAAAGTGAATGTACTTAAAACCACTGAACTGTACACATTAAAATGGTAAATTTATGTTATGTATATTTTACCACAATTTAAAAAATAATAGGGGTAAATAAATAAGAATATTAAAATGTTGCTTCCTGAACTCAACTCTTTTATCTTACTATCATCCAATGGCAAGGAGAGGAGAGAGAAAAGGAAAGGGAGGGGACGAGGGAGGGAGATACAGTGAAAGAGAGAGAAACAGAGAGACAGGGAGAGAGGGGAAAAGGGAAGGCCAGCTATACGCAGTTGTGCAATCTGTATACTTCATCCAGAAGCCATGGGGGGAAAAAGAAGGTAAAATCCAGCAGGAAGTTATGGTGACCAAGTGGTATGTCCAGGGACTAGAGTTCAACAGTTGGGAGAAAGGGCACAATTTTGTAACTTACACACCCAGAAAGAACATCTTTTATTAATCTGAAGAATGACACTGTATGTGTTGAAGACTTGGAAGGGAGCCAGACTGGTATGTGGACAGATCAAGAATAATCATTTAGATTGAGTGGCAGAGTTCGTTATGTGCTCTTTTTTTAAATGTTATTTTTTATTTTTGAGAAAGAGCATGCGAATGGGGGTGGGCGGGGGTGTGCAGCGAGAGAGGGAGAGAAAGAGAATCCCAAGCAGGCTCCACACTGTCAGTGCAGAGCCTCATGGAGCCTGACTCGGGGCTCAAACTCATGAACCATAAGATCATGACCTCAGCCAAAATCAAGAGTCGGATGCTTAACCAACTGAGCCCCGGTGATGTGCTCTTTATAAATGAATTGGCCACCAATTCCCTGGGATAACCTTCTGCCTGGGACTTTCATCACTGTCCTCTTCACATGCCCTTCCTTGCCATCAATAAAGCCAGCATTACATCATACACCAAAGCATATGATATGACATGAGTAAAATAATATGTAATATATAATTTGGCTTCTCTAAATGAGACAACATAAATTAACTCCAGGTCTAAAACACGTGCTCTTCACTTTTCAGAACTGTAGGGAACACTGTTCTTACAACCAATTCTCTAAGGACGGTATTTAAAATTTACATTCCAAACCCTGACTTTCCACCCACACTAATGCCATACTTCAGATAAAGCAACAGGACATTTTTAAGCATATCCAAAATATCTCTTTGCCCCATCGCATCAAAAATAGCTCCCTTTCCTAACTTCTCTGATTCTGTTCATGTGTGACCCAAAGTGCCCAGACACACAACACTGGCAATATATTTGAATCCTTCTTTTCTTTTGCACCTTACAGTCAACCACATGGGTCCATTTTCTCCTTGATATGTTACATCCAGACCTCCCAGGCCTTTCCTAAGGTCGTATATAGTTCTGAAAATGTAATCGTTTCTCAGGGCTCTTTATTTGATACTCTTGTCTTCTCTCTCTGTGGCCTCATTCAGGAAAAGCAGTGATTCCCTTGATTAACTCTCACTATCAACTTGCTCATTTATCTTTCTTGAAATTCTTCCTCTATGGCTTCTTGGACTCCAACCACTTACTTCCTTGATTCTCCAATCCCTTCCATTCCGTGTTCCTGACTCCACCACCTTCAATGAGGGACTCTCCCTCATCTCTGAAAAACTCTTTGACTTAATCCTCTTCATACCACACATCCCTGGCCACTTCTCCCCCTTCAGGATCACCTATGATGTGTATGCTGATGACTCCCAGATCCACTCTCCAGCACTAGTCCTAAAGCTAGCTCAAGTTCAAGTTGTCTTCCACAACTCTGTAGGGAATGAGGGAGCAAGTGAGAGAGTGAGAGTGGGTGAGAAGGGGAAAGAGAAAGAGGGATAGGGAAAGAGAGAGAGGAGAGAGAGAGTGTGTGTGTAAGTCCAAACATGAATTCTTCCCTTTCTATGGTGGTAAAATGCAACACTCAGTTTCTCCAGCAACAAATGCCCATCCTTGTTGGTTCTTCTGTCTCAGCCTCTAATTAATTACCAAAACCTTTGAATTACATCTTACAAATTTCTCCACGGTTTCTCCCTTTCTTCTCAAACACACTCCTATTACTCTAATTAGGATCTGAAGCAGCTCTGACTTATGCAACTATGGTAACCTTGAGACTAGGCCCCTCCCTCATCCTCCACCTGGCCATTACAATAATGTTCTTAAAGGAAACATCTACCCATGTCACTGCTCTAATTAAACCTTTAAAGGTACTCCATGCTACAGAGCCTTGCTAACCAAAATGCATCACCCGGAACCTTGTTAGAAATAAAGAAAATGGGAAAACAAAAAAAGAAAGAAAGAAATGCAGAAATTGAGATCCTTACTCCAGGTCTACTGAATCAGATCTACATCTTAACAAGATCTCCAGGTGATTCAGATGTCCATTCACCTTTGAGAAACACTGGTCTAAAGAATAAGGTACTATTATAGCTTCACCCATAGGCCCTTCAAAAACTTCACAAACTGGTGCCCATATATCTGCCCAATTTCAACTTCAGCCCCTTCCCCTCCACACCACCTTCCCCTCCACACCAACTTTCCTGCCTTGGGGCCTTTGTACAAGCCATCCTTTGCCAAGAACACCCTTCCCTACTTCACCTGGCAATATCTGATTCATCTCTTAAGACTTAGCCAATGTCACATCTTACAATCTATCAAGACCAGAAGTTTTATTTCAAGAGAATAAAAAAGAATAGGCAATGTTAGAATACAGTGTCTGTACTAAACATAAAGTATTTTTATGAAAAGAATTTTTTTCAATTTTATGTGTGTAGATGCATAGTGGTCATGATCTACAGTACATTTCTTACTGCAGATAAGAAGCAAAATATGCCTTCTCTAAGTTCAGAGGTTTTGTCAGAAGGGCCTCAGAGTTTTGCCATGTGTGAATACCTCTTTATAAAACTGATTGGATTTTATAAAAGTATATTTTTGTATGTCTGTTTCCCCATCATACCATTGGTTCCTTCAGGGTGAGCTACGACTTTTCTATCTTTGAAAACCCAAATACTAGTACAATCAATGTTTTTTTGGATGAATGAATGAGTGAATGAATGAATAACAGTATTAATGAAATAAGTCCACTATTGTTCAAGAAAAGATCAATAGTTTCTTATGTTGAGGCAGGGAGTAACAGAGAGACAAGAGTCACACCTTTGGGAGGTGGTCCAGGGTCCAAGAAAAGGCTGTGAGCTTCAGCTAAATTGACTCCAGTTTTGAGTCCCTATTTTGTCCCTTATGACTGTGAAACCTTGAACAACTTACCTACCCTCACAGAGTCTCAACTTTCTCCTCTGAAAAATGGTTATATTATATATTCAATTTTCCAGGTGACATAATGTTACATGAAGTGCTAACCACATTCTCTAGAACATAGTGAGTACTCTGTAATTCTGTATTGGATCAGAATTAAATATGATAATATCTACCATACATCTGTTACATTGTAGGAATTCATGAATAGTAATGACTGTAGCTAGGCAATTTACTGGGGTTTTTAATATGGCAGAATAACCTACTGAAAATAATTAATAAAATAATCTCATTTTACATAATAATTATAAATAATTATAAATGTTTGTACAAATTTATATAAATATTTATGTAAAGAATAAATAAAATAATTTCTTATTTTAACTAGGGAGACAAAAAGGGAACTCCCATCCCCAATAAGAGAGTATCTTACTTTATTTACTTTCTCTATAGCACATATAACTTTTTGCTATTATATAATCCTTACTTGTGTATTATGTTTATTATTTAGCATCTGTCTCCTCGGCCAGAATATAGGCTATGAAGGCACAAATTGTTTAGAGCAGGAACCAGTGAAAGAAGTAGAGATATATAACCTGCACTGGAGGAACCCCTAGAGGACTCTACAAACAGAGATGCAGATACACAGACATGGACATCGACTGTGATACAAGTGTGGAGATAGATGCGGAGGTAGCTGTGGATGTAGATGCGGGTACAGATGTAGATGCATCTTCTCTCATGGAGAAGGGCAATAGATTTGGTCTATATAGCTCCTTAAGTCAAACTGAAATTAATGAACAAAAGCTACAGAGGAAAATTTCATATCAACATTTTAAAAAGTTTCTAATATTAACATGGTCCAGACAAGGAACAAAATCATTTAGGGGTTGATCCCTAACACTTATAGTGTTCAGACAGAAACTAAACTGCTGTTTGGGTTGAAGGTTATAAAGAGAACACAAGTATTGTTTCAGTTTACCTGGATGTGTGTCAAGAAATACAAAGGGGCTACCTGCAAAAAAAGTTAGTCTGCCACAGTTTCATGAATGGTTGTTAAATAAGAAATGCCCTTTTTCGTTCTTTTATCTCTGTGGTAAGGATCTCACTGATGTCTTCTATTCTTTTCTCAAGTCCAATGAGTATCCTTATGATTGCGGCTTTAAATTCCCCATCAGGCATGTTACTTACATCTATTTCCCTTAGATCTCTGGCTGTGTGAAGTGCCGAATCACTATATTGTACACCTGAAACTTGTATTACACTGTATGTTAACTGGAATTTAAATAAAAACAAACAAAAACAAAAAAAGTCTACTAAGATGAAGATTCCTTAAAATATTAAAAATAGAAATCCATATGATCCAGTAAATTCCACTACTGAGTATTAATCCAAAGAAAACAAAAACACTGATTTGAAAATATATATGCACCCTTATGTTTATTACAGCATTATTTACAATTGCCAAGATACAAAAGCAACTTGTGTCCAATTGATAGATTAATAGATAGAGATGTGGAATGGAATATTACTCACCCCATCACCATCTGCAACAACATGGATGGACCTAGAGGGTATTATGCTAAGCAAAATAAGTCAGACAGAGAAAGAAAAATACCATATGATTTCACCTATATGTGTAATCTAAAAAAGCAAAACAAATGAACAAACAAACCAACGAACCAAAAGAGAAGCAAGACTCATTAAATACAGAGAATAAACTGGTGGTTGCCTGAGGGGAAGAGATGGGAGGGTGAGTGAAATAGGTGAAGGGGATTAAGAGGTACAAACATCCAGTTATAAAATAAAAGTCACATGATTTCGGCTCAGGTCATGATCCCAGGGTTGTGGATGGAGCCCTGCGACAGGCTCCACACAGTGTGTGGAGCTTAAGATTCTGCTTAAGATTATCTCTCTCCCTCTGCCACTCTCCCCTGCTCACACATGCTCACTCTCTCTCTCTCTAAAGTAAAAATAGATGAATGAATAAAAATAAAAGTCACAGGGATAGGGGTGCCTGGGTAGATCAATTGATTAAGCAATCAATTCTTGGTTTTGGCTCAGGTCATGATCTCATGTTTCATCAGTTTGAGACCTGTGTCAGGCTCTGTGCTGATAGCATGGAGCCTGCTTGGGATTTTCTCTCTCCCTCTCTCTCTGCCCCTCCCCCACGTGCACTCCCTCTCTCTCTCTCTCTCTCTCTGTCTCTCTCAAAATAAATAAATAAACATTTTTTTTTAATCATGAGGATACACAAATGAACTACTGGGACCTCATCAAAATAAAAAGCTTCTGCACAGCAAAGGAAACAATCAGCAAAACTAAAAGGCAACCAATGGAATGGGAGAAGATATTTGCAAACCACATATCAGATAAAGGGTTAGTATCCAAAATCTATAAAGAACTTACCAAACTCAACACCCAAAAAACAAATAATCCAGTGAAGAAGAAATGGACAAAAGACATGAATAGGCATTTCTCCAAAGAACACATCCAGATGGCCAACCGACACCTGAAAAAATGCTCCACATCACTCATCATCAGGGAAATACAAATCAAAACCACAATGACACACCACCTTACACCTGTCAGAATGGCTAACATTAACAACCCAGGCAACAAAAGATGTTCGCGAGGATACAGAAAAAGAGAATCTCTTTTGCATTGTTGGTGGGGATGCAAGCTGGTGCAGCCACTCTGGAAAACAGTATGGAGGTTCCTCAAAAAACTAAAAATAGAACTACCCTATGACCCAGCAGTTGCACTACTAGGTATTTATCCAAGAGATACAGGTGTGCTGTTTTGAAGAGACACATGAACCCCATGTTTATAGCAGTGTTATCAACAACAGCCAAAGTATGGAAAGAGCCCAAATGTCCATCGAAGGATGAATGGATAAAGAAGATGTGGTGTATATATATATATATATATATATATATATATATATATATATACACACACACACACACACACACACACACACACACACACACACACTGGAATATTACTCGGCAGTCAAAAAGAATGAAATCTTGCCATTTGCAACTACATAGATGGAACTAGAGGGTATTATGCTAAGCAAAATTAGAGAAAGACAAATATCATATGCCTTCATTCATATGAGGACTTTAAGACACAGAACAGATGAACATAAGGAAAGGGAAGCAAAAGTAATATAAAAACAGGGAGGGGGACAAAACATAGGAGACTCTTAAATATGGAGAACAAACAGAGGGTTACTGGAGGGGGTGTAAGAGGGGGGATGGGCTAAATGGGTAAGGGGCACTAAGGAATCTACTCCTGAAATCATTGTTTCACTATATGCTAACTAATTTGGATATAAATTAAAAAAATAAAATTAAAAAAAATCATGGGGATAATGAGGCACCTGGGTGGCTCAGTCAGTTAAGCATCTGACTCGGTTTTGGCTCAGGTCATGATTTCTTGGATTCATAAGTTCAAGCCTTGTGTTGGGCTCTGTGCTGACAGCACAGAGCCTGCTTGCAATTCTCTCTCTCCTTCTCTCTCTGCCCCTCCTCCTCTCTCAAAATAAATAAATAAAACTTAAAAAAAAATCATGGGATAAAAAATAGAGCATAAGGAATATAGTCAATAAGATTGTAATAACATTGTATGGTGACATGGTTAACTACACTTACTGTGGTGAACATAGTATAATGTGTAAAATTGCCAAATCACTATGCTGTACACCTGAAACTATCATAACATTGTATGTCAACTATACTTCAATTAAAAAAATGTTTAGATAAAAAAGATAAATGCCTACTAATGGTAATAACAGAATAATAAGCAAGCTTATAGATGCTCTGCAGTTCTGCTCAACTTCAGTTCTTAAGCAAATTTACTTAATGTTGTATGCCTTGAACACATTTAAATATTAAGATGTTAGAAAAATATAAAGCTCCATTACTGGTACTGCATTAATAACAAATTGAAGTAATTTCAATATTTCTATCATCTAAAAAGGATCTTGTCAAGAAAATAATATAAATAAAATTGAAATGGATGTGCTCAATCTACCAGGGAATAAAAATTTCAACAATTGAAGAAACATTATAAATTATAAATATAAATATAAAATTATAAATACTTGCTATGCTCATTAAAATCACCTTATCAACCATTAAAGTAGGTCTTAAAGGATCTCTACTTGGTAGCATTTTCTTAGTCTAGTTTGGGATGCTTTGTGAATTTCAAAGTAATAAAACTTATTTCCTTGAAAATGTTACATAACTCAAACTATTTAAGTTAATTTTGCAATCAGTCTGATTTAACAAACTGTCCCAATCAAAATTCACAACACTTCTATTTACATTAATGGCTAATAGTGATACCAATCAAGGCAGAGTTATTTAAACAATGAAACAACTTTGGTATCAGAGCAAAATCAAATTGATTTCAAAACACAGATAGCTATATGTTATGATAGCTGTATATACTAATGTTACCTGCATACATCTTAGATAAATAGTATTTACTAACAAGAATCACGAGTTGTCAGTACGTGCATGATCTAGCATCTGCCCATCCCTACAATACCATCTCCCAAAGCTCTTTCCCTTGCCCACTTGCCTCTTGACACCCTGGTAATTTTTTTCTTCTTATAATACATAAATTTATGCTAGAGCCTCTGCCTAGAATGTTCTTTCTGCAGCTCTTCTCATGTCAAACTCATTCTTATCCTACCAATTTCTCTTTTGATGTCCACACCTCAGAAAACATTTCCTGGATATCCCAGCACCCATCCTGCCCTATGTAAACTTGCTGCTCTCCATCTCCCTCTCAGAATTTTTTTTAATGTTTATTTATTTTTGAGAGAGGGAGATAGAGGGCAAGCAGGGGAGGGGTAGAGAGAGAGGGAAGCACAGAATCCAAAATAGGCTCCAGCCTCTGATCTGTCAGCACAGAGCCCAACATGGGACTCAAACCCACGAGCCGTGAAATCATGACCTGAGCGAAAGTTGGATGCTTAACCAACTGAGCCACCCAGAAGCCCTAACCCTCTCAGAATCTTGTTTGTGGCCTTTATGGTGCCTGTCTCAAATTACTATTTACTATAGCTTATTTTTTTTATTCTGTATTCACTCTATTGTAAACTCCGTGGGGAAGGAACCATGTGTGTCTCATTCATTCCTATGTCCCTAAAACTCAACACAGGGTTGAATACTCAGTAGAAATTCAGTATATCTACACTGAATGAATGAAGAAATGAATGAATATAACAAAACTATAGTCATTCCTCAATTTCAAAGGTGGTTGACCACACACACACACACACACACACACACACACACACAGAAATCTTACCTGAACCTCTATACTACAAAATGATGCTGAGAAAGTAAAATAGTATTTAAATTAATTCAACTAAATTATTGCTTCTGGCAGACAATATCACTCATAAAAAATGAGACACACCTCAAACTGAAAGCATTTTATTAATTCTTCCTGGTCAAGTATAAATAGAAACATATGTCCCACCTAGGGTTTGCCACTTACAACAAGGGGAACCAGGTTAAAGAGGTGGCAAGGCCAGGAGATGGCCCTACTCTGACAGAGACACAGATGCGACAGTGCAGTCCTCACACTAAATGCTGACATTGATCTTGATGATGGTGATGATAATGATGATGATGATAACGATGATAGGAGCAACATTTGTCAAGCATTTGCTATGTGCCAGATAGAAGTGCTTGGCATATACTAGATCCTTTAGTTCTTACAACAACCTTACAGCTATCCCCACTTCACATATGAGAACTTCCAAGGCTTCGTCAATTAGAGCAAGCACTTGAATTTACAAAATGTCACACAGTTAAGAAGAGTAAGAGCTGAGATTTAATCCTAGGTACTTTGATCCTATATGCCCACATTTATCTCTATTAAAGAAAAACCAAAATATTCTGTTTGAATATACCACTAGACCAAACACTCATAGTCACGCAAAAAAACTTAAACTGTCCTGACTTACCTGAAATGCTCTGACCTGAAACAAACTTAAGCTTTCTTCATGTCTTTATGGCATGACCTTACAGCTTCCTAGACAATCAGCTATAAACAAGTTCATTATGCAATGAAAAGGAGTGAGTTTTTAGTAACCAATCACAAGAGAAAGCAATATACTTACTGTACTCACTGCAGTAACTACCGAAAGCCCAGCTCCAATCACTGTTAGCAGTCAGCTTCTCGCTCAATAAAATATTCATATCAAGCAAAGCTCTCTGAATTTTCTTTTGACATTTCTAAGTATGTAAAAATATTTTAAGACATACCAAGAAGAAAGTGTACCTTATATGGTAATAAGCATAAAATGATGAAACAGGACCTGCCAGGACTTTGCAGCCATGGGGGATGCTCACATTTCTTATTGGGGAAATCCACACTGGTTTAGCTCCAATAACAAGGTTATTCTTTTACCAAATGGATAAGAGTAACACTTTCCTGAGTATCCCAGAAGGACAGACAACACAGAAATAGACCAAAATAAAATATCAGATGGCCAGAACAAAAACTACTTAGATAAGAGAGAGGGGAAGGAGAGAAAGGTGAGAAAGAAGGAAAAGGCATGCACTGTCATGTGAGTCAACAATAGAGCAGGCAGCCAACATTTTGCAAAACATCTTTAGAGAAAATTAAAGGCACCTTGGTAATACTACTTATAGAGATTTTGAATTCAGGGGTGCTTGGGTGGCTTAGTTGGTTAAGCATCTGACTTCACCTCAGGTCATGATCTCAGTTGTGAGTTTGAGCCCCACGTCACTCTCTGTGCTGGCAGCTCAGAGCCTGGAGCCTGCTTCAGATTCTGTGTCTCCATCTCTGCCCCTGCCCTGCTCATGCCTCTGTCTCTGTCTCTCTTTATCTCAAAAGTAAATAAACATTAAAAAAAATTAAAGATTTTAAATTCAGGGGAATTTGAGATAAATAGGAAGTACCAGGAAATAGTATTCTATTAGTTTTCTGTGCCTACTGTCACAAATGACCACAAATTTGGTGGCTCAATACAATAGAAGTTTATTCACTGCAGTTCTGGAGGCCAGAAATCTGAAATCAGTATCACTGGACCTAAAACAAATTGTTCGCGTAACTGCATTCACTCCAGAGATTCCAGTGGAGAATCCACTCCTTCCTTCTTCTAGTTTCTTGTGGCTGCCAGCACTTCTTGACTTGTGGTCACATCACTCTGATCATCTAAGGCCAGCATTGTGAACCTTGCTCTGTGTATATAAAATTTCTTCTGCCTCCCTTCTATAAGGATTGTTTTTCCTAATACTTTAAATTATTCTGGAAATTAAAGCCAGCATAATTACTGTAGTTTAATTCATAAAAAGTTTTTTAAATTAATTCTATTAATTGTATCTAATTTTATTCCATAACCTGTGTTCAATCAATCTTGAAAAAAGAATCTTTCCTGTCTTTATTGAATTCTAGGCTGAAGTGCCAATTCAAATACACTTATGTAGGAGAAGAAAGAGAGGGCTTCTCTTTTCTACTTTATTAGAATCCCAGGAAAAATGCTCTCATAGGCCAAAATAAGCAAGAAAGACAGCTTTTTCTGATTGGAGCAGGGAAGAAGAATCTTCAATCTACTACCAAAAGAAGAAAGGAAGGTGTGCTGGGCAGATAAAAACCACAGAAGTCCAGTGCACTCTATGCCAGACCACACACACCTATTATAATACACCCAACCCACATATACACATACTCACAACAGAAAAGTACTCACTCCTCCCATAAGCGCAACAATCAAAGCTGTGTCTTCTTTCTGCATCTAGCCAGAAGTTCAAAATCTGAAGGTAATATAGGCTTTCCTTCTTTAGATCCAGGCATGTCTCCTCTTGACCTTGTATTCTTTAGCTCAATGTCTAGCCCAGTGGTTAAAAGCATCAGACTACCTCAGCTGAAATCATGGCTCCACCTCTTAACAGTGTGTGATTTGGGACAAGTAACCCAACTTCTCTGTGTCTTAGTCTACTCATTTATAAAATGGGAATACTGGTAGTATCTACCTCATAGAGTTGTTTTAAGCATTTAATCAGAGAAAATGTATGAAACACAAAAAGTAAGCATTCAATAAGTGTTAGGTGCTGTGGTTGTTATCATTTTAGATGATACAGATACAACATTAAACAAAACAGCAACTCCATAGAACTCCTCAGGTAACTCAAATTCTAGCAGGGGAAATAGAAAAATTAGACAATTAAACAAACAAATAAATAAGACCCTCTTAATTTCTGACTTAGTTTTTCAAACTCAGAATGAAGCCTTTATCTCTTTTTTCACTTACCTGGCTATTGTTGAACATTTAAATTGAGGTGAAGCTCTTTACAGTGATGTGAAGGTTGTGCAAAATAAATCAAGTAAAAAGAGGAGGCAGAACAGTATATACTGTATGGTAAAAGCCCTGATTATAGTAAATACACATATACATTATAAACACCTTTGTTTCTGCATTAAAATGGCAGAAAGGATATACAAACCGTTAATAATTACTGGTAAGTTAGAGAGTTGGCAAAGAATTTTTTTACTTTACTAAGTAAACATGTAATCCTATTTTAATGAAAAAATGTTTATAAAATTTTAATCTAAAAGATTCTGATGGTTAGGATTGAGAAAAACCATCAAAATCTATTTAATCGTGCATACTATTATAGCCCTTTGTAAGAACTAAGCATGTTTCTTTCATGTATGTATGTTAAAACTAAATCTTCAAAGTTTACCGAGCACCCTTCCTCCTAAACCCTTATTATCTTTTTACGCAATAATAGCAACATACTGTCTTTCATTTAAAAGACAATTGTTTGGGGTGCCTGGGTGGCTCAGTCAATTAAGCGTCCAACTTCTGCTAAGGTCATGATCTCACAGGTTGTGGGTTTGAGCCCCGCATCGGGCTCTGTGCTGACAGCTCAGAGCCTGGAGCCTGTTTTGGATTCTGTGTCTCCCTCTCTCTCTGCCCCTCCCCCACTTGCAGTCTGCCTTTCTCCCTCTCAAAAATAAATATTAAAAAAATTGTTAAAGGAATGTTCAACATGATATACCAATAAGAGAAAGGATTTTTTAAAAAAACAAGATTATTTCAGTAGATGCAGAAAAAGCATTTGACAAAGTACAATATCCATTCATGATTTTAAAAAACCCTCAACAATGTAGGTTTAAAAGGAACATACCTCAACATTATAAAGGCCATATATAAAAAACCCACAGTGAACATCATGCTCAATGGCAAAACACTGAGAGCATTTCTCCTAAGATCAGGAACAAGACAAGGATGTTCCTTGTCACCACTTTTATTGAAAATAGTTCTGGAAGTCCTAGCCATAGTAATCAGAACAAAAAAAGAAATAAATGGTAAGTAAGAAGTAAAATTTTCACTATTTGAAGATGACATGATACTATATATAGAAAACCCTAAAGACTCTACCAAAACACGACTAGAAATGATAAATGAACTCAGTAAGGACATAGGATACAAAATCAAGGTACAGTTGTATTTCTATACAATAACAGTGAAACAGCACAAAGGAAAGCATAAAAACAATCCCATTTACAATCAAACCAAAAATAATAAAAAACTTAGGAATAAACTTAACCTAGGAGATGAAACACCTGTGCTCTGAAAACTATAAAACACTGATAAAAGAAATTGAAGATGACACAAATAAATGGAAAGGTATTTCATGCTCATGAACTGGAAAAACAAATATTGTTAAAATGTCTATACTACCCAAAGTAATCTCCAGACTTAATGCAATCCTTATCAAAATACCAACACATTTTTCACAGAACTAGAACAAATAATCTTAACTTATTATGTAACCACAAAAGATCCAAAATAGCCAAAGCAGTCTCAAAAAAAAGGGACAAAACTAGAGGTATCAAGTCACAGATTTCAAGATATACTACAAAGTTCTAGTAATCAAAACAGTACGGTACTGGCACGAAAAACAGTGATCAATGGGACACAATAGAAAGCCCATAAATAAACACTTATGGTCAATTAATCTTTGACAAAGGAGACAAGAATATGCAATGGGAAAAACAAATAGTGTTGGAGAAACTGGGCAGCTATATGCACAAGAATGAAACCAGACCACTTTCTCACACCATACACAAAAATAAACTCAAAATGGATCAAAGATTTAAATGTCAAACCTGAAACCATAAAAACTCTAAAAGAGAGCACAGGCAGTAATTTCTCTTACATTGACCATGGTAACATTTTGCTAGATATGTCTCCAGAGGCAAGGGAAACAAAAAACAAAACAAAACAAAAAAACTATTGGGACTACATCAAAATAAAAACTTCTGCACAATAAACAGTCAACAAAACTAAAAGACAGACAACTACTGAATGGGAGAAGATATTTGCAAATAGCATATCCAATCAAGGGTTCGTATCAAAAATATAAAGAATTTATAACACTCAACACCAAAAAAAAATGTAATTAAAAAATGGACAGAAGACATGAACAGACATTGCTCCCAAGAAGACATCCAGATGGCAAACAGACACATGAAAAGATGCTCAAAATCACTCATTATCATTGAAATGTAAATCAAAATCACAATGAGATATCACCTCACACCTGCTGGAACGGCTAAAATCAAAACCACAGGAGTGCCAGTGTGGCTGTGGGTTCAGTGTCTGACTCTTGATTTTGGTTCAGGTCATGATCTCATGGTTTGTGGGTTTGAGCCCCACACTGGGCTCTGCACTGGCAGTGCAAAGACTGCTTGGGATTCTCTCTCTCTCCCTCTATCCCTGCCCCTCCCCTGCTCATTCTCTCTCTCTCTCTCTCTCTCTCTCTGTCTGTCTGTCTCTTTGTGTCTCAAAATAAATAAACATTTTTAAAAAGTAAAATAAAATAAAAAACACAATAAACAAGTGTTGGCGTGCATATGGAGAAAAAGGAATACTCATGCACTGTTGGTGGGAATGCAAACTGGTGCAGCCACTGTGGGACACAGTAGGGAAGTTCTTCAAAAAATTAAAAATAGAATTACTTCATGATTCAGAGAATCCACTGCTAGGTATTTACCCAAAGAATGTGAAAATATTAATTTGAAAAGATACATGCCCCCTATGTTTATTGCAGCACTATTTACAATAGCCAAATTATGGAAATAGCCCAAGTATCCATCAACAGATGAGTGGATAAAGATGTGATATATTTATACCATAGAATATTACTCAGTTATAAAAAAGAATGAAATCTTGCCATTTTCAACAACATGAATGGATCTACAGGATATAATACTAAGTGAAATAAGCCAGTCAGAGAAAGACAAATATCATGTGATTTCACTCTTAAATTCCTATGTGGAATTTAAGAAAAAAACAAATGAACAAGGAAAAAAAAAAGATAAACCAAAAACAGAGAACAAACTGATGGTTATCAGAAGGGAGGTGGATGGGGGATGGGTAAAATAGATGAAGGGGATTAATAGTATATTTATCAAGATGAGCACTGAGTAATGTATAGAATTGTTCAATCACTGTATTATACACTTGACACTAATATAATACTATATGTTAACTACACTGGAAATAAAAATTTTAAAATATTGTTTACACAACCCAAAAATTGGCTCTTTGGTATCCCACCCAAATGAATATAGGAACTCCCTGTATTTTTTCTTCAATTTCACTGTGAACCTAAAAATGCTCCAAAAACAGTCTATTTTTAAAAATTACTTGGGGGGGGGGGGAGGGAAGATGGCGGCTTAGGAGGACGCTGGGCTCACCGCGCGTCCTGCTGATCACTTAGATTCCACCTACACCTGCCTAAATAACCCAGAAAACCGCCAGAGGATTAGCAGAACGGAGTCGCCGGAGCCAAGCGCAGACGAGAGGCCCACGGAAGAGGGTAGGAAGGGCGGAGAGGCTGTGCGCGCTCCACGGACTGGCGGGAGGGAGCCAGGGCGGAGGGGCGGCTCACCGGCCAAGCAGAGCCCCGGAGGCTGGCTTGCAAAAGCGGAGGGGCCTGACGGACTGTGTTCCGACAGCAAGCGCGACTTAGCGTCTGGGAGGTCATAAGTTAACGGCTCTGCTTGGAAAGCGGGAAGGCTGGAGGACAAAGGGAGGGAGAGCTGCTGAGCCCCCGGACGACAGAGCTCAGCTTGGTGGGGAACAAAGGCGCTCGCCAGCGCCATCTCCCCCGCCCATCCCCCAGCCAAAATCCCAAAGAGAACCAGTTCCTGCCAGGGAACTTCCTCGCTCCGCGCAAACACCCAACTCTGTGCTTCTGCGGAGCCAAACCGCCGGCAGCGGATCTGACTCCCTCCCGCTGCCACAGGGCCCCTCCTGAAGTGGATCACCTAAGGAGAAGCGAGCTAAGCCTGCCCCTCCTGCCCCTGTGCACCTTGCCTACCCATCCCAGCTAATACGCCAGATCCCCAGCATCACAAGCCTGGCAGTGTGCAAGTA
The DNA here is from genome assembly GCF_018350155.1 of Leopardus geoffroyi. Classification (NCBI taxonomy): domain Eukaryota; kingdom Metazoa; phylum Chordata; class Mammalia; order Carnivora; family Felidae; genus Leopardus; species Leopardus geoffroyi. The sequence continues at coordinate 86,131,469 of NC_059333.1, forward strand.
GCCCAGACGGGCCACGCCACTCCACAGTGAATCCCGCCCCTAGGAGAGGGGAAGAGAAGGCACACACCAGTCTGACTGTGACCCCAGCGGTGGGCTGGGGGCAGACATCAGGTCGGAGTGCGGCCCCGCCCACCAACTCCAGTTATACACCACAGCACAGGGGAAGTGCCCTGCAGGTCCTCACCACGCCAGGGACTATCCAAAATGACCAAGCGGAAGAATTCCCCTCAGAAGAATCTCCAGGAAATAACAACAGCTAATGAGCTGATCAAAAAGGATTTAAATAATATAACAGAAAGTGAATTTAGAATAATAGTCATAAAATTAATCGCCGGGCTTGAAAACAGTATAGAGGACAGCAGAGAATCTCTTGCTACAGAGATCAAGGGACTAAGGAACAGTCACGAGGAGCTGAAAAACGCTTTAAACGAAATGCAAAACAAAATGGAAACCACCACGGCTCGGATTGAAGAGGCAGAGGAGAGAATAAGTGAACTAGAAGATAAAGTTATGGAAAAAGAGGAAGCTGAGAAAAAGAGAGATAAAAAAATCCAGGAGTATGAGGGGAAAATTAGAGAACTAAGTGATACGCTAAAAAGAAATAATATACGCATAATTGGTATCCCAGAGGAGGAAGAGAGAGGGAAAGGTGCTGAAGGGGTACTTGAAGAAATAATAGCTGAGAACTTCCCTGAACTGGGGAAGGAAAAAGGCATTGAAATCCAAGAGGCACAGAGAACTCCCTTCAGACGTAACTTGAATCGATCTTCTGCATGACATATCATAGTGAAACTGCAAAATACAAGGATAAAGAGAAAATTCTGAAAGCAGCAAGGGGTAAACGTGCCCTCACATATAAAGGGAGACCTATAAGACTCGTGACTGGTCTCTCTTTTGAAACTTGGCAGGCCAGAAAGAATTGGCACGAGATTTTCAGTGTGCTAGACAGAAAAAATATGCAGCCGAGAATCCTTTATCCAGCAAGTCTGTCATTTAGAATAGAAGGAGAGATAAAGGTCTTCCCAAACAAACAAAAACTGAAGGAATTTGTCACCACTAAACCAGCCCTACAAGAGATCCTAAGGGGGACCCTGTGAGACAAAGTACCAGAGACATCACTACAAGCATAAAACATACAGACATCACAATGACTCTAAACCCGTATCTTTCTATAATAACACTGAATGTAAATGGATTAAATGCGCCAACCAAAAGACATAGGGTATCAGAATGGATAAAAAAACAAGACCCATCTATTTGCTGTCTACAAGAGACTCATTTTAGACCTGAGGACACCTTTAGATTGAGAGTGAGGGGATGGAGAACTATTTATCATGCTACTGGAAGCCAAAAGAAAGCTGGAGTAGCCATACTTATATCAGACAAACTAGACTTTAAATTAAAGGCTGTAACAAGAGATGAAGAAGGACATTATATAATAGTTACAGGGTCTATCCATCAGGAAGAGCTAACAATTATAAATGTCTATGCGCCGAATACCAGAGCCCCCAAATATGTAAAACAACTACTCATAAACATAAGCAACCTTATTGATAAGAATGTGGTAATTGCAGGGGACTTTAACACCCCACTTACAGAAATGGATAGATCATCTAGACACACGATCAATAAAGAAACAAGGACCCTGAATGAGACATTGGATCAGATGGACTTGACAGATATATTTAGAACTCTGCATCCCAAAGCAACTGAATATACTTTCTTCTCGAGTGCACATGGAACATTCTCCAAGATAGATCATATATTGGGTCACAAAACAGCCCTTCATAAGTTTACCAGAATTGAAATTATACCATGCATACTTTCAGACCACAATGCTATGAAGCTTGAAATCAACCACAGGAAAAAGTCTGGAAAACCTCCAAAAGCATGGAGGTTAAAGAACACCCTACTAACGAATGAGTGGGTCAACCAGGCAATTAGAGAAGAAATTAAAAAATATATGGAAACAAACGAAAATGAAAATACAACAATCCAAACGCTTTGGGACGCAGCGAAGGCAGTCCTGAGAGGAAAATACATTGCAATCCAGGCCTATCTCAAGAAACAAGAAAAATCCCAAATACAAAATCTAACAGCACACCTAAAGGAAATGGAAGCAGAACAGCAAAGACACCCCAAACCCAGCAGAAGAAGAGAAATAATAAAGATCAGAGCAGAAATAAACAATATAGAGTCTAAAAAAACTGTAGAGAAGATCAACGAAACCAAGAGTTGGTTTTGTGAAAAAATAAACAAAATTGACAAACCTCTAGCCAGGCTTCTCAAAAAGAAAAGGGAGATGACCCAAATAGATAAAATCATGAATGAAAATGGAATGATTACAACCAATCCCTCAGAGATACAAACAATTATCAGGGAATACTATGAAAAATTATATGCCAACAAATTGGACAACCTGGAAGAAATGGACAAATTCCTGAACACCCACACTCTTCCAAAACTCAATCAGGAGGAAATAGAAAGCTTGAACAGACCCATAACCACCGAAGAAATTGAATCGGTTATCAAAAATCTCCCAACAAATAAGAGTCCAGGACCAGATGGCTTCCCAGGGGAGTTCTACCAGACGTTTAAAGCAGAGATAATACCTATCCTTCTCAAGCTATTCCAAGAAATAGAAAGGGAAGGAAAACTTCCAGACTCATTCTATGAAGCCAGTATTACTTTAATCCCTAAACCAGACAGAGACCCAGTAAAAAAAGAGAACTACCGGCCGATATCCCTGATGAATATGGATGCAAAAATTCTCAATAAGATACTGGCAAATCGAATTCAACGGCATATAAAAAGAATTATCCACCATGATCAAGTGGGATTCATTCCTGGGATGCAGGGCTGGTTCAACATTCGCAAATCAATCAACGTGATACATCACATTAACAAAAAAAGAGAGCAGAACCATATGATCCTGTCAATCGATGCAGAAAAGGCCTTTGACAAAATCCAGCACCCTTTCTTAATAAAAACCCTTGAGAGAGTCGGGATAGAAGGAACATACTTAAAGATCATAAAAGCCATTTATGAAAAGCCCACAGCTAACATCATCCTCAACGGGGAAAAACGGAGAGCTTTTTCCCTGAGATCAGGAACACGACAGGGATGCCCACTCTCACCGCTGTTGTTTAACATAGTGCTGGAAGTGCTAGCATCAGCAATCAGACAACAAAAGGAAATCAAAGGCATCAAAATTGGCAAAGATGAAGTCAAGCTTTCGCTTTTTGCAGATGACATGATATTATACATGGAAAATCCGATAGACTCCACCAAAAGTCTGCTAGAATTGATACATGAATTCAGCAAAGTTGCAGGATACAAAATCAATGTACAGAAATCAGTTGCATTCTTATACACTAACAATGAAGCAACAGAAAGACAAATAAAGAAACTGATCCCATTCACAATTGCACCAAGAAGCATAAAATACCTAGGAATAAATCTAACCAGAGATGTAAAGGATCTGTATGCTGAAAACTATAGAAAGCTTATGAAGGAAATTGAAGAAGATTTAAAGAAATGGAAAGACATTCCCTGCTCATGGATTGGAAAAATAAATATTGTCAAATTGTCAATACTACCCAAAGCTATCTACACATTCAATGCAATCCCAATGAAAATTGCACCAGCATTCATCTCGAAACTAGAACAAGCAATCCTAAAATTCATATGGAACCACAAAAGGCCCCGAATAGCCAAAGGAATTTTGAGGAAGAAGACCAAAGCAGGAGGCATCACAATCCCAGACTTTAGCCTCTACTACAAAGCTGTCATCATCAAGACAGCATGGTATTGGCACAAAAACAGACACATAGACAAATGGAATAGAATAGAAACCCCAGAACTAGACCCACAAACATATGGCCAACTCATCTTTGACAAAGCAGGAAAGAATTTCCAATGGAAAAAAGACAGCCTCTTTAACAAATGGTGCTGGGAGAACTGGACAGCAACATGCAGAAGGTTGAAACTAGACCACTTTCTCACACCATTCACAAAAATAAACTCAAAATGGATAAAGGACCTGAATGTGAGACAGGAAACCATCAAAACCTTAGAGGAGAAAGCAGGAAAAGACCTCTCTGACCTCAGCCATAGCAATCTCTTTCGCGACACATCCCCAAAGGCAAGGGAATTAAAAGCAAACGTGAATTACTGGGACCTTATGAAGATAAAAAGCTTCTGCACAGCAAAGGAAACAACCAACAAAACTAAAAGGCAACCAATGGAATGGGAAAAGATATTTGCAAATGACATATCGGACAAAGGGTTAGTATCCAAAATCTATAAAGAGCTCACCAAACTCCACACCCGAAAAACAAATAACCCAGTGAAGAAATGGGCAGAAAACATGAATAGACACTTCTCTAAAGAAGACATCCGGATGGCCAACAGGCACATGAAAAGATGTTCAGCGCCGCTCCTTATCAGGGAAATACAAATCAAAACCACACTCAGGTATCACCTCACGCCAGTCAGAGTGGCCAAAATGAACAAATCAGGAGACTATAGATGCTGGCGAGGATGTGGAGAAACGGGAACCCTCTTGCACTGTTGGTGGGAATGCAAATTGGTGCAGCCACTCTGGAAAGCAGTGTGGAGGTTCCTCAGAAAATTAAAAATAGACCTACCCTATGACCCAGCAATAGCACTGCTAGGAATTTATCCAAGGGATACAGGAGTACTGATGCATAGGGCCACTTGTACCCCAATGTTCATAGCAGCACTCTCAACAATAGCCAAATTATGGAAAGAGCCTAAATGTCCATCAACTGATGAATGGATAAAGAAATTGTGGTTTATATACACAATGGAATACTACGTGGCAATGAGAAAAAATGTAATATGGCCTTTTGTAGCAACATGGATGGAACTGGAGAGTGTGATGCTAAGTGAAATAAGCCATACAGAGAAAGACAGATACCAAATGGTTTCACTCTTATGTGGAGCCTGAGAAACTTAACAGGAACCCATGGGGGAGGGGGAGGAAAAAAGAAAAAAAAAAAGAAGAAGAAAAAAAAAAAAAAAGAGGTTAGAGTGGGAGAGAGCCAAAGCATAAGAGACTGTTAAAAACTGAGAACAAACTGAGGGTTGATGGGGGGTGGGAGGGAGGAGAGGGTGGGTAATGGGTATTGAGGAGGGCACCTTTTGGGATGAGCACTGGGTGTTGTATGGAAACCAATTTGACAATAAATTTCATATATTAAAAAAAAAATAAAAGAAAAGAAAAGAAAAAAAAAAGAAAAAAAAATTACTTGAGGTAGTGGGGCGCCTGGGTGGCGCAGTCGGTTAAGCGTCCGACTTCAGCCAGGTCACGATCTCGCGGTCCGTGAGTTCGAGCCCCGCGTCGGGCTCTGGGCTGATGGCTCAGAGCCTGGAGCCTGTTTCCGATTCTGTGTCTCCCTCTCTCTCTGCCCCTCCCCTGTTCATGCTCTGTCTCTCTCTGTCCCAAAAATAAATAAAACGAAAAAAAAAATTACTTGAGGTAGAATTTTTTTAGGTTTTCTACATAGAGAATCATGTCTGCAAATAGTGAAAGTTTGCACTTCTTTCTTGCTGATTTTGATGCCTTTTATTCTTTTGTTGTTGTTGTCTGATTGCTGAGATGAGGACTTCCAATAATATGTTAAATAACAATAGTGAGAGTGGACATCCCTGTTTTGATCCTGACCTTAGAGGAAAATCTGTCAATTTTTTTACATTAAAGATGATATAAGCTGTGGGTTGTTCATATATCACCTTCATGATAATGAAGTATGTTCCCTCTACCCCTAACTTGTTGAACGTTTTTATCAAGAATGGATGCTGGACTTTGTCAAATGCTTTTTCTGCATCTGTTGAGAGGCTCATATGGTTCTTATCCTTTTTCTTATTACTGGGGTATATCACTTTGATTTGTGAATGTTGAACCATCCCTATGGACCAGGAATAAATCCCCCTTGATCATGGTGAATAATTCTTTTAATGTACTGTCGGATTCAATTTGCTAGTATCTTGTTGAGAATTTTTGTATCCATGTTCATCAGGGATATTGGTCTGTAATTCTCCATTTTAGTGGGGTCTTTGTCTGGTTTTGGAGTCAATGTAATGCTGGCCTTGTAAAATGAATTTGGAAGTCTTCCTTCTGCTTCTATTTTTTGGAACAGTTTGAGAAGAATATGCATTAATTCTTCTTTGAAAAAACTGCTAGAAGTGATACAAGAATTCAGTAAAATCCAGGATACATAATCAATATACAGAAATCTATTGCATTTCTATACACCAATAATGAAGCAGCAAAAAGAGAAATCAAGAAATCAATCCCATTTACAATTGCACCAAAACCAGAAGATATTTAGGAATAAACCTAACTAACCAAAGAGATAAAAGATCTGTACCTGAAAACTATAGAACATTTATGAAAGCAATTGAAAAGGACATAGAGAGGAGGGGCCAAGATGGTAGAAGAGCATGGAAGGTTTTTTTGCATCTCTCATCCTTGAAATACAGCCATATCAACATTAAACCATCCTGCACACCTAGAAAACTGATTTGAAGATTAACACAACAATCTGTACAACCTGAACCACAGAACTCAGCAGGTATGTAGTGTGGAGAAGTGAAATGGGGAGAGAGAAGCTGCGGAGAACAGGGAGCTGCTTTTGCTTGCGGAGAGAGAATGGAGACAGTGGAGGGGGGGGTTGTTGGGGGGAGAATAAGGAAAAGCATCCCCCTTGCCTGAAAGCAGCTGGAGAGAAAAGAAATAGTACACAAGAGACTGAGCAAGAAAAGGGAGAAAGGAGAAAGGAGAGGGTTTAAATTCCATTAAGACTCTATAAACAGAGGGAGTGCAGAGTCTGAAACTCCACAGCTCGATAGCTGGTGGTGCTCTGGTGGGAAGGGAGAATCCCCAAAACCAGAGATTGAGGTCCAAGGGGTCCTCGGGCCACAAAGGAGTGGCGGTTCTCCTGCTGGGAGAACATTTGGTACAGGCTGCGTGGTCACCCACAGGCAAAGGTCCCAAAAGACCACATTCACTGGTGTTGGAACAAAGACATTAAGAGGGAAGCTTAGTGCCAGATGTGTGTTGTGATTTACCTAATCCCTGCTGCTGCTGCTGCCGCTACACAATCGCGTGAATTTTTTCTGGGGCGGGCTGGCACCCAGTCTCTGGGCATTGGCAGCAATATGGTCCCATGAATGATCCTGGGGGCAGATGGGCACCCGGTCATTGCTTAGTGAGACCCTCCACCAGATGGTTTGAGTGGGTCAAAGCCACAGTCCCTCAGAAGTGAGGGACTAGGAAACACAGCCACATCTGAGATAAAACACAGGAGGGAGGTGCTGCCTGGCAACCTGATGGCTTGGTCACAGGCAGTGTAAAAGGAGGGAGTGGATGGAGACTGGAGACAAAAGAGGGGTCCATGATTGCCAGCTGGGGAGAACAGAGTCCTGAGACTAGAGACTGGGTAGCTGGGTGACATCATTTTCACCCCTCATGCTCATGCACATACACACCTACAAGCACCACAATACTCCACCCAGTAAGCTAAGCAGTGACATCTAGTGGAGAATGGAGGCATTACACTAAGCCCCACCCAACTGGGCTCTTCAGGAACACCACGAGTCTCTCTGCCTGCTTAGTTTACAAACTATAAAGTGCTTCATAGTTGGACTTCTAGGGGAAAGTGATGCAATTTCAATCACCACATTTCATTCTCTTCATTGGTCCATTTTTCAATTTTTTTTCTTTTTCTTTTCTTATTCTTAAATACAGAAAGATAAAAAAATTATTGTGATTTTCAACTTTTATTAAAAATATTTTTCTTTCATTTTTTCTATTATATTTTTTAATTTTGTAATATTTCCCAAATTCTATTTTACTTCCATCAATTCATTTTATTCTATTTCATTGTATTCAGTTTTTCAAGTTTTCATTTTTCTTTCTTTTCCTTTTTTTCCTTTTTATTCTTTTCTTATCTTTCCCTTTTTTCTCCACTCTGTCAAGCTCCTTTCAACAACCAGACCAAAGCACACCTAGGATCAGCATCATTTATTTCTTTTGTGTGTGTGTGTGTTGTTTCCAATTTTTTAATATTTATTTTTTAACTTATTAAATCTTTTTCTTCCTTCAAAATGACAAAACAAAGGAATTCATCCCAAAAGTAAGAACGGGGGAAACGACAGCCAGAGACTTAATCAACACAGATACAAGCAAGATGTCTGAACCATAATTTAGAATCACGATACAAAGAATACAAGGTGGGGTTGAAAATAGATTGGAATTCCTTTGTGTGGATATAAAAGAAGTAAAAGCTAGTCAGGATGAAATAAAAAATTCTGTAACAGAGCTGCTATCTAGAATGGATGCCACAGTGGCAAGGATGGATGAGGCAGAGCAGTGAATCAGCAATATAGAGGAGAAACTTATGGAGAAAAATAAAGCAGAAAAAAAGAGGGAGACTAAGGCAAAAGAGCACAATTTAAGAATTAGAGAAATCAGTGACTCATTAAAAAGAAACAACATCAGAATAATAGGGGTCCCAGAAGAGGAAGAGAGAGGAAAAGGAGTAGAAGAGTTATGTGAGCAAATCATAGCAGAAAATTTCCTAACCTGGGGAAAGACATAGACATCAAATCCAGGAAGTACAGAGGACTCCCACTAGATTCAACAAAAACCGACAATCAACAAGGCATATCATAGTCAAATTCACAAAACACTCAGGCAAGGAAAGAATCATGAAAGCAGCAAGGGGAAAAAGTCCTTAACCTACAAGGGAAGACAGATCAGGTTTGCAGCAGACCTATCCACAGATACCTGGCAGAACAGAAAGTTGAGTGGCAGGATATATTCAATGTGCTGAATTGGAAAAATACGCAGCCAAGAATTCTCTATCCAGCAAGGCTGTCATTCAAAATAGGAGAGACAAAGTTTCCCAGACAAACAAAAACTAAAGGAGTTCATGACCACTAAACCAGCCCTGCAAGAAATTTTAAGGGGGACTCTCTGAGGGGGAGAAAAGACGGGAAAAAAAAAGACCAAAAGCAACAAAGACTAGAAAGGACCAGAGGACATCACCAGAAACTCCAACTCTACAGGCAACATAATGGTAGTAAATTCATATCACTCAGTACTCATTCTGAACATCATTAGACTAAATGCTCCAATCAAAAGACATAGGGTAACAAAATGGATAAGAAAACAAGATCCATCTATATGCTGTTTATAAGAGACCCATTTTAGACCTAAAGACACCTTCAGATTGAAAGCAAGGGGATGAAGAACCATCTATCATGCTAATGCTTGACAAAAGAAAGCTGAAATAGCCATACTTATATCAGACAGTCTAGACTTCAAAATAAAGACTGTAACAAGAGATGAAGAAGGGCACCATATCATAATTAAGGGGTCTATCCACCAAGAAGACCTAACAACTGTAAACATTTATACTCCAAATGTGAAGAACCCAAATATATAAATCAATCACAAACATAAAGAAACTCATTAATAAAAATGCCATAATAGTAGAGGACTTCAATACCCCACTTACAACAATGGACAGATCATCTAAACAGATAATCAACAAGGAAACAATGGCTTTGAATGACACACTGGACCAGATGGGCTTAACAGGTATATTCAGAACATTTCATCCTAAAGCAGCAGAACATTTCATCCTATACATTCTTCTCCAGTGCACATGGAATGTTCTCCAGAATAGATCACATACTGGGACACAAATCAGTCCTCAACAAGTACAAAAAGATCAAGATCATATCGTGTATATTTTCAGAACACAACGCTATGAAACTTGAAATCAACCACAAGAAAAAATTTGGAAAGATAACACATATTTGGAGACTAAAGAACATCCTACTAAAGAATGAATGGGATAACAAAGAGGTTAAAGAGGAAATTAAAAACTATATGGAAGTCAATGAAAATGAGAACACCACAGCCCCAAACCTCTGGGATGCAGCAAAGGCGGTCATAAGAGGGAAGTATATAGCAAGTCAGGCCTTCCTAAAGAAGGAAGAAAGGTCTCAGATACACAATCTAACCTTACACCTTAAAGATCTGGAAAAAGAACAGCAAATAAAACCCCAAAACAGTAGAAGACAGGACATAATAAAGATTAGAGCAGAAATCAATACTATCAAAACCAAAAAAACCCAGTAGAACAGATCAATGAAACCAGGATCTGGTTCTTTGAAAGAATTAACAAAATTGATAACCTCTTAGCCAGTTTGATCAAAAAGAAAAAGGAATGGACCGAAATAAATAAAATCAAGACTGAAAAAGAGAGATCACAACCAACACAGCAGAAATAAAAACAATAATAAGAGAATATTATGAGCAATTATACATCAATAAATTGGACAATCTGGAAGAAATGGACAAATTCCTAGAAACATATAAACTACCAAAACTGGAACAGGAAGACACAGAAAATCTGAACAGACCCATAACCAGCAAATCAGTAATCAAAATCTCCCCCCCCCAAAAAAGTCCAGGGCCAGGGAAATTCTACCAAACATTTAAGGGAGAGTTAACACCTATTCTTTTGAAGCTGTTCCAAAAAAACAGAAATGGAAGGAAAACTTCCAAATTCTTTCTATGAAGCCAGTATTACCTTGATTCCAAAACCAGACAAAGACCCCACTAAAAAGGAGAATGACAGGCCAATTTCCCTGCTGAACATGGATATAAAAATCCTTAACAAGATATTAGCCAACCAGATCTTACAATACATTAAAAAAATTATTCACCACGGCCAAGTGGGATTTATGCCTGGGATGCAGGGCTGGTCCAATATATGCAAAACAATCAGTGTGAATCATGACATCAATAAAAGAAAGGACAAGAACCACATGATCCTCTTAATAGATGCAGAGAAAGCATTTGACAAAATACAGCATCCTTTCTTGATAAAAACCCCTAAGAAAGTAGGGATAGAAGGATCATACCTCAAGATAATAAAAGCCATATATGAAAGACCCAACGCTAATATCATCCTTAATGGGGAAAAACTGAGAGCTTTCCCCCTAAGGTCAGGAACATGACAGGGACATCCACTCTCGCCATTGTTATTCAATACAGTATTGGAAGTTTTAGCCTCAGCAATCAGACAACATAAAGAAATAAAAGGCATCCAAATCATCCAGAAGGAGGTCAAACTTTTGCTCTTCGCAAATAACATGATACTCTATATGGAAAACCTAAAAGATTCCATCAAAAAACTGCTAAAAGTGATCCATGAATTCAGCAAAGTCGCAGGATATAAAATCAATGCACAGAAATCGATTGCATTCCTATACACCAATAATGAAGCAACAGAAAGAGAAATAAAGGAATCAATCCCATTTAAAATTGCACCAAAACCCATAAAATGCCAGAATAAATCTAACCAAAGAGGTGAAAAATCTATACACTGAAAACTGTAGAAAGCTTATGAAAGAAATTGAAAAGGACACAAATAAATGCAAAAACATTCCATGCTCCTGGATAGGATGAACAAATATTGTTAAAATGTCAATACTACCCAAAGCATTCTACATATTCAATGCAATCCCTACCAAAATAACACCAGTATTCTTCACCGAGCTAGAACAACAATCCTAAAATTTGTATGGAACCAGAAAAGACTCTGAATAGCCAAAGCAATCTTGAAAAAGAAAACCAAACTTGGAGGTATCACAATCCCAGACTTCAAGCTGTATTACAAAGCTGTAATCATCAAGACAGTATGTTACTGACACAAAAACAGACACTCAGTTCAATGGAACAGAATACAGAACCCAGAAATGGACCCACAAAAGTATGGCCAACTAATCTGTGACAAAGCAGGAAAGAATATTCAATGGAATAAAGACAGTCTCTTCAGCAAATGGTGCTGGGAAAACTGGACAGTGACATGCAGAAAAATGAACCTGGACCACTTTCTTACACCATACACAAAAATAAACTCAAAATGGATGAAAGACCTAAATGTAAGACAGGAAGCCATCAAAATCCTAGAGGAGAAAGCAGGTAAAAACGTCTTTGACCTTAGCCACAGCAACTTCTTACTCAACACGTCTCCAGTGGCAAGGGAAACAAAAGCAAATATGAACTATTGGGACCTCATCAAAATAAATACCTTATGCACAGCAAAGGAAACAATCAGCATAACTAAAAGGCAACTGACAGAATGGGAGAAGATATTTGCAAATGACATATCAGATCAAGGGTTAGTATCCAAAATGTATAAGGAACTTAACAAACTCAACATCCAAAAAAACAAATAATCCAGTGAAGAAATGGCAAAAGACATGAATAAACACTTCTCCAAAAAAGACATCCAGATGGCCAAGCAACAATATTGAGGAAAAAGCCTCAATATTACTCATAATCAGGGAAATACAAATCAAAACCACAATGAGATACCAGCTTATACCTGTCAAAATGGCTAACATAACAACACAGGCAACAAAAGATGTTGGCGAGGATGTGAAGAAAGAAGATCTCTTTTGCACCGCTGGTGGGAATGCAAACTGGTGCAGCCACTGTGGAAAACAGTTTGGAGGTTCCTCAAAAAACTAAAAATAGAACTACCCTACGACCCAGCAATTGCACTACTAGGCATTTATCCACAGGATAAAGGTGTGCTGTTTCGAAGGTACACATGCACCCCCATGTTTATAGCAGCGTTATCAACAATAGCCAAAGTATGGAAAGAACCCAAATGTCCATTGATGGATGAATGGATAAAGAAGATGTGGCATATATATACAATGGAGTATTATTCGGCAATCAAAAAGAATGAAATCATGTCATTCGCAACTATGTGATGGAACTAGAGGGTATTATGCTAAGTGAAATTAGAGGAAGACAAATATCATATGACTTCACTTATATGAGGACTTTGAGACACAGAACAGATGAACATAGGGAAGGGAAGCAAAAATAATATAAAAACAGGGAGGGGGACAAAACAGAAGAAACTCTTAAATATGGAGAACAAACAGAGGGTTGGTGGAAGGGTTGTGGGAAGGGGGATGGGCTAAATGGGTAAAGGGCATTAAGGAATCTACTCCTGAAATCATTGTTGCAGTATACACTAACTTGGATATAAATTAAAAAATAAAGAAGTTATTTTTTAAATGACATAAAGAAATGGAAAGACATCCATGCTCATGGGTTACAAGAACAAATATTATTAAAATGTCTATACTACCCAAAGCAATCTACACATTTAATGAAATCCCTATCAAGATATCACCAGTATGTTTCAAAGAGCTAGAACAAACAATCCTAAAATTTGTATGGAACCTCAAAAGACCCCAAATAGTCAAAGCAATCTTTTCTTAAAAAATTTTATTTAAATCCAATTTAGTTAATATATAGTGCAATAATGGTTTTAGGTCTAGAATTCGGTGATTCATCACTTGCATATAATATCCACTGCTCATCCTAACAAGTGCCCTCTTTAATGCCCACCACCCATTTAGCCCATGCCCCCATCAAACCCCCTCCATCAATCTTCAGTTTGTTCTCTGTATTCAAGAGTCTCTAATGTTTTGTCTCCCTCTGTTTTTATCTTATTTTTCCTTCCCTTCCTTCATGTTCATCTGTTTTGTTTCTTAAATTCCACATATGAGTGAAATCATATGATATTTATCTTTCTCTGATTGACTTATTTCACTTAGCATAATACATTCTAGGTCCATTCACATTGTTACAAATGGCAAGATTTCATTCTTTTTGATCATCAAGTAATATTCCACTGTGTATATATATATATAAACCACAACTTCTTTATCCATTCATCAGTTGATGGACATTTAGGCTTTTTCCATAATTTGGCTATTATTGATAGTGCTGCTATAAACATTGGAGTGCATGTGCTCCTTTGAATCAGCATTTTTATATCCTTTGGATAAATACCTAGTAGTCCAAGCAATCTTGAAAAGGAAAAGAAAAGCTGGAGACATCACGATTATGGACTTCAAGCTATATTATAAAGATGTAATCACCAAGATGGTATCGTACTGGCACAAAAACAGACACAAAGATCAATGGAACAGAATAGAAAACCCAGAAATTGAACCACAGGTATATGGTCAACTAATCTTCAACAAAGCAGGAAAGAATATCCAATGGAAAAAAAAGACAGTCTCTTCAACAAATGGTGTGGGGAAAATGAAAAGCAACATGCAGAAGAACAAATCTGGACCACTTTCTTACACCATACACAAAAATAAATTTAAAATAGATGAAAGATCTGAATGTGATACAGGAAACCATCAAAACCCTACAGGAGAAGACATGCAGCAAACACATGGACCTTGGCCACAGCAACTTCTTACTAGACATCTCTCTGGAGGTAAGGGAAACAAAAGGAAACACGAACTATTAGGACTTCATCAAGATAAAAAGCTTCTGTACCGCAAAGGAAACAATCAATAAAATTAAAAGGCAACCAATGGAACGGGAGAAGATATTTGCAAATATATCATATGATAAAGGGTTAGTATCCAAAATCTATAAATAACTTATCCAACTCAATACCCAAAAACAAATAATCCAGTGAAGAAATAGGCAGAAGACATTAACAGACATTTTTCCAAAGAATGTACAAATGGCAATAGACATATGAAAAGATGCTCAGCATCACTCCATCAGGGAAATACAAATCAAAACTACAAAACTGAGGTGAGGTATTACCTCACACCTTTCAGAATGGCTAAAATTAATAACACAAGAAACAACAAATGTTGGCAAGCATGTGGAGAAAGGTAAACCCTCTTATACTGTTGGTGCAAATGCAAACCAGTGCAGCCTCTCTAGAAAACAGTATGGAGGTTCCTCAAAAAGTAAAAGATAGAACTACCCTATGATGCAGCAATTGCACTAGGTATTTGCCCAAAGGATACAAAAATTCTGATTCAAAGGGGCACATGCACCCGATGTTTATAGCAGCACTATCAACAATAGCCAAATTATGGAAAGAGCCCAATGTCCACAGACTGATGAATGGATAAAGAATATGTGGTGTATCAGTTCGTGAGTTCAAGCCCTGTGTCAGGCTCTGTGCTGACAGCCCAGAGCCTGGACTCTGCTTCAGATTCTGTGTCTCCCTCTCTCTCTGCCCCTTGCACTCTGTCTCCCTCGCTCTCTCTCAAAAATTAATAAATGTTAAAAAAATTTTTTAAAGAATATGTGGTGTATATATACAATGGAATACTACCCAGCCTTCAAAAAGAATGAAATCTTGCCATTTTCAATGACCTGGAAGGAGCTAGAGTGTATTATACTCAGTCAAATCACTCAGAGAAAGACAAATATCATATGATTTCAATACGTGGAATTTAAGAAACAAAACAAGACTATGAATGACAAGACTATGAATATGTTCTTGCCCAGGGATAGACTGAAACTAAACAGCCAATTTAATAATAATGATAAATGTGCACTTTTTTTCAGTTTCTGCCCATTTACTCTGACTTGTTTTTATTTTCACAGAGCAAAATTATAACTCCTTCTTTACTCTGTAACACACCTAAACCCAGTTTGCAGATCACATATACAATGCACTTCTTAATATTAATACCTGCCCTCAAACCACAAACATGGAATTTCAGTGTCATTTTTAGACCTAAGAAATTCTAGGAACTTGAAGAAGCTGCTCCTATATGTTTCAAGTCCTTAGCAATGTTTAAAAGCACTATTAGGCATGCTTTACATATCATAAAATTTTAAGTGTCAGTTCAATGATTTTTAATAAATTTACAGAATTATGCAACCATCACTACAAATATTTCCATCATCCCAAAGGTTTCCCTTATGCCCTCTCTCCTACTCTCACTTCCACACAACCACTGATTTTCTTTGTTTCTATACTTTAACCTTTCTTAAAATGTCCATATAAATAAAATTATACACCACATGGTCTTTTGTGCCCAGCTTCTTCCACTTAACACGATTTTCTTTAGGTCCACTCCTGTTGCAGCATATAGCAGTACTTCATTGCCTGTTATGCCGAAATAATATTCCATTGTGTAGATATACCACATTATATTTATCCATTCATCAGTTGATGGATTGTTCCAATGTTTGACTATCATAAGTAATGCCACTACAAAAATTTCGTGTATACATCTTTATGTGGACATATGTTTCACATCTCTTGGTTAAATTCCATGAAGTGAAATTGCTTGAGTTATACAGTAAGCTTCTGTTTAACTTTTTAAGAAAGTACCAGATTGTATTACAAAGTGGCTGTGCAAGTTCACATTTCTATCAATTTCTCCCCATCCTTGTTGACACTTGTTACTGTGGGGTTTTTTTAATAGCCATTCTAGCCAGTGTAAAGAGATATCTCATTTTGGTTACAGTTTGCATTTTCCTAATGGCTAATGATGTCAAGTATCTTTTTCATGTTTATGAGATAGTTGTGTATCTTCTTTAGTGATTTATTCAAACATTTTGTTTTAATTGAGTTGCTGTGTTTTATGATGAGTTTTAAGATTTCTTTGTATATTCTGATACAAATCCTTTATAAGATACATGATTTGAAAATATTTCTCCATTTTGTAGTTCATCTTTTCATTTTCTTACTATCTCCTGAAGTGCAAAAGTTTTTCATGTGCATAAAGTCTGTCAGTTTATTGTTTTATTGGTCATCATTTTGGTATTGTGTTTAAGCTACTTTCTTCACCGAAGTTCACAAATATTTTCTCCTAGAAGCTTTATAATTTTGGCTTTTACATTTAGAACCAAATCCTTTTTATATACGGATATCCAATTGTTCTATCAACATTTGTTAAAAAGTACTCTCCCCCATTGAATTGCCTTGGTATCTTTGTCCAAAATCAACTGACCATAAATATAAGGGTTTGGTTTTTGACTCTCACTTCTGTCCCTTTGATCTATATGTCTATACTTATGCCAATGCCACACTGTCTTGATTACTGTCGCATTATAGCAAATTTTGAAAACAAGATTTCAAATACTGCATATTTATTATTCTAGCGTTGTTTTGTGCACAAATTACTTAAGATTTCATATCTTTTCAAATATAGAAAATTTATTTCTTGTTTCTTCCTTTTAATTTGGCTGTCTTTTATTATTCCTTTCTTCCCTTTCTCCTCTCTCCCCCCATCTCTCCCTCCCTCCATCTCTCTCCACTTTTTTTCCTTCTTCCTTTCCTTCCCTTCTTTCGTTACTTCTTTTCCTATCTCCCTGCCTCCCTTCTTCCCCTCCATTCTTCCCTCCTCTCTCCTTTCCTTCCCCTCCCCCTGTCCCTTTCTTCTCTCTCTCTCTTTTTTTTTTTTTTTTTTATTTATTTTTTTTATTACTCTGGCTAAAACCTCCAGTACAATGTTGACTAGAAGTGGTAAAAGTAAATATCCTGGGCATCTGGGTGGCTCAGTCGGTTAAGTGTCCAACTCTTGATTTCAGCTCAGGTCATGATCTTACAGTCATGAGATCAAGCCCCACCTCAGGCTCTGTGCTGAGCATGGAGTCTGCTTGGGATTCCTCTTGTTCTCTCTTTCTCTGCTCCTCCCCTGCTCGTGTTCTTTCTCTCTCTCAAAATAAATATATATATATTTTTTAATTTTTGGGAAAAAAAAGTAAACATCCTTGCCTTATTCCTAAAGATATGGAGGAAAGCACTCTATCTTTTACCATTAAGTATGATTTCAGTATGAGGTTTCTTTACGTAGATGAAGTTTTTCAGGTTGAGGATCTTCCCTTCTATTCCTAGTTTGTTAAGAGCTTTAATTATAAAGAGGCTTTGATTTGTCAAATGCCCTGTTTTGCATCTGTCGAAATGACCATGTGATTGTTTTCCTTTATTCTCTTAAGATGGTGTGTTACATTTATTCGTTTTCACATGTTAAGCAAATTATGCACTCTTAGGATGAATTCCACTTGATCATGGGATATATCTTTTTGATAGTTTTCTCGAGGTGGCTTGCTAGTATACTGTTGGGGATTTATTAACCTATATTTGTTAAGGATATCAGTTCATAGTTTTCTTGTGATATCTTTGGATTTGAAATCAGAGTATTATTGGCCTTGTAGAATGAGGTGGGAAATGGTTCCTGTTTCTGTTTTCTGGAAGAGTTTCTGTAAGATTTATATAATTTCTTCCTTAAATATTGAATAGAATATACCAATGAAGCTATTTAGCCCTGGGCTTTCCTCTGTGGATAGATTTTAAATTTAATTTCTATATTTGTTATAGGTCCATTTACATTTTCTTTTATAGTAAGTTTTAGTAATTTGCTTCTTTCAAGGAATTTTTCCATTTAATTTATATTGTCTAATTTGTTGGCATAAAATTGGTTTTTAATATCTGCAAGGTCAATAGTGGTGTCTCCTCTTACATTTCTGATTTTGGTAATTTAGGTCTTTTCAACTTTTTGCGAAGGGAGAAAAGGGTTATGCTAGCTAAAGGTTTATCAATGTTGTTGGTCTTTTCAAAAAAGCAACTTTTGCTAACATTGCATTTTCTCCATTGTTTTCATCTTCAATATTATTGATTTCTGCTATAATCATTTTTACTTCTTTCTTTCTCCTCTCCTTAGTTTTTAGTTATCCTTTTTTTCTAGTTTCTTAAGGTAAAATCTAATGTTACTATTCAAAATGTTTTCTTCTTTGCTAATAAAGCCTTTCACTGATGTAAATTGCCCTTTAAGCACCACTTTAGCTGTATCCCATAAATTTTGATATATTGTTGGGTTTTTTTTCATTCAGTTCAAAATAGTTTCTGATTTCTCTTGTGATTTTTTCATTTGACCCATGGATTGTTTAGAAACATTTTATAATTTATTTTAAAACATTTTACATTTCAAAACTTGGGGGATCTTCCAAATTTCCTTAAATTGTTGTTTTTTTATTTAATTCCCTTGTGGTTAAGAACACATCTTGTATAATTTTAATCGTTTTAAAGTATATCGAGACTTTATAGACTGGTATAAGGTCTATCTTGAAGAATGTTCCCTATAGCTCTCAAAGAATGTATATTCTGCTTTTTTTGGGTAGAGTACTCTATAGATGTCAATCTGGTCAAGTTGGTTAATAAACTTATTGTTAAAATCTTCTATTTCCTTCTTGATTTTCAGTCTATTTGTTCTGTCAGTTGTTCAGAGCAAGACATTGAAGCTCCAGCTATTATTGTCAATTCTGTCAGTTTTTGCTTCATTTGTTTTAGGGTTCTATTTTAGGTGTATATATATTTATAGTTATATCTTTTTAACAACTTGACCCTTTATTATATGAAATGGCCTTCTGGTCATTTTTATTCTAAAGCCCATTTTGTGTGATAGTTATATAGCCACTCCAACACCCTTATGATTACTGCTTGCATATATATTTTTTTCATGCATTTAACTTCAAAGAACTTGTAACTTTGAATCTAAAGTATGTCTCTTATAAATAGTATATAGTTGGATCTTGGTTTTTTTTAATCCAGTCTAATATTCTGTTTTTTTGTTGGAGTATCTAATCTGCCCATATTTAGTGTAATCACTGATATGGTTGGATTTATATCTAATGTTTGCTATGTGTTTCCTATATATTTCATGTATATTTTGTTTCTCTGCTTCTTTTTTGCTGTCTTCTCATGTTAAAAGGATCTTTACTGGTGTGTCACCTGTCTCTGTTGCTTTTTTAGAAATTTATAAACTTTATTTTTTAGAGCAGCTTTAAATTCACAGCAAAAAGTACAAAGCAGAAGTACAAAGAGTTCCCATATACTCCCTGTCCCCACGCATGCACAACTTCCCCACCATCAACATCACACACTGGAGTGGGATATTTGTTGCTGTTAATGAATCTTCCTTGACACATCATTATCACCCAAAGTCCATAGCTAACATTAGGGTTCACTTTTAGTATTGTATATTGTATGATGCTGACAAACATGAGATGATGAAATGTATCCATCATTGTAGTATCATACAAAATAGTTTCACTGCCCTAAAACTCCTCTGTATTCTGCCTAAGTACCCTACCCTCCTTCCAACCCCTGGTAACCAGTAAGCTTATTACTATTTCCATAGTGTTGTCTTTTCCAGAATACCATATAGTTGGAATCATACAATATGTAACCTTATCAGATTGGACTATTTAGTAATGTGCATTGAAGATTTCCCCATGTCTTTTCATGTCTTCATTGCTCATTTCTTTCTAGTGTTGAAGAATATTCCATTATCTGGATGTACTGCAGTTTATTTATCCACTCACCACTGAAGGACATCTTAGTTCCTTCCAAGTGCTGGCAAATATGAATTAAAGCTGCTATAAATATGTCTGTGTAGATTTTAATGTGAACATGAGTTTCCAGTTCATTTGGGTAAATACCAAGGAGCATGATTGTTAAACTAGATAGTGAGAGTATATTTAGTTTTATAAGAAACTAAAAAACTATCTTTCAAAGTAGTTGTAACATTTTGAATTCCCACTAGAAATAAGCGAGAGTTCCTGTTGCTCAACATACTCAACAGCATTTGGTGTTGTCAATGTTTTTTTTTTTTTTTTTTTTTTTTTTTGTCCATTCTTATAGGTGTATAGTGGTAGCTCACTGTTGCTTTAATTTGCAATTCCCTAATGATATATGACGTTGAAAATCTATTCAAATGCTTACTTGCCATCTGTATATCTTCTTTGGTGAAGTGTCTATTTATGTGTTTTGTCTATTTTTAATGGAGTTGTTCATTTTTCCATTGTAGAGTTTTAAGTGTTATGTGTATATTTTAGATAAAAGTTCTTTTTATAAAAGTTTATTTTATTTTGGGAGAGAGAGCAAGTGGTGGAGGGGCAGAGAGAAAGGGAGAGAGAATCCGAGCAGGCTCCACACTGTCAGTGCAGAGCCCAATGAAGAGCTCGAATTCACAAATTGTGAGATCATGATCTGAGCTGAGATCAAGAGTCAGACACAACCGAGCCACCTAGGTGCCCCAATAAAAGTTCTTTATTAGATGTTTTTGCAAATATTTTCTTCACGTCTGTGGCTTGACTTCTCATCCTCTTGACATTGTGTTTTCCAGAGCAGGAGTTTTTAATTTTAATGCAGTCTCGGTTATCAATTGTTTATTTCATGGATCTTGCCTTTGGTATTATACTAAAAAATCATTGCATACCCAAGATCATAAAGGTTTTATCCTATATTATTTTCTAAGAGTTTTATAGTTTAGGAGTTTAGGTCTATGATCCATTTTGAATTGATTTTTGCCAAAAGTCTAAGATCTGTGTCAAGATTAATTTTTTTGCTGTGTGTGTGTGTATATTTGTGTCAGTTCTTCCAGCACCATTTGTCGAAAAGACTATCCCTAATCCATTGTATTGTCTTTGCTCTGTCAAACATCAATTGACTAGATTTATGTGGGACTATTTGAGGACTCTCTCTTCTGTTCCACTCATCTGTCTTTCACCAAAACTACGGATACTGTCTTAATTACTGTAATTTTATTGTAAGTCTTGAAGTCAAGTGGTGTCAGTTTTCTGACTCTGTTATTCTACTTCAATAGTAAGTAGGCTATTCTGAGACTTTTGCTTCTCCATATAAACTTGGGAATAAGTTTTTTGATATCCACAAAATAAGTTGCTGGGAATTTGATTGGGATTGCACTGAATTTATAGACAAAATGGAAAAAAACCAATCTTGAAAATATTGAGTGTCCCTATTCATGAACATGGAATATCTCTCCATTTATTTACCTCCTTGATTTCTGGCATCAGAATTTTTATTCTTTTCCTCAGATAGATCTTGTACATATTTTATTAGATTTATATCTTTTATTTCTTTGAATCCTAAAGTAAAAAAAATTTAAGAGAAAAAGAGCATGCAAGTGGAGGCGAGGAGCAGAGGGAGAGAGAGAATCCCAAGCAGGTTCCATGCTCAGGATGGAGCCCAACATGGGGCTTGATCCCACAACCCTAGGATTATGACCTGAGCTGAAATCAAGAGTTGGATGCTTAACCAACTGAGCCAGTCAGGTGCCCAGATGGTAATTTGGTTTTAATTTCAAATTTCACTTGGTTGTTGCTGGTATATAGGAAAGCAATTGATTTAAAAAAAAAAAAAGTTTTATTCAATTCCAGTTAGTTAACATACAGTGTAATATTAGTTTCAGGTGTACAATATAGTGATTCAGTACCTCCATACAACACCCGGTATTCATCACAAGTGCCCTCATTACTCCACAGCACCTATTTAACCCATCCCCCTACTTGCCTCCTCTCTGATAACCATCAGTTTGTTCTCTATACTTAAGAGTCTGTTTCTTGGTTTGCCTTTCTCTTTCTTTTTTCTCCTTTGGCTCATTTATTTTGTTTTTGAATTTTCATATGAGTGAAATCATATGGTATTTGTCTTTCTCTGACTTATCTGACTTAGTATAATACTCTTTAGCCCCATCCATGGAGCTAAACCCAACACCCCAAAAATGAATAAACCAGTTAAAAATGGACAGAAGATATGAATAGTCATTATTCCAAAGAAGACATATAGATGGCCAACAGACACATGAAAATATGCTCGACATCACTCATCATCAGGGAAATACAAATCAAAACTGTAATGAGGTATCACTTCACACCTGTCAGAATGGCTAAAATCAACAACACAAGAAACAACGGGTGCTGGCAAGAATGTGGAGAAAGGGAAACCCTCTTGCACCATTGGTGGGAATGTATCTGGTGCAGCTACTCTGGAAAACAGTATGGAGATCCCTCAAAAAGTGAAAAACAGAACTACTCTATGATCCAGTAATTGCATCACTAGGTATTTACCCAAAGGATACAAAAATACTAATTCAAAGGAATACATGCACCCCAATGTTTATAGCAGCATTATCTATAATACACAAATTACGGAAACAGCCTAAGTGTCCACTGACTGACGAATGCATAAGGAAGGTGTGGTATAGATATACAATGGAATATTATTCAGCCATAGAAAAGAATAAGATCTTGCCATTGACTCTTTATATTAACCTTGTATCCTACAAGCTTACTACATTCTTACTAGTTCCAGGAATTTTTTTTGTTGACCCTTTCAGATTTTCTACATAGATGATAATGTCATCTATAAATAATGACAGTGCTAGTTCTTCCTTCTAAGTCAGAATATGTTTTGTTTACTTTCCTTGTCATATTAGCTAGTAAGAGTATGATGTTCAAAAGCAATGGTGAGAGGGGACATCCTTGCCTTTTCCCCTAAGTGAAAAGTTTCAAGTTTCCCATTATTAAGTATGATGTTAACTGTAGATATTTTGTAAATGTCCTTTATCAAGTTGAAAAGTCTCCTTTTACTCTAGTTTGCTGAGAGTTTCTGTCATTAATGGGTGTTGGATTTTGTCAAATGCTTTTTCTACATTCATTGGTATTATCATGTGAATTTTTTCACCATCAGCCTATTGATGTGAGGGAGTAAATTCACTGATTTTTCCAGTATTGAAGCAGCCTTGCATACCTGGAAAAAATCCCACTTTGTTGTGGCATATAATTCTATTTATACATTGTTAAATTAGATTTGCTGATATTTTGTTGAGCATTTTTTGCATCCATATTCATCAAAGATATTACCCTGTAATTTTTTTTTTCTTTCAACATCACTGTCTGGTTTTGGTATTGGGACAATGCTGACCTTATAGAATAAGTTAGCAAGTATTCCCTCTATGCTTCTATCTTCTGAAAGAGAATGGAGAAAACTGGCATGATTTATCCTTAAATGTTTGGTAGAATACACCAGTCAACCCACCTGGGCCTGGTGCTTTCTGTTTTGGAAGGTTATTAATTATCGATTCAATTTCTTTAATAGCTATAGGCCTAGTCATATTGTCTCTTTATTCTTGTGTGTGAGTCTTGGCAAATTGTGTTTTTCAAGGAATTGACCCATTAATTTATCAAATTTGTGAGTATAGAGTTGTTCAGAGAATTCTTTCATTATCTTTTTAGTGTCTGTGGGATCTGTAGTGATGACCCCTCTTTCATTTCTGATATTAGTAATTTGTGTCTTTTCTTTCTTTCTTAGCCAGCCTCGCTAGAGGCCTATCAATTTTACTGACCTTTTCAAAGACCCAGCTTTTAGTTTCTTTGATTTTCTCTATTAATTTCCTGTTTTCAATTTCACTGATCTCTTCCTTAATACCTTATTATTTCTTTTTTCTGCTTATTTTGTATTTAATTTTCTATTTTTCCAGTTTCCTAAGAGGAAAGTTTAGATGATTAATTTTAGATCTTTCTTCGTTTCTAATATATGTATCCAATGCTATAAATTTCTCTCTAAGCACTGTTTTTGCTGCATCCCACAAATTCTGATAAGTTGTGTGTTCAAATTTTTCTTTTTAATTTCTCTTGAGATTTCTTCTTTGACCCATGTGTTATTTAAAAGTGTGTTCTTTAACCTCCAAGTATTTTGGTATTTTCCATCTATCTTTTCTGTTATGGATTTCTTGTTTAATTCTATTGTGATCTGAGAGCAAACACTGTATGATTTCTATACTTTTATATTTGTTCGGCTGTATTTTATAGCTCAGAATGTGGTCTATCTTGGTGAAAGTTCCATGTAAGCTTGAGAAGTATGTGTATTCTGCAGTTCTTAGATGAGATAATCTATAGATGTCCATTATATCCAATTGAATGATGGTGTTGTTGAGTTCAACCACTTCCTTACTGCTTTTCTGCCTGCTGAATCTGTCCACTTCTGATACAGATAAAATCTCCAACAGTGATAGCAGATTCATCTCTTTCTCCTTGAAGTTTATCAAGTTTTCCCTCACATATTTAGACATTCGGTTTTTGGGTACATAGGCACTAAGGACTGTTAAGTCTTCTTGGAGTATTGATCCTTATCATTATGTAGTGCCATTCTTTTTCCTTGATAACTTCTCTTGCTTTGAATTCTGCTCAGTCTGAAATTAATATACCTACTCCTACTCTTTTGATTACTGTTAGCATGGTATATCATTCTCCATCCCTTCACTTTTAATTTATATGTGTCTTTATATTTAAAGGGGGATTATTGTTGGCTCTTATTTTTAAATCAATTCTGACAATTTGTGTTTTTTAAATGGTGTATCTAGATCTTTGATGTTTAACGTTTATTTATTTTTGAGACAGAGAGAGACAGAGCATGAACGGGGGAGGGTCAGAGAGAGAGGGAGACACAGAATCCGAAGCAGTCTCCAGGCTCTGAGCCATCAGCCCAGAGCCCGACGCGGGGCTCAAACTCACGGACCGCGAGATCGTGACCTGAGCTGAAGTTGGAGGCTTAACCGACTGCGCCACCCAGGCGCCCCTAGATCTTTGATGTTTAAAGTAGATATCAATATACTTGGATTACTACTATCATATTTGTTAGTTTTTTGTTGCCCTTGTTCTTTGTTCCTATTTTTGTCTTCCACACTTTTCTGCCTTTTGTAATTTTAACTGAATATTTATATTTATATTCTATTTCTCTACTTTCTTGATATATCAATTAGACTTCTTGTTTTACTGTTTTCGTGGTTGGTTGCCTTAGAGCTTGCTGTGTAAATTTACAACTAACCTAAATCCAATGTCAAATAACACTATGCCACTTCACAAGTAGTGTAAGTACTTTATAGTAACAAAATATTCCTAATCCTTCCTGTGCCTTGTATGATTGCTGTCACTCACTTATACATAAGCATTCATAAACATACACACATATAAACATATCTATTTAAGCATACATAATCAAATATATTGTTGCTATTACTTTGTCAGGTGAACACAATAACCACTACACTATAGAAATGTTGCTATTATTATTATTACCTGTTAGATCAATTTAGAACAAGAAAAATTTTAATTTTTATTTTATCTTGCTTTTCATTCTCTGAAGCTCTGTTTTATGTAGAGCCAAGTTTCTTATCTACATCATTTTCTTTCTCTCTGAAGAACTTCTTTTAAATTTCTTTCAAGTCAGTACTAGGGGGCACAAATTCCCTCAATTTTTGTTTGTCTGAAAAAATCTATTTCTCCTTCACTTTTAAGGATAATTTTGAAGGGTACAAAATTCTGGCTGTGTAATTTTTCTCTCTCAAAACTTTAAATATTCACTCCACTTTCTTCTTGCTTCCATGGTTTCTGAGTAGAAATCAGATGTAATTCTAATGTAGGTAAGATTTTATTCCCCTTTCTGGCTTCTTTCAGGAGTCTTTGATTTCCTGTAGTTTGAATATATTTCTAGGTATAATTTTCTTTTGGTATTCATCCTGCCGAGTGTTCTCTGAGCTTCCTGGTGTCATACATTAATTTGGGAAAATTCTCAGTCATTATCACTTCAAATACTGCTTCTGTTCTTTTCTCTCTTTTTCCTCCTGCTATTCCCATTACATATATATTACACATTTCGTAGTTGTGCACAGTTCTTGAATATTTTCTTGGGTTTTTTTTTAGTCCTTTTTCTCTTTGCTTTTCAGTTGTGGAAGAATCTATTGCCATATCCTGAAGCCCACAGATTCTTTCCTCAGCCATGCCCAGTCTACTAATGAACCTATTAAAGTTATTCTTCAATTCTGTTACAGTGTTTTTGATCTCTATAGTATCTTTTTGGTTCCTTCTTAAAATTTCCAACTCTCTGCTTATATTATCCATCTCTTCTTGCATATGGTCTACTTTTTCCATTGAAGCCCTAGGCATATTAGTCATGGCTTTTAAAATTACTATCTGATGTCATCTTCTTTCAGCCCAAAGGACTGCCTTTAGTATTTCTAATAAGGCAGGTCTTCCAGCAGTGAATTCTCTGTTTTTCTGGGAATGTTTGTATTTCCACTTTATTTTTGAAAGGATTT
Organism: Leopardus geoffroyi; assembly: GCF_018350155.1. Lineage (NCBI taxonomy): Eukaryota > Metazoa > Chordata > Mammalia > Carnivora > Felidae > Leopardus > Leopardus geoffroyi. The sequence goes on from NC_059333.1 coordinate 86,158,277, forward strand.
ATGGCTGAATATAGAATTCTTAGTTGACAATTTTTCCCCCAGCATTTTAAATTTGTCACCCCACTGTCTTCTTGCCTCCATTGTTTCTGAGAAGTCAGCTGTTAATCATATTGTTGTTTTTATGTACATGATTTTTCTCTTATTAATTTCAACACTTTTTTCTTTCTCTTTGACTTTCAACAGCTTGGCTATGATGTCTAGCTGTGACAATCATTCCGTTTATCCTATTAGGGGGTTTCACTGAATTTCCAAGATAGGTAAATTCTTTTTTTGTTGTTCAAATTTGGAAAGAATTTGTCTATTATTTCTTCAAATATTTTTCTTCTCCTTTATCTCTCTCCTCTTACTGGGACTTCCATTACACTTATGCTTAATCCCACAAATCTCAGATATTCTGCTCATCTTTCTTGATTCCTTTCTTTTGGTTCTTCATATTGGAAATTTTTCATTGATATATCTTCAAGTTTTCTTCCTCCCTTTTTTCTGCCAGCTCAGACATTATGTTCATTCCCCTCTAGTAAATTTTTCATTTCAGTTACTTTACTTTTCAATGACATAATTCCTGTCTAGTTCTTTTTGGTCATGTCTGTGTTTTTAGTGAGATTCTCTGTTTGATGAGTTATTAGAAGTGTGGATATTGACAGCATGAGTATTATTATACTTTCCTTTAAAAAGTAGATCACACTCTTCTGTTTCTTTGCATATCATAATATTTCTTTGAAAAACTAAATATTTTAGACAATACATTATAGCAACTCTGGATTCTTATCCCTTCTCCTGTGAGTTGTTGTTGGTCTTGCTGGGTTTTGTTTCTGTTTTGTGACTCTCCTGGACTACTTTTGTCTTCTCTATAGTATAGGGTCACTTATGTCTCTACTCAGTCTTTTTTTAAGTTTTGTTTCCATATATAAGCCTGACTTCCTAAAAGGTGCCCTGAATAAACATAATTTAGTAGTTAGCCAATGATTGGTCAAAGGTTATGTTCAAACACTCTGAGCCAGTAAGGTTTCTACCTTTTGCCAGTGCATCTGTGCTTTAACTTAGGGATGCATTCAAGTTCATAATTTACAAGTCTTCTTAGCTTTTACTTTCCACAGAGCCATCTATTTCTCCTCTACATGCATAAGACATCATATTCAGGTAGAGATATATGGATAACTAAGGTCATTTCTAGTTTTTCTTGAGTACACACGCTTGCTCCTACCCATAGTCTTCTATTATACCAAGACTATAGGGTGGTGTATTAAAGCCAAACATGGCTGCCTCATTCTCTGAATGTCACTGATAAATTTCTGGATAGTCTGCTAATCTGTTGCTTGCCCAAACTTAGGATCACAACCTCAGGTAATCTGTAATGTTTGCCTTTCCTGTTCATTTGTCACTGAGATGACTATTTCTGATAATGCTTAGTATCATCAGGTTTCTGTGTATACTGTACTAAATCAAGTCAGCCTCTTCCATCAGCAAAGCTGCTGTTTCTCACAGTATGTCACATCCTGGTAGAGCTACCATGCTCTACCAGGCACTTTAACTGGGGAGAGAGGTAGAGCCAAGAGCAGCCCCATTTAAAGTGCCAAAAGCTCCTACTTTTCTTATGTAATGGTCAGTAGTTGTTCTGGAATAAACTTCTCAACTTTTGTGCATGCCTTTGGTGAATTTCTGTTTATTTATATGGTTGTTTTTGACATTTTTATCAAGATTTATTGATTTTTTTTGGAGCTCCTCACTCCATCATTTTTATAGCACTATGGGTTTTTTTTTTAACTTAAGTTTACTTATATAGTTTTGTTTGACTCTTGTATGTTGAAAATTAGGAAATCAAAAGTACGATTTAAGGGGTTTCAACCTTTTTAAAAAATAAATATGTCAAAGGACAACATATGACCATATATATATATATATATATATTCACACACATATATATATTTGTATATATATATGTATATATACAAACAAATTTGTATACACATACATACACACACACACACACACACACACACACACACACACACATAGAATCCTATAAGTCAGTAAGACATACAACAAATAGATAATGAAGAAAAATACCTGTTTACAAAAGAAGGTTTCCAAATATTCAATAAATATATGAAAACATACTCAATCTCATTAGTGATCAGAAAAATACAAATTTAAACCACAACGTACCTTATGTAACATCCACCAGATTGGCTACAATTTAGAAGTTTGATAATATCAAATCTTGGTGAGAATATAGAGTAAAAGTAATTCTCATATACTTATAGTGGGAGTATAAACTCAAACAATTTAGAAGATAGTTTAAGTTTTTTGGCTGAGGATGAAGATGTTTATTCAATGTTTTTATTTGAGGAATGTACCCTGAAGGAAAATACATACACCAGGACATATGCACAAGGATGTTCACAGCATATTTGTTCATTGTAAACTGAAACTAGAAACAAAGAACTAACCCAAATTTCCACTGATAGTTGAATGGAAAAATAAACTATGGTATAGTCATGACAGAATACAATGCACCTACATTCAACCACATTGGTGAATCTCACAAACATAATGTTGGACAAAGAACCCAGATACAAAATAATACAGAATTATTTCATTTATACAAAGTTCAATAACATGCATAATAAAAGACATACATAATCAAAAAATTCTAATGAAAACATATAAATAATTTTCACAAAATCAGGATAGTGGTTACTTCCAGGGTGAGGAAAAAAGCTATAATTAGCAAGCAACTCAGTTTACTTCTAGAGTGCTGAGATGTTCTATTTCTTGGCCTGGGTGGCAGTTTACATAGGTGCTTGATTTTTAATCATTCATGGAATTGCATATCTTTATGCACTTTTCTGTATTATAGTTACAATTTAGAATATTTTATATTAAAAAAGAAGTTAAAGACTTTTAAATACTACAACTATTACTGAGAGACATTTTCAGAAAATATTGACACTACATGGAAGTATCATAATGATTCATTTAGTCAGGCAGTTGGTTAGGTATATATTCAACAAAAACGATTATGTATTAACCATCTTCAATGTTCCAGACATTAAATCAGGCCCTGTCTGAGTATGCTCTAGCTGTTACAATAAAATACTCTAACCTGGTGACTTAAACAATAGACATTTATTTCTCAGAATCTGGAAGCAAGGAAGTCCAAAATCAAGCTGCTGGCTGATTCACTTGTTGGTTAAGGCTCTCCTCCTGGCTTGTAAACAGACTCCTTCTTGGTGTATATGTTCCAATGGCTTTTCTTCAGTGTGTGTACATGGAGAGAAAGAGAGCTCTCATGGTTCTTCCTTTTCTTAACAGAGCACTAAACCTATCATGGAGGCCCCACCTTCATGATCTCATCTAAGCTTAATTACCTGCTAAAAGCCTCACCTCCAAATAGCATTACCTTGGGGGTTGGGGCTTCAACATACAAACATTTAGTCCACAACAGGTCCTGCATAGAATAGGGAAATGGATAAGACATAGATAGAGTCCTGGAAGAGTTATAATCTAGTAAGAATGCTAAGTATACATACATTTATCTTAGGTAGTAGAAAGGCATAAGGGCTTCAAAAAAGATGCAAAGTTCAGTCAATATAAAGATTACTTTACAGGTGGGAGTCAAGGAGGGCTTATAGCTGACTGGGAAGTGTCTGCAAGAAAGAATACATTGAAAAAATACAAATAATCTTCACATTTTCGGGAAAGATTACTGAAATAGCTTGAGGAGGCAGCAGTACACAAACCATGTAGGTTAAGGGCACAAAAGACCCTGGTGTGGGAGGTGGGGCACACTGGCCTTAGGACTCAGTGAGAAAGATCAGACTTTTTCCAGGAGAACTACTGGAAAATTTAAAGTGATGGGTGCACTGTAGTAGTTTCCTAGGGTTGCTGTAACAAACTACTATAAACTTGGTAGCTTAAACAATACGAATATATTCTCTCACGGTGCTGGAACCTGATATCAGCAGGGGTGGTTCTTTCTGAAAGCCCTGAGGGAAAATCTGTTCTGTGTCTCTTTCCTAGCTTTTGGTGACTACCAGCAATTCTTGGAGTTTCTCGGATTGTAAACATATCACTCTAATCTCTGTCTCTGTCTTTACATGGCCTTCTCTCCTCTGTGTCTCTCCTTGTATCAGTCTCCTTTTCCATTCTTTTATAAGGACAACAGTCATTGGTCCACCCTAAATCCAGGGTGATCTCATCTTGAAATCCTTAATTTAATTATGTCTGTAAATACCCTTATTCAAAATAAGGTCATAGGGCACCTTGGTGGTTCAGTTGGTTAAGCGTCCGTCCGACTCTTGATTTTGGCTCAGGTCATGGTCTCACAATTCAGGAGTTCAAGCCCTGCCAGACTCCTTGTTGACAGTGCAGAACCTGCTTGGGATTCTTTCTCTGCCTCTTGCCTATTCACATGCATACACACACATACACACACTCTGTCTCTCTCAAAATAAATAATTTTTAAAAAAGAACATCTTAATTTAAAAAAAATAAGGAGTGCCTGGATGGCTCAGTCAGTTGACCATCTGACCTTGGCTCAGGTCATGATCTCACAGTTCATGAATTCAAGCCCCACATTGGACTCTGTGCTAACAGCTCAGAGCCTGGAGCCTGCTTCAGATTCTGTGTTTCCCTCTCTCTCTGTCCCTCCCCCCCACCTCAAAAATAAATCTGCATTAAAAATTAAAATTAGGGGCGCCTGGGTGGCGCAGTCGGTTAAGCGTCCGACTTCAGCCAGGTCACGATCTCACGGTCCGTGAGTTCGAGCCCCGCGTCAGGCTCTGGGCTGATGGCTCAGAGCCTGGAGCCTGTTTCCGATTCTGTGTCTCCCTCTCTCTCTGCCCCTCCCCCGTTCATGCTCTGTCTCTCTCTGTCCCAAAAATAAATAAACGTTGAAAAAAAAAATTAAAATTAAAAAAAGGCCACATTCTGAGGTTCTATGTGAACATGTCTCTTCAGCCCACTAAGGTATATTGAGATGGATTGGTATGAGAGAGCTGGGAGGTAAAGATAATTAAGAATGTTTCCCACAAAAACACACATGAAAGTCCAAAAAGACATTAACCCAATTTTCATCTATGATATTATAATCCTTTATTGGAAAACCAGGAAATTGTATAAAAATCCGGCACTAAGGTACTTATAAAGATATACTATACATATACTAAAATGCTATACAGATGTTAAAAATTGTAAAGTAGATCAATATGCACTGACATTACAAGATGTCAGTAAAATATTGAGTGGAAAAAGTCAAGTTACAAACTATATAAAGTATAACCCAGTTTATGGTAAAAAGAAAAAAGCTGGAATGAAATTCACAGCTATTAAAGGTATCTATCATCAAGTATTAAGTTGGGAGGGTTAAGACATAGAAAGCTTATATTTAACATATTTATATATTTTTAAAACATTTTAAATGCCCATGTTTTATTTTTATAAGTTTAAAAAATATTCCCTTTTGGCAGAAACTATATGCTTAGGAGGGAAAAAAACAGGTGAGCTGGGAAGAAAGGTACAATCTGACAATATGATTTTGAAAAACATGATGATTGGGGCGCCTGGGTGGCGCAGTCGGTTAGGCGTCCGACTTCAGCCAGGTCACGATCTCGCGGTCCGTGAGTTCGAGCCCCGCATCAGGCTCTGGGCTGATGGCTCAGAACCTGGAGCCTGTTTCCGATTCTGTGTCTCCCTCTCTCTCTGCCCCTCCCCCGTTCATGCTCTGTCTCTCTCTGTCCCAAAAATGAATAAACGTTGAAAAAAAAAAATTTTTTTTAAAAATAAAGAAAAACATGATGATCACCATGAAATTGAAACATAAGAACCTGAAGGACTAAATTTTTAAATTCTATAATACAAATTGGTATTTTAGATTGAATTCTGGCAGTTAAAGAAATATTTTTAAGACTATACAGGGGTGCCTGGGTGGCTGGGTAGGTTAAGCATCCGACTTCAGCCAGTTCATGATCTCATAGCTCGTGAGTTTGAGCTCCACATTGGGCTCTGTGCTGACAGCTCAGAGCCTGGAACCTGCTTCGGATTCTGTGTCTCCCTCTCTCTCTGTCCCTCCCCTGCTCACACTATCTCTCTCTCTCTGTCTCTGTCTCTCTCTCTCTCTCTCCCTCCCTCAAAAATAAATAAACATTTGAAAATTTTAAGAAAAAAAGAATATCCTAACAAGGTGGGAATGCAAACTGGCACAGACACATGGAAAACAGTAAGGAAGCTCCTCAAAAAATTAAAAATAGAATTACCATATGATCCAGTAATTCCACTATGAGGTATTTACCCAAAGAATATGAAAATACTAATTTGAAAAAATATACACACCCCTACATTTATTGCAGCATTATTTATGATAGCCAAATTATGGAAACAGCCCAAGTGTCCACTAGTAGATGAATGGATAAAGATGTGGTATATTTGTACAATGGAATATTATTAAGCTATAAAAAAGAATGAAATCTTGCCATTTACAAAAACATGGATGGGTCTAGAGGGTATAATGCTAAGTGAAATAAGCCAGTCAGAGAAAGACAAATAAGGAAACAGAAATATGTTTCAAATGAAAGAACAAGATAAAAACTCGGTAAAACTTTAATGAAATGAAGCTAAGTAATTTACCTGATAAAGAGTTCAAATAATGGTTATAAAAGATGCTCACTGAACGCAGAAGAAGAATAGATGAACATAGGGCATGCTTCAACATAAAGATAGAGAATATAAGAAAGTACCAAATAGAAGTCACAGAGTTAAAGAACATAATAACTGAACTGAAAAATACACTAGAGTGATTCAATAGCAGACTAGATGAAGCAGAAGAAAGGATCAATGATCTGAAAAACAGGGCAGTGGAACTCGCCCAGACAGAGCAGCAAAAAGAAAATATTTTGAAAAGTGAAGATAGCTTAAGGGACCAATGGGACTACATTAAGCAGAATAACAGTTGCATTATAGGGGTCTCAGAAGGAGAAAAGAGAGAGAAAAGGGTAGAAAACTTACTTGAAGAATACTGGCTGAAAACTTCCCTAATATGGGGAAAGAAACAGACATCCAGATCTAGGAAGGCCAGAGAGTTCTAAATAAGAGGAACCAGAAAAGATCCATATCAAGGTACATTATAATTAAAATGTTAAAGAGAATCTTAAAAGAAAAGAAGCAAGAGAAAAACAACTTATTACATACAAGGAAACTCCCATAAGACCATGAGCAGAATGTTCAGTAAAAACTTGACAAGCCAGAAAGGGTGGCATGATATATCCAAAGTTCTGAAAGGAAAAAACTTCCAACGAAGAATAATCTATCTGGCAAGGTTATCATTCAGAATTGAAGGAGAAACAAGAATTTTTCAGAGAAGCAAAAACTAAAGAAATTCATTTCTAATAAACTGGCCTTAGAGGAAATGTTAAAGGGAATTTTTTAAGCTGAAAGGAAAGGGCACTAATCAGTAATGAGAAAACATATGAAAGTAAAAATCTCACTGGTAAAGGTAAATATGTAGGAAAGGCAATGGATTAATCACTTATAAAGCTAGTATATAGGTTAAAAGACAAAAGTAGTAAAAATAACCATAGCTACTATAATTAGCTAAGAGATATACAAAAGAAAAAGATGTGAAATATATCAGAAACATAAAAATTTTGAAGGAGGGGGTAAAAAGGTAGAGTTTTAGAATGTGTTCAAACTTAAATTGTTATCATCTTAAAACAGATGGTTATGTTTTTAAATTGTTATATGTTATCCTGGTAGTTACAGTAAAGCAAAAGCCTACACAAGATGCATTAAGAATAATGAGAAAGCAATCTAAGCATTACATGAAAAAAAGGCATCAAACCACGAGGGAATAGAGTAAGAGAAGAAAACAGAAAGAAACTACTTGTCAGAAAACAATTAACAAAATGGCAATGAACACATACCTATCAACAATTAATTTCAATGTAAATGGTCTATACCCAATCAAACTACATAAAATGGATGAATGGATTAAAATAATAAGACCCATCTATATGCTGCCTACATGAAATTCATTTCAGATATAAGGACACACACAGACTGAAAGTAAAGGGATGGCAAAATATGTTTCATGCAAATGGAAACTAAAATTTACCTGGGTTAGCTATACTTACATCAGACAAAATATACTTTAAAACAAAGTCTATGATAAAATACAAAGATAAGCATTACATAATGATGAAGGCAGATATTATCAGAAGACAGAAAATTTGTAAATATTTATGTACCCAACATATATGCACCTAATTACATAAAGAAAATATTTACAGTTGTAAAGAGAGAAACTGACAGAAATACAATACCAAAGGACTTTAATACTGCACTCAGTGGATACATCATTCAGATGGAAAATCAATAAGGAAACATTGGCCTTAAATGACCTATTAGACTAGATGGACTTAATAGATATATATACAGTACATTCCATCCAAAAGCAGCGGAATACACAATATTCTCAAGTGCACATGGAATATTCTCCAGGATAGATCACTTGTTAGGCCAATAAACAAGTCTTAATAAATTTAAGAAAACTGAAATCATACCAAGTATCTTTTTTTTTAATTTTTAAAAAGTTTTTTAATGTTTATTTATTTTTGAAAGAGACAGAACATGAGCAGGGAGGGGCAAAGAGAGAGGGAGACACAGAATCTAAAGCAGGCTCCAGGCTCTGAGCTGTCAGCACAGAGCCCGATGAAGGGCTTGAACGCATGAACTGTGAGACCATGACCTGAGCTAAAGTCAGATGCTTAACCAACTGAACCACTCAGGCACCCCATTTTTAAAAAAATTTTAATGTTTATTTATTTTTGAGAGGGAAAGAGAAAGAGTGCAAGCAGGGGAGGGGCAGAGAGAGAGAGGGAAACACAGAATCTGAAGAAGGCTCCAGGCTTTGAGCTGTCAGCACAGAGCCTGACGCGAGGCTTGAACTCATAAACCATGAGATCATGAGCTGAAGTTGGACACTCAACTGACTGAGCCACTCATGCACCCTGTATCAAGCATTTATTCTAACCACAATGTATGAAACCAAAAATCTGGAGAAAAACTAGAAAAGTCACAAATACATGAAGATTAAACAACCAACTGTACTAATGAACAACAAATGAGTCAACACAGAAATCCAAGGAAAAATCAAAAGTATCTTGAGAGAAATGAAAATGGAAATACAACACACCAAAAGCAATGGGATGTAGCAAAAGCAGTTCTAAGAGGGAAGTACACAGTGATACAGACCTACCTCAAAAAAACACGAAAAATCTCAAATAAACAATTTAACTTTACACCCAAATGAAGTAGAAAGAGAAGAATAAACAAAGCCCAAAGTTAGCAGAAGAATGGAAAAAATAAAGATCAGAGAGGAAAGACAGCTAAAGGGAAGATGACACAGTAAGAGAACCCTAAGCTCACCATGTCCCAGGAATAGAAGTAGCTAACACTCACATCAGTGTAAATAACCAGAAAAATAACCTGAAGACTGGCAGAACAAACTCCACAACTAAAGGTAGAGAAGAGGCCACATCAAGAGGGTATAAAGGGTGGAGACACTGTAGGGAGCTAAATAGACCCATGGACTGTGGCAGGAGGAAGGGAGCTGTAGGTGTGGAAAGGGAAGAAAAATAGATTATCACACTGGGGAACTCACACAGGGAAGACGACTCCCCATAATATTTGGCTTTGAAAACTAGAGGGGCCAAACTTTGTGAGTTCTTACAACCAGTAGGACTTAAAGTCTAGGTTTAAAAATCAAGTTAGGTTCTGGGAGAGCCTAGAGAGCAACAGGAAGGTGAGTCTCCACCCTTAAAGACATAGCACAACAAATAGCCTGCACAGAAACATCATAGAAGCAGCTCTTTGAAAAAAGCTTGTGGCATACATAAGGGAGATTTATTTACAAATCTCAGAACATGTCCTCAGGGGCAGGGATCCCTGGGAGACCCCTCCAGAAACAAGGGAGCTGACAGGTGCCATTTCCCTCCCCTGCCCCACCCCAGCATAAACACATAGCCATGCAGAAATCAGCGGGGGGTGGCGCATGGCTGACATTCACTACCTAACTTGCTTATACCAAACCCACCTCCTGGGCTCTGGGGTATCCACCCTTTTAGTCATGCTTGCCTCTCCCTCAGAATATCAGCAAACCTTGCCAATACTGTGACTCCTGAACCACACACTTTGCTGGGCCCCTGTACTGGCAGCAGTAGCAGTGGGTGCCAGACCGCTTCCTTAGTGTGCAAACCATGTAAACACTGTGCACCCCAGCTCCTCCAATATGTTGTTGACCAGAGCCCATTCAAACTGGGACCACAAGCCTGGAAGTAGGCAAGCAGCCCCAACAGGGAAGCACTACTCCAAAGTGACTTGTCCTCCCTCAGGTGAGGGGAAGATAACCACACACATCAGCCAGAGTGATCCCAACAGTGGGCTAGGGGCAAACAGCTGGTCTGATTCAGCCTTCACCCACCAACAAAAGCTTCTCAGGAGACAACACAGGGAAAGCACCTTGCAGTTTAGTGAGACTGCATCTCTGGCAAATACCTGATCAGACTAAACTCAACCGCAAGGCAACACTAGACTGGTCCACTGATGCCACAGGGACCAAACACTTCCCACAACAGGAAAAGAGCCACTGCAGAAGACTACATTGGAAGAAAAAGCAGCCAAGACTCAACAGCAGGTCATACACAATACATATAGGAGACACCCCTGAAGCGCCAGGTTCTGGTGAACAAAAAACCCTGCATTGCAGGACACTGGAGGATCTCTTCATAAAGCCATTACTTCCAAAAGCAGGAGATGTTGCTGACTTTCCTGACACACATAAACAGACACAGAGAGTCAGACCAAATGAAGAAACAGAAAAATATGTCCCAAATGAAAGAACAGGGCAAAATCACAGCAAAAGACCTAAGCAAAACAGAGATATGTAATATGCCTGGTAGACAATTTAAAGTAATGATAATAAAGATACTCAGTGCACTTAAGAAAAGAGTGGAAGACCTCAGTGAGACCATTAACAAAGAGATTAAAAAGAACTTATCAGAGATGAATCATACAATATATGAAATTAAAAATATACTAGATGAATTAAAAGGCAGGCTAGAAGAAGCAGAAGAATGAATTAGTGACCTGGAGGATGGAGTAATGGAATGCAAACAAGTTGGGCAGGTGAGAGGAAAAAAAAATTATTCAAAATGAGAATGGACTTAGGAAACTCAGTGACTCCATCAAGAGTAATAACATTCACATTACAGGGATCTCAGAAGAAGAGAAAAGGGGGCAGAAAATTTACTTGAAGAAACATAGCTTAAAACTTTCCTGGGGCGCCTGGGTGGCTCAATTGGTTAAGTGTCTGACTTGGTTTCAGCTCAGGTCATGATAATTCATGAGTTCAAGCCCCGTGTTGGACTCTGCACTGACATCACAGAGCCTGCTTGGGATTCTCTCTCTCCCTCTCTCTGCCCCTTCTCTACTCACTCTCTCTGTCTCTCTCTCAAAATAAATAAACTTTAAAAATTAAAAAAAAAAAAACAAACTCCCTAATCTGGGGAAGGAAACAGATATCCAGATTCAAGAGGCACAGAGATCCCCCAACAAAATCAACCCAAAGCAGTCCATACAAATACATACAGTAATTCAAATGGGAAAAAAGTAGTGATAAAGGGAGAATCTTTAAAGCAGCAAGAGAAAAGAAGGTAGTTACATACAAAGTAAACCCCAATAAGGCTATCAGAGGGTTTTTGAGCAGAAATTTTGCAGGCCAGAAGGGAGAAGCATGATATATTCAAGGTGCTGAAAGAAAAAAGAAAAAGAAAAAACACAGCCAAGAATATTCCATCCAGCAAGGCTATCATTCAGGATAGAAGGAGAGACAAAGAGTTTCCCAGACAAACAAAAGTTAAAGAAATTCATGCCTATTAAACCAGCCCTGCAAGAAATGTTAAGGGGTACTCTTTGAGTGGAAAGGAAACATTATAAAGGTAAGAAAAGTGGAAAGCACAAAACCAATAAAATATCTCCGTAAAAATCAGTCAAAGGACTCACCAAATAAAAGACTAAAATATGACACCATTTACCTAAAATGTGGTGGGGAGAGGAGTAAAGAATGGGCTCAAACATAAGTGACCATCAACTTAATATAGATTCCTATATGCAGAAGATGTTATTTATAAAACTAATGGTAACCACAAATCAAAAACTAGTAATAGGTATGCAAAAAATAAAGAGAAAGGAATTCACCTATGTCACTAAAAGCCAGCAAACCATGAGAGAAGAGAGAAAGAGAAGGAACAGAGAAAAGCTACAAAAACAACTACAAAACAAATAACAAAATGACAATAAATACATACCTATCAATAATTCTGTTAAATGTAAATGCACTAAATGTTCCACTCAAAAGACACAGGGAGATAAAGTGGATTAAAAAAATCTATATACTGACTACAAAAGACTCATTTCAGACCTAAAGACTCATGCAGATTGAAAGTGAGAGGATGGAAAAATATTTATCATGCAAATGGATGGGAAAGAAAGCCAGGGTAGCGACAGTTTTATGTGTGTATATATATATATTTATATATATATATATATATATATATATATATTTATATATATTTATATATATTTACATATATATAAAGGCTTTAAAGCAGACTGTAACAAGAGATAAGGAAGGATACTATATAGTAATAAGGGGAAAATCCAACAGGAAGATATGACAATTGTAAATATTTGTGCATTCAACATGGGATCACCTAAATACATAAAACCGTCAATAACAAACATAAAGGAAGTAATCTATACTAATATAATAATAGTAGTGAAGTTTAACAGCACACTTATATCAGTAGACAAACCATCCAAACAAAAAATCAAGAAGGAAACAGTGTCTTTGAATGACACATTGGATCACAGAGATTTAACAGATATACTCAGAACATTCCATCCTAAAACAGCAGAACACACATTCTTTCCAAGTGCACACAAAACATTCTCCAGAATAGATCAAATATTAGGCCACAAACAAGCCTCAACAACTTTAAAAAGATCGACATCATATCGTGCATCTTTTCTGACCACAACACTATCAAACTAGAAATCAACCACAAGACAAAATCTGGAAAGACTGGAGGTTAAATAGTGCTACTAAATAATGAATGGCTCAACCAGGAAATCAAGCAAGGTATCAAAAATTACATGGAAACAAATGAGAATGAAAAACACCATGGTCCAAAAACTCTGGGATACAGAAAAAGTGGTTCTAAGAGGGAAGTTTATAGCAATACAGGTCTACCTCAAAAGCAAGAAAAATCTCAAATTAAAACCTACCCTTACACCTAAAGAAGCCAGAAGAAGAAGAACAGACAAAACTCCAAAGCAACAGAATAAAGAAAATAATAAAGATTAGAACAGAAATAAATGATACAGAAACTAAAAAAAATAAAAAATTAAAATTAAAAAAAAACCCCAGAACAGATCAATGAAACCAGGAGCTACTTCTTTGAAAAGATCAACAAAATTGATAAACTCATCAAAACAAAACAAAAAAAAAAAAAAAGGAGGGAGGAGGAGAGATAAAGAGAGAGAGAGAAAGGAGTCAAATAAAATCAGAAATTAAAGAGGAGAAATTAACAACCAATATCACAGAAATACAAAGAATTGTAAGAGAATATAATGAAAAATTACATGCCAACAAATTGGACAACATACAAGAAATGTATGAATTCCTAGAAACATATAACAGAAGCAGGAAGAAACAGCAAATTTGAACAGACCAATTACCAGCAATGAAACTGAATTAGTAAACAAACTCCCAACAAAGGTCCAGGACCAGATGGCTCCACGGGCTAATTCTATCAAACATTTAAAGAAGAGTTAACACCTATTCTTGAACTATTCCAAAAATAGAAGAGGAAGGGAAATTTCCAAATTCATTCTATGAGAACAGCATGACCTTGACACCAAAACCTGATAAAGATACTACAAAAAAAGAGAACCACAGGCCACTGTCTCTGATGAACATAGATGCAAAAATCCTCAACAAAATATTAGCAAACCAAGTCCAACAATACATTTAAAAAATCATTCTCTATGTTCAAGTGGGATTTATTCCTGGGATGCAAGAGTGGTTCAATATTTGCAAATCAATCAACATGATACAACACATCATTAAGAGAAAGGATAAAAACCGTTAGATCATTTTAATTGATGCAGGAAAAGCATCCATTCATGATAAAAACCTTCAACAACGTGGGTTTAGAGAGAACATACCTTAACATAATAAAGACCTTATATGAAAAATTCATAGAGAACATCATATTCAATGGAGAAAAACTGACAGCTTTTCCCCAAAGATCAAGAAAAAGACAAGGATGTATCCACTCTCATGACTTTTTATTCAACTTAGTACTGGAAGTCCTAGCACAGAAATCAGAACAGAAAAGGAAATCTTTGGAAAGGATGAAGTAAAACTTTCATTACTTGCCAATGACATGATACTATATGTAAAAAACCCCAAATACCCCACCAAAACACTATTAGAATTGATAAATGAATTCAGTAAGGTCAAAGGATACAAAATCAATGTACAAAAAAAAATGTTGCATTTCTATACACTAATAGTGAAGCAGCAGAAACAGAAATTAAGAAAATAATCCCATTTACAATTGCACCCAAAGTAATAAAATATCTAGGAATAAACTTAACCAAAGAGGTAAAAGACCTGTACTCAGAAAACTATAAAACACTGATGAAAGAAATTGAAGATGACACAAACAAATGGAAAGACATTCCATGCTCATGGATTGGAAAAATAAATATTGTTAAAATGTCTATGTTACCCAAAGCAATCTACAGATTAATGCAATGCCTATCAAAATACCAAAAGCATTTGTCACAGAACTAGAATCGACAATCCTAAAATTAGTATGGAACCACAAAAGACCCCAAATAGCTAAAGCAATATTGGGGAAAAAAGGACAAAACTGGAGGTATCGCAATCCCAGATTTCAAGCTATATTACAAAGCTCTAGTAATCAGAACTGTGTTGTACTGGCACAAAAACAGACACATAGCTCAATGGAACAGAATAGAAAACCCGGAAATAAAGCCACACTTTATATGATCAATTAATCATCAACAAAGGAGGCAAGAATATGCATGGGAGAAAGCAGTCTCTTCAACAAATGGTGTTGGGAAAACTGGACAGATACATGCAAAGAATGAAAATGGACCACTTTCTTACCCATACACAAAAATAAACTCAAAATGGATCAAAGGCCTAAATGTCAAACATGAAACCATACAAATTCTAGAAGAAAGCACCAGCAATAATTTTTCTGCCATCAACCATAGCAACATTTTGCTAAATATGTCTCCTGAGGCAAGGGAAACAAAAGCAAAAATAAACTATTGGGGCTGCGTCAAAATAAAAAGCTTCTACACAGCAAAAAAACAACCAACAAAACTGAAAGATAACCTACTGGAGGGAAGAAGATATTTGCAAATGACATATTTGGTAAAGGGCTACTATCCAAAATATATAAAGAACTTAAAAACTCAACACCTCAAGGGTGTCTGGGTGGCTCAGTCGGTTGAGTGTCCGACTTCGGCTCAGGTCATGATTTCATGGTTCATGAGTTTGAGCCCTGTATCAGGCTCATTGCTGTCAGCAGGGAGCCTACTGTGGAGAAACCTCAACACCTCAAGGGTGTCTGGGTGGCCCAGTCGGTTGAGTGTCCGACTTCGGCTCAGGTCATGATTTCATGGTTCATGAGTTTGAGCCCTGTATCAGGCTCATTGCTGTCAGCAGGGAGCCTACTTTGGAGCCTATTCAGGGCTCAAACTCATGAACCACAAGATCATGACCTGAGCTAAAGTCAGATGCTCAACCAACTGCCCCACTCTCATCACTTTTATTCAACATAGTATTGGAAGAGCAATTAGGCAAGAAAAAGAAATACAAGTCATCTAATTGAAAATTAAGAAGTAAAACTGTCACTATTTGCAGATGACTTGATTATATATAGAAAACCCTAAGGACTCCATCAAAAAACTGTTAGAACTAACAAATTCAGTAAATTTGCAGTGTACAAAACAAAATCAATATGCAAAAATTGGTTGCGTTTTTATACAGTAACAATGAACTAACAGAGGAATTAAGAAAACAAATCTCATTTACAATTGCATTAAAAAAGAATAAAATACCTAGGCATAAACTTAACCAAGGAGGTTAAAGACCTGCACACAAGAATTGTAAGACATTGATGAAAGAAACTGAAGAAGTCACAAATAAATGGGAAGATATTCCATATTCATGGATTAGAAGAATTAATATTGTTAAAATCTCCACATTACCCAAAGCAACCCACAGATTCAATATACTCTCTATAAAAATTCCGATGACATTTTTCACAGGAATAGAACAAAAAATCCTAAAATTTGTATGGAATCACAAAAGACCTCAAATACAAAAAATCATCTTCAGAAAGAACAAAGTTGGAAGCATGATGCTCCCTGATTTCAAACTATATTACAAAGCTATAGCAATCAAAATAGTACTGACATAAAAACAGACACAGATCAGTGTAATACAATAGAGAGCCCAGAAATAAACCCATATATATATGACCAATTGACTTACAACAAACGATCCAAAAATATACAGTGGGGAAACAATGGTCTCTTCAATAAATGGTATTGGGAAAACTAGACAACCACATGCAAAAGAATGAAACTAGACTACTATCTTACACTACACACAAAAGTTAATTCAAAATGAGTTAAAGATTTGAATATAAGACCTGAAACCATAAAACTTCTTGAAGAAAACATAAGCTTTAGCTCTTTGACACTGGTTTTGGTGATGACTTTTTGGATCTGACTCCAAAAGTAAAGGCAATAAAAGCAAAAATAGGTAATTGAGACTACATTAAAATTAAAAGCTTCGGGGCGCCTGGGTGGCACAGTCGGTTAAGCGTCCGACTTCAGCCAGGTCACGATCTCGCGGTCCGGGAGTTCGAGCCCCGCGTCAGGCTCTGGGCTGATGGCTCGGAGCCTGGAGCCTGTTTCCGATTCTGTGTCTCCCTCTCTCTCTGCCCCTCCCCCGTTCATGCTCTGTCTCTCTCTGTCCCAGAAATAAATAAGCGTTGAAAAAAAAAATTAAAAAAAAAAATTAAAAGCTTCTGCACATCAAAGGAAATAATCAATAAAATGAAAACGCAACCTACTAAATGGGAGAAAACACTTGCAAATCATATATCCAATAAGAGGTTAATATCCAAAATATTTTTTAAAACTCCTACAGGGGCGCCTGGGTGGCTTGGTTGGTTAGGCGTCCGACTTCGGCTCAGGTCATGATCTCACAGTCCTTGAGTTCGAGCCCCGCGTGGGGCTCTGTGCTGACAGCTCAGAGCCTGGAGCCTGTTTTGGATTCTGTGTCTCCCTCTCTCTGACCCTCCCCCGTTCATGCTCTGTCTCTCTCTGTCTCAAAAATAAATAAACGTTAAAAAAAATTTTTTTTAAACTTCTACAACTCAATAGCAGAAAAAAAATCTAATTTAAAAATAGGCAGAAGATCTGAGTAGACATTTTCCCAAAGAAGACAAAACTATGACCAACATGCACATGAAAATATGCTCAACACAACTAATCATCAGGGAAATGCAAATCAAAACCACAGTGACATATCACCTCTCACCTGTCAGGATGCCTGGGATCAAAAAAAACAAAAACAAAAACAAAAAACAAAACAAGAAATAACAAATGGTGGTGGTGTGGAGAAAAGAGAAGCTATGTGCACTATTAGTGGGAATATAAATTGATGCAGCCACTATGGAAAGTAGTACGGAGTTTCCTCAAAAAATTAAAAATAGAAATATCCTATGACCCAGCAATTCCAGCTCTGGGTATCTAGCCAAAGAAAATGGTAACATTAATTCAAAAATGTATATGCACCCCTACGTTCATTGCCACATTATTTACAATACCCAAGGAAACAACCTAAGTGTCCATCAATGGATGAATGGATAAAGATGTGGTATATGTATGTATATATAAGTACACATGTGTGTGTGTGTGCATGTACACACAATGGAATACTATTCAGCCATAAAAAAGAATGAAATCTTGCCATTTGTGACAACATAGATGGACCCTGATGGTATTATGCTAAGTGAAATAAGTCAGACAGACAAATACTCTTTGATTTCACTAATATGTGGAATATATATATATATATATATATAAAAAGAAAACTCATGGAGAGAAGAGATTATTGGTTGCCAGAGGGGTGGTGGACAAAATGGGTGAAGGAAGTCAAGATGTACAAAACTTCAAGTTATAAAATAAATAAGTCATGAGGATTTAATGTACAGGCTGGTGACCACAGTCAATAATGTGTGGCCTATTTGAAACTTGCCATAATAGCAAATTTTAAAAGCTCTCATCACAAGAAAAAAAATTGTAACTCTATATGGTGATGAACGGTAATGGGATGTATTGTGGTGATCATATCACAGTGTATATAAATAGCAAATCATTATGCTCTACACTTAAAACTAATATAATGTTACATGGCAATTATACCTCATAAAAAATATCCTAACAACACATTAATTCACAGCAAAAAAAATACATTGACCATCTACCATTACACTGCTGACTTAGCTGGCTGGACAGCAGGTTTCAGGCTTAGGAAGTGATTACAACCAACAATTCTAGCCCTGTATCACCATGACAACATGAACATATAATTATATACATGCATTGGAAGAAAACCAAAAAATAAGAAATACAAAAGCATGCAGGGATATTTTTTTGCTTTGTTTTATAAAGGAAAACACAGAAGAAAATGATTTTTTTAATGTTTCTTACAAAAGAACACCATGTTTGTGAAAATAGTTAATTAAATGGATTTAAGTGTAACATAGCTTAAACATGATGACCATTTCCATTTTCAGTCCTCCTGATTTATCAAAGCTCTCAATAGCATACTCAGGAGCATTCAAACAAAACTAAATAGCAATAAAGCTTTTCTAAGCTTCCTGTAATTTGAGTGACAATTTCTATAATTACAAGTATTTGACAACTTTTTTTATCATTTCTAAATGATTATGAATATCTGCGAGTTTAGAAGATTATATTTTGAAATGCATTTATATACAAACCTACCATAAAAAAGCAAACTAAATTAAGCTATTACTATGTTTAGGCTGTTGGTTTATGGTGTGATATGTATGAAACAAGAATTTTCAAATAAAGCTAAAGGAAGGGTTTAGTAACTGGATCCAAACACTAGTAGAAACAGTCTGATTCTCTTTTGCTGGTGGTTCAGACCTCACAAAGTAGAATCATGAAATTGGCCTCATCTGCATTGTAGAGATACAAAAAGAAGACCTTTAAAATATAAGGATCTGTGCCAACATTCAAGAATAAACAGGGAAAGAAAATGATCAAATGTACTAACACTCTAGATCTAGGGAGACTAAGTAAATCTGCCAGCTCTTAAGGATTTGGGGAGCTTCTTTGTTCAACGTTAAAAGGCATTTATCAAGCACTGTGTGTGAGCATTTGGGATAAGAAATAACCTCCATCATCAAATGGCTCACCAGCTAGCTCAGAAGACAGACAAGTAAGCAATTACTATCACAGGGCATCCACTGATAGGAGGACCACACATCCCATTGCCCGAGACATTTGTAATTTATCCCTGTCCTATTGCCTGAGACAATTCAAGTTTACGTCTATTATTTTAGCATAATTTTAAAATTAGTATTAATAATTTCAACCTCAAATGTGTCCCAGTTTATACAATAAATTATATGGTGACACTCATAGGAATATTACGGGAGCCATGGAAAGGCACTTACGCCAGCACTGAGAGGACTTCTTGGAGGAAGTGTTGCCTTAGGTAAGTCATAAAAGATAAATTAGTTAACCAAGTGAAGAAAGGGGCAGAGGACCTAACAGACTCTCAAACTGAGCTAATGGCATCCTATCCCAACCATTTTCCTAACACAGGTGATTCTTCCTTTGCACTCAAAATTATGTAATGTCACATAGGTGGGGAAGATCCTGGTTCCTCAAACTCTTTTAATAAGCTTCTCACGTATTTCAAATTTCAAGAGCATATATGCAAATGACACTGGGGCACTTTCATAATTTGTCATTAGCCTATTTCCTCCTAGGAATCAGGCGGAATCATGATCACAACAGGGCCTACTGCCACAATTAAGTTCTAGACAACATTTCTTACATGTGTTAGTCCAGCATTTTTTTCCTTCCAGAACAGGCTCCTCTCTCACCAGGTGAGGATGTTGATTACCTAATCCCACCCCTCCTACCATAAAAGACAGCATATGACCCTGCAGGGCCACAGTCCTTTTGGGAGGGTTGACCAGAATTCTAGGATATCACTAAGAATGCACTGCTGGCGACCTTCTTTACCACCACTTGTCAAATCCTGCCTAAAAATACAGTCAACATAGGATAAAACAGGCCTAAGAGAAAGAAAATTCTGCAGATGTTCTTTGAATCTCCATATGCAACAATGCCTAATACTCTTGGATTTTACACAGGCTAAAATTATACCCTCAGCTATACAAAGAAAGCATCTTTTATTTCTCTGTAACTGTGTAGTAGCAGATGGGGGAGGCAGGGTGGAGAAAACACTAGTCCTATCTGATAACCTCAGTTAAAACCAATAATTTAACTCAGTCTCTGCTTAAAGGACTCAAGTAAATCTCAGTGTTTCAAAGTTCTGATAACTCCCATTCCTATTTAAGAAAGCATATAGGTGTGTGAGAGAGAAAGGTAGACTGAGAGCATTGGAAAGGAAATGAAATTCTCTTATGCACAAGTTATTCTTTGAGCCAGTGTTAATCTCTACAGCAGAGTGCCTGGTCTGGCTGCTCCATGGATTGCTGACTGGTTAGAAAGGACCAATATCATACCTGGGCATCTGCTGCTGCTGCTGAGGGCTACAGCTGTTCTCTTGGCTAGAGCAATATTCTCACTGGACACTGGGCACCCCTTGCTGAACTGGGCCCCACCCCAGCTCTCACTAGGGCTATAGTCTTTCCTATGGTCTTTCCCAGTTTGCTTCTCATCCAGGTGTCCACACTTGAGCCATTGGCTGTGGACTTTGTCCCCATCACAAGAAAAGACTCTTTGGATAAGCCCACCATCAGCACCTGCAGCTACCTTCCCTATCCCTCCATAGGGCACAACTAAACTTCTGGATTGTCTCCACACTACATGGGATCTAAGGGAGACTCAAGACACCCAAACTCAGATCCTGTCTCCATCCAACTACATTGAGCCATCACAGTAACTTTGACATAGCTGCACCCAGGATGCTGAGGTTATCTCCTTCCAGACTGCAATGGGAATTAGGGCATGAGTCCCTACATCCATGACCTCTCTCCATGACACTTCAGCCTAGAGACACATATATCATAGTTAGCTTTTCAACCCCTAGTCCAGGAGAGTGAAAAAGACCAGTTTTTCCCTTTTTTTTCTTTCCTCTTTACCAAGCCCTTCCATATTTAAAACACTATGATCAAAAAAGCAAAATAAAACAACTCATACATCAGGTTCATTGGCTTGTCTCTTATATTGAAGGAGGAGATTAAAGGAGTTTACAAAATCCTTTTATCAACCAGGTCTCACTTTCAAGTTGCTATCTTGCATGCTTGAAAACTGTTTTGGTAATAGTTGATGATTAATTCTTTCTTTTACTTTGCATTCCTGCAGTTACAACCCAATTTAATCCCCTTCCTACCTTGAAAGTCATGTAATCCAAAATGCAAGTGATAACCATATTAATTTTTTAAATTATTACCCTAGATCAACATTCTCAAGCATGGTCCCCACATTAGCAGCATTATTAGAAATACAGATTCTTGGACTTTACCCTAGACCAAATGAACACAAAATTCCAGAAATGAGACCCCCAAATCTGCATTTTTAATAAGCTCCTTGGAGGTTCTGATGCATGCTAAAGTTTGAAAACCACCACCTTATGTATATTTACACAAAAGTTCCTCCTTCAAAATTATCATGGTGTATATAATGTGTTTCTCACAAACTTCATCAGCTTGAACTAGTCATAGTATCATTTTGGAAGGGTCACTCTGAACAGCCCTGCAGCTGAATAATATTTCTTATTTAATGTTTCATTCTCTCAGAGAGGTAATGACGTGGAAATCTGGGAGGAGTACAAGGGACAATCTTCCTTGGACATGAGCAGCACAAATGTGAAGTACCTGGGAAGTGCAACAAATCCATCTGTGCTCCAGGTCCCTGACTTGACATTGTCTGAAATGAGAAAAAGGAGCCCTTACAGGCACATCTAGCCTTCACCTTTCAAGGTTTTCCTAAGTTATTTGTGGCAGTCTGAGAGACCTTTTGCACATTTTGTTTTTATATTCCTTTTCTTCCTGAAGAATTAAGATTATATCTGCTCTTGGGGCGCCTGGGTGGCGCAGTCGGTTAAGCGTCCGACTTCAGCCAGGTCACGATCTCGTGGTCCGTGAGTTCGAGCCCCGCATCAGGCTCTGGGCTGATGGCTCAGAGCCTGGAGCCTGTTTCCGATTCTATGTCTCCCTCTCTCTCTGCCCCTCCGCCGTTCATGCTCTGTCTCTCTCTGTCCCAAAAATAAATAAACGTTGAAAAAAAAAATTAAAAAAAAAAAAAAGATTATATCTGCTCCTGAACCTTAAATATTAAGAAGAAGGGTACTTACTTTCTGGCCCCAAACTCCCAAGCTCCAAACACATGTGCTATATACCCAGTCGACTGAGACATGTAACACCAAAAAGACTGCATGTCAGGACCTCAAAATATGTAATTTAGAAAACATTGAAGAATGAAAGGATTAATAGAATCAATATACATATGTAATAATAATATCTATCTTATTAAAGGTTTACTTTTTATTTTAGCCTCAATGTAAGTCTATGGGTATACCAACCTAGGTTGTAAGCAACAGAAACTAAATCTAGCTAACTTAGGAAGAAAACAAATAGAAAGATTGTGAGTAATTCAGTGACATGAAAGGAAGGCTGGAGAAGACACATCCTGTTCGTCTGGGAAGAAATGACAGCAAGGGCAACCCCAGGCATCCAACTAGTAGGAACTAATGGATGTGTCTTTAGGGAATCACCATCAACATGAGTCAGAAATAAGATGTGTTCTTACACCTTTTTGTGGTCCTCTCAGGAAATAAAGTCCCAGAGAGAGACTCTGATAGATAGCTTGAATGACAGATATGTCTACCTTTTGGCTACACAAAGGCAGGACACCTTGAACAGTAGTCTCACTAAGAGGGAAGAATAAATTCAAAAAAGGAAATCAGGTTGACATCTCAAAATTAACTTGATAGAAATGGATGTTGGGTGGCCAATACATGTCTATCAGAATAATTCCAATGATATAAAAAAGCAGGTGCTAGCTGAGGAACGTAAGCCCAGAGAAGCTGTGACTGCCCAAAATCCCACAAAGTAAACCCAAGCTTCTGACTAGCATATCACCGCACTCATCTGATATTGTGACTGTAACTTCCATGCTGAAATAGTAAACTCCACAATGAGAAAATAGTAAATATGAGGACTAACTTTTAAAAGCCCAGAGGCTTGGGGCGCCTTGGTGGGTCAGTCAGTTGATTGAGCCCCGCATCAGGCTCCATGCTGGGTTTGGAGACTGCTTTAAGATTCTCTCTCTCCCTCTGCCCCTCTCCCTTGCTCATGATCTTTCTCTCTCTTTAAAATAATAATAATAATAATAATAATAACAATAATAATAATAATAAATAATAAACTATGAAAAGCCCAAAGGCTCTAGTGGCAAAAAAAAGTGCTAGCATACTTCTCACCATATTCCTCACTTTTGCTCTGTTGTGCTTAAAGTGAGACATGGGGTCACCAGAAAATGCATTGGGCTTGAAGTAAATTATCTCAGCTTTGCCATGGACTAACTATGAGACTTTGAACAGGTTATTTAACATCTCCAGGCCTCAGTTTTTTCATTTGTAAAATAAATGGGTTGGAAAGGATCTCTAAAATCTCATCTCTAACATCCTAAGCAGTTAAAATTAAAATCTATTTCTAAGGCCATTGCTTCACTCTAAGTCAGTAAACTCCTAGACAGGTGGTATTGTATCTTCTTATTCATTGTAACTTTTCCAGCACATGTGAAATGATCTCCCAAAGCTTGTCTACTGCCATTATTTTCAGAAGTTGTAGTTGAACAAGGAGATTTGGCCCTTGACTGAAATTATAGAAAGGAAGTTACTTCTAGTTTCCCAGTGTCTGGATTGACCTATTCCCAGTAGCTGGATTTCCCAGCTACTTCATATATATGAGGGTCCTTCTAGATATAATATTTAAATGAAATCTATGTGTATGTTTATAAATGTAAAGTGGAAGTGTTTTAATAATAGTACAAGAAATAGCCTCATACTAATCCTTGATTTTTTAATTCAACAAATGATGTCACAGAGAAGTATAAATTTTTAAACTATAAATACATCTACCTTTCATCACACTGTGTTAATCGAACCCTTTATGTGAAACAATACCACTAATTCCTATTAAAGCTTCCCTGAATAAAAAGCTATTTTGTGGACACAGAAATCCACTTTTTCTAAATCTCATTTCTTTTTATCTTTGACACCACCGTTCTTCTGTCTCTTTGTGCAAAAGAGTAAATCCTTTCAGAGCCAACAGGCTCAAATACCATAGCGAGTGAGATTACCAATACTGACATCCCAGCTGAATAAACGGTAAGGAGCATTTCTTCTCACCTTTCACCTTGAAATAATCACAGCACTGGAAGGACAGGCTCCGGGTAATAAATGACAGAAAAATCATCCTTCTCACTGTAGCCTAGGAAATTGACTTCAATAATGGTTGATAAAGTTACTCTTTGAAAATAAATTTTAGCAGGAATAATGCCAAATTTAAAAAGAAAAAGTTAGACAACAGACCTCCTTATTTTTACACTCATTCTCAAGGCCTGGAATCTTCTCCACTCTTTCATATTAACCAAAAATATTTTCACTTACTTAACATTTTTAAAGCACTAGCTCCAAGTTTCCTTCATCCTATTATTAACAAATTATTTGAGAGTCACAGGTGAACTCTTCCATGGCTAAAAGCTCCCATCTCATAATCACCCCCATGGTAATAAGTGTGTGACACATAAGGTTTTTCAAGTATGCATCATAACAATTGAAAATTCCTTAATAGGGGTGCCTGGGTGGCTCAGTCAGTTAAGCATCTGATTTGGGCTCTGGTCATGATCTCATGGTTCGTGGATTTGGGCCCCACTTTGGGCTCTGTGCTGACAGCTCAAGGCCTGGAGTCTGCTTCAGGTACTGTGTCTCCCTCTCTCTCTGTCCCTTCCCTGCTCGCACTCTGTCTCTATCTCTCTCTCTCTCTCAGAAAATAAAATAAACATTAAAAAAATAAAATAAAATAAAATAAAATAAAATAAAATAAAATAAAATAAAATAAAATAAAATAAAATAAAATTCCTTAATAAATACAAGGAACTATGTAGGCATAACCCAACATCCTTCTGGCAACAAAGACCTAAATTGGGTCAATCTCCTTATTATCTTCTCCCCTTTCTCCTCTATACCTCATCCTCATATTCCTATCATCAACCACTTTGGTATCACTAAATGATAAACCTTGTAACATTCATCTCTTCTCTCACTCCCTATGTTAACTGATCACTAAATCTCATAGTATCTACCTCAGAAATGTCTCTCAAATGTACCCTCTTATCTCCAGCCCACCTCCACGCCTTAACAAAGACCTTCCTCATCTTTTGTGGGAACCACCACAATAGCTGCTACTCTTTAGTCTCCCTGATCCTGTTTCTTTGCAGTTCACTCAGTGCTTGGCACTGCCACCTGCTGCCTGCTATCTTCCCAAAACACAGAGGTACAGAGACCAGCCACTGGCAGAACAATGCAGCAAAGCTGGGAGGGAACAGAAGAAGAAACGCTCCAACCTCTTTCTGCTCTTACCCTCTGACCTCCTGCTATTATCTCCAATTGGTTGAATACGAAAGGAAGCCAGAGCAGATTCTGGGTCATATAGATGCTAAGGGACAGTCCCCTAGGGTACATGACAAGGCAGAGCTAGGTGGTGAATAAATTTAGGGAGGCAAATGAAGGCATTTGGGGCATAACCTGCACATCCCTACCCTTTCTTCATCTTCTAGGTGCCCACTCAACCTATAAGATCCAGTTCAAAAGTTACCTTCCCAGAGAGAGTTACTCTATTTTTTTAATATATATCACAATATTTCATTGCAATTTATATGTTTACTTATCTTTTTCCCCAAATTCTTAGAATCTCAAAAGCCAGAATACCGTTTCATTTAATTCACAGTCCTTGGCATATTATTGACCCTCATATTATAGTCCTCATGCATGCATATGTGTGTGTATTTTAAATGAATGGAGTAAGGCAAACAGGACTTCCCCAATGTTTTGTATGTAAAAAAATAACAATCAAAATTAAGTGCCATGTATCTAACTCTACAGACCCTTCCTGAGGCCAGACTGCAGTTCCCTTTGTCCACACTGCTTCAAGGAAGTGCATGGGAGATACCACATATCTAATCAAGAAAGAGCTCTTTAATAAATTACTTGATGGACCAGATAACTTTACTCCCACCAACCACACAAACTGCCTGTGTTAGCACCTTTGGGCTCCTATAACAAAATACCACAGGTTGGGTGGCTTATAAACAACAGAGATTTATTTCTCATAATACCGGAGATTAAAAGTCCAAGATAAGGTGCCACCAGATTTGGTGTCTGCTGAGAGCCTACTCCCTGATTAATAAACAGTTGTCTTTTTTCTATGTATCCTCATATAGAGGAAGGGCTAAGGAACTCTCTGGGGCAGAGGACTCTTTCATAAGGGCTCTAATCCCATATGTGAGGACTCCCCATCATGACCTAATCACTTTCCAAAGGCCTCATCTCCAATTACCATCACATTGGGGATTAGGTTTCAACATAAAAATTCTGGGAGGCTCAAATATTCAGTCTATGGCCCTCTTCTAAAACCATCTGGAATGATTGGGCCTCAAAGTTATTCCTGGTATCTCTGGATGGCCCCTGAACACACTAACATTTACCTCTTTCACACTGTGGCATTAAGATGTATATGTAGCAGATGCTGTATATGTCACACCCGCACAACAGGATTTAGTAATCCCATCTGACTTGAAATTGGAGCATCACTGCATTTGTGCACATAAACTTGACATGTAATTTTCTCTTCAGAAAGTATTCTCACAATCTCTCCTAGATCTTTTTGTCTATATTTTTTTAATGAGGTTGTATAATTTACATGGAATATGACTTGTCATGGTACATCCATAGGACTGAATAATTACAGTCATTACAATCTTCATAGAGCAACCCCTATCAAAATAACACCAGCATTCTTCACAGAGCTAGAACAAACAATCCTAAAATTTGTATGGAACCAGAAAAGACTCTGAATAGCCAAAGCAATCTTGAAAAAGAAAACCAAAACTGAAGGGATCAAAATCCTGGACTTCAAGCTGTATTACAAAGCTGTAATCACCAAGACAGTACAGTACTGGGACAAAAACAGACACTCAGATCAATGGAACAGAATAGAGAATCCAGAAATGGACCCACAAACATAAGGCCAACTAATCTTTAACAATGCTGGAAAGAATATCCAATGAAATAAAGACAGTCTGTTCAGCAAATGGTGCTGGGAAAACTGGACAGTGACATGCAGAAAAATGAACCTGGACCACTTTCTTACACCACACACAAAAATAAACTCAAAATGGATAAAAGATCTAAACATAAGATAGGAAGCCATCAAAATCCTAGAGGAGAAAGCAGGCAAAAACCTCTTTGACCTCAGCTGCAGCAACTTCTTACTCAACACATCTATGGAGGCAAGGAAAACAAAAGCAAAAATGAACAATTGGGACCTCATCAAAATAAAAACCTTCTGCACAGCAAAGGAAACAATCAGCAAAACTAAAAGGCAACCAATGGAACGGGAGAAGATATCTGCAAATGACACAGCAGATAAAGGGTTAGTATCCAAAATCTATAAAGATTACCAAACTCAACACCCAAAAAACAAATAATCCAGTGAAGAAATGGGCAAAAGTCATGAATAGACACTTCTCCAAAGAACACATACAGATGGCCAACCAATACATGAAAAAATGCTCAACATCACTCATCATCAGGAAAATATAAATCAAAGTCACTATGAGATACCACCTCACACCTGTCAGAATGGTTAATATTAACAACTCAGTCAACATCAGATGTTGGTGAGGATGCTGAGAAAGAGGATCTCTTTTGCACTGCTGGTAGGAATGCAAACTGGTGAAGCCACTCTGGAAACAGTATGGAGGTTCCTCAAAAAATTAAAAATAGAACTACCCTACGACCCAGCAATTGCACTACTAGGTATTTATTCAATGGACACAGGTGTGCTGTTTTGAAGGGGCACATGCACCTCAAAGTTTATAGCGATGCTATTGACAATAGCCAAAGTTGGAAAGAGCCCAAATGTCCATCAACAGATGAATAAAGATGTTGTGTGTATGTATATGTATATGTATGTGTGTGTGTGTGTATATATATATATATATATATATATATATATATATATATAAATGTGTGTGTATATGTATGTATGTGTGTATATATATATATATATATATATATATATATATATATATATATATAATGGGATATTACTCAGCAATCAAAAAAGAATGAAATCTAGCCATTTGCAACTAGGTGGATGGAACTAGACAGTATTATGCTAAGTGAAATTAGTCAGTCAGAGAAAGACAAATATCATATGACTTCACTCATATGAGGAATTTAAGATACAAAACAAATGAGCATAAGGGAAGGGAAGTAAAAATAATATAAAAACAGGGAGGGGGACAAAACATAAGAGACTCTTAAATATAGAGAACAAACAGAGGGTTGCCAGAGGGTTTGTGGGAAGGGGGATGGGCTAAATAGGGAAAGGGCACTAAGGAATCTACTCCTGAAATCACTGTTGCACTATATGCTAACTTGGATGTAAATTAAAAAATAAATAAATTATTTTTAAAAAAGAAAAAATATTCATAAAGAAATTAGAAGATACTTACGAAATCATTTTAAAAAGGAAAAAATGAAGCTACAACACTGACTATAATAAAATAGTTAAATCAAAAAATATTTCAAGAGGTAAATGCAAAAATTATTTATTAACAGTTGTAGTGGGATTAAGCATGACTTTTATTCTTTGCCTACACTTCCCTGTGTTTGTTACACTTTCTAAAACAGCCATAAGTATATTTTTAAAATGAATTTATTTATTCTGCATACCTCTCTGTATTGTTGATGAAACATCAGTCAGATGGAGCACTGTGAAGCCTAGTATAATTTTCATACATCACAGAGTCTCTGAGGATCAGGTTATACCTCAACTTCTAAAACACTTCTCTTCTTATAAGTGACGAATCACTAAATTCTACTCCTTAAACTAATATTACACTATATGTTCACTAACTAGAATTTAAATAAAAATTTGAAAAAAAAATTAAAAAAAAATAGTTCTGTGCTTAATTCAAGACTAAAAATGGCAAGTACATTTTTAAAGCTAAAAGTATTTTGGTGAGGTCTTAATATTGTTCCTTAATTTACTACTCCTCAATTTTTTTACCAAAGCAAAGTTTCCTTCTCTCATCAGCTTATCATTCTAATAGTCATATCCTTCTTTCTTTTGGTGGTATAACCCCTCTCCCTATCTACCCAAACCCAAAACCTTGGAGATTTTCACTTTTGTATTCATTCATTAATTCAATCAGCATTTATTTAACACCTTCTAGGTGCCACCCAGCGTGGATACTAATAATACAAACATGAAAAGACAACTCTGCTTTTGGGGAGCTTTTAGTTTGGTGAAGCCAGACATGAACCAATTTCAGTAAAATATGACTATTAAGGCAGGTACAAAGTTCAGAGTTAAAGTTCTATTTCCACCTGAGGAGTCAGGAAACACTTCATAGAGGAAGTGTGCTGAGTTGGCATCAGAAGGATTAGTAGTTTCCTGCCAGTTGGCAATCAAGGAAGACCATTCCAGCAGGGAGAGAAGCTGACTTAAAGGCATTAGAGGCATTAGGTGGAATGTTCTCTGGAATGGCAAGGTATTCAGTGTGGCTGGAATTTGAGAGCAGGGAGATGAGGCCATAGTGCTAACCAGGAGATTGATCAGTTCCTTTTATGTCCTCCCATGGAGTTCAGACATTATCTAACAAATGATAGAGAGGTAATGAAGGTATTTTGACTAGGGAAGTAACATAACCAAGTTTACAATGTAGAAGGATCACTTTAGAGCTGTGCTGTCCACTACAGAGGTCACTAACCACGTAAGGTTATTGAGCACTTGAAATATGGCTAGTCCAAATTGAAATGTCTTATAAGTATAAAATATGTACCATATTTCAATATAAAATAAATGAATATAAAATAAAGGGTCAGTATTCAAAATCGATAAAGAACTTATCAAACTCAACACCCAAAAAAACAAATAATCCAGTCAATAAATGGGCAGAAGAAAGGAATAGATATTTTTCCAAAGAAAACATCCAGATGGCCGATAGGCACACGGAAAGATGCTCAACAGCACTGATCATCCAGGAAATACAAGTCAAAACCATAATAAGATAACCACCTCACACCTGTCAGAATGGATAAAATTAACAACACATGAAACAACAGATGTTGGCAAGGATGTGGAGAAAGGGGACTGTTAGTGGGAATGCAAACTGTGAAGCCACTCTGGAAAACAGTATGAAGGTTCCTCAAAAAGTTAAAAATAGAACTACCCTATGACCCAGCAATTGCACCACTAGGTATTTACTCAAAGAATATAAAAATACTGATTCGAAGGGGTACATACACCGTGATGTTTATAGCAGCACTATCCACAGTAGCCAAATTATGGACAGAGCCCAAATGTCCTTCAACTGATGAATGGATAAAGATGTGGTGCATGTGCACACACACACACACACACACACACACACACACACACACACACGTGCTCAATGGAATATTACTTGGCCATAAAAAATGATGAAATCTTGCCATTTGCAGTGACATGGATGGAACTAGAATGTATTATGCTAAGCAAAATAAGTCATTCAGAGAAAAACAAATACCATATGATTTCACTCATAGGTGAAGTTTAAGAAACAAAACAGATGAACATAGGGGAAGGAAAAGAAAAAAAGAAAGGGAGGCAAACCATAAGAGACTCTAAAGAGAACAACCTAAGAGCTGGAGAGGAGGTGGGTGGGAGACGAGCTAAATGGGTGATGGGTATTAAGGAGGGCACTTGTTGTCTTGCGCATTGGGTATTATATGTAAGAATCACTATTACATTACATGTTAACTAGAATTTAAATAAAAACATTAAACTGGAAAAATAAACAATAAAATAAAATATCCCATTAAGATTTTACATTGATTACATGTTAAAATAACATAACAACATTTTTATTGATATATTTGATTGAATAAAATACTTTATTAAAATTAATTTTAATTATTTCTTTTTAAATTTTTTGTGTTTTTAATCTTTATTTATTTTTGAAAGAGAGACAAAACATGGGTAGGGGAAGGGCAGAGAGAGAGGGAGACACTGAATCTGAAGCAGGTTCTAAGCTCTGAGCTGTCAGCACAGAGCCTGATGTGGGGCTCAAACTCACAACTGCGAGATCATTACCCAAGCCAAAGTCAGAAGCTTAACTGACTGAGCCACTCAGGCGCTCCTTATTTGTGTGTTTTAATGTTTTGCTAGAAAATACAAAATTACATATGTGGATACATTCTAACTCTATTGGACAGTATTGCTTTAAAGGTAGAGAAAAAAATGGGGGTGGAGCTGTGGTTAGATGAAGATCAGGTAAAAAAGCCAGGAAGCTATCACAGCAGCTCAAGAGATGAATGTCTGATATAGAAAGAGGGTGATGGGGATGGAGAAGCAGGGAATGAATGTGGGAGACATTTAACAAAAAGAATCAACTGGCCTTAAATAATGTAGTAGATATGGGTAAGGAAGAAGTCTAGAATGACTCCAAGTATTCAGCCTGCAAAAGCAAATGGATGAAGAATTAACCAAAACACATTCTTTGAAAGATAAAGCCAAGATCGAATTTTTAAATGCTGACAATATCTATTGTATCACGTACAGTATTTCATATAACCTCTTTGTGCCTTCTTTTAATCATAGTACAACAAGAGCTAATAATAATACTTGTAATAAAGTTGTTCAGAAGATTAAATGAATTATGACATTTAATGAACCCTAAACAATTCCTGAAACACAGAAAGCACCCAAAAGAAGGTTTATTCTTGTTATTATTCTGTTTCTAGTCTTCTATGCTCCTCTTTCACATCTTCTATGCCAACATTTTTCAAGCCCTTTAGAGTCTACCTTAACATTAACTCTTCAATCTTGCCCTGTCTTTCTATTTGTACTCTCACCACCCTAACTCAGACCTTCATCATCCAATCACCAGAACACATTAATAGTCGTTTAACTGGTTTCCTCCGTGTTGTATCTCCCTTCACGTTGATCCATCCCACACCTGTGTGCCAATCATGTTTTTTAAAGAATATCTATGATCATTGTATTTCCTGATCAGAAAATCTTTAATCCCCTCTATTACACATCAGGAGCTCCTGCCAAATGCTTGCCATTGTTTCTGGACTTTCTGACCAAAGTCCTTCTTTCCTATCTTAGTTATCTAACAAATAAGGAAGGAAAACAGGTCATCATTCCTTGTTCTCATCAATAAGCCTGAAGTGTACAGTTGCCTGAAGTATACAAATTCTCTTCTGGGCCTTACCCTGTCCCTTTGGTTTTTTAGATCTGGAAGTACTTCAGAGGCCTATGAAAACTTAAGAATCACTCAAAACACCTTGCCATATCACTCCCTAAAACCTCAAAGAAAAAAAAAAAAAGCACCCACAGACTTGCCATTGTCATAATTCTAGGATCATTTAACTTCTGCTATCACGTGACCCTGTATTGAGGTCTTTTCTCCTCACAATTGTTTCTGATTTTTGCTTTCCTCTTTGGGGTTATGGCAACACCTAATACACTATTGAAACCTTCTTTCATTCTATGTCCCTTATGTTTATTGAATTGTTCACTAAGGGGATTAACTAGTATGACAGAGTGTGACCTCTCCATTCTACTCCTGATGTATTTCCCCACCTTCTGCTCATCTGATGTGTTTAATATCCTGAATTTTTACCATCCAGTTGTATGGGGATGAGAACTCTTTTAATGCATGGTTGGAGGATTAAAGATATCCTGCTCTATCTGAGAGAAGATTTTCCACAATCCTTCTAAAATATCCAACCAGGACCAATAAGGAAGTCTGTTAGTAAACATGAAATTGTCAGGAACTGAAATGCATCATGAATTTACTTTAAGTGGTGATCTCAACTCTAGGAGTGGGTGGGGAGGGGCAGCAAGAATGCCAAATGTAGTACACTAGTGAGCCACTATATGGATGGGGGTATGTGCTGGTACCAGAACATAGGCTTAGAATTGTTCCACCAAACTAAGAATTAATCTCTAGCCCACGTTTTTTTTTTTTTTAACATTTATTTGTTTTTGAGAGAGCATGAGTGCGGAGTAGCAGAGAAAGAAGGGGACAGAGGATCCAAAGTGGGCTCTGCACTGATGACAGTGAGCTAGATGCGGGACTCAAACTCATGAACCATGAGATCATGACCTGAGCTGAAGTTGGATGCTCAACCACCTGAGTCACCCTGACACCCCAATCTTTAGCCCATCTTTTATTATTAACTTGGCAAAGCAAACATAATTCACCAACCAACACTCAAACAATATCATTAGAACATCACTATAGTGACCACAACAGTTCATAATACATTCCAAAGTGTTTACAATATTCTTTCATTTTCTTTTTTTTTTAAATGTTTATTTATTTGAGAGAGAGAGAGAGAGAGAGAGAGAGAGAGAGAGAGAATGTGAGTGGGGGAGGGGCAAAGAGAGAGGAAGACACAGAATCTGAAACAAGCTCCAGGCTCTGAGCTGTCAGCCCAGAGCCTGATGCAGGGCTCAAACTGGTGAACTGTGAGATCATGACTGAGCTGAAGTTGGACACTCAACTGACTGAGCCACCCAGGCACCCCTACAGTATTCTAACTCCCCTTTGAGACTGCCAGACAAAGATGATAGAATAACTAATCTCTCCCAAAAATCCACAAAAATTATAATACAAAGGAGAAAATAAGAGCAAAGCAATTAAACAATGGAAACAAGAAGGGACATGAAATTCTGAGAAACTGCTAAATACACAGAGGATCGGAGATCAGAAAAAAGACAACTGAGAAATTTGTTCATGTCTCCAGAGAATAAACTAAAAGAGGAAGATAAAGAAGTTATATGAAACAAATTAAGAGACTGAACATACATCTAAAGATACAATATCCACCTAGTTGAAAGTGCAGTAGAATTAAATGGAGTAGATGGTGGATAATCAAAGAAATAAAAAGAAGAATTTCTTTGAAGAAAGATTTGATTCTTCAGATCAAAAAAGACCCACCAAATGCAAAGCAGAAGAAATGTGGGGAGGAGACACATCATGCAATTTCTAAACTTTAAGGATAATGAGAAAAATCCAGAAGCTCCCAGAGAAAGAAAAATATTCTGCGAAAGAATAAAAATCTGATTGGCATCAGACTTTTTATCTTCAAAACCAAAATTTAGAAAAAAATGAGACAATGAAGTGTTGCCTACAAAGTTGTGAGGGGAAAGGATTTTGCACCTGGAATTCCATTTTCCAGGCAGGAGAGAAAAACAGACATTATTCATGTAAAAATTTCAATACTACCAATAAACTCTCTCCCCACAAAAACTTTCCTTGGTGATGTAGTGCAGCAAAACAATGCAATTATTACGAAAGGATTCAGTACTGTGTCATGTCTAAGAATACAGATTCTGGAGCTTGACTGCCTGAATTTTGAATCCTAGATCCCTATTTACCAACTATGTGACCTTGGGCAAGTACTTAACCTCTTTGTGCTTCAGCTTCTTCACCTGCAAAAGAGGATGATTTACAATATCTACATCACAAGGTCATGAAATTAATTTGGTTAATACATAAATATTTAGTACAGTGCCTGGTTCATGGTAAACATTATGAAGTTTTTGCAGTGCTTCTTAAAATGGAAGGGGAGTAAAATGCTAAATTAAAAATAAATAATGTGACCTCTGGTTTCAACTGCAACATGTAAAGAGCTTACAAGTAGTCACTCGAATCCTTACCATAAGAAAAATACCGAGCAAGGGTACCTGGCTGGCTCAGTTGGTACAGCACATGACCCTGATGTTGGGGTCATGAGTTCAAGTCCCACACTGGGCAGGGAGCCTACTTGAAAATTAATAAGATTTTTTTTAAAGAAAAAAAAAAGTTGAGCAATCTAAAAATCAATCATATTTCTTGGGCTCATCAGAAAATTCAGGTCAGAGGGCAAACTACTACCATGAAATTATAGCCAATCACAGCTCACAATAGTTTATAATATCAACATGACACCCAATCACAGCTGTCATCAGGTTATTTTGCAACAGAAGCCCTTGGAGCCATAAATGTCAGACCAAATAAATGCTGATTTTATGAACTGTTGGAGGCCAAATGTGGACTAGTTCAATAGGGAGAAACTGCTGGAAGCCAAAACTTAGGGAGATCCCTACACTCTCATGGGTTTTACCCCCAAGAATCCTGTCAAATTCTCAAGGTGAAGATGCAAGAAAAATTCCCTTATATCTGTGGTAGGGAGAAAAGAAATATAAATGCTATGAAAGAACCAAGAGCATTCTCCATAAAAAGGTCTACCCTCTAAGAAAAAACACTTTACCAGAGCCTCATCTGACCTAGGGAAAGGGTAATTCCCCAACTCCAACCCCCTCTAACCTTCCAGTCTCACCTAAAGGGGGAGAAAAAGAAGCTAAGAAATATTTGCAAGAGCCACAACAAAAGGACAATGGCCCATTAAAAACTGAGATTTCACTATAAGATTATAAAATGCTTCCTCTCCCCCATATCTTACCACCACACCAATGGGGCTTCAAAATAACAATAATGGCTTAGAGAGGAAGGAGCTGCAAGATACAGATTCTATTTAAGAAAAAGTTCTCAGGGAAACTCTAAGGGAACCAACAGGGGGAAAAAAAAAACAAGGACACTAAGAGAAACTGAAGCATCTGGCAACTACATCTACAGGCAACTAAACACAACCTAACTCCTAGCAGAGTAACACAAAACCTCACACTAAAGGTCTACTTATCTCAGTTCCAGCCATCCTATAGTGTCCAGTGTTCAACAAGAAAGGGCAGGCATGCTAACAAGGAAGCTAAAAAAAACGTCTAAAGAGTATTGAAACCAGACTTAATATTACATAAATTATGGAATTATCACACAGGGAACTTTAAATAACTATGATTAATTTGTAAACAGCTCTAACAGAAGAAGTAGACAAAAATGGAAGAACATATGGGTAATACAAGCAGAGACATGAAAACTAAGAAAAAAAGCAAAGAAAATGCTACAAATAAAAAAGACATGGATAAACCTTAAATGTTTGTTGCTATGTGAAAGAAGCCAGTCTGAAAATACTGCATGTTGTATGATTCCATTTACATGACAATCTGAGAAAGGCAAAATTATAGAGAGAGTAAAAAGATCAGTGGTTGCCAGAGGCTTAAGGGGAGTGGAAAAGCTGGATAGATGGTTTTTTAGCACAGGGGACTTTGAGGGCAGAGAAAGTATTCTGTATCACACTGTAATGGTAGATACATAACATTAATGTATTTGTCCCAATCCACAGAACTTATAAAGTAAAAAATGAACTTGATTCAAATTTTTAAATTACTTAGGAGATCA
This sequence comes from Leopardus geoffroyi, assembly GCF_018350155.1. Taxonomy (NCBI): domain Eukaryota; kingdom Metazoa; phylum Chordata; class Mammalia; order Carnivora; family Felidae; genus Leopardus; species Leopardus geoffroyi. The sequence continues at coordinate 86,195,306 of NC_059333.1, forward strand.
AGAGATTCTACCAAGGAATGCAGACTGTGACAAAAGGACCCAATTACAAATGTATGGAAAAAAGCTTCACTGAGTGGAGCAGAGTTAAAAGCTGCTGACCTGACTAGAAATATGTGGAATCTACAAGACTAAAGGCAAAGGAAGTATACATAACCCTTGTACTCAAGTTAATAAAATTGTTTCCCCATGGGGGAATGAGTTATCTATCCTGATACTCCTTTACAGGTATGTCTATGTGTGTGTATGTGTATATATCTATATACATCTATGTGATATATCTATATATATAAAAGAGAGAGAGAGAGTGAGTGGGGTAGGGGCAGAGGGAGGGGAGAGAGAGAGTTTCAAGCAGCCTCCATGCCAGCACAGAGCTCCCCACACAGGGTTCAATTCCACAACTGTGAGATCATGACCTGAGCCAAAATCACGTGTTAATCACTGAACCAACTGAGACACCAAGGCACACATTTACATATATATTTGTAATTAACAATTAAATAAATGGATAGTGGAGAGTAGGAGCCAGGTTTCTCATTGTTAGAGTGGGAATTTACAGGTAGGCAAGAGGATCAGGCAAGTATGATCCAGATGGTGATGGATTAGAACTGGAGGCATCAGTAAGAATTCACCTTTAGCATAATATCAATGCAGATTACTACATGTAGGAACATTTACAGATATGTACCTATACTGGGTGAGTATATACACATATATTTCTTCACTCTGTCAGCTGAAAGAACCTAAAAGAAATGATACTCCAGTAGCATGAGCACACCTAGCACCCAGATCTTGTCTCTAAAAAGGATCCAGGGCTTCTTGCAGAAATGGCTGATTCTGAGACTTGAGTAAAAAATACACAAGATGATGGCAGAAAAACAGACACATAGACCAAGGGAATAGAAGAGAAACCCCAGAACTAGAACCACAAACGTATGGCCAACTAATCTTTGACAAAGCAGGAAAGAATATCCAATGGAAAAAAGTCTCTTTAACAAATGGTGCTGGGAGAACTGGACAGCAACATGCAGAAGATTGAAACTAGACCACTTTCTCACACCATTCACAAAAATAAACTCAAAATGGATAAAGGACCTCAATGTGAGACAGGAAACCATCAAAACCCTAGAGAAGAAAGCAGGAAAAGACCTCTCTGACCTCAGCCGTAGCAGTTTCTTACTTGACACATCCCCAAAGGCAAGGGAATTAAAAGCAAAAATGAATTACTGGGACTTTATGAAGATAAAAAGCTTCTGCACAGCAAAGGAAACAACCAACAAAACTAAAAGGCAACCAACGGAATGGGAAAAGATATTTGCAAATGACATATCCGACAAAGGGCTAGTATCCAAAATCTATAAAGAGCTCACCAAACTCCACACCCGAAAAACAAATAACCCAGTGAAGAAATGGGCAGAAAACATGAATAGACACTTCTCTAAAGAAGACATCCAGATGGCAAACAGGCACATGAAAAGATGCTCAACGTCACTCCTCATCAGGGAAATACAAATCAAAACCACACTCAGATATCACCTCACGCCAGTCAGAGTGGCCAAAATGAACAAATCAGGAGACTCTAGATGCTGGAGAGGATGTGGAGAAACGGGAACCCTCTTGCACTGTTGGTGGGAATGCAAATTGGTGCAGCCGCTCTGGAAAACTGTGGAGGTTCCTCAGAAAATTAAAAATAGACCTACCCTATGACCCAGCAATAGCACTGCTAGGAATTTACCCAAGGGATACAGGAGCACTGATGCATAGGGGCACTTGTACCCCAATGTTTATAGCAGCGCTCTCAACAATAGCCAAATTATGGAAAGAGCCTAAATGTCCATCAACTGATGAATGGATAAAGAAATTGTGGTTTATATACACAATGGAATACTATGTGGCAATGAGAAAGAATGAAATATGGCCCTTTGTAGCAACGTGGATGGAACTGGAGAGTGTGATGCTATGTGAAATAAGCCATACAGAGAAAGACAGATACCATATGGTTTCACTCTTATGTGGATCCTGAGAAACTTAACAGAAACCCATGGAGGAGGGGAAGGAAAAAAAAAAAGAGGTTAGAGTGGAAGAGAGCCAAAGCATAAGAGACTCTTAAAAACTGAGAACAAACTGAGGGTTGATGGGGGGTGGGAGGGAGAGGAGGGTGGCTGATGGGTATTGAGGAGGGCACCTTTTCGGATGAGCACTGGGTGTTGTATGGAAACCAATTTGACAATAAACTTCATATATGGAAAAAAAATACACAAGATGAGCCTAGAGCATTTTATGTGCCAGAAAGTTAAGAAGAGCTCAAGTAAAACAAAAACAAAACCCTTACACCAATGGGGGGGGGGGTGTCAAAGGGACACAAGAGCCAACTGAAAGAACTCCCAGCTCCCAGTAGCCAAAGATGGAATAATTTTAGCAAAAATTAAATAAATAAAGCAGTTTTGAATCATAACCCAAGTATAAAATAAATACGTTTGAGTCCATACTGATAGAAATAAATTATTGAATAAGTAAACAAACAGAAGAGATAAGACAAATCGGTGCAGAGGATTTTCTTTTTCTTCTTTTTTTTTAAAAGTTTATTTATTTTGAGAGAGAGAGAGAGCACACAGGTATGACAAGTGGAGGAACAGAGAGAGAGAGGGAGAGAGAGAATCCCAAGCAGGCTCTGTGCTGTCATAAATTATTTTCAAATAATTTATATAGATGATCCACCCTCAAATAAAGGCTGGATTAACTCTTTACTCCTTAACTATGACCTGTACATAGTGACTGCCTTCCAAACAGGTCATTATGGAAAGTGGAAACAAAAAGTAACTTTATGGTAAAGAAATATGACAAATATCACCTCCACCATATGACTATGATCAACATCAACAGTGATAAATCATGTTAACAGTATGTACTCTTGATGTGATGTGACAAAAATGGCACTTTACCTCTGTGGCCTACCTTCCAAAAACCCATAATCCCAGTCTAATTACAAGAAAAACATCACACAATGTCCAATAGAAGCCATCCTTTAAATTATCTGACCAGTGCTCAAAACTGCCAAAGTCATTTCATAAGTTAAATAACAACCACCCAAAGATGTCAGGTTCTCATCTCTGAAACTTGTAAATGTTACCTTATTTGTGAGAGGAGTCTTTGCAGATGTGATTAATGATTTTGAAGTGAAGAGATTATGTTGGATTATCCGAGTTGGCCTTAAATGCTATCACAAGTGTCCTTAAAGATAGATGCAAAGGGAAATCTACCAGAGACACACATAGAAGACCATGGGAAGATGGAGGTAGAGACAAGTGATGCAGCCACAAACCCAGGAATGTCAGGCAGCCACCAGACACTGGAAAAGACAAGAACGAGTTCTCCCCTAGAGCCCCAGAGAGAGGGTGGTCTTGCTAGATTTGGACATCTAGCCTCCAGAACTGTGAAAGAACACATTTTCATTACTGTAAGCCATCAAGTTTCTGGAATAATTTACTATAGCAGGCACAAGCAATTAATATAGTCACAAAAAAGAAAAAGAAAGTCTGAGAAATTATCATAGGCAAGAGAAGGAAGAGACTTGACAACAATGTGTAATGTGATATCCTGGATGGGATCCTGGAATGGAAAAAGTATATTAGATTAAAAAAATAATAAAAACTCAGGAAATTTGAATAAAGTTTCCACTCTATTAAAGAATTATATATCAATATTGGTTCATTAATTGTAACAAATGTATCATACTAATGTAAGATGTTAATAATAGGGGAAAAACTGGGTATACAGTATATAAAAACTCTCTATTACCTTTATTTTTAATTTTTCTAACGTTTATTTAATTTTGAGAGAGAGAAAGAGAGAGAGAGAGAGAGAGTGTGTGTGTGTGTGTGTGTGTGTGAACAGGGGAGGGACAGAGAGAGAGGGAGACACAGGATCCAAAGCAGGCTACAGGCTCCGAGCTGTCAGCTCAGAGCCCAACACAGGGCTCAAACTCAAACCGTGAAATCATGACCTGAGCCAATGCTGGACGCGTAACTGACTGAGCCACCCAGGTACCCCTCTCTGAATTATCTTTTAAATTTTTTCCATAAATACAAAACTTCTAAAAAGAATAAAGCCTATTTAAAATAAAAACACTGGGGCGCCTGGGTGGCGCAGTCGGTTAAGCGTCCGACTTCAGCCAGGTCACGATCTCGCGGTCCGTGAGTTCGAGCCCCGCGTCAGGCTCTGGGCTGATGGCTCAGAGCCTGGAGCCTGTTTCCGATTCTGTGTCTCCCTCTCTCTCTGCCCCTCCCCCATTCATACTCTGTCTCTCTTTGTCCCAAAAATAAATAAATGTTAAAATAAAAACACTGATAAATAAATACCTTAGAAAACAAAATCTAGATGATTACAATATATCCTGGTTACAAGGAATTAAAGAGATGGTGTGGCACTATAATACACTTAGCCATCAATTTTTTTCACATATAAAAATGCTTTAATATGTTCATTAAAACTCTTAAGATAAAGAATAAACATAGGGCAGTGAGGGGATGGGAAAAATAGATCAAGGGAATTAAGAGGTACAAACTTCAAGTTATAAAATAAATAAATCACAGTATGTGAAGTACAGCATAGAGAATATAATCAATAATATTGTAATAACTTTGGTGACAGATGGTAATTAGTCTTATCATAGCAATCATTTTATAATGTATATAAATATCAAGTCACTGAAACAAATATAATATCGCATGTCAACTAGACTTCAATTTTAAAAAACAGAACAAAAACAGAAGATTTTTTTCAAGCCACAAAAGGGGAAAAGAAACAGAAAATAATGTAATCTAGGGGACAAAATCATAAGAAAAATATGTATACACACATAATAAAGTATGGTAAAATGGAAACATAAAATAAGGTGGTGGGAATAAGACCAAATATATCAATCAATGTAAAATTAAAGATTTAATTTCTGCTATATGCTACTTACAATTAATGAAGACAGGTTAAAAACAAAGCATAGATAAATACATGCTAGGAAAATCACAATAAAAGAAAGCATGTGTGGTATTATTAGCATCAGAAAAAATATAATTCAAGTCAAAAGGCATGAAATGGAACAAGGAAGGATTTATAGTGATATAAGCTGTAATTCCCCCAAGAAGATAACTATAGTCATGAACCATCATGACTAAATAGCATACGATCAAAATATAAAGCAAAAGCTATTAGAAAAAATGTGGATTGTATCCATGAAATCAAAATTTGAATAGAAAACCTTCACTCATCTCTCTCAGAAAAAGACAGGATAAGTAGATAAAAAATAAAGAAGTTATAGAAAATGTGAATAACACTATTCCTACAATTATTTTATTAATGTATATAGAATGAATACCAAAGCATACAGAGAATATCTTTCCTTTCAAACAGCTCTGGAAAGAATACCAAAAACATAGTCGTGTGTAAAGTCACAAAAAAACTCTCTATGAATCCCTCAAAGTTTAAATTTATAGGTCACTTTAACTCAGTCACAATTTCACACTGTAAGTTTAGAACAAAAGTATTTTTTAAAACCACCAAAATTAATCTACCTACAAATAAATAATTATGAGAATACTGTATATTAAAACCTCTGGGGTGCAACCATGGAAGCACTCATAAGAAAATGTATAAACTTAAAATGCATTCATTAGAAAGCAACTGAAAGTTTAATGTAAAATAAAAAAATACAATGTGGTCCTGGCATCTGGGTGGCCCAGTCAGTTAAGCATCTGAGTCTTGGTTTCAGCTCAAGTTGTGATCTCACGATTCGTGAGTTCAAGCTCTGTGTTGGGCTCTGCTCTAACAGCTGAGAGCCTGGAGCCTGCTTCGGATTCTGTGTCTCCCTCTCTCTCTCTGCCTCTCACCTGCTCGTGCTCTGTCTCTCTCTCTCTCAAATAAATAAACATGTAAAAAATAAAAAAATAAAAAAATAAAAAAGAATCCCCTGGCCCATTAGCTTCAGGGAAACCCACCAGCTCTGAAGAGTGCCATTTGTTAAGCTATCGTTTATCACTTATGAAGTGTCAGGTACTGTGTTAAGATACTTCCATTAGCTCCAGTCCTCATAATAACACTGAAAAATAAGTATAATTAATTCCATTTTAAGATGAGGCAAGAAGAAGCTCAGAGACATTAAATAACTTATTTAAGATCACAGAAGTAATAAATAGCCAAATTGGGACTCAAACCCAGCACTGCTTGACTTCAAAGTTCATGCTTTATACTGCACTTAATCTATCCTGTTTACAGATTTGCATTTTGAGTGTGTTATGGGTTGAACTGAGTTTCTCAGAAGGATGTTGGAGTACACAGCCCCTCAGTACTTGTGAACATGATCTTATTGGGAAATAGGAGATGAGCAGATAAGCAAGTTAAGATGAGGCTGTTAGAGTGTGACCTAATCCAATATGACTATGTCCTTATAAAAAGAGGAAATTTGGACACAGAGACAGAGTGAAGAGAAGAAAATGTAAAACAAGACATAGGAACAATGTCATCTACAAGCCAGGGAATGCCAGAGAGAGGCTGCCAGGAGCTAGGAGAGAGAAATGGAACAGATTCTCCTTCACAGCCCTCGGAAGAAACCAACCCTGCCCAACATCCTCATCTTGGACTTATGGTCTCCAAAACTGTGAGACAACGTATTTCCATTGTGTGAGCTACCCAGTGTGTGGAACTTTGTTACCACAGCCCCAGGATACCAATCTAGGGCTCAATTTCCTTCTCCTGCAACACTCTTACTCACTTCAACCCTACTTTTAAGAACTCCCATTCTCCATTCTTCCACCACCACCATCACAACCCAATATTTTCTCAATATCTACTGAACTGCCTACATTTCTTATACTATAATTTTGTATCCTCCAAAGACTTGCTTCCTGTTTCAATTCCTGTGTTTTTCCAATCATGGTATACTTGCAAGACATAACCTTATAATGCCATTCCTTTCCCTCCCAAAGATATCATTTGCTTTACAATACCTAAAACAAGACACTGTACATGGTAAGCATGCAACTATATTTGTTTGCATTCATATACATTTGATATATATAATTAGTATAACATGTTAGTAAAGCAATTTAGCAATATGTATCAAGAGTTCAAGAGGCTTTTGATGTTTAACTTAGTATTTCCATTTTTTTTTGCTTCCCCCTGTGTTTTATTTATTTTATTTTTAATTTTTTTAAATTTATATCCAAATTAGTTAGCAAATAGTGAAACAATGATTTCAGGAGTAGATTCCTTAGTGCCCCTTACCCATTTAGCCCATCCCCCCTCCCACAACCCCTCCAGCAACCCTCAGTTTGTTCTCCATATTTATGAGTCTCTTCTGTTTTGTCCCCCTTCCTTTTTTTGTATTATTTTTGTTTCCCTTCCCTTATGTTCATCTGTTTTGTCTCTTAAAGTCCTCATATGAGTGAAGTCATGATTTTTGTCTTTCTCTGACTAATTTCACTTAGCATAATACCCTCCAGTTCCATCCACATAGTTGCAAATGGCAACTTAGTATTTCCATTGAGGAATTTATGTCACATAAATAAATTAACAGGAGAAAAAGTCATATGCACCACAACATTATCTAAAAGTTTGGAAATAAATCTAAAATATCCAAACAAATCAATCAGTGTGATACACCACATTAATAAAAGAAAGGGTGACCTTCCCAATAGATACAGAAAAAAGCATTTGACAAAATACAGCATCCATTCTTGATAAAAATCCTCAACAAAGTAGGGTTAGAGGGACATACCTCAACATCATAAAGGCCATATACAAAAGACCTGCAACTAATATCATCATCAAAGGGGAAAAACGGGAGAGCTTTTTCTCTAAAGTCAGAAACAAGACAGGGATGCCCATTCTCACCACATTTATTTAACTAGTACTGGAAGTCCTAGCCTCAGCAATAAGATAACAAAAGGAAATAAAAGGCATGCAAATCAGCAAGGAAGAAGTCAAACTTCTTCTGTCTTCACAGACAACACAACACTCTATCAATAGAGTGAAAATAGAGTGAAATCAATAGAAATTGATGAAATATATAAGTTGATAAATATAGAAATCAATTTAATTTGGTGATATGTTGGGTATGGTGGATAAGAGGTCAAGTTAAGACTGACTCTTGGATTTCCAATTTATCTAAGTAGATAGACAGTGGCATTATTCAGTGAAATAGAGAAAACTAAAGAGGACCAAGTTTGGGTTGGAAATTGTGGTATCAGTGAGGAACACAGTGATTTTCAAGTACCTTTGGATCAACAGAGTGGATGTTAAGACACCTGAATACATGAATCTGTAGCCCAAAGGAAAGATCTAGGCTGGAGAGAGAAACTCACAAGTCATTGAAGCTACTCCTCATTCAATTCAGACATTACTGAATGTCTGCAGTGTGCCAAGTACTGTATTAAAGATAACGGACAGAAAAAAGTAACAAGATACCATCTCCTTCTTCCAAGAGTAATGCCTCCCTATATCCTACAGAGTAAAGTGTAAACATTTTATATTGGTAATATTCAGATTACTTCACAGTCTTTCCCCAACTCATACTACCCCTTTTATGGGTAAACTCTCAAGTTCCCAAATTCTCCAAGCCACTCAAACTGGTTACTTGCCCTCCTCCCAGCTAGAATAATGAGTTCCTGTCTCTGCAACCCTTTGTCCATAAAATACTCTTTCCTTCCCAACTCTACTTAACTCTAATACAATACTCTACTTTCCAACACAGGATGCCTTCCTTTCTTCCCTTTACCCACAGAAAACCCTTCAGCAGGTGGGTCAGTTGAAGTTCTTCTTCCTCACCAGATCCTTCCAAGAGTTGAGTGTGAAGACGTTAACTTCTTCCACCATAAAATTCATAAATGCATTTTCAATGGGAAGCCCTCCCAATAATTTAATTTAAACATTTTTGGCAAATATAACATTCTTTGGCAGCTAGCTATACAATAGGTAGATGCTGTTATAAATGATATTAAGCCAAATGTGAAATGGAAACTAGAGCTTCCTCCTAAGATAAATTTATCCCTTTATCTTTCTTATCCTATATCTAGAGAGTGTCCATTTTTATTAACAGTTTTCAGAACTAAAAACAAAAATTTTCACCTCCCCAGCTCCTTCCCCTTTTTTGATGGGCTTGGGGAGAGGTCTAGAATATTATAGCATTAAAAGAGCTTGCTTTCATTTTTCAAAAAGTGGTGCTACCGTTTATAACACAATGTTTCATAACTCCTATTTGAGTTTCCAGATTTTGTAATAAAAAAAAAAACCTCCCTCTAAGGTCAGGAACAAGACAGAGATGTCTACTCTCACCACTGTTACTCAACACCGAATTGGAAGTCTTAGCCTCTGCAATCAGACAACACAAAGAAATAAAAGGCATCCAAATCGGCCAGGAGGATGTCAAACTTTCACTCTATATGGAAAACCTAAAAGGTTCCACCAAAAAAACTGCTAGAATTGATTCATGAATTCAGCAAAGTTGCGGGATATAAAATCAATGCACAGAAATCGGTTGCATTCCTATACACCAAAAATGAAGTGACAGAAAGAGAAATCAAGGAATCGATCCCATTTACAGTTGCACAAAAAAACATAAAATACCTAGGAAAAAATGTAACCAAAGAGGCAAAAAACCTATACACTGAAAACTATAGAAAGCTTATGAAAAAAATTTAAGAAGACACAAAAAAATGCAAAAAAGAAAATTCCATGCTCCTGGATAGGAAGAACAAATATTGTTAAAATGTCAATACTACCCAAAGCAATCTACATATTCAATGTAATCCATGTCAAAATAACATCAGCATTCTTCACAGAGCTAGAACAAACAATCCTAAAATTTGTATGGAACCAGAAAAGACCCCGAATAGCCAAAGCAATTTTGAAAAAGAAAACCAAAGCAGGAGGCATCACAATCCCAGACTTCAAGCTATACTACAAAGATGTAATCATCAAGACAATATGGTACTGGCACAAGAACAGACACTCAGATCAATGTAACAGAACAGAGAACCCATAAATGGACCCACAAACATATGGCCAACTAATCTTTAACAAAGCAAGAAAGAATATCCAATGGAAAAAGACAGTCTCTTCAGCAAATGGTGCTGGGAAAACTGGACAGCGACATGTGGAAGAATGAACCTGGATCACTTTCTTACACCATACACAAAAATAAACTCAAAGTGGATGAAAGACCTAAATGTGAGACAGGAAGCCATCAAAATCCTAGAGGAGAAAGCAGCAAAAACCTCTTTGATCTTGGCCGCAGCAACTTCTTACTCAACACGTCTCCAGAGGCAAGAGAAACAAAAGCAAAAATGAACTACTTGGACCTCATCAAAATAAAAAGCTTCTGCACAGCAAAGGAAAAAATCAGCAAAACTAAAAGGCAACCGACGGAACGGGAGAAGATATTGCAAATAACATATCAGATAAAGGGTTAGTTTCCAAAATCTATAAAGAACTTATCAAACTCAACACCCAAAAAAGAAATAATACAGTGAAGAAATGGGCAAAAGACATGAATAGACGCTTCTGCAAAGAACACATCCAGATGGCCAACTGACACATGAAAAAATGCTCAACATCACTCATCATCAGGGAAATGCAAATCAAAACCACAATGAGATACCACTTACACCTGTCAGAATGGCTAACATGAACGACTCAGGCAACAACATGTTGGTGAGGATGCAGAAAAAGAGGATCTTTTTTGATCTAGATTGACAAACCTCTAGCCAGGCTTCTCAAAAGAAAAGGGAGATGACCCAAATAGATAAAATCATGAATGAAAATGGAATGATTACAACCAATCCCTCAGAGATACAAACAATTATCAGGGAATACTATGAAAAATTATATGCCAACAAATTGGACAACCTGGAAGAAATGGACAAATTCCTGAACACCCACACTCTTCCAAAACTCAACCAGGAGGAAATAGAAAGCTTGAACAGACCCATAACCAGCGAAGAAATTGAATCGGTTATTAAAAATCTCCCAACAAATAAGAGTCCAGGACCAGATGGCTTCCCAGGGGAGTTCTACCAGACGTTTAAAGCAGAGATAATACCTATCCTTCTCAAGCTATTCCAAGAAATAGAAAGGGAAGGAAAACTTCCAGACTCATTCTATGAAGCCAGTATTACTTTGATTCCTAAACCAGATAGAGACCCAGTAAAAAAAGAGAACTACCGGCCAATATCCCTGATGAATATGGATGCAAAAATTCTCAATAAGATACTAGCAAATCGAATTCAACGGCATATAAAAAGAATTATTCACCATGATCAAGTGGGATTCATTCCTGGGATGCAGGGCTGGTTCAACATTCGCAAATCAATCAACGTGATACATCACATTAACAAAAAAAAAGAGAAGAACCATATGATCCTGTCAATCGATGCAGAAAAGGCCTTTGACAAAATCCAGCACCCTTTCTTAATAAAAACCCTTGAGAGAGTCGGGATAGAAGGAACATACTTAAAGATCATAAAAGCCATTTATGAAAAGCCCACAGCTAACATCATCCTCAACGGGGAAAAACTGAGAGCTTTTTCCCTGAGATCAGGAACACGACAGGGATGCCCACTCTCACCGCTGTTGTTTAACATAGTGCTGGAAGTTCTAGCATCAGCAATCAGACAACAAAAGGAAATCAAAGGCATCAAAATTGGCAAAGATGAAGTCAAGCTTTCGCTCTTTGCAGATGACATGATATTATACATGGAAAATCCGATAGACTCCACCAAAAGTCTGCTAGAATTGATACATGAATTCAGCAAAGTCGCAGGATACAAAATCAATGTACAGAAATCAGTTGCATTCTTATACACTAACAATGAAGCAACAGAAAGACAAATAAAGAAACTGATCCCATTCACAATTGCACCAAGAAGCATAAAATACCTAGGAATAAATCTAACCAAAGATGTAAAGGATCTGTATGCTGAAAACTATAGAAAGCTTATGAAGGAAATTGAAGAAGATTTAAAGAAATGGAAAGACATTCCCTGCTCATGGATTGGAAAAATAAATATTGTCAAAATGTCAATACTACCCAAAGCTATCTACACATTCAATGCAATCCCAATCAAAATTGCACCAGCATTCTTCTCGAAACTAGAACAAGCAATCCTAAAATTCATATGGAACCACAAAAGGCCCCGAATAGCCAAAGGAATTTTGAAGAAGAAGACCAAAGCAGGAGGCATCACAATCCCAGACTTTAGCCTCTACTACAAAGCTGTCATCAAGACAGCATGGTATTGGCACAAAAACAGACACATAGACCAATGGAATAGAATAGAAACCCCAGAACTAGACCCACAAATGTATGGTCAACTCATCTTTGACAAAGCAGGAAAGAACATCCAATGGAAAAAAGACAGCCTCTTTAACAAATGGTGCTGGGAGAACTGGACAGCAACATGCAGAAGGTTGAAACTAGACCACTTTCTCACACCATTCACAAAAATAAACTCAAAATGGATAAAGGACCTGAATGTGAGACAGGAAACCATCAAAACCTTAGAGGAGAAAGCAGGAAAAGACCTCTCTGACCTCAGCCGTAGCAATCTCTTACTCGACACATCCCCAAAGGCAAGGGAATTAAAAGCAAAAGTGAATTACTGGGACCTTATGAAGATAAAAAGCTTCTGCACAGCAAAGGAAACAACCAACAAAACTAAAAGGCAACCAACGGAATGGGAAAAGTTATTTGCAAATGACATATCCGACAAAGGGCTAGTATCCAAAATCTATAAAGAGCTCACCAAACTCCACACCCGAAAAACAAATAACCCAGTGAAGAAATGGGCAGAAAACATGAATAGACACTTCTCTAAAGAAGACATCCAGATGGCAAACAGGCACATGAAAAGATGCTCAACGTCGCTCCTTATCAGGGAAATACAAATCAAAACCACACTCAGATATCACCTCACGCCAGTCAGAGTGGCCAAAATGAACAAATCAGGAGACTACAGATGCTGGAGAGGATGTGGAGAAACGGGAACCCTCTTGTACTGTTGGTGGGAATGCAAATTGGTGCAGCCGCTCTGGAAAGCAGTGTGGAGGTTCCTCAGAAAATTAAAAATAGACCTACCCTGTGACCCAGCAATAGCACTGCTAGGAATTTACCCAAGGGATACAGGAGTACTGATGCATAGGGGCACTTGTACCCCAATGTTTATAGCAGCACTCTCAACAATAGCCAAATTATGGAAAGAGCCTAAATGTCCATCAACTGATGAATGGATAAAGAAATTGTGGTTTATATAAACAATGGAGTACTACATGGCAATGAGAAAGAATGAAATATGGCCCTTTGTAGCAACGTGGATGGAACTGGAGAGTGTGATGCTAAGTGAAATAAGCCATACAGAGAAAGACAGATACCATATGTTTTCACTCTTATGTGGATCCTGAGAAACTTAACAGAAACCCATGGAGGAGGGGAAGGAAAAAAAAAAGAGGTTAGAGTGGGAGAGAGCCAAAGCATAAGAGACTCTTAAAAACTGAGAACAAACTGAGGGTTGATGGGGGGTGGAAGGGAGGGGAGGGTGGATGATGGGTATTGAGGAGGGCACCTTTTGGGATGAGCACTGGGTGTTGTATGGAAACCAATTTGACAATAAATTTCATATATTGAAAAAAAAAAAAGGCAGGTCTTGCTTACTAAAGCTCCCTCTAACCAGGAATAAGTAGAGGTTAAGACTATATTTGAAAACAGAATAGCTAATCTTGTCTATGAGAGACAAGAAAGCATAAAAGGGGATATTTGGGCTGAGTCTTCAAAGATGGTAGGAGTTCACCAGGCCAAACAGAACTTTCTTGTCAGAGGGGACATGGTGCAGAAGACAGAGGGGTTATGACACTCACCTTGTTTGAAAAACACTGAATAATTCTTTATCTCCCATGGGATAAAATAAAAGCAACCTAGAATGACTTTCATCACTCATTATTTATGTTCCTGACATCTCATGTCTTTCCTATTGCCCTTTTACTCATACTTGTAAACTTTGTACCTTCTTTCATAACCTGTGTGTCTTCTGCACCCTTTCCCGTCTGCCAAGAAAATTCTTTTTGGCCTGGTGAACTCCTACCATCTTTTCTTTTTCATGTTTTTTTCAGTTTTTTTAGAGAGGGAGAGACAAAGTGCAAGCACAGGAGGGGCACAGAGAGGGAGAATCAGAATCCGAACCAGGCTCCAGGCTCTGAATTATCAGCACAGAGCCTGACACGAGGCTCGAACTCGAGAACCACGAGATCATGACCCGAGCCGAAGTCAGAAGCTCAACTGACTGAGCCACCCAGGTGCCCCTAACTCCTACCATCTTTGAAGACTCAGTTCAAATACCCCCTTTTATTCTAGGATGTTTGTATTTTATCCCATGGGAGATGAAGAATTATTCAATGTTCTTTTTTGCTTTTCTTACAAAAAATTTTTTAATGTTTATCTGTTCTTGAGAGAGAGAGAGAGAGAGAGTACAAGTGGAGCAGGGGCAGAGAGATGAGGACAGAGGATCCAAAGCAGGGTCTGCACTGACAGCAGCCAGCACAACACAGAGCTCGAACTCTGCAAACGACATCATGACCTGAGCCAAAGTCGGATGCTCAACCGTCTGAGCCACCCAGGTGCCCCTCAATGTTTTCCAAATAAGGTGAGTGGCATGCTCAGTATGTGTTTTACAACAACACCTGAGACCTTTGTGCTATCAACCTTTTTCTTTTTTCTTTCTTTTTTTTTTTTTTTTTTACTGTATTGGGAGAAATAAGAGTTTTTAGGTTGTGGGCCTGTGGGAGGATGTTAAGGAAAGAAATGTGCAGACATATATGCGCAGGAGAGAAATAAAAGAGCCGTGCTCCTCAGTTGCTCCTCTGCAATGCAGTAGGCTTGTAAGGTGTATGCAGAGTCTGTGTCCCATGTCGCAGGACTCAGGAATGCCAGCTATGCAACAGAGCTTAGTCATCTTCTGGCAGGAAGGACAGGCAAGTTTGTGCCAGACAAGGTTATAAGAAGCACAGGAGGTCTCGTGTGAGACATCGGTCACATTCATCAGAATTATTGTTCCATGTTCAGCTGTATATGTATAATGACAGCTAACATGAGTTCACTGTACTGTTCTTGCATCTTCTACGTGCATTAATTCATTTATCCCTCATAACAACCCTGTGAGTAGATACTGTTATCAATACCATTTCATAGATGAGCAAACTGAGACACATAAAAGTTAGGAAACTTGCCAAGGTCTCATAGCTAGTAAATAAAGGAACTGTTACTCTGATCTCGGACATTCTGGCCCTGGAGGCAGGACTGCAATGACACTATAAAAATGAGCTTCGGCTTATGTCTTTGCCAGCTCAAGCTGATGCAACAAAATAACAAGACTGGATGACTTAAACATTTATTTCTCACCGTTCTAAGGACTGGTAAGTCCAAGATCAAAGTGCCAGCTGATCTGCTGTCTGATAAGAGCCCCCTTCCTGGATTGCAGATAGTCAACTTCTTGTTACATCTCCACATGGCAGAAAGAAAAGGAATTCCAAAATCTTCCTCTTCTGATAAGGACACTGATCTTATCATAGAGACCCCACCTTCATGATCTCATCTATACATAATTAACTCCCAAAGACCTACCTCCAAATACCACCACATTAGGGGTTAGGACTTCAACATGTGAAGTTGGGATGGGGGGTGAGGAAATAACACATTCAGTCCATAATAGCTTGCATGTTCTCTCAGAAGGAAACATCCCAAAATTATTCTCTGTGACATACTGTACTCAATATATGGCATCTTAGGGGCACCTGGGTGGCTCAATTGATTAAGCATCTGACTTCAGCTCAGGTCATGATCTCGCAGTTCATGAGTTCAAGCCCCGCGTTGGGCTCTATGCTGATAGCTCAGAGCCTGGAGACTGCTCTAGATTCTGTGTCTCCTTCTCTCTCTGCCCCTCCCCCACTTGTGCTCTGTCTTTGTCTCTCTCTGTCAAAAACAAACGTTAAAAAAATTATATATAAATATACATATATGTATAGAAGGAAGGAAGTAGACCACGATCTTGTCCTCTTGGACATAAATAATACATTCTGTAGAAGGTCAGCACTGCCTAACTTTTCCAGTAGAGTAAAATTCTCAGGCTGTTTTCTGAAAAAGTTGAGAGTGTCTGAAGAGAATTGGTTGAGGAGACATAGGGTAGAATGAAAACAAAGTATGAGGAGCAGTGGTAGACACAAAGCAAAAAAAAAAAATGTCTTCAGAGAGCAGGAATGATGTGGTCAGGTAATGGCTAAGGTAAGTCTTACAAGCCACATTGAAGTTACCCATAGGAAGGACATAGAGAGGCACTCCAGGTATAGGATATGAGGAAGAGAATGGGCTAGGCAGACACAAAAGTAGGTTGATATGTTCAAAGACAATGGGCAAATCAACTAATTTCTAACATCTTCTAAAGTCTTATATCCATTGTCCAATCTGTAGGCTGGACACTAATTCATAAAACTTTTTTAGTATGAATTAGGCCATCATAAATCCCCTTTCTGGCTTCCTCTGGGAGGACAGAGAGACAGATGGACATCTGGATGCACATATACATGTACTTTTGTCCTTAACTTTTTGGAATGTAAAATTAAGTAATGATGCTGTATCAGATGCAATTCAGGATAAGCCCAGATGTGGTCAGTTCCTAGGATGGGACACAAGAATACAGATTCTTATATCCCTAATAAACAATCTGATGGGGGACATTCTTCCTTCCCTCAGAGTAATCCACTCTAAAAGGTAAATGGCAAGAGTAGGTACAGCAACAGAAATCAGAAAAAAAAAAAATTTGGTTTTGTGCTGTCTGAAGCTTACACTCTGCATTCTCACAGTTGCTACAGTAATATGTAAGCTGTTAGGATTAAGTGGCTCCAGCTGGTGGTAATTAGAACTGGAGAGACTAGGGAGAGAGAGCTCAGGGTGGGGCAGTTGGAGAGAGCTCCATCATCCTTCTGGAAGAAGCTGGTTTTCTATTTCATTTGCCTCCAACCACCATGACCTCCCACTTCTCCCTCCTCATCTGTCCCCACTCACCCCACCCTGCTTCTCCATCAGCAATAAGGAGCTGGTGGCGCGACAAAATTAATCCAACCTGCCTTTTGTATCTGCTATGCTGTTTGTGTTAACTCCTTGCCATTAACATGAAACGAGTTCTCTTTCATTCAATAAACATTACTAATTTAAGATATGCCAGGAATGGGGATAGTTGATGATGATATAGTAGAAGATAAAATAAATTGGCCTCTCATCACTGATTTCTAAATTCTAGTGGGTAATATTGACAAGTGAATGGTGTGATAAGGGCTGTAAAGGCGGAAATACAGGATTCCACTGGAGCATGTAACCCTAGAAAACTGAAGCTCCAGGGAGGCTAGGGTGGGGTGGGGGTGGCAGTAGGAGTGGGGTAGTGATTGTTCAGAGAACAGGGAATGAGTATACAAAGTCACAAAGAAGAGAGAAACACAGTCCAAACAAGGAAATGAAGAATAAACCAATATAACCAGAACATTCAGTGGAAAAGAAAGTCCTTGGTAGCAAGAAATATCTCAGACATAATAAGTTTGAGATGTGTGTGCAACACATAAGTGGAGACATCCAATAGACAGGGGTATATATGGCCCTGAGACCCAGAAGAAAGGTCAGGTTTAGACACAGCTTTCTCATCTCTCCAGTGACATTTTTCTTCCTCACAATACTCTTAAGAAATACATTAGTTCCAAGGCAATGAGAATACTTGCTGGTTTTTAAAGAATTGTCACTAATGTGGAGGAAGTTTGAGGTTAGAGGCACAAAATTATATTTTTCCTGCTGTTGTATTATCTTGCTTTAGAAGGCCTTCTTTTATTGATGGTCTACTCTGCAATCAATTGAAAACTGAATGAGGGCTCATCCTTTGTCTGGGCAAGTAGCTACAAACTTACTTCTTTATGCTAACAAAGGCTTTTATTTCCTTTGTTGAAAGTTCTTTGTCATCATTTTCTAACTATAATTGCTATTTACTCATTGATTTGAAAAACAGGATCCAGTGTTAGATTAATGCTAAAAAGTTAACATCCCCCAGATTGAAACTCTGTAGCACAAAACTATAAATAAAAACATTTTATATATACATTGTATTTTCATATGTCTCACATCAATTATAGGAAAAATAAGCATAAACATTTTAAATATTCTGACAAGTAAAAAATTTACAGACCAACAAAGAGATACTTCTATTTTCTTTCCAAACCAGAGTCAAGATCTATCCAGTCTCCTTTGTCACATTAGAAAACGAACACCTATTTGCCTGTTAATAGTTGCAAACATCTTCTCATGTCTTTCCCAAGTTTTGGTAGCTTGAAGTACATATGACACCACCAACAATTACATTTTTAACTATATCTCTCTCATCCCTAAAACCCCCTACTTGTTTCCCATTGAACCAAGTTTCAAGAATTGTATCTTCTTCCCCTTGTGAGCGCTAATCTTTACCTAGTTTTCTTTTCTGCTCTTTTTGTCCATCTTTTTTGCATCATGTCCCAGACTTTATTCATTGGATATGAAGCTACTTTTTAAAAGCTGGGTATACAATCATATAAATATAACAATCCAATGAAAAGAATTACAGATATTTAAACTATTAACTGTTAATCTTACTCATAAATTGATATTAAAACAGTGAAGCCCTTTTCAAAGGGAAGAAAAATAAAGACTGACCAAAGTTGGTATAATAAAGGTACTTGTTGATATGCCATCACTTATTGATTTAATAAATATTCACTTCTCTTATGAGAAGTGAAGCTTCTCTTCATAAGATTCTCACATCTTACATATGAAAAGAAAGCTGTAGGGTCCCCACTTTATTCCTTCCACTCATAAGTCTCGCACCCAGAGTAAGCTTGAGCACATACTGAAAAGCAACTAAGCTGTCCTTAGATGATGGCGCCACCTGGTGGCTAGTTTACACATCTGTTAAAGGCCATTTCTCTAAGTTCTTGGTCAGGCAGTGACCTTTTTACAATTCCCTTCCCTACTCTTTTCCAATTCTTGTCCCATTATTTCATATAAATTTATCTTCCTCTTCCTAGCTTCTCTATTCTCTGTTCAATTGGTGAGAAAAAAAATGAATACACCTGCCTACTTGTGGCAAATAAGCATAAGAGAATACCAGATATATATTTGTACCAAAAAAAAAAAAAAAAAAAAAGAAAAGAAAAGAAAAAGAAAACCTATGAGATAGAAGACATGAAAAAATAGTAACAGGAGAAGTTTCACCAGGAATTTCCCTCTACTATCTCATAATTCCCTAATTTACTCAATTTTCTCAAGTACCAAAATGTAAAACAGAAAATCTTTCACCAAGTACTAGAATGACAGCAGGTTGCTTTCTGAGTATAAAGGATCACAAATGCAGCTAGGTCCCAGATGAGAGACTTTGGAATTCTGTAATCAGATTAGAGAATTTAACTGCCATTCTAACATTGTTCCTTTTAGGAACTGCATATTCTGCATTCAAATAGTTTTGAATTATGACCCTTCTCTGTAGGGACTTCGTGTAATTCCAATTTAGCACACCATTTAGAAAAAAAGACAAAGTTGTTTCCACAGATACTCAAACAAGTGTAGTTAAAAGACTGGCCTGTAAAATGGGGATAATAAAATTTGGTTTATACAGGAAGAATTAGAGAAAATATTTTCAAGTAGCTAATAAGATATCTGATAAATACTAGTGTTGAATTTATTCTAACAGGTGGAATGATATGCTATATGTTCATTTTAGGGTCATTTCCTTACCAGTAGTTGAAAACATATAAATCACAACTAACATTCCTAATAAGAAAAATAAGATGATTGACTTAAGTGACCTCTGAGTTTACATCTAGCTCTAAAAATATCCCACAATGAGTTCCCAACTACACATTCAACATTCAAAAGTTTATCTAATTATTATGTCAGCAGAAAGAATTAGAAATCCAAAACTGGCCAAATTATTAGAGTGGTCTTTGTGATTAAAGTGGCCAGTGAGTTATTCGATCATTTGCTGATGGTGGTTGGTTCAAAAAGCATTAATTGTTTAGTCTATAGTACATTCTTAAGAAGTTTCAAACTTAATGAACTAGAACATTAGCTAGACATGCTGGCTAACAAAATTACTTAAAACATCTTTGAACAACCCTGAAAAGTCAGGTTAAATGCACAGACTATATAATCCAGTGGTTCTCAACCTTGTCTACATGTTGAAATTACCTGTGAAGTTTTAAAAAATACTTAAGATTTTTATTTAATTGATTTATAAGTAACTTAAATGTGATTCTGATGTATAATCAGAACAACTGACCTCACTGAGAAAATTACCAGAGGATATTTATCAATCAAAATCTTCTGTTTTCCTTAAATATCAAAATGAATAATTGTCTCTAATAATTTCTATAATTGGATTAAATTGGTTTATTCTCCTATGCTCTCCAAACCAAGACACTTTTAAAAGTGAAGAAGGTTACTATTTGTGATTGGTCCAGGATAGTAAGGATAAACCAGGACTGTCACAGGCAAAATAATGGAGCATATGGTCACTCTACTTAGAGAAGGGTTACTGAATTTTTTTTAAAGTATGTAATTTGTATTTCAGATTTTTTTATACAGTGTACAGTTATATATGCCAGGAAATTTTGAGGTTTTTAATAATAGAAACAGTTCAAATAACACTTAAAAGGTTAACATTTAGATTCTCAATCCACTGGATAAATGCCTATTTACTTAGGATCATGTGTAAAGAGAAGATTTTTAGACTAAATTAAGATTTGCTGGAAGAGCAAACTAAAATAGTAGAGATAATATTTTAAATATCATTAATTTTCTGTGCCAACCCCATTTCAGTGGATAATCACATGCAATAATGCTGACTCTCAAAAATGGTAGATTAAAATAATTCATTTCTGTTTTTAATTAAAATTGAGGAAGTAGGAACTAATAATATAATGCGTGTCAGAGCTGCAAGTGTGCAGCATCAAAGATAAGAAGGGGATTGCAACCAGGGTTTGCTTCTTGAGTTCCTTAAAAATTCACAAGGAAAGCAGAGAGAATGGAAGCTGGTGGCTGCCCACAGGCACATGATGACATACAAAGCAGCTCTTTTCTTAGCTGAGTTGCCAGAAACATTCCCTTGATCCTCTAATCATCCAAGGTCACCAGCAACATTGTCCCGTGCATATTGTCCAGGACAGCCTCTGCTTCCTCTGTGGGATTGGATGGATACATCAACTTTGGGCATTTTTAGTTGTAATCTCTAATAGCAGGTCTTATGCTAACTGGGCTTGAATGTCCTGTTCTCACAGGAACTTAAATGAAAGGGTCACAGATACCTGAAAAAAAAATTTTAGAAACAAGATATTGCTCTATAAATAAATCCCACCAGATCTCAAGATAAGATTGACTTACTGTTCCTCCACGCCCTTCCTGAATTTCTGATGTCCTTAAAGTGCAAGGAATAATTGCCTGTTTCCTTATTTTACAAAAAGTGACAAGAGGGTTATCAGGATGCTCTTTTCTGCACAGATTATGGATATCTATAACCCAGTGCAAATCTCACTTTATAAAGGCTTTAACCACATGCACCAGAACTATTTCCATTTATTGCTCTATTCTAGGACTATAATTATGAAATTGAGTTCCATGAAGACTTTGTTCATAGCCAGAAATTTAAACGATAGATTTTAAGAGCATTTCAGGTGACAGAAGACAGTCTAATCTTAAAAAGACAAAATCTCATACAGAAATTTTAACTTGCATCCCAGCACCATGTAGCCCTTAAAGAGGCTCTCCTAAAATGCATGCTTCATATCACTATGTGCTTGAAATGTTCATTAGAGATTGCCTAGAACAATAGTTTCCTCATAAATATTTTTGGGGAATGTTGAATTAACGAAGTTAAATGGATTTTATCACAACCCCTTCTTCAAGGTCTAAAATGCACTATGAATTTCAATGAAAATTAATAGAGGATACGTGTTTTCACAAAATTATGAGGTCATGAACTCTTTTTTTTTTATTAGGAAAGTTCATGGAGTTCATGGAAAGTTTAGCAGTCTAAAAAATATACTGTTAGGGGCGCCTGGGTGGCTCAGTCAGTTGAGCATCTGACTTCAGCTCAGGTCATGATCTCACAGCTTTTGAGTTCGAGCCCTGCTTTGGGCTCTGTGCTGACAGCTCGAAGCTTGGCGCCTGCTTCAGATTCTGTATCTCCCTGTTTCTCACTCACTCTCTCTCTCTCTCTCTCTCTCTGTCAAAAATAAATAAACATCTAAAAAAATATTTAAGAAAATAAAGATAAAATAAAAAATATAATGTAGCTTCATCATAGTCAATATATATATCTTTTTTATCAAGCATCTTTCCTTAACCTCCCTGGTGCAACTTAGACAAACCACTTTTGTTTCCAACTTTGTAAAAACTGAGAATATTAACTACCAACCAAAAAGTTTATAGCCAGCAATGTATCCTTTAATAAAGAAAGTAAAATATAGATATCAACAGACAAATAAAAACTAATATTGCCAGAAAACTTTTTTAAAAAGAAATTAAAAGGTATTATTTAGGGAAAATAAACCCCAGATAGAAGTGCAGAGGTTCAAACATAATTAATAGCAATAAAAAAGGTAAACATAACGGGAAAATTGAGAGAAGTCAATGAAGTTAAAATATACTAAAATCCTTGCATTGTCCCAGAAGTGGTAAAAGCACAAACTTAAATTAGACTCTAAATGAAATATTCATGTTATAATATTTCTATTTCTAAGTAAAAGAAAAGTAAAAAAGTATATAACTAGTAAGATAGTAAGAAAAAAGTTATAAAAAATACTTAATACAAAGGGAGGCACAAAAAAGTTAAAAGGAATTTAGCAATAAATGGTACAAGTAGAAAATATATACTAAGACAAAAAATTAAACCCAACTATATCAATAATTACAATAAATGTAAATGGGCTAAGTCATTCAATTAAAAAACAAAAAATATATCATATTAGACTTCAAAAAACCACAAATATTTCCTGCTTACAAAAGAGACATCTTATACATAAGAATTTAAAAACAAGAGTACAATGGTGGAAATATATGTACCATGCAAACATTAGCCAAAAGAAAACTTATAACACTTATATACTATTATATCAGTAAATCAATCGATAAAGTAGACCTTAATGCAAATATTACTAAAGATAATATATATGTATTATATAATACCTAGCATATATACGACAAAACAAAATTGACAATATTAAAAGAAGAAATGGACAAATCCATAATAGTGGGAGATTTTAACACACTTCTAGCAGTTGTTGATAGGAGGGGCAGACATTAAATTAGAATATAAAAGATTTGAAGAATACAATTAACAAATTTGACCTAATTGATACTTTTTAACAATGAATGCAAAGGTGAAAGAATACATTTTTGTCAAGTGCACATGGAACAAAAAAATAAGCAAAAGAAATGAGACATAGTACTTAAAAAAAATCATTATTCACAAACAATACAGTTGCACACATTAAAACATACAATCTACAGATGAATTATAGAATTGCATAAATAAGATTGCCAGATACAAAGTAAATATACAAAAATCAATGATTTTTATATATATATTAATTACAAGCAGTATATGAATTTTTTTAAGACACTATTTGCAATAATACCAAAAAAAGTGCCTAGGAATCAATTTAACAAAAGATAAAATAAGACCTATAAACAAAAAAACTAAATTATATTGGGATAAATTAAAGAAACTCTAAGTAAATTGACTAATATACTATGTTCAAAATCAATATTGTTAGAATGTCATTTCTCCCAAAATTCATCCACAGGTTCAGTAAAACCCCATTCAAAATCCTAACAGTTTATTTTGTGGAAAATGATAAGTTGATTTTAAAATCATATGGAAATAAAAATGGCCAATGTAACCAAAAAAAAAATTCTTGACACGGGAAAACTTAGTCTACCAGATGGCATACATAACTTATTGTAAAGCTATACTAATTAAGACAGGGTAGAACTGGTACAAGTATAGACATATATAGAACAGAATAGAACAGGATACAATAGAAAAAGGAATACAAAGTAGAATACTAAAATAGATCCATATATATGTGGACACTTGAATGATACCAAATGGAATATTTATAGCAGTGGGTAAAATGACTAACTTTTCAAGAAAAATTATGCAAGATCAACTGACTATACATAGAGGAAAAAATGCAATTTGACCCCTTTGTCACACTTCACAGAAAAAAAATTCTGTATTGGGTGGACTGAAGATCTAAATGTGAAAATAAAGAATAAAACTATGAAAAGTAACAGATTAATAGTATATTCTTGACTTTTGGGTAGAGAAATATTTCATAAACATGATACAAAAAGCACTGACAATAAAAGGAAATTTGAAAAATTATACTACATTAAAATTAAGAATTTCTACTCATCAAAACACACACAAGTGTAAAAAGTCAAGTCATGGGGAAAGATATTTGCCAAACATAAAACCAATGAAAGGAAATTGAAAACTAGAAAGAAATTTGACCAGGTTCTTCACAAAGATGAAAATCTAAACAGCCCATAATTTTTTTTTTTTAATGTATGACCTTATTTACTTAGCACTTATCTTAAAATGATGATAGCTAATACCAATTGAAGCATTTGCAAAATACCATTTAGATCCAATATTAGTATACTAAATAAAAGTATCAGAGAACCTGATATTTATGGCATCAAGTTATAAATAAGTTTAATTCAAAAATAAATAAATAAATAAATAAATAACCCATAAACTTTTCAAAACAGATTTAACTTGATGGTTAATTTTGTGCATCAACTTGACTGGCCACAGGTTTCCCAAATTAAACATTATTTCTCAACCTGACTGTAACAGTGTTCTTGAATGAAATTAACATTTGAATTGGTGGGCTCACTAGACTGCCCCCAAAGTGGGTGGGCATGATCCAACCCCTTGAGGGCATGAATAGGAAAGATGGAGGAAGGACAAATCTACTCATTTTTCCTGCCTCTGCTTTGGCTAGGACATTTCCTCTCACCTCTGGCCCTCATACTGTGATTTACAAACTCGTCTGGTTCTCAGGCCTTCAGAATCAGACTGAATAACACCACTGGCTTTCCTGGGTCTCTAGCTTACAGAGGGCAGATTGTGGGACTCAGCCTCCACAATTACATGAGCCAATTCCTCATAAAACATAAATATAAATAAATAATATATATATTTATGTATAATAAAAATAAAAATAAATGTATGTTTAGACCTATTTGAATATAAATATTATATTATAAACATACTAAAGATATATATATATCTTATTCTATATGCCCTACAGATTCTGTTTTTCTGGACAACCCTGACTGATATATTAACCTTACCAGTAATCAAGAGAATGCAAATTAAAACACATTTTTTTTTACTGTTTATTTATTTTTGAGAGAGAGAGAGCGTACATGCACACTTGAGCGCGCACAAGTGGGGGAGGGGCAGAGAAAGGGAGACAGACTCCAAAGTGGGTGCCAGGCTCTAAGCTGTCAGCACAGAGCCTGATGTGGGGCTTGAACTCACGAACCGTGAGATCATGACCTGAGCGGAAGTCAGACACTGAACCAACTGAGTCACCCAGGCACCCCGAGAACACAAATTAAATTTGTAAGATCTACACATTCAAAGGAAGATCTAAAATTTAAGACTATCAATCCCAAATCTAGAATTTGGAGCAATGGATACCCCAAATACATATACAAAAATGTTCACAGCAGCAGTATACTTAAGAGCCTCAAACTGAAACCAACCCTAATGTTATTAACAGTAGAATCCATGCATAATTGTTGTTTCATACAAGAGAATACCAGACAGCTACTAAGGTGAAACAACTACAAGTAAATGAAACAACATGAATAAATGTTATAATATTGAGTGAAAAGAGTTAAATACAAAATACATACTATATGACTTCACTCACATAAAGTCCAAAAACAAGCAAGACTACTCTATGGGTTTAGTTCTCCTAAGGGAGTTTAGTCTTATTTATTTATTTATTTTTTTTTTAATTTTTTTTTTTTTCAACGTTTATTTATTTTTGGGACAGAGAGAGACAGAGCATGAACGGGGGAGGGGCAGAGAGAGAGGGAGACACAGAATCGGAAACAGGCTCCAGGCTCTGAGCCATCAGCCCAGAGCCTGACGCGGGGCTCGAACTCACGGACCGCGAGATCGTGACCTGGCTGAAGTCGGACGCTTAACCGACTGCGCCACCCAGGCGCCCCGTTTAGTCTTATTTAAAAGAGCAAAAGGTCTACAGAAGGGGCATGAGGAAAGCTTCTGGAGCACTGGTAATGTTCCAGCTCTTAACCTGGATAATGATTACATGTATGGTCACCTAATGATAATTCACTAAGCTCTAAACTCTTGATTTGTGCTTTTTTCTGTATTTTGCTATATTTCGCTAATTTTTTTTAAATATAAATAATGTTTTAAAGGTACTCAAAAATAATAAATTATGCCTAAACTAATTCCTAAAATCTCAGTTTAATTTCAGTCTGTGGCTGGCTTGTGAGAGAAGCAATAAGTAAAAAAAGATAATGAAAATATATAGTACATGAGAAATCTGTATAATTGCCATGATTTCAGTGGGTCACCAAAAGCTTTCAGTTGCTATTAGTTGTGATTATCTGATTGTGCTGTTAAATAAGACCTAATACTAGTAAAAATACCCAGCTGTTAAGTATTTTGAGAGACATGCAATAATTTAAATTATCAGACAAGAATCTCAATGTAAAATTCATAGATTTTAATAAGTTGAGGAGAGAATAAATTATTTGGAATCCTTTCCTAACATGATAGAATGTTGGATTTGGAAGCAACATGAGAGATTTACCTACTCAGTCCGACAGATAAAAAAACCTTACACCTGCAGAGATATAATAAGTGGTCAAGATCAAAGTCATACCTGTGGAAGGAAAGCTGGGAAAACAACTCACATCTATTCCAAGCACAGAGCATTTTCTATTTCTCCAGGGTGCCTTCCTACCACACCTGCTTTTGGTTGTTATGGTTGGGAAATTTTTTTTCCTCAAACCTAAGAATATTTAGAGTACAGAATTGTGCAACTTTCCTCTTGACTTAATCTTAAGAACAGGGTCTAAATTTTTGTTTTAATGTAATGGCCTTTGTACCCCATTCTCACAGCACTTCTGCCAGAATGTATACCTTTGCAAATGCAGCAAATGTTATTACTTAGATATTAACTCACTGCTTACCTTCTAAATTCAGTTTTTAGAAGACAGTATAATTCCTAAGTAGGTAAGGACATATACTTAGAAAAGTACCAGCTGCCCAGTAAGCATATATCCACCTTTTATATCCAGGGCCTCTGAGTTTCCAAATTGCCCTAAGGAAATGGTGATGACGATGGATGTTCCTCTGTAGAGGAAATCTGCAATAATAATTCCACTTCAGTTCTCCATACATTTTTGTTTCCATTATGTCTATTACCTGGAAACCATGGAAGCATATATCACAGAGACACTATAGGAAAAACAAATCTGAAACATACACTTTGAAACACATTAGTAAAAATGATGCCCCCTTTTTTTGATGCCACTTTCAATAACCATTATACTCTGATTCTTTTTAACAGATAAGTTATCATGCCCATAATTTTATGCCTATAATAAAAGTTTTTCCTACAGTCAAGTACCAAATAGTAGAGTTGATACTGAGTTCACATATTATAAATGTCTATAAGGTTAATAAAGAACATCCAGTGTATTTCTCTAGAAGCATCTTTAACATTAATCATTTGTACAAAACAAAATATTTATTATGCATAAGTATCTCTGGGAGCATTCATAAAAACATGGCAATAATGGTTGCTTCTGAGAAGGGAAAAGCAAAGACTTATTTTTATTCCCTTTTGTACTGTTTGAGTATTATTTCCTATTTTAAAAGAATTAGGGGAGCCTGGTGGCTCAGTTGGTTTAGCATCTGACTCTCGATTTGGCTCAGGTCATGATCTCAGGGTCGTGGTATCAAGCCCTGTATAGTGCTCTGCACTGAGAGTGGAACCTGCTTAAGATTCATTCTCTCCATCTCTCTATCTCTTTCTCTCTCTTTCTCTCTCTCTCTCTCTCTCTCTCTCTCTCTCTCTTTTTGCTCCTCTCCCCCACTTGCAAGCTCGCCCTCTCTCTTTAAAATTTATTTAATTTGTTTTAATGTTTATTTTTGAGAGAGAAAGAGACAGAGCATAAACAGGGGAGGGGCAGAAAGAGAGGGAGACACAGAATTCGAAGCCGATTCCAGGCTCTGAGCTGTCAGCACAGAGCCTGACATGGGGCTCAAACTCACAAACTATGAGATCACGACCGGAGCCAAAGTCAGATACTTAACCGACTGAGCCACCCAGGTGCCCCTCTCTAAATTTTGTTTTTAAAACACCACTTTAAAAAAATTAAAAAGTAAAAATAATTAAATATAATTAAGGAAGGCTACACCTGTTTACAACTTTATTTTACGCTTAAAAAAATAATAAAATATCTTTGTATTTCCCCATCACCTCTTCAACCACTTCCCCCTCCCCAAACACACACATACAAAAGACTATGATTTCCTAATAAATACGTCTTAGCACTGAGACTAATTTTCAAAAGGGCAGAGAAAACAATCAAATACTCCCCTATACCCACCTTTTCTCCCAGAGCCTCTTTAGATAGTATCTCCTTTTAGACACTCAAAATATGAAAAATTAGGACTTACATCCCTATCCTAGACAATAAGACCACTAACTCCTCTCTCTGCCGAAAACCAGCTAACTTTAGGGACTCTGGGAGGCACTCAGCTATTTCCCCATCAAAAGGGAGTTACTATCATATTCTCTTAAGGACACTCAGAGTCATTCTGTGGGATCTATAATGCTAGAGGCGAAAACTGTGACACCCTTGGATTGTGACCAGCTTCTTGCTTCTCACCCTGGAGGTGGTGTGAGTTACTCAGTTGGAGGACCACAGCCATTCGGTCACATTTCTCAGTTTATTTACGCTAATTTATCCATAGCCATGGAGCATTAGATCTCAGTCTCCATTTTTCTCCACCCAGATTAGTGGAAGACATCAACCTAGCAAAATGTTACTGCTTTCAATACTCAAAGTAAGCTATGTCATCCAATCTACCACCAATAAAACTAATAGATTCACTCTCTACTTGCATATTCTGTTTCTTACTTTTCAATTATTTTTCAAGATAACACATTCATTTGATTTATATATTTTTAACTTATTTACTTAAATTCAAGTTAGTTAACATACTGTATAGTATTGGTTTCAGGAGTAGAAGCCAGTGATTCATCATTTTCATATAATACCTGGTGCTCATCCCAACAAGTACCCTCCTTAGTGCCCATTACCCATCTAGCCCATCTTCTAGCCACCACCCTTCCAGCAACCCTCAATTTGTGATCAATGGTTAAAGACTTTGTGATATATATATATCACATATATATACACATATGTATACACACACACACACAAACACACACACTGAAATATTACTCAGCGATCAAAAAGAATGCAACCTTGTCATTTGCAACAGTGTGAATGGAACTACAGTGTATTATGCTAAGTGAAGTAGGTCAGTCAGATTAAGATAAATATCATATGATTTCACTCATATGTGGAATTTAAGAATCAATTGGTTTTGAATTGGGATAAAGAAGAGAGGTGCCATTTATTGAAATATATCAAAAACACTACCAGAAGTATTATCATGTTAAATGTATACATTGATTACAAACTCAATTAGAGTGTGAAAACACACTCTAATTTCAGAAACATTAAAATGGCTGGGAGTGAGGGCCTTTGAATCAAGGAAACAAATGTATCCTTATAACCCAAATAATTCAAACTCACTCCTCCCTCAATTGTTGAACTTCTAATTCTAGCATTCCTTAATATCCAAAACCTAGCCAGTGCTGAAAGTATGTTTAGTAACTAATAATTAAATAGTAGCAGACTATATTTCATTATCTTAAATGGAAAAAATAATAATGCATTCCCAACCCATCCATAAAACATTCACTAATCACCCCAAATATCAGCAAATCACTCTTAAACAGCTATATAACAATACATCAAGTTTTTCTGCATAACATAAAATGTTCAATGCACCAATAACCTAATCATTAAACCCCAAAAAACCAATTAGGTAGGTGTTTGTGGACAGTGCACATAGATAATGGAAAGCATCAGAAAAGAATCCTTCTTCACTATAAGGAACAGGATTTTAATGTAAATAACAATAAAATAATGTATTAAATAAGTTAAAATAATATCTAAATTGAACCCCTAGTTAGTAGCCCCATGCACTGGACAGAAGAAAATATAAGGTCAATGAAAGGATGAAGATTCAGAGATTATAAAACAGATTTAAACAAGGAGACAAAAGACAGGATCTGATTGAGCGAACATCTAAGATGGGGCTACAACCTACCCACATCCTCTCTCTCTCTCCCTTCTTCCTTCTTTCCTTCCTAAAAGAAGACTGGAGAAAGAGATTAGCATCTGGTGAATGCACTATACACAAGGCACATTATAGTTATTCCTCAAATCATCCCTATGATATAGGGAGGATTGTCCCCAGTCTGCAAATGAAAACACTGGGACTCAGAAAGGCTAAGTTAATTGCCCATGAGCCAGGTCACAACACAACCAGTAAGTACCAGAGCTGAGATCCAAGTCTTGTCTGACTTAAAAGCCCCAGTTTTTCCCATGAATTTTACTAGTTGCTCAAACACCTTCTGGTCATCATTGATTCTCTCTTTCTCTGGCATTCCACCTCTGATCTGTTGGCAAATCTTGTTGGCTCTACCTCCAAACACACTAAAACTATGACCAGTTCCCAGTATTCTGCTGCAACCACCCAGATCCACACCATCATCTTCTCTCTCCTAGATGACTGCAGGGCATCCTGGTCTCTCTGTTCCTGCCCTTGTCCTCCAAAGTCTTTAACACATCAGCCAAAGTGATCCTCTTATATCCTAAGTCAGGTTATATCTCTCTTCTGCTCAAAACTCTTCAAGGGTTCCCCAAAGCCATGTACAGAGAGACCTATAAGACCCTGCCCCTTGCATGTATGTGCATGCCCGTGCACACACACACACACACACACACACACACACATGCACACCCATTACCCTCTGACTCACTGCCCCTCTTCCTCACTTGCTCCACTTCACCATTCTGAACATGCCAGCTTAGCTCCCACCTTAAAGTCACTGCACTAGCTGTGCTCTCTGCCTGGCATACTTTTCTAACAGATATCCATATGATTCTTTTCCTCTTCAAGATTTCACTATCACTTTCTCAGTGAGGTCCCCCTGAAATCATAGCACCATTTCCCTCACTATATCCCTTGACCTCCATTACTCTGCTGTATTTTCCCATGGCACTTACCATCTAATACAGTACAGAATATGTTGTGCATGCTGTCTGCTGTCTGTCTCCTTGACCCCACCTCACCCCAGCTGAAATGTAAACCTCATGAGGTAAGGATTTTAGAGGGTTTTTTGTTCACTGATGTACCAAGAGCCTAGAATAGTAGCTGGCACACTGTAGATGCTCAATAAATATTTGCTATTGTACTAAACACTGCCTCCAGGCTATCTACTACCACATCAGTGGCTATTTCTTGACCTTTTAAAATATCTTTGGGTCATATAGCTCACTGAGAATCTGATAAAACTAGCCCCAAGTAAACATACATTCTCAGGAATGTATATATGTATGCACATTCAAAAGAATTCTGATATATAGTTTCAGTGGGTCTCTGGGCTTCCCAAAGACCATCCATGGAGACCTAAATCCACAAGGATATATCCTACTTAGGTGTCACTGATAGGCCATGTGGCATACAGTGAATGAAGTAAGAGTTTCTACTCTAAAAAGTGATTCTCAAAGCCCAAGATGTCCCTTGTTATGGCAAGCACTGGAGTAGGGGCTTCCAGGAAGAGGGCTTTGTGGAAGGAGAGGCTTAGAATAAGACTGCTAGGACCAGAGCAACAGGTACTCAGGAAGAGCAGATCAGGTGCCTCCTCTATTTTTCTCCCTTGCTACTGTCAGGCTGACCATGCCTCCATCCCTCACCAAACCCTACCCTGGATTGCATTAACATTAGATCTAGAAGCAGGAGCTGACCTTTCATAGAATGGGGAAGGTCCACAAGTAGCTTTGGGGTCTATAGGGGTGGATGGGAAGGTACTACCAAGTAGAGGCAGTTGGAAGAACAAGAAAATTCCAATGGCCTCGCACCTGGGACAATCATTTTCAGGTATTCATTCATTTATATGTGAGTGTGCCTACCTCACAAACTCCCTGAACAAAGAGAAAAAAGAAAATGCTTAAGGGCTTTGTATTCATCTTTAGGAAAGAGAAATCTATAAATATACAATCAAAATTAATAAAGCACTAAGAAATGGAAAATGTTTTTAGAACACAAATGATGTTTTAGAAAAAATGAATGGTCTCAATTTTCTTTGCAATGATATTTACAAATAGTAGACCATTAATTGAAAAATTATCATACTAACGAGACCGACTCTACCTGGAACATTTGGTCTTTGGTGTTCCACTTGCTCTCCTGCAACAGAAAGCAAGCTCAGATAAATAGTAGCAGGAGCAGAGAAAAGAGAGGGTGGAGGTGTCATTCCAGGAACTAGGAAGCAAGCACAAAATTCAGTGTAACCAGGCTCTCTTTCAAGTGAGCTATTACCATAGCTGTGAGAGCAGAGTAATGAAACTGAATAACTGCTTTAAATGACTGTGTGAAGGGCCAGTGTAAAGAGGCTTGGAAAAGTCCACTGATGTGAAGAAATCAGCATGTGTTAAGTGAGAAATGGGTGCAACTATAGCAAACACACAAAGCAGGGAGAAACATTCATTGAAAAATGTTGATCCATTTGCTGGAATTAAAAAAAAAAAAAAAACCCTGCATATGTCATGGTCAGGGTTGCCAGGTGAACAGTATGGATTCTTCTCAGGACCAAATGTATAAAATCTATGCTGGAGAAAAATCCCCACAGACTGAAGAGAGAAAAATACTACATACTTTTTGCACTGATTCAATAATGATGTGACAGACACAGAGCCCTCTTGTCCCCTATGGATGGCCCTGAACTCTACCCACCTTGAAATGCATACCTGGAATAGTATTTGTTAGGCACAGGAACATCTGTCCTTGAGGAGCACCCCATGTTTACACAGGCCCTTCATTTGCACAATCTCACTGGGCCTCAGACAGCCTGTGACTTGGTAGCACAGTTGCAAGACAAGGTTGCTGAGCTCACAGGTGACCCCCAGATCACAAAACTTAAACTCTGTGTCATACAGCTCATTGGGTCATGACTACTGCGTCCAAAATAAAGAGGAAAGTCTCGGCTTCAGAGCTCCAAATTTGGAACTTTAGTGAAATCTGGGCAGGGACAGCATGCCACAGTGGTTCCAGGATGCTGTCTGGAGAAGCTGCAACTCAATACACACTGCTAGGCCTCTTGCTTCAAGTCCCAAGACCCTTAGGAAGTTCTCCAGATCTCCAAGGGTAAGGAAGCAGCTAGAAGTTCAGAATGTTTTTAAGAGAGGGTTCTAAATATCCCCAAAAGTTCAAGAGAATCCAGTCAGAGCTATCCTGACCCCTTACTGCTCCCTACATCCTCATGGACTTAGAATCCTAGTCACTAAAGGGTAAAATACAATCACTTCCTGTGTTTGCTTTTCTTTCTCCAACATCTCTGTCTATCCTCAGTTATTTAGTCTCTCCCTCCACACAGCTCTCTTGTTATATTAAGCTGAAATATGACCTCCTAACTCTTCCCTCTGCAACTGTAGAACACAAATCTGTATCTTCATATGAGAGTCCTTAATATATATAAACAGAGCTACCAGAAACATCACTAGCTGATACAGAATAAGACAAACACTCCTAATTAAATCACAGACTATACAAAATGTCATTAGCAAAGTAACATTAGATTCACAGCTTGCAATATCACTTATAAACATAGATACAAACATATAGATAAATCACTCTCCTCAAAATACTTTTCAACTTACCCTGTGGTTCTTGTTGACTATCATTCTTAGCTTTAGATGCAATTTACCACCAGTTTGGGCTGCAACCCCCATCACCCCTGAATCTGGGGAAGACCCAGGACAATTCCCACAGATTCTTAACACCCTGAGACATAAAATGATGAACTCAGCCCTCCCTTCCTGCACGTTAGAATCACCTAGGGCAGGGCACCTGGGTGGCTCAGTCAGTTAAGCATATGACTTGATTTCGGCCCACGTCTTGATCTCACGATCCATCATGGGATCGAGCCCCATGTTGGGGCTCAGGGAGGAGCCTGCTTGGGATTCTCTCTCTCCCTCTCTCTCTCTCTGTCCCTCACTCATGTTTGCTTGCACGCACTCATGCTCTCTCAAATAAACATTAAAAAAAATTACATAGGGTGCTTTTTAAAAACTCCTGGTGCTAGGGTCCCACCCCAGACCATGTGAAATAGAATTTAAGGGTGAGGGGAAAGGAGTATTGGTAGCTTTTTAACTCTTCACATAATTCTAATGTGCAACCAGAGTTGAGAATTGTTGTGCCTAAATCAGTGGTTCTCAGACATTAAGATGCATAAGAATCACCTATGAGATGGAAACTGTAGCTCCCAAATCCCAGAGACTCTGATTCCTTGAGATTAGGGTGGAAACCAAAGATCTGCATTCTTACCAAGCCTCATGTGTTTCTGAACAAGGCAGTTCTTTGAAAAGTACCTTAAGAAACACTGCCCTAGGTTTTAGATCAGTGATTCTTAAAATGCAGTCCCTAAGCCATCAGCATTAGCATCAGCATCACCTAGGAACCCATTAGAAATATAAACTCTTGATCCTCCACTCCAGATACTATGAACCAGAAATAGTGAGGTGGGGCCCAGCAATCAGTGTTTTAACAGTCTTCTAGGTGATGCCAATGCTCACGCAACTTTGAGAAGCTTTAACATAGATGACTGAGTCTGTCATGTTACATCATGTCTTACAGGGAAAGTAGCCTTTGGAAGCAACCTACACATTTCTGAGTACCTGCTGAAAGGCCATTCTAAGCCAGAACCAACTAAATTATGTAAATTTACCATCAAATACAACCAAAAGTTTGTTGGGGTGATCACGACACGCCTAAGATAAAAACTAAAGGGCAAAACCAAACAATAACTAACCTCAAAACAAAACTCTAATGACAAACTCTCAGGCTTATTTTCCTGAAAATTTCTCATTCTCCCACTGCTGGACACACACGTTTACACAGCTACTTGCAAAACCTGTTCCTCCTCAGAAATCCCAGTGAAGTCATGGTGACAGAAACATTCAAATAACACTGTGCTGGTCATGAGGTATTTTCACATTTTATGTTTGTATTACCCACTACCTACCTGCCAGCCTCATTTACATATGAAAATAATGGGTCTTACAAAACTTTTTAAAAGCTTCATTAATGTATAAATTTATCAAATAACTATATCGAACACCTGAAACTAATGTAATATGTGTCAACTATACTTCAAAAAAAAAAAAAAAAAAAAAAAAGCTAAATGCATTGATTAGGTTACCTAACTAATAAGAGACAGAGCCAGAACTTGAACCCACATTTTAGAGCCAAATCCAGAGCCCTCTTCTCCACCCTGAATTGATTTCTATGACCTATTGTAGATCCTTGCTGCAGGGCAGATGACTAGCAGGGTGCCTGGGGCAGTTCTGAGTGAATGAGAGTGGCCTCTCTACATTAACGTCCTCAACAGCCAGCAACACAGGCTTGGAGTCAGTAGGGTGATGGAGGTGGGTGTCAAGGCAGGGAAGAGTGATTACAGCCTACTTTTGTAGAGTTATCCTGACATGATTACAATAAATATTCTTAATTATATCCACAGCTATACTGTCACAGACAATATAAATGTCAATCATATTTAATGCCAGAAATTTATGTTATTAATTGCTGTTCTTAGTTGTAGTTTTACATTTTCAATTTTGTCTGTAGCCTAATATTAGATTAATCCCTATTCAAGAAATATAAGCAAGTTGGTGGGAGAGAAAAGTCTTAGAAACCTGCTCAGGGCTAGGGGAGTCCAACCTTAAATTCAATATTTGCCTCGGATAATCCTTAAGTAGATAAGTGCATATTATAAACACATATCCAAGAAATCTTTAATACTTCCACGAAGCCCATAGTTTAGTTCTTGAATTTTCTGTGAATATAAAACATGTCAACACAGGGTGCAGAACACCATGTATGTATTATACTACCATTTGCATTAGAAATGGATAAAAATAAAAATATATATTTGTATTTACTTGTATATACATAAAGGAACTCTGGAAAGATGTGTAAGAAACATATTCCTGGTATCCTGACTACAGAGGTACAGAAGGCTGACCACATGGAGCCCAGGGTAGAGGGAAACTTCATTATATAGGTTTTTACATATTTTGATTTTGAAACCTGTGAGCGTATCACACCTTCAACTACATTTTTAAAGAATCAATTGAGTTATTTTTTTAAATTGAAAGGTGTATTATACATTGAAAATTTGAACCACATAAAATTCCACATGAACTTAGGAATTAAAACTTTTCTTAAGTTAACTGTAAGGGACATCTTAATTAGTTAAGTCCCAATTAAGAAACATACCTAAACTTTATAAATTTCTTTAGATAAATCCATATCAGATCATGTTTTATACTTCTAACAAAACTAAATTGTCTTCAATCATTAAACTTTCCTCAGGGTTGATAATCAGAGATTTTGAATTTCTTAGGAAGGATAATCCCAATTTTATAAATCCTTATCAGATCCTGTTTTATACTTCCAAAAGACTAAATTGTCTTCAATCATTAAACTTTCCCCAGGGTTGATAATCAGAGATTTTGAATTCCTTAGGAAGGATAATCCCAATTTTTGCCATTTTATTAAAACATATTAATTTCAAACAATAATGTTATACCTTAGCAATACTTTTCATAAAAATGCATACAAAAAAACAGAAAAAAATGTCTCCATTTAAAATGGAGAAACACAAATTAGTATCTTATTCTCACAAGTCAAACTCCATTTCAAACAAATTGATACTGAGTTAGCCAGAAAAAGTTCAACATGAGGCACCATAGTAGCACAAAAACTGCAAAGGTGAACAAGGGCCAGCCATTCTGTGACAAGTTGAAATCTAATCCTTTGGCTAATATGAAGTCATTGAAGAATCTTAAGTAGGTAATAAAATGATCAAAAATATATTTAGAAAGATCTCTCAGGCATAATAGATAATATGTGGATAATGGACTAGGGACAGGCAATTCTGGCAGTTTATCAGAGTTCAGGTAAGAGTGTGAATTAAGGAAGAGCCACAAAAGCAAGGAAGGGACAGATGTGAGAGATTATCGGGAGGCAGGGCTAGCAAGAATCACTGATGAATTTGGACATGGGAAGTACTCTGACCACCCAACTTCTGATGTGGGTAACAGAGTGGATGATGCCTTTGAGAAGGAAAACAAAAAAAAGAAGGAGCAGATTTGGGGGTGGAGAAGGTAGAGAAATGTATTTTTTATTTTATTAATTGCACTTTTGAGACACTTGCTCTGCTATAAATGTCTGGTAAGTAGTTGGATATAAAGGTGTGGATCTCATGAGAACCATGGTTAAGGATACAGATATCAGCAAATGGAGACAAGTGAAGCTGGGGCAGGGAGACTGATGATGAAAATGAACTCTCTCTGATGACTGACATGGGGAATAGTGTGACAATAACATTGCTTGTCCAGAAATTGGTTGTGAGTACTTTTTGGCTGGTGAAAGGTTGATATTCCCAAAAATGTTTTTTGAAAGCCATTTCAATAATACACCAGTAAACTGAGTAATTCAAAGGAAGAAGGGTGAAAGCACTTTTATAACTGAAACACTATTTTAATAGAAATTAAAAGGTCTAGCATAAGCAAGAGACTCACTAATACAGTTCCAAAATGCAATTTTTGAAATGTTATTTCTCTGCTGGAAATTCAAATATATATATATATATAATATATTCCTAAAATTTTTGAAAATTATTGCATAAATTCACACTCCAAAGGAGTTTTACTGAGATGATTCTTCTCTTAGTGTCTGTAGGAGAGAGGGATAACAGACACTTCAGACAATGAAACCATCTTATTTCTTCCTGGCTGAGGCAGGAAGAAATATTTTCTTTCACCCTGACATTCAATGATCTATTCTGCACTTTTAATTTAAGACTTAAGCCAGAAGCAGCCTACACTGCTAGCACCATGCAGGTCTTGGCTCCCTGTATCTTATCACTTAACCTGGGGGTCCTAGAAAAAGAAAAATATCCTTAGCCTGTCTCTCCACTCCACCCAGAAACTGAGATTAACACCCCGAGATATAAAATGATGAACTCAGCCCTTCCTGGCATTAGTCCACAGCCCTGGTTGCACATTAGAATCACCTAGGATGGGGCACCTGGGTGACATATTCTCTACCTTTGAAGCTCCACCACCCTGATGAACCTATTGAACTACAGGACTCTGTGCCTAATTTTGCTTATTGGAGCCTCAAGCAAAGGGAGGCAGCATGCATGCATAGGTATCTCCTGGGGTTTTGGAATCCTTGCCTCCTTGACACAAATACCAGGTATACTCCTTCTGAAAAGCCGCTATGGATCTTGTCAAAACTGAACTTCTGACTCTGTGGCCTATTCCCATTTTGAGGGTGGGTCAACTCAGATTTAATGACTAACACAGAGGGTCAGACAAGCTTCATATGCCAAATGGAAGTGGCAAATTTAAGCCTATTGTTGGCCTAATCATGAAAAAGCGCTCGCTATCCCTCTGGGGGAAATTTTATCCCCACTCTGCCACCTGAAGGAACAATTGTAAAGAATACTATTTTTCCAGGAACATCATGTGTGTCCCCAGGACTAAATCTCTCATATGGAAGCTGAACATTAACTTCCTCTGACACAGAGATTTGCACCTAAGGCGCAAGAGACTTTTAAGTATTTAAACAAATATCATTAACAGACCATGAAACCCTCAGGTGACTGAAGAAATCTCTCCAAAATGAAGAAATCACTCCAACCGAGGAAGGATCCCCTAGGTTGCTCTAAGGAGCTTCCAAGGGGATAACTGGCTCATTATTAATACTTACCCTACAAGCAGTTTTTCCCATAATGGTAGTCATCCAGTTAGAAAACTGTTCCTGACTTTACCTGAAATGATCAATGATATCATTTTGGCTCTGTATTCAGATCAGCTTCAACTCACTGACCAAAGTTGTTATGGGTGGTAAAATTGCCCTGGACTTCCTCTTTGCAGGCCTAAGTAGATTCTGTGAAATCATTAACACAAGCCGCTATAAGGTTAACTAGAAAGGACAATATAGAAACTTAAGAAGAAAGTCACCTAGCTTTATAAGATAAACCTTGATAGTTGATGGTTTAAGGGATTGGTTCTGATTGTGTTGTTTTTTTCTTGCAAATAGAAGCAAAGACTGCTCTTGTTTTGGACATCTTTTCAAGGATGTTTGTATAGTGAACAGCCTTGGAAGTTGGAGATAGTGTCTCTCTTCACAGCAACCATAGATTTGTTCACTGCCCAGTATTACAAAGACTATGTCCCCCCTTTGTGGCAAAGGACAAATATGTTTTTAGCTCACTATAAAAGATCTGGATTCCCTAAACATAGGATTCCTCTACTATAATATAACCCACTATGTGTGCAGGTGTCGCCTATTTGTCATATTGCCTTGTGGGAACTGAGGTTTGGGGAAATGGCACAAGGTAATGATGATACTCTGGTTATTGCTATTTCTGTAACTAATAAACCATCCTTTGTCTTTGACTCAGGAGTTGCATGTCTTCTGCCAAAGTTCATGGGCAACATAAACAATGAAGCTGAGAAACCTAGCAGGAAACAGCAATTAAGTGGAAAAGAAGGTGAAGGTGAGCAGAGGTTTTTGCAGCCACAGTGAAGTGCCATTGGTAATGAACTCTGCTTCCTTTTTTTTTTTTTTTTGGAAGAAAAGGGGGGGGGGGTTTATTCTCAATCGTCTAAGGATTTACAAACGAGGGCATTTCATTTTAAAAAGGAACAGGGGAATACTGGCGACCAGAGAAGGGGGCTGTGGGCCACCTCATGCCCCTGCCTGCCCGCTCTACCCTCTGTCTGGTCAAGAGGGAGGGCTGGTGACTGGTGACGGAGGGCAGGCCAGGAAAGAGGCAGAGGGGAAGAGGTTCCCCCAGAACTCCCACTTAACACTGAAGGAGGGCAGGGGTGGGCAGACCTTTATATGCAGATAAAAATCAGAAATTTAGCAATCCATAGCAGATGGTAAAGCTTTTAAAAATGAGGAAGATTTTTGGGCACCTGGGTGGCTCAGTCAGTTAAGCGTCCAACTTCAACTAGGTCATTATCTTACAGTTTGTGGGTTTGAGCCCTGCATCAGGCTCTCGGCTGTCAGCACAGAGTCTGCTTCAGATCCTCTGTCCCCCTCTCTCTCTGCCCTTGCCCTGCTTTATCTCTCTCTCTCTCTCAAAAATAAATAAACATTAAAAAAAATTTTTTTTAATGAGGAAGATTTCCAGGGGTACCTGGGTAGCTCAGTCAGTTAAGCATCAGAGTCTTGATTTTGGTTCAGGTCATGATCTCGTGGTTAGTGAGTTTGGCCCCTATGTCTGGCCTATGCTTGACAGCATGGAGCTTATTTGAGATTCTCTCTCTGTCCCTCTCTCTCTTTCTGCCCCTCCTCGGCTCACACTCGCTCTCGCTCTCTCTCTCTCTCTCTCAAAAATAAATAAATAAACTTATTTATAAATGAAGATTTCCAGATTACAAAGAAAAAAAACCAAGTAAAAAAAAATAAGAAGACAGGGGTGCCTGGGTGGCTCAGTCAGTTAAGCGTCCAACTTCATCTTGGGTCATGATCTCACCATCTGTGAGTTTGAGCCCTGTGTTGGACTCTGTGCTGACAGCTCAGAGCCTGGAGCCTGCTTCAGATTCTGTGTCTCTCTCTGCCCCTACCCTGCTCGCAGTGTCTCTCTCTCTCAAAAATAAATAAACATTAAAAAATTAGAAAAAAAGAAGATAGATAACCCAGGATACAAGTATGCCCCATTATTAAAAAATAAATTAGAGTTAAGACGGCAGAGTAAGAGGACCCTATCCCTCATGCCTTGAACACAGCTAAATAT
The DNA here is from genome assembly GCF_018350155.1 of Leopardus geoffroyi. Lineage (NCBI taxonomy): Eukaryota > Metazoa > Chordata > Mammalia > Carnivora > Felidae > Leopardus > Leopardus geoffroyi. The sequence continues at coordinate 86,236,646 of NC_059333.1, forward strand.
CAAATCGTTCTGAATACCCAAGAAATCGATCTGAAGACTAAGAGAACAAACTGCACAACTAGAGGGAGAAAAAGGCCACACTGTAGAAGGTAGGAGGTGCGGAGACATAATTTGGGGAAGAAATGAATCACAAGTGCTGCATGTGGGGAGAGATCCTGATCACAGGCAGGGGATTGCACAAGAAAAACACTTCCCCAAAACCACTGACTAGGAAAATGAGAAGGGCTGATTATCACAAGTTTTCACAAGCAGTGGAGCTCAAATACAAGTTTTAGAAGTCTATGCCATCACTTGAGTTGAGTCTGGCAGGCATAGCAGTGCTCCTACGGAGAAGGAGGGCAGAGGCCTGGGAATGGACAGCATGGTCTAAGGATCCCCTGGGTCACACTAGGAGAGGCAGTTCCCCTTCTTGGAGCGCATTTGGGAGAGGTAGCACTGCCTCTCTGGGAACAAAAGAGCTGGCGGGCACCATTGCACTGCCCATTCATTAGCATGGGAGCAGAGACACCTGCTGAGGGTAGCCAACTTGGACACTGGCTTTTTGCTGCACTTTATTACCATAAACTCCAAGCCCCTGTGAGTTTGTGCAACTGCTCTTCTGGAACAAACTGGTACCAGCCACAGTGTGGTGAGACCTACCCCCAGAGGACTGGTGCGGGTCCTTGCTGCATGGGGTTCCTAAAATTTGGAGTTTTGAAACCCAGGCAGCATGCCTAAAATAAAACACAGGCACTGTGCCACTGAATGGGCAGATGGCTCGGACACACACAGGATGAAGGCAGGGATCTGAGGAATGCCTGGGACATGTGAGGGGAGATTGTTCGCTCTTCTGTGACAGCTTCCTGAACAGGAGCAGGCGTAAACTCCCCCTCCCAGAACAAGAGAGGCAAGCCCCTCCCCCGGAGGACCAGCACAAACCCCCAAATGCACCAAGTCTACTGACCATAAAGTGCTGCAAAACTTCAGATCTAGTAAAATAGGATCTAGCCTCTTTTTTTAAATTTTTTTTTAACATTTATTTATTTTTGAGACAGAGAGAGACAGAGCATGAACAGTGGAGGGTCATAGAGAGAGGGAGACACAGAATCTGAAACAGGCTCCAGGCTCTGAGCTGTCAGCACAGAGCTTGACGCGGGGCTCTAACTCACAGACCGCGAGATCATGACCTGAGGCCAAAGTCGGATGTTTTACCAACTGAGCCACCCAGGCACCCTAGATCTGTTTTAACAAGCAGATCAAAACACCTAGTTAAAACTCTCCACACCCTGAACAAGGTTCAAACACTCCCCACTGCAGGCAAGGAGAAACTCTGCAGAGGACTGACCTGAGGTGAAAAGCAGCCAAAACACAACAGCAGAGTGCACGTAACATACACAAGAAACACTTCCTGAAGCACCAGGCCCTGGACTGTATATGACATCTTCTTAATATAGCTATTACTCTCAGGAGCGGGTAGGCTTTCTTAACACACAAAAGACAGAGACCTAGACAAAACGCCAAGACGGAGGAATTCATCCTAAAGGAAAGAAGAAGAAAAGGCCATGGCCAGGAATCTAATCAAAACTGACATAAGTAATATGCCCGAACCAGAATTTAAAAAGACAATCATATGGATACTAGCTGGGCTTAAGAAAAGCAGAGAAAACACAGATAAAAGACCTAAAATGGGGCACCTGGGTGGCTCAGTCGGTTAAGCATCCAACCATTTCAGGTCATGATCTCATGGCTCATGAGTTTAAGCTCTGCATAAGGCTCTGTGCTGACAGCTTCAGGCCTAGAGTCTGCTTCAGATTCTGTGTCTCCTTCTCTCTCTCTGCCATGCCCCTCCTCTGCTCACTTTCTGTCTCTCTTTCTCTCTCAAAAATAAACATTTTTAAAAATTTAAGAAAAAAAGACCTAAAATTATTCAGGCTGGAATAAAGAAATGTTATAACTCAGATACTAAACTAACTGGATGTAATGACTACAAGGGTGGAAGAAACAGAGGAATGAATAAGTGATATAGAAGATAAAATTATAGAAAATAATGAAGCTAAAAAGAAGAGTGGAAGAACACTGTTTGATCATGAATGTAGACTTAAAGAACTCAGCAACTCTGTATAGCATGATAGCATTCATATCATAGAAGTCTCAGAAGAAGAGCGGAAAAAGGATCAGAAGGTTTATTTGAGCAAATTATAGCTGAAAACTTCCTAAGGGGGGAAGAGACATACAAATCTGGGGGAAAGAGACATACAAATCTGGGGGAAAGAGACATACAAATCCAGGAGGCACAGAGAACTCCCATAAAAATCAACAAAAGCAGGCCAACACAAAGGCATATTGGAATAAAATTTGCAAAATACAGAGATAAAGAAAAAAATCCTAAAAGTAGCAAGGGAAAAGAAATCCCTAACCTCCAAGGGAAGACAAATATGGTTAACAGCAGATCTATCCACAGAAACTTGTCAGGCCAGAGGGGAGTGGCATGATATCTTCAACATGCTGAATGGGGAAAATATGCAGCCAATAATACTTTATCCAGCAAAGGTGTCATTCAGAATAGGAGAGACAAAGAGTTTCCCAGACAAACAAAAACTAAAGGACTTCATGACCTCTAAACAAGCCCTGCAACAAATGTTAAAGAGGACTCTTTGAGTGGGAAAGAAAGACCAAAAGCAACAAAGACTACAAAGGAACAGAGAAAATCTCCAGAAACAATGACTTTACATGTGATACAATGGCACTAAATTCAAATCTATCAATAATCATTCTGAATGTAAATAGAGTAAATATTCCAATCAAAAGACATAGCATATCAGAATTGATAGGAGAAAGAGACCCATCTATATGCTGACTACAAAAGACTCACTTTAGACCTAAATACACCTACAGACGGCAAGTGAGGGGATGGGGAACAATTTATCATGCTAATGGATGTCAAAAGAAACCTGGAGTAACCATACTTATGTCAGACAAACTAGATTTTAAGACAAAGACTATAACAAGAAATGAAGAAGGCCACTATATCATAATAAAGGGGTCTATCGAACCAGAAGATCTAACAATTGTAAATATTTATGGCCCAAACTTGATGGCACCCAAATATATAAATCAAATAATAACAAACATAAAGAAACACACTGATAATAACACAATAATAGTAGGGGACTTTAACACCTCACTTACAGCAATGGACAGAACATCTAAGCAGAAAATCAACAAGGAAACAATTGCTTTGAATGACACACTGGACCAAATGGACTCAATAGATATATTCCGAACATTTCATACTAAAGCAGCAGAATACACATTCTTTTCAAGGGCACATGGAACATTCTCCAGAACAGATCACATACTGGGTCACAAATCAGCCTTCAATAAGTACAAAAATTCGAGATCATACCATATATATTTTCAGATCACAATGCTATGAAACTTGAAGTCAAACACAATACAAAATTTGGAAAGCCCTCAAATACATGAAGGTTAAAGAACATCCTATTAAAGAATGAATGGGTCAACCAGGAAACTTAAAAATAAATTTAAAAAATACATGAAAACAAATGAAAATGAAAACACAACAATCCAAAACCTCTGGGAGACAGCAAAAGCATTCATAAGAGGGAAGTACATAGCAATACAGGTCTACCTCAAGAAGCAAGAGAATTTTCAAACACAAAACCTAACCCTATACCCACATGAGCTAGAAAGCAATGGCAATGAAGACTGAAGTCAGCAGAGGGGAAATGATAAAGATCAGAGCAAAAATAAATGATATAGAAACAAACAAACAAAAAAACCAGCAGAACAGATCAATGAAACCAGGAGGTGGTTTTTGAAAGAATTAATAAAATTGATAAACCCCTAGACATACTTCTCAAAAAGAAAAGAGAAGGGACCCAGATAAATAAAATCATGAATGAAAGAAGAGAGATCACAACCAACACCACAGAAATACAAATAAGTATAAGAGAATATTATGAAAAATGATATGCCAACAAATTGGGTAATCTGGAAGAATTCCTAGAAACATACAGACTACCAAAACTGAAACTGGAAGAAATAGAAAATTTGAACAGATTCATAACCAGAAAAGAAACTGAATCAGTAATCAAAAATCTCTCAGCAAACAAAAGTCCATGGCCAGATGGCTTCCCAGGGGAATTCTGCTAAACATTTAAAGAAGAATTAATACGTGTTCTTTTCAAACTGTCCTGAAAAATAGAAATGGAAGGAAAACTTCCAAACTCATTCTACAAGGCCAGCATTACCTTGATTCCAAGACCAGACAAAGACCCCACTAAAAAGGAGAATTACAGGCAATATTCCTAATTAACATAGATGCAAAAATTCTCAACAAGATACTAACAAATCAAATCCAACAGTACATTAAAAGAATCATTCACCACAACCATGTGGGATTTATTCCTGGTCTGCAGGGATGGTTCAATATTCACAAATCAATCAACATGATAATCATATTAAGAAAGGATAAGAATTATATAATCCTCTCAATATATACAGAAAAGGCATTTGACAAGGTACAGCATCTGATCCTGATAAAAATCCTCAACAAAGTAGAGAGATAGAGGGAATATACCTCAACATCATAAAGGCCATATACAAAAGACCCAGAGCTAATATAATCCCCAATGGGTAGAAACTGAAAGTTTTTCCTCATTTTTATTTAACATAGTAGTGGAACTCCTAGTTTCAGCAATCAGACAACAAAAAGAAATAAAAGGCATCCAAATTAGCAAGGGAGAAGTCAAATTTTCACTATTTGCAGATGTCATGATACTCTATACAGAAAACCTGAAAGATTCCACCAAAATATTGTAGAACTAATACAAGAATTCAGCAAAGTCACAGGATGTAAAATCAACGTACAGAAATTGGTTGCATTTCTATACACCAAAAATGAGCAGCAAAAAGAGAAATCAAGGAATCAATCCCATTTACAATCGCACTGAAAACTATTAAGATACCTAAGAATAAACCTAACCAAAGAGGTAAAAGATCTGTACTCTGAAAACTATACAACACTTATGAAAGAAATTGAAGAGGACAGAAAGAAATGGAAAAACATCCATGCTCATGGACTGAAAGAACAAATATTGTTAAAATGTCTATACTACCCAAAGCAATCTATACATTTAATCCAATCTCTGTCAAGACACCAAGCACATTTTACACAGAGCTAGAACAAACAATCCTAAAATTTGTATGGAATCACAAAAGACCCCAAATAGCTAAAGTAATCCTGAAAAAGAAAAGAAAAGCTGGAGGCATCACAATTCTGGACTTCAAGCTATATTACAAAGAGGTAGTCATCAAGACATTATGATATTGGCACAAGAACAGACACATAGATCAATGGAATAGAATAGAAAATCCAGCAATGGAACCATAACTATATGGTCAACTAATCTTCAACAAAGCAGGAAAGAATATCCAATGGAAAAAAGACAGTCTTGGGGCACCTGGGTGGCTCAGTCATTAAGCGTCCGACTTCGGCTCAGGTCATGATCTCACGGTTTGTGAGTTCAAGCCCCACATCAGGCTCTGTGCTGACAGCTCAGAGCCTGGAGCCTGCTTTGTATTCTGTATCTCCCTCTCTTTCTCTCTGCCCCTCCCTCACTCATGTTCTGTCTATCTCTCAAAAATACATAAACATGAAAAAAAAATTTTTTTTTAATTTTTTTTAACGTTTAATTTTTGAGACAGAGAGAGACAGAGCATGAACGGGGGAGGGTCTGAGAGAGAGGGAGACACAGAATCGGAAACAGGCTCCAGGCTCTGAGCTGTCAGCACAGAGCCCGACACGGGGCTCGAACTCACGGACCGCGAGATCATGACCTGAGCTGAAGTCGGAGGCTTAACCGACTCAGGTGCCCCGAAAAAAAATTTTTTAAAAAAGTAAAAAGACTGTCTCTTCAACAAATGGTGTGGGGAAAACTGAATAGCAACATACAGAAGAATGAACCTGGACCACTTTCTTATACCATACACAAAAAAATTCAAAATGGATGTAAGACCTAAACATGGGACAGGAAACCATCAAAATCCTACAGAAGATAAGCAGCAACCTCTTTGATCTCGGCCATAGCAAATTCTTTTTTTTTTTTTTTTTTAATTTTTGTTTAATGTTGAGACAGAGAGACAGAGCAGGAGTTGGGGAGGGGCAGAGAGACAGAGAGGGAAACACAGAATCTGAAGCAGGCTCCAGGCTTTGAGCTGTCAGCACAGAGCCCAATGTGAGGCTCAAACCCACGAACTGCAAGATCATGCATGACCTGAGCCAAAGTTGGGACACTTAACCAACTGAGCCACCCAGGCGCCCTTGGGCCATAGCAACTTCTTACTAGATATGTCTCTGGAGGCAATGGAAACAAAAGCAAACATGAACTATTGGGACTTCATTAAGACAAAAAGCTTCTAAAACATTAAAACAAAAAAGATAAAAAGCTTCTGCACAGCCAAGGGGGAAAAAAAAATCAGTGAAGTTAAAGGCAGTCTATGGAATGAGAGAAGATATTTGCAAATGACATATTGGATGAAGGGTGAGTATTCAAAATATGTAAAGAACTCATTAAACTCAACACCAAAAAACAAATAATCCAGTTAAGAAATGGGCAGAAGACATGAATAGACATTTTTCCAAAGAAGACATACAGATGGCCAGCAGACATATGAAAAGATGCTCAACATCACTCATCATCAGGGAAATACAAATTAAAACTGTGATGAGGGGCGCCTGGGTGGCGCAGTCGGTTGAGCGTCCGACTTCAGCCAGGTCACGATCTCGTGGTCTGTGAGTTCGAGCCCCGCGTCGGGCTCTGGGCTGATGGCTCGGAGCCTGGAGCCTGTTTCTGATTCTGTGTCTCCCTCTCTCTCTGCCCCTCCCCCGTTCATGCTCTGTCTCTCTCTGTCCCAAAAATAAATAAACGTTGAAAAAAAAAAAAATTAAAAAAAAACAAAACAAAACAAAACTGTGATGAGATACCACCTCACATCTGTCAGAATGGCTAAAATTAACAACACCAGAAACAACAGATGTTGGCAAGGATGTGGAGAAAGAGGAACCTTCTTACACTGACGGTGGGAATGCAAACTGGTACAGCCACTCTGAAAAACAGTATGGAGGTCCCTCAAAAAGTTAAAAATAGAACTACCCTATGACCCAGCAATTGCACTACTAGGTATTTACCCAAAGAATACAAAAATACTGATTTAAAGGGGCACGTGTACCACGATGTTTAGAGCAGTATTATTAACAATAACCAGGTTATGGAAAGAGACCAAATGTCCGTTGATAAATGGATAATTTATAGATAAATTATCTACAATATGATAAAGAAGAGGTGGTAAATATTTGCAATGGAATATTACTCGGCCATTAAAAAGAATGAAATCTTACCATTTACAATGACATGGATGGAACTAGAATCTGTTGTGCAAGGCAACATAAATCAGTCAGAGAAAACTAAATGGCAATTGATAACCCTCAGATGTGGAATTTAAGAAACAAAACAGATGAACATAGGGGAAGGAAAAAGAAACAAGAAAGGGAGGCAAACCATAAGAGACTCTTAATCATAGAGAACAGAACTGAAAGTTGCTGGAGGGGAGGTGAGTGGGGGATGGGCTAAATGAGTGATGGGTATTAAAGAGGGCACTTGTTGTGATGAGCCCTGGGAGTTACATGTAAGTGATGAATCCTAAATTTTACTCCTGAAACCACTATTATGTGTTAACTAACTAGAATTTAAATTAAAAATTTGACGCCAATAAATAAATAAATAAAATCCTTTTAAAATTCCAGACAAATAAAATAAATAAAAAATAAAAAATAATCATATACTCAAGAAATTATTTTTGAGAACCAGCCACTGTTTTATACATAGGGATACAGTAGTGAACAAAAGTCTCTGATCTCTGGGTGTTCACATTCTAGTGGAGGGAGAAAGACAAAAAACAAGTAAGCAAATGACTTCCAAATATATCGGGAATGACCAAGCACACAAAAGGGATCAAGAGGAACAGAAGCAAGTGTTATGTGGGTAGAATGAAATAGAAGGCCTCTGCACTGAAGCCTGAGGGAGGTGAGGACCACTGAAGACTCCACAACTGAGCTTTTCCAATGAAAATCAGAAAATTATTCATATTTTAAGACATGCACTTAAATGTAAACAAAATTGTTAAGTCATAACCAATAACAGATAGGTTGACAGAAACCTCAAACAAAGGACAGAACTAAACCTTAAGTCTAACAGGAAAACACTAACAAAAAATGGTGAAAGAGTCCTCATGAATTTAAACCCTAAGTCAGTGGGAAAAGATCACTCAAATTAGTCTTTTTAGCTCTAAGATATTGTTTAAAGCAAAATCTTTCCATATTACTCTTCCGATCTAGCAGAGTCTCTAAATAAAGATAAAATCTGTTCGTTCGTCAACTAGAACATAGTTCATTACAATGCTTACTAAAGAGCCTCCTGAGTGCAACAAACCTACCAGAACAAGGTTCCTTCCTCTCCTTTCTTTCTATTATAATTAAGTCAAATCTCACCACAAAGAAACACCTGTTTCTAAGAGGCCACATGAAATGAAAGGAATAATAGGATAGAGGAAAGATTTTAAAAGCACACAAGCTTTTATAATAAAATCAAAACCATCTTTTAGAAAAGAACTAAAGACAGGTATTTAAATTGGCAATTAAAAGGTCATATTTTTAACTTAGCTAAAAGGAATAAATGTGAATAAAAGGAAATGATTCGTTAAAGACTTTAAAGTTTATTTATTTTGAGAAAGAGAGCACAAGCAGGAGAAGGGCAGAGAGAGAGAGGGAAAGAGAGAGAAGTCCAAGCAGGCTTTGCACTGTCAGTGCGGAGTCCGATGCACGGCTCGAACTCACAAACCAGGAGATTATGACCTGAACCAAAGTCAGTCACTTAACTGACTGTACCACCCAGGCACCCCCATTAAAGACTTTAAAAGGCAAATATTCTTGCCAAAAAAAGGTCAAACTTAAAGTGCAGTGAAACAAAGAATAGGAGGTATAATTTTTAATGCATATTCCAAAACCAATCTTTAATATTTAGTCATGAATTTATCTATAAATTTCATATAACATTAAAGGAGACTGTGAAATGTTTGTATTCATTAATAAAAAGCATAGGTTAAAAGGCCCCAGTCCAGCACTTGTACCCCAATGTTCATAGCAGCACTCTCAACAATAGCCAAATTATGGAAAGAGCCTAAATGTCCATCAACTGATGAATGGATAAAGAAATTGTGGTTTATATACACAATGGAGTACTATGTGGCAATGAGAAAAAATGAAATATGGCCTTTTGTAGCAACGTGGATGGAACTGGAGAGTGTGATGCTAAGTGAAATAAACCGTACAGAGAAAGACAGATACCATATGGTTTCACTCTTATGTGGATCCTGAGAAACTTAACAGGAACCCATGGGGGAGGGTGAGGAAAAAAGAAAAAAAAAAAAAAAGAAAAAAGAAAAAAAAAAAAAAAGAGGTTAGAGTGGGAGAGAGCCAAAGCATAAGAGACTGTTAAAAACTGAGAACAAACTGAGGGTTGATGGGGGGTGGGAGGGAGGAGAGAGTGGGTGATGGGTATTGAGGAGGGCACCTTTTGGGATGAGCACTGGGTGTTGTATGGAAACCAATTTGACAATAAATTTCATAAAAAAAAAAAAAAAGGCCCCAGTCCAGATCTATCAAACCAGAACTTCTGGTCCCCTTAACACAGTTTTTAGGAACCACTGCTATAAGATACCAAGTTACTAAGACCGGATTATGATCATGGTTGCACAACTAGGTAAATTTGCTAAAAGTCGTTGAACTGTAAAGTCTTTAAAATGGTTGAATTTATGCATGTAAATTATATGTTTACATTACAGCTCAATAAAGTTGTTTTAAAAAAAAAAAGGACACCCAGTTAAATACACACCACACCCAAACAACAAAAGAATATTTAAAACCAGTTATTTTTAAACATTTAAAAAGTTTATATTACACAAATATTCCTTAGAAAGTGAGCACACTGGAAATTGCTCCTTTGAGAGTTAATTATGAATATCATTTCATGTTCCCATTGTCAAAATATTCTTCATGCTGGTGTTATCATGTTTAACAGACAAGAAATTCAGGCTCAGAAAGGTTAAGGAACTCTCTGAGGGCCACTCAGCTGGCAAGGGCAGACCAGGCTTCCAAACCAAGGCATCTCATGCCAAGTCCAAGAAGGCACATTCTAGTGCAACACATGTTCCCCATGAAGAAGGGCAAGAAACAAAGCATTACACAGGTGAAGGACCCTGGAGTGAAGCATCCTCTTATACCACTCTCCTTTTCCCACGGGCTGTGATTAGCTTCGAAGCATGTTACTTTTCACAAATATCTCTCTAGGAATCTCATTCTCTCTGTGCATTATGACTGCTTCTATTATTTATTCATGCTATCTTGTTGTTTTTTTTTTATTTCCTCATATTCCTGTCTAGTATTCTGATCAGAGCAAAAGTTCAGCAAACATATATTCTTTATGAGAGTAAGTTGTCATGAAAAATGAGACTATATGCCTTATCTATTTAAACCTCTGGTATGGCAAACTTGTAGATGTCCCATTCCAAAATCTCTTTTTTACTTTCTTTTAATAAATCAAGGATTCCCAAACTTGAATGAACATCAGAATCACCTGGGAGCTTATTAAAAATGCAAACCTGTGAAGCCCTCTCAAATCTAATGAAACTGAAACTCTGGCAGCATCCTTGAGCCAACTTTTGGGAACTATTGCTATAATATAGCACTGGAAATAGACAAAACATTACTTTTTTAAATCAAGCTATTCTGTTAACACATTCAGATTGAGAAATTAACATAATTTTAAAAGAATCAAAAGAGATCTAGGAAGATGGAGGCATCCTATCCTTGACTGAAACCAGGCAGAAAATCGAAAATGTTAAAGAAGGAATTTGTGCCTACCTCAGGAGTGGTGGAACTATGTCTAGGCGAGAAATCAGTAGCCCTAGATTCCAGAGTCAGCTCTGCCCCTATGCAAGTCACACCATCACTGACAGCCACAGTTTCTCTTTGTTTCTATAACACTACTGTTTTTCTAACCATTCCTTCTTCGTCTCCTTTGCATTCTGCTCCCTCTGTTTGCCCTTTAAATATGACTGTCCTTTAGAGTCCTGTCCTCAGTTTCTCTTGAACTATACACATTGTAGTCCCATGTCTTGAATGACCTTTACATGCCAAAATCCTCCCAATCTGTGTCTTTACCACTGACTTCGGCTGCACTCTGTTGTACAAGACCATTGGCCTGTGCAGGTGATCCCACACTCAGGGAGGTGACAGACACCTTAAAGCCTTTCTCATCAACAACCTACTTCCCACCAGTTAAGGTGGAACACTTTTAACTTTTTACCATTCCTTTCTGGGATATCTTCCTTTAAAGAGTTAATAAAGCCAGATTACCACCAATAGAAAAATAGTTAAGTAAATTATGATACCTTTATTTAAAGGAGCATTACACAGCCATATAAAATGGTGGTTTTAAAAACTATGCAGAAATATGGGCAAAATAGCTCAACATCACTCATCATCAAGGAAGTGCAAATCAAAACTACAGTGAAAAAAAACTACAGTGAGATATCACCTCACACCTGTCAGAATGGGTAGTATCAAAAAGACAAGAAAAAACAAGTTTTGGTGAAGATATGGAGAAAATAGAACACTTGTGCACTCTTGGTAGGACTGAAAAATGGTGGAGCCATTATGGAAAACAGTATGGAAGTTTCTCATAAAATTAAAAAAAGAATTATTGGGGCACCTGTGTGGCTTAGTCAGTTAAGCATCCAACTCTTGATTTCAGCTCAGGTCATGGTCTCATTGTTCATGAGTTTGAGCCCCGTGGTGTAAATCCCACCTGGAATTCTCTCTCTGCCTTTCTCTCTGCCCCTCCTCCACCCCCTCTCAAAAATAAATAAAACTTTTTTAAAAAGTCAAAAATAGAACTACCCTACCATCAAATAATTGCACTACTGGGTATTTATCTAAAAACTACAAAAACACAAATTCAAGGGGATACATGTACTTCTATATTTATTGCAGCATTATTTACAATAGCCACATTATGGAAGCAGCCCAAGTGTCCATCGATAGATAAATGGATAAAGAAGAGGTGGTGTGTTTATACAACACAGTATTATTCAACCATAAAACAGAATGAAATCTTGCCATTTGCAACAACATGGATAGATCTAGAGGGTATAATGCTAAATGAAATAAGCCAGAGAAAGACAAATACCATATGATCTCATTCATACGTGGAATTTAAGAAACAAAACAGAGGAAAAAAAAAAAAAGAAACAATCCAAAAAACAGACCCTTAACTGTAAACAACAAACTGATGGTTACCAGAGGGGAGCAGGGTAGGGGGATGGGTGAAATAGGTAAAGGGAATTAAGAGTACACTTATCATATGAGCAGTGAGTAATGTTTAGAATTATTGAATCACTATGGTACACCTGAAAATAATATAATACTGTATGTTAATGATACTGGAATTAAAATGAAAAACTTAAAAAATGAAATAAAAAGAAAAAACATGGGGAAATAGAGTATATTGTCACAAAAGACAATACTAAATTTTATGTTTATTATGATTACAGTTATGTAAAAAGGTCAATCAAATGCATTTGGACTAGGACTGGAAGGGAATATGAACAATGACAGTTTTTTTCTTATTTGGAATTCTCATTTGGGAATCTCATTAAGAGATTTCCATTAATGTTATGATTATTATGTCATTTATCCAAATATATAGCTGACATATGATCATCTTAATTTCTATGGTTATTCTACTCTTCATAACAGGTTTGTAAAGCTAAATAATAATATAATAGCTGCTCTCTGGTTTTGTAAAAAATAAGATGCTATAAAGCAAGGTAGGCTGTTCTTATAAAATGTTACATCAATATACTGTAGAAATGACAACCACACCTATCTGCCCAGATGTCAGAACACTTTGCCAGAAAAAGCACTGTCTTCTACGCCAGTATATGATTATGTTAAAGAGATAAATGGGATTATTACAACTACTTTGGAAATGGGGAAACTGAGGAACAGAAACATTTCAGGACTTACTCAAAGGCTAATGACAAATCAGAATGAATTTACAGTTCACTGATACTTGACTAACAATCTAAATATATTTCAGATTTCTATATTAACTGTTCCTAGCTTTTAATTACACAGCATAATTTGCCTAAGAGAATACTGTATTATCTTAATTCATTGATTTCATATCGTATAACATGCTCCTTCTTTCTGTTTGCTTAGGAGATTTTTTAAATGCTCAGAAACTCATTTATACATGACGGATGACTTTCAAAGACAACACTGTAAATAGAATCTTTGATATCAGGTGCTCAAGTTACATGCAAAATAACAAAACTGAAATTGAAGTGCACTTATACATATCTTCATTTATTTTACTACTTAATAGAATAATGACCCCTTTGGTAAGCTAATTCTGATATTGTTAGGACTATGGGTTACTGAGCTTTATAAAATCACCAAAAAAAAAAAGGAAATGATTAATAAGAATCTGTTCAACACACAATACAATTCTAAGCCAGAGTTCTTTTGCATTACTTGGTCTATTGATTTTGGATTTCAAAGAAATGAAATCCAAAGAAGGAGTACTGCTAATCTACCTTAGAAGCAGCACACTGTCATTTAAAAATAACAGTATTCTGACTAGTATTCAGCTCATTCTAACTTTGTCATTTCATGTATGGACAACAGTCAACCACAAGATTCTTTCTGAAAACACACAGGCAACGTGAGCTCTGAAAATTCAGTAGGTGACAGTTTCTTTGACCATTTCCTTAACTCTAAATAGTTACAGACTTAAGAATGAAAGACACTTTATTCCTTTTGCGTTAAGTTGACAGTCTCACACTTCTGTCAGTAAGTATTTCATAGACTCCACATCTGTCTTTTTGTCCCATAAGGGTCTAAGTCTTGATAAATTCTGCAGAAGGGTATGTTTTTTAACAAAGTATTTGAAATGTTTGGAAATATCATCTACCAATAAATTTCTGAACAATCTGCAAATTCAAGGGCCCAAATTCCAGTCCCTTCTTGATCAACCACAATAATAAATAGTTTTACTCTTTCCTAACATGGTACTGCAAGTAAATTTCATTTTATCCTTTAGATAAGAAGCACAAACTGGTAACTTTCAGGCTGTAACCAGGCCACCAAACTGTTTTGGTTGGCTCACACAAACTTTTTAAAGAATTAGGCCAATATAAAAATCAAGTTATATTCACATAAAAGTCCAGATATCCAGTTTCTCTCAAAAGATTGGAACTAGGCAACTCTAGACCTACATTCCTATGTGGCAATATTTTAGCTGATGGGGAGAAGTGGCTGCCTCCTTTACACAGCTGTGAATCTCCAGGTGACCACAGTCACTGCTAATTGACCCCTAAATCCTACTGTGCCCCTGACATCAAGATCCATTAAACCTAGCTCACTTCATGTAATTTTGCTACCTGTCTGGTCTCTGTAGGCATTTGAATTTCTGACTCCTTCTAATAAAAAGTTTTCTATTTTGTTTCATTAGCATATATTGCACAACCACTGAATAAAAGGCTCTTTGGGGGAGTAGTGAGGAATAACAGGTTATAAGTCCTGACCTCAGAGAATTTAAAGTCTAGCAGCAGGGAGTGAAATGCACAGAGTGATAGTACAAGGTGCTTAACACTGAATCCCATATAATGGTCTAAAGCAGAGCAGAGCTGTTTAATAGAATTACAATGTAAGCCATATATGTAATTTTAAATTTTCTAGTAGCCACACTGGAAAAGTTTTTAAGGTGAAATTAACTTAATAATATATTTTACATGAACCCATATAACCAAAATCTTATCAGTTCAACACAGAATAAATATAAAAAATTATTAATGAGATGTTTACACCCTGTTTTTGTACTAAGTCTTTGAATCCAGGATGTAATTTATATTTAACAACAGATCTCAATTTGGACTAGCTACATTTCATGTGCTCAATAGTCACGTGTGGCTACCTGCTACTATATTGGACAGCACAGATCTACAGTAATAAGGAAGGGCACCCGGTGGCTCAGTCGTTGAGCAACCAACCCATGGTTTCAGCTTGGGTCATGAGCTGATGGTTTCGTGGGTTTGAGCCCTGTGTCAGGCTTAGGATTCTCTCTCTCCCTCTCTCTGCCCCCTCCCCACTGATGTTGTCTCTGTCTCAATAAATAAATAAACTTTAAAAATATATACACACATACATGTATATGTACATATGTGTATATGTATATTTACACACACATATATATAGTAACAATAGGGAGCCCAGAGATAGCAGCAACTCATTTGGAGAAATCAAGGAAGGCTTCATGGTAAGTGTACCACTGGAAAATAAATAAGATGTGGATCAGTGGAGATGGGACAGGTGGGAAGCTTTTTAAAAAATGGCAGGAAAGCAGAATAAAAACAAGTAAAGTGACATATCTACTTGGGGAATTAGAGGAACTTGGACAACAGGAAACAAAAGACAAGGAGAAAGCAGAGGGTTAAGGTGGAAAGGGATGTTTGAATCCTCTTTATCAAGGATATTGACAATTCTGCTAAGGAGATAAGATTTTATTCTCTCAGGAATGGAGAACCGCCAAGACATTTGGAGCAGGAAAGTAGTTTCTCAAGTATACATTTTGGGATGTAGAGTATATAATGTAACTCAAGTCAAATTAGTCAGAGTTCATGAAAATAGGGTTAGAATACAAGGATGGAAGCTCCAGAAGGTTGATATCAGTTTAATACAAAGGAAAATTTTCTAAATTGTCAGTATTGCCCAAAAAACTATTTGCTGCTCTAGGAGGTTGTAAATTCAACTTTGGGGATGTAGGAGTAGATGCTAGATAACAATTCTTCAGCAATCAGGCAAAGTAGAAGAGGTTTCTTTGTCCCCTGTAATACACAGATAGCACCCCTACGCTCAATTCCCTTTGAGCAAGCTGTAACTTCATGCCTTTCTTTCCCATTCAACACAGCATATTGGAATGCAAGGGAGAGAGAGAGTGCTATTATTACTGAGATAACCTTGAGTCTGTTCTAATTTATTTTCTAAAAGAAAGTAAATCACTCTCAACTTTTGTTACTTTATTATTGGGGGGTAGATGAAGAACATTTTATTCTCTTGGCAACTGGTATGAGAATTCTGCTTAGTGAGAGAATTGCCTTTGTTGGGAAAATGCTTCAGTAGTGCCACTTGGGGTAGGTGAGTCCTGCAGGGCAGGAATGTCAACTGAGGCCAAGGATTCAGAGGAAAGCAAACTATGTGGCACGAGACAGAGAGAGCAATTTGTTTGCACTTAAGAGGGAAGGAGTGAAAGAAAGAAAGTCAGGGTACGGAGAGAAGATGGAGGAGCTACTGAAATTGTTGAGAGACTGTATTCCTCAGATATTCAGTCCAGTTACAAACTCAGGAAATGCTTAGAATGGGTGGATTTGGGGTGGTTAAAACTAGTGGAAGCACTGAATTTTGCATACAGGTGGACAAAAACCAAACAGAAAACACTTGTAGACATAAAAAGCTAAACCGGAGAAAGCCTCAAGAAAATAATCCCTTAGAAATGTACAGAAATTATGGGTACTACTGTGGACGGGGGTCAAGTCACATTAACTTAGAGCCCCAGGGACAGGGAGACACTGCTGATCATCTTTGTAACATTACATAAGTCCACACTGCTTGTAGGAGAGTTTACATCTGTCTCTATACACAGGGACATCAGATGACCATGACTGAAAACAGCCATTAGAAAGGGGAGTCAGCCTTAGACTGTGCATTGGCAAAGACCAGCTTGTGGACCCTCTCTCCCATCCAAGTACTAGCCAGGCGCAACCCTGCTTAGCTTCTGAGATCAGATGAGATCAGGCACATTCAGAGTGGTATGGCCATGGACTTGAGGACCCTCTAATCCCTTACTTGGTATGACAATAACTGTTTTTAAGTGGCCACACCTCAAATGTCCTACATCAGTTTTATTTAACCAGTGCTCCTTCAAGTGAAGTCTAAGCAGATGGTGTGGCAGAGAGACCTTGGCATTGCAGAAAATAATACCACACTTCTTACAGTACCCATTTATTTGATGGTAAATAATCAAAAACCTTGTCATTTTTAAATAAGCATGGATAGATTATTATTAGATTACTATTATTGATTATTAGATTATTAAAATAAGCATTTAATTTTAAGTTAAAACCTGGAGACATCAAGGCATGGCATATCTTGATCATTCCATGCTTCATCACCAGATCACAGAGGCACATATGCTTCACTATTCACTGCTATAAGAAGACTTCAGTGGACAAGCTTGTGAAGCTTGTGAAACCCTCTGGTTTAAACCACACCAAAAGGCTGCTCAAGATCAGCTGTCACATCACAGCTATCTGCAAGTTGCCTTTGATTTTATGCCAGTTTCCAAGCAGCTTTGGGGACCCATCTGGTAAGTGGCATAAATCAGCTTCATTATCATCATCTCATGGCATTTAGAGGCTCACACAAATGCAGACATCTGTCTATAAGCATCATGTAAAGCTACCTGCTGCCTGGAGCTCACCAGCTCAGTACTACAACCTAGCTGTGCACTCACATTTAGTAAAACACACAAACACAGGCCACTGAACCTTGGGGACATCAAAATGATTAAAGCGTAATTACAAGCAGACTGCGGTTGTGCTGCTGATTATGTGACTGCCCTGTTGACTAGAATGATGACTGAGAAGAAAATCAATCTAGCACAGTGGCCAAAAGCAAGAGTCCTACAACCAGACTCTACAGGAATGAATCCTGGCTCTGCCACTTCTCAGCAATGTGACCCTGGCAAGTTATTTAAGCACTGTTTCTCAGTTTCCTACCATGTGAAATGGTGAAACTAATAATTCCTGCTCCATGGTGTTCTGAGAAAAGTTAAATGAGATAATAGTTGTAAAGCCCTTATCCAACTGCCTGGCACAGAGTAAATGTTCAATCTCTCTCTCTCTCTCTCTTTCTCCCTATCTCTATCTCTATCTCTATCTATCTCTTCTCTCTCCACCCCCCCAACTCCACCCCCCAAGTGAATGGTTGGACAATACACATTTGTGTGTCCTAGGCAATGTGCTATGGCTGAAGGCATACAAATCAAAATGCTCTCCGGCTAATTAGGTTGCCCTGTAATACAAGGCAAGCTGTGGCAAGCACTATAATAAAGGTAATAAAGCACTCAAATAGTATCAGCCTGAGAGCAGGGACTGGACTTATTCATCCTTGTATCCTCAGTATCTCAACCTATTGTCTAGCACAAAAGTAATGCTAAATAAATAATTGGAGAAGAAACAAATGATTAATAGGTAAAAGGTGGGCAGAAGTAGGAAAGGCTTTGGAAAAAGGCTTGGTAATACAGATGAGATTTCAGGAGGGTTTGAGAAAGAAGTAAGACACATAAGTAAAAAAAAAAAAAAAAGGAATCAGGGAAATGGGGAGGAAGTAGGGAAAGGACAGGTACACTTGTCACACATACTATGGCTCTAATATCAAGAATTCCAAACTATGAAAAAGAATTATTGTTGACCTTGCTGTTGACCAAAAGTGAAAGTGAAAACCCGTTCTCAAGCTTGGGGTCCAGGAGAAACTCCACAGGCAAGAGACTGACCCTCAGACTTGCCCAAGGTCTGGACTTACTGAAGAGTAGAAAACATGCTAATCAGAAGAACTCTTCTCATTCTAGGCTGCAGCCCACCTGTCCTACCTGGAATGCTCTCAAGATGGCTTTCCCCCTCACACTGTGAGCTCCTCAAAGCAGGCATTATATCTTATGCATTGTTGGAGGTTTGATAAATTAACTGGGAAAAAAAGTTAAAATGCCCCCAAATTACAAAGTGTACAGATTGAAACAATACTATATATGTCATCTGGGCAAACTTTTTAACCCATCTCTGGCTAAGGCCATTTAAAAATTAATTAATAATGTATCACTCAAATACAGTTTCCATTAGAGCCTGGGTTAAAAACTCTAATGTGTCTCATCTTCCCCATTCAAATATAGAAGGCCAATGGGATCCCAATTCCAGTCCCTTAAGGAAGTTTACAGTTTCCTTTCCATTCTAAAAAGAAAAAAAAAAAGCAATGATTTTTCACCTATCAGGTTGCCAGAAAGAGAAAAGTTTAATTAAATACATTCTTAGAATGTGAGGAAACAGGCAACCTAATACACTGTTGTTGAAAAGGTAAACAATTCTATCAAAGTCCAAACCATCATTTGCACACCTTATAAATTTGTCAAAAGGATATACTCCAAGCATGCAGAATTTGGTATACAAGGTTCTCACTGTTGCATTTTGAGGGGGCTACTTTTGTATTGTGGTAAAATACACATGACATAAAATGTACTACTTAAAGCATTTTTAAATATTTTATTCAGTGGCATTAAGTATATTCACATTGTTATATAACCACCATTACTATCTATTTCCAGAAAATTTTCACCTTCTCAAACAGAAACTCTGTACCTACTAAAAAATAACTCCCATTTCCCTCTCCTCCCAGACCCTGGTAGCCACTAGTCTACCTTCCGTCTCTGTGAATTTGCATATCCTAGGTAGCTCATTTAAGTGGAATCGCATAATATCTGTTCTTTTGTGTCTGGTTTATTTCACTTAGAATAATGGTTTTAAAGTTCATTCACCTTGTAGCATGTATCAGAATTTCCTTCTTTTTTTTTTTTAAGGCTGTATAATTATTCCATTGTATGTATATACCATATTTTGTTTATCCATTCACCTATTTATGGATTTGGGTTGGCTCCACCTTTGGCTATTGTGAATGATACTACCACAAACATCAATATACAGGTATCTGAGGCCCTGTTTTGAATTCTTTTGGTTATATACCTTGAAGTGGAATTACTGGATTATATGGAAATTCTATCTTTAACTTTTTGAGGAACTATCAAATTCTTTTATACAGTAACTGCACCATTTTACACTCCCACCAGCAGTACACAAGGTTTCTTGCATTTTTATAAGAACAAAAGATTGGAAGCAACTTAAACATTTATAATAGTCAGCCAATTAAATAATTTATGGTGCATCCTCACAATGGAATACTATGCAACCCATAACAAAACGAATAAAGAAAGAGTTCTACATGTATTAACTGAAAAAGCAAATGCAGAACACTGTATACGCTATGCTACCATTTCTGTAAAAGAGAAGAAAAATATTTATACATATAAATTTGCTTGGAAAAAATATAAAATATCTCTTGAAAGCTACAGAAGAATTAATCACATTCATTGCTTCATAAAAGAGGAACCAAGTGATGGGAGGTCCAAAGAACACAGAGACTTTTCACTTTGTCAGACTTGAAAATATATGATTACATGATCTATTTGACTACTAAATCCTTAAAAATAAATACAATCTGTTGGATTTTGTGAAAATACATCTGACCCTTCTTCATGCTGGAAGTCCACATCACCACCCTTAGAAGAGGGAAAGAAGAGTGTCTCCTGTTGCAGTACCACAGGCATCTCTCAGAAAAGTTGATCCACATTTTGATGCCATATCCACTCCCCTCATTTTCCTTATTTTCTAATGCAAGATTTGAACCCCAAATTTCAGCTGCTTCCTCAAGATGCTTTCTCTTTCCTCTCATAGGAAGGAATGACATCAAAATTACTTTGTGAAAGCCAGGACCCCACTCCAAGCAGATTCTGGTAATAACGTCCCCAAAAAGGTGAAGACACAAAGTGAGTATGTCAATCAAACACATGGAAAATAAGAATCTCTCCTAACATGGTAAAATCACAGCACTGAAGTTTTGACAGCTTAGGAAAATATAAAAGTGAATCCATCATTCTATCTTTGAAATGCTTTACTATCTATATATGTCCACGACCCCAATATCTTTCTAGCACTCTCAATTGGGAAATGACAATAATATCTTTTTCGTTAGCTTTGAGTAATCCCAGAAAAGCATAATAGCTCATCATTATAGGGAATATCATAACAATGGCAGAAAGAACAAAAAAAACTAATGTTTCTCTTTCCATTATTTAACATCAACTAATTCAACAAATATGTACATATATATACACATATATACGGATATATATATATTTTTTTTTAATGGTTATTTCCCAGGGTTCTACTTAAGTTAATGCAGCAATATCCCTAATTTCTACTCCTAGTTAACTACTCTTAGTCCTTGGGGACTACAGTCCTCAATTAGTTATATGCTTTTAGTCATTTGCCTCTGCATCATTCTTGAAAATCCACAGTTGATAATCACAAGATTCAAGCGGAGGTAAAATATTGTCAGTATTTTTAAGCACCATTTGGCCGAAAACATTGCGTGGGAACACACACACACACACACACGCTGATGAGTCATAGGCAGATTGTAGCATGTTATTTTGAGACTTCCCTGCCCACCATAACACTGCCGCACATCTGGCCCATCTTCAAAATGGTGACCTGCTAGAGCAGTGTTCATGCTACTCTCCAAGGCTGGGTGGCACTAACAAATCCAAAGTACTGTATAATTTCCAGCCCCCTACTTCCAGAGTTCACACAGGAAACATGAAAGAAAAATTTAAATATAAGCCAATGTGGAAAACATGTGCTTTCATAATCTTAAATAGCCTTTGAATTATTTATTTGTCCAATGAATTTAACAGATGTGAAAATATTAATGCAAGTTATTTGGAAAACTGTAGATTTGAAGATTTTATGCTATAGCTTAAAGTTATAATGAAAAGGGCAGATGGTAATAATCAGAAAAAAATGTAATGGAATACTTTTTGTAGTAAAAAATGTACAACAAAGATTTTAAGTCGTGCCCAATAGTGAAAAGTTTGCTGTTACTATATTCAGTTGGTGCTTGGCCAAAATTTGCTCTATATATTTTCATATTAATAGTGTTACCTGAATCAGCAAAAAGAATACATTTACAGTTCCTCAGTATTTCTATAGTATTCACCTGGAAAATCTTCATTTTTAAGGGCTTTTGTTTTCTCCCAATAAAATAATTTTTAGTTATAGAATGTAAATAAATGACAAAATATGATTTGTATTTTGATGAGTTAATTCTCTCATTCTCCATATGGAAAATTTTAATTCTGAATTATTATTTATATGACCAAGCCTTGCTTTTAAATATATATGTGTGTATGTATATATATATATGTATGTATATATACATATATGTATATATATGTATATATACATACACACACATATATATATATATAACTGGAAGCATAATTTTAAAATTGATCATACATATAAATGTAAATGAAAGTTAACATGGACTATAATTTGTATTAAATTTGACTTCTCTATAGCCATACAGTTACTTGATATTTAAAATTAGATTTAAAATTAAATCTCATGAATTAAAATATTCCCTTTATTATGAACAAGGTAGTATTATAATAAAAGTATTTTTAGGAGAGAATAATGATAGAATCAAAAGCATTGGATAACACCAAGCATTAACAATGAAATAAGAGAAAAACGTATGTTTGTTTCTTAGATGCTGTGGATGTATTTTACTGTTATGAAAAACTATCAAAACATTATCCCGAATCAGTAATTTAAACTCACTATTATAACCCTAACTGTATCATAAGCAAAAGTTTCTGGGCTTTTGGAAATAATAACAAATATGTAAAGTGCCATTTCCAAACACAAATTCTACAGATCAGTGTGTTTTTCCAAAATAAAATAAATTCAAAGTCAACCCCAAGCTTATTATTGAGTAATAATTTAAACAAACATTTGGTTTCAGATTTACTAAGAATAATGCATTCACAGGTAAGATGATCATCTTTTGTTTTAGTGTAGCTACATATAAAGCTATGAAAGAACAATGTGAAAAAACGTTTAGCAACAGCAGAACAGTTTTAAACGTGCATAACTAAATCATGTTTCTTATTTTTCATTGGATGCAAACAACTTCAGAAATAATTCAACAGTTAATTTACCCTATAGTCACAACCCTTAAATACACGCTCCCTCAAATGAACAAAGGCTTGGTCAGCTGCATGCTAAATACTTTAAAATATAAATATATATCCAGTACAACTGTACTACAAACAAAAATAAATTTGATTATGGAAAATTCCAGTTAAGCAGTGGAATTTGAAGAACATTATTGTTACATTATTATTTTAATTGTTGTGAGATTGGGTTTTTTTTTTTAACTTATTTGTTTCTTTAGTTGTTTTGTTGTTATTTTTTTCTTGCCAGAGCATTAGTATTTGATCATAT